>NC_069396.1:13802500-18602500 GCF_027475565.1 Acinonyx jubatus | reverse complement strand
GTGTGTGAGCTACTAGACCACTGTCTGGATTATTCAAAAAACATTTTAATGTTTATTTTTGAGAGAGAAAGACAGCATGAGTTGGGGAGGGGCAGAGAGAGAGGGAGACACAGAATCTGAAGTAGGCTTCAGGCTCTGAGCTGTCAGCACAGAGCCCAACGTGGGGCTCAAACCCAGGAACTGTGAGATCATGATCTGAGCCGAAGTCAGAAGTTCCACTGACTGAGCTACCCAGGCACCCCTAGATTATTCAATTTTTTAAAATTATTCACTTTTATGATATAAATAAATATCTTGGATGTTTTATATTTGCATGATACCCCTTAGGCCCTACATAATTGCCTAGGAGCTGTCAAATAATAGTTATTTCCCAAAACCAGTTCCAAAGAAGTTTGTGTTCCCTCTTCAAAGCAGGCCTGATTTCACACTAATATGCCATAATTAAAATTTATCACTTTGTAGGGCACCTAGGTGGCTCAATCGGTTAAGCATCCAACTCTTGATTTTGGCTCAGGTCAGGATCTCACAGTTCATGGGTTCACGCCCTGAAAAAGTAAGGATCGAAACTCCCAAATTCCTGTTATCAAATCTGTAAGCCAGTTTGCATTCATCTTCTCGTTCCTCATTTGCTGCAAGAGAGTTGGCATCACTCCTCTTGTTGGTGGCCTGTCCTTTGCCTTAGTCTTGATCCTACTGTCTTGTCTTCTTTGCATCTTTTATACCATCCTGTACCACCTCCTTACCCTCATCTTCACACTTTCTTTCCTGTCTTTCCCCTCAACTCTAAACACGCTTACATTTCTCCTGTCTTAAAAAAAAAGAAAAAGTATTGGGGGTGCCTGGGTGGCTCATTCGGTTGGGTATCCAACTCTTGGTTTCGACTCAGGTCATGATCTCACGGTTTATGAGTTCAAGCCCTGTGTTGGGCTCTGCACTGACTGGAGCCTGCTTGGGATTCTCGCTCTCTCCCTCTCTCAAAATAAGTAAATTAAAAAAAATTTTTTTTGAAGATTAAAAGAAAAGAAAAAGTCTTAGGGTGCCTGGGTGGTTCAGTTGGTTAAGTTACTGACTCTTGATTTTGGCTCAAGTCATGATCTCAGTGGTCATGGGATTGAGCCCCACGTTTTGAAGCCCGCTTGGGATTCTCTCTCCCTCTCTCCTTTGCCCCCTTCCCTGCTCACATCCTCTCTCACTCAAAATAAATAAATAAACATTGAATAAGGAAAAGAACAGGTTTTCCCCCGCTAGGTTTGACTTTTTTTTTATAGTCTCTAGTTTTTCCTGTTAGAACATAATTTGGGGGTGGGGCGCCTGGGTGGTTCAGTTGGTTGAGCGACTGACTTCGGCTCAGGTCATGATCTCACAGTTTGTGAGTTCGAGCCCCGTGTCGGGCTCTGTGCTGATAGCTCAGAGCCTGGAGCCTGCTTCTGATTCTGTGTCTCCCTCTCTCTCTGCCGCTCCCCCACTCATGCTCTGTCTCTCTCTGTCTCAGAAATAAGTAAACATTAAAAAAATAATTAAAAAAAAACATAATTTGGGGGTGACTGGGTTGCTCAGTCGGTTAAGTGACCGACTTTGGCTCAGGTCATGATCTCACTGGTTTGTGGGTTCAAGCCCCACATCAGGCTCTGTGCTGACAGCTCACAGAGCCTGGAGCCTGTTTCAGAGTCTGTATTTCCCTCTCTCTCTGACCCTCCCCCACTCACGCTCTGTCTCTTTCTCTCTCTCTGTCTCAAAAATAAACATTAAAAAAAATTTTTTTTAACCAAATTTGGAAATTTTTGTACACAGAAACTTCCTTTTTTTTATTTAATTTTTGTGATAAGAACACTTAAATAAGATCTACCTTCTTAGAAAATTTTTTTTCCTTCTTAGAAAATGTTTAATATGTAATAGCAGTATTATATACTGGGAATTCAGGGCACCTGGCGGGCTCAGTCAGTAGAGTATGCAACTTGATCTCAGGGTTGTTAAGTTCGAGCCCCATGTTAGGTGTAGAGATTACTTAAAAATACAGTCTTTAAAAAAATTTAACTATGGGAATTACGCTGTACAGTAGATCTCTAGGAGTCATCTTTGGTTCATTTATTTTATTTTTTTATGTTACTTGGGTGTTTAGGTTTGACTCTTGTCTCTTTCTCTGCCAGCCCTCATAAAGAATTCTGTCCCTCACAGTATTCCCTTCCTCAGCTCTTAATTTCCGTCCCATCTGACTTATACCCTATTGTGTAAAGTGACTCTTCCTAAGATCAATAAGAACACCACATTGCTGAATGCAGGGAGCATTCTACTTCCCATGTCTCTTGATCTCTTAAGAGTGTTCTTCATAGTGGACTGTGCCATCCTCCTTAAAACACTTTGTTCCTTGGCTTCAATAGCACTATAGCTTGTTATCTGTCTTCTCTATTCCTTCTCAGCCTTCCCTTGTTTTAACCTCTTTTCCTCCCACTAGCATTACCTGTTAGATTTTTTTTTTAAGTTTATTCATTTGTTTTGAGAGAGAGAACCAGCAGAGGAGGGGAAAAGAGAGGGAGACAGAAGATCCAAACGAGGCTCTGCGCTGACAGCAGAGAGCCCAACGTGGGGCTTGAACCCACGAACCATGAGATCATGACCTGAGCCAAAGTCAGATGCTCAACCAACTGAGCCACCCAGGCACCCCTTACCTATTAGATTTTTTTTTTTTAACCTAATAGATTTCTTAAAGCAAGACCCTAACTCTTCTTTTTCATTCTTTTTGCCTTAGTGATTTCATCAGCTCCCATGGTCTAACTCAAATCCTAACAACTCCAGTTCATACTCTGAATCTTTCCTTTGAGCTAGGCTTATCTAGCCCTTGCCATACCTATCCTTACTTGGATATCATTGGCATCTGAAATTTGACATATCTAGAACTGAAGGTCTGAAAGTCCCCCCAACCCCCTTTCCCCAAAATAAACAAAGGGCTTCAGCCCTTTTCCACTGTTCCTTGTCTCAGCAAATGGTTATACCACCTACTTGATTTTCGAAGCCAGGAACCTGGAGATCGTCTCTGACACCTACCTTCTTCCTTGCTCTGTATTTGGTCACTAAATCCTGTTGATTTCACTTCCTGAGTCTCTCATCAGTTCTCCCTGCTCCTTCCAGGCCACCATCTTCTCTCACCTGTCTCTCTTCTCCTTTTAATTCATTTTCAGTACAGCAGCCAGAGTAATTATTTTAAAGAAGGAGAAAAAATGTTGTTTGTGGTTTCACAAGTTAGACTGGGCTTTGTGTTTTGTTTTCAGGTGTCCACTTGCGAAAGCAGCATTCCTATATTGAGCAAGGCAAGAAATGTCGATACTGCGATGCTGTGTTTCATGAGCGCTATGCCCTCATCCAGCATCAGAAGTCACACAAGAACGAGAAGCGCTTTAAGTGTGATCAGTGTGATTACGCTTGCAGACAGGTAGAGACCTTCATAGTTAGAAAGCAGTTGATTCCCTGTCAGTGTCAGGTTTTATCAGAGGGTTTTTATATTCCTTGTATGGTGGCTCTTTTTAAGGATGGTATTTTCAGACTGATGTATGAGGAATGTCACCACAGGTTTCACTCATCAATTTTATCATCTCAGTCCCCACCTGATGTTTTATTCGGTCACAGCTTACCTCCCCCTCAGGCCAAATACTGGCTGCTTTCTCAGAACTGAGGGAATTAAGTCCAGGACTTGAGAAAAGAGAAGAATCTGTTCCTGGGGCCTATTGGTTGGGGGAGATCAAGACAAGCAGCCTAGGAGCGGGGAGCATATTTATACTAGAATTGATGGAAGCAGTTTTATACCCCAGTAGAGACAACTTTATCCCCTGGACAGGTAGTTTTGAGCCTAGATCCTTCAGAGGGAAAGGCCTGTCAACCACATGCATGTAGGTTGTGGCTAGTGTAGCAGCCCTGTGACAGGCTCTGAGGCCTCCCTCCCCTCCCCCCCCCCACCTTCTTTCAGGAGAGGCACATGATCATGCACAAGCGCACCCACACCGGGGAGAAGCCTTATGCCTGCAGCCACTGCGACAAGACCTTCCGCCAGAAGCAACTCCTTGACATGCACTTCAAACGTTATCATGACCCCAACTTTGTCCCTGCAGCCTTTGTCTGTTCTAAGTGTGGGAAAACATTTACACGCCGGGTAAGAGTCAGAACTTTATTTCCCTTGTTGTGGTTCTTAATACCATGTTCTTGATTTTCCACTGAGGTTGTTATAAGCACAGGGATGCCTTATCATTTGGAAAGGGCCACTCATCCCCACCTCAAGGTTCTCTGTGCATGTGTGAACCCTTCTGCTGAAGGGGAACTCAGTATCTGTGAATAGATCTGTCCTGGATCTTCCCTTAGAGCCATTCTGCACAGGACAGGGAGCTGGTCTGATCTCCCATGTTCCTCTTGTCTGCAGGCTGCTGAGCCCCTGTTCAGAGGATGCAGCCTCCTCTTCTGATGGACTTTGCTTTGTCTCCCTCTCGCTCCCTTCCTTTCCCCCCTCTGTCTCCCCCCTCCAGAGGGAGGCCATTTCCCCTGAATGAGGAGAATATGTTCAGAATGTGCTTATTAACACATACTAGAACATTGGACTTAATATGGTTACCCCAAATTTTTATTTATTAAGCTAAAATAAGAGAACGTCTAATTCTGATATCAACTTTTTTAGTAATATGAATGAAGGTTTTATTTCTTTTGTTAGAATACCATGGCAAGACATGCTGATAATTGTGCTGGTCCAGATGGCGTAGAAGGGGAAAATGGAGGGGAAACAAAGAAGAGTAAACGTGGAAGAAAAAGAAAGATGCGTTCTAAAAAAGAAGACTCCTCTGACAGTGGTGAGTACCTTGTTTCTTGATTTAGTTACACAGATTTTGGTGCCCAGCTGCCAGTACATTTATGTAGGATGTGCTGGGATATAGAGATAGACCAATCACTCTTAATTTCTGTAACCTCTAGTCTTCCTAATGTGTGTATGGTTTTTTGTGGGGGTTTTTTTTGTTTTGTTTGTTTTTGTTTTTTTGTTTTGTTTGTTTGTTTTTGAGGGAAAGAGAGCCGGGGAGGGGCAGAGAGAGGAGAGAGAAAATCCCAAACAGACTCCACACTGTCAGCGCAGAGCCTGATGCGGGGCTTGATCCCATGAAACTTGAGATCATGACCTGAGTTGAAACCGAGAGCGGACGCTTAACCAACTGAGCCACCTAGGCGCCGCCCTAATGTGTATATTTTTACAGCAGCAGTTAGTATGTTTCTGGGGCCATTTTTTTTTTCTCCTGGTATTCCATTGCTTGATAATGTCTTATATGTTACATGTTCAGTTAAAGCCAAAGCAAAATTAATATCTTGACTCAGTTTACTCAGATTAGTAATATTCTAAGGCCAGCAGAGTTTCTTTTCTATGTTCATAACTTTTACATTTAGGAAGCTGGTCTAGATTTGAGCAATGAATCTAATGGACGTGAAGAAGGTTGCTTAAGCATCTTGACCAACTTCTGGTTTGACTGCCTGTGTCAGCCTAGCCTTGAGATGTGTTGATCAGATCCATGAAGGTCAGCCTTTCTCTTCCTACCTTAATCTCTGAATTTTAAAATGTAACACTTTGCCTATTTTCCTACCGTTGATGCTTTCTGGGGTGTTTTTGCCTTTCTAGTCATGAAATCCAGGTGCTCTGGTATGGTTTTGAGGTGCTAGAGTCATGAAGAGGGAGGGAGAACAAGAGTGTCGGTAACATAGGAGTCACATTTGATTGTACACACTTTTTCATGGTGGTAGGCTTTTTCAATGTGGATACTTGGACTACTGGCCAAGTAGTTGAGAAAGCACATTTGTGACTAAAGATTTAAGTTTTTTATGGTAAAAGATGTATGTAAAGGGGTTTTGTTTTGGGGAATACACTACCCCAGAAGCACCATCGGACTGGAAAGATTATAGATGGCGCCTTATGTGTTTCTAAGGCTCTTCATTTTGTCTTTTGCATGCTTGTTAGAAGTAATGGGGAGCGGGGGCAGCTGGGTGGCTCAGTTAATCATCTGACTTTTGGTTTTGGCTCAGGTTGTGATCTCACAGTTTGTGGGTTCATACTCCACATCGGGCTCCACACTGACAGTGCAGAGCCTGCTTGCTTGGGATTCTCTCTCCGCCCCTTCCCCACTCAGTGTGCACGCACATGCGTGCGCTCTCAAAATAAACAAACTTGGGGGGGAGAAGCTTCAGTAATAATGGGGAGGGATTGAAATTTTTGAAGGTTGAACATGTTTGAGAACTTCAGTGACTTTATTGATTTTATCTAAAACTTGCTTATGAAAGTACTGATTTTTTATATTTAGATCTGTAACAAGGTCCTTTTTAGTATTTGTGTATTTTGTATATTTTAATAAAGGCTTTACTTTTCTATTTAGAACTTTTCTGAGAGATTATTCATCCAGTAAGCATAAGAGTAATTTATTTTTTGCTGTCTTTTCTAGAAATCTATTTTAAGCATTATCTTCATCACTGGGTTTTAAGTAAACAAACCAAAAAATGTTGGTTTGCTTTAATCTTTATAAAAGCATACCACCCTTGGGGCACCTGGATGGCTCAGTCAGTTGAATGTCCAACTCTTGATTTCGGCTCAGGTCATGCTATAACAGTTTGTGAGTTTGAGCTCCGCATTGGGCTCTACGCTGACAGTGTGGCGATTCTCTCTTTCCCTCTCTCACTTCCCCTCCTCTGCTCACACACTCTCTCTCTCTAAAATAAATAAATAAACATTGGGGCGCCTGGATGGCTTAGTTGGTTAGGCATCGGACTTCGGCTTAGGTCACGATCTCACCGTTTCCGAGTTCCAGCCCCGCATCGGGCTCTGTGCTGACAGCTCTGAGCCTGGAACCTGATTCAGATTCTGTCTCCCTCTCTCTTTCTCTCTGCCCCTCCCCTCTTCCCCCACAGTCTCTCTCTCTCAAAAATAAAATAAACATTAAAAAAAAAAATTACAAATTAATAAACATGAAAAAACAAAAACCCCACACCACTCTTTACTGAGAATCTTTGTGGGACCCCTTTGTTTGGCTAAGAAATGAATGAATGGACTGTTGGGAGAAGCCAGGGGAAGTCACAGGCTCCAAATGCCACCAGAGATCCATGGGTAACCTTGAGCTCAAGGATGTCTGTAAGTGCTTCTAGTTACAGAGCCTCCTCCTGCCACAGACGTTGGCTCTTAGTTTTCTTGGTGATGTGCACCATCAGCCTCACTCCCTAATTATGTTTCACCAGAGCATCTTTCAGCTAAAGATTTTACTGATGGTTCCCAGTAGATTTCTGCCATTCCTCCTTTGGCTTCTGCACTGCTGGCTTGTAGAGCACAGTTTGGGTCTGGGCCTTGTACCCAGTGTCTTTGTATCCACCCCCCCCCCCCCGAAAGTCAGGGCCTTCCATCCCTTTGCTGACCAAGGCCACACAGTCATATTTGTTCTCTCCCAGAAGTTCTGCCTGCAGAGATTAACCAGCAGAGTCTACTGCTATTTTCAAGGCTTTTTGCCAAAATCTCTCCAAGCCAGTAAGCCTTTGACCCTATTAACCTTCTTTGTGTGGCTTTTTCCCCCAATTCTGACTGAATTTGTTTGGTTTTCTAGGCATTATGCCAACTTAGGCAATAGGGGGCTTGAATAAGTTCAACAGGGAAGCATCTTGTTCTTGACACACTGCCACATACCAATGTATTCTTCACATTTTCACTTAGGATTTGACAAATAAGGCATTTTGTCCTGAAGATAAAGCATTTAGTCTTTGATATCTAAATTTAAATGTCTGGACCCAGGGGAAGACTGTATAACCTGTGCTTCTGAGAGGAAGGCAGGGAAGGCGCTTTGTGTGCTGTGGTGAGCAGGGAGGGGCAGCAGGACAGCCCCAGACAGAGGCCAGAGGTGAATTCTGTCTGCTGCAGTTCACCCGTGCCTTACAAATCACTTGGCTTTTCACTTTTTCTATAAAATAAGGGTAACCCCTCTTATTAAATGAAGTAATGAAGCCTGAATGGAATAATGGAGAATTTAAAAACTGTGATCTGTGGTGTAAATAAGAGCTATGTCTGTGCTAGAAAGTGTAAGTTATAAAGCATGATTATATGTGTTGTTAGTTCAGTCCTTTTGATCCTCAAATCAGCAGTAAGTGTAGAGATCATACAAGGAAACTGGGATTCACTGTGGTAATTGTCCCTAGTAAGGGACACCTTACATACACCTAGTAAGATATGTGGGATTCAAAGCCATATCATCGGGCTCCTTGTCAGTATTCTTTCTACAATAGTCCTGTCTCCCTATATGTGATCATGGCATCAGAGAGAAAATTAGAGAGTTGAGAATGACCCATTGAATCTGACATAGCTGGGAATTAAGTCCAAAAACTTGGCTTTAAAAAAAAAAAAAAACATCAATAATAGTCCTAAAAGAACTCTTCACTGCTTATCCTAGTAATAGGATGTCACAGTGCAATAGAAAGTTATGTCTTGCTCTCTGACACACACACACACACCTTCCTCTCAGAGATAAGCAGGAGCACATCTTCAAGGGTCTGTCTCAGGCTAGGTGTCCTGCTTTGTCCTTGTATAATAGAGGGAACGTATGTTTTCAGCTTAAATACTGTTTTTTTTGTCTATCTAGCATATGATGGAGTTGCCTGTTAAGAATTTGAAACTCAATATTCTGATGTCTACAGCTAAAAGAAAAAAGTAATATCCAGTCCATATAAAGTATGAATAGTAGTCTTCAAGCTGATTTGCTTATTAATTCTACCACAATACCAGTTTACTCTGTCAGTGTTGATAGCAAAAATTCTAGCAAAAGCATTTTTACATGGATTTCTATTAAAATAAATACGTAACTAGACATAACAGAATATGTGATATGTGTGTGTCATATTTTTCTTCCACCATACTTCTTCTTGCCCCACCACCTGTTATTCCTGATTTCGTGAGAAGAAAATGCTGAGCCAGATCTGGATGACAATGAGGATGAGGAGGAGCCTGCTGTGGAAATTGAACCCGAGCCAGAGCCTCAGCCTGTGACCCCAGCCCCACCACCTGCCAAGAAGCGGAGAGGACGCCCCCCTGGCAGAACCAACCAGCCCAAACAGACCCAGCGTAAGTTACTTGTCTCAGTTCAGTAGGCTGGCATCCTCTCCCAGCATGTGGAGGAGCCAGATGGGTCCTTGTTTTGGGGAAAGATAGGAACTAAGCCATGAGAACAAGTTAAGGTCACACCCTGAACAAACTCTCGGGAAGCAGTTGTTTAGTTTTTACTGGGTAACACCTGAGGAAGATGCTAGAGGCCTCTTCTTCCGTGAGAAGTCCAGAGTAGAAGGGTACTCGTGCTGTACAAGATAGGTACTGCTAATGTGGTAGGGGTTACAAGACCATCACAGTTAGAGTCAGCTGGCAAAATTGATGTGGCAGTGAATATAAAAGAGCTAAATTTTAAAGGATGGAGGGATAAAGCAATTTCTGTGCTGAGATTGTTCTTAGGAAGAACAATGTTTGGATTCAACCTTTGGATTCAAGTGCTCGCCTTCTGATTTAAGAGCGGACACAGAAGAGGTATTTAGCCTGTACCCCACATCACAGGTGGCAGTGGGCAGCAGTCCTGTATTGGACACTGCCCCCATGACAGCAGGCTCTGGGGGACTCAGGTCTCTATTCTACTCATTGTCTGGATACCTGAAAGCCGGTGGGGTTTTTTTCCTTAACAAATGCAAGATTTAAGAAGTTGTTTTTAACGTACTTCCTGAACCCCATGTATAGATGTCTGTCACAGGAGAGTGTGAGGTTGGTTAACTATAGGTCCTGGGAACCTCTTTGCCTACACATACTTGAGTGAAAAAACTGGTGGAGGGCCCTGGGTGTGGGAGACCTTCAGAATCAGGAATGGCATGTTCTCGCTAGAGGCGGGTCGCCTCTAACACAGTCCTGCATCACACAGTGTGAGGTATTCTTCGTCATGTGCTGTCTGCATCTTTTGTCTATCTTGCATTGGTGTAAAGCTCAACTTTATGATATAAAGGAAATCTAAGGCTTATAATATGTAATTTGGGAGGCCTATAAAGATGAATGTCTGCCTTTTGTTCACTGATGGTTTCTAGAGTATTGGGGATTTTTGAATGGCCACATTTTAGGTCATTGAGCGTTTTTTTTTTTTTTTTAATTGGTTTTCTCTGTGTTCTTACTGAGGCTTTCCTGCATTGCTGACATCCATTTAGTGTCAAGTCTGAAAGGACCCTTGCAATCCTCAGGGGCTTTAATGGAGCATTTGTTTTGTTCATGCTCTTTCTTGCCAGCAACAGCCATCATCCAGGTGGAAGACCAGAATACAGGTGCAATTGAGAACATTATAGTTGAAGTAAAAAAAGAGCCAGACGCCGAGCCCGTGGAAGGGGAGGAGGAGGAGGCCCAGCCAGCCGCCGCAGACGCCCCCAACGGAGACCTCACGCCTGAGATGATCCTCAGCATGATGGACCGGTGATGGCAGGGCGTTGCTCATCGCCAGGACTGCTCTGGGCTGTGTTTAAACGGCCTGCATCTTAATTTTTCTCCCTCTTTCTTCTTTTGGCTTTGGGAAAAGCATCATTTTACACCATTTTACCAAACATACTGAGAACTAAAACTTCAAGGATGATGTTAGAAAAATGTGATTTAACTAGAACTTGCTGTTTGATGTTAGCAAATCATGGAATGTTCTGAGTCCCTGAGGGTTTACTGTGAAGTGCTGAGGACAGTGTTGATGCCTGACTGGTTTTCTTAGACGGAAACAGAGACATTGAACCCTCTCTCTTGGCTATGGTAAACCACTCCAGAATGGCCACCAGGTTTCCCAGAGTTCTAGGTCTTCTTCCCAGGAGAGTTTTTAATTGTAAATGCAGACTTGGGAAGGACTTACACTTTTAAACTGGTTTTTGCTTCTGCTTCTTCCTGACTCCCTTTGCTCGGAGCCAGCTGCACACCAGTAGTACGGCATGCTGCGATCGGTTTCTGTCCTGAAGGCTTTGCCTCTTTCTTGGCAGAGTTTCTGGTATGGTCAAGCTTGTAAATAACTTTTTTTACATTTTAATCTTTTCCATTAATTAAGAGGTTGAAAAGAAGTGCAGTGTAAGAAAACCCAGCATTTTAATTACTTGCAAATTAAGTCACCACAGACTCTGTAGTGTGTAAATGTTGACGAGGAATTGGATCACAATCATGTAGCAGAACGGCACCCAGACTACTGCCGCTAGTGATGGACACCCACGTGGAAGATCGGATTTCCAGCCCATGGAGCCAGCATTTGAACCTTGTACAATTAACTTTCAGTTATGATTTCCCATCCACATTTTCTTTGCTCTGTTTGTAGCTGAATTTTGTGTTTCATAACTCCTCTGTTCAAGCAGAAGGATGATTATGAGTGGGTCACAGCAGCCCTTAAAAGCTGGGCCAGAAAATTTCACTAGGTCAGTAATTTAAACTTTGGATCTGCAAAAAAAAAAAAAAAAAAAAAAAAGTAATAATAATGTGAAACAAAACCAACTAAAAAGTGATTCTTGCACATGAACTGTCACATGTTTAAAATGTGTTTTTTAGAGAGCCTCAGTCTTGCTGATTTCAAACACTTTTTTCTTCTGTGTATTGCTTTTAAAAGAGCCATCAGTTAGCTATCAAACTCTAGGTTGATGCATTTTGTACTTAGCTGTACTGTGTGATATTTTTCATTATTTTAGGACGCCAACATGAGACCTGTAATAAAATATGTAATGGGGTTGAAAGCTGGGGAGGAGGACCTACTGCTGTACAGCTAATAAATCATAACGGATTAACAAGTGCTCCAGATACTCCGTCGTGTGTGATCTCTGCCTGATGGGGGCCCCAGAGGGCCCACACTCATGGCCTCAGGCAGTGCAGGCCTGGTCACCTTTCAGAGGCAAGCTCTGTACCACAGGATGGCCACTTCCTCCCTAGCACTTAGGAGATGATCTTCGTAAATGGTTGGATCGAGTGCATCCTGTCACAGGTTTTAACTCCCCAAAGGTGTGTGTGAGTAGTGAAGTGTGGATGGACTGCTATCAGCCCCCATGGTCCACCTTAGGAGTGGGTTCCTACAGCAGGGGTAACCACAGATGTTAGAGAAGGGGCTCATGGGAAGTTCTGCACTCTGGATCTCCGCTCACTGAGGGCTGGGCTCACTTGAGCCCAAGTGCAGGACAACAGAAGCTGGGCCCAGTTTGCTCTAGAGAGGCTAATTTAGGAGGGGGAGACACATGTAGTCTAGTCACCAGGCTGCAGGGAGAGAGACTCAGATGGCGTAGCTTGTTAAGCACTGCAGGAGAGACAGGGTGGAAAGGGAGTTGGAATAGGAAGTTGATGCATTAGTGAAACATCTTGATGCTGCTGGCCGTTTCTGGGCAGATAGCTTTGGCAAACCCATTTTAGGTAAAATCTTCAGCCACTAATTATAGGGCTTTTAAACCAGAATCCGAAATTAGCGGTTTTCAGTGAGAAGTAACAAAAGTTGAGATGTGTGTGGCCTTTGGCTGCTCATACTGTCTACATAGACCCGTCTCCCAGGAAAACAGGTAGCTGAGGCCTCAAACTCTGAGCCTTGCAGTCAGTTCCTTGGGTCGAAAGTTGTCAGAATATTGGGTCTCTGTCATCCATGGGCCAACCCTCGTGAGGGCCAGAGTACCTCCTTCCAGAATTGTTCCAGTGGCCATAGAGTTTTGTAAACTTTCTTGGTGTTTATGACAAAATCTCTGCAGAACAGTGAGGCCTTTATCTGTATTTTCAGCATAGCTTTTTCTCATTGTGTACAAATTGAAAGTGTAAAGTATGTTTGGGATGGGGAGGGGGCAAGAAATGTCACATTCTGATGGAAGAGACGCTGAAAAGTGATTCCTCATTGCATAGCCCATGATGTATCCTGTGTGAGTCCATTATATACATACAGCCTTATACTTAAAATATAAATCGGGACACCTGGGTGGCTCAGTTGGTTAAACTTCCAACTTTGGCTCAGGTCGTGACCTCACAGTTGATGAGTTTTGAGCCCCTCGTCAGGCTCTGAGCTGACATCTCAGAGCCTCTGCTTCAGATTCTCGGTCTCCCTCTCTGCCCTGCCCTGCTTGCTCTCTCTCAAAAATAAACATTTAAAAATAAATACAGGGGCGCCTGGGTGTCTCAGTCGGTTAAGCGTCCAACTTTGGCCCAGGTCACGATCTCATAGTTCATGAGTTCGAGCCCCACGTCAGGCTCTGTGCTGACACCTTGGAATCTGGAACCTGCTTCAGATTCTGTGTCTCCCTCTCTGCCCCTCCCCAGCTCATGCTTGCACACTTGTCTGTCAAAAATAAATTTAAAAAAAATTAAAAATATATTTTCATTATATTTATATATAAACAAAGTACAGAAGCCAATTCTCATGGTTAGTCCTCACCAGAGAACTTTTGATGCAGAAGTTCTCTGACCTGTCTGCTCTTCCCCATTATTAAGCCAATAGCAAGTACTGGAGTAAAATATTCTCTTTCCACACCTGGATTGGTACCACCCTCTCCTGCTGCCCGGCAAGGTGCCCAGCAAGCACCTGAGTCCTCTTGCCTTTGGTCAGGACCTAGCTGGTTTTTTTTTGTTTTTTTAACCATTTGTTTTTGGGAGAGTGCAAACAAGGGAGGAGCAGAATGAGGGGAACAGAGGCTCTGAAGCGGGCTCTGCGCTGACAGGCTGAGAGCAGTGAGCCCGATGTGGGGCTCAAACTCATGAAACCACGAGATCATCACCTGAGCCGAAGTTGGAAGCTCAACCCGCTGAACCACACAGGCGCCCCAGGATCTAGTCTTTTAAAACCATCTGAAGGGAGCCTTGTGGCAAACCTGGGAGGTGCAGCCTGGCCTGGCCTCATCCTGTGCTGCTGGAGCAGGCGGGGCTTATGCTTCCTTGTGAGCTTTAGCATTTCCTGAGCGCCCACGGAGTGTCACACCATCTAGAACACAGACAAGCTGAAGGGCCTGTCCCCTTCTCACTGAGTCACTCAACATGTTAGGAGCTGAGTCCCATGTGTTCACTTGGTTTCTGATAGCAGTGTGGTAGTTTTGTCACTGCCGCCCTGATCTCCATGCTGATTCTGGTTTCAGCAGCCTGTACCCACCCCAACAGCACTCATCAGACTGGGGTAGATGCCACCAATGTGTTGCTGGCCTTGCAAGTCCCTTTTGGCAGACATTCCCTCTTGTATTTCTTATCCTAGTCCATTCTAAACAGAGAAGTCCCACTGAGGTGGGTTTTCTATTACGGAGTCCTGGGGTTGCCATGGCAGACTTGGCAGATGTGGGTATTCACTGAGTGCCAGGCACTGTTGTGAGCACTTAAAAAGCATTTAATCCTTATAGCAACACTTTGAGGCAAGTTAATAGCTCCAGCTTATGAAACAGGAAAGGAAGTCCGAAAAGGTTAAGTAACTTAGTGTGGAACAGCTGGAAAGAGTTGGGAGTCAGGACTTAAATTCAGGCAGTCGGCCTTTAGAAGCAGCATTCTTGTACCACTTGGTCACGCTTCAAGTGCAAGAGACCTACTGAGTTCTCACCCTAAAAGTAGCTTGTGGGTTCTATGTGGTTTTAGAAGGAATCCTAGATCTTAAACCAAACTCTTCTTTCAAACTGGGAGACGGCAGAGTAGGACTATCTCTTGCCTCTGTTTGCAGAAACTCTCAGCAACTTCTCCCGCTGTATCCTCCCATCAACCCTAGTCAGCCCTGTGCTTTCACACCATTGGCCTTTTGCTTGAGGGTAGGCTTTGCCCAAGCTGCTACTGTTCAGTTTCTACTGCCACTTTGTGTCAATCTTTGGTAGAGATGAGATTTTGTTAGGTGAGGGGGTGGAGGTGGGGGTGGGGTGGCGGGATGATCAGGTGACTGGAGGATGTTTCCACTTATCTCCAAGCCCTGAAGTGGGGAGGGATAGCTACATGAGAATGAGACCAAGGCACCCTGCTCAGCATCCCTCATCTACTTTCAAGATTATGTCTTTCACCTCTGCCTGGCTGAGCTGTGGGCAGGGCAGAGGGCTGTTCCTAATAAGTGGAGTTTAATTGGATTGTAATGGAAGAAAAAAACAGTAATTCTTTTCCTGTGAACACTCCAGAATCTAGGTCCCTGGTCTTTTATCTGGCAGCATGCTCTGGTTAGCAGGACCTCACCCCATGACCTACTGACCCCTCCCAGCCCTGGAGACACTAACTTTTTCCTTCAGTGGTTCCCCCCTCCCTAAACTCTAGCAGAGGTAAGGGCGTGCAGGAGGGAGAAGACACAGACACAGGAGAGGACTCCCATGTACCTAGCCTTTGCTCACCCCTGCCTGAAACACTTGGGGTTCAGGCCTTAGCCCAAGGCTACCCCATGAAGGTACTCCCCACCTTCCAGCCCAAACCTGATGAAAGCTGGGGACTCTGTGCTCTAGAAAAGGGTATCTGAGCCCATCTGGCATTTTTTCGGCCTTTCAAAAGTTAGTGGATCTCGGGGGCACCTGGCTGGCTCAGTTGGTAAAGCAGGTGACTCTTGATCTGGGGGTTGTAAGTTCTATCCCCCCCCATGCAGATTGCTAAAAAAAAAAAAAAAAAAAAAAAAAAAAGTTGGTGGCTATCCCACGGGGTCACATACTCCAGGTTAGGAGCAACAGATTAGGCCCTTCAGGCTAGGACCCAGGTGTTGGGAGAGCTACTGAGAGAGATTCGTTGCTCCTTGCTGAATAGGCACTCCTCCCGGCCCGCCCCTTGTCCACCTCCCCAGCTAGGTTTTGGAGGGGACCAACGCGGGTGGGCCGCAGGGATCCCCGAGCGGGCAGCGCCCCCTGGTGCTCGCGACAGGCACTGCGGTGAGGGGTGGAAGTAGGGGGCTAGAAATGGCAAGAGGCGCGCGCCACACGCACGACCCTCCCGGCCACACCACTCCTACCCGGTGTCTGTCTTGCCAGAGTAGCTCCTGCGCGACTGGGTGGGCGGACAGCTGGGACTCTGCCCCGCTCCTACATCTCCTGTCCCGCGGAGGCCGGGGCGGGGAGGAGCCGGGCTGGGGGCGGCCCGGCAGGAAGCAGCGCGTACCTTCCGCTGCAGGAGGAGCAGGTGGCTACAGTGAGGGCCAGGGCCCCCAGGCTTCCTGTGTGTGCGCCCGCCCGCTACTGTTTCTTGTCGGAGCTCGTTGGGCCATCCGGCGGCCCGGCCCGGCCCCATGGCCCAGACCCCCGACGGCATATCCTGTGAGCTGCGAGGTAAGCGCTGGCCCTTCCCGCGTACTTGGCTCCAAAGCCAGAAGCCCATCCAGCGTCCCGGAGCACCTGCAAACAGTTCTCTCTGCTTCTCGGAAGAGTTTGGTGCCCCCACATCCACTCCACTCCTTCCTTACTGGCCCATAGATGAGCCCAGGCCAGAAGCCTGGTGCAGACCATGGGCCTGAGTTGACCTTCCCAGGAGGACCAAAGTCACCCAGCAGGCTGCCATTCCACAGGCGAGATCACCAGATTCCTGTGGCCCAAGGAGGCTGAGCTGCTGCTGAAAACCTGGCTACCAGAAAGGGAGGGTGCTGAGCGAGGTCATGTCTTGGTATGGCAGGGGGCAGAGCTCGGGAGGGCCACTGGGGCCCAGGAAAATAGAGTCTCTTGCCCTGCCCAGGGGGTGAGACACTCTCTTCCCCCAGGCACTGCTACGATGGAGAGCCTACCTGCTCCACACCTGCCTTCCCCTGAGGGTGAGTGCCAGGGGCTGACCACCACCCCACACCCCTTGCCCTCCAGCAGCTTTTTTGATGAGGGCTGCCTCCGCTGAGTTGTCTGTGCTCTGTGGGCTCTGCCCTGCCAATAGCACTGGGCTCCCCACAGCAAGCAGGGCGGGCTCTGAACTCTGGACTGCACGGACTGGGGTCCCAGAAGGGCAGGGCTAAGGCCTTGGTTCCAGCTGATTCAGGCACTCCACAGGTGGACTGCACATTCAGCTACCTGGAGGTCCAGGCCATGGCACTGCAGGAGACACCCCCTCAGGTGAGACACCTGGTACCCCACCACAGCCTGCAGCCTGGTCTTTGCCTCCTTTTCCACCTGCCCCCACACATGCCCAACCCAGCAGCCCTCCCTCCCCAGGTCACTTTTGAGCTAGAGTCTCTGCCTGAGCTGGTCCTGGAGTTTGCTGGTGTAGCTGCCCTGGAACAGCTGGCCCAGCACATTGCTGCAGCCATCAAGAAGGTCTTCCCTCGCTCGAACCTTGGGTGAGGCCAGACAACTACAAGGGACCAGCAGGAAAGGAGGGCAGCAGGGGGTGCTCTGAATGACGCAAGTGGGTTGCCTCCCATCCTAGGGGCTACAAGTCCCCTGCCTCCTTTTCCCTTATCCCCTCCCCAGGAAGCTATTCCGGAAGCCCACATCCTCCTCCATGCTGGCTCGGCTGGAGAGAAGCAGCCCCTCCGAAGACACCTTGCCCAGCAGCCCCTGTGGTAAGGACCAAGAAAAGGGCACACAGAACTTTCAGCCTCCCCCCATCCTGCAGCCCCAGACCCCTGGATTGGGCGTCCCCCAAACTGAACAGTCACTCGAGGCACAGCCACCACCCAACTCGAGTCTGATCTTCCTCCATCTCTGACCTTTTGTCTCTCTCCTCTTCCTCATCCATTTCACCCCTGGCACCTCCCCCAGGTGGCTTCTTGGAGACGTATGAGGCTCTGTGTGACTACAATGGCTTCCCTTTCCGAGAGGAGATTCAGTGGGTGAGAGTAGGGCCCTCCTTGTGGAGCTCTGGAGACATCTGACCCCCCACATGCATTGGGTCCCCTCTACCCTTTATGGCCCAAAGCCAGTTGCAGACACCTTCTTCCCATCCAGGATGTGGACACCATCTACCATCGTCAGGGCTGCCGCCACTTCAGCCTAGGCGACTTCAGCCATCTGGGCAGTCGGTGTGTGGCCTTCCAGGACTGGGAAGGGAAGGAGATCCCATGACCCACATTCCTGGGCCTCAGCCTCTCCATGGAGGGGGGTGGTGGGCCTAGGAGGACCCTGAGCCCTGCCCCTTCCCCTTCTCTCACCCAGCGACCTGGCGTTGAGTGTGGCTGCCCTGTCCTACAACCTGTGGTTCCAGTGCCTCTCCTGTGTGGACATGAAGCTGGTGAGAGTGTAGGGGCAGGAAGGAGCCAAGGGTGTGGTGGCCAGGGTGCAGCTCATTGAGCCTCCACTCTGGTTCTCAGAGCCTTGAGGTCTCGGAACAGATTCTGCACATGATGAGTCAATCGTCCCACCTGGAGGAGCTAGTGCTAGAGAACTGTGGCCTGAGGGGGTAAGGGGGAAAGGGTAGGGCTTGGAGACAGGAGTCTGGGGGCTTGGGTTTGGGCTTGGGAGGCTAGTGGCCTGGGGAGGAGATGGGAATCCAGGGTCAGAGTCTCACACCTGGGGTCTCGTCCCCAGAGACTTTGTCCGGCGACTGGCCCAGGCACTGGCAGGGCACTCGAGCTCTGCCCTCCGGGAGCTTAGCCTGGCAGGGAACCTGCTGGATGATCGAGGTACGGATGAACCTAGGGACCCCCAGGAGGCTGGTGCTAGAGGAGGTGAGAGCCACACAGCTGCCCCCATTCCCCAGGCATGGCCGCTCTCAGCAGACACCTAGAGTATCGTCCTGGAGCCCTGAGGAAACTCAGCCTAGCGCAGACAGGGTTGACAGCTCGAGGTAGGTGGGGTGGTCAGAGCGGGGAGGGGAGGTGAATCCGCCTGATTGCTGAGCCACTCTCTCCACCACAGGAATGAGGTCTCTGGGCCGGGCACTGGCTTCCAATGTGGCCTTTGACTCTGCCCTGACCCACTTGGATCTTTCCGGGAACCCTGGGGCGCTGGGGTCCTCGGAGGACAGTGGGGTGAGTGGCTGTCTTTAGGGCCAATGATTGGGGGCGCTGCAGACAGTGGGATGTCAGGAAGCTCTTGGTGAAGTGATCCCTGACTCCCTCCCTCCCACGCCCATCCTCCCACCAGGGCCTCTATAGTTTCCTGAGCCGTCCTAATGTTCTGATGTTCCTGAATCTCGCGGGCACCGACACCGCCCTGGACACTGTGAGAGGGTGGTCAGTGGGGGGATGATCGGTAGGGCCGGTGGCCGGGCCCGAGACCTGAGGGTAGACCCGTGGGGGGGAGGCGGGGGGCTCAATCTATCGCCGGTGTAGCCTACACACTCTTCCCGCAGCTCTTCGCAGCGCTGGCCGGCGGCTGCAGCGCTAGCCTCAGCCACCTGGACGCCTCGAGGAACGTCTTCTCCCGCACGTAAGGGGGGCGGGTCCGGGCGGGGTAGGGGGAGACGGCGGGGAGCCGCCTCCTTGCGCCCGGAAGCCCACTCCTCCCGCTCGCCCACCCCAGGAAGTCCCGGGCTGCGCCCGACGCGCTCCAACTCTTCCTCAGCCGGGCGGAGACGCTTCGGCACCTGGGCCTGGCGGGCTGTAAGCTGCCGCCCGACGCGCTCAGGTCAGTGTCGCTGCCTACGGTTACGCCCCGGTGTGTGCGGCCACCACCCAGGCCGGGGCCCCAGAGCTTCACCCCGCTCCTATCGCCCCCTCGACCTTCCGGTATCCTGCCCCTTCCTTCTTGGTATTCGTTCGCGCCCTGGGGCCCCCTTTCCCGGCTCCCGCCACCCCCTGTGACATCCTCTCCCAGGGCCCTTTTGGAAGGCCTTGCGCTAAACACGCACACGGGCGACCTGCACCTGGACCTCAGCGCTTGTGAGGTGAGCGCCCGGCCCGAGACGTGATCAGGCAGTGGGCGCACGCGGAGTGGGGCCGCGAGGCGGTGAGCGCCGGCCATTGGGCGCCTGAGCCTCTGCACCTGTGGCCTGTCGGTCTGAGCTTGTTTCACTTTCCACCTTCAGCTGCGTTCAGCGGGCGCTCAGGTGATACAGGACTTAGTGTGCGACGCCGGCGCAGTGAGCTCCCTGGATCTGGCGGATAATGGTGAGGCTGCCCGGAAACCCACCCTCCCACTGCCCAACCAGTTCCCACCTCATCCCCAGCCTCGCCGTATGCGTGATCCGAGCCACCCCTAGGCTTCGGCTCAGACATGGTGACTCTGGTGCTGGCCATCGGGAGGAGTCGGTCCCTGCGACATGTGGCACTTGGAAGGAACTTCAACGTCCGGTGCAAGTGAGTCCCCATCCCACTCACTCCCGGGCCTCCCAGACAGCACCCCACCACCCCACCACCCCACCCAGGTCCTTCCAAACCGCGGCCCCTGCCCCACAGGGAGACCCTGGACGACGTCCTGCACCGGATTGTCCAGCTCATGCAGGATGATGACTGTGTGAGTTCTTGGGACAATGTGGGATCCTCAGGCAATGGACCCCTGTGACTCCTGCTCCCTCAGACTCTGTAACTTGCCCTCCTTGCTGACCGCTTTTCTTAACTGCAGCCCCTACAGTCTCTGTCGGTGGCTGAGTCGCGGCTGAAGCTGGCCTCCAGCGTCCTGCTCCGGGCCCTGGGCACGAATCCTAACCTGACGGCGCTGGATATCAGCGGCAACGCCATGGGGGATACCGGCGCCAAGATGCTGGCCAAGGCACTTCGGGTCAACACTAGGCTCCGGTGGGCGGGGTCGGAGGGGGGAGGAGTGCGTGGTACGGGGTGGGGTGGGGGGCTTACTGGGCTAAGGGGCGGGGCTGAATGTGAAGGAACAAATGCTGCGGCCTCCGCCTGTGTGCGAGGCGAATGGACGAGGCCAGCGGGTTGGGTGCAGCTTGTGGAGCTCCGCCCTTGACTGAAGCCGGGCCTGGCCCAGGTCTGTCGTCTGGGACCGGAACCACACGTCTGCTCTGGGCCTGCTGGACGTAGCGCAGGCCCTGGAGCAGAACCGCAGCCTAAAGGCCATGCCTCTGCCACTGAACGACGTGGCCCAGGCACATCGCAGCCGCCCGGAAATGACCACACGTGCAGTGCATCAGGTGTGGGTCCCTCTCCTCCCTTGCCCTGCTCTGCTTGGTAGCCCCGCTTCCTACCACTTCTCAATATCCCTTGTCCCCAGATCCAAGCCTGTCTTTTGAGGAATAACCGTGCGGACCATGCCTCTTCTGACCGCACTTCCTGTCCGCAGCCACCGGGTCTGGTCTCCCACCCTTCAGAGCAGGTTAGTGTCCCCTCCCTCAACCTTGAGTAGGCACAGGAGATAGGGGATGGGATGAGCTTTGGCCCTCGAGATCCTCTGTGAGTTTGAGGGTCTGACTTTCTTGGGGCTAGGGTGCCTGAATTATGCTGTCCCGGACAAGTCCCTCTTCTTAGTAGCTCCCCCAAATAATACCCCTGGATGCCTTTTAAAAGCATTTAAATAGGGTCTCCTGTTCAAGATGGGAGCTATTTTGAAATCCTCCCTTAATCCTACCGGCCCCTTACCCGCCACCCCAGGTGATTATAGCCTCATGTATGACTTCCTGCTCACAGGGCTCTTCTGCCCTCTCCACCCACCTCTTCTGGGGCCAAACTCAGCGGCACTTTTTCTGGTTTCATCTCCCTCTGCTACCTTGGCTTTGTGAGATCGTCCACCCATCTGTTCTCAAATCCCAGGCTTTAGAGCTCAGGCATCTCAACCCAGACATCCTTCAGGGGCTTCACATTCTAGATTTTCAAGTGATCTCATCACCTTGCACAAACTCTTCTCTCTATCCTGGAACCCAATCTCAATGGTGCCCATACTCACCAAGTGTTGTGGACAGAGGTTTGGACCAGGTCTCTCCAGGCCACGTTAGAGCCCCCACAGACCTCCTTAGTCCTCCCTCTGCTAACTCTCACACACACTGATCCTTACCCCCACCCCAACTATCTCTTGCTCCCCCTGATCTTTCATCTATGGCTCCTCACAACCATTTCTTTTTTTTAATGTTTATTTTTGAGAGAGAGAGAACAGGGGAGGTGCAGAGAGAGAGAGAGAGAGAGGAAGAGAGAAAGAATCCCAAGAGAAAGAATCTGACGATGCAGAGCCTGACTAGGGTTGTGATCCCACAAACCATGAGATCATGACCTGAACCAAAATCAAGAGTTGGATGCTTAACCGACTGAGCCACACAGGCACCCCACCTCACTCCCGTTTCTGCTCATCACTAAGTCTGTCTTCTATGTGGATGATAAGCAGATCAAGCTTCTGGAATACAGACACGACTAACAGCTCCTTTTTTTCCTATTCAGGACAATTAGGGAGTATATATAAAGTCTCTAAAATGAACCAAAGGAGACACTGCTTGCCCTCCTTGAACAGATAGGTTTCCTAAGTGACTGGCCTGATGGGATTGGCTTCAGGACCTTACCACCCTGTTGGAGACACTGGGAAGGAGGTGGGGGCTGGGAGGGACTAAGATGGGACTGATTCTTGATGCATTCCCCCCCCCCCCCCCAGGAAGTGAACGAACTGTGTCAGTCAGTGCAGGAGCATGTGGAGCTACTAGGCTGTGGGGCTGGACCCCAGGGTGAAGCTGCTGTGCACCAGGCTGAGGATGCCATCCAAAATGCCAACTTCTCTCTCAGCGTGAGTACTCCCCTCCCCACCACTGCAAAAAGACCCTCCCCCACTTAATCAGGTGTCAACTTGCAACTCCTTCTCCTCCTTGGCCTCCAGATTCTCCCAATTCTGTATGAGGCTGGAAGCTCCCCAAGTCATCAGTGGCAGCTGCGGCAAAAGCTAGAGGGCCTCCTGGGACAGGTGGGCGAGGTCTGCCGTAAAGATATTCAAGTAAGATGGTATCCTAGCCCCAACCCCATCTCCACCTCCATAATAGGCTTGACCCCTATCCCATAGGTTTGACTGTGATATTCCTTGAATCACTGGTCTGTGAGGGTTGGAGCTTTAGGCCACACCCTCCATGTTCTGATCTTTACCCAGGATTTCACTCAGGCTACATTGGACACAACAAGGAGCCTCTGCCCACAGATGCTACAGGGACCCAGGTGGAGGGAGCAGCTAGAGGGGGTTCTGGTGGGCTCAAGGGGCCTCCCAGAACTGCTCCCAGAGCACCTGCTGCAAGATGCCTTCACTAGGCTCCGGTAAGCTGGATGGGACTGGGCTAAACTGGACTAGACAGGACTGGGCATAGATAGCACACTAATCTTTGCTCTCTCTTGCTCTCAGGGATATGCGGTTGTCAGTCACGGGGACCTTGGCAGAGAGCATTGTGGCTCAGGCCTTGGAGGGGCTGAATGCAGCCCGTGATCGGCTGGTGAGGGAGAATTGTGCACGCAGGCATGTGCATGCGTGCACAGGCACACATACACAGCGACCTGGCCACTGCCTTGCAGGGGTTCTTTAATGTCTTCTGGGGTCATATAGCCCAGGGTTATTTCAGGGTTTCCTTAGGACTGATGGGACTATGGCTGAGGCCCTACCTGCCCATCTTTAGGGTGCCTTATTGCAGGTGGAGAGTCTGGCTCAGCAGGCAACAGTGACAATGCCTCCTGCCATACCAGCACTGGATGGAGGTGAGCCCAGCCCCCTTGGGCCTGGGGAATTGGAAGGTCTTTTCTTCTCTGAGGAGGTGAGGGAAAAGCAGAAGGATGAAGAGGAACAGAAGGTAGGTGGTCCCAGAAGTTTGGAAGGCAGGGAGGCAGCTCCCCTGGTTCCCAGGCTGAGTTTCTGCCCTCCCCACCCAGCATGACAGTCCTCCACAGAAATGGCCTGAGTCCAGCCAATGTTTTCACCTGGTCCTCTCCACTCACAGTAAGTCGGTCTGGGGGAAAGGGAGTTAACCAGGTTGAGCTGAAGGTCCTCCATTAGATCTGGGGACCTAGACACATGGTCACATTCATTTAGTCTTGTCCTAGGAACTACCTGACCCTTGACTGAGCCAGGCCAGGTTCCCCAGGCAGACTTGCAGGTTGGGGTCTACTGTGGTCAGCATGGAGCAGGACCTGAGCATACCAGGATCTACTCTCTTTTCGTCTCCCCCGCCCCTTTCCCTACCCCCAGGATGCGCATGCTTGGCGGCAGCGCAGAGCCGCGCCGCTCGGGGCCGCGCTCAGCACCACGGACAGCGGCGACGGGGGGAGGGGCGGGTGTGGGGGGGTGGGGGTGGCGTAGTCGGGCCCCTCCCCGCGCCCTGGGCGGGTCCCCCGCCGCCCCAGCGCCGCTGCTGCCGCCACCACCTCCCCAGGCTTGCTCCTCGGTACTCCTCTGGTGCTCTCCCTTTAGGTGCTGCTGAGGAACCGGAGCCCGAGCTGGCGGCTCCGGGGGAAGATGCAGAGCCGCAGGCGGGGCCTTCTGCCCGTGGCTCTCCGAGCCCTGCCACCCCAGGTCCCCAGGCCGGCCCACTGCCTTGCATGGACCTGCCACCCTCTGGGGAGCCCCTACGCCATCCGACCCGGGCCCGGCCGCGGCCGCGGCGCCAGTACCACCACCGTCCGCCACCGGGGGGCCCCCAGGTGAGTGCCCTTCCCCCATTCCAGAGCTCGTGGAACTAGGGGGTCACGGGTGCCTCATTTGTTTCTCAGGAGAGAAGCAGCTAGGGAGGTGGGTTGTCGGGACTCAAGAGTACCTGGTCGTGCTGCCTAATCTTGGCTTATTCCTGGCCACCCCTTCCCCAGGCCATTCCCATGCAGGGTCATGAGCTTGTGGATTTAATTTGGGGTACATCTCAGTTTAGAACTGCATCTTAGGTTGGCCCTTTGCATGAATGGATGTGCAAGAGAGGGTGTCCATCTTATCCTCCCTCTCCCAGGGTTACTGAAAGATCCTGGGCCCCCTGGCTGCGGGGACAATCCTGCATCTACTGCACGTCCAGTAGTTGTTTATGTGGGGAGATGTTCTGTGTGGGCTGGGTACTGGTGGGGACAGTGGACACAGGGCAGAAGGCAGGCAGGAGTTGGCTTGAGGCCCCCCAGAGGGTCTGACGCAGCAGCAGGAGCCGCTGAGCTGCCAGCAGGCTGGGTGGGGTGGGGGTGGAAGGTACTGCAGGGAACTGTTTGGAGCAGAGAGGGTAGCAAATGGGAACGTGTGACCCAGGAGCCTGTAGGTTTTAGCCTGCTGGTGACCAGATGGTTCCGGGTGTCGATACTCCATGGGACAAGAACAGGTGTGGGCTGAGTGTGTGTGTCCAGGGCCAGCTTCTGATTAGAGGATATGTGAAACCATCTCTGCCCACCAGTTGGACAGCAGGAATGTTTGTCAGTAGCCCCCTAAGATCACTGCAGCTCTCAGGTACAGAAGTTGCCCAGGCTAGGCTGCTTATCAAGGGGTGGAGAGAATATATGGTTGTGCTCAGTCCTTACCCTATGGTGTCCCCCAGGTGCTCCCAGCCCTGCCGCAGGAAGGGAATGGACTCAGTGCCCGCGTGGACGAAGGCGTGGAGGAATTCTTCTCCAAAAGGCTGATCCAGCAGGATAGCCTGTGAGTGAGGGGCAGTTGTATGGGGTGGGAGAAGGTGGGATGGTCTGTCTGCTTTGCCACTCACTGCCAGCTGTTCCCACAGCTGGGTTCCTGAAGAGGATTCAGCCAATGAAGGGGGTACCACCCCTGTCCCCCGTACACTGAGAAAGAAGCTGGGTACCCTGTTTGCCTTTAAGAAGCCTCGTTCAACCCGGGGGTCACGGCCTGATCTAGAGACCAGCCCTGGGGCAGCTCCCCGTACTCGAAAGACCACACTGGGAGACCTGTTGCGGCCACCATCCCGCCCCGGTCGTGGGGAGGAGCCTGGTGGAGCTGAGGGGGGCACCAGCAGCCCAGACCTGGCCCATAGGAGCCGGCCTCGTTATACCCGGGAAAGCAAGGCCTATTCAATGATACTACTACCTGCTGAGGAGGAGGAAACACTGGGCACCAGACCTGACAAGGTAGGCCTGGTGACAAGGGGTGAGGGCTCTGCTAGGACGGAGGCAATGGGCTCTCTCCTACTTGGGCTTCTGTGTTCTCAGCGGCGGCCCCTGGAGCGGGGAGACACAGAGCTGGCCCCATCCTTTGAACAGCGGGTACAAGTGATGCTGCAGAGGATTGGTGTGAGCAGAAGCAGCGGGAGTGCTGAAGGCAAGAGGAAGCAAGTAAGTTGGGAGGGACACAAGTGCAAAGTGAGGGGGCAGGCGACATGTAGCTTGTGGCAATCTGTGGGTGACATATGTGACCAGAAGGAGGCTCATGACACACAGACGGCTCTGTCAGTTCCACCCCCTCCCCCTCAGAACAGTCATCAGAGTCCACCTTTTTTCCTTCTTGGCTTCTGCCCTGGCCATTGGACTGGGGTGGTCCTTTTTCTGTAGATCTAACAGAACTCTGACCTTGTCACCTGCATTTGAAACAGCAAGTCTTCCAGGTACTTCCTCTCAAGACACTGCCCTGCCTCCTAATCCTGCCCCAAGGCCTCAGCCCTTGTCACTTCTTTCATCTCATCACCCTGCCACGTGTTCCTGTGTCAGGAACTCCTCCCTGGCTGCTTCTAGCCTCTCATCGCCATCTGTAGGTTACATGAGCTTCCTCTTCATCCATCCCTGCATCTCCTGGTGGGCATTTAGTAGTGGTTACAAGAACAAGGCTAGAGTGAAGACAGGACAGGACTGAGCTCGATTTCCCTGTTTCTTACAGAGCAAGGATGGAGAGATCAAGAAGGCTGGCTCGGATGGTAAGTGGGATCCTGTGCTATGGCAGTACATTTTTGGTGAAGGAGCTGTCCTTAGATATAGTCCCCAAGGTACTTGCTGTTCTGGGGGAAGAGGGGAAGAGGCCAGGTTTTTCTTCCCCTCACTCCCAAAGGCTGGTGCCTGAACCCCCAGCCCCTTGCAGGTGACATTATGGACAGTTCCACAGAGGCCCCTCCCATCTCAATCAAGTCCCGCACCCACTCCGTGTCGGCTGGTGAGTAAGGGCCACTGTGTGTGTTGGGGGACATGCAAAGATAGGAGGGGGTCAGACGACTGGTTAGGCTCACACCCTTCTCCCTGTAGACCCCTCATGCAGACCTGGTCCAGGGAGCCAAGGTCCGGAGTCCACCACCTGGAAGACACTAGGACAGCAGCTGAATGCAGAGCTCAGGGGCCGTGGTTGGGGCCAACAGGATGGTCCAGGCCCCCCCTCCCCTTGTCCCAGCCCCAGTCCACGAAGAACCAGCCCCTCCCCTGACAGCCTGGTCCTCCCAGAGGACCCTTGCTTGGGCCCTAGGAACGAAGGTAAGCAGGCACCTAGCCCCCACCCCAATACTGGGCTGGGGACCCTGACGGTGGAGGGGGAAGCAAGGGCTGGAGTGGGGAAAGCTGTTGAGACCATACCCTGATACCCTGGCCTTCCCCAGATGGCCAGCTGAGGCCGAGGCCTCTCTCGGCAGGGCGACGAGCAGTGTCTGTGCATGAGGACCAGCTCCAGACCCCTGCTGGTGAGGGGGAACACCTCCCTGTGTGCTTGAGTGCAGGAGGAGATGGGGAGGGTAGATTCCATGGCTCCCTTTGTGGTTTTGGTCCTTGGAGGAGGCCATCAATGGTGTAAGGGGTTGAGAAGTTAGGGGGCCAGGAGCACGGGTCTGACAAGCCCTTCCCACTAGTCCTGGCTCCACCTCCAGGAGAACAGCTTTTGCCAGGGGTGGGAGGATGCAGGGGAAGGAGGCGGCTCTGAAGCCAACAGTGTGTGTTCACACACGCACTGGAGGTGGGAGAGAACGCTTGGGGACAGGCAGTAAGCCCCTAGCAACCTCCTCCCCTGCCAAGTGTTTCTGTGTCTTTCAGAACGGCCCCTGCGGCTGCAGCGCTCCCCTGTTCTCAAGCGGAGGCCAAAGCCTGAGGCACCCTCATCTCCAGGCCTAGGTGAGAGGAAGCTAGGGCCAGTTGGGAGGGTGGCAGGACTGCTCAGTCCAGTCCTGACCCCTCCTCTCCCTTCCTCCTTCCCTTGCAGGATCTGGCCTTGGAGCCCAACCTCTGCCCCCACAGCCCACAGAGCCCTCTAGTCCTGAGCAGAAGCCACCCTCCCCAGCCACAGACCAAAGAGGCGGCGGCCCCAACCCCTGACCCTCTCCTTTTCCTGCCGCATGAGATTATTTTATTAAAAAACTCGAAGCAGAGTGGGGAGTACTTTTGGTTTATCCCCAGCCATGGACCTGTGTGCACACATCTTCCCACATGTTCACATGACCCCTCACACCTGGGTGAGCTGAGACTCCAGCTGTGGCTCCATCAGAAGGTGCAAGGCCCAGGCCACAAGCTGGGGAGGAAGCCTGGGAAAAGAACCATGGCTGTAGGTCAATGGAGACTGGGCCTGGTGACCCAAAGAATAGGGGCAGCCCCAGGCACTCACCTGACAGCTTGCACCTGGGCACAGAGGGAGGTGCAGGGTGGCTCATACTCATATTGGAAGGCAGAACCATCACGATGCTTCTTTGGAGGGTCCTGAAGGTGGTGTGGTATCTGGAGAGGGACCTACAAGGACCCCTAACCCCATCTGATGCTACTCCCCACTCCCAGCTCCACCCAAGACCCATCCCATTCTACTATCCAGTTGTAGAGAGGCTATACTCACCCCAACAGGGCTGGACCCCAGGGCTCCTGTGATCATTTTTGTCCTTGGAGAGTGTTGCCGGTTCTTGGGGGGCAATCCTAGCTCCTTGAACTCCAAGCTAGGTTTTTGGGCCCTGGTCACAATGGCCTGACGTGGACTGGGTACATGACCAAGGGGTGAGAGACTTGGGGTGCAGCTCAGGAGTGGGGATCTGGGTCCATGGCTAGGGTGTATGGAACTGGGGGGCAGGGGGCCAGGGGCTGAACAGATGGCTGGCACAGGCCGGAAGCTGCCCTTCTGCACTGGGTCTGAAGCAGCCAAGGACAGGGCAGGCAGAAGGCTGATGCTGGCACCGCTTTCCTCATGGGACATGTGGCTGGGTAAAGCAGGGGTTCCTGGAGAGGAGGGCACCGACTGTGGGCACAGCCCTCTCAGTGGCTCATTAGCTTAGGCAGGCAGACAGGGATTGTGTTCATCCCCCCACGTGGCTGATAGCAGTGAATGCCTGTGGCCTGCGCACCACCTTACCTGAGGACGTAGGTGAGGAAGGAGAGATCAGGGTCAGCGATAGGTCTTCCAGAGCTGGGTCTGGTGGGGGCAGCTCACGGTCTGAGGGTCAGGGGGAGCTTATTAGCACCGTGGGCACTAGGTCCCCAGGTACTCCCATCTTGACCTCTCCAGTCCTTCTTACCCTGTGTCCTCTGACCTGGACCCAGAGAGCTCAGAACTCGCTGGTCATTCTCAGAGATGTGCAGCCATGAGCTGGGGACAGTGTACACAGCTTCTCCCTGTGGGGCATAAACTCTCAGCCTAGCCCTTGTTCAACTCCTCTGACATTTCCCAAAGGGAGCCCCAGACTGACCGTGGTCGTATGGTGGGAGGAGGCCCAGCGGGTAAGAGGGGGTGCTGTGTAAGGGCCTGCCAGCATCAGACAGCTCTCAGCCAGGTGCACTAACGCCCCCCGATGCTCCTGGTCCTCCTGCACCTCATCCAGAAGTTGGGACAGTGAAAGGCCTGAGGGCAGGGGACCAGAGGATGGGCCAAAACTTAAAAAAGAAGAAAGGCAGGGTGGGTAGGAAGAAAAGCTTACTAAAGAAGCAAGAGGTGATGGCTGGGGAGGTCACTCTACAGGGAGTTAGGGTCATTGGCCAACCCCTATAAATACCTGCACTGGGGGAGATGGACTCTGAAAGGTGCTCCCTATAGAAACAGAGAGGACAAGCCTGAGGAACAATCCTGAGGCCTGTCTGCACAAATTTGCCCTTGACAGAGCCACACTTGGCCCCAGAGCCCAACCCTCTACTCACTCCAAACAGTCATAGAGCTTTTTCTGCACATCCGGGTCTTGGTTGCTGGGGGAAAAAAAAGGGAGGTAGTTGGCAATGTTGTTTCCAGCGGCCTAAGCCCTCCCACCCAAAAGACCTACACCAAAGTCAGCGAGGCCTGAGTAGAGAGAACAGCCGGTGGGGGGAGGCATCATTTACCAACCAATCACCCGTTCCCGGGGCTGCTCAGTGGGCAGCAGGCTGAAGCGGTTCACCTGGAGGTAGAACTCCGCGGGCTGAAGGATTGAATTAAGGGACGGGTCTTAGGAGTTGTCACGAAGAGGCTCATTAACCCACCCAAACCAGCCTCACCACTCACCGCGCCGCCTTCGGCGACTTGGACGCGGACCCCACAATCCTGCAGCAGCAGCAGCCGGCCTTCTGCCCCTCGGAAGCCGAACTCCTTCTCCTCCCTGCGGCAAGCACGACTCTTACGGCCACGGCCCGCTGGAACACAGCCCGGCCCGCCTGCGGCCCTCCCACCTCCGCCTCGCGCACTCCCACTAGACTCCGATTTCCCCAGACCCCGCGGCTCCTCTCTCACCAATCCGAGGCGTCCAGGGTCCCCCACGTCACTAGGCATCGGACACTGTGGGTCCCATCAGACACAAGCAGTGTGGCCGCGACATCAGACGAGTCAGGGGCGCGGGACGGGCCCGGAGCCTCGGCCTCTCGTAGCACCTGACGGCGTCGACCGGCGTCAATCCCACCGCCCTCGGGCCCTGCCCTGGTCTCTGAGAAGGGTGGCGGGACTCACCTCTAGCAGCTGCCCCGCCTGCGGACTTGAGAGTGTATCTGACCCCAGGACCAGCTCTCGAATCCAGGGCCGCAGTACCAAGCTCCCCGAGCCTGCCATTCCCGGTATGCACCTAGTGGAGCACCACCAGCCTGGTTTTCCCGCGGACGCCGCGGCCCCGCCTCTCGTCGGAAGAGGAAACGCACCGCGGCTGGGCGGAACCTAAGGTCGAGGCCACGCCCAAATGCGTGTCCGCGCGTGCGCACGAGCCCGTGTTGTTCGGATATTTGCGGGCAGATTCTTGTTGGGAAGATTGGATGCCAACCTGCTTGGTCTTACCAGGGTATCTCCGAGCAGGGGCCCGGCGTTTGGGCCATTCGTCAAGACTTCTGTGGCACCGGCCGGGATGGCTCGAATGGAGAGGGAGGGATCTAGGGCTTCAGGCTGCCGCCAGGAGTGGTCAAGCGAGTTGGCCCAAAGCCACTTCACCTTGTGAACCGAAGAGTTGAGCAAATATTTATTATGGCTCAGTTTCTCATCTAAAACGTGCAGTCTTATAAGGCCAGTAGAAGTAACAGTACACAGACTACACTCAGTAAATGTCACTTCCCCCACCCCTTCCCTCTGATTGGCCACGCCCCGCCCCCAGACTCCAGAGACTTGCGCACCGCAGCGTAATGACGTAAGAGCAAAAGAAGACGCCTCCATCCCCATCTCCGTTTCCTAGGAAACGTAGACTCCACGTTCCACTCTCTGTCGCTGCCCCCTTGACGTCATGGTCAGGATGGGAGGGCGGGGCGAGTGCTACCGCCAGGGGCGGGGCAGCACGGGCCGGCCGGCCGGGTCTGTGCACCTGCGCCTCCGCGGGCCGCCTGGGGCACCGTCCCCAGCCCGCCCGGCCCCACCATGGCCAGGCCGCAGAGGACTCCGGCGCGCAGTCCAGACAACATCGTCGAGGTGAAGAGCAAAGTAAGGGCCCCTCTGGCCCCGGCTCCGGCCTCGGCCCTAGGCGCTTCCAATTCCCTTATTCTCCCTTTTCCTGGCTCCTTAGTCCCCACCACCTTTTTCTCGCCTCCATCATTCATGTCCCATTCTCTGGCTTTTCCTCTCGCTTTCCTCCATCTATCCTCCTTTCCACTGCCGGCCACTAGAGTCCTGTGGCCTTGGTACCTGGAGGGCGGGGAGAAGACCTTGGACAGCGTCCCTTGTACTGGAACTGAGGTCTGGGCGCAAGGCTGCAGCTGTTGCGACAGCCCTTTCCGACCTCTAACACCCTCGGACCTGTGGTGGGAAAGGGCACGGGCTCCGTGCTGACCTCTCCTCTCACCCACCCCCTGCCTCCAGTTTGATGCTGAGTTCCGACGCTTCGCGCTGCCCCGCGCTTCGGTGAGTGGCTTCCAAGAATTTTCGCGGTTGCTGCGTGCAGTGCACCAGATCCCGGGCCTGGACGTGCTGCTTGGCTATACAGATGCTCACGGCGACCTACTGCCCCTCACCAACGACGACAGCCTGCACCGGGCCCTGGCCAGCGGGCCCTCACCGCTGCGCCTGCTAGTACAGAAGCGGGGTGAGGAGGATGGGGTACAGTGGGCAGCCTCTGTGGGGTAGGACAGCAGGGCAGGTCTGCAAGGGTTAGTCCATGCCCAGGGCGTCCAGGCTTCACCCTCTGCAGTCCCTGCCCTTGCCCTGACCTCCAAGTGGTAGGAAATAGCTACAGTGCCCTTTTCCCCAGGCCTGGGCCTGATGGAAAAGGGTTCAAGTGGGAGAGCAGAGTCTCTGATCTCAGCGCCCCCCTCCCCCTCTCCTGCAGCAGAAGCCGACTCCAGTGGCCTGGCCTTTGCCTCCAACTCTCTGCAACGGCGCAAGAAAGGGCTTCTACTTCGGCCAGTGGCACCCCTGCGCACCCGGCCACCCCTGCTAATTAGCCTGCCCCAAGATTTCCGCCAGGTTTCTTCAGTCATAGATGTGGACCTACTGCCTGAAACACACCGAAGGGTGCGGCTGCACAAGCATGGCTCTGACCGTCCCCTTGGTTTCTACATCCGAGATGGCATGAGTGTACGTGTAGCTCCCCAGGGCCTGGAACGGGTTCCAGGCATCTTCATCTCCCGCCTGGTACGAGGGGGCCTGGCTGAGAGTACAGGGCTGCTGGCAGTCAGTGATGAGATCCTCGAGGTCAATGGTATTGAGGTCGCTGGGAAGACCTTGGACCAAGTGACGGACATGATGGTCGCCAACAGCCACAACCTCATTGTCACTGTCAAGCCAGCCAATCAGCACAATAATGTGGTGCGTGGGGCTTCTGGTCGTCTGACAGGGCCTCCCTCTGCTGGGCCTGGGCCTGCTGAGGCCGAAAGTGACGATGACAGCAGTGATCTGGTCATTGAGAACCGCCGGCCTCCCTGTTCCAATGGGCTGTCTCAAGGGCCTCCATGCTGGGACCTGCGCCAGGGCCCCCTACTTCCCAGTGCCCGCAGCTCTCTGCCCTCCCTGGATCAAGAGCAGGCCAGCGCTGGCTGGGGAAGTAGCATGAGAGGAGATGGTAGTGGCTTTAGCCTCTGACAGGCAAGGATGCAGCCCCTTGCCACTCCAGGCTGCTGAGACATGGCAGGGACTTCCTCAGTGGGGGTTTTTAGCTTGCTCGCAGGGGCCTCTTCGTCTGGGGAACATTAAAAGTTTTCTACAAATGCAGTCATGGTCTTTCTGTGTCCCAGCCCTAACAACTTCCATGGTCTAACAATTTTGCCTCCTGCCCTGGACCTGAGGCAGGAGTGATAAGGACAACAGAGAGACCTCCCTGCAGTTGAGCAGCAGGAGGGACATCAGGCTTTGCATTTCTAGGGTAAGAAAAGCTCTTATGGAAACAAACCCCATTGTGTACAAAAGGTTTAATTTTGACAAAGGGATTAAGAGGCTGGGCTGGCCCTTCTACAGCCACTGGTGGCTGGGAAGAGTGCTCTGGGGATACTGCCCACACCACTGCTCCTGTCTTTGGACCCCCATTCTCTGATGGGGCTTGATCCTGCCCTCTGCAACTGTGTGGCAATCTTCACTGAGGACCCCCATAAGTGCCCCCACAAAAGGGCTCAGACATCCATCTTCACAAAGACCTTGGGGCGGGAAAAGATCTTGATGGCCTCCTCTACCTGCACCAGCTTCTGGTCCAGCTCAGCATGGTGGCCCTGGGCCCTCAGTGAGTCTGCCCCAGCAGGCAGCAGCACCAGCTCACGTAGCAACTGGCTCTGGCCTATGAGGGATCCAGGAAGAGTGAGTGTTGGGCAGGGGTGTGTGGTCCCCAGTGGGTTCCTCATCTACACCCCCCTACCTCTTGCCTATGGACTCACTCTGGAGCAGATTGCTCAGTGTCTCCAGCCGCTGGTTCTCAGGCATGCAAGTGTGACCAGGGGGCATGGCAGGGTCCGGCTGGCTATGCTGGCGGGCCTCAGCCTCCCGCCGCCACAGATCCCTGCGTTGCAACAAGCTGTGGATGCACAGGCTCAGAGTTGATGGTCCCAGGGCGTAGGTTTTCTCCCACCCTCCACAGGAACCCCTCACCCTGGGTGTTGGGCAGTGGGACCTACTAATGGGGTACGTGGCCCTTCTGCGTGGTGTTGTAGTGCTCTTGGGCTTGCCGTTGCTGCTCCAGCACTTGTGCCAGGACCTGCAGGGAGCGGGAATGCCGCCGGGGGGCCCTCTTGGCAGTGCGGGCATTGTGGCTAATGAAGTCCACATCCAGGCCTGGCCCCTGCAGGACATGGCAAGCCTGATGGGGCAGACAGTACTGTGTTGTGCTCCTGAACCCCTCAAGATCCCTGCCCCACCTCCCGACCCCCACACATCGTCTCACCTTAGCATTGGGGCCTGGTGGGTTTAGCTGAGGACTGGGGGCACGGGGTGGTGGGATCCCAGGGCCACAGCGGGAGTGTGCCCGAAGGAAGTGGGTGGGCTCTGTTCCAGAGGCTGGGCTGGGCTCCTGGAGGGTAGGGCATAGCAGAGGAATCAGCCAGGCTGAGGTCAGAGTCTTAAGCTGGCCGTACAGCTGAGCTTCTGTTCCTTCTGCCTGTGAGGATATTTCTCTGTATCTAGCCCTATGGGCCTCCTCCCTCTTGAAGAAGCACTTCTATCCATGAGCATTTAAATATGTGTGTCTCTCACATCTTTAAGAAAACAACAAACCATTCCTCCTTCTACCTCAGTCCTGGCTTTTGACTACCATTCTCTTTTTCTCTTTCCCTGCCAAGCCTCCTGGCTCTGTCCCCACCAAGGTCACTCACAGCTGGCTTCCAAGCCATTAAATCCAGGGTCACTTCCCTGGTATCATTGTCCTCAGCCCAATGCTCAATAACTCCTGGGTCTCACTCCTCAGATCCAGACCTGACTCTCCATCTGCTTCCTGGACACACTCCTACCCCCTGGGAATCCCACAAATGCTTCAGCTTCAACAAATTCACATATGACCTTATTGTCTCTTTTCTCAATTCTGCTCCTCCTTCTGAGAACCCTGGACAGAGAAATGGTACTACTATCTACCCAAGACAATCCCACCACCATACTCCTGCACTTGCCCTTCTCACTGCCCTTAGAAATAAAGGTTGAAAAAAAAATTTTTTTTTTAAATGATGTGGGTCCAGCTGACTTCTTAGCCTAACCTCATGCTCTTCTCCCTTCACAATGATCTGAACATAACACCCCACTGCGCATACTCCCTCTGGTCTTAGGACTTCTATCTGTGAGGTTCCATCTCACTAGAATGGTTCTCTTCAATTCTCCCCTTGCCTAATACCTATTTGTCCCTCAGGATGACCCAAGCCATCACCACTCCTGAGGAAGCCCCCAGCCCGACTCTGCAGCAGGCCGGCTATCTCTTAGCCCCTGTTTCCCTAGTCCCCTGTGATTTTCATCTCCATAACTCAGATCAGAGTATAACTGCTTGTTGGTCAACAAGATGAACAATGCTTCTGGCTCTCCAAGGCAGGTACCTGCAGCTGGGCCTTGACCCGGGACTCCACCTTGTCATATTTGGGTGAACGCCACAGAGCCTTCAGGGGCCTGGGCTGGCCCTGCTCCCGGCTGCGCTCCTGCTCACGGAAGCGCTTCTGGATCTCTCTGATCCGCTTCAGGTTCTCCTTCTCATAGTCTTTAGGGTCCTTCCCTGGGAAAAAGATGTTGCCAGACTCTGCCCTACATACAGCCCATGAGATCCAACTCCCATCAGTTCACACAAAGGCCCACACCTTGCCTCCTACAGAAAGATCTCCATGACCTCTCCATCTAAAACAGTATACACATACTCTGCCTCATCACTTTGTTCCCTTCCTGACATAGTCATTACCTTCTTCTGTCCCTGATTATTTTCTACATTTTTATTGTGAAGTAGACCATTAATCATTTTGTCTATCATAGCCATCTCTTTACTTGTTTACTGTTTTTCTAGCACCTATAAAGAGGGCACACAGTAGGCACTCAACAGACCACGTTTTGCTGATGCATGAATTCATTAAGCTGAGCTTGGGTTTCCCAGGGACTACTGCATTCAGTCCTCTTCTTTGAGGAAGTAGCGCATTTCCCCCTCCTTTCATAGTTGGGGAAACTGACACTCAGAGAGGCAAACCCTGAGCCCAGAATCTAGCAAGGAGAAGCAACGCTTTTGATCTCAGCGTTTGACCTCATCGTACTAGCTTCATTGCCTCTTGTATCCGAACTTACTCTTGGAAGAGGCCTCTGGGCTTAGGGAGATGCCCCCAAATTGCAGCAGCACTCCTCCGACGCCATGCCTGCCACGGTCCAGGATCTGTCTGGCTCCAGGACCGCGCGGAGGGGTGGCGTCCAAGTCGAGGTCCGAAGTGACCAGGTCCAGCTTCAGCGCGTTTCCCTCAAGGCGTCCTTGGGCTGAGAAGCCAGATGGGGCCGAGCGCGGGGCTCAGTGGTGGATCAGAGCCAGACCCTCACTCGGGCCTCACCCAGCCGTGCCACCCCCTAACTCACCCGAGGCCGGCCGCCGGTAGTAGTCAGGAAAGAGTGTAGGGTCTGGGGGGATTGGCCCCGAGATACGGGACGGGCCCTCGCACATGCCGCCTTCGTCACCCTGCAACGGTGTACCGAGGCCTGCTGGGCTGCACATTTCCGGCCCCTGGCCCCTTTTTCAGCCCCGTGCCTCCTCCCGGATTCTGGACCCAGACCCTGACCCCAACGGTGCCCCTCCATTCCCTGCCTCTGCCCCGCCGTCTCACCCCGCAAAGCGCTCGCCGCCTCAGCTCCTAACCCACTTCCCTGCTTCGTTCGCGACCCCTTCCCCGCAACACTCTGACAAGGAGCTCACCGGAGCAGTTTTGCCGCCGACTGCTGCGACCCGACGGGCTTGCTGTTGCCGGGCAACAATAATTTCCGTCCCTGAGGTCAGGGGCCAAGGCCCCCTGGCGCAAAGCCTTCTGGGGCTTGTAGTTCCAGCTTTGGGGAGTGAGGCACAGAGCCACGGTCAGGCACCCTTTCCACCCGCCTGCCCTCGCCGCCCGGCCGGTCTCTGGGGTCAGCGCCAGGTCCACAGGTCCGGCCCCTCGCTCCGCTCCCCGAAAGCAACCGTCGAGGAGGTACTGACCCTGAGCAGCCGTAGCTTCAGCAGGGGTCGAGAGGCGGCCAGGGTCCCAGGAGAGGACGGCCGCGGGGCAGGCACAGCTCGTAGAGTCGCCTGGCGGCCACGCTTAGACCTCCGAGGTGACCGTCAGGCTGTGGTCTCCAAGCGACTGTCCGCGGCGCTCTGGGAGGCCAAACTCTGTGCGAGGCCCCCCTAAATGCCAGGACAAGCTCCTCCTCGGGTGTCTAATTACTGATCCCTGTGTCCTTTGCCTGGTGACCAGTTACCTATGTGTCACCCTTAGTGTCCAGTGATGGCAGACCAGTGCCTGGTACCACACTATGAGGCTTGCCAGACCCTGGGTGAAGACAAGTGCCCAACAGTCCATGTCTCAGAGCCAGAGCTCCAGGAGGAACGACTCAAGCTGAAGGAAGAGAGGCTCAAGCCAGAGGTGGAGTCACTAGAGGAGAGAGGCCCTCCCAGGCCTATGGCCTCCATTGTGAGGCCCAGTCCTGGTCCGAAGAGGAAGCCAGTCAAGTGAGGGGGCTTTCAGAGGGAAGGAGCTATAGGGCTGGTGGGGAGGGTGGGCTCACACTCCAGCAGGATCCCTAAATCCTGCACTCTTACATAGTGCATCCTTATCTCCTGCTACCACCATCAACTCCTCACTCCTTCTGTCCCTGAGGAACCCTGGCATGGGGAGCATCCAGAGGAGGGGGTCTCAGGCCTTGTAGGGTACTAAGCTCACATGAGCTTTAGTTCCCTGTCCAGCCCAGAGCCTCGCTGACCAGGAAAGGGACAAGAATCTGGGCCGGGGGTGGTGAATAGGCAGGGTTATTCCCTATGGTCAGGGCACAGGAGCCAAAGCTGGAGGCTGGCTCCTTAGGCCTCCTGTCCCCCAGCCTCCCAGGGCCTAGCCACCAAGTCCATCCCAAAGCTGAAGCTGAGATGCCACAGGGGCTGCCACCGCAGAGGGAGGAGCCAGAGGGTAGCCAGACTGAGCCCTCACCATCTGCCAAACAGCACAAAAAAGCCAAGAAGCGCAAGAGTCTGGGAGCTCCAGTGCTCCCAGCTGTGGCCAGCACAGTGTCTGCACCTCCAGAGACCTTGGGGCTGGAGCGTGAGTGGCAGCCCCTGGGCCCTCCCTTTTTCTCCTGCCTGATGGACCCCTGTCATGGCACAGCTTGGTGCTCCAGCCCCTGCCTTGCCCTGGCTGTTTGCAGGAAAGGCCCACCGCCTGCGGCCCCTGTACCAGTACATCAACTATTGTAATCCTGAGCTGAATCAGGCAGGGGAGGGGGACAGGGAGGCTGAGGTGGACGTGGAGCCTGAGTTGGAGTTGGCCCTGGTCCCCGAGGAGGCAGGTGTGGAGCAACTGCAGGCTTTGCTGCCCGTGACAGGTGAGCTGGGGTCAGGCCTCACTCTGCCCTGCCCCAATACATTCGTGTCCCCCACCCATGCACTGGCTCCCCTGGGAGAGGAGGTTGGAGAAGAGCCAGGGTGTTTGCCCAAGTTGGGGATCAGTGGCCGCCTCAAGGCTGAGGTGGATAAGTCAACCCAGGTGGACATCGATAAGATGCTGAGTGTTTGTGCCGCCCCACTTGTACCTCCACTCTCTCCTCAGTACAAGTGACTTTCCCGCCTCCACTGGAGTCTCCCCTTCTCCCAAGCCCAAACCAGAGCAGCAGCCTAGGCCTCAGGAGGAAGGGAAAATTTGGCCCTTCTCCCTACTTGGGGCCTTGGACTTACTGAAAATAAACATTTTTCCTTTTCTCAGACTTCATGATTTCCCAAAATAGATGGCTGAAGAGAGGCTGGGAAGGTGGGGGCAGGGTGTGAAGCCTGACTGGTCACCTGGATCATCCAAGAACTTGACAAACATACAGGTTCTTGGGCACTATCCCAGACATAACTGAATCAGAATCTGCAGGGGTGGGGCCTAGTTCTGTGCATTTAAAGGCTCTTCACATGAACCTGAAGGTCAGATAGGGTAACAGTGGGGATGCAGAGAGAGGTGATAAGGGAGAAACGAGGCAGAAAAAGGAAAGGGACTGTCAGGTCACAGCAATCAGGTGCTTGGCTTTGCTCCTTGTCTTCCAGGGAAGGGGCCTGCATTTGGTCTGACCTCAGGGGATCAATACTTGGGATCTCCCACCGAGGTGTCAGAGTTCATTTGCCTGCCCCAAAAGTGGTGTCTTTGGAATGTTTTCCACATACTGGGGACTACACCTGGACCAGACTTTGCCCCCAGAGTGGCCCTGCCAACAGAGGCATCTGTGACTTTTTCCTAGCAGCCAGGGGGTGGTGGTGGATGTGAATGTTCTCCTGGAGCCCTGCAGCCAAGCCACTGGATAACTGAAATTATCCAGTTTGGCCACTTTGGAAACCCTCATATCGTGCCACCTCCTCATCCTCCTGAACGTACCTCAGATACCTTAAACATAAAGAATTTAAAATTAAATGAGTAACTTCTCCCTCCAATCTGCTTTCCCTCCTGTGTCTCATCTACACAATTGTTCAAGCCAAAATCCTGGGTGTCACCCCAAACCCCATCCTGTTCTTTGCTCATTGACTCCTACAAGCTAATCAGGCATCAAGGCTGGTGAATGTGCCCTCTAGATTGAGAACCTTTCGTATCTCATAGTCAGCACTTTTGCCTTGGGACACTGTTATTCCCCGGTGAGAGCTCACTAGTTTTTCTGCCTGTGGTTCCTTCCCCAACCAATCCACCCCACTGATCCTGGTACACACACACCTGAACCTGATGGTGTTGCTTCTCCCTGGCATGTTGCTCCTCTTGCTCCAAGTGCCTTAAAAACTTTCCAGTGGTGGGGCGCCTGGGTGACTCAGTCAGTTAAGCATCTGACTCTTGATTTCAGCTCAGGTTATGATCTTGTGGTTGATCTTGCGGTTTGGGAGTTCGAGCCCCACATCGGGCTCCAGGCTGATAGTGTGGAGCCTGCTGGGAATTCTACCTCTCTCTTTGCCCCTCCCCTGCTCTCGCTCTCAAAATATATAAACTTAAAAAACAAAACAAAACATAACTTTTCAGTGGCTTCTATAAGTCCCTGACCAGCCACAACTTTCTTACTTTCACTCTGCACATGGGCCTTCTCCTGCCTAAAGTGCCTTCATTCCTTTACCCCTCCACCTGACTAGTGCACTCTTACCTTGAAGACTCGGGCACTTTACTCCGTGCTGAGCCAGGCAGCACCCAGTGTTGCCCTACGTCATAGCATTTACATATTACTGCCGTTGTGGGTTAGAAATGTTCTTGGAACTAGGTTGTGAACTCCCCAAGGGCATACATCATTGCATTGCACCCATCTAGTGGAGAGCCCCCATAAAAGACACAAAGATAAGGAGACCGAGGTGGGGAGCTGAGGAAGTCGCAGAGGGCAGGTCAGGATCTGAAAGGCTGAGGGCATCCAAAGTCCAGAACCATGTGCAGGGCCCCTCGAATACTGGTTTGGCAAGGTCATTGGAAGGGATAGGGTGGGCAAGCCCAGAAAGAAGTAGGAAGAAAATGCGCATCATCCCAGGCTGCTTCTATGTTTAGGAATCACTTGGAAGCTCACTGGCCTGGTGGCAAGACTACAGGGCAAGTCATGGGGTCAGGACATTTTTGCCCATACGTTTCCCTGGTTAGTGACTGAACCACCCCAGAAGATACTGTCCACAGGGACCATGCAGACCAAATCTTGTCCATAGGGATGAGCATGGATTCTTTGGAATTTCTCAGAGGTAAAGGACTCTTCACATAACTGAGTTGACTGCCTCACTTTATGGCTGAGGGAGGAGAGACCTGGAGAGAAGTGGCCTTGCATGAAATCACACCCTGGGCACCAGGGAGGCAGCACTCTTTCCTGAACCTTGTAGATTTGTGGACCTGAAAACTCTGGCTAAGGCCTGACCCAGGCCAGCACTGACAAGGAAACTCTGTTCCTCTCTTCCAACAAGTGGCACAGGAAATACTCAGTAACCAGCAAAGAACTGATCTATATTTGCAGGTCTATTACCTGATAGGTTTTCCTAAAGCAGGGTGGGTGACAATAGCCACAGAAAGGAACAAGTAACTACTATTGTTCCTAGAAGCTCAATCTAAGGGGGAAATGCTGAGTAGGATGCAAGGAGACAGGTATCACAGAAGAGCAGAGGACCAAGGCTGTGGGACCTTGAGGTGGGTGTGGGTGTTGGGACTGCTGTTTTGCCTAGGGAAGCAATGAAGAGGCAGCCCTTCAGCTGACTCTTGAAGGAGATTTGGGTGGCCTTCCAAGCAGGGGATACACCAGACACAAAGCCTTGCTAATATAGAAGTCAGCCTCACTCAGGAGGGCCATTTAGCATGGCTGAAGCAGAGGCATGGACATCAGGAGACCAGGTTAGACAAGTCTGGGAGTGATGAGAAAGGGTGCAGGCAAGGAGGGATCTTGGCCTGATATTTTGGAGAGGTCATGTGGGCAGCAGTGAGAAGGGTAGAATGAGGAAGGGAGACTGGGAACAGGGAGGTGAGGAGACTGCTGATTGTCTGAGTGAGTATGAGGCCTACAGTTGGTTGGGGGGTTGAGAAATAAGCAAAAAGTATTTTGAAAGTTCTTTTCTGGCTCTTCCTGTAAGCGGCCTGAGGTGATCTCTGAAAATGGTTCGCTATTCACTTGACCTGGAAAACCTGACAAAATCATGCCAACAAAAGTTTCAAATCTTTGTGTTCACTTTAAGAACACATGTGAAACTTCCCAGGTAATCAAGGGTATATACATCCGAAAAGCCACCAAGTATCTGAAAGATGTCACTTTGCAGAAGCAGTGTGTGCCATTCTGTCGCTACAATGGTGGAGTTGGTAGCTGTACCCAGGCCAAACAGTGGGGCTGGACACAGGGTTGGTGGCCAAAAAGAGTGCTGAATTTTTATTGCACATGCTTAAAAATGCAGAGAGTAATGCTGAACTTAAGGGTTTAGATGTAGATTCTCTGGTCATTGAGCACATCCAGGTGAACAAAGCCCCCAAGATGTGGCATAGAACTTACAGGGCTCGTGGTCAGATTAATCCATACATGAGCTCTCCGTGCCACATTGAGATGATCCTTACTGAAAAACAAAAACAAAAAACAGATTGTTCCTAAACCAGAAGAGGAAGTTGCACAGAAAAAAAAGGTACCCCAGAAGAAACTGAAGAAACAAAACTTATGGCCTGGGAGTAAATTCTGCATAAAATAAATGCAAATAAAAGCAAAAAAAAAAAAAAAAAAGTAAGTTATTTTCTGGTTGTTGTTAGAGAGAGGAAAAACAAACTCCATTTTCAGAAGCCTGGAAAAACTTCATTCACTCTGACTCCAGGAAGATCCTGAAATTTAGGAAACGGGACCTGGGAGGTGATGCTGCTTTCCTCCAGGAGGGGGCGGTGCAGGACAAGCCTGAACCCACGTGCAGGCACAGTCCATCCTGAGGGCCAGAACCCTGCTGACTTCCTAGGCCACAGGCACTTGGGCCATTTTAAGGTACATCTCCTCCCCAGGACCAACCCAAGAAATTTATAATGGTAAAGATGTCTGAAGGATGGCCATGGACCTAGGCTCTAGCGAGTACCAACAGAGGACCCCAGGGCCCTCACAAAAGTAGCTGTGCACCAAGCCCACTGCACTCTGCCCTAGGACTTCTGGGAACCTGTCTTTGTCAACAAGGGATTTGTTGTAGAGCCCTATAAAACCTAAGAAATGCCACTGTGGGGCAGTAAACCTGAGTCAGGTACAATTGGGAAAGGTGCATGAGCTTTCTTAGTAAATCCCCCAATTTAGGAGGGATCCCATCTTCCTAGTAACACACAGAGGGACTGACCTGGAGTCAGGAGGAAGGGAACAGCCTCTCTGAACTCTACCAGCATCCTGCCTCGCAGGGCTCTCTGTAGTCCTTCCTTCTCCTAGTTGAGGGCAGACAGATTTCTGCTGCACAGAGAAGGCAGTAACCTGGAGGGCAGGACCTGAGCGGGGAGGGGCAATGTCTGGGCACTCAGTCTCTAAGATCTTTAAGTGCTGGGGAAAGAGTAGGTCAGGGTCAGTCTCTGTAGTCAGATGACCCTGACCATGCTCCTCCTTGGCTCCATCACTTTTAACTTATAGGAGGCAAGTAACTTTGCCCCTCTCTGGCTCAGTTTCATGATCTGAATAATGAGAATATTAATAGTAGGACCTCACAGAGTGGTTTGGATATCAAATGAAATATGTGTGAAGTGTCTCCGGGGGAGGAGCATTCAGTAAGCACACTCCCCAGCACTAGTCACTGTTATTTTAGCTCACAAGGACAAAGTTTTAAATCAGGACCACACACAGGAAAATAGGCCTACTGACTTCTAGAAAGGGTGCCAAGAAGAGGGAGATTTCCCTGAGCCTTTCTCTCTCTGGCAAGGAGCCCAGGGCAAGGCAGAGAGAGTGAAGTTTAGAGAAGGGAAGAGTTCAGTCTAGGCTTAATCCTGGCAGGCTGGCAGAGGAAACGAAGGGGGTGTATGTGTCCACTTCCCCGAACCCCCGACCCACCTCACCTCTGATTGACTTCGTTAAAAGGCAGTCCCAGTGTAGAATAGTTAATAAAAAGCATGGTTGGTGACTGGCTATCTAGGTCAGGCAGCGTTAGGCTGTACCTACTCCAAGGGCAGTGCATCCAGGCTCCCTGGGACCACTTCTCACCTCCCCTCTCCCAGGGTTTCCCGGAGCCAAATCCATGGTTGTAGGAACAGAACTCTTCCTGACCTCCAGCCCGGGAAGGTCTTAAACTCTCCCTATCTCCCTGACCTGCCTACCAGGTCAGGGAAGTCTTGAGGTTAAGGAAGTCTTGAGTCTTGTTCCCTGAGAAAAGACTTTTCCTTGGAGGACTCCTGGGATTCTGTCACAAGGGAATATGCCCACCAGACCATGATGGATCCAGGGCAGGCCAGATCTGCTGTGGCCACAAGGAGAGAGAAAAATATAAACAAACTACAATAAACAAGCCTCTCATTATTAAAGAAACAGAACTTACCAAACAACCAATTGCCATAGTGTCAGACTTTCTGATTTATTAATATTTATCAGATATTCCAGACTCTCCCCGTCTCCTCTCCACCAAATCAGGGACCCTTTGCCCCAGGTCAATAGCCCCTGAGAGCTCACCCAATGAAGAACCCACTCCTCCCTGCCAGGGAAGGGGCAGCCTGGAGGCTGGAAAGGCCTGGGCATATGGGAAGGAGGGCAGGTACGGATCCCTGAGGGATGGCTTGCTGCCCTCACCATTCCTGAGATGCTCTAGCCCAGGAAGGGCATGAAAACAAGGCTTCTTGTCGTTTTCCCTCAGGCCTGAGGAATCAGCCAAGCTGGGTCCTTGCTGTGCTTTCTCACCTAGTTACAGCCACAAATAGGCTGAAGCAGCCTCCAAGTCAAGCTTTTGCTGGCTCTGCTCACCAGCATGACTATGCAGAGACCTGGGGGCAGCTCTACTTGGCTACACTGTGGGAGCTGCTAGCCCTCAGCTATACCACCACCCTCCAAGTCTTGAGCATTGGAGGGGGTGTTTTCCCAAGGCCACCTTGGGCTTCACCTGGACCCTGCCCAAGTTGACTCATGAAATGAAATACACTATGTATGCAATGGCCAAGACCTCCTGTCTCATCCTTCTGGTCCCTTCCCATCCCTTCTGCCCCATGGCAGGGAGCCCACGTGCAGGCTCACAGGTTATTTCGTTGGAGAGCTTCGCATAGGTTCTGGTTGGCGTCAGGTTCTTCCGTCATCACCTCCACGGCCTCCCACTCCCCAGATCTGCTCGACCTTTTGATGGCATCCACCACACTCTGCATGTACAGCCCATCCTCGAACGAGGCGGCCATGGAAACAGGGATGTGGTCCCATGTGCGGCGGTCCCCCTGCCCCTGGAAGGACTGGCGCAGGGCCTGCACCATGTAGACCATGCCCTTCAGGTAGAGCAGTGGAACATCCTGGGGCCCCTGCTCAGGCAGCCCTGCACCCACAGCCAGTGAGTCCCTCAGGAGCAGCTCCTCTTGTGTGGCAGAGTTCTTTTGCCCATACAGGTCAGCTCCTCTGGCAACAAGACGTCCTGCAGAGCCCACCACCATGACCTCGTGCACAAAGGCACCTGGCATGTTGAAGTTAAGTGTTACCGTGCTGCACACGCCTCCATCCATGAGCATCTGGAAGAAGCAGAAGTCATCACTGGTGACATGTCGGATGCCACGGATGGCTGCATTCTGCCTCACAAAGGTCTTGAGCAGCCCATGCACCTTCTCAGCTCTCCGGCCAGTCAGGTGGGTCAGCAGGTCCACGATGTAGGTGCCCATGGTGTGCAGGCCCCCACCACCCATAAGCTCGTCGCAGATCCAGCCATAGTTGGGGCTGAGCAGGCTGCCTGAGTAGATGCGCGCATCGCAGATCATTACCGCGCCCACGTAGTGCTCCGCGATCAGCTGCTTCATGCGCACAAAGGCAGGCAGAAAGCGCAGCACATTCCCCACCAGACTCATCAGCTGTGGGTAGTAGCGCGAGGCTGTCACCATCCGGAATGCATCCACCGAAGTTGCTGCCTTCTCACAAACCACATTCTTCCCAATACCTGAGAATAAAACACACCAAAAAGTCTCAAAGTTCCAAGGGATTTACAATGAAGGAAAAAATATTTTCTTGAAGGCAAATGAACTCGGAAAAGCCTCCTGTATCAGATGATGGCCTGGGACAAGAGGAAAGGCAACAGCTTGGATAAAAATGGTACCTGGTGACTGGGACTGGAGAACAAGCTATAGACTGCAGAATGAAGAGTAAATTCTTAAGGGGAAATGAAAGGAGTAGAGGTAGAAGGTGCAAACCAGGAATGGCAAGTAAAGAGAGGAGGTATAATATGTAATTTTATGGGGTGCCTGGATGGCTCAGTCGGTTGAGCGACCAACTTCCGCTCAGGTCATGATCTCACAGCTGGTGAGTTTGAGTCCCGTGTCAGGCTCTGTGCTGACAGCTTGGAGCCTGGAGCCTGCTTCAGATTCTGTGTCTCCCTCTCTCTCTGCCCCTCCCCCACTCACGCTCTCTCTCTCAAAAATGAATAAACATTAAAATTTTTTAAAAAAATCTGTAATTTTATGTGCCAACCCAGCTAGGCTGTGGTGTCCATCAAATACCAGTCTGGACATTGCTATGAAGGTATTTTTTAGATGTGAATAGCATTTATTTTAAAACTTCTTTAATGTTTATTTTTTGAGAGAAAGAGAGAGAGAGGCAGAGAGTGAGAGGGAGACACAGAATCCGAAGCAGGCTCCAGGTTTGGAACCGTCAGCACAGAGCCCGACGCGGGGCTCCAATTTATGAATTGTGAGATCATGACCTGAGCGAAAGCCAGATGCTCAACTAACTGAGCCACGCAGGTGCCCCTATTTTATTTTTTTTTTTAATTGAGAGAGAGAGATGGCACGAGTGAAGGTGGAGAAAGAAGGAGAGAGAGAAAAACCCACAAGGGGGAGAGGGAGGGAGGGAGGGAGAGAGAGAGAGAGAGAAGCAGGGCTTGTGTTCACCCAAAGCAGGGCTTGAGCTCACCCGATGCAGGACTCAAACTCACGAACCATAAGATCATGAACTGAGCTGAAGTCAGATGCTTAACCAAATGAACCACCCAGGAGCCCCTAGATGTGATTAGCATTTAAACCAGTATATTTTGAGTACATCAGATCACCTTCCACAATTTTATCTAATCAGTTGAAGGCCTCAAGAAAAAAGACTGGGGTTCCATGGAGAGGAAGGAATTCTGCCTTCAGACTCAAGTTTGCAACATCAACTCTTGTTGGAATTTCCATCCTGTTGTCCTACCATGTGGATTTCAAATTTGTCAACTCCTACAATCACGAGAGGATTCTTTAAAATAAATTCCTTTCTCTCTATATATACGCTCATTGGTTCTGTTTCTCTGAAGAACACCGCCTAATACACATGGGCTGGAGAGAGGACATGCTTGTGTACCTTCATACATTTAGTAGATCACCAGCTTTGGGCAAAAGTATTTAATCTATACTCTAGGGGATGGGCTCTGTACTCTCAGTTGCAATTGCAGAAAGGGCTCTAAGATTTCCCAAAGATTGTTCTCTAAAAACACTGATCCAACAATTTAGTGTAGTCAAAAGGCCAGAAAATGTTTGGCTCTGGTAGGAAGGGAAAGAAAGTAAAATTAACCCTTATGCTCTCATGCCTGTTCCGAGTATACTATAGGTGGGATGGACTAAGAGAGCAAAAAAAGCCTTAGAAAAAGCCCCGAAGAGAGCTAGAACTGGGCAGCTTCTGTTTTAGGAAGCAGAAAGGATCACTATTTTTAAGATGTTTTAAGATGAAAGCTCATGAGGGTATGAGCAGTCCACAAGACAACAATACCTGGGATACTCCTGAGAGCTTGGGGTGGTTCCCTATGTTAATACCTCCAAAGAAGTAGTGGGTGCCAAACCAAGGAAAGAGGTCCTTACACTGGGGTCTTGCAGGAGGGGGCCCTTCGGGGAGAATAGCCCCTGACTGTTATCATGATCTGCTCTCGGAGAATCTCTAATGCTTCCTTACACATGTGAGATTTTAGGATTAGGGACTGGAGAATCACCATACTGGGTGACAATTTGGCCACCTGAGTGCAGAACACATATTGCTGACCAGGAAAGTAATGAGGAAATTAGATTCTCAGACACAAACACCTCATCTGAGGGCTGTAGCTCTGGCCAACCCAGAAACTACCTGCTGTAACTATTCACTGTAGGAACTGGGGTGGACACTGCAGCATGGGGCAGAAAGGAGGTGGGCAGGGGGGAAAAGGACTTTTGTGGCTCCTGGGAGTTTGGTGACGGTAAAACCAGGATAAGGAAATTTCAGTTCCATGTCATGAGAGGTCAGGGAAAGGGGAGAGACCTCCCATTTTGAGCCCAAACAACAGGGATGCTTTTTAACTTAAGACTCAGTAGTATCATCAGTAGGGGAGCTAAAGGCCATCTTAAACAGGCTCCTGCAAGGCCAGCCGCACAGGGTCTTTAACTTTAGGAGGACCTGGGTTATCTTGAAAGACATATTTAAGTTATCTAGCATTCCCGGGGTACCTGGGTGGCTCAGCCGGTTATGTCCAACTTCAGCTCAGGTCATGATCTCACAGCTCGTGAGTTCGAGCCCCGTGTCGGGCTCTGTGCTAACAGCTCGGAGCCTGGAGCCTGCTTCGGATTCTGTGTCTTTCTCTCTCTCTGCCCCTAACCCCCTCACATTCTGTCTCTGTCTCCTCAGAAATAAATAAACATTAAAAAAAAAATTTTTTTTTTAAAGTTATCTAGCATTCCTGCTAGGAAGCCAAAGGAGAGATCAGAGAAGCTGGGAACTGATTTTTGTCTCCAGGGAGTGGGAAAAGCATGAATGCTGAGTGCTTATTAGCTCAGATTTTTTGGAGGGTGAACAAATTTCAAGCTGCAATCTTTTCTCCAGCTCATATTCTCCAGATTACCCAGGAGTGAAGTGCCCCAGAGCACCTCTTTGTTCACAGGAAGTAAACTTCATGGTCACAATATGCTCAGTGACTCCTTTGGGGTTTGAGTGGGCAGTGCCTCAAGGCAGGTCCAGCTGACATGGCTCTCCCAGTCCCACCAACTTGACCCTGGGACTGTGTGTCTATAAGAACAGACCAAGGACTCATTCACACCCTCTTCCTCCTGACAGTGAGAAGACAGATGACCCTGCTTCACTGAGGGCTGGGACATAAGATTCCAGAAGCCTCTGGTCATTCCTGTCCTTCCTATTTGTATTAAAAGATCCAAAGTCTGGTGCTTTCCTATACCAGGAACCAGAAAACAGCAGGCTTGTAGCCAAAGAACTTGGGATTTCCTCTTTCTTCCTACACAGCTTGGCAATGGTCTCTGTGAGAACCCTAATATATAAGCAGACTGAGAGCCTCTAGAACTCTGCCTCTGGATACACCTGGCATCACCAGCCTGTATTCATGTCACAGGGATGGCAGGAAGTCAAGTGACCACAATAGCTTGATCCCCCTGAATTAGCTTTCTGTTAAAGTGTTGGCATAGGCCTACTTCTAAACTCAATCTGAAAGCCATTACTTGCCCTCCTAAGAATCTAGTGTCCAGTGAATAGCTCCAGTGTCACACATCCTTAGAGTGCTCTCTGGAAAAGACAAACCATCTACAATTTTTGGCCAAAATGTACATGCATGCCCCCAAATCAACAACCAGACACTCATGTTCTTACTCACTCCAATGAACGTTTGTCCTTACCAATGCATTAGGCAAGAGGTGACAGACATTCTCTTCTCAGAACAAGGGAAGCAAGTAGCAATGGCTTGGACTCTCCATCATGGTAGTGTCCAGGAGGAGTGGTCAAGCCTAGTGGCATACCAGTTTCTGGGCCCAGAGATCTCTGACTGCATCAGAGAAATATTTTGCTCCTATCACCTTCATTAAATAATTTCTCTGTCGGGGCGCCTGGGTGGCGCAGTCGGTTGAGCGTCCGACTTCAGCCAGGTCACTATCTCGCGGTCCGGGAGTTCGAGCCCCGCGTCGGGCTCTGGGCTGATGGCTCAGAGCCTGGAGCCTGTTTCTGATTCTGTGTCTCCCTCTCTCTCTGCCCCTCCCCCGTTCATGCTCTGTCTCTCTCTGTCCCAAAAATAAATACACGTTGAAAAAAAAAATTAATTTCTCTGTCAATTAATTATATGCTACCTGAATTGTCTCATTTACTTTGTAATGTGTGTTATCTCTAGTCTCTCCAACTGAACTGTGAAATCTGAAGGCAGGGAGGGCTCTGATCCAACACTGCTTTGAATGTCCTGAATGACATCAGGACAGTGCCTGGCACCTAGAAGGCATTAAAAAAACAAACACCAAACAACAACAACAACAACAAACATGCTGGATGACTATTTACTGGCTTGTTTTCCTACTAAATTAGATTCTGATTTACATTAGAAAAAGAGAAAAGGTCGCCCAGAGTTGACTGGGAAGAGATGCCCAACAGGATTTGCAGGAGAACAGCTCAGCAAGCCCTATACTGCCTTGTGCTTCCCAAGGGGGCAGACATGTGAGCTGGCTGTCCTGTGGATCCTGTCAGGGAAGCCCAGCACTGTCCGAGGGCCTTCCTGACTTCTGGAACACAAGATTGCAAAATGTGGCAGGAAGGGTGTGCACTCAATCTAGTGAAGGACTGACAAAACATGGGAAATGGCAGCCTCGTTACACCCTCCTCTCCATCCTTTCTGAGGTGCTACGTGCCACGGAAATGGAAGAACAAATACATCAGTCACAATTTCCCATTGCCCAAGTCTTTGAACTCCGACTTCAAACAGGCCAACTTTACATTGCATGAAGTGTAATGATCTCTGGTCCCTGTGACAAGACAACTCTTGGCATATGCTTAATTTTTGCTCAGGGAGTTACTTATGGGAGGCAGGCAAGCCTGGAGCATTTCTTTCCACAGCTGTAACACCCCCAGTGTGCCCTCCCCAGGACGGCTCTAAGGGTGAGTGTTGTCCCAGAGTACCATTACCTGCAGACCAAAGCCCAAGAAGGACCACAGAGGCCCAAGAGGAGAACAGTGACACACAAGACACCACCCAGAGGGAGATATATCCTACCCTTGCTATCGTCTGACTATCCGTACCTAGAGCCTTCACAGATATTTGCCGGGTGAGTGGAGGGGGGATATTGATGCACACAAGATCCACGTCTTGATGCAGCAAGACATCATCGGTCCGGCTGGTGTAGAAGGTGATGTTCATCTCCTCGGCAAGCTGCTTTGCTTCCTCCTCAGTCTTCCCCCACAGGGCCTCCACGGTGAACCCTTCTGCCCTCAGCAGTGGGACCAGAACCCGGGCAGAGCTGCCGGTCCCAAACACGCCCACTCCTGGGAGCATCTTCATGCCGGCTTCTCTGTTCACCAACTCATCTCCTCACAAGAGCCTCCAGCATGAATACGACCTTCCCACAGTCCTGGTCAAACATGGCTCCTGGAACAGCAAGCATTATACTGGCTATTAGTGGATGGCATACTCAGCCGAGGCTATCTTCTGGACTTATTTGGAAGCAACAAGTTCTCTGCCACAAAAGCACAAATGAAATACTGCTCCAAAATGAAAAGCTGCAAAAGCTTTTCCCATGGAGACTTAAGGATATTAGCAATATACATCTACTGAAAGGAAGAAAAATGAAAAATGAGTAAAGCTGGGTTAAATCTCTGTTCTGTTACTTAATGTTTTGTGTGACTCTGGTCCAATCATTTAACCATCAGGGCCTTAACTGTAAAAGTTCATGATTTTATGATATTAGATTATAAAAAGGAAAAGAGGAGTGGGAAACAAAAACCAATACAAGTTGGAAGAGAACTACCTAAGTGCTGTACAGATTATAATTTAAAAGTTTATGGTACCAAGCATAGAGAATGTTCACTAGAAACAAACAAAAATTTTTTTTCAACTACCAAACTGGCAATAATAGTAACAGGAAGTTTAAAATGGTATTTTTTGTATAAGGATATTCACTCCAACATTGGCTATGATAGGTGAAAAACTGGGAAACAATCTAGATGCTGAATAACAGTAATGGGTAAGATAAATAACATTATGCAGTCACTGAAAACCAAGGGGATAGAAAGCCCTCAATGACCTGCAAGACATCACCATATGTTCACTGAAGAGGGAAAACAAAACAATATGTGAAGTATATCCATTTTTTTAAAGCACAGAAAAAAATAAATATATATGAATGAAAACATATAAGGATATCTATAATATTATCTGTAAATATATTTCACACCTGATACTAGAAGGACCAGAATACACCTGAATTTAATAATGATTACTCAAATTATGAGATTATGGATGAATCTTGCTTTTCAAACATTGCCAAATTTTATACAATGAATATGTCTTACTGTGGAATTTTTCCTTCTGATCACAAGGGTTATTAAATGAAATAACAAACAAACAAAAGTCTTCTTGGAAACCAAGATGAGATTTAGGTGTGCTTAGGGTATCAGGTTTCCCCATACAGCAGCCCCTCTGCTAAACCAGTGGTACCCACTCTGGCTGTGTGTTAGGTCAATGGTAACTCCATACCCACTGAGTCATATAAAGGGATGAAGCTGTGTCACTGTCATTTTCTTTTCATAGTAAATTAAATTCTTTTTTTTATGTGTGGTAAAATACACATAAAATTTACCATCTTAAACTTTTTTTTTTTTTTTTTTTTTTTAGAGAGAGAGAGAGAGAGCGAGCACAAGTTGGGGAGTGGAGTAGGGCCAGGGGGGAGAGAGAATCTTAAGCAGGCTCCATGCTCAGTGGGGAGCCCCACAAGGGGCTCGATCTCATGACTATGAGATCATGACCTGAGCTGAAATCAAGTCGGATGCTAACCCAACTAAGCCACCCAGGCACCCCTTAACACATTTTTTAAATTTTAACTTTTTATATGTTTATTTATTTTGACACAGAGAGAGAGAGGAAGAATACGAGAGACGGAGAACGAGCAGGGGAGGGACAGAGATGGAGAGAGAATCCCAAGCAGGTTCCGCTCTGTCAGTGCAGAGCCCAACATGGGGCTCAAACCAACAAACTGCACGATCATGACCTGAGACAAAATCAAGAGTTGGATGTTCAACTGACTGAGCCACCCAGGTGCCCCAAATTTTAATTTAAGTAGGCTCCACACCCAGTGCAGAGCCCAACACGGGGCTTGAACTCACAACCCTGAGATCATAACCTGAGCTGAGATCAAGAGTCAGACACTTAATTTACTGAGCCCCCCAGGTGTCCCATCTTAACTATTTTTAAGTGTACACGTTCAGTGATACATTCATATTGTGCAACCATCACCACCACCTACCTCCAAAACTTTTCATCTTGCAAAACTGAAACTCTATACTCATTAAACAGTAACTCCTCCTTCCAGTCCCTCTCCCTAGTCACTGTATATATGTGTGTGTGTGTGTGTATATATATATATATATATATATATTTTTTTTTTTTTTAAAGTAATCTGTACACCCAACATGGGCTTCAAACCCAAGACCCTATTACCTCAAGATCAAGAGTCATATGCTCTACTGACAGCAGCCAGGTGCTCTAACCATTCTACTTTCTGTCTCTATGACTCTGACTATGCTAGGTACCTCATAGAAGGGGAGTCATAGTGTTTGTTTTTTTGTGATTGGCTTATTTCACTTAGCATAATGTCCTCAAAGTTCACCCATGTTTTAGCATGTGTCAGAACTTCCTCCCCTTTTAAATTCAAATAATATTCCATTCCATATGTATATACCACATTTTACTTATCCATTCATCTGTTCAGACACTTGGGTTGCTTCTGTATTTTAGCTACAACAGATAACGCGTCTATGAACATGGATGTTCAAATACCTCTTCAAGATCCTGCTTTCAATTCTTTTGCATTTATACCCCGAAGTAGAATTGCTAGATCATACGGTAGATTTTTAAGTTTTTGAGGAACCACCATACTGTTTCCTATTGGGGCTGTACCATTTTAACTTTTTTTTTTTTTTTTTTTTTTTTTTTTAATTTTTGAGACAGAGAGAGACAGAGCATGAACAGGGGAGGGTCAGAGAGAGGGAGACACAGAATCTGAAACAGGCTCCAGGCTCTGAGCTGTCAGCACAGAGCCCGACGCGGGGCTCGAACTCACGGACTGCGAGATCGTGACCTGAGCCGAAGTCGGCCACTTAACCGACTGAGCCATCCAGGCGCCCTATTTTAAATAATAATTTTATAAACACTTTACATTCCCTTAGTCTTCCAACTATCTTTTAAAAACCTTACCACTGATCTTGCTCACCACAAATCCTAAATTTTAAGAAGTTTTATCCAAACACACAACTTTGCTGTTCTACTTTAATCCACAATAACACTGCTTCATTTGCATCTCCTCACAGATCAGAGTCCACCTATTTTCAGTTTTTTTTAAGTTTATTTATTTTGAGAGAGAGAGAGAGAGAGAGAGAGAGCAAGCGGGGAGTGGCAGAGAGAATCCCAAGCAGACTCTGTACTGTCAGCGCAGAGCCCAATGGGGGGCTCAAACCCATGAACCAAGAGATCATGACCCAAGCCCAAACCAAGAGTCAGACGCTTAACTGACTGAGCTACCCAGATGCCCCAACCTATTTACAGTTTAAAGGAGACATGGTGTTCCTTTAGTAACTCCAAGTACTAGGGATATACATCTCTTCCCTCCCTATCCACAACATCCTCCCACCTTTCTGGTCATTTCTGAGTGCCACTTTTGGGGTTCCCAGCTCCTTCAATGCTGAGGTTTTTGAGGTTCAAGTCATAGGTGTCTTCTTTTCTTCTTGTTCCACATACTCTTTCCACTCATGTCCAAAGTTTTATCAGTATACCAGGGACTCCCAAATCTGCAGAATAAGCCCAGATTTCCCTCCAGAGTTTCACACCCACATATTCTACTCCTGAATATACACTGATGTTCTATAGTTTCCATAACCCACACAACCACATGACTAAATCTGAACAGAAAGAGTAAAGTGAGATGGTGAGAGCACCTGAAGTGAAGGCTTCAGAGATACCTGAGTTCAATTTCTGGCTTCACCAGTTCTTATGCAACTCTTTTCATGGGTAAAACAGGCCTAATGCTATTTAGCTCCCAGGGTCTTCTGAAGATTAAATGAGGTCAAGTTTTTTTTTTTTTAATTGTTTTTAAACATTTATTCATTTTTGAGAGACAGAGTGTTGAGTGGGGGAGGGGCAGAGAGCGGGAGACATAGAATCCAAAGCAGGCTCCAGGCTCTGAGCTATCAGCACAGAGCCCGACGTGGGGCTCAAATCCACCAACTATGAGATCACACTCTGAGCCAAAGACAGACGCTCAACTGACTGAGCCACTCAGGTGCCCCAAATGAGGTCCAGTTTTAAGTGCCTAGCCAAGTATATATGGTCAGCATTTAATAATTATCATAAACCCTCACTCAAACATTTTCTTTCCATATTCTCTCTCTTATGGAATGTTACTATCATCAACTCAATTCTTTAGCCCAGAAAGCTGGCCATCATCCATAACTTCTCTATTCTCTTACCCGTACAAGTAACTCATCAAGTCTTATTGATTCTATCTCTTTATTATCTCTTAAATCCATCCCTTCATTGTTATCCCCTCTGTCACTGCCCTAGTCTAGCCCCGAGTACCACTCACCTGGATGACTGCAACAACGTTCTACTTTATCTCTCTTCCTTCCATCCTTTCCTTCCTTCATCTAATCCTCATATTGTAAAGAGATCTTTCTAAAATGCAAATGGGATCACATCACTTCCTTCCTTTTTAAACCTTTTTTGACTTCTCACTGGACTCACTATAAAGTCCGGGTTCTTTAAAAAGATTTTTTTGTTTATTTACTTTTGAGAGAGAGAGAGAGAGAGAGAGAGAGAGAGAGAGAGAGAGAGAGAGAGAGAGAGAAGCTGAAGCGGGCTCCAGGCTCTGAGCTGTCAGCACAGAGCCGGACGTGGGGCTCGAACTCACGAACCGTGAGATCATGACCTGAGCCGAAGTCGGAAGCTTAACCGACTGAGCCACCCAAGCGCCTCTATAAAGTCCAGATTCTTAAACAGCACCTGCCTGGGTAGCTCAGTTGGTTGAGTGTCCGACTCTTGATTTTGGCTCAGGTCATGATCCCAGGGTTGTGGGATTGAGCCCCTCGTCAGGCTCCAAGCTCAGTGTGGAGCCTGCTTAAGATTCTCTCTGTCTCCCTCTGTCCCTCTCACCCATTTGCATTCTCTAAATAATAATAATAATAATAATAATAATAATAATAATAATAATAATATAAAATGGATCCTTAAAACAAACAAACAAACAAACAAACAAACAAACAAACAAACAAACCACTTCACAAAGTCCAGATTCTTCAGTATGACTTATAAGGTCCTGCATGATCCAGAAATCTTCAGACAGGTCTAGCTTTGTACAGGGTCACTTTCAAAGATTATCTCAAAGAGAAATGGGTTTCAAAACACATACTTAAATAACAGAGTAAGAAGAACACTCTGCAAAATTGTCAGGTATAAATCAACTAAAAGTTGGGGAGACAGTTACTCAAAATCACAAAAATGGCTTCAGAGTAACTGATGAAGAGTATGTTTTTTCTTTCTGAGAAAATTAAATAGTGGAGAACAGTTGTTTATTTGGACCCTTTTATATCATATTAAAAGCATATCATCTCACAAAAACTTGTACATGAATGTTCATAGGACAATCTTTCTTAATAGCCAAAAAGTTGACACCTAATGTCTATCAACTGCTGAATGGGTAAACAAAATGTGGTATATCCATGCAATGTAGTATTCTTCAACCACAAAAAGTAATGAAGTACTGATACAAATTACAACAAGGATGAACCTTCATTATGCTAAGTGAAAGATGCTAGTCACAGAAGGCCATTTATTGTATGATTCCATTTATAGAAAATGTTCAGAACAGGCAATCCATGAAGACAGAAAGTAAATTAGTGGCAGGGGATAGTGGGGATGGAGGATTTGGGAGGTATGGGGGGGGGGGGTGTCCAACTTTATTCTTCCTCATGAGGTTATTCAGTACCACTTGTTGAAGAGACTATTCTTTCCCCTGGATGACTCTGATATCTTTGTTGAAAAACAGTTGACCATAAATGTATGGGTTTATACACAGACTCTCAATTTTATTTCACTGCTCAATTTGTCTGTCCTTATGCTAGTACCACCCTGTCTTGATTACTTTAGCTTTACAGTAAGTTCTGAAGTCAGTGTGAGTCTTCCAACTTTGTTCTTTTTCAATATTGTTCTTGCTATTCTGGGTCCTTTGCATTTTCCTATAAAATCTAGGTTCAATCTGGGATTTTGGTAGAGATTGTTTTGAATCTGTAGATCAATTTGGGGAACGCTGTCATCATAATATTAGGTTTTCTGATCCATGAACACGGTATGCTTTTCCATTTACTTAGGTCTTTAATTTCTTTCAATGATATTCTATAGTTTTTAGAGAGTAACACACTTTTTGGTTAAATTTTTTTCTAAGTATTTAATTTTGTTTGATGCTATTGTAAATGGAATTGTTTTCTTAATTTCATTTCAGTTCTTTTGCTTCTAGTATAGATACAAATGTACTATGTAAACTACATGTCTATCTTAGGGGTTGGTTGGCTGGTATTGCCTAATACAGAATCCTATACTGCTTGACCCTACCTGAAGGACACCTGTGCCTCTGTGAACCACTGAAACAAGCATGACTGGGGCTAACTCCAGACCCCAGTCAGCTTCCTGTGCTCCTGTCTCTATCCTCTGGGGCTGTGGATCTTGGCTTGCCTCCTGTACTCTACCATTGGGTTTTATCTTAATCATCTTTCTTTCTAATAATGATGAATAATGTCTGTGGACTCTCAGCTATGTCTCTTTCCTCTTTGCTGATTAATTCTGCCCTTAGAGGCTTCCTTTCTAGTTAGAAACAGGTAAGTCACATAGTGTTTTCTATAATTATCATGTCCTGGACTTCTCCTCTTCAGCTATTTTGGTCACCTTCTGCATTTGCAGTTTGTTATTGTTTTTGTTGTTGTTGTTTTTCTACTTTCAGATCATGGATATTCTGGGAGCCTGAGTGTCAAATCTGTAGCACTAGACAAGTAAGGTTCTGCATAAATTTTATGGGTCATTAATTACCAACAGCTATAAGGGCCAGAGGAGTGAAACACAGCCACTATAAGCAAAGACGTCCACGTTCTGTCACAATTCATGCCCAGGGCACACTTACTCCTCTCTCCCACTTCATTCCTTCATGCTGTAGTTATATGTGGATGTATGTTTGCATGGGTGGTTTAAAAGAACAGAATGGATTAGAAGACATTTTAATAACCTCTGTTTTACTACAATGACTTAAAGGGCAGCTTCATCAACACCCATAAAGGGGCATCAGCTGGCCTCTGAGGAAGCCAGATGGCATGAAGCTAGGCAGGCTTGATACTAGGTATTTCCTGTTCAAGCAGGCAGAGCTGGTTTCCCTTTTTTATTTCAGTGACTACCCTTTTCTAACCCCTAAAATTTCCCTACTCCCAGCCCCTAACTTTCTTGTATATATGTAGACCTTTTGCATTCTCCAAAGATCTCAATAAACTCAACCCTACCTAGCTCACATGCATTCCAATCACCACACACTGGTTGGGACAGGACTGGCTATATACACCTTCACAAGGCTATGGGGAAGATAGCACAGAGGTTAGAGGCATGGAATCTAAAGCCACCTTGCCTGGCTCAAGTTTTGACTCTACCACTTACCAGCTAGGTAACCTCAGATAGGTTTCTTAATTCTTAATCATTCTATGCTTCTGTTTCCTCATCTGTAAAATGGGGATAATTGTATCTACCTCATAGGGGAGTTAAGGATTAAACGAGTTAATATTTGTAAAGCATTTCTTACAGGGCTTACTATTATAGATAGTAAGTCACTGTACACACCATTTTTAAAAATTTAATTTAATTAAAAAATTTTTTAACGTTTACTTATCGAGAGAGAGAGAGAGAGAGAGAGAGAGAGAGAGAAAGAACAGGTGGGAGAGGGGCAGAGAGAAAGGGAGACACAGAATCTGAAGCAGGCTCCAAGCTCCAGGCTCCAAGCTGTCAGCCCAGAGCCCAATGCGGGGTTCAGACTCAGGAACTGCGAGATCATGACCTGAGCTGAAGTCAGACGCTCAATCGACTGAACCACCCAGGTGCCCCTAATTTAATTTTTAAAAGTGTGTCAATTTTGTTGATCTTTTCAAAGAACCAACTTTTCTTTTTTTTTTTTTTTCAACGTTTATTTATTTTTGGGACAGAGAGAGACACAGCATGAGCGGGGGAGGGTCAGAGAGAGAGGGAGACACAGAATCGGAAACAGGCTCCAGGCTCTGAGCCATCAGCCCAGAGCCTGACGTGGGGCTTGAACTCACGGACCGCGAGATCGTGACCTGGCTGAAGTCGGACGCTTAACCAACTGCGCCACCCAGGCGCCCCCTAACTTTTCTTTTTTAAGTAATCTCTACACCCAACGTGGGGTTTGAACTCACAACCCTGTGATCAAGGGTCACATGCTCTTCCAACTGAGCCAGCCAGGAAGCCCCATACATCCATAATTTTTAAAAAGATTTCTATGACTGACTTAGATGTCTCCTTTTCAAAAGCTGTGTAGGAATACGAAGATAATATTCTGAACTAATATGCAGTGAAATGCAATAGGCCAAACAATGTTTAGTATAACATATAGTACATCTAAGTCCACACAATCCCATTTTGCAGATGAGGATACAGAAGCTCAAAGAGGCTAGACAACTTTTCCAAGGTTCTGCAGCTGGCTGTGTATGTTAGAGCTGCCACAACCAGCTGTGAAGCCCTGGGCAGATTACTTAGCTTCTCTGAGCCTCTGTAAAAACAGAGGTTTTATATGTGTGGAATAAATCTTTCATTCTTTTGTGAGAAGTACGAGCCAGGAAAGTTCATTCTGTTGCCTGGATCGGCAAGTACTTGCCTCAGATCCACCACTCAAACCAATGTTGATCTGTTCATACATCACACCTTTACTGAGGGCCTAACAGGTAGGCTGTAGAGATAAAAAGATTAAAAAAAACAACAACAAAACACCCCAATTTGGGGGCCAATAAGTCAGAAAAGTGTGTAGGAGCCAGAGCTGGTGGCACCAAGCACTAACCTGAGTTTGGACTTTCTGGGTCCAGCCAACGGGAAGTACCTCAAGGAGATCAGAGTCTTAGCATGACTAAGAGAATTTAATCCCAGGAATGTATGGCTGGTTCAACATTCTAAAATCAATTACTATAATCCACCATATCAATAGTAGTTAGTTATTAGACTGCATTAATTAGAAATGCAAATTAGGGGCTCCTGGGTGGCTTGGTCAGTTAAGTGTCCGACTTCGGCTCAGGTCATGATCTCGCCATCTGTGAGTTTGAGCCCCATGTTGTGCTCTGTGCTGATAGCTCAGAGCTTGGAGTTTGAGCTTTGGATTCTGTGTCTCCTTCTCTCTCTGCTCCTCCCCCGCTCACACTCTGTCTCTGTCTCTCTGTCAAAAGTGAGTAAACGTTAAAAATTTTTGTGTAAAAAGAAGAAATGCAAATTAAAACTTATTTAATACAACTACGCACCTACTAAAATGTCTAAAAATCAGAAAACCTGGTATCAAATACTGGCAAGGCCATAAAGCAACTGTTCATTCTTGGTGAAAATGAAAAATGGTAGAGCCACTTTGGAAACAGTTTGTCATCTTACAAAGTTAAATATACACTTATCATATAATCTAGTAGCCCCACTTCTGGGTTTTTACCAAGAAAAACAAAACTGATTTTTACACAAAAACCCGTATGTGAATGTCTATCTTCTAATGTTTAACACTAGTTTCATTTGTAACTGCCTAAACTTAGAACCAGCAAAAATGTCCTTCAACTGGTGGTTAATGGATAAACAAATAGTAGTGTATCATGCAATGGAATACTACTCAGTAATGCAAAAGAGCAAACTACTAATGGACTCAATGACAAAATGAATCTCCAGTGCATTATGCTAACTAAAAGATGCCAGACTCAAGAGGCTCTATACTGTGTGATTCCATTTACATGACATTACAGAAAAAGCAAACAGGGACAGAAAATAGTGATTGCCAAAGGTAATGAGTCAACTGCAAAGGGCTACAGGGAATTTTGGGGGGTAGGTGGTAAAGGAACTGTTCTCTATCTGCATGTCAAAACTCATAGAACTGTATACTTAAAAGGAGTAAATTTACTGATATGTAAACTATATTTAAATAAATAAATAAATAAATAAATAAATAAATAAATAAATAAATGTGACACCCTAAAAATGACACCGAAGTTCTAAGCATAAAATGACAAGTTGTAGTGTCATTTAGAGAAACAGGGAACCCAAAAGGCCTGGCTTGTTGAAACTTGTGCAGAAGCTGGGATTTGTGGATTCTGCTCTTCCCAGACTGGTGGGATATCATCTTACCTTCTGTATGCCTGGTCCATGGAGCCACAGCTTCTGCAAAATCATAGGAAGAGACCCATTCCCCACCATAGGGGTAGGCCAAATCCAGTCTTACCCGTTTTTATAAATTCTGGAACACAGGTCATATCCATTCCTTTATCTATGGCTACTTTTGTAATATAACAGCAAAGTAGGTGCAACAGTGAGCATATGGCCCACAAAATTGAAAATATTTACCATCTGGCGCTTAATAGAAAAGATTTGCTGACCCCTGCCCTATTCCATGAGTTATGAAGCTAGGAGCTTCAAATGACAGAATTTAATCATGAAGGTAGTCAGGATTATGATTAAAAACCATTCTACCTCATTGTTTGAGGAGTCACAGATTCTGGGAATTCTGGTGTTAACTGAATAATGTCAGAGAGGTCATTCAATCCTAGGCAGCTTGAGTAGGAGTCAGACCCTGGGCAGAAGGTGCCTATGAATACTTTACTACTAGATGCGACATGCAGAACTAAAACCTGTATTTCCCAGCCTCTCCTGCAAAAAAGACGCATCAAAGAAGATAAATATAGGATGAAGATACAGTTTGGTTGAGCTTCTGAGAACATTCTTTAAGGGAGGTAAGGAGGTAATCTCCATTGACAGGCACTTTCCCCCCTCCTTCTCCTTCCTTTTAGCTTTAAGTGCAAGATTCTATGGCTGGAGTTGCCACAGTCAAATGACCACCAGGAGGCAACCTGAGGATGGAACACAATTTCCCACAGACATTGGTACTAAAATGGTGAATCACCCTAAGGAACTCCATTTCATGGACTAGACAGGCATGTAAACACATTTGTTATTCACTACAACAGGTAGAGCAACAAATCTGTGTGTCACATGGAGAACAGCCATCATTAACAACAGGGGCCACAGGTGGTATGCAAGCAGGAAAGGCTTCTTGGAAGAGATGATGTAACAGGTCCAAGTTGGTCAGAAAGACAAGAGGTCACACAGCCTGTCCAACCCATCCAATGACAAAACCTTCCCTTTATTAATGGCCTGATTCTGTTCTGTGGCCATTTCAGTCCGAAAACTCTTCTGTGGATGGACTTGAAGTCCTTGGTCTTCTACACTGTGGAACTATCTGTGATGTTTCTAATGAAACTGTCATGTTTCCTCTAAACTTCATAGGTGGTGGTAGGCTGTTTGCAAAATGGCCACAATAACTCCCTTTTCTGTTTTCATGCCATCAGATAGTCAATCACCTCCCACAGTGACTCTGGACTTAGCCATGCCATTTGCTCTGGCCAATGGGAAGTTAGCAAAATGACACAAGATGTTTGAAAAGTACTTGTGCATGGAGGCTTGCTCTCTCACACTGCTCGTGGGTTCTCTGGGACCATCACCATGTGAACAAGCCTAGGCCATCCTGCTAGATCACAAGAGACATGCAACCAAAGTCATCCTCACTGCCCCACCTGGCACTGAGCCAAACGCCAGTTATATGAGTGAAATCATCTCATGTCATCCAGTTCCAGCTGAGACCACCTAACCCAGAACCATCCAGATCTCCCCCAAAATCATAAGAAAACCGGATTAATACACTGTAAACCTTTACCTTACCCAATGTTATATGTCAATTATATTTCAATAAAGCTGGGGAGGAAAAAGAATCATGAGACATAATATTTGTCTTAAGCTACTGAATTTTGAGGTTGTTTGTTATATAGCAAAAGCTTACTGATACACTCCTTTACAGACAGAACTCTAATTCCCTCGGGCCTTCCTCATACTCTCTATCAAAAGAATAGCCAAGGTCGCTCTGGCTTGCCCAATCTCTGGTTTGCCAAAATCCCCCTGAAATGGGGCCCCCAGAACTAAATGCCATATCCTGAGCATACTGTCTGACCTTCTTCCTTTAGATATTATACTCCTATTAAGCAGCTTACATTCATTATAGAATTTAGACAGCCTTGTCATCCTAATACACAGTAGGAATCACATGTCCTAAGAACTATTCTGTACTTATATCGTTAGGTTTTAAAAATGTTTAATTGTGGCAAAATACACATCAACATAAAATTTGCCATCTTAACCATTTTTAAACATATGGGTCAGCTGCATTAATAACATTCACATTGTTGCACAACCATCACCACCAACCACCACCCACAGAACTCTTTTTACATTGTAAAAGTGAAAATCTAGATCCATTACACAAGAACATCCTATCCCCTCCAACCTTCAGCAACCATCATTCTACTTTATCTCTATGAGTTTGATTCTCTATAAGTGCAATCATATAATACTTGTACCTTTGTGACTGGCTTATTTCACTTAGTATCATGTCCTCAAGGTTCACCCATGTTGTAGGGTGTGTCAGAATTTCCTTCCTTATTTAAGGCTGAATAATATTCCATTTTATGTATACGCTACATTTTTTGTTTATCCATTCATCTGACCAGGGACACTTGGGTTGCTTCCACATTTTACCTTTCTACTTTTCAGCACGAGGCTTCAAAAAGAGTCATTAGGGATTTCTATAGACAAAGTTACTGCCTTGTAATACTATATTTACCCTGCAAGCCACACAAATGCAGTCAACTGATCTTCAACTGAAGTATTAAATCAATTCAATGGGGAAAAGAAACTATTTAAAAAAAAATTTTTAAGTTTATTTAGTTTGAAAGAGAGCACGAGCAGGGGAGGGGCAGAGAGGCACCCAGGTGCCCTAAAAAGAAACTCTTAAAGAAATAGTGTTGGGAGGTGCCCAGGTGGCTTGTTTGAGCATCTGACTCTTGATTTCAGCTCATGATCTCATAGTTTCATGCGTTTGAGCCCTATGTCAGGCTCCGTGCTGACAGCTGACTCTTGATTTTGGCTCAGGTCATAATCTCCATCTCTTGAGATCAAGCCCCGGGTCCAGATCTGTGCTGACAGTGCAGAGCCTGCTTGGGATTCTCTTTCCCGCTCCCTCTCTCTGCCCTTTCCCTACTCTCAAAGATAAATAAATAAACATTAAAACAACCCTGCATATATTAACCCAGTAACATAGCAATTCCACTTGTAGATATTTGCCCAAGAAAACAAAAACGTATGTCCACAAAAACTTACATAAAATGTTCACAGTAAGGGCACCTCGGTGGCTCAGTAGGTTGAGCATCTGACTTCGGCTCAGGTCATGATCTCATGGTTCGTGAATTCAGGCCCTGCATCAGGCTCCCAGTTGTCAGCACAGAGCCCGCTTTGGATCCTCTGTACCCCCTGTCTCTGCACCTCCCCCACTCATGCTCGCTGTCTCTCAAAAATAAATAAACATTAAAAAATAAAATAAAATAAAAATAAAATGTTCACAGTAGCATTATTCATTATAGCCCCAAACTGGAAACAAATCCAAATGTTTATCAATAGGAGACTGGATAAACAAGTTACGGTAGAATCATTCAATACAATATAGTAAAGCAATAAAAATGAATGGACTATGAATACATGCAACAACAGGTATGAATCTAAAAAATACGTTTAGTGAAAGATTCCAGACACACACACCAAAAGAAAAAAAACAACAAACCACCCCATACTGTAGCATTCCACTAATCTGAAGTATAGGAACAGGTGAACTTTATTTATAGTGATAGCAGAAGGTATTGGTGGTGGTAGGGGTATGGGACTGACTGGAAAGGGGCACAAGGAAACATTTTCGAGTGATGGAAATATTCTACATTCTTGTTGCACTGTACTTACATGGTGATGCAACTGTTAACAACTCATCAAACTGAATACTTAAGATCTGTGCATTACTTCTAAGTAAATTATACCTCAATTTTTAATCAGAAGTTGTTGTTTCTAAGAGCACAGAACAACCTGTTCACATCTTGAAGATTCAGGTTCATAATCAAACAAAATGGATACATGTGAACTAAAAGTCTCTTTCCTTAAAAACAACATAAAACCTTGTCAGCTTACTTTTGGAGATATCAACAGTACAGAGACAACGGCTGGAGCCAAGAGAGTTAAGTTTTCTGATGAATTAACTTCAAGGCCCAATGATCTAGTCAGTCTCAGCACTTGCTGAGGGTATCTGAAGATGGCACTTTCCACTAACCAATGCCAAACTGGACAAGCTATTGAGCTTCAGGTATTAGGTAAGTAAGTCCTTACCACTCACGAACAACTCATACTAAGGAAGGGAGGGTTCAAAATGAATTCTTGTGTATTGCTTTAGGCAAATAAAGCTAATGATGGTTCTAAGTGAGAAATGATGTGTAACAGTTTGTGGCTGTAGCTGTACAGGTTGGGCAACAAGACCTGGAACACCACAAGAGTGAGAAGCCTTCACTCAGTGCCCACCTCCATCTTTCCCCGGAACCAGCCTTACACCTGCAGTTCCCCAGTGCAAGCAGCCATCCCAAGCTGTGCATCCTTAGGGCACTCCTTCTTCCTCTGAGATGCCTCTACAGACTGCCACAGATCTCTGACCCTTCAAACATTCCAAAGGGCCAGTATCAAGAGGCCAGCTTTTTCTGTGGATGAGTTTTTCTAGTAATTATATCTTCATATAAAATATGCTAAAATAAAGTACTGTGGCCAGAGGTGAGGCCAGGACCCTAGTTATTAAGTGAGATGGGCCCTCAACCTAGTTTTAAAACAGATTATGACATTATCTTAGCTAATCACAGTCTGTGTTTCAGATGCTCATGTATAAAATGACACCTGTAATTTATGCACATTGATTCATTAATAAATACTTATTTTAATTACGTACTATTGGCCAGGCCAAGGCAACGCACAGGTTATATTGGTGAGCAAAGCAGATAGTTTCTGTTTGCATAGAGTTTACAGTTTAGCAGGAATGAGAAGACAAATCATCGCATAAATACGTCATTATAATTTGAGAAAAGCATTATAAAGGCAAAGAGGGTACTATAAGAGCATTCAACAGGATATGAATTAACTTTATATTTAAAAAAACGTTAGGGGCATCTGGGTGGCTCCATTGGTTAAGTGTCCGGTTTCGGCTCATGTCACGATCTCACAGTTGGGTGAGTTCGAGCCCCACATCGGGCTCTGCACTGATGGTGTAGACCCTACTTGGGATTCTCTCTCTCCCTCTCTCTCTCTCCCCAACCCCCACTCTCACACGCATGCTCTCTCTCTCTCAAAATAAATAAACTTTAAAAAAAAGTTAAATGACATATCTGTAATGCACTCCGAGTTCCACATGAGGAAGGCATTACTCACACTGCAGGATTGACATATGAAAAAACACTGACATACTGGTAGTTCAGTAAAGAGCACAGCAGTCCAAGCACATTAAAAAGTCAATTTGTAATTGGCAGACACTCCCGTCTCCTAGAATAGTGTTCAAGCCTCTACCTAACAGTATTTCCTCAGTATGAAATGGGTCCGGGGCGCCCAATAGCTCAGTCAGTAGAGCATGCGACTCTTGATCTCGGGGTCATGCATTCAAGTCCCACACTGGGCAAAGAGTTTACTTAAAAAACAAAAAAATAAATAAAAGGTAAAATAAAATGGGCCAAAGGAAGTAGGAGAAGAATGAAATGTTCAGAACTTCAAACTGTAATTGTGTATCTTATGTATTCAAGGCATCATGGCTGACAACCCCATAGGAATGGTCATAAATACTTCAGCTACCCGATATTTGTCAAATACAATTAAAATGTTGTAAAATCCAAAATCCAAAATCCCAAAATCCAAGGGCCAATTCTCATCTTCATTCCACTTTGTGCTGACACAGCAGTAGCATCTGATATAGCATGTTCCACCCTCTTTGCAACACTCTTAATTTCCAGAACACAAATTTCTCCTGCTATTCTCCTATCTCTCTGGCTACTTCCCAATCTCCCGTGGTAACCATGATGATCCTATTCAGTCTCATGGCTTAAATACACACTATTTTCTGAGGACTCCCAAAGATTTTAGCTAGGTCCTCTTTCTTCAGCTCCAGACTAGTATAAACAACAACTCCCTATCCGATATCTCTACTTGGATGCTTATTTTAATAGCATCCCAAACTTTAAATGTCCAGAATTAAACTCCTGGAATTCCCATGCCACCCCCTGCCAATCCTCCATCCCCCGACCCGCCAAACTTGTGCACAATGGCTTCATCTCTGAAATTGGTAACAAACTTTCCAACAGCTCAAGTCAAAATCTTGGAGTAATCCTTGATTATTATTTTTCTCTCACACTTCACATTTGATGTGTTAACAAATCTTGCTGGCTTTCTACCTTCAAGATACATCCACTACACCTACTGCTATCTCAGTTCAAGTCACAACCACCTTTCATGACCTCCCAGGTTCTACCCTGCTCCTCCACCCCATACTGCACCCCAATCTAGTCTCAACATAGCACTGAGAATGACTCAAATTAAGTTAGAGTAAAAAGTCATTCCTCTGTTCAAGCTCTCCACAGGCTTCCCATCTCTCTTGGAATAAAAGGCCAAGCTCTTCCACTGACCTACAAGGTCCTACATAGTCTGCACTCATTCCCTTCCTCCTTTTACATCTCTCACCTTATGTCCTATCTCTCTTTCCCTTGCTTATTCTGCCTCCGCAACAGTGGCTCAGTACTAAATATATCTCAAACATGCCAGGTATGCTCCTGTCTCAGGGCCTTTGCACTTGCAGTTCCCTTTTCTGTACAGATATTCACTTGGCTTACTCTCTCCCTCACTTGCCTCATTGTTTGATTCCCCCAATCACCCCTGCTAGAATGTATGCTTCTTTAAGACAGGAGATTTTTTTGTCTGTTTATTCATTGTGGCATCCCCAGTGCCTAGAACAAGCCCTGATATATAGTGGGTATTCAATGCATACTGCTGAAAAAATAAAGATTGCAGATCTTGTTCCTGCACAGTTAGTTAATAAACCAAGATGCATATACTGAACTCATCAAAACTGCATATAATTTAGTAGGGTCTTGGGATATGTTCATCAATATAAGAGAGATTACTTATGTCACGAATTTAAGTAGTTTGGGGCAAAATCTGATTTAATAGTTCAGGAAAGAAAACAAGCATGATATGATAATAGAATAGCTCTGCCTGCCACTTGGGATTAGGAAAACGAGCTGCTACTTTCAGTCTTAAGCTACAATTTGACCTGCTAAGAGGGCACCCTCATCTAGAGCTGTCCCTTCAACTAACCTCCCTCCTCCACATGACATGACTCATGATTACTCGTTAGCTCAATCCCCTTGCAGTCAAGCTTCCTCCATCTAACAGAAGTGTACTGTATGTTAAGGGCCTTACAAGACCACAATGACCCAGTGACTATGTTCAGTCAAACACCAACAGATAATTGTGAAGGGAAGGCAAGTGAGAGTAGCTCAAACAGGTGACAGTGATTCAGTCCTAACCAGTTCATAAGAAACCACTCTGGCTGCAATGAAGCCATTTGCCCCACAGCCAGTCACTACATCTCACCAACTGGATTCAATGCCCCTGGAATTCATCCACTGTTCTGGTCCCCTAACAGACACCTAACGTTTTTCCTTGTCCTGACCATTTCCTTCCCTAGACTTTAAGTGCCCCCAGGATAAACCCTAAATTCCTTGATGAGGTCCACAAAGCATCTCTCAGTATGAGCCGGACCCCTCCCCACCTCTCCACCTTACCACTTTCCCCTTACACTGTACCTGACATGCTAGCAGCTACTACATCTCTTTCAGTCTTGCTCTGAGATTTTGGTCCAAGCTCTTTGCTCTGCTTGGAACAATCTTTTCTTACTTTGGCAGGCTAATTCTCAGGAGATTTGTCAGGTCTCCACTTAAACACTACTTCTTTACATCTTAACCCAGCATGGCCTAGGCTGGGTTAAGTGATTCAGCTTACAGTTCCCAGCAGCCTGGGCTTTGGTTTTCACAGTGCCCATCATGATTCACTGGGATCACCTATTTAGCATCTGTCATGATAGCAGGATCTTGCCTACCTCACACACTGCTGTCACCAGGACAAAAGAGTGCTGACAGAGTAGGTGCTGAGTAATCATTGAAGAATGAATGTACAAATAAGTGTGAGAATGAATAGATCGGGAAGTAGGGTTAAACCTGTATAGATGGTGCACTGGCTAGAGGACAATAGCTTTTTGTGTCTAATTCCTTCTTTGCCTTCCCTGCCTCCCTCCCTCTCTTCAAGTTTATTTATTTATTTTTGAGAGAGAGACAGAGAGAGTAAGCAGAGGAGAGGCAGACAGAGGAGGGGAGAGAGAATCCCAAGCAGAGGATCCCGATGCAGTTCAAACCCACAAACTGTGAGATCAGGACATGAGCTGAAATCAAGAATCAGACGCTTAACCAACTGAGCCATCCAGGCATCAAGCTTAATTTTTGAGCATGATAAAGGAGATAAAATAAAACCATGAAGGTCAATTTTAATTGTTGTTTTGCAAAACTTAGGACCTATTGGGGAAATAAGCAGGAATGCCTTCTATCAGGCCTTCAACGCCAGTCATGTACCAAGAATTAATTAGAAAGAGGTGTCTAATTGTCCCCCAGCCTTCCTTTTGGCCCCTCCTAACACCTGGAATTGAGCCAGTATGGCAGACAGGCGGTCAGTGCCTGAGTACAAGAGCCAGACCCAAAGAGAAAGACAACCACACCCCATCATCAGAGCATAAACATGAGGGGGAGTGGGGATATGCAGCCTGAGTTCTAAACTTCAAGTTCATAGCAGAGGGACTACCTACAGCATGTACTTAAGAGTGTGATATGGTAACATGAATGCTTTCGGCAGGACTGCTTTCAGATAGATGTGTGAAAGTGTTTCTTTACTTGCATTTATGTTCCCATTAAAAAATAAAAGCCAAACTAAAGAAACAGGTGTTGAGTTTTACAAATTAGTTATGATAAATGTTTTGGTCCCTGGGTTTCAAAAATCCAGAGGCTCTCTGGAGAAGGTTTCATTTTCCTATGATTTGTTTTTTAACAGTGCCCACACTGACTCAGTGACATGGTCACAGATTCCTACCTTCTCATTGTCAGCAAAAACACAAACAGGACAAAGGACAGATGTGCTATTCCCTCAGGTCCACAAGCTGATATGATGGTAAACTGTTAGGCAGCTACCACGTGATGGGGCACACCCAGAGCTGGCCAAAGACGACAGTTCCTTGCCCCCCTGCTCCAGTCCACAAAGTGTCCTACGAGGGCACTAATGAAAGACCTAATGACCTGTTCAATGAGGCATAACTACCCAAGCTACAAAAGGGTCAGCTAAATTGGGTCATAAAGAAAAAATTTAACACCCACAGAAATATCTGGATTGCTATCAGGTCTAAAAGTTAGCTTCAGCTGATGATTACAGTAGGAAAAAGTACTTATTTACTGGCTACATTAAGTTTTTTTTTTTTTTTTAAGATTTTATTTTATTACTGAGGGAGAGAGAGAGAGCGCGCGCACATGGGGCGGGAGGTGGGACAGAAGGAGAGGGGGAGAGAGAGAATCCCAAGCAGGCTCCATGCCCAGCATGGAGCCCAACATGGGGATCGATCTCATGAACCATGAGATCATGACCTGAGCCAAAATCAAGAGTTGGACAATTAACAGACTGAGCCACTCAGGCACCAACCCCTCCATATTAGTTCTTTATTGCTTTTGAACATCTGGCAAGAACAAGATTATTTTTTTGCTAAGACTACTTTAACAGTGAGTTCCAGGTTGACATCTACCTGAAAATTCCATCCTCAGTCCTCTCTCTTTTGAAGCAACATAATCTAATCCTTCAATTTCACTATAACCTTCATGCAAATATTAACTTCCAATTCCCAGCCTCAACAACTTGTTCCAGCTCTATCTCTACTAAATGTCTAAGTGTCGACTGGAAATCCCCACATAAGTGACCTACCAGCTGCTCCCATCCCAAATTTGTCTTTCCTCTCAAACACAAACCTCCTTCTGCGCACCCCCACCCATTTCAGTGGCACACTATCCAGTCACCAGAGTCCTCTTCTCATTTATTCCCCAATATTTATAAGCACCACAATGAGTCAGGCATTATGCCAGGAGGTGGGACACAGAGCAGTGATCTAGACAGGCAGGCTAGGTTCCTGGAGCTTAGTTTCTATTTCTTGCTACACCCATAGCCGAATACCAAGGACTGATCTGACACAGAAACACAATGAGTGTTCAGAGATCTTTCACTGTAGCAGGCATGTGAACAAAGACTCTGCCTTTACTTTTAAATCACTTAGGTAAAGCATATTTGGCCGTGATGCATGTGAAACAGCCCACTGTAGAGAGGTGTATTACATACTTTGGTTTTACCTAGGGACCAAGAATGCACACTTAATTTACTGAAGTTTTCTAAGTGTTTTCCACCTTCAACATGGAGAAAAGTACTCTTCTCCTGGGAAAACTGGTTTATCTATGACAGTAATAGACACTGGATTTCAGTTTGGGACTTTTTTTTTTTTTTTAAGATTTAAAATAATCTCCATACCCAATGTGGGGCTCAAATTCGCAACCCAGAGATCAAGAGGTGCACACTCCACCAACTGAGCCAGCCAGGAGTCCCTTGGGTATAGGACGTTTGTAGGGCACCCTGGAGCATAGCAACTCAGACTGTCATTCTCTAACTCTGTGTTACATGGCTTCTGGTCACCAAACAGTTTAAATATGAAGTGGTTCTCTGGTGACTGGAAATGCCCAAAGCCCTTCACAAACATCTCCTTTTTTTTTTTTTTTTTAAGTTTATCTATGTATCTATCTATCTACCTACCTACCTACCTACCTACCTAACCCCAAGAAGGCTCCACACTGTCGGCACAGAGCCCAACTTGGGGCTCAATCTCACAATCAATGAGATCATGAATTCAGCCGAAATCAAAAGTTGGACATTAACTGACTAAGCCACCTAGGTGCCCCACGTATCTCCTTCTTATATGCAAGAAAACTGCTTATCAACTAGGCCATGACCACACTCAGCTGTGTTTTCATTTAACGATCATCTAGCTATTATATGTGAAATCTAAAATAATCTAATCTCAGGACAGTCTTTGTCATACCACCTTTTCTTCTTTTTACCTTTTTTTTTGGGGGGGGACAGGGGAGAGGGGAGATGTTTAATGTGTAATGGAGAAGACCAGTTATAAAACACAGCATGTATATGGGATATGCATTCCTGAAAACAGCCATTCATTTTATATTTTAGGATTTTTTGGTTATTATTTAAATGATACACACAATGTCTTGTCTCACTATTGAGACTATAAGCTCTTTTGGGACCAAGACTGGGTTTTATACGGTTTTAAGAAGAAAACAGGTTCCTCACACTTCAAGGTATTTTGGTAACAATCCCAGAACACTTTGGAAATTACTTAAAGACATTTAAGTGTTCTTTGAATAACAACCTTAGTATATTAGGGTTATTAGTCATTAAAGGAAAAGAGAAACAGAGATAGTTTTAAAAGAATAACCACCATGACCAGAAGCAAGCTCAGGCCTGGAGGAACCAAAACAAGCCATTTAAGCATACTGATTTAATTTTGAAAATAACATCGGATAAGGAATACTATGCTCAATCATTCTCTCCATTGTTCCAAAACATAAGCCACTGGCACAGGATTGTCAACCAATGCAAAAGGCTGAAAAGTAACAGGAAATATGGCTGTCTCTACCACCCCCCCCCCTTCTCCCGGACAAACAAAGGATGCCTGAGAAGACAAACATTCTATCTCACATGCTCCCAGAGCTACTCCCAAAGAGGTCTCCCAGAGATGATAACCATTTCCTAGCAGGAACCACCACACCACCAGGCAGAAAACATTAACCACATGGAACATCCTCTAATATACTTTGGAACACTGTGCTACTAAAGCATCCATCAAAACACACTGAAGAGACCCTCAGGCTCAAGACTATCTATTAACAAGCACCAAAAACAACAACAATGAAACAGTCTTAGGCGGTGCCTAATTGGCTCAGAAGGAAGAGCATTTAACCCTTCATCTCAGGGTTGTGAGTCGGAGCCCATGTTGGGTATAGAGATTACTTACAAGTAAAAAATCTGAAAACAACAAAAAAAGTCTTAGAGAACACATAAGATGTACAGTGTACCCTTCATTTATACACATGAAAATTCATTATCTAGGTAACCACACTACTGTTTGGTTCCCTGACACCTGAGACAGGAAACAATAGTGCTGTCCTCTGCCAGTCCTCCTCCCCAGAACTTTAATACAGTCAGAGAGTATGAAGGGATGAAGGCTTGCAAAAAGAAAGTTCCAAATCATCTTTTACATCAGCAAGAAACTCTTAGGAAGGTTTGTATTTTATTTATTTTTTTTTTTAATTTTTAAATGTTTATTTATTATTGACAGAGAGAGACAGAGTATGAGCATGGGAGGGGCAGAAAGAGGAGGAGACAGACTCTGAAGGAGGCTCCAGGCTCTGAGCTGTTAGCACAGAGCCCAACACGGGGCTCGAACTCACAAACTGTGAGATCATGACGTGAGCTGAAGTCAGACGCTTAACTGACTGAGCCACCCAGGCGCCCCAGGAAGGTTTGTATTTTAAAATATATACTCATCATAGACAATTATTCTGTGTTCTTCTGTTTTTTGGTTTTTTTTTTTTAGATTTGTTTAATATATTGTGATTAAACTGTATTCATAACTTTGTATCCTGATTTTTTCACGTACCCATTCTGACATAAGCATTTTTTATGTTACCACAGTTTTTAAGGGTTGCGTATTTCACTGACTCCATGAACCAGCTTTTTATTTCTCTAGTGTTAGACAACTGTACTATTTTCAATTTATTTTGCTACAAATTATACACATTATGAAATTAATGGTCCACAGGTTGTAAGATTTGCCTAACATTATTTTTTTTTTTAAGATTTTTTAAGAACCATTTTTTTAAATCTACTTATTTTGAAAGACAGAGAGGGAGTGAGGTGAGGAGGGGCAGAGAGAGACAGAGAGAGTGAATTCCAAGCAGGCTCTTGCACTGTCAGGGCAGAGCCTGATGCGGGGCTTGATCCCCCAAGCTGTGAGATCATGACCTGAGCTGGATGCTTAACTGAATGAACCACCCAGTCATCCTAAGATTTTATTTTTAAGTAACCTCTCCACCCAATGTGGGGCTGGAACTCACAACCCCGAGATCAAGAGTCACATGCTCTACTACCAAAAGAACCAGGCAGGTGCCCCAGCATTCTAAGCAAAATGTAATTGTGAAAGTAAATAACAAAAGATTCTGACGTTGCAAAGTGATATGGTAAATCTCAAAGCCAAGTAGAAGTGTTGCAGGTTCTATTTTGGGGTTATCTGTTCTCATGAGAAATTGAGAGCTGACAGTGTGAGAGTACCAGTTATCTCCAGCTAGGAAAAAGGACTGCATTCGATACTCCATTCCCATTCCTCACAGCCTTCATTCCTAATCTTTCATGGTAGAGGACGGGTAGAAACCCTTATGGAATAGCTGTGAGAAGTGGCAGGGGAGAGCTATCTCTCCCGCAATTCCTGTCTATCCTGGGTCCCAAAGAATGTGGCATTTTGTCAATGGCTACTCTGAAAACTGTGAGTATCTAGGACAAAGGCACTACTTGCAACTTTCCTTCTAAGAGAAGGATCTAAAGAACAAGTGCTTAAGGACAGAGTTTGAGTGTATTTAAGTAATGCAGGAATTTTCATTTCTTCCTTCTGAATGTTCATTTAAACTGTATTATCTAAGTGTTTATTCCCATCCCGTGAGACAGAAATATTTACTTCATTTCTCATTTCTTTTGTCTCAGTTTATACAGATAATACTCGAGTGAGCTCATTCCTGACCTAATGGCTAATTCATAGTAAGTGTTAATGTCGGAAGTCTTAATGCTTTCACATTTTCCTCAGTATCTCTTATCATTCTGATTTTCATGAGCCCACTTTTTAAAAACACCCAACATTTAAATTTTTCAGGTAACTTGGATATTTGGACTCTCTTGGAATACAAAGTTGCCACTTTTTAATTTAAGAAAAATAATGTTCCATTGCTATGTTGTACATGAATTCTCAAAAATAGCAAAATCTGAAATGTTTTCCTAGAGACTGTCCTATTCCAACAGTGAATTTATCCAGGAATTGGACCTCCTACTATAAATATGCCTGAGTGACTTGTCAGACATCAGAAAGCCTCTTCTCCTACTTCTAAGTTAGTGGTCTCCGATTCCTGTGTTTTCTGAACACCAACGTCTGTGTTACAACTTCTTTTATCAGATGGCACTGCATCTCTACTGCATTTCTCCTCTTACTGTATAACCAGAAAATCAGTTCAGTGAAAGTAGATCCTGTTAACATTACTGGTTTATCTGGTATGTTGGCCTGTTAAATACTGCTGATTACTTTATTACAGGTCAGATTTGATAACTGCCCTCAGCTGCCCCAGAAAACAGAGCTGATATTAAGCAATTATTTGTCCGAAGTTTCATTGCTATAGCAACGCAGAAACACTTGAAGAGTCTGTAAGTCCGTCTTTTCGTTTGAAAATCGAAAAGAAAATCAGTGTCTTTCTGATTATACAGAGGAGCTCAAAAAATGTACACCAATCAATGGGGCACACTCACCACATTTACGCAATATCTTCTTCAACTGCGCATTCAAGAAAGTATTTGCACTTACATTCAAAGCATCCCACACAGCATCCAGCTCCACAGATGGCAATTACTCCCTTCCATCTTACCTTGATTTTGGCCTATTAGCCTGTCTTCTACCTGGGCCAGCGCTAAAGTAATTTGAGTTTCTACAAAGAATACAATGATTTTCATAAAGCTTTTCTGACAGGATCTGATTAACAGTGCCAATTTTCCGCACAGATTACAAACCCTTCTAATAACACCACATTACATCTCTTGCTATATTTTATACAAAATATTTCCACAGATGAAAGAAAAATCAATAAAATGCACAGCCACAACATCACAGATAAGGTCTGGCAGTGATTTATGAACCTAAGACAAACTTTTGTTTCTTAAACTAATCTGACCTATTAACACCATCATACTTTAAATGTATCTCATCGCTCTGAGGGGGAAAGAAAACATACTGCAAAATCGAATATACGTTGATAATTAGTTTCATCAAGCTAGTAAGAAATTGATTTTGATGATTAGAATCAGGGACCATCTTCTAAAAATCACACACTTCTTTTACCATATTACAAATCTTTATGTCTTTGAAGGGGGAGAAGGGGTGTTATTGCTAATCTTACTACTAGTGGATTCTAGTAATACTTAAAGAAATCATATATCTGAATTTCCCCCTCAAATAAATATAAGTGATCAGACTCAGACCAATCATTCCATAGGAAAAGTAGGACAACCGGGTGCTAAAAGAAAGCCTGACAACAGAATTTTTACCTGTAAAAATGGGGAGTCCAACAGAGCTGTCTGCTGAAAATTTTCATCTCTTGGTCCAGTCTCCATATTCCAAGTCAAAACCCAGTACTTTTTTACATTTTCTGTAAAATGGATGGCCTTAATTAAAAAAACTCTTTTGTTTGGGGTGCCTGGGTGGCTCAGTTGGTTAAGTGTCCAACTTCAGCTTAGGTCTTGATCTCGCAGTTTGTGGGTTGGAGCCCCGAGTCAGCTCTGTGCTGACAGCTCAGATCCTGGAGCCTGCTTTGGTTTCTGTGTCTCCCTCTCTCTCTGCCCCTCCCCCACTCCTGCTCTGTCTCTCAAAAATAAACGTTAAAAAAAAAAGTCTTTTGTTCCCTGGTGCACATAGCTTTTCAGAAGAAAAGGAGTTCACTTATCAAGAATGAATCTAGCTTCCCCAACACAAAGACAACTGTCTTCTCCATATCTCAATAATGTGTTAAGTGTCTTTTCTAACTTAAATAGCGTTCCCTTCAAATGAAGGGTCATACTCTACAGGCTCTTCCTTCTGAGACCTTTATGCCCCACAGCCTACAAAAGTCTTCTGGGCAGTGCCCCAACTTGGTTCTGGATACTCACAGGGCACCCACTTTCTTCTATAAGATGGTTTATAACCTTTCCTGCTGTCTAGCTAATGCAACTTTAAACTTTTCTATTCTTGTCCCGTTCTTTACCTTTGGCAGCAGAGGGAAGGTAAACTTTTCACACAACCATTCACAAGTCCTGATCTCCCCCCCCCCCCCCATTTCCTTCCACCTCATTCGTGTGATAACATCTTGATGGGAACACCTTACCTCACCTTTTGTCTCCGCTAGTCTATTTGCTTCCTTCCTGGGCTTCAAAGCTAGGCCAGGGCCATTGAGACCTGGCCAGTGGGCATTTTGTAACTGGCAGAGCCACCTGCACTTTCTGGAGTGTCCTTTCTCCCATCTGCCACCTGAACTCTCTTTCCTTAAAGTATTTACCTTCTACAAGTCCCATCTCACTCTGAAAGACGATGTACCAGCTACCCTATGCGCCCTTTGTCTGAGGCTTCCACACCTCACATCCTCGTCCACAAAGCGTCAGTCCTCACACAGGTAGGGTCTGTTCGGCACGAGGCAGGGGATCCTAGGTTTCCGCGTCCGGTAAAGGGATGGGTCATGGCCGAGGTCCTTTCAGGACACAAAATTCTACAATTCTATGACCAAATTTGTAGGTCCTATTTCTGCGGTGGGGAGGACAAACTCCGGGGCGACCCCCGAACTCGGCGATCGCGGTGGCAGTTAGAACTGCCCCCTCCAGCCCAGGCAATGAGCAGCCCCGCCTCCGACCTCGGGCGCCGGGCCGCGGAGGCCCGGTCGACGCCCGCTGGCTGCCGCGCCATGCCCGCGCTCTCCTTCATCCTCACCCGCCGCCGCGGGCCCGCCTCTCACCTGGCATGCTGGCATCGCCCGTCCCGCGCTGTACCAGAGACCATGGGTCCGGACCGGTCTCGACCACCACCCGCCCGCCAAGAGGTAGGCTGGCGGGGACGCGCGGGCCCCGGAATCTAAAGCGCAGCCACCGAGAACGCGCCGCCTGGTTTCTAAGGAACCGGGAGCTCTGGAAAGGGAGGGGCGGGACGGCGAGTAGTCTGCGCATGCTCCTTGACGGGGGTGGGCCTGCGCTGGGAGGGGCCGTGATTGAGGGCTGCGCATGCGCGCATGCTCGCACTTTAGGGGCGGAGGTTAAGTGTCTTAGCCGAAGGGCTAGGTCCTTTATTTCCGGCGGTGGTGGCTGGTGGGCGAGTGTGTTACTGCGTCTTACTTGTTTCGGGCCTCCGTCCGGCATCACAAACAACCAGGTTCTGGGAACTGTGGTGGGCCTTGGTTGTTCTGGAATGAAGGAAGGTCTGGTGTTGGACACAACGACCTGTCGTTGCAAGCGGTAGTTCTCTTGAACTCGCCGTACTTCCTGGCCTCCTGACTCCTACTAATGACTGTCTTTTCTGTTCTCTGGTTCCTGTTTTCTTTCCTTTCTCTTCCTTTGCGTGTTCTTCGGTTGTTACTTACATGTTAGTGGTCCTACAGTGACCTCAGTGCCCCTGATATCTTTACTGGAGCCTGTGTCCTCCCAAGTCAATACCGTTTTGTAACAAGACTTCTCTTTAGTTCACCATATTGTCCGCTGGAGTAGTGAAACCTGTAAGCCTTACTGTAAAACAGGCTATGTTGGAAATGTAGGATTAGGGGTTGTTCCTACATGGGGAGCCCCTCCCCTGCTTTTCTGACTCCTGGTGAGTCTGGACCCCCACTCAGGTGGTATTAGGAAGGTGTCCCAGCCATGGTTCCAGAGCAACCTGTGACAATAGAATATGTCAGTTGAGCTGAGGCAGTTATTCTCAGAACTGCTGACCAACCGGGTCCAACTGCTTTAGGAGACAGGACTTCCTGCCACTGCTGCCACCTTATGAGCATGGAAGACTCCCAGAGTGATGAGAAATTGTAACCTCTAACCTCCCTCTTCTGATAGGGTTTTATCCCCTTAATCTTTTCCCCTGGATCCTGAACAGCCATGCAGAATCAAAATGTGCTTGTGCTTGATATTTCTGTTTCTGTCCCAATATTCACCCTAGAACAGGGTTTCTCAACAGTGGCACTGTTGACATTTTGAGCCTGATAATTCTTTGTTGTTGGGAGCTGTCTATACATTGTAGGATGTTTATAGCATCCCTGGCCTCTACCCAGTAGATGCCACTAGCCTAGCACTCCACCCAAGTTGTGACTACCAACAATATCTCCAGTCACTGCCAAGTGTTCCCTGGGGGGGGGGGGGGGGTGGGGGGGTGGATAAAATCACTCCCTGTAGAGAACCACTGGAGAGAAATTAATCTACTCTGGCTTTATGGAACCAGGACTTTTGTTCTTAATCTAACATTCCATTCTTCCCTCCACAGTAACTTTTCCCTAAGAGAGTTCTGTTGAGTAAGAGTCTTCTAAAATAACCGAGTGAAGCACGCATGTACTGTTTCCCTCTCTGTCAAGCCTGCCCTACATGTGCTATAATCCCCTACCTCCGTGGGGTAGGATTAATCACATTTTAAGGGTGGGGAAACTGAAGCTGAGAAAGGTTAATTTTCCAGAGTTAGTAAACAGAACTAGGATTTGGAGTATGAGTGCTTTCTCCTCAAACTGCCTGGAAGCTAATTCAACCCTCAGAAGAGCTCTGACTACCCAGTGTTTGGGATTAGTGTATTTGGAGTCCATTAAAATCTTACCCTGTGGACAGGAGGACCTGTGGCCACCTTTTGGAAGCTGAATTTGCTCCTTGTTTGTCTTAGATGAAAGCTGTCTGGGGGGAGAAAGCTGAAGCCTAAGTTCCTATCCTCCTTGGGTTCTCGCAAACACCTGAAGTCTTGAAGGTTCCTGAAGGGCACCAGGGGCCTGGCAACCTAAGAGGTGGGCTGAGAAGGGGCCAAACTGTCAAAACAGACTGTGCCACACATAGGGTACAAACCCCAATAAGACTCAAAACAGAGATTAGACACTCGTGACTGCTCATGGATGTATATTTTAATAAAAATAATTCTGTCAAAATACAACGGGAGTTTTTTCATTTCTCAAGTACAATTTAATAGGATGTTTTGTGTTAGAATTCTCTCTAAACCCTCCCACAAGTTTCATGCTAATGCCAAGTATCAACTCGCAAGGACAAAGGCAGAACCAGTGTGCACAATGTGGAGGACATCTGTTTCAGCTGTAGTTACTAATGGAGGAAAACCCTATGCAAAGAGGTGGCACCTGAGGCAGCCAGAGTCCATGAACTGGCCACAGGTCCGGTGCACGGGACTGGCAGTCAAGTGGGGGCTCTGCTGCCTGGCTGCCACATGCATGCATACCTGAGTTGTGAGCAACCAAAGGAACTTTCAGCGCTGACAATTCTCTGCCTCATCTTCTTTGTGCTTGCTTAAGGGGTAGGAAGGTGCTGGGTGGCTGGGCAGTCCCCATTTCCCCATCTCTTAGTGTCCCTGTTCTGGCAGCCTACCCCCCAGCCACAGACCCATGTGGGTGAGGATCAGAGGTTCTGGCTTTCTTTGCATCATCTGCCAGTGTCCGCTCTGGAAGGTAACATCTGGTGGCACAAGGGAAAAAGGTAAACAGGGAAGGCTGCTCCCCCAGGGCTGGATGACCCAACAGAGCCAGGTCTTCTTCCTGTCCTCTTGGGTCAGGTCCAGCCCTTCACTGGGGCTCCTCCCAGGTGCCTTCCCCACTGTTGGCTCCCAGACAACAGGCTGGTAGGACTGGGTGTGCATAAGGGGCTCCTCTGGCTGGCAGGCAGCCCTGGACTATCAGCAAGATAGTGGACTCAAGCAGCTTGGTTTTGATCCTCTCCATGGCTTGTGGGGCAAAGGCTTATGTCCCAAAGGTAAGCTGTCCAATTGGGACAGAGAGCCCCTCTGGAGAGGAACAGAGTAAACAACTTGGACTCAGCTGAAACAGAGAGATAAGGCACAGAAAATGGGGAGATGGCCATGGGAACTGAGCGCGAGCCAGGTGGACACTCAACCCCAAGCAGCACACAGCTGTCCCGGGCCCTCTTGGGCCCTCTCTCAGCTGCTCCACAATTCAAGCCCAGCCACCCATCCCCATCCCTGACACACCCCTGAAGATACCAGCTGCTTAGACACTGCTGGGGGCCTCACCAGCCTAAGCCTTTCACTCACCATTTGGCTTCAAGACTAAACAGTGTCGTACAGCCCATGGGGATGAGGTTAGTCCCAGCTCTGCCACTAACCTGCTCTGTGACTTTGGCTAAGTCATTTAATCTCCCAGGCCTGTTTCCTTATTAAACGAGAGGACTGGTGGAGTAGATGGTCTCTGAACCCCATTCCAGCTAAAAAAAGCCTCTGGTTTTAATGCCCAATCCTGCTCAGCTCTGATCATTTTAACACCTTGATGTTTTTAACCTCTGCATTTGGGAGCTAGCCATCCCCAGCCTCGCACAGGATGAGTTTTCCTTTACAGACATGACAACACCTCTCCAACAGGCCATGGTCTGTGGGGTGCCAGCCAAGGCCCAGGTGGGGACCAAGAAAAAGCAGCAGCTTATAGGATCATGCCCCAAGGCAGAATTCGGGGAAAGCACAGGGTCAGGGCCCTTACCCCCATCACGAGTAGTTGGTCCAACTGAGTCACATTTCTTGTCCAGCTATGGGCGTGACAGGCAATGAATCTCAGGCTGTACCAACCATCCCTATGTCTGCTGCCAGAGAGCAGGAGTTTATCTAGCCTTTTCCCAGGCAGGGACTCAAAGTTCAATTTCTGGCCTTGCCCCTTGGCAAGGGCTACCTGTGCACTCCCTCTCACTATGAAGCAGGTAGGGAAAGCCCAGCCCCTCTTGGTGCTCCTCTGGGTAGGCCTCCTCCTTTTCTTCCTCCTAGGCAGTCAGTCCTCTCCACTGATGGCTTGCTCAAGTCCCAACAGTCATCTCAGCCCTTCCTCTCCTGATTCCCTGATGGCAGTACCGGGACTGTTTCTACACCACCAGCTGTGAAGATCCATCTGAAACGGCTGGTGGGACATTTGTAGAGCCCATGAGGTCCCTTCCTCTGGCCAACAAATACTCATAATAGTCTTTTCTAAGAGTGGCTGGGACCAAGCTGCAGGGAGCTGCCTGGCACAGCTGCAGTGAAGCCTGGCTTAGTAGGTCAAGAGTTCCATCCACTCCAGCAACTGGTGGCCCAAGTATCTGCCTCCACAAGGTCCTAGCTTCACAACAGAAAGCATGGATTCCATCAGAGCTGTGCAGAGATGGTGAAGATCCAGGCAGAAAGAAGGCAGTCCCTGTACTCAAGGGCCTCTGTCCTGGAATGGAGACATCCTCCCCGCAGCCTGACACACAGCAGCACTCGAGTCAAAGGCAGGTAGTTTCCAGGCAATCAATTTAGAGTAAATGAATTATTTGGCCATCTTAACAAGGGAAAACAGGATGCTGAGTGGGGGGAGAAAGGGAGGGGCAAGGTAGGCAGTGAGAGGCAGGGTGGAACGGTAGATAGCGTGCTGGCCAAGGACCCTCTACTCCCTTGCTTTGCTGTGTAGCCCTGGCCAACCAACTCATTCCTTCTCTGAAGCCTCAGCCCTATAGTTGTCCACCCAGCCCAACTCTCAGGGGCCTAGGGACCCACACCTTTCAGATGCTGCAAACCTGCCCACTAAGTGGCCCCCCAAAGCCTACTGGGCTTCCAGGAGCTGCAGCTGGGCCTGTGGCTCAACAAAGGGGAAGCCTGAAATAAACAAATCACTTGGCTGAGGTGACAGAGATGATTCTTTTTTAATGAGTTGGTCTCAAATAAAAACATATGGTGTCCGGACAGCCTCACCCAAGAGGTGCTGGATCACTAACACTACGATAAATACTGTGTCTTTTTTTAATATATATATTTATATATATAATCTCATTTTTTTTTTTTTTTACTTATGAAAATAGTAAGCTATCACCAACTTGGATAGGCTTCATCACTAAATGAGCAGAAACCAGCTCAGCACAAGCTCTCCAGAGATAAATACTGGTGGCTCAGTCAGGAGGAAAAAAACAAAAAGATTTAAAAAACCCCAACCCCTCCTCAAAACAAAACCCCCCTTTCAAACTAGAAGGCGCTACATGAGAGTAACCAGCCAATACTGTGTCAGAGGCCGCTGCACGCGAAGACAGAGACTGAGGGCTGGCGGGGGGGGGGGGGGGCGGGAAGGGAGGAAGGAAGAAAGGGAAGAGAAGAAAGAGAAGAAATGAAAGAGAAGAGAAAACAAGAAGAGAAAAGAGAAGAGAAGAGAAAAGAGAAGAGAAGAGAAAAGAGAAGAGAAAAAAGAGAAGAGAAAAGAGAAGAGAAGAGAAAAGAAGAGAAAAGAAGAGAAAAGAAAAGAAAAGAAAAGAAAAGAAAAGAAAAGAAAAGAAAAGAAAAGAAAAGAAAAGAAAAGAAAAGAAAACGGAGTTGGGGAGGCCAGGCAGGAGGAATGGACTCTGCCCATGGCTTCCAGGTCCCTGCGCCAGATGCCTATGGAGGGCAGGGCTGCTCCAGCCCTGGGGCTGAGGAAGGGCCAGGTGGGGCCAGCCAGCGTGGTCAGCTAGTGCAAGTAGTCGTCGACTCTGGCAAAGGAGCAAGATCCCAGGCCCGCTCTGGCCATGAGCCGTAGACATTCAGATGCCTGACCCAGGGCGAGCATCAGAGGGGGCTGCTTTGGCAGGTTCTGAGACTCTGTGAAGGAGAGACAGGCCTGGTAAATGCTCTGCCCAGGAACTGGGCTCACGTCAAAGTTCCCTTGGAAGCACAAAGTAGGGGTAGTGGACAGAATCTCTTAGAACATGGTGTTCACATATCTCTGTGTGAGTATGTCCCAGCCACCAGCCCATGGCCATGCAGCCATGCTAGGAACCTGAGGACCTTAACTTTCTTTAGAGCAATGTGTTGGCCCAGGCCTATAGACACAGGCCAGAGTCTATCATGATCTAGCCAGCCAATTCAGCTGGGCAGAGAGAGGTCAAGATTTAGGTTCAGCCATGGAAGCCCAAGTCCTGTGGGCTACCAGAGAGTGCCTGGGCAGAGCACACTGCCCTAATTTGGACAAATACCAGCAATCCCCAGGGAGAGAGGGAGGAGCCACTCTAGGCATTCATGGACCAGCTTCTGTTTTTGTTAGATCTGCTTACCTAAAATGGCGCTGTTGAGGGCAGCACACACAGGCTCCCTCTGGATGGGGTCAAGCTGCTGGCCAACTGGGCAGCTCCAGGGATCTGAGTATGCCAGCAGGCTAAATGCATCCTAAGGGACAGGACATTCTTGAGAGGACTGTGGCACACGCCATACACATACACACCTCCATGACTCCAGGGGCATACAGAGCCCTGCATGGTGCCCTGTGAGCATAGGGTCAGAAAGGACTGTGCCTTCCCCAGAGCCTAGAGAGAGTAGCATATACCCCCAAAGTCCTGCTTCCCATTGTGGACTTCACTAGAACCCACTCTATCCTGCTGCTGCTGCCCCCACAGCCCTCCCAGAGTCACCCTGCTCCCTCCCCAACAATGGAGGCCTGCTCTGTATGAAGGTCAGGTTGTTCTATACCTGCAGCATCTCCGTGTGGGCCAAATTCTTGCCATACTCCCGGCCCAGCTGCTCACTCAGTGCTTGCAACTCGCGACCAAACAGGATAATCCTTTCTGTGGCAGCCTGGTTGCCCCCACAGAGCTGCCGCCGAGGATGCCCATCATCTGCACCCAGAGCCCAGCAGAGAACAAATCAGGAAGAGTAAGGAGAGAAGGAGAGAACTGGGGTGGGGACCCCAAAAGGAACATGGCGAGAAGGACCTTGGGGAGACTGCCAGAGGCAAGTTAGGGCTGGGAGGAACAGGTGGATCATCTGTAGCTAAGGTGCTTTTAGTTCACCAAGCACATCATCTAGGGGTCTGGACTTAGAACCTTTCCCTTCTCCCACCCCGTACAGATGCACGGGTGTTCATAAGAGTGCCCACCCTCACCAACTGCCTCTAGCCTCAGACACAGGGGCCCTGATCTTGGCAGCAGGCCAGGGGCCTTCCCGTTTCAACCACCCATTCATGATCGGCTAAGGCGGCAGTGGACCAGGTCTGGTTAGAGTTTCTCAGGCTGTCAAAGCCTGCCCTTCCCAATCCCTTCCTGGGGGACAGAAGACATCTGGATAGAGCCATTACCACCCAGGGATCACCATGCTGAGCCATCATTCTTACCCATGCTGGACTCATCTGTCTGCAGGTCCTCATGCTTGTAGGCGCCATTGACAATGTGTGTGGACACACTCTCCAGCACACCATTGGGGTAATGCTCTGCTTCCATCTCCATCTCACTGTCACTGTGGAGAAGGGTTGAGGTGGGAGTTGGCCAGAGGGATGTGGCTGGAGCAACCTGGTTGGGCTTCCATTCAGGCTTTAGCCACAGATTGCTGTGGGTAAACCAAAGGACCCTAGGAGCATGAAAGGCTTCCCAGGCTCCAACACTCGGACCCTAGTGTGACACCAGCTATCCCCAGAGGCCTGTCATTTGCTTCTCACTCTTGTCTCAAAGCTGCCTCTGCGGCTCTCCCCTTCCTGGACTTTCTCTGAGTTGGTGCACCCCTTCTACACATTCCTCCCCTACCCCCCAGTGACCAGAGACCCCTGATAAGAATCTCTAGGTGTCAAACCCAGGTCAAACCTGAGGCATGCCTGGGGGCTGCTGAAAGTCACCTGTAGTCTATAGCCTAATACCTCTGCTGCCCAACCTACCTGACCTCAAGCCCCACCCAGCAAAAGCTTCTTTAGTGTAGACCCTAGGAGTTCTGCCAGGTCTGCTCCCAGGAGACCACATTCTCAGCCTGGCAGTACCAGTGCCTCTGGAAAAAGTCAGGGCCAAGGAAAGTGGCAGCTGGATCATGGGTAGGGCCAGAAGCTGGAGCCAATGCCTGATCTCGCAGGTCAGCAGCCACTACTCCAGGCACAGACTTGGGATGGAGGTGGGGGTGAAAGACAGGGGGTGGCACTTAAAGGACAGGCTGCAGTGAGCCCAGCTGGTGCAGAGCAGAAAGCAGGAGGAAGAAGCAGAGCAGGACAGGCACCTGGTCTCCTGGTTACTGGTGCTGCTGTGGGGCTGGGACTTGGTGGAATCTGTTGAGTTGGACTCGGAGTAATTGACGGAGGATGGGGATGAGGAGGACGAGGAGGATGAGGAGGAGGAGGAGGAGCTGGGTGCAGGGTATTTACTGTGGTTCTGTTTGCTCTTCGTAGATGCGACGCCATTGCTGCAGCTGGGACTGTCTGCTCCTAGAAACCAGGGGGTAGTCAGAAGAAGAGGGGCAGTTTGCCATCAAATGGGGTCTCAGGAATAACCACAGTGGTCCCATTTCCCTTCCCCCAAATCCAGCAGCGAGCCCTGAGCCCAGCCCAGGGAAGGGCATATGGGTGGCCTTTCTTCTCCACACCAGTTCTTCCCCGAGCCCTCTGGAGAGTGGCTGACCTGTGTTGTGCATGTGGGAACTACTAGGGCCGTGTCGGGGGCTGAGGCTGGGGGAGCCAGGGTAGCTGTCCTGGGACTTGGGGCTTCGGGAGCTCAAGCTGCGGACCTCACTGTCAGTCCCATTCACCATCTCCACAAATTGTCGGCACCTGCAGAGGGAGCAGAGCGGCAATGCTCTGGGCTTGGTCTGGGCTATATGTTCCGACCACCAGCTGGGAGGGGCTGGGCTATGGGGCAGCTGGTGGTGCCCAAAACTTACTTGAGCATGAAGAGCAGGTTAGGGTTATGCTCCAGCAGTCCTGGATAGAAGCGTTGTGTGGTCTCAATGGCCTCACCCACACGGCCCTCCAGCACCAGCTTCTGGATCTCTGCAGAGAGCAAAAGTATGGCAGTGAGTGAGGGGCTGTAGAGCTCCTTCATAGTCACATGCCTACAATACTACCAGCCCCGAGCATGGACTAGCCAATGGTCAGGTGGGCCAGCTCAGAGTAGCATGATGGTTGAGATGCTCACAGAAGAGGCTGAAGAAAGAAACTGGCCTCCCAGCCCCAAAATAGACCCTGGTTTCTGTCAAGTGTCGGGAGTCTTCAAAGAATAACAGGGGAAAACAAGTGGGACTCAGTGCAGAGGCAGGAGAGCAAATTTGGAGGCTTGCTCCTGTGGAGGTCAGTTCGCCAGGGACCTGGGCATGGGGAGGGGCTCTGGCTGTGGGAACATGATCTGGGGTTGGGCACCCAGGCAGCTTGGTGGCCCTAGGGGCTCCTCTTCAGATAGACTTCTCTCCTGTCAGGCTTCACAGGGGGGTGGCAAAGGGAGCACAATGGTTTCTGGGCCAGGACCCAAGTCCTGGCAGTCTTCAGGGGCTGCAGAATGCTCCCTGCTGGGAGAGGAGGTCATCCTCCTCACACTGGCATCTCTGACGTTGACACCTTTCAGGCCATCAGCATCTTGCTCTTGCTCTGGGGCCTGGTGCATCTTGCTGGGAGCGACTTCTGGGTCTGAGGCTCTCATTCGTAGATCCCAAGTCTGGGATCCCTTTCCGTCTGTCTGGCTGGGCGTAGCTTCTCTGGGAGACACAGACACATGCACATACACAGAGACGACAGGCTCAGAGAGACGCAAGCAGGCACACACAGACACACATCCACACACACCCATTCTCCCTCACTCTCCTCTCCTCTTCCTATCTCCTTACTGGGCTCTGTTTCCTCTTTCCCAACACCCTCCTTCCACAAAAGAGCCCCAAACACACAGTATGCAGGCCAGTATGTACACTGGGAAAGTTTCCTTTGACTCCTTCCTTCGGTTGTCTGCAAAAGGCAGGACCAGAGGTGGGAGCAGAGAGAGGTGCCACCGCAGCAGCCACTGAGAACCAGCCTTCACCCTGTCTGACTACTTCAGTCCTTTTTCTGGCCAGGAACAAGCAGAACTACTAAAGCTGAGTAAATGGGAAAGGCAGGACATTGGTCTGGTAAGATGCAAACACACTCTTCCAAAAGACCATGAACAGGAGGCTGAGTAGAGGCCAGGATTTGGGGGAAGGAAACAAGCATGGAGGAGTGGGATCCAGCCATACCAGGCCCCAGCCTGTGCTGGGCCATCAGAGTGTGTAGTGAAGAGGCTTCACTGAGAAATTCATTCCCATGCTGCTGTGCTGGGGCTGTGGGCTAGTCTCCTGGTGGTAAGGACCAGAGCTGAATGGACTCCTGACAGGTTACCCAAGGCTGGCATGAGCCAGAGAGCAGAGTTAGGGATAGGTGAGGGAGGGAGGGAGGGAGAGAGGAAAGGAGAATCAACCTTACTTTGTCTGTTCTTTATGGATGCTTGTTCTTCCTGAATCGGGGTTTCAGTCATTCGGGCAAAAGCTGTGGCCGTGGCACAATACCCATGATGCACCAGGTAAGATGAGACCATGCTAGAAGAAAGGAAATGCTCAAGGTGACACTTTAGAACTGCATTTCTCACTGACCACCTGAAGGGACAAACTATCTCCCTGTCTGGGTTTCCTTACACACACCATGGAGGTCCAACCTCCACAGAATAAGAATAAAGAGGCTGAAACAAAATGAAAACTTCCCCCAGTGCTCATGCAGTCAGGCTGGAGAAGGGCTGGTCACCAGAGCTGTCCTGGTAGCTTGGAGGAGGGGATGCAGTTTCTCTGCAATATGCTGCCCACAAGTGGGCAAATATGATAACAAAAATACACACACAGGCACATACCATCTCCTTACAGAAACAGGTGCCTCCTGTGAACTGCAGCAAGCCCAGAGCTGGCTGATAGGCTCTCTGAGGGCTTCCTGGAATGGCAGCTGGCCAATCAGCCCGGGAGCTGCCCAGACAGAGACGATGTGTGCCATGTGCGTACCCTCTGTAGACACAGAAACTCCTCTGCAGGCTGACCCGTGTGCCCAGCATAAGCACTGCAGCTCACCCAGTGAACTTAGCCCTCAGGAGTGCTGGCTCTAGCGGGTGATGGGAAGCTAACCCATGACCCAAATTATTCCACAATATGCCACAAGTCAGGGGCTCAGGAAGCCAAGATATAGGCATCGATGCAGCCAACAGGAACACAATTTTTGGGAAATGGCCTGGAGAAGCCCAACACCCAGTAGCCATTTAATCCCACCACAGCTGGCTGAGTGGTGGCACATGTGCGTATATGTGTATGCACACACGCAGAGCAGAAGGATGAGCCCTCACATCTGATGTGTACGGAAGTGAATACCTTGGTGTAAATATGTGTCTGATGTCCTTATTGTAATTGCCAAACACAAATGTGAAAGGCACAGAAGTTCAGGTGTGTGTCCCCTCATGTTTTAAAGGGTAAATGAGATGATACATATAAAGTGCCCAGCACAAAGTAAGAAGTCAATGAAATAAACCTCCTAAATAATAATTATAATAACTATGTTGTTATTATTATTATTATTATTATTATTATAAACACAAGAGCAAACATTTCTGACAAAACATGGTTCAGATGAATGGTCCACATGCACATCAGATGCCACTAATATGATGGTCCAGTGACTCAATAATTCCACTTCTTGAAAGGACACCAAGAAAGTAATCTTAAATATGAAAAACTCTTTATCTACAAAAATGTTGCCTATACAAGCAAAAGAGAGGAAATAACCTGAACCACCAAGGAGCTCACCAAGCTCACCAAGGAGCTTGTGGTAAATTTGTCTCCAAGATAATACAGCCATTAACAATGTTCATAAAATGAAGTCATATGAAATCACAGGATACAGCTTATATGTAGGTCGTGGCAAACACTCCATATGAACACCCACCGGCACACATATACACACATATAAACAAACACACTGTAAGCTGAGACTATCATTCCCTCCCCCAAATAGCTGGAGCAGCTCCACCTCTCCCCTTGCCTGTCCCAGCAAGCCTGTGTCAGGGACTGGCATATACTGGCTAGTCCTCCAAGGAAGGGCTTCTCAATAGTTCTGAGGGCTGAAAACAAGACAGTGCTGCTCCTCCTGAGAAGGGTCTGGCCACATAGCCCCTGCCTCAGCCCTCCCCTATAACCTGCCTCAACATTAATCCTTTAAGAAAGGAAGACTGCACAAAGAGCCCAGTGTGCAACCCAGCCCCACCTGAGAGACTCTGCTACCTGGGTGCCTCTGTGGGACAATAACCAGGGCTAGCGGAAGCCCAGATCTTCCCTGATCACCCTTGGGAGCCAAGCTAATAAGCTAACCCACCTCCTGGAAGAGAAGGTACTGGTTACTGCCTCACTCAGGCCTGCAGCTGGCAAGTAGAAGGGAGACCCAAACCTCGCCTCCCTTGGGATGCAGCAAGACTGGTTTCCAGGACAGTTTAGCAATTAATCATCCAAGAGCCAGATAGGCTGGCCTCAGGATGATTCTCTTCCCACCACCACTGCCAGGAATGTGTGGAACTTAGCTAGATGATGACCCTGAGAGGTGATCTCAGGCAACAGTCACAGCATGATGGATATTCCCTATGGTGGAAAAAAGTCCACAAATGAAGAGACCACAGGGCATCCTAGTACATCCTCTGCATCCTCTGCAAAATAACGTGGGGAAGGAAAACAGCTCTGCTGGTGATAACTATATGGCAGAGCCTTCCAATCCAGTTGAGGGGGCAAAGGTTTAGTTAGGAACAGATCTGGAGAACTGAGCGGAAGCTGTCTATTCACTAAGAGGGAAGCAAGAGAGCAGCAGGCAGAGTCACCCTGGGAGTGCTTTCCAGAAGGAACAGCTACCCACTAGAGTTCATAGGTGTAGTTTGAAGCAGTACAGGGGCCTATAGGAGGAGAATGAGGCCCTTGGGTTGGGCCAGGGCTGGGTAAGGGTGGGAGTGGGGCACTCACTTCTGCAGCACTGCCTGCCACTCTCCAAGCCGGGCACTGATGGGGAAGCAATGGACAGTGCCTTGGACCTTGGCACGCCACTCCCGCATGTAGTCCTCAATGTCAAACAGGAAGGGCTGCTGCCCAAAGTTGGCGTCCACAATCTCCCCAGGTGTCTGCAGGCCTACGGTGGGGTAGAGGTTGGCCTGAGGAGGAGAATGAAATGTCAGTTGGGCCCTGAGTGCAAAGGGGCAGCAGGACCTCGCCTTACCTCTGGTGCAGAGAGGGAAGGCGCTGGGTCCTGCAGGCCACTACTCCGGCTTTGAGAGAATTGCAGTAAGGCTGGAGGAGGCAGGGCTAAGCCACATTCTGCCCACCTGCCTACCAGAGACGCTATTCCCCAAAGCTTCAGGAGAGAAAGCAAAAGAAAATCAAGCCAGGCTCGAAGTGGAGTCTCCTGCCCTGCATCAGAGGTTATGGTGTCCCCAAAGCCCAAGGTCCCCCTTTGGGGCTCATCCAGGACACATGGGAGGAAGGCCAGACTCCACAACCCTGCAGGTGTACCCATGAAGATCTGCTACATGGGCGGATAATGGCTCCTTTCAGAATGATCTAAGACCAAGGATCCCTTTGCCACAAAAAAAAGGAGTATATGACAGGGCAGGAAGGGATGCGGGAGACAGGAAAGGAAGGCGGGGAGGAGGAGAGCATGGCAAAAGGGGGTAGGTGGTTTGGACCCCCAGATGCTGGCAAAGGGTAAAGAGAGGCCACTGCCCTTCCTGTCAAAGGCTCACTAAGAGGAGGATCTTCTGGCCAGTGAGGTTTGGTCATGTCCCTCTGTGGGTGTGGGGCTCCCTGTTTTCCATTATATGCTGCCATGGCCAGTTTTTGCCAGATCACTCCCTCACTCAGTGCTTCCTGTGGCTCCCCATTGCTAGTCAAGTGTCTCGCCAGCCTCCTCCTCATTGTCACTGGGCCCCAGTCCTCTCTCCCACCTTCCATCCTCTGGCCATTTGTCTGTCATTCCTCAGTATCACGTGCTTTACTTTACTGAACACTGGGTTTACTGAATACTGGGTTCAGCCCACCACAACCTTGAATCCTAAGATCTCTAGCTTCCTTCCTTTCCCCTCCCAACCTCCATGCCATAGGCAAAGCCCACCCTCTCCAGCAAATCTTACCTATCAATGCCCTCAGTGACGCCCCCTACCTTGAAGCAGCCATACACTTTCTAGCACCTGATGACTGCCCACATTCATAGCTCTAAAACTAGACCATTCCCTAGCCAAGGTCAGAATTCTCCGTCTGTTCTCTTTGCCTGAGACCACAGCCCCTCTCTGGTGCTTCCAGGTAAGGAGAGAAGGATTCTGATCTACAGATAAGAGTTTCTAACAGGATCTTGGGAGCTGTAGTCTGGGCTTCAGAAGGCCTCGCAGATACAAGGGCATTGCTAGGGCATCACAGGGGTGCTCAGGATCCCAAGGCTACCACTGGAGTCAGCAAACCTCTCCTCCTTCCAGAACCCAACCAGGGTACACAGAGCCAGTCCAGACTCCCAGAAGTCTGGGTGGAGGCCTTGCATGTGACGAGGCCTGTGATGACTCATAATAATGAAGGACTAGGGTGCAAGAGATGGGGATGAGTCCTGAACTCAGCCAACAAGAAACCTCACCCTTTTCTAAGAAAAGAAAACCTGACAAAGCTCACCTCTCTGGTTTGGGTGAACCTTGTACAGTAGCAGGCCTAGTCCCCCAGGGTAGTGGCCTTCCTCAGGGATCTCTGATGAGTAGGCACTGGGACTGGGCTCCAAGACAGTTCAAGAACAATTCTCTATACACCCCAGTCCACTGGCTGTAAGCCACACAGAACTGGCCCAGACTAGCTAAACCATGGAGCCACCCTCATCTCCACCCATGCCATCCCCCAGCTGCCTTTGGAAATGCCACAAATCACTGTCACCTGCTAAAAGTCATGGAGGAAGACCAGGCCTTGCTGCTGGAGAGAGAGGAAGGCCAAGAGGTACCCCTACTGGTACTCTCAAGCTGAGAGCATAGCATACATCCCTGTTTGGGGAAAGAGCCAGACTCCACACCCTGTACTTGCAGGTTCCACCATACTCCAACCCAGTTAGCCCCAAAGAGCCCAGAGGGAGAAGACCCAATAATAGTACTTACCGGGAGGTCTGTGAAGGCTATACCTGAGAAGGGAAAGAACAGAAATGAGGCTACTTGGTCTCCTACCCCTCTGTGCAACCACAGAGGGTCCATCACGATGGCTGGGGAGGGGCTGGTCACCACATCTCCCTATGATGGAAGCCAAGCATGTGCTAGGGCCTGGTAGGTTTAGACCTTGGCCTTCCATTTGCTGGGTCTGACTGGAAGTAAAGTCAAATACTTGAATATTCACTCACAGTTCTTCCACCCACTCAGGGAAAGCCCACTAGGAAGGACTAAACTCAAATGATCTACCCTAAGGCCTCTTCAAGTCTGATCCTTCTTTTGATCCAACATGTATTTATGGAGACTTACTGTGTATGCCAAGCCCTTTTCCATCCATCATCTCATCTGATCTGCATAACAGCTCTGGGGAGCAGGCTTTCTTATCCCCATTTTACAAATGAGGAAAGTAAGCCTCAGAGGTTGAAAGATTTCCCAACAGTCATAAAGCTAGCTGAAGTGTTTGGCCTGGACTCATTCCTAGTCTAACACTCCAACATCCTAAGTTGACAGAGACAGCTGACAGAGACAGCTCTAGGTGGAGACAGGGAGGGTGGCAGCTGCCGATCTCCATCCCACACCCATCCAGAGTCTCCAGAGGTTTCAAGTTGACAAATGACCTGTGTAATCTCTGAACCCTTCTGCAAAGAGAAGGGGCTGTTCCCAGGTACCTCAGCCTTGAGCTGGAAGTGAGAATGGAGGGAAGTGGGATCTCAAATAAATGAGCAGGGCAGGAACCTCAGAATATCCACCAGAACACTCATGTTCTTTAGAGTGAGAAATGACTCACGGCCAAAGGAGACTCTTCCAAGGACTCACAGCCCTCCCATTTTTAGAAAATTTCTTATGTCTTCTAGAAGCTCCTGAGCTTTTGGACTGAGAAGTTTCTAAACCACTCCTTAGAGGTCCCAGTCTGCTCCCCTAACTCCTACCTAGAAGAGAAACCGAAACCCAGCAAGACAGAAGAACAGGTGAGGGTTTGATAATAGGTCTCCTAGTAAACCTGGCGTCAGAATCCTGACAGCCAACCAGTGTATACCACACGCTTCCACTGAGCTGGGCCCTGGGCTCACTGCCCTACAAGGAACCATTTAATCCTCAGAACAACCTTGGAAGGTGTATACCATCTCTAACACTAGTTTACAGATTAAAAAACCAAGGTGCAGAGAAACTGTTTACATTCTTTGCCAGGTTATTATGCTCCTTAGGGAGGGAAGCTCATAAATTCCATGATCTACCTGCCTGAGGCCACTTCTCAGGCCCACATGCAGAGTGGCAGTCACAGAGCTGGCAGAATGGAATCTGTAAGCCCCTCTGCACCCATGAGAAGACCTCATGTCCACCCTCCAGGTCTGCACAGGAGCTGCCTTTGTAGATCTCAGTGTGGTCAGGCTGCTGCTGCTGCTACACTCCAGTTCAGGGAGAAGGCCTACAGACCCTGGAAGGAGGTCGAGGCTCCATCAGTTATTTGCAGTGTGACCCTGATCATTTACCCCATCTTTCTGAGCCCATCTGAAAAAAGGAGGGAACATTAATCCTAACACTTAAAGAAAGAAAGGAGAAACTGAGATACTTGGTGAAAGCTGCTTCAAAAACTATGAGGTCTTGGTACAAGCTGGCTTCAATTGTGCCACAGGGTAAGGCAATTGCCACATTTCTGGGCAGGGGATGACCTACCCTTGCTTGCCCAGATCTACCTCACAATGGCACTCAGGAAGGACAAGGCCTTGAGGTGCTTCCAGGAAAATGAGGAAAGAGGCCACTCCACCCCCTATTGCACTGGACAAGGGCAACCCTGCTCCCCCAGTCTTGCAGATCTCTGGGAGCCTCTGCAAGGCCAATGTAGTGGCAAGATCTGGGGAAAAGGTCAGGCAAAGATCCAGGATGCAAACAGAACATTCAAACTTGCTGATAAGAAGTGCTCTGAACCAAAGAGTCATAGGTCAGGGGTCAGTGAGGCTGAGGGTATAAAGCCTATAAGCACACAGAACTGTATAAAAATGCAAGTTCATGGACCACTTGTAGGTGAGACATCAGTTTCCTGTCTCCATTCATTTGCTCATTCATCCTTCTATCAAGTATCTGCTGAGACCTCCCAGGAGCCATGCCCTGAAAGTGCTACTGGCTCCATGCAACTAATAATTACACAGGCAACTGACCATTGACACAAAGGGCAAGTGCTATGACAGAGGAACGATGGAGCAAAGCAAAGGAGTGGGGAGGCCAGAGGCAGGAAACATAATTCTGCTTCTCTAAAGGGGAAAGGGTTAGGGTTCTGAGGTTAAGAGCAGTGACTGATTCCAGGTGAGGCTCTGAAGCACAATATTGATAAGCTGGCTTGTGGAAAAGAAACAAGGTCATTAAAAGATTCACCAAGTTGGGAAAACTGGATGGCAACACATAGAAGAATGAAACTGGGCCATTCTCTTACACCATAGACAAAAATAAGTGCAAAAATGGATGAAAGACCCAAATGTGAGACAGGAAACCATCAAAATCCTAGAGGAGAACACAGGGAGCAACCTCTTTGACCTCGGTTTGAGCAACTTCTTTTTAGATATATCACCGAAGGCAAGGGAAACCAAAGCAAACATGAACTATTGGGACTTGATCAAGATAAAACACTTCTGGGCATCTGAGTGACTCAGTTGGTTGAGCATATGACTCTTGATTTCAGCTCAGGTCATGATCCTGGGGTCTTGGGACTGAGCCCCAAGTAGGGCTTCATGCTGAACATGGAGCCTGCTTAAGATTCCCTCCGCCCACCCCACCCCGCTCACACATGTATGTGCACACACTTTCTCTTTCTCTCTGGAGAAAAAAAAAAAAAGATAAAAAGCTTCTGCACAGCAAAGGAAACAGTCAACAAAACTAAAAAGCAACCTACAGAATGGTAGAAGATACCTGCAAACGATATATCCAATAAAGATTTAGTATCCAAAATGTGTAAAAAACTTATCAAACTCAAAACCCAAAAAACAACCCAGGGGTGCCTGGGTGGCTCAATCAGTTAAGCATCCGACTTCAGCTCAGGTCACAGTCTCACAGTTTGTGAGATCAAGCCCCGCATCAGACTCTGCACTGACAGCGCACAGCCTGCTTTGGATCCTCTGTCTCCCTCTCTCTGCCTCTCTCTCTCAAAAATAAACAAACATTAAAAAAAAAAATTAACTCATGGGAATGTAAGCTGGTGTAGCCACTCTGGAAAACAGTATGGAGGTTCCTCAAAAAACTAAAAATAGAACTAGCCTACGACCCAGCAATTGTACTACTAGTATTTATCCAAAGGATACAGGTGTGCTGTTTCGAAGGGACACATGCACCCCCATGTTTATTACAGCACTATCAACAACAGCCAAAGTATGGAAAGAGCCCAAATGTCCAACAATGGATGAATGGATAAAGAAAATGTGGTACATATATACAATGGAGTATTACTCGGCAATCAAAAAGAATGAAATCTTGCTATTTGCACTACATGGATAGAACTGGAGGGTATTATGCTAAGTGAAATTAGTCAGAGAAAGACAAATATCATATGACTTCACTCATATGAGGACTTTAAGAGACAAAACAGACGAACATAAGGGAAAGGAAACAAAAACAATATAAAAACAGGGAGGGGGACAAAACAGAAGAGACTCTTAAATATAGAGAACAAACAGAGGGTTACTGGAGGGATTGTGGCAGGGGGGATGGGCTAAATGGGGAAGGGGCATTAAGGAATCTACTCCTGAAATCACTGTTGCACTATAGGCTAACTAATTTGTATGTAAATTAAAAAAAAATAAAATTAATAAAAAAAAATTAACTCGGTTAAGAAATGGGCAAAAGACATGAATAGACAATTTTCCAAAGAACACATCCAGATGGCTAACAGACACATGAAAAGACGCTCAACATCACTTATCATCAGGCAAATACAAATCAAAACCATGATGAGACACCACCTCACACCTGTCAGAACGGCTAAAATTAACAACACAAGAAACAACAGTTATTGGTGACTTTTTAAAATTATTTTTATATTATTTTTTTAATGTTTATTTTTTGAGAGAGAGAGAGCAGGAGAGGGGCAGAGAGAGAGGGACACAGAGAATCCAAAGCAGGCTCCAGGTTCTGAGCTGTCAGCACAGAGTCCAACGTGGGGCTTGAACTCATGAGCTGTGAGACCATTACCTGAGCTGAAGTTGGATGCTTAACTGACTGAGCCACCCAGGCGCCCTCGTTTTTATTATTATGATCTTTGAGAGAGAGAGAGTATAAGAGAGCAGGGGAGAGGGACAGAGAGAGAATCCCAAACAAGCTCTGTACTGTCAGTATGGAGCCCAATGCAGGGCTTGAACTCACAAACCACAAGCTCATGACCTGAGCCAAAGTTGAACACTCAACTGACTGAGCCATTCAGTCACTCCACAATACAAGAAACAACAAGTGTTGGCAAAGATATGGAGAAAGGAGAACCCTCTTGCACTGCTGATGGGAATGCAAACTGGTGCAGCCACTCTGGAGAACAGTATGAAGGTTCCTCAGAAAACTAACAATAGAACTATCCTACAACCGAGCAACTGCACTATTAAGTATTTACCCAAATGATACAAAAATACAGAGTCAAAGGGGTACATGCACCCCTATGTTTATAGCAGCATTACCAATAATAGCCAAACTATGGAGAGAGCCCAAATGTCCATCAACTGATGATTGCATAAAGATGTGCTATATATATAGAATATTACTCAACCATCAAAAAAAAAAAAAAGCAAGAAATCTTACCATTTGCAACAACATGGATGCAGCTAGAATATACTCTGCTAAGTGAAATAAATCAGTCAGAGAAAGGCAAATACCATATGATTTCACTCATATGTGGAATTTAAGAAACAAAACAGATGAACACATGGAAATCAGGGGGAAGAAGAGAGAGGGAAACAAACCAAAAGAGACTCTTAACAATAGAGAACAAACTGAGGGTTGATAGAGGGAGCTGGGTAGGGGATAGGCTAGATGGGTGATGGGTATTAGGAGGGGACTTGTAATGAGCACTGGGTGTTGTATGTGAGTAATAAATCAATCACAATGAGTTCTACTCCTGAAACCAATATTGCATTGTACATTAACTAAAATTTAAATAAGTAAATAATTAAATAAATAAGGATTCACCAAGTAGTCTATTACTCCAAGTTCACTGCCTTTCTATTAGATTTTGTGATCTAGAAAATGCAGGGGACAGGCCAGATACATTTTTTTTTAATCTTTATTTATTTTTAAGAGACAGACAGACAGACAGCAAGCATGGGAGGGACACAAAGAGAGGGAGACACAGAATCTGAAGCAGGCTCCAGGCTCTGAGCTGTTGGCACAGAGCCCGACGTGGGGCTCGAACTCACAGACCATAAGATCATGACCAGAGCCAAAGTCAGACGCCCAACCAACTAAGCCACCGAGGCGCCCCAGGCCAGATACATTTTTTTAATAAGTTCTCTGATATCCTCATGGACAAGACAGAAAACACAAGTTTCAAACTAACACAATAGAGTGATTCTTAATATATCCTGAAGGGCTCAAATCTCAGCCTGTCCTCCTCCATTATTTTTTATCAAGACCTTAATGAAAACATACATAAACATATTTATCAAATTTTAGGTTAACACAATGCTGACAAGGCTATCAAATATTTGGGAAAGAACAAGGAAGATCATAGAAGATCCTGACAGGCCAGAAAAATAGGCAACAGACTCCTACATGAAGTTTAAATATAAGCAGAGTGAGGTCTTGAAGGAGGTCTATACAACACATGAAATAGGGAGAAAAGTTTAAAAAGAATGAGAGGGTTTGGGCTGACATTAAGGTGGCTGTGTTCCTTATAGAACTAGGGACCCAACTGACAAAGAGCTGAGAGGCTTGGCATGCATGTAGGGCCCAGATGAAGGAGCTGAAGGTGCAGAGAGGACAGCAGGGTATGTCCCAAACTTTTCATCCCATGGCAGGTGCCATGCTCCAAGTAAAGTGCGGACAACCTGGAGGGATGTGATGAGGGCAGGTATCCAGAGCAGAGGGGAAGGACCGAGACTGGGACAGGTACAGGGGGGCGTGGGTAAAGAATAAGAACCCACAACAGAGGCCCCTGGGACAGCAGAAAGAGAGCCAGGAAATAGCTGTAGTAAGAGAGCAGGGTGGGGATCAAGAAGACATCTTGAGACCTTGCCCCTAAATGCTTGCTCACCATCTGGATGCCAGCTGGATGCAATTACAGCTAGGTGGCTATGGATTTCAGAGGAGGGTTTCTCTGGATATGCACCTGGGTCCCCTCTACAGTGTCTGTGCTATGCTCTTGGCTGCCCACTCTGGCATCTATCTGTCCTGCTGAGGAATGCTGACTCCTGGACACCCAGCCTCCAGCAAACCCAACTTCCACTCAGGTTCCCTAATTCAGCCCAGTTTCATCTCATGGAGAACCCACACAGAAGTTGTCTCTGTGGGGACTGACAGCCATCTTTTTACTGCCCCTCAGGCCAGGGATGCAGGCCTCCTAGAATTTAGGCTTCTAAGTAAAATGTCCAATTCTCTTTTTAGACAAGGCCTGTGGCCAGCTTGGCTGGTACGGTTCTGCCAGATCAGACCTCTGCAAACCCAAGCAGGCAAGCCCAGCAGTTAGGCACTACCTCAGGGCCACCGTGGCCAAAGGCTCCTCTCACTACTCAAGGACCATATACCAGTCAGCCTCAGTAGGACAAGGCATCACAATAGCCAATGTCCCTCTATCTCCCAGGCTTTTATCCTAAATCTCTTCACATATACAGGGTTGCTCTTCCAAGAGATCCTCCAGGGCCCCCTCTCCCTCCACTGACTGCTACTCCTCCTGGGTTCTGATCCTGTTCGAAAGCACCATATCCAGCCACTTTCTCATCCTCCTTTCTTGCTAGTGCACTGCATCTGTCACTAAAACCTGCTGGGTCACCCTGGACTTTATCAAGTTTGTTCCCCATGCCCTGCACACATCACAACCTCTTCCCCAGGCCCTCCCTCCAGTCAGTCCATCTTTTGCAGTTATACCAAAGGACCTTTTAAAATATAACTCTGTCCAGGTTGCTATCTGTTAACCAGTGAAAAGGCCAGAAGAGACCTGGCTCCACCTGATTCCAGCCTGTCTGTTTACCTCCTGTACTAGAGCAGACCTCCTATTGCTCGCTCCATAGCAACCAGCATCTTGCATGTCGGAAGGGCCAGGCAAAGTCAGGGCCCAGGCCACGCACAGGCAAACCCCGACCACTGTCAGGTATGTACTCGGGCCCCTCACACTTCTTATGAATGCCAAAACCTGTTCCAACAAGTGTCACACAGGCCAGGAGCATGACCATGACATTGCTACTTTCTCAGCACTGACCTTGGGCTTGATAAATGCTGCTAAATGGATGGATTAACAAAGGAAGCACCACTGCTACCTTCCCTTCACACCTGGCAGGGCTCCAATGCCTGGAAATGGCTGCAGTTCCCCAGAGCTCAGGAGAGCATCAGTGGCATTGCTTTGGCTTTAAAGCCTCCCCTTAGGCCTCTCACCAACCAAAGTGGCTCTACAGGGCAGACCCTCTAAGGTCTCCTGTGCACCCACCAAGGCTGTGGCCATTCTTGGTGTAGAAGCAGGTGCTGTTGATGAGGTTGACACAGCAGCCAATCACGTCTCCTGTGGTGAATGTGGGACCGTAGGGCTGGCCAGTCCCAGAGGAGCAGAACGAATGCCCATCATCGCCGTGGTAACCATAGGAATGTTTATCCCAACCTGTTGGGGAAGAGAATAGCAACAGCTGAGTGGAGGTGCCTGAGACAGCCACAGAAGCCTGCCTGGGTCTGAGCCCTTCTCCCCAGCCTGCCAACACCTCAGTCAGTACTCTTGGACTCTCAAAGCTGGCTGTGGACAGGTTCTGGCTACACCAAAGGAGCAGTGACTCCAGCAGGTCACCACCCCTGAGTAGATGAAGCAGTCAAGGGGGCCAACCTGTGGTTAACAAGAACCAAAACCATGACTAACCTGGAAAAGACTTACCAGAAGGCCATGCACGCGGCAAGGAAGCGGTCAGAGAAAGTCTCATGATGGAGAGGGGGCTTCAACTGACCTTTCACGGTTTTTTTTTTTTGCTTTTAACATTTTTAGTTTTATTTTTTAAAGTAGACTTCACACCCAGGGAAGACCCCAATGCAGGGTTTGAACTCACAATCCTGAGATCAAGATCTGAGCTGAGACAGGATGCTTGAGTGGCTCAGTAGTTAAGCGACCATCTCTTGACTTTGGCTGAGGTCATGATCTCATGGTTCGTGAGCTGGAGGCCCACATTGGCCTCTGTGCTGACAGTGCAGAGCCTGCTTGGGATTCTCTGTCTCCCCCTGTCTCTCTGCTCCTCCCCTGCCCGCTCTCTAGCTCTCTCTCAAATATAAGTAAATAAACATTTTTTAAAAATTTAAAAAAAAAAAAAAAGATCTGAGCTGAGGTCAGGATTCAGACACTTAACCAACTGAGCCACCCAGGGGCCCATGATTTATACACTTTAGATGGGTGGTTTTTACGGCATAAAATCTTATCTCAATAAAGCTATTAAGCACACACACACATATGTATTTGACTTTGTATATATTCACCTGGTGTCCTGAAACCTTGTAAAACTCACCAATTAGTTCTAGTAGCTTTTTTGAAGATTCTTTGGGATTTCTAAACATACTGTCTGAGAAATAAAAACAATTGTATTTTTGCTTTCTACTCTGCATGTCTTTTATTTCTTTTTCCTGCCTGAATAGAAATAGAGCAAAAGTGACACCTCTGAAGTGCACCACACTTTGGTACAGGGAAAAGAGTGAAAAAGGTCATTCCAGGAAGAAGTACAGTAAAGTCATGAGCACAGGTAGGACCAGAGGGTGTGAGCTACAGAGGGACCTGCCTGCCTGCCTGCTTGGCTAAGGAATAGGAGTAGAGCTCATAGAGCCATGGCAAGCCAGGACCCACACAGGGTAGGCAAGCCTGACTGGCTGACAAGCAGGTCTGCTCCCTAAAGTAGCCGCTCCAAATAGCTTTCCTAGCCTCTGCTGCCTTCTTGGGGTCTGAGCAGCATGCCCATGTCAACATACTTAAGCACATCCTTCCCTTCCCGCCACCCCCAAGTGGCATGGGTAGATGTTCTCCTCTGGTAGGGAAGCTCTTTCCAGAGGGGCAGAGTGCTTAAGTATCTGAGTACCTCACAAAGAAAGGCAGGTTTCAAACATTCTCAGTGTGTTTAAGTATGTGTGTGGTGAGGAAAGGCAGGTAGGGAGAGGGTAGGGAGGTATGAGCAGGCTGTAAGCAAAGGTATGTGGGTGAAAACGGATGGATGACAGGGCCAGTGGTTGGCATGGGAGATACAGGACAAGGCTGGAGAGGTAGAACTAACCAGACCCTGGAACCCACACTCTGCCCTGCATTTGGACTGGTGAGCTCAAGGGCAAGGTGTCCTTCATAATCACAGTATCCATCCCAAGCCTTGTATACCCTGAGCTTTCATGTCTTTTCAGCCAGGAACCCTGGTTCCTGGTTAAATGAAGCTTCCCCAGAACCATAGTGGGCAACAGGCCAAAGCTGAATGGCTCTCACTAGCGGGTACAGGACCTAGAGACCTGCTGCTCCCCTCCTAATAGCTTTCCACCAATCAGAAGGAAACTATTGTGAGAACTGCCCAGAGCTGGCTTTAGAAAGCCCAAGGCCTGGAGCCAGGCTCTGTTCTCACCTTTCCCATTCTCCAGAGACACTGGGACTGCCTGGCTCAGGGGATAAGGTGCTGCTCTGGGCACCAACCCAACTTCTAAGCTCCTTAACCCCAAGAGTGGGTGGGGCCTTTCTACTGCTGGTGAGTACACAGATCATTTGGCCTCAGGGAAGCAGCTCTCCTCGGGCACAGGGATGCCCACTGCTGCCCTGAGAGGTAGGATGATGAAGCTACAATAGGCAATGCCTCTCCTCAGGCTTCAACACAGGAGGCTCTATGGCTCCTGGCAGCAGCAGCTGCAGTAGCAGCCGCTCCTCTGGGCCACAGAAGGCTACAAATGAAGGGGTGCCAGCTGAACAGCAGTGAGGACCAAAGTGACAATCATCCCTCTAGGTCTGGCTCAGATTGTACTTGGTGACCCTGGGCATGCCCACCAGCTTCCCCTGCCTCAGGATCCACATCCACATGCCACACCAATCACAGTAGGCCTCCCCCGGCTCCTCCTAGATCCTCCAGACGGAGCACAAGGGCTTCCCACATGCAACACAGTCACTGACCACAACATGACAACCTGTTAAGAGAGCAGCACAGCAATAACCCTGTGTGTGTGGCACAACAGTTACTGCCACTTCCACCTCATCAAGAGACTGGGGGCCTTGGTCACCAGCCCGCAAAGCTGAGAAATGGTTGAAATGGGATTTGACATCTTTCCTGTCATGTGTCTTGTCTCATTTGAGGTGGTAACCACTCAGGCAGTAAAACTGTCCCCAAGCCCCTATCCCATCACCAGAAGACAGTGGTCAGATGCACTGGTTTTAAGGAGCTGTGGACCTGGGATTTCTGACTTGCAGTGAATCAGGCCAGAAATGGGGCAAGGCCCAGACCCCAGCCCTAGAGGAAGACAAAGGTACTGGTGCCTCCTGTCTGAGGGCTACAGCTGGCAGTCTCTGCTCTCCAGGGAGCCCCTACCTTCCCACCTCACAAGGCAGCCACAGCCAGCTGACCAGAACTGATACTTCCACCCAGTGCCCACTGAAGAAAGGCTTCCTAAGCACAAAGCCCCGCTTCTCACATATAAAGAACATACATATGATTTAGCCAAAGATAGCAGCACTTGACTTTAGGCCACAGGCCGGAATTCTCAGCATGGAACCCCCCAGGATGGGCTGCTCTGCTATAGAGCCCTACAGCTACTAGAGACCAAACTTTGCTCCAGGGGCCTGGGATGCCAGGGGCAGAGGTGTGGCTCTCCTCAATGCTGCTTGAGCAGAAAAGATTTCCCTAAAGACAAGCCCACCACTCACCACCTCCTGAGGCCATGTGGCTGTGGGAGAACACTGCCCAGGAAAGCCACTGCCCATTCTAGCCCTCCCCAAAGAATCCTTAGGGAGAGCTGCTTGCTGTCCTATGCGCCCTCTCAGAACCATGCCCACAGCTGCTCATGCCCACTGGGTCCTCCCTTTGTGCCAGTGCATCATGATCCAACCCCGACGCTTGCTCCTTTAAGTTTTCCATAACATTGTTTGGTTCCCCCCTCCCCCTAGCCCTGGCACACTGCTCACATCCCTGATCAATCCTGAATCCTACTGAACCTTTCCAGTCACCAGTAGTTACTTGTCCTGGGACTGTCCCTGTCTATCTTCCTTGGCCAAGACAGGAGTTCCCTGACGCAGGGTCTACATGATCTCATCACAAGTTCCTCCAGTGCCCAGGATGTCAGGAGTCTGAGAGGTGGTACACATGCATATACACATGTCTGTGTGTTTGTGTGTAGTGACCAGTCCTAGCCCATTTCTCTCTCACACAAGGATGACCGACCCTGCATGACAGATTTTGTATACAGATTTTACTGGCTAGAAGGTACAAGACTTGAACTAGAAAATTTTCCTTGTTTTAGCTTTCTCAGATTGAAGCGGTAGTTACTCTAACAATTTTAATAAAAATGTAGCCATGTGATCCATCAAAAATAGTGAAATTGCCCAAAAGAACCAGTTCCTACTTAAGTCAATGACTCAAGGATATCTGGAAGCTATTTTTGTTGCCATGTATAGGAGCTCAATAACTATCACCAAAACAACAGAGGTTTACATTTCCAAAGACCTAATACAGAAATTTAAGTATTTTGAATACTTTTCTTCAAAAATAAACTATGTAATTATTTTGACAAAAACTACCATAGAACTATAAATATGGATTTTAAATTAAAAAAAAAAAAAAAACTGAAGAGCTTCATAAAAAAAAAAAAAAGTATTTACTTAGAATTGATTTAAGATTCACCATCATCTTGGTTTGTATGGAAAATAGGTTAAGTTTTCCTGTTTTTGTTTTCAATTCCCAAATCACTTACCATTTATATAGATTTACCCAGAGGAAGAAAATGCATAGTCCCTGTCATACACTGAGTAAGGCTTCCCAAAGATGTCCAAGTCCTAATCCCAGAACCTGTGAATATACTATCTTAATGGTACAAAAGATTTTGCAGAAGTGATTAAGGCTCTTGAAATGGGAGAGTGGATTGTCCTGGATTATCTGGATGGAGAAGCAATGCAATCACAAGGGTCTTTGTAAGAGGGAGGCAAGAGGGTCTAGTCAGAAAAGGTGATGTGAAGGCAGAGAGAGACTGGAAGATGCTACACTGTTGGCTTTGAAGATGGAGAGATGGGGACACAAGTGAAGAAATGTAGGTGGACACTAGAAGCCAGAAAAGGCAAGGAAGCAGATTCTCCCCACAGAGTCTCTAAAAAGAATGCCAGCCTGCTGACATCTTGGTTTTAGGACTTCTGTCCTTCAGAACTGTAAAATGATTATTTTATTTATTTATTTAAAGATTTTGTTTTTAAGTAATCTCTACACCCAACGTGGGGCTTGAACTCACAACTCCAAGATCAAGAGTCCAATGTTCTATCATCTGAACCAGCCAGATGCCCCTAAAACAATTACTTTAGGTCACTATTATTATTACAGCAGCAATAGAAAACCAATATGGTCCCTTATAGCTATAGAAGAACCTACTGAGCATCTGAAACGATCAATGTAAAACAATCAACACCTCAAGCTCCTTGTCTCTTGCTCCTCAAAGTGCCATGAAGTTAAAAGCTTTTCCAAGAAAATCACAGGCCTATGATGTATCTTCATTCGGAGCTATCATTTTTATAACCGATATTTTTTCCAAACACAATTAAATACAGAAAGTATGTACAGAAAGTGTTTATGTATGCATATGAAAGGCAGCCTGGGGTGAAAAACGGAATGTTATACACCTCATTCAGTAATAACAGCTGTGGCAGCAATTTGGTTTAGGGACACTGTGCTACCTTCTCATTCTCTGGAAAGGAAGAGCAACCAACCCACTTGCCACCAATTAGTTAACAAAGCCCTGCCTATTCCATGGAGCTGACAAACGGGGTGCTGGGAGGTGGAAAAGCAGCAGAGAACACAAAATATATAAGTAAACCAATAAGCAAACAAGAAAACACCTGGTAGATAAAACATGCTCTGAAGGAAACAAAGCAAGGTGATGGGCTAGAAAAGGGAGTGGGGATAGGGACTAACTGGGATGGAGTAGTCAAGTTAGTCTTTGCTGAGGCGTGATCCCTAAGCAAAGGCATGCTTGATGAGAAAATCAGAAACAAGAACTTCAGGGCACCTGGGTGGCTCAGTCGGTTAAGCATCTGACTTCAGCTCAGGTCATGACCTCAAGGTTCGTGAGTTCAAGCCCTGCATCGGGCTCTGTGCTGACAGCTCAGAGCCTGCTTGGGGTTCTCAATCTCCCTCTCTCTGCCTTTCCCCTGCATCTGTGCGCATGCACTTCCTCACTCTCTCGCTCTCTCTCTCTCAAAATAAACAAACATTTAAAACAAAAAAGAAGGGGCGCCTGGGTGGCGCAGTCGGTTAAGCGTCCGACTTCAGCCAGGTCACGATCTCGCGGTCCGTGAGTTCGAGCCCCGTGTCGGGCTCTGGGCTGATGGCTCAGAGCCTGGAGCCTGTTTCCGATTCTGTGTCTCCCTCTCTCTCTGCCCCTCCCCCGTTCATGCTCTGTCTCTCTCTGTCCCAAAAATAAATAAAAAACGTTGAAAAAAATTTAAAAAAAAATAAAACAAAAAAAGAAAAAAGAACTTGAGGGGTAAAGTGAATGAGCTCAGCATGTCTGAAAAACGGGAAAAGGCGGCCAGTTGGGCTGGAGCGGAGAGAGATTTAAGAAGACTGGTGGCAGAGCTGACAGGACTCCCTGGATGTGTGTGCTGCTGGTCTGAAAGCGAACAAGGATGCCTCCCAGGTTTCTGTCCTGGACAAAAGGGTGAATGGTAGCACCACCTACTAACAGAAGGAGCAGGCCTTTTGGACATGTTAAGTTTGAGTAGGTGGGTGGCTATACAAGGCCAGTGAAATGACTGTGGCTTATCCCAGACACTCAAAATTGTGATGGGGAACACTCATGAAACAAACAGTAGCATAAACAGAAAATTTTAAATGAAGTCAATGGAGGATTTTCCTACTGTGTTGTCTTGATACAATGGCTTCCTGTTTTTCCTTTTGGTGAAAAATTCAGACCAAAGACTAGAAAGGGCAGAGCAAACACAGAGCAAGGCACTAGATGCTCAAAATAGAAGAAGAGATGTTAAAGGGCACGAAGTTACTCTAAACGGATTAAGTTACCCCGCTCTCAATGAAACTTCTCCCCAGGCCTTGAGAAGCTGTACAGCAGAAAGGAGCAGGTCCTTCTCCTGCCATTCTTGAGGAATCAGGCAGACAGGAGACAAACCAATAAGGCCAAGGTCAAATTGCCATTGCACATTCTGTAGACAATCTGTGGTTGTCAGTCTCAATCTAGGGTACTGCAGAGGGCGGTCTGGCCTCTATTAGAAAGAGACACTATCACCCTTGGTGGTAGGGCAGCAGTATGGCCTGAAAGCCTTCTGCAGTCTGGTCTTGGATACAGTCCTGTCCCTCCAAGATGGCAGTTCCTCGGCAGTCACTCACTTCCTTGGACCTAGGTTCCCTTCTCTACCAAGTGAGGTGGGAGCAATTAGCGTGGTCAAAGAGCCCTAAGATCTACTTAGAAGAAACACTGAGTCTCTAACCAATCAGCAGGTACAATAATCCCCATCTGAAGGTTGAGAAAACTGAGTCACTGCGAGGCTACGTGAAGGCTTGTGGTCTGGTAGATAACATTCTCAGAAGCTCAATTCTCCTTTCCTCTGAGGGACATTCAGGTGTGTACCAAGCAGGTACCCACAAGGGTGAAGCTACCACCTCCTCCTTCTTGAGGTGGCCCACAATTCAATCTCAGGAAAAAGGAAGATGCTCTGAAAGTGGAACAGTGTGAGTTCCTCAAAGACTGGGCTCCATTAGAAAACACTTCACATAACCCCTACAAGGTTTCTGAACTCCAGATTTGGCTGACCTGTCCAACACTACTCCCTACTGGTATCTGGATCAGTTCCATCCTGGGCACAAAGCCTCCTGTCACCCCTCCCCCAAGGCTGCAAGAACAAGCAGTAGGGTAGGTGAACAAGGAGTGCTAGGATTTGCCAGCCAGCCCCCTTTCTTTAAGGGATAGTACTCACCTTCTCTTAAGAAGTACCCCCCCCCCACCCCCACACCAATTCTGTCTCCAGGGTGGACTACTAATCCTAGTAATTCCTCCTCCCTGACCCAAACTGGATCAATAAGAGATCTTCCTGATTTTTCTACAAGGATGCTGGGAGGAGAGTGGGTCTCAAAGCTCTGTGCTGCCATTGCTCCAATCTTATGTTGAATGCCAGTTTGACAGAGTAAAACTAGTAAGCACAAAGCAGGTGAAAGAGACAGAGAAAGAAAGTCCAAGACAGCATTTGAATCCCTGAGACCTCACTCCTCTGTTTGCCCTGCCTGAATTCTGGCTGACCAGCTGGTTAGAGATGGGTTTCTCTCCTTTTTGTTTTTTTTCTATTTTTTAAATCATTTTATTTATTTAAGAGAGTGGGAGAGAGGGAGGCAGGAAGAGAGGGAGAGGGAGGAAGAGCAAGCTGGGGAGAGGGAGAGGGAGAATCTTAAGCAGGCTCCAGGCTCAGCACAGAGCCTGATGCAGGGCTCGATCCCATGACCCCGGCATCATAACGTGAGCCGAAATCAAGAATCAGACACTCAACCAAGTGAGCCACCCAGGCGCCCTGGGTTTCTCTCCCTTGAAGCAACCAAAGTTCTCTGGCTATCGGGGCCACATCTAAGCATCTTTTTGTTCACCTTGCATAACACCTGGCCCAGAGTACATGCTCAAGAAATGTTTGTTGAAATAAAAAGGGAAATGTAGTCAAGGGCTGGCAAGAAGCCTGAAGTATAAGACTGTCAATGATCAGACCATATTGTGACACACTGCCTGTGGGCAATCCTAGGCTTGAGTGTAAGGAGTTTTGTTGTCATTTTTCTTTGTAAGAAAAGCAAAGCAATTAGAGCTGTCTGACTGCATCATGCCCCCACTTACACAGACTAATGATGAAGCTACTTCTGGGTCCTGGCAAGAGGACTACAGATAGGCTGGAGACCTGGCTCTACACCTGGGTAAGTCATTTAACTTCTTTCAGTTTTCTCATCTATGAAACAAGGAAGCAGATATAAATACCTCTGCCAGCTCTAGAAGAGTCCATGGTTCTAAGTCCCCTTTCCCATTAAGAGTGTCCAGCAGCTATGGTCACTCCCACACCTCTGGGTAAGCCTCCCCTCCAGTCCCACCACCCTCTGCTTCAGAAGAGAGCCCCAAACAGAACTTCTGGACCCAAAGTCAGCAGCTTTCTAAGTTGGCAGCAGGAGCAATCACCCTCTTTGGATGGGCTTGGTGTGAAGCTGGGGTGATAGGCCCGGGAATGAGAGTTGTCACATTTATCACAGGGCTGGAACCAGCTGTCTGAGAGGACAATGAGAGGTGAGGGCCAGAAGAAAACAAGGGGGCACAGCTGCCTGGACCACCACACCCTCCTGTAGGAAGTCAGGTCCAGGTGTCTCTGAGTCAGAGGATAGCTGAGACCATACAATGGGGAAAACACTCCGACAGAAGAGCCACCCAACTAATCATTCTTCCCTCTCCAAAGAGAACAAGCCTTGACACTCCCAGAGAGAACGAATGGGTAGCCAGCCTATGGGTGCCCACACAGAAAAGCCTACCCCTTGCCATGTCAGACACCTATTAGATGCCAGTGATGCAAGGGGAAGCCAAGCCACATTTGGGCCAGAGAGCCCTAGGTGCCCACTTCCGATGTTCTGGCACCACCCACTTCCCCTTCCATGATCACTCAGAGGGGAAGTCTCTATCACAGAAGTGTGGGGGCGGCTGAGGAAAGGAAATGGTTCATCATCTTGGCACTCCCAGACGCCATCCCTGGTTACAATGCCCTGGAGGTAGAAGACTCCCATGGGGGTGCCAGGGACTCCAACACAATTGCTCCAGGAGCCCAACCACTGCAACTTCCATCTGCCAGGACTGTCAGGGGCCTTAGTCCCAAGGAGCTAGCAATTGGAGAGGACTCCCACTGCCAAGTAGAAAGACTTCTTTCTGCATCTTCAGCACATTAACACAGAATCTTGGAAGGGGGCTGGTGCTGTGCCTGCCCAGGAGGTTCTAGTCCTGGCCTGTGGCTAGCCAGCACACAGAGTCCAGCCCACGCCTCACAAAGTAAACCTGAGCCTTGGCCTCCATGCCACCACGGCAGCCATCTCTCCCCAAGAAATGGGTCCCAGTCACCATTGGGCTTTGGGACTAGACAGACTTGGGTTTGAATCCCAGTTCTATCACTTGGCCTACTGAATTCTCTTGACTGAACTCTTTCAGGGTTGGTGAGAGAATTAAACAAGAATGGCTAGGGAATACCAGCCCAAAGGAGGCACTCACCCTCAAATTTCTCTTCCCTCTCCATTTCTAATACCAGTTCCATGGTGAATCCTAGGCACTTCAGACTTCGTACTTCCTTCTTCCCTGAGGGAGCAAGCAGGGATGGAACTGGTCACCACCCACCTCTCCTAACTAACACCCAGCAATGGCAGCCCCAGGCCTGCTCCACTCTTGCTTGTCCCCGGTTTCCCGGGGAGGCCATCTGGCCTTCAGAGCACTTGACAGAGCTCAACAACCATCCCCGGTGGCTCTCAAAATGTCACTTATGAGACTGGCTATAGAGGAAAGGTGCTGGACTAGCTTGGCCAGGGTGCTTATTGAGCCTGGGATTGCTGTAGAGAGAGCACATGTGCCCTGGGAGACCTCCTGGCAGGGCTGCTTCTCAAGGATGGTCACTTCCTCAGAGGCATCCCTCCCTGGAATCCATCAGATAAATGCTTTTCCCCAAACCTCAAGTATCTTAAAAAAATCTGATAGGATCCACTGCCTGGAGCAGCTCAGCAATGGACAATGGGAAAGCAAAAGAGATCTTTTCACTCAGCAGACAGTGCAGTGACATTACAGAGGGTCCATTTTGGTACTCACATGGCTGTTACCCCAAGCTCTCAGAACCATGGAACCAAGGAACAGGATCCACACAACCCTAGGGCTATGCCTCTGGCGGCTCCAGGCTAGAGGGGTCAGGGGTACCCTGGGGGTCTGCTCAGCATGGAAGTCAAGGTAAGGAGAGCAGGAGAAAAAGGTTATCTGCAGGTAGGTAGCTGGTGACACCAGGGACTGATACCAGGTAGAGCTTGCCCTCGCAGGGGTACCCAGGCCCTATACTGAGATAGGGGCAGGTGTCAGCTCAAAACCATGGGCAAGGTGAGAGGCTACATAGCCAGCACCTGCATAAAAGCAGCCTTCCATGAGTCATACCTTTTCTCTACCCCAAAAGAAACAGATACCTGATGGCCAGGGGAGGCCCAGGGAAGCCAGGATGGGTATAGCTGGGTCTGGCTAGAACATGGCTCAAGTAGTATCTGCCATATCTAACAGAGCTACCGGCCTGTATCTCAGGATCCCACAGGACAGGCTAGGTCTGTCATCTACTATGCTGAATCAGGCTATGGAAAGGCATAGCACTGTCCCACAAGACTGAGGAGCAAGCTCAGCTCTGAGACCTTGGTATCTTTCCTCTGGAGCCAGGTTTGGCTTCTCCTTGTCTCCACTGAACTTCTTTTGAACCTCAGGGGAAAGTCAGTGGATGGGTGAGCCTTGGTAGTGTAGGAGCCTGTGACTTTGCACACATTGCCAGATCCTGAGAGATGGCATGTGCAAAACCCTTCCCAAAAGGAGACTCAGGCATAGTAGTACAGTATTTCCAGGACCCCTAGATACAGATTCCTGCCCAACACTAGTAAGGCAAGGGATTGAGCAGTAACTAGTCTACACTCAGCTCCACCCTGATGTGGCCCCAGCCTCCAACCACACCAGAGGACACTTGAGAATCTCTGTTTTCAGAGACTGACAAACTCAGGTTTCAGAGCTGGCCCTTCTGCTGTCAATGAAACCTGTTACCTCAAAGAACTTAATACAGGTCTTCCTGTGAGTGAGAAAAGAGGCCCACAGAAAAGGACCATGATTCAACTGGCCATGGGGCCAAGGCCACTGCTGGCTCAGGAAGGAGTAGCAGGGAAGCAGAGAGCCTCTTACATGAAAGCAGCTCTGCAGTAGGGACTACGTTGGGTCTTAAAGCACTGGCACCATTAACATCTACGGAAACCACCAGGGATTTTGTACAGCTACATGGCCCTTGGGCCCCAACTGCCAAACCACCCTCTGCTCTGGACTTCCCAGTGGAACGTGGGTATCTACCCCTCCACTCCCCTCCAGGTCACTTTCCAAGGATATCTCAGACAGAGACAAAACAAAATGATCAAGGCAGTGAGGGGCTGGGCAGCACCATGCACACAAACCCCAACCTATTCTTCCCACAGCTGCGGTCCTGAGCAGCTGTTCCCCTGGTTTCAGAGAATCTCCTGGCTGCCTGCCTTTTCTAGGCAGGGCTACTTTGAGGCGCCTTATAGGCCTGAACTGCAAGGCCGTCACCAGTCAGCCTCTTCCCTTTACCAGCCTCAGCTGGTACTCACTTGGGAGGCTTGTATGGTACCTACAATCATGCCAGTGTTGCAGAGGACTATTCCCAGGTGCTCTACCAGGTTTAGGAGAAGGCACACCCAGATTTCCAGTGGGGCTCTGATGGTTCAATTCACCCAACTGGACTCACGGAGGGACTGAGCAAAGCCACTGCTATTGATATTTGCTCTGAATAGGCACCTTATGCTACAAGATACGAGGGCAGAAAGAAAGGATATTGAACACCTTGTTACTTATTGTCAGTGCCTGTCACACTGACAGGGGCTAGCCTCTGTACTTGTGAACCTGGCACAAACACCCACGTTCTGCCCTGTTCTCTGCTATCTGCTGTTCCTCTCCCATGACACGTGCAAATGTGAAATATCAGCTGTTTGCAGAAAGTGTTCCACCCAGTAGAAGCAGGCCCCAGCCACAGAGATCAGGACACAAACAGTCCCAGGGACATGCTCCTAACAGACCATTCAGGGCAGGCTTAGGCAAGGCATGCTCTAGGTTGGGGAAAAGATGCTTACTTGAACATGACCATCCTGTGGGAGCAAGGCACACAGTCCCCTTACTACCCTCCAACCCCCCTACCAGGGCCTCATTGCAAGGTGCCATCTGCTTCAGGAGACATGCTCCCCCACCCCCAGTCCCCAGCTGTGGTTCTTCTAGCTGCTTCTTTTACAACAGTTCGAAGAAAGTGTGCCCCAAGGGTTCTCCTTTGTAGGATTGCAGTAATTAAGGTAATATATGCCACACCAAGAGAACACCTGCCTCCTCCACAGAAATGGCAAGGAGGAAATTATCAGCTGCCCAGCTATGAGGCAGATGGGGCTACCGAACAACACAGCCTAAGTCTCCTTGGCCCTCTCTGAGGTACAAGGCACAAAAGGAAGATCTATCCCATCCTCACCCCCCTCAAAGCACCCAAGATTAGAAGCAGCCCAAAACTCTATCCACAACGCTGACTTTTTCTCCTTGCTTCTTCAATCCAGGGATCCCAGTCTATGCTGCTTGCTGCCAGCTCAATGATGGGAGGGTTGGGCTGCAGGTACTCACCTGCCTGTAGATAGATCATCATCATCCTGCCCTGCTTTCAAGGCATTTGGCCAAGGATTCTGACATTCTTATTTTGGACCACAACTGTTCCTTGGTTTCACACTTAACAGAGGCCAAAAAGTCTTACAAAAGGTAAACATCAAAAGTTCCACATCTTCCAACAGAAACTTCTAACCATGCAAGCTAAGGCATGTCCATATGCTCCTGGGAAAGTCCGACCACCACAGTCTCATACAAGAGGTACTCTCTGTTATCATCTGCCCCAGGGCTAAATGAGACCCCTAGAGTGGCTATTCTCTACTCGTGACAGCCCTAGAGGCAAAGATGTCCTGGCTGAGCCAGTAAAGTAAAGCCTACAAGAAAATACTTGAAATACCAACTTCCTGACTTTGTTTGCTGTACCATCTTCACCCTCCATAATTCAAGTCCAGCTAGCAGGTACTAAACATGGTTACTCAAATACAGAAAACACAAGCACTGACAGAAAATACTGTTTCAATTACATCTAACTGTACTCTGATATACAAACATTTGAAAACTTTATTTAAAAAAAAACTTTTAAATGTTTATTTTTGAGAGAAAAAGAGAAACAAAGCATGATTGGGGGAGGGGCAGACAGGGAGACAGAGAATCCAAAACAGGCTCTGAGCTGTCAGCACAGAGTCTGACACAGGGCTCGAACCCACAAACCATGAGATCATGACCTGAGCCAAAGTCGGATGCTTAACTGACTGAGACACCCAGGCACTCCTGTAAAAAAAATTTTAAATGTATAGATACTTTCTTCCTCAGGTAGAAAAAAATACTTTTTTTCAATTACAACAAAAGCTAACATGCATGCCCCCCCTTTTTTTTTTGAGGGGGGGAAAGCGGGGGAACTAGAAAGCCCCCCCTCCCCCCACCCCGTGCATATGGGATAGGGAAAGAGGGACAGGAAGGAAACTTAGGCAGGTTCCACACTCGGGACAGAGCCCAAAGCAGGGTGAGATTATGACCTGAGCTGAAATCAAGAGTCAGACACTTCACTGATGGAACCACCCAGGTGCCCCAGCACCCCTCTTTTTATCAGGCACTATTCTAAGCACATTATGGGAATTAACTCACTAAATTCTCATAATCATTCCATATAAGAGTTAAGTACTAATATCACTCCCATTTTACAGATAAGGAAAACTGAGCACAGAGAAGTTAAGTAACTTATCTCGGGATGCCAGGATACAAATGCAGAGGGTGGCTCCAGAGTCCATGCTCTTAACCACTGAGCTACATACTGCTCCACAAGCTGACCACAACCCTAAAGGTCTGTTTCCTCACATGACTAAATGTGAGCCTATAGTTGGTTCAACAACACTGAGCCCTAACATACAGAGAAGATGTAGTGTGTGTGTGTGTGTGTGTGTGTGTGTGTGTGTGTGTACATACATACGTATATGTATGCATATATACATACACACACATATACACACACAGATGTAGTGTACGTGTGTATGTGTATATATACACATACAGTACATACACACAATGGAATATTACTCAGCCATCAAAAATGAAATCTTGCCATTTTTAATGATGTGGACAGAACTAGAATGTATTATGCTAAGCAGAGTAAGTCAGAGAAAGACAAATATATGATTTCACTCATATGTGGAATTACCCACTCATATGGGAAGGGGGAGAGAAGAAAGGAAAAGAAGCCACAAGAGACTTTTTAATGTTTATTTATTTTTGAGGTGGGGGGGGAGAGGGGCAGACTGAGAGGGAGACACAGAATCCAAAGCAGGCTCTAGGCTCTGAGCTGTCAGCACACAGCAGGGCTCGAACCCACGAACCACGAGATCATGACTTCAGCCAAAGTCAGATGCTTAACTGACTGACCACCCAGGTGCCCTGACCACAAGAGACTCTTAACAATAGAGAACAAGCTGAGGGTTGATGGAGGGTGGGAAATGGGCCAGGTGGGTGATGGGTATTAAGTAGGGCATCTGTTGTGATGAGCACTGAATGTTATATATAAGTAATGAAACAATGAATTCTACTTCTGAAACTAATATTGCACTGTATATTAACTAAAATATTAAAAAGTTAAAATTAAAAATACTTCTTGGACATCAAACAAAAAGAAAATAACAAGTATTGGCAAGGATATAGAAAAGTCAGAATCGCGGTGCCTGGGTGGCTCACATAAGCATCCGACTGTTGGTTTAGGCTCAGGTCACGATCTCACAGTTTCACTGAGTTCAAGCCCCAAGTTGGGCTCTGTGCTGGCAGCATGGAGCCTGCTTGGAATTCTCCCTCTCTTCCTCTCTCACGGTTCGTGGGATCGAGCCTCATATCTAGCTCCGCGCTGAGAGTGTGGAGCCTGCTTGGGATTCTGTCTCCCACTCTCCCTGCCCCTCTTCCACTCACGCGCTCTCTCTCTCTCTCGAAAAATAAACAAGGGGTGCTGAGTGGCTCAGTCAGTTAAGCGTCTGACTTTGGCTCAGGTTATGATCTCACAGTTCATGAGTTCGAGCATCACAATGGGCTCTGTGCTGACAGCTCAGAGCCTGGACCCTGCTTTGGATTCTGTGTCTCCCTCTCTCTCTGCCCCTTCCTTGCTTGCACTCTCTCTCTCTCTCTCAAAAATAAACATTAAAAAAAATTTATTAACAAAATGGATTCAATTAATCTAAAAGATAATGGAGATTTTTTATAGGTTTTGATAATTAATCAAAATCATAGCCATTTTCCTATAAAGAGAATTACAGATGGCCAAAGCACAATATACTGAAAGTGATGCCACAAGAAAGTTACGTGAACAAGCTAACAAGACAGGAAGGGAGTTTTTCAAAAAACGTCCTCCCCCAAAGATCACTCAGCCCTGACGGATTCACTGATAAATTTTTCTAAACTTACAAATTGAAAGTAATCTACATATAGCCATGAAAATAAGGAACCCCTCCCAATGACCTAGTAGGAGTCTTCTTAACTAAACATGATATACTGTGTTATCTCAAAATACACACTTAAGGCATTTATAAATATAACTGTTCACTTCTGATTAAATGCTTCCAGTTAAATATTTCAGAATAAGGGAAAGGAATCCTTTTTTTTTTTTTTTTAAACCATCATCTAGCACCTCCTGAAGTCCCATCACATGCTTAAGCTCTTAACAGTTCTTACTGCCCAGGAGGCCAAGCTCAGCCTCTACCCCTCTAGAAGGTCTCCTGTACAATTAGCAAATCTGATCACATTTGTCTATGCTCAAAATACTCCTGCAGCCCGCACTCCTTAAATAAAGATGTCCAGTCCCCTTGACAAAGAACATAAGACTCTTCCCTCAACGGGTTCATCCTGACTGTGACCAGGAAGCCATCTCATTGCACTAGACAACTTATAGATCTACTCACAGGCCTTACTGTACCCAGACCCACCTGGCAAACTCCTATTTGTCTCTCAACACCACTGTGAAGCTGCAGTAACCACCCCAACCACTACCCTCCACCAAATACACCTGTATCTACCAAGAAGGTACATATACTCTCAAACATCTCATCTGAAGTTAACACCAAAGTCTCAAATTCCAGACCCAGCCTAGACCATCATCATCACTCCCCTCCTACCATCCATACATCCAAACAGTCTAAAAAGCCTTCACTGCAACCAAGGGTCTCTTGGAAATCAGAAGTAACTGGCAGAAAGGCCTCAGTTACTGTCATCCTCCATATCATGTCCCTGCTGGAATACATGCTAGTAGTTTCAGGTCCAACTGTTCATGAATGATGATACTTTCAGTTATGGAGGATGTATGCTCATTAACACCCCCCATCAAAAAAGAAAAAAGTGATCCCAGAAAATGGCAAGTGCCAAAGGGGATTCTCATCTTCCAAATCCAGCAATGAGATGAACAATGGCAGGCCCACCATCATTCCTAAGAGTGCCACCCCTCTATCCCTACATCTGTCCAGTACTAGCTCTGCCCAGCCATTTAGCCAGCCCTGTAACCTGGGAAAGCCAGAGGTATCCATCCTTCCCAGGAAGAATCCCTATCTAGCTGCAATCTGATTCTTACTTTCCACCTTAAGGAATAATCAGGGAGATTATCAGGACAGGAAGGAAAGCCCTCAGGCGCTGGCAGGCAGAGTGAAATGAAAACAGAAGCAATACCCACAGAGGCCCCTTTCTCTTGCCAAACAAGACATCCACCAGAGAGGGATGCTAAAAAAGGTGCCAACTCTCCTGATGTGTTAGTGCGGGGATTAACACCTCATCCACTGTCTCTAAGCCCCTTCTCCCTACTGGCCCACACCCTGTGCCTGGACAGGGTCTGACTTCACAAGGGCCCAAAATGGATTTCCCTACAATGTTGTATTAACAACACCAAGGGGTTCCTGGGTGGCTCTGTCAGTTAAGCATCCAACTTTCAGTCAGTTGGCTCAGTCAGTTTGCGAGTTCAAGCCCCACGTCAGGTTCTGTGCTGATGGCTCAGAGCCTGGAGCCTACTTCGGATCCTCTGTCTCGCTATCTCTTTGCCCCTCCTCTGCTCATTCTCTCTCTCTCTTTCACACACACAAAAATAAATAAACATTAAAAAACAAAACAAAACAAGAAAAACCAATGTCAAAGCACATGATCAGCAGCTGGCCTCCAACAGGCCCAGAGGGAGTCAAAAACCCCATCATATGAACAAGGCAAACAGACCAAGCCAGCTCCATATGGCTCCAACTCAAAAGAGATTCAGATCAGCCCAGGTAGACCTTGAAGCACTCCCCACCCCCAATCTGCTCCACTCCATGGATCCCAAACCCAATGAGCCATGCAAAAACGGTTCTTACTAAAGAAGGATGCGAATGTGGAACTTACAATACCATGCCTAGCACATGGTAAAAGACTGTCTCCAAAACCACCTGAAAGACAGACTTCAAGATTTCTTGATAGAAACGCATTTGCTTTTGTTCATTTTGCTTTATTTCTATTTAAACAGATAATATACTCACAAGAAAGAAAATGTGAAAACTTTGAAAGTGGAAAATTTCCTTCCCAGTCCTATCTCTAGCCACCCTGTCCCTTCCCAAGGGACAGCCAATACTACAAGTTTTCCTGTAACTTTCCAAAGGTATCTTACGCATGTACAAGCAGGTACAAGTACAGGCAGGTATAGGTATGGTCATTTTGCCTTTTTTATTTTTACATATCTGGTAGCATATTATATTCTGTTCTATGCCTTATATTTTCAACTTAACAATACATTCTAGAGATTGCTCCAAATAAGTACCTAAAAAGCCTCCTCATTCTCTTCATGGCTGCATTGTATTCTTTTCTGTGGATTAACAAAAATTCATTTAACCAGTCAGTGTTCATGGTTGCTTAAGTGCCATGTAATAACAGATTATAATAGTTACTTCTGTATGAAAGCCTATAAAAGCCTCTTTTCTCTGCCACTAAAGCAGTGCAGAAGTTCAAAGAGCACATCTGGAATACGAAAAAGATTAACAATCAGTTTACCCTTGATGGTGAATTATTTTTCTAAGCTCCTTGGTTACTAAGAGGCAGAGCTACAAACACTATAGACACATGTAGTCAGCCCAGGCCAGTGGCTTACATAACAAAGATCACAGCTGCATGCTACACAAAAGCCAAACATGCCACACGCACTCTGGTTAATAACTCAAGGACAGTTTTTACTCAGATCAAAGCTAAAAAAATGTCAGACTCCTGACAATTAGCTGAATCCTGAATAAGTGTAGATTTCAAGTATTTGAAATTAGTCAATGAGAAAAAAAATCTGTGAGTGATATTAAACATAGACGGGAAAAGATGAAACGTTTAAGTGCTGCTCTCTCTTTGGAAAAAAACAGTTGCCTTCTTGTGTCCAAGGCACAAACACTAGAGAGGGCCAGGGCCAAAACATAGGGACTTTGCCTGTCTCCATGCTGGTGTTGGGGCAGCTTGTACCATGTCACTTATGCCACTGAAGGGACAAATGGACTTAGGACCATCTTCTGGAACTCATCAGCTTCTGGGAGAGGTTTCTATCACCTCAACTAGACACATCCCAGGACTAGGCATGAGCCACTGGGCAGAAAATAGCTGAAAGGGTGCTTAGGTAGTAAAGAAGGACCATCTGTGGGGCCCAGAGCATTCCTCAAATCTGAGGTTGCTGACTGCCAACCTAAGTCTTGCACAAATCCTCTTATTTATTAAGAAATTGTCTCGGGGCGCCAGGGTGGCTCAGTCGGTTAAGTGTCCAACTCTTGATTTCAGCTCAGGTCATGATCTCACAGTTCATGAGTTCAAGCCTTGCATCGGGCTCTGTGCTGACAGTAAGAAGCCAGCTTGGGATTCTGTGTGTGTGTGTGTGTGTGTGTGTGTGTGTGTGTGTCTCTCTCTGCCCCTCTCTGTTCACATGCTCTCTCTCCCTCTCTCAAAATAAATAAGCATTTAAAAAAAAAGGAAAAAAACTGCCTCAACTGTAACCCAAGTGGGAGGTCACTTGAAGATTCTGATCATTAATATGGTAAAGTAACAAAAAAGCCAGTGTTGGCAACAGCCTTCCTCTCCATATATGCTGCCAGAGTCCCAGGCTGGTCAAAGGTCAATGGGAGGAAGAGCTACTAAGGCATATCCCCACTAGGAGCAAGCTCAGGTTGCTTGGTTTTGACTGCAAATTCCATGAATGACAATCACTTGCCAATTAATTTTTTGGAATGGAAGCCCATACCATCCCAGCCATGGCCAACTTTCAGGATCTTCCACCCAATGGCCTAGCTTTGAGTGGGCAGCCAGAAAAGCTCTCTCTAGCTTCTTGGCTGCCACCATGATTCTCATCACAGATTGGATAAGGAGAGCAAAACAAATATTCTCTTAACCAGTGACTCACCAGGAAGTCTGTTCATGTTGACGCCTTGAGCTGAGAGTCCTATTCCCATGTACCTTCAAAAAAATCACACACATAAAAGTTTTTGTTAGCAAATGATTATGTATCTCCCTTCTAAAATATTTCTTGGGAAAAGAAAAATAGGACAAGCAATGAATATAGTGACTCTTAACACACTAGTGGTTCTTAACCTTCACATTTTGATTCCTTCTTTTTTTTTTAATTTGAGAGAAAGACAGAGAGACAGAGAGAGAGACAGAGAGAACAATCAGGCCAGGAGCAGATGAAGAGGGAGAGAGAGAATCTTAAGCAGGCTCCACACTCAGCATGGAGCTTGACATGGGGCTCGATCCCACGACCCTGGGATCATGACTCCAAGCCAAAATCAAGAGTCAGATGTTCAACTGACTAAGCCACCCAGGGGGCCCACATTTTGATTTTCTAATGAAAATCATCTCAATGCCTTAAGTAGCTGGAGAAACAAGAGGTGGTATCTGTAGCCAGGAACCACTGCCTTCAGTTTCAGAGGAAAGTTCCCTGAAATCACTGCTTCCAGTCCCTTGGTTTCTGGCTCCGGCTAAGGTGGTGGAATCTGTCCCTAAGAAGTGCCTAAGGTAAGTAGTTCAATCCTGTATGTGGCAGAGCAATACAAGATCAAGCCCATGGGGACATGCCACTCTTCAACAAGGACCAAGACATGGAAAAAGTACAGCCATGTAATGTACTTTCACACAGGATTGTCAGGACCCCTCCCACGGGGCTTCTTCTCTGGGTATCTCCAAACTCATTACCCTCACTGCATACATTCACTGCTGACCTCCTTGATCATCCAATGTTAGGGGGAGGGTGTTTTAAGTCCCTGAGAGACACCCCCACACACACTCCTCCTACCCAGGTACCTAAACAACTAAGCTACCCACAGCAAGGCAGGGCCCATGCTGCACACCTCTGTCAAAGATGTCTCAGTGGCACTCATGAGTGGGCAGGCCAGAAAAGGAAATGAACAGGGGCACCTGGGTGGTTCAGTCGGTTAACCGTCCGACTTCGGCTCAGGTCATGATCTCATGGTTTGTGAGTTCAAGCTCTGGGTCGGGCTCTGTGCTGACAGCTCGGAGCCTGGAGCCTGCTTCGGATTCTGTGTCTCCTTCTCTCTCTGCCCCTCCCCCACTTGTGCTCTGTCTCTATCAAAAATAAATAAATGTAAAAAAAAAAAGAAAAGGAAATGAACAGGGTTTTCTAGCCTGTTTATAGTGTACAAGGAAACAGGTATTTCCCCAAGAACTTAAATATGAGAAACAACTCATTACCTTCTAAGAGTAAAATAGTAGAAACTCACACATGATGCCTGATATCAACTACATGTGAGTGCCAACAGGTAGTTGAGAAGCTTAGAATACTAAAAACACCAACCAAGAGGGCTGAGGTTTAACTTTACGGTTAAAGGTCATGTCACTGAACTTACACTTTAAAACGGTTAAAATGGTCAATATTGTTATGTATATTTTACCACACACACAAAAAAATGTTTAAAGCAATTACACAGGGTTGTCTTATTTTGACCACTTCCAAGTGGCTATACATTTACATTCCAACTGTTCCCTACTGTAAATGATTCTGCAAGGAACACTTCCACATACATTTCCCCATCTTGGACTATTTCTTTTTTACCCCTGACATGCTCCATGCACCTATGTACCTGTTTCTACCACTACCAGAGTTCCCACAACATGGTGCTACTGTCTCTGCAAGTCCTTCATCTACAGTAATGCCCCTTTGCCCTTCTCTGGCTGGCTGTGCCACTGGGTTTTGGGGCAGCAGCCTCTACCATCCAAATAAAGGATCGGATCAGGCAAGGAAGGAAGGCTGTGACCCACATATCTTCCTCTGCTACCCCATCATGCTGGCAGGAACCAGGAAAGGATACCAACCAACACATGACCCTGATAACTTGGCCTGCAGAAGTTAGGGGAAAGAGGAGGGAAGGGAAAGGAACAGCACTTCAAAGAGGGACTTGCACAGTTCAAAGGACCCAGGCTCTCAAACTGCCTGCTACCTCCTGCCAAAAAAGGACCTTGAAGAACCACTGGGAGAAGCTGTATAAGACTGCTGGCAGGATTCCCATTAGATTAAAACCTGTACTTTTTCCTAGAAAAACAGCAGCCCAAATAATCAGCTTCCTTACTTTATATGGTAGAGGCCACCCAAAGGCTGGTCTCTATTCTCTTAATGCCTCAGCTGACCAAGCAGCAAATGACCTCAACTGCCCTGAAGTCATTAATCAACATAATCATGTACAACATAACCAGGGATTTCCCTGCCTTGGATGTCGGCCCACTTACCCTGCCCTGTTTGGAGGGGCCTGAGCCTCTGCTCAATACTACATGTGATCCCATCCCTGGCATGCAGGCTTCCTGACACTACGATGAGGGTTTGTGTTTGGAGCACATGTTTCCTAGATGACCCTTGACCACTTAAGGTCAATGCAAATAGGGAAGGTCAAACAGCTTGGCCACAGCAACAAGAGTTTAAATCCACAAGCTTCCATGGGAATGAGGAACTACTAAGGCACAAGTATTCAAACACAACTTGCTTAGGCTTCTGCACTGTGGAAGCTTTTTCCACCTCCAGAAGCTAGCCCTCAACACCCTCCTATAAACTCTCTGCCCCATAGATGGGACAGTGGTTATCAGTGGATGGCCTGGAAGCCTTTACATAAACTCTAGGGTCAACTTGCAAATCCAAGTGGATGAACTAAGGGTAAAGCACCCAGAGGATCCATTACCCACACTTGGGAGCTATGTCACCTGCAGGTGTCAATGACACTGGGAGCAGCCCCACAGGAGCCTAAGTTGCATATTCATATGAAGTCAGCACTGAGTCAGTGTTCAAAAGAAATGAGTCCCGACTCTTCAAACAATGGGTGACATTATTCCAAAAGCATGATGTTCTAAAATTACAAAAAGATGCAGCTTTCTACCTTCCAGCAAGTCTTCATGCACATGAAAACTATTATCCAACCAGTCTGAGATAAGCAGAGGGTAAAAAAGGTGTAAGGACCCTGTGAATATACTAAAAAAACACTGTATTGTATACTTTAAGTGGATGAATTATATGGTATGTTAAGTTACATCTCAGTCATACGCAACAAACTAAGAATAAAAGACATCTGTCTCAACATAATAAAGGCCATATATGATAGGCCCACAGCTAACAGCATATGTAATGGTGAAAGATCGAAAAATGTACCCTAAGATCAGGAACAAAACAAAGATGCCTGCATTTGCCATTCTATCCAACAGAGTATTACAAGTTCTAGCCAAAGCAGTTAGACAAGAAAAAGAAATAAAAGGAGCTCAAATTGGAAAAGAATAAGTAAAGCCATCTCTGTTCACAGATGACATGATTCTATATGTAGAAAACCCTAAAGATTCCACAAAAATACTGTTAGAACTAATAAACATATTCAGCAAAGTTGGAAGGATACAAAATCAACACATGAAAAGCAGTTATTTTTCTACACGCTAACAATGAACAATCAAAAAAGGAAATTAAGAAGATAATTCCATTTATAATAGCATTATAGAGGATCAAATACTTAGGAACAGACTTTACCAAGGAGGCAAAAGACTTGTAAACTAAAAACTATAAATGTTGCTGAAAGAAATTAAAGAAGACACAAATAAATGGAAAGGCATCTGTGTTCATGAATTGGAAGACAATATTGTTAAAATGCCAATACTACCTACCCAATGTGATACACAGATTTAATGCCATTCATATGGAATCTCAAGGAACACTGATTAGTCAAAACAATCTAGAAAAAGACAAAAAAAGTTAGAGGACTTACACTTCCTGATTTTAAAACGTACCACAAAGCTATGATAATCAAAACAGTGGTGGAGACAGACATAAAGACCATAGTAATAGAATAGAGAGCACAGAAATAGACCTTCCCATATATGGTCAATTGATTTTGACAAAGATGCTAAGACCATTCAATTGGAAAATGACAGTTTTTTCAACAAATGATGCTGGGGCAATGGGATAGCCTCATGCAGAAGAATGATGTTGAAGACTTACTATACACCATGTGCAAAATTAACTTAAAACAGATCAAATACAAAGACCTAAACCTAAAAACTTTTAGCAGGAAACATAGGAGAAAAAGTTTACATTAGAACTGGCAATGATTTCTTGGATATTACACCCAAAGCACAGTCAACAAAAGAAAAAAAGTAAACCACATCAAAATTTTAAACTTTTATACCTCAAAAGACACCATCAACACAGTGAAAAGCAACCGATGAGAAAGGAGAAAATATTTGCAAGTCATCTATCTGACGAGGGTTTAATATCCAGGATATTCAAAGCACTCATACAACTCAAAAAACAGGGGTGCCTGGTTAGCTCAGTGGGTAGAGCATGTGACTCTTGTGTGGAGCCTACTTAAAATTTTTTTTAATTAAACAAAACAAAACAAAAAACACGGCTCAGTAGGTTAAGCATCTGACTCTTGTTTTCGTCTCAGGTCATGATCTCATAGTCGTGAGATTGAGCTCTGTGTTGGGCTCTACACTGACCGTGGAGCCTGCTTAAGATTCCTTCCCTCTGCCCCTCCCCTGCTTGTGGGTGTGCAAGCTTTCTAAAAAAAAAATTTAATTTAATTTAATTTAATTTAATTTAAATTTAAAAATGGGGTGCCTGGGTGGTTCAAATGATTAAGCATCCAACTTCAGCTCACATCATGAATTCACAGTTGGTGGGTTGGAGCTCCACATCAGGCTCTCTGCTGACAGCACAGAGCCCACTTCAGATCCCCTCTCTCTCTCTCTGCCCCTCCCCTGCTTACACTCTCTTCCTCTCTCTCTCAAGAATAAATAAACATTCGGGGCACTTGCATGGCTCAGTCAGTCGGCTGAGTGTCCGACTTAGGCTCAAGTCATGATTTCGCAGTTTGGGAGTTCAAGCCGCTGGTTGGGCTCTGTGCTGACAGCTCAGAGCCTGCAGCCCACTTCAGATTCTGTATCTCCCGCTCTCTGCCCCTCCCCCACTCACGCACTGTCTCCCTCTCTTTCTTCTCTCTCTCAAAAATGAATAAACATTAAAAAAAAATTTTAATAGTGAAATAAATATTAAAAAATTTTTAAGTTTATTTATTTATTTCGAGAGAGAAACAGCGTGAGCAGGGGAGAGGCAGAGAGAGAGGGAGAGAAAGAAAATCCCAAGCAGGCTCTGCACTGTGAGCACAGAGCCCAACGCAGGGCTCGAACCCACAAACCGTTAAGATCATGACCTGAACTGAAACAGTTGGATGCTTAACCCACTGAGCCACCCAGGTGCCTCTCAAAAATAAACAAACATTAAGAGGCACCTAGGAGGCTCAGTCAGTTAAGTGGCTAACTTCGACTCTGTCGTGATCTCACAGTTGGTGAGTTCAAGCCTCACATAGGGCTCTGCGCTGCCGATTCAGAGCTTGGAGCCTGCTTGGGATTCTGTATCTCCCTCTATTCTGCCCCTCCCCCCCCCCACACACGCACACACTCTCTCTCTCTCCTTCAAAAATAAACAAACATTAAATAAATAAATAAAACTGCTTTAAAAAAAAGGGCAAGGACTTGAATAGATATTTCTCCAAAGAAGAGATAAACGGCTAATAAAACACATGAAAAGATTCTCAACATCACTAATCATTATGGAAAAGTAAATCAAAACCACAAGGAGATACCACTTCATACTCTTTGGGAAAGCTATTATTATTAAAAACAAAAATAAAAACAAAACCCAAACCAAAACAAAAAGTCAGAAAATAACAAGTGTTGGTGAGGATGTGAAGATTAGAACCCTTGTGCATTGATGATGCAGCAGCTGTGGAAATCAGTATGGTGGTTAATTATATGGTAATTTTAAGTTTAAAAAATTAAACTGTATTTTTAGAGGCGCCTAGCAGGCTCAGTCAGAAGAGCATGAGACTCTTGATCTGGGGTTCATGAATTCAAGTCCCATGTTGGGTGTGGAGATTGCTTAAATAAATAAAAAACTTTAAAAAATGTAAATACTCTTCAAACCAATATTACACTATAGGTTAACTAGAATTTAAATAAAAATATGAAAATAAAATAGATTAACTTGGAAAAAATTTTTAATTGACTATGTTTTTAATTAATTTTGGGGGCACCTGGGTGGCTCAGTCAGTTGGGCGACTGACTTCACCTCGGGTCATGATCTCACAGTTCGTGAATTTGAGCCCCGCATCAGGCTCCATGCTGACAGCTCAGAGCCCGGAGCCTGCTTCCGATCCTGTGTCTCCCTCTCACTGCACCTCCCCTGCTCATGCTCAGTCTCTCTCTGACTCTCAAAAACTAAATAAATGTTAATAAAAAAATTTTTTTTAATGTTTAATTTTTAACATAGAATTATCATATGATCCAGCAATTCCACTTCTGGGTACATGCCCAAAAGAATTGAAAACAGGGACTTGAACAGGTATCTTTACACGTGTATTCATAGCATTATTCACAACAGCCAAAAGGTGGAAGCAAACCAATCAAAGTGTCTACTGCTGAATGAATGAAATGGATAAACAGAATGTGACACATATACATAATGGAGTATTACTCGGCCTTATAAAGGAAGAAAATTCCGGGGCTCCTGGCTGGCTCAGATGGAATAGCATGCAACTCTTGACCTTGGGGTTGTGAATTTGAGACCCACATTGGGCATAAAGATCACTTAAAAAATAAAACTTTAAAAAAAAAAAAGGAAGGAAATTTTGATGTATACTACAACATGGAGGAACCCTGAAGACATCACATGAAGTGAAATAAATTAGTCACAAAAAGACTAATTCTGTATGATTCCACTTATACAAGGTATCTAGAGCAGTCAAATTCATAAAGAACGTAGAATGGTGGTTACCAGGGCCTAAAGGGTGGTAAGAATCAGGAGTTATTGTTTAATGGGGACAGAATTTCAGTTTGGGTCTCTTTTTGTCAAATAATAAGCTTAACAAAACCCAGGTGTGGTAAGTTTCTTTTTACAGAGGCTCTTGAGATCATTCACCCATTCCATAAAGATTCTCTGTGCCCAATATGGTGCTAGGGATACAAGGGTAGGGCCTAGATTCAGTCCCTGCACTCTGACAGTTTCCACTGGCACGTCAGGGGCAAACCAGAGACTCAGGGTGCACTGACTTGGGAATTCCCAGAGGAAATAAAGGCTGAGCCAAGCCCTGGTAAAGGAGATGAAGGGAAATAAGAGGAGGACATTCCATGCAGAAGCAGCAGAATGTGCTGAGGCATAAAGGCAAAAAAGCAGCGCACAGTCAAGGAACTGAGAGAAATCAATGTGGCTCATCATAGCTTGGGTAGACCTAAAAAGAGTCAAAGCTGCAGCAGGAAACAGGCTATGCACGCACAGCTTGCGTGCTAGCTTAAAGAGTTTGAACTTCATAGAAGGTCAATAGGAAGATGCAGAAAGGGTTTAGAAACGGGCATCACTGATCAAGCCACTGATATTTGTAAAATGGATTGAAAAGGCAAAAAAGCTAAGGGTACCTGGGTGGCTCAGGTTAAGCGCCCAACTTCGGCTCAGGGCATGATCTTAAGGTTTGTGAGTTTGAGCCCTGCATCGGGCTCTGTGCTGATAGCTCAGAACCTGGAGCCTGCTTTGGATTCTTTGTCTTCCTCTCTCTCTGCCCCTCCCCCACGCACGTGGGCTGGTGTTCTCTCTCTCTCCCAAAAATAAAAATAAAAACATTTAAAAAAGAAAAAAAGAGGGGCGCCTGGGTGGCTCAGGCAGTTAAGCGTCCGACTTCAGCTCAGGTCACGATCTCGCGGTCCGTGAGTTCGAGCTCCGCGTTGGGCTCTGGGCTGATGACTCAGAGCCTGGAGCCTGCTTCCGATTCTGTGTCTCCCTCTCTCTCTGCCCCTCCCCCACTCATGCTCTGTCTCTCTCTGTCTCAAAAATAAATAAACGTTAAAAAATTTTTTTTTTTTTTTTTTTTAAAGAAAAGAAAAGGCAAAGCTAGAGGCTACCAAAATGTCCCAGTGGAAGATGACAGGGCTGCACAGGACAGAAGCAATGAGGATGGCAAGACATGGAGAGAGCCAAGTGCTCTTTATTTTTTTAAAGATTTTATTTTCAAGTAATCTCTACCCAATGTGGGGTTCAAACTTATAACCCCAATATCAAGAGTCCCATGCTCTACTGACTGAGCCAGTCAGACAACCCTAAGCCAAGTGTTCTTTAGAACACAGTAAACTTATGCATGGGGGAGGAGCTGCCCAGGACACAGCCAAGCACAACCAGTCACCAAAGAAAGGGCAATTCTCTGAGACCCACTTGCAAACTTTGGAGCCTGGGTGCTTGGCCTGTCAGTAGTAGTCCTTTACCAGCTCTGTTCCAGCCCTGGAGTTTACACTGTGCTCAAGCACCCAAACAAAAAACATACCTGCATCAGCGCAAACGTATCAGACAAACCCAGATTCAAATCTCACCTCTGCCACTGGGTTCATCATACACCCCAGTCAGCTTGTCAGAGACTATTCTTCAGCTATCTCCATCAGTCCAGACAACCTTTAATGTAGCCACTGAACTGGATGGATCCTGGGCACGGTGCTGGAAGAGCTGCTGGTGGACACTGGACAAACCCACTGTGCTTCAGTTCAGGCACTAGAGGCTTTTCTAGCATTGGAATCTAGTAAAGTAGGCCATTTTCAAAGGCCTAGATCTTGGGACATTAAAAAACAATTGCCAAGGAAAAAAGGAGGTGAGCATTTGCTTCCTTTTTGGTAATGGGTCAGACAATGGTAGGAACACTAACAGATACAAGCTGACTTCGTCACGGGAGAGAGGCAACAAGGGGTTTTCATTCCCTAAGCAGATAACTGAAATAGACAGCACTTAGCTCCCCTATATTTAGCATCTTCACTAGGGCTTTCTTTTCAAGCAGCAGGATATATCTGAGGAGCTTGGAGGCAAAGTTATTACCCCATATCATGACTGAAAGTAGGGTAAACCCATTTGATTTACTCCTTTCTTCCAAAGGGCAGCAAAATGGAAAATACCATTTGTCAGAGATGTGAGACAGCCAGTAAATGTAGAGGAGGGAGAACAGAGGATAAGCTCTTCATGGCAGTGAGACCATGAGTTGGCCTCTACCTTCTCAGTTTCTATCCTTCACTGCTAACAACACAACACAAGCTAGAGCTAGAAGAGTAACTCTGTCTCTCGTGGACTCCAGAGAGAAGAGGACAGCAAGTGAGCATGGCCTCAGCTGAGCTGGAGAGCAGCAGCTGTGGCAAGGCCCTCAGCTGACCACAGAGCCATGTCTGCCCTGAAGACATGGAGGCAGGCAGTAGGGGCAAACTGGGGCCCTGGAAAATGACCTGCAATGAAAATGGACTGGCGGTTTCTGGGGCCTGTGCTGCCCTTCACCCCCCACCTCCCACCTCTGCTGACTCTCCCATAAAAGCAACTGTCTGCAAAACCCTGCAGTCACGCGGAGATGCAAGCACACTCCGATCAGCTTGGATTCTTCTTTTTTCTCTTTGGTCTTCCAGATTTTCTACAAATAACATGAATTACTTTGATAGAGAAAAATCATTTTCGAGACAGTTGATGGTCACATATTGTGAAGGTCATTGGCTCTCACCCATTAGACTCTCCCTGGATTGTCCCAAGGCAACATTTCAGTGCCAGAGGGACACAGTGGAGGACCTGGCCTTCATGGTCAGCTCCTCAGTACACCCACTTCCCTGAGCCTTGACAGGAGGACAGAGGCTACCTCAGAAAAGCACATCTTCAGAAACAACAGGAAATGGTCAAAATCCCTGCTCAGTGGAGAAGCTGGGACTCTGGCTCATGTAGCACCCTGTGCGTCCCAAGCACAACCCAGAGCACACACCCAGGAGACCCTCCTACAGTGACACTGGCTCAGCACAGCTCCAACTGACTAGAGTTTCTTCCATGACCCAAACTGGTCTAGTGGTGAACAGACAACAGGACCTTAGAAACCAGGCCTCTGGAATCTCACACTCTCCAGAGATATACAACAACATGTGGAGGGAAGGAGACCACTACTTTGCTGTTATCACCCAACCAGTCCTGAGAGACAGCCTGGAGCACTCTACCGGAGGAACCTCTGTGGCAACAAGTCTGACACTTCTTTCCTGCCTCCTGATGAGAAGCACCTGAAGAGTTTTAAAGTAACTGGAACACTTTGCAGCCGGGCTCCAGAGATAATACCCCAGACTCTGAAGCCCGGTCTCAGACACTCGAGTCTAATTCAGGACTGTGGGTCTTGGATTTCACCCCACATCTCAAGTTCCCTATAAGAAGAGGAGAGGTTGGACTAAAGGGCTCCTAAGCTCCTTCCTGGCTCTGACCTAGAGACTTTAATTCTTGGCAGAATAATGTCTGGATACTGTTACAAATGTGCTGTGCCCAGATGAAAGCCCAAGATGGGGTAGACCCTGAAACAGCAATCAAAGAGCCACCAAGAGAACATCAAAAGTAAAGGAAATTACAGACCAATATATTTCATAAGTACAGATGCAAAAATTTTCAAGAAAACTGTAGGAAACCAAATCCAACAATGTATTAAAAGGATTACATACCATGACCAAGTAGGATTTATCCCATGAAGGCAAGGGTGGTTTAACATAAGAAAATCAACCAATATAATAAAACACGTTAATAGAACAAAGGAAAAACACAACTATATGATCATCTAAATTGACGTAGAAAAAAAAACTTTACAAAATCCAACACTCCCTCATGATAAAAGCACTCAGAAAACTAGGAATAAAAGGAACTTTCTCAAGACAATGAAGGGTATTTATGAAAACCCAATGGTAAGAGACTGAAAGCTTTTCCTCTAAGATTACAATAAGACAAGGATGGCCACCTTTCATCACTGCTATTCAACACTGTAGTGGAAGTCCAAGCCAGAGCAATCAAACAAGAAAAAAAAAGTCATCCAAACAGGAAAGAGATATATAAAACTATCTCTATTTGCAGATGACATGATCTTATAAAAAAAATCCCATCAGTACACAGAAAGCTCACTAGAGCTAAAAGAAATGAATTCAGCAAAGTTGCAGGACACAAGATAAACATACAAAAAGCAGTTGTGTTTCTATGTATTACCAATGAACAATCTAAAAAGTAAATTAAGGAGTACCTAGGTGGCTCAGTTAGTTGAGCATCCGACTTCGGCTCAGGTCATGATCTCATGGCTCGTGGGTTCAAGCCCTGTGTCAAGTTCTTTGCTGACAGCTCAGAGCCTGGAGCCTGCTTTGGATTCTGTGTCTCCATCTCTTTCTGCCCCTCCCCCACTCACACTCTGTCTGTCTCTCTCTGTCAAAAATAAACATTAAAAAAAATAAATAAAGGGGCGCCTGGGTGGCTCAGTCGGTTGAGCATCCGACTTCGGCTCAGGTCATGATCTCACAGTCTGTGAGTTCGAGCCCCACGTTGGGCTCTGTGCCGACAGCTGAGAGCCTGGAGCCTGTCTCGGATTCTGTGTCTCCCTCTCTCTCTGACCCTCCCTCGTTTATGCTCTGTCTCTCTCTGTCTCAAAAAAAAATTAAATAAACGTTAAAAAATTTTTAATAAATGAATAATAAAAAATAAATAAAAAGGAAATTAAGAAAATAACTCAATTTATAATATAGCATCAAAAAAATAAAATACTTAGGAACAAATTTAGCCAAGGAAACAAAAGTCATACACTAAAAACTTTAAAACACTGCTGAAAAAAATTAAATTAGACACAAATAAATGGAAAGACATCCTGTGTTCATGGATTGGAAGACTTAGTATTGTTAAGATGGAGAGTATTGTTAATATTCTCCAAACTGATCCACAAAAATCAACTCAATCCCTACCAAAATTTCAACAGTGTTTTTTGCAGAATTGGAGAAGTCAATCCTCAAAATCATATGGACATGCAAGGGACCCCAAGTAGCTAAAATAATCTTGAAAAAAGAAAAGCAAAGTTAAAGGATTCACACTTCCTGATTTTAGAACGTACTAGAAAACTACAGTAATCAAAACAGTGTGGTACTGACATAAGGTAGGAACATAGACAAATGGAATAGAATTTAAAGTCCAGAAATAAACCCATATCTATGGTCAAATTACTTTCAACAAGGGTGCCAAGTCCATTCAATGGGGCAAGAATAGTCTCTTCCACAATTGGTGCTGGGACAACTGGACTTCTACATGCAAAAGGATGAAGTTGAACCCCTCCTCCATATCATTTATAAAAATTAACACAAAATGAAGTAGCAATCTAAATATAAGAACCAAAACTATAAAATGCTTATTATAAAACAGGGAAAAGCTTCATGACCTTGGATTTGGCAATGGATTCTTAGATGAGACACCAAAATCATGATTAACAAAATAAAAAATTAGATAAACTGGATTTCATCAAAATTACAATTTTGGGGGCATCTGGCTGGCTCAGTCAGTAGAATTCACAATCTTGATCTCAGGGTTGTGAGTTCAAGCTCCACGGCATGGAACCTACTTAAAAATTATTTTAGGGGGCGCCTGGGTGGCTCAGTCAGTTGAGCATCTGACTTCGGCTCAGGTCACGATCTCACTGTCCGTGAGTTCAAGCCCCATGTCGGGCTCTGTGCTGACAGCTCAGAGCCTGGAGCCTGCTTTGGATTCTCCATCTCCCTCTCTCTCTGCCCCTCCCCTGCTCATGCTCTGCCTCTCTCTCTCTCTCCCTCTCTCTCTCTCAAATTTAAATAAAGATTAAAAAAAAATTATTTTAGGTAGGACACCTGGGTGGCTCAGTCGGTTAAGCCTCTGACTCCTGATTTCGGCTCAGGTCATGATCTCACGTTTCAGGAGATAAGTATAAATCCTGAAAACATTATGTTAAGTGAAATAAACAAGACATAAAAGGACAACTTTGTCTGATTCCATCAATATGAAATACCTAGAATAGGCAAATTCATAGAAACAGAAAGGTTACAGGTGCTGGGAGGGGGGTGGGAATAGGGAATTATTGCTTAATGGGTACAGAGTTTTGTTTGGGGTGATGAAAAAGTTTTGGAAAATGGTGGTGAAGATTGCATAAGACTGTGAATGCAATTAATACCACTGAATTGTACACTTAAAAATGGTTAAAATGATTTTTTTTTGTTACCAATATTTTACCACACACACACACACACACACACACACACACACACACACACAGTCACCAAGAACACTCCTAGGGCCCTGCATGTCAGCATTAGCCTCATCTGGCTTTTCCAGATGAGACAAGGAGGCCTTGGCACAGAGTACAGTGGAAAGCATCAGAGGATTCTGGCCTTATACCAGGGCCAAAAGAAGTCCCTCACCATAAGCAAATAACAGATGACAAAAGTAAAGAACACAGACCTAGCTCTTTTTATTTTCTATCAATTTCTTCTTATAGAAAATGTGGATTTTATGGGCTGGCAAGCCCACAGGCACTTTTAATAAATGCTGTTTAAAATATATGAACCAAGGATCACGGGACCTAAACATTTTAAATTTAAGCTCCATCAACTGAATGTCTCCAGGCCCACAGAACTCTGGCAGGAAGCGACAAAGAGGAGAGAAAAGAGACAAGCTCCTCAGCCTTAGGGCTAAGACAGCTCTTGGAAGCTAAGGAAGGTATCGGCTCTGTCTGTCACCACTGCTCCTCTCCCTTGCCCCAGACCCCTGAAGAGCTACTAGAATCTTACCTGATAGTTTCATCTTGACATCTGACACCTTAGCCACAGCTCAGAGGCTGGCAATCTTGTTCCTATCAGAACCTGCCCTAGATAAAGAAATCAACAGCCTCCCTAACAAGAGATCTCTAGGACCACGGTTACAAATGGCCCCTGGGAGACATTTCAGGAAAAACACCAACTGGCATTTAGGTCTGAAATAAGGGCTAATATTTATTTCATAGTCTGATGGGCTTGCTTAAAGCCACAGTCCATCAGGACACTGGCTGCTGTATACAAGTTGCTCCTCTAGCAGCCACAGCCCCACTTTGCCCCTCTGCTAAGGAGCCATCCAATTACCTGCTGAGCCCAATTCTGTGCAGGTCCCCCACTGAGAGACGGGGCATTACAGAGATGAATGGACTGAACCCAGCACCATCCAAGGAAGAACATGCCTGAGGCAAAAGGGCCTTGAGTCAGGATGTGCTTCTTGGGAAGAAGGTTTTTCTGAACGTGGGTCTGGAGTGCCTCATGCATCCACTGCCAAGGGCACTGTCAAAACACCCACAGAGCCCACAAGACAGAAAGGGGGACAACAGTCCCCATGGGTGGCCCCAGACAGGTTACTCACACTCCGGGTTCTGGCTTCTTCCCTAAGAATCTTGGGAATCTCAAGTACCAAGCCTTGCCTTTCCAGAGCCTGTCACATTCAGAAACCAAATACACTGCCCTTAACCAGAGTGTATAGGTAGTTGGTACCTTAACTTAATATGAAAGAGTTCCCACCAGACCCCATATCCAGTAGGCTCCGGGCCCTAACCTCTACTTCTCTGGCCCTATGTAACTATAGAGCTAAAGCATAGCTGAGTGTGGACACAGCAAATGCCCTTAGTTACTCAGACATTACCCTTAATGTTCTAATTATAGGTATTCATCCAAAAACTGGCCTTGAGTTTGCTGGTTTGTAACTGAGCATCTTTCATTATTTTCAGGAGGGCGTCTTATTTAAGTAACCTCACCCACCATTACCTGGAAGCTCTAAGTTTCAATGAGTTTGAAAACATCAAATTCCAGATATTAAACCATTTTCTGCTTAAACTATCTGGAATGGTATCTGCTTTCTGCACTGTCCTCAAGTGACAGAACATACATAACGGCAATAACCTAGATTTGTTTAAAACTGCATCTCTCTGTCCTTCTGCCGTTTTTAAAATGTACATGGAGTCAGGGGCACCTGGCTGACTCAGTCAGTGGAGTGTACAGCTCTTGATTTCAGGGTTGTGAGTTGGGGCCCCACACTGGGTGTAGAAAGTACTTAAAGATAAAATCTTTTTGAACAATTTAGTTTAAATAAATAAATATGTACACTGTGTCAGATGTTGATAAATTCTATGTATTATTTACATTTTGGTTTCTTAAAAAAAGCAAATATAACTACCAACAAACTCCTGGCACAACAGTTGTTATTAAAAGAGAGCATTCTAGGGGTGCCTGGGTGGCTCACTTGTTGAGCAGCTAACTCTGGCTCAGGTCATGATCTCTTGGTTCATGAGTTCGAACACCACATCTGGCTCTCTGCTGTCAGTGCATAGCCTGCTTGGATCCTCTGTTCCTCTCTCTGTATGTCCCCTGTTTGCACTCTCTCTCAAAAATAAATAAACATTTAAAAAAAAATAAAAAATAGGGGTGCCTGGGTGGCTCAATAGGTTAAGTGTCCAACCCTTGATTTTGGCTCAGGTCATGATCTCACAGTTTGTGAGTTCGAGCCTCGCATCGGGCTCTGTGCTGGCAGCATGGAGCCTTCTTGGGATTCTCTCTCTCTGCTCCTCTTTCTCTGCCCCATTCCTGCTCGCTCGCTCTCTCTCTCAAAATAAATAAACATTAAAAAATTGAAGATAAAATAAAAATATGATTACACAGATACATATATACATACATAAGAGCATTCTAGGGGCACCGGGGTGGCTCGGTCAGTTGCGTGTCCAGCTCTTGATTTTGGCTTGGGTCATGATCTCCTAGTTCATGGATTCCAGTCCCACATAGGGCTCCGTGCTGACAGTGTGAAGCCTGCTTGGGATTTTCTCCCTGTCCCGTTCTCTCTGTCCCTCCCCCACACTCTCTCTCAAAATAAATAAACAATAAATAAATAAATAAAGCATTCTACCCCAATTTTTATAGCAGTATTATCAACAATAGCCAAACTATGGAGAGAGCCCAAATGTCCATAGACTGATGAATGGATAAAGATGTGGTATATATACACACAATGGAATATTATTCAGCCACCAAAAAGAATGAAATCTTACCATTTGTAATGATGTGGATTGAACTAGAGTATACTATGCTAATACCATGTACTATGAAATAAGTCAATCAGAGAAAGACAAATACCATATGATTTCACTCATATGTGGAATTTAAGAAACAAAACAGATGAACATATGGGAAAGGGGAAAAAAAAGAGAGAGAGGGAAACAAACCATAAGAGACTCATAATGATAGAGAACTAACAGGGTTGATGGAGGCAGGTGGATGAGGGATGGGCTACATGGGTGATGGGTATTAAGGAGGGCAATGGTGATGAACACCTGGTGTTGTATGTAAGTGATAATCACTGATTTCTACTACTGAAACCAATATTGCATTGTATGTTAACTAACTAGAATTTAAATAAAAGTTTAAAAATACTAAAAATTTTAAAATTTAAAATTAAAAAATAAAAGAGCATTCTATAAAACAACCCACGCAAATTACAGATATATGGCTTTGCAAATTGGATTATAACCAGTTCTACTCAGCAAACCATCCCCTCTGCTTCTTTCCTTCCGGTTCAGCTCCACCTCAGCAATGTCCTCCGGAAGAGATGAGCTGAGCCCTTTCACCATCTGGGCACAACTGCCTTTCTCCTCTCTCCACTGGTTCTCATCTTCCAACTGCCTCTACCCCCGGAGCTAGTAGGTTTTGTCTCATGATGAAACTCTGACCAAAAATATAGCAGCTGCCTGGTACACTGCCCATTAGGAAAACTTCTGGGGCTCTGACTAAGGACGAGCACTGTTATCAGTCAGTAACATTTGTTACCGAAGCTGAGTGAGCAGTTGGGGTATCTGAGCCTTGACACTTGCCATCTCTATAATCTAAGGTAAACTTCCCTGAAATACCAGGTCATCTCTAAGGTCCAAGAGGTAGAAGAGGAAGAGAACATTAAGAGGCGTGCAAAAGACTTACCCCCCCTCCCCACTTCCCTACAATCCAGAGCTGTGCTTTCCGGCCCCTTCATGACAGAGAGGCTGAGCTCTGTTCTATCACTAAGTTCCCCAGCCTCATTTCTAGCAGTAGAGCCATGACCTCACATTTCAATTACAACAAAACACCAGGATCCTGGAGCTACAAAGATATTTCATGTGGATTTTGAGCAGAATTTCTGGAGAAGCAGAGGAACATTCTTGCATTTAGACATGAGTGTTATTCATCCCTCTCCCAGTGATCAGTCCTTTCTTTCCAATTTGACCCCTGACCACAGAGACCCATTCGGGGACCCTTGATTCTTTCCTAATAGCCCCAGAATAGGATAGCACAACACGCTTGCCATGCAGAGCTGTTGAGTCCATCCTCCTGTGCTCTAGCACAATGAGCTCCTGCTTCTCCTCTAACAGGGAATCTCCCTTGCGTGGTGACCCATCTAGGGAAAAGAACAAACATTCCAGAAAACAAAAAACAATGAGGACAGGAACTGGGGAGGAGGGATACGCAGTGAATTTTAGGAATTTCTCTAGAGGCTGATGCTTGACTAAGGAAGTCCCCAGTTATAAAGAAAGAAGCCATACTGCCCACTCTCAGCTCACAACTTGGAGCCTGGGTGACGATGTACAGTGAGCAGGGAAGCCCAGATGTGCTCAGTGCAGGAACAAGTCCTACCAGAAAAGTGGACACCATGTGGACTCCAGTCCTCTGACCCTGTACCAGAGTTTCACCTCAGTATGCCCAGCTAGACCTGGGCTTTAACCCCCAACACAGGTAAGCAATACCACACTCCATGACGTTCCAGAACCCAAATACTCCATGTCTCCAGAAACACTGCAATGTGTTACTGGGGAGCGATGCAACCCAAAGCTCAGCATCTGCCCATGAGGCCACCAGAATTGCAGGGCAGTCAGGAAGAACAGGGCACAACAACCATCTGTACCTGCCTTGGGCAAGGACAGACCCTACTCCTGAGGGCAGGTAGGACAAAGCCTTCCCCAAGTCCACAGATGAACACCTACTTCTCAATGGCTCTGTACAATGTACAGAGACTAGAGTGAAGGAACTCAGGGTGAGGGACCAGCCACATGCTGTCTCTAGGTTGGAGGGCCCGATCTCAAGTTGCTCTCTGGACCAGGAACATGGCAGGTGAGATCTTGATTGAGTGAGTGGCTGAGTCTCCATGGAAAATTATGGACAGTGTTGTCTTTCAGATGGGACTTGGCAAAAACCAAAAAAACCAAAGAGTAAGCACATGCAGAGTCTTTCACCCCCAGAAAGCCTCTCTGCCCACCAGTTTTCTACATCCCTCTTCTATATATCTCACCATACAGAAGAAAGACCAGCCAAGAGAGAGAGAAGACATCTGCTTTTGGAAAACCATGCCTGGAGTGTAGGACCTAAAGCTACTGGCCCACACTGGACAGGGCTCTCACCAAGAGGGGCCTGGCTGCACCGGAGCAGCAGTCTCTTCTACTCTATCCACTCTCAAAAGTATGGGCAGATCAAAAGTCCTCAAACACTGCTACTTCCCTCAGAATAAAGCCCATACTCCCTTGCCAAGGCATACAAGGTATTTCCAATCTGGCCCTTGCCTACCTCATGCTCTGTGTTCCTCACAGAGCACTATACACTATTCCTTCTACCTACAGCATGTTTCTCAACAAAGTGAGAACCTGAAATCTTCTAATTCATCCTTCCAGATTTAGCATCATCACCTCTTCTATGAAGGTTTCCCCAAACTCTCAGGTACAGGAGGAAGCCCAACCTCTGGGCCACTCCTGGGTATAGCGTACACTATAGAATGGACTTTTCTACACCACCCCATGAGGTCATGTGCATAGGCATATCTGCCTCCTCTCTGGATGGGCCTCATGCCTGTGCTCATGGGTCCCAGCCTGGGACTAAGACTAAACAATGGGTGCCTCATTGTGGTGTACAGAATTAATGATGAATGCTTTGCTGCCTGGCCAAAGGAAGTCAGCTGCAAGTTCAAGCAGAGGCAGGCTGACTGTGGCCAGGGCCTGGGCCTGGGCCTGGGCCTGGGCCCCAGCTGCAAAGAAGAGCCCCACCTCAACTCCATCCAGTGCTCCAGCCCAGGCTTACTGTTCTTGGGTAGAGCCACCCATCACATGTCAGAAGACTGCTCCTGCTGGGATGATGTTACAGTCTATTTTGAGGGTCACACTGGAGCATCTGTCAGCCTGGCCAGCCACACCCTCCATGTGTCATCACTAAGAGCCAGGGACACCCACAGGTCCACAAACTCTGCTTAAACAATCATTTCCCCTAGGGATCCTCAGCTTCAGGGCCTTATTGGCTTTCTAACGAGATCAACCCAGATGCCCTTATCTCCTGGCACCATTGGCAGGGCTCTGATGTCTCCTCACCCCACCAGACCCACTCCTGAGGTTCCTAGTATTGGTGACTCAGCAAAATGCAGCTAAAGCCCATCAATTTGTGCCAAGTTCTTAGCTGAAACATAGCCCCTCCTTCTTCAGCTCTTTCTTACATTTAAGGAGTGCCCAGAATGCCTAGCACTCTGACTCCATGCCAGTTACCAACCAGACTCATTGTAGGTCCAACAGGTCTCACCTGCTAAGAAATTCCTGCTCATCCCTCAAAACCAAGCCCACATTCTGCCACCTCTTTCAGAGAACATTTCAGTCCACTCTCTGCTGAGTAGGCCACAAGTGCCCTGAGGACAAAGCTGGCCTGTGCTGGCTTTACCTTTATTCTCTCTATACCCAGCATGGGCCTAGCACATAGTAGGTATGAATAAATACTCCTTGAACTCCCAGAATAAAACTTTATAACTAGACTAGATTAGTATGTTCTTCTACAAAAGGCATCATCAGAACAAAGCCTTTCTAGAAAATGACACCGATAACTGGGTTCAAACACCTTTTACAAATGTACTCAAATCTAGAGAAAAATAGGTTTATAGATTAAGTCAATCAAGCCCAGTAAAGAGCATGCCACATTTCTCTAGCCCCACTGAACAGTAAACACTTTGTGATCCCCTAAGAATCCAACTAGAGGGGCGCCTGGTGGCGCAGTCGGTTAAGCGTCTGACTTCGGCCAGGTCACGATCTCGCGGTCTGTGAGTTCGAGCCCCGCGTCAGGCTCTGCGCTGATGGCTCAGAGCCTGGAGCCTGTTTCCGATTCTGTGTCTCCCTCTCTCTCTGCCCCTCCCCCGTTCATGCTCTGTCTCTCTCTGTCCCAAAAATAAATAAACGTTGAAAAAACCATTTTTTTAAAAATTAAAAAAAAGAATCCAACTAGACATTCCTTCACTCTACCCAGGGAATGGATTCAATGGGGAATGTCAGCAACAGCATGGACACCCATGTCTGGGATCAGGCAAGGGCATCTAACAAGTTAGGCTATTCCACTGCACACCCAAAGCAGTGCCACCAATGGCACCAATGTTTGGGTAGGCTGCCAAACATTCTAGGGATCAGGGCTCACTGACAAAACAGGTAAATTATCATCTGCTCCAGCCACTTTCCAGAGATGCTGTGAGGCTTGAACTAGATAATACAGGAAAGCTATACAACCGGTTAACACGTGAGTCATGGACCAAAGCCAGGTAAGAAGCACACCTCCGATATCAACAGGAAACAAAAAACAAGCTGATCACTTTGTCTTGTAACTGCCCTTGGACTCCTCAAAACCACTCCTGGGCCATACCAATATCTGGCTACATCCTAACCATGAGAAGGCTTTCAGGGATTCCGTAAAGAAGCCATGAAGAGACATTTACATACTTGCCATCTGACAGTGGTCAATTAACACAGGCCACTAACAGGGGCACCTGGGTGGCTCAGTCGGTTAGGCATCCAACTTCAGCTCAGGTCATGGTCTCGAAGTGTGTGAGTTCAGACCCCACAACAGGCTCTGTGCTGACAGCTCAGAGCCTGAAGCCTGCTTCAGATTCTGTGTCTCCCTCTGTCTCTGCCCCTACCCCACTCACACTCAAGATCCATTTAACAACTGAAATTTGAAAAGCCACTTGAAGGAATCCAGGTCTCTACATGTAAACACTCCCCTTTTGAAAAACTGTTCTTTTCTCTCTAGCTCAGCTGTTATCATGATACAGACTACAGAGAAAACAAGTCATTTTCCTCCCTGCAGGTTTAAGAAATGCCCCTCAATTTCTGGCAATATGAGACTCCTGCCACTGCCATTTCAGTCTATACTAAAATTATTTTTGTAGTGTTTGTTTTAAGAGATCATTCTCATTCACACTAGTGTTCAAACACATTATAGGTATATATGTGTTTTTATCAGATGGTGGAAAGGGAAAATGGAAACTTTAAGACCCTCCAATAGGATGTTTCCTACCAGTAAATCCACTAGATGGGAATAAAAGTGAAAAGATGCAACAGCTTGCCATGACCAGAATTTCAGAATCATAGAGTTATGGGGTTAAAGGCAGCTTAGACACTGGCCTAGCTCCCCACAGTATAGACAAGGAGATGGAAGCCCCACCATCTACCCACGACCACACAGCCGTCCCAGGAAAGGACGTTACAACTTCACTGAGGAAGCAGGCAATCCTCCCCCAGCACAGCCCGTTGGCTGGGCATTTTGCATGCACCATAAGAGGGGCAGTCCCTAAGAGAGAGGAAGTATTCTGAATGCTCAAGAACACACATTCAGGGTTGGCACGAAGGTCACTGGTGTAGTTGGCAAACTTCCCACATCAGATTTAAGGTCTGATGAGGAAAGCCTTTCCAAGACAGCTGAAATCATGTTCTTTTATAAGTTAAACACCTGCTTTGTCACAGTCAATGGTAAAAAAGGTTGACTAGAAGGAAGAAAAAAAGAAAACTGAAAAATCTCCCCTCTGATTTCCTGTGTCTGCTTAGATCACCCTAAAATGGGGAGGCTCCCTAATGCGGACTTTAATGAGGACCTTCCTAAAGCTGGTCCAACTGGTGTTCAAATCCCTAGACTGAAAAACAAGTTTATGAGCAGCAAGGTCACCTGATTCTGACCATGTGCATGATGTTTACCCTGAGATGACAGGCCAGTGACTGCCACAGCTGTGATGAATGCTGTGAAGACTCTACTATCCCTTTGAAGCCTATAAGGGCCTCTACATGACTAAATGCCATAAAAAGGAACCCTGAATACAGCAAGAATGTGAAAGGAGGGAAGTCACAAACACCATATAGCAGTAGGGGAAATCCTATTCTGGACAATGAATTGTTAATGTAAACTTGTTACTTGTTTCCCTGACCTGTGATGTATTTCATTACATCATCACTGAAGAGAAGTCCCCTCCTCTACCCCCAATGCTTGCTACCAAGGGCTTCTGCTTACACCAGGCCATGCTCACAGTCAGGAAACAGAGGCAGCCCACTATTCAACCCTCTGCAGCCCAGACCCGTGAGGCTCAGCAGCTCACATCAGTCACAAGTGTCGGCCAGGAGTCATCAAACTCTGACCACAGGAAACAGGTCAGTGCTGGGGGAAAAAGGTGGTAAGAAGGGGCTTACCCATCTCTTCCTTTGCTGACAATCTTCACCTCAAAGTAATAAATGCCACAGGCAGCAGGTATGGGGTGCGTGGCACGCACTGAGGCAGCATCTTTGTGATTTTTGCCATGACCTAATAGGAGAGAGCAAGGAAGAAATTTCAGAAGAAATGTAAATAGAAACCTCATTCTTTACTGCTCCATGGCAACGAAGGGGTGAACCCTTCGTGGCTAGAGGAAGCCCTTACATTGTTCAAGGAACAACTAAACAACAACTGAGCAAACACATAAACCTCCCACCTTTGGCTCACCTCCTCCTGTGAACAGCAGCCCTGCCAGAGACACTGTCTCCCATACAAACTAAACGAGGGTACGGGCAATATGCATACATGTGAGAGATTTCCAAGTGCTGCTGGCGGTCTCTCCAGAATACAGGCAGTCCACCTGGGAGAGGAGAGGAGGTGGAGGAGCTCTGGAAGACCACCCCCCTCAACTTTAGTAGAAAACTCCAAGACCTGTCTGTGATGTCTGGCAGATGAGCAAACCCACAGGCTTCTGGCTAATGGAGGGGATGTGACCACCCCTTTCTTCAGACACTCCAAAAACTAAGCCGTGGTGAAGGGTTCAGCTGGAGTTGGGAGCTATCCCAGGACAAGCAGGAAGGCCCCCAGGGGTGGAAGCTCCAGCCCAGCACTGGGTATGGACACCTGTTGCAGTTCTCTTGACATTAGGTGTCTCAGAGAAGAGCAGTCTAGGCAGTCGACCCTCGGCCTGGTCAGCCTCAACACCCTGGACACCCCACAGGGGCTAAGGCCTAACCCGAAGCACCCAGGCCCGGGAAGGGACGTGATGGGGCAGGGGCGGGCAGCATCGCCACCCCACAGATGCTCTGGCCTTCCGCCCGACCCCAGCGGGCCAAACAGGCCGATACCTTTGTAGTGGACGCGGAGGTTGCCCTGGGAGAGGCCGATGTAGTTGTACTTGTCCTTGGGGCTCCAGGAGCGCGGCAGCGGCGTTTCGTGCTGGTTGACCGCGGGGTACAGGCGCTGCAGGCGCCGACTCAGCTCCTGCTCCCCTGGGGACGGCAGCCCGCCCCCAGCGCCCCCGCCAGAGGAATCTCCAGCCTGCGGGCTCCCAGCTCCCGGGTCAGCCGTCGCCGCCGCCATCTTGGAGGGAGCTGCTATTGTGTCACTGGGGGCGGGGAGGAGCGGGACAAGATCCTCCCCGCTCAGCCAATGGCCCGCGAGCCTACTGAGGTCGCAGGGAAACCGAGTCCGAGTCTGGCATCTCTCTTTGGACACTGCCACGCCTCGCCACATTTCGGACTCCATATCCCACAATGCAGAGCTCTCCAGAGGCGGGCCAACCCGGGATCGTAAAGAACTTAGGGAGATGTAGTACAAATCTGCTCAGTCATAAGCCTGCCCGGCAGAGACGTCAAGAAACCAAAAACTACAATTCCCGCTGGCAACGTAGCTCCAGGCCCTCAGTTTCCCTCTCTCCCCCACTGCCTCTGTTTATCCCCTCGCCTCAGTTGTGATAGCTAGGGTCAAGTCCGCTGTAGTGATTGACTGAGGGAACCCTGCTCCCGGGTCCGAGTCCACCTTTGCTAACTGGCTTTCCTCCTAGCCTTCGGCCTTGGGGTGAGGGGGCGTGGCAAATCTTGACCCCGCCCCCGCCTCTGGGATGCTGGGGCCTGGTCGCCATAGCGACCGGCTGTACACTACCACAACTTCACAGGCAGTGGATGCTGGCTGTCCGGCTGCCCGAGGGTCATGGCCTCCCCGAAGCCGCGGTGCTCCAGCTTCGCGACCACTTCGAGGTAGGCGCTGGCCAGACTGAGGGCGGAGAGGAGGGTTTGGAGAACTTGCAGAAAGAGAAAAGCTTCTGTCCATTGATTCGGGGCTTCAGCCCCACCGGATCGCTGGGGCAGAAACAGAATGCGGACATTACGTGCTAGCAAAAGAGCTGGCGCACTTTAACATTAGTAAGAGCCAGCCTCTTTATATTGAGTGTATATGATGTGCCAAGTGCTTTATATATAGCATATTTAACTCACAACTCTATGAAGTAGTAATATCTTCTGGATACTTCTATTACAAATAGAAGTCTGGAGAAATCATGTGTTTTACACGTTTACAAGTGGAGGAGCTAGGATTTGAACCCAGCCATGTGAGACTTCTTAGCTCTTAGCCACAGAGATAAATGGCCTCTTCACCCATTGGTTTATGGCAAAGATGCTTATCGAATTGCTGTCTATTCAGAGGTTGCACCCTCTGGGCATTGCAAAATTTGACAAGTTCTATTAGCCAGGAAAGACACAAAATGTACATAATAAGACAAAATTTGGGGATAAATGTCTTTCTAGCTTTGGGAACCCAAGAAGTCTCTTAAGTTCTGGGCTTCTGCTTCTGTATCTCAAACGTGGGGATGTTACAGCCCACCTCACAAACATTGCTGGGAAAATTTAGGCAGAATATGCGAAGCTCTCATCACAGTTCTTGCATATACTAAACATTCGGTTGTTTAATGAACGTAGTTTCTCCCTTCTACTCATTTCCAACGCAAAAACTTGATCTCACCTAAACTCTAATCCTTCAGGGTTTGCTACCTCAACAGAGAAAGCCTACAAAAGTCAGGAAATTGTTTGCCAATTTGATTATTTTATCCAGAGTTAGAATGAAACTATAAGAACCAGGCAGCAGGCTTGAGAAAGAGTGTTGTTACCCAGCACAGGAATGATTTAGGAAACTGCAGTCATGTTTGAAAGGGATATGAAATGGATTCAGAAGGAGAATCCCCATCTATTTTAAGAAGGAAGCATAGGGGGTCACCTGGGTGGCTCAGTTGGTTAAGACACCAACTTCAGCTCGGGTCATGATCTCGCGGTTTGTGAGTTCGAGCCCCGCATGGGGCTCTGTGCCAGCAGCTCGGATTCTGTGTCTCCCTCCCTCTCTCTGTGCCCCTCCCCCACTCAAGCTTTGTTTCTCCCTCCCTCTCTCTCTCTCTCTCTCTCTCTCTCTCTCAAAAATAAACATTAAAGAGAAGAAGAAGAAGGAGAAGAAGAAGAAGAAGAAGAAGAAGAAGAAGAAGAAGAAGAAGAAGAAGAAGGAGAAGAAGGAGAAGGAGAAGAAGGAGAAGGAGAAGAAGGGGAAGAAGAAGAAAGCATAGGGGTGCCTGGGTGGCTCAGTTGCTTCAGCATCTGACTCTGGCTCAGGTCATGATCTTGCAGTTTGTGAGTTCAAGCCCAGCACTGTTCAAGCTGACAGTGCAGAGCCTGCTTCGGATCCTCTGTCCTCCTTTTTCTCTGCCCCTCCCTGGCTTGAATTTTCTCCCCCAAAATAAATAAACTGTAAAAAAAAAGTATCAAAAGGAAGAAAGGAAGGAAGAGAAGAGAAGAAATATAGGGGCAGTCCCCTACTGGCTCAGTCAGTAGAGCATGTGACTATTTTTTTTTAATGTTTATTTATTTTTGAGAGATGGAGAGAGTGCACGAATGCAAAAACCCTTCCTTTTCTTTTTTTTTTTTATTTTAAAAAAAAATTTTTTTTCAACATTTATTTATTTTTGGGACAGAGAGAGACAGAGCATGAACGGGGGAGGGGCAGAGAGAGAGGGAGACACAGAATCGGAAACAGGCTCCAGGCTCTGAGCCATCAGCCCAGAGCCTGACGCGGGGCTCGAACTCACGGACCACGAGATCGTGACCTGGCTGAAGTCGGATGCTTAACCGACTGCGCCACCCAGGCGCCCCAAAACCCTTCCTTTTCTATAGCTGCTGTTTATTTGATATGGTTTGTTCATACTTGTCCCATTGAGAGATAAGAGAGGACTAGCGTTTGGGGTGTCACCGCTCTATGGAGTAGGACTAAGGAACCAAGTCCTTAGGTTCCCAACTAGATTCACATTTACTGCTCTCAGCTTCTCTGGAATACAGGTAGTCCCAGTCTCACTTTTGTAAACAAAGACACTGAGGTTCAGAGAGGTTAAACAGTATGCCCAAGGTCATTGGCTAGCAAAGGGAACGAAGACACAGGTCTGTCTGGCAGCATAAATGACCCCCACCCACTGCCACCATGGATTTCTGGAATTACTTTTCCCTTTTCTTCACCTGGATCTGCCTTCCCAGGGCAGCCCTCCCTGTTGATCCCCAAATGCCTTCCTAGCTTGAGGAAGGATGGCACTCCCTCCCAAGAGGTCTAGGAGCTAAAGACCTTCTTAGAATCAACTTTTCTCCCATCTTACTGTCATCATTAACATCTGCACAGCTCCTTGCAGCTTACAGGCTGTTTTTGCATATCTCTTTTCCTCGTATTAAACTTCACAACAACTTTATAAGATAGGAAAAGCAAGAATTGTCTCCATTTCCTTATGAGCATACTAGGCTGAGAGAGGTCAAATGGCTTGCCTGGGGGTTCCTGTTGGAACCCCAAATGTCAACCCCCAGGCCTTTCAGCCAGTAAGTGCAGGATGGGGACTCACACAGCAGCTCTTGGACCTCAGACCTTGTGCTTCTTGTCCTAACACCTGTCTTTGGTATCACACCCCCAGAATGTGCCAGTCACAAACATGAAACTCTTCTCAACACTGAATGAAAGTTTAAGTCCACAGAGTTCTCTGGGCTCATGAAGGGCACTCATGAAGTTATCCTGTCACTGTAGGGATTGATGAGATCCTCAGCATGAGAAGGTTTCCAGGAATGTAGGAAAATGTTTTGGGCCCATGGCCAGGAACTTATTGGCAACATCTCTGGGAATCTATAGGCACTGCTGGGAAGACCCAGAGCCTAGCTCTGCAGGGAAAAGAAGCCATGTCCTGTTGATCTGGGAAGGTTGGAGGTGCTCTCCCCACTCAGAGCTCTGTCATCTACCACTGTCTTCCCCTTCTCTGTGCAGAACACACATACAGCCTTCAGGAGTGACCGTAGATGACTCCTACCTCACAGAAACCAAGAGCTCCCAGAACCGAAAGTTTTCCCAGAGACAGAAGACGCTGGTTAGTGGCAATGTCTTGCTGGAAACCCAAATGTCAGCTCCCAGACCCTAGCTGCCTCCCTCTCTGCAACCCAAAAGCACCACCCACCTGAAACATGCCCCCCCCCCCCCCAGAAGCCAGCAGCTTCTCTCCAGTCAGGGAAGCGTGGCTTACACTGGTCAGATCCATCAGGCTTTAGGGTAGAGGTGTGCAAACTGGTTGCACCTCATCTGAAAAGCCTTTCCAGACCTCCCCTGGCAGAGAGAGACTCAGCTCCTTCCCGACACCCTTCCCCTGCAGCTCAATGTTCTGGAGTGGACCTCATTTTTTCATTCAGCCTGCCATATGCCAGGCACTGTGCTAGATGCTGGGATGGTCACACCAGATCTACCAAGGTCCTTCAGGGCTGTGACTATATATATATATATATATATATATATATATATATATTTTTTTTTTTTTTTTTTTTTTTTTTTTTTTTTTTTTTTTTTTTTTCTGTATGGCCCTGATCCCTGATAGGGTACTTGAGTGTTTGGCATATGTTGAGAGCTCCATAATGTTGTGAGTAAATGTGTGAAGGCAGGAGTAAAAAGATGTTATTACCCCCTTGTGTTGCTGGCTCTGGGTTGGCGGCAAGAGACTCTACTAGCCTCAGGAAACTGCCCTTCCACCATTCCTGTTCTTTTAATTTTTTTATATAAAAATGAATTCTGTCTTGGGGCACCTGGCTGGCTCAATCCGTAGAGTGTGAGACTCTTGATCTCTGGGTTTTGAGTTCAAGTCCCATGTTGGGCGTACAGCTTACTTTAAAAAAAAATAATGAATGCTGTCTTATTAAGTACTTTTGAACTTTTGTTGATACAGTCATAGGGTTGTAATTATTTAATTAGCAAACCGACTTTAAGAAAAACACACACACAGTTTAGCAAACTTATAACTCCAGTTCACAGTGGAGCATTATGGGCTGTGTGGTGGTTTTCTTTGTGTGTGTCCCCTATGGGGAATTTAAGGACACATGGGACCCACACTTTATGAAGCTGGAGATTCCCAATGTGGGGACCCAGACTCCAGAGAGGGAAAGGGAATCAGTGTGGACTCTTCGCAGAGACCAAGCGCAGCCAGGGCCTCGGAAGACGGATAATGGGGCACATGATCCCCCCTCCACCCAGCTGCCATCCTACCGTGTACCTGGGCGTAAGCACTTTCTTCCTGCGAGGGCACCACCATTCTTAACCACCAGAGGGCATTACTCCCTCACGCCGCCCCCTGACCACGCCCCTTCCCATTTTCACCCTCAGGAGGAAGCAGAGAGGTAGGAGCCCCAGCGAAACATTTGCACCCGTTGGCTGGTGGAGGCCAGCTGGTAATGATAACAACGACCTGGAAGCCGCACTTGCCCCAGAATCAATGTAGGATGACCATGTTTTCTCCCCACACAAACGGCAGACAGAACACAAGTCCTGGCCTTTTGAAAGTCTGAAAAACTTATCAGTTCACTAGGGTTAGATGCTTCTTTGACAAATTCCCAGATGTCTTTCAGAATTACTTGGCACAAAATCACAATTTTGATAAAATTTCAAAAAAAAATTGTTTTTCTGGCTTGGTTTTTAGCAGTTTTAATTCTCTCATTTTTCCAGTTTGCCTATTTATACTTTATTTACTCTCTTTTTAACTATTTAAAAATTTTATTCTTGATAGTTCTTCTCAAACTCAAACAAAAAGAAATCTTAAGGCTTTCTTTCTTTTTTTTTTTTTTAACTTTTTTAATGTTTATTCATTTTTGAGAGATGGAGAGAGACAGAGCATGAGCAGGAGAGGGGCAGAGAGAGAGAGAAGGAGACACAGAATCCAAAGCAGGCTCCAGGCTCTGAGCTGTCAGCACAGAGCCTGATGTGGGCTTGAACTCACAGACCAGGAGATCATGACCTGAGCCCAAGTCGGACACTCAACTGACTGAGCCCCTCCACCGCGCCCCGCCCCCCCGGGATCCCAGAAATTTTTGAAAAATGTACAATTGTAGAAAAATAAGCATCCAATGACCTATCATTAGAGAATAATAATTGTTGATAACTTTTTACATTATTTCTTGTTTTTTTCTAGACTTCCATTTTTACCTAGTTGTGCTTATTCCTTAATTTCAGGCTTTACTTAACCCTTAGAGCTGTAGGGTTAGCATATTTCCACATTAAATCTTTTTGTAAACATTTCATGACTGCTTTTATTTTTTAGACATTTAGGAGTTTTCTAATTTCTGGGTATTTAGGAATTTATTAATTTTTCCACAGTCATAAGTAAGGCTTTGAGGACAGCCCTTCTGCATAAAGCTGCTCTGACTCCCTCTACACTGGCCACCCCAGGCCTCAGCCTCAACCAGCCTGCTCTCCTTGGACATTGGCCCCTTATTCATTGCTCTTTAAAATTCTTTTTTTTTTTTTCGTATTTTTTTATTATTTTTTTTTTTTGAAGGAGAGACAGAGCATGAGCGGTGGAGGAGCAGAGAGAGAGAGGGAGACACAGAATTTGAAGCAGGCTCCAGGCTCTAAGCTGTCAGCACAGAGCCCGACATGGGGCTCGAACTCATGAACTGTGAGATCGTGACCCGAGCCGAAGTCGGATGCTTAACCGACTGAGCCACCCAGGTGCCCCTAAAATTCTTTTTTTTTTTAATTGTTTTTTGATGTTTATTTCTGAGAGAGAGAGAGTACATGAGTAGGAGAGGGACAGAAAGAGAGGGAGCCACAGAATCTGAAGTAGGCTCCAGGCTCTGAGCTGTCAGCACAGAGCCCAACGCAGGGCTCGAACCCACCAACTGTGAGATCATGACCTGAACCGAAGTCAGACTTTCAACCGACTGAGCCACCCAATCGCCCCCGTAGCTCTTTAAAATTCTTGCTTTGGGGTGCCTAGGTGGCTCAGTTGGTTGAGTGTCTGATTTTGGCCTGGGTCATGATCTTGTGGTTCATGAATTTGAGCCCTGCGTCAGGCTCTGTGCTGAGAGCTCAGAACCTGGAGCTTGCTTCGGATTCTGTATCCCCCTTGCTCTCTCGTCTCTCTCTCTCGTCTCTCTCTCTCAAAAATAAATGAAAATGTTAAAAAAAAATTCTTGCTGTTTCCCTGAGGTGTTAGTGCTACCCAGGCAGTCTGTGTGCCCCACCTTTAAACGTGAGATACACCCCCTCTCCCAGAGTGGCCTCAGTTCCTCTCATATACGTATTCAAGTTTTACTGAATGAACATCACAGATATTATCACCTCCTCCTCCAACATGTTAGCCTTTTCTGGTCCCCTCCAGTCAGGGCCCATCCCTACCTGGTAATCTGCATTGGCTTTAGTCACTACCTGGTGCTAGAGCCCACATTCTTAATTATGAACCATATTAAGAGATGTTGGGGGGTGCCTGGGTGGCTCAGTCGGTTAAGCATCTGACTTTGGCTCAGGTCATGATCTCACCGCTCGTGAGTTTGAGCCCCACGTTGGGTTCTGTGCTTACAGCTCAGAGTCTAGAGCCTGCTTTGGATTCTGTCTCCATCTGTCTCTGCCCCTCCCCTGCCTGCTCGCTCTCGCTCTCTCTCTCAAAAATAAATAAGCATTTAAAAAGACAGAGAGAGATGTTAGGGAGGGGCGCCTGGCTGGCTCAGTTGCTATAGCATGTGACTCTTCATCTTGGGGTCATGAGTTCAAGCACTATGTTGGGCATGGAGCCTACTTAAAAAAGAGAGAAAGAGATGTTGGGGGGGGCGGAATTAAGAATAGAAGGAGGATGGGGGCGCCTGGGTGGCTCAGTCGGTTGGGTGTCTGACTTCGGCTCAGGTCACGATCTCGCGGTGTGTGAGTTCGAGCCCCGCGTCGGGCTCTGTGCTGACTGCTCAGAGCCTGGAGCATGTTTCAGATTCTGTGTCTCCCTCTCTCTCTGACCCTCCCCCGTTCATGCTCTGTCTCTCTCTGTCTCAAAAATAAATAAACGTTAAAAAAAATTTTTTTTTTTAAAAGAATAGGAGGAGGAAGATGGAGAGGAGCATCAGGAATGGGAGCAATGTTGCCTTGGTAACCTCACCTGTCTCTTCCTGCAGTCCTGTCAGTTCTCCATTGGTGGGCACCTGTCCCCATGGCCCACATACACCAGTGGTCAGACCATTCTGCATAATCGAAAGCCCTGTTCATATGATTACCGGAAACGAGCAGGGTAAGCCAGGGTCAGCACTGTGGTGGATGGGCTGGTACAGACCCAGCATTGGGCCCAGAGACAGCACAGGGGTGTGTGCTGCCCCAGACCAAGGATGCAAGAGCCCCATGGTGTGCCCATCACATCTCATCCCACCATACCCTGCAGTAGTTGGCAGCAGCAGCCCCTGGGCACTACTAAGCCGAGATACCTGGAGCAGCTAGAGAACTACCTACGCAAGGAGCTTCTCCTGCTGGACCTGAGCACAGATTCTGCCCAGGAGCTGAGGTTGCAGGTCAGAGCCACAGAATAACTGTGGGGAGGGCAGGAGGACAGGTGGGAGGAAATTTTACTCACTAGGACTCAGCATTCAGACTTCAGGAGAGACTATCCTCTCCCTTCTCTTTTGGGTCCCTATTCCTGGTAAGGGAAACAGGTTCTATGACAAAGTCAGTGAGCAGGCAAAGCTGGAACCAAAACTCTCCTGAGGCTTGAGTTTCACACCTGAGTCAGGTGAACTGGATGCTGTCTCCAGTTCCTTCAGCTTTGTGACCCCCAGTGCCTAGTTTGGGTTGTTGGACATCAGTGAATGGAGCCTGAATCCTGGCAATTGGGCAAGCAAGGGTCATATGGTGTTCACCAGCCCAGAGATGACAGACTCAAGCTTGAGGAACTTAGCCCAGACACATAGAGAAACTTAGATGCAGATTAGATTCTGGTACATACTAAGGAGGGAATCACCAAATCCCTGTTCTAACAGGGATGATGACAGGAAATCCCTTACTTCTGACTTAGTCACAGATAGAAACACTTGCTGAGCACCATCTGTGTGCCAGGCCCTGAATGAGGCCTTGTATACAATCTCATAGGCTGAAGGTACCTCATCAACAAGGAAGCAGAAGTTCAGAGAAGGCATACATACAGCTATGAAGTGGTAGGGCTGGGATATGAACTCAGGACTGATTCTAGAGCCTGTGCTAATTCCAGGACATAATGCTGTGCCCCAAAACTTGTGTCCAAATTGGACAGGAAACCACACCTTTACTTGGAGGTGAGAATACAAAGCTAGAGGCTTGAATGTCCTCCTGTCCTCACAGGTCTGTAAGATGGCAAGGGGATGATGGTGAGAGGCTAACTAAGGCACAGTGCTTGGAGGCTGGCTGCCTGGAGAGCCAAAGTGGGGCTCAGATACAGAAGGGACAGCCCTGACCCAAGTCATCTGCTAGCCTTCAGAGATAGCACCAGGAGAACAGCCTCCAGAGAACAGTTGAGAGGGACATAGCTACCCTTCAGCTTCCTGGCAATGAGCGACCCATGTGGTGCCCAGGGGTATTTATTTGAATGTGGGTCACCAGGTAACTTCATGCTACAATATTTCTAAACTTAAGAGAGTGGCAGCTATAGGCCAGGAGGTGACAGGTCCCCTTTTCTTGCCAGCCTTACAGAGAAATCTTTGAGTTCTTCATAGAGGACTTTAAAACGTACAAGCCATTGCTATCTTCCATCAAGAATGCATATGAGGTGATGCTGGGTAAGACTGCAGCCTCTGTGCCTGGGTCCAGTCTGGAAGGCATGGAGAGGATCCAACTCTTACCTTCTGGGGTTATGCAGCCATGTTGGGCAGCTACTAATTAGGCCTTGAAGTCACCAAGCTTTGCTCAGCCTTTTTGCTTACACTGTCCTGTGATAGAGCACCTAATCACCTCCTGTCCTTGGGAAGTATGGTAAGAGAGCAACTTCGCTATTGAGAGTGAAGCCCAGGAGTAAGTGAGTACCTTTGGGAAGTAGAGGCTCCCAACCAGGCTTAGGAGGTGCCGGGCATGGTACAACTACAGGACTAAAGGCTATAGAGAGAAAGGGCATAGATGAAACCCCAGTCCTCAACTAGACTGTGTCTCTGGTTTAAAAGCCAATGCAGGAAGGCCTTAAGCAGGAGCCATGTTTTGAACAAGGCAGTGATAGACTCCTGGAGTTTGCAAGGGACATAGCCACTCACTGTTACCTTCGATCAGTGTCTCCTGGCTGTTTGTTCTCCATGGTCCCAAAGGTAGTCTCCCACCTGTCCCTGCTTAGCCCACCAGAGGGAGAAGATTCGGGCTCTGGAGCCCTTGAAGGCCAAACTTGTCACTATGAATGAGGACTGCAACGAGAGGATCCTGGCCATGCGGGCTGAGGAGAGATATGAAATCTCCATGCTGAAGAAAGAGAAGATGAATTTGCTAAAACTCATTGACAAAAAGAACGAGGAGAAGATCTCATTGCAGAGCGAGGTGAATGGGAGTAGTGTGGTGACCAGCTCCCTGAATTACTGCTACCTCCAGCCCAGGGGTGACCTGAAGCCTTGGGCACTAAGGTGACCCCTAACTCTCTACCCTTCTGCCTGGAATGATATACTGTGCCACCACCTACCTCCAGAGGCCCTACTTCCACATTCTGTCTTCCTTCTTGGCTTAGCACTGGTTCCATGTGGCCCCAAATGATAGCAGTCCTGCTTCTTGGCTCCCAGACTTTCTCCACAGGAGGAAGCATTGGCACTTTGTTGGATTCTCAGGAATGGCCAGCCTCCTTCTTTTACCTTTTCTCTTCCCAGGCCCTGATGTGGCCACCCAGCACCCATCCCATCCCCTTTGATGGCTCGCTAAGTACAGTCCCATGACCACACAGCCACCTTCCCAACAGGTGTCCAAACTGAGGAAGAATTTGGCTGAGGAGTACCTGCACTACCTCAGTGAGCGAGATGCCCGCAAGATCCTCATTGCAGACTTGAATGAGCTGCGGTACCAGCGGGAAGACATGTCACTAGCCCAGTCCCCAGGTAAGCCTGAGGTGGGTTTCTTTCCCCTGAGGAGGCACTAGAGGAGTCTCGCCACTTGTCCCCATTCAACTCTCCTACATCTGTTCATTCCATGCCCATTCACAATGCTGGGGGGTGGGGTGGGGTGGGTGAGGTGGGGATATTCTTGCTGCTGCCTGGGTCTGTGGATCTTCTGAGCTGGACTGAGAATCATAGACTCCTTGTTTAAGTAGGAAACAATTGTTGGCCGCTGAGGCAACTGAGACTCCCTGAGAGCAGGACAGGCCTGGTACTTTGTGTCCTGGACTTCTCTGTTTAAGCTCGAAGTTGTAAGATATTAGTGCTGTAGGAAAGACCCAGGGCTTCCCAAGCAGCAAGAGAAGGACCTGGAACAAGCCCTGAGGAACATTCTAACCCTGCCCTGGGCTACAGGCCTTAGAGTCAGGGTGATGCAAGCTGGCTGGTACCCTGACAGGCATCTGGGGCGAGGACCCCGTTAAGTTAACACTGGCTCTGAAGATGACCCGGCAAGACCTGACCCGCACACAGATGGAACTCAACACCATGAAAGCCAACTTTGGAGATGTGGTGCCCAGGAGGGACTTTGAAATGCAGGAGAAGACCAACAAGGATCTGCAGGAGCAGGTGCTGGTGGGCAGGCAGGTGAGGCAGGGTAGGGAAGGGTCATGCAGGTGGGTAGCGAGGATCAATCACCTTGTCCGTAGTTGGACAGCCTGAGAGATGACTATGAAGAGGTCTGCAAGGAGCACGAGTTACTGCTACAGTTGCACATGACCACACTGAAGGAGCGGGACCAGTTTTATTCTGAGCTCCAGGAGATCCAGCGTACCTCTACACCACGGCCTGACTGGACCAAGTGTGAAGGTAATGATGGCCATTGGACTCCCAGGGAGTGCTCAACGATGTGGTTTGGACTCCAGCTCCCTCTTCCCACCTGCAGGTGTGGTGGCTGGGGGCCCAGATCGCTGGCAAATGCTGGCCGAGGGCAAAAACAGTGACCAGCTGGTGGATGTGCTCTTGGAGGAGATTGGCGAGGGCCTGCTCCGGGAGAAAGACTTCTTTCCTGGTCTGGTAGGGGTCCCTGGGCTTGGGAGGCTTGGGGCCAGAGTCAGAACAGCCAGGCCTTGCTGCTAAGACTTGAGATTCTGGGGAACCATCTTGGGCTCTGCCTGGGCCCAGAGATGAGCTGACATTCTACCTTGCAGGGCTATGGGGAAGCCATCCCCTCTTTCCTTCGATTTGATGGCATTGTGGAGAACAAGAAGCCAACCAAGAAGGATGTGGTAAACCTACTCAAAGATGCCTGGAAGGAACGTCTTGTTGAGGAGCAGGTCAGATCTTATGGGCCATTTGGGCCTGGTGTGGCCTTGAGAATCCTCCCGGGAATTCCATCAAGGTGTTAGGGGGGAGGGCTAACCCACCATGGGGCAGGGTTACTAAGCAGTCGTCCCCAACCCTGCAGAAAGAGAAATTCCCAGATTTCTTCTTCAATTTCCTGGAGAATCGCTTTGGACCTGGTGATGCCATGGCCTGGGCTTACACCATTTTTGAAAATATCAAGCTCTTCCGTTCTAATGAGGTCATGAGCCAGTTCTATGCACTCTTGATGGGAAAGGTGAGGTTGGACCTGGCCCTCCACCCTTTGTCCCCACCATAGGCCAGGTCTATCCCTATCACTTCAGGAAGCAGCAAGTTAGTCAATGCTTCCTTCCCTGTAGAGGAGCGAGAGTGTGTACATCAAGCAGAAGGAGACCGTAGTACAGTTGCTGAAGGAGATGACAAATGCTGACAGTCAGAATGAGGGGCTGATAACCATGGAAAACTTAAGGTGAGAGGCCAGTCCAGCCACCACAAACTCCTGCCCAACATTTCCTCTGGCCAGGCTCCCAGGTGTGCAGGGGAAAGGGGAGCCTGACAGGAAGGGCTCACAGCCCCAACACTTGTTGTCCCTTTTGAGCAGTAGTGGGGCTGGCAGAGTGGTACAGGAAGATAAGTGGGTAGGCCTGAGCCAGGCCTGTTGGCCCTTGTGTCTCCCCATAGCACTGCCCTTAAGAGCACCTTCCCCTTCAAGAGGGAAGAGAGAATCCAGCAGCTGATGGAGGCAGGGGGCTGGCATTCCAACAGTAGCAATGCAGACTTGCTCAACTACCACTCATTGTTTATAGAGGTAGGTATGGGTGTGTGTTGGGGAGTGGGAGTTGTCCAGGAACTTGCCCAGCCCTGCCCTGGCCTCTGCTGGACCCCAACCAATGTGTCCTCACCCTGCCTTACGGACCCTCCCAGGATGAGGAGGGCCAGAGTATGCCCTTTGTGCAAAAGCTGTGGGAACAGTACATGGATGAAAAGGATGAGTACTTACAGGAGCTAAAGCAGGAGCTGGGCCTGGAACTGTGAGTAACTCCTGAGGTCCTCAGGCCCACTTAGCCATAGGCATATCCTGCAGGTTGGGCCACAGGGTGGCATCTCATTGCCTTGGATCTCCCTGTGCACTGAGTTTGTTCCTGGGCACTATATACTGCTCAAGCTCAGCAGAGGACATCTTGGGGTCTGGGGTACAGAAGGGTCAAAGCCTATCTCTCTTTCTTTGTGGGGTAGCCATGATAAAGTAACCCTACCCAAGGTACGTGAAGCCCTGATGAACATTGATCCCGGCCTGGACAAACAGACCCTGAATAGCTATTTGAGCCAGGCCTTCCAGCTCCCCATGACAGAACTGCCTGAGGAGGGTGAAGAGAAGGAAGAAGGCATTGTGGAACAGCTCCAGATTGCCCTGGAACAGCTTCAGATGATTGACCTCAGGCGCATGGGGCCTCGAGAGCAGGAGCCTGCAAGCTAGGGCTGCTATGGGCAGCCTCAGTGCTCCAGTGCTCTAGTGCTCCTAACCCCTAACTTTTAGTATAAAATTATTTGTCTGAACCTATTTCCCAGGTTGTGCTGAGGAATTGAGAAGAGGGATGAGTATTGGTCCCGGCCTGGCTGGCCCCAGGATATGCACCAAAACACAGCACATTCTGTTTGTGACACTTTATTGATGGTGAGGAGGGATGGGAGGAGACCTGGAAGAATATGTGGGGCCAAGTGGCCCTAGGTAGGGACTGGGTGAGTGTTGAGGCCTGGCCACTACTGAGCAGGAAAGACAGAGTTACCACTGAATGCACAAGGGATGAGCAGCTGCCGGTATTCCAGGGGCAGGTGCCGCTCCACAAGCACATGCAAAGAGACTTGGTCGTTGACCAGGCCCTGCCTGTAGCAGAGGATAGATATAGAATCAGTGTCAGCACTCCCACATCCAGCACCTCCCTGCTTCTGCCCACTTACCGACGCATCAGCAGTTCCAGGTCCTCTGGTCTCACAGTCTTGCGGCCAGCATGAGCAGCAAACACCTCCAGGTCGTCACAAAGATGCTGGAAATACTTGTCCAGGCTGCCAAAGAGGGTTGGGGTAGAAAAGACTGAACTGGCTGTTCATGATCTGAGGGGCTCCTCTCCCCACCCCGAGTGTCCAGGACTCACCACTTCTCCACCATTTCAAGAGCCTTCTTCTCCATGGGCATCTTAGCATAGAAGCTGAAGAGTTTCACATAGTGGTTCAATCCAGTCTTGTGGGGATCTTGACGGGGCCTGGGGCCAAGGGTTCTGACCCTGGGAGGAAGCCTGGTCGGTAGAGGCTCCAGAGGCTCTGAGGATAAGCTGGGGGCAAGAGTGGATAGTTAGCTAAAATGCTACGTGAAGAGGCCCCTAGTCAAAAACAAGTGTTGGGGTGCCTGGGTGACTCAGTTGGTTGAGCATCCGACTCTTGATCTTGGCTCAGGTCATGATCTCCTGGTTCATGAGTTCAAGCCCTGAATCAGGCTCTGTGCTGACAGTGTGGAGACTGCTTGGGGTTCTCTCTCTTGCTCTCAAAATAAACAAATAAATTTAAAAACAAAACAAAAACAAAACAAAACAAAAGTCTTATTGGCTCCTGCCAAGACTAGGGCCCATTTACTCCTTGGCTAACCTGAACCAATAACTCCAACTATGTGCTGAGGGGTAGTGGGGACAGAGGACCACACTGAGGCCTGGTCTTTCCCTGCAGCCCTGATCCTCCAGTCTGGACCCAATGTCCTAGTCTAGACTTATTACATAAATTGGTACTTGCTCAGGCCCATGACCCTCAGGCCTCTGTATGGACAGACATTCCTTCCCCTCAGCCCATTTCTGCCTATTTGATTCTGCTAATCGTCCTCCAGGAAGCCTTCTCTGACTATATACTAACTTAGAAACATCCCCCTACCCAGTTTCCTCTCAGAATGTGGAAGCATGCACCAGGATGACAGATGTACTCAGTGAGCCTCACTGAGCCCACCTCAGGGTGCTCTCCTGGGTGATCATCTGCATACTAATGAGAAGGGGGATAATCCTGTGGTACTCAATGCCAAGCTCAAAAGCCTGCTCCCTCCCCGAGAAGCCCATGCAAAACAAGGTCATAGAATCTTACATGGCAGTGCTAGGCGGTGGGGCTGACTCAAGAAACTGAAGTTGCCTGGCCTGAAGAAACTCAGTGGTGCTGGAGGCCAATTCTGGACTTGCTGTAGAGGAAGGGCAGGATTATAGGGGGCTCACCCAAATCTGAAGACCCACAGCCTCCTTGTCCTGTTCCTCAAGGGCCCCATTTACATCTGGCCCGCCAAGCAACGGGCCCCTCAGAGTCTCCCTGACCCAAGACTACTTGTGCCCAGAAACACAACCCAGATATACAACTCCTCAGATTAGGGACTGAATGTAGCTGTCACCAAGTCACTCCCCCATCCCTGCACTGGGACCCTTACCTGTCCTACCAGAGATGTTCTCATCTCCTGAAGATCCCTCTGGCTCCTTGGCCTCAACAGCTTCTGATGTTTCATTTCTGTCAGACTTGTCTGTCCTAACAGATCCTTGTGTTCCTGTTGTGTCCTTCACTTCACTCACACTCAAACTTTCCTCCATCCTCTCTTCTGCATTCTCACCAACTCCACCCTGTAAGGGCTCTACTTCATCTTCTCCAGCAATAGCACTGCTGGTGTTTGGGAAGCTCATAGCAAGGGCATCAACCTTCTTTGACTTTCCTGCCAGAAGTTGGGCTGGTTTTCCAGGACCTGAATCAAGGGAGAGAATACAAGTTAGAGAAGGATGTAGCTCAAGGATAAAGTAATAAAATCCACTCTAGCTCACTGAGGAGAAAAGCCCAGAGGGAGACCCAGGGTACTTGTTTGTGGAGTATCCTGGCCCAACACTAACTCTGCTCTGAGATGTAAGAGGGACCAACAGCCAGGGGACTCTGCAGGACACACAAATGGGCCCGAGGAAGGAAAAGCCCACATACTCACTGTGGTTCTGCAGCTTAGGCCCACTCCTCTGTGTCCTGTGACTGACAGCCTTCTCAGCATCTTTAGCCTCAGTGTAAGAGAGACAGGGCAGGGAGTGGTACACACTGGGGGAATGGCCAACCAAGGGCTGGGAGAAGGGCTGAGTGTCCTCCAACACGGTGTCGGTTGGCAGGGTAGCAACAGGGGTTCTGAGGCTGTTACCTGGAGATCAAAGGCAGTTGACACTCTGTCACCAGGGCCTGGGCAGTAGGCTCCATGAGTCTGCCCCAAGTGACCTTTAGAGAAAACCTCCTAGTATTCTAAGAGAGCTTCCACAGTGATCTTCCTGCTTCTAGGCCTAATATTCCCACCCACCACAGCTTGTCCCATCCAAACTGCTCACCCATGCCTCCACTTCTCACTCTGCTCCCTCTACCTGGAATCCTCCTACTCTAGTAAACTTGACTTGTCTTCTGGAAGCAGGCTCCCCAGTCAGTTCTGATTGGCCAGCTGATCCTTAAACCTGAGCCCTATCAATCAATCTCCCCAAAAGCTCCAGTCACCATACCACACCTTTCCTACCCTCAGCCCTCTAGCTTCTCAAGAATGTGGGGCTAAGACTGGGGCTCCATTTAGACAAGGGACATCATGTAGAAAGGAAGCAGAAACTCTTCATAGACCTACTAGTCAGGCTTGCTCACTGTCCTTGACCTGACAGAGGAGTAATCCTGAACTCAGCATACTTCCCATGGGAGTGGGGGAGCTTTCCCCACAGGGCAGAAGGAAATCTCAACCCTACCTGGAGAAGCCAAGGCCAGGGAAGTATCTTGCAAATCCTGCAAAAATGCACCCACATCTACAGCTCGACGGGTGGGAGGTCTGCGAGCCAAACCAGGCCTGTGCACTGACTGTGGCTGAAGAGGTGTGGCAAAGGTCAAGTTGAGGGAACTGGTGGGAGGGAGGAGCCATGAAGGAAAGTCAGGTACCTGAAGCCCAATTTTTGGGAGAATACTCCCATCTGCCCTAGGGCTCTCATCTCTAAGAACACAGCCATTATGCTATGAAGCTAATACTGGCAGGGACCAATATGGTCAGATTCCATCCCAATCAATACCTCCCTCCCCAAGCCTCTCCACCAACCCCCAAACAGACAACAGCACCTGGTGAGAGAAGAGGCACTGGCATTCCCACAAGGCTCTGCAAGAGAATTTAAAAAGAAACCATGATAAGTTCTAGGCTCATGACAGCCCTGTCTCAGGCCTCTTCAGCCTCTCCAGAGGACAAAAGAGGGTGGCCACAAGTGTTGTCCAGGGTCTTACCTTGGGAGAGAGGCAGCCCCTGGTCTATTCCTTGCTGAAAGACTGACAATCTCAGCCTCCGCTTCCTCCTGCCAGGAGCCAGCAGACCGAGAGCCAGGGTTGTAGGGGGCTCAAGCTCAGGAAGTTGCAGCTCCAGGCTACAAGGATGAAACTTATCTCAGGCCAGGAAGCCCAATATTGGCTTCTGGGACCCTCAAGAGGCTCCCTGATCAGAGCTACCCAACAGCCCAGTGCAAGGGGGAGAATTCATTGTGCACCTGCCCCGAATGCTTTCCTGTCTAGAGGATTGGACCACCTGCGGTGTTGGCACTGGCTTGACCACTGACTCTGGCATCATGATGGAAGATTCTGGGGCTGCCAAAATAGCAAGAAGAAAGTAAGGTTGGCAGGGCAGGCTGCCCTGAATGAGAGATACCATGGGACTGGTATCTAACTCCGACCAGCAAGCCAGTGTTCACTCACCAGTTAGAAGGATGTTCTTCAGCAGAGTCCGGGGTGTCTGTTCCTCCAGGTGTCCACTGGTTTGAACATGGGCCAATCTGCCAATAGACTTTGGGTGAAAGCATCAAGTAATCAGTCTGTTTGTTTGCCTTGAGATTCCCTCAAGGTGGGCTCCAGAGCAGAGCTAGACCTCAGGGTCCCCTGAATGCAGCAAGAGCCCTGTAGGGGTCAATGGGCTGGGGCACTTACCCTGGCTCTTTGGGAACGCCGCCTTGCATTTGTCTTTGTTGAGCTGCTCAACCTCCTGGAGGAAGGTGTTTCAAGTAGGGATTTCTGGGCACTGTGTAAAGACCAATTGCTCTGAGAATTAAGTAGGGACGAAACTAGAGGATGCGGAGATGTGCTTTCATCAGGAATCTTGGCCTAAAGCCCTTTTCCCTCAAGGCCAAGGAACCAGAAACCACTTGCCCCTCCCCTAGCGCCTGTTCTCAGCTCTGTATCAACAAGGTTGTGGATGAAGGGGAACCTGAGGGATATGGGAATAGAGAAGGACCATAATGACCTACCTAGAGAGAGGGACTGAAGAAACCTTTACAGAACTGACTTTCTTAGAAGCAGAAGTTAGCCACACAGACAAGAGAAGCAAATGGAACAGTATCCATTCCTGACATTAAAATAACAACCCAAGGGAGCACCTGGGTGGCTCAGTCGGTTGAGCATCGCACTCTGTGCTGACAGTGCGGAGCCTGCTTGGGATTCCCTGTCTCCTTCTCTGCCCCTCTCCCTCTAGTGCACATGCTCTCTCTCTCTCTAAATAAATAAACATTAAAAAAAATAAAAACCCAAGAAGGATTTTAAATATTTTGAAGGCTTTTAAATGCCTGTCAGGGTTTGACAGCAACTTCTACATGGGTCACGCCAGTCCTAGTCTCTTCTTTCCAGTCTCCCTCAAATTCCCAAGGGATAGCTCCCACCTCATCACTTATAGGTCTAAAACCTACAACGAACAGCTTCCCAGCGCCTATAAAAGAACTGTACTGCCCCTGTCTGGCTGATGCCAAATTCCACACCCTCTGCACCATGAGCTCACCACAGACCTCATCCACTGTCACTGCCACTACGTCAAGCCAATTCCCTACTCCCTAGCAAAACGTCTTTCTAGTTCCTGCCTCCTGAATTCTACGTAGGCTGTTCTCTATAGCTCCTTTCCCATCTTTCAGAAGGACCCTCCAGGAAAAGGGGAGTGAATGTGCAGGGAAAGGTGGAGGACACATAGGAGGCAGGGCAGATGCTTGGACACACTCTGGGCTGATGTCGGGGAAGATGGCCCGTAGAACGGGCCAAAAGGCCAGATTCTGAGCGCCTATCCTTCACCAGAGGCCGAAACCCAAAGACCCGAACGTGATTTGAGGTCCGTGGTCCCGAGACTTGTCAGCCTGGAGTCCCTGGGCGGCGGGCACCAACAGCTGACCTGAGCCTAGCTAGAAGGGTGGAGCCAGTTCTCAGAACCCTGAGTCCTGCGCCTCTCCGAGACTCAGTTCCCCTTTCCCTTTCCAAACGGGGTCTCCCACGGAAACCTAACCCCCTAATCCTTCTGGTTGCTCATATGCTCGCGCAGCGCCCTCACATACCCAATTCCAGCACTTCGGCGTCGCTGCGGGGTGCGCGTGTCCGCGGTATCCAGCACGCGCCGCAGCAACGTGCGTGTGGTAGGCTCGCTGTCCTGGCTGTAGCTATCCGCCATTGCCTCAGCCATTCGCTCTCCCACCCAACTGCTCAGGTGGGCCGCTCCACCGCCTTCCCGCCGCCGCGTTTGAGCCAACTCTCGCGAGTCGGCAGGCCGCGAGGCTGCCGCACAGCCTCACGGGAGTTGCGGTTCCAACCCTACCCGCTCAGAGGACCCTGGCGCGGTCGTTGTAAACTCTGGATTGGAGGCACTGTTACCAGGGAGTGAACCTGGGCAAATGTGTGCCATCAGTCGAAGACTTGATTTCTTCATCTGTAAATTGAGGATGATACCCACCTAATAGGGGCTTGTACTGATCCAATGGGATAATTTTTTAAAGTTTGTTTAGGTAATTTCTACATCAACATGGGGCTCAACTTCAGGATCCTGGGATCAAGAGTCACATGCTCTACTTACTGAGCAAGCCAGGCGCCCCTCATTGAGATAATGTTTAGCTCAGTGTCTGATATATAGTAAGCCAGGCCCTTAATAAATAGCAGTCACTATTAGAATGTCTCTTATTCCCATCTCCCTCTCCTAGTTGAGTAGGCACACTTGGGCCAGGAAAAAATAATTTTATCCTATATGTGATCTGGTCAGATTTGCATTTGTGAAAACTACTCAGCCTCAGAAGAGACCAGGCTGCAGGCTCAAAAGCTAGTGGGCTGTTTGTGATGCAGCAGAAATGTTATGATCTCCAAACACGTGCAATTTTGAGACGAAATTTGGCTTTCAAAGTTCTGTTAATGCTAGAGACTCTATTAGCACATTTTTCACCAAGACAGCCTTTCTTAAATTTTCATGGAAATTTAATCAGAACTTGAGTTCTGAGTTATGGACTTATCCTTTTGCTCCTAGATCAGGTGTCTATGTGTTTTACATAATTGATTAAACTTTATATTTGCTACTTTTAAAAAAGAAAATACTGAGTGCATGAAGCAAGGGAGGGAGGAGTAAGACAGGCAAGGAGCAGACCATGTGGGGTCTTACAGGCTTGGGAAAGGAGTTTGGACATTATTCTTAATGCAATAGGCCACTGGAAGGATTTAAGCAGAGGAATTACATAACCATATTTTTTTGGTATCCATGTGAACAACAGATTTTGTAGAGGAGGCAAGATTGGCAGCAGGGAGACTTGTGACAAGGTTGTAGCCTTTTTCCAGAGGTGACAAGATAGAGGTTGGGCAGGGCAGTAGGGGTGGGGAGAGAGCTATGCATTCTAGATATGTTTTAAGTATAAAAGATTATGTGTAGATTAGAGGTGATTTTATATACTGGAAGGTACGATTTTATTGAGCATCTTCAATGTTCTGTGCATGAAGAAACGATATAAATTTGATCTCATTAATATTTTTTGAGGAAGGTACGTCTTGAGACAAGAATAGAATTCTATCAGTAATAGTATGACAATGAAAATACAAAACAATGTAACAATGATCTTTTGCTTTATCTCTACTGCATACATTTCATAAACATGTAATCATTTAACAAAGTGTGTATTCATGTTTTTACTGTTGTATATTCATCCAAATGAATGCACATTTTTCAACATGGACTGCATTTCTAAGTTTGAAGGGGGTTCAAGCTGTGGACCTCAGCTGCATAGGCCAGGAGGAATGGAACTTCTTTCTGGTATGGGTCTGTGAAACCCATGCCAATAACCATGGAGCATGTTGATTGTGAACACAAAGTGCAAGGGTGATGTTTGCATGTTGGACCAGAGAAATAGTTCATTTCCATTGTCCCGTATTTTTCCAAAACATTAAAAAAAATTTTTTTTAATGTTTATTTTTGAGAGAGAGAAAGAGCACGAATGGGGGAGGTGCAGAGAGAGAGGGAGACACTGAATCTGAAGCAGGCTCCAAGCTGTGAGCTCTCAGCACAGAGCCCAACACGGGGCTGGAACTCATAAAAGCACAAGATCATGACCTGAGCTGAAGTTGGATGTTTAACCGACTGAGCCACCCAGGCACCCCATTTAAAAAAATTTTTTTGTAATGTTTACAAAATATTTTAAGAATGGGTTCCTCTTATAATAAAACACTTTAAAAAATGTAACAGTTAACTTGCGGTGTTCCTTTTTCTTTCACATGCTTGTAAAGCCGAATCTTTCTTGTTTTTATATCAAATACTTAGAAGTAGTTTATACTAGGCTCCAATTTCACACCCATGGTTTGTAATCAGGAGGGAAAAAAAATTAGGAGGGAGAATCAGGAAAAAGGGTGAAGAAAGGCAAGAAGCGGAGAAAGGGGGAACTCAGCAAAGGAGGGCTGTTTGCAAGTAACTTCCCTAAAGACTTCCCAGCCTCCTCCCTGGTTTTCCACAGCCTCTCTGGTCCTTTAGAACGTTTTCTCCTTAGAAGTAGAGGAGTGGGGAGAGGTCTTGTTACAATACAAAGCCTGTCCATCCTCTGGTTCAACACACTTCAACAGTTCCCAGTCCTCTGCAGAATTAAATCCCAAATCTTTTAACTTAGCCCAGTTTGGTATCTTGTGACGCTCCAGCTACCCAGCCTGGCATCTTCCAAGTTTTGAAGGGCGGAGCCTAGTTCTTTCTTGCCTCAGGGCCAGCTACTCCTCCCCCCTCCAGCTTTTCACCGTTTTTTTTCTTCCTGGGACTCCGCCTCCCATTTTTTCCTCTGTCCTGTTCATTATTTTGTAGCACTTATTTCTGTGATTAGAAATCCATTCAGGTGCATTCACATCTATTATCCAAAAGTTGGATCCTCATCCCTCGCAGCAGTCAGGCCTGGTCAGTCAGCTCCTGCAAGGTTCCCAACGCACTGCCCTGTGCCCGCCACACAGTAAGCATCAATTGGTGACTGATGTTTAGGTCAGTAAGTGAGTCATCGCAAACAGCGGCTGAATTAGGAGAGTGCTCAACGCAGAGAAAGGGGCTCCTGAGGTCCTTCTGGGCACTGAAGCCCCGGTCGCCCACCCAAGCCCCACAGGAATGCTGTAGACTCACAACCGCCAGTGATTGGGGAACCGCTTCCGGCAAGGTTGTCCGCTGGCACAACCTCACCCAACTCCTAGTCCCCTGTAACCCGGCCTCTCCTTTAGGCGGCGCTGCAGGCCACAGCAGCCGAGTTCAGCGCAAGGCATTGCGGGATTTGTGGTTTTTGTGGGCAAATACCCAGGGCGCTTGCGCACTACAGAGGCGCGCGCCTCCCGCCTCCCCACCCCTCCTCTCCCCGGCCGCCGTATCAGGATTCCAGGTCCTTGCGAAGGGCGGTCAGGAGACGGCGTTGCAACCGAATACGCCTCTATAGTCGGCCGGGGATTAGCCGAGTGGGAGTAAGAATCTGTTCTGCGTGGGCCATAGCGGCGCCCAGGAAAGCGGCTGGAATTATCACGCCCCCGCTCCGGAAGTGAGCAGCTTCTGGCGTGGTGCATTGTGGGGGGCGTAGTCCTCCTTCCCGGGCGGTCCTTCGCGGCGTCCCCGGGGCCGACTCTGGAGCGCAGGCGGGCGGCCGGGTGGGTGGCGCGGCGCGGGCCGGCGGGAAGCGTATTCTGGGCACGGGGCGCCGGGCCAGGCCGGCTGCGCCGGGCGGCATTAGTGGGAAGCCGCCTAAAGACCCGCCCGGCGCCGCCCGTCGAGGGGGCGGGCGGCGGCAGACCGACCGGGCCGTCGAAGGGCTTAGGAGGCCGGTGGGCAGGGCCGAGGCGGGCCGCGCGGCGCAGCCATGCCAGGCTTTACGTGCTGCGTGCCGGGCTGCTACAACAACTCACACCGGGACAAGGCGCTGCACTTCTATACGTTTCCCAAGGACGCTGAACTGCGGCGTCTCTGGCTCAAGAACGTGTCCCGCGCTGGCGTCAGTGGGTGCTTCTCCACCTTTCAGCCCACCACGGGCCACCGTCTCTGCAGCGTCCACTTCCAAGGCGGCCGCAAGACCTACACGGTGCGCGTCCCTACCATCTTCCCGCTGCGTGGCGTCAACGAGCGCAAAGTAGCACGCAGACCCGCCGGGGCTGCAGCAGCTCGCCGCAGGCAGCAGCAACAACAGCAGCAGCAACAACAACAGCAGCAGCAACAGCCACCGCCGCAGCAGCAGTCGTCGCCGTCAGCCTCCACTGCCCAGGCCTCCCAGCTGCAGCCGAACCTGGTGTCTGCCTCTGCTGCTGTGCTTCTCACCCTTCAGGCCGCTGTAGACAGCAGCCAGGCTCCGGGGTCCGTGCCCCCAGCTCCCACCACTCCCACAGGCGAAGACGTGAAACCCATCGACCTGACCGTGCAAGTGGAGTTCGCCGCCGCCGAGGGCGCAGCCGCCGCCGCCGCCGCGTCGGAGCTAGAGGCTGCTACAGCAGGGCTGGAGGCCGCAGAGTGCCCTATGGGTCCCCAGTTGGTGGTGGTGGGTGAAGAGGGCTTCCCTGACACTGGCTCCGACCACTCATACTCGTTGTCGTCAGGCACCACGGAGGAGGAGCTCCTGCGCAAGCTGAACGAGCAGCGGGACATCCTGGCGCTGATGGAGGTGAAGATGAAGGAAATGAAAGGCAGCATCCGCCACCTGCGTCTCACTGAGGCCAAGCTACGAGAAGAACTCCGCGAGAAGGATCGGCTGCTGGCCATGGCTGTCATCCGAAAGAAGCACGGAATGTGAACGCCCCCCCCCCCCCCCTTGGCTTGCTGGACTTCCGGACCTAGAGGGACCTTAGGCCGCTGCTGGTGAACTCCCCTATATTCCTGGGACACTGGTTGACAGTACTGAAGCTTAGGGCAGCTGGACTCTTTTGCTGGTGACCTGACACCCTCTCTTGTTTTCTCCTGAAGCAAGGTCCTGAAGTTTGGGACCTCAGACTCTGCACGGGTGACACCAGCATTTATGACTTTGTCCCCCATTCTTCACCTCACCCCCTGTTTATGTTGCAGGTTCTGGTTAAGCAGAGGCTTCAGAACCACTGAACTTGAAACTTAACCCCTCAGAATGCAGGTCGGCTGCCCAAGGACTATGGGTTTAGGAAGACAACACCTTGAGGTTGGCCAGCATTGGGACAACTCTTCCGTGTGTAGTGATAAGAGATCCAAGTATAACATCAGTTCTCCTTTTCCTGCTTTTCCTTCCCAGGTGCAGACTGTGATTCTGATGGGAACTGTGCCTCTGCCTATTTAGGACCTCTCTCCCCAGGAGGCCATCTACAAGGGGATCTAGGTGACCTGATGTTGAAGATCCAGCTTGCCAGGGACTTAGGTTTATCTTGTTATGTTTGCTACTGGTTACAAATTCTATTTTCTGTACAATTAGTCAGACTAAAGTTTTCACTGTGTTTGTTTGGCAAAACGAATTAAACAGAAAGTAAGGTTTTAATTTGGGTTTCGCCATTTTATTTTTATAAAGACTCATTTAAGTATTCCTGAAACATGGGGAAATAGGCCTCCCAACAGGCCGCTGCCCTAGGTCTCAAGGACCAGGCTGATCCTGAGAGTAGAAATGCTTCACTGACCATGTTTCTCCATAAAGGGGCCCTGAGCACATGGACCCTGGCCTCGTAAGGTTCTTACAGAGTTCCTGGCCCAGCTCACTCCAGAGTTTGGAAACTGCACCAAATGGTCCCAGTTTGTCAGTGGATTGGGAGAAGGAGCAACTGAGAACTAAACCGACTGTGACCCCTCCCTTCTCTTGAGGGTTTTGAATCCTTCATGATTTTAAGCTGGGGTTGAATTTCACTCACCATTTTAGCCCTGACACTTAGTACAGCATCTGGCACACATGGGCTTGCAGTCACTTAAGTCAGTGAAGACCACAGCTGGAGCCAGCCATGGCTCCTGCAGGCATAACTCTTGTACAGATACCTTGGCCCTGGTACACTTTGAGTGTGGAGGAATTGGGATTTGTGACCCGGTGATTGATTTTCTTGGCTGTTTTTATTCTTCTTTAGATGAGAGATTACAGGAGTGAGGTGATGTTTTTATCCATAGGTCCAAGTAATTTAGCTCAAAGCCAATAGGGAAAGGCAAATTATCTTTAAAGCTTGCCTTATCTACTGTAAGTATTTGGGCACAAATGGACACTTCTTGGGCTCCATAAAACATGACCCCCTTCTCTGTTACTTTAGAAAAAGCCACTTCCCTGGGGACTTCCGTTTATCTGTGAACTGCAATGACAAATGTTTCTCTAGTCTCTGCTCTCGGCCCCTTGGCACTGACTTGAGAAACAAACAAGTCTCGTGGGGAGGAGGGGTGGAATACAGGTTGTGCAGGTGCCTGGTTGGGGAAGGAACTGGTTCTCTGCCTTCCTAGGGTTAGTTCCAGCTAATCATAAATAAGGTGGTAGAAGCACAGCATTCCCCTTCGTGCACGGCTACTGAACCAGTCTCTCACATGTCCCCACTCTCCACTAGGATTGAGAGCTTTCCTAGGCTCAGTCTATGTCCTTTAGTGTATCTTAGCTCCTGTTTGTTGAAGGGACTTAACAGTTTCTACTTTGGCTGACTTGGACCTCTCAGCAGCACTCCCAGGATAGGTGAGGGCCAGGCTCTGGCCAGGACTGTGGTGTCTGGAGGTTATGTGCACACAGCCTATCCAGTGTTTTAGCTTTTAGGGGGAGGGGGCCTGACAGCTTAACAAGGGAGGCCCCAGATGCACACAAGCAGGACAATGCAGAGTTTTCACTGGATGAGTAAGAAGCACCTAGTCAGGCAAATTAGTACAGACCTGGGATTTAATAAACAGAAGCTCGGCCTGGGTTTACCAGCCATCCCCAAGAATCGAATATGTGTGTGTGGGGGGGGGAGGGGTATTGGTGAAGGTGCAAAACTTATGGAAGAATAGGAATACTGAGTCTTGGCAGGAGGGAAGGCATGGAACTGCCAGGAAAATATTTTCCTTACCTGTGGTTCACCTGGGTTAGCTGCACAGCATTTACCCAACAGCCCTGACTTAGAAACAGGCCTTACTTTAAATGTTTGTATTGCCCAGGAAACGACGAAAATAAGTGATGAAAGGGCAATGGGTGGGAAGGAAATTATTGACAATCTGGTCACTTAAATCCTGGGGAAAGTTTGGGTGAGTTCTTTTCTCGTTAATAAAAATTAAACCCTTCGGGGCTCCGCCTGCTGCAAAAAGTAAAATAAAACGAACAACAGCAACAACAACAAAAAAACCACCGTATGACTAGGTTTTGAAGACCCGAACTGTACAAGATTACTCTTTGTCTCCAGCTGAGCCCCACTTGAGCATTTGAGTCTCCAGCCGAAGGAAAAGCCTCGACTGCTCGAAACCAGCTTTGGGCCGGGCTGGGCGCATGAACATTGGGACAGCAGAAACTATGGCTTTTGCCCTGGCTAGCTTTAGAGAACCGCTCCGAAGAGTCGAAGTGGTGGCCAGAGCACCGAAGAGGAGGGGAGTTCGGGAGCGGAAACAGCCCAGGGGCCCAGGGAGGGGCGGCTAGGCCTGCTTGGGGCCTGGCCAGGCACGGAGGCGGGGCCCACTCCAAAAGACCGCGCAACTTGGGCGGGGCCAGACCAGCTGGGACCTGGCGACAACTGAGCCCTGACCCTTGCCTGGCGCCAACCTCGGGTGTTCCAGAGGCTTCCGCTAGACCACAATTCTCAGGGGCTCGCCCTGGCAGCCTCCCTCCCTGGCTTAGCCTCACCTCCCGCGCTGAGGGCTGTGGCTGGTCCCCAGCGCATAGCACACTGGGAACTGTAGTTTTCTCCTGGCGCACCTACGCCAGAAAGGAGGTCGGGGGAACTGCGTTTCCCAGAGTGCAGCGGGGTGGCGAGGGAAGGCAGGGGGGAAGGGACAGTCGGTCGCAGACCGCGCTGGGTTGCCGCCGCCGCCGCCGCCGCTGCCGCCATCGTGCCAGCCCCTCGGGTGAGTGTCGGGGCTAGCGCGCCGGGGCGGGGGCTAGGCCGCTAGAGCCGCGCTCTGGGCCGCCTGGAGCCTCCGCTACCAGTCTCCGGGCGCCCCCCCACCCCCACCGGCGGCCCAAAGCCGCGCGGGGACGGGGCCATGTGTCGCGCGCGGCTCCGCCTCCCGCCGGTCCTTTGAGGCGGCGGCCGAGGGGAACACAGAGACAGGCGCCTATCCGGCAGTGTGGTGCCTATAGCGGGTGCAGCGGACTGCGCTGTGGCCAGGCTTTTTTTTCTCTGGTCCAGACCACCCGGATGGGGCTCTCCGGGCCCCGCCCCGTCTGGCCTAGCCCGGCCTGCCCGAGTCGCGCAAGCTCTGCAGGCAGGCTAGCGGGACGACCCCAGCCCCACGTCCTGCCACCCGCCAGCGAAGGATCCGGGGATGGGCAAGCGCCACCCGGCCCGCTCCGGAGTCAGCATTGGGTAAGGGCGCTTTCCTGCCGCAGCCCGGGATTAGGACTCTCATCCGTTTCCCAACCATAGCAAGGCTAGGATATAGGTGAATGCTTCTCCCCTGCTTGTCTGCACGTTGGGAGTGCACAAAACCTAACTCCCACTCTGTGGAACTCATGCGTAGGTTCCTGCGTGGAGAGTAGGGTCAGGGAATCTGGAGCGAGAGGGTTCCATGTGGGACTTAACCCTCCTCCAGCCTTGGAGGATCTGGCCTGATGCGAGGAAGCGGCTCTGGACTGGTAGGCTCAGACCCCGCCCTTCTATCAGAGACCAGGCCTCAGCTGTGGTTGGGTTGGCCGGCTGTATTAGTGGAGGAGGGGAGGAAAAAGCCTAGGAGGTGAGGTTGGATATGAGAGCCCCCAACATGTTATTAGACCTGCTCCAGTGCATTCTAATCCTCACATCTGCCCTTTCCAGTCATTTGCCCTCTTCCCCAGAGGAGAATGATTCCGTAAGATTGGTGGTGATAAGGTTGGATTTAATGGAGGGGAAAGTAGGATTCAGACCTGAAGTCCATAAGCCCAGTGCCAAATAAGAGACTGGGCTTGAGGTGACATTGGCGGTGAGCACATTTGGGCCGCGGGGCTCAGATTCAGATTCTGGGGCTCTTCTGAAGCGTGGGTGGGAGAACTAGAGTTGAAAGTTGCAGAAAGTCAGGCTTCTCTCACATGCTTGCTCACTTCTCACCAGGTGGAGTAACCTGTTTACAGGCAGGAGGCTGGTTGAACCTTGAGAAATTGCCTTCATTGATGAATCCAATGACCCCCTTGAGTCCTGGGAGAAGAGGAGTATCTAGCCTTAGAGTAGTCTTCTGACAGGCTTTGTAAAGGTATTTCTGATTGAGTGATGATATATTAAGAGACCAGTCCAGAGAGGACCATGGGATTTTGGGAAGAGACAGCTTGTCGAGTCTTGATTCCTCTGACCCAGTATAGCTTCTGAGCTATAGTTTTTGTGAGGATTAAAGAAGCAGCTAAGTCTCCGTAGGTCTGGCTTCAGCAGCAAGCAGATCTCTTAAGAAAGTTGAGTTAGGCCCATGATGCAGGAAGCCACCACCGCTGGACTTTTTTTTTTCCCTTGAGTATTTCCCCGGGTGATATTTTTCTGGTCATTGGGCTCTAGCTTTGGCAGTTTTTCTGCAGTTGAATTGCTTTGTCTAGTCATTCTCCCTGATTAAGGAGAACAGGCAAAGATCTGTCCTGATCTCCTGATTCCCTTCCCTGTGTACTCAAACCTCCTAGTCCACATGCTGGCCCATAAACATGTGGAAGTCAGGTTCATTCAGCAAGCTCAGGAGAGGTCTGGTTTGCTAGTGGACATGGGCAAGAAGAAGGGACTGCCCTAAGAACATACACAGGATCCCTGTGATAGAATCTCTTAGTACTAGAGACAGCTGTTTCAAGACCCTCTGAAGATTGTCAGGATTCCTTTTGTCTAGGACACAGGTTTCACGTGAGGTAGGCTTACTGCTATGGATCAGTTTGCACATTCCAAGGCCCTAAGTGACTTTATGATAATGGTTTTCTTCAGGGTCAAAAAGATACCATTCCTTCTTGAAGATTACCCAGGAGGAGGAAGAATTCCGGTTTCTCCCTCATTCCAATCCTAGAAGTTTTCTATAACTTCTGTGTCTGGGCTTAACTAGCCATTACCCGGCATCCTGACCCCCAGAAGTCCTTGATCTTTCTGGAATTTGGCAGGCCATCTGTATCTCAGAGATAAGAAGAGAGTCCTGAGATTCTCCAGAATCTGTCTGCACCTTCTATTCACATAGGGCTGACTTGGAAGTGGAGTTTGGCATGAAGCAGTCGAGATGTGGCTGCATAAGCATGGGGGCAGGGTGTGAGGATGCCTAGGTTATCAACTCTAAACTAGGTCCTTTAGTGACATAGAGTGCACTTCTTTTTTTTTTTTTAAGTTTTTATTTATTTTGAGAGAGAAAGAGCACGCATGTGTGCTGGCGGAGGGGCAGAGAGAGAGGGAGAGAAAGAATCCCAAGCAGGTTCCACTCTCAGCATGACTCAAAGCTGTATCTCATGACTGCAAGATCATGACCTGAGCTGATGTCAAGAATCGGATGCCTAGCCAACTGAACTATCCAGGAGCCCCTGCACCTCTCCTCTCTGAGCCACATCTCACTTTAAAAAAAAAAAAAAATTATTGTTTATTTTTGAGAGAGAGACAGTGCATGCAAGTACAAGTGGGGGAGGGGCAGAGAGAGAGGGAGACACAGACTCTGAAGCAGGCTCCAGGCTCTGGGCTGTCAGCACAGACCCTGATGCAGGGCTTGAACCCATGAACCGTGAGATCATGACCTGAGCCAAAGTTGGACACTTAACCGACTGAGCCACCCAGGTGCCCCTGAGCCATATCTCACTTTATTCTGCTGTCTAATTTTAGAACTGGAAGACACCTTATATTAAAATATTCTAGGATTCCTCTACTGGAACATTAGTATCTTTCTTGGAACTTTCTTTTCCTTTCTTACCAATGATTAGTATTATTCAACAACCATTCTTTGGCCCTTTTTGTGTAATAGGCTCTGAGCTGAAACTGAAGGTAGCAAAATGAGCCCTACCCAGTCCTGGTGCTGGGGAAAGGAGGAAATGTTACTATTACATACTTAGGGCTAATGTTACTATTATGTACTTAGGGTCGTTTGGCACAGAAGAAGGGGCTAGAGCACAGATGAAGAAAGGCTGTTAGTGAGCCTACTCTCCTCTCTGCTTCCAGCAGGAACCGTAGAGCAAGGCATTCTTCCACTGGTGTGTGCAGGAAGGTCTGGGGTCCCTTGAGCAATGCTGTCACCACTCCAGATTGCTGTGGCTTTTGGGTCTAGCTGCTGTCTTCTACAGCCTGCTTCTCTGTCCCAGGGGTCTCTGCTGGGCATTCTCCCACTGTCTGGGACTCTCACCAGCATTTTGTGGTCTTCCCATTCCCTGAGTGGAGCCTGGGTGTGTGGCTTCTGCCCCTTTCAGTAAGACCCTCTCAGGTCACTTTTTTTCAAATGCCCAGTGCTCCTGAATGGTACCCATGAGGACATCTGCCCAGAGTGAGAAACAGAGCTGCCCACCCCCCAGAGATAAAAGGGAATAGTCCTTTTGGAGAGAGGGGATCCAAAAACGTTTCCGCAGGATGGACATTGAAAGTTGAGCAGGATTTCTAAAGAGCAGGGGTTGTTGAACTGAACCTCCTCATGGAGATTTTTTTTTTTTAATTTAATTTTTGCTGATGGGTCCTCTGAGAATGTTTGTGTATTTGAGGTTGGATTTGAATTGGCTACCCCTTCCCTGGCTTTGAGACTTTCTTGCTTTGACCATATGTGATAAGAATTCCTGAATTGCTCCCTGAGGGAGTCAGCAGTGTGTGGGTTATCCCTGGAGTGACTTCCAGGCCCACGTGATATGATCATTTTGGTCAGCATCCTGGGCACCAGGTTTGTGTGGAATCATCCTCCTTCTCATCCTGTCAGCTAGAATGTGTCTTCCTGGGAAGAATCCTTTGTGCAGGTCTGGCTGTGACTGTGGAAGTGTCTTAGTGGCCACCTGACCTGCTATGGCTTTCTTTTACTGCCCTGGGTCTTACTCCTTACCTATTTGTGGTACCTGCTATGTGCCGACTCCCTAAGTCCCTAGAGTGGAGAGGAGCTACCCCTGAGAAGGAGAACCTCCCCGTCATGAGAGTGGTATTTTTGAGGTGCCTGGGAACTCAGGACTGTTTGCTTCAGTAAACTGAGGAAATTCTGGGATGTTTTTTCTTTTTTCTTTCTCTTTCCTTCTTTCTTTCTCTCTTTCTTTAATGTTTATTTATTTTTGAGAGAAAGAGTGAGAGAGAAAGAGAGAGGGAAACAGAGGATCCAAAGCAGGCTCCACGCTCACAGCATAGAGCCCGATGTGGGGCTCGAACTCATGAACTGAGAGATCATGGCCTGAGCTTAAGTTGAACCCTCAACCGACTGTGCCACCCAGGCACCCCTGGAATGTGTTTCTTAAAGCCTCTGATACTTCAGAGCCACTGGGTCTCACCAGGGCAGAGACTGCTGCCCCCTGGAGTGATGTCTGTGTGTAGAGACATTGGTTCCATTTGCAGAGGTAGTTTTACACCCAGGCGAACGCAAGTACTCACTTGTCCCTATGGTATAGTCCTACTTTGACCAGTTGAGCATGCACTGAGGGTCTTTCTGTACTGAGGGGAATGGAATTTGTTGATTTCAGAGGGCAAGAAAAGGCCTGGGCTCCATTCCTCAGCACTTCATTTGTTACCTCTACACTTTATGCTACTTGACATTGGCTCACAGCTGTTCTAGTCCAAGCCAGTTTTGTGGATATCTTAATGCTGGCTATGCCAGTGGCCCTATGTAGTCTTGAATTTTTTCTTAACCTCTTGGAGTCCTGGTTTCTGCATCTATAAAATGATGGTAATCATACTAGGTTTGCAGCTGTGAGGCTCAAATGAGAGAACACATGTAACTGTTTTTTTTTACGTTTATTTTTTTTATTTTTGAGAGAGAGAGACAGACCGTGAGTGGGGGAGGGGCAGAGAGCTAGAGAGACACAGAATCCGAAGCAGGCTCCAGGCTCTGAGCTGTCAGCACAGAGCCTGACATGGAGCTCAAACCTACAAACTGTGAGACCATGACCTGAGCTGAAGTCGGACGCTCAACTGACTGAGACACCCAGGCGCCCTCATATGTAACTGTTTTGCTTACAGAAGAAGTCATTCCATTCAGCACTCCGGAGACTCCGTGTGCATCCCTTTATTCCTCTGCTCACCTCAGTCTCAGAGTGTCATGGCAGTATTAGCCAGGCATGGTGGTAGCAGACCATGGGGGTGGTCACTTAGGGGCTTTAGGCCCAACTGGGGAGCCAAGTCCATGTATACCTGACCAGTAAGTTCATGGCCTGGGGTTCAGTTCATGGATGGGAGCTGTCTAGGACAGGGTCCCTAGAAATCTCTGGGTCATGTGGGAAAGGGAGGCTACTTAGGGTCTGAGTAAGTACAGAGCAGAGGGACCAGAATGCAGATCTCAGGAATTAGCTTCTGGGCTGGCCAGGGTGTCCTGAAGGTTCTGGATCCCTCCTCCAGGCCAAAGAGGAGGAAAAGGCCCTCACTGGAGGCACTTAGGCCTCAGGGGTCTGCCCCAGGAAAGGGTTCTGTCCTGGCCAGCCATGCCGGCACTAGACCTTGGCTGATTTCTCTCCAGACTTCAGGCAGGGGAATGGTGGACTAGGCAGTTGGGAGTCCTGGATTGAGGCTGTTCCATGGTGTGGTATCCTTGTAGGAGGCTGAGGTAACCACCTTCTTTCTAGTTCTTGACCTCGGTGTTCACTTAGGACCTGACTGACTCCTTGCAGCTGGGTCTTCCTTTATACCCTCAGTTGATTACCCCTAACATCCCCAATTACTGGTGAGGAAACAGGGTCAAAGGGTCATACAACAAGGGAGAGGAGGAATAGGCTAGAGGCCAAGCCTTTGAGGGTGTGGTTGTGTGCCTGCTGTTGAGCCACAGCTGACCTTCTTTCAGGTGACCAGGGCTTTGGGAATAAGTGAGGGGGTTGGACCAAGCCCTCCAATAGACAGATGACTGGGTAGTTGACAAAGGACTGTTTCCTGATGACTTAGACAGAAGGTGCAGGTAGAGAGGAGGTGGGTCACTTAAATTCGGCAGGGTTCACCCAGAATTTGCTCCTCCTCCAGAGAAGGAGAGCTGGGCCAGGCACCATGGCAACAGGGATGCCCAGGTCAGGGAGACAGAGCATAAACAAATATGTTAAGTGTGACAATCTCATTCAGTGATAAGTGCTAAGAAAACAATACAAGATGGTGAAATGAGTGGCCAGTTACTTTAGACTGAACGGACAGAGAAGGTGTCTGTGAGGAGGTGACATTTGAGCTGACACATATGTGACAAGGAGCAGACAAATGAAGATCCAGAGAGAATAGTGATCTGGGTAGAAGGATCAACAGTTGCAAAGCTCTTGGGTGAGAACAGGCTCAGCATGTTCCAGGAACAGGGACATGCCCAGACTGGCAGTAGAGGAGGGGCGAGGGGTGGGTTGGGTGGCAGATGAGGTTGGACAGCCAGGAGGGCAGGTCACCCAGGGGCCTTGAAGGCAGTCTAAGTGGTTGAGACTGTCAGTGGAGAATGGGAGGGAAGTCACTGGAGGGCCATAGGATGTATGAGAGTAATGGCCATGGTTGATGCTGACTTCAAGGATCCCCCTAGAAGCTTGGTGTATCTGCTGACATGCCCTGCAGGCCTTGGTGATGGGTGCTCAAAAAAAGACAAACATGGGTCTTTCTCTGTATCAGTCTGGAGTTTGGAACATCCTCTTCCCCATCACTCTCCTGCCCCCAGCCCTGCCCCAGGTCCAGCTAGGCCAGGATCTCTGACTTGCTGAGATGGTAGAACTGGGCTGTGACTTCGCACGTTTGGGAAAACTGTGAGATCATCCCCCATGAAAACGCCTTTTGTTTGGGTTTGGTGTGGAAGTCTGCCTGGTGCCTTTGTTTGGAGGCAGAAGCCCTGGTTCAGGCCTGTCTTGCCCCTCTCTGAGAAAGTCAAGGTTAGAGGTTAGGGCTTCAGTGCTATGTGCCCAGGAGCACCTGTCTCACTGGGTGGTCTACTCATTTTTACCTCCAACCTGTTGTCTCTGGGAGTCCTGGCTCTGGAGTCCACTAAACCTGGTTCCATCTAGTTAGACCACCCATTAGGCTTATGGCCTTGAACAAGTTAGCTAACCTTTCTGAGCTTCATTTTGCTCGTCTCTAATGTGGGAATCGAGTGACAGGGTGTTAGGACCAAATGCATGTAAAGCCTTTAGCACATGTCTATACCTAATACGTATTAGTAAAAATGAGATGTTATCAGGTAGACACTGCTATTTAAGTTTTGTCACTGGAGGGGCATCTGGGTGGCTCAGTCGGTTGAGCGTCCGACTTCGGCTCAGGTCATGATCTCACAGTTCATGGGTTCGAGCCCCGCGTCTGGCTCTGTGCTGACAGCTCAGAGCCCGGAGCCTGCTTCCGATTCTGTGTCTCCCTCTCTCTCTGCCCCTCCTCCACTCACACTCTGTCTCTCTCTCCTTCAAAAAAAAAAAAAAAAAAAATTAAAAAAAATTTTTTTAAAGTTTTGTCACTGGAAACACTGACCCAGAATTTGAGGATAGAAATGAAAATTTTCTGTTGTCTAATGGGGTCTTCTGGACAAAAGATTTTTTTTTTTTTTTTTTTTTTTTTTTTTTTGGGCAAAAGATTTACCCTGGGATCCTTGACAGCCTCAGGGAGTCTGAACAATCTGAAATTATTCGCAAGGCTGGGACATCCCTACCTCTGTGCAAATTTATTGGGAGAGGGTCACAGTTTTTGAGACATTCTTAGAGGGTCTTTGCACCCACAGAGACCTAAAGGTCAGTGAAGGCTGATGCTCAGTGAGCGAGAGGTCATCGAGGTCATTTCTGCTCCTTGAGGAGCCTGGCCTCACTCAGCCTGCGGACTGTTGGGGTGAAGCAGGAGATGGCGTGGTCAGCGGTCCTCTTGGAAGAACTGTAGGAGAAGCCGTCACGAAGGTCAGTCCCCATCCTGATATGAGGCTGCTTCTGAGCCTTGGCATTTTTCTTTTTAGACTGTTCTTTCTGCAGTATATGTATTAGAATCAAGGTCAGGGCTTGCTGGCCATCCTGGGGAACATCCTCCCAGCCTGGCCCAGACCCATCCCTGTGTTGCTTGGGATGGGGGGGGGGGGGGGGACTTTGCTCCCTGCTTCTTTTTCTGGATGCAGGAATGCTGCCTCCCAGCCAAGAGTTGAAAGCTTTATGGGAGATTTGGAGTCAAACTGTAAATCCTGTAGTTTGCTGAGCCACACTCTGTGCTAAGGGATTGGGGTGGGATGGAGTGGGTGTGGCAGGAACCACACTGGAACCCTCCCAGACCAGAGCCACAATGTTTAGGCAGAGGAGTGAGCCCTGGCTGTGTTAATATGGTTTTGCACATGGGGTTGGGGTCAACATATGAGTCTGGGAAGGAGGACCCAAATAGATGGAATCTGAGGGAAGAGTAGGAACTTGACCAGACAGATGAGAGGAGGGAGGACATCCCAGTAGGGGGACTCATAGGGTGAGGGTGGGGCAAAAATCAGTGAGCAAGCACTGAGTGAGTTCTGTTCTATTTGTGTGTGAGCTGGATGGAGGTAGGACAGAATGCTAGGGAGACAGGGACAGGTATGGATGCATATCTGTGGAGTTTCAAGATTTAATCCAAAGGTGAGGCTGTTGTACAGAAGAGACATGGCCAGCTTTGTGGTTTAGAGCTCAGGGGCACATATTTAGCAGAAAGAAAGTGCTGACTTCAACCAGAGGACCCAGTGTAAGCCCTGATGTACTAGATGGACTTGGGGCAAGACATATCACTAAACCTCAGTTTTCCCACCTGTAAAGTGGGATGACAATGGAATCTGACCACATGGCTACCATGATCAGTACCTGGAAATAAACATATCAGGGTCAAACAGGCCAATAACAAGGTTGGTATTGGCTTCAGGGACCCTATTTGGAAAAGGCCTCAGTCTACATAGTTTTGAAGGTTCCTTCTCACACTTTCTGGTGCCCCCAAGCAGTCTCATTCCTTAGGAAAACACACTTTGCCCTGCCCCACTGGACCAAAGTGTCTTTCTGTCCCTTTATCTGTCCTCCCTCTTCACTCCACCACTACTTCTGCCAAGTAGTTTTTGTATTGGCAAGTTAACATACCTTAAGAACAATATTGAAAAAGGAGACCCCCCCCCATACTTCCTCTGCATCACTGTCCTACCACATGGCACCACTTTTCTTGTCTTTGGGTCAGCTTTTATTTAGCCTTATTTTCCCTTACCCTCCATCTCCAGCTTCCTGTTCCCTGCCCTTATCTCTTTTCTTGTGCCCAGACACATACTTATGCTTTTTCTTCTGATCGGCATACTCTTTCTCCAAGACCTTCCCTGAGGACTGCCCAACCTTGCCAAGGACAGAGGGAGAGATGGCCCTTACCCATTCTTCTAGCTTTCCCTCTGCCCCAGAGCTCTTGGGGTAGGATACCATGGGGCTGGGCCACAGTGAATGAGCCAAACATAGTGAATATTAGGTTGGAAGAGGCAGAGATTTGAGATGCAGTAGAGATGGCTGGGAGTGGGAGGGGGGGGGGTAGCTACAGTCTGACCCCTTGGAAATGTGACCATGACAGCAGCTGAGACTAGCTTTTGACCCTATGCTTTTCCTACAAGTTGATTTGTTTCTTGGCAGAGTATAAACTGGGACACACCTTGTATTCCTGTGTAGCAGGCGTGCCTGGGTCCAGTCTTTCTCTTCTGCTTGTTTTAGACTTTTCTTGGACATTTCTTAGTCATCTTAGCACTGAGCTCCTATTTTTAGTGCCACCACCTCCTATGGGACCTAAAATAAAGCTGGCTCATCTTCCTGGCCCCTCATTGGCTGAAGTATTGGTCATAGGCTGGGAGATTGGCTGGATTGGGACTAAGCCACTGGCCCTCTACATTATCTATCCCGGCTGGCTCCTCTGGCCTTGGGTGAGGTCATAGGGACTAGAGTGAACTAGCAGGTTCCCTTGGTGAGGCTTCACAACCACTGGCAACATCAGGGTTCCACCCCCTTACAGAGGAGGGAGCTGAGGCCCTTCTTGGGGCAATGACTTGCATCAGGTCCCACCACTGTTAATGGTTGTCTGCCATTAACAGACACAACGCAACTCCTCACTGCTTTGGTTCAGAGTCCTGTTGTCAGAAGATGGGGAGGTAGTCAGACACAACTGTGGAACAAAATACAAGTCTGCCATTGTGGTATCCTTCAGTGAGATGTGGGCTTCCTATCTGGGAGGGGCCTAGCAAAGCCAGAGTGGCTCTCGTCTACGGCTTGAGTTTCCTTCTAGCAAGCCTTGGAGCTGTGATGTCTATAGCTGGGAGGGGGTCTCCCCGCCTACCCCCCCAAAGACCAGAGAAGGGCAGCCCCTTCCAACGGAGGCAGTGCTGGGATGGGGAGTGTGAAGAGATAACCGCCTCTGTTTCCCTTCCCAGACCCCCTCAGTATTACTCTCTGATTCTTTGAATTCATGTTCCCATCTCTGAAGTGGGTAGGGGTAACACTGTCATGAAGAAATGAATAGATATTACCTGTGCTCAAAGAAGTAAACTGCTCCCTTAAGACTAAAATGGAGGATCACTTGCTGTTTTATTGCAAGTGAGGACTTGAGGAGACATCTCCCCCTACTCTCACTGGGTCTTCCTCCACCTCTTGATATAGCCCTGGGGCAATGTTGATGGGACTAAGGACATTACACAGATATCTGTAATTTCTGACTTGCAAAGTGGGAAGAACAGATTGTTGAGAGAATTAAAACATGTGGGGAGAGTGTGTGTCGTTAGCTCCTTCTTAAAGCCCCACCCCCCATTGGGCTTGCTCTGACTGTCCTGGCTCCACCCTCAGCACCTATCCTATGTGCTCCACATCCTGGGAGCCCCTTTGTTTCATTAGCCAGAGCTCCTCAAAGGAGAATCTGAGTCTGGTCCACCTCTGGGCTCCCTGCACTGGTCTGTATTGGGAGGGGCCTCCTACCAATTCTCCAGGACCTCTCTATAACAGACCTCACCAAAAGACTCCCTCCTCGAGGAGGCCAGGAGGGGTAGGGGTCAGTGAAGAAACCGCAGCTGGCTACCTCGTGTTCCCTTGGTACCAACACTTCCCTCCATGTCTTGCTGATCTTGCAGGTCTCAGTGAGGCCGGGTGACGCTCCAGAATGGGAGACAAGCCAATTTGGGAGCAGATTGGATCCAGCTTCATTCAACATTACTACCAGTTATTTGATAACGACAGAACCCAACTAGGCGCAATTTATGTAAGTCTCCAGCTCTAGGGCCTGAACAGGGTCCCCAAGGGATCCATTCAGATGTTGGGCCAGTGTGTCCAGTTCACAAGTTCTAGCAGCCCTTACCGGATTTGGCTATACTCTTCTATCTAAGCTTCTGTCTGTGGCAGAAGGGGCCTGAGGCTTAGCCCAACTACCTGGTCTACACGTTCCCTTCTGTCATCTTCCATAAGAGTAGGGATCCTGTATCCTTGGCGGGTTGTTACGGGCTTGCCATTCCATGGTCCTGAGAGTGCCTCTGGTTCCAGATTGGGCAGCAGCAGACAGATGCTAAGGCTCATGGTGCTTTCTGGAAGTGGCAGGTATGAGCATCATCAATGCAAAACTGAGTTCTCCTGGAGGTCTTAGGTCCAAGTTTCCTTTTGAGGGCCAAACACCCCGGAATGCTCATGGTAAACAAATGGGGTTAGCCCAGGGAGACTGGTGTGTCTTTAACTCTTCTAGGCAGGCACTTGCTATTTTAACGTTTTTTTGTGTGTGTTTTTTTTTTTTTTTTTTTTTTTTTTATTTTTGGGACAGAGAGAGACAGAGCATGAATGGGGGAGGGGCAGAGAGAGAGAGGGAGACACAGAATCGGAAACAGGCTCCAGGCTCCGAGCCATCAGCCCAGAGCCCGACGCGGGGCTCGAACTCACGGACCGCGAGATCGTGACCTGGCTGAAGTCGGACGCTTAACCGACTGCGCCACCCAGGCGCCCCGTCACTTGCTATTTTAATGATCATGTATACCAAGAGCTACTTGTATTTGACCCTGCCAGGACTCAGTCACAGTAATGTGATTGATCAGGCCATTTCTAGCAGGTCTGTCCAGAATGGAAATGATAGGAGTCATCCAGCATAGCCTGAGAACCTGACTGGGCTGTGGGGCAAAGCTCTCTCTGTGTCTCCAGAAACTCGGGGTCAAGTCTGAAGAAAAGAAAGGGATCTTACCAGTGGAAAGCCAAATCCAGTAAATGCATTATTTGGTTGTCATCATAGAGAGTTTTAAAAACTTGAACTGATATGACTCTGGGATCCTGGCATTTCTGTTTTATTTGCTTCTTAAAATCAATGAAAGCAGCCCCGACCCAGAGAAGAGAGCATGGTCCTAAAAGAATGCTTTATGTATGTCATTTTGTATAATCCTCAGCATATGTCTCTTTTAAAGATCAGAAAATAGAGGGGCGCCTGGGTAGCTCAGTCGGTTAAGCGGCCGACTTCGGCTCAGGTCATGATCTCGCGGTCCGTGAGTTCGAGCCCCGCGTTGGGCTCTATGCTGACAGCTCAGAGCCTGGAGCCTGTTTCAGATTCTGTGTCTCCCTCTCTCTGACCCTCCCCCGTTCATGCTCTGTCTCTCTCTGTCTCAAAAATAAATAAACGTTTAAAAAAAAAAATTTTTTTTTAAAAAATAAAAAAAATAAAGATCAGAAAATAGAAAAATATGTAACTTGCCAAATATTATAGCTGGTAAGTAGCAAAGGCAGTTTTGAGTTCTGCCCCTGAAGTCTATGGCAGGAAAAATATGGAGGGGAGGGGATGAAACTAGTGGGTTGCATGTTGATGTAGGTAGGGTCCCAGGCTAGGCCTTGGGAGGCCTTGTCAGCCTCCATTCTTCCCTCACCTCATGGGTGTCCTTATGGGAGTGGCCTCAGTAGAATTCAGCCTGAGCTCTAGAGATGGTAATTGAACATAGAATGTTTCCAAGTTATTTCTCATGGGCTTCTCTAGTACTGGTGCTGACTGACCACATAGCAGGATGACTTTTGGCTGAGCCTTGACCACATAATAGGCAGCCTAGGGCTCATGCATATCAGAGGCCATATAACTTCTTTGTTTTTGTTTTTGTTTTTTAGTTTATTTATTTATTTTCAGAGAGAGAGAGAGCGGGGGAGGGACAGAGAGAATCCCAAGCAGGCTCCATGCTATCAGCTCAAAGCCCGACACAGGGGTCTAGCTTATGAATTGTGAGATCATGACCTGACCTGAAATCAAGAGTCAGACACCTGACCAACTGAGCCACCCAGATGCCCCCAGGGGGCATATAACTTCTTGAATAAAAACCAGGAAATGAACTTACTAAATAGGTTTGTATTTTGTTAGCTTTTCAGAGCCTGGGCTCTGGGAAGATAGGGTGTAATTAAAGAGGTTGTTAGTAGTGTAAAGTATGGAAACTACCTTCAGTTCCCTTCTTTACAGATAGGGTAATTGAGTTTTGGACTCATTTTTCCAAACAAGGTCCTTTTCAGGGACTCAGAGATAAATTCCTTTTTCTCTGAGGCCCTGACCCCATGTTTTCTGGTTTTCAGATTGACGCATCATGCCTTACGTGGGAAGGACAGCAATTCCAGGGGAAAGCTGCCATTGTGGAGAAGTTGTCTGTAAGTAAAGGCCAGGGTCATGCTGCAAGCAGCTACTTCCCTGCCTTGCTGGCCACAGCCCATCACCCCCTCTTTCTTTTGCAGAGCCTTCCGTTCCAGAAAATCCAGCACAGCATCACGGCGCAGGACCATCAGCCCACGCCAGATAGCTGCATCATCAGCATGGTTGTGGGCCAGCTCAAGGTAATAGTGCTGGTAGGGAGGAGTGGGCAGGCAGAGGAGAGCCCTGCGCACCTGCCTTCCCTGTCATGTGACCTGCTTATCAAGGGACACTCGGTGTCTAGAGCTGTATAATTCAATACAATAACCACTAGTCACATTTTTATATTATGTTTCAATTTTAATGGCAATTTTTAAATTGCATTAATTAAAATGAAAGTTAAAATGGAGTTCCTCAGCCGAACTAAGTATATTTCAAGTGCTTATAGTCAGTCACTGTGACTGCCTATTGGACAGTGCAGACACAGACTGATTCTGTTGTTACAGAAAGTACTATTGGAGAGTACAGGTTTAGAGCCTTTCTGGAAAAGGGACAAGAGGTATAGGAGCAGGGTGGGGTTGTGGTGCTAAGATACTGGGCCTTCATACTGCCCTGAGGTATAGGTGGGCTTTCTGTCGGCAGCTGGTCCTAGATGGGCCAGCTGGGTGCTGAGTTGCAGTCCCTTGCTGGAGTCCATGTTGCCACTTCCTGAGCTGGCTACTGGCTCCGCCACCTGCTGAGCAAAGCAGATTCCTGGAACTCCTGCTTCTGTTTGCATTCTCCTTTCCTCTTCCAAGACCTATCCTCTTCAAAGCCTTCAGCTCCTCAGTCCCCAAGAACTCTCATGGGAACTCCTACCTGTTGTGCTCCAGCAGACTGAAGCCAGATTTTTAATTTCCAAAAAGCTTCTCCTCCTTTCCAAAGCAGGACAAGTTGGCTGCCCGTCGACCAGGTCCCAGTCTCCTGGACCCGTGTCACGGTGGGACTCTGAATAATAGGCCCCATGGCCTTCTCCGTAGGTTAGGTGGGGCCTTCTGGGTTAAATAAAAGGGCAGAAAGAGGGGCCCCATAGGCCTCTGCCATGGACCCAGAAGGACCTGCCTTGTGGCCTGGACTTCCCTGTCAGTTTTTCCTGCCTGTCCAACATGCCCTGCCCAGAGTTTGTGTTCAGATAGGCCGTTGGGAGTGAAGAGGTCTTTTCAGGGGGCTCGGTGCCTATTTTCCAGGATAGGGTCAGTAAGCATGGCCCATTTCCCACTTGGCTTCAGGTTCATTCTGCTGCTTCTGTCCCAACTCAGAGTCCCTGAAAGACTGATTTGCCTAATTGCTGATGAAAAATCCCAGAAACCCCAGCAATGTTAGAGATAGCACTGGTTAACTGGGCTCCTGCCTTAACTATGCTTCATCCTGATCTTCTGCAGTTTGGCTGGAGGTGTCTTGCCTTTTTTTTTTTTTTTCATTGCAAATGTTATATATGACACGACAGGAAACATCACCAGGTGACATTGCTTCGTTTTTGCTCTTTGTTTTGCTCTTTGTTAGAGCTTTGATTACAGTGTGAACTCCGTTTTGAGTCTTTTCTCACCTACTTGGCCACAGTCAGTATTAACAGTAGTTTCTCTGAATTGGACTAACTGGTGTAATCAGACGCTAAGATTATTTAGGTTTTAGGTACTGTAAGTTATGCGGTGAGCACTACAGAACTCTTTCAAATTGATCACTGCTTAGAGACATGGGCTCAGAAGCAGGTGTGTTTTCTGCTCTCTTACGGTGGCTAATTGGTGATGCATTCTACAGTTTAAGTGCATGTAGCAGTGAGAACTGCCATCTGTAGCCCCTATGTGTCCAGTGCCATGTTTTGTACATTATATCAATTCACATTCATAAATACACTTTGGCTATACTGGGATTTGAGTCCAAGACCATAGGGCCTGATCTCAAAGTCAGCATTCTTTGTCCTGTTCCCTTGCCACTAAACTCCCTTCCTGTTCCTTGGCCTACTTAATCATTTTTTTTCTCCTCACAGGCTGATGAAGACCCCATCATGGGGTTCCACCAGATGTTCCTATTAAAGAACATCAACGATGCTTGGGTTTGCACCAATGACATGTTCAGGCTTGCCCTGCACAACTTCGGCTGACCTCCTCCCAGCCAGGCACTCATGCTGTTTCCTCCTCCCTCCTCTCCCCAATATTATTCACACTCCTCCAGATGCTCCAAATATCATACACAAATGAGCAGGGCCGCGGTGGGAGCGGGCGCAGTGCGCTGCTGCTACTGGGGTATTGTGCATGATGTTTGGACGCTAGACTAGTTGCATCTGACAGGAGAAGTTTGTGTTGTACCAGCGCATGCCTTGGAAAGACTTAAGTAATGCAAAAGGTTGTTTTTTTTTGTTTTGTTTTGTTTTTGTTTTTTAATCTACTGACAAGTTGCTCTAGTAACCCAAAGAAGTGAAGGAGAAAGCAGCTGCCTCACCGCCCAGATATTGATTTGTTCGGATGTTTCAATGCCTCATGATACAATAAAACCACAAAAATTTTCTTAACAGTTTAAATTGTTTTAATGAGTTTAATAGTTGGCTGGGCATCAATAACTACCCTGCCCCATTGTCTCTCTCATGTCTCACCTTCCCACCTCTCCCCCCAACTCAGCAATACATGTTACAAAGAGAAACTGCTGAAGCAGCACTCCCAGATAGCTTCTCTCAGAAGCCTTTAGGGCATAGTATGCCCCACCTCAGCCCACCTGGTCCTGGAAAACTGAGCTGCAGACAGAGCTTGGGTCTGGCCTGAAGCTTCCCTTGCACTGAAGCCTTTGCAGTCACTTCTGACAACTTCTACATTGGGTAGGTCAGGGCTCTGGTAATAGAGATGATCTAGAATCCCACTGAAAATGACTCATTAAGCTCAGGTGCTCTGGGCTGAGGGCTCAGCAAAACTACCCTGTATAAAATGAGCAAAGGTTTGAGGGAGAATATCCTGTTCTACCCCCAGAACAGTCAGGATCACATCCAGGGGGCCCCATAAACCCCAAGCCAAGCAGAGGGCAGCTCCAGTTTTGTATCCAGTTTTGGATATCCTTGCCCAGAGGTGAGTGCCCAGAACAGTCAGCCTCCATTTGCCTGCAGAGTGCAGAGCAAGGCCCAGTTGGGCTGGGGTACAGATCTAGAGCTATGAAAGTAGGCAGTCTGAGACTGAGGGATTTGTGCTTTGGGACTTCATACCCCTCAGACCTTTGCAAGGCATCTCTAGGCCTTCTGTTTCCTGCCTCACCACATACCTTCACGTTTTCTTCAAGTCCCAGGAAATATTATCATCAGGGCAGTTTCTGCTCAGTTTGGGGGACAGAGGCCTTGCCCATTACAAATCTAGCCCTTAGCCCTAAGACCTCTGGTGTTATAAAGTCTGGTGGCAAGATCGCAACCAAAAACTAGAACCAAACCCAAGTCTTGGGCTGGTGCCCTGCTAGGGGTTTTAAGATTGGTGAGGGCTCCACAGTTAAGCCTGACCTGTACTCCCCTTTCCCCCTGCACTATGGATGGAGGCCAAGGACTTCCTCAGACCCCTCACAAGTTGCCTGGCTACCCTCGGTAGAGGGTTGGATGATGAACTGTGTTTAGAAGACCACACTTAGAGATTTCAGTGGGACTGATTTAGGATGCTATGTGTTTGGGGAATGGGGGTCCGGAGAGAGGTAGATGCCTGCTGCCTCTTAAACCACCCTGTATAAAATCTGCAATACAGCTTCTTCCATGTACCTGTGCCTGAAATTTCTGCAATAAAGAGGTGTTTGTAAACTCTGGTTTCTTTCTTCCTGCCTGAGGTTGTCAGGCCTGGGCGGGCAGGGGATGCTGGGGGATATTAAGTAACAATGCAATGTTTGTGATTTGACTATCCTCCCCTTACAATTCCTGGGTTTACAATCCCCCTGAGGCCTTGGGTCGCCCTGCCCCATTTCGCAAAGGGGAGGCCTACCAATTCACCTTTTTCCTGGATAGGGTCTGAGGGACTAACCTGGGTGGCTAAGTTGATCCAGTTCTGGACTCAATGAGTTCATGTTCTGGTAATGGACATAAACTGGACGGGATGTCCCAAGGTGCACAGGGATTTGGGTAGTCCAGTACATAGATATTTGCTCTGCCTTAGCCCTGAAGAAGGTTGATTTGCCTCACCCGTTGACCAAAGGGTCCGGGAGGGGTGAAGCTTCCGCCCCCAGCCCGGAACCTTTCTTCTTCACCCTGCGCAGGTTCCGGGAGCCAGGGCTCTGGCGGGCCGGAAGTGGAGGCGGTTGGTGGTGCTGGTGGGGCACAGGGACGCGGCGCGGGCGGCGGTTTGAGGGCGGCGGGTGGATCGAGTTTAGTGACCGGTGTCTTGCTGTCTGGTCCTGGCAGGGCTGTGCGCGGCTGCACTCTGCGCGGAGGTAGCGAAACGAACGCGGCGTGGACAAGGCGCCTGAGCCTGGGCCCATGGCCTCCTCCTGCGCGAGCATCGACATCGAGGACGCCACGCAGCACCTGCGGGACATCCTCAAGCTGGACCGGCCCGCGGGGGGTGAGCCACTACACCGGGGGTGGGCTCTCGGCGAGCGGGCATAAGGGCGGCGCGGGTCTGGGCCGTCCTCAGGGCTCACAGGTCTCTCAGGACCAATTCCGCATCCTCCTGGCTGGTGAGGCAAGATGGGGGTTGGAGCGGTAAATTGCTGACCGTGCCCGTCAAGGGTGCAAATCCCTTCCCATTCCCGAGCCGGGCCGTTCTGCCTCGCGTCCTTCAGCGTCTCTGCTGAAGGTGAGACTCCTTCTCTGAATCCGCAGGGCTCGGTTCGTGTCCTGGCCCCAAGGTCTGTAGTGTTACCGGTAGCTCAGGTTCCCTATCCTTGTGCCATAGTTCTGAGGCCTGGTCTGGCCTCGGTGTGCGGAGTTCTGGGTCTAGACCTAGGCGCTGGGCTGAGGAGCCACTGGTCCCCCTCTGCAATTTACCCTTCACTCTGGAATACAGACTCCAGGTCTGCTATTCTAAAACTGATTTTCAGGAGAAAGATGACCAGCCCCAATTCCGTGTCCTTTCTGGGATTAAAGCAAATCACAGATTGCATGACACTGATTGGATTAGGCTACAAACATTTGCAAGCCCTAGTTTATTTCTATTTACTTAAACTTTACCTGGGCTTGTAGTGATAGAGCTGCTCCTGCCCTCAAGGAGCCTTGAGAACATAGAGAGCTAATGAGGTTGTAACATCATGGAATTGTCATTGAAAAAAAGGAGTATTTTGGTACTGTGATGGAGATATGGTAGATGGGGTTGGGGCTGGAGAGTGCCTGAGAACAGATCTGAGACCGAAGACAGTGTTTAGGTTAGGTGTTATAATATGAACAGGTGATTGAGTGTCAAGAATGGCATTCTGCAAAGAACAAATAGCATGTGTGAAGGCACCAAATTTTCCTGGCTGGTTCAGGAACCTGTGAAAAGTTGTAGTGGTTGAAAGATTGGCTGGTGATGGTGTGGGTATGGTGTGGGTATGCAGTGACCACAGCTGAGAATTGGTGTTTCCTGGGACCCTGTTCTTAAACCTGCTGGGAGGCCCAAACTGGCTGCTTTTGGAAGCAGGCACTGGTGCTCACCCTGGGTGGGTTTAGGTGCCCCTTACCCCCTGAGGAAAATCCATCTGCTGCCTGAAACCACTAAGCACTTCATCCCAGACCTGGAATGTGTGCTCCCTTTACTTGTGAGCTTGGCTTGGACCTCTCCTGCTCATCCCCTCTGTGCAGACTAGACTGCACAAAGCTTTGGTAGAGTCTGACGTGGCCAGTATTTTGTAGCTTGTTTGTCTTCATGGTAGCCTGCCTGGGAGGAAGAGTGGCCAGCCTCTCCCTGAACAGCTGAAGTGGCTCTGATCCAAGTGAAGTGGCTTGCAGGCTTTCCACTTAATTCCTTATTTGTTGATTGGTACCTAATTGCCCAGTTTTCCAAGTAGCTCTTGTTGGTCTCCTCTCAACGGAACACCATGTCAAACTCCATACTGTCTTGTGACTAGAAACTTACCATGTTTTTCAATGTGGAGCCCTAGTCTCTTTGTCACCTGGGAGTTTTAGGGTGGTGTCTGAGCCTGTGAGGGTGCTTGAAACAGCCAATGGCAAACAACTGAAATGCTGTCTTTCCCAACTACAGTTTCTCTTTACTTTGTCCCAACTCCTTCATGTCCATTCTTTCTGAGTTTACATGCCCAAGGTGGTTCGTCTTCTGAGCCATTTCTGTGAGGGGCAGGTTCCTTTCTTTCTTACTTCCTTATTGATGTCCTTTCATGTGTTAGGAGTCCATCTTGCTTGTCTATCTTCTACCACTATCTTGGTCTAGGACCTAGTATCTCTTACTTGGATTCTCAACTATGCTACATGCCGACTTAAAGCAGTCAGTCTTTTGGCCATAGCAGACCATGTCACCTTCCCATTTAAAACTCTTTTGTGGCTCTCTAGGGGCACCTGGATGGCTCAGTCGATTGTGCTTCTGAATCTTGATTTCAACTCAGGTCATGATCCCATAGTAGTGGGATTGAGCTCCTTGTCCTCTCAGCATAGATCCTATTTGGGATTCTCTCTCTCCTCCTCCACCCCTCCCCTGCTCATGTGCACACATGTGCTCTTTCACTCTCCCTCTCAAAAAAAAAAAAAAAAAGATATATGTGTGTGTATGCATATATGTATATGTGTGTATATATATATATAGAGAGAGAGACACACACACACTCTCACTCTTCTGTGGCTCTCACATTGCTACAGGGAGAATTTAAGCACCCAAGATTCATACCTGAGACCTCTGTAGCTTGTTTTCCCTCCATCTTTCCTGTTTGTGTGTTCCAGCCACACAGGCTGTGATGGCATCTCCTCTGTGAAGTCTGTCCTGACCCTTCCCATGCCTTCCCTCAAGTACACAGAGCCCCTCTGTGCCGACCCGAGCCTGAGTATTAATTGACTTCACCAGATTCTTGATAGCTTTACTCCTCCTTCAGGTAGAAGAGCCCCATGCACATCCTTGGTCCTGGCAGAGACTGAATTAACTATCAGAGTTTATGAAACAAAAGATGAACCAAGGGCCCTCCTCCCCACTGACATGGCTCCCTCAGTGCAATGTTCCTAGAGCACCTCATGGTTCTTGAATGAAATTCTACAGGAGGAGAGGCCAGTGAGCAGGTGGAACAACCTTTAGAGCAGCCCTTTCTATCCCCAGGTCCCAGTGCAGACAGCCAGCGGCCATCTAATGCCTACAATGGAGATCTCAATGGGCTTCTGGTCCCAGACCCCCTCTGCTCAGGTGATGGTACTTCAACAAACAAGTCTGGTATCCGGGCCATGCCACCTATTAATCTTCAGGAAAAGCAGGTCATGTGAGTGTCTGGGAAATGGCAGTGGTGGTGCTGGGTCTTTGGGATGATGCACTTAATCATGTTATATTTGTGCTAGAGTGAGAGGAAAGGACAAGCTAAAGAGCTTGGCCTGGATCTGAAGTTTGAGCTTCCATTTTAGCATGGAAATAGGCCCATTACCAAGGAGGGAGGTGAGCAAAGGGAACTGTGGGTTTGGGGACCAGTAGACTAGGCATAGCTGAGCACCTGAGACTTGACACCTTTACTAGAGTGGTTGTATTCTCTCCCCCTCCCGACCATGCCCATTGAGACTTTGTTGGAACAGGAGTCAAGCTTGTTCATCCCTTCCCATAGCTGCCTCTCAGGAGATGACAGCTCTACGTGCATTGGGATTTTGGCCAAGGAGGTGGAGATTGTGGCCAGCAGTGACTCTAGCATCTCAAGCAAGGCACGGGGCAGCAACAAGGTGGGAGCCAGGATGTTGTGGCATGTATGGTGGATGGGGACATGTTCAGCCTTTCCCTCCCCTAACCCATGTTGCCAATTCCTATGGGAACCAACTTGACAGGTAGTGTGCCTCAGTCTCAGAAAGCCAGGGTTAGCTGCCAATCTCTGTGGGAATCTGGCCTCAAGAGTTGTGAATGTGTGGCTGGGCTCACACATAGGGCATCTTCTGTCCCCAGGGATGCTGGGGACCAACTGGGCTCTGGCAGAATTAACGTAGCCCTCAGCCTCTGCAACCTTCCTCACCCTTGTTTCTCAGGTGAAAATCCAGCCTGTGGCCAAGTATGACTGGGAGCAGAAATACTACTACGGCAACCTGATTGCTGTGTCCAACTCCTTCTTGGCCTATGCCATTCGGGGTGAGTAGGGGCAGGGGAAAGGAGGGAGCTGTTCTGCTAGAAGCCTCAGAGATGCAAATCCACTGTCAGGCCATTCAGCCCACTCAGCCTTTAGGGTACAATAGAAGGCTTATCTGTGCTGCCCCCACCTCAGACAGGCCTTGGGGAGCCAATTGGGAAAACTGAGCTTGAGACTGGTAGTGACAATGAGGCAGGCAAGGGCAGGGCTTCTCTGCCACTGTCTGGGCCTTGCTCAGTGGCCTACTGCTCTTCTGATTCCAGCCGCCAACAATGGTTCAGCGATGGTGCGGGTGATCAGTGTAAGCACTTCGGAGCGGACCCTGCTCAAGGGCTTCACAGGCAGCGTGGCTGATCTGGCCTTTGCACACCTGAATTCCTCACAGCTGGCCTGCCTAGATGAGGCAGGCAACCTGTTTGTGTGGCGCTTGGCTCTAGTTAATGGCAAAATTCAGTATCCTTTCCCTGGGGTGGGATGGGGGACTGAAGAAAGGCGGGTGGGACTGGGGCTACCAGACACACCTCATCATCCACCTGTTTAGCCCTTAACACCCTGCTCAGAGAAGAGATCTTGGTCCACATCCAGCAGCCAGAGGGTACACCACTGAACCACTTCCGTAGGATCATCTGGTGCCCCTTCATCCCTGAGGAGAGTGAGGACTGCTGTGAGGAGGGCAGCCCAACGGTGGCCCTGTTGCATGAGGACCGGGTGAGGGAACCATGCATGAGGGGAGAGGAGGGGACAGAGCGTCCATGGTGTGGGCATGGGCTGAACACTCATCTTGTACCCTGCAGGCTGAGGTGTGGGACCTGGACATGCTCCGCTCCAACCACAGCACCTGGCCTGTGCGTGTCAGCCAGATCAAGCAAGGCTTCATCGTGGTCAAAGGCCATAGCACGGTAAGCCTGCAACTGACTGCCTCCTTGCTCTCCCCACTTTCCTTATGTTCCTCATCTGTCCCCTGAACACACCTGCCCAGGCAGCTTTACTGGCACTCTGCCCGTGGGAACTCTGAACACAAAGTGACCCTTACCTATGGAATGCCTGCCTAACCTGGCTTCAGCCTAGGGGTCTGATCTTCTGTACAGTCATCCATTTAATCGGTCTTTCATAAAAACGTACGCACCCACTGTGGGTCAGCTCAGCTCACTACCATCCTCACCTGAGAAGGGCTTGCTCCCACCACTAGGCAGGTGGCAAAGCAAGGCTCTTTGGGTTCTTCCCAGTGTCTAAGTGAAGGGGCCCTCTCACCCGATGGGACTGTCCTGGCTACTGCAAGCCATGATGGCTTTGTCAAGTTCTGGCAGATCTACATTGAGGGGCAGGATGAACCAAGGTAAGGCAGAGCCTGAGGGATCCAGACACCCCTCCCCCGCCAAGGTGAGGACCAGATCATTCACTCAGGCCCATCATCTGCCTTCTTGCAGGTGTCTGCACGAATGGAAGCCTCATGATGGGAGGTCCCTTTCCTGCCTCCTGTTCTGTGACAACCATAAGAAACAGGACCCTGAGTGAGTGAGTGGGCAGGCAGGTGGGTAGTGGGCTGGACCTTAATTCTCCAGTAGGGGGCCCAGCCAGCTATTCGATGCCTTGGTGCTTTGCAGAGTCCCTTTCTGGAGGTTCCTTATTACTGGCGCTGACCAGAATCGAGAGCTAAAGATGTGGTGCACAGTGTCCTGGACCTGTCTGCAGACAATTCGGTAAGCAGAGGCTGGCTAGGGGCAGCAGAGTTATGGATGTGGGTTATTTCCACTCTCTGTCTCATTAATCCTGCCTCCCCGGCCCCTCAGTTTCTCCCCAGATATCTTTAGCTCAGTGAGTGTGCCCCCCAGCCTCAAGGTTTGTCTGGACCTCTCAGCTGAATACCTTATTCTCAGCGATGTGCAACGGAAGGTAACCTATAGTGGGGCACCCTGGGCAGAGCCGGTATCTTCAGAGCAGCAGGGGTGTTGGGCACATCCACAACCCTCACAGCCACTGGGCTCAGCTGTGAGTTTACTCTCTGTGCAGGTCCTCTACGTGATGGAGCTGCTGCAGAACCAGGAGGAGGGCCGTGCCTGCTTCAGCTCCATCTCTGAGTTCCTGCTCACCCATCCTGTGCTGAGCTTCGGCATCCAGGTTGTGAGTCGCTGCCGGCTGCGGCACACTGAAGTGCTACCTGCTGAGGAAGAGAATGACAGCCTAGGGGCTGGTGAGCTGGTCAGGGTCAGGGTATATGTATGTAGGGAAGTGTGGAGTCAGAGAGGGCCAGGCTTAGTTGCCCACACTGTCTTTGTAGATGGAACCCACGGAGCTGGTGCCGTGGAGTCTGCAGCTGGTGTGCTCATCAAACTCTTCTGTGTGCATACTAAGTGAGTACGTTGGGAAGTCTCACCTGTGCCCTGTCTGTGCCCCTCCCCACCCTACTGCTCTGGCCCCTTTGAGTCCTCTCCTACTCTCTTCTCTGCCTATAGGGCATTGCAAGACGTACAGATCCGCTTCCAGCCGCAGCTGAACCCTGATGTGGTGGCCCCGCACCCCACCCACACTGCCCATGAGGACTTCGGTGAGTGAGGAGTAAGAGGGAAGCAGGTTAGACTGACCAGGTTCTGAGATCTGACTCAAGTGGCAGCTTTCCCCACAGCATTTGGAGAGTCTCGGCCCGAACTGGGCTCTGAGGGCCTGGGGTCAGCTACCCAAGGCTCCCAGCCTGACCTCCGACGCATAGTGGAGCTACCTGCACCTGCTGACTTCCTCAGTCTGAGCAGTGAGACCAAGCCCAAGCTGATGACACCTGACGCCTTCATGACACCTAGCACCTCCCTGCAGCAGGTATGCTGGTGGAGGAGTGTGGGGCTCAGGGCAAGGGGACCCGGGAATGTCCCACCTGCAGGCCATATAGTGCTGATCCCCTGCCTCTCCCCAGATTGCTGCCTCCCCCAGCAACAGCAACAGCAACAGCAGCAGCAGCAGCTCCAGCTCCAGCTCCTCCTCTCTTACAGCTGTGTCTGCCATGAGCAGTACCTCAGCTGTGGACCCCTCCCTGCCCAGGTGAAGCGAGGCTCAGGGTTGGGGGATGGCAGGGGCTGGTGCCAGGTGATACCAAACTCTGGCTGCTATACCTTAGCCTTCCTGCCACCAGGCCACCCGAGGAGCTGACTTTGAGCCCCAAGTTGCAGCTGGATGGCAGTTTGACAATGAGCAGCAGCAGCAGCCTGCAGGCAAGCCCGCGTAGCCTCTTGCCTAGCCTGCTCCCAGGTCCAGCTGACAAACTGACTCCCAAAGCACCTGGACAGGTGTGTGTGTAGGAGTGTGTATGAAGTGCAGGGTGGCAGGTATCTGGTTGTGGGAAGTTTGGTGGCACTCTACTCCCATAGCACCTGAGGCCTTTCCCTGAGGTCATTCCAGCCTTCCCTGTTCCCTGGAGGGCAACTTCTCAACCTATATCCTATATTTCTACCTCCCATAGCCTATTTTCCTATCTCCTCCCCTCCCGGGCTGTGGGATTTTTGATCTGCATCCCCCACTGCAGTGTCTCATCTCTACAAACGTCAGGGCCTCATCTCTGTGCTCTCCCATCCCCACGTCCCACCACCTAAGTCCCATCTTTGCTCCACCTCAGGTGCCTACTGCTGCTTCTGCACTATCACTGGAGCTGCAGGAAGTGGAGCCCCTGGGGCTACCCCAGGCTTCCCCTAGCCGTACCCGCTCCCCTGATGTTATCTCCTCAGCTTCCACTGCCCTGTCCCAGGACATCCCTGAGATTGCATCTGAGGCCCTCTCCCGTGGTTTTGTCTCCTCTGCTCCTGAGGGTCTTGAACCAGATAGTATGGCCTCGGCTGCCTCAGCGCTACACCTGCTGTCCCCACGGCCCCGGCCAGCGTCTGAGCTTGGCTCTCAGCTAGGCCTGGATGGAGGCCCTGGGGATGGGGATCGGCATAGTACCCCTTCCCTTTTGGAGGCAGCCTTGACCCAGGAAGCCACAGCCCCTGACAATCAGGTCTGGCCTACGGCACCAGACATTACTCGTGAGACCTGCAGCAGCCTGGCAGAGAGGTGAGGAGCCTGGCAGGACAAAGTGTGCTGGTGGTAGGGGTTTCAGATAGAGTCATGCACTGTTGAGTCGGCCTGTTCCTTCAGTCCCAGGAATGGCCTCCAGGAGAAGCACAAGAGCCTGGCCTTCCATCGACCACCTTATCACCTCCTGCAGCAACATGATAGCCAGGATGCCAGTGCTGAGCAAAGGTAGGTGCCACCCTACACTATTCCTCTCATAGGGAGAGCCAGCAAGTGGGTAGGTGCTTATCTTTCTCTTTCCCTTTCCTACAGTGACCATGATGATGAAGTGGCCAGCCTTGCCTCTGCTGCAGGGGGCTTTGGCACCAAAGTTCCCACTCCACGGCTGCCAGCCAAGGACTGGAAGACCAAGGGATCTCCTCGAGCCTCACCCAAGCTTAAGAGAAAGGGCAAGAAAGATGACGGGTAGGGGGTGGGGTCCTGGGGCCAGGGAGAGGGGTGGTCCCCAGGCTGCCGTGCCTGACGTAGCCTGAGGTGCTTCTTGCCCATGGCAGGGATTCAGCCGTAGGATCCCGGCTCATGGAGCACCAGGTAAGTGAAGTAACACCTTTTCCATTTCTGAGCATCCTCCATGTGAGGGTGGGAAGGGCTCTGGGCCATTCCCTGGTCTGGTGGGTGAGAATGTATGGGGCGGCATCACCTGATTGTCAGTGCTCCTGGCAGGTGGCAGAACCTCCTGAAGACTGGCCAGCACTAATTTGGCAACAGCAGAGAGAGCTGGCAGAGCTGCGGCACAGCCAGGAAGAATTGCTGCAGCGTCTTTGCACCCAACTTGAAGGCTTGCAGAGCACAGTCACGGGCCACGTAGAACGCGCCCTGGAGTCACGGCATGAGCAAGACCGTATCCTTATGGGTTGTGGCATGGCACAGGGGTCGGTTGAAGCAGCAGCATTCTTGGCCCCAGGAAGGGATGTAGGAACCGCTTCAGGCCTATTCCTTAGCTACAACGCAGAGCGGCGGCTGGAGCGGGCACTGGCTGAGGGGCAGCAGCGGGGTGGGCAGCTGCAGGAGCAGCTGACGCAACAGCTGTCCCAGGCACTGTCTTCAGCTATAGCTGGTCGGCTAGAGCGCAGCATACGGGATGAGATCAAGAAGACGGTGCCTCCATGTGAGTTTTGTGTGGAGACTCTGGGTGGGCCAGGTGGGAGTGGGGCTTCCTATCTGTCAAGCTGCCTTTCATGGCTCTACCTATTCCTCCTCACCCTGCCCCAGGTGTCTCCAGGAGTTTGGAGCCAGTGGCAGGCCAACTGAGCAATTCAGTGGCCACCAAGCTCACAGCTGTGGAGGGTAGCATGAAAGAGAATATCTCCAAGCTACTAAAGTCCAAGGTGCTGTAGGGCCCCAGATGACAGGTTGGTGGTTGGTGGGCCAGGTCAGGCCAACTTGGGCTCAGCCTTTCAACTCAGCCTTCCCTCTTCCCCCAGAACTTGACAGATGCCATTGCCCGAGCAGCTGCAGACACATTACAGGGGCCAATGCAGGCTGCCTACCGTGAAGCCTTCCAGAGCGTGGTACTGCCAGCCTTTGAGAAGAGCTGCCAGGCCATGTTCCAGCAGATCAATGATAGCTTCCGACTGGGCACGCAAGAATGTGAGTGGGGTCATATGCTTCAAGGTGGGAGGGGCTGGCCCCCTCTCCCCCGCTATCCCTCTCATGGCCCCTATGGTGACCTCTCAGACTTGCAGCAGCTAGAGAGCCACATGAAGAGCCGGAAGGCACGAGAACAGGAAGCACGGGAGCCCGTGTTGGCCCAGCTGCGAGGCCTGGTCAGCACACTGCAGGGTGCCACTGAGCAGATGGCAGCCACTGTATCCAGCAGCGTTCGGGCTGAGGTGCAGCACCAGCTGCACGTGGCTGTGGGCAGGTATGTGGGCAGGGTGCTGGGCAAGGTGGTGTGTTTTGAAAGTGCCAGACGGGACTTCTTATCTACCTCATCTCCCTCACTTCCCTTTGCAGCCTGCAGGAGTCAATTTTAGCACAGGTACAGCGCATCGTTAAAGGTGAGGTGAGTGTAGCACTTAAGGAGCAACAGGCCGCCGTCACGTCTAGCATCATGCAGGCCATGCGTTCAGCAGCTGGCACACCTGTCCCCGCTGCCCACCTCGACTGCCAGGCCCAGCAAGCCCATATTCTACAGCTGCTGCAGCAGGGCCACCTCAATCAGGCCTTCCAGCAGGTACGCCAGGCATTAGGTCCAGGTAGGGGTTAGGTGTTTCCTGACAAGGCCCACACACCATACTCTACCTGTCAGGCTCTGGGTAGTCTGACCCTAACAGGCTGTTCTTGGTTCTCTTTGGCCTTTCTGGCCATTTCCCCCTACTTCTCTGCCTGGTTCCAGGGTCTTTTTACCTCAGTCTACCTTGCTTCATGACCACCCTTCTTAGGAAACCTCTCCTGATCTCTTAAAGTAACAACACACCCCTATATTACTGTCTTTGGGCCCCTGAGCATCCCCCTCTGGAGCCCTCGGTACCCTACCCTGGTCATTGTTTCCCTGGCCACACAGCCAGACAAGTAGGTATTCCATTCTGACATTAGCTATAAATACTGTTCTTACCCTAGGCCCTGACGGCTGCTGACCTGAACCTGGTGCTGTATGTATGTGAAACTGTGGACCCAGGGCAGGTTTTTGGGCAGCCACCCTGCCCACTCTCCCAGCCTGTGCTCCTTTCCCTCATCCAGCAGCTGGCCTCTGACCTTGGTACTCGAACTGACCTCAAGCTCAGGTGAGTGGACTCAGGTCAGGAGACAGGCTGGGGTGAAGGTGGGGGAGCAGTTCAAAGCAGAGACTTCTGCCCGACTCTGCTTCCTAATTTTCTCCACCTCTGTTCCCACCCATCTCAGGCTTTGAGGACCCTCCCCACCCCCCCCCCCCCCCCCCCCCGCCGTCAGCCATCCCTCTGGGCCTCAGTGCCACTAGGGGGCACTCCCATTTGCTGGAACCCATCTGTATCTTGTCCCTTTCTTCCACCACAGCTACCTGGAAGAGGCTGTGATGCACCTGGACCACAGTGACCCCATCACTCGGGACCACATGGGCTCCGTCATGGCCCAGGTGCGCCAGAAGCTCTTTCAGTTCCTGCAGGCTGAGCCGCACAACTCACTAGGCAAAGTGGCCCGGCGTCTCAGCCTCATGCTGCACGGCCTTGTAACCCCTAGCCTCCCTTAGCTAAGCCTGCCTTGCCCAGCGGTGGGGAGGCACTGAAGGCCAGCACACAGGCTTAGGCTAGTGTCTGTCCTTTTACCTGCTTAGGCTCCCACCTCTGGGGTGTTTGAGGGGAGAGCACTGGATGTGGTCTACAGGTTGTGGTAGCCAGCAGGTTTTGGCTGGGCCCAGGGTGGGTATTGTGCCTTCTTGGGTTCTGCCATGCCTGGAGCATGACCCCTGAGATCGTGACACCACTTGAGTTGAATTTTCCATATTCCTTTTTACCTCCGATTTGGATCTTTTTGTTTTTGAAAAATGTTGAGAAATTCAATTAAATGCTTTTGGAATAAAATGGAGCATGTGTGTGCATTTGGTGTAATTTTGATAAGGGCCTCTGTTCTCTTTTCCGTCTCCTCCCTGTGTGGAGTTCTGTCTAGGCTAACCCAGGTGCCTGGACACCCACCCTCATCTGCGCAACTTTCTTCCCAGAAACCCCTCTCCATCTCTGAGAGAGGGCCCTGGGGTCAGCTTTGCAATGCCTGTGTCCCCAGCTCTTCTCTCTTTGGTCCCTACCCGCCTTTGCCTATCTCCCTACTGGGGTGGGGCCGCCAGCTGGCTTTGGGCCCCGCCCCCGACTCCCATCCAATCACAGGCCCTTCTTCCGGAGGCTGGGCCGAAGGGCTGCGCTTCCAAGCTGCTAGCTCAGGCACTAGGCTCCCAGCCGGGGATGATGCGCAGCTACTCCTCCTGTCACCACCGCCAGCGACTACCCCAACCATCCGGTGTGCTGGGGCTGTTGCTGCTGCTGCTACCACTTGGTGAGTGCGGGAGTGCCAGACCCAGCTTGGCAACCGGGCGGCACACTCTCCCCAGTCTGGGTATAGGGTGTGTGGGAGCAGAGGCACAGCCTTGAGTGCTGAGAACCAGGCTGGAGAGGAGGTGCAAGGGCTCCAGCGAAGGAATAACGTGTTCCAGTGGTTTCAGGATGCAAAATGGGCATGAACTGAGGCCTAGTCGTGGGGAAAGGACCCTGAAATTCCACAGCCCCCTTTCCGATAAATGGAGACATAGGCTGTGATGGGACTCTTAGACCAGCTGTGGGACCCCTGAGGTCCTCTGTTAGGGTCTCACCTAGATCCTGACCCCTGTATCCTGTTCTACCTGGCTGAAAACACCTGTCTTTGGGGATGGGGTGGGAAGGCCAGGCGAAGCTTATCTAGGCTGCAGGACAGTTCAGGAAGCCCAATAGCCCTGGACTCTGCCCCTCTTCTCTGTGTCCTGACTCCTGCATTTGGAACATCCTCACCTGGCCTGCAGCCCTAGAAGCTCAGAGGAAGAGTCAGCCCCTTGGGATGGGACACCTTCTTCCCCCTCTCTACGTATCCTGTCCCCATTGCATCTGGGGGGGGCGGTCAATGCAGGTGATCACCAGACATGCCCCTTGGTTCTCTTGGGTGCCTCTGTTTCACGCTGAGTCACTCACGTCCCCAGAGCATACTCAGGTAAACAAGCCCCTGGGGGCTTAGCGGGGAAGGGGAGCCAGGCGACTCATGCTATCAACCATTCTCCACCCCCACCCCTAGTCCTTGTATCTCCTCTGGCAGCAGCTGCAACAGGCCCAGGGGGCTGTGACACCATATACCAGGGCTTTGCTGAATGTCTCATCCGCTTGGGGGACAGCATGGGCCTGGAAGGCGAACTGGAGACTGTCTGCAGGTAAGGGTAGGTGTGACAACAGCCACCTGATCACCAGACCCCCACCACCAGGCCCTTGGGGCCTGAACCTTTTCCTTCCCATTAGAAAAGTCTCTTTGCCCCACCTAATTACCCTAACCCCAAGCCTTTAACAGGTCTTGGAATGACTTCCACATCTGTGCCTCCCGAGTCCTATTGCGCTGTCCGGAGGAGGCTGCCGCCGTGTGGGAGTCACTACAGCAAGAAGCTCGCCGCGCCCCACACCCAGATAACTTGCATGCTCTGTGTGGCACCCCTGTGCGCATTAGGGAGCATGGCAAGGGCCCTGAGACCAACCAGGAGACACTGCAGGCAACAGGGTCTGCACATAGCCCAGCCCCTGCACCCCCACTGCTGGCAGCTGCTCTGGCACTTGCCTGCCTCCTAGGGCCTCTGGCCTAGCCAGTCTAGTGGAGTAGCGGCACCCCTGCCTCCTACCCTGCTCTGGTGGCTGCTGCTGGGGCTCTGCAGAGTGCCCTTGGCTTTCATTAAAGGCATTTATATTTGTACTAAGCTCCTTCCTTTCTTCTGGCTATAGCCTGCTTGGCTGGGGCGGAGGCCTCCAGAAGCTGATCCCTAGGACTGGATGGGTGGGGCCCATGGCTGCCACAGGGGACTCAATCTTTCTACTTACAGACACTCATTTCCCAGGGCTGGCTGTGCAAAGCTTTCCATTGTGTGCAGGTTCCAAGAGCTCTGGTGGTGACCTGAAATCTACCGGAATGCACAGCCTTCCTCTGTTCTCCCAGGCTGGCATTCCTACCCCTGCCTGCCCTTCATATCCTGGCCTTTACAGGCAAGGTGAGAGCGTGGAGTGTACCACCTCACCCCCGAGCTCCTCAAGCCAGTCCACCCCCATCCCCACATTCCAGCCTCCACATTCCTGCCATGCCACCACCTCATCCTCCCTCTGCTAACTACCACCTTAGCCTTCAAGACAGATTAAGTGCTCTGTCCTCTCCCTCTCCGGGGTCCTGATCTACTTGAGGGGAGCCTGTTCCAGAAAGTGGGGAGTCCCTGTTGGGGTCTGTATTCAAGTCCCTGAGGTGACCTGGAGCTGCAGAAACTGCGGTCATAATGAGGATTCCTCTGGACTCTACTCAAGCTTGTTCTTTGAGAAGAGGTATGCATTGTGAAGTCAACAATCCCAGAAGACTTTCTGGAAGCATGGAATGAGCATGCGTGTGAGGAGCCCCGGTCCACTCTGGCGAAGAGAAAGAATCTGCATGGGCAGAATCCTGAGGGAAGGAGGGGTCCTCAGAGAGGGTGAGACCCTCTCTCAGTCACTCTTCCACCACCACCGCATGACTTGTGTGGGCAGTGCCGTGAACTCACTGACTTCTGCTCACACTCCCTCTGCCTTATTTGCCATTTTTGAAAATTGAGAACTGATTCTGATGTTAAGCTCTTTTTCATTCTATGAGGCCCTCATTCTGCGAGGCCCTGCATAAACCAGCTCTGCCCACAGTTGCTTCAGTCCACTCCTGCAACTCCCTTCTACCTGAGCATGGAGCAGTGATCTGCCTACCTAGTCCTTGACATCAGGGGAGCCTTCAGGGAAGGCATGTGATGAGGGTGATAGAAGAGGTCAGAATGGATGGGGCTGAATTGGACAGGGCTTTACAAGAGGGGCCCAAAGGAATCAGGGTTGGCATTTAGAGCTTGGCAGACTAGGTATACACTAGAGCCCATGCCGGGGAGCTATTGTTCCCAGGACAGAATCGGGCCTAATTGAACCATTGTTTGGCTCCAGGTGATAGGTGCCTCCAGAGACTTCCATCCTCACATGTAGGAGCCCTACTTCATCCATGCTTCCCAAACACCTTCCCATTCCAGTTAGCTCAGATACCTCAATCAGCAATCTCTGCCCTACCTTGACTTCTGTGCTTCATTCACCTGTACTTTTATCTCCACTTCTATCTCCCAACCAGTCATTACCCATCTTCTCACATGACTTGAAGGGGAAAAATCAGGAGAAAACTCCTCCCACAACTACCCCCCTTTGACCAGAATTTTCCAGAAGGAAATGCCAGCCTTTTATTCCCTTGGGTCTTTGTACATTTATTCTCTGTACTCAGAATACCCTTCCCCATATCCTCCTGGTGAACTCCTTTTCTTGTTCAGCATCACCTCCTTCATAACCCTGACTCCAAGCTGAATCAGAAGCCTCCTGCAGATCCACACAGCTCCCCGGCTGTCTTCTGTCTCAATACTGATAACAGCGACTTGCTACTATTTGGGTCTGGGTGAGAATTCTTCATTCTTTACGTCTCTAGCACCCACTTTTGGGCTGGGTATAAAGGCTGCACTTGTAGAAGTGTGTGGAATGAAAGAATCTCTAAGCCTAGCATAGAAAGTGTTATATCAATAAGAGCTTGGACCAAGAACGACCTCAGCATGGAGGATATGTCATTTGGGGCAGCCCCTTTACCTAGCCTGGGCATACTTTGGGCAGGATGATGCTGGGGATCCAAATCCCAAAAGTTTTCTCAAAGCCACTGTTGATTGGTGGCTCGGAGCAGGGGCCCAACTGTGATGGCCAGCCATCAGAGGGATTACTATCCTCCTGCTGTGCCCTACTTTCCCCTGGTTTTTGCTCTCTAAGTCCCTGCTCTTCCCTGGAAGTGAGTGACCTGGAGTGTGTGCATGGGGGTGGGGATAGAATCTGCTTTCTGGCCAAGGGCTTAAGAGCTTTGTATGTTTCATCCCAGAGCTGGAGGAGAGGGGTGGGCTGATAGGCAGACTGGGCCCCAGACACATCTGCCCAGCCCAGAGCATCATGGTGATGATGTGTCTTACATTTACAGCTCTGTGGCTATGGAAAAGCTTATTGTTCAGGGTAGAGCCTGGGGGCTGAATGTCCAGAGCTGAGTCCCTCTGCATTAACATGCCTCTTCATCTCAAGGCCCTTTGATCTTTACCAGAGCCCAGACCAGCACCTGCCAGTAGCAAGGGCTCAATAAATACTTGTTGAATTAAGTTGCTGAATGTCTGTAAAACTGGGGTGTTGTGTGGATTTCTACGCCTTATCAACCCTAGAATTCCTTATTATTTTTTAAGTTTATTTATTTATTTTTGAGAGAGAGAGAAAGAGCAAGGAGAGGGGCAGAGAGAGGGGAAAAAATAGAATCCCAAGCAGGCTCCTCGCTGTCAGTGCAGAGCCTGATGTGGGGCTCCATTCACAAATCGTGAGATCATGACCTGAGCGGAAATTAAGAGACACTTATTTTAATTAAAAATTTTTTTAATGTTTACTTATTTTTGAGAGAGACAGAGAGAGAGAGAGAGAGAGAGAGCGAGCCCAAGTGGGGTAGGGGCAGAGAGAGAGAGGGAGAATCCAAAGCAGGCTCCAGGCACCCAGTCAGGGCAGAACCTGATGCAGGGCTCAAACCCATAAACCACGAGATCATGACCTGAGCCAAAGTCTGATGTTTAACCAACTGAGCCACCCAGGTGCCCCATTGAATTCCATATTACTTTTAACCTTTCACAACAATGATGTGGGGTCAGGATTATGATCCCCATAAAACATAAGAAAAATGAGGCTTAAGGAGGGGAGATGTCTTGCCCAAGGTCACACAGCTGTGGAAGTATCTGGGATATGATCCCAGGTTTGTTTGGCCCCAAGTCCATGCCCTTAATTATCACACTAGACTTTTGGAAGTGATTCTTTGTAGGGGCGGGGGAGAGGAGTGATTTTTAAAGGTTTTTTTTTTTTAATTGAAACATGTTTTTATAGCTTAAAAAATGTTTGTTTATTTTAAGAGAGAGAGAGAGAGAGAGAGAGAGCTCTAGCAGGGGAGGGGCAGAGAAAGAATCCCAAGCAGGCTCTGTGCTGTCAGCACAGAGCCCCACTTGGGGCTCCATCTTATGAACTGTGAGATCATGACCTGAGCCAAAATCAAAAGTCAGGCGCTTAATGGACTGAGCCACCCAGGTGCCCCTTTAATTTTTTTAAAAAGTAATCTCTACACCCAGTATGGGGCTCGAACCCACAACCCTGAGATCAAGAGTCATCCACTCCACTGAGCTAGTCAGGCACCCCTAAAGGTGTTTTTTAAATAAAATCTTTTTATTTAATGTTTAATTTTTTAAAGCTTTTCTTTATTTATTTTGAGAGACAGTGTGAGTGGGGAGGCACAGAGAGATGGAGAAAGAATCCCAAGCAGGCTCTGCACTGCCAGCACAGAGCCCGAAGTGGGGCTCAAACCCACCAACCACAAGATCATGACCTGAGCCAAATCGATGGCTCAACCGATTGAGCCACCCAGGAGCCCTTTTAATGTTTATTTTTGAGAGAGAGAGAGTGCAAGCAGAGGAGGGCCGGGGGAGTTGGGGGACAGAGGATCCCAAGCAGGCTCTGCTCTGACAGCAGCAAACCTGATGTGGGGCCGGAACTCATGATCAAGATCATGACCTGAGCTGAAATTGGACAGTCAACCAAGTAAGCCCCCCGGGTGTCCCTTAAATAAAATCTTTTATGAAACTCTACTGCATAAAACAAACCATGATGTTTTATTGATGTTAATGTATTTTTTAGCTTTAAAGTATAACATTGGCTTATACAGTCAAAGACAATTGCACGTACGAAATAAATACTCAATATTTTAACAAATGAACAGACTGAAATGAGGAAGATGGATGGAGGTTACAATGCCCTTATCACCTGTGTCATCTACTTTTTACCCCTGCAATTTGAGTTTATTGTAAAGTAGTGAGATAATTCTGATCTTATAGAGGTCTTTAAAAAATTTTTTTAATGTTTACTTTTTAAGAGAGAGAGACAGACAGACAGAATGCGAGCGGAGGAGGTGCAGAGAGAGAGGGAGACACCGAATCCGAAGCAGGCTCCAGGCTCTGAGCTGTTAGAACAGAGCTCCACGTGGGGCTCGAACTTACGGACTAGGAGATCATGACCTGAGTTGGACACTTAACCGACTGAGCCACCCAGGCGCCCCTTATAGAGAAGTCTTAATGGTAGCATTTTTTTTTTAATCTACTTGATTTGCAAAGTCTCAGGATACACTTAAATTCAATAACAATAACAAAAATTTTAAAACTCATTACTCCGAAGCTAGCGCAAGATTGACTTAACCTTCACCAATCCTCAACCATTTGCAACTCCACCGTGATGACAGCCAAATTAACACTTCTGAATGCCTAAATTACTTCAATTGCAGTTACAAATTTTTGATTTGTTAATGAACTTTAAAACGATCCTTAGCAGAGTTCCAGAGGCACCTCAGAAACCTCTGTTGAAACGCACTATGTCCCCACCCTCGCACTACAGAGCACCCTCTGCCCTAACAAGAAATTTTGACACTTCTGTCTCTACCTTCCGCGGTTCCTCTCGGTGCCTAAGGTCGAGCTACTTTAAGGGTTAACTTGATTCACCCGGCCAGTAGAGAGTAAGTTCCGGCCCCGAAGGAGTTGATTGGCAGGCCACGCTGGGAGAGGCGCTAAACGCGTAGCCGGGCTCTCCCGAGTGTCCGCCCCTCCCCGCCCCAGGGGCGGCCTGGGTTTGTTTTGGCGTAAAGCGCGCGCTGTGATGATGTCACGACGCTGACGCCTGAGGATGGCGGCGGCGGCGACCCTGTCCGCGGTCCGGAGAGGGTCAGCACAGCCGCCGAGACGCCGAAGACCTTGCCGCCCGTGCGAGGTGAGGCGGCACGGCGCAGGGCGACGGCCCGACGGGCGGGAGGGACTGACGACCTGCGGCCACGGTCGCTTCCTGGCGCACTGGGCCTATCCCTGCCCAGGGAGCCCCGCAGGAGCCCAGTGTGCAGGGGCCTGCGGGACTGGGGAACAGGCCAGGTGGCTGCTTGGGATCCCCGGTGTACGAGGCTGGACTGGTCTCAAAACGTGCTCCTGTGCTGGGTGGCCCCGATGTCTGGGGCTGTGTGGGCCTGGTGGACGTGGTCAGCTGCCCTGCCCGCTGTTCAACCAGCCGGCGTCGGTCACGGTGAACTAAGCAGGTTGTCCTCACTGCGTTTGCGTGTCCGGCACCTACTTCACACCTCGCCTTTTCGACTGAACGCTAGGAGCTGTCGGGGCAGCTGGTCGCTTCCGTGTTCAGCCTGGGAAAAAGCAGGCCTGAGCCTAGCCGGGTTGCCTGCTCCGCAAGCCATCATCCTTCAGTTTATAAGGGGACACTCAGCTCCCCACGCCCACTCTCCCTCCACGAAGCTGCTGAAGCGATAATTTCCACCTGAAAATTTGAATAAGTCCTTCACTGCATGAAACTGGATCCCTGGTGCCTATAGGATGAGGTCCAAGCTTCACTAGTAAGGCATTCAGGGTTCTTCATAATCTGGTAGAGGCATGACCCGGAAGTCAATACCTGGGCACTTCTACCTTCTGAGCTCAGTGTTTTAATACTTTTATACTTTTTCATTTTTGTACTTGTAATACATATTGAAATACTCTTCTTTACCCCACCCCTAACCACCAGAATGGAAAATTTACATCTATCCTTTAAAATCCATCTTAGATTACCTTTCCTTGGAAAAGCCTCTCTTGCTTTACAAGTAACCATTGGCTCCTCGGTCATTTTATTCATGTGACTACTGTTGAGTATATCATGTTGTGTCGCGTGATGGTGGGAGTGAGTCTCCTGTCTGCATCTGAGTGTCTGGCTGGCTCTGTGCCTGCTATAAAGTAGGAGCTGAATGGACTGGGATGGGTTGTTGGTTTTAGAACCAGATTCAGCTATATTACTGAGCTCCTATTAGGGGCCGCGATCAGAAATGAGCACAGCAAATGTGTATCTCTTGTTTGCACATGCACATGTATGCATGTGGTAGGTGGTGCAGCCTTGTCAACTTTGATGGTCTAAAATCTCATGGGGTAAATTTTCAAGATACAAATTCAAGAGTCTCACTCTCTGATATTTTGATTTAGAATATCTGGAATCTGGTAGGAAACTGTATTTTGGAAAAAAAAAAAAACACTTCAGGTGACTTTGCTCCCTAGTTGAACATCTTTGTCATTGCACTAGGAAACTGTTGGGTCTTCTTTGTCCATTGGGAAGGGCTTAGCTGTGCCATATGGACTCCTGTTAGAGTCTCATTGCCCATACTTTGGGGAGGCAGTATGATTCTCTTGAGTAGTTTGTGGTAGTAGTTTGAGCTTTGGAATCAGAAAGACTTGGATTCATTTCTTGGTGTTTGTGAGATCTTGAGGTCCTTGAAGTCCCACTTTGCTCATCCCAAAATAGCAGTAATCATGGCTACTGTGTGTAGTTACATAGAAGAGTGGGAGTGCATATAAGATACTTAACACAGTTGGAACTCAGGAAATGGAAGACATTGTTATCATTAATGGCTGTTCTCCCAGAGTGTGTCCCTTATCAAAAGGAGATCTCAGGAAGCCTGTTGGCTCTTCAAATGGAGTCTCATGTAGGAAGCTGCCTTATGTAATTTCCTCAAGGTAATTTCTGCTTATCAAGGAAAGCTATGACAAAACTGTGCTTCTCCTCAGGGCAGTTGCAGTTGGTCTTTCCCCTGGAAGAAATTTGGAATGCTGACTCATTAGAGGGTAGGTTTGTTGTATAAGTGCTTTCTCCCCGTTTAATTGCAATTCCTGAACTTCTTAGGTTGTATAGATGAGCTAGAGAAAGTACAACTGTCAGGAAACCTGTTTGCCCCTGACACCGAGCTAGAGTTGCACCTCACTTGGAATGGGATACCCCTGAAGATCCTACTGTCTCTGGAATCTGAAATAGATACTGGGGATCTCTGTCAGTCACAAGTTCATAGTTAAATGAGTGAGACTTTGGTTTGGCCTTCTGTTTTACTTTACAAGTGTTCACATGTTATGTGGGCAATTTTGCCCTTTTCAGAGCTTCCCGACTGTGTGATATGAATGAGCTGTAGGTATGCCAAAGTACTGACCCTTGAGTTTCCAGATAGCTGAGAACAGCTGTCCCCCTCAATACCAGGGTGCATAGAGAAAATTTTGAGAAGTACAGCCCTGGAAGAATGGAAGTAATTCTGCTTGTTGAGAGCTAGAAGGAGATTTATTTATTTGAAATCCCTTTCCTTCCAAGAATCTTACTCAGTGAATACTAAGCGGATTTGTATTGGCTAGGTCATCACTGAGCTAATTCTTGGGACAGCCTTCTATTGTCATGGTGTCTGATATGATGCTAAAGTAAAAAAATGTCGTGTTTTCATTTTGCGGAGGAAAATTATCTCAGAGGGTCCCTTTCCAGGCTACCAGTCTTGAAGTGGCCTCAAAGGGCATCATAAGAGAGACTCTTGATGTGGGACCATCTGTACTGTAAGTTCCTTGAGAGTAGAGTTTATGGCAACCTTCTTTTTGCCTGTCACAGCCCCTGGCAGGGTTCCTGGCCCACAGCAGGAGTTCAGTAAATATTTGTGGGTTGAACTTTGGGATTTTGGAAGGAGAACTCCAGGTACGTTGCCAGAGTCTGTATTTCTGATGGTGGGATGGCCAGTGGTGGGATGTGTTAGATGGAGCTGGGGTCATGATTAAATGAGGACACAGCAAACTTTTGAACTTTCTCCTCTCAGCCCTAAGGCAGGAGTCTCTGCCCACCAATTATTACCATGTGAAGCAGTGCTAACTGGAGTCCTTGGGAAGTGGTGTCCTGAGTTACTATATTCTAAAAAGAAATCAGGGTGCCTGGGTGGCTCAGTTGGTTAAGCGTCTGACTCTTGATCTTAGCTCAGGTCTTGATCTCAGGGTTGTGAGTTCAAACCTTGTGTGGGCTGGGCATGGAGCTGTTTTAAAACAAACAAAAAAGGAAGTCATAACAATTTTTATTATGAAATAATGTTAAAAGTTAAAACTGGGCCGCCTGGCTGGCCCAGTCTATAGTGCATGCTACTCTGGGATGTCAGGGTCTGGAGTTCAAGCCCCATGTTGGGCATGGAGCCTACTTAAAAAAAAAAAAAAGTTAAAACATAGGAGTGAATAATGCACAGTGTCTTTAGACAAACACTGTAATAATTTGGTGTATATTCCTCTGGCACTTTACAAAATTTGTATAATAGTCTGTACATTTCTACAGTATATATTTTTGTTAACTTTAAAAACGTAATATGTAGTGATGATTTTAAAAAATAGCTGGGGCACCTGGCTGGCTCAGTCAGTAGAGCGTAGGACTCTTGATTTCAGGGTCATGAGTTCAAGCCCCACATTGGGTGTAGAGCTTACTTAAAAAAAAAAAAAATAGCATTGCAGAAATCACAGAAATATGTAAAGTGAGAAGTCAAAGCCTGCTTGCCTTCCTCCTTCCCTCCCTTTCTCCCTCCCTCCCTTTCTCCCTTCCTTCCTTCCTATCTCCCTCCCTCCCTTCCTTCCTTCCTTCCTTCCTTCCTTCCTTCCTTCCTTCCTTCCTTCCTTCCTTCCTCCACTCCTTCCTTCCTTCCTTCCTTCCTTCTGTTCCCTTCACCCTAGAAGCAATCACCATCAAGTTTCTCTTTTACCTTTCTAGGATATTTTTTCTACATATATGTCTGTATCTTTTTTTAACCCCCTCATTGGATGTATACTTCAGATGCTATTTTAAACGACTTACTATATCACGGATATGGATCCTGGCACGAAGCCATTCAATAAAATTGACTGGTCTCTTTCTTTGTCAGTATATATGGATTTACCTCATTCATTTCAACAGCTTCAGAGTATTCCATTGAATGAATGGATCTTTATTTAATTATTCTCTTACTGATGGATATTTGGGTAATGTCCATTATTATTATAAAGAACTTTGCCATGAACTTCCTTGTACAAATACACCTTTGCATACTCATGAAAGTGGTTTTATAGCATTATTTCTGAAAGTGGAATTGCTAGATGCAGTGTCAGTTTCCCAGTTTGAAAAAGCAGAATCACATACTCTCCCTAAGGTTGCAGAGGTCCTTGTTTAGGAGTTTTCATCTAAAGTGACAAGCTCTTTTGCCTGGTATCTCTGTTGCCCCATGATGGTTAGAAGTATTGTTTAGTAGTTCCTTATTTCTGGGATTACTGGGCGATTACTGTCTACTTCATTTTGATAGATAGTCTTTCAAAACATAGAGCATAACCTTTTACAGGTGAAAGGTTATGAAGCTTTTCTGTGGAGAACAATCTTAGGGGGTGTTACTGGAGAGGGCTGGGTGCCTATGGGCCCCTGCCTTGGATAGAGCCACACAGTTGGCTTCCATGGCCAGGAAATTGTTTCAAGATCCATTATAGGTCCCGCCCCCTCTCTCCCATGGGTCTGGCAGCTTGTGGACAAATTTGATTTGGAGTTCAATTAACAATCTGTAAGACTCAAACAGACCTGAGAGCTCCAGCTTCCTTTGTCACTGAGTACATTTACACAGGCACTGAAAGAGCACAGCTCTGTTTTAACCACCAGTCTGGTCTCTTCCTGACACTTGAAAATTTTTGAGGTTCTGAAATTGGTGCCTTGCAGCAGGTAGAAATCCAAGAGCCAGTCCACCTTTCAGTCATTGTTAGCAAACACGGATCACTGCTCTGAGCTCAGGACTTTGCTGGGTGCCAGAGAGTTCTAGAAACCCAAGAAGTGGCCTCTTCCTTCAAGGGGGCTGACAGTTCTAGTGTTCTAAGGCAATCTAGAGTACAGCAGTGAGCAGTGTGACCCAGAGTGTACTTGGAATGGAGGTTTCATAATACAGATCCTTCAGAAAAGGTCCTCAGTAAAGGTTTGTTAATTCATTAGCAGAGTGGTATAAGGAAGGGTAGAGGCCTTGACCTGGCGACCTCTGCTGAGATCCAGGCACTTGTGGAGTCTCCCTTGTGATGGAAGGAGCTCTGGATGGAGAACCAGGAGATTTAGGTCCTTCCTTGGCAGTCACTATCTTAAGTGGCTGTGGACAAGTTTATGTTTTTCTCGGCCTTTCGTTTCTGTGGAGTATTAGGACAGTAGTGCTGAATGCTCATGCCCACTACCACACTCTATCCAACATGCTGGCACTCTTTGAGGAGTGCTTGGCAGGAGGTTGGGAGTTGAGGGTATGGAGGCCGACTTTAGAGAGTTCAGTTCTTTCTGAAAGATGTGTTAGGATTGGTGTCGCGAAAGGGAATAGTGACTTGTGATAGCTGGCGAGGTGTGACCTCCTGAGTCTTGTCTCACACCCTGGTCACTGTGCTGGGGGCTACACAGGAGAGCTGGGGGCAGGAAAACACTCTGCCCTTATTCCCAGAAGTTTTGTCAGATGCCTTCCCTGTCCCCGTTTGCCTTTTCACCTGACCTCTGCCGAATGAGACTTTTACAGATGTGATTAGAGTGTGGAGCAGCTGTGATCACCTGGGGGCTGTCGGCTGTTGCCCTCCCCTGAGCTAGCAGCCTCTGTCCTCTACTCTTCATCTGTAGTTGGGAAGGTGGAGTACCAGCATCAGCTTATCTTTGAAGAGTTTCTAATTGAAATAGATGTGGGAGAAACTGTGTCCCAGAAAGGAAGAAGGAAGGTCAGAGAGGGATACTCCTTGGCTGTCTTAGTGCTGACTTGAGATCCCTGCCCATACTTTATTTGTTTAAAGTGAGAAATCAGGCCTTTTCTTTTGTAAACCTTAGTTTTTCTCAGCAAGACCAGACTAGATGTGCACATTTAAACAAAAAGACCCAGTGCATATGCCTGGAAACAATTATTTATTTTGCGAATCTAGGATTCTGCCTCACCAGGGAAAAGACATCTGAGTGGCCGTGCTGGGTCACCTGTGCCATTTGTCTTCTCTCTGAATGGTGATAGATGTTGCTTACCAGTGGTCTTGGGGATCAGGGCCCTGTATTGTGCCTCAGGAAACCTGGCCCAAGAACTATCCTCTTCCTGAGCTGCAGCCCTTGACTACGTTGAGAGTATTGTGTTTTCCCTGAAAGAAGAGATGAATCTGCAGAATTCCTGTCCACGGTTCTAATCTTTAGCCTCTGTGAAAAAGAAGCTTGTTTCTAAATGCCTTTGTTTAAACATGATTTCCTAAGCTACTGTGTGGGATCTCCTCGACATTTGGGTGAGAATTGCAGCAAATGTGGATGAGTTGATGGAGGAATCTTCCCTCGTGTGAGGAAAGATATACCTCATTCGACTGACAGTCATATCCACATGTTGATTAAAATCTGAGCCCTTAATCTGTGGTCTCCAGATTCTTCCTTTTTATCTGATGGATCGATTGATAATCGAGCTCTTGGGTATGTTTCAGTGATGAGCTTGTTCCTTGAAAGAATTAGCCACATTAGGCAGTATCACCACCTTAGAAGCAGGCCCTTGACTCACTGGAATCTGGTGGCCTCTATGGGTTCTCTGTGATGCCCAAGTTGCCACAGCAAAACCTGCCTGTGTCTCCCTCCGCTGCCTTTGATGGGATGGCCTGCTGGCTTCTCCCGGGGGTGAGGGTGGGGGTGGGTTAGGCGTCGCCCCTTAGCTCAAAGCACCACCCGTGGTTAGCCATGGAATCTCTGACGCTGATTCTTTTCAAATGTCAGATTCTACTTCCAGTGATCCACAGTGAATGTCATATGGATGTTGCACGTGCCCTGCAACACACCCAACACTGATCTTTTCCCACCGTTTCCCAAACCTGTCCCTCCTGGTATGCTGCTGACTGTTTTGCCCAGGAGCCCAAGCAAAGGACTAGCATGTCACCCTCTCTCCTTCCTTTCACTCTTTATATCTAGCTTTTAGTCCTTGTCCATTCTTCTGCTGACACCCCTCTGTTCCACCCTGCTATCTGGGCCACCACCCTCCTCCCTGGCCCTTTTAATCTACTTTGACCCTCCTCCAGTTCACTTCTTTCTAAACACAGATTGATTGCCTCTCTTTGTAAACTCTTTGGTAGTTCCAGTCACCTCCCTGGAAGGTCTTGGTTCCTCAACCTAACTTGTGCTGCTCTCCACAACCTGGTTCCTGCTGCTTCAAGAACTTGAAGCCACCCCACCCCCAGTCCTGTCTTCATACCACCAAACTGCCCATTCCTGGACACAGGGTATTATTCTGGGGCTCTGAATCTTTGAGTATATTGTGCTCTCTGCCTGAAACACCATTCCCACGTTTCCTCACCTGACTCATCCTTACTCGAAATTCACTGTGGGGTCACCTCCTCCAGGAAGCTTTCCTTAACTCCTGTGTCTCTCCTTATGTCTACTGTTGTTTCTCAAGCTTAACACTTAACATGCTATATTGAAATGATCTGTTTTTATGATGTTTTCTTCATTTGCACTGTGACCTTAGTGACCAGGTTTTGCTTTTGTGTCTGTGTGTGTTAAAATATAATCTACACAGGACCATGTCTTACTCATTCCTGAATCCCTAGCACCTAGTAGATGTTTCTGAGGTAAACAAAAATATATATGGGTGTCTGCCCTCAGTTCCTGGCACATGGCTTCTGAAACCCTTGTAATTTCTTAACTGATAAGAGCATAAAGAGCATCAGTTATTCTAATATTTGGTCTTTGACTCTAGTTCCTGATACAGGTTCCTGAAACCCTTGAAATTTCTTGGGTGATAGGAGTGTTTTTTATTCTAATGAGGTGACTTTGAGTGGGCCCCCAGGTGACTCCTAGATGGGAGCTAGTCACCAGAAAGACTCATGCCATGATAAGAAGCTTGGAATTTTCAGCCCTGCCTCCTATTCTCTTGAGAAGGAAGAAGAGTTGAAATTGGAGTTAATGATTGATTGTGCCCACATGATGAAGCCTCCATAAAATCCCAATAGTAGGGTGTTCGGGGAGCTTCTGAGTGAACACGTAGATGTGCTGGGAGAGTGGTGCACCCAGAGGGGGCGTGGAAGCTCCATGCCCCTTCCCACGTGCCTTGCCCTGTGCATCTCCTCCATCGGGATGTTTACTTGTATCCTTTATCATATCCTTTAATGAACTGTAAATGTAAGTAAGTTTCTGGGAGTTCTGTGAATCTCTCTAGTAAATTGATTGAACCCAAGGAGGAGGTTGTTGGGACCCCTGTCTGTGATCGGTTGGTCAGAAACACAGGTGATAACCTAGACTTGTAACTGGTACCTGAAGTGTGTGTAAGGGCGAGGGCAGTCTTAGGGAGCCTGAGCCCTTAACCTGTGGGATCTGACGCTACCTTTGGGTAGGCAGTGTCAGAATTGAGTTAAATTGTAGGACATCTGGCTGGTGTTACAAGAATTGCTTGGGGTGGGGACTCCACACATGTGATCAGAGGTGTCAAAATGAAGTGTTCTCTGTGAAGGTAGAGGAGACACACAGAGTGAAGAAAAATACACAGTAGGGAAGAACTGTTTATTTCCTTACATAGGAAGGGGGAATAGCTGTTTTTTTCCTTTACAATGTTTAATAAATGTTTGTTCTGATTTGATAATTTTACTCCTAATTCTGTATGGCATCATCAATAGGAAATTCTCATCCCTCTTCTTTCACCCATGGGGCCCTCAAGATAGAGAAGGATGGCCAGGGTAGAAGTGACTTCTGGAAAGCATTACTTCAACACTTTACCTTATCCAGGCCCTACCAGCCACAGGGTGTTAATGGTTGCAACATCTCTGTCTGGGAAGCAAATGGAGAAGCTCTTGGATCCTCATCCCAAGGAAGCAGAGTACTCTGATCCACAGCCTGAGTCACATCTAGATGAAACTCTTAGTGTCGTTTCTGAGTTCATGGTCTCCTTTGTCTCTTAAATGAAGCCCAAGATAGTTTGGTGGCTACCTGGTGGCAGCGTGCTAAGGTTTATAGTCCTAAGTTCACAGGGTTTGATTTCAGCCAGCCTTGGGTTGTGTGGCATTGTATGGTGAACTGGGGAAGTGAAAGACCCTGGAACAAGATGTTAAACTGCCAGGTGAAGATGGTGCATTAGCAAAGTAATGAGAACCATCTAGAAAAGAGTAAGGTTAGGGCAGAGAACCAGGGTAGTGATGGTAGTGGTGGCAGCAGTTGTAGGAAGGAATCAACCCCTGCAGGAGGCTAGAGGATGAGGAAAGATATCCATGAGGGACACCTTGGAGAAGCTGCTTTCTGAGCCCTGCTGGGTGATAGTGTTGGAGAGTCGGCTTCCAACATTCCACACCCCCGTTTCAGGAAAGATGAGTCAGAGTAATAAGAGGAATGATTTTAACATTTAAAAAAACAGAATTTCAACTAGGATAAGGGGCCCAGACAGAGTAGGGAGGAGGGTGGGGGCAGTGACAGCTGAGCCCCATGCATGTTCCTGCCCTTCATTTGGTGTTGGAAAGCAGCATGAGAATCAGATCCAGGGAGATATAAGTCAAGACCATGGAGCTCAGACCCAACCTTTCATCTGGACCCTTCACTGAGCACTCAGGGGCCAACACCATCCTCCCTTCCAGGGAACCATATTAGAGTCAGGTCTTCAGCCTACATTTATTGAGGGGCAAGGGAGAATAGGTGAGGAGGGTGGCTGCTATCCTTTCAGAGCTATCTCTGGCTATGTTGACTTGCCCTTTCTTCTGTCTGCGTAGGTGTAGACGGGGCACTGCCTGCAGAGCAGGTCCTGCCGGCCTCGTTGGAGAGGATGCCCCCGTGTCCGTGATGGGCTGTGGGACAAGCAAGGTCCTTCCTGAGCCGCCAAAGGATGTCCAGCTGGATCTCGTCAAGAAGGTGGAGCCCTTCAGTGGCACTAAGAGTGATGTGTACAAGCACTTCATCACAGAGGTGGACAGTGTTGGTGCTCTCAAAGCTGGGTTCCCAGCAGCCAGTCAGTGTGCAAACCCCTGCCCTGGTGCCCCCACTGTCGGCCACACAGAGCCTCCCTCAGAACCACCACGCAGGGCCAGGGTGGCTAAGTATAGGGCTAAGTTTGACCCACGTGTGACAGCCAAGTACGACATCAAAGCCCTGATTGGCCGAGGCAGCTTCAGCCGGGTAGTACGCGTGGAGCACCGTGCAACCCGGCAGCCGTATGCCATCAAGATGATTGAGACCAAGTACCGGGAAGGGCGAGAGGTATGTGAGTCAGAGCTGCGTGTGCTGCGCCGGGTGCGTCATGCCAACATCATCCAGCTGGTGGAGGTGTTTGAGACGCAGGAGCGTGTGTACATGGTGATGGAGCTGGCCACTGGTGGAGAGCTCTTTGATCGCATCATCGCCAAGGGTTCTTTCACTGAGCGTGATGCCACACGGGTGCTGCAGATGGTGCTGGACGGTGTCCGATATCTGCATGCGCTGGGCATCACACACCGAGACCTCAAGCCCGAGAATCTGCTTTACTACCACCCAGGCACTGACTCCAAGATCATCATCACTGACTTCGGCCTGGCCAGTGCCCGCAAGAAGGGTGATGACTGCCTGATGAAGACCACTTGTGGCACACCCGAGTACATTGCTCCCGAGGTCCTGGTCCGCAAGCCCTACACCAATTCAGTTGACATGTGGGCACTGGGTGTCATTGCCTACATCCTGCTCAGTGGCACCATGCCCTTTGAGGATGACAACCGCACCAGGCTGTACCGGCAAATCCTCAGGGGCAAGTACAGTTACTCGGGGGAGGTGAGTCTGCCCTGTCTCAGGGATGTTGGGAGGCCCCTGGGTGGGGGGATATCTTGCAGCTCTTGATCAGAAGGATGTGCTCTGAGGACCATGTTCATGGGGCCAGGCAGGTAGAGAATAGTAGGATGTCTCAGTTTGGGTTTCCCCAAAAGTGAGCTCTGAGACTTGGGAGCAGATCATTTAATTGGGATATGATTCCAGTAAGCACAGATGAAGGGTGGGGAAGGTAAGGCAGAAAGGGAAGAAGCCACTAAAGGGCATATGAAGAAGTAGACTTCCTGGGGGCCACTGGAACTCCCACTGGGAGCCCTGTGAATAATCACATGGGACATGCCTCAGAATTGTACCACTGAGGGACAAGAAGGTGGGTGGGTGTTAATACACTGACTCCTGTATGAGTCGAGAATTTATCAGGGGGTGGGGCATTAAGTCCCTGGCACTTCTGGGCTGTCCTGAATGCCAGCTAGTGCTGGAGAAAATCTTCAGGCAAAGAAGCAGGGAGATGCAGGCATTGGCACTGGGAGCTGTCCACATGCACAGGAGCAGCACCGTAGGTGCGGGCTGGAGCACGTGGGACAGGGCAGCCACAACATCTGCTCCACAGGAACCTGGGACAAGCTAGCGTGACCACGCCCTGTCTACAGGAGCCGCTGCTGCTCATCTTTTCCCAGTTTTGCCACACAGCCCAGAGGATTCTGTGCACCCAGACATTCCAGTTTTCTAAAGAGAAGCCAGAAAATTTGATTGTAAAATGTTGGAATCCATTCACATGTTTACGTACTATCTTCTGTGCCAACAAATACTAACCTGCAGGCCAGATTCAACCAGGAGTTTGTGTCTTTGGATCCACGGATTTCCCTGATATCTGAAAAAATCTTTTAGGTTTCAGTACTGGTGGGAGCTGAAGGAAGGTGCACAAAAAGAAAGAGTTGGTTGGTTCTTAGGCAGGATGCTGACCATAGGCACCACCAGGTGCTACAAGCATAATGGTGGGCTTGGGAAGGTTGTGAATAAAAGAATATGTGATGGCTTAAATAGGAGGTGAATTAAGCTTTGTAGGAGAACAGGATTCTGCCAAGGCAGTGAGGGCCCCTCCCCAAGTTTCCCTGCAGAGTGCTCCCCATGGTTTTCCTCTCAGGCTTGGGCCTGCTGACTGCTGTCCATGCCTCCTGAACTACCCATGTGGAGGGGAAGGAGCTCTGGGACCAGCTTCCTCCTGAAACCTAGCTTTCCTTCCAAGGACTTTGGACTGGGTCCTCTCTGGCCCCAGCCAACTGGCCCAGAGCAGCATTTCCTGCAGAAGTTACCCCAAAGCCTCTTGCCACTTTGTCTTCAGTGCTTAATGTCCTGTGCTCCATCAATTCCCTATCAGCTTCCAGATGTGGTCGTGGGGTCAGTCAAGGACTTCCTGTGAGGTTGGGGGCTGGCATTCCCTAGGGGGATTTCCAGGTCACGTGTCAGAGTTGTATGAGGAAGGGAGGGAAACCTTTATCTTTAAAATATACATCTATTTTTAAAGTATTTATTTATTTATTTATTTATAGACAGAGAGAGTGAGTGGGGGAGGGGCAGAAAGAGGGAGAGAGAGAATCCCAAGCAGGCTCCACACTGTCAGTGCAAAGCCTGATGCAGGGCTCGAACTCATGAACCACAAGACCATGACCTGAGCCGAAACCAAGAATTGGATGCTTAAACAACTGAGCCACCCAGACGCCCCTAGTAGCCTTCATCTTTAGACCAGCTCTGTGCTGGCCACAGGTGAAGAAGAAACTGGGGCTTTCTCTAGCTCTCTCTTAAAGTTTCTCACATCTTCTTTGCACCAAATGGATTCAACAAAACAAACCCTGACTGGCTGGGAAGCGCAGGCTGTGATGGTGTGGTTGCAGAGGACACCTCATTGCTCACCCTCTGGGCCAGGTTTCATCACTGGCCAGAAGACCCAGCATCCACCTGCCAGAGACAGTGTTGTGCCAAGGCCTGACCTAGCTGCTGTGCACTAGGAGCTCTGTGTGATGCCAGGCTGTTAGGGTTCTTCCTGGCAGAGGGAGTAGTGGACTTAGCTATAGCAGAGAGGGAGGTTTCCCAAGAGATGTTGACAAAGGTGTTGACTCTTTCAAAAGCCTGTAGGTTTGCCCAAGAGTTCCTAATTCTGGCAGTTATTGATCAAGCAGTTTATCTAATTGGAGCTTGCAGTCTTGCTAACTGGCTATTGATTATCCGTGTCTGGGAGAATGACAAATGAATATAGTGAGGAATAGACTCAGGCTTCCTGCTCCTTCTGTAGCCACAGGACTGGGTCCTGAGCCTGCTTCCTGCTCTGTTGGAATCACAGTCTGGGGCTCCAGTGTGTGTGTGGCAAGGGGAATGGGGCACTGTCCAACCTCTGCCTCCCAACCCCTCAGTTGAAGCTGAAAGCATGAGTTCCCAGTTCCAGAGTCAAATTCATGGCCAACCCTGATGGCACCTGTCTATTACAGTAGACAGATGCCATCTGACTCCAAAAACTGGTTCTACCACCATCTACAGAGAGTTGTGGTTTGGGTGGGATTTGTCTGGGGTATTTCCTGGGTGGGGAGGTCTCATCATTAGATCAGGTGCTCTGAGGTGGGGACCAAGCATCTCTCTGTTCCGCTGGCCATTGCCTTACCCATAAGTGCACCTGGGGAAGATGCATAGAGACATGAAGTCATGTTCTCCATCCCCATGAAGATTGAGATTGCCTGGGGAGAAAGGACTAGGAGTAGGAAATGGCCACAGAACAAATCCTTGTTGGCAGGCACATGCCAACACAGGGCTTGGGCAGTCTGGAACGTGAGCTGTGTGGCTCAGATCAGGTGGCTGGACTGGTCCCCTTTCTTTGGGCTGGGCCCTGCTCCCACCCTCAGTCCAGTCATCTGTCTTTTGTGTGATGGTCATTTGCCCTTCTGAAGGCCATCTAAGTGAGCAAGGCCCTGTGAGAAAACCTATCTGAGACCATGTCATGTTAAGGGGGTGTTTTAATCTATCTGCTTCTGCAAATGAAGGACCACCCACTTTGAGCTCAGCAAGGTTTGGAGATGTGCATTCCTCACCTGACAGTAAGCTGCATGGTAGTGCCTTTCTAGGGGCATTTTTCCTGCCCCCCGCCTTCTAGTAGTGGTGTTGTATGTGCCTACCCAATGTGCTTATTTCCTGAAGCCTATGTCTTTGCAGCCCCCTGTCAGGCTCAGTGGTTTCTGTGGACTTTCTACAGGAGGTGAGCTTTGAGAAGGAGGAGGCTCAGAGAAAGGGACATTGCTGACTGTGCTCAGAATAAATACGAGATTGTTTGGAGGTAATGGAGTACAGGTTGATGAGGCTGGGCCAGGCCTGCCGTTTGCTGTTGGGAGCTCCATAATTGCAGAGGCTACTTGGGGATTGGAAGCATTAGGTGTGAGGGAGTCCTCTGTGTTCTTGGTAGTAAAGGGGGAATGCAGCAGAAAGTATTGTGAGAGACCCGCAGGAGAAAGGCTGACTGGGGGCTGTTGGAGTAATCCCCGTTGGGGATGGGGGAACCTGGTGTCCTGGGGTAATTGGGGCAGATCAGCGATTCCAGAAAATGAGCTCCACTATGGTGTGAACCATAGTGAGATGAGAGAATCCTCCTGCAGCTCTGTAGGAGCATCATCTTACAGGGGCAGATTGAGAGACACCTGACTGCCCTATGGTCCAAAGAGTATGTAGGCTTCTGCCTTGACATCCCTGGGTGGGGCCCAGTGGTGGAGGGAAATACACCAAGTGTCTGGCTCCTACCCCACAACGCTGACACTCTAGATACTCAGGCCATAGCCCTGGCCCCACTCTCTGCCCCATTTCCTACACACCATAGGCCCAAGATGTTTGCTCCACTCACTCCACGTACTAAGCTCAGGCTTTTCACTTTGCTCCCACTGTTGGCCGTAGAAACTTGACCAGCTCTAAAAGGTTCAATTCAAAGATTGCTTCCATCAAGAATGGTGCTGTGTAGTGCCTACTGAGTACCAGACACAGGGCTAGGGGTTCTGTATCCAACATGTTTAATCACAACAGTGCTGCCAGGTGGGTGTAATGCCCCATTTTACAGATGAGGAAATTGAAGCTAGCGAGGTTAAGTAACTTGTCCATGGCCTCACAGCTAGAGGGTGGAAGGCCTGGGATTTGAAACCAGGCCATCTTGGTGTCAGAGTTCTTGGCTTTTCCATCCCCACAGTCTATGTTCTTTGACATACATGTCTCAGCATGTTGCTGGAGTCTTTGTTTCAGCACTTTCTTGGGCTGTTGTCTGTGGATATCTCTTAGGCCTGTAAGGTCCTTGAAGACAGCATGTGTATCAATACTTATGTTCCCGGTACTTTTCTCCTGGCTTCTCCTGAGGGAAGCACTGGTGGTCGGTGATTCCCTGGGAAAGGACCCAAAAGTGGCTGGCAGGCAGACGGGGCAGCCCCCTCTTCTGGGGGCTGGACTCCAGTAAAAAGTGAAGAGCCTGCTGGAGATGTGTCTAGTAGTCTGTGACCAGACTTGCTTAGAAGCAGCTGCAGGAATCTTGGAAGAGGAGGGAATGCTGGGAAGGAGACAGCTATGACAGATAATTTTGAGAAGAGAAATCTGCATTTTCTCTGGGGACCAGAGGTGCCAGAGTGGAGAGGGCCAAGCCAGGGTCATGTGGGAAGTGATGGGAGACACATGTTGGCCAGATGTGAAGAAGGCCTGTGTTGAGTGTGTGAGCAGTCTGAAGACACAAAGAGCCACCTCGAAAGAGGGAGCTTCTTGTCATGAGAGATTCCAGAAGGACTGGAGCAGTTATTTCTAAAGGAGTGACACAGAAGGTGAGTCATCGTCTGTTAAGACCCATACAGAGGACTGTTACGGTCCCACTGACTTGGAGATTCTATGATTGACTTGATGTGAGATGTGATGTTGCCGGCCTAATGTTACTGCTTTTCTCAAGAGTTCTATTCCTAGAGTAAGGACAGACGAAGAGGCTCTTGTGGGATTGATGGCAAAGTGGTACCGTCAGCAGCTTTGCTGTCTGCCTCATTTGGCAGCCTTTAATTGTTGCCCTCTGCTTGGGCAGTCTTTGAGCTGTGGGCAAGCCCAAGTGACTGCCCCACGAACAGCTGGGCTGGGGCAGAGGTTCTTACAGTGCCTTGTTCAGAGAGAGAGTGCTGCCAGGAAAGGGACAGAATCTTGGTGGGAGAGGAAGGCCACTTGCAGACCCAGCGTGCTACTCCGTGGGGGATTTTGTTGGAGGGAGGCGGCTTTTCAGGGATGGCCTCTGGGCTGCAGTCTGACTACCCATCCACGTGGCACCAAGGGGCAGGCGCTCAGGGGCGTGAGTTGGACCATCTTGTAGTTCTGAGAGCCCTACTTCTTTAAATGACCTTAACGCTTGTCATTCAACCCTGGGATGTTGAAGATAAAAGGTGGTACGGGAATGTGCCATGTCCTGTTGCTCTGTAGATGAAGGGCATCGGCGCCTGTGAGGGGGCTGATCATGCGCCTGTGAGGGGGCTGATCATTCATATGCCCTGATAGATAGCAGCCAGCTGAGTAGGGATAGGACCTTGGCCCAGAACCATGGAGAGGACTTCTCCAGGGGTGTGGGAGAGCTGGAGACTGGACGTTGTGTGCAGGCAGCAGATGAAATGCAAAGAGGCAGGTAGCATGTTTCCAGGCTTGTGCTTGGATTCTGCTGGCTGTCTTTAACTGCCTCACATTCCCACCTCCAGTGTGGATGGGGGCTGTGACGGGCCATCAGTTCATCACTCTTCTCTTGCTGCCTCCTGCTCCCGGAGTAAGTGGATGGCTTTCCCATGTCTGTCTCAATAGCTGACAGCACAAGGAAACACAAATTGATTTAGAATTCTTTGCTGTGAGGTATCTCTAAGCCCTTGCTCCTTGCCTCTCTGCTGGTGGCTGTTGGGTGCCAAGAGCTGAGTGATGGTGCTGGCTCTATGCCAGGATCCCATGATGCCCCCATACCTGTCCAGGAGGGATCCCTCTGGAAGGGCTGTCCCTACTTCACCACACCTCCTGGTACGCAGTAAGTATTCAACCGACAAGTCTCCCTCCTTAACTGTAGGAGCAGACGCTGGCAGTCCAGATCCCTGACTGGTCACTGGAAGGTGATATGATTTGGTCTACTAGGTGAGGGCCTTACTGGACCCTCACTGGTCGCTGTACTTGGAGACCTCTTGGAGGAAGGCAGGGGTAGCTTCCTCCTGGTGGGGGCAGGAGGCAGGCTTGGAGCGGAGAGGGGCAATATCCCCTTCCTGTGCCACCTCTGGTCCACCGCTCAGCTCCCTGGAGCTCTCTCCTCTAGGCTTCCCTCTGCCGCTGCTGCCTTGGTTACACAGTCCCCAGAGAGCAGTTCTCTCCTGTGGTGGCAGAAACAGAGGCCCATCTCCTACATTGCTGCATTCAGCCATTCCTACCAAAATTCCTGGCCCTGACCACCTCCAGCTTCTCATTAACTCAGGGTCAGATCCTCCTTTCATCACTGCTGTTTCCCACCCCCGGCCCCACCGAGGCCTCTCCAACAAAGGGGTGTTATCGTGGGTTGTGTTGGAGCAGTGCCTGGTGTGTGCCATCCATCCCCTCCCTCTCCTGCTCTTCTCATTGTCTGTCTCCACCTGGATAGCTCTGCCTGCTCACAGGCCCTGTCACTTCTAGGCTCTTGAGTTCCTCTGGGAGCTGCCACGGCTGTTGTCTCTCCCACGATCTGACCTCTTTAAATCCGCTGACGGCCTCCCACACTCATCCCCTCCTGCCCCCACTGAGGTGGAAGCATACTTGCAGGTGGATGGGATGGCTAAAGATGACCTGGTCCAACCACTCCCCACCGGTCTCTCCAGACTCTCCTTCCTTGGTCAGTTTTCCATCTCACAAGGTCACTCTTCTCGTGCATGCCTGCCTGGCCTCAGTTCATCTGTCTCCCAGAGCAAGTATGGTGCCCAGACCTGAGCTTTGCTTCAGTATGGCCTGGCCAGCTTGGAGCAGAAGTCTCCTTCATCTCTTCACTCATCCCGTCGTTCCATGTTGTCCAAGTCCTGTGTACCCAGGGTTCAGGGACAGAGTCTCAGTGTGCGTTACATACTAATAGCCACCAGGGCTCCAAACTGTCTCAGAAATTAGAATGGGAGGAAGTTTTTTTGTTTTGTTTTCATGTGTGTGTATTTTTGTTTTGTTCAGAGCCCAAAAGGGGTCTCAAACTCACAGGACTCTCGAGATTGAGACTTGAGTTGAGATCGAGTCAGACACTTACCCAACTGAGCCACCCGGGTGCCCTATGTTTTTTATTTTTTAAATGCTTATTTTATTATTTTTGAGACAGAGTGTGAGCAGGGGAGGGGCAGAGAGCGGAGGGCGACATAGAATTTGAAACAGGCTCCAGGCTCTGAGCTGTCAGCCCAGAGCCCGATGCGGGGCTTGAACTCGGGAACAGTGAGATTATGACCTGAGCTGAAGTTGGATGAAGTTGGACACTTAACCGACTGAGCCACCCAGACGCCCCCCCACCTTGTTTTTTCTTTTCTTACTTTTTTTTTTTTTTAAAGAGCCAGGTTGGCCTCAGCAAAATCTGTGAGTGGAATTAAAAGAGACCACTCAGCAGCATGCTCTAAAATCCAGAACCTTCCAGGACTGCTCCAAGACATTATTAAAAGCAGACAGCACTTGGTTGCTGGCACAGGTTGCTAGCATCCCCCTGATTCCAAAGCGAGCACGTAGCATCCTTACGGATTCTTGAGTTGTACCCTGTCTCCCTCCTGTCCCTGTCCTTCACTTTGTGGACTCTGGGCAGGGACAGGTGGGGGTGCAGAATTTCACTTTTTTTTTTTTTAAGTTTGTTTATTTTGAGAGAGACAGAGACAGCATGAGCGGGGGTGGGGCAGAGACAGAGGGAGACAGAGAATCCCAAGCAGCCTCCAGGCTACCAGCTCAGAGCCCGATGTGACGCTCGATTACGAACCATGAGATCGTGACCTGAGCCGAAACCAAGAGTCAGGATACTTAACTGACTGAGCCACCCAGGCGCCCCCAGGATTACATTTTGTTACTCATTTCAAGTTTCAGAACACAGCTTTGCTAACCTTTAAGTTGTCACGCCTTTTCTTGTTTTATTTTTATCTTCATTCTCTGCGTCTTTTTAAAATTCTATTATCTTCCTTCTTTTTCTCCCTTCAGGCTCTCTCCCCTAAGGTCCTCTTTCCTGCTGCTCAGCCCCCACCCATCCCCTGCCAGGTCCTAGGGTGGTGGATTCTGTTTGGTGTGGAAGCCCAGGCACCAGGATGGTGAGTGTCTTGACCAGAGGAAGGGATTGCTGGCTCCACTGCCACACTGTGTCTAGCTCTGCTGAATTTTTCAAAACACTTTGCCTCATGGGCAATGTCAGAGTGTGCTGTTTTTGTCGTACTAATAGTTCTCTTCTCCTGTGTAAACCCAAAGCTCCATTTCCCAGAAACGTGCTCTTTTCTCTGCTCTCGTTCAGGCCCACGTAAGTACAGGAAGGAGGCCTTTGGGGGTGGGAATACTGGGTCTGAAAATACATCTTGAGACAAAGCTGAGGGAAGATTGAGTCATGGGAGCAAAGCCCAGGCTTCTTTCCTCCCTTCATTCCCCTAACAGCTCTAGCAGCTCTTGCAGCTCTTTGGTGAGGCTACCTTCTCTGCCAGGGAACCTTCCTGAGTCATCATGGCCTGGAAAAGAACCCATAGAGGTCAAGAGGTCAAGGCCATTTAAATGTTAGATGCTATGCTTCTGTTTCTCACATGCAGCCAAGTGAGGAAGAAAGCTGGGAAGCCGTGTTCTTAGAATCCAGGACTTTAGCAACTGGAAGACACTTAAAATCCATTGCATTTGGCTCCTTCATATATTTTTTTTAAGTTTATTTATTCTGAGGGACGCCTGGGTGGCTCAGTCGGTTGAGCGTCTGACTTCAGCTCCGGTCACGATCTCACATCTGTGAGTTCCAGCCCCATGTTGGTCTCTGTGCTGACAGCTCAGAGCCTGGAGCCTGCTTCGGATTCTGTGTCTCCCTCTCTCTCTGCCCCTCCCCCACTCATGCTCTGTCTCTCTCTGTCAAAAATAAACATTAAAAAAAAAATTTAAGTTTATTTATTTTGAGAGAGAGACAGCACAAGTGGGGGGAGGCGGTGGGCGGGGGGGGGGGGGCAGTGAGAGAATCCCAAACAGGCTTTGTGCTGCCAGTGCAGAGCCTGACATGGGGCTCAAACTCATGAACTGTGAGATTCTGACCTGAGCCAAAACCAAGAGTCAGATGTTTACTGACTGAGCCACCCAGGCGCCCCTGGCTCCTTCATATTAAAAGTGAGGAGGCTTCTTTTCTCTAAGGTTGCACAGAGAAAGTAGACCTAGAATGTCTAGAAGCTCTAGAAGTCTCTGGGCTTTCAGCCTAATGCTTTAATTTGTCACCCAGATGCCATCCAGAAAAGCCAGGTCTTTCTTTGCCCTCACTTAAGAGTGGTCAGACCTGCCTGCCAGAGGGAGTCTAGGGCAAGGCCTGTGAGCTAGGTTTGCTTCTGGAGGGAAGCAGCTTCCTCCTCTCTCGGCAGTCTAGGCCAGAGAGCTGCCTTCATCCTTTGTTCCTTTAGCCCTTGGGCTTAAGGTGAAACCATTGGTAGTGTGGCCTGGGCAGTGTTCTTCCCAGGCCCTGTGACATTAGAGCTAGAGCAAGTAAAAGGGGCTGGGGAGGAGGGAAGTTCATCCTCTGAGCTGGAGTGGAAAGTCCTTTCTGATTTTGTGCTTCCCTTTAAAGGGAATGTTGGATTCTGCTGCTGAGGAGTGACTGGTCCCTCAGAAACAGGGGATGAGGAAGGTGAAGTTGGTAAGGAAGTGCTCTGGGAGAGTTCCATCTATCCCTTTTTGGTTTCTCTGCTGTTACAGTATCAAGAGTTGATACCCTAGAGGTGCCTGGCTGACTCAGTAGAACACGTGACTCTTGATCTTGGGGTCATGAGTTTAAGCTCCAGGTTGGGCCCAGAGCTTACTTGGAAAAAAAGAAAAAAGGTAGGTACCCTAACTGCAAGGGGAGGAGGACTCAAGAGCCACAGACTAGGGAAAAGGACAACCAGCTTGATGGTCAGGAACAGGGTGGAGGTGATGTCCCTCCTCCTATAGTCTCCCTTATCTTTTCAGGACAGGGCCCAGCCCTTCACACACACAGCTCATAAAAGGCTCATGGAAAGGACAGTGTAGGCTCTCACCCTGGGTATTGAAGCTGCCCTAGGCTCCCACAGCAGAGGGAGACCTGAATCTGGAGGCATGGCAGACTGACATTTAACATTCCCTTCCATGCCCCATACTCTAAGTCAGTCCAGAAACAGGTGGAAGCCTCTGGGAGACTGGCCAGGTGGTACCTGGGGCCTGTCCCTTCTGTCAGCCACCTGAGCCTCACATGTGTCCCTGACTTGACTCCAAGTTTACTGAGGTGAGAGTTCTGTTCTTTACCCAGAGCCAGCAGTTAGAGCTATGGAAAGTCAAAGGCATGACTGTTTATCACTATTCTCTTTTTCATGCCCACAGTGCTACCCAGTCATGGGCTGACAGACATACTCATGGAGCTCTAGAGGCCCAAGTATGTTGCGGAAACAAGTGGGTTGGTCTGTGGGTATTGAAAGCTTTCTTAGGAGGTACTGAATTGGACTTGACCAGAAGCATGGCCCTGGGTGAGTGTGGAGTCTTGCTTTTCCTTGCTGAGTACTGTTGGAGGCCTCAGCAGTGCTCCCAGGGGCCACTGTTCTGAAGGGCAGCCTGAGCCCCTGTCTCACTGTAGTGGGGTGGGTTGAGGACCACTTACCTGCTTTTGGCCTGCCTGACTTCCTGCCGCAAGCCTCTCAGGGTATGAGGGTTAGGCTGGGTGCCATTGGCACAGCCTGATTCTCAGGTCAGGATGGCTTAAGTCACATTGGCTTGGGGGACCCACCTGGTCCAGCTGCTTATAGCTCCTGAAAGATGGGGAGAGCCAGGGCCTGCTGAAGAGGGCCGGGCTGGCCCTTAGATAAATGAGTTCATTAGCATTCTGCACACGGCTGCGTGTACACAGTAATTGGGGAGGCAAGCATCTGCCATTGGGGAGCAGAAGGCACAGATCAATCTGGCTCACTTTTGTCACTAACAGGCTGGCCGCTCGGCGAGCAGCAGGGGTCGATGCCTGGTGTGAGCATGTGTCACTCTGGAGATGAAAATGCTTAAGCTCACAGGATGGGTCTGGTGAGAGGCCAGTCTCGGACTGCACTGGACTTGTGTGGAACTGCAGGGGTCTGGCTTGGTCTGGCTGGGTATGGATGTGAAGTGGGGGTGTCTCTGACCCATCTATGTTTAGGTTCCTGGCTTGTGAGTCCAGCTTCACCACTGTTTCTTTTGTCATCAGAGGAGTTGTCCCTCTTCTCTCTTGGCTGGACCAAGGGGGCATGGGCAGAATCCATGTCCCAGCTCTGTTTGGCTAGCCTGGGCTGCCAGTTCTGTCTTTGGGCTGTCCCACCAGTAGGCCCTGCTGAGCCACAGTGTATTCCTCAGTGATTTTCTTTCTCTTGAAGACCAGAAAGGCTGGTAGGGCAGCACAGGTATTCCCATGACCCAGTCTGTTCAGCTTCTAGGTTTTGCTCTGTCCGTTGGGGGCCCCATTATGCCTTTCTTTCCATTACTTAAGTGAGTGATCGGGGCTGCAGCGAGTGTCGGTGGTTTCGACTGGCTGGCCCCTCACAGTGGCTTCTTGTGTTCAGATGGCAGGAGCAAGACATGGGGCTTTCTTGAACCGTGAGCCAAAAGCTACTGTGGCAGCTGTGTAGTCTAGTCCCCCTGCATGTCAGCCTCTGTAGCGGAGCCCTGAGCTGCGCGGGCCTGCAGGGAAACTTGGACCAGACTGTGTGTGTGGGAGGGCTGTCACTCTGCGCCCCCTCACTGCTCTCAGCAAGGTATTTATGGGCTCCCCTGCCTGCATATCCTGAGGCCCTGTCTTCCTCCTGAGGGCTCTTGTCTCCCCAGGAATTGCTGGGAGCTAGCACATTGGTGAGGAGGACCCTGTTAAGTGATTGTTCGGTAATGTGATCTGTCATTTTCCACCAGTTCAGTTTAGTAAAAGCTGAGATTTGCCTTCCAAAAACCAGGTTAGGGTAGCAACTGCAAGTAGTCCCCACCCCTTCTTCAGGACTTCAGAAGAGTGTTCTCCTTGGTGCTCCCCCTCCACGTCCTGTATGTAAGTGGGGAAGGGTATGGGGGAAGAATTGGAGGTCAAGGAAGTTGAACTGGGGGAAGCAATAGTCAGTGTGTAAGTGTATCTGCTGAATGGGCATACAGTTGCCCTGAATGTGGGCTCTTAGATTTTCCTGAACCCCCTGGAGATTGAGTTCAGTTGTGCCCCAGGGCAAAGGGCACCATAGAGTGGAACAGGCAGACCTCATTTGTCAGGAAGGAGGGTGACGGTGCCCTTAATATCCCGGCCAAACCTGCCGTAGGCTCAGCAAAGCTCCTACTTGCCTACTCTTTGGGAATATCAGAACCCATGCCAAAGTGCTCGCAGAAGACTCAGGCACTCAGAACAGTTCTGTGTCTACCCTCCTCCAGTAGAGGGGCTTGAGGGCCTTGAGGGCCTCTGTATGCCTAGCACCAGGCACTAGGGCTCATCCAGCTTAGCTTGGTCTAATGGGAATGAACAATGAACTTGAAATCACTGGAATAATTGCTTAGCTCTGGGGGCTAAGAGGAAGCCTGAGAAAGTGTCCTTTACCCTGAGAACCTGAGGATTCAGCCGGGTGAAGACAAGCCGTACAGGCTGAGTCCCTGAGACAGACAGCTGCTTGGTGTATGGCTGAGGTGAGGCAGCCACGGGTGTTTGTAGGAGATTAGGCTTTGTGCAATTTCTCTGAGGACAGACTGTACTAAAATGAGGCTGGTCTAGAGCACTGCCAGGCATCCCCTGTGTGGTTTAAAGAGGTCATGAAGACTGGAAAGAAGGGCCCTGTTCCCACCTATCCCCCAAGAGCTCCCTGCCCTCTCAGCAGATGGAGAAATCTAGTTGCCTTGAATTGTTTCCTTGTCTCCCCATGGCTGAGGGGTGGAGGCTGATGCAGGGAATGCAGTGGTTGCCCACCATCACTCTGTCAGATGGAGAGAGGTGGGTCACCTCTTAAAAGACAAGGAAGTTCCCTGCTAAGTGGCCTGATATGGACATCCAGAGTTTGGAGCTTAAGTCTGGCTCAGGATATAGTGGAAGGTATGGGTCATTCTCTTTAAATCTTCCTGAGTTATAGTGATTTGGGGGTAGCTGGGGGATCTTGACGGGGACCACCTTCCTGAGCCAGGCTTCGAGTCCAGATACCTTAGAAGTTTGCTGCTTGGGGGAACGGGGGAGAACAGGTCTTTCTCCTACTTGTCAGATGGACTCCTTACCCAGAGAACAGCCTCTGCTTGGTGGCCTGGGCCAGTGTTGGGTAGGAAGGGGAGGTCCAGAAAGAATGCTGTACTTGGGAGGAGCTGGGCAGTGCCTCTCTCTAGGGGGAGAGTGCTGGAATGCTGCATAATGCTAAGTGCTATGGTGATGGCATCATCAGGATGGGGAGAGCAGTGTTGAGTGCTCCCTCTCTAATGCTTGTTCTTGGCCTCTAGCCCTGGCCCAGTGTGTCTAACTTGGCCAAGGACTTCATTGATCGCCTGTTGACGGTGGATCCTGGCGCCCGTATGACTGCACTGCAGGCCTTAAGGCACCCGTGGGTGGTAAGCATGGCAGCCTCTTCATCCATGAAGAATCTGCACCGCTCCATCTCCCAGAACCTCCTCAAACGTGCTTCCTCCCGCTGCCAGAGCACCAAGTCGGCCCAGTCCACGCGTTCTAGCCGCTCTACACGCTCCAACAAGTCACGCCGTGTGCGTGAGCGGGAACTGCGGGAGCTCAACCTGCGATACCAGCAGCAGTACAATGGCTGAGCTGCTGGCTACGGCCCAGACATGCCATGGTCCCAGCTTGGTCATGCATCACTGTGCCATCTGGCCCTGATGCCCTCTCTGGAGATAGGCCTGTATGGCCGGCAGCAGGTGAATGGCCCTACCCACTTCTCTTCAGCAGCCCCCATCCTCATCCTGGGCCTGAGCCTGGTGTGACCAAGTGGAGGGAGCCTGGGGACATGTGAGCCCTCTGAACTGGCACCGGTGCTCCTTTTGGTGAGCAACTGCTCTGCTACCAGTTGGGAAAGGGTCAGGACCTGGCCTCGGGCTCTTTCACCCCTTGGCTCTTCCCCAAGACCAAAGAGGCAAGCTGTGCCAGGTAGAGGGTGTCCTGTTGTCCCAGGACTCTTTGGGACAGTTACTTCTGAAACCCTCTTTTCTCCACTGAACCTTCATCTCTGGCCTCCCACATTCCATTGCATCCTGATCTGTAACACAGAGAGAGGCCCAGGTAGGCCCAAAGCTTGTGTCTTGGCTGGACTCCCAGCTAAGTCTAAACAGTCTCCCACCTCTCACCCAAGATCTGTCTTCCTTCGTGGTACCCCCAGAGGCCCCTCCTGGACTCAGGACTGGCTAGAACCTCTGGTGGTAGGGCCATGGCATAGTCCTTGGCCCTTTTGGACTGTGTGGCCATGTTGGTAGCAGGCTTGCTCCAGGCTCTAACCTCTCTCTGACAGTGGGAGGGAGAGCTCCTGCCCACCAGCCCATTGCTCTCAGTGCCTTCTTTGCAGAGCCCACTATCACTTCTTTCTCCCCCTTGGATGCCCATTCTATTCCCTAGGTGCCTCCTTCCCAACTGTGGGGGATTAAAGGGAGCCCCACTGCTGCTACCTGGGGAATGGGGGCACCTGGGCCAAGGCACAGGCCAGGGGCTTCCCAGGGAGAGCCCCATCAATATTCCAGTGTCAGCCCTAGTTCTACCCTTGGTACTGCCCAATGTCCCTTCCCTTCAGGCTCTGCAGTGGCATAAAGGCGCCATCTAGTGTCTGGCATGAGTATGGGCAGCCTGGGAATGACCACTGTGCTCACCCTTCATCTTCTAGAGGAAGTGGGAAGGAAGGAGCTGCTGTGTTGAGGAAAGGTCCCAGGCTGCTCAGCCCTCCCCTTCTGCTGAGCTTCTGCACAGCTTCAGTTGGAACTTAGCCATACTGTGTGACCTGCCTCTGAACCCTGAGTGCCTGGGGCCCTGGCCTTCTCACAACTGGCCTTGCTTGGGCCAGCCTGTCCTTGCTTCCTTTCACAGCATTACCTGTCCATCCTGGGCCCTGCCGAATCTTAGGTTGGAGGGAACTCCTGCAGGAGGTGGGTGGAATTGGGTGGCTGCTCTCCCGGAGGCCTGAGCCAGACCATTCCTGTGTTAGTCAAGGTGCCTCCCCACCACCACAAACAAGGCTGGAACCCAAGTCCCCTTCTTCCTCAGCTGCTTTCAGTGGCAGGAAAGGAGGTGTGGCCCAGCTTTAGCTGTAGCTAGATTGCAGGGCCTCTGCCAGCTGGGAGAGACTGGCCCTCACTCAGTTTTTCCCAGTGGGTAGCCTTGGGCGAGGCCCTCCTCTTTCTGCATGTGCCCACCTCCAGTGGGAAACAAGGCCAAAGAGAACACTCTGGGCCAAGTCGACTGCCTTAAACATTCCCTCCTATCCTCAGTGCTCCTGGCACAAGGCAGCAGAGAGCCCAAGCCCTGTGGCCTCAGAATTCCCCTCACTTCCCCAAGTGCCTCTGGAGGCCTGAACCCTGGGGATTTATTTCCTCTCTTGTCCAAGATAGGCCTGACCCTAAGGGTAGGACAGAGGGAGGTTGGAGACATGGGCCTTTATGCCATGGACCGTAGATGGAGAGTGTGCAGTTATTTATTTTGTGTACTCAGTTTGTAAATGTATCCTCTGTACTCAATAAACATGCTGCCCTCCCCAGGGAAGGCTGCCCATCCATTCTCACAGCCCAGGCTCCTTGCTGTGGACCAGGGGAGGAGATACCCTGCCATGCCAGAAGTCAAAGTCCCAGGAGGGGAAGGGGACTCCCAGGAGCCTCTCCCTTCCCTTATAAGGACAGACAAGAATACACAAGAGGACAGAGCATGGCGTCTTTATTGGATTGAGATGGGGAGAGGGCCTGTGGTAGTCTCAGTTGTAGGCTATGATCTGGTTGATCCAGGTGCTGAACTTGCTAACCCGAGTGTATATGGCAGGCTTGTGCACGTTGCAGTTGCTGGTGCCCCAGGAGACAACGCCAATAAGCACCCACGTGTTCCCTTTCTGGCAGACAAGAGGCCCTCCAGAGTCTCCCTGAGGGAAGGAGAGGGGAGAAGTCAGCTCGGCGATTAGGGGGTGTCACAGGACAGTGAGAGGATAAGACAGGGTGCTGTTGCTCACCTGGCACGAGGAGGCCCCTGAGCCGCCTGCACAGATCATGGAGTCAGTGATACGTGAGCCCCAGTACTGCCTGCACTGACTCACAGTGACCAGGGGCAAAGCCACCTGCTGCAAGCGTGCTGGGGTCACATTGCCTGTGGGCCAGAAGGGGGTGGTTAGGCCCGGGATGACTTGTTCCCATCCTAGCCCTCTCACCCAGATTTTTGGCCCAAGTTCCTACCCACGCCGCTGAGGCGTCCCCAGCCAGTGGTGGCACATGTGAGGCCTGCAGGCAGTGCCTCATTTGGAGAAGCCAGGCAGACTGGTGTGATTCGTTTTGTGTACTGGGCCGGGGAGGCGAGCTTCAGTAGTGTCAGGTCATTGTTTAGGGTGGTAGGGTTCCAGAAAGGGTGCGTGATGGCCTGTGGAACCAGGAAGGGGCCACGTAGAATGGGGGGTGGGCACAGGCCTCCAGTGTTGATAGGTGCTGAGGGGCTAGCCTAGGGCATGCCTTGAATTCCTCATCCCCAGAGCCCACCCACCTGCCCCATCCACTCTTCCTTTCCGTGTCTGTAGCCCAGACACTCACCTTTGAGATGGACAGAACCTGCAAAGGCTCAGCATTGGATGATCGGTCATATTCGCCCAGGACAACAAAGTGGCGGCCAGGGCTGCAGTGAGAGTGGGGTTGGGCAGCCGCAGGGAGAGCAGAGCAACAAAAGAAGGGCATCCAGGGAAAGGAGGTTGGAGAGGAGGGCTAGGGGGCAGAGTGGGAGTACTCACATGACTTTGCAATGGGCAGCAGTGACCACCCAGGACTGGCTGATGAGGGAACCACCGCAAAAGTGGAAGCCACTGCTATCCTGGGGTCAGGAGTCAGAAGTGGGAGTGGGCTCAGGCTATGCCTAGGCAGGAAGCACCTGGTACCCTGCCCCACACCTAGGGTGCATGTACCTGCAGGGACACCTGCCAGGGCCAGGAGCCTGGCACTGCATTCTCCCCGTTGACAATCCTCTGGCTGAAGCTCAGTACCGGCTTGATGGCAGGAATGCCGCAGCCTGCTCTGCCATTGGACTGGTGAGGACCTGCTTCTCACACCAGCCTGCCCACCTCTCCCCACCTCCTCCTGGGTGCCCCCGGCTCTGCCCCAGAGGTCCAAATCAGAGGGCTCGTCACTACCCCTTCTCACCCACAGCACTTTTAGGTATCTCAATTACCCATGTCCAACTGGCCCCCAATTCTGTCCATTCTCTGACAGCTCTCTCCAACTTACTCCCCATTGTTCCCCAACTTCACCACCACCCACCATTTTTCTCCCTGACCCCTGGGATAGTCTCCTCTCTAGCCTCGCACCTGCTCCAGGCCTCCACAGCCAGAGGTTTCTCCCTGAACTACATGTCCAACCTTCATTTCTCAGTTTCCTAAACCCTCCCTGGCTCCTAGCTCTGGCCTTACCTCCTGTCCCATTTTGAGGCCAGCCCCTGTGCACCTCTTGCCCCCCTCCAGCCCTGGCACATCCTTTTCTGCTTTACCCATTCTGTCCACCTGGTTCCCTTCCCGGCAGCCCAGCTGAGCCCCTGGGCAGAAAGCCTGGGCTGGCTTTGGGGGCTAGGTTGCTTGAGGGCTGGTCAGTCAGGGCTGGTCCAGGCCCACTCACCCCAGGAGGAGCCAAGGAGGCCCAGGCTAAGGGTCAGGCTGAGCAGCAGCATTGTGGCAGATGTGAGGTTGAGAACTGGGCCTGGTTTTATGGATCTCCTCGTCCTTGGGCCAAAGTCCCAGGCCTGAGGCAAGCCATGCTCTGGTCAGGAGGAGGGTCTCTAGGCCAAGGTCCTGGACTCAGGCCTGGACTTATCAGAGCCCAGGTGTGAGGCTCTCACTTCCACCCTCCAAAACCTGGTCTCTGATTGGCTCCCTGAACTACCTCGCATCCCAAGTGTTGAGCACTGGGTAGCAAGGACCTATGGTGAAATTAGGCTTATGGTAACCACTTGGTGGCTGGGATCAGGGAAGTTTCCCAGGGCTGTCAGGGGCATCAGACTTAGAAGCCTGCTCTGCACCCGGGGGTGATCCTGACAGGTGGAGGGAAGGTCCAGCTGTACCAGCCCTGCTGAGGAAGGCCAGGGCCATGTGGCCAGCACAGGGGTTCTGGCAGGTCACAAATCCTAACAGATAGCATCTCTGTGACCCCTCACCAACTTGAACAGGAGTCCGTTTGCTCAGAGAGATGGTGACTCTCCCACCAGCACATGGTGCATTTGGTTCCAAACCTTCATCTGTCTGGCTCTGAAGCCCATATTCTTGTTGATGAAATGATATCTGGGAGGGGCCTAGCACACAGGAGGGTAAGGTGTGAGTCCTTGGTGATTGGCTGACCTTGGATGGAGGTTACAGATACAAGGGTGACGGCCATCAATCTCTGACAGCCTCCAGGCCTTGGGGCTTCTGTGGGCAAGCTCTTAGTGTCTGCAGCCCATTTGTTGTAGAGCTCCAGGCTGAGCCTGCACTGAGGAAGAGAAGACGACCCTGTGTGCAAAGCTGTAGTGGGTAAGTTGGCTGGGCTCCTAGAGGTGTGGGGGCTCTGACTGATTCAAAAACATCAGTCAGACAAATAAGATGAGTTAGTGGTTGAACAGAGGGATGGAGGGACAGAAATGTGATCAAGCAGTTATAACACAATACTAATTGCAAAGTTGATTGTGGGTGTATAGGTGTTTGGTGTACAATTCTTTCAACCTCTGTGTTTTAAAATCTTCATAGTAAAATACTGGGGGGAAAAGCATAATCAGGGTCCTAAGGATGTCCATCCCAGAGTAGACCCTCCCCAGAGGTTGGGCAGACGCTCACCGTTCCGGAGGTCCATTTCAGTCAGCCGTTCTGAGGGCAGGATGCTCCTGCCAGCACACAGCACCTAGGCTGGCCCGCAGTGGGTACTCAGCAGTGGGTTTGCTGGATAAATGTGTCATGTCATCTCTCTCGGCATGAGCCCTGACCCCAGTCAGCCCAGCAAAGTTGGGAGTCAGTTCCCCTGTTCACAGCTCAGCATGTGCAAATAGAAGCCCTGTTTGGTGTCAGCACCTCAGGTGTGCCTGGTCACGGGAGGGGTTTCACAGGTAAAAGTGTTGCAGGGGTGAGGAGTGTTTTGTGAAAACGTACTCTTGGAGTCAGGGAGCAGTTCCTCGGTCAGCACTTTAGCCCTCAGTGGGGTCCATGGGGGCCTCCTTGACTGAGAGCTGTGGGCTTTGTCCTGGGACACTGATGACCCACGGAAAGACTAGGTAGGGGCAGCACATGTGGCCCATCTGGGTTTTACAACAGTCCCCAGTGGACCAGAGGCCAAGAGCAGTGCATGGGAGTGGTAGGGGGGCCTCTGCAGTGTGGAGAGTCAGGAGGGGGCTTTCCAGCTGGAGCTGTAATGCTTGCCTGGGGGACTGGAGGAGTAGATGCCTGAGGCGATGGGTGGTCACCTCTTAGGCCAAGCCCTGAAACCTTGGCAGGGAGTGGCTTCTTCAGATGTAACTTGGCCACAGAGTTCTCATGGCTGCTTTTCCCCCTCCACCCAGGAAGAACATAGCCATCTGTTTAAATATATATATATATTTTTATTTCCTGGGTTTATTCCCTCTTGTTCCAAGCTCTGAGCACCATCCTACTTCACTCCACTTCCATGGCCTGCACAGTTTCTTCCAGCAGCTCCAGGGTCAGTGGCTTCACTGTCTGGGACAGGACAGCTGTGGTCCCAGGAGCAAAGCGGTACTGGCTAGGCCTGGGAGAGGGAAGGGATGGCCTCTCAACTTGGGCCCATCATGTGGCCCATCTGTTTCTTGCACCCCCTGTCTCCCCTGCTACTGCCCCATCCTCCCTAGTGGTCCCCCATCTCCCATGCTCTCACCTTTTTAAGGGCCTTGTGGGTGAGCTCAATGTTCGCAGAAGCTTGGCGCCAGTCCCCATTATCACACATGCATCCACACTGCCCCCAGAGCCCAGGTCACCTAGGATCCCTGCAGTGATGGCTTCCACTAGCAGCTCCTGCGCGGCCTCCAGCTGTGATGATACAGGTATGTGATGCCTGATGGACCCTTTTGGTATCACCTTCAGGCTACAGCCTAGAGGTTTTGTTCGTCTCGAAGCCCAGACTATTTACCATTTGCTCATACCCAAACCCCTCTCTTTCCCTACTCCCATCTCCAGCCCAAGCTCCCCTGCCCTGGTCTCTGCCTCCCTCTCTCAGAAGACCCTGTGTTCCTATTGCCCCCCATCTTCATAAACCTCTTTGAGTCACTTACACTTGTGGTTCTGCTTCCAGGGCTGTCCACCCAACCAATATGGTCTTGATCCCCAATCTACTGTTTCACTGCGTTTTCCCTTCTGGTCCTTAGGCACCTCTGAAGCAACACATGTCACCCACTTCCATCCCACCCCAAACAAAATCCAGACCCCACTTGCTGTTCCCTCCTCCTTGAGCTTCAAACGGTCCTCTCTGAGCTTTGACTTCTCCAGGAGTACAAACTTTGGCACTAACGGTGGTCTGCTGGAATAGCACTTCTTCACTCTAACTCCACTGGCCCCTCAGTCTTGACTCAGTCGTCACCTCCTCCAAGAAGCCTTTCCTGACCTCTAGACTAGGTCAGGATATCTCTGTGTTATCCCAGCTCCAACGTGCACTTCCCATCAATGAACGCGTAGTGGGCGACAGGTGTTGCTCACCCCCATGTTGGGCTGGAACCGATCCTCCAGTACCGCCAGGGCTGCGTCCTGGCCCGAACCTGCAGGCAGGAGAGCATCTGAGGTAAGTCCCTGCCATCCCATTGCCGGATGAAGGTGAGGCCAGGGTCGCAGGGGCGGGATTCGTGGGGAAGGGGCGGAAGTGTTCACCCAGGGCTGTGAAGGGCAGACGGCTGTAGGAGCCGTGGGGGTGCACGCTGTAGAGTTGCGGTCCGGTCAGGTCTACTCCGCCCACTATCAGCGACGCGCCCACGTAGCCCCGGTACCTTTCGCAGAATGGGCGTGGTGAGCCGCAAGCACCCGGCTTCAGGTCCCGCTCCTCCGTGACACCGCCCCGAACCCACCCCTCCCCCACTCTTTTCTGTTGTTTGGCGTCCCTGGACCAACATTGCTCCTTCCTGTTGCCCAGCTCCACTTAGGCCTGCCTTTTCCGGTCTCCGGGGCTTTCTCAGTCCCGCCTTTCATCCCGTCCCACTTCCTCTCAGCCCCACCCTCCCTGCAACATCCCTTCCCCAGGGTCATCTTAGCCCCGCCCAGCACCGGAAGAGCGTTTGGCGCAGAACGCGCGTAACCGTGGCCACACGGGGCTCGCGGCCCGTGGACAGGGCGTGTAGCTCCATGTTGGACGCCGCCATTCGCGTGGTCATCTCGGCGTCCGCGGCTACTCCAGCCCCACAGCAGCTGAGAACGAAGGGAGGGTGGGTGTGGGCGGGGCTGAGATGGATGTGCTGTGTCGGGGATGCGTGGGGGAACGGGGTCGGGGATTTCTCACTAGATTTTGGGGGCGATGAAGTGGATCTTCTTACAGCTTTTGTCCATCACTATGGAATCTCTGGTGGCCCGCGTATCCGCGCCCAGGAGGACTCCGTCCTGGGGAGGGGGAGGGGCCTCTAGCTCAGTGTTTGTCGGATCCCCCCAGCAGCCCCTCTAAACACTCCAGTCCCAACTCCCTGCTCACTCGGAACACAAGGCCCGCGATGGTGGTACCAGTCTTGTGTGCTTGAGGGCTCCGGAACCCCGGGAGGACGCGTTCTAAGGATAAGTTTCTGGAAACAGAGTGTTAAGGCCCAGGTTGAGGCTCTTCTGGGACTCCATCACATCCTCCAACTCTGTCCCAGCCTCCCTCACTTCTCAGGGTGAGCTTGGGAATACAAGTCGCCCAACACATGTTGCCGTCCCTTTGCCCCCTCCAGAAATAAAGGTCCTGGGGCTTCTGGGAGTAGAAACTGCAGAGCCAGCTCACCCCCACATACCTCTGGCAGTTCTCGAAAGAGAAGCCCCCTCGGGGCTCTAGCGCTGGCTTCAGCATCTTGAGGTGGGCAGGCTGGTCCAGGGGTTGGGGGTCGATGTGGGGGACCAGCCCAGAGTGAGAAAGACCAAAGCCTTGGTCCTCTGTCAGCGTCTTCCCCACGCCCCCCTTGGCGTCTGACTCTTCCTGCTTTCGCTTTCACCTTTCCTCAGAGCCTGGCTGTCACCTTTGTGCATCTTCTCCTTTACTTCTGGCCCTAAGCAGCTTGGCAAAGGGGAGGTTTCCTTGCTTGGCTCTCCATCATGCTCCCTAGTCCTCCGTCTTAACAGAGGGACAGATCCCTCCCTCTGACCGTTGTTCAGCAGCTTCTGCCTCTTCCAGCCTGAGCCCCAAGCCTTGCCTGTCCTGACCCCAACTCTAACCTCAAGTCCCTCAGCCCTATGGCTGTCATATTGGCCAGGCTTCTGTTACTGCCCTCCCAACATTATCAGGCATGGCTGCCTTTTGTCCTTCAGCATCCACTTTCTCTCAGTTCCTCTCTTTTGTTGCCTTTGCCTCCTCCCTGAAACTTGAAACCCCAAAGCTCAGTCCTCCATCATGGTGACACTGATCCTTCCAGCTTCCCGGTCTCAGATGGTGTCTTCTATCTAACAGAACAGGTGCCATGGGGCTGCCCATCTAGTGGCCCGGAAGCATGCTGGGCTCTACCCATGGACAAGCCTTATTTCACATCCCAAATTACCCTTTATTTATCCACATCTTTCTCCTACCGCTTTAGCCTCAGCTAGCATCCTCTCTCTCCTGGGTACTGCACTGTCCTCCCTGCCTTCCCCAAGTTTCTGCCCCTACCCACCACCCCCAGGCTCCCCTTTACTTTTCAGAGAAGGGACTCTTTCTAGATTGGAAATCTGGTTACACTCTTTCCCTAGTTAACCCCTTCAGCAACTGCATATTGCCCTTAGGCTCAAACTCAAGTCTTTTCAGTGGCCCACATTACCCTTCTCATCCCATCTGATCTCAGAATAGCCATCACTTCCTCTGGGAAGCTTTCCCTGACCCACACACAAGATTCTGCCCCTTGGTGCTCCCTAAACTTTTCTCTCAGACCACTTAGCTCCAATAATTAATCTTTCATTAGAAGAATGATCTGATTAGCGACTGAATCTCCCTCAGATTCTAAACTCTTGTGCTTCTGTCACAGGCTTAGCACTCACAAGTCCATGTCCACAGGTGGGTTCTGCCTTCCCTTGGGGGTGTGGGTGGGACAGCTCACATCTTCCCTGCCTTGTACCCTTAGCTCCACGTGCCTCCATCCCACAGCTATGTGTGCAATTATCTCCAGTCGCCCACCCCCAGAGCAGAGGCAGGCACAAGGCAGGCTATGTGCTACATAAACAGCTCAACCGGGAGAGTGGGAAGCTATCATCCTGGTGCTCAGTTCAATCTCAGGCTTCATCAAAGCCCATCTTGCCCTTATGCTCCACAAAGCACCAGGCCTATGGCTATTGCTTGGTGGATACTGGTGCCTGGATGCCACTGCCTCCTCTGCAACCCACAACACACATGTCAAAAGTTAAAGAGCAAAAGAGGGTCTTTATTCAGGGGGTCGGGGCCCTGGGCTGGCAGCTGGGGGTGCAGGGGTACGACGTCGGTAGGCACCCAGCAGGATGGCATTGATGTGCTCCAACGTCTGGTTGCTGAAGACCATGTTGAGGTGCTGTGTCCCATGCAGAGGCAGCAGATGCACAGGCTGTGGCTGGCGGCTCTGCCAGCGGGCACAGAGCTCAGTGCTGCGTGTGGCCACAGTGTCGTCACCGTCCTCATAGAGTACCCCCACGGGGTCTGTGTAGGGGAAGCCGTGGTCAAAGATGTAGGTGTTGGGTGTGGGCAGGCCCACGCCATACAGACAGTATACTTCCACTCCAGGTGCTGGGAGGCCTGCCAGTAGGTCACGTGACTGTAGCCACATGTACCAGCCTTCCTCAAAGTGCAAGTCTGCAAAGAAGCGCTGGAAGTCACGGCCTGTGTAGTTGAAGCTGGGCGTGGAAATGAACACATGGTCTTCAGGCCATACCTCTCTGGAAGGAAACATCCAAGGGGAGGTCGTTGTTATGCGCTGTTCCTCTCTCAGCTTGATGCTGGACACGATCGGGATGCCCTGGTTGTCACCTGTGAACACGAAGCAAGGTGGGTCAGGGAGCCAGGTCTGGGTCCCTTGGGCCCACAACTTGCCCCCAACCCAAGTTCAGCTGGATGCTAAATCTTGTCCCTACCCAATCCAAATCGAGCCTCTGAGCAGGCCTCTGAGCAGTAGGTGTTCAATGTGTGCTTTTTAAATGAGAAGCCCTGATGGCATGTCTGTGGGGCACAGCTGTAGAGCCTCAGGAGGAGGCCAGGGAAGGAGGGGCCTCCTGAGGACGGGTGTACATGTGTGAATGTGGGAGGATGGTGCTGGTGGTTCTCCCTCAGCTAATTGGCCCCTGTGGCCTGCGCTGCACAGGGGTCAGAGCTCCCTTCTGGGAAGGATGATATTAGACTGTCTGTGTTTGGCACTTACTGACGTAGTCTGATGAGTGTTTCCCTCAGCAGACTGTGAGCTACTAGGGGGCAAGCTGAGTATGGCTATACCCTGCATACAGTGCGTGCTCAACAAGTGATAGCTATGCCACTTCTCAGAGAAGGGCATAAGGGTTTCTAGGGTCTGGCCCTGGCTTTGGCAGATCTGTCCTTAATAGACAGATCCCTGGGAAAATGGGCTCCTGGAAGCAGAGGCAGCTGAAAGCTGAGTGGGCAGGACCTGAAACCACAAGAAACAGACCTAGGTCCATGAGTCAGATTGTTGGGGTTCACTTCCTTTCTGTTTACTCTCCTTTTGTCACTGAAGCACCAAATCACCCAGACTTCTGGCAGGAGCTACTCTAATGTCTAGGCTAGGGGGCCAGTGACAAGGGCCATGCCTCAGGGGTGGTAAATTACGCACTTAGCCTGACATGGTGAGCACAAGCAGGAGTGAGGGCAGGCCCATGGTCAGCTTCATCCCTCTCACTCCAACCCCCTCATTGACACAGGTGGTCCAAGGCCTCACCTGAAGCCAAGACCAGCATGGGCTTGACGGAGCCCCCCCAAGGAGCCCCAAGAGAGATGAATCCATCAATGAAGCGGTCCTTCCAGGCCTGGGGCTGGCGCAGCAAGAAATAGAGCAAGTGTAGGCAACCAAGGCTATGACCAATGAGGAAGACAGGCTTTCCATAGGCAGCATGCATCTCCTCCACCAGCCCAGCAAGCTTCCGGTAGTATTGCTCCTGCTGGCCTGAAGTAGGGTGGATGGGGTCAGGGCAACGGATGGGGTCAAGGCCCATCTGCCCTGCCCCAAGCCTTCAGAGACACTCACTCGGCTCCAGCCGCCAGTCGTAGGGGGCGGCCCTCACTGTCTCATCGCGCACATACCCGTTGTTGACCAGATTCTGCACTAGTGTGTGCATGTAACCTGTAGGGGAGGCAGCAGCATTGGAGGCTCTGGTCATGGCTCCTGTGGGCTGACCACAGCTGGAGCCCTGCCCTTTCCCCAGTAAACACACCTGCCAGCTTGTTGTTGTCCAGGTACTCAACAGAGTAGGTCTTCCCAAAGCCAGGGACACGGATCTGTACACCAGGGGCATTGGACACGCGCCCAGAGCTGCGGTTGTAGACAACCCTGAGGGCAGTGGGACATTCAGCAGCCCAGTAGCCAAGGGGCAGAGTGTGGGGGCTGGGGCAGAGGGGGTGGCACACACCTGGTGTTATCTATCCAGCAGTCCACTCCAAGGGGTAGGAACATATTGAGATCCAGCCAGATGGTGAAGAAGTCCTCTGTCTTGCGGTAGCACATCCAGTTCACCACATCTGGTTTATCCAGCTTGGCTTCCAGTTGATTCCCCAGGCAGCCAGGCACTGTGGGCACTAGCCTTCATTCTGAATTCCTTGCATTCCTCCCCACCCTTCTGCCTGTCCCCCCAGCTCCACCCCTTCATCTCCCATGCCCTCAACCCCCAGGAACTAAGGATGTGATCCTTTCTGATAACATCCCCCCCCACCCCATTCCCCCGGCAGCCCAAAGCCCTGGTTCCCCTCAGGCAGGGGAGGTGCAGGGGCCAAGGCCACTGACCCATGTCCCCATAAGGAAAACACCTAGCTTGGCTCTCCATTAATGCCAAAGTCCAAGGTGAAAACAAATAAGTATGGGAGAATGGGGGCTGGAGACCTGTTTTCCAAGGGCCGGGCACCTTGTCCTTGCTGGGGTGGGGGCTGAGTGGCTGCAGCTGACCACAGTTTGTAACGCCCTGGCTAAGCCCTCAGGCATACCCGCCCCCAACTCCACCCCCCTAGGGAAATCAGCTCAGAGACAGGAACAGGTGGTGGGGGAAGGGGTGGATTTCTCTGCAGGACAAGCCTTTGGACCCTCAAACACTGAGGCAGGTATCAGGGCTAATGCAGGGGCAGAAGGGCCATGGCAGGGTCTGCTACCAGGGGCTGGGGTCCAAGCTCCCTGAGGTCTGGCCTGGTGCATCAGGGGCCTGTGGGGGCTTACCGAGGATGACGGGCCGTGTGTGGTTACTGAGCTCAGCCTTGGGCGTGGTATGCGGGGGGAAGAGCACATTGAAAAGCCAGAAGGGGGTGGCAGAGGGGAGCAGCAGCCCCAGCAGCAGGAGCCCCCATTGCCATGGGGAGCCCGACGGCCCCATTCCAGCCCTAGTGCCTACTGCCCAGTGAAGCAGTCCCGGGCTGGCCTTATCTGGAGTGGGGATGGGAGGGGCCCTAAGGCCAGTGGGAGGGACAGCCCAGCCAATGGGGGTGGCCAGACATTGCCGGAAAGGGACATAGCCTCAGGGAGCCAGCTCTGGGCCTGGTTTCAGTTCCGCCTTCTTCCCTTGGTGCCAGGGGAAACAGAGACGGGGCAGTAGGAGGCCCAGAAGTACACAATGTTTTATTGAAAAAAGTCAGGCCTCAGCTGGACAGTTCCATTGCGCTTTGCTCCGTGGGGGTCCCTGCCCACAGTAGCCTGAGCCAGATCTTCCTGCAGGTGGGCTGGGCCAGACCCCCCTCCCTCACCACCCCTTCCCCTCCTCTCTGATGGTGACATCCAAACAATAAATATGCAATAAATAGCATTCCTGGGCAGGCTGCCTTCAAATCCCACATCAGCTCCCACCAGTCCTCTCCTGGGGTGCTGGATGGGAAAGTCCCCAAACCTCTCAGGGTCCGTCAGTACCTTGGATCCTTCTCCATTGCCAGGCCCAGTCCCAGTCTCCAAGGAGACCTAGCAAAGCTGGGTCCGGGGCAGGGCCAGGCAAAGCAGGACTGGTGGGTGGGTGCTGGGAGGGGGCTGCTACCCTGGACACCTCCACTCTAAGCCACAAGTGTATATGAGGCTCAGGAGTAGATGGTGATCACTTCACGGCCACCGCCACGCACCAACAGCACACGCTCAAGGCCTTCGGTCAGCACCTCCAGGAACTCCATGTCTGTAGAGCATCAGGTCAAGGAGGCAGCACCAGGACCAAGGGCACCCAGGGAAATCTGGCCTACTAATCAGGGCTGGGGTAAGCTCTCACCCCCTCATCTAGAGAGAAGAGCTCCTGGCCTGACCTCCTGTGTGTCCACCTCCCCACTGCCTGCCTCTCCACAAAAGGATACAGTTCTCATCACCTTCGCTGTTCTTGGGTGGGCCAGGCATGTTCAGTAGGACCAGGCGGGCATCGTGGGAGCGAGTGACAATGACTTCATTGAGCTTCACAGCGGTGTGCATGCGCCGCACATTGGACTGGTCCCTGCAGGTAATGCAGCTGATCGTGGGCCCCACCTCTGGCCCCCCCAAAGACTGTGTACGGCCCCATCCCACCCCCACACTCCAGTGTGGTTGGGTCCATTCTTGCTGCACTCACGGTTTAATATGCACTAGCTCCCGGAAATTGTCAGGGGCGTGGCTGGGGTCCCAGGACTCAGCTGCCATGTACTTGTCCCGAGTCCATGTCATCTGGATCTTGTCAGCCCCAGCTGCAGAGTCATCTTCCTCGTCCGAGTACAGGCTCTCCAGGCGCAGGGCTGAGTGCCGGTCCTTGACCAGCTGGGCCTGAGGAAAATCAGAGGAGGTGGCCTCAGTTCCATGGGAAAAGGGGGGCCTCATTCTGATGTCCCAAACTAATGGTGTCTCCAAAGGCCTGACCTGCCACCCACCCCTACCCCAAACAAGAAAGCCACTGACTTCTCGCTCCCGCTCTGTCTTGGTCAGCCTCATCTGCCGCAGCATCTGGGACCGCTGTTCCATCATTAGTGTCCGCTCATAGGTATATGCAGAGATGTCGCTGTTATGCTAGGGAGAGAGTGGGCCATGAAGAATGGGCTGCATGGGACAGGGTATCCACAGGGCCACAGGGGCAGGTGACTCACCATCTCTACCACCTCCACCTCTGCCTCAAGGCGTAGGTGGTACAGGAAGATGGCCAGATCCTTCTTCATCTGGATGCTGTTGTCATCCATCTGGGCCACCGTAAAGATGCGCATCCGGCACTTCCTCCACACCTGTGGCACGGGAGCAGGTGGGTGGTTTAGTCACATTCCACCCCTCCAAGGGCCCAGCGCTTGCCACCAGGGCCCACCCACCAGGCCCACCTTGTGCTGGCGCAGCAGAAAGGGCAAAAGCATAAGCATGCCACCGTCGTGCACAATCCACCACACGTCAATGTGGCCCTCTAGGTAGCGTTCATGGTTGCTGGGGTAGAAGGCGATGTTCTTGGGCACGAGCAGGGCCAAGTGCGCTGCTGTGGTGCAGCGCACGGTGTCTGGGGAAGAAGGCCACTGCTGACTGCCAGCCCATGGCCCTCTGGCCTCTGCCCTCACCTGATCCCCAGCCCCTCTCCCACACAGCCGAGCCCAGGACCTATCTTTCCCATCACAAACCAATAAAGGTCTTCCAGGCACGTGGGTCCTCGCTCTGTCGCCAGCCATAGGGCCAGCCCAGCACCACAGAGTTATGCCTCATGCCACCCAGGCCACAAGACTGGATGAGGTGGGCCAGCCCCTCTCGCACCTTGCTGGCTACCACCACCTGGCAGAAGCCCTTCACCTTCTCAATCTCCATCATATTCTTGATTGTCTGTAGGAAACATACCAGGGTCAGAAGGCGAGGCCATTAGCGTTCCCTCTCCTGGGTTCCCTCCCAACAGAATGACTTGGAGGTGCGGGTGGGGGAGGAGAAGGAGGTAAGCTGCCCACCCAGAGGCCGTGTTTTTAAGATGGGACAGCCATACCCCCTTGCTCCAGCTCTCACGTGGCAGCAGTGCGGTCCACCTGGCTGGTCAGGATTAGTCCCCTTCTCCTAGGAGCCAGCTGCAGCCCAGACACCTCTAGTCAGCTCCCCACCCCCTACAGCAGGCACCTGCTCAGCAGCCTGGGCCTCGCCATAGCTCTCCAAGAAGCTGCCCTGGATGACAGAACCGACGATGGTCAGGCCCTTGCCAGCCTTAAGCTGGGAGGCGAAAGTGAGGAGCCGTGGGTACTTCACGTGAAGGTCCTCGTCTAGCTTCAGCAGCACCAGCAGCTGAGGCCTGCAGTGGCCAGATGGGGAGCCTGAGACCTGGGCCAGAGGTTTCCAGGAAGCCCCTCTTCTTCCCTTCTCAGCTCACATGCCCCCACCAGTGTGAGTAGCAGGGATCCAAGGGCACCACTGACAACCCCAGGACAGGGAACATGGACTAGGGAGGGAGAACCAGCACCTCTTGACCCTCCCACCCTCACAGCAACCCCCTGAGTACCTTGAGTGGCTCCTATCAGTCTGGATGTGAACTCACCGCCAGTTCTTCGTGTGAGGAGGCCCCTCCTCTAGCCGTAACAGTGCATAGCGGGCAGCACTCAAGGACAGCCCTCGGATCCCATCACCCCACTCCTTCTCGGCCCTGCAGGGGCCAACCACAAGCTGATGAGCCCCGGGCCCACCCATGGGATTCTGTCCATGTGTATGTGAGATGGAAGGCAGCCAGCCCCCCGAGTCACAGACCCCCAGCCCCGCACCCATGGTGGCTAGTGAAAGATGGCTCAGCTCCCCCAAACCCAGCATACAGACTACCCCACTTGTCCCAGCCAGGTGGCAGCCCCGCACTCACCCTTGGTATTCAATGTACTTGTAGATCATGCCCGCAATGAGCATGGCGACCAGGGCATAGTACCAGGAGGAGACAAACATAAGGGCCAGGCAGAGGCTCATGCCCAGGAAGGATAGCGCCCTGGGCCAGAGTGGGGAAGGGCCAGAATCAGGAAAGATCAGTAGGGCCCCAAGCCAAGCCTCCAACCCCCCAATCTCTCACCAATAGCAAACACTGTCCCCGAAATTCAAACTCCATCCTGGATGGGGCTCCTAGCTTCCCTCAAAGTTCTTGTGTCAGAGGACTTGGCTCTGAGGTCCAGCTGGCACTTACCAGTGATAGTACTTGAACCGTGGCCGCCAATTGGGTGTCCTTAGGAGTGTCTGCACAGCGCAGGCCAGGTTCACAAACAGGTAACACATCAGAAAGAACCTGCAGCACAGGGAATAGTTGGTACAGAGCGGCCTCCTTGGGATCCAGGTGCCTGATATACATGATCTTCCCCAGGCTGGAGCTGAACTAGGAACTGAGTGTCAAGGCCCTGCCCTATGTGGGCTCAGCCAGGTCTCCTCAGCCTCACAGCCTGAGGCAGATGGGACTTCTGTAAGGGCATCCACAGAGCCAGGTCTTAGAGGACGGGCAAGTGTCCACAGGTTGACAAGGTGGGAAGGTGGGCTGCAGGCAGGGGGAACAGCGGAAAGGATGGTGCTGAGGACTGCTCAGTGTCTGGAGATGGCTGGACAATATTCAGGCCTCTGGCCTGGGTGACCAGTTGGATGAGGGGCTGTCATGAGTGTGGAGAAGAGAACCTCAAGGGAATACAAAAGGGTCATTTGGCATACACTGAACTAGAGATGCTTGAGGGATACCGTGGTGGGTGTAGGAGACTGGGACATGGGTGAGGCCTGCTGCGTGAGCCCTTCAGCTGGCTGGAAAGAAAGGGCAGACAAGAAGGCAGGAAGTCTTACTAGAGAGGGCAGGTCAGGGGCAGAAACCCCCAGAAGGGGGAAATGGTCAGTCCCATTAGGGCTGCAAGGAAGAGCCACCTGATAAAGGCTGAGATACATGCTCTGGCTTGGGCAGTGAGGGGTCACCACCCTATGACGGTGGCAAGAACAGTTTCAGGTGTGCATTTATGCACTGGTGGAGCTGGGCTGCAGTGGGGAATAAGAGAAGACTGACTTTGGCAGGCCTGGCTGAGGCTGGGGGGGCTACCTCCAGGGGGAAGGAGGACCTTTCAGGCCTATAGGTTGACTGGGGCAGTGAGTAGTAGTCCTGTGATAACCGAGCAAGCAAGAGGGAACATGGGCAATAGAATGAGATGTGTGAGGAGAAATAGAGTAGCCACTGGCAGAGGTGAACACAGTAACCACATGAGCTCTGCCTCAGGGATCCCCAGAAATTGCCACCTGCTGATCACCTCCCACAGGGCACTGGGGATCTCAAATGCCTAGCCGACTACAGAACTTTTAAAAGCAAACAACTTCTGGGGCACCTGGGTGGCTCAGTCGGTTGAGCGTCTGACTTCGGCTCAGGTCATGATCTCACAGTTCGTGGATTCGAGCCCCGCATCAGGCTCTGTGCTGACCGCTCAGAGCCTGGAGCCTGTTTCAGATTCTGTGTCTCCCTCTCTATCTCTGCCCCTCCCCTGCTCACGTTCTGTCTCTGTCTCAAATATAAACATTAAAAAAAAATTAAAAATAACAAAGTAAAAGCAAACAACTTCTAAAACAGATGGGTGGAGCAGTGGTGGCTTCAAGGCACTAGGCACTAGATGCTTGCTGTGTCCGGGAGGGGAGGGCTCTGGCTGTTCGCTCTGGGAGTCTCCCATGGAGGAGTGTGGGACCTGTTGGTCTCTGTAAAACTCCTGCATAAGTGCCAGGCTCACTCCTGCATGTAGAGGTAGGCTGCGTTCTGCCATGCACACTTCTCCCCATACAGCCTGACACGTCTCCCAGCTGCATCCTCAACACGAGACAGAGTCATAGGGAGGTGCTAGGGCCCTTGGCTGAGGGGTGCTGAGGGTGCGTGGAGCCCTTCCCAAGACCATTCCCCTGTCCTGCCCCCCAGCTCACATGGATAGAATGGGGGCCACCATGTCAAGGGAAGCGATGAGGATGCCCAGCTCAGCAATGAGTGCCGTCAGGAGGAGTGCCCACGTTGGTTCACCATTTGCCTTTCCATGGCCAAATACCTGCATACACCAGAGTGAGCAGGGTCAGTGAGGGAAGAAGCTGGTCCCATCACCCCCATCCCACACCTTGGGCCATAAGCCACAGCCTGGCCTCCATCATCCCCAAGTTCCCCCTCTGGGGCTCAGGTCACACCCACACCTGTCCCGATAGGTACCACAAGTTTCTCTCCCCTCCCATCTCTCCGGGCCTCTCTGTTATGGATGAGCCATAGACAGGCCCTGAGGATTGTGGCCACAAGGAGCTCTGCCAACATCAGGGCAGGGCCAGGGCAGCCCTCAGCAACTTCCCATGGAAGGTTACGTGGCCCTGGGGCCACCAGAGGCCCCACCACAGGCCCCAGCAGGATGCAATGCATCCATATCCACTACCCCTCTACCCCAGCCAGTGTGAGAGACCCGCAGTACCCAGACTATGGGGGAGTGCAGATGGGCTCACCCTGAGGAAGGGAATGATGTTGTCCTTGGCGATGGCCTGCAATAGGCGTGGTGCCCCAGTGAGGCTTTGTAGGCCGGCACCACAAGTTGAGAAGAAGGAGCCGATGACGATGACCCAGGGCGAAGGCCAGGCCAATGTGCCCACCACCAGGTTCCTGCTGACGCCATCACCGTACCTGCAGGGGCCAGGCTCAGGCCATGCTCCAGGCAAGGAGCCCCCAAGCCCTGGGTGGGGCTGCCCAGAGCGAGGGATGTCAGCAGTCAGGAAGGATGGCTATGGTGGGCAGAGCTCTGGCCCCTCAGCAGAGAAGGCTAGTCCACCAGCCCCTATCCTCTCCCTCAGCCCAGCCCTGGTCCTGATGTCACCATCCTCTCAGAAGAAAAAGTCCTGGTGGGGCCGGACTCACCTGGTGGCACAGACCACCATTGGCAACCAGCAGCCTGAGGACATGTGTGGGACCACGCGCACGAGGGGAGCTGGTGTCAGGGCAGGCAAAAGCTGAGCCCCCTTCCACAGGGAGGGGCCCAGGTCACTCACTTGTCCCGGAGTACCACACCCTCGATGCAGGCGCCAAAGAGAACCACGCTGCTGAAGTCTGCAGCTGTGTCAAGGAAAGCTAGGCCTCTGCTGCCACTGTTGTCCCCACTCATTCCCCACACAGAACCCACACGCCCCTTGTCCTAGCCTTAGCCAGTAGACGCAGCTGAGGATTTTGTGTTGTGCACACACCCCTCAAGCGCATGCACGTGAAGAGTAAGGTGTGTATGTGTCCACACGTGTGTGGTATGTCTGTGAGTGCCAGCTGGTAACTTACACGTAGGTGAGTGCCTCCCGCCCCCCTCCCCGCCCACTCCAGGCCCGGGAAAGGATACACACAAGGGAGGTCGTAACAATGGCCAGAATGGTCCCCACAGGAATGGACTTCTGGGCATCCCGGAGGTCCCCGGAGCGGTTTGAGCCAGCCATAATGCCTCCAAAAACAAGACATCCTCAGGGGCTCCCCTGGGAGACAGGGCAGGGCTGGGTGGGTGGGCAAGAAGTACTCACCTGTTACGGAGGGAAAGAAGATGCCGACCAGCACGGTGAAGGATGTGGCGATGTCAGCCACCACGTACAGGGGCAGGCTGTCCTTCAGGCCAAGGGCATCTGTGGAAGGCAGTCCGTGCTTCTCCACGACCTCGCCCTTCTCCAGGTAGGCACTCCACAGGTTTTCTGTGGGGGCAGCAGTATCACTACCGCAGCCCCACTTACTTCCCAGGGGCAGTTTGGGGCAGCCCAGCCAGAGGCTGCAGATGTGAGAGGCTCTGGGGGTTCAGGATGGGGTGGGGTAGCATCAGCCACAGGGAAGGAGCTCTTCTGGCTAGAGGTCTGACAGGCAAAGGTGGCTGAACCACCATCGGCCAGAGCGTCACCACTGCCTGCCTCCTAGACAGAGGCCCTTTATGGCTCTTGTGAGAACAATCCCAGGCAGCGTCAGGGGCTGGTGACTGGGGAGAGGGGCTGCCAGAACTTTCTGGGGGCTGCTGCATGCCTGGGATACTGGCCAAACAGGCTCTTTTCACTCAAAACCTAGCTGCCAGGAGCCAGGCTGAGAGGACACTGCTGGGCTGGGAAGGCAGCCAGACCTGCCCCCCTTCCTGAGCTGGCCACACAAGGACAGCTCTGTGCTCTACTGCCTGCCTCCTGCTCAGCCTGTGGGTTAGAAGCAGGAGGATGGGAGGGAGGACGCACCCTGGAGCACACCAGCAGCCGCACCAGGGATGCCAGGGATCTCGGTCACATTGTTGACCAGGAAGTAGGGGTCACAGGAATCAGTGGTAAGGTTGGGGCTGTGGCAGAAGAGTTTCCATAGCTGGGTGGCCACTGTCTCATTGTTCACCATGGCCGTCTTGGCACAGACGTCAAACTGGTCCCGGGACAGGGTCCTGTTGCCCAGCATGCACACTCTGTGTGGGGGGGGTGGGTAGCAGAAGCATCAGCACCTCCTCAGCTAGAGGCCCATCCTGCAGTCTCGGGACTCATGGCATCAAAGGCCACTACTTGGGAGGAATGTCAGTGCAATGTCTGGAGGTATTCCCAGGTTACTTACGGAAACACAGGAGGGTCAAAAATTGACTTGATGCCCCCGGCATAGATGGACAGGATGGAGATGATCACACAGGCCAGGAAGAGTGAGGCAAATTTGTTCACATACTTGACACCAACAAACACCACTAGGGTCATGAAGGTCAGAAAAATGGTCCCATATACCCGCATATTATTCAAGGTGGCACTTGATGTATCATGAGCACCCGCTGGGTAAAAAATGGCAGCTGGTGGGGCAATGTAGGTCTGAAACAAGACAGATAAAGAAAGTTCGATCTTCCTATTTAGAAAGTGAGTCCTGTCATTTTGGTTTTCTTTTTCCTTTAATATTCAGAAAAAGACACAAAAAAAACATAGTATATGAGTCCATTTATATGAAATGTCCACCATGTATAAATGTGATCAATGACAGAAAGCAAATTAATGGTTGCCTAGGGCTGGGGGGAATGGGGAGTGACTACCAACAAGTATGGGGTTTCTTCTTCTTGGGGGGATGACAATGTTCCAAATTCGATTGTGGTGATGGTTGCACAACTGTGAATATACTAAAAACCATTAACTTGTATACTTTAAATAGGTAGTGAATCATATGGTATGTGAATTATATCTTAATAAAGCTATTACTTAAAAAAAAAAGAATTCAGGGGCGCCTGGGTGGCTTGGTAGGTTGAGCGTCTGACTGGCTCAGGTCATGATCTCGCGGCCTGTGGGTTCGAGCCCCGCGTCGGGCTCTGTGCTGACCGCTCAGAGCCTGCAGCCTGTTTCAGATTCTGTGTCTCCCTCTCTCTCTGCCCCTCCCCTGTTCATGCTCTGTCTCTCTCTGTCTCAAAAATAAAATAAACGTTGAAAAAAAATTTTTTTAAATAAAATAAAATAAAATAAAATAAAATAAAATAAAATAAAATTAATTCAGACACAGGAGACAACCTGAATAGCTAAACAACCAACAAATAAACAGCCAACAATAATAAATGATAGTATTGGGTTGTGAGCCAAAGAATAAAATAAATATCCAGGAGTCCACACTGATATAAATACACGGTTAAATAAGTAAATGGGAGAGAGGACACATTTTCCTTAGAGAAAAAATCCAAATAATAAATGCAGGAATGTGGGAAATAGAAAAACAAAAAACAACCCCCCTCCCCTACCCCAGAAGAGATCCAGGAGCAGAGCCATTCTACAGGCAAAGAACCTGGAGGTGGGAGTAGCCAGGCAGTTCCTCTAAACATCTACTGTCTGGATCTCCAGGGGTGGGCACTGGTTACCCTGCACTCCCCACTACCCCTCCATCTCTTCTTCACCAGCTGGGGAAGTCCAGTGGGGAGGGGGAAGCTGAGTCAGAGCACACATGGGGCTCATGGAAGGGGCACTGGCCTCCAGACAAGGTCCTGTTCACCCTGGTTTAGGGATGAGGACAACATAGATCCTTGGCATAGAGCCCTGGGGGAGACAGACCTGGCCAGAGTCTACACAAGCCCAGGAAGTAGGCTCTGTATGATCACCAAGATCACTCAGTTAAATCCAACAGTTTACAGACCACCTGCTATGGCTGAAATATGCCCAGATGGGTGAAACACTTAGGGCCAAGGTGAAGGCAGCTAGGCCCCTTCCCTGCCTGGCCCAAACTGGTAAGGGTTGAAGGGAAGACTGGCGTGAGCACAGATCTTTCTCCCTCGAGAAGGTCTTTCATATTAGAAGCCCCAGACCTTGGCCAGAGGTGAGGGGAGCATGAGCAGCCTGAACCAATAGGAAAGGGACTACATGAAGAAGACCAGAATTGGCCAGAGCTTAGCCTAACTCACCAGCAAGATCTCAATGGCACCTAGGATGTACATGGCTGCAGCAAATGTTGTTCCCAGGTAGAAGCACAGGCCCACAGCGCCTCCAAATTCTGGCCCCAGCGAGCGGGAAATCATGAAATAGGAGCCCCCGGCTACAACAGAGAAAGTCAAGGCTGGTTCTTCTGTAAGGGGGTTTCCCCCAAGACAACCCCTCACAACCACCCAGTGTGACAGGGACTGTTTTTCCCACTTACAGATGAACAGAGGGTTGGGAGGTTTGCCCAAGGCTGTGTGGTTAGTAAGTGGCCAGGCTGGGGCTGAACCCCTCTCCCATCTGACTCCAACACCCAGCATGGGCCAGTAAAATGACTGCTTTGCTAGGGCAGCTCTAATCCACAGCAGTGCTCCAGTGCTGGCCCACTGTCCTCCAACTCCCTGCACTCGGGCCAGTCCCTACAGCCTCCTCTAGCTAAGTATGTCCCATCTCAGCCTGCCTTACCCTTCCCTAGGGCTGTGTCTGTTAGTCTGACCCCTCCAGACAAAGGCAAGGGCTGTGTTGTCATTTTTTTGTTCCCAGGGCCCAGCACAGGGCCTGCCACCATGCTGTAATCCTAACTCTAGGATCTTCTCCTTAAGGGACTGACAGGGTTGTGAACAGAGATCTGTGTGCAAAGCTGCTAATGACAGTGTTTACAACAGTGGAGAATAGATCCCAAGAGCAGGAGAAAAATCCATATATATTAGGTACAGCTATAGGTATCCTATCAATCCTGTTTAAATAACCAAATAAACTGTTTCTAACTCAGGATGGTGGGATTATGGATTCTTTCAATTTTCTTTTAAATATTTTTCTTCATTTTCAAATCTTTTTATGGTAATCATATATTCCCTTTTTCCCCCTATTACTTTTACACGACTACTAATAAAGCTGTTATTAAAAAAAAAAAATCCAGACACAGAAGCCCACCTGAATAGCGAAGCAGCCAAAGTGAAACAGTTTGAAGACATTATTCTTCAATATTCATTTGCAACAAAATAAATAATGATAGTGCTAGATTATGATCCAAAAAATAAAATACATATTCAGAAATCCACATCAGTGTAAAAAATAGTTGAATAGGGGCACCTGGGTGGCTCAGTTGGTTAAGCATCTGGCTCTTGATTTCTGCTGAGGTCATGATCTCAAGGTCCATGGATTCAAGCCCCAAGTTGGGCTCTGCACTGACACCATGGAGCCTGCTTGGGATTCTCTCTCTCCCTCTCTCTCTGCCCCTTCCCCGCTCATGCTCTCACCCTCTCTCTCAAAATAACAAATAAATTAAAACTTTTGAAAAAATGGTTAAATAGGGGTTCCTGGGTGGCTCAATCAGTGAATCGTCTGACTTCAGCTCAGGTTATGACCTCACGGCTCATGAGTTTGAGCCACACATTGGGCTCTCTGCTCTCAGCACAGAGCCCGCTTCAGATCCTCTGTCTCACAATCTCTGCCCCTCCCCCTATCATTCTCTCTCCCTTTCTCTCAAAAGTAAACATTAAAAAAAATTGTTTTTAATGGTTGAATAAGTAAATAAATGGGGTCTCTGAGAACTAAGTGCAATCTCATTATCCCTGCTGAAATTGAAAACCTTCTATATTGTCTATCCTATAATCCATAGTGTCCAGACTTTTGGTTTGGGCCACGCTATGTGTTCCATCATCTTTTTTGTCAGTCCCAGTACGCTTTAAAAAAATTACTTTTAAACTAAACAAACAAAACATAAAACATAACAGCAATCTCAAACTCTGTCAAGCAAGGATGCTCCTAAGTGTTGGCACCGTCAGAGTCAGCAAATACGCCCTCACCAGAGAACTATTTGGGGGGAAGGAGGGCGTGGCTTGGCAATGAGGGTTCCTGGGCATGTCAAGGCAGATCCTGGGCCCCTTCTTCCCATCAGGCTTGGGTGGCGCTTACCCACCTGGAACCACACCGTTGGTGGCGATGGCACTCATGGAGATGGCCGTCAGCAAAGTCTGTGGGAAGGAGGGCTTAGGTGAGCAGCTCAGCCGGGTGGGCTCTGTGAAGGGGCTGTGGCCCGCACCCCGGTGAGGATACTCACACAGCAGCAGCAGATGAGCACGACGAGGAGAGCCTGCAACACACCGGCCGTGCCCACCATCCAGGTCAGCCGCAAGAACAGGATAACCCCGAAGATATTCTGTAGGCAGGGCAGGTACACCCCCATTAGGGTGCCCATACTGGGTGCCTGTGAAGCAAAAAGGGAGGGGGGGAACAAAGAACATCAGGGGGTCTCAGGTGCACCATGGAAGGTCAGCCTCTGATCACTCAGAATCCCCTTATTCCCAGGGTGTTCTATCAGAGAATAGGTTGGAGAGGGAAATCCCAAGTGTAAGTCCTGGGGAGCACAGGGTGGGTGGGTGACAGCTGGGGTATCTATGTTGATTTCCATATATGAAGGTGTTTGGGACTGGAAAGGTACAAAACCTGCTTCTTTTCAAAACCCCACCTGTGAGCTTTTGAGCCTCACCTCCCCTTCAAGGTACTGCTCCCTTCCCTTCCTCTTTTCTGCTAAACTTCTGGAAAGAAAGGTCTGTCCTGATGCCCACCATCTCACCCAGCAGGTGTCATGTCACCCATGTCAGAGTCCAAGAAGTTGTCCCTGGGACTCCCTCTCCAGCCCTCAACTCCAGTCAACTCCAGTCCAGGTGGATACTAAGTCCTGCCCAGTCTGCCTCCCAAGCTGCCCTAAATCAGCCTGCCTTACTTCAGCCTCAGCCCCTTGAACCTGGGGCACTATACCTGTGGCACCCGGATGGTGCCTTCCGGTGCCTGTCGACCTCTCTACACTCCAGCCCACTCTGCGGCCATAGAGGGTCACTGAATACCAAGTCCAATCTCATCATCCCTGTTGAAAACCCTCTGCATTGTCTCTCCTATAATCCACAGTGTGCGCCAGACTCCCCAGTTTGGGCCACCAGGTATGCCCCATCACCTTCTTTGACAGCTTCGGCCCCTGATGACAACGTGTGCTCATCTCTGCCTGGAAGGGTCAGTCCTGCCTCATTGCCTGGCAAACTCTTCAGTTACACCTTCAGGGGGCTTTAACTGTTACCCCTTCTGGGAACTTCTCCTGGGTTGCCTTAGGTTGAGTTGGTACTTCCTCTTGCATCCCCTCAACACATCTGATACACTTTTCTAGCACAGTAGTCACTATAGGTCATGGTAACAGTTCACTCGAATGTCTCATGACCATAGCGGGTTATACTTGGTTTGTTTACTTTTCTATCATGAGTAGGCCCCAAAGGTACCCAGAAGGTGGTCCTGAGCCCAGTGAGTGGTGTCTTGGAAGGCCCCTGGGATAACCTGCTAGGAAAATCCTGCATAAACAATAAAAACTCAAGGTGAAGATCAGGTAAGGAAGGTCCAGTGGGCAAATCCAGGCAGGATTTCTCAACTTTCTAAGGGCAGAGTAGGGGCCAGCCAGGAGGCCAGGGCAGAAGCTGACACAAGAGGCAAGGCTAGCATCTTTTGAAAAACTGAGCCCCCACGAATGCAGCCTAGGGTAGCAGGGCCCTAAGAGCTTCCACCACAGACCCAGCAAGCTGGAGTGGGGTGGGAAAGAGAACTATGTGGCCACAGGAACTTTTCTGAAGGGTCCAGGCCTGGGGCAGGATCTCTGTGCAGTCTAAAGGGACCTCAGAAGAGCCTGGAAGGGCACAAGTAAAAACAAATGGTCCCTTGAACTGGTGACACCTTATCTGGGCTCTGAGCCCTTCACTGAGGCCCTGGACCACACACTGGATAGTGGCAGCTCCCAGCCCCACCCCCATTCTAAGCTGAGTCACTCTGGGGAAAGGGCAGTGTGGGAAAGGGCAGGGCCGGAAATGCTTTCTGCATCCCCAAATAACCTCTGGCAGCCTGCGAAGGTCATCAGGCCAGAGCCAGAGCAGCTGCCATGGAGAGGCTGCCTTGGGTCTGGTTGGGGGCCCACCCTTCCTGCTTTATGCCTCCTTTCATGATTGCCCTGCTCGGACCCATCCTGGGTGAGGACCACAGCTCAGTAGCTCCAACTCCCTAGATACCTGCTGACTCACTAGGGACTGGACCAGCCTTCTCCTTCCTCCATAGGAAAAGCCACTGGAACTGAGACAGTCTTGCTATCCTCCCACATCCTAACCCTAGGGCCAATAAGCTGGGCAGGTAAGCTGAAACTGAGCCCCAACATCCTGAAAGCCTCCTCATAAAGCTAAGGGACCATGACCCTTTACCAACCCAGACTTCCTTGTGACAGTCCTGTTGGGATGTGCACTAGCCTTTCTCAGGGACCTTTTTACTCCTCGTCACCAGCTCCCTGGACTTGGCCCTAAGGAACAAAGAGAGGCTCTTATCAAGGATTCTACCTCTCTCTCTCTCTCTCTCAATACATACATACATACATACATACATACATACATACATACATACATAAAATTTTAAAAAGAGGACACCTGAGTGACTCTGTTGGATAAGCATCTGACCCTTGATTTCGGCTCACATTATGGGATCAAGCCCGTTTTGGGATTCTGTCCCTCTCTCCCCCTCTGCCCTTGCCTTGCTCATGAGCTCTCTCCTTCTCTCTCTCTTTCAAAATAAAAAATAAAAAAAAAAAATTTTTTTTTTTTAAAGGATTCTACCATCCACTGCAGGCAACACTCTCAGAGGCTACCCCCGGCAGGGCTAAATAAGGATAGCCAGGGATACTCAGGGTTCTCTGCCATGTGCAGTACAGAAAATGACAGCAAAATCACAACCAGCAGGATAGGGTGGGGGTCCAGTCTGTGTGACCTCAAGATCTCAGCTGCCCTCCCTGAAGTGGGGGCTTGTTTGCCTCCTGGAGGAGTAAAGTGAGGGGTGCACAACGGCCTCATCTACCCTCTCCTTGGGCCACCCCTTCAAGGTCCACATTTCATGACCAGGTCTGAGGCTGGGTCCCCAGTTTATCCCAACCAAGAACTTCTTTGGTCTGTGCTGAACTCCAGCAAGAACACTACAGCTGGTACCAGCCAAACCCAACCTCCTAAGCCACAGCTATTTCCCAAACCTCAGGGAGTCAGTAAGGGAGAGGGAGGGCTCCTTGCCTCCAAATTGAAAATGTAAAAAAAAAAAACAAAACCCTCCAGTCTTCAGTTAAACTGAGCCCCACCTATAGGGGAGCTGAGCAAAGACATGTAAAGTCATTCTGAAGAGAGAGGAGGGCTGGAGGGCCAGAGGCCTGGATAGCAATGGGGGATGGGGCCAGGAGAGGGATAGGGAAGCCCCAAGAGGCAGTGTTTTGTTCCAATCACCCCCCTAACCCTGGCACTCAAGGAACACAGGGGCTGTTGGAGAAGTCTGCCAATGGAGGCAACACAGTGATGGGTAGGTTTTGGTCACCTGGTTACACAGTCCCAATGGACAACCAGGTTCCTGATTCCCAGGGTAACACCCTTATCTATCCTGACGGATGGAGCCAGAGCTCTGGCCTTCTACGGTAGTATAGCTCACGGTGAATTCACAAATCTGCCTTCTAGTGTACACAATTATCTTGTCTGGCTGAGTCACCTTAGGTGAGTCACTTAACACCCCTGACACTCAATTTCCTTATCTGTAAACTAAGGGTGAAAGTAGCACGTTTCATAGCTTTGTCGTAAAGATGACAATGCAAGAACCCAAGTCCACTGCTGAGCATGATGTCACACACAGAGGTCAGAGAAAAAGCAGCTGTCACTCTCACTATCATTGCTGAGGGCCTACCCGGCCCTCTGTCCCCTTCAGGGTCTCCTCTTTAGCCCACCCCTTAAAGCTTTCTTGAGCCCAAGGCACTCAGTGCCCATCATCCATGCTCACCATACCTGGTACCCACTTCCCCTGGGTTGCTCACAACTGCCAATTCCAGAGTGTTGAGTCAGTCTTCCTGGCAATGGCCCCTCTGCTGCCCCTGACCAGCTTACCTTGGCTGCTCTCCGGCGGGTGCCCTCCCCACTCTCAGCTTCCTCATGTTCCTTGGCGCCCTGTGTGAGGTTGGTGTAGCTGACGAGCTTGCCCAGGAGAGATGATACCTTTGGGCGGATGTCCAGCTCTTCCTGTAAACAGAGCCACAGGGTAATCTGGCAATGGGCCTGGCCAGTGCCAGGCTACCTGTGGTGGCCAGCAGCCTGGCCTCTGTCCCCTTGTAAGCCCTCAGGCAGGCCCGGGCCTGATGCCACTCTTGCCTGGGGAAGCCCAAGCCAGCCTACTGGGCAGGTGTGGGTGCCACACCCCAGCACGTGCCACTCAAAGACTCAGCCCAGTGACTGCTTCTCTCTGCCTCATCTTGGCTACAATCACTACCAGCGCATTTATGAAAAAGACCTGCCTCAGGGGTGAGGGCAGGGCAGGGCAGGCCTGGCAGACAGGCGAATGGCACACTTCATCCTGCCTGTTCCGCCTGGCTCCCTTCCAGCTATAAGTGGGCCTCTGGGACTCACGTCTGCCTTCAACTCTCCCATAAAAAAGTCATCACAATGATCAAGGAAGCCAAAAGGGGGATGCCTGGAACAAGTGAAGTCTTTCTTATTTGCCCAAACCCTGAGCTGAACAGATGGTCTTACCCCCAGGCCCCAGGCCTTGTAACACACCTCAATCCCCAAGGTAGGATCCTGGCCCATCTTGGGGTGGAGCCAGGTCAAAGCCTTTGCTGCAGAAATTTGCTGCTTTCTAGGCCAGGAGGCCTTCCAGGGCTCAGGCTCCCCAACCGCCACCTGAGTCTAGGCTTTCCCTGTTCCTGCACCCTCCCCAGCACCGTAGGGCTACCTACATCTTGCCCACATTTAGTTTTTCCCTGTCAGCTCCCTTATGACCCTACACACAAGGAGAAACCGGTTTGGAGTGAGAAGTGAAGATGGAAGTCTTTTGGGGCATGTAGAGATTGAGAAGCCCAGGAGATTCTCATGGGACAGTTAGCTGAATGTGTGTCAGAGTTTAGAGGCCTAAACCATGTCTTAAAAATCTCCATCCAACTTCTGAGTTTGAGTCTGAAAAGGATAAAACTCAAGTTCAGAGGCATAAAACTGGGAATGTTTCCAGACAGGTGTCCAATGAGGCTGCAGGTGTGGAGAGAGAAAGTAGATCCAGTAAGAAGGACCAGGCCTCTGTAAACACGAGGACAGGGTCAGCGGAGCCAACCAGAGAGGACAAGGAAGAGTTCACAGGAGAGGGAAGAAAGAGAAATACTGTGAGTAAAGGGGAAAAAAAGAAATCCTGAGGGGAGAAATCCTGACAGATGGTTACCTTGCTGAGGGGCTACGTGGAAATCACCCATGGAGGCGGTGATGGTGTGGGATTGTGAGTGGCCTCTGGGAGAGCAGTTTCAGTTCAAAGGGCCAAGGGAAACAGACAAAGGGAGATTGAAGGAGGAGCCGAGACATTAGGTGACATAACTGTCCAGACTGCCTGCTTAGCTAAGGTCTGAGTTGTGAAAGGCTCCTGCCCCCACTCCCACCTGCGGCCCAGAATGGCTCTTCAGCTACCTCAAACAGTGCCAGGTTCCTGTCGTAGTAGTCACTTCCTCTGGAAGCCTCCAAGGGACAAAGGAAAGGGCTGCTCTCTCTGTGGTTGCCATGTCCTGTGAAGAGACAGGGGCAGAATCCCAGTTAGGGAATGCCTCCTGAGCCCCTAGCACACCAGCCCAACAAGCCAGCCCACAAAACATCATCTCTGTGGAGCACTTCAGGGGCCAGTGTTACCAGGCTGGGCCTCAGGCTCACGAGCATACCCTGACAGCCTCCGTGAAGGGCCGGAAAGGCCAGGGCGGTAAACCATCAAAAGAGTGCGCATCATTTGCCCTAGGGCATGGGTGGGAAGGCCCGAGGCATACTGGCACAACCACGTGTTAACGCTGAGGGGAGGAGCCAGCTTGGGGGGGCGTGGCCAGACTCTAGCCTGCCCTCAGACCACCCCCACCCCTGTGCCCCAACTTCTCTTTCCCAGGCCTATCTGGAATACCCAGCGTGCTAGGCGCCAAGGGCTCGGCGTCCTCAGGGCCTGACTGGGTGCTGCCTTCCAGATAAATGAAGCTACACGGGGCGCCTTCAGCTGCCATGGCCAGCGGGCCCCCTGCTAGCTATCCCACCATGCACCACGCGGAGGCGTCCTGGAGGGCAACCCGGGGCATGCTGGGAGGAGGGGCAAGGGCTGTCCAGCGGGCGGAAGTAGTTGCAAGAAGCCATCAAGGGTCTCCTAAGAAAGCCCTACCAAAGCCGGATTAGGTGGCTCTTGCACTGAGCAAGGGCTACTAGCGGGAGCCCTGTTGGTCTCCCTGTCCCCAGATCTCAGGGACTTGCCCCAGACTAGGTGCACGGCCATTACCAGCTTCCATGCACCCACCCTGGGGCTGGTCAGAGTGTCTCCTGCCAAGGAAACCTCCCAGAAAGGAGCCAGATGAGCTTTTTTTTTTTTTTCTTTTAATAAACCTGACTCAAGTCTCAAAGCTTGTCTGTTTTTTCTGATTGCCCTGTTTTCCAAACTTTATCCTTTGTTAGTTTCGGTGGGTGACATTCCCAGTTTTCCACTGAGCAGGCAGAAGACATGAAGGGCTCCTTTTCTAATCGTTAAATGCTTCCCCCCCACCCCCTCCTCAAGACGGTATGGCAACTGCTGTAGTGCCTAGAGGCCTCATAGCAAATGGAAATCTCTCATCTTAGTTCAAAAGAGCCATGTTGGTGTTGGATGGCAATAACTATGGCAGCAGTGTTAGCCTGGTGTCCATTGATGGAGGTGGCAACAGAATTGTCATCACCGACTCAGACTAGTGGAATGTTCCAGCCACGCACTGGCCATGCCTTGTTCTGTGAGAGCTATCTGTCAGCCTTCTCTGGTTAAATGCCCAAAAGTCACTTCTCTTGTTTGGAGCTAAGAATGCTGAATGATTCATCGTTCATCTGATATATCCTCTCGCCATTGGTATAAGGTTTAACTTGCCTTCTCTGAGGCAACAAAACTCAGTAGGTGCTGTACTATGGATTCTTTATGACCCAGAGACTGAGAAGTAAAGTGTGTCGATGACAATTTTCAGGGCAAAGTCAGCTCTTCCTTCCCACAGCATGTGAAAACAGTACGTTGCCTCATTCAGTAACCTGGAGTAGCTAAGTGAGCCAAGCTGCTCAGTCTCATGAGCTACACGATTGTGTGTAGGTCAACGTCAACAACACAGTGACAAAGGCAGCGGGAGGTCAAGCCAGCCCACCAAGTCATGTTAAAGCCTCAGGGGGTCACTTAGCTCCTCAGATGCCCTCTGACATTTGCCGTGCCCTTGATATTTGTTCAAGATCAGGATAAAGAGCCGCAAGAAAAATCAGAAAACCTAGTAACAGTGCTCGTTATATTACCAGCCCTTCAGTGAGAAGCCCTCTGAAACATACTCTTGGGCTTTGTGACCAAAAAACCAAACCAAAACAAAAAAAGTGTCTGCCCTAAATGAATCAGATGCTTCATTTTGTCAGAAAATGGCAACTATAGAGCCCATCTTATTTCCCTTCATGCACTGACTGCCAGGAATCTCTAAGCTAAATTTACTCTTTAGATGCAGTCACCATCTGTCTCATCTCATCCTTGCCCTCTTCCTCTTCATGGTTATGATCTGACAGTGACAGTCCTTTGGGGAATCACTTTTGTTGCATTTATCTCTTCTGACCCTTTTGTGGAAGTAGGTTGGAAATAAATGATAAATTATGCTAAACTCATGCACTTCAGTCTATCCCACCACTGTTGCCGGTCTGTCTGAGGAAAACCGCACTAGTATCCAAAAACTGCAGAGTTCAGCATGTAGCAGTCCTCCCAAAGTGCCTGTGAATACTCCTCCAAGATCTAGCCAATCCCTTGTCCTTTCAGCCATGACTCCAGAGTGGCTGAGAGCCCATCTAAGAGTTGTGTTTAGTCCTCACAGCAACACTTCAGTAGATACCATTTGCCCCCTTTTAGTAACAACGAAATAAGGCTCAGAGAGAGTCAGAGACAAGGTCACCCAGTGAGAGGGCCCAAATCTGGGTCCCAGGATCCACTAGAACCAGGTGAGTGCTAACCTTCAGGTTTCCTACTCCTACTCTGGGTCCCAGTTCATCCCAGGGTGCGCTACAAGCCTTTAACTAGAGAAGAGTGACTGGGGATTGCAATTTGCCTGGCTTCGATTCCAGAACCTCCTTCTGTGTGACCCCAGGGCAATCTGCTTACCCTCTCTGTGCTGCTTTGGTTTCCTCTTCTATGAAGTAGAGATAAGTAACAGCCACTCTTCCAACTACCCAGATGCATCAGAAAAGGGACAATCTGGCGCCAGTCATTCCTTGGATTTTCCCAAAGACTTGTTTAATGACAGCTCCAACAGAACTGTGGGAATGTGCAGGGACCTAAGCAGTGCCTGGATGTCTGTACGGCCTTCAGCTATTCCAAAAATTCCAGGGCAGGTCTGGGCATGCCTGCCAGGCCAAAGCTGCTCAAATACCAACCTGAGACCCCCAGTGAATCAGAGCATGGTGTGGGCCTTGGGGACTACCTGTGAGGTACACATATATGTGTGTCCTTACCAGCGGCTGTGAACACACCAGCTATAACCGGGGACCCAGGTGAGATTCCTCATCCCCGTGCTCACAGGCATCTGCCAGAAGTACCCCTCTGGAAGCTCCCCACCCCTGCCCACAGGCCATAGTGGGCTGGATGAGAGGCCCATCTGCACCCCTTGGAGCAGAAGTAGGGGCCTTGAGAGATTCAGCTACCAGGTTGGTGTGGCCCCACGAGATGGATCTGAGGCTGTTTTGTGCCCTTTGACCTTTTGCAGTACCCACCAAGAAGGATCGTAAGCACTCACCAGGGCGCATTGTGTCCCCCATACCGCAGACACAGCCAAGTTCTGGCTGCAAAGGAGCAAGAGAAGAAGGAAGGGGATAGTGGGAGGAGCTCGTCCGGCTTGGAGGGACCTAGTAGGACGCAGCCAATGTGGCTCCAGGTCCCTCCAGACACCCTGAGAGGCCAAGGCGGGGCCAGAGGCTAGGCTCATTCTGCTGGCCAGCAGCTGCAAGGCTGATCCTAGGCTGATCCTAGGGATGCAGGCTGGCCCAGCCTCTGGGGGAGAAGAGCCTTCCAGAGCTAACAGGGAAGCAGGGGATGCTGGCTCTTGCTGACCACTGGAACAAGGCTCGGGGCAGGGGGTGGAGGTGGGGTGTGTGCATGCACACACCATCAAGCCTGTAAAACCTACATGTCCAGCAGCCCACACCACTGTCCGGTGCCATCTCCACACATAGCAGTCAGGTGTGAGAGCCACAGCTACACACTTGCACAAGCACATACATATGCTGCTGCTATATGTACAGACACATTTTCCAAGAGTGAGTCTCGGCAATGAAAGCTCCCCCACCCCCACCCCTGGCCTCTCGTGGTGGGAGGTGGAGAAAGGGGTCTGGAGGGAGGCAGGAACCTGGGAGAAGGGGGGGGTGTGGATATACCTTTAAGCTCAGTTCTAACACCTAGGTTAAGAGGGTGCTGGAGTTTCTTAAGCCTGGGTTTGAATCCCTTGAGGCAAATTATATAACTGCTCCACTCTTCAGTTCACTCCTTCCTAAGTGTGAGTAACAGGACCCATCCCATGAGAGAAATTGGGAGGATTAAACGAGTTAATTCACGTGAAGCGCCTAGACAAGCCTGGTTCTGTGGAGTGCTCTACAGATGCCCACTGTACCTACAGCCCCAAGGTGGGATCAACACGAGTGCGCTCACAGGCAGTTAGCCACAGACCCCCTCAGGCAGGCAAAGCCTGGCGCCATACGGCTGGGGGAGGAGAGAGGGTAGGTTAGTCTCTGGGAAAGAGTCACTGAAGCGCAAATGGACAGGCGAGGCGAGAGGAGGCTGGAGGAGGTTCACAGAAGGTGGAGGAACTGGGGTCCGAGACGTGGCTGTGCTCCCATCCGGGAAGGGCCAGAGATGGGGGTGCTCGGCGGTATTCACTATCCGGGCGGCCCCACTGGCCTGGCCTCCTTAGTCGGCCACGTCTGCAGCCCCCGCCCGCGGCCCGCATGGGAGGAGCTGGGGTGGGGAGGGCAGCCCAGCCGCGGGCGCCGGGGGCCCAGGGAAATAGTGTCCGCGCCCGCGAAGCGAGGGAGGTGGCGGCGGCGCAGGCTAACAAAAGTTGGGCCCGCATCGACGTGTGCTCTCACGGTTCGGATGTATGTGCGAGCGCGGGCCACGCGTGGCCCGCTCCCCTGCCCCCGCCAAGGCCCCCACCCCGCGCGCCCTCACCGTCCGAGTCCTCCCGCTCCGCGCGCTCCCCGTAGTCCACCCAACTGAGACCCTCGAGGTTGTCATAGTCGCCACGCCTCGGCCCGTCCACCGGCACCACGGTGAAGTGAGGCATCGCGCGCGCTCGGCCCCGCCGCCCCGGCTGCCTGCCGGGCAGTCCCCGCCGCTCCCGGCCGCCGCGCCCCGCCCGCTCGCATTCCTCCCCGCTGCGCTCACTTCCTCCGCCCGCCCCCCGGGCCGCCCCTCGGGGGCGGGGAGCAGGAGGGGCTCTGGCCGGCTCCTCCCCGAGGGGGGGTCTAGGGGTCGCGAAGCAACCCCACCCCCACCCCCCCGGGGGCAGTGCTGCTGGCGGCTCCACGCCCTGGGTAGAGCCCGGTTCCTGTGTGACCCTGGGTTAGGGGCCGCCCTCTCTGAGCTTCAGATGCAATACTTGTAAAATGGGGAAATGTGCTCCGTGAGATAGGGCGCTGGGTGCACTGGCTCTGCACTCTCTGCAAGATGCTTGCCCTAGCAAGCATCCAGCGACATTTCTGTTACTTAGGGACGGGAAAGAGGAGGCAGGATCGGCGCGCAGGACCACACAGACCATCCCAGTCCTGCCCAGGGCCTCCTGCCATTCCAAGGTATTCCCATCCCATTCCCATGGTCTCTGTCTCCCACCTGTCCTCCATGTCCCTGTAAACCGAACCCCCTTGAAGATGCCGTCCCTTCCCCGCGCCCCTCACTGCACTCTCTCCCTGAAGGTGGCTGGGAATTTCATGCCCCTTCCCCAGAAGCTGCTGCTTCCTTGGTGGGAAGGACACCCACCCGCCTCCTCGGTGGCCCGTTTGCCCCTTTGGAACACTACACTATGTTCTTTAGCCAAGTTCTTTCATCTTAATTTTCTTTTACTGTCTCACCCCCTGGGGATTCCTTTACCAAGTCGTTTACTTATTCACTCTTAACTTTTCTTTCACTTTTCACTCCCCTGCTTCAGATAACTTATCCTCGTTGGCTTTACTTTAACATCCTTTATCTCTCTAGGCTATCCTTTCAGTTATTTCTTTCTCTATCAGAAAACTCCAAAGCCCATCTGACTTGTTTATCTGCTTTTTCCCCCTCTCTTTTATGGCTCAGAGAGCTTTAGAACATAGCGGAAGAATCAGTGGTATCTCCCAACAGAACTCAGACTCTGACTACCGTCTCCTCTCAGCCTTAGTTCTGGGATGGAATGAGGAAAGTCATTGGGTCCTGTAGGAGGACTTCCAAGCTGACCACCATTCTGACCTTTACCCCACAGTCACCCGGCCAGGGCCTGTTGACTTGACCTCCTGTCCTTCACGCCACCTTCAGCTGTCCACAGTAGCAGACTTCCAAATGGACTCCCTGTTCTCTCCCACTGCTCATGGTAGCGGCACCTCTTCTGAAGAGAACGCCCATGTTCTTCTCTTGGCCCACAAGGCCCTGTTCCAAGTGGCTCCTCCAACTTCCACAGTCCCAGCCTTCTGGCCTCTTTCACTTCCCCAAACTCATCTTTCCGCGCATTACCTGCTCTTCACTCTGACAGAGTGCCTTTCTACTCTCTGCCCCCACCCTCACTAACCAAGCTCCTTGCTATTAGGGTAGGTCTCATCCTGGAGTACCACCTCCTCCCCCAAAGACTTCCCTGACCCACATCCATCCACCCCACCTCACCCTCCACTGGATTGGGCTGTCCTTAAGCACTTTTCCTTCACATTCCCCACTGGAGGGGGAAATGTGTTAGTGGGGATCTTTGATTAACATTTTTCATGCCCACTAGACTGTAGACTTCACAGGGACAGGATCTTTTCAGTATTGCTGCCTTGGTATTCTCAGTCCCTTGTCCCAACACATCTTTTGAATAAAGAATGAATAAGTGCCCCCTCCTTCCCATCTTCCCTAATGCTCTGCAAAAGTTCCTAAAGCTCCCACTGCACCCTCACATGCAGCCTCACCTCAGGGGTGGGGTCAGGTACTGTGTGAAGGAGATAGGTCACTGCAGCCCAGCTGACAACCTTAGACTCTGAGAGAGCTTGTGGCTAGGATACAACTTCCCCCGGTTACTACTGACTGACCAAGTAGCTTGTAACATCAGGGTACCTGCAGGCGAAAAGAAAAATATTTGAGGGGCACAGACACTTCAAAAGAGAACTATGGGATGCCTGCATGGCTCAGTCAATTAAGTGATGACTATTGGTTTCGGTTCAGGTCATGATCTCATGGTCATGGGATAGATCCCCACATCAGGCTCTTCACTGACAGTTCAGAGCCTGCTTGGGATTCTCTCTCTCCCTCTCCCTCTGCCCCTCTCCGGCTTCCACTCTCTCTTGCATGCTCTCTCTCTCAAAATAAATAAATAAACATTTTTAAAAAATCAATTGCCTGTTCACATGTAAAGAACACATTTAAGGGCGCCTGGGTGGCTCAGTTGGCTAAGTGTCCGACTTCAGCTCAGGTCATAATCTCACAATTCATGGGTTCAAGCCCCGTGTCAGACTCTGTGCTGACAGCTCAGAGTCTGGAGCCTGCTTCGGATTCTGTGTCTCCCTCTCTCTGTTCCTCCCTCACTTGTGCTCTGTCTCTCTCTCTCAAAAATAAATAATAAATGTTAAAAAAATTAAAAAAAGAACACTTAAACTGCCAAAACTATATATATATATAATACATGTATATATATTATATGCATATATATAATATATATATATAATATATATATATAAAGAATACATCTATCAGGAAAATTATTAGAACACATGCAACAAAAATTCCAAATTAGCTTAATAAACATTACAAAAAGATAAGGTAAAATATTAGCAATACGAAACCAGAAAATATTGAAAAGCTCAAGAAGGAATACAAGATATGAAAAAATATAATTGTTCCAGGTGTCTATTGCTACATAACAAATTACCCCAAAATAACAATGGTTTAAAATAACAATCAACAAAAACATTTGTTCACAAACCTGCTGGCTGAGTAAAGTTCCACTCTACTCTACATGGCATCAGCTGGAACCAGAAGATCCATTTCCATGATGACTCATTCACACAGCTAGCAAGTTGTTACTGGCTGTAGGCTAAGAGCTCAGTGGGGCTGTGGATCAGGGGATTGGGTACCCAACATGTGTACCTCTCCACGGGCTGCTTGGTTTCCTCATGGTATAGTGGCTGCAGTTCATGAATGAGCACCCCAAGAAGCAGGGAGTAGAAACTGACAGTTTCTCTAGGTCTTGGCCTGGAAACAGGCCCAGCATCATTTCTGCTGTATTTTACTGCTCAAGCAATAACCAAGCCCAGATTCAAGAGAGGGTGGGGAGGCACCGAACCCATCTCTGGATGGGAGAAGTATCAAAGAAATATGGGACCATGTATTAAAGTTACCACAATAATATTTGAAAAAAATTTGTAATTCAGAATGAATTAATAAATTGGAAAGACCAAATTAAGCAATCGTCCCAAAAGAAGAAAGAGAAAACAATGAAAGGGAAAACAAAGATGGAGGATAGAAATAGGATATCTGCACAACAGGAACCCCAGAAAAAGAGTAAAATAAAAAATGGAGAAAATCTACAGCATGAACAAACCTTGAAAACACACTAAATGTAAGAAGCCAGACACAGGGGTGCTTGGGTGGCTCAGTTGTTTAAGCATTTGACTTTGGCTCAGGTCATGATCTCATGGTTCGTGAGTTCGAGCTCCATATCAGGCTCTTCGTGGTCATCTCAGAGCACACTTCAGATTCTCTGTCCTCCTCTCTCTGTCTTCCCCTCCCCTGCTCACTGGCACTCCCTCTCTCTCTCTCTCTTTCAAAAATAAATAAAGAAACTTAAAAAAAAACCCAAAAAACAAAGGAATTGAAAGCAGGGACTTGAACAGGTATCTGTATGCCAGTGTTCATTGTGCATCTGAAAGGTGGAAGCAACCTTGGTTTTCATCACCAGATGTGTAGATAACAAACTGTGATCTGTACCTACAATGGAATATTATTCAGCCATAAAAAGGAATAAAGTCTGATATATGCTACAAGGCAGATGAACCTTGAAGACATTTTGTTAAATGAAATAAGCTGGATGCAAAAGGACAAATGCTGTATATAAGTTATCTAGAACAGACAAATTCAAAGAGACTGAAAAAAGAATAGAGGTTACCAGGGGCTGAGGTGAGGGGAAACGGGAAGGTATTGCTTAATAATTACATTACGTTGTTTGAGATAATGACCAAGTTTTGGAAATACCATGATGTTTGTTCAACATTTGTGAGTGTTTTTAAGCCCACTGGTTTGTGCACTTGAAGATGGTTAAAATGGCAAATTGTTACATATCTTTTACAATTAAAAAAAATAATGTGATATATGAAAACCACTGAACTGTACACTTTATTTTTTAAATTTTATTTACTTATTTTGAGAGAGAAACAGAGAGATCATGTGAGCAGGGGAGGGACAGAGAGAGAGGGAGGGAGAAAGAATTCCAAGCAGGCTCTAGACTGCAGTGCAGAGCCAGTGCGGGGCTTGAACCCATGAGCTGTGATATTATGACCTGAGCTGAAACCAAGAGTTGGACGCTTAACTGACTGAGCCACCCAGGTGCCCTTGAACTGTACACTTCAAATGGGTGAATTGTGTGGTATATCAATTTTATCTCAGTAAACTTGTTTAAAAACAAACAAAAAATCCAAGATGTAATTAACCAAATAATTCTAATATTTAGAGGATGATAGGAGGAGAGAGGGGGAGTGAGAGCTAAAAGTCCTCATTTTGGGGGGCACCTGGGTGGCTCAGTAGGTTAAGCATCTTGACTCTAGGTTTCACCTCAGGTCATGATCTCATGGTTCGTGGGTTCGAGCTCCACATTGGGCTCCATGCTGACAGTGTGGAGCCTGCTTGGGATTCTCCCTTTCCTTCTCTCTCTGACTCTCCCCCATGATCTCTCTCTCAAAATAAACGTTAAAAAGGGTTAAGAAAATAAAAACAAAATCCTCACTTTTCAAATTACTGAGTCAATAAATAATATCTAAAATGTATGTCTAAAGAGCTGGCATTTGGGATGACTGCGTGGCTCAGTTAGTTGAGCCTGTTCGACTCTTGGTTTTGGCTTAGGTGATGTGTTTGCAGTTTGTGGGTTTGAGCCCCCACCCACGTTGGGCTCTTCTGTTGGGCACAGAGCTTGCTTGGGATTCTCCCTCTCTCCCCCTCCTCTGCTCATGTGCATGCTCTGTCTCTCTCTCTCAAATAAATAAACTGAAAAAAAATAAACAGCTGGCAATTAAATACATTATTTAGAAATATGGAGGAAAATACCAGTAAATATCAACAGTTAAAAGTGCTGAGTGATTGCTGGGAGAACAGAATTGGGGAATGGGAGTGTGAGGACAGAAGTTGGGGAGTGGACTCTTCAGCCCACCTGGCAGCTTAGTGTATTACCACAAAGTGCACCCCTAAATAACCACCATCCCAGGCAAGGTATGGACATTGCCAGAACTCCAGAAGTTCCTTAATGCCTCCTCCAATTGCTACCCCATGCCTCCCCACCAACCACAGACACTTTTTTTTTTTTTTTAGTCTTTGTTTTTTTAAATGGAGATGTAATTGACACATAACATTGTGTAAGTCAGGCATTTTCTAAGTATTTGAGTTTGATGATACCACTTCTTGTTTTCTTATTTGTTTGTTTGTTTGTTTGTTTATGAGAGGGAGGGTGCGAGTGAGTGAGGGGCAGAGATAGAGAGAGAATCCCAGGAGAGGCAGTGGGGGAGACAGAGAGAGAGAGAGAGAGGGAGGGAGAAGCAGGGCTTGTGTTTTACTGGAAGCAAGGCTCAAGCTCACCCGATGTGGGACTCAAACTCCTGAATCGTGACATCATGACCTGAACTGAAGTCAGAGCTTAATGACTGAACCCCCAGGTGCCCTCTTGTTTTCTTATTTAAAGTCTCAACCTGAGCATGCATCCCTGAACATTAAGTTTAGTCTTTTCTGGGTTTTGTTTTGTTTTTTCAAGAGGCTCTACTCCAACCCCAAGATCAAGAGTTGCCTGCTCTAGGGACTGAGCCAGCCAGGGGCCCCAGTTTTTTGAAAAACTTTTTATTGAGAAAAAAATATCCATACAGAAAAGTTCACATACCATAAGTGTATACAGCATGCTGAAATGTTCACAAAATGAACACGCCCATGCAACCAGCACCCAAGATACAGCACTTTACCAGAAACCCAGAAGCTCTTCCTCACACCCCCTTCCAGGCAATACCTCCCCGAAAACTGACTGTAACGGTATAGATCAGTTTTGCTTGTACTTTATATAAATGGAATGACATAATATATGTTATTTTGTACTGGCTCCCTTCACTCAACATTACTTTGAGAGATTCTTGCATGTTGTGTGTAACTGTCCTTGGGTATATGTCTTCAACTTTAGTAAAAAAAAAAAATGTCAAACTGTCTTCCAAAGCAGTGTTTATCAGTTGAATCAGCCACCAGCAGGGTATGCTCCTTGCTCCATATCATTGCTAACACTTGGTATTGTTCACCTGTTAAATTTTAGTTGTCTTTACTATGAGTTTTATTTTGCATTTCCTTAATGGCTAATAAGGTTGACTATCTTTTCATCTTCTTATTGGCCAATTGAATATCCATCCTTGTAAAGTTCCTATTCAAATATCTTCCCCATTTTTATATGGGGTTGTCTGCCTCTGGATATATGCCTTTCGTCAATTATATACGTTGAAAATTTACTCTTTGGCTTGCTCTTTCACTCTTTTTAAATTTTTAAAAAATTAATTTATTTTTGAGAGGGGGGAAGGGGCATGAGAGAGAGGCAGAGAGAGAGAGGAAGGGGCAAGGAGAGAGGGAGGGAGGGAGAGAATCCCAAGCAGACTCCTCATGTGGAGCCTGATGTGGGGCTTGAACCTATAAACCACAAGATCATGACCTAAGCCAAAATCGAGTCTGACACTTAGCCCACTGAGTTACCCAGGTGCCCTCTAGGTTCAGCTTCTTAAAAACAAACAAACAAACAAACAAACAAACAAACAAACAAATGTAAACCTTTCAGAGACTGCTAACCCACCCATTGTTACACTCCATGATGGGATAGATACCACACTTGAACTAGATTTCTTTGTGCTCTTTTGTGGGCTCAGGCTTTTATCATAATAACATGGTAAGATGCCTCTGCCCTTCCCAAAAGAGACCAAGTTGGAGGCCACTCACTTGAGAAACTGAGGTGAGACCTACAAGACCCCTCACCAACCAAGAGCCCACCAGACCCCACTCCCCTGCTCCCCAGGGAGAAGGAAGGACTTTCACATTTGGCTCCATACCCAAAATGTTTATTCTCAGCATACACTTGTGCCTGGATGACTAGGAAGGGGACTTTGTGAGACTTTGCCACAGAGACCTCTGGGAGACTGGCCAGCTCACCAGAACTACAGGATGAGGACTGAGAAGGTGGCAGCAACCAAGAAACTTAGAACAAAGTATGGGGAAGCTTTTGAGGGCCTCCGGAGGACCTGACTGATTGGCCACTCGGTCACCTCCAGGTGTGTGGCGAGGTGTTCACTCTGAAGCTGAGATAGGAGGTGGGAGTGGCAAGACCTGACCACCTGCCTGTCTGGAAACTCATCCTCCACAGGGTTCTGTCCATTGTTCTCCTCTCTCACCTGGGGGTGGGAGTCAGCAGTTAGTGGCTCCCATAGCACCTCTCTCACCCACTCTAACCACTGCACTATCCTTTTGCCCAACCCAGCATACCTGTTCCACGTGTCTGAAGACCCGCAGCAGGTTTCCACGAAGGACACCCTGGAGCTCTTCCTCACTCCAGCCACGACTCAGCAACTCCTCTATCAGTACTGGGTATTTGGACACGTCCTCTAGTCCCTGAGGGAACCTGTGTGGCCATGGGCCACCAGCTGTGGAACCTGAGCCCTGATCCTGGTCTAGGGCCCAGTGTCCCACCAGCCCCAATCACACATGTGAAATTGAAGGCCATATTCTCCAGGCTACTGAATGTCACTTTGGAAGCTCCTTGAAGACAGAGCTTCTGTGGTGTCTACCCCCTGAGCAGATGGCTGGCCTACAACAGATCTGCTGAGCTGGGACTGCAGCAGGTGCTAGGTAAATGGGCTCTGCTGGGGTGGGGTGTCGGGGAATACTTAATTAATGTGACAATCTGGAGTGGCAGTGGGTCCACCAGGCCACTGGAGGGACAGGGAGAGCCCAGGAATCAGCCCCTGGGAGTGGAGAGACGTCAAGTGAGCTGGAAAACCAGAGCCTGTAGATGAGGTCTGAAGGGTGGGAGGACCATGGAATGGAGAGACTAAAGGACTCCCTGCTGTGCCCTGCTCAAGACAAACCCCAGGGAAATACTCACCGACCAGACCCATCATAATTCCCGCCAATCCCGATGAACTCTGATCCAATGACAGCTCTGATGTGGTCAAAGTGATCTAGGTGGCAGAGGTTAGTGTGAGCAGCACTACGCTGGAGTCAGGCCCTGGGACCAGCCCTGATCTGGGGAAACTCAGTCCTGACCAGTTCTCCTGCCCACAGCACTCCAGGCCATGGCAGCTGACTTCATGGAGCTCCCAGCCCATTGTGAGTTCTGAAGTGACTACAGGCTGAACTGTGTCTCTTTAGAATTTTTTCTGCCCAGAAGCCACCCTGCCTCTGGGTTCCTTGAGAACTCATCTGTCCTGTCCAGAGAGGTGAGAGCAAAAGACATTCAGAGGCAGGGGCAGTTGCTTCCCCCAAACCCATCAACATTGACTGTGGCCCCAGATCTGGGTGGCAGCAAAGAGCCGTGTCTCGTCTCCTGGGTTGTCAGAGGTCTGCCCATTGCCCAACAGGTGTGCTACACTGCTGGAGCTGTCCTGAAGGCCCCATGGCCACAGGCTCAAGCTCAAACTGCACAAGAAGTTGAAGTGAGGCTCACCTGCCACGGTGGACACATTAGCCAACAGGTTGCACTGTAGCACCCCCATAGACAGCGTCACCATCACAATGCCACCATTCTTCTTCTAGAAGGATAAAGAAATGAACACTCAGCCCCCTCAGTTTGGCTCTTCAGGCCTGATGGCCTGCTCTGTGCCCTGGGGGCCTAGTAGGACAGTGCTCAGTCCTGGCTTCAGGGGCTGGAAGAGGTTTCAGCTCTGGGTTTGTGGGCGCCTGAGTGGAGCTGATTTGGCCTCAATTTTCAGAGATGGGGAAGGTTAACCAGCCATGGGTCCAAGGGTGAGGCCTGGACTGGTAGCTTTGTTCAAGGTCAAGAATGTTTGCATGAAACGCGCCTAGCTCTGGGTGTGAGGGCTGAGGTAGCTACTCACCAGAAGTTGCAGAATGTCATCAGGAACATTCAGCAAATTGTCGCACACAGCCCTGGAAGCTGAGTGGGAGAAGATCACGGGAGCCCTCGACACCTTCAGTGCCTGCCGCACCAAGGTGTCTGACGCATAGGACAAGTCCACCATCATGCCCAGGCGGTTCATTTCCCCTACCACCTTCTGCAAAGACAGTTTGTTTGTTTTTTGAGGTGGGGGAGATGTCAAGGATGCACACACGTGTACACTATCTGTAGGTAGAGAACGGGTGGGGTAGGGTATGGAACAGGAATCCTCACCTCACCAAAGCTTGTCAACCCACTGACGTTGGTGTAGAAGTGGTGTTTAAACTTGGTGGAACTTTCTGCCCTGTGGGACAGCCAGAAGAAGGCAATCTCAAAGGCAACATCCTGGGCATCAGAGCCTGGGGGCTCTGCAGTCCCTCTGTTTGTCTATCCACACCCCCTCCCCCTCCTCCAACCCCCCCCCCCCCCCCCCCGGGATAGAGTAAGGACCTGGGCCAGATGCTTTCTGGGAGTGTGAAGGACCTGTTGAGAGTCCAGCCTCCTTTTGTGGATCCCTCTGTCCTCACCTGTCTGGCAGTTGCCCCACCATGTCATCTACCATTTCACCGTGGCTAGGCACTATGCTCACCAGGCCGTGTTGCAGGTGAAGGTAAGTGTCAGGAAGCGCACTCCCAGCAGGTAAAAACTGCGCAGCACAGAAAGGCTGCTGTCCAGTGAGTGACCACCCTCCACACCAATGAGGCAGGCCAGCTTTTGAGTGCTGTTCAGACCTAGAAGAGGATGGATAATCAAGTGGTCAGGGCCCAGGGCCAGAACCATCAGAGTGAGCCCCTAACTATCTCCCCATTTGCCAGCCCACCTTTGGCTGAGGTCACAAGCTCTAGTTCAGAGTAGGAGGCACACATGCGACGAATGAGGTCAATCTGCTCCAGTGTGAGGCGCACAGCATCCTGGTCCTGTGTCTGGCATGGGGCTTGGGCTGACCAGAACTAGAGGTAGGCCCCGGGGGTCCAGAATGAGATTAGAGTGGTCTCCAATGTCCTTGGCCTGCCACTCCTTCTCAGCCCCCAAGGTGCTCATTTGGGTCATTGGCCCAGAACGAAACACTACATGACCCTATGGTATCCTGATGCCTATTAAGCTTGCTGCCAGCAGCCAAACTGTGGACTGTGAAATATCATTGTCTGCCGTTTGTCCATGTGCTATGTGAATGCCCCAAGGCCAATCCACTATATCCTTTGTGGCTCTAACTCTAACCCCACACTCACCAGGGATTTTCTGGTCACTTTCTGTGTGTCTCCACAGAACCTGGGTACCCATGTGGTTGGCCTGTCTTGGCCTCCAGAGCCCCCACATTCCCAGCAGTCATGCGATGACACATTGTGTGTTCTACGATTCTAATCACTGAGAGGCTTGCCTACCCAGGTTTCTGTGGCCCCCGACATTCCCCAGCAGCCATGCTGTGGCACCCTGTGTATCCCTGTGGTACCTGGGCACCCACGAGGCCATCCCTGAGCTTGTCCAAGCTGGTCTGGCCATAACTGAAATTGCGCAGGTTAACATCTTGTAGCCTGTTCTGGAAAAGCTGTCTCAGGAGCAGGGGCAAGTGGTTGTGGCTGGGGGCATCAAGACAAAGTTAGAGTGGAGAACATGGACTCAGGTCAGACAGGGCATGTCAAAGTACCTGGGCATGTCCTGTCCCCCCCCCCCCCACCTCACACAGACAATATGGAAAAATTCCTGAGGTGCAGCTTTGGGGAGGGGTGGGGGCCTGTAGTGGACACCAGGAACAGGGTAATGGGGGGAGGGGACCTGGCTGATGGAGGAGAGAGTTCATCCAGAGGTGGTGTGAGGAAGCCTCCTCACTAGCCCTGCATGCTGAGGACCCCCTTCCCCTACCCCAGGTGTGGGCTCAGTCTCCACCTGCCCCCACACTGCCCCTGCTCACCCGTCCACGAGAGGGAAGTCCCGCATCAGGGCCCGCGCGCGCTTCCTCAGACTTGGTGTGCTGGAGGTGAGCGGCGTGGTAGGGGAAGTAGAGAAGGCCGTGGTCGTATTGCTGGGGGCTCCGGGTGTGGTCGGGTCGCTGGGGGTGCGAGGAGTGGTCTGGGCACGGGTTACCGCCCTCTGAAGCAGAGACAGCAGGAGCAGCAGACGCAGCAGAGGTCGCCAGCGAAGCGCGTGGGGGCCCTCGAGGCCCAGGGGCCTCATGTTGAGCAGGGTCGGCCGGGCAGGCAGTGGCCGGTCTCGAGAGGAGGGGCGCGAGGGGCAGAGGGCGACGGTGGGGTCCCGACCGGATTTACGTGACCCGTCGTGAGGAGGGGCTGCAGGCAGAATGCTTCTCCAGAAGAGCAGGGATCCGCGACGCAGCTGCGCAGCGTGGCCAGAGGGGGCGACACAGACCTCCACCCTCAACTAGAGGGCGCCCCAGGGGGCCAGACCAGCTTCTGCCGCGCAAGAGCACGCGAGTGGGAGAGCGGCAAAGAGAGAGGGAGAGATCCCAAGCAGGCTCTGTGCTCAAGGCAGGGCCTAACCCGGGCTGGATCCCATGACATCCTGACCTGAGTGGAAATTGAGCGTGACGCTCAACCGACTGAGCCACCCAGGTGCCCCTATACATTTTTTAATAAAAATGAAATTTAAGAATAATATGGGAGGGGCGCCTGGGTGGCTCAGTCGGTTGAGCGTCCGACTTCGGCTCAGGTCATGATCTCACGGTTCGTGAGTTCGAGCCCCGCGTCTGGCTCTGTGTTGACAGCTTGGAGCCTGGAGCCTGCTTGGTATGCTGTGTCTCCCTCTCTCTCTCTGCCCCTGCCCCGCTCGTGCTCTGTCTCTCCCTGTCTCTCAAAAATAAATAAACATTTTTAAAAATATTAAAAAAATTAAAAAAGAATAATATTATGGGAAACCATTTTGTTTTAGTAACTAGTATTGAAATTTGCATCTGTACATTTGTTAATATATGGGCACACACAAAAAAGACTCTAGATTCTAGGGGCTCCTGGGTGGCTTAGTTGGTTAAACATATGACTTCAGCTCAGGTCATTATCTCATGGTTTGTGGGTTCAAGCCCTGTGTCAGGCTTTGTGCTGACAGTGCAGAGCCTGGAGCCTGCTTTGGATTCTGTGTCTCCCTCTCTCTCTGTCCCTCCCCTACTCTCTCTGTGTCTCAAAAATAAACATTAAAAAAATTTAAAAAAAAAGACTCTAGATTCTAAACATTAATTAACTATAGCCATCTTGGAAAGGGGGTAAATTACTCCCTGGTCAATTTATGTCACATGTTTTTCTGCAATATGGTCATCCTGGCTGGATTTTGTGGGTAGTGCTGGTGAGGGCTGGCCCGTTTGCTAAGAGATTAGTGGAGGCACCACAGCAGCTGAGCCTGGAAAGGATGGGGTCTGCATTGGGCAGGGAGGTGGAGAGGCCATCCCAAGTTGGCCAATAGCTCAAGCAAAGGTCTAGTTCCGACAGGATGGCTGTCTGTAAGGGAGGAGCTGGAAGGTCCTCAAAGGTGTAGAACAGTGGGACAAAAATTCTTACTGCTAAGAACATGAGGGGGCTTGGTCTGACATGACTTCATGTGGGGCAGAAATCCTCCTTCAAGGTAAGGCAGTTTCCAGGATGGCTGGAGGCCTGAGCGGTATAATTCATTGTTTTCTGCAGAAAAAAGCCCTGACACAGGGGAAACTGATCTCAGAACTGCACCTGGGTGGCGTCTGGGCCTCCTGGGCCTGCATGAGGTCCTACCAGGCTGAAAGGGGTCTATAACACAGACTAAAATATGAATTGCCCCCTTCTGTATCTGTGTCTGTCAGCTGTTCTCCCACCTGGGCTCCCTGATAGGTGGGCCTCCCCTTTTGGGTGCCAGAAGAAGGGCCTTGACCTCTGGCCACTACTGCCTCCTGTCCATCACTGCTCCCTTCTCATGCCTAGTGGTTAAGGACTAAGTCTGACCCTGCTGCCTTCAGCTTTGGCTATCTCAGAAGAGAGGGAGAAAGAGAGGGAATGTTTATTCTGGTCTCATATACCAAGCTGACTTGCCAGGGGAGGTCTTCATTTAAGTGATATAAACAATATAGTGAATGATGAATTTGTTAATTCAAAACTTTATCAAAAGTTCAGAAGTATTGCACATACAGCTGTTTCCTGTAATAGTCTTAGGTGAAAGTAGGGAGCATAATGTTTATAATTGATTTTTTAAGTTTATTTATTATTTATTTATTTATTTTAAATGTTTATTTATTTTTGGGTGGGGGGAGAGAGGCAGAGAGAGAGGGAGACACAGAATCCAAAACAGGCTCCAGGCTCTGAGCTGTCAGCACAGAGCCCGATGTGGGACTCTATCTAGCCCATGAACTGAGAAATCATGACCTGAGCTGAAGTTGGATGCACAATCAACTAAGCCACCCAACTGCCCCTATGATAGATTTTTAATGTTATTGAATTAATAAATAAACACCATTTCACATGTCTGATTTTGGTTGACTAAGTAAATCAGAGTTATACTCTTCCTGATAACTGGAAATGTTGGGCAAAATATAAAAAGGATCTTCCTGAAGACATCAGAAAGTTAAACAAGATATTAAAAAATTACTTGATGAGGATCCAAGGAAAGTGGAAACCTAGAGATGAGCCCAACTTTTGGGCTAGTTCTTCTACTAGGGGTGTGGTGCTCTAAAGAGGCAGAGGTTAGTGTCCAGGGTCCACCAGAATAAGGAGAATCCTGATGAACACTTAGTTTTGAGTTGGAACACAAAAAAATGTACCTAGGAGAAAGAATGAATTGGAATTAGGGCCTTCTACTCCAGGTCTGCAGCAATTCTGGTTATTAAGCAATTGTCTCTCAACTCCAGATGCAGTCTTCTGTTCTCAGCTCTGTGAGGCTGGGGCTCAAACTCTTCCTATTTTTTAAACATATTTTTAAAGTTTACTTATTTGTTTTTTGAGAGAAAGAGAGAGAGAGAGGGAGGGAGAGAGAGAGAATGAGCGGTGGAGGGGCAGTGAGAAAGGGGACAGAGGATCCAAAGCAGGCTCTGTGCTGACAGCAGAGAACCCAATGTGGGGCTCAAACTCTTGAACCATGAGATCATGATGTGAGCTGAAGTCAGACAACCAACTGAGCCACCCAGGTGTCCCTTAATAATATTTTTAAAGTTTATTTATTTATTTTGAGAGAAAGAGAAAGCACGCACAAGCGGGAGAGGGACAGAGAGGATCCCAAGCAGACTCTGTGCTGTTAGTGTAGAGCCCTATGTGGGGCTCAAACTCACCAACCGTGAGATCATGACCTGAGCCGAAATCAAGAGTCAGATGCTTAACTGACTGAGACACCCAGACACCCCTATTTTTTTAATGCTTATTTATTTTTGAGAGGGAGAGAGAGAGAGAGATTGGGCATGAGAGGGGCAGTGAGAGAGAAAGACAGAATCCCAAGCAGGCTCCTCACTGTCAGTGTAGAGCCCAACTCCGGGCTCAAACCCATGAGAACCAACTGTGAGATCATGACCTAAGCTGAAATCAAGAGTCCAACACTTAACTGACTGAGCCACCCAGGTGCCCCTGGTGCTCAAACTCTCAAAACCACATTTCCTAGAAGCCTAGCTGGTTTCCTGTTACATTCTGTCAATAGGGGCGACAGAGCAAACTGAAAGAGGTTTTCCTGTTCCAACAGTGACAGTTGGCTGCAGTCTGCAACTTCTGGCTGTCATCGAGTAGGCTTGCCAACTCATGTTTAGAACACTTGCACCACCTCACAGGGCCCTGTCCTTAGAGGTCTGCTCCCTAGCAACACAGGGCCCTGCTGTAAGCTTCTATCTTCTACCACCTTTCCCCATTTTTTCCTAAATGGACAGTGAGCTGGATCAGCTCCCCTTGAAAGGGTCTGTAAAGGGACTAAGGCCATCTCAGAGTGCTACTTAATTCACCCAAAAGAAGTCAAGAAAAGAGGGAATAGGTAAAATGAATAGAAAACACTATTAGAACTTTCTGAGTACACTGCAGAGTACAGCCAATTTGGAGGCTGAGGCAAAAGGAAAAATGTGTTCCTATATACGTTTTTTTAAAAATGTTTATTTATTTATTTATTTTTGAGAGAGAGAAAGCATAAACAGGGGAGGTGCAGAGAGGGGGTGGGGGGGAGACAGAGTCCGAAGCAGACTCTAAACTGTCAGCGCAGCGCCTGACTCGGGGCTCAAACTCACAAACCATGAGATTATGACCTCAGGTGAAGTCAGATGCTTAATTGACTGAGCCACCCAGGTGCCTCATGATTTGTATATCTTCAATTTCTCACTGTGCTTTTATTGGTCTTAAAATGTATTACTTTCCCTTCATGTTTGAAGAATATTTTCACTGTGCATAGAATGGAACATTGGTAGTTACTTTCATTCATCAGGCTAAAGATATTCCACTGTGTATGGATTTCTATTATTTCCATTAAAACTCATTTGTCTGGCACAAAAACAGACACATAGACCAATGGAATAGAATAGAAACCCTAGAACTAGACCGACAAACGTATGGCCAACTCATCTTTGACAAAGCAGGAAAGAACATCCAATGGAAAAAAGACAGTCTCTTTAACAAATGGTGCTGGGAGAACTGGACAGCAACATGCAGAAGGTTGAAACTAGACCACTTTCTCACACCATTCACAAAAATAAACTCAAAATGGATAAAGGACCTGAATGTGAGACAGGAAACCATCAAAACCTTAGAGGAGAAAGCAGGAAAAGACCTCTCTGACCTCAGCCGTAGCAATCTCTTACTCGACACATCCCCAAAGGCAAGGGAATTAAAAGCAAAAGCGAATTACTGGGACCTTATGAAGATAAAAAGCTTCTGCACAGCAAAGGAAACAACCAACAAAACTAAAAGGCAACCAACGGAATGGGAAAAGATATTTGCAAATGACATATCAGACAAAGGGCTAGTATCCAAAATCTATAAAGAGCTCACCAAACTCCACACCCGAAAAACAAATAACCCAGTGAAGAAATGGGCAGAAAACATGAATAGACACTTCTCTAAAGAAGACATCCGGATGGCCAACAGGCACATGAAAAGATGTTCAACGTCGCTCCTCATCAGGGAAATACAAATCAAAACCACACTCAGATATCACCTCACGCCAGTCAGAGTGGCCAAAATGAACAAATCAGGAGACTATAGATGCTGGCGAGGATGTGGAGAAACGGGAACCCTCTTGCACTGTTGGTGGGAATGCAAATTGGTGCAGCCGCTCTGGAAAGCAGTGTGGAGGTTCCTCAGAAAATTAAAAATAGACCTACCCTATGACCCAGCAATAGCACTGCTAGGAATTTATCCAAGGGATACAGGAGTACTGATGCATAGGGGCACTTGTACCCCAATGTTTATAGCAGCACTCTCAACAATAGCCAAATTATGGAAAGAGCCGAAATGTCCATCAACTGATGAATGGATAAAGAAATTGTAGTTTATATACACAATGGAATACTATGTGGCAATGAGAAAAAATGAAATATGGCCTTTTGTAGCAACGTGGATGGAACTGGAGAGTGTGATGCTAAGTGAAATAAGCCATACAGAGAAAGACAGATACCATATGGTTTCACTCTTATGTGGATCCTGAGAAACTTAACAGAAACCCATGGGGGAGGGGAAGGAAAAAAAAAAAAAGAGGTTAGAGTGGGAGAGAGCCAAAGCATAAGAGACTGTTAAAAACTGAGAACAAACTGAGGGTTGATGGGGGGTGGGAGGGAGGGGAGGGTGGGTGATGGGTATTGAGGAGGGCACCTTTTGGGATGAGCACTGGGTGTTGTATGGAAACCAATTTGACAATAAATTTCATATATTAAAAAAAAACTCATTTGTCAGTTTTATTGCTGTTCCTCAAATTAATATGATTTTTTAAAAATATGACTGTTTTTAAGACAATCTCCTGTCTTTTTCTTCTTGCAGTCTAACTTTAAAGTACACAGTTTGGGGTTATTATGAGCAGCACTGCTTTAAATATTATTTCGTATGCCTTTTGGAAAACCTATGTATGCATTCCTGTTGCGATATATACCTGGGGCAAAACTGCTCAGTCATGGGGTATGCATAGGCTAGTAGTATTAACTATTATTTTTATTAGCCATTATCTATTATCATGTTATTTATTATTATTAGCTGTTGTCCTTAGTATTAACTCTTCATTTTGGCTATAATTAACAGAGTTGCTATTGCCATTAATTGCCTGGGGGTAAGATAGTGTGGTTGTCTAAGTAGCTTGTGCCTCTCAGAAAGGAAGTCCCTGAGGGGCAGGGCAAGGAGTGGATCTATATCCAGGGAAGTTCAGTCATTGGAAGCCCATGTACTATCCTGTAGCCTGGCATTCTGGGCTCTATCCAAACAGGAACAAAGATCATTTGTGATCCAGGCAGGTTCCTTTCTTGGGAATATGAACCAGAGTTCCCTTCAAGATCCCCAGGTGGTGGTCAGTGGGTCAGGATGTGGACTGAGGTGAGCTATTGAGAGGCATCCCAGAGGAAGGTCCACTCTCCCACAGCCAGAGCTACTCATTGTCTTCTTCTAGTGCTGAGCCCAACCATCTGGGCCTTCTCAGGCCATGCTAGTGAGACTCAGGTGTTGCTAGAGTAAATGGTGGCTGAACTGCAGGTTCCTCCACCAACTACCAGAATTGGGAGCTGGCACCACCAGACCCCGCCACAGAGAAGGACACTCATGCCTGTTTCCATGTGTAAAACATTTATTTTCAGGAAATGTGTCTGTCTGCATGATGGGGGGGGGGGGGCGGAGAGGGCAATGTGGGGTATCTGCAACTGCCATAGTAACATCTGGTAGGATTAACTGGGTCACCAGAGCCACAGAATGAGGACTGAAAAGGCAGCAATAACTGTGAGGCTTGGGGCCACGTTGGGGGAAGATTTTGACAATAACTGTTTAGGTGAACACTTAGGTGCCCAATGTGCCGAAGTCTCAGTTAGTTTCTGGTCTCGAGCCAGATACCGTGTCTGAGGCAGACGTGAGAGAACAGAGCGGCAAGAACTGCCCAGCTGCTCATCCGGGAATTCATCCTCCAAGGGGCTTTGCCCCTTGCTTGTCTCCCGTACCTGGAGGTGGCAGTCAGTGGTCAGCAGCTTACACAGCAGCCCCAACGCACTTGCTCAGGCCCCTGACCTACTCCTTTGTCCAGCCCAGCATACCTGTTCCACCTGTCCAAAGACCCGCAGCAGGTTTCCACGAAGGACACCCTGGAGCTCTTCCTCACTCCAGCCACGACTCAGCAACTCTTCTATCAGAACTGGGTATGTGGACACGTCCTCCAGCCCCTGAGGGAACCTATATGGTTGTGAGCCAGTCAGCTGTGGAACCTCAGCCCTGTTCCTTGTTCATGACTCAAAACCACAGCCTTATGTGTCCAGGGACTACTGAATCTCAGCCCTTGTCTGACACGGGAAATGGATACTTGGAGAGAGTAAGTGATTCACCCCTGTTCTTCATCCTGCAGAAGGAAACTCCCAACCTCTTTGAATATTCATAAAAACTCATCGAATCATACTTTTTGGATCTATGCCTTTCACGGAATGCAAGGTTTTCCTCCATTTATAAAAAGAAGAAAAGCTTTTATTTATTTATTTTTCAGTTTATTTATACATTTTGAGAGAAAGAGAGAGAGCATGGACAGAGAGAGAGGGACAGAAAGAGAGAGAGAGAGAGAGAGAGAGAATCCTAAGCAGTCCCCACACCATCAGCCCAGAGCCCGATGCAGGGCTCAAACCCACAAAGAGTGAGATTGTGACTTGAGCTGAAATCAAGAGTAGAACGCTTAACTGTCTGAGCCACCCAGGCGCCCCTAGAAGGAAAGCTTTTTAAGACCCAGCTGTAGGCAGAGGAGTTGGTCAGTCCACACCAGACCTTGCTAAGAGTCTGCTCAGAAGCAGTGGGTCAGCGGCACTTGGCTGGCTCAGTAGGAAGAGCATGTGACTTTTGATCTCGGGGTCATGAGTTTGAACCTCATATTGGGTATGATATTACTTAAATAAATAAAACTTAAAAAAAAAGGCAGTGGGTCTGCTGGAACTAAGGGTGGGGCACTAAGGGTGGGCAGATCATGACCTAGGGGTGGGACCAATGGGTCACAGACAAACAGAAACACACTCTGTGTGTGGGAAGATGCCAGGTGGGCCTAAAGTCCATGAGGATCACAGTGTGGTGGGCATGGTGACTATCAAGGCCCTACTGTGGCACAGCTAGCCCCAGAGAAGCCCCAGAGAAGCACTTACCGTTTAGCCCCATCATAATCTCCACCAATCCCAATGAACTTGGATCCAATGACTGCCTTGATGTAGTCAAAGTGATCTGGGGGATGAAGGGTCAGCAGTGTGGGGCTTCTAGGACAGGGGTGAGGTGGGGACTGGTCTCTACTGATTCCCCTTCTTGCAGCCTATAGGCTATGGAGGCCAATTCCTTCATGGCTTGGCACCCAGTGTGCCAACTTGAGGAGGTAGATTCCAGTTGGCTCTAGACTGGAATTTAGATTTGGAGTGGACCCCAGTTGGCCATTTCTCATTCAGGATTCACCTTAGTCTCCTTGAGAACCATGGGGGCCCCTTTCCATGGGTGTGGAGGATGAGAGATGGATAAAGAATATAATTGATAAAGACCAAAGAGACTTAAGGGGCTGCCCAATCCCTTGGCCAGAGGCAGGGGCAGGGAGCTTTATGAGCCCCTAGAGAAGCACAGATGGTTAGCACCTGGGCTCTATGTCTGACTGCCTCCTTTCTACCCATCAGTATTGTAGTATCAATTCTGTATCTTCAGTTCCACATGGCACCAAGATGCTTTATACTGTCCATCATTGAGTTTTTGGGCACTGTGTCTACGGCCAACAATGAGTCAGACCACTGGGGCTGTTCTGAGGCCCTCCCCCCAAGGCTTCGGGTCCAAATCAGAGCTATTCAGAGAGCCCAGGTAGGGCTTACCTGCCACAGTGGACACATTGGCTAACAGGTTGCACGGCAGCACCCCCGGTGACAAAGACACCATCACGATACCACCATTCTTCTTCTGCAGGGGTGGACAAATGGACACTCAGCTTGGCCCCCAGAGCAACCACCTGCCTCTAGGCTCCTGTGAGGAATGTGTTCAGCTCTGGTTTTGAAGTCAGAGGAGACTTCACCTTTCTACACTCTAGGATTATGTGAATGGAGGAGTCTCAGCTCTGGTTGGTGTGGAAATGTCTTGACCATGGGGGGCTTATAGAGTAGAGGACTTTTTACCACTTAGAACCCCCCACACCTGGGTTCAAGAATTCACGGGCTGTGGACTGTGGGTTTGTGAGGGCAGAAGATGTTCAGCCTAGGGTTTGAGGAAGTTGAGGGAACAGGGGTTCAGGTTCAAGGACTCCTGGTTTAAACCTTTTGTTTTAGGTTTGAGAGTCAGGGTAGTCTCTCACCAGAAGCTGCAGGATGTCATCAGGAATGTTCCTGGCATTCTTGCACACACCCCGGGCAGCTGAGTGGGAGAAGATCACAGGTGCCTGTGACACTTCCAAGGCTCGCCGTGCCACAGTGTCAGAGACGTGGGACAAATCTACCATCATGCCCAAGCGGTTCATTTCAACCACCACTTTCTGCAGAGACAGGTTAGGGAAAGGGCGTCTGGGGTGCACATGTGCGTGCATTTATCTGTAGGAACTGGTGCGGCATGCACATTCATGCGGGGCGGGGTATGGAATCAGGGTCCTCACCTCACCAAAGCTGGTCAGCCCGCTGACACTGCTATAGAAGGGATGGATGCCCTTAGATGAGCTCTCTGCCCTGCAGGACGGCCAGGAGACAGTCTGAATGGTGGCCATGACTTGGCCACAAGAGCCTACTGAACTCTCTATACCTGCAACCCCCTGGAGCAACAGTAGGGACCCAAGTTGGGCTGGGCCTGGCAGGAGGGAGTCCCTACTGGGATCCAGTTTTGCTTTGCAAACCCCTGCTCCCCACCCCCCCCCACTCCAGGGTCAGTGCCAGATCCCAGGGGTAAAGCTTGGTCTGAGCCCCAGTGTGATCTTGGGCAGATCGCTGCATCAGTGGGTGCATACCATCTGCACTGTGCTCACCAGGGTGTGTTGCAGGTGTGAGTGAGCGTCAGGTAGCGCACACCCAGCACATAGAACGTACGCAAGACGGAAAGGCTACTGTCCAGCGAGTGGCCACCCTCCACACCAATGAGGCAAGCCAACTTCCGGGTATTGTTCAGAGCTGGGGGCAGGTAGGTCAGATGATCACTTTCAGAGGCTGGGGTATCTCAATCAAGTCCCCAACACCCCCCACCAGTCTACCTACCTTTAACTGAGGTCACAAGCTCCAACTCAGAATAGGAGGCACACATGCGGCGAATGAGGTCAATCTGCTCCAGGGTGAGGCGCACAGCATCCCTTTCCTGGGTCTGGCATGGGACGTAGGCTGACCAGAACTGGGGGAAGGCCAGGGGTTGGAGCTCCCTGGACTTCTCATAGCCTCCACAGCCCACACAGCAAATGGGGTCACATGTGATGCATTGCTTGTTTGGTGGTACTTGGATGCCCAGCAAACTGGTTCACTGCAACCCCTGTAGCCTCCAGCATCCATGTTGTAGAATTTTGGGGGGCCCTATGATAACTGAGTTTCCATGTGACTAACTCATGGTTTCTGGGGCCCCCACACTCCCTCTCAGCCATGCTATGTGTCCCTGTGATACCTGGGCACCCACGAGACCGTCTCTAAGCCTGTCCAGGCTGGTCTGGCCATGGCTGAAATTGCGCAGATTAACATCCTGTAGCCTGTTGCCATAAAACTGCCTCAGGACAAGGGGCATGTCATTGTGGCTGGAGGGAGAGCAAGGCAAGGTCAAGTCAGGGGGAAATGGGTGGGCTCCTTAGACCTTGGGATTAGGCAGGACATGGGGCCAGCAATGGGGGGGGGGGGAGGATGTCCCCCACACCACACTGTCACAGACTATAGTAGGACCCCTCGAGGCCTAGGCTGGGGAGTTCCCACCAGGGAGGGAGTGGCAGAGGAAGGCAAAAGGCACCCACGGATGATGGGAGAGTGAATCCAGGGGGTGATGTGAAGGGGCTTCCTTAGGAGCCCTGCATGAGGACCTCTAGCCCTACCACGGGGTCGGCTCAGTCTCCACCTGCCCCCACATCGCACTTACGCACCCGTCCACTAGAGGGAAGTTTCGCATCAGAGCCCGCGCGCGCTTCCGCAGACTTGGGGTGCTGGAGGTGGCCGGCGTGGTCGGGGCGCTGGGGGTTCCCTGAGCGGTCTGGGCGCGCGTTAAGGGCGGCGGCAGCGGTGGCAGCAGCGACAGCAGGAGCAGCAGACGTAGCAGAGGTCGCCGGCAGGGCGGGGAGGTACCATCGAGGCCCAGGGGCCGCATGTTGCACGAGCCGGACAGGTGGGCAGGGGCCGGTCTCGAGAGCCTGAGGGGGCGACAGGGGCAGAGGGCGACGATGGAGTCCCTACCGTCGACTTGGGTCACGCTGCGGTGCGGTCTCGCAAGGGGAGGACCGAGTCACAGGACCTCAGACCCAGCGGCGGAAAGCCGCGACGCGGAGCAGCTTGGCCGCCAGGCGAAGGCACGCCCTCCCCTCCCTCCGCCCCCCTGCCCCAGCCTACAGGGCTTCACCAGAGGGGCGGGCTTTCTGTTCTTACCCCTCACCCCACTCCCAGCGCTCTGAGGGGCTGACCCAGGTTGCTCTGCCTCTAACTTTGTTCTCCAAGAGAGAAGGCGTGGGTTGCTCCTTTCAGAGTGTAGCCTTGGGCTCTGAGGCCTCTGTCATCAACATTATATCCCCACCTGCCTGCATCCTGCACCGGCCACCCTGAGGGCTGCACGCAAGTGTCTCTGGGCTCTCGGTTTCCTGGTGCTGAGCCATGTGGGGGTGGGGGTGGGGGTGGGGGTGGGAGGAGGAAGTCTCTGGAAATGAGGGGTTAACCTTGTGGACTTTGCATTCAGGAAGAGGCCCTCTGCCCCTGACCTCTCTCTCCCCTACTTTACTCCCTTGCCTGCATGTCTGTCCCCTGGGGACTCCAGCCAGAACTGGGAACTGTCAGGGGTGCCCCTACCCCTGTCTTCCCCAGTGTGTCTCAGGAAAGACCTCCCTCCTCAGGAAATGCTATTGCTCCCTACGGTCTGAATGGAGGGACTTTTGGGACGTGAACTGAGCAACCATCTGGGGGGTCAGGGACAGTTTACTGAACAGAGCAGGAACTCAGTAAGCTATTTGAGTGGAAGGAAATTAAGTCATTTTTAGGGCAGCATAGCACCCTATCCCCCATCCCAGCAACATTCCTCCCAGAGCTGCTGGCTGAGCTGTTGGCTAGGGTCCCTTCTACCTCAGTGTGGAAGCCCCATCTTCACTGAAGTCAGAGGTATGGGTCCTAAGGAAAGCCCTGGCATTTGGGTTCCTCTGAAGGCCCCACCTCCATTTTAGCCTCAGGCCTTCACCCTAGCTGCCTTCTCCAGGAACCACCTCCCTTCACACACCTCACAAATGGGGATGGCATCTTCTGGAAGCTCTGCCACTGAGAGGCTTCAGAGTTTCTGACCAAACTCCTTCATCCCCAGCCTCCCAAGGTTCTGCTGTGAACCTTGGCACCCCCTGGAGCTGCTTCACCTTTGGAACCTTTTCCAGATGGCAGGAGTGACCAGTGCAGAGGTAGTGACCTAAGTCTGAGGACTAGAGACCTTAGAAACCATCCTAGAAAGGAAATGAGCAAAACTTTTCCAGACCTACCTAGGAGGGGACAGGTCCCAGCTTGGGTATGTTTGAGTGTTTGGGCATGTGATGGTGTCCAGTGTCCAGGGAGTGGCACTGTGCTGAAGGTGGGTCTACTCTCTGACTACTGCAGCTGCAGGGGTCTTTAGGCAGTCCCACTACCGGAATGTGAGTCCCCCAGGGTATGTCTGTGCCCTGGGTGGCTGGGGAACCCAAACTCAGACTGGTCTCTCTCCTCTCTTTCCCCCTGATGCTGGTCAGCAGCCCCACGTCCACCCACGCAGCCAGCAGAGTGGAGAAAGGGAGGAAAAACTCTTGGGTCCTCTGATCTCCAGGGCAAAAACGTTGGTTTGGGGGATGAACAACTTATCTGTTCCACTCTTGTTAACATCTCCCCTCCCCCCCCCCAGGAAGTGGGGAGTATAAACAATGGGGAAGAGGTAAAAAGTCTATTCAAATAAATAGCTGCTGACAGAGAAATGAGAAGGGAGAATTTAGTTTTTCGAGTTTTTTTTTTAAAGCTTTTCTCCAGGGGCCAGATGTCTTACACCCCAAGACTTGGAAGAAACTCTAGCCCAGTAGAGACAGTCTGTGCTGAACCATAGAAAGTGGGTACCATCTCTGTAGAAGATTAGTTATGCGGCACAATTTTTTCGTAACGTTTAACTTCAGTCCTTAAACAGGCTGGCACTGCTAGTCATGGCCTTGAAATGACCGTATAAAGTCAGGCACAGAAACACAGACATACCCAGACCCTTATACACTCAGGGACATGTGCATACTCTTACTCAAGTAGCAAGCAGATTTCAGCCATCTGGGTGGCCTGTTCTCTTTTTGACCTTGCCCAAGACCGTCTCTCTGCTCTGTCCTGTGGAGGAGGAAATAAGTACACACTAGCGAAATAAGTACACACTGTCTGTGGACAGACCTGGACAATTTGGGGAAAGAGCATGCTGGCTATGGACAGAAGAAGAAACGGGGGAGGCAGGGAAGCCCAGGGCCTGGCTCCAGAGCTGACCTGAATGTCATCTGTGATGCTTTCCACCCTCTGCCCACTTCTCTCCTTAACAGCATCTCCATATCCTTCTGGTTCAACCTGCAAACATCTACCAGTTGTGTTTCTTCTTCATTCCCACTACCTCTTCCCCAGTACTGGTAACCTTTATCTCTCATCCTCTCCTGGTGTCCCCACCTCCAGTCCTTTCCCCAGTGTGCAGTCAGACATATCTGTCTTTGAAAAAAAACTTGTCGTCCTTTTGCCTAAAGTTCTGCCATGGCTTCCCATTGCTCTTAGGATATAGGTTTCCCCACGAGCTGCAATCAGAACTTTCCCATGAAACCTTTCATAAGTCAGAACGGTGTAAACTGAGGGTATCCCCTGCTTTCCGGAAGTTTGCATTATGCCACTTTGCTTTTACAAAAGATCTACTTTAGTACTTGTTTTTGCCAGTCAAAAGAAATCTGAAGAGGATTTTTGCTTTTAGGAAGAAAGCCATTACCATACCAACGTAGGTCTGGCTACCACATTCCATTATTTGGCTTTCAATTCCTGGCGAGTGTCCCACTGGCCTCTCCAGTCTCAGCAAATGGCACAAATCCCCCCCCCCCCCCCCCCCCCCCGCTTCCCTTGCTGCCTACTACCACAGGGCCTTGTTGCGTGCTATCCCCTTAGCCTCCACCTGGTGGGGCTATTGAAGCAGGGCCAGCACAGGAAATCTTGACACCAGGTAGGGGTATGTGAGTAAGCACCTTCTCTTTTAATTCTTCACCTGTGCAGTGTTTACCTAAATCAAAATCTGCAGAGGAGGCAGTGATAGAAACAGGCTTCTGCTGGGACCAAGCTTAGTACGGTGGCAGAGCTGACCCACCCCCTCTGATCTCCAGTGTATTACAAGAATATGCAAGGAAGAAAAATGGTGACTGACTGGTAATCACACAGACCACTTCACATGCTCATAGTGCAGGGGGATGGGGGGGGGGGCTTCCTCAGTATCCAGCATTGCCCAGGTGATGTTCATCCTCATTCAGGGCTCCTTGCTTCTAGAGACTCATGCTGCCCCTGCTTCTTTCTGGGTGTTGCTCTGGTTCCATTGGCACGATGACTGACATAGCCAAATTCTCAAGAAACAGCAGTCTCCCTGGCGAAAAGACAGCTTAGCCACCATGGACACACATCCTCTAATCACAAAGCTGAGGCTACCTTTCCAGAAGTGACCAACAGCTAGCACATTTTCCTTCTTCAAAAGGCAGCCACCATCTACTCTGCTAGAAGTGCAGCAAGCCCTAATGCATCTGTGTTTCCTGCTTCCACCTGGCCTTCTCCCAAATCCCCAGCTTTGTCTTCCATGTCCTTGCCAGCCTTTCTGCCCATCTCGGGTCTCTTGCAGCCAGGCTCTGCCTGACTTCAGGCAGTATGGAAGATCCAGTACACAAGGTCCCCAGAGCAAAGTCACAATGGTGTCTGACAGGCTTTAAGTGTCTGACTGGGCTGCTTCCTGGGACCAGATATTCTGGTGTTTTAAGTGTAAAGTCCACAGGGCTTGGGACTCTTGTCCTGTATGCTGTCCCATGTTCTTGAGGTAGTGCATCAGCTGGGGGGAGGCTAGAGGGGCATGAGGTACAGGAGATCTACTGAGGAAGATCCTACAGGGCATCCCTGGGATTCAGATGGCACCTTCTGGACTGTGATATGCAGTTACCTAGAGAGGCGGGCATATCATGGAGAACTCTAATCCAAACCCTCTTTGGTGACTTACCCTCTTCCTCCCTTCCTTCCTCCCTTCCTCCCTTCCTTCCTTCCTTCCTTCCTTCCTTCCTTCCTTCCTTCCTTTTATTTTTAAGAGAGAGAGAGAGCATGAGCGGGGGAGAGGAGTAGAGGGAAAGAAAGAGAATCCCAAGCATGTTCCATGCTCAGTGCGGAGCCTGACAAAGGGCTCAATCCCACGACTCTGGGATCACAACCTGAGCCAAAATCAAGAGTCAGATACTCAATGGACTGAACCATCCAGGTACCTCTACCCTCTTTAAATTTTTTTTTAATGTTTGTTTATTTTTTGAGGGGCGGGGGAGAGAGAGAGCATGCATGCAAGCGGGGAAGAGGCAGAGAGAGGGAGGCAGAGGCAGACTCCAGGCTCTGAGCTGTCAGCACAGAGCCCAATGCAGGGCTTGAACTCATGAGTCATGAGGTCATGACCTGAGCTGAAGTCGGCTGCTTAACTGACTGAGCCACACAGAAGCCCCACCTCTACCCTCTTTAGAAACAGGAACATGGGGGCACCTGTGTGGCTCAGTCAGTTAAGAGTCCGACTCTTGGTTTTGGCTCAGGTCATGATCTCATGGTTTGTGGGATCGAGTCCCACGTTGGGCTCTATGCTGACAGTGCAGAGCCTGCTTGGAATTCTCTTTCTCCTCTCTCTCTGCTCCTAACCCCATACTCTCTCTCTCTCTCTCTCTGTGTCTCTCTCTCAAAATAAATAAACATTAAAAATAAAAACAGGAACATGGATGAGCCTCTCAGATTGCTCTGGTTCAGGTTTGCTGGAACTTCTCCCCCCCCCCCCCCCCCCCCGGCTTCGCCTTCATCTGCCTCCTCCTCACAGAAGTCTGCAGCGGCTGGCCTGGACGAAGCTGGGATGTGAACTCAGTGAGGCCATGACCACCATATTCTGGCCCCTAGTACCACACCTGCACACAACAAATGTTCAACCACATTCGTGGAAGAGCTCAGGAGACTTCTGCCTTTCCTTCCTTCAGGGAGTAAGAGCATGTGATAACAGTAACAACGGGTCAGAGCAGTCAAAGTTACTGTGTGTCCAGAACTGTGCTACCAGTTTGATGTGTTTCAGTCCATTAAATCTTAACAATGGCCCACAAGGTAGGTTTTCACCAGCCTCATTTTCTAGGTAGGAAAAATGAGGTTCAGCTGGATAAAGCTGACAGGTGGAGCTGAGACCTGAAACCAAAATTCCCTTATTCCTAGATTTTCAAGCTTTGATCCCTCTAATTCTGTTCTTCATCTGTGACCACTCCAGGTATAAAGCAGTTGCCCCAGCTAATAGATGCCCTTTCTTAACCTCTGTATACCTCTGTCGGAAGACCTCCCTGAATCCAAATCCAGAACACTGGGCAGGGGGACTCATGAATTTGGGTCACCTCGTGAGGACAATGGGACTGAGTTTGTGGTGGAGGAATGTACTTAGCCTTTTGATTTCCAGGGCTCTCTGGGACCCCAGGCCAGAGTTACTCAGAGTTTTTATCTCTTTGGGCTCCTCCTCTGTGGGTGCTCCAGGCCCTGAAGAAAGAGAACTTTGGAGAATGACTGCCAGCCATTTCATAAGGTCTGTCCTGTTTGCTTCTGCACATGGCACTCATCTCCTGTTCACCACTGCCAGGCTCGCCAAAGTTGGACTAGACTGGCTCTGTCTTCAGTGTGGCCTTACAGGACATAAGGAAGCCATCTGGGGAAGCCAGCAGTGGTAGAGAGAGTAGCCTACTAGCCCTAGGACATAACCCTCCTTGACCCTGGGGGAAGGGGAGGAAAGTTAGGGAGACCAGCAGCTGGACAGGCAGATGACCACATCATGCCCTTCTGGCCAAGTCAGATAGGGGTTCCACGGACTTCTTGACTTCCAGCTGCTGCCTCTCTCACCAGGAGGGGCTTTAAGCCCCTTACATCATCTGTTTGTCTAGACATTCACTACTGATCAGCCCCTGGAGCTGGCCCCTTACTGGGATACGCAGTGAGGGGGCTGGACGAGTCTTCAGTTGTCTACCACATCTGCTGACATAAACATCCAGAAGGGTGGGCTGTGTGGACACCAGGTGTCGGGAACCAGCTCTGATCAAACAAACATCTACCATCTGGCGTATGTGATTTGTCGTTTAGCCTCAAGCTCAGACATGCTATCTCTTTGCTCAACCTAGCGTGCTTGTCTCTGAGGCCTGTCAGATCTGCAACAACATGCTACATGGCACACCCTGCCTCAGAGCCCTCCGTGCTTCCTGTTTTTATGCAGGAACTCTGCCTTCCTCTGCCTGGCTGCCGTGGCTCCCGCCAGCTAGTTTACCCTATGACGCTGACCACCCGAGTCCTCACTGATTCCAAATCTGGCTGAACATCTGGCTGTACCCGATGCTGCGCCTTTTTAAACTTAGGGTTACTTTCAATTTATTTATTAGGGTAATTTCAAACATAAAGTAGAAGAGTGTATTGAACACTTATGTACCAATCATCCAGCTTCAACAATCATGGATGGCCCATTTTGTTTCATTTATACCTTACTCATCCCCTTCTACAGAATATTTTTAAGGCAAATCAAACATTTAGTCCTTCTATATTTAAGTTTGCATCTCTAAAAGATAACAGCTTCTTTTAAAAGACAACTACCATAACGTTATGGCACCTAAAAGAGTCAACAATACTTCCTCAATATCATCAATTATCTATTCTGTTCAAATTTCCCTGGTTGCCTAATTTTTAAATAATTGTTTTAATTATAATGTAGATAAAGCCAACTGCATTGCATTTGTTGTTGTTCCTCTTCTTTCTTCCTTGCAATTTATTTGTTGAAAAAATCATGTCCTTTGTCATTTAGAGTTTTCTGTCTTGGAATTTGCTGATTGTATTCCATGGTGTTCTTTTACAGGTTCCTCGGTCACTTGTATTTGCTATGAAATCATGATGATGAGAAAAATGTAAAACTGCAGATGTCCAGATCCCACCCTAAAAATGTATTCAGTAGGACTGATACAGGTGCTGGGGATCTCTGGTTTTCCTCGGAGCCACAGGTTTGCCTCATGTTTGCCTCATGTTTGCCTCATGTTTGCCTCATGTTTGGGAACTGCCAACCTACCTGACTCCTCTAGGATCGCAAATCTTCCTCAGTCACACCAAGTATCAGCAACATAAGGTTCTAATCTCCAGTGGGAGGGAGTGGGAGCTGCTGCAGGAAGAGGCATTAGCTGTCTTTTGTGGGTTAGTTGAGACTCAAAGTGGGAATGCCCCAGGCAGGGCCTGTGCCTCCTTCCTCTAACCCAGGTTAGGGAAACTCCTTAAGTTATCAGGACCTTTCCTGGCCTTGAGGGTGTCTAGGGAGGAGCAAGACCCTCGCTGTTGTGGCCCTTGAGGGTGTGTGTGCCATCCACAGGGTGAGTGGCTTCATCTGGGCCTGAGGGCTACATGCTGCTGACAGTGCCCCCTTTTGATGTGGGATGCTGAGGCGGGTGGGCCTAGCACAGAGGTCCACACACACCCTGTGCTCTTTCTTCGCTGATGATCTTCTCTCACCCCCACTCCCCAGGACCAATTGTCCCCGTAACTGCTGAGAGAGACATTTATCGGTAACAGCCAGCACCTCACTGCCATGGCACACAGTAGTTGGAACGATCTTCTTAGCATCTATATCTGATCATTTCACCACTCTGCTCAACTCCCACCTAGGATTTCCCCTCACACTTCAGATCCACATTCCTCAACATGGCTGACAAGGCCTGCTATGGTCTGGCCCATGTCTACTTTTCCAACCATCTCTTTCTTCTCTGCCCACACTGACCTTTCTATTGGTCCTAGAACAGGCCAGCCTCATTCCTACCTCAGGGTCTTTGCACTTGCCATTTCCTCCTCCAAAAATAGTTTCCTTCCAGCTCTTCACAGGATTCCCTCACATCTTCACTGTCACCTCCTCAAAGAAGCCTTCCCTGCTTACCTTGTGGAACCTAGCACCCCCTCATCACACTATACTCCTATCCTATTTTACTTTTCTTTATAGCAGGAATAATTTAAACTATATAAATTTACTTGTCTCTTTAGTTTGTGGGTATTTTGAAGAGAGGGGTTTCAATCATCTTATTCACTGATATACTCCAAGCAGCTAGCAGGTGCTCAATAAATATTTGTTGAGTAAATTGGATAGTGGATTGACACACAGAACATCTTCTTAGTCCTGCCTCCCATCTCCTTACACACACACACACACACACACACACACACACACACACACAAAACAGGGGGAAGTTCTCATCAAGCTCACCATTTTTTTTTAATTTTTTTTAACGTTTTATTTATTTTTGAGACAGAGAGAGACAGAGCATGAACAGGGAAGGGGCAGAGAGAGAGGGAGACACAGAATCGGAAGCAGACTCCAGGCTCTGAGCCATCAGCCCAGAGCCTGACGCGGGGCTCGAACTCACTCACTGTGAGATCGTGACCTGAGCCGAAGTCGGACGCTTAACCGACTGAGCCACCCAGGCGCCCCAAGCTCACCATTTTTTAAAGTTTATTTATTTACTTTGAGAGAGAGAGAGAGTGAGCGACAGAGAGCGAGAGTGAGAGCAAGAGTGAAAGCGAGAGCAAGAGAGAGACAGAGAGAGAGAGAGAGAGAGAGAGCATGAGCCGGGGAGGGGCTGAGAGAGAGAGGGAGACAGAGAATCCCAAGCAGGCTCCCTGATGTCAGCGTGCAGCCCGACAAAGGGCTCAATCTTATGAACTGTGAGATGATGACCTTAGCCGAAATGAAGAATCAGACGTTTAACCAATTGAACCACCCAGCCACCCTTGGGCTCCTAAAGAACCTGCCTGTGTCCTGCCCCAATTTGCACAGCTGTCATTATGGTAGCCACACAGTTAGAAGCTGCACTCACGGGTCTTTTTTGGAGGCAGAAGGTGTTAGAGCACCAGCTACCCCATGTGGAAATGTACTTCAAGGGAAAAGGGAGATTTGGGGCCTGGCCTTGGACAAGCTGGAGTTCAAGTCAAATATGTTAGAGAAAACCATTTTATTGAACAGTAAGAAATCCCACTGGGGCTAAGAAGGACTGGGAATGAAGGAGCGCGTGAGCCTCAGTGGTGGCGCCACCTAACTCTCCATTTTCTTCCTGCTCTGGGGAGCGGGTCTTCCTGGGTTTCCTTATTCTGCCTCCCGCCACTCCAGACAAGAGGCTCCCTCGGTAGACCCAGATTGCTTTTTTCAGTTTAAAAAAGTCCAGCTCCTCTTGGTTCAATTGGTGACTGCTGGCAATGACTCAGGGCAAGAGTCCATCTGATGGACTGAGTCCCTGCTAAGGCCACTCTGAACCCTCCCTCTGCTCCTGCATCCTCCTTGGTTCAAAGAGTGCAAACTTTGCTTTCTTCTTCCCGAGAAGGGACTCTACAGGATTGAGTGGAGAAACATCAGGTTTTCTTCCAGGCCAGTTTTGGCTCTGGGATGTTCAGAGCAGGCTTTCATTTCAAACCTCAGATTCTATGGCTCCTTGCCCATGGCCAGTTAGTATGGAAGGAGGCTCCTGGCTGAAGAAAGCTCAGACAGAATGGCTCAGGTTCTAATCTCCAGTGGTGGGCAGTGGGGGGTCACTTCAGGAAGAGGCATTAGCTGTCTTAGGCAGTTAAATGTTTGCCATTCCTGTAAAGTGGCTCAGTCAGCAAGCTTCTTTGGGGTCATCCTCCTGCCACCATGCTTCAATCGCCGAATTTTGGGGCTGGAGCAACCTACGTCTTTATTTGACTCTGCCATAGCTCGACGTCTTTTGGGAGCCTGGCTGGGAATTGGTTTCTCTGCTTCCGTCTTTGCTGGGGTGGCCACAGGAGCATCCCCATAGGTCCGGTAGCCACCAACCAGGCAGTACGTCTCCCCATGCCAGCCCACCTGGGTTTCTCCACACCCTCGGTAGAGGACATGGTAGTGACCAGGTGTAGGAGAAGAGGGAGCCCCTGCTGTTGGAAAGAAAATCAGATCTAATCAGTCATTTCTGCTGTATACAGTGTCCTGCCAGGACCTACCCTCTCATGTCTCTCCCAGTTTCTGGCTGAAGACCTTTAATCTGCTTGGTATTCAAAACACAGCCTTGGCCAGTCACCCCAATGAGTCCCCTAGAGAAGGAACATGGCTGCAAAGGTGATTCTCTGGAGCTCATGGCAGCAGCAGGAGACCTGGAAATCTGTTCCCCATTCTCAGAGGAAACAGTAGAGCCTGGAAACAGTTGCAACCAGGATCCCCTCCATCTTTCCCTTCCATAGGGGGGAAATTCCTAAGGTCTATAACTTCTGAAGCTTTAATGGAAATACCTTTCAAGTGTTGGAAAAAATAACCTAAAATAAATGGATTAAGAAACCCTCCCATCTCCTCTTGGGCAACTCCTCTTGGGCCCCATTCATACTTCCTGTTTCAACCACACTGTCCTCTAGCCCTCTAATATTTTTATCTAGATTAGAAAATGGCCAAATACTAAGGCAGAATGATCAGGAGGTTCAAAGACAGATTCTGGGTAGCAAGTCTAGGCTCACATCAACCCAACCTCCTGGGACACCATTTCATCAACCCTCCAGTCTTGGTATCACTTCATCACTCTCCTTGGCTCTTGTGTTCTGCCTGTGCACATGACACCACCACCCTTACCCCAGTACTCAGCAGCTCCGTCTGGGGTATGTTTGAGGGGCCCCATGTGGATGTTTACACGACAGCATGGTGAAGGTGCCTGGGTTTGAAGGGGAGGTTCATGAGCAGACCTCAACGGTTCTTCCTCAAACTGCACCATTTCTTGCTTGCCAACAAAAATTCGCTCGACTTTTGCTAAGAGGCTGATCAGGAAAGTGTCAGAATGGAAGCAACTTGTAGCCCAAAAGGGAAAGCTACAATTATGAAGTTTAGAAGCTTTCTGAATAGTTGCCCAGGGATGACATTTTACGTGTCTTCGGCAATGAGCAGGAACACTGTAGGTCCCTGAGGGCTATTACTTACAGTTGGAGAAGCTCAGAGGTGTGGCGCGCAAGCCCCAAAGCAACACGTGGCAGCCATGTGAAGTTGTGTGTACACCAGTGACTCTTGTACAGATGCCTGGCCTACGCTCACCTGCTGTGCTGCCCTCCCAGGGGACAGAGGACAAATTAGAATGAATATAGAAGATCCGGTCAGACATTCTCTCTCAGGCATCCAAACAGACTGGTATCTGGTAGAGAACTGGTAGGGAAGCTTTCCTGAAAGCACCACGTTTGTGTAGTTACCCTGTCATGGTAACTGTGAAAAGGCCTGTGAGGTCATCACTACCCAGTGAGGTCACATAAGGAATCTGTGACTTGAGGGGCAGCTTTTAGGCTCTCTGAGTTTTAATGGAGGAGAGCAGAGTGGAGGCAGAGGAACACTCTGCCTGGGCCCTCCCATCTTTCTCCTCACCCAGCCACTCCCCGTGGAGCATACCTATAGGCCGGCACAGCCCCAGGGACCAAAAGAGGGCAAGAGAAACCCACATTCTGCCATTGGCTTGAGAGGAAAGATTAACCTAAGACACAGCCTGGTTGTATGGTACTGACCCTAAGTATTCAATAGCCAGACAGGCAGAAATTTGTGTGGAAGGCTCCTTGGCAGTGGGCCTGAAAGACAAGTTAGATTTGGACCCATGGAGAGCTGAGGGAAGATATTCCAGCTGGGAATAATAAAAGCAAAAACAAGCTCTTACTGAACTTGTCGTGCCCCAAATGTAAATTCACATACCCCTCACGTTTTTACAACCGAGGGCTCAAAAAACCAGGAGGTTAAGGGGCCTAGCCAAGGTTCCACAGGTAGTGGAGAAGTGTTCTGCTGGACGGTAGGGCTTCATGTTGGGCTCTGGATTTATACCCGATAGAAATGTGTGGGCAAGCTCATCACATTTCAAAGTGACACTGGGAGAGATATCAAACGTGTTCCAAGGCAAAATGAGGGTCCTGAATGGCTTCACAAAGTGGGAATAGTGGGCCCATTTTAATATAAAATTCAAAACAAATTCATGACAAAATGACATAACACAAAATGACAACCTAATCATTACATTCATCTCTCCCCCCAAAAGGCAAATACTGTATTAACAATGCTACTACCACCATGAAAGGATGAAGCTTAGGATGGGCTTAGGAGAAGTCCAGGTGAAAAACGTGGTCAAACTGTGAAGAGGTGTTACTGTGTTGGCTGGATCCTCCTGAGAGGAGGAGTAAATAGATAACTCTGCCCTTAGCCTGATCAGGCCTATAGGAAGGAACCATATTTGGGCCCGACTTTGATACAGTGCAGCCAAGGACTTCCTAGCAATGAGAGATAACCTTCTTTGTGAGGGGGCCCCCTGTTGTGGACCTCGAACATGCAAAGATGGGATGCTTGTTTCCTGGGGCAGTTGGGAAGGAGATATGTCCCGGAGGTAGAGAATGATTAGACCACTATTTTAGAGGTTGGGCAACCCTGGTTGAGAACCACATCATTTTCTATTCCTAAGTTGCTTGAATTAGTGTGATGCAAGTTAGGACACACAAAATCAGGTTTGCCCCTAGGGAGTGTTAGGAGGTAAAATGTGAAGGGGAGAGCTCTGGAGGAGGTTCATTCTGGCAGGTGGGCCAGCATAAGACCACTTAGATTCTCCAAGGCTCCAGAGAGATTATTGTCTGGGAACATCACTCTGACCTGGTGGGGTTACTGATACCTTATCAGGACCTGGCTGGGTCTCTGGGGAAAGCAGAATGGCATAGACAAGTGGTTCTGAGCTCAGGAATCTGTACTTTAAAAAAAAAAAAAAAAAAAAAAAAAAAAAGACTATTTTTAAGTCCATTGTGAGGCCTGAACTCACAACCCTGAGATCAAGAGTCGCATGCTCTAGTGACTGAGTCAGCCAGGGGCCCCTGGAATCTGTACTTTAGACAAGCCTCCTGGGCAGTTTTGCCACACTGATTCATGGACAGAGTGACCAAATTTTGTCCAAATTGGGTTGCTTTTGAGAGTCCAAGTGGGCACTATTAAAAGTTGGTAAATAACTCAACCCCCAGTGCAGACAGACCAGATTCTATCATACTTATGCGTATGATTTTGAGCAAATTGTTTTATCCCTCTGAGCCTCAAGTTTCCTCACATGAAAAAGAGAGCTATGATTATACATTTAGTACAACATTGTCTTCTGGCAAAGATTGCCATGGGTCCATTTCTGTTCTCTGCCTCCTTATCTGTTTCAGTGTGTAAGTATTTTTAAGTTGTTTTGTGCAGTATTATATTTGACCTCAGCTGCTCCTCATTACTTAGGCTTATATAATGCTGCAGAAGCCGGAACCTAGGTGATAGTGAGAGGAAGCTATATGCTTATTTTGCCAATTTTGTAAGCAGTTTCTTCTCTTCTCTTCCCCTGCCATGAAGAGATGAGAAAGAAGGTAGAGCCTGGAAATGCACACCAAGCAATACTTTTGTGTCAGCCTGTTTTTTATTCTTCTGCCAGTACTTCCCAGAGAGATTTCACCAAGAATGCCCAAGCTTGCCATGGGCACTGTTGGTGAAGAAAATCTCTGTACTGCTAGTCACATCCCCTTTCCCTTCTCTGGGGGCTTAATGGATGTTTTGGGGGGCAGGAAATAAAATCTAAACGTTTATTAATTCAAACAGCAACTGAAAGAGCCTCTGTCCTAGGTGTGGTAGTCTGGAGTGTGAATCTTCTCACAATTCAATGAACACATCATTTACTGTTAGAAACTATGACATAATACAAAGACAAAAATCTACTTTATTTTTCATGAGTCATGTGAAAGCCCACAAGGAATCATCCTCAGTAGCTCATTCTCTACATCTGGCCACATCTTACCTTTGGAAGCCAGATAGCAGCTCACCAGGGCTTCAGGGTGGGGGTGACTGGGCAGCCCAGGGCATCCTACGATAAGTGTGCTCACCTACCCAGGACAAAGGGAAGGATCCCTGTTAATGTCATCATATTTAAGCTGGCTGCCATCAGATTTGCTGGGGCAAAGGCTCTCTCACTGAGGACCCTAGTCCTGGAAGGCTTCTCCTCCGGCGAGCTGCCAGCTCAATCTTCTGAACCAGGCTTACATCCCAGGGATGGGTTACAAAGCTGATGACAGTGCCAGGCACCTCACTCCCTACACGGCCCACCCTCCCGGCTCTGTGGATGTAGTCTTGCAGAGTGAGGGGGAAATCATAATTGACAACTAGGTCTACGTGGGAGCTGTCCAGGCCCCGAGAGGCTATGTCTGTGCAGAGAAGAATGTCTCGGGAGCCCTTCTGGAAGCACTGGAAGATACCGGCCCTCATTGAGGCTGGCATTTGTCCCTGCAGCCTTAGGTGTTGGATTTTGTGATCGTCCAGAATATATCCCAGCCAGTTCACAGTGCTTGAGCTATTACAAAACACTAGAACAGTTCCGGAGGGGCCAGTCCTATATACTTTGTCATGTTGCTTGAGGATCTGCACTAATTCAGTCACCTTCTCTGCTCCCTTCAGCCTCATAAATGTCTGTCTGACATGAGGCATGATGCAGTGGAGCTTGGAGCTGGTAATGGTGGTCAAAGAGTCTGGGCTGGCAACTTTACTCAGCAGCTGGCCTACACCTTCGGGAAATGTGGCCCCCACCAGCACTAACTGAGCTTTGGGATTGAAGGGGTCTTTTAAGTCAGCTGGGCCTTCTGCTATATAGCTCTTCTCCAAGATGTAGTCCATTAGTTCCAGGAAGCTTTCATCCAAAAGCGTGTCTGCCTCATCCAATACCAAATAGGAGAGCTGCTTCAGGCTGATTAGTTGACTCTTCAAGGCCTTCCACAAAGCCCCTGGAGTGGCCACTAGTACATCTACTGGAGGTTGTTTGGACAGTTGCATTCGGATCCTACTCATGCCATGGCCTCCCCCTAGCTCCCGCACCTGAAGGCCCAAGGAGCTGCCCAAGGGCTGTGCCACGGCCCGCACCTGTTCGGCTAATTCTCGCGAAGGCACAAGGACCAGGCCTCGAGGAGCAGATAGACTAAGGGAGTCCAGGTTTGGTTGGCCCAAGAGCCGTTGAACCAGAGGTAGTAGGTATCCGAGAGTCTTGCCACTGCCGGTTTCCGCCGCGCAAAGGATGTGGCAGCCGCGAAGTAGGGAGGGGATGGTGCTTGACTGCACGGTTGTAGGCCGAACGACTTCAGGAGCAGCCTCCTGTAGAGCACGCAGCACGCGAGGTTCCAGACCCAGATCCGCGAAGCTGCTCTTGGACGAGAGGTTCCGAAGAGCCGGCGCCTCGTGTTGCGCACGCTCGATGGAGAAGTGGTCCCGGTGGGAGCGCCGATTTTTCCAGCCACGCGAAGCTAGTGGCGCGCTCTCCCACCGGCCCAGCGTGAGGCGCGCCGGCTGGTTCAACTCTGGCCGCCGCGCTGAGATCAGCAGCGGGCCAGGTCGCGCCAACACCAGCCGCTGGGGGCTCCGCCCGCTCTGCCGCTGTTCCTGCCGCCGCTGTAGAGCCCGCGGGATGCGCACCACGGGCAAGGGCTCGTCGGGACGGCGGACCACCAGGCCTCGTTGAGGAGCGAGAAGTAACCGAGATGCGAGCCACACCATCCGCAGCGGCCGTTTGAGATCCATAGTCTCTTTGGTGTAGGAGAGGCGCACGGCAATGACGTCACGGGCGCGCAAGAGCCTCGAGGACGGTGTCTGGCGTGGCTCAGTAAGGCTTGCGGAGTCGGCGAACCGTGAGGAAGGAGGGGGAATCTGTAAAGTTCAACTGTGGTGAGGTCTGTAGGTCTGAACCGGGGTTGGTGACATCCAGACCCGGACCAACCTTGGGGAAAAGGGTGCGATGGAGGCAGGCTCCCGGGTCTGGCGATAAGCGGCGATGGAGGCCTGGCCTCTTGGACCAGAGGGCGGAGGGCTTCTGGTGATCGGGTGTCCGATCCCTGCCATTCTCCTTTCTCGCTCTCACCGCACCTTTGATGACTTGTCCAGTGCTGGTCTCCTCCTGTAAATTCGGAGGGTGCGGTGGTGCCTTCCCAAATATGGTCCACGCGCAAGGTCTGGTAATAAATGTTTGTTGAGACTCTGAATGAATGGTCAGGCCTGGGGGACAAGACAAGAGCCAGATAGATGTCTTAGATCTAGGCACTCCCATTCCTCTTGGCCGAGAGCTGAGAGCCGAGAGGGCAAGCTGATGGCCTCTTTGTGAAGTGGGAGGTAAGACCTTCAGGCTTTATTTCAAGCAGACCCTTCTCTTTATACCTTTCCCCTTCTTTTTCACTCTCCATTCTCTTGCCACCACTCCCAACTTTTCATTCTGAACCTTACATTCTTGCAGTCTGCTCACCTCTACCAGCATCCCAGTCAGATAGCTAAATTGCTTGAATAGTGGTGAGGAGGGTCCTTCTACTCTGCTGAGTGATCAGATATGTGGGTTGCCTCACATAGCCCTAGTCAGACAATATTTTACTTGAATTCAGATGTTTAGGTTACAAAACCCCCGTGTCTTTTTTGTCTTTCTCTGACTGACTTTCACTTAGCATTATACTTTCTAGATCATTCATCCATCCATGTTGTTGCTAATAGCAAGGTTTCATTCTTTATTAATTGCTGAATTATATATATATATGATATATATCATATATATGTATATATAATATATATTATATATATGTATATATATGTATCGTGTGTGTGTGTGTGTGTGTGTGTGTGTGTGTTTATGGTCTTCTTTATTCAAATATCAAGGGACGCTTAGGTTGCTTCCATGATTGGCTATTGTAAATAATGCTGCAATAAACATAGGGGTGCATATATTTTTTCAAATTAGTGTTTTCGTATTCTTTGGGTAAATACCCAGTAGTGGAATTGCTGGGTCATGTGGCAATTCTATTTTTAATTTTTTGAGGAACCTCCTTACTGTTTTCCACAGCGGTTATACCAGTTTGAATTCCCACCAACAGTGCAGGAGGTTTCCTTTTTCTCCACAGCCTCGCCAACAAATGTTGTTTCCAAAAAGATAAATACTTCTAAATTTTCAAATGCCATTTTGATATATAAGTAGACTTCCTGGAGAGTTACCTGTTGAATCAGCAGAGGAGAGAGTTTTGAGTAGTAACAGGGAACAGAGTCGTTGGATAGAGCAGTGACTCTGTAGTGAGGGTGATTTTGCATCCTTCCCTCCCTACCTGCCCGCCACCCCCTCCCCCCCGCCCCAGGAGATTTTACAGAGGTTGGAGACATATTTAGTTGTCACATCTGGGAAGTTGCTACTGGCATCTAGTAGGTAGAGGCTGGGGATATTGCTAAACATTGTACAATGCATAGGAAAGCCCCTAACAAAAAATGATTATCTGACCAATACATGAATAGTGAGTTGTTGAGAAACCCTGCATACAGGATGAGGACTGAAGAGAGGCTGAGGTACATGTACTTTCCCTTTAGGTAGGCACATTTGGGAAGCTCTTGCACTGAGTCCGCCTCATCCCCAGAATCTGTAGCCAAGTACACTGATGTCATTGCTTGCTGTGCCCTTGAGATCAGGAACGTTGGGGACCCTGAAAATCATAAACGCAAGAAAAAGTGATTCAAGAGACTGAAGCTGGAGAAGAGAAGTTTAGGGAGTTCAAAACTGTCCTCATGTATTTGGGCAGTATACCAGATGGAAAAGAGATCAGGGGCACCTGGGTGGCTCAGTTGGTTAAGTGTCTGACTTTGGCTCAGGTCATGATCTCACAGTTTGTGAGTTTGAGCCCCACATTGGGCTCTCTGCTATCAGCGCAGAGCCTGTTTTGGATACTGTCTCCCTCTCTCTGCCCCTCCCCTGCCCATGCACGCGCTCTCTCTCTCTCTCTCTCTCTCTCTCTCTCTCTCTCAAAAATAAATAAACATTAAAAAGAAAAGAAAAGAAAAGAGATGAGGTATGCTGTGAGGTATACCATTCCAGAAGGCAGAACTAGGACCTATAGGTAACTGGCAGATTCTGAATTTGATACAAAGAACTGCTGTAACAACTAGAATTGCCCATATCTTTGTTGACACTCTGAATGAATGGTCAGACAGATTGTAATTCTATACTACTTTTATGATTCTTTTCAAGGACTCAGGGCTCCTTGTTTCTTAGCTATGTATATCTAACTCAACAGGTTTTATCCATTTGCATGTGCCACTGCTTATTTCAGATGTAAAACAAAGACTTGATTTGCACAAAGCCAGAACAGATACATTAAAAGAATTATCAGAAAAGAATGCTACATAGGTATGTACTTGCATTTGGGTTCTGTCCAAATATTTGGGGCAGGGAAGCTGGTTAGTATATGGCTGCTTTCTCATCATGCTTGAACCCTTACAATATGATTAACTCAGAATCTCATAAGGATTGGAATCTGTCTGAGCTGGTCTCTGCCTATGACCCTTAATTTCTTCTCAGTTCATCAGCCACTGAATAAGTCCCCTTTCTTTTCCTTCTGCTCACAGCAGACATTGAGTACTTCTAGTTGTTATTGAGATACATGTTTTATAGTACAGTGCTCTAGAAATAAGAAAGGTTTACTTATTGTGGAAAGAATGTAAGCTCCTGGGAGTAGGGGCCTAACTTGGTAGTATTTTGTCCCAGGGCTGCCATAATTCATATTGCCTGGTTACTCCGTAAGTTTTCAACACAATTGTCCCTTGGATCTCAGCTGATAATGGTACAGTCATTCATTCATTTATTCATTCAGTAACTATTTCCTGAGCACCATGTATGTGCTGGGTACTATTCAAAGAGACAGTGAACAAAACAGGAGTTTACATTCTGACTTAATTCGTTTGGGGTAAGGCCTGAACATTGGTATTTAAAAAAAATTTTTTTTTAAATGTTTATTCATCTTTTGAGACAGAGAGAGACAGAGCATGAACGGGAGAGGGTCAGAGAGTGAGGGAGACACAGAATCTGAAACAGGCTCCAGGCTCGGAGCTGTCAGCACAGAGCCCGACGCGGGGCTTGAACTCACGGACCATGAGATCAGACCTGGGCCGAAGTTGGACACTCAACCGACTGAACCACCCAGGTGCCCCTGAACATTGGTATTTTTTTAAGCCTTTCAGATGATTCTAATGTGCTGCCAGGTTTGAGAATCACAATACTTATAAATAAAGCATTTTGAGAATTGCAAGGCATTATAAAAATGAAAAGTGGCTATTAGTATTCCCTCCCTGTTCTTTCATTTCCCAGCCTACATCAGTGCTGTTGTGTAAGTACTGGCCATTTTCTTTTCAGCTCTTGTCATTATATGCCTAGACTATTTCACCTTCTTTCTAATCCAACTCCTTATCTCCTTCCTGTCCTTTACCCTCCAGCCCATCGTCTGTTGTGCAAGTGATCTTCCTAAGCACAGCCATGGCCGTGTCACCCCTTGACTCAAAAGCCATCAATGGATGCCCATGGCCTACAGCTTATCTCCTAGTCACTCTCCAGAATCTGGCTTCAACTTCATCTCCTGCTGCTTTCTTATCTGAATCTTGTTCACTCAAGTGGTAGCTCTCATTTGAGTAGGATAAAGAGCTCACAGTCCTTTACTGGGTGAGCAAGAGAGTGGGGTGGCATTTGTCTGCTCTGTAACCAAAACTGGAGGTACAAGGCACTTTATTTTTATTTACGTATTTATTTAATTTTATTTAGTTAATTATTTATTTTTTAATTTACATCCAAGTTAGTTAGCATATAGTGCAACAATGATTTCAGTAGATTTCTTAATGCCGCTTACCCATTTAGCCCATCCCCCCTCCCACAGTCCCTCCAGCAACCCTATCTTTGTTTTCTATATTTAAGAGTCTCTTATGTTTTGTCCCCCTCCCTGTTTTTATGTTATTTTTACTTCCATTCCCTTATGTTCATCTGTTTTGTCTCTTAAAGTCCTCATATGAGTGAAGTCATATGATATTTGTCTTTCTCTGGCTGACTAATTTTGCTTAGCATAATACCCTCTAGTTCCATCCATGTAGTTGCAAATGGCAAGATTTCATTCTTTCTGATTGCCAAGTAATACTCCATTGTGTGTGTGTGTGTACCACATCTTTTTTTTTTTTAATTTTTTTTCAACGTTTATTTATTTTTGAGAAGAGAGAGACAGAGCATGAGCAGGGGAGGAGAGAGAAAGAGGGAGACACAGAATCTGAAGCAGGATCCAGGCTCTGAGCTGTCAGCACAGAGCCCGATGTGGGGCTTGAACTCACAGACCGCGAGATCATGACGTGAGTCGAAGTCGGACGCTTAACCGACTGAGCCACCCAGGCGCCCTACCACATCTTCTTTATCCATTCATCCATCGATGGGCATTTGGGCTGTTTCCATACTTTGGCTATTGTCAATAGCGCTGCTATAAACACTGGGGTGCATGTTCCCCTTCGAAACAGCATACCTGTGTCTCTTGGATAAATACCTAGTAGCCCAATTGCTGGATCATAGGGTGGTTTTATTTTTAAATTTTTGAGGAACCTCCATACTGTTTCCAGAGTGGCTGCACCAGTTTGCATTCCCACCAGCAGTGCAAAAGAGATCCTCTTTCTCTGCATCCTCACCCCCATCTGTTGTTGCCTCAGTTATTAGTGTTAGCCATTCTGACAGGTGTGAGGTGGTATCTCATTGTGATTTGATTTGTATTTCCCTGTGATGAGTGATGTTGAACATCTTTTCATGTGTCGATTGGCCATCTGGATGTCTTCTTTGGATAAGTGTCTATTCATGTCTTTTTCCCATTTCTTCACTGGGTTATTTGTTTCTTGGGTGTTGAGTTTGATAAGTTCTTTATGGATTTTGGATACTAACCCTTTAGCTGGTATGTTATTTGATATGTCATTTGCAAACATCTTCTCCCATTCCATTGGTTACCTTTTAGTTTTTCTGATTGTTTCCTTTGCTGTGCAGAAGCTTTTTATCTTGATGAGGTCCCAAAGTTCCTTTTTGCTTTTGTTTCCCTTGCCTCCAGAGACGTGTTGAGTAAGAAGTTGCTGTGGCCAAGGTCAAAGAGGTTTTTGCCTGCTTTCTCCTCTAAGATTTAAAAAAAATTTTTTTTAATGTTTATTTATATTTGAGAGAGAGAGAGAGAGAGAGAGAGAGAGAGCGCCCGCGCATGAGTGGGGGAGGGTCAGAGAGAGGGAGACACAGAATCTGAAACAGGCTCCAGGCTCTGAGCTGTCAGCACAGAGCTTGACACGGGGCTCGAACTCACAAACTGCGAGATCATGACCTGAGCTGAAGTCAGATGCTTAACTGAGCCACTCAGGTGCCCTTCTCCTCTAAGATTTTGATGGCTTTCTGTCTTACATTTAGGTTTTTCATCCATTTTGAGTTTATTTTTGTGTATGGTATAAGAAAGTGGTCCAGGTTCATTTTTCTGCATGTCGCTGTCCAGTTTTCCCAACACCACTTGCTGAAGAGACTGTCTTTATTTCATTGGATGCTCTTTCCTGCTTTATCAAAGATCAGTTGGCCATATGTTTGTGGGTCCATATCTGGGTTCTTTATTCTGTTCCATTGATCTGAGTGTCTGTTCTTGTGCCAGTACCATATTGTCTTGATGATTACAGCTTTGTAATGCAGCTTGAAGTCTGGGACTGTGATGCCTCCAGCTTTGGTTTTCAAGATTGCTTTGGCTATTCGGGGTCTTTTCTGGTTCCATACAAATTTTGGGAGTGTTTGTTCTAGCTCTGTGAAGAATGCTGGTGTTATTTTGATAGGGGTTGTGATGAGGCACTTTAAATGCTCTGTGATAGAGCACATTTGTCTTTGATAGAGCTCTTCTGTGGCTGAAGCATGAACCATAAATTCTCGTTGCCACTTGACTTGTTAACTTCTTTTTACAACAAACTCTAAACACCTACATTATGCCAGACTGTGTGCTCTGTGACAGGACCTGGTGATGAGCAAGGTGCAGTGCTTGCCTTCACCTTGTGATGTGGGAGGCAGATTGATAGTTGCTCTTGGAATTACAAGAGTGTACTTAATGCTAAGAAAGACATGAGCTAAGAGGAGGTGCCCTTACTCTGGAAGGTAAGTGTCAGGGAAGGCTTTCTGGAGCAGGTGACATCTGTACTGAGGTTCTGAAAGGCTACTGGAAGTCAGCCAGGTGGGGGAATAGGAATGTGTGTTCTATGTAGGGGCAACTTGTTCAGAGAGAGAGAGCAGGCCAATTTGGGAACTAGAAATACTTGAGAATAGCTGAAGCTTAGCATGGGGGAGGTAAGAGGGCAGGAGGCAAGTGATGAAAGATAGTGCTTCCGAGGAAGGCAGGGGGAGGACTTGTTTGCAATATTAAGGAGCTGCAACTTAGTTCTAAGGGCAAGAATTCCATTTGGAAAATGGAATATCTTGTCCTGATTTGTGTTTTGAAAGACTCCTCTGACTGCTGGAAAGAACATAAATTGAACATAATGAGCCTGGAAGCAGAGACTGGTTTGCAGGCTGTTGCCATCATTCACTTGATAGGTGGCAGTGGCAGAACCGAGAAGCACCTTGAAGTCAAGAGCTTAGTTCTTTCCATTTCTTTACCTTCAACACCCCACACAGTGCCTTGATCCTAAAAGAACTGGTAGATGTTTGTTGATGTAATCATAGAATGTGTTGCAAGTGTAAAAAGCCCAATAATGAGAGCAGTTAACATTTAATCCTTACAGGGGCGCCTGGGTGGCTCAGTCGGTTGAACATCTGACTTCGGCTCAGGTCATGATCTCAAGGTTCGTGAGATCGAGCCCTGTGTCAGGCTCTGTGCTGACAGCTCGGAGCCTGGAGCCTGCTTCATTCAGATTCTGTGTCCCACTCTCTCTCAGCCCCACCCCTGCTTGTGCTCTGTCTCTCTCTGTCTTTCAAAAATGAATAAACATAAAAAACAAAACATTTAACCTTTACTCTGTGTTGAGAACTATTGTGTGTCCTAGAATTGACTCTTCACAGCGTCTCACCTGACATAGATTCTGCTGGAGCCTCATTCTAAAGAGAGAAGCTGAGCCTCTACTAGGTTAACTCATTCTAGAGAGGCTGAGCCTCCACTAGGTTAATTCATCTGCCTGGGGCATAGTTGGGATTCCACTGCAGGTCTGTCTGATTCCAGAGATCAGAATCTTAATGGTGATATGCTATATCACCTCTTTGTCTTACAAATATAATAGATTGCTTCAATTTTTTTCTTATCTACACAGGTTTGAGTGGGAAATAGGATAATTCTCTAAGTATTTAATCCTAATTGACTGTCATTTTAACTCTAAATTTGTATTTTAAAGAAATTGCTTTTTAAGCAAGGTCGTAGTCTACAGGAAAATTTACATGGATGGGACTGGTAAAGTTTTTTCCACTCATTGCTTTTCCTGAATACTGTTATCTTCAATCTGAAGGCATTATAACTAATGGCATTTTGTATCCATGCGACTGAAGTTAAGGTTATAGTCTGAGAAGGCAATCAAAACTGTCATAGAGAAGACCAGCCCTTCCTTGAAAGAATGGTAGAGAGATTGTTTCTGTTTGTGCTACAATGGTGATTTGGGTGTGATCTCAGGGCCGGGTGAATGGTTGTGCCAGTAGCTGGGAAAGGGTAGGGCTGCCTAGCTTCTCTGAGAGGAGCCTTCGTGGAGGCAGGCCCTGTCAGGCACTGCTGGCCTGGTGCCAGAGGGAGTTCCTGGATCAACCACGCTGCAGGAGGGTGTCCTCAGCCACCAGAGAGGTGAGTGTTCAGTCACACCTTCCTTACAAAGCAGCTGCTAAGGGGCAAGTGCTGGGCTCCGTGCTAAAGCCTGGCAGTAAACTAGGCAGCCATGCTCCTGTCTTTATGGAACTTGTTGTGCTGGTGATCTAGAGGACCAGCTAAGGGTTAAAGAAGAGACCACACAAATAAGTGTCAACACATGGATTGTTACTGAGCTATCGGGAAGCACAATGTGTTGTGAGAGCATGTGACCAGGGACCTGAAGTACGGTTGTCTGGTAGGGAAATGTCTCCAAAAAGGGGACATTCAAAGTCAAGAGGATCTTAGTGGGAGTGTGTGTGATTGAGTCGGGGAGAGTGTTCCAGACAGAGGACTGCGAGTACGTGGGCCCCAGGGCAGCAGAGGTCTTGGTGTGGGAGACTTCCAAAGGTCAGTGTGGCCAGAGCAAGGAGAGTGAGTGGGAGAAAGGCTCAAGGTGAGCTGGAGACGTGGGCAGGGACAGGTCATGCAGGGCTTCTTGGGCCAGCAGAAGGGTTTGGGAGTTATCCTAAACTTAGTGGGAAGCCATTGAAGGGTATAAACAGGGGAGTGGTGTTATCAGAGTTGCCTTTTTCAAATGCCACGCAGTATCACAAAGAGGATAGGAGGAGGTAAGATTAGATTTGGGAGACCCATTAGGAGGCTGGCTTTGTGCACAGTGGTAGCACTGGAGATGGGTAGCACTGGAGCAAAGCAGATGGATTAGAGTTATATTTTGAAGGTTGTTTCACAGGAGTTAGTGACAGATTGAATGTGGAGAATGTGGATTAATGATGAGTAATTGGGTGAATGGAGGTGCTAATTGCTGAAATGGGAAACATTTTCTCTCCATGTATTGGCCTGATTAATTCTCTCCCTTGAGATCTCGAATCAGAAACTATTTCTTAAGGGAAGCCTTCCTCAACCCCCATCCATCCCTTTCCTCCTGACACAAATTCCTAAATCCTCATGTCCTTCACATAGCACTGTACATGATTATAATTTCACACGTATTTCTAAGTTCCCTTTCTATAACCCTCTCTTCTACTGTATCTCCTTCTCCTCATCATTTTATTTCTAGTGCCAGCCAGTGCTTGGCATATCAGAGGGGCTCGATAAATTTCTGTTGAATGAATTAATGAAGACAGAGGAGGTGGCTTAGGAGGGCAGATCAAGATCTTGTTTTGTGCATGTTTGGTATGAGGTGCCCGTAAGATAGCCGGGTAGGGATGTGTTTTGAGCAGTTGGTATGAGATCACCAGCATTTTATCAACATTTTAAGCCATGGGAGTAAATAAACTTTCAAGGGAGGATGTGTGGAATTAGAAGGAAAGAGGACTCAAGACTAAGGAAGAACCTCAACAGGTAAGTAGAGGAAGTGAAACCAGCAAAGAAGACTGAAAAGCAGGGCAGACTGGTGGGAGAAAAACCAGGAAAGTGTGGGGTCAGAGAAGCCCAGGGAGGAGAGAGATCAAGGAAGAGGGGAGTTTCAACCATGTCATAAGTAAGTGTCTGGTTGATTGCTCAACTTCCAGGTAATTGGTGACTTTAATTAGAGCAGTTTTGATAGAACAGTGGAGGTGGGGGCCAACCAGAATGGGCTGAATAGTAAAAAGAAAATGGAGACAGTATTAGTAATGGAGCAGAACACAGCATTGATTAGCCAGCTTTATGACTTTTTGGAGGGGTCCATATTTGCTTAGAATAAATAAATAAATTAATATGAATAGTTCTCTCTGGGATATGGGATTTTGATTTTCTTCTTTTTATTCCTGTTGGCTCTACCTTCAAAGTATTTTTGGCATATGACCACTTCTCACCACCTGGCCTGAGCGACCATTATCTCATCTCTTGTGTTGGTTACTAAAGAGCCTTGTACCTGGTCTCCCTGTGTTTACTCTGGCCCCTAACAGACTGCTCTTTTTATAGCAATCACCGTGATCATGAGAAAACATGTTCAGTCATGCTACTCCTCTACTTGAAACCCTTTGCTGACTTCTATTTCATGAAGAGCTAACAAAGGCCATATGGGATCTGACCCTACCTGTTTACTGCTATGACATCGTGTATCTGAGAAACATCATGTAATGAGAAACATTAGTTTCTCTTCTCCTCTCTGTGTCCCAACCATGTTGGTCTCCTTGATGTTCTTCTAATATACCAGGCAAGCTCCTGCCCGAGGGCCTTTGCACTGGCTGTTTCTTCTGTGTATTCTTCTACTAGATATCAACTTGGCTAACTCATATCTTAGCTCAAATGTTATCTTCCCATTGAAGTCTATCTTGTTTTCCCTATTTATTTTGAGCTTTTTTTGGTTTGTTTATTTATTTATTTATTTATTTTAAGAGAGAGAGAGAGCGAGCAAGAACATAAGTGGGGGAGGAGTAGAGAGACAGGGAGAGACAAAATCCCAAGCACACTCTGTGCAGTGAGCACAGAGCCCGACTTGGGGCTTCATCTCATGAACCATGAGAACATGACCTGAGCCAAAATCAAGAATTGGGCGCTAAACCAACTGAGCCACCCAGGTGCCCTGGTTTACCTATTTAAAATTTTATATTTTAATATAAATACTTTCATATTTTAATGTAAATATTTTCATATAAAATATACCATTGATATACCAGTTATTTACATTTTTCCTTCTGGGGGTGTGGGGTAAATGGGTAAAGGTGGTCAAAAGGTATGAACTTCCAGTGAGAGGATAAATACGTTCTAGGGGTGTAATGTATAACATAACGACTATAGTTGATAATTTTGTGTATTTGAAATTGAAAGTTGTTAAGAGTAGATGTTAAAAGTTCTCATCACAAGAAAAAAATTATTAGTGTGTGAGGTGATGGACGTAACTTATTATGGTAATCATTTTGTAGTATATATGTATATCAAATCACTTTGTTGTACACCTTGAACTGATACAGCATTATGTGTCAGTCACATCCCCAGTGTTTTCAATTTCCTTTCTCCCTGCTTTTTTAATCTGTAGCATTACCACTTTTCCAACATACTATATAGTTTGTTATGTATTGTTTTCTGCCTTTGTTCCCCTGCTAGATTGAAAGCTCTACCAGAGCAGCAATTTTTGTGTTTCATTCTCTGATGTATCAGACTAGGACAGTGACTGGCAAGACTAGGCACTTAATAAATTTTATTTATTTATTTATTTATTTATTTATTTATTTATTTAATGTTTATTTTTATTTTTGAGAGAGAGAGTGAATGGGGGAGGGGCAGAGAGAGGGAGACAGGATTTGAAGCAGGCCCTGTGCTACAGAACCCAATGTGGGGCTCAAACTCATGAACCATGAGATCGTGACCTGAGCTGAAGTCAGAGGCTTAACCGATTGAGCCACCCAGGCGCCCCAATGAATATTCTTTAGATGAATAAATAAGGAAGCATTATTTTTGTGATCAGAGAAAAGGAAAACAAAGTCCTGTGTGTTGGAAAGAAGAGGAAAAGCCTGCCCTGGGTAACAGAAGAGATTTTTTTTTTCCTTTTTTTTTTTTAATGTTTATTTATTTTTGAGAGAGAGAGAGAGAGAGGAAGAGAGAGAGACCCCAAGCAGGCTCCTCACTGTCAGCACAGAGCCCAATGCTGAGCCCAAGCTCATGAACCAAGAAATCATGACCTGAACCAAAATCAAGAGTAGGTAGGATGCTTAACAGACTGAGCCACCCACGCGCCCCAGAAGATATTTCTTTGTTTGGATTTCTGACTCTTGTTTTCCCTTTCTGCAGGCAGTATCAGAGGAGGAATGATTGAACACAGCCTGTCGCTGTGCTACCACAACAAACTCATCTTAGCCCCTATGGTTCGGGTAGGCACTCTCCCAATGAGGCTGCTGGCCCTGGACTATGGAGCAGATATTGTGTACTGTGAGGTAAGGGGCTCCTGATTTTCCTGGAGGGCTTTTTTATTTTTCTTTTTTTTTTTTTTTTCTTCACCAGTGCAGCCTCCTTCTCTGTAGGTGGGAGTAATCAGGAGTTGGTGGGAGGCAGAATGGGCGCTCACATCACAGGTGCTTGCTGAAGGCAGTGGGAGATAAACATGTATGACACTTAGGAGTTCTCTAAGCCCTGTTGAGGGCCAGGAGCCTGGGCAGCAAGGAGGCATTGTGGAATGCTTGGGCCAGGTGGATAGATGAGTGTTGTGTCAGGTCACAGCCCTGGCCCCTGTAGGAATTAATATACATTCAGTGCATGAATGAATGAACTCAAGGTTAGGAAGAGAAGGAAGCTGTATGGGGTTGGTTTTGGGAGCTGTAGGGTTTTCTGGTGGCAGTAACTGGTAGGTTGTGTATGTCCTGGCTGCTCTGGAGAATAGTATGACTTCAGACCAAGGTTTAAAAAGTATTTTCTAGGGGCGCCTGGGTAGCTCAGTCAGATAAGTGTCTGACTCCTATTTTTGGAGTCAGGTCAAAATCTCCCAGTTTGTGGGTTTGAGCCTCACATCAGGCTCCGTGCTGAGCCTGCTTGGGATTCTCTGTCTCTCCCCCTCTCTCTCTTTCTCTTCCCCTCTCTCTGCCCCTCCCCCACTTATGTGCACTCTCTCTTTCTCTCTCTCTCAAAATACGTACATTTTAAATAAATAAAAAGCATTTTCTAGGAAAAACAGCATTGTAGGAGTAGCTGATATTGGATAGTGTGGAGGTGTGAGCAGTGTTTCTCAGCTGGATATCTAACAGAATTATCTGGAGAGCTTCCCTCCAGGCCCCAGTCCTGATATGTCCCCCTAGTATGTGTGAGAAGTTGAAGAAGAAGCTGCTCAAATGCTTCTGATATTTTTGTCCCCCTGGTGGTGGGATGGCGACTGTGGCTACAAAAGGGCAACATAAGGAATCCTGGTGGGGATGGAGCTGTTCTGTGTCTTAACTGTATCAATGTCAGTATCCTGGTTGTGACATTATACTGTACTTTTATAAGATATTACCATTGGGGAAGTTGGGCAAACAGTACATAGGAGCTCACACTCTTACAACTGCATGTGAGCCTCTAATTATCTCAAAATAAAAAAAATTTTCATTGAAAAGAAAGCCACTGGTATAGAGAGAAGGAAGGGCTTAAGAGGGGATTTGGAAAGAGTACACCCTAATGTATTGGATGTTGTGTGTGGGTGGGATGGGCTAGTAATTTATGATAGAAAAGCAAGAGCGGGGAGCCTGGCTGGCTCAGTCAGTACAGCATATAACTCTTGATCTTAGGGTTGTGAGTTCGAGCCCCATGTTGGGCATGGAACCTACTTAAAATTTAAAAAAAAGAAAAGAAAGTAAAGTAAAAGAGTGAGAGAAATAGGCAAATTAAGAAGAATGTGTGTCAGGGAAGGCAAAAGTCAAGTTTGTCAGGTGTGACAGATGATGCATAGAAGTCCAATTGCAAAAAGACCAAAAATGTGTTTGATTTGAAAATCCAAAGTGCACCGAGATACATCTGACAGGGCAATGGATTGTGGAGTGAGCAGCAGCAAATGGGGAAGTAGAAGCAGAGCTGCTCACTACCCCTTGGGAATTCAGGAGGTGAGGGGAGGAAAAGAGTACATGTAGGTAGTGGAGGCAAAGGAAGCTGGATGAAGGGAATTGGGTATTTTTTGTTTTTTGTTTCTTTTTGAGAGAGCGCGAGCTAGCGTGCAAGTGGGGGAGGGGCAGAGGGAGAGAGAAAAATCTTTTTTTTTTTTTTTAATGTTTATTTTTGAGAGAGAGAGAGAGAGAGAGATTGAGAATGAATGGGGGGAGGGACAGTGAGAGAGGGAGACACAGATTCTGAAGCAGGCTCCAGGCTCTGAGCTGTCAGCACAGAGCCTGACACGGGGCTTGAACTCACAGACCACAAGATCATGACCTGAGCCAAAGTCGGACGCTTAACCAACTGAGCCACCCAGGCGCACCCCCTGCCCTGTTTTTTTTGGGGGGGGGGGGAGAGAGAAAATCTTAAGCCGGCTCCATGCCCAGTGTGGGACCCCACGTCAAGCCCCACATGGGGCTTGATTATGACCTGAGCCCAAATCAAGAATGGGACACTTAACTCCTGATCCACCCAGGCACCCCTGAAGGGAATTGTGTTTAGGTGGCTTGCGTGTTTGCAACATAAGAGGAAGCACTTAGCAGTGAGGAGGGACCTGAAGATTCGGCAGATCAGTGGGGAATAGGTAGGGCCTGGTCTTGGAGGGATAGGTTCTAGATGAGGTGGTGGGGCTTAGCTCCAAGATAGGGCAAGGAGAAGAGTGGTAGGACCGTAGAAGGCAGGAAAGCCAAGGGTTTTTTCCTGAGAGACTTGTTTTACAAGATGTGGGAAGCCAGTCCCACATCTTGGCAGTGAGGGTGGCGGGAGCGGGGTGGGGACTGAGGAAAGAAAGTGAGGGCATTTTGGTCTTGTTCCTGTGGAGAACGGTCTGGGTGTTTGCCTAGCAGCTAGGTGTGTATAGTCATACTGATTTTTAACTTTATGGGAAGGAGATCTGCAAAGCTTGGCAGGGGGATGCCCATGGCTGGGGATTGGCATGCCAGTGTCTATAGCACAGCAGGGGCAGAGCCATCTAGGGTGCTAGCAAGGTGAAATGGGAGGGAGGGAGTATGTGTTGTCCAAATGTGGGAGTCAGAAAAGGAGGTTCCCGTGTTCAGGATCACAGGCTTAGGACCCGACTTCTAAGTAGTTTGTTGAAATAAAGGCAAGGAGGTCCAAGAAATGAGAGCTGGGCATCCATAAGCCTTCCAGGCTGCCAGAATGTGCTGAGGGCAGGCTGCTAGAATGTGCCTAGGGCAGGGAGGAACCTGTGTCCAGGGGCCAGTCCCAGGGAAATGTGGTAGTGCACTGAGCATTATTAATCTTGTCACTCATCCTTTGAGCCCACACTCAGGCCCCCAAGTGGTCAGCCATGGGTTGGGTATAGCCTGTCCTGGCCTGCACCCTCCTGCCCTCCAGAAAAACCTCTTGGATTTAGAAAGGGATTGGGAGGAAGGAAGGACTGTGAGGACTCATGGACTGTGAGGGATTGTGAGGACTCGTGGTCTCAGAGCCTGAGGAACAGGTATCAAAAGACCAAATCCCAGAGAACTTAACTTGTTTTGTTGGTTGTGATGCCCCCTTGGCATGTTTGATAGACGCTTACTCTGGGAGAGTCAATATGGCTTATGAACAAACAGGCCTCTGGAAGAGGACATCTAGGCCTTCCATCCAGGCCTATACCCTATGGAGTGCAGAAGCAAGCTGGCCAGAGACCCTTGCTTGGCATGGGTAGGTGGCTAGGGACTAGGCTGAGTACTGGATGTGGCGTGGTGTGGCGTAGTATGGTGCCTGGTGCCCCCTGGTGGATCTGGCATTTCTCTGCAGGCTGTCTGTGCAGGCTGGCATTTCTCTGCAGGCTGATCTTCCTGGGTTCACATGAGATGGCCCATCTGTGGATTAGTTAAACCACCCCACCCACTTCACAGAACCAGAGTATAGGATCTAGGGCATACCAGGCATGCAGGCACCTCCTTAAAAGCCCTTCAGAGCCTTCAGCAGCTGGAGGTGAAGAAAGGATGAACTAGCTTAGCCAAAGTCAAGGGAGGAGTAGTCTGAATCCCTGCTAAGGTCTGCCACATTAATAGGGGTTTTCTAGGAGTTCCTCAAATGGCCTGTATCTATTCCTTTTTATAAAATCAAGGGGTCTCTAGTTGCCCAGACTGTGAGAGGACACCTACCTGTTAGATTTAAAACTTTTAATAAGCAAGATTAAGGGACAAGGCAGTATTCTTAAGAGGCCCCGATGGCCAGAATGGGTACTTAAAAAAGTTTTTTTATTGTGTTAAAAAAAACATAACATTAAATTTATCATCTTAACCATTTTTTTGAGTGTGCAGTTCAGTAGGGTTAAGTTGTGAAACAGATCTCTAGAACCTTTTCATCTTGCACAACTGAAACTCTATACCCATAAAACGAATCCCCCTTACCTCATCTCTCCAGCTCCTGGTAACCACTATTCTGTTTTCTGTTTCTATGAATTTGACTACTTTAGCTACCTCCTGTAAGTAGAAGCATGCGATTTTTGTCTTTTTGTGACTGGCTTACTTCACTTAGGATAACTTCCTCAAGGTTCATCCATGTTGTAGGATGTGACAGGATTTCCTTCTATTTTTAGGCTGAATAATATCCCATTGTATGTATATGCCACATTTTGTTGATGGGCATTTGGATGCTTCCACCTCTTGGTTATATTGAATAGTGCTGCTGTGAACGTAGGTATGCAAATCTTTGAGATCTTGCTTTCAATTCTGGGATATATATAGCCAGAAGTGGGATTGCTAGATCAGGTGGTAGTTCTATTTTTAATTTTTTGAGGAAACTCTGTACTGTTTTCCCTAGCAGTGGCACCAACTTGCAGTTCCACCAACAGTGCACAATTTCTGCCCATCCTTGCTAACATTTGTTCTTTTCTTTTTTTTAAATTTATTTTCACTTTTATATTTTTATTTTTTAAAGTTTATTTATTATTTTGGGAGAGAAAGAGAGAGAGCACGCACAGGGGAGGGGTGAGAGAGAAGGAGAGAGAGAGGATCCCAAGCAGGCTCCACAATGTCAGCGCAGAGCCTGATGGGGGGCTCGATCTCACAAATGGTGAGATCATGACGTGAGCCAAAATCAAGAGTCAGATACTTAACCAACTGAGCTATCCCTTGGGCCCCTTTGGTCTTGTCTTTTCTTTTCTTTCCTTTTCTTTTCTTTCTTCTTCTTCTTTTTTATTTTTATTTTTATTTTAAATAGTAGCCATCCTAATGGGTGAAAAGTGATAGTTCATTGTGGTGTTAATTTGTATTTCTCTGATGATGAGTGATGTGGAGTATGTTTTCATGTGCTTGTTGGTCATTGGTGTATCACCTTTGGAGAAATTTTTCTTTCTAAGTTTATTTGTTTTGATACAGAATGAGAGAGAGAGAGAGAGAGAGAGAGAGAGAGAGAGAGAGAGAGAATCTTAAGCAGGCTCCAGACCAGTAGTGCAGAGCCTGACGTGGGCTCGAACTCATAAATGGTGAGATCATGACCTGAGCCAAAACCAAGAGTCTGTTGCTTAATTGACTGAGCCACCCAGGAACCCATGGAGAAATTTTCATTCAAGTCCTCTGCCCAGAATAGATACTTTTTTAAAACTTAAAACAGGTGTCAGGAGCCTGCTTGGGATTCTCTCTCTCCCCCTGTCTCTGCCCCTCCCCCACTTGCTTTCTCTCTCTCTTTCTCTCTCTCTCTCTCTCTCTCTCTCTCTCTCTCTCTCTCTCAAAGTAAATAAATAAACTTAAAAAAAAATAAAAAGGATTTAAAAAATAAAAATTTCTAACTGACTGGCTCAGTCAGTTAATCGTCCAACTTCAGCTCAGGTCATGATCTCACAGTTTGTGGGTTTGAGCCCCATGTTGGGCTCTGTGCTGACAGCTCAGAGCCTGGAGCCTGCTTCAGATTCTGTGTCTTCCTCTCTTTCTGCCCCTCCCTGACTTGCGCCTGTCTCTCTCTCTCAAAAATAAATTTAAAAAAATTAAAAAAAAGGGAAAATTATAGGAAAGTTGTAGGAATAGACAGCATCATACACCTTTTGCCCAGATTGACCTATGGTCAACATTTTTGCTTGATTTGTTTTATAAATTGTGCTGTATCTAATGTATATATATTATATATAATGTATATATTTTTTCTAAAAATAAAGTCTTTTTTTCTGTACTGTTATGACATAGGCATCATCTTCAAGTTTAACATTGATACAATACTTTTTTAAAATCTACTTTCCATGTTCTAATTTTGTCAGTTGACCCAACTTTGTTCCTCTAAGCATTTTTTAACTTCTTTATTGAGATATGGTTGTATGCAGATATGTATATGTACAGAATTGTGCATCCATCACTACAATCAATTGTTGAACATTTTCATCACACCAAAAAGAAACCTTAACCAAAAAAAAGAAAGAAATCTCTTATCCGTTAGCAATCCCTCCCCAGTTTCCGTCTCTCCCAATCTCTGGAAACTATTCTACTCTCTGTCTCTATGGATTTGCCTGTTTTAAACATTTCATATAGATGGAATCATACCATATGTGGTCTTTTATGCCTGGTTTCTTTCCTGTAGCATAATGTTCTTAAGGTTCATCCATGTCATCGCATGTATCAGTGCTTCATTCCTTTTAGTGGCTGACTAATGATTGTATGTGTCCACCACAATTCGGTTATCCGTTCATCAATTGATTGACATTTGGATTTTTTTTTAAGTTTATTATTTATTTTGAGAGAGAGATAGAGAGTGAGAGCTCATGTGCATGCATCTGACTAGGGGAGGTGCAGAAAGAGAAGGAGAGAGAGAGTCCCAATCAGTCTCCACACCATCAGCACAGAGCCTGACTTTGGGCATGATCCCAGGAACCATGGGATCACAACCTGAGCCAAGATCAAGATGGACATTCAATTGACTGAGCCACCTAGGTGCCCCAAGAGACACACTGGTGATAAACTTTATGACCAGCTCAGACAGAAAGCAAGCCCAGTAGAATGGAGGAGATGAAGGTGCAGAGCATATTTTAGACACAGGAGCATAACATGTGACAGACAAAGAAGAATAAGCCCATACATGAATGATAGGGCATTTTATTTTATTTTATTTTATTTTATTTTATTTTATTTTATTTTATTTCATTTCATTTATTTTGAGAGAGAGAGTATGTGTGAACAGGGGTGGGGGCAAGAGAGAGAGAGAAAGAGAAATTTTCAAGCAGGTTCCCTGCTGTCAGCATGGAGCCGGACGTGGGGCTCAATCTCACGAACTGTGAGATCATGACCTGAGCCAAAATCAAGAGTCAGGTGCTTAACTGACTGAGCCTCTCAGATGCCCCTGATAAGGCATTTTATTTTATTTTATTTTATTTTTATTTTTTTAGTATTCTAACTTTTTTTAAAATTTAACTTTTTATTTTTTTAAATTTACATCCAAATTAGTTAGCATATAGTGCAACAATGATTTCAGGAGTAGATTCCTTAGTGCCCCTTTCGCATTTAGCCCATCTCCCCTCCCACAACCCCTCCCGTAACCCTCAGTTTGTTCTCCATATTTGAGTCTCTTATGTTTGGCCCCCTCCCTGTTTTTATATTATTTTTGTTTCCCTTCCCTTATGTTCATCTGTTTTGTCTCTTAAAGTCCTCATGTGAGTGAAATCATATGATTTTTGTCTTTCTCTGACTGACTGATTTCACTTAGCATAATACACTCCAGTTCCATCCACGTAGTTGCAAATGGCAAGATTTCATTCTTTTTGATTGTCGAGTAATACTCCATTGTATGTATATACACCACATCTTCTTTATCCATTCATCCATCGATGGACATTTGGGCTCTTTCCATACTTTGGCTATTGTGGATAGTGCTGTTATAAACATTGGGGTGCATGTGTCCCTTCGAAATAGCACTCCTGTATCCCTTGGATAAATGCCTAGTAGTGCAATTGCTGGGTTGTAGGGTAGTTCTATTTTTAGTTTTTTGAGGAACCTCTATACTGTTTTCCATTGTGGCTGCACCAGCTTGCATTCCCACCTGATAAGGCATTTTAAAAATAAATGTTGTGATCAGGTACCTGGGTGGCTCAGTCAGTTAAGTGTCCAACTTCAGCTCAGGTCATGATCTTGCGGTTTGTGAGTTCAAGCCCCATGTTGGACTCTGTGCTAATAGCTCAGAGCCTGGAGCCTGCTTCAGATTCTGTGTCTCCTTCTCTTTCTACCCCTCCCAGGCTCATGCTCTGTCTCTTCTCTGTCTCTCAATAATAAATAAATGTTAAAAAAATTTTTTTTTTAAATTAAGTGTTGTGGGGCTTCTGGCTAGCTCAATTGGAAGAGCACTTGACTCCTGATCTCAGTGTTGTGAGTTCAAGCCCCATGTTGGGTGTGAAGCCTACTTTAAAAAAATTAAAATTGGGGCGCCTGGGTGGCTCGGTCGGTTAAGCGTCCGACTTTGGCTCAGGTCATGATCTCATGGTCCGTGAGTTCGAGCCCTGCGTCGGGCTCTGTGCTGACACCTCAGAGCCTGGAGCCTGTTTCAGATTCTGTGTCTCCCTCTCTCTCTGCCCCTCCCCTGTTCATGCTCTGTCTCAAAAATAAATGTTAAAAAAAAAATTAAAAAAAAAATTAAAATTAAATTAAATGAAATTAAATTAAATCAAATTAAATTAAATGTTCAGAACATTGGATAGCCATGTGAGGAAAAAGTGACTTATAAATGGCCTTAATTTTCAGATAAATTAAAAAGCTAAATTAGTTTTAAAAAGAAAAAACAATTAAAATTATATTCTTAACCATACGATAGAGATATGTTTAGCAATGAGAAGGCACTGTTCATGGCAAAGTTAGGGTGGTCTCTTCTATAAAAATAGAATGTTATGTCTGATAGAAATTGAGGTTTGTGACGACATGGATGGAGCTAGAGAGTATTATACTAAGTGAAATAAGTCAGACAGAGAAAGAAAAATACTGTGTGATCTCACTGCGTGTGGACTCTAAAAAACAAAGCAAATAAACAAAAAGCAACAGAGAAAAGAGAAACAAACTCATAAATACAGAGAACAAACTGGTAGTTGCCAGAGGAGAGGAGGTAGGGGGGATGTGTGAAATAGGTGAAGGGGATTAAGAGGTACAGACTTCTTGTTATAAAGTTACAGGGTTGAAAAGTATAGCATAGTTCCCTAAAAGGAAAAAACAAAAAGAAAAGTACAGCATAGGGAAGAGAGTTAATAATATTGTAATAACTTTGTGTAGTGACACATGCTAACTACACTTCTTGTAGTGAGCATTTCATAACATATAGAATTGTTGAATCACTATGTTATAGACCTGAAAGTAATAGGTGCCTGGCTGGTTGAGCAGGGAGAACATACAACTGGTGATCTCAGGGTTGTGAGTTCAAGCCCCATGTTGGGTGTAGAGATTACTAAAAAATAAAATCTTAAAAAAAAAAATGATGTCAACTATGTCAATTAAAAATAGAAAAAAAATGGGGTGTAGGTAAGAAAAAAATTGAGGAGTGGTAGTGATATAGGAAAAGTATTTGTGATAATAGAGACAGAAAAACTCAATATCCAATTTGACAAAGAATAGACTTTTTCCTGCAACTTGTATAGATGTAAAAGGCAGTTTTCTACAAAGACTCACAGATGATAAACTGTCCCACTTGGAAAAACAATGTTTGTTTTCACTAATTAAGGAAATACAGTGAAAAACAAAACAAAACTATGAGGTTCCATTTTATACCCATAGAACTAACTAAAATGAACAGTGGTGTTGAGGATATGTGAGTAAGCGGACACACTTGTGGTTTTATTGGTGACAATTTAAATGAATTTCTCCACTTAAGCAGTTGAGAAAGGTTTTGTGTAAGATCTTGTGTAAGGTCTGTGTAAGGTCTTGAGGTTTCAGCAGATGTTAAGTGAGAACTTGCAATGTGCTGGATGTTGGTGATTTGAAGATGAATGAGACAGTACCCAGGCCCCAAAAGCTCTTTTGGTATGGTGGGGCGACGGAAAAGAAAATAAGACATCTCAAGGACCATTTTGCCTTAACTCCTCCTCTTGGGGCTCAGGCTACCTGGCCTGGGTCCTCAAAGCCTACTCTTGTGTGGACACAGGATCCTCCTCGGGGGGTTCACAGTCTAATGGTAAAGATATGACAGGTGTTATCTATAACTGGCATATGAAGAAGTAGTAAAGGTGGACTCGGCAGAGGGTGGTTTGGGAATCCTGGGGAGGACAAGTTATTGCTGGCAGGGCTGGGGCCCCAGCACGGGCCACCCTTGCTTTACCCAGCTCCTCTCCAGCCAAAGCCCAGCCTGGCTGCAGAGCTGCTGCTGCTGCTTCTTTTTAATGTTTTATTTATTTTTTGAGAGAGAGACAGAGACAGAGAGAGAATACGAGTGGGGGAGGGGCAGAGAGAGAGAGATGGGCAGAGGATCCAAAATGGGCTCCATGTTGACAGCAGAGAGCCCAATGCGGGGCTCAAACTCACAAACCATGAGGTCATAACATGAGCTAATGTCGGACACTCAACAGACTGAGCCACCCAGGCGCCCTTGCAGAACTTCTTTTTATGAGTACAGGCCACTCAGTGCCGCCCACTTGTCCCCTTGCGTTTTTGCTTGCTCCTGCAACTGAGATCACTGGCTATAGGGGTCTGGTTGGGCTCTGTCCATCCCTTGAGACACCACATTGATTCTTGGGGCTTAAATGGCGTCTGTTTATCCATAACTGTTTGGTAATGGTGATTTGTTTGGCCAGGCCTGGTGGACATTAGATACTTGTTGACCTGACTGCAACATGGAGTGGGGAGCCACAGGAACACCAACAGTGTGTACTAACCTTGATGATGAGTATGCTAGGGGGAGCCCCACGGATGCTGTAGGTGCCCTTTGGCCACTTTAGCCCTACATGCTCCCCTGAGGGAGCAAAGGCTATTGTGCCTACCTGGCTAGAGTTGCTGAGGCTCATGGGTAGTCAGTATGGGGATGAGGACCAGGGGACAGAGTTCCTTCCTGTATTTTTCTGAACCCCCAGAACCCCTGGGCATAAGTTTCTGGGAAGTGTGACAGGTGCCTGGCTCTTGTGATTTATTTTACACATTTGTTGAAATGATCGCTGAACAAAGCAAAACAGTTGTCTCCTACCAAGAGGCAGAGAATCTCAATCCTTCAGGAGACATGAGCTTGTCATTCATTTTCATGATACTGATTTTGAAGAAACCTCTTTGTCCTTTCTTTCCTGAGTCTGTTTGAATATGTCCAGAGCTAAAGAGCTCACCCCTTTTGTTTCCACACAGTATGACCCATGTTGGACAGGAGTTTTAGACTCAAATCTTCTCCCTCTACTTTTATTCACTGGTCCTGCTTCTGTCATTTGGATATTTCCTGGGAGCCCTTCATTGTCTGCTGTTTGTATAAGGATGAGGTGCGAGGTTCTTTGAGGGGATCGACTGGAGCTGAGATTAGTAGGTGAGGAGAGTGTCTAGGTGTCCATAATCTGGGCCGTTGTCTTGTCTTTGGCTCCCTGAGTGGCTCACCCTTTCTAGGCCCCCAGTATCTCCAAGGGCCCTGGGGAGAGCAGCTGATTGAGGGTAGCTTACTCAGGCTCCTCCTTGCCATGTTTAGGTGAGGAGGTCAGCACTACATTTCCCCAAAGCCATAATTTGTTGTTAGTAGTAGGGTGACAGGCCAAGTGACCCCCATTAGGTTTGTGATGAAGGTCCCTCCCCTGTACCCATTACCTACATGACCAGCACTGACAAATGCCCTCTGATTCCTCTGCAGGAGCTGATTGATCTCAAGATGCTTCAGTGCAAGAGAGTTGTTAATGGTGAGTGCAGTTCTGGTCCCAGGATTGTGCATGTGCCTGGTCAGGGCCATGCAGCACTACCACTGCCCTTGCCTGCGGTGACGGTGTCCTTCCAGTGTGCTCCTTGTCTGGCTGTGTAATTTTGTGGATCATGTGCTCCCTTGAAAAGAGTCACTACTCTCCAGAGACTGTGACAAAGAGCCACATGTGGAACAGGCTGAGATAACCTTCCATCACAGGCTTGCTGGCATAGAAATTGACATAGAAAAGCCTTGGGCTTGGGATGGCTTCAGCATTGTTCCTGGCTCTGCCACCCGATAGCTGTGTGACTTTGGGCAAGTCATATGACCTCTCTGCCTCCATTTCTTCAGCTGTAAAATTGAAATCAAAATCCCTGCTTTACTTAAATCATAGGGTTGGAGTGAGAATCAAATAAGATAAGGTACATGTAAGTACTTTGCAGATAGAAGTGGTTGTGCTAAATTGTGGTTTTGCTGGTGCTTTATTGATGAGGCTGATTCTGTTTTGATTAGAACTGTGGTATTGTTGGAGGTTTTCGAAATGTACGCACGTTTGTGAAACCTTAATATCAGTTTGCCAGAAGTTATGACTCAATTTTGTCTTTAATTGTTTTAGATTTATAGTTTTTTTGTTATGAAAAATTTATTACTATAGACCTGTATAACATAGAAAATGAAAATCCCCCATAATCTCCTATTTGAAGAAGTAATCACAGAGAGGAATAATGTATATTTTTTGTACATTTAGTAAAGCGTGTATATAAAAATAGAACATGTTGGGGCGCCTGGGTGGCGGAGTCGGTTAAGCGTCCGACTTCAGCCAGGTCACGATCTCATGGTCCGTGAGTTCGAGCCCCGCGTCAGGCTCTGGGCTGATGGCTCGGAGCCTGGAGCCTGTTTCCGATTCTGTGTCTCCCTCTCTCTTTGCCCCTCCCCCGTTCATGCTCTGTCTCTCTCTGTCCCAAAAATAAATAAAAAACGTTGAAAAAAAAATTAAAAAAAAAATAGAACATGTTTATATCTACACCCTTTCTTAGGATCAGGCTGTGCATATTTTGCCTCTTACTTTTTTGCTAGGACATTTTCCCATGTTAGTACCTACAGATAACTATATCAGAATTGATTTCATCCATGCTTTAACAGGGGTTTCCAGTATTTTGCTGTTATAATAAAGCTATAGTATAAACACACTGAGTTTTTGTGGTTCTTCTCCCAGTCTTCCTACTGCCAGTCATGAGCCTGTACTGTGGGAATTCTTTTCAATTACCGCTCCCAACGTGTCACCACCTGTATCCTACATTTTTAACCTTCTAATCTGTTTAGTGCTGGGGTGATAATAACTGGTTCCATTTGTGGAAGTGCTTGACGTGTATTAAAGATCTAATTTATTTCTTAAAATAAATGCACAAGGTAGGCGTATTCTCTCATCTGCTACGTTGGATCTCTTTCATGTGGCAGTCATCTTTGAAAGCTAATAATGGTAGTACCTACCGTAGAGCTCTATTTTGAAGGAGCATATGAAATTCTTGTTATTTGCAATAGTTATGTTCTATAAAGTTGCTTTGAAACCCAAACTAGCAAATACTGAACCATTGTTCTTAAGGGAAATACAGGATTAGATTCCTGGGAGCCTCTGGTCACAACATTTTCACCAACAGATCGATACATAACCTTGTTTTACGTGTGTTTCTACTCCAGCATTGAACTCACAGCCAGCAGCACTACAACTTCATGTTAGAACAAATGTTGTTTGATATACATTTTCTCCAGAAGGCACTTCACATCCTTCTTGTGCTTAGGAACACTAGATAGCACTTCAGCACTGTGCTTGGGACCATTTTAAATGGTGGGAGCAACAAAAGGCACAGAAATGTGGCATTAAATATACCACCATAAGGACATTTATTTACAGAATGACAGCTGAAACAAGAAGGTAGAGTATTGCCTTGTTTGATCTCAGCTGGGAAGACATGCATCAGGTGACCGAATATTTTTTCGTAGTTCTATATATTGATTTTGGGGTTATAGATACATTTTAGCAAGCCAGCAAATCTGCAAGTACATAAGTCCACATAATGAGAGTTGACTGTAGTTGAATAAATCTCCACTCATAGTACTTAGCACATGATAAATAATTAAGTAAGAACAACTAAGGGGCGCCTAGGTGGCTCAGTCGGTTAAGTGTCTGACTTTGGCTCAGGTCATGATCTCACGGTTTGTGGAGTTCGAGCCCTGCATTGGGCTCTTAACTGACAGCTTAGAGCCTGGAGCCTGCTTCGGATTCTGTGCAACCCCCCTTTTCTCTCTGCCCCTCCTCTACTTGCACTCTGTCTCTCTCTCCCTTTCTCTAAAAAGTAAACATTAAAAACAAACAAACAAACAAAAAGCAAGGGCAACTTTATTGAACTTCAGAGTGACAGCTGGGAAAATATGGGCCAAATCTGAAACATAGACAAGGTTTCTTGTATGTACATTTTTTTCCAGTGTTTTAAAAATTGTGAAATGTAAACACTATACCAAGATAGTGCATAAAACACAAGCATGCAGTATAACAAATAGCTGTAAAGCAATCAACCATGTAACTAACCATCACCTAAGTCAGGGAAGGGACCATCATCAGCACCTCAGAAGCCTCCATGTGTACACTGATTTCTTTTAAGAATTGTGTGTACTTCCAGTATCCCTTTTTCCCCTTCAAAGTGATACTTCTGCTGTGTTTTCTTCCAGGGAATAGGCTAGGTTGAACTTGCTTCCTCATTGGGTGGCCCCATGTGTTTGTGTTTTCTTGCAGAGGTGCTGAGCACAGTGGACTTTGTTGCTCCTGATGACCGAGTAGTCTTCCGCACCTGCAAAAGAGAACAGAGCAGGGTTGTCTTCCAGATGGTATGAGATCCCAGGGCTGAGCGCCCTCCCAAGGCTCACCCATCTTTAAACGCCTGGGCTTTGTTGCATAGTTGTGGTTTCCTAAGACTCTGCTTTAATGTTTTTCAAAGATTTGTTCATGAGCAATTACACTGGTAGAGACAATTTAAGGAAATCAGGCCATAGTTCTCTGTTACATGCCTCCAGTGTCAATTTTAATTTCCTTAGTTGTAGGAATTATTTGTTTGGCATGACTTAAATATTTTTACCCCCTACAATTGGTTATTTAGTTCATGTTCTTTGTTTTTGTATAGTCTGTATATATTTCCCATAGAAAAAAAATTAGGTTTCCTCAAGAGTAGTTTGTTTATGTTAGGGTTATAATGACTCCTAGTGCTCTTCTCTCACTTTGGGCATTTTTGGTGACTTTTCAGAAATAGGTTTTGAATGATGTTTAAATTTTTTAAAAAATGCTAAGAATAATGGGTAGACATGATAAAGCAAATATAGCAAAATGTTAATTGTAGAATGTAAGTAGTGAGTATATGAATGTTCACTATAAAATTTTGTTAACTTTTTTATATGTTTGAAAGTAATCACAGCTTTGAGGACATTTTTTAGCCCTTTTAAGTCCAATTTTTACCTCCGACAGTGACCCAGTCCAGTGGGCTGGCTGGCTGTTTAAGAGAATGCCAGCAGATTCTATTTGTGGCTGCGTGTGCACGCATGCGCACGTATGGCATGCACAGATGTGTTTGTGCATGTGTTTCTGTGTCAGGGATGGTGGTTGATGCAGCCTCTTGTGTTCCCAGGGGACTTCAGATGCAGAGCGAGCCCTTGCTGTGGCCAGACTTGTGTAAGTTCTCCGTTTGGGATTGTCTTGCCTCTCCTGTGAAGCTTTACTATTTCTGGTGATTTTGGAGGTGACCACCTTCCTGACTCTTAACTTACTACCTTCTCTTTCCAGGTGAAGAATGTCTGTTTTCTTTTTCTTTGTTTGTGGCATTCAAGGGCGGACCTGGGACTCACATGTACCCACTGTGCCCAGATCTCAGATAACCTCTGCTTGGGTGACTATTTTTTAGGGGTTATTCATGGATTTCCAGGGATTCTTACGACTATGAGCCCTAAGGTTTTAAGTCTCATGTAATGTAGGTAAGGCTCATTGCTGCCTAAATTAATGAAGGCGGGAGTGTACTGTGGTTAAGGAGATAGGCTTTGGAGTCAGACAGACCTGGGTTGGAATTCTGGGTTGCTGCTTGCTGAGTGACCGTAGGTAAGTTACTTAACCATACTGAGAACTTAGTTTCCTTATCTTTGAAATGAGACCTATAGGGACGCCTGGGTGGTTCAGTTGGTTAAGTGTCCGACTTCGGCTCAGTTCACGATCTCGCAGTTCATGGGTTTGAGCCCTGCATCAGGCTCTGTGCTGATAGCTCAGAGCCTGAAGCCTGCTTCGGATTCTGTCTCCCTCTCTCTCTCTCTGCCTCTCCCCCACTCTCTCTCTCTGTCTCTCTCTCAAAAACATTAAATAAATAAAGAAATAAATAAAATGTAAAATCTTAGAAAAAAAAAAAGAGACCTGTTGTACTACCTACCTCTAACATTATAGGGGAGGGTAAATTAAATAATGCATATAGATGTCTTTGCAGTAAGTGGCACATAGCATTTAGTATTAGCTATTATTATTTTTAAAAATTTTTTCATGTTTATTTATTTATTTTGAGAGAGAGAGAGAGTGAACTGGGGAGAGGTAGAGAGAGAGAGAGAGAGAGAGAGAGAATATCTCAAGCAGGCTCTGCATTGTCAGCACAGAGCCTGACGCAGGGGTCGATCTCATGAACTGTGAAATCATGACCTGAGCCAAGATCAACAAGAGTCAGACACTTAACCAACTGAGCCACCCAGGCACCCTGTTAGCTGTTGTTATTAATTACAATAATGGTGAGAAGGAATACAGGCAGTAGCTACAGACTGTTAACTGTATACATAATGGAAGATGAGCTAAGGGTCCTTCCACATCGGAAAATTGTTTGGAGTAAGCCATCTGTGCAGCCCAGCAAACAAAAGACAGTCCTGTAACTTCTACTAGAACCAGTGCTCTGGGAAGGGGCTCTTATACTCATGTCACTTCTTTGCATTGACAAATAGCTTTCACTACCCGAGTCAGAAGTGGAACTCTTGGGACTGGGTTCAGTGTGGCTGTCACTCAGTATTTGGATTATCTGGTAAAATTCCCAAGTAGCAAAGTCCTCTACAACTAGCCCTTTGTAGATGTTTGAGCACAAAATGCTCTTCCTCTTGAGCTCTGCTCAGGGAAGGCAGTTGTACATTTCAGAGACCAGTTTTTTCACCTTCTGTTACTGAGGCACACAGCAAGAGGTTCATGAACACAGACCTGTGCCTTTGACTCTAACTTCTCTCCTTAAGTTGAATATTTATTACCTTTACTATTTCATGTTTTTCCAGGGAAAATGATGTGGCTGGGATTGATGTCAACATGGGCTGCCCAAAAGAGTATTCCACCAAGGTAAACTGATTTGTTTATATGCCTTACAAGTACAAGGTACAGGGTAAAGGCAACTAATAAGACATTACAGCTAAGTATGGTACCTGACTCTGGACTAGATCCTGTAGTAGATGGGAAAAATGCTCAAAAGGATATTATTAGATCAACTGGCAAAATTGGAATATGGGCCATACTAGATTAGCTAGAAATACTGTATCAGTGTAAATTTATCAAATTGATAACTCTTCTATGGTTTTGTAAGAATATCTCTATTCTTTTTTTTTTTTAAGATTTTATTTTTAAGTAATCTTTATACCCAATGTGGGGCTCAAACTCATAACCCTTAGATCAAGAGTTGCATGCTCCACTGACTGAGCCAATGAGGCATCCCAAGAATATCTCTATTCTTAGAAAATACACATTGAAATATTTCAATGTGAAGGGCTATCATGTAATGTAACTTACCTGGAAATAGTTCAGGAAAAATTTTATATATATACACACACATATACATACACACATAGATAAACACACAGCACTTATGCGTGAGTAATTAATGATGTGAATGTTAAAAGAAAAAATGTGAACAGGACTTTGTTGTTTCATGAATAAAACTGAGACATATATTTAAAAAAATAGAGCATGCAATACATGTGTCCCCATTGTCATATCAGAAGGTCAGAACAGTGCTAGGGTAGCTCACAGAAAGGAGTGGAAAGGCAGCCCTTAAACTCAGTATCATATAGGGAAATGTGGTCCTTGATGAGGAGATTTGGGACCCTGCAGGCAGAGGGAGTGGCAAAGGCAGGGGCCTGGAGGCCAACATGAGGTAGAGGCAGAGAACCTTGATTTGACTTGAGAGTTGGGTAGCGGAAGACAAAGAGAAAGCAGAGGAGCACAAGATTGTAAATTTTGGTTAGGACCAGATTAGCTGAACTTGGACTTTTGATATTTCTCACCTTTTTGAACAGAGAAGGCATGTGATCAGAAACTTAGTTTCCTTCCCTAGGGGAAACCAGTGTTACTATTTTCTTATCTCTTTCCAAATATATTCTGTGTAGAAATACTTAGAAACACAGATTTAGGAGATGAACGTCCTGGGTTCATAGGGGAGACCAGGGATGGGGAGAGGAGAAGTGAAACTGGAGTAGAATTTGATAGGAGTTGGGTGGCAAATGATCAGACCGGGTGTGGGGAGGTGGGGTGAGTGGTTGCGGGAGAGGGAGGAAAGACGTAGCCAGGAGGACAGTTGGTCTTCAGTGTGATTGGGACTGCTGGAAGAAAAGCATGTGTGGGGCAGAAAACAAGAACAGCTTGGGACTGACTGCAGGGCTGCCGCTGGGAATCTTATCACAGGGTTCATGGTCAGGATCTGCAGTGTAGACATAGCAGATGTCCCCCTGGATCCACTGCCCAGAGTCAGCCACTCTGCTCCCAGGAGTTATGTGGCTTGGGGCTTTGGCTTTAGGCCAGGAGGCAGAAGGCTACTTGAGGGAAGGGATCTTTGGTTGCTTGAAAACCACAGGACTTGTCGACAGCTATTTCAAGGGATTGTGGAGGTTTGAAATTGTCTATGAGGAGTTGAAAACTTGGGACCATATTTTGCTGTCTTCTAATTACTCCTTTGTGCTTCTGAGTTATGTAAGGAGCAGAGTTTAAATTAGTGGCATAATCTCCTTGACACATTGTGGAATGAAAAAGCAAGGAGCCAAATTAGATATGGTATACCACCATTTATATATGAGGAATGGGGAATGAATATTTATGTATATATTTACATTTCTCTTCATAGAATGTATTTGGAAAGACACACAGGAAACTAGTAACACTGCCTTTCCCTGGGGAAGGAAACCAAGTTTTTCTTTGGTTTGGCATAGGGAATAAATTCCCATTATAGGGGTGCTTCCCAAAATAACTAACAACTGGTACAGCACTGGCCCTGACCGGTCAGAACAGATGTCTACCAGTGTGCTATACCAGTACATGCCACCTGAATAGCCACTCTCTTCTCGTGGTTCAAAAATTGAAGCCTTATAGAAACATAATATGAAAAGTTTTCTATTCCTCAGGGAAGGAGAGTTCTTACTTTTTCCCTTTTGAACCTTGAAAATTTTTAATGTGTCACCTATTCAAAAAAGCAAATAAGTTAAAAAGAAAGGAAGGAAGGAAGGAAATACTAATTGAGAAAACCAATGTTGTGGAAGGGCCAGTAAGACTGGATTTTAGATTCTGTGATTACCCAAGGAAGGGCCGGATCATGCGTGAGGACACACGGAGTTGGGGTGAGTGGCCAGGGCTTTCCTTAAGGCCTCTAAGGTTGTATCTGTAACAAGGTAGGCCAGGGCTGGTAGCTCCTCTGCCTTTCCCATTTTCCTCTGAAATGCAAGCTCAGGCTGGCTGAGTCTGTGGTGGTTCAGAGTTCTCTGATTCTAATCTGTCATCCTTAAATAGGAAATTACACTGTAATAACTGAACTTAAAACTTCTGAGCCCATCCTTTGAGCATTCATTGGCATGCAGTCTATATACTGACAAGCGATTTATTTATTGGGTTTGTTTTTTTCCCTTTACCATTGTAGAGATCCTCCCGTTTCCTGATTATTAAAGTAATTCATACCATTGTCCAGAACTTGTGTGATATAGAAAAGTACAAAAAAACCCCCCAAAAACAAAAAACACCAATCACTAATAATCTCACCATCAAAACTCAACTGGTGTTGTTAATGTCAGGATTTAAATAGCTCCTCAGGTTGTTGGTTTCCATTAGCTGGGGCTTTTGCTAGAGTTTGATGCTGGGCTGGAGCATTGTTGCTGCCAGGGAAGAAGAGCCTGGACAAGATTTGCAGGTTATATTCCTCTAAGTGGCTTTGCTGGTGGTGGTAGTACCAAAGCAAGTGTTGGTAGGATAGGAGGAAGGTACATTGGATCTCATTTCGAAGGGAGAATGCTTCATTGCTTTTTAAAGGGCTTGGCAGATTGTGGGGTTTAGCTTATTGAGACACTGAGATCCTGAGTAGGGAATGGGCACTCCTGAAAAACAATTTTTGTAGAACCCACTTCTGGATAGATCTGTGGATTTTGCTAAGAGGATCAGAGTGATGACTTTTAGAATTCATCAAACTCTGATCCCTGGCATTGTGAGCCTAGTTGCTGCTGCTTTCCTTCTTGCTGAGGGGAAGTGCTAATTGCCAGTGAACCTTGCTTGGTCTCTTAGCTGTAAGTGCCAGGTTGCCACACCACGTTGCCATACCATGGGGAGGGACTACCCTTCTCCAAGTGTAAGAAGACCCTCTGTGTGCTTCTTCTTAGGGGGGAATGGGAGCTGCTCTGCTGTCAGACCCTGACAAGATTGAGAAGGTAAGTCCTGCAGGAGTGAAAATAGAGGTCCTTAAACTTGCTTGTGAACTAGAGTTGTCTGAACATGCACCCACCCTCATCTCCCCCAACAAGATTTTTTTTAATGTTAGTTTATTTTTGAGACGGAGAGAGAGAGTATGTGCACGTGAGCAGGGGAGGGGCAGAGAGAGAGGAGGACAGAGGATCCAAAGTGTACTCTGCACTGCCAGCAGAGAGCCCGATGTGGGACTCGAACTCATGAACCATGAGATCATGGCCTGAGCCGAAATCAAAGTCGGACGCTTAGCCAACTGAGCCACCCAGGCACCCCTCCTCCCCCAAGATTTAATGACTCAGTTTATCAGTTACTCCACCTGGAGTCTGAAAAATTTTTTCTTTAAGTAAGCTCTGTGCCCAGTGTGGAGCTTAAACTTACGACCCTAAGATCAAGAGTCCTATGCTCTAGTGACTGAGCCAGGTAGGCACCCCTGGAGTCCGGAAAATTTTTGAAAGGCTTCCCAGTGATTGTGACATACAGTCAGGTTTGGGAACCCCTGAACGAACCAATAGCAGCCTTGGAGTTCCTCCAAAGTCCGGGGCTTGGAGACATGTCAACTGAGAGCCGAGGGGCTTAAGGAGTCATTTAGAGGCTCTTCTGTATTGCCTATCTACCTTCTGAGAAGATCATGTGAGCATAGGCCAGGCTATCTGTAGATTATGGACAAACTCTGTGCCAGTGGTGGTGGGGGTTGGCCTCTCCCAGCGGGCTTGCTGAGAGCAACAGTGGGTCCCCTCCACACTGGCAGAGTCCACCACCAGCCTTTGAGAGCAGCCTGGCCAGTGTCATGTGAGGCAAGTTGAGCTTGGTCGCCTCTGCTCCCCTTCCCTTGGTGATTCCAAAAGTCAGGTTTATGAGGCCCTGCAGCCAGGTTGGCGTTTGTCACCGTGTTGTGAGCTGCCAGGGCCTGTAGGGTTGACATTTGCTACCAAGCCATATGCACCTTTTACTTCTTTGTCAGTCTACCAGTTCTCTCCTTGTTGCTCCTCTTAGTTCCTTTGTTTTCATCCTCCATTCCGGCTTCCCTGTCTGCGCTTTAAACCTTCTAGTGCCTCTCATAGGCTAGAGTAACTTGGGATAGGGTACCACCAATAAAAGCTGCCATTATTTGTGCTAGCTGCTGTGTCAGCAGCTCAACCATATATATTCCTCCAGCCCCACTGTCTTTGGGATATTGGAAGACCAGTGTGTTGAGGGGCTTGGTGCCTTTTCATTTTCTCCACGTGAAGATAGGTACACACACACACACACACACACACACATATATATGCACACTGTATGTATAATAATAATATATAATACTTATATATAAATAACATAACATGTAATATATATATTATGTACTGTAGTAATATATATAACGTGCCTATATATGTATATAGTACCTATAGTATATCCCTGCGGTTTGTAGGGTAATTTCCTTTTCAAAATATATTCTAGCATTTATTCCATTTGTTCTTCAAACCCCTTGAAGTAAATAGGGCAGGCATTTGTCATCTCTATTTGATCAACAATAATAAAACTAAAGCACAGAGAGATAAAAGTAGTTTGCCCAAGATTATATAGCAAGTAAGTAGCAGGCAGAGCAGTGTCTAGAGCCATGGTCTTGTGACCCCTATGCCAATATCAGTGCTCCCTCTTGATGGCATCTCAGTTTAGAGGTGCCTGGGTGTAGTTTAGAAGTGTCTAGCTATGGATCAGTTGACATCTGTACTTAGGAACCTCTAGTCAGACCCCTCTGTGTAGGATGGAGTGGATGTGGACAACTGTGGATGTCAAATTCATCACCCCGCCTTGGGGAAGAGGGCCCGGTATGGGGTGGTGTTGCTTCACAACACATGCACTCAGACATCTTTATTATTCTCCAGTTTTCTGGCTTCTCCTACCTAGGCTGTTGGCTCTGTCTTCTCCACTGCCCCTCTTTGGATAAGACATGTCTCACACATGAGGCAGAAGAGTTAAACTGCTCAGTTCATTCTGCTTCTTCTCTTTTTGGTGTTCTATCTGTTGAGAATTCTGTATAGGCGTGGGGTAGATAGGGGCAGGGAGGAAGTATTAATTAGTCTTTTGAAAAATCTTTCTTGGTAACACTGATACATCTTTCCTAGGTTAAGACCCTTAGTTTAATAAAAAAAGTTTTTAAACATTTATTTATTATCAAGAGACAGAGAGAGACAGAGCATGAGCATGGGAGAAGCAGAGAGAAGGGGAGACACAGAATCCAAAGCAGGCTCCAGGCTCTGAGCCGTCAGCACAGAGCCCGATGCGGGGCTCTAACTCACAAACCACGAGATCATGTCCTGAGCTGAAGTCGGACAATAAACTGACTGAGCCACCCAGGTGCCCCAAGGACACCTCAGTTTTAGACTCATAGTTAGTAATATCCTTTCTCTAACCCCTGGACTCCAAGATCTGACCCCCGTGGCTGCCCAGGGCATCCCCCTGTGCATGTTGCACTTGGGCCAAGGCTAACAACTGGCAGGGCCAGAACTTGAACTCAGTTCTCAGTGATACCTAAGCCTATGCTCTCCATCCTCCTTTCCACTCATTCCCCAACAACCAGGGGAGCTAAGAGTCTGCTTTTCTTGAGTCAGCTGGTGGATCTGATGAGTTGAGCCTGCCTGTGGGTAGATGTGTTGTGTTATCTGTGTTATCTGTTATGAGCCTATCTCAGGTCCTTCTCCCTCACTGATTTTCATAGTACAAAGACAGGTGGTGTGACTTGGATCTGGGAGAGTTGAGTCTAGGGGGGGTTTCATGCTAGGGCCTAGCCAGAAGACAGATTCTCATCACCCGTTCCCCTTAATGTGACCTTTGCAGGTGGCTGGGCATTTTGATTACTAATTTCCTTCCTGATTCTGAACAAGCACATGAAATGAACAGAAGTACCAAAGAAAGTGCTTAGAGCTACTTGGATGAAATACAGCAAAGGAAGTTCTGCAAAACAGAGAACTGGATCAAACCAGCTCATGTTGCTTCAGTCACCAAATATCAGGGGGTTCTTGTATTTTAAAAAAAAAAAATTTCATTGTATTTATTTTAGAGAGAGAGAAAGCACACACACACATGGGTAGGGGAGGGGCAGAGGGAGAGGGAGAGAGAATTCCAAGCAGGTTCCACACTCAGCGCAGAGCCTGAAGCCGGGCTCAGTCCCACAACCATGGGATCATGGCCTGAGCCGAAATCAATAGTCACACACTCAACTGACTGAGCCACCCAGGCACCCCAAACATTATGGGATTCTAAGTCCACGATAGCAAAGGAACCTTCCAGATGTGCTATGGTTAGCGTGAGGGATAGGACTCAAGGGAGAATTTTTTTATTGTGTATCTCAGTGGATCTGGCAGTTCCCCACCCCCACTGCCTTAAAGGGTAGCTGCCCCCTTAAGGCCTGCCAGAGTGACCCTAGGACCACAGGTCCAGTATGCCTCCTGGGGCAGCATCTGGGGACTGTTCCTTCCTGCCAGTCTTTGGCATTGGCCCTTGGGCCAACAGGCCCTGTCTTGCCTGTGATCTGTTAACGTGCCTTGTCAGCCCAGCCTCTTCGTCTCATGTCTTCTGGAGCGGTTTGCCAGAGAATGTCCCTGAAAGGCCTCCTTGACTGGTTCTTTCAGTCTCGCTCTCTGCTGCCCCCACTTGTCTAGAACCAAGACTGGCACCAGCTGCGTGGGTGTCCTCTCTGCTCTTCTGGCAGTCAGTTCTTAGAAGAGAGCTCTTGGGATCACCTTCCCTCCAGCTTGTCTAGACTGAAATTAAAAAAAAAAAAGTTTTTAAAAAATTATTATTTTGAAGTAATCTCTACATCCAACGTGGGGCTCAAACTCATGACCCCGAGATCAAGAGTTGGATGCTGTATGACTGAGACAGCCTGGCACCCCTGGCCTGAAATTTTCGATAAGGGAAGAAGATAGCAATGCCACAGACATTCACTGTCATCTGCATGTCTCTTGATCTCTGATTCATACATGACCTGGCCTTGACACTTCTCTGACACTTTCCTGTATAACTTCTTGATCTTTCTTTGAAGTCCTTTGCAATTACTGTGCAAATTAACACTTTATAATGTGTTGAATATGTTGTTTTTTCCTTTGCCATTTCACTTCTGTATATCTGACTCACCTAAAGAGAGGCATATGAGGACAGGGCCCAGGACCTGTAAAACCTTCCTTGCTCTCTCACTCAGTAGATCCTGGAACAGCACTCAGGGAACATTGCTTTCACGCAGGAATGAAGCTGTCAGCCATGTGTTCTCAACCAGGACTAGGCCTCAGAATCCTTTGGAGGAGGGAGTATGTTAAGCTGAGACTTTTTTATTTTTATTTAAAAAAATGTTTTTTTATAACGTTTATTTATTTTTGAGACAGAGAGAGACAGAGCATGAATGGGGGAGGGTCAGAGAGAGGGAGACACAGAATCCGAAACAGGCTCCGAGCTGTCAGCACAGAGCCCGACGCGGGGCTCGAACTCATGGACTGTGAGATCATGACCTGAGCCGAAGTCGGCCGCCTAACCGACTGAGCCACCCAGGCACCCCAAGCTGAAACTTTTTTAAAAATTGAAAAGATTTTCTAGTTTTACCAAGAAATTGACATACATCACTGTATGCACCTAATGCACAGGTCTGTAACAGAGTTAATTAGTATGAGCGGTTGTGGTGGTTTTTCCAGAAGTGTTTGTGTTTTCCTCTCTGCAGATCCTCAGCACTCTTGTTAAAGGGACTCGCAGACCTGTGACCTGCAAGATTCGCATCCTGCCCTCGGTAAGGATGATGTGTTACATTTCAAGGTCCATTTTTTCAAAGGATGTTGTTTTGGGAGGAGGTGAATGGTTCTCGAGGACAGTTGACTTAGGTTGGAGGAGGGAGTGGGGCTGAGCTCGCTTTTGGAGCTGGCAGCTATTCGCTGGGTAGCTTCTCTAACCACCCTGGACTGTCCTCTTCCCCAGCTGGAAGATACCCTGAGCCTTGTGAAGCGGATAGAAAGGACTGGCATTGCTGCCGTTGCAGTTCATGGGAGGTGAGTAGTTCCCTATCTAGTGACTGACTTGCAGTCCTCAACCATCGTAACAATCCTTTGTCAGACCCTAGGTGACAGCCAACTTTTCTTCTACATATGCAGCCTGCCTCTGCCTAGCTCTTTGACATCCTTGGAGTCCTGAGGGCAGCTAAACCCTTCATGGGTGGGCATTTTTCTTTGTTTCATTCACTGAACACCTACTGGTGGTAGACGCTGCACTGAGTTTAGAGACAGAAGGAGAGGAAGATTGAGTTTAAAGACACAAGAGGAAGGGGAAACGCCCCTACCCTCGGGATGTGTAAATGGTAGAGATTGAGTGATAGGTTCACAGTTGTACTGTGCAGCCAGGAAGTGGTGGAATTAGAACTCTGAATCTCATTTGCTTTCCAATACATTGAGCAATAGCTTCTCCCCCAGATGACCCCATGCAGATGGCTCTGCTTTTAATGGCATTGTCTCTTTTGTCTGCCCTTCTTGGACTGCCAGCTGTCACAGTGACTACTTTAAACAGCTCTTGTATCTGTAGCTAATATGCTGTCTTCTGGGAGCTGAGGTGTTGCTGAAGGCTACTTTTGGTTTCCCAGTTAGACTTGTTCCATGTGTCCATGATGTATATTTTTTTGGGGGGTAAAATTTACTTATTTTGAGTCAGGGAGAGCACACAAAAGAATGCGAGTGAGAGAGGGGCAGAGAGAGGGAGAGAAAGAATCCCAAGCAGGCTCTGTGCCGTCAATGCAGAGCCTGATGAACCGTGAGATCATGACCTGAGGTGAGATCAAGAGTTGGACACTTAACCGGCTGAGCCACCCAGGCACCCCTATGATGTAGTTTTGTACAGAATCCCAGGTCAACAGACTTTGGCCAGAGTGACCTCTCTTCTCTGAGTGATGTTCCTTTTGGGTTCAGGGTTCTTATAGGAACAGCCCACTTTTTGCTGGATGTGTCTATGACAGCATTTTCAGAGAAAATGTTAACTCCCAACATGTGTAACAGAAAAGGAGAGCTGTGTGGGCTGAAGCCAGTAGGGGGCGGGGAAAGGCTACACATGTGTACATGCAAGCTCCTCCCTGTGGCAGCAGGCTCTAGGCTCAGACTGCCTGGTTTGGGCTCCCATTTCTGCTGCTTGTTGGCTGTATATCCTTGGATAAATCACTTAACCTCTCTGAGTACCACATTTTTCATTTGGAAATTAAGATAATTTCTGCTTTATAAGGTTGTCTTGAGGCTTTTATGAGGTTGTGAATATATAGCCTTGGCACAGTGCCTGGCATATGGTGTTCTCTGAATAAATACAGCTATTCCTTTTTACCAGTAGTTGGAAACACCAGGAAGACAGATTCGTGAGTTTAAAGAGGGGCTTTCTGGCCATCAAAGCTGTTGAGGATGGGTTCTGGGCTGAAATGGGCTGCTGGGGTGTGGGGAGGTAGAGGTGAGGATGGGTTGACAGGGCCTTCTGAGGCTTTTGTTGAGCCTCCTGACCCTTTTGTTGAGGAGCATACCAGAGGAGATGCACGCAGACAAGACCTGAGCAAGGGCTGTCTGGTTGACCATCTCTCTTGCTTGTTCCTGAGCATAGCTTAGATCAGGCTTCACTTCAGCATCTCTAAGACTCATTCACTCATACACAAGAACCTCTTGCAGTTGACCTTGGAAGTAGAGGGCTTAGGTTGTGGTCCTACCTCTCCGGGGCTTGTTGTGACAGCCATGATCTGTGGCCTGTCCTGCCTGCTGGGTCTGCCCTGTGCCAGGTGCCTCTCCCCAGGATCAGCTGCCTAACTCAGCCTCAGCATAGGCAGCTGTGTGGGAGTGGCCAGTCTGAGGGCAGCAGCTGTTCCCAGTCTCGTGGGGAGGGCAGCACCGGGACAGTAGGGGCAGCATTCTTATAGCACTGTGCCTCATCTCTGGCACAGGTGAAGGGAAGCCAAGGAAAGGCAGTGTGACCTTGGGAGCCAGGCCACCCACACCAGCCCTGTGCAGCCACACCTCACCTGCAGGCCTGCAAGGGCTGGACTTGCCTTCTCAGCAGGGACTTCTGCTGCTCCTGCCCCTTACAACAGAGGTCATGGAGAGCCATCCTCTGCAGCCCAGAACCCTGTCCTTCATGGCCACATGGCCTTCTTGAGGTTCAGTAGGGAGGATGGTAGGGTTTGGCTAAGGTAAACCTTAGTTTGAACTGTGATATGGCCTCAGCCCTCAGCCCATCCTTTTTTCTTTATCTCCAAGAAAGCGGGAAGAAAGACCTCAGCACCCTGTAAGCTGTGAAGCCATCAGAGCCATTGCTGAAACCCTCTCCATTCCTGTCATAGCCAAGTAAGCCTCTCTTCCTCATCGTTTACTTTTTTGTGCTCCACCTCACTCAGAGAAGTTTGAGCTGGCATACAAAAAATGGAATGAGCTAGCATTAAAAAATGACCTAAGGGAAAAAGAAAAAAGGGTAGTACAAAAAAATGAGGTTGGACATGAAGCTGAAAAGTACCTATTGTGTCCACTAGCCTCTGGTGAGTGGCCGATGTAGGTGTGCAGTAGGCAGGGTCCCAGGGCATTTTGATAGATGGGTTGAGGGTAGGAGTGTTCAGGAGACAGGGAGAGCAAGAAAGCGGCCACTGAAGCAGACCCAAGGCAAAAGTGATGTCACACCCAGAGTTAGGTGTGCAGGGTGTAGGGTGAGTAGTCCCAAGCCAGAGCATACAGAAGTATGGCTCAGGGGGCATAAGGCAGGTCACAGTCCAAAGCCCAGACAAGCATTCTGGGCAGCCATAGGACCAGGGAATGAGACTGACAGTTCTGAGGTACCAGTGACCAGCCCAGAGGCTTAGCAGTAAGACAGTGTCCAGTTGTCATTGGGGCACTGGCCATGTGGGCCAGTCCAGTGCAGCCTTGCACCTTAGGATGGCATAGAGCCTGATGGCAAGATGGGAACAGAAATTCTAAAGCCCCGAAGTCCTGACAAAGGGCATGCCTGCCTGGTGGGAAGGAGGTAGCGAGTTAAGGTTGGGGGTGGTAGCCAGGCTTGGTTGTTCCCAGGCCAGGAGTTTTAGGGCTGGCGTGGAGAGGGTAGGGTACTCAAGACCCTGGATCCTGTTGCTGCTGCTGCCACCTGAGGGTCTTCCCCACCATACATATAAGGCTGTGCCTGGATTGAGGCTGCCACCTGGCCCCCAATGGAACAGATGCAAATGGAGCAGTTTCCAAGGGGGCCCTTGGGGCCTCGGGGTGGCAGGAAGGGAAATTGCAACCAAACTGGGCCTCCTTCCTTCCTCTCATGATCACCACTGTGTCTGTGGTTTTTGACCCACCTGTTAGTAGGTATATAGGTGCTCCAGGCTGGGGATCTTTCTGTGATCCCAGCATCCACTTAACAGACCTATGTCTTCAGATTTGGGCTGGCTTTAGCCACTGTTTAGGATGAGGAGGAGGGAAGGAAGGTAAAATCTCTGAGACACCTGTTAAGTGCCAGGCCTGGTTCAGGCTGTTTCACTGTGTTATCTCATTTGGTGTTTCTGACCCCATAGTGGGGTGTGTGTTCTAACCTCCAGTCTCCCAAAGTACTCACAGCTGAAGGATTTGGTCAAAGCCACATGGTTAATGAGTAGCAGATCTGGGAGTTGCTTTTTTCTGAAGATGCTAGTATGAGGATACCCCTCACTCCCCTGTTGCCTTTCAGCGGAGGATCTCATGACCACATCCAAGAATATTTGGACATAGAGGACTTTCGACAAGCCACAGCAGCCTCTTCAGTGATGGTGGCCCGAGCCGCCATGTGGAACCCATCCATCTTCCTCAAGGAGGGTCTGCGACCCCTGGAGGAGGTCATGCAGAAGTACATCCGATATGTACGTCTATGCACATTTTCAAAAGAAACATTTTTCACTGTCTGCCACATTCCTGCAGAAGGTGCCTTGGGTGAGCCCCAGCCCCCAGCAGCCATTGTTGTTCCTCTCCTTCTCTTTGTCGTTCTTATAATGTAGCATTGGGTCTCCTTGGTTTCAATGTGAAGAGAGGATGCTGGGGCAACCCCTACCATCACCTCCTTCTAAAGCTTTCTAGGCAATGAGGTCCTATCAAGGACCCTGGGATTCAGGATGCTGCTAAGGCCCCAAACATGTGAATCTTTCTCTCTCACATCCTCCACACACATATACACGCATGCACAACGACAATGGGATCTGTGTCACTGAAGACACTCATGCCAGTCGTTGGTGCCTGAACAGCTACAGCTAAGAAAAGCCATTGTAACTATTGTTGAGGATAGATTATCTGTACAGAGACTTTGCATCTTGTCATGCGTCAGAATCACTTCTAAAACTATTCTTTTGCTGGGGTGCCTGGCTGGCTCAGTTGGTGGAGCATGTGGCTGGTGATCTTGAGGTCGTGAGTTCAAGCCCCACACTGGGTGTAGAGTTGACTTATTTGAAATAAAATAAAACTCTTCTCTTGCTCATTCCCAGAACGCTTTAACCTCTGACTTAGGGAATAGCCTAACTTTAACCCTCTCCTTAGGGACTAGCTTTTTCCTCTCACTGAGAGCTTGACTGTAGTGCCAGAAACATTTCCCTCTAAAGGAATTTTAAAAAATTCTTTTTAAATTTTTTTTTTTTTTTTTTACTTTTGAGAGAGAGAGCATGAGCAGGGGAAGGGCAGAGAGAGAGGGAGACACAGAATCCAAAGCAGACTCCAGGCCCTGAGCTGTCAGCACAGAGACCAACGTGGGCTTTGAACTCATGAACCACAAGATCATGACCTGAGCCTAAGTCAGATTCTCAACCGACTGAGCCATCCAGGTGCCCCATCCCTCTAAAGGAATTTTTTGACCAGTTCACCTGCCCTGTCCCTTTGGTACAATCCTGGAATTGTGTGAGTCTCTGTGATTAGCTGTACATGTCTGCAGGCAGAGAGACAGTTGGTGGACTTCTAATTCATCAGTGCACTGGGCCTGAGCAGAGAGTCTAGCCCTCATCCTCTTCGATACTGGGAGTTGCACCCTCCTAGGAGGGTCAGGAGTTTCTCAGATCCTCAGACTGCCCATGCCCCCTTCAGGCCATGGCCATGCCTTTGGCTCTGTGGCTGCCATGGCATGTGGGTATCCCTGGGACTGTGCAAGCTGGGTATGGTAGGAGGCCCTGAGGCTTCTAACTGCCCAAAGATGGGCAGTTTCTGTCCCTAGAGCCTCCCCAGCTTGATACTACAGCCCTCATCTCCTGGGTTCCAGGTGTCCTGTTGGGCAGGTTTGTGACCACCAGGCCATCCAGTACCCTGAGTCAGCTAGAGACCTTGCCTTAGCCTAGGTCGCCTATCTAGCTCTTCCACCTGAGTAGCAAGTCTGTAGCAGAGAAGATACATTCAGCTGTGCTGAGCTTGCTCACTGGGTAAAAGGTGATGTTGTCATTCTTGCTCAGTCCATCCTTTGGCAGCTTCTCAAGAGCTGTAGTCCTGAAGGAGGGGAGTGGCTTTCAAGCTTAGGCAGGGCTGCTGCTGGTCTAGTCAGGTGCCTTCTGACAAGCTGGATCAAGGCCTTGCCACCGGCTGGGGCTTTACCAACGTATCTCTGCTTTGTCCTCAGCATGTCACGGTACCTTCCCGGTTACTGAAGATACAGGCCTAGGTCGAGAGATTAGAAGAGTGTAGGGGGCGAAGGGTGGGAGGGTGTTCTAGAGGCTGGGGCACCCTCCACTCACTGCTTTTCTGTCTGCCCAGCCAGGCAGGCTTCTACTGGGTATCCCTGTGCAGTCAGCTTGCTTCCCGAGGCTGCATTTCTCAGTCTGTGGAGTAGGGGTAACAACTGCACCTCACGCTTGTGAAGCTCAGTGAAGTGACAAGTAACATGTGAACACGACTGGCACATTGTGCTGTGCCTTACCCATGGCGGGGGAGATTGGAGACAGGCTGTTCTCCCATCCAAGCACTAACCGGGCCCGACCCTGCTTAGCTTCCGAGATCAGACGAGATCGGGCGCGTTCAGGGTGGTATGGCCGTAGACTGGAGACAGGCTGTTCTACACTGTGTTTAGAGATAGAAGAATCTCACCCCTGTCCTGGTGCTGTTCCTGTCGCACCAGATTTTGACTTGCTCCTCCTCCCTGCCCTGGAATGGCAGCAGGTCCTCTGTGGTAGCCTATGGTGGCTGAAGCAGGAAGGGGTCCCCACACATCTGGACTTCTGTCAGGCTGTTCAGTAGAATATGCTCCTGACCCTCAGCTATGACTCTTGAGCGTTGTGCCACTAACAGGAGGAGTAAATGGCCAGGATGGAGATGGCTTTTCTTATAAGGTCACACTACCTCATCTGCAAGCATACCTCTGATGCCCTCTTGGAGGCCCTTTCCCTGCCATAGCTCAGGCCTTAGAACCTGGGCAGCAAGTAGGCTCATGTTGGTTCTTCCCTCAGGCTGTGCAGTATGAAAACCACTACACCAACACCAAGTATTGCTTGTGCCAGATGCTACGAGAACAGTTGGAGTCGCCCCAGGGAAGGTTGCTCCATGCCGCCCAGTCTTCCCAGGAAATTTGGTGAGAGAGGCAATGGCTGTCCATAATTACTTGCAGACGTTGCCCAGACTTGACTATGAGCCCTGGTTGACTATCAGGGGACCAGGGATACAGCTTCTGGAGGTGGATGTACTGGAGTGGGGTGGTGATGCAGTTTTGCCTCACAGAATAGGATACTTAAGAAACCTTTGGAAATTTCCATCTCTGGACTGATCTCACAGCAGAATTTTGGGAACTAGAGTGCCAGTAAGATGGAGGAATCTGGGGACTGGGCTTGGGAATTCCTGGGGAGGAAGGGACTTTCACAGTAACAGATCTGCCACACACCAGGCCATCAAGACCCAATGGTCAGAATTGAGCCCCTGGCCTGAGCCTGTGCCCACACCCCATCACTTTGCAGTCTGGGAGGCTACCCCATGGTCCTCTACATTTGATATAGCTCCAGTTCAGGTGGTTGACCTTTGGGGCCCCTCACAACGTGGCCTAGTACCTGTTCCTTTGGCTCCATATTTACCTATTTCCCCAGGCCCACACCTGTACTCAAACTGGGTCTTCTGCCTGAATGCTCTCTCCCCCTCATGTTGGCTGTCTGCTTCCTCCTTCCTCAAAGAAACTTTTCTTTTTTAATTAAAATTTTTTTTTAACGTTTATTATTTTTGAGAAAGAGAGACAGAGCATGAGCAGGGGAGGAGCAGAGAGAGAGGGAGACACAGAATCTGAAGCAGGCTCCAGGCTTCAAGCTGTCAGCACGGAGCCCGATGTGTGGCTTGAACCCATGAAGTGTGAGATCATGACCTGAGCTGAAAGTCGGACACTTAACCGACTGAGCCACCCACGTGCCCCATCAAAGAAACTTTTCTAAACCATGCTTGTGCCCAGGCACCCATCCTCACAAATACCCTCTGGTCCTCAAGATGCTTCCTAGCAGGGAAAAGAGTTGCCAGAAGACTCTTCCCAACCCTGTGCTTGTGGTGTTGGTTCAGTCCCTATCCCACATAGCTTAACCAGGGTTGACTCAGGTGTCTAATGAGCTCAAGAGAAAGAGTATAATTTTGTAGCTCTTGATGGTACCTCAGTTTAGTCTAGGCCTAACTGCTTGTGGCTGGGGCAGGAAGTGGGGAACCACTTAGTGGTCGTGGCTTCTGTCTCTTTCTCCCTTGGGTCCACATGAGGATGAGGCTGTGCATAAGCCAGGCGCTTGTTCAGTGTAGGTCAGTTCACTCACTGTTGGCTAGGGTCACTTGCATGTGTTTTATTCTTTGGAAGAGAGTCTGGGCTTAGGTGGTAGAGGTGACCTTTACAGCCTTTTCCACCCACCCCAGCTTGTCTTCCAGTGTCCACCCCCAGAGGCTCACATTCACTCTCTGCCAGTCCAGGCTGATCCCAGGGGTAGGTAGGAGGCACCCCCTGATGGCTAGATCTCAGTGGTGTTTTCATATATATGTGGGGCGGCGGTGGGGAGGAGGGGCATTTCTCAATGGCAAGGCCCTGGGCTCCTGCAGTAGTTTCCTAGATGTTGATTCCACTAAAGGACTTACACTGTGTTGCTTATCCCTCCACAGTGAGGCCTTTGGCCTTGGTGCCTTTTACGAGGAGATGACACAAGAGCTGAATGCCCGGCGGGCTGAGTTCTTAGCCAGGACCCCAGAGGCAGCGGGGGAACCAGCTGAAGACACCTCTGGTATCATTAAGATGGCTGTCAAGTTTGACCGGTAGGTCTGCAGCTTGGCCTCAGCTTGGCTGGGGCCAGCGCCCTCAGCTGGCTGCTGTACATGGTTAATGCTAAGCTTAGGGACTACAAATCTTCTGGGTTTGGATACTCATTCTCATTTTTCAGTGTCCCAGAGATGGCATTTTGAGGAACACGGCCCCTGAAAAAGCCCAGGCAGCACTGTCAGGGGTGTGCATGTTGTCTCAAGTGTGACTAAACACCTTTTCTTTGATCCACCCCCTCCCACAACTTGGGATGGAGAACTTGTCTCCTGTTCTTGAAAGTCTATGCTATTCCCCTGGCCCTGAGCATCTAGCTGCCTCCAAGGCAGTGGTACCCTCGCCCTCATCTGGCTGTGCAACCCCTGCCCATACCTACTGCCCCATACTCACTGCCCCATACCAGCCCTGTGGTTCCCTCTTTAGGCAGAAGTAGCATCAAGATGATTATTCCTTCAGAGTGTAACTCAGCTTGGAGTAAGGTCCTCATCCTTGTCTTCTGCCATCTGGGATCTGAGCCTTTCTCAGGTCCCTGGGCCCATACTGGGAGCCAGTCTTGTCTGGCAAGGGCTTGGGAGGAAGGAGTGTGGGCATAGTTGGTCGGTCATATCTGGGGAGAGCTCCTGGTGGGAAGTTGGAACATAGTGCCTCCCATTCTGTCACCCTATCACCGACTGGCTCTGACTCTGGAAGTAAGAGTACACTGTGTCCAAGGCAGAAACAGATCATCTTGATACTCAGGGGACATGATAAGGGTGGGTAGTAAGCTAGATCCGAGACCGCTGTGTGGCCATCTATATTCCCAACCACTACCCACTCCCTCCTGTCTTGTTTTTTCTTTCTTTTTTTTTTTTTTTTAATTTTTTTTTCAACGTTTATTTATTTTTGGGACAGAGAGAGACAGAGCACGAACGGGGGAGGGGCAGAGAGAGAGGGAGACACAAAATCGGAAACAGGCTCCAGGCTCTGAGCCATCAGCCCAGAGCCTGACGCGGGGCTCGAACTCACGGACCGCGAGATCGTGACCTGGCTGAAGTCAGACGCTTAACCGACTGCGCCACCCAGGCGCCCCCTCCTGTCTTGTTTTAAGAGGCAAACTGGACCTTCCTTTTTGGCTTTTGAAGGCTGTTTTCCAGGCTAGAGTTCAGAGTGCCGGGATTTCACATCCTATCGCAATTCCTCAAGCATGCTGAAGCCCATCTTCCTTTTAGGCAGAACCCAGGCCTCACCCCACTGGTGGAACAGAAATGGGAGCTCAGGGGAATAAGTACAGAAGTCCTGAGGCAGAAGCCTGGTGGTGATGGTGGGTGAGCCCTGACTCCTTCCTCTCCTTTTCCCAGGAGGGCATACTCACCCCAGATCACCCCCAAGATGTGCCTGCTGGAGTGGTGCCGGAGGGAGAAGTTGGCGCAGCCTGTGTATGACACGGTGAGGTCCTGCACCTGGCCCTAGAGTGCTCCCACGGCCGATGTCATCACCCCCAACACACTCATAGCCTGTACCCTGAACTCAAGACTACTTGGCTGGAGCCTGGCTTTGTCTTCCGTGGGCTTGCAATATGCAATGGTTGCTGGCGGCTGGACCAGTTGCTGATATGATAGCCCCTTCTCTGTGTCAGTGGGCCTGTTGTCTAATTCTGGCCACTTTCATAACACTGAACTTGAGGCCTATGTAAGGGGTTGCTTGGGCCAGTCCCTGCCAGTGGTGTTGCTTAGACAAGGGAGACTTCTCTGGAAAGGGCCTATTGGCTTACTTAGGAAGAATGCTCAAACCTAAAAGTTAGACATGTTTTTGGACCAGGCCTTAGCCACTGGGGCACAGAATTGGGCCCCAGACTTGAGGCCCCTTGGTGGAAACTTTAAGACAGTCTTGCTTCACCTCCTCTGGTCCCCGTGGCCATGTCTTGTTTAAGCTGCACTGTCTCTTCTGGACTGACCTTCTGACCTCTAAACTTGTACCTTCTGGGACTTGTGTCCCCCTCTCCCAGAGTGAGTTTTCCAAAGCGAATCTGACCTCTGCCTCCCTGCTCAAGTCCTCATCCTCTCCCCAGTGCCTTTGGGATCAAGCTCCAGCACCTCAACACAGAGCACAGTGCCCCCCACATGCCTTTCTGCTTCATGTCTCGTCCACTCTGCTCTCTGTCCAGCCACATCATCTGGTCACTCTGCCAAGTGTACCTTCTCTGCCACATCCTTGCCCCCTCTTACCCCTTTGCCATCTGGTCAACTCCTCCTCATTTTGGGTGACCTAGCCCATCCAGATGTCAGTAGAAGCAGGATCCATAGTCACGTGCAGCTAAGGGGTCTGATGGCCCTTTGCTTAGGTCCCTGATTGAACTCCTGAAATACTGGAATGTCGTTACCTGTTTGTGTATCTGTCTTTCTTCCCTGGCAGATGCCCAGGCACTTCTGCTAGGGAGGAGCATGTGATACAAGTAGCCTTCATTTAACTTAGGTGGGAAGTACTTCCTTTATCTGCCTTCCTTGTGATCCTGGCAGGTGAGCCCCAGGGCTCATTCCTCTCGTCCCCATGTAGCCATCCCTGTTGCCTTTGCTCTCTTTGCACCAGGTTCAGCGCCCCCTGGATCGCCTCTTCTGCTCTGTTGTGACTGTTGCTGAGCAAAAGTACCAGTCCACCTTGTGGTGAGTTTCCTCATCATTGGGCTTGGGGCTTGGGATGAGGGGCCTGTACTCAACATTGATGTAAGAGGGTTTGGGGAGGATGGTGTACCTGGGCAGTGGCATCCCTGGGTAATGACCCCTTCCTCAGTTTTGTCAGAATCTTTGTCAAGGGTGTGTAGAGTCAGGCCTTTCCAGCCTCTAGTCCTGGAGCCAGCCTGCCTGTCTACCTGCCTTATTGTCCCATACCTATCTGCCCAGGGACAAGTCTAAGAAATTGGCAGAGCAGGCTGCGGCCATCGTCTGTCTGCGGAGCCGGGGCCTTCCTGAAGGTCGGCTGGGTGAAGAGAGCCCCTCTTTGCACAAGCGCAAGCGGGAAGCCCCTGACCAAGATCCTGGGGGTCCCAGAGCTCAGGAGCCAGCAGTGCCTGGGAAGCTGTGCAAGAAGCCCTTTGTGGCCTTGGGAAGTGGTGAAGAGAGCCCCCTGGAAGGCTGGTGACCATTGTCCCTACCTTGGCCATCCCCCTTAGGGGGCCTGGCCGTAAGTTGGCTGTGGGTGCAAAGCATGAACCTGATGCCATTGGACAAATTGCTGACTGTTCCTGGCAGGAGTTAAGAGGTCCTGGCCTGGTCCATCAGCCTGAACCAAAGGGTTCCTAGGGTGCACATCTTCTTTGGTGGATCTGAGTAACAGGGCCAAGTTCCTAGTGACCTCAGTATTTTCTTTGAAAACAGGAACTTTTTGGGTGGCACCTCCTCAACTTGACATTGGTACAGTGCAATAAAGACACCTCTACCCTTACCCATGGCTACTTGCTTCAGCCCTGGGCATTGTCACACACAGACTCATGGCCTGGCATAATTATTTCACTCCCACCCTCTGTGCAGAGCTAGAGCTTCCAACAGCATATCCCCTACCCATCCTTATGGATCTGGTTGGAAGTAGGGGGTTGGGTGTATCCTTTAATGCTCATTGGGCTTGGGCTGAGCCAGAAAGGCCCAAGAAGCCCATTCTACTGATGGCATACCTGAGGTACTGCCCATCAACTGACTTTCTTGATGAGAGGTGCTATAGAATCTGGGAAACAGTTAGGGTATCTGGTACCCTAGTGAGGGACCAGCTCAGATACGTTGGGCAGGTCCTGGGTCTGACCCCCAGCTGGCTGGAGTTCAGATCTGCTGAGGTGTCTGCTCTGGGTAGGGGACACTGAGAACACAGGTTGCTGATGCCAGCAGTTTGGGTCCCTTAAAATCGTCCACCCACGCCGCTGCTTGCCCCCAGCCCCCACTATCCCACTTGGGCCGGAAGGAAGTGGCAGATTCTCTTTAATTTCCTCCTGGCAGTGAGAAGCAAACAAACGGCTACCACATCTCATGGGGCCTCCCCCTCTTACTGGGAGGGGCGTTCTGACCAAAGGTCCCTGCCCTGCACCACCCCCGCTTCCTCCACTGTAAACACACTACTTCTCCTCCCCTTTTCCAAGTGCTGTAGGGAGGGGCATTCCCCTCTAGGCCAAGGCCATGTTTCTCCCATGTCTCTAGGGTCAGGCCCCTATGCCAGCCAGCAGCCCCTGGCCCTGGTGGCCTGAGATCAGGCGGTGATGCCTCTGTTTCAGTCCTGGAGCTGCACCTGTCTGCACACTTGTTCCTCTGTATGCAGATAAGGATACTGCACTACCAGCTGCCTCCCAGAGCCCATTGCTGTCTGACCTTGGGCAAGTCACTTCTAGTTCTCTTTGGGCCTAAGGGCCCTCTCTGAGAGGGAGATCAGCTGCTCTGCCTGCATGAGGCTGACTGGAGGATAAATAGGCCTATGATAGGGCACTCTGTGGCTAATGGGGTCACTCTATGCTGGGGCTGCCCTAGCTTCCCAGACCAGTGCTCCAAGAGAAGGAGCCCCACCCAGGAGACAGACTGAGGCTTGTTGCAGTCTTAACCATCAAGCTTTAGGCACAGTTTCTGACTTTTCTCACAAACTATCTCAGTTAAAATGCCCCTTGGTCTTTCCTCATATCCCAACTGGAACAGGGCAGACAGAGAGGCCCCAGTGGGCCCCCAGGCATCCTGAGCTAGTCAGAGCTTATGGAAGGATCCTATGGGAGCCAAATACCAAGTCTTAAGATCCATTTTTCCTGTGGGTTTGGACTGTACCCTCAGGCCTCTTCCACCAGTGTAGTTTCCCTGGGGAAGCCCCTTCTTTGGTGCATCAGGTTTATTTCTGGGTTATGGAGAAGGAGAGGTGAGGTAGAGGTCAGCTGTTAAGATAGAGGCTGGAGTATGGGGACTTAGAGGGCCCAGGAAAAGCACTGGGGAGAGGGGCATTCGCAGGGGAGCAGGTGAGGGAGGGGCTAGTATATGTTCCATAACTGAGGATGTCTGGCAAAGTTCCTGGTTGAATATGTTGGCTCTCAAATGGTCTCATCTTAGCATACCTCAGTGATGCCTGCCATGGTCTCACAGTGACCTTCCCAAGGTCTGGGACCAACTGGGAGGGCCCAGTTGGGTCTGAAAGCTCCACTTATTGTTCTCACCATGCCCACCTTAAACTAAGGCCATTTAGATGCCCAAACCTCTCTCTGGGCTAGTGTCCACAACACGTAGTCATCCATTCCAGCCACCTAGATTGAGGACTTGCTCTTAGCTCATCACATTTTGGGGACACATGAGAAGGAGGGATGAATAAAGCTGGAGAGGGTGGCACATCTTCCAAAGGTCACAGCGAGAAGACAACTTTGTGCAAAGACGAGTGGGGAATCTTGGGGCGCCTGAGTGGCTCAGTCAAGTGAGTGTCTGACTCTTGATTTTGGCTCAGGTCATGATCCCAGGGTCATGGTATTGAGACCCATGTTGGGCTCTGCACTGAGTGTAGAGCCTGCTTGGGATCCTCTCTCTCTCTCTCTCTCTCTCTCTCTCTCTCTCTCTCTCTCTCTCCCCCCACCCCCCTCTGCCCCTCTCCCCAGCTCATGCTCTCTCAAAGAGAGAGAGAGAGAGAGGAAGGAAGGAAGGAAGGAAGGAAGGAAGGAAGGAAGGAAGGAAGGAAGGAAGGAAAAAAGACAGAAAGAAAATGTAAAAAGATGAGTGGGGAATCTCTTAACCCTCCAGCCCTGCACACTTAGTTCCTTCCAAGTGTCAATCCTGTTCAGAATTCTTCCATGGCTCGCCACTCCCCTCTGGATCAAGTCCAAACTCCTCAGCCTGGCATCTGAGGACAAAATGCTGACCCTGTCTTCTCAGCACCCTGTGCTGACTTCAGCAAACAACTTTGGTCAATTGTAGTTGGCTGGTATTGCCTCTGCCCAGATTGAGAGCTGCTCAAGGGCAGTCCTTGTGTTCCCTATGGCCAGCCTCAGCATGGGAGTAGGGAACAGGCACAAAAGAAGACTCAAATAAGCTTGTTGCATGGGATATGTGGCATAGAAAGAACTTTTCTAAACTCTGACTTTCCTCCAAAGCTCCTATTTTCCCTAATGTGGAACAAAAGGGGTTGGGCTGGGCCCTGCCGGGCTAAGCTGTACCATCCCATGGCTCAGAGGCCATGGGAGAGCCTTCAGCAGTGGGGTTCAGGTCCAGGCCTATGGCAGCTGATGAAAGTAATGGCTTTTCTTAAGTCTCAGGCCTGGCCGGAATTCACAGAGGAGGAAGAAGGGGGTGAATAGCAATCCCCGTAGTCCTTGTCCACCAGTCAGGAGTCCCATTGCACTGGTCCCCTGGCCTCCTGGTTCACAGGGCCCTCAGAAGGCTGGAGGCAGGTCAGATGACCTCTTACCATCTAAAAGAGCTTTTGAGCTGGACTGAGGAAGAGCTGGCCTGAGGAAGAGCTGATAGGGAGGCCTTGGCTGAGGAAAAGGAGTGGAGAGAGTTCAGGTATTGGTGTGTGTGAGTGGGGTAGACCTCTGTCCCACCTTGCAGAGCTCTAAGCCATTGCTGCTTTTCTTACAAAGATGGTGACACTTTTCGTACAGTCAGTGCCTACTGATGCTTTAGCCCTTATCAATCTAGGTTAGAGTTCTGTTTTCTCCAGCCCATAAGCCTTCCCAGGAAATGACCCCTTCTAAGTGTTCTCCAGGTGCACAGTGGCTGGGAACACAGATGAGTAAAACAGACACACAGATGGATGCTTTGGTGAATTGTTCAAACCATCTCCAGCTTCTGTGGTCCCTTCCTGGTGGTAGGGCTGATAGGTCCAGGGTCTCCCTCTTGCATTCTCTGTGGCCTGGCTAGCTGGGTCCCTTGTTTGGAGGGCAGAGGGGCTAGGTAAAGATCCATTTTCTCAATCCAGATAATAACCTGGAAAGTATGTTGGGGGGAGGTCGGGGGTGGTGATGGACAACACATCCTGAAATTGCTCATTAGGAGGGTACCACCCACACAATGCCATTGGCTCCCTCTCCTTGACCTGTTATTTTCTTCTGCCCGTAATTTCACCCTCCCCCAGTACAACTCAGTAATTCATCCAAAATTCTGAATATGTTAAGTTCCTTGCTCTAAACCCTTCTATGGCTCCCTGCTTCCCTCAGGATAAAATCTAGGTACTTTGTAGTGGCCTGCAGCACTCTGCCAATTCATCTGGCCTTATCTTTGGCTTCTGCTCACTGCAGGTACTTTCTGATTTCTAAGTTTTTGGCAATCTGTTTTCTGCCTGGAACCATCTTCCTCACTTCTTGGCCATCTTTCCAATTCCTACTTAGTCCTGTGGAGGCCCTGTAACCCCAGTGGAATTATGAACCTTCTTGGAGATCCTGGCACAAGCCTAATCTCTTCACACAGTGATTATAGATTTGCTGTCCTCTCCCGCTCTCCTGAAGGGAGACTAATTTATCTCTGCTTTCCTAGGTTCAGCACAGGTATGGGTACAGAGCACTCAGCAGGAAAAGTTTTCTGCCCAATCCAAGATGAACATTTTATCTGCTCTGGACATTACCTGTCCTCCTGACTTGAGGCCTAGTTAGGCCTTCCCTAGGGCTCCCTGGTAGCTCAGGTATCGGTCCATATATTGAAACCTTTCTGCAAAGCACTCCACTTTGCCCTCTTCTCCTTTTTGTGGGAGAGCTCCTGGGCCTTTGCACCTGCACCCAAGGCCGAGACCTAGTGCCCTGAGTTCCTACACAACATGCTTCTATTGATACTGTGCCCTTTGGAGCCTAGAGCTAGGGAAGTAGGTCACCGCTCCTTCTCCCAATTCTCGAGCTCCCAGTCCACCCTGCCTCTTGGAGTCCTAAGTAAACAATCCAGGCTCAGCGTCCCCTGGCACAGCTTCCACCCCAGGCCCAGGAGGAGGCATCTTGGGTCTCAAGGGAAGACAGTCTCGCTGGGGAGGAACCGAGAGCGAAAAACAGTTCTTCAGACAGTGTCACTTCCTCTCCACTAACAAACCACTCATTTTGGGTATCGGGCCCTCCTTTCACGGATGTGCACCGGGATGCTGAGGTCTCCGAGCCCGTGAGTGGTGCGAGTTCACGACGGGCTTTCTGGTTCAGTCGGCTTACAGCAACGGGCAGACTTTGCCCATGGGGCTCTGCCGAGTCCTCTAACGCGCTGGCTGTCCTCCAGGGAGTAGTTGCTCGCTAGCCGACGCGGACAAAGGCGCCGCTACCGGGAGCGGGCCCCGCCCCGAAAGGGTGGATCTGCATCGTTGAGGAGCAGAGACTCCGGACTCCTCGCGTAGCGCAGGTCTCCTCGGACTCCTCCCCAACCGAGCTGGAAGCTCAGCGGGCCTCACCCCAGGCTCCGCCATTGGGGTTGGGGTGGCGGGATGAGAGTGTGAGTGGCGTTCACGTAATACCCCTCCGGGGCCCTGACACATTCCCCAAACCCAGCCATTAGAGTAACATTTCAGCCGCCCTTCACCGAAGCCATAACCATACTCGACGTGAGCTCTGCCCAGTAAGGAATGGGATCTTCGATTGGCGGGTGGATTGGATTGCATTCAATCCAATAACAGAGGGCTATCCGCCTCACACGCGGGTGTAGGGCCCTGGTTTAGAAGTTGAGGAAAGGATAGCGGCCGAACTACAACTCCCAAGAGATACTGGGGTTATCCAGCGCTCCTTATGCACGTGACTTCCTTCTCCCGGAGAGGGAATCACGCGGTAGGCCGTTGATGGGGCGGAGCCATTGGGCTAGCAGGGGCGCTAGTGGCCTATGCGCAGCACGCTCTGATGGGCGCGCGGTAGGGGGCGGGGTTAGTCGTGCAGCCCTGCGCGGCAGCGCGCTGGCTGAGGCGGCTGTTGGGGGGCGGGGAATATCAGCTAAGGCGACCGTGGCGGCTTAGGCACCAGCGACGGGTTGTGACGGCGGCTCCTGGTGCGGCTCGGCGCGCGGCCAGCTCTCAAGTTCGGAACGGAACGCTCGGTGTCACGGTCCCTGCCCGGAAACTTTGCCGCGGAGCCGCGACCTCCTGGCCCGAGCGGCCGGGCATGAAGCGGCGCTGAGGAGCTGCCGCCGCCGCTGCCGCCGCCTCCGTCGCCGCCGCCGCCAGAGGAGGAGCCGCAGCACCCTGGGCCACGCCGATGACTACTGCAAACTGTGGCGCCCACGACGAGCTCGACTTCAAACTCGTCTTTGGCGAGGACGGGGCGCCGGTGCCGCCGTCCTCGGGCTCGCGGCCTGCAGGTGGGTGCCGGGCGGGGCGGGACCGAAAAGCGTCTCCTCTCCTCGTTCGCAAGAGCTCGCCGCTTCCCTGGTGGCTTGGTTGTCTGGGGCTTAGTAATATCGTGTGTGTGTGTGCGCGCGCGCGCGCGCGATGAGCGAAGAGCGGATTTGTGTGTGTGGGTGTGGGTGTGTGTGTTTGTGCTTGCGGTGAATGAAGAGCAGATTTAAATCGCTTGAAGAGTTGTGTGGGTCGCAGCGACGTGGAAGTGGCCGCGGGCTTGGCTGGATGCGAACTAGTGGGGAACTCGACTCCGGGACTCCTATGGCCAGTGGACGCCTGCGGTTTGGAGGCTGAGGATCGGGGCCGCTGCCCAAGTGGTGTCTGCTTGTCGTTGCTTTGCCAACGTGGTGCGGAGAAAAAGCTGACCCTGTGAAGTGTAAGCGCACTTAACTTTTCATCTTTCCTAGGTTTTTAATATTTTTGTTTTAAAGATGTACATTCTTGAGGTGTAAGAGTTCTCTGAAATTCGTGCACATGTCTGTTTAAATCTGCTTTCTTAGAGTAATGCCATCGTGTTAACACTTGGGCAAGTTTATGGCCCACATTTAAGTCGAAGTGTAACTATAACGGGTCTTTTCTGAAAACTACATTTCTTGAGCAGAGTGTTTTGAAAGATTAAGAAAAGTGGGGTGCCCTGTTCATAATTCTAGAAAGTTCTGGGAGTCAGTTTTTATTTTAATTAAAAGCCCACCTCAGAAGATGTTTTAAAGGAGCTCGTGAATTGGGAAGGTTGAACACCGTAATGCTTGGAGGTCAGACCAATCAGGAAATAGAAACAGGATGGTTGGGGACTTGGAGCTCTCCTGTGACCTGGTTTGGAATACTGTGGTTCATTAAGTTCAGTTTCCCTATTTCATATGTAGACGAACTTCAAAAGAGATGGGTAAGATTAATCCTTATTCTTTCTGGGTATTAGTTGAGTTACTTCATGATGTTCAGTAGACTGTTCAGTAGAGTTGCAATGAAAAACATACCTAAACGTGAGGCTTAAGGATTCTCTGGACGGTATTGTCTTATTAGTCCTTTTAGTCTTCATATGTTGTCTTTTTAGCATAATTATTTCAGCAAAATACATTTATTTCAATTCCACTGACATTACTTGAGCACCTTGTATGTTGAAGATACTGTTAGGTACTTTGTAGTGTTATGATGGGTGCAAAAAAGGACTGAAGGGCCCTCAAGGAGCTTGGGAAATGGGAGAGGGACATATAACCCAAGTAATTCTGCTTCCAGGCAGACTGAATGGTGGTGTGTGTTATAACATAGGCACAAACGGGAAAGTGACATGTGTGGAGAGTAGTGGCACTGAATTATGTGTTTAGGTTATTGAGATTTAACAAAGTAAAAACAACTTGTTTTAATGAGTATTTTTATTATAAGAAAATAAATAGTTGATGTGTGCAAACTTTTACTGAGGACAGATGTGATTAGAGAATGCTGTAAAGCAAATTCATGATCAATAACGTAGTATTCTCATGTAAGTAGGAATTGTATATACATCCAAAGTATTGGACAGCATTTAAAGCTATGAAAACAGCTTTTTAAGAGATTACTTTTGCCATAAAACTCTCCAAACCATTTCGGTATTAAAATGGGTCTAGTAGGTGTTAAGGTTTGAAACTTGACTTGTAACTGAAATTCCCAAATTTAAACTTGAATAGTTTCATTTGACAAAAAGTCCACTTTAAAATATTATGGCAGCTGTTTTTAAGTGTTCTTTCTTCTTCAAATTAAGATGAAATATACATGACATAACCATTTTAAAGTGAGCAATTCAGTGACATTTAGTGCACTGACAGTGTTGTGCAACCACTTCTATCAGGTTCCAAAACATTTCCATCACTCCTGAAGGAAATCCCAAACCTATTTAAGTAGTTGCTCCTCATTCTCCTTTGTCCCTTCCCAGTCCCTGGCTTCCCAGTCCCTAATATGGGATTTGTTTGTATGGATTTACCAATTCTGGATATTTCATGCAAATGGAATCATACAAATGTGGGCTTTTGTGTCTGGCTTCTTTCACTTAGCGTAGTATTTCATGGGTCATGCATGTTGTAGAATACAGCAGTACTTCATTCCTTTTTATGGCTGAATATTTTATATATACCTCATTTTATCCATTCATCCATTGATGGGCATTTGGGCTGTTTCTATCCTTCGGTTATCTTGACTAGTACTGCTTTGAACACGTAGCAGCTAAGTTAAAAATTCTGCTGGGCAGGATGTTTTGTATATTCAAAACTACTTGTTTGCAAAATTAGTTTTCATTTTATTTTATTTTTTAAAATTTATTCTTAAAAAAAATTTTTTTTAATCTTTATTTTTGAGAGAGAGACAGCGTGTGAGCAGGGGAGGAGCAGAGAGAGAGGGAGACACAGAATCTGAAGCAGGCTCCAGGCTCTGAGCTGTCAGTAGTTCGCGAGTTCGTGTCCTGAGTCAGACTCTGTGCTGACAGCTCAGAGCCTGACTCAGGGCTCGAACTCACGAACTGTGAGATCATGACCTGAGCTGAAGTCAGACATTCAACCGATTGAGCCACCCAGGTGCCCCAAAATTGATTCTTAATTTACTTATTTATCTTTAGAAAGGGGGAGGGTAGCGGGGGAGAGAGAGAGAGAGAGAGGGAGGGAGAATCCCAAGAGGCTCCACACTATTAGCGTGGAGCCTGACACAAAACTCGAACTCTTGAACCAAGAGATCATGACCTGAGCTGAAATCAAGAGTCATTTGCTTAACTGACTGAGCCATCCAGGAGCCCCACGTTTTCATTTTAATAAGCATAATTAGAGTGTGTAGTTTGAAGGAACTAAGTGGATTAAACTGACATGCTTTTAGGATGATAATATGCAGTACTGTGGGCCATGAGAATAAAATTGCTTGGTAGAATTCAGATCAATGTTGGGTTATATCAGTGTGTTTACTTGTTTTTGGATTCTTTTCCTTACTGGATTGAAAGTTCCATGAAGGCAGGGATAGTGTCTGTATCTTGTTCATAGTTATATGATCGGTGCCTAGTACAGTGCCTTTATCATAAGAGTGGGCACCCAGTATTTGTTGCATTAATAAATACTCCTTAAGTTTTGAGTCATTGCTCACTTTTTTTTTGTGGTAGAGGAAGTTAATGAGACTTGTTTCAATTCTTTGGCTTTTATCAGTCAGTTCCATAAGACAGTAGATCTTGGTAATTTTGGCAGCAGGTTTTCCATCTGTCTGAGGGTGTAAGAGTCCTTGTATCACCTCTAACTTTCCATACAGAAGACTTTTGAAAAATATTTGGTGGAGAGGATAATGGACAGGAACTGAGGACAAGCTAAGGGGCCGAATTAGTAAATGTCCTAAGAGCAAGCTTATTAAAAGTACACATTAGATGATTTGATACTTGATAATGTTGGATACATTTATGATTGACTTTTTAAAAAAAAGGCTTGTTTAGTTTTGAGAGAGAGAGCAAAGGGGTAGGGGCAGAGAGAGAGAGAAGAGAGAGAGAGAAGAGAGAGAGAGAAGAGAGAGATTAAGACCCTGGAGTCCTTAGCCTTTTTCTTTCTCTCTCTCTCTCTTTTTTAATATGAGGTCAGTGTTAGTTTTAATTTTTCCAGTTAAAAATGAATCAGGGCGCCTGGGTGGCTCAGATGGTAAGCATCCGACTTCGACTCAGGTCATGATCTCAACATTACCAAGTTTGAGCCTTACCTCAGGTTCTGTGCTGACAGGTGAACCTGGACCCTGCTTCGGATTCTTGTCTCCCTCTCTCTCTGCCCCTCCCCTGCTTGTGCTTTGTCTCTCTCTCTCTCAAAAATAAACATTAAAATATATATATATATACACACACACATATATATATATATATAAATGAATCAAACTATTTTAAGTTTTTTCTTAATAACCTAGCTTCAAAATGAAGACATACTTCAATAGTAAATAGAGAATTTTAAATTGATAAGTGTTTCATGTATTTCACTAGCATTATTTGCCATTATAAAGGGCAGCCTCTGGTGCTTTATGTATTTATTTATTTATTTATTTATTATTTGTATATCTCTAATTTAGTTTGATGTCATAATTTTTCACATTCAAAGTTTCACTCTCAGGGTTTGGTTCGTTGTTAAATATTGACTCTCTAGTCCTGAATGAGAGTCACTGGGAGGAGTGTGTGCTGTATACTGACTGCATAATATCTTCCCTAATGTTGCTTTTTTCAGAGGGGAGAAAAATGTGTATTTTTATAAGAAATTTACTTTAGGATAGGAAGTGTAATTTCATCAGATAGCATTTCAGTACACAACTTTTTCCCATATAAAGTTGAGGAACTTTTCCTAGATGATTGTCATAGTCTTTTTTTTTTTTTTTTAATGTTTATTTTTGAGAGAGACAGAGCATGAGTGGGGGAGGTGTAGAGAGAGAGGGAGACACAGAATCTGAAGCAGGCTCCAGGCTCTGAGCTGTCAGCACAGAGCCCAGTGCGGGGCTTGAACTCTGGAACTGCAAGATCCTGACCTGAAGTCGGACACTTAATCTACTGAGCTACCCAGGTGCCCCTATTGATAATTTTTAAAGTGTTTGTTTTATCCATGTTAAATGAGATGATGTATTTAAAGCTCTTAGCACAGTTCTTGGTCCAGTAGTACTCATTAAGTGCTGGTAGTTAACATTTCTTAACACACACACACACACACACACACACACACACACACACACACCCTGATGATAGGTTATTTTTTATTTCCTCTTCTTCCCTAGATCCTTTGCCCTATGCTAAACTAAAACACTGAGAGAGAATAGGGGCAGATAGGAGATCCAGTTATTTAAACCTTACTTAGGTAAGTTGAAATATTTGTCATAGACTTTTGTATTTTATCTTTTATTCTTTTTGTTAACCTCATTTGTCATATCTTACTAAATAAAAGTGCTGAAGGTCCCTAGCTTTTATATTTTTCTAGTGTCTTGAATCAAATTGTTACTCAGTATGGTGTGAAAGTTGGTAGATTTGCTACCCATATTAAGTATAATTGGATATTTAAATCAGTATGAAAAAAGGGAAGTTACTTCTCTGGTTTCCTGTAGAAATTTAATGGTATGTTTGTACAGCACGTTAGATAGTGTTTAGAGGAGATGTTTACTGGTGAGCCTTACTTTCATACCATAGGTCAGCTTTTTCTTTAGTCTTGAATATAAGTGAGAATATGTATTTGGTGATTGCATCACTGATAAACATTTCAGCATTTCAGTTGGAAGAATAACTTAATATTCTGTTTGACACTTTCCCTGATAAGGGTAGATGTTCCTGGGGGGCATTAGCAGAATTTTGTGATGGAGGTTAATGAATAAATGTAGTTGAGTGAATATGGGGAAATTGAAGAAGAAAAATTTCAATGTCACATGTTGTGTTGAAACTTCAAATGTGGAAGAGCATTGCTATACCTGCACTTTGTTAGGTTTTCCGTTTGCCAATACAAAAGGGATATTTCGGAATATATTCTAAACTATTCGTAGAGGTAATACTGTAGTAGTTATATTACCTAATATAACAATTGAGTATTACATATATGGTCAAGAAATTGTAGGAGTTTTGTAAGGCCTGTATCTTAGGCATTTAAAGTCATTTAAGTTATTAATTTAGCGTAAGTTGTAGAATCAACTTACTATTATGACTTGCCTTTTCTGGGGCAACCAGTTAACTTTGCCAGTAATTGTATATATTTTTATTGAGGGCAGATCCCAAGTCCTGCTTTTGAGTTTTGCTCTTTATTTACTTTTTCAATGAGATGTGATCACAAGGACATTTTTGGTAAGAAAATACAAAATTTGTTTTTCTTCAGAGAAAATAACAAAATACTGATATATAAAAATGGATACCTATTAAGAGAAAATACGCAGTTGTGTTACTGATGATGAAGTTTAATGCATCCTTTACTTTCCTTATTAGTATTGAGTAGTTGGTGGTGGTGATAATGATGGTAGATGATGATGGTGATGTTTTATTTTAAATAAGAGGTGGGGTTGAGGAAGCCATAATACCGTGAAGTCAGTCGCATTACTCTTAAGAGATAGGAAACCTGAGTAGGTTGAGTCACATTTGATAGTAAGCTGTAATTTGCTCACAGCAGTAACATAAACAAGGGAGGTGTTGTCTAAAGCTGTCCTGGTGGGTCAGGGGAGTAGACACAACCGAGTTGGCAGTAAGCCTGGCTTCTAAAACAAAATCCAAGTCATCAAATTTGCCCAGGCATGCCGTTTGAGGTTCAAGTAACAGTGGAATTTAAGAGGAGTGAGTTTGTTCTTGGAGGCTTAGCAGAGTCACAAACAGGAGTAAGCTTTTTAAAGAGCCATACTTTTAACTTTAAACATAGTGTGAATCTGCATATATTTTAGCATTTCTGGTAATATTTATATAATTGTATTGCATGACTCTCACCTGCTTGGTAGACTTTAGAAGAGAAGAACAATTGGACCTGAAAGATTTAAGTAGTGTGGTTTAGGGGCACGTGGGTGGCTCAGTTGGTTAAGCTTCTGACTCTTGGTTTTGGCTCAGGTTATGATCTCATGCTTTGTGAGTTCGAGCCCCATATCGTGCTCTGTGCTGACAGTACAGAGGCTGCTTGTAATTCTCTCTCTCCCTCTCTTTCCCTGCCCCTCCCACACTTGCTCTCTTTCTCTCTCTCAAGATAAATAAACTTAAAAAAAAAACCTAAAAAGAAACAAATAAATAAGTAAATAGTGTTGGCTATGAACTTTCTTTGAATTGCTAGCTGAAATTTAATCATCGGGACAGTTCTGGTTATCATGTTGGTATTCCTGTGTGTAAGGGAACTACATGTCTGTGAAAGCTAGAAAATCCCAGGTACACCGGAGAAGTAACTTTGAAGCTCCATTTAACTACAAAATGTAAAGTTTCAGTATGTCTTACGTTACAAAAGCAGGTGAGAGTTTAAATTTTTTAAAATGTTTTATTTATTTATTTATTTAAAAAATTTTTTTAACGTCTTTTATTTATTTTTGAGACAGAGAGAGATAGAGCATGAACGGGGGAGGGACAGAGAGAGAGGGAGACACAGAATCGGAAGCAGGCTCCAGGCTCTGAGCCATCAGCCCGGAGCCCGACATGGGGCTCGAACTCACGGACCGCAAGATCGTGACCTGAACTGAAGTCGGACACTTAACCGACTGAGCCACCAGGCGCCCCTAAAATGTCTTAAATAACTGTTTTTAGTATTTTAAAATAATTTTTATATTTCTGAATTTTGTGTTAAATTTTTATCAGCTTTGCTGTTTATTTTAATTAGAAATTAGGATTGTATGAGCTTTGAGATTAATATTAATAACTTCTGGTGATGTTAATTTATATCATTGAAAAACACTTCTTTTTAAATGTTTATTTTTTGTAATGTTTATTTGTTTATTTTGAGAGGGGGAGGGGCAGAGAGAGGGGGAGAGAGAGAATCCCAAGCAGGCTCAAGGCTATCCGTGTAGAGTGTGACTCGGGGCTTGATATCACTAACCATGACATCATGATCTGAGCCAAATCAAGAGTTGGATGCTTAACTGACGAGCCACCCATGCGCCCCTGAAAAATATTTCTGAAAGCATTTTTTCCTATCAAGGTAATCATTGGCCAGAACACTTTAATGGACAGTTTGTGAGTTGTACTTAAATGTAAATCTTTTTTGGTATTGCTTTGAAGTAAAAAAGGTTGTTAAATAAAAATGACAGGAAAAAAATGACATTCAAAAGTTGTGTTGAAGCTAGCTAGGGGTGCCTGGCTGGCTCAGTCAGAAGAGCATTTGACTCTTGACCTTGGGGTTGTGAGTCTGAGCCCCATGTTGGGTATAGAGATTACCTAAAAAATCTAATAGACTTAAAAAATTGTTGAAGCTAGATGATGGGTATATGGGAGTTTGTTGTAATAGTCTTTGTATTTTTGTGTATGTTTTTAAATTTCCATGATAGAAAGTTTAAAAAATGGCATTCAGAAACTCTTCAAGTTTTTAAAGTTCTAGGTTAGGATAGTAAAAAAAAAAAAAAAAAATTTTTTTTTCTTTTTTTTTTAGTTTATTTATTTTGAGAGAGAGAGATACACGTGCACAAGCAGGTGAAGGGCAGAAAGAAGGAGAGAAAGAATCCCAAGCAGACTCTGTGCCATCAACACAGCCTGATGTGGGGCTTGAACTCACGTACGGTGAGATCATGACTTGAGCCTAGATCAAGATCAAGGTTGGACACTTCACTGACTGTGCCCTCCAGGCACCCTAGGAAAAGTGTTTTAAAATAGCATTGTGAAGTTAGTGAGATTTGCTGTTGCGTGTAATTTTTTAAAAAACTGGTTTAACAAATAAATAGGATAAAAATTAGTTGTGGTATATCTGATTTACAAAACTTATTTCACTCTTTAATTAGTAGTAGGATGGTGAAGTGAGTTAGTATACATAAATAGGAGGTGAACAGATCTTATGATATGCTTTTATATAGGTATTTTTTAATTTTTACAATGTTTTCTAACTGTGGGCTCAGAATAATTCACTTATTGTTTGGTAATTTAAGGGCCTGAAAATGTTAATGTTTGATCATATTGCTTGTATCTATCAGTCTAATATTTATTAAGTACTGTCACTTTCCTTGAACTTTTAGATTTATGATGAAATTAAACTACTGAACTTGGTCTTAATTTTAAGACTAGATTTTTAAGTTTACTATATAATTGATAGAGATTAACTCACAAAAATAATTGACATATAAAATCTTCTGATTTGTGAACATTTCAGAGCAAACAGGATCCGAAATTTATGTCTTACATCTTGCCATTTGTGAGATCATATTGGATACTAAAGGAATAGAAGTAATAAACTTGTCCTTTATAAAAGAAAACCCTTTGGGGAAAATAAAGTTTCATCTAAATGTTACTTTTTCATTTTTTATTGCAACATAAGAGTTTCAAAGAAGCTTGATATTTTTCTGTTAAATTCTTTATAGTTTTCATCTCCTTTCAGTAGAGGCTGTTCAGTAAAAATGACGTTTGGATTCATGAAATTTTCTCTTCATATTTTATTCCTCCAAAATCTGTTTTGAAAGTCGCAGCTAAGGGCATCTTTGATTCCTGCTCCTTGCTTGCATCTACAACCTGCTTCCACCCTGGTCCTTTTCATCATGCTCTACCTGTTTTATATCCCTCACTCTGTATGTTAATAACAAGTTTGTCATCTTTAATTTTATTCATCTCTTTTAAGTCCCAGTGTGAAACCTTCCCCTGAACCCATTTATCTGAATTGCCTCTGCCATCCATGTGCCTTTCTCTTTTGAGTCACTCTAGAAATATTATTTTGAGGTAGTGCTGAGCTAGGTCTAAGTTCTAGATTCCTTTTTGTTGCCGGTTGTGTGACATTGCTTAAAAAGCACAGGATAGTTTTAGGCTAATTCAGTCCTTTCGTTTTATAAGAGAGGAAACTGAGGTTTAAGTTTACATGTCCAGGGTTATTTAAACAGTTTCTAAAAGGAAGATCTGAGGACCTGACTCCTACTCCTTCATTCTTGTCTAATAAATTGCTTGATTTCTGCTTGAAAATTATAGAGTTGTTTTTGCACGGCTTATAATTTTGATCATTTTGGTAACTGTTCCTTTTTTGTTAGTGTTCTATTAGGTAAGTACTTAATTTAATTGAGTACCTGTTGTATGCAAGATATTTTTATGTACATTATTTCTAAGTCTTAGGATAATCTGAAGAGGTGTGTGTTACTTCCGTTTTATACCTGAGGAAACAGAAATGCCAGATTTGAGCATTTAGAGAGTGGAAGATTTGGCATTTGAACCCTTTTTTATCCTCCTTCCCCCCCCCCCCCCCCCCCCCCCCCGGCTCTTTCTCCTATGCCTCTCACCTCTCAGAGCTGAAGTACAGAAATAGTTTTTCATTTGATGAAACCAAGACTCATGGTGAAACAGGGCTTACAAGTTACGTATGTGTTCTTGTGACTAGATTTTCTGCTTTTGGCTCAGAATGGCTGCTTGAGAGATGATGCTTCTACTCCTGCCTGCTCTAGAAAAATGGTATAGCATTACAGCCAGATCAATAGAAGGTACCGCACAGCTAACTGTGCTAGGCCCAAATTTAGCCGTTAGGCCTCTTTTCTTTGCTTCCTTGCGGACCTGGAGGTCAAGAGGTCATGTTGTTCTAGGTTTTCAAGTAATGAGGATTTGGCCTTTCTCTTTGGCAACTCCCTCCCGTGTTGTCCTGATTAGGGTCTGATTTGTGACCTTTGCAGGCTATTTTGTGCTTATGATTTAAAATGTAAAGCATTTTTCGATTAGTCATCAGAATTGCTCTAAACTGAAATGAGGGAAAAGTTCAGAATTTAAAAAATGTGAAATTACTAGTTAGGGCAGTTTTTTTTTGTTGTTGCTTTAAAAATTAAAAAAAAATTTTTTTTAGCATTTATTTTTGAGGAAACAGAGAGACAGAGCGTGAGCGGGGGAGGGGCAGAGAGAGAGGGAGACACAGACTGCGAAGCAAGCTCCTGGCTCGGAGCTGTCAGCACAGAGCCCTACATGGGGCTCAAACCCACTGACAGTGACCTGAACTGAAGTCAGACAGATGCTTAACCGACTGAGCCACCCAGGTGCCCCAGGGCAGTTTTGTTTTGGTTGTTTTTTAAGTTTGAATTTTGCTTTCATGTGTTCTAAAAGATATGTACATACTATTTTTTTTTTTTTTTTGCTTGAATTTAGAACCTAAATAAAAACTGATGTACCTTCTATAGCCACTAACACTGATTCACATTTTTTTCCTTGATATTTTGGTCAGTTTGCCATCTGTCACTTACTCTTATCTCTCAGGATCAGCACTGCCTTTTGGGCTCGTTTTTGTCTACTACCTGTTTGTTTTTACATGCACCCAATTGTCTCTGAGCTTTACCAGAACTCTACTTTTCAGAGCAAAGGCAAGAAAGCCTTTTTGTTACATTACCTAGTATATGTTGACTGATCACTGTTTTGAAACTTTGTTGACTTTTATAATTTGATCACTATTTGAAAGAAATAGTAATACTTTAAATACTAGTTTACACATAAACAAAATATATTTGGTAGGGGAAATAGACATAAACCCGTGGAATCTTTCTAAGAGCGAGGAAGGACTGTTCCAGAAGCCTACAGCAAACTTAACCTCTCATTTCATTGACCAAAATTGGGTTACATTCCCTTTCCTAAATTAGTCACTGGTAAAGACCGAGAGAATTATTCTTAGCCAACCAGGCCCATCCCTTGGCCTGGTTGACTTCCCCTGAAGCGCAGGGTACATGAGAGAGGAGTGGATGCGTGGAAGAACAGATATTAAGGAGGAAGGGGAAAATGGAGGGGGAAGGGAGGATCAACCAAAAGAATACTCTGCACTTTGTTAGCAGTTGAAGAACTTTGTTGTTGTTGTTATTATTATTATTATTATTATTATTATTATTATTATTATTTTAAATGTTTATTTTTGAGAGAGAGAGAGAGAGAATGACCAAGCACAAGCAGGGGAAGGGCAGAGAGAGAGAGAGCAAGCGGGGGAACAGAATCCAAAGCAGGTGCCAGGCTTTGATCTGTCAGCACAGAGCCTAATGCGGGGCTTGAACCCACTAACGGTGAGACCATGACCTGAGCCGAAGTCGGATGCTCAACTGACTAAGCCACCCAGGTGCCCCTAGCAGTTGAAGAACTTTAAAATGTAAATGCAACTTTTACTGTGCAGTTACTTTTTCTGGCACATGCTTTTTTTCTTGCTTTGTCAAAGTTCTTGGGGTGGACATGGAAACTCCTATAAATGCAGAGAAATAATGAGTTATGGCTAGTAGGTTTTGGTGGCTTGGTGTCTGATAAGTGGGATATGTGGGACAACAAATTCATGTTCCTTCTGTTGTTCAAGTGGAATTGGGTGGCTGTGCGGACATACAGAAGCATAAAGACAGTCACCTAGTTAAACCAGTCCTGATTTTTCAAAATTGCATAGGTTAAGTGTTTTATTTCACTCTTTGTCTTTAAGACTAGTCTGAAAGGAACCTAGCATTTGTTAAGTGGTAAAATAGAAGGATGTGCACTGGGAAGAGAAAGTAGAAACCAGACAGGAACATTATATAAGATTTTAGAGTAACTGAGAGGGAGGGGACCTTAAAACCATTAGCTGAGTAAATGTACAAAATCATTCAATCTTTTAACAAAATTTATTATATCAATATTATGTTTGAATATGGTTCAGTTTATTGGAGCAGACATGTAAATAAACACAATATCTATATAATACAGGTACAGAGAAGATCCTCTAAAAGCATAAATGAGAAAGAGCTTAACTTTGAGAGGTCAATGAAGAGGTTACATTGAGCTGAATCCAGTAGAATGAGTTTTCTAGATAGATAAAGGAGGGAAGTATATTTCAGGTTCATTGATGACCAGATCCAGAGACCCAAGTTAGAGAGTCCTTTAATTTGGAAAGGTTGAAGATCAGGCTGTAGTATCCAGATTTGGTCTGAGAAGGAGAGCCTTGTATGCCGTAATGAAGAGTTTGGATATAAGAATGAAGATAGCAGGGAGCCACTGAAGGATTTGAAACTGGTTAGGAATGCCAAATCTGTGGCTTAGATCATGGATTAAGGCAGGAATCGAGGGAGTGGGGTGGGTGGGGGCAGCAAATGTATCTGAGAAATAGTTAAGGGCAAAGGAGTAGAGATGGCAAGGTGGAAATAAAACTGAAATAGATTTAGGGGAAATAAATCAATAGGACCTGGTATCTGTTGAATAAGGAGAGGAAGGAAGCTAGATTATTTCTGCTTTTCTAGTTCAGGTCAGTGTGGTAGGGAAAGAAGCAGATTTGGAGGTGGGGAGAGGGAAAGGTGATTCCATTTAATAAAATGTGCTAGGCATTATGAAAAGTCTGTGAGGCTTATATACCATTTTACCTGGGTGATAAATGGTGGAGAAGAGACTAGACAAAGTAAAAAGGGGGTTTGGGCTTCCGGGCATGGTGGTGTTAGTTGAGGGAAGGCGATTGGGAAATGTATGATAAATAAGGGTTGTTTAGTAAGATTTGTTAAGCAGATAAGAGTGCTTCTCTTCCTGGTACTGAAGAGGAGGAACACTTACAAATGGAAATTTCTATCACCTTGGTGAAGGAAAATTTATGCCCTGCTTTTAGGCAGAAAGGGAGAAGGCAGAGTTGTTCCTGTGCTTGGTGTTTTTTAATTGCCTTCAGCTCAAATAATCCTTATGCTAAAGTGACATATTTGGGGTGGTATATTCTGATCTCCTGTAATACTTATTTAAAGTGTACAGTCTGATAAGTTTTGACACGTGTATCTATGAAACTTTTCCCACATTCAAGATAGTGAATATATCCATTACCCCCAAAAGTTTCCTTGTGTCCCACTAGTGGTCATTCCCTCCCACTCACCTTTCCTCTTTACCCAGATAACCACTGAAGTCACTATAGAAAACATGTAAATGAAATCATGGAGTATGTACTTTTTTTCTTGGTCTGACTTCTTTTATTGGGCATTGTTATTTTGAGATTCTTTCATATTAAAGAGTATATCAGGTCATTTTTATTGGAAAGTAGTTCCATTGTATGTGCATATACCACAGTTGTTTATCCACTCACCTCTTGATGTACTTTTGGATTGTTTCCAGCTATTGGCTATTACAAATAAAGCTGCTGTGAACATTCATGTATAAGTATTTATGTGAACACATATTTCCTTTACTCTTGGATAAATACTTAGGAACAGAATGGTTTGATCATGTGATAGGTGTAAGTTTAACTTTATGAGAAACTGTCAAACTGTTTCCACTTCAAAAGTGGATGTATCATTTTACATTCCTGTTAGTGGAAATGTACATTTGTACATCCTCACCAGCATTTGGTATTGTCAGTCGTTTTAATTTTAGGCATTCTAATAGGTATGTAGTAGTATCTCCTTGTGGTTTTATTTTATATTTCCCTAAGGACTACTGCTGTTGAGCATCTTTTTATGTGCTTTTTTTTCACCATCTGTATATCTTTTTTCATCAAGTGTCTATTCAGGTTTTTTGCCTATTTAAAAAAACCTTGGGGGGCACCTGGGTGGCTCAGTCAGTTAAGCATCCAGCTGTTGATTTCTGCTCAGGTCTTGCGTGGTTCATGGGTTCGGGCCCCACATTGGGCTCTGCACTGACAGTGTGGCGCATGCTTGGGATTCTCTCTCTCTCAAAATAAATAAACTTAAAAAAAAACCTTGAATTTTGAAATAATTATAGATTCACAGAAAGTTGCAAAAAATATATGTAGGGAGAGGGAAGTTCTGAGAGTCCTTCACTTAGTTTTCCCCAATGATAACATTTTGCATAACTACAGTATAATATCAAGACCAGGAAAATGACGTTGATACAATCCACCAAACTTACTCAGATGTCGCTAGTTTTACATGCATTCATTCGTGTGTTTGTGTGTGTGTGTGTTTGTATTTGTATGTGTAATTCTGTGTGATTTTATCATGTGTAGATTCATGTAACCACCACCATAATCAAGATACAGAACTGTTCCATTACCACAAAGTTCCATCTCACCCCTTTATAACCACACCTACTTCCCTCCTTCCTCCCCGCCCCAGTATCTGATTCCTGGCAACCACTAATCTATTCTCCATCTCCATAATTTTGTTTCAAGTAAATGTTATATAAATTGAGTCATACAGTATTTAACCTTTTGAGTTTGGCTTTTGTCATTCAGTATAATTCTCAGGCGATCCTTCCAAGTTGTTGTCTATATTTGTTTCTTTTAATTACTGAGAAGTATTTTATGAAAGGGATGTATTACAATTTGTTTAACCTTTTACCCATTGAAGGACACTTGGTTATTTCCTGTTATTGGCTATTATGAATAAAGTTGCTGTGACCATTACTTATATACAGGTTTTTGTTTGAAGTTTTCATTTCTGTTGTGTAAAAGCACAAAAGTACAGTTGCCTCCCAACCTCCAACATGTGAGTTTAGTTTTATAAGAAACTGCCAAAATTTTATATTCCCACCAGCAGTGCACAGATTACCCAGTTTCTCATAATCTTAGGCAGCATTTGGTATTATCACAATTTTTTATTTTAGCTGCTGATGGGTGTGTAGTGTTTTTCATTATGATTTTAATTTATATTTCCCTAATGACTAATACTGTTAAGCATTTTTTAATCATCTGTATATCATTTTTGGTCAAGTGCCCATTCATGTCTTTGCCTCTTTAAAAATTAGGTTGTTTTCGAAAATAAATAAATAAAAATTAGATTGTTTTCTTATTGTTTAATTTTTAAGAGTTCTTTACTGTTTTTAGACATAAGTCCTTTATCAGATAGATGTTTGCAAAGAGTTTCTCCCAATGTATGTCTTGTCTCTTCACTAACGGTTTTTTGTAGAAGTTTTTAGTTTTGATGAAGTTTATCAATTTGTTCTTTTATGGATTGTGCTTTTGATATCTGAGAAATCTTTTGTGTAACCTAAGTTCACAAAGATTTTCTCCTAGGTTTTCTTTTGGAGATTTTATAGCTTGGGATTTTACATTTAGGTCTGTGATCTATTTTTAGTTAATTTTTTTCTTTTCTTTTTTTCTTAATGTTTATTTTTATTTTTGAGAGGGAGAGAGAGAGAGAGAGAGAGTGAGAGAGAGCGAGCGAGCATGCATGAATGGAGGAGAGGCGGAGAGAGGGGGAGACACAGAATCTGAAGTAGGCTCCAGGCTCTGAGCTGTCAGCACAGAACCTGACACAGGCCTCAAACTCGCAAACTGTGAGATCATGACCTGAGCTGAAGTTGGACACTTAACTGATTAAGCCACCCAGGTACCCCTCAGTTAATTTTTTTCTGTGTAGAAAAAAATTGGATATCCAATTGGATATCCAATTGTTATATGGATATCCAATTTTTCCAGCCCCATTTGTTGAAAAGGCTATTCTTTCTCCATAGCATTGCCTTTGTACCTTTGTCAAAAATAAGTTCACCGTATATGTGTGATTTTAGTTTTGAACCCTATTCTGTGTTGTACTATGTCTGTTCTTTATTGATACTACACTATCATGATATAACTGTACCTTTATGATAATTAAAAAATTTTTTTTTAAATGTTTATTTTTGAGCGAGAGAGCGAGAGCATGTGCGCGCACAAGTTTGGGAGGGGCAGAGAAAGAGGGAGACAGAATCCGAAACAGGCTCCAGGCTCCAAGGTGTCAGCACAGGGCCTGATGCAGGGCTCGAACTCACAAACCACAAGATCATGACCTTAGCTGAAGTCAGACGCTTAACCGACTGAGCCACCCGGGCACCCCTATAAAAAGTCTTGAAATCGGTATCACTTTTCTAACTTCATTCTTTTTCAAACTGTTTTGGCTATTCTGTTTTTTTTTTTTTTTTTTAAGTTTGTTTTCTTAATGTTTTGTCTATTTATTTTGAGAAAGAGGGAGAGAAAGAGAGTTATGCAGGGGAGAGAGAGAATCCCTAGCAGGCTTTGTGCTGTCAGCAGTTAACTGACTGAGCTACACTGGCGACCCTGTTTCCACTACTCTAAATTCTTTTTGCCTTTCCATGTAAATTTTAGAATCAGCTTGTCAGTTTCTGTTTTTTTCAACGTTTAGTTATTTTTTTTGGGACAGAGAGAGACAGAGCATGAACGGGGGAGGGGCAGAGAGAGAGGGAGACACAGAATCGGAAACAGGCTCCAGGCTCTGAGCCATCAGCCCAGAGCCTGACACGGGGCTCGAACTCACGGACCGCGAGATCGTGACCTGGCTGAAGTCGGACGCTTAACCGACTGCGCCACTCAGGCGCCCCAGTTTCTGTTTTTTTAAAAAAACCTACTGAAATTATGGGGCACCTGAGTGGCTCAGGCAGTCAAGCAGCTGACAGCTCAGAGCCTGGAGCCTGCTTGGTTCTCTGTCTTGGTCTCTCTGTCTTTCTGTCCTTCCCCTGCTTGCATTCTCTGTCTCTCTGTCTCTCTCTCTCTCTCTCTGCCTCCTCCCCCCCCCCAAATAAATAAATAAACATAAAACTTACTGGAATTTTGATTAGGATTATGTTGAATCTGGTTTTTTTTTTTTTTTTTTTTAATAATCTCTATGCTCAAAGTGGAACTTGAACTCATGATCACAAGATCAAAGTCATATATTCTACCGAATGAGCCAGTCAGGCACCCCGGATTGTGTTTAATCTATAGACCAGTTTTGGGAGAACTGATACCTCACCAGCATTGAATCTTCCAACTCATAGATAAAATGTCTCCATTTATTTTATTATTTTGTTATATATCATTATTATTATTTTATATATTGCTATTAATTTCTCTCTGCAATATTTTATGGTTTTCAATGTGTAGGTCTTTCTATTGTAAGTTCTTCTATAAATATTGATGGACTAAGTTTGTGTGTGGAACATGTTTTCGTTTCTCTTGGGTATATACCTGAGGGTGGAATTGCTGGATCATATATTAATTCTGTGTTTAACTTTTTTTTTTAATGTTTATTTACTTTTGAGAGAGAGTGTGGGAGCAGGGAAGGGGGCAGAGAGCGAGGGAGACACAGAATCCAAAGCAGGTTCCAGGCACTGAGCTGTCAGCACAGAGCCCGATGCGGGGCTTGAACTCACGAACTGTGAGATCATGACCTGAGCCTGAGATCATGGCCTGAGTCTGATGCGTAACCGACTGAGTCTGATGCTTAACCGACTGAACCCAACTGAACAGGTACCCCTCTGTGTTTAACTTTTTGAGGGAACTGCCAAACTGTTTTCCACACTAGCTGCACCATTTTACATTCCCATTAGCAGTGTACAAGAGTTCCAGTTTTTTCACATTCTCACCAATACTTGTTATTTTTTGTTTTTGGTTTCTCACTGTGGTTTTGATTGCCATTTCCCTTGCGACTTATGGTGTTGAGCGTCTCTTTGTGTGTTTGTTTATCTGCTGTTTGTGTATCTTCTTTGGAGAAATGTGTATTCAAGTCCTAAAAATATTCCTGTTTTAAAATTGAGTTGTCCGGGTGCCTGGGTAGTTAAGTCAGTTAAGCATCCTACTTGGGCTCAGGTCATGATCTCGCTGTCTGTGAGTTTGAGCCCCGCGGCGGGCTCTGTGCTGATAGCTTGGAGCCTGGAGCCTGCTTTGGGTTCTGTGTCTCCTTCTCTCCCTGCCCCTCCCCCACTGATGCTCTGTTTCTGTTGAAAATAAATAAACATTAAAAACATTTTTAAAAAATAAAATTGAGGGGCACCTGGGTGGCTCAGTCGGTTAAGCGTCTGACTTCAACTCAGGTCACAATCTCGCGGTCTGTGAGTTCAAGCCCTGTGTCGGGCTCTGGACTGATGGTTCGGAGCCTGGAGCCTGCTTACGATTCTGTGTCTCCCTTTCTCTCTGCCCCTCCCCCGTTCATGCTCTGTCTCTCTCTGTCTCAAAAATAAATAAACGTTAAAATAAAATAAAATATAAAATAAAATAAAATAAAAAAATAAAATTGAGTTGTCTTGGGGTGCCTGGGTGGCTCAGTTGGTTAAGCTCCCGACTTCAGCTCAGGTCATGATCTCATGGTTCATGGGTTCGAGCCCCACATTGGGCTGTGTTGACAGCTCAGAGCTGGGAGCCTGCTTTGGATGCTGTGTCTCCCTCTCTCTCTGCTCCTCTGCCTCCCTCTCAAAAATGAATAAATGTTAAAAAAAATTTTTTTTTAAATAAAATTGAGTTTTTGTTGTTGAGTTGGAAAAGTTATTTCTATATTATGGCTACTTTTTGGAGGTTATAGCATATGCTGTATACAGTACATTCTTTTTACATTGTGTGCATACTATCCTGGAACTCCCCAAACTCCTGGTTGGTTTTTTAAAAGGTCTGCATTCATTAAAGTTCATTCTCTGTGATGTACAGTTCTCTGAGTTTTGACAAATGCATAGAGTTACATATTCTTTACCCCATTACCATATAACATTTTCTCATCTTAAAAATTCTCCCATGAGTCCTCTTTGTAGTCACTGCCTCTTCATTTATGTCTAGTTTTTTTCACTTTGCAAAATGCATTTAAGATTCATCCATATCATCGTATGAATCAATAGCTAGTTATTTTTAATCACTATGAAGTATTCCATTATATATGTACCAGAGTTAGTTTATACATTCATCCTTGGGAAAACATCCTGGTTCCTCCTGATTTAGGCAAATATGAATAAATCTGTACAGAGCTACACACGGGTTTTTGTGTAAACATAAGTTTTTAGTTTACTTGATCTTCTCAAAGCATCATATTTTGGTTTCATTTATTTTTCTCTATTTTCTGTTTCATTTATTTTTTGCTTTCATGTCTTCATTGCTGCTTTTCAAGTAGAAGATTTTAGGAAGGAGAAGGGGTTAATATCTACTTCTTCAGGGAGATGGATAAAAATTAGCTGTGTTAAGAAGTGTTAGAGTGCATGGAAGCCAGAAACACTGAAAAACAAGGAAATGGAGACAGTAACAGTATACAACTCTTTCTGAAGTGTAGTTTTTAGAGCAGGGTCTCTCAGCTTTGGCACTGTTGACATTTTAGACTGGATAATTCTTTGTTTTAGGGAGCTGAATTGTGCAGCATCCCTGGCCTCTACTTGCTATTTGCCAGTAGTACTCCTTCAGCTGTCACAACCAAAAATGCCTCCAGACATTGTCACATTTCCCTGGGGACAAAATTGCCTAGTCTTGAGAACAGTGTTTTAGACGGTGAAGAAGAGTGAAGACCCTGAAGAATTCTGATCTCAGGGAAACTTTTTAAAGGAACTGACAGACTGAAGGAAGTAGCCAGTGGAGAGAATGTGAAGATTACAGCTATGAAAGTGAAGATAACTGATGGGACTTAGGGAATAGAATTTAGAGCATAGATGGAGAAGAGTAGCTTTATCTGGGAGACAGGTCACTTTTTTCTGAGAAAGAAAACAATGAAAAGGGTAAATATAGATGTTTGTAGAGATCATATATTTTTGAGTGCCTCTCTGCTATCTGCTGTTTGTGTTTCTACCAGTCTGGATGGTTGTTGTCCTGTTCCAACCACCTCATCCCACCTATCCCCCCTGCTTATGTGCCACCTCACCCCATCTATCCCCCCTGCTTATGTGTAATAACAGAAAAAGATGAGTGGATTGATTCTGGGCTGAAATTTGCTGGGTGGAAGGTTAAAGAGTGGATGGAAATGCGCTGCCTGGAAGAAGGCAGTTGAAGTGATGGAATTTGAGATATAGACTAGATAAGGTAATAAGTAAAGCCAGGAGATGAAAGACAGATTGAGAGAAAGGGGAGGGGTTAAGAGACTGTGCATGTAGGTGAGATAACACAATGTAATGAAGTAAGAGACAGAGTGAAGAATGGTTAGGGATAGTGGTCAGAGATAGGAATTTTAGAGTTTTAATATTATACTAACCAAATGGGCCCTGGCAATGTCAAAGTCCAAGTTGTGTTCTTGGGAGTTGGATGCTGAAGTGAGGTGATGGTGAGGGACTTGGTTGTTGAAAATGCCCAGGGTCAAGTAGACTTGGAGTATACAGGGAGCCTGTGTCAGACGCCAGTGACCTAGAGGACATAAGATAATGGTAATAACAGATGGAAGGTGATTTAGCTGGATGGTGTGGGCCTTCCTAAGACTGTTAAGAAATGTTCCAAAAACTGAAAGTGATGTGTGGGAGTACTTGAGAGAGCGGCCCCAGAGTACACATTTGAGAATTGGTGAATGAACAGCTGTACACTACAGTGACTTCCAGAGAAGCAGTGTCCTCAAAGGAATTAGCCTTAAGTTTGAGAGCTGGGGATGGAGGATCTCTTCTGTTAAGAGATTAAGACCAGAGAGGGGTCATCCTTGTTGGTAGCCTGATGTCTAGGGGAAAAGTGTGAAGTAATAAAGGATTAAGAAAAGAAATGGTATCTAAAAGAGAATGCTGGTTTTGGGAGAAATGGAGGGACTATATAGTACATGACATTTTTTTTTTGGAAATCGTGGATCTTGGAAGCATATCGGTCAGCATTTGTGTCACTATGGTAAAGGACTTACTGATGTGGTTTATTAGATGACTACATTTATTTTTATTTTTATTTTTTATTTGAGAGAGAAAGAGTACATGAGAGTAGAGGAGGGGCACAGGGAGAGAGAGAATTTTAAGCAGGCTCCATGCCCAGCAGGGAGCTGGACCCTAGGTCTATTTCACCACCATGACATCATGACCTGAGCCAAAATCAAGAGTTGGATGTTTAGCCCCCCAGGCACTCCTAAGTAGAGGACTACTTTTAAAGTTCATGTATTGTGCTTTTATTATTCTCTGATAATGTGCTGTTTTTTAAATAATGCAACTCTATTGTTGACTTAAAAATTATAGTCAATAGTAATACATAGATTATTTGAGAACCAAATATACTTCTGTTCTGTTAAATGTCACCCATATATTCAACATATTTTATATATATAAACATTTATTTGATGTCTGTTCCAGCTACAATGGCAGGTATTGATACAGATTGTCCAAAATCCTTAAAACAACCTTTCAGTGTAGATATTATCCTTATCTGCTGATAAGGGAATTGAAACTCAGATTAATTAACTTGATGAAGGTAAAGGTGCCTAGTAAGTGGTATATTTGACTCCAGAGTCAGTGTTCGTCTGTCTGTCTGTCTTTCTTTCTTTCTTTCTTTCTTTCTTTCTTTCTTTCTTTCTTTCTTTCTTTCTTTCTTTCTTTCTTTCTTATGTTTATCCACTTTTAAGAGACAGAGTGCTAGAAGGGCAGGGGCAGAGAGAGAGGAAGAGGCATAATCTGAAGCAGGCTCCAGGCTCTGAGCTGTCAGCACAGAGCCCGATGTGGGACTTGAACCTACCAACTGTGAGATCATGACCTGAGCTGAAGTCGGACGCTCAGCTGAGCCAGCCACCCAGGTGTTGCCTGAGTCACTGTTCTTCATTGTGTTTTTCTCTTTTGATTCCCCCTCACCTTGGACTTGTGTGTTAGCCTACACTACCTTCTCAATGATACACAATCCATTTTTTGTCTAATGTGGTCTTACTGTAGTCTGTATTTATGTTATAATCATAATTCTATGACTGTTGCTTTCTCTTTGCTTTTTGGAAATTTTGCCATAGTTTTTCATAGTCATTTAGAATTTTGTCTTCTATAGTAGTTCCCATGCCATTATGTATAGTTATTACAAATGCAGCAAAACCTTGGTTTGCAAGCATAATTTGTTCCAGAAACATGCTTGTAATCCAAAGCACTTGTTTCAAAGCAAATTTCAAGAATCATTGGCTCAGTTGTGATCATGTGACATTGGGCATCACTTAAGACTTGTATTGCAAGACATCGCTCATTTATCAAGTTAAAATTTATTAGAAATGCTTGCTTGTCTTGTGGAACACTCATGGAACAAGTTACTCTCAATCCACGGTTTTACTGTGCTATAATATTTGGAAACATGAATATATATTATTTATTCATAAGTAATTTGAAAAGGACAAGTTGATATCTATGGGTCACTCACTGTTTCCAAAACAATTTATGTACCTAATTGCTACCATGATTTCTTGCCCTGTTGGTCATAATATCATATGTGATGGATTCAAACAAAGGCTTATTATTATAATCTAGGTAGATTTGATTTTCTCCTAATTGTTTTCTTCTCATAGCCCACTATAATGGCTATTTTAGGAAAAAATTAAATTGTTCTGGTATTTTTTTTTTTTACAAAATCATTCTAGTATATATTCTGTATTTTCTTAGATGACTATAAATTGACCTTACTTATTTTTTTCCTGTATGTGGATGTTCAGCTGTCATTGCAGCATCATTTCTTCATTGTTGACTGTGTCCCTGTAATCAAGTGTAATAGTGCTGAATGATTCTCCTGGTTTTTTCTTTTCATGTGAGAATTCCTTTGAGCAATTGTTCATTGTTACTATTTTTTGTTTGTTTGTTTTTAGCAGTGATGGAACCTAAAGATAGGGAATCCTTTGCTTTTTAAAACTCTTCTCAAGGTATGCCTGGGTGGCTCAGTTGGTTAAGTGTCTGACATCCACTCAGGTTATGATGTCATGGTTCGTGGGTTCAAGCCCCGTGTTGAGCTCTCTGGTGTCAGCACAGAGCCCACTTCAGATTCTTTGTCTCCTCTCTCTGCCCTTCTCCCACTCATGCTCTCTCTCCCTCTCTCAAAAATAAACAGACATTAAAAAAAAAAAAACTCAGTAAGTATTTTCTTCCTGCTTTGGTGGGATATAGTATAATTAAGTACCTGTGTAAAATTCCACATTCATTCTAGCATACTGCTTCTTTTTTTTAAAAAAAAGTTTTTTTTTTCAACGTTTATTTATTTTTGGGACAGAGAGAGACAGAGCATGAGCGGGGAAGGAGCAGAGAGAGAGGGAGACACAGAATCGGAAACAGGCTCCAGGCTCCGAGCCATCAGCCCAGAGCCCGACGCGGGGCTCGAACCCACGGACCGCGAGATCGTGACCTGGCTGAAGTCGGACGCTTAACCGACTGCGCCACCTAGGCGCCCCTAGCATACTGCTTCTTAATATGTTCTAGAATAAAGTGGATTTCCTTTGCTTAATGAATTTGAGGTATAAATTAGTTCACTTTCTCTTCTTTGCATTATTTTTTCAGATTCTAGCTGTGCTAATATAATCTCATTTTCAACATAATTTTCCCTTAAATTTTTTTTTAATGTTTATTTATTTTTGAGAGAGAGAGAAAGAGAAACAGAGCATAGTTGGGGGAGAGGCAAAGAGAATCTGAAGCAGGCTCCAGGCTCTGAGCTATCAGCACAGAGCCCGACACAGGGCTTGAACCCATGAACCATGAGATCATGACTTGAGCCCATGTCAGATACTTAACGGGCTGAGCCACCCAGGCGCCCCTGGTAATTTTCCCTGTTTAAAATTACTTCTCATTTTTTGCAGTGTTCTGTTTTCCTTTACAAGTTTCTGAGTCGTTTTGAATTTAGCCCATAAATAGCTTGTTAACTCTCATTTTTCTTACAGAGTACTATTTCTTTTTTTAGTTATTACAAGTATTATCAAAGTGACATACATGCCTTTGTTTAAAGAATCAAATTGTTCAGGGGCACCTGGGTGGCTCAGTTGGTTGAGCGTTCGACTTCGGCTCTGGTCATGATCTCACAGTTCGTGGGTTTGAGCCCGGCATCAGGCTCTGTGCTGACTGCTTGCTTAGAGTCTGGAGCCTGCTTCGGATTGTGTCTCCTTCTCTCTCTGCCCCTCCCCCGCTCATGCTTTGTCTCACTCTGTTTCTCAAAAATAATAAATGTAAAAAAAAATTATAAAAAAAGAATCAAATTGTTCAGTAAAGCTAATTCTGGATAAAAGTAGTTCCTTGACTCTGCCTCTACCTTGCCTTTTTCCCTTTCATCAGTTTCTTTTGGTATTTACTTTCACAGCTCTAGGTAAAATGCTCATACAGCACAGCAATTTGTTGATTTTTCAGTTTTAGTCATTTTCTATTGACTTCCCATTATGGAAAATGAAGTTTTAGCACACAGTCATTCCCAATTACAATGGGCACATTTCTCATTCTTCAATGTGGTTGTATCATAATTGTGGTTAAATTAATATTGTTTATATTATAACTATATATTGTGCTATTCACAGTCAAGTCATTATAGTATACTATTATTTTCTTTCCTTGTACAATTTGTTATTGTTTCTAGAGTTAATGATTGTTGTTGTTAAAGTTCTGTGTACTTTTATGCTAATTTGTTCCTAAAGTCTCTTCCTGGTGCTTTAATCTCAATCTCAGTACTTGTAAATACATTAATTAGTCTGTTATTTTCTTGAAGATTTCTCTCTCAGAACCTTCTGAACTTTTGTAATCTGGACTGGTTGTTAACCAGGCTGTTGTACATGTCATTCTGAGATCTCCTCTATCATCTTGAATAGTGCCTTTTCTTTGCCTTTCTGTTGTGTTGGATCACCTGTTTCTTGGACATGTTCTCCTTTTGCTTGTTACTTTGCACTCTTTTTAGTAGAGTACTTCCTCCAGTAGCTTACTGAAGGTAATGGGAGGTGTATATTTTTTAATAATTTTTTTATTTTAGAGAGAGAAAGAGCATGAGCCGGGGAGAGAGGCAGAGGGAGAGAGAATCTTAAGCAGACCCCAGGATCATGACCCCAGCCGAAATCAAGAGTTGGACTCTCAACTGATTGAGCCACACAGGCACTCCAATGGGAAGCATATTTTAAGATGTTTTTGTTCTCCTGTCACACTTAATTGTTGCTGGCTGTAGAATTCTACATTAGATATAACATTTTCTCAAATTTTTGAGGTACTACTTTCCACTTTCTTCTGGGATCCATTGTTACTTTGGAGAAGTCTGATGAAATTCTGATTCTTTCTTTTTTTTTTTAATTTTTTTTAAAGTTTATTTATTTTTGAGACAGAGAGAGACAAAGCATGAACGGGGGAGGGTCAGTGAGAGGGATACACAGAATCTGAAACAGGCTCCAGGCTCTGAGCTGTCAGCACAGAGCCTGACGTGGGGCTCGAACTCACGGACCGCGAGATCATGACCTGAGCCAAAGTCGGCCGCTTAACCGACTGAGCCACCCAGGCGCCCCTGAAATTCTGATTCTTAATTCTTCATGTATAACCTGTTCTCTCCCAGTTTTTTAGATTCTTCTCTTTGTCATTTGTGTTCTGAAATTTCATGATAATGTGCATTAGTATGGATCTGTTTTTATCTGACCTTTAGTGATCCTTTATTTCTTCCTCTTCATTTTCTTTCTTACTTCTTCCTTTTTTAATGTTTACTTATTTGAGAGAGAGAGAGCACTTACATGCACACATGCTGAGCTGGGGAGAGGGAAAGAGAGAATCCTAAGCAGGCTCTCAATCACATGACTGTGAGATCACAGCCTCAGCTGATATCAAGAGTTGGATGCTTAACTGACTGAGCCATCCAGGTGCCCCTTCATTTTGTATTCTCTTCTATTGGAACTTGAAGTTTTAACTCTTGAGATTCTAATCTTGGACAGATTCTAATGTTCTTTCCTATTTCCTATTTTTCTCTTTGCTTAATTCTTTGGAGAACTTCTTCAACTTGATCTTTCAGTTTTTCTTGGAGACTTCAGTTTGCTTTCATTCCTAGGGGCTCTTATTTCATCTTTTAAATAAGCACATGTTCTTGTTTCAGGGTTACAGTATCTTGTTTTTTCTTTGAGGTTATTGAGGGTAGGTTTTGTTCTTATTTTTGAGGTTTCCATCTTACTGCATAGCCTTTCCCCCCACTTCTCTTTTTGCCTCTTTATTCATCGTTGAACCTTTTCTCAGATATTCCATGATCTGTGGCTATCTGCTTATTTTAAAAAATGAGGCATCAAGGGGCACCTGGCTGGCTCAGTTGGTGGTGTGTGACTCTGTCTTGGGGTTATTTGAGGTTACCCCACGTTGGGTGTAGAGGTTACTTAAAATAAAATCTTAAACAAAAAAGAGGCACCAAACCTTAATAGCAATTTTGTGCTTAGAAGTGGCACTTGTTAACTTACAGGCCTCATTGTAGGAGTTTTTACTAGGTTACCTTGTGATGTCATTGACTGTAAGTCTTTTCTCTTAGGTTAATGAGGTTCCCAAGAGAAGAATTTCATTTATTGCTTGCAGAGTATAAGCACATTGTACTGTGAGCCAAGGGAGAAAAGAGTGTTGGGGGCTTTAATATGCAAGTTTTAGAGAGACTTTTATTTCATCAACTCTGTTTCCACTATGGTTACCCTGGTTCTCTTTCTCCTTCTGTTTTACCCCTTCAGAAAGTCTCCAGTGTTCTGCCTAGGGAGACAGTCATCCAGGAGCGCAAAGTGAGGTGGTTTGGGAAATTGGGAAGGTTAGTCACCCATTAAACTTTGTGCCAATCTTGTTTTCATTTTTGCCTTCACTGGAAGTACCTGGTAGTTCATTTCCTGAGTGTTTAGAGTTCTTTGTTGGGAATCAGTGTTCACAGTTTTCATATGCTAAATCAGTTACCATGTGCTCTGCATTCCAGCTTCTAAAAGTTTTGTTGCTATGACTTCATGCTTTTTGTGTGTGTGTGTCTGTGTGAATTTATACCCTTAAAAAATATCCTTTACTATCATTCCGTGGAGTTTCAGTAGGGAATGGGCAAATGTATGTCTTCAGTTCTCTGGCAGTTCTATTTGTTTTTGTTGTTATTGAGGTAAAATTTACACAACATGCAATTAACCATTCTAAAGTATATAATGAACTATTTTAAACTATACAATTAAATGGTATTTAGTATATTTACAATGTTGTACAACCACAGCTCTCTTTAGTTTCAAAACTTTTTCATCACCCTTAAAAACACCCCATAGCCATTAAGTCATCACTCCCCATTTCCTTCTCCCTGCATCCTCTGGTAACCTCTAATCTGCTTTGTGTCTCCATGATTTACCTATTCTGGGTACATCATATAAAAGACATCATACAATATGTGATTTTTTTGGGAATGTTTTCCATGTTCATCCAGGTTGCACATCTGTGAATACTTGACTCCTTTTTATGGCTTCCATTGTTTGTATGCACCATAATTTGCTTCCCCATTTATCCATTGATGGACATTTGGGTTGTTTCTGCCTGTTGGCTATTATGAATAATGTTGCTGTAAATATTTGTGTACAAGCTTCTATGAAGACTGTACATTTGCATTCTTGGGTATATACCTAGAGGTGGAATTTCTGGGTCCTGTGCTAATTCTGTGTTTACCTTTTTTTTCCCCCAATGTTTATTTTTTTGAGTGAGAGAGGGAGAGAGAGAGTATGAGCAGGGGAGTTGCAGAGAGAGTGGGAGACACAGAATCTGAAGCAGGCTCCAGACTCCGAGCTGTCATCATGGAGCCCTATGTAGGGCTTGAATTCACGAACTGTGAGATCATGACCTGAGCTGAGGTCAGACGCTTAACCAACTGAGCCACCCACGTGCCCCGTGTGTTTAACTTTTTGAGGCACTGTCAAACTGTTTTCCACAGTGTCTATACCATTTTTACATTGCCACCTAATATATGAGGATTCCCATTTTTCTGCTTCCTCACCAGCATTGTTTTTTTGTTTGTTTTAAATTAAAGCCATCCTGGCGAGTGTGTCGTAGTGTCTTGTTGTGGTTTTGATTTACGTGACCAGTGTTGAACATCTTTTCTTGTGCTTGTTGGCAGTTTACATATCTTCTTTGGAGGGATGTCTGTTTGAGTCCTTTGCCCATTTTAAAAATCGTGTTGTCTTTTTGTTTTTGAGCTGTAAGTGTTCTGTATATATTCTGGATACTTACACCTTATCAGATATATTATTTGCTAATAATTTCTTTCATTCTCTGGGTTGTCTCACCCCCCCACTGTCAATTTTCAGATTTTTAATTTTTTTTTAAATGTTTGTTTATTTTGAGTGGGGGGGGGGGGGGCAGCACAGAAGATCCGAAGCGGGCTCTGCACTGACAGCAGAGAGGCTGATACAGGGCTTGAACTCATGAACTGTGAGATCATGACCTGAGTTGAAGTTGGACGCTCAACTGACTGAGCCACACAAGTACCCTTCTTTTTTAAGATATGGAGGAAATCAAGTTTTGAAGGGAAAATGTCATTATTACAGAAAATCATCTGCAGAGGGGCTTGTTGGGTCTGGCATTTTTCAAGAACTGTTTTTAAATATTTATTTAGAAATTTTTATTATTGAAGTAGAGTTGACATACAGTGTTATCTTAATTTCAGGTGTACAACATAGTGATTCCACAATTCTGTACATTACCTCATGTTCACCACATAAGTACAATTACTCTGTCACTAAATAATGTTATTACAGTATTATTAACTATATTCCTTATGTTGTACTTTTCATTCTTGTGACTTAATTTATTTTATGGAAGTTTGTACCTCTTAATCCCCTTCATCTATTTTGCCCATCCCTCCGCCTTCTCCCTTCTGGCAACCACCAGTTTGTTCGCTCTATTTATGAGTCTTTTTCTGGTTTTTGTTTGTTTTGATTTTTAGATTTCACATATAAGTGAAATCGTATGGTATTTGTCTTTCCCTTTTTTTCACTGAACATAATACCCTCTAGGTATGAATGGCAAGATTTCATTCTTTTTATGGCTAAGTAAGGGTTGTCCTTTTTTTTTTTTTTTTTTAAGGTTTATATATTTGGAGAGGGAGAGGGAGTGTGCACGCACATGTGCATGGGAGGGGCAGAGAGAGAAAAGAGAAAATCCCAAGTTCCACACTGGCTCTGTCAGCGTAGAACCCAATGCAGGGCTCGACCTCATGAACTGTGAGATCATGACCTGAGCCGAAATCAAGAGTCCGACAGACCACCAACTGAGCCACCCAGGAACCCCCTTATTCTCTTGATAGTATCTTTTGATTCACAAAAGTTCATTTTTGTGAAGTCCATTTCATCCAGTTTTTCTTTTATTGCTCCTGCTTTTAATATCAAATCTAAGAAACTTTTGCCAAATCCAAGGTCATGAAGGTGTACACCTGTGTTTTCTTCTCAGAGTTTTATGGTTTTAACTCTTATATTTATGTCATTGATCCATTTTGAGTTAATTTATGTATGTGGTGTGAGGTGGGGTTCAACTTCATTCTTTTGTATGTAGTTATCCGGTTGTCCTAGCACCACTTGTTGAAGGAACTATTCTTTTCCCATTTAATCATCTTAAAAAATCAAATTGACCATAGATATTTTGGTTTTTTTCTGGACTCTTTTATCTTCCATTAGTCTATGTGTTTATCCTTATACCAATACCACAGTTTTGATTACTGTTGCTTTGTAGTAAGTTTTGAGTTGTGAAGTGGGAATCCTTTTGCTTTTTCAATGTTATTCTGGCTGTTCCGAGCCTCTTTCAATTCCATATAAATTTGAGCATTAGTTTTCTTGTTTCTGCAGAAAAAGCCGTTGAAATTTTGGTAGAGATTGCATTGACTGTAGATTGCTTTGTGGAATATTTCAGTGTCAAGAATATCTTCCAATCCCTGAACAAGGGAATTCTTAACCACTGGGGCACCTGGGTAGCTCAGTTGGATAAGCATCTGACTCATGATTTCAGCTTCTGTCCTGATTTCATGGTCTTGGGATCTAGTCCCATGGCGGGCTCTGTGCTGGATGTGGAGCCCGCTTGGGATACTGTCTCTCTCCCTTCCGCCCCTCACCTGCTTATGCTGTCTCTTTCTGTCAAAAAAAAAGGGGGGGGGGGAGGAATTCTTACCATTTAATTCCTTAATTTCTTTTAGCAATATTTTGTAGTTTTTAGTGTGCACATAAATTTATTCCTAAGTACTGTATTCTTTTGGAGGTTTTGTGAATAGAATTATTTTCTTAATTTACTTTTTGGATTGTTCCTTGTTGGTGTATAGAAGCGAAACTGAATTTTATGTGTTGATATTCTACCTTGCAACTTTTCTGAATTTGTTTGTTAGCTCTAGTTGTGTTTTGTGGATTCTATGGGATTTTCTATATATAGAATCATGCCATCTGCAAAGAGATAGTTTTACTTCTTCCTTTCCAATTTGGATGCCTTTTATTTCTTTTTATTGCCTAATTGCTCTGGCTGGGACTTCCAGTGCAATGTTGGATAGCACTGATGAAAGTGGCATTGTTGTCTTGTTCTTGATCTTAGGGAAAAAGCTTTCAATTTTCACTGATAAGCAAGATGTTAGTTTTGGGGTTTTTATAAATCCCTTGATCATTTTTAAGGAAGTTCCCTTCTGTTCCTAATTTGCTAAGTTTTTTTTTCTTTTATCATGAAAGAGTGTTGAGTTTTGTAAAATGTTTTTTTCTGTATCAATTCAATCATGTTTTTTTCCTTCATTCTAGTAATTAATTTTCAAATGTCAAATCACCCTCGTATTCCTGGGCTAAATTCCATTAAAAAAAAAAAATAGGCTGGGGCGCCTGGGTGGCGGAGTCGGTTGGGCGTCCGACTTCAGCCAGGTCACGATCTCGCGGTCCGTGAGTTCGAGCCCCGCGTCAGGCTCTGGGCTGATGGCTCAGAGCCTGGAGCCTGTTTCCGATTCTGTGTCTCCCTCTCTCTCTGCCCCTCCCCCGTTCATGCTCTGTCTCTCTCTGTCCCAAAAATAAATAAACGTTGAAAAAAAAAATTAAAAAAAAATAGGCTGTTAGATTTGGTTTGCTAGTATTTTGTTGAAGACTTTTAGGTCTATATTCATAAGAGATAGGGTCCGTAGTATTTTTTTTTTAAGTTTATTTATTTTGAGAGAGAGTGAACGAGAGAGAGAGCACGAGCGCACAGGGAAGGGGTAGAGAGAGAAAGAGAGAGAATCCTAAGCAGGATGATCCCACGACTGCGAGATCACGACCTGAGCTGATATCAAGAGTTGGACACCTAACTGACTGGAGCCACCCAGGCACCCCAGGTCTGTAGTATTCTTATATCGTTGTCTTGCTTTGGTAATAGGGTAGTCTCGTGGAATGTTCTCTAAATGTTGGATAGAGTTCACCTGTGACGCCATTTTGTTTTGGACTTTTTTTTGGGAGATTTTTTGGCTACCAGTTCAATATCTTTACTTGGTATGGGTCTGTTGAGATTTTCCTATTTCTTCTGAGTCTGTTTTGGTAATTTGTGTGTTTGTAAGAATTTGCTCATTTGTTCTACATTGTCTAATTTGGTGGTGTTAATTTTGCATAGTATTATTATCATAGTATTCTCATATGTATTTTTACCACCAACAGTTATTATATATCCTAACAGGGTCCATTTAAGTTGTACTAAAACTGTTGTTTTCTAAACTTTTTAAGAAGTATTCTTGCCTGAAGGTGTTCCATGCAGACTATTCATAGAGGCTAATTCCTCAGGCACTTTTAAGTTTTGCCTTGACTCTTCAAATAAATAGTAATTGAATCTGTAACATCTGGTTACACATCAGGACCTAGAGAAAACCACTTGAAAACCATTTGCCTTGTTTTGTAATTGCCTATTGATGTTGCTACAACATTCTCAATTTTTAAATCAACCATTCTTGCTGAAAGGTTAATACAAGTTTATTTTCTCTGAGCTGGTTTCTTCAATTGTTGCATTCAATTTAAATAAATTACCATTAGTGCAGTTGGCTAACAAATGAGTCATTCAGAAACGTTTTTTGGTTGCAGCCTCATTTTTCCTTATTTTTGTGAAGAAATCCTCTTGTGATAAGGTATTATTTTTGTTTTTGTTTTCTAATTTTTCTTTTTTTTTAAATGTTTTTATTTATTTTTGAGATAGAGAAACACAGAGCATGAACAGGGGAGGGGCAGAGAGAGGGGGAGACACAGAATTCGAAGCAGGCTCCAGGCTCTGAGCTGTCAGCACAGAGCCCTATGTGGGCTTGAACTCACGGAGTGTGAGATCATGACCTGAGCTGAAGTTGGACGCTTAACTGACTGAGCCACCCAGGTGCCCCTCTAATTTTTCTTCTAGTTTTTCTGTGGGTTGGGTGTATTTTGTGTTTGGGTGTATTTTCTGTGTGGTTGAGTGTATTAATGCAGTAATGCTGATGAATAAGGTACTCTTACAGCACAGCCATAATGTCATTGCATGATAAACATAATGCTTTGCCATTTAATTTGATAACAAAATAACCCACATTCCAATGTGCCTTAGAAGTGGGATTTCAATTTGAAGTCCCCTTTTCTCTGTCCTGTTTTGATTTTATAGGTGTGTACTGCTAAGTTTAAAACAGTGTTGCAGTACATCAATATGCATTGCACTCAAAATGCTGTTAAGTTAGAACTGTGTCACTGCAGTTTTGTTAGCTCACCAAGTAGCAGTGGGAAGCAGTCATTTCTCACAGCTGCTCAGCTCTACCCACGTAGTAGCAGAGTACCCATAGACCATACATAAGCGAATGAATATGAATATGTTCCAATAAACCTTATTTGTGGACATCAGAATTCGAACTTCATATCATTTTATGTGTCATTGAAACAGTATTACTTAATTTATTTTCCCCCAAGCATTTGAAACTCTTCTTAGCTTGTAGGCTGTGCAGAAACAGGTGGAGGCTAGGTGTGGTCCATGGGCTATATTTTGCCAACCCTTGTAAGACATTGTATATTACCACATCCTTGTGTGGGGTCCTGTGATGGCTGAAGAACAGAGCAAATAAGCCTTGAGATGGTCAAATTTCTGAAGCACCATGAGTTTGAGAATTCTACAGTTGGAAATCTGGACCTAGAATTATTTATTGTGGAGAGATTATAGCAGATGCCCGTATTTTTCCAGAGCTGGGGCTTTGGTGATACTTGGGAAGAAGATGAAACATCACTCTCCCAAATTTTGTATTCAGATCTCTGCAGTGCTTTAAGACATTTAAGACAACAATTTTAACAAATATATTATATAGACCTCCCAATTATATTAGAAGGTCTTTTATATAGACCTTCCAATAAACATCAGGAACTTTCTAGGTACTAGATAAGTAGTGGTCCCTTATTCTCAAATATAATAGAGATCTTGTCACTCTCCTTTTAAAACTGATGGTTTCCATTATCCTTGGAATAAAATTTACACTTCTTACCGTGATCATTTTATGTTCTACTGCTTTTCAGTTCTCCTCCTTCTATTGTTAGCTCTAGCCACATATTGGGACTTCCACTTCCTCAAAGAAGCTAAGGTAATATCTGACTCAGTGTTTGCTTATACTGTCTCCTTGTGTTCTCCACCTATGCCTGCCCATACTCACCCCCCTTTTCATTTCTTTCTGGTTCCTATTAATCTTTTAGGTTTTAGCTTATGTACCACCTTCTCAAAAAGCCTTCCCTGTACTTTCTGTAAAATAGGTTCCTTCTTTAGTCTCTGAAACTTATATCACCTAGTAGTAGTTTCAGTGTTTAATTTGTGTTTTTGTAAATCTCCTCTGAGATTGTATACTTTATGAGGGCAGGGACCATGCATGTCTTATTTTCTGCTTATATATTATTTACTATTCATTTACTATTCCAGATATCTAGCATATGGAACAGTTGCTAGAAAATAATGACATTATAAATAGTTGTTGAATGAGTGAGCGCTTGGTTTCTGGGATGCCTCCCTCTTTTGATTCTTCTTCCATTTAGGTGACTGTCCCTTCTTCCTCATTTTTGTCTCCCTGATCCCTAAACTTGGAATCTCCTATGCCTCAGTTGCCTGCTTTCTTCTCCTTCTGCATTCACTCCCTTGTCCTCTCTTCTAGTCTTAATAACTGTAAATATTATTTATAGATTAATAACTCCCAAATCTATATGGCCAACCTGAGACTTTAGGTAGAAGTGTCTCCTTGACACCTCCACTTGGAAAGCTTATTAGCATCTCACATTTATGTCCAAAGTAGGATTTTCGATTTCCTGTCTCCCACATTTATCTCACTTTTCTTCTTCATTTCAGTAATTAGGAATACTGATCTTATAATAGTTCAGGCCCTAAACCTTGGTATCATCCTTGACTTTCCTCTCTTTCTCACATCCAGTCTAATTTCTGTCAGCTTTACCTTAAAAACAAAACAAAACAGAAACCACAACTCACTTCTTACTATTTCTTCTACCTTTACAGCCTACCACCACTCATGTCCTATGCTCCATTATTTTGCATCTGGATTATTACAATAGTCTCTTAAATATGTATAATATATCAGATTGTGTCATTCCTTTGCTTAGAGCCCTCCAGTATTTTCTCATCTCATAATAAAAACCAGTTGTAATGTCCTTACTTTTCTATGAGACCTCACTTTATGGTCAGTGCTGCTCTATCCCCAGCCCTAAACTGTACCCCCTCACTCAGTTCTCTTCCCACTGGCTTCCTTGCTTTTCCTCATAAAATCCAAAGATTCTGTCTTCAGACCTTTGCACTTGCTATTTCTTCTATTTGCAGTGTTTTTCCTGTAGATTTCATCATCTTTTTTTTTTTTTAAATGTTTACTTTGAGAGAGAGAGCACGAACAGAGGAGAGACAGGGAGAAAGAGAATCCCAAGAGGCTCCGCACTGTCATAATGGAGCCCGTGCAGGGCTCAAATCCCACCAACGGCAAGATTGTGACCTGAGCCAGAATCAAGAGTCCAACACTCAACCGACTGAACCTCCCAGGTGCCCCTCCCATAGATTTCTGTATAGCTCAGCTCCTCATATCCTTTTGGGGAAATAGTCATAGGTATTGGATAAAATCTTAACAAATATTGGAGAAAATACTTTTCTGACCCCCTTATCTAAATTAATTTCACTCCTTCCCTCACTTCTATTCTCCTTACCTGTTTGATTTTTCCTTATAGCAAATATCACTACCTGACATAACCTTAAAAATAAGGTTGGCTTGGGGCGCCTGGGTGGCTCAGTCGGTTGAGCGTCTGACTTCAGCTCAGGTCATGATCTCACAGTTCGTGGGCTCGAGCCCCGCATCAGGCTCTGTGCTGACCTCTTGCTCAGAGTCTGGAGCCTGCTTCAGATTCTGTGTTTCCTTCTCTCTCTGCCCCTCCCCCACTCGAGGCTTTGTCTCACTCTGTTTCTCAAAAATAAATAAATGTAAAAAAAAATTAAAAAAAAATAAGGTTGGCTTATTGGCTCAGTCGGTTAAGCTTCCCTCTTGATCTCTCCTCAGGTCTTGATCTCAGGGTGGAGAGTTCAAACCCCGCATTGAGCTCCACGCTGGGCATGAAGACTACTTAAAAAAAAAAAAAAAAAATCAACCAGTCAGTTATTTTACCAGCAAAAATGGGTTCGTTTAGAATAGCAGAGAACTGTGATTTGGGGCGAGCAAGCAATGGCAAAACCATAGGCAGTCTGAGAACAAAGGAGAGGAAAGCTCTTCTACGGAGTAAAGTGGGGGGAGTTAGGAGGGCTGTTTTAAAGGAAAAGTACTTTGGCGTTAATTGGAGTTCAAAGTATACTAGCTTTTCATTGGCTGAGTTGTGACAGCCTCTCATTGGCTGGGTGGTTGCCTGGGGAGGAGAAAAGCTTTTATTCCTCCTTGGGATGGTTAAACTGGTATCCATTTGGAATGTTCCTAACTTCCCGTTCATTCTGCAATTGTGCATTCTCACACTTGTAGGGTGTGAGAGCTCCCCCTGCTGGCTTCCTGACTCCATTTTAAATAAAGTTTCCTTTTATTAATTTTCACGGTAGAATGAAATTTCTATGAGAATGGGGACTTTGTTTTGTCCACTCTTGTGTTTTCAGTGTCTTGAACATGCCTTGAACCATTATATAGTGCTACTCAGAAAATGTTTTTTTAAATGAATGATCACATTGCTTCTGGTTTCGGACAAAATACACATATATGGTTGAAAAGTGAAAAGCACAAAGTTAGCACCCCAGAAGTGGCAAAATGGGAATATACAAAGAAATTGATTTCTTGATGACCTTGTTGAACTGATGAAATAACCAGTTCTGGGACTGTCCTACCTTTGGACCTCTTGTTAATGTTGGCAAATACCCTCCCCTCCCTTCAGGTACTTTAATTGGGTTTTCTGGTTTTTGCAGCCTAGAACATTGTATTTCATACAGAACCATTTAACTCTTAAATTACATTAAAATTAAAAATAATATCCTGATTGGAGAAACTAAAGTAAAACTGATACTTGTGTCCTAATGTTGTTTATTAAAACAAGTCTTCTAAAACAAATGTTTCCACATAGTAGGAGTGCTAAAAATGGTTGCCCTAAGGTCTAGTATTTCTACCTTTAGGAATTTATTCTTGGAGAGGGATGCAAAACAAGAGAAAAAGCTGTATGTATAGACATGTTCAATGCTACATTATTTATAAAAATAAAAAGTAGGAAATAGCTATGATCATTGACTTGACATTTTGCATGGCCTTGAAAATTGCTTAGGAATTTCTTATAAGCTTCAATAAAATATAAAAAACATTAAAGGACAAGGTTGTATGTTATATAGGCAAAACACATCTAGGCTGTTAGAAGTCAGTATAGTGGTTACTTTTGGTGGAAAGGTAATGATTGGAAGCAAGCCAAAAGGGGCTTTTAGGGGAGAGAGACACACAGTACAAGCAGGGGAGGGGCAGAGAGAGAGAGAGAGAGAGAGAGAGAGATACGGAATCTGAAGCAGGCTCCAGGCTCTGAGCTGTCAGCACAGAGCCCAGTGTGGGGCTTAAACCCATGAACTGCGAGATCATGACCTGAGCCAAAGTCGGATGCTTAACTGAGCCACCCAGGCGCCCCAGGATTTTTTTTTTTTTAAGGGTAATGTTATAAGGTATGTCTTATGTGACAGTTTATTGAGCTATATATGATGTGTGCACATTTATGATGTATCTTGTACTTTAATAAAAGATTTTTTTAGGAAAAAACCTCCAAAATATTATGATCCATGGCTTTATAAAAATATATACACATATAGACAAATATATACATGAAAATATTAAGTGTTAGGTGATAGCACTTGTTTATGATTTTCTTAAAGTCAGATAAGAAACAAATGTTTTTAACTTTTAAAAAACATTTTTAACTGTGATAAAATATGCATAATATTAAGGATGCCTGGCTGGCTCAGTTGGTAGAACATGAAGCTCTTGATCCCCAGGTCATTAGTTCAAGCCCCACATTGGGTGCAGAGTTGACTTAAAAGTTTAAATATATATATATATATATATATATATTTAACAATATTAATAAAAATTTATATATATATATAACTAATGCAGCTATAAAAATACAAATAAAAAGCATAGTATACACACACACACACAATGCTATGCTTTTTATTTGTATTTTTATAGCTGCATTATTGGGATACAGTTCATATACCATACAATATTTACAGAGTAGTGTAACCATCGCTACAGTCAATATGAAAACATTTTCATCAGTACAGAAAGAAACCTAATATCCACTAGAAGTTACTTCCCATTTTCCCCAAACCTCTTCTTTTTGTTGTTTATTAAATTAATATTTATTTTTATTTGAATATAGTTGACACCCAATGTTACATTAGTTTCAGATGTACAACATAATGATTCAGTATCTCTGTACGTTATGCTATGCTTACCACAGTTGTTTATTTTTAAAAGCTTTTTCCTCCACCTTTTGTTAATGTCAAATGTGGGTTTTCTTCTTTGGAGCTCTGACCTTCTTACTTATCTTGATTCAGTAAGTGGAGTGAGAGAGTTGACTGAGTGATGTACTTCAAAGGATGTTTCAATTTATTAGGAAATACTTCAGAGTTAAAAAAAAATAATATAACATACCCATCTTAAATTCTAAAAAGGGAAAGATAAGGTTATTAGCAGGTAGTGAGTTCTTGCTAAATATTAGTCATTATATTAGGTTGCTTGTCTTCAAATTGTCTTGTGTGTTTTAGTTGATGTTGATACTCTCCTCTTGACAATTTTATAGAAAAAAAGGCTGCCTTAGAAAACTGAGGTTAAATAACTCGTCCAAGTTTGTACAGCTTTGGAATGGCAGAGCCAGGGTTTAAACCTAGAGGGTTTTGTTGTTTAGTACATGTAAAAACTCTTTACTGAATGTGTTCACTAACCACATTTTAAAAGTTCTGCCATTATGAGGTTTACTTTAATAATCTATCATAAGTTAAAAGCTGTGATGAGTTATTTTCTAATTGAGGTAAAGGATCCAGTGGGATCACGTGGCTCTTGCAACCTGGTTTGCTATATTAAAAGATACAAATTCTTGATGGTATGACAGTGGAGCAAAAAGCTACTGTTAATCATAAAAATTTCTTTATCGAAAAGTTCTGGGATTACTACAAGGAGACCGAGGTCTTAGGTTAAATGATATGACTAAGAGCTCATAGAATCTAGGTCTCCTGAGTTGAGTCTGTAATTCTTTTAATTAGTAAACTTAGTAGTGTGTGTGCTTATAACTAAAAACCTTTCAAAGACTTTGTTCTATCCTTTATTCCATTTTGACTTGCAGACCCCAGATGAGGCTGAATTTACGTGATTATATCATTTTATAGTTCTATGAATGTTTTTTAGAATTATGGATATGATTATTTCTTTTATAGAAGCATTTGTTTTCAGATGGTTTCTGATTCTCATTTTAGAAAATGGAAACAAGAAGAGAAAAAAATTACATATATAACCACAAATATAAATATGTAATAATTACATGTATCTGTGGAAATAACCAGGTAACTTTGTAAAAAAACACACTGTCGGGGCGCCTGGCTGGCTTAGTCAGTAGAGCTTGCGACTTTTGATCTTGAGGTTGTGAGTTCGAACCCCACGTTGGACGTAGAGATGACTTAAAAAAAATTAAAATTGTTGGTGCTGGCAAAGAAGTGGTTTGAATGTAAATAAAACATACATACCATTCTCTTAGTGGAGCTAATGGTACACATTTTATGTCCTACTTTTTTCTCTCAAGATTATTATTTACTTTCTCATCCAGTAATTTATACATCTAAATTTTCTAATTTCTTGTTTTGTTGATTTTTTTCTTTTTCTTTTTCTGTTCTTTTTTGTTTTTGTTTTTGTTTTGCTTTCCCCCCATAGATCTTGAGCCAGATGATTGTGCATCCATTTACATCTTTAATGTAGATCCACCTCCATCTACTTTAAACTCACCACTTTGCTTACCACATCATGGATTACCGTCTCACTCTTCTGTTTTGTCACCATCGTTTCAGCTCCAAGGTCACAAAAACTATGAAGGAACTTGTGAGATTCCTGAATCTAAATACAGCCCTTTAAGTGGTCCCAAACCCTTTGAGTGTCCAAGTATTCAAATTACATCCATCTCTCCTAACTGTCATCAAGAAATAGATACTCATGAAGATGACCTACACATAAATGATCCAGAAAGGGAATATTTGGAAAGGCCTTCTAGAGATCATCTCTATCTTCCTCTTGAGCCATCCTACCGGGAGTCTTCCCTTAGTCCTAGTCCTGCCAGCAGCATCTCTTCTAGGAGCTGGTTCTCAGATGCATCTTCTTGCGAATCTCTTTCACACATTTATGATGATGTGGATTCGGAATTGAATGAAGCTGCCGCCCGATTTACTCTTGGATCCCCTCTGACTTCTCCTGGTGGCTCACCAGGAGGTTGCCCTGGAGAAGAGTCCTGGCATCAACAATATGGACTTGGACACTCCTTGTCACCCAGGCAATCTCCTTGCCACTCTCCTAGATCTAGTGTTACTGATGAGAATTGGCTGAGCCCCAGGCCAGCCTCAGGACCCTCATCAAGGCCTACTTCCCCCTGTGGGAAACGACGGCACTCCAGTGCTGAGGTTTGTTATGCTGGGTCCCTTTCACCCCATCATTCACCTGTTCCTTCTCCTGGTCACTCCCCCAGGGGAAGTGTAACAGAAGATACCTGGCTTAATGCTTCTGTCCAGGGTGGATCAGGCCTTGGCCCTGCACTTTTTCCATTTCAGTACTGTGTAGAGACTGATATCCCTCTGAAAACAAGGAAGACTTCTGAAGATCAAGCTACCATACTACCAGGAAAATTAGAGCTCTGTTCAGATGACCAAGGGAGTTTATCACCATCCCGGGAGACTTCAGTAGATGATGGCCTTGGATCTCAGTATCCTTTAAAGAAAGATTCATCTGGTGACCAATTTCTTTCAGTTCCTTCACCTTTTACCTGGAGCAAACCAAAGCCTGGCCACACCCCAATATTTCGGTGAGTCGATGGAAATGGCTGCTGGTCATTTTTCATGCTTATGTGTTACTGGTGGCATGTGACTGCATTATATATATGGAATGGTTTGATGCTCCCCCCCTTTTTTTCTAGTGTCTTCCAGACAAATCAATTAAAGTCTGCATTTATTTTTCCTTTAGTCTTAAAAGAGCCTTCAGATAGGCTAGGCTTATCATTTTAAAAGTATATAGATAATGAATTGTAGATAATAATAAATTATATTGAAGATTCCCTAGAAAGAATTTTCTTATTTAAAAAGCTTTTTGTAAAACATTGATTACAGTATGAGTTAAATTACAAAAAAAATACTAATTGGGAACATGTGTTTTATATTTTTAAGACCTTATTATACAAATGAAATTTGTTTATTGTGGCAAGTTCTTTTCATAATTTATTTTTTATCTTTTGATTTTATAAGTTTGACTTTTTTATTGTAGAGAAATTTTAACATTTTATGTATTTAAATTTGTCTTCTGCATGGGTTTTGGATTTTGTGTTATATTTGAAAGCCTTACCCCAGTCTAAAATAATTACAAATAACAATCTAACTTGCACATGTTTTTAATAAAATTTTTATGTATACATTAGCTTTATAATGTATATAATACATATTAATTATATTTATATGTACATGCATATATTATATATTAATAATTGTATATATATGAATATATATTTGAATTTTGAGTCTAGCTAGGAGCTGGAGTAGAGAACAGTTTAAAAGTAAGTAAGTAAGAGTGTAAGAGCAAGTAAGTAATTCTAGATAACTGGAGTAAGAACAGCATGACTCATTCCAAATGACTTCTCAGTTGTCATAATCCTGTTTTATAGAATCAATCTAGTCTATGTAATTGTTTAGAAGAGAACTTTTTTTAAAATGCTTTTTCAGTGGTATGAGTGTTTATTTCTGGATCCAGATCTTTAGAAAAATATGTGGAATTATGGTATTGAAGATATCTTTGAGCCTATCATTCTGCTTTTGAAAAGTATCTTAATCTTTGTAGGGGTTTGCTTAAGTCTGCAGAACAAGTGTAGAAACTAGCTGAGAGCTGAAGTTGAGTTGTTTCAGACTAATAAAAATTAATACCTTTGAGCTTCATAATAAAGCTAGGCTGAGGACATTGAGAGAGGCAATTTAGAAATGTTAGCAGTGAATGAATGAAGCAACGTAGGAATGGTAGCATTTCATTGGTGGAAGAGACCTTAAAAGTCTAATTTCACCAGTCACTAAGAAGATTTTTTTTTTTAACATTTATTTTTTGGGAGAGCGCAAGCAGGGGAGAGGCAGAGAGAGGGGGACATAGGATCTGAAGCAGGCTTTGCGCTGACAGGCTGACAGCAGTGAACCCAATGTAGGGCTCGAATTCCTGAAGGAGATCATGACCTGAGCCAAAGTTGGACACTCAAGCAAATGAGCTACCCAGGTGCCCCAAAAGATGTTTTTAATATAAATTATTGTAGGTTGGGTCCTTTAATATTTGACCTACAGACATATAAGTTGTTTCTTTTTTAAATCCTGTATTTTCATTGTTAATATATCTAAATGAGGGGTGGTTGGGTGGCTCAGTCAGTTAGGCATCTGACTTTGGCTCATATCATGATCTCATAGCTCGTGAGTTCGAGCCCTGCATCTGGCTCTGTGCTGCCAGCTTGGAGCCTGGAGCCTGCTTCAGATTCTGTGTCTCCCTCTTTCTGCCCTTCCCCCTCCCCCCCCCCCCCCACACTCCCTCTCTCTCTCTCTCCAAAAATAAATAAACATTTAAAAAATATATATACATAAATATCTAAATGAACCTATATCCCTTTAAGCTGTTTAAATTATCTTATTGATCAATTGATGTTTTCTCTAAAATTGACATTTAGAATCTGCAATGATAGACCTTATGGTTTTTCAGCCAAATGTGTAGTGAAATTAAATTGTACCTCAAATTGCAGTATACTGCTGCCTATAAGCGGTGTACAGTATTTCAGAGAAACAAGAATAAGAAGGAAGTGGGTAAGCAACAGGTATAATAGACTAACTTCTATAGCTACACACCAGGGATGGAGACATATATACTGAGATACAGGAGTATTTGGATCCTTAGACACTGATAGCACATATACAGAAATGGACATTTTTGCTTAAAAGTTAAATTATTCTTTTGGTTGTTTTTTTATAATTAGGTACACATAGTTGAAAATCATTTAGTTTTGCAAAATGTTAGAATTTGTCCTTTTTAAAAAATACAGGAAACCAAAATGTAAATGAAATGGATTTGAGTTAAAGAATTATTTCGTAAGTACCCATGATATCCAGTGTTATAACTTATTAAGTAAAATTTTATTTTGGAATACTCTGCTTCAGAGATCACAGGAGGAAAAAAATGTTGGTTGCTGGCAAAGAAGGGATTTAAATGCTTGTTTGGCAGTAATAGCATGGTGAAATGCATTTTTTGTGTGTTTCGTTTATAGCACATCTTCATTACCTCCACTAGACTGGCCTTTACCAACTCATTTTGGACAATGTGAACTGAAAATAGAAGTGCAACCTAAAACTCATCATCGAGCCCATTATGAAACTGAAGGTAGCCGAGGAGCAGTAAAAGCATCTACTGGGGGACATCCTGTTGTCAAGGTATGAGTTGGGACTTATTTTGGAGATATCATACATTTTTTAATGATAAAGTCTGTTCATTTAGGTACTGCTGAGCACAAAAAGAAAATTCAAAGCTTAAAACTTCTGTTGAGGTTTTATGTTTTTGTTCATATGGCACTTCTGCATTGAGGTTATTTTTTTTGCTAAGTTGAAACATATTCTTTTGCTTGTGGACTGACTCTCCAGCTGAGAGGAAAGATTGTAGTGGTCAAACAGTTGTTTTTCTTATTAAAAAACCCCAAATAACAAAAAACAACTGTATTATAAACATAATACATGCTCGTTTAAAATCGAAGTAATACTGGGGCATCTGGGTGGCTCAGTTGGTTGAGCTTCCAACTTCAGGTCAGGTCATGATCTCTCAGTTCGTGGGTTCAAGCCCCACGTCAGGCTCTGTGCTGACAGCTCAAAGCCTGGAGCCTGCTTCAGATTCTGTGTCTCCCTCTGTCTCTGCCCTTCCCCAGCTCATGCTCTGTCTTTCTCTCTCAGAAATAAATAAACATTAAAAAAAATTTTTTTTTAATCCAAATCCAAGTAATACTAAAAATAAAGCAATAAATTACCCCAAATACAAACCCCTCAGAAATAAGCAATTGTTAATATTTGATTAACATTCCAGATAATTCTCTGTGTATATTTAGTGTAAGTCTGAATGGATGGCTAGAAAATAGATTCAATTTTTTTATGGATAGCATTATACTGAAAATCTTTGTGATGAAAATGTTTAATTTATTTTTATTTGAATTTATTAGGAAAAACTAACATGAAATCATAAAAATATGTAATAGTTGAGCATGTGAAATATACTTAATAGGTAAATTTTGAATCATAATAGTTGAATGTTAACTTTAATATTTGAATGAAATATTTATAAAATGAAACAGAAGTAAAAAGTAAGAACTTATACTGAATCTTAGATATTGTTCTTCCCGCTCAGAGATCCTAAGAAGATCTAAGGTTAAAGATACTAAATTATTGAGAAACTGAATCATTGTTTTAGATGGTTTGAATTTTGATTCCCTGCTTTGAAAAATGAGATGATTGTCTTAAACTTCTCCTGCTCTACCCAGGTTCTACCTCCTGAATTTTGTTGCTTCTGTTATTTTCCCTTGCAGATCTACAGCCATCTTCCCACCCTTGTACCCTTCCACATTCCATTGTTTAGCTTTAGTCCTATGTCTAGTTGGATTCAGTGATTACTACTAATTTTTACATGTTTTATTGTTAAATGTTTTAAGGAGGGCTTTGGATTCTGTATTTGTTGGGTTCTTTCATGTTTGAGAATGTTTGTTGGCTTAAATACCCAAACATCAGAATGGCCTGTATATAATAATCTCGAGTCACCTATTTTCTCTCTCAGGACTTGTCTTAACAGCATTGTGTATTGAGGATGAATTAGTTTTATCTGAAGTGAATTTGAACAATACAGGTTATGAACTATCATTTCCTGTATCAGCCATGATTTATGATTTATCATCATTATCTAAACAATATTTAATAGTTCTTGACAAAGCTTTACATTTTAGGTGGGTTTTTAAATGACTTGTAGCGGGGCGCGTGGGTGGCTTGGTCGGTTAAGCGTCCGACTTCGGCTCAGGTCATGATCTCACGGTCCATGAGTTCGAGCCCCGCGTCGGGCTCTGTGCTGACAGCTCAGAGCCTGGAGCCTGTTTCACATTCTGTGTCTCCCTCTCTCTCTGCCCCTCCCCTGTTCATGCTCTGTCTCTCTCTGTCTCAAAAAATAAATACATGTTAAAAAAAAAAAAAAAAAAGTGCCCTGCACAGAACGGGGCACATAGTAAATGACTTGTAGCAAGAAATAGCAGTTACAGAAAGAGTTCAGGTTTGTGGTTACCAGTGAGGGAACTGGATCAAGGTGGTCAGAAGGTACAAACTTCCAGTTATAAATAAGTACTGAGGATGTAGTGTACAACATAATGATTACAGTTAACACTGCTATATAGTATATTTGAAAATTGCTAAGAGTAGATCCTGAAAGTTCTCATCACAAGGAAAACAACCTTTTTTTCCCTCTATCTCTGTCAGTTTTTGGTAAGTATATGAGGCGATGGATGTTAGCTAAATTTATCATAGTAATCAGTTCACAACATAAAAATCAAGTTATTTATATACCTTAAATTTATGTACTATTTTATGTCAGTTGTCATAAGAATTCTCTCATTTGTTTTTTTTTTTAATTTTTTAAATTTATTTTAATGTTTATTTTTGAGAGAGAGTGAAAGCATGCATGAGTGGGTGTGGGATAGAGAGAGAGGGAGACACAGGATCTGAAGCAGGCTCCAGGCACTGAGCTGTCAGGGCAGAACCTGATGCAGGGCTCGAACCCATGAACCACGAGATCATGACCTGAGCGAAGTCAGATGCTCAACTGACTGAGCCACCTAGGCATGCCCTACCGTTTGTTCTTAGAATCACATTTTGCTCTTAAATGAGAGCTTATTTCAGTTTTATTAAGGAAGAAGATTGCTTCATTTACTGTATCTTTGAGTTTTCTTACCAGGAAAGAAATTATTTACAAGTCCTTAAGTGAACAAAAATTTTTTGAGAGTCCAAGTGGTTTGTTGCCACAGTATTCCTTTAATTACAAACTGGTTCTCTGAGGTGCCTGGGTGACTCAGTTGGTTAAGAAGCCAATCTTGATTTCGGCTCAGGTCATGATCTCATGGTTCATCAGATCTAGCCCTGTGTCAGGCTCTGTGCTGACAGTGTGGAGTCTGCTTGGAATTTTCCCTCTCTCCCTCTCTCTGCCCCTCCCCTGCTTGTATGGTTGCTCTCTCTCTCTCAAAATACATAAATAAACATTTAAAAGAAGAATTAAAAAGATAAAAAATAAAAACTGGTTCTCTTTTGGGGCTCCTGCTGGCTCCATGGAGCGTGCAACTCTGTCTCAGGGTTGTAAATTCGAGCCCCAAATTGGGGTGTAGAGATTACTTAAAAAACCAAACTGGTTCTCTTCTTAGGAGGAGACTAGCACTTCTGGTATTATTATTGTTGCTTTATATTGTCCTTGTGAGTGACTTTTTTTTTTTTATAACTTCTTACCTGAAGAATTATATCATTACACTTGAAATTACTGACTTAACCAGAGTGTGTCTGGATGCTGATGGTTCTTTATCAGTCTTTCCAAGTACCTATGATACTCCCTTTCAATCTGAGATTATTTCTTCCTTTGTACAAGAAAATCTGTATTATGTATCTGTATACCTTTCCTGTCCATTTGTTTTGTCCTTTACTTCAGGGACTCCAATTACTAGTCAAATGTCAACTTGTCTTTGTTTATCCCCCATGTCTTTGTGTTTTTTCCTCTGGTTATTTTTATGTCTTACTATTTAGTGTGTGTGTGTGTGTGTGTGTGTGTGTGTGTGTGTGTGTGTGTTAAAGCTCTGCTCTGATGTTTTTGATCTATTCGTCACTTGCTGTTTCTAATTTAGCTTCTAATTTTTTTTACGTTTATTTTTGAGAGAGACAAAGTGTGAGCAGGGGAGGGGCAGACAAAGAGGGAGACACAGAATCTGAAACAGACTCCAGGCTCTGAGCGGTAAGCACAGAGCCTGATGTGCAGCTTGAACCCACAAACCGTGAGATCATGACCTAAGCTGAAGTTGGATGCTCAACCGACTGAGCCACCCAGGCGCTTCTCTAATTTAGCTTTTAGATCTGCAGTTGTGTCTTGAACTTTAATTTGATTCTTTAGGTCCATTTTCCACTCATTTGATATTTTATCATTATATTTTATCTCATGATTTATTGAATTTATATTCTTTATATTTATATAAATATATTTATAAAAAAGAATTTATATATATATTTTTTAATGTTTATTTTTGAGAGAGTGTGTGAGAGAGAGTGTGAGCAGGGGAGGAGCAGAGGGAGGTGGGGGACAGAGCATCCGAAGCAGGCTCTGCACTGACAGCAGCTAGCCCGATGAGAGCTTGAACTCACAAATCATGAGATCGTGACCTGAGCTGAAGTCAGACACTCAACGGACTGAACCCCTACTGAATTTACATTCTTAGATTTTTTAGTGTGGAACATTCACTGGTAATCAATTTCTGGGTTTTGTCTTTGTGTGTATGTTTTTTTTGAGGGGGAGGTTTTGTTTTCATTTTTATTTCATTAGTCAAATGTCTTATATAATTTGTTCCATTTTTCATTAAACAAAAACAAGAACAAAAACTGTATACTATGATTGCCTAATTGTCATGCCTTTTCTCCTCCATTTTGTTTGAGATCTTTGGTCTGTAGCCTGAGGAGATTGGGGTAAAGAGGTACAGAGTTACTTTAGGGTAGGCCTTGTTGGGTTTGGCTCAAGAGAGTGAACAATATCATGTATTATGGCCCACTCCCAGAACTCTGGTGTGTATCATATTTTCATGAGCTGTGCTTATTCCCCTAATACAGCACAGAGTCCTGGAAGATGGTCAGCACTCCTGACCTTTTCTGCCCTGCCAGAAGCCCTGGAGCATAATGTAGTATCTTTTATTCTTGAGGAAAAGTTTTTCCTTGACTTTTTTCAGAGCTACCTACTTAGAACTTTGATTTACTTTGCTGTCAATTAGCATGAGTTAGTGTTTTCTATTTTGTTTTCTCATTTTATTACTTTTATACCATTAATGTAATTATTTTATTTTTATTATTTTTATTATTTTTTAAAATTTATTTTTAGGGAGAGAGTGAGAGAGTATGTGCCCACAAGTTGGGGGAGGGGCAGAGAGAGACAGAGGGAGTGAGAATCCCAAGCAGGCTCCACCCCAGTGCGGACCCCAACTTGGGGCTCAATCTCAATACCATGAGATCATGACCTGAGCAGAAACCTGGAGTTGGGTGCTTAACTGACTGAGCCACCTAGGTGCCCCAATTTATTTATTTATTTATTTATTTAGTTAGTTAGTTAGTTAGTTAGTTTATACTTACTAATTTTATTTACTGCTGTTGCTTTTCCTGGTGGATGAGGTATGGATTAGTTAGTAGTTGTGCCATATAAATCTTAATCCTCTGTTTCACATTCCTCGTACCACCACCACACACACATACATTTTCGTTATTTTGTTAGCTATTGAGTAAAGAAGATTGTGATACTACTTCATTCCATTGTCTTTATGCAAAATCAGATAATCAGAGAAATCATTTTCCTCATAATCAGAGACAAATAAGCATTACATGATGAGAACAGGTCATCTCAAATTGGAAATGAAACTGATGCCTAACTCTGTATACTCTACCACACTTGCAGGGTTGTGTGCTTTGTAGGGACTCTCTTCATTTCTGTATGTCCACTTCTGAGACTTCATTTTTTCCATTAACAGAGGTGGCCCTTTTTCAGCAACTAAGAGGACTATTTGTAGATTTCTCTGCTATTCTGAGAATTTTGTAATGCTCGGGAAAGGACAGCATCATTTGCTATTCCAGACTGGTCTGAGCATCACACGTAAGAGTGGCATGCTTGGTTCTCAAGACAAAAAAAAAAAAAAAAAGCCTTGATTTTGCTGAGTAGTGGCTTATTTTCTTTTAAACATTTTGTTGCTAAGAACACATCATTAAAGTACACAAGTCTTAACATGTACAGCTCAGTGAATTTTTAATATACACATACCCATATAACTACCACAAAGGTTAAGATATAGAGTATTTTAAGCACCCTGAAGACTCCCTTGTGCCCTTCCCAGTTTGTATCCCCCAGCCAAAGTTAATCATGCTTCTGAACTTCTTATCATAGATTTGTCTTTTTATTCTTGAATTTCATATAAATGGGATCATATAGAATATCCTGTTTTTTGTCTGGCTTCTTTTATTCAACATTATGACTGTGAGGGTCATCCATTTGCGGCGGGTAGTTTTTCTTTTTCTTTGCTGTGCAGTACTCTGTTGTATTAATTTGCTATAATTTCTTCATCTGTCCTCCTATTCATAGACACTTGGTTTGTGTCCAGTTTTGGACTATTTTGAATAAAGCTGCTGGACTGTTTTGAATAAACCTATGTTCTTTTTTCTCTTTTTTAACACATCTCTTTTATTTTTTATTTTAATTCCACTGTAGTTAACATATGGTGTTACATTAGTTTCAGATGTACTACACCTATCTTTTGATAGACAGGGCATTCACTTGTTTTGGTAATATGTCCGTTGAGTGGAATCGCTGGTATTGCAAAGTACCCATACCAGTTTTTACTTCTGACCAGTCATAATATGGAGGTTTCAGTTACTCCACATCTTCACCGGTACCAACACTTGGTTGCTGGTATTTTTTAACTATTTCAGTAGGGTTGTAGAAGAATCACACTGGTTTTAATTTGTGGTTTCCTGATGACCAGTGATGTTGAACATCTTTTCACGTTTGTTTTCAGACATTTGGCTGTCCTCTTCTGTGAAATGGCGGTTCACATTTCTTGACCAGTTTTTAAATTGTCTTTTTCTTTTTGATTTGTAGGTTTTTGTTTTGTTGTTGTTTGTTTTTTTTTTAGTGTTTTGAATGTAAGTTTTTTGTCAGGTATATGCATTGCAAATATAATTTCTTCTCATTGTCTTTTGCTTGCTTTTTCACTGTTTTGTTTTGTTTTACTTTTTTGTTGTTTGTTTTGAGAGGGAGCTTAAGTAGGGGAGAGATAGAGGGAGAGGGAGAAAGAGAATTTTAAGCAGGCTCCATGCCCAGGGTGAGGCTCTGTCTCCCCACTTTGATATCATGACCTGAGCTGAAATCAAGAGTTGGACGCTTAGCTCACTGAGCCACCCAGGTGCCCATTGATGTGTGTTTTGATGAATGGAAGTTTTTAATTTTAATGAAGTCCAAATTATTAGTATTCTTTTTCCTGAATAGTGCTTTTATATCCTGTTCAAGAGCCTTTGCTTACATACCAAGGTTATGAAGGCAGTCAGTCTCTTGTGTTTTATTCTGGAAGCTTTATTGCTTTACCTTTTATATTTAGGTCTATGGTCTTTCTCAAATTATTTTTTGTGTATGGACTAAAGAGGTAAGGATTAAGCCCCCCCTTTTTTATCGATAAACGTTGACTTAGTACCATAATTGAAAGCCCATCATTTTTCTCTTGTGCTGCATTGGTGCCTTTGTCATAAATCAGGTGACTATATACTGTGGCACTCTTTCTTAACTCTTCGTTCCATGCCACTGGACTATTTGGTCTATGTTAGTACCATCATTACAATGCCTTAATTACAATAGCTTTACAATAAATCTTATGATTTGGTAGTGTGAGTCTTCTTTTAAGATTCTTCTGACTATTCTAGGTCCTTTGCATTTTTGTATGAATTTAGAGTCAGCTTGTCACTCTCCATCCCCCCTTAAAAAAAAAACAAACCCATGGGGATTTGGGTTAGGATTACCTTGAAAGTATAGGTCAGTTTGGAAAGAACAGACCTCTTAATAGTATTGATGCTTCCAGTCCATGGATATAGTTTATCCCTTCACTTATTTAGGTATTATTTAATTCCTCTCCGCAGTGTTTTATAGTTTCCCAGGTAGAAATCTTTCACATCTTTTGTTATTTCCAGTTTCAGTGTTTTTAATGCTATTATTGTATTTTTTATTTTATTTACGTTTTTGTTTCTAGAATATAGAAATGTAATTGATTTTTTTAAATATTGACTTTATATTTCTTGACCTAACAGTTTATTTTAGCTTCTTTTGGGTTTTCTAAATAGTTGGGTCACCTTTGAATAATAACCGTTTTACCTCTTTATAATTTTTATACCTTTTTTCCCTAAAACTTTTATTGTGGTGAAATAACACTTAACATAAAATTTATCATGTTAATTATTTTTACATGTATGGTTTAGTAGTATCAAATACATTCATAATGTTGTATAACTTTGACCACCATCCATTTCCATAGCTCTTTTCATCTTATAAAACTGAAACTCTATACCCCTCTTTTTTGTCCCCTTAGCTCCCAGAAACCTCCATTCTTCTATTGTCTCTACGATGATGTTGACTACTCTAAGTACTTTATATCAGTAGAATCATACAGTATTTGTCTTCTGTGACTGGCTTATTTCACTTAGTAATAGCCTCAAGGTTCATCCATGTTGTAACATATAACAGAATTTCTTTCCTCTTTAAGGCTACATAATATTTCATTGTATACACATTTTGCTTGTCCATTCATCCACCAATAGACATATGAGTTGCTTCCACATTTCAGTTGTTGTGAATAACATTGCTATGAACATGGATATGCAAATATCTTTTTGAGACCCTGCGTTCAATTCTTTTCAGTATATACCCAGAAGTAGAATTGCTGGATCATATGGTAATTCTACTTTTAATTTTTTATTTATTTTTTATTAAAAAATTTTTTTTGAGAGAGAGAGCATTAGTAGGGGAGGGAGCAGAGGGAGGGAGAGAAAGAATCTTAAGTAGGGTCCACACTCAGCATGGAGCCTGATGCAGGGCTCTATCCCACAACCCTGGGATCATGACCTGAACTGAAATCAAGAGTGGGATGCCCACCTGAGCCACCAAGTTGCCCCTCTACTTTTAATTTTTAACCACCATTCCCACCAACAGTGTACAAGGGTCCCAGTTTTTCTACGTCCTTGCCAATGCTTGTTTTCTGTTTTTTTGATAGCAGCCATCCTAGTGAGTGTGAAATGTTGTGTCATTGTTGTGATTTGCATTTTCCTTCTGGTTATTGAGTTTGAGCATTTTTTAGATTTATTGACCATTTGTATAACTTCTTTGGGAAAATGTCTTTTCAAATTTTTGCCCATTTTTTGAAATAGGTGGTGTGTTTTTCTGTTGTTGAGTTTTAGGAGTTCTCTCTTTTTCTCTTCCTCTGTGTATGTATATGTGTATAAAAACACATGTTTGTGTGTGTGTGTGTGTGTGTGTGTGTACACACACACACACACACACACAAACACACATACACACGTATTTATGTAGTTTATACTTACGTAATTAAAATTTTTAAATGTTTATTTTTGAGAGAGAGAGAGACAGGGTTTGGTGGGGGGTTGTGGAGGAGCAGAGAGGGAGGAGACACAAAATCCGAAGGAGGCCCTAGGCTCTGAGCTGTCAGCACAGAGCTCGACGCAGGACTCGAACCCACGAACCACAAGATCATGACCTGAGCTGAAGTCAGACGCTCAACTGACTGAGCCACCCAGGGGCCTCTATATTTATGTAATTTGTATATTTATATTATTAGATGTATGATTTGCAGATATTTTCTCCCTTTTTTTGATTCTCTTTTTACTCTGTGGATAATGTCTTTTTTTTAATCTTTCTAGTTTTTATGATTTTTATTAAAAAAATTTTTTTAATGTTTATTTTTGAGACAGAGAAAGAGAGACAGAGCATGAGCAGGGTAGGGGTGGAGAGAGAGGGAGACACAGAATCTGAAGCAGGCTCCAGGCTCTGAGCTGTCAGCACAGACCCCGAAGGGGGCTCAAACTCACGAACCATGAGATCAAATCCTCATGAAGTTGGACACTCAGCCAACTGAGCCATCCAGGCGCCTCTTATGATTTTTACTATTAAAAAGATTTTTTAGAGATAGAGCGGTGGAGAGGGGCAGAAGGAGAGGGAGGGAGAGAGAATCGAAAGCAGGCTCCACGCTTAGCATGGAGCCTGAGTTGGGGCTTGATTCCACGAGCATGAAATCACAGCCTGAGCCAAAATCAAGAGTTGAATGCTTAGCTGATTGAGCCACCCAGGTTCCCCTGGATAATGTCTTTAATGCCCCCAAATTCTAATTTTCATGAAGTCCAATTTGTCTGTTATTTTGTTGACTTTGTCTTCATATCCTAGAAAGAATTGTCAAATTCAGTGTTGTGAAGCTTTTGCCCTAGGTTTTCCTCTATGAATTTTGTAGTTTAAGTCATACATTTAGATCTTTTATCCATTCATGTTAATCTTTGATAAATGTCAAGTTAGATGTTCAGCATTATACTTAGGCATGTAGATATCCAGTTGTCCCCACATCATTTGTTGAAGACTATCCTTTCTTCATTGGATGGTCTTGACACTATTGTCAAAAATTGTTTGACTATATGTGCAAGAGTTTATTTCAAAGCTCTTAATTTTATTCTGTGGCTCTATATGTCTGGCTTTATGTCAGTACCACAGTGTTTTTATTACTGTGGTTTTGTAGTAAGTTTTGAAATTTGGAATTGTGAGGCCCCGAGTTTTGTTCTTTGTTTTTGAAGATTGTTTTGGCTCTTTAGGTCCCTTAGGTTCCATATGAGTTTCAGGGTGGGTTTTTCTATCTCTGCAAAAAATGTCATTGGGATTTACTTAGGGATTGCATTAAGCCTGCAGATTGCTTTAGGTAGTATTGTCATCTTAACAGTATAAATCTTGACTCCATGAACAGGGGATGCATTTCCATTTATTTGTGTCTTTACTTTTTTCAGCAGTGTTTCATAGTTTTCATTATACAAGTCTTTCACCTCCTTGATAAGCTTTTTTTTTTCTTTTCAAATTTTTATTTAAATTCTAGTTAGTTAACATGCAGTGCAATATTGGTTTCAGGAATAGAATTCAGTGATTCATCACTTACATATAACACCTTAGTGCTCATCATAACAAGTGCCCTCCTGATATCCATCACCCATCTAGCCCATTCTCCACCCACCTGCCTCCATCAACCCTCAGTTTTTCTTATCTATCTTTAAGGGTTTCTTATGGTTGTTTCCCTCTTTTTTCCCCTTCTCCTTCCCTTCCCCTTCCCCTTACCCAAACAAAATTCATCTGTTTTGTTTGTTAAGTTCCACATGTGAGTGGAATATACGGTATTTGTCTTTCTCTGATTTCACTTATCATAATATGTTGTAGCTCCATCCACGTCCTTGTAAAGGGCAAGATTTCATTCTTTTTGACTGCTGAGTAATATTCCTGTGTGTGTGTGGGTGTGTGTGCGTGCGTACATGTGTGTGTACCACATCTTCTTTATCCATCCATGGACATTTGGGCTCTTTCCATAGTTTGGTTGTTGTTGATCATGCTCCTTGGTTAACTTAATTCCAAAATGTTTTATTCTTACTATTGTAAATGGAATTGTTTTCATAATTTCTTTTCTAGATTGTTCAGATTGTATATAGAAATACAACTGATTTTTGTGTGTCAACTTTGTGTCCTGATACTCTGTTGAATTCTGTGAATAGCTGTGTGTGTGTGTGTGTGTGTGTGTGTGTGTGTGTGTGTGTGTGTAATCATTAGGGTTTTCTTCATATAAGATCATATCATCTAAGAACAAGGATAACTTCACTTCTTTCTTTCTAATTTGGGTGCCTTTTATTTCTTTTTCTTGCCTAATTGCTCTGGCTAGAATTTCTAGTACTGTTTTGACTAGAACTGGTGAAAGCAGGCATACTTGGGTTGTTCCTGGTCTTCTAGGAAAAGCTCTCAGTCTTTCTCCTTTGAGTATGATGTTCATTGTGGGTTTTTCTTTTTCTTTTTTTTTTTTTTTAATTTTTTTAGCGTTTATTTATTTTTGAGACAGAGAGAGACAGAGCATGAATGGGGGCGGGGGGGTCAGAAAGAGGGAGACCCAGAATCTGAAACAGGCGCCAGGCTCCGAGCTGTCAGCACAGAGCCTGACGCGGGGCTCGAACTCACAGATTGCGAGATCATGACCTGAGCCGAAGTCGGCCGCCCAACCGACTGAGCCACCCAGGCGCCCCTGTGGGTTTTTCATATATGGCTTTTATTATATTGAGCTAATTTCCTTCTATTCTAGTTTGTTGAGTGTTTTTATCATGAAAGAGTATTGGATTTTGCTAAAGTTTTTCTGAACCAATTGAGATAATCATGTGATTTCCTCCCTTCATTCTATTAACGTAGTATATTATATTGATAGATGCTTATATGTTGAACTATTCTTGCATTCCAGGAATAAATCTCACTTGGTTACTGTATATAACCCTTTTAACATGCTGATTAATTCAGTTTGCTAGTATTTTGTTGAGGTCTTTTGCATCCGTGTTCATAAGGAATATTGGTCTGTAGTTTTCTTGTTGTGTCTTTGGCTTTAGTATCAGGGTACTGTTGACCTCATGGGATGAGTTAGGAAATGTTCAGTACTCTTCAGTTTATTTGAAAATATTGAGAAAGATTGGTATTAGTTCTTTAATGTTTGGTTGAATTCACTGAGTCCAGGACTTCCTTCTTGAGGTGATTTTTAACTACTGATTCAGTGTTCATACTAGTTATAGGAATTTTCAGATTGTCTATTTCTTTTTTTTTTTTTTTAAGTTTATTTATTTATTTTGAGAGAGAGTGCATGAACTGGGGGTGGAAGGCAGAGAGAATACCAAGCGGGCTCCACACTGTCAGTGCAAAGTCTGACATAGAACTTGATCCCACAAACCATGAGATCATGACCTGAGTCGAAACCAAGACTCAGATGCTTAAATGACTGAGCCACCCAGGTACCCCCAGATTTTCTATTTCTTCATAGTTTAGTCTTAGAAAGTTTTGGGTTTCTAGGAATTTTGTCCAGTGTGGTTATCCAATTTGTTGGTATACAAATATTTATAGTACTCTTAATCCTTTTTATTTCTGTAGAGTTGGTAGTAATGTCCTCATTTTCGTTTCTGATTTTAGCAATTTGAGTCTTCTCTCTTTTTTCTTAGTCCATCTAGTGAATGAAAGGTTTGTCAACTTTGTTGATCTTTTCAAATAACCAACTTTTGGTTTCATTGATTTTTCTCTAGTGTTTTTCTCTTCTCTATTTCATTTATCTCTGCTCTAATCTTTATTATTTTCTTCCTTCTGCTAGCTTTAGGTTTAGTTTGTCCTCCTTTTTCTAGTTCCTGAAGTTATAAAGTTATGAATTTACAACTAGAAATAAGATTCTCCCCCTCTTCCAACAAGGATTGCTGTTTTTTATTGTTGTTTCTGTTTTTTTTTAAGTTTATTTATTTTGAGAGATAGAAAATGTACACATGCTCGCAGGGAGGAGAGGTGCAGAGAGAGGGAGAAAGAATCCCAAGCAGGCTCCGTGCTGTCAGCACAGAGCCTGACACGAAGCTCGATCTTACGAACTGTGAGATCATGACCTGAGATGAAATCAAGAGTCAGATTCTTGGGGCGCCTGGGTGGCTCAGTCGGTTGAGCGTCCGACTTCGGCTCAGGTCATGATCTCATGGTCCGTGAGTTCCAGCCCCACGTCGGGCTCTGTGCTGATGGCTCAGAGCCTGGAGCCTGTTTCCGATTCTGTGTCTCCCTCTCTCTCTGCCCCTCCCCTGTTCATGCTCTGTCTCTCTCTGTCTCAAAAATAAATAAACGTTAAAAAAAATAAAAAAAAAAGTCGGATTCTTAACCAGCTGAGCCACCCGGGCACCCCTGTTTCTGGTGTTTTGATTGCTATAGGCTGTTTCTTTACCAAGGATCAGCCTGAGGTGTAAATTTAAGATCTCTGGTCTTTTTTTTTCCTGGTCTTTTCTGAGCCTTTCCCTAAGCATGAGTGTTTAGTTTCTAATTTTCCCCAAATATGCAGTTGTTTTTTTAATATCCTAGTCTTAATATGTGTCTTCCAGAAGGGGAAAAGAAAAATGTGGTGAATTTATAAATGGAGAGTGCAAAAATAGAAACTGAATGTTCTTTTATTATTAAATTGGTCTGGTAGATGTATGGGGTGTGTGTGTGTGTGTGTGTGTAGTCTTTTTTTTTTTTTTTTTTTTTTTTTTTTTTTTTTTAGTTTATGGTTAGGGACTATAGAATTATGCAGCACTGTTCTTCTTCCACATTACCAGTGGGGATTTTTTGGGTTTTACACATTCACAATGTTTTTGTTTTGTGGGGTAAAAAATTTCTATAGTGCCTTTAGAATGCATAAGCACAATTGAGAAAGAGATGCAGTTTAGTCTGAAATGAAACTAAATTGTTTACTTGTTGCCAGGAAATTAATCTTTAATAAGTTTAATATAGTTTATAAGGAGTATTTAATCAGATTATTTTTCTTTTTAATACTTATCTAAATACGGGAAAATAAAGTCCATAGTTTTTTATTGGAGTTGTATAGTGAAAATGTACGTTTTCATTCACTAGGATTGGAAGAGTCTTGCAGTTCTTAACTTTCTGAATTTTATTTTACATGTTTTAACATATTACAGATTCTCATTATCTTTTAGAGTAAGTTTTAGAACAGATATTTTAAAAGAATTTGGGGTACCTGGGTGGCTCAGTCAGTTAAGTGTCTGACTTCAGCTCCGGTCATGATGCCAGGGTTCATTGTCTGGCTCTGTGCTGGCAGCTTGGAGCCTGGAGCCTGCTTCAGATTCTTTGTCTCCCTCTCTCTCTGCCCCTCCCCCACTCTTACTCAGTCTCTCTCTCTCTCTCTCTCAAAAATAAATAAACATTAAGAATAAAATAAAAGGGGCGCCTGGGTGGCTCGGTCAGTTAAACGTCCGACTTCGGCTCAGGTCATGATCTCACGGTCCGTGAGTTCGAGCCCCACGTCGGGCTCTGTGCTGACTGCTCAGAGCCTGGAGCCTGTTTCAGATTCTGTGTCTCCCTCTCTCTCTGCCCCTCCCCTGTTCACGCTCTGTCTCTCTCTGTCTCAAAAATAAACGTTAAAAAATTAAAAAAAAAAAAAAAGAATAAAATAAAAGGGGCGCCTGGGTGGCTCAGTCGGTTGAGTGTCCAACTTCGGCTCAGGTCATGATCTCACGGTCCATGAGTTTGAGCCCTGCGTCGGGCTCTGTGCTGACAGCTCGGAGCCTGGAGCCTGTTTCAGATTCTGTGTCTCCCTCTCTCTGACCCTCCCCTGTTCATGCTCTGTCTCTCTCTGTCTCAAAAATAAATAAACGTTAAAAAAAATTTTTTTAATAAAATAAAATAAAATAATTTGATTTTCAAATGGACATGTATCCCCAAAGTGCTAAAAGTCAACATGCAACTTCACAACAATGCCAAATTCAGTGACATTTTGCAGATTTGTGCTGATGTTAATTGCAAAAACTTGCTTTTTTCAGTGCTTTGTAGTTTATAAAATGTTTTCTCAGAGTTTATATTTAATATTCACAAGAGTTCTTGGTAAAGGGCAAGGCAAGTACACTGTGCAGATGATTTAAGATTACACATGATGTAATTGGCAGAGATCTTAAACCCAGGTCTTTTGACTCTGCTGCTCTGTTTTCTGTTTTACCATATTGCCTCTTAGACTGCAGCTATGTTATAATGTCATAGTTCTTTTTATTAAGTGCTTTCACATTCTCTCATTTAATTCTCCAGATAAGCCTTTTTAGAAACCCTGGTCTTTGACTTAAAGTCATGTGCTATTTCTACTACCTTTATATAAAGTCCTCAGTCAAAATCTTAGACTTTTGTTTACCATTATTATAGTTTAAACTCTCTTGGATTAATCATGTTACGCTAAGTACTGTGAGCAATACTTCCCAGTGCTCAGTGGTTTAGGACCTAAAAAAAGGAAGCTTATTTATTTTCTTTTAGATTGTCACTCATGAATTCAAGGTCTGTCCTCTTGTGATGTCATCATCTTCAACACATAGGCTCCATGGTTCCTGAGAAAAGCAAAGGGATTATAGGGAAGGCACATAAGATGCTTGAACCTGGAAGTTACTACCAGTTATTACAACTCACAGACCTCTGGCCAAAAGTAGTCATATGGCCCTACTTAAATACAAGGGGACTGTGAAAAGTAGTCCCTGTGAAAAGTAGTTGTTGTTGGGAGCCTTTCCTCAGCAACAACTGTATACTGTACTATACATCACAGCTCTGCATAAATCTTTGGTGTCAGTGTCTCCTCTGCCATATCCCCTATACGGTATGGTCTTTTGATTATATTCAGGAGTTTAATAGTAGCTAAGTGACTAATATGGGTTCTTCAGTCACACTGCTTAGGTTTGAATCCTGGGCTGTACTGTGTCTTTGGCCAAGTAACTAAAATGTTGTAGATTTTTTTTTTTTTATTAAATCATTCATTGCCTAATTTATTCACCCATCCTTTCGTTCACTGAATAAATATTTTTTGATTGCTCGCTACCTTACAGACAGTATTGTAGATGCTGGGGATCTAGAGACGAACAAAATAAAGTCTCTGCCCACATGGGCCTTTCTTACATTATTACTGAGAGGAGACAATGAGTAAGTAAATAAAATAATATTGTAATGTATTAGGTAAAATATTAAGAATTAGAATATGATATAAGAGGCTAATTACGGGAGGAACTTTACCTCTGGTTCCTTTTTTATAAAACAAGGATAATATCCTAAGAGCTGATATGAGGAGTAAATGAAACACTGCATGGACAGAACATGGCATAGTACCTTACACATAGTAAATGCTCAGAAAATGTCAACAAATGTTGATCAGTATTCTGTGAACCCTGATGAAGAGTAAGTAGCTGAGTAAGATATCAACATTGGCATCCTAGAATTCACCTGGAATGATTAGTGTCATTTGAAAGAGTTGTGTTTGCATTCCATGGGCTAGTATTGTATCAAAATGAAAAGAGAAGGGCACTTAAGCACTAGTTGTAGAAATCTTTCTGGTATTTGTTAAAGGACAATTTCAAATGTTCTCAGTATACTTATACATTGAGAGCTAAGAAGTTTCTGAAGTATATATTTTTTGAAATTATGGAAGAACTCAAAACTGAAGCTTTTGCAAAATACCTCCTACCTTCTAGCCAACTAATAAGTTGATTTCTTTTATTTAAAGTAAACAACCTTAGTAATTAATGTGGTCTGCAACTATTTAATACATCCAAGACAGTCTGTTACTTAGCTGGGGATTCAATGGGGGGAGATCAGACATGTTTCCTACTCCCATGAAATTTACAGTTTGGTGAAGCTTGCAAATGAGATAACAATAAAGTATGATAAAGGTTTAAAGGATGAAATTCACATCTCTAAAAGAGGACATAGCTGAAGGGGTTGAAATGGGCACTGCTTATTTGAGGAAAGTTCCTAGCTAATTAAAAACATTAGCCAGTGGGGCGCCTGGGTGGCGCAGTCGGTTAGGTGTCCGACTTCAGCCAGGTCACGATCTTGCGGTCCGTGAGTTCGAGCCCCGCGTCGGGCTCTGGGCTGATGGCTCAGAGCCTGGATCCTGTTTCCGATTCTGTGTCTCCCTCTCTCTCTGCCCCTCTCCCGTTCATGCTCTGTCTCTCTCTGTCCCAAAAATAAATAAACGTTGATTAAAAAAAAAACAAAAAACAAAAAAAAACATTAGCCAGAGAAAAGATAGATACTAAGTAAGGAAAGGTATGAAGCAGAGGGAAGAGTTTATTTATTTTAAAGTTTATTTTGAGAGAGAGAGAACAGGAGAGAGAGAGAGAGAGAGAGCAATGGAGGGGTAGGAAGAGGGAGAGAGAATCCCAAGCACGCTCCTTGCTGTCAGAGCAGAGCCTGATGCAGGGCTTGAAGCCACGAACCGTGAGATCACGACCTGAGCCAAAACCAAGAATCAGATGCTTAACTGACTGAGCCACGGAACCTCCTTAGGTAAGAGTTTAGAGCTGCACTATCCAATTCAGTAGCTACTAGCCACATTTAAATTTAAATTAACCAAAATTAAAATTTCAGTTCTGAGTTGCATCAACAGAACTTCAAGACTTGGTAGGCATGTGGCTAATGACAGACAACATTGTCTTTTTAACAAATGATGCTGGAGCAATTGCACATCCATAGGCAAGAAAATAAATTGGAACCTAAACCTCACATCTTACACAAGAATTGATTGTACATGAATCATGGATTTTTTTTCATTGTTTATTTATTTTTGAGAGAGACAGAGACAGAATGCGAGTGGGTTAGGGCAGAGAGAGAGGGAGGCACAGAATCCAAAGCAGGCTCCAGGCTCTGAGCTGTCAGCACAAAGCCTGACGTGGGGCTTGAACTCATGAGCTGTAATATCATGACCTGAGCCGAAGTCAGGCGCTCAACTGACTGAGTCACCCAGGCGCCCCTCGTGGATTTTTTTTTTTAATACAGATGTAGAAGATTTTTATCATTGCACAAAATTCTGTTGGGCAGTGCTAGTTTAGAAGCCAGGGAACAGAGACAGGTTCTCTTTTTCAAATATGAAAGGCGTAGAACAAGAGAGTTGCTTTGTGGTGATGGAAGAGTTCCTTATCTTTTTTTTTTTTAATTTTTTTTTTTACATTTTTATTTTATTTTTGAGAGGCAGAGAGAGAGCACAAGTGGGGGAGGGGCAGAGAGAGAAGGAGACACAGAATCTGAAGCAGGCTCCAGCCTCTGAGCTATCACCATAGAGCCTGACATGGGGCTCAAACTCACAAACTGCGAGATCATGACCTGAGCCAGTCAGATGCTCAACCGACTGAACCACCCAGGCACCCCTCATGGATTTTTTTTTAATGCAGATGTAGAAGATTTTTATCATTGCACAAAATTCTGTTGGGCAGTGCTAGTTTAGAAGCCAGGGAACAGAGATAGGTTGAACGTTGCAAATATGAAAACGGTAGAACAAGAGAGTTGCTTTGTGGTGATGGAAGAGTTCCTTATCTTTTTAAAAAGAAAAATTTTTTTTTTACATTTTTATTTTATTTTTGAGAGGCAGAGAGAGTCAGAGCACAAGTGGGGGAGGGGCAGAGAGAGAAGGAGACACAGAATCCAAAGCAGGCTCCAGGCTCTGAGCTATCATCACAGAGCCTGACGCGGGGCTCGAACTCACAAACTGCGAGATCATGACCTGAGCCGAAGTCGGATGCTCAACTGACTGAGCCGCCCAGGCGCCCCAGAAGAGTTCCTTATCTTGATGGTGATGGTGATTACTTGAATCTACACATGGGATAAAATTACATAAAACCACACATACGTTATATTATACAGTAATAATTTTACTAAGACATAAATATTTTAGGGCCACTTGGATGGGTCACTTGATTACATGTCCAACTTTGGCTCATGTCATGATCTTGTGGTCCATGAGTTCAAGCCCTGCGTCGGGTTCTGTGCTGACAGCTCAGAGCTTGGAGCCTGCTTCAGATTCTTTGTCTCCTTCTCTTTGCCCCTCCCCTGCCCTCTCTTTGTCTCTCTCAAAAATAAATAAACATTTTAAAAACAGACATAAATATTTAATTCAGTAGCTCAAAAGGTACTGAAATTTTAAATTTATTATTATTTTTAATGTTTTTATTTATTTTTGAAGGAGAGAGAGACAGAGCATGAATGGGGGAGGAGCAGAGGGAGAGGGAGACATAGAATTTGAAGCGGGCTCCAGGCTCTGAGCTGTCAGCACAGAGCCCAATGCGGGGCTTGAACTCATGAACTGTGAGATCATGACCTGAGCCAAAGTCGGACGCTTAACGACTGAGCCACCCAGGTGCCCCAAAAGCTACTGAAATTTTTAAAATGGAGATTGTAGAATTTTTTTCATATTTCGACTTTATATTTCATCATATACCAAGATCATTTTCCAGGTGATTTTTTATTATGATGTTATATGCACATTTTCAGTTTGAAGCAGTTTATATTATGGAAATTTAATTATTTTTAGTATCTGTATGATGTGTTCTCATGTTTCTGATATATTCAGATTCCTTCCCCCCAAGTAATTTAGCAGACCTGATAATAGAATTGCTCTTATTGAAGCTGCTCTAGTCTGTCCTATAGTGACCTTTCGGCTTTAACACTCCAGCTTTAGTTAAATTAAGCAGGCACAGACTTTTGCTATGGAAACGATACGGAAACATAACAAACAACTTGGCTTACTTTCTTCTACAAAGCAGAAGGTGGCCTGAAAAGAGGTATACTGATACTAGATGAGAGTTTTTTTAGAGAGTACTGTTAAAAGCAATAATTTGTTTATGATCTCAACATAATGCTCATCTGGAAATGAGATGGGAAGACCGGGTAATTTATTTGATGTTGCTTTAGAATTCCTAAGATGCATAGGAAAAATGCTATTTTTCATATATTATATAGTACATATGTTTGGAGCATATGTTGGCTGAAGTATGTGTTATGAACTATGTTCCCTTTGAAATCTTATATGCATGATTACGTTCCCCCATCACTGGTTTATTTTACTATCGAAGTATAAAGGACAGGTGGCTTATGTCTTTGCCAAGCTGGTATTAAAGTGAGCTATCTAATATGACTAGGATACTTTGGTATATAGTACTTAGGTACGTTATGTGATATTTGGGTAGCTTAATAGGTAGTAATAAAGTTTTTATTTGTATTTTCTATTTTAAACTTCATTTTGAACAGCCTACTTTAGTGGCTATAATTCTTATTTAAATAATTCTGTTGACAAACCTCATGAGTTATTTTTTGCCACCAAATTGTACTCTTATTCCAAAGTTCATTCATTCAACAATCATTGAATGCCTGTAATGTGCAAGGTACCATATTGGGCTCTGGGGATAACAAGATGGACCCTGTCCCCTTCACAGTACTTAGGGGCAAATTGTAAAGTTGTTGGTGTTTCTTCCTCCCCTAGATGAACAGTTCCATAGAATAATTTGTTCAATTTAGATTAGACATGAAAGAGCAACGGATATAGCAGAATAACCACTTGTTAGCCATGAGTTTCCAATTTCTTCTTCAGTTACTGACTTATTTAGGCTTTTTTTGTTTTTATTGTGATCGCGTTGGCATTTTATTTTTTTATGGAATATATTTTTTTCTTTTTCAAAAATTTTTCTTAATGTCTATTTATTTGTGAGAGACAGAGCAGGATTAGGGGAGGGGCAGAGAGAGAAGGAGACACAGAATCTGAAGCAGGCTCTAGGCTCTGAGCTGTCAGCACAGAGCCCTATGCGGGGTTTGAACCCATGAACAGCGAGATCATGAACTGACCTGAGCCAAAGTCAGATACTTAACTGACTGAGCCACCCAAGTGCCCCTGGAATATTTTCAATTTAATTAAACCGATGTAAAATTTATTAACTTTGTCTACCAAAATATATAAAAAGAAATCACAACTGAAAACATTGAGGGGCACCTGGCTGGCTCAGTCAGTGGAGTGTGCGACTCTTGATCTAGCGCTTATAGGTTTGAGCCCTACATTGGGTATAGCGATTACTTAAAAATAAAATATTTTTTAAAAGGGAAAATATTGATAGATTTTTTTGACTATATAAATATTTACAGAAAACTGCAACTTCCAGTTAAAGATAGTAAATTGAACACATGTGTTTACTCTCATTAGACATTAGACAGCTGTAACTTAACCTTGTTGGATAGAGAGAGAGAGTCAATAAAGAGCACAAGTCATTTTATATCAAAGAACCGTGGAAAGACTCAGGAATTTGAGGCACTGGGTATCTCTGAAAGTGGGGTGTGAGATGAAGCTGAAAACAGAAGGATTAGTTGAAAGTCTACAAAAGAAGCAGTTAGAGTTCGCAGATTTTTCTCTTATGTAGTATAGTGAAGTGATTATCACTGTCTTACCCTGGGAGAATATTGGAGATTTGCTCTTCAGCAGGAATGAAATAGACATTCTAGGTTCTAGAATACCTGAAGGCAGAGATTGAAGATCTGTACAGAAAATGGAGGGTGGATGGAGGGAGAGGCATAAGGAAAGTCTGCATACTGAATATGGAGACTTCTGACCCCCCCCTGCCCTTTTTTTTTTTAATGTTTGTATTTATTTTTGAGACAGAGAGAGACAGAGGATGAGCAGGGGAGGGGCAGAGAGAGAGGGAGACACAGAATCCGAAGCAGGCTCCAGGCTCTGAGCTGTCAGCCCAGAGCCCGACGCTGGGCTCGAACTCACGTACTGTGAGATCATGACCTGAACTGAAGTCAGACGCTTAACCAACTGAGCCACCCAGGCGCCCCTGACCCCTTTTCTTAACTCTCAAAATGTTTATGACAAGTTTATGCTCCCTAGACGAGACTGGAAGATTTGCTTTTAGACAGACCGGTCCAAGAGAAAATTCATATGTGCCTCAACTTGCAAATCTTCTAGACTAATGATTCTCAACTCTTGTCAAACCCAACCCCCCTTTTTTGTTTTGAACAAATATTTTATAGTACTACTTCATTAACCTGAAATGGAAATGCAAAGATTATATAATCAACTTGCACATACAAATGTAAGAATATCAATATAATACTGTAATATTACAGGGAAATAAATTTAGAACTAAATTATAACAAAATAGTTACATTTCAAAATGAAAAGGCTTGACATTGACATTGAAAAGGCTTGACAGTGAAGCAGTTAGATATTTGTAGCTGCAGTATCACTGCAAGTGTTGCAGGTACAGAGGCAGGCATATTGATTAGCACCCTAAATTCCATCAATGAGTGGCATTACTGGCAATGACATGATTTTCTGAAATGATGAACTCTTGCTAAAGTTTTCTTCAATTTATATGGTGGTCATATTCATTACAAATTCATGTGTTAAAACTGCAGTTTTTTTTGTACTTATTTATACTATGGAGTTGGGTTCTGAGCTCATAAGTTTCTCTGTATACATAAATATATGTGGGACATTCTGAAGTTCCACGTAATATAGGCTAGTTCTGTACTTTGAAGAACTAGTTATCCCATGCATTGATAGGAATTTCAGTCTTTGGCTCCTTGTCATAAAATGCCTGTAGTGTACCTCACTCATTGTGTTGCCATGCTCATTCATTTATGTATTGACTGTGACTGTTTTTGTGCAACGATGGTAGAGTAGTTAGAACATGTGTGGTACTCTTACCACTTCACACTTTGCTCAGGGCACTGTAAACCACAATGTTGAAGTTAAAACTCAGTAGTGTTTCAAGTCCTCTGAGTATTGCTATACTGAAACTTGTACAGTCCATGCTCATCATGTCAAAATAAGGAAAGGAAAATGGATAAATGTCATCCTTTAAAGACATCCTTTAATACTAGACTGTATTATTTTGTTATCAAAATAGATAGCAAAGCATTGTGTTTATTGTTCAGTAATTTTTTGGCTGGGCTACAAGGATATACATCTTATATAGCCTCATTATTTCCATCTAGCTGTCTCATTGTTACTTTGAATACTCCATGACTAACATTGAAAACCTTACCTAGCCTGTTTCCGATTCTGTGTCTCCCTCTCTCTCTGCCCCTCCCCCGTTCATGCTCTGTCTCTCTCTGTCCCAAAAATAAATAAACGTTGAAAAAAAAAATTAAAAAAAAAAACAACCTTACCTTATCTCCCTCCAAACCTGTTCTGAATCAGTGACTTCTTCATTTATTTGCTAGTGATACCACCATTCTCCTAGATACTGAAGCTCACAACTTCTAACCTCTTTTTTTTCCTTTCTCATTATTACGTGTGTAGTCAGTTAAAAAAAAATTTCTTTAGGGAAATATTTATTGCATTCATCCCTCTTCATTTCTATTTTCTGTTTATGTTTTCACTTCCACCCTAATTTAAACTTCCAAAACATGTGATGTTAGTACCTAGTGCTTCAGCCTCTTAACGGATTTCCATGATTCTGTCCTCTCTCTCCTTCATAGAGCCTTCATTGATTTTTATCATATGCTTCCGTACATCCTTTTTATTATAAGTAAATTTCTGCCTTTTAGAGTCTTCACTAATTTCTTAAAGTTTAGTACATGCCACTTTGTTCTTTATTTTATTTTTTAAATTTTACTTCTTAAAAATTCTTTTTGTTTCAAGTTTTTATTTAAATTTTAGTTAGTTGGGGTGCCTGGGTGGCTCAGTGGTTGAATGTCTGACTTTGGCTCACATCATGATCTCACAGTTCGTGAGTTTGAGCCCCACATTGGGCTCGTTGTTGTCAGCACAGAGCCCACTTGGGATCCTCTGTTCCTCCCCCCACCTCTGCCCCTCCCCTGCCCACGCTCTTTCTCAAAAATAAATATTAAATAAGTTTTAGTTAACACATAGCATATGTTCTTTATTTTAGTGTCACCTATATAATATTGGCTGAAGCAGTGGCATTCAATGTGGATATTTTTATAATAGATCCTCAGTTAAAAAAGGAAAGGGTAGAGGAGTGAACAAAACAAAGTTTCTGCCTTCTTGGAACTTATGGTACTGAGGGAAATAGATAATAAATACATAATACACTTTTCATAGTGATCCATACTATGAAAAATAATAAAACAGGATAAGGGGACAGAGATGTGGTATTTTAGGTAGGGTGGTCTTCTCTTAGGAGGTAACCTTTGAGTATGGAACTGAAGGAGTGAGGTAATATGAAGATCAGAGGGAAGAATATTCCAGAGGGATAAAATATCAAGTGTGAAATCCTTGAGGTTAGGAATGAGTTTGGGTGGTTCAAGCATTAAGGCCAGGATGGTCAGAGCAAATCATTGAAGGGAAGAGAGTTAAAGAAGGTAAGGCAAATCAAATCACGTAGGCCTTGTAAATCATCATAGGACATTTTAATTTAGTTGAGTGTTGAAAGGAAGCCATTAGAGAATTCTGAGCAGGGCTTGAAATTATCTAGTTAAAGTTTGCTCTGGCTTCTGCACAGCGAGTAGCTGTAAAGGAGCCAGAGTGAAAACAAGGAGAACAGTTATGAGGCTCTTGCAATGGTCCAAGCTTTAATTGCTTCTTTATAAATGTTACAGTATTGGAAACCATCCTAGGTAAATTATACTACCCAATAATAGGCAGAAATCTTCATGTCCTTTCCTAAGTAGAGGATAATCACTGAATTATGATGTTGCTTGGTTACAAACTCCACTGTAATCTAGGGATGGGCAAGCAGGGGGAGTAAAGTGTTCATCTGAAAGACTACATAGTAGAAAAAAACTCTTTCTTCACATTTGAACTCTGACTATATTATATACCTAGAATCATGGATGCAGTATAATAGCTAATATTTGTTTATCACTGCCTATATGACATGACTAGGCACTTTATATTTGATATCATCTATCAGGATAACTTATAAGTCATAGTACAGAAATAGAAGATAATTTTTTTAAAGGGTATTATAAAATCTCAGGCTTGGAAGCTACATGGTCTAGAACATTGTCTAGCCATCCTACCCAGTACTGCTGTAGTGAAAACATCACTGACACTGTAACTCGTGACCACAACTTGTTCTGACAGTGCTAGGGACTGAGTGCCAGAAACTCCAGTACTGCCTTGAAGTGCTGGACACCTCCTCCGCTCTGCATACTGAAAAATGGACTTCATGCAACCTATATTATCATGTCGCTCCCTTGTTGGTTCAATGTATTAAAGCAGCCATGGAACACATCTTTCTCCCAATTGTGGCTAAAAGTAGCAGTGGAGATTACTGAGAGAAATCTCTCTGAAGCTTTTAAGACCACCAACTATAAGGAAGCGACTAACTCAAAGCTGAGGAATGAGACTAAATCTGCAACAAAGACGAGACATAGCTTAAGAACTGTAACCTGACAAAAGAAATCGCATACCTCTTTTTGGAGGTAAATACATTTCTACTTGAGTCTTTAGAAGTCTGTCATACAGAATGTTCAGTATATGCTCAACAGTACACACACACACACACACACATGAAAGTGTGACCCACAGTGAAAAGAAAACAATCAGTAGAAGCAGACCTAGAGATGAGATGGCTTAGATCTTCTACCTCTTCATCTATGTTGGAGTTACCAGAAAGAGTCTTTCATTTAACCATAATAAAATACTAAACCAGTTAATAGAAGTAGGCTAGGTATGTGAAGAGATGGAGGGATTTCTGTAGAAGCATGAAAAAAATTTTTAATCAAAAGGATAATAATGACAAAGATACAAGAAGAGAAAACTAGAGATCAGGATTTCTAATGAATCTAAACACAAAAATTCTCAACAAAAAAACTAACCAAATCCGACAGCACATTAAAAGGTTTATATAGCATTGCCAAGTGGAATTTATCCCAGAAATGTAAAAGGGGATTGAACATAGGACAATCAGTTGATGTAATACACCACATTAATAGAAGGGATAAAAAACACATGATCATCTCAGCTGACACAGAAAAGGCCATTTGACAAAATTTAACAGCCTTTCATTAAATTGTTTTTGTAATTTATTCATTTTGGAGAGAGAGCAAATGTGAGTTGGGGGCAGGGGCAGACAGAGAGAGAGCGCACACAAGAGACACAGAATCCAAAGCAGGCTCCAGGCTCTGAGCTGTCAGTGCAGAGCCCAGTACGGGGCTCAAACACACAAACTGTGAGATCATGACCTGAGCCGAAGTCAGATGCTTAACTGAGCTGCCCAGGTGCCCCAACAGCCTTTCATTAAAAACAAAAACAAAAGCCACCAAAAAACCCTAACACTCAACACACTAGGGAAAGGGGAAAATTCCTTACCATGAAAGGTCATTTATGAAAAGCCCACAGCTAACATCATGTCTAATGGTAAAAGACTGAAAGCTAGGGTCACTTGGATGGCTCAGTTGGTTAAGCATCCAACTTGATTTCGGCTCAGGTCATTATCTCATGGTTTGTGAGTTTGAGCCCTGTTTTGGGCTCTGTGCTGACAGTGTGGATTTGGATTCTGCTTTGGATTCTCTCTCTCCCTCTTTCTGTCCTCCTCTACTACTCACTCTCTACCTCTCTCTCAAATAAATAAATAAACATTAAAAAAAAAAAGACTGAGTTAAGATTAGGAACAAGATAAGGAGGCTCACTTTCACCACTCCTGCTAAGCATTTGTGCTAAAAGTCCTAGCCAGAACTATACAATAAAAAGAAATAAAAGGCATTTGAATTGCAAATGAAGAGGTAAAATAGTCTCTATTCATAGATGGCATATTCCTATACATAGAAAATATCACATCATCCACAATAAAGCTACTAGAGCTAATAAAAGAATTCAGCGTTTCAGGGTAGAAGATCAAAATACAGATACCATTTGTGGTTCTGTGTACCAGTGATGAACAACTTGAAGAGGAAATTTAAAAAGTAATTCTATTTATAGTAGCATCTGAAGGAATTAAATACTTAGGAATATGTTGAACCAAGGAGGTGTCGAGACTTATATGCTGAAAACTATAAAATATTGCTGAAAGAAAAATAGATGGAAACAAGTAAAATAAAAATAAAATGTAAGTACACATAATAAATGGATATCCATGTTCATAGATAGGAAGACTTAACATTAAACCATCAGTACCCCCCCAAAGCAATCTAGAGAGTGAGTGCTCCTACCAAAATTCCAACAGCCTTTTTTGTTGAATGGAAAAGCATATTTTCAGATTCATGTGGGATTGCAAGAGGCCTCAAATAAGCATGACAACACAGAAAAAGAAGAATAAATTTGGAGGGCTTACTCTTCCTAACTTGTAACTTACTACAAAGGTGCAGTGTTTAAAACACTGTGGTATTGGCATACAAACAGATTGATGAAATAGAATAGAAAGCCCAGAAATAAGCCCTCACACATGGTCAGTTCATTTTCTACAGAATGCCAAGACTATTCACTGGGGGAAAGGACCGTCTTTTCAACCAATGGTGCTGGGAAAATTGGATATCTACCCACAAAATAATATAGTTGGACCCTTACCTTACATCATAGACAAAAATACACTCAAAACAGATCAAGGTCCTAAATGTAAGACTTTACTAAAACTATAAAACTCTTAGAAGAAAACATTCAGGGAAGTCTTGACATTGGATTTGGCAGTGCTTTCTCAAGTATGACAACAGAAACACAGGCAACAAGACAAACTAGATAAATTGGACTCCCATGAAAGTTAAAAACTTGTGCATCAAAGGACACCACCAAGAAAGTGAAAAACAAACAAACAAAAAAAAAAACAAAACCCAACAACCTACAGAATGAAAGATATTTGTAAAAATCCTATATCTGCAAGGGATTAATGATTCAGAATATATAAAGAAATTCAATTCAAAACCAGATATACATATATACCCAAATGTAACCCCAAAGAATGAATTTTTTTTGTTGTTTAAGCAGTCACTTAACTTGTTTAGAGTCAGCCTGTAAAATCTGTCTCTCTGGTTGGTGGGAGCTCATAGTCTCATTTCAGTTATATTAGCCTTAGACTCCTTGGGATCTGACCTGTTATGGATGGTTTCCAGGTCAGCCAAAGGACTGGACAAAGTTTATTTGTATAACTTGGAGCTCCCCTTCTCTGGCTGTCTCCTTTCTGGGAGTTCCCTTTTACTCTGAGGGAACTCAGAGTTCCTCAGAGGCTGAAGTTGTCCCAAACTCTGTCCTTGGTTCTTGAGGCCCTTCAAGACTAGATTTTGTACAGGAAGGTCAACCACTTTGTAAGGCATGGTCTGTGGCCTTCCCTCAGGTTGAAAGCCTTAAAAACAGGAAACACTGTTTTGTTACTATTCTAGCATGTGTCACTTTGCTTCCAGTATATGCTTATATTTGCTCTCCATACTTTGAAGTAGTTCTTTATGTTTGTTCCTGTTTGTCATTGTTACCTGCATAATGGTGGGTCATTTGGGTGCTAGTCAGCATCAGATTGGACACGGGAATCTCCCTAAGTGCTATATGTGTACTTCTTCAGGCTCTATTTCTTTTATTTTCCTCCTTTTTTGGTGGTTGCTATTTTTACCTCCAGCACCTCCTGGTCCTACTCCTATATACACATCTTAACCTCAAAAATAGTTAAGGACACCAGAGAAAGTCAAGTAGCCCAGCCTGTTAAGTCAGTTGAAATTTTAAGTTGATAACATATATAATAGGCTTTTTGAGATTTTTTTACTAAAACAAACTTTCTGATTTTAATAGCCTGTTAGAGGACCTTCCTGTACACCCAAGTCTTTTTAAAGTTTACTTGTTTATTTTGAGAGAGAGAGAAAGAGAGAGAGAGATTGGTTGAGAACTCAGTGGAGGAGCAGAGAGAGAGGGGGGGAGAGAGAACCCCAAGCAGGCTCCACGCTGTCAGCATGGAGCCCAACATGGGGCTTGAACCCACAAAATGTGAGATCATGACCCAAGCTAAAATCAAGAGTTGGACACTTAACTAGCTGAGCCACCCAGGTGCCCCCGCACACCCACGTCTTTTAAGTCTGGGCTGGATGGTTAATATTGCCTAAAGTACAGAGTCAGTCTATCCTTCCTTTCTTCCTTATTTCCTTTCTCTCTTTGCAGAGCACGAGTTGGGGAGAGGGCCAGAGGGATAGAGAGAGAATCTTCTTTTTTTTTTAATATTTATTTTTGAGAGAGAGAGAGAGAGTAAACTGGGGGAGGGGCAGAGAAAGAGGGAGACAGAGGATCTGAAGCAGCCTCTGCTCTGACACCAGAGACCCTGGTATGGGGCTCAAACTCCCGAACCATGAGTTGAAGTTGGACACTTAACTGACAGCCACCCAGGCTGAGAGAGTGAGAATCTTAAGCAGGCTCCATACTCAGCCCGGAGCCCGAAACGAGGCTTGATCTCAGAACTCTGGGTCCATGACCTGAGCCGAAATCAAGAGTTGGATGCCCAACCAACTGAGCCACCCAGGCACCTTTTTTTTTTTTTTTTTTTTAATTTATTGTTAAGTAATCTCTACACCCAACATGGGGCTCAGACTCAATCCCAAGATCAAGAGTTGCAACTCTTCCAACAGAGCCATGTAGGCACCCTTTCCTTGTGGTTTTTCACAGTACTCTATAAGAAAGCTTTGCAAAATTTTTATTCTGGATATATATACAAAAAACAAAAAAACCAAAACCCCCTCATTCCTTTGTAACATTCCAGCATTTTACAACTCATAATCTTCTGACATTTGGAAGATTGTTCACTTATTACATTTTTATTGTTACCTTCTTGAAATAACATTTTGTGTATCAATAATATATGTTACAGATATAATAAACTTCCTGTTGTAAACTTATTATAAATATAATGGATAATGAATTGTATTTTTGTTTGTTCTTTCTAATTAGCTCCTGGGCTATAATGAAAAGCCGATAAATCTACAGATGTTTATTGGAACAGCAGATGATCGATATTTACGACCTCATGCATTTTACCAGGTGCATCGAATCACTGGGAAGACTGTTGCTACTGCAAGTCAAGAGATAATAATTGCCAGCACAAAGGTTCTGGAAATTCCCCTTCTTCCTGAAAACAATATGTCAGCCAGGTATCTGGAAACATACCCCAAAATGGGCAGTTCTTTTTTTTTCCCCCAAAACAACTTTCAGAGAAAAACATACTTCTTTTTATAGTACAGAAATGAATTATTCATGGTTCTAAATTAACAGAATAACATTATGTAGATAATTGTAAGACATTAGCTAAAGTTGGTAGCAGATTTCCAGAAAGGAAATGCACTTCAGCAGAAGTTTGTGAACCATGTGGTACCAGCCAAGCATTTTGTTAAATGTTAAAGATAAAAATATATGGACTTTTTGCAAGTAGCTCACAGTCTAATAGGGTAGACAAAAGAACAGTTGCAGTACAATTATTATGATTGTCAAATTTCCTTAAGGAAACTTTTACTATCTTCAGGCTTACTTGTTTGACTCCTTTCCAAACAAAATGAGGTGGCTAGCTTCTGAATGAGAATGCTTTAGAGTTTTGTTCAGGTTAGGATTATATGTCACACAAGGAATGCAGTGGCTTAAACAGTCAACATTTAGTTTGTTATTCCATAAAAGAAATGTACAAATAGGCATTTTTAGGGCTAGCACAGGAACTCCGTAAGTCATTGGGGCCCCAAACTCTGTTTTTCTTCTTTGCTGGTCTTTTTTTTTTTTTTTTTTCCCAATTAAAAAAAATATTTTTTTTGAGAGAAAGCAAGTGGGGGACGGGCAGAGAGAGAGAGGGTCTGGACAGAGGATCTGAAGCAGGCTCTGTGCTGACAGCAGAGAGCTTGAGGCGGGACTGGAATTCATGAACCATGAGATCATGGCCTGAGCTGAAGTCAGACGCTTAACTGACTGAGCCACCCAGGTGCCCCTCTTTGTGTGTGTGTGTGTGTGCGCGCGTGTGTGTACATTTTGAGAGAGATCAAAAGTGTGTGCACATGTGGGCAGGGGAGGGGCAGATAGAGAAGGAGAGAGAGAATCCCCAGCAGTCTCTGCATTGTTGGCACAGAGCGTGATGTGAGGCTCGATCTCATGAACCTTGAGATCATGACCTGAGCCAAAATCAAGAGTTGGACACTTCAGCTGAATGAGCCACTCGTGTGCCCCCTCTGCTATTCTTTTTTTTCTTTTTTTAATGTTTATTTTTGAGAGAGAGAGACAGAGACAGAGACAGAGAGTGGAGGGGTGGGGGCAGAGAGAGAAGGAGACACAGAATCTAAAGGAGGCTCCAGGCTCTGAGCTGTCAGCACAGAGCCCAATGCGGGGCTCAAACTCATAGACCGCGAGATCATGACCTGAGCTAAAGTCAGGCACTCAACCGACTAAGCCACCCAGGTGCCCCCCGCCCCCTTGCTATTCTTAACGTGTGATTTCTGTCCTCAAGATTGTCTCTTGTTACAAAATGGCTGCTGGAACTCGAACCATCACAACCATAGTCCCAGAAGGAATAAGGAAAAAGGGCTAAAGAAAACCTCCATCTGAGTTAGCCTCTTTATTTTACTGTGTTGTATTTGTTTATATATATTTTAAAAGTAATAAGCTCTCTGCCCATTGTAGGGCTTGAACTCACAACCCTAAGATCAAGAGTCACATCCTCTACGAACTGAACCAGTCAGGTGCCACAAGTTAGTCTGTCTAATCTGTCTTTATCAAGAGGCTTGTTACAGAAACCTATCTAGCATATCTTATTGTTCATCCTTGTAAATAAGGAAGGTCTGGGATTGTTTTGTTTTGTTTTTACCTGAGCACATTGCTACCTCTAATGATACAGGGATCTATTAGTAAGAAAGAAGGGGGAAATAGATATTTATTTAGTAGGCAACTGTTAATCCCGTCACAACTAGGTATTTGAAACTTATAGTGAGGTTTATTACAGAAATTGTTTCAAACTACCTTTCTTAAAATGGCAGTAACATCTGTCCCAGGCTATTCCAAGAATAGTTATATAAAATTAGATTTTGGTCTCTAGATCTCTTCCTTTAAATTTATACTTAAATAACTTTTTTAGGTAAACTGAATATTGTGATAAAATTATATTATTATAAGAATTGCCTTAAGAACTTACCTTGTTACCTACTTATTACTGGGAAAGACAAGTTAATATTGAGATAAAAACCTTATTTTTACCTGCTTTGTTCAAATGGGCAGTACAGGAGAACCCAACCCAATAAGTCATCACACAGGGGCTACTACAGAGTTCTTTTAAGGCAAAGCAGATAGCTAACTGATGGTCTCTAATCTTTTTTTTTTTTTTAAGATTATTTATTTATTTTTGAGAGAGACCCCAGGGGAGGGGCAGAGAGAGAAGGAGAGAGAGAATCCCAAGCAGGCCCCACAAACTGTCAGTGAGCCCAGTGTGGGGCTCGAACTCAGGAGCCACGAGATCATGACCTGAGCTAAAGTCAAGAGTTGGATGCTTAACTGAGCCGTGATGATCTCTACTCTTTTTTTTTTTTCTTTTAATGTTTATTTTTGAGAAAGGGGGAGGGGGGATGAATGGGGGAGGGGCAGAGACAGAGAAGGAGACACAGAATCTGAAGCAGGCTCCAGCCTCTGAGCTGTCAGCATTGCAGGGCTTGATCTCACGAACTATGAGATCATGACCTGAGCTCAAGTTGGTCGCTCAACCAACTGAGCCACCCAGGCGCCCCAGTGGTCTCTACTCTTAAAATTTCTGTGTTCTCTGATACAGAAAGAACTTTGGAATCTCAACCAATGCTTGTTTCCCACTTGAACAAAGCTCTTTCTTGAAGAGAACAGTGATCTGCCTCCAGGCATCCATTTGACCCATTTTCTTTTCTTTTCTTTTCTTTTCTTTTCTTTTCTTTTCTTTTCTTTTCTTTTCTTTTCTTTTCTTTTCTTTTCTTTTCTTCTTTCTTTCTTTCTTTCTTTCTTTCTTTCTTTCTTTCAGTTTATTTATTTGGAGTGAGGCAGGGAGAGAGAGAGAGAGAGAGAGAGAACACACATAAATGAGGGAGGAGCAGGGAGGGAGAGCAAGAATCCTAAGTAGGCTCTGCACTGTCAACATGGAGCCCAGTACGGAGCTCAAACTCACGAACCATGAGATCATGACCTGAACCAAAGTTTGATGCTTAATGGCCCCTTGACCCATTTTCAAATAAGTGAGGTAGCCAACCATTGAATGAGAAATGCATGCATGTAGGTTTATTTTACTCTAAGATCTTACTTTTTCATCTAGAATCAAAAGCATAGGAATATACTGGGGCGCCTGGGTGGCTCAGTCAGTTAAGCGTCCAACTTTGGCTCAGGTCGTGATCTCATGGTTCGTGGGTTCAAGCCCTGAGTCAGGCTCTGTGCTGACAGCTCAGAGAGCCTGGAGCCTACTTCAGATTCTTTGTCTCCCTTTCTCTCTGCCCCTTCCTTCTCATGCTCTGTCTCTCTCAAATATAAATAAACATTAAAAAAAAGCATATGACTATACAGGTAGCTGCAGAGGGAAATTTAAAACTCAGTTTTGAATCATCTTTTTCTAAGAACTCATAAAATTGATCCCTAGGAGATGGTTTATAGGCCACGTTTCCATTCATTCTTCTGGGTGTTCAAAGCACTAGACTTGAATCAAGTTAAATTTAAATAGAAAATCACCAGAAGCTTCTTATACTTCTTAACTTTGTTTGAAGGATAGAATAAGAAATATCCATATGAATAACTCTTCATAATCTGAAAAACCACTATTAAAGATATCATCTCTTGGTCATTACACACACACACACACACACACACACACACACACAGAATCTTTTCAAGTTAAAGGGAAAAGGCTGATGACATGGTAGATTTTGCTTTACCAGACAAGGAGAGACCTGTAAACTTTATCACATTTCCTTTTTGCCTTGGCTTCTGGGAAGTTCGGTCAAGTTCAGGTATAGTAATTTGTATACCCCTAGATTTGGAACATATTTATATTTCCTGTTGCTTCTATTTAATTTTTTTTTCTGTTTTTCCTTGACCTTATTTGTATTTATGTTGTAAAATGCCTCATCCTTTTAAAAGTGATGTATAAATCAGTGAATTCAGTTAAAAAGAGTACATGAGTTTGTAAGATTTTCAAGAAATTGGGAAAGCTTCACATATCAAATAAGGTGAAAAAATAAAAATAGTAGGATCTGAACATATCTACCTTCTCCTTTTCTCATCTATTAGCACATGAAATAGGTTGTAGTCAGAATTCATGTCCCTTGCCCAACCAGTTCTGGCATATACTGCCTACCTAGATAAATCCAGAAAGGACAAAGCTGCAGAAATATCATTGTTTCTAGTTAACAAACACAGGTACTGCTCTCATTCCACCCAGCTTAGAGACACACACACCTGAAGTTTTTCTGGCCATTCAGTATGGATTCCAGTATTTACTGCCTTATCCTACTCATAACTCCTCCCTGTTTTTAAAACTGGATGAAAACGGATGTGGCATTATTATACTCTGATCTAAAATATACTCGTACTTAAAAAAATAAATAAAATATAGTTGTATCTGTAAACAGAATTAATAGTGATTTATTCCTACATGTGTAGTTTTCTTGTTGGTCTGGTCTTATCTTTTCTTGAAATTCATAGGCAGAGCTTTAAGATCGTCATTTCTGATACTCTTCTTCTAACTCTTCTCTTAGAAACTTAGCTCTCTGCTAAAATACCTTCACTCTCAGCACCTGGCTGGCTTCTCAGTAGAGCACATGACTCTTGATTTTGAGGCCATGAATTTGAGCCCCATGTCCGGGGTAGAGTTTACTTAAATAAAATAAAATACCTTTCCTCAAAACTCAATAAAATGGATGATCTCTGGCATTTCCCCCTAAAGGCTCATTGGCATGTTAGCATGAATAATCACTACTTGATACAATTTGATCAGTACTGCTTTGAGCTAAAGTGCAATTGTTCAATATTAATTAAGTATAATTCATTATCCATAAATGACAAATACTTTCAAGAGTGTTTTCCTTTTTTGGAAATTTCTTCTCCTGTGTCTTTCTGAAGGTGAAAATATTCACCCTTTGGGATTCTTTCTTGTGCTTTACTGGTTCTTAACTTGATAACCTAGTTTTCTAACACATATTGTCCTTTACAGCAACTTCTGTGGCCTCTGGACAGTTGAGCACTAGAGTTGGGACTATTGGTAGATAAAGCAAAGGGATGGATGACAAGTAATACCACAAGGGAGAGTAAACTTTAGGATGTTGATTGCTAGTTTTCCATTTGCTTTATTCTTTCAATATGTGAATAACAAACACATGTTGTAGGTACTCTTTCCTACCCTGATTGTGTGTTAAGCAGCCATACAAGTAATGCATTTTGAAGATAATGAAAAGTTAGACCCTAAATGCCGAAACTTTAATCTTATATGTGTATTCTTTAAAAATAAAAGAATCTTAGCCTGATGGATTGTTTTTACTAATAAACCTATCACTAGAAAAGTCTAAATATGCTATTAATGACTGATTTAGAGTCCTACAGGTTAATCTTTTCTGGCTTAGTTACTTACATAGAATTAAGGTCTTTTTACTTTGTATTACTTATCTAGTTCTGTAAAAGCACTCCAAAATTTAGTGGCTCAAAGTAATAACTGTTCATTATTTTCATGATTCTTAGGGTTGGCTGGACTCAGCTGGTCTATTCATGTGGTATCAGCTGAGATCACTCATGCACCTAAATTCAGCTGGGAGCTCAGCTGGATTTGGAACATACAAGCTGTCTGGGGTGACTGGAGTAGTTGAGGATTGGCTTGGCCTTTCTCTCCAGTTTCCTGGATGGACTTCATGGTGGCTCAGGGCTCCAAGAGAACAAAAGAGGCTTAATGTTGGGCTCATAACTTATACTGCATCACTTGGTTACATTCTGTTTGTCAAATCATAAGGCCAGCTTTCACCTCTTAATGGGAAAAGTGGCATGCAGGTGCAAGAATGGGGAATAATTGACAGCCATCTTTTTAGACAATCTGCCATACTTACCATTATTACACTTTTGTCATTCAAAACATTTTTAATCTCAGAATTGAAATAGCAATCATACATCTTTCTTTTTGGACCTTATTTTAGGTAGTGATAGTTCTTCCCTGCCACGTTTAGCTAAGTTGTTGGGAACCATTAAATATCAGTAAGCAAATAAAATGTGTATATTTTTCTCCCTAGTATTGACTGTGCAGGTATTTTGAAACTCCGCAATTCAGATATAGAACTTCGAAAAGGAGAAACTGATATTGGCAGAAAGAATACTAGAGTACGACTTGTATTCCGTGTGCACATCCCACAGCCCAATGGAAAAGTCCTTTCTCTTCAGACAGCTTCCATACCTGTTGAGTGCTGTAAGTGAGCTTGTGATGATGTTTTCAAATTTTGTTTATAATAGGCAATTTCCTATTTTGCTTTTAATGTAATATTTGGATTAAAAGTATAAACTGAGGCACAGAGTCTGGATAGCTGAGGAGATTTTCTTGTATGGAAATAAGCTATGTGTTTAGGTGGGAGGAATACAGATCTTGGAGTTAGAAAATGGGTTCTCGTTATAATTTGACCATAGGTTGTGTGGGACTATAAACACATTCTCTTGACCACAGGTTTTTGTTTTTGTTTTTTTGATGTTTATTTTTGAGAGGGGGTGGAGGGCCAGAGAGAGTGGGGGACAGAGGATCCAAAGTGGGCTCTGTGCTGACAGCAGAGAGCGTGATGTGGGTCTGGGTATGAGCCCTGAGATCATGACCTCAGGGCTAAGGTTAAGTTGGATACTTAACCAACTGAGCCACCTAGGGGCTCCATTGACCACAGTTTTTTTTTTAACCTATAAATGAGGAAGGTGGGCTTGATGACACCTGAGGACAAAATGAAGCTATGATTAAGTATCCCTTGGTCACCTTTGTTTCATTAAAACATGAGCCGCCTTGTTGGAAGATGCCTATCTCTGCAAGCTGACACCTCAGCTAAATAAAGACTTAAAGGGGTTTTTTTTTTTTAAACCATTAACCTGTTTACAACATCAGATTGAGAAAGTGAATGCTTTTTTCCCCTGATTTACAAAGGCAAGAAATGAGAACAGGCCCTAGAACATGTACCTACTTACACCCTGGAGAACTGTGGGCCTCTGGTAGGTTAGCTGGTAGTACTGTAGTATTGAAACTGCTATTTAGATGTTTAGGGCATAGACTTATAAGTGTTCCAATTCATGTCTTAATTTTGTGTTGGAGGAAACTGAGGCACAAGTGTCTAAAGTACTCCTGCAAGCTTATTTGCTTGTTAGTGACAGAACTGTGCTTAGAACACAGGTTTTCTTAGACTCTTTCAATTATACCATGTTATTTCTGTTAAACACGTGCATTCTTTATTTGGGATCAAACCTACTGTAGTACCTTTCTGTGCCTCCTTTTGCTATTTATGAAATTGAACTATTACTTTATTATTTCACAGTTAACTGAGAAATCACTGAGTAAATACATAGTAATAGAATTCACTATAGAAATAGTTTTGTATTTTTAACAGACAATACAGGTACTTATTAAAATTCAAAAAGAATATAGAGTGAAAAGCAAATTTCCAGGTCAACTATTTCCCCTTATTAGAAGCAGCTATTGGGGGGCGCCTGGGTGGCTCATTCAGTTAAGCATCCTACTTTGGCTCAGGTCATGATCTCACAGTTGGTGGGTTTGAGCCCCATGTCCGGCTCTGTGCTGACTGCTCAGGGCCTGGAGCCTGCTTTGGATTCTGTGTCTCCCTCTCTGTCTGCCCGTCCTGTGCTCACGTGCGTGCTCTGTCTCTTCTCTCAAAAATAAATGTTGAAAAAAAATTTATAAGCAGCTATCATTGCCAGCATTTTTATTTTCCTGCCAGACTCTTCTATGCCCATATAAGCATATATGCCTCTATTTTTTAGCAAAGTTCATTTAGATAATTTTTCAATTGTTTTGTTTATTTTTGAGAGTGGGGACGGGCAGAGAGAGAAGGGGACAGAGGATCTGAAATGGGCTCTACGCTGACAGCAGAGAACCCGATGTAGGGCTCAAACTCACAAACCATGAGATCATGACCTGAGCAGAAGTGGAAAGCTTAACAGACTGAGCCACCCAGGTGCCCCAGAGTTAATTTAAGTAATTTAAGTTCATAGAGTAGTTTGAGTTTTTGAGATGAAGTTATTCTAAAATGATTTTCTATTTTTTCTTTTAGTTTATTAATATGTGATTATTGTTGGGAATATAGAAACACAGAATGGAAAAAGAAGAAATGCAGAATGGTACAAGGAATAATAGCAAAATCTTTTGTAATCACTACCCTGTGGTGTAGTCACTATTAACCTTTCTTTGGATTTTCTTTCTTTTTTCTTTTATTGTTTATATGTATACACACACACACACACACACACACACACACACACACACATGAAGTATCTTCATATATATGAAGGGGAGTGGCAAAGAGAGAGGGAGACACAGAATCCAAAGCAGGCTCTAGGCTCTGAGCTGTCAGCACAGAGCCTAATGCGGGTCTTGAACCCACAGACTGAGATTGTGACCTGAGCTGAAGTTGGACACCTAACCGACTGAGCCACCCAGGCTCCCCTGGTGAACACAGTTTTGCTGTTACTTTGAATGTACCCATGATGGCTAGTTTCCACCATAAATATCTAAAACATGAATTAATGTATTTCCTAGGCCAGCCAGTGCTTGTCTTCATGCCCCTTCTCTGTGAGTCATTTGGAACATAAGTAGGGACATAAGTATTTTCTGAGATCTAGGTTGGTGCTTGATACTTTCCAAGTGATAGTTGATCCTGAATCCCAGACCCATGCCCTATGAAAGGGTCTGTTTTAGCTTTCTCTTTTTTTCATTTTTGTTTATTTTGAGAGAGAGAGAGTGAGAGAGCGCAAATGCGTGTGTGCAAGAGGGGGGTGGGCAGAGAGAGAAGGAGAGAGGGAATCCCAAGCAGATTTCACATTGTCATCACAGAGCCCGATGCTGGGCTTGAACTCACGAACCATGAGATCATGACCTGAGTTGAAACCAAGAGTTGGACACTTACCTGATGGAGCCACCCAGGTGCCCCTAGCATTCTCTTTGAATAGAGCATTGATCCCAATTTAAATACATTTTGTGGCTTGGTTTTAAATAGTTGGGAGAAACAAGAGCCACAGTGAACTGAGAATGTGTGCTTCCTAAGGCATTCAAGTTTAAATTTCTTTAAAATGTTCTAGTCAAACAAAACAGCTGACCCTCAGAGCTACCAGTTTTCCACCCAGGAAGTAGAAAAGTAGACCTGTTTTCCAACTGTGAAGAAGAGAGCATAATCCACACTTTTTTTGTTTTAATTCAGAGAAAAACCTAACTATCTAGGCATTTGCAAGAAACCCCTAGAGGACCTAAGCCCTCAAAAGAATTGTAATGTGTAGCTTAAAGCTCAAGCAGTTAAAAAAAAGAAATAGAGAATCCAGAAATAGGATCTCCACAAAATATAACAACTTGGAATCAGGCAATATCAGAGAAAGGTGGCACCAAGGGTACTGTTTATAAAAGTTGATAATTTAAAGAATGGCTCTGAGGCATTAAAAATTATGTTCACATACACTAGAAGGAAAAGTGCAGTGCACTGTAGAAACGTTTACTTCCATTTTTAAAAATTTAGTGTGTACTTCATGTATGCTTCAGTTATTTAGTTATTTGGAAAATTGTCCAGAATGGCATCTTGTTGTCTTGGTGATGATCTAGATATTTTCTTTCTTTTTTATTTAAGAGGATTAAAAAAACATGATTTTTATTTTTGAGAGAGAAAGAGCACATGCACTCACATGTGGGAGGGGTTGGGGCAGAGAGAGAGGGAGAGAGCTCGATCCCACAACTGACCGTGAGATCATGACCTGAGCTGACATCAAAAGTTGGATGCTTAACTGACTGAGCCACTCAGGCACCCCTGACCTGGATATTTTCTTGATGAAAGAGCTAATTCGTGTTTATCCTTCAGAAACTTGTCTTTTAATTGTATGCAGTATAATTACATATGTTTGGATTAATTTGCTTTTTATAGTTATATTAAATTCATCAATTTTAACAGTTGTAGGGAAGAAATACATTGAAGACTTAAGCTAAAAAGAGGAAAGTGGGTGAAATTAATGTTTTGGAGTCAATATGAAGTTGCAAGCATTGATTAATTTTTCGTCATTGGTTTCTTTACAGTTGTAAGAAAATTATTTAGAAATCACAAATCTAATAAGTCGTATTTTCTAAATAATGTGGTTATTTTAGTGGATTTTGTTACCGTTGTCTTGAATTTTCAAAGCCCAGAGTTTGCTTCTATTTTCATTGTATAGCTTGAATTTGTCATTTACATATGAAAGATTGTAAACTAATATTTTGTTTCTTCTCAACTCCTAAAAAAAAAACCAAACAGCTCAGCGGTCTGCTCAAGAACTTCCTCATATTGAGAAGTATAGTATCAACAGTTGTTCTGTAAATGGAGGTCATGAAATGATTGTGACTGGATCTAATTTTCTTCCAGAATCCAAAATCATTTTTCTTGAGAAAGGACAAGGTAATAACATAAGATTTGAGTTGATTGGCTTCAAAATAAGGGGCAAAATGAGTAAAATGAATTATTCCCATGTTTCATGGACAAAAACAAAATAGTTTTTCTAAAGCTACAAACATCATTTACACAGATTTTTTGGTAAGCCGTATATTTCTTAAATGTTAAATTCTCATTAAGGGTATCTCAAAAGTAGAAGAATCCTCAGTATTTCTACATATATATATATACGTATATGTATATATATATATATGTATATACATATACGTATATATATATATACGTATATATATATTCAAGAGAATTGATGATGTGTTGCACAGAAAACTTACAGCGACATTATTCATAATAGCCAAAAACTGGAAACAACCCAAACAATCATCAATTGTTATATGGCTAAACAAAATGGGGATGTCCATACAATGGGATATTATTCAATCATAAAAAAGAACAAAGTACTGATTCATAACACAACATGAATGAACCTTGAAAACATGCTAAGTGAAAGGATTCAGCACACAACATCCAAAATCAGCAATCCATAGAGACAAAGTAGATTAGTGGTTGCCAGGGGTTGGAGGGAGGGATCAGTGGAGAGTGACTGCTGATGGGCACAGGGTTCCTAGAATTAGATAATGGTAGTGGTTGTACAGTTCTGTGAATATACTGAAAACTTCCTGATTATATAATTTAAAAGGGTGAGTTTTATGTATTTTATATATAAATATATAAATTATATCTTCATTTTTGTAAGTGTAGAAGAATCCTATGTCTTTCAGGGTGTTTAAAACATTTTTTCATCTATTATTCCTTCTCATTTTTTAAGCATTTTTAAAATTGTGAAATACCTTTTTATGAGAATAATATAAGAGATACCCACACACCTGACGCCCAGTTGAAGAAGTAAGACATTTATCTCTGAAAGGCCTTTTGATGTCCCTTCCCAAATGGATCCCACTCCTAAATCAATCCATGCTTTTCTTTATAGTTTTATGTGTTTTCTCTGGTTTTGGACTATGTATATAACATTTCATGTATTCTTCTGAAAATTGCTTTTTTTTGGAAGTCAACATTAATGTTTTAAGATCGATCCACGTAACAGAAGATCATTCACTTTTACTACTATATAGCTTCACTGTATGAACGTGCTACAATTTATTATCTGCTCTCCTACTGGACTTTTGGGCTGTGTCTAGTTTTTGGCACTACCAAACAATAGCCAATAGTGTGGCCATGAACATTTTGGTTCTTATCACCTGGTAGACATAGGTTAGAATGTCATAATTTTTAAATTTTGTTAATCTGGTCGATGTAAAATGTATCTTGAACTTTGGATTTGAATTTTCCTGATCTTATTGAGGTGATTATTAGTCATTCATGTTTCCTTTTTTGTGTAATGTCTTTATGTTTTTGTCCACTTTTTCCCATTGAATCAGTTTTCATTTTCTTACTACCTTATAGTATTCTTTATGTATTCTGGATGTCAAAGCAAGTTGGGAAAGTGCCTCATTTTTTCCCACTTACCAAGTGTGTGCCCTGTAATTTCACCTTCCTTTGAACATGTGGCTGAGCTCATCTCTGAAACCTTCTGGGCTGGGGGCTTTGTGGTACTATTAATTTCTGATATAATTCTTTTCAGAGATATGGGACCATTTAAGTAGGTATGGGCCATTTCATAGGTATGGGACCATTTCTTCTTGAGTTAATTTTCATGATTTTTATTTTTCCAGGTAAATAGAAAAACACACTCTGTGTTTCTCCTTTACTCTCACAGTGTTACCACACTCAAAACACTTCTGACACCAGATGTGTGGGTTTCCCGTATATCAGCTGATTCTTTGATATGAGCTGGGTTGGGTGTTCTGAATGAGGTCAGTTCTGACACTAACTGGAGTTAGTGCAGACCCCACAAGTTAAGGGCTCAGTCCCTTAAGACTGCCCGCCACTTGAAATGACAATCAAAAGTAGTAGATGCCCAGGTACGCACTTCTGTCTGGCTTGGCTACAAATCAGAGGCTCCCATGACTCACTTCTTGGTTTTGATCATTTGGTAGAGCGGCTCACAGAACTGAGGGAAACACTTAGGTACCATTACCAGTTTGTTACATAATAGAGGATATCAGAGGGTACAGATGAACATCCAGATGAAAGAGATACATGGAATAAGGTATGTGGGAAGGGGGTGTGAAGCGTCTGTGTCCTCTATAGACATTGCCCCTGTTCCAGCCACCTCCATGTGTTCAGCAACCCAAAAGCTCCTTGAACTCTACTGCATTTGGAATTTTCATGGAGGCTTCACACAGGTTTGATTGACTATTCCATTTCCAGCCCCTCTTCCTTCTCTGGAGAATAGGGGTAGAACTGAAAGTCTTTCTAGTGACCAGCCTCCATCCAGGAGCCTACTAAGAATCACCTCCTTAGAACAAAAGATAGTCTTATCACAGGAAATTCCAAGGGATTTAGGACTTCTGTGTGTCATAACTGGGGTCAAAGACCAAGTATAAAAACAAAAGGTACTCCTAGTGTTCTTCTTACCACTTGGAAATTACAAGAATTTTAGGAGCTTTATACCAGGAGCCAGAGGCAGAGATCAATATATTTTTTCCCTATTATTTCACACTAGGATTTTATTTATTTCACCCAAGTTCTCAAATTTGTTGACATTTATTCGCTTATAATACTCTATTTCTGCATTTGAATTATGTCCCCTCCCTTTTTATAGAGGGAGCAAGCGCACATGCTGGCAGGAGAGAGGGGGAGAGGCAGAGAGGGAGAGAGAGAGAAACAGTCCCAAGCAGTCTCCTTGCTGTCAGCGTGGAACCTGACCTGGGGCTTGATCACGACCCTAGGATCATGACCTGAGCTGAAATCAACTGTTGGGTGCTCAACTGACTGAACCACCGGGGACCCCTGGAATTATATCCCTTTTAAAAAATTTATTCCTGCTATTATTTATTTGTGCCATCTCTGGTTTTTTAGTCAGTGTTTCCATAGTACTTTGGCTTTATTGGTCCTTTAAGTTGTGTATTTGTTTTCTGTTTCCAAGTGTCTGTATTTTTTTTCTTTTCACTTTCTTTTCTTTTCTTTTTTTTTAATGTATTTATTTTTGGGAGAGAGAGCATGAGCTGGGGGAGGGGCAGAGAGAGGGAGACCCAGAATCTGAAGCAGGCTCCAGGCTCCAGGCTCCAAGTTGTCAGCACAGAGTCCCACGCCGGGCTCAAACTCACAAACTATGAGATCATGACTTGAGCTGAAGTTGGACGCTTAACCGACTGAGCCACCCAGGCGCCCCAATATGTTTTTTTTTTTTTTTTTTGGTTTGTTTGTTTTTATTTATTTTTGAGACAGAGAGAGACAGAGCAGGGGAGGGGCAGAGAAAGAGGGAGACACAGAATCAGAAGCAGGCTCCAGGCTCTGAGCTGTCAGCACAGAGCCTGACGCACGGCTCGAACTCACGGACTGTGAGACCATGACCTGAGCTGAAGTCGGACACCCAACCGACTGAGCCACCCAGGTGCCCCTGTTTCTTTTTCTTAAATGGTAATCTCATTTGTTTTTTATCCTTTTGAAACTTACAGATTTAAGGCTATACGTTGCTTTCATTGCCTATCTCTTATGATTTTATTACCTCTTTTTTCACTGAATACATTTTCTTGGAGTTTAAGTAAGTTTAAATCTTTTCATACTAAACCATTTCCTTTCCCTTGACTCTGTCAGCCTCATAAGCTGTTGTTTTATTTTGTTTTCATTTATCATCCAGCCTCTCAAGTAATCTGTCAACTACCATCTGCCGTTTCCTTACCTGCTATGTACTCTTTTGACTTCCATTATATTGAAATCATAACCTAAAAATTTGACACTCAGCTACCCACCCTCCTCCTTGACATTCTTTTCTTTCTTGACCTTTGTGTGATTGTACTCACCTGGTTTTTGGCGCATTTTTAAATGTCTCCACTGTTTTGTTTTGGTTTTTTTAAATCAATTTTTCTGGCCCTTAAAAATAGATGTTTCCCAAGGTTCTGTGGTTCAGCTTTCTTTTCATTATATTCCCTCATTCTAGGAAATTTCATCAGCTGGTCAAATCTTTGTCTATAACTACATTATTTCTTTCAAACTTCTGACATGTGTTTTATTCTTTTGTTTTTGTTTTTTGTTTGTTTTAAATAGGCTCCATGCCCAATGTGGGGCTTGAATTTACAAACCTGAGATTAAGAGTCGCATGCTCTACCAACTGAGCCAGCTAGAAGCCCCCTAACACGCACTTTAACGTACCCACTGAGGGACGCCTGGGTGGCTCAATTGGTTAAGTGTCTGACATCAGCTCAGGTCATAATCTCATGAGATTTACATCGGGTTCTCTGCTGTCAGTGCAGAGCCCGCTTCATATCCTCTGTCCCCCTCTCTCTACACTTACCCTCCCTCTCAAATAAACAAACATTAAAAAAAATTCATTTGTGCCTGAATATAATAAATATGTATGTATATAATGCAGTTTCATTATAGAATACATTTAACTAGAGCTTTACCTTTAAGAACTTTTGACTTAATACAATTACTGGTTTCAGATGAGATTGCAGTTTGTGACTGTGTAACTCCCATTCTGAAAGCACCTTTAGTAATCTCTTCATATTTTAGGTCCCTTCATGTGGCATTTAGGTCACAATCTGTTGCCTTTCTTTTCAGCCTCATTTCTTATTTTTCCCTACCTCATACTTTTTACTCCATCAACACAGCTGCTTATGGTTTCCTCTGTCGTGTAGTTTCTTGCCATCTTGGCTTTGCTTGTCCTCTTAGGCCTAGACCAACCTTCCACCCATATCACTTGAGTTCTACCTTCTTTTTCAGCCTCAGTTCAAGAACTCAGGAAGCCTTCCTTGTCTCTTATCCTTATGCCAAGAGTAGGGTAAGGACCCTGAACTCTGTCTTCTTGGCATATCTAGAGTACACCTTTATTAGTCATTGAAACCACCACAATTTATTATGATGAACTGTTTTTATTTGCCTTTTATAGACTGAAGGTAAGAGTATCTTATCTTCACTATCTCAGTAACCCAAAGTGCCTGGCATGTCAGGACCCAACAAACGATTGTTGAACTAAGCTGTATTTCTTTGTAGACATAGCATTTGTCTCTAGTGTCTGTTATACACAGGGTTAGCTATTATCTATTTATTGGACTGAAAAATGAGAGTCACAATTTAGAAGGCATTGGATTGAGTCTTTTCTGATGTTTTCACAGACCAGATGAAGAAGTCCTGCAAGCTGTGAAGATACTTATATGGGTTTAGTCAATGGGCAGATGCTCATGACTTAAAAAGAATGCTTTAGAGTACTGAACATCAGACTGGAGTAAGAGCTATAGTAGCAGTTGGGGTTCTCCCCAGGTGACAATTCACTTGGGATGAAGAGACAGAAAATGTGCTGGTCAGATCTTTAGGTGACACAAATCTGGAAAGCCTAGCAAATATATTCAAAGACTGTCAGTATTTAAAAAGATCCTGGCAAACCAAGTCTTGTAGGGAGAAGTTAACCTAAGAAGGATTGGGGGGAAAACCAGGTAAGTGCAGCGTGGGAGTTTGAACTTGGCAGTAGGAAGTGTAGTAGACTGAGGGAATCTTGCTGACCACACACTAAGTGTAAGGCAGCATGGTGCAGCTACCCCAAAACTTTTTTTTAATGTTTTTATATTTGAGAGAGAGCAAGTGGGGAGGGGCATAGAGAGAGGGGGACAGAGGATCTAAAGTGGGCTCTGTGCTGACAGCAGAGAGCCCAATGCAAGGCTCGAACTCACGAACTGCGAGATCATGACCTGAACTGAAGTCCATGCTCAACTGACTGAGCCACCCAGGCACACCTACCCCAGAAAACTTTTATTAACAGACTCAGCATCTTCACATAAAGTGGAAATAAGAGCCTTAGTCACTCTGTACCATGCTGTGTCATTTCCCACCTGGGCTATTCAGTTCTGGGCTTGATGCATTTGGAGAGAGATGTTCACACTGGAGGGGTGTTCATAGAAGAGTGGGCAGGAAGGCTAAATATTGTGTAAGATGTAAATGCAGAACTGGGGGTGTTAATCAGTAGAAGGAGACACATGTAAACATAGCTGGGCTTTTTTTTTTTTTTTTTTTGAGAGTGTGCGTGTGAGTGAGGGTAGAGAGAGAAGGGAACAGAGGATCGTAAGCAGGCTCTGTGTTGACAACAGCAAGCCTGATGTGGGGCTCGAACTCATGAACCCTGAGATCATGACCTGAGCCAAAGTTGGATGCTCAATTGACTGAGCCACCCGGGGCCCCCAAACATAGCTGTTTTTAAACATCTTAAATACTGTCTCAGAAAACCACTCAAAATATTTTGGACTGGGGGGGCTGCAAAGAGTAGTTCTTAAACCAGTGGTGGGATACTGGAAGGAGGCAGATTTCATCTGTCCTGTAGGGCTTTCGAACAGCAATTGTCCAAAGATCAAATGGGTTACTTGGTGAGAGAGTGAGTTTCCCATTACCTAAGGCATACAAGCAGGAGTTGGCTACCACTTGGTGAAGGTGCTCTCAGAGGATTTTCAAACATAAATAAACTGTGAGGCCTGCTAACTAAGGCAGCCCAAAGTCTTTCTCCCCATTTTTTCTCATGGGTACACATTTTATTTTCATAATGGAAGTCGTTGAGGAAAAGATTGCCTTTGCCAATAAGCTTGTGATACTAAATACATTAGATTTTGTTTATATACTTTGTGACTTGAATTACTTTTAACTGTAAATTGTTTCTTTTAATAGATGGACGACCTCAGTGGGAGGTAGAAGGGAAAATAATCCGGGAAAAATGTCAAGGGGTAAGAAATTTATTTCTTAAGAAACATTTAAGAAGCTTAGAACATTGGATAATGCTACTTTATATTATAGATGAGGAGTCTTTTATCTAATGAGTAATAGAAAAGTAAATTAGAATTTTTAGAAGTTTGGACATGAAATAGGTACTCTCCTTATTCTAAAATTAAAGTTTAGGAAAGATAAACAATTGGTGTCTTTGCCTTTTTTGTGTATAGGAAAGGAGAAATTAAAAGGTTCTTACTACTGTTATCATTAGTTTATTTCTCTGAATTCAGTGAAGAAATCAAATTCAGTAAAGCCCACATAGAATGGGAAAAAATGGGGAGAGAACAAGCCCTAAGCAGTTTGTGTATTTAGCGCAATTTTTGCAACTTTTCAGCATTAAGCCTTCCGGGATTCAACACTGTGGTCCCTTCATCCTGATTGGAATGGAGACAGAATTTTTTGTGGGTTAGAGAATAACACTTTCCACAGTGCTCTCCAGAGACCTGGAGAAATTAGATTAAGGATTGCAGTTTCACTCTGCTTATGTAAAATTATTTTTTATATGGAAATGAATTTTTTATATTGCTAGCTTAGAACATTCTGAATATCAAGTTTAAGGTAAGAAATCTAAATTATAACACAACTGAGGAAATATTAAACCTGATTGAAAACCAGGACAGACTTCCAGTTAAGATACATAGTAACGTGTAATATTCAGTAGTGCAGAATATCTCACTACATGGTACATAATGACTGTTTTTATTTCTGTTCCAACTAGAAACCCAATTGGATGACTAAAAGGCAATTTCTCCTTTAATGGTTTACTTTCAAGAGTTTATCTCTGTTGAGACTAGAGTTTCATAGAGTAAATCTCCAGATGACTTACATGACCAATTGATGTGCATAATGATCTATGATGGGAGACACTGGGTAGTTAAGCCTCATGAGTTGTGCTGAGTTTAGCAGGTGCATTTCATTTTTAGTTCTGAATGTAACACAATCTTACTACTTTCCATGCTCCTTAGGCTCACATTGTCCTTGAAGTTCCTCCATATCATAACCCAGCAGTTACAGCTGCAGTGCAGGTGCACTTTTATCTTTGCAATGGCAAGAGGAAAAAAAGCCAGTCTCAACGTTTTACTTATACACCAGGTATGGGGAGTTGTGATGGTTTACCACAGAGCTTGCTTTCATAATGAATAAAAAGTTATTCAATGAAACCTGTATTAGAATGTTTACAATAGAGTACTTATAATCAATAAAAATCCTAACATATGCCTCGTCTGTAAAGTTTGTGTAGACTTTAAATATTAGGTGTGATATTAGCTGTTATTTTGTAGTTATTTATTATAAGGAGATTAGAAGGTTGAATTTTGATTTTAAGTCTGTTTATCTGGAGCTACCAGAAATCCCCAGCACTACAGTAAGGGCAGGTGTTTGTGAATATGTGTGAAACTCCTTTGTGCCCTTAGCACACTGCAAGAAGGCAGTGTGTTCATCTCAAGCATTTCCAGTCAGATGAAAAATCTCTCATTAGATTTTCATTTGGCAAGTAGCAACTGTAGTATACTGTGGTCTGTGGGTTATATAAAGTCGATTCCAGAGTTTCTGGTTTTATAGATGTGCCCTAACAAAGGAGGCTGCCATACCTCTTTCTGCAGCAATTCAAATGCTGTAACTTTCCAGCTCTTGGTAGTAACACATAAATATTATATGCAGTAATTCATGCTGATGTTTACATAGTTAGAGAACAGATATTTCTAGAGGCCTTCTCTGTCCTAGGTGCTGTGTCAATGCAGGGCTTGAACTCATGAAACATGAGATCATGACCTGAGTTGAAGTCACATGCTCAACTGACTGGCCACCCACACACCCCTGTTGCAAAAACTTTTAAATGGTTTATAGTAAATGAAAAACAGAAACACTTAAATTTGAGAAGGTACTAGTTATTAATGATCACTTATTTGTCATTCCTATTCTTTAAAGCCTGGCTGTATTCCACTTTAAGCCTCTAAAGGCCATTTATATTCCCAGATCTGAAAATTAATATTACTTGATCATGTTAATACATTATTGGTAATAAAATATTTCTATTCATTTTCAAATAGAATACAACCCTTTTGAAAGATTTTGGTTAGTCATTTCAATATTAATTCAGTAAGTATTTGAGGGTGCCTCCTAAGTGGACAAAACCTCTCTCAGTTCCTTCTTTCATGGAACTTATAATCTAGTGAATCAATAAATTAATTACCAACAAATGTATAATTAGAAACTGAAATAAGGACTCTGATTAAAAGGGATACAGTACTATAGGTAAAAATAACAGAGGGACCCTTGCTTGGGTTAACTGCTTGAGAAAACCAGGATATATGTATGTATGTATGTATGTATGTGTGTGTGTATACATACTCTATATATGGTATATATAATGTATGTAAAAATAATACTCTCTAAGCCCTTTGTGTATTTATTCTTTTAATCCACATAATAGACCTTTATAGTAGGTTATTATCTTATTTTACAGAAGAAGAAATTAAGTGGCTAAGTAATATACCCAGAGTCTCACAGTCTTAGAACCACATGTCAAGCACAGGCAGTCTGGTTCCAGAGTCTGGGCTCCTAACTGTTAAGCTAGAGTACATCTCAGATAAGTAATATTGCCCTCTCCATTTTGCAAATACGTGAACCAAGGTCACTCAGCTAGTAAGTGGCAGAGGTGAGATTTGAATCCAGGCAATCTGGCTGTAGGGGAAAAACATTCCAATTAAAGGTAGCAACATATACGAAGGTCGTGTGGTTGGTTGGATAATGGAGTATTAAGAGTTCTAAAATGGGGCGCCTGGGTGGCTCAGTCTGTTGAGCGTCCGACTTCAGCTCAGGTCATAATCTCATGATTCGTGGGTTCGAGCCCCGCATCAGGCTCTGTGCTGACAGTTCAGGGCCTGGAGCCTGCTTCGGATTCTGTGTCTCCTTCTCTCTCTGCTCCTCCCCTGCTCACACTCTGTCTCTCTCTCAAAAATAAATAAAGGTTTAAGAAAAAAATTTTTTTTAAATAAAAGAGTTGTAAGAAATGAGCTTTAACGGAGAGGTGACATGATCAAATATGTATTAAAAATTTTTTTTCGGGGCACCTGGCTGGCTCAGTTGGTAGGGCATGCAATTCTTGATCTCAGGGTCGTGAGTTTGACCCCCGCATTGGGTGTGGAGCCTACTTTACAATAAAATCATTTTCTCTACAATATATGAATGTATCAAATTAACATTTTGTACACCTTAAATTTTACACAATGTTATATGTCAAATATTTTCAATTTAAAAAAAAGTTAAAAATAGGGGCACCTGGGTGGCTCAGTTGAGTGCCTGCTTGACTTTGCTCAGGCCACGATCTCATAGTTTATGAGTTTAAGCCCCACATCGGGCTCTGTACTGACAGTGAGGAGTCTGCTTGGGATTCTCTCTCCTTCCTGCTCTGCCTCTCTCTTTAAATAAACAAACAAACTTCAAAAAACAAATAAAATAGGGGTGCCTGGGTGGCTCAGTCGGTTGAGTATCTGACTTCGGCTCAGGTCATGATCTCACAGTTTGTGAGTTTGAACCCCGTTTTGGGCTCTTTGCTGACAGCATGGAGCCTGGAGCCTGCTTCAAATTCTGTGTCTCCCTCTCTCTCTGCCCCTCCTCTGCTCACTCTGTCTCTCTCTCTCTCTCTCTCAAAAATAAAGAAACATTAAAAAATTAAAAATTAAAATCATTTCTCTCATATTTCTACTGTTTTCTTATAAGGTGTCAATGACCAGTTTAGTTTTTCCTCAGATTACTATGGAGAGTGAGATTTGTATGGCAGAGACCCAAGAAGGTTAAAAATATGCTTCAGATAACTAGAGTGTTTTGAATATACAGAAGAGACAACATTAATGATAATAAAGCATATCAGGTTTCTGAGAAAGGTGGGAAGGAATATAATTTCAAATATAAAAGTTGGAATGGGCCTTAGTTGGGAGAAGGAAAGGAGGGAAGGTAAAGATGAAAAAGATGGATATATATTAGGTTTGTAAATTTAATAGTGGAGAGTTTAGGGAGTTTCCATATAATAGCATTGACTTTTTTTTCTTTAAAGAATGACATGCAGTCTTTTGTGAGTAGAGGGAACTGTGGGTGTTTTGGCAGTTTGAAGAATATGGACAAGTTTGAAATAGTTGTTGTAAAGAAAGGGGGGAGAAAGTTACCACAGAAATATAATTGGACTCTGGGCATGATCACAGGGTACCTTTAATGTTGATATTAATAAATTTAATAATATTAATTAGCCCGGCTGTGTAACTTTCTTAAGCAGCACTCAGATTCTTTAGGGCAGGTGGTAAAATATTAATAGTAGGGTTCCTCCAAGGTGATATTTATTAAAGACATACAGTCCAAGAATGTTATCAAATGCTGTGGAGATGAGAGACTGTAGAATCTAACCTGAAAAAGAAGAGGAGCTTCTGGGACTGTTGAAGCAAAAAAGGCAGAGGTGTGCCTGGGTGGCTCAATCAGTTAAGTGTCAGACTTTGGCTTGGGTCATGATCTCACGGTTCGTGGGTTTGAGCCCTGCGTTGGGCTCTGTGCTGACAGCTCAGAGCCTGGAGCCTGCTTCGGATTCTGTGTCTCCCTCTCTCTCTGCCCCTGCCATCCTCCTGCTCTGTCTCTCAAAAATAAAAAAAAGTTAAAAAAAAAAAAAAAAAAGCTCAGGATAAGTGAATAGAGGTTTTGATTGCTACCATCATAGTGGTAGTAATTGAACAAAGAGAATATAATGCTCTTACATTATCAGCTCATGAGTTGGGAGGACAACATAAAGGCAGAGTCCTGGAGGGCATTCTATATGAGAATGGAAATCATTGGGGCCCCAGAGTGCAGAAAGAATTTTGGATTGGACTACAACTGTCATCACTGGGCTTATGATTGACAAAATACAAATCAGGTGGCACACACTAACAGAAGGAAAAATAGATTCAAGAATTGTTTGGACAGCCCTTGTTCTGGTTGATTACTATCTTTTCTCTGTAGCATTTGGCTTTTTTCATTTTTTTCTAAAGTGAAATTTGGAATAAAATCTTTACAAAAGCAAATATATTCCTGTGAATTTATTTTTTAAAACAGACAAGTTGAAAATATAATTTCAAACACCCAAAATTGTCTTCCACTCTGAAATTGTTATTCTGTCCTAGATCCTTTTGATCCATTTATAGACACAATTTAAAATAAAAATTGGGGGTGCCTGGGTGGCTCAGTCGGTTAAGCGTCTGACTTTGGCTCAGGTCATGGTCTCATGGTTCATGGGTTCGAGCCCCATGTTGGGCTTTGTGCTGATAGCTCAGAGCCTGGAGCCTGCTTCGAATTCTCTGTCTCCCTCTCTCTCTCTGCCCCCCCCCCCCACTCATGCTCTGTCTCTGTCTCTGTCTCTCTCTCAAAATAAACATTAAAAAAAGGTTTTTTAAATAAAAATGGGACCAAAATGTATACAGTATACTAATTTTGTAACCTAAACATTTTTATTTTGCTTCATGAACAGATAGAGTTTTATAGAATTTTAATAGCTTCTCGTATTCTAGTTTGTGATACTTATATTAGAGTTGTTTGTTGTATTAATTTGTATGAACTATTTATATTAAAGATTTTAGCCTTTTTTTGTTTCTGACAATTCTTTTAAATTTTACTTACAAAAATTTTAGATATTCAGAAGTTGCTTCTTTATTATTCAAGGATTTGTCCATTTGTTACTTTTTTGACAACCCTCTAGCAGTAGCAGTCTGACCACTATAAATATCCAATGAAAGAATAATCAGTTGCAAATGGCTAACTGTTCTGAGTTTTTGTTTTGTTTTGTTTTGTTTTGACGTTTATCATTGAAGTCTAGTTGATGTACAATACTTTGTCACTTTCAGGTGTAATAACTTATTTTTTATTAAAATTTTTAAAAAATGTTTATTTTCAGAGAGAGTGCATGCGTATACACACACACACACACACACACACACACACACACACACACACAGAGGCAAGTGGGGGAAGGGCAGAAAGAGGAGGGTGGACAGAAGATCCAACGTGGGCTCTGTATGGACAGCAGAGAGCCTAATGTGGGGCTCAAAGTCATGAACTATGAGATCATGGCCTGAGCTGAAGTCAGATGCTTAACTGACTGAGCCACCCAGGTGCCCCTGTTATAACTTTTTTTTAATTAGAAATTACATTTAGTGGGGCACCTGGGTGGCTCAGTTGGTTAGCATCTAACTCTTGATTTCGGCTCAGGTCATGATCTCATGGTTGTGGGATCGAGTCCTGCATTGGGATTAGTAGTGCAGAGTAGTGCAGGATGAGTAGTGCAGAGCCTACTTGGGATTCTCTCTCTCTCTCTTAGAAAAAAATAAAAAACAAAGAAATTGCAACATTAAAAAAAAAAGAAATTACATTTAGCACTATTTGTCCAATAGTCAAGTTTACTTAGTAATTTGAAGACTGTTCCCAGTATTATGTGTATGATTTACAAATTACCCTCATTACAGAACCCTTCCTTAGTGGCGTTACCTGAATTTCTGCCCAACCACTAGCTTCAGATCTTCTGATGTGGGAGCCCTCTTTTCCACCCCAGTATCCCTGAAGCGTTTGAGGGAATATACCTCCCTCTGAGGCCTAGCAGTAGTTACTTGTGACTGGACGTACCATGTGATCTCTGGTTTTAGACTAGTGGGGCTTTAGGAGACAACATTAGAGATAAACTTTCATGTGTAATATTTTACCTGTAGGAAAGTGTATTCTATGTTCTAAATAGTTGATTGGAGAGACTTTTGGATTGTGATTCTTTTTTTGGGAGAGAACGCCTGCCTTACAGTTAGGTCACATTCAGCTCTGCCATAGACTGTACCCTCTTGGTTAATCTCTATACAATGAGGGCATAAGTCTAAAGCAGGGTTTTTCAAATTTAAATTGTTTTACTCCCCAAACAAAATCTTAGGCAAAAAGGCAATATATAAAAAGGATAAAATCTAGCTTTGATACTCTGGTTGTACTAGAAAGGGGAAATCCAGAGAGCTCCAGCTCTTTGAATGCTACTCTTCCACATCCAGTACTTGAAGAAGACAGTGAGGCTTCTTATGGTTTCAAAAGCACTAGACCAGGAGATTTTTTTCCCGAGAATGAGGATATTTAACACAAAAGGTAGAGTTAATCTGTTTCTAAAATTCAACTCATTCTAGTTATGAGTTAACTGTACTTCCCTCCAAATAAGAATAAATTACTATAAATTACTATAGACTGTCAATGAGGACTTCTTAGATTTGGTTGGAGTCTTAATCCTTTATAGACAAAAAGTGACAGTTGATTTGGCAGAGTGAAAGTATACTCAATTTAGGAAAGCAGAACTCTCAATCTGAGTACACAGATGTGGGTCAGGAACATAAAAATAAAGATTGGGTCATGCAAAAAAAAAGATACTATGTTACAGTTTTTAGTCCCTCTGTCTCCTTTTTAGTGCATGACAACCAACCACTTAGGTAACCAAGGGCCTTACCTGCTCCATTCAGGATTAATTAAGATGAGAGTAGGCTTTTTTGCATATTCTCCCTCTTTTATATAGAAATGTAACTCTGCATATGGAATTTACTGTGACTTTCCTGGGACCGGAGTAGGAGCTGAAGTAGAAGAGGAAAAAAGAATCCAATAGTCCAGGGGAAAAGTTCTAGTTGTGCTAAAGTCAGAAAAAAAGTGAGTACGCCAAAACATTAGAGAGGTTGGAGTTGTTAGATATGGTGAACCACACTTGAAATACCTGAGCAAGAATCAGAAACTGGATGGAAGCCTAGTTTAGAATGTTAACTTTGGTGCAGAAGCAATAAGAAGACTCATGATACACTTTTTCTCTTTTAAGTGTTGTCTCATTGTTAGGAGTGGGCTCACCAGTTGGCAGATTGTTTATTTTGTGTGAGAGAGAGAGAGGGAGGGAGAGGGAGGGAGGGAGGGAGGGAGGGAAGGAGGGAGAGAATCCCAAGCAGGCTCCATGCCATCAGCGCAGAGCACAACACAGTGCTCGATCCCACAAACCATGAGATCATGACCTGAGCCGAGCGACCTGGTTCGCTTAATTGAGTGAGCCACCCAGTCACCTCAGGGCTATTTTAAATCTTACTTACTTTCATTTCCTCAGATTGAGAACATGCTTTTGTGAGGAGATTTGTACTTGATGGGTTTGTTAAATGGCCAGATGAGGTTTGACCATGCTTGGCTTCTCACTGTTACTTTCTTTTGACATAAAATGAAGTACTTACATTTTAGTGAAGATCATGAAAATTTTAATTATGTTAGTTTAGCTCATACAAACTTGGAACAATGAGATGTCAATTTAGGAAAATTATTTAAAAAAATTTTTTTTAATGTTTATTTATTTTTGAGACAGAGACAGAGCATGAACAGGGGAGGGTCAGAGAGAGAGGGAGACACAGAATCTGAAGCAGGGTCCAGGCTCTGAGCTGTCAGCACAGAGCCCAACGCAGGGCTCAAACTCACGGATCGTGATATCATGACCTGAGCCGAAGTTGGACACTTAACCGACCGAGCCACCCAGGCGCCCCTAGGAAAATTATTTTTAAATGAATTATAGTACTTCAGTAGGAGGATAAAGTCAGTAACTTTTAGAAAAGTGGACTGGAGGAAGTATTGCCCAAGAGAAACAATAAAGTCCATTGCTTTGACATACAAAAAATTAACTGATGGTTTTCTGTTTTGATAAACATATTAAATAAAATAAGCAAAATACATTGATTTCTATGTTAAGCAGTCCTTTCACCAGGTAGATCTTAAATCATCTTAAATACATTTTTTGATGTGATAAAGGATAGTGGTTGGTAATCATAGCCTCTGCTTGTGTGATGGAATGATGAACTATAATCTTTCTTGTTAATATAGTATAGTGCAGTGATTAAAAGCATGGACTTTGAAGGCAGAAAAACCTGGATTCAGGTCCTTGTGACACCACTTTGAGATTTAGTGTCTTCAGGGGTAATAATAATCCTTGCCTCTTAAAGGTTGTTTTGAAATGAATTAGGACTTTTGGGTACAAATGACAAAAACTCCATTTAAGCTAGCTTAACAAAAAAATTGTATTGGCTCATGTAACTGGACAGTTAATTGGAATGCTGGCTTTAGGCATGCTTCAGCTCAAGCAATGTGGTCCCAGGGCTTAGGCTTTCTCTTCATCTTAACATTGCTTTTCTTTCTGTTGGCTTTGCTCTAAGGCAGGCTTTACTTACATGGCATCTCTAGGTTTGTTTCATCTTCATAATTAGCAGTCCTAGAGAAGAGAGCTGGTACCTTCCCCCACCCACACACACTTCCATCTAGATCATTCCAGGGGTCACACTCAAGTCTTTGGTTCAGTCCTGTTGTTGGTATTTGTAGGGGTTCTTACGAATTTTGGATATTAAACCCTTTACAGAAATATTATTTGCAAGTAGATTTTCCATTCTGTGGGCTATCTTTTCTCTGTCTTGATAGTGTCTTTTCATGGTCAGAGGTTTTTAATTTTGATGAAGTCCAATTTATCTGTTTTTGTTGTGTGTATGTTCAGGGTATGTGATACTTAAGAAACCATTGCCAAATCCAATGTCATGAAGCTTTTTTTGCCCTTTGTTTTTTTCTTAGAATTTAGTTTTTGCTCTTACGTTTAGGTCTTTGATCCACTTGAGTTAATTTTTGTGTATGATTTTTGGATAAGGTTCCATCTTCATTACTTTGAATGTGATGTCCCATTGTTCCTGTACCATTTGTTGAAGAGACTGTTCTTTCCCCCAGTGAATAGTTTTGGCACCCTTGTATGAAGAGCAATTAACTGTTTATGTTAGGGTTTCCTTTTGGGCTCTCTATTCCATTGGTCTATACATCTGTCCTTAGGCCAGTACCACTTGGTTTTTATTACTGTAGCTTTGTAGTAAGTTTTGAAATTAGGAAGTGTGAGTACTCTTTCTTTGTTCTTTTTCAAGATTGTTTTTGACTATTTAAAGCCCCTTGGGATTTGGTATGAATTTTTGGATAAGTCTGTTTCTGCAAAAAACATAGTTGGGATTTCATTGCATCTGAAAATTGTTTTGGAGAGAGTTGCGTTCTTCGTGGTTAATTAAGTCGTTCAGTCCATGACGCCAGGGTATCTTTCCATGTATTTAGGTCTTCCTTCATTTCTTTAGCACTGTTTTGTAGTTATCAGTGTATAAGTTTTGCCTACCTTGGTCAAATTTATTCTTTAGTATTTTATTTTTTGATGCTATTGCAAATGAGGTTGTTTTCTTAATTTCCGTTTCAGATTGTGTATTGCTAGTCTATAAAAATACAATCGATTTCTACATGCTGATTTTGTGTCCTGCAACTTTGTTGAATTTGTTTACTAGCTCTGACAGTTTTTTTGTGCATCCCAGTACTTTTTTGATCACTCATTATTCCTCTTGTAAATGTGCCTGATGATGGTTGAGGATAAAATGAGGTACACATGAGGTGCCTCAAATGAGGTTCCTCAGATGAGGTACATGTGAAAACTGTTGTAAACTAGAAGCTCTATGAATATTAGATTCATGATCTCTGGTATATTATGCATTATGCAAAAACAGTGGACTGGTAGGTTTCAGATCAGAGATTGCAAATTCAAGCTTTTTTATTAGGCTGTAGAGTTTGGGGTATCTTTTATTTAAATTTTTTTAATGTTTATTTTTGAGAGAGACGGAGACAGAGTGTGAGTGGGGGAAGGGCAGAGAGAGAAGGAGTCACAGAATCTGAAGTAGGCTCTAGGCTCCGAGCTGTCAGCACAGAGCTCGACAAGGTGCTCAAACCCACGAACTGGGAGATCATGACCTGAGCTGAAGTCAGACGCTTAACTGACTAAGCCACTCAGGTGCCCCTATTTATTTATTTTGAGAGAGAGAGAAGGGTGAGCATGGGACGAGCAGAGAGAATCCCAAACACAGAGCCTGATGCAGGGCTCAGTCTCACAAACCATGAGATGACCTGAGCCGAAATCAAGAGTCAGTCACTCAACCAATTGAGTCACCCAGGCGCCCCATAAAAATCATTTATTTTTAAATAGGTAATGTATATACTTGGTTAAAAACATTGAGATTGTGTATTGCTAGTCTAGCACAAAAATTTACATAGTAAAAACTAAATCTGCCTCTTGCTCTTATTCCCTAGTCACCTAGTTTTGTTCCCAGCAGTAAACACAGCAGTTACCAGGTTTGCGTATCCATACCTATATAAGCAAAAACATGTGTACATATACATATGCATATATATATATATATATACACACACACACACACATATATACATATATATATACACACACACATATATACACACACACACACATACACTGTATTTTAAAAGAATTGTGATATGTACACATTGTTCTGCACCTCACTTTTTTTTGTTACTTAGGAACGTATTAGAGGTCTTTCCACATCTCTTCATAGAGTTCTGTGTGGTACTGTTTTTTTTTAATGTGAGTACTTTTAGAACAAGAACCACTCCCTGTTGTCTTTTGCTTGCTGACTTGACATGTTTTATGTTATTTGCCTTTTCTGAAGGCATTTGAATTTTTTTTGAAGGCGTTTGAATTTTTAACCCCTGACTTGGATACATGCTATAGTTATGTAGCCTAGAATGAAGTCCTTTGATAATCATTGTATGTATTATGTAATAACGTTTGCTTTAATCATTTTCTTTTTAGTTTTGATGAAGCAAGAACACAAAGAAGAGGTTGACTTGTCTTCAGTTCCATCATTGTCTGTGCCTCATCCTGCCCAGACCCAGAGGCCTTCTTCAGACACAGGACACCCACATAACAGTGTACTGTCAACACAGAGAAGCTTGGTTTGTCCCATCCAGCAAACATATGCATCCATGGTAACTTCATCTCATCTGCCACAGTTGCAGTGTAGGGATGAAAGCGCTGGTAAAGAACAGCATATGTTACCTTCTTCAGTCATGCACCAGCCTTTTCAAGTCACACCAACACCTCTTGTGGGGTCTTCCTATCAGCCTATGCAAACTAATGTTGTGTACAACGGACCAACTTGTCTTCCAGTTAATGCTGCCTCTAGTCAAGAATTTGATCCGGTTTTGTTTCCACAGGATGCAGCTCTTCCTACTTTAATAAATCTTGGCTGTCAACCATCGTCATCCATACCTTTTCATTCTTCAAATTCAGGCCCAACAGGACATCTCTTAGCCCACACACCTCATTCGGTACAGACCCTGCCTCATCTGCAGTCAATGGGATACCATTGTTCAACCACAGGACAGAGATCTCTTTCTTCTCCAGGGGCTGACCAGGTCGCAGGCCAGCCTTCCCCTCAGTTACAGCCCATTACATATGGTCCTTCACATTCAGGGTCTGGTACAGCAGCTTCCCCAGTAGCCTCTCATCCCCTGGCTAGTTCACCACTTTCTGGGCCACCATCTCCTCAGCTACAGCCTATGCCTTACCAATCTCCTAGCTCAGGAACTGCCTCATCACCATCTCTAGCCACCAGAATGCATTCTGGACAGCACTCAACTCAAGCACAAAGTACAGGCCGGGGAGGTCTTTCTGCACCTTCATCCTTAATATGTCGCAATTTGTGTGATCCAGCTTCATTTCCACCTGATGAGGCAACTGTGAACATTAAGCCTGAACCTGAAGAGCAGGAACCTAACTTTTCAACAATTGGTCTACAGGACATCACTTTAGATGATGGTAAGTTCATCTTTCTCTCCTTCAAGCAGTGAAGATCCAGGAACTTTCTTCTCTGATAGTCTTAAAAAAGTTACCATGGATTGCTTATTGGCATATGGCCTATGGTTGGGCTTTTTTTTTTTTTTTCTTTAATAGTTGTTGTCACTAGAAATATGTTAATTAAAGACTTTGGGAATAGACATGAAAATTTATACTTTGAAATCTAGTTTACCACTAATACCTACTGCAAAAGGTAAGACTTTGAATCATAGTCTCTTACCCATTTGTGATGGAACTAAGGACATGAGATTTATTGGGCATCTCTTCTTTTAGAACATACAGTTGGTCACAGTGTCTGGAAAATGGAATTCAGTAAATATTGCTACATGCCATCTATTTGGAAGGCACCGATTTAGATGCTGGGAATACTAGGAATATGTTTAGATAGAGTTTCTGTCCTTGAGACTCACACAAGTAAAGAACTTGTTGCTCTCTGGCTCTGCCAGCTTGCTGAGTCAGATAGTGGGGATGGTGCAAGACCAGATTGGTTGGCTGTAGCTGGTACAGCTGTTGGCACCAGGATAAAAAGAAGCTATTTATATAAATGTAGCAAGTTGGTATACAGACCTCTTTTTAAATTAGAGAACAAACTCTAGAATATTAATTATTTCAATAATTGAAAATTCCCCAAGATAGGATTTTCAGGTAATGACTTAGAGTTTATTCTTGGCTCTATCATTTATGTGGTAGTGAAGTTTTGCCTAAATAGGAATTTAGTGAAAGCTACCTGTAACTGTTGTTCATCATGAAAATTCTAACAATTCTAAAAACATCAATATAGAAATTTAATTCACTCTCTGAATCTGTACTTCTTTGTATAGAAAAGTAATTCTTTGTTAGCCATCTCTTTTACACATGTGGAGGAACTGAGTTTACTGCTTAGTTGCAAAGCTGGTGTCACATCCCAGATTCCAAACATAAGGGGAAAGGAAGGTAAATAAAATGTGGCATCCCCACTCCCAGGGCTTCCACCAGATCAGTACATAGCTGACTTTATAGCACAGTGGGTCTGGGACACTTATAACCAAGATCTAAAAAAAGCATATTAGGAGATCATCTGAGAGATGTGACAGATTCCTTAAGAAAGATTCATCAATGGGGCGATTGGCTGGTTCAGTCAGTAGAGCATGTGACTCTTGATCTTGCAGTTGTGAGTTTGAGCCCCACATCAGGCCTAGAGCTTACTCAAAAAAAGGAAGAAGAAGGATTCAGCAAAGGTTCCCTGAGGAGATGATATTTGAGCCAAGTCTTAGAGGATTGAGTATATGTTTTCAGTAAATGAGTATCAGAGGGCAAATCAGACAACATAAGCAGAAACAGCTGTGTCTGGGAAAGCATGATTATCAGTGGGTAAATGGCATAGTAAAAGATGGCTTTCAAAGCCACAAGGGGATGTGCCAGGTAATTTGTGTGTAAATATAAGATACAGTTGACGCTTGAACAACTTGGGGGTTAGGGGCACCTACCCTCACTCAGTCAAAATATCCACATATAACTATCAATTCCCCAAAAACTTAACTAGTAATAGTGTACTATTGATTGAAAGTTGATTGAAAGCCTTACTGATAACATAAACAGTTAACACATATTGGTATGTTACATATATTTTATATTATATTCTTATGGTAAAGTAAGCTAGAGAAAAGAAAGCGTTACTAAGAAAATCATAAGGAAGAGGGAGGGGCACCTGGGTGGCTCAGTCTGTTGGGCATCCGACTTTGGCTCTGGTCATGATCTCACAGTTTGAGTTCGAGCCCCATATCAGGCTCTGTGCTGACAGCTCAGAGCCTGGACCCTGCTATGGATTCTGTGTCCCTCTCTCGCTCTGCCTCTCCATGGCTCACACTCTCTCTTTCTCTCAAAAATAAGTAAACATTTTAAAAATTTAAAAAAGAAAAAATCATAAGGAAGAGAAAATACATTTACAGTTCTGTGCTGTGAAAAATCCACATGTAAATGGACTCTTATGATTCAAACCCATGTTATTCAAGAGTCAACTGTGTATGTGTAAACTCAAGTATCACCTACAATTTGAATAGTATTTTCCTATTCATTATTTCATTTGATCCTTATTAATCCTGTCTCTGACCTAGATAGTGATGATTTAAAGAATTGAGCTTTCTAAAGGTCACACGACTGTTAAGTAGGAGCTAAGACTGGAATTAGATCTTTTCATTCTGGTCTTTTTCTTGCAGCAGTATAGCTGCCTTCCAGCAACAGCAGGCCATGGTGGTTATAACTCTACTAAAGAAGGTCCCTCAAGCTTTTTTTAATTCCTAGAGGAACATGTGTGCAGAACTTGGCTACATGAACACATATTCACAACTGTACCTGATCTGTCACGTTTGTATTGGGAGTACTTGATGGCTCTCGTATAAGTGTCTTGCTGTGCTTTTTCTGCACAGCTGGCATAAGTGTCATACTTTAGAGCACCAGGTAGAGAGGAGGCTTCTACTTTGATGCAAAACAGATTTGAAATAAGTAAAAGATTTTCAATTGAACATAGGCTTTTAAAAATGTTACCTATTCATTCTTGCAGCACTTTTAGACTATTCATCATGCTTGTAGGGTGTATGTTTAGAATTTTAATCCCTGAAACAAGGGTTGAGACCTTGAATGATAACCTACCACCCATTTGTGATGGAACTGAAGACACGAGATTCATTGAACACATCTCAAAGTGTATTCTAGCTCATTTTCTTTCCGAATGAACCAAAAAAGGACAAAGGTGGTGGAACTTGCTCTATCACAGATGGAGTGATATTTTGGGGGCAACAAATTGGAACCTTCTAGAAAGGTTTTGTTAAAATTTTATTTCACCTTTTGAATATGTGAAAATGTGTTGCTGATGAGGCCTATGAGGGCACGTATAAAAAAAACCTTCATTTTTGCTCCATTCATTGTATAAGCCACACAATCAAGTAAAGTTCCCAAATTGTAGCCCTACAGAGGATGAAGACTGGGTATTGAATTCTTTGCCACCTATCATGAGACTTGACAGAACCTCAGTGGTGCTAGCAATAATTAAAGGGGACAGGGACGAAAATGCAGTCCTGGGCACCTTGAATTGTTAGATGTAAGAGATTTGCCAACTAACTCATTGATAATGTTATTTTGATTTGCCTTTGAAGGTAAAATTCTAGGTACTTAAAAAATCCTACAAGGGTACCTGGGTGGCTCAGCCAGTCGAGTGTCCAACTTTGGCTCAGGTCATGATCTCACGGTTCATGAATTCAAGCCCCGCGTCGGGCTCTGTGTTGACAGCTCAGAGCCTGGAACCTTCTTCGGATTCTGTGTCTCCCTCTCTCTCTGCTCCTCCCCCACTCATACTCTGTCTCTCTCTCTCTCAAAAATAAATTAAAATATTTTTTTAAAATGTTTTAAAAAAAAACCTACAGTTCTGCAAAGTTTTAGTATAAAGTCATTGAAAAACAACAACATATCTCATAGGCCTGGCACTCCTAGCATTTTAATGTCCCCTTTCTGGCTACCTTTAAAAGGAAGCCATGAAACATCCCAAAAAGGATTAGAAGCACTTGAAGTGAACTTAGCAGTTAGCCTAAGCTCAGATTTTATATTAACTTTTCTATATTGTGTTAAATATTAATTTCTACTTTACAACTGGAGGACACAAATAATTTTTCTTAATTTGTATTATACTATAGTTAAATATACTAGTTAAATAACTGTATTATACTAGTTAAATAAACTTAAATATACTAGTTTAAATATACTTAAATATACTAGTTAAATATACTAATCCTAAGAACTTTTTAAAAAGTGTTTGCTTATTTTTGAGAGAGAGAAAGAGAATCTCAAACAGGTTCTGCACTGTCAGCACAGAGCCTGATGCGGGGCTTGAACTCAGCAACTGTGAGATCATGACCTGAGCCGAAATCAACAAGAGTTGGGTAGTTAACCCACTGAGCTACCCAGGTGCCCCTAATCCTAATAACTTGTGTTAAGCATATTTCTGTTTTATATTTATTTAACCCTCATTAAAAAAAAATCCCATTAGAGATTTTAAAAGATTAAAGATAAAATATCCTTTTTATTTTACGATTTTTTTAATGTTTATTTTGAGAGAGAAAGAGGGAGAGAGAGAATCCTAAGCAGGCTCCATGCTGTCAGTACAGAGCCTGACACAGAGCTTGATCCCACCAACCGGGAGATCATGACCTGAGCTGAAATCAAGAATTGGATGCTTAACTGAGTGAGCCACCCAGGCACCCCTATTTTGCAGTTTTTAATAAGATGGAGTCAAGAATCATTCAGTCATTACTTGTGACTTTTAGAAATGTGGACATTCACACCTTAAGTTTTTATTATAAATTTAGTGACATTTAATAGAGAAGATATTAGTGCCCCTAAGCTCAGAAATTGAAGACTTACGGAGCTAGAAATACCTCTCATACAGCTCTCTCATTTTATAGATGAAGAATCTGAGTTTTACAGAGCCTAAGGTTTTCGTTCAGGGTAACACACAGTTAATAGCATATAAAGACTAAAGCCCGGGGCACCTGGGTGACTCTGGGTTGAGCATCTGACTCAATTTCAGCTCGGGTCATGATCCCAGGTTGTGGGTTCGAGCGCCTCATTGGGCTTTGTGCTGAATGTGGACCCTGCTTACGACTCTCTCTCTCCCCCTCTGTCCCTTGTCCCCACTCTCACGCTCTCACTCTCTTTAAAAAAAAAAAAAAAAAAAAAAGACATGACTAAAACCCAAGTCTCCTGGTTCCTGCTTCAGTATTTTAGGTGTTTTTCATGTTTGTTATCCGTCTGTGAATTGAGACTGCTGCTGTAGAGCAAGCCAAATATGTGAAAGAAACAGCCATTTTCTCCATAGAGTTTCTGTTTGTGAGAGGGACAAGGGTAGTTTTAAATTCTCACTATAAAAGAACTTTAAAAGACTCTCTGACACTACGGTTCTCTCTCCTCCTCTTTGACACCAGGGTTCATACTCTGGTATCTTTAGTGATACTGTATTCCTGTTCGTCTCTTCCTTTTTACCTTCTTTGGAACATCTCTGGGCCTTTTGAGTTCTGGCTACCCTTATTTTATGTGGGCTCTGATGCCTCTGGAATCATGCAAAACAAACCTAATCCTTCTTGTAATAGCCCTTCACATTTGTGAAATCTGATCTCTTTCCCCATCTTAAAAACACTCCAGCAACTTCACCTTTCCCGCACCATCACCACCCTCTGCTTAACCCTGGTGTTTTAATTCCTTTTTGTTATGAAGTATCCAGAGGGGAGCATACTGTAGCCAGCTCAGAGTGTATTGGGACTATCACCTTCCTTGTTGAGAAGTCTTTATTGTATCAATATGGCCTGAGGTCAGGGGATTTTCTTAGCTCCATCTTACTGTTGATTTAGTGAGTCATAAATCACATCCTTACTCTCCCCACTCCCTACCCCTTGGGTTTTTGCATATGTTGGTTTTGGAACCCAAGACTAAACTTTACAATTATCCTTTTTCAGTTTCATGGAAGTGATTTTGGCCCCTCATATTCCATACTTAGAAGAGTCCATTTCAGCATAGAGTGGCTCTCTCCTCAAAGCATATCTTCGGGGGAATAACAACAGAATACTGATTTTTACCAAGTGATGTTTTCTTTCAAGAAGTCCTCTTGGAAGTTTGTAACATGTACTTACTCAACGAATTCGAACATTGTTCAAAACTCTTGCTACTTCTTTTTTCTTTGCTACCTAAATGTACCATTGCCCCTGCTTGAAAACTCTGCTCTTGGTGTGCCGGGGTGGCTTGGTCGGTTGAGCATCCAACTTTGGCTCAGGTCATGTTCTCATGGTTCATGAGTTCTTGCTCCACCCTTCCCCCACTCCCACTCTCTCAAAAATAAACATTAAAAAAAATACATTTCCTATTTTAAAAAAAGTGTGCCCTCTACATCTATAAAATTATCAGTGAGTTTTTACTCACATATTACAGTTTGTATGTCTGGAGTTGTTACTTTTCCTAAAAATTCCTGTGCATTATAGGGTGTATGTCCCAGTCTTTGGACCAAATGATACATATTAAAACAGTACAGAAATATAGAAATTGTCACAGGTGTGTTTTAAGCATTTTAATTAAGATTATAGTATTGTTAAACTAGACTGTCTTTGACCTTTAAATACAGGCCCATTTAATTTCTGATTGAGCTGAATCCCGTTACAGCTTTCCATTAGAGTCCCTGAATTCCCACTCATCCTCCTTTGTTCACAAACTAAGAGAGCTGCAGCTGCAGCTTTTCAGCAGAGAAGAGGCTCCATGTTAAATATAGCCTGACCTACTGCTGTGGTGAAAACTGACACTGACACTTGCAGGCTCTGTGCAATAACTTGCTGATCCTAAATGTAGGGCAATTACTAACTTGACTGTAAACAGGAACTCCAGACGTGACCTCAGATACTGCAGTTCAGTATATAAGTGATAAGCAGAAGTGCCTACTTTTGAGTAGCAGGGGAATGATAAACACAAGATTAAGGATGGGGAAAGCAAGAGGCTGGTGTGAGAGCAGAGGTCAATATTGTCAGTGTTCTTTTCTACCTGTTGGATATTAATTTCACTGCTGTTTATTGTATTTAAGTAAAATGAAATAAAGCCATACATAGCCAATGGTGAGAATGGGCCACAAATGAGGTATTTAATCACTTTGGGGCACTGAGGTAAAAGGGAGGTAGAATGTACTGAACTTTCTCCTTTAATTTTTTTTTTTAACGTTTATTTGTTTTTGAGACAGAGACAGAGCATGAACGGGGGAGGGTCAGAGAGAGAGGGAGACACAGAATCGAGGGCAGGCTCCAGGCTCCGAGCTTTCAGCACAGATCCTGATGCGGGGCTTGAACTCACAGACTGCGAGATCATGACCTGAGCCGAAGTAGGACGCTTAACTGACTGAGTCACCCAGGTGCCCCTGAACTTTCTCCTTTAACTGGGATTCTGGATAACTCATGAGTCCTTGTGTAGGAAGCATGCATGTACTCCTGAACATCAAACATATTTATGACGAATAATTCCAGAGGTAGGAAAGTTCCATAAATAATGCCCAGGTAGGCTTTGGTTAGTGGCTCATACAGAACAGACCATGCTGGGGATTCAGGACCTTAGACATAGCAACTCTTAGACATATGATAAGAAAGTTTAATTTCAGAACCAATGAAGCAACTGCAAGCATTTGAGATCTTTTATTTATTTATTTTTTATTTTTTTTTCATATTTATTTTTTTTTGAGAGACAGAGACAGAGCATAAGTGGAAGAGGGGCAGAGAGAGAAGGAGACACAGAATCCAAAGCAGGTTCCAGGCTCCGAGCTCTCAGCACAGAGCCCGACGCAGGGCTCAAACCCACAAACCGTGAGATCATGACCTTAGCCTAAGTTGGACGCTCAACCGACTGAGCCACCCAGGTGCCCCAGAAAAGATCTTTTATTTCTTATGTCAAGTGTGTCTGTATATCTCCATAGACACAAATTAACTGTACTCCATTCGAACAAAAATTTTTCTTTGAATCAACTTGACACAAATTTGTACATAAACTAGGAAAAACCCAAGAGAGGCTACCACTATCAAAAGGCTTCAAAAGGGTGCCTGCCTGGGTGGCTCAGTCAGTTGAACACCTGACTCTTGATTTCAGCTCATATCATTATCCCAGGGTCATGGGATCTAGCCCCAAGTGAGGCTCTGTGTTGAGTGTGGAGCCTGCTTAAGACTCCCTCTCTCCCTCTCTCCCTCCCTCAAGCCCCCTCCCTCTGCCCCTCTCCCCTGCTCACACACACTCTCTCTCTCTCTCTCAAATAAAAAATAAAAAAGCCTTCAAAAGGAGTTAACTTTAAGAACTATATTTAGGGGTGCCTGGGTGGCTCAGTCGGTTAAGCGTCTGACTTTGGCTCAGGTCATGATCTCACAGTTCGTGGGTTCGAGCCCCGCATCAGGCTCTGTGCTGACAGCTCAGAGCCTGGAGCCTGTTTCAGATTCTGTGTCTCCCTCTTTCTTTGCCCCTCCCCTGTTCACACTCTGTCTCTGTCTCAAGAATAAATAAACATTAAAAAAAAAACTATATTTAAAAATAATTAATGAGGGACATCTGGGTGGCTCAGTCAGTTAAGTATCTGACTTTGGCTCAGGGCATGATTTCACGGTTCGTGAGTTCAAGCCCTGCATCGGGCTCTCTGCTGTCAGCACAGAGCCTGCATTAGATCCTCTGTCCTCCTCTCTCTGTGTCCCTCCCCCACTTGGGCTTTCGTTCTTTTTCAAAAATATATACACTTTAAAAAATGAATTATGGTTACTATTTCTTGATAATCATTTTTTAAGCTCTTTGGTAGTATAGTAGTAGCTCATTAGTTCTTCCCAACAATTTATGAAAAGTGAATTATTAGCTTTATTTTTAGAGATGTGGCTCAGAAAGCTTAACTATTTTCCCATTGTTATATGGCCACAAACACTGGGACTGGCATTTGAATCCAAGTCTGCCTGAAAGTTAGATTGTCTCAAATGTTCAGTGGTTTCTGAAATAGCTATGATTGATTATAATCTCACCTTTATAAACACAATAAATAGTAACTCTTGGGGCACCTGGGTGGCTCAGTCAGTTGATCAGTTGAGTGTCTGACTTTGGGTCAAATCATGATCTTGTGGTTTGTGAATTCAAGCCCCACATGGGGTTTGCTGCTGTCAGCACAGAGTCTGCTTCAGATCCTCTGTCCCCCTCTCTCTGCCCCTCTCCCACTTGCACTCCTGTGCACATGCGCTCTCTCTTTCTCTCAAAAATAAACATTCAAAAACAAAAAATTGTAACTTCCTTGTGTCTTCCATGTGTAAGATACAAAACCAGTGTCTAAAAATGTGTTATGTTTTAAAATTTATATCTTGTTTTTGAGTTCCTTTGGAGATGGATCATTCACAAAGAGAAAAATATTTTAAGTGAAAGAAATAATTTTAGGCTGACCAGCTCAGCTTTTTATGGTTTGGTGGGAATTGATAGTTCTGTGGCTTTGTGTGACAGGGTTAACCTCTTGCCATGGATCTTAGCTTTTGATAAAACATAGATTAAATATACTCAAACAGCTTTTCTCTGTTTGAAGATATCTGATTTTAAAAAGGTTTTTTTTGTTTTGTTTTGTTTTGTTTTTTTACATTACCTACCGTTAGCCTGTCTATCTGGTCAGGAAGAAAAGTATGAACCTCTTTAAGTTCTGGTGGAAGATAGGATAGGGTTGAGAGTGTTGGGTACAGGCAATCTAGCTTTACGTCTATAAGAATCATAATAAATTAAGTCCCTTATAATCATATTGTGTATTTAAAAGCATCTGTAGATGGTTTTATGTAGAATGGGAGTTTTAGGGTGCCTGGGTGGCTCAGTCGTTAAGCATCTGACTTTGGCTTTGGTCACGATGTCACAGTTCATGAGTTCGAATCCCACATTGGGTGAGCATGAGCCCCGCTTCGGGTGAGCTCAAGTCCCACATCATGTGAACACGAGCCCGTGAGCCCTGCTTCTCTCTCTCTCTCTCTCTCTCTCTCTCTCTCTGCCCCTTCCTCACTTGGGCGCATGCTCTCTCTCTCTCTCTTTCTCTCTCTCTCAAAAAAAAAAAAAAAAAAATGCTAAAGGTACAACAAAGTACATAGTGAAAATTCTCTCTCCTAGGTACCTAATTGTCCTCTGTATGGACAGTTGGGTTACCAATTGCTTGGCTGTCACCAAAGGGGTATTTTATGCATTTGTAAGCAATTGTGTACATTTTTTCCTTATTTTTACTAGTATAGTATGTATATTGTTCAGCATTTTGCTTTTCCTATATGTTGACTCTTGGACATTTTTCAGAACTGTACTTTTATCTATTTAATAAGTGTAATAATTTTTTACAAATTTCATTTCCTACCTTTTTATAGACATCTGTGTATGTTTGTATATATGATAAATTCCTAGAAGTGTTTTGAGAAAGATTGCAGGTTGTCTTTCATAAAAATTTTACCAATTTATAGGGCACCTAGATGGCTCAGTTGGTTAAGCGTCCAACTCTTGGTTTCGGCTCAGGTCATGATCTCACAGTTTCGTGAGTTCAAGCCCTGAGTCAGGCTCTGTGCTGGCAGCATGGAGCCTGCTTGGGATTCTCTTTCCCTCTCTCTTTCTGTTCCTTCCCCACTTGCACTGTCTTTGTCTCTCTCAAATAAATAAAACTTTAAAAAAAATGTGGCACATCACTTAAAAAAATTTTTTTTACATTGCCACTGTCATTGTAAGAGAGTATCTTCACCAGCACATTCTGCTGTCAGACATCTTATTTGCCAGCGGGATAAGTGGAAAATAGTTTCTTGATACAATTTTTTTTTAGTTTATTTTGAGTAAGAGCGCGCACACAAGTGTGCACAAGTGGGGGAGGGGCAGAGAGCGAGGGAGAGTTAGACTCCTAAGCAGGCTCTGTGCAGAGCCTGATGTGGGGCTCGATCTCACCAACTGTGAGATAGTGGCCTGAGCCAAAATCGAGAGTCGGATGTTACCCCACTAAGCCACCCTGGTACCTGCTTCTCAGTATAATTTTAGTTTACACTTCATTTAGGAGTAAGATTTATGTACCTTCTCATGTGCTTAAGAGAAAATCTTTGTCACAAATCTGTGATCTCTGATAGTATTTATTTACTTTTCTATTTGATTATTAATCCTTTCTTACTCACTTATAGAATATAGAAGCTCTTTATGTCTTAGGTTCCTTACCTCATTGAGCTAGGAGTTGACAAAAGTTTTTCCCCAAGGTAACATGAATTCTTTACATAAAGAATTTTTTTTGCATTTATATAACTTATAAATCATTTGTTTTGTCTCCCATAGCTTCTATGATGTTGTAAATCTTTAATTGATCAGGAATTTATTTTGGTGGAATGTCTGAGAAATTGATCCTGGTTAGAAAAAAGACTGTAGGGAAGCAAGGGCAGCAACAAGGAGGCCAGGTAAAATGCTGTTGTAGTAATCTAGGCCAGAAATGATGTTTTAGACTAGTGGTGAAATAAGCGGTCTTCAAATGGTCTGATTTTGGATGTATTTTAAAGACAAAGCCAATAGCATTTCCTGACAGATTCCATATAAAGTATTAGAGAAAAAGTTAAAAATGATACCAAGGGTTGTTTTGTTTTGTTTTGTTTCTGAGAAACTGGAAAGATGGAGTTGCTATCACCTGGTATGGGGAAGGCTATAGATGAAGCAAGCTTTGGAGAAAGATCAGGTGTTCAGTTTTGGTTGTGTTGCGTTTAAGATACTTGTTGAACATTCAAGTAGAGAAATCAAGTACTCAGTTGGATGAATGAGTCTAGAGTTTGGAAGTGAGTTTTAGACTAAAGATACAAATTTGAGAGTTGAGGGCATGCAGATGGTATTTGAAGCCATGACACTAGATGAGGTCACTAAGTGATAAGTTACTTGTCTTGCTTTTATCAATCTAAGTATATTATAATTGTGTTTCTTTGTAACGTTGTAGAGTGACTGCACATACCTTTCAGGAGATTCTACCTTCTTTGAGTAAATAAGTAAACAGATTCACAGAGATTAAATGACTTCCTTTGGGTCACCATTACTGTAAAGGATGAAACTAGCGTTCCAAAGCCTTTATTTTTACATGCCCACCAGGCCATGGCCTTGTTTGTATAAACCAGAAATATATTGATTAGGTGGGTAATCAATATATATTGATTAGGTGGGTAAAGAAAGCAGCTTAGTCAAGTGGAGAGGCAGCTTGGACAAGTAGGAAATTTTGCTCATCTTTCCACAAACATATTTCAGGATTTGTAAATATTTATTTATTTGATGTTTGTTTATTTTTGAGAGAGAGAGTGCATGTGAGCAGGGGAGAAGCAGAGAGCAAGGAAGACAGAGGATCCCGATGCAGGCTGTCCACTCACATCAGAGAACCCGATGTGCTACTTGAACTCACGAACTGTGAGATCATAACCTGAGCTGAAGTCAGATGCTTAACCCAGGCACCCCAGGATTTGTAAATAGTTAACTTGTTAAAACTTTGAGATGAAAAGGAACAAATTCTGTATTCCAGATTTTAAAATGGTAAGAGGAAGTTACATCTGTCAGGTCTTGCTTTGAGTTAATGGTTAGAGCTGTGAAAACCTAATTCAGTCTTTTCATACAGTGTTTTCCTAGGAGAAAACCCAAGATTTGTGTTTGAAATGTTTTTTAATGTGGTAAAATGTACATAACCAAAAATTTAGCATTTTAAGTGTACAGGTCGGTAGCATTAAGTACGTTCACAGTATGATGTAAGTGTCACCACTATCTTGAGAACTTTTGCCTCACTCTAAACAACAGTCCTGTACCCATTAAGCAGTTCTCCCCACCTCTCATTCTCCCCACCTCCAGCCTGTGGTAACTTCTACTCTGTTTCTATGACTTGACCTGCTCAAGGTATCTCATGTAAATAGTGGAATCATACAACTTTTGTCCTTTTAATGTTTGGCTTATTTCACTTGGCATAATGTATCCACAGTTCAGCCATGTTGTAAGCATATATCAGAATTTCTTTCCTTTTTATGAATAAATAATATTAACATTTTATGTATAATCACATACTGTTTATCCACTCATCTGTCGAAAGACATTCGTCTCTACCTTTTGACTGTTGTGAATAACTCTGCTGTGAACATTGGTGTGCAAGTATCTCTTTGAATCTCTTTTCAATTCTTTTGGGTACTTAGGAGTGGAATTGTTGGGTTATATGGAAATTCTTTGTTCAACTTTTTGAGAAATTGGTGTTTTTCCCACAGTGGTTGCACCATTTTACATCTACAGTGTATTGAGGGTTCGAATTGCTCTACATCCTTGCCAGCACTTACTAATTTCCATTTTAAAATAATAATAGCCATACTGAATGGATATTAAGTGGTATCTCTTTCTGATTTTGATTTGCATTTCCCTAGTAAACTAATGATGCTAGGCACCTTTTCATAAGCTTTTCTTTCTTTCTTTCTTTCTTTCTTTCTTTCTTTCTTTCTTTCTTTCTTTCTTTCTTCTTTTTTTTCTTCTCATGGTCTTTTCTTGTTCAACCATTTCTATTTGTTCTTTGGGAAAACAGTCAAATCTCATTTTCTCATTGTTTTTTTGTTGTTGAGTTGTAGGAGTTCTTGATACATTTTGGATACTCATCTCTTACTTGATGTATTATTTACAAAAATTTTCTCCCACTCTTTGTGCTCTCTCTTCACTCTCTTTTTATTTTTTTTAAGATTTAAAAAAAAAATTTTTAATCTCTACACCTAGTTTGGGGCTTGAACTCACAACCCAGAGATCAAGAGCCGCACTGTGCTCTACTGACTAAGCCAACTAAGTGCCCCTCTCTCCACTCATGATAGTGTCCTTTGAGGTTTTTAATTTTGATGAAGTCCTTGTAATCTATATTTTCTTTTATTGCCAGTGCTTTTAGAGTTCTATTTAAATCTCCAGGGTCATGAAGATTTATTTACCCCATGTTTTCTTCATCTAAGAGTTTTATAATTTTATTATTATTTTTAAAAAATTATTACTTTAATAATTATAAGTATTGTTTTTATTATATATTTTATTATATATTTTATTTTTAAATTTATTATTATTTATTTTATTATTTTTTTTATTATTTATTATTTTAATGATCCGGATGCAATGTTTAAAAAATTTTTTAATGTTTGAGAGATAGCATGTGAGCAGGGGAGGGGTAGAGAGAGAGAGAGAGAGAGAAGGAGAGAGAATTTCAAGCATGCTCCACACTGTCAGTGGAGAAGCCAAGGTGGGGCTCAATCTCATGAACCATGAGATCATGACTTGAGCTGAAATCAAGTCGGACCCTCAACCAGCTGAGCCACCCGGATGCCCCAAGAGTTTTATATTAGCTCTTAAGTCTCTGATCTATTTTGAGTTAACTTTGTATATGGAGTGAAATAGGAGTCCAGCTTCCATTCTTTTACATGTGGATATCCAGTGGAAACATGTATTGTGTGTTAGAAAGACTGCCTTTTCCCCATTGAATGTTTGAAAATGAATTGAGCATATATTGTGAGGATTTGTTTCTGGCCTCTCTGTTCCTTTGGTGTGTACATATGTCCTTATGCCAGTATCATGTTGTTTTGATTACTGTACCTTTGTAGTAAGTTTTGAAATCAGGAAATGAGACCCTTCTATCTCTGTTCTTATTTTCAAAACTGTTTTGGCTCTTCTTGGTTCTTTGAGATTCCATATGAATTTCTGGATTGGTTTTTCTATTTCTGTAAAGATGGTATTGTGATTTTGTTAGGAATTGCTAACAAATTGAATCTGTACTTGGAACAACAAATTGAATCTGAATATTGGGTAATATTATCATCTTAAAAATATTAGTCTCCCAATCCACGAACATGGGATGTTTTCCATTTATTTAGAAACCTTAATTTCTTCCACCAATGTTTAGTTTTCAGTGTACAAATCCTATTCCTCCTTGGCTAATTCCTAAATATTTTATTCTTTTTGATGTTCTTGTAAATGGAATTGATTTTTAAATTTCCTTCTTGGTTGTTCATTGAAAGTATAGAATACAACTAAATATTGTCTGTTGATTTTACATCCTATAACTACTGACTTAGTTTATTAATGCTAATATTTTTTATATGTTGATTCTTTCAAGCTTTCTATGTGTAAGATCAAGTCATTTGTGAACAGAGATAATTTTACCTCTTCCTTTCCAATTTGTATGCCTTTAAAAAATTTCTTTAGGGGCGCCTGGATGGCGCAGTCAGTTAAGCGTCCGACTTCAGCCAGGTCACGATCTCGCGGTCCGTGAGTTCGAGCCCCGCGTCAGGCTCTGGGCTGATGGCTCGGAGCCTGGAGCCTGTTTCTGATTCTGTGTCTCCCTCTCTCTCTGCCCCTCCCCTGTTCATGCTCTGTCTCTCTCTGTCCCAAAAATAAATAAACGTTGAAAAAAAAAATTTCTTTAGCCTAATTGCTCTGGCTGGAAATTCTAGTATTGTTTTGAATTGAAGTGGCAAAAGTGGACATCCTTATCATGTTCTTAATCTCAGGGAAAAAACTTTCAGTCTTTCACCACTGAGTATGATGTGTCATGTATGGCCTTTTTATCATGTGGAGGAAATTCCCTTCTAGTCCTAGTTTATTGGGTATTTTTTTATCTTGAAAGTGAATTGAATTTTGTCAGATGCTTCTTCTGTGTCAATTGAGATCATCTGTAATGTTTTATCCTTCATTCTAATACGTAGTAAATTACATTTGTTGCCTTGCATATCCTGAACCATCTTTGCATTCTGAGAATAAATCTCACTTGGCCTTGATGTATAGTACTTTTTTTTTTAATTTTATTTTTTTAATTTATATCCAAATTAGTTAGTATATAGTTTAGCAATGATTTCAGGAGTAGATTCCTTAATGCCCCTTGCCCATCCCCCCTCCCACAACTCCTCTAGTAACCCTCTGTTTGTTCTCCATATTTAAGAGTCTCTTCTGTTTTGTCCCCTCCCTGTTTTTGTATTATTTTTGCTTCCCTTCCCTTATGTTCATCTGTTCTGTGTCTTAAAGTCCTCATATGAATGAAGTGGTAGGATATTTGTCTTTCTCTGACTGACTAATTTTGCTTAGCATAAGACCCTCTAGTTCCATCCACGTAGTTGCAAACGGCAAGATTTCATCCTTTTTGATAGCTGAGTAATACTCCATTGTATATATACCACATCTTCTTTATCCATTCATCCATCGATGGGACATTTGGGCTCCTTCCATACTTTGGCTATTGTTGATAGTGCTGCTATTAACATTGGGGTGCATGTGTCCCTTGGAAACAGCATACCTGTATCCCTTGGATAAATACTTAGTAGTGCAGTTGCTGGGTCGTAGGGTAGTTCTATTTTTAATTTTTTGAGGAACCTCCATACTGTTTTCCAGAGTGGCTATACCAGCTTGTATTCCCACCAGGAATGCAAGAGATCCTCTTTCTCCGCATCCTCGCCAACATCTGTTGTTGACTGAGTTGTTAATGTTAGCTTTTCTGACAGGTGTGAGGTGGTATTTCATTGTGGTTTCGATTTGTATTTCCCTGATGATGAGTAATGTTGAGCATTTTTTCATGTGTTGGTTGGCCATCTGGATGGTTTTTTTGGAAAAGTGTCTATTCATGTCTTTCGCCCATTTCTTCACTGGATTATTTGTTTTGTGGGCGTTGAGTTTGATAAGTTCTTTATAGATTTTGGATACTAACCCTTTATCTGATCGGTCGTTTGCACGTATCTTCTCCCATTCTGTCGGTTGCCTTTTAGTTTTTCTGATTGTTTCCTTTGCTGTGCAGAAGCTTTTTATTTTGATGAGGTCCCAATAGTTCATTTTTGCTATAGTACTTTTAATATACTACTGAATTCGGTTTGTTAGTATTTGTTGAGGAGTTTTGCATCTGTATTCATAGGGTGCATTGTGTAGTTTTCTTTACTTGTAGTGTCTTTGTCTAGCTTTGGCATCAGTAATGTTGACCTTGGAATGAGTAGGAAGTATTCCCTCTTCTTTAATCTTTGGAAGAGTTTAAGAGAGGATTGATGCTAATTCTTCTTCAAGAGTTTTGTCAAAGTTTTTGTGATAGGAAAAAACGAATCAGGTATTTTTTGAATCTGTCAACAATGTTTCAAGAAATAGAAAGCTGTCTTAAGGACAGCTTTCCATAAGCACAGTATGAAACTACCATTGCATAAACCAACTCATAGAAGTCACTAGGATCTGTTGGCCTCTTAGCTTTGTTCCTGGGCTTCTTTCTTCTTATTTATGTGCTACTGTACCTTGAATCACATGGTCTATACCTTCATGTCTGTTTTGGAGGATTCAGATGTGGAAATTGGGCATCCACAGAAAGGAGACTTTTGACTATACATATTCAGTCTCTAAAATACTTCACATGGGGCGCTTGGGTGGATTTTGGCTCAGGTCATGATCTCACAGTTTGTAAGTTTGAGCCCTGCATCACTCCCTGTGCTGCCAGCACAGAGCTGCTTCGGATCCTCCAACTCCCTTTCTGCCTCTTCCCTGCGTTCTCTCTCTCTCTCTCTCTCAAAAATAAACATTTTAAAAAATAAATAAAATTTTCACATATACTATAATCCTTAAATCCCCTTTGAAAACTTGGTGAATGATCTCAAGTTTAGTAATAAGCTTAGGAAAATTTTGCCTGTAAACGAAGAATTTCTGGCTTTTGTGTTTTGTTTTGACTTCTTAATTAAGGCTGCATTTTGCACAGATTGCCTCCTCCTTTATTTTACCTCCTTTATCAACCTAAGACAAGGGTATTGATTATTATTCACAGAGACTATATACAGATTCTCCTCTGCTAAGATAAAATAAGCATTCTTCTAGAGTCTAAAAGGTTAGGTGCTTTTGCTTGAGGTTGAGCAAACAAAGGCTAAAAATAAATCCTTAGAGGCCAAAGGAAGAGGCTTCTCATCCCTTGTGTTGGGGCTCTCTAACTGGCCATCTGAATGTGTCAGCCATTATCACAAAACTGACCAGTGGTGACTCTTCTTGACTACAGTAACTTTTAAACATTTTGGATAGCTTCCTACAATAAGAAGTAAGTTTGGGGCACCTGGGTGGCTCAGTCATTTGAGTGTCTGACTTCAGCTCAGGTCATGATCTCACAATTCGTGAGTTCGAGCCCCACGTCAGGCTTGGTGCCGTCAGAGCAGAGCCCACTTCAGATCCTCTGTCCTCTCTCTCTGCCCTTCCCCTGCTCATGCTCTCTCTCTCAAAAATAAACATTAAAAAAGTAAGTTTTATAGCATGACCTAGTACATAACAAACAAATATATATATACAACTAACATGAAAGTCTCAAAGGCCAGTTATTTTTTTAAATTCTTTTTAATGTTTATTTATTTTTGAGAGAGAGAGAGAGGGGCAGAGCACAAACAGGGGAGAGACAGAGGGAGGGAGACAGAATCTGAAGCAGGCTCCAGGCTGTTAGCACAGAGCCCAGCATGGGGCTCAAACCCACAAGCCATGAGATCATGACCTAGACCAAAGTTTGATGCTTAACCAACTGAACCACCCAGGTGCCCCTCAAAGGCCAGTTCTTAACTCTTATTAAAGAAGATGCAGCCTACTATGGTCTGTTTTGTTCTATTTCTTTTTAAAAAGATACTGATCTCAACTTGCTGAATTGATTTCATAATCTTGCAAATAAATGCGCACTTTAGTTTAAAAAATATTCCTCCATGACCCCTAAATTTACCTGTGCATGAAGTTTTCAGGGCTTCTGCCCTTACACATTTTGATTCTGTGGCCTAAAGTGGAACCCAGGAGTTTCTGTTTTTATTAAGTGATAATTTTGATGTAGCCTTGGGCAAGTATTTGGGAACTACTAATATCCAATATAATATAAACTATTTTGTTTAAAACTAAATATGTCATATAAAATTCCGAAAATGGGGCACCTGGCTTACTCATTTGCAGTAGAGTATGTGACTCTTCATCTTGGGGTCATGATTTCGAGCCCCATGTTGGAGGTAGAGTTTGCTTAAAAAATAAATAAATAAAAATAAAATAAAATTGCTGAAACCATCATCATGACCTTTAAAATTATTGCCCTTTTAATTTTAGGAAATCAATCAGCCATTACCTAAATTCTCTAGACTCCAATATTCATATTATCTAATGTAATTTGGTGAGCCATTTTATGTAGTGATTGACAGACAAAGGATGATTAAATTCCTCTATTATAGAAAAAACAGGCTGGGCATGTAGTAGATTAAGTTACTTTCTGGTTTGTTCCATTCAGTAGTGATGTTGTCTTCTTTGACACAGACCAGTTTATGTCTGACTTGGAACACCAGCCATCAGGTTCAGCAGAGAAATGGCCTAACCACAGTGAGCTCTCATGTCCAGCTCCTTTCTGGAGAATCTAGAGGGTGAGTGTTGATTGAAATGTGTCATTGTTTTTATACCCAAGTCTGGTATTTGCATGCAGTGGCTGGATTTGCATGTGCTACAGAGGATGGGGTATACATGGGCATCTTGGTAGGTCCACTCATTACCTTTGGAGCTACACTTTGACTGCAAGACTCTGCTTTTTATTAAAAAAAAACTTTTTTTAATGTTTATTTATTTATTTTAAGAGATAGAGTGAGAACTTGTGTAAGTGGGGGAGGGGCTGAGAGGGAGAGAGAATCCCAAGCAGGCTCTACGCTGTCAGGGCAGAGCCCGATCCCAGGAACTGTGAGATCATGACCTGAGCCAAAATCAAGAGTCAGATGCTTAACTGACTGAGCCACCCAGGGCCCCAAGACTCTGCTTTTTATTTATTTATTTAATTTATTTTTGAGAGAGAGAACGTGAGCTGGGGAAGGGCAGAGAGAGAAGGGTACTGAGGATCCAGAGCAAGGTCCATGCTGACAGCAATGAGCCTGATGCAAGGCCTGAACCCATGAACCATGAGATAATGACCTGAGCCGAAGACTGACCCACCCAGGCACCCCAAAACTACTTTATAAATCGAACCATATTCAGGCTTGTACACTAGTACTTATGAATTTAATCTGGTTTGAGTAGAAAGCAGGTGTTTAACTGAATTTATTAAATCAAAGCAGAGAAGCCCATCTGTAAGAATTCTTTGGCTTGGGGGTGCCTAGGTGCCTCAGTTGGTTAAGCATCTGACTCTTGATTTCAGTTCAGGTCATAATCTCACAGTTCATGAAATCGAAGCCAGCATCAGGCTCTGTGCTGACAGTGCAGAGCCTGCTTGGGATTCTCTCTTTCTCCCTCTTTCTCCACCTCTCTTTCTCTTTCAAAATAAGTAAATAAACTTTAAAAAAATTCTATGGCTTGGGTGCTGAGTAAACTTGGTTGTCAGTCAAGTGTATAAGTCTGCTCATCTCTGGTCAATCAAGTACTCTTAAGTTTTGATGTGAGACAGTTTGGAATGAAAATAAAGCAGGACATTTTATCCATGTGCCAGAGGAAACCTGGATCCTTTACCCTTGAGCCTCCCCTGTAGACCCATGTGTGCATTACTAAGAATTCTTCTGGGACTCCATTTGGAAAGAATCCATATAAGTGAAGTCTGCATGAGGGAGGGGGCTGGGCCTCAGGCCACTCTACCTCAGCAACCCACCAGGAACACAACTCTCCCTCACTATCATGCAGCTCCTTTCTTTGAGGACTCTGAAAGCTTCTGAGGGGTGCCTGGGTGGCTGAGTTTGTTTAAGTATCTGACTTCGGCTCAGGTCATGATCTCACGACTCATGAGTTTGAACCCTGAGCTGGGCTCTGTGCTGACTGCTCAGAGCCTGGAGTCTGCTTCAGATTCTGTGTCTTCCTCTCTCTCTGCCTGCTCATGCTCACTCTCTTTCTCTCAAAAATAAATATTATGAAAAAGATTAAAAAAATTTTTTTTCAACATTTTTATTTATTTTTGAGAGACAGTGAGCAGAGGAGGGGCAGAGAGAGAGGGAGGCACAGAATCCAAAGCAGGCTCCAAGCTCCGACCTGTCAGCACAGAGCCCGGCATGGGACTCAAACCCACCAACTGTGAGATCATGACCTGAGCTGAAGTCGGACGCCCAACCGACTGAGCCACCCAGGCACCCATGAAAAAAAAAATTTTTTTTAATGTTTTTATTTATTTTTGAGACACAGAGAGTCAGAGCATGAGCAGGGGAGGGGCAGAGAGAGAGGGAGACACAGAATGTGAAACAGGCTCCAGGCTCTGAGCTGTCAGCACAGAGCCCAACGCGGGGCTTGAACTCACGGACTGTGAGATCATGACCTGAGCTGAAGTCGGACACTTAACCGACTGAGCCACCCAGGTGCTTCCTGAAAATTTTTTCTAATTGAGAAATAGAATAAAGACTCTGAAAGCCACTGAGAACATATGTGATAGAAATTATAAATATATAAGTTGTAATTCTCAACATGCCATTTGAATTTAAATTTAATGAATTTAGATTTGGAAGAGAACTACCCAGATCTTTATATATGAGATACTAAGCCTCCTGATTAGACAAGGCACCAAAACATTGGCTTCTCCCAGAAACTGAGCCTACCCTGGTCTCACATCACTCTTGTCTCTAGTCATGAGAGGAGTAGAAATAGCAACTAAATTCCTGCATCTGTCTAAGGAGAGTTATAACCTGAAGGTTTTTTTTTTTAATTGAAGTATAGTTGACATATAATATTCTGTTACGTTTCAGGTGTCTATCACAGTGATTTGCTATTTTTTTTTTGTTACCATTTTATTTATTTTTATTTATTTTTTATTTATTTTTATTTTTTTTTCAATATATGAAATTTATTGTCAAATTGGTTTCCATACAACACCCAGTTTGCTATTTTTATACATTACAAAATGATGCTTGTGATAAGGCTAGTTGCCACCTGTCACCATAAAAAGTTACTACAATATTATTGACTATATTTCCTATGCTGTACATTACAACCCCATGACTTGTCTGTTTTATAGCTGGAAGATTAAGTAATTCACCCTAGTTATATCTCAGCTGAACCAAAGATTAAAGTTTGCTCTCTTTTAGAGTTTACCCCATAGCTCTTCCCATGCATGAAGCAATAAGTAAGTTGGTCCTAGTGATCTTGGTAAGAAGCATTTCTGTGGAATGAGGGGATCAATGTATGACTAAGGGGTGAACAGGAAGTAAGAACATAGAAACAGCAGGCAGTGTAGATAACTCCTTTAAGATATTAAGCAATCATAGCACCTGGGGGTGGTTCAGTTGGTTAAGCATCTGACTTCAGCTCAGGTCATGGTCTCACAGTTTGCGAGTTCAAGTCCTGCATCAGGTGAACACAGGGCGTGCTTCAGTTGGGGCCTGCTTTGGGTGAGTCCTGCTTCTCTCTCCCAGTCTTTTTCTCTGTCCCTCGTGGGATATTCTGTCTCTCTCTCTCCCTCTCTTCCCTCCCCCCCCCCTCCCCCCACCGCTCCTCACTCACTTGTTCCCTCTCTAAACAAACAAAAAAGCTTTCTTTGCCAAGTCCTCCAAAAAAAAAAAAAAAAAAAAAAGTTAAGCAATGAAAGAAAAAAATAGATATAGAGGGTTACATGGAGTCTAGGGTTTTTATTTGTTTGCTTGCTTGTTTAAGATAGACATACCATACTTCTCAATGTTGAGAAAGATCCAGAAGGGAAGGTAGGTAGATCAGTTGAAGAGCTGGAAGAGTGAAGAAAAATTCTTGGAGCATGTCTTGAAGAGGGAAGCATATAGCATCTGTAGCTCAGATGGTGAATGCGCCATGTAGATTTATGGCTTTGGAGCTCAGGTTAGGCCCCTGGAGGTCAGAAATTTGGGTGTCAACAGTATGTATTTAGAAATGGACAGGGGGCGCCTGGGTGGCTCAGTCGGTTGAGCGTCCGACTTCGGCCCACATCATGATCTCACTCACGGTCCGGTCCGTGAGTTCAAGCCCCGCATCGGGCTCTGTGCTGACAGCCTGGACCCTGGAGCCTGCTTCAGGTTCTGTGTCTCCCTCTCTCTCTGCCCCTCCCCCACTCATGCTCTGTCTCTCTCCTTCAAAAATAAATAAACATTAAAAAAAATTTTTTTAAGGTGGACAAGACTATTCACAGAAAATGTACAATGTGACAAAAAATAGGTATAAGGAAGGAATCTTCTTATAATCTTAAAATTCTTCTGAATCCAACGTCTTAACGCAAAAAAGAAGTGGTTTTTGATTTGGGGGTTTTATTTTTTCACATTTCACTTTTTGCTGATACAAAAGGATACATGCTGATACTTGAATACACTTTTAGGTACCTGTGTAGTGTTTACTCAGCTGGAGATATATTGTTTTTCTTTGAATAATGTTTTGAGTTACAACCTTTTTTAGAGGAAAGGTCTGTATGACACTGAGTATAGCATCACACACATAAGAAATTTCTTAAAAAAGAAAGGACTCTTAGTAACAAGATTGATACCCCTCTAGTCAGGTTCATTGAAAACAAGTGTCATAATTTTCCTGTACTAGTATTAAAAGCTAGTGTGAAGGGGCGCCTGGGTGGCTAATCGGTTAAGTGTCCAACTCTTGATTTCAGCTCAGGTCACGATCTCACAGTCCATGAGGTTGACCCCCAAGTCAGGCTCTGCACTGGCAGTGCAGAACCTGCTTGGGATTCTCTCCCTCTCTCTCTACCCCTCCCCTGTTCATGTTGTCTCTTTCTCTCTCAAAAACAAATATATAAACTTTTTTTTAAAGCTAGTGTTAAAAGTAAAAGATCTCTTTTGATCTGTATATATATATTCAGGTTGTCCTGTGGTTGGAAATTGTCTAGTATTCAGGGTGAATTTTAAAATGACTTAGTTAAAAACTTGGTGTGATAAAGCTCAAACTGGTTATTTTGGTTCTTAAAATACTTAATTATTCTTTCTGTGTTACTTTATGGTGGTGAGTTTTATTTTTGTTAACAGTATAAGCTAGGTTACTATAATAGAGATTCCAAATACAGTGGCTTTACCACATTGGAAGTTTCTCTTACACCACAGGTTAATCCAGAGATAAGGATTCCTTTATTTCATTGTTCCTCTATTTCCTTAGGTATTGTCAGAGTAGAGTCACCACTTTGAAGCTAGAGGTAGGGGGAAAGGAAGGGAAGAGGTTATTGAGTCTGCAGTGAGTAAGATACACGTTTATTCACATTTCATTGGAAAAGAACAAATTATGTGGCCATACCTACCTATGAAAGGGAAGCTGTGAATGTAGTTTGTAGCTAAGTGGCCATGTGACAAGTTAAATTCAGTTACTTAAGAATGAATTAGGACAGTTAGCAGTCTACTATATAGACACCTTCTAAATTTTCAGGAACTTTTTTTTTTCTTTTTTTTTTTTTTGTCTTTAGCTTAAGAAGGTATGTTAATCAAACTTTGATAAATACAGATTAATTTTTCAGGTCATGCCATAAATCAGTGAATTCAGTTATTTAATGTATTTGGTTTAGATGGTATTCTTACAACTCATCAAAAACCTAAGTCTATCTTAGCAAAACTGTTCTAGTATTACTTTATGGTTTATTATTCTATATTTCTCATCCATTTAAAATCATTTCTATTTATTTCCAAATTTCTCATTTTTTCATTTCAAGTAAAATTCAGAAAATGATTGCAATCTTCATTTTGTAAACAATAACTTCTCCAGGGGCACCCGGGTGGCTCAGTCCATTAGGTGTTTGACTTTGGTTCAGGTCATGATCTCAAAGTTTGTGGGTTCAAGCCCCGTGTCAGGCTCTGTGCTGACAGCTCAGAGCCTGGAGCCTTTTTTGGATTCTGTGTCTCATTCCCCCTGCCACTCCCCTGCTCATGCACTATCCCTCTCTCTCTCAAAAATAAATAAAACATAAAAAAAAAAAAAATTAAAAACTAAAAAAAACCCAAAAAACTTCTCCAGGGGTGCCTGGGTGGCTCAGTTGTTAAAACATCCCAACTCTTGATTTCGGCTCAGGTCATGGTCTCATGGTGTATGAGTTCAAGCCTGCATTGGGCTACACACTGGCAGTGCAGATCCAGCTCCCCAGTCTGTCTATCTGTCTCTCTCTCTCTCTCTCTCTAAATACATAAATAAAAAAGCTTAAAACAATAATGTCTCCATAAAATTGTTCACCAGACAATACTTTTAACTTGGGGTACAGGGAAGGGAAGAAAAGGTGAATTTGCCAAACTTGGATGAATGTTCATTGCAGTTTCAAGATGAAATAACACATAAATGGAGTCTAATTATACCCAGAAATACTTTACAAAAATGCTCCAAGATGTTCAGTTGCTTGTTAGAAAGGCCCTTTGGGCTTTTGCATATATGACTGTGTATCTGCCTACTCCAGAAGCAGTGTCTTGGGTTACCCTGCCCCTCTCCCCCGGGTGGTGAGATTTCATACCATACCATGCTTGTCAGCTCTAGCTCTGAAACCTTAAGCTCTAAATAAGAGGCCTTTTGTTACTCAGACACCATATTCTTTTGTGGAGAAATAGCATTCCAATGGACTGGTAATTTGGATAGCAATTTTTGTATAAAAAAATTGTTTTTACAGCAAATATTGCTGATGGTTCTGACTGCTTCTGTTGTGGTGGCACAGACAATCCAGGTGTTGGGTTAGTGGGAGTTGATGGCACCTGTCACAAGTGGGCCAAATGCTGTGACCCATATAACCTGTTCACATGGGTGTTGAGGGTTGTTGACTCTTGTTCTATGTTTTTAATTCACTTTACTCTTTAAAGGAGAGAAATGATAAAATTGTATAGTAGGGGTATACAACTCTTTCTGCTCTTAAATTGGTGGGGAAAAAAAGCCATCTCACATACTTTCTAGACTAGGGTTTAAATAAATGAATAAATTCATGCATATATATATTAAAAGAAAGTGGAAAATGAAGTTGTAAGCCTTAGTATTTTTGAGAAATAACTTAATGTCAAATCACTTAAGTTGTTCACTTGAAACTAATGCAACATGTCATCTATACTCAGGAAGCCCCGCAGCACGCTCTGTGCTGACAGCTCGGAGCCTGGAGCCTGCTTCGGATTCTGTCTCCCTCTCTCTTTGCCCCTCCCCCACTCACATTCTGTCTCTCTCTCAAAAATAAATATTAAAAAAATGTTTTTAAAAAGTAACTTAAATATTGTTTTGTAAATATTGCTGATAATTTGCATGTAAATTACACCATAAGTTTGTTTACCAGTAATAATTTTAACTTGCTTAAGTTGACGCTCAAATTTTGATCACAATGGAAAGATATTTCAGGAATCTAGAGGTAGGCGCCCAAGCCCAAAGCTCCCAGCCTTAGGGAGAAGTGAAAAGCAAAGAAGAGCAGTGGACTCTGTATACCGCACTGTGCTCGAGTCATTGCTAAAGGATGGCAAAAGGACTGCTTTGTTGTAGTTCTGACTCCTTGTCCTAAAATTCATATTCACTATTCACCTGTAGCAATTATTTGAGCATAATTCTTGTTGTTTTTCCAAGTCCCCAAATTATATTAAAAGATTAACTTGGCAAGTTAATTTTACTCAGCACTCAGAATGTACCAAGCTCTAAGGGTTTGGTGGAGAACAAGATAGATAATGTCCCTGCCCTACTGGAACTTAAATCTACTGACTAATTATTATGTATTAATATTATGTGTTAAAGTATGTTTGAGTATAGTCAGCTTGAGTGCTTTTTTGTGCAAAATCTTCTTAGCTTTATTATAGTCTTAAATCCCAGTCAAGGAACCTTCCAGATTGCTTCAACTGTGTGAGATTAGGCACAACAGGCAAAAGAACAACAGAACTTTGATAAAGGGGAGCAGAAATAACATAGCTTTGATCAGGCTTTTGCTATAAACAGCATCACCTGGCTATCTTAAAAAATGATGTGTTTATCATCAAAGTGTACTTGGTAAGTGGGTGGATAATGCTGGATATATACCCTCATCCTCAAAATGTAAGCACTGACTTTCTCATAAAGACACAGGAAAACAATACATTGTATTGGGGGGGGTGTCTTTTTATTTTTTTTAATGTTTATTTTTGAGAGAGAGAGAGTGTGCACATAAGCAGGAGAGGGACAGAGAAAGGAAGACAAAATTCGAAGCAGGCTCCAGGATCTGAGCTGTCAGCACAGGGCCTGACGCAGGGCTCAAACCTATGGACTGAGATTGTGACCTGAACCAAAGTTGGATGTTCAACTGACAGAGCTACCCAGGCGTCCTGGTTTTTGATGATGATAAAGCACCATTTGTAATCACCTTGTAGTTTTAAAACTTGAACAGTGAGATAATTTAACAATGTTACATGGCAGCTTGGAACATCTCTGAAGTCACCATCCTTGGAAGGGATAAGTGTTGGGAAAAGGTGACTGACAGCTGGTACTTGCTTCTATATTTGGCTTGTTGCCACAGCTGGGAGACCTGTCTAAAATAGACACATAGAGACTGTCAAAATCAAAATCAGATGTCATGTGTTAGTTTTAATAACATTCTCTGGTCCCCTTCCTATCCTATCACCTAGTGAACTTTCAGTATACTAGTTCCCAGTAGTCTCCAAGTAATTGTATTGAATTAGGATCCATTTATTCAGTCATCTGAAATTGATGTTTCCTCATTAGTAAGGTCCTTGCCCTTCAGGAGCTCACAGGCTATTGGAGAGACAGATAATGATGACCCCTACTGATAATCTAATGTGATGTATTATGTTAGAGGTTATGCATGGAGATCATGGGCCATCCTTGGGCTCCCTCTCAGCATGAGACTAGCCTATTGACTTAAACATGGAATCCACACTGAAAACACTGTTCCTTGCTCGTTATGTGGCTTGGAATAACAGGTGCCAACGGCTGCCTTGTCTATTTATGTCCCCTTTATATTCTCTCTTTCCTGACTCCCTCTCCTCTCTGTTAACACACTCATTCTCCCTCCCCTGGCATCAACACATGTGTCTGGATCTTTTGCATCTTCTTTGTCTAAATGATTCCCCCCTCCCCCCCACCAGTTTCTCTACTCTTGGCCTCCAAGAAGTGATAGGTTTTTGGAAATTGATCCCACTATTTACTGAGCAAATTAGGTGAACTGTCAAAGCCTCAGTTAACTGATCTGTAAAGTGGGGTAATAGTTATCTTAAAATGTTGTGAAGATTGAAATAAGATACAAAATTTCAGTTGCAAACTCTCATAGATGCTCAATAAATATGAAGTGAATGTTCCCTTCTGATAGCCATGAGTATATGAATTTGAAAAAAATTTTTTAAATTACCTAAACTGTAAAAAGATTGGATGTTAATACTTGAAAGGGGCGCCTGGGTGGCTCAGTGGTTGAGCATTGTACTCTTAATTTGGGCTGAGGTCACTGTCCCAGGGTCATGGGATCAAACCTTGCATTGGGCTCCTGCTCATGCTGTCTCTCTCAATTCTCTCTCTTTAAAAGAAAAAAAAAAAAGCTGTTAATACTTGAAGATTTTTTAAGTGACTATTAGTGTCTTCTTGGCTCTATGATCACATCACATTCTAAGTATAGAACTTTTTTTGTCTTGGCCTATTTTTGTTTATAACAGCTGAATTGAGATATAATTTATTGCTATAAAAGTCACCCTTGAGAATATACCATTCAGTGGTTTTAGTATATTCACAGAGTTCTGCAATATCACCACTATCTCATTTTAGAAAATTTTTATTACTCCAAAAAGAAATCCCATACCTGTTAGCAGTCATCCCCCATTTCTTCCTCACCATAACTCCTCTGTCAACCACCTATTTTCTGTCTGTGTGGTTAGTCAGTCCTGGCTGTTTTATACAAATGGAATCAGACAATATATGATCTTTTGTGTCTGATTTCTTTCACTTAGCATAATTCTTTCAAAGTTCACCTATGCTGTAGCATGTATTAGAATTTCTTTTTATTTTTTTATTGTTATTTTTTTAACGTTTATTTATTTTTGAGACAGAGAGAGACAGAGCATGAACGGGGGAGGGGCAGAGAGAGAGGGAGACACAGAATCGGAAGCAGGCTCCAGACTCTGAGCCATCAGCCCAGAGCCCGATGCGGGGCTCGAACTCACAGACCACGAGATCGTGACCTGAGCTGAAGTTGGATGCCCAACCGACTGAGCCACCCAGGCACCCCTTCATTTCTTTTTAAAGCTGAATAGTATTTCCCTCTATGGATAGCCCATAATTTGCTTATCCATTCATCACCTGGTAGGTATTTGGGTTGTTTCTACTTCAGGGCTATTATGAAAATGCTGCTATGAATTTGTATTCAGGTACAAAGTTTTTTTGTTTTTTTGTTTTTAATGTGTATCTTGAGAGAATGTGCAGGCATACAAGTGAGGGAGAGGGGGAGGGAAAGTGAGAATCCCAAGCAGGCTCCACACTCAGCTCAGTGTGGAGCCTGATGTGGGGCTCAATCCCACAACTATGAGATGATAACCTGAGCTGAAATCAAGAGTCAGATGCTCAACCAGCTGAACCACCCAGGCGTAAGTTTTTATGTGGATGTATGTTTTCAGTTCTTTTGAATATAGGCTTAGGAGTATAATCTTCAGTTGACAAAGCAAAGAATTTTCATTTCAAAGCAAAGAATTCTCATGATGAGAGAACTGAAGGTTCTTACTGAGGGGGACTTTGGGGTTTTCTTTCCATACTCGTTTCTTAAGATTGGAGTTTTTTGTATTAGACCTCACAGAGCACTATGCTTCTAGGAATGCTTGGCTTGTCACAGAAACCAACAAAAAGCACGGTGCTCGCTTCAGCAGTGCATATACCAAAATTGGAACGATACGGAGAAGATTAGCATGGCCCCTGCGCAAGGATGACATGCAAATTCACAAAGTGGTCCATGTTAAAAAAAAGAAAAAGCAAGGTCTTTTCTGAAAGGATGAGAAACAATAAAAAAGGCCCATATAGTAAAGAATGGTTTATTAGCATAACAAAATAACTCGCAAATCTCTTATTCTCACCAAAGTATTTATTTTCATTCACTTTTCATACAGGGTACACTGCAGGAATCAGAAAGGGAAAACCCTCCTGTAGAGATGTAAATTAAGGAAAAGTTAGGTGAATGTTAACACATTTCAGATATATCCTATCCTTTGCTCTAGAGCATAAGCTTTTAGAGGGAGGGTAAAAATGTTTCCTATTCTCTGAGCCATCTCCCTTCCCAACCCAAACTGAACTGAAAGGGAAAGAGGTGTCTGGAACAGCTTCTGGAAGGAGGTCTTCATTCCATCCAGGAGCAGGCTTTAAAGCACTGCATTTACCTTTATAGAAAACCATGGAGAGGGAAAAAATGTCTTTGAAGTGGAACTCGCCATTAAGCATCATATGGTCAGTCACACAGAGGTCACTAATCACTCTCCCTTTTCTTGTTTTTCAGTGAACGAGATAATTGGGAGAGACATGTCCCAGATTTCTGTTTCCCAAGGAACAGGGGCGAGCAGGCAGGCTCCCCTCCCTGGTCCCGATTCCCTGGATTTGGGAAGATCCGATGGGCTCTGACAGTGCTCCCTGCAGCCATGTGTCTACCACCATGTACTTCTCAGCATGTTTCTCTCCTTGGACCTTGGGTTTCCAACTCTGTGGCCTTCAGGACTGGCGCCAGGAGTTGGGATCACTACATGTGGGGAAATCAGCATTCCTCCACCTCAGGCCTTGGGTAGATTGTGAAAGAACAAGAGCAGCATAGACTGAGCTTTGGGGAAATGAGCTTTGCTTTTTATATTTAAATAGGATACTTTTATATGATGGGTGCTTTTGAGTGTGAATGCAGCAGGCTCTCGCATTTCAGAGGTGCTGCTTTTGCAAGTGACCTGGTTGCTTAGCTATGATTGGTGATTTGTACTCCTTTATGGTCATTTGAAGGACTCTTTAGCTTTGATGATTATTTTTAAAGTAGGAACTTTTGATAAAACCTTCCGGAGGCAAACATAATAGAAAAAAAAAAAATTCTCCCAAGCCCACACCTATGCCTCAGAAACAGCATGTCCTAAAGCCTTTCATAGATTTATAGGAAATAAAGCCAAATGTAGCTCATACCTCTTTATAAAAGTAAACTGTTAAAGTAAGAGGAGACCATTCCAATCATTGAAGTGTTGGAATATTAAATGACATTCCAGAGCATAGCCTTTTGTAACTTTCTAGGTGATCTTTCTGCAATCTCTCCATACTGACTCCATGTTGAAATTGCTTTTTTGCCCTGGGCCTTGGGTAAGATAGCTACGCATAAGGTGACTTTGAAAGGTGGGTTGTTTTAGCTTTGTAGCTTTAATATCTTGCCATCCTGCAAACAAGTAGGCTGTGGACTGCTTTTCCCTTTTGTGCCCTCTGGTCCCAGACCTTTTCCACATGGGAGTATCCTCATTTGGCTGCTCTGTAACCTTTGAAGCCACAGTCTCATGATGGTTTAGGCAAATTTGCTGGTTCTAACTAATTTCTAGAGGCCATGCTGTGTCAGAAGCTAAGCACAAATGAGCTATGCTTTAGAACAGTAGAGAAAATGCAGGACTCCAGATGGGAAGCTTTTAAGATTCACAGTGGCATGGAAAGCTTATCCCTCACTGTTTACAGTCTAAAATGATTCTGGCCTACCGTGTCCCGTCTACGTGGCCTAAAACCAGCCTTTTCCCCCAAAGGCTTTGGGGCAAACCCAAACATGCAGTAGCATCACAGACCTGACCCTCCACACCAAAGATACCCTGGTGCTGCTGCTGGTGAGGCTGGTGCCCAAGGCCGGGGCCAGCAAGAAACTCCAGCCTGCTGTCTACCAAAGGAGGTGCCCGAGTTGGGTGCTTTTTCCAAACCCCCCTTTATCCCTCCCTTTAATGGGATTAGGTACCTGTTCTAAGGCCGGGCCCATTTCAAAGCCCCTGAAGCTTGCAGTATGTTTTCAAACGAAATCATGTAATTTCATTTATTCAGGAAGCAAATTTTTTGAGTGCCTATTATGTGTGACAGTGTGCTGAGCTGGTCAAAGGGCTTGATGTTGTTACTCCTGGGGATTAGGAGTTCTGGATGCCAGGACTCTCTATTGAAGCCAAGTGGGGCCTAGGCAGCGGGAGCCAGTTCGTTGCCCACCACCTCTAGTCAGCCGGGTAGGAGCTGTTGACCTCCTACAGGATGAAGTATGGGTTGTTTTTTTTTTTCTTTTTCTTTAAACCATGATGATTTATATTTTTTCCTTAAAACTAGTTAGAGAAAAATGTCTGTCCTTCAGCAAATCACTCTGGTCCCTCCTGGAGCTGGGTGTTTTTAGATTTTCTTTTTAAAGTAAGTTTTATATCAGAGTGTGGATAGTGAGATTTGCTTCAGGGCCTGTAGTTGGAAGCCCACAGCTTCCTTTGGTTTGGAGGGGTTGTGGGAGGCGGCCCCTGACTGGAAGTTTCAGACAGCTGGTCAGACTTGCCTCCGCCCTCTTGCCCCTGGGGTAGCTGCCTCACAGGAGGTTCTTGTAAGAGTTCCCCTTACAAGACCCTTTGGGGGTTGCTCTGCTGCCCTCAAGAATAAAAGCCTCTATGATCCAGAGTTGCTATGCACCAAATTTTGATGCCTTTTAAATACCTTGATGCCTGTAGCACTAGAAATGCTTTCCTATTTAAAATAAAAGTTAAATTTTAAAATAGAGCTTTATATACTATATGAGCAGTCTTGTATCATTTTGTAAAATCTTTGGCTTACGAGTCAATATTTTTTGGCTTTGGAGGTAAAGACTTTAATCCTTTGTGCAACATAAGTGGTGTTAAAGCACACATCCACTGAACTATGCAAGTTGACTTCAGTAGCAACGTTTAGCAACTGGGCGTGTCCTAGTACCCACTCCTACCCCTTCCAGCCTGTGCTAGATCTTGAATTGAGGCATGGGTTAAGCAGTCTTCTGCTTACTAGAGATACACACAGAAACATGGCTGAAAACAGCTTGAAAGGGAACAGAGGTCTTGTCTTCAGGTGCACATGTGGTGTTACTGTCTGAAGGGCAACCTACCCTGCCCAGGGCTAACCACTATCACTAGAGCTCTGCTGGGTCTGCCTATGAAGCCCTGTTTTTAATACTCTGAACAGATGGTCATCTTTAAGGCTCAGGTGAGCTAAAGTTTGAAACCTTATATTTTATAAAATGGGCAATGTTCAGTTAAGGAACTGGATCTCAGTTGTGTTTACAGCACTTGGGATTGTTTTCTTACATATTTTGTATTTTAAAACCTTTTGTAGGAGTATAGTGCTCCTTACACAAATAACAGAGAAGAGCCAGCAATTCAGGTTCCTCAGTTACAGTGCTGAAATAATAAATGGTGATCGGTCAACGGTGTCCTTGAAATCTGCCTGAGTTTTCCTCTGCCTGGGGCAGGTGTGGAGCCCCTCACTCTGGGGTCCAAAGTTAAGGAGACTTTGGCTTTTAAAAAGTCCACTTGGTTAGAACCTTTGTTTATTTTACGGAGGAGTGAGTAGAGTTCCAAATTCCTTCCGAAGCTTCAGTTCTGTACCCTCTAATGGGTGCAAAGGACATTCCACGGTGTCTGCTGAGTTCAGGACAACTGGCCTGCCCAAGGTGTGCATAAAAAGTAGGCAGAAAGTCCCCTTTAAAATTTGAGCCTGAGTTTTTGTGAGGGCCTCCTGCCCCCTAGTGTCCTCTGGAGATATTGCAGTATAGTCCATCAAAACAGCTTGTGATTTTGCCACAAAGCTTGTGCCAAGCTGGAGGTCCCTTAGATGGGACCACCTGGCACAACGTGGCCATTGAGGTCCAAGTATCGTGGGAGCTGGGGCCAGCACTCTCTGCCTCCCTGCCCCCTACTAGGAGGGATAGGGGAAGGTAGAACATTGGGATCTTTACTCAGAAGTTCCCAGGAGTCATACGTTGAAGACACCAGGGCTTACATTTTTAAAAAGAAAACAAGCCTGCTGTGGACACCAGCCCCACAGAATCTGAGGGTATGGGCCATGGCCAAAGCTGACCAAAGGCTCTCGGTGCTACTCAGGAGGCCCAGATCAGGCCGTTGGGAGCAGGGTAACACAATTCCACCCCCAGTCCTGCATGCAGGGTCCAGCCATCATCTTTGGGGTGAACAGGCAGGGCAATAAGTGGGAGGTGGAGCTAGGGCTTGAGCTCCTCTAGGTGCTTTCTGAGAGCTTGGACAAGCCAGAAAGAAGCCACCTGGTTGAGAGTGCTGGTTTTCTGGATGCAAGAGAGTCATGTTAGACATCAGCCAGCTCTTACCTCCTGGCTCCCTCACCTACAAACACACCCACTCTTTGGGGGCCTGTAGCACAGTGCGAGGCGGGTCACCAACAGGCATCAAACTGGTGTAGTCATCAGGGGCTAACTGCAGAAGGGAAAGAGATTTAGGGGAGGAAGCTCCAGCCTCAATCAGGTTCCCAAGCCCTCCAGCCACACCTCACCTGATAGGCCTGGAAGATGCTGAGCAGATCCTTCATACCAGTGGTATATGGGACACCCTGCATACGGACCAGGGCTCCTGGCTGGGACAACACTGAGGTGGAAGCAGAGGCCAGGGCAGCAGGGGGTGTGGTGAGGTAGCCCACAGTGGTGGGGGAAACTGGGGGGCTAGGATGGGAGAGGCAGGAATTTAGGAAAGCAGTCCCATTTATGGCCTAGACCAAGACCTGCCTCCCTCTTCCTTTGCCTGTGCCTTGTTTAGTTCAGGTCTTCCTGCCTAAAACCTCTGCCTCTACAGAGTCCTCTCCATTCTGATTTGTAGATGGCATCAGCCAGACCACATCTGTCACTCCCGTGTCCATCTTAGTATAAGTCTGAGCTCTAACAGACCTTGGATTATCTGGTGCAGGAAGGGGATCATGACCCTCCCCCAAACCAGGATGGGGACAAGACTGGAGTTTTCTTAGCAGCAGATACCTGGGGTAGTAAGCTGTGTAGTTCATGTAGAGTTGAGTGGCTGGCCCTGGGTAGTAGGCAACAGGGGTGGGGGCAGCAGGCACCCTAGCAGCCGGGAGCAGTGCTGAAGAGGGATATAGAGCTGCCGTCTCAGTGGGAATGAGTGTTGGGGTGGCCTGGAAGGTGGCGTAGGTGGGTGGTGAGAGGCCTGGAGGCAGAAGTAGAGAGTGCATCTGCAGGGAGCCCAGCACTGCCCTGAATGAGGCAGTCAGAAAGGAGTCCCCACTGTAGAAAGTGAGAGTTATAACAGCTTGGCCCCCACATGCCTCCTTTCCCCAGACCCTGAGACACTCACAGGGCAGCTTGCAGGGTGGAGGGGACAAGCCACTACGACCCAAGGTGCCTCCCATCAGCACACGGCTCATCTCCTCTGTGGAGCAGGGGACCACTTCCACGTAGCGTTCCTTCATCACTTTCTTATGGCAACGCTGAGCAGCAGCTAAAGCCCGCTCTGCTGATGTCATCTGGATGAAAGCATCACCTGACGGCCGGCCCTGTACACATGGTGGTCTTGTAAGCAATCTGTCGTATGCAAGAATGCCTTACTCCCAACCACACCCCCCTTCCTAGTTATGTGTGTCTCCCCACTGGCAGCAGCCTCACCTGCTGATTGAGCACCATGTGCACACCGTGGGGCCGGATGTCAGCAGCTGCGTCCCCCAGAAAGCTAAGGATGTCTTCAATGGTGGCTGTGTAGGGCAGGCCTCGAAGGCGTACACAATCTCTCCCAGTCCCAGCTGCCAGTGGAAAGGGGATGGGCAGCAGTGGAGCAGTGAGTGTAGGAAGGAGTGGGCTGGATGCATAGCGGTTGAGGACCTGGTAAGGAAGGCAGCAACAGGCTGGTCACGCCGAGTAGGGCCGGTGCACAGGGGACGGAAGGGGCACCCTGGAGAATCACACAGAGGGTAGGGAAAGCCCTGGATGCTCACCTGCTGCACCTCGGCCGCAGTGCTCCGGAAGAGTTCAATGTATCGCTTACCCAGTATGCCCTTGTGCCTGCGCAGCGCAGCCTGTGCCAGCTCCTCACAGGCAAAGAGGGCAAAGGCATCACCAGTGGGCCGGCCGTCAGGGTGGCGCACAAAGAGCAGCCCATCAGCACCCCCAGTCACTGGGCACTCTGGCCCCAGAAAGCCTAGCACATCTGCCGGCCCAGCTGAGAAGGGCAGTCCCCGTAGCCGCAGAATCACTTGGTCTTCCCGTGACAGGAAACGAGCCACCTCTAGTGATGTGCCTTGGTGGGAGGCATGGGAGTCACCTACTGACTCCATTTGTGCCCTTCCAAATACCCACCTACACCTGGCACAGGGGAGCAGAAAGGCAGGGGGTGGTGGGCAAGTGGGACATGGATCAAGAATCAAGGGAACTAGGTGCTGTTGGGAGCACACTCACCCCCTGCAATCTTGACAAACTCTTCTCCTGTTGCTTTATATACCTGTGGGTACAGTGGGGGCAGCCCATGGGTCTCCAGCCTGGCTGGCCTCAGCTCTGTCTTTCTTCACTCCCAGCCCAAAGCCCCACCTCAATATAGCGGACACCCATGTGGTGCTTGTGTCTCTGCAGCGCTAGGTCCCGCTGCTCGCTGTCCACAAACCGGATGAGAGCCTCGCCATTTCTGCGGCCCTGGGCGTTGAGGCAGAGTGCTACACCACCCCTGCGGAGCCAGTGCTGGGTTAGTGCTTCCTGGGCGGGCCTGCCCTCCTGAGCCACCCATCCTGCCTGCTGTACCCACCTGGCAATGTTGAGTCCTTTGAAGAATCGAGCCACGTCCTGGTCTGATGACTGCCAGGGCAGCCCACGGGCCCGAACTACAGTCTCACTGTCCACCACATCGGCCTTGCTGCTGTGGGGGCAGGGCACAGAATCAGAGCTGTCCAGCTATTATCACCCCCACCCCTGCCCCCACACTCACCAAGGACCTGTCTCATATTTCTGCTTTACCACCTCTGCCTTCGAAAACAATTGACCTGAGAGGAGATGGCATGGGGGTCAGCAGGGTCTGGTGGAGGGGGTCTCCCCACCAAGCTCTGCAAAAAGAGGACAGTTGAGGGGGATGAGGTGACAAAGGAGCATCTACCTGTGGTCTCAAAGAAAGTAACAAGTGGGGAGGGGGACTTTGAGAAAGTTAAGAGGTAGACATTCACCCAGTCCTGAGAGCAGGTGACAGGTGGCGAGGGGAACCTTACCACTGGGCCCTTCGAGCAGGTGGAGGATGACAGCTACCATTGTCTTCACTTCCCAGACCCCAAAGTCATCCTCTGTGGCATCTGTCTCCAGCCCCAGGTCTATGAACAGGGAAGTAACAGTGAGGAAATCCCAGCATGAGCACCAATCTTGGTCCCACCTAGGTCCAAGTCCCCTACATGGACAAATGCAGAGTCCCGGCAAACATTTGTTTGGATCCAGGTAATATATGCCCTTACAAGTCCCCATCCCAGACATATGCAAACATATGTCCATATTTCAAGTGTACCCCAGCACAGACACAGAGGCATGTGCCCTCAAGGACTCAGCAGATAATGTAAACTTGCATGTGTTCACATAACCCTCTAGGATGCACATACTCAAAAACTGCCTGCGGCTTCCCCTCCACCCTAACCCTGCTGGGGTCACAGATACCCTGTGCCATGGTGGCCACGGTGAGCTCCCTGGCAGGGCAGGCACTTGGGTGCTGCACATGGAATTCTCTGCGGAGGTCGTAGAAGGAGAAGAAGGTGTCGGGGAGCACCAGGTTCTAGGGGCACATGGGAGTGGGCATGAATGGAGGGAACTGAGCTGCCCTGCCCACCCCCACGATGGGGGTCCTGGGAACCCTACCCCCTGTTGTGCCCTCAGTGGCATACCTTCCTGGAGGCCTCAGGGTGCAGGACCTGTCGCAGCAGCTGCTGCCCATCAGTGCATAGCATGTAGGGGCCCCCGCCCAGCAGAGCCACATCCCCGCTCACCAGCTGTGAGAACTGGGGATAGGGAGTGGGGAGAGAGACAGACAGACTCACAGCTGGGTGGGCAGGAGGAGGGAGGGCACAGGCTGCAAAGCTGGTTCAGCTAGATGTTCAGCCCTACCCTGCCTGGGGAGGAGTTGGCCACACCTGTTGGGTCTGGCTCTGCGTCCCTTTTCTCCCCCAGTCCACGGTCACTTCTTCCAGGCCAAATGGGGGTAGTCACATATCACCCAAGCCCCCATCACACACACTCCAAGAGTCTGGAGTGGTGCCAGAGCAAACACCTGGTGGAGTGGGATAAGCAGGTGGGAATGGGCGGGGCAAAGCAGGTTAAACCTGTCCCTGACCAGGCACCACCCTCAGACAGGTGGGGGAGGCCCAATCCTGCCTGAGGCCCAGCTGGCTCACGGTCAATGGCAGCCCCGCCTCTTAAGTCTGACCAACCAAGAAGCAGAGAAAATCCAAGGACAGAGCCCCATACCTGGACGCCAGGGGCAGCATGAGCTTTGACCCACACCCTATCGACCGGCTGGCACGGGCTTGTTTACTCATGGGGGGGGGACTCCTCGCCCAGTCTCCAGCAGCCTTACTACCTCTGGAGAACAGGTATAAGCACTAAGCGGGGGCCCAGAGCAAACCAACCCAGTTCTCCTTCAGCACACTCCCCAAGTAGGGGCTAGCCTGGGAGCCCTTCAGGAGCAGGCTCAGGTTCAACATCTTTGTACCTAAATCAAGAACCACCGGAGGAGTTGTTGAGAAATGAAAGTATTTGTGCGTGTAAAGCACTTAAACTCATTACACTTAAGAGTCAGGCACAGGGTTAAGTACAGTAGTGAAAAAACAGCAATGGGAACCGCCTCCCACTCCAGCCAGGGCTGGGAGGCACCCCGGGCCTTTGCACTCAGGAGTCAGGTAGCCTCCAGGCGGGGTCCGGACAGCGCCCACGCCTGGCCAGCCGGCCGGGACAGGCCTAGACGAGCAGCTTACACCTGGCGGCGTCTGCCTCTGAGGCAGACCCCGCCCTACGCCCCCGCTCCTGCGTCTCCTAGGAGGGTGGGTGGGCCGAGGACGCAGGCGGCAGGGACCGTGACCTATGGCCAAGACCAGGTCCCTTGGCCCTTTTGGCTTCCGACTGCTTTTCTGGGAGACCTGGCCAGGCAGGTCCCCAGAGGCGTCTCAGCCTCACAGCCACGCCGGCCGGGACCCTAGCAGGGGTCTCGTAGCCTCCATCCCGCGGCTCAGTAGGAGTGGATTCCTGGAAAGGCTGAAAAGTAAGGTGCCCCCAGGAATGGCCGGCACACGCGGGAATCTCTGAAATTTTTAAACAACAGGAACTCGTCCTACCGCCCAGGCCAGTTGGTCGCAGCATGCCAGGCCCTGCCGCCTGCCTCCTCTCCCGCCAAGAAATGTCCCGCGGCCTGGCCATGTCTCCACTCACCCGGGCCCCAGCACTCACCTGCTGCAGCACCTTGTCCAGCGGTTCGGCCCGCGCCAAGCTGTCGGCGCTCAGGCCGCTCGCCTCGCGGCACTGCGGACTCAGTGCGGCCGCCTCAGCGCGAACCAATGACTTGTGCAACGTCCCCACCTACGAGCGGCGGGGGTAACCGATCATCCACTGTTCGCCTCAGATCCTGAAACAACCTGGACACCCTGCTGCCCCCTTTTCATCGTACCTGACGGCTCCTCGGCTCCACCACTTGCCAGACTAGGAGGATTAAGTCGGTCTCGTCGGAGCCCAGGTCCGGCCCCATCGCACCGGCCGTGGCTCCGAACAGTACGACTAGGGGTCCAGGTCCTGGGCGGGGGTCGGTGGCGGAGTCTGAGGCGGGGTTCGAGCCCGGGGGCGGTGGCTGGGGAGGCGGCGGAGTCATGGCCGCAGAGGAAGGGGGAGCTCGGCCAGACACACGCGGACCGACGAGGTGCACGCACGCACCGGCCGACGGCAGACACGAATCAGTTTGGGCGGGACACCGTGTGTCGGGGGCGGCACCTGCAGCCCGGCTGGCGCAGTGGGCGCTGCTGAGACCCGCCCGCGGCGCCCCGAGGGGCGGGGCGGCTACTGGCCCCCGCCCTCTCTGGGCGAGTTACCTGTCCTCCCCGCCGGCCACGTGACCGAGGGCGTCTTGGGGAACCGAGGGAGAAGGCTGCTAGAGCCTAACGCAGGGCAAGCGCGCTCTGACGCCGGGCCGGGATTCGCGCTCATGGCCCGGACTCCCGCTCCACCAGCGTGCCCTGCCTAACTACTGGGGCGATCTCATCTTCCTCCAAGTCCCTCCCCACCATGAGGCCTACGCCAAGAAAAATGCAAAGCCAGGGGCTTTCTGCAGTCCCTAAGGGTCACACGGGATTTGTGAAAATCACCAGAAGGCAGTCTAGGGGCTGTGGGGGTCACGACGGCCGGTCTGGGGATGGTAGAAGTCACCAAAGGTCAAAGAGGGCGGTGAGTTATTGGATATCACCCTTAGGCGTGGGGGGGGGGGGGAGTCACCATAAGCCAATGGGATTGGGGGGAGGGTCAGGGATCAACAGAGGTCCTAAGAGCCACGGGGTCGAGAGACCAGAAGTCACAGGTCAGGGCTCGTCCACACAGGTGTGAAGACCTGGCCTTAGCCTGGCTCCAGGAAGTGCCTTCGATGCCAAAACCCAGTAGGAGGTGTGCAGGCCTCGGTACTTGGTAAGCAGAAAGCGCCCCGTTCCAACTCCAGAGAGCGCCACTGGGAGACGGGGCTAAGCCGGATGATCTGGGCCACGAGCCTCACCTCTACCCCAGGTGGAGACTCCAGCCTGTTTTCGTCGCCCTCCCAGCTTGACGACGGGCCTGTTGCCTGGAGATGTGAGCGCACTGGCCGTGTAACGGGGGCGTGAGCGCTGCAGATCCTCAGTCTCTTCTCCGTCCGAGACAAGCAAACCAATAAGGACCGTCGCGCGTGGAGGGCTCCCAACACCCTTTCGCCCGATTGTGCTTAGTGAGGCTCCTTTACGGCGCGTTTCCAGACCGCTCCGGACTACCCTAAGTTCTCCCATTTATATGACTGAGAAACTGAAGAGTCCGGCGGGAAGAAGGGACGGGGGATTGTCAAGCCCGCGCCAAAACTGAGGCGAGAGCCGCGCCTCGCGCTTTCGTAAGGGCTGGGCTCTGCGTGGACCTTCGGACGACGGAGAAAGAGCCCAGGGTGGAGGGGGCGCTTCCGAGACCTTGACCACTGAACCCACACTTCAACGCGTCCCTACTTAACAGATAAAGAGACTGAGGTGTCCAGTACGGAAGTGACTCGCGCCGGGACTCGGCGGTATGGAGGGAGTGGGAAGTAGACAGGTATTCCAGCCTCTAGGGGCTACGGGCGATTAGTGCTTCCCCCTGGTTTGGGCAGGTATCCGCCCCTTTGGGGACCGCCCACTCGGGCGCCTGCCCGCTGGTCCCCACTGGCGGAAACGCTAGGCCAATCAGGCCCTGGGGGAGGGGGAAACGTCGCTCTTCGGGTCCTGCACCCTTTTAGATAAGCCTGGAATGTCAAATATTTGTTCTCCGGGCAGGGCCCAACAACGAAGTAAGGCTCCTCCTGTACCCTTCCTGGAGCGCGCCTGCGCTAGGCGGAGTTGGGGCTTCCTCTATCCAAGCCTTTGCAGTAAACTCTTCACCCCAGCGTCACTCCTAAACTCCCTTGAGGTACATTGTTCCTTGTCGGGCTCCTGTCTCCCGGAGTCACCACCCTGCCATCTGGGTGCTTACTTGATCTCGGTCTGACCCTTCCTGGCGCCCCCATCCGTTCAACCTTCGCGCTAGGCCTTTCCGTATTTTTCCTTCTGCGTGGGTCTCGACGTCGCCAGCTCCTCAGAGAAGCCACCCTCTTGAAATAACTTGTCCTTGGGGCACCTGGGTGGCTTAGTCGGCTAAGCTTCCGACTTCGGCTCAGGTCATGATCTCACGGTTCGTGGGTTCGAGCCCCATGTTGAGTTCTGTGCTGACAGCTCAGAGCCTGGAGCCTGCTTCAGATTTTGTGTCTCCCTGTCTCTCTGCCCCTCCCCCTGCGCGCTCTCTCTCTCAAAAATAAATAAACATTAAAAAAAAGAAAAAAAAAAAGAAGTAACTTGTCCAGTGTGGCAGCTCTATCCGTCCTGGCAGCGTGGGGCGGCTCCCCTAAGCTCCTGCGCGCCCATCCGCCCACGCCCTCCTGCATGACAATTTATAGTGCTTGGACTCTTCTTGAAAAACTAAATTCTTTAAAATAACGTTAGAGCCCCTGCGTTGCTGAGCTCCTTTACTTATCTTCAGATGGGTCCTCCCAGATCATACCACTAATAGTAAACAACCTTCACTCCTTTCCCCCAACACTAAAGTAACTTCTAACACAATAGAACGTTTATTGATTGTCTCCCTACATCACCCCCACCCAAACATCAGATCCTAAAGGACAGGCTCATCCCCAGTGTCTATCAGTGCACCTGGCACATAGTACTTGCTCAAGACAATGAATGAATAAATAGTTGTCTAAGTGCTTTGCACCTTTAGCCTTTGGCTATTTCAGAACTAGTAACCTTACCTGGGGATAAGGGGTTTTTCCTCGAGAGTCTTCTCTGTGTGTGCTATTTCCTCTCCTACCAACCCAGCCCTTGCCCTAGTTAACCCCTGCTCTTCCTCCAGATTTTCTCCTCTCAAGTCCCCTCCCTCTGTAGCAGGGTCCCCCACTGTAGTTTGAGATTTCTGTATTTCACTGGGAATGTCTCCCATCCCAACCCAGCTACTAGAGTTCATGAATCGTTAGTGAATGAACTGGAAATCAGGTGGGTGAAAAGGGTAAGGCTCCGATGGTCCAGCCTATTGCATTTCCCAAACTGTAATCCAGGTACTTGGGGGCAAGGAACTTGGTCCTGTGAGCTAGACCATAAGCTTGTGGAATCCCATCCTTACCTTGGCTCTTTGAGGCCTGCTACAAAGGCCAGTGGCACTCCAGCCTTTGGGACGTGAAAGTTGGGACAGATACAGAGTGGAGATCCTTACATGGGACCGGGAGTGTGACCATCCTTGTGGACCTACAGGGCATCTAGGAGTGGTGTAAAAGCACCCTCCTCTCTCTCTCTCTCTCTCTCTCTCTCTCTCTCTCTCTCTCTCTTCCCCAAGCCAGAAAATATCCCACTGCAGGAGACGATTCCTTTTTTTAAAGATTGTATTTTTAAGTAATCTCTACACTCAAAATGGGGCTGCAACTCACAACCTCAGATCAAGAATCACATGCTCTACTGACTGAGCCAGCCAGGCACCCCTCTAGGAAGGATTCTACACTGGGGTGCCTTGTGGTATCCACAGAGGCGATCCACACTCCCAAGCTCAGGCCCATCCCCACCCTCCGCAGCCCCTTGGCCGGCAATTGGGTCAATCGCTACTACCCTTTCTTACCTCCTGGGCCTCCAGGGTAGCCAGTGCATTGCCCCTCCATACAGGTTCCCAGCTACGCGCCTTTGCCATATAGCTGTTGAGTACCCACAAGAGGGCGCACTGACTCTGTCCCCTGAACAAGGTGTTGAGGCTGGAAGGAGGATCTTCCACTGGAGAGCTCCACCTAGGGCAATGCTCCAGGAGAGAAGTGAAAAGGGAAGACCCTTGATCCTGCCTCCCTCCAGCTTGAGCATCTTTGTGGCTCCGGGCTTCCTGGACATACACCAAGTTGTTAAGCTTGGTTTTCAGAACCCTCAACCTCTCTTCCACTCCCACCCACCACGTACCCCAGACACAGTGTGATTGTTCAGGTCTTCAGGCTGCTGCACATACTAAGCTCCCTGTCTGGACCACCCACCTACCTACTCCTATTGTTTTCCTGGCAAATTCTTACTTATCCTTCAAAACCCATCTCTAATAATTCTTCCTCCAGGCAACATTCTTTGATGCCTAAGCCAGGTTAGACACCCTGTTCTGGGCCCCTGTTCAGAACCCCCGAGTCTGGCCTCTCATGACCTCAGAGAGGCACTAGGAGCAGAAGAATAGGAGCCTCATGAGCCATGAGCTTTAAGGGAGAATCAGTTGGCCTTCAAATGGGCTCAGCTCAGAAGCCCTGGTCTTGGTTGGGTTGCCCTAAGCCCAGGCACACACCTGGTCCAGATAGGGGAGCTTGGAACTTGGGTGAGCAAGAGGGAATGCAAAGGGCCCAGTAAAAGAGAAAAGGCAAAGGCTGTTGGCTGGATTCTCTCCTGAGAAAGATACCACACCTGACCTGACTCCCCAGTCTCTGGGCTTATTCCCACATCTGGCCTTTGCCCAGAGTGTTCTCCACAGGAATATTATCCTTCTTTCCCAATATTTTCCAGAATTCACATCCAGCCCTGTGGACCTCTCAGTTCCTTCTCTCCTCCAGGTCTGACTGGCACTAGGACCATATCCTGGAAGGGGGAAGGGTTAGAGAAGGCGGTGGGGGGGGAGTGCAGGGGGTGTATCACTCATTCATTAAATATATGTTAAGCACCTGCTGTGTGCCTGGGACTGTGCTGGTGGTAACTAGTAACCAAAGAAGGCAATAGCCCCAGTAATGGGCAGGTGAGGGGCTTGCTCTTCCGGTGATTATATTCTGATAGGAGCCAGGTAGGGCCTGCTTCAGAGTCAATCAATGGTCATGTCTGGGCTGAGACCTAAATACAGAGCTCAATTAAGTTCCCCAAAATGGGGGCTGCAGAGTGATCCCAATGCAACAAGTGCAGAAGTCCTGAGGGAGAATGAGGTTATTTTTTTTTTTCAAAACTGCATTTATTGTCATATGCATAAAAGCAAATGGCGAAGCATGCTGAAACATCTTGCATTAAGCCCCAGTCTTGACTGCCATGGGGTAAAGAACACTAGATTTTCAAAACTAAATAAGCAAGTATGTAAATATGCTTACATCTTAAAATTAATTCATGTAATGTTTCTTGCTAGATCACCCATAAGCTGACAGTTGGAACAGTTTGCTGTATAAAACTGAAGTGTACAGCATCACACTAACATTTGTATCATTCATCTACTTTAGGAAATAGTTTCTGAATTCTTTCCCCTTTTATACTGTATCAGTAAGGCAAAAAACAAACCTTTGAAGCCATAAAAAAAAAAAATCTTTACCCAAATAACTATTGGTAACTTGAGGGATTTTTCAGTTGTCTTACACAAGGATGAATAGATCCAACGAGCTATTGAAGCTGGAGATGAGGGATCTGGGAGAGAGGGGAGGTGGAAGTTGGGGAAAAAGGTCAGAGTCCCCTGCAGGGTCCTCACTCACTATGACTGAGATGCATATGATGCATGCAGTAGGAGGATTATGTGTGGGGTTAGGCAGACAGTGATGGACCTGATTTAATGTTTAATGATGACAACCTGACACAGGGAGAGAAATCCATAGGAATAAAGGCATAAATTGGGATATCAGCAAGGAGGCGACTTTGGGGGTGAAAGTTTGGCATTGGGAAGGTAGAGCTGGCAAGACTTGGTGACCACCTGGTTGTGGGTCTGAGAATCAGGGAAGTATCTAGAGTCCAGGATGAACCCAGCTCTACAGCCAGGAGGTTCATGTGGATGACAGGGTCATTGTGAGAAAGGGAGACCCTTACCTTCTGACTCCTCTCCTCTCCACAGTGCCAGCACAGATCATTGTGACTAGGCCTTAACATCCTCTCCCCGATGGCCATGGTTCCTATCATCTGCAAGGCCTGTGGGACTGGGGCGCCACGGAACTGCTCCAGAGGACAGGGCCACCCTGTGAAGGGTCCATGGTCACCTGAGGCTGCTGGGTTGACAAGACATTCAGACTATCCAAAGTCCAAAGCAACCCAGGCCATCCTGATGCCTACCCTCCCTTCACTTAACTCTTGGCCGTGGACTCTTGCCTGTCCCTAGTACTGACAAAATGATCTCTATGGTCTCCCACCATGGGCCTGCAACAGATTGGTCCTTGGCAACCCCTCTTCTGGGTTCTAGGATGGAGGGAGGCAGAAGTTTTGGGTCCTTGCCAGGGCCTGAGGTGGGAGATAGGTGGACCTTAAAAGAGTAAGCTACTCTAGGGCCACCTGGGTGGCTTAGCTGATTGAGCATCTGCCTTCGCTTCAGGTCATGATTTCACCGTTCACCGACTTCAGCTCAGGTTATGATTTCGCAGTTTGTGAGTTCAAGCCCCACATTGGGCTCACTGCTGTCAGCGCAGAGCCTGCTGCAGATCCTCTGTTCCCCTTTTTCTCCCTCTGTCCAACTTGTGCAATCTCTCTCTCAAAAATAAATTAAAAACATTAAAAAAAAAAAAAGTAAGGTACTCCAACCACCAATGTTATAAGAACACAGAAGGGCAGGCCAAAATGGTGACTACTAGCAGCACTCTGAAAGGCTAGAAAGTGTTGCCATTGACTAAGAGGAAGGAAGGAAGGAAGGAATGGGTGGGCTAGAGGTCTTGAGACCAGCCAGGGGATGATCAGGGTGTTGTCTAACCCTCAGGAGGAGGTGTGTGGAGGATCAAGACTTCCAGTTTCCAAACATGCTGGTCTCCCTATCATAGGGTGACCCATGGTGCTGGCCGTATTACCAGCCCTCGGATCTACCCACTTTGTTCACCTCTGATTCCTCTAGCAGGGAGCCTCTGCCCTCTCTGGATCCCCAGTTTGCCTGGGATGGGAGGTGGACTCCGAAGTCCCTGCCCTGCTCTGCTGGGAAATTTGCTGATGGGCCATGGTGCAAGGTTGAGGTTCAAACCCATTTTCAACTGGGCGCGAGTACAGCTCAGTCTGATGTTGTGGCTCCATACTGCGCGCAACTAAAACAGGAGGGGAGCCCTCTCACTCGGAAACGAAACACATTGACCTAGCCTCGACCTGTCCTGCACCTATTACTACACCCTGGACAGACGCGGGGGGGGGGGGGGTGTCCCTGAACCCGTTGCCTGAACCCAGGTGACATCGGAACAGGGTGTATAGAATCGGTGTAGGGTTTGCACAAAGGTCCTGGTCAGCTCCCGGTCCCCTAAGGCCCAAGAACTTTCCGAGACTCACTTCTCCCCTTCTTCTTGCTCTGACCAGGGTTTCTCAGCAGCTGCAAGCACTGGACCCTGAATCCTCCCTCGGCCCAGCCCGTTCCAGATCCCAAAGCAGGGACGCACCAGGAATCGGGCTGCGCAGCGTGGATTGTGGACACTCAAAGCTGTGCTGGGTCTCCAGCAGCGGCGAGTTGGGTGCGACCGGTCGGGAACTCAGGGCAGAGAAGCCAGGCTGAGCCCGGATCGATCGATGCGCTCGGCGCGCAGCAAGGTCCAAGGAGCTGGCAGGGGATCCGCAGGGGCGCGGCAGCGAGCTCCAAACGGGAGGGACGTGTCTGGCGGCGAGTTCCTATTGGCAGGCCGTTTGGGGAAGATGGATCCTGATTGGCCCGGCGGCTGTGGTCTACTGCGGGCGGGGGGGTTAAGCTCGTCGCCGCCGCCCCGGCCTAGGCACCCCCCACAGGGCGCTGAATCCGCACCTTGGACCTGTAGCGGCCGTGGCACGCAATGGGTCTTCGCCTCTGTCCCTACTCTGCGGCGCTGCTCCTGGGTGGCCTCCTGTTCCTCCTGCTGCTCGTAGACCCGGCGCTCCCAGTCGGACGTCCCCCTCCTGTGGTGCTGGGTGAGGCGTGCGTACAGTCGGGTCCGTTTGCTCGTGCATCCGGCAGGACGGGGTGCGGGCGGAGCCGTCTTCCAGATCTGCTGTGCTCTAAGCGTGGGGTGGGGGAGCATATTACTGTCTGTCTTGTCACCTGGTTCGGTCCGTCCACCTCTCGCCATGCTGGGCGCGGGTGTGGTCAACCTCTCTTCACCTTCCCCTGTAGAATATGGGGTAAATGGGAGGGCTGCTGTTCTCTTGTCTATCAGTATTGCTATCTACGTCAGTCCCAAGCTTTGCCTCGCTTTATGTCCATTTTTTAGCTGGAGAGACCGAGATCCTTTGGCCCCACTCCTGAGGGTCGGCGGGGGGATAGGGTGTTCTCGGAGTTGGTCTCCAGGGTCCTCAATTGTTGATTTGGGCATGACTAGGAGGCTGTCTCTCTCGACTCTTCCAGCCCCATGTGTTTCAGGAGGCATTATTGAAAGGAAGCTTTTGGGGGAAAGAATGACTCTCCTATCCTGCCACCAAGACACCCCCCTCCCCAACTTACCAAATGGGTGGCATTGGCCTGAGGGAGGAGGCCTAAGGGAATCTGAGGATGGCTAAAGACAGAGGTAAGGGTTGGGACAATGGCTATGAACAGATGTCAGGGAGCATCTTACCCTTTCCAGACCAATTTGGACTGGGCTATGTTGGGTCTAGATGACCTTCCTGGCCAACCCCTTGGCCCTGGCCCCTGTAATTATACAGGAACCACCGTGTTTCCTTGTGGTGGTGGGCAGAGATGAGATTTCTCTGTCTTGGGGGCCTTGGATGCCTCATTCAAGCATTGAGTTGGTGGCCAGCTAGGATTCATAAGGGCAGAGACATGCTGAGGTATATGTCACATACTGAGTGTGCTGCAGCATGACCCCCATGTTCTTTCTGATGGGGGTATTTTAATGGGGGTGATGCAGATCACAGAAGGGTAGGGTTGGCTGACAATGTGGTCCCTGGGGGTTCCCACCAGTTCTAGGCCAGGAAATACTCCAGGGGGATGCTGGGTTCAGGTTCACCATGGGATTTGGGCAGACTAGGCCCTGTGTTCCCTAAGTTTACAGGGATCCCTAGAGATGAGGTCTGTATTGGGTAAGCACAAAGAGTCTACCAATCCAGTTAGGGAAGGCTGCCTGGAGAATGTGGCCATAGGTGAGGCCAGGAGAGAGTTCCAGGCAGAGGAAATTACATCTCAGAGGGAGAGAGGTAAGCAATCCAGGATGTCTGGAATGGAGTTAGGGGAGGAGTGAATTGTGCAGGGCTTGTGACTGGTTGGCTCATCTAGACTTTATCCTGTAAGCACACAAGAAGTCATGGGTAGGCCTGAGGAGTTCTGAGTATGAAGGGTGTGACATCGGGAAATGTGTGGTCCCTGATGGGGTCCCTGATGTGTGGCAGCCTTTTTGCTTGGGTTGATGCTAACTATACTCAATTCATTCAGTTCAGTTCTTGCTTATCCTAGGTCACAGCAGAGGAGCCTTACGCCACAGCCAGAGTCACAGAATCCTAATCTGCCCAGCTTCTCAGAGAGTGAAGCTGTTGGCATTAATCCTGGGAAACCCCATGGTGGGCAGTGGAGGAGCTGTTCCTGGACACACAGCAGGGACCATCAGAGGATCAGCCTCCAAGGGTGACCACCTTCTATGAGTGAGACCCAAATTGGTGGTAGAGACCAAAGAAGTGATACAGAAGACTTTGGGCTGGTGGAGGACTGTAACAAGTCATATCTACCCCAACCTCAGTCTCCTCATCTGTAAAGTGAGCATAGTAAGGATGTTCTCTCCCAGTGTTATTTGAGGTGAAAGTTATATGGATGTCTTTTGTCCTAGCTTTAGGCAAAAAGGGGCTTAGGAAATGACCACTGCTATTTTTAGAGGCCACACAGCCTATCCAGGACAAAGAGCATTCAGGCACAGCAAATCTGGTGGCTTCCTCCTTTAGCCATTTCCTCTTTGCTGGAGACAGTGACCAAGGTCTCTGCACTGTCATGCTGAGGACTCCCCATTTCTGCATCTGTGTTGTTAAGGGAGGTGAACGCAGGTGAACTGGAGGTTAAGGGAGGTGAACTGCATCTCATGGTTGTCCTGAGGACACTGTGAGATGATGCAAAGGGAGGGCATGCCCTGTGCAGGGCTAGGTTTGTAGAACCCAAAGAATGCCCAGGAGAGCCAAGAGCTGATGGTTCACTCAGTGATCATGGATCCTAAATGGTGATATGCTTGGAAGATGCAAGAGCATGGCATGTAGAACCAAGTGAGGCCTGAAAGGTCAATGGGAACAATATTCTGGGAAGGGCCTTGAATGTCGGGTGATGAAGCCATGGGGATGGGTTTGAGTGTCACAAGGGCCTGAGGGCTCTGTGTGTATAGACTGACTAGACTGGCTTGGGCAGAGAGAAGTTATCCTTGGGCCTTGTCACACCCTCCCCTACCTGGCTGTGGCTGGACTGTTGTGTTGTTTCAGGGTAGCCATCTCTGACACAGGGTCCAGGTGTGCTGAGAGCCTAGGGCCCTCCAGATGATCTGCCCTCTGGAAGATTACTGGGCTCTCAAGAGGTTGGCAGGTACCATTATGAACTTCTCTCAACTGTGTTTCTGTTCATTGCCACCCCCGTCCACAAGCCTGTCCTAGAGTGCCTTCTCTGGATTCAGTTTTGGCTAGTTAAGTGGCCCAGTGCTTTGTCCTGTTTGCCATTCCTTTGAATAAACAAGGGCCTACTCTGTAGCCTGGGACAGCTATAGTAGGAGGCCTTTGGGTTCAAGTCTCAAGGATCTCCAGCCTGCCGGTCCAGGGCCTCATGACTGTTCTGTGTCCCCCTGCAGTGCCTGGTGATTTGGGCAACCAGCTGGAGGCAAAGCTGGACAAGCCAACGGTCGTACACTACCTCTGCTCCAAGAGGACGGACAGCTACTTCACCCTCTGGCTGAACCTCGAGCTGCTGCTACCTGTCATCATTGACTGCTGGATCGACAACATCAGGTGGGGGCTGGGGCACAGATGGGGTACTGCTCACCGAGCCTAAAGAAATTTCTAGAACCTATTTCTGTCTCATCCCTGCTTCAACAGACCCTGAGGTCACTGACCTCTTGCCCTTCTCATTTCCCCTGTCTAGTCAGCACCACCTCTGTACTCTCGGAGACAGAACTTTCTTCCTCCCTTTCTTGCAGCTCTTGGCTCTACTCTGTCTAGTTCATGCCTTGTGCTTTACACCCTATGCATGGATTCTTTTTTTTTTTTTTTTTAAGATTTTAATTAATTAATTAACTGACTGATTGATTTTTAAATTTCCATCCAAGTTAGTTAGCATATAGTGCAACAATGATTTCAGGAGTAGATTCCTTAATGCCCCTTACCCATTTAGCCCATCCCCCCTCCCACAACCCCTCCAGTAACCCTCTGTTTGTTCTCTGTATTTAAGAGTCTCTTATGTTTTGTCCCACTCCCTGTTTTTATATTATTTTTGCTTCTCTTCCCTTATGTTCATCTGTTTTGTATCTTAAATTCCTCATATGAGTGAAGTCATATGATATTTGTCTTTCTCTAACTGACTAATTTCACTTAGCATAATACTCTCTAGTTCCATGCACATAGTTGCAAATGGCAAGATTTCATTCTTTTTGATTGCTGATAATACTCCATTGTATATATACTCACCAATTCTCCTTTATCCATTCATCCATCGATGGACATTTGGGCTGTTTCCATACTTTGACTATTGTGAATAGCACTGCTATAAACATTGGGGTGCACGTGCCCCTTCGAAACAGCACACCTGTATCCCTGGGATAAATACCTTGTAGTGCAACTGCTGGGTCATAAGGTAGTTCTATTTTTAATTTTTTGAGGAACCTCCAGACTGTTTCCGGAGTGACTGCACCAGTTTGCATTCCCACCAGCAGTGCAAAAGAGATCCTCTTTCTCTGCATCCTCATCAACATTTGTTGTTGCCTCAGTTGTTAATGTTAGCCATTGTGACAGGTGTGAAGTGGTATCTCATTGTGGTTTTGATTTGTATTTCCTGGATGATGATGATGTTGAGCATTTTTTCATGTATCTGTCAGCCATCTGGGTGTCTTCTTTGGAGAGGTGTCTATTCATGTCTTGCCCATTTCTTCACTGGATTATTTGTTTTTTGAGTGTTGAGTTTGATAGGTTCTGTATAGATTTTGGATATTCACCCTTTATCTGATATGTCATCTGCAAATATCTTCTCCCATTCTGTCAGTTGCCTTTTAGTCTTTCTGATTGTTTCCTTCGCTGTGCAGAAGCTTTTTGTTTCGATGAGGTACCAATAGTTCATTTTTTATTTTGTTTCCCTTGCCTCTGGAGAGGTGTTGAGTAAGATGTTGCTGTGGCCAAGGTCAGAGAGGTTTTTACCTGCTTTCTCCTTTAGGATTTTGATGGCTTCCTGTCTTACATTTAGGTCTTTCATCCACTTTGAGTTTATTTTTATGTATGGTGTAAGAAAGTGGTCCAGGTTCATTTTTCTGCATGTCGCTGTCCAGTTTTCCCAGCACCTTATGCTGAAGAGACTGTCTTTATTCCATTGGATATTCTTTCCTGCTTTGTCAAAGATTAGTTGGCCAGAAGATTTTACTTATTTTTTTTATTTATTATTTTTGAGAGAGTGAGCAGGGAAAGAGCTGAGAGAGGTGGGGGGGCGGGGACAGAGGATCCAAAACAGTCTCTGTGCTGACAGCAGAGAGCCCGATGTGGGGCCTGAACCCATAAACTGTGAGATCAAGACCGGAGCCGAAGCTGGACGCACAACCAACTGAGCCACCCAGGCATCCCAGAAGATTTTATTTTTAAATAATCTCTACATCCAACGTAGGGCTCAAACTCACAACCTTGATATAAAAGTTGCATGCTCTACTGACTGAGCCAGCCAGGCACCCCCTTACATGTGGATTCTATGCTTCAGCCACTATTCATAGCCTCAACGTGGCCTCCATCCCTTCCCTTGCCTCTGAGTTGACCACTCACTGGCCCCTCAACTTCTTGTTCCTCCTGGGACATACCATGTCTCCATGTCTTTATAGTTTCAGCCTGGAATCTAGCTCTATACCCTTTGCCTGATAAATTCCCTCCATTCACTCTTTAATTTTTTTTTTTTTTAATGTTTATTTGTTTTTAAGAGAGAGAAGGAGAGAGTGAGCAGGGGAGGGACAGAGAGAGAGAGAGAGAGAGAGACAGAGGATCCAAGCAAGTTCTGCACTGTCAGCACAGACCCCGATGTGGGGCTCGAACTCACAAACTTTGAGATCATGACCTGAGCTGAAGTCAGACACTTAACCGACTGAGCCACCCAGTTGCCCCCCATTCACCCTTTAAAACCTGAGCCTGGTCCCTCTGTAAAGTTTCCCCTGCCACTCCCCCAGAACTCTTAACCTTTCCTTCTTCCATGCCACATGTCTATTCCCTTTAATCCTTATCAGTTGCCAAACTTTGTTTCCAAGGATGTTTCCCTGATAATAAAATAATACTGTATTGAAAATTATCACTTATTGAATATAGGCACAGCCTGTGCTACATACTTTCTTTCATTTAGTCTTACAGCAACCCTATGAAACAGGTACTGTTTTCAACCTTGTTTACAGATAAGGAAACTTGGAAGCTCAAAAAGGTTACAAAGTTGCCTAGGGTCACTCAGCTAATGAGTGGCAGAATCAAGATTTGAACCCAGAATTATGTGACCCCGAGCTAAGACAGCTCACTGAAGGCAGAGGTTGCATATCTCTTTTATCTTTTTTTTTTTTTTTAATGTTTATTTATTTTTGAGAGAGAGAGAGACAGAGACAGAGTGCAAGCAGCAGAGGGGCAGAGAAAGAAGGTATATTTCGTTTATCTTTATAGCGGTAGAACCAGGAACAAATTGGTGCTCAGTAAATGTTTGAGCTGAATGGAGTCTCACAAATTAAAATTTTTTTTCTGGAGATATATTAGTTAGTTCTTCAGGTGCCTTGCCTTTCCCTGTTGTTTCTGATGCCTGCTTTGTTGACTCTTTCCTCTTTTGTATGTGATCAGGGTTATTTCTGGGCTGTTGATCTGCAATTCTATTTTTACACCAGAGACGTGGTCTCAGGTACTGCCAATCGGAGGTGCAGGCTGATACTGAGAGTGGCTTGTCTACCTTCATGGGACATCTGACTTGTTTAGACTTTCATCTGGCACGGAGCTGCTTTGTCCTTGTAGAAAGTTTTCAACACTTTTCTGTAGGGATAATCTACAGATCACCTTAGAGAAAGTGGGCCCCCCGGACCTATTATTTAGGTCTATATTGGGTATCTTGGTCAGCTTTCTGTGGCTGATCTTATGGGGATTAGGACTCAGGACCACCAAGGACTTCAGGTCTAGCCACCTGTGTTTTCTTGGGCACATTTGCCTCCTTGGCATCAGGGAGGCCAGAACCAAGTTCCTGGCCTAGTACAAAGCTTTCCTTCTGTCTCCCACCACCCTGTCCCATCATTTTTCCAGACCTTGCCCACACACCCACACAACAGCCACAGGTGTTTAGGCCCTAAGGTGGTGGTTTCTCTGTTTGGGTCTGTATGCTGCACTTACCATCTCCTTTGCCCTGTGATGTATTGTGGTGGGTGGTAGGAGCTAAATCCATGGAGATGGGGAATGGGAGCCTGTAAGATTAGGCTACCTGCCTTTTGGGTCAAGCATGATGTTGATGGCAGAGCCAGGCCTGGTGCTTCCCTTTTCCAACCAAATCCAAGACCTGCATTCTGAGGTTGATGACATTGAGGAGAAGAAAATATTGCCTTGACAGGGGCCCTGGGTTTAATCTTTGGAATGAGTCTTGTTCAGGGTCCTCTGTTGGACTTGGTTACTCTGATTTGTGCTTTATAAAGTTTGTTACTTTTTATATACTTCTTATCAGACATAAGAATAGTAAGGGAGTGTGGCTTAGGATACAGGGAAGTATTAGGACACACCATGTTCAGTGTCATCTCTGGATCACCAGCTCAATGTCCCCACCCCCACCCCCGACAGGCTGGTTTACAACAGAACATCCCGGGCCACCCAGTTTCCAGATGGTGTAGATGTGCGTGTTCCTGGCTTTGGGAAGACTTTCTCACTGGAGTTCCTGGACCCCAGCAGAAGCAGTGTGGGTATGTAGCCCTTCCTCATGCCCTCCAGGGCATGGGGCTGGAAGTTCTGTATTCCTAGAGTGGGAGGAATGCTATTAGTTTGAAATGAGCCTGTAAACTGTCTCTAATCAGTGTAGGCACAGAGCCTTATAGCACTCCTTCAGGGATCTTCCTACAGTAGATGTCACAGTCTCCTTGTTGGGTGTGGTGTGGGTGGCTGGCACTGGCTGTCCTTTCTACAATTCTCATACATTTCTGTCTACAGGTTCCTATTTCCATACCATGGTAGAGAGTCTTGTGGGCTGGGGCTACACACGGGGTGAGGATGTCCGGGGGGCCCCCTACGACTGGCGCCGAGCCCCAAGTAAGTGGTCACTCTTGCTTCCTCTCTGAGGTCTTAGGAGGTGGGGACGAGGAGGTCACAGCCCCCAGGGGCCCTGGGCTCTCCCCTGTCCCCCAGGGCCTCTGGTGTCTAGCCTAGCAGTCACAGCTACCACCACTGGTCAATCTGTCCTGTCCTTCTCCACCCCTCACCCTAGGATTTCTGGGCCTCTGAGCCCTGGGGAGAGATAATGAGGCTGAGGAGGGGGAAAGGACCTCCTACATTTCCTCCTTTCCTGGAAAAGGAGGGAAAACCAGACCACTCCCAGTTGGATTTTAGCATTTTCCCCACCCGCCTAGTCCTGGATCTGGCCTGAAAAACATTCAATGGTTCAGGCCCCAGGACCCTTCCTTCCTGACCACCGCCTGGCTCTGGCCTACAGATGAAAACGGGCCCTACTTCCTGGCTCTCCGGGAGATGATCGAGGAGATGCATCAGCTGTATGGGGGCCCTGTGGTGCTTGTTGCCCACAGCATGGGCAACATGTACACACTCTACTTTCTGCAGCGGCAGCCACAGGCCTGGAAGAACAAGTATATCCGTGCCTTTGTGGCACTGGGTGCGCCCTGGGGGGGCGTGGCCAAGACTTTGCGTGTCCTGGCCTCAGGTAAGACCCTGCCTGACCCAGTTTGGGGGGCTGATGTCAGGGATGGTGCCCTCTCTTTCCTTCTACAGTGTCCTCCTGGGCCACCCTCATGTCTCTTCTCCAGAGTGGGATGCTTTTTTAAACATCTCCTTTTCCAAAAGAGGATCTATCATTAATTAATTTCATCTCTCTAGTGGATGGCTCTTGTTATCTGTGTAAGTTTTTTTGCGGCATGTACACGGAATGGCACAACTGTTGGTCACTCAGGTATTTGCTTGTGCACATGTGTACACACGTACACTATGCTCTGGCCTGGCTGGCCTAACTTGGTTTGACCCAAAGTTCTTTGAGGGAGCCTTCTCCCTTTCTCTTACCCTCATCTTTCCTTCTTCATGCCCACCTTTGCCCCAGGGAAGGAAGGTTGGACTCCAGTTTCCTGTTTATGAGTCATACGTCCATCTGTGGCAGCGGGGAGCCTTTGTGGGTAACACAGGGAGGAAGCAGGTGCAGATTTCTTTGGGCCTGCTTGCCTGGCAGTTGGCAAAGTCACCTCCTTCCCTGTTTCTCCCCAATCCACCTGCCTTTTCAGGGCTATCAGAGCCTGCCAGCTATAGCCATGGGGCTTTCCTCCCTCTGCTAGGACTGGGATTGAACCCGTGGCCCCTCATTTTAGGAGCCACGAGCCACTATGCCAAGCGTCTGAGGAACTTTCTTCCTCATGTCATCAACACTGCCTGACCTACTTGCTGGACAACTGATGGTTGCAATCAGGTCAGACACAGTGCCTCTCCCGGTAGTGACCTTGGATTGGCTGGACAACGAGTCCGGATATAACAAGGACTCATGACAGCCATCTACTCTGTCCAACCTGGACCTAAAAGGACAGATGTGGGCCCGCGTGAATTTGAGACAGGGAACCGTGGTGAGGTTCAGGTCTCAGCCTTTCAGAGCTTCCCCGTGAGTCTCCTTAGATCTCTGCCTCAGATTCTGGGAAACTGTTCTGTCAGGTCCCGGCAGTCTGGATCAGGGGTAGGGTAGGGGGTGGGGTGGTAGTCATGGACCCCTAGCTAGGGGCTTTCCTTTCCTCAGGGGTCCTACAGCCAGATCTCACAAGGCAGCGCTGAAAGTCTGTTGGTCAGTCAGAAGGTGGGTTGATGGATGGCCAGGGTCCTGAATAGGTCAGAGGGCCCCTGTTTCCAAGTTCTGGCTCACTCCTCAGAGGCCTCCCTGGCTCTTTGTTGTTGGCATTCCTGTGTGAGAAGGACCCTCGCTCTGCCTGCAGCCTCGCCTCCTGCTGTGTCTCCCGAAGGCCTGGCTGCCCAGGTTAGTGACACGTAGGAGAGTGGGGTACGACCAGGGCTGGCTGGCTGCAGGTCTGAGCCTAGGAAAAGAAAAATGTTTTTGTAACTCAGTGTAAGAAAAGAGAAAGATGAATGTGTCCCTGGGCTGACAGCCTGCTGATTCACCTTCCACAAGGTCAGTGCCCACAAGCCTGGTAACAAATGCTCAGAGGAGGGTACTGTTTACACAATGAATCACCTTGTGGGTATGTGCTGCCTAAACCTCTGGTAAGGAAATGCAGAAGGAAAGAAACAAGTCATGGCGGTGTGCTTCCCAGATAGAGCAAAAATAAAGGGAACTGTGGGGGAGTTATAATGAGGACGACAGTGTAGAGGTGCTGGAGTGCTGACTGGGCCCCTGACTGGGGCCCAGCGGGGGGCCTGGTGGGGACCGTGCTGCCCTGCCAGCATGTCCTGAGCACAGACTGAGAAAGCCGTCTCCCTGCAGGAGACAACAATCGGATCCCAGTCATTGGGCCCCTGAAGATTCGGGAGCAGCAGCGGTCTGCCGTCTCCACCAGCTGGCTGCTGCCCTACAACTATACCTGGTCCCCTGAGAAGATCTTCGTGCGTACACCCACAGCCAACTACACACTGCGGGACTACCGCCAGTTCTTCCAGGACATTGGCTTCAAAGATGGATGGCTCATGCGGCAGGACACGGAGGGGCTGGTTGAAGCCACAGTGCCCCCTGGCGTGCCGCTGCACTGCCTCTATGGCACTGGTGTCCCCACGCCAGACTCCTTCTACTATGAGAGCTTCCCAGACCGTGATCCCAAAATCTGCTTTGGTGATGGCGACGGCACTGTGAACTTGCAGAGCGCCCTGCAGTGCCAGGCCTGGCGCAGCCGCCAGGAGCACCAAGTATCACTGCAGGCGCTCCCGGGCAGCGAGCACATCGAGATGCTGGCCAACGCCACTACCCTCGCCTATCTGAAACGTGTGCTTCTTGGGCCCTGATTCCTGTGCCAGGCAGGGCTGTGGGATGGCGTGGCCACAGCTGCTTCTCTTGGCTACCGTGGCCCGTGAGGTTAGCAGTTTGTGACTGACTGTCTAATGTCCTCAGTCTGGGGTTGTGAAATATTTGCCATTGGGAAGTGCTGTTTCTTATCCTTTTCTCTGTGGATGTGAGGAAAGAAGAAATAGTCTGGACTCACTTGAGGGATCCTTGCTGAAAAGAATGCTGCTGCTGCTGCTGCTGCTGCTGCTGCTGATGGAATTGCTGTGACCTCAGGACTGGCTCCGCAGGTGGACTGGCTGGCACCTGGCCTCAATCCTGGACTGAGGGGTCATTTGTTTCTCCTACCCCTGTGGCCTTTTCACATTTACCCACTGGGCCCTGGCCCCTTAGCCTTCCTGTGGGGGATATTACTGAGGTGTGGTTCCTGTCCCTAAAGGTCCCAGGGATGGTCTGGTCCCTAGGGGATCCTTCCCACACACTGGCCACAGGTAGGCTTGCTAGTGGCTGTGGGTGGCTGGAGCTGCTGGCTTCCCTGTGGCCTAGTTGCTCAGCAGCTTGACTGTGGCTTTCTGGAGGCAGCCTGGTTCCTCCTGCAGGCAGGGGCGAGTTGTGTTCTCCATGGTTCCCAGGTCCTGGGACATTCACTCCTACCTCCCTCACCTCCAAGAACAGCCTAGCTCAGGATTGGGCAGCATATGGCCCTCTAGTTCTTGGGGGCTGCGTTCCAGGAGCCTTGACTCCTGTGGTTGGGCTGTTACCCACAGTATTGATGCTGGCTCCCTTCCCTCTGGGAATGTGGTTCAAGGATGAGAGCAGGGCCAGTGCCATGGCCTTTTAGGTATTCATGAAGAAAGAGAACTCAAGGAAGCAGCTAAGGCAGCTTGGGGTATCCCTGCTAAATCTACCACCACGTTGCCACCCAGCCCTAGGGTTTTTCTAGCACCCGTGTGGGCTGGTGCAGAGCTGAGAGGAGGTAGGACTCTTTCCCACTTTGCCCAGCACCTACTCCCACCAGGCAGCTCAGTGGTGTTTAGCCTGCAGAGACTAACCCAGAAGCTTGAGTCGCCCCTGAAAGAGCCAGGTGCCCTGGGGCTCCCCTGGTAATTTCCTTCCTTTCCAGAGGTGCTGCATGGATCTCCCTATAATAGCAGGGATGGAGAATCTGGATCTGCCTTGGTGGCAGTGATCTCCAAGTGGTCAATGGCTCTAGGCCAAGACTTGAGTCTAACCTCTAGGATGGGACCCCAGAGCCACAGTCAGGCTGGACTGTGCTGCTCTCCCACAAGATTTCTGTGGAGCTGGATTTTTTTGTATTGTGAACATACCCAGCATCTCCCTCCTTTTATTCCTGAGTGGTGTGCTCCGTACTGGGGCTCTGAGCAGGCTGTACCTTGATTCTGGCAATAAAAATACTCTGGATGCTGTAAAGTGCCCTGGCTTAGAGTCTCTTCTGAGCATGAAAAGAGGGAGGTAATGGAGGGGTGGAGGGGTGAAGACGCTAGAGAGGTAGCGTCCTGCCTCCCTCTACTCCTGCTTGGTGTATAAACCCCACATGCTGCCCCACAGCTGGGGGCTGAGGACGATCCTGCAGGTCACCCTGGCTGGACTCTCGTTCCCAGCCTTTTTGTCCTCTCTCATCTTTCAGGTCTCAGTGTCTTTTGACCCTAGAGTTCTTTTTAGAATTCCATCCTTCTTCTTTGTTTCTTCAGTTTGCCCACTGTCTGTCCCTCTCTGGGGACAGAGACTGACAGAAGAGGAGAGACTAGGCTGAGACTAGGTGTGGACAGAGACAAGGAACAACACTGGGAACCAAGTGGAGATGGATAAAGACAGAGAAACAGAGCCAGAGACAGGGAAACATGCATAGGGATGGCATCCAAGCCTTAATTCTATGGTGCAGAGCCCAGAGTGGGGGTTGGCGGCAGTGGGGTGGTGAGAGCCCCAGTTCCTGCCCTGGGCCAGCCTGGGCTTCAGGCTTCAATACACCCTGGGCCACTAGAGGGCACTCTGAACCCTCTCACAGCACTATTTATTGGCAAAACCTGGAAGAAATGTGGCCCAAAGAGGGGGAGGGTGCCAAGGGACACAGGTCCAGCTGTAATTGCTGGCCTTGGTGAAAGGATGACAACACAAAAGGTCCTTACCTCCAGGTCCTGCCCAGCCTGACTCCCAGCTCTGCCCTGACAGCCACCATCCCCTACTCCCCCTTGTGGTGGCCTTACAGCTGCCTGCTCACCCCTGACCTGTTTCAGCCCCACTGCCATGTTGGATTTCACAGCTGCGGAGAGAGGGCATGGAGTCATAGCAGGCTATAGTTCACGCTACTGGGGTCCAAATCTGAGTTCTACCAGCTCCAGGCTACTACATACGGAGTCTCGCAACTTTTCTGAGCCTCAGCTTGCTTATCTGCAGAATGGGGCCGAATAAATGTATCCTGCAGGGTGGTCCTGAGGAACACTGATGGTGCTGGAGAACATCCAATTCGGTGTTTGGTGCATAATGGGCTTTCAGATGGTGGGTTGTTATAACTGGGTGTGAGCAGAGCCAGAGATCTGGATGCTGGCAGGTCATGTATGTGGCTGTTGCAAGGGTAAGTGGACTGGCTGCCACCGAGTGACACATATGAGCAGAGTTCTTACTTTGCCTGGCCAGAGAAGCAGAAGGAATGGATCCAGGGGACAAAGGGTCAGATTCTAAAGACTCCAAATATGCACATACTCTCATTCACACTAAAGGACGGTATTCCAAGCAGAGAGCACAAGGAGGGCAGTAGCAATGAGGGTCCTTCAAGGATCACTGTCTCAGGTCTATAGGAGAATGGAAGTGTTTTTAGGCAGAGGAGATACAGTCATTCCCATGTGTATTTTAGGAGCAATCCCTACCGTATGGGGATGGGTTAGAGGGAGCAGGGTAGGGATTGGGAGGCTACTATAACTGGGGAGAAGAAAACCATGAGAAAACCTGCAGGTCTTTGGGGGACAGGAGGAGGAAGCTTCCAGGGTGCTGCCCATCTCTGGCTGCGTCATTGGGTGATGCAGAGCAGGAGATTGGGTATGGTCAGTCTCAAACTATAGGATGTGCAGGTGTAAACACGTGTCTGTGGGAAATGACTCCATGGCCCAGGAGAGAGCTATGGCTTGAGGTTGTGGACAGGAAGCTAAGGGGGAAGGCTCAGCTGTCCAAGAGGTCAGAGAGACCCTAGAAGAGCCCCAGAGCTACCAGAAGGAAAAGACCCCTAGAAGGAGATGGTGAAGCAGCAGCCGAGGTAGAGGAAGAGGATAGGAGGGTGCAGCTCCCCCAAGAGAGTGTCAGTAGGGTCAGACAAGATAAGGATCAAAAAATGTCCCCCAGCCTGAGCCCTAGGGAGGCGGGGGGTTGGTTACAGAAGCCAGTTAGTGTCCATGTGTTTGCTGACGGGTTCGATGGACGGGAGCTGGGCTGAGCTAGGAGTTTGGGAGAAAGCGTCTTGGGTCTGTGTCTTCCTAGGGTGCGTAGCGGAGGGGTTGGCTGAGAACAAGGTATGGAGGCTATCTAGCGCAACTTGTGTAAGCTGTATGGCCAACAGCCATAAAGGAACGGGCTGCGGGGGCCATTTAGAGCGAGGGTGGTTGGGCCCAGGTCACGGCCCGCCTGGGGACAGGCAGCCAAGTGCACGCAGACGTTGGGACGGCACACCAAGCAGGGCCTTCTGATCCCTGAGGCCGCCGCGATGCCCCCCAGGCCCAGAGGCGCCGCCGCCTGCGGACTCAGCACGGAACTAGGCGTCCTGTCCCGACGCGGCGCGCGCTGTCGCGATCCGGCGGCGCGTGACGTGGCGGGGGCGGGGCCTCAGCGGCCCGGGCGGCCGTGGCGGTCGAGCTACTGAGCATCCTGTCGGCGCTTGGCTACCGCGAGGTAACGGGCCGCGGGCGGGCGCGCGGGGGACGCGGGGCCGGGGCCGGGGGCCGCGTCCTGGAGGCCGAATTCTCTGCGCCGCCGCAGTCGCCGCGTGCGGAATTCGGGCCCGCCAACCCCGGCGCGGGGCGGGCGGGCGAGCGGCACGTGAGAGACGCCGCGGGGAGAGCGTGCCAGAGGGTGACGCTGTGCGTGTAAGAGGGACCGCAAGCGTGAGGGTGGCTCCAGGAGTGTGGGGAACCCTGAGTGTAAGACTGAGCGTGTCAGACTGTGTCTGTGTGAGTGTGTGTGTGTGAGCGACCCCCGTGAGTCTGAGGGTGACTGTGAGTGTGCAAGAAAGACCCTGAGTGAGAAGATGACGCCGAGTGTGTGTGAGATGATGCTGACAGTACGGGAGAGACTTTGGTGTGAAGGAGACTCGGTGTGCGTGAGGCACCCCCCCCCCCCCAGACTAGCGGGAGGCTGTGTGTGTGAAACCCAGAGCCTGAGGGTGATTCTCTGAGCGTGTGAGGGTGGTTCCAGGAGTGTGCGAGAGACTGAGAGGGAGACTCTGGCGACAGAGGCCCCGAGTGTGACGCTGTGTAAGAGACTGAGAGGTGCTCCAGGGTGAGCGTGACGGGAAGAAAGCGAGCCTGTGCTGTGAGAAACTCTGCAAGCGAGAAAGACGGCGTGCAAGATTCTGAGAATGTCCTGCAGGATCAGAGCTTGGGATGCTGCGAGATTGTCTGGGGGGGGGGGGGGGGCATGCAGGGCTAGGGAACCGCGTGCTGCTGCCATGAAGGCTCCTCCTCCCGTCTCATGTCCTGTCATCTTGTTTGATCATCTCACGTTGTAAATGGAAAGAGATATTTGTAAAACATTCTGAGAATTCTTCACTAAGCGCTAGGCAAACAGTGTGGGTACCACGTTGTGTAATGGTCGGTTTAAATAGGAATCAATATTTAACAGACGTTTTTGAGTACCTCTTGTGTGCACTGGGCTGTGGGCTTGGTGACACAGTTCAAAAGAATTCAGTCTCTGCCCTTGATGGGGGAAAAAAAGCACTGCCAGCGAATCTAGCATCGTGTTAGCAGAATGCTCAGCCATCTGGTGCTTCTCTGAGAGCTGCTCCCTGATTTGAAGATCTGGGGGCAGCAGACTTTTGAAAAGTCTGAGTGCTTCCTGAGCTCATTTTCGTCTCTCTTTGCTTGCTGTGAAGCCCTTAGGAGGAAGCTGCCCAGGCTGCCTACTTTGCTAAGGTGCCGTTGTGCGCTCACGGCTTTTGCTTCCCAACTTTGGTCTCAGACTGTCATTTGAGTTCTTATATTTGATTTCCCTCTCCTGACAAATATGTGGAAAACCACAAACCCAGTTTTTCCCTGTCTTTCTTCTTCTCTCTCTGGCTTCGGACATATTTTTGTTGCAGACCAGAAGTAAATACCAGTTATGTGACTTATCTCCTTGGCACTTCTTGGTACAGGAAATTTCCTGACCTCTGTCTTGTGCGCTTCCTGCTGTAGCCTCCAGGATGTGGATACGTTTCTACAAAAGTGACGCAAACAGTGTTCACAGGACCTGGGACTCCGGGAGCAGCAGCAGTCTAGATATGCATGATTTGAGATGACCGAGCTACTTCTCTGACACATGTGTGGGCTCGTGGCTTCAGTTACACTCCACTGTGAGTGTGATGGAACTTCTCAGTTGAGAATGCTGTCCCTGCAGGCATATAAAACATACATTTTACAAAGGGAGATATCCAGCTGCTTATTAGGCTCGTTTTTTGATAAGCTGCCTCTTACTCTTTGTTGCAGAGGTTAAGTGGCCAAGACAGACAGGTGGAATTAGGCCTTGATGTGGAGGCTTCATTTTCTTCTCAATACCTGACCCTTCATAATGAGGCAGCTTATGGAAGTGTGATGTTTGTTCATTTCCTCACAGGTGAATGTTGTTGCTCTGTCCTCTGTTAACTTTCTTGGATCTTTGTGATTTGTAAAGAATTTCAGTTATTTTTGTACACTATGAACAGGATACTAGTGATGAGAATGGCTCATATATAATTAAAAATTATATAACACTGTATTATATAAATTGTATATATATTAAATTATATCTCTTTCTAAAGAGTAATTGTGGTGGTTCATAATGAAAGATACTTGCAATGAGGTTGTTAAAAAGAAATTGAAAACCAAAGTCATGGAAAAGAATAGATACCATGCACTGTTGAAAGTAAGGTTATCTGTTCACTGTGATTGGGAACTGAATTGGATCTTGAGTTTCCTATTTTCTTAGGTAAAAAGATAAATATAGAGTCACATCACTTTTTTGTTTTATAGGAGTGTAAGTATGTGTGTGTATATTATATAGATACAGTTAAACATTAAGAAAATTAATGTATACTAATTGTGGAAAATATATAAGGCTCAGAGGTGTATAGAAAAGAGAGTCCTCTATATTTTTACCACAGTTAAGATTTTGAGGGGTGCCTGGGTGGCTCCGTTGGTTGGGCCACCGACTTCGGCTCAGGTCATGATCTCACAGTTCGTGAGTTTGAGCCCTGCGTCGGGCTCTGTGCTGACAGCTCAGAGCCTGGAACCTGCTTGGGATTCTGTGTCTGCCCTCTCTCTAGCCCTCCCCTGCTCACGCTCTGTGTCTCTCTGTCTCTCAATAGTAAATAAACGTTAACAAAATTAAAAAAAAAAAAAAAGATTTTGATATTTTTCTCAACAGCATTTTCCCTCATAGTTACCCATTGTAAAAGAGATTTTAAATCCAGCTTGTAAAGTATTCCTTGTAATTGAACGCTGAAAGATTCTTTTTTCCCCCTGAAATTGCATGTGATAGTTTCATGGTTAAGTTTTCATGAAGCAGTTTTAGTGGTCTGATGAATCCCTTTATTATCTGCTTAGAGGAGCCTGTAAAATAGTATGAAAACCTGCTAGAAAACTGCATTGTGCCCTTACAGGCAGGGTTTAAGACTAGTTTTTCAAAATAGGAACTTATAGGGTACACTGAATGATTTAATGGAAATTGTCTTAGGTAGTGATTTTAGAGACTGTGTGAGAGAGACTGAGAATCCGATACTGTTTGTGATCTTCACATACCGATTTTTCTTATCAATTGGATAAAAACTGAAGACAGAAGGATAGCCAGTTCAGAGAGGGTGATCTGGTAAGATTTTGTTGTACACTCTTCCCCCCAGATACCAGGCTACTTAGCTGGAGATAGTGGCTTAGTTATGAGCTCCTTGATTTTCATCCCATTTCTGTGGGGATAGGATAAACAATGCATCTCACAGATAAGGATTGCCTTTTTGAGAATGTATGTAGATACCGTGGCAACTAATTAAATGTACTTGAATTCAAAACCATTATTGTAGTCATAGTTGCTTTTTATCCTTTTTTTCCTCTTTCATCATCTAAAGAACAAGTACTTTGACAAAATGATAAGAACCACCATCTCAGACTGAATTCTCTGAATGATCACTTCATTTAGTTAAGCCTTGTTTGTTTGTTGTTCTGGCAAGCAGGTGAGTAGGTGGCTCAAGGTGTTAGACTTTTAGTAGGGTTTGTTGTGTATTTTCTCTTTTAGCTATTTTTTGTCCTTGGTATTTATTTATTTATATTTTTTGTGGGGGGAGAGAGATAGAGCGTGAGCGGGGGAGGGGTAGAGAGAGAGAAGGAGATAGAGAATCCTAAGCAGGCTCCTGGCTGTCAGTGCAAAGCCCATTGTGGGGCTCAAACTCACAAACCATGAGACCATGACCTGAGCTGAAATCAAGAGTCAGATGCTTAACCGACTGAGCCATCCAGGTGCCCCTGTTCTTGGTATATTTTTATGGAGTGATCACAGATTGAGTACCAAGCCTGTGCTGGGCCTTGTACTGGGTGCTGTTAAAACAGACAAGGAACTTACTAACTAGTTGGGAGAGACTGAAGTGAAGGTAAGTAAATGCAACAGAATGAGGTGGCTGCTAAGGCAGAAGTATGTATTAGAAACCTTACAGACACAAGGAGATAGGTGGAGAAAGATGGCAGCCAGGATGTTGGGGAAAAGGTGAGAGAAGTAGGGTGTTAGAAGCAGAGGCTCAGTACGAACAAAGGTGTGTTTGTCTGATGGGCTCTAGGAACCCTGGACTATTCCAGGTTCTGGAAGCTGCAAGGAATTTAGTGTGATAGGACCTTGGGTGGGACAGCGGGGGTTGGAGGTAGGGGTGGGTGTGGGGGGGGTGTAGTGATAAGGACCTGATAAGTAGGTTGGAATTGGTCTTAAAGGCCTCAGGTAGCACCTGAGGGAGGGTTCCTAACTGTGCTCTGATACCAACAGAGTAGATAGTAGGGTTGATACTCTGTTGTGAAATTTGAGGAGCCAAAGTAGTGTTTTTCCTGCTAGAAGGCTGCCTCCTACCCCTAGCCTGCCCCCCGTCTCCTGGATGGAGGTAAACCCTATTGCAGTTGCCAGTTTTTGTTTGTTTTTCTCAGAAGTCACATAATTACTTAGACAAGAGCTATGTTGTTGGCACATTCCGTTTTCAGGTCCTCTAGATCTTGCTGATTTTTTTAAAGTAGGCTCCACATGCAGTGTGGGACTTGAACTCATGACCCTGAGATTAAAAGTCGAATGCTCTACTGACTGAGCCAACCAGGTACCCCTCGATCTTGCTAATTTTATGTCTATCTATTCTAGTGACAACTGAGAGAGGTGCTTTGAAGTCTCCAACTATAATTGTAGATTTGTGTATTTCTCTTTTTAGATATATATCACTTTATGTATTTTGAAACTTTGTTGTTGGAGGAAATAAATATTTAGAATTGTCTTCTTGATTAATTGACTTCTTTATCCCTAGCAGTATTTCTTATTTTGAAGTTTATTTTATATAATGGTACTATAGCTACTCCATCTTTCTTTTGATTAGTGTTTGCATGGTTTATTTTTTTCCTATCGTTTTACCTATAGTTTACTTATGTCTTTATATTTAAAGCAGGTTTCTTGTAGACTACATGTTGGGTTTTGCATTTTTATCTGTCAGTATCTGTTTTTTAGTTGGTATGTTTAGATCATTTATATTTCATGTTATTATTGAGATGGTTGGATTAAAATCTTCCTTCTTGCTACTTGTCTTCTGCTTCTATTAGTTCCATATGTCTTTTTTTCTGCTTTCTTAAAAAATTTCTATTTAAAGTATAGTTGATATACAACATTATGTTAGTTGCACAACATGGTGATTCCACAATTCAATGCATGCTCACCACGATAAGCATGGTTACCATTTGTCACCATACACCATTACTACAATATTAACTATATTCTCTATGCTGTACTTTTCATCTGCGTCTTATTTATTTTATTATTTTTAAGTTTATTTATTTATTTTGAGGGGGGGAAGTGGGGAGAGAGAGAATCCCAACCAGGCCCCACACTGTCAGTGCAGATCTTGTGAAATGATGACCTAAGCTGAAATTAAGAGTTGGGTGCTTAACCGACTGAGCCACCCAAGCACCCCTGGAAGTTTGTGCATCTTAATCCCCTTCACTTGTTTTGCTTATCCCCTCACTTCCCTCCCCTCTGGCAACCACCAGTTTGATTTCTGTAGTTATGAGTCCCTTTCTTTGTTGTTGTTTGTTTTGTTTTTTAGGTAAGTGTGATAATATGACATTTATTTTTCTCTGACCTAGTTCACTTACTTTTGGTTTGTGTATTTTTTATGTTTTATTTCCACTGTTGGCTTGTTATTTACACCCCTTCTTTTAATCTTTTTAGTTTAGTTTTGTTTTTAATATTTACCTATTTTGAAGGAGAGAATGCATGTGGGGGAGAAGTAGAGAGAGAGGAGAGAGAGAATCCCAAGCAGGTTCTGGTGCTGTCAAACCAGAGCCCAAAACAGACCTCAAACTCACAAACTGTGACATTATGACCTGAGCTGAAATCAAGAGTCGGATGCTTACCCAACTGAGCCACCTAGGTGCCCCTTTAGTTTAGTTTTTTTTAAGTAATGTTACATTATTTCACATATGAGAACCTTACAACAGTATAATTTCCAATTCTTCGTTGTCTTTGTGCTGTCGTTGTCATACATTTCACTTTCATATATGCTATAAATCCACAATTCACTGCTAGTGAATTTTTACTTGAGGCAGTCAACTATATTCTACAGCAATTAAATGGCCTCCCAAAAGAGTTTTTTTTTCAAAAAGTATTTTTTTTATATTTACCATAGACCATTTGATACTGTTCTAGGTTTTTACTTTTTTTCCCGTTTTGACTCTTGTGGTTTTGATCTCTCTGCTGAAATTTCACCTGTTTATGTATGCTGCCCAACTTTTCCATTAGAGCATTTAATGTATTAACCATAGTTATTTTGTATTTTATATTTTTATGTTTTGAGAGAGAGGGAGAGTATGCGCGCACGCGAGCAGGGGAGGGGCAGAGGGAGAGAGTATCTTTTATTTTAAGTTTATTTATTTTTTTGACAGAGAGAGAGAGTACACTCACAAGCACTCATAAGCAGGGGAGGGACAGAGACCGATGTGGGGCTCGAACTCACAAACTGTTAGATCATGACCCTAGCCAAGATCAAGAGTCGGATGTTTAACGGACTGCGCGCCTAGGCACCCCAAGGGAGAGAGAGAATCTTAAGCAGGCCCCATGCCCCGCGTGGAGCCCGAGGAGGGCCTCAATCTCTTGACTGTGAGATATGACCAGAGCCTTAGATGCTTAAAAGACTGAGCCATCCAGGGGCCCCAATCATAGTTAGTTAGTTAGTCAGTTAGTTATTTTCAGGAGTAGAATTCGGTGATTCATCACTTTCATACAACACCTAGTGCTCATCATAACACATGCCCTCCTAATACCCATCATCCGTCTAGCCCATCTCCTACCCCCTTCCCTCCATGAATCCTGAGTTGGGTTTGGGTTTTGTTGTTCTTGTGGTTACCTTAGGTGCACACATGGCTTCAAATTCCTCTGGTGTTTCCTTGCGCTTAGCATTGGTTTGCTGGAGGGAGGGTTTTTCTTCAATGTTTATGCTTTGCCCTCAGCTTTAGGTCTTTTTGTTGTTGTTGTTGCTGGGTGCTTGCATACCTGGTGGTGGGGAGCAGGGATTCTCTGTTGTCTTGGTTCAGCCTCAGTCTTAGGCAGGCCCTGTTTTTCTGGATCTGAGTGGGGGGAAAAAAGGGAGGGGTGTGGATCTTTTTGGTGATCCTGCTCTTGGCCTAGAGGTAGGCTATCATTAATGGTCTGGATCAGAATGTCCTGCCTTCCCCCAGGAATAAAGGGTTGTTTTATTTTTCTTTCACCCTGCCCTAGCTGCCTTGGGAGTGGCAGAGTTTTGCCACTCTTTCCCCAGCAGTGTTAAGATTTTTATTCTAGGGGCGCCTGGGTGGCTCGGTTGGGCGCCCGACTTCGGCCCAGGTCATGATCTCTGTGAGTTCGAGCCCCGTGTCGGGCTCTGTGCTGAGAGCTCAGAGCCTGGAGCCTGTTTCAGAGTCTGTGTCTCCCTCTCTCTGACCCTCCTCCGGTCATGCTCTGTCTCTCTCTGTCTCAAAAATAAATAAACGTTAAAAAAAAAAAAAGATTTTTATTCTAGAGAGGGCACCTGGTGGACCTTTGTATTTTTCCTGGAGTAGTGATTGTTTTCCTTCTCCAGACTAGCACTACGGAGGGGCTATCTCTGGCCTCCTGCCTAGTATTTTTTATGAGCATCCAATCCACAGAGATCTGTGGAGAAAAAACGTCTAAGTGTCTATGCTCTTGCTAAGCCACACTAGACCTTTATTATTGTTTTTTTTTTTAAGTTTTATTTATTTATTTTGAGACACAGAGAGAGAGAGCAAGCAGGGAGGGACAGAGAAAGAGAGGGAGAGAGAGAATTCCAGGCAGGCTCAGTACTGTCAGTGCAGGTGGGGCTTGAACTCCCAAACTGTGAGATCATGACCTGAGCCAAAATACTGAGTCAGACACTTAACCGACTGAGCCACCCACATGCTCCTAACCCATGCTAGATCTTTAGTAATTCATTAAAAATTATACCTGAATTCTACTTACCTGCCTGTATATTGGTCCCACCATTCTCCCTCTGCCACAGACCAGCCAGACCTTACATCTCTCCGTGGAGGTGCCTTTTTTTCCTTAAATTTCAGTCCACTTGGTTGCCCTGTAACCTTAGCTCTCTGATGGCTTCAAGAAAAGTCACAGCTTTTTTTTTTTTTTTAATTTTTTTTTCAACGTTTATTTATTTTTGGGACAGAGAGAGACAGAGCATGAATGGGGAAGGGGCAGAGAGAGGGAGACACAGAATCGGAAACAGGCTCCAGGCTCTGAGCCATCAGCCCAGAGCCTGACGCGGGGCTCGAACTCACAGACCGCGAGATCGTGACCTGGCTGAAGTCGGACGCTTAACCGACTGTGCCACCCAGGCGCCCCAGAAAAGTCACAGCTTTTGATGTAAGAAACAAAGCTGAGGAACTGTAGATAAAATTAAATATATAACCCACTGCCCATTGACTGATATTTGAGATAGGCAGAGTATGATATTCTTTCAGGAACTCCCAACTATCTTAATGTTTATACTTTGCTAGAGGGAAAAACAACCTTAGCTTGACAATACCTAGGCCCCTAGGATCCTGTGTGTCTTTAGCATATGAAAGTCTGTTTGGAAACCTCCAGGTACCTTTTATCTTCCCCAACTCCCAAGTATAAGATTGGTTCCTCCGCACAACCCCAGTGCAGCTCTTTCTGTCCACAGGTCCTGTCCCTGTGCTTTAATGAAACTACCTTTTTTGTACTGAAGACATACCAAGAATTCTTTCTTAGCTGTCATCTCCAAACCCCAACACTCCAAACCATATCAGTTATGTAGATTATTTGGCTTTTTCTTGTCGTTGGAGTGGGAGTGATGCTTTCACCATCTTTCTACATCTTAAATCTAATTTGTGATTAAATATATATTTGGTCTTCATCAACTGTTTCTAGACACAGCTCCTATAATTTCCTATATAAGAGCCATAGGGGCTTTTTGTTATAATATTTGTGTTTGTTCTCAATTCCTGAAATAGTTCAAGGGCAATAAAGGTGAAATGGATGTCTTTTGTTATTTATACAACAATCCCCTTTCAGCCATACCTCTGAGTTTATGTTAATGAAGTGATTTTTGGAAAACATCTTGATCTCCTAAGGATGGAGGTTGGTTGCTAGAGGAACCAGACCTGTGATTAGGAGATTGGTAACTTAGGTTCAGTCTGACCTCTGGGGAGGGGAGAGGGGCTGGAGATTGAGTCAATCTCTAATGGCCAATGATTTTCATCAATCATGCCTTTGTAATGAAGCCTCCTTAAAAATCCCATAAGGAGAGAGTTTGGAGAGCGCCCAGGTTGGTGAACAGGTGGAGGTCCTGGGTGAGTAGCGGCTTGCTCAGAGAGAGCATGGAAAGTCCACACCCCTTTCCATATACCTTGCCCTAAGCATCTTTTCCATCTGGCTGTTCCTGAGTTATATCCTTTTTATTTTTTTATTTCTTATTTTTTTTAATGTTTATTTGTTTTTGAGGGAGAGAGAGACAGAGCATGATGGGAAGGGGGCAGAGAGAGAGGGAGACAGAATCTGAAGCAGGCTTCAGGCTCTGAGCTGACAGCGCAGAGCCCTACCTGGGGCTGGAACTCACAAGCTGTGAGATCATGACCTGACTGAGCCACTCAGGTGCCCCCCCTGAATTATATCTTTTTTTAATAAACTGGTAATCTAGTAAGTAAACTTTTTCTGTGAGCTACTCGAACAAATTAATTGAACCCAAGGACGGGGCAGTGGGACCCTTCAATTGCCAGGCATATTGGAAGCCCTGGTAACAACCTGAACCTGCATTTGGCATTGGAAGAGGGGAAAGTTTTGTGGGACCGAGCTCTTAACCTGTGAGATCTCCAGGTGGATAGTGTCAGGAGTAAGTTAAGTGTTGCAAAATTGCTTGATGTGTGGAAAACCATACATCTGGTGTCAGAAGTCCAAACAAGAATGTGTGGGAGCCCCAGCCTCCTCCCGCCAGCTAGCTAGGGTTTGATGGAATAGGGGAGAGGCTGGAATGGGCACTGGGACCAGGGACCAGGTTTCTCTGCTTGCCCTGGGTTGAATTGGGTGGAAAAAGGCAATCTAGATCTCTCTGCACCTGACTCATGGGAGACTATAAGCTCCTCTGCTATTTTCAAGTTTGTTTTCATGGTTGCTTTGGCTCAGCTGACAGACACGTGAAAACAAGTACGTTCCCACGTGTCTGTGCCTGCAGAGGGAAACCTGCATGGCTTGGTGCCAGGAGTGAAAGGAAGAGTGGTGCTGCCTTAAAGCCAGTTCTCATCTAAGCGGAGGTAGGCTGGCTCCACTCTGGGAGTGAGAGAAGGCTTATCAGTGCCCAGAGGAGTTTTTTCACTTCGCCTCCAATCCAGACTCTGGAAGGGGACCGGAACAGGTAAGGCAGGAGTTTTGGATGGAGCTGTGGAGACTGGAGTTTTCCCTGAGAACTACTTACTCTTGAGTGGCTGTGGTTCCCTTACTCTGAGCTCCATGAGGTAAGGTTCTGGCATCTCCATCTTTGTTAAGTAGATGAGAGGCTTCTGGGAAGATGATGTACTGATCTCATTCTTATCCCTGGAAATTATCTCTGTGACCTTAAAAGACTGACTCCTGGGTGGGAATCAAATGGCTTACAGGATTTCTTTATCCAGAACATGAGGGGGGAGTAAATAGGTGATCTGAATTCCCGATTCCTGGGGCATAGGAAGGTTCTTGTCTTCCTCTGACAGATTCTGGGTTCTTTATATGAAGATTGGTGTGGAGTCTAATTTTCCTGAGGTTTCTGGACTGGCCCAACTCTAAACCAAAAGTAGTAGTGTGTGTGCCATCTCCATATAGGATGCCTTCCGATGCCAGGTCTGTGGATAAGAAAAGTCATGTAGCTCCGATTGAGTGTCAGAATTCCTGGGTCCTATTCTGGGAGAATCTCTTTGCAACCCAGATGGTAGTGAGAGGCACATGCTGAGAAGGAAAACAAATAAACAGATAGCAGTTGAGCCCCAGGTTAGGGTGCCCTCTGTGTGTTCTTTCTCCATCTGGTCTTGTTGTCTCTTTTTCTGGGCACTTTAGAAAAAGAGATGTGTTGAACGGGGAAAGCAGCAATGAGGGAAGTAAGGTGGAAGTGGTGGACTTAGCAACACACAGGTGTGTATTTTCATGAAGATCCTTTCCTTGGTCTAGTCTTTGTAATGGCCCTGGTCTTAGCATCTTCCCAGTCCTTCTTACTACCTGCTCATATTCTTTCGTATTTTTTGCTGGCCTGAGAGTAGCTACAGACTTCTCTGCATGTGGCTAGATACTGCAGGAGTTCCTGTTTATGTTTGGATGGAAGTGAGTGGGTTTGGGCAGTGAGGGACCTATCAGGCTGGCTAGGGCTGTGAACCTGGTGCTGGGAGTTTGGTCTCTGCAGGTCAGGTTTGCAGCTTGTTGTTGTTGTTGTTGTTGTTGTTGTTTTTAAGTTTATTTATTTATTTTGAGAGAGAAAGAAAGAGAGAATCCGAGGCAGGCTCTGCACTGTCAGCACAGAGCCCCAGAGCCCAATTGGTGCTTGAACTGATGAACCGTGGATCATGACCTGAGCCGAAATCAATTGCTAGATGCTTAACTGACTGAGCCACCCAGGCACCCCTGGTTTGCAGGTTTTAAACTGACCAAACTAGACTCTGTAGCTCAGGGGTTAGAGCACTGGTCTCATAAACTAACCAGACTAAAACCTATACCTTAGGGAGAATCCGTGCTATGGCTAGGCCTAATGCCAACCTAATGGCTGGGTGTCAAGCCAGGTACCTCTTGTTGGAAGTTGCCATCGCCTGAACCCTGTCATTGTCATCTTTCTTGGGAGCACTAGATGTCTGCCTACCTCCATTTATTTCTCTGTGTCCTCTGGTGGGAACTGATACAAGGTCATTGTATTTAGATCTATGTGCAAGGCATGCCATTCCTACAAAAGACGTAGTTCTCTAAACCAGAGACTCACCAGCTCCTGCCCTAGACTAATACATTTATATTCTTTGCCAGGCCACAGGAAACATAAGTGTGAAGGAGACATTTGCCATGGAAGCCAGGGAGCTGGAGAGCCCCACGCCAGCCTACCATCTCATTCCTGAGGCCAGCCAGCCCAGAGAGAAAGATGTCAGCATGCAACCTCAACGGACCATGGAAACTATGCAGCTAAAAAAGGAGATCTCTCTGTTGAATGGGGTCAGCCTGGTGGTGGGCAACATGATTGGCTCAGGAATCTTTGTCTCACCCAAAGGCGTGCTGGTATACACTGCCTCCTATGGGTTGTCACTAGTCATATGGGCCATTGGTGGGCTTTTCTCAGTTGTTGGTGCCCTTTGCTATGCGGAGCTGGGGACTACCATCACCAAGTCTGGGGCCAGCTATGCTTATATTCTAGAAGCTTTTGGGGGCTTCATTGCCTTCATCCGCCTTTGGGCCTCCTTGCTAATTGTTGAGCCCACCAGTCAGGCCATCATTGCCATCACCTTCGCCAACTACATCATCCAGCCCTCGTTCCCCACCTGTGATCCCCCGTACCTGGCCTGCCGTCTCCTCGCTGCTGCTTGCATATGTAAGTCTGGGGTTTAGTGGGAAAGTATGTTTGAGGATGTGGGTTCCTTTAATAATGCTAATGGTACCTCATATTTGAACAGTATATTTTGCTTTATGGGAGGAAGAGAGGCATCTTACCTTTTGAAGAAGTAATTTTACCAAAGCCATTTAACCCTGAGAGATAAGTAAGGGTAAGGGATAGAGATGAGAGAAATTTGAGTCTGTTTGTGGCTTTTGGTGCCTCACATTCCTTCAACTCTTGACTGTTACAGAGTTCTGTGCTCCAGTCTCTGTGACAGGTTGGTGCATGTCTTATTTTTGTCTTATCAGATGTTTTGATTGGAGTCAATAGCACTACTTGTGGCTTAACCCAGAAAAAAACCTCAGTGCTGAGGACTTTATTTTGCTTCCCAGCTTTTTATCTTAATCCAGTTAAAAAAAAGAAAACAAACCAGTTTAGAGGCTGAGAAAAGAGCTTCTCTAGATTGTTGGGGGTGGGGGGTGAGGGGGTCCCAAGGTCTTACCCATCAGGCCCACAGGACTACTGCTCCCTGCCACTTCCACTCTTTGCAGCCCATTGTGTTTTGTTTTGTTTTTTTTTTTTTTAATTTTTTAATGTTTATTTTTTTGAGAGAGAGAGATAGAACATGAGCATGGGAGAGGCAGAGAGAGAAGACACAGAATCCTAAACAGGCTCCTGGCTCTGAGCTGTCAGCACAGAGCCCGACACGGGGCTCAAACCCACAAACTGTGAGATCACGACCTGAGCTGAAGTCAGATGCTTGACCGACTGAGCCACCCAGGTGCCCCTCTTTGCAGCCCATTCTAAGCAGCAGGCACCACACCAAAATGGCTTTTTCCCATTGGTGTTTCAGATTTCTTTACACTGACTTTGTAAACAAGCTCTGCTTGTGGCCAGTGACAGGAAGGTGGCTTCTAGCCCATATTTGGGTTTCTGAGGACAGAACCTGAGAGATTCCAGTTCATCCCTCTTTATTTTCCTTTTTCTCTTACGAGGTGGTGAAGAGTGATTCTGCCTAAAGTCACCGAAAAGAAAGAAGATTGCTGTGAATTTACACAGTCTTGTAGAGCTAGTGTTTTAGCTGAGAAGTGGCCCAGAATTCCCTGTGTTCCTTAAGCACTGTGCTGCCAGAAGCACTTAATTATACTCTGTCCTTTCCGTATCTCTGCTTGCAAAAGCTTTGGCAGTGTGTGTAGTTTATCCACAGTGTTAAAAATAGGCTGAGAGTACCTTGGAGTTAGCAATAAAGGATTGTACTGTACACTGGGCCTCCTGACTTTAAGGATTTGTTAAAGACAAATGTTAAAGGGAACCCCTCCACATAGAGCCCCAGGAAGAGGGAAAGTGGGTACTCAGCTGTATTGTATGTCTGGTAGGGTCTGGCCAGGGGAACTCTGGCCAGACTGAGTTGTCTAGAAAAAGAATAATTTTCTGGGGTGCCTGGGTGGCTCAGTCAGTTAAGCATCTGACTTTGGCTTAGGTCATGATCTCACAGTTCCTGGGTTTGAGCCCCACATCAGGCTGTCTGCTGAGAGAGCCTGCTTCAGGTCCTCTCTCCCTCCTGCCCTCTCTCTGCCCCTTCCCTGCTCTCAGTCTCTCTCAGTTTCAAAAAATAATAATAATTTTCTGATTACAAAATATGTTAGGGGGTGCCTAGGTGGTGGCTCATTTGGTTAAGTATCTGGCTCTTGATTTCGGCTCAGGTCATGATCTCATGGGTTCATGAGATTGAGCCCTGCGTTGGGCTTTGCACTGACAGAGTGGAGCCCGCTTAGGATTCTCTCTCCCTCTCTCTCTGCCCCTCCCCCTCTCTCAAAATAAATAAACATTAAAGAAAAAATAAAATAAAATGTATTCATTAAGGAGAAAATTAACTTGACCACAAATCACCCATAATCTACCACCAAAAGATGAGCACTTTTAATAGTTAAATCATGTCTTCATTTCTTTCTTTTTATAGAATTGGTATCATACTTTGCATATAACTTTATATTCTGCATTTTAAATTTAGTATATCATTTTTTTTTTCGTTTTGTGGAATGTTCTTCAAAAGAAACATTTTTTAAAGTAGTGTCTCTTTTACTATTATTGTTTAGAGGTAATATGCAATGTTACAAGCACTTTGAAAATGCAAAAAAATAGAAAAAAGAAAAGAAAAATCACCCATAATTTTAACTCCCAGAGAAGTATTGCTGCTATTTGTGTGAAATACCTGTGGTATTTTTTTTTTCCCGTGCTTATCTCATTTTTTACAAGTACTTTTGAGATCATACTCTGTGTGGTTTGTATAATACTTTTAAAAATTTAATATTTAATCCCTTTCATGATATATTCTTAGAAAACATGGTTTAGGGACACATAAGTAGGTTCCTGGCAGTGTGGTATAGTGGTTAAGTTCACAGGCTCCCATGCCAGACTGGGATTGATTCCAGCTTTACCAGCTGTTTTTCTAGCTGTTAACCTTAGAGTAGTTAGTTAACTGTTGCTTTGGTCTTCTCATTTGTAAAATGGAAATATCAATCGTACCTACTGAAAAGATGGTTGTGAGGAGTAAATGAATCAATACATGTATAGTACTTCTCTGTGTCTGGCATATAGTAAGTGTTCCATAATATCATTATAAATAATATTGCTGTGGGAGTCTTTGTATATATAGTTTCAGAGTTTCTGCATCTTTTTTTAGGGTAGAATTATACAAGAGAAATACTTGTGTCTAAAGAAATAAACTGTTTTAAGATTCTTCATGTGTTACCCAATTTTCTTCTAGAAGGTTTTGTGAGTTTGTGCTCTTATCTAAGCAACTGAGAGTGCCTGTGCATTGGTCTCGTGTTGGCCTTAGGGTGAATTCCAAAAATAACCAAGTCAAAGGACACCTCTATATATAATTTTTCATGTGCAAAAGATTTTTATTTGCTAAATCCTTTTTCCTTTATGATTTTCCTCATTGTTTTTGTGCTTAGGAAGCCCATCCCCATATCAGGAACTGCTCTTTTGATTGGAGAAGAGACCTCACTTCTTAGAAGTGCATTCATAGCATCTGTAGCTGCTTTTATTCAAGTGTACTTTTACCCAGAGTACTCAGGATCAGAATTCCTTCAAGCCCCTATCCTAGAAGCCCAGGCTTTTTCACAATGCATGTATGTAGGCAGGAAATTGTCAGAGACGGGCCGAAGTTATAAAACCATGTCTCATTCTAACTGACAAGACTTTGGAGTTCAGCTTGCTCCTCTTCTTGGAACTTAGGGTGTAGAATCGGGCTGATGCATCATCTAACAAATCTGGAATGTGCTGAAGGGAGTCTCTTTGGGCAGGGGTGGCAGTGAGAACGACGTGGTCTTAAGAGACAAAAATTTGGAAGAAACCAATTAGGTCATAATTAAGGGGGAAACCCCCAAAATCTGCACTTGTAACCATGGTGAAATTTATGTGGGATAGGATAATTAAGTTAGTCTAAAATTGAGATATGAGAGGGGTCCACGTTGTTGTTTGGGAGACTGTCTACAGAAATTATAACCATGCCAAGCTAGACAATTAAAGTTCCATTCTAGAAGAAAGGGCCCAGATAGTCTCCATATAACAACTCCAGGTCAGAGCTGCAAGCTGGTGCCCCATGGGCCAGACTTGACCCACAGATATATTTGTTTGGCCTCGTGTTGTAAGCAATTTTGAATTACTTGCCAAAATATGAAAATCAGGACTGGACCTTTCTTTTGAAAAGCCAAAAGTTCTGGTAACCTTGGACCCACATTCTTTACTGACACAATCAGCTGCCTTTGAGTAGTGGTTGCTCTCTTTAAAGGAGCATACACTCGTTAGTCTGCTACAGCCCTCCACTCCCTCTTGTTTAATACCCAGACATTCTTACCATTGCTCACTTGTATTACCTACTTGGACCTTGAAGGTGTTACTAATTCAAATCCTGGCTTTATAGCAGCCCCTTACCCTATTCCCAGATTACACTGGCAGAGAGATCCTAGCAACTTTTGTTAAATTGCAGGCTATTTTAGCTACTTACTATCCTAGGGCAGTGGTTCTCAACCGGAGGTGAGTTTGTCCCCCAGGAGGCATTTGGCAAGGTCTGGAGAGATTTTTGGTTGTCACACCTGCTGGGAAGGGGTGCTACTGGCATCTAGTGGGCAGAAGCCAGATCTTATAAAGTACAAGCATCTTATAAAGTATAAGACAGCCTCATACAATTAAGCCTTTTCTAGCCCCAAATGTCAATAGTGCCGAGGTTGAGAAACTCTATTCTAAAGGTGCATTCTACTCATATCTGTGCTGGGAGCTTGGACTCTTCTGTGGTGGGTGGGGCCTCAGGCTGCCAATTGGACTCAGTATGCTTAGAGGCTCTTACTCACTTATGGGACCGTAGGGGAAAATGGCAGTTCTTGAGGTCCATAGGTCCCTTCTCTGGCCAGGTGACCAGCAGTATTCTTGATAACTCAGGTGCCCAGGAGTACTTGATTTGATTGCGATGTTTCTGTCTTAGGTGTTGTCATTCTGTTTATCTTTGTGGGATCCTGCCTGTTGTGTAGGCTCACACGTATCATTGGAGATTATTTGCTGTAAAGGTTTCAGTATAGAAGTCATTTAGCATTGACACTGGCATCAAAGCAGAGGCTTGCTCACACTGAGATCCATTTCCCCCACCCTCCACCCCCCATGGTTTGTTTGGCAAGGCCCACAGTGAAGAAGAGCTGGAGGAGGAGGAGCAGGAGCTGGAGGAGATGGGGGAGGGAGACTGCCAAGGGGGAGACGAGTGAAGAAACACCGTATAATTCCTGAATAACTTTCTGTTGTCTCTTGCTGTCTTAGGCACTGGCATGGCCAGGGTTCTGAGAAGGAAGGGTATGCTCCCCTTTTTTGGTCAGTTGTTGCTATGGATAGACAGCTTTCATGTTCTGAAAGTGACAGGCCTCAGAAGGACTGGGTCTTTAGCAGTACAAAGACCCTGGAGTCTACCCCTGTATAGAGCATGAATGGTTTGATAATAAGAGTAAATGTGTATATCTGTGTAATTAAAAACAAGGAGGGGGTGCCTGAGTGCCTAAGTTGGTTAAGAGTCTGATTCTTGATCTCAGCTCAGGTCATGATCTCAGGGCTTGTGGGTTTGAGCCCTGCATTGGGCTCAGTGTTTACAGCCTGGAGTCTGCTTGGGATTCTCTCTCTCTCCCTCTCTCTCTTTGCCCCTTCCCACTTGTTCATGAGCACCCACATATATTCTCTCTAAATGAATGAATGAATGAATGAATGAATGAATAAACTTTAAGCAAACAAACAAGGGGGTTTCTTAACAAGGCATATACCTGACATATTCATATGCATCCTGAGAGGTAGCTCCAGATTCCAGGATTTACATTTGGAAGGGTTTACTTCTCCTGGACTGTTGTACATTTTTCTCCTAATATATTTGTAGATGGTCTCTCCCCTGCTTTTTTTCTTCTTCTGCCTTGTAGCTGCTGTTGTTAAGGATTGCACTCCTGTGTCCTTGAGCGCCCCTTAGTAACACCCAGCTTGTTTGTGGGAGGAATTGGAAGGGTTCCTTCCTTTCCCTGTTGCTGTGGGAAAAGGGAGCTGTGACTATTAGCATAACTGGGACTATAGCTGCAGATTGCCAAGTCATCTCGTCATCAGAAAGAGAATATGAGAGGCACAATTCTGTTGTAGGGCACATGTATTATCCAGGATGAATTTCGGCTTCAAACAACTGAAAACCGAAAGCAGTATGGCTCAAATATATTGAAGTTTATTTCTCTCACATATTAAAAGTTTATTTCTCTCACAGCATTGTGGGGCTGGTAGGATGACTTTATAGTTTTTCGGGGAGCCAGGTTCCTTCCTTCTGCTTCACTGCTCTGCCATCTTCAGCATGCGACTTCTACCTAGCTGGTGGTCCAAGATGGCTACTCACGCTCTAGCTGTCAAGTCTGCACTGTAGCTGATACGGAGAACAAAGAAAGGCATGTGCTGCCCTTCAAACAGACTTCCTGAGGTCTTATTTATATGAATGTTTGCTTACATCCCTGGGGCAAGAACTTAGTTATCTGGCCATACCTGCCTGCGGAGAGAGGCTGGGAAATGTCAACTTTATTTTGGGCGGCCATGACTACGCTAAAATTTCTATTACTAAGGAAAAAATGGAAGAAGAGATATTAAAAGATAACTAGCAGTTTTTGCCACAGAGAGACTTTAGGGATTTGTTTCTGCTTTGGGGTTGGGTATGGATCTGCTAAAGCCCCTAGAGACTGAAGACCCTCATATGGACCCCACACTTGCTGGTACAGGCTTTCCAGCCAGGAAATGAGATCGGGAGAAGAGGGAAGTCTTGGATGTTGTAATTGTGGTAGTTGCGTCTGAGCACCTGGCCTCCAGGCTCAGCTTTGTGCTTAAGCCCTGACAGAATCTATGGTGCTAGATGGGGTTGGGAATTTGGGGAGGCTTGAAGGGGTGGGATCAGATAGTGATATGTTTCTTACTTAATTAAAATCAGGAAAACCTTAAGGGGACTTGGCTTCTATATGGTAGACTGTTCTTGGAGCTCCCTGTTCTCTGGCAGGGCTGAGAGTGTGGTGAAGCAAGTAAGGCTCCGGGGACAGCATTTAAGGATGCACTCACTCTGGGGGTGAGTCCCCCAGACACCTGGGGGTGTCTGGGTGGTCCATTGGTTAAGAGTCTGACTCTTGGTTTCGGCTCAGGTCATGATCTAGCAGTTGGTAAGTATGAGCCCCGCCCTGACGATGCAGAGCCTGCTCAGGATTCTCTCTCTTTCTGCCCCTCCCCTGCTCCTGCTCTCTCTCTTCCCTTCTCTGTCTCAAAAAATAAATAAATAAACTTAAAAAAGAAAAAAAGGATGCATTCATGCTGAGGTTCTCCAGGCGATCCTGAAAGTGAGCACCTCCTTAAATTTTGTGTCCCAGACACCCTCCTTACCTCACCCTACTTCTGGCCTTGCTCCCTGGCTACACGTTGTTTTAGATTAAGTATTTTAATTTTTACTGAGGAAGAAGCATTTATGCCTGGTAAATAACAGTGTAAAACAGTGTACAATGGAAAAAGTGTCTCTCCCTCACCAGAGCTTTGGTCTTCTTCCCCAGAGGCAACCACTGTGACCAGGCTCTTTTGTATCTTTCCAGCTGTCATTCAGAAGGGGCTCTGAGGGGATTTCCCCTCAGGAAATTGGCAGGAGTCATTGAATTGCACTATGTGCAATATTTACTTCTGTGCTGAGAGGATCAAGCCAGGGGGGAGATTTGTAGCAGGATGGAGGGAAGGAGAAGGAACAGGAGTGAGAGGGAGTGCCTGTCAGTGGGGCTGTGGAGTATGTCTTCTTTTCTCCTCCATCTTGCAGCCACATCTTGGTGCTGTAAGGCACAAGCACGGTGAGCACAGCTAGGGCGTCGTGAGATAGTCTCTTTCTTTGTGTGTATGTCCGTCTTTTTGTCTGTCACTCTTTTTGTCCCTTCTCTCTGTCTCTCTTGGTCTGTCTCTTATCTCTCTCTCCCCTGTCTTCTGTGTATTTCTGCACCTTTCTCTGTTAGTCTTTTTCTCACAATCTGCACACCCTCTCACCTCTGCTTCTTTTCATAGTTCTGTTTCCTTCCTCTGCTTTTTTGTGGTTTTTGTTCCTCTGTTACAAGGGCCTGTATGTACCTTCGACTTGCTGTGTCTCCCAACTCTGCTACTGTTAGATAGATTCCATTTCTTGCTGCCCCACTCTGTGTTCCTGGGAAAGATAATTGAATAGGTTCACCTTGGGTGATCAGCTGTGATAGGTGAGGGGGGGAGCAATTCCCAAGAAGGGGCCTGGCAGATACCTCAAAATATGCTTACTGTGTTGGATAGGGGTCTGCGGATTACTGGTGGCTATTAACTTGGTAATCCTTATGCTAGCTGATCTAGGCTTAACCCCCACAGAGAACTTGGATTAGCAGGGCAGGTCCCTGGGAAGACCTGCCAGCAGCATGCATTCCTTTGGCCTTCCCTCCTCTTTGACCATTGCCTTCCTCCATCCCCCGTATGACTAACTAGTGAGCACCTGTATCATTTGCCAGAGTACTGAGTGAAAGGTCTTTAAGGGCTATGGAGGCTGTTTAGCCACCATGTTTATTTCCGCAGGCTCTAGGCTTCCTCACATCTGAGTAGAGAAATGTCAACTTTCTGACAATTGCCTCACTCTAGGGAATTGGTGATTAAGTGAAAGTCATCACCATCTTTTTTTTTAATGTTTATTTTTGAGAGAGAGAGAGTGTGTGTGGGTGCGTGCAAGTGCAAGTGGGGAGGGGCAGAGAGAGAGAATTTCAACTGGGTCTGCACTGTCAGTGGGGAGCCTGACATGGGGCTTGAACTGATGAACCGCAAAGACCATGACCTGAGCTGAAATCAAGAGTTGGATGCTCAACCAACTGAGCCACCCAGACACTCCAAAGTTCATCAACATCTTGATTCCAACCAGAGTTTATCAGTTCCCCTCTTTGCTTGGCAATAAGCTTAAGAAAACAATATGCTTTTGTTTCCCCCTAATAGTTGTGGTCTTCTATGGGCACATGCCCAAGGGGGAGACCTTCATGAGACAGATGTCCGTATGACCATAGCATGAGTTACTAAGCTGTGCTGTGAAGTGGGAATGCCATAGGGTTCAGGGAGAGAGAGCTCAGTGAGGGGCTGCCTGGTATATTTGGGGAAGGTTTTACAGAGGAGGTGGGGATTTAGCTAGATCTTGAAAGTGGGAGTTGTTGGCTGTGGCAGGAGGAGGAAGAAAGGACATTTCTTTTAAATGTATATATGGCACCAGTAAGAAGAGAGTCTGGCTGAAGGAGAGAGTGCAAAATGGGTAGGAGTAGGTGGAGGCAGCCTGGAGGATGAACCCAAAAGATTTTGTAATAATGTTTGAGGTTCACATAAAAGTTCTATTGTTGGAGGCTTAGAGCAGTACTTAGCAGTGTCACTGTGGAGCCTCTTGTATTCTGTTCTTGTGTCTTCCTGGTGGGTCAGAGCAGTCCCTGTTTAGCAACAGTAAGGTGCTGGGACACTCTGCATAGGGCCCAGATATCACTGATGTCCACGAAGAGCTGGAATGTAAAGCCAGTAGTGCAGACAGGAGCCTAGAGAATGTCCAAGCAAGCTTTGTTTTGCATGGGCCTCACTGAGAATCAGGAGGTTTGGATAGAAATGGAGGGGGTGGATGGGGAGGGGGTCCTTGTAAGCTTAGGAATGGTGGTTAGCCTTATCTATAAAATGGGAATAGGAACACCTGTATTTTAAGGTTGTGAGAATTAATCGAGAGGATGCATGTGGAATTGTCAGGTACATAACAGGCTTTTAAAAATATATACTTACATGCAAAACATCGTCTCTCTAATTCCTAGGTGACTTGCCACTTGTATTTAAATTCACCTCATTTATTGATGGACCTCTCTTGTCCCCACTTTCTAATGTGGCCTTGGAAATGTTTTGTGCCTTGGGTGGCTTGGAACCTTGGGAGTCTGAGTGGGGAAGGGTGGGTGAAATCCATTATTTCTGGGCCTGGGGGCAATTTCCAAAAATGATTCTGGCTGTCAGAATTAATGAATATGTGTTAATGCATGCCTTTGTATCTTAACTTGTCAACAGTGATGGGCAGATTGTGGATATCCCTCCATTTGCCTGTTCTTGTGGTTCTGACTCGATCACTGGCCCCTTTGGTTTTAGTTAGGGCAGAAGTGATGCTCTCTAAGGAGAGGTTGGGTCACTGTGCCCTCAGCTCAAGCCTGCCAGTGATTTTATGTTTTTCCTTCTAGGTCTGCTGACATTTGTCAACTGTGCCTATGTCAAGTGGGGCACACGTGTGCAGGACACGTTCACTTATGCCAAGGTCTTAGCGCTCATTGCCATCATTGTCATGGGCCTCGTTAAACTGTGCCAGGGTAAGATGGGCCTGGGCTTGGAAGGAGGGTGAATGACTCCAGGAATTTGTGTGGATTTCCTGAGGAGGACATGGGAAATCTTGGCTTAACTGATCAGCTCATTCTATGTATATCCTAGACTGTCATTGAGAGTAAGACATCTGTTCCTGGGCTCCTTGGACCAGGCTGGCTTGGCCAACTGAACATGAGTCAGTCCCTCTCGCAGGGCTGTTTTCCCTTTGTGGAGGCTGGGAACATTGCAAGAAGGCAGCTGAGAGCCTAGGAATTCTTGAAACCTGGGTCGTGTGTAATTGGGTCATAAATGTAGCTGATGGGGATAGAGTGAGCCCTGCTGTGGCCCTGTTTTTGGTCTGTGACTGCCAGGCAGCAAGTAGGAAGACTTGGCCCTCCTTGAGAGGAGTGGGAAGGTGTGCATAGAAGGCGGATGGAATGTAGAAATGAGTGGTTATTTTGGAGTCTTTACTTTTTGCTTTTATTTAGCATTTGAACCCAAAGTCAGCTCTCAGCAAAATATTAAAATAGTATGAAGCACTGGCTTTCCTACATGTTGGCTTTAGGAAAGCTTTTCATTCCTGAATCAGAGTAAACTAGCAGGGAGGGTAAAAGGCCTCATGAGGTCTCCTGAGCTCTTAGGGAAGTCCTGTGGTGTCTTTGGCCAAGGATATCTCAATCACTTACTTAGCAACCCAGTTCTATATTGTCTGTCTCTAAACTCAGCTGTGTTTACATTTACCAGGGAGAGGTGAGACCCCCTTCTCAGATCTATTGGTTTTGGAATTCAGAAAGCTCTGTTTTCAAGTGCCTTCGGTGATTCTGGTCCAGTACCTTGGCATATGTGCCAAGTTAGTACAGCCAGCCATTTGGATGTCCCTGGAGTCTCAGGAACATCTCAGGTCAAATTGGGTAGCTGAATTAGCCTCCTACCAAGATCTGTGCCTTAGGAAACCACTGCTGTGAATGATGACTGACACCTCTCGGGCATGAAAACCCCTATTTTCCCTTCTCTTGCTGCACACCCATCCCTTTTTGATACATTAAAGGAATAGGTCTGCTTTTTGCAGGGGATTACAGCAGGCTTCCTTAGAAGTATGGATCTTGTAAGAAAAAAAAAAGTATGGATCTTGTTTAAAAAACCTCCAGTGTGTCTAGAAGGTCTCTCTTCTGGGCAACTGGGTGCTGCTCCGTTGGCTTTCAACTGTGGGGGCTCCAGATGCCTCCAAGGAGAACAACAGGTGCCTAGGCTGGCTCTCCATGGGTGGAAGTGGCTTAGGCCTACCCCAGGCGCAGTGAGAGATAAGAAGACCCCAGTTCCTACATAGCCTGTGATTTCCTGCTGCATGCAACCGCAGCCCCTGCAATTAGAGCAACAGAGTTCCCTCCATGAGAATGAGAAAACTGTTTGACCACATTGTACAGTGGTCTTGGCCAAAAGAGATAGTTCCACAGGAAGGTCTAATTGTTAGTTAAAAATGTAAAACAGGGTTACTTCTAAAAATAGGAAGAACTCTGGCCTACCGTGAGGTCACTTGGAAATTCAGCAGAGCTTTGGAAAAGGTGTTATCACTTCAGAAGGCAGCCAGGAATGTTTTTGTTTTTCTGAGATTGTGTAATTTTGCTAAAGGAATATGAACTTTCTTGAGGGAGTGGGTGGGGTGATAAAGTACAGGGAGCTGGTGGTTGTTCTTTTGGTGTTAAATTATGTTTTTTTCCTTCCCTCTGCCCGCTTGCTTTTCCCTTCTTTTCTTGACCCTCCTCTTTTTTTCTCCCCTCTTCACTTCCTCTTTCTTACTGCCTCTCCCTGTTCTTCCTCTTCTCCCTATACCTTCCATCTCTCCCCTCCTTCTTCCTCTTCCTTCTCCCTGAACCCCTTCCCCTATCTGCCTTTGCCCCCACAGGACACTCTGAGCACTTTCAGGATGCCTTTGAGGGTTCCTCCTGGGACATGGGAGACCTCTCTCTCGCCCTCTACTCTGCCCTCTTCTCTTACTCAGGTTGGGACACCCTTAATTTTGTAACAGAAGAAATCAAAAACCCAGAAAGGTAATGGTGGGATCACACTCTTTCCCCCCAACTTGGCTGGAACTCCTGCTAATAGTGGGCACACTTGCCCTCCTCCCTCTCCTCCTTTCTCTTTCTCTCATTCCTTCTTCTTCTCCCTACTGCCCTTTTTCTAGCTTGGAGGAATTAGGGGGTAAGCTGGGAATGAGTGAAGGTGGGAAAGCCCCTGGCTCCTCACCCTCAGGTTTACACTGAAGGATCCCCAGGGTCCTTGCTCAAGGAGAGGTCCTTCAGTGGGCAGTAGCTGACCCAGCTGGGGCTAAGGTGTTAGAACCTCGTCTCTGGTGCTGACACTGAGGCCTGAGGAGCCAGGAGCTTATTCTGGGCAGCCAGTTCCCCAGCCTGACCTCCAGTCCCTGGAGGACACTGCTCCTCCTTCAGTGGGGTCCATTGGTCCTATTGTGGTGAGGATCAAATACTGATCCCCAGCTATCCTCACAGAGAAGGGTTTCTCTCTCCCCCTCTCCTTCTCCCTGTCTCCCTTGCTCTCTCTGTTTCTCCATGGAAAGGGCATGGGATTCATATCCATCTTTGACCATGTGGGGAAGAGGAGCCTGCCTCAAAGATTTAGAACCAGGGAACTGTTAAACTTCAGAAAAATCCTTGGGTTAACTTTTTTTGACTCCAAGGATAGTTGATTCTAGGTAGTCCTGTCTCACTTGTCCTGACAGAAATTTGCCCCTGGCCATTGGGATTTCTATGCCAATTGTGACGCTCATCTACATCCTGACCAATGTGGCCTATTACACAGTGCTGAACATTTCAGATGTCCTTGACAGTGATGCTGTGGCTGTGGTGAGTACCCATTTGCTCATCACCTTTTCATACTGAATGGCTCAATCTTTCTTTCTGCAGCCATTCCAGTTCTGCAGGGTGGGATGATGGGTCTAGGTTAGAGGGTGGGTGGGCTGCTCAGTAGTGATGGCATTTGTCCTGATAGCATAGGTACAGGAGGCTTATGAAAGCCTGTCCTGTGCTGAGTGCCTTCTGTGCTCTGCCCTCAGACATTTGCTGACCAGACATTTGGCATGTTCAGCTGGACCATTCCTATTGCCGTTGCCCTGTCCTGCTTTGGGGGCCTCAATGCGTCTATCTTTGCTTCATCAAGGTACTGTGTTTCTGCCTTACCAATAACAGACTGCGGTATTTAATCCCCTCAGGCTCTAGGTGAGCCTGTAAGAGCCCTTCTTTCTCTTGGATATATAGGGTGTATGTGTGTGTAAGCTAATGTGCATGCATATGCTTGCCTTTGTGCAAACATTGTGTGCTTGAAGCTCACACTTCCATCTGAGACGAGGACAAACTGGTTAGAGGTAGAGCGGAGGAAGGTCGTAGCTTGGAGTAGTGATCCTGTCAGGGACTATACTCTAGGCTCCTAGAGTGGGTTATCTGCAGCCCCAGGATTCATTCCTTTAGAAGATTATTATTGAGCACTTGCTGTGTACCAGGTATTAGTACAGGATAACTCTGCCCCTCATTTCAAAAACACTAAGGCTGGCAGGTAGGCTCTTGCTCTCCTCTCTACATAGAGACTTATCTATAGGAGCATTTGTCTTTCCTCCTGTTTCAGAGAAAAGAGCAGTTCTGCTTTTCCAGGCTCACTCTGGGTTCTAGTACCACCCTCTTCTTTAGCATTTTGCTTCATCACTTGGCCCTTCTCTTTGGTGGATGTTCAGTTGGAGCCAGCTCTGCGCTTCTCTCATTTCTACTTAGTGAAATCACAAAACAACTTTTCTTATCTCCCTTCTTCCTTATGGACACACTTCTTGAGGGAATAGTATGCATTTTGACACTCAGTCATTTTTCTAACCATTATACTTTGGCTTCTACTACCTAAAGAAATGTTCTTATTACCAGTGTACCTGGGTACATTGTGTACCAGTGACCTCCTTCTTAGCCTGCTTTTAGGTCCTTATCCTACTGGATCCCCAAAGCAAGTGATGCTTACCACCCTCTACTTCTGAAACTATTCCTGTGACTCTGTGACTCTCTGATATCTGAGAGAAAGGCTTCTTTCCCGATTTCTCTTCCACTCACCTTATAAACGTTGCTGTCCCAGGACTGGGAGTGTAATAGATATTCAATAGATATTTTCTGCATGAACAGATAAGATGAACTAATAAAATAGTTTCATCCTGTTTATTTTTCTTACTAGTTTTGACACCCCAGTCCATGTACCTGGGGTCTCCCTAGGGTAACCAGAATAATAGAGAAATCAAAGTCTTGTAAAACAGTATGGTGTCATCTTCCCTTGCTTCAGCCTGGTGTGGCCAGGGTTGCACCAGATGTGACTCTTAACAAGTTACCCCACCCAGAGATGGTGTTTCCTATAGCCTTACCCTTACTGATTCCTAAGACATCCCAATTGGCTCTGTCAATCTTCTTCTTCTTCTTTTAATTCTTTAAATGTTTTTTTTATTTTTGAGAGAGAGAAGGAGTGAGAGAGACCGAGCATGAGAAGGGGAGGGGCAGAGAGAGAGGGAGACACAGAATCTGAAGCAGGCTTCAGGCTCCCAAGCTGTCAGCACAGAGCCTGACACAGGGCTCAAACCCATGAACTGAGATCATGACCAGAGCCGAAGTCAGATGCTTAACCAACTGAGCCGCCCAGGCACCCACCCACCCTTCCTTCCTTCCTTCCTTCCTTCCTTCCTTCCTTCCTTCCTTCCTTGGTTATTTATCTTTGAGAGAGAGAGCATGAGCAAGGAGGGGCAGAGAGAGAAGGAGAGAGAGAATCCCAAGCAGGCTCTGCGCTGTCAGTACAGAGCCCCAGGTAGGGCTTGAACTCACAATCTGTGAGTTCAGAGATCATTACCTGAGTGGAAACCAAGAATTGGACACTTAATCGACTGAGCCACCAGACACCGCTCTTTTTTTTTTTTTTTAATGTTTATTTACTTATTTCGGGAGAGAGAAAGCAAGAGAGAGAAAGAGAGCAGGGAAGGGGCAGAGAGAGGGAGAGAGAAGGAGAGAGAGAGAGAGAGGGGGGGGGGAGAGAGAGAGAGAGAGAGAGAGAAAGAAAATCCCTAGCAGGCTCCACACTGTCAGCACAGTGCCTGATGTGGGGCTCAATCCCACAAACCTTGAGATCATGAACTGAGCTGAAATCAAGAGTCGGACACTTAACTGACTGAGCCACCTAGGTGCCCCAGCTCTGACAGTCTTCTTAAAATACTTATGTGGTAGGTGCCTTTTAACCTCATTCAGCTATATTGTGGCATTGACAGAATGGGGGTGGGGATAGGGGATGCAGAGAGTAAGGGTCTGCATATAAAGGGGACTGCAGTGATGTCAAGATAATGCACAATTGTTTCTGTCTTACCTTCTCACTTTTTCTTTATTACCTATGTAGTTGTCTTTGTCTTTGTACTAGACACCTTTGCTGCACCAGGACATTACCTCCCCTTCCAGCATCCCCTCTACCATATTTCTTCTCTACCTAGCACAAATTATTAACCTCGTGTGAGCCAACTCCCAATATCTTGCCCTATGACCCTTCCAGATGCTATCTTCAACTCCTGTGGCTCCACCTGGATGGCCCACAGGTATCTCAATGCACTCCACTTGTGCTTTGTCTCTAGTTGTGATGTTATGTGCTATCAGTTCTCCTTGTGTGGCCTCTTTATTTTTCCCTTGGTGTCTACCCTCTTCTTCCAACTCAAACATGTACATGCATGCACACACATATATACACACACACACATGTAATGTATCACCAAATTTAGTTGAGGTTGTCACATATGTCTTGTTCTCTCCTAAACCAGGGTGTCTACCCTCATTCAGGCCTCTTCTGGGACAGTTGTCACAGATTGCTTTCTTGTGTGGCCTTCTCCCTATACCCTAGCCTCTCCCTCCTTTAGTTGGCTTCCATGATGCCCCCAGAGTCTCTGTGTCAAATCCTGTCAGGCCTTTACTTCAGAGCCACAGGTGACTCTCGGTGTTTGTTTAGACTCCACAGCATGGCCTGTGTGCAAGTTCTTTCCAGCTGTCTCCTCACACACCTTATCCTGGGACTGCAGGCATTCTAGTACCAACCTTCAAGGAGGCCACCCTCTTTCACTCCTCCAAGCTTCTTTTGCCTTTGCCTATGCTGTTTCCCACCTACCCACTCACCTTCTGGCAAACTCCAACTCTTCTTCCCAGCCCAGATATGGTTATCTCTTGTAAGGTTTTTTATTCCCTCAGCCCACCCAAGCCTGGTGAATGCCATGTGCTCCATGATGATGCTGTACACCCTGGTCTGTGGTTCATTTCTCTGCTGCTCTGTTTCTCAATCAGTAGGGCTCTTTGGGGACAGAGAGGAAGCCTGGGTTGTCTCTTTGAGCCCCAGGCTTGTCCTGTCCTATCATATATCAGGAGCTCGGGGAAGATAGAGAGAGAGAGCTGGCTGCCCTTCTTTAAACAGCCATTGTATTAAGTATGAAATTTGTGGGGTGATAGAGTGGAGGTACCCTTGGTGGAATGGATTGGAGTGCCAGTGAGTGATGGGAGGGTGAGGCATTCATTGGGTGATCGGTGGGTTTTATAGCTGAGGGGCTGGCGGCTGTCCATGGCCAACAGTGAGGTAGGACGTGCCTGGATAATGTTGAAGTACTGTACCCATGGTTGGAGGTTGGAAACATCTGTGGGTAAAGTTGGGGTGAGGGTGAGGGTAGGTTGGGTTGGGCATGCATAGAGAGCATGTGATGCTCCTGAGACACTGCCTCCTGCTTTTTTCTGGAGCTCTGAGCCTAGTTTGTCTGAGGAGTATGGCTGCATGGCTAAGTGAAAGGATCATCCTGACACACTTCTTGTCCTTTTAGGTTGTTCTTCGTGGGCTCCCGTGAGGGCCACCTCCCAGATGTACTGTCCATGATCCACATTGAGCGTTTTACACCCATCCCTGCTTTATTGTTCAATGTAAGCTCTGCTGGGGTGGGTGTGGGGATTGTAGTCCCTTGCTGACATTATGAGAAGACTGGGTGGGAGGTATAGCAGCTTCTTAAGACATTTCCCAAGCCAAAGGGCACCTGGGTGGCTTGGTCAGTTAAGATATTTTCCAAGCCTCTTAGTGTTTATTCTCTTTTCTTAAACTTTTTTAAAAATATAAAAGTAAAACAGAGCACCTAGGTGGCTCAGTTGGTTGAGCATCCGACTTCAGCTCAGGTCATGATCTCATAGTTCGTGAGTTCGGGCCCCACACTGGGCTCTGTGCGGACAGCTCAGAGCCTGGATCCTACTTCAGATTCCATGTCTCTCTCTCTCTCTCTGCCCCTCCCATGCTCACACTCTCTCTCTTTCTCTCTCAAAAATAAAAACACATTAAAATTTTTTTTAAGTAAAACAATTATATTAGAGAAGGAAACAGTACAAAAGAATATAAAAATGAATTTGTAAAATTTATCTTTTCTGTCAGTAGTTCTTTTCTTCTCCTTCTCCTCCTTTTTAGCTCCTTTTTTTTTTTTTTAATTTAATGAAAGCATATCTAGAAAAGCCAGTCCAGTTGTATACCAACTACCTAGGGGCCTCTATTCATACTATAGACATCATAGATTTATATACAGTAGATAGCAGTAAAGCATTTTATTCTAACAAAATCAGTAAATTATGAAAGTATTCTAACAAATGAGAAAAGACCTGAAGTAGGACTGCCATTTTCTCATTTGCACTAAGGTATTATATATATGAAGGCCAACAAAGGCCTTGAGAAACCTTACTCCAAGATTTGGTGGACGGTTTATTTATTTATATATTTTTGTCATTTAGTTATTTTCTGGTTTCATCACTTTAAATTTTGGATTCATCTGGAATTTATAGTGTATGGAGTGAGCGGGGGGAATTCATTTAATTTTTTCTCAAATGGCTAGCCAGCCATACCAATATCATTTATTAAATAATCCATTTATCCACAGTTTAAAATTATTCTTGTATAAAAATAATAGCTAATTTTTAGGGTGCTTCATATGTACCAAGTACAATTACATACCCCTTAAGTAGTATCATCAGCTCAACTTATCTTCTCCATTAACACCAACCTTCATTATTTAGCTTTGTACTGAATTTCTAAAAACTATTTTTTTTAATGCTTATTTATTTTTGAGAGAGAAAGAGAGAGAGGGAATGTGTAGGGGAGGGGCAGAGAGAGAAGGGGACAGAACATCTGAAGTGGGCTCCCAACTGACAGCAGTGAGCCTAATGTGGAGCTCGAACTCATGAACCACGAGATCATGGTTTGAGCTGAAGTCGGAGGCTCAACTGACTCTGCTACCCAGGTGCCCTGAATTTCTGAAATCTAAACAGGGACTAAGGATACTTCTATAGTTTTTTCTAACCCTCTGAAGTTTTCCTGGCAATTACATTTGTATTTCTCTTTATGAACTTCATTATTTTGTCAAAATAACATAAAATCTTCTCAGTATTTTTATTGGGATTGCATTGAATTTATAAATTTAGGGGAGATTTGACATCTTGTTTTTGAATCCTCTTTCACCCCACTTTTTTCAATACAGTCCCCTTTCTCTCCCAGAATGGGCTCTTTTTGTTTTAAATCCTTTGTTGATAATAGGTGAAAAGATTAAATGGGGAAACTCCATATTTTTGAAGTTTAAGTAAATCTGACCTTTCCCAGGACTCTAGTCCCTGATTCTGTCTTCTAGGACTTTTTTGTTCCAGAGGGCAAATTCTGTCATACCTGTTTTATCAGGGGTATAGATCCATTTTGCCAATCTACATTTCTAAGACCCCAGGACAGTGAGTTGGTTCTGGAGGCATTTCCTCCATTTATAAGCCAGGTAGTTGGGACTCAGGAGTGATGGTCTCCAGAGGGCAGTGTGTTTCATGTTGAGGTTGATGCATCAAAGTGAGGAGGGCCTAAATATCTGCCATCAGAAGGGGAAAGGAGTCTGGCTTCTTATTGAAGTGCTTGCAAAAAAGAAGGGAGGCATTGTGTATAGGAAGAGCCAACAGAAGAGGGAGAGATGCCACCTTGAAGGTTAATGCAGAGAATTGACCTATCTGATGCCAAGGGGTCACTGAAAAGAACTGGAGGTAGTCTGGTAAGCTAAATCAGCAATGAACGGCAGATCTCGTATTGATTGCTGGGTGGTTGGAGTCTCCTGGGGTGGCCTGTTAGTGACAATGCCCACTCCTTCTTCCCATCCCCTCCTCCTCCAGTGTACCATGACACTCATCTACCTCACTGTGGAAGATGTTTTCCTGCTCATCAACTACTTCAGCTTTAGCTACTGGTTCTTCGTGGGCCTGTCTGTTGCTGGACAGCTCTATCTTCGCTGGAAGGAGCCTGAGCGGCTCCGGCCTTTGAAGGTCAGTGACTGTGGACAGACAAGAGGGGTGGGCCATCTCCTGTAGGTGACTTCTCTGTACCCTGTTCCCGCATAGTGCTTTACCTCGTATCTCACCTCCCTCCATTTCAGCTGAGCCTGTTTTTTCCCATCGTGTTCTGCACATGCTCTGTGTTTCTGGTGATTGTGCCTCTATTCAGTGACACCATCAATTCCCTCATTGGCATCGGGATTGCCCTCTCCGGGGTTCCTGTGTATTTCGTGGGTGTTTATCTGCCAGAGTCCCAGAGGCCACTACTTATTCGGAATGTCCTGGGTAAGTTTCTTTGCCCATCACTCACTGCCTCTGTGTGTGTGTGTGTGTGTGTGTGTGTGTGTGTGTGTGTGTATGTGCGTGTGCACACACAGATGTGTGCAGAGGTGGGAGTGGTGGCTAAAAGCTTCCCCTACACTAGTGATGTACTGGAGACCACGTGACTTCTCAGTGACATGAGCACTTTAGTTCTAACTTTAGAGTCCTATTTTTGGGTTAAAACACTCCCTCCTGAAAGTGCAATCCATGTGGGGAGATGGGGAGTCATGTATCACTTTCTGGTTGGGCATGGAATGGAGGACAGTGAGGCTTATGGGGTTAAGAGGCAAAGCCTGGCACAGGATACCCAAGGGACAAGTGGGAGGGGGCCATAGATGTGCTTTAATCAACATTGTGGTGTTCTTATTGGGGTTGTAGCTAACCATCAGTTTGCTGAATTCTGTTCTCTATTTTCATTTAGCTGCTATCACCAAAGTCACCCAGCAGCTTTGCTTTTGTGTCCTGACCGAGCTTGATGTAGCTGAAGAGAAAAAGGCTGAAAGGAAAACTGACTAGAGGCCAGAGGTGATGTCCCTTGAGGCCTGGAAGACCAGCCACAGCCACCAAAGTCCAGATGACAAGACTGTACAGGCCCAACTCTCTTGTTCTAAAGGATCCTGTGGGCCACATTATGTAAGGGGGCTCAGGGCCAATGGCCTGCTTTGGTGGTCACTCTCATTGGGAGCAGACTCAGGGTCTGAGGCCAGCCTGAAGGTGGGAACTGTATAGAAAGTGGTGGTGGGAGGGCTTGGGGTCAGGGGAATAGTTGTTTCGTTTTGTTTCTGGTGAGTAGGTACAGCTTACCAAACACTTGGCAAGTTGCACTGGGGAAAAGGAAGTGCTAGGTTAATAGCTGTGGCTGGTGGTTCTGAATTTGATATTTGAGGTTTGAATCAGAAGTCTCTACAAAAGGGGCTGCTTTATGGCAAGTTTTCCTCTGACCAGGTCCAAGCATCTGACTGTAGAGGCCTAAAATGCTATCATTTCTTCCTGTGACTCAAAATCTTTCCCTGGAAAGACGGCTGTATTCCATTATTTATTGATATTATTTAATCCAGAACCCCAGTTCTAGCAAAGCATTGGTGTTCATTCATCTACCGAATGCCATAGACTGATTGTGTTTAAAAATTCAAAGTTACTCCAAACTGAGTCCCTCTGCCCTTAGAGGTGTCTCTGTGTGGTGGTGGATCAGACTCAGACCACAGATTTTTTGGTTTTAGCACATTCTTCTGTTGAGTCTTAGCTGCAAAGGTGAACTTTAAAGATTTTTTTAAACTCATGTATCAATTACACGTTAGTCAATAGGTCACAGATTACAAGCACCTGGCTCAAATCAGCAAGGACAAATGAACAAATTCATGAGTCAGAAGTCTGGTAATACTGCTATTTTGAAGGATAATCCTTTATTTTACTTGAGACCTTAGGTCTTTGTTCTAGATGATAGAAGGTAAATTTCTGGGTTTCTGGTATGAACGTTAAGAGGACATGAACTGTTCTAGAATTCAAGTGGATTACCTGAATTCTCTCAGCTGTCAATGGCTTAGAGACCATCTCATGGACCCAAGCCACCAAATAGCTTGTTTCTTTCTGTAAGGGCCAGTGTGAGGGATGCTGTGCAGACCCACACAAGCCCACCTTGGTGCTAGAAGTGGTCATTTCCCTTTTCTGAAAACCTCACATCATGCTGCATGCTCCTCTTCTATCCCCAACACTGGGCTCTGTTTACACTCCGAGCTGTCTTGGTGTGGATCATCGGGATAGTGCATACCTGTCCTGTCTGCCTCCGCTTGCTGGAGGTTTGGTGGGCCTGCAGTCTCAGGAAGAGCTTGGTACTTGTGTGGACCTCTATTTTCTCCCTGTGGAGATAGTGAAGACTTAGGGGGGAAAAAGCTGCTTCATCCTCAGATCTGGCTCCTCAGCAGACTGCGTGATTGGAAGCAACTAATTCTGGTGCTCAGGCTGTGCTTTAGCATCCAGGTCAGGCCAGAGCAGATTTGGCCTAATGGATGTTCGTTCCCTCATGGACAGCCATGGTTGCGGTGGACTGTACATCTGCCCTGTGATGTGTCCAGACACTGTCATCCTGGGTCCAGAGGAACCTGCAGACTTGGCTCATCCCCTGCCTGGACTTCTTATCCTTTGGTTTTAGAATTGGTCAATTGTAAAGACAAGAATGAGGCAATCTCCCTTCCTGATCATTCTTTTCCACCAAATGGCCCCAGTCGCAGTCAGGGGAATGGCCTTGGTCATACTTGCTCAATAAAGACAATCAGGGGAGCATGAGCACAGCTGTCTTCGGTTCAGGGCATGCATGGATGAGAAAATGAGAGGACATTCCTACTGTCATGGGTTGGGGCAATAGGGAGTCTGTGCAAAGGCTGACTTGCCTAGACTGTGTAAACTTGACTCCTGTCTGAGGCAAGATGGCACTTTTCCCAGGGATCCTCTGGAGCTAATCATTGAAGTGGTTTGTGCTTGTCTTGAGGATCCCTGACCAAGGTTTTAGCTTTCTCCACTGAAGTAAATGACCAGCTAGTCCCAAGAACTTGCTGCCCCCCACTGGCTCCTGGGGGAAGCATGGGCCTCACACCCTAAGTGACCCCATACAAGCTTAGTGAGCCATGTCATCCCCCTCTCATTACTGGATGGCACCTGCATTTTTCCCCTCTGTGCTGGATACAGACTTCACCCAAGAACCCATCTGTGGGAGGGAAGCCAGAGACTCCCTACAGCACTCAAGCTTTGTGGTGGAATTAAATTTCTGCAAGGTCTTTGTTGTTCATCTCCTTCAATCCTTCTCCTGGTGTGCTAATCCCTTTTGCAGTAGGCACAGTATGTGAGGTTGTCAGCCCTTTAATGTTGGCAAACCTTAATGAGTATAGAAACAGCAGTGAGCACATTATAATGGCACTGAGTAGTTTTTAAGCCTTTGTTTCTATGCCTACAGGAGACTAAGATGACTAGTATTACACATGTAAATTGCTGCCTGTTACTTACAGCACTGAATTGTACCTTTGTGGATAGTTAGGATGGTAAACTAACATTTTGTTGGTTTTGTAGCCACAAGAGTACATATGGAATTTAATCACTTTGGCAGGTTTAACATAACTCTAGGAATATAGGAAAGACCTACAAAATGAACATAAAGTGAAAGAATGGGTGGAGGCAGGTTAGAAAAAGAGAGATACTTAAGAAATTATAAAAGATGTGGGTAGAAGACATCCCTGTGCAACTCATCTTTCCATGTGATGGGTGTTCGTGCCACAGGGCAAGAAGGCACATTTTGAATCAAAATTTCTGTGTATTATTTTCCTAGACCTGTACTATCCGGTACAGTTAACTATTAGGCACATATAGCTAATTAAATTTAAAAATATTGATTCCTCAGTTGCACTAATCATAAACTTTAAGAGCTGAGCCACATATGGCTAGTGGCTACTATTGTACAGTACAGATATAGAACATAATTATTGTGCATGAAGTTCTATGGGACAGTGTTCTCTTAGAAGAATAAATGCCAACTCAGAGCAAAGATGTGTGGTATGGAATGAAGTAGGGACAGAGTTTGCTAATAGGGAGTCCAAGTTCCGTTAATCACTTTTTAGTGAGTACTGTGCATAGTTAACATTTCTCATTGGAAAGCTAAGTTCAGGATATGCTTTTCTTTTCCTCACTTGCCTGAAGTCCTTAGTGTCTAAGGTCAATCCTGAAAGCTGTCTCACTAACCACTCCCCCCTGCCCATTTTTGGTCGAGGGTGGGGATAGGAGATAGGAGGTACAGTGGGAAAACGTGTAAAGCCATTCAGATTTAAAAGGTTTTTGAGGAGGGACAGCTGGGTGGCTCAGTTGGTCAAGCATCTGACTTCAGTTTAGGTCATAATCTCATCGTTAGTGAGTTCCAGCCCTGCGTCTGGCTCTGTGATGACAGCTTGCAGCCTGGAGCCTGCTTTGGATTCTGTGTGTCCCCCTCTCTCTGGCCATCCTCCACTCACCCTATGTCTCTCTCTCTCAAAAATAAATAAAAATTTAAAAAATATTAAAAAAAAAGGTTTTTGAGGAGTGTCTGGGTGGCTCAGTCCATTGAGCATCCAACTTTTGATTTTGGCTAAGATCATGATCCTAGGGTTGTGGGATCAAGCCCGCATTGGGCTCTGCGCTGATTGTGGAGTCTGCTTAAGTTTCTCTCTCTTCCTCTGTTCCTCCCCTACTCACTCTCTAAAAAAATAAAAACTAAAAGGTTTTCAAGGAATGACTTGCTCCCATTTTTAAAGTTAGTTTTTATTAAACATAAGAGTATCACATTCATACATATCCTGTTCTTTCTGGCACCACTGCCAAAGGAAGACAGCAGTCTTTACAACCATTATCAGAGTCAGGAAACAGGGTGGTAGAGACAGCTGTTAACTTAAAACCTCTCATAGCTCAAGCAGATTCTACTTCCATCTCTATGGCCACAACTATCCAGTCTTTGCTGCTATAAGGGACCAACTATAGCCCTTCTAGATTCCATCAAAAGAAAGGCTTTTACTGGAGGCAGGTGGCCGGGTGGTATGAGAAAGCTAAATCTTAGTGTTGAGGAAACAGGAGGCTCTCCTCCACTTACTGGCCTTAGTGTAGGAGTAGAATGGGAAAATCCCCAGGCCAGGAAGCATCATTTTTACAGCATTTTTTCCCCCCAGACTATAGAGTCACTTTTGATTAAGGCAAAGGGGCCCTACTGTTACTGAAAAAGACACACTCCTTTAGCACAGGTTTTCACTGGTAGGAGGGTGCTGTTGGACATGGGTTTTCCCTTCTACTTGTTAAGCTAAGAAACCCAAGGATGTTACTAGGGTGGCTGAAGCTGCAGTTAGAGCCCTCAAGGGCCTGTGATAGAATCTCATGGGATCATCAGTCTGAATCCAGGTCATGGGGACTATCATAGCCAAACTCCTTCTGCACATCCAAAGGGTATTTGCTCCACATCTGTGGTCTGCTGTTGCCTCTTTCCTCTTCACTGAAGCTGTCGTATTCATCAGAGCCTAGAATGATCAAAGAAATGGGCTGTTTGAGTTTCTAGGTGGCCACGACAACCCTTTACCATCTCAAGAAGGTCTGGGTTTTTTGTTCTCTATTCTAAAATACTTGCTTAGTGAAGAGAATTTTGAATTTAAAAAAGCAGGGGAGAGCACCTGGGTGGTTTAGTCAGTTGAGCATCCTACTTCGGCTCAGTTCATGATCTCACGGTTTGTGAATTCGAGCCCCTTTGGTTTCTCTGTCCCGTTCCCCTGCCCTGCTTGTGCTCTCTCTCTCAAAAATAAACAAACAAAAAAAAAGGCAATCCTATTTCTCTACCACTTAAACCAAGTCCCTCAACACTGGAATATTTTTTCATTTCTCCCCCTAAGTATAGGATTTTTTTGTTGTTGTTGTTATAATAGTTGTAGTCATACTGTAAATATAGTTTCATGTCTGCCCCTTTCAACATATCACAGACACTTCCCCAAAAGAATATTCCATAGTTTAATTGTTCCTCCATTAACAGAGACCAAGAAGTTCTTTTTGTTGGCACAAAGAACATAATCACTGAAGGAACTTTATCATCAGAGTATCTCTCCTTCTTCCTTCCCCAGGGTACCATGCCTGTGTTGCAGCTTCCTCAAAATGGTATAAACACAGCAACTTCTTTGAGAAGTTATATAACTAACTTGTCAAAATCCTAGCTCTGCTCCTACTGGCAAACCTCTCCAATACTTTCCTGACTGAGCGAGAGAAGAGACACTGAGATAGGTGTTTCCCTTAATCCCAATCACTAAAGTTAGTGCAATACTGTTCTGGAGACAGGATGAGGCTCAGTGAGCCATTAACTATGTCCCCAAGACCCACAGACAGGCCATGAAAGAACCAAGGGTTCAAACCCAGCCCTGACTGACATTAAAACCCCAGTAGGCCCCCTGGAAACACTGATCTTTGGGGTTCTTAGAGCTCCAATGCCTTGTGGGTGAGCTGCTGGGAATGGTAGAGAAGGAAAGCCAGTTAAGATGTAAGTGAACCGTGCTCACACCTCAGTCTTAGATGCCACCAGTCCCTTCCCATCCAACACTGCCACCCATGTACCTCTGGAATCTTCATCTCCATCACTGTTCTCCTCCTCTGGGTACTCATTGCGCCAGTTACTCTCACTATTCTCATCATCATCATCTTCATAAATGTCTTCTGGTTGCTGGTCATCATTCACCTGCACATCTCAACACAATCATGAGTATAAATCAAAACCTCTAAGGTTGTAGGGGGGAAGCTATTAGCAGACCAACTTGGAGAGATCATTTAAGAGCACTGTGTGAAAGGGGCGCCTGGGTGACTTAGTTAAGCGTCCAACTTCAGGTCATGATCTTACGGTGAGTTCGAGCCCCGTGTCGGGCTTTGTGCTGACAGCTCAGAGCCTGGAGCCTGCTTCAGATTCTATGTCTCCCTCTCTCTCTGCCCCTCCCCTGCTCATGCTCTGTCTCTGTCTCAAAAATAAATGAAAAAAAAAACAAAACATTAAAAAAATTAAGAGTGCTGTGTGAAAATGAGGCAGCCTAGGAGCTGCTTTGAATCTGCTGCACAAGAGGCTATAGTAACCTTAGGCTACAAGATAGTGACAACAGCCCTATTCCCCACTCAGAGTCCAGCTCCAGGCATTACAATCCTGATAGGATGAACTCCACCAGAAGGGAACACACCAGGCTGGGGAGGAGAGACAGCTCTGAGCAGGTGATGGCAGTGATCTTCAAACTTTAGGATAGCCAGGTGGGAGAGGGATTAAATGGATTATGGGTGATGCCAAAAATCAGAACCAAAACTTGAGTGTAAGGGCAGGAAGAGGGACTATGCAATGGTCCAGGGTGGGTTCGTGACTGTGAGACTATGGTTGCAGTGTAGGTATGGGATAAATACGCCTTTCACCATTTTAGAATTTAAGAATAATGATGTCTGGAGTGCCTGAATGGCTCAGTTGGTTATGTGTCCGACTCTTGATATTGGCTCAGGTCATGATCTCATGGTTGTGAGATCAAGCCCTACCTACATCAGGCACTGTACTGAGTATGGAGCTTTCTTGGGATTCTCTCTCTGCCTCTCCCCTGCTTGCACATTCTCACTCTCTCAAAATAAACAAACAATATCAACAAAAGAGTTGAAATGCCTGGGTGGCTTGGTTGAGTATCCAACTTTAGCTCAGGTCATGATCTCATGGTGCCATGATCTCATGGGCTTGATACTGTCAGTGCAGAGCCTGCTTTGAATCCTCTGTCCCCACCCTTTCTGCCCCTCCCCTGCTGGTGGAAAAAAATAATAAGGATGTCAGGAGCACCTGGGTGGCTCAGTTAAGAGACTGACTCTTGATTTTGGTTCAGGTCAAGATCCTGCAGTTCATGAGATCAAGCCCCATGGCAGGCTCTGTGTTGACGGTAAGGAGCCTGTGTGGGATTCTCTCTCTGCCCTCCCCTGCTCATGTGCAGGGGCACGCCCTCTATCTCTCTCTCAAAGTAAACAAACTTAAGAAAAAACAAAACAGAATAATGATGTCAAGGGGCGTCTGGCTGGCTCAATCAGCAGAGCATGTGACTCCTGATCTTGGGGTCATGAGTGTGAGCCCCACGATGGATGTAGAGCTCACTAAGAAAAATAAATAAAGATGTCAGGATGTTAGTTTTCTTCTTCTTTTTAAAAAAAGAATTTTTTTTTTTTAACATTTATTTATTTTTGAAAGACCGAGAGACAGAGAGTGAGCAGGGGAGGAGGAGGAGGAGGGGGAGGAGGAGGAGGAGGAGGAGGAGGAGGAGGAGGAGGAAGAGGAGGAAGAGGAGGAAAAGGAGGAAGAGGAGGAAGAGGAGGAGGAGGAGGAGGAGGAGGAGGGGAGAGAGAGGGAGAGAGAGAGAGACAGAGAGAGAGAGAAATAGAATCTGAAGCAGGCTCCAGACTCTGAGTTGTCAGCACAGAGCCTGATGTAGGGCTCGAACCCACAAACTGTGAGATCATGACCTGAGCCAAAGTCGGACGCTTAACTGCTGACTGAGCTGCCCAGGTGCCCCAGGATGTTAGCTTTCTTAATCCAAGGATCCCCCCCTTTTAAGATATAATTTAAAAAAAAGCTTTTATTACCATTCATGTTTAAGAATTTCTGGTTTATTTTCTCTTTAAGTCCCCATGTTTTTCCCCAAGGGTGGATGGTATAAATGTTAAAAATGATACTGCAAACCTTATAAAAGATGTATTAAGAGCAAACATTATCAATGTAGACCGTCGTTCCCAAAATTTCTTGCACTAAACCCAGGTTCCCAGGAAGCATTTAGAATAAATGTTTCCATTTAAGCAAGAACAAGAAGAGGTAAGAACAACCTTGAACCCAGTGGATGCAAAGCATCCTGACCAGAGAATTGCTTAGGCTACCTCATGCCCCTCATCCTCATGGGTCCCCTTACCAGCTCCCACTCCTGGCTATAGGGCTGCACGGAGAGGATGTTCTCAATCCATCCTGGAGTGGCCATCTCCAAGTAGTAAATGTCATATACATAGTCATCCTTCTGTTCCTCCTGGTGCCCAATTCTTGGTCCATCCTCAGATACAGCCAACCGCTCACGGATCAACTCTATAGAATTGCAGAGGATCACATCTGGGTCAGAGATCTATAAAGAAATCAAGAGATAATACATACATGATCTAAACCATCGATGTTCCAAAAGGAGGAATCTAAGATTTGAGTGAAAGAAGCCTCTCTATAGTTGTCTATGTTAAATTCAAGATTCTTATTCCCATGTCCTACTAGTTTCTTAATTAGCAATGAAATTAAAAACTCAATTATCTCTAAAAACCTAATGTGTAGTTTTTCTTTTGAAATAGACACTTATAGGCTCCTGTCCTTTTGTGCTTGGCTGACAGAAGAGAGCACATGGAAAGATGGGCCTGAGAAGAGGGCCAGCAGAGCTGGCTGGTCTTGTCCCCACGTCTTCTAAGCTCCTTCAGTATGATGTTCTCCCCTTAGGGATCTGCATTTTGTGTGGCCTCCTACAGGGGTCTAAAGGCGATTCCTGGACTCATGACTACCACCACCTGGCTTGCCCACAATGATGTCCCACTTTTTTTTTCAATAAATATTTTTTAAGTTTCTTTTTTAAATGTTTACTTTAGAGAAAGTGTGTGTGTGAGGCAGGGGATGGACAGAGAGAGAGAGAGAGGGAGACAGTGGATCTGAAGCGGGCTCTGCATTGACAGCAGAGAGCCTGATGTGGGGCACAAACTCATGAACTGTGAGATCATGACCTGAGCCAAAGTCAGACGCTTAAGTGACTGAGCCACCCAGGTGCCCTAATGATGTCCCTCCCACTTTTAATCACAAACCAGGAGTGAACTCCCCTATAATCCTACTGCTAGAAAGAATAGCTCAGGATAGATTGCCCCAGAATAGAACTGGCCCAGGGAAGAGGTACTCCAGGGCAACAGGCTGTGTCATCCGGAGTAGCATAGGTCAATTTGCAAACCCAGGGGGGCATGCTACAAATGACCCCTCTCAAAGGGTTCATCGGAGGAGGCTGTGTAGCTCAAACCAGATACCATATTGGGAGGAATGTTGCATAGCTAAGGCAGATAAAGGGAGACCAGACATGTCACTTTTTGTGCAGGCTGTTGACCAACCTCAAAACTGTTCACAAGCAAAGTTCTGGCTCCCATTTATAAGCCCCCCACCCTTAGTCCAGCAAATCATGCAGCCATTAAAATATTTACAAAGACTAGCAAACAGAAAAATGCCATACTCTGAAGACAATAAGCTGATTTTATACTCTGAAGACAATAAACTGATTTTACTCCAATTACCTTTGTGATGGGGGTAAAATAGGTGATTTTTTCCCCTTTTTACTTTCCTGTATTTTTTCTTTAAAAAAAAAAAATTTCTTTTGTTTTCAAATGTTTGTCTATTTTTGAGAGAGACAGAGAGCACAAGACAGGGAGGTACAGAGGGAGGAGACACAGAATCCGAAGCAGGCTCCAGGCTCTGAGCAGTCAGCACAGAGCCTGCTGTGGGTCTTAAACCCAGGAACCGTGAGATCATGACCTGAGCTGAAGTTAGTCGTTTAACCAACTGAGCCACCCAGGCACCCCTCCTACATTTTTTCAAAATTTCTATAAGGAACATCTATCATTTTTATAAAAGAAAAATTATTCTTTAGTCTATGTGTATGCTGGTATAAACATACATACTATCTTGCCAGTCTTCATGGTGATCACTTTAATGGTGCAGGCAGTTGTGTATGTCAATTTGTCAGTTTTTAGCCTATATTTACAATGCTGCAATGAATGTGTTTCCTGCATGTGAAAAATGGGGATAAAACACCTACCTCATAGGGTTTGCATGAAGATTAAAGGAGTTAAATTAAAAGAAAACACAACAAGGACTTAGCATAGTACTTAATGCACAGTAATTACTTAGTAAACCAACAGTAGCTTTTGTTAAGACCATAGCGGTTTGCTTCTGAATTATTTCCCTAGGATAAATCCTGGGGTTGAGATTACTAGATAAAATGAACTGAACTTTTTCACTTTAAAAAATATATATAGGGGTGCCTGGGTGGCTCAGCCGGTTAAGCGTCCGACTTCGGCTCAGGTCATGATCTCGCGGTCTGTGAGTTCAAGCCCCACGTTGGGCTCTGTGCTGACAGCTCAGAGCCTGGAGCCTGTTTCAGATTCTGTGTCTCCCTCTCTCTCTGGCCCTCCCCTGTTCATGCTCTGTCTCAAAAATAAATAAACATTAAAAAAAAAAAAAAAGAAAAGAAAAATATACAGTGTATAAAAAATATATACAGTTTTTATTTTTTATTTTTTTAGAGAACTCAAGAGAGGGGGGAGAGGAGCAGAGAGAGAGAACAAGAGAATATTAAGCAGTCTCCATGTTTAGCGCAGGGCCTGACCTGGGCGCTTCGGTTTGATCACATGACCCTGAAACCATGACCTGAGCCAAAAATCAAGAATCAGAGGCTCTACCAACTGAGCCACCCAGATGCCCCAGAACTTTTTTACTTTTTAAGATTTCCTATTAAATAGTACTTTATTTGCTTAAAATTTAAGTGGTGTCAAATTAATGAGAAATGTAATGTGGCAAAAAATACTGTCACTACTTTTGTTAAATTTCTTTATATGTTTGGATGGCTTTAGAATCCCAACAATAAAATAAATTTAGGTAGGGGTGCCTGGGTGGCTCAGTCAGTTGAGTCTCTGACTTCGGTTCAGGTCATGTCACAGTTCATGGGTTCAAGCCCCACATCAGGCTTTGCTCTGACAGTGCTCTGGATTCTCTGTCTCCTTCTTTCTCTGCCCCTCCCTGACTTGCACACATGTACATGCATGCACACTTTCTCAAAAATAAAAACATTAAAAAAATAAAAATAGGGGCACCTGGGTGGCTCAGTCGGTTGAGTGTCTGACTTTGGCTCAGGTCATGATCTCGCGGTTTGTGAGTTCGAGCCCCGTGCTGGGCTCTGTGCTGACAGCTCAGAGCTTGGAGCCTGCTTCAGATTGTCTCTCTCTCTCTGCCCCTCCTGCATTCACACTCTGTCTCTCTCTCTCCTTCAAAAATAAACATTAAAAAAAAATAAAAATAAAAAAATAAATTGAAGTAGTTTTAAAATAAGTCCCAAGCTATTTTTAGGATTGCTGATAAAGTCATGCTGTTTTCCAAAAGCCTTGCATCAATTGTAAGCACTACAATTGTGTACCTTGCCAGCAGTGCTATCAATCTTTCCCCTGCTAGTCTAGTAGACATAAAACCCCAAGTTTGATTTCAGTTTAAATCCATTTTTAAAAAGATAATTACTATGGACAAGCATTTTTTTAAACCTGTGATTAATTCTACAGCTGTGTTTTTGAATAGCTGTTTAAAAGACAATCCTGAGGGGCGGTTAAGCGTCTGGATTTTGGCTCAGGTCATGATCTCTTGGTCTGTGAGACTGAGCCCCCTGTTGGACTCTATACTCACAGCACAGAGCCTCCTTGGATTCTTTCTCCCTTTCTCTCTGCCCCTCCCCCATTTGCACTCCTCCCCTCTCTCCAAATAAATAAACATTAAAAAAAATATTTATGGTACATATAAAAAAAGACATGAGACATTTTTGTTTTGTAATAAATAAGGCGGTGGCCAATTACTACTCCTTAGTAGCTCTTTTTTTGAGATAAGCTATCAAGTCTGTCCTTTTCTCTGTCTTCTTAATGTCAGTGAAGATCATTTTTGTTCCAGGGATGTACTTTCTGGGATTATCTAAATACTCTATCAGTGTCACCTCTCCCCAGGGGTTCTTTGTTCTTGTTGGCATCTGTGTAAGAAAATCCAGGGGCCTGACCTATCTTGCACACACTGGACCATGGAGATCTGGCTCAGTCTTGTGTTTGCCTTGCCTCTCGTTTCGACAGTATGGCACGGGGCATTCTTTTGGACAAAAATCTTGCCTTTCTCAACGTCACCCATTTTTAAATTGCTTTCTTCACATGGAGACTGAAGATGCCCACTGGCAAGCCGGATGTCCCGCTCTCTGATATGCAAACATTTTTCATGTGTTTAGTTTTTATTGCATTGTCGGGAAGTGTGTGTTCACATCCTTCATCAGCTTATATACTAGTTTTTCTTTTAAAATTGAATGAGCTCTTTGGTTGATTCAATTCCACCAAACGTTGGTTTACTTTTTAAGCTATTTGACTTATAACTCATAAATCAGTTTTCAATTAGTTTTGGTAAAAGATGTGGCTGTCATCATCATGCACAAATTGTTATCCAAGTATACCAGCATCATGATGAAATATTTTTTGCTTGACATATTTGTTACTAAAATTTCAGTTTTTAAACTTTAACTTTTAAAAGGAGTGAAGAGTGAAGTTTATTAAGTTTTTTTTAAGTTTATTTTGAGAGAGACAGAAAGAGAGTGCAAGCAGGGGAGGGACAGAGAGCAAGGGGGACAGAGGATCTGAAGCAGGTTCTATGCTGACAGCTGAGAGCCTGATGTGGGTATCAAACTCACGAACCATGAGATCATGACCTGAGCCAAAGTGAGAGGCTTAACCAACTGGGCCACCCAGGCGCCCCAAGTTTTTTTTGTTAAATCAGTGGGGGGTGAACCTTTTAGTTTGAGAGTTTTCTATTTCTATAGTCTGAATACAGGTAGCCTTTGTTTTTTGGAACTGAAGTACAAAACAAATTTAGTAAATCTAACAATGGAAAGACCACTGGATTAAATGTGAAGAGACTTGCATTCTAGACTTAAATCTACCTCAAACTTGATTCGCTAGGGAGAACTAGTCCTTTAACCTTCCTCTGATGAGATTTTCCATCTGTTTTATCTTTATATTGCTCAAAACCCTCCAGTAATTACCCAGCTAAGGGTGAAGGCACTGTGTCCCTGAAAGCATCTTCAAGGGGCGCCTGGGTGGCTCAGTCGATTAAGCGACCAACTTCGGCTCAGGTCATGATCTCACGGTTTGTGAGTTTGAGCCCCGCGTCGGGCTCTGTGGTAGCAGCTTGGAGCCTGCTTTGGATCCTGTGTCTCCCTCTCTCTCAACCCCACCCCCGCTCACACTTTGTCTCTGTCTCTCTCAAAATTAAATAAACATTAAAAAAAATAATAAAAAAAAGTACCTTCAGGGTCGGGGTATCTGGGTGGCTCAGTCAGTTAAGTGTCCAACTCTTGATATCAGCTTAGGTCGTGATCTCGGGGTTCGTGGGTTTGAGCCCCACATAAAGTTCTATGCTGACACCTCAGAGCCTGGATGGAACCTGCTTTGGTTTCTGTGTCTCCCTCTCTCTCTCTGCCCCTCCCCTGCTCCCGCTCTCTCTCAAAAATGAACAAAAATTAAAAGTATCTTCAGGGTCTAACAGGAATCCTTTCCCAAATTCCTTATTATTCTCCCAGAGTTCACTGAGCTCCAGGCACACGGGTCTTGAAAACACCAAACTGCCTTTTCTTCACATATCCACAGTACTTTGCCATTCACCTCCTCCAAGTCCTCACTGAAATGTCATTTTCTGAGACCCTCTCTGTAATGGAACCAATCTTGTCCTGCCCCCCCTTCCCTGTACAGCCCTTATTAAATTTGCTTTCTGTTTCTCTCCTCTACCTGAACGTTAAGTCCTCAAAGCTATATCCACAGAACCTAAGAACAATGCCTGACACATAGTGGGCACTCAGTAAATACTGTTGAATGAATAACTTAATCTGTAAAAGGAGGTTATCTCGGCTGATAGATCATTCATTCATCAGTAAGGCGAAGCTGTGTGCCTCCTCTTGACTGTATGCTAAGTGCCCAGACCCTGGCACTATCTGTCCGCGGGAAGGCCAGCGCTCTGCTCCCAGCGGCTACTCACTTTGGAGGAGACTGCGGCGGCGGCGGCGGCGGTCTCTGGGTCTCCTTCCTCGTGGACTAGGTCGAACAGCTGGAAGCTTCCGTCCTCGGTGGCTTCTGGGTTTCCCGGCACGTCTTCGGACTCTAGGCTACCCGACGGAATTCCTGAGGATCGGCGGCTAGAAATCACCCTGTAGCGGCCCTCCTGTCGGATCTCCCGAGCCGAAGCGCGGAGTTCTCGGCGGATACGCTGCTGGCTGCCCCGGGAAGGGCGCAGGGCGGCTCGAACGAGCTCCTGGACTGGCTCCTCCTGGGAGGTGGTAGGGAAGAGCAGCCGGGGTAAGCAGGCGGCTCGTCAAGGGGTCAGGGATACAATTTCCCCCCATTTGCGCCCTAAGATCCCCTTCAGACATCGGCTCCATCCCGCCCAATACCTGGGAGCGCACGGTGGCCACCAACTGGAAGACGTTATTCTCTGGCCCTCTCTCCACATCCTCTGGAGGTGTCTTTTGGGCTACCGACTCGACGCCGCCCCTCCGCAGGCGCTTACAAGAGAGGACAAGAGCTTCGACAGCCTCTGCGCTACGCTTCCGCTTCACGCGAAGCACTGCAGTCCTCCCGGCCTCCATACTGGCTGTCGCGGAGGACTCTGGGAACCCGGGGGGGGGGGGGGGGTACGACGGAAGAGCCTTTAAGTTCCGCTTCCGGGCCTCGCTCCCAGCATTCTCAGCGGGCCCTGAGAGATCCCGCCCCCGTACGCCGGCTTCGGCGTGGTGGAGGTAGCGGCGGAAGTGAACGGAGCGGTTCCCGCTGCGGGTGAGGCGCAAGGGTAGGTAGGGAAGGTGGGGTTGCACTTAAGAGTCCCCGGTGCCGCCATCATCCGGCCGTCAGCCCAGCGGCTCTGGCCGACCGACCTGATGTGGGCTTTCTAGGCCACCGGGGTATGCATCTCTCGAGGACCTTTCTAGAGTCTGCACTGGGCGGCGGTGGGGAGAGCCTGGGCCGGCAAGAAAACTGGGATACGGTTGGGCCCCGACTTTGTAGGGTGACCTCTACGGGGACCTGGGTTTTAGTACTTGGCGTCTCCCTTCAGCTACAGAAATTCGAACCGCAGTCATATGGAGCTCCAGCCATCACATCCTTAATTGACCCACGCTTCTCTGATTCGGGGAACTGCTGATGGGCTCGCTCTTCCCAGTTACTGTGTTCTGAGTAGTTGGAAACCAGTCCATTCACCACACGCTAGTCAGAAGGGTCTTGTAAAAGCGTACATCTGACGCGGACGTTTTTGTGCTTAAGACCTTGAGTGGTTTCCAGCGAGTGAGGACAATATCCAAACGCGTTTCCGAAGCCGGCATGGTCCAGTGTGATTTACAGTAGCCCACGCTTAATCTATCATTCTCAATACTTTTGCTGGAAGTGCTTCAGTCATTCAGGCTTTTGTCAGTCTTGCTTATATACACAGGTCTTTTTTCCCTTAGGACTTTTTCTTGGAAAAGTAGGGGTAAGGTTTCCAGAAACATAAGCACTACTTTTCTCTCTTACCTTGTGGTATCTTAATTGCCACCTTCCTCAGAGAGTCTAACAATTAACCTTGTTAATTCTCTTTCATAGCACCCTGCCTGTTTCCTTTCTTGCACTCACATAGTTTGTGATTGTATATTTAGTCTCTCCCTTATTAGAATCTAATCCCTTGGAGGATAAAGATCTCCTTCATTTTACTTATGGGAGTTCTCCAGTCCCTAACGCAGTGTCTGATATTGTATAAATTTTACTAAAATTTGAATGAATGAAGCAGCTATCTGCTCTGAAATCTGATTGGTAATCCATTTAGGGCTTGGCATGGTGGTTTTCATTCCAGCCTTATAAACTATCATGTGAGTTCACAGGTCTTTTGAATGAGGAGGGGGTCAAAATAGCTCCTGAGTCTGGAGTGTGAGGTCCTTTTGGGAGAGGACAAGTCATAATAATAAAAGGGATTTATCCATAGGAGATGTGTAGTACTCAAAGAGGTTACAGGACATGGTTCCCATCTGCAAGCTTTATTTAAACTTACATGAAACTAGTAACTTCTCTAAGTTATGAAAAAACTATAGTCCTATTTATAGCCTAAGCAACAGCACAGACAAAAAGGAAATTCCATAGATTAGAGTTCTGTATTACACTCTTAACCTTTAAATAACTTCAGAATTGATCTCACATGGCCCACAGGATAAGGGTTTTAGGACTCTGCACAGTATGTACCTCACTGATATGTTTGACCTCTTGTTCAGTTTCACTTCAGTTAAACTGGTTTATTAACTGTACATGACTAAGTCTTTCTGATCTGGTGAAGTGCCCTCTCCCTCCCATGCCCATCTAAATCCTAGCCATCTTTTAAGCCTTCCCTGAACATTCAGCCAGATATGGTTATTTCTTTCTACTGTGGCATTTTTTGGACACACTTATTTAAAGCACATTACAGATTCTGATAGTTGGAGATACTCTTTAAAAAAATTAACATAGGAGAGGTTCACAGCTGATTGTGGCAAAACTTTTTAACCTGTGGGTTGCAACTCAGTTAAATTGTGAAATCGGGCACCTGGGTGGCTCATTTGGTTAGGCTCAGGTCATGATCTCACGGTTCGTGCATTCAAGCCCTGCATCAGGCTGTGTGCTGACAGTGCAGAGCTTGCTTTAGATCCTCTGTCTCCCTCTCTCTCTGCCTCTCAAAAATAAATAAACATTGAAAAATGCTTCTCAAAGTAAAAAGTAAAATAAACATTGAAAAAGTTGTGAAATCAGTTTAGTGGATCATGATCAATTTAAAAAGAAAAATCAGGGCGCCTGGGTGGCTCAGTAGGTTGAGCACCTGACTGTTGATTTCAGCTCAGGTCATGAGTTTGAGCCCTGCATCGGGCTCTGCACTGACAGTGCAGAGCCTGCTTTGGATCCTCTGTCTCTGCCCCTTCCCCACACATGTGTTCTCTGTCTCTCTCAAATAAGTAAACTTAAAAAAAAGAAAAAAAAATACAGTAGAATGTATCAAACGGCTTTGCCCATAGGAAGGCTAAACACTAGTGAAAGTTTGTATGTACGCATGTGTGTTGTGTCTTTATGTAAAGTATGTTTCTTTCTGGTGTTGCCAGAAAGTTTGGGAGCCACTAGAAGAGAGGATGAGTAATACTGAGATTTTAGAAGTAGAGTTTCACTGAAGGACAAATTGACTACTTTGAGCCAGACCACTGACTGCCTGAGTCTTTTAAGAAAAGATTTTTCCCCATCTTTTATGAGAATTAAGTGTTTAGTCTAAATAACTTTGAGAGAAAGGCAATAACTCTGGTCAGTAAAATGCCTCAGGGATGTTTAGGGACCTATGGACTAGGCATTTTTTCTAAGGTTTCCTGAAGATAGATCAGTGTTTAACAAGAAATGAAGGGGAGTGTAGAACACTTGAGGTTTTCTGAAGGTAGGTGGGAGGGTGCTGGTAGAGCCCATACCTGCTGACAGGTGCCTTCAGACTTTGAGCTGTGGTGTTTCTCTGTCAGAAATAGATCTCTGCAGAAATAGGGCATACAAGATGAATCTGGAGAATTTGAAGGATTTTTTAAGATGAAGAATTTTTTTAAATTTTATTTATTTAATCTGCAACCAATGTGGAGCTTGAGCTCACAACCCCAAGATCAAGAGTTGCACACTCTTCCAACTGAGCCAGCCAGACATCTCTCGATGAAGAATTTTTAAAAATTACTTTTAAAATCAAATATTGAGTAGGTAACAAGTAATCATTATTAAAAATTGTAAGTCATAAAGAAGGACAGTATCATGAACATCTTTCTTCCCACCACCCAGTTTTATTTATTTTTTAATGTTTATTTTTGAGAGAGAGGGAGGGAAGGAGCCTTTGCAAGTTGGGGAGGGACATAGGGGAACAGAGGATTCAAAGTGGGCTCTCTGCTTTCAGCACAGAATGCAGAGGCTTGAACTTACCTGACCCAAAGTCGGATGCTTAACCGACTGAGCCACCCAGGTGGCACTTCCCCATCCTGTTTAAGAAGAAACAGTACTATTACTTTGAAGCCCCCTGTATGGCCCTCCTTGATCCCAGCCTTTTCCCTTTCCTCTTAGGGGTAACCACTATCCTTATTCCCTGCTATGCTTTTTAGTGTGATCCCTGAAGAATATATTGTTCTTGGGGCGCCTGGGTGGCTCAGTCGGTTGAGCCTCCAACTTCGGCTCAGATCATGATCTCAGGGTCTTTGAGTTCGAGCCCTACATCGGGCTCTGTTCTCACAGCCTGCTTCAGATTGTGTCTCCCTCTCTCTCTGACCCTCCCTCATTCATGCTCTGTCTCTCTCTGTCTCAAAAATTAAAAAAATAAACATTAAAAAAATTAAAAAATATATTCTTGTTTGGCATCATTATAAATGTTATAAAAATGTTATCATTACGTATTCTGTGATTTGCTTATTTATTTATTTTTGGCTCAACATGATATTTTTGGATTGTCCACACTTACAGCTGTGATATATTTGTTTAGATGAAAGTTTTCCTACTTTGTTTGAATTGCTCTTTGTATTTTTCCTTAAACTAAGTGTTTAAAAACTTTATTTTTGAGAGAGAGAGCGAGAGAGAGAGAGCAAGCAAGCAGGGGAGGGGCAGAGAGAGAGAGAGAAAGAAAATCCCAAGTAGGCTCTGAGCTGTCAGCACAGCCTGATGTGGGGCTTGAACTCACAAACCGTGAGATCATGACCTGAGTCAAAACCAAGAGTCAGATGCTTAACTGACTGAGCCACCCAGGCACTAGTGTTTAAACTGTTTAATATCCTGAGGCAGTATTGGTGGCACTCTTTTCCCACTACCCCAGCCTCTTTGTTTCTTCTTTCTGGTTAACCACCTGTTTCCTTTGCTTTATTTCTCTTCTCATCTGCCTTTACCTTGAGGCTGTGTCGAGTTGCACCTGTGAGGCTCATTTAACCTGAAATCATTGGGGACTGCCAAAGTTTCCAGATAGCTTTATGAATTTATGTTAATTACAGTTTTTTGATGTTACATGCTGAATGTAAAACCAAATAACTTGTGGGAAAGATTAAAATACTAATTTTTTTTTTAAGTTTATTTATTTCGAGAGAGAAGGAGAGAGAGAGAATTCCAAGCAGGCTCCATGCTGTCAGTGCAGAACCCAGCTTAGGCCTTGGACCCATCCACAAACCGGGAGAACGTGACCTGTGCTGAAGTCGAACACTTAACCAACCGAGCCACCCAGGTGCCCCTAAAATACCGATTAACAAATAATTTCATTGGCTTTGATGCTTTTGTTCATTTTATGATTTTTTTTCTTTTTTTTTGTCTTTAAAATTATTTCCTTCTACATTTTGGGCATTATGATGTGAATAGATTTCTGATGATTAGACCTGTCCACAAGAAGTGAGCTGGCAAGGCTGCTTTTCTGTGGTGAAACTGAGAAGCTGATTGGCGCCATGAAGGTCTTCTGCGGGCGGGCCAATCCAACCACTGGCTCTGTGGAGTGGCTGGAAGAGGATGAGCACTATGATTACCACCAGGAGATTGCAAGGTAACAAGGGCGTGTTCACCATTGGTTGCAGCTGGGTGGGGACACTGGCTCTCAAAGTAGGAGCCCTAGAATCCTGTCCGAATGTGGAATAAGCTTTACCCAGTGCTTCTGATCAGGGCAGATGTTGGTCATGAGCAGGTCTGCTCAGCCAGGTAGGTTTGTGTGGGAATTAGGCAAAGTCATTTCTGTGTAGAGAGTCAGATATCATGTAACAGCTTTATCAGGGTCTCAGAGGATCTGTCTAGTGGAGCAGAGAGGACCCACCTCAGTAGTACTAGTGATAATTGAAGAGTTTATGAAATTCATTCATTGTGTCACTGAAATGGAGACACATTTATCATATAGCTAAATTCTTTTGAATGGAAAATGTGAAAAATGCATTCTTCCCTGACTTGGGAAGGGATATTTAAAACTGTTGAGTGCGTTACTATTCTTTAGCAGTCATTAAGTGCATACAACATACTAGCCCTGTGGTGGAGCTAATGAAGAAGATGGGGCTCCCATCCTCAAGGACCATGCAGTTTTTTGTAAGAGACAGACATGTAACGAATCATGACACAGTGAAGAAAGGCCACTGGACATGGGTGCAAAAGTTCATGGAAGCAGTAAGAACCAGCTGGGCTGGGGGGGGTGGGGGTGGGGGCGGTGATATGTGAGTGATTTCCCAAATCCAAAAGGAGGGAAATTGCTTTCTGAGCAGCAGGGATCACGTGTAACAGTTTGGGGGATGGCTAGCAGTTTGAGGTAGCTGGAATGTGGTACAAAAGCAGGGCTCTGGTGAGGGTACCGAAAAGGTAGGCAGGATCATATTGTAAAGGGTGGTAGCAAAATGCAGGAAGAGGAGCATGAGGGTTAGTCTGGGCTGTGTCGTGTCTTAACTCTGACATTGGCTAAGCTCCTTAACTTCCTTGAGCCTCAGTATGATATAAGTTTCCATACATGTAATAATGTACATTTCCTCACATATAAAGCCTTATTTTAGGGCTCTTTGATGGGTGACAAATACAATGTGTGGTATGGAATAAGGGCTCAAAGATACTACCTTCTTTCAAAAGATTTTGAACATCATTTTGTAAGTGATTGAGATGTTAAACTGGGGAGAAAAAAGATTAAGCTGCATTTTGGGACATTTACTGAGAGCGATGTGGAAAGTGGGTTGGAGGGAGTGGAAGCCATTTGGGTGGATATTGCAACCCTACAGGTGAGGCAGTGGAGGTGGGGAGACAGCTTTGAAGGAGCTTGAGTTTTAATAACTCATTGGTTCAGTGGTGGAAGGAGAGAGAAGTTCCAGAAGCACCCAAGATTTCTGATTAGAGTGACTAAGTGGATGGAGCTGTATTCTGTGAGAGGGATGACCACAGGAGGAATGGGTGTTGCTGGAGAGAAGGTGATGGAGATTAGGTATCTGGGTTTCGTCATCCAGGTAGAGATGCAGTGGGCCGATAAACATGGGTCTGGAGCCAGTTTGCAGTTATTAGAATTCAAGATGGAAAAGATGGCAGGCTCTGAGGGAGGGTGTGTGATGAGAAAGGTAGAGGGCTGAAGAAAGAATCTTGGAATAGAGGAGGCAGGAGAACCAGGAGGGAATGGCCAGCAAGTGGAAAAGAAGAAAGTGTTTCAGGAAGAGGGAGTGTCCAACAGAGACAGAAATCCTGAATGTTAGTGATGGAGTGGGTTGATAGTGCTTAGGCAGAATGATGTCTGTGGAGTGGTGGGGAGAGTGGATGATGAGGCTATGAAGATGGAGACCAGAAATGCCTCTTGGAAGGTAGGGAAAGACAGAACCAGATTTCAACGAAGCATTCCTAGGTGGGTTCACATGTAAAAGCCATGGTGTGCCATTAAAACGAAAAGAATGCTATTCTTCTGGTACAGTGCTCCTCGGCGTTTAGAATATGAGCTGCCTGTGTCACAGTTGTGTGGGGTACCAGTTCAAGTGCGTATTTCCAGACTCCAGCCCAATTTTCTGGATCAGGATCTGTTTGCATGTATCGTGAGAATCTGCATTAAAAATTTTTTTTTCAGTATTTATTAAAAAATTTTTTTATAATGTTTAATTTTGAGAGAGAGAGAGAGAGAGGAAGAGAAAGCACGACTGGGGGAGGAGCAGAGAGACAGAAAGACAGAGAATCTGAAGCAGGCTCCAGGTTCTGAACTGTCAACACAGAGCCGGATGTGGGGCTCGAACCCACAGACTGCAAGATGATGACCTGAGCTGAAGTCAGCTGCTTAACTGACTGAGCCACCTAGGCGCCCCTAATTTTTATTGGTTTTTGAGAGAGTGCAAACAAGGGAGGGGCAGAGAGAGAGGGAGACAGAGGATCTGCAGTGGGCTCTGCACTTAGAGCAGCTAGCCCGACTCAGGGCTTGAATTCACAGACAGTGAGATCATGACCTGAGCCAAAGTCAGACTCAGTTCAACTGACTGAGCCATCCAGGTGCCTTGGCAATGTGCACTTAAAATAAGCTCTCCAAGGATCCCTGGCTAGCTCAATCAGTAGAACATGCAACTCTTGATTTCAGGGTTGTGAGTTTAAGCCTCATGTTGGGCATGGAGTCTATTTAAAACAAACAAAAACAAAAAACAGGTCTCCAGTGATTCTGTTGTTGATCTGAAGCTGGAGGTCCTCTGTTTAGTGAAAGCACCTTAGCTCTCACCTGCATCTCTCAGAAAGCATCTTTGGGCTGGGCCTGCTGAGTTCTGGGAGCTTATCCTGACCCTGCCAGAGATTTTTCAAGTTTGTGAATTAATGGAAAGTGCAGGGCATGATACCCCTCACTTATACAGCAGGTACATACTTTCCCTGATCCGTCTCTGCAGTGTTGAATCTGTGATTATTGTAATGTGCAAATGTATGCAAGATTATGTAAAGTATTAGACAAATTGAGTCTGAGTTCTGGAGAGAAAAAAAAATGTGTGACATATAACATGATCAGCATGCTGGTGGCTGTGACAGGGCTAACTCCCAGACCATTTTTAGCTGTGAGGTTCTTTGCTGAAAGTAAACATCTTTAAGATTTTTTTTTTCCTGCAATACTAGAGAATTTTAGCTTATAACTCTACTAAAATAGTTTAAAATGGGCCTGGGTTAGAGATGAAAAGTACAGCAGAGGGAACATTGTTATAATGTTGTATGGTGACTCCACTTAACATATTGAACATTGAGTATAGAATTGTGAATCAATATGTTGTACACCTGAAACTAACGTAACATTGCATGTCAATTATAGTTCAGTAATAAATAAAAAATAAAATGGGCCTGGATGTTTTTCCATTTGACTTAGGAATGCATTTATATATGTGAATGCTCTCATATGTTAATGGATATCATTAATAGAGGTTTCTGACCTTTTGTTTCTTTTTAGATCCTCCTATGCTGATATGTTACATGACAAAGACAGAGTAAGTGTAAAAGGAAACCATTATCTTGCTGTGGTGTTGAAACCTTTAGTTAGTTACAAGATCAAAAATTTCCTCCAGAGACATGATGTTAGAATAATGTACAGAGGCAGTATGGTGTAACGAGTGGTCAGGAAATCAGTTGGGAGGCCTTGTCCTACTTCCAGCTCTGCTGTTCATTTGAGTGTGGCCTTGGAGAAAACATGGGACCTCTGCAGATCTTGTTTATTAGGATTTAAAAGGAGTGGGATATACTAGCTGATCTCCATAATCTCCTCTAGATACAGATTCTCTAATTACACAGTTTTACCTCGTGTAGTCCGTTTGTAATTTTAAAATCATATCTCTAGAGGCCACTGCAGACTGTTTTGTAAAAGCAAATTTGACTTCTGTTGCACTGTGACATTTCATTCAGCTTTTTGTTTGTTTGTTTCTTTTTGTTTCATCTGAGTTTTCTTTTCCTGTTTGAATTATGTTACAGTTTTGGTGTTACGATGGTTAGCAATGCAAGCTTTCCTGGTCTACCAGAGTGCTTGACTGGTCATTCTCATCTGGATGGCTCAGAAATGCAGAGGCTTGAAGGCAAAGGATTCAGGGCCAAGCTTAAGAGCTAAGCAGTGTAGGGTAAGAGAAAGATCAGGGCACATGGTCAGGTTGGTCATGAGGCTTTGTTGTTGGTGTCTACTTCATCCAGCCCTGGTTAACTGCTCAGTATGCATACTTCTTGGCAACATCATGACATAACAGTCTCCTTGAGCATCATTAGTGTGTAGAATACACCAAAAGGGGCTAGGTGCTTCCCTGATTTTTATCAAATAGCTGAGTGCCTTTGCTGAGCTATTGGGGAATTATAGGATGTGGACAGACATTGCTTCTGGATCTGACTAATTCTCTCTAGCTTAGTGGTCTTGGCTTCTTGCTGGTTTCTTGAGCTTGTGAGCCTCTCTGATTTTAGTATCATCTGCAAAGATGATCCTTTTTGGCTCAAATTCCAGGGGATTTGAACAAATGGCATTGCCATTCATTCAGTCAGCCAGGCAGAAAAATGGCACCCTTTTCCTCATCTGAGCACACAGTCTGTCATCAAATTGTGTGAATCTTTCAACCCTACTGCCTGCTCAGACCTCATTTACTAGTGTTGACCTCTCTTCTTTTCTTTACATAGCAGCCCAAGGGGTCTTTCTGAAATGCCAATCTATGTTATTCTTCTGCTTAAAACCCTCACAACCCTGTTTAGCACCATCCTCGGTGTCCTCTCACTGTTGTCAAGTTAAAATCCAAACTCGTTTGAGGAATGTTCCTACCTCTTCATTAATTAACCCCCCCCCTTTTAAAAAATATTTATTTTTGAGAGAGACAGAGTGAGCTGGGGAGGCACAGAGAGAGAGGGTAACACAGAATCCGAAGCAAGCTCCAGGCTCTGAGCTGTCAGCACAGAGCCTGACACGGGGCTCAAACCCATGAACTGTGAGACTGTGACCTGAGCCGAAGTCAGGTGCTTCACCAACTGAGCCAGCCAGGCATCCCCCTTTTCTTCTCTTTTTATATTGAGTCCCATGTTTCCTGGTTCCCCTGTGTTCCTCTGTGGTTCACCCTCTCTTTTTGGTGAAGCACATTCTTCCTTAGTGTCCTATGAGAGGGTGCATGGGAGGTGAGAGTTTAAAAACTTTGCTAATCTGAAAACTTCTTTATTCTGTCCTTACAGTTAAGACTTAGGCTGAATTGGATTCTGATTGGGAAATCACTTTTTGTCAGAATTTTGACATTATCCATTTTCTTTTATTTATTATTATTTTAATGTTTATTTTTGAGAGAGCGAGTATGAGCATGGGAGACGGAGGGGACAGAGGATCTGAAGTGGGCTCTGTGCTGACACCAGAGAGCCTGATGTGGGGCTCAAACTCAAAAACTGCGAGATCATGACCTGAGCTGAAGTCGGACGTTTAACCAACTGAGTCACCCAGGTGTCCCTAAAGATTTTAAGTAATTTGTATACCCAACCTGGGGCTTGAACCCACAACCCCAAGATCAAGAGTCACATGTTCCACCAACTGAGCCAGCCAGGCACCCCCTATTCATTATTTATTTATTTAAATCTTTATTTATTTTTGAGAGATAGAGAGACAGCGTGAGCAGGGGAGGAACAGAGAGAGAAGGAGACACAGAATCCAAAGCAGGCTCCAGGTTCTGAGCTGTCAGCACAGAGCCCGACGCAGGGCTCGAGCCCATGAACTGCGAGATAGTGACCTGAGCTGAAGTCAGACGCTCAACCGACTGAGCCACCCAGGCGCCCCACTATTCATTTTCTTTTAGAATTCAGTGCTGCTATTTTAAGATTTATTACCATTCTTACTCTATAAAAAACTTTTTTATTGTGACAGACATAGAGAAGAGTATAAAATGTGTATGTATAGTTTAAAAAAGAATAGTAAATGTTCATAGACTTACCACTCAGCTTGGAAATAGAACATTACAGTTACTTACAATTCCCCTGTGTACTCCTAGATTGCATTCCTTTTTCTCCCCCTAGAAGTTTCCACTGTCTTGAATTTTATATCAGTCACTGCCTTACTTTTCTTTATAGTTTTACCATCTGTTGTATTAAAAAAGTAAATTCCTAGTTTTGCCTGTTTGTGAACTTTATATAATGGAGTCATACTGTTTAATCTTTATGACTTTCTTCTTTGCTCACCATTATTTTTGAGATTCATCCATTTTTCATGAGGCTGTAGTTCATGCATTTTCATGATGTATAGATTCCATTGTATAAATATATCCTCGTTATTCTGTTGGTAGACCTTGGGGTTATTTCTAACTTGTTGCCGTTGTACGTAGTGCTCCTAGAATATTCTAGGACCTGTACTCTGGGACACTTTTCTCTAGGTTGGTATATCTAAGAATGGAGTTGCTGCCCGTTGAGTTTGTTCAACTTTATGAGGTAATGTCAGATGTCTCCCAAAGGATCATGCCATTTTACATTCTCATACTTGTGTATGATAGTTCTTCTTTCATGTCCTTGCCATTATTTGGTATTAACCAATTTACATTCTTGACAGTCTGATAGGTATGATTCAGCCTGTCATTGTCAGTTTTAATTTGCATTCCTCTGGTTACTACTGAGTATGAACTCTTTTTGTTCATTGGCTTTTCGTGTTTCCTCTTTTTTTTTTCTTTTTTTTGAGAGAGAGAGAGAGAGAGCATAAGCACGGGAGGGGCAGAGCGTTAGGGAGACACAGAATCCACAGTTGGCTCTAGGCTCTGAGCTGTTAGCACTGAGCGGACATGGGGCTTGAACGCACGAACTGCGAGATCATGACCTGACTTGAAGTCGGATGCTTAACTGAGCCACCCAGGTGCCCTACATGTTTCTTCTTTTAATACTTAATTATTTATAAGAGTTCTTTAGTATTTTGGGTACTGACCATTTGTCAGTTACATGTATTGTAGGTGTCTTACTTTATGGGTTGTTTTGTCATCTGATAAATGCAAGTTCTTAAATTTAATGTCAGGATTTATTTTTTACTCTTTGTTGGCTGGTACTTTTTGTCTCTTGTTTAAGAAATCCTTCCCTTTGCCAAGGTTTTTTTTTTAAGTTTATTTATTTATTTTGAGAGAGAGAAAGCACGGGCAAGGAGGGGCAGAGAGACAGAACCCCAAAGCAGGCTCTGCGCCATCAGTGCACAACCTGATGTGGGGCTCGAACTGTTGAACTGTGGAACTGTGAGATCATGACCTGAGCTAAGGTCAAGAGTCCCACACTTGATCCAGGTGCTGCCCCTTTGCCAAGGTTTTTTCTTAAATTTTTTTTTTTAACATTTATTTATTTTTGAGAGACAGAGTGAGACAGAGCATGAGTGGGGGAGGGGCAGAGAGCAAGGGGGACAGAGGATCTGAAGTAGGCTCCAGGCTCTGAGCTGTCAGCACAGAGCCTGATGCAGGGCTCAAAATCACAGACCACGAAATCATGACCTGAGCCAAAGTCAGGTGCTTAACCGACTGAGCCATCCAGGCGCCCCATTAATTTTTTTTAACATTTATTTATTTTTGAGAGAGAGAGAGCGAGAGAGAGAGAGCACATGCAGGAGGGGAAGAGGCAGAGAGAGGGGAGACACAGAATCCAAAGCAGGCTCCAGGCTCTGAGCTGTCAGCACAGAGCCCGATGCAGCGCCCAAACTCACAAGCTGTGAGATCATGACCTGATCCGAAGTTGGATGCTCAACCAACTGAGCCACCCAGGTGCCCCTCCTCTGCCAAGGTTTTAAAGGCTGCTGCTGATATATAAAATTTCAGTTGATTTTTATTTATTGATTTGAAGTTCTGTAATCTTAAGTTTTTTTTAATGTTTGTTTATTTTGAGAGAGAGGGAGAGAGCACGTGCATGCACTAGGGGGAGTGGCAGAGAGAGAATCCCAAGCAGGCTCTGAGCTGATAGTGCAGAGCTCAAAATGGCCACGCTCTCACGAAATGTGAGATCATGAGCTGAAATCAAGAGATGCCTAACTGAGCCGCCCAGGTGTACCTCAAAATGTATTTGCTAAAAGTTGTTTATAATCTTTAATCTTTCTAATATTGGCAGCATATATAGTGGTACCGTGCTCTTTCCCCCACCCCTTATTCCCAGTTTTTGCTTACTTCTTTTTCCCTTTTGTTTTTTGACTTATCAGAGGCTCATCAATTAGATTTTTGAAATAACTTTTATAAAAAATTTCTATAAAATCTCCATATTTGTTCCCTGGTTCATTAATTTTTGTGTTTTATTATTTTTATTCATCTGCTGATTTAGAGATTATATTGCAGTCCTCTTTCTAATTTTTTGAGACAGATGCTTACCTTATCTCTTGTCTTTTGTAATGTATTTCTTTCCAAATATTGCTTTTTGCTATCCCCTGAGTTTTGATAATGTAATTTTAAAAAGTTCAGTTCTAGATATTTTCTAATTCTCTTTTGATTTAGTTCTTTACCTGTGAGTTTAGAATTTTTCAAGTTCAAAAATCTCTTTTTCTTTAGTTATATTTTTGTTATTGAGATCTCTGACTTGATTGCACTCAGGTCTGAGAATGTTGCCCTTTTGATACCAGTCCTGTATTATGTTCTGTTGTATAACAAAGTATCCCAGAATTTAATGGCTGAAAAGAGTTATTATTGTCTCATCATTTCTGTGGGTTCAGAATCTGAGCTCAGGCTTAGCTGTGTGCCCTGACTCTGGGTCCCTTGCAGGCTGTGATCAAGGTGTCACCCTGTCAGGCAGTCACCTTAAGGCTCAGTTGAGGGGAATCTACTTCCAGGAGTTTGGCCTCTTTCTTTTTTTTTAATTTTTTTATGTTTGTTTGTTTATTTTTGAGACAGTAACAGAGCATGAGTGGGGGAGGGGCAAAGAGAGAGGGAAACAGAATCTGAAGCAGGCTCCAGGCTCTGAGCTGTCAGCACAGAGCCTGACGTGGGGCTCGAACCCACCAACCGTGAGATAATGACCTGAACTGAAGTTGGACGCTTAACCAACTGAGCCACCCAGGCGCCCCCCAGGAGTTTGGCCTCTTAATGTTTCTTTCTAACTTGCCAGCTCATTAGTGCATTTTAAAAGATTTGCATGTGTTTTCCCTATCATTATTGTTTTCATCAGAAGGGTCAGGGTACCTATGGAGCCAAACTGTTACAGATTGGAAATGTATCTGTGTCAGCTGCTAAAGACCTGAACTAAAAACAAAGAAATGATTTCCTGAGGAGGGGATTATTTTTTGAGACAAGGAACCCCTGTGAATTAGAGTCCAGTAAGGAAATCCAAAGCCATGTTACTATTTCAACAGAGGGAATTTCACAGGGGGAATTGGTAACACAGATGTGGGAGGCCTGGAAGCAAATGGGAGCACCAAGGTTACCTAGTGGTAGTAATTGCAGGAGGCAGCTAACTTGCCTAGGGCTGATGATACAGAAGAGTGAGCTTCATGAGTCTGGAAGCATGGAGGAGAGGTCCTGTGGAACTGGTGCTCAGCTCTCCGAGAAGGACAGCTCCATGAGTGCTGCACCTGTCTCTGAGGTGCCCAAGGAGGCTGGTGATGAGAGTATAGAGAGGAGCTGGGGAAGAGCTGGCATCTGGAGCTGGCTGCCACTTCTGGGAGGACCCTGATGAGAGCAGCAACCATTTGGGAAGGAACAAGTTTTCTGCCTCTTCCTACCTGCCGGTCGCCCTGTAGTTCCCCTATTGTCCATACCTAATAGCTGGAAAAGGAGAAGGTTGTTGGCAGAGCCCCAGCCCCTCTAAGCAGAGTACAAAAGAGTGGGTGTGGAGGGAGGGACAATCATCAAATAAAAGGCAAGAGGCTGACCCAGTGCTCTGGGAGTCTCTCAAGGCCTGCTTTACTCAACTAGCCAATGCCGTTCCTTGACAGGCCAGAAAGCCATGGAACCATGACTTACACTGCTGCTGCCATCCATGACTCCCAAACTTCACAAAGTATCCTTGCATTTGTTTATAGTAACTGGTATGAAGTGATAGCTGTTTCTCCTTTTCTCTTAGAATATAAAATATTATCAGGGTATCCGGGCTGCTGTGAGCAGGGTGAAGGACAGAGGACAGAAGGCTTTGGTTCTTGACATTGGCACTGGCACGGGACTCTTGTCAATGATGGCGGTCACAGCAGGGGCTGACTTCTGCTATGCCATTGAGGTGAGCCACACTGTTCAGATATGTGTCCTGTGTGTTGTGTGGGAAGTCTGTCATGTACCTTGCCTATCCGTTTGTTTACAAATGTTCATGGAGTGCTCACTCTGTTTCAGGCATAGAGCCAGGTTCTAAGGATATGGAGATGAATCAGACACCTTTCCTTACCCCAGGGTCTCCTTTTCTCCTCTGAAAACAGCAGTCCTCAGTCTTGGCCTCATGTCAGAATCACTTAAGTACTTAAATAGCTTCAGAAAATACTGATGCGGTAACTGCCTCCCCTGCCTCACCACCCCGCTATCCTGACTCCAGTTTTAATTTAATTATTCTGAGATGTGGCCTGGGCATTGGGAATTTTAACTGTGCACCAAGGTTGAGACCTGCTAGTTTAAATTTTTTTTTACTAAAAAAATATTTTTTAATGTTTTTATTTTTGATGGAGAGAGAGAGAGCATGAGTGGGGGAGGAGCAGAGAGAGAGGGAGACACAGAATCCGAAGCAGGCTCCAGGTTTTGAGTTGTCGGCACAGAGCCGGACACGTGGCTCGAACTCACAAACCATGAGATCATGACCTGAGCTGAAGCCGGATGCCCAACTGACTGAGCCACCCAGGCGCCCCTAATTTTTTTTTTTTTTTTTTAACATTTATTCATTTTTGAGAGTGAGAGAGGCAGAGAATGAGCGGGAGAACGGCAGAGAGAGAGGGAGACATAGAATCCGAAGCAGGCTCCAGGCTCCGAGCTGTCAGGACAGGGTCCAACGCAGGGCTCGATCCCACGGACTGTGAGATCATGACCCGAGCTGAAGTTGGACACTTAACCGACTGAGCCACCCAGGCGCCCGAGACCTACTAGTTTAAATGTCTCCATTGAGCCTGCTATCTTACTATGTTTGTCGGTAGTTGGGCAGTCTGTCATTTCATTTCTTTATTGTAACATTAAACATACATTGTTTTGCTGATAAAGTAAATAATGCATTCTACCATAGAAAATATGGTAAATGTAAAACAAAAATAGCATGTTAACACAATGTTAACCATTGTTGAAATTTTGGCATATGTTCTTCACAGCTTTTGGGAAAAGGTAGCATGTATTTAAACACTTTTTCCTACAAGATTTGGTTTGTATGGTGATTGAGTTGTGAATAACAAAGTCCCAAAATAACAGTGGCTTAAACAAGATAGAAGATTTTTGCTTTCTCACATAAAGTCTGGAGGCAGCACTCTGGGGTATTCTACTCAGACTCCTTCTAGCTCCCCACCCCTCTTTCCCTATAGTGTGGCCCTCATGTTCATGGTCTAGAAAGGTGGGCATTTTAGGCTGAGGGAATCCCGTATTGTATTGTCCAGAGTCATGGCAAACAGGGTCAGGGTGGAAATCCAGAAAGGTAGATTGTAGCCACACTATGGAGGACCTGAGTGCTACAATAAAGACTTCTAACTTCAGTATCCTGAGTTAGTTGTTCTTAGCCTGAAATAAGAATAATGGGCTTCAGGGGCGCCTGGGTGGCTCAGTCGGTTAAGCGTCCGACTTCAGCTCAGGTCATGATCTCGCAGTCTGTGAGTTCAAGCCCCACGTCGGGCTCTGTGCTGACAGCTTGGAGCCTGGAGCCTGCTTCAGATTCTGTGTCTCCCTTTCTCTGACCCTCCCCATTCATGCTCTCTTTCTCTCTCAAAAATAAATAAACATTAAACAAAAAAAAAGAATAGGTTTCAGGGGCCCTTGGATGGCTTGGTCATTTAAGCGCCCGACTTCAGCTCAGGTCATGATCTCAGCACTCGAGCCCCACATCAGGCTCTGTGCTGACAGCTCAGAGCCTAGAACCTGCTTTGGATTCTGTCTCCCTCTCTTTCTGTCCCTCCCCCACTTGTGCTCTTTCTCTCTCTCAAATATGAATAAACATTAAAAAGAAAATCTTAAAAAAAAAAAAAAGAAAAATGGGCTTCAGGTCTCCATTAAGTCCTGAGAGAGGTAGGGGTGTGTGTGTGTGTGTGTGTGTGTGTGTGTGTGTGTGTGTGTATGTGTATGAGTGTATGACTCTGTGCACTTGTCTCAGGACTTCATAAAAAGATCAAGAGTCATTTCTTGGCCTTCTGGGGCATCATCAAGATTTTTTTTTGAGAGAAGAGAGACAAAGAGAATATGAGCAGGAGAGAGGGAGGGGGAGAGAGAGAACCCCAAGCAGGTTCCACATCCAGCATGGTGCCTGATGCAGGGTTCAGTCTTAATAAACTGTGAGATCATGACCTGAGCCAAAATCAAGAGTCGGATGCTTAACCAACTGAGCCACCCAGGTGCCTCCATCATCATGATTTTTAAACAGATACAAAAAAATTTATATTTTAGGATAGTTACCTTAGTCTCAAGTAAATTTTATTATCCTTACTTTACAAATGAAGAAACTAAGACCCAGAGAGATTAAAGACTTAATCTCACAATTAATAAATAGGAGAGCTAGACCTGGAGACTTGGTCTTTTGGTTGCTAATTAAGGTGCTAGCCCTACAGTGGTATCTTGGATGGGAGAGGATGTGTGAGTGTGAGATTTCTAGCATGGTTGTCTGGGGGAACAGTGATGCTGTTGACTGGTGAGAGGAACTCAAGAAGATACTTACTTTGTAGGAAAGATAATGCATTTCATGTTGGATGTGGTAAGTATGAGAGAGACAGGTCCCAGGGCAGGAGTCACTTTATGCGTGGACTGCTAATTGAAAATACAGGGTGAGGGGACACCTGGGTGGCTCAGTCGGTTGTGCATCTGACTCTTGATTTCAGCTTAGGTCATGATCTTACAGTTTGTGATTTGAGCCCCACTTCAGGCTCCTCACTCTTAGTGCAGAGCCTATTTGAGATTTCGCCTTCCCTCCCTCTCTCTGTGCCCCTCCCCTGCTCGCGCACTCTCTCAAAATGAGTAAATAAACTTAAAAAAAAAGTACACACGTACATACATATATGTAATATATATATTTACGGTAAGAACATGTTTTCTGGCAGAATTGGTAGGACTGTGCTGTTGGGTTTTTCTATATATTTCCATCTCAGTTACCTGGATTTCTAATTTCTGTCTTGGTGCTCTGGTCTGTGATTCTCAGATCTTTTCTTTTTGGCTCTTGACATCTTATGGTGGCCTCCCAGCTTTTACTTTAGTGACCACCTTTTGAACCTCTCAACTCAGTTCTAGCTGGACTGCCCTGTGGTTTTCAACTCTGCCTGAGCTCCACAACTGGAAAGACAGGTCTAGAACAATGAGTGAGAACCTGCTAGTCTCTGGAGATGGACGTCTGAACCTTTAGAGAGTGGCGTGTACAGGCGGATTTCCAAACTCATTTGCAGATGTGGCAGGTGAAGCTGGCATTGTAGGAGGTTGTTCAAGGAGAGAGTAAAATGAGAAGGGCAGAGCTGGGGACATGCCTGTGAGGGAAGAAGGGTGGCCAGTAAAGGCAAGTTCAGACAGATGCAAAGAGACCCTAGAGGGCAGAGGTGGAAGCCAAGGTTGCAGGGCATTCATGGGAAAAAGGAAGTGGTCAGCAAGTGTGGATGTTCTAGCCCAGCATTGTCATATAGAACTTTCTGTGATGCTGAATATTCTATAGCTGTGCTGGCCAACATAGTGGTCCGTAGCCACATACGGCTGCTGAGCACTTGCAGTGTGACTAGTATGAGGAACTGAATTTTTTTTTTAATGTTTTTTTTTTTTTTTTTTGAGAGAGAGAGACAGAGTGTGAGTCGGGCAGGGGTAGAGAGAAAGAGACACAGAATCTGAAACAGGCTCCAGGCTCCGAGCTGTCAGCACAGAGCCTGACGTGGGGCTTGCGCTCACAAACTGCAAGATCATGATCTGAGCTGAAGTCGGATACTTAACCGACTGAGCCACCCAGACGCCCTGAGAACTGAATTTTTAAATTTCACTTAGTTTGAATCAACGTCTATTTAAATGCATGTGGTCACTGTATTAGCACTGATGTAGCAGTTGAGTAGGATGAGGACTGAGAGAAAGCTGTTAGGTTGGCAGCTAGGAGGTGACCTCCTTTAAATGGTATTTTCAGGGGAATAGGTTTGAGGAGTAGATGGAATACAAGGAATTACAGACAGTGACTATAAACTTCTCTTTTAACACGTTTGAAAAGTGAGGAATGTTTTGGGAAGGTGTATTCGTTACAGTGATTTCTGTGGTAAATGCTTTGAGAATAAAGCATTGTCCTGGTTTCTTCACTTATTTTCCTTCTTTGTAAGAGCAAGAAGAACTTTCTCAGAAATCTCTAGCAAACCTCTCTTTGGGTATCTTTGGCCAGAATAAGGTTCAATCCTATTTAACTTACTTCAGTGACATGGCCTGAGAGATTCAGTTACACTTAGACCAGACAGGTGTACCACTTGGAAGTGATACAGTCATTCCCCAAACTGGAGGTGCAGGGGAGTACACAGAATGATGTTGGGAAGTCATCTTCAGGGGCCATTCCAGAAAGAAGTGTTCTGGGAGAGATTTTGAGGTCTTAAGCTAAGGAGGAGACTGTGAATGTCAAGCCTGAAGGGTCAACAGAAGAGATGAGTGATAATGTCCAGAGGCAGGAGGCCTGAGGGGATGATACGAACTTGTGATAACTTTGGGGTGGAGGCAAAGCGATGGGTGAAAACTGAGGTCTTGAGGCCCTCAGACTACATCTAAAAACACCAAGCCAGATCCTAGAAATAATTTGAAACAGTTTGGAACGATTTTTTTCCTAGGTAAGCACATATGTATCCTTTACAGAAGAATATAGCATTTCCTTTTGATTTTAATAAAAGAAGTATGTGTTCATGGTAGAAAATATGGAAAACGCAGAAAAGGACTTAGGAAAAATGGAAATCTTGTCCTTGTGACCAGTTACTTTATCATTTTGTTCTATTTCCACTCTGTAGGTGTGGCCACATGTGCATCTGTATGTTTTATGCACTATCGTGGTTGGAGCCGTGCAATCTAAATTGGGCAAGCTAGAAAGTAAGAGTTGGAGGGGTTTGTGTTTAGGGATAAGTGAAGGGTTTAGGAAGGCTTTGGAGAAGCGGGGGCTTCGTGCTTCCTGGAAAGTTGGGTTTGCCTTGGCAGGTTGGGGTAGGGCAGAGAAGGCTAAGGCTTCCCTAGTGCACAATAAGATCAGTGTGGCAGGAGCATCAGTCATGGGTGAGGATGGATTAGGAGGGGAATAAGGCTGGGGGAACTAAGGTGGTTCATATTATGGAGGTCCTCGAATGCCATAAAATAGAGGCTGTATTATGCCAGCAGCAAGGATTTGGGACAGTTTTGAGCTGACGCCTGTTTACATTTAACAACTAATGCAGTAACAGTCTCACTTCCTTCTAGAGAGTACAGTTGTCCAGCCCCATTCCCCCAGGGTGTGGTTTTGTGAAGCAAATCCCCTTGCTGCCTTCTTCTAGCCTGGCTCTGACACCTGCCGTCCTTACTAGGTAGTGCAACCTTCCTGGGAAGCCCTGTGTCCCCAGTGTGCCTGGCATGTAAGGTTTAACTCCTGCAAGTTAAACCCAGTGGATGGCCTTCCCTTTGTGTTCATTTTTATGACATGCATTTGGAGAATAAACTATTTAAGTTACAAAGGTGAAGTGTCATTCATTTAGATCAAATCAGCCCAAGAAATATTTTGCCTGTATCAAACAGTAACAGAGGTACATTTTATATATTCAGGAGGTAACTCTGTAATGGAGACCTCTTTTACTTCAAGTCTTAGAACCTGTATCAAGACATATTGTGTCTTGATTCTCCATTTAAAGAGAGATTACTAATCTTTGATGTTAGGATGTTATTTAATTTATTGCTCATTTTTACTTGGGTTTTGGCTCCAATTTCTAGGTTTTCAAGCCTATGGCTGATGCTGCTGTAAAGATTGTGGAGAAAAATGGCTTCAGTGATAAGATTAAGATTATTAACAAGCATTCCACTGAGGTGACGATGGGGCCAGGTAAGATCAACACATACTGTTTTGAGAGGTGCCTGGGTGGCTCATGCGGTTGAGCATCTGACTCTTGATTTCTGCTCAGGTCATGATCTCATGGGGCTCTGCTCTGACAGCATGGAGCCTGCTTGGGATTCTCTCTCTCCCTCTCTCTGCCCCTCTCATGATAGTGCACTTTCTCGTGCTCTCTCTCTCAAATAAACTTAAAAAAAAAACAAAACATACTATTTTAAAAGCCTTATTCACTCTTATAGGAGAGAAGACAAGGTTTATTCTAGTTATCTGGAATAAACGTATTCAGGTTATTGAAGAGAAATGGGGCCTCTCCACTTGGTCTGAAGATAAGTACTTTGCTTCTCTACTAGTGAAAACAAATCAGCAGTGAGTAAACCAAGACTAATGCTCAACAGTGGTGAGACAAATGAAACTTCCTTTTGCTTTAAGCAAGTTGAAATTCTTATGTGACTCAGTTCTCAGAGATTTGAGTTTTATCGACAGAAGTAAAACTAAGTAGATAGCAGAAAGAGGTTTGCTTAGTGCTGACATCCTGCTTCAGCATCCAACATGAGAGATTTGCCTATATAGCACAGTCTCTCCAGGTTTTCAGACTATTTTTTATAGTCTAGGCATTTGAGTCAGACTTCTAAAATTTCACATGCCACTTGATACCTGGAGAGACAGTGGAAAGATTGCAAAAGAAGCTTCTGGGATGAGGTTATGTATATCACCAGTTTTTTAAAATGCAGTATTTTAGATGGAAGCATCTATATAAGATCAACGTTTTTGTCCCATTTAAAAAAAATGTTTTTTTAAATGGAGAATCTGAAACATGCACAAAAGAAAGGATTAGTGTGCCCTTTATTTTTGAAGCCTACAAAAGAGTGTGCAAATAATTATCTCATTTTTTAGTCCACATTATTGAGGTATAATGTACATAAAATGAGTGCATCTGGGGCACTTGGGTGGCTCAGTCAGTTAAGCGCCCAACTTCGGCTCGGGTCATGATCTTGCGGTTCCGGAGTTCAAGCCCCACATCAGGCTCTGTGCTGATAGCTCAGAGCCTGGAACCTGCTTCAGATTCTTTCTCTCCCTCTCTCTCTGCCCCTCCCCAGTGCGTGTGCACTCTCTCTCTCTCTCTCTGTCTCAAAAATATACATTAAAAAATTTTTTTTAAAAATGAGTGCATCTGTCTTAAGTATATAGTTTGAGTTTGGACAAATGTAAACACATTTGTAACCTCTTCTGCATTCCAGACTGTAGAAAGTCTTTACCGTGCACAGATTTCCTCATGGCCGCTTTATAGTCTTTTGCCTCCGTATCACTGATCCTAGGCATCCACTGATGTGCTTTCTTCTTTTTTTTTTAACGTTTATTCATTTTTGAGACAGAGAGAGACAGAGCATGAATGGGGGAAGGTCAGAGAGAGAGGGAGACACAGAATCTGAAACAGGCTCCAGGCTCTGAGCTGTCAGCACAGAGACTGACGTGGGGCTCGAAGTCACTGCGAGATCATGACCTGAGCCGAAGTCGGATGCCCAACCGACTGAGCCACCCAGGCGCCCCTGATGTGCTTTCTTCAATGTAGATTAGATCAGATCCCCCCCTTTCTAGAATTTTGAGTAAGTGAAATCACCCACATGTACTCTTTCTTTTCTTTAGCATAATGCTTTTGGGTTTCATCCACGTTCTGTGGATCAAGGGTTGCTGAGTAGCACTGTGTGTGTGCATACTTTAATTTGTTCATCCCCTCACCTGCTGATGGACATGTTAGTTTCTTAGGTCTTGAGGTTTACTGTTTTTTTTCTTTTGTGGTGTCTAATCTGCTGAGTACATCTAGTGAACTTTTTATTTCTCATACTGTATTTTTCATATCTAAAGGTTTCCTTTGATTCTGTTTTATAACTTGCATCGCTCTTATTTTTTCATGTGATTTTTTTAAATAGTTGTCATATCTATATTAGCTGGGGTTTTTTGTTTTTATTTTTTTTTAAGAGGACATTACTTAAAGTTTATTTTGAGAGAGAGAACATGCGCACATGCGTGAGCCAGTTGGAGAGGGGCAGAGAGAGGGGGAGAGAATTTCAAGTAGGCCTCCACACTGTCAGTGCAGAGCCTGACACAGGGCTTGATCTCATGAACTATGACATCATGATCTGAGCTGAAATTAAGAGTTGGACCCTTAACCAACTGAGCCACCAGATAGCTGTTTTAACATACTTACCTTCTGGTTCCACTGCCTCAGTCTTTCCTGGGTTTATTCTGCTGACTAATTTTTATCCTGATTCTGGATTACATTTTTCTTCTTCACATGTCTAATAATTTTTATTTGGATGCCATGTATGGTGGGAGTTTTGCATTGCTGAGTACCAGAGTTTATTGTCTCCCTTTAAAAACTTTGCTGGCATCTGGGTGGTTCAGTCAGTTAAGTGTCTGACTTTGGCACAGGTCATGATTTCATGGTTTGTGAGTTCAGGCCCCACCTTGGACTGTCTGCTGTCAGCACAGAGCCTGCTTTGGATTTTCTATCTCCCTCTCTCTGTCTCATGTCTGCTCACTCCCTCTCAAAAATAAATACATTTTTTTTTTTTTAATTAAAAAAAAGGCTTTGCCTGGCATGCAGTTGGGCTACTAGTAGGTTAGTTTGATCCTTTCAGGGCTTGTTTTGTTTTTTTGTTTTTTTTTTAATTTTTTTTTTCAACGTTTATTTTTGGGACAGAGAGAGACAGAGCATGAACGGGGGAGGGGCAGAGAGAGAGGGAGACACAGAATCGGAAACAGACTCCAGGCTCTGAGCCATCAGCCCAGAGCCTGACGCGGGGCTCGAACTCACAGACCGCGAGATCGTGACCTGGCTGAAGTCGGACGCTTAACCGACTGCGCCACCCAGGCGCCCCTCAGGGCTTGTTTTTAAGCTTTGTTGGAGCAGGGTTAGGATAGCTTTATTTATTTATTTATTTATTTATTTATTTATTTATTTATTTATTTATTTTTAAAGATTTTTATTTTTTATCTCTACACCCAATGTAGGACTCGAACTCACAGCCCTGAGATCAAGAGCCACATGCTCCACTGATTGAATCACCTGGCACCCCGGGTTAGAATAATTTTAAGTCAGGTTTTCTCAAAAGTGACATTTTGGGCCTGATAATTTGTTGGGAGGAGCTGTCCTGTGTATTGGAGGATGTTTACCCCTGGCTTCTAACCAGTAGAAGCTGGTATCACCTACTCCCCCACTAGCATTTGTACCAACCAGAAATGTCTCCAGACATTGCTGAATGTCTTGGGGGTGGGTAGGGGCAAAATTGCCCTCTATTGAAAACCACTGTTCCTCCTCCTCCTCCTCCTTCTCCTCCTCCCCCTCCTCCTCCTCCTCCTCCTCCTTCTTCTTCTTTTTTTAATGTTTATTATTTTTCAGAGAGAGCATGAGTAGGGGAAGGACAGAGAGAGAGAGGGAGACAGAATATGAAGCAGGCTCTAGGTTCTGAGCTGTTTGAGAGCCAGATGCAGGGCTCAAACTCATGGACCAAGAGAACATGACCTCAGCCGAAGTCAGATTCTTAACCGACTGAGCCACCCAGGCGCCCCTGTTTTAAGACTACCTTGGTCACACTAGCAAAGCATGGCTTTTCTGGGGTCTCTGCTTAGTGTCTGGTGCTGGCTGAGTGGAACTAGAATGTTTCCCAGTCCTCTGTGAGCTCTGGAAATTATTCAATTTCTAGCTCTATGGTCGTCCTTTGCCAGACTTTCTATATTCTTCTATATGTGTGAATATATTCAACAAGAGGCTTCGGGGGAGTCCTGTGCAGATTTCGGAAACCTGCTTTCTGTGTAACATCCTCTCTGGTCCCTGCCCCCAGTCGTGAGCCCCAGCCACCTGCCCTCTCTCAGCTTCAGTTGCTATCTCTTTACCTCAGCAAGATTGCTACGTTCTGCGTGACATCGTGCTTTTTGTACAGCATCTGGAAACTACCTACTGGCAGAAAGCCAGAGCAGTTGCAGGGGTCACTTTGTTTCTCTTCTTAGAGAACAAATTTGTTTCCTCTTATTCAACATCTGAAAACACTTGTTTCATATATTTTATCTAGTTTTCTAGTTGACTACAGTGGGTGGCTAAGTTTGATCCCAAGTACTCCACAGGTAACTTGGGGAGCAACATTTGTCCATCTAGTCATGTGGCAAAGACATACAAGGCACTGGGGTAACCACCCCTCCCCAGGTTCCCACTCACCCTCCTGTATTAGCACTCACATGCTAGATACCAGGCTCTTCAAGAGTATTTATTGAGATTCAGTGGATCATAAAACTTTGTTTATTTGAAGCAAATTGAATAATAAATCATTTTAAGTTACAAAATTGTTTTAAGAATTATTCAGGAGGTAGAATTGGCAGGGCTTGGTGACTGATTGGATGTAAGATGACAAGGAGGAATCAAGAATTCAGCCAATGTTTGCTGGTTGTTGTGGGTGCTAGGTGTTGTTCTAGGCATTGGGGTAAAATGGCAAGCAGAGCAGGCAGGGTCTCTGCTCTCCTGGAGCTGACAAATGATGCCCTGGTTTCAGGGCTGTGTGACCGGTGGTGCCATCCACTGAGGCAGAAGCATCGGAGGGAGAAGCAGTTGTGTAGGGGTTGGGTGCAGTTTGGGATAATATATTTCCGTTCGAGTTTGGCATGATATCAGAGATGTGGGCAGTGCCATTCAGGAGGGCAGTCTCTGTGCCAAGAGGCAGATGTTTCTTGTCAGCCTCCTTGCATGGCATACTGCCATTGAGCACAAGGGTACTTCATAGCAAGTAGATACCTGGGTGGCCCAGTCAGTTGAGTGTCCTACTCTTAATTTCAGCTCAGGTCATGATCTCACAGGTTCCTGGGATAGAGCCCTGCATTGGGCTCTGTGCTGAGAATGCAGAGCTTGCTTGGGATTTTCTCTCTCCCTCTCTGTCCCTTGCTCTTGAGCATGTGTGCACATACTCTCTCCCTGTCTCAAAGTACGTAAACTTAAAAAAGAAAGTGAAAGTGGACAGCTTTTTCCTTTGCTGTGCTACCACCATATCTCATTACTCTTGTTTTAAAGATTACGTGACTGATGGTCAGCACTGAAGGTTCAAGGCTAGAAAGTGGGATCCAGCCCCAGGTCTCCATGACTTCAGGTTTTCTCTACCTCACCCTCCTTTGAGCTTCCTAAATGCTTCTCTTTCCTTTTGTTATCCATGAGACTTGTCTTCTGTGTGGGGAAGATGAGTGGGCTTTGTCAGATGAGAATTTGTGTGCCATTAGAAGTATTTATGGTTAATTCTCTATGATAATTAGCCCCTTCCAAAGTTTATTGTCTCTTGGCTCATTAAAAATTGTAATTGTAGAAGTAACATTACATTACATGATGGAGGCTTGAGAAATAGATTCAGCAAAAAGATCTTCCCTGATCCTAGTATTCTAAAACAACTATTATTTGGGGGATTGACTGGTAGCAAGAAATTAACTTAATTAAGGAGGATTTAGTAGAAGGAACTGGGGATTCTGAATCCTGGATCTTGTAGTATCATTGGAATCATGCAACCTCTCTTGCTTTGGTTTTTCTCTCTCTGTGCAGCCTAGAAATAGAAGTACCAGCATTCAGGGGCACCTGAGTGGCTCATTCACTTAAGCTTCCTACTCTTGATTTCAGTTTAGGTCATGATCTTATGGTTCATGGGTTCAAGCCCCAAGGTTGGGCTTCATGCTCATGGCATGGAGCCTGCTCGGGATTTCTCTCTCTCCCCCTCTCTCTGCCTCTCCCCCATTCGTGCTCGCTCGCTCTCTCTCTCTTAAAAAAAAAAATAAACTTAAAAAGTAGAAGCATTAAGTTTCTGTTTTTCAAATCATTGTTGTTAATATATTAATAGTTTATTTAATTGTTAATTTGCATCTCTCCAATTGCTAATAAGAATGATACATTTTTGGGGTGCCTGGGTGGCTCAGTTGGTTAAGCACCTGACTCTTGATCTCAGGGTTAGGAGTTCAGGCCTTGTGTTGGGGTCTACACTGGACATGGGGCCTACTTTAAAAATAAATAAATAAATAAATAAATAACATTTTTCCATATAATTGATTGATTTTTCTGTTTTGAATTGTCTTTTTTGCCTGTACAATTCAATACAAATTGAATTGTATTTTTGCCTGGTTTTCTTTTTGGGTGTTTATAGCTTTCTTATCAGTTCTGCAAGTCCCTTGCAATATTAAATGTACAGAAAAATTGAAAGAGTGGTGTAGTGGACACTTACATTCTCTTAAGCAAGACTTAGCAGTTGCTGGTATTTTGATGTGTATATGTACATCGAAATGGGCTCTTTGGTGAGCCATTGGAAAGTTAGTTGCATGACACTATTGAATTCTTCGATATATGTATATGCTTTCAATTTAGTGATCTGTTAACCTTTTATCTTTCACGTATTTGTTGTAAATATTTTTTTGACCGCTTGCTTCTGGCTCTTTGTTCATGTTTCTTAGATGGTGACATGCCATGCCGTGCCAATATCCTGATAACGGAGTTGTTTGATACGGAACTGATTGGAGAGGGAGCGCTGCCTTCCTATGAACATGCACACAGGCATCTCGTGCAGGTAGGGAATCAAGGACCTCCCTCGCACATATTGCTGTGATCTCAGCCAGCTCACACAGGTCTCATTGATACAATGTGCTGTGCACAGCCTGAGCCCTCAGTACTTCTCTGTACACCTTAGGGTGCCCTTCATTCCTACAAGACTCTGGTTCTCCTCAATTAGGACTTCTGGATCTCTTATCAGGTCTTTGTAGGCTAGAGTCAAAAGGCAAGAAACTGTGTTTCAATTCAATTCAGCAAACATTCTTTGAATGTCACCCGTGTATAAGGTGTTCTAGCATCCAGGGAGAAATATCAGACATCCTTCTTGTTTCTAAGATCCACCGTCAGTGACAGTAAAGACTGGATGGGCCAAATGGAGAGGCACACAGAAGCACCACTAACATTTGTTTTAGGACTGGCGGATGGGGTCTGGGATCAGGAGATGAGGTCATGTGTAGAGATGGTGGAATTTGGAAAGGCACTGAGAAGAGAGAGAGGTATCCCAGGTAGAGGACCTATTTGGTAGGTCAGTGAGAACACCACACTGAGTGGGCTTGTGAGCTAATGGTGGAGAGTGGGGGAGAGGGTGGAAGGCCTTGAATGTGAAACCATTCCAGGTAGAAGAATTTGGGTAGTGATAATCGTTGACAGTTTTGGGGGAAGGGAGAAGCGTGTTGAAAGTGTTATCTCAGGGATGTTGGTCTTTTTTTTTATGGACATAAGCTTCCCCAGAGGCAAAAGTCAGGTGGGGAGGTATGAGTGTCTGCTTCTTTTGCTGCCACCTGTCCTGTGGGAACCATCCAGGTGAGCCTGCAACTGTCCCAGTCTGGGGCCCTCTTTGGGGATTCTTGGTGTTCGCACAATGAAGAATGTGGCTCCTTCCAGGGCAATTGGGGCCATAGTCCACCTTACTCACACGGTCAGCATGTGATGGTGATTGTTCCACAGATCCCTACGCTGTGTGAGATGTCTCATTGTCTCCAAAATGTGAAATCTTTTTCTAGTAATGTTAGTAATTATTGCTGTTTCTTCACATTAAAACTATCAGCTAAAGCAAAACAAAACAAAACAAAAACTACCAACTAGATGAATCCCTGAAACAGAGAATGAGGATGTTAGAATTATGTTAGTGTTGCCCAATTGGTCTTTTCTCTAATACATTTAATAATTATGAGTTGTGCAGGCAGCCATCTGCAGTTTCCTTTCTCAGCTGACCTGTGCAGCTAGGTGTCCATTGTCTGGGGGTATTTTTTTTTTTAATGTTTGTTTATTTTTAATGTTTATTTATTTATTTTGAGAGTGAGCAAGTAGGGGGAGGGACAGAGAGAGAGGAGAGAAAGAATCCCAAACAGGCTCCATGCTGTCAGCACAGAGCCCGATGTGTGGCTCGATCCTGCAAGCTGTGAGATCATGACCTGAGCCGAAACCAAGAATCAGGTGCTTAACTGACTGAGCCACCCGGGTGCCCCTCCACTGTCTGTTCTAATCGCTGTCCCCATCTGTCCACCCTGTTTCTGAGATTGAAAGAGTTATGGCTTTACACAAAGGCTTCCATTGCCCTGTCCCTCTTCCTGCCTTGTTGAGGGTCATGGAACTAGGATGCTGGCATGTCTAACAGATAGTCCATCTGGTGTCCATGTGGTGATGAATGACCCAGTGATTAATCTGAGAAGGTAAATTTATCAAGTGCCTTCATTTTTCTGGGCTCCTTTTTGAGTACCAGGAATATGAAGGTGCACTCCCAGACAGGCAGGTAGGTGAGCAGGTTATCACAGTACAGTTGGAGTTATGCTCAGATGGTCAGTGGGGTGAGATCCTGTCCGCTCTGGTAGGGTATGATGGGGAGCATGAAGGGAGATAAAGCTTGAGCTGAGTCTGTCTTCAAGAGTCATCAAGTATTGGCCTGGCAGACGAGGGTATTCTCAGTAGAAAAGGTCAGCATGCAGAAAGATGTGAAGAAGAGCTGGTACAGGGTGAGTTGTTGGCATTATGGGTAGTGTGGGAGGTAGGGCTACATTCAGATGGGCCCCTGTGCTCCAGAAGGCAGTGTGTTACCACAGGAGGGGATTGACATTGGATTCATGCAGGCAGGCATTTGGAGAGCAGTTGAGGTGTAAGATCAGAAGTAGGAAGACTGATTGGAAGGTGGTTGGGGTCATCCAGGCCCTGAGGCTGAGACGAGCCTCAGCTGAGACCAGGGAAATGGGCCTGGAGAGGTAGACTTGGGGAGGAGGAAGGTGGTCAAGGACTTGGTAATTACTTAGATGTGGAGGCATTGAGGATGATGCCAGGGTTTGGGGCTAGGTGATTAGATTGGATGTTGGTGTTCCCTACTGAATGGGAGGACCACCAAACCCGGGAAGGAGGGGGAGAGGTGAAGGTGATTTGTTTGGTTTAGACAGAGTTTGATCTATCTGAGGGTCAGCCAAATGGAGTGGACCAGAAGGCTTTTGGACACGTGGTATTTGGTAAACGAAATACCAAATTTCCCTGGCTGAGCTCCCTCAGGGGAGAGTATGTGGAGGGAGAGAAAGGTGGGCCCAGACCAAGTCTGGAGTTCTCTCTGAAGGATGAACAGGGGAAGTTTAGCCTTCTGAAGGAGACAGAGGGGGAGAACAGTACTTCTCATCAGGGGTCATGCTTGGAGACATTTTCGTTGTTACAACTGAGATGGGGATGCTATTGGCATCCTTGTGGATAGAGGCCAAGGTGTTGATAAACATGGTATGATGCACCAAACAGCCCCATACCAAAGGATCATCTGGCCCAAGAGGTCACTAGTACTAAGGTAGAGAAACCCTATGCCTGTCATTTCCCTCCAGTAGTAGCTGTGTCTTCCTCATGGCTGGGCCCCTGGTGCCTGGTGCATAGAGGCTGTCAGGTGAAAGAATGGGGTAGGAGGGAAACTGGATGAGGTGTTTCAGCCAAAACCAAACAAGGGGAGCAATTGGCAGTGCCCAGTGAGGCCAGGAGATTAGGTCATCTGAGGGTGGACACTTGTCCATTGGGCTGTGCAATAAGGTTCTGGCATCTGGGTGAGAGCTGTACCTAAGAGAAACTCTGAGCCCAGTGCCAGAATTACTGCTTCGCAGGAAGTCTTGGACTCTTTCTTCAAAGTTGATGTGGGAGTTAATCAGCATGATAACAATTAAGGGTTATTTTTGAAGTATTTAAAAGTGTCATGTAGCCAGGAATTTATCTGACATAAATCATTTTAGATATAGCATGTATTCTTTTTGAAATGTGGTTCCTTTTTTCTCCTTTCCCAAGGACATTAGGCCAAAAACAGTTCACTGTTCTGATAGTGGTAAGGCGTTAGATGCTGCTAAACTGACCTGATATTAAGGAACAAACCCTCTCCCTCTCCCTTTCCCTCTCCCTCTCCCCCCTCCCTCCCTCTCTCCCTCTCCCCCCCCCCCCCTCTTCTGTCTTTTTTTTTCTTGAGAGAGACAGAGAGTGCAAGCAGGGGAGAGGGGCACGCTTGGGGGAGAGGCAAAGAGAGAAAGTGGGAGAGAGAATCCTAGGCAGGCTCCATGCTCAGTGTGGAGCCCCACACAGGGCTCAATTCCAAGATCCTGTGATTACGACCTGTGCTGAAATCAAGAGTCTGATGCTCAACTGACTGAGCCTGAGCCACTTAGGCATGCCTGGAACAAACCTCTTTTGATCCATGAGGATTACTGTGGGTTTATTTTCTAATAATATACTGGTTTGTTTTTTCTTCTTTTGTTTTTTTAACAAACTTAGGAAAACTGTGAGGCAGTGCCTCACAGAGCAACTGTCTATGCTCAGCTGGTGGAGTCCAGGAGGATGTGGTCGTGGAATAAGCTCTTTCCTATCCCCGTGCATACCAGCTGTGGAGAGCAGGTCATCGTCCCCCACTTGGAACTGGAGAGGTGCCCTGGTGCACCCTCTGTCTATGACATTCAGCTGAACCAGGTGTCATCCGCTGACTTCACTGTCCTCAGTGATGTGCTGCCTATGTTCAGGTACCAAGAAGCCACCCCAGCTGACGGCGCTTTAAGATATTTGGTGGAATTGGGGTCTTTAGAAGTTCTTCATGAGTGAGAAGGAAACCTAGCTGAGGTCACCTGCTTCTGAAGGCAGGAGTCCATTGCAGACAAGTCCCATTGCTAGTGATGTCACCATAAAAGCTTAAAAATGGAGTGTGTGGGCTTAAAATATACTTAAATTCTTGCATATTCTTCCACAGTGTGGACTTCAGCAAGCAAGTCAGTAGCTCAGCAGCCTGCCACAGCCGGCAGTTTGAACCTCTGGCATCTGGTCGAGCTCAGGTGGTTCTCTCTTGGTGGGACATTGAAATGGACCCCGAGGGGAAGATTAAGTGCAGCATGGCCCCCTTCTGGGCACACTCAGACCCAGAGGAGCTACAGGTAAGAGATAATACCTGAGCACATTTTCATGTAAATCAGGAAACTTACCCACTTATGGTTGTGGGAAAGTAACGTGTTGAACCTTAGATTCACAAGAATTTAGAGACCGGAGGGGCTATGTCAGAATCAATGTCAGACAGAGAAGAGTTAAACAAACAAAAATCCCCAAAAGGCAAGGCTACCTATCATAATAAGATATAAAATAGATCTCTCAGCCGAATTCAGGCAGCAGCCACAGAGGGGGCCTTGGGGAAACTTGGATGTGCTGGTTCTCCCAACTCCTAGCACAGCTACTCTCAGAGCCCACACCCCTTGCCCCCGAGTAATCCCAGGGAGCCTCACATCAAGTTGGAATGGAGGACTACAGTCTGTCTGCAGACTTACTTTCTGCGTCGCCTCAAAATCTAGCTTTTCTAAAAAAAAACGGGTACCTTTTCTAGCTCAATTGAAAGTGGGTGAGGACGTGAACTACAGAAAAGGAAATGCAGAGTACTGTTTAACATGTGAAAAGCTGTTCAGCCTCACTCATAAGAGCAGTGCACATGTAAACTGCAGTGAGACATGATTTTCCACCTGTTAGTGATGAAGTTCAGGAAATTTGGTAATGTGGGGAGAGCTGTGGGGACAACTGGCCAGTGAGCATCACAGCTTCCATGGAGCACAAGGAGGCCTACCTAATCTGTCATCAGAGGAAGGATGCCACTTCCAGACATTTAGGTTCTGGATAGATTGGTGTCTGTGTATAATGACGTGTGCTGGGATACTCACTGCAGCCCTGATTTAACAGAAAAGACTGGAACAACCTAGAAGCCACCAGTAGGGGACTGCATCCTTACTGATGCTAAGAGAGGCAGCTCTCTTATCACTGATGGAGAATAATCTCTAGGATGATCATTAAGTGAAACAAAAATAGAGGTGCTGAACAGTGTGTGCTATGCCAATGTTGGTATCAATAAAAATAAGATGTATGTGTTTATGAGTGTATATGTGTGGTGGGTGTGTATAAGAATATATTTGGAAGAATCCACATAAATTGGTAAAAATGGTTGCTTCTGGGAAGGGGGCTAGAGGTTAGGGGTGAAAAGCAAACTTACTTTTTACTCCATGATCTTTTTATATCTTTTGAATTTTCTCTCAAGTGCACGTGCTGTCCACCCCTTATATGCACACCTAAAGGGAAAAAAAGTGGGAAAGGTGCCTGTTCAGGGCCAAGGAATCAAGCCTTCCTTTTCCGCCTGGGAGGCCCTGGGGCACCATCCTCTTCTCTGTGTTTTGTTGTCCTGTTAACCATTTGCTGGGCACTGGGTTTATCTTGATTGCTCATCTGCTAGTTCTAGTGTGACTTCTAAGGATGACCTTAGCTGCTCCCCTGCTCTCTGAGTTACTGCTTAGGCCAAAGGGTCATGACTGCTACGGGATTGCACTTGGTCCCTTTCCCCCCTCCCGGGCCTTTGAGGTCCCTCTTCTCCCTTCTGCCCTCCACTTGTCTGGCATTGGGCGTTGTGTGACTCCAAGCAGTGTGTATGAACTTCCTCGGCATATCCTGGTCCTCTGCAGGCTCAGGGTGTATTTGGGGGTGGGAGGAGGGCGTGGGTCAGAATTCTTCTACAGAATTGAGATCAACGCTGGGCTGTTTTCTTTCCCTTTGGGAGTGTGAGGATACAAATTAGCATAAGAATGCAAAATGCTAGTGATCTCATTTGCATATCTTCAAAGTGCTACTATGTATATTTTCTTGAATTCCCGTGGAAGACTTGCTGGGTAACCACATACTGCCCAAACTGAGACTGAGACCCAACCCAGTGAGTGATTGGAGTAGGGCCTTCTATTTAGGCGGCAGTAGTGGATGCTTGTCCCTAGGTCTCCTGACTTTGTGTCCTTCCTTTACCAGTGTTTTGTAGTTTGTGCCCTTTGTTTACCAGTGGTGGCCTGTGGACTGTTAGAAATGTGAAGAGCTGCTTGCAAATGCATTTCTCTCTTGACTTCACTAAACTGCTCTTGGTTTGAAATATATTCAGTTTGTCTCACCTTGGGCAGTGGGTTCTGTCAGCAGACCTTTAGCTTAAGAACCTGGGAGGCTGGCTTGTTGAGAAGGACTTGATGATCAGGGAGCTTTATGGGAGCCCGGGAGGGGTTGGGGACGGCTTCTTTTGTCTTTGGATCAATTTGCATAGTAAGGAATGAACTACAGGTTTTAGAGAATCTGTTTTTTCCTCCTTGTGTTTCCTTATTCTACAGTGTGTCTAGTTACATTGTCATTTTCTAGCTTTTATGTTCAAATAGACATCTTAGATACCTGGGGCTGTCATTCACCTGCGTTTTAGTTAGATCCAAATCTGGGGAGGGCGGAATGCTTCCTGAGAAGTAAGGCTGGTGTCAGCCTCATTTGGGTCTGCGCCCAGCAGTGATGGAGTCTCCCAGGGGCCAAGTTTTTCTTAGTTCCTGATGATGACAGAGAATGAGTACATGCTTGTGTCATCAGAATTGAGCCAGGCATCCACTTTTTAGGACAGCTCTTTCTTTTTAAAAAAGAGGCTTAAAGGTTATGAGAGTAATAAACCTTGTGTAAAACTAAAATGAATCCAAAGTCACTCAGGGTCCTGTCACTGCTAAGAACTCCCTTCCTTTGATCTCTTTCCATATGCACAGATTTTGTCAGTGCTGACTTCTAGTTTCATGCTGCACTAGTCATGATAGTTACCATTTTCAGTGTCTGTGAATATTCTGAATAAGATTTTGTAGACCCATTTCTGAGCTGCTGGACATTTGGTCCAGTTTTTGCTAGTATAAATCTGTAATAAGGGTGTTCCTGAGAATATAGCTTTTTTTCCTTTTTTGTTTGCATTTTCTTAGCATAGAATCCTGTATGTGGGGTTTATAGTGTCAAAAAGGATCAACACAGCGTATTAAGTTGACTCTGGATCATTGTATACCATGTTTCACAATTTAGAGTATTCCAGGTCTTTAAAAACTATTTAATTCAAAAGAATAAACAGAACAAAACCTTTCTGTACTATTTCCCCAACTTTTTATTTTGAAAAATTCTAAATCCATAGAATAAATGAAAATAAACATTGAGATGCCCTTTACTTAAATGTAACAGTTATTTACATTTGCCATGTTTACTTTCTCTCCCCCTTCCCTCTCTGCCTTCCTTTGTGTGTGCACACACGTGAGGTGGAGGCATGCACATGTACACACACATACACACACATGACAGAGAGGCTGGAGTCCCCTCTCCTAAACCCTTCCGGAAGACTGCTTCCCTGGGCTGTATCCTTGAAGCCAGCAAGCCTTCAGGACATGAACCTCTCTGACTTGAGAATCTTCTTATTTATCTCTGTGGCAAGAGTAGTCATCTGTAGTCCACAGCATGGTCTCCCTGCAAGCTGATTTTTGGCTTAGATTTTGGCTCCTGGATTAGAGACGTTGCTCTTGTTGCAACTTGGGGACAGCTGATATCTCTGTTCCCTATTTCAGTGGCGGGACCACTGGATGCAGTGTGTGTACTTCCTGCCACAAGAAGAGCCTGTTGTCCAAGGCTCAAGCATCTACCTGGTAGCGCACCACGATGACTATTGTGTATGGTACAGCCTCCAGAGGACCAGGTATGCCCCAAGTCTTGTGGTGGGGGGAAGCACTGGGCCTGTGATACTGTGTACTTACGTAAGTTCGCCTTATAAACAGTGTAGAGGCACAAGTGGGCACGCTTGTGTCTGAACAGAATAAAACAAGAGCAAGAGTTTGTGAGTAGATGTGTTAGTGCCCATTGGCATGTTCTTAGAAGAGACTGCCCTGGTTGCAGGGCCCCTGTTTGGGGGAGACATGAATGAGAAGTCTCGGGTTGGGGGACCCTCCAACCTCTAATGCCTACTTGAAAGCCAGTTCCTGGACTCATGCCCTCTAGAGGATGTGGGTGTGCCCACCATGGCTTGTTTCAGTTTTAGTGGGGCAGATCCCTATGCCCATCTCTGTGCCATGCCTTCATGCTTGCCGGTGTCTAGCAGGTTATGCTCATCATGTGTGTCTATTTCCTGGCTTAGCCCTGAAAAGGACAGGAGAGTCTATCCAGCACGCCCCGTGTGTGACTGCCAAGCTCACCTGCTCTGGAACCGGCCTCGGTTTGGAGAGATCAACGATCAGGACAGAACTGATCAATACATCCAGGCTCTGCGGACAGTAAGTGTCCAGCCCCTTGGGTGGTTATAGTCAAGAAGGAGTTTGTAGCATGGGCCTCAGGTCATTGCTTGCTTATAATTTGCAGGTTTTGATTTCTGTACTACCTGGCTTTTGGGTGGGCACTCAGATAGTAGCCAGGAAGCATGTTACTAGACTTTCTGAGGGCTTGTTCTCTGCTGTCCTGTGAGAACCTCTGCCTGGGAGCCTTACCTCAGCCGCTGCCATTGTCCCTCTAGACACTTTGCCTTTGTGGTCACTAGTAGTTCCTGTGGATAATCCCAGTGGATTCAGCCACCCCATTCTTCCTTTCATCTGCTGCATTCTTTCTAAAATTTTCTAAAATATGAGTCTGGTTATGTAACTCTCCTGCCTGAAACCTTTGCTCCCTGCTGCGTGTAGCAGGAGTCTCTCAGCTCAGGACTATACAGAGGGTTTGGAGAAGTGTCTTTTGGACCTCTTGGAGTTGTATGCAGAAATATGTGTGCACATATGTACATGCATGCATTTTGGCACGAGGGAAGATCCCAGCCGTCTAAAGTTTCTCTCAAAGGGATCTATGACCTATAAAGTAATCCCTGCCTTTGGCAAGTCACTCAAAAGCCCAGGCTGTCTGTTCTGTGACCAGAGAGGGAAGAGGCTTATGGTAAACTGAGAGATGGCCTCTAGCAAGTGGGGCAGGTCTTCAGGTGGGCCTTGTAGGACAGCTTGGGGATAGTCTCTCCTGACAGTGAGGTCTGGGTAGGGAGAGGTGGGTGAGGTGGTTGCACTGGAGGGTGGGGGCTGCTTACTGCCTACAAGGCAAGCACAAGTCTGGGGCTACAAGAAGATCCAGCTGGGTGTTGAGGGGTAGATTGAATGATCACAGAGTGAGTTAATGGGGCTAGGAGAAAGGAAGTGTTTCTGTCAGTTTTCCAACAAGAATTTCTTGACCGGCTATAAGAAAACGTATTGAGGTTGTTATTTTCCTGCAGGTGCTGAAGCCAGACAGTGTCTGCCTGTGTGTCAGTGACGGCAGTCTGCTCTCCTTGTTGGCCCATCACCTTGGGGCAGAGCAGGTACCAGACCGCATTCTGCCAGCTTCCTGAGGGCAGCTCTTGAGTTTGAATATCACATGGTCTGGGTACACAGTTCTGTGACTAAAGGCCTTTGCAAGTGCAGCTGCCATGCATGTGGGGGCTTTGGGGTTTATTGCCTCCGTGTGCAGGCAGGAGTCAGGCTGTAGCTATTCCCATATAGCTGCAGCTCCAGTGTCTGAGTGCTCCTTGCTAGCATCAGTGCAGAAAGTGGTTGCTGTCTCAGTGGGTAGTGAGCACAGGTAGACTTGGTAGGTGGTACATTCTGCCTTGGAATTATCTTGTTGGGTTTTAACCTTTTTTTTTTTTTTTAATTTTTTCAAACTTTTATTTAGAGGGAAAGAGAAGGGGAGGGACAGAGAGCAGGGCGGCGGATGGGGGGACAGAGGATCCAAAGTGGGCTGTGCGCTGAACAGCAGAGAGCCTGATGTGGGGCTCGAATTCACAAACCACAAAATCGTGATCTGAGCCGAAGTTGGACACTCAACCAGCTGAGCCACCCAGGTGCCCCAGTTTTAAATCTTTAATTTCTTCTTTTTTAATGTTACTTAGAACAAGAACGAGTGGGGGAAGGGCAGAGAGAGGGGGAGACAGAGAATCCCTAGCAGACTCCATGCTCAGCTCAGACCCCCGATGCAGGGCTCGAACTCAAAACCATGAAGTCATGACCTGGGCCGAAATCAGGAGTCAGATGCTTAACCAGCTGAGCTGCCCAGACGCCCGTTAATCTTTAATTTCTTTGTCAAATGAATCTCTAATAGCATCGTATTCTTTTTAGGTATTTACAGTAGAGAGCTCAGCAGCTTCTCATAGACTGATGAAAAAAGTAAGTGACTGTTGTTACTAAACTATCGGGCGGGGAGGCAGGTCAGGGGCCTGCCTTGCTGAGTGTGGGATTGATTGCTCTGATGCTGTCTTGGCAGTAAGGGAGCTGGTGAGAGTTCCCACCTTGAGAGCCGGTGTAGAAGTCTTCTGGGGCTGTCGCTGAATAGCAGCAAACATTTAGACTCTATTTTTTATGGCTTTTCTCCTCGCTTCACATAAAACTAAAAAAGCTGCAATCTTTGCAGTGATATAACTGAATTTATGATTTGTTTTTGGGACCCAGTGCCCAGGGAGTCAACACTCATAAGCTGACCTGACTGATTGGTTCCATGATGGTATTTCTTCCCTTGGCCATCGATTGGTTTTGATTTCCTTTCTGAAGGAAACTACCAGAACTACAAGCCTATTGCTAAGTCCTGCTGATACGTCTGTAAGAGAAATTTCTTTTGCTGGTACAACATTTTGCTTGGTGCACAGGATGCCCCTGGAGGAGAGGATTTTCACAAAGCAGATAAAAGTGGTGCTTAGAACAATTTGGCCAGAAAACTGCAAGCATACAAAACAACTTTGAGATGTTTTTTTCTGGACAAAAACAATACTTTCATTTTTTTTCCTCATAAGATTTTCAAGGCTAATCACTTGGAAGATAAAATTAATATAATAGAGAAACGGCCTGAATTGTTAACATCTGCAGACTTGGAGGGTAAAAAGGTGAGTGGCAGGGGCTCTGCATTTGCATGGACAGCACAGCACCGAGATGGCCTGAGTCCCCCTTCTCTTCTCAGGCCATACAGTGGGTCCCATACCTAACTCAGCCCCTGTGGGAATGTGGTGAGGCATTGCATAGATGTCTGGTCTGCAAATACATGAGCTACTCTGAACTCTGACCGATCTCTGCTCCTTCCGAGTGAGGACAGAATGGTTCTGTTAGGATGAATAGCCGCCTGTTGTGGCCTCTCTGCCTTATCCCTTTACAGTGCTCCAGCTCCCATTCACTCCTGTTATTTTGGTTCACTTTTCACCGTTCTGCTTACTTCCTGCCACCTCGGCAGTTGATCTTCTGTCCCCTACGGTTGGTCTTGTCACACAATCCACCCACCACCCGTTGCTTCTAAAACTACTCCCACCCCTTAGTAATCCTGAGATGTAAACACAGTCTTCTGCTGCCTTTCCTCTCACTGGCCCCCTGGGCCCTCATGACTCAGGGGCCTCTCCCTTCTCAACACATTTCTTTTTAGGGCCTTAAGAGACTGCTTTTTCCAGGTTTTTCTCTTATTTTTCTAGCTGCTCTTCCTGAGCTTTTCATGGGTTTCTCTTCCTTCACTTGATCCTTCCATAGCAGTCTTCTGATGGTTTCTCCCTGTCCTCTCCTCTCCCTCTGTGTCTCCTCTCTCTCTAGGTGATCATGTCCTTTCCCATAAGGGAATCTTTGGCCTCCAAAGCTGGGTCTGCAAATCTCTCATGTCCAAGTGCCCACTGGATGCTTTCCTTGCATATCCTGCAGGCCCTTCAAGCTGGAATCCATCACCTTTCTTCACCAGCTTTTTAACAGCTTTACTGAGATGTAATTGACATACCATAAAATGAACCCATTTCAAGTGTACAGTTATTTTTTAATAAATTTTTAGAGATGTACAAGTATCACACACTCTAGTTTTAGAGCATTTCCATCACCCAGCCCCTAGCCCCAGGCAAGCACTGATCTAGTTTCTTTGTATCAATTTGTCTTTTCTGGGCATTTCATATAAATGGAGTAGAACGATACATGGTTTTTAGTGTTGGGCTTCTTTCACTAGTCGCACTTTTGAGGTTCATCCGTGTTGTAGAATGTGCCAGTATTTTATTACATTTTAATCCTGAATAATATGCATGTCACATTTTGTTTATCCATTTACCTGTTGGTGGATATTTGGATTGTTTCTTCTTCTTCTCTCTTCTCCTTCTCTCTTCTCTTTCTCTCTTCTTCTCTCTTCTTCTTTTAATGTTTGTTTATTTTTCAGACAAAGAGTGAGCAGGGGAGGGGCAGAGAGAGGGAGACAGAAGATCCAAAGCAGGCTCTGCCCTGACAGCACAGAGCGCCATGTAGAGCTCAGACTCACAAACCACAAGATCAGGACCTAAGCTGAATTTGGACGCTTAACCATTTTTGGCTGCTAGAATAATACTGCTGTGAGCGTTGATATATGTCTTTGTGAAGATATGTGTTTTCAGTTTCCTCAAATGCTTAAGCTTAGAATTGCTGGGTTGTGTAGTATTTTTGTTTAACTTTTTAAGGTACTTCTAAACTGTCCAGAGAAGCCATACCATTTCACATCCCCATTACACACGAAGGTTCCAGTTTCTCTGTATCTTTACCAGCACTTGGTATTGTCTTTTTTATTACAGTCATTTTCACGAGTGTGAGTTTTAATTTGTATTTGCCTAGTAACCACTGGTGTTGAATACGTTTCCTGCACCCATTAATTGCTCCATGTCTAGCTAGCTGAAATCACTCTTCAGGTCTTTTGCCCATTTCTCCCTATGCCTTTTCTTTTAAGGAGAGTTTTTTTGAGATCTAATTCACATACCATACAGTTCACCCACTTAAAGTGTGAAATTCCATGATTTAGTATATTCATACAGTTGTACAATCATCACGAGTCAATTTTTAGAACATTTTTATCACCTAAAATGAAACCCATACCCATTAGAAGTCACTTCTCATTTGCCCCCTGCCCTCCCAGCCTCTAGGGAACCACCAGTCTACTTTTTGTCTACGAATTTGCCAATTCTGGACATTTCATGTAAGTGGAATCATGGGATATGTGTAGTCTGTTTGAGACTGGCTTCTTTCAAGGTTCATCCATGTAGCATAAATCAGTACTACCATTTCTTTTTACTGCTAAATAACATCCCATTTCATGGATAGGCCACATTTTGTTTATCTGTTCATTCGTTGCTGGACACTTGAGTTGTTTCTGTTTTTTGGTTGCTATAAATGATGCTGCCATGAACACTCAGTACAAGTTGCCCTTTTTTTTTCCAATAGATGAGGATTAAAAACTTACTCTAGTTCTGGGGAGCCCGGGTGACTGAGTTGGTCAGCATCTGACTTCAGCTCAGGTTACGATCTTACAGTTTGTGAGTTCGAGCCCCACATTGGGCTCTGTGCTGATAGCTAGGAGCCTGGAACCTGCTTTGGATTCTCTGTCTCCTTCCATCTCTGCCCTTCCCCAGCTCACTCTCTGTCTCTCAAAAAGAAATAAATGTTAAAAAGAAAGCTACTCCACTTCTATAAGCCACTGATAATGGTGCGCTGGCTAGACTCTAGGTGACTAGTGTGGTGAATAGAAGGGGTGAGAGCAGGCATTCTTGCCTTGTTCTGATGTTGCAGGGCAGGGAATACTCAGGACCAGCTCTTTTCTGTCTTTGGTGTTTCCATCTGCATCTTTGTTACCTCAGCCAGACACCTAGATGTCATCTCAGATCGGCCCCTCCCTTGAGGTCCTTCTGCTTGGGCCCAGCCCTGGGTGCCCTGTGTCCTCCACATCTGTTGTGTCTCCCAGTCCTTCCTTCTGTACACTCCCTGCGCCTTTCCTGGACCACTGCAGTACTCACCCAAGTCCCTGTGGGTGGTCTCTCCATATGTTTCATGGTCGTCAGAGGGCTCTTTCTAAAACACATTCCTTCTCATTTTGAACCCCCAGTTAAAGCTTTTAGAGATCCCCTCTTACCATCAGGAAGGAGTCCAGCCTCCTTGACCTTTCATAAGCTGCCTTTGGGCAACCTAACTCCTTTCCACCTCTCTGGCCTCACCCTTTACCATCCTACCCTGCATACTCATGTAACAAGCTCTTGATGGGCCTTGCTCTCACACCCATGCTTATTCCCCTGCATACCTCTGCTAGAATCCCCAGTCCTTTGCTTTTCCTACTCATACATTTGTTCATTTGCTCAGCAAATATATACTAACCATCTGCTCTGAGCCAGGCACTTTGCAAAGTGCTGGGGATACTGTGCTGCCAATGTCCCCACTTCTGTGGTGCTCAGAACCTACTGAGGAAGACTGCTAGAGGAGCACTGATAACAGTTTGTTATGATAAGCTGAATGGGAATCTACCCACAGGATGCCATTCAGGAAGATGTTATCTACACTGGCCCTTCCCATGAAGGGCCCAACCCTGGGGTCCCTCCACATGTCCCTTCCTCACTTCTGTCAAACCACACTGTACAAGGATAACCCCAGCCCTGTCTGTTCCCTCTTCTACTCTGCACTCCTGAGGACAGGGCTCATGTCTGCTCATCTTTGTGTCTTCAGGAAGGTGCAGACCTGGCATGCTTGTTGGTTGAGGGAATGGATGCCCTTTTATTTCCATGTTTCCCATGAACCTTGTGACCTGTCCTTCACCCTTTAGCAAAATCGTTCTGACATCTTGGCCCCCCTTCTTGCTCTGATTGCCAGATCTCTCTCCTCCTGGGTGAACCATTCTTCACTACCAGCCTGCTGCCCTGGCACAACCTGTACTTCTGGTATGTGAGGACTGCCGTGGACCAGCATCTGGGGCCTGGTGCTGTGGTGATGCCCCAGACTGCCTCGCTGCACACTGTGGTCGTGGAGTTCAGGGTAGGCCCCTCAGAAGTTGTTGCAGAAAGGGCAGGGGCTGGGGGTCCTTATTTTCTTGCAGAGACCTTGGGTGCAGATAGAGCAATGTGAGTCTTAATGATATGGGCCTCTGCTTTTCTGTATCAGCACACTGCAGGGTTGAATGGAAGAGACTTGCCTTTGTACAAATGCGGTAATTTGGCATGTGAAATGGAAATGGCTGTGTGTTGTCATTTTACAATTATCCCTTATCAGAATAATTAAAAAAAACATAAATGAAGAGTTTCAGAAGACATGCTGTGCAGCTCACTCTGTTCTTATTAAAAGTTGACGCTCCAGTTGTTAAAAGCATTTTGAGATGGAAAGTCAGCTTCTTTATGTAACAAAAAATTGAAAAGCTTCATTTTAATTTCCTCATCAAAGCAGAACCAGTCACAAAGTCATTTTGGGAAAGACGTTTCTTCTTAAAAGGATTTTGAAATGCTTTCAACCTGAGAAGTAGAGTGAACCTCATTTGATATTTCTTTGATAAGAACGGCTTCACCCATTGGTAGCTTAGTGTCTCCATCAGTGATTATCTGGGCATTTCTTCTGTGTTGTCTATTTACTTGGCGAGATTTCCACAGGAGTCCTGGCTTTCATGGCCCAGGAGGGAATGTGGGAATGATGCTCATTCCCAGACATATATCCAGGAAACGGGACACAAAATTGGCTAGCCTCAGTGCACTTCTGGTCCCTTCTCTCCCAATGTCCTCACATCCTGTTTATAGGCACAGAGCCTCAGGAACTGGCTTACAGATTTCTTTCCAAAGAAACCCCATCCCAGTGGCTCTGGTTGATTGTCCCCTGTAGGAGAGGACTTGATCATGTGACACTTTGCAGATTTCAGTGACCTTCCCAGATCCTTGGTGTTTCTGAGGCCTTTCAATCATGGGGTCTCTTCCAAGTGTGTGGGAATAGCAAGGGGTGCCTTTTTGGGGCTGTCCCCTTCCCCCCAACCTGACCTCACTGACTCTTCTCGCTCTTGTCACCATGCTTTCATGTCTCTGGGTGGGTGTGGATGTCTGTGTGCTGTCCTACCGAACCTGTGACATCCATCCCCAACTGGGTGTCGACAAGGGCTCTGCCTTCCTCACAGGACCTATGGCGGATCCGGAGTCCCTGTGGTGACTGCGAAGGCTTTGACGTACACATCATGGATGACATGATTAAGGTAGGTGGGGCACAGTTCCTGCCTGTAGTGTCCCACCCACCTACTCCATGTGCACAGTTTCCTACCCCTCCCACTTGGCTTTCCTTTACCCAGTCCAGGTGAACCTATTGATCCTGAATCTGGCCCCATATGTCACCCCATCCATCACCCCTGCCACTTGGTCTGTGCCCTGCGCCCTCTCACTCCTTGGCTTTATACATTCTTCTTTCTACCAACTACTGTGTGACCTTCAGGTAGCTGCTCAGAGATCACATGTGGGTCAGCTTTCCTGCCCAACCCCATTCTCAGCCAGACACTGGTGTGTCCAGGCACTGTGATTCCCTGTCTCCCTCTAGACTGGGAGCCTCATGTAGGAGTGATCTGGCAGCTGTAGTGCTCAGTAATGGTCACTGAATGGGCAAGTGTCCAAGTGCCAGATGTTTTTACCACTGTTGACGTTTGGTCCTCAGAGTAGCTCATGAGACAGGCAGCGTCATCCCATTTTAAAAAGGGAAAAAATGAGGCTCAGGTGAAGTAACTCTCTGAGAAGACACTTGTGCATGGCAGCTGAGAGTAGAGAAGGCAGCTGGTTTGATCCCGGTGTGTGTGGTCTTTCTGTGAGGACCCACTGAGGCATCTGACTGTGGCAGTTACCTTGAGGGACCTGGGCCAAGGAGGTAAAGGACCACTGGTATAGACCTTGGAGAATGGACAAGAGCCCCTTATCTCCTAGGCGACTGGCTCTGGTTCTGTCTCTGTCTCTGCCCACTGCCACCTCCCCTTCCCTTCTCAGCGTGCCCTGGACTTCAGGGAGAGCAAGGAGGCCGAACCCCACCCGCTGTGGGAGTACCCATGCCGCTGTCTGTCTGAGCCCCAGCAGATCCTGACCTTTGATTTTCGGCAGCCAGTACCCCCACACCTGATCCATGCTGAGGGCTCCATTGAGCTGAGGAGGTAAGAACGGGTTCCAGGGTGCAGTAAGCTGGGGAAGGGAGTGGTAGGGCCTGCTTTCTGTCTAGTTACTGCCTGGGTGACTAAGCACTTACTTTGGCCATTTTCATGTGGGTGGCATGGCCTCCTTTTTTGGGCCTTGCCCTTCCTGGTCCAAAGTGGCCCTGAGTGTGTAGTGGGTCCCCACTGCCTCTGGGTGTGTACAGGTGGGGAGGGAGAGCCAGAGTGGGCTTTGCACATCCCCCCACACCTGCAGCTTCCTTTGAGCTAAGTGTCATGATGGATCACAGCTATAGAGAAAAGTGATTTTTGTTGCTATGGTTACCCAGTGGGCCATTTTCCTGAACCCTGCTGGGAATTAAGCAGGTTAGGAATTGGTAAGGGCTACTCATCGTGAGGCACAGTTGGGCCATCCTGCTCCACCTCCCTTCCCAGGGAGGAGCTGCTGCTTCCCTGAGGAAAAACCCCTGTCCCATGGTTCCTCTAAGTGCTTGGCCAGGTTGCAGGGGAGCAGGTGGGGCTCTGGGTTGTGGTTTTTGCTCAGCATTTTACCAAGTGGCCTTTAGTCAGGTGGAATGTTAGCAGCCTCCTGATTGGGGAGGAAGGAAAGATCAGAGGTTTCTGGAAAGCGGTGAGGAACCGTGGCTGTGCCTGCCCATCTCTTGTGTGGCTGTTTGTCTTTGGCCCAACATCCCCACCTCCAGGCCTGGGAGGAGCCATGGGGCCGTCCTGTGGATGGAATACCACCTCACGCCGGACAGCACTGTCAGCACTGGCCTCCTGAAGTCTGCAGAGGACAAGGTAGTGCTGTGCACGTGAGTCCCAGAGCAGGCCCACCCTGTGAGCTGGTTACAAGTTAGCCGGATTGTAACTCTTCAGTGGCCCCAGGTCACCTGGTTCTGACCAGCTTCTCACTGCGAGTTGCCTGGGCTGGAGGCTGGCCAGGAGGGGGCTTGGGTGCTAGTAGCCCTCACTATCTTCTCGCTGCTTCTACAGGGGGACTGTTGCTGGAACCCCCACTGCAAGCAGGCAGTGTATTTCTTCACCACGGCGGACCCCAGAGCGCCGCTGGGCGGCCCTCAGACTGTCAGTTACACCGTGGATTTCCACCCCCACACTGGAGACATCACCATGGATTTCTCACTCTCAGACACCCTGGACGATGGGCAGTGACCCACACCTGTTGAGAAATAAAGTGGCCTGAGGGCTCTGGGCTCTGACTGGCGTGGCTTTCTAGGAGGGAAGGTGAAGGCACTTCTCTTTTCAGGGCCCAGCTTGGCCTCCGGGCTCAAAGCCCTCTTCCCTCTTGGTGTTTTTGCTCTGCCAGTTCCTTATTTTGGGTGTGATGGGCGACATAAACTGCTGACTGAATTTGGAGCCGAGGAGGGGCCAGGGAGCCCCCCTGCCATGGTTCTAAAATGCTTAGAAAGCTCTAGTGTGGCGTTTCCCTCGACCATCCTGGGAGCTGGCTGGGCCAGGCAAGTTATGTGCTGCTCTCAGCTGTGCAGTGCTGCGGTAGGTGTGCTGCCCCTCTGTGAGCCGCTGGCCTGTACTGGGGAACCTTGGGGTCCCTCCTGCCTGATTCCAGCTAGAGGGGTTTCTGGGGTGGAGATGCTGACTTGTGGCTCAGTCCTGGGCCTGAAAGACCCTGACAGGGCCATCCTTTTCATCTCTTGGGTAATGTTACCAAGGCACATCCATAAGCATCTGCCATTGGTGTTGCAGCATCAGCAGGTACCCAAGACTGACACCTGGTTTCAGGCTACTGTTCAGAGGACAGGGAAGAGGCTGTCTCATAGCAGTTCCTGAGATGCAGACCAGGAAACCAGCCATCAGGAGGGGGAACCAGGAGGTAAACCTTTTCCTGTGTGCCCCCATTCCACCTTGGAAGTCTGGGGCAGGTGGGTGCCATGCAGCCACCCCACCCTAGCCTGGGCTTGCTTTGCTAGGGAAGGCTGTAGAATCCTGAGGAGGCCCCAGCCGTGCTTCTCCCTACGTTCAAGGTGTCCTTCACTGTTTATTCCCACTTCCAGAGGGAACAGGGAGACAGTAGGAACCCAGGTGGCCCAGTTTTCTGGCAGTTCAGGGCAGACTTGGCCTATTCCCATCCTGTTGGGGAGGAGGCAGGAAAGGTGGGCCCCCCCCCCAAGCCTGGCCCCAGCTTGTCGCTCAAATAAGAGAATACCAGCCTTGAGCCTCACAGTTTTATTTTATCCTTGTTATCCATCTTTCTGTTCAGCACCAGTAAAGGGGAAAAACACCTCTCTTTTCAAAATATTTTATCAGGTGTAAAGATTGTTTTTCTTCTAGGGAAGAATCGTCTGGATATATATTTGATAATAATTTTACCAAAACCTTAGGTGTGCTTACCATATAAAACCCCTAATGTCCCATGAGGATACAATACAGAAAAAAATACAGAAATTAAAAAATTTTGTTTTTTTTTAAAACAGTATTTCTAAATCTCAGCAAGTTAATACAGTAGTTAAAAAGCATCAAGGTTAATATTCATACTTAAAACTCAAGGTGGTTTGGACAAATGGAAATGACTGTTTCCTTCTAAAGCTGACCCCTGCCTCCTGGCTTCTCTGGAGGAGGCTGGGCCTGGAGTGGGCATGGGGGCCTCAGTTGGGGATTTGAGTGACCCCTGTGTCCACCCCTCCTAGGCCTAGATGCCACAGAATCTGAGATTCTGGTAGTGTTTTCTTTGTTTTTTAGAAATCAAAATGGAAAAGTCTGGCTTGTGCATGGCCCTAGGAGTCCACAGCCTTGATGAAACATGTGGTTGGGCAGTGGCGTCCTCGATGCTGAAGCTGCGCCAGAGGGAAGTGCAAGGGGAGCTGGGACACAGGCTGGTCCGGCTCCAGATACTAGGGCCAGGCTGGGCAGAGGTGACCTTGTTAGGACAGGAAGTGACCGAGGCACAGGGAGGTATGACTTGCCTAAGGCCGCCCTGTGAGTAGGGAGAGAAGCATGTACCCCTGTGCTGTGGCTCCCGTAGAGCTGCCCTGGGAGGGAGGTGACTCCTCAGAAGGATGCAGGCTGGGCCCGGAGTTTCTCTGCTTCAGGAACCCTGGCCTCTGTCCCTGCTGCTCTCCTGGACACACATCCAACTTGAAGCCTGGGGCCTTTGCTCAGTCCCAGCCATCCAGGCGTTGAGTGTGTTTAGTTGGGCCCCACCTGTGTGAGCAGAGATTCCTGGCTGCTCCTGGGAGTGGGGGCCCCATTTGGCTTAGCCAAGGCCCTGAAGGCCAGGCCCTTAGGCACAGCAGAGAGCCCAGGTGGGGTTGTGCCTTCAGTGGTGAGCAGCCCCTCCTGGCTCTGGACTCAGGGTGGGGCTGGGGGCTTGGTCAGTGAATGCTCCTGGCAACAAAGCCGGCAGCCCACTGCCCCAAACAAACCAGTGCCTCCGTGTGTATGGTTCTCAAGAGTGTCCTCCCCAGCACAGGGCCTGCCCCTGACTGGCTGCTTGGCCCCATCTTGGTCCCTCTTGCAGCTCAACTGGGTGACAAGGCACTGCATCTGCGTGCCAGCACCAGGAGGAGGCTTCTGGCAGAAAGATCATGGTGCATTCCCCAGCCTTGATAGGCAGAGCTGGCTCTGAGCCAGGTGGGCACAAGGTCAGGGCACTTCAAGGAGGGGAGATCAGTGGGGAGTTGTCAAGAACAGTCTGAGTTGGAGGGTCCTTGCATGGGAAAACAGACACAACCCTCCCTCGTGTGACTGGGGAGTATCTCCAGGCATGTTTAAAAAATCAGGTAGGCAGAGGCAGAGCTGCCGTGGAGTGGGGAGCTGTGGACTTCACCTGCAGGCTTTGCCATGCCCTGCCCAGGTCACACGGTGGCAGAATGGGTGTCTACTGGCCTGGATGCCAACCAGTACCACTCCATGCCCCAGGCAAGCGGTGGCCCCTGGCCTTCACCCCCAGCCTACACACTGGTAATGGTGAGGGGACATGCCTTTCTGCACCTTGGCTTCCTGTCCCTTCACCCAGGGCCCTGGGTCACTTTTGAGGATGGGGCTGGGAGGACAGAGCTGCAGCCCCACCCAGAGGCAGGCAGACAGTTCCTGAGCTCAGCCAGGGAAAGATTGGTCCCAAAGCAGAGAGGTGTCCAGAAGGGAAATGGGATCAGGCAGAAAGGAGGGCATGTGTTGGTTTTGACAGAAGAGAAGCTATAAATCTATCATTTGGAAAACCTGAAGCTCCCTGACCCCTTTATGTCATGACTTCCCCTTCTTCCTATAAAAAAGTGATGCTCTCTCCTCAGATTCCCTTTGCCCACTTTGAAGTCTCTCAGGGGAGACTCAGGGGCCCTGATTGGCTGGGAGAGAGGAGCCTGAGCAGTGTTCTCCCTCACGGTCTGCAGACCTTCTAAAGTGAAGGGTTTTCTTAACTTTTTCTGTTTTTCTTTTTAAAATAATCGCCCTTGAATGCAAGACCCTGGGAAGAGCCCGGGCTTGCTGGTAACTGGACACGGCCCTCATGGTCCCTGCTCATTAGCCGTCCGGCCTGGAGGCGGGAGCTGGCGGCCCTATGCCCAGGAATGCTTCTTTGGCTGGTTCTGATTGTGTTTGGAGTTTGGCCTTGGGTGAGGCCCGAGTGAGGGGTCTGTGTGGCTACGGTGTGGCACATGACATGCGGGCAGCGTGCATGCGAGGGTGCAGGCATGCGAGACAACATGGCAGCAGACAAAAATAATGAACCCTGGACGAAGCTTGAGAAGAGATACAAAGAGTACAGAAACCCGGTTCTCATACTAACCCCCGGGTTACAAACTAGGTTGTGCTGTAGATTTGTAGAAAATCACGTTTTGAAAGAATGGCACTGTTGGGCAGCTGTGGCTCCCAAGACCAGCCTGACCCTTCTGTCCACAGTGAGTGCCCAGAGGTGCAGGGCAGCGCTGGTTCCAGCTCACCTGGGACTAACCAAGTCTCCCCCCAGGTCTCTGCCCTCCTCCCCCAGCACCGCTGGTGCTCGCTGGAGGGGACATGGCCAGAGGTGCTGCGGCTCAAAGGGTTGGCAGAGGCCCCACTGCTCTGAATGACGTGGCTGGTCTATGCCTCCTCCTCCCCTGCAGACACCATTAGCCGCATGGCCACTGGGAGATGGTCGGTCAGGCCAGACAGCTGGGTGATAAAACTGAATTCTTCTACCTCCTGTTGGGAAGAAGCATTCCTATTAGATCCAGAGGGCATCCTACACAGGAGGGGCCTGGAGGGCAGGGGTGGGGCTTCTGGGCAGAGGCGGGGGCTGGGTCTAGCCAGGATCTTCCCGGAGGCAGAGGAATGGGAGCATCCCATGGGCCCCAAGGACTCTGAGACTGAGAGATCTCGTTTTCAGAGAAGAGCTCAGTGCTGCTGAGGGGTACAGGGCACGGGATCCCCTATCTATAGGCATTGCCTGGCCCAGTTGACTCACAGCCTTCCAGTCCGGGCACAGCCCCTCCTCTGCGTACAGCATGTAGTCGATGCGTCTGCCGTTGCCCTTCAGCAGGTCCTTGCGTCCCTTCTGGCCTGCCCCGGGGCTCTTGCTGGTGGGGAAAGCCAGGTACTCCCTGCGGCCTTCCTCGGTCTCCAAGACCCTGCTCGACAGACAGGAAGGACAGGAAGCAAGGTGAGCCCCTGCCCCATTCTCCAGACCCCAGATCCTGAGTGTGGAATCATGTTCTAGTCCCTAAGTGGGAGAGATGCAGGTCAGACCAAACCCTGTGTTTAAGATCTATTTTCCCTGGGGACCCAAAAAAAGGGGACTAGGGTGGAGGGAAACCCAGTCTGACCCTGTGAGTTCCTGACTGAGCCATGCCACTCCAGAGTTTGTCCATGTCCACCTTGGGCTTGGCTGTGGCTGAAGTTTGGACACAGTACTGCCCAGAGCCTGGGGTGCCGAGTTGGGAACAGAAGTGCTCACCCCTCTCTGCACACAGGGCTTTGCTTAGAGCCAGTGGTGGGGGGTGGGGGTGGGGTGGGAAAGGGTCTTTGCAGTGAACCTCAGGGACCCTTCTCTCCTATAGGTCCTCAGAACCACCCACCCCACCCTCCGTGACCGTTGTTTCAAGTCAGCAGGGGTGAGGGAGCCAGGAGAGCACCCAGGCCCTATCCTGGGCCTGGACTCTTGTGTTGGTTTCTCTCTGAGCAGCTGTGCCACCAAACCCCTGAGCTTTCCTCTGACACAAGGATGATTGATTGCTGTGGGCCCCAAGACATTTGGGGGACCAGGAATGCTAAGAAAGGAACAATTTTGGGGGCACCTGTCTGGCTCAGTAGGAAAAGCATGTGACTCTTGAAGTCATAAGCTTGAGCCCCACGTTGGGTGTAGAAATTACTTTAAAAAAAAAATGTGGGGTGTGGTTGCCATACCATTTCTTACAGGAAGAAAACTGATGTGGGTACTTAAATGTGGGTCAGGGTTCTCTACAGGATGTGCAAGGGACTCGGGTTAGGTGTTAACACCCTGAATCCAGGCCTTTTGACTTCCTGTCTGCCGTCCCCTTCCTGCCAGGTTTCCTTTGGAGCCTGAGCACTGGTTGGGGACAGCCTTCACGGGAGACTTGCAGAGGCCAATGGACACTGAACAAATGGAAGGGGCGCCTGGACAGGCACAGCCAGCAAACGTGGGTTTCTACAAGGCCTTTATCAGCCCTGAGATAAATACACTTAATGACATGCAGAGCATCACTACATCTCAGAAATATAATCCATTACCGTCCTTGGCCTTTGGTAATTAATTCCAGCATCAATGATCTAAGAGTTACTGATAGTCATTTTTTAATCATCATCTCATAAAAAGATAATTTTCTCGGCATAGGATGATGTTTCAAATTTAGTCTATAATCTAATTAATTGGCTTAAATTAGCTGTGAGGAGCCATTGCCATGGCTTTGTGCAGTCTTGGGCTGTGAGTTACAAATTGGTTCTGCTGCTGGCCTCTCAGATGGGCCCTGTATGGAATTCTCATCAGGTTCAAGTATGAAGCTTGGCTGCAGTGGAACTGTTTCTGCTTTGAAAATGACTACCTAGTGTTAGCTCTGCTCGCGTTTTTATTTGCCTGATTGGTGGCTACCAGCTGCCGGGCTCCCTGCAGTGGACGCCACTCCATGGCTCTTCTGCAGGGGTCTCAGCAGCCCTTGGCCTCACCCTGAGAGATTCTGTCCCTCTCCCTGTGCCCAGAAGGGCCTCGAAGCAGGCTATGGCTCAGGGCTGGCCAAGCTCTTGTAAAATGAGTCCGGAATCTGGTGCTGATGTAGGAAGTGCCACCTCTAGAGCCTCCTCCTGGTTGAAGGCTTCTCCTCAGTCAGGCCAGTCCCTGGGGCATGAAGGTGGCCTGGTCTCTGCCCAACCCCAGCTTTGGTCCTTGAGGCTTTCACAGGCTTCCTTCCCATGGAACTGCATTCTCTAGTCTACCCTGCGCAGCCCATCTCTCCACACCAGAGTCAGTGCTCAGTGTTCATCCCAGCCCTGGGATCCATCCACCCCTGCACAATTGCAGTGACATGGGTGCTGGCTGCTTACTTTTGCAGGTTGTCAGGGGTGCACACGTCCTCATCGTAGAGGTTATCTGTGTCCAGCATGGTACCTAGGAACAAGGAGGCAAGAGTGGTCACTGAACAGGGCCCAGCCAGCCTCTAGGAGGGCTGCCTCTGGGGGGCAGGAGGCATGGGTGAGGGCTTCTACCCCTGCCCCTTGCAGAGTGGTCTTGGGGATAGGTCCTGAAATGTCTCTGGGAAGCCTGTGGGGAGCACAGCCTTGGTTCAGTGTCAGGTCTCAGCAGGGTGGGCTCAGGCCTTGCAGTGCCCCTCCGCCATTCCCCCTCAGGGCCCCCAACCCTGTGCCCAGCCCCAGCTCACCGATGGCCCAGGACTTCTCCTCTCCAGGCCCCAGGCGGCAGGGGTCCTTGTAGTGTGTAAACAGGGAGTGCTGCTGCTCCAGCTTGTCATCTGTGCATGAGGGGAGAAAGGGAATGCTGTGAGGCTCAGGGTGTCTGTCCTGGAGGGCTGCCTGCCTTGGGTTCTAGTCAGTAACTCAGGTAACTGCCTCTGGGTGGGGTCTCCTTTGTCACTGGTTTTCTGTGTCCTTGAGAATGCCCCCCCCCCCACCCCCAGCGGGGGTGGGAGTGAGCTATCCTTCTGAGGACAGTGGTCATGGTCCCTCTTGGGCTCCAGGGGACAGTGATCTTGAGGTCTTCCCAGATCTGGTGGCAAAACCTGTGGGGGCTCGCTCATGCTGTCCTGGAAGGGACCCCTGCCCTTCAGACTTGGGTGACCAGGTTGAATCAAGAGTGACCATATAGGACTTAGGAGAGGGAGGTGATCTGCCCTGAATTCCAGTTTGTCTTGCCAACTCATGGAGCCAGAGGGCCTTTCTGAGACCCCTTGGGAGGAAGGACAGGCACCAGTGGGGCCTGACTGGGTGAGACCCTCTCTGACAGCCTCTTCCTGTGTGTACCACATCCCCACCCTGACTCAGGAGGATCCCAGGAGCACCTAGCATTTGGAGCTGGTATCAGGAATGTGTTTTTGAGGGGACCACAGGGCTACCATCGAGGGGCTATATGTTCCACGGTAGGCACTGGTCTCCCCACCCACCCTAGAGTTGCCACCAAGTGAGGGCACCACCCTGTGCTCCAGGTAGGACCTTTAGGTCTCCAGCCTTCACTGAGGGCTAAGCCTCAGCTCACAGACCCCATGTCACTCACTCATCTGTAGTTGGGCTGGGGCTGGCGTGGAAGGAGCCCAGGAGCCAGTGGCGGGCGGGGGGCGGGGAGTGGCGGTTCCTCACATCAGCTCCTTGGGCAAAGGGAAGCTCAGAGCGGCATAAACTCCCAGGAGTAAACTGAGATCAGCGTGATCACCAGATCAGTTATTTAAGTCAATTATTTAAAAGTTTACCCATGATGAATTTTTAGTCTTTTAGCCTAAGGGGTAAAGATATAATTGCCAGGGTTCAAATCCCAGTTCAACCACTTCCTGGCTGTGTGACCTGGGACTAGTTACTCAGCCTATCTGGGTCTCAGCTTCCTCTTCCACACCCTGTAGATTAATACTGTGCTCACTCTTTGGGTCATTATGAGATTTAAATGAAACAGCCGGCCCACAAACAGCTGTTAGAATTGTGCCTGGTGCAAAGCAGGAGATGAGTAATGACTTGGTGGGTAGTGTTAGCTAGCTTGCCCACAGTCTGAGTTTCAGAGGCCCCAAGCTTCTCCATCAGAAGTTCATTTTTAGGGCATCTCTTTGTCTCCAGCAAGGAGGCCTCTCAGCTTTCTAGGCAGAGCGTGGGCTCTTCTCATTTTAGGATTTTTAGGGGCCACAGAAATCAGAGTCTTGCTAATATCCCACCCACATGCTCACAAGCAGCAGGAAGTTCTTCAAGCTGTGGAGCCCAATCCTTTCCAGTGTGACTGGAGCCCATGCCTTCCCCAGTAGTCCACCCAACTGGGGAGGACCACCACCTCACCAGAGGAGCAGTTGTCAAAGTTAAAATCTCCACAGACGACATCAAATGCCACCAGCTCCTCGGGGTTGGCTGTGCTGGACGAGGAGGTAGATTTTCGGAAATCAGCCAGCCAGTCCTGAAGCAGGTCCAGCTGCTCACAACGGATGGCACTGTCCTCTGTGGGGCAGAGCCATAGAGAACAGATGGCAGAGCTGCAGTTAGACCCCAGCCACGCCCCGGCACCAATCCCAGCCCGCGGCGGGCAGATTGCCCCCCCCGCCCCGCCCTGGAAATCAGGGGCTGCCAGACCCTACCTGGCAGGGCATGCAGGTGTGTGCAGGAGATGTACCCGACGATTCTTTGGTCCTGAGGTGTGCTTCCCACCTGCACCTGTTGGGGAGGAGGCGAGGTGTTGATGATGAAGCCTACGAGTCATGACTGCTCTAAGTATGAGCCCATCTCTGTCAGCTCCTGCTAGACCTGGGCCCAGATAGGAACAGCACATGTCATGCTTATAGGAACTTCTCGTCCAGGGTGGGAGGTAGATGTTTAAAGAAATACCAGCCTGTGGCATGATGAGTGCCACTAGCAATTCATGCAAGGCTTTATAGGAAGAAAAATGCAGAAATCACTGCTGATTTCCTCCCGAAACCCCCACCATCTCCTGGTGACCAGAGTGTCCACATGGATGACCCTCATGTGCCAGCCCCTCCTGTCTGGTGGCTCTTTCCCCTGATCCCACTGCCCTGGAGCCCATCCCTCCAAAATCCAAGCTGGTCTCCCCTCTGGGATGCAGCCTAGCAGGCAGAGCCTCCCACCCATCCCTTCAATGTGAGTGGACCCTGCCCTCCACTCTCCCCAGTCTCTCTCTGCCCCTGTGACTTCATGAGAAGCCACTTTATCTGCTTTTTGGCAGTGGTTTCTGTTGGTCCCCTGATCTGGGATGACAAGTGTGGGCTATGTCTCTATGACACCTGTGACATGGGCTTGCCCCAGGTGTCCCATAGCCTCTATCCAGAGCCCAGCCCTCCTTCCTCCACAGCAGCCTCTCCAGGTCTTCATGCTGCACTCTCCCCATACCTAGTCCTTGCCTCCTGCTCACCTCCTTCACTGGAGATAGAGTCCCCAGGGGGTGAAGTGGGGCCAGGGGCTCCTCTGTGACTCCCTGCCCAAGTGCAGATGTCCCTGGTGGGCTTTCTCTACAGGCTGGCATAATGACATCATAGACAACCCGAAACAGCCCCCAGTGGTGACACTGATACAAGCCTGAGCCCTTGTCAGGGCTGTGGCTGTGGAGGTAAGGAAGGGGTGGCTGCCCAGCCAGCTGCTCTCCCAGGCCCTCTGTCCATGGCAAGTGGCAGGAGGCTGCAATAGGAGATTACCCCTTCCCCCTCCAGGCATGCTCCCTTGGGTAATCTGCGGGTGCCTTTCCCCAGAGGCCTCTGGTTGGTTCCTCCTCTTTCTTTCTGGGCTCTCCTCCCACCTAGGCCTCAGCAGTATTTCCCAAACTTCTTTAATCCATTCCAGAATTGGTTTTGTATGAAGAAGAGATCCTGGACCCTGGGAACTCTCCAGGGAAGGTGACCGTAGAGGCCTGTTCTTGGCTACGAGGCAGACATCTGCCTGAACATGACCTTGCCCATCCTCCAGCTAAGAGAGGCTTGGACTCACGGCTGCAACCACCGCCACATCACAGGCCCTCCACTCAGAGAGCCTGGGCAGGCTTCCATCTTTCTTTTCGCTGCCAAAGTCAGGTTGGCATTATTCTCCTCCATATGGGTTTTCACATCATTAAGCATCCTTAGCTTCCTACAGCTCTTCATCTCCTTTCCCAGCCTGGATGGATGCACATCTCTCCTTTCCCAGCTCTTGGGGGGGATGAACATCTGGTTACTTGATAATGGGCTGTACAGCCTGAATTTGGGGCTGTTTATAAACTCCTATGTCCACCATTCACTTCTTGCCCACATTCCAGACCCAAACCTCAGGCTTTAGTACCACCACCCTGGAATGTCTTGGGAAATCACATACCACTGATGCACTGTGTTGCAAAAACACAACACAGTTTTAAAGCCACAGTGCCTCCAAAGGCCACACGATGGCGCTCTTGCCCCCTGTGTTCCCCAGGCAGTGAATGTTCCCCCTCAATAATAATAATAATAATAATAATAATAATAATAATAATAATATGCTGTGAGCACTAGTGGTTAGTGCTTCCTGGACACTGCCCCCCTAGGGCCTTACAACAATTAAGAAGGTTAAAGTAAAATTATACCAGAACTGGCTTGGGGGGTCACGAGGCTCAGATGGGGGAGGCAAGTTCTTGTCAGATGTTTGCTGCCCTGTGCCCAGCTCTTCACCCTACTCTCTGCTGCTTTCTCAATTCCTGGTGACTTGGCAGGCTTTTCACCCATTTGATGGTCTTAGTGTGCCAACCCGTCACTCACTCTGCACTTGGTGTCACTTGCCTGTGCTGAGACGTGGGGCAGGGACCGGGGAGGCCCTCCCCTGAGGAGACTGGCCCCCGAGGGAGGGAAGACACAGCAGCGAGGCTATGGCTGCCCCTCCCTCAGCCCCTTCCAGCCCCTCCCGCTCTCCATCAGCCCATGAGCTGCCAATAGCCACTTTACTACGTGCTTGGATTGATTGATTCCAGTGTGAGTCCTCAGGAGTTGCAGAGGCTTGTGTTTCTCTTGCAAAAACAAATAATCACACCAAGAGATTGTGTCTTTTAGTCCTGGTGGGCAAAGACTCAATAGAGAAGGTGCCCAGAATCAGGCTCTCCCGCAAGGGGGGCAACAGCGATTCTAGTCCCTTTTCAGGGTGTGACAGCAGCAGGAAAGCACACTTTCCTCAGGCATAGCCGTGCCACAGAGTAAATGGGGGGGGGGGGGGGGGGAGAAGGGGATACAGATAGAGGGAGCACTGGCTTCCACCTGCAGCCAAGGCCACAGCCATGGCTGCTATCTTTCTAGCCCCTGGCCCCTTGGGGGATGGCCTGTCTCCTGAAACCTCCAGGCTGGAGAAACAGGTCTGCTCTCATCAACAGACAGCTGGGTCTGCCACATAGGGAGCTCAGTCAGCCGGCTTTCATTTCTGTCTCACTAGAGAGACAGACAGCTGGGGACAAAGGCTGAGGGGCCTATGGCGGGAAATACGGCTTGTGCGGGCTGTGCTGAGGAAAGCACCACACAGGTGGTGTGACCAACCCAGGGTGGGACCAGGATAAGAGGAGCCATTCGTGGAGGACCCTGGGGGTGTGGGGTGCTGGAGCAGAGGCCAGGGCAGGTGGAAGGGCCCCGCTATGAGATGGGCTTCTCCCCGAGGCAGGAAGTAGGCACCAGGAGTCAGACCTGGGACAGGAGGAGGATGGGATTGGAAGGGGAAGGAAAAGCAGAGGAATGGTGGCCTGGGCCTTGGAGGTGCAGCTGAGGATGTGGGATGGACCCGGATGTATTTAGAAAGTGAAACTAGAAGTCTGGATGGACTCCTAATGGAAATTAGGAAATGGAAGTGAAATTAAGAGCCTGGATGGGCTCAGGTCATAGGGAAGAGTAAAGGTGGGGATGGTGGAACCTGGCTGATGGAGATGGGCATATGATAAGTGAAAGAGACTGTGTCTAGGAGGGCAGCCGGACACAGAGTTGAGGGCTCTGGGGAGAGATCTGGGCTGGGACAAGCCTGAGAGCCCTCAGCAAATATGGAAATGGAGTCTGTGGACTGACTTCCCAGGGGCAGGTGCGTGGGGCTGGCCATGGTGTCCACTTGGAAATGAAGAGGTCTAGCCAAGTGGGGTCACCCTGCTGTGGGGGCTGCCAACCCTCACTCAGGCTGAGAGCTGGGAGGAAGGCAGCAGGCCCTGCCAGGTGCTGCCAGATCTGTGAGGTGAGAGAGAAGTTGCAAACTGGGTTTTATTGGAATAATCTTGATTTTTCAGTGCTGGCCAACACAGGAAACTTTTTAATGGTGTGGACCAAGTCAAACATATCTGCAGACCAGTTTTAGGCTAAGGAGCAGAGGGAGCAGTTAAAGGCTGGGCAGGTGACCAAGAGTCTGGAAGGAACGGCCAGAGAGGTAAGAGGAAAGCCCATAGCAGAGGGACTGTCCTAAGGAGACTGTTGTGACCCTGGTGGGCATGGTGGTCAGGGTGCAATACCAAGGAGGGAGATGAGGGTGTGTGGGCTGGGGGCAGCACCAAGGGGGTCCCTAGCCTCTGAACCATCTGTGGTAGGGGGTGGGAGGGAGAGGGTATGCTCTCCTCCTGAGAGCTTGACAACATTTCCCCTCCTTCCCCAAAAAGTCACTCCGGCTGCTGAGACAAAAATATATCCAAGGAACAGAACACTGATGAACCACATGCCAAAATGGGGTGGTAAAAGGAGTTCATTCAATTTTCTCTGTGAATGGAGAGTCAAGGACCCCCATGTCTGGGCCTGAAGAGCCACACAAGAACCACTGGAGTGGGGCCTGGGGCCTGTGCTGTATCAACTGGCCTAATGCTCCTTCTGAAAAATCTGGAAGCACCAACAGTGGCTTTTGCATAGGGAACAAAAAGTCAGCACTCAGAGTGTGTCAGGCTCAGTAGAAGATAAGGGGTAATGACCAAATTACCGTGGTCTAAAAACTCCTCCAATTGCATCCAAATTAGCAGAAATAATTATGATTCACTTTAATTAGTGACTATGGAAGCGAAGCCTTGGGCTGGTGGGCAGGGTGCCTGGCATGGCAGCTGTGTGACAGCTAGGAGGGAGGGTGCACCGGGCCAGTGAGGCTGCAGGCCTAAGCGAGCAGGCATTTGCCCCTTAATGGAAAGGGGCCCCTGCCTCCCCCTTCTTCCCTTTATCACTGCCATCACTGCCAGCCACCTTCACCAACCCACAAGACCCCTCAGGCCTCAAGCTCACTCCCCACCCTATGACTGGGCACTAGGTCGCCCCCACTTTACAGATGGGGAAAGGGCTCAGAGATCTGAGGAGCTTGCCCAAGAGGACCCAGTCAGGTCTGTCTGTGCCTGGACCTTCGGCCCTTGTCCCTGCATCCTTATTCTCCTTGTCCCTGAGCTGGGTGCCCACCCATTCGGCTCCACGAAAGGCCTCGCCTACCCCCAGCCCCCAGGAGGAACCCCCGGCTGCAGCCCACCTCCGGTGGCTCTGTGACAGGCTGATGTGTGGCCACTCTGCAGAGCCACAGCCTCCTACCTTGAGAAACAGCGCTCCTTTCGAGGCCAGGCCATCGGAGCCGCGCCCGTTGGGGTAACAGTGATAGGCCACGTCCATGATGGGGTAGCGGCTGGCAAAGAAGAGGCCGCTGTTGAGACACTTGAAGCTGCAGCAGCCTTGGCAGCCGTAGACCCCGACGTCATACAGAATGTACTCGAAGTAGCCGTGCAGCTGGGCTTTCAACTTGGCGGCTGCCCGCTTGTCAAACACCTCCTGCAGGCACAGGAAGTCCAGGTTGGCGGGGAAGAAAGCGGAGACCTCGTGGTCAAAGGCCTCGTCCGGGTGGCGCCTCTTGCGCGCGGCAGCCTTTTTCACCCCGGAGGCCTTGTAGGGGAGCTTGCTGTTGGTGGTGCCCGGCTCCCCGCTGCCGCCGTCCCGCGCCTTCACCAGGGACTCCCTGGAGGCCGAGGGGCTGCCCAGGCTCCCCGAGTCCCCATCCCGCTGACTGTGGTTGGGCGTCTGGCCCCGCGATCCCCCACCGGCCCCGTTCCTGGCCTGGCCCCCAGAGGCGGAGTCATCAGCTTCAGGGGGCCGGCCCCCGTCCTCGCCTCCGATGCGCACAATGCAGGCGTCCTCCAGGCTACCGCCTTCGGCCGGGTCCCCGGAAGCCGGGCCGTTGGCAGCCTCGTCACTGGAGCGATGCCCGCTGTCACCCTTGTATTCCACAGAGGCCGTCCTCTTAATGCTCCCAGGGACGGCCCGGGCCACGCCATCACTGCCCTGCGGTGACACCAGGCTGCTAAAGCTGGCCGCGCTGATGGAGGTGTTGGTGGGCGAATCGATGTAGATTTTGATCTGGGGCCGGCTGGCCCCATTGCGGATTCTCTGCCCAATCTCTTTGGCTCGTGCTTGGGTGTTAAAAACATTGTTGAGCCTGGCCAGCGAGTCAGGGAGGAGGCAGAGGTTGGCAGTGGCGAAGCAGAAGCTTTTGCCAGGACCTGTACCCTTCCATTCACTGAGCAGGGCCGCCCCACCGGCCGGGCCCTTGTCCTCCAGCCGGGAGTAGATGTAGGGTCGGCGGGCAGACTGCAGTGGGGACCAGAGGAGGAACCCAACAAAGGCGAAGGGCAGCGAGGCGACCAGGAGGGCCAGGTAGACGGGCGCAAAGAGCACGGTGCAAAGCAGCTGGAGGTAGCACGGGTCATCTGCCCGCTGGCGTTTCTGGCAGGCAATGGGTATGAAGGAGGCCACGAGCCGGTCCAGCAGCCAGTAGCATGGGAAGATGAGGGCCCAGGACACGGCGTGCAGGGCGGACAGACAGCTATTGGGAAAGGGGGCCGTGTACAAAACCATCGCAGCTCACTGGGCGCCGCAGCCGGCCCTACTACATGGTGTCTGTGGCGGCGCGGGCACTTTCCTGGGAGGGGTGGGTGAGCGGGGGGCGGGGGTCCGTTGGAGGAGGGGTCACCTCCTGGTGAGATGCGTCTCTGAGTGGTCAGTGGCGAGTGTTGGCCAACTGGTCATGGTTCACCTCAGTGGGCCATGCTGGGCCACCAAGGCCTGCTGGAGAACCTGCAAGACAGAAAGGAAGGGGGCTTTTATTCACCCTTAGGGAAGCAGGTCGAAAACAGGGGACACTGTCTCCCTTCACCCTGTCCCCTTCCTCCAACATGAGCAGGAGCATTCTGTTTGCCTGTGTGTGTTTGGTTTTCTTGGAGCAAACAGCTTGGTGACATGACCACCTTCAGCTGACCATCTTGATCTTGTGACTGCTTGAAAACTGACCCAGGATTTTGGAGGGGCCCAGCTTAATAGGCATTTGGGAGGCAGGCTGGGGATCCCAGAGGATGGCTGGACCTGACACTAGCCTGGAGCAGCCAGAAGCCCATCAGGAGCCAGGAGTGTGCTTGAAATGAGTGAGAGGTGACCCTGATTCAGAGGAGCCTCAAACACATCTGCTTGTCACGGAGTGTCCTTCAGGTCCCAACAGAGAGGGAGCATACTGCAGGGAAAGGGGCCAGAGAGTCCTGGGGCAGAGGGCAGTGTGGCTGGCAGAGCCCTGAGAGGAGGGCCATCCCCACACCCAGACTCTCACTGGGCCCCCGCCTACAGCATCAGACAGACCATTCTTGCGCTCCCACCCCTGGTGACCCCCAGCAGAAATCCCTCTCTGACCAGGACCCGGGCGCTGCCCCGGCCTAAACAACTTCTAGAATGATGGTCCCTGTGACTTTCGGAGAAGTGTCCTGGGGCTGCAAGGATCTGGCCCAAGCTTCTCCCCTAAGCGTGAGATGCAACCCCAGGGCCCAGCTGAGGCCCACAGCTGCAGAAATGAGTCCATCCCAGGTCCCTGTGTCAGCCAGTGCATGAACCTCAGAACAGGCCCTGGGGTCCTGCCTAGGAGAGACTGCCAGGTGCAATCATCATGCTGAATGTAGAATCAATAAAGACCAGAGTCTGGAGTGTTTGCCCAGCCTCCAGGGACCTGTTGGTGATCATTCTGTGGTGAAGCTGGTGTAAGCAAATCCAGAGTCTTTATTACCAGCTCTGTCAGGGAGTTCATTTCCCGCTCACTGTCTCACCGACCCAGTCCAGCTTCTGCCCTGGCACCAGCGGGTCTGTGCCCATGTTCCATCCATCCTGGCCTCACAGCCTGTCTTCCTGCTGCCTCCCTGGTCACCTCAGCCAGCACCTGGTGTCACCTGGGTCCTGCCTTCCCTCAGTCCGCACATCCTCCCCAAGCTCTCCTGGAGCCCTTGTGCTGGTCCACGACTGCATCGCAGCTTCGCCCACTTTTTTGGCCTCCTATCCATTAGGCCACAGTGGCTGGGGCGACTCATTGTCTGATCCGACCATCCCTCAGATACCTCAAACCCTCTGAAAGTTTGAGCCTCACTTGGCCTTTATTGGGCATCTTGTCTCCTAGCCATGCCTCCATGTCTGCAGCCCCATCTCCCACTCAGTAGGATGTGGTTTCCTGCCCATGCCCTGCCCCTCACCTGACTCACCCCCTTTCTTCTAAGACTCAGCTCAGAAATCACCTCCTCAGAGAGGCCCTTTTGCCCCCTCTTGCCAGGTAGCTTAAGTACGTCCACTGGGGGCTCCTGTTCCCCTCATTCATGGCCCTGGTCTCTGCGTTTCTAGGTCATAAATGCTCATGGGACACGGCCACCTCCCCAGCAGACTGGGAGCTTCCTGAAAGAAGGGCCTGCCTTGAGGGCGTGGTGGGTCCTGGAGCTGCACCAGCAGGAGCTCAAGAAATGGGTGAGTGAATGGAGGTCAATCTGCTCTGCCTCCAGGCCTGAGGTGCAGGGTGGACGGGGTGCCGAGTTTCTGCCGTGTACCTGTCACCCAAGTGCACTCCTGTAACCACATCTCCAGGGCTGAGTTAATGGAGACGAGGTGCTTGTCCCAGACCAGAGCTTAATGTCTAAAGACGAATTTAAGCTGATGTCTGTGTCTCGTTCTGGAAAATATATTTCATGAGGATTTTACTTTCTTCAGAGGAAATCGTTTTGAAGCAAATGCCGGAAGGTTACAATTTGTAGAAGCAGGTGTGTCTACTCAGACCACAGCTGTTTGGCCAGGAGCCATGGGAAACAGCTCCTTTGCAGACAGCTCTGTGCTGCAACTTGGTTTAATCTGGGAAAGGCACGCCCTCCGCTTGTGGGCATTGGGATCATAGGGCTTTGTCTGGTGCTGAAGTAGCAAGGCCTCTCACTCAGATGCGGGCAATGAAGTTCACTGTCAAGGATGTTGGTGAGGCCAGAGGGCCAGCTACTGTGTCCCTTTCCCCTTGTTCATGGGGCAGGGGTTGGGGAACCTGTTTCAGAGAGGATAGGAGGAGACCCTGATATCCTGTCCTGAAGCTCCAGACCAGACAGTGGCCTTCACCACTCCTCCACACCCAGCCCGAGCCCTGGTCTCCAAGGGCCAGGCTCTGTATGTGGGGTGTCCTAACCCCGATGGCCTTTCCTTTGGGGTTTGCTGATTCAGAGGTCCTTAACTTACGCCAGGCTCCTGGGCTGAGACCCTGAAACCAATTTTATGACAGTGGCTGAAACTGGAGAATTTGTGGCAGGCTTGCTGACCCTCTGTGCACACGATCTTTAACCCCCAGGAGAGTTGTGTCATCTCTGTGGCCCAGAGCTTGTGGCTTAGTACTTAGATTGGTGGCTGTCCAGAGTTCTCCCATACCTGCTATCTGACAGACTTGCCTGTTGTTTCTTTAAAATCCCAAAAATTTCATTTGAATTTAACCCGAAGCTGGGGCAACAGCCCACTGGCTCCCTTTGAGCCTGTGGGTTTGGCTGCCTTCAGCACAGTGTGCAGCACACAGCTATGCACGGTGCAGCCATCTTCAGACTGGCTGCAGTGAAAGCTGTAGGGGAGGCCACAGAGCCGCCTGCACCAACTGGACCTAGAGGAGGTGGCAGGTCCTGTCCCTACAGGTGGGGAAGGTGGCATGGGGTCTCCCAAGTCTCCAGCAGCCACTGCATTTGGCACCAAGGTGCTGGGGGTAGGGGTCTAGGCCGGACTGCTGGGGACACTCAGATGTCACCCCCAAATGCATGGAGCAGGCCCACTCCCAAATCTCCGTAGCTCTTTCTTCCTCTTCTCTGTGGCCCGAGGTCACCAGCCCAGCCGATACCACCCTTATCTGAGCACCTACCGCACCCTGTCACCATCCTCCGTCTCAGGCCACAATGTGCATAGTGGTCAAAGGAGCTTCCTAAACAATCTGACTAGATCCTCCCTTTGGCAGTCCCATGGCCTTGGAGGAAAAAGTCCAATCTCCCAGTCTCTATCTAGGGGCCCTCTGTGCTTCTGCCCCTCTTTCCTTACCCAGCCCCACCCTGGAAGGGTCCCTAGCATCTCAGAGGTAGATGCAGCCCCCCTTCGTCAAAGGGTTCCTGAGAGAAATTCCCAAACCTTCTGCTCTCCCATGTGGCCCATCCCTAACACTCGCCAGGCAGGGTAGGGACCTGCCATCAGCTGTGACCGCACTATCAGTGGGAACTGGCTCCCTTTCCAGCTGCCCTGTGTCCACCTCACTTCTGCTGTGGCCACAGGAACACTTCTGGGCAAGTTCCTTCCCAGCCCTGCCTGCAGCGGCAGTGAGCAGCCAGGCCTGATCTTTCTGGTTCCCCCAGGCTGGTCCCAAGAATGTTGTTGGTCTCAACGCAGGCATCAGTGGGTTTGAGGTGGCTGGCAGCCCAAGGGCCACCATGGCGTTCCTCTAAGATGTGGCAGATCCAAGCATCCTAGCTCTTCACAGCCACTGGGTCCCCCATCCGGGGCCCCTCCCCTGCCTCCTGTCCCTCAGTGCCCTGGACATAAGGAGCCCCCAGGTGCTGCCCAGCCACCCGCTCCTGCATGCAGTCCCTACATCTATACACAGAAGCTGCTGAAGCAGTTGACACAAAAGGAATTGCCACGGATGGAGCCAGTTTCTAGAGCTGTGTGGTTAATTATTTTGTCTCAGTGAAATGAAAGGAGGGCAAACAAACAACAACACATTAATTAGTTTGATCTACGCTTTCCCCATGAAAGAGGGGAGTAGAAGTTAAACGCCAGAGGCTGGGAACTTCTCAGAGAGCCCTAGAAGGCTTCGAGGGTGTGGGTGCCGAGGGGGATGCAGCAGGGCACCCAGCCTGTATCCCTGGGCGCTTTGTCTTGCCCACACCCCCTGGCGGGGCAGGACCTTGTGGGTGGCCCAGCCCAGGCTCAGTCTCCCAGTGAAGCATGCCTTCGTCACCTCCATGCCCCAGTTCTCTGCTTCCCTGTTCTAGAACTGGCATCTTTGCCAAGCAAAGTCTACCATGGGCATCTCTGATCAGGGTGACAGGTTCCTCAAAGGCCACATGTGCTGAAATGTAGCCACTCAACCCCACACGCTGGATTGCTCTTTCAGGTTCCTATTTAAAGCAACAATCACTCCTGGGTTTCTCCCTTTTATAAGTCCTGGTGAGTGGATTCCAGGGTTGCTCAGGATGCCCCCTCCCCTGCCCCCATACCATGGTCTCCAAAGCTGGGCTTGAGTCCCAGATACCCTCAGTTCCTCATGGTCACTCCTGAGCCCTGGGGTCACTGTGGGGGGCTACCCAGTGCCCCAAGGGAGGGCTCTTGGGAGTCAACCTCTGTCCTACAAATGGAGACCTCAGACTTGCCCCCTCACTTCCAACTGCCCTGCTCAACACTCAGCTTGGGTTGGAGGGTCAGGCTCGCTGATCCTGTCTTGTTATCTATGGCATAGTGGTAGCAATCTCTGCCTTCCAGGGCTAATCATGAGGATTAATCCTTCCCTACCTTCCCTCCTCTTCCTTGTAGGACCTCCCTGACCAGGTCAGGAGGGAGCCACCTCCCCTGAAGCTGGCTCCTGTGTGTCCTGACTGCTCAGCCTGACCTGTGGATTCAGTGGATTTTGAAGATGGTACAAGCTGGTTCCGTGCACTGTGCTGGGGGCAGCCTGAGCCGCCACCCCCCCGCCCCCCCCCGGCTCCCCCCACCGCCCCCCCCCCCCCCCGATCCTCTGATCCTCTAAGCTCCTGACTGACCTGTGATGCTTTCAGATCCTCAGAGACCCATCTGCACTGTTTAGGCTGGAGCTGCTGGCCTTCACAAACGTGTTCCTCTCCCTACAGTGAGGACCGGACGGGACCTAATTGTGACAAGGAGACTGGGCTGCAGAACCAGGGCAGATGGAGGGAGCAGAGAGGTTTGCAGGCTGATCCAGCAAGGAGGGGAAGTTGCCTGGGGAGGTTTGGAGTCCAGATGGGAGAGAAAGAGGTGGTCGGTCACAGGCTGGCCACTCCTGGGCAGGCACGGGACATTGACAGAGAGAAGCTCTACATCAGGGTCCTGTGGGTTACTGGTATCTGTGGTGACCTGACCTGCAGATGCCTCAGCACAGGAAGGGAAGACTTGGACTGTTCAGAGGCCGAGCTAAGCCAAAGCTGCTCTCCCATACACCTCCCTGAGGAGTCGGGGACCAGCTGATCTGCTATCCCTTGGGGAGGGCAACTGCAGGAATAGGGCCTGGCCAGGCCTGTCCTGTTTGGTGTTGAAGATTGGGGGGAGGTTCCCAGCAGCTGCCCTGGGGAAGCTGCAATGGGCGGGACCTCTGCAACAGGCACCAGGTGGCACTGGCACCAGGGTAGCCACCCCACTTCCCACTTCCCTGGGAAATGGACCTGGCAGGCATGCTGGTACACAAGGCCTGCTGCACTGGGGCTCAGAGGGTCCCAGATGAAGGTTGACTTTGGACTTGAATTTTTCCTGCAGCAGGAAAGTAAGCAAGCCAGACCAGTCCTGCTGGCCAAGGCCAGCCCTGGCCCCTTCAAGGAAGCCTGAACTGTCTTGAGGGATCTCTGAGCTTTGGGGAACTTTGGGGGAAGTTGATGAGGGTTGGGAGTTGCCCCAGGCTGGGTGTAGGGTGGGACCTGTCCCTCCTTCATAACCCTTTGCTCTGGTCCTTATGCCTGCTGAGCCCTGTCTTCCCAGCAGCTGGGCTGGGAATCCTGGGGCAGAGGGACCTCCTCCTATCCTCTCTGTGTCCACAGGCTCATGTCTAAACAGGCATTGGGCCAAGCCCCAGGTTTCTGCAGGAAAGACCGAGAGGATCCCTCCAATCCAATTACTCAAATGTGCCTGCATCCGCCGGTGGCGCCGAGATTGGGCCGGCCCATTTCTGCCTGGATGCCAGCCGCACAGGGGTTGGCATAGCAACATGAGCTCTGATCTGCTGAAACTTGGAGTCAATTCGTCACTGGGAGGACAGAAAGAAAGACTGAAGAGGACGCCTTTAAAAGTGATGCAGGTCAGACAAATCCAGGCTAATCCCTGAAATCCACAAAAATGGGGTCTGGCATTAACACGTGTGCCATAGCAGCGACTCCCAGTGACATGGTGTGCCAGGTAAATGCCCATTCACCCTTCTAGATCCAGAGTACCTGCCCCCTTCTTTCTGAAGCTCTCCCCAACTTCCCCATCCTGCCTATACCGTCTCTGCCCTACACACCCCCAGCTGGCCCTCTAACCAGGCACATGTCTGTTTGCACATCGGGCCACCCCCAGCAGCCTGAGAGCACCTGATGGAGTCTCTGGCACCAGCACAGACCCAAGTCCGAGCCTGCTCCACCTCTCTGGCGGTGGCAGACCTGCTTTTGTCTGTTCCCCTCCAATCCGAGGGGAGAGCAGTGAGCCACACTAAGTCAACCGGCACCACAGCCCCCTGATCCCAAGGTGAATGGTCATACGACCCACGCTCTCACGGGTGCTCTTACTGGACCTCTCAGGAAAGAGGCCTGCATTTTCTCTGAGGTGGAGGCACTAAGAGCCTGAAGCTTCTGGAGCCTTCCTTGAGAACAAATCTAATTCAAAGGAAAATAGACCTTAGGGCTGGAAGGGGAGTCCTGGTGACATTTTGAGCTCTAGTTTCCCTGGGCCTGAAGACAACACCACCCCAGACTTTCTAATGAGTGAGTTACCAAATTACCATTTCCTTTGCTCTAGTCAAAGTTGCATTTCTGTCGCTTGCCATCAAAGGGATCCTATCTAATATATATCAGCGACCTGATCTTTCTAAAACTCAATTCTTAATCAGTTTGTCTCCTGGGTACACTTCTGTGGCACCTCATGGCCTGCCCACTGGGCAAAGGATGGGGGTGGGGGACTTTCTCCTGAGTTCTGGAAGACCCTGCAGGACCTGGTGCCTGGGGTTTGTACCGTTATGGTTTGAGCATCCCTCAGGAGACAGCAGTGCAGATGTTGCAAGCACAAACTCGGGTGTCAGGCCACTGACTCTGAGCTGTGATTTCCGTATCTGTTAGGCATCTATAATAACATAACTAGCTCAGGGTAGTTGGAAATGATGTATGAAGACTTAGCACAGTGCCTGCCACATCTCTAGTAATATTTTTGTTACTGCTCCTACTGTTAATTTTCTTGCTGCAAAGGCCCTCAAGATACAGCCGGGGCCCTCACAGTTTCCTCCTTGTGTGGTTGGCTGCTTGACAAGAGGGTGCCCTGCTATCCCAAACAAGGGGTGAGGATGGTGCAGGGGGTATGGGGGTCTCATTCTCCTGGCAGGACGGTCTGGTGGGGGCTGCCTGTGCAAGCCTAAGTCACAGGCTTCTGCAGAAACCTGTGCAGGTGCAGGCCAAGGGGCCATAAAATTTTCAAAAAGACACTTTCCAAGGGAGCTATTAATGCATCACGTGGTTTCTGAGAATAGGAACAGGCTGCAAGCAGCTCCGTGGCACCCCTTCAGTCAGCCAGCCTTGGCATTTCCATGTCAGAGCTCAGAAAGCCCAGATGAAGCTGATTCTTGCATGACTGGAAAGCAAATCTCAAGCCACGTTGGATGTATATGTGCCAGGGGTGGCCAAATCCATCTAATATTTAAAATAGCAACACTTCTGGGTTCAAGACCTTGTGCTACAACAGTGCCATGGGGCAGCTGCCCTGAGACCATGTGCTTCATCACAGAATGGGGCTAAGTTTGAAGATCTGGCACCCCACCCTCTACTTTCTGCCTTTCCAGAATCATCTATTGGTGACCAGAAAGGGGGCCATTAAGGAGAAGGCTAGGTGGCGGTTGGCACCTAAGTCTATACCTGAGCCCAGGGCATGGGGAAGCTGGGGGTGAGCGCTTCCTCCATGATGAAAATCAGGTCTGAGATCAGTCTGTTCCAGGGTCTACTCCACACGGGCATTGACAGGGCAGCTCCAAGGCAGGACTGGAGCAGGCCATTGTGACTACCAGAGAGGAGGCTTCAACATCCTTAAGCAAGGCCCAAACCGGGAGGCACGTGCCAATAGCTGAGCATCTAGACTGGCATGGGGCTCCTACCTCAAGTGGCCTGAGCCTGCCCGTGTGCTGAGGTCTTTGCCCGAGCTGGTCCTCACAAACAGACATGAGCAGGGGGTCCTGGAACTGCCCAGCAGGTCACATCACCTGCCTCAGGTGAGCTCTGGGGTGTCTCCTGCATGACTGGCCGAGTGCCAGCATGCTTCCCTCTGGCCAGCCCTACTTCCACCCTCAGGGGAGGCCCTCCTGAGGGATGGAGACCAGGAGGAATCACACTTTTCTCAGGCTCTGCTATTGAGGCTGCTGTCCCAGTGAAGTCCCTGCTTCCCTGACATGAGGGCTGATGTTAATGGTTCATGAGCTGAACAAGGCTTGGAACATCCTTTGCTTAAGAAGAAATGACAACATACTTTCTGTGGGAGTAGAACTTTAAATACAAGTCCACACAAATGGTAGGATTTATGCAGACCCAGTGTTCAGCTGCATTTCAAGTACAGTATTTCCTCCTGGAATGGATTGGCCGCCTGAGTGGTGTGTAGGCATTTCAAGGCATCAGAGAACACAGATGAAGACAACAAACCTTCCTAAAACAGAACAGACTTGCTAAAATTCTTCTGAAGGGAATCATTTCACATTCAACCTAAAGTTTTCTGTGCAAAGAACATTTAACAAACTGAGTCCTAGAGGAGAATTTATGCAGAGATCAAAAAGCAAATCAGTGTGAATGAGTAAATAAAATCAGGCATGAGTGTCTCGCCAAGCCTCCCTGCAGCCCTGGGCAACTGGGTTTTCTGGACAGAGGCTGGGTCTCACGTACCACGGAGCACTCCAGGCACTCATCCTGGGCCCTCGCAGAGGCCTGGAGTCCGAGGCCTCTGCCATACTCAGGTCCTTCCTCACACACATTACCACTGGAGCACTTCGCTCTGAGAGAATGGGCAAGAACTCCCTCCTCCTGAGAGAGGAAACCCCATTCAGGCTAAACCAAAGACTGCCTGACTTAGACGGCCTCTGACCTGCCTGTGGGGTTTCAGCGCCTGCTCCAGAATGTATAAGTGAGAGGGGATTGGGGGCTGCTGGAGTCAGCTTCCCCCATGAATGAGATGTTGAGCTTCTTTTGCGTAAGACTGTGAATTAGTCATTTGTCCCCAGCAAAGCCAGGGGAGAAGAGATGGTGGGGATCTATAGCCCCCAAGTTCCCTCTAACTGCTGCCACCAAACTTGCCTTCCAAGGGTCTTCTGAGGCTCTGGGTTCCAACTAACGCCTACCCCTCTGGTCGTGGTAGCATTTCTACACAGTTCTTGCCTACTGAATCCTGCACTTGTGAAAAGGGAAACAGGAACCCTTCGGTCTGGCCAAAGAGGCTTCGTGTCCTCAGATTGCTGGTATAGACATGCTAGTGTAGATAGTGATATGTCTCTATTCAGGAATGACTACTTATAAGCACGCTTTATCTTTGTGAAGAGTTGGGCAGATGTTTCCTTTTTTGTCCCTACCGCCGCTTCCAAGTCTAGGCTGGGACTCCTGCCTTACTTCCTCTAGCCCCTGGCGAGGCCAGAGCCTGCTTTCCAGGCATTGAGGCAGGGTTGCACTTCCTGGTGTCCTTGTGGACCAGGCTGGGTGGAATAATGTGACCAGCTCCATCTGACAGATGAGCTGTGAGTGAAAATGATATGGGTCACTGCGGGGCCAGAGTCCTTAACAGCAGGCGTGAGACCTTCCAGAGTTCTCTCCCTTTGCCACATCTACCTGCAGCATTCAAGATGGTGGCTGCTCCATCAGCCTGGGTCCCAAGGTGAGGACACACGGAGCAGGGCCCCAGCTAACCCATGTGTAGTAGGAATGAAAAGAAAACTTAAGATTATAAACCACAGCATAGCCCATCCCAGCCTGACCAATAGAGGAAGGCTTCTGGCTTTGTTTCATCAATCCATTTACCAAAAACAAGGCCTTACTGATCAATAGCCCTCAGTTTCCCAGGTATATAACTAGATCCACCCTCCAGACCTAAATCTCTTCAAGAAAGATCTTCATTTTATTTTGATTTATTTATTTTTTAACGTTTATCTATTTTTGGGACAGAGAGAAAGAGCATGAACGGGGGAGGGGCAGAGAGAGAGGGAGACACAGAATCAGGAGCAGGCTCCAGGCTCTGAGCCATCAGCCCAGAGCCTGGCGCGGGGCTTGAACTCACGGACCGCGAGATCGTGACCTGGCTGAAGTCGGACGCTCAACCGACTGAGCCACCCAGGCGCCCCTAAAGATCTTCATTTTAAATGGCAATAATGATGTTCCTCTGCCCTAAATCCAGACCAGGTAGGGAGCTCACTCCTTCCCATTCTCTCAGGGTATGTTCTGAACAGTCCATTCCCGCTCAGGACCATGAGGCATCAGGGGAGCTGAGCCATAATCTTTTAATTTTTAGTGGAAACCATTTCTGCTCAGAGAAGAGGCCACTGCTAGTGATATAAGTAGCAAAGTAAATCCATGGGCATGGGGAAGTAAATCCCCTGAAAACTTCTACCAGGGATCAGTGTACAGGTTGGTTCCAGGGGCCAAGCAAGGCCCACAGGGGACAGGCAGGAGGGAATGTCAAGAGTCCACTGAGGTGGTGCAGATGGAGACGGATACAGCAACCTATGCTTAATGGTTGGGGGTCAGACACTGCCGGGTTGTGCTGGCTGAGCGGTGCGTGCCGGGGCTGGCGCAGTTAGGGGGGAGGCCTGGGAGCTTGTGGGGGGGCTCGAAATCCAGCTCTGATGAGTCAGATGCAGCACTGTGACTACTTGGGATTTCACAGCAAGGTCCTGGGAATTTCCGGGGGCGGAGCCTTTGCTTTCTAGGTGTGTATATTTTAGTGTGGGGGTGTCCTTCTCAAGGGCATTGAGACAGGAAGGTGGTAGGTGGTGGGTGTAGCAAGCAGTAGCAAGGGAGGGAGATGAAGTGGAGAGTCGGAGAGAGCTGCGAGTAGGCATGTGAGAGGCAGAGCCACTCAGATAGTCCGGGCTGCAGGGCCAAGCCCTGACCACAATGACCCACCAAGTCCCAGGAGGCTGGGGAGGAGACGCCGGGAGGAGCAGTTGTGGAAAATGGGCCTGGAGGGAGGATCCAGTGCATTCACTGACAGTTTATCCTGAGTTGGGCTTGTTTAACTTAAATGCTTTGAATGTCCCAGTGGCTTCCCACTGACACCACACAGATCAGGCTAGCCTGGAGCCAGTCTTCTGCTCAGAGCAGGGAGGGCCGAGCGACGCTCTGGATGACTGAGTGTCTGGGCAGCCCCCTAGTTTGAAGCTCCCTGCACCACCCTCACAGCCAGACAGAAGGTAGACAGGGTGTCTCACCGTGCTTTCTGGTAAAGTTCTGGAGAGAAAATTGCCAGAACAGAGGTCAGCACCAATGAGAAAACACTCTATGCAATTTCAACCTGATTTTACTTTTAAAAATAGGCCCAGTGGGAGGTGCAAGCCACTTGATCCTCATCTGTCCTTCTGCTCTCTGCCCTCGGTCCTGGAACCACCATCCTTCTCGTTCCTTTCCTGTCTCTGGGTCTGCTTCTTCTCAGAGCCTGTTGTTGTCTCCTCCTCCTCTGCCTACCCTGAGGAGCTAGACCTTCCTCTGACTCTTCTCCTCTCTTGGTTGATCCTTCAGGGTCATCTGTTCCCAGGTGTCTCTCCTGATAGATCACCTCTTCCTCCACTGCCCCACCACCAGCTCTGTCTCCTGAATCATCCCTGAGGCTCTGGACCTCCTCCATACCATGCCTCTTCCCACCAGACCACAGTTCTACCTCCCTGACCCCTCATATCCATCCCCAGGGGTGTGTCAGGGTCAGGCCCCACCCCCTCCCACCTGTCTCCTTGCAGCTGGCCTCCCTTCTTCTGGTCCACATGGCAGCTACTGGGGTCTTTTAAAACTACACAGTAGACCACATTACTTCCCTGCTAAACTCTTCAGTGGCTCCTGCTGACCCCAGGAAGATGACCAAACACCTGGCAGGGAAGGGCAGGCCAGACTCAGCATCCTGATCACTCTGCATTGTCTCCTATTTCTGAAGTCCCAGGGGCTGTGCACAGTTCCCCTCCATACCCTTCTAGGTCTCCATGCCTCTGCTGGGGTTGTTCCCTGGTAGCCACCATCTGTGTGCAGGGATGAGGCCTCAGCAGGGGGCTTGGGGTCAGAAAGTCACAATGATGTTCTGTTTACCAAGTCCCAGCCAGTCCCTGGCTCTATGGCCAGAGGACCTTTGACCTGGATGAAACAGGTCATTTCTCTCTAGACACCTGGCAGTTTCTGTCCATTTACTTATTGCACACATTTGCAGTCTTGCACACCAGAAGGGTGACCAGCCCCTCACATCTTCAGATTTTCCAAGCTAGAAACAGAATTTGATCTTGAGCAATGTTGGCAAATGCCATTCCTCAAAGCAAAAGGTGGAAGTGTCATTGGTGGTCCTATGGATTGTCTCTGTAGACCAGGGACTCTGCTTTTGTGACTGACACCAGCAGCCTGGGAGCTGCTCAGCCCCACCCCTCCTCTACTCCCAGTCCCAGAGAATGCAGGTTTTGCTTTCTAACTCTGAGGACTTTGTCCCCCCTTGCAAGCACTCAATATTTTAGTCCGTCACCTGACTATAGCTGTGTTGGGCACATAGTAGGCAAGTGTCAGCTCCCCACCCCCTGCCCAAATTACTTTCCACCAGTTGTTTGACAGTGCTTGTTTCATAGCATCCTTACCAGCTCTGGGTTTTAAGCAATTAAAACATTTTTCAATAGTTTAGTGGGTAATGATATCTGGTGACATTTCCCAAGATATTTAACTTGTATTCCTTCATTTTTGCGAAGTGTTACCTCAATTATTTCCCTAGGTATCGAAGGAATTTGTATTTTCTCCATAGATTTGGGTGTGTGAGACACGCTCCTCCACTGGCATTCTACTCCACAAGAGGGAGTTCTGGACAGGATCAGACCGCCAGCCCCCTGATGGCTTACTGCGCAGCTGTGTTTTCAAACTTTTAAACCAAGCAGCAGAACCTTGTCTTAAACAATCTCACCCAGCACCTCTTTATATAAAACAATAATCAGCCTACGAGGGGAGGCCTGGAGAGGCAACTCCCACCCCCTCCAGAAACCCCTATCTTACCTGAGAAGGAGCCACTGAGACCCTCTTGATCTTCGTCTGAAGAGGGGGCGCCACTGCAGTCAGGACCTGAAACGAGATGAGCGGTTCACAGAGGTGTCCGGAACTCAACCGACAGCCATCCAGCAGCCCAGAACAGGTGAGCCAGGTACAAAGACCAAGGGGCCCCACCTGCGCCAGAGGCTGCGCCACACCCTCCACGTCGCCAAGGAGAGGGTGTGGACCCCGTCCTTGCAGACGAAGTACAGCCAGAGGGGGTGGGGGCTGAGGTTTCTGCGACAAATGTGCACAGGCCTGGGGGTCGGAGGGTTGACAAGTGGGGAGGACTCTGCCTGACGGGCGGGAGGGATGAGACCTCCTCGTGGACAGCTGGACCTGGGCCAGGCCGCTGAGGGTGTGCAGGGTCTGGACGGGAGAGAGGCGAGTTCAGAGCTCCAGCCTCGGGGCCTGGGTTTGATCTGACAGGCGAAGCTAGAACAATCGGAGTTTTCCCCCAGGAGCTCATTGTAATCTCAACCTCGCAAAGATAGGTGGGGGTGGAGAGAACTGAACCCAGGCAGCAGAAGATGGAGAGTGGCCACCGGGACCCGGGTCGGGTGGAGGAGAAAGCCGCGTGGAGAGAAAGAGAGGGCTTTCACAGCAGATAAGGGTGAAGATAGGCTGGCCTAGGGGACGCTCAGCAGAGACACTTCGTGACCTCAACAGGGTCTACTTAGAAGATGGTTGGGAGAGCACTCGTGTGAGGGGAGGCCTTGGACAAGATGCCACCGGCTCCCTGTATCTCCTGCTGGCTTGGCCTGAGCATAAGCAGCTCCAGACACAAGCGCCCCAATGGGGGTTGGTAGGCTGGGTCTCGCTCTCTGGTCCCGCCCTGCCCTTCTAACCTCGCCCCTGGCCTCGGGTATTGACCCCTCCCTCGACACTCTGGCCCCGCCCCCTCTTCCTAGGCCTCCACGCCCCTCTTGGACCGCGCCCCCTGGCTTGAGGCGCTCTTCTGACTCTTTAGTCCCGCCTTCCAGTCCCAAGTCTGGTCCTCGACTTTCCAGGCCCATCCTTGGCTCCGGGCCCGGCCTCCTGGACCCGGCCCAGGTAGTTCAACCCCCACCCCGCCAGGCTCCGTGTGCGGCGCCCCTTGGCCCTCCACCTAATCCAGCCAGTTTGGCTGCCGGGACCAAAGCCCTCTCTACCACTGTCACATGTCGAGGCAACCGTTACTCCCCAGCGCTCCTCTGGACCAGCTTCCATCCTTTATACACACTTAGTTTGCAAATCACCCAAACTGTATTTCAGAAGAATCTGAAATTTAAGTCCCACTCCCCCTGCCCACAAGCCAAAGATGTTGCAGAAGGGCTGGAAGGAGTGTTTCTTCGCTTAGCAGACAACTGGCTTCCCTCCTGCCTAGGAATCCACACCGAGAAACTTCAGGGTGACCTGGGTTCTAGTCCTGGGTCTGCCATCCATCTGAGTCTCAGATGCCTCCTTGGTAACACTGGGGGTGGGGGGTGGGGTGTCACTCGAGGGTCCTGGGCAGCTATGACCAGGACCAAATGAGCATGAGATGTTGACAGATTAGGGTGGGAAGAAGGAAGCCATAGACCCTGGGACCTGTGTTCCCCTAGGGGCCCTTTTTCCCATGTGGACACTCTAGCTTGTTTCTTCTGAGTTAACCACCTGGCAGGCATCCTTCCCCACCCGTAGCCTGGGGAGTCCAGCCTGCTAGGAGGTCACAGGGTGGCCTCCAGGCAGGTCTTGTTTTCTGTCCCTGGGACGTCTGCCTCTTCACCCTCCGTAGGCTGATGACCTGCATGCACCTCTGTTCACCCTCTTCCTGGGCTGACCTGACCCTAGGCCACAGGCTGACAAGCATCTAGAAGTGGACATGGAGGAGGCAGGCCTCTCCTGGGCCAGCGCAACCAGTGCAACTCTCAGCTCCCTCCACGCTCGGATGGGGAGGAGCTCACTCCTCAGCTCCCAAGGAGAAGCTTCTCAAGGAGGCCCTGTGTCCCCAGACATTCTCCAAATTGTCCCCCTCCAGCTACACAACCTCTCTTCCCCACCAGACTCTTGTAAAAAATTCTCTGCATGGTTTTTCAAAATAGAATTAACTGACAGGAACTGACTATTTAGGGAGGGGTTTCCAAGGGGAAATGAAATTACAGGACCTTTTTTTTTCTCAAAAGAAAAGAAAAACATGTCAGATCATTGATATTCTCAGCCAGACCTTGTTTTGAAATATGCTCTCCTCTGTCCTTTCACAAACTACAGGCTTTCACCCTCTTTGAAAATAAGATCACATCAAGTCAAGGATTCAAAATGGGAAAAATTCAATCAGAGCCTCCCTCGGGCCAGCTACACATCTCAATACACTCGTCGGCCAGCAGAATCGGCTCCCGCTACAACCCAGCTCAGCATCATCGTTCAAAACGCACCGGTAGGAAATGGTGAAACAGAAGGACCTTTCATCCCCGAGTGAGCGAGGCCTGCAGGGCTGCTCTTCTAGCTCCGGAAGCTGGTGGTGCCTGGGCCGAGTGGAGTCGGGGCCTCTTGTTTAAATAGGCAGCAGGAGTGGGGCAGGGCGGGCCTGGGGGGCGGGCATGGAAAGTGGGCTGTTTACCCAGCACAGCAAGGCAGTGTCTGGGGATCCAGCAGTGGTCCTCAGCACGCGCCTGCCTGCTTGTCCACCAGGAGCCTCTAGCCCACAGGCCTCTAGACCGCAGACCAGCACCTGGGGTGACCTCTGATGGACGTGCAGCTCTAAGTGAGACCATGTCCTTGGATGCTTGGTCCAGGTTCCTGAATACCTCTACCTCTCCTGAGATACACCCCAGTCAGCAGAACCATTTCTGGAGCTGGATGGACCTGCTCCCTAGTCCAGGAAGGAGTGGTCTCTTCTGGCAGGGGCATCTCTCCAAGCCTCAGTTTCTACTTTCTACAGTTTCTCCTTTCCTTCTGACTTTAAAGTTCCAGAAATGATGTGTGCAAAGGGCCTGATGCCTTAGGAGGTTGATTTATTTATTCACATGGTAATGCTGGGGCCAAGTATCTTTGATGAGGTCCAAGCCCAGAGATGTTTGGAAACGTTTGCAAAGTCACACAGCCCTCTGGCTGAGTGTCAGGGTCAGCCTGGGACTAGGCTGGGTTGGTGGAATCCCCTTGGGGTGAGGGTGAGAAGCAGCTGCTGGCCTTGGGGAAAGGTCTTGAATGAACTTTGGTGAAGGAGTTACCCGTAAACCTCCAGCACCATGGCAAGAGGAGAGGCATGGCTGGACAGGCATACTCACATGGCCTGTCTGCGCACTTGGTGGAGACCTCATTGGCAGGGTGCAGAAGTACCCCAGAGTCACTTCTAGGAATGGCCTGTGAGAGGAGCTGCTCCCCACCAAATCCGTATATTACAGCCCTAACCCCCAAGGTAGCTGTATTTGAGATGAGGCCTCTAAGGAAGTGATTAAGGTTAAATGAAGTCATAAGGGTGAGACCATGATCCAATCAGATTAGTGTCCTTATAAAAAAGACATCTAAGAGATCTCAAGGCCTCACCCATGCATTGGGGAAAGGCCATGTGAAGACTGCAAAGCCAGAAGGAGAGATCTCATCAGAAACCCAATCAGCCAGAACCTTGATCTTGGGTTTCTGGCCTCCAGAATAATAAGAAAATACATTTCTGTTGTTTAAGCCCCCTAGTCTGATATTTTCTTACGGCAGCCCCAGCAGACTAACACAAGGATGGGATTGAGCATGGGGAGCATGGCAGAGGACCAGGAATGAATGCAGAGGCTTCCAGTTCATCCAACTGTATGGGTGCTGAAGTTGCTCACTGGCCATGGGTGGGTTGGGTGAAGGCAGGGTTGTGGTGTTGAGGGACATGTGCATGGATGTGTCCAGGTGGCAATGGGATATTCTGACCCAGAACTCAGCAGACAGGTCTGGGCTGGAGCAAGACTGGGGAATTATTAGAGTGTAGGTTAAATCTTAGGAGTGGCTGAATTTTGTCAGATCACCTATTCTTTCTTTTTCAACTGGTCCATTCTAATTCCAATGAGTGTTGGATCAGCTTTTGTCTTTCATATTTTTATAAAAAGTCAACCATCCCTTCTTTTTTGTTGTATAATTGTGCACAAATTCTCCCCAATTTTTAAATGAGTCTGTTTTCTTCTACTTACCCAGAGCAAGTCTTACTTAGGAGCATAACTCACATGTGATTAGGGTACTCTTGCGTGGTTCGAATTGCACATTTCTTCCTGAGATTCATCTTATCCTCACTATTTATGATATCAGTTCTTTCATCATTCTTATCCAATTGCAAAAGAACATATCTCCCTTCAGGCTGCCAGATCATTTATCACACCACATTGTAACTAGCAAATGCTGATTTCTTTCTCTCAGAGTTACACTTGAAAGGCACACTGTGTGCGTTCTTTATTTCTAGGCTGAGCTGCTTCTCATCTCTGGAAACTTTTCTTGTATTGTTTCTTTTCTGAGGTTTCCTCATGGTATACCTCATCCCGTTTATCTTTCTCTCAACTTCTGTAGGGCTGTGACACCATTTCCCATTCCCAGGTGGGTTATGTGTACCTCTGATTGTTGTCTTTTATCTGTATTTCTGGTTTGATGTCTTGCTTTGTCCTCAACATCACTGCTTTCTCTGCTCTATTGTTTCAGTTATCCCAACTACTGCTTCCAGACATGTTTCAATTCTTTTACGGTTTCCACCATAGAATTACAGCCTTCCCCACCCCCCCCACCCCCCACCCCCGGTTATGATCTGTTCGTGTTAGTAATGTTTTTTGTCACTTTTTTTCCCAGTAAGTTCATCTTATTTGTTCCTGGGTCCTTTCAGATTCCATCATTTAAAAAACAAATTTGTGGACATTTATTGAGGGCCTACTGTGTGCAGACATTGCTATTCTGCATTTAGCACTTGCAGGGGCCTGCTGAGCTTCTAGGTGCAGCAGAATTCTGCAGTTAGAGCTGCTTTGAGGGAGGTTCTGGTTAACAACCATTTATTCCATCTTGTTCCAAAGAAGATTTAAGATGACTTAAACTTTGTTCTATGTACAATATAATGAGACTTTTTTTTCTCTAGCAGTGAGGGAATTAGAGTTAAAGGAAAATAAAGGTAGAAAAGGCAAGCAGCAGCCAAGCAGAGATACAAAGAAAGCATGCAGGAAGTGAAAGTGTCTATTCTGATGGTGGCCTCGGTGGGCACAGAAGGGACATATCTTATGACTGTGGCTTCTCCTTTTGATTTCTGATGGTGGTGCTGAAACGGTCCTTTGTTTTAAGTTCTTCCTTGAAAGGCTGCAGCACAGAGGAGGCCCCCCCATGTTATGACTCACTCTGTAAGCCCCCTAGGTGGGAAACATTTACTTAAAATTTTTTTCCCAATAGGGAAGGAATTGAAAAGAAACAGGCAAGATACACGTGACAGTGTGGGCCGGCTGCATGTAAACAGTGGGTCAGCCGCCTCCTGCTCATCTTTCAAAAGTTGGTATTGACTGAGCAACTGATCCTCTGTGTATTTCCTGTACCCTGAATCTGATAGTTTCCCTGTTTTGGGGTGGCAAGTATAGTCTGGGAGTGGAAGTCTTCTTGGGGTCTCTCTGTTCCCACAGAACTCCAGAGTGGCCTCATTTCACACCTCTCAGGAAACAGTTTTCCGAGTGACAGATTGATTGGTGTATGGGTGGTTACCAAAAAAGAATCTATTTTATTAGCTGTTTGTCTTGCAAAGTAAGATCGCTTTTTAAAACTTTATCAAAATGTCATCATCTTGGGGTTTCAGAACGTGCCCTCTGACTTGGAGGGAAGATCTGCAGATCCCACAGGTGAAGAGCTGTCAGGTCAGGGTCTTACATGCACTCTCGGGTGGTGAGCCCTGGTGTGCCGCCCAGCCTGAGCTCTATCGGGTGGCATGGAGGGCGCAAGGGGCAGCTGGGCACCAAAGGGCTGTTGCCAAATCTCATCCTGATGCCTGAAATGGCTTTTTTTTTTTTTTAAATATACCAAGGGAAAATAAAAATCTAGGCATTCATACACATGAGAGACCATGTACAGATAACTTTGCTTTTCATTTTGAAAAGGAAATAGAAAACATTCCACTTACTAATTTTTTTAGAGTAGTATTATTATACAATTAAAAAGTATTTGATTTTCTCTTGGTGGCAGTTAGAGAAGAGAGAAAGGCAGAGGGAGACTGAAAGCAGTGGAGGGAAGGCAGAGAGCGGAGTTCCGTCCCCTGGAAGCTTCAGTGGGCCCAGCCCCCATCAGTCAGTCGGTCAGTGGGCAGAGGCTCTGTTCTTGGGCCTTCCCATCACCGTCAACCTGTCATATCCAGAGTCAAAGCCAGTTACTACCAGCTCCGTAGTCCATTTCTGGTCCCTGCAGCTCCTCTTCCCTCCCTCCTCGGGCCTCCTCACTTCTCGCCTGCAGAGTTGCATGGCCCATGGGGCCGTCCACCATGCTCACGTCTAAGCTGGGATCTCTACCACGAACTGCTGAGTTCTCTCTGCCCATTCACTCTGTCCAGTGCCTACAGATCTCCCTCTGCTCACAGAACAAATCCATCTACCTAGCCTGGTTTGGGGGCCCCTGGTGATGAGGCCCAGCCTTCCTTAGTCTCACTTCTGCCTTTCCTTCCCTCCCACTGATTTGTTCTCACAGCCTCAACCTCTAGCTTTCATCTTTCCTGGAACATACCATGCTCATTCACGCCTCCGTGCCTTTGCACATGCTGTCCCCAGTGTCCGGAACACCCTCCCCGGTTGGTCCACCTGGCACCCATCCTCTACGGCTCAACTCTACAGCTGTCAGCCTCCATCCCTCAATCGCACACCCACCAGGCATTGGACTCGTAGCCTAGAACCCCCTGAGCACTGAGCATAGGGGCCAGTCCCTGAAAGGCACTCAGGGAACCTTGATTGGATTAATGCAATGGTTTCTAGCCAGACCAGAATGTCAATTACCGAAAGGTTCAATTCCCTCTGTGTGTAGCAGGTGGCACAGCAGGAGCTATGAGAAAACTTCCCAATTGTTTGAACTAGTGCATCACTTAGGCTGCCTTGTGTCAAGGGAGATTCTGGAATCACACAGCTAGTGTGGCAGAGCCTAGACTCTGTGATTAAGACTTATCTGTGGCCCCATCCTGGCCAGTTTTGACCCCCACATGGCTCTCTAATGCTCAGAAGGGACCCACAGACAGGGAAGGAACCCCCCAGAAGTCTGGGAAGGCTGGTAGCTACCACCCTTCCCTCTTTGCTGCCACCCTCCCGTGTCCCAGAGACATATGAAGTGGGTGGCGTCACTATTTGTCCTTAACACCTGAATGCGAATCGGTCCATGGATTGTTGTCTTGAACGTCTGTCTGGGCAGAGAGCTGGGGTGGCTGGGAAGGTGTGAGCCAGCCGCAGCCAGGCATAGATATTGTTGGGGGGCATCTCCGGGGGTCAGGGGGGACCGTGGTCAAGCCCCATCATCTCTCACTGGGTCCTTCAGCCTTGCCTCCACCGTTCATTTCCACACAGAAGCCAGAATCCTCTTTCTACTTACAAACCCCAGCACCTTCCCAGCTGAAAACACCCCCAGGATAAAACCTATGCCCTGGGTCAACCATCCTCTCCTGTGTCACTCCTCACCAACCTTATCCTCCCTGCTCGTGCCTCCAGAGCCCTCCTGTTTCCTCCTACAGTCCCTGGTCTCTTTCAAGGCAGGTCTTTGCTCACACTGTCCCATCGCGCTGGAACCCCTGCTCACCTGGCCAGCTGCTCCTCCCCTTCGACCTGAGCTGGTATGTCTCTTTCTCAGGGAAGCCTTCCCAGTCTCCCCTCACATTTATTATTAGGAACTCCCATAGGGAGCACCCATTGCTCCCATCCCTGCCTCTGAAGAGGCTGAATCCAGGGTCACATACCAAACAGTCCTGGCTACCAGTATTCAGACAAGGCTGTGGGGAAGGACAACGTTGAGGGGGGGAGGAATATGCCCCAGATGCGGGCATCTCCCCAAGGGAGATGCTGAATCTGGTTCTGGGAAGTTAGGGGCCTCATAGGAGGAGGGGGCTGTCCAAAAGGCAGGCAGGTGTGTGAAATGTGCCTGAACTGTGGCCACGTGGACCCCGTGCTGTAGCCACAGCTGTGGATGAGGACAGGCAGAGGACAAAAGGGGGTCAAGGACAGAACCACGGGACTCATCCCATTTTTGTCTTGGTGAAGAAAAAGGAGCCAAAATGAGCACTTGGGAGAAGGCAGAAGAACGCAAAAAAGGTGGCTAAAATATAGCCCTGTGTTTTTTTATTTAGTTCTCAGATAATCTTACATTTTTTCGTTTTCACTTAGAATAGCTGGAAAAGGAGGGCCCTACGTGGCAGTCCCTGGATGAGAAAACCATGTGTCAAAGCTGTTGCCGAATCCCTCGCTCTATTTTTACCTTCCTGACACTACCTCTTTGAGTACTGAGGAGGGCTCCTGGCCTGAGGTGGCCCCAGCTGGCATCTCCAAGGCCAGTGTGGCCAGCCCTCACTTCGTTCTCCAGAAACCACCAAAAAGCCAGCTATTCACTTCTCTTGAGCAGGAGTAAATGCATTAGACAAATGTTCTCAGGCAAACGTAAAGGATGTGAACACCAAATTACTCCATGAATTACTTTTGTTTCCTTTCCTCAGTTCCAATTTGGGTTGTTTTGTTGTTGTTGTTATTGTTGTTCACATCAGCACAACAATTAAAGTTGGACGGTAATTAATGTTCTTAAAATAGAACATCCATGTTCCCAAGTTTAGAAGGAAAAACCACCCGGGAGTGAAAGAACGTGGATGTGTGTGACCTGCTGTTCCACTCGCCACAGAACCTTTTCCGAGCCTCAGTGGGGAGCGCCTGTCAGGTGGGGTTTGTGGCAGGACACACCACGACGGACCACGTCTGCGGCCGTTTTGCATTCCGTTCCCGGCTCGAGTTCAAGGAAACCTTTGACATCCGCGGCCAGGAGCTCTGGGGGCTCACCAACCTCTGATTACATTTCTTTTTTAAAATATTGATGAACAGTCCCTCTATCATTTCGAAACACTGAGGCTGCGGCTGTTGGCTCCGTGCAAGGCCTCCTCAGGCCGCAGAGCCTCTCCCGGCACCTCAAGGCTCTGGGACGCTCTTTCAAACACTGAGAGAAGAAAACGGTCCCTCTGGGTAGGGGAGGGGGAGGTCACTTCAGGATCCAAAATCAGGCCTGCCCAGGCTGCAGATGCAGGTTGGGGCAGGGGCGCCCATTCCTACTCCCACTGCCCCACAGCCTGACGCCCCACTGCACATCTGGTCACCTTGTCCCTGACATGTCTGCTGCCTGGGATGGAGAATAGTGGGACTGGAGAGGATCACTGCCAGTCCCATAAGGTCCAGAAGAGCTAAGTGCCATCCACCCCATCTTAGAAACACCCACACAGAAGGGCCCTGCAGGCCCAGGCTGTCCCAGAGGAGCTGACTACCATGTGGGGCTGGGTGGCGGTCCCCATGCTCTGGGAGGACTCGGTGCCCAATCAGCTGCTTCTTGCCCACGCTACCAGCTTGTCATTGCCTGTCCCCATTGACTGAGGACACCCCCAGCAGCCAGGTATTGACATGGCTTCTGTAGTGACCTTGTCTGGAGAAGAGCATCTCTTTACAGATGGGGTATGTCAGTGATGTCCATGATACCCTGAAGCTCCTGAGTGCGTGGGGCTGAGGCCAAGTTCCTGCCATCATCACACCTCTCCACTCTACAGCGCAGCAGAGCGGCTACTGTTGTCGCCATTGTACAGACGCGGAAGCTGAAACTCTGAGAGATGAAGCACACTGCCCAAGATCACAGTGGAGGAGGTGGGATTTGAACCCAGATCCATCTGAATCTGAAGCCAGAGCGCTTCTCCATCTACCCTGCCACAGAGTCTCCCGCGCCCACCTCCTGCCCTTGACACGTGGCCTCTGGAAGGGGCCACCCTCAAATACATGCGCCATGGCCCTGGGTAAGGGAGCTCTGTGGCGGTACCAGCAGCTGTGGCGCTTCTTGTCAAGTCCTGCCCGGCTCTGCTGGGGTGCCCCCTTAGTTGGAGGCCCTTGTTGACATGACCCATTTGGACTGCAATTTTATAAGGTAATTATGGATCAGTTTGGTGACCATCAGGCCCTTCTGCTACATCCTGGGAAATGGACCTAACTCTGTTACAGGGTAAATCAGATATAATCAGCTCCTAATTCAATATGGTGGCTCTAAGTAACATTTATCAAGATACAGAAGCTGGTCCTGTGAGATAGCCAACAGTGGTGGTTGGATTAGACTCAGACAAGAAGAACCCATTTGCTGACAGTTTTAAAAATTAAGTGGAAGAGACAAACTTTTCCAGTACTGTACGTTATTACATACACTCGTGTGTTCCAGGCACAGACAAGGGCATCTTTTGGAGTGGCCACCTGTACACCTCAGTCTCATCCTGCCCGTGGCTCATCCTTCAAATCTTGACACAAGTGCCTGGACACCTGGAACACCTTCCTGTTCAAAAGCTAACCTGGGCGATCAGATGGTGGGCAGGGCTGGCTGTTGCTACCCCTTCTGTGCCCGAGGATCCTAAAACTCTTAGCTACAGAGCTTAGGTATATTGGCAGACTTCCTCCCCAGCTCTGAGTGGGATAGAATTTCTCTTTTGATTGGTGGTTTGGGAGTCACGTAGGCTAAATAATAATCAGATTATTGATTGGGTGATCGTGATTGGATCTGTTACTTTTTGTTTGTTTCTTTGAGAGAGAGAGAATGAGTGGGGGAGAAGGGCAGAGAGAGAGAATCTTAAGCAGACTCCACACTCAAATGTGGGATTCAATCCCATGACCCTGGAATCATGACCTGAGCTGAAATCAGGAGTTGGATGCTCAACAGACCGAGCCACCCAGATACCCTGGATCTGTTACTTTTGCATAGGATCGAACTTTATGTCCCCACTTCCTTCCCAACTGCCAGCCGAGTTGACCAATAGCAAGGCCCACACCAGACCCATACCAGACAGTTTTTGCAAACTTACGGAAGCAGTGGCCGTTAAGAGCCGACAATGTTCCATAGACTTCTACCCCAGCCTCCCCTAGCTGTATGGGCCTGCCTTCCAGACCTCTGTGCAAGCTTCAACACCTCTTCACCCATACTAGGGCTGGCTGGTGACCTTTGATCCACCAAGTCCCTCGTTTGGACTCTCGCCCCCCTGTCTCCTCTCACAGTTGTTAAGGTCTAACTCCTGTAATAAATTCCTTATTCCACCACACTTACAGTGATTCTGCCTCCTTGATTGAACCCTGAGTGATAAAGCACCCCACCTCTTCAGATAGGCCTCATTTCTCTCCCCTATAAAACGGGGATGGTGTGAGACATACAGGTTCCAGTAAGGGGGCTGAGTCTGGGTGGTGGGCCTGAACCTGGGACTGACGCTAGCATGTACATTTGTCATAGTCTGCAGACAAGCTTCAGGCCAGCATCATGACTCGGTCGGGCTTTTCATCTTAATACCAGCTGTAGGAGCCCCATAGAGCAGGTCAGTGGAGGAGCAGGAGTGTAGGAGCCCCACAGAGCAGGTCAGGTCACTATGAGGTCAGTGGACACATTTATACTGGTGGCAGAAGATGTGGGGTGTCCCTCCAGTAGTCAGACTGGTTATGGAGCACTGTGGGTGATCTGAGGGAGTATTTAAGGCAATGGCTGGTCGGAGCCTGATTGGACGCTGGTGTCTTAGCCGGGAACGCAACCCTAAATTGGAACATCATTCCGCCGGGAAGCCGGTGTGTGCTGAGTTAGGAGGCTTCCAAGAAGCTGCTGAGAAGAGCGAGAAAGAGCGAGAATGGCTCTTTGGACAGAAACACACTCTGCTGACTTGCTAGTGAGGAGGCTCCGCTCCCCTGATGACGAACTAGTCCTCCCCCTCCCCCATCTCGGCTGGAGAGTGGATCTATAGATGCTGTCTCAGGGTGGTGCATCACCTGCTGCTGATGTCCACGTGGCCCACTCCTTCACTGTACCCAGGTCCCCACTCGATGCCACCCCCTTGGAATAGCCTGTGCCACCCCATGCAAACTTAATGCCCCCTTCCATCACCCTCTGTGCCCTTACCCTCCTCCATTTTTCTTTCCAAAATATAACCACTTAACACATGATGCATTTCCACATGGTCTTTCTTCCTCCACTAGAAGGCGAAGCTCCATGAAGGCAATGCTTACGTCCGTTTTGTCCAGAGCACCTGGAACAGCACCTGGCTCATAGCAGACACCACTGCAAATTTGCTGCAGGTCAGAATAATCGCCGTGTAAAGAAAAGTGTCCTGATCTCATCTCTACCTGTGTCTTCATTTGTGCTCAAAAACACCACAGAGAGCGCCCCCAGCCTGGAAGAAGGCTGCTTCTTGGTGTCAGGAAGGCTGGTTTGATCAGTTAAGTACCAAACGTGAGTGCTCGCCGTCAGGACTTTAGTCTTTTCCTCTGATCATTACTCTTGATCTTAGGATCTGTAACCATTTGGGAAGTGGGTTTGGTGTGATTAAATTCTTTTCTAACTTAATCCTTTATGGAAAACAAAAGTTTTAAATGGAGTGAATTAGAATGGATTTGCTGATGTCTCATCATTTGCAAGATAATTCACCCTGTATCATTATGAAAACTGGTGGCCAGGTATCGCGCCCTGAAGAATACTCCACTGGATCTTCCTGTGAGGGAGGAGAGAAGGCTCCCATCTTTACAGAGGGCCCGTGATTAGAAGAGTTACACAGGAGTCGGAGGGGCCAAGGCTGAGAGCTGTTGGGAAAGAGAGCTGTCCATGCCCTTTCTCTGCCAGGAAGCACAAGCCCTTCCTGGTAGGGCTGCGCCATGGCCAGGATGGCAGGTAGCATTACAACCCCTGGCATGGTTTCTCTGTTTTCTCTTCGTCTCCTCATGACCACAGTTGGGAAAACACAAGAGTGGGTGTGCAGAGAGTGGTGCACAAGGAGGGTCTGGCAAGGGACTTTCGGTAGCAGGACTGTAGGGTCAAGTCGGGGTCTCTCAAGGAGGAGGAGGGAGTCACCTATATCCCTGCCATTGAGGGACTAGCTCTGGGAGGCGGTTGTGTTTCCAGCTCAGTCCAGTACAGAAACCTGGGGGTCATGACAGCAAGAAACAATGTTTCCAAGAACATAACATAGAACAGAAACCTGTCCACCCAAACTGGAAACAAGAGGCACGGGTACTTGACCAGACCTCTCTAGTCACCTGGAACCTTGTGGGAGGCCCTGTTTTTGGCTAGAAGTGGGGAAGCTGTGAGTTTCTTCCCTGTAGCTCCAGTCACACGGTGCAGACTGGCAAGGTTCGGTGGGCCAAGCCGGGGTAGAACCTGGCTCCTACCCAGATGTTTGGTAACTCTCAGAAAATGGGATTTCCCTCTTCTGCTGATTTGATTTTTAACTTTGGGGATTTATCACTTGTTTAATCTCCAGCTTTTGGGTTCAGACAGCAGGGTTTCTTCCCCCAAGACAGGTGTTTTAATGAGGGTTTGTGGCCACAGGCTTGGCTCTCACGGCTGCCCTGCATCTTCAGTCTTGCTGGCCTGGCCGGCACGGTTCACACGCCTCTAGTGGCTGCCCGGCCATGCTCCATGAAAGGAGATGCACAGGGGCGCCTGGGTGGCTCGGCTGGTTAAGTGTCCGGCTTTGGCTCAGGTCATGATCTCACGGTTTGTAGGTTCGAGCCCCACGTCGGACTCTGTGCTGACAGCTCAGAGCCTGGATCCTGCTTCGGATTCTGTGTCTCCCTCTCTCTCTCTGCCCCCTCCCCACTTGCGCTGTCTCTCCCTCTCAAAAATAAATAAACATTTAAAAATTTAAAAAGGAGATGCACAGAATCATTCTGTCTGGGAGGCCTAATGGTCGGTCGCATGAATATGGCGGCTTGGTGTAAAGCATGTGGCCTAAGAGGCCTTTTTCTCTTCAGAATCATAAATAAACATGGCACAGGCCCTGGAGACATGCTGGCTCAGCCACAGGATGGCCTAGCACAGGCACAGCCCCTCATGGTTAAACCTTCACTTCACTCCCCCTCCTTGCTCGGTGCAGTTTGTAGGCTGATGTGGGCACGTGCCCCTCTCCCAGCCGGGCCTTACTTGCCAGTGAAAATCCAGAGATGTCCCTCTTGCCTCAACCCAAGACTCAACAACTAACACAGAAGGAAGGAAAGGAGAACGTTCTTTATGCCGGACCCAGTGCCTCACAGCTTATCTCACTCAATCCTCAACCCAGTCCTAGTCTGGGACGCTCTCAGAGGTCACAGCTTTTGCCTTTGGTCAGCAGCAAGGTTGGGATTTGAAGCCCCGGGGTTGTGTCGCTAGAGCCTATGCCCTTAGCTAGCTTGTGATTCTTCCCATGGGGCTCGTTTGATGATTCATTTCTTATTCTATACCCAGAGACAATGAGGCGGAAACCAGAAGAAAAGGGGGCTATTATGATATCACTATTTGCCGTTTACCTAAATTAGATAATAAATCACAGAGCTACTTGAAAAATATACATGTCAACCTCCTGAACGTCTGGTTATCGCTTAGTGCCATTTGATGGTATATGGTATAATTAACACTTTCTTATAGAAAATACGCTGTTTCTGTGAAATGGATAAGCGAATGAGAAAGTGAATTTAACCTGGCCCTCCTCTTCCTTGGGAACAGGGCAATAGACCTGTGGTTGTGGGTAGCTGGAGTGCTTGGGCTGGTAGGTGGGCAAGTGTTCCCAGCCCCCTCCAGGCCAGCATGGTGCAGTGGGAGGGGGAAGGCTGGCGCCTAAGTAGCAGCGGGCCCAGCTGAGTGATGCTGCTGATCCCCAAATAACTCTGTGCCCATTCATCAGCCTCAGCATAATTGGGCATCTGCCACTGGCATCTCCAGATGTTTGCCTTGATCAGACGTCGATGCGGTTCAGTGTTTTCATTGAGAGCCTCATAAAAAGCTCTAGCTGGTTGGGGACGCTTATTGTTCATTTTATTTGAGTTCCTTATCATGTGCAAAATGTTCCAGGCACCATTAGGAGACACAAAAGGCTCAGAAAACACAGTTTCAGGGGGCGGAAGCTCACCCTAGCGTGGAGGAGACACGGCCACTGAAATTTACAAACATTTGCAGAACACAATCAGCTGGGGTAGGAATGAAAGTTGCTCACAGCAGCACATCCGGGCAGGGGATGGGGGTGGCGGAGACTGAGGATTTAATGCTCGCCTGAGGGAATCTTCTAAAATCAGATGGGTGTTCCAGGCTATTTGTTCATTAATGTGGTCTTCAAATTACTTCTCAGCGAAATTGAAGTATGGGGGCCCAACTTGGGGCAGAAGCTCGATCAAGAGATTAAAGGGGACAGGAATCTTGCTTGAGGTGAAACATTTGAGGTGCAGGTCCAGGCACGTTACAATTATTGCTAACCGTAAATGTGTCTTGGCAAGTTACATTGATTTGCACACAGGTTGCTAAGGGGTTTTAAGGGAAAATAAACCATAGGCAATGAGAATGTCCCCATCAATTTACCAAATTCATGTCTGAGACAGCATCATGGCAGTGAGGGGAACACTGCTCATAGGCATAAATTAATGCTATCTTCCTTGGAAAAAGATAATTTAAATAATCAATAACCTCTTTTGCAAGAATGCTTCGAGAGTATTCCTTTTTAAAAATTGACTTAATTTATTCTCTCCTCTTATCAAAAAAGAATTTGTAGAGATTTATAACAAAAGATACGACAGTGAGGTTATTAAAATAGAAATGGGAAATTAGAAAGCAGTCAGAAAAGAGCATACAGATTTTCTAACTACAATGGCTAACCTGACTTTTGTGACCAACCTCTAAATTTAGCTCTGAGCTTCCTGGAATCCAAGGTGAGAAGGGAAACATAATTAATTACATAGTTCAACTACTAAAATGGACAAACTATGTCAATTCTTGACTAACTTTTCATGACTTTATAAAAAAGAGAGGTAGAGGAAACTTTTGGGAACATGGGGGAATATTTTTTAAATATTGAGAAAGGAAGAGATGGGTTTTGAAATTTTTTTGTGAGAGGCAAAACTTGGGCAACAATGATAGACACTCCCACTAAGATCTGGGTGAACCTGGGATAGCTCGGATTTGACCAGTTAGTTCACTGCTGAATGAATCACTTCGGACCAGGACCCAGGTATTTAGTGTGTCTGGCCCGTCCTCAGGAAGAGGCTGGGTTCCTTTTCTCTGCTCTGCCTAGACAGTGCCTGGTACATTTTGCCCATAAATAACTCAAACATGGCTCTGTCTCCCCTGGGTTGAGAACCCCAGGCGGGCACGGACAGAGTGCCAGCACCCCTTGGGTATCTGCCAGCTACTAGTAGCCACTCAGTGTTGGAGGATGATAGCTCAGAAGCTAAAAATGGGAAATGTATTCATAAAACAACAAACACCATTTGCAATGTAGTGGGGGCATTTTTTTTGCAACTCTCAGTGACAACAATCGAATCCTCTAGTTTTTAGCTCTCACTGTGGGGAACTTGTGGATGGACCTGCCCAGAAGCAGATGGGCAGTTACAAAGCGTTAGAGGGGTTAGTCAGCTGTGATTTGGGGCCTCATTTTAGAAGGGTCTGCCTTGGCCCTTGTGATGGGGCACTCACCGGAAGGGGTCCCCTTGGGCAGACTTGTGTCAGGTCTCCCAAGGGCTACAGGAGGGGCGTGTGGGGGGAGGGGATCTCATGAACAATGCTGACCTGTCTCTAGCCGTGCTCCCAGCTGGCTTTAGGGTGGGATTCCAGCAGGCACTGCGTTTTACAGTTGGTTTGCAGCCGCCTTTCATCCTCAATTACTCAGTGCAGATTCCTGTGCTGCTCTAAAGAGCCTTTGTGTTCCACCATTTTCTTTGAAAAATCCCTGGAGGCCTCATTTTGGTCCCAGCAGGGAATGCCTTTTCTGAGAAATGAAGTCCCAGGCTCCGGCAGGCAGTCTCTGGAGGCCCCAGAGGTCCGATATGCTGGCAGAGGGGAAGGGTGCGATGCAGGGAGGGAGGAGGGCCATGGCCTGGACATCAAGCCCCCAGGAGGACAGATGTATCTGCAAGCAAGACATGCTTGTGGCAAAGGCAGGGTGTTTGTGTCCCTCATGTCCTACCCACACTGGGTCTGTGCTGGGGGCTTGGCGTCTAAGGTGGGGGGGGGGGGGGCGCTGCCTCTGGGCACAGCAGCAGACCTCCTGCCAAGCTGGGAGGCTTTGGATAAGTCAGGTTTCCCCTCTGGGGCCTCGGTTTTCTTCATCTCTGAGGTGGGGATTTGAATAGCATGTCAGTCACGCCAGATCAAGGTGTCCTGTCATAGTGCCTGGCTCAGAGCCCCGCACTTGGTGTGGTCATGATTACTGTGCTTGTTATCATTTCCTGGAGCTTGAAGGACCCGCCAGCTCTCTTCCCTAAGTCTCATGTCCTTGACATTGGTGGGTTCCACCCTCGGAAGAGGAAGCTGAGCTTAGAACCCACTCAGGCGAGCCTCATGGCCTCCGTGACCCTTCGTGGGAAGTAGGGCATCCAGTCCTGCCTGTCCCCTGAGTGCTGTGGGAATCGAGCACTGTGAAGACGCTGGAGAGGCACTTCCCTGCTCCTGACTCTACCTCTGGAGGACTGAGGACAGCACTTAGAGGACCCACAGCTCAGGGCACCTGAGTGGCTCAGTCAGTTAAGTGCTGACTTCGGCTGGTGGTTCAAGCCCCGTGGGCTTCTCGCTCTCTCCTTTCTCTCTGCGCCTCCCCCACTCACGCATTCTCTCTCTCAAAATAAAAAATAAAAGTTAAAAAAAAAAAAAAAAAAGGAAGAAGACCCATAGCTCAGTGGCCGGCACACACAAGTGCTCAGCAAGTGCTGGCGGTGGAAATATAAACTGATTACTCCATGAGGACTATAGGAAGCACAGGGCTGGGGCTGGGGGGTTGGGGGGAGATGCTCCTCGCGGAAGCGGGGAGAGGGAAGCTGGGAGAGCTGAGGGCTGGTCCTTGTTGTCCACGGATCTGGGATGGCCCCACCGACCTGAACACTGTTGGTGTCGTCAATTCAGATGCCACTGTGAGTTCCATGCACAAATGACGCACGAATTCCCCTCCCCGTCTTGCCACCACCCCCAGCCCCAGGGGTAGGACTGTCCTATATTTTTATACACGAAACCTGGCAGCTCTAAGCGAAGGGGTTAAGAATAAACTGCATAAGCGACTGGATTTAAATCAGCCTGACATCAGACTCCTAAGACTCCTAGAAAGCTGCGAGGGCAGGGGCATCCCCGACTACGAATCCTCACTTTGCCACAGGGTTCAACAGAGAGTCATATTATCTCTCTGCCACTATGAATGGATATACTGGAATAGAGCTTGGGTTTTTTGTTTTTTTAACTCAAAAATTTCCCCAGACATACAGAAGGACTTACAACATAAGCCAGATGAAGGGCCCAACACTCCCGCTACAAGTAGTGTAGGAAAAATAAAGAGTGAGAGAGATAGGCCCCAACCCTATCATTGACAGAGAGAATGGAGGCAGAGCGAAGCCCACTGAGGGCAGGAACACGGCACCCAAAATGTCAGGGCGGGAACTGCCCAGACTTTGCAGCAGATGCTAACAAGTTCTGTGTAAGTGAGGAATCAGTTGGGCGTCACTGGCACTGTGGCAGGATGGGAGGTGGCTGCTGCTCAACACGAAGGTGTGAAGTTTGAGAAGACAGCAGAACGAGACCATGTGGCTGTACTGCTCAGAGGCCAGGATGCCCCTGTGGGTCTGGAGGAGGGCAGTGTCCAGGCAGAGCAGGCCTGCGTGTGGCCTGTCAGGTGGCCAGACCCGCAGGGAGGGCCGGTCCAGTCCCCCTCTTCCCAGGCCTGTCCTCCTGCCTGGACCACCTTAGCCCGGTGATCGCAGGTGGGCACAAACTCCTTGGGCACCTGGTATTTGGACACTGCTAGCAGGTTGGAGTGGGGAGCTCCAGTTATGGGGGTCAGGCTGCCTGGCCAAGAGGCGCTCAGCGCTGGGGCCGACCCCCTCCCCCATCCCTTGCCAAAGGGGCCGCTACAGTTCAGGCTGGAGGCCTAGGCCTGTGGGACCCAGACCAGTCCTTCTTTTGATTCTCTGCTTGGTGCTGCTCCTCCCTTCCCAGCAGGCACGAGTGGAGGGGTGGAGACTAGGGGGCGGGAACGGGGGAAGTGGGGAGTGGGGAAAGGATGGGGGCCGCACTGAGGCCAGAATTGAGGTTGGGTGGGTGGAAATGACGATGGATAATAAGCTAAGAAAATGGAGCCTGTGCCCAGCAATGGAGGACCATGGAGCCAGCATGTACTGCATCCTTGTAAAACTAGCTGGGCCATTAGCTCAGTTTTTGACTCTGTGAAATGGAGTTCCTGATGCTCTCCCAGGGGGAAGTGACTGTGAGGCCCTGGGATCCCAGGGCAGTGAGGCAGCCATGGACAAGTGCTGAAAAAACAAAAACAAACAAAAAAAAGAAGTGCTGAGGAGTTGGGGGCTAGGAACGGGAATTCAGGAATCTGGATCATTAGGTTTGGAGATGGGGTGGCTGGGAGGCCAGTGTGCCGTAAGCAGAAATGAGGGTATGTAAGGTATTTGGGGACATGATGTGTTTGAGAAGGTTGCAGGCAGCTGGGGTGTGGGCCTGGACCAGGGGGAACCACAGAGGTGGACAGTGGGTAAGGGTCATTTGCATCAGGAAGTTCGTGAACAGCCAAGGGGCATTTGCTGAGAAGAGAAGCCAAAGACAGGCTGTGGGGAGGGCTGGCATCTAGAACCGGAAGGAGGAGAGGAGGTAGGAGGATGCTGGGAAAACGCAATGCATGGAGGCTGGGGAGGCAGTGGCAGTCGTTGGGCAGAGCTGTGCCAGATGAGATGGGAGAGCTGCACACCTTCCTGGGAAAGCAATAAGGAAGGGAGGGCACAAAGTACAGATCACGAGGAATGAGTGGATGGCGAGGACCTGGGAGATTTGACTGTCAAGTTACTTCCCCAGCAGCCTGCTAGGAACCATGAGTGCCTGCTGGCCCAATGCCCGGTGCCGAGATACACTGCCATTCCTGGCTGCCAGACACGGTGAGCGGTGGGGGGAGCCCACAGCCGGGATGATAGCCCCCAAGTCCCACAAGAGATCAAACCACTTAATGCCAAATATACATGAAAGGTCAAGATCAGGAAGTGCAACAGATTTCCAGCCACATCTACCTCCCAAAACGTAGCTGTGAATCCAGAGGCAAATCGAAAATATTTCTGAATAGTCAAAACAGCTGCCACAGGGCCTCCACTACTAGCATGCTTTGCTTTGTAAGGAGACACCCTGAAGCCCTCGCTCAGAGCCAACCTGCTTTTACTCATGTATTTATTTATTTGTTATTAAAATTTGTAAGGTTTATTTGTTTATTTTGAGAGAGCGAAAGCACGCACACGAGTGCGAGTGGGGGGAGGGGCAGAAAGAGGAGAGAGAATCCCAGGCAGGCTCTGCCTGCTGCCAGCACAAAGCCTGATGGGGGGGCTTCAACTCAGGAACGACGAGATCATGACCTGAGCCTAAACAGAGTCAGACAGACGTTTAACCGACTGAGCTACCCAGTTGCCCCTCATTTATTTATTTTTTCAAGATTGTATTTTTGGGGCTTCTGAGTGGTTCAGTCGGTTAAGTGTCAGATTCGGTTCAGGTCATGAGCTCCCAGTTTGTGAGTTTGAGCCTCTCATCGGAGCTGGCAATGCAGAGCCTACTTGGGATTTTTGTTCCCTCCTTTCTTTCTGCCCCTTCCCTGCTTGTGCTTTCTCTCTCTGTCTCTCTCTGTCTCTCTCAAAATAAGTAAGTAAACTTAAAAAAAAAAAAAGATTTTATTTTTAAGTAATCTCTACGCCCAACATGGGGCTCAAACTCACAACCCCAAGATCAAGAGTTGCATGTTCTTTGACTGAGCCAGCCAGAGGACCCCATCCTACTTTTATTTAACACACAGTTCTGATAAACACTGTTACCTGGTATCAATTGGAAAAAAAAATCAAAATCAAGAGAAAAGATACAATGTAAGTGGCTTAGAAAATCTGAACTGTGTGAGATCATCAGGGTGAGGGATTAGCCTGGACAGGCTCCCAATTCCCACTCAAGGCTGATATTCTGTGGTTCTCATATTTTTGTGAGGAGGATCCCCAAGTTAAGAAGACGTTGTGAAATAATGTTCCATCTCCATTGCTTAAGAAGGCAGTGTGTGGTCCATGTCAGGAAGTTGTTCTTTAAAAAGTTCCGGCTATTGAAGAGGAAATGGAGCCACATTTATTGAGCACCTACTGTGTACTCACCAACTTAAGTCTGTTAACTTCCTAACAATCCTACAGGTAACTATAATCTTTACCATTTTAGGGAAAAGAAAGTAGACTTAAACAGCTGAAGTTATTTGTCCCAGTTTACACTGCCTTCTAATGCTTTTCTCATATCACCTCCCGCTTCACCCCAGTTCCAGGCAGAGTGCTCCTGCGGACCACCTACTCTCTGACAACAGGTGGGTGGCCTGAGCCTGAGCTCAGGGGCTGCCCTCGAGGGAGGTGGTGATGCTCTCTGTCCAGTCAGCTCACTGTGCGGCCCAAGTTCCCGCCCAGGCCTCCATAGCTTTGGCTACTCTGGGGGGGTGGGGGTGGGGAACCAGCCCTGCTCCTGCCTCTGATTTCAGGACAAAGCTCCCCTCTCCCTGCGGGTAGACCGTGAGCGGTGAAGTCCTTGTAGCTGGCAGATAAACACATGGCTGTGAGAGCCCCATCACAACCAGTAGTCTTGTGAACCCCATCCTCCAGGGGAATTACTCCCGAAGGACTTTGATGGTGACAGGCCCTGTTTTTCATTCTCTAATCATTCAGAAAAATACATCCATTTCGGTTTATTCAAAACAGTGGAAAATCATTGAGGTTTTTCCTGTGTAAAGGTCAAACTATAAAAAGATAAGTGGACTCAGAGAAACCCAGGCCAGTCATGAAAACGTGGCAGTGTATGAAAATGGATCCAAAAAAGGATTTAATCCTCCTTTGGAAACAGCTCATAATAATCCCCCTGCCTTACTCTCCACTATGTGTGCGTTAAATTCCTGTCTTTAGGCTCAAGGACACGAAGTAAGTGACTTTCAATGTATAGAACAAGGACCGCACGGACCGGGGTCCTGGGTCAGAATCCCTAACCAGCTGCTGCTTGCCAAGTGTGAAAGCTGAAGCAGGAAGCCTCACCTCCCCGGGCCTCAGTTCCCTCACCTGAAAAATGGGAAAGATTCCCTCATTTCCACCCTTTCCTAGAGGTCTAATATACTGCCTGGTAAGGTCCAGGCCGGTGGACATTGAGAACCTTCTACCGTCCTGTCCATGGTTTCCACCGGGCAGGACAGGTGAGGCCTGGCTTGGCCTGCTGCCAGTGGAGACCCTGAGGAGGGCGCTACCGGACCCCAGTCTGGAGACAGATCCTGCGCTGACTTCCTCTCCTGCCTCTGGCCACTGGACGTCCCCAGACTGTGACAGGACTCGGCCACACATGCACTTGGGTGACCTGTGAAGTCCCTGCAGCTGGAAAATAAACAAGTATCTGCGAGATCCCTACCATGAGGACATTTTAAAGGGGCACTTGGTAATTCAACTGCTTTTGTCAAGCTGAGCCAGCAACTAGAGAATGAGAGAGTGTTTTGAAAACACAGACTGGACAGGAAAATCCTCACTTTCCTCTTTACCAATTAAGAACTTTGAGGAGATCTTCGAGTGTCTTTGGGAAGATAAGGAACAGCTGTGTCCCCTCTTCCTCATTAAGTCAAGGCTCCATCTCCGCTGTGTTGTGCGCAGCCCTGCCTGCGGGGGAAGGCCCAGCCCGGTCTCTCCCACATCAGCCCACCCACTGGTGGAGTCAGGTTTCCTGGTGGCAGTCCCTGGGCCTGGGAGGACTCCAAGCCCCACAAACGGGAGCTGGCTTTTGTTTCTTGACTTGTGTCCAAGTAGAACAGAAGGAGCGCATGGGCGAGTGCCGGCTCGTGGGTCTGGCCAGCAGGGGCGTGGCGGGAGATGAAGGAGGCTGGCAGCGGCCAGATCCCGCAGACATAGGACCGGCGAGTGACAGGTCTCATTTGTGTTCTACAAAGGTCACACGGCTGCTGCGGGGAGGGGGGAGGGCTCAGAGGCAGCAGGACCAGGTAGGGGGTTGCCTTGGTCACCCAGGGATGAGGTGGCAGGGATACAGGAGATGTGTCTGGAGGACTGACTGGTGGAACATGGAGGGTGAGGAAGAGGTGGTCCTGGGAGGAGGTCTCTGCAGCCTGTGGCGCTTGGGTGGATGGCGATGCCTCAGTATGAGATGAGATGGGGGACGGGTGGCATGGGTTTGGGCATCTGTGATGAGGCAGAGTTGGGCAGGTAGCAACTGAGCTGCCTGAGGGATGTCCAAGTGGACCTGTCCACTGGGGCACAGGACATGAAAGTGCAGAGTTAGGGAGACAGTCGAGCCAGAGGTAGAAAAGTGGATGAGGCCAACACACGGGGCGCCGACAGGTGAAGCCAAAGAGCGGACAAGATCCCACAGGGTGAGTACAGGGTGAGATCCAAAGAGGGACAGGAAGAGAAGATCCGGGAATCACTGACATTCAAGTTTGAGGAAACAGACTTGTGAAGAAGCCGAAGAAGTGGTCAGAGAGGTTTCTGGGAGAGCATGGAGTCAGGGGGACCTCGAGAGTCTGCGGTGGTGGGGGCGGCACACAGCGAGGGTTGCTTTAGAACCTGGGCTCTAGGCTGCGTTAGCCTGTGCGGGACTGAGAGGGATCCTGCCTGGTCAGCAATGCCGCGGCTGTGCTGTGATTTCAGCCAGTTCGGCAGCTTTGCAGATGGTTTGTTTTCCTGGATGGTTTCTTGGGGGTTTCCGAGAGATCTGTCTGCAGAAACTTTATTCCACATCTTAAGGACTTTTTAATATAGGTAACATGAAAAGCATAACCATGGCCACTGTGTTTACATTCTCTTAATCTTGACTTGAAAAAATATTTATAGCAGACACTTGTTTCAAACGGCAGCAAGAGGTTCTATTTTACTATCCTTTATACTCTTCACATGAAGAGCCTATTTTGAAAAGGTCTATAAATTACCTATACAAATCTTGGAGAGTCTAGCTCTTCAGCTTTTTTTTCTTTTTTAGGTCACAAGAGACCCATCTTAGACCATTAGGGACTTAATGTGACATGTTCTGCTTTGCAATGTCAAAGAGAAAGGGCAGTTTTTGGCTCAGATACAGCAATTGTGCCCCCAAATGTGTCCAACGGCCTGATTTAGTGTTAAAGCTCCAAAATAATTGATTATCCATTAGGGCAGCTATTTAAAGAGTTCATCGCATCAGATTCAAACCGACAACATTTGTGCTGCCAGGGCAGCGAGGCGAGGCCAGGCAGAACCAAATGGAGTCTGGATGGGGCCGTGGATCCTGCCGTCCACGAGGCTCTGAGACCAGGCCTCCATTAAGAAGAGTGACGGGTTGCTGTCCTAACCGTGCCTGATGATCAGGCCTGTGCCGGCTGCTTCCTGGTGGGCCAAGGCAGGGAAGACTCCTCACAGCGAATGAAAACTCTCATGGGGCTGCTCTGTGCCTCACCTCCCACTTCCTCACAGTCCCCTGCCAGCTTCCCCCTATCTCCTGCTCCTCAGACCCCGAGCTGTCCCAGGCCTCCGCTCCTTGTCCCACGCTTCCCTCCACAAGCCCTTGCAGCCTCCCCAGCAGGGTTTGCTCCTGATACCTCCTGACCCTCTCATCTAACATGTCCCTGGCAAACCGCACAAAGTCTGGGTCTAAGGCCCCACTGATGTTTTCTCCCAACCCTGGCAGGTTTCCTCTTAATGGCACCACCCAACCCATTCCCTCATTCTGCCTCCTCCTCGTATGCTTAGCAAACAGTTTACCTTGGCAGGTTCACCAGGAAGCAGTAATATTGCCAAAGCCAGGTGCTTGATGGACCTTTTATTTCTGAAGTCGTGTGTGTGTGTAGGTAGGTGTGCCTTAGGTGGGTGTTTAAGTTTCCAGGCCCAAGTTACTGCTGCCGATGCTAATAGGAGCAGCCTCTGGGGCTTCAGCCCTATTTACCCGGTGTCAGAGCACAGCCAGTGCTATATTCCAAGGCCATCATGGGTGGTCCTAGTGCCTGCCTTGTCCAAACCCAGGTAGGAGACTGGATCCTTGGAGGACGCCTCAGCCCCTACAAAAGTGCTGTGGCTGGAAAGCTCCCTACGGATTGCTCTGGCTCTCAGTCACAAACACTGTACCCAAAGGCTTTTTGTAGTGGCTGCTGTGGTTTCTGCCTAGACCCCAGCCCCGAGACTGACCCATCCGTCCCTAGATGCTCTATCTCACAGCTGCATCCCTCCCCGGGAATAGTCCTCGGCTGAGGGGAGCTGCCTCACTCAGGTTTAAGCCCCCTCCTGGAGGCTGGCCTGTGGTCAATGACTGGTTGATGGCAAGGAGGTGCTGAGACTGGGCCCCTTGGTCTCCACTGGGACATCTCTGAGGGGCCACCTCAGCTCCTTCGTTCCTTGTAGAATGCCGAGGCCTCAGTTGCAACCATAGCCCGGGTCACTTTGTCTCTCTGCTCCATCCTGCCTTCTTCATTTCTTCGCATCACCATCAAATCTGCACACAACGGTCTAAGACAGCTGCCACGGCTTAGCTAAGAGAGAGAGGCTGGGCTGACCCGTGGCCCCCCTCCTCACCTCCAGCGCCACCCTGGCCACCTGGGCTGCTGAGGTGCCTTGATTGTTGTATTGTCACACTCCTTTGGTACACACTCAAGAGTCCCTAAGAGGTCACTTGGGAGGCATTTGTTTGTTTTTGGACTTGAACTTAGGAAATACGGTGCTTCTTGGGCCTTTGGTCTGTGTTTGATTCGTGTCTATGCTACCGACACCAGTAACTGGGGAAGAGATTGGGCTTTCTTTGCTTTGGCTGCTAGGAATCTTGAAGCCAGGTGTAAGGTTCACGTGTGACAAGACACTTGTTGCTTTCTGAGTTCCCTAAAAGTCCCTTTCTCACTATTGTTATGTGTGCTGGTTTACTGTATCACACAGTTCCCTCCGAGCTGCCTCAAAGTGTTTGGATGAGGTGGGCTAAAAATGAGTAAACATACACAGACAGCCGTAGGGGTGTGTTGTTAGAGAGGCCCGGCTGCTGGTTACCAGCTCTGGGACATCTGCCAAGTTAGAACTTCTCTAAACCATAGTTTTTTCAGCCAGGGAGTGGGCCTGGTGCCTGTATCACAGAATTATTTTGAAGATAGATACAGTAAGCACGTGGCTGGTACATGTCAAGTGCTCAAATGGTAGACATTAATAACAATTTTTTAATAAAATCACGTTGCTCTCACCAACAGGTCCTACCGGGTGGGGGGTTGGAACTTCCTCCTTTGTTTCTGGAGCATGCTGGCTGTAAGCCAAGATGCATTTTTGGCCTGTTGGGTTTTACTTTCTTATGGGAGCAAGATTCCCACCCAGGCGCCCACAGCTCACAGCAGACTGTGTGGACCATTGGAAGGGCCAGTGGAGATGTTTACTGATTGTTAATGCAGGTAGGTGGATACACAGTTAAAATGGCCATGACATAAATGACCACATACTTGGCTGGAGAAAAACTAAAACTAAAACCCTTTATGTAAACTGAGCCTTCAGAAAATGGGGGAAAAAAACGGTTGTAGATGAGAGGTTGGAGATGAGTAATCTAACCGAGACGATGTAAATCTAGGCCTTTGGATACTTTAAATATAACCATCTGATATAAAAAGAATTGCACTAAATTTTTTAAAGCTGAGATCTTTCCTAGGGTGAGAGACTCACTTTCCTGATAGGGCCACGTTCCCCAAAAGGCAAGTAGGGACGGCAAAGAATAACATCCTTGTCGCATCACATCCCCCTCTAGGCAACTGAGGAGGTTTTATGCATTCCAGTGGGCACTAGCACCCCATATGCTACAGGTTACCTTACAAACCAGTTTGGAACCCATATTGGAACAGAAAAGCCCATTTCAAAGGGCAGGTGACTTGGAAGCCTTTCTTTTGTCCATTTCTTTTTTTCTTTAATTTTTTAAAATGTTTATTCATTAAAAAAATTTTTTTTAACGTTATTTATTTTTGAGACAGAGAGAGACTGAGCATGAACGGGGGAGAGTCAGAAAGAGAGGGAGACACAGAACCTGAAACAGGCTCCAGGCTCTGAGCTGTCAGCACAGAGCCCGACGCAGGGCTTGAACTCACGGACTGCGAGATCATGACCTGAGCTGAAGTCAGAGGCTTAACCAACTGAGCCACCCAGGCGCCCCAAATGTTTATTCATTTTTGAGAGACAGAGAGAGAGAGAGAGACACAGGGGCAGAGAGAGAGGTTAGACACAGAACTCAAAGCAGGCTCCAGGCTCTATCTACACTGTCAGCACAGAGCCTAACGTGGGGCTCAAACCCACGAACTGTGAGATCGTGACCTGAGCTGAAGTCGACGCTTAACTAACTGAACCACCCAGGAGCCCTTCTTTTGTCCATTTCTAAAGTCAACCTGCCCCTGGTTCTTTCCCTACATAAATGCAGCCTGGACTTGAACTTTAGTTTTGAACTCGTCCAAAGATGGGTATAAAACTGGAGTTCCTTGTCTTTCTTGGGGATGAAGAGTCTGGAGCAGGGAACCATCTAGAACTGGCCTCCAGGGTGCATCCTCTTGGGGGGGGTGGGTAGTGTGAAGGCAGGATGGAGAGAGGGTGTCATGAGAGCAAACCTGGGTGCAGAGCAGGCCCTGGGATGGTCTATAGGAGTGGGCCTCAGGGAAGGGGGGGAGAGGAGCAGAGAAGGGAAGGGAGGTTAGAGGGCAGAGTAAGTGTCTGGCTGGGCTGTTTAGTCCTGGAGGGGAGAGGGATCCTAGGCCACACCTTTGGACAGGTCTGGGAGGGACCAGGTGGGCCTTAGACAAGCTGTCTCAGAGCTGTTGAGGCAAGGAGAGGCTCAGAGTTGACGGGTCTTGAGCCCTTTGCAGGGATTTGCTGACGTCTTGGGACATGGACTAAGCACATTAATCAGCCTCAGGACTTTGGGTGAGGCCTCAGGAGCCTTCCTTTGAGGGATCAGCCAGTGTGAGAGGGACAGTCAGTACCTGGGGGACCAAAGACCTCCTGCTCTATCACCTACAGGCAGCCCCTTGTCTGTCACATGTGGGGACAATGTCCCCCTTAATGCATAACCTGAGGAAGGAGATGGGAGGCTGCAGTTTTCAGTCTCTCTCAGCATCTATTGACTATTCTCCCTAAAAATATGTTACCTACACATTTCCTTGCATCTCCAGAGTTTTGATGAGTGAGAAAACCCACCTACTTCACCTCTATCTCCATAACAATGTTTCTTCCCTTCCTATGGCAGACGGAGGATTAGAGAAAATACCACCCCCATGCCCGACAGCACAGAAGCCTCAGGGTCCAGTTTCCAAGCACAGGCTGGTACATTTACCCCAAGCGATGATGATGATGATGATGATGATGATGATGATAATGGCAATCATAAGGAAGCACACAGTCTTGTTGCTAAAATAAGTATAATGACAATACTGATAAAGGCAGTGCCTGACAATGGAGGAGAGAATAGACTCTGGAGCCAGACTGCCTGGGCCCATATCCTGGCTCCATTTTTCACTAGCTATGGGACACTGGAGGTCACTTGACTTCTTTGTGCTGCTTCTTCTCCCTTGTCTATAATAGCTAATGGCTATTTAGGAGTAGCTAATTAGCAGAATGCCTGATATGCAGTATTCTTACTATTCTTCCTCTTGGTCTCATTACGGTAGGCCTTTTCGTGGGCGATGTCATTTGAATCTCACAATCCTATAAGGGAGAGGGTACAATTATTATTATCCCACTGTGCAGATGAGGAAACTGAGGCTCAGAGAAGTTGAGGGACTTGCCCAAAGATACCCATCCTGATACAGAGCCCATGTGCTCCTCTACCTGGCTCACCTTGGCAAGGCAGAACAGTCTGGGCACCCAGAATTGGAAAAGATGCTCTACTATTACCTGACAGTCCTCCCATTGTCCCTGCTCAGCCGGGTGGGAGTTTTATCACCTCTACTTAATGGACGGAGATAACAGCCAGGTGAGTTAAGTGGTTCCTACACAGGCCTGCCTCCTCCTGCTAAGCTGCTTTTGAGCCAGCTGATCAGGACCGACCGCTCTTCAAAATCACAATTTAACTGCTCGGCTGCGTCCATTGTTCTATGCATGGAGGCAGCTGCCCACAGGCCACCCCACTTGACGCTGCGGCAGTGATTAATAAGGATATTCTGCGTGTGTGTGAGGCCTCTCGGCTGAGGCCTCGGAGCACTTCGTGAGCATTAATTAAGCTTCGTTGGTGGTGGCTCAGGTCGGTGGGGGCCCTGAATCCGCTTCACATGTCTTTAGCTGATGCAGACAGAGACCAAATCATTCCCCCAGCAAGCCACGGCCTTCAGCTCTGCCAGGCCCCAGTGGGCATTTGCCGTCCCTGGAGTTTGGCCAAAATCATTTGCAGAGAAAAGATTTCCTCACTTGTCCCTCCAAACTTCAAAATAATAATGGGCCCTCGGAAGACATTCCCCATTTGAGTTAGGCCAACAGCTCTGTGGCTGGGCCCTGCCTAGTGCCCACCCACTGGTCCACCTGAACTAACGAGGAGCTAGCGTAGCTCAGTCTGCACCTGTCGGCGTATCAGAGCCTACTGCACCTGGACATCGGGACTTTGGGTCAGGCCTGTTCCTGCCATACCACCTGCACAGTACCCCCGCCCTCCCAGCCCCTATCACTTATCTGCTTCACTCCCATCCCAGCTCTCCCTTCATACATCTGCCACCTGCTTCCTGTGGTTCTGACATCCTGGAGGTTGTTGGGAGGTGAGAAGAGACTGCGTAACTGAGGGTAAAGAGCTTGGACTTCCCCCCAGGGATGAGGGGGAACCACAGAAGGGAAGACATGGTCAGATTTGTGTTTTGTGATTAAAATTCAGGGAGATATGTATGTGGGGTGAGGGATGGGGAGGCCTGAAGCTTTGGGGTCATTGACTATGACAGTGAGCCAGGGGAGTACGGATAGAGCTCCATTTGGCCATGGCAGTGGGGTGGAGAGAAGGCACTTGAGGGGCATTTGGAAACGAGATTAACAGGGCTTGGTGACTACCTGGAGGTAAGGATGAGGCAGAAGGAGGAAGTCTAGATGAAGCTCCTGGTCATCAGATCCACTCCACTGGGCATTTGTGCCCTCTGTGTCTGGCACTGCACTTAGTAAACTTATGACCTACTTGGCAATGTTAGTGCAAACCAGCTGCCCCAGAGAAATCATGTCAGGTAGAACAACCAAGCCCGAACCCTACTTCCTGGACTACTATCTCCCAGGCACCATCCTTTCTAGCTTGGCCAGGGAGTGAGGCCTCACACTCAGACCTCAGCCTCCATTCCTGGGCCATGGACACTCCAAGGCACCATTGAGCTTGATCCACACAAGAACCTGGGGGGTGGGCATTTGTTCCCCGCTTTGCTGATGAAACCAAGGCTCTGGGGTTAAGTGACCTGCAGTGGTCTGCCGAATTGTGGCCCCTGAAAAAAGCTCACGCACATCCTAATCCCTAGAACCTGTGGGAAAAGGAACTCTGCAGGTGTGGTTAAGTTAAGGGCTCTGAACTGGGGAGATGATCGTGGAGTATCCAGGTGGGCTGGTGTAGTCACAGCGGTTCTTATAAGAGGGAGGCAAGAACACCAAAGTGGAGGAGGGGGATGGTGGTAGAGGCCGAATCGCTAGGCTTTGAAGGTGGAAGAAGGCACCACGAGCCAAGGAATGCAGCCAATGCTTGGAGATTAGAGAAAGCAAGGAAATGGATTCTCCCCTAGAGCTTCCAGAGGAACAACCAATCTGCTGACACTCTGATTTTAGCCCTGTGAAATTGATCTTGGACTTCCGGCGTCCCAAACTGTAAGGTAATGCAGTTAAATAATGGTAAGATAACCCTCAGCATCACAACTACAACCAAAATTCTCTGTAGGAGGTGCAGTTTATCCTGGGCAAAGGAAAAGGTTTATGTCGATTCTGCAGAGGCCCTTGCAGTTTCAGAATCGATCTCTTTCCTTGCCCCAAACCGGGGAAGCCATAGACCCTGGGCCTGGCCCTCATCTGAGCCTTGGTCAGGGTTTGTATGGGGAAGACAGGGGGGTGAACCTCCTGAAAGGGGACGGAAGGGCGCTGGAGGCAGAGGCTAGGAAAGCGGTTGGAGGGGGAAAAGGCACATTTTGCTATCATCGCTGAGTGTGAGCTCCAGCTGCTAGAGGTCCGGGCTGAGGGGACAACCAGAGGTGAGGCTTCCGTCTCCAGCTGAGGGTTTCTGTGGTAGTTTGCTGTTGCTCAGGAGCTGGAAAGAAGGTGGAGGGAGCTTTCTCCTAAGCCACAGAGCCAGGTGATTGCAAACTGCTTCCTGTGCAGTCTCCTCAACTTGACCTCCTGGGAACAGAGGGTGAATTTCTGTCTCCTCTGGGTGCTTCTGCCACTGCCTGGGAGGTGCCGGCTGCACGGGCTCCTTATTACAGTGAGGCAGTCAAAGTTAGGATATGTGAGACCTCCTTTCAGTTTAAAATGTCAAATTCTCCTTGAAAAGGAAGTGTCTTTAACCATTGTACAAATATATGGCCCTGCACTGGTTTACAGGATTTTAGTTACGATTGTAACATTCACACAATCCTCAGGGGACTAGTTCATGGATCTTCACAGCAACCTCTGAGGCAGATACTGGTATCATCCCATTTTGCAGTTGAGGAAACTGAGGCTCAGAGAGATGACCCGTTAAGTTGGTTGTGAGTCAGGATTTTGACCCAGCTTTTCCGGCCTCCTCCTGGCCTTCCTCTGACGCAGAAGGGAGCTCAAAGATCATCCTGTTCACTGCTGTTCTGTGACCTTGCTCTGTGAGGCCCAGGGCTTTTCCTGGCATACCACAGGGAGTTCCCAGCAAACTCGGTTGGGTCTTTTCTTCCCGGGGTCTTTCCCCTGCACCCCAGACTTCTCCTTCGGGCCTAGACAAGAGGCCTTGGCCTTCTGTCCACTGTCCACCACATTGTTCACCCACTAACCAGTATTTCCTAAGTGTGGTGCTCTTCCAGGCTCTGTGGGCAGCTCTGAGCATGGAAGAATGGCCGGACACAGGTAGAGCGAGTCCCGGACACTGGTGTGGGTGGCTCTGGGGGTGCTACAGGAGCCATCAGGGTGACGCCATCCAGCAGAGTCATGCTGGGAGAGTGAGAGTCTAGAGGCCTCAGTAGGGGGCGGGAAGCCCACAATGACAGTGGACATGGTCCACAGTGAGTGGGTAAGAAGTTGAGGTGACCAAGGAGTCGGCCTGGGGAGGTCCCCTGCTTAGCCAGGTCCTCCTTGCACCAAAGCCAGAGGAGCTGGTTCTGCCTTTGCTGGGTGTTGCCTTCCTCACAAGTCCTTCTCTTTGCTTCATAGTGGGAAACACCTGCTGAGCCCTTCAGGGTTCCAGCTATGAGTTTGGGGATGCTGGGTCCGCACATTTGGAAGCATGGCAAGGTGGGCCTTAGGGACTGGGGGTGACTATAGCCTTTCCTGTCCCGGCCACTGGGACAACTGTCTCTTCTGATTCCTCTCTTTGACCATGAGTACTGCCATGTGTACACTACTAGAGTCCCTCTGTGTACATGGCCAGATACTATCTCAGAGCTTTGAATCCTGTGCTCTCACCCAGGGCATCAACTTTGTTCTTCTGTCTGCTTCATTCACCCCTCCACATGGTGCCATGGGGACTTTGGGGGGGGAGTGTGGGTAAGCATCTCCAGAGACCCTAGTGACTCCTGGGTACTCTCTATAGAGCACAGATGCAGTGTCCAGGGGTCTGTGGCATCATGGAAGTCAAGTTTAACATGACTCCACTGTGACACGAGTAAAGTGATTTCACTTCTAAGCCCCCAGTTCTCCCTTCTGTAAAATGGAGGTACTCACAGAAGCCACATCAAAAGGGGGTTGAGAGGACATTAAAAGGCCATGCACAATGTTTCAGCACTGTGCAGGGCATCGGAATGCTCAATCGATGCTGTGGTGTTCTCCTGCAGATCTATGGGGCTATGATGACTCTACTATAAACCAGAAGTTTCTCAAGGAAATAGTCCCTGATAAAAAGGTGTGGAAATCTCATAGGAAGGTGTGGAAGAGAGGCCTGGTTCTCAGCTGATGGGAGGGTGCCTGTTGTGGCACCTATTCCCACTCCTCATCAGACAGTGGGGCTTACAAAGGGCAGAATCAGAACCTCTGGCTTTGGGCCTATGATTGTCAATTCTCCTCACTTGGAGAACAAAAAATGGATGCCATGGATGTCCCTGGAGAAGCCCTCCACTCAAGACTGGAATTGATGATGGAGGACCTCTCCTATGCAAAAGAAGTAGGCTGCTTGGGGTAAAGGTAGCATTGGTAGGAGCCTTGTATGCCAAGAAGGTCTCCTCCAGGCATAGACAAGAAGATTCCATATAAAGAGTCAGTGGCTGGGTTTGCCCCAGGGGAAAGGGAAGGGCCCAGCTTCCTCATCTCTCCAGGAGTCTTTGGTTCCTGAAGCATACGGTATGAGTAGGAGGCAGATTCCACTGGATGCCATGGGGACCAGGGAAGGTCCCCAGAGAGAAGCCAGAGTGGCTTTGCTGACCGCTGGAGCAGATCTGGGATTGGAAGAAAGAAAGAGGCAGAAAGATGGAGCCCCATGGGAAACATCAAATCCTAAGCTCTTGAGATTGTTATTAGAGCTGCAAGAAGTTGAAGATGGGTGAACCTAGAGACTGGAGGTTGGCAGACACTTCGTGTTTGGCCGCGGCCCAACCCAGGCTAGTGTTGACTGGTGGGATCTGGAGAAGCAGCAGCCCTGCCGAGCGAGAGGGAGATGTGCACGACCCAGAAAGGACAGCACCTGGGGCTGCTAGTCCCCCCTCTTGTGCTGTGCTCCAGGAAGCCAGTCGCATATGGTTCTCTGAGGTTGAAGATCTGCTCTTAGCATGGAGCCTGGTGTGTGAAGAGTGCTCAGAGGGGTGCTGAGGGAGTGAGTTGGACCAAAAAGGGAACAGGGACCTCTGGTATTAACCATGGGCCAGATTTTCCTCAAAGAAAACAAACTTCAGAGAGTAGGAGAGTGGAGGTTCTATTCTAGACTATCTTATATATTGTAATATTAATAATCCTGCCCCAGTTTTGCAAACTGCAAAACTAGTTCTAAATGGGATCTTTATATGATCAGCCATCCAGTCAACATGTTTGTTGAGTGTCTACTCAGGTTTCATGCAGAACCAGGCCCCACGGGTGCCAGACACAGGTGCACCCACAAGGAAATGAATGTTGATTCAATAACCTCATTTGATCTTTGACAACCCCATTCATTATGCCATTATGGGGACGGGGCTCTGGAAGAAGAAGAAACAAAGGGTGGTGAGCTGGCTGGCCAAGGTCCTACTAATAACCAGTTCGTGACCATACCAAGCGGTTCCTCTGGGTCTCTTGATGGTGACCTCAAACTGACCCCAGATGGCCTAGCAGCTCCCCACTCCAGTTTGGCTCTTACAGAAGTGACTCATTGATGGGGGTTTCCAGTGGCAACTACTGAGTATCCAAGAGAGACACGCTTCAGAAAACTGTGAAACAATGAAAAGCTCTTAACAATTGATTTAAAATCCATTTGGCAATGTAATTGCACCAAAAATAGAAATACCCCCAAGAGGCCAAGGGACCAATCTACACTCCTCATTGCTATTTCTGTCCCTGCACTCATTCTCCAGTCCTGACCATGAGTGCATTTAATCTCTTTCGCAGACCCAGGCTTCAACTCTGTGCTATTTGACACTTTATCAAGAACAAGAACTATGTTTATGAACTGCTTCTCTGCCAGGAACTTTACATTTGTTCTTTGAATTTTGCTATCAATGTACTTAGGTTGATAGGATTATTCCCATTTTACAGATGAGGTGGCTAGAGCATCCTAGGAATACTCAGCTCTTAGGTTTCAGAGATTTAAACTCAAGTCTGTCTCATTTAAAACAAGATGGTCTCCCTACTTTTCTCTGGTCATCAAACTTGTAGGTGACAGGGAAGAGCCTGGAAAAACAGTAAATGCATTCAGTGAAGGAACCAGGACCTTGAAATAACCTGCAGCCCTGGGGAGCACTGTTCAATAGAACTTTCTGCAATGATGGAAATGTTCCGTATCTGTGCTGTCCAATGTGGTAGCCACGAACCACGCATGACTATAGAGAACTTGAAATGTGGCCAGTGTGACTGAGAAAACAGACTTCAAATTTTATTTAACTCATATTAGCCACATGTGGCTGGGGGCTACTATACTAGACCATACCATGCCTAGCACTATGGGCAGAAACCAACAGGATGACTCTAGGTCAGGATGTGTGTAACCCTTGCCTTTGAGTCATAGGAACAGGACAGGGAATTGAGAATAACTGAGGGACCCTGATACACCGTGTCCTTGAGCTGCAGTGGATGAGGTCTCTGCAGTCACCTCTAAATGTGGGAGCTAAGACATTAAATCAGAGAACAAAAGGAGGGAGGAAGTGGGCAAGGCAGAGAGGAGAGATGGGGCTTGGAAAGTGGAGGCAGGTACAAGATGGGTTCACCTGAGGACCCAGTCCCTTGTTCCCTGTGCTAAAGCCCCAGTAATGCAAAGGAAAGAAATCTTCTGAGAAAGGAGTGGGTTTCACTGCCAGTTAATAGGCCTGTCCCAAAGGAAAGCACCTTCCAATCCCTCTGCAGGATGCCCTAGACTTCTTATGAGCTTGTGACCACTTTTGTCTGCTTCCTACTTCTTGTTTGCTTTGGAGCATCCAAGCAGCCTATGCCTCATCCTGGGAGCAGGGAAACAAACATCACCGTGGAGACAAAATCACTTGACTCCACTTACAGTGGCTAACGGCCCATGATTTTCCAGCCTGAAGGACCTTTTGCTTCTGTGAGCATTGCCTGAGAAGATTTGGCCATGGAAAAAGACATTAGGAAGCTGAGGGCAATAAACTGTGATCAGAAAGGCTAAGGACAAATCCCTGATGGGGGCATTGGAGGCCACAGTTCGAATAGGACAGCCACACAGGCTGCCTCCAACAGCTCCTCTGCCTCTGGTTTGTAAATGGAAAGCACCCTTAAGCTCACTCTCACCCTACCCTGAAAATCTGGGGAAGCAGGTGCAGCAGCAGAACAAGCTGGACAACTTGCTCCAGAGGGGACTTCTTGCCTTGGGCTTTCAAAGGAGAGGGTGGGTTTACTCTCCTGTTGTCATACTGTCTTGAGTCTGGACTTCAATGGCAGAAGGTCCATAGCAGAACCAGTCACAGGGAGAAAAGGGCCTTTCCAGGACGTCATGCTGTGAAGTAGGATATCTAATTCCTTCTTCTCTGTTTTGATTATGGAAGAAGAAAGGGTAAGCTTGGGAGGTTTGCAAGAGGCACTCCCTGTGGTCCCCACATAACAGAGCCCTCCATCCCACATGTGGGCCTGGATTTGGGGCAGGATGGGGTCAACCTTGGTCCCTGCCTGGTGGAGAAAGGCAGACATGGACACAGATGGCCACAGTGTGGTATGTGTAGAGAGCCCGGAGGAGGCCATGATCCATCAGATTCTTGATTCTGGGAACTACTGTACGTCAAAAGTCCCAGCACATGGTGGTGGCTGTGGTTGGAGCAGACCAATCTGGCTGAGCCAGGGAAGACTTTTAGTGGTATAACCAAACCTGTCTGCCCTGTGGGAGGTGGCCCCATTCTCAAGGCTGTACATTAGGTGAGGCAGACGTGGGTGAGGGTCTAGGTCATTGCAGGGCTATTAATCTGGAGTTGGTTCTGGCCCACCAGATACTCTGAGATAGGGTACATGGAAACCCTAAGGAAGGATCAGTGATGATCTGGATTCAAATGTGGACAAAGTCAAAGCCTATCTGCTTTCCTGTCAGACACAGTGGGCTCAGTCCAGGCAATCTGCCTGCCAGATCCTGAACTAAAAGTAAGGCTCATTGTAATAAGGGTTTCCTGAGCCAGACAGCAGTCAGGGCTATACGACAGCTGGTTAGTGCTCTGTGTTCGAGCAGTATTGTTCTGAAAAAGTGAGAAGGCCTCTGTGTACAGTGACCAGGAAACTTTGCCCTGGCAACATTGGTATAGGGCTGGATTTCCTGAGGGATCTGGGTAGGTTGGGGGTCACTGGGCCTCAAGACTACTGCATTGATTCTAAGAGAGACTGGTTCCTACTCTCGGCAAGAACTTGGGGTACATGTGATGGGTACCACAGGCCCTTCTTCCCTGGCTTGTAGTGTAACACAATCAGTTATAGCCCAGCTGGCAGGGGGCGGGGGGGGGGGGGGAGAGGGGCTGTGTAGCCCAGGGCTGACACTGGCCTGGCTGGCCTAGGTATCCTTGTCCACAGTGAGTCTCTATGGGTCTTTTGGGTTATGCTATTCCCGTTCTTTTCCAAATGAAGGACTTGAGGACCAAGGCAGGGAAACTGTTCTCTGGACCAAGCAGTGGGCCCTGTCTTAGGAGAGGGGAGTGATGTTCAGGTCTGCATCAAGGAAAGGAACCTAAGGCAGGGTCAGACCTCCCCTGTGAGCATAGAGGAGATGACCCTCAAGGTCAGGTTTGACTTGACACCGGCAGAAGCTGCCTAGCTCCCCCTCCCCGACCTGTCAGTCTACCTCTCCCCTTTCTCATTCTTTCCAGGAATTCCTGGGAACATTTTCCAGAAACACATAGGTCTCAGTAGAGCCTACCATGGGGCGCTCTGTGAGTATTTGGTACAGATGCTTTCTACCGCCTCCCCAGTCATGCTTTTTATCGACCGTAAAAAGGGCCATGGGCTGTGATTCTGTGGCAAGAATCAATTTCATAGATGTCGATAAACTACAAAGAGGATTAATTCAGACTGTGAGGCTGAGCATGACAGCTATTTTGGGTCAAGTCCACATTTTGTTCCTGAATGGACTCTGGCTTCTGCATCCTTTCCCCGGTCCAGCTCCTCAGCCTTCATTTTGAGTTCAGCACACTGAGTTTGGCCATGTGCCTATGAGGAAGCCCTGGACTAATTTCTAATCTTGGGGGCTGTTCCCTGCCATCTCCTGTTCATTGTAAAAACCAAGCAACATAGAAGAGAATTTGGAAACTTATCAGGCAGAATCCCGCCCCTCCCATAGCAACAAATTCTCTACAGCTTTCCCCTTCCGTCTGGGTCCATGTGTGTGATGGCTGGACAAGGACACTTGCTTTATGGTCTATTTATTCAGTTAATGTTAACTGTGTCTCCATGTGGCCTTTGAGTCTTTGAGCCCATCATTTCCAGTGGCTTCAAAATGTCATAGTCATGTCAAGTGGATAGACATGCATTATTTAATCATTTGCCTTCTGTGCACAGTATTGCTGGAAGCCAGGTCACCTGACCTGATTTTGGCTCATAATGTACACTTGCTAGTCCCAGAGAAGGGAGGCACAAAAGTGGAGCCACAATTCAGATGTATTTATCTATGAAACATTTATTAACTGTCTGCTAAAGACAAGGAAGTATACCAGGGAGAGCACGTGGTTTGGGGGGAGTAAGAAAATGTGGTTCTGGATACCCAATTGCTTGAGAGTCTGGGGTCAGAAGACAGGCCTCTGGTGTCACAGGACAAGGAGGGGGATGTTAGGGCTTGTGAGCTCCAAGGAAGCTGTGATGTGCCTGGTTCTGAGAAACTAGGTTCTCAAATAGTTGGGAGTTGTCTTTTAGACATTGGTGCATTCCCGTTTATTTGTCACTGATGGTACGATAATGAAGGTTTTGACCAATTTCCATGAAAAGGCAAGTAAGCAAAGATTCTGGGAGCTTTTCCTATTATCACTTCATTTCTAGTCACGTGCCTTTGGATGTTTCTTGAGTGGGCGGAGAAAGGTTGTGGAAGTAGAGCTGTATGGCTGGGAATCGTGGGAAGCCCAGGAATTTTTCCCAGAACGACTCGCATCCATTATGTGCAGTGGCAGGGGCAGAGGCTAAAACGCGCTGCTTGATAGAAGCATAACTGCTATGTTTACTGAGCTCCTGCTGCAAGCAGACACTGTACTAGGCATGTTGTGCAGGGAAGCACGATTTTCTTTACAACAGTATTTTAAGGTAGGTATGATTCCCTTCACTTTTAAGAAGAGGAGCTTGCAAATTAGACAAGTTAAGTGACTTGCTAGAGGTGACTTAGCAGCGTCTCTTCTCTGGAGCCCGGTAGCTGCACAGTATTTCATGAAACCCTGTTTCTAAAGAGTGGTCTCATGCATGTTTGCCTTTCAAAACAAAATGGTAACCAGATAGCAACCCAGACCTAGGAATGCAAGAGAAATTATATGCAATTATTTTAGAAAGCTCTGTTAAAGTCATTTACTTCCCATTGAGAGTATGTACTTAGAGCTGAGATTGATAAGAATATATGTTTAGGGTTAGTAGTTAAGTTTATTTTTATCATTTTCAAAAGAAACTGTACCTTAAAATTAACATACCACATCACTGGGCTAAAAAACTGATCTCATCTTTACTTTTTTGGCTGGTAGATTAAAGACTTCAGAGTTATTTACAGACTTTCTATTCTGCCCTGAAAAGTTAGGAGGCCAGACCAGAAACTACTGCCCAGCAAATCTCGGTGGTGGAGTGGGTCTGTCCACTGAACCAGTAGCTGGATGTGTGTGGTGGGCAGAAGAGAATCTGAGGGATCCCACATGAGTTTTCCAAGGGCCAGGGCAGTCTAAGCCTGGTTTTTATTTTTTATTTTTTTATTTTATTGATTTATTTTTTAATTTTTTTTTAACGTTTATTTACTTTTGAGACAGAGAGAGACAGAGCATGAACGGGGGAGGGTCAGAGAGAGAGGGAGACACAGAATCCGAAACAGGCTCCAGGCTCCGAGCTGTCAGCACAGAGCCCGACGCGGGGCTCGAACTCACGGACCGTGAGATCGTGACCCGAGCTGAAGTCGGCCGCTCAACCGACTGAGCCACCCAGGAGCCCCTAAGCCTGGTTTTTAAATTTGATTTTGTTTTGCTTGATTACTGCCACAATCCTGATGCATTGCCCTGTACATCAGAGATGTAAGTGTTGTTTGCAGGTGGCATAGACAGAACTATGCCCAAGGTGATGGTTTATCTGATTCTTTCATGGAAACCTTCTTTGACCTCTGACCATGGATGCCTACATGCTCTCGCCACTACCCCTTGGGGCATCCCTGCTTCACATTCAATCCCTGTGCCTTACCATCATGTGTTCAGAGAGGCTTCACTGACTGTTTCCTCTTTAGGCATGTCCACTGTGCCTGTCCCACATCTGTGGGTTGACCTGGAAACCCACACCCTGGAAACTCTGTGAGGAGTCTGGGGATAGAGATGCATTCATGAGTTCTTGGCATACAGAGGGAACTGCATCCCTTTACAGGAGTAGGTGAGGTCACCAGGGGCACGGGAGGAGGGGAAAAGCAAGACCAGGTCTGTCTCTGGGGAAACCACAGTTAAGCTGTCACTGGAGGATAGAAGGGTTGCAAAGGCTCAGTAGAAGAGGTGGGAGTGGAGTTGGGAAAACACAGTTGCCCCCAGGGTTTTGAGGAGGGAGAGACCTTGTGGTTCTAGAAGGGCTGGGAGCCCCAGGCTGTGTGGGGCCTGCTGGGATTCCTGTTTGCTGTTCTTGTTAAATTTTACCGAAATCTTAAAAATCATAAGCCCTATGCCATGGGGATGAGTCTAAAACTAACTTTTTTTTTTCCAGTTCACTTTCTTAAACTCATACAATATTATATGATCATTAAAGAACATTTGGAAAGAGAAAGTGGAAAGCAATTTTAAATACCTAAATTTGAACCTTTCTGAAGACACCAAATGTTAACATTTTGGTCTATTTTCTTTCAGTGGCTTTTCAGTGGTTTTTCAGTGGCTAAGGGTTTTTAAAACTGTGATTATAATTATACTGTATATATAAATCTGCGCTCAATTTAACATTTGTATCCCAAGTACCAATCTATGATGGTATTTTAAAACGTGGCAAACATCATTCAGACTGGTATAAAGTTCAGCACCCACCTTTTAATTCAATCTTCTTCAGAATATTACTCGTTTCTGTTGTTCTATATGTTCTGGCTACTAGACATCAGGTTCTGAGAATAGTATGTAAATTAATGCCCACAACCGTCTTCATCTTGTATTTCCAATGGTGATGGGTTTTGCCTCAAGTGTCCTGATGCTAGAATACTGAGTGTACAAATGTTCAGAATAGTTATGTTTTCACAATTGCTCCTATGAATATAAAATTGCCCTTTTTATACTGCTTGATGCTACTTATTGCCTTAAATTGTGCTTTGTCTGACATAGGCACTCAGGCTTTTTCTTTTGTTTGCATTTACCTGGTATAGCTTTGCCCACCCTGGCATTATTTTATTTTGGGTGAGTCTCTTGTATTTATTTAATCTGGAAGCCTTTGTCTTGGAACAAGGGAATGTTAAATGCTTACATTTATTGTCCTAACCATTGTGGGTAGCCTCCTGTCACCTTGTTTTATGTTTTCTGCATTTCCTTTCTTTTCTGACTTTTGAGCCATAGCTGATGATTTCTTTTATCTTCTGCAGTGATTTGGAAGGGAGACATCTTGTTTCTCACTCCACTGATCTACATTCTATTGCCTCCAATGAATGTTTTGATTTGTCTCTGTGTTCGGTTTCTAAGCAGCTCTGCTTATCTCAGCCTGGCCTCTTCTCATCTCCTTTGGTGGAGGCAACATCCTTTGTGGAATGGTTTTAAAGGCCCTCTGTTGATTTTTCTTTGTTTGCTCACTCTGGGAAGGGAGTCCCGCATAGCTGCCCAGTCGCGCTTCCTGCAAGATGAAGGGACCATCCAGGCCCCAGCCAGAGGGGGGGTGTGTTTGGTGACGGTGAGGTGGCAAGGCAGGAAGTATCCTCAGCATCACCTGTGGAAGCCCCAGGAAGAGGTGCCTGCTGGCTCTCAGTGGAGAAAAGCACCCTGCACAGACCTGGTCCCAGCTGGCAATGATGAGCTCTCTGCAGAGAGAGGGGCGCAGGGCTGAAGGATGAGAGGGAGAGTGGGGAGACCTGAGCTGGCTGGGTCTTGGCTCTGGCCTAGAGAGGTGGTTCAGAGCCTGTCAGTCTTCTGCATGAAATTTCCTGGGCGCATGAATTATTTGAAAAAATGCTTTTTAAGACTTGTAAAAGAAATTTCAGTGAGGGCTTTTTCAGTGCCTCCATTTGTCTACTCTCTTAACCAGGTATTGCTATAAAGTATTGTATACTAAAATTCTCTCTATGGAGTAATTAAAAGCTTTAAATGACTTGCTTAAATTAAACACTCTGGGGGCACCTGGGTGGCTCAGTCGGTTAAGCGTCCAACTTCAGCTCAGGTCACGATCTCGCGGTCCGTGAGTTCGAGCCCCGCATCGGGCTCTGGGCTGATGGCTCAGAGCCTGGAGCCTGCTTCCGATTCTGTGTCTCCCTCTCTCTCTGACCCTCCCCCATTCATGCTCTGTCTCTCTCTGTCTCCAAAATAAATAAACGTTAAAAAAATTTTTTTTAAACACTCTGGCATTTTTAAAATTGATGCAAGATAGCTGCTCCTCTGTATTCCCAACACAGAGGTCCCAGTTCTGGGAAGGGCACTGCCACACCCACAGACAAGAGTGGGTTGGGTCCCCAGGAACGGCAAGGTGGGACTGGCTGGGGAGGACAGCCTGCCAGGGCTGAAGAAGGTCTCCAGAGGGAGACACAGGCTGAGTAAAGCTTTTCTTTTCTTTTTTTCTCCCCCAGCTTTATTGAGATCTTACTGACATAGAACACGTTAGTTGAAGGTGTCCAACGTGATGATTTGGTATGCAAGTATGTTGAGAAATGGTTGCCACAGGGCTTTGTCTTCTCAAGGGCCTGGAGGCAGGGGTGGGCCTGGTCTGCCAGCAGTGACCCTCCCCTGACCAGGCCAAGGCTTTCCAAAGCAGGCCTCAGACCTGCTGGTAAGAAGGGAGCAGGGTAGCACATGCAGTGTAGAGTTTTGAGGGGGCTGGCCTGGCTTCTGGGATTGGTGGTAAAACCAAGTAGTGATTTAGAAGAGCTAGACCATTTGTTTGGATACCAAAAGCCCTCACAAATGACAAGTTCCTCTATGCCCAGCATCTCAGCTGATCCTCTGGAATCCCTTGGAATATTTCAGCCAGAATTAAAAAGGTCCAGACAGGGGTGCGTGGGTGGCTCAGTTGGTTAAGCATCCGACTTTGGCTCAGGTCATGATCTCACAGTTCATGGGTTTGAGCCCCATGTTGGGCTCTGTGCTGACAGCTTGGAGCCTGGAGCCTGCTTCAGATTCTGTGTCTTCTTCTCTCTCTACTCATCCCCCACTTGCTCTCTCTCTATCTCTCTCTCTCTCAAAAATAAATAAACATTAAAAAATATTTTTTAAAAGAGGGTCCAGACAAGCAGGGTCCAAGGAGGCCTCGAGACTGGGACAAGTCCAGGCCTTGGCCAACAAGATCAAGCTCATCCCTCTAATCTCCATGTTGTTCCAGGCCCACATGGTCAGGATGGCCACTACCACATCCTTGGAGTACCTGATGAGGGAACTGAGGTCCAGAGATAGATACATCCAAAATCACTCAACAGGTCAATCCCAACTCCTTTCAGTGTCCCAATATTTCAACCTATTTGCTTTTTCCTTTCTATATGTGTTGGTGTAAAACCCTGTGACTTAGATGTTAACATCTGGGCCGAGAGAGAGAGAGAGAGAGAGAGAGAGAGAGAGTGTGTGTGTGTGTGTGTGTGTTACTCCCCCTCGTCCCCCATGAGAGTTGGTCACTCCTTCTCTGTGCCTTTAGTGCTCTCTGCTCATCCCCCCATTGCACCACTTACTTTGCTGCACTATAATTGTCTGTCTGTGTTTGTTCTCCTTGTAGGAGGCAGTACCTAAGGGCAGGGACTTTGTGCCACTCTTTGTATACAGTAGACATACATGAATTTTGTTAAATGAATGTTGATGAATTCATAATTCCACTCACTGTATATACATAGGTTACAGTGCTTTGGTCCAATTAAATGTGCAATTCTTTTTTGATCAATTAATTTAAAATTATGTTCAACTGAAGGTTAACAACTGGAAAGCTATTTTGCTCAGCATGCCACGCCTGTGGAGGGTGTGTCTACTTGGACCACACTTCATGGTGCTTCATGGTGCTCCTTGTGGCAGCATGCTCTAATTGCAGGCAAAGCGTCTCAAGAGCAGGTCTTTCAAACAAAGCATGTAAAGGAAAAACATCTTCAGTGAGTGCACCCAACACGTTTCTGCAATATACCAGCCTCTGCCTCCTTCACTTTCATGCTGCTGTCTCAGCTTCCACAGCTGGACCTGTTCAGATGTGATGTGAGATAAGGTTGCCTGTAGAAGATCCCAATTTGGCTCACCTGCTGGGCTACATTATTCCAGAGGTGTGAGGAAGCACCTAGAAGGTAACATCATGAGGTAACCATGTTCATTTGCACATTTCCTACAGTGTATTCCTTGTTCTATTTTGGAATTGACTAACCCCCTATGGACAGGCACTGTGTTTCATTCACTTCCATCTCTCCATTGCCTGGCCACAGGGCTTAGCACACAGTAGTGTTAAATGCGTGAGCAAGCTGTGAACACTTGCTGAGAACCTACTGTGTGCTAGGCCCTGAGTTGGGGGCTGATCACAGGAACATCTAAGAATTGACCCTTGGGGTCAGAATGATGAGGTAAAAGGGACTTGGCTGGTAAAGTTATTCTGCAGTAACATCAGCTGTATTTCCTGATGCCTAACCATTCTAAACATCTATACCTTTAGTATTATTATTTTGATTTTCCAGTTTGATTTTATCCTTCAGAAGTCACCATTCCACCCTGTTGTATTCAGTGTCTGACACACATTAATCATTATGGGGTCAGTGGCCAGAGGAGTCCTTGACATTCTATTACCAACTGTGTGTCATTTCTCATTAGCAATACATTTAAAATCTCTAGGGACTTATTCCTGGATAACTTGTCAAAATTTCTGTGGCCTTGCCCACCAGTTTATTTATCCTTCCAGAACTGTGGAGGGCACCTGGAACCCTACCATGACTTTCTAGAGAAAACATAGTAAGCACCATGATCTCTTTCATCTTCTATCATCTTGCACATCAGAACTCCTCCTTTACTCATCAAGGGGTTCTCTCAAAGCTGTGCAAGTTCCCTCCCCATTGCTTCACATCCTTCACAGAACCGCAGGTGCCTCTTGAAAGAAGTGCCCCATCTGTTCCCCTCTCCTTTCCCACCTTTGTTTTCCACTGTTATTCAAAGTGTAGCCATGGAGAGAAATCTGGTGGTCAGCAGTGACTGCAGCCATTAGAAAAGATATATTTTTCTTCTAACCCCCCCTAAGGAGAATAGGTTTGGTTTCTGGTCCCTGCATTTTGCAGAGAAATGAACACAATGAATTCAAGATGGCAAATTCAGAAAAATCTCCTTTTGTGAAACAAGCTCTCTCTACACGGAAGGGGGCCACTGGCTGACAGATGCTGCATGGGGTTTGTTTGCAGTGACCCTGACTCAGGCCCTCACCACCACTCAGGGGTGTCACTGGGAAATCATGGACCAAAGGATGACACTGCCTGCTTCCTGGAGCACAGAGAAAAGGACTGAGTCCTGTGGGCAAGGCATCTGCCTCCTCCCCCACAGAAAAAGTCCTCCTAAGCTTTTTGCCTGGGTTTGAGCACTGCAGCTGTGCTTGGCATCTGCGTTTCCTGGCAGCCCATGCTGCCTGCCACTTGATACAGTCAGCAATGCTGGTAGCAGACCTCCCACCTGGCTCTTGCCTAGGGCTTTTGTGAAGACCAAATGACAGAAAAGGCTGTGCACATTAGATAGCAAAGAGCACTGGTAGGAATGCTAGACTGTGGTCTGGCCACACTCTCCACAAACTTTGGCTTTGGGCATGCTTGGTGAGCCTGCTCCTCACTGCAACAATATGCCCAAATTCAATGAGATGCTTCAAACTGGTGCTTTCAGATTTCATATCCCATCTTTTTCCTGTGAACTTTTTTGTTTTTCTAACACTTGTTAGCCTGATCTCCAAGGCTTCTCAAACTCTTCTTTCTAAACATCTGTTTCCTACTGAAAACCTCTTCTCCACTTCAGGACTCCCAGAACACATCATTGGCATTCCCAGCCCTGTTCATTGGATCACAGCTTTTCCCTGTCTTCCCTCTGTACCATACACACTCCTCAGAGCCTCTCCATATTGTACCCACTCCTGAACACCAAGCAGAAGACCTCTATGCAAGTTGATCAACAAATCATTTTGCCCTCTTTCAAAATAAGTTACTGGGTTCCTGCTGACCTTGAACCAGGGAGGCAATGATCACAATGGTTAAGAGAAGATTTTGCAGTCAAATTTCCTGGGTTGGGATGCTCGTCCCACTCCTTACTGCTTCTGGGACCTTGGGTAAGTTACTTGAAGTATGTGAACATTGCTTTCCTCAGCCATAAAATAGGAATAATAATGGTAGCTTTTATGCATATAAGTTGCTAAGCACAATGCCTGATGTACTGTAAGCACTCCATTAAGAAAGGCTAGTATTACCCTAAGAAATTTCATATATGTTGTCATGTAATAGCCATAACAGCCCAGGAAAGTATGTTTTATTGCTCCAGATGGGAAAAATGAGGCTCAGAAAGGTTAAAGCACTTGCTCAAGTGCTTGCTCACATATTGGTTGTGAAGCTGAGATTCAGATTCAGGTCGGGGGGCTGGGATCTACAGCTTTAGCCAACTGCCATAGTCAATGCACCGTAGTCAAGCCTCTTGTGTTTACTTCAGTCTTTGTTCCTTCGTTCACTCTACACATGGGCATCTCCCTTCTCCCCAGCCAGACCCTAGGTTCTTCCAGAGCTGCATTTTCAAAATGCAGCATTCGGCATTCATTGAGTGAACAAGAGTGAATGGATGGGAAAAATCCATTTCAAGATCAGACCCTATCCCAGGAGAACTTAGTAATGGTACTTAGGTCCCTGGAAGTCATGGGTGTCTCAACAAAATCAGGGGTGAGCCTGCCCTCCAGGCTCTTCCCCACCTCAATACACCCACCACACTTTTTTTTTCAATGTTTATTTTGAGAGAGAGAGAGAGAGGGAGTGAGTGAGCGCGAGCAGGGAAGAGGGGCAGAGAAAGAGGGAAAGAGAATCTTAAACAGGCTCCATGCTCAGCATGGATACCAACATCTGGTTTGATCCCATGACTGTAGATCATAACCTGAGCCAAAATCAAGAGTCGGATGCCTAACCGACTGAGCCAATTAGGTACCCACACCCACCACACTTTGACCCCAGACATCTGACCATGTTGCTCTCCTGCCAAAATATTTCTAGGGATTCCCCACAATTTCTGTGTGACTAGTCAGTATTTTCTCTAGAGTTCTACATGCTTTGTTAACATAAGTCTTCACTGAGCTTAACCTATATTTCTCTGGTCCAGAAAACAAACTTTTGGAAGAGAACTAGATATTCAAGGACAGCAGCAATGTGCTCCCTCAGACCTATGCAGTGAATGGACCTATCACCTGCTGTAAGAGCCAGGGGAACATGATTCTTCTGGGGCTATGGTTTCTAGATTGATGTCCCATCTATTTTTTAAAGCAAAGCTGCATGTAAAGTGCTCTAACCACTAAGGTCAGAATGTCAGAACTTTAGGATAAATATGATGGAGAACAATGCCCATTTTGGTTCTTAATTTATCATCTTAGGAAAGAAAGCTCACGTATGTTAATGGGAGAGAGAGAAGAACCTGACAGACTGTGTAATATGCCCAAAGTTACTGAGACCCTACATTTTGGTGTAGGCACAGTCAGATGAAACTGTCCTTTCAACCTTTTTCAGAGACAAAGCAAAGATGCAGAATGCAGCAGTGAAACTGTAGAAAAGAGTGAAAATATAAAATAATATCAACAGCACATGTTTTTATATGTCTAGAAAGAAATTCTATAAGTTAAAAATACAAACATAAAACAATTGGAGAAAAGACCACGGAGATTCCGAATGGAAAATTCTCTATTAAACAACCACAAGTTCTCTATTAACATTTGAAATTTCATTTCATCAAAGCTACCATCTTTTGAGTACCTACTATGTATGAGATGTTTTATTTGCATTATCTAATTTAGTCCTCACCACAGCCTGCAAGAGTGGTGGTACTATCTCCATTTTACAGAGGAGGAGATTGACAGTGTCTTGATCAAGACCAATGGATGGCAGAATGGCTTTGACCTCACATAGGTCTGACTCTTGTCCAGGATCTTTCTCCTAGAGCATAAGGCTTACATTTCTCTGAGGAATCTTGGAATCCAAGAGACTCAGAGTTCTTGGGTCCTCTGTTATCGGTACACACTAATCATTCTCTACCTCAACTTGTTAGCAGAGGTCAGGACCTGTGCATAATGCAGTTAGCTAATGTGTTTACCCATTGTGTACTTATGTAAGTGGCTTGAAGTCTTTCCTCAGTTTCATTTTCTGTCAGAAAATTGGGGCCACATCAAGGTAGTTCATGAGCTTGTACTGAGCATGCATTTTCAATCATCTTTTAAGTAGTAGTAAATCCTTTCCTTCATGTATTTGAAAATTGTCTGCTTGTTCTCCTTCTTGTTGCCCCTGTCTTGTAAGATTCTAGAAGTCTCCTCTGATAATAATATTGAGTACTCCTCTGATAGCTAATACTGAAGTCTCCTCTGATAGCTAATATTGAGTACTCACTATGTACCAGCCACTGTTCTAAGTGATTTGACTCAACCAAGGAGGTAGGTTCTATTATCATCATCATTTTACAGGTGAGGAAATGGAAGCATAGAGATTAATCAACTTGTCCAAGATCACACAGCTTAAGTGGTAAAGCTAGTATTCATCTCTGGCTGACTGATTACAAAACCTACTTTGCTAAATGCCTTAGTTTGTGAAGAACATTTTCTCCTAAATGGAAGCACTCTAGAGAAGTGTTATGCAGTAGAAATGAGTTACAAATGCAAGACATGTATATAATTATTAATTTTCTAGTAGACACATTAAAAGGAGAAACAAGTGAAGTTAATTTTAATATATTTTATTTAACTCAATATATCCAAAATAATATTTCAACTTATACTATTAACATTATTAGTGAGCTATTTTATATATATTTTTCATACTAATTTTTCAAAATCTGGTGCCTCAATTTGGACTAGCCACATTTCAAGTGCTCAATAGCATGTGGCTACTATATTGTACAACACGGATATAAGTGGGCATTCTTCTTTTCCCATTTAATCTATTGTTTCTCTTTCAACTTAAGTTTTGCATTAAGATTAGATCTAAAAAGTCTCTGTTAATGGAAACATGCCCTTTGGATAATTTGGTGAGCAGAGCAGCAGTTGAGTACAGTGGAGAGAAGAAATTTTAGGAATTAATAAAACCTGGGTTCTAATCCCCCTCTTAGCCACTAACCAGGGCTGTGTGTGGCTAGTGGCAACACTCAATTTCCCTCAGCCTCTTTCCTTATGTTAAAAAAGAGATGATGGTTTATGATTATTAAGGTTCTTTCCATTTCTAAAAACTCTTAAAATTTTTTAATGTTGAGTTTTGAGAGTGCGTGAGTGAGGGAGGGGCAGAGAGAGTGGGAGACACAGAATCTGAGGCAGGCTCCAGGCTCTGTCAACACAGAGCCTGATGTGGGATTCGAACCCACAAACTGTGAAATGACCTGAGCCGAAGGTGGGCGCTTAACTGACTGAGCCACCCAGGTGCCCCTCTAAAGACTCTTTCTGCTTACAGCACACACCCTTGTCAGCGTTTCTGCATCTGTTTCCACTTTCCATTTAAGATTCCGATATGACAGGGCTTATCCCACGTTGGATTGTGTTCACTATGCAGAACTCTGTGCCTGGCACATTGCAGGTCTAGGAAATATTGAATGAATGAAAGTCCTGTTCTTTCAGTGACCCTGGAGTTTCCCAGTTTTTGCCAGAATAACTATAGCAACCTTAGCAATTAATTACAATTTTATTTCCTTTCTCAGATTGGCATAAAATCTTGACAATCTAAGCTTACTGAAGGGTTACAGCCAGAATTAAAAACCATTTCCTGATCCTGTTAGAAAAGGAGACAGTACTCAGCTGTAGGCATGGCTTCCTAGAGACCCCCACGAATAGCTCCCCTCTTAATACATGCTGTTCTGATGCTAGGGAGAGTTAATTAATGACTCTAAATAAGAAAACAATCAAATCTGTCTGCAGTCATATGAGTCAGAACAGACCCGGATGGGAGCCGGGTCCTTGGCCTCCGAGTGCACTCGGGAAAAGCAATAGCAGATTTGCTGCATGCATCAGAGTCCTGCAAAGCCCGAACCTAGAAGGGGAAAGAAAGACTCAAAATGGACAGGAGACCTAGCCTGATGTGAGGCATTTTCTTAAAAGGTGAGGCCCCCTTTCTATGCATTGTGCAGACTGAGGTCAAGAGAGGAGAAAAAGCAAATCTCTTGCTCTCTACTCTCTTTAGACACCTAAACTAACAGCCACTGAATGGGGAGTTCTCAGGCCCAGGTCACTTGTGTGTGTGGCAAGATTGGGGCAGTTGGCACTGCCACCCTGGGAGGACCAGAGGATGTGTGGTCTGAAGCCTATCACACCCCAAACTTGCCAACCTGCAGGAGTCGTGCAGCCACATATGTAGGCAGAACACTGGTTATGATGACACGAGGGCAGGAATGTGGCACTTCCCTGGGATTAGCTGAGGCTCACAACAATGAAAACTTTTATTTTGGTGTTAAAGACCTTGCTGTAAAAATCTGAGAGTGGGAATAGGGAGAAGGAGCCTCTTAACAATATCCAAGTGTCCTCAGCATTGGAACAGGACACCAGCAAATAAATATAAGCCCCATTTCTTTGGCTCTACGTGTACTCTGTGAAATAATAACAGCCTCCTCATTCCCCACCCCCATTCTTGCAGATTATGAAAAATACATTTTGCTGCCACCCAAGCTTGGCTTCTTGTGAAATTGTTCCACTCTAGAAAGAAAACCCTGGGACACTGGCCATCAGGGTCATTGTACTCCTTTTTCTCCTTCTTTACCTATAACCAAGTATAGGCAACAAGCCTTTTGTCAGGATAATATGTAAAGTATTGTGGTAATATCCTTGATACATTTGAAAGGACTTTTTATGGCTTATGTCTGAATCTTTGTTGGTCCCCAATCCTTTCCTCTAAAAGTTGGTTAGAATCTCATATAGGACAGTCCAAAACTTCAATTTTGCTTCCACAATAGCAGTAGGAAAAAATAATGGTAAGAGGAGACTCTGGAGTTTAAGAGATCCAGTTTGGAATCTAAACTCTATTCCTTCTGATCTGTGTAATCATGGGCAAGGCCCTTTCCTCCCAAAGCTTCATTTCCTCGTCTTGAAAGTGGAAACACCACCACCACCTACCTCATAGGACTGTGAAGATTAAATACATTTGAAAAGCCTGACTCAGAAATGTTGTTTTTTATTATTAGCTTGTAATTCTTTAAATAGGGTTTGCCAATGGGTTTGTTTGAAGCAATACAATAAAAGCCTCTACAGCTCTGTTTCCTCCTATTTCTTTCTGTGATGAGCTTTGGGGAAATCCTTACAGAAGCCTTGGTCCTCAGAGCTTCCTTCTATTCCCTGCCCTGAATCCTGCCTTCTCCACTAGTGGGGTTGAGGCCAGAGTTCCAGAACCTTGGACAGCTCCACTCCTTCTTGGCTACTGGCAACCTGAGAGAACAGGAGGGATTTAGTGGATTTTTCCCACAAAGGCTGTATTAATACTTGGATTTAGGAATCCCACTCGTTCATTCTCACTCACAGCATGCATACTATTTGCTTGCATCCTCAGATTCTTCAACACAACCAGCACTCCTAAAAAAATTTTGAGGAGCTTCTCCTCTTCATGAACCTGTTAACTACACCCATAAATAAGATTTACTAACTCTTCAGCCCCTTTACTACTCTCCTGTGAACTCCAATAATTTTTTTGAGCCCAAGAACAGAAACACCACCCACATCTTCCTGTATCTGCTGATATTTAATTTGTTTGGCTTTTGTACAAGGATTAAACATTCTTGATTAACTTCAAGTGAAAGTAATAATGTATGAGCATGAAGAAAGGTTTTACAAGACAAAGAGATTCAGGTATGAATTAAAAGAAACATAAAATAATGTTACTGCCTGTAGGTGATGTTAAGTGCCATTCTCTAATCAGAATAAGCAGGTGGTTCAATTTATGAGATAATTTAGCTTTTCACTCTTTCATGCAGAATGCAACACACATATGCAGTCACCTTCTGAACAGGCAAGGAAGAGATTAGGTCCTATTTTTACTTTATGATACTGAGTCATGTAGTTCAATGCAAATCACATGGATGCCAAAGTAAGAACAATACTAGGTATTTAAATACCTCCTTTCCTTTAAGGAGCTCTAAAGATTTTGTGGCTGTGTGAAATCTCTTCAGAGCAATTCTGGGAGAAGAGACACATGTCACCAGGTAAGCATTTAAGACAGAGCATATTTCATCCATCTCCCCTACTCCCGTTAGATCTAGGAGAGCCAGTGTTTGCCAGTTCTTTGTACTTAGTAATAGCCTTCTGATTTCTGCATTTTCTGGGCCACATTTTCAACAAGGTAAAAGAAGGCTTATCTTTCAAAATACATTATTGGCGTGGCTCAGTCAGTTAAGCATCCAACTTTGGCTTGGTCATGATCTCACAGCTCATGTGTTCAAGACCCACACCAGGCTCTGGGCTGACAACTCGAAGTCTGGAGCCTGCTTCAGATTCTGTGTCTCCCTCTCTCTCTGACCCTCCCCCACCCCCACTCTCTCAAAAATAAACATTAGAAAAAAATTAAACAAAAATATGTTATTGGCTAATAATGAGGAAGAGAGGAGGAGAAAGTGGAATAAGAAGGGGAGGGTGGGAATCATAGTAGGAGAGGAAGAGATAAGAAAGATGCTTAAAACTCCCTGAACTTGTTAAGTGTTTTCCATGCATTTTCCTCACAAATGGATTTGATGTCCATCCCCAATTGGATGGAAACTTGGACAAAGGCCTTTTGGCCCTCTTCAAATACTTCTGTATGGGCAAGGACAGTGGCAATTTCACTGCTTGGACTAGTTTGAAGTCACTTCCATTAAGAATATCAACTTAGGACTCGAAAGGCTGACAGGGAGCCCCATATGGAAGGGTTTGTGATTTTTACCTAACAGTGCCCACACCCACCCTGAACCTCCACACTCAGGGAGAGTGTTAGTTGCAAATTTACTACTTTCCCCAGTAGAGGTCGCTGTGGATACTGGCAGTGGATACTTCAGACTGGATCAGGCAGGGCTGGGCTGGATGGTGGCTCCACTGTCTAATAATGGGTTTTTCTGTGGTTGCACTCAAAACTGTCTAGCCCCTCATCCTATGGGAAGGGGGTCTCTGGTGGGTATTGTTTCGAAGCCACACAACACCTTTGCTGTAAAGTACTATGAAACTGAGGACACTCACTGGGAATGGGCAGGTCTGGGAGGGCTGTTATCCTCTAGGGGTGTCCACTCACAGTGGTATCTGTGTGCCACACTCATACCCTCTCTGTGAGTATACCTGGTATTACTGAGAGGCCACCTGCCACTGACTGGCAACCCCAGACCTATAGACCTTCCAGGCATGGAGGCAAAATTGAGGAAATTTCCTTGCCACAATATCTTGCACCCCAAAATCATAAAAGACTATGCTGATGAGCCCCCCAAGCCCCACTTGGAAGCTCACGTGGAGAGGTGGGGTGGAATTCTGGGCCTCAGGGCAACCCCTTGCAGCAGGATAAGATTTCTGAGGGATGGGAAGGGCAGGGCAATGGTGGAGATGTTAGGGTCTGATCTGAGACCCCAGAAAGGCTGACGAGGGCTCCACATACTTGTGATGTCCTATCTTCTAGGCCACACCCAAGCATGCAGTTTAGGCCCAAGGCAGCCTGAAGCTACCTTCACCCTGAGGGCACCCACTGGAACCCTAAATTATTACTGTGGCTTTAGAGTGGAAGAGACAACCAACCTGCCCACACCCCCAACATCTAAGGTCAGCAGAGAGTGGTTCCTGCTCTCACAAGCACACACAGACAGATTCACAAGCTCATCATGACACACACATGAACATTGGAGCACACACTGGCACATTCACACAGTCATACACGTTAATATTCACACTCTGACCCACATCATCACCCATGCAAACACACGGTGACACATACACTCGAACCCGAAAATCAAACCTGACCTAACATGGTTGATGGAGCGTAGCGAGATCGAGTCAGGATGCCTCTCCAGACCCCGGTCCATCTATATCTCCTGAATCCTGGGACCCTACCCTCCAGGCGGAGCCCCCTGCCTGTCCGCGTGCGTCCTCGTGGCCACAGATCTTGAATGTCCCCCAGGAGGAACCCTGGTTACCACTGCACACACTGCAACCTGGGGTGCCCGGCCAGCGTTAGGGGGTGATGTGCGGGAAAGAAGGATGCAGGGCATAGTACCGAGCCAGGGCGCAGCCGCCTCCTCCCTCGGGATTTTCCATGCCGGCTCGCGCAGGCCCGAGAGAAGCTAGCGCGCTTTGTCTCCCGCCCGGCTCCCGGCGTGATTCCGCGGAAGCTCTCCGCGCCGCGCCCGGAGCCCCCCCTCCCTTAGCCGCGCCCCCAGCCCAGCGGGTGGCGCAGGCCCGCCAGTGCGGAGACCGCCGCTTTGTCCTAACGAGGATGCCTGGGCCGAGCGCAAAAGCCCTGTTCGCGAAGCTGCCGCCGCGCGCCCTGGAAGCAGGTTTCGATAGCCGGATCTGGGGCGCGCCCCGCGTGGAGCCGAGCAGTCCCAAAGGTCTGGAGGCTCAGGGGGCGTCTGCCTGGAGCTTCGTAGGGCTAGAGAGGGGACCCGCCCCGTTCCGCCCCGCACGTGCCCATCCGCGTCTGGCTCCCTGCCGCGGTGCAGGAGCCGGGTCGCCGGGCGGGGCGGGACTGAGCGGGACAGGGAGGGTCTTCTCGACTTGGGCCCCTGACCTGGATCCAGGTAGAGAGGGCCTGAGAGGTAAGGTTCAAGTAGGGGGAGGTCGGGTGGATTCCCTGCACCCTTCTTACTTTCCCCCACGGCACATCCACACCCAGGCCACTCAGACCTTAGGCGCGGGGCCCCGAGCATGGAGGACCCCAAGAATCCGTCAGTGTCTTCCTGTGCCAGCGACTTCAAGTATTGTGGGGAAGGGTCTCCCCGGCTCTAGTTCCTCACGTCCCACTCCCCTCCCCCAATAACCGAGGCGGGTCCAAGTGGGAGGGGGAAGAGTCCCGTCTCCATCTCCATCCCGTTTCTCCTCTTCACAAAAACCTAGGCTTCGGGAGAGGGGTGGGCACGGAAAGGATCTTCCTGACATCGCAAACAGCCCCTCCTCAATAAGCCCAGGAGGGTCTGAGCAGAGGAGGAGCAGTTTCCCGGTGTCATCCATCACATCCAGACCCCCTTTGTAACCTCAAGCAGTACAGGTGTTATGGGGAAGGGTCCCCCTGCCCCTGGACCTTTCATCCCATAACACTCCCTCCCATCCTCAATAATCCAAGCAGCCTCGTTATCAGGCACAAGGGCGGGGGAAGGCTCCAAGCTCCCCAACGCCCCGTCAGTAGAGACGGGGGGAGTTCCCCCAGCCTTTGCCCCTCACACTCGAGAATCCCCTCTACCATAGAACAAAAACTAACGCAAGCTGCTCCGACTTCAGGCGACAGGCCACAGAGAGGCCCGCAAGGAGTCAGTCAGCAGCTCTCCGGGACAGATGGTGTTGAGGGCGGTGAGGAGAGGTCCCATCAACTCCCCAGGCCCCCTCATCTCAGTTCATTCCGTCCCCAATAAAACAAAAGAGAATCCAGCAGCACCGACCTCAAAGAGGAGGGAGGGCTGTCAGCGCTCGGCAGCGCAACGAGCTCCTCTGCGCTCCTCACTGCCCCGGCTTTCCCGCGGTGGCTCTCGCGGTGACGGCGGCGGCGGTGGCGGCGGCGGAGACCGCGGCTCTCGCGTCGGGAGCCTCCCTCGGACTCAGCACCTGGAGCGGCGAACAGCTCCGCGCCTCATTCCGCTGACTCCGCCTCCCCTGCGCGGCCGTAGCCAATGGAGATCCTGGCCACGCCCAGAAGGCCGCCCATTGGGGGCGCCTTCTCCACTCTCTTCGGCCCAGCAGGCGGGTTTCTCTAGCTTTTCGTCAAGACCGCATGCCCTAGAGACTGTCGGAGTTTTTGTACTGCCTTCTGGAACTCGTAGTCCTTTAAGGACGCGAAGGGGGCTTATGCCGCGGGCAGGTTACCGGGGGTGGACTGCATTTCCCAGGGTGCATGAAGAAACCGAGGCGCTGAGGAGGGCGGGAGGACTGTTTCCATAGCAAAGGCGGCTGGTTGGGGCCGGCTGACTGAGAAATGGGGCAGGCCGCGGGACCCTCGGATTGTGCGTGACTACCGGCAGCCTCTTGGGAGGGCGTTTCGATTTTTTTTTTTTTTTTTTTTTTTTTTTTTTGTCGTTCTCGGCACCCTCCACGGGACTCTGGGCCTCAGTTTTCCTACCCGAGAAGAAAGGTGTGGAGCCGTCCCCCTGCCCACAGTCCGCGGTGATGGGGCAAACCGAGGTCGAGCCGCTCTGGTTTGCCCAGCAAAGGTGAGAGAGGACGGAGGAGACCTGTGGCTTGAGAGTGTGGCATTCTGAACTTTATCGCTTTAGTTTTGTCTCGAACTTATAGAGGAGTGCTTTACTTTGGTCATATCCCTTGAGCCGTCAAGGTCTTATCCAGTCTTCCCATCCAGGATTCTGGTCTCCTTACGCCATCCCTGATACGGCAACATTTTCCCCAGAGTAGCCAGAGGGCGCTACTCCTCATTATCTATGGAATTAAGCCCACACTCCTCTCAACATTGCTCTAAGGGCCCTTCTAAATCTGGTCTCCACCTTGTTCTTGCGACACTCTGAACTTCTTTTGGTGTCTGGGAAGTCTTAACCACCCGTTTTCTCTCACTCTGGTGGTTCCCTCCACCCTTGTACTCAGCTAACCCCTCACACTCTTCAAGCCCCAGCCTAGACGTTGCGTCTTCTGTGAAGCCTTCCTAGATGTCTGGCTCCATATTAGGTATTCCACCTTGCATATGAGCAGCACCCTCTACTTCCCCTATTCCATTTGTGTGCTTATGTATCCATCTTCCACATGATAAGATCCACAGAACAGGGGCCATGTCTATATTATTCATAGGTATAAGCCAGTGCCTATAGTGTCTGACACATAGTAGGTACTCTGAGATATTTGTTGAGTTGAAAATGAATTGAACACTAATTGAATTTTACTCACACCTCCGTGCTCTTAATTTCCTAAGGTTGTGTATTTTCCATTGCTGAAAACGTTCAACTAGAGGGATGCCACCCTCATGAGGAAATGTTTGTCATTCATATAATGGATTGGAATTTTGCCTGAGTGCTTTGAGAGTCCTTAGAATTCTATGACACTAGGGACTCATAGATTCATGCTGATCATTACTTGGAAGTCTTGTCAGTTCTCCACTAAAGGTCATCAGTTCTTCATGTTCCCCTATTTCTAGCTGTTTGCCCTTCTTTCTGTGCCTAAATTCCCTACCTCCCACTCCCTTTCTGGGAAAGATCTTCTGCCCCTGTCAGTTGTGAAGCAGTGACAGTCTGAGATGCCTGCCCTTCTTTCAGTCTCTGCTCAGCATCATAGGGCCCTGGTGGTGATGTCCCACCTTGCTAGTTAGTTTTTTTTTTTTTTTTTCCCTGAATCTTTTTCCACTCAGGGCTCTGGTCTTGGCCAGATGGTCCAATTAATCCCACACATGCTTCATATGTCACCCCACCAGACTTTTGGGTGTATTTCAGCTAAAGCATTCTTGGGAGAATATATGGGTATAATTAATTCATGGCCAAAGAAATAACCAGGGGGACTGTTACCCTGAACCTGTTTCAAACCCAAGAGACAGATCCTGAGAAAAAGCAACGCTGTCATCCTTGAGTTGATGATATCCACGGAGGGAAGGCTAGGAAGGGGGAATGAGTAAAATGGGTTGCATTTGAGGAGGAAATAACAGGACCTCTAAGAGGCATGGCAGAGGGACTTTGATCCAGACCAAACCATAAGGGAAGGCCACTGAGCTGGATAAACAAATGGGGCCTCATTACTGAAGATGAGAAAACTATAAGGAGGGGGAAGAAATAGGATTTGTGCTGACACAGAGTGCCTAGTTCTCTGGATGCAGTGAGAGCAGAGGTTTTTGGAAAAGTAGGTGGGGGAAGACTAGGCCACAGGATGGGCATCAACAGAGCATTGGCAGAGTTATCAACAGAAGGTTAACAAAGAATGCTGCGTAGAGCCACAGCTGAAACTCCGGAGGTCAGCGTAGCCGTAAGTAGTAGGGCTACTTTTCAGGAAATCATTGCAAATAGTGAAAACCAGGGTTCCGTGATTCTCCCAGAAAGCAGGGACTAAAATAGCATCATCCACATGTTCAAGTGAAGTCAGAAAATCTGGATTCTAATTCTGACTTTGCCTCCAATTCGATGTGTGACCCTGGGCTGGACCTGTTTCTTCAGTTGTAAAATGGTATTTATTGGTTTTAGGGAGCAGCTAATAGGGTAAAGGTGGGGGGATTCAAACTTGCACAAACTACATTATCAGATCTGGAGTTTGCTTATTTGACAATGTTTTAATAGATAAATGAGATGCCTTATGTAAAGCACTTCACAAATATTAAGCACTTAATAAAATGTTCTTCATCTTGGATTATCAGAAATTGGTTTGACTGTGAATAAACAAGCAGGAGGTGGTGTCCTGGCTAATCTGGGTTCAAATTTCCGTTCTCTCTCTTACTAGTGGTATGATTTTGGTCAGGTATATGCTCAATATATTTGTTTTGCCATTTTTTAGGGGTGGTTTTAGAAAATAGAAGCCTAAGAGAATGGAATTCTAGCTACTTGGAACCTAGGGTTACAAAGGATTTTAGGGGAACATTGAGCTAGACTCCTACCATGTTAAAGGGGAAAAAAAGGTCTCAGTGAAGTTCCATAGGTCTTCTGATTAAATATTGTGGGGATTAACCAGAATGTTGAATCTCAGACATGGGGTTGGATTAACCAGGGCTGGGTTTTGAAGAGCCTAGTATACTAGGCTAAGGAATATAACTTTATTCTAAAGATGAAGATTTTTAGGGAGACATGTATTCTGAAAAGTCTGAGGCCTGTGTGGAAAATGATCAGGAGAAGATGAGGCTGGAATGTAGGTCAGAAGCTGCTGCAGTGTTCCAGCACAGCATCTATGAAGATAGAAAAGAGAGGGAAGATCTGAGATGTGTTAGGGAGGTAAATATTCAAAGGACTTTGTGAGTGATGAGTTGAGGGCCTGGAGGAGAGTGGTGTGTTAAGGATGATACCTGGATGTCTGCCTTGGAAAACTTGGTGGACGGATGGTGGTACTTTCCCCTGAGGTGAGGAATAGTAAAGGAGCAGGTGGGTTTGAAATGAGTGGGAGACAACCAGGTGAGATGTCCAGTAGGTTTGGCTTGGGAAAGTGCCTTAATATTTGGGAATTCATGTCCAAAGAAGAAATAACCAGAAGGACTATTACCCTAAAACTAATTCAAACCAAGAAAACAGATCCTGAGAGCCTATCATACTTGAGAGATCTGATCTGGAAAAAAGAGTCATAAGTTAACAAGTTAGGAGTACATACATCATAATCAAAACCATGGGAATGGTAAAATCCTTCACCAGAGAGAGTCAAAGAGAAAACCAAAATCCTTTGGGAAATACCAACGTAGATAACTCTTAGAAATGGTTTTGAAGGGGAGGAGGGAGAAAACCAGAAAGGATGTAGAGCTGAGAGACAAATTTGGTTAAGTTGAGAGAGGTTAGGACATTTAAAAATGCTGATGGGGAAAAGCCAGTAGAGGGACAGTTGAGGATAAAGGAAAGAGAAGGGTGGAAGGATGGAGTGAGGTCAGCAAGATGGTAGAAGGTGGTAGAGTTCAGACTCAGCCTCAGGCAGGAGGAGGGCCTACTTTTCATTTAAGACGGGAGGGGAAAAAGGAAGGAGGAGTTGGAGATGCAAGTAGGTTGGTAGGTCGGTGGGTACCAGGTGGTTGGGAGATGGGATCAGGAAATGGAGGCAGTTCATACCCAGTGGCCATTACTTCTTATGTGATGTCAGAGGCAAGGATATCTGCTCAGTGTGAGGGAATTGGATGGAATGGAAAGCTTGGAAAAGAGTGAAAACGTTCAAGATGGCTGCTGTGGAAAAGAGGACGGAAAGCTAATAGCAGTCCACACGCACCACAGGGCAGTAGTGAGGGCTTGCTGTGGTTGAAAGCCATGGGTTTGCGGGGCACTAATTTGTAGGGTTCGAGGCTTTCTTCAGCATCCTATCAACGCTGAGATAGGCGTGGGAAAGGCTATTGGTGAGGCTGTTCCAGGGCTGGGCTTTGCTGGACAAAGGAGACCAGAAAGCAAGGAAGTTGGAGATGTTGACAAGAGAGGTAGGAGTGCTGGGCCACTAAGAGGAAGGAGGTGAAGCCAGGATGGAGTGGGCAGAGGGGTGGAGGTGGAGGGGTGGAGTTCTTAGTATAGTAAGAAGAATGATGTGATGGGTGGGAGGGAAGAGCAGGGAGGGCAGGCAGTGCTGATCAGAGGTAGAGGAACTCTGGTCAGGGGCAATGGCAGGGTGACTGGAGAGGACAGAGGAGGTCATGGGAAGGCATTGAAAGGCAATTTTGTAGGTCATTGGCAGGTCACTCATAAAGATGGCTGCTTTGATGGAGAGAGGAATCCTGGTAGTTCTGTGTCAAAATATATGGTAAGTGAGAAGTTAACAGATGGTAAGAAGGAGGGATAGGGTGCAGAAACCTCTGACATGAGTGACACAGAAGTCAAGATGTTGGAGAGCTAAGAAGAAGCCCTCTCACTCTCATAAGAGCCATGACTTTCTTGTACATTTTCATAGAGGTATCATCTCAACATGATCAGTTTTATACACACCTAAAAGGCAGGATGTCTAGGAATAAACTTAATGAAACCGAAAAACAATTCTAGATTTCATGGGGAAGTTGTATCAACCAAGTTCAATGTAGTGTTTCCTGCAGTTTATATTTTGGTGTAGTTTGTAGATTTAAGTATGTGCATATCAACTAGAAAATGTGTTTTAAAAATTTTGCAAATTTCATTTCTTAGCAACGATTTGTTTTCTCAGTTTAGAACATAAATTAGAGAACTTGTGTTGATTCTTTTTCAAATGTAGAGTTTAGAGCTTAATTCATGCCTTTGAAATGCCATGAATTTGAAATGCAGCCATTTTCCTTTCTGCATCCTTGAAAAGGATTACAAGGATTTTATTAGTTTTTCAGATAATCTTGCCAGCACATACAGACTTTCCACAAGGGCCTCCTATCAGTAATGTTGGGTTGTGAGTGATGCTGTAGGAGTGCCGTATGTGAGCTATGTAAGACAAGTCAAGTAAGCAGCCAACTTTAAGATTTTCCCAACAGAGACACCTGGATGGCTCAGTCAGTTAAGCGTCCGACTTTGGCTAGGGTCATGATCTCGCAGTTTGTGGGTTGGAGCCCCCCATCGGGCTGTTCACTGACAGCTCAGAGACTGGAGCCTACTTCAGATTCTGTGCCTCCCTTTCTCTCTACCCCTCCCCCACTTGTACTCTGTGTGTCTCTCTCTCAAAAATAAACATTAAAAGATAAAAAAAAAAAAAAAAGATTTTCCCAGAAGCAGCTCAGTTTACAATTATGGGACTTGGTATAGAATATGAAATTGCATCTAAATGTTAATTGAGAAAAATGATTTTTCATAGTTTTTAAAGAAAAATGACAAAATCGCTGCATTGCTATGAACAATCTTTGTCTTAAAAAACCCAATGTTATTTAAAAATATTTTTGTATGGTTAATGTCTTTGTAATCTTGAAGTAGTTTTGCTATTCCAGACCCTGAGAATAGTGGGGGTGCTCAGAAAGTATTTTGTAAATCAGTTCATGAATGTTATGATAATCTGTTCTTTGTTTAAAATACTTCCTTTTATCTTAAACTCTCATAAAGTATTCTTGTAAAAAGAATGATTCTTTCTAAACGTAAGTCAAATCACATCACACCTCTGCTCAAACTCCCAGTGGCTTCTTTGTCTCACTGAAAGCAAACATACTCTGACTCCTGTAGCATCTCTGCCTTATCTCCTAGTACCCCGTGTTTCAGCACATTGATCTCCTTGCTGTTCCTTGAGTGTACCAAGTACACTCTGGCCTCAGGGCCCTTGCACTTGCTGTTTCCTTTGCTTGGAGGCTCTTTTCCTAAGTATCCTCATGGACACCCATATGAAATGACAGCCTTTCCTCTCCTAACACTCTCTATCCCCCATTCTGCTTTTTTTTTTTCTTCCTCCAATAGCACTTATCACCATCTGACATACATTCTCTTATCTGTTTATTTTCGATCTCTCTCCCACTCTCACACCTCCAGTAACCCACTAACATAAACTACCCATTAGGGTAGAGACTGTCTGTTTTTTTGTTTTTGTTTTTGTTTTTACTGTTGTATTCACAGCATGTGGCACAGCACCTGATATATAATAGATACTCAGTAAGACATGTTGAATAAATAAGAATAACACATCATCCCTAGTATGTAACCCAAACATCTTATTTAAAAATTCGTTCCACATTACACTCTACATGTAGGACACATGTATATATAGTCTTTCATATTCTGGAAATCATAGTTTAGATATAATTTTGAGTTCTGCTTTTTTTTTTTAACATAACATGTAATAAGCATTTTCTCTTGCTAAGATTGAATTCATTTGTTCAGTTGTTCATTCACTCATTCGTTCAACAAATATTTAATGAACTATTTCTGTGTTTCAGACAGAGCTGGATCTATAGTAGTAAACAGGATGCAGGACTTGCCCTCAAGGAACAAAGATTCTTTATAAACACCATCTGTAATGATTGCCTAATATTCCATCAAAACTATACTATATTTAATCTCTTCCCTATTTAAGGCTTACTGTTTATTATTAATAATGATGTAATGAGTACTTCCAAGTCAATAGCAATCACCCTTTAAATTGTTCCTTAAGGTAAATTCCCAAGTGAACAGTTATTGAGTTGAAGGATTAAAAATAATTTTGGTGTTTTGATATTACTTGCCATGTTGATTTCCAAAAAGGTGGTACCCACTTTATCCAGTCACCAGCACAAATTCCAATTTTATCCCAGTCTCTCCAGCATTAGACATTTCTTTTTGTTTTGGCTGATGTAAAGTATAAAATGATTCTTGTTTGTATTTTTGCATATAATTGATGTCTAGTAAAAGTGCCCATTTTTTGTTTTCTTTTTTTTCTTATCTTTTTGTCATTGGTTAATTCACTAGGTCCCTAGGAGGCTCTTGGAGGGTCATTGTCCTAACTTGTGGGTCATGCCTGCCCTTTTAACACACATCAGAGGCTTATAGCATCTTAGAGTTGGAAGAGATTGTGTTTATCATCTAGTTCAACTGAAATTTCTAGTAGATGGCTCTCTAGCCTCTGTTGGCAAATCCCTGGCAATAGAGACTCACAACCTCATGGGGAAGTGTATCTTGTTTTTGCCAGGTTCTACAGATACTGAGGTGGCAGCTCATCCCTGTGGTTCCCGTGTGGCCCCAGTTCTGCCCTCTGAAGCTCAGAGCCCACATACCAGATGTTACGGAACCTCTTTACCTTGGCTGCCCCTCTCTGCAAATATGTGGCCAGACTAGAATGTTCAAGCCCGGGTAAGTCCAGCAGGCCTAGAACCCAAGACGCTGTCCCACCCATAAATCTGCAGTGGTATATCAGCCACCTCTTCAGCTGGGTTCATATGAAGTTTAAGATTAGATGAGATTCTGAGACCTTCTTAAAGTGACCTGTAGCCAGGTCACACATTTCTGCAGTTGATCTTTTAAACCTGAAAACAAAACTTTGCTTTTCTCCCTGTTTTATATCAATATATCAGTAGAGGAGCTGCTCTGGTCACACTCCTGCTGTCTAAAATGGGGATAAAAAGGGGCGCCTGGGTGGCTCAGTCGGTTAAGTGTCCAACTTCAGTTTAGGTCATGATCTCACAGTTCGTGGGTTCAAGGCCCACATCAGGCTCTGTGCTGACAGCTCAGAGCCTGGAGCCTGCTTCAGATTCTGTGTCTCCTTCTTTATCTGCCCCTCCCCCATGCGCGCGCGTGCTCTCTCTCTCTCTCTCTCTCTCTCCAAAATAAATAAACATTAAAAAAATAAATAAAATGGGGAAAATAGGAGTCATTCTGACAACTTCGTGTGTTAGTGTGATGATTGAGTACAATGCAAAGTTGAACATTTGTCACCCATTTTGGTTGCCTAGCAACTGAGCCTCCTTCCTATGCTTGAGGAATCCTATGCCTCATGAGGTGGAGCCATCTTCCTTTACAGCTAGGGCGTGGACATTGGCTTGAGGCTCAGGCTCCTCCAGTCAGACAGGCCCCCTTCCTCCTGCTACACCTCACCAATTTTGAATTGTAAGCCAATGACAGCAAAGGAGCAGCATCTATTTTTAGTGATTTGATGGGTACAATCTCAGTTTAAGTGGTAGCAGTTTTACTGGCAGCATCCAGTATGAGGGTGTCTGTGGTGTAGGTGGTAGGGATGGTATCCTGCCATTCCAGACTCAGTGGTCACAGTAATGTGTTCTTAGACCACTGTTGAGTTGGGGTTTAGGACATTGTTTCTGACTGCGTGCTTCCAAGCCTGATTTTCTACCTTCTTGGAAATTTTGTGAGCTACTTACTCACTATCTTTTAATTTATGTCCTTTGCTGTGCACATTAGCCAAAGTTAGTTACTTTTGCTTACAACTAAAAATCCTAATCAGTACATACAGGATATGAAAAGTGTATTGGAAAGCACTAAGCACCACACACATGCAAGACATTATTGTAGTGGGTGTGAGGGGAGTGGGGGAGATAGGCCTGAACTCTACCTGCGAGAGTTCAGACAGGCCTAGGCATGCCTGGAAAGCTGGCCAGTGGGAGGGTATGATGGCAGGAACTTGTGGCCTGTACCTTGGCTCAACAGTAAGGCTGCCCACTGACCCTAAGGCAATTGGTATGGGGATGGCAGCTGCTAGAGGTCCTGCTGGGCACACATAAGTAGATTGGCTGCTTGCTGTCTCCTGCCCTTGGACTGTTACCAACAGCCAGGGCCAGGAGGTAGGGCTGGGCTGTAAAGCACATCTCTTAGGGTTGGACAGCTGCCCTTGGAGTGTCCTCACTGGGGTGGAAGAAGAATCCTGTCTGAATCTCTGCCCCCTCCCCGCCCCAATCACAAGAGGGATTATGACTGGGTTGGGGTCCTGTCCTGTGCTACCTTTAGGCTGCCCTTCATCCCACTGAGCTATAACTTGGCTTTCCAGCCCAGCTTGGCTATGCCTCCAGAGTCCTGCCTTGCAGGCTGCCATTTGCATCTATCAGTTCTGGTGTCCCAGAGTGGGGCTCAGGCTGGCACTGCTGCTCTGTTCAGATGTAGGCTCTTGGGATCTTTGTGACATTGAGGATAGCCTCCCTGGAGACTTTCTGTCTTGAACCCCTGATGCCTTTCAAATCAGCCCTGTTGGGTGTGTGTATGGCTGGTGGTGCTCTTTTTTAGGGCATTCCCTGATTAGTCAGGGGTCATGTCCTGGGCTCAGACCATGGTCATATCCAAAATGTGGTAGCATCAAGCACTGTTGAGAGGAATCGTCGTAGGGAGTTGTAGGTTCTATCCCTGCTATAGCCACGGATTTTGTGATGTTAACATCACAACTACCAAATTTTAATCATTTTGCCAAATATGAATGTATATAATATTATTTTGATATCAAAAACAAATAGAATAAAATCCACCATAAAAACAGCATAGAATAGGGGCGCCTGGGTGGCTCATTCAGTTAAGCAACCAACAGACTTTTGCTCAGATCATGATCTCATAGTTCATGAATTTGAGCCCCGCATTGGGTGAGCATGAACTCCACTTCGGGTGAGCTCTGCTTCTCTTGCTTTCTCTTATTAATCTTCACCATAATCCCATGAACTAGGTACTATTTTATTTTATTTTATTTTATTTTATTTTATTTTATATTTTTTAAAGATTTTGTTTTTAAGTAATCTCTACACCCAATGTGGGTCTTGAACCTATAACCCTGAAAACAAGAGTTGCATGCTCTACTGACTGAGCCAGCCAGGTGCCCAGAACTAGGTACCGTTTTAATTCCCATTTTACAGGGGCACCTGGGTGGCTCAGTTGGTTGAGCGTCCGACTTTGGCTCAGGTCATGATCTCGCAATCTGTGAGTTTGAGCCCCGCGTCCGGCTCTGTGCTGACAGCTCAGAGCCTGGAGCCTATTTCAGATTCTGTGTCTCCCTCCCTCCCCCTTCCCCCACTCATGCTGTGTCTCTGAATCTGTCTGTCTCTCTCTGTTAAAAATAAATAAACATTAAAAAAAAAATTAATTCCCATTTTACAGACAAGGAAACTGAGGCCTATAGAGGTTCTAAGACTAGCCCAAGGTCACACAGCCAGTAAGTGGGAGAGATGGGCCAGCCATCCACTGTCAGAGCCTGAGTACTGCCCTTCCTACTGCCCATTCTACTGTGGAACATCTCTGGCTATTGAAACGTTTTCTCTCACATGGAGCTAAAAATCTCCTTCTCACTAAGTTAGTACCATTTCTGTTTCTGCTTATGCCAGTAGCCCACCATGGCAGTCCCAACATCCCAGGTTGAGGTATCTCAACCTTTTAGCTCAGCTCTCTACTCCAGTCATACCTGGGGACACTTTAGCTTCTTCTGGGAACATCTGAACCATTTTGTATCTGCTAAATCCTAAGACATTCACTGTAGGAAGGTTATGGTTGGGTAGCTCACCAATTTTCTAGTTACTTTGACTCCAAAGGTACTGGCATGCAGTCTGTCCCACTCCTAGCAGAGTTATGGCAAGAAACAGTAAACCTAGCCACACTTAGGAAGGACTTGGTAGGGGGATACCGGGTGACTCGGTTGGTTGAGTGCTCGACTTCGGCTCAGGTCATGATCTCACAGTTTAAGAGTTTGAGCCCAGCATTGGGTTCTCTTGCTGTCAGGACAGAGCCTGTTTTGGATCTGCGGTCCTCCTCTCTCTCTGCCCCTCCCCTGCTTGCATGCACTCTCTCTCAAAAACAGACAAACAAACAAATAAACAAGTAAATAAGGACTTGGTAGAAATTTCTCTTTCTCTAAGTAAAATGGCAGTAAAACAGTCAAAACAGTAGAAACAGTATTAAAACTGTGCTAAAGATTGTTTTGCTGCATGGGAATCTTCTGCTTCTCTGACCAGAAGGCAAGCTTCATGAGGGTAGGAATTTTTGTTAGTTTTGTTTCCTGTTGTATCCCCAGTGCCTAGAACTATGTATGCCTGGAGCATAGTAAATATTCAAATATTTGATAAGTGAATTACTAGAATTAGGGGTGCCTGGGTGGCTCAGTCGCTTAAACATCCAACTTCGGCTCAGGTCACGATTGCACAGTCTGTGGGTTCATGCCCCACATTGGGCTCTGTGCTGATAGCTTGGAACCTGGAGCCTGCTTCAGATTCAGTGTCTCCCTCTCTTTGCCCCTCCCCTGCTCACACTCTTTCTCTCTCTCAAAAAAAAAATAAATAAATAAAAGCACTAAAAAAATTACTAGAATTAAATGAATCCTTGTCTGTAAAAAGGGAATTAAAATCTACATCTGGTGTTACTTCCTTGGGTTACTAAGTTGTTTTGGAGAATAATGTGATCTCCCAAGACCATGGCTTTGAATTTCTTCTTCCATTACCTCACCAGCAATTTTTCTAGTTTTGTTGTGATTTTGATTCATAGGAAGATAACCTTAACTGTATGTAAAGTACACTGAATAAATAGTCCTATTTTAAAAACAATTTCATTTAGGAGTACCTGGGTGGCTCAATCAGTTAAGGAACCGACTCTGGATTTTGGCTCAGGCCATAGTCTCTTAGGTTCATAAATTCAAGCCCTATATTGGACTCTGCTTTGGCAGCGTGGAGCCTATGTGGGATTCTTTCTCTGTGTCCCTCCCCTGCTCATGCTCTTTCTCTCTCTCAAAATAAATAAATAAACTTTTAAAAATCTTTCATTTGTTCTTGTAAACCTAAGGATAAACCGGAAATTGGTTTAGCTTGGTAAAGGGCAATATGCAGGAATTACTGGATTTCTTTTTTTTTTCTTTCCCCCATTCTTTTTTTTTTTAAATTTATTTAAATCCAAGTTAGTCAACATCTAGTGTAATAATGATTTCAGAAGTAGAATTTAGTGATCCATCACTTACGTACAACACCCAGTGCTCATCCTAAGTGCCTTCAGGAATTATTGGATTTCCCGTATCTTATCTTTCGGAAAAACATTCTGTGACTTTCTGCTTTGAATGTTGAGCTTAAATTCAGAATGTAAAATCATTAAGAAAGAGCTAAGCGAGAAGATTGCTGGTTCTTACATTTTTCTCATTGTTTATACACAAATATTACATGCTCATTGTTAAAAATAAAAGAATATGGGTAAGCAAAATGATGAATATAGAAATCACTTCTAGTCCTATCACTCAGAGGTGATCACTGTCACCATTTCTCTGTTTCTATCAAATACTGAAATTAGTTAACATGGTGATAGATTCAGGGAAGGAGCTACATTTTTCTGATGAGAAAGTAAACACAGGAGATCTGGTTTCCAGCCCAGGTCAACCTGTGTTAAGAGCAGCAACAGATGTGAGTCCAGCAAGACACAGGTAACAAATAGATAGGGTCACTCCAGTTCACACCCCAGAATCTGAGCTTAGGTGACCCAAGAAGTAGCAGAAGGCTAGAATGGGAGGGAGTAAGGAAAACAACTTTGAACTGGCTGAACATCCTAGATGTGACAAATTTCACAAAGTTTTCCTAGAATTGGGAGTGTCTTTTCATGAGAATTGAGGATCATCTTGGAAGAATCTGCCCTGATTTTTGCTCGCAAGTCAGAAAGACAGACTGTGCAAGCGAGGCTGTTGGGATAGTGAGGGTGGTGACCCCGAGGGCTCACTGTGTAATTGTTTGGTTTGTCTTCTGGGCCAGTTTGCTTCTACACTGATTTCCTAGGAAGGGGCCGTGTCACTTCTGGTTCATATCTTACAGCAGGAAAAGGTGGAGATCTGTGTGAATCGCACCTGAGGTCATATCCTTGGGCATCTTAGCATCTTCAAGCTGCCCTGAATGGGATCCCTGGGAAGTCCAGGGCATGGGCCTAATGACTTATGTTTTTCTTTCAAATTTAATACAAAATTTGCATTCTCCTCCATAATATTTGTCTTAGTGTTAAAATCATATTTTAAAAACTTTAAATGAAGTTGATATTCCAGGGTGTTAGATGTATAGACACTTTATGTAAATGTTGGTTGAATGAATGAATGTTGTTCATCTCAATATCCAGGATGCTCCAGGTCATGGCAAGTCTGAAAAGTCCACTGGGCTGGGAGGTAAAGAAATTAATACTTAATTGGGCATCACCTATATGCCACGTAAGTTTCCAGGTGTTTTACCTATGTAGTCCCAGTTTCATCCTCATGACCTTACAAGAATCCCTGTTTTATAGGCAAGTAACTGGAGAATCAGAGAAATTAGGTAAGTTTCTCAAGGTCTGGAATGGGGCAGGACCAAGTTGAAAATCCTGGCCTATCTGGGCCTCTGCTCTCTCCATACACCATGTGGCCACCTGCGGCCAGTTTACCCATCAATTTCTTAGAGACTTCATGGGCAATGCGGCCCACTGCTATGTCCTGGGGGCATGAAAGAAACACCATATTCTATCTTCCTGGTACTGAAGGCTGAAAGAGCAGGGGTCACAGGACTTGACTGTGGGCAGAAGAAGGCAGTACCTCTGGGGGTCTGGAGCACATCCCCTCATTCCTGAACAGGCCAAGTGAGAGTACACTGGGATGCTCCATGAGAAAAAAGGCTCACTTGCTATGTTATTTTAGGATAACAATCATTCAGGGTCGTTGTTGGCATTTTTAACAGGTTTAATCTTTTGAACTTTGTTCCTACTTTGTTATGGCTCAGGTTCAAGTTTCACTGGCTCCTCTCAGCCATGAGTTGAATGCCCCTGGTGAGGGACCCACACCATGGCTTTGTGGAACTCTCCAAAAGCACAAATTACAAGGTTCCAGATTATTCACAGATGTCCGGAGGTGGTTGTTAACATGATTATTCAGTGAAGGCATTGCGGTCCCTGAAGCAGAAGTGGCCATTTCACCTTCCAGGGAGAGCCCATAGTGTCTTTCTTCTCCTTAGGTTAAGCTCACAGCACCCTCTACTCTTTCTTCTAAAACTCCTTCCCTAGGGCCCAGGGCAGGCAGATATGTGTCAGGTAGATAGGGCACTTGAATCCTGGAGAGCTAGATTCCTTATAGGTGGTTGAAAAAAGTAAATACAGTATGAACCCACTGTATACAGGTTAGAGAAGGAGCTGGAAGACATATTCTTACATATTAACTAGCTGCCAGTTTTCCTTCTACCTATCTGTAGTTTAAAATTTTCCTGTCATTAACATGAGTTATTTTTCTCAAAAGAAAAAAGAAATTCTCTCTCTCTCTCTCTCTCTCTGCCCCTCTCCTGCTCTGGCGCTCTCTTTCTCTCTTTCAAAATAAATCAACATTAAAATAAGGAACTATAGGGCGCCTGGGTGACTCAGTCGTTAACCATCTGACTTTGGCTCAGATCATGATCTTATGGTTTATGAGTTTGAGTCCCACATGAGGTGAGATTGAGCCCCACTTCAGGTGACCTCGAGCCCCACTTTGGGTGAACATGAGTCCCACTCTGGGTAAGCCCTGCTTCTCTCTCTCTACCGCTTGTGGGATTCTCTCCCTCTCTCCCTCTCTCTCTCTGCCCCTTGCCTTCTCTCTCTCTCTCTCTCTCTCAAAAAAAAAAAAAAAAAAAAGAGAAAGAAAGAAAGAAAGAAAGAAAGAAATATACCACTGATAAGGAAGGGAGTCATAGCAATTCAATAAAATATTCAAACATTTAAAAAAAAAAGAGCTATATAACAAATCCTATTGTTGGCTCTTTAAGTAATTGTGACTTTTATGAATATAAAACAGTGCAGAGCAGGAATAACTGGCTGAAAATAGTTAAAAATTATAAAGCACAAAAAGTAGACTCCATCTCTAAATTCTGAAAAAAGGATAAAATTGCTGAAAGATGTTTAAGAGGGTGATAAAATTGCTGCAGTGTTCAGCAGCATGGTTTCTATTCAAAAAGCAAGGACTTAATCATTCTCATCCCCCTTTTCCAATAATAGTTCATCAAGTTGACCAAATTACTGCATTTTAGAAACTTGTAAACTTATCTTTTTAAGTACCTTCGACACCAGTCATCTGCACAGGGGTGGGAGGTACAGATAAGAATCTCATCCCATTGTTACCTCTGAGTTTGTGGGGTGGACATAATGCTGAGAGATATGGGCAGGCAAGGTCATGTGCCCATAGAAGCACTTGACCTTGATTGCTGACCCAGAAGCAAGGTGGGGTGTGGGCTGCTACTTCAATGTTGAAAACATCAACTCTATTCATTCGAATGGCTTTTCTATTTACTATATTTTAAGTTACAACAGACTATTATCTCTTCTATAAAAGAAAACTGGAGGGGTGCCTGGCTGGCTCAGTTGCAACTCTTGATCTCGGGGTTGTGAGTTCGAGTTGGGTATAGAGATTACTTAAAAATAAAATCTTAAAAAAAAAAAAAAAGAAAGAAAATGAAAGAAAACCAGAAAAGTCTCTTTTGTCTAGCAACTGCAGATGTTCCCAGAGCTGTTGTCATCTGCCCAGCACTCTCTGTGGCCTTAACCCTATGTCCAGCTGTACCCACTTTGCCTACCCTAACCTGGGAATAATCCAGCCTCTCATCTTGTCTGCAGGACTTCAGAGCTATTGAGCTCTACTGGGACAAAAGAAAATTAGTACCACACAGAGATGTGGTTTCCAACTCAGCCAGCTCTTTGCCAGTCCTTTTATTCACACCTAGCCAGACACTAATGCCATTCCCAATGGTGGCTTGTTTCCTGTTTGTCTAGCTCTCCTCAAATTGTCCACCCCACTGCTGTCTTTATCTCCAATGACCTTAACTTCTACTGTCCTGGGACAATGAAGCGTATCAGGTTCTCAGCTCCTCTCTTTTTTGTTTCTAAAAGGATCCACATGGCATTTCTAAGATGAATCCTCCTAGGCGCCCCTGCCCCCTTGACTCTTCCAGGATCCAGGACAATAAATTACCTTCTTTCTCTGATTTTCTAATCCTTCCTTTGTGTCTGTTTCCTTTCCTCTACCCGGTACACATAATTCTTTCCTATTCTAGGCAGGTGCTCTAACCTTCACTTTCTCTTCCCTGGCAGCTCCCATCCTGCACTTTATAAACAAACTTCTTGAAAGTAGCCTACATACTGTGCCTCCATTTCCTCAGTTTCTTTTATTCCCCACCAAGTGTAGGTTCTACCCCCATCATTCCACCAAAGTGGCCCTTGCTAAGGTCACCAGCAGCTTCTTAATTGTCAAATTATTAAATGAAATCTTCACTGATGTACCTCTGATATGTGATCAGTTTCTATAACTATCCTCCCCCCTTTTTATTGTTTATTTCTTTTGAGGGAGAGAGAGAGAGAGAGAGCAGGAAAGGTGCAGAGAGAGAGAGGGAGAGGGAGAATCCATATTGTTAGCACAGAGCCCAAAGTGGGGCTTGATTCCACCAACTGTGAGATCATGACCTGAGCCGAAATCAAGAGTCAGGCCGTTAATGGAGCCACCAAGGCACATGTATAACTCCTCCTTAAATCTCTGTGGTTTCTTTGGCATTTCTTGTCCCCTGATGCTTTCTACTGCCTCCTCTGACCTCTCTTCATCTAACCAATCCTTCAATACTCGTGATATTGACCCGTCCTTGACCCAGCTTCTCAACCTTTCTACCTTGGCTTCCTTCCATGAGCTTTTTAGTGACAAGGGGTTTGGGCCAGTGGCTGCCCAGCAGAGTTCTGTAGAGCTAGATACCATCAGTCTCTTTGATTTCTAACACATAGCCTTGACACAGAGGAGTAAATTTCTAATAATGGAAATTCGCCATTGAACCTTTGGTGGATTGGATGAGGTAAGTCTTCTAAGTGTCTGATATTCAACTATAGGAGGCCATCCCCTTCCCTGCTCAAGGACTCAACCAACATGGGGGACATAAGAGCTGTCACTCCTGAAGGCTGTATGCCCACAGGGCTGCTTCATGTTACGGTCCAGACTCTTCTATGTTGACACATGTAGCTGTAATTCATTCATCTTCATTGCTCTGTGTTATTCCACCATGTGGATATACTGCTATATCTATTCTCCTGATGAACATTAAGATTATTCCTAGCTTTTTATATTCCCACAATGCCCTGTAACACTCTCATATGGGTGCCCTGTACATATGTGCAGAATTTCTCTAGTATGTGCGTATCTTGGATTTTACTAGTGGATGGGATGCGAAGTTGCTTTCCAAAGGTTGTACCAATGTGCACTCCTACTGGTTTGCATAATAGTCCCCAACATTTTAAACCAAAGGTAAAGGTGAAAGCTCCACCTTGACTTTTCCTTGCTCCCAGGCATCTCCCTGCTGCTAGAACATTCCACATGGTTATGTGGGTACCACACCAGACCCTACTGTCTGCTTTCCATCTTTGCCTGGGCCCTCAGTGCTGTTGGGCTGTCTTCTTGCTTAAGCCCTGCTGGGAGAAGTCCCCATGCTCCACACTGAAGCTATTTCCAACTTTTTCAGGATTAGAACTTTCTCTTATGAGTGCCTGTTGCCAGAGCTAGCTTTGTAATTTGTAGGAAGTGGGGCCCCTTGCTTAAAAAGCAGGAATTGTCTTTTTCTTCTTCTCCTCCTCCTCCTCCTTCTCCTTTTCCTTCTTGTCTTGACCTGTAGTGGTGTTTTTATTTTTTTAATTTTTAATTTTTTAAAGTTTATTTATTTATTTTGAGAGAGAGAGAATGAGTGAGTACAAGGGAGGGGCAGAGAGAGAGGGAGGGAGAGAGAAAGAGAATCCCAAGCAGGCTCCTCACTGAGAGTGAGGAGCCTGATGTGGGGCTCAAACCCACGAACCGCGAGATCATGACCTGAGCCGAAATCAAAAGTCGGATGCCCAACCAACTGAGCCACCTAGGTGCCCCATGTAGCAGTGTTTTTAATTCGTTGTTTAATGTTGCACTTCCTCAGGCACAAGGGTGACTCACAGTTGCATATGTAGACCCTCACAGTGCCTAGGCCCTTGCCCTGTGATGCGGCACACACACCCAACCATGATCCTCCCTTCCAGGGCTGGTGCGGCCACTGGGTGGGGACAGTGGGCAGACAGCAGAGAACCTGTCCCAGGAAGGGTGGCCACAGGGGAATCAAGGTGCCCTCCCATTGGTGCATGCTCTCTTGTCCCATTGGACTTCGTTTACAAAGCATGAGCTCAAAAATAAAATTATTAAGGACTTTGAGGTAGCCACTATAGAGTATTAAATCCTGAGTGGAGACCCAAGCACAACTGCACTGTCGCTTATCCATGAAGCCAGCCCTACGTGCCACACCCCTCAGACCCAGCTGCCAAGATCTGCTTGCCTGCCATATTCTGGACTCACTGTGAGTGTGTTGAATTTTATTGGCACAGGCATCATGGTTTTTGCAAAAAGATCCCCAAATTGTCAAGTTTGGAGTTTGCATTCTTCCTTTTGCCCCAACGGCTTCGGTCACTTAACTTAATTCTTCTCTTGTATTTCTTTGTTTTAATAATGTAACAGTATTTTTATTCACTAAGTTTAAGTCTTCAAGTACCAAAATAATGTTTAAAATTATTTGGGTGTAACTGGATTGCTCAGTCAGCTAAGCATCCAACTCTTGATTTTGGCTGAGGTCATGATCTCACAGTTCATGGGATTGAGCCCTGCATCGGGCTCTGTGCTGGCAGCATGGGGCCTGCTTGGTATTCTCTCCCCCCCTCTCTCTGCCTACCCCCACCTCAAAATAAATAAATAAATCTTAAAAAATAAATTAAAAAAACTATTTGATGGAAAAGCATGGAAACTCCCTCTAGAGACTAAGCCAGCTACAGCTCTATTTGGCTAATACAATGTGTGGCTCTTTGTCTAATCTTGTGAAATACAAAGTCGACATGATAATCACCAGTAAAAGTAAGGCAATTTTGATTAACACAACTATACTCCACCAGAAATAATAATCAGGCATGATGAGAAATAGTGTAAAAGCTAGTTTTGCAATATTTCTAAACAAATTTGTTTTTAAAATTGTAAGACTATTTTCTCAACAAATATTGAGAATAGAAATATTAATTTCATATTCTGTTCATATGAGTATAAGGCATTCTCAACGTGATTTAAAATTGGATTTGGGGCAGAATAGAAAATTTGAAGAGTTATTTGGGCAGGGTGCCTGGGTGGCTCAGTCGGTTAAACATCGGACTCTTGATCTCAGGTCAGGACATGATCTCACAGTTTGTGAGTTGAGCCCCATGTCAATCTCTGCTGGGATTCTGTCTCTCCTTCTCTTTGCCCCTCCCCTGCTTGTTCTCTCTCTCTCAATAAAAAAAATTAAACTTAAAAAAAAGTTATTTGGGCTAACAGTTTTTTGCTATTCCTGTCTACTGAAATTTTCCAAAATACTGGGGTCTTTATGGCTACCAGTAGAGTTTGCTTAAAAAAAAAATGTAAAGGAAGCAACTGGGAACACCCACATGTTTGTTTATACATAACGTAGCCACGCATTTTTATAGTCATTTCTTGACTGATTCACCCAGAATCTGGGGGTCAGGTTCTGAATTTGTCTTATGATAAAGCAGCAGAGCCGCAACTCGCCCTGCCTGAGGGAAGGTGGCTGTGAGGTTAGAAGAAAAGCAAGGAGGGAAATTACATTTCTATGACACTTGTTTAACACATCTCCTTATTTAATGCTCACAACCGAGCCACTTGCAGGTGGAGAAACTGAGGCACAGAGCAGGGCAGTCACTCAGTCGAGGCCCCAGTGTGGAGAAGCCCTAGAGGCTGTCAGTTCAAACTACTGTCTCCCTCAAGAACAGCAGGGAGTCTGGCAGTGCTGAGCCCAGTGGTCTGGGGGCAGAAACAGTGTTCTCTGAGTCTGGTTCTCCTTTCTCTGTTCTCCTTTCAGCTAGCTTAGGGCCACACGGCTAGAATTGGCTGCTTCCAGAGGAAGGCCCCTGAGTGCTCTGTGCTGGCTGAGCCTTCCACAACCCACAGAGGTTTAGAGGAAGTTCAGTTTCTCGGATGGGGGGAGGTGAATGGCCCAGACAGCCTTTACCCAGAGCTCAGCCTGTGCAGAGCAAGCCATGCTCAGTGGGCGGGATTGCCCCAGGTAGCCTGACACAGGGCAGAAGGCTTTTACAAATCCGGAACTGAGGCCAGGAGAGAAGTGATCTGTCCAGGATCCTGCAGTAAACTGGCAGAGCCTGGCTCAGCGCTAGGCCGCTCTCCGTCTTCACCTTGGTTAGCCTGTGCCATGCAGCTGCAGGTGGTTGTGGATGGCACTTGTAGGACTGGTGGGTGCTGGTATCGCCTTGTCATTCTCACTTATTAGGAGCCTTGGAGCCACATTCTCCTTGGGAGTTGATGACATGTTTCTGAAATCAAATTAACTCTTTGATATCTGAGATCCTGGAATCTGGAATCGTTACATGTCTCATGTCTTGTCCCAACTCTGCTCCGGATTTTGGGTGACGAACAGATGGGAGCAGTTAATCTGAAATTCCTCAGGGCAAGATTTGCTAACTGTATCTTTGTGACCTGCAGGAAGTAAGGAAATCTTCTGAAGTGCTATACCCACAGTGTGCCATGCCCCGGGGAGAATGTAGCTCAGGCTGTAAGGTGAGCAAGGTAGCACTCTATTCAGAGCACCCAACAGGCTTCTTTACCCCAAGTGTGGAGCTGTCTTGGTCACTGTGGCTCTTCTTCCTGCTGGCCTGTCCCATCTGTCTTCTTTGCTTTGCTCGACATTTAGGGGCCAGCAGTATAACTCTGAGATGCCTTGGGACAAGAGCACAGAAAGCCCAAATGAGAAAGATGCCCAACTTGATAGTTGTCCCCAGCTGAGTTCCCTGCAGTCTCTTAGGTTCCTGGCCTCAAGCCCCACTTAGTGACTCTTGACACCTCTCACCTCAGCTCCTGGGGTCTCCAGGAGGCTTCCCAAATTCAGTCATGAGTGCCCCCCAACTCTGTCTCTTGAATCTTGAGGTAGACCTGCCTCCACCCCATGCCTGTTCAGGTATCCTTGGTCCCCTCCCCATTCAGCTCCTGAGTGACCCCTAATTTCGTAACAAAAGTCCCTGTACTTTACTCTCTTCCCTAGAGCCACACCGTCATTGATCTTTCTTAACCAACTCCCATCACCTAGAGTTAAGAAAGCCTTGTGGGGCACAACCAGCTACTTTGATAGTTTGGCAAGTGAGTGTGGGGTGGGAGTCAGAGCTGCATCAGATAGGAGCCATAATAGCAGGAGGATGAGGAGGGTGGGTGAACTGGTGCTATGCTACCCAGGAGGCAGGCCATGGAAGTCCAAGTCTGATGTGTAGTTCACAAGGCAAGCTCTAATTGGGCACAGGCCAAGAAGGCCAAAGTCTAGGGAAGGGGGATGGGAGGCAAGTGGTGAGTGAAAAGCAGAGCCTGGAGGCCAGTTGCAGCAATTAAGGGTTTCTGGTTCTCGTGCATCTCAGCAGAAAATGTGTGGGAGATGTAGCCATGGTCTATAGTCCTGACTATCGTGTGCTGCTTGCATTGTCAGGCCCACCTTCTGAACTTCTCTGCTCACTTGTGTACTCCTCACTACATCCCTGAAAGCCCAACCTTTGCTCCCAGCCCACATTGCTGGACCTCTGGCCCAAGGCTAGTACAGGAGCTGCCCTGCTAAGGCCAAGAGCGGTACATCAAGCCTTCAGGAGAAGCTCTGGTGGGGGCCCTCACTCTCTTTAGACTCCTTGGCACCCAGCCAGCCTTGGCCACTTGCTAAATCCTACCAGAATTCACACTCACTCACTCACTCACTCACAGATATACTCCCCATACACATCTCTTTGCTTTTGGCTGAGGTGTCGACGGCTTCTTCCTGTATCTGGCCTTGCCCTATCCTGTCCTGAGTTCTTTCTCCCTTCACTCAGGGATGGGATTTTGGAGTTCTACCTGGGCTGCTTCTGGTATCCAACCTGGTCAGCCCTGTTCTTGCTTCATGACCTCTCAGGGCTAATGTTACAGGGCTGAGGCTGTGAGAACCATGAGGGCAGGGGCCTCATCCATCTGAATGAGGCTGAATCCACAGTAACATCACATAGTAAGGGCCCAGTAAATATTTGATCAGGGGCCTGAGTTCCTAATCAGGTCAGGTCCCTGATGCCCCCTCCACCCTGTGCTGCATAGATGTAGATCTGTGTGTGGTACACATTAAAGGCCAGGTACTGGGGCACTGAGACAGATAGCAGAGCCCTGTGTCCTTCCACACATGACTACAGTTGGCTTTAGTGCCCTCTTGTTCACACCCTTATTTCTCTGAATGCCAGCAGGGACCAAAGCTCCCCTGGGAAGACCGTATTCTGTTACAACACAAATGGGAAACGTGCTGTGCCAATGTGAGCCCTGGACAAGTGCTTGGTGAGAAGAGAGGCCTTCTAGTTTTGCCTTGCCTATTGGGATGGCCATTCTGGGCACATGATTTTAATTAAAATTCATCAGACTTTGCCTGGTTATCTGGCCAGGTGGTGAGTTGTTAGCTAGTGTCTCTTGGGTGAGAGATCTAGAAAGCAAGCTTTCCCCACCATTCGGATGGCTGAGCTCAGTCAGGAATGTGTGGGAGGATGGGGAGTGATCCCAGGTTCTGAGCCTACAGAGACAGTGAGCTGAGGAGAGAACATGGATGTGGGCCTGAGCCAGAGAACAGAGCAAAGCCTGTGGCATCCACAAAGGTCACTGGCGCACTGATAGTGACCCAGAGAGAAAGCTCAGACTGTCTGCCATGCACAGCCCCTTGTCCCTGCAGCCAGGCCCTTGTCACAATCAAGGTGAACTTCCTAAGGAAATGGAACCACATTAGAACCCAGCGGGGAGAGGATGACTGTCACTGGAAGAGTCACCCTGCTTTTCAGGCATGCCTGAAAATCTACCTGTAGGCAGTTTCTGGAAACCAGATCATTTTGTGGATGCTGGTGATAGAGTGTGTGATTTAAAGGAACACCCAGAACGTCTGTCCATCAGGTGTCTAATTCCTTTGTCATTGTAACTTTGTGATATAATAAGAAATAGATATTTGGTCTTTGTCACTGGTTCCTAGCACAGAGCTTCTCAAATCCTTGCAGCTTCCTGAGTGATAGAGGTGAGAGGGGTATTTTTTGTTACTCCTATAAGCCCTTGCAACCATATCTGAATTTATGTTGATGAGATGGTTCTTGGGGAATGGGGGTTGGTTTCCAGAGGAACCAGCATGTGATTAGAGCCTTGGAAACTTCAGTCCCTGCCCTGCACCCTCCCCCATCTCTGGGGAGGAGAAAGCGGCTGGGGATTGACTTAAACATCAACAACCAATGATTAAATCAATTTGTGCCTTTCCAAAGGAGCCTCCATAAAATCTGTGAATGAAGGGAGGATCAGAGAGCTTCTGGGTTGGTGAACACACTGAGGCGCTTAGGAGAGTGGTGCACCCAGAGAGGGCATGGGACCTCCATACCCTTTCCCCAGACCTTGCTCTATGCAACTTTTCCATTTGGCTTTTCCCAAGTTGTGACCTTTATAATACACTGGGAACAGTGAAGTGTTTCCCTGAGTTCTGTGAACCATGTAGCAAATTATTGAACCTGAAAAGGGGCTCATGGGAACCTTTGATTTATAGCCAAGTTGGACAGAAGTGTGGGTTACCTGGGCACCCACTACTTTCAGTTGGCATCTGAAGTATATGCAATCTTGTGAGCCTGAGCCCTTAACCTGCAGGGTCTGCACTAACTCTGGGTAGTTAGTGTCAGAATTGCCTAAGGTGAGGGGAAAACCCACACATTTGGTATCAGAAGTGTTGTGAGTAGAGGAAACAGTTTTTCCTTTAGTCATGTGAGTAGTAACCCTAACACGTAAGTCCATTTTAGGGTTGGATTTTTTTTAGAAACATTTTTTTTATGTTTATTTATTTTTGAGAGAGAGAGACAGAGCACGAGCAGGGGAGGGGCAGAGAGAGGGGGACATAGAATCCAAAGCAGGCTCCAGGCTCTGAACTGTCAGCACAGAGCCTGACATGGGGTTCAAACCCATGGACCGCGAGATCATGACCTGAGCCGAAGTTGGATGCTTAACCAACTGAGCCACTCAGGTGCCCCTGGTTGGATATTTATGAATCCAGCTTTCTTTTAGTAAGACTCATGCTATCAAGGAAAACACACAGAGGTTGAGGGCAGGTCACACATGTTGGCAGGACTGCCAACAGGGTGGAGGATTGCATTCTTAGCCTAGTTGAATGCCATAGAAATTAACTCCCTCGTATAGCGTCAAGTGTTTAGCCCTCAGGAGTCAGTACCTCAAGAGACTTCAATCAGGTCAGCGTAGGAAAGATTGGAATCCAGGTTTAGCCAGTTGCTGCAGGAGCACCTTGCACATAGCTTTGGCTTTCTGGCTCCAGAATTTGACGAGTCACTGTAGGTTATATAATGACCATCTTGTCTGACAGCCCCAACCTGAAGGGTAAGCCTGGGTAGTTCAGTTCCTTCAAGAGCCAAGCATGGCTCAGCACCTCCCCTCTTCCTTATCCAGCTCTGCAGCAATGTTGGGACTATTTCCAGAGTCAGTTGTTGCACATTCCACAAATAAGGCAGGAGTGACAGTGGCGTACATGTCCCATGGTTGGGTAGATTCCTCCAGGAGCCAAATGTAATCACCACTGGCCTTCTGCTGCTGCCCAAGGAGTCTCCTCCATCATATGATGTCACCCTCTTCCTCTACAGGAGGCTTGACACAGAAGATACAGCCCTTTCCCTTGAGAACCCTAGAACAAGTGAGAGAGGTATGGATGAGTAGGTGAAGAAGAGTGACTGGTCTCCACCAAGGGGCCAAGTGTGGACACCTTCTTCCCCCTCTTTTGAACAGTTTTATTGAAACATAACTTATGTACAGTAAACTGCATATATTTAAAGCATACAATTTGATGAGTTTGACATGTGTCTATCCCTGTGAAACCATTACCACAGTCAAGACAAGGAATGTATTCATCACTCATTTTCCTGTGCCCCTTTGAAATCCTTCATCCCTGTCCTTCCTGTCCCACTTAGCCAACCACTGATCTGCTATCAGCCACTGTAGATCAGTTTACATTTTCTAGAATTGTATATATGTGGAATCATAGTAGGTGCACTTTGTCTGCCTTATTTCATAGCTTCATTATTTTAGTGTTCATCCATGTCATTACATGTATAAATAGTTTCTTTTTATTGCTGTGTAGTGGTCTATTGTGTGGATATACCACAGTTTGTTTATCCATATCCAATTGTGGATGGACAATTGAGTTGTTTCTGGTTTCGGGCTACCACAAATATAACTTCTATGAATGTTCATATACAAGTGTTTGAGTGAATGTGTGTTTTTATTTTTCTTGGGTAATTACCTAGGAGTGGAATGGCTGCGTCATATGGTGTATGTACATTTTAAATTTTTAAAAAACTGCCAAACTGGGGCAACTGGGTGGATTAGTCAGTCAGGCATCTGAATCTTGGTTTCAGCTCAGATCATGATGTCCCAGTTCGTGGGTTTGAGCCCCATGTCGTGTTCCGAGCTGACAGTGTAGAGCCTGCTGGGGATTTTCTCTCTCTCTCTCTCTCTTTCAAAATAAATAAATAAACGTAAAAACCTGCCAAACTGTTTTCCAAAGTGGTTGAATCATTTAATATTTTTACCAGCAATTTCTATGAGAGTTATAGTTGGCCCATATCCTTGACAACACTTGGTATGATAAGTCTTTTTAATTTTAGCCATTTTAGTGGGTGTGTAGTAGTATCTCATTATGCTTTTAATTTACATATCCCTAATAACTATGATGTTGAGCATCTTTCCATGTGTTTACTTGCCATTTATATATTTTCTCTGATAAAGTGTTAAAGTGTTTCTTCAAATTTTTCCCACTTTTAAAGTTGGGGTGTTCATATTAATATAATATATAAAATAATTATAATTTATATTATATTATATGTTATGATACATTAAAATATGTTACATATAATATATAATGTTACATATTATATAAAATTATATATATTATAAATATTTATAAACTATCCACCAAAAGGCTTGTATTTCAAATATATATTCAAATATGTTATATTTCCCCCTTGGAGTTTATTGACAAGTTCCATGATGAAGTGGCACAAGGTAACAACTATGTTGAAATATCAATGAAAAGACTAATGTTTATATTTGTTTATAGATGGATGTATGCTTTGCAAATATTTTCTCCTAGTCTTTGGCTTACCTTTTCATTTTTGTAGCAGTGTATTTTGAAGTACAAAAGTTTAAAATCTCGGTGAAGATTTTTAGATCAATATATTGATTTTTATCTTTTTTTTAATGTTTATTTATTTTTGAGACAGAGAGAGACAGAGCATGAACGGGGGGAGGGTCAGAGAGAGAGGGAGACACAGAATCTGAAACAGGCTCCAGGCTCTGAGCTCTCAGCACACAGCCCGACGCAGGGCTCGAACTCACAGACCGCGAGATCATGACCTGAGCCGAAGTCGGATGCTTAACCAACTGAGCCACCCAGGCGCCCCTTGATTTTTATCTTTTAAAGCCTGTGCTATTGTGTACTGTGTAGGAAATCTTTGCCAAATCCAAGGCCATCAAGAATTTCTCCTATATTTTCTTCTAGTCATTTTGTAGTTTTTGTTCTTACCTTTAAGTCAGTGATCCATTTTAATTTTTGTATCTGATGTGAGGTAAGAATCTAGGTTCATTTTCTTTCAAGATTCCTAGTGCTCTGGGTCAGTACTGTCTTCTCCCCACCACACCTCCATCTCTACCTCTTCATGAAGCCACCATCCTGTTCCAGTCTCTGATGTCTCATAAACTATTCAACCTCTGACTTCTTGCTGGACACTCAAGCACTTGATGGGGATCGTGCTTTGGATGCTCTGGTGTTTCCCTCTGGCATTGGTCATGGAGGCAAAGACCAGACGACATCCTTTTGAGGCCATTCCGCGCTTGATGGTCATGTGGTTCTGGTAATAATTTGCCTTCCCTGACATCTGTTTCCTGTAGTGACAGCCAAAGGATCTGGAACTCCCCAGTGGGAGAGACAACCACTCTTAGGGTTCTAAAAACCAACTGGAATCTCAACCTGCCTGACATCCTTGTTGGCACTTGCAACAACCCATGTGTATGGAAGGGAGGCAGTCTTTCTGAGTGGGACCAGCTGTTGTTGTTATCATCATACCAGGAGTGAGCAAACTGAGGTTTCATAAGATTCAGTGACCTGTCCAAGATCATTCAACTGGCTCATCACATAGTGCCTTAATCCCTGGGTCCACAAAGGACCCAGGCTCCCAGGCCAGCAGTTTCCACTCTATAAATGTGGCAAGTTGCATGTGGGATTTTCCTGCCAAAAGGACAAACTAGTCCCGTGTTCTTTTATGGTTTCAAAGAAAAGGAACTTCAATGGGTGAAAGGTTTTAAAGAGCATACTTAAGGTCTTGGGTGTAAGTTGAAGAACTAGGTTTGGGAGAGGCTGGTTTTCCCTTTGTGAGATGGATCTGGGCTTTATTTTTTCTTCTGCCCTTTGTTGGGTTCAGAAAGGAAGTGCTCCTGTAGGGTTCAGGGCTCAGCACATAGCACTGAGACTGTGGAGGAAAGAAAGTAGGGGCTACCTGATGTATATTCCCTTCAGTCCTGCACTCATCAGGCCCTCCACAATGCCTCACTGTCCCCATGAAGACCCAATCTCAGCCTGATGTCATCAGCCTGGCCCATTTCCAACCTCAGCTTCTTTTACCTGGCTCTTTCATCTAGCCTCCGTCCACCCAGACAGGCTGGTGGCCTCAGGGACATCCATACCCTTTACCTGGTGTGCACTTTTCTCATCCCTCAGTTTTGTGTACACGAGTACCCCCTGCACTTGGTCCCTCATGAGCCAGCTTGCATTTCAGTTTCTGTCAGCTGGTTGGGCCTGCTCCTGCCTTGGCACCCTCAGATGTACTAACCCTGTGTCCAAGGCTCAGTCTTGCAGAACCTCTTCCCCTGTGGCCTGAAACTGGTAATTAGGCCTCATCCCATTTCCTTGTTCATAGCTTTTCCATGGGACTTATCTCTCCACCTAGATTGTCAGCTCCTTCTGGACACGGACAGGTCTGTACCTTCCTCATTGCATCATAGCCCCTCAGCACCTGGTGTCATCCACACAGCACCGTATCTATATGGATTGCTTCAATTGGGTCTGAGTCTTGGCGGAATGGTGGGAGGTTTGCAGTGTATAGTTTTGTTATGAATTCTGGAAAGGAATTCTAAAACTCTGTGTGATGGTACAGAGATGCATACCACTGTCCAGGCTGGAGACTTGGGGTTAATAGAAGCCAGCGTTCACCTCTGAAGGCGAGAGGGGTAAGAAGGTCCACATAAGACAACTCCTAAATTCAGAACCAGCCTTTAGACCACCCAGGAGTGCCCATGCCCACAGAAACTTCCCTGTTGCTTCACACACAAGGAGAGCATGTGGCTGGGAGGGTTACACAGCACAGGCATGAATGCTGTACATGCCAAGATCCAGGAGAATGTGCCCTGGTCTCCCAAGCTGTGCTTGGGAAGGGGGAAGTTGTTAGATGGGCACAGAGTTTCAGCTTTGTAAGATGTAAAGAAGTTTGGAGATGAATGCTGGTGATGGTTATGTAACAGTGTGAATGTACTTTTAATGCCATGGAACTGGACACTTAAAAATGGCTAAGATGGGGGTGCCTGGGTGGCTCAGTCGATTAAGCGTCCAACTTTGGCTCAGGTTAGTGAGTTCAGGCTCCCACGTCCGACTCTGCTGACAGCTCGGAGCCTGGAACCTTCTTCAGATTCTGTCTCCCTCTGTCTCTCTGCCCGTCTCCTACTTGTGCTGTCTCTCTCTCTTAAAATCAATATTAAAAAATTTTTTTTAAATGGCTAAGATGGTAAATTTTATGTTATGTGTATTTTACCACAACTGAAAAAAAAACAAAACAGAACAACAACAACAACCTTGAAAGCTAGCTAGCTTAATGCTTAAGGGCATGGGACCTCTGAGTCAGACAAACAAAGCCAGGTTTGCTGCTTTTATAGTTGGGCAACCTTGGGCAAGTTAGTTCATTTCTCAAAGCCTCAGTTTCCTCATCAATGAAACTGGGATGATGTTAACACCAACTTGTGGAGTAGCTTTGAGGAGTGAATGGAGGTATTGCTGCACCAGGCAGTTGTTAATGCGGTGTCTGAGTCTCTTGCCTCAGGGAGCCCAGCACTGCTGGGGGTTGTGGGAGAGGGCACCGGAAGGGGTAGGCTGTGAAGCCTGGTAGCATTCAGATGTCTAAAGTGGACAAGTAGTGTGGGGGCTGTGTCAGGAGGCAGTGGGGGTCCCCTGGGGAGGGAGGGTGACTTTCCGTAGCCGTGCGGAGCAGGGAACAAAACCCGGCTCCATTACACACACACACACACACACACACACACACACACACACACACACACACACTGCGATGTTGAATCCTTTATCCTATTTTGTGCTTTTTATTCTTCTTATCTTTTTTGTGTTTCTCTTATGGACTGATTTTTTTTTTTTTAGTATTATTACTGTCTTTTTTTCTCCTCTACTAATTAGAAGTTACACATTGTGTTTCTTTTTCTTTTTCCTTTTAGTGGTTACCTTGAAATTACCACATGTATACTTACAAGGCCTAAAGTTAGCTAGTTACTTTACCTTCCTCTTTGGTAGTGCAGAACTTTAAAGCATCTTAACTCTGTTTTCCCCTTCATTATATGTTTTGTGCTTTAATTCTGTCTTGTTTTGCTATAACCTCACAAGACCTTGTAATTATCATTATAGTATAAGCCAACATTTGTTTAGTTTTACACACATATTTACTACTTTTTTGGCTCTTCACGTCTTCTTATATCTCAGATCTTCCATCTGGGATCATTTTCTTTCTGCCCAACATACATTCTTTACAATATCCTTTAATGAGAGTTCTCCGGTTACACATGCTCTCAGTTTTTGTTTGTCTGAAAATGTGTTTGCCTTGTGGTCATTCATGGAAGATGTTTTCCCTGGTTGAAGAATTCTGGGTTGTCTGGTCCCTTCCACCCCCAGCTTCTACTGTTGCCATTGACAAATGAGATGTTGGTATAAGGTACGCTACTTTTTCTTTGCTATTCTCTCTCTCTTTCTCTGTCACTGTCTCTGTCTCTTATGTTTGTGTTCTGCAATTTACTATATGTGTTTCTTTATTTTCCTCTTCCTTTTTAAAATCCTGCTTGAATTTTCTTGGTATTCTTATCTCTGAATGGCATCTCTTATCAGTTCAGAAAAATTCTAAGCCAGTATCTCTTCAAGAATTGCCTCTCTCCAGGGGCGCCTGGGTGGCTCAGTTGGTTAAGCTTCTGACTTCCACTCAGGTCATGATCTCCTGACCTGTGAGTTCGAGCCCTGCATCCGGCTCTGTGCTGATGGCTCATAGCCTGGATCCTGCTTTGGATTCTGTATCTCCCTCTCTCTCTGCCCCTTCCCTGCTCACACTCTGTCTCTCTCTCTCAAAAATAAATAAACATTTTTAAAAAATTAAAAAAAAAAAGAATCGCCTCTCCAGTCTCTCTCTCCTTCTAGAGGAGAATCTTAGGCCATTCTTTTCCATGTCTCTGAGCCCTTCCTCTGTATTTTTTTCTTTTTTTAAATGCAAATGTTTATAGCAACATGCTTCTTAATAGCCAAAAAGTAGAAACAACCCAAATGTCCATCAACAGATGAATGGACAAATAAAAATGGCATATCCACACAATGCAACATTACCCAGCCATTGAAGGAATGAAGTATGGCTACAGCTACAACAGGGATCAACTCTGAAAACTTTATGCCAAGTGAAAGAAACCAGACACAAAAGGCCACTTATTGTATGACTCCATTTATATGAAATATCCAGAATAGGCAAGTCCACAGAGACAATAGACCCGCAGGGTCTGGGGGTAGGAGAGAATGGGGAGTGATTATTAATGGTATAGAGTTTCTTTTTCAGGTAATGAAAATATTCTAAAATTAGGTAGTGGTGGTGGTTGCATAACTTTGTTAATACACTAAAGACTACTAAATTATATATTTTATTTATTTAATTTTTTTTAAATGTTTATTTATTTTTGAGAGAGAGAGATGGAGTGCAAGTGTGAAAGGGGCAGAGAGAGAGGGAGACACAGAATCCGAAGCAGGCTCCAGGCTCTGAGCTGTCAGCATAGAGATACGGGGCTCCAACCCATGAACCGTGAGATCATGACCTGAGCCAAAGTCAGACACTTAACCAACTGAGCCACCCAGGTGCCTCTAAATTGTACATTTTAAAGGGATGAATTTTGCAGTATGTGGATTCCATATTTTCTGTCTTTTGGTCTCTCTCTGCTCATTCCTCTTGCTTTCTTTCTCATCCATCTGCCAGTTTGCAAATGGCCCCTTTAGCTAAATCTAATCTTCCACTGCATTTTAAAATTACAGTTATAGTATTTTCGTTTCTGGAAGTTCTGTTTGCTTCTTTCTCAGATCTGTTAGGTCATTCTTTATAATTTCCTATTTTTTGCAGATATTTCCAAACTTGTCCTCTATTTCGTTAAACATATTAAGTATGGTTGGTTTATAGTCTGTGCTTGGCAATCCTGTCATTTGAAGGTGTAGGTTCATGTGGGCTATGTGCTGTCTCTTCTAGTTCTTGTTCATTGTTTCCTCGTGTGCTTGGTTATTTCTAGCTTGTGTACCACTGAGTATATTGGAAAATTTATTAGTGGGTATTTGTTGAGGCTTAGGATGAAGATACCTTCCCCCAGGTAGGATTTACACATCCTTCTGCCAGGTGCCCCACAGTATTAGCAGTGCAGGAGTACTTTGAACTAAATTCATGACTTTGGGTTTTTTGAACCATCCCATTGATGTGAATTTGGGCTGCTACTCTGTGTGAAGGTCAGCTGATGGTGTAACTTCTCAGTAACAGCCCCTTCCCCTTCTTTTTCATTCCCTGGGTACCAGTTTTAGGGTACCAGTTTAATCTGGGAGTGTCTTTTGGTAGATTCCTTACTTGGGTCAGGTCCTGAGTTTTGACATTTATCCACATTGCCCCTCAAGGCCATTAAAACTGAGATTCAGATATGCCTCTATTAGCAAGAGCCAGAAGGACTTCAGTTTTCCTTACTTCTCTAGGTTTTTGCCTCTCCTTCCATTTTGACCATATTCTTTTTTCTTTCTCCAGTTCTTCATTGTTCTCAAGAAGGCATTTTTCATGTTTCAGCCAGCATTTTTTGTTATTTTCAGCAACTATATTTCCTAAAACAGAAGTTGGCAGATCTTCTCATGCTATTTGACCTTACATAAGTCACTTCACTTCTCAGGAGAGGCGCCTGACCAGCAGCTCTAGTGCTGGGGAGCATGAAGAGCCTCTCAGGAAGTCTGGACCATGGCCTCAGTAGTATCTCTGGAAGTCCATTAGGCCTATTAGGGTATTAGACTGCAGATGGTTTGGGGTGCCTTGGCTTGCGAGCTGAACTTCTGGGAAAATCACTCCCCCTGGGTTTAGAAGGCTACTGGTGAGTGTCCCTTCCCAGAGGAACCGGCTTCCTGGGGCCAGGAGGCCAGGAGTGTCCATCCCCATCATGGGAAGCTGCAACAAGAGACTCCCCTGGGGGCTAAGCAGGCTCTTCCTAGAGTCACTTCTGACCTTTCTTCCCACTCCATTACAGCCCCCCACCTGGCCACCCCTGCCAGCCCAGCTCACCACAGTTCTCCTGACACCAGAGGGTTTTGTGTTTCCAAGGTCACAGACACTGTTTTCTGTGGATAACGTTTTCTTCTTCTTCTTTTTTTTTTTTATAATTCTTTTTAATGTTTATTTATTTTTGAGAGACAGAGAGAGAGACAGAGCTTGAGCAGGGGAGTGGCAGAGAGAGAGGGAGACACAGAGCCTGAAGCAGTCGTCAGGCTCCGAGCTGCCTGCACAGAGTCTGATGTGGGGCTTGAACCCACGAACAGTGAGATCGTGACCCAAGCTGAAGTCATACGCTTAACTGACTGAGCCACCCAGAAGCCCCAATAAATTTTCTTCTTAATAAGAACTCCCAAAAGGGGCACCTGGGTGGCTCATTTGGTTGAGCATATAACTCTTCATTTTGGCTCAAGTTGTGATCCCAGGGTCATGGAATCAAACCCCATCGAGCCCTATGTCAGGCTCTGTGCTGAGTGTGGAGCCTGCTTAAGACTCTCTCTCTGTCTGTCTGTCTCCCTCTCCCTCTCCCTCAGCCCCTCTCCCCCACTCGCATGCACTCTCTCTCTCTAAAAAAAAAAATAATAATAATAAAAATTAGGAAAAATAAGAGCTACCAAAACTCAGATGACACTGCAGTATCCTGTCCCTTCAGACCATTTGGTGTTGGTTAGGGAACCCCCTGTCCTTTCCTGAGCTTAGCCTCAGTCATTCCTGTCCCTATGGCCCTTATATCAGTTCCCTGGGAGGTGAGGTCTGGACATGTCCACTCTGACAATGTGTATTGCACGGTCCCTGCCTGGAGAGACCTTTCTAGATTTCCATCGGGTGGGGTAGGCAGCAGTTTGGAAATCATTGCGCTGGCTATAGAGCAGCCCAGGTCTGGAAGAAAGAGCAGTTCTATGATCCAAAATCATTATAGACTACATTGTATAAAGCAACCACTTTCTTATCAAATGCGGCACTTTATGCCGTTTTACTCATATGAATGTATAAAATAGACAGCTCTTTAAATAAGCTCAAACAGCTAAAAAAAAAAAAAAAAAAAAAAAAAAAAAAAGGTGCATGCCCTTACAAAATAGAATATGAGATTCAAATGCAGATAAAATACATCAATTAAGGAGCCCTAGTCAGTCCCTGGACTGCTGCAGTTTATACCCTTTAGAGAAAACAACTGTTCTCCAAAGGTTCAGCTACATCCTAATTATCCAGTGGGGAATCGGTGTGTCTTTGGAAGAAAACATTAACAAGGGCTTTTAGCATTAGCTATCTCCAAGAAATTCCCTGCAGAGACAGAGGGAGGAGAATTAGGCCAGTGCCAGACTCAGGCGCACATTCTTGTATCAAGAGGCCAATATTACTGCATCTTTTTTTTTTTTTTTTTTAATTTGGGGAATTTCTCTGGAATTCTTTGAATAGCAAAGTTTGTACTTCTTTTAAGGCACATCTTATCTCATATCTTAAGACATTTCTCTCGGATTTGCTAATCTTGTTTTCTTGGCCTGGGCTTCCCTTTCACCCTTTATCTGTCTGGCAAACCTCTTTTTATTACTCAGAGACTGTTGAAACAGCCCCTCCCCACAAAGCCTTCCCTGACCCTTGACACTCCCGGTAGAAAGACCAGCTCATCTAATTCTGCTGGAGAGTGAGATATGAATGATAATGACATAATCCAGATGCTGTTCCCACTTTGCTCCCACTACACCTGCTCTGGAACATCTTTGATCAGTTCATAGAGCACTCTGAATTGTGTTGTGTGGCCACTGTGCTGTGAGCCCTTTGCCCTTGCCCTCACTTTCGACATCCCTAAGCACTCTCACTGGACCTGGCTCTCAGGCTGAGGGTCAGTGAGTGTCTGAGTGCTGGCTGCAAGCCTCTATCTGGTAAGGTATTCATCTCTCTTCTTTGAGATACCTAGCACAGTGCTCCACATGCAGCAGGAACCTAAGAACATTTGTGGATTGAAAGAAAAGAAGTGAATTACAGATGCTTTGCCATCGAAGATGCTGAGGTGCCGAGAGTCTTAGCAACTTTTCTAAGCTAGAGTGTGTGGGCTTAAGAATGAGTTTGTAGGATCTCACTTTGGGATGCCAGCTTGACAAATTTTCAAACAATGTGACATTAGAAGGCCCATCTCCAAGAGAGGTGCCACAAGATACCTTCTAAGAGAGGCTGACCTTTAATGAGCCTTTTGGTGGGAAGCCACTTACTTAACCAGCTGGGATGGGACCCAAGAGCAACAAGGTCATGGCTGGTTCTGCTCAAGAGTAAATAATGGGATCGGCCCCGGTGGTATCACTTGTATTTTGAAAGAAGAATTTCACTTATGATTATCTGCCTGTGGCATCAGAAAATAGTTTGATGATCATTGGACAAATGATGCATTTCTGACTTGGGCCCAGGCTTGTTACCCCGGGGCAGTGCCTCTGGCTCTTGGCTGTCCCTCCTCCTGAGTATGCTCCAGTGGTGCAGGGACTTTCAGCCCCTAGCACATACATATGTCTCTAGTTACCAATCTAGATGCTTGTGGAAATACCCATCATTGCTGGGTATTTATTCTCCCAGATTTGATCCCGAAGACTGATTTCCTCTGGGCTGACTGTACTAGGCCCTGGCACTGTTCCCTGATTGATCAGGAAGAATGGGAGTTCTCTTCCACCTGTGTAGCCCAGCTCCTAATAGGTTACAGCTGAATGGGAATGCCAAGGCTGCAGGGCTAAATGGAGAAAGGGTTGCCCCCACACAGTCATCCAGTCAGAAGGCTGCGTAGGACCCCCGAACACATGGAGGAAGAGGTGGCCAGGACTGCTGGGCAGTTACTCAAGTCATCAGGGCTCATGGGGTTCCTTTTGCAGTGTTTCTCTCTCTTACTGTATCCAGGAGTCACTGAGGGGCCTGCCGCCCATTCCACCCCTTGGAGCTGTTAGCTGCAGATGGAGTCTCTGATGCCATTTTTCACCAGGCCTGGGGAATGCAGGCAAACAAACAGTTGTTGGAATTTCCTGATGAGCCTTGGAGCAGAGTCCTCAGCTCCTTGTGTGGGGAATAAGGGGGCCCACCTTACCCAACCCCACCCACCTGAGGCTCTGGCTGAGTCCTAATAGTATAATCTCTTCTCTTTCTAGGGAAGCAGTCTGCCTCTCCTTGGAGGCTGTGCCTTCTGCTCTTCCTGGTTCTTCCCACCTCTTAGCTCCTGTTCTTCTGAATCTCTCATGCCCCACCCCATGCTGACCCACCCCACTTTCCTGGGCATATTAAATTCACTGAATAAAGCCTCACGGATGCCCATGGGCCTGGCACAGACAAGACAGGGATGTATGTGATGCTGTCGCTAGCCTCAAGGAGCCCATAGTCTGCTGGGATGAACGGATGCTAACAGCAAATTGTGTACTTGGACTGTGGAGTACAGAGGAAGTTGCTGTTCACAGTGACCTGCTAGGGCTGGGAAGGCTTCTGTGGAGAGGGCACTACTGAGCAGGGCCTTGACAATGGAGTAGGAGTTTTCTGGGTGGTTGAGGCAGGAGACAGCCCTGCTGGCAGAGGGCACAGCGCGCACAAGTGTAGAATAGCATGGTACATTCAGGGAGCCACAACTGATTCATTGCCACACAAGAGAGATACAAGAGATGAGTCTGGAAAGGGTGACCAGGCTGCTAGAAAGGACTTGCAGACTGAGCTGGGTGCTCCTTATATCCTGAGGGCAACAGAAGACCACAATGGGGATACAGGGAGACTCTGCCCTTTCCTCTTCTTCTTTTTAAATAGCTTTATTGTTATAATTAATGTATATAAACTTTATTAAGTTATATATTATATATATAAACTGAACATACTTCAAGTATACAATATGGTGAGTTTTAACACATGTGTCCACCTGTAATACCATAACCACAATCAACATAATGAGTATATCCATCACTCCCAAAAGTTTCCTCATGTCCCTTTGTCATCCCTCCCTCCCATCCCCACTATCTGTAGTCAACCACCCATCTGTTGCCCTATCACTGTAGATTAGTTGGCATTGTCTGAAATTTACATAAATGAACTCATCTAGTATGTAATATTTTTATTTGTTCTTCTTATCAGTCAGCATAATTGTTTTGAGATTCATCCATATTGTGTATATTAACAGTTAATTTATTTTCATTGCTAAGTAGTATTCTATTGCATGAATGATACAACAATTTGGCTATCTCTTTACCTATCAATGGACATTTGGGTTGTTTCCACTTTCAGGCTACTACAAATTAAGTTGCTATGGATATTTGTGTACAAGTGTTTGTGTGAATATGTGCTTTTATTTCTCTTGGGTAAATCTCTAGGAATGAAATGGTCATGTCATATGACAGATGTATGGGTTTTTTTTTCATATTTTTCTTTCATTTTTCTACCTGAGTACTTCTACCTTTGAAAACCTCCATGTTGTGTGTGTGTGCATGCACATGCACACATTTATTTATTTTATTTTATTTTATTTTATTTTATTTTATTTTATTTTATTTTATTTTATTTTATTTCATTTTATTTTTTAAATTTACATCCAAATTAGTTAGAATATAGTGCAACAATGATTTCAGGAGTAGATTCCTCAGTGCCCCTTACCCATTTAGCCCATCCCCCCTCCCACAACCCCTCCAGTAACCCTCTCTTTGTTCTCCATATTTAAGAGTCTCTTCTGTTTTGTCCCCCACCCTGTTTTTATATTATTTTTGTTTCCCTTCCCTTATGTTCATCTGTTTTGTCTCTTAAAGTTCTCATATGAGTGAATTCATATGATATTTGTCTTTCTCTGACTAATTTCACTTAGCATAATACCCTCTAGTTCCATCCATGTAGTTGCAAATAGCAAGATTTCATTCTTTTTGATTGCCGAGTAATACTCCATTGTATATATGTAACCACATTTTCTTTATCCATTCATCCATTGATGGACATTTGGGCTCTTTCCATACTTTGGCTATTGTTGATAATGCTGCTATAAACATTGGGGTGCATGTGTCCCTTCGAAACAGCACACCTGCATCCCTTGGATAAATACCTAGTAGTGCAATTGCTGGGTCGTAGGGTAGTTCTATTTTTAGTTTTTTGAGGAATCTCCATACTGTTTTCCAGAGTGGCTGCACCAGCTTGTATTCCCATGACAGATATATGTTTAACTTTTATTTTACTTAAATTTTTAAAAAATGTTTATTTATTTTTGAGAGACAGAGACAGAGCGTGAGCAGGGGAGGGGCAGAGAGGGAGACAAAGAATCTGAAGCAGGGTCCAGGCTCCGAGGTGTCCGCACAGAGCCCATTGTGGGGCTCAAACCCACAGAACTGTGAGATCATGATCTGAGCTGAAGTCAGCGCTCAACCAACTGAGCCACCCAGGTGCCCCATGTTTAACTTTTAAAGAAATTGCCAAACTGTGTTTTATATTCCCATACATATCTTTTTCTGACTGCCTACAGACTGCAGGATGAACCTTCAGGACTGAGTCTCCTTTGGATTTGCCCAGCTAGTGACTACAACTGAAGCCCTGAGACATGTACTCCTTGGGACCAGGAAAGGTAAGAAGGGCATCCTGAAAATCCTTCCTGAAGATGATAAGACTTGGCATCATTTCGAGAGGCTTATTTGTCATTGATACTGCCCCAGGAGCTGGGGGAATTGAGTGGCACCTGAGGATAATGAACTAAGGACACCTCTGGCTCAGAACTTGAGAAAATCCCTCTGGACCCAAAGAGGCCACAAGCCCACAGATTAAAGCCCAAATTCTACAGAAATGAATTTTTGTGTAAATAAATGATTTTAGCTTATGTTGGATTGGGGCCCCAACCACTTGTGGGAGTGGCCATGGTCTCTGGGTCAGAGCCCTGTTCTAGGGAGGTGGCATCCCAGCCACACTGTTCTAGGAAGAGCCATAAAACTGAGGGTTCCAGAGCTCTGCAGACCTCCCAGGTGAAGGTTGCTAATCTAGGTACATTCCCCACAGATATGAGCTGTGGAGCAGTATCAAAGAGTAGAGAGCAAGACCAAGTCTGTGTCCTTCTGGCCACTGCTGGGGCCTGGCTTTTTTGGATGCTAATGTCTGTAGGGTGTGAGCCCTGCCAGAGTTTTGAGTGTGCTGTTCATTCATTCACATTCATTAGTGCCTCTTTGGAAGCAGAGATGACTCAGGCAAGTTGGGGTCAGGTTGTGAAATCTTCCAGTCTCTGCCAGACTTTTGGATGGATTTTATGGAAGGGGCATAACCTGGTGATTATATCAGGCTTACGTTTTAGAAAGGGGCCCTGGCAGCCAGTGTGGAGGATGGATTTGAGTGTGGCAGACCTCAGGTAGGGAGGTCATTAGGAAGAGGTAAGGGAAGATCTGAGTAGGCAGTGGCGGTGGGAGGACAAGGAACTTGGGACCAATGTGTGGTTGAGAAAGAGAAGAGTCAACACCACCTCACGGCTGTTAGCTCTCTTCTCTCATGACTTTAGTGACATTGCTGTCTCCCAGTTCCCACCAACCACGGACTGCATGAATAATAAATAAGCAGAGGGATGTTTGGAAGGATAGCGTGATGGCTGTGTGGCTCAGGAGTGAGCCAAGACATACATCTCTCCACACATGTTTCCATCACCTCCTGCCTGAGCAGCCATCCTTCAGTGAGGTGAAGATGGGGACTTCAGGTGTCCTCCTGGTCCAGCAGGATGTCACTGACTCATGGCTGACAGCTGTCAGCATAGACTGACTCCTGGAGGCTCAGTTAGTCACCTGGGAAACAAGGGCACTGCAGTCCCTTCTTGTCCTAGATTCCTAAATTAGTGAAGGAGTCCCTGGAACCAAAGCTTTAAACCTCTAGGAAGGAAAGACCTCAGTTTCTCATGAAAACCCCATCCTTGGGGGTAGGAGGGGAGGGCAAGACAAGCCAGATCCTGGTAGGAAGGTCAAAGGTCTCAGTTTGATGCCTGTTAAGGAGTTGGGTCACAGCCGGGATCGCTGAGTGTCAATGTCATGTGATCTTTGTCTGGTTAAGCACAGTGAATACAGCACTGTCCAGACACATTTCTGTTGTTTTTTTTTTTAATGTTTATTTATTTATTTTGAGAGAGAGAGAGAGAGAGAGCATGCAAGTGGGAGAAGGGCAGAGGGAGAGAAAGAGAGAGAGAATCCTAAGCAGGCCCCATGCTGTCAACACAGAGCATGATGTGGAGCTCAATCCCACAACTGTGGGATCATGCCCTGAGTCAAAATCAAGAGTCAGATGCTCAGCTGACTGAGACACCCAGGTGCCCTGCTTTTCTGTGGTTTTTAATGGCTTCGCGAAAGCTCCATCCACAGGGGACCGCAGAATGGCATTCACCATGACCAGAGTTCATCCCCAAAATAGTGTGCAGGGGCAGAGGGGGAAGGATGGAGGGGCTGTGGGCACAGGCCACTGGACTTGCATGATGTGGAGGAAAGAGCACTGCTGACATGTAGGAAAAGCCTAGCATCCTTGGTTCCAATCCCCTGTGCCCCCTCCCCTGGGCGACCACAAGAGAGAATCACTCCACCTGTCTGAGCTGATCTGGGCTCTGATCTCATGGTCTGCAAGTTGACATCTATGTCTGCATTCCCTCATTTTCAATCTGGGCCCCAAGAGGGTTGAGGTACCAGGTTTGAAAAGACAGATCATAGATGTTCACTCCTGCTTCTGCTCAGGCTGCAACTTGTTGGGAGTTGATGCCAAGTGTTGAAAGTGAGTGAATTGCTATATTTCTAAATCTGGGGCCCGGGCATTAGCTCTCAGCCTAGGTTCAGGGTTTTGATTTGGTCATGAGGAACATGATTGTGTGGTCAGCTGCTTCTGGCCTGGGGGGTGCTCACAAACCTTTTGAATCACCTGGAATTTCAGTCTTAGTGTTTCAGAGCTGGGAGAGCACCGAGTGGCTTCCCCTCAACCCTTTGCTGTGAGAGGAAATAGAAGCCCTGAGAAGGTGGAAGAGCAGCTGAGGCCGAGCAGCAGAAATGGCCAAGCTTGTCCACTTGGACTCTGAGGGGGTCTGGGGGACCTCAGTACTTGGTGTTCTGGGCTGCTGTACAGGAGGCACCCAGTGGTCATGGACTCGGAACAGCCTTGGCCCTGTTCCCTGCCCTGTGGCACCGCCAACAGGGCCCTCCTGCCCTTGTCTGTTGAACCTTTTAGAGAAGAGAGCCTGCCTGGTCATGCCTAGTTGGTGAATGTGGCCTTCCTGTCCGCCAGGCTATATTGCAGCAATAATAGCAGCAGGAGGGGGGAAAGTGGTCCAGGTACAGACAATGGAGGTGAGGAGCCCAAGGGTGGGGAGGGGACGGCAGAGGCCCAGTGCTAGAAGATAAGGCTTATGATGAGCTGGGTGGTGCCTGGCACACAGAGGAGGTAGCCCGGTTGTTGTTATTCTCAGTCCAGGGTACTCGCCTGGATTTGATGGTAAAAGCCAGAGCCAGGCACCGAACGGTGATGCCAGCCTGAGAAACCCTGGGAAGGAGGCCTGGTGATGAGGTGTTTGGCCCCAGGCCAGATGGTACAGGCTGGGCATCCCTGGACCCAGGGCATGGATTCCTGCCAGTGACTCAGACACTTTGGAGCAGAGGGGCAACCTGTAAATCTCCATGGCTCTGCCAGGAGGCCTACCTGGGGCAGCTGTCTCAGGTGAATGGGGAGGAATGCGGAAGGACTGGGTGGGCCATGGTCTGAGACGAGAGGCCGTGATCTTTGTGCTATATTTGTGCCACAAACACTCCCCCAGGCCTCCTAGTGCCACCTGGGAGCTGCAGATGTGGGGTGTATAGTTCAAGTGGCATGAGTCACCTCCACCTCCTTCTTCTGGGCTTTTCTCTTTATCCTCCATGCCCTGCCTTTTCAAGAGAGAGGAAATGCCTCTGGCTGCTTGCTGCATGAGTGATGGAAAGGGAGGAGCAGGTGGCCACACAGAGGTCCCTCAGCTCCCAGGCCTTGCACCCACAAGCATGGGTGGGGGGAGGATGACCCAGGGCTCTAGCGTATCTGGATTGGGGCATGGTGGGGGAAAGGAGCAGGCTGGATGAGCTTCCGACCCTGGCTTCTTGATGGTCACTGAGCACTTCCAGAGTTAAACCTCAGATCCTTCAGATGTGGACAGATACTAACCTTTCCCTCTCCCCTCATGCCCTTATATTCCCAGCAATGCTCTTACTCCTGGCTCTTTGCCCATCCTTTCCTCCTTCTTCCAAACCTTCCCTGCCCCCTGGCCCAGCTCAGTCCTCTTCCTAACCTGCTGCACCAGGCCTCGCAGACTTCCTGCCTTTATCTGTTCCCATCTGTACCAGTCTCAGATAGGGCAGGGAGCTGATGGAGGAGGCATCCAGGGAAGGAAGGTAGGAGGAGAGCAAGACACAGCCAGCTCATCTACAGCCAAGCAGGGGCCTGGAGTAGAGAGCTCCCAAGAAAGAAGGCCTGAGGGGGTAGTCATCTCTCTGAAATCTGTACCAGCAGGGGTGAGGAACAGGGATAGACGAACAGTGGGAGCCCTGGTCAGAGGGCCAGGCCAATAGGGACAGGCAGACGCTTCACTGGGAGTACTAGTTGTGGCCATGGTCAGTGGGATATATAGCAAAATAGAGGAAAGGCAGACACCTGGGTCTGGGTCTCTCTGGATGGTGAGGCAAAGGCTGAGGTCCTACCACATGCAGTCTCCCTGGAGACTTGATAGCAGGGGCCAGGCAGTGGAGCAGAGTGACAAATCTGATCATGAGTCACTAGAAAACCCATTTTGGGTGCAGAAGCAGACACGCACACCCCCATACCCATAAGCTCTACTTTTTAAATGGGACAGCACCTCTTTCTGGCAGTTTTGGAATGGCACTCACTGAAGGCAACCATAGGGCCTTTGGCATGGGCAGCTCCGCCCCATCCTTTACTCCTACTTCTCGTACCACAAGTGCATCTCTGCCTGAGCAAGGCCACTGTGGGTAGCTGGAGGTATTCTCAGCACCAGTGGTCACAGCCTGGCCAAAGTCATTACCCAGCCAACCAGCCCACACAGGTGAGGAACTCAGCATCCTGGGACTGCAGGCACCCACTTATTTTGAGCAAAATAGGGCTCCTGGCACAGCCCTGAACCTGTCATCTGCCCCTGAAAAGGCCTCATGGTGTCTTGGGTTCTCCCAGCACTCCAGGGAAGCAGTGTCTGGGCCTGAAGACCTGGCCAGCCACAGACCACACACTACAGGATTAACTAGCAATAACACACATCAATTTAACCTCATAAGGGAAGTTCACATTAAGGCCACAAGGAGATACCACCACACAACTATTAGATTGGTCAAAAGAAAAAAAAAAATGATATCAAGTCCTGGTCAAGATGCAAAGCAACTGGAACTCTTAAACATGGCTGGAGGAAATGCAAAAAGGTGCAGCCACTTTGGAAAACACTTTGGCATTTTCTTATAAAGTTAAGCGTTCTCTTACCATACGACCCAGAAATCCCAATCCTACGTATTTACCCAAGAGAAATGAACTTGCCCTTATACAAAAATCTGTATACAAACATTTATAGTGAACTTACTCCTAATTGCCCCAAACTGGAAATAACCCACATGTCCTTCAACCGGCAAGTAGATAAACAAACTGTGGTACATCCATACGGTGGGATATTCCTTGGCAATAAAAAGGAAATCAAACTTTCAAATGTATGATATGATATGAGTAAAAATAGGGATCAATCCCAAGTGTGTTGTGCTAAGTGAAAGAAGCCAGACTCAAAAGGCTCTATGATGTTATTCCACTTATAGTTTGGAAAAAGCAAACCTACAGGGACAGCAAAGAGATCAGGCACTGCCAGGGGTGGAGGTGGGAGTGGGGGTAGAGAGGCTCGACTACAAAAGAGCACCAGGGAACCCTCTGCGTTGATGGAAATATTTTCTGTGTTGGTTGTGGTAGTGATCATACCACCGTGCATTTATCAAAACTCCTAGAACTGTGCACTACAAAGGGTGGATTTTACGGTCTATAAATAATACTACATTCAACCTGATTTAAAACACACACACGCATACATTAATCACAGCCACTGTTTCTGAGCACCTACTAGGCCCTGTGCCAGGGGCTCTGAGTGTTTTCTCATCCATCCACTCATTTGCTCGCTCATTCAGCAAGCATTTATTGATGCCTCCACAAGGTGCACAATGTCTAATTACTCCTCTCTAACGCCTTCAAGCCCCACGGGTCCCTAAGTCGTATAGAGAAACTGGCAGGAAGATGTGGTGAGAGCCCAACCCTGGGGGCCTGCAGGCGAGCTTGAAGGTTCTCTGTGGGTACATTTTCATGAGGAGAGGAATTCCTAGCTTTGTCACCCTCACAAGGGATTCTGCAACTCATAAAAGAGAGACCAAGGTGAGGAACAAATCATAAGGACCCAGGAAGGGTTTGCTCTCTCTCTGAGGTGCTGATCTTGCACAAGCTGGCCAGGCCATGCCCCTCACAGCTCTGAACATGCAGCTGAGCTGAGGCAGAGTGTTGGGGCTCTGGGCTCACTTAGGTACACAGTTTTATTGCTGGGTGGCTGGTTCTCTGCTTGGGAACTATCTGCGTCTGCCCAGCTCAGATAGGAGTAACGCTTGCTTCTCTGGTAAGAATCCAAATGTGGGAACCCCCTGGATAAACCCAGCACGTGGGGTATACAGTCACAGGAACACTGTATAGCAGCAATAAAAATGAGCAAACCGGAGCTGCACATGTCCACATGGATTGATCTCAAAAATACCATGTGGAGTGGAGAACAGATGACAAGCTAGACAATATATGACACCATTGAAGTTTTTGTTTAGTAGTTGGACACCTTGTATTTATATGTGCAGATTCTTCAAAAATATCAAATTACATTTAAAAACACTTTTTAATTCTTTTCAGTTTTATTGAGATAATTGACAAACAGTACTGTATAAGTTTAAAGTATACAGCAGGACTCACATATATTGTGAAATGATTACCACAATAAGTTCTCATATAGATACCAAAAAAATTTTTTCTTTGTGATGAGAATTTTTACAATCAACTCTCTTAGAAACTTTCAAATATATCATATGGCGGTGTTAACTATAGTTATCATGTACATTAAGTATGTTTTAAAGACACAAAATAGTACCATATATTGTATGATTATAAACTTAGAAATATAAAAACATGAACAAGAAAGATGAATACTAACTTCAGAACTGAATTAGCTCTAGGGAAGGCATTACAAAAAACCAAAAAAAAAAAAAAACCAAATATAGCAAAAGGCTAACAAATAGATTTAACAAATCTGAGATTTAGGACTTAAATCACAGGGGTGTGTTGCATATTGTTTTCTGTACTTTTGGTTGAAATGTTTCATAATTTAAAAAAATACAAGCCAGAATGAACTTTGAAAACAGTATGCGCAGTAAAATAAGCCAGACACAAAAGAACATAGGGAGGGGCAGAGAGAGGGGGACAGAGGATCCCAAGCAGGCTCTGCACTGGCAGCAGAGAGCCCAATGCAGGGCTTGAACTTGTAAACCACGAGATCATGACTTGAGCTGAAGTCAGACACTTAACCAACTGAGCCACTCAGGTGCCCAATAAATAAACATTAAAAAGAAATCCAGAATAGGCAAATCTATAGAGACAAAAAGTAGATTAGTGGTTGCCTAGGGCTGAGGAGGATGCCAGGGAAAGGAGAGGTCATGGGTAAGGAGTGCGGGGTTTCTTTTTGTGGTGATGAAATGTGATGATGAAATGTTCTCAAATTCATTGTGGTCATGGATGCACAACTCTGCGAATATACTAGAAGCCATTAAATTGAATGCTTTAAATGGATGGAGTTTATACCTCAATTAATCTGCTTTAAAAAAACGTAAAAAGCCAAAAGAAGGAAAATCCTTTCTGTGTCAGCTACTCTAATAGAAGCCAAGGTCTGTGTGCTCTGACATGAGTTTCTTAGAGTCATCAGGAACCTTAGAACCTCCCCCACCACACCACCCACTAACATGAGGAGGGAACCCTGTTGGCCTGGCTCCCTGGGCTAGAGCTATTGCCACATCCATGGGGTTCTAAAAAGGAAGCGGAGTCATAGCCTCTACAGAATGAGGTTAATGAGAATCTGTTCCAGACTCCAGGGGTTCTGAGCCTTAATTAATACTCACTGTGAGGCTCTCTGTGATTGTGAAATCAGAGGTTCTGTAAATCTATACGGCAGTGGCCTTATTAGTACCAGCACATTACTCAAGAGAAAGAAGCCAGCCTTCTTATCACTGACTTAGCTCCCTGGAAAGGCTGGGCCCCCAGTGTCCAGGCCAGGCTGAAGCTCTCTCTCCTGCTCCCTTGTCTTGCTTTCTAGGCCGCTCCTGGGGTCCGAGTGGTCTGGGCCAGTCTGGGGCTTCAGGGCATCCTCCTCCCTGCCCTGAGCACTGTGGCCAGGCTCCTGATGGACAAAGACATCTGATTTGCAGATCTGAGGAAGGAAACCAGGTAGATTCCCCCACAGTACCCCACAGGTGATTTTCACTCCAAGCCTAAAGAAAGGTAGAGTGTTTCCTTTTTTACAAATCTCAGGACTTTGTTGAGAGCTCCTGACATCTTCCCAGATGGCCATACTTTCTGTATTACCCAGTCCCTGAGTGGGGGGACTGGTTCTGCCCTCTGCCCATAGCAGCCTGGGGGCATGGAACCATCCTATTTGCCTTAGCTTGGGTCTTTACTGCCTGATGGCTCCTTCTTGGTCCCCTTAAACACCCTCCCCCAGCAGGACTCTGCGTGGCATAGCCTCTTTCCTCCTTTGTTTTGGCACTGTCCCTCAAGATAATTCCTGTCAGACCACATCATCCTTTGGGCCCCTCACAAGAGAGCACCTCACACCAGCCTGTTTATGCTAGACATCTTGATGCCATGCAGAACCATCCCCACCTGGCAGAGCCTTGTTGCCTTGGATTCTGTGAACTCGTTTGTAACCTCTGGGATGGTTCTCTGGCCAAAGCAGCGGAGGTAGATGGAGGCATGGGCTGGGAGCCAGTATCTATGGCCCTAGATGCTCTCAGCTCTGGGGCTGGTGATCCTTGACTTTAAAGACCCTGGAGGTCTATGAACTTAAAGATCTGCAGCCCAGGTTACCTCCCTCAACCCAGGAGACTCATAGCCCCCAATGCCTGCTGACCTTGGGGCTTGTGACCCTGGGCCAGCCTCTAGTATGTGGACCTCTCTAACTGACCCCTTCAATGAGTACCTGTTAAGACCTGGCACATGGGGTGCCTGGCTGGCTCAGTTATTAGAGCAGCATGCAAATCTTAATCTTGAGGTCATGAGTTTGAGCCCCAAGTTGGGCACTGAGTTTAATTTTTAAAAATTAAAAATAAACAAAAAATAAACAAAAACAAACCTGTTAACAACAACAAAAAGACCTGGCACAGCCTTGCCCCAAATTAGATTTTGTTTCTGGGGATTAATCCTTGCTCTTCACATTTCCCCCAGGAATGTTACAACCTGATGGATGCAACTTGTCACTCCTGCTGGGTAGCTCTGAAGATCCTGAACATCATCCTCCATGTCAGCAGCCCCTCCCTTCCACTCTCCCTACTGGCTTCCTGATGTACTCAGACATTGCCAGCGTATTATTTATCTCTTTCCTTATCCAGGGCCTATCAAACCAGATGCAACTGAGGCCAGAGCCCAATGGCCCCTTGCCAGAGACCCCCTCAGGGCTGATATAAGTCTCTTCCACAGCCTTCTCAGGGGAGCAGTGTAGTATCATGGTTAGATCTACAGGCACTGGAGATGGCTTCCTGGGTTCAAACCCTATCTCCACCTTTTACCTGCTGTGTGGCCCTGGGAAAGTTGCTTAACCTCTCTGTGCATCATCTGTAAAATAAGGGACATCATAATACTACTGCACAGGGTTGTCGGGAGAAATAGATGAGATCGTTTATTGGCAGTGCTGGACCTGGCATTCAGTAAATACCCAAGGAAGGTCAGCTGTCAATGGTGCTAAACTTGCTTTTTCTGATTCTCCTTGAACATCCATGGTTCTTATTTAAGAATATGTACTTGCGGGGGGAGAAGAATATGTACTGGGAGGGCACCAGTCATCTTGCCCAAGCCAAGGTGACCCCTGTCCACAACCTGACCTCCTGCCTGCCCTTGACCTCCCACCCTAGCTGAGGGAATGCCACCCACATTAGATGGATGCTGAGGCTCCCTCCCCAAAAACTTGTCTATATAGGTCACCCAGGAAGTGCCTCCCTAGCCCTACTGACTGCCTCACACCCCACCAAGCGGCTTGGACTCTGAGGGTCCAAGGTAGGACAGTGAGGCTGCTTAATGAGAGGGTACAGGCCTCTGTCTAATTAGACCATCCCAAGAGAGGCCAGTTTTCTCCTATTTATAGTTAAACTTCTCTGCCATTTTGATGCATCTCTAATTTGGGTACTCTTTTATTATGTTTTCTTTATGTCTTCTTCATGTGGATGAGTAGAAAAATAAATGGAAGGGAAAATTACAGTTTTGTGGTTAGAAAAACCTGCCAGGGGAGATGGCAGGCTTTATGTTCACTGACTTGGTGGCATGTCTGGGGTGTCCTGAGGCATCAGAACAAGACAAGACCTTTCCTGGGCGTGGTTATGGGGTGCTCATGAGGCAGGGTGCTGTAGGAACAGACTGGAGCTTGAATCCTGGCTTTGCCCTTGGGTAGGTCCTACGCCTCCAGGTCTCACCTGCTTTACCTTAAAATGGGATTAAAGGCTGGCTCAGCTTCCTGGTGGCTGGAATGCACAGTCCCCTTGGAGATGATAAAAGGCAGCTTAGCAGCAAGAGCAGGAAAGGTTGAGGCCCAATTCTGGCTTGCCCTAGGTGCCCAGGACTCCTGTCCCCATGCCTTTTGTGATCCACAGAACTGCTCCCCCTTCCCACTTTTCTGCTGTGACCACTCTCCCAGAAAGCAGGGGAGCCCAGAGTGACCAGGCCAGGATGGGAAGCGTGGTCCTGTCTGGAATGGGGGCTGTCCTGCAGCCCCCCATGGAGAGGCAGGAGTTAACATGGTCACGGTGGGTCACAAAGTTGCAGCCACAGATCTCCCTGGCTCATGAGTCCATTTTAGGAGGGTGGCCTGGCAGTTCTCACTATGGAGCAAGGCCTGACTTATTTTAAGCTGGGCGGAACAAAGGCCTCGGTGTCTCTGTGGTCTGTGGTCTGTGCACATGGCAAGGCTGTGGTGGGAAGGACACCAGTAGGCTTAGATCCCAGGTCCCCAGCTGACCTACTGTGGGTCAGCATGCCTGCGGGATGCCCATTCTCCACCCCAAAGGTCTGGCTGACTCCCCTCAGACCAAATGGACAGGGAAGGTTCATCCATAGGCTCCTGCCTGAGGCACTTGAGCAGGGCAAGGCAGATGCTAGGGGTTGACTGGATAGCCAGGGTCATGTCTGAGTCAGAGGGCGTGGCTGGGTCAAGGTCACTCAGCCCTGGTCTGTACCTAGGTCTTCAAGCAAAAGGATTTGGGACCATTTTGTGAGAAAGCTGGGGAAGGGATGCAGGCAGGGGAGAGCTGAGGAGGGGTGTGGGAGTAGTGAGTAGCTCTAAGCCCACAGATATTATACTTGAGCCAGGTCACCTTGGTTCAAGCCCCAGCTTGGCCAGTTACCAGATATTGTATAACTTTGGGAAATTATTGAACTTCTTTGTTCCTCTACTTACCTGTTTATAAAATGGGGATGATGACAGTAACTTATACCAACGGCCACTGAAATGGTTAAATGAGTTTAGTGTAAATCACTTAGAAATGTGCCTGACACTTGGGCAGTCCCCTATGGCCCAGCCCCGACCTGACCCTGCTCTGACCCTTTGTGAGTAGATGACAGGACAGTCAGTCACCTGTGACCCTCTCCTCTCATAAGGGGCAGGAAAGGAAGGACCTTGGTCTTCAGGCTGGCAGTGAGGCCAGGGCAGGCTGCCAGCTGCATAGCTCCACCTGGTTAGGGCAATAAGCTTGTGTAGGATTTGAGCCCTTCTCTCCCTGTAACTTCTCAGCCCAAGTTCCTCTGCTTAGGAAGGGACCTTGGCCAAGTTCTCAGTTTTGCTCCACAACCTTTGTCCTCATTGTTCTTCTCAGTGTGCACCATGTCTGGTGCCTGCCATGTTGGTCAGGACCCTCAGTGACTCTCTGGGACTTTGGCTTTTCCTCTCAGTGCCCCGGCGAGGGTGTACCTGGCTGCCTGTATCGACACACCCGATGTCCTTCATGTGAGGTGCTGCTCCCAGCTGTCAGCAGGTATATCTGTCAACAGACTCAGGATTGTGTAGGCCATTGCCCCTGCCTTGGGACAGATTTGGATTCCAGTCCGGGCTGCTTCACTACCCAGATGTGTGGCCTCCAACAAGTCACTGGGCTTCTCACTGGCCATGTAGGAATGATGATTTCTACCTCAAGGGTCATTTGAAGATTGGGTGAGAGAACAAATGGAAATACCCAGCCTGAGGCCTGGCATGCAGTAGCTACTGGGCTCGTCCCACAGGCATCAGTGACTCATTGGGGTAGCAGGGGACCCTAGGACCAATATAGCATGCCCTCCCAGTTTCACTTCCTTAATTTCTCACCAGTCCACTGCCATTTGCCAGCCCCACCATCTTTGTCCTTGTTCAGGCCTCTTCAGACCTCTCTTCTGACCCTCAGTCCATTCTCCACACTCAGAATGAACTTTGGCACACATGAATCAGATCATGGCCCTCTCTGCCTACAACCAGCCATGGCTTCCCTCTGTCCTCAGGGTAAGGTTCAGATTACTTGACCAAACCCATGAGACCAATGTGATCTGTCCCTGCCAGCTACTCATCACTACTCTCCCAAATGCCCCCAGCATATTCCATATCCCACAAGTTGCATGGAGTGACTTGTCTCCTGGACATGCCTTGCACTTTCTGTCTCCAACTTTCATGCTGGCAAATTATGGAATGAGCTGGATTTGGCTTCTGAAAACCCCCTCTCCGTCAACTCTCTCTATTAGAAAAACTCAGGTAGACACAAAATCTTTTCCAGCCACCATTACATAACCAAATATATACCCTATTCAGACCTCTCCCTTCTGCAACATGGGAAGCCTGAAGTGGGGATAGCAGGTTACACTGTGCCTCTAATTTCTTTCCTGCTCCAGCTTATCTCCATTTGCTAGCTGCTATGTTGTCCATGTCTTTGGGGATGGACTAAGGTGGGAGAGTGAGGTGGGGAGAGGAGCACGAGGCCCCAAAGGGCTTCTTTTCACTGAATCTTGGATCTGACATTCTGGCGCTCTCCGTGGCACATGTATAACTTCTGGATCTTTCCCAGCTGGGCACTTTCGTGGGTTCCTCAAAGATCCTTCTCCTCCTGTCCCACTAGGAACCCCCAAACAGTTCTCTGGCATGGTGTTCACCTCCTCAAGTGGCTGCTTGTGGCCCACCACAGCCTCTTTCACTGCCTCCTCACCTGGAAGGATGCTCTCTTGGGCAGGATTCCTTTATGATGACCCCAGGCCAGGTCCTGCCTGCTGGTGGTTTAGGGTTGAGTGTGGAGCCTAGGCACCTATAAACCACGGTGAGAAGTTTGGATGTTAGCACTATAAAAATGTGGAGAATCCCCCAGAGGGATTGTGCAGCAGTGGAGGGACATGATAGGTGTCTACTGTAATAGTCCAGGCAAAAGACTATGCTATTTTCCCTGGGATGGGAGCTGTGGAAGACAGGGGAGCTGGCTGGGATGGTGGTGGAGCTGACAGACAGGCTGCTGGTTTAGATGTGAGGGGCAATGAAAGGGGAAGAGTCCAGTGTTTTTGGATTGAGTAACTGGGTAAACACAGATGCTACTCGTTGAGAGGGGGAAGTCTGGGGTGGAGCAGACTGAGAGGACTAGAAATCAGGGGTCATGCAGTGTTTGAAATGCTTGTTAGATATTAAGTAGAGCTGTCCAGGAGCCAGATAGATAAATGCAAAGCTTCCATGGATGCATATGGTGCCTTTGTGCAAATGAGAAAAGGACATCCTTTCCTCCAGGCAAATGTAGCCTCCTACCGGGGCAGTGGCTTGGTGAGCAGAGCACAGCTGGACCTCAGCTCCATCAGTCCCCTTGGCCATGCACCCTCGTGCCCCAAACAAACTATACAACTCTGCATGGTAGCCTGGATGTGCTAGTCTGGAGCTCAGGGGGGTATCTGGGACTGGGGAAGAGCCATTAGCTTGTAGGATGCTTATTTGGATGCTGTGTGGATTAGTGGCTCCCCGGCCAAAATAGGGAGGAAGGACCAGGGATGTGGAAAGGTGTGGGCTGAGAGCCCTCCCTTTCCAGGGCTAGACTTTTCCTTCATTTCCTGCAGATGAAAACCCCCTGATTCTCTGCAGGGCTGAGTAGCTGTGAGCCCCTCAGTTCTGCCTTCTCTAAGTTCATCCTGAGGAGTGGGTGACACAAAGGTGGGTCATAAGGAGGCCTCATTCTCTCTCTCCTTTCACTTTCCATCCTTAATGCAGGTATGTTAACTTCTGTCACCATGCTGATGATTGTAGTGCCCACAGATGGGCTCCATAGACAGGGTAAGCACCAAGTGGGGGGAATAACATTCAGAGTGCTCATTGGAGCCCCACAGGAGGGGAGCAGGCATAGTCAACCAGGCCACAGAGACTGCAGTGGCTGAAGAAGCACACAGCCAAGTGTTTGATAGAGGGGTGATTGGCTCAGGCTGCTTGGGTTCAAAGCCCAGGGCCAATTCTTATCATGTGGGTGACCTCAGCTATAATAAAGTATGTATCTCATAAGGCTATGGTGAGAAATGAATGAGTTCTCTCACATAAAGTACTTAGCACAGTACTTCAATACCCAGTGAGTATTAGTGTATATGGTGTGTATGAACCAGTGGAGTATGTATATATGTGTGTATGAGGAAAGCCCTTCCTAGTGGAGTCCCTAACCCCCTGCTAGTTGCTGACCAAAGCAGGCAGCAGAGGAAGTGGCCTTGCTGAGCTGGTCAAGCTTAGAGCTGTTTTCTGCCTTTTCAAATTGGGTTCCTCAAGGGATCACATCCCCAGAACCTTGTGGAGGTCAAGCTTGAGTCACAGCAGCTGAACAGGGACTCTCCCCTTTGTAAACACTTCCAGGGAAGGTGATTTCACAACTCCTCAGTACCTGGTCCGGCATTGCTTAGCTCCCACCCTCTGTATGCTATCCTGGAGTGTGCCTGAGTCCTGATCTCATGGCTGGCACTTTCTTATCTTCAGAGTAAGAGGGAAGTAAACCCAGTGCAGGACACTTTGTTGCACCACCCTATACCTTCTCTTCTCTTCAGCCTATATGGGGTCCTAAAGAGTGCCTTAGAGTCTCTTTCCAGAAAAAACGTCTCCCAAATATATATGGTCAAAGGCCAAAATTTGCAAGATTCCCCATCTTTCAGGAAGTTATAATTTAGTGGTTAAACTGGTGGGCTCTGGAGTTGAATTTCCTGAGTCTCAGTGCTGCTTCTATTACCTACGGACTGTGAGACCTGAAGTCACATAGCATCTCTAAACCTCAACTTTCTTATCTGTAAAATGGAAGCAGCCACAGTGGCTCCCTCATGAGTTTCTAAGAGGATTAAATGTAGGGTAACCAACTCGTCGCTGTTTGGGACTTTCCCATTTTCACACTGGAAGTGTTGCTTCCAGAGAAACCCCTCAGTGCTTGACAAACTAGGACAATTGGGCCCCCTAGTAAATGACATAATGCCCAGAAAGCAACTAGCCCAGTGCAAGCAGTTCATCCAGGTTCCATTGCAGTCAGCTGATACTATTGGTATATTCCCTAATTAATCGATTTTTAAAAATATTTTTTAAAGTTTATTTATTTATTTTGAGAGGGAGACAGAGTGCAAGTAGGGTAAGGGCAGAGAAAGAGGGAGAGAGAGAAACCTAAGCAGGCTCCACACTGTCAGCACAGAGCCCAATGCAGGGCTCAAACTCACAAACTGTGAAATCATGACCTGAGCCAAAATCAAGAGTCCTAGGCTTAACATACTGAGCCACCCAGGTCCCCCATCTCTCTCTCTCTCTCTCCCCCCTTTTTTTTTTTTAATTTTTTTTTTCAATGTTTATTTATTTTTGGGACAGAGAGAGACAGAGCATGAACGGGGGAGGGGCAGAGAGAGAGGGAGACACAGAATCGGAAACAGGCTCCAGGCTCTGAGCCATTAGCCCAGAGCCCGACGCGGGGCTTGAACTCATGGACCGCGAGATCGTGACCTGGCTGAAGTTGGACGCTTAACCGACTGCGCCACCCAGGCTCCCCATCTCTCCCCCTTTTTAAGTTTATTTATTTATTTTTGAGAGACAGAGAGAAAAAGTTCAAGTGGGGGAGGCGCAGAGAGGGAGAGGGAGAGAGAATCCCAAACAGGCTCCACTTTGTGACTGTGGAGCCGATGCGAGTCTCAAACCCATGAACCATGAGATCATGACCTGAGCTGAAGGCAGGCACTTAGCTGAATAAGCCACCCAGGCACCCTGCCTAATTAATCGATCTGATAGGAATGTTGCCTGGGGAATCTGGAGTCCAGGACTCAGTTCACCTTTCTGTCCCCCTCCTGCTCTAATGGCTTCCTGGGCATCCCTCCCTATTTTCTGGGGCCTCAGTTTGTTCACCCTTCAAATAAAGGAGATGAACTTGAGAGTCGCTGGGGATTCTTCTCACTAAAGCCTACGAGATTTATTCAGGGATGCCCTCCCAGTGCCTGGTAAGGCAGCCTTGAATATAGATAGCACCAGGTATGCATTTGTCTGCTTGACGTTGAGCAAAGCCCACGCATGTTCTAGCAACACAATCTGCCCCAGGAGAAGTCTGAATTGGAAGTTTCATTTGCACATTGATGGTGACGTTTTACCTACAGCTAGGGCTGATTTGGCTCACAGGAAACCTTGACCTACGTGTTGGGGGGAAATGACAAGATAATTGATGTTCCTGTGTTTCTTGAGGTTAGCATCAGCCCCAGGAATGAGTGTGCCATCAAGAAATGAGATTTTCCCCAGGAAAGCCTTTTCCTTGAAGGGATGCAAAGGGTTGCCTCTTCTCCTGGAGCAATTGGAATCTAGGTTTCAACCCCTCTTTGTCGGACCCACCCCAATATCCAGATTTCAAGTCAAGCCAATAGGAAATAACTGGGATCCCCCAAGATCTGGGGTTTATGAGTTCTTGAGGGCCTAAGTCCTAGGTTATCAACCTCCCCTGCATACCCTAGTTTAGTACTGGACTCACAGAAGATATTCAATAATAGATATGCTTTACTTTGTCATTCCCAGCCATTCACTGTTTGGGGCCTCTGCATACATCCTGTTGAGTTGCCTGCAAAATGTTCAGTTGATAAGGAAGGCTGTTTTATTTTAGCTCTAACGAGGAGGGTAATGCCCAGGTTGGACAGAGCCCCCAGACTTTGGGATTTGGACCCCTCTCAGATTATTTGATTGTCTAGTTGGGTCCTGGAGGATGAGGGGCAGTTGCCCATGAAAAGACTAATTGGCTTAGGTAACTATCCTGGAAATGATTAATTTTGAGGCCAGGAATGAAACTAGTCCTAATACTGGATGACAGAGAGCCTTCTTTTCTCTCTGGGGCTGCTTGAGAGGCCTCTGGATTCTGAGACATGGAGATGGGGATTAATCATCCCGGTTTGCCTGGGACCATCCCAGTTTTAACAATGAAAGTCCTGCATCCCAGGAAATTCCTCAGTCCCAGGCCAGTGGGACAGTTGGTCACCCTACATGGAGATGTCTGGTGGTTCCAGCATGGGGACCAAGTGCTCACATTGAGGCAGGAAAGAGCAGGGGAACAGATAATAGAGGTCCCACCAGGCAGCTGCTGTTGGCTAGAAGGGTCGGTGGCAGCACTGACAGGTGATTACAGTGGAGGCCCTGGCAGTGGCCAAAGACAAGTCATTTCTGAGGCGAATGACTTTAGAAGAGCTGACATCTGGCAACGAGGTTTGTTAGGACAGATCTCTTGGCTCTAAGAAGAAGAAACCCAGGGCACCTGGGTGGCTCAGTCTGTTGGGCATCTGACTTTGGCCCAGGTCATGATCTCGCGGTTCGTGGGTTCGAGCCCCGCATTGAGCTCTGTGCTGACAGCTGAGCCTGGAGCCTGCTTTGAATTCTGTCTCTCCCTCTCTCTCTGCCCCTTCCCTACTCAAGCTCTGTCTCTCAAAAAACAAATAAACATTGAAAAAAAAGTTTAAAAAAAAAAAAAAGAAGAAGAAACCCTTCCTGAAGCCAGAGTGGGGCCTTAGGAGTAGCCAGGGAGGCCAGCAATGCTCAGCTAAGTGGCCATCTCAGGGTCCCAGGCCACAGAGGCAACCTCATAGCCAAAAAGCTGACAGGAAAATCTCTAAGTCCCCAGGAAAATCTTAGATTTTCAGGGTGGGGGGGGGGGTTGCTTGGATAGGGTGTAAAACCCAGCCAGATACTGGCAGGAGTTTATGCTCTGATGTGAGGCATAAGAGAGAAATTTCACCCAGCTTTGTTCTAGGCTGGTACAGTGGGATGAATAATGGCCTTCCCCAGAACCTGTGAACGTTAGCTTATATGGCAAAGGGGATTTTGAAATGTATTTAAGTTAAGGATCTTGAGATGGGGAGATTATCCTGGGTTATCTGGGTGGGCCCTAAAAATAATCACAAGTATCTTTAGAAGAGGGAGGAAAGGTCAAAGAAGGAAGTTGGAAAGGTGATGTAATGACAGAAGCAGAGGTTGGAGTGATGTGCTTTGAAGCCAAGGAAGGGGCCACAAGCCAAGGAATACAGGTGGCCATCAGAAGCCAAGAAAGCAAGGATTCTTCCCTCAGAGGCTCTAAAAGAACTAGCCCTGCCGACACCTTGACTTGAACCCAGTGAAACTGATTTTGGACTTATGACTTCCAGACCCATAAGAGAATACATTTGTTTTGACCCCTAAGTTTGTGTTGATTTGTTATAGCAGCAATATGAAACTAATACTGTTGATAAGTTGGGAGTCACCGCATGGCCATGTCCTGATTCTCACATTCGTCTTTGCAGCACACCTCCTCAAGGGCCGAGAAAAGTGGGAGAGAACATGGAGATCCTTTTCAGTGTGACTGTCCTAAGGAACAGGCTGCCCAGAGTTTCAGACCCAGTACCTAGAACAGGACTTTAAACCTGGTAATACCCAAAAAACACTTGGAAAGTAAATGAATACCTTTCAGTCTGGTGATTGAATTGGAACAGCTCAGTAAGGAGAAGAAATGCCCTCGAGGCGTGACCGACATGGACTCTCACTGAAAATCATGGGTCCCGACCCCAAGAGTGCCCCTCTTTAGACCCAAGGGCTTCAGGGAACCTCAGTGGAGTCAGCTGGGGAAGGGCCACCAAGTAGTTTCAACCAAAACTGCAAGCATACTCAAAAATTTCTCAACCAAAGCACACTACAAAACATAAGCAGATTCTGAAAAGTCCCCATTGCGTCTCATATATTACATAGTGCCATGTGACTTCTATTTGTGTGTTTTTATTTTTTTAAGTTTGTTACTTATTTTTTTAGTTATCTCTACACCCAGTGTGCGGCTGAAACTCCTGATCCCAAGATCAAGAGTCACATACTCTTCCGACTGAGCCAGGCAGGCACCCCTGTTTCTGGGAAAATGGGATCTGGTTTTAGGAAGCCACAGGATCCCATCTTGCTGCCCTAACACCTGACCTGGGGCATCTGTTAGCTCTTGACATTGAACACCCATCCACTCTGGAACTGGGCATAGAGATTAAGATGGTTTTCAAAAACTTGGAGGAAGAGACTATTTTGCTGAAGAAAAAAACATTATTCTTCTTACTAAGAAGAGTTTTCAAAGAAACTGGACATTGTGTCCAAGGTACCAACTTCTTCATAAAGAAAATTGGGGAGGCACTCTTTCCTCTAAGCCTTCACAACTAAGATGGAAACATGAAGGTTGGAATGGTTTGTTACTAATCTATGTTTATAAAAGGAGTATCTAGAACACCCAGTAGCTGTGTGAGAGCACCGAGGGGCTCATTCCTGCTGTTGAGAGAGAGGTCTAAGGTGATGCAGAGGGGGCTCCTTCGACCTTTGGTGATGGAGTTCCCATTGTTTTTGTCCTGGCTTTGTTGTGACCCATATCCACGAAGCTACACACCCACAGGGCATGGACTAGCTGTGCCTTGTCCACTTGTGAGCTCTACAGTGCCCATTCTTGGGCTTGGCATAGGTAGATGTTCCCTAAGTGCTTCCAGAATTTCATTGAATTATCCCTGCAGCTCAGGTAGTGGATACTTACGTGACAGGTCACATAGTGCTGTTGGCAAAAGCTCTTCCTTCTCCTGGCTGTCTCAGAAGCGAGGTCTTTGGAGGAGGGCATGTGTCACTCTGGGTCCTAGACTGCAACCAGCCGGCACCGTTGATCCCAGGGCTGTCTCAGTCCATCGACTCACCCAGAGCCCCAGAGCCCCAGAGCCACGTGCAACAAGCAAATGGGAAGTTGGCTTTCCTTTTTCTTCCTGTCTTTGATCCTTTCCTTCCACTCTTAACTGGTGGAGCACCAGATGGGCCAGCCAGTGTTCTAGATGCTGGGACCACAAGGCAGGACCTTGTTTGGAAAGCTCTTTATTGAAGTGCACAGAGAAAGAGATCGATTCTTTGCTTCTCAGAGAGATAAGCTGAGGGGACTTTATTACAAGTTACCCAGGGAAGTGGATGTTCACCACTGTGGGCCTTCTGGCATCCATTTCTTATTCCCTTTGATGACATATTACACACTTTATTTGAATGTTCATCTTTCCCCCATGCAGCCTCTAGACTTCCCACCCTCCTCCAGCTACACAGGCAGGTCTTGATAGAGTGAAACCAATCAGCATGTCCCATCCACCTGGCCTCAGCAATTGGCCAATGGGTAGACACCAGACCCAATCTGGATCAACTGGACCGGAGGGACTTTTGATGGGTCCTTGGGAAGATGGTTTCTTGATCATGGGGAGAAAGACCCACAGACTCTTCTGTGTGGTCAGAGTGTGGACATGGGTTTGGAACAGCTTTGACTTCTTTACAGCCTTGAGTGTGGCTCAGCTAGGGATGAAGCCCATAGCCAGAGCTAGGCAGGCCTGAGAGAATCCCAGAGCAGTGGAGTCAGCACCCTGCCTGAACCTCGGCTGGCACCTCGGCCACCTCTGGACTCTGAGGCTATGTGAGCCAATCCACTCTCTTTATTGTGTGATTTAGTTTGGATTGGGTCATCTGTGTCCTGCAGCTGAAAGCATACTCGCTGATCTCACCGAAGAGGAATTTCAAATCTGGTTTCTTGACCTTGAAAGGCAGTCTGGGTTTGGGGAAGGAGGGGCAGGCACTGGTTAGTGACCCATCCAAGGACCAACAGCCTTGTGTCCCCAGCTCAGGAGAAGTGGGAAGGAGACCTGAATATGGATAGAAAAGTCTAGGCAGGTGGGGTGAGGGGAGGGCTGGTGCCAGGGTCCCTCGCCCCCAGCCTTGGCTGGCAGCTGCTGCAGTTTAACTCCACCTGACTAGTAAATGCAGAGTGCAGTCCACCTAAAGAAATCAGAGCAGCTGCCACTTCAAAGCAGGAGATGTGTGTAGGTGGGTGGGGAGGAGGCGGATAATTATGCAGGGAAAATACTTTTCTTGATGTTCTTCTGGAAATGTGCATGGAGCACAGGGAGCAGCAGGAGAGACCACGGGAAAGGGAAAATGTATTAGTAGAGGATATGCATTGTACCTCTCCAAAGGGGCATAGGTTGGGATTTGCAGCCGGTCCCATGCTCATCTGACCACAGCACCCTTTTATGGGAAGCATCTGAGACTCCATGGGACACCACCAGATATGGGACTTCATCCACGAGTGACTGAGGGATTTGTTGGGAATGATTGAGTCCACCTTTGTATGTGTGTTTGTACAACACACTGGCTCTTCCTCATGACCAGGAGGCTGGGTGCCGTTTGCATTTTCTCACGCTCTGGAGAAGGAGAAGGGAACTCGGGCCTAGCAGGAGAGGAGGCTGCAACGTGCCAGGGAGAGCTAGGGCCTCTATGTGCCATCTCTCTGCCCCACTGGGGATCTGCCCACAGACTCCACGTACTGTGCATGCTTTGAGTGGCAGAGGGACACCACTGAAATTTCAGAAGCAGCTCTGAGTCTGTGAACGTTGGATGCCAACAATTATCCAGCTGTGAGTAAGCTGAACATTTCTTAGGGCCATTTTTGTGTAATTATAAATATTTGAGGATGTTAAGCTCCCAGGTTACATATTGAGGGTATTATTTGAGCAATGGCTGGCTGCCAGCTGGAAATGCAAACACCCTTTCATTCCCCTCTCCTGGAGCACTTAGAATATTTTATGGGATTCAAAAGAAAAAAGTTTCAGTTGAGAAAAACAACAACAACTGGAAACAAAGTCAGTTGCTAATATTTCTAAATAGCTCTAAATCAAAAAAGAGGAATGTGACCATTTTACTTAATTGTGGTGGGTTTGTGATGCATTTTCTCTATGGGTTAGGAAAGCAATTACCATCAAACAACCTACTTGTGCCTCCATTGTGATAAATGTTCCCTCTAATGGGGTTGACATGCCAGGCAGAGGGCCTTTTAAAGCACTTAATGCTTCAGGAAGTGTTTGCACGTGTGCAGCTCCTTGGCGTGCACTGAGAGCCCATGACTGGCTCCCTCTAAGGATATATCGTGGTGCAGGGGGTTCTTAATAGGAGATAGGTCCTTTGAAGCAGCAGCTGAGGCCTGGGGCATGAATGACGTCTCTGTTGCCCTGTCTCTGTCCAGGGCCCCACGTGAGGCCTTGGGGCCTGTCCAGCCCTCGTACCCTTGGTCACCCTATCCTGTCCAGCCAACCTGAGAAGTCTTATATCACCTCACCTGCCCCCATCTGCATTCCTCCCACCCTGGAAAACACGGGCCATCTCCCACCAACACATGTACAACCTCTCCTTCCATCTTCTGCCTGGAACCTGACCCCTCCTGCTAAGCTTCCCCATACCCCCTGAGCATTGACACTCATTCTCCAGACCCCCAGTACTCCCAGAGACCATAGCTTCTGTGCCCTTGAACAACCCCACCCAGCCTCTGAGGTTCCTGCATGCTGTTCCCCCCTTTCTCAGCCGTTGCTCTGGGCCCTGGCTTACCCTTTCTCACCTAAAGAACTGCCTTCATCTTGGGTAACTTTAACATGGTGTGAATGGCCCATTGCACTGGCCAGGTCAGAGACTTCCTTGATACCCTTCCACTTGCTTTCACAACCAGGCTGCCATGTCCAGACCTGGCAATCTTAGCCATTAGGTGACACCTTGGCCACAGTGAGCGCCCTGTATCTCCCCTACCCTCTGCTCCTGCGGAGGCCTCTGGTCCCCAGCCCCAAGGATTTTGTGGCCTCATTTCTGGCTGGGACGCTGTGGCCATCCCTCTTACTCTGTCTAGGGCTCCTGAACCCCATCATCTCCATCCCTCAGCCCAGGAGCTGCCATCTAAGGCCCCTGCTTGGGCACGGAGCTGCTGCTTGGCGACCCTACTAGCCAGCCCCGGAGGGAATCCTGACCGTGCAGCCTCCCACGCCCCTACCCCTCCCTGCCTTCTGTCCCCAGTTCCTAAGGTCACAGCGAAACGTCCGTGAAAACGTGTTAATAGTAAAATAACCAAGACTCCCCACCACCACCACCCCCCCCACCCCCCCCCACCCCCCCCCCCCGCCTCAGATGCAGGCAACAGGCAGAGGGCATCTTCTGAGACACTAGGGCAAGCATCCCCCGCTTGCTTCCCGAGGGCGCGGGGCGGGGGCGGGGCGGGAAGGTGGAGAAACAATGTAACATTGGTTTGAAAACTCGAGGTCCCCACACAAAGGTGGGACAAAAGTGGGATGGATCCTGAAGGCTGTAGTCCCCAGACGACGCTCCAGCCGCCAGCGCCAGGCCCCTCTCCAGCTCACCATACTTGGATGGGGCAGCGAGAAAAGGATTCGGGACAATGGGGACAAACCCAGGGGGACCCAGATCGCGGCTCTGGCCGCCGTTCCCTGCCCACTCACGGGTTGCCTCGTCCCCGCAGCGCGGGCCCCGGGCGCCCCCTGGAGGGTGTGCGGACTGCAGGCGTTCAGCCCAGACCCAGGAGGGTGCTCCCATCAGCTAGAAAAATAGCCCCCATAAAAGTGGACAAAGGACAGGAACAGAAACATTTGGAATGAAACACAAATGCCCAATAAAACGTTAATCTGACGTTTACATAGGCAGGGTCTGTTGCAAGCCATTACATACATCGATTCCTTTAAATCTCTCAATAACACTACTAGGAAGACAGAGTACTCCCATTCTATGAATGAGTAAACTGAGGCGCAGAACTTGCTCAAGCCCACACATAAAGTGACAAGGCTAGGAATCTGCCCCAGCGGCCTGACACCAGAGTCTATGGCCTTACTCACTGCATTAGACTGATTGTCAATATATGAAAAATGTACATTCTGGCTAAAAAACAAAGTGTAAATTAAAACAGTCCATTCAATAAATTTATTCTACAGGTATTTACTGCATGCCTACTGTGAGCCAGGGCCTATTCTGTGTGCAGAGGAATGGATACCAAAACACACAAAACATTAAACTTACATTCCAATGTAAATAAATAAATAAACATGAAACTATATTCTGTGGCAAGTGGGATAAGTGCTTGGGGGGAAAATAGCAGGGTAAGGGGGAAAAGAAGGGATATTTAAATCAGATGATCAGATCCTTCTCTTTGAGACCTAAAGAAAGTGGGGGAGGGAGGCTCGTGGTTATCTGTGGGGAGAGCATTTTAGGGAGAGCAAGGTCCCTGAAGCCACTGCTGAAGGCACTGTCTGTATAGTCCACAGGAGTTGGTGGGCTCCTGTCCAGCTGCTGTGATCCATTGCCTGTGCCCAGGACTGTGCTAGACATTTGGGGAGGAAGACTTGCATGTTAACCATTCAGTGGGGATGATGATCATCTTTGCTCCTAGTATTCACTCACCTCCCTGCCACTGGCCCAGTGTGACAATTATCCCCCATGGGTCTCAGCAGAAGGTGGGATGGATCTGGGGAAGTGAAAGGGAAAGCCCCCACTAATATTTGGGGGTGGGGATAACTGACCCAGGTTCCAGGTCTCTGGGCTGGGACACAGCAAAATTTAGCCCTGTTAAATGTGAGAGAAGTTTCATTACTGGGGGAACCATCTAACTCTTAGCCCAGACTCTGAGAGGCCTGAGGGAATCTGGATGAGTGCATCTGCAGCTTCCAGTGGTCCCAGCAGGATCCAGATGCTCTCGCTTCTGTGTTCCCTTCACGGGTCTCTGTGGTCTTCCTCACTAGATCTTGGAGGCACCTGGGATTTTGAGTGAAATGTCCCCTTAGTGAGCTTCCTGTCTGGCCCCAGGATAGGAGGGCCAGGCCATGACTGTAGTCTGCAGGGTCTCCTTTCCTCCAGAGACAGAAACCCAAGAGTAAGGTCAGAGGGAGAGCAGGTAGCCCCAGAGGAGGTGAACCCAATTCTTTCTCAGTGCCTGCCACCTCCTCCTTGCTGTGGCCAAAAGGCCATGATTTTCCCTACTGGTTTGGTCTCATTTCATCCCTTTGAGATAAGATGAATCACTCTCTAAAAACTGCTTATGTTTTATATGGTGAACTGCCCTGTGGTTCAGTGTTGAAAACTTCTGTTGATTCTTGTGTCCACCTGGGTTCTTTTGAGTCCTGCTTGGATGACCTTAGGAAGGGGTGAGCTTGTTTTCAAGATGAGCACAAACTGGGGCAGAACCTAGAAGAGAAGGAGCTTAGCATAAGGGCTGCCCGGGGAGGGCTGACTGGTATCTCCATCTCTCTCCCAGGGTCACAGAGTCTCTCCCTGAGCTTGCTCTCTTCTCTTCTCCACCAGCAGCACCTTCGTCCCCCATTTACTTAAAGTTTCCTTTCCCTGGCTCCTAGCTTCTTTTTCCTGAGCTGCTTTCTCATATCTGACCACGTCACTGATCTGAACATCTCCTTGACCTCTCTCTTTTCTCCTTTCAGCATCTGTATCAGAAACTGGCCACCTCAGCCCTGGAGTTCTTCATTTGTGTCCCCAAGCCAGCTCATCTATTTTATGCCAGGGCACATCATATATCTCTGGATAGTCCCATCCGTGTTCAACCACTGGGGCCAAAAAGGTAGGGCACCAATGTAGCCAGCTGTCCCTTCTGCCAGTGGCCAGGGTGATGCAGACACCACTATTAGACTGTCTGCTACGGTCTCAGATTCTTTTTTTTTTATTGTTTACTCATGCTCATGTTTCAGTTTTTGGCCTTTATTATTGTTGTCTTGAGGTCTTTTCAGGGTCCTTAAAAATTCCTCAGGCGCCCAGCCTGGTTTATTGCAGTGGCTGCTACCCAGATGCCTGGCATGGGGAGGATCATTCATAAACAGGAAGTCACTTCTTCCTCCCACTTAAGTCTTACCTGTCATCAAAAAAGGGAGGGGAGACCATACTTAATAAACACCACCCATTAGATTAGATCGACGGTCCCCAAATATTGCATTTCTTCCAGAAACAGTATCTCTTGCCCTCACAGAAGAGCATGTGGTCAAGAGGAAATTGAATAAAGTCCTTTAATCAGCCACAGTAGTATTTGAATCATTTAATTTAGGATCTGACAACCACAAATCACTTTATTTTCCAGACCAATTTTAGCCGACCAGGAGAGCTGGCCCAGTCCCGCCTCATGCTTAATAAATCACTCCCTTGCCTGAACATGGAAAGTTTGGGGAAGCAATTTTTCTGGGGCTTTTCAAACATAATCAAAAATAATCTCCCATGCTGTGTGTGCCTGACATGAGTCCTTGGCTATGCTCCCTATGCATAGCTTTGTGGCTATAGAGTGAACCCTCCAGCTGAGAGAGCCAGGGACATGAAGCAGGGAGCTGTCACCTCTGCAGCCTGTGCTTTTTATTCCTGGCTCCAAGTTCTCATGGCTAGGAAAACAAGTCAAATGAAATTAGATGCCAGACACAAGCTGCTTATTGCAGCTCACCCTCGGCTGCCTCAGACTTTTCAACACCTGCTGAAGCTGCTTCACTGGGAAAAAAACGAAAGAGGAGCTTCTGATTCAAATAACACCAGTGGGACACCCCAGCTGTGTCCTCTTCCAGAGTCCTGTTAAATCACCGGTGAAGTCCCAGTGGCGGGCAAAGCACAAGATTTCTCCTTCAGAACCAGTCTAGATGTCTGTGTGTCTGAGCCCCTGGCGCCTCCTCTGGCCACCAGGCAGATGCAGCTGGGCTGAGAAAAACCCACGGGACTTCATTCTAGCCTTGCTGCAAGCTACAGCCGTGTGTCTGTTCAAGGCCCTTGCTTTTAGGCCAGTCTGCTCATTTTTCTCCGTTGATTCCAAGGAAACAAAGTGGCCGGAAGGAGGCTGGTGGGACTAGGCAGGATGCATGGCGTTCTTTTTTTTTTTTTTTTTTTTTTAAATATGGAATGCTTCACGAATTTGCGTGTCATCCTTGTGCAGGGGCCATGCTAATCTTCTCTGTATCGTTCCAATTTTAGTATATGTGCTGCCGAAGCGAGCACAGGATACATGGCGTTCTTGGGGGCATGTTGCATTCCTGGAGGTATAGTACTGATGAGTAAGTGGTATTAAGGAAGGAAGAATCTGGGGTGCTGGAGTGGCTCAGTCAGTTAAGCGCCCGACTTCGGCTCGGGTCATGATCTCACCATTCACGAGTTCAAACCCCGCGTCAGGCCCTGTGCTGACAGCTCAGAGCCTGGAGCCTGCTCCAGATTCTGTGTCTCCCTCTCTCTGGGCCCCTCCCCTGCTTGCACTCTGTCTCTCAATCTCAAAAATAAATAAACATTAAAAATTTTTAAAAGAAAGAAAAAGGAAGGAAGAATCTGATGTGGGCCAGTGCATGCAGGGGAATTGTAAATTTTAATGAAATACATTTTTTAAGAATTTCTGTCTCAGTCAAAGATGTGTTGATGTGAAAATAAAACCATCAACAGCCAAGGTTACAAGGGTGGAGCAGGTGCCTGCAGGCACCAGGAAATCCTGGGATGGAGCCAAATGGGAGAGCAGTCCAGGCCTCCTGGGAGCTGTCTGGTCACAGGCAGCACCTCCCTGGCGCCAGACCTGAGGCTGCTCATCCATCTCCTGCTTCTGGGCACCCCTCTCTGCAGGTGCGCTCTTGGTTCCTGCTCCCCTCCCGAAACTTGAACTCATACAAACATGACTCTGGGTTCATCTGGTCATGGCACTTGACCCAGTGCTTGGAGAGCCACTGTCAACCAAGGAAACCCTCTTCTGGCCCCTTTGTGGAGGGTGTCCAGGGACAGAGTGCCCCAAGCACCTGTGTCGAAGTCCTGGGCAGCGGTAGGGCCACTGTTTGTCAGGAGGCCTCACGTGGAACCTGTCTAGAAAGTAGCTGCCCATATTTTAAAATGGGAGCAGGGATGGAGATTCGGGGGAGGGCTGCTGACGCCGCTCATTCCTCACATTGGCAACACTACTGCCTGAACTCCCACCCTAACCCCGGCCTTACTTATCTAATTAAGCCTGACTCAAAAAATAAATAAAAATAAAATAAAATAAAATAAAATAAAATAAAATAAAATAAAATAAAAAACCTGACTCTGCCATTCACTCTTGTGTACCTTTGAGCTCCTTTCTTAATCGCTGATGCCCAAAAGCGGAACAGATAACAAGGGCACTTTCCTTCCAGGGTTGTTATAAGAATTAAATGAGATAAGAGTTCAGAAACATAAGCTATTTGGGAAATAATAAAGATAATAGATCTCTTTGGCCTAAATGCAGCTGGAAATCATAGAAAATGTAGATGAGTGTAGATTGGAGATATGATCTTATTCTAGAAAGATGAAATATGTTTTGAATTGACACAAGAGTGAAGTACATTTCATTAAACAAAAAGAAAATAAGGTAATTTATGTGTAGCCCTATAAACATGACTCACAAAATAGAACTATAAAATAGTTTGCCTTGCTCTTGGATGAAATATAAGCTAAATTCCCATATGACCTCTTCTTTACCCCTTGGCCTGGCAGTAATTTTCAGCTCTTTCTTCCTCCCAGAGGCTTTCGTGATCAAGCTGTAAAATGACCCCATGCTGTTTTTCTCATGTCAGCAGCCACCTCTGGTCCACTGGAAACATTCACTCATCTTTCGCCCCCATGATCTCTGGCCTTGCAGGCAGACCCCAGTGCGGCCCCTCTCCTAGCTGCATCTGGCCAGCCTGTCTCCTGCCATTAAGATTTCCCTGCCCTAGTTCACTGTATCCCTGAACTCCAAAGGACATGTATTGAGCCTTCTGAGTGATCCCACAGAAGCTCCTTTCCCTAAACTCGAGGTGAGGAACAAGCATCTTTTACTATCACCCTGGAGAAAGGGGATTCACAACCCTAACTCCCCAAATATGTCCACAGAGCCCGGTGCACTGCAAATGCTCAGTAAATGGCAATCATCCCAGCCTTCTGATCCTGCCTCCCAGAGACCTACCTGCCTCTCAAAGACCACTGGGAATTGACTGCCCCTTTCCTGAGCAGTTCTTTTTTTTTTTAATGTTTAAACATTTGTTTATTTATTTTGAGTGGGGGGAGGGGCAGAGAGAGAGGGAGACAGTGGATCTGAAGAAGGCTCTGCACTATTTGGGAAATAATAAAGATAATAGACCCAGAGAGCCCAACGTGGGGCCTGAACTCACAACATGTGAGATCATTCCCTCAGCCAAAGTTGGGCACCTAACGTACTGAAAATAAAGGAATTTTTATTAATTGAGTGCCCCAGAGAAGCTCAAGAGCAGCAACTAGTCTGGAGAGTGCAAGAAACCTCCATTAAGGGGCTCTGTGTTGACAGCTTGGAGCCTGGAGCTTGTTTCAGATTCTGTGTCTCCCTCTCTCTCTGCCCCTCTCCTGCTCATGCCCTGTATCTCTCTGTCTAAAAATAAATAAACATTAAGAAAAAAAATTTTTTAAGGGGGATTGAGGGGCCCAGGGAAGCTTGGGAGCAGAAATGAGCCTGCTTGAGGATGGGGAACAAAAATTCTAGGCCTAGGGGTAAGGGAAGAGACACCCAGGTGCCCCTTCCTGAGTAGTTCTAAGCCCTAAGTCCCAAAGGCAATTCCAGGTCCCTAAGTGAGACAGTTATTGAGAGGCCAAACTGAGATTCCACTCCAAGCCAAAATATTCCTTTCTGGTCTTTCCAACTGCCTCCAGGGAGAACAGTATCCCTACCCCTACATTATGAGGATGGATGGGCTAGTGAGAAAGAGGAAGATATCCATCCGGCCACAGAAATGTGATGGGTATGGCAGTGTCCCAGGCAAGCACCAAATAATCCCCACGTTGGCTTCTGGCTATTTTGTCCCATTAGGGACTTAGGGAACTTATGAGAGAAGAATTAGGAGGCCCTTGCTCAGTGTGACCAAAGGGACCTCAGGAAGTACCAGGCCTTGAAGTAGAATGAAAACCATGCCCCAGGAAACAGGAGAGGAGGAGACTGGAAGGAGGAAGATAATGAGTGTGGGGAGAAAGGGAGAACCCTGAAGTCAGAGATGCCTTGGGGAAAAACCTTGGGTCTGAGGGTCAACCCAGAATCGCTGAGGGATGCTCAATTCTCAGAGTGGCTCAGGAGGAGACAGATGGTCTGGAAGGCCAGGCAGTGCCCCAGGAACATCTACACCAGCAAGCCTATCTCAGATGATTAAAAATGGCAGCAGATAAATTTAACTAAACATGAGTAATGGGGACACAAAGGGGAAGTGAAGAGAAATAGAATATTTTAGCAACATAAGGAAATGAGAAGAAAATGACTTTGCAATGAAATGTCAAACTTCTGTGCCTGGAGGAGATGTAATCTGGTCATTGCAGGCTCAGGGGAGCGGGGGAGTCTGTGGTTATTTCAAGCAAATTTTAATTCACTATAATTTAATAACATATGGCCAAATCCCTTTGGGTTGGTGTCAGGGGATAGAACTGGGATTCAGAGAGTTACCTGGGGTGTTTATTTTCATTGCTTTACAGGAAACTGTGTGATTATTCATCCACCATCCATCCATCCATCCATCCACCCATTCATTCAGAGAGTAAATGTTAAAGCCTGAGGATTAGAAAAACAAAAGATGGGGTGGGGTGGGGGGCCTGGGTGGCTCAGATGGTTAAGCTTCTGACTCTTGATTTCAGCTCAATTCATGATCTCTCAGTTCATGAGTTCGAGCCCTGCATCAGGCTCTGCTAACAGTGCGGAGCCTGCTTGGGATTCTCTCTCTCCCCTTCTCTCTGAGCCTTGGGTGTATTTTCTCTCGCATTCTCTCTCCCTCTTTCAAAATAAATAAACTCAAAAAATTAATTTAAAAAAAAAAGAAAAACAAAAGAGCCCTGCCATCTCCTGCCCCCCCAAGGAGACAGACAAGTGAACAGACAGTTACAATATAAGGTCACATTCTAGGCCTAACACTTGCTGTTCATTAGAAGTGTGTGAATTGAATATATGAATGAAAGGGTGGTTCTGGTAAGGCCAGAAAGGAGTGAACATCAAGCTGGGTCTTGAAGAATGAGTAAGAGTTCACCAGGTGGACAAATAAGTTGTGAGTAGCCCAGGGAGAAGGGACCACATGTGACAAAGGAGTGTGGATTACAGTCATGGAGTTGGAGGAGATCGCCCAGGGAAAGGGGACAGGATAAGAGGAGGAAACAGACAAGGAGACACAAGATCAGTGGGGTTTGGATGGGGAATCACACCCTCAGAAAGGCAGACTCTGAAGACCTCCCAGTCCACCTAAAGCCCACCCTCATGGAAATCTCGACTCCAACCTAGATGCCTATTTACCCTTCCAGCCTCAACTCAGGCATCATGTCCCCCAAGAAACATTCCTTTCTGACTTAGCCTGGGGTGAGTCCCCTTCCCCATACATGCTCCTGGTACACCCTGTGCCACCAACCCTGTCACTGCCCATCCCACCCCTACCTATATTGGATTAGCTTGTCTGTATGCCTGCCTATCTCCCAGTGGAAGGGATCCCCAGCTCTGGTGATAACCCCCAACACTGATGCCTCCCTGGGTTCTAGCCAGGCTGTCCTGTCAATGATATCCCATCTCAAAGATTATCCATCCAGAAAAGTGGCTCCAAAATCTGAGGCCTAAATCAATGGTTGCTGGGTAGTGTGGCGGAGAGAAAGGTGTTTTAGTTCATACCACATTTGACCTTTCTGCTCCTCTAGAGGGACTCAGGAGTGTCCAAGGTAAGAACTCTTTTTAAGCTCCCAGGACCCTGGCTGGAAGGGGTGGGTGGTTAGGACTTCTGGGCCTGGGGAAACAAAGTCATAGAAGCCTGGCCCCAAGGCAGAGAAGCCAGAAGTGCTAAAGAGGTCAGGTCCGGGCCTAGGAGTAGAGGGACAGGTAGCCAGCCACCTCCCTGAATACAGCTGCCCCAATACATGGTCAGAGGGAAATGATAGAGCTGCAGGTGCCCTGGATGTCCTGGTTGCTAGGCGGCAACCAAGGCTGTAGAAGCTGGCAGGTCACCATGGTAACGGCAGGGCCTGTCTCCCGCATTAGCCCTCTAGACCTGTGCCTCTGTGCCGGGAGGTGCAGGAAACACCCAAGGTGTGGGGTCCCAGATGCCAGCGGATGTGTGGCAGTCAGCTCCTGGCAAAGGCCCAGGCAGGTCGAAGACCCAGCTGATTTTAACTTCCACGTTTTCTCACCTCCCAGCGGGTCACACCTATGCAGTTTGAGCCAGGCATAACAGTTGTAGGGGAAAAATAAAATTTGGCTTTGGATCAGCCACACCAGATCTTTTCATTTTCCGGATGAAATAGAACCCAGAGAGGGAAAGACACTTGTTGGTGACCATACAACTGCAGTCTTTCAAATAAGGCTGAATAGAAAATGGAAAAGAAGAAAATGATGCAAATGACCAAAAACCTAATCTAGAATGTGTTCTATTTTTTAATTACCATTTTAAAATTCAAATTGTTTTAGGGGCGCTTGGGTGACTCAGTCGGTTAAGCGTTCAAGTTGGGCTCAGGTCTTGATCTCACAGTTCTTTTCTTCTTCTTCTTCTTTTTAATGTTTATTTATTTTTGAGAGAGAGAGTGAGAGAGTGCAAGTGGGGTAGGGGCAGAGAGAGAGGGAGACACAGAATCCGGAGCAGGCTCCAGGCTCTGAGCTGTCAGCACAAGAGCCTAATGCCGGGCTTGAACTCAGGAGAGCTGTGAGATCGGGACCTGAGCCGAAGTTGGATGCTTAACCGACTGAGCCACCCAGGTTCCCCATGATCTCACAGTTCTTGAGTTAAAGCCCCACATCGGGTGGGCTCACTGCTGTCAACATGAGCCTGCTTCAAATTCTGTCCCCCACCCCCCCTCCGCCCTGCTCTCGCTCATGTGCTCTCTTTCTCAAAAATAAAAATAAATTGAAAATTTAAATTGTTTTAAACCCCAGCATTCACCTGATGAGTTAAAACAAACAAACACAATGTGAAGCTCAGTTGGTTGGGCTTCTGACCCTTGATTTTCGCTCAGGTCATAATCTCACGGTTGTGAGACTGAGCCCCATGCTTGGGATTCTCTCTCTTTCTCTCTCAATATTAAGTAAATAAATAAATAAACATTTTTAAAAAACCAGCCCAATGCCACATGTAACTTATGAATCTCCTTCAGCTGATCATATGCAGCTTTGTCTTCCTGTGCCATTTTCTTTCTTCTCCAACTAGTGTCTTTCCCTCTCTGGGCTTCTATTTCATCCTTAAAAGGAAGAAGCTGGTCTAGCTGATCTCAGAGCCCATTACTCTTTTTAATAAAGCAAAGCCTTCGTTTCATAAACTCAGCCAGGTTAACTGGGCACATGTTTATTGGGCATGCAAGTGAGGAAGATCCACTTGTGGCTACAGTCCAGTTGGGGCTACAGTCCACAGATGTCTCTGGAACTGGGCCCCTGGCAGGCTTAGTCTAAGGGCAGCCTAACTCAGGTCCCTTGGACTCATATATCTGGTTGTAATGTTAGAGAACGTTAGCCATGAACAAAAATTACCTTGTTGAGAATAATTTCAAGTTAATTAACTTGCAAGTTTATTTTAAAAACAAAAACTCAGAAACACAGTTAATCAAGAAGTATAGTATAATCTTGTTTATTTCTAGCACCTCATCCGTTCTCTGCCCTCCTTCCATATTCTGTCCTTGGCTCATTTTGTCCACTTCTTGGTCTCTAAGCAGTGTCCCTGTGTTTGTCCAGAAAAGCCCTCAGATGCCGTTTGCATCTTGGATCTCCAGGTAGGATCAATCTTCCCACACAACTAACCACATCTCACAGTCATTGAACACCCTTGTCTCAGATAACAGAGGTATCTGAGGAAAACCTTCCTTGAGTAGACATTTTTCATGACTCCAAACCCGGGGAGAGAATGGGACCAGGCCACAGTGCCAGGGCAAAGATGAGATGCCAGGATACACTTGAGGCACCACTGAGACATAAGGAGACTTGATAAACAAGGAGCAAGCGACAGGGAGAGCAAGATGGCTGAGCCAGAAGCCAAAATGAGGTTGATAAGGGACCAAGAGGCAAGCTGAGGGCTCAGCACAAGCTAGCACGCCTGTGGGATATGTGTGACATTCCTCAGGCATTCCTGGCTGCCCAAGGTCAAAGGAAAGGACAGAAACAAATGGTTAAACTGATAGAGTCTCCATTGGTTTACAAATATCTTAGTAAATTATAAGGAAAAGGCAATCTTATCAATAGCCTAATCTCCAGAAACCTATAGACTCAGTTTCCTGGAGCCCAACATCACCTTCCCCTCCATAGTGGTGTGGGGAACAAGGGCAAGAAGGACATGGCATATAAAATTAAATTTCCTCATAACCTACAGCCCATTGACAACTACTTGAGGTAGGCAGAGTGAAGCTTTCTCCAGGAACTCCCTACTGTCTTAATGTTAATGCTTTGCTAGAGGGAAAAACAACCTTAGCTTGACAATAGCTAGGCCTCCAGTAATCTGTGAGTCTTTAGCATCTGGAAAATCCCTTTAAGAAACTTCCTCTTTTTTTTAATCAAAAAAATATTTTTTTAATGTTTATTTATTCTTGACAGAAATGGGGGGGGGTGGCAGGCAGGGCAGAGAGAGAGGGAAATACAGAATCTGAAGCAGTCTCCAGGCCCTGAGCTGTCAGCACAGAACCTGACGCAGGGCTTGAAATAACAAACCACGAGATCATGACCTGAGCCGACCTGAGCTGAAGTGAGATGCTTAACCGAATGAACCACCCAGGTCCCCTAAGAAAGTTCCTCTCGACTTTACCTCCCCCAGTCCCATAGTATATAACCAGCCATTCTTCACAACCCAGTGCAACTCCTGCCCAGGGGTCCTGTCTCTGTGCTTTAATAAAATCACCTTTTTGCACCAAAGACGACTTCAAGAATTCTTTCTTGGCTGTCAGTTCCGAACCCCACCATCACCCCAAAACCACATCAAGGTCTCCTGACACCTGGCTCTTGTGACCTGTGGGGACTACATTGCCCTTGAGGCGACACCACTCGGGTCCAGCCTGAGTAGCTGCAGCTGAGTCTGGAGCAAGAGCTGAGTCTTCAGCTCAGCCCAGAGTAGCAGGAGACCACCAGGGAGGTTTTGTGAGGAAATAGAGGGCAGCGGGGACTCAGGGAATGAGGGCTTACATAGGTGTTAAGTGAAATTTTGTTGAATTGAAAAACATTTTCTGGGCCGTATGGAGGAAGCTTGACTTGAGGGTGGGCGGTTGGCAGGGTCGGCAATGGTCCGGAAACTGTCAAATTAATGTTCTCAATATTGTTATGCAGAAAACTTTACAGGAGTAGAAGGTCCTAGTGGCCAGCAGGTGGCACTAGAGCCCCAGCGCTCTGCGGACTGACCCCTGAAGTTCCAAACTTAAAGCAGGTGTTAGTCGATGTCAGCGAGAGGACCTGGGCCTGAGAACTCGCTTCCCTTCGTGTCCGACTCGAAGGTCGGCTTCAGATCTAGCAGTGGGTGGCTGAAGCTACACAGCCTCCACTCAGCGCCTCATTCGTGTCCTGCCAGCCCGGGAGTGCAGGGAAGACAGGGGACCCGAGTTCACTGTTGGTTCAGGAATCGCTGGTTCTCTGGCTTAACAGGGTAGGATCTGGACGAGCTACCTTCGTCAAGTACCCCCCCCCCCACCCTTTTTTTCTCACGAATTTTCTTGGAAACGAGAGGGTGGAACAGTTTAATGAACATTTTAAGGGACTGGAACTTGGATATTGTGCTGTGGGGAAGGCCCCAGCCAGAAGCCTTGGACCCACGGCGGGCGGAGTGAGGAATTGAAGGTCAAATCCACGTGGATATTAAAGACAGAGAAGGCAATATGGAAGGCATTTGGCATTAACGACGGGTCTTCTCGCCTCTGTCGTGGCTGGGACAAAAACCCGCTGAATACTGCATTATTAGTCGCTTCCCCAGCACAGGGGCGGCCTCTTGCCCACTGTGTAGCGGGGACGTGAGAGGCTTTGGAGCACCACTCGGGCACCTGGTGGCCCCCGCCGATGTCCCTGGCCCAGCGCCCGTGCCCCGGGACCTCAACTGGACCCGCGAGTTGATCTTTTCAGCTCCGGGACTCCGAGTACGGAGCAGACACCTCGGAGACACCTCGGAGGCAGTTGTCATGGAAACAGGAAGCTCGGAGAAGAATGTGACTCTCCACCGGCTGGAAGACAGGTTAGCGCCACGCCCCACGCCCGGGAGGTTGCCATCAACCCTAAGGTGTGCACTGGCCTAGGAGGAACTGGCCAGCTTGCTGTCTTCTCCGTGCGGCTGGACGACATCAACCCACCTGGCCACCTGACTTTCAGCGGCAGAGCCTGCCAGGTAGGGCCGCGCTTCCCCCTGAGAGGAGCCTGTGGCTCCCATCTGGATGCCCCACCCCTGGCCTTCCCGGCCAGAGGGCGTCCTTGAAAGGAAAGTAAGAGACCATGGAAAACAAAGTTCAACTTTGCCTTATTTGCAAAAGTCTTCCAGGCGAGAGCTGACTCTAGTGCTCCACCTACCACTCTTTAAAAAAAAAATTTTTTTTTAATGTTTATTTATTTTTGAGAGAGATGGAGCCAGAATGTGAGTGGGTTAGGGGCAGAGTGAGAGGGAGACACAGAACCCGAAGCAGCCTCCAGGCTCCCAGCTGTCAGCACAGAGCCTGACCCGGGGCTCAAACTCGAAAGCCGTGAGATCATGACCCTAGCTGAAGTCGGAGGTTCAACCAACTGAGCCACCCAGGCGCCCCTCCAACTACCACTCTTAAGTTGTTATTTTTGCTTTGTTTTTGCTTTCAGTGTATCTTACCAATTTTCAGTGCATTGGTGTATTTTAAAAGGTTTTAAAACTATTTCATCCAGCATTAAAGTTGCTTAGCTACACTGGGAGAAACGTAAGTGCATTTGTGAGATTCTTAGAGCAAATCAACTGATATCTGACTTGGGAGATCTGGCTCTTGCTTCAACCTCTTCCAACCTCCTCAGCAACTTTTCACACCCAGTAATGTGAGCTGCACCCCTCTCACTCCCTTAGAGCTAAAGCCCAGTTGTTTTCCAGTGTATCCACTTACTACACAATGAGAATTCAGGCTGCTCTCCTTACACCCAGCCTCTTCTCTAACTCCTTTTCTCTTGCTCTGGCAGGCATTGGGGGTAGTTTATGTAACCTCCCCTTTTCCTGGGAACATGCCATTATGAGGAATTGTTTTCTTTCCCATTCCAGTCTCTTCATAGAACCTGGGAAAGGGGTTGTGTCCAGGCAACGGTTAATAGCAATAGGGCAAAAATTCAGCACCTGGCCCCCCTTTTATAAGACCTGATGATGTCTAGTCTCAAATGTTTGGTCTTGCTTTAGAATGAAGAAGAACTAAGTCCTCAGCTGAGTCCGGGTTACCAATTCTGGGACAAAAGGAAAAGTTTCTCTTATCCTCTCGGAGCAATAAGTGACTCAAGTATCTTAGTCATAGTAAGTGTGATCTGGGGAATCATTGTTTAAACCTTCCGTAGTGACCCATGGGTGAAGATGGCATAGAAGAGGAAAAGGAAGTAGCATCTTGTGATGAATATGCAACGTTGCCCCACTTGCTTAACTGTCTAATTCCTGTAGCTGAAGTCAGTACCTTGATATGTTTACGTTTTTATTGTTGGCCTCGTCCACAGGAGTGCACACTAGCTCCCCGAAAGCAGGGTCTTTTCTTTCCCATCTACCGCTGAATCTCGCCCCTAGCAACATGCCCCAAACACAGAGGAGGTGCTCAGTGACTATTATTGGAATAAACGGACGCACGAGTACCCAAGCCACACTGCCGACCCCACGACAGCGGCCCAAAAGTGGCGAAGAGACCTCCCACGCTGCCTCTATGGGACCCACACGCGGAGGCCTCTGGGAAGTGTAGTCGGCCGCTGCCCGGGAGTTGCGGGAGTGAGCCTCCGCGTGCGCAAGCGCACTTCCGTCTCTGCCCCGCCGCTGCGGCCATTGTCCGGCCCCAGTGCGGCTAAGGCCGCTTTGGGCCGTCCCACCGCACATCAGCATTGGAGAGGACGGACCCTGCAGCAGGTGTAGGAGGAGCTGGCCCGAGCCCTGCGTGGCCCCGAGGTCGTGAAATCCGGGGTCCCCAGGAAGCGGTAATTCCGAGTGCGCGGGTCCAGGCGGCACCTCCCACGGGTTTGGCTTGTATCCGCCGGGCCGCGCCCACCATCCTGCGGATGGGACTGGGCGTGGCCAGAGGACGGTGTCCCGGACGCGGCGACCCTTTAATTTGAGGGTGGGGGAACTGCAGGCCCAGGCGCTGTCCGCGCAGCCCCTTTAATCCCTCTCCACAGAGAACTGGCTGAGGGGCAGAGGCGGGCGCGGCGCGGCGGTGAGGGGTCGGCGGTTGCAGCCGGGTGAGTGGGCCCTGTCCTCTCTCCCCAGCCCCAGTCTGGAAGCCGACCCCGGCGTGGCAGGCATGGCTCCGAGGCCTCCGATGGCCGCGCCCCAGGTGAGCAGCGGGTTTCACACTACCCCAGGGCGTCCCATCCAGCGAGGCCCCTGGGGCAGGTTTAGAGCCGTCATTGTTCTCCGCCTGAGCGACTCCCTTTCCTAGCTCGGTCTTCGCCTCCGAGCTTCCTAGCCTTGCGAAAACCCAAGATGTCCAGAGCTGGGAGGAGCGGGCTTCCCAAAAGGAGGGGACCAGGTGCGGTTCTGCTGGAGGAGTTAAGAGTGAACATGTTGGGAAGTGTCACTGTTGAGAGTCCTGAGTGCCAAGCCAATTCCTTGAACTCTTGTCAAGGAATGGAGAGGGTAGGGTCACAGGATAGACAACTGTAGAGGAGGAAGTAACTGTTAGTGAGTGAAGGAGAGAGGAGCCCCAGTCTCCGACCCGGGGGCCATAAAGAGACCTTAAGGAGCCAAAGAAGCTTGGTCAGGATTTGCGTAGGAAGAGGCTGGAGATAGGCTTTCTTGGGCCCAGAGGAAAAAACAGAGCAAGAAGAACCTGTCCCATTACTTTTTGTGTACTTTTCTGCTTTAACAAAAGTATAATAGTGCACAGCCCAGGCGTCCAGCCTTCAGCTTTCATTAATTTTATGAAGCTGATTTCTCGACTCATTTATTCTTGTGAGGGAGGAGGCGTTGTCTAGAAGCATCACAACTCTGAGGTTATCCATTGATCTGCATAGAGTATATCCATGAAAATATAACAAGGTTCAGATGGTATTTTAATCTACACTCTCTTTAGAATTAAGGAAAAATCACAGATTCTAGCTGTTGAGTGTTTTAGACTATCAGGATCAATCCAGGAATGTCTGGCTGCCTCACTTGGTGGAGCATGTGAGTCTTGATCTCTGGGTTGTGAGTTCGAGCCCCACACTGGGTGTAGAGATTACTTAAAAGTAGAATTAAAAAAAAAAATCAATCCAGATAAAAATACTGACTAATAATGTCATTTAAAAGCAGTTTACTGTAAATTAAACACATACAGTATGTATAATGCCTTTATATCTTTTACTTCTTGTTATATGTTTTTGCTTTATAAGGGTGAGCCTTAAGGAGGAAGACAAGTAACACTAGTACAACAAGACAGTTGTTTGGTTTGTGGTGAGCCAGAGCAAATCACTGGTCATCAGTGCATTTCCATAGAAAGTGTTTCTTCAGCAGGCTGTGAGAATTAGAATCACTTAACACACTTAACGTTTCATGGGGGTGATGATCCAAGGGGGAGTGATAATCCTTTCCATAAGGGTTGCCTTTTTAATGGTGAAAGTGGATTTGTGTTCTGAGCAGTGAATTTAGGGACTGCTTTAAACAACACTTTCAAAGCTTTGTTCCCTAAATACTCTAGTTCAGTTATATTCTCATGGAATGGCCTGACAGTCCACTTGGGTTACCTAACCAAGGCTGCAGGTGATGACCGTGGATAAAGGACAGGATAAAGGACAGGACAAGGGACTCTACAAAGGGGGCTTTTTAGGCAGAAATTTCCCTTTGTCGGAGGTTCCCTTTCTCTGAGCTTGGCCCTCTGGGAATGCAAGAGATGAGTAATTGAGTCATGTGACTGTTTATCCAGGAGGTTAACTGAGTGGGGGAAGCATCTGGCAGAAGTATATAGTACCAGAGAGGTGGTGTCAGATGTTGTCTCAGAGGTCCAGAGGCTGCTGTGAGTACAGAGAGGGGAGAGGAAATTCTGCTTGTGGGAAAGAGTGAATGGAGATGTCACTTGAATAAGAGCAGAGTCCAACAAGTGAAAATGAAGGGGGTAGAGATAGAGCCAATTGACTGTGGGTCAGGGCATTGGGAGGCCAGAAGATGAAGGGCATGTTCACAAAACCATTGTTCTTTGTGACAGTGTGTGTGGCTGCAGGCAGTGGGTAGATGGGAATAGAAAGGAGTTTTGGACTTTTTTCTTTTTGGCCTTCATAATCCATCCATTCATTCATCTATTCATTCAGCCAATAGCCATTGAACCCCTATGATGTGCTGAGACACGTTTCTAAGTAGTTGGGGTACATTAGTGAACAAAATCTATAATGATCTCTGCTTTCGCGGGGCTTACACCCTAGAAGGAGGAGAAAGGAAGATTCAGTAGGTAACTTTTATAATATCCTAGAAGGTGACAGTACCTGGGGGGAAAAAGGTAGAGAAAAGTAAGGGGGATTGAGTGCGGGAGAGGGTGGCTTATGGTAAGGGTACAGCTTAAATAAGGTGGTCAGGGTAAGCCTTATCCTTACTGAGATGGTGACATCTGTACAGAAGGAGGCGATGCACAGGTCTGGAGGAGAGTGCTGTGGGTGGATGAGCAGCAGGATGGGTGTGTCTGGTGTGTTCAGAATGTTGGAAATGGTTAATGGTTAATAGAGCTTGAGTCACTGTTCTTGAGCAGGAAACTAGGACGATTTCTTCTTAGTTTTAAAGATTTCTGTGAATGATGAAGTGTAGGAACAAGAGTTTGAAACTTGGAGCTCCTGTGGAGAGGTGTTTGGTAGATGGGACCTTCCCCCCCTGTGCTCTGCTAATACCTGAAGTGGCTCCAAAGTGGAGGGGAATGGGAGCAAAAGGAGGGATACCCTGAAAATCCTTAGGATCTGTGGGATCATTAGTAGCTATATCTGTATAGACGTTATGTATCTTTTTCTTCATTATATGTGCGCTCCATTTTCAGGAGGAATAAAAAAACGGTGAAACCGCCAGGAGAGTAAGAAATGGGGAAAGTTTTAGAAGAAAAAGCTGCAAATGAAGACCAGATTTACCTTGAAGGGGAGGAAATAGGGACTAGGACCTGGTCTCCATTGAATCCAGATCCCAAGAGCTCTGTGGTTATATCATCAGGATGAACAGGCTCAGCCAAAGCTGGCCCAGGTCATCCAAACTCAGACGAGATGCTCCTGGACCCCCAGGAGCAGCCAGGCCACTTGTTGAACCAGCTCAGGATGTTTGCAGTCAGGGATGTTCAGGCTGCCTCTGTCCAGAGGTCCTCTTTCTCAGCCTTCTCCTGAGCTCACGGGAGCTGGGCTTTAAGCTCAGCCGAGACACTCTTGCCCCTGGGTAAGGTCAGATGCCCCTCTTGTGCATTCCGACAGCACATGTACACAGCTGTCATAGTACTGTTTTTATGTCATATGGAGGTATGTGTTTATCCATCCATCTCTGTACTAGGCTTTCAGCTCCTTTAGGACAGGGCCATTTGACTGGTTTCATCCCTTTCTCCAAAGTACATACTCTGTAAGTGGGTGTCACAGCAAACACTCATAACCACTTAATGCCAAGCAGTAATTTTGTGCTTTCTGCATTTTCTGCTCCTAACATAGAAAAACTATATTTTTCCAGTGACCCCAATTTTCTGGTAAAATAATTGCATGAAACAGTTTAAGTTTCACTAAACAGTTTGTTTTTTTTTTCTCACTAAACAGTTTTAAGAAATTTTGTCTTTAAGACAATGTTAGGATGTCAAAACCTCTTCTAAGACCTATTTCAAAAATATGATTATTTTCCTGAGTTTTCTATGTCTTGTACTACTTTTCTTAAAACATATCTTGGGGCGCCTGGGTGGCTCACTTGGTTAAGCATCTGACTTCGGCTCAGGTCGTGATCTCGTGGTCTGCGAGTTCAAGCCCCACATCAGGCTCTGTGCTGACAGCCCAGAGCCTGGAGCCTGCTTCGGATTCTGTGTCTCCCTTTCTCTCTGCCCTTCCCTTGCTTGTGCTCTCTCTGTTTCTCTGTCACTTAAATATTAAACACTAAAAAAATTTTTAAAAATATATCTTAAAGCATGTGAGCATACATATAGACTCCCCCCCCTTTTTTTTAATTTTTGTTTAAATTCTAGTTAGTTAACATACAGTATAATACTGTTTTCAGGAGTAAAATTTAGTGATTCATCACTTACAAATAATACCCAGTGCTCAACACAAGTGCCTTCCTTAAGACCATCACCCATTTAACCCAAACCCTCAGTTCTCTATTGTAAGAATCTCTCTTTTTTTTTTTGTTTACTTGGAGAGAGAGAGAGAGAGAGAGAGAGCGCACATGCACATGAGCAGGGGAGGGGCAGAGAGTCAGAGAGAGAATCCCAAGCAGTCTCTGTGCTATCAACTTGGAGCCCCAGGCAGGGCTTGATCCCAGAAACCACAAGATCATGACCTGAGCTGAAATCAAGAGCCAGATGCTCCACGAACCGAGCCACCCAGGTGCCTCTGTCATAAAGAGTCTCTTATGTTTTGTTTCCCTCTCCTTTTTTTCTTTCCCTTTCCATATGTTAGATGCATCTGTTTTGTTTCTTAAATTCCACATGATCAGTGAAATCTTAACGATATTTGTTTTTCTCTACCTGACATTTCATGTAGAATAATACACTGTAGCTCCATCCACATCATTGCAAATGGCAAAATTTCATTCTTTTTGATGGCTGAGTAATATTCCTCTGTGTGTGTGTGTGTGTGTGTGTGTGTGTGTGTGTGTGTGTGTTCGTGTGTTCCCCACATCTTTATCCATTCATCAGTTGATGGATATTTGCACTCTTTCCATAGTTTGGCTTTTTTTTTTTTTTCTTTAATTTATTCTCAAGTTAGCTAACATACAGTGTAGTCTTGGCTTCAGGAGTAGATTCCAGTGATTCATCACTTACACATAACACCCAGTGCTCATCCCAACAGGTGCCCTCATCAATGCCTATCACCTTCCCTTCCCCTATGATCATTTGTTAAGTTTCTCAAATTCCACACATGAGTGAAATTATATATCTGTCTTTCTCATTTCACTTAGCATGATACCCTCTAGTTCCATCCATGATGTTGCAAATGGCAAGATTTCATTCTTTTTCATTACCAAGTAGTATTCCTGTGTGTGTACATCTTCTTAATCCATTCATTAGTTGATGGACATTTGGGCTCTTTCCATAATTTGGCTATTGTTGATAGTGCTGCTGTAAACATTGGGGTGCATGTGCCCCTTAAAATCAGCACTCCTGTATCCTTTGGATAAATTCCTAGTAGTGCAATTGCTGGGTTGTAGGGTAATTCTATTTTTAATTTTTTGAGGAACCTCCACACCGTTTCCCAGAGTGGCTGCATCAATTTGCATTCCCACCAACAGAGGGCTCTCCTTTCTCCACATCCTCGCCAACATCTGTTGTTTCCTGAGTTGTTCATTTTAGCCACTCTGACTGGTGTGAGGTGGTATCTCAGTGTGGTTTTGATTTGTATTTTCCTGATGATGAGCAATGTTGAGCATCTTTTCATGTGTTTGTTGGCCATCTGGATGTCTTCTTTGGAAAAGTGTCTATTCATGTCTTCTGCCCATTTCTTCACTGGATTATTTTTGGGGGGGGGTGTTGAGTTTGGTAAGTTCTTTATAGATTTTGGATACTAACCCTTTATCCAATATGTCATTTGCAAATATCTTCTCCCATTCTGTTGGTTGCCTTTTAATTTTGTTGATTGGTTTCCTTTGCGTGCAGAAGCTTTTTATTTTGATGAGGTCCCAATAGTTCATCTTTGCTTTTATTTCCCTTGCCTTCAGAGACATGTCAATTAAGAAGTTGCTGCAGCTGAGGTCAAAGAGGTTGCTGTTTGTTTTCTCCTGTAGAGTTTTGATGGTTTTCTGTTTCACATTTAGGTCTTTGACCCATTTTGAGTTTATTTTTGTGTATGGTGTAAGAAAGTGGTCCTGTTTCACTCTTTTGCAAGTTGCTGTCCAGTTCTCCCAGCACCATTTGCTAAAGAGACTGTCTTTTTCCATTGGATACTCTTTTCTCCTTTGTCGAAGATGAGTTGGCCATATATTTGTGGGTCCATTTCTGGGTTCTCTATTCTGTTCCATTGGTCTGTGTGTCTGTTTTTGTGCCTGTACCATACTGTCTTGATGATTACAGCTTTGTAATACAGGCTAAAGTCTGGGATTGTGATGCCTCCAGCTTTGGTTTTCTTTTTCAACATTACTTTGGCTATTTGGGTTCTTTTGTGGTTCCATACAAGTTTTAGGATTGTTCTAGCTCAGTGAAGAATGCTGGTACTATTTTGATTAGGATTGCTTTGAATGTGTAGATTGATTTGGGTATTACCAACATTTTAACAATATTTGCTCTTCTGATCCATGAGCATGGAATGTTTTTCCATTTTTTTGTGTCATCTTCAGTTTCTTTCATAAGGTTTTTATAGTTTTCAGCTTACAGATTTTTTTTTTTTTTTACCTCTTTGGTTAGGTTTATTTGTAGGTATTTTATGGTTTTTGATGCAATTGTAAATGGGATTGATTCTCTGATATCTCTTTCTATTGCTTCATTATTGGCGTATAGAAATGTGATTGATTTCTGTTCATTGATTTTATATCCTGAGATTTTGCTGAATTCCTGTATCAGCTCTGGCAGTTTTTTGGCGGAGTCTTTTCAGGTTTTCCACAGAGAGTATCATGTCATTTGTGAAGAGTGAAAGCTTGACTTCTTTTTTGCCAATTTGGATACTTTTTAATTTCATTTTGTTGTCTGACTGCTGAAGAAAGGACTTCCAGCACTATGTTAAACAGTGGTGAATAGTGGACATCCCTGTCGTGTTCCTGATCTCAGGGGGAAACCTCTCAGTTTTTCCCCATTGAAGATGGTATTAGCAGTGGGCCTTTCATATATGGTTTTTATGATGTTAAGATATGTTCCTTCTATCCTGACTTTGTTGAGGGTTTTTATTAAGAAAGGATGCTGTAATTTGTCAAGTGCTTTTTCTGCATCTATTGAGAGGATCATATGGTTCTTATTCTTTCTTTTATTAATATCACAGTGATTGATTTATGAATATTGAACCAGCCCTGCAGCCCAGGAATGAATCCCACTTGATCATGGTGAATAATTCTTTTAATATACTGTTGAATTCAGTTTGCTAGTATCTTGTTGAGAATTTTTGCATCATGTTCATCAAGGATATTGGCCTGTAATTTTCCTTTTTAGTGGTTTGGAATCAAAGTAATGCTGGCTTCATAGAATGAGTCTGGAAGCTTTCCTTCTGTTTCCATTTTTTGGAACAGTTTGAGAAGAATAGGTATTAACTCTTTTAAATGTCAGGTAGAATTCCCCTGGGAAGCCATCTGGCTCAGGAGTCTTATTGTTGGGGGATTTTTGATAACTGATTCAATTTGCTGGTTATGGATCTCTTCAAATTTCCTATTTCTTCCCCCATTTGAGTTTTGGTAGTGTGTGAGTGTCTAGGAATTTGTCCATTTCTTCCAGATTGTCCAGTTTGTTGGCATATAATTTTTCATAGTATTCTCTAGTATTGTTTGTATTTCTATGGTGTTGGTTATGATCACTCCTCTTTCATTCATGATTTTATCTATTTCGGTCCTCTCTTCTATTTGAGAAGTCTGGCTAGTGCTTTATCAATTTGTTTATTCTTTCAAAAAAAAAAACAACCCAGCTCTTAGATTCATTGATCTATTCTGGCTTTTTGGTATTCTATAGTGTTTACTTCTGCTCTTATTTTTATTATTTCTCTTCTGCTGGCTTTGCGCTTTCTTTGCTGCTGCCTTTCTAGCTCCTTTAGGTATAAGGTTAGGTTGTGTATTTGGACCTTTCTTGCTTCTTGAGACAGGCCTGAATTGCAGTATATTTTCCTCTTGAGACTGCCTTTGTTGCATCCAAAAGGGTTTGGGCTGTCATGCTTTCATTTTCATTGGCTTCCATATATTTTTAAATTTCTTCTTTAGTTTCCTAGTTGACCCACTTATTCTTTAGTAGTAGATGTTCTTTAACCTCCATGTATTTGGGCGCTTTCCAAATTTTTTCTTGTGGTTGATTTCAAGTTTCTTAGCGTTGTTATCTGAAAATATGCATGGTATGATCTCAATCTTTTTATACTTGTTGAGGGTTGTTTGTGACCCAATATGTGGTCTGTTTTGGAGAATGTTTCATGTGTACTCGAGAAGAATGTGTATTCTGCTGCTTATAGATGAAAAATTCTGAATATATCTGTTAAGTCCATCTGGTCCAATGTGTCATTCAGAGCCATTGTTTCCCTTTTGATTTCCTGCCTAGATGATCTGTCCATTGTTGTAAGTGGAGTATTAAAGTCCCTTACAATCATGGTATTATTATCTATACATTTGATTAATTGATTTTTATATTTGGGTGTCTCACGTTGGGGGCATAAACATTTATAATTGTTAGCTCTTCTTGATGGATAGACCCCTTAGTTAAGCTGTAATGCCCTTCTTCATCTCTTATTATGGTCTTTATTTTAAAGTCTAGCTTGTCTGCGGCCTCCTGGGTGGCTCAGTTAGGCGTCTGACTTTGGCTCAGGTCATGATCTCTCAGTTTGTGAGTTTGAGCCCCGCGTTGGGCTCTGTGCTGACAGCTCAGAGCCTGGAGCGTGCCTTGGATTCTGTGTCTCCCTCTCTCTCTGCCCCTCCCACACTATCTCTCTCACTTTCTCTCTTTCTCAAAAATAAGTAAACATTAAAAAAAATGTAAAAAATCTAGCTTATCTGATATAAGTATGGCTACTCTGGCTTTCTTTTGATGCCCCATAGCATGGTAGATGGTTCTCCATCCCGTCACTTTCAATCTACAGGTGTTCTCAGGTCTAAAATGAGTCTCTTGTAGGCAACATATAGATGGATCTTGTTTTTCTAGCCATTCTGATACCCTGTGTCTTTTGATTGGGGCATTTAGTCCATTTACATTCAGAGTGATTATGAAAGATACGGATTTAGTGTCATTGTGTTATCTGTAGGTTTCATGTTTGTCATGATGTCTCTGGTCCTTTGTAGTCTTTGCTGCTTTCCACTCACAGAGTCCCCCTTAGGATCTCCTGCAGGGCTGGTTTAGTGGTTTTGAACTCCTTTAGTTTTTGTTTGTCTGGGAAAGCCTTTATCTCTCCTTCTACTCTGAATGACAGCCTTGCTGGATAAAGGATTCTTGGCTGCATATTTTTCCTTTTCAGCACATTGAATATTTCCTGCTACTCCCTTCTGATCTGCCAAGTTTCAGTGGACAGATCTACTACCACCCTTCTTCTGTCTACCCTTGTAGGTTAAGGCCCTTTTGTCCCTAGCTGCTTTCAGAATTCTTTCTTTATTTTTGTATTTTGCCAGTTTCACTATGATATGTTGTGTTGACCCGTTTTTGTTGATTTTGAAGGGAGTTCTCTGTGCCTTTTGGACTTGGATGCCTGCTTCCTTCCCCAGATTAGGGAAGTTCTCAGCTATAATTTGTTCGAATAAACTTTCTTCCCCTTTCTCTCGCTCTTCTTCTGGAACTCCTATGATATGGATATTATTTCGTTTCATGGAATCACTTAACTCTCTAATTCTCCCTTTATGGTCTAGGAATTTCTTTTTCTTCTTTTTTTCAGCTTCATCATTTTCCATAATTTTATCGTCTATTTCACTATTCTCTATTCTGTCCTCTTCACTTCTTCTATTCTCTCCTTTGGTCACTATATCTAGTTTGTTTTGCATCATTATCAGGGAAATACAAATCAAAACCACAATGAGATACCACTTCATACCTGTCAGAATGCATAAAATTAACAACACAAGATGCGACACAGGATTGATTCCTGGGTGTTCCAAGTGCTCTGACCTCAATATAGCTGTGTTTGAGGGAAGAGGGAAATCCTGGTCCCCCTACTTCTCTGCCATGTTAACTCCCATAGTTTGGCTATTGTTGATAATGCTGCTCTAAACAGCAGGGTACATGTACCCCTTCGAATCTGTAATTTTGTATCCTTTGGGTAAATACCTAGTAGTGCAATTGCTGGTTTGTAGGGTAGTTCTATTTTTAACTTTTTGAAGAACCTCCATATTGTTTTCTATGGTGGCTGCACCAGTTTGCATTCCCACCAGCAATGTAAGAGGGTTTCCCTTTCTCTGCATCCTGACCAACACTTGTTGTTTCTTGGGTTGTTAATTTTAATGCATTCTCACAGATATTTTAATGCATTCTCACAGGTGTTAAGTGGTATCTCATTGTGGTTTTGATTTGTATTTCCTTGATGATGATTGATGTTGAGCATCGTTTCATGTGTCTGTTGGCCATCTGGATGTCTTCTTTAGAAAAGTGTCTATTCATGTCTTCTGCCCATTTTCTTAACTTGATTATTTGTTTTTTTTGGGTGTTGGGTTTGGTAAGTTCCTTATAGATTTTGGATATTAACCCTTTGTCAGATATATATATCATTTGCAGATGTCTTGTCCCATTCCATAGGCTGCCTTTTAGTTTTGTTGATTGTTTCCTTCACTATGCAGAAGCTTTTTATCTTGATGAAGTCCCAATAGTTCATTTTTTTTGCTTCCGGCAAGGTGTCTAGTAAGAAGTTGCTGTGACTAAGGTCAAAGAGGTTGCTGCTTGTGTTCTCCTATAGGATTTTGATGGTTTCCTCTCTCACATTTAGGTCTTTTATCCATTTTGAATTTATTTTTGTGTATGGTGTAAGAAAGTGGTCCTGTTTCATTCTTCTACACGTTGCTGTCCAGCTTCCCAACACCATTTATTGAAGAGACTATTTTTTCCATTGGATACTCTTTTCTGCTTTGTTGAAGATGAGTTGACCCTATAGTTGTGGGTCCATTTCTGGGTTTTCTGTTTTGTTCCATTGATCTATGTGTCTGTTTTTGTGCCAGTACCATACTGTCTTGATGACTACAGCTTTGTAATATAGGTTGAAGTCTGGAATCATGATGCCTCCAGCTTTGCTTTTCTTTTTCAGGATTGCTTTGGCTATTCGGGTTCTTTTGTGGTTCCATACAAATTTTAGGATTGTTTGCTCTAGCTCTGTGAAAGATGCTGGTGGTATTTTGATAGGGATTGTGTTAAATGTGTAGATTGCTTTGGTAGTATAGACATTTTGACGGTGTTTGTTCTTCCATTCCATGAACATGGAATGTTTTCCCATTTCTTTGTGTCCTCTTCAGTTTCTTTCATAAGTGTTCTATAGTTTTACTTCTTTAGGTTAATTCCTAGGTATCTTATTGTTTTTGGTGCAATTATAAATGGGATTGATTCCTTGATTTTTTTTTTTTCTGCTTCATTATTGGTGTATAGAAATGCGACTTTGCTGAATTCATGTATTAGTTCGAGCAATTTTTTGGTGGAGTCTTTCAGGTTTTCTACATATAGAGTATTGTGCCATCTGCAAATAGTGAGAGTTTGACTTCTTCCTTGCCAATTTGGATGCCTTTTATTTCTTTTTGTTGTCTGTTTGCTGAGACTAAGACTTCCAGTACTATGTTAAATAGTAATGGTGACAGTGGACATCGCTGTCTTGTTCCTGATTAAAGAAAAAAGCTTTCATTTTTTTCCCCATTGAAGATGATATTAGCTGTGGATCTTTCATATATGGCCTTTATGATTTGAGGTATGTTCTGTCTATCCCTACTTTGTTGAGGGTTTTTATAAAAAATGGATGCTGTAGGGGCACCTGGGTGGCTTAGTTGGCTAAGCATCCAACTCTTGGTTTCACCTCAGGTCATGATCTCAGGGTTTGTGTGTTCGAGCTCCATATCAGGCTCCATGCTGACAGTGCAGAGCTTGCTTAGGATTCTGTCTCTCTCTGCCCCTCCCCCTGCCCAAAGAAATAAATAAACTAAAAAAAAAAAAAAAAAAAAAAAAAAAATGGTTGCAGGATTTTGTCAAATGCTTTTTCTGCATCTATTGAGAGGATTGTATGGTTCTTATTCTTTCTTTTATTAATGTAGTATATCACATTGATTTGTGAATATTAAACCACCCTTGAAGCCCAGGAATAAATCCCACTTGATCATGGTGAATAATTTTTTTAATGTACTGTTGGATTTGATTTCCTGGTATCTTGTTGAGAATTTTTGCATCCATGTTCATCAAGGATATTGGCCTGTAATTCTCCTTTCTAGTGGAGTCTTTGTCTGGTTTTGGAATCAAGGTAATACTGGCATTGTAAAATGAGTTTGGAATTTTCCATTTCTATTTTTTGGAACAGTTTAGGAAGAATAGGTGTTAACTCTTCTTTTAATGCCTTATAGAATTTCCCTGGGAAGCCACGTGGCTCTGTACTATTGTTTGTTGGGAGATTTTTGATTAATGATTCCATTTCTTTGCTGATTATGGGTCTGTTCAAATTATGTATTTCTTCCTATTTCAGTTCTGGTAGTTTGTATGTTTCTAGGAATTTGTCCATTTCTTCCAGATGCCTAGTTTGTTGGTGTATAATTTTTCATAACATTCTTTTGTAATTGTTTTTCTGTGGTATTGGTTATAATCTTCTCTCTCATTTGTGATTTTATTTATTTGACTCCTTTCTCTTTTTGAAAAGTCTGGCTAGGGGGTTATTTATTTATTTATTTATTTATTTATTTTTGAGAGAGAGTGGGGAGTGTTCACATGAGTGGGGGAGGGGCAGAGGGAGAAGGGAGAGAGAATCTTAAGCAGGCTCCACACCCAGCATGGAGCCCTACATGGGGCTCAATCTCACAACCATGAAATCATAACCTGAACTGAAATCAAGAGTTAGATGTTTAACTGACTCAACCACCCAGGATCCCGAAGTTTATCAATTTTATTCTTTCAAGGTACCAGCTCTTAGTCTCATTGATATGTTCTGTTTGTTTATATGTTTGTTTCTATATCATTTATTTCTGCTCTAATATTTATTATTTCCCTTCTTCTGGCTTTAGGCTTTATTTGCTATTCCTTTCCTACCTCCTTTAAGTGTTAAGTTAACTTGAGTATTTGATATTTTTCTTGGTTCTTATGTAGGCCTGTATTGTTGCCACTTACTTCTCTCTTAGGACTGCCTTTCCTGCATCCCAGTGGTTTTGGACTGTTGTGGTTTCATTTTCATTTGCTTCCATGTACTTTTTTACTTCTTTAATTTCCTGGTTAACCCACTCATTCTTTAGCAGGATGTTTTTTAACCTCCATGTATTTGTAGTCTTTCCAAATTTTTTCTTGTGTTGACTTCAAGTTTCATAGCATTGTGGTCTGAAAATATGCATGGTATGATCTCAATCTTTTTATATTTGTTGAGGGCTGTTTTGTGACCCAGTATGTGGTCTATTTGGAGAATGTTCTGTGTGTACTTGAAAAGAATGTGTGTTCTGCTTTAGGAAGAAATGTTATGAATATACCTATTAAGTTCCATCTGGTTCAGTGTGTCATTCAAAGCCATTGTTTCCTTGATGATCTTCTGTTTGGATGCCCTGTCCATTACTTTAAGTGGGGTGTTAAATGTCCCTACTATTATTGTATTATTATCAATACATTTCTTTATGTTTGTTAATTGATTTATATATTTGGGTTCTCCCAAGTTGGGGAAATAAATATTTATAATTGTTAGATCTTCTTAATTATGGTGTAATGCCCTTCTTCATCTCTTATTACAGTGTTTGGTTTAAAGTCAATTTTGTCTGATGAAAGTATGGCTTTCTTTTGACTTCCATTAGAATGATAGATGGTTCTCCATCCTTTACATCATCCTTTACTTTCAATCTGCAGGTGTCTTTAGGTCTGAAATGAATCTCATATAGGCACCATATAGATGGGTCTTGTTTTTTAGTCCATTTTGATGCCCTTTGTCTTTTGATTGGAGCATTTAGTCCATTTACATTCAGAGTGATTATTGACAGATACGAATTTAGTGCCTGTGTATTACCTATAAAAATAGCGTTTCTGGTGATTTTCTCTGTTCCTTTCTAGTCTTTGTTACTTTTGGTCCTTTTCTTCCCCCCCACTCATAGGGTCCCCTTTAATATTTCTTGTAGGGCTGGTTTAGTAGTCATGAACTCCTTTAGTTTTTGTTTGGGAAACTCTGTATCTCTTCCTCTCTCTTTTTTTTTTTTTAAGTTTATTTATTTTGAGAGAGAAAGACTGTGTGAGTGGGAGAGGAGCAAAGAGAGAGGGAGACAGAGAATTCCAAGCAGGCTCCATGCTGCCAGAACAGAGCCCAACACAGGACTTGAACTCACAAAACCATGAGATCATGACCTGGGCTGAAACAAAGAGCTGGACACTTAACTGCCTGAGCCACCCAGGTGCCCCTCTCTTCTTCTATTCTGAATGACATTCTTGCTGGATAAAGTATTCATGGCTGCATATTACCCTCATTCAGCACATTGAATATATCCTGCCACTCCGTTCTGATCTGGCATGTTTCTATGGACATATCTTCTGCAAACCTGATCTGTTTTCCCTCGTATGTTAAGTACTTTTTCTCCCTTGCTGCTTTCAGGAGTCTTTCCTTAACTGTGTATTTTATGAATTTGACTATGATATGTCTTGGTGATGGCTGCTTTAAAAAATTTTTTTTAATATTTATTTATTTTTGAGAGAGACAGAGACAGAGCTTGAGCGGGGGAGAGGCAGAGAGAGGGAGCAAGACACAGAATCCGAAGCAGTCTCCAGGCTCTGAGCTGTCAGCACAGAGCCCAATGCAGGGCTTGAACCCATGGACGGTGAGATCATGACCTGAGCCGAGGTCGGACACCCAACTGACTGAGCCACCCAGGCGCCCCTGTGATGGCTGCTTTTGTTGAATTTAATGAGAGTTCTCTGTGCTTCTTCGATTTTGATGTCTGTTTTCTTCCCCAGTTTAGGAAAGTTTTCAACTATAATGTGCTTAAATAAACCTTCTATCCCTTTTTCTCTCTCTTCATCCCGGGGCTCCTATAATACAAACATTATTACGCTTTAAAGAGTTGCTGAGTTCCCTAAGTCTGCATTTTGACCCAATACCTTTCTTTCCCTCTTCTTTTCAGCTTCATTATTTTCCATAATTTTATCTTCTGTTATCACTGATTCGTTCCTCTGCTTCATCCATCCTCATTATCACAGCATCCATTTGAGCTTGCATCTCCATTATCGCATTTTTAATTTCATCCTGACTAGTTTTTAGTTCTTTTATTTCTGCAGTTGGGGATTCTCTAGTGTCTTCTATGCTTTTTTCATGCCCAGCTAGTATCCTTATAATTGTTGTTTTAAATTCTAGTTCAGACATCTTACTTACATCTGTATTTATTAAATCCCATGCCTTCACTTCTTCCTGTTTTTTCTTTTGGGTGAATTCCTGTCTTCTCATATTGTCCAGGTCAAAAAACAAAGCAAAACAAAAAAGGAAGCTAGATCCTAGGTGTGTTTTGGTCTCCTTGTTAAAAGGAGCTAGATCAAAAAAAATAATAAATAAGTAACCTATAAAACATTAAATTAAAAAAATTTTTTTAAATATTAAAAATTGCTTTTTCTGTATCCCAAGAAGAGTGGGAAATATTTCCCCTAGAGCTGAAGCTTTGTAACATTCTATGATCAGTAAACTTGTGCATGTGAGGGTTTATGCTTGTCTTCTGGAGGTGCAGGCTGCTGCACTGATTCAGGCTGACTTGCCCTAGTGGAGATGCACCTGCAGGGCACAGGGGGCAGGGTGGTGTAAATGACTCTAGCCTCCCTTGGTGGTGCTGTTTTGCTCACTGAAGTTGATCATTGCTGATGGGTGGGGTGAAAATTGTGTCACCTGGCTCCCTTTTCCCCCAGCGAGGAGCTCACACCCACCACTCTTCAGGAAGCCCTCACAGGAGAGCAAACAATCACCTTTCTTGTGTGGCTGGCTTCTGCCAGATCCCCAACTTCATCCTGCCTGTATCTGAGCTGTCCACCTGACAGGCCACAGCACTTCTGTGTTTTATCTCAGGTGCATTGGTTGAGTTTCAAAGCTCCACATTTTAGAGATTGCACAGGGAGTACCCATGCTGATCCTCTAGAGGAGGGTCTTGCTCTGCAAGACTGGCCGGTGCCAGCTTGTTGCAGAAATGGGTTATACAAACGCACAGCAGTTCATTATTTATAGTAAAGCACAGCAGAGGGGCACCTGGGTGGCTCAGTTGTTTGAGCATGACTCTTGATTTCAGCTTAGGTCATGATCTCCTAGTTTGTGAGTTCAAGACCTGTATTGGGCTCCTTGCACTGACAGTGTGGAGCCTGGTTGGGATTATCTCTCCTCTCTTTCTACCCTTCTGCACACAAACTGTCTCTCTCAAAATAAATAAATAAACTTAAAAAAAATGTAAAGCACAGCAGAAAGCTGGCACCAAGGCTTGCTGCCCTCAGCTAGCATCCTATGCTATGTTAGCAAATGGAGCAGCTCAGTGGCACCTGCCAGATCTTTTGCCCCCAGAGAGACTGTGCCACCTCTCCCAAATGCACTTGAAGCAGCATAACTGCTTCTCCCCATGTGATCCAGGGGATCTTCAGACCATGGTGCTTGCTCTGTGTCTCTGCTCTCCTTCCCCACCAGACCACAATTCAGCCTGCCAAGTGAGATTCTGGTGATGGTGCAAACCTCTGAAACTTCAGACTCTACACTCAAACTTGTGGTATTGAGCCCCTCTCCTTTCCCAAGGCAGTGGTTTTGGGGAAAGAGTTTTTCTTATGCAGTTCCCCATGTGCACTTTCACTCTTTCTTCTGTCTCTTTCTGTCTCTCGTGCTCCTCTCTCTGCGATCAGGGTTCCTTCCCCATTGCAGCACCTAGAGCTCTTTTCCTCCCCAAATCAACTCTTTGCAGTTACTACTTTCCACAATGTGGTAGGTTTTTTTCAGCTCTAGTTGTGCATTTTTACTCTCTGAATCCTCAGATCAATTTCTTGGACGTTCAAAATGATTTGATATATCTTTTTAAAGTTTATTTATTTATTTTGAGGGAGTGGGGGAGGGGCAGAGAGAAAGAGAGAATCCCAAGCAGGTTCCATGCTGTCAGTGCAGATCCTGATGCGGGGCTCAGTCTCACAAACTGAGATCATAACATGAACCAAAATCCAGGGTTGGACACTTAACTGACAGAGCCACCCAGATACCCCCAAAATGATTTGATATTTATCTAGCTGTGTTCGAGGGATGAGGCAGGCCTAGGGTCTCCGTACTCCTCTGCCTGACTCCTCTTGACTCCTCCCTAACATAGACTTTTTAACAGAAAAGAGTCATTTGTCATCCTTCTTTAGCACCTCTGTATTTGTTGTAATAAATTTCCTTCTTTTCTCCTTAATGCATGTTTTTCCCTTAAACATTTTCAATGAAAACATTTTAAATTTCATCTACAGTAAAACCTTGGTTTGTGAGCGTAATTCGTTCCAGAAACATGCTTGTAATCCAAAGCACTTAATATCAAAGCGAATTTCCTTGTAAGAAATAATGGAAACTCAGATGATTCGTCCCACAACTGAAATATTTTCATATAAAAATGATTACAATACTGTTATATAACACAGAATAATAAAATACAAAATATAAAAAAAAATAAATTAACCTGCACTTATCTTTGAAAACCTTTGTGGCTGGTGTGAGGGAAGCAAGAAAGTTTGTGCAGCTTTAACAAGGAACTTATCCAATGACACTTGCTTTTGCCTCCTTTTGAGGATTTCATGGAAATGTGACATTGCATTGACTATCACCCACAATCCCACAGAGAGAAAGAGAAGAACCATTGTCTCACTTGTGATCATGTGATCACGTACTACTTGTATTGCAAGACATCACTCGTTTATCAAGTTAAAATTTATTAGAAATGTTTGCTCATCTTGTGGAACACTTGCACAAGTTACTTGCAATCCAAGGTTTTATTGTAAGTTTTTTTCCCCGGGGGTGGTGGAGAGTGGCAGAGGGAAAGAGAGAATCTTAAGCAGGCTCCATGCTCAGCCTGGAGCCTGACGCAGGGCTCAATCCCATGACCCTGGGATCATAACCTGAGCCAAAGTCGAGAGTCAGATGCTCAACCGACTGGGCCACCCGGGCACCCCTAAATTTCATATAATTTTTATGAAGAGTTTTATTTTGTTTTATTTACTTATTTAGTTTTTTTTTTAGATAGAGTGTGAGTGCACAAGTGGTGGGAAAAGGAGAGGGAGACAATCTTAAGCAGGTTCCATACCCTGCACGACCCTGAGATCATGACCAAAGCTGAAATCAAGAGTCAGACCAACTGAGCCACGCAGGTGACCCCTTTATGTTTTTTTAAAAATCATTTTTTTTTTTTTAACATGAAAGAGAGGGAGAATGAGAGAGAGAGCAGGGTAAAGGAGCAGAAAGAGAGAAAGAAACTTAAGCGAGCTCCAGTGTGGAGCCTGACTCTGGGCTTGATCCCGTGACCCTGGGATCATGACCTGAGCCAAAGTCAAGAGTCAGATATTCAAGTGACTGAGCCACTCAGGTGACCCTAAAAATCACTTTCAATGGCGATGTATGGTGATTCCATACAATCACCTAGGTGCCCCTGTTTTATATTCATTTCCATGAGCATACTAAAATTTTTGAACCATTTTCTCAGCATTAGGTTGTTTTCTAAAAGTTTTACAATTACAAATAATACTGGGATAAAATTGGTTACGGTGGATAGTTTTTTGTTTTTGTTTTTTTTGAAAATACAATTAAAAAAATTATTTGCAGGGTGCCTGAATGGCTTACCTTCTAGACTCTAGATTTCATCTCAGGTCATGATCTCCCAATTCGTGAGTTTGAGCCTGGAGTCAGGCTCCATGTTGTCAGTGCAGAGTCTGCTCGGGATTCTCTCTTTCTCTCTCCCTCTCTCCCTCTCCCCCTCTCCCTCTCCCTCTCTCCCTCTGCCCCTCCCCTTTGTGCATATTCTCCCTAAGTAAATAAAATTTTTTTAAAAAAGTATTTGCATTTGTATTTTTTAAAGGAAATCTTAAAAAAAAAACACTTTTTTTTTATTATTTATTTTTGACAGAGCACAAACAGGGGAGGGGCAGTGAAGAGGGAAACAGGATCTATAATGGGTTCCACTTGAATAGCAGAGAGCCCAACGTGGGGCTCAAACACACAAACTGTGAGATCATGACCTGACCTGAAGTCAGATGTTTAATCAATGGAGCCACCCAGGCACCCCTGCATCTGTATTCTTAAGTGAAATAGCCCTTAGAGTGAGAAAGATCTACTACAGGTTTTGGTGATATGTTTATCCTGAACTTACAGAAGCATTCAGATTGCTTATTATCTTTTTCTGCCTTTTGAAAGAATTTACCCTATAAAACATTTAGATCTAGGATTTTTAATGGAAAGGATAATTGGGAACAGTTTGCTCTGTTTCTTCCTCAATTTTTAAGGTTTTTTTCTGTCAACACTGGTGATTTAAAATTTAAAAATTACCCACTTCATTAAGATTTTTCACATTTCTTAATACCTGCTATATATTTTATGGGTTTGTTTATTCCCTTAAAGTCATTTATTTTGTTATTGTTTCTTTTTGTTTTAAGATTTTATTTTTAAGTAATCTCTACATCCAATGTGGGGCTAGAACTCACAACCCTGAGATCAAGAGTCACACACTCCACTGATGGAGCTGGCCAGGTGCCCCAGTTGTTTCTTTGATATACTAGATTTCTCAAAACTCTTTCTGTTTGGCTGGTATTTAAGAGGAACCAGCTTTTGAATTTGGCTCTTAATGCTGCTTTTTGTTTTCTAAGAATTTAATTCACCTGATTTTTTTGGGAGCCTCAAAATCTCCTCATTTTCCTTAAGAATGACCCAGACTCTGTATTTGTTCACTCAGCAGTGGAATACCTACTCTGTGCCAGGCAGTGGTTCTTGACTAGGCCCACACTTCATAACTTGTCAGCAGAAGGTACCTGCTTCCTTTGGGGCAGCAGTAGGGCTTCAATGAGGAAATTTAGTGAGAGGGTGCATGTAAATGACCCAAGTTCAGTGCCTGGCCTGTGGTGAATGTTCACTGAATGTTAGCTATTGTTCTTTGATAATGAATCACCTGAGGAGTTTTTAAAAATTTTTTAGCAGAGGTCTCCATGCATGCATGGGCAGATTTTGTCACTTGCCCCCATGATTCTGGACGATTCCAATGTGCTTGGTTTTAGAGATACAGAAATGAAAAGGAGTTTGAGAAAATGTTGAGGGAGAACATGTGAATAAACAACTACAGTACTAGGGGCATCTGGCTGGTTCAGTCAGTAGAGCATACAGATCTTGATCTTGGGGTCATGAGTCCAAGCCCTATTTTGGGGATAGAGATTACTTAATAAAAAATAAAAAAAAGAAAAGCATATTTACTTAAAAAAGCATCAACACAACTACAGTTCTAAAATGGAGATGTGGACCAAATGCCGAAGGGGGAGGCAGGGAGCTTTTCCAGAAAAGCTTCATGAGGGAAGGCATCATTGAACTGGTTCTAGAAAGGTGAGTAGCAATTTTTCCTATAGAGCCGAGGGAAGAAAGTACATGGTGGTCAGAATAAGATGTGCAAAGACAAGGAGACTCCGAAGAAAATGATATTATAAGCGCAAAGAGTCCATGTAGTAGGAGCACGGGGTGTATGGCAGGAGGCAAAATTTGAGAGAAAGATACAGGCCTGTATCCCTCTAACTTCCCTCTTAGAACCATTTCTGCTGCATCTCAAAGATTTTGGACCATTGTGTTTTCATTTTCATTTGCCTCCATGCATTTCTTTATTTCCTCTTTGATTTCTTGGTTTCATTGGATTGTTTAGCAGCGTGTTATTTAACCTCCATATGTTTGTGTTTCTTCCAGATTTTTTCTTGTGGTTGATTTCTAGTTTCATAGCATTGTGGTTGAAAACGATGCATGGTATGCCTTCATTCTTTTTGAATTTGTTCAGACTTGTTTTGTGGCCTAACATACGATCTGTTCTGGAGAATGTTCCACATATACTTGAGAAGAATATGTATTCTGCTCTTTCAGGATGGAATGTTCTGAATATATCTGTTATATCCATCTGGTCCAATGTGTCATTCAAAGCCACTATTGCCTTGTTGATTTTCTGTTTTGATGATCTATCCATTGATGTAAGGGGAGTGTTAAAGTCCCCTACTATTATTGTATTACTCTTATTTCCTTTATGTTTTTTCAAGCTGCTTTATGTATTTGGGTGCTTTCATGTTGGGTGCATAAATATTTATAATTGTTATATCTTGTTGGATCGTCTCCTTTATGATTATATAGTGTCCTTTTTTTTTTTTTAATGTTTTTATTTATTTTTGAGACAGACAGAGACAGAGAATGAGCAGGGGAGAGGCAGAGAGAGAGGGAGACACAGAATCTGAAGCAGGCTCCAGGCTCTGAGCTGTCAGCACAGAGCCTGACTTGGGGCTCGAACCCATGGACTGTGAGATCGTGACCTGAGCTGAAGTCGGACGCTCAACTGACTGAGCCACCCAGGCGCCCCTATAGTGTCCTTCTTTGTTTCTTGTTGCAGTCTTTGTTTTAAAGTCTATTTTGTCCAATATAAGTATTGCTACCTCAGCTTTCTTTTCACTTCTATTGGCATGATAGATGCTTTCCCATCCCTTCACTTTCAATCTGCATGTCTTTAGGTCTGAAATGAGTCTCTTGTAGGCAGCATATAGATGGGCCTTGCTTTTTATCCATTGTGTTACCCTATATCTTTTGATTGGATCATTTAGTCCATTTACATTCAAAGTAATTATCAATAGGTATGTATTGCATTTCGTTCCTTGTTTTATGGTTGTTTTTGTAGTTCTCCTCTGTTCCTTTCTTCCCTTGTTCTCTTCTCTGAGTTTGCTGGCTTTCTTTAGTGACATGCGTGGATTCCTTTCTCTTTATTTTCTGCATATCTGTTACTGGTTTTTGATTTGTAGTTACTATTAGGTTTGTATATAAAATCTTATGCATGTAGCAGTCCATATTAGTAGTCACCAAAGTTTGAACCCATTCTTTACTCCTCTGCCCCCAACACTTTAGGCATATGGTGACATACTTTACATCCTTTTATTTTGTGACTCTCTTGACTCATTTTTTTGAAGTTTATTTATTTTTGAAAGAGAAAGAGAGTGAACGCACAAGGTGGGGGAGGGGCAGAGAGAGAGGGAGACACAGAATCTGAGGCTCTGAGGCTCTGAGTTTGTCAGCGCAGAGCCGGACACAGGGCTCGAACCCATGAACCATGAGATCATGACCTGAGCCAAAGTTGGACACTTAACCAACTGAGCCACCCAGGTATCGCTCCCTTGACTCATTTTAGACATATACTGATATTTACTGCTTTTGGGCTTTCTACTTTTCTTTACTCCAACTTATGGTCCTTCCTTTCCACTCAAAGAGTCCCCTTTAACATTTCTTGTAGGGCTGGTTTAGTGGTCATGAAGTCTTTTAACTTTTGTTTGTCTGGAAAACCCTTTACCTCTCCTTCTATTCTGAATGATAGCCTTGCTGGATAGAGTTTTCTTGGCTGCAGATTTTTTTCTTTTAGCTCTTTGACTATATCATGCCAGTCCCTTCTGGCTTGGAAAGGTTCTGCTGAAAAATCAGCTGATAGCCTTATGGGGTTTCTCTTGTATGTAACTGTTATCTTTTTTTGTGCTGCTTTTAAAATTCTCTCCTCATTACTTCTTTTTCCCATTGTACTTAGTTTGTTTGTTTATTTTTTTATTTAAATAAATAAAAGTTTATTTATTTATTTTGAGAGAGAGAGCAGTGTGCATACAAAAGCAGGGGAGAAGGAGAGAAAGAATCCCAAGTGGACTCTGCACAATAGTGCAGAGCCTGACACTGGGCTCGAACTCACAAACCCTAAGATCATGACCTGAGCTAAAATCAAGAGTCAGACACTTAACTGAGCCACCCAGGCACCCCTGCCATTTTAATTACTATGTGTCTTTTTGTGGACCTCTTTGGGTTGATTTTTTGGGGGACTCTGTGTGCCTCCTGGATCTGGATTTCTGTTTCCTTCCTCAGATTTGGGAAATATTTGGGAAGTTTTTGGTTGTTCTTTCTTCAAAAAAAAATTTCTGCTCCCTTTTCTCTCCCTTCTCCTTCTGGGATCTCTGTAATGTGAATGTTATTTTGGTTGATGGTGTTGCTGAGTTCCCTAAGTCTGTTTTCATTTATCTTTTTTTTTTTTTCTCTCTTCCTGTTCAGCTTGATTGCTTTTCATTACTCTGTCCTCCAGGTTGCTGATCCATTCTTCCGCTTGCACTGTTCTGTTCTTTATTCTATCTAGTGTATTTTTAATTTCTGTTATTTGAGTTCATCATCTCTGCTTGGTTCTTTTTTATGGTTTCTCTTTGTTAAGGGTCTCATTGAAGTTCTCCACTGTTTTCTTAAGTCCAGTGAGTATCTTTATGACCATTACTTTAAATTCTGTATCAGGCATATTCCTTATCTCCATTTCATTCAGGTCTCTTGCTGTGATTTTGTCTTGTTCTTTCATCTAGAACACATTTCTCTGTCTCCTCATTTTGTCTAATTCTCTGTGACTGTTTCAGTGTTAGGAAAGTCAGCTATGTCTTCTACTCTTTTTTATTTTCTATTTTTATCTTTTTAATTTTTTAAAATACTTATTTTTGTGTGTGAGAGAGAGAGAGAGAACTAGTGCAAGTGGGGGAGGGGCAGAGAGAGGGGAGACACAGAATCTGAAGCAGGCTCCAAGCTCTGAGCTGTCAGCACAGAGTCCGACGTGGGGCTCAAATTCAAGAACTGTGAGATCATGACCGGAGCCAAAGTTGGACACTTAACTGACTGAGCCACCCAGGTGCCCCTGTCTTCTACTCTTGAAAGTAGTGGCCTTATGAAGAAGAGGTTCTTTAGTGCCCTGCAGTGCACTATCCCTTGTTCATCAGAACCTGGCACTTGAGGGGTGTCTCCTGTGTGTGTTTGTGTGCCCCATTGTTGTGGCTAAGCCATGTTTAACCTTCAGTCCAGTTGTCTGGACTTTCTTTGCCTGTTGTGGGAAGAGTTTAGTCGCTCTGTTGTTAGCAGGCCGGTCTGGGGCTGCCTTGAGCTTGAGTTGAGTCATGCCAAGCATTTGCCAGAGCTTTGGTAGTGGTAGCACGGAATTGCAGGGTGCTTTCCTGGTGTTGTGGTGGTGTTCCCTGAGAAGCTTTTGTTGATGGGCGGGGCCTACAGTCAGACAATGGTGTCAGCCCCCAGCCCACTGCTGGGGCCACAGTTGGGACTGGTGGGTGTGGTTATTTTCCCCTTTCTCTGGGGTATGAGTAACTTTGGAGTGGTGCTGGCCCCTGTTGGGGCTGTTTGCACGTTGCCAGGCTTGTGGCACTGCTTTGGGTGAATCCAGGCTGGGGAGTGGGAGAGGGAAGTGGTGCCCTCCAGCTCTTTTGTTCTTGGAGAAATCTCCCAAAGATCCCTGCTCCTCCAGCACATGCCCTGAGATTAGCGAATAAATCTCCTGTCCCTATACCCCAGGTGTTTTCCAAACTGCTGCTTCTATGGTTTATCTCAGTGGGGCTGTTTGTTGTGCTCTTTTTAGGGCAGGCACTCAGTTTCCTGTCACCCTGTCTGGCTCTTCCAGAGCTGAACCCACTGATACTTCATTCTATGTGCTAAGCCCCCACTTATTGTAGCAACTCTCAAAATTAGGCTCTTCTGGCTTTCAAAGCCAAATGTTATAGGGACTCATCTTCCCAGTGGCAGTCCTGTGTGCCTGGGGTAACTCAGGTGGAGGTCTGCATCTGTCTTCTCCATGCCCACATTGTCACTCCCTCCTGTATACTGTCCCACAGATCGATTTGGCCCTTCACCAGTCTTTGCCCTTCCTACTCTTTTCTACATTTCGCTGTGGAGAGTCTATTCTGCCAGTCTCTAGGTCGTTTTGTGGATTACTTACACAGATGTGGATGTTATCTAGGTATATCCACAGGACGAGGCAAGCCTAAAATCCTCATATTCCACCGTCTCCCCCCAAGAGAGAAAGGTGATTCAATTGGAGAGTGGCTGAGGTGGAGAGCTAGGACAGTCTAGAACAGCACTGTCCAAAAGAAATACAAACTACATATTTAATTTAAAACTTCCTAGTAGTCATAAGGTAGAAAGAAATAGGTGAAATTAATTTTAGTAACACATACTATTTAACCCAATATAACTGAAATATTTCTATATGAATCAATATTTTAAAATTATTAATGAGGCATTTTATTTATTTCTTTATTTTGGTGCTAAGTCTTTGAAATCCAATGTGTATTTTACACTTGCCACATATCCCAATTTGAATTTGCCACATTACAAGTGTCAATAGTGCGCATGTTTCCGGTGGCTACCATATTAGACAGCATAGATCTAGAAAGTTACTTCCTGGCTTAATGGCATCATTGGCAGGGGAGGATTTGAGCAGGATTTGATGAGTGAAGGGGAGGGACTATAGATAGATGTTTTTGAGGCTCTTGGGGATTCCAGGGCGTAAAGGAAAAATGAAAAGTCAAGGATGAGGTCTGGGTTTTCAGTTAGGATGCAATAGATGATGCCCTTAGCCTAAGTAGGGCATCTGTGTGTGTAAAGGCTAACAGTGAATAGTTTCTTCTCTCCAGGCTCAATTGTTAGATACGCTGTTAACCCAGTTTACCAAACTATTATTGGCCTGATATCAGAGAGCACTGAGTACTTGAGTGAAAACCTTGCACTATGTCTTAGCAGATGTAATGTGTTCCAAATTAACTTTGGTCGCAGAGGGAGTCGTTTTTATAAATTTGATTGTTTTTACTTACTAGCTGCTGTTCTCTGGTTTTCAGCTTTGCAAAGTTTCTAAGTTACAAAGTTTCCTGAGTTAGAATTTGAGCAGATTTCTCCTCCAGAGTTGGCACATGTTAGAGTTGGAGGGCTCTCTGTATTTGCAAGTGTTGTCCTGTACAGCTGGAAGTGACCTTTCACCCTTCTGCTCTTAAAACTCCTGTATCTTTAGTTCAGGGAGCCCATGTTATAGATAAGAAGATTGGAGCAGGAGGTCTGTGATTTACCCAAGGGATATTATACGTTATTAATGTGGCACTTTTTACAGGCCCAGGCAATTGAGTCTTCTCAAGTTAGTATATGCTGTTTCTAGTTCTTTGGACCTTTTATGTCAACATGAGGAAGACGAAATACTTGATACTTCATGATAACCTTGTTAATTTTTAAATTCTTTAATTTTAAAAAGGCGTTGCTCTCTCTCTCTCTCTCTCTCAAAATAAACTTTAAGAAAGAAAGAAGGAATGGGATGCCTGGGTGGCTCAGTCAGTTGAGCGTGTGACTTTGGCTCAGGTCATGATCTCACTGTTTGTGAGTTCGAGCCCTGCATCAGGTTCTGTGCTGACAGCTCAGAGCCTGGAGCCTACTTCATATTCTGTGTCTCTCTCCCTCTCTGCCTCTCCCCTGCTCACACTCTGTCTCTCTCTCAAAAATGAATAAATGTTAAAAAAAAAATTTTTTTTTATTTTTTAAAATGAAAGAGGGAAAAGAAAGAAGAAAAGGAAAAGAGGGGAAGGGGAAGGGGAGGGACCTGGGGGCTCCTGGCTGGCTCAGTCAGAAGGAGCATGTGACTCTTGATCTCAGGGTCATGAGTTTGAGCCCTATACTGGGTGTAGAGATTACTTTAATTAATTAAGTAAGTAACTGTAAATAAATAAGGGGGGCCAGTTGAGCAAAGGAGTCCAGGTTGGCTGATAACCACCTGTTACTAACTAGAGCGGGCTGTATGTTTACAGGACAGAGTAGGCAGTGGGGAGAAGGTGTTACTTCTCACAACCTAACTTGTAATTAGGTTGCCTTGCCTTGATCCAACCCGTTTTTCCTTGCTCCCCATGCCCGTCTCAAGCCCAGCCTCCCCTTTCAAGCTTGGTAATCCCTGGATTGGATTCCCACTTCCTTCACATGTCCAAATGGTACTTCTGCCTATTCAGGTTCAGTGCATTGCCTGCCTTGAAGCTTCTCTCCCTTTCCCAGTTTTTCGTGCTCTGAATGCCTGTGGTACCTCACTATGTATCATCTCATATTGTGCTCTAATAAATAGCACATTTTAAAATACACTGGAATGTATTCAAGGACTGCAGTGTTTTTCATTTGCATTTTTTTTTCCTGCCATAGTGCATCTGGTAAAGCCAGGTGCCTAGTAAATATTGAGTATCATCTTACTGGCCCATTCAGATCCCTGATCTCAGTCAGAAAAGTTTCGTGTTCCAGCACTTCCTTGTTCCCTCGGGGACCCAGCTGCAGTGTTGAGCCAGAATACGATACAGATGAGTGAGTGGTATGTGTGGATGTGGTCATGTTCCTCACTCAGTAAAAGGGGCCACTCCTGTCTTCTGTAAAGTTCAAATCTCTGTCAGGAAACCAGAGTTTAGTATGAATCAGGCACTTGCTGGACACTGGTGTTTTCAAGTTAAAGAAAAGAAAAAGATAGAGTCTCTGCCCTCATAATGCTCATGATCTAACTAGGAAAACAAGTATTAAATGGATTATTAGGTTTATTTGAATAATTGTGGATATACAAAATGCTTAAAGCACATAATAAGAGGATTGGCCCTCCAGTAGGAGATCAGAAGACATCACTGAAGATCTTTTAACCAGCACCTGAAATATGAAACAGAATTAGCAAAGAAAAGACAGGTGGGAAGGTGGGGAGAGAATGGTACCCTCCAGAAAATTGAAAGAACTCCAGTTCAGCTGTAGCTAAGCGCAGCGGGGGGGGGGGGGGGGGGGGGGGGGGGGATAAAAAGTAAGGCTGAAACTTCCTTCACTGCTGTAGTCAGCTCTGCTTTCAAAGTCTTTTCACACTAATTGTCTTTACCATATTTTACTATATAGACTTTTTTGAAGTCTAACCAGGACCAGAGGAAATATTTTAGGTAGGGCATGGTGACATGGTTTAACAAGGCCTAGTAAGTCAAGACTATAATCAGTCCATGAGTATTGGATTGAAGGGATCTCAGGCAGCACAGCTTCAGTGGGGTAGTGAGGAAGAAATGATTGGAGGGGGTAAGAAGCAGGAAAAGACCTGTGACCCAGCAATTCCAATTCTTACTAGCTATATTTATGCAAAGGAGTTATTGTAGTGATGTTTGTAGTAGCAAAATACTGAAAATAATCCAAATGTCTACTAACAGGGACTGTTCCATTTATTCATTTGCCAAGCTTTTTTTAAAATTTTTTTTCACATTTATTTATTTTTGAGAGACAGAGCATGAGCAGGGGAGGGGCAGAGAGAGAAGGAGACACATAATCTGAAGCATGCTCCAGGCTCCAAGCTGTCAGCACAGAGCCTGATGCGGGGCTCGAACCCACGAACTGTGAGATCATGACCTGACTCGAAGTCAGACGCCCAACCGACTGAGCCACCCAGGCGCCCCTCACCAAACATTTTTTAAGCATCCACTCTGTGTTGGGTATAAAACCAATCAAGATAGATCAAGTCCCTGTTCCTGTGGAGCTCATGGTGGAGGAGACAGTGAAGCTAACAAGTAAGCTAATCGCAGATTATTGTTAGAAGTACAAGTACTTTTTACCTGAATGTGTTTGGTTCCTGAGTTCAGGTGGCAGGGATTTGGCCATGAGAGATAGCTGTGCTTGGGGAGAGATTAATGGGGTAATGTGATGGAGAATAAATTGGAGGGTGCTAAGACAGCTTTTCTGAGGGGCCTGTGCTCAAGATGAGACTGAATAGGGGCGCCTGGGTGGCGCAGTCGGTTAAGCGTCCGGCTTCAGCCAGGTCACGATCTCGCGGTCCGTGAGTTCAAGCCCCGCGTCAGGCTCTGGGCTGATGGCTCAGAGCCTGGAGCCTGTTTCCGATTCTGTGTCTCCCTCTCTCTGCCCCTTCCCCGTTCATGCTCTGTCTCTCTCTGTCCCAAAAATAAATAAAAACGTTGAAAAAAAATTAATTAAAAAAAAGATGAGACTGAATAACTAGTAACTAGCTGTCAACCACATGGAGATCCTAGGGGAAGAGGGAGAAACAAGCATAAAGGCCCAGGGTAGAAACAAGCTTGATGTGTTCAGGGATCAGCAAGGTGAGCCTGGCTAGAGCCCAGTAAGTGGTGGGGATATCTGGATCTTCTCCACAGTAGCATGGAGTGCTGTTGGTTGTAATCAAGAATATGTTATGATACTTGCATGTGGAGTACTGTGAAGCAATTCAAAGGGATTTGAATCAAAGGGATGAAGCAATTCAAAGCAATACCCAACTGTTAAACAGTCATTATTTCTAGGGAGCATGGTGGGATTGGTGATGCGGGTAAAGGAGGGCTGTTGTTTTTACTCCCCGCTGTATTTGGATTTTCTAACAAAGGAAGTGCATGGGCAGTGAGGAATTGGTGATTGTATGACAAGGCTTGGCTTTGCAGGAAAACAAGACAGCTAATAGGGATATGGGATTGCAGGACATACTGCCTCTCATGACTTTCCTGCCTGCCATACTGGATCCTTTAAAAAATTACATAAACATCTAGTATGTTTAACCCAACATTGCCCCCACAGGATATCAAATGTGTGATCACTGTTCCTGATGACCCTACAGTATATTCCCAGTGTTGCCATGGGAACATTTTTGATGTTGATCCCTAGTTGAACAGGAATGTGATCCTACAGGAATCCGTGACATTCAAAGATGTGGCTGTGGACTTCACCCAGGAAGAATGGCACCACGTGGACCCTGCTCAGAGGCGCTTGTACAGGGATGTGATGCTGGAGAACTATAGCCACCTGGTTTCTCTTGGTAAGGACCAATTCAGTATCTTGCCTACTGGCAGGTCTTTCCTCTCTCATTTGCTAAGGTTGTGGGGCTCGTAGATTGGGTGGCTGTGAGGAGGATGTTCACCATTAGAGCTTGTTCTCCCTTTTGGGACTCAGCTTTACAGTTTTCTGAGACTGTTCTTTAAGTGAAGTTCTTTCTTTTGCAGAACTGGAAATAGGTCATTTGATTGCATGACTCCTCAAGTTGCACCTTTTTTTTCCTTCAGAGTTCCTGACGATCAAGGACTAGTACTGACTTATAGGAGGGGTCTTTGTCCACTTGCACAAACAACCAAATCTTGTGTATTTACCCATGAGCAGGATATCAAGTTTCCAAGCCAGAGGTGATCTTCAAATTGGAACAAGGAGAAGAGCCATGGATATCAGAGGGAGAAATCCAAAGACCTTTCTGTCCAGGTAAACGAGGGGGAGTCAGGCGTGCAGGAATCAATACAGACAGTGGCACAGCTGAGGGAGGGGGGAAGCACCTTCAAATTGGTACCTTGGGAGCTTCTACACCTGCAGGAGACTGCACCATCTCCTGGATGACACTTCTCTCTGTCTCCCTTCTCCAATAGGGTGTTCCTGCTGCTGGCAGGCATTAGAGGAAAACGTGCCCCTTTGTCCTACACAGAATACCATTTCTCCCTATACTGTCACCCTATTGCTGGATTATCTTCTCCTCAGGTGTCCTCAGTCTTTCATTATTAGCGATCCCTTTTCTTACTCATTCAGACTTTAATTGAACTCCCATCTTCTTTAGTCTTGCTGCTTTTACTGTCACTGGCCCCAGACTTGTAGGAAATACTCACAGCCTTGATTCTCTGCTTTTTCATAACCTCCATCAGACTTCTCTCCCTGACTGTACTCCTACAAAACCTGTCTAGGGAGTAGTACCATCTTCTTTCCATCATGCCTTTATGCCAGTTTGCTTCATTGCCTCCCCCTGCAGTTCCTGGAATATCATCCTCGCCTGGTATCCTGGCTTGCTAAGTATTTCTTGGCTTTAGGTCTTTGACTGCCGTAAGGAGTTTGCAAATCTGCCTTAAGGAATCTGCTCTCCAACTTCTTCCCCTTTCTTTGTTACCACCTTAAAAGGGCACCTGCCTTCTGGTAGTTACAGCTCTTGAATCTCTACTGTGGACTCAGAAGTCATCCTTACTTCTACCCTGGTCACCTTTTTCCCTTCTCACAGGACCTCTCCATGTAGAAGTCCCATGCAATTAAATACCTAAAGTCTGAATCATCTTTCATCCCCAGCCAGCACATTTTGCTACTTTGCCCATTAGAAACCACTGGATTTCTAATCCCTCAGGCCAGACACCCCAGTCAGTTTAGTGTTTTCCTGCAATTCAGGTTATTTTCCTCCTAAACCAGGCCCTGGGTGGAGATTACTAGAATTCCCAGTTGAAATTGCTCACCCTGTGTTTTCTTTTATAACCCATATTGGATTTTTTTAATCTTAGCTTTTTTGAGATATGATTTACATACCATAAAATTGACCTTTTTAAAGTTTACAATGTAATGGTTTTTCAGATATTTACTGAGTTCGTTATCTAACTGCAGAACATTTTCATCACCCGAAAAGAAACCCTATACCCACTAGCAAGCACTCTCCATTCCCCGCTACCCCTGCACCCATTAATCTTTTTCTCTCAATGGATTACCATTTCTGGGTATTTTATGTAAATGGAATTGTATAATATGTAGCCTTTTGTGACTGGCTTCTTTCACTTAGTGTAATATTTTCATGGTTCATTCATGTTGTAGCATGTTTTAGTACCTCCTTACTTTGTATTGCTAAATAATATGCCATTGTATGGACATACCATGTTTTGTTTCTCTACTCATCACTGGGTGGACCATATTGGATTTTAACGTTTTATCTTCATAAACCACCCGCCTTTGACAAGCTCTTGCGGTCACTCCCTGTAGCTCATTATAGGAAATAGAAACTCCCACTCATTTTAAAGGTCCCCTATCATACCTTCCAGTATTCTCTTTTTGTTCCCACTAAAACAAGCTTCACTTGGGTTGAACTTCTTTTTAATGTTTTCTGTAAGTAGTGTACACTTTCCCTCATTGAATAATGCTTTCTCCCTATCCAAAGCTATATATTATGTTCAAGGTGTCTATCCATAAACATAATATATACTAATATGTGTATTTTTTCCTTCCCTGATCACAAGTACCATTTATATCATCTTTACTACACAAACTCAGATTTAAAAATATACCATCTGATGGTTTTCCTTTTTCGTCAGATGATTAAGTCTTATTTCTAAGATTTCAAACGCATGGAGAAAGAAACTGTTATATGTCTATGTATTCTGTCTGTGTTGCAGAGCACATAGAAGGCAGTCAGGAATTACTTCATTGTTTTGGAATATGGTTGGGGAGAGAACTTTCTCATTCATTCATATCAACAAGCATTTCTTGAATGTCTCTCTGAGAAGTATTCTAAAAGAAATTCAAAGCATTTTCCGTCCTTGGGAAATTAGAATTGAATGTTATTTCAGGGTAAGGAATTTGGGGGGTTAGGGTCCCTTGTTGTTGGTTTTTTTCCCTCCTAACATTTTACTGTGAATATTTTCAAACGTGTGGAAAGTTAAAAAAAATTAATACAGTGAACACTGTATACCTACCACCAAGATTCTATAGTTGTTAACATTTTACTGTATTTGCTTTATTACATATTCTTCACCTGTCTATCAGTCTGTCTTTTTGATGCATTTCCAACTACGTTGCCGGCACGAGTACATTTCACTTCTGCATACTTCATATGTATCATTAACCAGAATTCAGTATTTATGTTTTTTTGGTAAGAAAAATGTACATACAATAAGATACACAACTCTTCTAAGTACCATCCAGTTGACTTTGACAAATGCATTCACCCATCTAATCCAAATTCATTTTGATATGGAACATTTCCATCATTCCAGAACCCTTCTTCCCATTAGTTTTTAAAAGTTACCATTCTTAGAACCTAGAAACTAATTAATTATCTGCTACTAGTATTCTGAGGTTAAACAGGGGTTTAGAGATCAACTTATTAGGCAGAGTAAAATCCTTTTTGGTCAAGAGAGGTGAATAGTATGGAACCAGAACTCAGACTAAAAACCACAGCCCTAATGGGAAAGGCAAGGATGATTTGCCTCCAGAAATATTATTTTATTTCAGCTTGTGAAGTATAGCCATTGATCTCCAAGTATATCAAAGAATGATTTCAGTTACATCAGTGGCTGCAGATCTTCTCAGCAGGATTTAAAGATTTGGAGCCTCAGAGGTAACTTTTAAAGAAATTGTGAAATGGCTGTATTAGGAAGACAGATTTGGGGATAATTTGTAGAATGGACAAGAAGCATGGAGAGCAGATAGGATCTTGCCAGACATACCATGATTTTATTCCAGTAGTATCTGTGCCCAACATTCTCATGCTCACTTATTCCCTTACTTCGTAACCAGCCCTCCTAGGTGGGCTTCCTCATTCTACACTTGCCTTGCGCTCTGGCTCTGCAACCTGCACTGTCGCTTCTCTTTACTCTTCCTTTCCTTCATTTTGGCTCTTCTCTCCAAACTCCTGGATTAATTTCAAGACGGAATCATGAATAGTTTTTATCTCTTTCATTTCCCTATTCCTACTGTAGCAGTTTGTTTCAATAGGAGGGAATAGGGGACTTTTGCACTTTGGATTTCTTTCAGACTGGAAGACCAGGCCTGAAGGCAAATCATCACATCTACAGCAGAGTGTATCTGAAGGATCCCGTAGTGCAGATGGCCTTTCACGTGCCACATTCGAAAACACTTGGGATGTTAGTAGCCAGTTAGAAAGACACCAGGAAAACTGGAAAAGATATCTGGGGCCAGATGCATCCACCCAGAAGAAAACAATCACACCAGAGGAAAATTTTCAGCAAAATAAATTTGGTGAAAACCCCAGATTGAACACAGTTCTGGTTACACAACTGAATGTTCCTTCAAGGCCTAGTGAATGTGATACACTTGGAAGCAATTTGGGACAGAATTCAGATATAATTAATCAGAGTAATATCCTTGCAAAAAAGAAACCTTATAAATGTGATAAATGTAGAAAAGCCTTTATTCATAGATCATCACTTACTAAACACGAGAAAACTCATAAAGGAGAGGGAGCTTGCCCCAATGGTACAGATCAGGGAATTTATCCTGGAAAGAAACACCATGAATGTACTGACTGTGGAAAAACCTTCCTCTGGAAGACACAACTTACTGAGCATCAGAGAATTCACACTGGGGAGAAGCCCTTTGAATGTAATGTGTGTGGGAAGGCCTTCAGGCATAGCTCATCGCTTGGCCAGCATGAGAACGCTCATACCGGAGAGAAACCTTATCAGTGTAGTCTCTGTGGGAAAGCCTTCCAGCGCAGCTCCTCCCTTGTTCAACACCAGAGAATTCACACTGGAGAGAAACCCTATCGATGCAATTTATGTGGGAGATCTTTTAGGCATGGCACATCCCTCACTCAACATGAGGTGACACATAGTGGAGAGAAACCCTTCCAATGTAAGGAGTGTGGGAAAGCCTTTAGTAGATGTTCTTCTCTTGTCCAGCATGAAAGGACTCATACGGGAGAGAAACCTTTTGAATGTAGCATATGTGGGAGGGCTTTTGGTCAGAGCCCGTCCCTTTATAAGCATATGAGGATTCATAAGAGAGGCAAACCTTACCAAAGCAATAACTACAGTGTAGATTTCAAGCACAGCTCATCTCTTACTCAAGATGAAAGCACTGTCAATGAAGTGAAATCCTATCATTGTAATGATTGTGGGGAAGACTTCAGTCACATCACTGACTTTACTGATCATCAGAGGATCCATACCGGACAGAACCCCTATGAATGTGAGCAGAACTTTAATCAACAACCTGTTTCTCATCCTGGAGAGAAACCCTATCAGTGTAATGTATGTGGAAAAGCTTTCAAAAGGAGTACAAGCTTCATAGAACATCACAGAATTCATACTGGAGAAAAACCCTATGAATGTAATGAATGTGGAGAAGCCTTCAGTCGACGTTCATCACTTACTCAACATGAGAGGACCCACACTGGAGAGAAACCCTATGAATGTATTGACTGTGGGAAAGCCTTCAGTCAAAGTTCATCCCTAATTCAGCATGAGAGAACTCATACCGGAGAAAAACCCTATGAATGTAATGAATGTGGGCGAGCCTTTCGAAAGAAAACCAATCTGCATGATCATCAGAGAATTCATACTGGAGAAAAACCCTATGCTTGTAAGGAATGCGGGAAAAACTTCAGTAGAAGCTCAGCGCTAACTAAACATCAGAGAATTCATACACGAAATAAACTGTAGAAACCCTGAAATTAAGGAATGTGCAGAAAATTTTAGCTAAAATATTGTTCATATTCAGTATCAGAAGATTCTTAATGGAGAGGAAGCTTGAGAATGTAATGAATTTGTGTGTGTGTGTGTGTGTGTGTGTGTGTGTGGTGTGAGAAGAAAGCTCTATGCTAGTAGACCATGTTTTTTAATAAATAGAAGCTACATTCTCAAATCTGATTACAGACTTTTGTAAAAACAACTACAAACATCATATATAACCAGTTGGAAATGATATGCCTATGTATTGGACTTTATAAAGCTTTTAAATACAGTCATGCAGGAGATCATCAACTTTGAACAGTTTGACTTGTCACTCTGTTTACAGCCTTTTTTAATAAATAAAACTCCTGCAGTAATGACCAAAACTTACTTTTAAAATTGCTTGACAACTGCATTCATCTGCAGCTTTTAACTTAAATTCACCATGGAAACCAATTCCACCCCCAGGAATTCATCATTCAAAGGATGAGATCAACTGGTTCAACCACTTCGTTGTACAGATGAAGAAACCAAAAGCCAAAGATGTGAAGTGGTTTGCACCGTGTGATAGAGCTTATGATGGCAAAGCTGGGTGGAGAATGCAGATCTCCTGGATCTTTTGCCCTTTCCAAAAAAAAAAAAAAGATTCTTTTGCCTGGATCTTTCAGTGGTCTGTCCACTGAAAAGGTATTTTGGAATTCAGAGGGCTTTAAAGTAAATTTTGAAATAAATCAGATGCACAAACATTTGATGAGCACTCAAGTTGGGTACTTTGGGAATTCATAAAAGCGTAAGAGACAACAAAATCCATGCACATTTGTCACGGGCCTATTTTAAACAACTTGTTGGGGGCTTACATACCAAAATGTTAACAAAAGCTGTGAATAGTTCAACTACTAGTGACTTTTTGCCTTTTCCCAAGTGTAATATTTATACTTTAAACTAACATATGTCAGTTTCATAAACCTATTAAATTCTCTTATTGTGTTTTTTATGACACTCCCATGAAAAATCACTGCTCCGAGCTTCCTATATTGGATCAATGGGAAAACAACACAAGACTAACATGGAAAATTTTCTCCAAATTAATTTTACTGTGGAGAAGTATAAATGTAATTACCCATTGTCATAAAATTTGTCTTTAAATCAGTTTAGGGAATCCATGTAATGACCTTTACTTTTTTTAGTTCAGTGCTGCTCTTCTGTCCGTAAAGCCTAAGTTAAGCTTCCATAGCCCACTCCAATCCCTAATGTTCTCTCATGCCTCCCATGGGCTATCCCAAAGGAATTTCCTAAACCTTTGTTTGTTCATGGTGCCAACAGTGGAGAGAAATTTGGAAGCAAGTGTGCACTTTGACCCCTTTCACACAAGAGCCTCTCCCCCTTTAAGATAATAAAAATTTCCCACTCTGATGAATCATGAGATGGAGTTATATGGGTAGTGGCGATGGTAAGCCTTCCTTACTGCCTTCTTTGCATGCCAAGTAGCAGGATCCATCATCCTTGTCTCATCCTGGACCACATGAGGTAGCTCCCAATGATTCTTCATAATTCTTTGCAGGAAAAATGTGCGTGGGGGCTGAAATGTGTGGTGTCCAGCCCAATAAGTGGAACAAGATGAGAATCTGCTCTTCCAAGACATTAACTGTTCAAAAACACCTTGTTTGTGATGTTCCATACTTAAACACACACACACAGTGCCAAGACCACGTGTTGTCTGATACGTAGTTTGACAATGGGTAATTCTGCATAGACCCTCCACTACTGAGTGGCTACCATTCTTATCAGGAGCTTATTTGCTGCCGATTGGGGATCCTCATAGAGGACTGTTTGCAAGAATGACATAAATTGTAACCAGTTGAGTGCTATCCTAGCTCTATGAAAGTTTATAAAGACTTGGTTCCAGAAGACTCAAAGAAAACCACTGGTTTGTGTGTGGAGCTTGGCCTAGATCAACCAGTGTCTGAATATCAGCACATCTTCATTCATAGTGAAGGAGCCCAGAATGTTCATGGTATGCGTGGTTGATTGAGCAGAGGATTCTCTAGTTCCAGCAACCAGGCACCATGCACTTACAAACACCCAACTTTTTAGGCCACATGAAATACATCCTTGTAACATCATTGTATTATTTCAATAAATAGCCTTCTTAGTTGAATGGGAGTCAGTTTGTCTTTTTCAGTTTTCACAACATGGCTAAGATTAAAACCATGGTGTGTCAAGAAGGAGGGATTGACTGCTAATCTTATCACAGTCAGGTGAGTTAATAATAGGTACCATTTATTGAATGTTTACTAGAAAGACATTGTGTGAAATATTTCATAACCATCATTTATTTTTTTATTTTTTTAGTGTTTTTATTTATTTTCAAGACAGAGACAGAGCATGAGCAGGGGAGGGGCAGAGAGAGAGGGAGACACAGAATCTGAAGCAGGCTCCAGGCTCTGAGCTGTCAGCGCAGAGCCCGACATGGGACTCAGACTCACGGAGTGTGAGATCATGACCTGAGCTGAAGTCAGACGCTTAACCTACTGAGCCACCCAGGCGCCCCAACCATCATTTCATTTAATCCTTACAACTCTTTGTTCTAGATCTTGTGGTAGCTCTTGTCTTTGCCCAACTTTTTCCTCCCTCTTTTTCTTGTAAGATCTCTGCTGTACTGACCACAGGAACACAAGTCAGGATATCCCTGGGTCTCAGTAATAGTTCTAGGGGCAAGTCTGTTACCTAGCTGAGCCAGAGTCCTTTGCCAGAATATTTTCAAAATCGATTTGACAGGGCCATTTTTATTTTGTGTTGCTAGGCTGGAAAGGTGAAGTTCTAGAACTGCCTAGAGCCCAATTCCTTACCAGAGAGAGGAGTTCTATTGTAGGAGGGGATGCAGCTGACATGATGGTACTCTCATTTCTTTTCTTCATTTCTTAAGTTTTTTTTTTTCTTTTTAAGTTTATTTGTTTTGAGAGAGAGAGAGCCAAGGAGGGGCTGGGCCGGGAGGTGGGGAGAGAGAATCCCAAGCAGGCTCCACGCTGTCAGCGCAGAGCCCGATGCGGGGCTTGATGTCACAAACCATGAGATGCTGACCAGAGCCAAAACCAAGAGTTAGACGCTTAACTGACTGAGCCAGCTGGGTGCCCGGGTACTCTCATTTCTAACCCTGAGATCCTTTTGGACCTGGCTCAATTTCTGAAGCCCTTCCTGGGATTCAGTGGACTCCCTACTGTCAGTTCAGTGATTACCCTTTTTTGATTAAGCTAATTTGTCAGATTTCTGTTGTTTGCATTAAAGAAACCTAATACACGTATCCTTGTTTTCTAACGGGGGTGGGGGGACCAGAGAGGTAAAGCAATTCCCTTGAGGTAGTATTTCCCATGGAAGATTGAGACTTTGAACCCAGGACTGTCTGGCCTTTACCTCTAACTCTGATGTACCCAGAGCCATGTTCTGTTCAAGGAGGTGCATGTAACATAGTATTGTTTTGGGAGGAGTGGATGAAGGGATACGGGTGATACGTAAAGTTGGAGACCAAACGGAGAAAATGGTGAAGGGCTTTGCAATACTTTTCCTGACTACTTTAGTAAATTAAATCCCCTAAATTCACCCATAACCCTCATACCTTAATATATCAAGTTGTTATTTACATTTGCCCATACTTGAACCACCATTTTTCGTAAATATTTTCTGTGTTGCTATACAGTCTCAAGATCTCCTTAAGTCCCTTACTGTTGGGACACATTTGGATTGGCTTTGTTATTGGCTTTCATAATAATAACATTTAATACTTTTATCTTTTGAAGCACCCCTTCCTTTTTATAGAATTTTTTCTTAAAATATCCAAAAATGAGTTTTCTGGGTCAGTGTGTATAGGTTAGTATAATCAGATGGTGTGAGACTCGTACAGGAATAAACTGGATACAATAGTACAGGAGTAATAGTCCAAAATTGCAGAAGGGAGCCAGGAGAAAACCTCCCATTCCTGGTCCCTGGGTGTGTCTGGGGAAGGACCCCAGGGCAGGCATTATTTCTGTCACAGCATCTAGCACACCTCTGTGCCAGCATGGAAAGATAGAAAACACTTTTCCAGTTCTTAGCCATGCTGATGATGGTGCTGGTTCTTCATAGCTGCTGAACTAGCTAATTCTTACTCAGCTGTTGAAATGCAAATGTCACTTCAGGGAAGGTTTTGCCTCCCTACTTGAACTAAATTGGTCACCCTCTTTTAAATTTTCATAGGTTACTGTTAATGCGCTTTATGTTACCATAGTATGTATTTGTGATTATTTGGTGTTCTCCCCACCTCCACCTCACACTAGATTGTGAGTTCTGGGAAGGCAGGGTCTATTTCTATTTTGGTAACTTTTTTGTTCCCCTGCTCATCACAATGCCAGGCACATAGTAGGTACTTTTGTAGTTTTACTAAGTGAGTGATGGAATGGAGATCTGTTGTTAGACAAAGAAGACTGGCTTATAAATGAAAAGATGTTTAATCTTGAAATCAGAATTTTACAAAAGAAGACAATAAGATACTATATATTTTTTAAAGTTTATTTATTTGGTGAGGCGGGGGGGGGGGGGGGGGGCGGTGTTGCGCAGAGAGAAAGGGAGAGACAGAATCCCAAGCAGGCTCCGTGCTGTCAGCGCAGAGCCCATACCGGGCTCGATCTCACAAACTGTGAGATCATGACCTGAAATCAAGAGTCGGATGCTTAAAACTGACTGAGCCATCATACTAGTTCATACCCATTAGGGTGGCAAAAATTTAGAAGTCTGGGAGGGGGAGTAATGAGAACATGTACACAGTGCTGGTGAGAGGATAAACATAATGATTTGGGGGAGTAACTCGGCAATATCCAGTTAAGAGTAAAGCTGAGCATACCTCATGGCCCAGCATTTTCACTACTTGGTGTGTACCCCGGACTGGAAACTCCTGCGTGAGCACAAAGATGCACAAGGATGTTTATTGCAGCAGTGTTTGCAATAGTAAAAATACGGACGCATGATAGATGTCTATCAGTAAGTGAAGTGGTTAATAGGTTGTGGCATATTATAATTAAATACAAAACAGTTTTAAGTGAAGTAACTAGAGCATCTGGCCAAAAGAAAAAAGAAAAAAATTCTAGTTCTGCTTATATCACTCCTGTCCCCATGGAGCTAGATGAGACTGCAGAAAAACAGAGCCATGGTGAGTAGCCAGACCTTAAATTCCTGACTGCGAACCTCAAACTTTTGTTTCCCTAGTCCAGTCATTTGTCGCAGTCTCCTAAGGTCCCAGTCTCCTGAACTATAATTTTATAGTTTTTCTCTTCTCAGCCTCCAGTATTTCTACCCAGTCCTCACTCAGCTGGAGACCTTGTGTCCTAGTTAAGTGAGAAATAAAAGCATTTAGAAGATAACTACTGTCACCTATGTGCATCTTGTCTGTGTTCTTCCTGCTCTTCCTGTTACTATGGGTGATGCTTGGTTCTCTTTACGGCCAATTTCTCTTGTATTAGATCCTGTCCTTAAACTAGGACATCGCTCCTACAGGTGTCCTCTTTTCTGCATCTTTTTTCCCCCTTGTCTACTGAATCTTTCCCATTAACATAGTAATGTGTGGTTTTTCTCATCTTAAATATGTATTTGTAAATATACGCACCGCATCCCCCTCCACCTGCCACTCCATTTCTTCACTTAAGAGGAATATTCCAATGCGCATGGTCTCCACTTCCTCTCCTTCCGTTCTTTCTTGCAACCCTCCCAGTCAGGTCTTTGTTTCTGCTCTTGCTAAAAGGCACTGAGGGACTCCATGTAGCTAAATGCACTGGGTTTTTTGTTTTGTTTTGTTTTGTTTTTCAGTCCTTTTGCTTGACCTTTCGGCATTATTTGTTACAGTTCATCTCTTCCTCACCCTTGACACATTTCTTTTGCTTGCTTCTGGGTTATCACACTTTCCCTTATATTTTATTGACAGCTACTTCCAGTTTTTTAAAATTTCTTTCTTTAAACATGGGAATTCTTCTAGGGCTCAATCTTTCGGATTCTTTTTCTACAGTCACACTCATTGTGCCTTTCACTGTGTCTCATGGCTTTAAATATCTACTTGTTGGCAACTTTAAAGTTTGTATCTCTAGCACAGGATTCCATACTTGTATGATCGGCTGCATATGTGACATCCCTACTTGGATGCCTAACACATCTTGAATTTAATGTGTCCATGAACTAACTCATGATCTCCTTCTCCCAGCCCTATCATAATCATGTTCTTCCCTCAGTCTTTCCTTCTGGAGAAAGAACCCCATTTTTCTGGTTGCTCAGTCCCCAAACTGGGGAACTGTTCTTGATTCTTTTCTTTTGTACCCCACATCCAAGCCTCAGTAAGTCCTGTATGCTAACTTCCAGGGTATATGCGGATGACCATTTCTAAATAAATTTTTTTAATGTTTATTTTTGAGAGAGACAGAGACAGAATGCGAGTGTGTTAGGGGCAGAGAGAGAGGGAGGCACAGAATCCGAAGCAGGTTCTAGGCTCCAAGATGTCAGCACAGCCTGATGCAGGGCTCAAACTCACGAGTTGTGAGATCATGACCTGAGCTAAAGTCGGACGCCCAGCTGACTGAGCCACCCAGGCGCGCCTGCAGATGACCATTTCTTGTTCCCTCTGCCACCCTAGCCCAAGTCACCATCATCATCTCTGGCCCAGATATTTGTAAAGGCCTAATTGGTTTCTCTGCTTCCATCCTTGCCCCCCTTTGTTTACAGTTTAGCAGCTAGAGTGATAGTGTAGTGACCTAAGGTCATGTCATTCATCTTCTCAAGTCCTCAAATAGCTTTCGTTTCACTGAATAAAAATTAAAAAGCTGTACATAATATTGCTACCACCTGCTTCCCTATTTGATCTTTCTGACGCACTACTACCTTTTTAAAAAAAATTTCTTTTTAATGTTTATTTTTGAGAGAGACAGCGTGAGTGGGGGAGGGGCAGAGAGAGAAGGAGCCACAATCCGAAGCAGGCTCCAGGCTCTGCACTGTCAGCACAGAGACTTGGGGCTCAAACCCACGAACCGTGAGATCATGACCTGAGGCAAAGTTGGATACCTAACTGACAGCCACCCAGGCACCCCCCACTACGACTTCCTTATCACTGCTCTGGGCCCACTCAACCCCTGCGGTAACTTACACACACAACAAGCTTCCACCTTAGAGCCTGTACGTTTGCTGTTCCCTTTCCTGGAGTCCATTGCCCTAGATGTCACACAGTCTATCCCTGATCTCCTCCAAATCTTTGCTCCAGATTTTCTCAACAGCCCTTTTTTGACTACCCTATCAAAAGAGCCCACTGCCTCCATGGCACACCCTATCTCCCTTCTCAGCTTCATTTTTTTCCATAATACCACCATCTAAATATTTTACTTATTATATGTCTTTCTCTAGAAGGTAAACTCCATGAAAGTAGGGATTTGGAGGTGGGGGGAAGAGGAGATAAACTATTGAAGCATAACAAAAAGAAAAGTGCACAAATGGCAAGTAAACAGCGTGGTGATTGAGGGCAGCAATGTTTGCATCTTATTCTGTGCTGTGTCCTCAGCACAGGAGATACTCAAATATGTAATAAATGGTTGTGCTGGATGTACATGTCTTAATGAGGCTAGCGTTGAAAATAAAGTTGAGGGATACGTAAAGTGTGAGGTGTTATAACTTAAAAATCTTTACCTATTTTTAATAAACATATGAAGTAAAAGTAGGGAAGTATTAAAATATCAGCTTCAGAATGGTAGTTTCCTCTGGAGCTACAGGGGAGAGGGTAGGAAGGAATACAATAAAGCTTAAAGCATCATTTCTCTTTTTTAAAAGCAAACATGGCAAAATACTAACATGTGTTAAAGGATGTTGCATATGTCGTATGTGCAACTCTGAATGTTCAAACTCTTTTAAAGTCTGCCTCCTTGCTTTTATCCGGTCCCTCCTCCCGCAAAGCTTGGTTCCCCTCCGGGTATGAGCCTGTTTGACCTGTACATCAAACATTTAGGAGGATTTAGGAGAAGGAAAATAGACATTCCTTTTCTCAAGGGTGAAAAGCTGATCCAACCCTAAGAATGAAAAAAGGTTCTTGGCACTGTCAAGATCAAGCAAAGTCATTTCCACTCCCTGTAAATGCCTCTTTAGGGACCAGTTAAAAAGAAGGGGGGGGGGGGAGGGCAAGGGAGCAGAGAACTTCCTGTAGATCCAGAACCCAAGTGATTATTTGCAGGAGTTGGTGGGAGGAGAAAACTGATTTTTGATAATACATTTCAGTAAAAACCTTGTTATTTTGGAAAAACACTCCTTTAAACAGTTTTTGGACACATTTTAGTGGATAAAGGAACCAAGAATTTGGACCTGAAGTATACATGGTATTTTACTGCACTATGAACAGATAAGTATTAATTATAATTAACGGGGTTTTTGTTACACTGTATGCATTAAGAAACTAGCAATTAGCATTTGCTCTTGAATTGTAGTGCTTGTTTTCAGAAGAGTTATCACAGGATTTTGACAGGAACTTTTCTGTTGGCTGGGAGTTGCTGATAAAACCCCAAAGGCAAAATCTCGTGTTCTTCTGCATTCTAAAGGGTACCACAAGGCTCGGACACCCTGTCCCACAGGAGACTCTAGGAGGTTTAAGATTCACACAACCTCTTGCTCTTGGGCCTCCACTGACATGTTACCATATAACAAGGTTCAGATCCAGAGGAGAGGGGCCTTATAGTCCTGGGGTGAAGGCCTCTGCCCTTTCCATAGGATGGGGAGGGGTGGGGGGGACTCCGACACCAAGAGAATAACTGGAGATATTGGGGACGTCAGAAATCCTTGGAGCTTGGTGGCTTCATCTCCAGCAAACCACAGGCCCCCTTCTTGGGAGAGCTTGCCGTGTACCTACCTCTGAAGAGTGTATATGCGGTGGTGAGGGGTGGGGAGGAACAAAACACAGGCAGGGGCGAAAGGAGATTTCTGAAGGAGGGGCGGCTGCTGCTGGAGTAGGCCCTACCAGCAGATCATGAAGCCCTCTAAGGGTCCGAGTTCATGTTGTGCCTAGGAAGCAAGGGATAAGGCCACTCCAACTGTTTTCTTTGCTGCCAAAGATCCCAAGGCAGGATTTCACTAGACGCTGAAGAGGGTGACTATATAAAGTGACCATTGAAACCAAGACCCTTGAGAATGAATGGGGAGCTAACCAAACAAGAAGCTGGGGGCGGTTCTCGAAAACCGCGGCAAACCTTTTCTCTGTGCCTGGGGGTCTCAGAAGAGGGAAGGAAAATAGGATGGCAGGAGCCATAGGGCTGTGACCCAGTGACTGCCGCACCAAGCTAGGGGATGACCCATCTGGCAAGGGGTTAAAAAAAAAATGCAAGCACTGCATGGGGCCAAAGAGATGAGAGACCGCCCGCTGTGAATGAACACTTGGGACTGGGGCGAAGTTGAATGCCGCGCCCAGACAGGTGCGCATCTCCCGATGAGGGCAGGCCACCGGCCCCCAAACAGGACCTAACGCGGCAAACGGGCATCTTCTTTCTCCTTCGCTCTCCCCTCACCCATGCGCGGAGCAGGCAGGGCATTCGGCCATCTGAGAGTAAGGTATGAGTTTGGAGTTTTAAACAGGGCTAGACTGTAAATTTCAATATCCATTAGTAAGCACAAATTGGCTTTCCCTCAGGTTAAGCATCTTAAAAGGGGATGTGACAGCGTGGCGACGGTGAGAAGGCAGGTTAGAAGGGTTTGTACCACCAAATTTCGAATTAGTAATAGGAAGAGCTAAGTGTGCCCTTTTAAAGAGGTGAAAGGAGGCCCACTTGCGTCCCCTCACATTTTACGGGCGCTAGGGGGGAAGCGGGGTGAGTACGCGCACCAAGACGGCCTCCGCCTGCCGAGACGCGTGGCGCGGCTGGAGACTACATTCCCCGAAAGGCTTGGCGTCGGCGCACTTATGCCACCGTGTCTGACGTCATCCGCCGCTGACACCGGCACACCCAGTTCCAGTCTGCGTCGGCGTGGCCATCGCGTAGTGTGCGCGGAGTGCAAAGGAGCAAGGGCGTTCGCGACCTGTGCCCAGCGTCCTGCTCCCGGGGCCAGGCTACCCTCTTCCAGTGGCCGCCACCAGCCACGGGAGTCCCATGACCAGAAAACCCCAGGCCAGGCCCCGCCCCTCTTCTCCCCGCGCTTCGCCCTGATAGCACGACCATTTCCAATCATGTGACCTACCCGACAAAATGGGGATAAGTTCAACCAAATGGGATTGTGTAGGTAAGTGGAGAAACCAGGTAACCATATCTTATCTCTCTGAGAAAATGTGGCTCTTCCTGAGGAAGTGTAAGTTTCTGCTCCCCTGAAACAAGGCTGTAAAAAGAGAGACACCATCTCCTCTTCCGCTCTCCTTTCTCCCTAACTCTGGATAGGAGCGGTCCTGTGCAGGCAGGCTGGAGGGAGAATAATAAAGCCTTGAGTGAAGGGCCACACTCCCAATAATGGTAGTCTAGGTAATTAGGACCAACTCTAACATACAAAATAACCTGAGCTGGTTGAAATGTTGAAAAACGACAGCATTCAAAAGAGCTAACAAGAAGAGTGAAGAATTAGGAATCAAACTCCAGGAGATGAAACAGACTGACTTCATAAATCCGTCAGTCAAGCTGCTTTTGCCTGAAGGCATTTGCTGATGGAAGAAGACAACTGACAATTCCAGCTGTAAGATTGGTGGACTTGCAGTATAAGGGGTACAAGTATAAAAGTGCTGAAAGTTGGGAGTCTGAATAATCACCCCACATTTGAACAGGGACCCCCAAATGTAGGTACCCTCAAGTAAATGTTGAGATAAAAAGCCCCTGGCGCAGACATGTCTCCCAAATTCAGGGTATCTTGGACGTGTAAAGGAATCTCAACCTTCAGTATCTACCACACTAGTGTTGTGTCCACGTGTTGACAGAAGCAAATGAAAATGACCCTTAGAGAAAGGTATTGTCATCTCAGACATCAGAGTATTCACACACAGCCCTTTTCTTAGTAACTTCCAGCACATTCTCAAAGATAACCAGATACACAAGGATGTAGGACATCATGAAAGAGAACATACAGAATGCACAACAAATACGCAAAACTCCAAATACTGGAATTGTTTATCAGAGTATAAAATAGCAATTTTTAGTATTTTTAAAGAGTTATTAAAAAAAACTAGAAAATACCTACAAAACCAAGAAAGCTTAAAAAATTCATGTAGTAGGTTTGGAAAAGTGACCAAAGAACTTTAAAAAATAGCTAATTAAAAATGAAACAACTTGGGGCGCCTCGGTGGCTCAGTCAGTTAAGCGTCCGACTTCGGCTCAGGTCATGAACTTGCGGTTTGTGAGTTGGAGCCCCGCGTCAGGCTCTGTGCTGACAGCTTGGAGCCTGCTTTGGATTCTGTGTCTCCCTCTCTCTCTGCCCCTTCCCTGCTCATGCTCTGTCTCTGTCTCTCAAAAATAAATAAATGTTAAAAAAAAAATTAAAAAGATTGACCTTTGGAAAAAAAAAATGAAACAACTTTTTTAACAGCAAATTACACATAAAAGAGAATCAACTGGAATATGGGTAGGAAGAAATTGTCCAGAAACTGGTGGGCAGAGACAGTGAGATGAAGAGACAGAAGAAGAAGGGACAAGACAAGTAAAACACATGAAACCTTTGGGTAGGAAAGCCCAACATAAGTTTAATTAGATTCCAGAGGAAAATAAGAAATATTTGGAGTTAATGGCTATGAGTTTTCCAGAACTGATGAAAGACCTACCAAGCTCCAGATTCAAGAAGCCAAATGAAACTCAAAAGAGTATAAATAAAAATAAGTCCACAACTATACACATCATGGTTAAAGAATATGAAAGGTACATAAAATCTTAAAACAATTAGACAAAAAGATCAATTAACTTCAGAGATGTAACATCTGACTTCCCAGTAGCATTAAGGGAAGCCACTTGAGTGAGGAATGTAATCTTCACTTAAAAGAAAATATGTGCCTAATTAGAACTCTGTGTATAGCAAAAATCTTTCAGGAATGAGGACCTATTTATGCAGCTAAAAACAGGAATTTCATCATGAGCAGACCCTAAATGAAGTTGTAAAGGCTGTATTTCAGACAAAGGGAAGATAATCCCAGATGGATGGTCAGAGACATAAGAAAGAATCAAGCCCAAAGAAAGTGATCATATGTGAATAAAGTAAATAATTAAGTGTACAAAACAACAGTATTATTTATATGTCTTTAAACATTACAGAATTAGGGGCACCTGGGTGGCTCAGTCAGTTGAGTGTCTGACTTCGGCCCAGGTCATGATCTCAGGGTTTGTGAGTTCGAGCCCCACATCGGACTCTCTGCTGTCAGCATAGAGCCTGCTTGGGGTCATCTGTCTCCCTCTTTCTCCGCACCACCCCCCCACTTGTGCACACGCTCGCTCTCTCTCTCTCTCTCTCAAAAATAAACATTACAAAAAATAAACATACAGAATTAAAATCCAAGACAGTGATGCTTCCATTTCTAGTATTAACAGAATAGCGTGTCATAAACTAACACGTCTACTAGAGATAGCTAGAAGAGATGGATAAAATACAAATATATATATTTGAAGGCATTAGAGAGCTCCCAAAGCAGCAGGAACTGAGGATCCAAGATACCAAAGAGAAGGGTTGTTCACTGAGGCAAGCCCAGCATTCTCAGTGCCTCCTCTCCCACAGAGACAGTTGACTAGTCACATAATTGTAAAACGGTTGAAAAAGACTAGAAAACATTAAAAACAGCAAAAGGAAAAAAAAGGCATTTTACCTTTAAAGAGTAAATACTGAAAGAATGGTCAAAACAAAATAAAACCTCACAGGTGTCTAACAAGCTAATGGAAAGAACAAAATAAAAATATTTCATTAATTCATAAGGTGAGGAAAAAACATGTCAAGAGCCTTCTGAATATCCACAAATGTAGCAAATCCAGCTGAGGAGTCACCATGGGCAATTTGACTCTTATTTGTGGGGGTCAGTGGACAGATGAAGTTTCATCTGAGACCCAGGCTTGAATCGGAACTTGTGACCTGGGTAATGGGCTGGATGCCAGCCCTGGCCTAGAGAAATCCCAGGATTCCACAGCCACAGACACCCTGCCTCACTATCCCAACTTGATCTGGAAGAAATTCTGCAGCTTCTGGAAAGGAGTGGCTTTCACCTACCATGCCTCTGCCCAGAAATAGTCCCTGTGTCCATAAGAGTGGGGGGCAAAGGCACAGGAGTCCAGCAAGGAAACAGCCAAAGGCAGGGAGAGAAAAGGAGTACTTATTTGCCTCCCCTTTTAGTGTGTGACATTCCCCAAAGGTTGCCAGGTCAGTGGCATTTCTTGGCTCAGGGATCCAGCCAGAGGTGGGGGTGACTTCACTGACTCAAAGACCCAGCAGAACAGCAGTGGTGAGCCTCCCCAAAAGGTAGTGGCTTTGTGGCCTTTCCTTGGGACAAAAACGGCTTCCAAATTGGGGAGCTTTATGAACCCCTGCAGGCCCTACAGGGGTCCCCCTCTCCTTCCAGGCCTAGCAGGATTCTGCACATCCTCCTTCACCTGCCGCCTCTGCCCTCTGCCCCTGAAGTCCGTGAAGGGTTATGTAGGGATCAAAAGGAGGTGATGACTTCTGTGCTCTCTGTGCTGAAGAGTCAGCAGCTGGAGACCCAGGAGCTTGTGTGTGGTGGGGTGCAGGAAAAGGTAGAGAGTAAAAAGATGGAGCCAGGGAAAATGGGCCCCTGGGTGATCAAAAGGAGACCTGAAAGGGATGAAGAGAGGAAGACAAGTGACAGAGGGGTGGGAGCCAAAAAAACACCCAGGGGACCCCTCCTGGGAGCTCAAGGGTGTTCAGTTAAGGGAGATCTTGCGCAAACTACAGTAACCCTTTCCTCCATGCCCATCCACTCCTACCTTTAGCCAGGCTCAGGAAGGACATTTTTGGTCCTTTTCCACTTTCATTTTATTTTCCAGTTTCATTACAAACACTTTGTGGGGGGTGGGGATTAAGGAACCACACCCTTGACATTGCCCAACCCATCTGGGTGCCTGTAACTCCTACTACTTGTTACCTCCAGGAGAAATTCTGGGTGGGAACCACACCAGGCATTTTCCAGGCTCCTCTTTCCATAGTGTCTCAGATAGAAGTTGTTGTTATGGCTAGGGAAATATAAATTCATTTTTTAAATATGACTGAACTCACAGGAGATTTGGTTATTGTGTAGTAGAGTGGTTTTCAAATTTGAACACGCATCAGAATCTCTTGGAGCACTGGTTGAAACAGATTTCTGGGCTCCAGCCTGCTGTTTTCTTATTCAGCAGATCTCTTCCAGAGCATTTGCAGATCTAAAAAGTCTGCAGATGATGCCGACACTGCTGGTCCAGGGACCACACTTTGAGCCCTGCTAATCTAGGTTATCAAAACTACAGCTACTTTTAGGGGAAGCTGTATTTGTTTTGTTTTTCAAATACTCTTCTCCAGTTTATTCAAACTCTTAGCCAATTTTTCCAACCTTATCTCTCCCTCAAATATGTCCAAACAACATTTCTTGGATGATACAGACCAAAATAGTAACAAGAATGGCAAGAATGAAAATGATACTCCATGCTCTTAAATGCAGAGAACAAATCTGTGGTTGTCAGAGGGGAGGTGGGTGGGGGTGGAATGGGCAAAATAGATAAAGAGGATTAAGAGGTACAAACTTCCAGTTATAAGCTAAGGGAAATGGAAAGTACAGCATAAGGAATATATTCAGTAATATTGTAATAATGTTGCATGGTGACTACACTAATCCTGGTGAGCACTGAATCACTATGCTGTACACCTGAAACTGATAAAATATTGTATGTTAATTATACTTCAATAAAAAAATGGTACCCAAACAACATGTTGTAAACATTATGTACAGCTAAAGTATGCCCATCATACCTTAATAAGTGTGGGGGGGGTGGTTAATGAAAATGATAAAGCTTTATGTTCTTCATTTTTTTACAAAATGTCTACAAGAAAAGAGAAAAATGTGTGGGCAGAGAGGGGCAGCGCTGGGCTGGCCCTGAGAGTGCTCCAGTCCCAGCGGCAGCCCACGGTGGGCCCTAGACCTGGCCTCCTGCAACAGTCCCTTCGCCCTGGGGTCTCACCCGGGTAAGGAAGGGGTGTATCTCTGGCAATGAACCGGCGGCCCCAAGTCTGGAACCTTCCTAAGGAGACATGCTCCGCAGCCAGCTTGGGAGGCACCCGAGGGAGGGAGAGGGTAGGCCGCTGGGCCAGAGAACAGTGGACTTTCCTAAAACCAGGGAGGGGATTCTTGAGGCCCCAGGCTTGAAGCAGGAGGAGTTGGTTGTAGGTGGTGGTCTAATGGCCTTCTCTGAAAGTCAGATTGAATCGCTAGATTCTGTTTATTAGGAGTAGGAATTTTAATTCATGTCTAAAATGCTATTCCTTTTCCGAATTTCTCAGGAGAATGGCAGCGCCTTTTACTTTTCTTCAAAGCAAATGCTCAGCCAAGCCTCAAATTAGGTGTTACCATTGTGTTATCCCTGATGGCATGTTGCAGTGACAGTGTTTATATTTACTTAAACTATCCTCTTCTCCCCCAGAAGTGGTCAGTTGTTCGTGTTTACTTTTATTTCCGGCTGATCCTAAACCATTTTCCTCATTGAGGATCTCATTTTCAGTAATACATTTCTGGTGTATAGACTTGCTCTGCGGTTTCTCATGCTTCATTGTGCTAGCATTGTTTAGTCCTCCTCTGTGCTGCACTCAGGCCTCAGCTCAGGGGCCTGCACCTAGTAGGTGTGCAGTAAAGATTTATGAACAGAGCCATTGGACAATTCCACGTCTCCTGATGCCTTCACAATACTCTTTACTCTCTGAGTTACCTGGGATGAATTTCTTCCTTTTCTTTTTTTTTTTTTTTAAGTTAAAAAATGTATTTATTTTGAGAGAGAGAGAGAGAGAGGAAGAGAGAGAATCCCAAGCAGGCTCCCCGCTGTCAGCATAGAGCCTGATGTGAGGCTCCATCTCACAAACGATGAGATCATGACTTGTGCTCAAATCAAGAGTTGGGACACTTAACTGACTGAGCCACCCAGGTGCCCTGGGACAAATGTCTTAATACTCTCTGTACCTCAATTTCCTCAACTGTAAAATGGGCATATTAATAGAACCTACCCCCTGGGGCTATTGTAGACTAAATGTGTTTATGTCCCACAGTGCATGGCTCATAGCGCTGTAGGTTATCTTGCTATTATTGTGTGGTAATTATCATCACGTCACTATCATTGGAATCAACTGGGCTGTAATGGGCACATAGTGTAATGGGCATTGGACCTGAGTTAGAAAATGTGACACTAGGGGAGCCTGGGTGGTTCAGTCGGTTAAGCATGTGACTTGGCTCAGGTCTTGAGTCCTGCTTTGGGCTCTGCATTCTCCCTTTCTCTGCCCCTTGCTCACTCACACTCTCTCTCAAAAGTAAATTTAGAAAAAGAAAGAAAGAAAGAGAAAGAAAGAAACGAAGAAAGAAAAGAAAGAGAAAGAAAAAATGTGACATTAGCCTTGCAGTCTTTGTGCACTTCCCCTCCCCTCTCTGCACCTCACTTTGTCCTTAAAATGGGGCCTGTCATATTCACACCTGTAAGGGCCGATGATGTGAGACTTAAGTGAGATAACACCTGTTAAGCACTTTGCACCACGCTGGGCACGTAGGTGGTGTTCTTTAAAATGTGCAGTCCCAGGGTGAACAGGCTGGGGTTGCGAGGGCGCTAGTCTGGGGGGTTGGGGGGGCGGTGCGGAATCTTTCCCCGGAAGTGCCCACCTCCCAGCACCCACGCCGCGCGCATGCTGGCGGCCACCAGGGGGCGGTGCCGGACCGCAGAGGGTGCCAGGGAACCGGCAGGGCCTTCCTCTTCTTTTCTTCCTCCTCCAGTGTTTGGAATTTAGCAGCCTGGAAGTGATAGGATCCGGGCTCTTGGGGCTTCTAACCGTGGCTCTTGCAACAGGAGTGGGTTGGCGCGGGGGAGGGGGGGGAGGGGAGCGCTCGGCAATAAGGGAGATTGGCATCAATGTCAGCTATGGTGAAGACTCGCAAATCCAAGGCGCCCCTGTGGTAATAATGCAGAGGGTGCCCAGCAGTTCTGAGAGCAAAGGAGGGTTTTCTTTTTTTTCTTCCCACAACTTTTTCTTTAAGAAAAATTCAAACCAATAGCAATGTTTTAAAAACTGCAATGAATAAATATCCTTATACCTTTCATCTGTATTCATCAATTGTCAATACACCTTACCAGGTTATTTATATACACACATATATTTTATTTTTGGCTAAATCATTTGACAGTTACTTGCAGACATTCTGACATTTTACCCCTAAATACTTAAGCCTGTGTCTCCTAACAACAAGGACATTCTCCCATAGAGCTACAGTGCCGTTATCACATCTAAGAAACTCCACATTTATATACATTTAAATTTCCGCAATTTGTCCAGTTGTGTCCTGTATAGCTGTAGTTTTGTTTTGTTTGTGATCCAAGATCTGATCAATGTTCATCTCATTTTTTCTTTTCATGACATTTTTGAAGAATCCAAACAAGTTGTAGAAGATTCCACAATCTGAATTTGTCCTATTTATTCTTCATAATTAGATTCAGGTACACTTTTTTTTTTTTTTTAAGTTTATTTACTTAGAACATTCGAGCAGGGGAGAGGCAGAGAGAGAGAGAAAGAGAATTCCAAGCAGGCCCTTAATAGCAGTGGCAGTGCGGAGCCCGATGCAGGGCTCCAACCCACTAACCCTGAGATCATGACCTGAGCCGAAACTGAGTCAGACGCTTACCCGACTGAGCCACCCAGGCACCCCAAGTGACATCACTTTTGGTAAAATAGATAACAGCCCTTGTTATCTATTTCCCATAACATCATTATCAGGAAGCCCATCTTGTAGACTTGTAGCATATTGGTGACATGAGGTTTGGTCACTGGGCCACATGAGTTTCCTGTACTTCCCTTTATCTCCCCAACAAAACTGAATCTGATCAAGACACTGTCAGAAGCAACCAGCTAGGATGCCTGGGTAGCTCAGTCAGATAAGTGTCTGACTCTTGATTTAGTTTCAGGTCAACTTTTGATTTAGGCTCTGGTCATGATCTCACAGTTCATGAGTTTGACCCCTGAGTCAAGCTGTGCACTGACAGCACAGAGACTGCTTGGGATTATCTCTCGCTCTCTCTGTCTCTCCCTTTCTGCTCCTCCCTCACTCATGGTCTCTCTCTCTCAAAATAAATAAACATTAAAAAAAAAAAAAAGGGTGGGGGGGTGTCTGGGTAGCCCAGTCAGTTAAGCATCCAACTCAAGATTTCAGCTCAGGTCATGATCTCACGGTTCATGGGATCAAGCCTGTGTCAGGCTCTTGCTGTCAGTGTGGAGCTTGCTTAAGATTCTCTCTCTCTCCCCTCTCTCTGTGTCCTTCCCTCACTTGTGTGCTATCTCTCCCTCCCTCAAATAAATAAACTTTAAAACACAAAACAAGCAAAAAACCAAACAAACAGCTAAATCCAGGATGTGAAACAGATGTCCCAGTTTCTCTAACCATCTATGTAATGGTGTGGGTGGGGAGGAGAAGAAAAGGCTGTTTTAGAATGAAAAATTGAAGAGACATATGGCCACATATATTGGATAGATCTTGTTTGAATCCTGATTTGAGTAAACTAATTGTAAAAAGACATCCTTGAGATAATTGGAGACATTTTAATATGGACTGGGTATAGATAATATTTAAAAATCACTGAGAATTTGTTGGTGTGATAATGGCATGGCTATCATTTCAAAACATTTTAATATATTAAATTATAATATATGCATGCAATGGAATATTATACAGCCAAAAAGAAAGGAAAAAGATTTATCATGCTGGATAAATCTCAGGAATAACATGTTGAGTGGAAAAAAAAAATTATAGAGTGATACAATTGGTATACCAATGATACCCTTATATATAGGGAGGATATAATATATATGATATACGGGATTTGCTTTTCTCTCTTTTTTATTGTGTTAAAATACAAATAACATAAAATTAGCCATCTTAACAGTTTTTAAGTGTGTAGTTCAATGGTATTAAATATATCCCCATTGTCATGTAGCCATCCCCTCCCCATCCAACCCATTACCAACCATCCATCCCCATAATTCTTTTCATCTTATAAATCTGAAACTCAAAACCTACTTAGAAACAATTCTCTGTTCTCCCCTCTCTCCAGCCCCTGGCAATTACCATTATACTTTCTTTAAATTTTGGCTACTCTAAACACCTCACATAAGTGGAATTACTCTCTATTTGGTTTTTGTGACTGGCTTATTTCACATTATTAGCACAATGCTCTCCAGTTCATCCATGTTGTAGCATATTGCAGAATCTCCTTCATTTTTAAGACCAAATAATAATACAGGGGCTGTATATACTGCATTTCAGTAATCCATTCATTGGTCGATGGACACTTGAGTTGCTTCCATGTTTTAGCTGTTGTAAATATGCTGCTATGAACATAGGTGTACAAATATCTTTTTGGGACTATTTTCACTTATTTGGGGTATATACCCAAAAGTAGAATTGCTGGGTCATATGGAAATTTTATTTTTTTTATTTTTTTAGAGTTTATTTATTTTTATTTATTTTGAGAGAGAGATAGAAAGCAAACAGGGGAGGGGCAGAGAGGGAGAGAGACAGAATCCCAAGCAGGCTCTGTGCTGTCAGCACAGAGTTCAGCAGGGCTTGAACTCACGAACTGTGAGGTCATGACCTGAGCTGATGTCAAGAGTTGGACGCTTAACCGACTGAGTCATCAAGGCACCCCTATTTTTTAATTTTTTTGAGGAAACTTTATGCTGTTTTTCACAGAGGCTATATGCCATTTTACATTCCCACCAACAGTACACAAGGGTTCCAAATTCTCCATATCCTCATCAATACGTGTTTGCTGGTTTTTTTTAAGTTTGTTTATTTTTAAGAGAGAGAGAGACAGTGTGAGAGAGAGCACGCGAGTACACGAGTTGGGGAGGGGCAGAGAGAGGGGGACAGAGGAACTGAAGCGGTCTCTGTGCTGTGGGTTTTGAACTCACAAACCATGAGATCGTGACCTGAGCTGAAGGGGCTCAAACTCATGAACCATGAAATTATGAACTGAGCCAAAGGCAGAAGCTTAACCCACCAGGCCACCCAGGCACCCCTATTTTCTGTTTTTTAATAATAGCTATCCTAATGGGTGTGAAGTGGTATCTTTTTGGTTTTGATTTGCATTTCACTAATAATGATTAATGATGTTGAACATCTTTTCATGTACTTATTGGCCATTCATCTATCTTCTTCAGAGAAATGCCTATTCAAGTCCTTTGTCCATTTTGAGGCTGTTTGGTTTTTTGTTGTTGTTGAGTTTTAGGAGTTCTCTATATATTCTGGATATTCATCCCTTATCAGATTTATTTATTTATTTCCTGAAAAACAGTGCTGGAGATTCTTTATGGATACACACATATAGTAAAAATATAAAGCCATGTATATGAATGATAACGCTGTATTCAGTGAGTGATATTTGGGGTAGAGGATTGGGATATGGGAAGGTATGTTGGAGGCTTCAGTAGTAGCTCTTGGGTTTTATTTATTAGAGTAGGTCATGGTTAAATGGGTGTTCATTATGTTATCTTTCCTTTTTTGTGTTCTCCTTAGATTATTTCACAAATTAAAAAAAAAAAAAGTGTAGCACGGCACCTGGCTGGCTCAGTCAATAGAGCATGTGACTCTTGATCTCAGGGTTGTGAGTGTGTGCCCCACATTGGATGCAGAGACTACTTTAAAAAATAAAATAAAATGTAGCTTCTTAAAGAAAACAAAGGCTTTAATTTATTGAGCAACTACTAGGTTCAAAAAGCTTAACATGCACTATCTACTTTGATCTCCACCTCATTTCTCTCATCATCTGCCACCACTCTGCCCTCTGTACTCTTCATTTCAATCATACTGGTCTCCATATTGCTTTTCTTAAGAGTTTGGCATTGTCCTGCCACGAGACCTTTGTACCTGTTCTTCCCTCCACCTGGAATACTCTTCCCCATGAAGAGCATGGTTTCCTCCCTCACTTCCTTCAAGTCTTTGCTCAAACAGCACCTTTTCAGCAAAGCTTTCTTTGACTAGCCTATCTCCCTTACCCTGCTCTACTTTTTCCTCCTAGCAATTGTCACCTTCTGACAGATCACATAACTGGCCATGTTTGCTGTCCATCTCCCCTTGATAGTATGTAAACTCCATAAGAGCAGGGATTTTTCTCTGCTTTATTCACTGTTATGTTCCCAGCACCTCAAACAACTTGGTGCGTAGTATAGTACTTAATACATATATGCTGAATCAATGAATGAATGTATTTGTTATCTATTACTGCATTACAAATCACCCCAAAATTTAGCAGCTTAAACCACAAACATTCTCTCACATGGTTCCTTCCTTGCTCCTTCATTTCTCCCTCCCTCCCTCCCTCCCTCCCTCCCTCCCTTCCTTCCTTCCTTCCTTCCTTCCTTCCTTCCTTCCTTCCTTCCTTCCTTCCTTCCTTCCTTTCTTCCTTCCTTTAAGTAGGAGCCCAATGCAGGGCTTGAACTCATGACCCTGAGATCAAGACCTGAGCTGAGATCAAGAGTCAGACACTTAGGGGGTGCCTGGGTGGCTCATTTGGTTAAGCGTCCAACTTTGGCTCAGGTTATGATCTCGTGGTTTGTGAGTTCGAGCCCCATGTCAGGCTCTGTGCTGGTAGCTCAGAGGCTGGAGCCTGCTTCAGATACTGTGTCTCCCTCTCTCTCTGCCCCTCCCCCACTAATGTTCTGTTTCTTTCTCTCTCTCAAAATTAAATAAACATTAAATTTTTTTTTAAGTGATACTTGACTGACTGAGCCACCCAGGCACTTTAGTTTGTATATTTATGTATGTATGTGTGTGTGTGTATGTATTTTTAAAGTAGGCTCCGCGCCCAATATGGAGTTCAACGTGAGGCTTGAACTCACAACCATGAGATCACGACTCTCTCACATGGTTTCTGAGGGTCATGAATCTAGGAGCTGCTTAGCTGGGTGGTTTAAGTTCAAGTTCTCCATGAGACTGCAGTCAAGTGTTGGCCAGAGCTATAGCAATCACAAAGCTTGGCTGGGGCCGTAGAACCCACTTCCAAGCTTACAAACATGGTTGTTGGCAAACCTCATTCCTCACTGGCTGTTGGCTGGGAGTTTCAGTTCCTAGCCACACGGACCTTTCCACAAGGCTGCCTCATGTCATGGCAGCTGGCTCCCCCCAAAGTGATGAGCGAAAGAAAGAAAGGGGGAAGGGAGAGAGAGTGGAAATGAGGAAGGAAGGAGAAAGCAAGAAAAAGGGAAAGGAGGTAGGGGACAAAAGCACTTGAGACAAAAGATACAGTCTTTTATTACCTAATCACAAAATTGACCTACCATCTGTGGCAGACAAAATAATGGTCCCCAAAGATGTCCAAGTCCTAATCCCTAGAACCTGTGAATTTGTTACCTTACATGGCAAGGTAACAGATAAAGTTAAGGATTTAGTTAAAGTGGGGGAGATTATCCTGCATTGGCCACATGGGTCCCAATGTAATCACGGGGTTCTTATATGGGAAAGAGGGAGGCAGGACAGTGGTGACAAAAAAGGAGAGGTGACAATGGGAGCAGAGGTTGGAGTGATACCCTGTGAAGATGGAGAAAGGGGCCATGAGCTGAAGAATTCAGGCATCTTCTACAAGCTGGAAAAGGCAAGGACGTGGGTTCTCCCTGGGAACTTCCAACAACTTGATTTTAGCCCAGTAAGACCCACGTAGATGTCTGACCCCCAGAACTTCAAGGTAGGAGATTTGTGCTGTTTTAAGCTGCTATGTTTGTGGTGATTTTTTCCAGCAGGAAGAGGAGATGATTACACCATCACTTCTGCCATACTGTACTGGTTAGAAGCGAATCAGCCCACATTCATGGGGTGTGAACACCAGGACGCACAGTTGCTGTAGGGGGACTTTAGAGGCTGTCTACTACAATGACATAATTATTAACTCTACTTTATAGAAAGGTAAGCTGAGGCTTAGAGGAGTGAAGTAACTTGTCTGAGATCATATAACTAATGATGGTGGAGTGAGTTCCATCTGATGCCCAGAATAAATTCCAAACTCTTTTGACAAATGGCTACGAGGGCCTGTCTGATCTGGGCCTTGCCTGCCTCCCTAATCTCCACAAACCCAGCACATTGAATTCCACCTCAGGGCTTTTACACCTGCTGTAAATTGCTCTTCATTCCAGTGAGCAGGCTCTTTCTCACCTTCAGATCTCAGTTCAAATACAAGTCTTCCCTGATAACACAATACTTTTCCTTTCCTTCACCTCTTTTACTTTATCTTTACTTTTTTTTGTTTATTTGTTTGCGGTCAAATGTCTGTTCCTATTACTCCCACCCCTCATGAAGACAGGGGCTTTTCCAGCTTTGTCTATTGCTGTATCCCCAGTACTGGCACACAGTAGATGCTCAATAAGGATTTGCTGAAATGACGAGTGAGTGACTTCACAGGGAGGTAAAACAGAAATGATCTATTCAACTCACTTCTTGAAATAACAGTTCTTACCTGGTGAGCTTATGAAGATAAAAAGAAATAAATAAAAGAAGTCACAAGGCCTAGAGCCCCAGGATATATTTTTAAAGAAATGAGAGTTTCAATTCTCCCACTACTAACAGGCTGGACCTGGGGGTGTTCACAGGGCTCTGGGCTGTGAGAGTCCTTTGTCTCCAGAGAAGGCAGAACCCTGGCAGGAAGGGTGAGCAATCCACCAGCACCACTATTTGGGTAATAACTAAGCCTTTTCTTCCCAGGCTAGTTCTGCTGGTCCCCACACCCCTCCCCGCAGGCAAAAATCTTCCCTACTTAGCCAGGAACCAGAGCTCTCTGAAGTCTCTGCAGGTCAACCCTGAATTGAAGGAGAGTGTGGCAGAGAGAGACAGACTTGGTTAGGGAGGCTGGGTTCTTGTGATCTTCGTTGTGATCTTGGACAAGGAAACTTTTTTCAATCTCTCTCTCTCTTTTTTCAAGGGAGGGGGAACTTGAGTAAAGAGAGTTGAATTAATTGTGTAAGACTCCTCTCTGGTTTTATTAATTCACTCACTCATTCTTTTTTTTTTTTTTATCCCTATCTTCCACTTCCATTACCCTCTTTCCCCACTCTGTTCAATAAATATCTTTTTAAAAATATTTTTGGGGTGCCTGGGTGGCTCAGTTGGTTAAGCGTCCGACTTCAGCTCAGGTCGTGATCTCACAATTCGTGAGATATATAATTAAATATATTTTAATGTTTTAATTATTTATTTATTTTGAGAGAGTGGGCGTGCATGCACACAGGTGAGCAGGGGAGGGGCACAGAGCGAGGGAGAGAGAGAATCCCAAGCAGGCTCCGCGCTGTCAATGCAGAGCCCTACATGGAGCTTGATCCCACAAACTGTGACATCATGACCTGAGCTGAAATCAAGAGTCAGACACTCAATGATGGAGCCACCCAGGAACCCCTAATAAATATCTTTTAATTTGTATGTAGCTTTGTCAAATATATAGTGTTGTTTCCTGCAAATATGAATTTAGTTTTTTAATTAAAAAGTATCTGGCTATAGATCACGTTCTATTTCTTACTGTGGTAGCCAGCCTCCAAGATGGTTCCCAGTAAATCTCCTGGTATTCACATCTTTGAGCAGTCCCTTCTTGCACTGAACAGAGCTGACCCTACTCAAAAGAGAATATTGCAAGAGTAACAGTGTGTGATTTCCAAGACTGGGTGATAAAAGACATTGCAACATCCCCCCTGCCGTCTCTTGGGTCACCAACCTTAAGGGAAGCCAGCTGTCACGGTGTGAAGACGCTGAAGCAGACCTATGGAGAGGTCTAAGAGGAAATGAGACCTCCTGCCAACAGTTAGCACCAATTTTCCAGCCATGTAAGTGAACCATCTTGAATGATGCTCAAACCCTAAGCAAGCCTTCAGATGACATCAGCCCCAGCGACATCTTAACTGCATTCTCATGATAGATCCCAAGCTAAAACCACTCAGTCAAGCCATTCCCAAATTCCTGACCCATAGGAACTTATGTAGGATAATAAATGTTTATCTTGTTTTAAGTCATTAGGATTTTTGATAATTTGTTACACAGGAATGGATAAACCGATACTTTATTGTCGTTGTTCTCTTTCACCTTTTATTTTTTTAAGCAAGCTCTGTGCCCAACGTGGGGCTTGAACTCACCACCCTGTGATCAGGAGTCAGACTCTCTACCAACTGAGCCAGCCAGGTGGCCTGATACTTACTTTTTAAATTTAGCTATAACATTTGTGGATTCAGGTTTCTTTGTGTTTGTCTAGTTTAGAAGTCAGTAAAGTTTTACTGTCAAGAGCTACCTGTAAATATTCTAGGCTTCGCAGGCCATATGGTCTCTGTTGCAGCAACTCAAGTCTGCTGATGTAGTGCAAAAGCAGCCACAGACAATATATAAATGAATGAGTATGGCTGTATTTCTACTAAAACTTCATGGATGCTGAAATTTGAATTTCATACAATTTTTATGTGTCACAAAATATTCTTTTGATTTTTTTTCCCCCACCAGTAAAAAATGTAATCATCATTCTCCGCTCATGAGCCAAGCTGCACAAAAACAGGCAACAAGTCAAATTTGGTCCAGAGGCCTTTGTGTATTGACCTCTGGTCTGTTTCATTGTTTTGAACTGCTGCACAATAATTCCATAATTCCAAAATATCCCATACTTTGCCAATATTTGCCAATATTAGATCTATTTGCCAATAGATCCCATATCTATTCCCAATGAGGGGCATTTGTTTATCTCCTACTCCCACAGCTACCATGAACAGCTGCAGTGAACATCCTTGGTTGCGTGGGAAGATCCCTGGGATATTTGCCCAGGCATGGAATTGCTGGATTTCAGGGTATTAGTCTATACTCAGCAGTGGTGCACAAGAGCCCCATTTCCTCCACACCCTCCTGACACTTGGTGTTTTCCAACGTTCTGATGTTTGCCAGTCTGAATTTGTATCTCCTCCTTGTTTTGGCCTGGATTTCCCTAACGGCTAATGGGTGGGGACATTTCTTTGTATACTAGCATCCATTTAGATTACCTCTCTAAATTGTCTGTTCATGTCCTTTACCCATTTTTCTAGCAGATGTTTCTGACTTTTTCTTATTGGGAAAACTTCCCCCTTCCTCAGCCTCAGTTTCCACTTCTGCACCACAGTTACCTACAAGGCTCTTCCAAAATGCCATCCCCGTTTCTGAAATCTTATGTTTCAAATAATAAGAATTGGGCCTTGAGTTGGGTTTTTACTTATATCATCTCAATTTAGAAATCTCGGAGACTACAACTGAGACTTCCGGGTTCAGGGAGGTTGATTTCCAGCCCAGGGCCACCCACAGGGATGATGGCGTTGAACAGATGCTGAAGCTGAGTACCATTAGGAAGAGCTTAGACTGCAAATCAGAGTAAGACAACAAATAGCACTTCTAGGCCAAACTGGAAATGATGCTGGAGAGGATGAGGCCTTCTTTTTCCAGCTCAGAAGTGAAACTAGTTCTAAACCTTTCTGAAGGCCAGTCTGACAAAAGCCTTAAATACCTGCACACACTTTGACTCAGAAAATTTCCTAGGAATTTGTCCTGAAGCAGTAATTGGTGAAAGACAAGGAGAAAAGTGTTTGGTAGCTGGGGAAAAAAAAAAAATCACTCCTAAATATCTGACTTTAGGAGATGAAATACTACATGTGCTATCTTTTTTTTTTTTTTTTTTTTTTTTAGGTGATAGGAACCTTTAATTAATTCATTAATTAATTTTTACATTTTAAATTTACATCCAAGTTAGTTAGCATATAATGCAACAATGATTTCGGGAGTAGATTCCTTGATGCCCCTTAAGGAATTACCCATTTAGCCCATCCCCCCTCCTACAACCCCTCCAGCAACCCTCTGTTCATTCTCTGTATTTAAAAGTCTCTTATGTTTTGTCCCCCTCCCTGTTTTTGTATTATTTTTGCTTCCCTTCCCTTGTGTTCATCTGTTTTGCCTCTTAAAGTCCTCATATGAGTGAAGTCATATGATTTTTGTCTTTCTCTGACTAATTTCACTTAGCATAATACCCTCCAGTCCCATCCACGTAGTTGCAAATGGCAAGATTTCATTCTTTTTGATTGTCGAGTAATACTCCATTGTATATATATACCACATCTTCTTTGTCCATTCATCCATCGATGGACATTTGGGCTGTTTCCATACTTTGGCTATTGTTGATAGCGCTGCTATAAACATGTGCGTGTCCCCTTTAGAAACAGCACACCTGCATCCCTTGGATAAATACCTAGTAGTGCAATTGCTAGGTCGTAGGGTAGTTCTATTTTTAATTTTTTGAAGAGCCTTCATACTGTTTCCAGAGTGGCTGCACCAGTTTGCACTCCCACCAGCAATGCAAAAGAAATCCTCTTTCTTTGCATCTTCGCCAACATCTGTTGTTGCCTGAGTTGTTGATGTTAGCCATTCTGACAGGTGTGAGGTGGTATCTCATTGTGGTTGTGATTTGTATTTCCCTGATGATGAATGTTGTTGAGCATTTTTTCATGTGTCTGTTGGCCATCTGGATGTCTTCTTTGGAGAAGTGTCTATTCATGTCTTTTGCCCCTTTCTTCACTGGATTATTTGTTTTTCAGATGTTGCGTTTGATAAGTTCTTTATAGATTTTGGATACTAACCCTTATTTGATATGTCTTTTGCAAATATCTTCTCCCATTCTGTCAGTTGCCTTTTAGTTTTGCTGATTGTTTCCTTCGCTGTGCAGAAGCTTTTTATTGTGATGAGGTCCCAACAGTTCAATTTTTGCTTTTATTTCCCTTGCCTCCAGAGACGTATTGAGTAAGAAGTTGCTGTGGCTGAGGTCAAAGAGGTTTTTGCCTGCTTTCTCCTCTAGGATTTTAATTGCTGCCTGTCTTATGTTTAGGTCTTTCATCCATTTTGAGTTTATTTTTGTGTATGGTGTAAGAAAGTGGTCCAGGTTCATTTTTTTGCATGTCGCTGTCCAGTTTTCCCAGCACCATTTGCTGAAGAGACTGTCTTTATTCCATTGGATATTCTTTTCTGCTTTGTCACAGATTAGTTGGCCATACGTTTGTGGATCCATTTCTGGGTTCTCTATTCTGTTCCATTGATCTGAGTGTTTTTGTGCCAGTACCATACTGTCTTGATGATTACAGCTTTGTAATACAGCTTGAAGTCTGGGATTGTGATGCCTCCAGCTTTGGTTTTCTTTTTCAGGATTGCTTTGGCTATTAGTGGTCTTTTCTGGTCCATACAAATTTTAGGAGTGTTTGTTCTAGCTCTGTGAAGAATGCTGGTGTTATTTTGATAGGGATTCCATTGAATATGTATATTGCTTTGGGTAGTATTGACATTTTAACAGTATTTGTTCCTCCTATCCGGGAGCATGGAATATTTTTCCTTTTTTTATGTGTGTGTCTTCTTCAGTTTCTTTCATAAGCTTTCTGTGGTTTTCAGTGTATAGATTTTTCACCTCTTTGTTTAGATTTATTCCTGGGTATTTTATGGGTTTTGGTGCAATTGTAATTGGAATCGACTCCGTGATTTCTCTTTCTGTTGCTTCATTATTGGTGTATAGGAATGCATCCAATTTCTGTGCATTGATTTTATATCCTGTGACTTTGCTGAATTTGTGGATCAGTTCTAGCAGTTTTTTAGTGGAATCTTTTGGGTTTTCCATATAGAGTATCGTGTCATCTGTGAAGAGCAAAAGTTTGACTTCCTCCTGGCTGATTTGGATGCCTTTTATTCCTTTGTGTTGTCTGATTGCTGAGGCTAAGACTTCCAATACTATGTTGAATAACAGTGGCAAGAGTGGACATCCCTGTCATGTTCCTGACCTTAGGGGGAAAGCTCTCACTTTTTCCCCATTGAGAATGATATTAGCGTTGGGTCGTTCATAGATGGCTTTTATGATCTCGAGGGATGCTCCTTCTATCCCTACTTTCTTGAAGGTTTTTATCAAGAAACGAAACTGTATTTTGTCAAATGCTTTCTCTGCATCTATTGAAAGGACCATATGGTTCTTGTCCTTTCTTTTGTCGATGTGAGGAATCACGTTAATTGTTTTGCGGATATTGAACCAGCCCTGCACCCCAGGTATAAATCCCACTTGGTTGTGGTGAATAATTCTTTTATATTGTTGGATCCAGTTGACTAGTATCGTGTTGAGGATTTTTGCATCCATGTTCATCAGGGAAATTGATCTGTAGTTCTCCTTTTTATTGGGGTCTTTGTCTCGTTTGGAATCAAGGTAATGCTGGCTTCATAGAAAGAATTTGGGCATTTTCCTTCCACTTCTATTTTTTGCAATAGCTTCAAGAAGAGGTGTTAACTCTTCTTTAAATGTTAGGAAGAATTCCCCTGGAAAGCCATTCGGCCCTGGACTCTTGTTTTTTGGGAGATTTTTGATTACTAATTCGATTTCTTTACTGGTTATGGGTCTGTTCAAATTTTCTATTTCTTCCTGTTTCAGTTTTGGTAGTTTATATGTTTCTAGGAATTTGTCCATTTCTTCCAGATTGCCTATTTTATTGGCATATAATTGCTCATAATATTCTCTTATTATTATTTTTATTTCTGCTGTGTTGGTTGTGATCTCTCTTTCATTCTTGATTTTATTTTTTTGGGTCCTTTCCTTTTTCTTTTTGATCAAACTGTCTGGGGGTTTATTAATTTTGTTAGTTCTTTCAAAGAACCAGCTCCTGGTTTCATTCTGTTCTACTGTTTTTTGGTTTTGATAGCATTGATTTCTGCTTTAATCTTTCTTATTTCCTGTGTCCTACCGTTTTGGGTTTTATTTGCTGTTCTTTTTCCAGCTCTTTAAGGTGTAAGGTTAGGTTGTGTACCTGAGACCTTTCTTCCTTCTTTAGGAAGGCCTGGATTGCTAAATACTTCCCTCTTATGACCACCTTTGCTACACTATGTATGCTATCTTAAGAAAGATATTCTAGGGGCACCTGAGTGGCTCATTTGGTTAAACGTCCAACTTTGGCTCAGGTCAGGATCTCGCAGTTCGTGAGTTGGAGCCCTGCAGCAGGCTCTGTGCTGTCAGTGTGGAGTCGGCTTCAGATTCTCTGTTTCTCTCTGTCTGCCCCTCCTCCACTTGTGCTCTCTCTCAAAAATAAATAAACATTTAAAAAAAGATTAAAAAAACAAGAAAGATATTCTATAGGATTTCTAATGCTAATGGAAAAATTTTAGTAATTCCCTTACGATGGGGGGAGAGATTCATGTTATAAAATAGTGGATACAGAATGGTCTCATTTTTGTAAGGAAAATATGTATGTGAGTACAAAATGCTGGGAAAATGCAATAATGTACTAAGGGCCACACACTGTTTTTAGTGCTTTACAGTGTCACTTAATTCTCACACAACTCTTTGCATAGGTGTTGTTATCATTTCCATTATTTTTATTAAAAAGATTTTTTTTAATGTTTTATTTTATTTTTGAGAGACAGAGAGAGACAGCATGAGTAGGGGAGGAGCAGAGAGAGAGGGAGACACAGAATCCGAAACAGGCTCTGAGCTGTCAGCACAGAGCCCAACATAGGGCTCAAACCCACAAACTGTGAGATCATGACCTGAGCCAAAGTCGGACACCTAACCGACTGAGCCACCCAGGTGCTCCTGTTGTTATTCCCATTTTACAGGTGAAGAAACTGAGGCCAAGAGGGGTGAAATGAGCTGCCCAAGGTCACACAGACGGTAAGTGATGAACCCAGGATTTGAACCCAGACACTGGCCCCAGAGCCACCACAAAATATCCCCCAAGGAATATTTACTCCTGGGAAGTGAGACAGACCAAGGTGATCCTTATTTACTTTATCTTTATTTCCTGATTTTTCTACAACTAATTTTTTTAGGAGGATTCTCCACCCTAGCTCTCTTGTAGTTTATGATGCCTTTGGAAATGGCAACTTCAGCAGATGCTGGGGTAAACAGCATGGGGCAAAGAATCAGGAATAGGATGGAGCTTTGCTTGCCTCGGATCCTACCCCAGCCCCAAACCCTCTCTTTTCATTCAGATCAAGGAAATCAAAGGTCAGATATCAGCTATACAACCTTGGACCCGTTGCTCCTCCCTCCTGAGCCATTTTCCAGCTATGTCCTATGGACTGAATTTCTGGAGAAGCCTGCTCTTTCTTTCTCCCCCAGTCCCTTCCCAGCCCCCTGAGTGAGGCGTAAGGAGGGAAAGCCTTGCTCAGTAGTGCTGGGAGAAGGAAAGGGGGGGGGGGGGTGGGAGTGGCAGAGGAGCCAGCCGCTGGGACAGACAGGTCTAGGGAGGGGTCTGCCTCTCATCTCCTCCCCTCTGGGGCTTTGAGGAGTGACTACCTAGACTCTGACTGTAACTCTGGGAAGGTCTGCGCTGCAGTGAGCACTGGAGAGGGAGTCTAAAGACCTGAGTTGTGCTCACACCTCACCATTGGTAACCTGTGTCCTAGAGCAAGTCGGTCCCTTCTTGAGCCTTGGCTTTCTTCAAGGTTGAAGGTGTGAATGCCTGGCTGTTTGTGACAGCATGAGGAAAGGTGCTTCATGAAAAGCTAAACAAGTATGTGCTGTGTCAGGGGTCCGCAAACTACAGTGCACCTCTTGTCCTTCCTTTTTCACAGCTTTATTGAGATCTAACTTACCACACATTCACCCATTTAGGGTGTATACTTCAGTGGATCTTGGTACATTCACAGAGTTGTGCTACCATCACCACAATCAATTTTAGAACATTTTCTCACCCCAAAGGAAACACCGTACCCTTCAGCCATCACCCCCAGACCCCTCTCCCTCTCAGCCCCAAGCAACAACTCCTGTGCTTTCTGTCTCTATCATTAATTAATCTGATCATCATTAATTAGTCAGACATTTCCTGTCCGTGCAGTCACACGACATGCCCTCTTTGTTCTGCACTTAGCCAGCATGTTTTTAAGGCTCGTCCATGTTGTAGCATATATAAAACCCTTTCCCTTTTACAGCTGAGCAATATTTCATTGTACATTTTGTTTCTCTGTTCATTAGCTGATTACATATTTTTTTTCCTTCTACTTTTTGGCTATCATGAATAGTGCGGATATACTTGCATGGGCACATTTGATATGGACGTATGTTTTCATTTCCTTTGGAGACAGGAAGGAATCACTGGATCAAAGAGTAATTATATTCCACACTTTTTTTTAAAGTAGGCTGCACACCCAGCATGGAGCCCAAAGCAGGGCTTGAACTCACAACCCTGAAATCAAGACCTGAGCTGAGATCAAGAGTTAGACCCTTAACCAACTGAGCCACCCAGTCACCCCTATGTTTCACACTTTGCGGCGATGCCTGTTTTCATACAGTCCAGATGCTAAGAGTGGTTTTTATGTTTTTAAATGGTTGAGAAAAATAAAATAGAGAATGATATTTTGTAACATGTGAAAATCACATAGAACTCAAATTTCAGTGGCCACTACTAAAGTTTCACTGGACCGTTGCATCATTCGCTATGTATTGTTTGTGATGTCTTCAAGCTATAGTGGTAGAGTTGAGTTGTGTGACCGGCCTGCAAAGCCTAAGATATTTACCTTCTGATCTTTCTCTCCCTTTCTTTCTTTCTTTCTTTCTTCCTTCCTTCCTTCCTTCCTTCCTTCCTTCCTTCCTTCCTTCCTTTCTTTCTTTCTTTCTTTCTTGTTTTCTTTTCTTTCTTTCTTTTGAAAGAGAGAGAGAGTGTGAGTAAGGGAGAGGTGTAGAAAGAGAAGGGGAGAGAGAATCTCAAGTAGGCTCCACACTCAGCATGGAGCCTGACACTGGGCTCAATTCCATGACCCTGGGATCATGAGCTGAAATCAAGAGTCAGATGCTCAACCCAGGTGCCCTACCAACAGGCCTTTTACAGAAAATGTTTGCCACCCCCTGAACTATATGTTGGTGTTATTATTATTAATTATTTATTGTTTGGTGGAGGCAGCTTGAGTGTGTGCTGCCTTGATGGGAACAGGACTCAGGTCACCAGCCCCTCTCTGTCAGGTCCTGGCTTGGAGCATAAAGGAATGAGAGTTCACAGCTGGACCCATTTTCTGGACTGAGAAACTGAGTCATGTGGGAAGGCTCAGGCTCTTGCAAAATAAGGAAGGAGTAAGGGCCTCTTGTTCTTCTACTCCTGGGCAGCCTCCTCCCCTCCAGCTAGGAAGACCGGCTGTGAATAATTCATGGCTGGCGTTTGCAGAGCACTCCATCTTGTCAGAGCACTTTGATCATCATTAATTAGTCAGAACCTGGCTCCAGCTGTTGCCTATTAAAACACAAACAGAAGTGGCTTTGATGGCCCCATCCTGAAAACTGGAAGCTTCCCTCTCCATTCCAAAGCTTTGCACCACAGAGTCCTTCTCTCTGCCCATCATCCATCACCTCTTAAAGACCCAGAACCCACTGAATTGGCCCCCCAAAACAGGCTTCTTGAAGGAAAGAAGGGAGTCCTGGAGTTGGAGCCCAGCCCTCATAGCTGGTGTCTTCTGAGAAGTCATGCCCCTCTCTGCCTCTCATTGTCTTCATCAGGAAGGTACAAGTAAGGATACCTATCTCTGGGGTTGTTGTGGAGATTAACCAAGTGTGTACCTATAAAAATGTTCTGAAAGGAACCCTCCTACACTGCCAGTGGAAAGGCAAAATGGCACAGCCACTTGGGAAAACATTCTGGTGGTTCCTCACATGATTAAATGTAGAATCACCATATGGCCCAGCAATTGCATTGCTAGGTATGTGTTCAAGAGAAATGAACATGTGTGTCCACACAAAAACTTGTACACAAACATTCACAGCAGCGTTATTCAGAATGGCCAAGGAGTAGAAAGGACCCAAATATCCATCGACTGATAAAGACAAATAAAATGTGCCACATCTGTACATTGGAGTATTATTCAGCCATAGAAAGTAATGAAGAATTGCAACAGATATGTGCTACAACAGAGACAAACCTGACAACATTATGTTAAAGGGAAGAAGCCAGACACAAAAAGGCCACATATTATGTGACTGCATTTATAAGAAATGTCCAGAATAGGCAAATCCGTGGAGACAGAAAATAGATTAGTGGTTGCCAAGGGGCTGGGGAGGGGATGGGACTGGCTGCAAATGGACACGAGGTTTCTGTTTGGGGTGATAGAAATGTTCTAAAGTTGGTTGTGGTAATAGTTACCCAACTCGGTAAATAGATTTAAAAACCAGTGAATTGGGGTGCCTGGGGGGGCTCTGTCAGTTAAACCTCCTACTCGAGGTTTCAGCTCAGGTCATGATCTCACGGTTCGTGGGATCCAGTCCCTCATGGGGCTCTGTGCTGACAGTGTGGAGCCTGCTTGGGATTATCTCTCCCTCTCTCTCTGCCCCTCCCCTTCTCATGCTCTCTCTTTCTCTCAATACATAAACTTTAAAAAAAATTTTCATAAAAAAACCCCAGAGAATTGCATGCTTAACCTGGATGAATTTTATATGTAAATTATACCTTAATAAGGCTGTTTTTTAAAAGTGCTCTGGGGGCCCCTGGGTGTCTTAGTCGGTCAAGCATCCAACTCTTGGTTTTGGCTCAGGTCACGATCCATGGGTTTGTAGATTCAAGCCCCACGTCAGGTTCTGATGGAGCCTACTTGAGATTCTCTCTCTCTGCCCCTCCCTCGAGCACTTGCACACACTGTCTCAAAATAAATAAATACATACATACATAAATACATACATAAATAAACTTTAAAAAAAAAAAGGTGCTATGAGGGGAGTCTGGGTGGCTCATTCAGTTGAACATCCAACTTTGGCTCAGGTCATGATCTCACGGTTCATGGGTTCCAGCCCCACGTCAGGCTCTGTGCGGACAGCTCAGAGCCTGGAGCCTACTTTGGATTCTGTGTCTCCCTCTCTCTCTGCCCCTCCCCCACTCAGGCTCTGTCTCTCTTTGTCTCTCAAAAATAAATAAACATTAAAAAGAATATTCTTAAAGTGCTCTTAAAACTGTAAAGTAGTAGATACAGTGATACTCACTTGCATAGCGAATGATCTATCCTAATGGACAGAGCTGAGTGTTCTGGCCAGTCAGTTTAGAGTAGTTCTTAAGACTTTTGAAATCAGAGACACCTGGATATCTTGCTATCTATGACCTCAGGCAAGCCATTCAACTCTGATCCTTAGGCTGCTGTCTGTAAAACTGGGACAATAATCTCTGTCTCTTAGATCTGTTGTAACGATTAACATTGTAGGAACATACTGAGCTTGGTACGTGGCCCCTAGTAGGTGCTTGGTACACGATGATTTCCATGTAGTTACCTGACCCCTCCCAGCTGCCCCAGGGAGCAAGTCCATGCTTTCTACTCCGCTCAGAACCTATGTTTCCAAAACTGATAATTCCAAGAATTATCTGGAGCATCTGTTAAAAATAAAGATTCTGGGGCCCCACTTCAGACCTATTGCTCAGAATCTATAGTTTTAAAAACTCCCCAGGTGAGTCCTGTAATCAGGCAAGTTTGGGAAATGGGGCTGGCCCAACTTGAAGTTGTTTTGCTTCTTATTTATCCCTTTCCCCAAAACTTTAGAACTTCTGTTGTTTGCTGTTTCACCCTGACTTGCCACTTTGCCAAACAGCCCCCCTATTTAAGAGCTCATGCTCCTAACTTAGTCAATAATAACACTTGAAAGTTTATAATTTCTTGTTACTTTAATTTGGGGCTAGGATTGGTAACATTAATACTAGCAACAATAGAGGCACCTGCATGGCTCAGTTGGCTAAGTAGCTGACTCTTGATTTCAGCTCAGGTCTTGATCTCAGGGTTGTGAGTTCAAGCCCTGCATTGGGCTTGATGTGGTGTTGGAACCTACTTTTAAAAAAAAGGCAGGAATAGCGACTTTACATGTGCGTGGCCTCTGCAAGGCTTTCCCGAGCATCTTTATGTCCTCACAGCAGCCTTGTGAGCGGGTTTAAGTAAGTTAAATAACTTACCCAAGGGTTTTAGGAGAATAAGTGGCAGAGTAAGAATTGAACCTCAATTTTGCATGAGCCCAAAGCCGGCCTAATTAACCCTGGACTATATGCAATAGTTGTCCCACTACTTCGTATGAGGAAATAGGAGCTCAGAGACATCAGAGGACTTTTCAAAGATCATACAGCAGCTCCTGAACTAGCAAGCGAGGCTGAGGCCCAGGGTTTTGTTCCCTCCACTCTAGGGCTTTCTCACTTCAGCATATTCTGACATAAATCCCACTCAATGACTTTACCAACAAATACCAGACATAAAAGAAAAAAAATCGAATGCCTTTTAGGATCAACTTAATATGTTTTTTTTTTTCCTTCTAGAAAATATTCCCAATGACTGATAATAGTGATTAACACTTATTGAGCATTTTCTTTGTGCCAGGCATTATTTTAAGCACTATATTTCTATTAACACATTTAGATCCTTACAACAAGAGAGGACATGGGTGTCATCATCATCATTATCATCACCCGCATTTTACGTGTGGGGAAACTGAGGCACCAAGCCATGAAGCAGTTTGCCTGAAGTTACATAGCAAGTGTTAGATCCAGGATTCATGTCCAGGCAGGACAGCTTTGAGGCCTGTGCTTTAGCCACTACCCTGTGCTGCTTCTTCCTTGGGAGGATGATTCTGCGGTATGAGTTATAATATGGAAAAATAGAAAATAAGCTACAGGCTGCAAAACAGGGCGCTGACCAGATAAATTATGGTGTACTTCCTGGAAGAGATACTCTGAAATCATTAAGTATGATGCTGGGGCAGAACTTTCAATGATATGGAAAAGCGTTCACAACATTTTTAAGTGAAAAAGTCAGGTTCAAAAATAGTATTACTCACTGTACAAGTCCATTTATTTAAAGCCCAAAATTAGGCAAAACTAATCTCTGTTTTAAAAGTCAAGTTAGTGGTTACCTTTGGGTTGGAGGGTGGTCAGGGACTGACAGAGGGCACAAGGGTGTTTCTGGGGCAGGTCATGTTTTGTCCCTTACTCTGGGTGTTGGTGACATATGTGTTCAGTGTCACTTATGATCTGTTCACTTTTCTGTTTAAATGAAAAATTTAAAAACATAGCACGACTATGTGATACTAATTTTTAAAATATGGATGTATATATTTGTGTAGAAAAAAGACAGGAAGGAACCTAAATTGAGGGACATTTTGTAAGGTAACTGGGCTGTATCATAACAAAATGTCAAGATCAAAAAAGACAAAGGCTGAGACACTATTCCCTTTTAAAGGAGGCTAAAATGATATGACAATTACATGCAAAGAAAGATCCCAGTTTAGATAGTGGATTGGGAAAGAATTATACACACACACACACACACACACACACACCTGATTGATTAGTTTAAATATGGACTGTAGATCAGTACTGTTAATAATAGTACTGTTGCAATATAAAATTCCCTGAGTTTGCCAATTGGTCTGTGGTTATGGATGGAAATCTCTTAGGAAATACACACTGAAGTATTTAGGGGTTAAAGGCCCTGATGTCTCCAATTTAATCCCAGATTGTTCACAAAAATGCACACGCCCCTATATATATTTATATGGAGAGAGAAAATGATAAGGCAGATGGTAAACAACTGGTTAATATAAGTTAAAAGTTTCTGGGAGTTTATTGCACTAGTCTTGCAACTTTTATATAAGTTGGAAATTGTATCAAAATTATAAATTACCAAAAAAGGCAGGAAGGAGAAAAGCACATAAACTAATACTCTCCTGGGAATAGTACTAACAAAAATAAAATTGGAGAAAGGTAAGTTTTTTCACATAGCCTTTCAGAAGTAATGAAATAGTGGTACACTTCCCTGAAAGTGAAAGACGATGGAGGGCGATATAGCAGGCGTCGGCTGTGTCCAGGTGGTACTGTGGCCCAGTGGTGACACACAAGGCCTCTGGCACTAGGTGGCTTGGATTGAATCCACTCTGCTGTTTACTAGATGTGACACCCTGGGTGAGTTACTTACATTCTCTGTGCCCCTGTTTCCGCCCCTCCCCTGTGCAGTAGGGATAGCAGTGTGGGGTAGTCACATGAGTCACTGGCGTGTAAAGCATTTGTGAGTGGGGGCTCTTGTATTGAGATGCATGTAAATATCAGCCACTATGATTGGTGGGGTTATGGGTAAAATAGTTTCTGTACTTCTTAATTGAGATATAATTGATGTATAACATTGTATTTGTTTCAGGTGTACAGCATAATGATTCAATATTTGTATATACTGTGAAAGGATCACCAAAATAAGTCCAGCTGACATCCATCATGACACATAGTTACAATTTTTTTTTCTTGTGATGAGAACTTTTAAGATCTACTCCCTCAGCAACTTTCAAATATACATTATGGTATTAACTATAGTCATCATACATATAGTGCATTACAGCCCCAAGACTGACTTACCTTCTAACTGAAACTTTGTACCTTCACCTATTTTGCCCACCCACCTCTGGTAACCACCTGTTTTTCCTCTGTGTCTGTGAATTCGATTTTGTTTTTTTTGTTTTTTTTTAGATTCCACCTATAAGTGAGATCATACAGAATTTGTCATTCTCTGACTTATATGACTGAGCAAAACTCCCTCAGTGTATGTATTTTTTAAACTGCATAAAGCGATAACACAGTAATTTTGTTTTTTGTTTTGTTTGTATTTTATGTAAAAATTTTAAAAATGTTTATTTATTTTTGAGAGAGAAGGAGACAGAGCATAAGCAGGGAAGAGGCAGAGAGAGAGGAAGACACAGAATCTGAGGCAGGCTCCTCAGCTGTGCTGACAGCTCAGAGCCTGATGTGAGTCTTGAACGCATGAACTATGAGATCGTGACCTGAGCCGAAGTCAGATGCTTAACTGACTGAGCCACCCAGGTGCCCCCATTTTATTTTTTAATTTTTAAATATTTATTTTGGGGGGAGGGCAGAGAGAGAGGGGGACAGAGGATCTGAAGCAAGCTGTGCCCTGACAGCAGCAAGCCTGATATGGGACTCAAAGGACCCAAGCCAAAGTCAGAGGCCCAACCAACTGAACCAGCCAAGTACCCTGGAGTAATTTTGTAATCAGAGCAACAAAACGTGACATAAAAATATCATTAATATTTTTTTAGAGGATGAGGGGAGATGCCTTTTCAATGGCTCAGTTTTTCCATTTTCAGGCCTCCCTTTCTCTCTCCCCTCCACTAACACCCCCCCCCACCAGTCCCCTTCCCTCTACCAACCAGATTGCATTCCTCGCTTTCCCTCCCAGAGAACTGTAATTAAGCTCTTACTCTGTAATTGCCATTTCATAGTTCCCCATCTGAAATCACAGTCCTGCTTAGCCTGGTTTCCATCTCCTCAGCTTTGGGAAGCAGAGGGAGGATTTGGCACAGCCCAGGATGGGCTGTGTGTGCTCTGCCCCTTCCCTGAATAACCTTGTGTAATCCTCACAACAACCTATGCAGAAACCGAGGCTGGGGGAGGTTGAGTAAATCACCCAAAGACTTCCCAAGGTAGCTGATGGAGCTGGTGTTTAAATCCAGTTTGATCTGGCTTCAAACTAGGAGGTGATGCCCCTGCTACCTCAAGTGGCATGGATATTCTGAACTCCCCACACCAGCATCAATGTTCTGGTGGTAGTTTGATATCAACACTGGCCATCCTGACCTTTCTCCGTGTCCTTACCCTGTATAATATGACTTTGCACCTCCTCCCTCTAAAAGGTAGGGTCTATTTCTGCAGCCCTTGGATCTAGACCAGCATTAGAATGCAATGGTAGTAATGGTACCACATCTGGGTCCCAAGAAGCCTTGCATACTGCTGCTCTTTCTCTTGGCACATTGCCTCTTCCATGAAAACAAGGAAGGCTAGACTGCTGATCATGACCCAGTCACTCTTGCTGCCCAGCCAAATGCCAGACATGTGAAAGAGGCCATCCTAGACCCACCAGCCACTGGCAGCCTGCTTGCTGGCTGACTGTAGATACATGAATGGGCCCAGTACAGATGAGGCAAGTCCACTCAGATCAGCAGAACTGCCCAGCTGGCCCACAGAGTCACAAGGAATTGTTTCAAGCCATCGAGTTTTGGGATGGCTTATTATGCAGTAATAGCTAACCAATACAGCCCTTTAGAGAGGAGACAAGGTAGGAGGCAGTTGGGATGGCCCCAATGTTCCAGATGAAAGACCACACTTAGCAAGCATCTACTTAATGCTTACTGCATGCTGAGTATTTTAATTTAATCCTCACCACAACCTTATGGGGTAGATTCTTCTATTTTTCCCATTCTATAAATGAGGGGACTGAGGAGAGAGGTAAATGGTTTGCTCAGGATCTCACAGCTGGGAATGGCAGGCATCCAGTCAATTAATAAGATCTAGAAAGTAGAATCCAGAAAGCTACCTTATGAACCTACTGGGGGCAGAAGATGGGAATTCAGAAACCTACTGATGGAGGTGCTTCCCCATTGAGCCAGGGGGTAGTACTTTGGGGAAATGGGCTCTTTAAAGAGGAATGACAATGATAATTCAATTTATAAATATTGTGTATGTATTAAACCTTATTTATATTTATTAAATGAATAAAAATCTTCCCACAGGCCATTGAATAAGGAGCAGACCAGGGGGTGCAGAGTTAGATACCGTATTAGTCAAGGCTCTGCAGAGAAATTGAGCCAACAGAATGTGAATATATGTAGAAAGAGATTTCTTAAGGAATTGGCTCACACAATAGCAAAGACTTGGGGAGTCAAAAATCTGGGGGAACCAGTTGACTGGAGACACAGGAAAGATTTGCAGTTCAAGTCCAAAGGCAGTCTGCTGGCAAACCAGGAAGAGCCAGTGTTGCAGATGAAATCCAAAGGCAGTCTGATGGCAGAATTTCCTCTTGCTCAAGAGAGGTCAGCCATTTGTTTTGCTCAGGCCTTCAACTGATGGGATGTGGACCACCCAATTATGGAGAGCAATCTGCTTTACTCAAAGTCCACTGATTTAAATGTAAAGCTCGTCCAAAAACACCCTCACAGAAACATCCAGAATAATGTTAGGCCAAATCTGGGCACTATTAGCCTAGCCAAGTTGACTCAGAATTAACCATCACAGATGCCAAGAGAGGTTAATGCCAGTGAGAAGCAAAGTCAGAGCTAGCAGAAAAGTGACCTCTTGACTGGCGACATGGAAGTTGTTGGCTGCTAGAGTGGGTTCAATGCAACAGATAAGTCAAAGTTAGCCAGTGCAGAGTGAGGAAGGAAGGAGGAGAGAGGGACAGCAGTGTGGGCAGAAGCTCTTTTGGGAAGGGGAAGCATGCTATGAAGTAGGAGCTCAAGGAAATAGTGGGGTTGAAGGAGGACTATTTAGTTCGCTCACTTTCTTTTTATTTATTTTTAATGTTTATTAATTTTGAGAGAGAGAGCACAAGCAGGGGAGGGACAGAGAGAGAGGGAGAGAGAGAATCCTAAGCAGGCTCTGTGCTGTCAGCACAGAGCCCAATGTGGGGCTCGATCTCACAAACCGTGAGATCATAACCTGAGCTGAAATCAAGAGTCAGTCACTTAACCAACTGAGCCACCCAGGCACCCCTAGAGTAGTGTGTTTTTCAAACTGTGGGTTTTGATCCTTTATCGGGCCAATTAAATGAGTGATGACTAGCCCTTAAAAAGGAAAGAAAGAAATAGAGCCAAAAAGAAACAATAGAGCACATCACACACAGTAAGAGTGAGCATTGTTTCATGAAACTTTGGTGTCCTGACTTCTAACACCATAGATTAATTTTGCCTATACTTGGATTTATGTAAATGGAATCATAATGCTATGTACCCTCCTGTGTCTGGATTCTTTCACTCAATGTTGTGTCTGTGAGATTCATCCGTGTTACTGCACGTTACTGGAGCCCATTCATCTCACTTCTGTGCAGTATTCCACTGAGTGACTGCATCAATTGATTTATCCATTCTACTGTCGATACCCTTGAAGAATGTGACGTCTTGACAGTGGCCCAACAAATGAATGGAATAATGTGCAGCAGGTGTTTTTATCTGAGTCACCAGGCCCTACCCACCTGGGGGTAAAGATAGAGTTGCCGTGATATGTTTGAGATACAGAATAGGGAGGATTTGGATAATAGGGGATGAGGACATGACCAGAAAGGTAGATGCTTCCTGAAGATCCTGTAGCTCCCTGGGATTATCTTTATCCTATTGTTTACCATGTATTCTAGAAAATGTCTGTTCATCTGACTCCCCACTAGATGGTGGAGGAGACAGCATCTTATTCTTGCTGAATCCATCCCTCAGGCTGTGTGCCACGCCTGAGGCTGGCACACAGTGGGCATTCAGGAAATGCCTGTTGAACTGGACTAGGTTGGGGCCACTTTAGGAAAGCCTTCATTACCAGGAGTTGGGACGTAATACTCAAAGGTGATGGGAGCCATAGAAGATTTTTGAGCATCAGGAGGTCATAATCAGAAGAGAGTTTTAGAAAGACTACTGAGCAGCAGCAGTGAGGAGGAGGATGTTTTGGAGAGGGGAAAACTGCGGGTGGGGGTGGGGGCACGGGGGCTGGTTAAGAAGTTAAGAAGCTGTTACAGAAATGAATGAGGACCTAAATTAGGGTCGTGGAGGAGGAAACAGAAAGGAAAGGACCAGCTTGGGCCACATTGCTTTTTTCAAAGTATGGAATATGATCTCATTTTTATAAAACCATGTACTATTTGTGTGTGTATTTTAAAATATGATATGCACAAAGCATCTTATAAATCTCTAAGCTTGACAATAATCAGCCAAAGAGGCTTCGGAGGAAATGGTGTGGGTGTTTTTTTAAATAAGACCATATATTTTTCATTTTTACAAAAAACCCTCTGAGGGAGGATGTTGTTAGCTTCACTTTACAGGTGAAGAAACTAAGGCTCAGAGAGAGTTTTAATCCCTTGCTCAAGGCCACACAACCAGTATTCTTACCACTACAGTAGGCTTTCCCCAGAGATACTTTGAAGGAATAATCAAGGAGTCTTCATGATTAATTAGATGAGGGAGGGGAGGAGGGGAAGAAAAGAGGAAGGGATTAAAAATGACTGGGACACTTTGAGCCTGACCAAATGGGAAATAATCAGTAAGTCAGGAGGGAGTACTGAGTTATTAGGGGAAGGTTTAAGCCAAAGGAATGAATATCTAATGATGGAATTCGGTGCATCCCATCAGGACTTAGAGGAAAGTCCCTAAGTATACTTCTTACTAGCTGGCCCTGCCACTGAGCACCTGAAGCCCCCTGGAAACTGGGCATTTTCAAGAAAAAAAAAACATTCAGCCCCACACTTCCAGGCAAGTGGTATGTTCCTCTGGGTTCTTGGGTCCTTCTGCATCAGCAGATTCTGCTTTCTGTGCCTCTATGTGGCCTGATTGATTGACCAGGCTTAAAAGGCCTGCTGTTGAATTTGAGATCTCAGCCTTCCAGGCTCTATAGGTCATCAGCAAAGACCTAAGGGCCTGGCATGAACGCAAGGTTATTATTCACCCGCGAAGACATTATAAACCACAAGAACACAAGCCTGGCAGACAGGAATAGCCGCCCAGCTCACTGGGCACACTGTGTCCTCATCCATCCATCCAGCATGATTCGAAATTAAATCTGTGGCAGGCAGGAGGCAAACTAGAATTTTGTGCACTGGTGTTGGAGAAGCATTTTGGTGACAATTTAATCTCAAAGGTCTAGTGTTCCAGACCTTGAAATTCTTGTGGCATTCTGAGTTGAGGCTGTTCCTCCCTACCCCTCCCTGGGACCATCCCTTGGGAGGGAGATGACCCAAAGGGAGAAAAAAAGGTTGGGTCACCGGGTATATTACTTAGAGTTCTCTAGAGAAACATAACCGATAGGATAGACATATATAGAGAGAACAAGATTTATGATGAGGGATTGGCTCATGCATTTGTGGAGGCTGAGAAGTCTCACAGTCTGCTGTCCTCAAGCTGGAGCCCAGGAAAGCTGGTGATGTGGTTCTTGTTCAAACCTGAAGTCCTTAGAAGTGGGGGAGGGGCAATGATGTAAGTCCAGGGGTTTGAGTTTGAGTCCAGGGGACGGAGAACCAGGAGCACAAATATCTGACGGCAGGAGATGATGGATGTCTCCAGCTCAAAAAGAAAGCAAAGCCACCCTCTCTCTGCCGTTGTGTTCTATTCAGGCCCTCAGTGAATGTGATGATGTCCACCAGCATTGATGAGGACAGTCTTCTTTACTCAGTCTACTGACCCAAATGCTAGTCTCTTCCAGAGACACCCTCAGAGACATATTTAGAAGTAATATTTAACCAGTTATGCAGGCATCCCTTAGCCAAGTCAAGCTGACACAAAATTAACCACCAGGGCACCTGGGTAGCTCAATCAAGTTGAGCGTTTGACTCGATCTTGGCTCAGGTCAGGATCTCGAGGTTCATGGGATCAAACCCTGAGTCGGGCTCTGCGCTGAGAGTGAGTAGCCTGCTTGGGATTCTCTCTCTCCCTCTCTCTCTGCCCATCCCCTGCTCGTGCATGCTCTCTGTTTCTCAAAATAAATAAAAATAAACTTAAAAAAAAGTTAAACATCACACTAGGTAAGGTTTAGGTTTAGAAAAGTGTGCTACTGGAGATACCATATTCTCAGGCCCCATGTATTTCCAGTTAAATATATCATGAAAAAAGAAAGCCAGCATGTGAGCAAAGTACATAAAGAACTCACAAAAGGAAATTTAAATGGTACGTAACAATATTACAGGGTCACCATATTATACAACTCCAGGGGGCAGCATTCACACTGAATGCTATTCACAGAGATGCACATTGTGGTGGTCTATAAGAGAGGATGCTCAACCTCTCCCATAATAAAAGAAATGCCAGTTAAAACAAGAAGGTACTAGGTTTCCATGTGCTAGATTGGTAAAGCTCGAAGAGTTGTTAAATTTTGTGTTGTTGGGAGTGTAATATGGTGCCATCTCTTTGGAGGGTGTAGTAGATTGCCTCTCTCAAACTCATTCATTCCACCCTCTTCTAGCTGGAGATGTAGGAAAGCTAAACCCGACACTTTCCATACTCCCTTGCAGTGAGGGTTTCACACTCAATGAATGAGACTTCTGTTGCTCCACATCCCTGTCTGCATTTGGTGTTATCAGTGTTCTGCCTGCTGGCTTATTCTACTAGGTGTGTAGTGTTATCTCGTGGTTTTAATTTGTGTTTCCCTGGGGCACTTCTGTGGCTCAGTAGGTCGAGCGCTTGACTTCAGCTCAGGGCATGAGCTCACAGCTTGGCTCGTGAGTTCAAGCCCAGTGTTGGGCTCTGTGCTGCCAGCTCAGAGCCTGGAGCCTGTTTCGGATTCTATGTCTCCTTCTCTCTCTGCCCCTTTTCATGCTCTTTCTCTCTCTCTCAAAAATAAATAAGGATTAAAAAAGTTTTTTTAATTTGCATTTCCCTGAAGACTGGATATGAAGCATCTTTTCAAATGCTTATTTTCCAGCTGTATATCTTCCCAAGTTTTTTGCCCATTTCTTTTTTTTTTTTTTAGCCTTTATTTATTTTTGAGAGACAGAGAGAGACAGAGAACGAGCAGGGGAGGAACAGAGAGAGAGGGAGACACAGAATCTGAAGCAGGCTCCAGGCTCTGAGCTGTCAGCACAGAGCCTGACATGGGGCCCAAACCTACGACGAACCGTGAGATGATGACCTGAGCCGAAGTCAGTTGCTTAACCAACTGAGCCACCCAGGCGCCCCTTTGCCCATTTCTTAATTGGGTTGTTTGTTTTCTTGAATAGTTCTTTATCAGGTATGTCTTTTGCAAATGCAGTCTGTGACTTTTTCTTTTCTTCAAGGAGACTTTCACAGAGCAGACGTTTTTAATTTTAATGAAGTCTAGCTTATCAATTCTTTCTTTCATGGATTATGCCTTTGCTATTGTATGTAAAAGGTCATTACTGGGGTGCCTGGCTAGTTCAGTTGGTGGAGCATGTGACTCTTGATCTTAGGGTTGTGGGTTCGAGCCCCATCTTAGGGGTAGAGTTTACTTAGAGAGAGAGAGAAGTCATTGCCAAACTCAAGGGCATCCAGATTTCCTCCTATGTGATCTTCTACAAAGGATTTATAGTTTTACATTTTACTCTTAGGTCTATGATGCATTTTGAGTTAATTTTTGTGAAGGGTGTAAGGTCTGTGTTTATTTCTTTTTGTTCCTTCCTTCCTTCCTTCCTTCCTTCCTTCCTTCCTTCCTTCCTTTCTTTTTTTGCATGTGGATGTCCAATTGTCCCAGCACCATTTGTTGAAAAGACTGTTCTCCTTTGTGTTGCCTTTGCTCCTTTTCAAAGATCAATTGACTATGTGTTGGTCTATTTCTGGGCACTCCATTCTGTTCTATTGATCTACTTGTCTATGCTTTTGCTAATATCACACTGTCTTGATTACTGTAGGTTAACATTAAGTCTTGAAGTTGGGTAGTATCAGTCCTCCAACCTTGTTCTTCTTCATTATTGTGTTGACCATTCTGGGTCTTTTTTATGAAAAGTAAGGGAGATGATTCATTTTCAGAAATACCAAATAAAATCTGCACTATCTAATTAATAGGTTTACAACCTATTGAAAATATGTACGAAACCCACCCCCCTCACACAATGGAGTCCCAAACCCTTAGACACTTTGCTTCCTAGTTCTTTCCCCCTCCCTTTCATGGGCTTATTTTTGTGGGCTTTGAAATGAGCCTGCACTGAAGAACAGAGAGAGGAGGGACTGAAAGTCTCTGAGTCACCTCAGGGAGTGTCCAATCAGATTACTTTTTGCCTTACATGGGCATAGGCAACATCCAAGTAAGACTGTAACCTCTATAGTACTTAGCCAATACATGCTAGGAGATAAATTATAGGCTGTGACTCCCTGAGTGTGCCTGTCCATCAGACACCCAATCTTGCAAGGACATTTTTTTTTAATGTTTATTCATTTTTGAGAGAGAGACAGACAGAGCATGAGTGGGGGAGGGACAGGGAGAGAGGGAGACACAGAATACAAAGCAGGCTCCAGACTCTGAGCTTTCAGCCCAGAGCCTGACACACAGGGCCCACACCCACAAACTGTGAGATCATGACCTGAGCCAAAGTCAGATGCTCAACCGACTGAGCCACCCAGGCTCCCCAACAAGAACATTGATTAAAGCCTTGCGTCACTGTGCTCCGAGTCCCTGCATCCCTCCTTTGATTGGGTCAGTGGGCTTATTTCTCACATTTTTGATTCAGGCTGGCTGGGTCTGAGAACTCAGAGAGGGTCCTGCAGGACCAGTCAAGAGGGTCCTTGGTTTGTTATAGAATAGAAATCAAATGGAAACTGAGAGGAAGTGAGAGCAGAGTTTGTTAAAGATATAGAGAGAGTATAGATAGGGACAGAGTGTCCAGAAGACTCAGAAAGGAAAGAAGAGTGAGTCTCATCTTTGCTTGGGATCTGAGGTTTTTATTGAGGATTGTGGTCTGGTGATGTGTCTCCTGAAGGGTCCAGGAACTGGTTAAAACAAAGGCAAGTGTTTAGGTGTCCTCCATAAGCCACTTATGCTCTGGAGCCAGGGGTCTTATGAGTCTGTGGTCTTGGAAAAGGTACATGATGACCTCACTCAGTCACTCCTTAGATGCTTAGATGTTATCTCTTGTGCTGGACGACTCCAAAGAAATCATTAACTCCTTGACCTTTATAAGGAGGACATACATCATCTGTACCAGAGGCCTGTGTAGGGCAGGGATGTAGGTTCTGGCAAGAATAGAGGCAGCAAAGATGCAGTCTTTCATGGGGTCCCTTCAGTTTTCCTGTCTCATTTTTCTTCTCCATATAAACTTTAGAATCAGTTTGTCAGTATCCACAAAATAACTATCTGGGATTTTGATTGGGATTACATTGAATCTATAGATCAAGTTGGGAAAAACTGACACCTTGATAATATTGAATCTTCCTATCCAGGAACATGGACTATCCATTTAGTTACTTCTTTGATTTCTTTTATCAGAATTTTATAGTTTTCCTTGTATAGATGTTGTACATATTTTGTTAGATTTTTAAAAAATTTTTTTTCAACGTTTTTATTTATTTTTGGGACAGAGAGAGACAGAGCATGAACGGGGGAGGGGCAGAGAGAGAGGGAGACACAGAATCGGAAACAGGCTCCAGGCTCTGAGCCATCAGCCCAGAGCCTGACGCGGGGCTCGAACTCACGGACCGCGAGATCGTGACCTGGCTGAAGTCGGACGCTTAACGACTGCGCCACCCAGGCGCCCCTTGTTAGATTTATATGTGTTTTATTTTGGGGGTGCTAACATAAATAGTATTATGTTTTAAATTTCAAATTCCACATGTTCATTGCTGATACATAGAAAACAAATTGACTTTTTTTCTTTATATATTAACCTTATATCCTACAGCTTGCTATTAATCACGTAGTTCCAGGAGGTTTTTTTGTTGATTCTTTCTCATTTTTTGCATAGATGATCATGTCATCTGTGAACAAAAATAGTTTTATTTCTTCCTTCCCAATCTGTATTCTTTTTATTTCCTTTGCTCATCTTTTTTAAAATATTCATTTTTTAATAAAAAAAAAAAGACCATTTTTTAAATTTATTTTTGAGAGAGAGTGAGCAGGGGAGGTGCAGAGAGAGAGAAGGAGAGAGACTGAATCCCAAGCAGGACCCGCACCATCAGCACGGAGCCTGATGCAGGCAGGGTTCAAACTCACAAACCACAAGATCCTGATCTGAGTCAAAATCAGGAGTTGGACGTTCAACCGACTAAGCCAACCAAGCACCCCAAATATTTATTTATCTCAAAGTAATGTTGGCCTCATAGAATGAGTTCAGAAGTATTCCCTCTGCTTCTATCTTCTGGAAAAGATTGTGGTGAGATGGTATAATTTCTTCCTTGAATGTTGTCATTCAATTCAATGTTGTCACTAGGGAACACATCTGGGTTTGATGCTTTCTGTTTTGAAAGGTTATTGATTATTGATTCCATTTTTTAAATTGATATAAAGCTATTCAGATTGTCTATATCTTCTTGTATGAGTTTCAGTAGATTGTGTCTTTCAGGGAATTGGTTAATTTCATTTAGTTATCATATTTGTGGACATAGGCTTGTTCCTTGATTATCCTTTTTATATCCACAGGATCTGTAGCAATGTCCCCTCATTCACTTCTGATATGAGCAATTTGTACCCTCTCTTTTTTCCTTAGTGTGGCTATAGGCTTATTGATTTTATTGATCTTTTCAAAGAACTAGGTTTTGGTTTTATTGATTTTCTCTTTGATTTCCTGTTTTCAATTTCATTGATTTCTGCTCTAATTTATATTATTTTTTCTCCTTATTTTGGATTTAATAATTTCTTTTATTTTTCTACCTTCTTAAGGTTCAAGCTTAGATGATTGACTTTAAATCTTTCTTTTCTAATATATGATTCAATACTGTAAGTTTCCCTTTAAGCACTACTTTTGCTGTATCTCACAAATTTTGATAAGTTGTGTTTTCATTTTTTTAGTTCAAAATATTTTTAGATTTACCTTGAGGTTTCTTCTTTGACTCTTCTAGAAGTATATTGCTTAATCTCTAAGTTTTGGGGGATTTTCCAGCTATGTCTCTGTTATTGATATCTCATTTTAATTCCATGTGGTCTGATAGCAGACATAGTATGGTTTCTATGTTTTTAAATTTGTTAAGGTGTATTTTATGGCCCAGAATGTGGCCCATGTTGGTGAATGTTCCATGTGAGCTTGAGAAGAATGTGTATTCTGCTGTTGTTGGATGAAGTAGTCTATAGATGTCCATTATATCAGTTGATTGATGGTGATGTTGAGTTCAACTGTGTACTGACTGATTTTCTGACTGCTGGGTCTATCCATTTATTTTTGTTGTTGTTGTTATATAAACCCATTTATTATAGGCTAGCAATATTTCAAATGGTGGAGTTTCTATTGGTCTTAAAACTCCTTCAGTCTCCTGATGGCCGACTTTACTGTGACAGCAGAAGTGCTGTTGTAGTGGTGTTGTAGGTCCAGGCACCACAGCTATAGTTTTCATCCAGGAACCACAATGCCAGATTTCCATAGCTCATCTTTTCATCTTGGTTTTGCCACAGAAGGAGCAAGTGTACTTGGCGTGCTGGCGTATTTCCATCTTCTTCACCATTTTCCTGAGAGAGGCACCATAATGGGTCCCATATTTACTGACAATTCCATCCTTCTTGGTGCATTTAGCCATGTTGCTGCAAACTAGATCTGAGCCCAGAGAGGACTATCCATTTCTGATAGAGGAGTCCTGAGATCTTCAACCATAATACTGGATTCATCTGTTTCTCCCTGAAATTCTATCAGTCATTGCCTCACAGATTTTGAATCTCTGTTGTTAGACATATATATGATAAGAATTGTTATATCTTCTTGGAGAATTGACCCCTTTATCATTATTCAGTGCCCCTCTTTAACCCTGAAGACTTTTTTTGCTCTGAAGTTCGTTGTGTCTAAAGTTTTTTTAACATTTTTTTAAGTGTTTATTTATTTCTGAGATAGAGAGAGGCAGAGCATGAGTAGGGGAGGGGTAGAGAGAGAGGGAGACACAGAATCCGAAGTAGGCTCCAGGCTCTGAGCTGTCAGCACAGAGCCCGATGCGGGGCTCGAACTCATAAACCGTGAGATTGGGACCTGAGCTGAAGTCAGTCAGTCGCTCAACCAACTGAGCCACCCAGGCGCCCCTGTTGTGTCTAAAGTTAATATAGTTACTCTTGCTTTCTTTTAATTAGTGTTAGAATGGTATACCTTTCTCCATCCATTTACTTTTAATCTATATGTGTCTTTATATTTAAAGGGAGGGTTTTTCATAAATGACATATAGTTGGGTTTGGTCTTCTCTGACAATGTATCTTTTAATTGGTGCATTTAGACCATTGATGTTCAAAGTGATTATCGATATAGTTGGAATAATATCTGCCATATTTGCAACTGTTTTCTATTTGCTCTCCTTGTTCTTTTTTTTTTAATGTTTGTTTATTTTGAGAGAGAGAACAAGTGGGGGAGGGGCAGAGAGAGAGAGAGAGAGAGAGAGAAAGAGAGAGAATTCCAAGCAGGCTCCACACTGTCAACATGGAGCCCAACACTGAGCTCCAACTCATGAACCATGGAATCATGACCTAAGCCAAAATCAAGAGTCAGATGCTTAACTGACTGAGCCACCTAGGTGCTCCTTGTTCTTTATTCTTATTTTTGTCTCCTGCTCTTTTTCTGCTTTTGTGGTTTTTATTGAGCATTTTATAATTCCGTTTTCTTTCCTTTCTTAGCATATTAGTTTACTTCTTGTTCTTTTCTTTTTTTTTACTTTTTTTTGTAATTGCCTTAAGTTTGCCATATACATTTATACCTAATCCAAGTCTACCTTCAAATAACACCAGACTGCTTTACAGGTTGTGTGAGTACCTTATAATAACAAAATAATCTTGATTCTCCCTCTTGTCCCTTGTATCACTGATGTCATTTATTTGACATATACATAAGCATATATATACATAATCAAATACATTGTGGCTATTTATTATTTTGAACAAACTTATCTGTAGATCAATTAAGAGTAAGAAAAAGAGGGACTCCTTGGTGGCTCAGTCAGTTAAGCATCAACTCTTGATTTCAGCACAGGTCATAATCTCACAGTTCATGAGATTGAACCCCACATTGGGCTCTGCACTGACAGTGTGGAGCCTGCTTGGGATTCTCTCTCTCTCTCTCTCTCTCTCTCTGCCCCTCCCTTGCTCTCTCTCTCTCCCTCTCTTAATAAATAAGTAAACATTTAAAAAAGAATAAGAGAAAGAAAAGTTTGTATTTTAACTTCACTTATTCCTTCTTTGATGTCCTTGTTTTAAAAGTGTATATTGATTTTGAGAGAGAAAGAGAGAGAGAGAGAGAGAGAGAGAGGGAATCCCAAGCAAGCTCCACACAGTCAGTGCAGAGCCCAACGTGGGGCTCAATCTCATGAACCATGAAATCATGACCTAAGACGAAATCAAGAGTCTGACACTTAACTGACTGCACCATCCAGGTGCCCCAATGCTCTTTCTTTCTTCATGTAGATTTGGGCTTCTGACCTATATGTTTCCTTATCTCTAAAGGAAAATTCCTTGCAAAACGGGTCTACTGGCAGCAAATTCTCAATTTTTGTTTGTCTGAGAAAAACTTTATTTCTCCTTTACTTTTTTTACTTTTGAGAGACAGCACAAGCAGGGGAGGGTCAGAGAGAGGGGGACAGAGGATCAGAAGCGGCCTCTGCACTGACAACAACCAGGAGATCATGACCTGAGCCCAAGTTGGACACTCCATTGACTGAGCCACCCAGGAGCCCCTATTTCTCCTTCATTTTGAATGATAATTTCACAGGGTACAGAATTGTAAGTTGGTGGAGTTTTTCTCTCTACACTGTAAGTATTTCACTCCACTCTCTTCTTGTTTGAATGGTTTCTGAGGAGAAAGTGAATTTAGTTCCTAATTTTGATCCTTCATAAGTAAGGTATATTTTCCTCTGTCTTCTTTCAGGATTTATCTTCTTACTTTCTACTTTTTTATTCTTTTTTTTTTTAAGTTTTTTTTAACATTTATTTATTTTTGAGACAGAGAGAGACAGAGCATGAATGGGGGAGGGTCAGAGAGAGGGAGACACAGAATCTGAAGCAGGCTGCAGGCTCTGAGCTGTCAGCACAGAGCCCGACGAGGGGCTCGAACTCACAAACCGCGAGATCATGACCTGAGCCAAAGTCGGCTGCCCAACCGATTGAGCCACCCAGGTGCCCCTCTACTTTTTTATTTTTTATCTTTGACTTTCTATAGTTTGAAGATGATATTCCTTGATATAGCTTTTCGGGGGCATTTATTCCATGTGGTGTTCTCTCAGCTTCCTGGTTCTGTGGTTTGGTGTCTGACATTAATTTCCGGGAAATTCTCAGGCATTATTGTTTCAAAGATTTCTTTTGTTTCTTCTTCTCTTCCTGGCATTCCCATTTACATGTCTGTAACACCTTTTGTAGTTGTCCAACAGTTCTTGGATATTATGGGTTTTTTCCCACTCTTTTTCTGTTTTCTTTTTAGTTTTGGAAGTTATTCCTGAAATATCTTCAAGCTCAGAGATTCTTTCCTCAGCTGTGTCCAATCTACTAATAAGCCATTAAAGGTATTCTTCATTTCTTCATTTCTGTTACAGTTTTTTTTTTTTTTTTAATCTCTAACATTTCTTTGGGTTCTTTCTTAGAATTTCTAACTCTCCGTGCAGGTTACCCATCTCTTCTTGTATGTTGTCTACTTTATCCATTAGAGCTGTTAGCATTAAATTTTTTTTAATGTTTATTTATTTTTGAGAGAGAGAGAGACAGAGCTTGAGTGGGGGAGGGGCAGAGAGAGAGGGAGACACAGAATCCGAAGCAGGTTCCAGGCTTTGAGTTGTCAGCACAGAGCCCGACACAGGGCCCAAACTCACAAACTTAGAGATCATGACCTGAGTTGAAGTCAGACGCCTAATCAACTGAGCCACCCACCCAGGCACCCCAGAGCTGTTAGCATTTTAATTACAGTTGTGGCAAATTCGTAATCTGATACTTCCAATGTCCCTGCCATTTCTGAGTCTGGTTCTGATGCTTGTTCTGTCTCTTTAAACTGTGTTTTTTGCCTTTTAGTATGTCTTGTGATTTTTTTTTTTAATAGCCAGACATGATGCACTATGTAAAAGGAACTTCTGCAAATAGGCTAAGTAATACAGTGGTAAGGTGTTGCTGAGAGAAGAAGTGTTCTATAGTCCTATGATTAGGTCTCAGACTCTTTGTGAGCCTGTGCCTCTGGACTGTGAACTTCACATGTGCTTCTCAGTTGTTCCCCCCTGTAGTTGGGATGTGATGGCCAGGGTGGACTGGAGTTGAATTTTTCCCTTCTCCCACATGGATTGCTGGAGTCAACTGGAGTTGTATATTAATTTTTTATCATAGTACTTTCTAAAAATAAAATAAAATTACCTTCAGTCCTCCCTAAATTTACAGAGTCTAGGAGACTCCTTTTCATTGCTCTTATTTTCCCCTCTTACTGTCTTCACCATAATAATCAGTCAGGGGCTTTAGCAGCATTGTGGTTGGAGCTGACCTATTTTGACAAAATTTCTCTTTCTTGAAATTTCTATGAATTGAGAGGAAAAGGTGTCAGCAAATCCCCCAGCCCTGGTTTGTGAGAGGAGAGTGTGTTAGTTAGGCTTTTTTTGGACAGCAGAGATGACCCTGCAGGATTGATGGTTTATTGCTGTCCCTTGGCTAGGACAGCCAGCAGGCAGCATGGAGAACTGAGATCCACCTCAGCATTGCCAGGGGACATCCTGAGCACAGCCGCTGCCCTGCTTTCTTATCTGGCATTTGTGCTTCTTGGGGGAGCCAGTGAAGCTGCTCCTTGTCTTTTCAGCCACATGCAATTCTGAGAGGATCTCAGCCCACTACCTCTGCTGCTGTGTTGTGTCTCATCGCTCACCGCTTGGGCCAGGGCTGACTGAACTTAGAGTGGACAACAGATCCAGGAGAGTTGGGACAGTAACTCTCAGGCTGGCCTGAGCCAGTCAGGCTCCCAGTCCGAAAAGGAAAGGAAAGGAAAGGGAAGGAAAGGGAAGGGAAAGAGAAGGGGAAGGGGAAGGGGAAAGGAAAGGGGAAGGGGAAGGGGAAGGGGAAGGAGTAGGAGAAGAAGGGGAAGAGGAAGGGAAGGACAAGGGAGGGTGGGCCTCCCCAGCGGTGCCTGGGTGGCTCAGTCAGTTAAGCCAATGAATCTTGATTTTGGCTCAGGTCATGATCCCACAGTTCATGGGTTCAAGCCCCATGTAGGGCTCTGCTCTGGCAGCATCGAGCCTGGTTGGGATTCTCCCTCTCTCCCTCTCTCTCTCTCTCCCTTTCTCTCTGCCCCTCCCTTGTGCTCTCTGTCTCTCTGTCTCTCTCAAAATAATAAGCTTAAAAGAAAATGTTAACCCAAAGTGCAGCTTCATTGAAAGGAAGTTTCAGGCATTACCTGCTGGTGGGAAATTAGCTGGTGTGAAAGTGGGGAGCAGAAAGCAAAGAACCTAAGAGTGTCCCTAAGATGTGTTTGTATCAGGAGAGAGAAAAGGAGGAAAGAGAGCAGCTTGGGATGGGCTGATCTAACCTAGCAGCTGGATCATTCACTCAACAAGTATCTGTTAAACATCTAACAGTGCCAGGCCTGTTCCAGACTTTGGAAAAAATTACTCAAAAATCTCAGCCCTCCTTGTGCTGATTTGGCAAGGGTGGGGACGGCAGAGTAAGAGGATGCGAGAACGATGATCATAATAAAAGGTAAATTATATTACATTAGAAAGTGAGAAGTGCACAGGGCGCCTGCGTGGTTCAGTTCGTTAAGCATCTGACTCTCGATCTCAGCTCAGGTCTCGACCTTAGGGTTGTGAATTCACGCTCCTCTTTGGGCTCTGTGCTGGCTGTGAAGCCTACTGACAAATTAAATTAAAAACCCCACAAAACATACGCCCACATTAGAACCTGTGTATAAATATTCATAGCAGCATTATTATTAATAGTCGACAAGTAGAAACAACCCTAATGTCCACCAAATGATGAATGGAAAAAGAAAATGGGGTATATCCATACATTGGAATGTTACTTGAAAATAAAAAGAAATAAAATACTGGTATATGCTACAAACATATACCATATCTTTGAAAACATTATTTAATGTGAAAGAAACCGGTCAGTAAAGACCACATATTGTACAATTCCATTTAGATGTAATATCCAGAAAAGGCGAGGCTGTTGAGACAGGAAGCAGATTGGTGGTGAGGAGTCTGGGAGGAAATGAGGACTACTAAGGGGCACAGAGCTTCTTTTTAGGGGTGATGAAAATAGTCTAAGATTGATTATGGTGATGGCTGTTCAAGTCTGTGAATGTACAAAAAATCCTGAATTGTGCACTTTCAATTGGGGAACTGTATGGTAGGTTAGTTACATCACAAATAAAGCTGTTATTTCTTAAAAGCTTGAAAGAAAAGCACACAGCACAATTTCCCTAAGGGGGCCGTTACTGCAGAACACCTCATGTGAGCGTGGGTCACAGCCTGACATTGAGACCAAGCTGACCGCAAACGACTCCAGCCAATCACACTTGGCGATGCCTGGTCACGCTCTGGTCACACGGAGCTGTTGGTACTTAACACCGATCATGGGAGCTCAGGCTGACAGAGCTGATTACACATAGCACATATAGCAGCGGCTAAGGGCACAGACTCTGCAATGACACAAAACTAATTTTGAACCGTGGCTCTCTGTCTGATGACCACTGGCAAGTTAACCTCTCTCAGCCTCAGTTTCCTCGTGTGTAAATGAGAGATGATAATACCTGCTCCACAGGGAGGTTAAGGGGATTAAAGGAAACGCTACTGTAGAACAGTTAGCACAGTGCTTACAACTGGGTGAAGGACCAGTTAGTGGTAGCTAGCATCATTATTAATAATGTGTGTAAATGACTGAGCATACTGCCCGTCGTTTAGGAAGTGCACAAAACATAAAATGATCAAAGTTCTGCTTTTCACCAGAAAAATGTTTACGAGACAGAATAAACTTTACAGACAAGGACAGAGAATTTGAATTCTGTTGCTTAAAGACCAAAGTAGTGACTTTGGAAGGCTGCTACCTGCTCGGCACCTGGCTTTTATCTGGCTCCTCTGTGGCAAATACGCACACAGCCTAAAGCACTGGGCTCTGCCCTAGAGCCTCTTGGCCACCTCCACCACATCACTAACGAGCAAACCTGAGCTTCCGGAAGCTTCTAGGAGAACATTCCAACTAAGAAACTGGAGTTTTTGATGCAGATCCAGAACATGAAACAACATGGACCCTCAAAGCATGAGCTGAGACAGGGAGCTATAAAAGAAACTCAGAATAGGAAGTAATTGCAATTGGTTACCCCAGGAATGCAGAGGCATTTCAACAACAGAAAACCTATGTAATGTAATACATGCACCTCACTGTATGGTTAAAGGAGAAAAATGTGATCATCTCAATAACTGCAGGAAAAAGTAGGTAATAAAATTCAATATTCATTTATGATTAACCTTTAGTAAACCAGAGTTAAAGAGAAAGTCCTGTTCCTGACACATACGTATCAAACAACATACATAATGGTGAAACAATAAAACTATTCCCAGACTAGGAACAAGGCAAAGATTCTGGGTATTATTCTTACTATTTGATATTGTAATAGTAGCCAGCTGATTTTCAACAATGATCTCCAAACTACCCAACAGGGAAAGAATATTGTCTTTTCAGCAAATGGTAGTGGATATCCAAAGGAATGAAGCTGGACTCTTACCTTATACCATATATAAGAATGAACTAGAAATGGATTAAAGACCTACATGTAAGAGCTAAACTGTAAAACTGTTTAAAACTGTAAAACTTTTAGAAGAAAACATAAGTACAAATTTTCATAACCTGGGATTAGGCAATGATTTCTTAGATATGACACTAAAAGCACGAGCAACCAAAGAAAAAACAGATAAATCGAAACAAATACTTGTGTGTTTTATTTATTTTTTAATGCTTATGTATTTATTTTGAGAGAAAGAGAGCACATGTGGGGGAGGGGCACAGAGTGAGAATCCCAAGGAAGCCCCATGCTCAGCCCTGAGCCTGATGCAGGGCTCGACCCCACAATCCCGAGATCGTGACCTGAGCAAATATCAAGAATTGGATGCTCAACTGACTGAGCACCCAGGTGCCCCAAAACTTGTGTGGTTTTTTTCTTTTCAGTTTTTTTTTTTTAATTTTTTTTTTCAACGTTTATTTATTTTTTTGGGGGGGGACAGAGAGAGACAGAGCATGAACGGAGGAGGGGCAGAGAGAGAGGGAGACACAGAATCGGAAACAGGCTCCAGGCTCTGAGCCACCAGCCCAGAGCCTGATGCGGGGCTCGAACTCATGGACCGCGAGATCGTGACCTGGCTGAAGTCGGACGCTTAACCGACTGCGCCACCCAGGCGCCCCTCAGTTTTTTTTTTTTTTAAGGTTTATTTATTTTTGAGAAAGAGAGAGACAGAACACGAGCAGGGGAGGAGCAGAGAGAGAGAGGGAGACACAGAGTCTGAAACAGGCTCCAGACTCTGAGCTGTATGCACAAAGCCTGACGCGGGGCTCGAACTCACCAACGGTGAGATCATGACCTGAGCCGAAGTCGGACGCTCAACCAACTGAGCCACCCACGTATCCCAAAACTTGTGTTTTTTAAAGGACACTATTGAGAAAGTGAAAAGACAACCCACAGAATGGGAAAAAATATTTGGACATCATATATTTGACTAGGGTCTATTAACGAATATATAAAGAACTCTTACAATTCAACAATAAAAAGACAACCCATTTTAAAAATGGACAAAGGAGAGGTGCCTCAGTGGCTCAGTTGGTTAAGCGTTTGACTTGGCGCAGGTCACGATCTCATGGTCCATGGGTTCAAGCCTCACGTCGGGCTCTGTGCTGACAACTCAGAGCCTGAAGCTTGCTTCGGATTCTGTGTCTCCCTCTCTCTCTCTGCCCCTCCACTGCTTGCACTCTGTCTCTCTCTGTCTCTCAAAAATAAATAAATGACAGGGCGCCTGGGTGGCTTAGTCAGTTAAGTGTCTGACTTCGGTTCAGGTCATGATTTCACTGCTCATGAGTTCCAGCCCCACATCAGGCTCTGGGCCAACAGCTCAGAGCCTGGAGCTCATTTCGGATTCTGTGTCTTCCTCTCTCTCTCTCTGCACCTCTCCCGTTAATACTCTGTCTCTCTCTCTCTCTCGAAAATAAATAAACATTAAAAAAAATCATTAAAAAAATAAATGTTCAAAACTTTTTTAAAAATAAAAATGGACAAAGGATTGAAGGTGTCTGGCTGGCTCAGTCAGAAGAACATATGACTCTTGATCTTGGGGTTGTGAGGTTGAGCCAGCCAGGTGACCCGTAGCTATAATTTTTTTTTAATGAAAAATAACAAATGTTGGCAAAGACATGGAGGGAAATCAGAAACTTCATGAATTGCTGGGAGAAATGTAAAATGGGACAGCCACTATGGAAACCAGTTTGGCAGTTCCCCAAAGAGTTATACATAGAGTTACCACACAACCCAACAGTTCTACTCTGAGATATAGATCCAAGAGAATTGCAAATGTGTTTTTGTGCAAAATCTTGTGCATGAATGTTCATAGAAGCATTATTCAGAAGCAGAAACAACGTGGATGTCCATCAACTGGTGAATGGATCAACAAAATGTGGTCAGTCAGTAAATGGACTAGTATTCAGCCGTAGAAAGGAATGAAGTACTGATTCATGCTACAATGCAGATGAACCTTGAGAACATTATGCTAAGTTTAAGAAGCCAGATAATGAGACCATATATTGCATGATTCCATTTATATGAAATGTCCAGAATAGTTAAATCTAAAGGTGCTTTCCAAAGGCTGAGGAGGAGGGGAATGGAAATTTCCTACCAATGAGTTAGGAATTTATTTGGGGGTTAATAAAAATGTTCCAGAATTAGATAACAGTGATGGTTGTACAGCCTAAAAACTCTTGAATTCACCAGTTTAAAATGGTGAGTTTTATGGTATGTGAATCATATCTCAATAAAAACAACTATGAAGTTAGAAAATCCAGTTCCAGAAATTCTAGTTCTTGGTACATTTTAGGGACACACACACTCCCCATACACCAGGGGTATATAAGGATGTTTACTTTAGTAGATTCAAGGTGACCACAAATTCTTTGCTTTCCCTCCCATCAAAGGTGGGTCTATTTTCCCACTTTTTGAATCTGAGCTGGTCTTTTGACTTTCTTTCTCTTTCTCTTTCTTTCTTCCTTCCTTCCTTCCTTTCTTTCTTCTTTTAATGTTTATTTATTTTTGAGAGAGAGAAACAGAGTGCAAGCAGAGGAGGGGCAGAGAGAGAGAGAGAGAGAGAGAGAGAGAGGGAGAGAATCTGAAACAAGCTCCAGGGTTTGAGCTATCAGCACAAAGCCTGATGAGGGGCCTGAACTTGGGAACAGTGAGATCATGACCTGAGCTGAAGGTGGGCGCTCAGCTGACTGAGCCACCCAGGTACCCCTGTGACTTTCCTAAACCAATATTGCTGAGACCTTGCAGCTTCTGCTGTCACTCTCTTAGAACATTGCCACCATTTTCTGAAGAAGTCCAGCTGGAAAGAGACAGCCAGAAATCCCAGCTGAGGCTCCAGACATGTCACTGAGGCCACCATAAGCCAATCAGTCAAGCTGCCAGTTAACCGCAGCTTGTTTCAGTTAACCGCAGCCACTAAGTGAGTCCAGGTGAGATCAGAAGAATCTTGTCATCCCCCAGAATCATGAGAAATAGCAAACTATTATTTTTTTTTTAATTTTTTTTTCAACGTTTATTTTATTTTTGGGACAGAGAGAGACAGAGCATGAACGGGGGAGGGGCAGAGAGAGAGGGAGACACAGAATCGGAAACAGGCTCCAGGCTCTGAGCCATCAGCCCAGAGCCTGACGCGGGGCTCAAACTCACGGACCGCGAGATCGTGACCTGGCTGAAGTCGGACGCTTAACCGACTGCGCCACCCAGGCGCCCCGAGAAATAGCAAACTATTATTGTTTTAAGCCACTACATTTTGGGGATGGTTTGTTACCCAGCAATAGCTAATTGATACAATACTGTGACAACTTGCCTGAAAGATCAAAACTTGGGAAGCAACCCAAGTGCCGGCTGGATGATGTAGTGGTTAAGAGCCTAATTTTGGCTCCAGACTTGGGCTCCAAATCATACCCTGACAACTTACCAGCTGTGTGATGATGAGAAATTTGATTTAAGCCTATGCCCTCTTAGATCCTTGTGAGAATTAAAGGGGTTAATATGCAGAGAGGACTTGGAAACGTTTCTGGGAGAGAGGAATGCTGTTAAGTGTTGGCTATTGGTATTACATGGCCACCAACAAAATGTGGTCCATGTATGTGCTGGAGGTGATAAAGGAGTAAATTCATGTATATCAATTTGGACAATTCTTACAAATATGTGACTTACTGGGAAAAGTAAGTTGTCGGTCTATTACAATTATGTGAAACTATTTTGTAGATTCAGGGAGGAGCACATAAACCATTTCAGAGTGTTTGCATCTTTGGAGGTAAAGATGGGAATGAATTTCTAAGTAGAAATTAAGTATTTTTACCTTAATCACGATATTCTGGTTGCACATTTTGGACACAAAGGACACTGGTTGCATCATTTTGGAAGCAAACTAAAGCTAAAACTCTAACATTTGTTCATTTGGTTTGGTGGGAATGTTTTTTTCTTCCTTGTCCTTTACTTCTACCCCTCTCCAACCCCCCAAATTCCTGTAACTAGTTTAATTACAATTGTTCTGAATTCTTTCTTCCTGCATGCAGCTTGGGGACCTGGCCTTCTCCAGTCAGCCCTGACACCTGTCTTGTCACAGGCAGGCTCAGCCAGTGTGCAAGGCACCTGGTACTGCTCTCCAGGGCCCTCCAGCTTGGGCCCACCCATGCCCGCAGGTGGCTGTATTATTGCCGAAGTTTCAGATCTCACGCTTTGATCCTCAACGTGCTTGAAGAGTATCAACTCATTAGCTTCACTGTCTGAAAATAAGGGCTTTCCCCATCTTCCACTGCAAGGGGTCCTGACACCCTCCTACAATCAGCTGCAGGTAAACCTTAGGGAGGGTGTTTGTACAAAAGATGTCTGGGAAAGGGGGAACACAACAGACACACACGCCAGAGGCGATTTCCTTCCGTGGCAGATGCCAAATGAAGGACTTTATCAGGCTCTTTAAATTTTTAAAGACTTGTTGGAGATGTTTTGTCTTGCTGTCCCTGTTTTAATGAGGAGGGCACACAAATGGGTTCTGGTGTCCTTAACTACTGTGTGTGAGGGTGTGAGAGCAAAGACCACTGCAGAGGGCTATAAAATACAGATTAGTAGGTGAGGGAGAGGCTTGGAATCAGGAGACCTGCTCCTGGATTCTGCTGTTTGGACACTTCTCTCTTCTCAGTCCAGGGTTTTATATCCACAGGGAGATCCTGATGTTGTTCTTTTTGGTTTTCCTTGATAAGTTCTCGATTAGACACTCTGGAAAATTGGAGTTTGGATAAGACTGGTTGTTTTTGTTCTTTTAGGATTTTATTTTTAAGTAATCTCTGCACCCAACATCAGGCTCGAACTTACAACCCCAAGATCAAGAGTTGCACACTCAACCAAATGAGCCAGCCAGGTGTCCTGGATAAGACTGGTATTTAACTCACAAATAACACACGCTCTCTGTAGAAAATAGGAAAAAAAAAAAACAAAAAAACAAAAAAACAAAAAAAAAAACCACACATAGATAAGCCAAAAAGGAAGAAAGAGAGAGAGCACCTAGTATGTAGTATGTACTAGCACTGTGCTAGGTGCTAGCGATATCATGGGGAGCAAACTGTAAATCCCATGAAGACACACACCTTGTCTGTTATGTTTCGAGGTTGGCACTGGCCTGCTTGCTGGGAAATTGTAGAGCTTGAGCTGGGTGCTGGTTACACTGGTATATACATTTGTAAAAATTATTTAAGCTTCACATTTAAGATTTGCACACTCAACTAAGTGTAAGTTATTTCTCAATAAAATAAAATGTTCTAAGAAGTATTTCTCAGAGTATAGGCCTACTATTAGGTGGTTTTAAATCACATAGGCCACCCCCCGCCCCTCCAAAATTCCTTTTAATTCTCTTTCAGTCCTTGAAGGAGAAAGTTTCACTTTGATGTCCGTATGTCTTCAACATCTAACGCTTAGTGATTTCCCTTTTTAAACAGAGCTGATCCTAGGCTCAGCCCCCAGCAGGCAATAATCTCCAGCTGGAACCTAGTGACATTGTTTTATTTTTATTGAACTGATTCGCTATTTATGGCAAGTGGTGTTCGTTTCCCATTTGACGGAGTAATGTTGCTTTTTTTTGTAAGTAAATATTTCCAGCAAATTTAAATTAAAAGTGAGTTGATTTTAATACTAATTTTACATATAGAGTACCCCTGGGATATGGATGGGGCAAAAACAAAAATGATTCCTTTTCTTTTTTTTAACAATTTTTAATTTTTTAATTTTTTTTTTTTTTTTAAATTTTAGAAAGAGAGCGAGCATGAGTCGGGGGAGAGGGGCAGAGGGAGAGAGAGACAGAATCAACGCTGAGTGTGGAGCCCGATGTGGAGCTTGAATTCATGACCCTGGGATGGTAACCTGAGCCAAAATCAAGTCAGATGCTCAAGTGACTGAGACACCCAGGCACCCCCAAAGACTATTCTTCAATGACTGAAGTTTGGAGAACATGGTTCTAGTAAATTTGAGCTAGAAAAACAAACTGTCACTTGGCTGCACATACACACCTGCAGCTACATTCTCTGTTGAAGGAAACTTGAAAAGAATTCTCCATACATTTCTCCTCACCTCTAATTTACTCTTCTGTCTAATCCAGTATTGTTACTGGGTTGATTTCTTGCTAAAACTATGCTCCCAACAAACTCGAGCAGCCAAATTCAATGGACATATCTCTGACCACATCTTTCAAGCTCCCAGCAACTTTGACCCAACTGATCACTTCCTCTTTTCTGAAACCCTTTCATTTGTGGACTTCAATCTTATGGTTGGTTTTCCTTTTACCTCTCTTAGTCCCTCCTTCCCTGCCCAGTCTTCAAACGTCAGAGGGCAACAGGGCTAATCCAATGCATTTAAGTGCTGACTGTTCGGAGATACCCATGTTGGTATATCCAACCCTGCCCATAGCCCGTGGTGAACTTGACATCTGCATCTGGCTAGCTCCAACTTCACAATCCAGATGTAACTTGATTCCTCCTGCACTTGATTTTGTCTCCATAAATAGCACCATCTCCTCTTTTCCTTCATCCTCAAAATCAATCTATCATCAAGTCTTGCCAATTCCACCCCAAAGCTCTATCAGGAATCTGACCACTCTACTTCATCTTGTCTTGTGGCCCCAGGCAAGCTCATCATCTCTTGTCTGGACCCAGCACCAGCCTTCTCTCTTGTCCTTCATTCATTCCTCCTGCCCCCAGTTCATTTTCACACAGCAGCCGGAAGGATTGTTACAAAATATAAATCAGGCAATATTCCTCCTCTGCTTAAAATTTTTGATTTTCTTTTATTCTGGGATAAAAGACTACTCTCTGTGGCTACAGAGCCCTATATGATCTGGCGCACACCTGTTTCTCTGCTGTTACCTCATCTGTCTCTCTGATTCATTCTGCTTCGGCCACACTGACTTCTTTGTTCCTGATTTGTAGAAGTTGCTTACCTCAGGACCTTGGCACATGCCTGTTCCTTCTGCCTGGAATACTTTCTCCCAACTTTTCCATGACTGACTCCTTCTCAGCCTTCAAGTCTTAGCTTCAGTGTTGCTTCCTCAGAGCATCTGCCCTGACCATTCTGTCAATAAATTGGCTTCCCTAGAGATTTTCTTGTTACTTTATGTCCACCTTAGCACTTTCAGTAGTCTCTATCTTGTTTGTTAACTTCTCTACTTTTTTTCTTATAAACTCCTTGAAAGGACCTTGTTTATTTGATTTCCTGCTGCATCCTCAATGCCCCAAATAGCACCTGACACATGGTAGGCCCTCAATAAGTATTTCTTGAATGTAATAAATGGAGAGGTAGGTGGGGACTAGACCAGGCAGAACCTTGACAGAGCATAGTGCAGAGGCCTTTAGGAATTTTAATCAGATAAAGTGATCTGTTTGTTTGTTTGCTTGTTTATGTTTTATGTTTTATTTGTTTACTCATTTAGGAAGTTTTATTTTAAAACGTTTCTTTGTTTTGAGAAAGAGAGAGAGTGCAAGCAGGGGAGGGCAGAGAGAGAGAGAGAGAGAGAGAGAGAGAGAGAGAATCCCAAGCGGGCTCCATGCGGTCAGCGCAGAGCCCGATGCGGAGCTCAAACTCACAAACCATGAGATCATGACCCGAGCCAAAATCAAAAGTCAGACATTCAACCTACTGAGCCCCCCAGGCACCCCTATTTAGGCAGTTTTAAGTGATCAGTCTGACATGAGTGGGGAAAACAGGTAGGAGGGGAATTAAGGAAGGCTACTGCAGTCGTCCAGGAGAGAGATGGTAGAATAAGATGCACAAAGCATTTAGCATTTGATGATATGGACAAAGGGGGAGTTACTATTGCCAATAAAGCAGGCAAGCAAGGGCTGCCTGAACTAATGACTAAGGAAAGTGCTGAGTTCAGAGAGAGAGAGAGAGAGAGAGAGAGAGAGAGAGATTTGTGTATCCTCTGGAATTTTTGAGCCCCCAATCTCCTCCTCTGGTGAAAGGCTAGAATTTCTTCCCTTGTCAAGTTATTTGAACTGTATTCTGACAGTTTATTCTTCATTCATATGTGCATCTTCCCACTTGTGTTTCTCCTCATCACCACTGGCTGGGAGGGAGAATTTCCTAGAGAGAACTTCTAACACTTCTCATTAGCTGTGTGACCTGGTAGGGCACCCAGTCTCTCCGAACTCAGTTTCATCTGTAAAATGAAGACTCTGATATCTATCCTGTCCATCGTGGGGATCAGGGAATAACTGTACCAAAAATATTTTCAAAATTCAAGAAAAAGTATTACTATTATTATTTCATTCAACAAATATTTATTAAGCACCTGCTAAGTGCCAGGCACTGCTGTTGGTGCTGGGAATATAGTAATGGTGTGCGGAGAGGAGACAAAAGTCCAGCCTTTATGGGGTTGGTTATTATGAAGTCCATTTAGATTGTGGGCTTTTTGGATTTTGATAATCTTTTCCAAATTGTCTGATCACCATGGGCTCCTGTTAAAAAGTATATATTCTTCACCCAACCAGAGTCTCAGTCAGAATAGGGAAGGTAGAATGCAGGATTAACTAACTCCCTGAAGTTGTTCACAAAGGACTGAAAATAAGAGATTATGTGGATTAAAGTGCCTCCTTTTTTCTTTCCCAAACGCTGATCAGCCAGTCAGAAATCCTGCGTACATGTCTGTTTATACACTGAATTTTCCAAAACAGTTCTTATAAGAAGTGGCTTCAGATGCCTCCTAGGGAAAGCAAGTCCAAACGTCAGAACCAGCCATGTGACCTTGAAGGAGAAGGCAGTGACGATAGCAGAAACTGCTGCCCTTGGCGGTGTTTTTGTCTGCCAGAGAGCTTGCTGTGCAGCTGGGGCAGGCCACCTTCCTGATCTGGATCTAGGTGTCTTCATCACCAGAACAAGGTCAGGGTTTCCTGAATACCAGTTCATGGAGGCCTGCTGGGTTAGCAGCATCTGAATCACCTGGGGATCTTTTAAATATCCATATTCCTGGGCCCCATGGACCAACGAGTCTGATTCAGTAGGTATAGGATGGCATCCATCATCTCCTCTATTTTTAATTTGCTTCCTGAGCAAATTTTTGATATGCATCCAGATTTGGGATGTTACTAGGGTAGATCAAACTCTTTGTGCCTCAGTTTTGTGATGTAAATGTGATCTGTAGACTGTAATCATTCCTCAGATGGTAGAATTGAGAAAGTTATCTTACATAATACACTTAGAACACTGGCACGTATTTGTAAGTTTTCTTTTTTTTATGTTTATTATTTTTGAGAGAGAGAGAGAGAGACAGCGCGTGAGCATGAGCGGAGGAGGGGCAGAGAATGAGGGAGATAGAGGATCTGAAGTGGGCCCTGTGCTGACAGCAGAGAGCTCCATGCGGCGCTTGAACTCACAAACCTCAAGATCATGATCTGAGTCAAATGCTCAACTGACTGAGCTACCCAGGTGCCCCAGCACTGTGTAAGTTTTAACTCTTCTATCAGTCAAGTTCCAATAGGGAAGGCAAAAAACACTGTGAGTCTTTAAAGCAAAGGGAACTTAATACAGAAGTGATGGAGAGGCTGAGAAGTCAAATAGAGGACAGTGATGTGACCTACAGATTAGGCAGCAAGAAATCATCCACCACTGAGCAGGAAGAAGAGAGGGAAACGGTGGTGTTACTGGAGCCCAGAGTCTGGCAGAACCTGGAACCACAGCAAGAGCTGGAGCTGTAGACAAGACACAGCCTTTGCCAAGACACTGCTGTAGGAGAAGAAATACCCTGGCCTTTCCATTGTCACACCCTCTAGTCTCCCTCTAGTGCTTCCCACTGTCCGACCCCAGCAGGAAGTTATCTCTCAAGGGAGCCTGGGAAACCTAAATTGCAGGTCACCTGCCTCTTAGAGGAAGGATGAAGAATGGCTTTGAGGATAGATTATTATTATTATTTTATTGTTATTATTATTTTCTTTAAGGCCCTTTTTGGCCATACACTTCTCAAAGTCTCTAGACCTTGGCCAACCACAAGTCTTCAGGGCTTTGTGAGTGCTTATCGATTAATTGATTCTGTGTGCTCAGTGTACACACATACATAAATGCTTGGCCTCTGATCTCTGGAAACTGACAGCTCAGACCTTGGCAAAACTTCACCAGTGCTGAAGGCAGCACAGCCCCTCCAAGATTCAAGGAAAGGGAAGGCATATGGATCAAGTTTCTTGCTGGGGATCAGCTGTCTCAGCACCTTAAAGGATTCAGAAGTGATAGATGGAAGGAGTTGGCCAGTGACATTGCCAGACAAAAAGGAAGGTCTCAGAAAAATCAAGAACAAATATAAAGAAGTAAGACTATGGAATCGTTTGTTCAGAGCACTGGGCAGTGGAGGGGAGGGACAGGAAATAGGACCTCACCCAGTTTTAAGGCTACTTCCTAGAAAAGACTACAAAATACCCGCTTGTCTTTGGGACACATCCCCATAAATGTGCTGTGTGGGAGTGGAGATCTGGGAATTTTTGCTACCAAAAATGGGCAGGAAAGCTCTTTCTAAATGTTTCTTGGAGGACCCAGAATTTAACCTTGAACCAGGGGCAAATATGTTTATTTTAAGAGGTTTTTAAGAGAAAGGATTGGATATTGTGGAATTCTTCCTAATATACCAAAGACCTGCTTCACAAATTCATTCTTCCAGCAAATACTGATGGATAGCAGCTTGGCAACTGGTTCAGGCAATGAATGCTGGAGTGAGGCAGAACTGGGTTGCACTGTGGCTCTGCCTCTGCCTTACCTGTATGGTCTTGGGCAAGGGACTTAACCCCAGTTTCCTTGTCTGTGAAAAGAGAATAATATGAACTACTATGTCAAGTTGTGAGGATTCGAATGAGTTCATGCATAAAAGTAATTAGTACAGAGTCTGTGTCCAGTGCGTGCTCAGGAAATAGTAGTAGTTCATTTTATTATGACTTGTTTTATTTGTATGACACTTTGCAAAACATTTATCTCTGTATTAGCTCATTGGATCTCTCATCAGAAAGATCTTGTTGATTTCATCCATTCAATAAATACTTGAGTATTTTATGCTAAGCTGTTCTAGGCACTGAATGTACAACAGTGAACAGCAGACAAAAATACTTTTCACGGGCATCTGGGTGGCTCAGTCGGTTAAACCTTCATTTATCTCTTGGTTTTGGTTCAAGTCATGATCTCATGGTTCATGAATTCAGGCCTGACATCAGGCTCTGCACTGACAACCTGGAGCTTGCTCGGGATTCTCTCTCCCTCTCTCTCTCTCTCTGGCCTCTCCAGCTCTCTCTCTCCCCCCTCCCCCACCTCTCTCCCAAAATAAATAAATAAACTTAAAAAATTACCTATCTTTCACAGAGGATACACTCAATGAGGGGAGAGTGACAATAAATACAATTTAATAAGCACTTATGTTTATAATGTTCTAAAGTGCTTTACAAATAGTAAATCATAACCTATGAGGAAGGTATTATTATGCTTATCCCATTTTCTAGATGAGACTGCTGGAGCACAAGAGAGTTGATCAAGGGTCTCACACTCTACCAACTGAGCCAGCCCAGAACCCCTAGAGAATACTGGAACACACAGGAGTTAGAATCACCTACCTAATCCCATAGGTCAGAAAAGCTGGATTCAGGATTCAAAGCCAGACAGTGGCTCTTGCCACTTACTCTTTTTTCTTTTTCTTTTTCTTTTCTTAGAGAGAGAGAGAGGGAGGAAGAGAGAACACAGGCAAGTGAGTACACAGGGGAGAGGGGCAGAGGGAGAGAGAGAGAGAGAGAATCTTAAGTAGTTTCTACCCCCAGCACAGAGCCCAAGACACGGCTCGATTCCACAAACCATGAGATCATGTCTTGAGCCGAAATAAAGAGTCAGACACTTAACCGACTAAGCTACCCAGGCGCCCCTGGAGTCCTTGCTCTTAATCATTACTGTGTGTTGCCTCCAAAAAGAAAAAAAAAATTAATGTATGTACTAATAAATTAGTGTGTGATAAACGCTCTGAAAAAATAAAGCAGGGTGAAGGGCGAAAGAGGGTGATGGGAGAATGCTCTCTATGCATGATGGTCAGGGAAGCCATCTCAAAGGAGCAACATCTGAGCAGAGGCCTGAAGGAGTGAGGGAGAGAGGCAGGTGGACGTCTTTGGGAAGGGCGATCCAGCAGACGGAAGCACAAGTCAAAGGCTGCAGGCAGGCCCGCGCCCGGTGTGTTCCGAGAACCGCAGGGAGGCAAGTGCTGGAAAAGCAGAGTGAGTACAAGATGAGTCAGGGAGTGAAAGACACCTCAGGCTGGAAGGATGCAATTGCCTTTCACTGAGATGGACAGATTGTGAGAGGAGCAGGTTTGTAGGGGAAGTCAGGAGTTCAGTTTGGGATAATTCTCACCATCACCCATCAAATAGCAACGACTAACTCCAGAGGGCTTTGAGGGATTAAATAACTCACCCCGGGTCACCCAGGCAGTCGTCTTTAGAGGCAAGGTTCAGACTCGTGTCTGTCAACCTTAATTTCAATGCCACAGGCCTTTCCCGGGTTGGGTGGTGTGGGGGAATCTGGAGAAGTTATATTCTGATCCCTGACCCAAGGAGCTCCCAATGAGGGAAAAAAGGGGTGCTAGAGAGTGAGGTAGAAAGACAGAGGAAAGTAACAATGCCGGAGACTGCACATCACAGTAAGTAGCATGAGTTTATTACGTATTTATTTTGAGAGAGAGCGAGAGAGCAAGCACATGGGAGCATGCTTGGGGGAGGGGCAGAGGTACAGAGAAAGAGAGATAGAGAGAGAGAGGGAGAGAGAGAGAGGGAGAGAGAGAGAATGAATCTTAAGCAGTCTCCATGCCCAGTGTGAGCTGACACAGGGCTGGATCTCAAGACCTGACTATGAGATCATGACTGCCAAAATCAAGTCGCATGCTTAATAGATTGAGCCACCCAGGTACCCCTAGCAGGAGTTTAAATGCAGACAAGAAACTCAGGAAAAGTGTAGTTCTTGTTTTTTTAATCAGAGAAAAGTTTACTTTTCTTATGTTCTTTTCTTCTCTCTCTCTCTTATTTTGTGTACTTCTTTTCGAAAAAGCAAAAAATGAAAGACTCCTGGCTCTGTGTACATGGAGGGTGCCCTGGACAGTATAGACATTCTGACTGCTGAAGGCCATGCTCTGTCAGAGATGGGAAGGCCCCAGAGGCCCAGAATTCTACCCAGGCAGGTCTTTTTCTACAGACTGCCCCTAGAACTGATGCTTTCCCAACATGACAAATGTATATCCCCAGACAAGACATCTCCCCCAGACCTGGTGTCTCCAACCACAGCCTCCTCAACATGCTACTACCAGGCATCTCTAAACATGCCCCAATTTGAAGTCCTGATCTTCCCCCAATTCCAAACTTGTTCCATCTGCAGTGGGATTCCAAGAAGCCCACCCTGAGATGGATTCATGTGCCTGGATGACTTACTAAGGAAGGGATCCCAAGAGGAGTAGGTAAAGGAGTGGGAGAAACAGGACAAAAAAGGCCCCTAGTGGGGCATCTGGCTTGCTCCGTCAGAAGAGCATGTGACTGTTGATCTCAGGGTCATGTGTTGGAGCCCCATGTTGGGTGTAAGATTATGAAAAAAATAAATTTAAAAAAGAAGGAGAAGGAGGGGAAGGAGAAGAAGAAGAAGAAGAAGGAGACAGATAAAGAGAAGAAGGAGAAGAAGAAGGAGAGGAGGAGGATCAGGAGGAGGAGAAAGAGGAGAAGAAGAAAAAGAAGAAGGAGGACGGGGAGGCGAGAAGCTGAACAGGGGTGTGATTTCAGACCAAGTCCCCAGAGAGTAGCTTCAGCCTGATCCCACAGAAGAATGCTAGATGTAAGTTACTCTGAATTTGTCAGGCTGGGGGAAAGGGACCTGGGCTTCCATATTCCTGCACCAGTTGGTTATTGGCTAAGAGTTGGGGAAGTGAGCTCCTGGGCACTTCCTTACAAGAGCAAAGGAACCCCAGTAGCAGATGGGCAGGTCTCTGAAGAGAGTCACATGTGCAGGCTGCTAGAAGCATCAGCACACACAAGCCAAGAAAGGGGAGCTCAGAAACCATTAAAGGGATCCCAGGGAGGATCTGAGTGGTACCCTCACCATGTCTACTACACATACCTTCCCAAACTCAAAAAATGGTGTTGCCATCCTGCTGGTTGCTCAGGCCTCAAACCCTGGAGTCATCCTTGACCTACTCTTTCTATCACACCCATATCCAATCCTTTAGCCAATCTTGTTGTTGGCAATATCTTTATTTAAAAAAAGAATTTTTTTAAGTAATCTCTATGCCCAAAATGGGGCTGGATTTCATGATCGGGAGCTCAAGAGTCCCATGGTCTACTGACTGAGCCAGCCAGGTGTCCTGGCTGTATCTTTAAAATATACTCAGAGCCTAATCACTCCTTTAAAGTAACTTCTTAAAAATCGTGGTAGAATTCATGTAACATACAGTTCAGTGGCATTAAGTACATTCACATTGTTGTGCAAGCCTCACCACCATCCATCCACAGAACTCTTTTCATCATGCAAAAATAAAACTCTGTACCTGTTGAACATCTTGTTTATTTATTCATGTGTGGATGGACACTTGGATTACTCCCGCCTCTTGCCTATTGCAAATAATGCTGCTATGAACATGGATATTCAAGGGGCGCCTGGGTGGCTCAGTCGGTTAAGTGGGCTGACTTCGGGTCAGGTCATGATCTTGCAGTCTGTGGGTTCAAGCCCCGCATCGGGCTCTGTGCTGACGGCTCAGAGCCTGGAGCCTGTTTCAGATTCTGTGTCTCCCTCTCTCTGACCCTCCCCCGTTCATGCTCTGTCTCTCTCGGTCTCAAAAATAAATAAACATTAAAAAAAAAAAGAACATGGATATTCAAAAAAAATTTTTTTAACGTTTATTCATTTTTGAGAGACAGAGAGAGACAGAGTATGAGTGGGGAAAGGGTAGAGAGAGGGAGACACAGAATCTGAAACAGGCTCCAGGCTCCGAGCTGTCAACACAGAGCCTGATGCGGGGCTCAAACTCACGAACTGCGAGATCATGACCTGACCCGCAGTCGAACACTCAACCTACTGAGCCACCCAGGCGCCCCGAACAGGGATATTCAAATATCTAATTGAGTCCCTGCTCTCAATTCTTTTGAGTATGTATCTAGAAGTGGAATTGCTAGACCATATGACAATTCTATTTTTAATTTTTTTAGTAACTGTCATGCTGTTTTCCACGGTTTTCCATACTGGCTACACCATTTTACGTTCCCACCAACAATGCACAAATGTTCCAATTTTTCCATATCCTCACCAACACTTGTTATTTTCTGTTTTGTTTTGTTTTTTAATCCGATCATTTCTTATCCCTTCTATAATGTCCACCCTAAACCAAGCCTTTTCAGTTTTTGCCTGGATGATTGCAGTAGGATCCCAGCTGACCTGCCTGCTTCTACCCTCATCCTCTGCGGTCTCAATACTACTCCTCTGCTCAAGGTCTCCAGTGCCTTCCTTCCTTCCCACTCAGTAAAACCCAAGTTCTGACAGTGGCCTATGATTTATTCCCCACCCTTCCAACTCTGACTCATTTCCTACTTGCTCACTCTACTCCAGCCACTGTCTCTCTCTCTCTCTTTTTTTTTTTCTGTCCCAAGTAAACTACTGCCTCAGGGCCTTTGCCCAGATTTCTCTGCCTGGCATACTCTTTCTTCAGAATCCTTGTGTAACCTGCTTCTTCACTTCCTTCAGGTATTGTTCAAATGTCCATTTCTCATTGAGGCCTCTGGACTTTGCCCCTTGCTCACCCACCCCTCATCCATTTTCTTTCTGTCTTCCCCCATCCTGCCATGTGACTGGGGAGAATGACCCCTAGACACTCCACTACTTGGGCTTTCTTGCCCTTAGGCTTCTGGGTGGGTTTAGTCCATGGGAAGCGCTGCCAGGAGATGAATGGCAAACGGAGAGAGATGTTGGAGTTTTCCCACATCCTCCCTGCTCTGGGCAGTGCCTGTGTCTGCTTGGACACCAGCTGCATCTGGGAGGGGTGGTCCTTCATTCTCCAGCTTTCCCCAACCCCCAACTTTCAATGACACCATTTCTTCCCTTTGCCCTTCAGGCTTCAAAGTTCTAAGGCCTTTCTGCTGTTGTGGGTCCCTGGTGCCTCAACATCCCTCTTGATTCTCTGAACCCTGCCCATTCCTCTAGTCCCTTCACTAAGGCTTGAACCACTTGACCTGGAGTCTGTCTTCTGCTGGACCCTGACTGAAACACCTTCCAGATCACTTTATGTACAATTTCCAACCCTACCTTATGTCTCATGAATTGGCACTTCCCACTTGGTTCTTGTTCATCTACACAGCATGTATTATCTAACATACATTTACTTATTTGGTTATTTTCCTTGATTCCCCCCACCCCCACACTTGAGGATGGAAGGTCCAAGGGTGCAGAGTTATCTGTTTTGTTCTCTATTGTATCTCCGGTGCTTGGCACATAGCATGCTACCAGCAAATATTTGTTGAATGAATGAATGAATAAATAAATGACCAATAAGGGGGAGCCACAAAGAAGCCAGGAGTGTGGTCCAAGTTGCAGGCAGAAGAGCTGACTCTCCATTTCTCCTCTCCCCGCCCTCTCCCGGAATGCTGAGTGCCCTAGAAGGAGGCGGAAATGAGCGCGCTCAACAGCCCTCTAGCCGGGTGTTTACTTAATTAGGGCCTGTATCTCGAGGCTCGTCTGTGTTTAACGGTCCACCTAATGGCTTCATCTGGTTCCGGGCCGGCTCAGCGGAACCTTCGAGGCGAAGATAGGTGGAGCCACGGGGTACCCTCTGGGGTCTTCGCTGCCACCATGCTCCCCAGCACGGACATCTAACCTCTCCTGCACGGAAAGCGACCCCTGCGGAGGGCGGGAAGCGACCCCTGCGGGGGAGCGGGGCCAGCAAGGCAGGCTTGGAGCTCAGCAAGCTGCCTCAGGCTATTCCTGCATTGTCCACGCCCAACCCACAGCTGCTGGGACCACAGGCCAGATAAAGGAGCTCTCCCTTAACACCAGATGCCAATTGCTTGCTTCTACCATCAGCCGTGAAATTGAAGGGTTGCAGTGTTTCTCATTTCTTATTTTGGGGAATGTGAGGGTGCTAAGGAGGAGAGAAACCACTCACGAGGCAGAGGACAAATGAGCCAGATCCTAAAGCAACAATACCAGGCAGCATTTGGGCACTTGTTCTGTGCCAGGTACTGAGATTTGGTTTTAAACGTATTAATTTAATCCTCATTTATATGTATTAACTCACTTAATCCTAGTACTTTACAGGGCAGATGTCTTAATAGTCCCATTTGATGCTCACAGTCCCATTTGAGCCTCAAAGAGGTATTTCACTTGCCCGAGGCTGTAGCACTAATCGTGGTGGAACACAGGTTTGAACACAGGTGGTAGGGCCCCAGAGCTGACGCTCAGCTTGAGAGAGGACTACCATGGTCTCATGGCAAGTGTCATCCTCATAGCCACAGGACTGGTAGTTGGAAAGCCAGGGAGGCCACCAGGTTAGCCCTTGAGGGCCAAACAATCTCTAATTAGAGACTCTAGTCCCCTCCTCAAACCCCTGAATCTGAGCTGGGGAGGAGGAAGGAGAGTGTCGAGGAGGTGTCAGCTTGGTTTCTCAGGGCATCTAGAGAAGGTGGAGAGACCTCAGGGAACTGGAAGATGGGGAAACTCGGCTTGATTGGGAGAAGGCTGGCAGAGTGGAGGGACTGAGTCTCAGGATAGTTTCTGTGCCTGGGGCCCAGTTGTGTTTCCTGAAGAGGGAAGAACTTCAGGTCTAAAGTAGGTCTAAATCCCAGCCCCGCTGGGCGGTTCAGCATTTCTCAAGGAGGTTGATGGGAGAAGGGTGGTGGGAGAGTGGTTGCCAAAGGAGGCTCACTGGAAGGCTGCTTGCATATAACAGTTTTCACTTATATCATATCAGTATTTCAGATCAATAAAAACAGCCGCATTTTGAAAAGTCTTTATTTTTTATTTTGAGGTGGGGTGGGAAGGGACAAGACAGAGGGAGGGAGGGAGAGAATCCCAAGCAGGCTCAATCCCATGAACCCTGAGACCAAGACCTGAGCCAAATGAAGTCTGACGCCCAACCAACCGAACCACTCAGGAACAGGTAAATGTCTTTATGTTTTTTTTAAGTTTTTATTTAAATATTACTTAAAGTTGGGACGCCTGGGTGGCTGAGTCCCTTAGGCATCTGACTTCCGCTCAGGTCGTGATCTCACAGCTGGTGGGTTCCAGCCCCACCTGGGGCTCTGTGCTGACAGCTTGGAGCCTGCTTTGGATTCTGTGTCTCCCTCTCTCTCTGCCCCTCCCCCGCTTGCGTTGTGTCTCTCTCAAAAACACTAAAAACCTTAAAAGTTACCTAAAGTTGAGAAAGTGTTATTTATATTTAATGGGGGAAGGGGATTGCTGGAGATGGTGGGGCTAATAACCACCCCTCTACCTTGCCCAGTTGGGCCCCACGACAGCCTCCGAACTCTGTCCCAAACTGGGACCTTCTCTCCAGCCTCCATTTGTTCGGCTGTGCAGTGGACGTAACGAGTCTTCTGCAAGTTGCACCTCACTGCCAGTTTTAAACCTTACTCTGTGTCCTCGAAGCGGGCTGGCTGGCGTGGGAGGTGGTGAAAGAGGCAGTGGGCAGCCCGGGCTGTAGCCGGGTGTGGGGCGGACACACCCGGCCTCCATCAAAGCTTTGGATAACAGAATGCCTCGGGGGAGTATGAATGGGGCGCCTCTGTTTCCAGTCGGGTTCAGATGCATCTCCACTGTTTTTTCCACTGTAGCCGCAAGGCACAAAACATTTTTCTTCGCGTGCTGCGGAGGCTGAGGAACGGGGTGGGTTTTTGTTGGTTCGTTTTTTGTCTTTTCCCCTCGAACCCGGAATCTGTGAGACAAGGCCTCCGCGCCTGCCGGGAGGAGCTCCAGAAAAGCCGAGGGATCCCTGGAAGGCATCAAAGAGGACCGGAGGGCGTTCGCCGGTGCCTCGACCAAGCCAGCCGCGGCCCCACCTGCGAGGGGGCGGGACCCTGCGGCGCCGGACCAATCAGCACCCACCTGCGCTCACCTGGCCCCCTCTCGCTCGCTCCCGCGGGCTGCTGCTCGCAAAGGGGAGCGGAAAGCTTAGCCGAGCGCTAGCCCGCCGTCGCGGCAGCTTCGTTCTTCTCTCTCCAGCCATGGGTTTCCCTAATGAGTTTCTCGCGTCCCTCCTCCTCCGCCTCCTCCTCCTCCTTCAGGTACTCCACTTTCTTGCCCTAGCCCGGGCCGGGCAGTTCTGGCTGCGTGGGGTCCGCAGGCGGTGGTGGCATCGGGGAGAGTGCGGGGCTGGGCTCTTTGGAGTCAAGGTGGCCCCGAAAGGCCAGTAAAGAATCTGGGGATGGGTATGCAGAAACCGGGCATGCCTGTGACCCGGCCTCCCTCTTTCCCCCTCTTCCCTCAGGCGCAGGTCTGCTGGCTGCCTCGCGTGGCCTCCGAGCCGTGCCGGGCGGGCTTCGGGGAAGCTGAAGTGACTTTGGAGTCGGGAGGCGCGGAGCTGGAGCCCGGCCAGGCGCCGAGGAGAGGTAGGACCCTCCGGGAGGTAGCCCCGTGGAACCGCAGCGCGGGGGGTCGCACGTGGTCCGCCGCGGTGTGATCCGCGCGAGGGGTGTCCAGGCCGGGGCGGGGGACTTCTGGCGCCGCCGGCTCCGCCTCAGGTATGGAGAAGGCGCAGAAAGGCTCTCGGGGGCTAACGCGCGGGTGGATGGCGGATCGAGGAGGATGGAGAGCATAGCGCCCTCTGACGTCCAACCCCTCTTTGCCCCTCTGCGGCGGCTTACCTTGACCTGCTTCGGGGTGCGAGGCGCCTGCGCTCCTCACCCAGCCTGGACGTGGGAAGCTCTCCCCCACTGGCCCCAGCAAAGGAATGCGCGGTCCACATTCCTCCCCCAACCCCCGCGCAGGTGTGGGGATGAGCCGTGCCCCGGGCAGCCCCCTTCGCCCCTCTCGGGCCCCCTTTGTGTACCGTGCTTTGTGTCTCCCGACAGACAGACCGGGTCTGTTTCTCTTCTTCGCGCTCCCCTCCTCCGCCCCCCTTCTTCCCCGCCTTCTGGAATGCACTCTTAACCCTGCCCTTCCCGGAGGGCCTGAGCCCCCGCAGCCTTCCTGGAAACTGGGCTTGGCACACCTGGACTGGGGCCATCACGTACTTGGGGACACCCCCGCCCCACCCCACCCCCGTGTTGAGACTGGAATGTTAGGGTACTTGGGGGAATTGGGGGGGAGGTCCCAAGCTGGAAGGTCTTGAGCTGAGGGGGCGGTGGTTGGGTGATCAAAGCATGTTTTTGATCACCCAGTTTACTTGGGTCTCCCTCTCCCCACCCCCACCCCCCCACAAGTTCAAAAACTGGAGAGTGGGGAGTCACTTTGGTGTTAGGAAACCCCTGCAGCTGCCGGCTGATGGGGGCCCTTTTCCCTCCATCCAGGACAGTGGGGGTTTCTCCACGGATCAAACCCAAGTTCTTAAAAAAGAGCTATTACCCAGGATCCTTGGGTGGGGTTCCAGAGGATCCCTAACCTGTGAGATTGTTTAAGAATTTGTGTATGCATTTTCCCAGGGAGAGGACCTGGCTTTCAAAACAACTAAAAACTGTTGCCACCTAGCATTAATCTAATGCCCTCGTCAGCATACCCCTCACCCCACATACAAATTTCCACAGTTTGAATGTTGGGGTGTCAGTGCCTAGGGGACAGATGGCTCTCCTTTGTTTCTCCAAAAGGGGACTGGGGTCTGGAGTTTGTGGGGGCCTTTTTTTTTTTCTTCCCCCCCCCCCCCCCCCCCCCGAATAACCCTGCAGATTGACAAAACAATTAACACCCAGGCTAGGCCAGGCTCCTTAAACTCTTGGCTGTAGGGAGCCAAGCAGAGGCATTAAGAGGCCATGCCTCATAAACTTTAAATTCTTGCACATGGGTTTATTACTAACTGGCTAACAAACTGCAACTCAGCCAACCTGTAAAAATGTTACCTTGGGCAGGGCCCCAAATCCAATTCCGGCTCCCTGAGGAAGCTTTATTGCTAACCAGACCTCTGCCAGATCTGTACTCCCCCTCATTGTCAAGTTCTCTGGCTACAATCTCGTGGCTTTTGAGTGTTGACTGTGCCTTATCTTTCTTACTGAAGCAAGAAATATCAGATTAACTGTCACTTCACTAAGCTTGAGGTTGTCGAGGGGAAGCGGTGATCAGGTTTTCGATTTCATGGTCCGGTTGGCTGGTGAATGCTTCCCAGTGACGTCAGGCATTTTAAACCTTTTGAGAAAATTCTGCTTTCTTGGATGTCTGGTTTATGGTTGTGAAAATGGTGGGTTCATGCCAGGAGCACACCTGGGTTATAAAAAAAAGGGGGGGGTTAATGTGCTTGGCTAACCTTGAGCCTCCCTGCAACATGACTGGTTCTTAGAGTGGTTTTCCTGTGAAATAGAGTGTTGCCTTCTTTTTTAAGTAAAAGCAAGTTTCCCAGTCCAATTGGTCTCAACTAATTGAGACACCTCAACAGAAAATACTGGCATTTCTCTTCTTAGTCCTCAGTTGCTGACATCTTTCTACCTCCTCACCTCCACCCCAGGCTCTCTGTCCTCTCTGCACAGGATGGATCCAGCCATGTTGAAAGGGTTATCCTTAGGGTACATACAGACTCTCAAGTTTGGCCAAGCAGACAAGTTTCCTTATTGCTAAGGAACAATTGCCTCTGTTGTTCGCCCCTGGGTTATGAATATCACAGGTGTCTATGAAGTCGAGCTCAGAGAAATTATCTGATATAATTAATAACTTGTTTGCATGTGCACTTTCCTCTTCAAAGCACTTCCACAACTCTGAGCTTGCTTTGTCCTCCTGACATTCTCTCAAAGCTGGTAAGGTAACTATTAAACAGCTTGAGCTCTTAATCTCAGAGTTGGTACTTCAGAAAACCTGTAGCCCAGCCCTGCTGGAGGTTTTAAAGGCGGAGAAACAGGAACAGCTTAATGGATTCAGTTTGCTAGGCTGAACAGCTCATGAGCTTCCGTGAGGGTCACAAACACCACTTGTACCTTTAGGTTTATTCCCAGGACCTGATACTTCACAGGATGCCCAGTAGGTGTTCGCGTGAATCATGACAATCTGCTGAAGGTCTATTTTACAAATGAAACCTGAGTGGTTGTGGCTTCATGAAAGTCATTACTACAGTGACTTGAATGGAAGTTTCTGACTCCTGAGTTCAGTGGCACTTTTTACTACCAGAAAGTGGGAAGTGGATGAAATGAAGTAGAATGTTGGAGCGCCAGATCCTAAAGACACCAGTTACCACCCCCTGTCCTAAGAGCAATTAATCATTTGTTCATTCTTATCGTAAGGTTTTCCAGAAACATTCCGGTAGGGAAACTGGCTTTGATACAGTCTCTAAGTGTCCTAGTGATGGGGCTTGGGTGCCTAGACTAAGAGCAAGAGGTTAATCTGGAGGAAGAGTTGGAATGTTCTCCCCACCCCCACCCCACAGTCTGGGGGGCTGCCTTCAAGTGTGGTCTGGAAGCTAAGACAAAGAAGAGGTGGGAGGAAGGAATTTGCATGGTATTAGTACAGTGATTAAAAGTGATTGACCTAACTGTGGTCTATACATCATTAATGGCAAACAGTTGAGAGAGGCAGCTTAATTACAGTAAAAGAAACCCAGTACTTCATTAAGGCCCCTCAGCAGGTTCAACTCACCCTTAGTCAGTGTTTGAGTAAGATTAAAGCTAACCCTCATTAGCTTCAGTAGGAAACTTCAAAGTTCAGTAATGAATCTGACTGAGCATGAATTCACTTCAAGATGGTTTGGCTATTTGAACTTGTGTAAAAATTGCCTTTTGTTTTGGGGCCTCCAGCCTGGGCCATGTCCTCTGTTTTTACATTTTGTTCTTTCAGTAAACGTATATTTAGCATCTGCATGTATCAGGCAGGATTCTAGAACTGCGGCTAAAGTAATTAACAAAACTAAGCTCCTGCCCTTGGGGAGCTTATAGTCCAATATTTTTTATGCTTACGATTGTCTTGCAAAGCAGGTGGTGGTAACTCCCTTTTGTTGTAAAAGAGGGTAAGCAACTTGGTGTGAGGTCATGGGGGCAGTCAGCAGTCAGGCCAGGATTTTAAATCCAGTGGGATTTCATAGGACCAAATAAATCTGTCTCACGAATGAATTATTTGGGAAATCGGGCTTTGAGCCTGGCTGGCTGCCTTCCTGGCTCAGCAGCAGACTGGGGTAGGTTGCTAAAGCCTGTTGCACATCACTGTTAGCTTGTGCTTGGGGAGCAGGTCCCAAACCTCTAATCTCCCTTCCCACTTCCTCACATGGCACTCTGTTCCTAGGTTACCCAGTGCAGGGTGCCCTCACCTCCCTGCTGTGTGATGAGGAAGGCATTGCTTACATTAAGCAGTGGGTTTCTAAGGCTGGAAACTATAGTTCTGCAAAGCATTTGGAGGATGATGGAGGAGCAGGAGGGAGAGAAGGACCTCCCCTGTCCAAATCAGTTGAGGCTTTGGTTCTGAGGCTGAACTGTCTCCATTCAGAGAATCACTGTTATTGAAGAATAACATAAATGGAGGAAAGTGCCCAAATGCTAAGTGTACAGCTCAATGAGTGTCACAGATTTAAAACACCCACATACCAAGATCAAGAAACCGCATTGCCAGCACCTCAGATGCCCCTTCCTGTTCTCTACCCTTCCCAGCAAGAAAACCACTATCTTGACTTCTAATACCACAGGTTAACTTGCCTGTATTTGAATTTTATGTAAAAGAACTGTACAGAATATCCTCTTGGGTATTGCACATTTTGTGAGATGCTTCCATAGTTCTGGAGGTAGTTGTAGGTGATTCTCACTGTCCTGTAGTATTCCATTATGTGACAATTGACACGTTTACTGTCGATGGGTATTTGAGGAGTTTATGGGTTTTGGCCATTATGACTGGTGCTGCTGTGAACATTATCGTTCCAGTCTCCGTGGACAGTCTCAGTGTACATTATCTGTTAGGTACATAGCTGCGAGCATAATTGCTGGGTTAACTGAGGATTACCTGAGCATCTCAGTACTGTGGCTGTTGTGCTGAGAAGTCAGCTTTTATTTTTGAGAGGGAGGGAGGGAGAGAGAGACAGAGCATGAGTGGGGGAAGGGCAAAGAAAGGGAGACAGAATCTGAAGCAGGCTCCAGGCCTCACACCGTCAGCACGGAGCCCGATGCGGGGCTCGAACCCACAAACTGTGAGATCATGACCTGAGCCGAAACCAGGAGTTGGATGCTTAACCACCTGAGCCACCTACGTGCCCCACCCTTGCTGGATTTTTGATTCTCCCTTAGCACTATGCTAAGAGACAGCAAATCTTACTATGTCTTTGGTCACATCCTTTGTGTTGAGGGAGAAATCCTTCCCTTTATTTGTCCTTAAGCCAATGCCTGTTATTGTCCCCCCAAATATAAAGGGAATCTGGAAATGGCCCTGGGTTTTTTAGGTGAGGGCTTCCTGGATGATGTTTATCCTGGACAGTGTATAAGTGGGCAACAGGTTCCTCACATGGATGAGGTGGTTAAATCTAGCTCCTGCCTCATTAGGGAAGCAGTAAAGTGTCTGAGACCCAAGGCCCAGCTGAGTGGTCATTCAGCCAACGAATGTTAGCAGATGTTCAGAGATGACAAAGACCCATAGCTCATTAACATCATGAGCTCCGCAATTAGAGGAGGAAGCAGTTCAGCCACCAGGCAGTTTTAACTATGAATCTGACCTACAACAAGTATTTATTGAGCACCTACTAAGTGCCAGATACTGCTGTTCTAAGTGCTAGGGTTCTATTAATGAGGAAAACATGCACAAAACCCAGGCTTTGGGGGCCATTTACCTGCTAGTGGAGAAAGATAGACAAAATAAGTTATATATATGTTTTTATATAAGTTATATATATGTTTATATATATATCACATGTTGTATATACATATGATCCAGCAGGAAGTGAGGGAGAAAAAATATGGAGTCAGATAAGAAAGGCTGCTGACATGTTCTTGGGGGGACCTGAAAGAAGTGATGTCCACATTGAAGGCTGAGGAAGAATTCTGCAGGAGAGTTGGGGTATGAGAGGTAGCAGGGAGTGTTCCTGGCAAGGGAACAGCATGGGGGCCAGGAACTTAACTACAGTTAGTCTGGCTGGACCATGGAGTGTAAGGTGGGGAGAGGTAAATAAAAGAAGTAGGCAGGGCCCAGTCCAGTTTAGACTGCCACCCCATCAGGGAGGCAGCAAGGCACATGTGGCTGAAGTCCCAATTATGCCTTCATGGAAGCCAGAGTCGCTGAAGTCTCCTTTGGAATCAGGATGCTGGGCCCCACCTCCAGCATCTCTTCCTGACTCCCCTTCCCGGCTTTTCTCAGACCTCGGGATGTTATAAGTCTCAGTCAAATTTCCCCCCTCATTTTATTTAGTTACCTGTCATTGCCAGGCAGCAGGGCTACCCGCAAGGAAGGGCTCAAAACAAAACAACCAAAAAAAAATCACAACCTAAATACCATTTACTGAGAGCTTACAGAGTTCCAGAGACTACGCTATGTACTTTATGTAATAAGCCCTTTAAATCCTCCTAAAAGCCCCACTGGGGGAGGGGTGAAATTGGCCCCATTTAGCTGGACAGGAAACCTAGGCTTGTAACTTTGTAACCTATCCGAGGTCCCCCAGCTAGTGAATTGTGGAGGTAGGACTTGAACCCAGCTCCCTCTACCTGAGTGTGAGAGAGGGGAGAGGTTGTGAGTCCTCTGGCCCCAGGCATGCTAAAGGAAGATGAGAAATAGTTAACTTCTGACCCAAGGGATTTGAATTCCTTTTCCCTCCACAGGCCTCTTGTTAATCACCAGGAGCTGGAGTTGGGGGGCGGGGGTATTTCTTTCCAGGACCCCTGGCCTCTTCTAGGATGTGGGAGGACAGGGCAGGTTCAGATACCAGGCCTGATAGCAAGCACTGTCTCTGACAGTTCTCAGAGAGAATCTGCCTTCTGGCTGGTTATCTTCTGCCTCTCCTCCCCGCCACCCCCACCTCCCCGCCACCCCCACCTCCCCGCCACCCCCACCTCCCCGCCACCCCCACCTCCCCGCCACCCCCACCTCCCCGCCACCCCCACCTCCCCGCCACCCCCACCTCCCCGCCACCCCCACCTCCCCGCCACCCCCACCTCCCCGCCACCCCCACCTCCCCGCCACCCCCACCATGCTCTGAGTGGAGGAGCTTGATATACTCTGCCTCCCTCCGCCTCCCCCAGCCAAATCTGGACACCCTTGCAATTCTGGGTCACTAGAGCATCAGTGGTCTGCAAATTCCTCAAGCTGACAGAATCCCCTCCAGGCTATGGTAGTGGGTCTGGGGTGCTGGCATCCTGCTATGCTCTCAGTAAACCAAAATGCCTTATCCTGGAAATAAAGCCAAACAGACACCTTCCTTTCTCCCCTTACCCATCTTTGAACTCAGAATTCTGACTCTGTTGTCTGACATCCGAGGAGAGTGCTCAGAGCCAGGGCCCCACAGCCAGGAGGTGGGCAAGTTGGTGGCTGCTTTCCCTTCATGAGAGCCTCTCTAGGCTAAACAGAACTCCAGGGAGGAGAGATCTGTTCTCCACTGGGACCCCCAGGCATCTCAAGAGCTGGATGAGGAGATCAGGCCAAGGAGGCACAATCCCAAGGTTTCCTCTTCCCTCTCAATCTCAGGACCCTAACTTTTGCTTAAGAGCACATAAGATTAGTTCAGTGTTCCATCTCTCTTACCAAGAAACCTTAAACCTATGTGGAGGCTAGAAGTAGGTTGATCTTGCCTAGAGTTCTGACCTCAGGGTCTCATGTTAGTTTTAGGAAGTCCTTGTTCCCCTGGAATTCATTGTGTCCAAGACTGCCTATGTATTTTTCTGAGATGACGCCCCCCCCCCACTGCAAATTTGGCAAACCTAGCATATTCTACACTGTCCCCACAAACCCCCCCGCCCCCGCCGCCAGCCCACGTCCATTCAGTTCTTCAGAGTCTTGTCAAACCCAGTGGTGGGGAAAGACCTGGTGGTGTGCATCTGGGCACAGGCAGGGGAAGATGGGGGTTCTCAACTTGGTTTCTTATCCCAAACTATGTGGTCTGAGGCAAGTTACTTTGGTCCCAGCTCCTCGGCCTTGAGGCTCTAACTGTCCTGTGTGTGAGAAGTGCCTTCATGTCCCTGGAGCTATGAGGAGGTGGACTGCTGGCTGGTCACTAAGAGGGCAGGATTGGAGTGCTATGCTACTGTGCTGGGCATCTTGCTTAAGGCTGGCTGCCTTTTCATAACGAGTCTCATCTTGTTGTAGCTTCAGGCAGAGAGAAAAGATAGCTGCTTGTGGGCTCTTCGTCTACAAGCCAGAACAAGGTGCCAGGCCCACACCCTGCCCTTTCTTTGTGGAGTCGGCCTCAGCCAGAGCTTCCCACCGGGGCTGCCTGACTTGCTATTTTCTTGTCTTTTATGGTCTTTTTCCGCTTCCAGAATTCTCCTGCATTCCCCAGCTGGGACTCAACCACACTCCAACTGGTTTACCAGTGTCTTTGGCCCCTGAGTCAGTAGTTTGCAAGCTTGGCTGAATATCAGAATTGCCTAGGGAGCTTTTTATTATTATCACATCCCCCTCCATATGTACCATTTTATATTGTTTATTAGGGTTGGGCTGGTTGGCTGGAATTTTACATTAATACATGAATATATGTTCACTGTAAAGACCGTGTTTTTTAGTAAAATATGTAGCACTTAGTATGTGACAGGTACAGCTCTTACCATCTTATATGTGTTATATAATTATATTTGTGTGTGTGTGTGTGTGTGTATATATATATATATATATATATAATGTTTAATCACCATAACATGCTTGGGAGTAGGTACTGTTATTATCCCCATTTTACAGATGAGGAAACTGAGGCCAGAGAGGTTGAGTAACTTGCCCAAGATCACACAAGTGGTCAATAGCAGAGCTTGGATTAAAATCTAACCAGCCCAGGGGCGCCTGGGTGGCTCAGTCGGTTAAGCGGCTGACTTCGGCTCAGGTCATGATCTCACGGTCCGTGAGTTCGAGCCCCGCGTCGGGCTCTGTGCTGACAGCTCGGAGCCTGGAGCCTGTTTCAGATTCTGTGTCTCCCTCTCTCTGACCCTCCCCTCTTCATGCTCTGTCTCTCCCTGTCTCAAAAATAAATAAAGTGTTAAAAAATTAAAAAAATAAATTAAAAAAATAAATAAATAAAATCTAACCAGCCCAAGCTTTAACCACTGAATGCCACTGCCTCTCAATAGAAGCAAACCAGAAATAAACTCATGAAAGTTCTTCCCTTTCTCAGCTCTCCTGCCTAAGGATGAGCACATCCAATGGTTTAATGTGAATCCTTGTAGACCTTTCTCTTTAGGGGAAGCTACTGTGTGCATTCAGGAATTTTTAAAACAAGAATTGGGAAGGGGGCTCCTGGGTGGCTCAGTCGGTTGAGTGTCTCTCTCTCCACACTGCCAGCGCGGAGCCCAACATGGGGCTCAAACTCACAACTGAGATCATGACCTGAGCCGAAACCAAGAGTCGGAGGTTTAACTGACTGAGTCACCCAGGTGCCCCTGCAACTTGCCTTTTTAATTGAATCACAGGCATCTCTGCAGACTATTAAATACACATCTATCTTGTTTTTAACAGCTCCATTGTCCTCTATGTGGTGGATATACATGATTTATTTCGCTAACCCCACTTTTATCTTTTGCAGATATGGAAGTGGGGAGGAGTTAACATAAAAGTTGTAAAGTGTTTGGATTTTCAGAAATCTGACTGTCAGGAATCACCTTTTTAGGAAAGACTGCTGGAGAAGGATGATCACATGAATTGTTCATCTTAACCCCATTCAGATAAATTAAGCTTTTATGTTTGAATAATACCTTTAAGATACGCTTTGCAATAAGCTTAGTAAGGTTACTATGCTGTTTAAAAATCATTAGTTTTCACACCAACTATTGTTTGATGACTTAATTATCTGAATGTTTCAAATCATCAAAAATTTTAAAAATGTAAACTGCTTAATTCAGAAGTAAACTGTCAAATCTCTTAGCACTTGCATTATTTTCCTTGGGTGTTGAGAGCTTGAAAATGTGGCATTCAGGGGCGCCTGGGTGGCTCAGTCAGTTGGGCATCTGACTTCCACTCAGGTCATTATCTCACGGTTTGTGAGTTCAAGCCCCACATCGGGCTCCCTGCTGGCAGCACAGAACCTGTTTCGGATCCTCTTCCCACCTCTCTGCCTCTCCCCTGCTCTTGCTTTTTCTCAAAAATAAGTAAACATCAATTAAAAAAAAAAAAAAAGAATGAATTCCTAGAAGCAAAATTGCTAGGTCAAAGGACTTTGATAGTTCACTCAACAATTACTGAACACTTACCTTGTATCAGGCACTGAGCTAAGTGTTGAGATACAGTGATAAGCAAATTCTAACATAGTCTTTGCCTTTGGGCATATATTGAGAGTATTAAGGGAGATAGGCATTTAGATAATAACAAGTAAACATATAATTACAGTTGTAATGAGTTATATGGCAGGAAGTTACATAGAGCTTTCCTGAGAAAGTAACCTGCTTTGGGATGTGAAAGATGGTGGGAGTTAACTGGGTAAACTGGAGTGAGAGTGTAGGGAGACACTGTTCTAGACAGAGGGGGCTGCATGTGCAAAGGTCCTGTGGGAAGGGGGTTATGCTGTATTTAAGGAGAGTACTACTGTGACTAGACAGTGGAAACTGAGAGTGAGCGCATTAAAGAACAACAATGGCACACCATGCATGAGTTTCAAACAAGGAAGTGATCTTATTTCATTTTCTCAAATGTATCATTTGTTGCATTTTTAAAAGATCCTTTTTTTAAAATGGAAATATTTGCACTCTCAGGGTAAATATGATGTGGTATGTACTAAAGTACCATGAGTAGAGATGAAGAGGCATAAGGAGTCTTGGTGATTGACTTGGAATCTGAAGGAGAGTCTGAAGGAGAAATGGTCATAGAAGATGATGACTCTAGCTAACCATATGCCAGGCACTGTGCTAAGTATTAACTCATTTAACTGACATAGATACTATTAGCATCATTTCATTTTATAGATGAGGAAACAAATTTGCCCAGAGTTGGTGGTGGAGCCAAAATTTGAGCCCAGGTACTCTAGACCCAGACTGAGCTGCTTCTGAGACCCAGATTTTGGGTTTGAGTACCTAAGTGCATGATATGTCATTTCTCTAGGAGACAGTGGAAAAGAACCATATTTAGTCTGAGATCATGGATTTGGTTTTTGACACACTGATTTCAAGTCACCTTTAAAACCTCCAGGGGGTGATACTGAATAAACAGATAAATGTGTTGTTCAGAGGAAGGATCTGGATGTTTGAAATCTTGATAACATCTTTCGAAGTGCCCTCAAAAAGCCATTCCAATTGGCCTATTTCAGAGAAATGAGACAATTAGGAGCTTTATTTTATTTTTTTTAAAGCTTTTTTTTTTTAACGTTTATTTATTTTTGAGACAGAGAGACAGAGCATGAATGGGGGAGGGTCAGAGAGAGAGGGAGACACAGAATCTGAAACAGGCTCCAGGCTCTGAGCTGGCAGCACAGAGCCCGAAGTGGGGCTGGAACTCACGGACCGCAAGATCATGACCTGAGCCGAAGTCAGCCGCTTAACCGACTGAGCCACCCAGGCGCCCCGACAATTAGGAGCTTTAAAAAAAATTTTTTTTAATGAACATTAAAAAAAATTTTTAAATAAAAAATAAAATGTTTGGATCTATATTCATACTGACGTTGGTTTATAAGGTTTATTTTAATACTATTTGTATAGACTTGGTAATAAATGTATCCTGTCTGTAAAGTGAAAAAAAAATTTTTTTTTTTAGTGTTTATTTACTTTTGAGAGAGCTAGAGACAGAGGCATGAGCAGGGTAGGGGTAGAGAGAAAGGGAGACACAGAATCTGAAGCCGGCTCCAGGCTCTGAGCTATCAGCACAGAGCCTGATGCAGGGCTTGGACTCATCGACTGCGAGATCATGAACTGAGCCAAGTCAGATGCTTAACCGACTGAGCTCCCTAGGCACCCCCAGGAACTTTTAAAAACCAATAAACTGCCTTCCCAAGATTACCTCCAGATGATTCAGAAGAAGTGATGGATGGGCTAGAAGTAGGGGATCTGGATTTTCAAAAATTCTCCAGGTGAACCATTCAGCTATGATTGGGAACCAATGCTTTTAGCTACCAGACCCTTAATTGCTATCCCAGATGTCCCAAAGTGATAGCTAGGATCCCCGTTCTGGTATCGTTGAGGGTGGGAATCATTAAGCCAGACAGCACACTTTATGCTTAATTCTGAGTCAGCCCTATCCCAAACTCCAGGGTGCTGTGGAGTACAGCCCATCTTGGGTTTCTCTCTGCAGATTATAAGGGAGGACCCCCGGCTCCCAAGGGTAAGGAGGAACCTGAATAATGGAACTCTTTGCAGAATTTTCAACAGAGAGACAAAAGGAACTTGCTAGAAAGAACTGTTTTCTCCTCAACAATACGGGGTTACCATACAACTTTTCTAGTCAGGAGAGGGGGGAATCACAACGTCTCATTCTGATAACAAATCAAAAACATGTTTAACTATGGAAAACTGGAAGATAAGCAAAATGGAAGCCCACCATCCATAAAGGACCTTTGTCGTTTCAAATGAACATTTTCTTTTTTTTTTTTTAATTTTTTTTTTAAATGTTTATTTATTTTTGAGACAGAGACAGAGCATGAACGGGGGAGAGTCACAGAGAGAGGGAGACACAGAATCTGAAACAGGCTCCAGGCTCTGAGCCGTCAGCACAGAGCCCGACGCGGGGCTGGAACTCACAGACCGTGAGATCGTGACCTGAGCCGAAGTCAGACGCTCAACCGACTGAGCCACCCAGGCGCCCTATCAAATGAACATTTTCAGTAGATCTTCCAGGTCTGTTTCCCTAACCAAGTGTTCACTGATGCCTGATCTGAGGGAAAAGGCCTGAGTTCCACTCCACTCCTTCACTGCCCTACACTTCACCCTCCAGTCCCACTTCCCCAGCAATCCAGCTTCATCTTCTACTTCGGTGGGTAGGAGAAGGCTCCATGCCGAGGGCCTCTAGAGCTCCATTGGCCCCATCTGCTGGAAAACCCAGGTCCAAGATGAGCGGTGCGTTGAGGGGGCCATCTGCCAGGTATGGCAACACTCTGCCAGGGTCACGCTGTTGTCCAGGAGCTGGCTGTCTATGCAAAGCCACTGCTGCCCCTGTAGCCACTTTGCACTGAGTGCTTCCACTCGAGCACAGTACTTGATTCCTTGGCTTGCCCCAAAATGGTGATCTGGTAGTGATGGATCATCAGGAACACCTCTATGACAGCAAGTTGGCTAGCTCTGCTCTCAGCTTTGGAAGGAGAGTCTAGGTCCTGAGGATGGCCTTGGGGACCCCTGGAGCCCCTTGGCTTCCCAGCATGCCTTATGGACTCTCCCCACCCACTCCCAGCTTCCTTTGCACCTGCTCCCTTGACCCAATCTGAGTGCCTTAAGTTAGGTCTTGCTCACCCTCTGCCATCTTGGTTTCTTTTGCTTCTGGGATTGTTGGTTCTGGGGATAGCTGGGCCACCTTACTGGTGCCAAGACTCAGCCCCATTCTCTTTCTGTGTCTTTTCTTCCCCCATCTCTCTGCTCTCTTTTACAGGTATAAAAATACTAATATTTTGTAATTGTCAAACTATGAATGACTGCATTGTGGGGCGCCTGGCTGGCTCATTTGGAAGAGCATAGGACTCTTGATCTCGGAGTTGTGAGTTTGAGCCCTATGTTGGGTGTAGAGATTACTAAAAATAAATAAACATAGGGGCGCCTGGGTGGCTCAGTCGGTTGAGCGGCCGACCTCACTCAGGTCATGATCTCGCGGTCCGTGAATTCGAGCCCCTCGTCAGGCTCTGTGCTGACAGCTCAGAGCCTAGAGCCTGTTTCAGATTCTGTGTCTCCCTCTCTCTGACCCTCCCCTGTTCATGCTCTGTCTCTCCCTCTCTCAAAAATAAATAAAACATTAAAAAAATAATAATAAATAAATAAATAAACATAAATAGCTGTTTTGTGACCTGTTTTTTTTTTTTTTTTCTGAGCAGAGCAGTTTTTCTTTAATAAATGCTCTTTTTTTAAAAAAAAGTTTTTATTGGGGCACCTGGGTGGCTCAGTCGGTTGAGCGGCTGACTTCGGCTCAGGTCATGATCTCACGGTCCATGAGTTCGACCCCTGCGTCGGGCTCTGTGCTGACAGCTCAGAGCCTGGAGCCTGTTTCAGATTCTGTGTCTCCCTCTCTCTGACCCTCCCCCGTTCATGCTCTGTCTCTCTCTGTCTCAGAAATAAATAAACGTTAAAAAAAAAAAATCTTTTTTTAAATAAAAAAATTTAAAAAAAGTTTTTATTTATTAATTTAAGTAATCTCTACACCCAATGTGGGGCTCGAACTCAAGAGCCCAAGATCAAGAGTTGCACTCACTTCTTACTAAGCCAGCCAGGCACCCTATAGGTTTTCTTTCTTTCTTTTTTTCTTCTTTCCTTCTTTCTTTCTTTCTTTCTTTCTTTCTTTCTTTCTTTCTTTCTTTCTAACTTAAAAAAATTTTTTTATGTTTATTTATTTTTGAGAGAGAGAAAGACAGAGTGTGAGCAGGGGAGGGGCAGAGAGAGAGGGAGACACAGAATCCAGGCAGGCTCCAGGCTCTGAGCTGTCCGCACAGAGCCCGACGCAGGGCTTGAACCCACGCACTGTGAGATCATGACCTGAGCTGAAGTCGGACACTTAACTGACTGAGCCACCCGCGCGCCCCCTTTTTAACTTTTTAAAAAATGTTTATTTACTTTTGAGAGACAGTGAGAGAGTGCAAATCAGGGAGGGGCAGAGAGAGAGGCAGATGGAGGATCCGAAGCAGGCCCTGCGCTGACAGCAGTGAGCCCTCTGCGGGGCTTGAACTCACAAATTGTGAGATCACAACCTGAGCCGAAGTCCAATGTTTAACTGACTGCCACCCAGCAGCTACCCCCCAGCCCCCCGCCCATAGGTTTTCTTTTATGACATTGAATGCTGTAGGTGAGACCTTTGAGTGACAGTGGCACACATAGTTATTCTGTTGAATGTTAAGTGGTTGAGACTGACTTATTTTTTTACAATTTTTTTTAATGTTTATTTCTTTTTTTTTAATTTTTTTTTTTTCCACGTTTATTTATTTTTGGGACAGAGAGAGACAGAGCATGAACGGGGGAGGGGCAGAGAGAGAGGGAGGCACAGAATCGGAAACAGGCTCCAGGCTCTGAGCCATCAGCCCAGAGCCTGACGCGGGGCTCGAACTCACCGACTGCGAGATGTGACCTGGCTGAAGTCGGATGCTTAACCGACTGTGCCACCCAGGCGCCCCTTTAATGTTTATTTCTGAGAGAGAGGGAGGGAGAGAGCATGAGCAGGGGAGGGACAGAGAGAGGGAGACTCAGAATTCGAAGCAGGCTCCAGGCTCTGAGCTGTCAGCACAGAGCCTGATGCTGGGCTTGAATTCACAGGGCGTGAGATCATGACTTGAGCTGAGGTCGGACACCCAACCGACTGAGCCACCCAGGTGCCCCTAATTTTTTTTTTTTTTTTTTGTACAATTTGAGCAACAGTTATGGACATAATTGCAGGTATGGTTTTGTCCTGTCTGGGATGCTTTCTGGCACAATTCCTGGGCCAAAGGGCTTGTTTAAGGCTTCTTAATTGGCAAAAAGGTTGTGCCAATTTACACTCCTCTCCTCCCTAATAGTATATAGCAGCACCTGTTTCCAAAGTATTCCACAACACTTGTTCTTTTGTATTTCTTAGTGAACTTTTTTTCTATATGTAATTTTACTCAGGAAAATGCCAGAATCTTTTTTTCAAGCAATTTTGCATACTTACCCCAGAAAACAGTGATAGCTATGAGCACATGTTTGCTTTATGAGCTAGGTCTATCCCTAAGCCAAGCCAGAATGGAGACTTGATTATCTTTCTTCCATCCCCCACAAACTTCCTTTGGGCTGCAGTACTTTAAAACTGATATTACCCTTCCATTCTAGTCAAAATGCCCAAAGATCAGCAGGAAACTGGCCAAGATTGATCACTTGAAGGACATTTTATTTCCCGAGAGATGGGTGGTTTTATTTTGTCAGAACACCCTGTAAGGTTGAACTTTGGGACAATATGGTACCTATGTGTCATGGCTGAGAAGACAATTACCTGCCCTTCAAGGGTGTTCCCTTGGCAGTTTGGAGGTGTCTAGGCAATTCGACCTAAAAGCTGGCCTGGGATGAATTCTCAGCCCAGTATCCATCAGTTCCTAGAAGTCTACTTTAAAAGCTTTCTTTTGAAAGAGCACCTGAGTGGCTCAGCCGGTTAAGCATCTGACTTCAGCTCAGGTCATGATATAACGGTTCATGGGTTCAAGCCCCGGTTCAGGCTCTGCGCTGACAGCTCAAAGCCTGGAGCCTGCTTCGGATTCTGTGTTTCCCTCTTTCTCTGCCCCTCCCTTGCTTGTACTGTGTCTCTCTCGCTCTGTCTCTCAAAAATAAACATTAAAAAAATTACGTAAAATAAATATTAAGAAAAAAGCTTTCTTGTTTTCAACAGCTCTTTTACCCCAAGGGACTCAACTCTTCTTCTTGACCAGCTTGTATAGTGGTGCCAGTTCAGGGTCTGAGGCTGGGCTTGGTAGGATGGTCTTTAGACAGGAGCTTTGAGCACAGGCCAGAGACTCCTGGTTCCCTTGGATGTCTTTCTATCTAGTGCAGATACACAGAGCTCTGATTTTTTAACTATTTGTCGGGAAGCAGTCTCAAGTTTCTAATCCCTTCCCCAACAATATTCTAGGAATTGTGTACTTAAGGTCAGGGCTGAAAGCTATCAATTTATATTGGTAGAAATACTGAACTCTCCATCAGGTTCATTGACTTTGTGATTCAGAATCTCTTGAGTCTAAAGCGGTCACATGACTTTAAGGTCCCAGGTGGGTGTGGGAGAGCTGTGTTTAGGTGTCTTTTCCAGTATTAGGATCTGAACTGTTGTTGCCCCATGTGCTCATCAGTGCTCACCAGCTTTCCCCAGAAAGAGTCCGACACAAGTCCATTCATGCTCCCATGACTTGGCCAAGATGTGTGGCCTTGTGGAGCTAGGCTGCAGTCAGGAATGGGAATCAGCTTACTTCACTAGCTGTTACAAGGTGGGGTAGAAGGGGATGAGTGATGATGAGACCTGGTTTCAGATCAATTACCTTTTGAAACCAGTAATACAAGCCAGTGGTGCCAGGAACATCTGGGAGGAAGTTGTAACAATCTGCCCCAGGGCTTACCATTTACCAGCCTTCTGTGACTCATGGCTTGCAGAAAAAAACTGTTCATGTTCCTACAGGTGCCTCTGCACGTTTCCCTGGGCAGTTGAACTTGTCTGTTGAGGTCCCCGATAAACCATGGAGCACCCCTGCAACACAGTCCTTTCCAAATGCAGACCAAGCCAGCTCCCTCTTAGGCTCTTTGGTCCTGTGTATCTCCTCCTTGCTTTGGTGCTTCATCCCTCAGGTAAAGCATTTGGCTGTAGCTGATGGTTTCTCTGTGGTGTAGGGAGAGACTCAGAGTTGGAATCAGAAACCTCGATTAGTTGTGAGTAAGCTAGAGGTGCCTTTTATTGAGGGCTTGCTGTGGTGCTCAGTGCTTTACAAACATTGTCTTACGTAATCCTCCCCAAAATCTTATGAGTTAGGTAGTAGCATCTCCATTTTTAGATGAGGAAACCACTTCCATATGCTCACACAATATGAATTTTTTTTATTTTTATTTTTTTTAGTGTTTTTATTTATTTTTGAGACAGAGCATGAGCAGGGGAGGGGCAGAGAGAGAGGGAGACACAGAATCCAAAGCAGGCTCCAGGCTCCGAGCTGTCGGCACAGAGCCCGACACGGGGCTTGAACCCACGGACCGTGAGATCATGCCCTGAGCTAAAGTTGGATGCTTAACCGGCTGAGCCACCCAGGCACCCCACAAATATGAATTTGAGCCCAAGTCTTTTGGACTTGAAATCCCACATCATTTACTTGCCTTTAGGATTTGAAATCTGGTCCTACTGCTTCCTACCTGTGGGGCCTCAGATCCTTCTGAAGCGGCTTCCTAAGGCACTTCAATTTCAGGCAGCCTCTTGTTTCCTGACTTGTGAGAATGGGGGCAGTAATAGCCGCCTTGCAGGTTATTTTCTGAGGATTTGGATAGGAAAACACTTAGCCGGGTGTCTCAGGCAGAGTGGGTTGAAGCTTGTTCCTGCCTGCCTGAATCATGCCCCTTGATGTGCTCTGTATCTAACTGAATGCAGGTTAGAGCTGATGGGGCCAGGCCCTCTGACGCAACTGGAATATGCAGCCTGAGTGGGAGGCACGTACACTTGGAGTGCATCGCTGTTGACTTCTTGATTGTTGCACTGTCCTCTCTAACAATAGGACAGCCCAACTATAAATATTTGGAACCATATGATAATGGAAATGTGCCAGCACACAGGACACTGAAGTGTATTGTACATTTTGGAGGGCAGGGCAGATTTGGTAGAAAACAAGGAGAGGGTTTCTGGGTTCCTGGCAACTTTTAGAGTGGGGGGATTAAGGCTTCTTATGGGGGAGTCAGTCCATTAGCTGTTGGCTGGACAACCTGATAGGAGAGGATTGGAAAGCTGATAGTCTCTGGTTAAGGAAAACAGCTGACAGACATACCTGGCCAGCGCTCTGCTAGCTGAAGACCTAACCTTAGGAAGAAGGCTGTTTTAAGAATGGGAAAAGTGCAGGGCACCTGGGTGGCTCAGCAGGTTAATCTACTTTGGTTCAGGTCATGATCTCACGATTCATGAGTTCAAGCCCCACATCAGGCTCACTGCTGTCAGCAGAGACTGCTTTGGATTCTCTGCCCCCCTCTTTCTCTGCCCCTACCCCTCTTGTGCAAGTGTGTGTGCTCTCCAAAAAAAAAAAAAATATATATATATATATATTTTAAAAATATGTATAAATAAAGTAAAATAAAATAAATAAAAATATATATTAAATATATATATATATATATATTTTTTTTTTTTTTAAATGAGTGGGAGGGGCACCAGAGTGGCTCAGTCAGTTAAGTGTCTGACTTCAACCCAGGTCATGATCTCATGGTCCATGAGTTCAAGCCCTGCATCTGGCTCTGTGTTGACAGCAGAGCCTGGAGCCTGCTTTGGATTCTCTCTCTCTGTCTCTCTCTCTGCCCCTCCCCTGTTTGCAGTCGTTCTCTCTCTTTCTCTCTGTCTCTCAAAAATAAACATTAAAAAAATATGAATAGGAAAAGTGACTTAATTTTTTTTGTGTGTCAGTGTTTGAATAACTACTGCATTCATGCAGGTCAGAATTCAGAATAGTGTACAGAAAAACTCATCTCTGTTCCTTACCTGCTGTTTTTTCCACCTATAAACCCAGTTTGGGGGTTACCTTCAAAGGTATTTTCAAACAAAATTAAAAATACAAATGTTAGCAAATTAGCAAAGACTATATTGATCTGTATCTCTTTTTTAAATTAATTGTATGTCTTAGAAAGCTTTCCATATAATACGTAGGAGATTGCTCCTCATTTATAGCTTTTTTTTTGTTGCTGCATGGTGTTCTCTTATATAGATGTCGTTATAACATAAAGTTAATCTCTTATTGATGGGCATTTGGATTGTCTGGAGTTTTGCTATTACAGTCAATGCATTGTTAATTAGTTTGGTAAGTAGCTGAAAAAGTTGATTTTGGACAGGAGGCAGTATCCTGTACTTATTGAAGGTACTTGAGGGGTGCCTGGGTAGCTCAGTCAGTTAAGTGTCTAACTCTTGATTTCAGCTCAGGTCAGGATCTCACAGTTTGTTTGATGGAGCCCTGAGTCGGGCTCTGCGCTGATAGCACAGAGCCTGCTTGGGATTTTCTGTCTCCCTCTCTCTGTCTCTCTCTCTGCCCCTTCCCCACTCAAGCTCACTTTCTTGCTCTCTCAAATAAACAAACATTTGAAAAAAATTTTTAAATAAAGATACTTGAGGATAGATAGTTGTTCCCCAATGCATCCCTAGTTTCTAGAAGAAAATTGAGCACAAAGGAAGCGCTCAACTAGCTCTTGAATGAACAAGAGGAACCTGGCTTTAGAATCTGACTACCCTGGGTTCTAACTCCACTTCCGCTCACTAGTTGTGTAACCTTGGGCTATCATCTCAGTTCTGAACCTCAGTTTCCTCATGTGGCATAAGAATCCATGTAAGCTTTTGGTGCTCACAAATTTGTAGTTTAGACTTTTATAAAGATTTTTTTAAATGTTTTGTTATTTTATTTTTGAGACAGAGACAGAGCATGAGCAGCGGAGGGGCAGAGAGAGAGTGTGACCCAGAATCTGAAGTAGGTTCCAGGCTCTGAGCTGTCAGCACAGAGCCCGACGCGGGGATCGAACTCACAGACTGTGAGATCCTGACCTGAGCCGAAGTCAGATGCCCAACCGACTGAGCCACCCAGGCGCCCCTAGACTTTTATCTTAAATGTTTATTTAAGAGAGTGCAAACTCGGGAGGGGTAGAGAGAGAGAGAGAGAGAGAGGGAGGGAGGGAGGGAGACAGAGGATCCAAAGAGGGCTCCATGCTGACAGCAGAGAGCCCGATGTGGGGCTTGAACTCAAGAACCTTGATGACCTGAGCCCTATCTTATTTGGTGTTGAAGATGGCTCTGTAAAGTCTAATTTCCATCTTCCAAATGAGAAAACATAAATTCCTAATAAGTTGTTTCAACTTCTGCATGAACATAATGATGTTTCCAACTGACAGTTTTGTGGGATCTTTGTATGCATCTTTAAAGCACCTGCAGGAGTGCTGAATCACCTAAGGAGGTTTAGGTATTCCTTTTAAGCTTTTCTTACTCTTATTACATCAAGGAGCAAATATGTTTGGTCCTACTGCTATTTTTTTTTTTTTTAAGTTTATTTATTTTGAGAGAGGGGAGAGAATCCTAAGCAGACTCTGCTGCCAGCACAGAGCCCAACATGGGACTTGATCCTAGTACCGTAAGATCATGACCTGAACCAATATCAAGAGTCAGATGCTTAACCAACTGAGCCACTTAGGTGCCCCCATACTACTCTTGAGTAACTCTAATAGCATGCATTTCTCCTTTCAAACCAAGGGAAACCAGGCCTCAGGTTCAAAGCTTCAGCTAACGATTGATTGTGAGACCCGGAGAATTCAAGTGCCTTACCCAGGAGCACCAAGCAAGTTCATGTCAATGCCTACAGGGGTCTCTGTGTCCATTAACTGCATCAACAGCAGACCCTGACCCGATGCATCCTAATCTGTCAGCCCTTTACTGGTGTTCTCATTCAGTCCTCACATCAACACTGTAAGAGAAGTGCTGTTACTTCTTCCAAGTCTAGTGCTTTATTCCAAATCTCACACTGCCTCATTGGGCATCCAGAAATCAGAGTCTGCTATTTCAGTAGTTGGAGGAGAAGAGGTAATGGGAGGTAGGGAAAAGATATTAATTAAGTCTTGGGTGTATCAGAAAGATTAACCTTAGTGGGTAAGAAAATGACAGGCTGTGACAGATGTGGATACCACTTCTAGCTCCTCTATTTCCTAGCTACGTAACTTCAGTGAATTCATTTAACCTCTCGGTTTTCCATTCTAGAAAATAGACATTAAATCTACTTCATAGAGTGCTTGGTGAAGATTAAATAAGTATTTAAGGGGTGCCTGGGTGGCTCAGTCAGTTAAGCGTCCGACTCTTGATTTTGGCTCAGGTGGTGATCCCAGAGTTGTGGGATCAAGCCCCATGTCAGGCTCCATGCTCAGCGTTTTTTTGTTTTTTTTTTTTCCTCCTAAAAAAGAAAGGTATTTAAAAAAAAAATTTTTTTTTAACGTTTATTTATTTTTGAGACAGAGAAAGACAGAGTATGAACAGGGGAGGGGCAGAGAGAGAGGGAGACACAGAATCTGAAATGGGCTCCAGGCTCTGAGCTGTCAGCACAGAGCCCGACGTGGGGCTCGAACTCACAGACCGTGAGATCATGACCTGAGCCGAAGTCGGACGCTTAACCGACTGAGCCACCCAGGCGCCCCCCCAAAAAATGTATTTAAATGTCAGCTGTTGGGAGAATTCAGGAGCACAGGGAGTCTTGACTGCTGAGAATGGTGTATGCTGTGTTCGTTTGCTAGGGTAACAAAGTAGCCCAGGTTGAGGGTCTTAACAAAAAGTAAGGTATCAGCCAGGTCGGTTTTGTTTCAGGCCTCTCTCCTTAGCTTGTAGTTGGCTGTCTTCTCTGTGTCTTTACATGGTCTTCTCTCTGTATCTGTGGTCATATTCCTTCCTCCTATAAGGACAATAGTCATACTAGCTTAGGGCCCACCCTAATGGCATCGTTTTAAGTTAGTCACCTCTTTAAAGGCCCTGTCTCCAAATACAGTCACATTTGGAGGTAGTTGGGGTTAGGACTTAAACATATGAGTTGAAGTGGGGGTGGGGGGGGGGGAGACGATTCATGTTAAAAGAAAAATTGATCTACAGAAAAATGTAAACAGTAGTTGCTGGTAACCACAGTCATCGGAAAGGTTTATTTCCTTCCAGTCTTTTTTAAAGATTTTTATTTTTGAGAGGGGCTCAAACCCAACCTCCAGGTCAGGAGTCACATGCTTGGGGCACCTGGGTGGCACCTTGGTTACATGTTGGGCTTTGGCTCAGGTCATGATCCCGTGGTTCTTGAGTTCCAGCCCCGCATCGGGCTCTGTGCTGACAGCTAGAGCCCGGAGTCTGCTGCAGATTCTGTGTCTCCCTCTGTCTCTGCCCTTCCCCCACTCACGCTCTGTTTCTTTCTCAAAAATAAAAAGGAAAAAAAAGTCACGTGCTCTACCAAATGAGCCAGCCAGGTGCCCCTCCTTCCGGTATTTTATTTATTTATTATTTTTAAAAATATTAATGTTTGTTTATCTTTGAGAGTGAGAGTGTGAGTGGGGGAGGGGCAGAGAGAGAGGGAGACAGGATCAGAAGCAGACTTTGCGCTGACAGCAGACAGCCCGATGTGGGGCTCGAACTCAGGAACTGTGAGATGGTGACCTGAGCCAAAGTTGGAGGCTTAACTGACTGAGCCACCCAGGTGTCCCCTTCCAAACTTTTTATATGTGCATAGTTGCATATATTATATAGGTCTTTCTACATTCTGCTTACATTCTGCTTACTTGGTTTCACTTCATAGCATAAGAACTTCCCTAGGTAACTTAAAAACTCGACTATAAATACCATTTTGCATAGTTGGATAAATAATCCATGGAGTGTAAACACTGGACTGTAAATAATCCATGGAGTGTAAACACTGGAGTGTAAATCCATGGATTATTTAACTGTTGCTCTATATTAAAGTGATTTAACCTTTGCCACATCTCATTCCTGGGCCTTTTAGCCCTAGAGCAAATTCCTCAGATGATGAGACAACTGAGCTGTGTTCAGGAGGCAAAGGTCAGGGTCACCCTGAAAGGTGGCCTGAGAGTCTCGCGGTTTCCAGGGCCTCCTGGAACTGACTCAGGCCTAGATCCCACTTTCTTCCCCTACTGGCCAAGCATATCACACACAGGCCACCACCCCTCAGTGGGGACCTTGTCAGTAGGGCAATCTGATTTTTAAACATTTTCTCTCTTTGTCACAGGCACATTCCAGCCTTCCCCGACTGGATCCTGCCTCTCTCTGTGGGGCTCTTGAGTTCTAGGGAGCTTGCCCTGGGCTCTGGGGAGCTGAAGGCACCTCTGTATGCCTTTAAGCCTCCCCTCTTTTCCGTTCCATTCACTGACCCTCTCTCTCCAAAAGATGACCAATGTCTTAACTTCTTTCACCTAGGTTGGTTGTGCCTGTTCTTGAACCTCCTGTCCATGTGATCATACCTGTGTCCTCTCTTACACCTAGCCTCTGTTACTCGGCTGTATGTTTATAAGGTTCATCCACGTTGTTGTCTGTCCTTGTGGTTGATCTCATTGTGTGAATATACTACAGTGTTTCTGTCCATTCTCCCTTGATGGACCTTTGGGTTATTTCCAGTTTTTCACTATTAGAAATAGTGCTGCTGTGAACATTATAACACATGCCTTCCGGTGAATGTGTTTTTGTTGGGTCTCTACTGCAAAGGGGAATTGCTGGGTCTTGGGGAATGTGTATATTTAGCTTTGGTAAATACCACCCAACAGTTCTCCAAAATGACTATTCCGTTTTATACTCCCACATCAGACTTCTGCTGTTTTTTCTTACTGAGGTAAAATATCCATGACCTATAATTGGCTGTTTTAACCATTTTAAAGTAAACAATTCAGTGGCGTTAAAGCACATTCACACTGTTGTGCAACTGGCATCATAATCCATCTCCAGAACTTTTTCATTACTTCCAGCAGAAACTGCACTCATTGAATGGTAACTCCCCATTTGTCCCTCTCTCCAGCCCCTGGTAACCTCTATTCTATTTTCTATGTCTGTTAACTATTCTAGGTACCTCATATACACAGAATTCTACAGTATTTGTCCTTTTGTGACTGGCTTATTTCACCTGGCTTAATGTTGGCAAGGTTCACCCATATTGTAGCATGTATCAGAATTATATTACTTTTGAAAGCCGAATAGCATTCCACTGCATGTATATAACACATTTTGTTTATCTCTTCATATCTTGATGGAGTCTTGGGTGGTGTGCACCTTTCAGCTATTGTGAAAAATGATGCTATGAAAATCAGTGTGCAAGTTTCTTCGTGCATTCCTGCTTTCACTTCTTTGGGGTAAACCCCTAGAAGTAGAACTGTGGATCATACGGTAATTCTGTTTACCTTGTGAGGAACCACCAAACTTTTTCACACCATTTTGCATTCCCAATACAGGAGGGTTCCATTTTCTTCCCACCTTGGCAGGACTTTGTTTTTCTTTAAAAAAAAAAAAAAAAAGTTTTCCCAGGGCATCCAGCTTCAGCTTATGTCATGATCTCACCGTTGGTGGGTTCGAGCCCCATGTCAGGCTCTGTCGCACAGAGCCTGCTTTGGACCTCTGTACCCCTCTTTTCCTCTCCCCTCGCTTGCACTCTCTCTCTCTCTCTCTCAAAAATAAAACATTAAAAAAATTGTTTTTAATAAAATAAAATAGTTTTCCTAGCAGGTGTGAAGTGGTACCACAATTGATTCTGATTTGCATTTCCCTAATGACTAAAGATACTGAGCATCTTTTCATATGCTTATTGGTTATCTGTATATCTTTAGGTCAATGTCTTTTCAGGTCCTTTGCTTTTTTCTTTTTCTTTCTTTTATTTATTTACTTAGTTATTTTTTAATTTACCTCCAATTTAGTTAGCATGTAGTGCTGTAATGATTTCAGGAGTAGATTCCAGTGATTCATTCCCTATGTATAACACCCAGTCAGTGCTCACCCCCAACTAGTGTTTCCCCTAATGCTCCTTACCCATTAGCCCATCCCCCCCACCCACAATCCCTCCAGCAACTCTCAGTTTGTTCTCTGTACTTAAGAGTCTCTTATGTTTTGTCCCCCTTTTTTCTTCTTTTTAAAATTTTTTTTTAAGTTTATTCATTTTTGAGACAGAGACACACAGCATGAGCAGGGGAGGAGCAGAGAGAGAGAGAGGGAGACACAGAATCTGAAGTAGGCTCCAGGCTCTGAGCTGTCAGCACAGAGCCAGATGCGGGGCTCAAACTCAGGAACTGTGAGATCATGACCTGAGCCAACGTCGGATGCTTAACCGACGGAGCCACCCAGGCGCCCCCGTTTTTTTTTTGTTTTTGTTTTTTTTGTTTTTCTTTAATTAGAATGTTTGTTGATGTTGAGTTTTAGGAGTTTTTATATTCTGGATACTTATAATTTAGAATTCTACTTTTTTATATTATACTCATATGCTGTTTGAATTCTTTGGCATGTTCACATTACTTTTGTAGTTTACTCATCTATTACCCTTTCTTATTTTATGGAAGGAGTTTTTAAAAGATTTTATTTAAGTAATCTCTACCCCAAATGTGGGGCTTGAACCCGTGACCCCAACATCAAGAGTCACATGCTCTACTGACTGAGCCAGCCAGGCACCCCAGATTTTAAGATTTTATTTTTAAGTAATCTCTACAGCCAATGTGGGGCTCGAACTCACAACACTGAGATGAAGTGTCTCATGTTCTACAGACTAAGCCAACTAGGCACCCCAACGAAGAGAGATAGAGAACGAGCAGAGGAGGGCCAGAGAGAAGGGGACAGAGGATCTGAAGGCAGGCTCTGAGCTGTCAGCATAGAGCCCAACGCAGGGCTCAAACTCAGGAACCATGAGATCATGACCTGAGCCAAAGTCGGAGGCTTAACTGACTGAGCCGCCCAGGCAACCCAAGGAAGGATTTTTTTTTAAAACAGTTATCATAGGTGTACTTGGGTGGCTCAGTGGGTTAAACGATTGACTGTTGGTTTTGGCTCAGGTCTTGATCTCAGTTTGTGAGTTTGAGCCCCACATTGAGCTCCATGCTTACAACACAGAGCCTGCTTAGGATTCATATTCTCTCTCTCTCTCTCTCCCTCCCTCCCCCTCTCCCTCCCCCTCTCCCTCCCCCTCTCCCTCCCCCTCTCCCTCCCCCTCTCCCTCCCTTCCTCCTTCCCTCCCTCCCCCCCCCACCATGCTCTCTCTCTCTCAAAATAAATAATTTAAAAAATGAGGGAGGGAATGGTGGAGGCGGGGGTGGGGGGACAACAATCTTCATAATCTGAGACTAAAGGACAATTTTTCGAAAAAGGACATTTGGAAGCCTCACGCTGACATCTCTGTGGCACAGCACTGTCCCTGTGGTCCTCGTTGTGCTGCAGCCTAGGAAAACGATGCAGACTGGTGTCTCGGCCAGAGCAGGTGCTGATGGGCCCATGTGTTCCCTCAGCAGGTACCCTCTTCTCCTGCTTTGGCTTCAAGGAAGGGTGGTTAAGAACATTGGTTGTAAGTACTCTCTAGCCGATGGTTTGGAGTCAGGCTGATAGGGCTTCTGAACCTCAGTTTTCTTACCTTTGAAAAGGAGATAATACCTACCTTAGCTGAGGTAGTTTAGGATGAAATGGGCCCAGTCTCTGGCTTAGTGAGTGGTAGTTATCACCTCAGAGTGCTTATTTAAAAGGTGGCTAAGCAGGGGGGTTCAGAGGGAACATGACAAACTGAAACAGCTGGAGATTGTCCAGAATGATCTGTGTGAGGAGCCGTGTAGCAGGATGCATATTGGATATAGGTGGACTCATGGTCTTCTGAAATGCTGAAAAATCTCCTGCCTTCAACCATGACCTCGGGTCAACCCTTTGTCTTCATGAGGCCATCTGGGGCTGATGTTGTTGAATGTATATGATCTTGATTCTTTGGTCTCATGAACAAAGAAAGCAGCTTGGCTCACAAACCACCATGTAGTCCTCCCTCTTGAGGCCAAAGTTGGAAGCCCCATCTGAAACTTGTATTTGATTATAATGGAAACCAAAGCCAGGTCTCCTGCAGTGGCTTGAAACCATCTTTGATCCAGTCAGGAGGCTGTCGCCAGGTGTTGCTTCCACTAGGGTAGCTTCCAGAAGCCTTCTTCTTCCTAATACTCTGTTTCTGTCTTACCCACAGTGATTTTCGTGGACTGCCCTGGGCAAGAGTCAGCCCTGCTTAGCACTGATGGTGACTTTGCTGTGCTGAATGGTAGAACAGTCCAGGTAAGACACCATGTGCACCTGCCAGGAGGAAGGAAGATGTTCTCTGTGCATGCCCAGCTTGCTGCTGGCCAGGAGTTCGAGGTTGCTGGGTTATGAACCATGTTACCCCTTCAGAAGAGGCAGTGTTAGCCCTCAGTTTGCCCACACCTATGGGCGTGGCTACGGATCTAAGCAGGGTAATGCCTGCACCCTTCCACTAGGGGCGCCAGAGAGTCAGGCCAGTGGGGCAAAGAACTGCCTTGTGAACAATGGCCCAGTACCTTTTGCCCCTCCCATTCCCTTTCCCATCACCCTTTCCTTCTTTCCCATATCATCTTGCTAAACCCCAAGGGAAGGTGATTCAAGACCCCATGAACATCCCATGAGCCTCTGGGAAGACAGACCTGAGGCACTCAGCCACATTTCTTTCTTTTAATTTTTTGAATAGCTAATATATCCATGTGGCTCAACAATTTTAAAATATTAAAAAGTTACACAGTGAATAACCTCCTTTTGTTTCTCTGCATTTACCTAATGCCCTTTCCAAGAGAATACACGGATAACCACTGTTACCAGTTATTTTTCCTTTTGAAGTTTATTTATATATTCTGTATGTATATTAAACATATGTTATGTATTTTATATATTTACAGATCTAAAAATACTTTTTCTCCTCTCTTTTATGCAAAAAGATATATTATTTACATGTATGCACTTTCTTTCTGCATCTAAAAATAGGTTTTGTTTATATATAAGCCACTATGAATATGTGGCTTTATTTTGCTACACTTTTACACAAAAGCTGGTACATACTAATTATGTAAGTTATTAAATAAAATACTAAACTATATATTCTAGTGTATTTAATTGGTTCTCTGTAAATAAACACTTAGGATTCTTTTCAATTTGTCTTGTGCAATAAACCTATTTAGGTCTCCCTCCTCACACTTAACTTCTGTAAGTGAGAGGATGTCGAGTATCTTCCAGCTGTTTGCGTGGGTTAAGGGGTCTTCTTTCCTTGCAGGAGAGGAAACCATTGAAGATCTCCCCATCCAACCGTATCTTACGAAGACGCAAGAGAGAATGGGTGGTTCCACCGATATCCGTCTCTGAGAATGGCAAGGGTCCCTTCCCCCAGAAGCTCAATCAGGTATGACTGTGCTTTCTCCCAGGGAGTCACTGGTGGGTACAGGGACCCTCATCCAAAGGCCTTACTATAAGGTTTCTTGCTCCTGAAAGCTTCTGTACTGGGAAAAATTTCTGATAAGGCTTTACCCCTCCTCACTTTTGTTGGCAGCCGTGAGAGATTTGTCACTTTGTCAGCTGCTATTTTCTTGTGCTTCCAGCTCAAATCTAATAAGGACAGAGGCACCAAGATTTTCTACAGCATCACAGGCCCTGGAGCAGACAGCCCCCCTGAGGGTGTCTTCACCATAGAGAAGGAAACAGGCTGGTTGTTGTTGAATAAGCCGCTGGACCGGGAGAAGATTGCAAAGTATGAGGTACGTAATCTGGAGCATCCAACAAAAGCAGGGCCCCGTTGCCAGGTGGGGAGGGTGGGGTCAGGCTGACCCTGGACCTGTGCACCCACAGCTCTTTGGCCACGCTGTATCAGAGAACGGTGCCTCAGTGGAAGACCCCATGAACATCTCCATCATTGTAACTGACCAGAACGACCACAAGCCCAAGTTCACCCAGGATGTTTTCAGAGGGAGCGTCTTGGAAGGGGTACTACCCGGTAAGAGGACTGGGAGTGGACAGCTAGAGAGGTCTGCTAGGCCCAGACATAGCCTTGGGTCAACTTCTGGAACCATCTAGAGGTCAGCCAAGACTGTTAAAGGCTGGAAAAACCCTCTATACTTGATTTCCTTGGCTGTATATCAGATCACCTGGGATAATCTTAAAAAATCAGATTCCTGGGGTGCTTGGGTGGCTCAGTAGGGTGGGCATCCCACTCTAAATTTCAGCTTAGGTCATGATGCCAGGGTTGTGGGATTGAGCCCTGCATCCAGCTGAGCGTGGAGCCTGCTTAAGATTCTTTCTTTCTCCCTCTCTCTCTCCTTCTCCCTCTCATTCTTTCCTCCAACACTCTCCCCCACTTGCACACACATTCTCTAAAAAAATAAATTAAAAATTTAAAAATAAAGCCAAAATCTTTAAAAATTCAGATTCCCCCTACTCTATCCCAAGATCCCTGAATAAGGATGATCTTAAATACACAGCTTTGCAATCTGTATATTTAAAAGTTTCCCAGAAGCTTCAGGTTTGGGAACCACTAGCTTTAGAGCTACAAAGATCTAGATTTGAATCTTGATTTGCCTCTTTACATGTGACCTTTTTTTCTGTGACCCTGGGCAAGTTCATGATCTCTGAGCCTCAATCTTCACATCTGAAAATGGGAATTATATTACTCATAATTGTGAAGATTGGATATAACACATAATGACCTCAAAAACCGATGGTGGTGGGGAGGGGTTCTCCTCTTCCTTCCTCTCTGAGTTGTGGAAGATTTGAGAAGTATGAATTCGTTAGGCTGCCAATACAGAAATCCCCCAAAGAAGAACAGGACCTTAAATGAGATGAAACCTTATTTTCTCCTTATATTCAGGAAATCTAGAGGTGGACAATCAAGACTACAATGGAGCTTTGCAGTGTTGGAGATCTAGGCTCCTTCTCTCTCATTGCTTTGCTATTGGGGCTTTATTTCCAAGATTACTTTGTGGTTGCTCCTGGAGTTCCATCCATTACACCTGGAAGGAGGGAAGCAACGGGAAGAATAAGCCCCATACTCAGAAAAACACTTCTCCCAAAGTCGTATATCCCATTTGTCAGAATTTAGTCTCAAGGCCACAGCTAGCTACAAGAGGGATGGGAAATAATCTTTGTTCCAGGCAGACCTTGTGCTCAGCTTAAAATGATTATGAGCATTTTGTTTCTAAGAAAGAAGCAGAGAAAGGAAAAAGGACACCACCTAGCAATCGGCCACAAAGTAGAGGATGGGTCCAAGGTGGAGCCTCTCATAGTTCCAGAAGTAGGCAATGCTGTAATCGGAGCTGGGAGAGAAGGGTGCTCACTCATTCCTTCTCCCCTTCAGGCACTTCTGTGATGCAGGTGACAGCCACAGATGAGGACGATGCCATCAACACCTACAATGGGGTGGTTGCTTACTCTATCCATAGCCAAGAGCCAAAGGACCCACATGACCTCATGTTCACCGTCCACCGGAGCACGGGTACCATCAGCGTCATCTCCAGTGGCCTGGACCGGGAGGTGAGTGGCCCTTAGGGAGAGTGCCGCCTACTCAGGCTTTCTCAGGCTGGGGCCTGGCATTCAAGAGCAGAAGCCAAGCCTCCAAAGCCCAAGGTGGAGCAGTGAGAATCCAAGTCAGCTGGGAATGGCTGCTGCTGTGTTCCCATGTTGATGACCCACAGCTCTCTTGGGCCAATGGCATGCTGCCAAATGATCTCGTTAAGGCTGAGGAGGCAGCTGTAAAATGCAAGCGTTTGATATTTTCTGTAGGTTTTCTCATTTCCTCTCGGAATGGCTCACTTAGCATGCACGTTGCCCAGATTTGTCCCTTGTGTGCTACAAAGTAGAATTAGCTCCATGGATATTGGAGTTGCCTACTGTTTCCTAATTAATACCTTTACCCGAATCCCCACTCAAAGCTCCCATTCTGTATCAGCCGGGGGTCAGGGGGCAATCCCCAGGCTCCACCCCACAGTTGGCCCAGGAGAACTATTTAGTTCTGTGTTTCCCCTCCCCCTCCACCCTTTGCCTCTGTTCTTTTCTGCCGTAGGTGAGTAGTGGGGCAGGGATTCAAGAGAGCACTGTGAGAAGGGGAAACATTCCCCTTCCCTCCACGTATATCCAGAGCTGTGCCTCTGTGAGCCCAGGCTGAGGGACCTCTTGGCCTGAACTTGCCTTTCCTCCCCAGAGAGTCCCTGAGTACACACTGACCATCCAGGCTACAGACATGGATGGGGATGGTTCTACCACCACAGCAGTGGCCATAGTGGAAATCCTCGATGCCAATGACAATGCTCCTGTGTTTGATCCTCAGAAGGTAAATTTGATTTCAGTCCTTCTTTCCTCATCAGATGATGAAGGACTGAGTTTTCTTTCTTTTCTAAGTTTGTTTATTTTGGGAGAAAGTGAGCACACGCACAAGCAGGGGAGGGTCAGAGAGAGAATCCCTAGCAGGTTCTGCACTGTCAGTGCAGAGCCCCATGCAGGGCTCAAACTCATGAACTGTGAGATCATGACTTGAGCCAAAATCAAGAGTTGGCCACTTAACTGACTGAGCCACCCAGATGCCCCTGAGGTTTTTCTTTCTCATGAAACTCTGGAAACAGCCCACATGGCTTCCAGTCCTGTGCCACCGCTTACTAGATGTGAGACCGGAGGCAAACTACCTAACCTCTTTGTGCCCCATTTCCTAATCTGTGAAATGGAGGTAATAGTAATACCTGCTGCATTGTTCTGAGTTTTAAATGAAATAATCTATGTACAGTTCATAACACAATCCCTGGTACATAAGTGCTTAATATGAAAATCCTTGTTGAGGGGCCCCTGGCTGGCTCAGTCAGGGGGAGCTTGTGACTCTTGATCGTGGTGTCGTGACTGTTAGCCCCACATTAGAGGTAGAGGTTGCTTTACAGAGAAAGAGAGAGGGAGAGACAGAGAGAATGGAAGAAGGAAGGAGGAAAGAAAGGAACAAAATCCGTGTTGTTATGAAACTTATAATTTGCCTCACACCTATACCTATCCACCTTCACCCAGTGAATACTTTGTACACCTGCAGCGACGGAGGATTCAGTGCCAATCAAGATGACACCCACCCCCCCCTTCCATCCTTAGATAATTCTGGCTACTGAACATTATTTAGGCTTGATTAGAAATGTGTTCTGAGCAGCCAAGTTCCCAACTTTTGCCACTTACTCCAGAGCTTCCAAAAAAGTTCCTGCTCAGTGCCGTAAAGCAGTCAGGCAGCTAGTCCCTCTTGCCACCTTCTCCATACCTTTCTGATCTCAGCTAGATAGGTGGCTAGGCATGGCAGGGTTTAGGGCACCCAGACCAGTGTGATTACTGGAGTAGTAGGCCCTGGATGTACGAATAGTAGGCTCACCATCCCTTTGGTCTGTCCCAGAAGCTGGAAGGACATGTCTCAGGACATTCCGTATCTGTGTGTGCCCTGAAACCCTGGTGTGTGGTATTGGGTGATCCCAGAAAGAGTGAGCGGCATGGAATGGAGCTCCCATGGAGTCACATGGAGGATCCATAGCTGGTGAAGCGTGGAACGGTCTCAGGGTGTTCAGTCTCTGCTCTGACTGTGCTGTGCTTCCTACACCAACAGTACGAGGCCCAAGTGCCTGAGAACATGGTGGGGCACGAGGTGCAGAGGCTGACAGTGACTGATCTGGATGCCCCCAACTCACCCGCATGGCACGCCACCTACCGCATCTTGGAAGGTGATGATGGGGACCATTTTACCATCACCACCCACCCCGAGAGCAACCAGGGCATTCTGACAACCAGGAAGGTGAGTCATTTTGGGCTTTAGACATGCCCACACCTGGGACAGTCAGGTCTGCAGCCTCCGGGAAAAGGAGGTACCATCTGCCTTGGGACACCTACTTTGAACCATTCAACTGGGGAGTGCAGCAAGCTGGTGGCTTCTGACCCTTTCCCATCCCTCTTGTGTCAGTGTATTGCTTTGTTCAAACTAAATCTTAACCAGGGACTCCTTTCAAAAAAACAGGTGGGAGTCACTGATTTGATTAAGGCAGATGAGTAGTGCTCCTCCTCCCAGATCCTGGTGTCCAGTGGCTGTCCCCAGTCAGCCTTCTTAAACAGAGAGGCTCTGTTTTATTGGAATGCTTGCAAATTTTGCATTTAATCCATAACACATGTCTAGGTTTTTGCGTAGCAAAATGTTTTATGTTACTTAGTAGTTAGAGATACGGTTGTCTCTCAAAAAGTCTTTGAATAAAATTGATGCTTTTAGAATGGCCTAGTTTGAGAAGCAGAGTTTTATATATAATACTTTAAAAACTATCCCCTTCTTTCAACAAAAACTTTGTAATGCCCTTTTTACATTGTCAAATGAATTTCATTTATAATTAAACTTACCTAACTTACATAATTTCTAGAAAAAGAGATTGCCCTAACTGTGAAATAAAGAAGAATTTTACAGGAAAATTTACTGATAATAAGATATTTCTGTACGCAAGCTTCTGAGAACATACTAGAAAACACAATGAAGGTGGTCAGTTACTTGCCTCTCTTTGGAGACTCATCCAACTGTAGCGGATGCTGCGTGTCACTCTGTCGGCTCATACACACCACAAGTCATACTGGTATCTTTACAGGACAGCAAATAAACAGCTTTTGGGAAGGGCCTGAACAAATCAAATTACAGGCTCCCCTCAGAAGTTTGCATTCCTAGAAAAGTCATATATATTAAAACTGCACCAGAAACACATAAAACGTGTTCTAGACTGGAATTATCAACAGATTTTCCACACCCACAAGTACATGAATGTTCAGGGGGATATTGGCAAGTCACACGGCCTGTGGAACAGTTCTTGGTTTCCCTGCCCCAGCCTATAAATGCCAGCGGCATCCCCGGTCATTAGGATCACCAGAAAGGCCTCCACGAGTTTTTCCACCACCCTGTTGGGAACCAACTGTAGGGCTTTCTGGTTTAGGGGTGGTCTGAGAGGCCCTACTGGCTGTCCACTCAAAGTGTAGGAGGCTATATGGAAAGGGCAACGTTGCTGTTCCTGGAAACCTTGAGCCCCTCACTGTGGGCCCTTTCCTTCTGACCTCAAAGCATTGCATGGGGTCTCCTCACAAATTGGTGGCTCAGGTTCTCCTTCCTTTTCTCTCTCAGGGCTTGGACTTCGAGGCCAAAAACCAACACACCCTGTACGTTGAAGTGACCAATGAGGCTCCCTTTGTGGTGAAGCTCCCAACCTCCACGGCCACCATAGTAGTTCATGTGGAGGATGTGAATGAGGCACCTGTGTTTGTCCCACCCTCCAAAGTCATCGAGGTCCAGGAGGGCATCTCTGTCGGGGAGTCTGTCTGTACCTACACTGCGCAGGACCCTGACGAGGGAAATCAGAAGATCAGGTACACAGGAGCTGGGCTCAGATGCATCCAAAAGCATTAGTAGTATTGGACGGGTTATTTATTATGGCCAGCGTTTGCTCCCATTACCAGAAAGATTGCTAAATATTTTGAACATCATCCCCGCACAGGACCTTCCCTTCCTACCCTCCCCAACACTGAAGACTCTGAACAGAGGTCTAAGGGGCAGGTATTCCCACTCTCTCTCATGTGTCCCTGCTGGGCCCTCTTTCTGCCGCTCTCGCTTCCATTTGGGGTGAGATGCATTCTTCATGTGATCTTGCTTAGGAGCCCCAAGACCCATAACAGCATCTGCCAGTTGAATGAGTAGGCTTTGGAGGACAACCAGAATTCTAAGTATTCTGGAAATGACTCTTTTCAACTTTTCCACTCCAGCTACCACATCCTCAGCGACCCAGCAGGGTGGCTAGCAGTGGACCCAGACAGTGGACAGGTCACTGCCACGGGGGTTTTAGACCGTGAGGATGAACGGTTTGTGAAGAACAATGTCTATGAAGTCATGGTCTTGGCCACAGATGATGGTGAGAGCTTCCTCCCAATCCCTCCACTTGGGTACCTTTGGAGCCCATGACACAGCACATCCCCTCCACAGAGTATGGTGTCAGGGAAAGATGTTAGCAAACCAATCTGGAGGGTCAAAGGGGACTTTAGAGGAGTCTTTCAAAGACCAGGATTGGCTATGGTTTCCCTAAGACCCAAGTGTTAGGAGAATGACTTCTTTTAGCCTAAGTGTGTGGTTCACTGAGCCCAGAATTGGCCTTGTGATTGATTGAAAGGGGCTGCCTGGAAAGTGCCATGATTGATTAGTGATGTCATACCATGACAGGATTGGGAGTTAGGATGTGACTTGACATTGCTGCTTGACACAGTGAAGCAAGGTCTGGAGGCAGATGAAAGGTTCCCGCAGGACTGTGAAGGGAAGCATCCCTAAAGCTCATTAGCAAACACTGCATCAGCCCTGAGATGGCCAGTAGGTTTCCTTTTGTGATAGATTGGTAGTGGCCATATGGATGAAGTGGCTGTAAGGGTGCTAGGATCACTTAGTAATGTCTGCTATGGGAAAGATGGCATGACCGCCATGGATTTACCATCACTGGTTTGATCTATGATGAGACCAGGGCAGGGCATGGAAGGTCTTGGAAAGTTACAGCTGGGCAGTTAAAAGGAACCTCCCTGGGGCTGATTGGATAGGTCATAGGAGAGCTTAACACTCATTCATCACCCCAACCAACAGCAGATACTAAAAGGGATCCTATGTGTAATTATGAACAGGGAGCCCTCCCACCACTGGCACTGGGACCCTCCTGCTAACACTTATGGACATCAACGACCATGGCCCGGTCCCCGAACCCCGACAGATCACTATCTGCAACCAAAGCCCTGTGCCCCAAGTGCTGAACATCACGGACAAGGACCTGTCCCCCCACACCTCCCCTTTCCAGGCCCAGCTCACACATGACTCGGATATCTACTGGACAGCAGAGGTCAATGAGAAAGGTAATTGAGTGGTGGTGGGTAGTAGGTGGGTGTCTGCCCCATACCGGGACCCTGTACACATTCCAGCATCTTGTGGGTCACTGAGTTAAGAACGTCAACCCATGGGTGCCTGGGTGGCTCAGTTGGTTAAGCATCTGACTTTTTTTTAAGTTTATTTATATATTTTGAGAGAGAGAGAGAGAGAGCCAGAGTGCGAGGATGCACCAGAGGGGGAGGAGCAAAAAGAGAGAGAAGGAGAATCCACCCAGGTACCCCTAAGCATCCAACTCTTGGTCTCAGAATCATGAGTTCAAGCCCCACATAGGGCTCCATGCTGGGCATAAGCCTACTTTTAAAAAAAGGAAAAAAAAAGACAAAAAATGTTGGAGAGACACCATTCAACACTTTTGCTACTTATTAACTTTGTGTTAGCCTATGGAAATCCACAGCAGCCCTTTAAGACTGTTCTTGTCCAACCACCTTCCCGTACAGATGGAAAAACTGAGGCTGGGAGAGAGAGGGTGTGGCTTTCTCAGTATCACATAATAAAAGAGCTAGGATTCCTGCAGTGATAATAGCTAACATGTCGTGAGCATACTTAGTATGTGCTAGTATATCACTGGTATATACTATATATGGTATATACTATACCACTTCAGATGCTTCATAGATTAGGTGACTTAATCCTCACGACAACCCTGGGTGAAGAAGGTACTATTAACACATAAATGTATATGCACCCATTTTACACGACGAAACCAAGGCTTACAGAAGGTTAAATAGCTTGCCAAAGGCTTTATGGCTAGAAAATGATGGCCACCAGAATTTGGATCCAGACAGTCTGATTTATCATTAGATCTCTGCTTCCTACCATTTATTGAATGCATATTGAACAATATGCAAAATGCTTTTTCTTTCCTTCTGTAATATTTCTACCACCTTCTGTGGTCAGTATTTTTATACCTATTTAAAGATGAGAATGAGGCTCCGAGAGGTTAAATAGTATGCCCAAGGGCACAGAGTGGGTAAGTATGGAGCAGAAATTGAAGCCACAGTCCCTTTCCCCAACACCCCGCTCCAATCCATCTCCCTGTGCTTTCTCTTTCCATCCACCCAGAGGTTCTCAGTCTGTCATGGTATTTTAGTTGTCACCAGACTGAAAAGGGGTCTAACTTGGTATCAAGTGGGTGAGGACCCGGGGTGTGTGAGAAAGGTGGATCCAGCCTCAAGTGCCAGGAAGGCCCCTGGAGAGACACTGTTCACTTTGGTTTAAAATGTGTCCCCTTTCCTCTTGGGGCTAAGGTCCCCTAGGAGGGAAATGGGGAACCAGTGTATATAGGTTCTGCCCCTATAAATAGGATATTTATCTATATATCCTACTTGGATATGTCCAGTGTCTATTACTGCTGCTGAGCCTAGCCCTGAAAGGACTCAGGAGACCTGTTTCAGATACCCACATGATCTCAATTTTATGATTCCTGTGATTTGGGTATGTATGACCAGCACCTTTCCTTTGAGGAGTGCAAGTTGGTCTCCTGTTACCCCGTTGTGGCCTGGAAGCCATTTTTTCCCCATCCCTGACCTTATCATTTATAGAGCATGGACTCTGGAACCAGAATGCCTTAGTTCAAGACCCAGTTTCTCCATTTACTAGCTTTATGATTATGGACAAACTACTGAACCTCACTGTTCCTCAGTTAATCCCTATCTGTAGAATGGTGCCGATAAGTGTACCTACTTCGATACGGTTATTGTGAAGATTAAGTGATGACACAAGAGACACGTTGTTTGGTACATCAGTGCTCAGTAGGTGTGTGAACAGCCACCTTCATTCATCACCACTATTTCCCAGCAGCAATCACAGATCTGGTTCAGTCAGGTTTGAGCATTATGACCAAAGCCCACTGGTACCAACACCTGGTGATAATATTGATACCTGGTTCTTGGTTTTTAAGTTAGTTTCTCTTTCCTTTTTTTTTTTTTTTTTTTATGTATGTTTGTTTATTTTTGAAAGAGAGAGTAAGCACAAGCAGGGGAGAGGCTGAGAGAGAGAGAGAGGAAGACACAGAATCCGAGACAAGCTCCAGGCTCTGAGCTGTCAGCATAGTGCCTGACACAGGGCTTAAACCCAGGAACTGTGAGATCATGACATGAGCCAAAGTCGGACACCACCCAGTGGCCCCTTAAGTTTTTGTTTTTTGTTTTAACATTTATTCATTTTTTAAAAACAGAGTGCGAATGGGGAAGCGGCAGAGAGAGAGGAAGACACAGAATCTGAATCAGGTTCTAGGCGCCAAGCTGTCAGCACAGAGCCTGATGCGGGGCTTGAACTCATGGACTGCAAGATCATGACCTGAGCTGAAGTCGGCTGCTTAACCAACTGAGCCACCCAGGCGTCTCAGCTTAGCTTAGTTTTTCTAACTGATCATGTCCTTGTTGTCAGGGGAGTTAATCCATCCCCTACCCCAGTGTGATCTCACATTAGTTACTTGACCTCTCTGAGCTTCAATTTCTGCATTTGTAAAATCAGAATAATAGTACCTGCCTCTTGGCACCTGGGTGGCTCAGTCAGTTGAATGTCAGACTTCAGCTCAGGTCGTGATCTCACAGTACACGAGTTTGAGCCTCGCATTGGGTTCTCTGCTGTCAGTGGAGCCTGTTTTGGATCCTCTGTTCCTCTTGCTCTGCCCCTCCCCCACTTTCTCTCTCAAAGGTAAATAAACATTAAAAAAAAATAGTACCTGCCTCTTAAAGTGGTAGTGGAGAAGAGTAGGGCGTGGCTCCCAGTTAGTGCCTGCTTAGTCACTGGCACCACCATTGTCATCAGCCCCTGAGAAATCGCCATCCAGCATGGGGATAGGATGGTGGTAGGGATGTTTCAGGGAAACACACCATGTTGGCCTCTATGTAGGAGACTAAATTCTCAGCCTGCAGAGCTCCCTCTCTGCTTGCCATCGCTGAATTGGAACAGGGCAAATTCTCCCTTCTAGCTTTCTTGCTAGGAGGAGGCCAGAGAGTCTGCATAAACTTTTTTTTTTTAATTTTTTTTTAATGCTTTATTCATTTTTGAGACAGAGACAGAGCATGAGTTGGGAAGGGGCAGAGAGAGAGGGAGACACAGAATCACAAGCAGGCTCAGGCTCTGAGCTGTCAGCAAAGAGCCCGACGCGGGGGTCAAACTCATGAACTGTGAGATCATGACCTGAGCTGAAGTTAGACGCTTAACCGACTGAGCCACCCAGGCACCCCATGCAGAAACTTTGAACTAAAAATGGCTTGAGGGGCACCCGGGTGGCTGAGTCAGTTGAGTCTCTGACTTCAGCTCGGGTCATGATCTAATGGTTCATGAGTTAATTATCTCTCAGAAAGAATTTATTCCAATGTATTCTTTTTTGAGGCAGAGAACAGTCTAGCAGCTAATGGTGCTGAGAAATTTTTGGCCTTGCATGACATGACTTTTTAAAAAACATCGTTATTTTAAAAATAGTGTAATTATTGATTTTAAGGGGGAAAAATGATGAATTTCTTTTCCCTTATTTTTAAAAATTTTAGTTTTATTTCTTTTGAGAGAGGGGAGGGGGCAGACAGGGAGTGTGAGAAGGGGAGGGGCAGAGAGAGAAGGAGAATCCCAAGCAGGCTCCATGCTGTCAGCACAGAGCCTGACACAAGGGCCTACACCCACAGGCTGAGAGATCATGACTTTTGCTAAAATCAAGAGTCAGATGCTTAACTGACTGAGTCACCCAGGCGCCCCAATAAATAAATTCTCCTATTCCAGTAATTCTTTCCATGATGGTGCATATTTGGCTTTGGCCAAATATCAACTTTTAACACTTGACATAAGTGTGCTTTTGGGATATTTCTCCCTGTTGCCCAGATGTAGAGGCTGTCTCCTCAGACCTCCAACATGATCTGCCCAGTTCCACTTGGGGGTCTCCCAGGGTGAATGTTATCTGTCCACTCCAGGAAACACAGTGGCCCTGTCCTTGAAGAAGTTCCTGAAGCAAGACACATATAATGTGCACCTTTCTCTATCTGACCATGGCAACAAGGAACAGCTGACAGTGATCAGCGCCACGGTGTGTGACTGCCATGGCCATGTGGAGACCTGCCCCAAACCCTGGAAGGGGGGCTTCCTCCTCCCGGTCCTGGGGGCTGTCCTGGCTCTGCTGCGTGAGTACCCGTGCCCTCTCCCCTCTCTGGATGGGGTAGTTAGAAGACCCAATTCTACCCTGGACTGCTGGGACTAAGACATCCCCAACATTGCATATCTATTCCTGATACTCTTAATTCTAGGAGTGTCATTCAGTCAATAGATGTTGATGGAACTTCTGGAATGTGCCAGGCTTTGGGGATACAGTCGTGAACAGACAGACCCAGCCCAACTGTCATGTCATCTAGAGGCTAGAGCAGTGGTTCTGAAAGTGTGATCTTCAGACCAACGACATTAGAATTACCCAGGAACTTGTTAAAAAGGCCAGTTCTCAGGCCCACTCCTGACCCATTGATTCAGAAACTTGGGGGTAAAACCCAGTAACCTGTGTTTTAACAAGCCCAGCACGGGTTCTGATGTATGCTAGAGTTTGAGAGTCACGAGTCTAGTGGGCGGAAGTGTTTAGTTACAAGCTAGGTTCTTTAAAGGTAGAACCCATCACCTTTGTTTTTTCTACCCTCTGAATTCCTTACACAGAAACACAATCCGGTACGAATTCAACAAGGGCAAACTTTAACGAATCCACATACTATGCTCTAAGCACTGTTTCAGCGCTGGGGGTGCAGCATTTTATAACACAGACCACTCTGTGTCCTCATGGAGCTTACTTTGCATGCAGAGAGCAGACAGTGAATCATCTGGCAGAGAAATAGGTATTGGTATGGAGAAAAAGAAGTGGAGTGAGGAGGTCTGCCATCTTAAGTAGGATGGGTAAGAAAGGCTTTGTTGAGAAGGGATATTCGCATAAAGACCTGAAAAAGGTGAGGCAGCAAATCATGCAGCTATCTCAGGAACAGCAAGTGCAAAGGCCCTAAGGCAGCACTGTGCTTGGTGTGTGGAAACAATAAATCGCTGGAGTGGAAAAAGCAAAGGGGAAAAAAGTAGGAGATGAAGTCAGAGAGGTGATGGTTGTGGCAGAGCATCCTGTTGGGCCTTGTAGGCTATTGTGAGGATGTGATGAAATGAGAAGTCATCAGAAGGTTTAGAGCAAAGCAGTGATATGATTTGACTTGAATTTTATAGGATTCCCAGTAAACAGACTGTACAGGGGTAAGGGTGGAGACAGGGAGACTATTAAGGAGCTATTGCCATATTCTAGGAGTGAGATGGTGAGAGGTGGTTGTATTTCAAGGCAGAATCTATTCAGATTCATGTGTGGTATGAAGAAAAGAACCATCAATGATTCTAATACCCAAACAAGTAGAAACTGGAGTTTCCATTAGCCAGTTTGGAAAGGATCATGGGAAGAGAATTGCCAGACGGTCCAAATGGAGATATCAGTAGGCAGACATGTAACTTTGGTGCAGGTGAGAAGTGCAGCTCACCTCCTTCCTGCCTTTCCCCAGACTCAGTGAGGAGGAAAAGGGGAGGCAAAGATTGCAGTCTGGCCCACATAAGGTGTGCATGCTGATAACCCACAGACTCCCCGAGAAGGCTAGGTCTTTTGTGACTGGCCCGAGATAGACAGGAATTGTGTAAACAGGCCAAACAAAGTGCTAAAGCTAAATGGTGGGTGTATCCTCTCACATTGGACAGCCACAGAGAGGACCCTGGGGTCGCTTCTTCATGTGGGATTAGCTGGGGGTAGTCCTGGCATTAGGGAGAGCAGCTAGGCATTAGTTGGCCAATACTCCCATGTCCACATGGCCTGCCAGCCTTTCTGACCATATTACTAAAAGCTAAGTTCCCCTCTTGAAATACCAAAATAGTATTTGCACCTAAGTTCAAATTACTGCACCATATCAGAGTTTCACTTTCTTGCTTTTTAACTTAAAATCTGTGGCTAATGTAGGGGTCACTGGGGACTGAAAAAGAGTCTTGTTGAAAAGTAACATCTGCTAGGAGATTCCCATCCCCGTAGAGGAGTGTTTCCTTGAGGACCAGTATCACCGATACGGGAAGACTGACAATAAATGGTACATAATTGTTGGTGGGGGAATGAAGTCAGTTTGCTGCTAGGAGGAGGGGATAGTAGACTGAGGCCTGAAGGGTGAGAGCCATGTGTACAAAATGTTCCAGATGGGAAAAGCCCACGTGAAGCTCCTGAAGTGGTAAACTGCTAGGTGTTATTTGAGGAACTCCAAGGAGGCAAATGTGACTAGACCCGCGTGGGGGTGTAGATGTGTGGAGAAAGACAGGGGCCAATCCGGTACACTTTGATACGGAATTGGGGGTTTTCCTAGGTGCAGGGGAGCCACTGAAGTGTTTTCAACCCTGGCTGCGGCGTGAAGGGGTCTAAGATGGGGCGCTAAGGGTTTGGGGCTGTTGGCCAGTTCCGTGGTTGTGGGGGGTGAATATTCACACTCCCTAACTCTTGGCAGTTCTTCTGCTGGTCCTCCTCTTGTTGGTGAGGAAGAAGAGGAAGGTCAAGGAGCCCCTTCTGCTCCCAGAAGATGACACCCGTGACAATGTCTTCTACTATGGCGAAGAGGGAGGTGGTGAGGAGGACCAGGTGAGGCACTGGGAAGGTCTAAGTGTTGGGAAATGGATGCCTCCAGGGCCATTGGCAGGGATGGTTGGGTTAACCAACTAACCATATTAGCTACGTTGACTAGACTCTGGCCTAAAGCATCCATCTTCATGTAAGATTGATGCCTCTTCTCTTCTGAGAGGGTGTCTGGTCTACTGCTGTAGTCCCTTTGGCCCCAGCTAAGGTGACCTTGAGCCTGTGCTTAATTTTGGAGGAGGAGCTGTGGGAACAAGGGCTTTCAGAAATACCTGACAAAGACTATCTTTTAAGACCTACCCATGAACCAGAACATCCAAGTGGCAGGGAAATGGCATGACATACAAATGGTGGAGGAGTTCACTTCTCAACCCCATGCTGTCCTTGACTTTCATGAAGGACTATGACATCACCCAACTCCACCGTGGTCTGGAGGCCCGGCCTGAGGTTGTTCTCCGCAATGATGTGGCGCCGTCCTTCATCCCCACACCCATGTACCGTCCACGTCCAGCCAACCCAGATGAGATTGGGAACTTCATCATCGAGGTGAGGCATAGGGGGCCAGCCAAGGGAAGCCCTTGATTCAGGCACCAGCAGTATGGGGGGAAAAGGCATGGGCTTGGAGTCTTGGCTCTGGGTTCAAATCTTGGCTCCCCTGCCAACCAGCTGTGTGACCTCCTGACATTTGGCTAACGTCTGGGCTTCTGTTTTCTCCTCCATAAAACCCTAAGTTGCAGAGTGGTTAACAGTAGGTTAAGAATAATTTATTCATTTATGCAACACACATAACAGTTGCTTGAAAACTGTGCAGCCAGACTACTAAAGATCCCAGCTGATCCCAATGTGGAACAGAGTTGGGGACCCGCTGTTATAAGTCACTTTAAGGGTCAGATGAGTAAGCACCTAGAACAGTAGTTTCCAAACATTGAAATCTCCTGGGGAACTTAAAAACTACTGACGTTTCTGACTCCCCATGGAGATTGTGATTTAATTGATCTGGATATGGCCTGGGCTTCAGAATTTTTAAAAGATTCCCAAGTAATTTGAGTCTAGGAACCACTGGCCTGGCATGTAGCATTTATTTTATTTTATTTAAAAATTTGTTTAATGTTTATTAATTTTTGAGAGAGAGACAGAGGGTGAGGTGGGGAGGGGCAGAAAGAGAGGAAGACACAGAACTCTAAGCAGGCTCCAGGCTCTGCATTGTCAGCACAGAGCCCAACAGGGGGTTCAAACTCACAAACCGTGAGATCATGACCTAAGCTGAAGTTGGACGCCTAACCAACTGAGCCACCCAGGTACCACCGGCATTTATTAGGTTATGATAGTTATTGTTGATAATAGCCGAGTGTCTCCAGTGTTCTTAATTCTGATCATACATTTGATTTATCTGTGGGATTTTGAAAAATAACAATTCCTAGAAACCAGGGATTTCTTTTTAAGACTCCAATTTTTTTAAAGCTCCCCCAGCTTAAAATCAAATATACAGGCAGGGTTGTGATAACCACTGAACTAGGTACATAGAAAATAAATGATAGGAGCCTCTCACAGCCTGGGACACCATTAGCAGTAAATGGAGGTTTTTCTTTCTTTTTTTTTTTTTTCCTTAAGCTCTGCACCCAATGTGGGGTTTGAACTCACGACCCCTAGATCAAGAGTTGCTTGCTCTACTGACTGAGCCATTTGGGTGCCCTGTAAAATAAAGGTGCTCAGTAAGAGGGAGGGAAGATAGATGGATGGGTTTGGGGAAGCAATGATGGGCAGAGGGCCCAGTGGCTTGTCAAAATACCTCACCCTGGCTTGAACGTTTCTGCTTCCCCTTCTTGCCTTCTAGAAGTAGCCTGGTGGTTAGACTCTATTGTTTAGCATGAGCATATTTGAGAGAGCTGTGCAAAAACAAAAGCATCTGGGGAAAGTTGCCCAGAGCAAATGGTTTGAAAAGATGCCTTGGAACTAAATACCTGGAACTTTTCCCTCCAGTTAAATGAAGACCATTTCCAGAATGTCTCTGTGTCAGATAGTTTGCAAATACCATGTCATTCAATCCCCACATCGACTGCAGGGAAGGAATCCTATTGTTGTCCTGATTTTACAAATGAGGAAAATGATGTTCCCCTATATGCCAGGTACTATTCTAATACACACTTTACATATATTTACATGTATTAGTGTGTTCCTCTAAAACTATTTGAAGTATCCCGTTTTGGAGACCAGACAAAAACAGCACCTAGAGATAAAAAGGGTTTGCCCAAGGTCACAAAACTAGTATGTGAAGTCTGAGTTCTGACTCAAGCTGTCTGGTTTCAGAGTTCCTCCCTGCTCTTGAGCTGCCACAGTGAGCACCTGCTGTATGCTGGGCTCAGTGCTAAGTATCCATGTGCATTATTTCATTTCACCCTTCAAACCTGCATGGAGGAAAGAGAGGTCTTCACAGATGAGGAAACGCAGGCTCGGCAGGGTGAGCTACCTTGCCCGAGCTCCCACAGCTGCTGAGTGTCTGACCGCCGCTCCTAACCACCTGCTCTTGTCGCCACAGAACCTGAAGGCGGCAAACACGGACCCCACAGCCCCGCCCTACGACTCCCTGCTGGTGTTTGACTACGAGGGCAGCGGCTCTGATGCCGCGTCCCTGAGCTCCCTCACCTCCTCAGCCTCTGACCAGGACCAAGACTATGACTATCTGAACGAGTGGGGCAGTCGCTTCAAGAAGCTGGCAGACATGTATGGTGGTGGCCAGGACGACTAGGCGGCCTTCCAACAGGACCCGGGCTAAAGGTGGGCCGCAGTGGCATTTCCAAGGAGCCTGAGTCCTCTCCTCAGCCAAGAACTTGGGAGCTTGTCAAGAAGCGGCCTTAGCAACTTGGAGGAGAGAGGTGTCAAGTCCGACATTAAGGGGTGGTTTCTGAGCCTTTCAGAATAGAGGGCCATGGGCAGTTTGATTTCACTTCTGAAAACCTCTCAGACTAGGCCAGCGTTGCTTCTGAGATCAAATTTCCAGGAGTCTATAACCTGCCATAAAATGCCTGGCTCTATGTCCTGAGACTGGACGGACTCTGACCACCCCCTGCACCCCCCCCGCGCCCCCTCCCCCCCCCCCCCCCCCCCCCGTGATGATGTTTTCTCTGGAATGGACCCAGCTCCTTAGAATGAGGCCTCTTATCACAACCTGGATTTTTTTTTTTAATTTTTTTTTAAATACTGTCTTCAAAAAGTTAGAGGCGGGTCTTCAGCCGTCCTCTGGATTCCTCCAGAAGTCCAGACCTCAGCTGCTCAACTTACATGCCCTCATGCATTTGTGTCTCTTCTCCAGGCGATAAGGCCTCCTGTTGGAATGAATTACTGCGTTTTTATACTGAGCGCGACTAGGTTGTCCTTTATTTTTTATTTTCCCTATTGAGTGCTGTAGAAAAAGGGTGATGACAATCGTGTAAATGTACTACAACTTTTTTATTAAAGGAATTTTTCCCAGAGGTGCCTGGGGAGTGAACTTTTTTAATTGCCATTTTATTGCCCTATGAGTCCTATACCATACCATTCACCCACTTCGGTGTCCAATTCAGAGGTTTTTAGAATTTTCAGAGTTTTATAAGGGGAGTGAGCACATCTAACCCTGCTGGCTTCACCCAGCTTTGTCCTGATGATGGAGGAAGCTCAGGATTTATATACGTGTCCGAGGAGGCCTGAGGAGGGTTAGCCTGCCCTCTCTCTACAAATTCTTTTTTTTTTTTTTTTTTAAACCACCCAACGTGGTGCTCAAACTCACAACTCAGAGATCAAGACTCATGCTCTTCCAACTAAACCAGCGAGGCACCCATCTCTCTGCAAATTCTGAGCTTCTCTTCTGTGGGACAGAAACATTAACTCCCTTACCTCCAGGCTGAGCCCCCACCAGGACTACAGGCAACGTCTTTACTGGAACAGTGGCTGCTGTCATGTGGGCAAGCATTTCCTCTTCTGTGTGGTGGGCTCTATAAGGAAAGGACGGGGTGGTAGGGGCGGGGGGTTTAGGGAGGCTCTGATACTGCCACTTCCTAGCAACGTAATTTAACCTCTACTTGCCTCACATTTTTCATGTATAAAATGGGGAATTTTTATGGAGACTGGATGGCTTCATATCTGCCACACTGTAGGTGCAATTTGTGTTCACTGGTAATAGCTACCATTTATTTGATACATTTTAGGGCCAAATACCACTTAACTTCCACTGTTTCCTTTAAACAAATCCTGACAATCACTCTCTGAGGGGATTTTCCTCCTTTAAAGAATGGCCTCATTGTATTTTTTTTTAATGACACCTGATCATCATCAAAATCAAGCCAGACAGAAAATTAGAGAACTCACCCAGGACGTACGTGAAATTGGAGCGATCCCAACAATACACGGATGCAGGAATAAGGATGAAGAGACAGCAGGGAAAGAACTATTCCGTGCGTTCCTTTGTTAAAGCGAAGTTTAACATTTTCTTTGCGATGAACCAAGAGAGAAGAATCTCAAGTGAAGCCATAGGGATTGCTGAAGTTGAATTAAAAATTTTCTTTCCACAAGAGGGACTAATGCTTTAAAGCACTGGTACTCAGAGTGCAGTTCCTGGACTGCCAGCATCTGCATTTCTTGCCGAATCAGAAACTCTAGGTGGGACCCTGCAATCTGCTTTAACAGGCCTTCCAGGCAATTCTGATGTCCAGTCAGGTTTGCCACCAAGGCTCTGGAGGATGTGACTGAGGGTGTCCTAAGTCTCAGATCATGGATGGGAAGTCAAAGGGGAACGAAGTTAAGTGGGAAACCTTCTCATCCATCCTTGGTCCACAGCTCCTTAGCCTGCAGGTCAAGGCCACCTCCTGGCTCTCCCTCAAGCTGCAGCCTCTGGCTCCTGTGGCCTCAGGTTCCCCTGTCTCAGGGCCCTGCTGCTTTTGCTGATAAGGTGAGAGGATTCGGTGTCTCAGCCAGCAAACACCTGCTGCCCCTTATCTTAAACTCCTCTCTGAAAAGCCTGAAACCCTATCTTCAGCTGAGACTAATAATAAAACCAAACAGCCACTGTGCAGACTGGCCTTCCTCCCCTGGGATTTTTGGAGGGTGTTGAGGAGGAGAAGTGGCCTTTTCTAGCCAAGGCTGGTCTTTGTGGATGGATCTAGACTCCCCTGGCACTGGAACTAGTCACCAGCCTCTGAGTGAGTTGGAGAAAACGAACCTGGGCTCTGGGATGGGGATGGATATATAACATCCCTTTCTCACTCTGGGCCTGCTTCTCATCTGCAAAATGGGATTTTAGGACTCTGGCCTTTAGGGCCTATAATAAGGAATCCAAATAAAGTTTATCACCCATAAATAACCAGTGTGTTTGGCCATACCAGTGGGGACCACCTGAATGTTAATCCTTAATATTTTGTGGTGCAACAGTTTGGTATGCGTCCTTCCAACCTTTTCCCCCTGTGCATTCATCACACACACATTTTGCATTATACCTTTTCACAACAGGGCCTCGGAGGCTGCCTTTCTGCCTATGACATACCAAGTTTGGATGTCAGCATTTATTCAATGTCCCCACCATCCATGGACATGAATGATTCTACTTTTTTGCCCTTAACAATGTTGAAATAAACTCCTTGGAGCACCCAACTCTGCAGATGCTTCAAAGCCAGTCCTCCAGTGACTAGGAATGAGTCTCACTAGGGTGGGAGGGGCCTGTGGTTCTGTTTGGGATCAAGGCTGCTTGTTTTCCAAGTGGAGGGTTCAGTCAAGGATGACAGCTTGGTGCTGAAAGGACCCCTTGGGCTCATTGTTTTAAGTGATTCCCCCCTCACCCTCATCCAGACTTAAAAGCCAAGGTCCCAGATCCCTAATCCAAAAAAGCATGAAGTTGTTGGAGGGGCACCTGGCTGCCTTGGTTGGTGGAGCATGCAACTCTTGATCTCAGGGTTATTAGTTCAAGTACTATTTTGGGTATAGGGATTGCTTAAAAATCTTACAAAAGTGAAATTGTTGGAAATAAGAGTTCAGATGGCCAAGAGACCTGTCTGTTTGGCCTCATCTTCCCAGTGTTTCTCCTTAAACCCCCAAATGCAGAGCACTTTGAAAATTGCCCCCAATCCACCCCTGTCATTTTTCAGATAGGAAAAGATACAGGTTCCAAAAGCAAGCACTCCCCCAAGATCATCCAGCAGGGCCGAGATGGGCAGAGCCCAGGCCTCACTTCACACGGTGCGTTTTCCCTTGCTGCTGACCTGAGCTGAGGGGCTGCAGATAGGACCCATCTCCCCAGGTGGGCTTGTCCAGGCCCTTGAGAAGGGGCCTGAGGAAAATGGCTATCATCCTTGGAAGGTGGGCAAGTAGCTGAGGCCTCAAATTCATGGCCTCCATTGGAAGGCATGGACCTTCCTTAACCACAGGCCCACACAAAGGCACTCCAAGAAGGGTCCAGGCAAGGAAATGCCGAAGGATGGCCAGTCGGGAAGGGGCCCTGAGGTCAGCTTGGTGGCCTGCCATTTAACGGGTGGGGGCAATCACTGGAAAGCCCCTTTTTCAGCCCACAGCCTGTATGTCCAGTTTCAAACTCGCATGGGAACTCCACAGGGCCAACTCTTGGGCTAAAGGTAGAGCTACTTCCCACCTTCCACTAAGGAGCCACGGTTCAGGGCACAGATTCAAATTCTGGCACTTCCAGTGTATGTGCCTTAGACAAACTACTTAGCCTACCTGTGCCTCACTTTTCTCATCTGTAAAATGGTCATAGTAAATAAATTAGTATCTGTAAAATGTTTACAAGGGTGCCTGGCATACAAAGCTGCGTTAAGTGTGATCTCTACTGTGGTGGTTGTTGAGACTGGCAGGGCCAGTTACTGCTCCTTTATCTCCACACCCACAGCCTGAGTGGAAACTGCACTTCCCACCTGTAGAGAGACATTCCCCGTCTGCACAAAGTAGTGAGGGCAGCCGTGATTTCTCCGCAAGCCCTTCCCCACATGCCCAGCAGAGGGCACTATTCATCAGAACCGCAGACCGTCCCGAGCGCCTTCCACTCTGGCGACTGAGGGCAAAGTCTACAGGAAGGGAATCTGAGGGCGGAACAGTCTCCCTGGCTGGCACGCACCTTGCAACGGGAGTCTGCTGTGCGCCAGGAAATGCCTTGGACATTTTGGTGACGATAGTGGAGGCAGCGGCAGTCAGTATTGGGCAGTGACTGGCCCTGCCTTTCACGTGGGTGGAGTCAGTTACCTGCATTCTTCCACCAACAGTCCTAACAGGTTTTATGCTTCCCTTTTTAAGAGGAAATTGAGAGTAAAGAGAGTAAAGGCCATATACAGACAATGAATGACCAAGGCAGTTTTGGGGTCCAGGTTTCCTTGATTCCCAGGTATGAGCTCTTTTTACTATTAAGAATAAAAACTCCAAGGCACCTGCCTGGCCCAGTTGGTGAAGCTTACAACTTTTTTTTAAAATTGCTTTTAATGTTTTTATTTATTTTTGAGAGACAGAATGAGGAGGGGTAGGGCAGAGGGAGAGGGAGACACAGAATCTGAAGCAGTCTTCAGTCTCTGAGCTGTCAGCACAGAGCCCAACGTGGGCCCTAACTCATGAACTGGGAAATTGTGACCTGAGCTGACACTCAACTGACTGAGCCACCCAGGCCCCCTGGAGCTCACAACTTTTGATCTTGGGGTTGTAAGTTCAGGCCCTGCTTTGGATGTAGAGATTACTTAAAATCTTTATTTCTTTCGAGAGAGAGCTCACATGCAAGCTGGGAAGGAGCAGAGCGAGAAGGAGAGAGAATCCCAAGTAGGCTCCATGCTGTCCACACAGAGACCAATGCAGGGCTCAACCTCAAGAACAGTGAGATCATGACCTGAACAGAAATGAAGAGTCAGATGCCTAACCGACTGAGCCATCCAGGTGCCCCTAAAATCTTAATTAAAAAAAAAAAAAAAAAAAAAAAAAAAAAAAGGAATAAAAATTCCAGCTATGATGGAAGTGTGGGTGCTGACAGGTAGTGAGAGAGGGTCTTCATATAAGGCATAGGGTCCCCCATGCAAGGCAGAGTTGACCCTACCTGACCCTGAGATTCTGAGGCCCTGACACTGAAAAGCCACAGCATTTCCAACCACTTCTGGGGTCCCCCTGATTATGTGGGGCATTGGTTCACTTAACTATTTATTGAACATGTATTCTGTACCAGGCACTGTTCTAGGTGCTGGAGATACAGAAATGCAGAAAACATTCACAATCCCAGCCCTTAATATACTGGGGACTTTGGGTGAAATTGTGGATAAGGCTCACATACCATATGAGTTGACTCAAACTGTTAAATAAAAGATATTCTATCTTTGTGCTGGAACAAGCATGGCTTCACAGCTATCTGGAAGGCCAGGTTTTAATCTGGTTCTTCACACATCCAGAGTACTGGGCCAGAATGTGGCTTCACAGGCAGAGTTAGCCCCCAGCCCAGGAGCAAAGGTCAATCCACTTTTCTACCCACCTCATGCTCCATCCACACCATGACATTCCTGTGTGTATACCGCAGCCCATGCATCCAAGCTTTGTCTACTGATCCCCCACAGACAGCCTTCCATCCCCTGAGCCTGGGAATATGTACCTGGGCTATGCTGGCTGCCCTCTGGACAGACCTGGTGAAGGCCTAGGGCCATTTGGTCAGGGAAAGGTCCCGATGGCAAGGGAGGGGACCCGGGTGCTAGCAGTCACAACTCCTTGGCCTCATGGAAGGAGCTGGAGGGCCAGAGCAGGGCCTTCTAGAGCACAGTGCAGAGGCCCTTTCTGCCCAGTCTAAGGACAATCCTGCCAACATTCAATGGGAGACATACCATAAATAAGATAAATCAGTAAAATACATGGTACAATGAAAGGTGAAGCTATAGAAGAGAAAGCTGGGATCAGGTGCAGGAGGGATGGGGCTGGGGGCGGGGCTCAGTTCTAATAGTCGGGGAAGTCCTCGCTGAGAAGGGAGCATTTGAGCAGAGTGGAGGGTACTGGGGAGCAAGTATGCAGGTATGTTTGGATAAAAGGAACAACAAATGCAGTGGCCCTGAGGCAGGAGTGTGCTGGGTGGGATTCAGCAGGGAGGCCAGTGTGCCTGTTGCAGAGCAGGAGTCAAAGGGCAGTGGGAGGTGAGGTCAGATGCGTGGCCCAGGGTTCCCAGTTCTGGACTGCTGCCTCTACTCCAGGGCTGGAGGCTAAGTCTAAGAAGCCCTGGAAAAAGGCCTGACTCAGCAACCTGGGTTCTCTCCCAGAGCTGGTGAAACCTGATTCCTCCTCTGCTCCATCCACAGCCACTGAGGAGGCAGCAGCCAGGACCTGTCCAGGCCTGCGGGCAGCTGCAGAGCTGGCAGGCAGGAGCTGCGAGATTCTTCTCTCAGTGGGTGGGGGAGCCTGTCAGAAAGGGTCCTCAAAGTCCAGTGGGGCAGATTCCTGGTGAAGAGTGAAGCCCCTAGAGGGCACAGAATGGGTGTGAGTCACCTGAGGGTGTGACCTCTCTAGGCCTCAGGTTCCTAAGACGGCCCTCTCTCTCAGGGCTGAAAAGAGGCTGCTGGGAGGTAACACTTGGAAAGCACTCAGCACTCTGCCTTGTGTTCAGTTAGCGTTCAGTAAGTGGTGACTGCTGTTATTGTTGTTGCTGCTTGTTATTTGGCCTTCTCCAAGTTAGGCCCAACCCTCAGCTGCCTCAGCATTCCTGTGCCCACTGCCCAGCAAGCTTCAGGGGTGTGGCGGGCCTGGGGAGGAATCTGAGAGGGGATGGGTGGGCCAGGAATGCTTGGGCTGGGTTCCATCCGTTCTCTGCCCCCTGCCTTCCAGTAAACGAGGGCCGGCCGGCTGATAGGACAGGGCAGGTCTCTGTGTGTCACCCTGGAACCTGACGACCAAGACATTGTGGGGAGACAGTGCTAAGTGATTACAGGAATTATTATCGTTAAAGCTCGTGTGAATTAGATACTTACCATGTACCAGGCAATATGCTAAAGTTTCACTCCAAATCAAAAACAGAGTTATGTCTACAGGATCTGACCCCTTTGCCTCTGGGACGTCACCTCCTACTGCTCTTTTTCTTCATTCACACTGTTGTTATGACTACATCAGCCTCCTGTTTGTCCTGAAAAATTCTAGGCTGGCTCCCACCTCAGGGCCTTTGCATTTGCTGTGCCCTCTGCCTGGTTTGCAGTTCCCCTCGATATCTCGGGACTCCCTCACCTCCTTCAGACATCATTCAAATGTCAGTCTGTCAGATTCAACCCCTGGATTACCCAGTTTAGAACTGGCAATGCTGCCCCCTCACCACACCTTATTTTTCCATAGTGTTTATTGTTCCCCACCATACTATACTTTATATTTTATCTATTGTCCTATTTAGTTTTACTCCTCCCCGTACCCTTTGAAGGTTAGCTCTGTGAGGGCAGGGATTTTTGTCCCTTTTCTTCACTGCTACATCCTCAACCCACAAAATAGTGATAGGAACATAGTAGGTATTCAGTAAATATTTGTTGAATAAAGGTGCTTTAAATTCTCAAGGCAGGTTTTATAAGTTCCTTTTCGGAAATGAGGAAACTGAGGCCCAGAGAGGCAGGGCAAGTCACCTGCGGTCATGTACAGACGACAAGCAGCAGAGCTGAGAGAATCCAGGAACAGCATGTGTGACATCTCATTTAACCTTGACAGCAGTCCCAGGAATGGTTATGATCATCCCATTTTACAGAGGAGCAAACCGAGGCCGGAGAGTGGCACAGGTGGGAGATGAAGCTGGTTCTGTCCTGACCAAGCCACTGTTTTGTGTAATAAGGGCTTCTTGCCTGTGGCAGGATTTGAGATGACTTTGGCCAATACACCAGGCAGGTATGTAAGTATTAAATGATCCTAACTCACATAGAAAGTTACTCTATTTTCAATTTTCCTGCAATCCTGCTTGCATCAAGGAAAGAGTCCTCCTTTTTTTGTCCTTAGCAAGTCTAATGACTTAAGACTTATGGTTCTCTCTCTGGCTAAGAGGGCCTAGGGGTACTTGGGTGGCTCAGTCGGTTGAGTGTCTGACTTCGGCTCAGTTATGATCTCATGGTTCTTGGGTTCGAGCCCCAGGTTGGGCTCTGTGCTCACAACTCAGAGCCTGAAGCCTACTTCTGATCCTGTGTCTTCCTCTCTCTCTGCTCCCCTCACCTCTCTCTCTCTCAAAAATAAATAAACATTAAAAAAAAATTTTTTTTAGAAGGCCTAGAATTTAACAGCATTGTTCTGTCATTATTATATTTATATTTACTTTCTAGTTATGGCAAATGATGCTGGTTTTCCATTTACACTACCGTAAATGTTTTGCGTTCAAAATATATTTCCTTGGGGCACCTGCGTGGCTCACTCGGTTAGGCGACCGACTTCAGCTCAGGTCACAAACTCACAGTTCATGAGTTCAAGCCCTGCATCGGACTCAGTGCTAATGGTGCAGAGCCTGCTTGGGGTTCTCACTCTCCCTCTCTCTGCCCCTTCTGCATTCTCTTTCTCTCTCAAAATAAATGAATGAGGTTTCATGAAATAAAATATATTTTCTTGGGGCACCTGGCTGGCTCAGTTAGAAGAGCACACGGTGACTCTTGATCTTGGTGTTATGGGTTCGAGCCCCATGTTGGGTGTAGAGATTACTTAAATAAAACTTTAAAACAAAATATATGTCATAAATAAATAAATAAATACATAAATACATAAATAAATAAATAATAGTTCCTTAGATTTTAAAGAGTCCATTTAAGGGGCGCCTGGTTGGCTCAGTTGGTTGAGCATCTGATTTCGGCTCAGGTCATGATCTCACGGTTCGTGAGTTTGAGCCCCGCGTTGGGCTCTGTGTTGACAGCTCAGAGCCTGGAGCCTGTTTCCGATTCTGTGTCTCCCTCTCTCTCTGCCCCTCCCCCACTCATGCTATGTCTCTCTCTCTCTCTGTCTAAGAAATAAATAAACATTAAAAAAATTAAAAGAAAAATAGTCCATTTAAGGGCACCTGCATGGTTCAGTTGGTTAAGCATCTGACTCTTAATTTCAGCTCAGGTCATGATCTCATTTGAGCCCCGTGTTGGGCTCTGCACTGACAGTGCAAAGTCTGCTTGGGATTCTCTCTCTCCCTCTCTCTCTGCCCTTTTCCTGCTCACTTGCACATGCGCGTGAGCACACTCTCTCTCTCTCCCCCAAAATAAATATTTTTTAAACAAATAAACAAATAGTGAATCCACTTAAAGAAACAATATTAAGTAAACATTAGTGAAGGTAGAACTCAGGGAAGCCGTAAGCAGTGAAGGTGGTATTTCAAAGAATGAAGCTATAAAATTAAAATCCATGCTCTACGTTTTAGATGTTCTTTCAAAGAGTATTCACTTTTTTTGGAGGGGGTGGCAATTTACATCCAGAAAGTAAAAGAAAAATTATGTGCTAATCTGGGTATTAAAAGTTGCCTACAGGGGCACCTGGGTGGCTCAGTCCAACTTTGGCTTAGGTCATGATCTCACAGTCTGTGTGTTTGAGCCTCGCGTCAGGCTCTGTGCTGACAGCTCGGAGCCTGGAGCCTGCTTCGGATTCTGTGTCTCCCTCTCTCTGATCCCCCTCACCCCTTTTCATGCTCTCTCTCTGTCTCAAAAATAAGTAAACATTAAAAAAAATTTTTTTTTAAGTTGCCTACAGTTCAGAGCAGAATGGAACTTTAGGGACTGGAGAAATCCAGGAAAGCTTCCTGAAGGAGGAAGCCCTTTGGGTTGGCTTTAAAATATACATAGGAGTTAGGGGCGCCTGGGTGGCTCATTCAGCTAAGGATCTGACTTAGGCCCAGGTCATGATCTCACGGTTCGTGGGTTAGAGCCCCACATTGGGCTCTGTGCTAACAGCTTGGAGCCTGGATCCTGCTTTGGATTCTGTGTCTCCCTCTCTCTCTCTCTGCCCCTCCCCACTCGTTCTCCCTCTCTCTCTCTCTCTCTCAAAAGTAAATAAACATTAAAAAAAATTTTTTTAAGTATATATAGAAGTTAGATAAGGGCTGAAAAAAAAAGAAGAGTCCCCTGTTTTCACTTGCCATCAAGTAAGGTAAGAAAACTGAGGCCCAGAGAGTAGTTATAGTTCAAGTCTTGAGGGAACCCAATGAAGTAGAAAATAAACCAAGCCAAGCCAGGGGAGGTAGGACCAGGGGTGGCAGGGAAAGGAGGGACAGCAAGGACCAGGGTGGCAGTGGGGGTGGGGAGGAGAGGACAAGAGAAGTTTTGGGCTTGAGGCAGTAAGGAGTCCCAGTGGGCTTTGGAAAAAGGGAGAGGCCCCTAAGAACAGCAAACAGGTAGGCAGAGTGCATAAGAGCATGAGCTCCGGAGCCCCACTGCCTGGGTTCAAGTCACTCTCTGTCATTCACGACAAGTTATCCATTTCTCTACTCATTAAGAAGGGGATGATGAGGGTACATTCCTCACAAGGTTGCTATAACAATTGAATAAGTTGATGCATGTAACAAACTTAGAACAGCACTTAGTATTTGGCAAGTCCTCAATAAATATTAATCCTTATAGTTATTATTATTAATAACTATAGGGTGGACTGGAAAAAACAAGACGTTGGAGTCAGGATGCTGATCAAGGGGCGCCTGGGTGGCTTAGTCGGTTGAGTGTCTGGCTCTTGATTTCAGCTCATGTCATGATCTATCAGTTCATGAGTTTAGGCCCCACATTGGGCTCTGAGCTGACAGTGTTGAGCCTGCCTGGGATTTTCTCTCTCCCTCTCTCTCTGCCCCTCCCTCACTCTTGTTCTCTCTCAAGTAAATAAACTTAAAAAAAATGTGTTGGGGTGCCTGGGTGGCTCCCCACGTTGGTCTCTCTGCTGTCAGCACAGAGCCCACTTTAGATCCTCTGTCTCCCTCTCTCTCTCTGCCCCTCCCCCACTCATTCTCTCTCCCCCTCAAAAATAAATAAACATTTTTTAATATATATTTTTTAATGTTTATTTATTATTGAGACAGAGACAGAGCATGAACAGGGGAGAGGCAGAGAGAGAGGGAGACACAGAATCTGAAACAGGCTCCAGGCTCCAAGCTGTCAGCACAGAGCCCGACACGAGGCTCGAACCCATGAACTGTGAGATCATGACCTGAGCTGGAGTCGGATGCTCAACCGACTGAGCCACCCAGGCGCCCCTAAATAAACATTTTTTTAAAAATTTATTTTTAAAAAAAGGATGCTGATAAGAAGGCTGCCACTTCTGTGTCTCAGTTTCCCATCTGAATCACCTGCTCTCTGGGGGTTCTCCTTTCCAGCTTCGTGAGGTGTGGGAGCCCATGGAGTACAGGGAAGAACAACTACTAGAACTTGGTGCCTGCCTCATCGTTCAGCAAATATTTATTGAGCCGCTGAGTGCCAGGCCCTAAGAATATATGGAAAAACAAGAAGGCCCCACCCCATGCCTTCCTCATAAAGCTCCAGGAGGAACCAGGCAATTACAATGCAGACCAGGAGGAACCTAGCCTGACCTGGTGTGGATGGAGTCAGGGAGGGCTTCCTAGAAGAGGTAACATCCAAGCTGAGACCTGAGGTCTGTGTAGAAGTTTGTCAGGAGCTGGAGAAGGAGATCAGGAGGAACAGCATGTGATCAGCAGGGAGAGGGGCATGACCAAATTAGTACTCTAGAATGATCCCTCTAGCATGTGTCCCAGATATACTTGCATATATGCAAAATTCCAGATGGACAAAGCCATTCAATGTTGTTGCATTGTCTGTAAGAACAAAAGATTGGTAACAACCCTTACTTTGGGGGGGGGGGTGCTGCTTAAATAAACTGCCACATTCACGGCTTGGGATGGATATTCTGCAACTGAAAGCAAAGAAGGAAGAAGCTCTTTAAGGACTGATGTGGAAAGATCTCTAAGGTATCTGCCAAGTGAGAGAGCAAGTTAGAGAACAATGTGTAAAGTGTGCTACTTTTTGTGTAAAAAAAAGCGGGGGGGGGGGGAATGAGGGTATGAGTTTTTTTGTTTTTGTTTTTGTTTACCTAAACATGCAGAGAGAAACTCTAGGATAGAATAGAATAACCATCCAAAAGAACTTCTTGTGATGACAGAAATGTTTGTATTTGTGCTGACCGACACTGTAGCCACTAGCCACACATAGCACTTGAAATATGGCCAGTGTGACTGAGGAACTGAATGTTTCTTTCCTTTAATTTACCTAATTATTAAATTTAAATCCAAATAGCCACATGTGGAGGGATGCTTGGCTGGCTCAGTCAGAAGAGCATGCAACTCTTGATCTTGGGGTTGTGAGTTCGAGCCCCACATTGGGTGTGGAGATTACTTAAAAATAAGAAAATAAATAAACTTTAAATAGCCACATGTGGAAAGGGGAACTAACCAGCACAGAAAACGTTGCTGTGACCCAAGTAGAGGTGATGATGGGCGGGGCAAGAGTGGTAGTGAGGAGTAGACAGAAGTGAGTAGATTCAGGGATATTTGGGAGGATTGGATGGCCTATTGGATGTGGGCTGATAGGTGAGTGAAAGGATGGACTTACAGGGACACCCATCTGGCTCAGTCAATAGAGCATGTGATTCTCCATCTTAAGGTTGTGAGTTGGAGCCCCACATGGGGGGTAGATTCACTCAAAAAAAAAGCAGGGGGCATGCCCAGGTGGCTCAGTCGGTTAAGCCTCTGACTTCAGCTCAGGTCATGATCTCACAGTTGGTGGGTTTGAGCCCCACGTCGGGCTCTGTGCCAACGTGGCACACAGGATCTCAGAGCCTGGATCCTGCTTCTGATTCTGTGTCTCCCTCTCTCTCTGCCCTTCCCCCGCTTGTGCTCTGTCTGTCTCTCTCTCTCTCTGTCTCTCAAAAATAAATAAAAATGTTGAAAAAAAAAAGAAAAGAAAAAAGTAATAAGGAAGGTGTTACAGACTAGATGTTCAAGCTTCTGGTTTAGGCAACTGGTTGATCATGGTGCCATTTTCTGCAATGAAGAAGAAAATTAGAGGAACAGGTTGAAGAAGGGCAGTGATGAGTTTGGTTTTGGACATGCCTGTATTTTGAACACTTTGAGGTGCCTACGGGACATGTCAGTGCAGATGTTCAGTTGCAGTACAGTTATATGAGAATCAGGCTGTGGAGAGAGGTCTGGGCCACACCCAGGCAGGGGACCTTGGAAGGGAGGGGCACTGGTGCTAGCTTCCCACAGCCTCCATCCTGCTTCCCACTAGAGATGGAAGAAGGAAGTGGCCACCAGATAGAGAGGAAGGAAGAAGAGTAAAGGAGAAGTGAGTGGGGAGACCCTTCAAGATCTTTATGTCATAATTCTCATTTCTATGGAGTGGTTTCCTGGGGAAAGAAGTAAAAGCTGAGGGACAAGACCCAAGTATAGGGCATGAAGGAGAGACAGAGCTTCAGGGACCCTGCTCTATCATCTCATGACTTGCCAGGCAATTGGGAGGAACGGGCAGTAAGAGGAACAAGGTACCCAGTCTACCCCTGTGCTTCCTGGCAGCCCAGCAGTGAGAAAGCTTGGGGATGGGGAAGTAGGATGTCACTGGGCCAACCCCAGTACTGAAAATCTAAGAGAGTACCCCCATCCTGGATGACCCCATGAATCAATGAGTCTATGAAAGTTTCAACAAGAGCAGCTGAAAAGCTGAATAACAAGTAGCCAATGAGAACTTCAAAGGAAATGATAATACAGTAAAGCTATGATAATAATAATAATAACCCCCTTCTCTCAAGAGCTTAAGAAAACTTGTAAAAGCCAAGTAGTTTGCAGAATACTTTTTTTTTCTTTTAACCCATTCCAATCAGGTGGCCAGAGCAATCTAATCTTTTTAAGATATAGATCTGATAACATTCATTGTGCTCTATGATAAGGATATTATGACCCCCATTGGACAGGTAAGAAAATGGGGAGGGGCACCTGGCTGGCTCAGTTGGTTGAGCATCTGACTTTTGATTTTGGCTCAGGTCAGGATCCCAGGGTCATAAGATCGAGCCTCCGTGCTATGCATGAAGCCTGCTTAAGATTCTTTCTCTACCTCTCCCTTTGCCTCTACCCTGCTCATGCTCTCTCTAAAAAAGTAAATACAAGGATGCCTGGGTGGAGCAGTTGGTTGAGCTTCTGGCTTCAGCTTAGGTCATTATCTCGTAGTTGGTGAGTTCGAGCCCCACATCGGGCTCACTGCTGTCAGCACAGAGCCTGCTTCAGATCCTCTGTCCCCTTCTCTCTGCCCCTCCCTTGCTTGTGCTCTCTCTCAAAAATAAGTAAACACTTAAATAAATAAATATAAAAAAGTAAATACAAGAAAACCTTGGATTGGGAGTAACTTGTTCTGCAAGTGTTCCCCAAGACGGGCAAACGTTTCTAACACATTTTAACTTGATGAACGAGCGACATCTTACAATAGGAGTAGTATGTGATGCTGAATGTCACATGATCACAACTAAGCCAGTGGTTCTTCTCTCTTTCTTTCTCTTGCTGCGGTATTATGGGTGATTGTCTGCTATACTCCAATGCTCTGTTTCAGCCCGGTGTTTGGCAGAAATCGGTGACTTTTCCAGAATATTAGAAGGTGCCCACAACTGGCACTAGCCTATTTTTTGTCACTTCTAAGCACGTATGGACAGTCCTTTGCTTTTCCAAACAAGAGTAAGCTTAGGAATGCTTTGCTTCATTCTAGGTCAGGCTGCCTGCAGATATAGACCCTGTCTTCTGCTGCCTTATTGCCGGTTACGTTAAATACAGTATATGACAAGAGTTTATCAATACTTTACTGTAGTCAACACACATGCGAGTGTATACAGTGGCCCCCATGCAGAAGAAGATTCCATTGAGCCAATAGATAGCAGTGATTCCATTAGTGATAGGAAAATCTGTCCTACATAATAACTGTCCTCTCTCTTGTTTCCCTCACACGAGCCATGAAGTATTTTAAATGTAAGTGCAGGTTCATTTGTTTATTTTTCTTTATATTTTGTATTTTCTTTGTTATTTTGTATTATATTACAGTATTATAATCATTTTTATATGAATATTTTTGGGTTGTGGAAAGAATCATCTGAGTTTCCATTATTTCTTATGGGGAAATTCATTTTGATATACAAGTGCTTTGGATTACAAGCGTGTTTCCGGAACGAATTATGCTCACAAACCAAGGTTTTACTGTAAATAAAAATTTTAAAAAGCAAATTTAAATTAAAAAATAATAAAAATAAAAAATATCTTTAAAAAAATAAGTAAGAAATAAAAAGAAAATGGGGATAAGATAGGTAGGGAAACAGCTGAGATTTGAACTCAGGATTTCCTAGCTCTGAGGTCCTTATGCAGTCCACTTCTAGGCCCAACACATCATCCTCCCTGGTGTGGCATTTTCTCCCTCCCACTGATATTGGCCCTTGGCCAGTGTTTCCCCCTCTTTCTCCTCCTGATACCTCTCCACCCTTCCATCCCTCCCCTCCCTCCCTCCTTCCCTATGTCTCAATGGAAGTGAAGTCAAGATTGTTTTTGGTGGAATGCACTTTATGATCTTTGAGAAATATTTTAAATGTGGATCTCATATATAGTTTCCATTAAGGAAAAAACAATAAAACCAAGTCAATTCATTCTTATACGTCACTCTTTTTTATTTCCGCTAGTAATTCAGTTGACCCACAATTAAAGAGGAAAAGTTTCCCTAATGCTAATCAGGTTGCTCTTGCTCCTGCTGGCTGGGGTCAGGAGCAAGTTTATTTTTCCAGAGATATTAGGCATCTTGACTCATGAGCCACCAGGGAATAACTTCAAGTTTTTCATTTCAAGTGTTTCAGAGGGCTGCTTACAAACACTCTGCCCATCCTCCCTGTACCTACCAGGTTTCTTGCTTAAGACAAATACTGTTGCTTTTGAGTTTCGCTGCCTCCCAAGGATTACCCCTCCCCCCTCTGTGCCAGAGTGACCTTCTCAGAACATAGATCTCATCATGTCCCTTCTTTGCTTAAACACTTCAGTTCCGTTCCCATGACCTACTAGATGAAGTCCAAGTAACATGTCATGTGAAGCCCTCTCAAAACCCTGGCCTGAATTGACCTTACAGGCCTAATGCCTGCCCACTCATCACCTCTCACCAGGTACAGGCCCCACAAGCCACAGTGGGCAGTTCACTCTTAGAACATACGCTTTCCTATTCTCCTTTGCTTGTGTTGTTCCCCTGTCTAAGAGTCTTTCCTTCTCACCCCATCTGTCCCTGAATCTGGTAAACTCTTACAAACATTTCCTCTGCAAAGCCTTCCATATAATCCTAGGAGAGTCAGAATTACCTATTCCCTTGACATTTTGTTCCTTATGCTAGTAGAGCTCATGAGAGCCTAGCTCTCTTTTTTCCTTTAAACATTTTACTTTATTTTATTTTATTTTTTTTTAATGTTTGTTTTTGAGAGAGAGACACACACAGAGTGTGTGCGAGGGAGGGAAACACAGAATTTGAAGCAGGTTCCAGGCTCTGCGCCACCCAGGTGCCCCCTTTAAATTTTTTAAAACTTATTTATTTTGAGAGAGAAAGAGAGGGAGAGAGAACGGGAAAGGCAGAGAGAGGGGAAAAGAAAGAGAATCCCAAGCAGGCTCTACACTTGTCAGCGCAGAGCTCAATATGGGGCTCAAATTCATGAGCAATGAGATCATGACCTGAGCTGAAACCAAGAGTCCGAGGTTTAACCACCCAGGTGCCCCATGAGAGTCTAACTCTTAGGCGTTTTGTGTCCATCTCCTCCATGTCTTGAGCTTACTGAGGGCCTCTGCCTTAATATTCCCAGCCCACATTCTCTTTTTCTTTTTTTAAGATTTTTGCTTATTTTTAAAGTAACCTCTACACCCAACATGGGGCTCAAACTGACAATCCTGAGATCAAGAGTAGCACGCTCCACCGACTGAGCCAGCCAGGTGCCCCTCCAGCCCACACTCTCACTGCAGCCCCACGCACTGTACCTGGGACCCAGGCAGGTGCTAAGAAATGCTGAATTGAAATCCAAGACCGAAAACCTTCTCTGAATCCCATCTTCACATTTCCAGTAAAGGGAGTTAATTAACAGCTGGCCTCTCAACTTTCAATACCACTTTGCCCCTCCTTTAGCTTACAGGTGACTTGGCTCCTGCCATAATGTCACTTCACCCAGGAAGTCTTCCAGGTTTGAAGTCTCCCTCCTATGAGCGTTTCCTTAGCGCCTGCATTAGCACTTATCACCCTGAATTATAAATGCCTCTTTACGTAACTATCTCCTTCACTTGTCTGAGGATACCTTGAGGGTAAGGGACTATGGGTCTAGCCCAGGGCAGGTACCTGGTGATAGTTAATAATTACAGAGCACTTTCAGCATGCCCAGTGTGTTTTGAGCACTTAACATATACACTTTATGAATACTCAAAAAAAATTTTTTAAGTACTTTCTACCCCAGGGCACCTGGGTGGCTCAGTCGGTTCAGCCTCCTACTTGGGCTCACGTCATGATCTCGCATTTCCTGAGTTCAAGCCCCACGTTGGGCTCTATGCTGGCAGCTCAGAGCCTGGAGACTACTTCGGATTCCGTGTCTCCCTCTCTGTCTCTGCCCCTCCCCGGCTTGTGCTTTGTCTGTCTGTCTGTCTCTCTCTCTCTCAAAAATAAATATTTTTTAAAAATTTTTTTATTTTTATTTTTTATTTTTTTTTAATTTTTTTTTTTTTAACGTTTATTTATTTTTGAGACAGAGAGAGACAGAGCATGAACAGGGGAGGATCAAAGAGAGGGAGACACAGAATCTGAAACAGGTTCCAGGCTCTGAGCTGTCAGCACAGAGCCCGATGCGGGGCTTGAACTCACGGACTGCGAGATCATGACCTGAGCCGAAGTCGGCCACTTAACCAACAGAGCCACCCAGGCGCCCCTAAAAATTTTTTTTAAATAAAATACACTCTCCTCCCAATGTCAGGCTCAAACTCACCACCCCAAGATCAAGAGTCACATGCTGTACTGACTGAGCCAGCCACGCACCCCTGTATACTAACTCATTTAAATGCCAGAACAATCCCAGGATGTGGGTATCATTAGCCCCATTTTCCAGAAGGGCAAACTGAAGCTAGAGAGATTCTAAACTTGCCCAAAATCACACGGCCAGGAAGTGGAGGAACAAGGATTTTAATCCAGGCCATCTGGCTCCAGTGCGAACTCTTACCCACTGCATGATAATAACTGCATAGTGATGAACGGAAGTAGGGTTGATGGTAAGGAGCCTGGTACACCTTGAACTCCTGCTCATCTTCTCCTAGGAGACATGGTCCCATGCCAGACTGCAGGGAGTTGACCAAATGCAAGGCCAAGATCTGTACTAATAAAGCGTTCTTGCTGTATAGCATTTTAATAAAGACTTGTTTTCCTCTGCCAGAGAAGCCACCCCATTTCCTGCTACCCCACAGGGAGGTCCTGGGAATGGTTAACATTGCTTTGCTGATGAATAACCTCTAAAGTAGCTTTAGTAACAAAAGACCTCACAGTACCAGGTCTGCTGCCAGACCTCTTGAAGACAATACCCTCTCTTCTTGCTGGTGGGCACAATATATGGCTCAACCCCCTGAAATATGCACATTATCTTTGACTTGGTAACTCCCCCGGCAAAACCTATCCATGAGATTCATCAAAAGTGTATATATAAAGGAGTTCCTCATAACATTGTTTATAAGACTAATCACTGGAAAACCCCCCAGGTCTATCAGAAAAGGGATTAGTTTAATAAATTATAGGCATCGGGGTGCCTGGGTGGCTCAGTCAGTTAAGTGTCCCACTCCGGATTTCAGCTCAGGTCATGATCTCACTGTACATGAGAGTGAGCCCTGCATTGGGATCTGAGCTGATGGCACAGAGCCTACTTGGGATTCTCTCTCTCTCTCTCTCTCTCTCTCTCTCTGTCCATCCCCTGCTCACACATGTGCACATGCTTGCTCTCTCTCTCAAAATAAATATTTAAAACAAAATAAATTATAGGCATCTAACAGTGGAAAAGTATACAGTCATTAAAATGCTATTGGAAATCTCTATTTATTGATGTGATAGGGTACTCATGAACTGCTGTTGAGTAAAACATAGGTTACTTTATAGAACAGGTAGAATTAGGTAGTTTATTCCTGAAAGATACATTAAAAATGGTAATAGTACTTGCCTTTGGGGAGAGGAACAGAGTAGCTGGGGAACCAGAGAGGAAGAGTTACTTTTTTTTTTTTAAGGTTTTTTTTTTTTTTTTTTAAGTAACCTTAAGTAATCTCTACACCTAACTCACAACCCTGAGATCAAGAGTTTCATGTTCTACTGACTGACCCAGCCAGGCACCCCAGAAAGTTACTTTTTAATTTGTATTATTATTATTATTATTTTTAAAGTTTGTTTGTTTGTTGTAATCTCTACACCCACCATGAGGCTCAAACTCCCGACCCCAAGATCAAGAGTCACATGCTCCAGCTAGGGTCACTGATACGGCTATTCTAGTTGCTAAGATACTATATTGGAATTTTTTCATATTAGTTCATAATCAACTGCTTCCCTGAGGCCCTCAAGGACTCCCCACACCTGCTGCCTGCCCCCATGGCCCCCAAACCTCCCTACCACCCAGTAATCAAAAGGGTAAAGGGCCTGGGGTCCCTGTTCTGGTGTTAAGGGCTGGTGTTTATTATTTTGAGTGGTGCCTAGGTTTGCCAGTTGTTAAATATTACTAATGTCATTCTTGCTTATTGCCCTGGATTGTAAACACCTGGTTATGTTGTCTGTTCATTCCACCAAATGGAAAGCTCCTTGAGGGCAGGAAGCCACCCCCTTCACCAGCAAAACTCTTGGCACATGCTAAGTGCCTGACGTGTGTTTACCAAATGAATGGATGGATGAGTGAGTGAGGAATGAATGCAGCCTGAAAAGTTGGAGAGTCACTCCGGAAAATTACAGGCCTCTCATCTTCCGTCTGGACTCTGGAGTTCCTTCCTGCCATGGAGACCTTGCTCTTTGCCCAGGTTTTATCTCTGTGCTGGTCCCTGCAGGAGGCTCCGTCCGCTTGCCACAGTCTTTCTCAGCTTCACTTTCCCTTCCTATAAAACATGGACTGTCACTGAGAACTGCTGACCCTGAGAGGACCAAGATGGATCCCTTTCTTTCATGAGCCCATGAGTAGACAAGCACAAGTGTGTCCATATACACAGGCAAACACGCACAAGGACAGGAGGGGACAGTCAGCATGCTCACTGACTGTGGTAAGGCTCACTAACTGAGCCTGGTTTGCCCTGGGCTTTCCTCGTTTTACTTTTTTTGAGAGAGAGAGAGAAAGAGAGAGAGAGAGAACACATGGGGCAGAGGGAGAGAGAATCTTAAGCAGGTTCCATGCTCAGCACAGAGCCCGATGCAGGACTCAATTCCACGACCCTGGGATTATGACCTGAGCCCAAATCAAGAGTTGGGCACTCTAGGTGCCTGGGTGGCTCAGTTGGTTAAGTATCCGACTTTGGCTAGGTCAGTATCTCATGGTTTGTGAATTTGAGCCCTCTTTAGATCCTCTTTCTCTGCCCCTCCCCTGCTTGCATGGGAGTGCTCTTTCTTTCAAAAGTTAATAAACATTAAAAAAAAAAAAAGAGGGGGACCTGTGTGACTCAGTCAGTTAGGAGTCCGACTTTCGCTCAGGTCATGATCTCATGGGTTCGTGAGTTCGAGCCGTGTGTCGGGCTCTGTCTGGGCTGACAGCTCAGAACCTGGAGCCCGCTTCAGATTCCATGTCTTCCTCTGTCTGCCCCTCCGCTGCTTGCACTCTGTCTCTTGCATTGTCTCGAAAATAAATAAACATTTAAAAAAATTAAAAAAAAAAAAACAGGCACTCAACCAGCTGAGCTACCCAGATGCCCCTGGACTTTCCTGGTTTTAACACCAAGGGTCCTATACTCCAGGAACATCCACTATCCCTGGCAAATAGGGATGATTGGTCTCTAGCCCTGAAGGTTGGTTGGGTCATTCTTCATGGACAGTGGAGGGGTGATGGCCTTCAGATGGACTTCTGTGTTGCTGGTGCTCAGCCCAGGACCAGGCACATGGTGGGTTTGCCACAGCTCTGCCACTTACTAGTCTTGGAAAATCACCTCACCTCTTGGCGTCCTCAAGAGGGGACAGCATAGTATCTTCCTCAGAGATGTGCATGAGTCAATAATATGAAAAGTGCCTGGTACTAGTACCTGGAACACAATGAGTATTACATAAATGAGGGCCATTTTTGTTGTTGTTGTTGTTACAATTGTATGTTACATGGATGAAAGGTTTCTGGATTTTTCCATTTGTGAAACAGAAAATGTAGGAGGTATAGGGCTACAAAAGTCACCCCTCGGCTAAGCTTGCTCTTAGCAAGATTCTCCTCGCCACTTAAAAAAGAAAGCTTTCTTCTGATAAAATTCTTAAACCGCACAATTCACCCATTTCAAGCATCCAGTTCAGTGGCTTTTAGTGTATTCACAAGGTTGTGCCGTCATCACCGCAATCTAAGTTTAGAACATATACTTCCCTCTCTAAAAGAAGTCCCGTACCTGTTAGCAGTCACTCGCAATTTTCCCTCCAACCCCCCGGTCCTGCCCAACCCTAGGCAACCCCTAACCTATTCTCTAATAGGTTGGCCTATTCTGGACATTTCATAAAAATGGAACCATAAACTATGTGGCTTCTTTGAGCACCATGTTTCCAAGGTTCATCCATGTCGTAGTGTGTATCAGACCTTCATCCTTCTCATGCTGACACCCCACACCCCTCCTTCAATCCATTTTAGATATATCTAGAAAGGGTTAGACACTCGGCAAGTCAGAACAAGTTTGAGCTTGTGGAGACAGAGACCAAATAATTTTTTATTTTTGCTATATCTGTTTCTTTTATTCATTATATCTTACATTTTCTTTTGCCCTTCCTTATTGATTTTTAAAATCTTTTTTGTCTTTATTTTGCTTATTTTTTTTAATGTTTATTTTTGAGAGAGAGGGAGGGAGGGGCAGTGGGAGAGGGAGACAGAGAACCCCAAGCAGGCTCTATGCTGTCAGTGTAGAGCCCCACGTGAGGCTCAGACTCACGAATCGTGAGATCATAACCTGAGCTGAAACCAAGAGTCAGTTGCTTAACTGAGCCACCCAGGCACGCCCCCCCCCCCTCAGATTTTATTTTATTTTTTTACTTTTATAATTTTTTTGTAAATTTTTTAAATGTTTATTTATTTTTGAGAGAGAGAGAGAGAGAGAGAGAGACAGAACGCAAGCAGGGAAGGGGCAGAGAGAGAGAGGGAGCAGAATCTGAAGCAGGCTCCAGGCTCTGAGCTGTCAGCACAGACCGTGAGATCATGACTTGAGCTGAAGTCAGATGCTTAACCGACTGAGCCACCAGATGCCGCAGATGAACTTATGACCCCAAGATCGAGAGTCACATGCTCTATCAATGGAGCCAGTTGGGTGCCCCCTATATTTTCTTTATCTTTTAAAGAGATAATATTTGAGTTTTTTTAGAAGAATAAATATATAAAAAAGAAGAAGAAGAAATATATATATGTTACAAAACATAATATAACAGGTAATTGTGCACTCGCCAGTCACCCCAAATTTCCCTCTTCATAGAAATATCTGTGGGAAGATGAGGATTTGGTGTCCTCACAACCGTCCCAGCTTCCCTCTCAAACAACTCCCAATTTTTTTATCCAATTTTGAAAAAAAATTTTAATGTTTATTTTTGAGAGAGAGAGACAGTGCAAGAAGCAGGGGAGGGGCAGAGAGAGAGGGAGACAGCAGCTCCAGGCTCTGAACTATCAGCACAGAGCCCGACATGGGGCTCAGACCCACAGACTGTGAGATCATGACCTGCACCGAAGTCAGACGCCCAACTGACTGAGCCACCCAGGCACGCCAACCCAATTTTTAATAGTTATATATTATTCATAATACTTATATTTTGTTCTGTGACTATAATTAAGTCTTCTGTGCTTTGTCTGGAGGTTAAATCTAAAAACTGAAAGCAAAAGGCAACAGCACCATTCCATAAATGTCACTCACTTGAGAACCCCTGGCCTCCAAAAGAAGGAAACGTGAGCCTGGCCCATGACCCAATTTCCCATCTCAAGAAGCTCAAAGTCATTGTTTTTATTATTTTCATTTTTATTTTTTTTAGTGTTTATTTTTGAGAGAGAGTGCGAGGGGGGAGGGGCAGAGAGAGAGAGGAGGACAGAGGATCTGAAACGGTGGTTCCAGCTGACAGCAGAGAGCCCAATGCAGGGCTTGAACTCACAAACCTGGAGATCATGACCTGAGCCGAAGCTGAAGTTGGATGCTTAACCGACTGAGCCACCCAGGCGCCCCAAAGTCATGGTTTTTAGAGGCAGAAGGAAACTAAAGAACCCTTCCAGGCCAGCTGAGTCATTTTAGAGACAAGATTTCATTGGCAGAGCCTGGAGGGTGGCCTTGTCAAAGGTGAAGGTAAGAGTAGGAGGGGATTTCTCTCTCCATCCCCTCTGGGTAGTGTCCTTGGCTCTGAGAGGAGGCGAGGGGCCTTTTCTGCTGGAAGGTGGGAGACAGGTCTTTGGGGCCCGCCTGGACAGCAGTTCTGCAGCAGCTAATCTGTCTTTCCTGAGTTACCGGGTAAAAAGACATCGGTGCAAAGAGAGGGCACACAGCCAGCTATGGAGCTCCCCCGCTTTCAGCAGGCCTGGGAGAGCATGAGAGGCTGGAGGGAGCCCGCTGCCCACAGACTGCACTGAGGGAAACCCTGAGCATCGTGAAATGTGGAAATTGTTATAGTTAATGTTCATTTAGTACTTCTTGTCTGCCACATTTACCTAGGTTATTTCACCCAATTCTCAAGACCACCCAACCAGGTAGGTGCTGCTGTTATCCCCATTTGTGCAGATGAGAAAATTGAGAACCAAAGAGAGTTTGACTCCTTCAAAGGCTTATAACTAGCCGGTGGAGGAGCAGGATTCAGGCTCAGGCAGTGAGCACCTATCCATGCCAGTTCCATGCTGGGAACCATTTTGTCATACTGGTGTTGGAGCCCGATCACCAGCCTCAAGCCTACTCTGCTATGACCTGGTTGTTCATCTCTCTGGGCCTCAGTCACCTCTTCTGGAAAATGGGTATAATACATTCTGCTCTGTAGGCAGGTTGGAGAACCACATGACCCCCCCACCCCCACTAGGGCCCACCCCTCTGGTTTTAGCTCTCATCATTACCCCACCCCACCCCTTGATGCACTGAAGCCCCAGCCTGGCTGAACAATCACCAGCTCCAGCCATGCCCTTACCACCTTCTCCTGGCTGCCCTGGGGCCCGGAATTTCAGGTCAACTTGACAGATCAATCCTTGCTCAATTAAGCAAGGTTTGCCTCTCAGTTAAAATGGTACCTATAAATAAAGCCTGCCCTGACCCTAGCAGCGTAGCATGGAGATTAAGAGGCTTTGGAGGCCAGTGGTCCTGGGTTCAGATTCCAGTTCTATCACTTGTACTGTGTAACCCTGGACAAATCTTGTCACTACTCTGAGCTTCTGCTTCCACGTCGGTGAAATGGATGTAGTGATAACACCCAAAGGGAGGTGCGAGGCCCAGTGAGAGAAGGCATGCAGAGTATGCTGAGCTTCAAAACATGGTAGCTATCTTCTTGATGATACCACATATTGCAATTACGGGCATTTAGCACAATGCCTGGTACATAGTTAGCATTTAATAAATATTTAATAAATAAATGGATAATGTTTACCTGTCTGCATCCCTCATTACCTCTGAGCTTCTTAGGGCAGGACACATTTTAAAAAAAATTATTATTATTATTATTATTATTATTATTATTATTATATTATCATCTCGGTTCAGGTTTAATAGAAATGGCAAAAGATCCAAAGGGATGCCCCACTACCATACAGATCAGTTGGCCTACCCTCGTAGCACAGCTCAGGCCATTCTCTCCAGAGGAAGAAAGGCGGGCCCCCTCAACCCCTGAAGGAAAGGCCTGTCCTGTCTCATACCACTTCTGCACTGAATCTGAAGTCTTGTGTTTTAAGCATGACAATAATACAAAAGAGATTCTGTTTTCATGGCCCCCCACTGCAGCCCAGCCCTAAAATGAGCCAGTGCTCACTTCTGCTTAGAGAAATATTTTTTGCTTTTCTGGACATCAGGCTTGATGCTATCACTGCCAAGCTTTCAGCCAGCTGGGTGTACTTCCTCATGCTTGTCAGTAAACTGGACAGCTTGAACCACTCTCAGAGTCTCATCCACAGAAAGGCCGATGGGAAGGTCATTCACGGCGATCTGCTGAAGGATACCTTCATCGTCAATGATAAAGAGGCCCCTAAACGAGATGCCTTCGTTAGCCTTTAAGACTCCATAGTCCTGGGGCGCCTGGGTGGCTCAGTCGGTTGGGCATCTGACTTCGGCTCAGGTCATGATCTCACACTCTGTGAGTTCAAGCCCCGCGTCGGGCTCTGTGCTGACAGCTCAGAGCCTGGAGCCTGCTTCAGATTCTGTGTCTCCCTCTCTCTCTGTCCCTCCCCTGTTCATGCCCTGTCTCTCTCTATCTCAAAAATAAATAAAACATTAAAAAAATTAAAAAAAAAAAAAAAAAAGACTCCATAGTCCTGAGCGATGTTACCTTGGGGTCTGATACCAAGGGAATGTTTGTGGGTCCCAGTCCTTCTTATTTCTTGGGTGCATGGCTCCCTTTTAGGTGACAGAAATGAGAATCCACAGAGGCACCAATCACTTGGCAATCAAGTTTCTTACATTCTCCTGCCCTGTCACTGAAAGCAATGGTCTCCTTGGGGCACACAAAGGTGAAGTCAAGAGGGTAAAAGAAGAACAAAATGTATTTTCCTTTGTAGTCAGACGAACTGATGTCTTTGAACTGGCCATCTGGCATAACAGCCGTGGCTTTGAAGTTGGGGGCGGGATGCCCAGTTTTGGCATTTCCTCAAGACATCTTGCTGTCAGCAGCTCTGAGACAGAACGCACCAAAGACCAATCAGGAAGAAGACGCCTTAATTTTTTTAAGTAAACTCTACACCACACATGGGGCTTCATCTCACAACCCCAAGATCAAGAGTTGCATGCTCTACCAACTGAGCCAGCCAGGCACCCCAAGGGCAGGAAACATATTTATTTCTGTGTCCCCAGTGCTGAGCAGACTACCTGGCACATGGGAGTGCTTCATAAATGTTTGTTGTTTGCCCTAATGTTATGGATCTGGGCAGCCGTCATCTACGTTGCTAAAACTACAAGGTAAAAGGCTGCTGGAGAACTTGATAATGGGGGATTGGGTGACACTAACTGAATCTTAGTATTCTAATAGAGCTGACGAATTTCTTGCTTCCAGATATGATGTTGCAGGAAATAGTACCACATATGAAATATTTTGCCTAAAAAAAAAATGAACCTGAATCAAATCAAGCCTCTGGATCTGAGGACTAGTTTGTGTCACATCTAGGATAGAGGTACATGTTACATGACACGGTGAGGATGCATTTGACCAAATACAAAACATAAGACCTCCAACAGGACAAATAATCCAGTGTCTTAAAAAAAAATCAAAATAGAATGGGATTATATCAAATTAGAGAAAAGAGGATCTGTTCATTATCTTGATTGTGTTGATGGTTTCACAGCATATGCCAAAACTCATCATCAAATTGTATACTTTAAATATGTACAGTTCTATTTCAAAAAGCTAAACAAAAAGGGGTGGGGAGACTGTTATGGAGACTTAAGGGACATAACAGCCCAATGTGAACTGTGACTTTTGCCAGGATCCTGATTCAAATGAACTAATTGTAAAAAAGACATTTATTTTTAATGTTTACTTATTTTTGAGAGAGAGAGACAGAGTGCAAGCCAGGGAGGGGCAGAGAGAGAGAGAGAGAGGGAAACACAGAGTCTGAAAAAGGCTCCAGGCTCTGTGCTGTCAGCACAGTTCAGTGGGGCTTGAACTCACGGACCCCGAGATCATGACCTGAGCTGAAGTCTGACGCTTAACCAACTGAGCCACTCCGGTGCCCTGTGTAAAAAAGATATCTTTAAAAATATGACCTAGCCATTGGATGATATTGAGGAATTATTGTGAATTTTATTAGGCATCATTACATAATGGGATGATAGTCATGTTTTAAAAATGTCTCAGAGATGTAGACTGAAATATTTATAGGAGAAGTGACATGTTATCTGGGATTTAAAAAAATATTCTGCAAAAATAAAAAAATTTAATGCAGAGGTAGGGGTGCCTGGGTGGCTCTGTCGGTTAAGTATACAACTCTTGGTTTCAGCTCAGGTCATGATGTCATAGTTCATGAGTTCGAGCCCCCCGTTGGGCTCCACGCTGACAGCACAGGAGCCAGCTTGGGATGCTCTCTCTTCCCCCCTCTTTCTGCCTTCCTCTCTCGTGCTCTCTCTCTCTCTCTCAAAATAAATAAATAAACTTAAAAAATAAAATAAAATAAAATGCAGAGGTACACTTCTGTTAAAATGGCCAAATGACCCCACCACATGCTGGTGACACCCTGGAGCAATAGGAGCCCTTGCTGCTGGTGGCATGCAAGCCAGCTTGACAACTTCTTACAAAACTAAACAAACTCTTACCATCCATTCCAGCAACTATGCTCCTTGGTATTTATTTACCCAAAGGGCTTGAAAACTTACATGTACACAAAAACCTGAACACGAATGGTTATAGCAGCTTTATTCATAATTGCCAACACTTGGAAGCAACTAAAATGCCCTTCAGGGGTGAGTGGATAGTTAGATGATGGTACATCCAGACGATAGAATATTATTCAGTGCCCCCCCCCGAAAAAACCAAGCAAACAAGCAAGCCACAAAAAGCCATGGAGAAATCTTAAATTAATAAAAGAAGTCATAAATAAATACATAAATACATACATACATACATACATAAAGCCAACTGAAAAGTCTACAAACCTTATGATTCCAACAGTTGGGGAGGGAAAATTTTTCTTTATTCTTCAAAATTCTTCTAGGTGACTTAAGAATAAAATTGACATGAGTCTGATTAACAGAAGGAAAAAAAGCTTAATTACATGCACGTGGAGGCCGAATCATAAAATTGAGACCCAAAGAAATGATCAAGGCATGCAGCTTTTATACATTTTAAAATTTTAATTCCAATATAATTAACATACCGTATTATGTTAGTTTCAGGTGTACAATTAGTGATTCAACAATTCTACACATTACTCAGTGCTGATCATAACAAGTGTACTCTTAATCCCCTCCCCCCCACCTCCCCTCTAGCAACCACTGTTTGTTCTCTGTAGTTCAGAGTCTGGTTTTTTGTTTGTGTCATTTTTTTTTGTTTGTTTGTGTTGTTTCTTAAATTCCACATGTGAGTGAAATTATAAGGTATTTGTCTTTCTCTGGCTTATTCCATTTAGCATTATGCCCTCCAGATACATGTTGTTGCAAATGAAAAGATTTCATTCTTTTTAATGGCTGGGTAATATTCTGTTGTGCATATATACAACATCTTCTTTATCCATCTATCAGTGGACACTTGGAACACTTGCATAATTTGGTTATTGTAGAGCATATATCTTTTTGAATTAATGTTTTCATTTCCTTTGGGTAAATACCCTGGAGTGGAATTACTACATCACATGGTGATTCTATTTTTATTTTTATTTTTTAAAATGTTTATTTATTTACTTAGAGCAGGGAAGGGGCAGAGAGAGAGAGAGAGAGAGGGAGAGAGAAAATCCCAAGCAGACTCCATGCTCAGCTCTGAGCCTGATGTGGAGCTTGATCTCACAATCAGGAGACCAGGAAATCATGACTTGAGGTGAAATCAAGAGTCAGATGCTTAACCAACTGAGCCACCCAGGAGCCCCGATTCTATTTTCAATTTTTTGAGGAAACTCCATACTGTTTTCTGCAGAGCTTTTTTTTTCTAAGTTTTTTTTTTTTTTAATGTTTATTGGTTTGTTTGTCTGTTTGTTTGAGGGAGAGAGCACAAGAGGGTGGGGGGTGGGCAGAGAGAGAGGGTGACAGAAGATCAGAAGCAGGCTGTGTGCTGACAGCAGAGAACTCAATGCGGGGCTCACACTTGTAAACCGTGAGATCCTGACCTGAGCCAAAGACGAACGCTTAACCTACTGAGCCACTCAGGCACCCCTTTTTAAATTTTATTTATTTATTTTAAGCAATCTTTACACCCAGTGTGGGGCTTGAACTCCCAGAGATCAAGAGTCACATGCTCTTCTGACTGAGCCAGCTGGGCATCCCCCACAGAGCTTTCATACATTTTACATGAAGAAATATAATCTGGGAGGAATTGACAGGATAAAGAAAATTTAGGGAGCTCCAATTAATAAGCAATTTTAAACAGAATTTGGGCTGGGGTAGTAAATGAGTACAACTAACAAGGTTTATTTATATAAGCTTCCCTGGCTCTCACTTCTCTGTGTCTCACCATACCGATGGATGTCTATTTACCTCCTGGTACAGGGAGGGTATCTTTCACATGGGAGATTTATTTCCTACTTTCAGGCGGACAAAGGAGGGTCCAAGTGTCTTTTTTGCACTGGCTATTTCTTAAATAATTCAAAATAATCGATATGCCAAAATGGCATATGGGGGGGGGGTTGACTTGTGCCCCCAAACACTTATATGACATTCTGGAAAAGGCAAAATTATGGAGACAGTGAAAAGATCAGTGGTTGACAGGAGTTAGCAGTGAGGCAGGGATGAACAGGCAGGCAGAGCACAGAGGATTTTGTTTTGTTTTGTTTTGTTTTGAGCACAGCGGATTTTTAGGGCAGTGAAGTGACTCTGTGTGACTCTATAATGGGGGATACATGTCGTTATACATTTGTTCAAACTCATAGAATTGTAATGTAAAGTTTGGGTGATTGTAAGTGTCAATGTAGGCTCATCACCTGTAACAAATGTACCACTCTGGTGGGGTGTGTTAGGGGATGCTATGATGTGTCAAGGGGTATTTGGGAAATCTCTGTACTTTGCTCTCAAATCTGCTGTAAACATAAAACTGCTGTTGGAACACCTGGGTGGCTCAGTTAGTTAAGCATCCAACTTTAGCTTAGGTTATGTTCTCACGGTTCGTGAGTTCAAGCCCCACTTTGGGCTCTCTGCTGTCAGCATGGAGCCCGCTTCTGATACTCTGTCTCCTTCTCTCTCTGATCCTCCCCCTCTTGTGTTCATTCTCTCTCTCAAAAATAAACAAATATTAAAAAATTTTTTTAATTATTAAAACTGCTGTAAAACAGTCTTTTTTTTTAAAGAGGGGTGAAAGGTGCAACAAGACTTGGTACAACTATAAAGTTTACAAATTAGGAAATTATGAAAATTGCAAAAAATAATGATTGGACCTAGATGATAGATACGTGGTATTTCATTACACTCTACATGGTACGCAGTATACTACCTTCTTTGCTTTGTGTTTGAAATAAAAATGTTTTTTGCAGACGTGAGTGGTTGAGCCGCAAAGGGCAAGGGCCGCACCCCTATCGGTTACCATTATTTTAACAGGAGGCTGAAGCTGGATATCCAGTCCCCTCCCATGTGTGCTGGCAGGCAGCCTGGCCCAGCAGAGGTTCCAGGAGCCCCTAAGACAGAGCCTCCTCTCTCCACAGTGTTGGGCGCTTGATCTGGCTGGAATTTCTAGCAATTTCAATTTCCCTGGGATTCCTCTCCAGCCAGCGGGGGGTTAAGCTCCTGTCAGAGAGGCTTGGGGAGGGGGTGCCCCTCTCAGTCTGAGTACCAGTATTACCACCGCTTTGCCAGGAGATGAAAGCAACCAGAGTGCCTGAGGAATTAATCATTAGCCTCCTGGCCGATCAGTGGCGAGGACACCCAGGAAATGAAAGTTCATCGGAGTCACACCCTGCAATAAGGAAACTTTATTGCTGTCCCAGTGATGGATGCCCAGTGAACACCGGCGGTAGGGTCTGTCATCCACCTGGAGCGGCTCCAGCAAGGCCTCTGGTCAACATTTCTTTTCACTGTAGATACTCGAAATTCTACCATTAACAGCGGACTGGCCTTCAGAGAGATCTAACTCCAAGATTTTGATTTTTCTTCCCCTCAGTTGAGAAGCTAATGAACGCAGTGGACCTTACCACCTGCACTGACAAGGTTGGATACAATCTCAGAGGGTACGTGGCCCTCCCAGAAGCCCATCCACAGACACCAGTTTAAGAACCTTGGGCGGAGTTTACTAGCTCCAAAGTTCTCATTCTTTTGAAAGGAGCACACCCAAGAGCCCTCTTTAAAATGCAAATGATCCCTGGGAAGGTTGAAAAGACTAACCAGCCTGTTTGAAAGAGTTTTTCCAAGCTTGGGCAGAGATAGCATAAGAGATTTTAATGGTGGGGTGGGAGGCTGCACAGGGGCTCACAATTTTGCCTAGCACTGGGAAGGGAATGTAGTGAGCCAAGAGTGCCGATAGCTAACTTTACAGAGCATTTACAACAATCTTGTGAATTAAGTGCTACCAGCATCCCCATTTTATGGATGAGGAAGCTGAGACTAGAAAAGGTCAAGTGACATGCTATGCAGTTAGTGGCAGAGGGGGAATTTGAGGCCTCCATCAGCCTAAGATCAAAGGCCATCCTTTTTTGATGGAAGAGGAAACAGGCAATTATTCACTGAGGGCCACAGTCACTCAGTGCTCCACTTCCATCCCCGATGTGTCCCCTCCTCACTCCAATAAGCTGAGAGCGGGCAGTGCTTCACGACTGTTCCCTGGAGCTTGAAGGACTTGCTGAGAAGTCTGAAGAGAGCATCATGCTGACCTGTCTTCACTGCCCCTAATTGTTTTCTAAAATCCTTTTTATTGAATTATCAGAGTGTAATGGAAGAGTCGATGAGAGTCGCTTCAGAGTTACAAGGCCAGGGCCTGCTGGGTGGAGAAAAGCAAAGCCCTAAAGGCTCCCCAGGCTGAGCAATGGTATAAAATATGTATTTTTACATAACTGGGAGAAAAAAAAGAAACGGACAAGCCACCCCGTGGGGGAAACGCCTCTTTCCGTATTTCCATTATCTTGTGTAATGCACAGTCGGGCAGGAGCCTCAGTGGGAAAGGAAATACTGGAGCCTTTTCCCTATAAGCCTCCTGGTGGGTTAAGAGGCAGAGAGAGCCAAGATGCAGAAATCCAAATGGCCTGGGCCGGTGCTCAGAAACCCATTAAAACCGTGGGGACAGGTGAGGAAACCCATTACAACTGAGGGGCCGGGTGGGGGAGGGGAGCTGGGCTGATTCCAAAGATCGCCTTGGTTGGCAACAATACCTCTCCTCTGGGCTGAGAAAGTAGTCTTGGTGAGCTCAGATTCACCTTTAGGTCTGCGTGAGGTATTCTAAACGGGGCCTCCCCAGTGAGGAAGGGGGACACGGGGCGATCCCTCCTAAAGAACAACCACCACACCAAACATTTACCGAGCAGTTGCTACCTGGTGCCAAGTATTCCCTAGTGATTTTCCTGCATGGCTTCCATCGACCCATTTATACAGATGAGAGCATCGAGTTGCCCAAAGTCCTACAGCTGGTGAGCGGCTGACTCCACACTGTTGTGTAGTTCTGACCGGGCTTAGGAGGGTGAAGGGAAACACAGTGTCCTTGTCAGGGTAGCCAAAGCATACTGACATGGCTGGCCTCTGGCAGTCGGACAGGGAAGCTATCTGACCTAACGTTTGCATGTCTGTTCTTTTTTTTACCCTAAAATTATTTCACTAAGGACAGAATTCTCTAGAGAAGGCAGTGGTGGCAAGAGCGTGGTGTTAAGAGCCCCAATCTAGGGATCTGGAGATCTCAGGTTCTAGTCTTGGCTTTGATGTTAACTTGCTATGGGACATTGAAAGTTATTTGCAGAGGTGCCTGGGTGGCTCAGTTGCTTGTGTCCAACTACGGCTCAAGTCATGATCTTGAAGTTCACGAGCCAAAGCCCTGCCTTGGGCTTTGTGCTGACAGCTCTGAGCCTGGAGCCTGCTTTGGATTCTGTCTCTCTCTCTGTCTCTCTGCCCCTCCCCGGCTCACACTTTTGTCTCTCTCTCTCAAAAATAAATAAATATTAAAAAAAAAAAGTTATTTGCAAATAACAGGCTTGGATAATCTTTAAAGGGTCTCTTCCAGGTCAACATTAAAAGACAGATTGAGGGGCACCTGAGTGGCTCACTTGGTTAGGCATCCGACTCTTGATTTTGGCTCAGGTCAGGATCTCCAGCTTTGTGAGAGCACATAGGGCTATGTGCTGACAGCTCAGAGCCTGCTTAGGATTCTCTCTCCCTCTCTCTCTGCCCCTCCAACCACTCACACTCTCTCTTTCTTTACCTCTCTCAAAATAAACATTAAAAAAAAAAAAAAAAGAGGACAGGTTGAAAACTCCAGCTCTAGCTCCTAGACAATCTGGGGTCTACACGCGGTGAAGCTGATAGAAAGAAGGGTCCTGGAATCAGAGCACCTCCCTCACCTCCTTGCCTCCAAATGTTTATGCCTCAGTTGCTTAGCAAATGAGAATAATAAAAGCTCTTGGGCTGTTTTGGAGATGATATTAAGTGAGAGGGTCAATGTTAAATGCTTGGCATAGAGCCTGGCTCAGTACCTTTCAATGCTCTGCACCTATTGTTGCTATTGTTATCCTTATCCTTCACATCTGTATAGAGCTTTTATGGTGCAGGAAACATTGGTCTTGTTTGTTTGTTTGTTTGTTTGCGAGAGAGACAGAGACAGCACGACTTGGGGAGGGGCAGAGAGAGAGAGAGAGGGAGAGAGAGAGAATCCCAAGCAGGCTCAGCACTGTCAGGGCAGAACCCCATGGGGGGCTGGAACTCACAAAACTGTGAGATCATGACCTGAGCCCAAACTAAGAGCCGACAGAGCCACCCAGTTGCCCCTTATTTATTTATTTATTTTCATTTATTTATTTTTTTTTAAGTAGGCTCCATGCCCAGTGTGGGATTTGAGCGCACGACCTTGTGATCAAGATGTTCTACCGAGGGAGCCAGCCAGGCTCCCCAAAACATTGGTCTTATTAATTGGTTGGCAACCTCACAACAACATAGGGAGGATTTTGTGATTAGTATTCCCATTTGGAGGGTGGAGAAACTGAGACTTGAAAGGTAGGTCCTGCCCAGTGGATTGATTTGTACACTCACGAACCTGTGGAGATCTGCAGTTAAGAAGACAGGACCCGATAAAGAGAGAAGTCCTTTCTGCCCCCAGGTGTTAGTGAGCCACCGCGCGGCTAGGAGGGAACTTGGTGGAAACAGGAATCCTGGAGCCCCTATTCCCTCCCCGGACTAGCAATCCATTGCTGGCCAGCCGGTCACCCGGTCGGCTGGAGGCTGCGAGGCGGGGTCAGGGGCGGGCCTACCGCCCCCAGCCCGCGGGGGAAGCCGAGACCCAGCCGCGCCGCTCATTGGCTGCGGTCCGCAGGTGTACCCTCAGCCAATCAGCGCTGTGGGGGGCGGTGCCTTCCAGGCTCACCTGGCGGCCGCGACGCTGCCCGGCTCAGTGGCGTCGGGAACCGCAGAGCACCTGTGGGTTCGCGGAAGTCCTGCCGTACTCTAGCCCGGCCAAGCTCCGCGGGACCCAGCCCGACCCGACCTCTGCCCGGCCCGCCATGGGCCCTCCGTCGCGTAGCGTCTCCGCGCTCCTGCTGCTGCTACAGGTACGTCGCGTCCCTTGGTTTTGCGGGGGACGCCTTCCGGCCCCACCATCACGCGCCCGGCCCCGTTCCTCTCTCTCCTCTCGTCCCCTCTTCTTCCAAGAAAGTTTAGGTCCAGGAATGGCCTGGAAGCTGCGCCGCGCTCTGGGCTCCACGGAGGTGGGAGTGGGAGCGGGTGCGGGTGGAGAGCGCGTGGCTTTGCCCACTCCCTCGCGCAAATACTAGAGGTGGGGGGCGAGCCTCGCTGCGGCTCTGGGGACTCCGAGCTGGCGGAGGTAGAGGCTGGGGGCGGGCAGTGGGGGGCGTGGGGCAGGGTGGGGGCCGGGGTACAGAAAAGGGGAGTCCCGCTGCAAGTCGGGGGAGCCAGGAGTAGTGGAGATGACCCCTGAGGTAAGGAAAGGGAAATCAACAGAAATAAAAGCACTTGCCTATAAAGAAAGGCTCGTAAACAGGTATGGGGCGCCGTGGGTTAATAAAGGGCTCAAAAGGTGTTGGGGCGCCCCTCCGTGTGAGAAACTAGACTTAAGAGTGGGAGTGTTCCCAGCATAAGGAAAGTGAAGTGGGGAACAGTAAAGTTGCCTCTAGTGAAATTAAAAAGGAGAATGCAAAGAAAGGAGTGGTTGGTCGGGAGGAGGTTGACCCAGCAGGCCCCCTCTCCCGGGAGTACCTGGGAGCTTGGCGGCAGCAAGTTTCGGAATGAAAGAGTTTGGCGTGGCTGCCTGCCCTGGGGGTTGGGGGTGAGGGTGGATCCCTCCCACAGGCCGACGCTGGGAGCAAGGGAGGGGCGGCGCGGTTGGTTTCGGTGTGGGCAGGAGGCGACCCCTCCTCGCCGGGGGGAACCCCCCTCCCCCGATCACCCCGGTTCCATACCTTTCCCCTACTCCAGGTCACATCAGGGCTCTGCCAGGAGCCCGAGCCCTGCCGTCCTGGCTTTGGCGCCGACAGCTACACGTTCACCGTGCCCCGTCGACATTTGGAGAGAGGCCGAGTCCTGGGCAGAGGTGAGGACGTACTGCTGGGGTCCCGAGCTGGGTGCGGTGGGAGTGGGAAGGGTCCGAGAAATTGCTCCCACGGCTCTGGGCTGGACCGCGCAAACCCTTTTTTCCTGGCTCAAATGGCACCCCTTTGGAATTTACACAGATGTAACGATCTAAACTTTTACTGTGGTTGAGAGAGCTATGGTATTGGTAATTATGTTGGGGGGGGGGGGTGCATTTTTTAGAGGCCTTTAATGTGTGTCAAATTGTCCTGACCACTTGAGAGTCTGTCATTTCAGGCTGCTAAAACCTGATGTGTGGGGTGAGGGGCGGCAGTAATTCCCGTTTTGCAGATGAGCAAACGGAGGCTCAGAGGGTGGAGTCCACTTGCCCCAGGTCTGCCAAGCAGGAATTTGAACTAGGACTGATTCCCAGGCCCCATTCTGCACCATCTCTGGGATGACTGAGGTGCCAAGGGTTGTGGCATTTGCTCAAAGAGATGAAAACATTTTGATACACTTACTATTCCCCCAATGAATAATGGTTTAAAAAACAAAACAAAACAAAAAAAAACCAAAAAACCAGTAGCTGTGACTCAGGAATGAAAACACACACAATGTACTTCTGGGCCTTATCACTGTGATAATCAGGATTCTAGAGTTAGCTTTATTTCACTGTTGCCCAGAAATGAGAGAGCAAGGGAAGCTTGGTTTCTCTTCTGGTTTCATTGATTCCCAGATGCTTATTTCCTACCAAACGATTTCTTCCTCTTGATTTCAGTTGATTGGGCAAGTATCATAAGTATAAAAGAGACACTTTTTAAAATGAGAAATCACCCACAATTCCCCTGAGGAAATTCACTGCGTTTATTCTTCCAGTCTTTGGCCACATGAAAACTTGAGCAATCACGCTGTTGTGTGAAAATTGTTTGAATTTTGGAAGTTGTTCCAATAGTGGGCGGCATTCCCTCCCGCCCCCCCCACCCCTACCTCCACCCCCACCCAAACAGAGAAACTGCAGCTCCATTGATTAAACATACTTGGTTTTCTGAGCCCTGCCTGTGTTGTGTGGAGCTTTCTATGAAGTGAGAAAGGAAGTGTCTGATTTTGCAGTGGGTCCACCATTAGTCGATGGTTGACAGCTTGCCCAGCCCTGTGCTGGGTAACTCAGGAATGAATTGAAGAGATATGGAGACACTCCAGCCTGCTGTTGGTATTTCACGTTCCAGCAGATTATGGAGAATGCCCCAGGACCCGCTTAGAGGGCACTGTGGGACATGGGCATTCAGGTGCCAAAGAATGTGGGTGGTGTGGGATGTTTTGATGAGTATCAGTTGGCAGTGAGGGCTGCTGGCTTCTTGGAGGAGGCAAAGTTGACCCGGCCTTGAAGATTGGGGCAGGAGTTAGAAATTGGGGGTGTGCCTGTGTATATGGGGGTGTTCCAAGACAAGCGCCGGTCACTTTGTTTTCCCGTACCAAGGCTTTTGGTAAGTCCAGATGTGAGTTAGTCTGCTTTTATCACTCCTGCACCCCTCTTCCCCAGACAAGCTCTTGGTCTGACCAAGAATATTATTGCATAATAATATAAATATTACCATTATTATTAATAGCAGCCTATTCCTTTTGAACCAGACTCTGGGGCAAGTGCTCGATTTTATCCCACTTAATATTCCCAAGAACTGGGGCGCCTAGGTGGTTCAGTCGGTTAAGCGTCTGACTTTGGCTCAAGTCATGATTCCCTAGTTTGTGGGTTTGAGCCTCCCATCCAGCTCTGTGCTGTCAGTGTGGAGCTTGCTCTCCCTCTCTGCCCCTCCCCCACTTGCACTCTTGCTCTCAAAAATAAACATTAAAAAATATGTATATCTATTCCCAAGAATCTTATGAGGGTAGGCACTGTTGTTATTTCTATTTTGCAGGGGAGGAAATTGAAACGTAAAGCAATTTAGTAATCCGTTCAGAGATCCACAGCTGGTCTTTGTCCTGTTCTCTCCCCCTCTCAATCATTTCAAAAAAAGAGGTGTTTGGAGAATTAGTGTCCATTGTGCAGTAAACGTTGTCTTCCCTGTGTGCCTGAGAGAGCAGAGGTGTTGATATAGCAGGACCCCGAGAACAGGAGGAGGTGGTGATGGAGATGGGTCACAACAGGTGGGAAGTGGAGAGAGAGGCCTGTGGTGGTGAGCTTGGTGGGAGAGGCAGCTTCTGAAAGCCGCCTGTGTGGCTGGGTTCAGTGTCCTTTATGTCCAAGACCCGTTCCATCAGCAGATTTGCTGACATTTCACCGTTTAGACCTTCCTCCGAGTCCCGTGTGGAATTACCCCAGGACGGAAGTGCCCTTCTGGTAAAATCACACATGTGACCTTAGAAGACTGGCTTTGTGACTTAAAAAGGCAGTTAGGATTTAGGGTGGTGGCCTCACTCTCTTTGGACCCTCCAGGGAAGTGGAAGGATGTGACATTAGCACCAGGTTTAAATATTCGCTTCACGGGAGTTTGAAAATAAGGAACCTGTTACTTTTTGTCCACCGTTTGCCATAGGGTGTCACGAATAGGGTTTGACCGAACTCAGGGGACCCTGGAGTGGTTTGCTGGGGCGATTATTGTGCTCTGTGAGATGGACGACCCCACGGCCTCGGCCTTGAATTTATGTCTTTGGTAACTCTCCAGGTTCTATTCTAGAATAGAGAATGTTTTAAAAAACAAACAACTTTAAACCAGTTCTCTAGAGTTTGAGAATTTTTCTTTTTTCTGGCATAAACTGGTTTGAGAAACCCCGGCTATTTCATATTGCCTTCAGCTTTAAGTTGATTGAGGGGTGAGCTGCAAAAAGCAGACAGGCTTGGAAACCAATGGCTTCTTGCTTTGCTTCACCGCTTGGTTTCAGGTGTACAGGGCTTCTGTTTTGGGTTTGAGCTCTGGCTCCTTGATGGATTGACCTAGCTCACAAGCACCCACTTGTGTGGATTAAATACATCCATTTCCCCCTTTCTAAAAGATGTGCTGAAAGGTGGTAGAAACAGGGTGCAGGCCTCCTAATTAAACTGGGCCTAAAAAAAAACAAATACGGAAACCTGCTTTGGGAATCTCCTTACATCATCAGACACCCACTCCCCTGTCCCTCAAACTCATTCAGTTCATGATTACTCACATCTGTGACAAAGGTTAATGTCAAGCTCACCGGGGAAGGAGATCTGGGTCCTCCCAGGTCCTGGGCCCTGTAAGGCTAAGGAAGTCTGGCTGCTGCTCCCCCTGGGGCCTGCCTGCCGGACCTGTGCTGCCTCTGCCAGATGGTTATGGAAATCCCTGTTTGCTCTCTAGAGCTTTTTATTGGGTGAGACTTTTCTTCCGAAATGCTCACCTTGGTGTCTGTTACACATTCCCTTCCAAGTGTAACCCCAGATAAGCCAGACGCTGAAGCAATCACCTCTCACATCTCCCAGGAGCTGCCAAAATCCTAAAATCCCCGAGAGGCACCTGTCACAATTCAGACTTTGAGTTTCTACTCTGCTTCAACTCCCATCTCTTTTTAGGGCTTTAGGCCTTCAAGGAGGGGAATGAAGTCTGTATGGCTGGTCAGGAGAGTTTGTGAGTAAGCACATCAAAGGTCCAGGTTTGTCTTTCAGCTCCTAGCTATGTGACCTTGGTTAAAACGCTTTATTTGATTGGGTCTCGGTTTCTCCACCTGTGAAATGGGGGGGGGGGGGGGCGGGTAGTAGTACTTAGCGGTTTGTTGTGAGGATTAAAAGGCATGTTTGTTTTAATTTGGCTAGCCAACAAGTAAGAGTGCCAGCACTGGGCTAGACTCTGGGGTTACAGTAATTAATAAAGCAGATCTGGGCTGAACATAAGAGAGATGATGTAAAGAAACAGGAAATATTAAATGGTGCCTCATATTCTTAGCACAGAGTAGGCACTCAAATATTATTTTGAAGAAATGAATGAATGTTTATTACCCCTCATATATTGGCTTATTTTTTCCCCCTCTCAAATTCTTTGGCCTCAGGCCCGTCCTAGATCTAAATGGACCAGAAGAGTTGTCAGTTAGAACCTTCTAAGATGCACGTGAGCACTGCATGCCCAGTCTGTGCTTCTAGAAGCTGGGCTACCCCATAAGTGTGTCCCAGGATTACAGCGTGCTGAGTGATTCCTTCTGAATGCCAGAGGGCAGAGGCGGGAGCCCTCAAACCTGAATCTGGAAGGGGAAAGGCAGCCATTTTTAAGTGTTTTTCATCTTTGGTCAATTGAAAGAAATTCCTGTGGTGGCCTTTCGTCCTTTCTCTGCCTCTCTCTCTTGCTACTTCAACTTTATCTTTCATACACTTGAGCTCATGCTTGCTGCTGTCCAGAGGGCTTTAGCCACCTTGTTTTTACACATTTCCTCTTCGCCTTCCTTCCTCTTCTCTGCATCTAATCCTCCACCCCCCCTGCCAAGGCTCTGGTGGCATATTTCCATCATTTAGAAGGTTCTTGAGTCACACTGCCTAGATTGAAACCCAGGGAATGTCCCTTGCCACCTGAGGGGAGGTCGGCCAAGGACCTTATCCTCTAAGCCTTAGTTTCCTCATCTGTAAAGTGGGCCTAACAGTACCAGGTGCTCAATGAATATTAAATATTAAAGCCCCGAAGTATTTGGTGCCTTCTGCTTGCGTCTCTCCCATGTGATTTACCTGTGGTTCAGAACTTTTCCCTGTGCTCCTTCCCACCCCGTAAACCAGCCAAACCAGTTTCCTCACTCTCCCCGATTCTGTGTTAAAGCAAACACTGCTCTGCAAACAGTGACAGACCAAAGTGCCCTTTGCTAGGAGAGGGAATTTGGTGACAGTCTTCTTGTTTGCCTCTGCCAGCAGACTCCGCGGTGGGGCTGCCTGTGGACCTGCTTGTGACTATTGTTTGCAGATGGAGTGGGAGGGGTGGGGCAAGGAGTAGCTGGGGGGTGGGAAAACAAGATGACCCTGAACTTGTCAGCTTCTGCCTGGTTTTTAAAATTATTTCATGGGACACCCGGCTGGCTCAATCAGTAGAGTACGGAGGTAGACTTTTGATCTCGGGGTTGTAAGTGGGTTTTTGTTTGTTTGTTTATTTATTGATTTTGAGAGAGAGAGAGGAGAGAGAGAGAAAGAGGAAGAGAGAGAGAGAGACAGGAGAGAGAGAGAGAGAGAGAGAGAGAGAGAGAGAGAGAGAGAGAGAGAGAGAATACGAGCAAGCACTCTCACCATCGGGAGATCACAACCTGAGCTGAAACCAAGAGTCAAATGCTTGTTCGACAAAGGTGCCCTTTTGGGTTGTAAGTTTGAGCCCCACGTTGGGTGTAAAGATTACTTAAAATCCTTAAAAAATTTAAATTATTTTATAATACACATGCTGTAGGATACTGTGTGTTTTCCCATTGCCAGAAATGCTCCGCCCTAGCTCCTGAGAGTATGGGTTACCTGCATGGCTTCGTGTGGGATCACCTGGAACACTTCAAAGATGCACATTTGCCCTCCTGCACATCACTGAACTACAGTTTCTGAGAGTGGAGATCTGGACATGGTAGTTTTTAAAGCTCCCCAGGTGTCTGCTGCCACCAGATTTGTTGTCCTGGACAACTCCAGTAGCTAGGTCACAATGTTTGATGAGTAAATACCTGGTGCCAGTGGGGTATGAACATCTCGTTCAGCCTGAGGCCAGGGATCCAAGGGCACCCTTGATCTGGAAGGGATAAGGCTGGTCCTTCTGCCATGCTGGCAAAGGAGTGCTCTGTGGGTGTGGGGTGGGCACATGGGGTGGGAATGGGGGACCCAGAGAAGTAGCTGCCTCCCCACCATACACCTCTTGCTTGGGGCACTGACTTAAGACCAGCCTTCGATCTCAGGGAGATTCCAGAAATCTCTGAGACCCTTGCAGGGGGTAATTTCAGTACATTCTGAGAAGGGCTCTGCGGTGGGAAAATGTTCAGAGGATTCAGTGAGCGCTCAGTTTTACCTGCTGGGCTTTGGTGAGTGATAAGGCTCCAGCCAGCCAGAGGTGAACAGACTCTCCAGGTATGGGAAACGGGGTGCCCAAAGGCATGGCGGGGCATGAAAGAGGCTGGAGCTGTGCTTGCAGGAGATGGTCCCAGGAAGAGAGTGCCTAGGTGTAGACCACAACCAGGCTATCACAGGGCCTTGGACTTTAGTCTGCAGGTAATAGAGGGTTTACTTTGTTGTTTAAGAAATCTCTATGCCCAATGTGGGACTTGGGTGCATGACTGTGAGATCAAGAGTCGCATGCTCCACCAACGGAGCCAGCCAGGGGCCCCGGGTTTTCTCTTTCTATTCTTTTTTTTTCCTTTCATTCCTTCCTTTTCTTTTAGTAGAAATCATTCACTTGGTTAAAAATATATAGTGAATATATATATATGTGTGTGTGTGTGTGTGTGTGTGTGTGTGTGTGTATATATATATATATATATATATATATATATATATATATATATATTGCCGACAGTGAAAAAGTCTCCTTCCCACCCCGACCCAGGAAGTGGCAGAGTTGGGGCTCCAGTCCTGCACTTGAATCTTCTAAGACTTGTGCCCTCATTGTGACCCTCATCTGCCTTGTTGCCAAACTGCATCTCCAGTGGAAGCTGAGTCCCCTGAGGGAAAGGAATTCCCACCTTCTCCTTGGAAAAGATGTCTTTATACCTTTTGTGTCTCACTGATTTTAACTGTGATGCTGGAATTCATCCTCTTTTGCTTTTGAAGGGCCTCTTTTGTCTTATATGGGTGGGTAACTTCCAGCCTGTTTGCCTGTTACCTTCACTTCCAAATAAATGCTAGCTGAACCACACTTCCTTCTTTCTTTCTCTCTTTCTCTCTTTCTCTCTTTCTTTCTTTCTTTCTTTCTTTCTTTCTTTCTTTCTTTCTTTCTTTCTTTCTTTCTTTCTTTCTCTATCTAATCTGTGAGAGACAGAGTGTGAGCAGGGAAGGAGCAGAGAGAGAGGGAGACACAGAATCTGAAGCAGGATCCAGGCTCTGGGCTGTTAGCACAGAGCCCGATGCGGTGCTCGAACCCACAAACGATGAGATCATGACCTGAGCTAAAGTCAGACCCTTAACTGAGCCACCCAGGCATCTATGAACCTCACTTCTTTTACTCTCTGTCTTCAACTTTCTGGGTCCCTGAAAATGCAATTCTGTTGGCATTGAGAATTAGAGCTTGGGAGGGAAACTGTAGTATAATGAGGTTCCAACTGGGGCTTAAAAAAAATATTTTTTTAATGTTTATTTTTGAGAGAGAGAGAAACAGAATGTGACTGGGAGAGGGGCAGAGAGAGAGGGAGACACAGAATCTGAAGCAGGCTCCAGGCTCTGAGCTGTCAGCACAGAGTCCGATGTGGGGCTCGAATCCACTAATCCCAAGATCACAACATGAGCTGAAGTCAGAATGCTTAACCAACTGAGCCACCCAAGTGTTCCCTCCCGCACCAAACTGGGACTTTTTCAAGGTGCGGGAGAGATCTGGGCCTGGATCCCTGTGAGCTCAGGCATTACTGCTGCAACCTAATGGGGCCTGTCTGGAAAGGTTGAACCTGTTCACCATGAGCAAAATCATAAACGGTGGCCAGCACAGGCCCCCGTGGGATAATTGGCCAAGGCCTAGATAATAATTAGTGGGCCTTGTAATTAGGAAAACGTGTAACAAGCTGAAATCCTTTCAGATTTATGGTACCTGGGCAAGTTGAAGGCTACGGAGAACACCTGTTTCTGTGGTTTGGCATTCAGACACACTTCTACACCTTCTCTGTTCCCAGGAGAGTTCTCCTGAAGGCTGTTGTAGAGCATCTTAGGTCATTCTCCTCTACCCCTACCCTAGCAGTCTTTTCTCCATCCAGCAGCCACCAGTGATGGTTTTTAAAATTTGAGGAGTTCCTGGGTAGCTCTGTCAGTTACGTGTTCAACTCTTGATCTCAGCTCAGGGCTTGATCTCAGGATTATGAGTTCAAGCCCTTTGTTGGGCTCTGTGCTGGGCATGAAGCCTACTGAAAGGAAGAAAGAAAGAAAATTTAAGTTAATACAAATAGTGAATAGTGTATTGCATGCCTGAAATCAATAAAATGTCTGTCAAATATACTTAAGAAAAATTAACTTAAAAATCAGAGTTGGCCAGTGGTTCCTCATTTCACAGAGAATGTAAGTCAAAGTCCTTTCTATGATATGTAAGGCCTCCGTGATCTGCCCCCCACCCCCAAACACTTCCCCTACCCCTTACTTCTTGCTATCAATTCTTCCTGACTCTACCTAGAAACACACCAGACACACTTGTACCCCTGGGCCTTTGCACTGGCTATTGCTGCTGTCAATAATACTTTTCTGATATCTGCATGGCTCACTCACTTACTTTATTTTTAAGTAAGTTGTATGCCTAACGTAGGGCTTGAACTCACGACCCTAAGATTAAGAGTCACATACTCTACTGATTGAGCTATCTAGGTGTCTCTCATGGCTGGCTCATTTAGGTCCATGTTTTTGCTTACATGTCACCCTCTCAGTGAACCCTTTCTTGAGCCCCTATTTAAGATAGTTACTCCTTCTTGCACTCCCCTTCCTTTTTTGCCTTATTTTCCTCTGTAGCACTTTTCACCATCTAGCATGCTATGTATTCCACTTATTTCTCCTGTCCATTTTCTTAAAAAAAATTTTTTTTAATGTTTATTAGTTTTTAGGGAGAGAAAGACAGAATATTAGTGGGGGGGGGGGCAGAGAGAGAGGGAGACACAGAATCTGAAGCAGGCTGCAGGCTCCAAGCTGTCAGCACAGAGCTTGACATGGGGCTTGAACTCACCAACTGTGAGATCATGACCTGAGCTGAAGGTGGACACTTAACCAACTGAGCCACCCAGGAGGCCAGGGAATTTCATCTTGTATATTTTACTGGCTGTATTGTGTCTAGAGCAGTGCCTGGCATATAATAGGTGCTTAACAGGTATTTGTTGAATGAATAAATGAGGTTTCAGTGTGTGTGTGTGTGTGTGTGTGTGTGTGTGTGTATAGACCTATATATTTTTTGTGTTTAGGAGATATTCCAGGGTGGTTTTTGTATTTAAGAAAAGCTAGAACTTTGTCAGTGTGAGCCATAGAAGGACATGAGGAGGAGGGGACGTTCACAGGGCATGTGTCTCAGCTTGGCCCTCTCCAGCTTCTCGGAGCCCTGCACACCTCTGGTGTAACCTTACCTAATTGTCTTGTCACAAAACAGCTTGTAGTCTAGAGTCTAAAGGTCAGAGGAGCCATTTCTGCCCACACTTCTTGGTGTAAGGAAGCACCAGATCAAAATCTAAACAGATACCTGAGCCAGCCAGGGCCATCTGTTGGGTTTCCTATTGTCTGGGTAACACCTTCCTTGAGCAAGACTCCCAGACGCACCCAACACCTTCCTGGGTATCTGCAGCATCCTTCGAGGCCATTAATTGTTCAAGACCTGGTATCCATTCTTCCAGATGTTGGCAATGCACAGAAGCCTGGAAGGAATTCGCTGTGAGGTGCAAAAAACTCCCAAGACAAAAATTTAGAGCCGACTTAATTAGCAGCTCATGGCCAAGAGAGAAATCTCACAACTCCAAAGTCCATCTGATTGATGAATATTGAGAAGGTACTATATGGCAATTTATGTAAGATACGTTACCCTGCCTTCAGGAAGGTAACTACCTAATGGGCAAAGTTGCCAGATTTAGCAAATAAAAATACAGACACTTATTTATATTTGAATTTCAGATACACAGTGATTAATTTTTTATTAGTATGTCCCATGCAATAGTTGAGACATACTTACCAAAAAATCATTATTGGAGCACCTAGGTGGCTCACTCGGTCAGCAAAGTGACCGACTCTTGATTTCGGCTCAGGTCACGATCTCCTGGATCTCACCTGGCCACGAGTTTGGCTCTGCACTGTCAGCATGGAGCTCGCTTGGGATTCTCTTTCTCTCTCTATGCCCTTCCACCACTTGCACGCACACGCATGCTCTGTGTCTCTCAGAATCATTATTGTTTCAACCTGCATTCCCGTAAACAGCATTGCTTCCATATGCTGTCTCTCCCCTTCAGACCTCACAACAACCAGTGAGAAGTGACTGTCGTGGCTCTGAGAGGCTGTAAGATAGTGCAGCTCATGCCGACAGGAAACTGGAGAGCCTGGAGGTATGTTCTGGTGGCTTTTGGGCTCCAGAGCACAGCAAAGCCCGTGCCCCTCATGGCAGGAAAAGACAGCCAACCAGATGGTCTGCGATTGACCAAGTGAAGGGGATGGGTAACTCCTGCTCTCAAGGTCTCAGGGGGAGGGAAATCCTTCTAGATGAGCATCCTCTGTCTGATCACTGAACACATTTGTGTGGACCACCTGCCAACACGAGTACTGTGTTTTCTAGGCACCGAGGCTATAACGGGACAAAACAGACAAAAATCCTTGCCCCCTTGCCCCTTCCCTTCTAATCAGAGGGGGCGGGAGAAGGCAACGTGGTGATCTGCGGAAGGAGAAAAATACAGCAGGAAAGGGGATAGAAAGAACTGTGTGTGGTGGAGTGGAGGCATTTGGGGGAATCATCACTAAGAACCGTATTTACTTAAAGACCTGAGGAGGTGAGGTGCTCAATAGATGTTAGAATTGGACTGTGTCTTTGAGGGGATTGGACTTGCCACATTCTTTTAAGCCCAAATTGGTGCCATTTAAAGACTATTCTCTTAAAAATAAGATAGAGATTATTCTCTTTATAAGGTACAAACTCCCAATTATTAAGACACGGGATACACCGTATAGCATAGGGAATACAGTTAACAGTAGCGAACAACTTTATGTGGTGGCAGATGGTAGCTGGATTTATCTGGTGATCTCTTTGTAATGTGTATAAACGTGGATCACTGTGTTGTACACCTGAAATTAATACATTGTAGGCTGGCTACACCTCAGAGGAGGAAAAAAGGCTATTCTTTGGGCAGGTATTTTTTTTTAGAGGAATGATCCTGAGAGCTAACGTCTCCTTTAAAAGGTATCAGATTCAAACCAGGATCTAATGTGCTTTCCAAGCCACCCGCCCCTTGGCGTGTTGCCCAAGAGGCATATGGCTTTAAGTCTGGTTTTCTTAACCTCCTCACGGAGGAGGGATGGGATTGTCCTGTAAGCATCATGATTCTTGGGCATATTTGGGTGTGTTGGGGGGTGGAGGGTTGAGTTACATGTATCCTGGTGTCCCAGGACCTCTTTGGTCAGAATGAAGTATGAGGACTTTCAAAGACTGCAAACTTCCTCCTCCTCAAATTCTTCATCACAGTTGTGTGGGAGTGTTTGAAAAGGGAACAAGATGACCAAGTTGTTTGTGGGAAAAGTTGTGCCTTTTTTGTAGGAAACGTCATCCCTTGAGTCAGCCATGGGACAATAGCCTGAGCTCTTATTGACAGGTGGGGTGGAGCGCTGAATCACCAGCTGAGAGGCCTCCCCTGGTGAGGTTATCAGGATCAGGTTGAATCCACTCTGACCTCATATTCACAGTAACAGGTACTTTAGGTGACTGCTCTTAGTCATAAGTCCCAGGATACTGGCCCTAAGATCTCTTTCCTCTTCGCCAGAAGCCTGGAGTTTGCAGAAATGACAGGGCTCAGCAGCTGCTTGGTGGAGTTCACGTGGCCGATTTCATTAGCACCTCCGCTCCTGGGCTTATAATGACTAAACTTTCTGGAGAAATTAGAATTTGTGGGTGTACTTCCTGTACCTTCTGATTTAAGTCTGCGTCGGTAAAGAAATGCTCTTGTATGCCTTGCAGATGGATGTTTCAGAGCTTGTCATTAAAATCTTTGAATTGGAAACTTTTCATGTAAATTGTGCTGATTTTTCTTGGGACTTTAGTTGTAATTTCTCTCTTTTTTTTTCCTTCCTCCTTTCTGCTAATCCTCTCACCCAAACCATGGGAGTACTTAAAAACTTCGGGAATGAAATACCTGGGAGGTGGTTCAGCTCAGGAAACTTTACCAGGTGTGAGGTTGCACTCCCAATTTCAACAGATTTGATGTCAACGTTGTGCCTTTAATCTTTAGCGCTTATCTATTTCTTTTTTATCCTGTAAAGTGAAGGAAAGAGTCTCCTTGAGCTCCCTCAGAGAGTAAAGATGAATTGGGGAGGGCAGTAGGAGGAGCAGAATTGTCTGGGTTCAAATTCCGACTCTTACTTGCCATGTGACCTTGGGCAATTTACTTAACCTTTCTGTGCCTAGTCCTCTCCCCTTTAAAAAGGGGATAAATTGTAGTTCCTGCCTTACAGGGTTGAGAGAGGATTCAGTGAGTTAGCATGTCTAAAGTGATTTCAGTGCCTGGCACATAAACGCTTTTAAGTATTGAGGTGGTTTTTTGTTTGTTTTGTTTTTAATTTTTTTCAATGTTTATTTATTTCTGAGAGACAGAGACAGAGCATGAACAGGGGAGGGGCAGAGAGAGAGGGAGACACAGAATCCAAAGCAGGCTCCAGGCTCCGAGCTGTTGGTACAGAGCCCAATGTGGGGCTTGAATCCATGAACTGTGAGATCATGACCTGAGCCAAAGTCGGAGGCTTAACTTTACCCAGGTGCCCCTTAAGTATTGAGTTTTTATTATGAGATGTTTCTGCTTTAGATTTGTGTCAAGGGGGTGAAAAAAATGGTTAAATATTAGAGACCAAAGGAGCCAGAGAGGAGGATTACGGATGAGGAAGGGCTCCATCCCCTGTGTCTTTGCTCCTGACCTCCCCAAATCTAAGATGCGCTCTACCCAACACCCATTCAAGTTCATATTGTTTGTCCATATGTCAACCACTGCCAACCAGGTACACTGTCATGAAGCCACTTTATGCTAATTTGTAGTCAAACCTATCAGTTCAACAATCCTATGAACCTGACAGTAATATTGTCTCCATTTTACAGAGGAGGAAACAGACCCAGAGTTAGTGACTTGTCCAAGGCCACAGAGCTAGGAAATGGCAGTGATTTGAACCCTGGGTTGCTAAACCAAAGCATATGCCACCACCTCCATGTGCTACCTTTACCTGGCTGGTGCTGTTCTGTGAACTCCAACTGCTCAGGTCCCTTTCAACCTGCTGTTACTATTTAATATAATTCCCCAGTGTTTCTTGAATTAAGTATGTTTAGATACTTATTGCCGCCCCCCACCCAGCGTTAACATGAAGATAGCATATTATATATATATATACATTGTTCTGTACTTTGTTTTCTTTACTTGATATTTCTTAAAGATTGTCCTCATTTTTTTTTTTAAGTTTATTTATTTTGAAAGTGGGAGAGAAAATCCCAAGCAGCCTCCAGGCTTGTCAGCAGGAGGCCCAAAGTAGAGCTCAAACCCATGACACTTAACTGATTGAACCACCAAGGCGCACCTGTCTTCTCTTGATGGCTATTGACTGTTTCTGGTCTTTTACAAGTAATGTCAAGAGCCTTCCATTTATTTATTTGTTTGTAACCTCTATGCCCAATGTGGAGCTCAAACTCATGACTCTGAGATCAAGAGTAGCATGCTCTACTGGCTCAGCCAGCCAGGCACCCCTGTTAAGAGCATTCTAGATGCTGTGTGCAGGATGCTTGTGATATGGAGGTATTTGTGGCCCCTGGGATGGTCATGGATCATAGGAGACAGATTCCTCCCCACGCCAGTCCTGTCATGGGAGAAGTACTGGGTTTTCAGGATTTCCTGATGATGCATGAAATAGGGTTGTTCTTAGTATTGAGCCAAGGGCAGATTCTCTCATCGAAACTGAGGACTTTAGTCTTGCCAGGGGTTCTTGCCCAGTCTCCCATGGTGCCTATCAGTAGTTCAGTAATACTGTTTTTACCCCGTGCCCAGGATCGTTAAGCCTCCCTGAGTGGGAAGTTTTATGGATGATTAACTACCATGGTCTCTACTGCTGCCCTTTTGAGAAAGCGGAGAACCAATTAATCTGCTTTGAAATACTTGTAAAGGCTATCCTCCAGTGGCCCCATGGAGAATGGGCTGAACGGCAATGGGGCAGAAATGCAGCCAGGAGGGAGACTTCTGAGATTGGTTTGAAGCACTGGAAACGTATGTTCTATGTTCTGTGTACTGATAGCTCCTTTTCCAGTTGTGTCCCTGAAAACATCTGTGGTTAACCCCAGCATCACCCTGCATCTGTAGCCCTGTTCCAGACCGTGAACTGCAAGGTCTCCGTAGCCCTCAGACCCTCCCTCCAGAGAAAGATTCAGAATTGTTCAATATTAAATTCAAAGAGCATGTTTTTAAAAAATCCGTTCTTTGGGAGCAAAATTAGAAGGGCCCTTAAGAATAACTTCGTTTTTCTTTTTTTTTTTTTTTTTTTAATTTTTAAGTAATCTCTATACCCGACATGGGGCTCAAACTCACAACCCCAAGATCAAGAGTTGCATACTCTACAAACTGAGCAGCCAGGTACCCCAAGAATCATCTAGTTTCTGTGGTGCCTGGGTGGCTCAGTTGGTTAAGTGTCTGGCTCTTGTGAGATCAAGCCCCACTTAGGGCTCCACACCGAGTGTGGAGCCTACTTGGGAGTCTCTCCCTCTCTCTGCTGCTCCCCTGCTCCTGCTCTCTCCCTCTCTCAAAATAAATCTGGTTTCTTAGTTTATACATGAATTGGCTCATTCACTGAGGTTAGGTGAGTGGGCCAGAGTCACACAACTGGTAGATGTTAGAATAAGAATATTGTTAGGGGCGCCTGGGTGGCTCAGTTGGTTAAGTGTCCGACTTCAGCTCAGGTCATGATCTCGCGGTCTGTGAATTCGAGCCCCGCGTCGGGTTCTGTGCTGACTGCTCAGAGCCTGGAGCCTGTTTCGGATTCTGTGTCTCCCTCTCTCTCTGACCCTCTCCCGTTCATGCTCTGTCTCTCTCTGTCTCAAAAATAAATAAACATTAAAAAAAATTTTTTTTTAAAAAGAATATTGTTAAACTGCACCATAATAACCATCGCACCCGTTTATTGATTGAGTACTCAACTGTTCATATAGGATCTCATTTTTTAATTCTGGCACTAACCTTTGAGGTAGTATGACAGTTCAATTTTCAGAATAAGATGGAAGCTTCTAGAGGTTATTGACCAACCCAGGATCCCACACCTAGAGGCACATCTCTCTGCCTCGCCCGGTTTTTTACCATCCCTGTGCTCAGCACCTCCATTTCTGGGAATATCTGTATTCCAGATTCTTCACTTTGGCTTAGAAAGGAGGCTTAAGGTCCACCCAATACAGCCTTCGAAGTCCTTGACCAGTTTTGGCCCTTGGGGTAAATGGGGCTTCAAGATGGCCTGCCCCTTTGAAAACCCAGAATGAAAGGGGTGGTACTGGTGCCCTTGAGCTCCACCCCCCCTTCTTTTTTTATTTTTTAAAAAGTTTATTTATTTTGAGACAGTGAGTGAGCAGGGGAGGGGGAGAGAGAGAATCCCAAGCAGGCTCTGAGCCCTCAGCACAGAGCCCCATGGAGGGCTCCAACCCACGAACCATGAGATCATGACCTGAGCTGAAACCAAGAGTGGGACGCTAAACCAACTGAACCACCCAGGTACCCCTCATTATTAGTATTTAAAATTTTTTTTTTGTTAGAGAGCTCACGCACACTAGTGGGGGGTAGGAGCAGAGAGAGAGAGAGAGAGAGAGAGAGAGAGAGAGAGAGAGAGTCTTAAGCATGTTCTACGCTCAGCACAGAGCCCAAAGTGTGGCTTGATCCCGCAACCCTGGGATCATGACCCGAGCCAAAATCTAGAGTTGGACGCTTGACTGACTCAGCTGTCCAGGCGCCCCCAAGCTCCTTTTAAATCTGAATGGTGAAGTGTGGCAAGAGACAAAAGTTTGCAAGCCGCCATTTCAGAGCTTCATAGTCTCCTTTAATTATTGTATTTTTCTTTTCTAAACTAACACTTAAAGTTTGTTCTTAATCACTTGGGGGTGGAGGTTTTAAACTATTTAACTGTGTGAATGCCTCAGCTTACTTGATCTCCCTCACAAGCAGGATCAGAGGGAACATACTTTGTTTTTAAAAAAATTTAATAGTAGTAGTGGATTAGGATTATTTAAAAAAATTTTTTTAAATCTTTATTCATTTTTGAAAGACAGAGCACCAGCAGGGGTAGGGTGGAGAGAGAGGGGGACACAGAATCTGAAGCAGGCCCCAGGCTCTGAGCTGTCAGCACACAGCCCGATGCGTGTGGGACTCAGACTCACAAACCGTGAGATCATGACCTGAGCCGAAGTCGGTCACTGAACTGACTGAGCCACCCGGGCGCCCCGGATTAGGGTTATTTTTTAAGTGGGGGACTGGTCTTAATCCTCTGAAGATTGACACTGACATGTTTACAGATGGAAGGAGGCACCTGGGATGGGTAGGGAGACGGGTTGTGATTTCATCGATGAAATCACAAGTTCGATATTGTCGGTACTGCGTGATGGATATGTGGGGCTCATTACACAGTTTCCTCTACTTTTGGACATGTTTGATATTCTCCATTATAAAGCTTAAATTCTACAAAGAGAACCTGAATATAATAGAAAGTTTAAACATCCTCCAAAATTCTCTCCCCTTCTCAGGTGGCTGCTGTTAACGGTTTGGTACGTATCCTCCCAGACTTTTTTCTAAGCATTTTTAGAACATGTGTGTCCATATTTGTGGTTTTCTTTTGCTAAATTGGAGTTTTCTGTAAATGGAAGTATGAATTGTTCTGCAAAATGTAACCATCTCCTGCCCCTCCTTTATAATATGTCCTGGGCAGTTTTGCACATCAGTGGTTGAACTTTTCCCCCTCATTCTCTTTAACCTGAGGAAGGTGTTTTTAATATCCTAGAAGCTGATTGAGTTCCCCTCAGTACAGTGTTTGAGTGCCTACTGTGTGCTCTGTGTCAGTCACAAAGTTTCTCCTGTCTTGTGGGGTTTGGCGACGGGTCGGAGCTTTGGAAAACTCTGAGATGCCAGGTTTTCAGACAATGGGTGCATTCAGAATCCAGGTGGGGTAAGACCTGTGTGGGCTGGAGCAGCTGGAGAAGCTTCTTCCAGGGGGAGTCTGGTGGAGCCTGGCCTGCGGTATTGGGTAGCATGTGAGCAGGAAGGTGGGGAGGAGTCTGTTGTTGGCTGAGAGGAGGATGCCATTAGCCAGTGGGTGTGGAGGAGACCACCCGTGGGGATTCTGGGGGTAGGAACATGACAAAGGGGATGTTTGGATGGTGTCTCAGGAAGCTGAAGTGAAACTGAGCTCCCAGCTCCGGAGTCACAGCAGGATGGTGTGGGGCTAAGAGGAAAGTCCCTCGCCCCCCCCCCCCCCCCCCCCCCCCCCCCCGCTTTGGCCCTTCCAGCTGGCCTCTGGGGCTGATGGGGCCTAACAGGACCATAGAAGGACAGTAATGTGGCTGCTGTTGGCTGACTGGGTGGGGCCCTGTTGGCAGAGACCGGGGCAAGCTGGGAGAACAGGAGCAGCAGGTTGCCTGCCCTGGGGCTAGTGGGCTGAGTCAGTCCCAGGCTCTGCTGGAGTAATCTGGAATGGGCCATAGCATGAACCACAGGCCCTCAGAGGCGGGCATGGTCTGGCCTGGGGCATCATATCTAGGGCATTCACCCAGCTGTCCCACAGCCACCTGAATGCTTATCTAAAATCCACCTCTGTCCCCTGCCTTGCTTCCAGGTGCCCATCTCAGCAAATGGCACCACCCATCCTATCTATTCATTTGTTCATTACTCATTCATTCATTTGGTAAATAGTGATTAGGAGCTATTCTGTGTCAAGCACTGTTCTAGGACTGGGACACAGCAGAAAACCAGACATGTACACCTCACCCAGGTGGAGTTTGTGTTCTAGTATGTTGATGGGAACAGGCTGTATACATAATAAACACGTAAAACATTTAGGGGCTTGGGATGGTGACAAATGTTGAGGAAAGGTGAATCTGAGTGAAGAATTGCTGGGAAGCAGTGGGTTAGTTTGAGAAGGCCTCACTGAAGAAGGTCATTTAAGCATAGATCCAAGAGAGGTGACGGAATAGGCTATGTGGGGAAGGGTGTTCTAGACTAAGGGAACAGCAGGGCAGAGGGCTTGAGGTGGAATGGAAGAGCAAGAAGGCCAATGTGCATGGATTTGAGTGACCAAAGTGGAGGGGGCGATAGAAGGGCAGAGGGGGATGACCCAGGGCCTTGTAAGGACTTTGTCTTTAACTCCTGGCTCCTCTCTCCCGTTGACTTCACAATTTCTTTTTTATAAAGTAGTCTCCATGCCTAACGTGGGGCTGGAACTCAGAGCCCTGAGGTCAAAAGTTGCATCCTCTACTGACTAAGCCAGCCAGGTGCCCCTTCTTTCCCTGCTTTAGTCCAGATTCCACCCCCACCCCCCCCACACCAGTTCTTGTCTCTTTGCCTTATCTCTTCCCTTCTCCATTCTAGGCAGTGGAAGATTCATAAGTACTTGTTTGACGAGAAAGGCTCTTCAATGGGCGAGTATCATGCTGGTGGTTAAGAGCTTGGGTCCTGGCCCCTGATTGCTCAAGTTTAAGACCCTGGTCCAGAGTAAGGCCCATGCATTCACATTTCTGATGCTGCTGGTGGTCCATCCCCAGGGTAGCCAGACCCTATACCCTCCACCAGCAGCACTTGCTGTGCTTTCTGCCAGGCTAACTCATCTCTCAGGGCTAGCTCAGTTGGTGCTTCTTCCAGGAAGTCTTCCTGACCTTCTGCTCTCAAGGCCTTGGTCAGGACATCTACCCTCCAGCCCCTTCTCAGGTTTGGGATCCCCTGAATTCTCTCTTCCCAGCAGGTCGGGTGCCTGTGAAGGTCCCCGGCACAGCACCTAAAATGTAGTTGGCACTCAATTGAGTAGTGTTTGAGGAGAGGCTATTCACTGGGGAGAATTAGGCTATGGGTCTAGGGTCCCTGGAGCTTGGGGTGACCTGTTCCCATCTGTTGAGGGCTTAGGGGGAAGTGTATTATAATGTAGAGGAGAGGAGAAAGTCAGATTCCTAGACCTCTTATTTTTTTAGTCACATTTTGCTCTTCTTCTTCTGAAAAACAACAAAAAACCACTTATAGCTGAGCTTGGATGGGATTCCTTTGGCCATTCTTTTAATCAGTACAGTAGAACCTTGGTTTGCGAGCATAATTCATTCTGGAAACATGCTTGTAATCCAAAGCACTCAAGTACCATGCGAATTTCAGGAACCATTGGTTCAGTTGTGATCTTGTGACGTTCGGCCTCACGTACTACTTCTATTGCAGGATGTCGCTCCTTTCTCAAGTTAACATTTATGAGAAATGTTTGCTCATCTTGCAGAACAAGTTATCGCAATCCAAGGTTTTACTATCATAGGAAATTTAAAAAGTTTTATCTGCCCCTCCACTCATGGCTATTTGCTTCCTAAAGATAAGTCAGGTGTAAAAAGCAGCTTAATTTAAAGTATTCATCTTCTCTGCTTTTTACATTGGAGGGAAATTAGGGTGATGGCTACTTAATTTTTAGAGTGTTTAGCGTCAGCCAGCCACTTAGCTCAGAACTTTAAGTCACTCTTTAACCTACTGAGCCTGCCCTTTACCAGACACTCCTGGGAGGTCAGGGCTGCTGGTGAAAATCACCACCCCCTCTGCAGAATTTCCATTCTAGAAGTGGGAGGGACAACTAGCTAAGTACAATGTTATTAGGAAGTTGGGGGAAAAAGACCCATGTAAAGCAGGGTGTGTGGGGGGGGGGTAGGGGTTGCATCTGGAATCTCATCATTGCCACCACCACGTCCTTGGTGTCCTAGGCCATTCCCATTCCCATTACACAGATGATGAGTTTAGAGAGGGAAACTACTGGCAATCCTGAGGGTGGAGGGTGTGGAGACAGTTGAGGAAGTGGCTGGGAGGGTGAGGAAAGGAAGGACCTGGAAGTGAAGGAGGGAAGTTAATATTCATGGGCGGGGGGATGTCTCAGGCTCCTGTCCCCACTCCTTGGAAGGTGGACACCCTGAATGCTCTGCCATTTGAAATGGTGATTAGTTAATTAGCAATTGTTTACAGCTCTTCAGCCGTAATTCTGGGAAATAGCTTAGTCTTTATTGTGCTTCAAAACCACGAGTGTAACTAATTAAAAATGCAGACTACTGGGCCCTACACCTCAGAGATCCCCATTTATAAATCTGGGAGGGGTTCGGGAATCTGCATTTTTAAATAAACCCCACTCTGTGCTTAGATGGAGGTTCTGGGATTGCACTTCAAAGGAAGCTGGTGCACAGCTTTGGTTCCCAAACCTGGGCTACAGTTTGTCTCACCCAAACCTGGGTTACAGTTTAAAGCGCAGACTTGGAGAAACCTCCCCGTGAGACATCCAGAGTCTAGAGATCGGAGGGGAACTGGCGCATTTAAAAACACATGTACTCTCTTCTGGTGATTCTTGATTGGGCTTAGTTGGGGTGGGGAATCCATGAACCCACCTGAATGTAAACCAAGTGGGTTTGTGTGCACAAGTGCACTTAGAAGCCTTTGATGGGTTCGGTGGGTCCACAGCTTTCATCAGACTTTGAGACATCCAACTCCCCTGAAAAGAGACGTTTAAGGCTTGGCTCTGGGCAGCAGAGCAGAGTGGGAACCCACCCCAGTGTCTATCAAGTCAGAGGTGAAGAGAAATTACATTGAGGACTGTGAACTTGCATGTTTTCTTGGAGAAGCAGATATGAACAAAATAGGCAAATCATGTGGCCTAATGACAAAAATTGAGGTGGAGGAAGAATTCTATTGTGTTTGGAAAGGAGAGCTTAGATGGCCAATGGGCTTTTCCTCTCTTTGGTCCTTTCTTCCCTCCTCCCTTCCCTCCCTCCCTCCCTCCTCCCTCCCCTCCCTCCCTCCCTGCCTCTCTCCTCCCTCTCTCCTTCCCTCCGTCCTTCTTTCCTCCATTAGTCATCTTCCATTCAGGTAGTCTTTGGGCATCTGCCGTCTCCAGGATCCTCAGTGATCCAGGCTGTTAGTACAGGAAGGGCAACGTGGATGATTCAAGACGAGTAGATGATTTGAACTTACTTGGTTTTGGACTGAGGTGTTAGGAGTTGCCCAGTCAACATTAAAATGCATCACCAAGCCCTGCTGCTGTCCTGGAGAAGCCAGCATGAAACTCAAGCTGAGCAGAAAACAGATTCAACATGGAGATAAGGCAGCTGCAGTTTCAGTTGTAAGGTTGGGCCATGTAAGAATTTTAGGGACTTTCCTCCCTGTGAACAGGGACTACAGTTGCTTTTCTACTTTTCTGGGTGGGGGGACAGGGGGTGGGATTCGGTTATGAGTAATCCACCTGGAGTCTGATAACAGAATCAGCGAATGTGTAAGGCATTTTGGAAATGTGATTCCAAATGCGCTTTTGAGATTTTAGAGGGCTACTAATCATGAACCTGAGGACTCATGGGTTATTAAAAAGATTTGCTCTGAGACAGGTGATTTATCTCCCCCCCCCCTTTTTTCCCCCAGTGTTTATTCACTTTTGAGAGAGACACAGACACACACACACACACACACACACACACACACACTCACACACAAAAGCATTAGTGGGGGAGGGGTAGAGCCAGGGAGACACAGAATCTGAAGCAGGGTCCAGGCTCTGGGCTCTCAGCACCGTGAGATCGTGACTGAGCTGAAGTTGGACACTTAACCAACTGAGCCACCCTGGCACCCCTGAGTTATCTCCTTAAAAAAAGACATTATATATATATATTTTTTTCTTTTTTTTCTTCTTTTTTTTTTTTTCTGGACATGTCATGGCTTTCAAACACTTAACATTTGTTAAAAGATTTATTTTTCCTTCATGGGGAAGTTCACTAATATAGTTGGATCTGGTTTCTCCTTCTATTTTGTGACTTGTTCTCAACTAATCATCCTTAGTATAAGTGTCAAATAATTGAAGGCCATTGCTAAGAACCTTTCAGTTATTGTTACATTTTATTTTATTTTATTTTATTTTATTTTATTTTATTTTATTTTTTTGTTTTTTGAGAGAGAGAGAGGGCATACATGAGTGAGAGGCAGAGAGAGAGAGAGAGAGAGAGAGAGAGAGAGAGAACTGAAGCAGGTCTTGAGCTCACCCAATGTGAAACTCAAACTCCTGAACCGTGAGAACATAACCTGGGCATGAAGTCAGATGCTTAAACTACTGAGCTGCCCAGGTGCCCCAAGAATCTTTCAGTCACTGAGAGGCACTGGCTTTACATTTGTAAGCTCATTTAGTTTGCACACCAACCCCATGATGATCATTTCCATTTTAGAGACCAGAATGAGGCTCTAGGAGGTCCCCTTGGCTACTTTGTGGCAGGGTGAGGACTTACAGTTGGATCTAAGTGCTAGGACGCACAGCTACCCTTCACTGAGGTAACTAACTCAGGCTGTCCAAGGTCTCAGGAGTCCAGTCCTGGGACATTCCTAAAAGGATTTGTTTTCAAGGATGTCCTGTCTTTCTGTTTTCTTCCTCTGCAAAATGGGATTAGTAGTACCTATTTATAAGGTTATTGGGGAGATTAAATGAGATGAACAATAAAGAATGTCAGGCATGCATTGGGCATTCTGAAATAGTAGTAGTTATTGCTATTGCTGATAACTGTAAAACATAATCACTATTTTTATTATTATTTTATTTATTTTTGAGAGACAGAGTGTGAGGCGAGGGAGGGGCAGAGAGAGAGAGAAGGAAACGCAGAATCCGAAGCAGGCTCCAGGCTCCCAGCTGTCAGCTCAGAGCCCATCGTGGGGCTCGAACCCACGAACCACGAGATCATGACCTGAGTGAAAGTCAGATGCTCAACCGAGACAGCCAGGTGCCCCTATTTTTATTATTACAGTGATAAATCTCTTAACATATGCCAGGCATTGTGCTGAGCATTTGTATAGTAACATAGAACTTCCCCAATCACTCTGTAGGAGTAGTAGGTTCTCCACCCAATTTCAAATGAGGAAATAGAGGCCCAGAGAGGTTCATTTATTTATTTATGTAAAAAAAATTTTTTTAATGTTTATTTTTGAGAGAAAGAGAGTACCAGCAGGGGAGGAGCAGAGAGAGAAGGAGATACAGAATCCGAAGCGGGCTCCAAGCTCTGAGCTGTCAGCACAGAGCCTGGCATGGGGCTGAAACCCATGAACCATGAGATCATGACCTAAGCCAATGTCAGACACTTAACCAACTGAGCCACCCAAGCGCCCCCAGAGAGGTTCATTTAGATTGTGGTTCACCATGACATGTAGATCTGTTGCTTAGAAGGTCTTAAGGCCATTTTTGACCTCTTCATGGTAGGATATGATGAACTGGATCGTCCCTTCCAAATTTTATTTTATTTATTATTAAAATTTTTTTAAAATGTTGTGTTGTTTTGTTTTTTTGAGAGAGAGAGAGAGAGAGAGAGAAACAGAGAGAGAGGGAGACACAGAATCTGAAGCAGGCTCCAGGCTCTGAGCTGTCAGCACAGAGCCTGACGTGGGGCTCAAACTCACGAACCACCAGTTTATGACTTGAGCTGAAGTTGGACGCTGAACTGACTGAGCCACTCAGGCGCCCCCTTATTTATTTATTTATTTAAAAAATTTTTTTTAATGTTTATTTCTGAGACAGAGACAGAGCATGAGTGGGGAAGGGGCAGAGAGAGAGGGAGACACAGAATCTGAAGCAGGCTCCAGGCTCCGAGCTGTCAGCACAGAGCCCAACACAGGGCTTGAACCCATAAATCGTGAGATCATGACCTGAGCTGAAGTTGGCCGCTCAATCGACTGAGCCACCCAGGCACCCCATTTTATTTATTTTTTAAAAGTGTATTACTTATTAAAATTTAAAAGTTTATTTATTTAGAGAGAGCGAGGGAGAGAGAGAATCCCAAGCAGCCTCCTGGCTGTCAGCACAGAGCCTGATGCAGGGCTAGATCTCATGAAGCGTGAAATCATGATCTGAGCTGAAACCAAGAGTCAGACACAACCAACCGAGCCACTCAAGTGCCCCTTCATTTATTTTTTTTTAAGTAAGTTTTACAAATATTCTGGGGGTCAAACTCACGACCCTGAGATCAAGAGTCGCAGGCTCCACTGTCTGAACCACCCCCCTTCCACATTTTAGACAATGATATTCCAATAATGGGGAAGTTGGGATCCCCCAGATGATGGGGTTTCTTTTTCCTATGGTGCCAAGACTTCTTGAAACAATGTTCTTTCCTTTAAGACTTCATTAAGAACCTCCTCTTTCTGTTGGTCTATTTCTTCACTTTCTTGAAGAATTTGAAGGCATGGGTTACCTAGATAACATAACATCTCCTGTCTCAGATAGGGATTAGGAAATGAACAGAGGAAAATTCAGGATAAAAGATGAAGATAGGAGGAGGGTTGAGTAGCCACATGCTTGCTCTAAAGGCTGTATCCCTGCTAAAAGGCTACACATTTGGCTTTGAGTTTCCTACCAAAGTAAAGAGGGAAATAAGATCCCTTGTTTGGTTGGTGTTTTTGTGTATTAAGCATAAATCAGTCCCTTAGTGGGGAACTCAGATGCTCTGGAGAGCTCGTTCTCCTGCACTTCTAGCAACACCCCTTATACCTCAGACTTCCCATTTGTAATTGTCTTTATTATACAACTGATACTTGTTTGATACTTGTTTGTTGTCGGGAAAATAATAAAAGATGTGGACAACTAAGAAGAGAGAAAAGATTTAAATTGTGCATACTATCCCTGCTTAGATATTAGAATGGGAAATATTTTGGTGTGTATCCTCCTAGAAGTAAGATCCCTATTATTATATCTCTTAGGCAGTAATATAATTTAAATGCATACTATAGCAATAATAATGTAACGGTGGAGATTTTACTCTTGCATGTTTCTCTAGCACTCTGCTGCCAGAGGGCGATTGTGTCTGCTGTTCCTTGAGCCTGGGACACCCTTCCGCCAGGTTTTTCACGGCTCTCACCTTCACTCCTTCCAGGTCCCTGCTCCAGTTTCACCCCCATCAGAGTTTGTCTTGTATAATGGTGCATGCCTGTACCCTGTCACTGTACCCCGCTACCCTGTGTTGTTTCTCATGGCCCTCAATACTGTCAACTTTATATTGTATGTTATTTCCTTGTCTCCTTTTCTTAGAATGTGAGCCCCTTGAGGGTGGGACTTAGTTTGTTTTATCCATACCTCTAGGGCTCAGAACACCACCCTGCATATAGTAGGTCTTCAGGTATTTGAATGAATTCCTATACATAGCTCTTATTTCTGTGTTTATTACATATGTGATCTATATCAAAAATTACAGAAGCTAAGTAAATGTTTTATAGAGATGTATGTACATATGTACAGTTGAAAACCATGATCTTGCTATGTTATACCTACTTAACATATTTATACATACTTAACATCTGTTTGCTGCTTCCTTCCCCCCCCCCTTTTTGTGTTTTGTTTTGTCTTTTAATTTTTGAGAGAGAGAGAGAGAGAGAGAGAGAGAGAGAGAGGGAGAGAGAGTGTGTGTGTGTGTGTGTGTGTGTAAGCAGAGAAGCGGCAGAGAGAGAAGGCAGAGGATCTGAAGTGAGCCCTGTGCTGACAGCAGAAAGCCTGACATGGGGCTCAAACTCACAAACTGTAAGATTATGACCTGAGCCAAAGTCCGATGCTTAACTGACTGAGCCACCCAGGTGCCCCTGTTGGCAAGGAGCACTGTTGTACACCTGGCTTTTTTCGAGTCTTAGTCCATCTTGGAGACCTTTCCTCCCAGTCAGTTCCATGTCCTGTCTTGGCTGCTATTTCATTTTTTATTTTTATTACTTGTTTTTTATTAAAAAACATTTTTTTAATGTTTATTTATTTTTGAGACAGAGACACAGCATGAGTCGGGGAGGGACAGAGAGAGGAAGACACAGAATCTGAGGCAGGCTTCAGGCTTTGCTCTGTCAGCACAGAGCCTGATGCGGGGCTTGAACTCATCAACTATGAGATCATGACCTTTGCTGAATTCGGACGCTCAACCAACTGAGCCACCCAGGTGCCCCTGTTTTTATTATTTTTTAAATTCAAGTGTAATTAACATACAGCATTATATTAGTTCCAGGTATACAACATAATGATTTAACAATTCTATACACAGTGCTCATTATGATAAGTATACTCTCTTTTAAAATTATTTTTAAAACTTTTTTTAAGTTAATTTTGAAAGAGGGAAAGTGTGAGTGGGGGGAGGTGGGGGGGGGGAGGGAGAGAATCCCAAGCAGGCTCCATACTGTCAGCACAGAGCCTGACACTGGGCTTGAGCCCATGAACCAAGGATCATGACCTGAGCCAAAGTTGGATGCCTGACTGACTGAGCTACCCAGGTGCCTCATGATAAGTATACTCTTAATTCCCTTCACCTATGTCACCCATCTTACCCCCACCATCCCTCCGTCTGGCAACTATCAGTTTGTTCTCTGTATTTAAGAGTCTTTTTTTGTTTGTCTTTTTTCTTGTCCATTTGTTTGGTTTCTTAAATTCCAGTATGAATGAAATCATATGGTGTTTGTCTGACTTATTTCACTTAGAATTACACCCTTTAGTTCCATCCATATTGTAAATAGCAAGATTTCATTCTCCTTTTTTATGGCTGAGTAATATTCCGTATGTATACATACCACATTTCTTCATCCATTCACCTATGGGTGGACACTTGCATTGCTATGTAAATTTGTATTGTATCTTGGCTATTGGAAATAACCCAATAAACATTGAAGTGCATATATCTTTTCAAAGTAGCGTTTTTGTAATCTTTGAAATATCCAATAGTGGAATTACTGGATCATATGGCAATTACAGTTTTAATGTTTTGAAGGACCTCCATACTGTTTTCCACAGTGGCTGCACCAGTTTGCATCCCCACCAACAGTGCCCAAGGGTTCCTTTTTCTCTGCATCCTTGCTAACACTGTTTCTTAGGTTTCTGATTTTACCCATTCTGACAGATGTGAGGTGATAGCTCATTGTGGGGTTTTTTAAAGATTTAATTTAATTACAGAGAGTGTGAGTAAACATTTTGAAAGTTTATTTTATTTAATATTTGTTTTTGATGGAGAGTGCACATGCACAAACAGGGGAAGGGCAGAGAGAGAGGGAGACACAGAATCCCTAGGAGGCTCCAGGCTCCAAGCTGTCAGCACAGAGCCCATCGTGGGGCTCGAGCCCACGAACCACAAGATCACGACCTGAGCCAAAACCAAGAGTTGGATGCTTAACTGACTGAGCCACGAGGAGCCCCTAAAGATTTTATTTTTAAGTAATCTCTATACCCAACATGGGGCTCAAACTCACGATCTCAAGATCAAGAGTTGTATGCTCCACCAACTGAGCCAGCCACGTGCCCCTCATTGTGGTTTTGATTTGCATTCCGCTAATGATGAGTAATGTTGAGCACATTTCATGTATCTGTTGGCCATCTGTATGTCTTTTTTGGAGAGATACCTGTTTGTGTCTTCTCCCCTTTTTTAAATTAGATAATTGGGTTTTTTTGGTGTTCAGTTATATATTTTGGATGTTATTATTTTTTTAATGTTTATTTTGGAGAGTGAGAGAATGCAATGAATTGGGGAGGGGCAGAGAGAGAGAGAGAAAGAAAATCCCAAGCAGGTTCTGCACTGTTGGTGCAGAGCCCGATGCAGAGCTTAAACTCACAAACCACGAGATGATGACCTGAGCCGAAGTCAGATGCTCAAATGACTGAGCCACCCAGGTGTCTCTGTGTAGAAGCTTTTTATTTTGGTGTTGTCTCAATAATTTTTGTTTACCTTGCCAAAGGAGACATACCTAGAAAAATGTTTCTACAAACGATGTCAAAGAGATTACTGCCTGTGTTGTTTTTCAGGAATTTTGTGGTTTCAGGTCTTTAATCCGTGTTGAGTTTATTTTTGTATATGGTGTGAGAAAGTAGTCCAGTTTTCCCAATGCCATTGGTTGAAGAGACTGTCTTTTTCTCATTGTATATTCTTTTTTTTTTTTAAGTTTTTTTAACGTTTATTCATTTTTGAGAGACACAGAGAGACAAAGCATGAATGGGGAAAGGGAAGAGAGAGAGGGAGACACAGAATCCAAAGCAGGATCCAGGCTCTGAGCTGTCAGCACAGAGCCCAACATGAGGGTCGAACTCAACAACTGTGAGATCATGACCTGAGCTGATGTCAGACGCTTAACTGACTCTCTATTCTGTTCCATTGAGCTATATGTCTGTTTTTGTGCCAGTACGTTTTTGATTACTGTTGCTTTCTGTGTATCTCAAAATCTGGCGTTGTGATACCTCCAGTTTTATTCTTCATTTTCAAGATTGCTTCGGCTATTTGGGTTCTTTTGTGGTTCCACACAAATTTTAGGACTGTGTTCGCCACTATTATGTTTTCTTCACCTTTGTCTGAGGATCAGTAGTTGGAGGGGCTCCTGGAGGACACTTGTTCCACCCCTTTCTCTGGCCTAGATGGTCAAGCTTAGCTTCCTACCTGCCATCCTGAGAGTCTTGCTCACCACCACCTGGTGTGAGCTCCAGGGAGCTCTGCCTCACATGCCCAAAATGTCACCTTCTGGACTCAGGCCTCTTTCCCATGGATGCCAACTCTGGCCAGGTCCCCTCTGCCTCCATTCTCCCCCTGGGACTGGAAGGATCCCACAGGTAAGGACTTGGATCCCTTTTCTATCCTACTCTGACCCCAGCCCCAAACATAGAATTTGGCACTGAGTAGGCACTCCAGGAATGTTCATGGATGGATGAATGACTCATGTTCTGTCAAGCAGACATCAGTCAATCTATGTTTTTCGGGGCCTGCCTTTTGCTGGCACCAGGGTACTGCAGAAAGGGCAACGTGCCAGGCCCGTGCCTTCAGGGAACTTCCGTTCTAGTGTCTGAATAGACATTGACATGTAAATGAATAGGATTTCAGGGAGTGGCACATTCTGTGAAGGAGTAAAGCAGAGAAATGGGGTAGAGAGTAAATGGAGTGAGGAGGGGACCTCATGTAGGGAAGAGTGGGTCAGGCAAGTTTTAGGAGGGAGTGTGTGTTATGTGTAGTGATGGAGGGGAGGATGCCAGAAAAAGAACTGTCAGAAGCAGAGAAAAGCCAAGACCCAGAGCCCAAGACAGCAAAGAGCACAGTGTACGGGGGGAAGAAGAGGCCCTTGTGGCAAGGGCCTGGTGGATGTGGTGTGGTAACAGGTAGGAGACTGCATTGGAGGGGTAGGCAGAGGCCAGATCCTGTCTCTGGGTTAGATGGTCCCTTCATTTATATTTATATTTATATTTATGTTTATATTTATATTTATATTTATATTTATATTTATATATTTATATTTATATTTATTTATATATTTAAATATAGATATTTAAATTCCATGTTGCAAATGGCAAGATTTTTTTTTTTAATTTTTTTTTAACATTTATTTATTTTTGAGAGAGAGACAGAGCGTGAACGGGGGAGGGGCAGAGAGAGAGGGAGACACAGAATCGGAAGCAGGCTCCAGGCTCCGAGCCATCAGCCCAAAGCCTGACGCAGGGCTCGAACTCACGGACCACGAGATCGTGACCTGAGCTGAAGTCAGACACTTAACCGACTGAGCCACCCAGGCGCCCCAAGATTTTTTTTTTTTAATTGAGTAATCTCTATACCCAACATGGGCCTCAAACTCACAACCTCAAGATCAGGAATCACACACTTTTCCCACTGAGCCAGCCAGGTGCCCCAAGATTTCATGCTTTTTTATGGCTGTGTAAAGATAGTCTTTTCTGAAAGACAGGTAAATACCTCCGTGTCAGCTTCCACCCTGATGAAATGATAGAACCATTCCATTCGGCTGATTTATCCTTCTGGTAAATCAGGGAACCACCTTTGCCCTCAACTGGAGGCGGTTCTTTCTGTTTGTTTAGGAAACCAGAACATGAAGTTTATTCAATGAATATAGGTAGCTAAGTGGAGGCTATGTGTCAGAGGATTTGGAATGGACGGTTGAAAATGAGCTGCTACCCCCTGTATCCTGTCTCTCAGTTCCAGCTAGATCTACCCTCCCCTGACTGCTGTACATATGTGCGGTTTCCCGCTCCAGCTCTGTTGCAGGTAGCATGTGGTTTTCTCTTCCAGGCCTGAAATAGCAGCTAATGTTCACTGAACTTCTCTTGTGTCTGACCCTGGGCTAAGGGCTTTACATGGATTAACCTGTTGAATCATCTCACCCCTTGAGGAAACAGGGACCATTGTGATCTTTGCTCTACAGATAAGCAAAGTACCGTGGGAGGAGGTGGTTGCTAAGTGATGGAGCCAGGGTTTGAACTTAGTCATTTGACCTCTCACATGGGCTCTTAACCACTTAATACTATACTGTGGGGCTTCCTGTAGGACTCTAGGATACTTGTCTCACAGTCGACCTCATACTGCCACATGATGGCCAAGAGTTTATGTCCTGGACTCCTTGCAGACAGGATCATTGTCCTCATGACTCTTGTCCTCTGGCCAGGCATGGAAGGGAAGGGCCCCATTAGTTCTGTGATGCCTCCTCTCTAATTTATGGCTTGACAGATACTACTCCTCCCAACCTCTTGGGAGAGAAGGATAAGTCTCTTTAATTAGTCCACTGAGGTTAATAAACCATAGACCTTTCAGGGAAAGTTCAATAAGCGTTCTCAGAGCATCTTTTGTGCGCCAGGCTCTGCATTCAGAACGAGAGATCGATGTTAGCCAACGTTTATTGAGTACTTACAGTGTGCCCACCACTGGACTCACCTCTCCCTCCATGTGTCTTTTTTCTTTTTTTTTTTTTTAAGTTTTTCCCTTTTTGAAAGTTTATGTATTTAAGTAATCTCTACACCCCTACACCCAACGTGGGGCTCGAACTCACAACCTCAAGATCAAGAGCCTCATGCTCCACCCACGGAGCCAGCCTCCCTGCATGTACTACCTTGCATGTATCTTCCCACACTCTGTGAGGTAGCAACTATTGTTACTACTACATTGTAACAGGACAGAGGCCTTCCTAAAAATCACCGCACTGCAAAATCACCCAATAAAAACCACAGGACTTAAAGGGAAATGGCTAGGGGCACAGCACTCAAATACTTCATTGTGATACATTAAAAAAAAGTTTTGCCTGTGGGAGTAGGTATGATGGGGCTGCGTCTTGTGAGTTCTTGTGGAAGGAGGATAATCGGAAGTCAGATGGAAAGTGGTAACACCAGATGCAGATGGGTGTGGCTGGAAGATCTGTGTGTTTTGTGCATTCCTACCCTTCAGAGTATACTGCTCCGTATTCACCTATGTTTCTCACAGACAAAATTACACACATGAGCAAACTTGAAATTGGAGTTATGCTCAAATTTTTCCCTAATAAGTCATTCATGTTGGAACACATTTGCATTTTCGAAACAAGTATAATAGAACTGACTGTATTATCTGTATCTTGCAGTGAAGTAAAACTGAGTCTTAGAGAAGCAAAGTGACTGGCCCAGGCTTATGCAGCTAGGAGATGGCACAGCTAGGGTTTAAACTCAAGTTCTCCTGAATGCTCAATGCCACAGGGCTCTTCCTGTTCTCATTCGGGGGAAGCAAGTTATGCTAGCAGAGCTGGCCAAGAGCAGAGACTCTGGGACATACCTAAGAAGAAAGAAGGGTTTTGGCAAATGGCCAGGAGTTACCAATATTCAGGAGTGGATATTATTAAAATGTCCAATCTAGCATGGACCCTTTGCAATCAAAGTGTGGATGCCTGGCATCAAGTGCTCAAACAGGTCCTGAGGTCCTGAGCAGCAGCTTGCGGGGGAGGGTTGTGGGCATGGGGGAAGCCCTCCCCACCCCACCCCACCCCACCTCACATCACCCCGTGGTTCCGGGAGGAGGCCGCTCACCCGCTGACAGGGGACTTGTTCAGTGGATCAGCCATTGGTGCAGCTGTCCGTGCCTCCAAGCTGAGCTGAACGTCAGTCCTCACTGCATCCTCAGTAAGTACGTGGTTGGTTAGTTTGGTTAGTTCTTCCCGCATTCCCACAACTTCTCATTACGAAAAACTTAGAACATACATAAAGTTAAGAAATAGTCCAGTGAACACTTGAATACTTTTCATTTTACAATCAGCACCGTCAGATTTACTGTCCGTGTATTTACGGTTGCTCTGTGAGCCATTTGAAAGCATGTTACGGATTATCACCTCTACATATTTTAGCCTGTAGCTTAGGAGCAAGGGCATTTTCCTTTTGAATCACAACTAAAAATCACCATTGTCTCAACAAAGAAGATTTACAGTCTCCTCTGACAGCCATTCCATGTTCAAAATATCCCCAACTCTCCCAGGAATGTCTTTTATTGATTATAGAATCTTGCAAGCCATTTATAAAATGTTGGCTTCTCTGATCACCATGTAGACGGTAGGGGACATGAGAAGTGGTGGCATTCTTCCCTTCTGATCAGAGCCGCTGGCCTCCTTCTGTTCTCCCGTTTTGGGGATAGGACTTAGAACATCTGTTGGTTGCAAGGAGGCAATGGAAGTTTCTGTTTTTGTGTTTGTAAGCACGTGAGTTTCATGTAAGCTGTATCCATGTACATATCAGCCACACATGGAACTCAAGTTTGTAATTTTAAAAGACTTCTTCTGTTTCCTTCCCCTGTAATAAAGCATAGCTGGGACTTCTAGATCTGAAGCTTCGGGAAGTAAACAGAGCTGGTGGAGTCAGCATGTTGCTTTCAAAAGGAATAAAAGGTTATGATTTAACAGGCCCTGAAGTTAGACCTCAAGGTCAAGACAGTATAAACTCTGGTGTAAAGCATTTTCCAAAACACTGACTTATGATGCTTGGGTGTTCAGCGTGAGCTGAATACCCCATTTCCACTTTTTATCTATATTCCACAGGCTCCCCCAAGAGAGGAAATTTAGCAGTGAAAGTCATAAAGTCCCCAAAGACAGCTATTTTGGATTTCTTTTAATGTAGTAGCAGGTAACAAGGACAGTTCCTGTAATTTTGCTATTTTGGATAATTATGTTCTCTACAAACACAAAAAGTGCTTAGTATTATGCCTGATGTGCACTGAGTTCAGTGTTAGCCACCCTACCGTGTACTCACATGCGGATTTGACTCACTCAGACTTGAACTTGCCTATAAATGTTTTACATAGTAAAGTCTCATTTTGTTTGCAACCTTTTTTTTTTTTTTTTTAAGTTTACTTATTTATTTTGAGAGACAGAAAGAGTGCAACCGGGAGGGGCGGGGTGGGGGGAGGACAGAGGATCTGAAGTGGGCTCTGTGCTGTCAGGAAACTCAAACTCATGAACTGTGAGATGATGACCTGAGCTGAAGTCGGACACTTAACTGCTTAAGTGACTGAGTCACCCAGGTGCCCCTTGTTTGCAGCTTTTAAAGAACAGGAATCCTTTACATCTACTTTTACAGGAAAACTTAACACGTTTTGATTTATGCAGTATTTTTTCATGTCCTTTTTTTCTTTAGTGTTTATTTTTGAGAGTGCGTGTGTGAGCGAGCCGGGAAGGGGCGGAGAGAGGGGGGCAGACAGAAGTTCCAGAGCAGGCTCAGCACTGACAGCAGTGAGACTGATCCTGGGCTCGAACTCACAAACCACGAGGTCATGACCTGAGCTGAAGTCTGATGCTCATAACCAACTGAGCCACCCAGGCGCCCCCAATTTACGCACCATTTTTAGCAAAACAACCTGTGTGTAAAATGCAAGTGTGACGGACTTATAGGTCCGCTAGAGTCTTTTTCTGTCTGCACTTTCTCATTTAATCGTCTCCGCAGTCCTTAGATTAAGAGGTTGCCATTAGACCCATCTCTTAGATGAGGAAACTGAGGCCTGGCGGAGGACAAACGAGTTAACTTGAACTGGAGGTCTGTGTGTGTGTGATTAATTACTACCAGGCGGTCCCACCTCCTATGGATAGCCCTGTCACAGATGTGATATTGGTGTTGATAAGCCTTATAGAGCGTGGTGTTCAGGTATGTCACCTTCCTGTGCCACCTCCAGGGTTTCTCCACAAAATCCGTGTGCTCAGAAACCATCTGTGAAAGCATAGTGGTCAAGAGCGCTGGGGCCACACAGCCTGTGCTCAGATTCCAGTTTCATGTCAGTAACTTACAAGCTGTGGGACATTGAGCAAGTTACTCAACTCCTCCGCACCTCAATTTTCCCATCTGGTAAATGGAGATAATACTAGCATTTCTTATAGTTACTGTGAAGATCAGATGTCTGATATCGTGAGCCTGCCCCATAGTATGCGCTATACAAAGTATTAGTGGCAATAGTAGTATGTGCGTAGAAAAGGTCAGTGGGAGAAATAGTAGTTGTTGTAATTACCACCACCAAAAGGCTTCAGCTGGGGCTGCCTTCAAAGCAACTCTGTGTCTCAAGTGGTGATTTTCTAGGGGCAGTGACATGTTTCCTTAAAAGATGATTAGCAAAGCCACAATAAGATAGCACTTTGCACCCACTCGCTGGGATGGCTGTCATATGAAAAACAGAGGGGCAAGTGGCTGACTCACTGGGTAGAACGTGTGAGTGTTGATCTCGGGTTTGTAAGTTCAAGCCCCACAGTGGGTGTAGAAGTTACTTAAAAAATAAAGTCTTCAGAAAAGAAATAAGTAAATAAAAATCAAGTCTTCAGGAGCACTTGGGTGTCTCATTCAGTTAAGTGTCTGACTTCGGCTTAGGCCATGATCTCCTGTTTTGTGGAATCCCCACATTGTGCTCTATGCTGACAGTGCGGAGCCTGCTTCGGATTCTCTGTCTCCTCTCTGTCCCTCCCCTGTTCATGCTCTCTTGCTCTCTCTCCAAAATAAATAACTAAATAAACATTAAATAAATAAGATCTTTGAAAACCAAAGAAACAGAAAATGACAACTGTTGGTTGGCAAGGATGTGGAGGAGTTCGTTCACATGCTACTGGTGGGAATGTAAAGATGTGGAAAATGGTCTGGCATTTCCTCAAAAAGTTGAGCGTAATTGCTATGTGGGCCAGCAATTCCACTCCTGGGTATATACCCAAGAGACTTGAAAACATATGTCTACACAAACACTTGTACGTGAATGTTCACAGCGTTATTTCTATCAGCCAAAAACCGAACAAACAAAAACAACAACCCAAGTGTTCATCAGTTGATGAATGGGTAAGCAAAATATGGTCTGCCCATATAATGGGATGAGATTCAATCATTAAAAAGAACAGGGTGCTGATACATGGTACAACATGGATGTCTTTGAAAACAGGCTAAGCAAAAGAAGCCAGACTCAAAAGGCCACATAATGTGTAATTCCATTTATGTGAAATGTCCAGAATAGGCCAATCCATATGGACAGGAAACAGATGAGTGACTGCTGGGGGGGAGGGGGGGAGAGGGAAGGAGAGGAATTGGGCTGCTGATGGGTATGGTTTTCTTTTTGGGGTGATGGAAATTTTCTGGAATTGGATTGTGGTGATGGCTGCACAACATAGGGAATAACTTAAAAATCACTGAAATTATGCACTTTGAATTGGTGGATTTTATGTTATGTGAATTATGTCTTGATTTTTAAAAATGCCAAGGGCTAGAAAATACGTTATTAGTGAAACAGTTCCTGTTTGGAGTAGTAGAGCTTTATCTGAGCTTTCAGGAAACAACCTTGAAATGTAGGTGATTCCGCACGGCCCCACTCCCTGAAGAACCCTGAAGGGATTCTGGGAAACCACAGCCACCTACCTGCTGAAGAAAATGAACACCCAAGATAAGTTTGATGTATTGTGTAATGCAAAGGCAGGCAGGCTCTCCAGATGAGCCTAAGCTAATGGCTTAAAAGGGTGTTTTAAAGGAGAACATTGCATCCTGACTAGTCTGAACTCCTGCCCAGTCAGCAGAAATGGAACATTGAGACTAAGAGGGGAAAGTATTTAAAACTGGGATCGTTGGCAGGTCTTTGCCTTGTTGTATGGAGTTTGGTTAGTGCACTGTTTTCCCATTTAACTGATGGGCAGAAGGTTTTCCTTCTCTCCCTGGCTCCTCTGGCATGCCTCCTTTGTCAGAAGGCAGGAAGTTCTCTGGGAATTAACACCCAAAAGTTGCACCCTTATCTAAGCAAGTAAGGCCTTTGGGGATGGTCAGGTCGCCACTCCGGTTTCACTAGGGTCAGTGAGGTCCAGTATCAGCCAAAGTGTTGAGCCAACTTTACTTATAGTTCTTGTGCTGTTGAAAATCTCCAAAGATCTCCTCTAAATGGGCCTTGTCAGATGTCAACACACTGCCTGCCCCATCAGCACTTAGCTTTCTACCTGGAGTGCCAAACTTTAATGAAATGCCCCAGTGGCTTCTCTGAGAAAAAAAACCTCTCCTGTCTGGAACCTGACACTCCCATTAGGTGATCTTGTGCAGGAAGAGTGAAATGATAGAACCAGGGAAGAGAGTCTACAGAACAGATGAGAGAGGTAGGGCAAAGTGGAGACTATAAAGGCTTTGGAGTCAGGCTGGCCTGAGTTCAGTTTTCATCTCTGCATGTTTGCTAGCTGTGTGACCATGGGGAAGTCACTTCACTTCTATCAGTCTTGGTTTCTTCACCTGTAAAATGGGACCACAGTACCTACCTCCTAGGATTGTGAGGATTAATTAAGAATCTGCAAGGTGCTTGTGATGGTTAATACTTGAACACTTAACTAGTAATCATAGGTGTGAGATCATTATAACATAGCGTACTAGCCTGTTTGAAAAGACTCATGAAGTTAAGATGGGTACTCCTGACTCATGAGTATCCTTGTCCCCCTTCTGTTGGGGCTGACCCCAAGTCCCTTAGTCAGTGTCTAAAACTGGGGATTCGGAGCCTTCAATTCCTGGTCATTTCCAGGCTCCACCATGGTCTCTGGAAAGTATGTTCACCTCTGTTGGTCTACTTGTTCAGGGTTTATTTGCTCTTGGATTGACTTTGGGGCCATCTGGCCCATAATATCTTACCAATGTTTAGGGAAGACAAAGGCACCATTTATTCACTTGACAAATGTTTATTGAGTACCTATTAAATGCTTGGCAGTGTTGAGTATGCTGTGGATATATAGTAATAAACACAACATTTCAGGGACCGGCAAAACTTCTGCTCTCATGGAACTTAGGAATAGTAGGTAAATAGTAAGTAAATAGGTCTGGTAAATCTATAATGAGAGGTGGTAAATGCCATAAAGAAAAAACAGAAGAAGCATGAGGAGGGAATACTAGAGACAGTGGGGTGCCGTTTTAACTAGAACGTTCAGGAACTGCATCGAAGGTAACATTCACCTTGACCTTTGAGTGGAGGAAAGGAGAGAAGGAGCCATGAAGAGCATGGTCCTCTGGGTAAAGGGAACAACAAATATGGATGACTTAGGAGCATTTCTAGCATGTTGGTTTTAAACAGTGAGTGAGGTTGGGATGGTTGGTGACAGGTCAGAGAAGTAGCTGGGGCCTGACAATAGGGAGTTGGGCATTTATTCGGGAAGAAATGGGGATCCTTGGAGGACTTTGAGTGGATCACAGGCAGATCCTGATCTGACTGGTTGTACCAGGCCATTGTGTGGAGCAGAGGCACAGGGGACCTGGGGCAGGGTTAGGAAGACCTTCAGGAGGCTACTGCAATGATCTGAGCATCAAGAGATGAGTTGGGTGGGTCTGGGGAAATAAGTGTCCAGTGCTTAACTGTCACCATGTTCTTTGCTTCCCGTTTTCATTTCCCTGCCCCAACCCCTTACCTGTGCTTTGTTTTTTATTATTCATAGCCCTCAAAACACGCCAGCAGGAGGTTTGGAGTCACTTCTCTGCTTGCTGGTGCTCGAAGGTTGGGGTGGCATTGGAAGCAACCAATCTTTGTGGCATCATTTGAGCCCCTTCGTTCTCATTCCCCCTCCCAGCAGTCACACGCTCAGTGTGTCTTTAGGCCAGAGCTCTGCTTTGGGAATCTCTGGCCCCTTCAGGAAATTCTCAAAGGCCATGGAGCTTCCTACTAGCGTCTACATCTTTACTGGTAATTCCATGGACTCCCCCATAGACCTTGAATTGGTTCCGAGGTTCTCACTGCTAATAAGTTCTCAGGAGGGACACAGAAAAGGAAAAGAGTAATGGGAAACTTCGTTTCACAGGCATGGAGTTATTTCCAGGTGGCCTGAGAAGGGAGGACACTGTTCCCTGTGTTGCCTTCACTTTGATCTGAAGAAGTGGGAAAGCATTGACTTCCTCACATTTAGATCTTGCCCATAGGCAAGGGGCCACCACACCCAAAAGTAGGAGTGGCAAGTCCTGAGGGGTATGGGTGAGTCCAGAGGGAGGCACTGATGGGATTTTAGTCTACTGGAGGGCCATAGAGCCTGTACCACCTTCGTGGCCCTGCCTCTCCTGCAGGGTGGCCTCATAGGCAGCTGCATAAGTTTCCAGTTCTGAATGTCTATAATGTGACAGCTACTGCAGCACAGTTTACAGGGTCAGCCACATGGGATGCTCTGGCTGAGTGCTTGATGAGAATTCTGATCTTACCAACAGATTTCCATGGTGTGTAGGGACCATTCTTTCTAAAATGGACGAAACTGAGACTTAAGGGTTGATGTTGATCATACAGCTGGTTAGAGGCATAGTTGAGATTAGAATCCAGATCTATCTGGACTCCCAAGTTCATGCACCTACAAGTTTATGCAGCTCAGCTGCATGGGGGCTACACCTGCTGAAGCCATCTGAGCGAGTGAGGGGTGTTGGGGAGGCCTGGCAGCCCAGTTCCGTTTGAGGGTAGATCTTAGCATAAGACATTTCCTTTCCTTCCCAAGTGGTCTCACTATTTCGATTCCCCCCCTGACCTTTATCTTGCCCTCTGGTGCCATCGTTACCAATGTTTCTAGGCGTCAGCCCTGTACAGTCTGTCTCTTCTCCCAGCCTGTCCCTCATTCTGTAGAGGGCAGTGTGCCATTCTTGCCCCTCTGCCTCTGGACTAGTTCCAGGGGTCAGTGTCCCTCTTAAAGCATGACTTGTGGAAAGAAAAAAGCATTCATCCTTTAGCTCATTAGACTGTGACCCTGAGAATGTACTTCTCAAGCCACAGATGGAATTGGATAGAACAGTACCAGATAGCCTCTCATATCCTGAGTGTCTTGTTTCTGATAATGCAACTGACGTCTGCGTTAGGGGTTTTTGGAAGCCTGAATGCAGGGCTTTCCTATTGAAATTAGTTGGCTAAACACTATCCCTCCTTCAGTTTAACTCTGTCATTAAAGAAAAAACTGTCAGTTTATGTGAAGATAGAAAGCAAACATGAACCAGTTCAAATGGTACAACAAGATATAAAAGCAAGTCTCCCTCCCACTTTTCCCATCAGCACTTTGCCTCTAGAGACAACCCAAGTTACCAGTCTCTTGTATCTTTCTGAATGTTGTTTTTTTAAAGATTAATTTATTCACTTAAGCAATCTCTACACCCAACGTGGGGCTCAAACTCAACTCCGAGATCAAGGGTCACCTGCTCTACCGACTGAGCCAGCCAGGTGCCCCTCTTTCTGAAGATATTCTAAGTGTGTTCTTCATCCCATTTTGCTTTTTGATATTATTTAAAGACAAGTTCCTCCATATTATTACACATAGATTTACTTGATTCTTTTTTTAAAATTTTATTTTAGAGAAGGTGCCTGGGAGTGAGCAGAGAAGGGGTGGGGGGGGGGGAGAGAGAGAAAGAATGAATCTTTTTTTTTTAATGTTTATTTTTGAGAAAGAGAAACAGAGCACAAGTGGGGGAGGGGCGGGGGGGGAGGAGTCACAGAATCCAAAGCAGTCTCCAGGCTCCTAGCTGTCAGCACAGAGACTGATGTGGGGCTTGAACTCACCACAAACCGTGAGATCATGACCCGAGCCGAAGTCGGACACCTAACCGACTGAGCCACCCAGACGCCCCTACGTGATTCTTTTTCACAACCATTTCATTCTTTGTAATTTCTGCACTATTTTCTGTTGAGTGGATGCTTATTGTTTATTTAACCAGTCTTCTGTCGATGCCGTTTCTGTCTTTTGCCACTTCCCCACGCCTGCAGTGACTCTCCTTAAATACGTATCCTCCTTTACCTGTGTGAGTCTGGCTGTGGGATGAGGTTGTAGACGGGGGCTTTGCTGGACAAGAGGTGGTAAGAATGGAAAATCTCTAAATGTGGTCAGAATGCCGTCCAAAAAAGGTGTACTGGTTCCACTTGCCATGATGTCCAAGAAGACCCCTGAGCCCACATCTTTGCTGATACAGTTCAGATGGTGTGTGTCATTGATGAGAAAACTAACCCAGGAATAATGAAAGGACTTGACTACTCATCTTCCTGGCAAACCCCTGAGAGAATCTGGTCACCTAACTCGGCATCCAGCATTTTTCTTACTAGACCGGCAGACCAGAGTCCTCCCCAGCAGCACCCCTTCCTTGTCTGGTCATGTGTGGATCATCCCTTTCCTTCATGCCACCCATGTGGACCCCCTCCCTATGATCTCCTGCATCCTGGGTTGCTGAGATTCTCAGAGGGGCCCTGGTCCCCTGGGGACAAGTCTTCTGAGCTTTTGCAAAAATATAAATTCTTCTCCTGTAGAATGAACAGAAAACACCTTATATGTGGTCCCCTACGATTCTTTTTTTTTCTTTTTTCTAACCTAGGAATGAGCAATATGTTCACATGGCTGAAAAAGTGACCGGTACAAACAGCATACACAACAAAAAGTTGAGTCCCACACTGTCCTTTTTTTGGTCCAATAACAGCCCTACCCCCCCCTGTAATCTTGCTTAATGGTTTCTTCCAAATTTGTATATGCAAACATAAGCAAGTATGAATATATATTATCCTGTGTACTGCTTTGTGCCTTTTACCACTTGACAATATGTCTTAAGTTTCGTTCCATGGTAGTGTATAAAGTGCTTCTCGTTTGTTTTGTAGCCACAATAGTATTTTTTTGGAAACTAAAGAAATTCCATAGTTTATAACTGACCTGTTTTTTTTTTTTCATTTTTTTAAGTGTTTGCTTATTTTTGAGAGAGAGCGAGCGAGGGAGGGGCAGAGAGAGAGCGAGACATAGAAACCGAAGCAGGTTCCAGGCTATGTCAGCCCAGAGTCGGACGCAGGGCTTGAACTCACGAACTGAGATCATGACCTGAACTGAAGTAGGACACTTAACCGACTGAGCCACTCAGACGCCCCCTGACCTTCTCTTGATGGATGCTTGAATTGTCTCCCATATTTTGCTACTACAAACTGCCTTAATGGATAACGTTGTACATAGTTCATTTCGCATGGTGCAATATTCCAGTTTTGATCCCATGGGAAAATGGTAAGAGTCTGGGTAAAAGGACCGTGGAGTCTTGTCTGAGTTGAAACCAGGAAAATGAGAAGTTGGGGAGCTGCTGCTGGGACAGGGGCCACAGATACTGTGGTGGCAGCAAACATACAGTTGCATCTTGCAACAGTGGCCATGTGGCCTGTGGCTCTGCCCCAGCATATGGCACAGTCCATGTTTCCAAACCTTGACCTGGTCTTCATGTCATTTTTTTTTTTTTTAATTCTACTTGGAATTCTTGGAGTGAGCACCCTAATCTGAGATATTTCTCCTTTTTCCCGGTACTTGGAGGGATGTAGGATTGGTTGCAGGGTTCATTTCTCAGGAGCCTGTGCAAGGGCACACACGTGGGGTCTGAGGGTTTACCTTTAGAGCCAGCTGAGTGGATTTAGCAAACGCTTTTGGAAGCAACTCACTTTCGCATCAATGCTTATTTGTTCTTGATAATGAAAAATGATGCTAGCATCTATTAAAGAAGAGAAAGCCTCCTCTTGTAAGCTCTATTGGACAAGTGAGCACTTGTTTCGGAGTCATCTGCAAATGCATGTGACCCAGAGACTCTGTGGGAAATGCCTCACTTCTGCAGCCTTGGCTTCCAGCTGTTCTTTGGAGCCGTTTTAGGAGTTTTGTTGCAAATGTCAGAGGCAGGAGGCCCCAAGCTTTTCCAGCACAACCCACACTTGGAAAAGGTGCAAGCCTTCTTTGTGTTGCAAAAGAGGTTTCCAGACCTTGTTCCTGAGTTTACTGAATGATTCCAAATTCTGAACTCTGCAGCAGATTTCCGTGTTTCCGCAGCCAACGTCAGCACATTTCTGTGTGAGCCAGGGCTTGGGAACTGCTGCCCCCAGATTGGCGCATATTTCTATCTGGGTTGTGTTCTTTATAGAGAATTGGGTCTGGCTTTGGTGGTCTATCTTTGTGGCCAGGATGGGTCTGCCTCCATTTCACATTGCTCTTACCTCTCCCTGGAGCTTCTCTCCTTCCTCAAGTCAGAGCCTGTGGTGGCAGGTCCTGGGTGTCAATTCTGCTTCAGAGAACGACTAGCTCTGTGACCTTGAGCAAAGGACTTAGGCTTTTCTGGGCCTCTGGCTCATCAGCATCCAGGGTTTAAAGAGCACCACCTGCTTTATACCAGCTTGGGAGTCCAGGTTTTCACGTGCTCAGCACAAAGCTTGCGCATAATGAGTATCCTTATATTGGATATTTATTCTTCTAATTGCTGCTAATTAGGAATTATTTATCTCCTCTCTTCTCCCTCCCCACTTTAACACCCTAACCTTGGCATTATGGGGTGCATGGATTGTATCTTTTCTGAACCATGGGACTTTGACTCAGAGGAGACCCAAGTAACTTATTTTTGTTACAGGTTCATCCAGATGTGAGTTACATACCACACAATTTACTCACAGCAAGAATACAGAGAGATAATTTTTATAAATGTACGCAGCTGTGTGGCATCCCCACAATCCGCTTTTAGAATGCTTTCATTCCTCAAATCCCCTCCTGCCTACTGGCAATCAAGCCTCATGCCTACCCCACTCCCAGCTCCAGCCTGCCGCTGCTGCTTTCTGTCTCTAGTTTTCTAGAATTTTTGCATAAATAAGAAGGTACTCTTTACTGCACTGGTAAAAAAATAAAATAAAATAAAATAAAATAAAATAACCAAGCCTGGGCCATGCCCCAGACTAACTGAATCTGATCTTCCAGAGCTGGCAATCTTTTCCAGTGTTTGTCCTTTTCTTCCACTGAGCATAATGTTCATCAGTGCTATTGCCCTTAGCGGCGGTGTGTTGTTTCCTTTTGTTGCAGAGTAGTTTAGTTATATTATATCTATCCTAATAACTGCATAGGTTAATGTTTTTGTTTTGTTTTGTTTTTTTGTGAGAAAGAGAGCACACTCATGAAAGTTGGGGGCGCGCAGAGCAAGAGAGAGAATCTTAAGCGAGACTTAATCTCACTGTGAGATCAGGACCTGAGCCCAAATCAAGAGTCAAGAGTTGGATGCCCAACCAAGTCACCCAGGCATCCCTAAGTTTGTTTTTTAATGCGTAAATGGAGAGAAAGAAGAAACTTAGGAAAGAAGGTTCTTAAGAGTATTATAGTGTCCATACCCTAATCTTATTTTCATTTTTTTAAGTTTGTTTTTTTTTTTAACGTGTTTGTTTATTTTTGAGACAGAGCATGAGTGGCGGAGGGGCAGAGAGAGAGGGAGACACAGAATCTGAAGCAGGCTCCAGGCTCTGAGCTGTCAGCCCAGAGCCCCATGTGGGGCTCAAACTCATGGACTATGAGATCATGACCTGAGTTGAAGTCGGACACTTAACCGACTGAGCCACCCAGGCACCCCCCCCCCCCCATTTTTTAAAAAATAATCTACATCCAAGGTGGGGCTCCAACTCATGACCCTGAGACCGAGAGTCACATGCTCTTACGACTAAGACAGCCAGGTGCCCCCATGCCCTAATTTTAGAAAAACAGGCTATCAGGGGCATCTTGGGTGGCTCAGTCAGTTAAGCGTGGGACTCTTGATTCGGCTCAGGTCATGATCTCACGGTTCATGAATTCGAGCCCTGCATCAGGCTCCTTGCTGACAGTGCAGAGCCTGCTTGAGATTCTCTCTTTCTTGCCCTCTCTCTGCCCCTCCTCCCCTGCTCGTGCTCTCTCAAAAATAAATAAACTTTAAGAAAAAAAAGAAAAATAGGCTATCAAGGGATTGCAGGACAGGGGAAATGAGTGAATTAGGAGAGGGCTATAGAAATCTGAGGGAACAAATTACAGGCATAGACAGTGGCTTTTCTGTATGAATGGGAACTTGAGGACATTGTGCTTTTGGCTTGTTCTTTTATTTTTTATTTTTGGTTAATTAAATGCTCATATTGAGATATGCTTCTCACATCAGATATTTCACCCATTTAAAGTGTAGGATTCATGGGTGCTTGGGTGGCTCAGTCAGTTGAGTGTCAGACTCTTGATTTTGGGTCAGGTCATGCTCAGGTCATGGTCTCACAGTTTGTGGATTGAGCCCCATGTTGGGCTGTAACAGAGTCTGCTTGGGATTCTCTCTTCCTCTTTCTGCCCCTTCCCTGCTTGGTCTTTCTCTCTCTCTCCCTCTCTCTCTCAAAAGTAAATAAATAAACTTAAAAGTGTAGGATTCAAAGAAAAAATAAAGTGTCGGAGTCAGTGGCTTTTCAATACATTTACAATTGTGCAAACACAGACAATTTTAAAACATTTTCATCATCCCAAAATGAAATCCCTCACTCCATTGCTGTCACTCCTCAACTCTCCCCACCCCAAACCCCACCAGTCCTAGGCAGCCACTAATTGGTTTTTTGTCTGTAGGTTTACCTATTCTGGACATTTCATATAAGTTGAACCATAAAAAGCAATCTTTTATGATTGGCTTCTTTCACTTAGGGGAATGTTTTCAGGATTCATCCATGGTCTGGGGCGCCTGGGTGACTCAGTTGGTTGAGCGTCCAACTTCACCTCAGGTCATGATCTCATGGTCTGTGAGTTCGAGCCCCGCATCGGGCTCTGTGCTGACAGCTCAGAGCCTGGAGCCTGCTTTGGACTCTGTGTCTCCCTCTCTCATCCCTCTCCACCTCATGCTCTGTCTCTTTCTCTTTAAATAAATAAATAAACAAACAAACATTTAAAAAAAAATTTTTTTTAAAAAGATTCATGCATGGTCTAGCATGTATCAGCAATTAATTTCCTCTTATTGGTGAATAATAATCTCTTACATGGATAGACTGCATTTTGTTCATTTATCAGTTGAGGGACACTTAAGTTTCCACTTTTTGGCTGCTATGCATCTGTGTTTTCTTACATTTTTCCTTTGATGGATACACGGTGCTGCTTTATGAAATTAAAAACAAAAAACTAGGGTTTGGTAGGGAGTTGGTGTGGGTAACAAAGCACCCTCATAAAAAGTGACTCAGAAAATGTGAGGTGTGTGTTTTTCCCATCGTGTCAGCATTCATTGGCCCAGGGTAAATTGGAAGGGAAATCACTGGGTATGCTCATCTTACTGCCAGACAGTGGTAGAGAAAAGAGGGGGTCCCAAAAGAAGTCAGGCTGTGGAGAAGATAGCGTATGTAAGGGTTAAGACTATGGATTTCAGGGTTCAGTTAGACCTATATTAGAATTCCAGCCCTGCCGTTCATTGGTGTGTGATCCTGGGAGAGTCACTTAACATCAGTCACTTAACTGATAAAATTGAGAGTGATCCTTCCCTTAGTGATTGTGATAGTATAAAGTACTTACTCTACCTCTGGCCTGGCACAAAGGGAGCCCTTGAAGAGCCATTCTCCACCCCACTGGGTGCTCTAAGCATCTGGGGCAGATTTAAAATATGCTCAGGCCTGGGTATTTTTAAAAAGCATCCCAGAGAATCCATGTGCAGAACATGTTAGACCCTGGTTGGAGATGATGTTAGAGATATTTTGGTCAAGGTGCTTTATTGCACACTTGAGCCCTTCCTGTTGCATTAGCGGCCAGGATCTAGTCCCCTACCCCAGGCCTGTGAGCTGCCTTTACCTGTGAGGCGTCTGCAGGAGCTGGAGGGAGGAGGGGTTCAGCTGCCTTGGAATTTGGAACAGAGTGCCCTTCCTGGCCGCAGGCAAACCAATAGAAAGGAAAAGTGGGCAGAAACTGTGGTGTGAGGGGGAGCCTTTTCTTTCTAATCAATAAGCAAACAGTTCCTGGAGTTGCCCAACCTGGCCACAGGAATGTTTCCTGGATTGCAGCCTGTGGGAATGATCAATTATCGCCTCTGTATTTAGTCAGGCGGTCGGTGTTTGTGTACTTAACATGCAGCCAGAAGTGGGGACAGTAAAGCTCCCAATTTAATGTGGAAGCCAGAGGGTCTGCCTCCCCATTCTCTTTGTTCTTTTTGAGGAAACCAAACAAGTTTCCCTCCCTCTGTCAGGGAAGAAGTCCCTGCTCCACCTCTGCAACAAGCAAGGTGCCAGCTCCTGTTAGAGTGAAGTTCAGTGTTTGCCCACTTCCCTTTTTTAAATGAATTGAGATGGGATTCCTTTTTGCCTGGTAGTGTCCACCCTGGAAAATGGAATCCAAGTCCTCGGGCTTCTCAAGCTGAGCCACTGCAGCCCCACTAAGGCAGGAATATTGAGGTTAAACTGTGTGAGGTTTTATCAGTGGGTGCTGGCTCGTTTCTGAACTGTCCAGTGGAGGCCTGGAAAGGCAAAGGATTTAAAGCAGTTGTTTTCTGGCCTTGATATCAAAAGGATGGGGAGGCGCTCTGGCCCTTCTGGACTGGAGGAAGCAGGAGCCATTGCTGCCCGTGTGGGATCCACATGCTAATGTCACTTTCTTTGCACTGGAAAGTCAGCCCCAGGAGGGCAGGGATTGTTTCCCTGTGTTCATGGCTGCGTCTTCAGTACTAGAACAGTAGGTGTTTGGTGGGTGTGCAGGGCTTGAGTAGCCCTGGAACTGTCCCCCACACTGCCAAATGGCTCGCTACCTTGCTTTGGTATGCAGCCGGAAGCTGGGAGAAGCTTCTCAAATGCCCCTTCTGGAGGCCTTCCCAGATGCCCTTTATTAAATTGTCCCCTCCACCCTGGCCATTGCATAAAGCCTTGGAACCCCCTTACCTGCTTATTTTTCTCTCTCAACATTTTTCATTCATGACATTTGTTAACTGAATTGTTAATGACCTGTTCTCCACCAGAATGTAAGCCCCATGAGGGCAGGAGCCTTACTTTGTCTATTTGCTGTATTTCCCAGTCTTTAGAGTGTATTTCCCAGTCTTTAGATTTCCCAGGCAAAGAGTAAGGGCTCAGTAAATACTTGTTGAACAAAGAATCCTTAAAACAATCCCTCCAAGGAGATAGATGGATATCTCCATTTAGAGAACAGGAAAACTGGTGCTCAAGGGTGGGGGGTGGGGGGGGTCAAAGTAACTTGCCTACAGTGGCACATATGAAGCAAAGTGGGGATTTGAACCTGACTCAGTTTGACCCCCTTCACACAATGTACAACTATAAAACTGTGTGTAATTGGTTTTTACCACTTCCACAGTTGGAGTTGGTTTTAAAAAAAGAAAAAAGTGCCGTTGATGATACTTTTTTATTCTGCTGATTCTGATCAGCATCCTTGGTGTTTGCTCTCCAGAGAACGAACAGGGCATTAGCCTATGAAGAAACACAACTGGGAAGCAAAAATCCACCACTAGAGTGACCCCGTCAGCATGAGTAACCTTAAAGCAGGGGAATCAAGGGTGCTGGGTCACCCCTTTATCCTTGCTGGCTCCCCTTTGGAGAGGAGGGGCCTGGGCTAATTGTTCCTTGATCTGTAACCTCACTGTTTTTTGTCCGTGCAATGATACCCTGCTCTCCACCTCAGTCTGTTTTATGGTTTTTATATTTTTAAGATTTAACTTTTAATCTCTATACCCAACGTGGAGTTTGAACTTACAAGTTTGAGATAACAGTCATACACTCGACTGACTGAACCAGGCAGGCACCCCATTCCTTAATATGTTTTGATGGAAACAGATGTGAAGGAGCCTGCTCCTTAATTCCTACCCAGGCCAGGATCATTGTTGACGTCTGTTTTTAGGGTGTTAGTTAAATGAAGACACAGTCGGCGCTTGGGCGGCTGAGTCAGTTAAGCGTCTGACTTTTGCTCAGGTCATGATCTCTCAGTTTGTGAGTTTGAGCCCCACATTGGGCTCCACACTGGCCATGTGGAGCAGCTTGGAATCCTCTCTGTCTCTTCCTTTATCTCTCTCTCTCAAAATAAATAAATAACTCAAAATTTTATAAAAAATAAGAGGGGCGCTTGGGTGGCTCAGTCGGTTAAGCATCTGACTTCTGCTCAGGTCATGATTTTACAGTTCATGGGTTCGAGCCCCGCATCAGGCTTTGCACTGACAGCAAGGAGTCTGCTTGGGATTCTCTCTGCCTCTCTCTCTGCCCCTTCCCTGTTCATGCTCTCTCTCTCTCAAAAATAGATAAATAAACATTAAAAAAAAAACCCTTCATTAAAAAATTTTTTTCAATGTTTGTTTATTTTTGAGAGACAGAGACAGAATGCAAGCAGGGGAGGGGAGGAGAGAGAGGGAGACACAGAATCCAAAGCAGGCTTCAGGTTCTGAGCTGTCAGCACAGAGCCCAACATGGGACTTGAACCCATGGACTGGGGGATCATGACCTGAGCCAAAGTCAGCAGCGTAACCGACTGAGCCACTCAGGTGCCCCCGCCCCCCCCTAAACCTGCACTTTAAAAATAAATAAATAAAGACAGAGTCCACTTATTTATTACTTAGTTTTACAGTTTGTATGTATGTTTGTATTTTGTTTCAAGTTTTTATTTACATTGTAGTTAGTTAACATATAGTGTAATACTGGTTTTAGGAGTAGAATTTAGTGATTAATCACTTGAACGTAACACCCAGTGCTCACCACAAGTGCCCTTCTTAATCCCCACCCCCCACCCACCTCCCTCCATCCACCCTCACTTCTCTATCATTGACAGTCTCTTGTGGTTTGCCTCCTCTCTCTTTTCTTTCTCCCTTCCCCTATGTTCATCTGTTTCATTTCTTAAATTCCACATGAGTTAAATCGGGTGGTATTTCTTTCTCTGACTTACTTCACTTCGCATAATACACTCTAACTCCATACACATTGTTGCAAATGGCAAGATTTCTTTTGATGGCTGAGTAATATTCCACGGTATGTGTACGCATGTGTGTATATGTGTGTGTGTGTATGTGTGTGTGTGTGCGTGCGCGTGTCTGTGTGTGTGTATGTATATGTACACACACCACATCTGAGACTACTTATAATTTGTTCCGGGCAAGGTCGTGTCGAGAGGCCGGTAGCAAGAACGTGGTAGATTTCATGAAAGTACACTTCCCACCCCTGAGATTCCATGGGAGCTGCCCGTTAGCACGGGAGGTTGGGCGGGTGCAGGCACCCCAGCCAACAGCTCTCACGGAGCATTGCCACTCAGGTTTTATGGGCACAGGCTGTAAGTCATGCTGGTCCACCGGGAGTCCACGCTGTTTATCTTCCCCAGAAAAATGTTTGAGGTGTAAGCTAACCGATGAGAGGAACTTCGACTTATTTTAGCTCTGTAATGGTGTGACCCACAGCAGCACATTCTTGGATCTGAAATTTAAAACTTCCTCTTTCACTTGGCTGTCTGACTGTCCCTATGTTTTTCTGTGGCGCTGGGACTGAATTTCCAAGGCACAGCATTCCTTCAAGGAGAGAGAGGGAGTATATGTGTATAAGGGGAAGATGGAGACAGGGGACACTTTCCTGTTATTACTGTTACTCTACCTGTCCTGTTCTCCTGTGGGAACTTGCTGTTCTCCATTCAGCTAGGAACTAGTTGACGCATAGCTTACTGATACTAAGGTGGTTAAGTCCTGAAGCTGCCTCAGACCACAGGTTCTGCCACTTCTTCTGCTATGTGGCTTAGCCAGGTGTCTCCACTGAGACTTCAGTTTCCTCATTTATTAGCCAGGCTGCTAAATTCCTACCACCCACGGCCAGTGTGTCAAGTAAGGCTATCGGGTTGCTAGTTCTTTTATAGCAAATGGACACATACAGAGATGTCTAGGGGCTAAGAAGATTGTCTTCTTGGTACAACTTGAATCTCAAATAGAGGCCTGATAGTCCTTTCCTTCCCGTTATTTATTTTTTTATTTATTTAATGTTTATTTTATTTTTGAGGGAGAGACAGCCAGACACAGAATCCAAAGTGGGCTCCAGGCTCTGAGCTGTGAGCACAGAGCCTGACCTGGAGCTTGAACCCACAAACCATGAGGTCATGACCTGAACCGAAGTCAGACCCTCAACCGTCAGAGGCAAGCAGGTGCCCCTTCTTCCCATTTTTTAAACGTGCATTTTTTTTCTTGCTGAGCGTGGGTGCTTAGTAAACCCATAATGTTGAGTAATTTTATGGACACCCATCAAAGGAAAGTGTTCCAGTATCACCCAGTGCATCAAAGGAAATGGAACCTAGAAAGAAATTTTATAGGCGGTGGTGTCCGTGGAGAATTACGGCTTTGTGATTGGAGTTAGAAACAGCATGCCTAACCAGCAAAGAGAGGCTCCTACCTAGCAAAGTGGTAATATGTCTCTCTCCCTAGGATTTCTTTCATCCATCAGGTTAAACTTTTTGTCTTGTATCTTCAGTATTTAAGGTAGAAACCACAGTCCTTGGTTTGGAGATATGCAATGGCAACATGACCCCGCCCCGGCAGCTCCAGGGGCCTCAGGAGGCTCTTGATCTTGTGTGTGTGACTTTGTCTTCCTAAGGCTGAGTGCTCAAGTTCAAATGGTCCTTGAAATACATCTAAATGCAGGGTTCTATGATGTTGGCTGTGGGAAATGCGTTCCAATGAGAGAGAAACAATCCATAATGCATTCCTTTGTGTATAGTGTGGGGAAAACACTGCTTTCAAGTAGTTGCCGCTGAGAGATTGGGTTATCCCACTAGTTAGCAAATAACTCAACTATGGTTAGCTGGCTTTGATTGTAGGTCCCTGTCCTTACATCTCAACATCTCCCAGAAATACATGAAGGCTTCTGAGACTGTCTGGTTCCACCCACTCACATTCCAGCTGTGGGGCTGGGTGGGGGTGGAAGAAGAAACGGAATCCTTAAAGCAGGACTGTTGGAGCCACAGTGGCAATTCCAAGCAAAGAATGTTGCTCAGTGCTCAAAGCCCTGCCCTGGACCAGAAGCTTTTCATGAACGTGGGTTTAATTTTTATTTGAACCTCAGTCACTTCTTCCAGGGTCCTCTGATTAAAACTACTACTTGGTGCCACGTGAGTTAGAAAATAGGGCCCTTTTAGGATAAATAGCCCGCAAAAGTCACAATGTGTTAAAAATGCTTTTTAGGGGCGCCTGGGTGGCGCAGTCGGTTGAGCGTCCGACTTCAGCCAGGTCACGATCTCGCGGTCCGTGAGTTCCAGCCCCGCGTCGGGCTCTGGGCTGATGGCTCAGAGCCTGGAGCCTGTTTCCGATTCTGTGTCTCCCTCTCTCTCTGCCCCTCCCCCGTTCATGCTCTGTCTCTCTCTGTCCCCCCCAAAAAATAAATAAACGTTGAAAAAAAAATGCTTTTTAAAAGTCACTTTTCTTTTCGTCATTTTAAAAGGAATTCATTGTAATTTTGATGCACCATATAATATGTACAAAGATATAGAAGGAAAATATGTTTAAAAAACCAGAATCGGGGCTCCTGGGTGGCTCGGTCGGTTGAGCATCCGACTTCGGCTCAGGTCGTGATCTCGCAGTCTGAGTTCGAGCCCCGCGTCCGGCTCTGTGCTGGCAGCTCAGAGCCTGGAGCCTGTGCCTGTTTCAGATTCTGTGTCTCCCTCTCTCTCTGCCCTTCCCCCACTCATGCTGTATCTCTCTCCCTGTCAAAAATGAATAAACATTAAAAAAAAAATCAGAATCGCCCCTTGCCCCCACTTCAACCACACTTCGAATCTGCCCCTCCCACCCAACAATTACCATTAGGCTCCTGGTGGGTAGAATTGCCTACTGTTGGGGGATGTTTAAAGACTTTTTCTTCTTAATATGTATTCTTTTATTATTGCTAGATAAGCATGTCCCCATTTTGCAAATGGAAACAGTGGTGAAGAATGCTCACTTTGGAGCCGACAGCTCAGCCCCTCCAGTCACAAGCATATAATTGAGGACAAAGAAAGCGGAGGTAGTGGTCCCTACCCCAAAGGGTGGCAGAAGGTGAGGAGGAATTACAACACAAAGAGCACAGTGCAAGGGTCTGGCTTGTAGAGAACACCATGAGGCCGAGCGGTTAGGAGCAAGAACTCTCAGACGGCCTGGGTTCCAGTCCCAGCTCTGGGCCTCACGGCCTGCCTCGGTTTGTTCCCCACATGTGAAAAGGAAACACTGGTAGTACCACCCTCAGAGTTCTGGAATGGAGTGAGTTAATATTTGTAAAGTGGTTAGAATGGAGCCTGACACTTACTGTTCTACAAGTGTGTAAAAATATTAAGAGAATAGTAGATAAAAGGTAGTTGAAGCTATTAGTCGAGGCTGTGGTTTTTGGTGGTGGTGGGGATGATGTTATTGCAGTGAAAAAATGTCCACATCTAGAGATGGCCACCTGGGTTCTTGGCTCTTGTCACTGGGATTTTGGTTTCTAGACCAAATGACCAAATGACCAGTTTTAGGAAAGGAGGTCATCCTGACTTAAAGAACACTTACTTAATCCCTTGCTGGCTTTATGTTTATTTTTGTTTAATTTTTTATCGTGGAAACGTTCAAATATACCCTGTCCTCATGGACTGATTCTCTTTTTCTTGTTTGAGTCCCCCATGCTGCCATTAGTGGTCACTGTGGCTCTGAGACATGGCCTGGTCCTTGTCAAGGTTGAAGCAAGGAGACTTCTGAAGCTGGAGATTCCCTCATCTTTCTTGTAATTTCTGGTTTCTCAGCCCAGAGGATCAGATTGCACAGAAAGATAATGGGCCTTAATGAGCACCTGGAAATTCAGGTTGGGGCAGCGCACACTTCTTTGTCACTTCTCAAGGGGTGGGGCTTAGCCACCATTAAGACAAGATGACCCAAGCTGGTTAAGCTCCTTGGCTCAAAGTTATTTGCAGAACCGTTTAAAAATGTTCAGGCTGCCGCCCTTGGCAAGTCCAGTCCTGCTTGTCCCAACTTTCACTGCCCAGATTTGGGCCAGCTGGGGAAAGGAATTAAATCCGTGCATAAACCAGAGCAGCTCTTGTCCTTGTTTCTGTGACAGCCCCCCCCCCCCCCCCCGATCACCCCATTACTTCTGCTGGGATGGGTTCAGGGGAGGTTATTTGAAAAACATCTAGTTTGAGATGGAGATCCTATTTTAGACTTAAAAGGCAGTGTCTGCCCATCCTTCAAGGACTTTGCCTTTGTTCTTCTCATTTTTGGTTCCCCTGTTCATGTAGCACATACTTGGCTTCTAGCAAATACTTCTAGCTTGTCTACCCAAATGCACAGAAAAAATAATCATTATCTACTGCTTGCACTGCTCTTTCACTTGCAAAATGTGATCACATTTGCTGTCTTGGTTAATATTCACAAAAACCCTGAAGAGGTAGGCTCCATCAATGGTGGTATCCTTCATGTCCCAGTAGAGAAAACGGAGGCCCAGGGGGGTAAAGCATATTGTTTAAGGCCAGTCAGCAAGAACATGGTGGAATCTGGGTTTATTATCTGGTCACAGATATTAGATATAGAACCAGCCTATAAGGCGAGGGTAGAGGTGGGACCATGGCTGTGATTTTTTTTTTTTTTTTGTATAAACCTGGAGGACTGGGGGGTGGGGTGGGTGGGTGATTATTTGAAGGACCCTGCTCCCTTCCTGTGAACTATCTTTTGTTTGGCTGGATAGCAACTCCCAGTTACTTGTACAAGGTGGCCCCAGATTTCTGTCATCCCTGGATTCTAGCTAGGGGGCAAAATAAACCAGGGCCTTAACAGTCTCTTCAGGGCAAGGGAACGCGGTCATGAGAAACTCAGGGTAAGGGCCAGTCCCAGCTCTGCTTTCACTAAGGATAGGATGTCAAGCAATTTTCTTAAGCTCTCCAACCCTGGATTTCTTCATCTTCTGAATATCTTCATCTTCAAAATGGAAATGATCATGGTGTTCACCCACCCACACCAGTCAGGTCTTATTTTCTCTGGAAAGGGTGTGGCTGTTGGCTTCAGAAACATTTGCAAGGGTGGCCCCTGGTGGAAGAAAGTGAAAACTGCAGCCCAGGAATTAGGGGTGGCTTTAGGACTTTGTGGCAGAGACGTGATCCTCATGAATGTAGAGGTGTCTAGCCTTGTAAAATAGGCTCAAGAGCAGGAGTTTTTATAAAAGATCTATTTGGAAAAAGTAAAAATTACACTAGAGAAATGAAGGGGGAGTATTTGAAAGGGATGAAAACAGGCCACCTTGAGAAGTTCCCAGAATGAGCTGCTTTATCAGCTGTTCCCTGTGTCTAGCTGGCTCTTGAGACAGGTTTCTGCAAGACTGTCTCCTTCAGGTCTCTGCTCAGCCACCTCCACCTCAAGAGGCTTGCTCTCATCATCCAGTAATAGCTACGCCTTTCTGAATCCCCCTCTCCTGATCACTCTTGTATTACTCTCTTTAATTCCTTTCTGTCTAGCATTTATCACTTCCTGAGATGATTGATTTCTGTATTTGTCCATGTTTTCCACAACAGTTTAAGCTCAGTGAGGAACAGTGCCTTGTCTGTCTTGTCTACAAGTTTGTCCTTAGAGCTCAGCACAGCTTCTGGCATAGAGCTTGGTGGAAACCTGTAGAATGAGCACTTTAGGACATTTTTCACCACCAGCGTCACCATCTTTGGGTATTGGTGGTCTTTAAGTGTTAATACCTTAATAGCTATGAAGTTTTAAGTAGAGTTTAGAAGTCATTGGTCATAACATTCCCCCACCCAAGTAGTCCTTCCCTGTCTTTTGCATTTGTCTTGCTGCCCTGTATGATCAGGTTGAAGACTTTCTGTGCAACTTTCATTATCTCCCCTGACAATGATCAATTTCTCTTCTGCATCAGATTGAAAGCAGGTATTACCTCTCTATGCCTGAGATAATAAAAATAGAATTAGCACTCAACAAGTATTTACAGTTATCAATGTCTTCTGTGGGACACTCATGAGGGTTGAATAAATGATTAACCAAAGTCACATTTGTTTTCAAAAACTTAATTGGACAGACATTAATATAGTGCTTATTATGTGCCAAGCACATAGAGATGTAACTTAAGTCAACCCTAGGGGCACCTGGGTGGCTCAGTCAGTTGGGCATCCAACTTCGGCTCAGGTCGTGATCTTGCGGTCTGTGAGTTCGAGCCCCGCGTCGGGCTCTGTGCTTGGAGCCTGGAGCCTGCTTTGGATTCTGTGTCTCCCTCTCTCTCTGACCCTCCCCCGTTCATGCTCTGTCTCTCTCTGTCTCATAAATAAATAAACAAACAAACAAACAAACGTTAAAAAAACAAACTTAAATCAACCCTAGTAGGTAGTTGCTTTTATTGCCTTCATTCTACAGATGGGTAGACTGAGGCACAGGGAGATTAATTTGCCCAAGGTCACAGAGCTAATAATAAGCAGAGCTGGGACTTGAACCAGGTAGCCTGTTCCAGAGTCCATATTCTTTAGAGAGAGTGAGTGTGAACGAGGGAGAGGGATAGAGATAGAGGGAGGGAGAGTATCAAGCAGGCTCCACGCACAGCTCAGAGCCTGACCCAGAGCTTGATGCCATGACCCTGGGATCACGAGTTGAGTCAAAATTAAGAGTGGGATGCTTAACCAGCTGAGCCACCCAGGGGGCCACCCCCAGAGTCCGTACTCGTTATCATCATGCCATGTCCCTCTCTCATTGTCTGCCACTGGTTTTGAAATGTCAACATTTATGTATTTATTTAAAATGTTTATTTTATTTATTTTGAGAGGGGAGGGAGGGAGAGAGAGAAAGAGAGAGAGAGAGAGAATGAATGAATGAATGAATGAATGAATCCCAAGCAGCCTTCATGCTGTCAGTGCAGAGCCCAACTCAAGGCCCAATCCCACGAACTGTGAGAGGATGACCTGAGCTGAAGTTAAGAGTCAGATGCTTAACCAGATGCTTAACCAAATGAGCCACCCAGGCTCAGTTACCCCACCTGCTACTTAAATGTAGACTCTGCAATGTCTCACTGTACCTTAGTCTCTAACTTTTGGGTTCAGCAAGCATTCTGTCTCAGTAATCTTAGTGGTCTGTTTTTATATTGTCAACAGCCAACTGAAGGAGAGGTCCCTTTTGTTATTGAAAAGAAGTTACTTTCTAGACAGGTCACTGTTTGTAGTTTACAAGTAGATAAGAAAGAAAATCAGGGGCGCCTGGATGGCTCAGTCGGTTGGGCGGCCGACTTCGGCTCAGGTCATGATCTCGCAGTCCGTGAGTTCGAGCCCCGCGTCAGGCTCTGTGTGGACAGCTCGGAGCCTGTGCCTGTTTCAGATTCTGTGTCTCCCTCTCTCTGACCCTCCCCCATTCATGCTCTGTCTCTCTCTGTCTCAAAAATAAAGAAACGTTAAAAAAAAATTTAGAAAAAAAGAAAGAAAATCAGACCACAATGAACAGTCTTCCTGTAATTGTGAAGAACATGATGATAATATTGACTACTTTGGTATCTTTGCTGTTCTGTCTCCAGACGATGGCTTGTTTTGCGTGAGTCAGGCTTTTGGTGGGTGAACCACGTTTGCTTTTTAGAGAAGGAACACTCATGTCTTTAATCTGCCCCATTTCCTAATCGCTGTGACGTGTGCCCTGCAGTGAGTTTTGAAGGATGCACCGGTCAACCAAGGACAGCCTATTTTTCTGATGACACGCGAATCAAAGTGGGCAGCGATGGTGTGGTTAGCGTCAGACGGCCTCTGCAGCTTCATAAACCAGAGATGAGTTTTCTCGTCCACGCCTGGGACTCCAGCCGCAGGAAGCTGTCCACCAAAGTTACGCTGAAGGCAGCAGTGCGCCATCACCACCGCCATCACGTACGTTGGAGCATTTCTTGGAAGTTCACCATTGTTTTAGTCCTCTGGCTAATGCAGGTTCCCTAGCCTTGGCACCATTCACATTTGGGGCTGGATGGTTTTCTGTTCTGATGTTTAGCAGCATCCCTGGATGTAGCCCACCAGATAGATACCAGCAGCATGCCCCTAGCTGTCATAACCAAAAATGTCTCCAGACAGCCAATGCCCCCCGGGTTGGAGAATCACCTCTAGTTGAGAACCATTGGTCTAACTGAACTAATCGTTGGGAATTTTTTTGAGTAGGTGCGGGGAGGGATCAGCCGGAATGATGGCGCAGTGTAAATACCTGTATTTTCTGTGGGAAGTGTAGAATAGTGGGTAAGAGCATGGACACTATCTGGGACTGAATCATAGCCCTGCCACTTACTGCCTGAATAGATATAGGAGAGTTACTTAACCCCTCTGTGCTTGAAATTCCTTATCTGTAAATGCAGATAATAATGAGTGCCTGAATTAATACATGTGAAATGATATAACTGTGCTAGGCATACAGTAAGTACTCAGTAATTGTTAACTGTCTTTTTCTTGGAGGGAGAATGAGCAGGAGATCAATCCTCTGATCATTTTATTTTACTCTTTGTGTTTCTAGTGGGGAGAGTCTTGGGAGGGGAAGAGAAGACTCAATGGGAAACATTTTTTTTAAGTTTTATTTATTTATTTTGAGAGAGAGACAGCGTGAGCAGGGGCAGGGCAGAGAAGGAGAGAGGGAGGGAAAGAGAGAGTGTGTGTGTGTTATTGGGTATGTGAGTAACTAATATGTAGGAATGCAGTACTGGGAAGGATTTCTTATCTCATGTCTGTCTTGTGCATTTTGAAACAAATTTGAAAAGCCAGGAAATAGTGCTTAAATCACATTTGGCAAACAGTGATCAGTGATTATGTGGGGAGTGGGAGATGGAATTGTCCTCTGGAACCTTTACAGTATTATGGTTAATCACTTTAAAGCACTTAAACAATTTGGAAGAAACTTTGCTTCCATCTTCAACTATCTTATTTCCCTGTGTGTGCATAAAGCTATCTTTATCACACATGAAAACTGTTCAATACAAGTCTCAAAGGGCGTTTTTGGTTCCCATCCCAACAGCTTTAGTTAGAACAAATGGAAACTCAATAGATAAAACAACACAATGAGGTTAAAGAATTTGTATTGATCACAAAGTAGTTCTTAGCACCAATTCCTAAAACTTACCTCATCTTGGCTGATAACTCCACTTTGGAGGCCTATACCCCAAGGAAAAACATAAAAGAAAATTGAAACACTTGAATATCCAGTTGTTGAATAAGCTCTGATATTACATCATCAGAGTGTAATGTTCTTTTAAAAACAACAGGTATAATATATATAGGCTTGAAATAACTTGCAAAATAATATCAAACTCTCAAATGTATAGTTGTGTATGCACACTGGTTACTTGAACTCTGGACATGAGAAGGATCAAAAGAGAATGCCATCTTTATTATATGGCAGAGAGGTTCATTGGGTTGTGTTTTGTTATTAAGTTAAAGTCATCGACTGCCCTCAGAATGCTGGAGATGCTGGCTGGGTCAGTGGAACTGTTGGGCCTGTATTATTTCTCCTGAATTACCTGATTTTGTTCTTCATCTCCTTTCCTTTTAGGACACTCTCTCCGAAACCCAGACAGAAGTGCTCACATTTCCCAACTCCCAGCATGGTCTTAGAAGACAGAAGAGAGACTGGGTTATCCCTCCTATCAGCTGCCCAGAAAATGAGAAAGGCCCATTTCCTAAAAATCTGGTTCAGGTAGAGAGCAGGAAGTTCTTTACTTCTCTGGGAGCAATTTGTCAGAGAAGGACTAAGAAGAAAAAGGGATAATGCTGTTTCTTTCTGTTTGGTCTTCAGATCAAATCTAACAGGGACAAAGAAATCAAGGTTTTCTACAGCATCACTGGCCAAGGGGCTGACACACCTCCTGTTGGTGTGTTTATTATTGAAAGAGAAACAGGATGGCTGAAGGTGACGGAGCCTCTGGATAGAGAACAAATTGCCAAGTACATTGTGAGTATCTCTCAGAAGCCTGTTAACAATGGGGTCATATCCTCCCAAAATTTTTTGGTCAACCCATGTTGGATCCCTAGATCAGGTGCTCTGGACATGTGAGGCTTAATTTGATAGCTCTGTACCTGTTAATAAAGGGAGATGACAGGAGAGCTGGGGAAAAATTGGGGGGGGGGGAGGGGAGCATTAATATTTTCTTTGTTAGGAATAAAGAGAGGAGAGTCCTTATGCATGAGTTAAGACCCAAGGTAGCAACTTTTGGGGCCAAAAGTCCCTGACCCAGAGGAAGAGGCCAGTGATGACATTGGGGAGCAAAAGCCATTCTTAGACCTTGGTATCAGAGTAAGCTTGGAGAGCTGAAGGGTAATGCATTGAGGCCAAATGTAGAAAAATCTGGGGAGACACTAGACTGGAGCAGTCAGAGCAAACATTAGCCTGCTGGGAATGAATCAGAGTGTTTTAGGGTTCTACTGTTTTCTCCTAGGCCTGGCTCCCTAGCCCTCCTATGGGAAATGGGAGCTCTGACCTGGTAGCTGTGTTCTCCAGCCCATGAATCTTTACATATCATGACCTCAAACATTGTCATGACACCACTGAAGCAGCAGCACATGTCCGAGAAAAGTTCTCTGCTAGGGTGTCCTTCCTTGGGTCTTGGAGAGTAGTTGGGGGGGGGGGGGGTGGAGGCCAGTCACATGACTCCTTCCCTTTCTTCCCCCTGGTTGGGACCCACGTAACCTTCACTTGGCTGTTTCAGCTGTACTCTCATGCTGTGTCTTCAAATGGGCATGCAGTCGAAGACCCAATGGAGATTGTGATTACGGTGACAGATCAGAATGACAACAAGCCCGAGTTCACCCAGCAGGTCTTTGAAGGTTCTGTCATGGAAAGTGCTCTTCCAGGTATGGCCAATACATAAGGTGCGTAGTTCCCAGAAAGACACTTAGATTCTTTGGACTTAAGAGTGTTGGGCTGGTGTTTGGGGTCAGGCCCTTCATAGCGATAGAACTTCTTTAGAAGCTTGCACCATGTGTATAAAACATCCCTTCTACAGAAATGTGTATTATAAAATAGGAGCATTTTAAGAACCTTCCGTGATTAAGAAACAGATGCATGCCATTCATGACCACATTCTTTTCTGTCCCCTGTAAAGGTAACCGCTGCCCTGACTTTTGTGGTAATCATTCCTTTGCTTTCATTTGTCTATTTCACTGTGTGTATATTTATCTCTATATAAGCTCTTGTTTGTTTTGCATGTTTTCAAACTTTATGTACAGGGAACCACACTCTACATGTATTTCTGTGGCATGCTTCTGTCGTTTAGCTTTATGTACATACGGTTCTTTGTGTTCGTGCCTATAGTAGTCCAAGGCCATTCATTCTCATTGTCATGTAGTACTTCTTTGCATATATCTCCTGATAGAAACATGCAAGACTTTCTCTAGGGTATAAATCCGTAATGGTAGATGGCTCAGTTGTATTGTATGTGCCTGACATACAATACAAGTATTGTACTTGCTGACAAGCTGTTTTCCAAAGGGATTGAACCAGTTTACAGTCCCACCAGCAACATATATATCCTGGAATTTTAGACTTTTCCGCTCTGTTGACTGTGTGGTGGTATCTCCATACAATTTTAAATTGCATTTCTCTGCTTTATTAATGGGCTAAGCATTTTCTGTGTTTGCCGGCCCTTTGGGTTTCTTATGACTTCTTTCTTCGTCTTTTGCTCTTTTTTTTCCCCCTTGGGCTATTTTTTTCCTTTTCCTAGTGATCCCTAAAGAATTTTTTTTGATATGATCAGCACTAGTCCTTTGTCAGTCACAGGTGCTATAAGTATTCTCTTCTACCTTGAAGGCAGTGATCTCAAGTGACCATCCTCTCTGGTGAAGCCGTGACTTACAAGCCACATCGGAAATTTGTGGGATTTTTCCTAGTTTTCACCTCATTCACTCTGTTTGAGAGACATGGCACTGTTTCAGTTTAAGGTTACTTATTCCCCATAGTCCTCCCCTCCAGCCCAATCCAAAGTATCTTGTGGCAAAGCTGAGTCCTTGGAACACTGCTCATTTGGTGGAATGCTGTCGTCAACCCTCCCCCCCGCACTGGTAAGAATTTTGGAAATCAGAAAATGGAGAGCCATGACACAGTACCAACCCTAGGCTTCTCCTGGAACATTCTGGACAGAATTGAGCTGAGCAATCTTGACCAAAATCCAAAGTGCAGCTTAACTGAATCTTCCTCTCCTTTGGCACTTCCAGGAACTTCTGTGATGCAGGTCACGGCCACAGATGCAGATGACGACGAGAATACCTACAATGCCGCCATCGCATACACCATCCTCTCCCAAGAGCCCCCGCTGCCTCAGAGCACAATGTTCACCATCAATAGGGACACAGGAGTCATCAGTGTGGTCACCACCGGGCTGGACCGGGAGGTCAGGGGTCAAGAGGATATAGAGGGGGTTGAGGGCAAATAGACATCAGCTAGATCACGTGGACCGTGCAAAACTCGGCAGAGGCCAGTTGCCATGTAGCATGTTATGGTCTGAGCTTTGCATCTAAACATCTGTCTAGAGGTTTTATACCTAGAAGGCAGGCTAGCATTCAAGCAAATGATAAAGTGTTTTGATGCTCTGGGCTGGGCTGGGCCTGATGTGGTTCTGGGTCCTGACTCCAATGTGTTTGATCTCTGCAGAGTGTCCCCATGTACACTCTGGTGGTTCAGGCTGCTGACCTGCAAGGCGAAGGTTTAAGTACAACCGCAACAGCCGTGATCACGGTCACTGACATCAACGATAACCCTCCCATCTTTGAACCAACCACGGTAATTTTGCAGCCCCTCGGTTTTCAAAGAAAGGTCCTCTGTTGTTTCACAGTGCTCATGGGTGAAGCCTTTGACAGCTTTCCCTAGACTACTGAACTTCAGAAAGCAAGCAGATTGGGGTGGCAGTTGTCCCTGCCATCATTAGCCTGGGCCCTATTGGCACACGTTTGTGAAATTATAAATGGCACCTGAGGTGCCTGGCTGGCACAGTCAGTGGAGAATGTGACTCTTTTATAATTTTTTAAATATTTTTTTGATGCTTTTATTTATTTTTGAGAGAGAGAGAGGGATATGACAGAGCATGGCTGGGTGGGGGGGGGTGGCGGGGGGAGCAGAGAGAGAGGAAGACAAAGAATCCAAAGCAGGCTCCAGGCCCTGAGCTGTCAGCACAGAGCGCCACGTGGGGCTTGAACTTCACTGTGAAATCATGACCTGAGCCGAAGTTGGAAGCTTAACTGACTCAGCCACCCAGGCACCACAGAGCATGTGACTCTTGATCTGAGGGTTGTGAGTTTGATCCCCATGTTGGGTATAGAGATTACTTTAAAAAAGAAAAAAAGGGGGGGCACCTGTTGAATTCATGTTTTCATTTTGGGTATCTTGGTCACAAGTCCTACCAGGTTTTGTTTATTCATTGAACAAATATTTTCTTTCTATTCTTTTCTTTTTTTAATCTTTATTTATTTTTGAGAGAGAGAGAGAGTATGAGTGGGGAGGAACAGAGAGAGAGGGAGACACAGAATCCAAGGCAGATTCCAGGCTCTGAGCTGTCAGCACAGAAGCCCGACATGGGGTTTGAACTCATGAACCACAGTATCATGACCTGAGCCCAAGTCGGATGCTTAACTGACTGAGCCACCCAGGCACCCCAGAACCTTAAATCTTAATACATTAATTAGAAATTAGCTCAGTGGTTAATAACAGAGACTTGTTATGTCCTAAACAAATAAGCGTAAACTTTCTGGTGTCACAAAAAGCCCAGAGCTAGATTATCTGTGGTGTCAATGAAACCTCTTTTGCCTTACTTTGCCACCATCCTTGGTGCATAGCTTCCATCCTCGGTGTCCCCTTATGGCCCCAGATGGCTGCTAGCCCTCCAGCTATGTCTGTGCCTCGTTCAGGAAGGAAGCAAGGCCACGGGGAGCACAAGGCATTGCTGCTAAGTGAAGTCCTCTTATTTCTGTGCAGACCCATACAAGTTCCATTTACCTCTTAGCAACTGTAGTCTTCAAGGATGACTGGAAGTAAAATACATTGTCTGGGCACTTTGCTGCCTCCAACAATACATTTCGCGAAGAAGCGGTGAATGGATATTAGTATTCAATTAGCAGTGTCTGCCACCCTAACCTAGGCATTGTGAGTAACATTTATAGTAAGATTTGACAGGAGGTTGGCCAGCGCGGGACAGGGGACAATGGAAGAGTGCTCCAGGCAGAGGGATCAGCATATGCAACATGCTCTGAATCAGTGAAAAGCTTGATGCATAGCAAGAACTGAAAACCAGTCAGTGTAGTGAACTAAATGAGGTTGGGTCCTGCACGACCTTGTAGACTGAGGTAAGAATGTTAGAATTTATCCTGAGTGCAAGGGGATGTCATCAAAGGTTTTAAGCAGAGGACTCTACTGACCAGACTTTTGTTGTAAGAAAATTATTGGTACCACTGGGAATGATAGGGAGAGGAGAGTAATGGATAAGCCACAGTGTCTTGAATTTGATTAAGACCATAGTCATCAACTGGGTCAGAGTGTGCTGTGAGGGGCTCAAGTAGCCAGGTCCTTAAAAAGCTTCTTCAGGTAGTCATGAAGGATGATGTTCCTTGAGTAGTATTGGCTGCTCCACCAATAAGAAACAGAGGCTCAACTGATGGAGTGGGCATTTCCTCCAAGACTCTTCTCCTTGAATCTTGGGCTCAGAAAGTACTCCTTTAGCCCTCTAGGCCCTGGCTCATCTATTGGGTCTCAGGATGTCCTAAGTGGTCCATTTTCTCCTTTGCTCTGTAGTACCAGGGGCAGGTGCCTGAGAACGAAGCTAATGTCGAAATCACCGTACTCAAAGTGACTGACGCCGATGTCCCAAATACCCCAGCGTGGCAGGCCGTGTACACCATATTGAACAATAAGGATGACCAATTTGTCGTCACCACAGACCCAGTAACCAATGATGGCATTTTGAAAACAGCTAAGGTTTGTATGGTGCCTGGCAAGATGCAGAAACTGACATCTTGGAAACTCCCCTGTCCACTGGTGTCTTCTCAGAAGTAGAAGTAGCACGGCATTGGTGGGGTAAGGGTGGGAGGCTTTCCCAGGATCTGTTGCACCATTTGGGATTTGCAGTGACTATTCCAGCACATGTGAGACTCAGGAAGCTCCTTGAGGTTGAAGAGAAAGAAAATACCATGTGTTTTAAAAGGCTTGCTCCCTTAAACATTTATCTACTCCTCCCCTCCATATCCATTTTGCAAATAAAAGGGAAAATAGTCTACTGGTCTCTGCCATTTTGCTGGATTATTTTAGAAGTGGGACAAATGACTTTTTGAGAAATGTTTTGGAAACCTGAAGACTTAGGAAGTTGGGTGATTTACTTGTTGAGGTTACTCAGAGTTCATGGATCCCTGAATCAGCCCCAAGGCTTTGACTTCCTCTTGAGCAAGTGAGCAGACCATTCTGCATTATTACTTTATGCATTACTTACTACATAATCTTATCTCCCCCTAACCATCCAACGTCAACATTGTCTATGCTACCAACAAAAGAAAGAAGCTAGTAAAATGAGTCCCTACCATACACAAAGTCCTTCATCAAAGTTCCCAGTTTTTTCCTTATGGCATCTCCATGAAGTATTCCTTTTCCTACATATTTAGATGTAGAAACAGATCCAGAAGTTAAGTTGCCTGGATCACACAGCTAGGATATGACCCAGCTGGGCTTTGACCTTGTTGCTGACTGATCTGAACTGCATGTTGACAGTAAACTTAATTGAGGTCATTGAGGTGGACAAGCAGGGTCTTCTGTCCGTCTGCTGTCACATGGATGGCATGTCACATGGGATGTGAACATTCTTACTGGCCTTGAATAATGAATGACTTAATGTGCTAGTGTTTGTTCACTGGGGTTTGCTGTTTGATGTGTCCCGTAGTTTGTTTTTATTCTTCTCCTAGGGTTCTCATCTTTATTATGATTGCATGGTAGTCATTGGGAGCTTTGTAAAACTATGCATGTCTGGGCCCCACCCTCAGAGACTGCTATTTACTGGGTTAGAGTGCAGGCCTCCATTTTCTTCAAAAGTTCTCAAGTTAATTCTTCCTAATTAACTAGATTAGCTAGATTTGAGAACCCCTAGGATATTGCTAACCAAAAGCAATAGTTAAGGACTTAATTTTATTTATTTTTTTAACTAACATAAAATGTATTTTTGAATTCTTTTTTTTTTTTTTTGCTCCTTAGGGCTTGGATTTTGAGACCAAGCGACAATACATTCTGTATGTGGCCGTGGAGAATGTGTCCCCGTTTGAGGTTATTCTCTCCACCTCCACAGCCACAGTCACCGTGGACGTGGAGGATGTGAACGAAGCCCCCATCTTTGTGCCTCTCCAAAAGGAAGTGCACATACCTGAAGACTTTGGTGTGGGTCTGGAAATCACGTCCTACACTGCTGAGGATCCGGACCAGTTTATGGAACAGAGGATAACGTAAGTGTGAGGATTTTTTGACAGACTTGCAACAATTGAGTATGAGTGTATGTGTGTGTATAAAATACTTTGTTCATAGCATTTTACCATCATCGGTCTGTGCAAGTCCCCTCCTCCCCCCCCCGTTTTTTTCTAATTCCATTTTACTCTCATTCTCCACACTTTTTCCGTTCCCTCCATAGCCAGCCATTCCCGATTTACTGTTGCTTCCTGTTTGCAAGTTCATGCAGTGTACTAAGAATGTGGTTTTAATTTACATACATGATGTCGTGTTAGAAGTAGCTCGGTATTTCTTCTCCTTTTAAACTTGAAGTCACCCCATAATCTAAATCACACCCACGGATGTTGAAACCACACCTGCCAACCAACAACAACACCCCACAACCATCTATGATAAAGAATGTTCTTAATTTTTTGAGGGCTGGATTTGACTAGGAAAAAACTATGAGAATACAAATCCAAAGAGGACACATGTGTCTTGTTAGTAATACTGTGATTTCCAAGAAGTAATGGGCCTCTGCCAATGCGCCCACTTCCTCTTCTTGGAGAGGTAGGTTCCTACCTGTTAACATGTACTTTAGGGGAAACTGTCACGACACCTGAAGTATCTTCTTCTAAAGTTTATTTAAGTGATCTCTACCCTCAATCTTGAACTCATGACTCGGAGATCAAGAGTCACATGGTCTTTCAGTTGAGCCAGCCAGGTGCCCCAGGCTCTCAACTATTTAGAGAAAAACATACAAATCCAGAATAGCGTCTTGCATAGTAATTGAGTGTGTTCTTGTTTGGTGGGGTGTTTGTGTTTTAGCATCAGTGCTTTTGACTGGTTCAAGATGAAGTTCAAGCCGAGTTTAAGTGTGATTTCAGCCTCAGTGGTTAGTTTGGGAAGTGCTGATTCTGTCCTAAGTGAAAGGGCTCCTGAATACCTTTGGACCACACATGTGCCCTGTATAGGAGGAGCTATATAAAAGGTGCAGGTAGAGATCTTAAAGGCTGCTAGCACTGAGTCATTAGGTCAAGAGTGATGGGGAATTTTTAAATGAAGGAACCAGGCTGATAACACCCAAACCTTCTGATTGTATTTAACATTTACTTAAAAAAAAAAAAAAAAAAAGTAAGGACAATATAACATAATGTACCACTTGATATGTATGATTCAGTAGCATGCACACAACGTCACTATGGAAATATTTTTTTTTGGAGTAAACTAAAGTTGAGGCAGAACCTAGTTAAGCGTTAGAATCTGATTTTGCAGAAATGCAGAGAATGAAGAAACAAATGCCACAAATCTGGCCAAATGCAGAATGTGGGAACTGTATGACAAATGACACTGGAATAAGTGGCAAAAGGGCAGGGAGGACTGCTTTAGATCAAAAGAATATTAAGAGGCAAATGAACCAATTGTAATATGTAGACTACAACTTGAAGATAGATTCAACACTCCAACTATAAAAGATACCTTGGAGTCAGTTAGAGAAATTTAAGCATGGACGTGGCATTAGATGACAGTAAGTAATTATTACTGTTTTTGTTAGATGTGTTGGTGGCATTATGATTATGTTTTGTTTTATTTTTTTCTAATTTACTTATTTATATGGGGCACCTGGCTGGCTCAGTTGGGTAAGTGGCTGACTTCAGTTCAGGTCATGATCTCATGGTTCATGAGTTAGACTCCTGCATTGGATCTCTCTGCTGTTGGTACAGAACTTGCTTTGGATCCTCTGTCCCCATCCCTTTCTGCCCCTCTCCCACTGGTTCTCTCTCTCTCTCAAAAATAAACATTAAATTAAAAAATTTTTTAAAACCTTATCTATATATGCTAAGATATTTACAGGAAAAATCTTTTGACATTTGAGATTTGCTTTAAAATAATCTTAATTTCAGGGCACCTGGTTGGCTCAGTCAGTAGAACATATGACTTTTCATCTTGGAGGTCACGAGGTCAAGCCCTATGTGAAGTGTACAGATTACTTAAAATCTTAAAATACTTCAAATGTGTTGAATTTGTACATGTATCCAATGTACTGCTCATAACCCAAGGAGTCCTAGGTGGTCCAAACTATTAGGGCTAGTAAGAAGTGTTTTGTTTTGTTTTTTTTTTTTAATTTTTTTTTTAATGTTTATTTATTTTTGAGACAGAGAGAGACAGAGCATGAACGGGGGAGGGTCAGAGAGTGGGAGACACAGACTCTGAAACAGGCTCCAGGCTCTGAGCTGTTAGCACAGAGCCCGACGCGGGGCTCGAACTCACAAACCGCGAGATCATGACCTGAGCCGAAGTCGGACGCCTAACCGACTGAGCCACCCAGGCGCCCCAAGAAGTGTTTTTAATCAAGGTTGAAAACTATAGTGGGAAACCAAAGACCTCTTGTATGGTTTTCGTTGAATGATGAAGCCTTGGACTGTATGGTTTCCAGGCCAGTTGATGCCTTAGCTTGCAGTAGTGTAAGGGTCATTTAAAGCTTCTCTTTGGGCAAGTACGGGGACCAAGTCTGTGTGTAGAGGCCCTTACTCCTGGAACAAAGACCACTTGCTAAGTTCATGGCTTTGTACTCCTAAGGAAGTGGGGATATGCCTGGAGGTATCCAGGGCTCTTTTATCCTTAGCTTTTTTGCTTCTTTTTCTGAGCCTTGCCATGACCCTAGCAGATAGCTGGGCAGTATATCTCTCTTTTTCATGCCTTTGTTTTCTCTGATTGACTGCTTCTGGTACTCCCAAGTAGGTATAGCTTAACAGATCATTCTGGCATTTTGAATAAAACTTTTCTCTCCCTTTGTAAGGCCAGAAGGAACTTGAGCTTCTCTGGCACCTGCCATGAAAGGCCAGTAGTACAGCGCATCCTCCAGTCACTGTGTCAACACGAGTTTCCAAGTGTTCATGGTGGGGGTTTTGAGTGGCATATTGCCACCATTTGAGTACTGTACCCTTTGGGGAGCTGACCTATAAGACTCTGCTTTAAAAATACATAAGGAGGGGCACCTGTGTGGGTCAGTTGGTTGTGTCCGACTCTTGATTTCAGCTCAGGTCACGATGTCACGGTTTGTGGGATCAAGCCCAGAGCCTGCTTGGGATTCTGTCTCTCCCTTTTTCTCTGCTCCTCCCCTGCACATTCTGCTTCTCCCTCTCAAAATAAATAAATAAACTTAAAAAAAAAACAAAACCTTAAAGTTCATAGTACTCCTTGCTTCAGGCAAAAATTACCCAAAGATACTAAATATATTGGGTGAAAGTTAGTTGGTGAACAGGATATTGTCACATTTTCTCCCCTCAGACCATAGACTAATGGTCTTTTTTCCCCTTAGGAAAAAAGTACCTTTAATGGGAAGAAATCAGGTGCCCTATCCCTTATCCAAGTGATCAAAGTTAACCAAGAAAAGAACAGATGTCATGTGCCTCTTAATGTCCTCCTGAGAAGGACAGTCATCACTTATCCAGTGCTCTTGCTTCCCTTTCCCTCACATGAATTGAGTTTACTTAGAAGGGAATAATCAGACCAGCCCAGATTGAGGAGCTTTCTCCAAAACAATTGGCCTGCACATTTCAAAAATACCAGTGTTGAGAAAGAATGGAAAGGCTAAGGAATGTTTCCAAATTGAGGAAACGTGACATCTAAATGTCATGCGTAGATGGATCCTGAATCAGGGCAGGGATGCTCCGGAGGACAGTTTTGGGGAAATTGACAATTTAAATATGTACCATATATTAAATGTTACATTTCCTGAAACTAAAAATCCAATTGTGATTATATAATAGAATGCCTCTGTTCTGAGGGGATAATACGCCGAAGTATTTATGAGTAAGAGAACATGATGGCTGCAACTTCTTCTCAAATGGTTCAACAATGGGTGAATCCAGGTGAAGGGGACATGGATGGTCACACCTTCCTGTAGATGTGAACGACGAACAAAGAGGAACCTTAGCCTTCTTAGCTATGTGCCGTTCACTCTTGTATTCTAAGCCAGAGCTTGTGCCTTTTCAGGTATCGGATTTGGAGGGATGCTGCCAACTGGCTGAGGATTGATCCAGACACTGGTGCCATTTTCACTCGGGCTGAATTAGACAGAGAGGACTTTGAGCATGTGAAGAACAGCACGTACACGGCCCTCATTATCGCCACCGACAATGGTAAGGATGTTCTTAGGGTTTGGCCTTGGCCGCCTCACCCTCCCGGCTCGTTTGCTTCTTTGCCCCCCACCTTTCTTTTAGAGGCAAGAGTTCATTCTTCCTCTTTTATCCTTAAACAAAAAACATACGATTTTCAAGGGCACAAATAATTTAGGTCAAGTAGAAGTGCTTTTCACCATTCCCTCTTTATACCTGAACCCACTCCTTCCCCACAGGAGCCAGACTGCCTGGGTCCAGAGCCTAGGACATAATACCTATGTGACTTTGGACTTACAAGCTTATTTCTATGTCCCTCAGTTCCACTATCTGACAAAATGATAATACCCCATCTAGATTTTTAATGAATTCATTTATGTAAACATGCCTAGAAGAGTGTCTGCTACATAGTACTACTCTATAAGGACTATCATTATTTTTATCATCATCATTATTAGTGAAATGTGACTCCCTCTGGGCTGTTTCTGTGTGTTTGAATTCAATTTTCTGCATATGAATTATAGTTTATTATAAAGCCACTATCTAGTTTATAGCCTGGTTTTATTGTAAAAACCATTATTTTATACATGTTGATTTCTATTAAATTTTTCATTTACTTGATATGTAATTTATTATTATTTACAATATGTCTTTAAGACACAGATTTACTTTGGCACTTTATAGATTTACCTCTTGGTAATAAAGAAATGTTACCTAGGGCTGCCTGGGTGGCTCAGTATGTTAAGCATCCAACTCTTGATTTTGGCTCAGGTCATGATCTCATGGTTCGTGAGTTTGAGCCCCACAATGAGCTCTGCCCTGACAATGTGGACCCTGCTTGGGATTCATTCTCTCTCTCTCTCTCTCTCTCTCTCTCTCTCTCTCTCTCTCTCTCTCTGCCCCTCTCCTGTACACACATGCTCTCGCTCGCTCTGTCTCAAAAATAAATTTGAAAAATTAAAAAATAATAAACTGTTACCTGGATCTAGCATAATTTAATTATTCACACATTAAAGAACACTGGGATGGTTTCTACTTGGTCATTATTTCCAAGACTTTCATACGTAAACATCCTTGTACATGCCTCTATGTGCAAGTATTTCCCCTGGCTAGATATTTAGAAATAGAATTATTGTTAGAACCTACTCACTTCCTGACATTGTGAATGAGTCTCTTTCCCTCACTAACTTACCAGCTTTCTGAAGTAGTTGACAATCTAGAAAACACAGCAAAGCGAGTAAGGCCATGATGGAGCTGGACGGATGGCTGTTGAATGGTGCAGCCTCCATCACATTGTGAATGTGCTGGGGAAAGATAAACCTGTTAGAATTTAAAGCCTGTCCCTGGAGCTGTCATTTGGGAGTTAGTGAGGAAGGCAAGTTAGACCTTGACTGGGTCCCATTTGCAGCCTGAAGCAGGCTCCAGGCTCTGAGCTGTCAGCACAGAGCCCGACGTGGAGCTGGAACCCACAAACCGAGAAATCGTGACCTAAGCTAGAGTCAGACGCTTAACTGACTGAGCCACCCAGGCGGCCCATGTTTATTTATTTTTGAGAGAGAGAGAGAGAGAGAGAGAGCGTACACAAGCTGGGGAGGGACAGAGAGAGGGGGACAGAGGATCTGAAGTGAGCTCTTCACTGACAACAGAGAGCCCAAAGCGGGACTTGAACTCATGAACCCTGAGATCATGACCTGAGCCAAAGTTGGATACTTAACCAACTGAGCCACCCAGGTGCCCCTAATTAGAAAAAATTTTAAATGGCCCCTGCTGGGTTTTTGGGTTTTTTTTTTTTTCCTCTCCCGTAAGGTAAAAGGATTCATTCATGGATGAATGCATAAATAAAATATGGTATATGTATACAATGGAATATTAAAACATGGATAAATCTTGGGGGCATTATGCTAAGTAAAAGCCATGTCACTAAAAGATAAATACTGTATAGTTTCACTTAAGGTGTGAAAGTGGTCAAATTCATAGAAACAAAGTACAATGGTGGTAAGGGGCGGGGAGGGGGCTGGGGAGAGAAGGAAAGCAGGGAGTTATTTAATGGCTACAGAGTTTCAGTCTTGCAAGATGACACTGTTCTGGAGATCAATGTGAATATACTTATACTGTTGAGCCTAAAATGTAAAATGAACTTTAAAATGGTTAACATGGTAAATTTTATGCTATGTGGGGTTTTTTTTAAAGCCATCATTTTTTTAAGGGTAAAAAGAAAAAATAATCACCACATTCTTGCCACCCAAGCATGATTAGAGGTTTGAGATAATAGTCCTGTGCATTTTTTTCTATAACAAACTAATATTGGGGCACCTAAGTGGCTCACTTGGTTAAGTGCCCAACTCTTGATCTCAGCTCAGGGTTGTGAGTTGGAGCCCCACGTTGGGCTCCATGGTGGGCATGGAACCTACTTAAGAAAAAAAAAAAACCACACTAATATTAATGATGATGCTTGAGTGTCTACTCTTTCTACCATTTTATGCTAGATGCTAGCATAAAATGGTAGAATACGTATGTCAGAATGTAAAAGAAATGCACACAGAAGTGTCCAAGTCTTTTTTTCCCCAAGTCTACTTTGAAAATCAACTTGCAACTTGTAGCCATTTCAAAAGCTCAACCCTTTGATAATGACCTGAAAGCCAGAGAAGTTCGGAAAGGGAGAACTGGTAGGGGGACAAAGAGGAATTCTTGGAGTGGTTCAAGTTTAATGGATGCATAAAGGTACATGCAAAAGAGTAGGGAGCCTGTCCTTGGTGTGAGCAATAACTTGAATAATTGTTGTTAAAGTGGGGAATAGCGTGTTGGAGAGCTGCCTGACCAGAAGTGAAGATGCCCTGAGATGGGGAGGGTGGGGCCTGGTGATGAATCTCTGAAGAGCCAAGCCAGGATTGGCGTTTGGTCTGATTCGAGGCAGTAGAGCTTCATGAATGCTCCTGAGCTGTGGCATTTCCTACATATTTTCTCTTAGGTTCTCCACTTGCTACTGGAACGGGAACCCTTCTCCTGATCCTCTCTGATGTGAATGACAATGGCCCCGTACCAGAACCTCGAAGTATGGATTTCTGCCAGAAAAATCCACAGCCTCATATCATCAACATCTTTGATCCAGATCTTCCCCCCAACACATCTCCCTTCACGGCAGAACTAACGCACGGGGCAAGTGTCAACTGGACCATTGACTACAGTGACCAAGGTGGGAACTGGAGTCTTACTCTGACCCCATGCTTTTCCCTGCTCCTGTCCCCCACCCACTTCTGAAAGTCCCTTCTCAGCTTCTCAGATGTCACCTCTTTTGTCTGACGCTTGTTTATTTGCCCCATCTGCATTTGAGGCATTCCCCCAAAGGTCCCTTTCCTTTCCTGGTATCTGACTCTGTAACATACTGCACAGTGATCTTCCACCCAAGCAGCTCCGTTTTCTTTACCCTAATAATTCTAGAATGAGGTTGTTTTGTTTGTTTGTTCTTTTTCTCCTGATCCCATCATTTATTTTTGTTGCTTCCTCCAGCCCGTGAATCTCTAATTTTGAAGCCAAAGAAAACCTTAGAGTTGGGCGACTACAAGATAAATCTCAAACTTGTGGATAACCAGAACAAGGACCAGGTGACCACCCTAGATGTGTACGTTTGTGACTGCGAAGGGGTCGTCAACAACTGCAAGAGGACCATGCCTTACGCTGAAGCGGGGTTGCAAGTTCCTGCCATTCTGGGCATTCTCGGAGGAATCCTCGCCTTACTAAGTAAGTATGCCTGGCAAGCGTTTCAGTCTTTGGCTTCTAAACTGGGGGAGGTTTATCTGTTACTGAGCATTTTAAAGTTGAGTTCGCCAGGACTGGAAGGGAGCACTGTTCCATTAAATCAACAGGAGCCCAGTCCGTCTATTTTGTTGTTCTTTGAATCCTTCAGGGCAGTGCATACAAATCGCCTGCATGAGAATTCTGATCTGGGGTGGGACCTCACATTCCACCTTTGTCACCAGCTCCCAGGGGGTGCAAATGTTGGAGGTTCTTAGAGCAACCTGGAGCAGCAAGTCTTTAGGGTACTATTCTCATCAGCATGGTCGGAGCTACCAACTCATCACCCCCACCTTCCGTCCTGGAGAAGGGATGAGAGAGGAAGTGGAAGGCACGTATCTGGAAAGTGCACCTTCACTCCCATTCCAATGGCTCAAACACAACCACGCCTAGAATGTCCCACCCTAACTGAGTGGCCATGTGCCCATTTAACACTTGGCAGAGAGTGGGGGTGGAGTGTAGGGTGCATAGTGAGTATCAATGACTATCAGGACAGAGTGGGGGAAAGACCGTGTATAATTAGGGGCTGAAAAGGGCGGTCCAGGTCATGAATGCCTTTGCATTCAGAAGAGGGGGCCTCTTGAGGGAGCCTCAAGGAAGGTTTGGTGGAAGATGTAGGATTGTTGGGACGGGGACTAGTGGCATCCAGATGGACAGAGGGGCATTCGTGATGGTTCCCACACTACCACACTAGTGAAGGCACAGAGAGGAAGGGGAGGCAGGGAGGAGACCAACGTGGCTGGAGTAGAAGAAAGTTCTTAGAGGGAGCAGTGGGGCCACCTCTGGGGTTTCAAGTCGACTCAGCACAGGTGTTCTTTCCCCTGCCACTTGCTGCTTCAACAGATTCATTTGCTCCTGCCCTTTGCTGCTTGTGTCATCTCCAAACCCAGAAGGAAGGAGAGTGTTGTTTAGAATTCAGTGAGCTTTCTGGACTTGTGTTCCTCAGAATTCACATGGCTTTATTGCCACCGTGGGATGAGGTTAATTCACCTTCCTGTGTCATCAGCACAGGCGTGACAGTACAAGCCCTGCCTGCCCACTTCGTTCCCACTCCAATTATATTTGAACAGGCCAGTCTGCTCTGGGGACAGCAGTTACAAACTAGTACTTTCATTCTGAGGAAAATGTTCAAGACTGCAGTTTACCCTTAAAATACCGATTTTTTTAGTAATAGCCTTACCTCAATTTGTTTGGGGTATATTTTATTAGACACAGAGGCCAAGGACAACATGGCAGAAAGCTTAAATGTGGAACAACATTGAAAGCAGAAGCAATGCCAGGATCCACACTTCTAGCTTCTTGTTCCTTGTGGGCAAGCATAGAATTTAGCCTTCTAAAGGTGATTCTACAAAGATGCCAGGACATGTGGATGTTCACGTAATCCCTCAATATTTGATTGCTTGCTTTGTGCCACGCTTTTTGAGGATCCCACTGGGGTTACTGAGGTTTTGGTACAGTGTATGGAGTGGTACTTCCTGAAGCAGTAAAAATATGTAGTTACTTTTCTAAAGGTATAACATTTGAGTAACGTTTGATCAGTAACATCTTCTTGGAGATGATAACCTGCTCCTTGCTTTTACTTGCTCTATGCTCCAGGTGGATGGTGACTGTTGGCATCTTATATGGTCTTCAGGGCCGTGTCCTCGGTGCCAAGGCAGGTCTAGGCTGACCCAGCAAGTGCTCACTGTTCCTGTTTATGGATTGTGATCAAGGAAGTTTGCTTATCTGAATAAAGTCTTGGAAACTTGCTGATTTCAGAAACAATAGGGAGTTTGGGTACTTCTAAGAAATCTTTTCCCCAAGTCTATGCAACCTCCTGTTTTCAGTCCAATAATACTGTTTCAGTAGGATGTCCTTTCCCTCCTCCCTCCCCCTGTAGGGTGTCCTTTAGAGGTACTTGGGCACAAGCATCTATGAAGAAAACACATTGAATCATAATTTTTTCATTCACAATAAGTAGTTTAAAAGTTTTTAACAGCTGTTAATCATATATACCCTAGAAACATCCCATGATCAGATGAAAACTTTGGAAATTAAACAGATCGTAGAGCTTGCCCACATGATTTTTATCTTAAGATAAGGGAATATACCAGGTGATTATATGGTCTGTGTCCCATTCCTCTGAACTGATTAGAAATAATGTGCACCTGTCAATCACATTTAGGGTGACTCAGCCCTGTTCACAAACCTCTAATGGTTCCAACTCAGAATCAAAGCCAAAGTCCTTCTAGCAGTTGACATATCCCTGCCACCCCTCTATTTGCTTCTTTCCCCCTCACTCACCCTGCTATGGCCATGCTGACTTCACTTTTCTTAATCATGCCAATCATGCTTCTGCCTCAGGTCCTTTGTCCTTACCACCATTTCCTCTGCCTGGAGCATTTTAACTCAGATTCTGAGAAATGACTGACTGGTTTAATAAATCCAGTTAGGGGCGCCTGGGTGGCTCAGTCAGTTAAGCATCCTATTTCGTCTCAGGTCATGATCTCCCAGTTTGTGAGTTTGAGCCCTGAGTCTAGCTCTGTGCTGAAAACTCAGAGCCTGGGGCCTGCTTCGGATTCTGTGTCTCCTCTTTCTGCCCCTCCCCCACTCATGCTCTGTCTGTCTCTCCCAAAATTAAATAAACATTAAAAAAGATAAACAGTCCAGTTGAAGACACGCTTGAATTCCCATGTAATTGTCCACTATGTTATACTGTATACGTTAACTTCAGGTATATGAGCATCGCCATGTGGGTTGTCTGATAGCCATCTGTCTGGTAGGCGAGGCAGTGGTGCTGTGTGATAGCTGCTTTTTATGGCCTTCCTGACCTGTGGCTCTCCTTGTTCTCTCTTCCCCACACCAGTCCTGATTCTGCTGCTTTTGCTGTTTGTTCGGAGGAGAGGGGTGGTCAAAGAGCCCTTACTACCCCCAGAAGATGACACCAGGGACAATGTTTATTACTATGATGAAGAAGGAGGTGGAGAAGAGGATCAGGTACCTTTTTAAAACTGTGGCAAAAAGCTATGTGGTGATCTTTGTTTGGAAGAAGCAATGATTAGGAGAAGGTAGGCATTTAAAATACCGTTGTTCTGTTCAGCACCCAGATGAATGGACAGATGCAAAGGGCAGTTAAATAACTTGCCCAAGTCACACAGGTAGGAAGCACTCAAACCAAGTAGTCTGACTCAAGCCTGTTCTCCTCATGGCTGTTCTCAGGACATGAACTTCAAATTATTTAGACATAAAGCACTTAATCTGTTGTGATATTTTGTCCCTTGAGTTTATAGGTATGCTAAACTTTTGCCTTTCTTTTTGTAGATGTTAAATCTTCAGGCCTTCTTTATTTTCCCTGATTTTGGAGATGATCTTACCTTGCCCCGGAGTTTTTTTGTTTTGTTTTGTTTTGTTTTTGTTTTTTAAAGTAACCTTAATGCCCAACGTGAAGCTCAAACTCAGGGACCCGAGATCAAGAGTCGCATGCTCTACTGACTGAGCCAGCTGGGCACCTTTCTGGAGAGTTTTTGAAAGTGTATTCTATCTAGAAAGGGAACCTTGGGCCCCATCTCGGAGTTCTGCTTTTGACTCCCGCCATGCATGAGCACATTTGCTGAGCAATGTGGTCTGGAAGAATAGCCTGTCTTGCATAACATATTAAGGGGTGCAGAGAAATGTCCTTCAGGCATTTGTGGGACAACTTCTGGTCTCAGCTACTGTCTTAGTCTGTGTGGACCGCTATAACAACATACCACAGACATTGCTTCAAAACCACAGAAATTCATCTCTCACAGTTCTGGAGGCCGGGTTGTTTAAAATCAAGGCACCAGCAGATGTGGTGTTTGGTGGTGGCTTGCTTCCTCCTTCATAATCAGCCATAATGTACTCGCACGGCAGAAAGGAATCTCCAGGGTGTCTTTTATTAGGGCACCAGTCCTCTTCCCGACGGCTCCATCTACCCTCCTGACGTAATCACTTCCCAAAAGTCCCACCTTCAAATACCACCACCTTGAGCATTAGGTTTCAATGTATGAATTTTGTGAAGGACACAGGTATTGAGTATATATGGCAGCTAGGCTCACAAGAATCTGTGGATCGGCTAGGACTTAGTTAATAAGGTATAAGAGCCTACATCCTTACCACAGGTGCTCCTCATGATCATTTGATGTCTTTCCTTTTTTTTTTTTTTTTTTTTTAATGTTTATTTTTGAGAAAGAGACAGAGTGTGAGTGGGGTAGGAGCAGAGAGAGAGGGAGGCACAGAATTCGAAGCAGGCTCCAGGCTCTGAGCTGTCAGTACAGAGCCTGATGTGAGACTTGAACTCACAAACCATTGAGACCATGACCTGAGCTGAAGTCGTATGCTCAACCGACTGAGCCACCCAGGCACCCCTGATGTCTTTCCTTCTAGGGCTATTGTGAAAACTCTTAGGTTGAAAACTGTCATTTTAGTTTACACTGGCAAATGCTTGCAACTATTGACAGGGTATTTTCTGATACCAGAATCTATAATCCAAATGTATCCCCTTATTTGTGACTGTTTCTTTTTACTCTGGGGTCTATTTTTACCTTTTTCTCCAAAGGACTTTGACTTGAGCCAGTTGCACAGGGGCCTGGATGCTCGGCCTGAAGTGACTCGCAATGATGTGGCACCAACCCTCCTGAGCATGCCCCAGTACCGGCCCCGCCCTGCCAATCCTGATGAAATTGGAAACTTTATTGATGAAGTAAGTTAGCAAAATCAAAAGCCATGGTGCCATTCATCTCTAAACTCAGGAACAGTTGTGTTGAAAGTCAGGAAAAAGTCTTTAGATTCTTTGCTTTATGTTTTCTCCTTGTCTGATCCCTGACTGCTATTTTTTATTTGTGTCTCATCTGAATTTCAGAACTCAGAGCACTTCAAATCGTTCCTAGCGAATTTGCAAAGTCCATATGGCAAAACCAAGAATGACTTGAAAGGATTTAGTAAAAGTAGACATGAAGCTAAAGGAATTCAAAGTAGATCCAGTTTGGTTTCACTAATGAGTCTTTTTGCCCCTGCATCCCATTCCTGGTTGGGATGTGATATTAAATGTGTATCATAAGTCTACCTAAGGGCCAGAAAAATAGCATCCCTTTGTATATGTCAGAAATGCATTCAGCTTTAAATTCCAGGAGCTTAAACACATATAACAGAGGGTACCTTGTTTTTGTGCTTGTTACCTCATGAGCACAAGATGGCTGCCACACTTCCAGGCCTTGGGTCTGTGTATTCCAGTCAAGAAGAAGTAGGAAGGGTAGGGTAGAAGCCAAAAATTTTCATTCAGGCAAACTGTTACTGCCAAGTAGGGAGTTTATTCTATATGTTACAATATGACTGTTTTCAGCCTCTGTCCATCCTGACGGGCTTGTTTGTCTCCTGCCTACACATAACTTATCATTAGTATAGAGGAAAAGATTCTGCAATTTACCTGTAATGTTCTCTTTTCATGAAATATATATTAGATTTGTCTTCCTTGACTGTGGTGTCACAGGATGGTTGCATGGTCATGTGTGACTTGTTGCTCGAGGCACCTGGAGGAGGCATCTTGCCTCAGATGACCGGTGTGCGATTCCTTGCATTGAAAGATCCTTTCGTCTTCCTTCTTCTTTAGAACCTGAAGGCAGCAGACAGTGACCCCACTGCTCCTCCTTACGACTCTCTGCTTGTGTTTGACTATGAAGGAAGCGGTTCTGAAGCTGCTAGTCTGAGCTCCTTAAACTCCTCGGAATCAGACCGAGATCAGGACTATGACTACCTGAATGAATGGGGCAATCGCTTCAAGAAGCTGGCAGACATGTACGGAGGTGGTGAGGATGACTAGGGGACTCAAGACAAATGGGGAAGGAGATGGGCCCCTACATCGTGTGATAGAAAATGCAGGGCTCCTGGTTTCTCAGCTCCCTTCACTTGAGATGACTTTCTGGGGAAGAGAGTCTGCTCGGTGATGCAGTTAGGATAGTTGGAATTTCCACTTTATAGATCTAATCTGTGTGTGTTCGAATGATTTCGCCCTAATTTTTGAATCTTTTTTTCTTTCCTCACTCTTTAAGTGGTGATGCTGTCCCAAAGACCCCCATATGTTAATACTTCAGAACAATAGCTTCAGCCTCAAAAGGTTCTGCTAGCAACTTGCAGATTTCCTTAAGGGTTTTCGTCTCATTTTTTAAGGGAAGGGAGGGGTCAACTGCCCTATTATTTTGTGCGTGTGTGTGTGTGTGTGTGTGTGTGTGTAATTGTTTTTAATTTGTGTACTTTTTTCCTCCTATCACTGCACAGTGCCCCTTGTTCTACTATCCACTCTTACTCCTTCTGAACCTACATTGCCCCAGACAGGGGTTCTCTGATGCAGAAATTTGGGGGCCCTTTCAGGATAAGTGTGGTCTTAGTCTGGCCATAGTGTGACTGGGTATTATTTACTCTTAAGACCTTTAATCTTCTGAGTATATAACTTGAAATAGGTATCCATCCACTTACTTGTTGTGCATAAGAAAGTTTGTTATGTGTATGTCATTACTGGGGTGATCTGGTTCTAAACAGGAAGCCTTGACCAGAAAGGGTGGTGAGTTTTCAGGTGCCACTCCACATCTAATGTTCATCTAACACTCAAACAAGATATTCCAACACTTACGGTAGTGCCTCGAGTGCTGCAGCCAAAGACAGAAGGTGTTTGTCCCAGCGGAGAGCAACATGAAAAATGGGTTTGAAGGTGGCAGGAGACAAGTTGTTGAGCCTGGCAATTTAGGAAACTGAGGCTGAGGATGGTTGAGGTGGCTCTGCCTCTAGTCCTGAAAAAGAATAGAAGAATCTTAACATGTGACTCCAATCAGGATCCTGCTACCAGAGTTTCTTCCTGACAGCCCAGAACCCCCCAAGTGCCTGCTGTTGTTGATGTCCACAGGATATGCTGGCTGATCTGGAAACATCTGCCCCAAATTCCAAGCATGCATAGAAAACAATATCAGGGAATCCAATTTATTTTCCTTAGGGGCAGGAAGAAAATACGGCCCTAAAATGTGTCAGTAAGGGGAGTGTGGGGAGAACTCTGATTTGGATCTTCTTTTAGTTGAAATGTGAACTTCAAGAACCTTTTGACAACCATGGAAAATAATCTTATCTAAATTGCTTTACTGTCTGTCAGGTGTTTTTTGAAGAAAAAGAAAATCATCCCTGCAATCACATCTTGGAATTGTCTTGATTTTTCAACAATTTAAACTCGAATGTAGTCCTGTATAGAGAATGTCACTATAGTTTTGAGTATATATGTGTGTGGGTGTTGATAATTTTGTATTTTCTTTGGGAGTGGAAAAGGAAAACAATTCAAGCTGAGAGAATTCTTAAATATTCATTTTTATAAATTTTATTAAAGAATTTTGTTAAACATTGTCAGACACATGTTTTATTTGGTTAGCCACAATTCCATGCAAGACCAGTGGTACTTGGGCTTATTCAAAACATGGAGAAGGAAGCTTCATGTTGAAATGACTCCTCCAGAACTTTGTGTCCTTCTATTGTGGGCAGAGTGTGGGAAACTGCATTTACAAATTCACTTTACTTGAAAACTATCCATATGGTATGTGGAGAAGCCATTAACATTCTCTTCTTAATGGAAAAACTACTGTGGGCATTGCTGAGGGACCTAGTAGAGCTTCAGACAAATTCAGTCAGTCAGCAAAAGGTTTGTGTAGTCCAGTGGTTCACCCCTGGGGGAGAGTATGGCTCCCTCTCCCGGAGGACTTTGTGCAATTTCTGGAGATACTTTGATTGTGATGACATCAAGTCAAGGCCAAGGATGCTGCTGACCATCCGGCAATGCACAGGACAGCCATGTGCAACAAAGAATCATCAGGTTCAAAATGTCAGTAGTGCTGCTGTTGAGAAACCCTCTTACAGTTCTGTCACTTTCCTCTGCTGGAGTCTAGGACTTGAGATAGATATATAAATTTTTTTAAGTGGTGGTCAAATATATACACAGATCTTGACTTATGTGGTTATATCCCAATAAACCATCATAAGTTGAGAATATGTCATAGTGCATTTAATTTGCCTAAGGCACCAGACATGAGATCGTAACCCACTTTAAATGTGCTCAGAATACTTAACATTAGCCTATAGTTTAGTAAAATCATCTCACACAAAACCTGTTTTATTTATTTTTTTAATATTTATTTTGAGAGAGGGGCGCCTGGGTGACTCCGTGGGTTAAGCGTCTGACTTCGGCTCAAGTCATGATCTCATGGTTTGTGACTTCGAGCCCCACGTCAGGCTCTGTGCTCAGAGCCTGGAGCCTGCTTCGGATTCTGTGTCTCCTCTCTCTGCCCCTCCGCAACTTGTGTTCTGTCTCTCTGTGTCTCTCAAAAAATAAATAAATGTAAAAAAAAATTAATATTTATTTTGAAAGTACATCATGAATGAGGGAGGGGCAGAGAGAGAGAGAGAAAGAGAATCCCAAGCAGGCTCCACATTGTCAGCACAGAGCCCTATAAGGGGCTCGATCCCATGAACCATGAGACCATGACCTAAGCTGAAATCAATCAAGAGTGTGTATGCTTAACCAACTGAGCCACGCAAGTGTCCCTCACATTAACCTTTTTTATTTATTTTTTTAATGTTTGTTTATTTTTGAGAGAGAGAGAGCGTGAGCAGGGAAGGGCAGGGAGAGAGGGAGACAAAGAATCCGAAGCAGGTTCCAGGCTCTGAGCTGTCAGCACAGAGCCTGATGTGGCTCTGCCTCTAGTCCTGAAAAAGAATAGAAGAACTCATGAACCGTGAGATCATGACCTGAGCCGAAGTCAGATGCTTAACTGACTGAGCCACACAGGTGCCCCCACAAAACCTATTTTATAATAATAAAGTGCTGAAGAGCTCGTGTCATTTATTGAATATGGACAGCGAGAAATGGAATGGTTAAGTGTGTCTGTTGCTTACCTTCCTGATCACAGAACTGACAAGCCGTGGCTGCCACTCACTGCCCAGCATCACAAGAAAGTCCGACCACGTATCACTAGCCCAGGAAAAGATCAAAATTGGAAGTATGGTTTCTACTGAATGTGTGTGGATTTTGAGCGTGCAATTCAGTGATGCTAAGTGCATGTATAACCCTCATCTCTATTTCCAGAACCTCGTCATCATCCCAAACAAGTTCTATAACCATAGGCAATAAGTAACTCCCGTTCTCCCCTTTCTCAGCCCCAGTTACCTCCATTCTACCTTGTTTTATGAATTTATTCTAGGTATTTCATGTAAGTGGTGTCATGTAATTTATGTCCTTTTAAACTTGGTGATGTCATGTAGCCTAATGTGTTCAGGGGTTGTCCACACTGCAGCTTGTATCAGCCCTTCATTCCTTCTACGGCTGAGCAATATTCCATCATGCGCATATATACCACATGTTGTTATATATCCATTTATCTTGGGTTGTTTCCACCTTGTGGCTATTGTGAATGATGCTGCAGTGAACGCTTGCTTACAAAAACTGTTTTCAATTCTGGTTATTAACCTGAGAGGAGCATTGCTGGGTCATACGGTAATTCTGTGTGTGGTTTGAGAGACTCCAATATTGAAACCTTGGTTGGTTGGGTCCTGGAGTGAAAATTTAAGATCCATAAAAGACTTTTTTTTTTTTTTTTTTTGAAATTGGGCAAATTGTAATAAGTAGAGTAGATTATATTCCTGAATAAACTTTTATTTTAATGTTTGTTTACGACAGAGTGAGAGTGTAAGTGGGGGAAGGAGCAGAGAGAGAGGGAGACACAGAATCTGAAGCAGGATCCAGGCTCTGAGCTGTCAGCACAGAACCTGATGGGGGGCTCGAACTCACAGATTGTGAGATCATGACCGGAGTTGAAGTCAGACGCTTAACCCACCAAGCCACCCAGCCACCCCATAAACTTTTTTTTTTTTAATTTTAAGTTTATTTTGAGAGAGAAAGCATGAGTCAGGGAGGGGCAGAGAGAGAGACTCCTAAGCAGGTTCTGCATTGTCAGCCTGGAGCATAAGGAGGGGCTTGAACTCATGAACCATTAGATCGTGATCTGAGCCAAAAATCAAGATTCAGATACTTAACCGACTGAGCCACACATATGCCCCTAAACATTAGTTTTCTTGGCATAGTTCACTAAGAGAACCTTATTAGGAGATAAATGATGATGAATTTAGGGATGAAGTGTTAGTTGCATCTGGAAATTAAGAATGATTCAACAAAAAAGTGTGAAGAGTGGTAGCACGAAGGCAAATGTGACAAAATGTTCATAATGACTAAATCTAGGTGAAGAGCATGTTAAGTGTTGACGTACTATTTTGGTTTTTCTTCAAGTTTGAAGTATTTCACAATTAAAAGTTGGAGAGAAATTAGGAAGCTGGAAATAAACCCTCATATATGGTCAACTGATACTCTACAGGAGTGCTAAGACCATTGGGAAAAGGACAGTTTTTTTGGGGGGGGGCAGATAACACAAAAATTACGTGTGTGTGTGCGTGTTTGTGCGTGTGTGTGCGCGCGCGCACAGTATTGAGGAACTTGGGTGGCTCATTTGTTTATCAGATTCTTGGTTTCAGCTTGTGTCATGATCCTCCGATTTGTGGGTTTGAGCCCCACGTAGGGCTCTGTGCTGACAGCTCAGAGCCTGGAGTCTGCTTCGGACTGTGTCTCCCTCTCATTGGGGGGTGGGAGGGGTTGCTTGGGATTCTCTCTCCCTGTCTCTCTGCTCCTCCCCCACTCCCCTGTGTTCACGCTCTCTCAAAAATAAACTTTATATGTTTTTATTATAGTTGACACAGTGTTACATTCGTTTTAGGTGTTACAACTTAGTGATTTGACAAGTTTATGCATTATGCTATGTTCACTCCAAGTGTAGTTGCCATCTGTCCTGTTGCATCACTATTACAATATCATTGACTATTTTCCTTATGCTCTGCCAAAAAGGACAGTGTTTTCAACAAATGGTGCTGGGAAAATTGGGTGTCCATATGCAAAAGAATGAAATTAGTCATACTGTTATACCATATACAAAAAATAAATTCAAAATGAAAGACTTTTTAAAACATAAGGGCTACAGCTATAAAACCCTCAGAAGAAAATGAGAGAAAAACATCATGACGCCAGATTTGGCATTACGTTGTTTCTATTTGGCCACAATAAAAAAAGGTCAGGGGAAAAAACTACAATGAGGACAAATAATGATAAAATGGTTCTATACAGAATTAAACTGTTTACAAAGTACCACCACGTGCAAAGGGCTATAACCAGTCAGGTAATGTGACTTCTGAGAAAGGCTACAGAGAAGGGGTTTACATCGAGCCTGGAAAACCGCCTCGGTTTCCCTCTTGCTGGTTCCGCGGGTACCGACAAGGCAGTTATGTGGAGAAGACATGAGACCCTGGAGCCATGCAACCTGGATTCCAATCCTGATCCTGTCCTTTCCACCTGTGACCTTAGGCAAGTTACTTCACCTTTCGATGCCTCGATTTCCTTATCTCCGAAGGAAGCGTTGATGTGTATAAAGCATTTAGAGGAGTGCCTGGCACATGGTAGTGGTCTGTTAAATGTGAGCTCTTGTTTTTATTATTGAATAAGGGGCACAGCAAGGGAGTTCGGGTAGAGAGAATCACTTAAGTGGATGCAGCGTGTTTGGAGAGAAAAGGCCAACCGTTGTGTTTTGGACTGGATTTAGTGGGTCAGAGAGCACAACTCAAGTGTTGTGAGCAGGAGAAGTATGCGATGGAAAGCGGTGTTGTGTGAAGATGGCATCTGTTTGCAGGGGTGATGAGCTGTCCTGGGGAGGGTACCCAAGACAGTAAAGAGCCTCTGTCCGTTGAAACAGAAATGAAGGATCCAGAATACAGCACTGTGAAGAGGCTTTTTCCCAAAGACTCCCCTTTATCTACCTAAAAGCAGAGCCTCTTCAACGGATTTGGCAGTCTAAAGCATCTCCCAAGGAGTTTCATATGTAGGAAGGATTGACTCCTACCACCAGAGACTAGAAATTGGCACCTCAGGATAAGAAATCACCTAAACAGATAGTGTGACAGAAATCATATCTCCCATCTCATTGATCTTCTCTCAAAGTCACGTGTTTTCCCGTAAGTGCCCTTTTTCTAGTAAGACGGGATGTAAGCTGTTTCTCCCCTTCCCCTATTAAGATGGAATATAAGCCCCAAATTGTAATCACTTCTTGAGTCACATTTTCCTATGAACTCCCTTGGATGTGAATAAAAATCTGTCTTCTGCTAATCTTTTGTCTGTTTAATTCACACACCTTTCTGTTCAGAACCTAAGAGGATAGAGGAAAGTTCTTCCTCTATGATAAATATCTGATTGATGCCAAAGAGTGGTACTAAAGAGAGAAACCCCTTCCTTTAAAATAAATGAAGGGGGGCGACTGGGTGACTCAGTTAAGTGTCTGACTTCAGCTCAGGTCACGATCTCGCGGTCTGTGAGTTCAAGCCACACGTTGGGCTCTGTGCTGACAGCTCAGAGCCTGGAGCCTGCTTCGGATTGTGTCTCCCTTTTTCTGCACTTTCCCCGCTCACACCTCTGTTTCTTTCTCTCAAAAGTAAATAAACATTAAATTTTTTTAATTCAGTGTCTCCCTCTCTCTGCCCCTCCCATGCTCGTTCTCTCTCTGTCAAAAATAAACATTAAGAAAAGAAAATAAAGGGACGTCAGGCTCTCTGCTGACAGCTCAGAGCCTGGAATCTGCTTCTGATTTTCTCTCTCCCTCCCTCCCTCCTTCCGCCACCCCCCTCCCCCGCCCCGCGCGCTTGTGGTCTGTCTCTCAAAAATAAGTAAACACTAAAAAAATTTTTTTAAGTAAATGAAGGGTCGTGCATGTGTCTCAGTCAGTTAAGATCTAGATCCAGGCTTGGGCCATGACCTCACAGTTAGTGTGTTTGAGCCCCGCAAGGAGCTCTGTGCTGACAGGGCAGAGCCTGCTTGAGATTCTCTATGCTCCCCCCCTCTCCCTTCCTCCTTCTGTCTGTCTGTCTGTCTGTCTGTCTGTCTGTCTCTGTCTCCCTCCCTCCCCTCTCTCCCTCTCTCAAATAAGCTTTAAAAAATTACATGAAAATTGGGGTGCCTGGCTCGCTCAGTCAGTGGAGCATGAGACTTGATGTCAGTGCTGTAAATTTGAGCCCCATGTTGGGTGTAGAGATTACTTTAAAATCATTAAAAAACAAAATCCCTAAAAATAAAATCACTTTAAAAAATTGAAAATTAGGTGAGTTTCAGGGGCCCCTTCTCTGTGGAGGGAGTGGTGAGGATTATCACAGTGAGTAAAGTTTTGACAAGAGTAGGGTAAGAATTTAAGGGTCATTTATGGAAAATGGCATGCAACCACTCCAGTCATCACATGTGGCTTTAGAAGGTAAGTACCCATAAGAACACTTAATTTGCTGGCGTCTTTACTGGGAATTGTTATCGTAAGACAATCGATAACCACAGGGTGCCATTAGCCTCATTAGTTCTCTGGGTTGAGGCAAGCAGCCCCAGCAGGTTGGGGTATCTTGTTGAGCTGCTGTCCCCCAAGTCCCTGATAATGGGCTCCTTGTTGGTTGACTTGAAATCAATGGAATACGTTTTTCATGAATACAGACTGTGTGTGTGTTGAAAATCCCCGGGTGGCTCATTGTGGGGAAGCTGCAGCCTCTCCGATGTAGCTCTTCTGGAATATTTGTCGTGATGGGTATCTCACAGCATGATTGCCCGAGAGTCTCCCAGCTCTTCTTATGTGTTTGCCCAGAGCAAAGCGAGGAGGGGACTGCCAAAATTCAATTTCTATAAACTAAAATCCTGTAAGTGTAAATACCGGATTCTAAGGAAGTAGTAGGGTAGTTAAAAGCCAATTTGAGGGGCACCTGGGTGGCTCAGTCGGTTAAGCGTCTGACTTCAGCTCAGGTCACGATCTCGTGGTCCGTGAGTTCGAGCCCCGCGTCGGGCTCTGGGCTGATGGCTCAGAGCCTGGAGCCTGCTTCCGATTCTGGGTCTCCCTCTCTCTCTGCCCCAACCCTGTTCATGCTCTGTCTCAAAAATAAATAAAACGTTAAAAAAATTTTTTTAATAAAAATAAAAAAATAAAAGCCAATTTGAATGATTTTGTGGGGGCAGGAGAAGCTTGAGAACGCTTCCTTTTTTTCAGATGCAGAGCCTATTTATCAACTTATAGGCCCTAGGCACTCCTCTGACATCCTATCATATGTATTAAGATGCACCAAATATTCTACATGGGATATATTTTTTTGCTGGAAAATTTTTATAGGATCTTTTTGACACTGCTTTTGAAATTATACGCATGAGGGGCCCCCCGGGTGGTTCAGTCGGTTGAGCATCCGACTTCAGCTCAGGTTGTGATCTCACTGCTCCTGAGTCCAAGCCCCTTATGAGGCTCTCGGCTGTCAGGGCAGAGCCTGCTCTGCATCCTCTGTCCCTCCCTCTCTCTGCACCTCCCCTGCTCACACTCTGTCAAAACAAAACAAAAATTAAAAAAAACTGAACATGCCATTTTGTGCTATAGGAGCCTTTTAGAGTCCAAATAATAAAATCCTTTGCCAATATCTGGTTTGGGGATAAAGGATGATTAGCTCTGGGGACCCCTCTTACCATCTTTTGTAACTCCCACACCAGTATCGCGCTTAGGCTTGTCTACTAGGGCCTCCGTTCTGGGTCCCATCCTTACAGGCCCCACCTGGCCTCCTCCATGATTCGCATCTTCACGGACAAGAAATACGCCAGTCCTAGGGAAGTTGCCCACCCCAAATCCTCCCTCCAGACCTCACTCCAAGTTCTGGGACTCTGGACTTCCCTGTCCAATCATCCCTGAGCCTGCTTCCAGTGCTACGTGGGCCTCTTCGCTTGGTCTTCCCTCTGGAAGCTGAACCCTGTTCGTGTATTCCTAACACTAAGGGGGTGCCAAGAGGCAGTTTCTTAGAGGTGTGTGCACATCCAGGCTGGGATATCCACATGTGTGAATGCAGGATGGAGACACTAATGAGAAGGAAAGGGGTCAGGCCAGAGGTGGGAGGCTGACTTCTGCCATACTGCCACATCCAATATGGATTTCTGAGGCCAAATTTGAGAATTCTCAATTGAAACCTGGTATATTTTTCAAAGTAGGAGAACAAAAGACATTTTACTTAACAGGCTATTCGTTTGATTTATACTTTGAAACTTAAGCATATGATATGAAGGCCTCCACTTGTATTTCTGCCCTAGTGCCCACAAATCTTAGGGCTGGGCCGTTCCCACACAAATCTTTATGCCAAACTCACTAAATGTTTAATATTTTGAAATGACCTTAAGTTTTTTGTTTTAGGCTTTTTTGGGGGGGGGGAGCTGTACAGGGAGACCTTAAATTTTTTATTCCTCAAAATGAACTTGGATACACACATAACTGGAGAAAAATTGTCTACTGACAAAGCCTGGCGTGGGATGTTTAACACAATAAAGAGAGCGTTGTAGTAATTTCGCAGGTCATTTATTTCCCCTTCAAAAATGTTTTTCCAATTTAAAGATATTTTGGCAGGATTTTATTTGAGGAAGAGATGGAGAGTAAGACACACGTACAATTTTTTAATTATCCCCTCTGTGGGAGACATTGCTAAATGCTTAAGAACAGTATCGCTTTAACTCCCTAAGATAACTTCGTGCAAATGGTTCTGTTACCTATTCACTTTAGAGAGTAGGAAATGGTTGATGGGTTTGGGCTGGAGCCTAAAGTCCTGAGAGTGACCAGGAGGGGTCTGAGAAAGGAGTTAAGTGACCAGCTTCTTTCTCCAGTGGCAGGGGCTCGCAGTGGAGCACATCCCATTTCCTAAGACTTCCAACAGCTAAATGCTGAAGGGCAGTCATCAGACCTGATGAACTCAGGCTAGTTCAGGGAATCTCAAGGAGAAACAAGACAGCCTGTTTGGGAGAGCTTTCAGAAAATGGGTGGTGGGGGTGGCCGTGACAATGATTATTGACTTTTACTGAAGGGAAGCTAAAGGTGTTGCCCTCAGAAGTACTCTCCTAGATTTGTAGCATGACTTTCAGACAACATGACTTTAGAATGTCCCACCAGCATTCGTGTAGGTGAAAGCCTGTCCCTGTTGGGGTGACTCTCAAATGAATTCTGTTTTACCTATTAACACAATGGGGTGGGGGCCCCTGGGTGGCTCAGTCGGTTAAACCTCCGCCTTCCGCTGGGTTCATGATCTCGCAGTTTGTGAGTTCGAGCCCCAGGAGGGCTCTGTGCTGACTCCCCGGAGCCTGCAGCCTGCCTCGGATTCTGTGCCTCCCTCTCTGTGATCCTCCCCCGTTCATGCTCTGTCTCTCTCTGTCTCAAAAATAAACAAACATTTAAAAAAATTAAAAAACACAATGGGGTGTGGGGAGGGCACAATTTTAATGTACCCAGAATTTTCCAAGAATATAAACACAGCAAAGATAAACATTTTATTGGGACCGGTAATTATTACGTTTCAAAAATCGTATCACCAATAACAATATTTGTGGTTATTCAAATGCATGTGTCTGTGTTTAGCACTTATTTTTAATTTCTTTTGAAAGTAGGCTCTTCATCCAATCTGGGGCTTGAACTCATGACCCTGAGGTTAGGCGTCACATGCTCTGACTGAGCCTGCTAGTCACCCCCAGCACTTGTTTTTAAATATCATTCATAAAGAAATTAAAAAATATTCAGTTGAATGATGTTTTACGTATCCAAACTTCATCATAAGTAGGCACAGCATCTGTTTACTTCACTATGTCTTTTGGTACTCCGGTACCCAATTATTTTCATAGTGAAATAGGTATCATTTTATGATAAACTACTATACTTCTCTCTTCTTCGTTACTTAGTGGTTAATCATATTGAGTTTCTGAAATTGTGCATGTAGGTTGGTTGTGTTAACTGTTCTTTCTGTCCAAGGGACTAAACGGGGACTGAAAACTTTTGTAAAAGGGCGCTCCGACCACGTCGGCCGCGCCCCTTGCGGCGGGCCCCACCCCTAGCGCCTTCCGCCACATTCAGTATGGCGGCGACGCCAGTCCGCAGAGGCGATTGAGCAGGTCGCTAGTGGCGCGTTCCACTCTAGTCATGGCGGCCCGCCGACCGGTCGCGGGCAGCGGGGCTCTGGCAACGTGCGGTCTGGAGAGCATTCTGGAGGCGCTGAAGCTTCTGCTGAGCCCGGGAGGTGAGAGGACGGATCTCGGCGCCGGGCTGCACTCGGGACTCTCAGGGCCACCAGTCTTCCCGGGCTGCCCTGCCTTCCGCAGCGTGCGCCTCTCAGGCCCTCCCTGGGACCCCCAGCTCTGAGGCTCCTGGGGGCTTTGGGCATTGTCCGTCCAGCCTCATTTTACTTGAGGAAACCGAAGCTCAAGGAGGGGATGGGATTTGCTGAACACTGATGGTAACCGACGTCTCTTGAGCGCCAACCTTGTGCCAGGCACTCACTGTTAAGCGCCCTGGGTACTTGGTTCCATTCAGTCTTTACTGTCACCCTCTGAGGTAGGGACTGCGGCAAGAGCTTCCGAGAGGGTAGCGCTCCTGACGCGTTAAGTGAGGTCCCACCTCCTGAGGGTTCAGGGTCTAATGTGGACGCTGGAGATTTGTACAGAATGGCGAGGCGTGCAGAAGATGGAAGCAGTGGCGTTTGAGCTGGGTTTGGGGACAGCGTTTAGGGATTTACAGCCTGTGGGAGGGATTTACAGTCACTTGTAATCTTTCCTGGTGAGTTGGCAAGATCTTCCCAATTTAGAATCTGCAGGGACCATGGCGGTGGTTTAGCCTGGCGCTCTCCTTTTACACTTGGGGACACTTAAGGCTCGCTGAAGAGATGAAGTGACCTGGCACAGATTATGTGGGCAAATTAGGGCACAACACGGACCTAGGGCCGAGGTCTACCGAACTCCCTTCTCAAATCAAGGCAGATTATTAAGTGTGGAGCCTCTGATGTTATCTGGAGTTTGGAGAAAGGACACGAGAGATAGGGACCGTATATGTGCAAGAAGGGGTTTGTTCGTGAGCAAAGTAAGGTACATGAAGGGCCATGAGGTGATGCTTCAAGTCTCAAATTTTAAGATACTCCCCAAAATGCAGAAACTTCCACAAACATTATACCATACCTGGGAGAAGTGAAAAGAAGTCATTAATAATAGTCATCGAGGGGCGCCTGGGTGGCTCAGTGAGTTAAGCATCTGTCTTCCGCCCAGGTCATGATCTCACCATTAGTGAGTTCGAGCCCTGCTTCGGGTCAGCCCTGCTTCTCTCTCTCTCTCTCTCTCTCTCTCTCTTTCTCCCCTCTCTCTTTCTCTGACTTTCATGGGATATTCTCCCTCTCCCTCTCTCTCTCTGTCTCTCTCTGCCCCTTACTCCCTTGGGCCCTCTCACTCTCTCCCTCTCAAAAGAAAAAGTAATAGTAATTCAGTGCCTACCAAGTATCAGGCCCAATAATATGCTGTTTACATATATATATATTTTAAAAATTTTTTAATGTTTATTTATTACTTTTGAGAGAGAGACAGAGTGCGAGCCGGGGAGAGGCAGAGAGAGAGGGAGACCCAGAATCCGAAGCAGGCTCCAGGCTCTGAGCTGTCAGCACAGAGCCCGATGGGGGGCTCAAACTCATGAACAGTGAGATCATGCATGACCTGAGCCAAAGTCGGAAGCTTAACCGACTGAACCACCCAGGTGCCCCTACATGTATTATTTAATCCTTACAATTCCATAGCATAGATATTTTTTGTATTCCATTTTACAGATGAAGGAACTAAGGCTCAGGTATGGGGAAGTTGCCCGATGTCAGTCTAATAAAGTGGTAGAGCTGGATTTTTTTTTTTTTTAATTTATTTATGTAGGCTCTCTGCCAACGTGGGGCTCAAACTCACCTCTGCAAGATCAAGAGTGGCATGCTCTACTCACTTAGCTAGTCAGGTGCATCCTAGCCAGGATTTAAAACAAAACAGTTTATTTATTTTATTTAAAAGGTTTTTGGAGGCAGCTGTTGCCTGGGCGGCTCAGTCAGTTAAGCATCCAACTCTTTTTTTTTTTTTTTTAATGTTCTTTTTTTTTTTTCTTTTTGAGAGAGTGTGAGCAGAGGACAGGTAGAGAGAGGGTGACAGAGGATCTGAAGCGGGCTTTGCGCTGACAGCAACGAGCTTGATATGGGTCTCAAACTCATGAACTGTGAGATCATGACCTGAGCCCAAGTCGGTTGCTCCACTGACTGAGCCACCCAGGCTTCCCAGTCATCCAAGTCATCCCAGGACCATCAGGTCCTGATCCCTTGGTTAGTGAGATCTAGCCCTGCATCCAGCTCTGTGCTGACCGTACAGAGCCTGCTTGGGATTCCCTCTCTCCCTTTCTCTCCACCCCTCTCCCTCTTGCATGTGCACACAAAGCACACACATTCGCTCTCTAAACAAATATTAAAAAATATATATATTTTTAATTTTAGAGAAGGAGTGTGAGGGAGGAAGAAGGGCAGAGGGGAAGAGGGAGGGAGAATCTTAAGCCGGATCTTCTTAAACGAGAAGCCCGGCACAGGACTTAATCCCACGACCCTGGGGATCATGACCTGAGCCAAAATCAAGAGTCAGTAGCTCAAATGACTGAGTCACCCAGGTGCCCCTATTTTTTTTTTTTCATTTAAAATTCCACTGCAGTTAACATACAGTGTTACACTACTTTTGGGTGTACAATATAGTGATTCAACAGATCCATACAACACCTGGTGATCATTATAAGTGCACTTCTTAATCTCCATCGCCTATTTTACCCATCTGGCCTCTCTGCTAGCCATCAGTTTGTTCTCTGTAGCTAAGAGAACTGTTAGCTACAGCTGTTTCTTGGTTTGTCTCTCTCTCTCTCTCTTTTTCCCCTTTGCTTGTGGGTTTTTTTGTTTGCTTCTTAAATTCCACGTGAGTGAAATCATACAGTATTTGTCTTTCTCTGACTGGTTTTGTTTAGCATGATACTCTGGCTCCATCTATGTTGTTGCAAATGGCAAGATTTCATTCTTTTTTACGGCTGAATAATATTCAGCCATATTTATCCATCTTTATCCTTTCATCTATTGATGGACACTTGGGCTGCTTCCATAATTTGGCTACTGTAAATAATGTTGCAATGAAAGTAGGGTGCACATATCCTTTTGAATTAGTGTTTTTGTTTTCTTCGGGTAAATACCCAGTAGTGTGATAACTGGATTATAGGGTGGTTCTATTTTTTTTATGTTTATTTATTTATTTTTGAGAGAGAGAGAGAGAGAGAGAGAGAGAGAGCTTGTGAGCGGTGGAGGGGCAGACACAGAGGGAGAGAGAATCACAAGTAGGCTCCACACTGTCAGCACAGAGCCCATTGTGGGGCTCGATCCCATGAACTGTGAGATCGTGACCTGAGCCAAACAAAACCAAGAGTCAGATGCTTAACCACCTGAGCCACCCAGGCACCCCCAGGGTAGTTCTATTTTTAATATTTTGAGAAACCTTCATACTGTTTTCTACAGTGGCTGCACAGTTTGCATTCTCACCAACAGTGCACGAGGATGCCTTTCCACATCCTCGGCAACACCTGTTGTTTCTTCTTGTCTCAAAACCAAGAGTTGGATGCTTAACCGACTAAGCCACCCAAGTTCCCCTCAGTGTAGTTTTGATTTGCATTTTCTTGATGGTGAGCAATGTTGAGCATCTTTTTATGTGTCTGTTGGCCATGTGGATGTCTTTTCTTGTTTTTAAGTTTATTTATTTTTTTTAGTAATCTCTATACCCAACATGGGGCTCAAACTCACCACCTTGAGAACAAGAGTTGCACACTCTTCCGACTGAGCCAGCCAGCCGCCCCCAGTTCTTTTTTGGAGGCGTGTCTGTTCACGTCTTCTACCCATTATTTATTTATTTATTTATTTATTTATTTATTTATTTATTGTTTATTTATTTTGAGAGAGAGAACAAGAGTAGGAGGGGCAGAGACAGAGGGGGGGACAGAAGATCCAAAGCGGGCTCATGAGCTGTGAGATCACCACCTGAGCTGAAATCAGACACTTAATCGACTGATCCACCCAGGCACCCCTTCTGCCCATCTTTAAATTGGGTTATTTGTTTTTTGGGTGTTGAATTGTGTAAGTTCTTTATATGTTTTGGATACTTTTTTTGTGGGAGGCGGGGGGTTGGCTAGAGCCAGGATTTAAGTTCAGGTACCTTCCACTATAGTATAACTGTACTACTTTGCCCCAGTGAAGAAGAAAACTGCAAAAGACAGTTTTAACTTGCTAATTAAGCAAGTTAAAGAGGTCACTTGTCTAGTAACTGCAACTATCTACAAATGACTGAGAACAAGGTTAAATAAGCAAAAACTCTGGAAGTAATCATCTATCATAAAGCACACATACACAAAACACGTTTATAGAAGACCTCTCTAAATCTCCAAGAGTGTTGTGGAGTCACATACACGTGCTCACTTAACATACAGGAATACAGGCATTCCTATTTGAAAAAGGATAAGTACTGTGGTAAAATGGTATGATTTTGCACATATAGTCTACTATATATCGTGTGCATCTGCCTGCTGTTTTATCATATCACTTGCTGAGGGAATTAAAAAATACCTGTGCGTCATGAGTATTCAGATGTCCCTGATGTATTGAGGAGTTAGGGTGAAAGTACTGGTTAAAATTACATGCAGCTAGATTAAACTTTTTTTGATCTTTTTTTCTTAATGTTTATTTGATTTGGAGTTCCTTGGTGGCTCAGTCGGTTGAGCGTCTGACTTTGGTTCAGGTCATAATCTCATGGTTTGTGGGCTTGAGCCCTGCGTTGGGCTCTGTGCTGACGGCTCAGAGCCTGGAGCCTGCTTCAGATTCTGTGTCTCCCTCTCTCTCTCCTCTTCCCCTGCTCACGCTCTCTTTCTGTCTCTCAAAAAATAGATAAACATTAAAAAAAGTATTTGATTTATTTTGAGAGAGAAAGGAAGACAGAGTGTGAGTGGCAAAGGGCAGAGAGAGAGGAAGAGAGAGAATCCCAAGCAGACTTCACGCTGTCAGCACAGAGCCCTATAGGGGGCTCAAACCACAAATCATGAGATCCTGACCTGAGCGAAAATCAGGAGTCAGACGCTTAACCAACTGAGCCACCAAGGTGCCCCTGATCTGTCTTTAAACTGACTCCCCATGAAGGGTGCCTGGGTGGCTCAGTCGGTTAAGTTCAGTCGGTTAAGCGTCTGACTTCAGCTCAGGTCATGATCTCTCAGTCCGAGTTCGAGCCCCGCATCGGGCCCTGTGCTGACAGCTCAGAGCCTGGAGCCTGCTTTGGATTCTGTGTCTCCATCTCTCTCTGCCCCTCCCCTGCTCATGCTCTGTCTCTCTCACTCTCAAAAACGAATAAGCGTTAAAACAGTTTTTTAAATTGACTCCCTTTGAGGTAATATGCGCTGGGAGTCATCTGTATATAATAGTCTGTCCTCACTGCTCTTGGAGAAACAAAATTACATAAAAATGTGTGCTCTCAAGTATCTTGTCTTTTGGGGAGATGGTAGTGTGCATGTAGATGAAGAGATAGTTCACACAGTAGGATCACACTAATGGTGAGAGGCTAGTGCAGATGGCAGTTGGATAGAGGAGTCACCCCTGAGTGGAGCTGTGGAAGGCTACAAGAGGAGGAGGAATTCGGTCTCGGTGGGAATTATATAGAAAGGAAGGGAGATGCCAATAGTCTTTCACTTGTGAGGCATCAGATGTTCTGCTGCATTAAGCGTGTTCTCCTCTGCCTTCCATTTCTTTTGTCAATCATGGGGCAAATAATAGTTTCACCACCTGGGTTGTTAAGAAATGTGCTAAGCAGAATTTGAAAGGGATTTGTCGATTTTAGTGAAGTTTTGTGTGTAAGAAATGGAGGCCATCTCAGCAATAGTTTTCCTAAAAAATATCTTTCTATGTTAAATATAGACCAAATTCTATCATTGAATTTGAATATGTTGTGGGGAAGGAGCTGGAAAATCTGATAATCTGTGTATAATGAAGATGTACCATACTTAATCTTGCATGCCATATTGCTTTGCACTTTGAGCATAATAAAAAGTTCCACACAAACTGTGAAGTCTGCTTTTAAATGTCACAAAGCATAGGCATTCAAATTGGTGATTGGGAAGAATCCATAATGCTGTCCATAAGGGCAGCATTTCCTGAAGTGTGATAGTGATGTAGTTTTACGTGGTACGTACAGTAACATTTCGAGGCTGCATAGTGTAGTGTAGTGATCAAGAGTTAACTTATCAGGAAGAGTGGCATTGTTTTGCATTTTTGCAAGTCTCTTTGATGTCTGGCTTACTAGAAGACGGCTGGATTTTTGTATTTGCTTTTCTGTTCAATCTGTCATGATAGGTTGTTTTGATTGGAACAGATGAAGAAAATCTAGACTCACATAGATATGTAGTTGGAAAAGGAAGAACTCAATAGCCTTTTCAGAGAGTTGTATTTTTTCATACTGTACTAAAACTGAATGAGAGGTAATTTCTTAAAGGTTAGTTACGATATGGAATCTGTTTTTTTAATGGTTATTAATTTTGAGAGAGAGAGAAAGCACGCACATGCGTGCTGGGGAGGGGCAGCGGGAGAGAATCCCAAGCAGGCTCCACGCTATCAGCACGGAGCTCTACACAGGGCTTGTTTCCATGAACCGTGAGATCATGACCTGAGCTGAAGTCAAGAGTCAGACACTTAACTGCACCAGATGCTTAACTGAGCCACCCAGGTGCCCCTAAACTGAATGAACTTTTCACACTTGGTACACTCATGAGAGAATGAGACTGTAGGAGGCAAATAATGGCCTAGTATTAATATGAAAATAGTTTGGAACCTGCAGAGTCCCTGAAAATTTGAAACCCCTGAAAACTTGAGTCCCTGTACCCTGCTTTGAAAACTGCTGCTTTAGGGGATGCCTTTATTTTCAAGTAGATTTTGTTTTTCACCAGTAGAGGGCAGAGGAGACTACTTTATTAAGTGGCTCTTGAAAAACAAAGCTTTTGTTTGAAATCACTTTGCTTCCCATGTTTGGGTTCAAAGATCTTATAAAGTTGCAGGAAGTCCCTGAGAGGTTGTTTAGGGATATTAATGGTTGGTGGTGATAAACTAGGAAAGCACTTATTTCCTATTTAGATATATATTCGCTAAAGGAACCAGATATTCATGTTAGTGGGTCAGAACGCTTGCCCTGGACAATCTTAGAGAAGTACTGAAAAATTCTTACTTTTCTGATTCTCATTATTCTTAATGAATAGTTTATGTTCCTTCCTTACAGGCATGACAAGATGTCTCAGACTCATACATTTCTTGCCCTGTTCTTGAAAACAGCTCTCTTTAAGGAGAAATGGTAGAGACCACAATATGGGTAATAGGCATATTCATTACCCCTGATGTCATTGCTTCCAGACTTTTTCAGTTATTAGAGCTAGGAACTTTGTGGGTTTTCAGAAACCAAAACATAAATCTGTGGTTCTTACTGATATTCTTTTTTTTTCTTTAATGCTTATTTATTTTTGAGAGACAGAGAGAGAGAGAGACAGAGTGCGAGCAGGGGAGGGTCAGAGAGAGAGGGAGATATAGAATCCATGGCAGGCTCCAGGCTCTGTATGGTCAGCTCAGAGCCTGACGTGGGGTTCGAACTCATGGACCAGGAGATCATGACCTGAGCTAAAGTTGGGTGCTTAGCTGACTGAGCCACCTAGGTGCCCCAGTTCTTACTGATATTCTAATTACAATGAAATATGATGGAGTTTAAATTTTTTTAACATTTTGTTATGCAAATTTTCTTTCTTTCTTTCTTTCTTTCTTTCTTTCTTTCTTTCTTTCTTTCTTCCTTTCTTTTTAGAGAAAGAGAGACTGAGCAGGAGAGAAGGACAGAGAGAGAGAGAGAGAGAGAGAGAGAGAGAGAGAATGAATCTAAAGCAGGCTCCATGCTCAGCACGGAGTCGGACATGGGGCTTGATATCACAACCGTGAGATCATGACCTCAGCTGAAATCAAGGGTCGGACACTTAGCCAACTGAGCCACCCAGGTGCCCCGAAAATTTTCAAGCTTATAGAAAAGCAGAAGGAATTTTACAGTGAAAACCCATATACCATGACCTAGATTCTTTCTTGATCACATATTTGTCCACCTAGCCATTCTTCTATATTTTATATTTTAATATTTGTATTTCTTTTATCTGAAAATATTGATTTCAGTGAAATTAATGTAATTATTTATTTCCTATATATACTTACATATATAAATATATGCTCACCCACTCACACACACACATGCATATAATATTTTAAAATAACAAATCCTGCATTACCACCATGAACAAACCTACTGGTCCTAGACTTTTTATTTGTTGTCCTCAGGATGTATGAAGTTCTTTTTTTAAGATTTTATTTTGAATACAGTGCATGCAACGTGGGGCCCAAACTCATAACCCCGAGATCACGAGTCACATGCTCCACTGACTGAGCCAGCCAGGTGCTCCTAAAGTTCTATATTTCAAGTCACTTGAAATAATTCTCTCCATTTATGCCTCTAACTTAGTATAGAGCAGGACTTTGCATACTTTTTCTGTAAAGGAGCAGACAGTAAATATTTTGGGCTTTGTCTCTGTTACAACTACTCAACTCTGCTGCTGTAGCTTGAAAGCAAGATAACATGTAAGTAAACGGACATGACTGTGCTCCAATAAAACTTTATTTATGGAAATAGGTGGTGGGCCACATTTGACCTGCAGATAGTAGTTTGACAACTTTGGACATAAAGTACAGAATTATTAGGTTTTTTTGTGTTTTATTTTTAGGAATTATTTTGAAAAAATTTTCATTTAATTGTTTTTTTAACTTGAAAAACATAGACAGGGTCCCCAAATGAAAACTCTAGAACTAGATCAATTTATCCCTAGCTCCTCCCCACTGTTTTCTTCTCTTTGTAGACAACTCATTTTACTTTTTACCTTGTTCTTTCACTGCCTTTTTGAAAATAAAAACAAATAATGTATTTTATATTCCCTCCCTTTCTTACACAAAAGGTAGCATATGATAGACATTCTTTTATACCTTACTTTTAAATTTACTATGTCTTGGAGGTCACTACATAGTGGTTCATGGAAGTCTTCCTCTTTAACAAGCATGCCATTATATGGATATACCACTGTTTACTTCATCAGTTCTCTATTAATGGACATTTGGGTTGTCTCAGGTTAATACAAGAAGCACCACAATGAATAAACTTGTGTATATGTCATTTTGCATTTTTGCCTATGTATTTATCTGTAGTATAGATTCCTAAAAAGCAGGATTGCTGGGCCAAACATTAAATATGTACGTAATTTTGCTAGATATTGCCAAATTGCTCTCTTCAGGAATGTACCATTTTCGTTTCTAAGAGCAATGTATGAGAGTGTGTGATTTCCCAAAACCTTGCCACATAATGTGTTATAAAACTTTTGGATTTTAGCCAGTTGATAAATGGGAAGTGCTATTTCAGTACAGTTTTAATTTACTTTTCTGTTATGAGCAAGGTTGATCATATTTTCATATTTTAGAAGTCATTTGCATTTCCTTTTCTATAAACTATTCATATCTTTTGCTCATACAGTGTTTCATGCTCTGTTCACTTCAGAATATATTTAATGAGTATGTCATTAAATAATGTTCCGTGTAACTTTTTTTTTAATGTAATCTCCACACCCAATGTGGGCTCAGACTCACAACCCCAAGATCAAGAGTCAGATGCTCTACTGACTGAGCCAGGCAGGCGTCCCTCAACATGACTTGATGGCTGCAAATATTCCATTATTCATTCATTCAACAACTACTTATTATGAACAGCTACTACATATCAGACAGGCCTTGTTCTGGCAAGGAGAATATAGCAGTGAACAAAACGAGCAACATCTCTGTCCTTAAGCAGCTTTTTTTCTAGTTTATAGAGAGACAATAAACAATAAAATAAATATTATACATACATATAGTATGTTAGATATAGGTAGACTGCAATTTATTCATCCAATCTGTTATTGGATATGTATTTCTCATTTTACGCATTATAAGTAATGCACTGTTGAGCACTCTTTTAGTTATTCCATTTTAATCCTTTCTAATTTGCTTCTTTAAAAAAATTTTTTTTAACGGTTTGCTTATTTATTTTTAAGAGAGAGAGCCCAAGTGGGATATGGGCAGAGAGAGAGGGAGAGAGAGAATACCAAGCAGGCTCTGTGCTGTCAGTGCAAATCCCAACAGGGAGCTTGAACTCACGAACTGTGAGATCATGACCTGAGCGGAAATCAAGAGTTGGTCACTTAACTGCCTGGGCCACCCAGGTGCCCCATTTCTAATTTGCCTCTTAGAAGGTATATTAACTTTCATTCTGAAGTGTTACTGCTTGTTTTCATTTACATTTTCAACATTTTATTACGGTTTTATAACTATAACCTTCATTTTTGCATTGTGGTAAAAAAAATTTTTTTTTAATGTTTTATTTACTTTTGAGAGAGAGAGAGTGCAAGTTGGGGGGAGTGCAGAGAGAGAGGTCCAAACCAGGCTCTGCGCTGACAGTAGTGAGCTTGATGTGGGGCTTGAACCCACAAACCATGAGATCATGACCTGAGCTGAAATCGGATGCTCAACCAACTGAGCCCCCCAGGTGCCCCTAAAATTTTGTTTAATGTTTACTTATTTATTTTGAGAGAGAGAGTACGTGTGCGAGCAGGGGAGGGGCAGGAAGGGAGAGACTGAGCCCTGCATTGTGTTGTTGTTGTTGTTGTTTTTAAGTATTTATTTATTTTTGAGAGAAAGAGAGGGGGAGAAGGGCAGAGAGAGAATCCCAAACAGGCTCCACATTATCAGCCTGGAGCCCGATTCGGGGCTTGAACTCATGAGCCATGAGATCATAACCTGAGCCAAAATCAAGAGTTGGACATTTAGCCGATTGAGCCACCCAGGTGCCTCTGCATTGTGTTTTTAATAGTTGTCCTGGGAAAATTGCAATGTATGTTCTTATTTTTTCACAATCTGCTTATAATTAATATTGCACTGCTTCACATAACACTCAAGGACCTTGCAACTATCAGGGTCATTTTATTGCTCTCCCTCCCCCACTTGGGATTTACGCTATAGTGTTCATGTTTATTATATCTGCATAAGTTATAAATCCATAATAAAACTTTATAAATTTTGCTTTAGAGTGGCACCTGGCTGGCTCAGTCAGTAGAATGTGCAACTCTTGATCTCAGGGTTGTAAGTTTAAGCCCCACATTGGGTGTAGAGATTGCTTAAAAAAAAAAAATCTTAAAATAAATTTTGCTTTAGACACATATATATGTATCTAAGGAAATTGAGGAAAAAATTAGTCTTTTATATTTATCCACATATTTACCATTTCTGATGCTCTTCATTCCTTTCTGAAGTTCCCAGTTTCCATCTAGTATTATTTTCCTTCAGCTTGAAGAATTCCCTTTATCATTTGTCTGCTGGAAGTCAGTTCTCTTGATTTTCATTGATCTAAATATATTTACTTTCATTTTTGAAGATTATTCTTACTAGATATAGAATTCCGAGTTGACATTTTTTTTCTTCTGTCATACTTTAAAGATGTTTTTCTACCATCTTTTTAGCAGTCACTGTTTGTGGTAAGTTCATGGTCATTCACAGCATCATCCCTTATATATAATGCGTCATATTTTTCTGGCTGCTTCCAAGACTTTCTCTTTCTCTCTAGTTTTAACAATTGACTATACTATGCATATACGTGATTTTCTTTTTACTTATCCTGGCTCTTAGAGGGTACACATGGGCTGGGGATACAAATTTGGGAGTGGTTAGCTTATAGATGGTTTTTAAAGACATGGGCCTGGGGAAGATCCTTGAAGAGAGCACAGAATTCAGGATAAGCCCCAGGGAATGTAAAGACCTGGTAGAGGAGGAGCTGGCAGAGGAGGCACTGGAAGGATGGCCACTGAGGTGTCCCAGAAGCTGAGAGAGGAGAGTGTTTCCGTGCACCTGGGTGGCTCAGTCAGTAAAGTGTCAGACTTCAGCTTAGGTTATGATCTCGCAGTTCCTGAGTTCGAGCCCCACTTTGGGCTCTCTGCTGTCAGCACAGAACCTGCTTCGGATCCTCTGTCCTTCTCTCTTTTTGCCCCTCCCCCACGTTCTCTCTCTCTCAAAAATAGATAAACATTTTTTAAAAAGAGAAGAGCATTTCAGGGAGGGAGTTGTTAACTATGTCAGCTACTGCTGTGAGCATGTGAGCACTCCTTCATCAGTAGAGGGCAGAAAAGACCATTTTAAGAAGGGTCGGGAAGCATTGAGAATAGATATTTTGGGTGTAGAGGTGATTGAATGAATCCCTCTGCACCTTGGGCCTGTATTTTGTGGTCTACCTCACTAGAGTGTAAGTATCATTAAGGGAAGGGACTTTGTTTTATTCAGTGGTTTATCTCTGGCACTTAGAACAGTTTGAATGACTCTACTGTGGTAACTATTCAGCCTTTTATTTTTCTGTTCTGCCTACAACTTAAGCCCACTAAGACGATAGACATGGCCTCTGCTCTCAGAACACACGGGGAATAGAAACCAACTAGTTGAACCATGTTAGGTACCCTGTTCTAACTACATCCCAAAGTGCTGTGGGTAGGCAGAAAATGTAGTCTTGAATTCTCCCTAGGCTTGGGCAGCACAACTTGGGGAGGCTTTCCAGGGACAATGATATCTGAGCCAGGCCCCAGGGGATGAGCTGGGAGAGGGCAAGGCATTCCACATAGAGTACAGTTTGTTTCCCAGGTAGATAATCTTTTTTTTTTTTCCTTCAAAAGCATCGGATTCAGGTTCACTACAGATCACAAAACATGATGTCCTGTTGGCTACTTTAAGCTCCAACCTGTCTGCTTTGGAGGACAAATTGCTGAAGGATCCTCACTGGAAGAAACTGAAACTCCTAAGGGATGAAATTGCTAATAAGGCAGAATGGCCACAAAACTCTGTGGACGTCACCTGGAGTTTTACCTCTCAAACTTTGTTGTTGCTGTTGTGCTTGAAGGAAACCATGATCCACCTTGCAGCTGACTTCAGTCCAGGTAAACCCAGCCTGAGGACTCCGGAAGCCGCTCCTGCCCTGAGCCCAGATACACTTAGCATCTCACAGCAGAAGACTGTCCAGTCCGTGCTGCAGTTTGTAGTCACCTTCGGTGTCTGCCCGTATCTCGTGCCTGGTGTGGGAGTCCCTTTGAGATGCAGGACCGCGTTTGGTGCCGTTGTTCAGGATGTGGTGTGTCTGAGCGCTCCTCCCGATGCGACCCGGAGACTCTACACCAGCTGCAGGATTCTTCTGAACATTGCGCATCACACTTCTCTGGGGAGCTTGATTTTCTGCCGCCATTTTGGGGATATTGCAGCAGGTCTGTGTCAGCTGGGATTCTGCCCCACCAAGAGAAAACCACTAAAACCTGAGGAAGAGGTAAGCACAGATTGAGTGCGTGTCTTCGTGTCTGTGTGAATATTTGTGTGTGTGTGGTTATAAAAGACAACTCTTAGTTCTTTGGAAAAGGGCTGTTGGGAAGGTCTAGAATTCCTCTTGAATGCCAAAGCATATCTGTGGATAAATGAATCTTTTACAGGGCTGGGGCTTCATTTATTAGATGCCAGTCCTTAGCATGCCTAGACAGTCCATATAGCCTCTTTCTTCTTGTCATTTTGCAACAACTACTGTAGGCTATTTGTTTGAGCTTCTGTTTCCTTTTAATTAAAAATTTTTTCAATATTTATTTTTGAGAGCGGGGGGAGGGGCAGAGAGAGAAGGAGACACTGAATTTGAAACAGGCTCCAGGCTCTGGCTGTCAGCACAGAGCCCAGGGCGAGGCTCAAACCCACGGACTGTGAGATCATGACCTGAACCGAATTCAGATGCTTAACCGACTGAGCCACCCGGGCACCCCTCTTCTGTTTCCTTTTTAATAAAATGTGTATAATAATACCTGCCTTGGAAGGTGGTTGTGAGGATTAAGGATAATGTGTATAAAAGTACCGAACCCAATCCCCAGTAGTGCTCATCAAAAAGTAATTACTACTAATATCGGTATTAAACTATTCATCTCTCCTTCATTAAGTCTTGGGAAGATTAAATGAAATGAAATATGTAAAGCACAGGGTATGCTGTATAATTCAAACACTGTTTGTTGTTATTATTAGCTGTTAGGGGGACGTGGCTGTTTTTTGCTGACATAGTAAGGATTTGAGTACCTGGACTGTAAAGGTGCCGTGGAGGTTACAGAAGCATAAGACATTAACGGAGGAGACAGGACTCCTAAGTGCGACATAGCAGGGATCACTACTCTCCCATGAGAGGACCATCAACATAGGAGTCTTGCCAGAAGAAGCTGTTGAGATACAAATGTATTAAAAGTCAGCGCGGCTCACGTGTGCGGTAATTTGTTAGCGCTGCCGCCAGATTCACAATGCCTGCCCACCTCATTTCTCTCTGTGTCACCCTTCAAACTTATTTCTTTTCTTTTTAAAAAATTTTTTTATCATGTATTTATTTTTGAGAGACAGAAGCAGAGCAGGAGCAGGGGAGGGGCAGAGAGAGAGGGAGACAGAGAATCTGAAGCAGGCTCCAGGCTCCGAGCTGTCAGTACAGGGCCTGATGCGGGGCCTCAACTCACGAGCTGTGAGAACATGACCTGAGCCGAAATTGGAAGCTCAACAGACTCGGCCACCCAGGTACCCCTATTTTTTTTTTTTTAAGTTTATTTATTTATTTTGAGAGAAAGAGCTTGTGTGAGCAGGGGAGGGGCAGAGAGAGAGAGAGAATCTGCACTGACAGTGCAGAGCCTGATGCGGGGCTTGAACTTATGAGCTGTGAGATCATGACCTGAGCTGAAACCAAGAGTCAGATGCTTAACCGACTGAGCCACCCAGATGCCCCCAAACTTGTTTCTTTTCTGTTTGTTCCCTTCTCTGTTCTCTCTCCTGCATATGTTCATAAACATTTGTCTAAAAGCTGTATCATCTGAGCAGTGACCTGAAATTATGAGCTTCCCTGGTGGCTTCCTGTTATGGAGAGCAGTGTGCTGTGCTCTTAGTACAGGGTATGAGTGATAGACGTTGCCATCCATGCCTGCTGCCTCTACTTCTCTGAGGGGGCTCTGGGCTGCGAGGTCTTGTTACCACTGCTGGGGCTAAGCAGTGCCCCGGAGTGTCGAGCAGGAGGGAGAAAAGGAAAGCACCCGGAAAGGACCAAGTAGGAAGGCAAAAGAGGTTGACAGAAGGGGAAACACAGTGGTGTGTTATGAAGCTGGGCAAGTCCCAGCACTCAGAGCTGCTCTAAGCAGTGCCCGTGCTTCAGATTGCTCCCTGGCAATGGGCACGACCCTGACTGCTTCACTGAGTTACCCAAAGGGGACAGCTGGGTTCAAGGGGACCCAACAAATAGAACCCCTCTTTGCTGACCAACTTCTGAACGAATTAAAAGACTGTTAATGGAGTCAGTGAAATGAAAACTCAAATTTTCACCGCTATTGCTCCTAAGTGCAAAGGTGGGGATATAGCCTTTTTTTTTAATACTTTTTTTAAATTTTATTTCTTAAAAAAAAATTTTTTTTTAATGTTTGTTTATTTTTGGAACAGAGAACACAGAGCATCAGAAGGGGAGGGGCAGAGAGAGAGGGAGACACAGAATCTGAAGCAGGCTCCAGGCTCTGAGCTGTCAGCACAGAGCCCGACGCAGGGCTCAAACTCATAGACTGTGAGATCATGACCTGAGCCGAAGTCGGACCCTCAACCAACTGAGCCACCCAGGCTCCCCCTTTTTTTTTTTATTTTAGAGGGAGAGAGAGAGAGCAAGCACGCAAGCCAGGAAGAGGGGCAGAGGGAGAGAGAGAGAATCTTAAGCAAGCTCCCACACTCAGTGCGGAGCCTGACGTGGGGTTCAAGCTCACGACCCTGAGATCGTGATCTGAGCTGAAATTAAGAGTCAGACTCTCAACCGACTGAGCCACCCAGGTGCCCCAGGGATATGGCTTAGTGTTGGAGACAGTTGGGCTTTCTAACAGTGCATTCCAAAGTTAGACACACTTCTTTCTCGCCCAATTGTAAGGACTGTTGGAGGACGGCAGCACCTTCTGCCCTATGGCAAGGCTATGCCTCTGTAAATGTCCAGCAAGGAGGAGCGGGGCAGAATGTGTACTTACTCCCAAGACACAGAAGAGGAACAAGCTAAGTGGTACATGCCAACACTCACCAATAAGTAAGTTTTTCCAAACTCACCAATAAGTTAGGTGCCCAAGATCTCCTGCCCAGAGGTGAGTGAGGGGATGGAGAGAGGGCCAGGAGAGTTTCAGTATTGTAACTTCCTCCATGTGGAAGGGAGTCAAGAGGGGAAAGAAGCCTACCCTCCTCTCCTTTCCTCGGTGTTTTTGTACAGTATTGTAAAGCATTACTTTCTATTGCCTGCTAAAGCTCAGTTCGTGTTTCCTTTAGGTTTTAACGGAAGAGGAAAGAACCTCTTCTAGGGAGGCCTTGAGAGACATCTTGGATCAAGTGTATCAACCCTTAGCAGTCCGAGAATTACTTATCCTCCAGGGAGGACCACCCCAGGTATTCAGACTTGGGGACTCTTGTGGGTGAATCGTTAATGATAATGTGCAGAATGTTGTCTTCTCTTGGGCAATGCACTAATCTAGTTGAGTCTTATTTCATTTTCTAGAGCATTAAGTGATTTTTGTAAAACTAAGTTACCCTAACCCTTAGGGTAATTTTTTTTTGAGAGAGTGAGTGTGCGTGTGCATGAGTGGTACACATGAGCACATGAGTGGTGGAGGGTGGAGTAGAGAAAGAGGGAGGGAGAGAGAGAGAATCTTAAGCAGGCTCCACGCCCAGCACAGAGCCCATCGTGGGACCCTGAGAACATGACGTGAGCTGACATCAAGAGCCAGAAGCTTAACTGACTGTGCCCCAATTTTTTTTTAAGATTCCACTTTCGTGTAATCTTTATACCCAACATGGGGCTTGAACCTACAACCCCAAGATCAAGAGTCACATGCTGTAACTGAGCCAGCCAGGTACTCTGCCCCTTGGGATAATTTGTAAGCATTTTTCTGTTAATGGAGTGATGGCCACTCTTCCCAGGAATGTGGTCATTTTATTTATTTATTTATTTATTTATTTATTTATTTATTTATGAAAAATTGTTTTTGACTGGAATATGTCAATTTTATTTAACATATATTTTATACATTCTGAAACTGGAACTCTTTTTTTTTTTCCCCAAAAAAATTTTTTTTTGTTTTTTTAAGTAGGCTTCATGCCCAGTGCAGAGCATGCCCAGCGCAGAGCCTAATGTGGGGTTCAAACCCATGACCCCAAAACCAAGACCTGAGCCAAGATCAAGAGTTGGATGTTTAACTGACTGAGCCAGCGAGGAACCCTAGGACTCTTTTTTTTTTTTTTTTTTGGGCTGTTTGACAGTACGTTCTTCTGGTAGAAGTATTTTGACACCTTATTCTTTGTTTATTTTTTATTTATTTTTAATTTTTTTTACAGTTTCTTTTGAGAGAGAGATAGAGTAGGAGCAGAGGAGGGGCAGAGAGAGAAGGAGAGAGATGATCCCAGGCAGGCTCCTTACCGTCAGTATGAAGCCCGATGTGGGGCTCAAACTCACGAATTGCAAGATCATGACCTGAGCTGAAGCCAAGAGTCAGACACTTAACCAACAGCCACCCAGGCGCCCCTGACATCTTATTCTTTGAATGGAATATCTGTAGTCAAGAAATTAAAATTAGGGCTATTATTGGGACTAATTTTACCTCCTTTGTTTGAAAAACATAATAGTATATATCCTGCTAGGCATAAGATAGTTCGTTTTTTTCCTTAAAAATAATTATTTTCTGAAATGTTTTAATCTGATAATGTAGATGGAGTAACCATTTAGCAATACGTTTAGTTTTGGATGTAGGTGAGTAAAGAGTGAGGAGCCAAGGGAATTAGTGGTAGGTCAAGAACTAGCTGAAGCTGGGTACAAAGATACCTCTTTGATGAAGTCATTTTCATCTCATCCCTAGAATGTTACTGCCGCCTCCTGTTGGGCCCCTCTGGCCTCACGCTCTGCTTCTCTGCATGACTCCATAGTTTGCCAGATAAAACCAAATGCATTATAAGAGCGTGGCAAAAAGCCAAGGCTCTGGTGGTCAGCCTACTGGGATTCAACCCCAGCATGCAGTTGTGTGAATTGGTGAATGTTTCCATCCCTTGGTTTCCTTACCGATTGGATAGTAACTCCTTGCAAGTCTCTTTTGAGATTATGTAGCAGGTATTTAACATAGCACCTGGCAAATCATAACCCTCTCAATAAGTGGTAATTATTAGTCCTCCTTAAATAAAAGAGGACAGGCTAGTTAGGGTTAAATGTGTCTGTCACTAATTTTTATGTTCACATAGTTCAATGCCATGGTTGACAGCAACATAGTTGACATTCTAGACCCAAAACAAGACCCCCAAGTCCATTGTGTTCATGGTGGCTCCGCAGAGCTCTCCAAAAGGAGTGCTTGAAGAAATTCAGCTCTTTTTTGAAACTGCCGTGCCACAGAGTCGGAGTAGCTGAGACCGTGGAGGCAAGGACTAGCATGTCCTCATACTGTCATGAACTGTACTCCTGGTGGTGAGTAATGTTCATAGGACTCTTATCTGGAGGCCAAATTTGATTGGAAGGACTTCATTCAGAGACTGGTTATGTTAATTCTAAAAGAAATAAGTGTATATGTTTATATTATATACATATTTTAAAGTTTATTTATTTTGAGGTGGGGGAAGGGTAGAGAGACAGGAGAGGGAGAATCCCAAGCAGGCTCCTTGCTGTTCGTGCAGAGCCTGATGTGAGCTTCGATCTCATAAACTGTGAGATCATGACCTGAGCCGAAATTAAGAGTCAGATGCTTAACCAACTGAGCCACCCAGGTAACCCTCTAAAATCTGTATTTTATTCATTTGTGTGTTTGTGTATTTCTGAGTTTGCAATTTCACTTGTTATTTCATGGGAAGTTTCATGGCATTTCTACTTTCCTAGAAGGTGATGCTGAAGAAGATTTTGTAGAAGAGAGTCTTTTTGGAAAAAAATGTTGCTCTTCAGAAGTCTCTTTATCACATTGTTTATTGTCAGTATGACTCAGTATGTATTTATATATTTTAATAATTTCTACATGTCCTGTCTATTTCACTGACATTCAATTCATACTTTCCCATTTTCAGTCCTGCACAGATGAAAAGACACAAGTTAGGTGTCGGGCCCCAGCTTGGCTTCGGCGTCTATGTGGGCAGCTGCTCTCCGAAAGGTTGATGAAACCCAGTGGTGTTCAGGCAGTAGTCCGGGGCATTCTGGAAGGAGCAGGTGGTAAGAAATAAAATGCTTCTGTTACTTTGGTATCCAGTTTCCTTTGAGTCAGGGTGAGTTATTGGTCTTTAGCATTGGACTATAAAACCTGATTCAGACTGAGATGCCTTTGTAGAGACTAAAGAGGTTAGATTTGGAGATTAAACCTTAATGAGCTTCTTTATCACAGAAACTCATTTTCTTGCCATTTTTCTAAAACAGACTATTTCTCTAAAATAGACTGTTCACATTCTTGAATAATATTGTTGGCTGTTTCAAATAACTTCTAATATCAGGGGAAAATATTGTGCAGAACGTTAAAGTAAAACCCAAAAGCAAATGTGAAATTCTCCATGGGAAAGGGCTTTGTGCCAGGGTGCTATGAGTACTTCACCTCAGGACTTAAAATCCAAGACAGTTCTCTGTAGCTGGAAAGACCTTACGGAAGTTTACTGTGGGATGAAGTTGTAGATTATTTCCCCATTTATATTCTCTAAGTCCTCGTGAATAGAAAAATGTTGATTATCATGCTAAGCATGGTAGTAGTTTTTAATTTATATATTGAAAAAAAATTTTTAACAGTTTATTTATTTTGAGAGAGAGAGAGCATGCACGAGCAGAGGAGGGGCAGAGAGAGAGGAGAGAGAGAATCCTAAGCAGGCTCCGTACTGCCAGTGCAGAACCCAACTTGGGGTTCGATCTCACAAATTGTGAGATCAAGACCTGAGCCGAAATCAAGAGTCGGGTGCTTAACTGACTGAGCCACCTAGACACCCTATATTTATTTTATTTTATTTTTTAAATGTTTATTTATTTTTGAGACAGAGACAGAGCATGAACGGGGGACGGTCAGAGAGAGGGAGACACAGAATCTGAAGCAGGCTGCAGGCTCTGAGCTGTCAGCACAGAGCCCGACGTGGGGCTCGAACTCACAGACCGCGAGATCATGACCTGAGCTGAAGTTGTACACTCAACCGACTGAGCCACCCAGGTGCCCCAGGCACCCTATATTTTTAAATACGTAGTTTAAAGAGTCAAATTGGTCTACAAGGCTAATGGAGAAAAATAGCGTCAGTCCTTGGGAACATTCCTGTCCATTTCCCTGCCTCAGAAGCAAGCATTTTGACTTCTTTTAGTGAGTTTGTTCTGGTCTTTACCGTTAAGGTGTTTGCAGAACCTTTTTAATGTTTGAGTTTTAGGCTTCATCTATCAACTTCTCACCACGTGTGGAAGAGGATTTTGTTCTCTTTCAAAACCCTACCACCACCACCCCCAGGCATACTCCCATCTCCTAAATATTCATGTCTTAATTTTGGTGAGATCAATAGTTGGGGTTTGTATTCTTCCAACTATGTCATTACTATTTACAGCTGAGTTCTGTGGTATGCCATGACTACTTTTCTTTTTAAATTTAAAAAATTTTTTAATTTTAGTTTTTTTGAGAGAGAGTGCACACACATGCACATGGGGAGGGACAGAGGGAGAGGGAGGGAGAGATTCTTAAGCAGGCTCCACGCCTAGCATGGAGCCCCACGAGGGGCTCGATCTCACCACCATGAGATCATGACCTGAGCCAAAATAAAGAGTAGGACACTTAACCAACTGAGCCACCCAGGCACCCCACTACTTTTCTTTTTTATACAACTTTTGTACTTCTTGCAGTTAAATACTATATTTGTTTGTCTGCTTAGTGTTTCATTTATGTCTCACTAATCTGTTTTCAAATTCCCTTCCAGTTGTGTAAGTCTCCTTTCAAGATGTTCAAATACACCTGATATTCTATTGGTTTGATCTTCTTGGAGACATCTCTCTCTGAGTCTTCTCTAATCTGGACTAGTTATCTTTCACATAGCAGACATGCTAGGATCTCCCTCCACCTTTATCCTGGTGATTCCTTTGCCTTTCTTTTGTGCTTAGTCCCTTATCTCGCGTATCCCATGCACATTTGTTTCCTATCGCTGATGTGACAATTTACCACACACTTAGTGCCTTTTTGATGGAAATGACATTTAAGCTGAACCCTGAAGACTGAGTAGGACTTTATTAAAGAGTGAGATGGGGCGCCTGGGTGGCTTGGTCGGTTAAGTGTCCGACTTCAGCTCAGGTCATGATCTCACGGTCCATGAGTTCGAGCCCCATGTCGGGCTCTGTGCTGACAGCTCAGAGCCTGGAGCCTGTTTCAGATTCTGTGTCTCCCTCTTTCTCTGCTCCTCCCCTGTTCATGCTCTGTCTCTCTCTGTCTCAAAAATAAATAAACGTTAAAAAAAAATTTAAAAAAAAAAGTGAGAGAAGAGTAACAGGCGGAGAGAATAGCACATATGAAGAAACTGATGTAAGAAAAAGCATAGTGTTTTTGAGGAGGCTTCAGTGTGGGTAGAGCATTGATCTTTATTCTGAGTGCAACGAGAAACCATTGGAAGGTTTTACAAAGGAGAGAGGCATGATCAAATCTACGTTTTAGATGTATTGTGAAGAATAGGATGGGTAAGAGCAGAACCAGGGAGATCAGGTAAGAAGCGTCATCTGAGAGATCGCAGTGGCTTGGATCAATGCAGTGGCAGTAGAAATGGAGAGAATGAATGACTGTAAGAGGTATTTATGAAGTAGCATTGCCAGAACTTAATGAAGGACTGGATGTGTGAGGAGGGAAGAAGAGAGACAGAAGAATCAGTCTCGACAGTGCATTTCTAGTATGGTAAATGTACGTTGGTCCTGTCAGACAAAGGTGAGGTCAGAGTGGTTGGCAGACATTGATAGATTTGGTCTAGAGTGCCTGTAATGTTGCCTCTCCAGTTCTGCTGGCATTGGCTTCTAGGGGCAATGAAGTGAAAAATTATCAGTTACTTGCGAGAAGTTGCCACATGCAAATAGGTCCTTGCATCCTTTTTTCCAAAGAAAAGTTCGAGTTCACCCAAGGCCATGCAAATTGGAGAGCTGCTCTAAGACACTTAGAACCCTATTTTTGCTATGAGCTTTTTTCCCCTCTGCTTATGCTTGTATATATTTTTTGTTATCTATTTAAATCTTGTTTCTTCTCAAAACCGATTTGAAGCAGTTTATATTTACTCACACATTTGCCATTTCTGATGTTCTTCATTTCTTTGTGTAGATCCGAATTTTAATTCAAATTTCCTTCTGCCTGAAGAACTTTAGCATTTTTGTAGTGCAGATCTGCTGACAGTGAATTCCTGAAAAAGTCTTTATTTCACCTTCCTTTTTGAAAATGTTTTTGGTGTCATCATTGTCTCTGTTCTTTATAGGATATATCTTTTTTCCTCTGGTTGCTTTTAAGCTTTTTCTCCTTGTCACTGGTTTTTAGATATTTGATTACGATATTCCTTGGTGTGGGTGATTTTTATCATGTTTCTTCTGCTTCATGTTTCTTGGGCTTATTAGAGGTGAGAATTTATAGTTTTCGTCATATTTGGAAGTTTCTCAGACATTTTCTTCCAATATATTTTTCTATCCTCTCTTCTCTCTTTTTCTTTTTAACTTTTTTTTAAAAGTAAACTCTAACCCCTAACATGGAGCTTAAACTCATGACCCCAGAGATTAAGAGTCACATGCTGTACTAACTGAGCCAACCAGGTGGCCCTCTTTTTGGAATTTGAGTTATACCTAATATTATACTATAATGTGTCCTACAAGTTTCTGATGCTCTATTTTTTCTTTTTTGTTTTTTTTGTTTGTTTGTTTTTGTTTTTCAGTTTTCTTTCTGTGTAATTTTGGTTAATTTCTATTGCTTTGTGTTCAGCTTTACTGATATTTTCTTTTGTAGGGTCTAATCTGCTGTTAATCCCATCCAGTGAGTTTTTCATTACAGATTTTTTTTTTTTTTTAAGTTTATTCATTCTGAGAAAGAGAGAGAGAGAGAGTACAGGTAAGGGCAGAGAGAGAGGAGAGAGAGAATCCCAATCAGGCTCTGCACTGTGCTGTTAGCACAGAGCCCAGCATGGGGCTTGAATCCAAAAACCGTGAGATCATGACCTGAGCCAAAATCAAGAGTTGGAGGCTTAACCAAATGAGCCACCCAGGTACCCCGTATTTTCTTTTTCATTAATAGAGGTTCAATATTAGTCTTTTTAAATATCTTCCATTTATTTCATCATCATGATCATTCTTTACCTTTTTGAAAATAGGGAATGCATTTATACTAGCTGTTCTAGTGTTTTTGTTTCCTAATGTTGTCATCTCTGTTTTAATGGGTCTGTTTCTATGATAGGTCCTCCGATTATGGTTCATACTTTCTTGCTTCTTTGCAGGCCTGCCAATTTTTTATTATTGAGATGTTATTCACATACCATAAATACACTTTTTTAAAGAGTACATGTCAGTGTTTTTTAGTATATTCACAAAGTTGTACAATCATTATGAAAATATAATTCCAAAACATTTGCACCATCTTCCTCCCCGCAAAACCTTATGCTCATTAGTAATCACTCCCCATTCTTTCCTCCTCCAGCCCCTTGTAAGCACTGATCTAGTTTCTGTCTCAGTGGATCTGCCTATTTTGGATATTTCATCCAAATGGAATCATGCAATATGTGCTCTTTTTTGTTGGACTTCTTTCAGTTAGCATAACATTTTTGAGGTTTATCCATATTGTAGCATGAACAGTCTTTTATTCCTTTTTATGGCTGAATAATATTCCATTGTATGCATATGCCTGGAAATTCTTGAATGGATATTGGAAATTTATTTTATGTTGTTGGCTGCTAGATATTGTTGTATTTCTTTGTTAGGCTTTATGCTGGGATGCAGTTGATTTTCTTAGGATCAGTTTGATCCTTTTGATCCTGGCTTTTAAGCTTTGTTACTGTGGGTCTAGAGTAGCCTTTAATCTGAAGTAATTTGGCCGCACTCCTGAGGCATAACCATTCTGAGATTTTACTTGATGCTCTGCATATTTGGAGGCCTTTCCATGCTCACTAGTGGGAACGATATTACACAGAAAGAAAAGAGAACTGAAACAAACAAACAAACAAAAAAAACCCCAAAATAGAGCATCAGCCCTGTGTGAACTCAAGGGATTTTCCCCCTACTTCTTATTGGTGGTTCTTGCCCCAGCCTTGTTTTGTTTTGTTTTGTTTTTTGCACATATGCATAGGTTATAGTCTGCCAAAGGTTTGAAAGAGGATTCCTGTGCAGATCTTTGGAGCTCTCTCTTTACATACCTCCCTTCTGGTATTTTATCCTGAAAATTCTACCTGCCTTGGCCTTCCTAAACTAGGGACTCTAAACTAGGTTTCTTTAACTCAAGATGCCAGACTTTGTTTCGACTCTGCCTTCCTGTACTGAGGCCTTAAAATTTTCTCTAGATAGTAGGCTAGGGTATTCATGGGGCTCACCTTGTTTGTTTTTTTCTCTCAGGGGTCAGTGTCCTGGGTCGCCTGTTGTCCAGTGTCTGAAAACCGTTGTTTATATATTTTGTCCAGTTTTCCAATAATTTAAGGTGGTAAGGTAAATCTGGTACCTGTTACTGCATAGCTTTGGTTTAAGGCAGTTTTATTGACATGATGCATATAAAGAGACATCATATCATCATTATCAAATAATAATAATAAAAGTAATGAGCACTGAGAGGAAGCTAGTATTCAAATTATGTGGACAATAACATCACCGTGATTAAGCTGCTACTTTTTCCTCTTAACTTTGCAGAAACCAACATCGAAAGGAAAATGCAGAGGGGTAGATTATCTTATGAAAGAAATAAACAGTTTTCAGTAGAGAAAAAACACTTTTACGCCAGAATTTTAAGGACCACATATGGGGAACTAGTAATGACTTTTTGACATCTCTGTCCATCTCTGACAGCTGGGGCAGCTGGCGGGAGTGATGCAGAGGCAATGGCTGCTGACTGGAAGAAGTGTGACTTGATTGCAAAGATCCTGGCCTCTTGTCCCCAGCAGTCTCTTTCACCAGAGGATTACTATCGAGATATCTGCCCCCAGGTAAACAGTTTTGTTTCTTTTCACTGTTGGAGGATTATCTGCTTATTCATGGAAATGACATTTAATGTTTCTCTAACGTGGAGGTGAAAGCAATGTAATATTTAAGTTTATTGTTCAGTGAGGGGACTTACTTTTTTTTTTTTTTAATGTTGATTTATTTATTTTGAGAGAGAAAGAGGATGAGTGGGGGGAGAGGGGCAAAGGGAGAGAATCTTAAGCAGGGCTCCATGCTCAGCACAGAGCCCGACATGGGGCTCGATCATAACCTGGGATCATGACCTGAGCCGAAATCAAGAGTCGGACACTCAAGGGACTGAGCCACCCAGGCGCCCCATCTAATGTGGAGGTGAAAGAAATATAATATTTAAGTTTATTGTTCAGTGAGGGGCCTCGTGAATTAAGTGAATAAACACCTGTGAAAGAGACCCGCCTAATTGTTAGGTTTAAGAACGTCTCACCATTGTTAAATGAGTAGTTTAGCTTGCTCTCAGAGCTGGAATATGAAACTAAAATTTCATTGTGTTCATTATCTTTTCTGTGTGGTTTTAGTTTAAAAAAAAAACTGGTATTAAGTAAACACGGAAAATTAACATGGTATACAGTTTAAAAAGCACATAAGAGTAAACAGAAAAACAAATCTTCCTCTCATCTCTGTTTTCTAGTCCCTCAGAGGTAGTCACTCTTACCAATTTCTTGTTTATTTTTCAGTGATATTCTGTGTATTAATGTATGTACAATTATGTGTCTATGTATGTATATATATTCTAATTTTTATCCAAATGATAACATGCTACACGTAGTTTTTCATTTTGCTTCTTTTTAAAAAAATTTTTTTTAACGTTTTTTATTCATTTTTTTTGAGAGAGAGAGAGAGAGAGAGAGACAGAGCGCAAGCAGGTAAGGGGCAGAGAGAGAGAGGGAGACACAGAATCCGAAGCAGCCTCCAGGCTCTGAGCTGTCAGCACAGATCCGATGAGGGGCTCGAACCCACAAACTGCGAGATCAAGACTTAAGCTGAAGTTAGATGATTAATCTACTGAGCCACCCAGGCACCCCTTCGTTTTGCTTCTTAACATTGTACCTTGGAGAGGGGCACCTAGGTGGCTCAGTCAGTTAGGCATCTGACTTCAGCTCAGGTCATGATCTGTCAGTTCATGGGTTTGAGCCCCACATTGGGGTCTCTTGTCAGCACAGAGTCTGCTTCAGATCCTCTGTCTCCCTCTCTCTCTGTCCCTCCCCTGCTCTTGCAAGCGCTAGCACTCTCTCTCTCTCTCTCTCTCTCTCTCTCTCAAAAATGAGTAAACATTAAACAAAATTAAAAACAAAACACCCCCAATGTACTTAGGAGATAATTTCCTACTGAGTTGCCTCATTCTGTTCATGGGTACATAGTATTTCACCATATTAATGTACCATAATTTATTTAACCAGCCTCCTATTAATGGACATTGAGTTGTTTCCATTCTTTTGCTACTACCAACCATGCTACAGTTAATATCTATAGATTTTTTTACACATGCAAATATTGCCATAGGAAAAATCCCTAGAATTGAAATGATTGGTTCAAAGGGTATGTGCATTTAAATTTTTGACTGATATTGTTTATGTATCCGTTTTCCCACACCTTTGCTTACCCAATGTGTTACAAGAATTTCCTTTTTTTTGCTAATCTTATATCTGGAAAATGTGGAAGGAGTTTGCTTAATCAGTATTCCCCACACCTTTTGGAGTGAAGGTCATTCAGTTGTTATACTTATCTTAAGGGTTCTCATGGGTAGGCATGCATGAGAACAAAATATCACAATGCAAAGATCTTATATTGAAAAATACTAAATATAAATCTTCCTACAGAAAAAAGTTAGTATTTGCAATGATGAGTAAGTATTTTATGAATCTAGTAGTTACAGTTTTGGTTCATAACAAAATGATGAAACAAGTCACAGGTTTCACGTGTGCGGAGTCTCTCTCTGGAACTGTCAAAGGTCACATACAATTTTTGGACAGAAGATACTCCTGTCTGCAAAAAAGTGCAAGACTCACTTTTAAGTCAGGAAGAGAAATGCACGTTTTATTGGCTGTTTATACTAGGGTGAACCACTTATAGGCACAGGAGATCTATGTTTATCTTTGAGAATAAAATAGACTCCTTTCTGGGATAGTTCAGGCATGACAGGCTCTTCAGATCCTAAATATATTTATATGCCTCGATCCAGAAATTTCATTTGGTCATGCTACTTATAATAGCAAAAAAAAATTTTTTTAAGTTTTTTATTTTAATTCCAGTGTAGTTAACATACAGTGTTATAGTAGTTTTAGGTGTACTATGATAGCAAAATTTTGAGAGAAAACTCAATGTCTGGATATTAGGGAATAATTTAATAAATTCTTACATACAGCTTAAATATAATATTTTTGAGGAATTTACAATATGAGAAGATTTCAATAATATGTAAAACTGAATATTAAGTGAGGTCTTAATAATTAAAAAGAAAAAAATTATACAGAAATATCCCGGCAAAAATATCCCAGCATAAATGTTTTAGTGATTTAGGATGATTTTTCTTCCTTAAACTTTATTTTGTAAATTTTCTATAATGAACATCTATTTTATAAATTTAATAACATTATTTAGTAGAAGCATGGCCTCTTCGGTTCTCACACCGCTGATACTGGGTTGTTAAATTAAAAAAAAAATTCTGTTGTATCAGTATTATTGCAGTAAGTTTGTTTTTTGGCTTAAAGAAATACTGCTTTCTCTTTATTTAAATGTAATAGTCCTTGCAAAGAGTCTTGTATTTACTTTTATGTGCTTTTTCTCGTAGATTCTAGATTTATTTCACTTTCAAGATAAATTGACAGCGCGACAGTTTCAGAGAGTTGCCACCACTACCTTTATAACCATGTCGAGAGAACGCCCACAATTGGCTTCGAAGTATTTGCTTGAACCGGTGCTAGCCCCCCTCCACCGATGTTTAAACACCGCAGGTAAAGGAAGAAGTCTGGTGGCTGTGTTCCTCTCAGGGATCTTCCTCAGTGTTTCAGATTTCAGTGACTGAAGTCTGTCATACTTCCTTGTCTCCAGTTTTGCTTTCTTTTCTCCCCAACTTCTTATTTTGAAAGATCCACCTCACGTAAATTCCAAGAAAAGTACCTTGAAGCACTCCTGTACGCTTTACCTGGATTGCCCAGCTGCTCATATTCTGGCCACATTCGCTTTTATCTTTCTCTCTTTTTATTTATTTATTTATTTATTTATTTATTTATTTATTTATTTATTTTTTAACGTTTATTTATTTTTGGGACAGAGAGAGACAGAGCATGAACGGGGGAGGGGCAGAGAGAGTGGGAGACACAGAATCTGAAACGGGCTCCAGGCTCTGAGCCGTCAGCACAGAGCCCGACGCGGGGCTCGAACTCATGGACCGCGAGATCGTGACCTGAGCTGAAGTCAGACACTCAACCGACTGAGCCACCCAGGCGCCCCTCTCTCTTTTTATAACATGTACATCAGCGCTTGTTAGCTGCAGACGTCATTTGATATACAGACTTGATTCAAATTTGTCTAATTGTCTCAAGAATTTCCTTTGTAGTTATTTTTTCGTTTAAGTCTAGATTCTAGTGAAGACTCCTGCATTGCGTTTACTTATATCTTTTTAGTTTCCATTAATGTAGAATAGTTCCCTAGCCTTTTGTTTGTTTTTCACCATGATGTTTTTTCCCCAGATGAATGCACTTCCTTTATCAAGAGTGACAAACTGAAACAAAACCGTAAAACCCCAAACATGTAAAAACCCAAGGTGTTAGAAGGACAAACTCAATTCATTCAAATTCAAGCTCATCTGGACCCTGGTCACAAAACTTAGTGAGGTGCATGTGGACACCAAATTAGGGAGAGGACAGGAGTGAGGCCAAGAGAAAGGGTGTGAAGGGGGCCCCCATAGGTTCCCTAGGGATCACCCTCAAAGTGGTACCTCCACCTTCCCAGAGATAGTGAAGACCTACCGGGCCCTAACCTTTTGACCACCCCAACCCCTGGCCAGGGTGTTTAAGGCCAGTCCCAAATGATTCTACCCTCCCTTGCTCCATCCTCACTTGCTCAGGCTTTCAACCTCACTCTTCTCCTCCTCTATACTTTTCTCTGTGAATAGTAGTAAGTTAGGGTATTGTTTGAGTCACAGTGAGGCTGGGGGCCAAGGGAGACAGGGTGGAGACGAGGTGAAGAGAGGAGATAAAGGTCTGTCCAAGGATCCCTCTCTTCATGGGATCCCAAAGTGTACATCCAGCTCCTCTTTTTAAAAAAATATGTTTCTTTAATGTTTATTTATTTTGAGAGAGAGAGAGAGCGTGAGCAGGGGAGGGGCAGAGAGAGGGAGAGAGAGAATCCCAAGCAGGCTCTGTTAGTGCACAGGCCGACTCGGGGCTCAAACTCACAAACCGTGAGATCATGACCTGAACTGAAATAAAGAGTCGGATGCTCAACTGACTGAGCCCCCCAGGCGCCCCCCAGCTCCTCTTTTGCAACCACTCAGATCTGAGAAAGTGCACTGTAGGCACCAGCAGCTGTAAGTCGGAGAAGGGATGAGCTTGCCGGCCGGCACTTGGTGGGGCTGGCTGGCGTGAGAGGACAGCGGCAGCTGCATTTTCCCGCGGGTCAGGCTGCTGCTCAGCACAGCCCGGTGGGCGCTGAACTGCCTACCAGCTCCATGTGCTGGTGCTGCTGTTCGCCCTGGGAGGCCCCGGGAGCCCTCAGCAGGCTCGGTGATGTTGCCGGCTGTGTTAGCCGGGATGGACGAGAGCGGGGCCCGCTCGTCAGTGTGAGTGGAAGGCAGGCTGTGGGAACTGGGTTCAGCTCCGTCGGGGGCTTGGGCAGGGGGGCTGCTAGGGTCCAGCAGCAGCTTCCGCTCCTCTCCGTCCTGGTCCCAGTCCTTGTTCTCGCTGCTGTAGTGGCACCCCAGGGCTGGGGTCAGGCTGGGCGCTCAGACCACGCCGAGGAGGGAAGGCATCCTTACCATGGCATTTTTGAAGAGCCTCGGTTACAAAACGTTCTGCAATTTGTATTTGTCTAATTGTTTCCTCATGATTAGATCCAGGGTAAACATTTCAGCAGCAATATTCCATAGGATGACTATTTTTTCTCAGTCTCCATTAGATTAGGGGGCACACGTAATCAGTTTATCCCATTCTGGTGATATTAAATTTGATCATTTCATTAGTAGTCTGATTTCTCCATTGTTAACATATCTTTCTCTGTAATTAATAAGTAATCTGTGGGATGATAGTCTGAGACTGTGTGCCCTGTTTCCTGTTAAGTCTTTCATGCTGTGGTTTGGTATCCATTGATGATTCTTGCCAGTAAAATGGTTCCTTTCTTTGTTATTTTAATTTGTTAGGTTTCTATTCTTCTATAAAGAAGAGCTTTTCTTTCTCCTTGCCTCATCCCTTTTTTAAAGTTTTTTTTTTTTAAGATTTTATTCAGTGAGTTACCCAACATTCTTGTCATTCATTTTTTAAAAAATATTTATTTATTTATTTTGAGAGACAGTGCATGCACAAGAGCAGGGGCGGGGCAGAGAGAGAGGGAGAGAGAGAATCCCAAGCAGGCTCTGCGCTGTCACTGCAAACCAGCGAGATCATGACCTAGGCCAAAGTCCAGAGTCAGCCACTTAACCGACTGAGCCACCCAGCCTCCCCTCTTATCATTCATTTTGATGCTCAGATTTTCCCACATTTGGCTGGTGGGTTTAGTTCTGTTTTAATGTCTTAGAAGATTGACATTGCACCAACTCATCACCTGCCTTAGTATGTTTTTATACTTTACTGAATTTTTCCCCCACAGTTTACTGAATTTAATGCTTGGATGCAGAATATTATTTCAACATTCTTTGTTAAAAAAAAAAAAAAAACAAAACAAGAAACCTTTCTAGATAGTAGTTCCTAAGGTTTTAAATGAAGAAAAAGTTTGATGTTATGGTTAAACCAAATTTAGTTCTATGTAGACTTTTCTAAGAAGTCATCTGTAGTAAACATTTCCTGGGTGTGTGTAGTGGGGGTGAGGTGGGCAGGGATAAAGAAAGTCTAATTTTTGTGCATAGTAAAACTTCACCAAATTGAACCTGGTGAAGTGAAATTTTTGATTATTCAGATGTGATAAACGTTATATATATATATATATATATATATATATATATATATATATATATTTATTTTTTATTTTTATTTTTATTTTTTTGGTGTCCATGGATCGGCCTGAACTAAACATGGTATTTGAGTAAATAGTTTAAATTTCTTTACATATTTGATAGAAACCTAGTCTAGATCCACTATATGCTTCAATAAACCACTCAAGGGGTGCCTCAGTCAGTGGAGTGTCCAACCCTTGATTTCGGCTCAGGTCATGATCCCAGGGTTGTGGGATTGAGTCCTGCCTTGCGCTCTGCACTAAGTGTGAGGCCTGCTTGGGATTCTCTCTCTGTCTCCCTTTGTCCCTCTCCCCTACTTGCATGCTATCTCTCTAACTTCATGTATTAAGAGTATACCTCATTACTAATCTATTCTCTTGTCTAATACCTAATCTATGAATTAGGTATTGTAGTCTGAGGCAGTGATCCTCATAGTGTGGCCCCAGGACCAGCAACATCAGCATCACCTGGTAATTTATTGGAAATGCAACTTCTTGGGCTCTCCTCAGACCTACTGAATCAGAAATGCTGGTGTGGGTCCCAACAATCTGTGTTTTAACAGGCCCTTCTGGGTAATTCAGGTGTGTGTTCAAGTTTGAACACTGGTCTAAGAGCACTGTTCTTAGGATAAGTAGATCCATTCCATTTGTGGATCAATTATTATTGTCCTGGACATTGTTCATTCCTATTGGACATCTATTTGCCAGACATTTCTTCGTATGTTAGGTTATATTCGTAACACCAGCTACATGTTTTGCATTGACAGTGTCTGGATAACAAAAAGGGTGTATGATAGTCTGACTGGTTTTATATAGACAGCCCCATCATTGCCACTGGGGGAAAAAACACCCTAAAATATAGGCTTTCTTATTTTGTTTTTCATATTGTATCACATTTTTAAGACTATGTGACAATTATGATAAATTACCATATTTTATCAATTCTAAGGTGCACATGTTTTTAACATAAAAAAGCTTTAATTTTGGGGGGTCTTCTGGCTGGCTCAGTCAGTAGAGCATCCAACTCTTGATCCCAGGGCTGTGAGTTCAAGCCCCACATTGGGCATGGAGCCTACTTAAAAAACAAACAAAAAAAAAAACCCCAAAACAAAAAACTTGAATTTTGGAAATATTTTTCACATTTTAACAATTCTGATATCGAGATGTATCTCACAATTATTGTTGGCCAGGTAGCAATCATGGCATTATCTGTGCCTGCAAATGAGCATTAAAACTCATAGAATGGATGTCAGTGACTTAGGAAAAAACTGTGAAGACAACAGTAGAGTGGTGACCTTTTTTTTTTTTAAGAAAATGTTTGTATTTATTTTTGAGAGAAAGAGAGAGACAGAACATGAGCGGGGGAGAGGCAGAGAGAAGGAGACACACAATCTGAAGCTGTCAGCACACAGCCTGATGTGAGGCTTGAACCCATGAACCATGAGATCATGACCTGAGCTGAAGTCAGACACCTAACTGACTGAGCCACCCAGGTTCCCCTAGAGTGGTGAACTTTTAAGAAATTTCACATCAGGGACACTTGGGTGGCTCAGTTGGTTAAGCGTCCAACTCTTGGTTTCAGCTCAGATCATGATCTCACAGTTGGTGAGTTCAAGCCCCACATTGGGATCCGTGCTGTCAGCACAGAATCTGCTTAGGATTCTCTCTTTCTCCCCTCTCTCTGCCCCTCCCCAACTCATTCTTTCAAAAATAAATACAGTTAAAAAAAGAAATTTCACATCACCTACACTCTTGGTGGCACAGAGTTCAGTATATTATGGCAATATGTGGATATCAGTAATGGTGTCGAAATGTTTCAGAAGAGTTGGACTTTTTAAATGTGAAGTGTTCAGAATTTCTTATTCTGTTTATCCCAATTATATAGCTTATATAAGGAATGATATTTAATAAAATTGTATGTCTAAATAAATCTAAAAGAGCTCTCAATACTTTTTTTATTAAGTTTTTAAGTCTTAATTCCATATAGCTAACATGCAGTATTGTATTAGTTTTGGGTGTACAAATACTGATTGAACAATTCTATACATTATTCAGTGCTGATCACAATAAGTGTACTATTTAATCACCATCACGTATTTCACACATTCCCCACTGACCTCCCCTCTTTTAATCCTTTTTATAAAATCTATTTTAAAACTTTTTTTTAACATTTTATTTTTGAGTAACCTGTACACACAACACAGGGCTTGCCGAACTCACAACCCAACGATCAAGAGTCCTATGCTCCACCAACTGAGCCAGCCAGGCACCCTGTTTTCACCTCCACGTAACCATTGACTGTCATTTTCATTTAATTTAATCCCTAATTTTTCATTCATTAAATTTACAAGTAAAATTTCAAGTCATAATATTTCATAAGTTACTTGCTTTCTTCTTTCTTGTGATATATAAAATAACAACGAATGTTTATAATCATTGGCATCATAGATTTCATGAAATACTGTATTTGGTGTTGTATTGTACATTGGTAATCATGTTGAATCTCTAATTGTAGGTGTTACTTACAGAACTATCTAGCAACACTTTCTTCCTTAAGTCCTGAGCTCTATTCAATGAGGCACTGAATATGGGTAATTTTGTTTTTTGTTCTCTAGAGATTCCAGAGAGTGGCATGGCTCCAGGGACCATTTTGGTAACAGAAGAGGAACTTAGTAGATGTATTGAGGATGTATTTAAGGTTGGTAATTTGAGTCACTAATGTTTCTAGATAACATTTACACATAGTCTTTTAAAATAGTTTTGCTTTTCTGGGGTGCCTGGGTGTCTCAGTTGGTTAAGCCTCCAACTTCGGCCCAGGTCATGATCTGGCAGTTTGTGGGTTTGAGCCCCGCGTCAGGCTCTGTGCTGACAGCTCAGATCCTGGAGCCTGCTTCAGATTCTGTGTCTCCCTCTCTCCCTACCCCTCCGCTGCTCACACTCTGTCTCTCTGTGTCTCTCAAAAATAATAAATAAACATTAAAAAAATGTTAATTCCAAACTATCATGATTTTTTCACTTTGAAAACTGGAAAATATAAGCTGTTAGTAAAAAAGCTGATACGTTTTGAAACTGTCAATTTCATCATTTACTTTGAATGTTAAACAGTTTAGATTCTCTAACTGGCACATACCACTGATGAAAGCATGTCTTTTGAAGAAATTGACAGTGGCATTTGCAGTGCTATAGGCTTCCAAAAGTGTATGAGAATATTGAGTCTACTTTATATCTTTCTAAAGTAATCACCGTCGTATACAAGTAAGTCTGAATAAGTGAATCTTGCAAATGACTACCTAAATATATTACTGAAAGTGAAAAAAAAATGTATGTTCTCTATGATTACAGTCTTATAAATATATATGAAACATATATTTTTAGACAAAAAATTAAATCCATTGCGTTAGGGCCAGATGGAGCTGGGATAAATATTCTTTCTTAAGGTTTATTTCAATAAATTTATAATAGTATTTTACTATGAAAAATATCCACGCTAGTAAATAGCTTTCAAAATTATTTTCCATATAAAAAGGTCCAGCTGCTTTGGAAAATAATTTGGCAGTTCCTCAAAACATTAAACATGGAATTACTATTTGACACAGTAATTCCATTCTTAGGTATATACCTAAGAGAAATGAGAACATGTTCAGACAAAAATCTGTGCACAAATGTTCATCACGGCATTATTCATAATAGCCCAAACGTGGAAGTCACCCAAATGTTTATCAACTGATAAATAGATACACAAATGTGATATATGCATATAACGGAATATTTTTTAGCCATAAAAATGAATGAAGTATGGACACATGCCACAACGCAAACATTTAAAAGTAACAAATTTTAAACTTTAATAGAAACCAGAAAAAAAAAGACCACACGTTGTATGATTCCATTTATGTAGAATATTAAGACTGGGCAAATTCATAGAGACAGAAAGTAGATCAGTGGTTGCTAGGGGCTGCAGCTGGGGAGTTAGGAGTGTCTGCTAATGGGTATGGGATTTCTTTGTGAGGTAAGGAAAATGTTTTGGAATTAGACAGTGGTGATAGTTATACAGTCTTGTGAATATACTAAAAGCCACGTGTACATTTTAAGAGTGAATTTTTTTTAATGTTTATTTTTGAGAGAGAGACAGAGTATGAGCAGGGGAGGGGCAGAGAGAGAGGGAGACACAGAATCAGAAGCAGGTTCTAAGCCCTGAGCTGTGAGCACAGAGCCTGATGTGGGGCTTGAACTCACGAACCATGAGATCATGACCTGAGCTGAAGTTGGATGCTTAACCAACTGAGCCACCCAGACACCCCTTAAGAATGAATTTTATGGCATGTAAATTACTTATCAATAACTTTAAAAATTACACTCCACATTTCTCATTTCTTTTCTATGGCAGTAAATTAAGCATTTTAGAGAAAGTGTTTAGTTTTTTATGAAATAATTCAAACAGATAAAAAATGCAGAGTAAAACACTCATGTACCCACCACTCAGCTTAAGAAATTAAACATTACCAGTTCGGCTGAAATCTTCTATCTACCTATCCCTGGTGACATTTCCATGGCTTCCCATCTAAAGGTACATTGTGGTTTTAGTTAACAGTTAGTTTTCTTATTACTAGTGAGTTGAACATCTTTTCGTGTTCTAGGTTTATTCATATTTTTTCTTCTGTAAACTGCCTATTCACGTTTTGTCCGTTTTAAAAATTGCCTCTTCAAAATTTTTTTAGAATAAATCTTTTTTTTTAAGTTTATTTATTTTGAGAGAGACAGAGGCAGCATGAGTCAGAGAGAGGCAGAGAGAGAGGGAGAGAGAATTACAAGTTAGCTCCACACTGCCAGCGCAGAGCCCCACTCAGGGCTCAAACCACAAATCCACGAGATCATGATCTGAGCCGAAACCAAGAGTTGGATGCTTAACTGACTGAGCCACCAGGGCGCCTCTAGAATAAATCTTTTTTTATAAAACAACTTTATTGAGATATACTTTACAGACCATAAAATAATGTTTTAAGTATGCAAGTCAATGATTTTTAGTAAGTTTACAGAGTTGTGAAACTAATCCATTACAATTTTAGAACATTTCCATTACCCTAAAAAGGTCCCTGTGCCTATTTATAGTCACTCCTTGTTCCCACCCTTAGCCCCAGGCAACCACTAATCTGTCTACCTCTATGGATTTGCCTTTATGGCTATTTCATGGGAAGGAACCATGCAACATGTGATCTTCTGTGGTGGACTTCTCTCTCTTAGTATGATGTTCTGTGTGTGTGTGTGTGTGGGGGGTGTTTCCATGTTTTGTTTTTTTTCAAAGTAATCACTTTGCCCAACATGGGGCTCGAACTCATGACCCTGAGATCAAGAGTCACGGACTGTTGATCAAGTGTACCGACTGGGCCAGCCAGGCACCCTCTCTTAGCATAATGTTTTGGAGGTTTATCCAGGTTGTTGCATATATCAATATTTTGTCCCTTTTAATTGTTAAGTTATATTCCATGGTATGAATATACCACATTTGGTTTATTTGTTCATCAGTTGATGGACATTTGGCTGTAAAGTAGATCTTTCTTCCTTCAAACAGCTTTGTGAGTTGTAATTCACATACTATACAGTTTGCCCATTTAAAGTGTGCAAATCAGCACACCTGTCTGGCGCAGTCAGTAGAGCATGCACCTCTTGATCTTGGGAGTTCAAGTTCAAGTGCCACACTGATTGTGGAGCTTACCTTAAAAAAAAAAAGTATGCATATCAGTGGTTTTTTAGCATAATCTAAGGCTTGCATATTAGAAGTATATTCTAATACTTCATTACCCAAAAAGAAATCCCACACTATACCCAAAACCGTTTACCACCCTTTTTTCCATTCTCCCTACTCCTAACCCCTGCAACCTCCAACCCGAGTCAACCACTAATCTGCTTTCTCTTTCTATAGATTTGCCTATTCTGGACATTGCATATAAATGGAATGATACACTATATGGTCTTTTGTGATCGGCTTCTTCTACTTAGCATGATGTTTTTAAGGTTTATATTAAGCACAAAGCAGGACCTCATTCTTTTTTTTAAGATTTCTTTTATTTTTTAGTAATCTCTATACCCAACATGGGGCTCAAACTCACAACCCCAAGATCAAAAGTTTCATGCTCTACTGACTGAGCCAATCAGATGCCCCAAGACTTGATTTCTTTTTATTGCTGAATAATATCCTATTGTAGATATAGACTCTATTTTGTAATCCATTCATCCTTTGATATATATTTGGGTTGTTTTTACATTTTAGCTATTATGATTAATGCTACTATAGACATTTGTGTACAAGTCTTTGTGCATACATATGTTTTCATTTTCCTGGGTATATACCTAAGAGTAGAATTGCTAGAGGGGCGCCTGGGTGACTCAGTCGGTTGAGTGTCCGACTTCGGCTCAGGTCATGATCTCACGGCTCGTGAGTTCGAGCCCCGCGTCAGGCTCTGTGCTGACAGCTCGGAGCCTGGAGCCTGCTTCCAATTCTGTGTCTCCCTCTCTCTCTGCCCCTAACCCACTCGCGTTCTGTGTCTGTCTGTCTCAAAAATAAATAAACATTAAAAAAAAATTTTAAAAAAGAGTAGAATTGCTAGATCTTATGGTAACTCTGTGTTTAACCATTTGAAGAACTGCCAAAGTGGCTGCACCAGTTTACATTCCTACTAGCAGTATGTGACGGTGTAGAGTAAACCTTAAGTCGTATTCTTTCAGATAAGAAGGCAGATGATTGGGGGGGGGTGGTGGTGGTGGTTTTTGTTTTGTTTTTGCCTCAGCAAAGTGTTATTGATTTAAGTGATCTCTACACCCAACGTGAGGCTCAAACTCAAGACCCCAAGAATGAGAGTCACACAGTCTTCCAACTGAGCCAGCCAGGTGTCCCTGTTTTCTTTTGTTTTAAACTTAATGTATGAAATTCATGATTTGTAGGTATAAAATTCACGCTTAAAAATTCAAAACTCGTTCTGTTCAACACTCAACTTTTTACTAAAGTAAGCTGTTTCATTTAATTTCACTATTAAATAAAAGGGACCTGGCATACAAATATAGCATCAGATTGTTTATAGATAAAACCTAACTTAGTGACTATAATGCTGTTTTTTTTTTAATGCCTCATTTAGAGACTTATGAAAAGAAAGTTGTTATATCCTGTTCTACATATTCATAGGTAAGGACATTTTTGATTGTAGAAAAATAAGAAATTATATAGAGCAGTGTAGAAAGCAAATGTTCTGAATTAGAGAACAAGGCCCAGCTAACTCTCAGAAAGGTTGTCTTCAGTCACACACCATCTGAGGAATATCATGATGAAAACTGTTAAGTGGTGGGTGTGGAATGTCAGAAAGGCTTGAAAGTGGTGTCAGGGGTAGAACTTAATTGTGACTACACTCTGGTACAAACCCCTCATAGTATTTCTGGGAAGTAAAAAAAAAAAAATTGCTTTTAGAGGAAAAAGAAAGCAAATCAGCTTCTTTCTGGCAAGTGAATTAGCGTCTAAAAAATGGAGAGATCCAGAAACAGTGAATCCTGCCATTGTTCCTATTCTTGCTCCCCAAAAAACGGGGAGGGAAAAAAACCCTCCTAATTTGGTGAACAGTTTGGTGAATTTAAAACCTCCTGGAGAGGCAAGCAAAACATTAGTTGGCTGTAAACACTTGATTATGCACAAAAGATTGGGGCGGTTATGAAAGCAGGAAGGGGTGCGGAAGGGTAATTATTCTCCCTACAAGGTTTTGGCAGCTCAGTTGCACTGGGAAAACAGAGGAAATGTGTATGTTGGGGGGAAATGGTAAACACTGTGTAAAGTTTAGCAACAAAGGCTGTGTTGTCTTTATTAACTTTCTGCTAATACTAAATTACAGAGCACAGCTCAAAGGCAGGAAACAAGGAAAACATCTGGGATAGTTGAATGATCCAGCAGCTCACTGGGTAGCAAGAGGGTACAAGAGGGTGTTTAATTTTAGAGAGGCATTTGGGAACATGTCCAGCTCTGGTTTTCTCTCTCTTTTTCTTTTCTTTTTAACAGATTTACTGGGATATAATTCACATACGCCACAATTCACACATTTAAAGTGTTCAACTCAGTGCTTTTAGTGTAGTCACAGGGTTGTGCAACCATCACCACAAATCTGACTTTAGAAAATTATTGTCCCCCTAAAAGGACCCCATACCCATTACCCATCCCCGTCCCCATTCACTCTCCCTTTTCCCAATTTTATTTTATTTATTTATTAAAAAAATTTTTAATGTTTCTTTATTTTTGAGAGAGAGACAGAGACAGAGCGTGAGTGGAGGAGGGGCAGAGAGAGAGGGAGACAGAATCTGAGGTAGGCTCCAGGCTCCGAGCTGTCAGCGCAGAGTCTGACTCAGGGCTTGAACCCACAAACCACGAGATCATGACCTGAGCCAAAGTTGGATGCTTTACTGACTGAGCCACGCAGGTGCCCCTCCCTTCTCCTAATTAAAAAAAAAAAAAAGTTTATTTATTTATTTTGAGAGAGAGCACGTGTGAGTGGGGGAGGGGCAGAGAATGAGGGAGAGAGAGAGAATCCCAAGCTGATGGCGCAGAGCCTGATGTGGGGCTTGAACCCATGAACTGTGAGATCACAACCTGAGCCCAAGTCAAGAGTGAGACATTTAGCTGATTGAGCCACCCAGGCACCCTCCCTTCTTCTAATTTTATTCCCAAACCTTAGGCAACCACTAAAATGGACTTGCTGTCTCTGTAGACTTGCCTATTATGGATATTTCATATAAATGGACTTATGTAATATGTGGTCTTTTGTAGCTGACTTTTCACCAGCAGGATGTTTGTAGGATTCATCCATGTTGTTGCATAGAGCAGTATTTCATTCTGCCTAACAGTATTCTATTCTAGGGATATATTGCATTTTGTCAGTTGATGGGAATTTTTGTTGTTTCCACATTTTGGCTGTTGTGAACAATGCTGCTACAGACATTCATGTACAAGTTTTTGTGTGGACATGTGTTTTCATTTCTCTTGGGTATATAGCGAGGAGTGAAATCGCTGGACCTTATGATGACATTGTGTTCAACTTTTAGGGGTACTGTCAGATTGTTCTCCAAAGTGGCAGCACCATTTACATTCCCATCAGCAGAGTGTGAGAATTCCAGTTTATCCTCTCTGGCCAACACTACCACTACCATTTCTCTTTCTCCTCCTCCTCCTCCTCTCCCTGCCCTCCCCTTTTCCTCCATTATTATAGCCTTGCTGGTGGGAGTATCTTATTGTGGGTTTGCTCTTCGCCCATTTTTATTTTTATTTATTTTTTTTAAAGATTTTATTTTTAAGTAATCTCTATACCCAACATGGTGCTGAAACTCACCCTGAGATCAAGGGTCACATGCTCTACCTACCAATGGCTCTCCCCAAAGAAATCTTCCTCAGCAGTCTCCTCTTGGTCTCCACACATTTGTTCCTTCTCTACTCTCCTTCTGAATGGAAAGTTTTTATAGTCCTGCTCTCGTTTTAGTCTGGTATCTTCTGTTGGAGTTTTAAGTCTATTTTATCTTAGTGCCTCAGTTGATGTTTCCAACTGAATGTCCTGTGTCACCTGTATCATAATAGGTGCCTATCTGGCTGCCATCTTTATACCTAGCTGCAGAGCCCCTTAGTTCCTCAGAGCCAATTTCCTCTTTACTTTATACACAATCCAGATCCGATTGGTTTTCTGATTAGGACCATAGTGGAATTAGAAGTAAAAAATTAGAAGTTAGTTAGACTAAGGCATGCTGACGAGAGAGTGCCAGCGGAGAGGATCAAGAAAGGAGACAGAAAAAGTACTCCAAAAGGGCATAATAGTTTGAAAAACAAAGTATGTTGGGACTGCTATGTTTAGTATACTTCGTTTAAGGAGGCAAGGATTGCATCTCCTCCATTTAAAAAATACTTTCTTCTGAAAGAGGTAAAATATAAATACATTTTGGTATTTAAAGAAATAAGCCCTCAGCTTGCTGAATGAAAATGTGGCAGGGGCAGTTATAAGAGAAGGCCTTTCTTTGCTTGCATCCTTTACATACAGCATGGAGTGGAGCAGTGTGGCTCTGGTGGGCCAGGTGGAAAGGTCTCAACAAAACAGGTGTACACAGAGATGCTCACTGAACTGAAACTTTGGCATAGCCACTTGTACTTCTGCATAAATAATTCTCGTCGTTTCTATGTGTGTACCTTACATCTGGTAAAATGATTTAAGCCAAAAAAGAGATTTGCAGCTCAAATAACTTTTTTTTTTAATTTTTTTTTTAATGTTTATTTATTTTTGAGAGACAGAGAGAGACAGAATGCAAGCAGGGGAGGGGCAGAGAGAGAGGCACGCACAGAATCCAAAGCAGGCTCCCAGCCCTGAGCTGCCAGCACAGAGCCCGATGGGGGGCTTGAACCCAGAAACCGTGAGATCATGACCTGAGCTGAAGTCAGATGCTTAACCAACTGAGCCACCCAGGCACCCTGCAGCTCAAATAACTTTTAGTCCAATGGCTTCCTATTCTGTCTCCATATTTTTTTTTAATGTTTATTTATTTGTTTTGAGAGGCGTGTAGGGGCAGAGAGAGAAGGAGAGAGAAGATCCCAAGCAGGCTCTGCACTGTCAATGTGGAGCCTGACATGGGGCTCGATCCCAGAAACCATGAGATCATGACCTGAGCCAAAATTAAGAGTCAGATGCTTAACCGACTGAGCCACCCGGGCACCCCTATTCTGTTTTCTTCTGACTCTGAATGTCGGGGGTCCTAACCCTAGAATACTTAATTTTTTTGTCCTCCCTAGTATGAGAGGGATAAATGTTTTTCTTTAGCCTAGAAAGGTAAAGAGAGGCCTGGGCTGCATAGAGATTGGTTCTGGGTAGGGTAGGATGAGAGAATTATACTTCCTCACGATTTGGACATTTTCTTGCTCTTAAGAGAACCGGCCAGAATCTGATACTAGATGGGGCCAGGGGTGGGAATGGGGAATGTTTCCTTTTAGTATTCCTCACCATACTTGCTGAGACTCCCTAAGGCAGAAGAAATTTTCGGGCAGGAAAGTCTAGAAGTACCTAATTAGTTTATATTCCTCATTCTCATTTCCATTTTATCTCTCTGTTTCCAGATTCAGGGAATCCCTGACTTTAATTATCCAAGTCTTTTTTCCCCATTTAATCTTAACAAATTTCTAATTAAAGTTACTCTCTCAGATTGGCCAATTGACTCCTCTTTCTGAATAGTTAATTGTTTTTGTAGAGTAAATTGTTATAACAGAATCTTAGAGCTGGAAGGAAATTTAGAAATATTTAATTTCTTTTTTTGTTTGTTTTTGAAAGGACTGTTTTTTAGAGCAGTTTTTCATTCACAGAAAAATCAAGTAGAAAGTACAGAGTGTTCCCATATATCTCCTGCCCCCACATGTGCACAGCCTCTCCTACTGTTAACATTTTACATTAAGAGTGGGACATTTGTTACAGTTGATAAGCCTGCATTAGCACGACACTATCACCAAAGTCCATAGTTTACATTAGGGTTCACTGTTGGTGTGGTACAATCTTTGGGTTTGCCAAGTTAATCCCTTATTTTATAGTAAAGGAAACAAACCCCAAAAGATTGTGAAGTTGGGGTGCCTGGCTGTCTCAGTCGGTAGAGCATGCAACTCTTGGTCTCAGGGTTGTGAGTTCAAGCCCCATGTTGGGTGTCGACATTACTAAAAAAACCCAAAAAACACAAAAGATTGCAAAGTGACTTGTCCTGAATCATACTAGTGAGTGCCAGATCTGGTCCAGGAAGCAGTCCTTTCATTTCCTCTCTTTCTCTCACTCTGTGTTTAGAAAAGCTAATATTTGCCCATGGTACACATTTAAAAAGTGCAAAAGGCTTTGCAGTAAAAAGTTAGTCTTCTCCCACCTATGGCTCTTCCTTAAAGGCAGGCGTTCTTTCGGATATTTCCAACTGTAATTGAACTATGATCTTGAATAACATGCAGAAGACCAAAGGAGGTATTCTTCAAAGCTGTGGGAAATGCAAGTGTTAGACAGTACATTCAGATTCTGTGGGACAGTGTGGTGAAAACCACCTGGCCTTTAGAGTCCAACAGACCTAGTCTGGCTCTAGAGTTGACTATTAGGTGACTTATTTAACACTTGAGTTTCAGGGATAAAACCAGGTAACTTTTGGTAGGTTCATTGTATTCTTTAGCAAATGATTTGTGCTCAGAAAACTGTCAGTTCTCTTTTCGTTTAAGGAAACTCTTAAAAAGATTATTTTATGCAGTACGCTCTGAAAGCATGCTTAGTGCAAAATCCTATATTAGGTAACTTGGCTTGTCCTTTGCTTCTCACAAGTCTTAATTAAACTCAGTAAGTGCATTAGGAGTTCTGGAACATTACTATCAGAAGGATCCCTGTGATATTTTAGAAGGCAGCATTTGACGAGTTTAATCTTTAACAGGGGTAAAATCAAGTCCCAGCCTGTACTGAATTTCAATGGTAGGATTCAGTCAGCTTGATTTATGTTTCTATTTCCACACGTATACATCCCTATAAAAGATAAGGCCGTAAATTAAGAAGACAGTTCCATTTACAGCAGCATCGGCAAGTATTTAGGAATAAACGTAACATTTGCACAGGGCTGTGTATTTTACAAAGTATTTTAAATGCATTATCTTACCTGGTACTTATGCCAAAAGCTTAACGCTTGCATTATAAATGAGGAAACTGAATCCTAGGGAGGTTTAAATGTCTTACCCGTGTTCACTCACTTAATATGTGATTTGGGGCAATCATATAGGTGTCAGGAACAATATTCATACCCATTTCTGACTCCTGACTTCCTGGTGTTCTTTCAGCTCTACAGTGATCTCTAAGGGATATGCCTAACAAGGTAATGGAAGTCTAGTAGATGAGACATGGAGCATGTGAGGACCGCTTTCAGTTTTGTTTTGCTTTGAATCAGAAACACATGTTTGCTCGTAACACTTTTGACCATTTTGACTCCTCTGGGTTTTTCTGTTCCTTTTTAATTTAAATTTCTAGTCAGTCCTTCCAGAGAAATTCAGTCCTTTAGATATTGAAGATAGGTACTGACTAAGCCCCAACAGTAACATCAAACCTTTTGTTCAGTCTGCCTTCCTTTCCATGGCTGGAGTTCTAGCATTCTTCAGTTAATTAACATTGATTGAATAGCTTCTAGCTGCAGCTTAGACAACAAAAAAGAAAATACAGGGAGCATTGTAATTCCCCCACAAAAATAGAGCTTTTGAGAAAATAAAAAGCATTCAATGTGCTTTATTTATTCTTTCTTTGATTCAGTTAATCAGTCAGAAAAAACATTTTTTTACCAAGTACATACAGAATGCCAGCTACTCTGCTAGGTTTACAAATAACAGAAATGATTAAGAGCCAATTGCTGCCTTCAAGGAGCCCCCAGTCAGGCAAACAAAGAGTTACAAGTAGAATGTGATGGATTGTTAACAGTATCCAGAAACATGTGTTTGTTACTAGGTAAGAGTGATCTCTGAGCTTAGATGAAGGGTTGTAAGGCTTAACCACACCTCTTCTCATGGCTGGATCTGTGATAGAAAGCCAAGATGCATTCAGAAAGGAATGTGGAAATCCCTATAAAGGAATGAGGAAATCCCCAAGCTGCCAGTGGGTCATTGGTACCCGTTTCCTCCACTGATCTATTCTGAGCCATTATGATTTTCATAGATTCATACTGGTCTCTCATTTTGCCCCTCAGTCCTGTCCTACTGGAAGAGCCAAAGATAGACATGGAAGTTGAACTTTTCTTCGAAGCACCATTTCACTTACTCTCAGAGAGGCTTTTCACACCAGAGAATTGAAGATACCTTGAGAGTCTGTCTCTCCTTTCCCCGCTTCAGCTTTCCCACCTCTTGGTATTTTGTTTGGTGATCTCTGGTCGTACAGATATCTCAAGTAACCAGAACATCTTTCACCTAATCAGGATTTCAGCTTTAAATTTCTAATTTCAGAACTTATAGAAGGGAAAGCATGTGGGGAGGATTAGAAATTTTTACATCTTGGTCAGTTTGAGTGTTGGAAAAATTTTCGGGTGGTGCAGGATTGTTTCATGTTTTCCAGCTAGTTGGTTTTCTTTTTAAACCTCTTAATGGCTAAAGTACCAGAAGGATACTGAAGGGAGTGAGCAAATTTGCAGTCAAGTCAGAGGGTGATAGATTTGCCAACCTCCTTATTCCCTAGGTAAGGAAACTGAGACTCAGATAAGTCAATTGATTTGTGATAAGTTTTGCAGCTGGTCAGTGGAAGTATTACAAACAACCCTATGTGAAATATACCCAGTAGGTATACTGCTGAGGAAAGGGAATTTCCACAGGTAGAAATAATACATGCAATATGGGATTGTGTTTCAGAACTTGAACTTCCAAGAGTTCAAGAGCCCCAGATAGCAGGAGACTACGTATGAGCACAGCCCAAGGAAATTCCACAACACCTGATGTGAGAGCAGAGATGCAGGGTAGTAGGGCCCTGTCCTCTGTGGGGCAGGAACAGCCTACTGTTGTGCCCTCACTGCTTCCTCAGTCCATACTAGTATGGACCAGCTAGTATGGACTATGGACTAGTTCCTCACCAGCCTAGTATGAAGGACACTGGAAGGAACTGGCCCTAACAGTTGCTTCCATATATAGTATGACTTTGTTGGGAGGACTGTTGTTTTGTTTTTTTTTCCCTGGAGCAGTTGCTCATTGTCTGTGCTGTCAGCAAGACATCGCTGAATCGGTGCAGCCTCCTGTGTCCCTTTATGGGTCACTAAACTCAAATATAACTCAGTGACCTGGGGAGTCCACATGAAGTGGGAAATGACCAGATTCTACTTCAGGAGTATACTGAGAGGGTAAGGTTGGATGTGAGGTCCAGACCAAACCGTTAACCTGCATATGAGTTGAGTGCCAGGCAACAGACTGGAAGGAGGGCGCTGTCCTTGGAAAGGCCATGCTGTGGCCCTGGAGCCCCCCTGGAAGACTCGGTAGAAGATGGCTGTATAATAGAGAAGAGTCTCAGCGGGAGGAAGGGGAGGCGGTGCAGGAGCTCCTGGTGCCACTCAGGAACTCTTCTTGCAGGACTGGAGTTATTAATAGCCTGGCAGGCTGGGGCCTACTGGTTCTGAGGGGCGATGGTTGGGGTAAAGGTGGTATGGGTTAGGGACTGAAGCAATGCAAACAGGCACAGGGGGAGGTGAGTTTGGGGAGGCCACGAGTACGTGTTTCGTTTTTTTAGAAAATAATATAACATTTACCATTTTAACCATCTTAAAGTATACAATTCACTGGCATTAAGTGCATTCACAGCGTCGCACAGTCATCATCGCTGTCTAGTTCCAGAACTTTTTCATCACCCCAAATGGAAACACCGTACCCATGAAGCAGTCAGTCCCCATTTTCCCCTACTCCCACCCCCTTACAACCTTTACTGCTCTCTGTCTCTGGATTGTGCATGGATTTTACGTCAGGCAGACCTTTGTTCACCTTGATTCTGCCATTTACTAACAGAATTCCTTGGCTCCACTAACTTTGCTTCTCTGGGCCCTAGTTTTCCACATTTTTAGAATGGGAATAAAAATGCTTAACCTGCAGGACTCTGGTGAGGATTGATTGTATGTTAAATGTTTAGCTGAATAACCTGGTTTATTTTTGAGTAGACATTGCAGTAAATGGTAGTTATTGTTTGCTTCATAAGAACAGTAACAATGTGGTTCCTTTCAATTGTATACTTCTGTAACAACTGCTTATTCACCAGAAATTCAGGTAGCACAACTTAATCATCTATTGTGATAGGTGCTGAAACAGAGAGCTTCACTTTTGCCTTCTAGGCTAGTTGAAGAGGTGAGAGAGAACTATACATTCTCTGTGTTACAAGCTCTAAGTGCTATTGGAATTTATAGGAGGAAAGTCATTAATGGTGGTTAGATGCTTACTAAATATTTGAATTAGTGAATGAATGGATGAATAGTTGAACAGTCAAATATATAGCAGGCCTGTGGAAAAGGTAGAATGTTTGGCCCATCTAAAACTTTTCAAACAACAACAACAACAACAACAACAACAACAACAAAGTACTTCCATCAAGGAAGTTAGAGGAAGGTAGCTTTGGGCTCAGTATAAGGAGAAGTTTCCTCTTAATACTGGAAGGGAGATGACAATCCATAAGTGGCAAAAAGAGGCCATTTGAGTTGTTTGAGATACCACAGAGAAAACTCTTTGATCGATTTTTTTCTAAATACAAAAGCAGTACTTGTTTCTTCAGAAAAGTATGACAAGAGAACTTAAAACTTGGAGGAATTTATCAATAACAACATATACCCCTGAGAAATGGGCTCGATTGAACTCATGTTAAAATTTTAGGTGCTGTGTCTCAGTCAAGCCAGTAAATAAAGGAGAGTTAACTCCATTTGGGTTTTGTTTTTTGTATAAAAGATGCTGATAAGGAAGGATGGCTCCACAGGGATTACTTCTGGGAACACAGACCACAGAGCCAAACAATAGGCCCTTACGTGATCTGGGGAAATATCTCTCTCTCTCTCTGTCTCTGTCTCTCTCTCTCTGTCTCTCTTTTTACCACTTGTAATTGATGATATCATAATTAGGCCTGCATATTACTGTGAACACTGCCGTACCATGCACCCCACTGAGCTGGGTTTATGGAGATTAGATCATGCACAGGAAGCTGACTCCTTGGTTATCAAGCTCCACAGAGATGCTGGGAGGCTTAAGCAGTGTGAAAAATTAGGGTTGATTTAAAGGGACAGGATTCTCTGGAAAAGCACAGAGCGTCTTCCAGCTTGTGCCTCCATGACCTGTAGGATCCCACAAAACAGCAATGATTCCTCCTTCACTTCAACACAACTTAATTAATAAATTAATTGAAACCTGATAGTGCGGACACAGATAATGATGATAAAAGGAGAAAGCTGAGGAACTGACACTCTTAATATGTATTCCCGGAACTATGCCAGCATTTTTATCTTCCAGCTACTGTGTTAGATTCTTTAAACAGTTAGCTTATTAAAATTATAACAGTCTCCTATGGAAAAAAAATTATAACAGTCTCCCAAGGTCAGTCTTATTTTTAAGGATGAGGAAATGGAAGCTTACAGAGGCCCTGATTTACAGAAAGAATGTTGGAAAAAAATAGTGTTTTGCTCTTCTTAATTCTTTAACTTACCTGTTTTGAATTATTATTTTTGTAATTGGTCTCCTTGTTTTATTCTTCCTGTTAGATCACAAGCAATTGAGAGAGAACAACTCTTACTCATTTTTATATTCACTACAGTGCCTAAGACCATGCTTTGATTCCAGTGGGTGTTCAAATAAAGTTTGTTGAATGCATTTGTGCTATCCTTTTTGAAGTGACAACTAAAACGTGTGACATAATTACTGTTAACAAAAATCAGCATCCTCACACACTTAACCCTATAAAGTCAATGCAGAGCTAGGAGTGCGTTGTAATTTCTTTTAACATTTATTGAACTGGAGAGAATAGGACATACCCATATGGCAGTTACATGTTAAGAATGACAGATTTTTTTTTTTTCAATTTTGAGAGAGACAGAGAGAGAGTGGATGTGTGCATGAGTCGAGAGGGGAGGAAAGAGAGAGAGAGAGAGAGAGAGGAAGAGAAAGAGAAAGAGAAAGAAAATCTTAAGCAGACTCCACATTCATTAAGGAGCCTGACGTGGGGCTCAATCCCACAACCTTGAGATCATGACCTGAGCCACAGTCAAAAGTTGGATGCGCAACTGACTGAGCCACCCAGACAGACATACATTAGAGTGACAACTCTAGAGCAGGCCGCGTTTTTGGTTTTGGTTTTGATTTTCAAATCTAGTTTTAAGTTTTTCTGTTTGGCATTGCTTGTTAGTTCCTGGGAGCAGGCCCTTTGGTAATTAGACAGTTATTGCATAGATGAGTAATAGGCAGACTAGCGGGAGACACAAAGGTAGTCAAAAGCAGGAAAGGAAGGGGTCAGAAAATGGGTTCATTTACCCATTTTGCCTGACAGTTCTTCAGGCCGCCCACGAAAGGGCACCGCTGCAGTTCAGGCTCCCTGTGCTTCAGCCTGTCTGCCAATCTCAAATGGTTTTCTTAGTCTTAGAGCTAAAATTATTCAGTTTAGGACAACAGCGTTGCTTAAGATAAGACTCTGAGCCCTGCTAGTAGGTGTGTGGTGTTTGATTCCTGTTCCTCTGGCCTTGTGCTCACCGTGCTTCTCGCCATTTTCTTTTCCCTAGGTGTACGTGGTCGGGAACGAACCTTTGACAGTTTTAGTGGACTCCCTGCTTCCAGTCTTGGGTGTACTCTTTTCTCTATACTGTTTCACCAAGCAAAGCGTGTCTCATATAAGGTAAACAATCTAGAGAAACTTATTTGTTTATAAATAGTGAAATCTTTCTTGTATGTCATTCTTATTATTTTGAATATAAAACTTAGTCTCACTTTGTAATTGTTTTTTTTGTCGTTTGTTTCAAAATCAGGAAAGCATTTGAGGATCCTCTTATTCTGCTCATCTGGGGAAAGAAAAAGCACTTTTCAGATTGCTGGGGATTGGATGTAATTTTTAGAATGGCTCTCCTCAGCCTCCGTCCTAGACATCAGAGACGAAACCCCTGTTTACATGTGTAAACATGCCCGTGTTTGATCCATGAGAAATACTGGAATTACATGTCTAGGAAGGAGGAAGTAGAGAAGGGATCATAACTACCTTGTGGGGAATGAGAAATCAAGTTGGGGAAATCTGGATCTTAACATGGCACTCTGTAATTTAGACTTGGATTTAGTATGAGTGCTGCGCAGTGTTGTTTGGAATGAAGGAATTTCTTAATCACCCAGAAAACAATCTTTTGTATTGGAGTTTTAAGTAGGCTTCATTTTGTATCAGGTCTCTTTTTTCACAGATATTTATGTTGTTTTTTCCTCCTTTTAAGGGTTTGTATCCTTTTCAAAGTCCTAGAGAATTCTGACTTTTAGTGTTTGGAAAACCCCTACAAATATTACCTTCTTCATAGGGTTATTTTATGAAGACTGTGCATTGAAGTGTTTAGCGCTGTCCCTGGAAAATAGCTGAGAGATGATTGTTGTCCTCATCGTTGTTAAGTGGTGAAGGAAAGTACTCATCTTACATATTTTTCAAAGTTCACATACTGCCTTAGACTCTAACTTTTGGTCAGCACATCACTGTAGTCCAACAGCTACAAGAGAAAACACAGTGGAAGATGGAGACTATGAGTGTGTGCATTTGGCTTCAAATAACTGTCCGTAAAATAACCTTTGTCTTAGTTTTGAAACCCAAATCCTCACAGCACTGTCATGTCCTCATCAGAGCCCGAGAAGGAATAAGTGAACGTTTATTACCTCCTTATCCTAGCTGATTGGCACAGATGGAAGGGGCTGAGGCATCAGCAAGAGTTTGTTGATCACCTGCTCTTGATCCACTCATAGACGGTTTTTGTCAGTGTAAACTTCTGTTCACAGGGCCTGACCCAAAGGCAATGGTACGCTTGGATTTTTTTTTTTTTTTAATTATGTGGAGCTCCTGTGTCTTACCAGTGTTGCTTCTGGGGCCCAGATTAGCCAGTCACTCATTGAATTTCAGGATATTAGATATATTCCCAAATTCACAGGAAGCATAACTTTCCAGTCCTGCACTTCAGTAGCACTAGGTGGTTGTGCCAGCATTTAGAATGCAGTGGAACCTGACAGTCTTCCTTTCTTTTTTTATGTTATCTTGTTAGATGTGTAGAGTAAGTTGACAAGCTCATTTATAACTGCTTTTTCTGCCAGGTCACTTTGCCAAGAGATCTTATTATGGATTCTGGGGAAGCTAGAGAGGAAGAAGGCAATTGCCAGCCTGAAAGGATTTGCAGGATTGGACAAATCTGTGTCCTCTCTTCCTTCTCTGTGTCAGTTTAGAGCGGCCGCTCAAGGTGGCATCATGATTACCATCAGAGAGACCGTTTGGTGAGTCCACCCATCCTTTTACCCTCTCTCTTCTGATGGAATTGCACCCAAAAGGCCCTTCCCTGACTTGTCCACTAAGGGGCGCTGGTAGAACGGGAACGAGGACTTGAGGCAGCTGAGGTGCTGCTATTTATAATCGCTAAGTGAAATGTGAGTGCCTTAAATAATCCTGCAGGTTTTTTCCCCCGGATGCCAGCTAATAGTAGGTGCAATTTGCTGGAGCCTCACAGCTCTGCCTCATAAGCCCACTTACTTCACAAAGGCTTTGCCAGTGAATCAGAGTAAAGGGCAGACACACATTTACTCTCCGCGCCATAACGATCCAGTTCTCTTTCTGACTCTAAATGGTATGTGTATGTTCAGAGTCAGACTTACTCTTAAAGGAAATTGTCTGATAACTATATTTTATGTTAATTATAGGATGGGGGTTTCTTTCTTCTAGAGATCGTTTAGAAAGTGCTTAATAAATGTTAGTGGAATGGCACACAAGTATATTTTAAATTATTTCCACTTTTTAGGTGATATGTGTAGGTATTATTACCTCTTAATATAAGTTCCTATTGACCAGAATCCATATAGTTCTTAACTGCTGGCAGCTACTCAGATTTTACATGCATTCAAAGTGTGGCTGTTTGTTATAGTGCAAATTTAATTTTTTATTCAGGGTTAACCTAGTGAAGTTATAAAACGCTCTTTCAGTATGATGGACTTGAGGAAAATGAAAAACATACATTGACTGCAAACAGAATCATCAGTACAAACACAAGCTACTTATTTCCCAAGAGCTGTTGAGCTCTAGTAGGTTTTAGAGTTGTAACTATGCCCCTGAACTGAGTTTAAAATTTCTCAACATGTTTATTTTAAAAACACTTTGGAAGAGTTTAATCTGGGACCAATTTAGTGACTATGTAGAGAATTTTATAGTATTTGACTTATCAGTAGTTAAAGTTAATTGCTATCTTAACAAGTCTCTAGTGTATATCTTAGTGCACATATGTCAAAATTAACAGTTTTTCTCTTCATGGTAGGCAAAAATTGAATAGGCAGTAGTGAATGAGTCTTTACTTCCAGAAGCAATGGATCCTTAACTTGGGGTTTCTCCATGGACTTGTAGCGGTCCATAGTCCCTCTGAAATTGTACGCAAGAAATATTTTATGTGCGAACCTGAATTTTTTTTCTGAAAATAGGGTCCATAGCTCTCATTTGATACTTAAAGACACTCCATATCTCCAAAAAGTTAGCATTTACTGTATCAGAGGTGTGTGTGTGTGTGTGTGTGTGTGTGTGTGTGATTTTATCTTTTGTTCTAAAGATCTTGCTTGTGGTGCTAGTCCCTTCAGGGCAGGTCAGTATCACCACTTACCTTTTCCCTATCATTCTTCTCAGAAGCCCCAGTTTAAAAGCTTTGTTTAAAGAAACACTAAAAGAGCAGTTTAGATTTCATGATCTTTTTTGTTTTTATTTTTATTTTTCTGGAACTAAATATAGCTACAGTATTCAGAATGGACTCTTTACCATTGAAATTTTAAGAATAGAGCTTCTTAAGTTAATTGTTGTCATGTCTTTTTTAAAAAAGTATTTGAATATAGTACTTCATTTTGACAGGATGGTTCACAGAAGCTTAGAAGTGACACTTATCCATTTCAGCTTTTTTTTTTCTAACGTAAAATGTGGTGGAGATAACATGACTGATCTGAAGGATGCTGGAAGATTCTGGGATAATGTAGGAAGTAATCTTAAGCTTAGTTTATAGGTTATTCATTCTACTAGAGGAATATAAAGGCCATGTTATTAGTGAACTGGCAAATTGGGACTTACTGCCCAATGGGATGGGGCCAAATAAACTTTAATAATTGTAGTTTTCAATGAGAAGAAGCAACATCTATCATTCTTTTCTCAGTTTGGTCTGAAAAAAATGTTATTCCTTCTTTAATCGTAAGAGTAACATACCTTCTTTGTATAATACGAAAAAGCATAAAGAGGAAAACAAAGTAACCACTATCCTGTTCACTGTTCACATTTTTTTAGTGTTTTGTCTGCTAGTATAGTACATCTTGTGCCTCTTTGTTTGTTTCCATGATATAGTATGATAATATTGTATCTTGGCTTTTTCACTTACCATATGAATTAAAACTAAAAGCCTTAGTACCTCATGAGAAATTTCTTGACACTTTTTGCAGAAAGCGTAACACTGCTTTTAATAACTTAGCCATATTTTATTACTTGGAAATTTGGCCTACTCAGTTTTCTGAGCCTTTATGCCTGTTCATATTTCAACTCATTGGTTCTTATTAGTTGAGACTGACTGGATCTCCCTCTGTAAGGATAGTGTCTTTTCCTTACTGCCCATAAACCTTCAGTGGCTCATCAAAAAAATGTCTGAGTTTCTTTGAATGGCATCCAGGGCCCTCTTTGATCTGACCTTGCTTTGCAGACTTCTTTCTTTATGTTCTTCTTCCAGAACCAGAATATCTGCATACAACCTATACTTTATTCCTTCTTGCTCTTTCAGTTTATTGAAATAATAGAATTCCTCAACATCCATCCTTTAAAAACATTTTTTTAATGTTTATTTGTGAGAGAGAAAGAGAGAGAGTGTGTGTGTGAGTGGGGGAGGGGCAGAGGGAGACACAGATTCTGAAGCAGGCTCTAGGCTCTGAGCTGTCAGCACAGAGTCTGATGTGGGGCTCGAACTCACAAACCATGAGATCATGACCTGAGCCTAAATTGGACGCTTAACTGACTTACCACCCAGGCGCTCCCTGAACATCTATTCTAAAAGCCACTTCCTTCATGAATCTTTTCCCCACTTAGCGTATGTTATGTAGGACATGGCATCCTCCCTTCTGAGAATAAATACCTTTTCAGCATGGGGAAAGAGGAAAATAATTTAACAAAGTTTTGATATCTTTCTAGTGATTTACCATACGAAGATGCCATGTTACTTTAAATTAAAAATTTTTTTTAAATGTTTATTTAGTTTTGAGAGAGAGAAAGAGAGACAGAGCACTAGTGGGGGAGGAGCAGAGCGAGAGGAAGACACAGAATCCAAAGTGGGCTCGGGCCCTGAGCTGTCAGCGCATAGCCCAACGTGGGGCTCAAACCCATGAACCATGAGGTCATGACCTGAGCCAAAGCTGGAGGCTTAACTAAGTGAGCCACCCAGGCGCCCCGATACCATGTTACTTCAGAAGATTTTTGTTGAGTTTCAAAAAAAAAAATATCTCTGGGTGACACTGCCAAGATCAATCTTTCCCCATGTTGCAGTGACGAAGATGAGGATGAAGCCTTGTACCAGAAGGTGTCCTCAGAGCAGTGCCGGGTTGAGCACCTTGGGGACTTGTTATCCCACTGCCAGGAGTGTGGTTTGGCAGGTGACTTCTTCATCTTCTGCTTGCAGGTAAGAACTACGCATGGTAAGGACATGGTCAGCTTGATTTCAGGGCAATACCAGGATCCCCTTCAGATTTTCAGGGCCATCGTAATTTTAGCCCCTTAAATTCAGGTCCTAATCTAACAGAAATAATAAGAGGGTGTAAGAGCAGTTTATTGTTTAGTAGCCTTTGGGTTGGTAAAAAGAGAAAAAAACTTACCTTCAGCAGTACACATATGATCTAACTATTTTCCGAGGTAATCTGCCCTGAGCTTTTAGAGATGACCAAAGCATAGCTATTGATCTATGAAAGGGTTAATCTTTGCTCTGTGTTGACAGTAAGAACTCTTTTGAAGTTAATAGCAGGTTTTACAGTTATGGAGTAATCCCTTATCCTTTCTGACTATTGTTTTGTCAGATATTTGGGAAGGAGATTTAGCAGTCCTGCCTTTCTCGTTTCGTTTTGTAACCACCTGAAACCTTCTCCAGGTCTGTTTGTAGTGCTGATGGTTGTGCTTCCTCTTGCTCTAATCTCTGACAGCAACTTGTACCCCATATTGTACTCCTTACTTGCACTGTTTGAGACTGTAAACAGTGATCTCTGATTCTCTGTCCTCCCGTGTTGCCTTCTCCATTATTTTCCCTAAGTAAAGTGTCTATTCTAAGAGAATGTCTCTGGAGTTTAAGGTTGGTGTGGTTATGGGGGAATGCAAGGAGAGAATCAGGACTAACACACTCCTAGAACTTGAAGTAGGGGCCACTTTTTTGGTGCTTTTCTCAACTCCTATATTCACATTTTTTCCCCTTACCTAGCCACTCTTTGTGTGTGTGTGTGTGTGTGTGTGTGTGTGTGTGTGTGTGTGTGTGTTTTAAGTTTATTTATTTTGAGAGAGAGAGAGGGAGAGAGAATCCCAAGGAGGCTCCACTCTCTGCGCTGAGCCTGACACAGGGCTCAATCCCACGACCATGAGATCATGACCTGATCCAAAATCAAGAGTTGGACGTTCAACTGACTAAGCCACCCAGGTGTTCCTTAGCCATTCATTGTAAATAACATTCCAAGAAGATGTGCTCTTAATCGGAGAATTAAAAAAATTGTTTAAAAACAAAAATCAAAGGGCTTTGCTATAAACCAGGGTTTCTACACCTTGATACCATTGGCATTTGGGACTGGATAATTTTTTATTGGGAGGCGGGGACTTCCTGTGCTTCCTTGCAGGATGTTTAGTAGCATCCCTGACCTCTATCCACTAGATGTATCACTTCCCAATTACGACATCCAAAAATGTCCTCACACATTGCTAAATGCCCCCTGGGGAGCAGAATTTCCCAGGCAGTTAGGAACGCATTGCTCTAAACTGTCAGTTACTTTGGTAAAGCATTAATTGTTAAGGAACTTAAGGTTTCCCCTTCCCAAGGAAATTGATGATGTAAAGTATAGGGGAAGAGCCTATAAAACCCACAGCAGTGAATTGTCTATTAGTAGAGATTTAGTTCTAAATATCTTAGGGGAGAAGGTACTAAAAGCATTTAATAATCCCTAGAAAGGGTTTGGAAATGTTATTTGGCTTGAGGTCTCGGTTCAATAGGGCTAGTGGTAGACGTCATAAAAAATACTGATAAAGTAAGTCTGTCAAACTAGTTCTCTTTGTTTATGTATGTTTTTTTATTATGAAGTTTAAAATTTTTTCTTTTAAACAAAGGGGTCTTTTTTTTTTGCAAAATGTTTATTCATTTTTGAGAGAGAGAGACAGAGAGAGCACTAGTGGGGGTGGGGGAAAGAGAGAGAGGAAGACACAGAATCCAAAGCAAGCTCCAGGCTCCGAACTGTCAGCACAGAGCCCAATGCACGGCCTGAAGTCACGAACCGTGAGATCATGACCTGAGCTGCAGTCGGACACGCAACCAACTGAGCCACCCAGGTGCCCCTTAAATTTTTTTTTTAATGTTTTATTTATCTTTGAGAGAGAGAGCGTGAGTGAGGGAGAGACAGAGAGAGGGAAACAGAAGATCCGAAGTGGACTTCGCTCTGACAGCAGCAAGCCCAATATGGGACTCAAAGTCATAAACCACGAGATCATGACCTGAGCCACCCAGGCACCCCTTATTATGAAGTTTTAAATCTTTATATACATGATATCATAATACACATATTATTGTACAACTTCCATTTTTCATTCAACACTGTTTTTGAGGCCTCTCTCTTTTGATTTCCATATATACCTGGTTTATTTATTTCAACTGCTACAGTATAGTAGATACAGTTTATTTATCCATTCTTTTATTCCTAGACATTTATTTGTTTCCAGATTTTCACTAGTATAAATAATGCTCCAATGAACATAGACTAGATCTTTAAACATACACTTGAAACAGTTTTCCCACTGTTTGCGAAGCCCTTGTTTCTACAGACTTTTTCTTCACTCTTTCTTCTCTTCCACGCTATAGGAATTGACTCATGTGGCCATGGAAAATGAGACAGAGTTGAAAACAAAACCCTTCTCCAGCAAAAGCGTCTTGGAGTTAGAGCAGCACCAAACTCTTGTGGAAGGCCAGGGCCAGAAGCTGCTGGTTCTACAGCTGTTGGCCGTTCTGTGCGAGAGGATGTCTGAGCAGATATTCACAAATATCACTCAGGTCAGTGGCTGCCACATTCCAGATCCCAGGCTGGTAGTATTTATTTCTTTTGGTTTCTTTACATGCTTTCCCAAAAATGTTAAAAAAAAATGTTGCCCAGAGTATGGTTTGATAACACTTGCCTCAGTGTTACCTGGAATGCTGCTTAAACATGCAGATTACTGAGCCCACAGCAGACTAACAGAATCAACACTTTGAGAGATTCTGGGAGCTGGCGTGTCCAGCAAGCTCCTGAGGTGATTCTCATGCACAGAAAGCTCTGAGAATTGTTGTAAACCTTTATGTGTTGTATCACAGGGTTTTCAAGTTTGGGGGCGAATACGATTCTCTGAGTCTTTTTCAAAATACGAATGCCTGGCCCACTTGTAGAGATTCTGATTCAGCATGTCTGCATTAATGCCTGGGCATCTGTATTTTTTTATGCTTCATAGATGATTCTAATATGTATCAAATATTGAGCATGATTCCAAAAATTAAAATAAAAAAATTTTTAATGTTTATTTTTGAGAGACAGAGAGAGCGGGGGAGGTGCAGAGAGAGAGAGGGAGACACAGAATCTGAAATAGGCTCCAGGCTCTGAGCTGTCAGCACAGAGCCCAATGTGGGGCTCGAGCCCATGAACTACGAATTCATGAACTGAGCCAAAGTCAGATGTTTAACCGACTGAGCCACCTAGGCACCCCTATAAAACTTAAATTTGAAAAAAAAAATTGCTAATGATAATAAGATCACTTTAAATTTTATAGGTCTACCTAACAGCCTATCTGCACAACAGCCAATGAAGTTTTAAGATTTTTTTTAAAATGTTTCCAGGGTAGTGTAACTATGTGAATCAGTGCCTGAATTGTATTGGCTCAGAGATTATGTTTACCAGCTTTTTTAAAAATAGGAAATAAAAGGAGTGCCTGGCTGACCCAGTCAGTAGAGCATGTGACTCTTGATCTCAAGGTGATGAGTTCGGGCCCCACACTGGGCATGGAGCCTACTTAAACAGAAAAAAAAATTTTTTTTTAAGAAATAAAAGTAATAAAGTGTAGGCAGTACAGTCACCATATTTTACCATTATTACAGAATTAGTTGTTCCTCTGCTGGTGAATAGTCAGTTGTAAGATGGTATGATTGTCACGCTTAAATCTGATTCTTCAGCTCTTTGTACCGTCCTCATTGTCATCCGCCTTCGGGTGTTGCTAAGCAGCATTTCACTATAGCTCCTGCTGAGAAAATTTGCAGCTGTCTGTCAGCTCCAACTTATCATGCCTGTTTAATGAGAATTAAGTTCATGATTTCTTTCTTGGCTTCCTCTTCCTTCAGTTCACTGATCCTGTGTTACCCATTAGGGTGATTTGTTTCTCCTGTGTTTGTATCATCTCCCTAAAGACTTTTTCACCCAGATCCTACGTTTTTGTCTCAAGATGCTAGTTGGAAGGGAAAATGGCCTGAATACTCTATTACTTGAGCTTTTGCACTTAGCTCCCTTTGCTTCTAATTAAGGAACAGTGGTTTTAGGCTGATACAAAAGTGATTTGTCCCATTAAATTATCCTTCAGCTAAGGTTAAAATGTATCAAGACGAAAAGAACCACACACAAAAAAATTACACTTAGTAGTTTTACTGCTAGTGGTAATTTTAGTATTTATTTTGAAATATACACACATATGGATGTTATAAATAATACTTGTTATAAGTAATTTTGTTAATATCATTAGAAACCAAGATTTTCACTATGAGAAAAAAATTATGAATATAAAATCAAAGGAAAGATCACTATAATATTGAATTTCAGTTGGAAGTATTAGTATGAACTCACAGGTTTTTCTTTTTTAGTATATGTGCTGCCGAAGCGAGCACACAGGTTTTTCTTTTTAAAAAATAGATATTTCCTTGCTCATTCCACTGTCCATGTCAAGAAGTAGACAACCTAGCCGCAATAAACATCCTTAGTGCCAGATTATGGTTTCTAAATATCATGTCCTGCGGAAAGAACAGAAAGCTCATTGGATTAAAGGTTCATTCAAGGTCTAGGGCAGGTATTGTACACTGTAAGCCTCAGGGCATCTTGTTGTACCTGAATAAAAGGAAGATATCTGAGATTAATGAAGTCATGTGAGTAGCACTCAGGAGCCAACGTGAAAGATCTCCTACTGGCCATGGTTAGGGCATTTTGAGCATTACAAAGAATAATGCCTGCAATGGATTGAAACACATCAAAGTTATAAAAACCTGAGTCCCCTCCCCCCCCCCCCCAAAATCCCTTTTGAGTATCTTTGGAAGTCGCTAGGACATCAACTCATTATTTTGTAAAATGATAAATAAAAGGAAAGATCGTAAAGCATGTATCTTGCCTTTTCTGTCAGCACTGTATTTCAGTGTAAGCAAATAGTCGATGAACGAAAAATTTTCTTTCTGTAAGAATCACAGCTAAAATATTCCAAAAGAGACCTACAAATTTATATTTTGCAATCCTCTAATGAATTAATGGATCTAGGTGGTAATCAATGTCTGCTGAAACTATTAGGGGTATGGTATAATGAATGTAATTAGGTCAAATACATCCAAAACAACTGATGGTTTTTTCTCCAGCATTTTATTGTGAAAACCTTCAAATCTGAAAGAATTTTATAATGAATACCTGTAAACCCATCACCTAGCATTTTATTATATTTACTTTAGCACATATTTATCTACATTTCCACCTCTCTATCCTCCTTCTAATTTTTGGTGGATTTCAGGGTTAATGTAGATAGTGGTTTATGTTCCCCTAAATATTTCAGCATGGAGTGATTCATCTTAACATCACCAGAAGTAGGTAAGCAGACACGATGTGTTCTCCTAATGTAATGAAATAGGAAGTATGTGGCACCACCTGAGAAGGGTTCTTCCCCCAAAAAGCAAACGAACAAAACCCCACAATCAAGCAAACAAAAACTAAAAAACCAAAGTCCATAAAATGTGAACCTGAATCTAACCAAGGAAACTCGGGGTACAGGAGCAAGTTAGTGCCATAAGGAAGCAAAATCAGCCAGTTCCAGAATGTGTGAGACATTGTACACTACAAATGATCCAGTTTCTTCACCAAATAAATGGCATAGAAGAGATGCAGGGCTTCTCTAGCTTAGAAGGGGCTTAAGAGACACCTCAACCAAATGCAGTGTGTGGATTCTCATTCAAACATACCGGTTGCTATGAGGACATTTTTGCAACAGTCATGGGCCAAGTAATAGAAGGTATTAAGGAATTTTTATTGAGTATAATCATGGTATGGTAGTTGTGTGTGTGTGTGTTTAAGATTTTATTTTTTAAGAATCTCTACACCCAACTTGAGGCTCTAACTTAACCACCCTGAGATCAAGAGTCGCATGCTCTACCGACTAAGCCAACCAGGCACCCCTGATGTGGTGGTTATGTTAACAAAACAAAACAAAACACCTCCTTGTTAGAAATGTGTATTAAAGTATTTATGGCTAAAAGATTAAAAATTCAATAAAATGTGTTGGCAGATGATGTACAAGAAGATAGAGAACTGAGGCATTCAGTGGTCTTTGTACAGATACAGTGCCCTGCACCAACTCCCAAATTCCTTCATTCCACAAATATTTACTGAAGGCCTACTATGTGCCACCTACACTTCTAGCTACGAGGGACACAGCAGTGAACAACACACATATCTATCCTCATGGGATCACATGCACTTGGGGGAGAGAGACAACAAACAAGCAGAAGCACACAGAGTGTTAGATGGTGATAATTCCAGGGAGAAAAATCAAAGAAAGGGGATGTAGAGGCCATGTGGTAAGTAGAGTGGTTGTGGAGAGCCTCACTGAGAAAATGACTTTTGAGCCAAGATCTGGAAGCGGGGAAGGAGGGAGCCAGGGAGATACTGCAGGGAAGAGTGTTCCAGCTAAGTATGGACGGCTTAGCAAGAAGGCCAGTGTAAATAGAATGGAATGAGCAAGATTTCCTTTTTTCTGCCCTTTCAGAAAATCACCACCCTTTACACCTTTCTGTATTTGGATCGCTGTACTTGGCACAGTAGAAGTGGTTTATATGATCGTTCTTTCTCATATGTTAAAAACACTTCTAACATAAGTTAACGCATGCTCATTGTAAAAGCATTTAAACCACAAGGAAGAGCAAAATTTAAGTATGGACTTCTGATTAAAGATAGTATATTGAACGCATGTGTTTATGTGCTCCTTCTGGAAACCACAGGGGCCAACAGAGCAGGAGAGGAGAGATAGCAGGTAAAAGAGAATAACACCATTTGGAAACTGGAAAATAATAGCTGATTTAGCAACTCAGAAATCTTAAGTGCCTGCAGGGGAGAAGTCAAGAAGGAAAGCACTGTACCTCAATAAAGCTGTTAATATTTTATTTAGGGAAATAAAAAGCTACTTCTGCTTGCAGAACAGTAGAAAGACTGGAGGTGCTAGATTAAGCTGTAAAGATACAGCTGAATTTAGAGCTTAAAACAGGTTGAAAGGCTCTGCAAGCTTCGGTAGACTCCTGGATTCCTTCCTCAACTTTGTGCAGACACCTCCCCTCCTCAGCAGAAGACTGGAGGAATATTCTTGGGCGACGTTGAACTTGGGTGGCGGCAGGAAACTGAAAAAGCGGAGGATTAGGTTGTTGTCTGCAGACTCAACAGCGAGGCCTCAGCCCGCTTCCACTCGGCTGCCAGAATGCCGGCAGCAGGTTTATACAGCTCCAGGGGGTGATCGGGAGGTTAAGAGAGTTAATATCTGTAATGTGTTCAGAACAGTACCTGGTACATAGTAAATGCTTTATGTTCTTGTTAAACACCTAAACTATTAAAAGCGGCTGCCTCTGTAGAGCCATAGACAGGGAGAAATGCGGTAGGGCACTGCTATTTTCCATTATAAACTTGCAGGAATATTCAGCTTTTTAGATGATGTAACTTCACAAAAATGCTTAAGTAGAAAGTAAAAACCTCTCCTCCTCTCCACAACGTATGTGAATTCTAGAACACGCTTCCGTTTCTTACCTATCTTTGTGGCTGGTAGCCCCACCGGTCACAGGAAATGAGTAGAAGCAGGGAGGAGCTGTTGTCCAAATGGGAAATGGGTATGGCGGTTTTGCCGTTACAAGAAAAAAGCTTGAAGGGCACTTCAGGGGTGACAATAACAGCTGGCTATCAAATTGCAATTAACAGCTCCCAGGTATTTTGTTTTTTTGTTTTTTGTGAGTTTTTTTTTTTTACATGTATAAAAACATCGTTTCTTTTTTTTCTTCCTATGTTTATTTATTAAACATATTAAATAATTTTTTTATGTTTATTTATTTATTTTTTGAGAGAGAGATGGGGAGAGAGAGCAAGCTGAGGAGGGGCAGAGAGAGAGGGAGAGAGAAATCCCAAGCAGGCTCTGCACTGTCAACACAGAGCCCGACGTGGGGTTCTGACTCACGAACTTGTGAGATCATGACTTGAGCTGAAGTGAAGAGTTGAATGCTTAACCAACTGCGCCACCAAGGCACCACTATTTGTCCATTATGAGAAAGCCAGAGAGAGAGAGAGAGAGAGAGAGAGAGAGAGAGAGAGAGAGGTAATGAGTGGGGGAGGAGTAGAGACAGGGAAAGAGCAAGAATCCCAAGCAGGCTTCATGCTGTCAGCACAGAGCCTGATGCAGGGCTTGAACCCACGAACTGTGAGATTGTGACTTGAGCCAAAATCAAGAGTCAGACGTTTAACTGACTCAGCCACCCAGGTGCCCCCATAGTTTCTTTCTTGACAAAAATAGGATCATTCTACTTGTTTTGTGGCGTCTAAAAAAAAAAAAAAAAAGAAGAAGAAAAAATGTATAGCAAAGAGGGACTTACAAAAAGTGGAAAGTCTAGATAGTTCTATTCCAGCAAGTTAACAATACATTTGTGCTGAAGCAGAAGCTTCCCATAATCAAGGGGTGCTTTAGGAAACTCGTCAGAGACAAAATAGGTGACCCAAGTATTTTCTCTAGAAATGTAGCATTTTCTCTAGAAAGGCCAGTGTCTGTAACTTCTAATATCAGTAAAGTCTCAGGCTTGAGAGAGTGGTGAAAATTGCCACAACCAGCATTTGTTCATTTCAGTAAGTGGAACTTTTAATAACCTTTCTAGTTTCCTGCCTTGCTCCAAAGACAAGTGTTAACAAGCCATTCTCCTTACTTTAAGCTTGCAATAAAGACTCTAGCCTAGCATGTGATTTGCCCAGAGAATTAAATATGCAAGCTTGCATGGTATTTAGAGGCTTATTATGACCTATGTCAGCTGTACCACTTTCAAAATGATTTTTCCCTTTTGAGCCATTAATCCTAAATATGCGTGTGTGTGTGCGTGCATGCACATGCGTATGTGCGCAAGCACGGATGTGTGTATGATCACTTTTATTCAAAGGTATTTCTACTTAAGGTGATTAATACAAGTGCTGCTAAAATGAAGTTGACCAAATTAATTCCATTTAAAGCTTAATTGGTAGCCAAATGCTGTATAAAATCCTATATATGAATGATCTGAATCCATTAAAAATATTTGATACTTAAAAAAATGACGCTGGATCATTTGTATTGATTGTTTGAGGACTCTATTCTAGATAATACTGAATGCCTTTCCCCCCATTCTCTGCTTATTGGAATCAGACCTTCATAACTGGGTTGGGGCAGGGGAGTCCTTGAGGAAGCCTCATTAGGAGAAGCAGATTTAGCACCCTTTAAGATAGTCAGAAAGTCTCAAATTATTTTTCATTTTAATTTCCTGGCAAAATTCATGAGAAGTCAAGGAAGTTGGATTAGTATATTAAAACATTTGGGAAAGTATAAATGGGCTTTCCCATTTATTGACTGTATGGGCTTGAGCAGCTCACAGATTCTTCATCAAAAAATGAGGACGGGGGCATCTGGGCTGGCTCAGTCGGTAGAGCATGTGTCTCTTGATCGTGGGGCTGTGAGTTCAAGACCCACACTGAGGGTAGAGTTTACCTTAGAAAAAAAAAATGAGGACAGAAACACTGACTTCCTAGAGCTGACGTGAGATGTAGGTGATACTGTGCGTGTAAGACACTGAGCACCATGCCTGTTCTTGCAGGTTCTTGCCTTCATGTGTTGATGAGGAAGAAGGTGAGGATGTGGACATAGGATGTAAAGAGGATTTTGAGATTGTTTTTCTTATTCCTCACTGATTCTAAATTCTATTTCTGTGTAGGTTGTGGACTTTGTTGCAGCAACCCTGCAGCGAGCGTGTGCAAGCTTGGCCCACCAGGCAGAGAGCACCGTGGAATCGCAGACGCTGAGCATGTCCATGGGGCTGGTGGCTGTCATGCTGGGAGGAGCTGTTCAGGTGAGTGGCACACATGAGCCCCACCTGGACAGAGGGAGGAGAGAAGAGGAAAGAGAGAAACCTCTTGCTTCCCTTCTCACCCTTGTGAGAAAACAGAATGAGGCTGCGCTCAGGAGGACTAGGATAAACAGGTCAGGTTGCTAATGAGAATGCTCCCCAAAGCAGAGGACGAGAAGATCGTACCACTTCCACCCCGTCCCCTGCTCAGACTTCACTGTCAGAAGAGCAGGGCCCTTTCTGACCTGGCACAAGCTCGATTTGGAAATACCTGGCACAGTGTTTTGCATCTGTGGTGAATGCTAGGTTTTCTGCCCCTTACTCCGAGGGCTCTCCAAAACTCAGCCCTTGTCCCCGCTGCTGTAGTTGGGGGAAAACTTGGATAACCTCCTGATTGCTTAGGACTCCATCTGTTTGGAATAGTTCTGTTTTAGCACAGGATCCATTGTTCAACCCACATCATGTGGCCTGTTAAAGTTTTTGTGTCCCGTGCATGTATCTTTTATATACTTAGTTTGTAATTTTTAAATTCATTCACTTGAAAAGTATTTATTGCTTACCGCTTTGTGCCAGACACTGAGCTAAGGGTCTGGGAATACTGCCGTGGACAAAGCAAACGTGGTCCCTACCCTCATGAAGCTTACAGCCAGTGAGGGAGTCAGACACTAAATAACTCTTCAGAAGATGTACTTAGAACTGAATGAAGTGCCTGAAAAGAAAAGAGGAGGGTATCAAGAGAACATAACATCTAACCTAGGCTGGGAAAGTTTCTACCGAGAAGTAGAAGTTTGAGCTAAGATTTGAACAGTGAATAGGAGCTTGGGAGTGTGCAGGGTGCAGATGGAGGAAAGTCATTAAAAGACAACATCACATACAAAGTCTGGGAAGCAGAAAAGAGCCTGGTATATTTAAACACTAACAGAAGCCAGTGTGTAGCTGAGTTACAGAGACCGAGAGTCAGAGGAGTGCCGGACAAGAAGGGAGGTGGGCGTGTGTGTATGTTAGGAGACTGTAAGAAGGCAGAATAAGCTTGATGCGAATGTAATGAAATCTGACCCAAAATCAGACAGGTCATGACTCATAGCAATGAGCGGAGAACCCTCTGGGAATGGATTTTTTAATATGAAGATTCAAATCTGATACTGATTTGTGATATATTAGAATTTGTGTCCTTTCAAAGCTTGTCCTTAAGGGGAAGAGGAATTTTATTTGGGTCTGTTGTTAATGTGAAGCCCATTTCTTGGTAGATGTACTTAGCACTCCAAATTTTATATTTTCCATGTACTTTGAAGAAAACATTTTTGGTTCATTTTCTGAAGTCCTAATATATCCCTGCCATTAAATTGTCAAGGAGGGGTTCATCAGTGGACTAGTTTTTATTAAGTTGTATTATTGGATTTGGTTGGCCTGATTGGTTTTTGTTTTTCTGGTTGAATATTAAGAATAGTCTTTGTGTCCATAAGTTGAGAGTATGGTCTTTATGCTTTTCTTTTCTCTTACTTAACACCTATAATTTTGTACCACGTCCCAAATGGAAAATAGAACGCAGATATTTCCATTTCCCTTTCTAGAAGCCCGTTGTTTGGGGACTGGCTATGTAAATTAGTCATGTTTTAAGGACGATTCACCTAGCTGATGCAAATGTACATCCTTTACCTGTCTCTGCCCTTCCATGAGCCATCCTGACTCACTGATGACATTCTGGATTCCTCTGACTTTGCATTTAGTTAAGTGAACATAAACATGTCACCCTGTACTTTTGCCCTAGATCTCTTAATTTTTTTTTCTGTTTGACTCATGGATTCATAAGGGGCTTCTATAGTAATTCTGGGTTTTCTGTCTTTGTAATAGAAAAAAAAATCATGATTCTTAATTATGTTTTCAGATGGTCATTGTCAGGCTAGGACTTTTGCTTCAGAGTCTAGATTATACTAAATCAATCTCTGATTAGAGTTCATTGTTTCAGCTGATGAAACAGAATCTAACATCATTTAAACTTTTCTTTCTTTCCTTTCTAATTTATGTAATTAAGATGATTATTAGAGCACGGTATCTAGGAAGAGGAGTCAATTTAGAGAAAGTGTAGGTCTAAGACTGCTAACAAGACAAGTGTAATTCCAAACTCATTTTCTAAATTTCAAGGTTGGTCGTCAGTAAAAGTGTGATGTTGGTAAAGTTTCTTGATGATGTTTCAGGGCCCGTGTCCCCTATAGCACCACTGCATGGAGCTGATCTGAGCTTGGAGGGTCAGGGTGGTGGGGCTGGGACTCAAACCCGAATACTGAGGTCTCATACCATATTTTCTGAGAGTATCATAGAGTGAACTCACTCAAGAAATATTTATTGGGGCACCTGGGTGGCTCAGTCGGTTAAGCATCCGACTTCGGCTCAGGCCATGATCTCATGGTTGGTGGGTTCGAGCCCCATATTGGGCTCCACCCTGACAGTATGGAGCCTGCTTGGGATTCTCTGTCTCCTTCTCTTTCTGCCCCTCCCTTGCTCTCTCTGTCTGTCAAAGATAAATAAACTTTAAAAAAAGAAGTATTTATCATGTGCCTCTTTGCCCTCATGGAGGTTACCTTCTAGTGGCTGTGGTAAATCTGATGAATTCTTAAGTTTTTGAAAAAAGATTCATATTAGTATCTTTATGTGCAGCTTATTATAGAACAGGGCATACTGCATGCTGACTTAGAACCAAAATTAAAATACCACTTGTAAATAAATTCAGTGACACAGATGAGAACTGGACATGTTAACTATTCAGCAAAGAATCTGGAGAAACATAGATGATATATAGAAATGAGTACACAAAGAATACACATAAATATTTTATGGAATTAGGTCAGCATTTTATTGCTGGAAGAAACCCTCAGATTCTCCCAAAGTAGTGATTCTCACTGGAGCAGAGTGAGGCCGGATGAGGAGACGTGTGCCCCTTAGGCTAGCTTTGTAGAGCCTCCTGTGGGGCTTTTTCAGTGTATGCATGCTGTCCTCTGGCTGTCACTTTGGTCCTCATATGCTTCCCTTAGCAGGTATGCTCCCTCCCACCCCTACCAGTCCATTCCCCAGTTCTTAAATTTGAAAGCTTGCAGAAATTCAGAACAACTCACCATCTAACTGGTTCACTCTTGACGCCCTGAAATAAATCATAGAGGTGGGCTGACAGAGCTCTGCCCATTCCACTCCTGAAGCCTTCCAGAGATCCTGGAAGAGAGGCAGCCAGATAAAGGAATCTGTCACTCACCTGCGGCCTGCTCCTTCAGGCCTCAGGCCTTCTGCACAGAATTTTGAAGCCTGGATATGAGATCTGTGATGAGAAGCAGTGACAGGAGTAGAAATGAGGGCTTTATGTTTAATTCTCAACTTTGATATGGCCTCCGGTGACCCTTGAAAAATAATTCATAATTACTTAGTGGTTCCGTTTTCTCATCTATCAATGAAGTGAATATTACTTTATACCTCAACATTTTTTTGAATATCTGTGAACAAAATAGTTGGCACCTGTAGTCTTAGATTTCCCTAATTATTCTCATAGTGGGAAATCTGTAGGCTTATGAAACTGAAGGAATGCATAACTTTAATTGCCTTGTAAACTATTTGATTCAGAATCCACCTACACCTATGGTGATTAGGGAAGTTACTCACTCAAATAAGATGAATCCAACAATGACTAAGAAGCTTGAAAACTGGAAGAAAAGATGGTTGGGTATTTTATTAATAGACTCTTTTTTAGAGCAGTTTTAGGTGCACAGCAAAATTGAGCAGGAGTTACACAGATTTCCCATAGACCTTCTGCCCCAGAGAGCACGGCTTCCCCCACTATCAGCATTCTGCCCTGGCGTGATCCATTTATTACGTCTTTGATTCTGCATTGGTACATTATCACTCATGGCCTACAGTTTACATTACAGTTTACTCTTGGTGCTGAACACTTCTATGGGTTTTGACAAATGTGTAATGACACACATCTATTATTATGATATTGTTTACACAATAGTTTCACTGCCTTTAAAATTCTTTGCGCTCTGCCTCTTCACCCTTCTCTCCCCTCAGCCCCTGACAACCACTGATGTTTTTACTGTTTCCACAGTTTTGCCTTTTCCAGAATGTAACTTACTTGGAATCATATACTGTGTAGCCTTTCCATACTGGCTTCTTTCACTCAGTAATAGGCATTTAAGGTTCTTCCATGTATGTCGGGTTTGATAGCTCATTTCTTTTTAGTGCTGAATAATATTCCATGGTCTGGATGTACCACAATCTATTTATCCATTCACCTACTGGAGGACATTTGGTTCCCTCCAAGTTTTGGCAATTATGAATAAAGCTGCTATAAACATCTATGTGTAGGTTTTTGTATGGGCAGAAGTTTTCATGTCATTTGGGTAAATACCAAGGAGATCAGTTGCTGGAACATATGGTAAGAGTATGTTTAGTTTTGTAAGAAACTGCCAAACTGTCTTGCAAAAGTGACTGTACCATTTTGCATTCCCACCAACAATGAATGAGAGTTCCTCTTGCCCCACATCCTCACCAGCTGTGCTGTTGTCACTGTTTTGGATTTTAGTCATTTTAATAGGTATATAATGGTATCTCATTTTAATTTGCAATTCTCTGATGACATATGATGCTGAGCATCTCTTCATATGCTGTATGTGTATGTATCTTCTTTGGCGAAGGGTCTGTTCAGCTCTTTTGCCCATTTGTAAATTGGGTTGCTTGCGTGTTTTCTTATTGTTGAGTTTTAAGAGTTCTTAGTGTATTTTGGATCACTGTCCTTTATCAGCTGTGTCTTTCTGCAGATATTTCCCCTTAGTCTGTGGCTTGTCTGCTCTTTCTCTTGACATTGTCTTTTGCAGAGTAAAAGTTGAAAAAATTTTAAATTTTGGTGAAATCTAGCTTATCACTTATTTCTCTAATGGACATTTTTCTTTAGTATTTTATCAGAGAAGTCAGCGCCATACCCAAGGTCATCTAGATTTTCTCTTCTCTTGTAGGAATTTAATAGTTTGAGTTTTACATTTAAATCTATGATCCATTTAGGAGCACCTGGGTGGTTCAGTCGGTTAAGTCACTGACTCACGGTTTCGGCTCAGGTCATCATCTCGTGGTTTGTGAGTTCGAGCCCCGGATTGGGCTCTGTGCTGGCGGCTCGGAGCCTGGAGCCTACTTCAGATTTTGTGTCTCCCTCTCTCTGTCTCTACCCCTCCCCTACTCGTGCTCTGTCTCTCTCTAATTTTTGTGATAGTGTAAGGTCAGTGTCTAAATTCATTTTTTTTTGCATGAATGTCTAGTTGTTCCAGCACCATTTGTTGAAAATCTGTCTTTTCTCCATTGTGTTGACTTTCCTTCTTTGGCAGAGATCAGTTGATTATATTGGAATCACTGTGTTGCACACCTGAAACTAATGTAACATTGTGTGGCAACTGTGCTTAAATTAAAAAAATAAACTTAAAAGAAATCAATTGACTATATTTATATAGGTCTCTTTCTGGTTTCTCTATTTTGTTCCATTGGTCTAGTTATCTTTTTTTTTAATTTTTTTTTTAACGTTTATTTATTTTTGAGACAGAGAGAGACAGAGCATGAACGGGGGAGGGTCAGAGAGAGAGAGAGACACAGAATCTGAAACAGGCTCCAGGCTCTGAGCGGTCAGCACAGAGCCCGACGCGGGGCTCGAACTCACAGACTGCGAGATCATGACCTGAGCCGAAGTCGGCCGTTTAACCGACTGAGCCACCCAGGCGCCCCTCTTTTTTTTTTCTTTTAAGAAGTAATTGTTGTGTACAATAGAAATGAAAAAGAGGCCATACACTCCTGCTATAAATAGATTTTCCCATTTCAGACACTTAAAGTAAAAACAAATGCCTATAATACTACAGAGGCACGAGCTGAAGTCTAGCATAATGGTAATACTCACAAAATTATCTAAATATCTATCACTCTCTATTACTAAAATATCTCTCCCAGTTCTACAGATTCCTGATAAAATTGGCCTTTTACTCAGATAACATAATTTTTATTCTGGACATACATATTCTCTTTTCCCTTTAAGATATAGTAACAATGCAGTAGTCAGTTGTCGTACACATGCAGATAGGTTAACATACTCTGCAAAGCTAGAAATTTTACCTTCTGTCAATTTTGTAGAGTTCCTAATGTTTAAACAAAGGAATCTGAGGGGGGTGTGTGGTGAAATTCTATAGGTACAAACCTGACATAAACCTCAAGTTTTTATTTACTTGGAAGGAAAGTGATGGGGAAAACAAACAGTAACAGTTCTGCGGACTTAGAGTTTAAATGAGAATATTACATAGATCTTACGCAGGCAGTTGGTTGATTGGTTGGTTGGATAATGAAACGAGTGAATGAGTTAGTAATAAATACCCTGCCTTGTTCTAAAAAGGATTTTAAGACTTGCAAGGTTTTCAAATATCAAGGGCTCATGAAGCCTCGTATGATAATATTTCTAGTGTTTTCAAAGAGAAAAAGATTCTCACTGATTCTCATTTCTCTACTGCCTGCACATACACTTTTCCTAGTAAGGCATATGGCATTATAGAACAAAGCTGCAGGAGAGAATAAAATCTTATGTAATTTTCACTCTCACTTTCCAGGAAAAATTCCCTCTTGCCAATTATTGTCTCGATAACTTCCAGACCTATGATGCCTTTGTATGCTGACCAGCCACTTTAGAAAATGTAGTTAAGAACTCCTTTAGTTGTGGGTGCTTGGGTGGCTCAGTCAGGTAAGTGTCTGACTTCAGGTCAGGTCATGATCTCACAGTTTGTGGGTTTGAGCCCCGTGTGGGGCTCTCTGCTGTCAGTGCGGAGCCTGCTTTGGATCCTCTGTCTCCCTCTCTCTTTGCCCCTCCCCACACTCTCATGCATGCTCTCTCTCTCTCAAAAACAAATAAACATTAAAAAAAAAACTGCTTTAGGGGCGCCTGGGTGGCTTGGTCGGTTAAGCGTCTGACTTCGGCTCAGGTCATGATCTCATGGTCCGTGTGTTCGAGCCCTGCGTCAGGCTCTGTGCTGACCGCTCAGAGCCTGGAGCCTGTTTCAGATTCTGTGTCTCCCTCTCTCTCTGCCCCTCCCCTGCTCTGTCTCTCTCTGTCTCAAAAATAAATAAACGTTAAAAAAAAATTAAAAAAAAAAAACTGCTATATTTGTTCAAGTGAGACTCTGTAGGGTATTGGGTAAGAGTGTGGACTCTGGAGCCAGACCTACTGAATTCATATCTCACCATCTTCCGGTTGTGTGACCTTGTACATATTATTTAACTGTTCTGTGCCTCATTTCCCCCATTTATAATGTAGATAATAATCATAACTAGATTATAGGGATATGAATATGTGCGTATTTTTTATTATATTTCTTTTTAAAGCATTTACATAGCACTTACTATGTGTCAGGCACTAAGTACTTTGCTAATATTAACTCATCTTTTATAGAAAAAGGTACATAGAAGTTAAAAGTACAATAATGCAGTAAAAAAGGTAATAAAAGTCAAAATATAATAATCTGGAAAATAATTTTACCATATGTCTGGGTACTAAAACCTGAGGTGGTGAGAATAGCTGTAGAGACAAACAGTCTAACAGGTAAGTGGGTCCAAAGGATGTAAACAGGGTGTTCACAGAAAAAAGCAATTCAGACAGCCAAAAAACATGAAAGGATGCTTAATAGCACTGGTAGTCTAGCTAATGCAAATTAAAACCATAGGATAATCATGTTTTTCCCACCAGGTTCCCACTAAATTCCCACTAAAAATTAAGTGTAATCATGTACATCACTAGTTTATTTTTAACTCAGAAAAATACCTGCACACAGTATTTAATAAGTGTTAGCTATAATTATTCAACAATAGTTACTGAGTGCTAGACTATGCTGATTACACCATGAATAAGATCTTACTCAGAATATGTTCCCTTGTGCTTAGGCATTATTAACATCTGCTATATTAATTTGGGTTTGGCATTTGTTCTTTCATTTTGTAGTTGAAGTCAGGTGATTTCGCTGTCCTGAAGCAATTGCTGCCTTTGTTGGAGAAGGTCTCCAATGTGTACCCTGACCCTGTCATCCAAGAGCTCGCTGCCGATCTCCGCATCACCATCTCGACCCATGGGGCGTTTTCCACCGATGCTGTCAGTGTGGCTGCCCAAAGTACCCTGAACAGAAAGGATCCAGAAGGGAAAATAGAAGAACAGCAACAAACCAGTCATGAAAAGAACAGTAATGGGTCTGACCTCGAACAACAGCAAAGCCGGGAGAAATCCAGGCAAATGGGCCTGAAATCTCACACTCCACCCATTGCTCAGGAGGTCAGTGTGTCCAGAACTACTACAAACCACAAGTCTGGAAGCATCACCACAGACCAGCTCCAGGAGGTTATTTTATCGGCTTATGATCCTCAGATTCCAACGCGGGCTGCTGCCCTGCGGACTCTTTCCTGCTGGATAGAGCAAAGAGAAGCAAAAGCCCTTGAGATACAAGAGAAGCTTCTCAAGGTAAGTAGAACATGCTGGGAAAACACATGCACGCAGAGTGGGGCAGCTTTCTGGGAGCCTTGACTATGTACCAAGCACTGCCCTGGACAACCTGGGTTTTTTTGTTTTAATTTTCTTTAAGTTTATTCATTTATTTTGAGAGAGACAGACAGTGTGAGCAGGGTAGGGGCAGAGAGAGAGGAGGGGAGAGAGAGAATCCCAACCAGGCCCTGCACTGTCAGCACAGAGCCCAATGTGGTGCTCGAACTCACGAAACCGCGAGATTGTGACCTGAGCTGAAACTGAGAGTTGGACACTTAACCACCTGAGCCACCCAGACGCCCCTGCCCTGGACCACCTTTAGGGAAATTGTAATTGTTCTGAGGAGGCAAGATGTAGACACAGGCAAGACTTAGATAACCACCTGAGACCACTCAGTTGAGCTTGAACAGGAAAGAAAAGGGGAAGGTACAGCATGAGCAAATTCCCAGAGAAGCCACCTGTTTTTTCTGGGCCCCCTTTGTAGGGGAATTGTGCAGAACTGGCTCCCCTCACTCCTGCCTTCTCCCTCCATCACAGGGAAGAGTCTGTTCTGTACACGAGAGATGTATGTGGGAGACAATGTATACTTGGTTGGGGATCTTTTCCCTTTTGTGGTAATTTTCCTGACCTCAGTATGGGTTAGAGATTAAGAGCAAAGAGTCTAGAGACCACTGATCCAATCCCAGATCATTTTCATGGACAAGTCATTTAAAATTTCTGAACCTCAATTTCTACATCTGTTTATTTATTTTTCAAGGGGGAAGGGCAGAGAGAAAGGGAGAATGAGAATCCCAAGCAGGTTCTGTGCTTTCAGTGCACAGCCAGACACAGGGCTGGATCCTGTGAACATGAGATTGTGACCTGAGGCGAAATCAAGAGTCAGAGGCTTAACCGAATGAGCCACCCATGCACCCCCCTCAATTTCTACATTTGTAAAGTGAGGGTAATAACAGTAGGACCCACTTTATGTTGAAAGATTTAGGGGCACCTGGACTGGCTCAGTCTGTTGAGCATATAACTCTTGAGCTTGGAGTTGTGAGTTTGAGCCCTATATTGGGTATAAAGATTACTTAAAAAGAAATTCTTTTTTTAAGTTTATTATCTGAGAGAGAGAGAGAGAGAGAGAGAGAGAGAGAGCATGACTGAGTGGGTGAGGGGCAGAGACAGAGAGAGAGAGAGAGAGAGAGAGAGAGAGAGAAAGAATCCCAAGCTGTCAGTGTGAAGCCTGACACAGGGTTTGAACCCCCAAACCATGAGATCATGACCTGAGCCAAAATCAAGAGTTAGATGCTTAACCGACCAAGCCACCCAGGCACCCCCAAAATAAAAATAAAATCTGAAAAAAGAAACAAAAGAAAAGAAGGAAAATATTTAAAATTTAAAATAAAATAGTCGTGTATGGATACCTAGCTGGCTCAGCAGGCAACTCTTGATCTCAGGGTTGTGAATTCAAGCTCCATGTTGGGCGTAGAGCTTACTTAAAATGAATGAACGAATGAATGAATGAATACATTTACATATATATATATATCTATATATATACATATAGATATATATATATGTTGGAATGAATGAACCTGCTGACACCTTGAAAAAAAAAGTCTGCGTAAAGCACTAATTATAGAGATAAGCACACAATGAGCATCTAAAAAAGGTTCCCCATCATGATTATCATCTCTTTCATATTCTTTAGCCATTAGATTAAGAGTTATAATTCTGATTGAAAACATTTATCTCTAGTCACTGAAGTGTTAGAATCAATAGTATAATAATAATAACCACTGTTTATTGAGCCTGGTCCTATACCTTTCAGACATTGTCTCTAGTCCTCACAACACCTGCAATATTGGTATTATCCCCATTTTAAGATGAGAAGACCAAGGCCTGTTAATGTGCCAAGGATTTGCTGCCATTAAAATATTACTGTAAGCCTCAAATAATGTATCTCCTTTGAGTAATCAATCACCAAAGATATCCCTTCATACACCAAATAGATGGTGAATGCTATGAACGTCTTTGGGATTTTCTTGAACTTGTTTAACCTTCATCTTCTGTGCATGATTGGTCAGGTCCTGTCAATTCTTTTTCCAAGAAGTCTGTCAAATACCTCTCTCTCTCTTCTTCTTTATTCCCATGGCCACTACCCTGGATTAAGCTTCCTTTACTCCTTACATGATCCCACCTCTTCCAACCTGGCCCTCTTTCCAATTAAACTAATTGTCGGCTCTCCCTAACATGCTGCAGATGTGGGGACCAGCAGCATCAAGTTGGTATCAAGACTCACTGTGCCCGCGAGCGATGCATCACTAAATGTGGAACATAGATACCCCCGTCCTTCCCCTAGACTCCCAAGCAGGAAAAAAATGGGCATATGGCTGCTGTCTTTCTCTGGCCCTCATATTAGGGCCTAAACTTAACATGTCACTGTCTTATCTTCTTCATAAACTTAAGTACTCTCTGCAGTTGACACCCCAATGCGTTCCTCAATTGTGAGACAATCTGTTGAAGACAATTTGTAACTAACGTCAACTGAAGTGCCGAGATGTGCAAAAGATTTAAAGAAATAAATTAGAACAGATTCAGGGTTATCTCAGTAACATCTCTCTGTCACTTGCATTTCCATGTACTTTCTGAATGCAAGGGAAAAGGATGAAATTAGAGCAAATATGCCATCAATTGGACATAACCCCACACTTGGCATCTTGTGTTTCATGACTGGTAGTCTGTCATGTCACATGTGAGAGTATTGCCCACCATGGCCTGTAGTGGAGCAAACGTTGAAGATTCTTCTTCCAGGTCTTGGTTTCCATGCCTACTTCTGGTATATACTTGGCCACTTCAAGAAGTATCTCCCTCTAACTGGTACTCTTTTATAACTATTGTAAAAATGGGTCTTCAAACATATACACCGTCTTCCCTACAAGATTCTCAAGTCAGACCAATGTCTGGCTAAGACAAACAAGAAGAAAAGCATTTATTCTTTTGAGGCTGCCATAAGGGTCACTTATATCTTGTTTTTTCTTTGCAAATCATATCACTCCTTTATTTTGTGGTTGCAGATATTCTTGGAGAACTTGGAGCATGAAGACACCTTTGTATATCTGTCTGCTATTCAGGGTAAGTTAGTCCTGGTTTAAAGGACTCTGAGTCTGTGGACCAAAGATTGTGGCATATATGTTTGCACAAAATCTCTAAAGTCATGGAACCACAAGACTGCTGGTCCTTTTGTTCACCTCCCTGTCTCCTAGCTAGGACTCAATTTAAGTCATAATAATAATGTTCCTGGATGGTTTCCTAAGGGTTCCAATAGACCTTCAGTGTCTGATAGTGATGAGGAAGTCTTTGTCATTCTGTAGATTAAAACCCATTTCTTCTCATTCAAGGAAGTAAAGAATGGCTCACGCGTGAACTCTCATTACCTTAACCTTTCTGTACCTGACTACTGCTAGTATGCACCATTGCTTTCCCTTTAATTTAAAAGAATTTCAGAATATATACCAATTTTTCATTGAAATGTTTTTTAAACACTTTTTTAAATGTTTATTTTATTTTTGAGAGAGAGAGAGAGCATGAGCAGGGGAGGGGCAGAGAGAGAGTGAGACACAGAACCCAAGCTGTCAGCACAGAGCCCAACGCAGGGCTTGAACCCACAAACTGTGAGATCATGCCTGAGCCCAAGTCAGACGCTTAACTGACTGAGCCACCCAGGCGCCCCTCATTGAAATATTTTTTTGCCATAATTTTATTTCTCCTTTGTGATTCTTTGTTGTTCTCCCCACCTCCATTAATTTGTGGATTCCAAGTCTAGAGAGAGTCTTCTTGAACAGGATGTAGAGAATAGGCATCCTTCCTAGAAGAGTGAGAATCAGAAATGGTGAGAAGATCGGTTATCTTTTGGCTTCTCTTGTGTCCACCAGTGGAGTATAATCGTCAAGAGCTAGGACTCTGGGACAGACCACCTGGGTGCACCTCCATTCCTGTGCTGCTCAGCTATATGGACTTGGGCAAATTACTTGATCCTTTTGGGTTTCAATTTCATATTTGTAGAAAGAGGGCTAAATAGAAATGTAAAATGTCATAGCTAATTTGGAAAACAGTCTTGCAGTTTGTCAAAAAGATAAACATAGAGTCACCACTTGACGCAGCATTTCTTCTAGGTATATACTCAAGAGGAATGAAAACTTATGTCCACACAAAAACTTGTACATGAATGTTCATAGCAGCAGTGTTCATAATAGCCAAAACATGAACACAATACAAATATCCATCAACTGACAGGTAGATAAAATATACTTTATCCGTACAATGCAATATTAGCCAGTCATTAAAAAAAGGAAGTAGTGAAACATGTTACAGCAGGGATGAACCTTGGAAACATTATAAGTGGAAGAAGTTAGTCACAAAAGAGTGCATAATGTATGGTTCCCTTATATGAGATGTGCAGAATAGGAAAATGTATAGATCACTAGGTAAGTAGTTGCCTAGGGCTGGCAGGAAAGGGGAAAGTGTTGGGAGGTAATAGTTGAAGGGTAAGGATTTCTTTTTGGGGTGATGAAAACATTCTAAAATTGATTGTGGTGATTGTTGCACAACTGTGTTCCTACTATGTTGTAGGAACCATTGAATTGTATACTTTAAATAGGCAGATTTTATGATATATGAGTTATATCTCAAGCTGTTACCAAAAATAATTAAAACTTCTTAAGGGGAGAAAAGGAATAAAGCTGTCAGAGAGTAAGAAGATACGATGATTTAAATGTAATGTGGTAGATAGGATCCTGGAACAGAAAAAGGGCATTCGGAAGAAACAGAGAGAATCTGAGGAAATTATGGACTTTGGTTCATAATAAAATGTCATTCTTAGTTTATTAATTGTGGCAAATGTACCATGCTAATGCAAAAATTAATAATAGGGGCAAGTGGGTGTGGAATATGAGAATTCTCTGGGCTATCTTCTCCATGATTCTATAAATCTAAAACGATTTTATCATAAAAAGTCTATGAAGGGAGATTAATATTAGGATTAAATGAGTTAATACCTTGAAAGTGCCTAGCACATAGTAAGTGTCCAAATAGGTTTAGCTGTTATGCTTTTAGTGTTATCATCATCATCTTATTACTGCTGCTTCTACTGTTAGATTGCTAGATAATAATGTGTTAATGTATGTAATTTTTCAGATCTAAAGTCTGGGTAGGCAGACTCTATCAGGTAGTTATTGCTATGTAACAAACCGCCCCCACACTCGGTACTTTAAAACATCAATCATTTATTGTCACTCACACATGTGTAGACCGATAGGGTTCAGCTGATCTAGGACAGGCTTGGCTAGATGGTTCTAGGGGCAGGCTGTGGCAGCCTTGCTGTGCCCGTTCTTGGTCACCCCTGGCCCAGTGGCCTCCCAGTGGCCTCCACACCCCTGGCCCATGGCAGAAGTGTAAGAGAACAAGAACAAACTTGAGAGGCCTTTTTAGGTCTAAGGTTGGAACCTGCATCCTATCACTTCTCCCTCAATTTGTTGGCTACACTAAGTCACCGTGGCCCAACCCAAAAGTCGAGAGGGAGAGAAATACACTGGTTCCCTTCAGTGGGATAAGCTGCCAGGTCACAGAGCAAAGAGCATGAATGCAGGGAAAGGTGGAGAATTGAAGCCAGTAATGAAGTTTTCAGAGCCTTGGAATTCATTCTTTATTCAGCGGACATTTATTGTGCGCCTGCTATATATGAAACACTGTAACAGTGAGTTGTCATGACTAGGTTAAAAAGCAAAAAGAAAATTCTTCCAAGGAGACAAAACAACCACCCAAAGAGGTCAAACAGGTGAGAGCAGAAGCCAAAAGAGTAGAGGGTGTCAAGAGAGAAGGTAACTATCTATAGGTCAATGGGCAAGAAGGCTCAGAATTGAGATAAGCCTGGGGCTCAGGAAGTCACATGATGATGAATGGTAATTATGGAAATAGTAAATCAATGAAGCAGGAACCTCAAATACCTATAATTAATAAGTCTCAGAAAATAAGTCATTAAGTACTTTTCTCAAGGAGCTGTAATACTGTTGTTTCTTGATTATTTTTTTTTCCTTTAGGACAGGGTTTTGGGGGGAAGAGGAGGTATGTCATTCTTATGTGGCAACATTGCTGTTTGGAGTAAGCTTCTTGGCTGATTAACCCATTGAGCTCATTAGCCTCTAGGGTCTGCTATAAAAATCACAACTGTTGGTTTTATGTTTGTTTTTAGTAATTTTAATTGGTGTGCTAATCAGTTAGTAGCTAATTTGGTGATGAAGAACATGGGAGGTAGAGGTGTAATTTCTGTTCTCAGCTCTCCACAATGGACAAGTTTGAATTAATTGATGTTTTGGTGTTTGTAACATGCATTTAACGGCCAAGGCCTTAGGTGAATTTCCCATTAAGAAAAGAAAGAGCTGAATTTTCCCACCTGCATTGCCAATGCTTTTTGCCTACATACAAAGCACTCCAGGAACCAAGCCATTCTGGATTCCCAGTCAGACAAGACCAGCCCCCTTGTAAACGTGCAGTACAAGGGGTGTGTGGCTGTGGTTTGAGTAGCATTTCGTTGTGGGGAGTGTGTGTGTGTGTGTGTGTGTGTGTGTGCGCGTGTGTGTACACGCACTTGCTCACGTCCACATCCATGTCTTTAAGTTTTCCTTTTCTAACCTGCCTAAATGTCTCCATGTGAAAATTACAATCTTTCTTTTGCTTAATTTGTTGGTAAGTTGTATTTCTTTTGTAATTTTTCACCAACTGTGCAGTCTGAGCACAGAGCAGAGGGGAATTAAACTTCTTCATTCAACAGATCCTTATTGATACCTGATGTAAGAACTATTGGTGTGTGTATTATCTGTCCATCACAACAGTCTGAGAACTAGATTCCCTATGAGTTAAAGTTTAATTTTATGAAAGACGGTCTGCCTCTCCTTGTGGTGCTACTGAGAAAGTGATGGTTGATGATTCTCACAGCAGCTGCTCCCAGGTGGTACTTAGTAGCGAGTTGTTCAGGCAGAGAATTAGATACCAAATTGCTGCGTTGGAGTTGCAATCCAGCCTTAGTAAGTAGAAGACCTAATCTTAGACTGTGGCCATTAAGTGTCTCTCCTTTTTGGATTCCTTGTATATATATATATATTTTTTTTTAATTCTTTGGTATATCATTATTAATTGCACAAATTAATGCATTCTAATTGTTTTAAAACATTTAATTGACCAGGAAATATATAAGGCAAAAAGTGGAAGTCCTTTTTTCCAAAATAGGAGTTAAAATATGTCCTTGAGGGTCCCATAATATTTGGAGTATTTTTCACACTTCAGTTCAATAATGTTCAATAGATGTTCAATAATGAATATGATAAATAAGTGATATTCTTCAAGGAAGATATTATAGACAAGTTATTTATCACACTGTGGATCTGCTCACGTATTCTCTCAGTCGCTTTGAATTATTTAAAGGACATTTTGAAAGCAACCAGCGACAGATGCATTTCAGAGATCCAACTGATCCCTGTCGGTGTCAGAAAGATCTTTGGGTAAAACTACCAGACTCACTGAAAAAGAAAAAGGAAAAAAAAAAAAAGACGCACAAAAACCCTAGGCTCTGAGCCAAGCATGGGAGGTGAAGGTGTACCCATGTGTGTAGTGAGACAACCTGGATATCCTGACATGCCCAAACAGATCTCACTAACTCTTCTACCCTCTTTCTCTCAGAGAACAATTTTCATTTCTGGCAAAAAGAGACAAGGGGAGGGAGACCAAAAGGCCGGGAAGCTGGGTGGGTGGCTGGGGGGAGAGGTGGATAGAAATTGTTTTTACTGAGTTTCGAACTGAGCGGGATTACAAGTCTTAACTTGTCAGAGGCCGAACTCCCTATCTCATTCTCAGATTTCTACATCAAGTGAAGTAAGTTGGGAAACCATTAGCAGAGCATAATTCTATCCATTGAAGGACCATCTAATTGGATCTGGCATTGAAATTTGGAATGCAGTTCCTGTGAAGTTTATCATCTCCATTTATGTCCTCAAAATGGGAAGATTGCTTTTATGTCCTGTCCTGTCCACCTAGTTAACAAATGAGCCTCTAACAAATAGTCTGTCATATATGCTGTCTGGGTAAATTCTTGAAGTAGTTCTAGGTAGTAGATTATCCCTACTTTTCAAACTTTTTATTGGAGATGTAATTTATACACCTAAATTCACCAATTTAAAATGTTCAATGTTTTTATTATATTTAAAGAGTTGCACAACTATCACTACTAGAATTAGATACAGTTCTACAACTTTTTCATCATCTCAAGAAGAGACTCCATATCCATTATTAGTGAATTTCCATTCCTACTTCCCCTAGCCCCTGAGAACCACTCAACTACTTTTCATCTCTGTGGATTTGCCTGTTGGAGATGTTACATGTAAATGGAGTCACACATTGTATGGTCTTGTGTCTGGCTCCTTTCACTTAGAATAATGTTTTTTTGAGGTTCATCCATGTTGTGGCGTGGATTGGTACATATTCCTTTTTATGGCTGAATAATGTTCCACCATACAGATTAACCACATTTTGTTTGTCCATTCATAAGTTGATGTAATATTTGGGTTGCTTTTACTTTCCAGCTTTTATGAATAACAAACACTGTTATGAACATTTATGTACAAGTTTTTGTGTGGACATATGATTTCATTTCTCCTAGGTTTATACTTAGAATCGCTGGGTCATATAGTAACTCGACGTTTAACATTTTGAGGAATTGCTACACTGTTTTCCAAAGTGTCTACACCATTTTACTTTCCCATCAGAGATTTAGGAGGGTTCCAATTTTTCTACATATTCACCAATATTTGTTATTGTCTGTGTTTTTAATTACAGCCATCTTAGTTATGTGTGAAGTGGTATCTTATTGTGGTTTTGATTTGCATTTCCCTAATGGCTGATGAAGTTGAGCATCTTTTTATGAGCTTGTTATTCATTTCTTTTTTTTTTTTAATTTTTAAATGTTTATTTAATTTTGAGAGAGAGAGAGCATGAGTGGGGGAAGAGCAGAGAGAGAGGGAGACATAGAATCTGAAGCAGGCTTCAGCTGTCAGCACAAAGCCCAATGCGGGGCTCGAACCCACAAACTGTGAGATCATGACCTGAGCCAAAGTAGGACACTTAACCGACTGAGCCACTCAGGTGTCCCTTGTTGTACATTCTTTATCTTCTTTGGAGAAATGTCTGAATAGATTCTTTGCCCATTTTTAACTGATATAGTTTGTCTTTTTATTATTGAGTTATAAGAGTTCTTTATATATTCTGGAAACATGTTCTTTATTAAATGTATGAATTGCAGATATTTTCTGCCCTTCTGTGGGTTGTCTTTTCTCTTACTAATGGTGTCATTTGAAGCACAAAACTGTTTATTCTTGATAAAGTCCAACTTACCAGTTTTTCTCTTTATTGCTTGCATTTTTGGTGTCATTTCTAAGAAATCACTGCCTAACCCAAGATAATGAAGATCTACTTCTGTGTTTTCTTCATGAGTTTTATAGTTTTCACAATTACATTTAGGTCTACCATCCATCTCGAGTTACTTTTGTGGTATGAAGAGAGATAATCCCATTTTATAGCTAAACACTCTGAGACTTAGATAGCTTAAGTCGTTTTTCTAAGATTACTTAGCAAGCAATTTGAACCTTGTTCATGGCTTCCAAATCTTCTAAAAACCTTCCAAAAAATGTTTTTTTTTCCCTTCAGTACACTTGGTTACTTCTTTAGAACTTTTTAAATAATAGTAGAAATTGGCTCTATTGTTGTGCTTTTTAAGATTAAAAACAGGGGCACCTGGATGGTTCAGTCAGTTAAGCATCTGACTTCGTTCAGCTCAGGTTATGATTTCACAGTTGGTGGGTTTGAGCCCTGTATCAGGCTCTCTGCTATTAGTGCAGAGCCTGCTTTGGATCCTTGGTGTCTCTCTCTCTCTCTCTCTCTTTCTCTCTGTGCCCCTCTCCTGTGTGCACTCTCCCGTTTAAAAATAAATAAACTTAAAAAAAAACCAGATATTATGATTATCAATAGTATTTATTATAATTGAATAATGCTTGGGGCACCTGGCTCAGGTCATGATCTCATGGTTTCGTGAGTTTGAGCCCTGCATCGGGCTCTGTGCTGATGGCATGGAGCCTGCTTGGGATTCTCTCTCTCCCACTCTCTCTGCCCCTCCCCCACTCACGCTGTCTTTGTCTCTCTCAAAAATAAATAAACTTTATTTATTTTTTTTTAATTTTTTTTTAAGCGTTTATTTATTTTTGAGACAGAGAGAGACAGAGCATGAACGGGGGAGGGGCAGAGAGAGAGGGAGGCACAGAATCGGAAGCAGGCTGCAGGCTCTGAGCCATCAGCCCAGAGCCCGATGCGGGCTCGAACTCACGGACCGTGAGATCGTGACCTGAGCTGAAGTCGGAGGCTTAACCGACTGAGCCACCCAGGTGCCCCTAAATAAACTTTAAAAAATTGAATAATGCTTAATCATCTAGAAACCTTTGATTCTGTCAACAATCCCAAAATATAATAAAAGCAGATAGGATCATCCTTTTATAAATGAATAATTGACTTTCCTGTAGTCACGAAAGTCGGGAGGGTGGTGGAGATCCATTTCCCAGGAATTCCCAGTCTACTGTACCTTATCTTACTGCAGCTCCAGTGATATAATTTATAATGCCTTCTCTCTCTCCCTTCCTCCATTTACAGGTTGCATTTCAAAGCCCAGAACACTTGAGTTTTACATTAGCCTCATTTTTCAAATATCTGTCCTGTGGTTTCCTCTATCAATTGAGGATTGAAACATTAGATTTGCATCAGAATATTTAGCAGTTTAGCACTTTTACCTGTAAGTAAAAGGTGTACTGGCTACTTCAAGGGTTATTTTCACTCCCTAAGATTGCCTTGGATAATTGCCATGTAAGAGAAATGGAAGTAAATATTATAGAAGTTACCACTTACTAGTGTCTATTAAGTGCCAGTCACAGCAACCTTGCAAGTTACATATTACCCCTATTTTACAAAAGAGTGAACTGAGACTCAAAAAGATTAAGAAACTGGCCCGAAGTAACACAGATACTAAGTGTCAACATCAAAATTTGAGTCTGGCTCTGAGAACTATGCTGTTGCCACAGGGAAAAATGATTAATCCAAGGAAGCACACTGTTCTCATGCCCAGGTACAAGGGCTGAGTTCCCAGGTGGTCCTAGGTATAGAAGTGGGCCTGCTTATAGGAAATGGTTTCACTATAAATCAACCCTTCCTATAACAATGTGTTGAACTCATGCTCGCGCGCGCACGTGCGTGTATGTGTGTGTGTGTGTGTGTGTGTGTGTGTGTGGCTTTGCCCATTTGGCAATGGGTACAGTATTATTGTTAAGCATTCTTTATGTGTATCTTTGAAATTCATCTTCCATTAGTGGAATCTGAGTGTGTGACCTCACACTGCCTACCTTTCTTCCTGCTGATGGTCATGACTGTTTCATCGCTGTATCATCAGAGATTGTGGGTCAGGTAAACATGTAGCTTTCTGTACAGAACTTTGGACATTTGTTGCTTTTCTGACTCCAATGAGTGACATTTAAAAATAACTTCCTTTAAAATGATATAAATTATGAGGCTGTGGAGAAATCGGAACCCTCATACACGGCTGGTGGAAACTGTAAAATAGTACAGCTGCTCTGGAAAGCAGTCTGGCAGCTCTCAAAAAGTCAAACATAGTTACCATATGACCCACCAATTCCACTTCTAGATACATACCCAAGAGAAATGAAAACATGTGTCTGTATAAAAGCTTATATATGAATGCTCATCGCAGCATTATTCATACTAGCCAAAAAGTAGAAATAGCCTAAATATTCATCACCTGCTGAATGGATAAATAAAATGTGGTATATCTTACATAATGAAGTATTATTTGGCAATAAAAAGGAATAAGGTACTGATTCACACTACAAATGGATGAACTTTGAAAACCTGCTAAGTGAAAGAAGCTCAACACATAAGGCCACACATTGTATGATTCCATTTATATGAAACATCCAGAATGGACAAATCCACAGAGATAGAAAACCTAGATTAGTGGTTGCCAGAGGGTGGGGAAGAGAGGGGTAAGGGGAGTGACTGATAATGGATACGAGTGATGAAAATGTTTTGGAATTAGATATTGGTGATCATTGCACAACCTTTTAAATATACTAAAAATCACTGAATTCTGCACTTTTAAAAACAAAATAATAAACTTAAAAAATTCAGAATAGTATGGGGCACCTGGGTGGCTCAGTTGGTTAAAGCATCGACCTCAGCTCAGGTCATGATCTCACAGCTCGTGAGTTCGAGCCCTGTGTTGCGCTCTGTGCTGACAGCTCGGAGCCTGGAGCCTGCTTTAGATTCTATGGCTCCCTCTCTCTCTGCCCCTCCCTTGCTTGCGCTCTGACTCTTGCTCTCTCTCTCTCTCCCTGTCAAAAAAAAATATTTTTTAAAAATTTTAATTAAAAAAATTCAGAACAGTAGTTTTCAGGGAGCTTCTTGGACTCTGAAGGGTGGATGGACAAGGTTGAGATGTGTGGGAGTAGAGTGAGGGAGTCAAGCCTGAAGGAAAAGTAGAGGCAGGAGGGTGTCAAGAGGGGGGTGAGTAGGAATAAAGACAGACTCTTCAGTAAATGGTGCTGAGAAAACTGGACAGTGACATGCAGAAAAATGAACCTGGACCACTTTCTTACACCATACACAAAAATAAACTCAAAATGGATGAAAGACCTAAACATAAGACAGGAAGCCATTAAAATCCTAGAGGAGAAAGCAGGCAGCAACCTCTTTGACCTCAGCTGCAGCAACTTCTTACTTAACATGTCTCTGGAGGCAAGGGAAACAAAAGCAAAAATGAACTATTGGGACCTCATCAAAACAAAAAGCTTCTGCACAGTGAAGGAAACAGTCAGCAAAACTAAAAGGCAACCAACAGAATGGGAGAAGATATTTGCAAATGACATGTCAGATAAAGGGCTAGTGTCCAAAATCTATAAAGAACTTATCAAACCCAACACCCAAAAACAAATAATCCAGTGAAGAAATGGGCAAAAGACATGAATAGACACTTCTCCAAAGAAGACATCCAGATGGCCACCTGACACATAAAAAAATGCTCAACATCACTCATCATCAGGGAAATAGAAATTAAAACCACAATGAGATACCACCTCACACCTGTCAGAATGGGTAACATTAACAACTCGGGCAACCACAGATGTTGGTGAGGGTGCAGAGAAAGCCATTACCAGGCCAACCAGTGAGTGATGGAGACTGGAATCAACTCCAGAGGCAAATTCTACCTGTCTCTACTCCCCTTCTCTCTCCATTCCCTTTCTTTTTTTTAAATTTTCTTTTTTATTTTTTAAAATTTACATCCAAATTAGTATATAGTGCAACAATGATTTCAGGAGTAGATTCCTTAGTGCCCCTTACCCATTTAGCCCATCCACCCTCCCACAACCCCTTCAGTAACCCTCAGTTTGTTCTCCATATTTGAGTCTCTTACGTTTTGTCCCCCTCCCTGTTTTTATATTATTTTTTTTCCCCTTCCCTTATGTTCATCTGTTTTGTCTCTTAAAGTCCTCAAATGAGTGAAGTCATATGATTTTTGTCTTTCTCTGACTAATTTCACTTAGCATAACACCCTCCAGTTCCATCCAAGTAGTTGCAAATGGCAAGATCTCATTCTTTTGATTGCCGAGTCATACTCCATTGTATATCTATACCACATCTTCTTTATCCATTCATCCATTGATGGACATTTGGGCTGTTTCCATACTTTGGCTATTGTTGATAGTGCTGCTATAAACATGGGGGTGCATATGTCCCTTCAAAACAGCACACCTGTATCCTGTGGATAAATGCCTAGTAGTGCAATTGCTGGGTCATAGGGTAGTTCTATTTTTAGTTTTTTGAGGACCTCCATACTATTTTCCAGAGTAGCTGCACCAGCTTGCATTGCCACCAACAATGCAAAAGAGATCCTCTTCCTCCGCATCCTCGCCAACATCTGTGATTGCCCGAATTGTTAATGTTAGCCATTCTGACAGGTGTAAGGTGGTATCTCATTGTGGTTTTGATTTGTATTTCCCTGATTATGAGTGATGTTGAGCATTTTTTCTTGTGTCGGTTGGCCATCTGGATGTCTTCCTTGGAGAAGTGTCTATTCATGTCTTTTGCCCATTTCTTCACTGGATTGTTTGTTTTTTGGGTGTTGAGTTTGATAAGTTCTTTATAGTTTCCATTCCATTTTCTGACCTTTCTTAAATCATCATGGCCTCTGCTCTCGCAGACAGTGAATTAAGCCATGGAACCAGTGGATCTTGACATTTTCAGCTGAGCAAGTAAATACTTCTTAATTTCTTGGTTTTCAGGGTTCATTTCAAATGTTTTACCTCCTATTCATGTAAGCCAGTGGTCACAAAGGTAGAATTCACTACCAAGAAGACAGTAGTGAGACACCTTGGGATAAAGACTCAGTTGTTTCGATGTCTACTTTACAAGCTATTAAGAAGGTGAAAGTACCTTCTCTGCAGAACAGCTGTTTCAATTTTGCCCTAGAGCCACCCTGTCTTTAGTAAAGTTGGAATTTGAAGGCGAGTTAAAGAAGATAAAACAGTGATAGAACTCACAGTAAAATAGCAAGTTCCTCTTTAGGTTTCTGTTTAAGTATGATATTACTTGACTCTCTAAGGAATCCATCTGTTTTACTAGAACTGCTTTGAGGTAGTGGCTAGAGAGGTACCCTGCCCTTGCTTTTCTCTCCCAAACTAAATAGCAGACAGCCTATGTTACCCTTTATTTCAAATACAAATTAAAATTCCTAATCTCACCAGATGTGATTAAAATGATCCTTGAAACTGTTCACACACTTAATAAGCCCAATTATATTTTTTTATTAACCCTGACATAGTTCCTTTTGTTGCTGAGTCATAAGTTTAACATTTTTAACTGATTGAAGCATCAGTTTATCCTTCTTTGGTCACGTCAAGATCTTGGGCGGTGGTGGAAAAAGTGCACTTAAATGGTATCTGTAGAGTTTTGGCAACTCATCATTAGATTCTTACATTGGACCTTTGTACTCAGTTTTCTTGGCCTTATGGCCTGTCTGCTGGCCATAAGGCCAGCTTGAAGAAGCTGGAAGGTTGGGAATGAATTGAACCTCAGGAATGGATCACAGGCACTGAGCTACAGAGACCTAATTAGGTCATCCCTCCTGTCCACCTGCCAAGGCATGATTGCTAAAGTTTGCTTTCTTAGGAGAAGTCTGTTTTAGAAGCAGGTTTGCACTTGATGTCCAACTTCTTTTTTTTTTTTTAATGTTTATTTATTTTTGAGAGAGAAACAGCATGAGCAGGGGAGGGACAGAGAGAGAGGGAGACACAGAATCGAAAGCAGCTCCAGGCTCTGAGCTGTCAGCACAGAGCCTGAAGTGGGGCTGAACTCACAAACTGCGAGATCATGACCTGAGCTGAAGTTGGACACTCAACTGACTGAGCCACCCAGGTGCCCTGAAGTCCAACTTCTATTTTGCATTATTGGTAGCCTGACTTTATTTTTTTATTTTTTTTCAATATATGAAATTTATTGTCAGATTGGTTTCCATACAACACCCAGTGCTCATCCCAACAGGTGCCCTCCTCAATACCCATCACCCACCCTCCCCTCCCTCCCACTCCCCATCAACCCTCAGTTTGTTCTCAGTTTTTAACAGTCTCTCATGCTTTGGCTCTCTCCCACTCTAACCTCTTTTTTTTCCCCTTCCCCTCCCCCATGGGTTTCTGTTAAGTTTCTCAAGATCCACATAAGAGTGAAACCATATGGTATCTGTCTTTCTCTGTATTAGCCTGACTTTAGATAAGGGCAGAAATAATTGTAAAATATCTTTGGCCATTGATTTTTTTCTTAATGGTTTAAAACGTTTATTCGTTCATTCATAAAGATTTATCGAGTATCTACCATGTGCAAAGGCACTGTGCTCGCTACATTGCTAAAAAAAATCATTCCCTCCCTTCAATGAATTTACATTTGATGCAGGGAGGAGATGGTGGGGGGCAAGTAGTAATCCAGTAATCACATGAACAAATGTGAAATGTGGCTTTGACAGGTGCTATGGAGAAAAATTACATGGTGATATGAGAGCCTGCGTTAGGGACATTTTACTGACAGAGAGGGGGAGGGAAAAATGACCCATAAGCTGAGATATGGGGGACGATTATGAATGAATCTAGTAAAGGAGGGAGGAAAGAGTGTTCCAGACTGAAGGAACAGCAAAGCCACAGTACTGTGGCAGGGAGGAGCTTGTAGACAGTGAGGACCGCATGGACGCCTGTGTTCTACAGGACCCTAGGGTCAGTGAAGGAGGTAGCACCAGTCAGCCCCACTCTAACTAGAAGACTCTGCTTTTTTCTCTTTCATTGAGTCTCCTCTAAAGATTTCGTGTGAAAACCAGGTTCTGCTTTTAAAACAACAGCAAATCTCTATTTCTACAAGTCTCTGAATTCAGTTTCAACATTTAGCCTTTATCCATTATGAAAAACATCCTAATTGCAGATGAAAAAGATAAAGCCGTAAAGAGTTATTTGTGGCCAGTGGTTTTCAAGTAATTTTTTTTTTAGCAGTGGGATGCATTTTCCAAATGAGATCTAATGTGGTGTCAAAGTCGAGTGATCTTTATTTTCTTCTTCATGCCTTTTTTTTTCTTATTTTTTCACACTTATTAGTATGAACATTTATTGCTTTTATAATCAGAAGATAATATTTTTAAATTATGTGGCTGTTTAGGAAAACAGTCGTTTCATGATAGCAAGGTTCAGGGACTAGCACAAATCGAGACAGATGGCTCCCTCTGTTGTAGTACCCCCTGTTGACCTTTTCACAACTAGGAATTACTAAGGCACAGGGTGACCATGGCTTTTTCACCATGAAATTGTATGATGACAGCAGAAACCTTACTGACAAACAGATGTTTTTCCCAAGTGGGGCTTTTGTTAATGAAATGGTTGCTTAGAAACCAGACCGTAATAGTAACTTTCCTATATTTAGTTTATAAAGGGGTTCAGTTTGGAAAATTATTAAGTCAGAGAATACTAATCAGGTAAAATTGAGTATGTTCATTATCTCTTGTCTTGTAATTCAGCAACCAAATAGTTAAGTCAGCAGCAAAATTCCACCCGGATGTGTCTGTCCAGATGCTGTTTGTGACAAGGACATACAAGGAAAATGACAGCTCATAAAGCACCCTGCTCTGCTCTTAACTCTGATTCTCTGGTGGCACAGCATGTTTGATCTTTCAGCAGTATGTATCAGGAGCTGTGACATGGAACACTTATTAGGTTGCTGAGAGGATCAGTTAGGTCAGTGGGTCAAAGATTGTAAAATGTGAAGATAACTCCAAATTAAGCTCTGAGAGAGCCCCTTAAAGGAGGGGCTCAGTAGTGAAGATTTTTTTTTTTTTTTTTTTTTTAGGATACCAGAATTTATAACTGGAATATCTGATATGCTAAACATTACTAATAACAAAGAAACCTCAGCATGTACCCCATTTGTCAGGTGAATTAAAACATTAAATCTTAAATTTAGTCCAGGCAAAATCTAGGAGAAAATACATTTCTGTGTTCCATTTCTGATGATGATGAGACAGCTCAGCTGAAAACAACTATTATGCAGGATAACATATTTAAAACACTTAAAAAGCTAAAAAGCATTAGAGGGCTAACAAGAAAACAGAGACTTCCCAAACCAACATCTTAAGTCAAAATCCTGAAAGGTAAACTGACGACTGTAAGAACCTGCATTTGACCTGCGGGCATTTGATGAAATTAAGCTGTGAGTTTCAAAGCTTTGAAGGGCAAGTTGCAGACATGAAGGCCCGAATCCAACCTGAAGTGGGGAGTCGAATAGAAGACCTCCAACTTTATGCTTAGACTCCAAATAAATACACCTTCAGGTGGATGAGAAGGGCCTGGGAAGGCATCGTCTTGGCACTAAGCAGAGCAGTAAGGAAAGAAAACCTGTCCCTGTGAGGTTGTAATCACTGAATGGGCTACCTCTTCTACAGATTTGCATTATGGGATTCCACAAATTTCAAGCAGGGAATCAGAGCTTAAAATGTCTACATTGGTAATGTCTTTGGATATCTTTCAGACAAAAAACTATCTCCTGTGGAGGAAGGCACCTTTATCCTAGACCCCAAAGAACCCTCCCAATAAGTTTTACTTTTTACTTTTTATTTTTAATTTGTTTTTTATTTTTTTTAACGTTTATTTATTTTTGAGGCAGAGAGAGACAGAGCATGAACGGGGGAGGGTCAGAGAGAGAGGGAGACACAGAATCTGAAACAGGCTCCAGGCTCTGAGCGGTCAGCACAGAGCCTGACGCGGGGCTTGAACTCACGAACCGCGAGATCATGACCTGAGCCGAAGTCTGACACTTAACCAACTGAGCCACCCAGGCGCCCCTATTTTTAATTTTTTAATAATAAAATTGTTTTTATGGTAATATATATAACATAAAATTTGCTATTTTAACCATATTTATTCACAATGTTGTGTCATAGCTATCTGTTTCTAAAAGATTTTCATCACCCCAAATCCTGTAGCCATTAAGTAATAACTCTCCATTCCCTTCACCCATAATAATTATTTAATTAATAATTATTTTACATTTCATTATGAATAATAAGTAGTATGTAGTCACAAAATACCCAAGCACAAGGAAACAAGGTCCCAAGAAGATTTTAGATATTAGAATTGTCACAGGTAAATTATGAATTGACCACGCTTAGTATATTAAAATAAATGCAAGATAAGCTTGAAAATAACTTCACAGACTGGAAACAATCAAACTGATATAGCAGATTTTGAAAAAGACAAATAGAATGTCTAAAAATAAAAAGAATAAGTAGGGGCGCCTGGGTTGCTCAGTCGGTTGGGTTTCTGACTTCGCTCAAGTCATGATCTCAGTTTGTGGGTTCAAGCCCCGCGTCTGGCTCTGTACTGACGCTCGGAGCATGGAGCCTGCTTCAGATTCTGTGTCTCCCTCTCTCTCTCTGCCCCTCCCCTGCTCACACTCTGTTTCTCTCTCTCAAAATAAATAAACATAGTAAAAAATTAAAAAAAAAAGAATAAGTAAAATTAAAAACATAATGGATGGGTTTTACAACAGATGCAGCTGAAGAGAGAATTAATGAACCACAAAGTAGAAAGGAAAAAAATTATGCAGAATGAAGCACAGAGAGACAATAGTTTCCAATGGAGGAGTCAAAAAGGAAAGGCTAATGAATTTGATCTCTTAAAAGTTTAAAGCTCACTTATGTAAAAAATAACCTTAATGAAACCGCAAAATATGATTACAGGAAAATTGGTGGCAAAAAGGACAAGCATCATTCTATAGAGACAGAAAGTAGATCTGAGGTTGCCTAGAGCTGGGGAGTCTGGGTAGAAAAAGAAACTGATTGCTAAAGGGTAGATTTCTTTTTGGAGTGATGAAAATGTCCTGAAATTAAATAGTGATATTGGTTGCACAACCATGTGAATACAGTAAAGACTACTGAATTATACACATTAAATTGTGAATTTTATGGCATGTGAATTATATTTCAGTAAATCTGTGGGGTTTTTTTACAAAAATGACAAGCCAACAGTCAATGCCTTAACTACATAAAGAGCTCATAGAGATCAATATAATAAAAATATCTAGTAGATAAATGGATAAAAAAATAAATAGGCAATTCATGGTAGAGAAAAAAATAATAAGATTTTGGTAAAATATTTGACTTTTCTAATAATGAAGGTAGGTTAAAATAATAATTAAATGTAACTTTTTATGCCATTTACAAAACACACACACACACACATATTTTAAAGAGAATATCCAGTACTGCCCAATGCACTCTTGAGCACTCTTTTTTTTTTTTTTAAATTTTTTTTTTCAACGTTTATTTATTTTTGGGACAGAGAGAGACAGAGCATGAACGGGGGAGGGGCAGAGAGAGAGGGAGACACAGAATCCGAAACAGGTTCCAGGCTCCAAGCCATCAGCCCAGAGCCCGACGCGGGGCTGGAACTCCCGGACCACGAGATCGTGACCTGGCTGAAGTCTGACGCTTAACTGACTGCGCCACCCAGGCGCCCCTCTTGAGCACTCTTGGTAGGGAAACTAATGGGAACATATTTGGAATTCAGTTTTGAAAATGTTTATGCCCTTGGAGTCTGTTATTTCTCTTTGGGGAATCTACCCTAAGAGTGTAAATAGGAGGTTGATGCCTATCGTAGTTCTGTCTAAAAGATCTATTAAATTTTTCCCACACTGAGTGCAGTTACCTCTTGGGCCCAGTCATAGCTCTCACTTGAAGAATCTAGTACCTTTTGCAGCACAGCTCACTTGTCCCTTCTCCAGGAAGCCCCACCCCCATCCCACACCCTTTTTTGACTCCTCTTTCTCTGTGCTGTCGTTTTCCCCAAACCTGCCACATTAACCACACTGTCTTGTGTTGTTGTTGTTGTTTTTAATGTTTATTTATCTGTGAGAGAGAGAGAGACAGAGCGTGAGCAGGAAGGGACAGAGAGAGAGGGAGACAGAATCTGAAGCAGGGGCCAGGCTCTGAGCTGTCAGCACAGGCTCTTAGTTGTCATTGGCTGATTTGTCCTTCTCTAGCGGGACACTGTCATATTACATTTGTATCACTTAATAACAGTATCTGGCACATAATACACTATTAATAGGTGAATGCATGAAATGGAAATTCTTTCCATTGCCTTTATTTAAAGATGTTTTCCAAACATGATTCATGCCATAGCTGCAGAGTACTTCTATATGCTCTTATATAACTGATTTGGTTTTTTTTCCTGCGTTCCCCCTCTTTTTTTTTTTTTAAGATTTTATTTGTTTGTTTGTTTGTTTAAGTAATCTCTATACCCATTGTGGGGCTCAAACTCACAACTCTGAGATCAAGGGGCACATGTTCCACCAAATGAGCCAGACAAGTGCTCCCCTTCTCCCTCTTTTTGTTTTTAGTGTTTATTTGTTTGTTTTTGAGGGGGGGTGGGGAGAGCGTGAATGGGGGAGGGGCAGAGAGAGAGAGGGAGACAGAGAATCTGAGCTGTCAGCACAGAGCCCCATGGGGGGCTTGAACTCAACACCCACGAGATCATGACCTGAGCTGAAGTTGACCAGTTAACCAACTGAGCCACCCAGGTGCCTCATTTCTCCCTCTTTTTAACTGAAGTCAAATTTTAAAGAAATCCTTTCTGTTTCTACCGTCCTATGTAATAATATTACTATTAAAGTGTTCAGGGTTATCATTGGACCACTTCAAATTATCTAGTGTGAAAGCCATGACATCTGGGGAGGATGCCATCTCCCCCCATCCTCCCTTAAAAAAGAAAGCTGTTAAAATAAAATGAAATTGTCCATAATGAAAACTGTATGTGAGTGTGAGTGTGTGTGTGTGTGTGTGTGTGTGTGTGTGAGAAAGAGAGAGAGAGAGAGAGAGAGAGAGAGAGAGATTCAAGGAATGGTGTATGAATGAGCAGGCACTAAAATGTTTGTGTTGATTTCAGGTAATTAAAAAAAATACTAGATTATAATTTATATACCATACAATATGCCCTTCTAAATGTCAACTAGGATAGCTATTAGTATATTCACACAGTTGTGCATCTGTCACCACAGTCAATTTTACACCATCTTCATTATCTTAACAGAGACTCACTTCCCTTAACTTTCACTCCTCAATGCTCCCTCCCATACCTCCCAAAGGTGATTTTTATTTTACTTTCTTCTTTTGCCTTTCTCTAGTATTTGAATCTTTTACTGTGACCATGTATTATTTATGCCACCAGGGTTAAAAAACAAAACAAAACAGTCAAGTTATTTTGATTGCGCAAGCAAATTTTTAAAGGTTTCTCCTTTCCCCTCTATTTATGGGTGTCCTACTTAGCACAGGGACTTTAACCTGAGGGCTGTGTGGACTCCTAGAGGGTCTGTGACTAGGTCTGGTCACCCCCAGAAATTACAGGCAGGGTCTATGTGTGTATGTGCCTTTATCAGAGGAGAAGGGGCTCTTTGGGTAAAGTTTATAATAGCTCTGCCTGGTTTCCATGTGAAACTACAGTTTAAGTCCTACACGTCATGGTTACTGATTTGACAACAAACACTTTCCAAGCAAGTCCTAGCCTGGAGTGCCTATCACAGACTTGCCTAATCATCTCATCAGGACTTCTGCTAGGCTTAACTAAGGAAAAAAGGAGCATTTCATTAGAGTTTATATCTTGCCTGTATCACTGCTTGGTGCCCAAAGCACAGAGCAAGTCCCCTAGCTCCGAGACACTGGAGAACATGAAAGATCAGCCCTGTCTTGTTAGAGCTTCAGGCCAGGCAACAACTCCCCCGGGAGGCGTTGGTTTCCCTCGGAAGGAATGAGAACCTGACGCATCCATCAGCTCTGCTGATTCTGCAGCTTCTCCTCACGTTCGCTTGAGGTGAAATGCCAGTAGAAAACAGGAGAAAATGAGTCCGTGGTTTAGGTAGATACTCCTCCTGCAGGACCACCCATCTTGGGATCTGGAGGAGATGTAGAGACTTTTATTTTTTTGCCAAGGTTCAGCTAAAAGAGAACCATTCGCTGTTTTATGGGAAACTAGAAGCCCCTCTTTTCTTTTTATCACGAAATGTTTTGATATCATAAAGAGAATGTTAATGTATTTTTTTTTAACTCTGGGAAAGCTACATAAAGAGAATTAAACAAATGGCATCCTGCTTTTTTATTTCTCACCCTGGAACAGCTGAAATGTGAGTTTTTCGGATGTGTAGGGCAGTGATTACCCTCAAAGCAGCGGTAATTGCTATTTTCTTTTCCTTCCTTCCTCACTTACGCCTTCAACCAGTATTAGGGCAGCTTTGTGCATATTTCTGCACATACAACAGAATGCTTGATCATTGTGGTGGTGTTGAGGCTCAGTTTTTCTCAGCTCTCTTCCTTACCCCTTCCTCTCTGTCACCCACAGGTGTTCGATAGAGGCAGCCCTGTCTGACAAGGTGGACTCTAAGCTTTTTGGTGCTGTTTTTGATTTTATTTATTTGGGGAGCAGAGTAGAATAAGAGATTTAGGGGACTTGCAGTAACAGGTAGAGTGGAGGTGTTTGAGAATCACTGGTTAAGTGAAGAAATGGGTAGAAAACATGAATAGACACTTCCCTAAAGAAGACATCCGGATGGCCAACAGGCACATGAAAAGATGCTCAACGTCCCTCCTCATCAGGGAAATACAAATCAAAACCACACTCAGATATCACCTCATGCCAGTCAGAGTGGCCAAAATGAACAAATCAGGAGACCATAGATGCTGGAGAGGATGTGGAGAAACGGGAACCCTCTTGCACTGTTGGTGGGAATGCAAATTGGTGCAGCCACTCTGGAAAACAGTGTGGAGGTTCCTCAAAAAATTAAAAATAGACCTACCCTATGACCCAGCAATAGCACTGCTAGGAATTTACCCAAGGGATACGGGAGTGCTGATGCATAGGGGCACTTGTACTCCAATGTTTGTAGCAGCACTCTCAACAATAGCCAAATTATGGAAAGAGCCTAAATGTCCATCAACTGATGAACGGATAAAGAAATTGTGGTTTATATACACAATGGAGTACTACGTGGCAATGAGAAAGAATGAAACATGGCCCTTTGTAGCAACATGGATGGAACTGGAGAGTGTGATGCTAAGTGAAATAAGCCATACAGAGAAAGACAGATACCATATGGTTTCACTCTTATGTGGATCCTGAGACACTTAACAGAAACCCATGGGGGAGGGGAAGGGAAAAAAAAAAAAAGGAGGTTAGAGTGGAAGAGAGCCAAAGCATAAGAGACTCCTAAAAACTGAGAACAAACTGAGGGTTAACTGAGGGGTGGGAGGGAGGGGAGGGTGGGTGATGGGTATTGAGGAGGGCACCTTTTGGGATGAGCACTGGGTGTTGTATGGAAACCAATTTGACAATAAACTTCATATATTGAAGAAAAAAAAGAGAGAATCACTGGTTAAAAACTGGAACCCACGAAAATCCAAGTTCTCAACTTCCTTTTGTATGGCTCCTCTGTTACCACTAATGTCAGCAGCATCTCAAGTCAGAATCATTTGTGAATTTCATTAACATCACTTACCTCCCTTTTTGACATGCTAAATAAAGATACCAGCTAGGAATGAAGCAGTCCCTAGGAAACCCAACTAGACTCAGTAGAGAAATCTGGCCTGTCTCTTCTGGGATGCAGTGTGCAGAGTGCCTCTCCTTCCTCTGACCTTGAAGTTGAATAGAAAGTAAATTTTATGGAGTGACGCTAAGAGCATATACTTGAAAATGTAAGGTTTGGGGCACCTGGATGGCTCAGTCCGTTAAGTGTTCAACTTCAGCTAAGGTCATGATCTTACAGTTCATGGGTTCGAGCCCTGTGTTGGACTTCGTCCTGGCAGCAGTGATCCTGGTTGGGATTCTTTCTCCTTCTCTCTCTGACCCTCCCCCGCTCTCTCTTTCTCAAAATAAATAAATAAACTAAAAAAATAAAACAATAATGTAAGGTTGCTGTCTTTGGGCTTAGGATTTGCAAAGCTATCGTTATTCCAGCAGTTATTTTCTCCATGACCTCTAGGGGGGGCTGTGGCGTAGTAGAGTGCAGGTTTGCCCGTCTGTTCTGCCATGTGCCAAAGATCTTGGGTCATATTTTTCACCCATCTATCTGTTCCTCAGTTTATTCCTTTGTAAAATGAGGAATAATAATAATAATAATAATACCTACTTCAAAAGATTGTTGGGAGCATTAAATGGATGAGTGCATATAGAAGTCATTAGAATGGACTGGCATGTTGAAAACACTCAGTAAATGTTAGGAATGTTACTGTCTTTGCTATTAGATTTTTATTTATTGCAGTGATACTTTTTGATCCAAATGGCTCTCATTAAGTATAGTTAACTGTCAGTAAATATAGATTATTCACTCCTTTTAACATTCCCCCTCCAAAATGGGAAGTAGAAAAGAATTAAAAAAATTTTTTTTAAAACATTTATTCATTTTTGAGAAACAGAGAGAGACAGAGCACAAGTGCGAGAGGCACAGAGAAAGAGAAAGGGAGACACAAGATCTGAAGTAGGCTCTAGGCTCCAAGCTGTCAGCACAGAGCCCGACATGGGGCTTGAACTCACAAACCATGAGATCATGACCTGAGCTGAAGTCGGCCACCCAGTCAACTGAGTCACCCAGGCATTCAGGGAAATAGAAAATAATTTAAGCAAACACGTTGACATTATTTTACTGTTCGAATGTATTATTTAAATTCTTTTTTTTTTACTTAATTTTTATTTTGAGAGAGAGTGAATGAGCGAGGGAGAAGGATAGAGGGAGAGAGAGAGAGAGAAAGAGAGAGAATCTTAATTTGCGCTGGGCGTGGAGCCCAATGTGGGGCTCAATCCCACAATCCTGGGATCATGACCTGAGCTGAAATCAAGAGTTGGATTAGGAGTAATAATAATACCTACTTCAAAAGATTGTTGGGAGCATTAAATGAGCCAACTGAGCCCTCAGGCGCCCCTCGAATGTATTATTTAGATCCTGATTTAAAGAGATAGACTCTAGGTACAGTTCTTAACAAACCTTTAGCTGTTAACTGTGACAGTTTATTAGTCTAACCCTGTTTTTTCTTCAGGCCTGGGTAACACCAACTCATATTGTATCTTTATAAATTTGTTGGGGCTTGTCCACACTTAGCAGAGGTTTGGAGCTGTTGAGAAACTTAACATCGAATTGGCATGCTAGACGTTGTCTTTTACTCTAATTATAAAGACAGACCAGCCATCCAGTGGAATTCTCCACACTTCCTTGATTTAATAACCAACTTCCCCAGTTTGTGTAACTTCCTGGATTCTTGGAGCTGAAATTACTGTTGGCTTTCATCATAATGAGAGGGCTCTAATGTAACAACTGAAGTACCTTGCTAAAAGGAAGGGTATTTTCCTTCCCTTCAGGTTTTAGCCTTTTGTATCTTTGTGCTGTAGAGCTGCAAGAGAGGATAGTCACAGATTAGTGATGATCTTTGGGAATCAGAAGGAAAATTCTCCTGTGCCTGGCCTCTTTGCTTACCCATTATTATTCTTACAGTGAGCTTCCTCTCCAGGTTAATAGTATTGTGTCTTCTTTGTAGTTTCTAATATAAACTTACTTTTATTAATTTGAACATAGTTTGTAAAGAGTCACAAAGCTTATCCCCTGTCCTGCTTCTTTCCCCTTTGAAGTTCCAGTCCCCAAAGATAACCATTCCCCCCTCCCACCCCTTTTTAAGTAGTTTCTTCTAGTGATTACCTCCTTATTTATAAATAAATTGCTCACACATATTTCTTGTGATTTAACAAACTTTGGACATTATCTACTCATTTTCCATATGTTGGATGAGGATTTAATGCCTGCACACACATGCACACCTGTACATACCCCTTCCCTCCTGCCCTTTCCCCATCATGATTTTTGGCTACATCATTGGGCTGTATTTACTGTTGATTACTTGGATATTATTCGTTGCTGAGCCTAGTTCAGTCTTCCTTTCTTATACATTTGTTTAGTTTTCTGTGTAATTGTTGCTAAGGTCTTCCTAATTATTTAACAGCTGTATCGAATACGTATCATTATGTCATTCCATCTTTGTTCTCTCTACCCAGACTTCAGCCTTTGACACCTATCCCATTCTCTTTGTCCTTGTTTTGGGGTTTATACCTTTTTATTCCTTAATTGTCACTTCAGTAGGATTTTTTAACTTATATTTTTAAAATTTATATTTGATAGATAGTGTATTACATAGCTCAAAGTTCAAAAGGTAGAAACAGATACAGAATAAAAACTTTCCTATCTTTCCCCATTTCCCTCCCCAGAAATAACCAATATCGTTAATTTATTGTGTATCCTTCCAGGAATATTTTATAGTATAGTTCCCTTTTGTATAGAAATGGTTGAATTCTATACACATTGTTTTGCACTTTGCTTTTTACCTAACAGTAGATTTTAGAATTTATTCTATAACAGTTCTTAAAAAGCTTTTTTATTTTTTATTTAAAAAGTTGTTTTTAATGTTTATTTATTTTTGAGAGAGAGAGAGAGAAGAGAGAGAGAGAGCATGAGAAGGGAAGGGGCAGAGAGAGAGGGAGACACAGAATCTGAAGCAGGCTCCAGGCTCTGAGCTGTCAGTACAGAGCCTGACACGGGGCTTGAATTCACTAACCGTGAGATCATGACCTGAGCTGAAGTCAGACACTTAACCAACTGAGCCACCCAGGGACCCTAAAAGCTTTTTTTAATTTTTTTATGGATACACTGTATCACATTGTGTGAGTGACCACAACTTAATCAGTCCTCTATTGATGAATACTTGATTTGTTTCCAGTCTTTTCTTTACCAGTAATGGGAGAGTGATGATTTTGTACATAAGTAATTTTCTCCTTGTGCTTGTGTATCTGCTAGGACAAATTCCGAGAATAGAATTTCTGGCTTAACACAGGACTTAGAATTTTAGATGTATTATATTTTCTTACACTTGTAAGACAGATTCTGTGAAATGTGAAATATTTGACTTTTTTTCCCATTCAAGTGACAAATCCTTTTCCCCTTCTGTCCACCCGCACCCAATATAGGGGCAACCAAAATAGGTTTGAATACAAAAGTAAGTGGATACTTTGCTCTTGGAGGTGGATTTCCCTTTATATTTAAGATGTGATATATTATTTTCTCCCCTTTTCTTCTATTCTAAAAACCTAAAAGGGTAGATATGAAAAAAGCTTTTATCATACTTTCAATAATAACTTTTTGGGAGATAATTCACACACCATACGATTCACTCATTTAAAATATACAATTTAGTGGTTTTAGTGTATTCACAGAGTGTGAACCCATCATCACAATCATTTTAGAAGGTTTATATCGCCCCAGAAGGAAACTCCACATCCATTAGCACTCACTCCCTATTTCCCCCTACCTCCTACAGCCCTGGGTAACCACTAAATCTACTTTCTGCCTATAGATTCACCTATTCTGGGTATTTCATATAAATGGAATCACACAATATGTGGGTTTTATGTTTCTTACCGTTTTGTCTCAGAAGTACCTGAGAAGTTTGAGTGAATAGGTGGTTTTTCAGGTTGATGTGGGCATTTTGGGAGATAGGTTGTTCTCTGCCCGGGAGAAGGGGGCAGGTTAGTTTCAAAGTGGAGATTGGCTTAGAAGATTCTTGGGAAAGAGCCAGTCAGCAAAGACATTCAGAGCTAAACTATCTTTCCTACAATGCAAGAGCATTGTGTAAGGTAAGACTATACCTAGACTATTTTTACTGCTGAAGATCTACAGAATCAGTGAACAGCTTGCTGAGGAATCATCTTGAAGTCAGTGCTGTTGGGATTAGAATACATTTCTGGCTTTGCAAGGGAAGTCTTTGGGGGAAACACACAGTCATTTTACAAAGTTGACTGTCTCTATTTTGTTGCATGATGTACTTTAAATAATATTTTTTTTCAGTTGAGTTAATTTGCTTATATCCTGAGCTTTGCCAGAAAATACAGACCAGAACGCTTTCATGAGCCCTAGCCGGTTTTAGATTCACCTTTACCTTCTACGTCACTTACCTGTTATACCATGCCTTGAAGTGCGTAGTCATTTTCCTGCAGTCAGAGCAGGGGCAGGTATCTCTCCCAGACTCATTTGGTTCTTATTTTGCCAAAAGGATTGATGTGTCATGTTTCCTTGAAGCCCGTGCTGACCCAGAAGTTACCCCACTTTTAAATTACAAAGGAATTATCAAGTGCAAGGGACCAAGGGTCATGTGAAGGTTACGGCCGTGTTTCCTCCATTGTCAAAATTCAGGGAGCTTTCAAATAAGAAACAAAAACGGTCACACAAAATTTCATCTCTTTAATTGTTCTGCAGTCTTAACCATCATATGTAATTCTCTTTGCTGCTTGGTGTAAGAGGGGGGGGCGGGGGTTGCCCTTGTCCTCTAGGGATTTATAAACTCCTAGGTGGCAGCTGTATCCTAGAAGGTAAAACTCAAACAGTCAGAGGGCCATTTGGCAGCAGTCTGGGGAGCAGGCCAGCAAGAAGATAAACAGTTGCTAACCTGGGACTGTGGGAAACAAGGAAACCAGGCTTTGCTATTGGCAACCTTTTAATGCAAGAGTGGAAAGATTTAAAGCTCCCCAGTGGAATTAAAAGTTTGGCATTATAGGAAAAGTACTTAAGTAAGTAAATAAATACATACATAAATAAATCATTTTTTTTTAATCTGAAGAAGAATATGTTAGGATTCCTTTGATGAAAAAAAATCATATCGGCATACACATAAAAGGATATTTATTGATTTATTTATGTAGAGTCTAAGTGGGTGGAAATACAGTTGAATCCAGAGGCTCAAAGTGTGATTATCAGGTCTCTTCCTTTTCTCTTTCCCTCTCTTGGCTTGATGCTCTTCTGTGTTGGCTGTATTTTTGAGTGGGCTTTCTCCACATAGTGGCCACAGGCAGCTCTAGGCTAATAACCTCAACAGGGAAAACACACACACACACACACACCAAAACCCTATTTGTCCCAGTAGTTGCAATGTGGGATCCAGAATTGAGTCCCATTGCCCATTACTGAGCCCATCATTATGTGGGCTTGGGGTGGAATGTCCTAACTGGCCAGATGAGTTCACACACGAAGGGGGGAGAAAGTGGGCAGTTGGCTCCACTTAAACCACTTAGACTAAGTGTAGGAAAAGGATAGTTCCCAAAGGACCACCAGGTGTTGCTACCAGAAGACAGAGTAGATGCTATGTGCAGCCAGATCTCTGCCTGCTACAGAGAGGAAATCAAGAGCTCACCTGGTTTTGAAGTAGATAGCAAGATAATGTTGTTAGAGGTAAATATGTGTTCTCTGCTAAAGATTAATGAGAGGAAATAGGCATAAACAACGTAGGAGGGACTTCAGTAATAAATGTTTTTCAGAAAAGCTAGAAATAGATCAAAGTTTTATTAAGCAGACCCCATTTTCCCACCGATTTCCATTATAAAGTCACAGCTGCATTCCTAAAAGGGAACAGATCCACCAGATTTCTCACTTGGGAACTTCTGATGAAAAAGCAGTTATGGTCGCTGTAGATCTGTGGTGTCTACCAGAGCTTGCGATGTAGCAGTGGTACAATTCTGCCAGACCTGCAGTTACCAACTACCAATTCACTTTTGCTTTGGGCTTCTTCAGATTTGGAAGCTGTTTCCTTTCCCTCCCTTAGTAAACAATCTCCCTCCCTTTCTCTCTCTCTCTCTTAAGAGAGAGAGAGAGAACGAGAAGAGGAAAGGGGCCGAGGGAGAGAGAGAGAAAGAGGAAGAGAATCCTAAGCAGCCTCCACGCTGAGCGCGGAGACTCACATGGGGCTCGATCTCGCGACACTGGGATCATATGCTCTGAGCTGAAATCAAGTCTGATGCTCAATTGACGGTGCCACCCAGGTGCCTCTATTTATCTTTTTCTTAGCCACTGACATTTTTCCTTTGCTAAGACAGCTTTAACTTCATCTTGGACATCCAAGAACTTTCCCATCGTTTTGCATAATAGAGCTAACTACAAATGCAGTGTCTCATTGTGCCAACAGGGGAACTGTCTGATTCAGGTTCTGTCACAGCCTGAAACTTCCTTAAGAGCAGAGCTTTTGCTTTTATAAGATTGGAGGCCACATAAAGGAAGTGGTGGTTAGGACCACATGCAGGGACTTCCCAGGCTTTTTGGAAGCAATGAAAAGGTAGGGGTGGGGAAGGCAGAGAAGAAGCAGGTACAGGCAGCCTTTAGCAAGTGTACTGCCTTTGTGTATATCTGACTTTCAAGAGAATGGAATCACAACCTACAACATAGAAAATAGTATGTAGACTTTGCCTGAACGAATGTCAAGTTTAAACGGGAGATTGGCAAACTCAGATGAAAAATTATTAAAGATTTCTTAAGCATTCCTATTACTCCTTCCCCATCTTTCTTAATTCCTGAAATTTCTATCAAGACTATATCTTTGAACTCTTTTATTAATTCATTCATTCAACAAATAGTTACTGAGCGCCTGCTGTGTGCTGGCACTCTTCTAGGCATGGAGGCTACAGCAGGGAACAAAACAAAATGCTTCACTTTGTAAATTTTACCTTCTAAGGAGGAGAGTAGTCGATAAATAAGCAAATGCCATATGTAACGTGTATAGTGCTAAGAAGAAAAATCAAGCATAGGGAGTGGTAGGAGGAGGAGGCTGTCATTGTATATGTGATAAGTGTGATATTTGAACAGAGACATGATGGGGCTTGGGGAGCAAGCCCTAAGGCTACCTGTAGGAGGAGAAGCCTGGGCAGAGCGGGATGTCAGAGGAAGACAGTAGACCTGAAGCAGCGTGGCCTACTCTAAGAACAGTGAGGAGGCCAGAGGTGCTGGAGGATAGTGAGCAGGGGAGAGTAGTGGTAAAAGATGAGGTCAGTGAGCGAGCAAAGGCAGGTGGAGATGGGGTTTGCTCATAAACAAGGGAGAGGGAAACCACTGGGGGCTTTGGGCAGAAGAATGATGGGGCCTGATTTGGTTTAGCCAGATGGTTCCAGCTGTGATGAAGGTAAATGGTAAAAGCAGACGGGCCAATTAGGAGACTATTGGAGGGAAAAAAAGGAAATCAACAGGCCAGAAATGATGGACCAGAGTAGTTGAAGTAGAGGTGGTAAAAAGAAGCAGTCTCTTCCTGGATATATTTTGAAACCTGTATTTCTTTCCTTTGTTTTTTTCTTCTTCCCCACTATGCTTTAAAAGTGTGTAACGTTTTCTTCCCAGGTAACCCAATTTGTATTTATATAATTTTGAGACTAGGGGCTTTATTTCTAATTCTGTCATAGATCATATATCCCCTCCTCTCTCCGTCCATGTAAAGTTTGCTCGATATGGGGCGGGTCTCAGATAATGATTACACATCTAGGAGGTACTGGCATGATGGGAAAAGGAATCAGGAAGTGAAGGAGTCTCCCTTTATCTGCAGTTTGCCTTTCCACAGTTTCAATTAGCCTTGGTCACCTGTGGTCTGGAAGCAGATAATCCTCCTTCTGACTAAATCATCAGAAGGTCAGTAGTAGCCAAACACTGTCACAATGCCTGCGTCACTGACCTCACTTCGTCTGCTCATGTAGCCATTTTATTATCTCATGTCATCACAAGCAGAATGGGGGCGAATACACTACATTAAGGTATTTTGAGAGAGAGAAAGACCACATTCACATAACACTTATGACAGTTGTTATTGCAATTGTTCCAATTGTTCTATTTGATTAGTTATTGTTGCTAATATCTTATTGTGCCTGATTTATAAATTAAACTTTATTAGGCGCACCTGGGTGGCTCAGTAGGTTGAATGTCCGACTTCCACTCAGGTCATGATCTCATGGTTTGTGGGTTCAAGCCCCACATCGGGCTCTGTGCTGACAGCTCAGAGCCTAGAGCCTACTTCAGATTCTGTGTCTCCCTCTCTCTCTGCACTTTCCCTGCTTGCACTCTGTCTCTCTCTTGCTCAAAGATAAATAAACATTAAGTCAAAAAATAAATTAATTAATTAAACTTTTTCATAGGTAGGTATGTATAGGAAGAAACATAGAATATAGAGTGTTTGGAGCTATCTGCAGTTTCAGACATTCACTGCGGGTCTTGGAACATATCCCCTGCGAATAAGGGGGGGCTACTACCATACTTGGAAGAGAGACTCAAGAGCAGGACCTTCCCCACCTCTGATCAGGGAGCTCAGCCATAAGTATGGGTCTCCTACTGATCATGCCCAGAATGCTCTGAAGATATTTCCTTGTGGAAATTACTCTCATCGTTGACAGTTTTACAGAAAATACTCGTATTGGAACAGAGGACCGCAGCAAAGACAGGAAGCACTGCTGTGCTTTGGCAGGAATAATACTAGTCATAGAACCATAGAGTCTCAGACTTGGAGGGCTCTCTGGAGGGTATTTAATCCAGTCTTCTCCTGCTGCTTGTGAATCCCTGCCACAATATATAATCCTCTACCCTCTGCTTTAAGAGACTAGAATCCAAGGGCGCCTGGGTGGCTCATTTGAGCATCAGGTTGAGCGTCTGACTTTTGATTTTGGCTCCAGTCATGAACCCAGGGTGGTAGGATTGAGCCCCAAGTCAGGCTCTGTGCTGAGCATGGAGCCTACTTAAGACTCTCTTTCTCTCCTTCTCTCTCTCCTCCTCTCTCCTCCTCCCCCTCTCTCTCTCCCTCACTTGCACTCTCTCTGTCTCTCTCTCTCTCTCAAAAAAAAAAAAAAAAGAGTCTAGAATTCATAAATCATAGAATGCCAGTGCTGGAAGTGATCTTAGAGAACACATAGGACTGAGACTAGAAGAATCCAGGAGTCTGAACTCCCAGACCCGTGTTCTCTGCACTCACTCTGCTGTCATTCCAAATAAAGGGCAGCCCTTCCTGGTAGAATTACAGAGGTGGGTTTAAGTGTCTCAGTGTTCATCCCGTCACAGGCTGTCTGGGTTTATTTGCTTTCCAATTTTAAACCATAATGAATCCTTTCTTTTTATTTTTAACCCCAGGGGTTGCCTTGCTCTCAGATGTGTACCCTGAGAAAATCTTGCTTGGCCTGTTGGCTCAGTATGACGGTGGTAAAGACAAGCACACGCCAGAGACCAGAATGAAAGTCGGGGAAGTCCTGATGCGAGTTGTCAGGGCATTAGGTGAGTTTTCCACGGCCTGGAAAATGGTGGGGGGCAGTATGGCTTCGGAACCAAAGTCTGTGTACCTTGGAGGTTTCTTATGCTAGCAAGGGGAGGACAGTTTCAGGGCTGAGATGAACTACTTCCTGCTCAAGGATTTAGCAACAATCCACACGCCCACTAAGGGATTGGCAGCAATAGTGCCTGTTTTCCTACCACTGCTTGTTCTCCGCCCCTCAGCTATGTTGGGGCCTGATTTTCGTTGGAGCTGGAATGAGAAGTTTCACACTGGCTGAGCAGCAGCAGGAGGAATGTCAGACAGGGAAGGAATAGCACTAGCTCTTGTTGAATGGCTACCGTGTGCCAGGTCGTCTGCATATATAGTCTCATCTAGTTTTCCCAACAAATGCTACAGAGAGGCTGTTGTTAGACCCGTTTTATAGGTGAGGAAATCATGGTGCAGAGACCTTCAGCAGTTTGTCCCAAGACACTTTCAGCTGGTAAATAGTGGTGCTGAGAATTGAACCCCCCAACTCAAAGGACGTTGCTCCAGACTACATAAGCTGAGAGTTGTAAGTAAGAGCATGAGCTCCTGGGTCACAATATCTGGGTTCAAATCTCAAACTGCTGCTTATTGGCTATGTGACCATGGAAACATTTCTTAACCTCTTGGTACTTCAGTGTCATCGTGTATAATATGAGGATATTAATAGCACTTACTCATAGGGCTATTGTAAGGATTAACTAAGGTAATACTTGGAATAGTGTTTGGCACACAGTACAGGCTCAATAAATTTTCATTTTTGCTAACAAGAAAGATTGCTTTTTTAAAGAAAAGAAATACTTTATTATTTACTACTTATTGAGTACCCTTAAGGGGCTGGGAGATGGGACACTGGGGAGTCAGGACAAAGAAAACAATTGTTCACGTTAAAGATGGGGGTTAAATTAAGATAAACTAACAAATTTCTCCATAAGTCAAAAAGTATACTGTTGTTATTTTTATATCGGGCTATATAACATAGAATTGGGAGGGGGTTCTTTAACTTGCGTTACATAAACTTAGCCATTGACTGCTACACTGAATATAGATAGCTTGAAGCCTTAAAATAAGGCAAACCAGTCATTCAAGTGTGGCCAGTGGTATATAGTATCCATTGAGCCAACCAGCTGCCATGTTGAACTTGGAGAATTAAGGTGTGTTTGGGGGCCATAGTCTCACTCTGTATGTCTGTGTCACATTACGTTAAGAGATGTAGTAGCATCAGTGGTTAATATTTTGGCCTGAAAACAATGCCACACCGAACTGGACTTCTTCTTTAATCTAGATCAGCATCTTCTCAAGCACCGATAGATTTGTTCTCGGCCCGTTAGTAATTCCATCATGTATCCCCTAGCCTGTGACCTAAGGCAGAGAGAGAAGTGATCTCAGCTTCAGTTTGACTAATTTGTCTGTGAGCTCGTAAATGTTACTCTACCCAATAGGTGAAGATTTTGGAAAACAAAATAGCTTTTTGCCACTTGCTTTGAGAAATCACACTGATTTCTTCTTTACCAGCATTCAAAGTATTTACAAAGCTTCTGAATAACCATGCATTATTTCTTCAGATATAGCCCTGAATTTTCCTAATTTCTGGGCGTCCCTCCTGGTTAAAAAAGAGGACCTAGATCTCTACCCACTTAAATAATTTTTTTCTACCTAAATCTTTTGATTAGTGAAAGAAAAATCTCATGAAAGTGAAATTTAGAAAAAAAAAATGTTTTCTAGTCTTTAAAGAAAGACCAACTTTCTATATTTGCCTTAGTCCTAAATATGGATCCGAAACATACCAGACAAGTGCACCATTATAAGAAATCATTCTCTCACAGGAGGTGTGAATGTTAAGTTTCAAGTATCTCAGGTCCAAGTGCAACCTGTGACTTCTATTTGCGTCTATCATTGGGATTATCGGAGCTAAGAAGGAACGTATGCCATACGTAGACTACATCAGTGTAACATGTACTTTCTCTGTAACTTCTGGTAGACCTCTACCGCCGGGATGACGAACACCGAAATGCACGTTTCTCGGTCTCTAGTGACCAGGGGTGGGAGTGGAGGTGAAGAACTGGGTGGATTGGGAGAGAGGCCTTACTCCACCTTACATGTGCCTATAATTAGCCCAATTCCCAAAACAGTCTTTTGCGGGCTGTTTCAAAGAAAACTCCATCAATTCTCAAAGTTCTAATGTTTCCATAGCCTACTCTTCTAGGTATCCAGCCATAGATACCGCCTTTAGCTTTACCTGCCAGTTTCTAATTCACATTACCAACATGTCCAAGTGCGGAGACGAGGTGTCTTGCTGAAATCCTTTCACTGGAGTTAAAGCCCATTTTTACAGCATAGCCGGTATTCTTAGTTTACCAGTGATATGGAAATCCCTGTGGACAGCCTCTCTGTAAGGCTTCCTTAATAAGTACCCTGCTTTCATTGGCCTGGGACTTGCTCTGTCCCCACCCCCAGCTCTTCTTTGCAGCAGGGGGAGTTCCACAGGAGAACGAGGCCCACAGGTGGGAACCGGGTGCAGGACACTGCTGCTTCCTCTTGGCATCATGCCTAGTTCCCCAAGCACGTCTGCTTTCCTTCCTGCTGCTAGACGATGGTGAAAATCAGGAGCTTTTTTCTTGCCATTTTTAAAAACGGAGGTATCACACACACACAGTGAAGTATAGAGAGTATACTAACGTCAGTGTAGAACGCTTGTAGTAGCCCATGAAGTTTCCTTTTGTCCCTTCCTAGTCTCTACCTGCCCCAGAGGTAAGCACTATTCTAAACTTTTTGTCACTGTCCGTTTATTTTGATTGTTCTCAAACTTCATTTTCATGGACTCAAATCCCCATATTTCTAGTATGCCGACAGATCTAGGCACTTTTGTAAATTGGGGTCAAATTTGGGGGCTAAAAATACTTCATAGGCATGCTGTGTATGGTCTTTCCTGTTGTCTCACAAGAGGAGGCACATAATGTCTGGTCGTCTCATTTTAGTGGTGCTGAGGGCGATTAGTGGTGTTTCTAGTCAGGTGTATCTGTTATAAACTTCTCCATCAACCTTCCTCCTCATGGTTTTAAGTAACCATTGATAATTGTAGCCTAGATCCATTATTTCATAAGGGTTGTATATTTTTTTTAGACATTAAGAAACAGCTACAGAGAGGGCTACTAACTTGCCTAATGTCGCACAGCTAATTAATGGTAGATCCCGAATTTGAACTCAGACAGCTTGACTCCAGACCCAGTCTTATTACCCAAAACAGTGTTGCATCCTGAACATTCTCCCATGTTATTAAGCACCTTTTTCCTGTCATTAACATGGACATTTTCCACATCCTTTGTAATTTTTAATGATTGCATGGTAATATATCATTTGAATGTACCATAATTTTTTCAAGTGACCAACTTACAGGTTGGTCCGAGTTTTTGCTGTTATGAATTACATTAAGATGAATATCCTTGTAGCTAAATCCTTTGTGCAGATTCATGATCATTTCCTAGGAAAACAATTTGCTAAAAGTAGAATTTGTTAAAAGCATGTGCATATTTTTAAAGATATTTATTGCTAAGTTGTCTTCCAGGGAGGTTGTGCCAGTTTATTTATTTAAAATTTTTAATTTGAGTATAGTTGACACACAATGTTAAAGTAGTTTCAAGTGTACAACATAGCGATTTGAGAAGTTTATACGTTATACTGTGCTCGCTACAAGTATATTCGCCATCTGTCAACCATCTAATGCTGTTACAGTATCATTGACTGTATTCCTTATGCTGTGCCTTTTGTTCTTGTGACTTACTCATTCCATGGAAGCCTGTACCTCCCACTCTCCTTTAGCCATTTTGCCCGTCCCCCTGGGATTGTGCCAGTTTATATTTCATTGTTTGAGAATATTTGTCTATACCCTCGTCAGTAGTGTATATGCCATGTATTATCATTTTTATCAAGCACATGTATAAAGAAATGCTACCTTGTTTTTACTTCCATTAATTCCATTGATAAGGTTAAACATTTTTCATATATTTATTGACTAAATTTTGTGTGTATGTGGAGGGTGTGTGTGTGTGTGTGTGTGTGTGTGTGTATGTGTAAATTGGCTTTTCCTATTCTTTCTCCATCTTTCTGTTGGGGGTATTGATTTTGTTATTTGATTTATAAAACCTTTACCTAATTAAAAATTGTGAACCACTGAAATTTATGTTGTGACTATTTTCTATGGGTTGTTTACATTGTAGTTGTGTTCATACTTTCTGTTTCACTTTATTTTGAAACACAGAAGTTTTTTATTTTGATAAAGGCAAATCTATCTACTCCTTTATCTAGCCAAATCTTGGCTTTCTCAAACCAAGATTATATATTAATCTGTATGTTTTAATCTCTACTCTTCAATGTAGAAAATATTGTGGAGAGATTTTGGTTTCGTTTCTTTTATTTAAGGAACTGTTTAGTTTTTTATTGTACTTTTAGAAATTTAATCTTAACACATTGCTAAATTACCAATCACTCCAAATGTTTCTCCATATGTTTCCTCTTATATGGCCCAGTGTCGATGTTGACAATAACCTGTGGACTGTTATCTGTCATTGCAGTTTTTAAAACTTCTTTTAAAAATGTATCATTAGAATACTGTGCCCAAGATAGTGAATTGGCAATTGGGACATTACTTAAAAAGTAGAATTAAAGTGAAGAGGATTGAATACATATGCGACGGTATTTCCTTCTGAGGCCGCCTGGAGCATTATTCCTGATCTGATGGAGACTGCACAGCTTTCTCACATATGCCAGATGCGATATCTGCTTTCTCTTCAGCAGGGCTGAACAAACATTGCCCCGTCCTTTGTTCTCTAGATTAGTGATTTTCAAATAGGGAGGCAGGGGAAAGAATTTTGCTCCCTAGGAGATATCTGGAGACATTTTTAGTTGTTACAACTGGGGGCAGGAGAATATTACTGGCCATTTAGTGGGTATAAGGCAGGGATGCTCCTCAACAGCCTGCAGTGTACAGGACAGCCCCCTACAATGCAGAATGATCTGGCCCGGAATGTCAGTAGGGCCCCATGTTGATATACCCTGTTGTAGAGCTCATGTGGACCATTCTGTTTCTGCTTTATAACATTACTCACATGTGATAAATGCAGGACTACAACATACAGTTATGCAGGTTGTTCACAGCCATAAAAGTTCCAAGAGGTGTTATTGTATGAGTGGCATGCCCTGGAGTTGTACAATACTCAGTCATCCTGGTGGCCTTGACCGAATTTCCAGCCTATCTCCCATCTGTTACTTTTTATATTGCCATCTCACTGGAGAGAGTTTGAAAAAGTTATTTGTTCCTTTCTGTAATATATTTACACATCCTTTTGGATGTGGGAGCTTGTGTACCTGGTTTATCTATTTTATACCAATCTTATGACCGTAATTTCCAGTGATATCTTTTCTGATACCTGCTGAATTCGGGAGTTGTCCTTATTAAAAAGCCTGTGTCTACCTTTGAGGTGATTATATATGCCTCCTACCCTTTCTTGCCTTCCTTTTACATTTAATGGACCATAATATGAACTAAATTATATTTTTAAATTATCTCTTATATTTAGGGAAGATTTATATACTTTTCCAGTATCTATTTTATATTCTTAGAAAGGAGAGAGAAGAATACATGAGATTGCTTTTTATTTGTACGTGGCTCTCATGTGAATCCAAAGCTTAGGTCAGAAATCCTTGACAGGAAAGCAGTTTCCCCCTCTGCCCATAATAATACCGAAACATTTTCTGCATTCTAATTTAATTTCCTGCTTTTGTCAAGTTCTAAATAATATAAATTCTTGGGTTATATGATAGCTCTTCCTAATACTCAAAGGTTTGTTTTTTGTTGTTAGTCTTGAGCATGCTTATTTTTTTCTTAATCTTGGGGGTAGGAGTATCAATATAGTTTAGTTCAGAAATGTTTTTTGATTAGCTACTAAATGGCAGATTCTGTACCTGGGGCTGGAAGTAAGAGCATGAAAGGGCCATAGTCTCTTCCTGCAAGGAGCTTACAGTTTAGTAGGAGAGAGTGACTCATACACAGACCATCTCTGCCAGGTGGTCTGCTTGTGGAGGGCACTGTAGGAGCACAGGGGAAGTGGTCTTTGTCCTTTTTCTTGAGATCCTGCAGTTGAATGTGGCACTGTACTATGGGGCTGCATCAATTCCTTGTCCTTATCACCACACCGCAGGCCAATTTTTGAAAAATAGCTTTTTGTCTGATAGTTTTCAGAGATTTTCAACTCACAGCATATGTCTGAATTAAGATAAAAGGTTAGGTCGGACATGTGAATAATTGGATAGTCTGGGAGTTGAGTATTTATAGATTTCAGCAGCAATAGACAACAGTCAAGGATTAGAGTTTTCATATTCCAAAAGGAGAAATTTTTCAGCAAAATTCAGAGGATCAAATGAAATGCTTCTTGCCAAGTCTGCCTAGGTTAGCATCAATATAGTTCAATGTAACGAATATTTATATTAATGTAAACTGGAAATACTAATCTGGCTGGAATTGAAGGTTGAGGCCCAGACCGAATAACTATTTTTTTTTTCTCATCTTCCTTCTCTTTTTCTTACTCATGTCGAATTTTTTTGAGAGGTGTAACTTTAAAATCTATTTATAGACCTTTTTCATAATTGTATCAGTAATCCATGGTCATCTTGGACAATTTGGAAGATATGAAAAAGTATGAAAAAAGGTGATCACTAATAGTTCCACCATTCAGAAGTAACCACTCTTTGTTTACATTTTGATGTCTTCTTCTAGTTTCCTTTTCTTTCTCATAATTGTAATTCTACTGTATGTATACTGCTTTTTTTTCATTTAACATTACTTATAAGCACTTTTCCATGTCATTAAAATTTTGAGAATATAAGATTTATTGGTTGTATTATAATCAATAGCTTGAATTTATCATAATTTTATTTAATTATCTTTTAGAAAGAGATTATTGTTTATTAGGTTATTTCCAGTTCCTTACTTTATGAGGAACTTTATGAGGATTATGAGGTGTGCAATTGATTATTCTTGTACATAAATTCTTTTGGTAAGTCATTGATTCTTTCCTTAGGATTGGTTCCTACAAGGAAAATTACTAGGTCAAAAAGTATATGCATGCGCTTAAGGCTCTTGATATTTAGAGCTAAGTTGCCCTCCAGAGATGTGTACTCTTAGCAGTGAATGAGACTGCTAAGTTCTCACAGAGAAAAAATTTTCCATGACTTCAGACCAAACTTCTAACCCTAACCAGCCATCTCCAAAATGTGTACCTTTGCTTCCAGAATGAATGGAGGAACCTGTCAGAGAATGTTGGTCCGTGGGTGGGTAGATGAAAAGAGGAAGAAGCGAGGGAGGGAGGGAAGGAGGGGGAGAAGGAGGGAAGAACTGATGGATGGATGGAAGGGTGGATACATGACTCAGTGTGAAACCACTGCTGCTCCAGAAGCGCACCTCAGATCTGGTAGTGTCATCATGATATGCAAAGAACAGTACGCAATTATTTTTAGAGGCAAAACGTAGTCTTCTAATCAGCAAGCTCAGACAAGTTCCAGTTTACTGTAGGTCAGAAACTTCTAAAAATGAGAGTGAAAATAGAAAGCCATAGTCATGTTGCTCCATCTGAAAAATTTACCTTCAGTGAACTCTGTAGGAAAGATCAGGAATATTTGGAATGAGGAATGAGGGGAGAGAACCAAATCTCTTGTCTCTGTTGGAGTATGCTATGGGAAGTAGAGTGTCACCTGGCAATAGTGGGGCAAAACAGCTTATATTTCCAGGTTAAAAGGCACTTTTTCTCAAATTACTCTATATTCCAAGAAAAGGGTGGGTCCTGTGCTTGAGGGTATATTTCTAACTCTTAAAACCTGTAAAACACCCTTATTTAATGTGCTCTGTCAACTTTTCCATATTACCTGCTTCATTTTTTAAGTTTTAGTTCAGCAGTCACTGCTACCTTAGAGTTCATCCAAATCGTGAGCAACGCATGATCCCATCTAGCTCAGGTGAAGCCCATAATGTGACTTTAGAAACCCTATCATCTTCCCAGAGAGGAGGGAATTCAGCCCCAGATTCTGCTCTGACAACCACCTTCTTCTAGCCAGTTGTAGAAAATAAAGGAAAATGGGATAATTGGATTTGTCTAGTAGGTTACTCTGATTTCCAGTTGGTTTGGCCTGGGAGTTAAGATGAGAGGAGGACCTTTTATTGTTATTATTATTTTTAATTTTAATTTAAGTTTTAGTTAACATACAGTGCAAAGTTTGTTTTAGGAGTAGAATTCAGTGATTCATCACTTACATTCAACACCCAGTGCTTATCACAAGTGCTCTCCTTAATACCCATCTCCCGTCTAGTCCATGCCTCACCCACCTCCCTCCAGCAGCCCTCAGTTTGTTCTGGATCATTAAAAGACTCTTGTAGTTTATTTCCCTCTCTCCTCTTTTCCTCCTGTTTCCCGTAGAGGAGAGGAGCTTTTAAATGACTATAATATTGTTATAGTATGGATGTATCACACAGTTTTTACCATTTATTCAACCATTCCTCTGTGCTTGGACCTTCAGTTTTTTCTGTTTTGTGTTTCCTATGGCATACAGACTGCAATATGAATTCTCATATATGTGTGCAAACAGAAATATATATTAATATGTATATATGCATTTTCTGTATATATGTACATGCTAAGTACTGGGCCTTTATTTCTGTAAGATCGGTATTTGCCAAAGTGGAATCACTGGCTCAAAAGCTGTTTATATTTTAAATTGTTTATATACTAACAGATTACTTCCTAAAATTGTGGGTGAGCTAGAGCTCTTTGGACCCCCTGCTATGTGTATTGTCAGATAGAGAAAAATATCTTTTGAAAATTGTGTTTTTCAAAGGGAACAGACTTAAGCAAGTTCTTTGTTGTGTGTTATTTTCTTTGTCTTGATTGCAATGGGGGGAAAAGTCTTGTTTTTAAGAAATACATTATTAATACACCTTGCTCTTAAGCAATTTACAAGACTAGTCAAGGAATGACAAATCAGCTTTAGAAGTATCTTACTCAACAAAATTTGTTCAAAGGTGCAGCATCATATCGTTCACTTCAAGGGCATTCTAATTAGGTAGTTTCCAGAAATATTTTAACTTTTACTTTAGTGATGAAAAAATTTTACTTTGTGGGCTTTTCTTTCATAACACGTTTTGGCTCTCTTCTGTGTCGTAAACAACCCCAGAATTTAATGGCTTAAAGCAACAACCATTCGTTTGTTCAGAATTCCGTAATATGTATCAAGCTTGGCAGCGCAGCCCGTGTCTGCTTCACATGGAGGTGTCTGGGCTCAGCTGGTGGTTCTTCTGCTGCGTGGAGTGTAGGCTGGGCTCACCCAGGAGGCTGCACTTGGCTGGGGTGCTGACTGGGGCAGCTTAGTGCTCTTCCACATGGTTATTCTCTTCCCTGTGTGTGGACACTCATCATTTGGTAGTTACCATGCCTATTAAGAGCTCAACCTAGAACTGGCTTAGTATGACTTCTGCCACATTCTACTATCAAAGTAAGTTGCACATCCAGCCCAGGTTCAAGGGGAGGGGAAGTAGCCTCTAATTTTTGATGAGAGAAACAGCACTGTGTTCAGGGATGGTGTGTTGGCAGCCATACCTGTGTGTACTAACTACCACACTACCAAAAATAGTGGTGATTATTGCCACAAGCCAAACAATACGGATAAAGGAAAGTCCAGTCTCTCCCAAATATTCGTTACATTTACTGTTCTTACCTCCCAAGGAAAACAATGATAATAGTTTGGCATACATTCTGTCATACCTTTCCCTGTGCTCCCATAGATACATGCAGACATATATGGGCTTTTTCCCTCTTTTACAAAAACAAATTTTAATACTATTACCATTACTCTTAACATTAGTACATGCTATTAATCTGCAATTTCCTTTCTTTGAAGCCAACTTTACCAAGGTATACTTTACATACAATAAAATGCTCCCATTTTAAGTGCACATTTCAACAAAGTTGGATATAAATCCATGTAACCATCACTACAGTCAAAGTATAGAACATTTTCATCACCTCAAAAAGTTCCTTTGTGCTCAAATTATCTCCCATGTCCCATTCCACACTCCACCCCAGGGAACCCCCGATGAATTCTGTTACCATGGGTTAGATCTGTCTTTTCTAGAGTTTTACGTAAATGGAGTTATACAATGTGTGCCCCTTTGGGTTTACTTCTTTTGCTTGTTTTTGAGATTCATCAACGTTGTTGTGTCTATCGTTAGTTCACTACCTTTTATTTCTAAGTAATATTACTTTATATGAATATACTACAATTTGTTCACACATTTACCTGTTGATGGACATTCAGATCATTTCCAGTTTTGAGCTATTATGAGTGTGGCAGCTATGAACATTCTAGTACAAGTCTCTGTGTGAATGTATGTATATTTTTTCTCTTGCTTAAGTACTGACACTGGAATTGCTGGGTCATACAGTTTATGTATAAGAAACTGCCAAACTGTTTTCCAAAGTAGTTGTACCATTGTACATTATGACCAGCAATGTATGAAAGTTCCAGTGGCTCCATATCCTTGCCATCCCTTTATCAATACTTTTTCTTTTTTTTTTTTTAGTTTTTAGCCATTTTAGTGGACCTATAGTGGTATCTCACTGTGGTTTTAATTTGTATTTCCCTGATGACTAATTATGTTCAGCACATGTCTTTTTATGTGCTTACTTTCTATTCATGTATCTCTTTTGTGAAGTAACTTTACAGATCTTTTTCCATTTTTAATTGTATTATTTATTTTTATTGAGTTGTAAGGGTGCTTTACATGGAGAGGATACAAGTCCTTTGTCGGGAATATGTATCATGAACATTTCTCCCAGTCTTTTCTTAATGGTGTCTTTTGAAAAGCAGACATTAATTTTTTGGTTAAATAATATTTATTTATTATAATATTAAGTAAATATGCAAAAACATAAAATTAGGTTATAATTTTTAGTTTATTTACAGCTTTAAAAACAAACACATTTACTTTTTTTTTAAGTTTATTTATTTTGAGAGAGAAAGAGTGTGTGTGCATGTGCACAAGCAGGGGAAAGGGCAGAGAGAGAGGAGAGAGAGAATCCCAAGCAGGCTCCACACTATCAGTATGGAGCCTGATGTGGGGCTTGATCCCACATACTGAGAGATCATGACCTGGGCCAAAATCAAGAGTTGATTGCTTAACTAACTGAGCCATCCAGGCCCCCCCCCCCATAATTAAAATTTTAATGCCAACAGCAGCAAAAATATCAAATTTATAACAGTATTTTAATGTGATATATCATGTTTTGCTAAAATTAAATCACTGTCCACAGTGTGAATATTTTGATGTTACAGTGGAGAATTCTTTTAGATCAGCATGCCCAAATTATTATGTGCTGCAAGATAAACCCTTACTCCCATATATTCCTTCTCTGCAAATTACTGCATAACCTTTGGGTTCTGAAGTTGGGCTGCTTGCACTCAAATCCCTGAATTTTGAATGTCTGACCATAAGCAAGCTACTTAACACTTCTGTGCCTCAGTTTCCTCATCTGTAAAATAATCATAATAATAACACCTACTTCATAGAACTGTTGTGAGGCTTACAGGGAGTTAATAAGATTAAAATGCCAGGTATATAACAAGCACTTGATGCTTATTATTACCTGAAGCTCCAAGTATTAACTCTACAGGGACTAAAGCCTCAGGCCAACTGGGACACCAGACAGCAGTGGGTAGAATTTCAACTTTCTCAGGAAAATAGGAACTGAACCCAAACCAGGCTTCTAGCATAAAGCCAGGGACCAGGTTTGTACTACCCCCACTCACGCATAAGAACTAAAGCTACAGTTACCACTGGGAACAATCTTCTCTCTTGGAAGGTCAACAAAGACACACCTACCCCCAGACCGTGCTCACTGGTGACTAGGGCTTATTTCTAGTAATTTCCCAAGGATGAAGTCCCCTGAAGTAAAACTGCTTCTGAATTGGGTCGTCTGCATCATCAGTTTCTTCTTTCTACTAAATTACTTCCATCTATATATAAACATTACTTAATAAATTTTTAAACAAATAAACAAAAGACTTCTCAGAAAACTATCTCCCCTTCTAGTTATTGCCCTATTTCTCTGGTCTCTTTCATAGTAAAGCTCTTAGAAGAAGTTGTCTGGATTTGTTTGCTGTACTTTCTCCCTTATCATTTTTTTCCCAAGTCACTCCAGTGGTACTTTCATCCTCAACATTCCCGTATCCACCAAAATATTGAAAAAGCCATTGATTCCTTCTTCATCCTCACTTTACCTAATCATCCTGTAGCATTTGATGTGTTTGGCCACCACTTCCTTTTCGAAATACTTACCTCTTCAGGCCTCCCAGACAGTAGAGTTGCCTGATTCTCCTCTTATCCCTCTATTCTTCCTTAGTCTTCCTTGCTGAGTCTTCCTCCACTACCAGATCTCTGAAGGTCAGAATCCTCGAGGGCAGTGTCCTTAGTCCTCTTCTCTTTTCATGCACACAGTGCTACTCATTACCTGGTCAGTCTAGCAGAGGTTTATTGAGTATATTGACATTATTTTTGCAAAGAACCAGCCTTTAATTAATTTTCTCTCTTAGTTATCTATTGCTTTGAAACAAATTACCTCAAAACTTACCAGATGAAAACAACATTTATCTCAGTTTCTATAACTCAGGAATCTGAGCATGGCTTAACTGGGTGTCTCAGCCTCAAAGACTCTCATAAAGCTGCAGTTAAGGTGTTGCCTGGGCTGCAGTCTCATCTGAAGAATAAACTGAGAACAGAGCCGTTTTCACACTCACTCACATGGTTGGTAGGATTCAGCTGTTTGTGAGCTGTTAGACTGAAGGTGTCAGTTCTTTGCTGATTGTTGACCTGCAGCCTCCCTCAGTTCTTTGCCATATGGGTTTCTCCATAGGCATGGCAGCTAGCTTTCACCAGATTGAGCAAGCAGGAGAGCAAGAGAGGGCAAGCAAGATGAAGTGGTAGTCATTTTGTAACCTAATCTCAGAATTGACATCCCATCACTTTTGTCACAGTCTCTTATAAGCGAGTCACTAGCTTTAGCCACAATTCAAGAGGAGGGAGTAGTTACACAAGGCATGAATATTAGGAGATGGGAATCATAGGATGCCATTTCAGAGGTTGCCTACAACACTTCCTTCTATTAACTTTTGGTTTAATTTGCTTACTTTTCTAGTTTCTTAAAGTGAAAGCTTAGATCACTGTTTTTGGACCTTTCTTTTTTTCTAAAGTAAGCATTAAAACTACAAATTATCCCCTAAGAACGACCTTAGCTGCATTTCATAAATTTTGATGTGTTTTCATTTTCATTCATTTCAAAATATTTTCTAATCTTCCTTGCAATCTCTATTTCTACCACAGCTTACTTAAAAATGTATTTGTTGTTTAACCTTCAAATATTTACTGATTTTCCAAGTAACTTTACATTATTGCTTCCTGAGTTCTTTGTGGGCAGAGAACATATTGTATATTATTTCAGTTATTTTGAGTGTATTGAGACTTGTTTTATGGCCCAGGATATGGTCTCTTTGGGTGAATGTTCCGTATGCACTTGGAAGTGTGTTCTATATATAAATATCAATTATATCAAGTTAGTTGATAATTTGTGGACATCTTTGGTATCCTGACTGATTTCCTGTGTACTTATCGTATCAGTTACTGAAAAAGGAGGTTGAAATCTCCAACTCTAATTGCAGATGTGTCTTATTTCTACTCTGAATTCTGTCAATTTTTGCTTGACGCATTTTGAACGTCTGTTACTGTGTGTATGCACAGTTAGAATTGTTACATCTTCTTATTGAATTGATGCCTCTATCCTTGTTTCTTATTCCTTCTTCCAAATTCTACTTTTTGTGATGTTAATATGGTCTTTCCACTTTTTAAAATTAGTGTTTTTATGGTATAACTTCTTCTGTTCTTTATCTATTAATCTGTATTTGTCTTTGTATTTGAGACGGGTTTTTGTAGACAACATATTATTGGATTTTTTTTTTTTTTTACCCAGTTTGATAATCTCTTTTAATTTCAGTCTTTTAAATTGTTTAGGTTGTTCATATTTAAAATAATTTTTGATATGTTTGAATTTATATCTACCATCCTACTCTTTGTGTCATCTATTCTTTGCTCCCTTTTCCCTCTTTTTCTTATTTCTTATGAATTGATCAAGTATATTTTATCACTCTTAATCTCCACTCTTGGCTTATTAGCTGTACTATCTCTTTGTTTAATATTTTAGTCCTCATTCTAGGATTCCAATTATATATGTGCTAGAATTTTTTTGTTATTGTTCTTAGACTGTGCTCTTTCCACCACCCCACCTCCTGCCCAAACTTTTCTCTTTCCTTCAGATTGTACAGTTTCAATTGACCCATCTTCAGGTTCAGAAATTCTTTTCTTTGACATCCTGTGAATTTAGCCCATCCAGTGAATTTTTTTAGGTATTTTTCATTTCTAGAATTTCATATTTGGGTTCTTTTATTCCTCATTTCGTTATTTTTATATTTTTCTGCATCTCTATTAGATTTCCCATCTTTTCATTTATTAGAAGTGTATTTTCCTTTACTTCCTTGAACATAGTTACAGTAGCTGCTTTAAAATCCATTTTGGTAGGGGCACCTGGGTGGCTCAGTTGGTTAAGTGTCCGACTTTGGCTCAGGTCATGATCTCACGATTCGTGGGTTCAAGCTCCATGTTGGGTTGTGTGCTAACAGCTCAGAGACTGGAGCCTGCTTCGGATTCTGTGTCTCCCTCTCTCTCTCTCTGTCCCTCCCCCACTCGTGCTCTGTCTCACTCTGTCTCTCAAAAATAAATAAATGTCAAAAAAAATTAAAATCCATTTTGATAGTTAAAATATCTTTATCATTTCAGTATTGGCTTCTGTTGATCATCTTTCTCCTGGAGAACAGGTCATATTTTTGTATAACAACTAAGTTTGGATTATTCCCTGGACATTATGGGTATTATGTTGGGGAGACTGTGGATACTTTTGTAGTCCACCAAACACTGTTAAATTTTGTTTTAACAGGCAATTAACTTAGACTCAAACTGCAGACTTTGTCATGCCTGTGATGTGCAGCAGTTGAAATCGCAGTTCAGTACTTTTAGCCTTAGCTGCAAGCTGCTTTGAGTCTGATCTGTACATTTCAGCACATTTCCCTGAGATTGAAGAGAGGCAGTGGGAAACTGTATTCACACACCTGAATCCTTACCTAACTCATATATCTTTGTCCTGCGTGTTTGTTGCTTTAGGAGTAAATAAAACTAAAAGAGAAGAAATCAGGGGTACTTGGCTGGCTCAGTTCGTAGAGCATATGACTCTTGATCTTGGGGTTGTAAGTTTCAACTCCATGTTGAGCATACAGTTTACTTAAAACATTTTTAATTAAATAAAAAAGAGAAGAAATCATGATTCTCATTCATCTTCAAACTCAGACCAGGTTCCATGGCCTGGCCTAGTTCAAGAAGCCAAGATCATAAACAACCACATGTGCTTTGTTAAGGGAATTGGACTTCTGTTGACCCCTTAAATGGAGGCCACTGAAAGGTTTTAAGAAGGAAAGAATTGGTCGTAATTACAGTTTAGCAAAATCACTTTGGATGCTTATGAAGGATGAGAGTGGGACAAGACCAGAAGAAAGGAGACCTGCTTTGAATGTTGTTTGGGCAATTTGGGCAAAAGATGATGGTGGATACCCAACCAGGGTATGTGAGAAAGAAGGAGAAAAGATGTCCCCAGATAGGAAAGAAAGCATGAGAACAGAACAAAAGTGGAAGGCATGTGGTACGAATTGAGAAATGTCTTCCTACAGCAAGTTGTATTAAGTGCCTTGTGGAAGTAAGTCTAGATGGAGAGGGTGGGGCAGAGCCCTGAAGGCTGGACAGGGGAGCTTGGATTTGATATGATGGGCATTTGGGAATCATGATAAATTCTTAAGAAAGGAAGCAACATGAGAGGCGTGTAGGTGTGGTTGGCAGGGGCATGGAAAATGGATGAAGAAAGGAGGACCTAGAGCCAGAGAGATCTCTGGGAGGCCTGATATGGTATTCCTTGGCACAAAGAGATGAGCAGTTTGATTAGAGGGATGTCTGTGAGAATGGTGAGAAAAAGTAGATTAATAGGCAATTCAGAGCAAGAAATGAGAGACTCATCCTTTTTTTTTTTTTAACATTTAGTAGAGATGCAGTTATAATCCATCCAGCAATTGTTATTCTCATAGAAATGTTGAAAGACTCAAATGGAATAATATATGTGGTATCGTTTACAAATATTTGAGTGTCAAATCCAGCTGGTTGCCTACTTTTGCACAGCCTATAAGCAAGAATGGTTTTCAAATTTTTATTTTTTTTTCTTTATTTTAATTTTTTTAATGTTTTATTTATTTTTGAGAGAGAGAGAGAGAGAGAGAGAGAGAGAGAGAGAGAGAGTCAGTGGGGGAGGGTTCAAGAGAGAGGGAGACCAGAATCCAAAGCAGGATCCAGGGTCTGAGCTGTCAGGACAGACCCCAATGTGGGGCCTGAACTCATGAACTGCGAGATCATGACCTGAGCTGAAGTTGGACACTTAACCAACTGAGTCACCCAGGCGCCCCTGGTTTTCACATTTTTAAATGGTTGAGAGGCACCTGGCTGGCTCAGTCAGTAGAGCATGCAACACTTGATCTTGGAGTTGTAAGTTTGAGCCCCATGTTGAATGTAGAGATTATTTTAAAAAATAATAATGAAGCCTAAATACTTGAGGAGGGGAGCAAAAAAATAATAATCTTTTGTGAGATGGTAAGAATATGAAATGTAAATTTCATGTCCTTAAATAAGGTTTTATTGAAGTAGTCAAGCTTATTTGCCTATATATTGTCTGTGGCTACTTTTGCACTACAATGGCAAAGTTGAGTAGTTACACAGAAATTGTATGGCCCTCAGAGCCAAAAGTATTTACTCTTTGACTCTTTACAGAAAGTCTCCTGACCTCTATTCTAAGGTAACCATTATCCCAGTACATAAATCTGTTTGTTTGACAGCCCTTCACTGTGTGCTTTTCAATGGAACCTCTTTGGAAGTGACTCATCTTTCCAAATCATTCTTTTTTCTTTTTTTGAGAGAGAGACAGAGCATGCAAGCTGGGGAGTGGGGCAGAGAGAGAGAGAGAGAGAACAAGAGAGAGAGAGTATCTTAAGCAGGCTCCACGCTCAGCACAGAGCCCGCACACAGGGCTTGATCTCACGACCCTGGGATCAGGACCTAAGCCAAAATCCAGAGTCAGACACTCAACTGACTGAACCACCGAGGCACCCCTCCAAATCATTCTTAAGTCCTTTTCCTCCCCCAAACCAAGCTTTGTATTCTAAACAGCAGAAACCTTACCTTTTATAATTAGTTTTCTTTAAATAGATTTGAGTAGATAATGCATTTCTTTTCTGAAAATCACCAACTGCAAGAATCATTAACTCAGGATACATATAGGATGCCATTGGCAAGGGCCCTTTCTTAAAAGATAATAATATAATTATACTTGAATGCTTCAGTGTTTTCTTTTGCTATTTTTATTTTCAGTGTCTTCATACTTTTGTCTTCTCGTCTCATTCCCCTATTCCAGTTTAGAGCAAATCAAAGCATTAATTTGGATCCTTCCTTGCGTATGTGAAAGGATACAGTACAGTGGAGCACCTGATTCTGTCTTTGCAAGTCTTGAAATAGATTCTTTCATTCGCTTTGACTTATGGACTTACAAGAGAGTACACCAACAATCTAATTAAAATATAATATTCCCTTCAGAAAGAAATTGTAACTTAATTTTCCTCTTTTTTGACCTGATGTAGTAGAGATCGATTCTGTAACACTTGAGGAATGTTCTGTTAATAATTCAAACATGAAGTTTTCTTCATGGCACAGGCTTCCTGATTTGTGTTTGTCAATATTATGAGGCTAACTAACACTTGGGCATGCTTTAACGAGTTAGAACATTTATGCAACAAATTAAATTAATTAAGTCAGTGGCATGGTTTTAATACTTTAATAATTACAGAATTGTAAAGAGCATCTCCTTCATTTAAAATATCTAGTTTTTTTTTCGCCTTTCATCTTTTAAAATAACTTGCCATAAACCTGGAACTTTTCCTTCCTTGTGATCACATTTCTGGGCTTTAGTTTGTTAATTCCGTCCTTCAAGAAAAGTCCAGAAGTACCTGGGTGGCTCAGTCTGTTAAGAGTCTGACTCTTGGTCTCAGGTTAGGTCTTAACCTTAGAGTCATGAGTTTGAGCCCCACATTGGGCTCTGTGCTAGGCCTGAGGTCTACTTAAAAAAAAAAAAAAAAAAAAGTGAAAAAAGGAAAAAAGAAAATTCCACCCTGTTTCTGAAACCTGTTACTGTCTCAAGCACATTTTCCAGAACTACTCTATTTTTCTTGTCAGTAACACATAAGGGTGGAGTCAATTATTGCAGATTTTCCTTGTAGGGTGACTTTGTGTAAACTGATAGTTTATACACTGATTAAACCAATCTTGAAGTTCAATGAGCTGATGAAATGGAATGAGTAACCTAGTTAATACATAACCATAGAAGTCTTGGCATCCCCTGTTTGAACCTTTCTTTGTTTCTGTGTTACTTTAGTTCATTGGGTTGCCAAAAGTCCATTGGTACAAAGCATTTCCTGTACATTGTCTTACTTTGTCCAAAAGATATTTATCTGTGGTTCTTATTTGCACATCACTCTGTCATTTGAAGACAAGGAAAGAAAACATCCTTGTGCATGTTGAAGTGTTAGGTCGGGTCTCTACTTCTCCCATTACCTTCACTTAACTCTTTTTTTCCCTCTCCTCTCCCATTTAAAACTTCTCTCTATAGGTACCTACACAGGCTTGACCATCACTAAAAGTAATCAAATTTCAGAAATTATCTCACCATTAAATCTTTCTTGTTCCTTCCCAGCTTGTAAAAAGGAGGTAGCAGGTATATTAATATTTACTAAGGGGTGGATGGCAGCTTCCCATTGTGCTGCCCTTCTTGGGATGATTTTGCATTTTAAGTAATGAGGCTATGTAGCCCAAAGAAATAAATTTGTAATCATTAAATAGATTCCAAGGCAGTATAATCTGCTAAGAAAAGAACTATTAGGAGACAAGAAGGTCTCTCTGTCTCTTTAAAACATACCTGGGAGGTCACTTGCACCCATAATAGCCCCACTAACAGGTTTGTTTTTATTTAATAACTTGTCCCACAGGGGTCTTCCTCTGGTTACATCTAAGCCTATCAAAGTCTGTCTGCATACAATTTGCATGTAAACCATCCCTGTGCCCCTCTCTGTGATGAGGTACAGTGAAACTAGGCCCATGAAAGGGAGGGTAAGAACCCCGGAAATCTTTGCTAACCTACTCATAGCTCAGGGTCATGTCTTGGTTACATTACCTTAAAAAGGATAACAGTATGAATGAAAAACCAAAAGCAGCAGATCAACAATTAGCCTTAGGGAGAAATGTGGGTCCTAACATGTAGACACCAGTAGGGGGAAATCTATCCAGGGACTACCCAGCATTCTTGCCTAGTGACTACTGTGACTACTGTGCCTCCCTTGCAAGTCCTATCAAGATTACACGGTGGCTTTGGCTCTAGCACTCTGCAGTGCCCTAATATGTGCATCAGGTTTAGGGGTTCAGCCACTTTTACAAAGCCACTTGTCAGTCATCTCCTACTGCTAGGAAATCTGAAGTATTCAGTTCTTTTCCACTTTGAAAATGGTAAAGAAGAGGGGAATTGTTTTTTTTTGTTCTTCTCTTCAGGCTAGAATTAATAGGATTCCAGCCTTTACAAAAGACAATTAAGTGACAGTTCTGGTGTTTGCCCATGGACCAGAGGAACTTATTCCCATTATGCCCTATTGCTTATACACTGTTTTAAGAACTAAGTCCCTGGCTTCTCTTTTGCCTTTTCTTTATGAGGTTAAACAAAGAAAGGTGAAATTGCAAGGACTGAAATGTCAGAGATGTGGTGGGAGAATCAGCTGGCCACATTAATATCCTTTGTTTCAGAACGGAAGTTCCTGCTGATCTTAACGGAGAGCCAAGTAAATGTCCTGATGGCAGTAGAAAACACCTTTTGCCTGGAGACAAGAGCCTGATCTTGAAAACTTGTCTGTCCTTCAGTAGCTGTGTGACCTCGGATCAGCCTGTTTTAAACTTTTCTTTCCTTGTTTGTAATACAGGGTTAATAGTATTTTTTTTCCACCTACCTCAGATTCTTGTGAGGTTCAAACAAGATAATAGGCACACAGGGCTTTGTAGATAAAGAGGCTTACAAATGCACACAATACTGTGCACAGCATTTTATTCCACAGCATTTTATATCTGCAGCTGCATAATTTATCTTAACTAAAATCTCTCTCCTGATCATAAAGGGCTATGTGGGGAAGGGAAACAGAAATCAGAAAAGAGATGATTTCCCCAGAGCTGCAGGGGAAATTCAAGGCTAAAAAGTAATTGTTGTTAATAGATCAAAATTTACCTCTGAATTTTTTTAATGATGAATTTCATCAAAAATTAATTGCATTTAAATTATTTAATTCTCTAAATGGCTTTTGGAGAGGAAATCCTGCCTGTCAGACTCTGCCTTGTCAATCAAATCTCCTTCTGACCTTGACAGAAATTATAATCTCTGTTGACTCTGGTCCACACATGGCAATAACTTGTATTCATGAGGTGTTACAAGAAACCAGTAATTCTTATGTAGCGATCTAGGCTCTGAAATATAAGAAAAATGAATAGATGTTAAGGAGGACATAATAGGGTACATGGACAGAATTAGATTTATATTTTGTCTTCTGTTTCCTTATTGATTGGGCAGCAGTATTTCTGTGAGGGCATGTGGCTGTCCATGATGTTACCCCTAAAGATCTATTCATTTTCATTCTAGAATAACTGGGAATTCAAGATGAGAGGAAAAGTAGTTCCTCTGGACTCTTTTTTGGTAACTGATTTAGTGAAACTAAGTGTGTATTGTATCATTTAACTGTCTTGCACCTTTACTTTTTTTCCTCCTGAAAATATCCAATATAAAAGCCTAAAGTACAGAGAGTACCATCTTGGAAAGAGGAAGAGCAGACTTGAACTGGTCAGATTACCGAGGGGCATTTAAAGACTGAGATCTGGGAGCCCGCAAAGATAAGATTAAAATTCAAAGATATGCAGAGAAAGACCAGTTCCCTATCTCTACTTGAGTCTGGTCCATATAGGGAAAGGAAATAAAGACCAGAAGAGATTTGGTTTGGACAAAATAAAAAGCCTAGAGCACAAAGGTTTTTAAATATTTGCAGGAGGTCTTAACTATCTCTGGGTTAATGTTTGTCAAATGCGGTTTGGCACAGCCATACCTCAAGATAGGATATTGGACCAAATGGCTAACTACATATAAGGACCTCTAGGTTTAAATCTTCAATATTTTTCTTGCCTCTTTTAAGAGACTTTTGAATTACACTAATATTAAAAAAAAAAAAAAACTGATGCAGTGAAAGTTAATTTAGAAGGTTTTTAAAAATGTCACCCATTAAACTGCCAGCTCTGAAGTTAGTAAAGACTGAAATTGTATTGGCACCATCGTTTACTGACAAATAAGGAAGCAAAGAGCTGGCAGCAGCAATGCCATTCATAGAGCAGTGGGAAAGCTCTGGGTTTTGCCTGACTGGTGGTCAAGGGCAGGATCTGTTTCCTGTAGTGGGCATCTCATCAAAGCATCTCCTGCCTCATGTTTGAAGGGAACAGCCATTGTGATTTGTCTGTAGAATTCGCACCAAGCCTTTGGTCTCTGAGCTTTTAGAAGGCAGAAGTGTGTTTCACATCAGATTCTGCTTATATATATATACCTCTTCTCTTCTAGTATGTGAAGATTTTTATAGAAGTTATTTATTTTTTTCCAGCTTTATTGTAAAATAGATTCTCTAATTCTCCTACCCCTCCTACTTTCAAAACTTGCTTTTTTAAAAAAGCAGCTTTGAGATATAATTCATTTGCCATACAATTCATCCATTTGCAATGTACGATTTTAAATTATTTTGTGTGTTCACAAGGTTTTGCAGCCATTGCCACAATAAATTTTTGGAATGTTATTATTCCAAAAGAAACCATTCACATACCATTACCAGTCAGGCAATCGCAAATGTACTGTCTCTAAGGATTTACTTATTGCTGACATTTCCTATAAATTAAATCATTCACATGTGTTTTTTGTGTATGATGTCTTCTTTCACTTAACATGATGGTTTCAAAGTTCATTTATGGTGCGGCATGTGTCAGTATTTCATTTCTTTTTATTGACAAGTAATATTCCTCTGAATCAATATACCATATTTTTAATCAGCTATACCAGGGGACTATAACAAAGGGCATGCAGCAAGATGAATATGACCAAGAATAGGCAGAGTCACTTCACAGAGGGCATGAAGTTAGGACTTGAACAATGGGGAAGGAATAATGTAAAATGCTTTGGCCACTTTGAAAGCCAGTTTGGTGGCTTCATATAAAACTAAACATAGTTTTACCATATAACCCGGCAGTCATGCTCCTTAGTATTTACCCAAATGAGTTGAAAACTTACATCTGCACAAAAACCTGCATATATGTTTCTTTTATTTAAAAATTTTTTTAAAGAATTTTAAGTTTACTTATTTATTTTGAGAGAGAGAAAAAGAGAGAGTGGGGGAGGGGCAGAGAGAGAGAGAATCCCAAGAAGGCTCCATGCTGTCAGCGTGGAGTCCAATGTGGGGCTCAAACTCACAAACCGTGAGATCATGACCTGAGTGGAAATCAAGAGTCAGATGCCAGACTGAGCCACTGAGGCTCCCTTGCACATGTAGGTTTATAGCAGCTTAATTCATAATTGACAAAACTTGGAAGCAACCAAGATGTCCTTCAGTAGGTGAATGGATAAATAGATTGTGGTATGGAGAGTGGAAATTTTTCAGCACATAAAAGAAATGAACTATCAAGCCATGAAAAGACATGGAGAAACCTTAGAAGCCTATTTCTAAGGGGTGTCTGGGTGGCTCAGTTGGTTAAGCGCCTGACTTCAGCTCAGGTCTTAATCTCATGGTTAGTGGGTTCGAGCCCTGCACTGGGCTCTGCCCTGGTGGCGTGGAGCCTGCTCGGGATTCTCTCTCTGCCCCTCCCCCACTTGTCCTTTCTCAAAATAAATACATAGTTTTTTTTTTTTTAAAGCCGATTACTAAGTGAAAGAAGCCAATCTGAAAAGCTTACATACCATATGATATTTTTGGAACAGTATGACATTCAGGAAAACTGTGGAGACAGTAAGTTCAGTAGGTACCAGGGGTTAGCCCAAAGGGAGAGATGAGTAGGCAGAGCATAGGATTGTTAGGTCACTGAAACTGTTCTGTATGATACTATAATGCTGGATACATGCCCTTATACATTTGTCAACTCATGCAATGTACAACACAAGAGTGACCCTTAATGTAAACTATGGGCTTTGGCTGATAATGATCTGTTGATATAAGTTCATCAGTTGAAACAAACATATGGCCCCGGTGCAGGATGTTGTTAACGGGGGAGTCAGGGAAAGAGAGGGGAAGGAGGTATATGGGAACTCTGTACTTTCTGCCTAATTTTGCTGTGAACCTAAAACTGCTCTAAAAAATAAAATCTATTAAAAAGAAGAAAGCATTATCAGTTTTCCATTGTTCAATACCTTACCTTCATGCCTCTGTGGTTTGATATTGGGTATTTCTGATCATATTCACCTTTTAGTGCACCCTTTGTTACAGTCACCTAGTGTAGCTGCTATTTTATGAATATGCCATCCATTTTATTTGCTCTCCCCCCCACCACCCCCTTGCCTCCATGGCTACAGACATAGTTCCATCTACCTGCTTTTCCTATTGTATCTAGGAAATCCTCACCATCTTTCAAGATTTGATTTAGACGCCACCTCCTCTATGAAGTCTTCCCTGAAGAGACTAAATCTCACCCACCCTGTTGCTTTTGTGCCACTTTGTAGTTTCCTAGAAATAAGAACAGAATCTCTTTCATTTCTCAGTCTCTAGTGCCCCATGGAGTCCCTAGCACATAGCAGTACCTATTAAATGTTTTCATTAAATTGGCCTGTTGGAAGAACATTTTTCAAACTGAAGTCTGGAGATTAAATTCTGATGTATTTCAGGGGTCTGTGAATTCTCTAAAAGATTAAAAAAATTTTTTTTTAATATTTACTTATTTTTGAGAGACAGGGAGAGAGAGAAAGAGAAACAGAGAAACAGAGTGTGAGCAGGGGAGGGGCAGAGAGAGAGGCAGACACAGAATCTGAAGCAGGCTCCAGGCTCTGAGCTGCCAGCACAGAACCCTACACCGGGCTCGAACTCATGGACTGCAAGATCATGACCTGAGCCGAAGTCTGACACTTAACCGACTGAGCCACCCAGGTACCCCATCTAAAAGATTTTTTTTAATGTTGCATTTTCATTTTGATGATAATTCTGAATCACCTGGATCTGCATTATAATCAAGTCGCACTGCACAATTTCAGTGCCCATGTTTGTGTTTGGGAAACATTGGACTCAAGCATTCGTCAGAATGTATATAAACTTCTGATGACAGAGGAGTGCTGTCTGTAAGTGTTCATTCAATCTTTGAAAAATATAACTGGTTTTACTCAGCAGTACCTTAGCCAGCAGGCTAGGATATTTCTTACTTACTTCTTGTTGGTAAATTGAATAGAGTACTTAGGAGTGGTTTTATTTGTCTTCATTTCTATGTCTTCAAAAAAAATTTTTTTTTAATTAAAAGAAAAGGAGGGAAGGGAGAGAAGAAAAAGAATAAAGGAGTCACCAGACATAAAAAATGGAGTTTTGATAGGATGGCATAAGGATTTGGCCAAGGGTGGCATTTCCTTTTCTCACTCTCACTTTTAGGACCTGTTTCAGTTAACTAGGGGAATGGTTGAGCCCTTGAAATTAGCAGGTCCCCTGGCTCCAAAAGTGATTGTGTGAATTTGGATGTGATAGCACCTTTCCACCATATAAGAGTCTCTTGCTGCAGTCATCTCGGCTTCTGCATGAAAGGAGATGGGATCTGATCAATGAATCTACCAGTCTAGACTTAAAGTACCATTGAAAAGCTTGATAAAACAATAGCCAAATTATGGGAAGAGCTTAAAGGTCCATCAACTGATGACTGGATAAAGAAGATGTGGTTTATATATACCCTGGAATATTACTTGGCAATGAGAAGGAATGAAATCATGCCATTTGCAGCAACATGGATGGAACTGGAAGGTATTATGCTGAGTGAAATAAGTCAGTCAGAGAAGGACAGATATCATGTTTTCACTCATATGTGGATCTTGAGAAACTTAACAGAAGATCATGGGGGAAGGGAAGGGGAAAAAATAGTTAAAAACAGAGAGGAGGGGAGGCAAACCATAAGAGACTCTTAAATACAGAGAACAAACTGAGGGTGGATGGGGGGGGTGGGGGAGAGGGGAAAATGGGTGATGGGCATGGAGGAGGGCACTTGTTGGGATGAGCACTGGGTGTTGTATGTAAGCCAATTTGACAGTAAATTATATTCAAAAAAAGAAAAGAAAGAAAGAAAAACTTGATAAAAATCTAGCAAATCCTGGGTGGCTCAGTTGGTTAAGTGTCTGACTCTTGACTTCGGCTCAGCTCATGATCTCACAGTTCATGGGTTCAAGCCCCAGGTCAGGCTCTGCACTGACAAGAGGAGCCTGCTTGGGATTCTCTCTCTCTCTCTCTCTCTCTCTCTCTCTCTGCCCCTCCCCCATCTCTCAAAATTAATAAACTTAAAATTTTTGAAAAAAAATCTTCCAAATCCTAATTTATTAAGAGTCTTTTCACATAGATGATAATTGGTACGAGTAAGTCATAGGCAGTTTAAAAAGGTTTTCAGCTCTTTTCACTATGCTTTTGATTTTTCACCTTCCAAAGCAACTCACTTTCATTAAGTTTGTTCAAACAAATCTAGATCCTTCTCTGGTTTCCTTGAACACACAGCTGTGTGCATCTCAGTAAGACTGATTATTGCTGACTTCCTGAAAAGAACATGGAGATGCAAATAGCCAGGTGTTGTCATCATCATTGCACAAAGTAGAAGTCATCAGAGCTGAACTAAGATATACCTCTCTGACGAGCATCTACTTGAGTAAGTTTGTAAAAGTGAGCTTGGATTTACCATGTTCATTTGCCTGAGGCTGTTCAGAAATGCCCAAGGAAAAGATTATGGTCTCTCTAACTTCAGTTCTCGTGGGTATCTCTTAGTCTAAATATTGTAGTCCGTGGTAAGTATTTTCTGAATATGGGTGGGGAGGTGGGAAATTCAGAAATCAGTACCTTTTTTTTTTTTTTTTTTTATAAAAGCCATATAATACATCGGTTTTTAAGGAAACAACAGGATGGTAATGAATGTTTGGTCTTGTCAGGGGTCAAGTATGTACTATCTTAAAGACAAAAGGTGCATTAGGATTTTGGAATTTTGTGGTTCAAACAAATTTCAACTGAAGCAATAAGCACATCTCATCTGAATAAAGAAAAATACAAAAAAACAAAAACAAAAGCAAAAAAACCCACCCTAAATTTAACCCCTCCCGTATGGGATAATTGAGGTTTTGTTGCTTAATCAGAAACTAAGGAATAGTAGCAGGTATCCCAGAGCCTAGGGTTTTAGTTTATAATGGAATGAGTTAGTCAGCGGTTGGGAAATATACTCAGTATTTAAGCCTTTCACATGAACTACTACTTTAAATAGTTACTCACCTGTTTTGTTTTTTTTTTAATAGGTTGGCTTATGTATAAAGATGACTTAGCTCTTTGGGAAAGTCATATATATATGCTAATATTGTAAGAGTCATGCTGTGTACTAGGCTTTTGTCCCAATTAAAATTGCAGTTGGAAGAAAGAAAATTATTGGGTTTGATTTTTTTCTTTTGTTATAAAATGATTTTGAGCTCTTTAAAAAACATATACTGTGTTAAGTTCCTTTGTTTTGGCAAATCTAACTTTCCTGACTTTATATTGATAGACATCAAACTGACATAGAATTGCTCTACAATTTTATTTATTTTTTATGTTTTGTTTTTAAAGGTTTTTTGTTTGTTTGTTTAAGTAGTCTCTACATGCAACACGGGGCTTGAACTCACGACCCCAATGTCACAAGTTGCATGCTCTTCCAACTGAGCCAGCCAGGCACCCCAAAGTGCTCTATAGTTTTAAAGAACATTCCATTTTTCATATTATATGTTAGAATGCTTTTGGCTGCAGATGACAGAAATTCCCAACTCAACTGGCTTAAACAGTAAGGAATGAATCGCTTGCACATAACAAAAAGTCCAGGAGTGGTTGATTTTTTGGCTTTGTGATATCGTTCAAGACCCAGATTCTTTTCATCTTTCTGCTCTGCCAGCTTCAGCTTTTGGCTTCGTCCTCTAGTCCCTCATGGTTTCAAGTTGGCTACAGTAACTCTAAGGTGTCATATCGTTATCATAGCCAGAGGCAAAACGTCTTCCAGCAGATTTTCCTTTACACCTCATTGTCCAGACTAGGTCACATGCCCATATGTAAACCAATTAATGCACAGGGATGTGTCCACCATGATTCATTTAGACCAATGAAGACCTTAGTCTGCATCAAATGGGTGATGGTTGGGACAGGGCAGGGGAAGGTGGGTACTTGAACAAAATTAGAATGCGATTTGCGAGGAAGAATGGGAGAATGCCGATGCGATGTGCATAACAAATGTGGCTTTTGGGATCCCTAAAGCTCAAATTAAGTACCTTTTATGTAGGATCTTGAAATTGTCTGCCCATGTCAAAATGTAGCCTTGGAAGCTATATTCTCTGACTACATGCATTCATTTTTTTTGTTCTGCACAGAAACCTGGTCAGGATTGACCCCCAGCCTAGATACTAGGATCCGGTCCAGTCTTGAGAAACTAGCCACATGGCATGGTAGGCACTAAGAGAAGGGAAGATTAGTCAGAGGCAAGCAGTAGCTTCCCAGGAAATGGTAGCAGGGATGTAAATCCACAAAGAACACCAGGATTGATCAAGGATGTGACAAATCTAGGCTGTGTATGTGAGTTCAGGTTACAGAGAACATGACGGCAGGGCACTTTGAGAACTGCAGGGTGAATACAGTGTTCCAGCTCTTCTAGCCTCAACTGTGGAAAAAGAAAGTAGCGTGTGGGCCCAGGGCCTGCTGACTGGTACAACGCAGGGCTCTTGAGATGCTAACCTTCCTACTGGCTCCTCTTGGTTCTTAGGTGCACTTAGGGATGGAACTGGTAGAGCATGCAGTTAAATGGATGCTCATTTTGAAAGTACTAATGAAACTCAGGCAGGGCCAGAATTTATGTAAATGCAACGTTAAATTGTGGTTTTGTTAATGTAGTGGTATGGCCGCGACTTTCATGGTGGCCGCGCCCTCACCCCTGGCTCTCAGCGTCCTCCACACACATACACACCTTCCTTAGTTTGTCCTCACAGCCATTACTGCTTCAGGAAGATGTGTTTACTGTTTATTGTCTTGCTCCCTCACTAGAAGTAGGATTCATGAAGATGGGACCTTTACTTTTTTTTTTTCATGTTTTGTCACCTCCAGACTGAGAATGTGCTTGGAGTATTGTAGGTAGTCATTTAAGATTTGTTGGACGAGGGGCACCTGGCTGCCTCAGTTGGTAAAACATGTGACTCTTGTTGTTGGGGCTGTGAGTTTAAGCCCCACATCGGGGATAGCGTTACTAAATTTTTTTTTAAAACTAAAAGATTGGCTGAATGAATGAATAAGGTACCTCTTGATGTTCTTCCTAAAATTTTTCTCTGTTACCAAATTGATGTTCCTTTTTTTATTGGATAATAAGAACTATGTTTTTTCTGTTTCCTTTTATGTCTTAGCCACCAGGAATTGATAAGCTAAGTTCTGAGATCCTTAGCTTGGGATATCTGCACTCCCTCACTTACTGTAGAGCTTTTAAAAGTACTTATTTCAGTGACACATAATTTCAATGTTATTTATTATAAGTTTCTTCAAATTCTATATGGAAATAAACAAAGGTTGGGTAATAATAAATGCACAGACTGAATGAAGGGTAAAAGAGAGAAGTCAAAAAGAACATCAGGATTTTGAGTCTGGATAAATAAGAATACTGGGGCTGTTATTAATAGAAATAGTAACCTGATCAAAACATTACTCATAAAAGTATCTTTCTCTGTCACCATGTTGGGCACATCTCACTCCATTGTTGCTTGGTCGTTTTTTTTCCCTCTTCCCCATTTAGGCTTTGAACGCCATGAGGGAAAGGACTGTGTCTTTCTTGTTTATGATTGGATTCCCCAGGCCTAGTATAGTGCCTAGCACATATTACCTTTTCTTTACCGTGCATTTTTCACTTTAAATCTCTACATTAGTAAACATTCACTTGTTTGTCATCTGCTCTTACCTTTTCAGCCTGCAATTTCCCTTCCTTCTCTCATTTTCCTGTGCCTTCCTTCCCAACAAAGAAACTTCATTCCTTTAACAGCAACAGCCTCCCTCTAGGGATGGTGAATGTATGCTTCTTCCTTTTCCAGTCTCCAGAACCTCATTCCCCTGATGACTAAACCAAAGGTGACTCATCAACTCATAGATTCGTATAACTGGAAAGGAGCTGAGAGACGTCTTGTCTAATTGACTTATCTCTAGTTGGTCCAGAGAGGTGAAGCAAATTGCCCAAAGTCAAAATGCTAGTTGGTAGCAGGGCCAAAACTAGAACACACATCTCTTAACTCTGGATCTATATCTCACACTACAGAATGAGCAAGTTCCTTCCTAAGACCAGAAAGGAAAAGTACTACAGTAAAAGTAGAAATATATGTTTTCCTCTTAGTTGGAAATTTCAAATACAATCAGTATGTTATAGGAGTTAAGTATCAAACTACGTAACTTTGATCTTGGGCATATTTGCTCTACGGACAAGTTATTTAAATCTTCTCTTTTAGTAGTCCTTTCTATCATTTTTCTATACATTTGTATATTTCATATACATATTTAAATCTGTAAGTTTTGTTTGTTAATAGTGAGAGAAGTTGCATCTGTGCATTTTCACATACACAAATGGAGTGATACTGGTTCTATTACTTCCTTTTGCTTTAACAGTGTCTTCAGGGACCTTTCTATATTAGTGCATATAATTCTGTCATTTTCTTTTTAACGACTGCATTGTACTCCATAATATATATGTTTATTTAACCACTTCCATATTAATATTTAATTCTCATTTTTCACTGTTAACAATTCTTGTAGTTAAGTCTTTATGCAGATATCCTTGTGCATATATGTGACTCCCTCTTCAGGATTGATATTCAGAAATGCAAATACTGGGTCTCAGAGTAGGCACAAAGTCCCCTCTATTCTGAAAACAAGCTATGGCTGAATTACTGCTAACTCAATTTCTGCAATTCATAGTCATGTTAACTGGGCAGGGGATGAGTCTTTTGACTGTCTGTAGTATATTAGGAACTGGGAGCCTTTTAGAGAAATTTCTCCTTCATCTTTATCCCATACTGTGTGGAAAATACATTGTGTTTTGAGGGAAAACGAAGTCAAAACAGTCTCCTCCCCCCCTTCCAAGTGTTTGAAATTAGTGAGTTTAGGGTCTCCAAGCAACCTCTGCTTGGCTCTATGATGGCAGTTACCACAGTACTGTAATTGTTGGTACTTATCTGTACCCACCTCCTAAACTTTGGGCTTTCTAAAGGGTAAAGATTATGTTTATGTTTTTTTATCCCTAGAACATTATCATGATACCTAGCACATAATTTTGTTTTGTTGAACAAATTAATGAACTCAGTTCAACATTAGCATTTGTTGAGTACTTCATACATACAAAGATTACTGAGAACTGATGGAAACGAAGTTCTACCTTCAAGGAATTTAGACTCATGGGAGAGATAGATGCTGAAAACCTCTAGGAATCAAGGCATTAGTGACACAGGTGATTTAAGTTCAAAGAACTGTGGAACTTCCCAGGAGGACTAATTAAGGCTGACTGAAGAAGTTTTCACAAAGGAAATAGCATTTGAGGTGAGCCTGATAGGACAAGTTGGTGATTTTTTTATGATTTATCATTTATGTGATTAAGAATAGGTGGCTTTAAGCAGTGCTTTGGAAACCATTTTGTCACCTCATAGATAGATGTCATGTAGCCTTAGTACTACAAAAAGCCTGTAGTACTTTTTGTAGCTACTGTAACAATTACAGTAGCTAAAGGTAGAGTGTTATACTTGGGTTCTAGAACTAGAGCCTCAGAACCTAGATCAAGCCAAAAAAGCTTTAGCTCTTGGTATACCTGTGGAGGAAGAAGTTGTTTCCATATATAAAATGTCAATTCTGATGTCTTAGCATGCTATTTCTCTTCTTTTCAAATAAAACAAAAACTTCTCTTGACATACCCCCCTACCTTGACCAGCAGCCACCCCATTTCCTTGATCTGCTTTGCTGAAAAACTTAAGTGATCTTTCTGTCTCCAGTTCTCCCATACTGTCTTAAACCCACTTCTAGGAACAGCATACAGAACCCAGAAATGGACCCACAAATATTTGGCCAACATATATCTTCAACAAAGCAGGCAAGAATATCCAATGGAAAAAAAAGACAGTCTGTTCAGTAAATGGTCCTGGGAGAACTGGATAGCAACATGCAGAAGAATGAAATTGGGCCACTTTCTTACACCATACACAAAACTAAATTCAAAATGGATGAAAGACCTAACATATGAGACAGGAAACCATCAAAATCCTACAGAAGAAAACAGGCAGCAACCTCTTTGACCTCAGCCATAGCAACTTCTTGCTAGATATGTCTCCAGAGGCAAGGGAAATAAAAGCAAAAATGAACTATTGGGACCTCATCAAGATAAAAAGCTTCTGCACAGGGGTGCCTGGGTAGCCCAGTTGATTAAGTATCTGGCTCTTCGTTTTGGCTCAGGTTATGATCTCATGGTTTGTGAATTTGAGCCCCGCATCAGGCTTGCGTTGACAGTGTGTAGCCTGCTTGGATTCTCTCTCTCCCAATCTCTCTGCCCATTTCTCTCTCTCTCTCGCTCTCTCTCTCTCTGTCTCTGTCTCTGTCTCTCTTTCAAAATAGATAAATAAACTTAAAAACAAAAAAACTTCTGTACAGCAAAGGAAATAATCAACAAAACTAAAAGGCTACTGACAGAATGGGAGAAGATATTTGCAAATGACATATCAGATAAAGAACTTCTCAGACTCAACACCCAAAAAACAAATAATCCAGTGTAGAAATGGGCAGAAGACATGAATAGACACTTTTCCAAAGAAAGCATCCAGATGGCTAAGAGACACATGAAAATATGTTCAACATCACTCATCATCAGAGAAATACAAATCAAAACCATGACGAGGTACCACCTCACACCTGTCAGAATGGCTAACATTAACAACTCAGGAAACAACAGATGTTGGCGAGGATGCAGAGAAAGGGGAATACTATTTGCCCTGTTGGTGGGAATGCAAACTGGTGTAGCCACTCTGGAAAACAGTATGGAGGTTCCTCAAAAAATTAAAAATAGAATTACCCTATGACCCAGCAATTGTCCTATAGGTATTTATTCAAAGGATACAAAAATGCTGATTTGAAGGGGCACATGCACCCCAATGTTTACAACAGTGCTATAAATAATAGCCACATTATGGCCATATGTCCATCGACTGATGAATGGATAAAGAGGTGGTACAATGGAATATTACTTGGCAGTCAAAAGAATGAAATCTTGGGGCTCCTGGGTGGCTTGTTTGGTTGAGCATCTTTCTCTGCCCCTCCCCTGCTCATAGTATCTCTCTCAAAAGTGAATAAATGGTTTTAAAAAAAGAATGAAATCTTGCCATTTGCAATAACGTGGATAGAAGTAGAGTGTATTATGCTAAGTGATGTGAATCAGAGAAAGACAAATACATGATTTCACTCATATGTGGAATTTAACAAACAACAGTTGAACATAAGGGAAGAGAAGGAAAAATAAGATAAAAACAGAGAAGGAGACAAATCATAAGAGACTCTTAAAGAGAACAAAATATGGGTTGCTGGAGGGAAGGTGGGTGGGGGGATGGGCTAAATGGGTGATGGGCGTTAAGGAAAGCATTTTGTGGGATGAGCACTGGGTGTTGTATGTAAGTGATGAATTGCTGGCTTCTTCTCCTGAAACCAATACTACACTGTATGTTAACTGACTTTGAATTTAAATAAATTAACTTAAAAAACAACAACAACACTTCTGTCATGCTCTTACCCCTACCAGTCCATCAAAACCGTTCTTGTCAGAGTCAACAGTGTCCTCATTGTTACTCAATCTAATGGTCAGTTATTAGTTTTCTTCCAACGTGACATTAAATATGCTCCCAGTGCATAATTTCTAATGGTTGGTTATGCAAGTACTTTGAAAAGTATAAAACACCATACAATATACTATGATAGTATCATTATTCCTTCTTTAAGAACCTGAAAATTTGTTTTTAAAGATTTTGATTTCTTTTCTTTTTTTTTTTTTTTCCCTATAGGGGACATGGTCTCCAAGTACAGAGAACCTTTGATCCACACATTCCTGAGGGGGGCAAGAGATCCAGATGGTGCTCACAGGGCCAGCAGCTTATCTAACCTTGGAGAACTGTGCCAGAGGCTGGACTTTCTGCTGGGCTCTGTGGTTCATGAGGTACTGCATGTTGATTATTTTTCTAATGCTTGTTTTTACTTGGACCTGTGATATAGCTTGGGGTTGAGAGTCAGATCTCTGGTGTTTTTTTCCAGATCAGATAAATCATTGAACCTGCCTCAGCCTCACTAGTCTTATATGTATATTGGAAGTTAGATTCATAAGCATTTTTTATGGCAAGTGACACCAAGTCACCTTAACTTACCTTATGTATTAAAAGAGGATTGAGGGGCACCTGGGTGGGTCAGTCAGTTAAGCATCCGACTCTTGGTCTCTGCTCAGGTCATGATCTCATGGTTTGTGGGTTCGGACCCCACATCGGGCTCCTCACTAACTGCTTGGGATTCTCTCTCTCTCTCTCTCTCTCTCTCTCTCTCTCTCTCTCTTTTCCTCTCTCTCTGCCCCTCCCACATGCATGCTTTCTCTCTCTCTCTTAAATAAACTTAAAAATAAGAGAAGTAAATGTTACTTAAAAAAAGAAAAAAGGCGTCTGGGTGGCTCAGTTGGTTAAGTGTCCAACTTCAGCTCCGGTCATGGTCTCATGGCTTGTGGGTTCAATCCAGCACAGGTTCTGTGCTGTCAGCTCAGAGCCTGGATGGAGCCTGCTTCGGATTCTGTGTCTTCTTCTCTCTCTGCCCCTCCCCCACTAACACTCTGTCTCTCTCTCTCAAAAATAAACATCTCTACCCTAGGTCTCTGGGCCATCTGTGAGCTCATCTCTGTTCACAGAAAATTCCCAGGCATAGATTCTAATTGGTCCTCTTTGGTCAGAGGTGCCCTGTATTCAGGGGGACGAGGTTATTTACCAGAAAGACTAATTAAGTTCCATGTTTTGTTTACCATGTTACACCTAGTACATGGTACATAGTAGGTCGAGGATGACTGGGCAGCCATATAGGATGTTGGCACTGCACGCTCTTCCTGGTTTCAGAGTTTCTGAGTTAATGAAATGTGCGTCCTGTTGTTGTCCTCTACGAACATCTTCCTCTAGCCCCTTACATTTTATCTTTGCCCTCACGTTTATTTAGTCATCGGTATATTAATATATATCTTGACTTCCTGCTGTGTGCTAGGCACTCTGCTATTAAAGATGATGCTGGATGGAAAAAGATTAGTTAATAAGTAGCCAGGAGTCGTTTTATTACCAATGCACTTGACTATCTTAAATCTTTATTTGGAAGAAAATGACATGTAAATTATAAATATATAAATTTTTATAAGTTTATATTACCTTTTTATTTATGAGAGACCATATCTCTCACATAGAGCACATAACTTCACTAGACCAAAAACTTACAAAACTGTAATACTGGCTTCTTTATTCAGACCATGTTGAACAACAACTCTTAAGAAGTTCCTAGGGAGAAGGAATTTTCTTTGATGTCGTGATTGTGTCTTATCACTAAGCAGAAAAATACACTCATGGATGTATGCATACCCTTGAATTTATGGCATTTCCTGATTCCTGAGCTTTATAGGCTTTGTTTTATTGATAGTAAAGGCTACTCATGCCCTTAAATTCCAACTTAGGATTTTTTTTTCCAACTTAGGATTTTTAAGAAAGTTATGCATCAGTCACTTCCTCTCCTTTAACTCTTCCATGAGGGACACACCTCTCTGCCCATCTTTTTATATATTTTTTTCTTTTTTAAAAAAGTTTTTATTTGAATTCCAGTTAGTTAATATATAGTGTAATATTTGTTTCAGGTGTAGAATTTAGCAATTCAACACTTACATACAACACCTGGTGCTCATCACAAGTGCCCTCCTTAATAGTCCCCACTACCCATTTATGTGTCTTTTTTAAAAAACTTAGAAATTATGCTTCTTACCAACTTAACACCTTAGAGTGCTCTACCATATGTGAACCGTTAGATATCTGATCTTTGGTTGTTTTGGATGTCACTCATCCAAGGAGTGAATCTCTTGTCCTTTAGTATATGAACTTGTAACACAATAGAAGGCATTTGCGGGTCTATTTAATTATATTGTCTAAAGATTTCAGCCTTTTATAACTTCTCTGGGTCAAATATGGAAGCAGTTCCCACATTTTTTTCCTGTTTATTTGGTACCTTCATATGACTCAACGCAAACCAAGCCATAAGCTGTGATATGAACCAAACCCAAACATTATTATTTTTAATAACAGCTTTATTGAGACGGAAGTCACATACCATATAAATCACCCATTTAAAGGGTACAATTCAACTGCTTCTAATATATTTGCAGAATTGTGCAAGCATCACAAAATTTTTTAAAACATAGCTGTGAATGGAATGAAAACTTACCCTGGATCTCTAAGTGGATCAGCTTAGGTTTGACAGGATCCCATATACTTTCTAAAACCATTGGCCCCAAACAATACCTGAACATCATGGTCTTCTCTGAACCAAAAAACTGAGACCATGTTTCTTCTTGAGTCCCTAGACTCTTCTTCCCGTTTTCTCTCTTAAGGAAACTGTAGCATTGCTGGCAGCATATGATTTTCCATCAGAGTGTTAGAGAAATTTCTTGGTTTGGTTGATTAGAAAAATTGAGCTCAAGCAGGTTTTTATAACATTCAAGAAGTATCATCTCTCTGGAGACCCACCTGACCTGTTGATAGAGAATGAAATTTCCAAGTGCACTTGGGGATGGGAATCAGTGAGGGCCTACCTCCTCCACCTACTTACCTGCGTTCATTCAAGCACACATGGCTTAGACTCTGAACTCAGTGTCTGACTTAGAAAATGGGATCAAAGGGGCGTCTGGCTGGCTCAGTCAGTCGAGCATGCAACTCTTGATCTCGGGGTCATGAGTTCAAGCCCCACGATGGGGATAGAGATTACTAAAAAAAGGGGGCAGGATTAAAATGCCTGCAATGAAGAATTGTTACAAGGATCTAGAGATAATGTATATGTGGAAAATAAGAAAAAGCAGAGGATAAGGGTGGCCAGCATTATAGTGTTGGGTGGAGGGGAGGTTGCAATGTTAAATAGGGTATTCAAGGTGAAGCTCATTGAGAAGGTGACATTTGAGAAACGATTTGGTGTTTTGTTTTGTTTTGTTTTGTTTTGTTTTGTTTTGTTTTTGTACTGAGATTTTTCTTTAGAGGATTTTGGTGACTTGCAGGAGGCCGATGATGACAGTGATCATCATGGCAGCAAGGAAATGAGAAGAACAGGGGTAACTAGCCTCCTTCCGATGTTACCACTCGTACATTTACCAAACACCTGCAGTGTGCCAGGCCCTTTGTCAGGGGCCAAGGTTGCAAAACCCTACAAGATACCAACCTTGGCTTCTAGGCATAGGTAACCTAGTAGAAGACACAAACATCAATGGCCACAGTTGTAGTCCTTCGTGATAAGTGCTGGAGGAGCATATTTTAGGAGCCCCTCAGTCAGGTTTGAGTGTTGACAAAGAGGTGCTAGAGGAAGAGATGTTTGGACCGGAATCTTTAGAACAAGTAGAAATTGGGTAGCCCAAGAAGGCACTTCGGCAGAAAGAATAGCTGTGCAAAGGCAGTGTGGTGTGGGACAGCCTGGCAATATTTGGAAAACTGTAGGAAGATCCTAAAGGCTGGAGTGAAGGAGTGGGGGTGGGAGGTTAGTTGGTGGCGGAACCGAGGCAAGAGAGGCAGGCAGGGTCTACATCATAAGGGGTCTTTTAGCTTTACAATTTCCTGGCTCACAGCAAGAATCTCGGATTGCTTATTAAACCTTCAGAAATGAAGTGTAAATAGGTAGTAGGCTGTTCACTTACCATGAGTGCTAACACAAAAGAGAGCTTTTAAATTCCATGTGAGGAGCTGCTGCTGTGGGGGTACCTGCCTGGCCAGCCCCTTGTCCAGTGACCCTGCCCTACTTCTCGAGATCTGGACTTACTGAAACATCAATCCCAGGTGTGTTTATGATCACTAACAAATTGTGAGCGTGACAAGGGCGGAGCCCATCTTTATTTACCTTTGCATACCCCCTAGCACCCATCACAATGCTTGGCATGCAGTGTTTCTTGATAAATATTGAATGAAGAAGAAGGTAAGGCTTATTTGGGAAGACTGGTTCCTACATGCTTTAAGAATAGTAATAGTTTTTTCTCTCTTCCTTTCTCTTGAAATAAAGAATTGTTTTTGTTTGTTTTTTAATCTTAAAAAAAAAAAAAGAGGTTGCCTAGGTGGCTCAGTCAGTTAAGCATCCGACTTGGTTTCGGCTCAGGTCATGATCTCATGGCTCATGGGATCTGAACCGCGTTGGGCTCTGCACTGATGGCTTGGAGCCTACTTGGGACTCTGTCTCTCCCCTTCTCTCTCCTTCTCTCTCAAAGTAAATAAAATTTTTTAATGTTTATTTATTTATTTTGAGAGAGGGAGAAAGAGCATGAGAGTGGAGGAGGGACAGAGAGAAACTGAGAGGGAGAATCCCAAGCAGGCTCTGCGCTGTCAGCACAAAGCCTGATGCAGGGCCCAACCCCACAAACCGTGAGAGTATCATGATCTGAGCCAAAATCAAGAGTTGGACACTCAACTGACTGAGCCACCCAGGTACCCCAAAATAAATAATTTTATTAAAATCTTAAAAATAGTAATAATAGCAAGCACTTAATACTTTTCTGAGTACCTTACATGTATCAACTGATCCAGTACTCACAAAGGAAACTGAGGCACAGAGAAATAAGTTGCCAAGGTCATGCAGATAGGAAGTGCAGGGCTGGGATTTGAATGTAGGCGGGCGATTCCAGAATCCATGCTCTTAACCAAACTGTATGTTGTCTCCCAATAAATGTTTTCAGTTCACTTATAAGATTTCTTTTGTGCCAAAAAAAAAAAAAAAAAAAGATTGCATTTGTGCTTAAAAAGGAAGAGAATTGCCATACAAGTAGAGCTACTGACAGGAAGGGTCATGTAGCTCCATCTTAATAGCACTTGCTTTTGGCAGTGAAACTTCGGAAGGCAATATATTCCCTCTGATTTGAAAAACCAGGTGTTTCCGTCCCACATAATTTGTCTCTTTTTTTTAGATGATCCTTCTCATGTAGCATCCCACGCTTGCCATGTCATCAGTGCCAAACCAGCTGCCTTGGGTGGACTACAAGTTTGAACATGATTGGACACCTGACAGCCTTAGTGTTTTGGCCATTGAGCCCTCCTATAGTTAGACCGCTTTTGTCCATTCTCATGGAAAAAGTGGGATAGTGGACATGGGTCTGAAGTAGTTCTTCATTTATTTGTTAATACCTTCCACAGATGTTCATTGAGCACTTACTCTGTGCCATTTATAGGAATTGCAACCAAGCTGTGTGCTAGATGGTGGGGATTCAGCTGTGAACACAACAAAGTTCCTTTCCTCATGTGGCTGATGTTCTAGAAAGGAGGGGTGGGTAATGAATAAGTAAGAAAGTAAACAAATATATACTGTGTCAGATGGAGTAAGTGCTAAGGAAATGAATCTAGTAAGGGAAGGGGCACAAAGGGAACTTGTTGTTGTATGTGAACTTGGATGAACAGGAAAAGATTCACTGATGAGTAACATTTGAGATAAGACCTGAAGGAAGCAAGGGGCTGGTCCAGACAGATACCTGGGGAGAAAGCATTCTAGGTGCAGGGAGCAGCAAGTACAAAGGCCCTGAGGCAGGTGCATGCTTGACATGCTACTGAACAGCAAGGCCAATGCGTCAGAGAGGTGATGGCAGTCTTGATGGGGCCTCATAAGGAGTTTGGCTTTTACTTTGAGTGAGTTGGGAAACCAAAGCAGAAGAATGAAATGATCTTTTTTTTTTTTAATTTTTTTTTTAACGTTTATTTATTTTTGAGACAGAGAGAGACAGAGCATGAATGAGGGAGGGTCAGAGAGAGAGGGAGACACAGAATTCAAAACAGGCTCCAGGCTCTGAGTGGTCAGCACAGAGCCTGACGCAGGGCTCGAACTCACGGACTGCGAGATCATGACCTGAGCTGAAGTCAGACACTTAACTGACTGAGCCACCCAGGCGCCCCAAGAATGAAATGATATTATTTTTTTAGTTACCGTGTCATTCTCTGTGACAGTTTGTTAAGTGTCCCATGAAAGCTCTTAAGTCTTTTGTAGTATGTTCTGGTGGAGAAGGAACTTTGAGGAAACTGGCCTTTGGCTGCAAACTGAAGGAATTCTCCTCTGTGAGCATTTGCCATGTTCCAGGTATGCTGGAGCACACAGATGAAGCACACAGTCTCTTCCCCCAAGGAAATCTCTGTAGAATGTGAAACACAGAAGAATAAATAGACACTGGACTAGAATGATATGATAGAATAAGCACAAGGTGCTGAGGGAACCACAGCTGGGACCCTCAGTTAGACTTATCAGGGCAGCAAGAAGATTGCATTGATCAAGTGTCAGGCAGGCAGAGAAAGAGGATATGTGTAATCTGTTTTGGTACGAAATTAAACAAACTAACCACCATGGTCTCTTCTAACATGACCTGACCTGGGGGGTCATAGCTGTAGCTGTTGGGCATCTGCAGAAAGCTGTCCTACCTGTTGGGTGGTCCAGATTTGGGCACTGTCTATTCTTGATGGCATTTGCTGGTAGGAAAGGAATATAAAGGATAGGATCAACGCCTTCAGTTCCTGTGCTGGAAATTCAGGTTTTTCCTCTCTGTTGATGTCACGATTTAACTTGTTTGGAAAGCATTGTTATTTTTCCCTAATTCTCCTTGTTCTTGTCAAGAGCTGTGGTGCTTGAAACCAAATCTTGATAGGCATTTTCATCTTCATCGCTCTCTCTGGAAAGTAAACATGATGGAAGGGAACCACAGTGAGAGGCCTATCCTCAGTACAGTAAGTAAGACGTGCCCTAGGTGAGAAGTCCATAGGGAAATCCACTTTTAATGTGGTGCCCAGAATTCCATAAACCTGAGCTTTGAGGTCTGATGCAAAGCTATCACCTCTGATCCCACTGAATGATCCGGGTTGATTACCAGTTTCACCACGATTGATGCAGTTCCCTAAGTGCATGTTAAAGCTGCATAGGCCCCTGAGATGAGGACTGGAGTGCACGTTCTGGGAGAACCTCCAGAAGCTAACAGACCCAGCATGGTTCCGTGAGCAGGTTATGTGAGCAAGCTGAGCACGTATGAATTGGAGACTGTACTGCCTTTGTTCTTAAGGTTTCTTAGTTGATGAAATAGAAGGGCAGATGGTCTCGTTTCACATAAGTAAGCAGACCGACTGAAATTTTAACAAAGAAATGGTTAGAAAAGGGATGAAAATGCAGTTGGAAAATCGAAGTCCTGCTTTCTTGACACATACCTCAACTCTGGTACCTTCTCTCCTGGAACTTTCCAAAGTTGGTTTTTGGTAATCTTGCCATTTGTATTGTCTTTATTTATGTAGTTCTGAGTATGCTTGGTGTGTGCCAGCTATTTGGGAAGTGATGTTTTTCCTTATTCCTGTTAGTTCCCGTCAAGTGTTAAATTGGTTAAACTGACTTATAGTGTATACAGAGGAATCGTAATCGTCATCTTCCTCTTTGCGTGGTTCTCAGAATGACAGAATGGTGTACGTATTTTAGGCAGTGATGACAAGAAAGCCTTCCACAGTGTGGTTTACTAGACTAGGTAGGCTGACCCTGAAGGCAGGCAACATGAAGATCACATAGGATGGATTTCATCCTCTGGGAGGACTTAGGAACAGAACAGAACAGAATAGAAACATGACACCAATTCATAAATTAGTAAAGACCTTACAGCATCTATCTATTTGCCAAGCCTTTTAGAGGTGAAAGTCAATGGTAAGTGTGTCCTTGGGTTGAAGGTGAGAGAGACTAGGTATGAGAGTGACTTGTTCCGATGGGTAGATGGAAGAGAGTGGCTATGCATCCTCCCTGCTTCTAGGGTTTGACTAGGGGTCTGCGTCAGTGGCCTGTAGGAGAGCAACATTACAAGTTCGTTATGGGAGCGTGACCTGAACAGAAGGCTGTTCCTGTCTCCAGATGATATCTGCAAGACCATATTAAAATTCTGATGCTTTAAAAACATTTTGCATTGGGCACCTGGGTGGCTCAGTTGGTTAAGCATCCGACTTCGGCTCAGGCCATGACCTTGCGGTCTGTGGGTTCAAGCCTCGCGTCAGGCTCTGTGCTGACAGCTCAGAGCCTGGAGCCTGCTTCAGATTCTGTGTCTCCCTCACTGTCTCTCTCTCTGCACCACCCCCGCTCAAACTCTGTCTCTCTCATTCAAAAATAAATAAACTTAAAAAAAAAAAAACATTTTGCGTAATTGACCATCATATGTTTCATAGGATTTAGTCTTTGTGACAGAGGTGTTGAGGAAGGTTTGTGAACACCCTTCCTTTCATGGGCCACTTCCTGATCATCCTGGATGGCTGATTGCAGATGGACTGGGTTCTGTTCGGTGCATAAATAATAGTCTGTAGCAAGCAGGAGGCCATCCCAACTGATCTCACCAAAGCTTGTAATAACCAGCTATTCTCTCAGCCATGCCTTCAAAGTGGCACAAGGATTACAGCACTGGCCTTGCGGGGCAAGCCCTTTTCCAGGCAGGAATCTTCTGCCTCTCCTGATTGTGGGATTAACACCCGACAGCCAGAGCTGGACTCACTGAGAGCTGAGGCACGGCCTGCTCAGCATAGTGTGGGAGACAGAGGTGGCAAAGCTGGATACCAGCAGGGCTCTAGGCCAAGAAGCCTTGATCCACCAAACCTGGAAACCTGGGCCCCAAACTCAACCCAGAGAGAGGCAGGCAAAAGGCTCGGGCGCATCTGCACATTATGCGGCCCCAGGCTGGTTTTTGTCCTTTAGTTACTAGACTGAATAAGCTAAACCTCCTTGTGTCAGGAAGGACTCAGACCTAGCTCTAACTTGTCTCTTTGATTTCAGCTCTTACCTTGTAAATACTAAGGGCGCAAGTGGAGGTAGCTATTATATTGTTACCTGTTTGGAGGTCACCCAAGGAATTCCTCCTAAGACTGAATTGCTTCTACCGTTAATGCCACAGGCATGGAAGCCACTGATGGCCTTGGGTCAGGGTGTCCCAGGTCAAAAGCAGAAACAGCTTGCTGGATCTTACTGAAAAACAGCCCCCAAATTGTTGAGCTTTCCTGGGATTTCCCTTCACTCGCAACATGCAAGTTTGTCTAATAGAGGTACAACTTGATTAAGTGCCAGTACATCACAGATGCAATTATATTTAAGAACAAGCTACTTCTTCTAATCTCTCTGCCATCGCTGATTAATTAGACACTTTGAACTATGCCCAACTGTTTGAAAGCTGTGAAAAATACAACCTGCATAGTTAAAATTTCTGCACAAGCCTATTTCCTCGTTTGTGCCTGTATTCTTTTTTTTAAAACCTTTTTAAAAACCATTCTTTAAACATAATATGTATTTATACATGTTTCCAAACACACAATCTGGCTATTTTTTTTTTATCATGGTTAGAAATCCTTCCATGGTTGGCCAAGAAATACACTCACACTGTAAATGAAATAACAAAATACGTGAGAAGCCAATTGAATAATTGAGACTTACCTTCAGATTATTGTTCCGTTGGTCACACTTTCAAAATTTTCGTTTTCAATTTTTAAATCTTGCATGAATGCCTCAGGAAGATTTTTTTGCCATTGTTTTTAGGAGTATCTCTTTACTGAGGTTTTAAAATACTTTTGTTCTTAACCAGGAGTGGGATGGGGGCAGGGTGGTAACAGGGTCTAGAAACATTCTTATTTTACGACATATAATTATTAGCTATATATCTGGCACATGCTGTGCTAGTAATTTCTAGTCTTTTCTGTTATAGAGCTGTCTTTTAAAGTAAATGAGCACTGAAAGACCTATTATACACATGAAGAAACCCGGGGAGACTCTGAAATTGGCCCCGGGTGACTCACATGGTGGGGTATGCTAGATTGCAGGACCAGGACACCTGGACATGTGGAAGTAGATCAGTTAGAATATTTATGTATTTTTCTATCCCTGGGCTGTAACTTTCATCAATGGCGCATTCATATTCATGCTGGGCCTTGAACTCCAAAGCCTGCTTAGCTAAATCCCCATGGTCCTCACTCCCTAGAAAGCCACTATGGTTTGGACCATCTTTCCTTCCTTTGATTTAGCATTCCCAAAGGGGGACAAGTAACATTTCTTCCTACTTTTGAGGAAATACTTGAATTTGACCATACCTTTGTTTTATACACATATCCCTGCTGACTCCCTAATCTTCTTCCTGAATTCCAAACCGGATTTTGCCCTTTTCCGGAAAAGCCAGACTAAATCAAGATCTCCACCACTAGATCTGTCTCTCTTTATGGAGAATGAGGTAACTATCCACCCCTCTCTAAGCCAGATTGTTTGTGGTGGATGTGTAGAAAGTGGAACATAGTTGAAAAACTTTAGGTAATTGTGCAATCCTGAATTTTATTGACTTTTCCCCTCACCCTCCTAGGTAACAGCTTGCCTGATTGCTGTGGCTAAAACAGACCATGAAGTTCAAGTGCGCAGAGCTGCCATCCTCGTGATCGTGCTGCTGTTTCGGGGCCTCAGCCAGAAAGCTACTGAGGTAAGTCAGTTTCTCACCATATGCAGTTTCCGTACCTTTTTGGTTTTTTCCTTCTCATCAATCTCACCACAGGAGACCTCAGACCTTATCCCCAGAATAAAATCAGCCGAGATTTTGTTCTGTAGTAGGAAAGTTATATTGCTTGCATCTTTAATAGGAGTCCCTATTTCTTCTGAAATAGTAGGCAAACCACACCCTACTGCTGGAGGAGAACCAGAGCATAAGCCTGTGGATCGAGACTCTGAGTCCTGGTGTTCTTCTCAGAGGGGCAGACTCCAGGTGAGCGAACAGGAACACACTAAGCCTGCCTCTGGAGCCTGATCTTTAGTGACTGTCTCCCTGACTCCTTTCACTGTTCATACCAAATTACTGAAGGCTCTCATTTAAAAATGTTTCCTTTTTAGCTGTGAATTCAATCCACCAGATTTTAGTTGCTACATAAATTAAACATTTTTCCTTCTCCAAGTGGATTTGGTTGGATTTCTCCCTAGTGTGTGGCCAATACGGGAAGAAAGTATATATATCCATATGTGTGCTAAGAATGAGTGACCTCTAAATTAATTTGCCTCTTGATTTTAATGGAAACCCATTCCCAGATGAGTTTATGGAGAGAGTTTACATTAATAATTCACTTCCTGCCGTCCACAATGCTCACTGGTGGCTGGCAGATCAGTATTTAACTGTCAGTGAAGCCATTAGAAGAGTGTTTGTTTTGTCAGACCCACAGGCTTTATTCATGATAGAATGTTGCCACATGAAGTTCTTGACACCATTTTTGTGCAAGCATGAACTCATCAGTTGTCCCCTAGTTATTATCTAGGGTCTTGATGGTGGTGGGGAACACAAAGATCATAACTCAATAATGCAGATTAATTAAATAAATTGCTATCGGCTACAAACTGCCCTTGATGAGAGTCTGCTGTACAAGCGGGAGTTAAGAAAGTATTTTTCACCCATCCTTAAGATCTACAAAACCCTTGACAAATACACCATTGATATGTAAGTTGTTAACAAGAGTGGAAACTGGGTGAGAAGTATACAGGAATTCTCTGTGCTGTCTGTAAGTCTAAAATTATTTCAAAATAAAATTGTAGTTTAAAATGTGAATTACAACACTATTGAAATAGTTCCATACAACTGTGTGAGTGGGCCGTGGCAACCAGCACATCTGGGTACTTACCACTACTCACTGCTTGTCTTGGCCGGCGCTGCCCTTGCGGGCTGTGTGCTGTGCCTGGCTGCCGCCTGGCCCTGCCATGCTGCGGGCGCCATGGCACCGGGTGCTCCAAACTGCTGTGCCGGGCAGCAGGGGATAAGATGCAGCCATGGTGCACCGAGATCACCTCCACACAATGAAGGAGTGGTGGGTTCAGGTGGGGTGACTAGCCGTGCCCCTGTTTGTGGCCTATCTGTGTTTCCCGGCACTCCAGCTGTCTCCTGCTCTTCACTCGTGGAAGTCGTCAGGCAGATTTTTCACCTACGAGAGACTGCACATCTTCTACCAGGACTCTGTGGGTGTGGTTGGAAATCCTGAGATAGTTGTGCTTTTACCTAGGTTTCCAACTTCCAGCTGTGATTAGTACAAGATTTGGGAAGGTCTGACTGTGAGGTTTTAACGAGTGATTGCCCTGGGTTTCTTGGTCTTTGGTTGCAGTGACAAACAAGACCACATCACTGTTCCATATTTGAGCAGGCCAGCATCATAGAGGCATTTTTGTGGCAGCTGGGGCTCCAGAACCATAGGATCAACCTTTTGTCTCATGATTACAGAGGTATTGTTGCTCAGAAGGTGCTCTATAGGTTCGAGCAGAAATGATCTCGTCAGCTTACCGTGAGGAGTCTCTATCTGTCAAATGGAGGTATATTTCCTGAGATTCACCGTCCTCTCTTCCAAAAGCAGCTCAAGAATGGAGGCATGCTGGGGCGGCTGGGTGGCTCAGTTGGTTAAGCGTCCGACCTCGGCTCAGGTCACGATCTTGTGGTTTGTGGCTTCGAGCTCTGCGTCAGACTCTGTGCTGACAGCTCAGAGCCTGGAGCCTGCCTCGGATTCTATGTCTCCCTCTCTCTGCTTCTCCTATGCTCGCTCTCTATCTCTGTCTCTGTCTCTGTCTCTCTCTCTCTCTCAAAAATAAATAAACATTAAAAAAATGTTTTTAAATGGAGGCATGCTGTCACCCATCCTCACACGATTGACGCAGATTTCTTTGTATTCTCTCGAGGTCTCACCCCAGTCTATGGGCCGTACATCAAATGCTCTGGGAGTGAGCTGTGGGACATGTGGGCAGGGATACGCAACAATGACGAGAACTTAGTTATCAATAGTCTCTTGTGGTACATCATCCAGAGAAAGAAGTTTAGAACATGCTGGGTGGGAGCTCTTGCTTCTGTGACTATTCCCACTCATTTTATCGGTGGGCCATAGGATCCCACGAACCTCTATGCAGAGTTTTTGGAGCTGTGCAGGAAAACATTCCCATGGTCCACAGTGTCAATTCTAGCCACTCTCCACAGCTGGAGGACTCCATGGACTTCTTGAATGCATATATGGGCTTTATCAATTCCACTCCTTCTGAGCTAGAAGGAGTATCTTCCCTGTGTTACCTCCTCTACTCCCTTATCTGTTGTGTATTCCATTTAGGAAAAAATGTACTAAAGAGATCCTGACCACCGAACACCATTCTCTCACAGAAGTCCACCTGACTCACATTGGTGATCAACATATAGTTAAAAGCCTAGAGAAGCTCCGGCTAAGGATGACCCAACAGTCACCCTCCCCCATCCTTCGAATATCTGAGCGAGTATATGACTTGCCATTGTCTTTGTGCTCTCAGGAAATTCTGGTGGGCACTACTGCTCACTGATACAGAGAGACAGTCTTAGAAGTCTTTTTTTTTAATTTTTTAAAAATGTTTTTATTTATTTTTGGGACAGAGAGAGACTGAGCATGAGCAGGGGAGGGGCAGAGAGAGGGGGAGACACACAGAATCTGAAGTGGGCCCCAGGCTCTGAGCTGTCAGCACAGAGCCCGACGCGGGGCTCGAACTCACGGAGTGTGAGATCATAACCTGAGCTGAAGTCGGACGCTTAACTGACTGAGCCACCCAGGCGCCCCTTAAAAGTCTTTTTTTTTTTTTTTTTTAAATATATGAAATTTATTGTCAAATTGATTTCCATACAACACCCAGTGCTCATCCCAAAAGATGCCCTCTTCGATACCCATCACCCACCCACCTCTCCCTCCTACCCCCCATCAGCCCTCAGTTTGTTCTCAGTTTTTAAGAGTCTCTTATGCTTTGTCTCTCTCCCACTCTAACCTCTCTTTTTTTTTTTTTTCCTTCCCCTCCCCCATGGGTACCTGTTAAGTTTCTCAGGATCCACATAAGAATGAAAACATATGGTATCTGTCTTTCTCTGTATGGGTTATTTCTTAAAAGTCTTTTTAATATTTCTATGGACTTTTATGAAATATTTAGAAATGCTAATTTCTGGCCCATCCTTGATTGGAATCCTTTGGTAAAAAATGAGGAGAGGGTGCACCTCACCTGTACTTGAATGGCTGTAGGGGCACATGCTTTTTATTTATATTTATATTTTTATTTTTATTTGAGAGAGTGCAAGTTGGGGAGAGGGGCAGAGGGAGAGAGAAAGAATCTTAAGCAGGCTCCATGCTCTGTGTGGAGCCCAGTGCAGGGCTCGATGCAGGTCTTGATCTCAAGACCCTGGGATCATGACCTGAGCCGAAACCAAGAGTCAGCTCAAGCAAAGGAGCCACCCAGGCGCCCCAGGGCACGTGCTTTTTAAAGTTCTTTAAGCAACACAGCTTAGTGAGAGTGAGTCTCCCTTGTCATAACTTTGGATTTCGTTTCATCAGCTACTTTTAATTATAGACATTTTGTTAAAATAGGTTTTGGTTTGAATAATGCAGTATTCTAAGTATACTTTAAGACTATGATTTGCCTGCATGTATTACGTGTATTTTATAAGATACTAAACCAGAAGATACTCTGACAAAGTAGTGAACCTTATTACATAGGTTTAATTTCTGAATAAATTGAATTAAATCCAAACTATTTGCAGAATTTCCTGAAATCACAGGATATTAACCAGTAGCATCTGTGCCAGAGATTTACTGTTATTAGGCAATTCCAACAGCAAATAACAGCCTGATTCTTCATCCCTCAGTGCTCAGAAGCATGTCCCTCCTGAGCTGGAGGGGAAGGAATCGTTGTATTGTCTGAGTTACCTTGCTGAATGTACATGGATTCCTTTTATGACGATTGCTTGCCTTCTCATTGGTTGTCCCAGAGAGGCCTCCTCATGGAGCTTAGTAATTCCTGTACTTTACAGACAGGAAAATTCCAGAAACTTTAAGAACAAATACTGAAAGGCCTATGAGCAAATGGTGCTGAATTTTTTTTTTTTAAGCCACAGTTTCAGTTGTTTTAGTCAAAACAGGATTAAGTGATTATTTTAAATTCTTTTTTTTTTATTAACAACAGGTATAACAACTGAAACTGTTTATTTTCTATTAATAAAAATGGATTTTTACAAAAGTAGCAAAAAAGAAAACCTCTACAAGTGCATACACACCCTGAGTGAGTGAGGGGAGAGAGAGAGAGAGAGAGAGAGAGAGAGAGAGACTGAGACTGTGTGTGTGTGTGTGTGTGTGTGTGTGTGTGTGTGTGTGTGTCTGGTTAGTAAAGTGAGAGAAGAAATAGAAAGCCTACCCAGATTTCTCAGATCTGTGTGTAGCCAATGAAAGCAACACTCCTGGTCTCACCGGTGCTAACATAATTTGTGGCTGTGGAAGATGATTGTCACCTTCAAAAACCCATGTGAATGGAAAACCTCTCTCCTGTTCTCTATTCTGCACTCACAGAAATTTATAAATTGTGCTCACCCAGTGACTAAAGGAAAGGAAATGGGATGAGATGAATGTATGATTCCTCTTCCTGGTGCATCCTTAAGACCAGGTGTGTTAAATCTTGTAATCGTGGGTGTGATTATAATCAGGGGCACTTTAATGAGAAACGGAGATAACCACAAAGCTTTCAATCTAGGACTTATCTTTTCTGCTGTTTGCCCCCAGGAACAGCTGAAATGAAAGTGCCACTTTGTTGATGAAGTTGTGTGTGTGTGTGTGTGTGTGTGTGTGTGTGTGTGTGTGTGTGCATGTTTCCCTTCTAATCACTATTTTTCAAGTTATAGAATGCCAAAGATAATTCCAGGGTTCAGTGAATTTTCTCTTGCTGCTAGATGTGCCTGCTAAGGACCTCTGTGGTTCTGGCAGCTCAGAAAGGAGGCAGGAAATCCAGGAAGAGGTGGATGTTCAGAAGATCAGAAGACAGATTGGGATCAGAGAGGGAAGACCTCACTACCCCTACTCAAGAGGTAGCTTTTACCTCTTTCTCATTCAAAAGTAGCCAGAACATGGGGGCCTGGGTGGCTCAGTTGGTTAAACATCCGACTTTGACTCCTGTCATGATTACATAGTTCATGAGTTCGAGCCTGGCATCGGGCTCTGTGCTGATAGCTCAGAGCCTGGAGCCTGCTTTGGATCCTGTGTCTCCCTCTCTCTCTGCCCCTTCCTGCTTGTGTTTCTCTCCTCTCTCTCTCTCTTCCTCAAAAGTGAATAAACATTAAAAAAAAAAAAAAGTAGCCAGAATTTTGTGCAGTCAATATAATATCCACATTGGAGGGAGATATTACATACATTTTCTTATTGAAAAACTTACTTTCTCTGCTTAGCCTTATTTTGGCCTTATGGCCATGTCTGTTAACTGTTAATTTATTCCCATTGTAGCCTGAAGCCTAGGAGAGGCCAGAAGGAACTCCCATTTAACCGATTCTACCTTACCCTTGCTAGAAGTTAAATTCACTAGGGATGTTCAGAAGAGGAGGTAAGTTTAGATATGTGCCTTCTGTTGGCTTCAGGGTTCAGAACAGCCTTCCTCCACGTGTGGAGGGTAAGCTGAGGAACAGAATGAAAAAATTGTGCCTAACTATCCAGGCCTTCCCAGATCTTTGCACAGTGACTTGTTTAAGTATTGTAAATGTTTAGAACATCCATTTTCATAAATTCATTCCAAAGACAATAATGAATAATTGGGGTAGTAATGGCTGAGTAATAGCCGACAAGACTGGCCCTCCTTCAGATAGCAACTATAAATTCTGGACATAATATAGTAAGCAGCTACCTTGAGACACTGGAGAGCAGTCACATGCAGGCAGATTCTTATGGGGAGTCCATGCTCACAGGACAGGCATTGTATGGAGTAAGTTTCCATTTTCTTGGCTTTTAACTTAGGAAAAAGTCTATCCGGGAGCAAATGCAATGCAGGAGGGGCACTGGTGGAGATACCACAGTCTTTCTAGCCTGGAGAACCAGGACGTTGATCTGGAGAAACCGCAGTTTCAGGACAGAGAGGGGAAATTCTGGGATGGATAGATCCTGAGAAAGGATTCCCAAATTCTGTCTGCCTGAATCTCTTCCCGAACTTTTGAGCAAGCTAGATACAAGCTTGCTTTAAAAAAGAAGGAGGAGGTGCCTGGGTGCTCAGTCAGTTAAACATCCATCTCTTGATTTTGGCTCAGGTCATGATCTCATGGTTCGTGAGATCGAGCCCCATGTTGGGCTTTGTGCTGATGGTGCAGATCCTGCTTGGGATTCTGTCTCCCTCTCTCTCTCTGCCCCTCCTCTGCTTGCACTCTGTCTCCCTCAAAAATAAACAAAACATTTAAAAACAATTAAATAAAAATAAAGATAAGTGATCTGGAATGACCAGAGGCTCTCAGAAACCTAGCCCTATATTTCCTCTAGGAGCAATGTTTCAGTCTCCATTAATTCATTGTTCATGGCAACTTTGCAGAACATAACTACCATGAATAACGAGAACTGGCTGTATATAATAGGGAAAAAAATTGATGATCTTAGAAAAAAAGAATGAGTACTTTGGGACTGACTGTAGTTCTAGATTTATTGAGAGAACTACTACAGTCCTCTACACAGTTTGCAGAAAGCAGACTTCCAAGAACTATCAGGTACTTGAGAATTTTGCATATGGGTTTACAGTGACTATAAATTTGGCAACATTTTATATTGAAACTTTCTCCCTTGCATTTTTTATTTTTAATATTTATTTATTTATTTTGAGAGAGAGAGAGAGAAAGCATGTGTGAGCAGGGAAAGAGGCAGAGAGAGAGAATCCCAGGCAGGCTCCGCATTATCAGCACAGAGCCCGACGCGGGGCTCTGTCTCCCAATCCATAAGATCGTGACCTGAGCCGAAATCAAGAGTCAGACACTCAACTAACTGAGCCACACAGGCGCTCCATTCTCCCTTGCTTTTTAATATTAAAAGGTATTTCCTGGAGCATAGCTTTTCTTCCTTCTAATCACTAATTTTAGGTGACAAAAACCTAATCTATATTCTGTCTAGTAGGAGATAAGTAGTAGGCTTTTAGAATTCATTCCTTCAAGATGATAAACAAATCATCTTCTTCTTCTCCTCCTCCTCCTCCTCCTCCTCCTCCTCCTTCTTCTTCTTCTTCTTCTTCTTCTTCTTCTTCTTCTTCTTCTTCTTCTTCTTCTTCTTTTTTAAGTAATCTCTGTATCCAACATGGGGCTCGAACTCACAATCCCAAGATCAAGAGTCACATGCTCTTCCATCTGAACCACCCAGGTGCCCCAAGATGATAAACGAGTCTTAACACCAGGTCCTGTCTTTAAAAATAAGCAAACCCTGGAAACATCTTCTGGAGGAAGAGTTTGGGATTAATTATTAACTGATGGCTGAGGCAGGTTCCGAGCCAAACCCAGGTCTCCACCCAGGAATGATTTTTAATTCCTTCTTTGAATCCAGAGTTGGACTTGGATGACAGAAACCTCTTCCTGATAACATAATGAGCAGTGGCTTCATGAACATTTGTGCAGTCAGAGGTTACTCTCCTACTTCACTGTCCAGAGAAAGCAAACCCTGGCTTAAAAAAAAAAAAAAAAAAATGGCTCACGTATGATGTGATGCTTTTCTGGTTACAGCAATTACCCATGGTCCATCTAAAAGACTGAGTGCGTGCATCCTGGGTTCACCTTGTTTCCTGTCTGTCCAGACCAAGAACTGGGACCCGAGGAGGGTAGGACACTTAATCTCTGACACGGCACAAATGGCAAGTTATAAGTAAATGGGCAAGCTGAATGGAAACTTTCCTTCCTTTTATTGGTTTTGTTCTATCCTGAAAGTTATTTTGGCAACATTTGGTGTGGTTTTGGTGCTATGTGTACAGTAAACGGGCCCAGTTCCTTCCCAGAGCCAGTTTCACACATTGCTCCTTTTAACAGATCGAAGGCTCTGTGTGAAGAGTAAATGAAAAGAACATTTATGTAAACATGACTGTGATCCAGGTAATAATTATTCCCCTGTAAACTTTGAAAAAGTGCTTGGGAGAGAGTGCCCTTCCAGGACTGAAATTAAAGAGATTCTTCCCTTCCTGGGAGCACAGGGCTATAGCCAGTTGATCAAGGCAGCAGTTCTGCTGATCATCTGCCAATGGCCAGGGCTTGGTGTTTACAGTATTGATATTCTTCATTAAAGACATTTAATAAGAATTCAGCATTTGTTAGCGGCGCCTGGGTGGCTCAGTCGGTTAAGCGTCCAACTCTTGGTTTCGGCTCAGGTCATGATCTCATGGTTCGTGAGTTCGAGTCCCACATTGGGCTTGGTGCTGACAGTGCGGAGCCTGCTTGGGATTCTCTCTCTCCCTCTCTCTCTCTCTCTCAAAATAAATAAATAAATAAGCTTAAAAAAGATTTAAGGAATTCAGCATTTGTTGGACAACGTTTACAATGTCAAAAGAGACGGTGGCTTAGAGGGACTTTCAAATAAGTCATAGGTTTATAAATGGCCTCTTCCCCCCAAACACTTCCTTCTTTTCTCTCAGACAATATAGTTGCTGCCCCTCATTTCATTCTTAGAAGATGGGATCCTCTCGGGCTCCACAGTGGTTTCCCGGGTCTGCCTAACAAAGTGCCACTGACAACAGAACTTTGCTGTCTCGTAGTTTTGGAGACCTAGAGGTCCAAAATCAAAGTGTTGACAGGGCCGTGCGCCCTCTGAAACCTGTAGGAAAGTTCTTCCTTCCTTCTCGCTTCCAGTGCTTTGCAGGCAGGCTTTGGCATTTATTGGCTTGCAGACACATCGCTCCAGTCTCTGCCTTTGTTGTCACATGTGTTCTCCTTGTGTGTCTCTGTCTTCACGTGGCTTCCTTCTTCTCAGGACACCAGTGCTGGATTAGGGCCCCCCTACTCTACTATGACCTTAACTAGTCACATCAGAACAACCATTTCCAAATAAGGTCACATTCTGAGGTACTGGGGGTTAGGACCTCATGGTGTCTTTTTTGGGGGGAACACACGTTTCAACCCATAATTCCATAATGCTCTCTCTTTTGTGCTTATGCTTCTCCACCTCTTCCTCACTGCCACATCTTAAGAAGCCTGTTCTGGGGGGTGCCTGGGTGTCTCAGTCCGTTAAGTAGCCGATTCTTGATCTCAGCTCGGGTCATGATCTCATGGTTTGTGAGTTCAAGCCCCACGCTGGGCTCTGTGCTGACAGTGCAGACCCTGCTTGAGATTCTCTCTCCCTCTCTCTGCCCCTGCTCCACTTGTTCTCTCTCTCTCTCTCTCTCAAAATAAATAAATAATTTTTTTTTTTTAAAAGAAGCCTGTTCTGTGTAGGGTATCTCTTCTTTGTCACATTCTTACTTTTTTTTTTTTTTTCCTGCTTTAAGGGCCTGTACCACATACTGTACCCTCAGGAAGACCAGAGAAGCAGTGTTTGTGACATGCTTACCTTGAAAGAACTTAATTCTGACATTTGACTAGAAAGAATAAGGAGGAGCATAGAATAATTTTTTGGACTATTGGCCTTGGTGCAAATCTCTTAACCCCCCTGAACCTCATTTGCACATCCGTCCCATCCCCCTGACACAGATGTGGCAAGAATTAGAAGGGATAACTTGGCAAATGCTTCACACTGTGAAGCGTTGCAAATGTGAAAGATGACAGTGATGATGACTACGACTCATCTCGGGTGGTGGCAGTATTGTCATTGCTATTACTACCCCCACCGCCACCACCACGGCCACTACTACTATGTCATCCTTAGATTTGCTGGGGTTTTGAACAATATTTTAAAATCCACCAAAGGTAATTTCATATTTGTTCTGAATGAATAGGCAATTATTTCCTGGCTGGAACTTTTAGAACCTTACACTTTGTCACTCCAGGCTCACACCATCGGTCATCTCAGACTTGGGAAAGATAGACTTTATTATGTGGAATCCAGCCTTCTAACTCTGTGCAAGGATCTCATGATTACATATGCCACCTCGTTCTTCCTCATGGACAACGACTCGACTGGAAAAGTATAAGAACCTAGATGCTTTGGGGGCACTTGGGCGGCTCAGTTGGTTAAGCATCTGATTCTGGATTTCAGCTCAGGTCACGATCTCACAGTTCGTGAGTCCAAGCCCCACGTCAGGCTCTGCGCTGACAGTGAGAAGTCTGCTTGTGATTCTCTTTCTCTGCCCCTCCCCTGCTCATATCCTCTCTCTCTCTCAAAATAAATAAATAAAACTTAAAAGGCGGGGAGGGGGCGCCTGGGTGGCTCAGTCGGTTGAGCGTCTGACCTGGGCTCAGGTCATGATCTCACGGTTCATGAGTTTGAGCCCTGCATCAGGCTCTGTGCTGACAGCTTGGAGCCTGGAGCCTGCTTCGGATTCTGTGTCTCTCTGCTCCTTCCCTGCTTGCACTTTGTCTCTCCGTCAAAAATAAATAAACATCAAAGAGAGAGAGAGAGAGAGAGAACCTACATGCTCTGCAGTTACTGAACAAAGGACTTAATATATGTCCAGACATGATTTGACCTCCAACACTGTCATTCTCTCCCTTTCTTCTGTATCACTATGAGGCAGTGGTTATAGCACCACAAAATAATAATAATGCTGTCTGCTTTCATAAAGCAGACACTGAGCTAGGTGCATTATTGGACTATCTCAGTTGATTCAGGAGCACTGAGGGGTAGGTGTCCCCATTTTACAAATGACTAAAGGAAGACCCTCAGAGATTAACCTGTACTCTACCTGGCTTTTCTGTTCCCTAACTTTATTTTTGAGAGACAGCATGAGCAGGAGAGGTACAGAGAGAGAGGGGGACAGAGGATCCAAAGCTGGCTCTGTGCTCACAGCAAAGAGCCCAACGTGGGGCTCAAACTCACGAACCGTGACATCATTACCTAAGCTGAAGTCATACTCTCAACCAACTGAGCCACCCATGTGCCTCTGGGCCACTGACTTTTTAAAGAAAGAGTAAATAGGGGAGCCTGGCTGGCTTGGTCAGGAGAGCATGCGACTCTTGATCTCACAGACATGAGTTCAAGCCCCACAATGGGTGTAGAGTTTACTTAAAAATAAATAGAATAGAGTAAAATAAAATAAAATAAAATAAAAGCAAATAAAGATTATTTTAAAGCAAATAAGTACACCAGTAGTTGATGAAAGTATCCACTAAGCAATCACCAGTTTCTTTGCCATGGTGAGAATATTTAAAGTAACATTTTAGTTAATCAAGACTTGTACCAAGTTCCATTTCCTATTCAGCCATCTACGTTTTCTGTAAATAGCAAAGTTCTCATCACTTCTGTGTGGCAAGGGGTTGCCAGAAAAACTATGGTGATTTTTTACACCTGTTATGTATGTTTAGAAGCTTGTCTTATTCTGTTAAAGCCCAATATAATTTTCTATCTTTTCCTTTCTAAGACCCAGTCAGACCAGAAGCACAACTTCTCAAATGTTCGTTCCCACACAGTAACAATCAAATGTTTAGTCATTAACTAAAGAATGCCTGTTTTTCCAAGGATCTCTACCATCTGTCAAATACAAGATTTGTATATGGGATAGTAATTCAGATATCATACCCTTACATCACTGAGTTAAAGAGGGTTTATAGCTAGAAAACCCTGGATAGTATCCGGGGCAGTTTTCAGGGGTGTATTTGTCCCAGGATCTGAGCCAGCGTCTGAGAGAGGAGGGCTAGAAGGTGTCAGGCGAGGAGTGTGCCAGGCTGGAGTCAGAGCCAACCTAAGGGAAGTTGAATGGGAGAAAGGCAAGGCCAGGTCCAGGCAGATGAAGACACTCCCACCAGGCCACGGCTGCTGATCTAAAGGGAGGTAAACGAGTGCTGTGTTCATTGATAGCGTAATAGCCCCATTCCCCCTTGCCTCGTATTTTGTTTAATCTCATTTAATCTTAAATGGAGGTATAACTCGTATCTATAAAATTCACCTTTTTAAAGTGTGCATTTCAGGGTTTTTAGTGTTTCATAAAATTGTTCCAACACCACCACCATCTAATTCCAGGGCATTTCATTACCCCCCAAAAGAAGCCTTGTAGCCAAGAGCAGTCATTACCCGCCATTTCCCCGCTTGTCCCCAGCTCCTGGCCACCACCAATCTACCTATTGTCTATGGATTTGCCTTTTCTAGACATTTCATATCAAAGGAATCACATAATATATGGCCTTTTGTGTCTGGCTCTTTTCACTTAGCATAATGCAGTCAAGGTTCATCTTGTATTGTAGCCTACATTGGGATTTCATAACCTTTTATGGATGAATAATATTCCATTGTATGAATATACCATGTTTGTTTATCCATTCATCAGTTGATGGACATTTGGGTTATTTCCACTATTTGGCTATTTTAAATAATGTTGCTGTGAACATTTGTGTGTACACTTTCATGTAAACATATGCTTTCGTTCTCATGAGTATATGCCTAGGAGTGGAATTGCTGGGTCATATGGTATCTCTGCATTTACCTTTTTCAGGAGCTGCCAGACTATTTTCCAGCTGCATCATCTCCCATTCTCAGCAGCAATGTCTGAGGGTCCAAATCCTCCACAGTCTGATTAACACTTGTTACTGTCTTATCATTTGCTAGGATTATCGCCACCCTAGTGAGTGTGAGGTGGTGTAGTTTAAATTTGCATTTCCCTGGTGGCTAAAGATGTTGAGCATTGTTTCATGAATTTATTAGCCATTTGGATATCTGCTTTGGAGAAATGTCTATTCAGAATCTTTGCCCATTTTTTAAATTGGGTTACTTGTCTTTTTATTGTTAGTGTGTTTGTTTTTATTTATTTTTATTTTTTTTAACGTTTTATTTATTTTTGAGACAGAGAGAGAACATGAACAGTGGAGGGTCAGCGAGAGGGAGACACAGAATCTGAAACAGGCTGCAGGCTCCGAGCTGTCAGCACAGTGCCCGACGCGGGGCTTGAACTCACTGACCGTGAGATCATGACCTGAGCCGAAGTCAGTCGCTCAACCGACTGAGCCACCCAGGCGCCCCATATGTGTGTTTGTTTTTTAATTGGGATTTTCGTATCTAAAAATGTCATTCATAGTTTTACAAAGCTTAAATCAAAGATCCATAGTCCCATCCTCCCTTTTACCCTCCATTCTCTCTTCCCATTAGCAACTGTTTTCAACTTGATTAGCTGTTTCTTTAAGTGTTTACTTCCATATTTCTTTTTTTAAATGTTTATTTTTGAGAGAGAGAGAGAGAGAATGAGTGGGGAGGGACAGAGAGAGATGGAGACACAGAATGTGAAGCAGGCTCCAGGCTCCAAGCTGTCAGCACAGAGCTCAACGTGGGCTTGAACTCATGAGCCATGAGATGATGACCTGAGCCAAAGTTGGATGCTTAACTGACTGAGCCACCTACGCACCCTAACTTCCATATTTCTTTATTTTTATTTTTTTATTTTTTTATTTCTAGAGAGAGACTGTCTGCAACTCAGGGGAGAGGGACAGAGAGAGAGAGAGAGAGAGAGAGAGAGAGAAAGAGAGAGAGACTTTTAAGCAGGCTCCACTTGCAGTGCAAAGCCTGACGCGGGGCTCAATACCACGACCTGAGCTGAAATCAAGAGTCGGATACTCAAAACTAGGGGCACCTGGGTGGCTCAGTCAGTTAGGCATCCAACTTTGACTCAGGTCATGATCTTACTGCTCATGAGTTCGAGCCCCGTGTTGGGCTCTGTGCTGACAGCTCAGAGCCAGGAGCCTACTTCGGATTCTGTGTCTCCCTCTTTCTCTGCCCCTCTCTCACTCACGCTATGTCTCTCTCACTCTCTCACAAAAGTAAACATTAAAAAAATTTTTTTTTAAAAGTTAGATGCTCAACTGACTGAGCCACCCAGGTGCCCCTACTTCCATATTTCTAAGTAGCATGCTTACATTGCTCTTTCTTGATTTTTCAACACACTTTTTGACTTCCTGCTAGATCTAATATGTACAAGTGGGACTTCGTCAGTGATTATGTTCCTAAGGTCCAGAAGACTGGCCTGCAGTGAGAATCAATGAAGCAGCATAGTGGCTTAGACTTAGAATGTAGATTCTAGAGCTAGAATGTCTAGGATTGAAGCCTAGCTTTACAACTTACTGGCAGTGAGACCCTGCACAAGTTAGTTAACCTCTCTGTGCCTCGATTTCCTCATCTGTAAAAATGAGGATAATCATAGTACATAGGGTTGTTTTTTAAAATTAAATGACCAGGGGGTGCCTGGGTAGCTCAGTCGGTTAAGTATCTGACTTTGGCTCAGGTCATGATCTCACCGTTCATGAGTTCGAGCCCTGCATCAGGCTCTGTGCTGACAACTCAGAGCCTAAAGCCTGCTTCCAATTCTGTGTCTCCCTCTCTCTCTCTCTCTCTGCCCCTTCCCAGCTTGAGTTCTCTTTCTGTCTCTCTCTCTCTCAAAAATAAACATTTAAAAAATGTTTAAGATTTTTTAATTAAATGACCTTATGTATATAAAGCATTTAGAACGTATAGGTTCTAAAAGCTCAATATGTATTAGTATTATTATTAATATGCCCCAAATATATGCACTCTCCTTCCCCATTTTCCCTATACAATTACATTACAGTTTTTGCTGTATCAACATTTAGTGTTTATGTTACTATGACTGTAAATATTATCCACAACTGAGCCATATTATCTACTATGGTTACATTTCCTTTCTTGTATGAATTTTGGATTTTTCGGATGTTAATAAATGTCTCAGGTTTATTTTTGTTACTTTTCTGTGAACCTATTACCAATTTGTCCCCCATGCTAAATGTTTATAAATCTCTTAAAAGATTCAAACATATCAAGTGCTCTAATAGTTTCACCTTCTGAGAGACATATCTCCTATAATCTTTCATTCACTTGCTCTTGTGTGGACTAGTTACTTTCTAAGACTACTGCAAGATTTAAGAACACAGCACTTACAAGTTAACGATGCTTTGTGTGCATGGGCAATACTTATGGACTGGTGAACTTTATAGGAGGGTGATGATATAGCCAAGTCATTTCATTAGGAGACTTACTTTCACTGGTAGACATCAAGACTCTCTGAAGTTGTTTTCTTTGGGGCTGGTCAGAGAATTGTCTGTTCTTCTACCTAGAGGATGTGAGCCCAGCTGCCAGGGTTATGGAAGATGAGTGGAAGAAGGAGGATGGCAGTCTCGTCATTTTGTATGTAGGTTTTCACTTAATCCTATTTTCAACATGGTAGGCTCATCCTTATCGGTACCTGATGTCTGTCTATCCATAGTCTCTTTGGTTGGATCCTCTAAAAGGGTAAACTCCAAGCTTCTGCTGTGGTTGGGGAAGGGCAGTTACCTGGGTACCCAAAATGGAAGGCATCATGCCACCTACTTAGTACTCAAACAGACTTCCAACCAGGGCTTCTGTTCACCTCCATTTTAAGAGGTGAACTTTTTTGAGTTTCTGTGGTACATTAGGCTTGCTTCTGGGTTTAGTGAATCGATTTTTTATCCAAACCAAGACACTTTTGAGAGAGAAAGAGGACACTTATTAATTTTATAAGTGCAACAGATGTAAAACATATTAACCTGGGCAAATCAGGATTATGACCCTAGAATTCATCCATCTGCTTTCTAGCATCAAAACTTTTATTGCTATTGCCTTGTTAGTGCTTTTTGTTCTGATAGCTTAATGCTACTTTTTCTCCCTTTGCTGTCCTTTTAGTGGGGTTCCAGGAAAGAGGACTGGTGTGTGCATGTGTTCAGTCCACCAGCTTTGAGACGGCAGCTTCTGTTCTTCCCTCTTATAGATGAAGAAAGTAGGTATGGAGGACATATGTGACTATAGTCAGAACTCTTTTGGTTTTAAGCAGCAGAAACCTAGTCTGTTTCTTTAAGCAACAGAAACTAGCTTAAGCAGAGAACTTTTTAGCCTGCGAGATCCAAAGAAGGGCTGAATAGTCATGTTGTGGGAAAATATGGATGGAGCTGGCTATCAGTGACTCCTAGAATCAGGAATTAAAATGCCCCATATCTTGTCTCTACTTCTTCTGTATTTCATCTTTGTTCTTTTGCACTGGCATCTAGCTTTCTTCCTGTGGCAGCAATATGACCACTGACAGTGACCCATGGTTGCTCTTATACCCAACACTCAGAGATTCCCTCCCTACCTGGCCCCAAATGCAAAAATTCCAGGAAAGAAACTTAACATTCCAGCTAGGATCAGATGCCCATCCCCCTATCGACCAACGTAGATGGGCCAGGTAGGGTATATGGAAATGCTGTTTGTATAAAACCACGTTCAGCCTCCATTGTACCCATCTGTGAGAGAAGAGCTGGGGTCAGTGCCTAGGAGTAGGGGATAGTCCCATAGATTGCCTCAACAGTAACTTGGCCAAATCCTATGACAGTAGTGATGGGTTTGAGAAATAAAGCCAAAAAGATTACAACTCAGTACCTTACTGTGACTGTTAAAATATCAACGTTCAACCTTTTCTAGTGATAACATACATGACAGTTTGGAAGCCCTGACATTTAAGACTGTACCCTTTCTGCCTCTTCTGCACCATCATTTGCATAGATCTACATATGTTAGAACTTGGTTTGTCTTCCTCTTCTGCATCAGACACACTATTTTATTTCCTGTAGGATAGCCTATTCTTTGCCCTTCATATCCTTTTTTTTAAGTTTTATTTTTACATAATCTCTATATCCAGTGTGGGGCTCAAACTCACAGCCCCAAAGTCAAGAGTCACATGCTCCTCTGACTGAGCCAGCCAGGCACCCCTTACCCTTCTTTCCTGATGTAAAAAGGCCAATAAGAAAGAAGAAAGTATTGCCAAACTCAGAATTTATACACACACACACACACACACATATATATACAGTTTGTTTATTTTGAGAGAGAGAGAGAGAGCAAGAGCAGGGGAGGGGCAGAGAGAGAATCCCAGGCAGGTTCCACACCATCTGCACAGAGCCTGACATGGGGCTTGAACTCACAACCTGCGAGATCACGACCTGAGCTGAAACCAAGAGTCAGATACATAACCACCTGAGCCACCCAGGCACCCCCAAACTCAGAACTTTAGAATGTTAGAGGTGGAAGAGGACTTAGAGACTCCTTAATTTTATTTCACAAAAATTTTCCTTGGCTTATTAACTTATGAGTTGTTCCTCTGACATGAGGTCTTCATGATCAAATAAGCTTGGAAAATGCTGCATATGACTACATGTTTTTCTCTTGTCGATTAGGTACATGTTAGCCTATTAAAGAGTCTGAGAAGGCCTGCAGCAAAGAAAACTAACAATTCCTCAACTCCTTTACCAAGGAACCCTTTTTTCATTATAAGCATGCCAAGTAATAATGTTCCATGGAACATACTTTGGGAAATAATCCAACTGCTTATTTTATGAATGAGGAAATAAAGTTCATGAAGAGACAGTGGTTACAAATTTCCAAAGCTAATGCCAGGAAGAACTAGCACTCATTTCCATTTGTTCCTGGTCGCTTGCATTGGCCAAGTGCTAATAAAAAGATAGCATCTCTCCCTCTTCCTTTTACTTAATTCACTCATTCACTTGGAACAAGGTTCGTCTTATTCTCCAGGGTATCTTAGGTGACATCATAAAGGGAGCACAAGTTAAAGCACCAGATTTGGGAGTATCTGCTGTCAGCTCCCTTTCTCTTGATCAGACCCAACACACTTTTATTATAACAAATTATTATACCAAATATTTTGGTGTTTCCCCTTTATTCTCCTGAAATTAAATTTGTAACTTCTTTACCTACATGTATATTTTATTTTATTTTTAATGTTTATTTATTATTTTGAAAGAGAGACAGAGCGTGAGCGGAGGAGGGACAGAGAGAGAGGGAGACACAGAATTGGAAGTAGGCTCCAGGCTCTGAGCTGTTAGCACAGAGCCCGATGTGGGTCTTTAACCCATGGACTGTGAGATCATGACCTGAGCTGAAGTTGGTTGCTTAACCGACTAAGCCACGCAGGTGCCCCAACCTACATGTATATTTTAAAAATCAATATAATGCCCCAACTATAATATATAAAGGAGGAATAAAAGGCTAAGAGTTTATAATAAAATAACATGGTTTCTTTTTTTATTTTCTTAATATTTATTTATTTTTGAGGGAGAGAGAGACAGAGCATGAGCAAGGGAGGGGCAGAGAGAGAGGGAGACACAGAATCCGAAGCAGGCTCCAGGCTCCAAGCTGTCAGCACAGAGCCCAACGCGAGGCTTAATCTCACAGACCGTGAGATCATGACCTGAGCTGAAGCCAGACCCTTAACTGACTGAGCCACCCAGGTACCCCCAAAATAACATATATTTTAATATATAAATGTCTAGGCAACTCTAAGATATGATGAACTATTATTTGGTTGCTGTTGTATGTAGAGTTGTCATGGATGTAACACCCACAAATACAAAATCATACAGATATCAGACGAGCAGCTCAGAGGTACATTGTAGAGCTTGATTTTCCAAAAGAGTAAACTGCTCTCTATAAAATTGTAAACAAATGAAAATATTATTTTCTCTTAGTTTATATGGTAGTTGCAATTCTGAAACTCCATAAAAATACTTTGAGCATTTACTCTATGATAGCACTTATATCTAAGTGCTTTACATTAATTAATTCACTTAATCTTCATTGTCCATTTAGGTATGATTAATGTCCCCATTTTATACATGAGGAAACTAACAGAGAAGATAAGTAACTTCTCCAACAACTAGTAAGTGGCAGGGCAGTAGTAGATAAATCCAGGCAACACGGACAGGCATGAATGTTCAGTGACTGTCATCTGAAGGACTCAGCGACCAAATCACTTGGGCATTTTCTGCACAAATAGGCCAACAGAAGGCTGCTTCAGATCCTGGAAACCTGATACCCAAAAGGAAAACAGGCCAGACTACCTCCTGACAGCTTATTTACTGTCTGCCCTGGAGAAGGATGGAACAGTGAGAGGACAGTGTTTGGGGCTGGCCTTGGACCCAGGTGCCCTGACCTCCCAGGACCTGCCAGAGTGAACTCTTCACAGAGTAGAGACAGGAAACAGCCCTGGCTTCCTTTTACCCTACCACATGTTCCACTATCTCCTGCCAGAAGTTCAGGCCAACCATGGACTACGCCATCCAGCAACTTCCCCCAGTGTATACAGAACCGAAAAAAGCAGGGAGCAGACCAAACACCTTCAGGCTGCTAGGCTGGGGAGTAAGAGTCCTGGGACTTTCCTTCTGCCCTGCAGCCTGATTGGAATCATTTCTTCCTGTAATAATCAGATGGGCCTCTGGGTTGGAAAACCCACATGTCTTTGCTTCATCCTCTGCAGGGAAGGAGTTCTGACCCTACCCTCCTTGGAGTGAAATGACAGTTAGGATTGATGCTCTGGAGTCCATTCCAGCTCATTGCTCATTGCTCCATGGTTTGTTTGCTCTTAGCAAATCTGCTCTGAATACATTGCATGTTCTCTGAGGGTTAGTATTTAATAATAGAACATTTATTAAGGGCTTATGTATGGCAGGCAAAGCACCAGCTTCTTCACATTCATGATCTCGTGGAATCCTCCTAACAACCCCTCTGAGATAAACATGCTTATTAACTCTATTTACAGATAAGAAAATTGAGGTCCAGAATACTTACATTTAGATGCACAGGTCACACAGCCAGTAAGAGCTAGAACTGAATACAAACTCAGGCTCCCTTATTGCCAGCTTGGCTGTTGTGACGGAACTAATTAGAACTGGCCTGAGATGATACTTGAGGAAGAGGTAAACTGTTACAGGTATATTGGGACAAACTTGCATTCCTACGACTCCTGTTTCCTTAACCACTCCACTTGCTTCAACTCTGTAATTCTCCAGGGTTGACAGGTATTCATTCAGTCAGCATGGTAGGGGAACTACAGCTAGAGAGATCTTTCTGAAATGCAAGTCTGCTGAAGCCTAGTCCCCAGCTAACATTTTTACCCTGATCCATGAGATAAAAACCAGGCTTCTTCACATGACACACAAGGCCCTTTATATTCTGGATCTCCCCCGACTTCTCTGTCTCCTCCGTACTTCTCCTCAAATGCCCTGACAACCTCATGCCAGCCCCAGATAATCTGCAGACTGTTTCTTGCCGACATCTTGGTCTCTACTAAATGTTCGTTTATTTATTTTGAGAGACAAAGTGCATGAGCAGGGAAAGGGCAGAGAGGGAAAGAGAGAATCCCAAGCAGGCTTCTGGGCTGTCAGCACGGAGCCTGACCTGAGCCAAAATCAAGAGTCAGATGCCTAAGCGACTGAGCCACCCAGGCGTGCCAGTCCCTACTATTTCTTATGCCACCAATGCCTTCTTTTCCCCTCACCTGTCCATCTGATTAGCTTTTTTTCACCCTTTAGGACTCTACTTAAATTTTATACTCTTTGTGAAAAGCCTTTCCCGGTTTCTCAGGTGAAATTAGTCCTCGCTTCTCCAGGCTCCACAGTACTTTACATATCAGCTCTGGACTAGAGGAGATAGTGTGATGATTTCTTCATGTCTGATGCCAACAGGTGACTGCGAACCCCTGAACACACCAGCCACCTTTTTTTTTTAATTGTGGTAATAGAAACATAACACAGAATTTACCATCTTAACCGTTAAAATATTTTTCTTTTATTTTTTTATTTTTAGAAAGAGAGCATGAGCAGGGGAGAGGGGTAGAGAGGGAAAGAGAGAGAATCCTAAGCAGGTTCCACGCCTCTTGTGGAGCCCAACATGGGGTTCGATCCCACGACTCTGGGATTAGGTGCCCCTCATCTTAACCATTTTTAAATGTACAGTTCAGTAGCTTTAAGTATATTCATACTACTGGGCAACCAGTACTGCCACCCCTCCACGGAACTCTTTTCATCTCTGTACCCATTAAATACTAACTCTCATTTTCCTCTCCCTCGGCGCCTGGCAATCCCCATTCCCTCTGTCTGTGTGAATTTGACTACTCCTTCCATTCACTTTTATATTCCCCACATCTCACACACTGCTTTGCACAAAGTAAGTACTTAATGAATGTTTGTTGAGAGAGTGCACGAAATCTTTTCTCTAAGAAGCATGGAACACATCTCTTAAATTTCTTTGCACCTGCCTTTATGATAAATAGATTTCCTAGATCTTCAACTGGAAATTCTGGGATTTCCAAGCTCTTGCAGTGTTCAAGTTTCCCAAGAGCAGAAGTTGTTGAAACAAGTTCTCACTAGGAGGGAATTTTACCCTCCTTTACTTAGAAACGCCTAAAGTTTTCATTGCAGTTGGGTTGTAGACATGCTGTCCAAATCAGCTGGGAGAAGAACTGAGGCAGAGTGACAGGATGCATATGGATGTTCCGTCAGAACCTTCTGCATTTCACAACTTGGCTTCTTGACACACACACACACACCATAGATATACTATGTGTGTGCTACATATATAGCAGTATATGTGTATGGGTATGTATATATATACACTTCTGTTCAAAGTTCTAACGCATGTATTTCCCTTAATTCCTCCCATCTGGGCAAAGGTTTCTGCCATAATTCCAGCTAACGTAGCAACAGAGACAGCTGCATTTGTTTTGTCCTTTCGTCTTCTTAAAGAACGCATGTTGGTAGCCTGTAACTTTCTATGTCTTCAGAATCGCACTTCACGTACACATTGTTTAAGAAGAAATTTTTTAAATATTTTGGAAAAATGATGCAGTGCCAATTTGTGGATCAGAAATGATTTTGAGGGGCACCTGGCTGGCTCAATTGGTGGAGCATGTGACCCTTGCTTTCAGGGTTGTGGGTACAAGCCTCACATTGGGTGTAGAGATTACTTAAAAATAAAATCTTTTTTTTTTTTTTAGAGAGAGAGCACAACTGGTAGAGGGAGAGAGAATCTTAAGCAGGCTCCGTGCTCAGCACAGAGCCTGATGCAGGGCTCAATCTCATGACCCTGAGCCGAAATGAAGAGTCGAATGCTTAATCGACTGAGCCGCCCAGGTGCCCCTAAAAATAAGATCTTAAAATGATTTTGACCCCATTCCCTTTGGAAAATAAAAACCTGACTGTTGATAGTTAAGAAAATTCCAAGAAGTGTAATAGGTTATGTCCAAATCACGTCACCCTTATTAAACTGGCACTTAGATTTTTCCCAGGCAGTGTTGTTACTTTCAAAACCATGGTGTAACTCCTAGTCTCCCACCCAGGGTTTTTTCCTAACCTCCCACACTACTGCATGCTGGCTCCTTATTAGAGTCACCTGGAGAGCATAAAAATCATAAAAATAAATTAAAACATTTTTTAAAAAGCCCTTAGTCCTAACCCCTATGAATCAGAGTCTTAGGTGTGAGGTGGGGGCCCAGACATTTTAAACATTCTCCAGGGAATTGTAATGTGTAGCAAGGGTAGGAAATCACTACGCTAGAATGATGGTGTTGTGCAGAGGCAACATGTGGGCTTTGTAGCCATACTTTGGTGTGGGTAGCAGGGTTTTTCTTTCTGGTCTAGTCCACACCATGTACGTATTAGTACATAATGCAAACTCCATCAGGACCTCTGATGCATCAGTGACTGGTTTTCTCTGGCCTTTGGTTCCTGAGGCATCGTGCACAGAGTCTAGAATTCCATTGAGTAGATGCCCTCAAGAGAGTGTCCTGTCCTTCCCCTGTGGACTATTCCAGCTAGACCTGAAGCTGTGTGATCGGGGTTTGCCTGGGGTGATGCAGGTTGCCCCAAAAGAAACCCAAACCTATGGTCAGCCAGTAGCCCAGTTACAGCTCCCCCTGCTCCCTGCCCAGGCTCCATCCAAATAAACAACTTTGATGGGGCAGGGAAAAGGTCAGATTTTCTCCATCGCTTCCTTTTGCATATTGGATTTCCTAGTAACTGCACATATTTAAAAGCAAAGTTTATAGAGTTAGCCCTGACGCAGGTTTGAACTCTGGCATGTCCTGGAGCAAGTCACTGAAACTGCTCTAAATCCTTTTTTCCCTAATTTTAAACTGAACCTAACAGCACCTGTCTTATAGGATTAAATGAGATACTGTGTGCGAAGGGCTTAGCACAGTGACTGAAACGTCATATAAACACTCAGTAAGTAAATGGTAGTAGTGAGCCTTTTGCAGGCATTCATCCCGTGGGAGGCATCAAGCAAGCTTAGGCGGGGAGCAGGACTGGGGTCCCTTAGCAGGGTGTTTGCTGGAGAGAGCCTCCCGGGCCAGCAAAGTGGAGCCCTTTCCCCACGCGAGGTCACAGAGCACAGTTTAAAAGCTGAGATTGTAATCACCTTTTAAGGACAAAGCTCCCCATCTCCTCTCCCACATGCAGCAGCCTGCTGCCTTTGCACACACTCCGGCCATTTTTCCTGCCTTCTTTGTTCTATTTCCGTGCCTGTGGGGGTGAAGGAAAGCTGCCGCCTTCCTCAGGTTGCTATTTAAAGACATTGTGAAAGATGCTGCGGCGACCGCTCCTGGCCCTGCCACTGAGAGGGGGATACAGCCCAGTGGGCACAGGTCTGGCCCCTCGAAGCCCTGGATAGCATGCCTCCGCCTAAGCCAGCCTAAGGGCACGCCGTTAGGGGTTGTGTCGGTGAGTCTGATCGCCCACTTTTTGTTTAGGACTCCCGAACTGTCACCCCTACCAGGGGTTAACCATAGTGTCTGTCTTGGTCTTTGTCCCTAAACTGCCAACCTGCCTACGTCCCTGCATTTTCGGCACTTGACCAGTTAAAAATCTCCCGCTTCATTCTTCAGTGAAAATCACACATGATACTCCCCTCATCCTCTCCCCACCCTTTTCTCCAATTTGCACTTGAGATACCCTCCGCATTTAACAGCCAGACACAAACCAGAAAGGGTAAAAATGCCATTTATCTCTAGGTCTAGCAGAGAAAAATACTTTGGAAATAAAAGGGTTTTGAAAAGCTCAGTAACCTCCGGTTAATAATAATGCTTCCGTGAACTTCAGCATGTTTGAGAGTCTCTGTCAGGCATGGATAGAAATCTCTTAGACAATAGTAATCCTGTCTTTCCTTGCCGACCTTTCCATCGTTTTTTCAGTGAGGTGTCTCAAAAGCCCAGTCTTTCTATTTGAATCAGTCTTAATTTCTTTTTCATACACCCATCAAAGTGAAGGTTTGGGTTTTGTCAGTAAAGCATTTATTCTTCGTCAGGCCAGAGCTCCCTGAATGATGTCCGAATTGTCTACCCCCTTTCTCCTTCCCCAATTTATTTGTTTCCTGCCCATTATCTTAGAGAGGCTACACGCTTCCAAGACCTCAGAGCCTGGCTCCTGCCTGATTGCCCAGCAGAGTTCTTTCCGGTGTCTGCAGCCCTGTGGAATAGCACGGGCAGTTGTCAGGAACCCATTGTCAGGGACCGGTTCTGGCCCTGATCCTGCACTCAGACTGCATTAAATCCCTTTTCTCCTTCTTTCACCTGTTCTTCTAATTCCCCTTCGTCTTCCTAACACATTTTTTTTCTTTTTTTTTGGCCTCTGCTCTCTTTCATTTTCAGAGCCGTGCCTTTCCCCTCATTTTCTTAGCCCCGTGGTGGTAAATCCAATTATTTCAATGTCAGAGTAATAATAGCAACACTACTTTGAATTATGTATCACTTGGCTTATCATAGCAGAGTACTCTCACATGCATCATCTCTTTTGATCCTACAATCAACCTGTAAGGTAGGCAGTGTGCTTTTAAGCTGCCCACTTCGGCAGAGGGAACATAATAGCCACTTCACGAGGCAGAAAAATGTAGTCATTAATAAAGAACACTGGCTTCAAGTCAGACTGCCAGGGTCGGAATGCTGGCTTTGCTTGTTACTAGCTGTGTGGCCATGGGCACATTGGAGATAATAATAGTACCTCTCTCATTGCGTTGTTGTGAGGATTAAGTGAGTTACTATAGATGAGATGCTTAGAACCATACCTGGCACATAACAGGTATTATGTAAGGATTGGCTGTTGTTATCATTCATTCATTCATTCATTCGTCAAAAATTTTCTACACACCAGGGGCGCCTGGGTGGCTCAGTCAGTTAAGCATCTGACTCTTGGGTTTGGCTCAGGTTATGATCTCATGGTTCGAGAGTTCGAGCCCCAAGTAGGTCTCTGTGCTGACAGCACAGAGCCTTGCTTCGGATTCTTTCTCTCCCTCTCTCTCTGCCCCTCTCCCCAACCTCTCAAAATAAGTAAATAGACACACACACAAAAATGTACCAAACGCCAGAGCTGCTACATGTCAGGCTCTGTCCTAGGCCTCAAGAATAGAAGAGTAACAAGAAGGACACAGATTACGGTATTAGTGGGGGAGACTGGCACCCCCCCACACACACTTATTTAGCATTCACCATACACAGGTCTTTGTGCTTGGATCTTTACAGACATTAACTCTCATTCTTACCACCTTACAAGGAGGCAGTATTATCCCCATTTTGCAGATGAGATCACTGGGGTTCCTAGAACTGAAGTCTTTTGCTCAAGATTCCCTAGCTAGTGACTGGGAGCATCAAAATTCACCCCACCTGATCCACCTGCCTCTGGGTCATTAGGTTCAGCTCTGCATGTCTGTCTCCCCCACCCAGTGGTGAGCTCCTGAAGGGCGGGCACAGGTCCTCTTACCCAGAATGCTTAGCAGAGCCTCCTGCACATGGTTTGGGAAAAGGTGGCTGAGTTGTGCTCTGTTGATGATCCTTGACTCTCTGTACTTAGCCCCATCTGTCCACTCTCACTGCCCTCAGCCACCAAGTCATACACTGGTCTTAACAGGGAGGCACAGTCATCAAAATGAGGGCCCTTAGCAGTTGGCCTGCGGCTTTCTGACAGATTCATCCTATGCCAAACGCTTATTCCAATATTTTGTAAACAGAACTAAGCAGATTCTGGGGTCTTCTCCTCTTCTGAGCCTCAACGTAGAGAATCTTTTTGCCTGCCAGGCCAGTTTCTACCCACTAACTCCAGTTTTCACCACCACCAACCCCCCATTCTCTTGTCTGCCCCTACCTTTTATTTCAATGTCTAAATGTCCCTGTTTCTGTCTTTGTGCCCAATATTTTTTCTTAGCCACAATGGTATGTTGATAGGATTGTATGGAATTTAGTTTTCTTTCTTTCTCATCTTTTTTTTGCCTTATCTGTTGGTTCTATGGGAAGATTGGATTTCTAAGTACAATTAGTATATGCTAGCATTTAATTTTTTTATCCTTTTATATTTAAAAATGGGGGGGGGGGCGCATGCCTGGGTGGCTCAGTCAGTTAAGTGTCCAACTTCAGCTTAGCTCATGATCTTGCAGTTTGTGAGTTCAAGCCCCGTGTCGGGCTGTGTGCTGACAGCTCAGAGCCCGGAGCCTGCTTCAGATTCTGTGTCTCTCTGTCTGCCCCTCTCCCACTCACACTCTCTCTCTCTCTCAGAAATAAATAAACATTAATTAAAATTTTTTTAACATTTATTTATTTCTGAGAGAGAGAGAGAGAGCATAGGGAGGGGCAGAGAGAGAGGGAGACACAGAATCTGAAGCAGGCTCCGGGCTCTGAGCCGTCAGCACAGAGCCCAACACAAGGCTTGAACTCACGGACCGCAAGATCATGACCTGAGCTGAAGTTGGACGCTTAACTGACTGAGCCACCCAGGCGCCCCTATCCTTTTAAATTTAGCGGCCCATTTTCCCTTAAACATTAAGAAATTATAGATGGGAAATCCTCTGTTAGATAACATCTTTCTAGAGTTTATATTTCTTTAAATGTCTTACTTGTGACCATTTGTGTTGTGTCTTGTCCCACATAATAACAGAAGAATAGCAATTTCATCCACCTAAATTCCATTTGTAAAATCACCTTGAAGTATAAAAGACTTAAAATATTAAAATAATATGGGGTGCCTGGGTGGCTCAGTTGGTTAAGCACCTGACTTCGGGTCAAGTCACGGTCTCACGGTTCATGAGTTCAAGCCCCACATCGGGCCTCGAGCTGATGGTTTGGAGCCTGCTTGGGATTCTCAGTCTCCCTCTCTGTCTCTGCTCCTCCCCAGCTTGCAGTCTCCCTCTCTCTCTCTCTCTCAAAAATAAATAAACCTTTAAAAATTTTTTAATATTAAAATAATTTGTGAAAAATGTAAATGAATCTAATTACAAAATGTCTTTACAAATGGAGCTTGTATTAGGTAGTTTTTTGACTAGAGACTTGTTTTCTTCCTCTGTTCAAGATATTATAGGTTGTGGTTATATTGCTTTTATAATCAAATAAATAAATACATTTAGGAATTAAAAAGAAGAAAGATACTTGCTATTTATTTCTTCTTTTGATCTTAACTCAAAGATATAAATAGCAACCACTTCAAGGATGTTTGGGGTCAAGGTCATTGAAAGAGTCAAAACTGCTTTCCTGCTTTGCCATTGAAAATGCACCTGTGTGCCCAAGACAGTCTTTTGCTCACACTGTTTCCTTATTAGTATGCCCTGCCTCATCTGGTCTTTTGTAAGCCATGTCTAACCCTAAAGACTGCCCTTGTCCCTGAAGCATCAGCTTTGTGTGCTTCAAGGAGCTGAAAGGAAGGGGGAAGGGAGGTGAGAAAGTGTGTGTGTGTGTGTGTGTTTGCGTTGTAGACGCTGCTTTTAGGCAACAGGCTTGAGCAATGGAAACCTGAGAAAGGTAAAAGGGCCCACAGTGACCCCAGGCTGAATTGCAGACAGGTTCATTAGGCAACCCACCTCAAAATATGTCGACCAATGGACTACTTACAACCAGGCACAGGTACCCAAAAGAGGAAAATTCCATATGCTCCCATATCTTCTCTTTTCCCCTCCTTAACTACAGCCCCATCACTGCCAACTGGCCGACTGTCTCCTTTGCTGTCCTGCCCGCTGATCCTTTGCAGTGTGTTCAATAAACTTTTCTCTCCTTTGTTCTCCCTTGGTTGAACTCTTCCACCACCCACATTCTGATCAGGTCCGCCCCCCCCCCCCCCACGTGTGTGTGTGTGTGTGTTTGTGTGTGTGTGTGTGTGTGTGTGTTGCATGCAAGCTCAAAATTCTTTTAATAAAACACCTGAATGAACCCCACCCCTTTCCAAAGAGTTTTCAGACTAAGAACCTAGGTACTTGTTTAAGATATCCCTGGCTCAGGAGCTTCTCAGATGGTGAATATGTTTCTTTCAACCATCAGCTACAAAAAGCTAAGCTAGATCTCCTCTGTATGAGAGCACCCACCCCCACTCACACCTTTACCCCCTCTACGTTTCCCTGGAGTCCTTGGGCCTTGATGCTTGAGGGGGGAGGAAGAGCAGGTGTGTTGAACTCTTAATGAAAGGTTTCCTCCATGGGATTGCCTATATCCTGCCCACCACAGTGGCTCCTGTGAGTAACTTTACCTTTGAACTCTCCATGTATTCAGCCCCTGATCCGTGGGATTTGGTGACAATCCCTGGCTGGCAGGAAGCTTTGATCCTTGGGGAGTCCAGAGGAAGTCCTGTGATGTGTGGGATCCCCAGCGATACAGGGAATGGGAAGAAGCCTTGCCAGGGTGGATTGCTAAAATAGACCCATTAATTAAGAAGGAGCCTTTGCCTAACACTCAGTTACCCAAAAAAGGAGATCCGGTAATTGATAACAAGGAACTCAGCACCCCTCAAGTATGAAGTGGTGTTGGCACAAGTATTATTGTTATTTTAAGGACACAGCAGTGCCAAGGGGAAAATTCCTACCCACACCAGGAAAGAGCAGAGTACCTTAGCAGAACAGAATGCCTTAGAAGCTCCCTTTTTAACAAGTAAAAGCTAACCTTATTTTGAATGTTAGGAGGCTCTAGCAAAAATTCTCGAAGATATTTCTGAGTAGGTGAAAGATTCCTCTAGAAGAAGAAGAAAAAAGAAGACCTTGTAATAAACACTGGGAACTCTAGAATTTCTGTGTAAGAGACACTTTGGGCTTAATGTCATTGTAAAAGGGTGTCAGGAGACTTTCTTTAAACTGTATTTGCGGGCCACCTGGGTGGCTCGGTCGGTTAAGCATCCAACTCTTGATTTCCGCTCAGGTCATGATCTCACTGTTCATGAATTCAAGCCCCGAGTCAGGCTCCACACTGACAGCTTGGAGTCACTTGGAATCCTCTTTCTCTTTCTCTCTCTCTCCACCTCCCTGATGGTGCTCACATTCTTTCTCTCTCTCTCAAGATAAATAAATAAATAAACCTTTACAAAAGTAAATAAAATAAACCTCACATAACAAGCAAGCTGGGCTCGCTTAGAATCTGCGTTTAACTGAGGGTACTTGAGGCTGAGGGGACTTGATCAATGGCTTCCCCAAGCCACTCGGCAGAGCCACCCTTTCGCTACACATAAAAGTCTGAGTGAAGCCCCCGTCGCCTGGTGGGGAAATGTTCTCCCTACACCCACCTCCACAGGCAGAAATCACTTCCTTTGCTTCCACAGAAGTGCGGAGCTCATCTCTGCGAGAGGAGGTCGTACGTCTGGTGTGTGTGTGTCTGCTTCCCCGCTGGGCTGTGGCTGCCAGAGGGTAGGGTTCGTGCATTATTCATCCTTCTGTCACCAGCACGCTGCCTGGGCACGAAGCAGGCCCTTAATAATGATTATTGAATGAGTGAGTAATCATGAGGCACTAGCTCTGGGGAGTCATCCTCTTTCGGGAATCATCCCTCCTTTTCGCGCCGCCAGCCTCGAGGAAAGAAAGAGAGGTTACCAGAGGGCAGTGGGGGAGCACCCCAGTCAGCACCAGACACGCCTGCGCGGAAGACCCACTCCTTTATGTCTCAGCAGCTCCTTGAGAAAACCCAGGAAACGGCTGCACGAGGCCTGGGGCGGAGTGTCTGTGAGGTGGGCCCACGGGACTCGGGCGCTCGGTGTAGTGACCCAGGGCAAAGAGCTCCGAGAGTTGTCTGCAGGGCCCACTGCGTAATATGTGGCGCCCAGTGAAAATGAGAACGTGGTGTCCCTGATTCAAAGAAATGAGGAAAACGTGCCATTAATGATACGTAAATATAAGGTTGTTTCCTTTCTTTCACAGTCTTTCGCTCCTTCGACTTGTCACGTGTGTATGATTTGCTGCTAATGCTGTTCTAAGTAGAGGAAATTTTGAATGTGAGCTTACTAGCACAAAGTTTGCAGTAGCTCCTTATATTGTGCAATGCCAGTTTTAAATGCAACTATAAGACTATTTAACTCATATGTAGAATCACCAAAATTACACGAATTGTATTCTGTGGCTTGTGCACGCATATGTGTTTCCTTCTTAGCAGAACAGTGGAACCTTTGCACAAAACTAACTCAACTGCTTTTGTCTCACTTCTTGATTCGTGCGCATGCTGCCAGCACTCTTTAACTTCAGTCTACTGATGAATAAGAAGGGACTGAAAGGAACAAGAACTGTGTATTGTCATCATTTTCAGAGCAAATGGTTGGCTAAAACAGAAAAGCAACACGAAGGATGTAGTAGGGTATCTGACTCATCCATGTGTCTTAGAAAGCCATTGCCTTCTTTCTGTGTTTGAAGCAAGTTCTGATTCATCAGGGAAGTGTGGCCTCTCAGGGCTGTTAGTGCCTCCATTTGCTCAGTCACCATCATGACAAGCATGCTGCCCTTTTACTGGCTTCAAGTCTTGTTGAACCCCCACACATTGTGGGTCCATCGGAATTCTGTGCTCAAGGGGCATGGCCGATGCTGTGGACAGAACGCACTGGCAAAGAATGGTGGACACACATGTGGGACATATCTCATCTGCTCACACTGAGGCTCCTTAGTCCCATTGTACTTCGCTTTCAAAACACAAAGTCAAAGACAAAATTAAGAATTTTAAGACAATAGGGGCGCCTGGGTGACTCGTTTGAGTGTCCGACTCTTGATTTCAGCTCAGGTCATGATCCCGTGGTTGTGGGATTGAGCCCTGCGTCAGGCACCACACTGAGCACAGAGCCTGCTTAAGATACTCTATCTCTTTCCCTCTGCCCCTATCCTCCTGCCCCCATGCTCTCTCTTTCTCAATAATAATAATAATAATAATAATAATAATAATAATAATAAATTGTAAAAGAATGGTGAAAGAAAGAATTTTAGGGGCACCTGGGTGGCTCAGTTGGTTAGGTGTCTGACTCTTGATCTCAGCTCAGGTCAGGATCTCATGGTTCGTGAAATTGAGCCCTGCTTTGGGTGCTGCACAGACAGCATGGAGCCTGCTTGGGATTCTCTCTCTCCCTCTCTCCCTCTCTCCCTCTCTCCCTCTCTCCCACCCCCTGCCCCTGCTAGTGCCCACTTGCTCTCCGTCTTTCTCTCTCTAAATAAATAAATAAACTTAAAATAAAAAAGAATTGTAGGACAACAAAAGCAGATCATTGAACCAAGCATGTGGCCCTGTTGATTGGGGGACCTGCTGTGACTGCACAGATCACACAGCCATGAAGCAAGCCGGGTTGTCTGGCATCATTTCAATAGATATTCTTAAAATTTTTAGTTTTTACCAAGTGAGAAACTGGCCAGGAGTAGCATGCATACGTGCCTTCTTTCATTCATAAATCTTTTACGTATCTGCCACATGACAGTCACTGTATGAGGCATTGGGACTTCACCAGAATGAACAAGGCAAGATATGGCCTCAGTGTCAGTAGTATATGTGATCTAGTGAGGAAAACGTACTTTTAATTACACAATAAATATTTAAGCTATAGTTGTGATATGAGTTATAAACTGAACTATAGGCATGAGTATACTTGGGTGGCTCAGTCAGTTAAGCGCCCGAGTTCGGCTCAGGTGATGATCTCGCAGTCTGTGGGTTCAAGCCCTGCGTCGGGCTCTGTGCTGACAGCTCAGAGCCTGGAGCCTGCTTCAGATTCTGTGTCTCCCTCTCTCTCTCTGCTCCCCTGCTCACACTCTGTCTCTTTCTCAAAAATGAATAAACATTTTAAAAATTTTTAAAAAAGATGCAATTTTGAAACACCATGATACTATTTTTCACTTACTGGATTAGCAAAGGTAAGAGTTTACAGTACATAGCACTGAGGAGAATATGGGGAAACAGGTATTTTCACAGTGTTAGGTAAAAATGTAGGTTGTTGCAACCTCTCTGGCCACATCTATCAAAATTTTATGTGTGCATGAACTCTTGACCCAGAGATTCCATTTCTAGATATTTGTCCTATAAATATACTTGTTCATGTCTGCAAAGACTTAAGTAGCAGAGTCTTTATTGCATCAATATTTGTAATAGCAAAAGAGTTTTTTAAATGAGTTTAATTGGGAGTGTGTATAAATAAGTTGTGTGACATTCATCCTATACAGCCAATTACACAAAAGATCTTCAAAGTATATTAAGTCAGCAGGTATCATGGCACATAACAGCGTAGAATATAATTCTGTGCTTTTAAAAAGGGATGGGGAGAAGGACCTGGATGGCTCAGTCAGTTAAGTGCCCAACTTCAGCTCAGGTCATGATCTCATGGTCCCTGGGTTTGAGCCCCAGTTGGGCTCTGTGCTGACAGCTCAGAGCCTGGAGCCTGCTTCAGATTCTTTGTCTCCCTCTTTCTCCCTGCTCCTCCCCCGTTCATGCTCTGTCTTGCTGTCTCTCAATAAAAAATGAATGAATGAATGAATGAATGAATGAATGAATGAATGGAGGGGGGAAACATATATGCTTGTAAACACCTAGCACATTTCTCAGAATTAAGTATGATATTCTCTGAGAAAGAAAACTAAGAGTCTGGAGTACAAGAGAGACTAATATTTTTCATACATAATTTTTTGTATTATATTACCTTTTCTTTTTTTTTCTTAAAGTTTATTTATTTATTTTTTTTTGAGAGAGAGAGAGAGAGAGAGAGAGAGAGAAACAGAGTGTGAATAGGGGAGGGGCAGAGAGAAAGGGCAACACTGAATCCAAAGCAGGCTCCAGGCTCTGAGCTATCAGCACAGAGCCTGATGCCAGCCTCAAACCCATGGACTGTGAGGTCATGACCTAAGCTGAAGTCGGGCTCTTAACTGACTGAGCCACCCAGGTGCCCCTTACCTTTTCAGTAAAAATAAATAAGAACACAGGTTCTGGATGTTTAGAATCTGGCTCCACCATTTTTTTTAGCTGAGTAATCTTGGGAGGTTACTTACCCCTCTAATCTTCTATGTTCTCATCTGTAAAACGAGGCTAATAACTTTCCTTTATATGACCAGCATAAAAATTAGATAACATATGAAAAATACCTAGTACAGTACGTGATCCAAAAATAGTAGCTTTTGAGGCACTGAGCCCAGACCAGAAGTAATTTCACAAGTAGTCGCAGACAAGTCATGTGACCCCCTGTGACCTAGTGTCTTCAGTCCCCTAGTTTGACCACTTGATCCCTAAGGCCTCTTAGGGGCAGAGGGAAAGAGAGAGAGAATCTCAAGCAGGCTTCACCCTCAGCATGGAGCCAGACATGGGCTTGATCCCACAACCCTAGGATCATGAACTGAGCTGAAATCAAGAGTGGGACACTGAACTGATTGAGCAACCCATGCACCCCTGAAACTTGTTTCTTTCTAGAAGCTCTAACTGCAAAGCCAGGAAGATTTTGAAGGAAATTAGGAGCTCCTGGGAGTAGGTGCTTTGGCACCCTCCCAATTCCGTGTCAGAGCATAAGATGAGAACATGGGACGTGAGGACTGGGTGTGGCTCTGTCTACACAGCCCTCTCGTCTCCTGTTACAGGGTTGCAATTGAAAACCAAATTATAGTGACTTAGGAAGGGCATGGAGATGGAACTGTGGTGGAAAAATTTTTTTAATGTTTATTTATTTTTGAGAGAGAGAGAGAGAATGTGGGTGACAGCATGCAAGCAGGGGAGGAGCAGGGATTGAGGGAGACAACAGAATCTAAAACAGGCTCCAGGCCCTGAGCTGTCAGCACAGAGCCTGACACGGGGCTCAAACCCACAAACGAGAGATCATGACTTGAGCCGAAGTCGGATGCTTAACCAACTGGGCCACCCAGGTGCCCTGTGGTAGAAAAGTTTTAAAGTAGTGGCAAGGAAAGGCATGCTTGTTGAAGAGAGAGCCTTCTGGGTTTCATATGATAGATGTCTGCAGATGGGTGTCAGCAGAGGGCTTTGTGGGACCTAGAGAGGAAGATGCTGGTAATTGTGCTCTAGGAGTAACCATGTCTGGGCACTATTCCCTGTCTGTGGTTCTAAGGTTTTTGCTATGCTTTGGGACTGAAGGAAGGGGTCTGGGATCTATACTTTGGCCTGGAGATACTGGGGAGTAGCAGCCCCCAAGGCCAGTGTAGTGAGGTGTCAGGGGTCATGAGAAACCCCAGAGGAAGCCTATCTCAGTACAGCTGCTCCTCCTTCCATCTGAGAAGGCCATGCATTATCTTCTTAAGGGAGCCTGCAAGTTTTCTCACAGAACTTCTCAGACAGGAGAAGGCAAATAGGTCTTTGTGAGCAATTTTGGAACAGTAGACAGATAGTCATGACACTGTCTCTCTCATACAGGTGCTGAGGGATGTCCTTAAGGATCTCTACCACCTGCTGAAACACGTGGTGCGTTTGGAGCCCGATGATGTGGCCAAGCTCCACGCCCAGCTGGCCCTTGAAGAGCTGGATGAGATCATGAGAAACTTCCTCTTCCCACCACAGAAGCTGGAGAAAAAGATTATGGTCCTGCCCTAGACCTGGCTCTAAGGACATCAAGGAGGTAGAGGACCAAGAGCAGTGCCCAGTCCTTCCAGCAGGTGGCCCCACTGCCTCTTTGGTGCTGGCAATATGGCTGACCCTGGATGGCTTTATGTGTCTGGTCATTTGTGCCTTCAGGCTGACCTTCCTAAAGCATCTATTTAGCATCCTGCATCCAGCCTGAAGCATGTGTCATTAGAAGACAAAAGATTACAAATCTCATTTATCTGCACATTTTTCACTGGCCTAGAGCATTTAGAGAAGGAAGTCTACTTGATGGAAATATATATATATATATATATATATATATATATATATATATATATATGTATGTATATATGTGTGTGTGTGTATATATATATATATATATATATATATATATATATATATAATTCGATGGAAGTACATTTTTAACACAACTGGTAGAATTTGATTAATTGACCATTCTCTTATTGTGACTTGAACAGAAGAGGTTGACCACCCTCCTGAGTGGCACATGTGTCATATATCTTGACATTCTTTCATAGTGAGATTGTTCTTCCTTGTGATAATGAGGAGCAGCCAGAGCTACTCATCCTTGGCTACTCAAGAGGCTTATCAGAGTATAGAGATGCAGTTGGAGGTAGGGAGGGGAAGGAAACTGTTATCAAAACATGCAAAATGGAATAAAATTATTTTGGCTGGAAAGAATAATAGGTCTGAATCTGGTCTTCGGCTACTGGGATGAAAAGCTGTGGCACTGAGGAGGATTTGCACTCCAGAGAAGAGAGTCAAGCTTGTTGAATCTTCCAGAGATGAAGAGTAGCCCTGTGTTTGTCCTCCCGGGCCATTTTCTTAGCTCCCCCTGCTGCTATTTGCATGAAAGGGCCCTGATTATAGAAGAGAGCCATAAACATCTCAGATGAGAGAGTTTATATATAGCATTTGGTCGCTCTGCTCCTTCAGGAAGGAATGCTTAGACAATGGGTTAATTAAATGTGTGCTGGAAAGCGTGTAGCATATTGGTGACCTGAAGCAAGGTTTATTGAAATCCTATCAGATGTAGCACTGTGGGCTCCTCTTTATTTATGTATTTCGGCCACTGAATTTTGATTGCAGCTAAAAGAGAAGAGAAAAAGGAGAGATTGGCTGAGTGCTTCGGATGAGCACTCCCTGTTGTCAACACCTCAGCAAGGCTAACCCAGAGCTCCTTGACCAGTCCTTAGCTTTTGGGGCTAGGTACAGGATTTTATCTCCACTCTCTGGGGTAATCAGGCCTAGGGCAACCAAAACACAATTTCCCAAAACTCTTAGGTGACTGAAGGCGCCGTGTATGAGCGTGCCCATTTGCCAATTAACAGGACATTTCTCTCCAGCAGGATTACAGATGTGGTTCTTAGCTTAGAACCTTTGTGGCACGCATTCCTTTACAGAGGCTGTCTTATAGTTAGATGTGGATCACGAGTTAGCTTAGTAAGCAAAGAATTAGAACAAAGGCAATTAGATGCTTTTAGGGAATATTCCCATTCAGCTAGTGTAGCTGGATTTGTCTCCATTGTCCAAATTAGGATGTCTGGAGAATCAGGATTGGGGTTTCAAACCAGAGAACAATCTCCTTTGAACCAGCTGGATATATCCTAAAAATTCTTGTTTCTTGGCCTTCCTTGAACCACACTCCATACAACCTACTTCAGATCATCAGATTGGATATGTTAGATGATTGAATTCACTTACAACTTTATTTGCATTAAATGCGTTCCAGTTCTGAAGATATATCCTAACTGATCACCTTGATTAGACTGAGAAACTCTAGTCTCAAAACCTGAACTCCTAAGGAGTGTCTCACCAAGCATTCTAGTCCCTGTATCTCCATTTATAAATTGCCTCTTAATTTGAATTATTTGGCAAGTAGCTAAAAGCATCTGTTCTTTATTGATTTTGATGGATTCCATTTCAGAGAGTGACTTTTTCTGACCTTGTTACCAAATTCAAGGGAAAGACACTGTAATGTAACCCTCCTAAACATGATCAAATATTAAAAATTTCCAAATATATATGTATAATTATTTTATGTCCATAATATATATTATATAATGTTATATAATATTATTTCATATATTATATTAAATAATATTATATTATATAATATTTAAAATATATAAACAATATAGTATATAATATAATGATAGGTCAACTATGTATAATTAATTATATATTACATAATATATTATATAATATATATAATCTCCATCTGCCCTTGGGAAGGAACATGAGAATTAAGAACTTTATTTATTTTAAATTTTTTTAAACGTTTTATTTATTTTTTGAGAGAGAGAGACGGAGACTGAGCATGAGCAGGGGAGGGGCAGAGAGAGAGGGAGATACAGAATCTGAAGCAGGCTTAGGCTCTGAGCTGTCAGCACAGAGCCCAACGTAGGCCTTCAACCCACAAACTGCAACATCATGACCTGAGTCAAAATTAGATGCTTAACTGAACGAGCCACCCCGGTGTGCCCCAAGAATTAAGAACTTTAGCATAGAGACACCTGGCTGACTCAGTTAAAGAAGCATGAGATTCTTGATCTCAGGGCCAGAAGTTTGAGCCCCACATTGGGTATATAGATTACTGAAAAAATAAATAAACTAAAAGAAAAAAAAGAAAAGAGCTTTAGGATAATAAAAATACAAAACTGAAAGAAAAGTAAAGAAAAGAAAGAGAGAAAGAAGAAAGAGAGAAAGAAGAAAGAAAGAAAGAAAGAAAGAAAGAAAGAAAGAAAGAAAGAAAGAAAGAAAGAAAGAAAGAAAGAAAAAAGAAAGAGGCACAGAACAGAACTCCAGGGCAGATGGCAGCAGCAGTCCTGGGGCCTCCCTGCACAGGGCCTGGGAGGTATGTCTGGTTCTATGGAATATGTAATAGCAACTTGCCTCAGGCTTGCCTCCCACCTCTGCCCTTCCTCCCAGGCTGTCTTCCCTCTGCTGCCCTTCCAGTCTGCTTCCTTATCCATCCCACTGAACTTCTCTTAGCCTCTCACCTTTGGTCCCTTCCACTATCCAGCAGTCTGCCCAGTGATCACCTGGATCACTCATGGGGTCTCTTACTTGACCCTGTCCTGCCTTCTCTCCCTCCTTTTCCTTCCTGGTTTCTTCCAACTCTTTCCAGGCCTACTGTTCACACAGCACCTCGGCTTACAGAGGATGGCCCTGTAGCAAGAGACATGCAGGGGCCCAGAGCCCTGGCTGCAGCCAGACCCCAGGCCTGCTGCTCTAGCATATACTGCTTGCTCAGATTAGACTTCCCAGAACTCTGGAGAGTTTCCCTCTCTGTTATGTGTCTCTTCCTCCTCAGCACTTGCCCTTCTACAAGTCCTCTCTTCTTTAATCGGAAGTCTCCTAACCTTCACTTTGCTCCTTACCATCCCTCCACACACATACTTGTCCATATGTCCTAATATTCTCCTTTCTTCACCTCTCTTCTCCATTGTTTTACTTTCCTGTGGCTCCGCTCACCCATCTACGTATAAGGGCCAAGGTGGCAGGGACTGGAGATTAGGAGAGCAAATCACAGCAAGAGTGACAGCCATTTATTGAGCACCTACTATGTGCCAGATGCTGTGCCAGGCACTAAGGACACAGCAGTGAACAAAGCAGACAGAACCTTTACCCTCAGGGGAAACTTACATTGTAACGGGAGGAGACAGACAATAAATAAATAATAACATAGAAGAATGTCAAGTGAGGTTAAATCCTATGGAGAAAAATTAAGTCAGGAGGGTGTGTGTAGAGCGTACAGGGATGGGAGCTGTAAGTTGAGGTCAGTTGTCTAGAGAAGGCCTCACTGAGAAGTTGAGATTTGAGTAAGGATCACAACTGACAGTGAAGATATTTGGGAGAAGAGCATTACAGACAGCGGGAATGGCAAGGGCAAGGGGCCTGGAGCCAAGAGTGTGTCCGGCAGGTTTGAGGGAGGGCCGGCAGGCTAGTGCGGCTATGGCAGAGTGAGCCAGAGGGACACGGAGAGGATGGGGCAGTGTGACGTGCCAGATCTCTCAAGCCTTATGGGGCACTCTGAGCGGGTGGGGGGCGGGGGCAGCCACAGACCTATCTCTCCCTGAAGCCACTTCTGCTTCAGTGCTTTGAGGCTGTGTGAATGCCGTAAAACGGGAAATGCGTGTAGCCCAAAGGCGTTTCATACCCCGCCACTTTTTTTTCTCAGTTGGAATGAAGTGGTGAGCCCCATCGCTTCACCATCTCCTTTCCTGGAAAGCAAATGTGTCAGGCTGCCCTCGCCCACCCACCGCCCCCACCCCTTGTTGGGGGGTGGGAGGGTTGCCGAATGGAGCCTTGCCCGCCTCAGCAGCGCTTTGCTGAGATGGAGAGATGGCTAAGACATGTGAAAGTGGATCATTTGGGAGGAAGAAGTTGGATGATTCTGACCTGTGCAAAACCAGACTGGCTTCTGGAGGGTTTTTGCACAGAGATCCAGAATCTCACTCATCTGGAATGTCAGCCGCAAGGGAGAGAATGAGAAAGGGGAGCTGAGTTCCAGGGTGGGCTGTGAGAAGCCGCCACTGTTCCCCCCCACCCCCCGCCGACCACGAGGCATCTCCATCCCCCAGCCCCTGGGCGGCAGCCGGCTTGACCCGTGAGAGCCTGGCCGTGTCCTTCGGCAAGTTCTGCAGCTACAGACATTCTGCAGTCACATGCAGCAGCCTCACTGCAGTGCGCGTACCTCTGACTCCCTTGAACCGCTCAGCTTGGCTGAGACCGGTGCTGCTGGGGGCTGGGAAGTTGTCTTCCAGGGAGCCCGCCGCCACCGTGGCTCTCTTCTCTGCCCTGCCTCTGGGGCTTGAGGCTGCCTGCCGGCAGGTGAAGAGGAAATGCAGACCCCCACAATCCGCCCTGGAGGGGGCTGTGCCCACTTATTTGAAGGATCATTTCCTGGTGTCCCTCTTGACCATTCTTTACACTGACTCCCAAGCTGTGTGCTTCCCGGAGGGCTCAGGGACTGTCTCCCTCCCCGCCCTCTGCAGTCCCCGTGGGGCTTAGAACAGGAGGATCAGTTCCTCTGTGTTCCCTTTCGTTTGGAAAGTCGTTGTGCATCCAAAACTGTGTCTGATTCTCACAACAACCTCGTGGAACAGGGAGGCAAGCTGTTGTTACCCGCCTTTGGCGGGATTTGGCCCTGTGTTTCTGGGTCTCAGTGAGACTCTTGAACACCTGTTAAATACTATAGAGGCTCTCCCCATCTGCCCCCATCCCCCAAAAATAAGTATAGGAGCAAAGTCTTTTCAACTAGAGCACAGTTTGGGAAGAAAGCTCAGGGGTTTCAGCATAGGTGTCCCACGAAGATATAGTTTGATTTGTGCTGACACAAGCTGCCGTGTGCCTACCAAGACCCCCGTGCCTGCCCCGTGCCACCTCTGAGGACGACAGAGAGTGATAGAGCCCTCAGGTATGGATACCCTGGCTGCGTGTGTGTGTGTGTGTGTGTGTGTGTGTTCTAATTACACATGTTACATAAACTGACAGATTTAATATATATATGTAACAAAAATAAGAAAAATTCCCACAATTTCACTTCCACTCCTACCCCAAGATTACCACCGACAACTTGATGTATATCCCTTCAGATATTTCTTTCCTTTCATACTTTTTCCAAACGAATACAGACATGCATTACTGCTTTCAAAAACAAAAGTAGGATTGAACCATAAATAGGGTCCCACGTATTTTTTTCTTAGTTATATATCTTGGAGACACTCTCCTGCCAGAGCTTATAGATCTGTCTCCTTTGAGATGGGGCATGTGTTCTGTAGTATAGGTGAGCTACAGCTGGTTTAAGCTTTTTTTTTTTTTTTTTTTTTTTTTGAGAGAGAGAGAGAGAGAGAATGAGGGGGGCGCAAAGCGGGGGAAGAGAGAGAGAGACAAGAGAGAGAGACAGAGAGAGAGAATGAGAATCTTAAGCAGGCTCCATGCTATCAGTGCAAAGCCCCACACAGGTCTCGAACTCACCATGAACTGTGAGATCATGACCTGAGCCAAAATCAAGAGTTGGATGCTTAACCTACTGAGCCACCCAGGCACCCCTAAGCATTTTTTTTAAGAAGGCTTCACATCCAGCACAGACCCCAACATGGGGCTTGAACTCAAGGCCCTTAGACCGTGACCCTGAGATCAAGACCTGAGCTGAGATCAAGAGCCAGACACTTAACCAACTGAGCCTCCCAGGAGCCCTATGCATTTGTTTCTTGATGGTCTATTGAGTTGTTGCTAATTTCCAGTGATTCTCAACATAATTGTTTACATACTTAAGTGTTTCTATAAGCTAGGTCCTAAGAGGTCAGAATGTTGGACCAAAATGCTTTGGACATTTAAAAAATTTTTTTTCAACATTTATTTATTTTTGGGACAGAGAGAGACAGAGCATGAACGGGGGAGGGGCAGAGAGAGAGGGAGACACAGAATCGGAAACAGGCTCCAGGCTCTGAGCCATCAGCCCAGAGCCTGACGCGGGGCTCGAACTCACGGACCGCGAGATCGTGACCTGGCTGAAGTCGGACGCTCAACTGACTGCGCTACCCAGGCGCCCCTGGACATTTTTAAATATTAGTACCAAAACGTCCACCAAAAAGTATGTGCTTTTTGGATGCATTCCCCTATGCTCAGTTGACATTTTAACACCGTGAAATACAGGTTCAGTCTCCACGGCAAAGTGTTGACACCGTTCTCTAAATAATTCAAGGACTGGGAAATCTTCAGGGGCTAGAGTTTTCTGTACACCAAATCACCAATGGGAGCACAATAACACACTTGGCAGGTATACTCAGCAGGTTACAAGTCCTCATCCTAGAGGGAAATCCTGAGGCCCTACAGGGCTTCCAAAAAGGATTCTTAACCGGGGACATCTGACTGGCTCAGTCAGTGAGCATGTGACTCTTGAACTAGGGGTTGTGAGTTCAAACCCCACGTTGGGCGTACAGCCTGCTAAAAAAATAAAATATAATTTTTACCAGGCTCTCAGTTCTGAGATTCTGTCCTGAGATGTAGGGTTTGCCCTCTCAGGGGGTTTGGAGTGTCCCCAGGATAATGACCATGGTTCCCAAACCAGACTCAGGACGTAGGGTCTGATGGCCCCTCAAAGTATCAAGTTCATCTTGTAAAATCCAAGATAAATGACTGCTCTCCAGCACTGTACATAATAATCAGTTAACACTATAAAGAGCTTATTACATTCTTCTGTGCATTTGAGGTATATTAATTCACTAAATCCTCCCACTTTGCCTGTGAGGTAGGTATTATTATTATCCCTCTTCTACGGATGGGAAAAGTGAGGCACACAGGAGGCTAATTACTTGCCCCAGATTACATACCAGTGGTAAGTAGCTAAACCAGTATTTGGACCCCAGGAAGTCTGGCTCCAAAGCTGGACTTGTAACCATTGTGCTTTGCTGTTACCCAATAGGTACTATGTTTTCAAATGGTTTTTTTTTTAAAGTGTTCTTAATGTAAGTGAGGATAAAGAAAGTGATTCCCTGCTTGTTTAAAAAAAAAAAAGGGAGACACAGAACCCGGAACAGGCTCCAGGCTCTGAGCTGTCAGCACAGAGCCCGACGTGGGGCTCGAACCCATGGACAGCAAGATCATGACCTGAGCTGAAGTCGGACGCTTAACCGCCCCAGCCACCCAGGCGCCCCAACCTGCTTGTTTAAATGGACCACCTATGTCGGCCCTGATTCCCTCCAAGTAGTGTCCTTGTACAGCAACTCCAGCCTCAGACACCTGAACTTGTTGTTTGCCCAGCAGCTAGAGATGAGGTTTGATAAAACTCCCCAGCCCTCCTGCTCCTATACTTCAACAGCTTTCACAAATTGCTTATTTAAAGCCTTATTCTTCCTTCTGGGGGTGGCTAAGGTAGAAGCCACCCGTGACTGCCTTCCTGGGAGCAGAGGAGGCAGAGAGCCACGTGTGCGTGCGTGTGTGTGTGCAACATAGAAAATGTACAACGTCTTCCCATGAAATCTAACCAGAGCCCAGAAGTGTCCCCTTTGAAGGTTGGCTGTTTGTTTTGTTTTGTTTTTTTACCTTTTCATCTCCTGGAAGCAGCGTTTCAGTTCTCAGATTTCATTTTCAGAATGATCACAGTGGATCACTTTATTATCTGTTGTGTCTATATTTCTTGCTTAAATACATTGATAGCTCTATCCCATACCGTCCCTGAGAGAGAAGAAATTGAGACTGAAATTAACAGCCTTCATTTGCAGAAGGGAAACATAAGGTCCAGACAGGTAAGTTCTTGCATATGGGAAGAGAAAGTGGAAGGGGAGGGGAGAGTGCAGTAGGGCAGAGAAACTCCTTCCTCTATTCACGGATTCTTAGGCTTGGCCACATAGCCAGCACCTCCCTCCATCCCAGAGCAGCTGGCGGTGAGAGCTGTGACACTGTCAGAGAACAGTTCGCGGGGAGCTTCTGAGCTGCTGGAGCGCCCTCTCTGCTGGGGAACTAGGAAGAGCCGCGGGGCCTTTAAGTGGCTTATTAAATGATGTAAGATTTAATCTTCACTGTCTGCCTTAGAGCTGAAGCCTGCTCAGAACAGTGCCTGGGTGGGGCTTTTCTGATGTACAGCCCTAGTCATCACACGCCAAGGTAGCCTGGCACTGGGGAGAACAAAGCCACCTGCTCCCTACTTCCAGAGTCTCTAGAACTTGAACAATCGTCCCTGCCCCTCCCCCCCCCCCCCCCCCACGTACAACACACACCTTATATTAGACCACACACCACTTTCTTCAAGACTTCAAACCCTGTGGTGACCAAATTAATCCTCGGGAAGGGCCAGCCTGAATTAGGCTGTCTTTACTGAAAGAATGGTGGTACTGATGCTTCAGAGAGCTGGAGGGTGGGAAGAGCTCCCCGCCAAACTCCCCAAAGAAACTGTATCAGTGTTGGAGGCTCCAGCGTCAGCCATGTGGGAATTTCTCCATGGCCAAGGCCAGGACAAAGGGAGAGAGATTGGGACCCCATGCCCCAAAAGAGAGCAGCTCAGACCCAGTACCAACCCATCCTTTGGGTTAATAGGAAGAGCCCCCAAAATGCCGAAGTTCTGTTGTTTAGAAACTGAAAGCTGATCCAAGTTGGGTTTTGGCAGCTCTGTCCTGCCATTGACAAGAGCTGGCTGCTTTCCCCCACCCCCCACTTCTCCTAGAGAAGGCAGGCAGCACTCGAGCCAACGAAAAGACTATGTCGATCCAATTCCAGGTGTATTGCGGGGATGTGGGGACTGATCCTCCCATCTGGTCCTGTCCTCCTCTGTGTTTCTCCCTGGCTCTCCTTCCTAATTTCCAGTTTAAATCAGCATCCCTTCTCCTTTTTCGTCTTTTCTTCTGGCTTGGTAGCTCATTAGTTCATTGTTCAGTTTTTAAGGTCAGTTAATTCAGTCAGGTGCAGCAGGCAAGGTGCTAGAGGGAAATGGACAGACACTTCTACTCTCTGGAGCTCACCTCCAGGATTGGCTGGCTCTCTACTGTCCTCCTGGTGCCAGATATGTACTTGCAAATCTCAGCTGAGGAGAATCCTCAGGATGTGTTCTTAACCTCAGATGCGTAATAGAATCAATCACCTAAGGAATTAAAAAAAAAAAAAATTCAAGCCTGGGGCTCACCCCCAGTGATTCTTACTAAATTAATTGATCTGGGATAGGGTCCAGGCATTAGTGTTTTTTAAAAAGCCCCAAGGTTTTAAAAGTCTAATGTGCAACAGCCAGATGCCAGAACCAACGCATTAGCTTACCCTGTGCAAAAGGACTGTGTGTGTGTGTGTGTGTGTGTGTGTGTGTGTGTGGTGTGGGGCAGGGGGTGTCCTAGCCAAAAAAAGAAAAAAGAAAATCTGGTAGTAGGGCATACTTTGTGGGGTTGGGGGAGGTCCTTCCCCATGAAGGAGTGGATGAGATCTGCCTCCACCATTGGCTCTTCTCTAATTGCTTTTATGGAGGATCTGGCTTTGGACCTCCTCTGTGACAGTGACTAATGATGTCTTTCATCAAGAAAGGGGACATAAAGCAGAAATGCCAGCACATTTAAAAACTGTTGTGGATGTTATTGTAACAAGAGCCAAATGAATTTGGAACAAGGTTACCTTAAGCAATCTGTTTCCCTCCTGCTGATACAGCGGCTGGGACTGTAGACTGGGATAGTGTTCTACTGAAGTCCAGAAAGTGGGTGTGTGCTTGTGTAATGAGCATGTATGCATGTGTCCATTTTTAGTACAGTGAGTGAGGTGCACACGTGGGTATGGGCACACGTGCGGGTACTTGCATGAGGGGTGCTTTACCACGCCCAGAGAACCGTCCCTGGGGCTTCCTCCAGCCTCAGTGCCGTGCTGTTGACATCATTCTTGGACACCCTTTTCTTCAGGAAAAGCATCCTTTCAGAGTACACCTGAGCCCATATTCATGTGCACCCTCTTCCCTTACCCGGGATCACTAGGATCCTGGATGAGGGGGTGAGTGGGGGCTGACATCAGCTGGGGTGTACCAAGCAAACCATGTATGCTGGCTCAGGACTATGTTGCCAGGAAGAAGTCTTTTTATAATTCACTCAAAGGTGCTGGATGCACACTGCCTCCTTCCCTGCTAAATTCTCTGAAAGGATCGGTGGGAAGGATTTAAATAAAGCAAGTTACTAAAGTTTTGACTACCACTAATTCTATCTATATCCTCGCCTTCCCAACTTTACTGCTTTTTTTTTTTTTTAAAGAAGTAATACCTACACCCAGTGTGGGGCTGGAACTCACAACCCCAAGATCAAGAGCCAGATGTTCTACTGACTGAGCCAGCCAGGTGCCCCTTGACTGCTTTCTTTGTAGACTGAGGTTCCTAAACCCTTTACACCTGAACTTATGTGTGATATAGACTATATCCCACCCTGCCCCAGCTTAGAAGGAAATTTTACAAATTCAAGACTCATATCATTTTAAATACATTTTTATTGCAAAATTATTATAGTTATTAATAGAAAATTTGGCAACCACAGAGAAAAAAGTGAAGAGAAAAAAAAATCTATTGTTCCACTACCCAGACAAACCTGATCTTGATATTTGGGTGAACTTCTCTCTTGCCTTTTACTTTATAGGATTTAAAAGAAAGCAACAAAGTGAACGTAATCATGTATACATGGCAATTTTGTATCCTGCCTTTTTTTACTTAACATTGCATCAGAAACATTTTTGCATCTTCCTCATCTTCATGAACATAGTTTTTAGTAGCTGTACCATATCCCAACATGAAGGAGATTATGGTTGAAAATCACCTTCTGGATTTTTTTTTTTTTTCTGCATTTGCCTAGGAGAGGGAGAGAAAGGAAAAATGGCTGGGAAGAGCTCTTTCTGTTCAGGATTCCAAGAAAAGCATCTCCAGGTCTGGTCTGATATTCCGTTATCGGTCTGGTATGCCCTCCTAATCCTGACCTTCAAGCCAGCATAAAAGAACCTGGCCCCTCGGTAGGGGCTAATGGCTCTGCCGCCAGCAGAGCAGAGGCCCCTTAATTTGAAATGAAAATGATTCTTCCATCCAAAGAGAGAGAGAGAGAGAGAGAGAGAGAGAGAGACTGGAGTTAAACTCTTACCATTGCAACTGCAGGACAGAAAAGTCCTTACACCTGCTTCTTCAAACATAGCACCTAGAAATGGTACTGATTACAGAGTACTTGTCAGTAGGAGGGGAAAGGCATGAAAGGGTAACTTTGTTTGGTAGTAGCTGCCTCGCTGTAGTCAAGGCACACACTTTCCACTTTGAATTATGTATTAACCGGGTGTTGCAGATTAAGCTGCTTTGAAGAGGAAGCCCTATTTAGTCAGCTGGGAGACATAACCTGCTATTCTTTGGAGGCCGGTTTAAATTCACCTTCATTAGCTTCAGGAGGTTTTGATTCTGTTCGGCCCAGGGGAGCTGATGGGAGGCAGCCTGGAGGGACGGCTTGGCTGCCATTCCCCATTCTGCTTTGCTTCGCTGGAAGCTGCGGGCTGCATGCCATCGAGGGGCACTGAAGCGTGAGGTCCGAGGGTGAGGGGGGCGGCTGTGGAGCCCGAATGCCCCTCCGCCCTGTCACTCACTAGGAGACCAGCAGAGCAGAGCTGTGCAGCACCTGGTTCCTGGCAGGGCTGGCCTGCAGCTTCAAGCACCAGCGACGACAAGGGAGATTGAACGGCAGACTCCTACTGGTGCAAGGTGTCTGAGCATTTCACAAGTTTGGATTTGAAAACTGGCGGAAAGATGAAATCTTTTTTTTGTGGAGCTGTCAGCTTCAGTTACCTGAAGCCCTCCAAAGCTTTGAGAATGGCCCTCTCAACCCTGCAAACGATAGGAATGTCTTTCTCTTGATGATTGCTCCACTTCTCCTGCCACTTGTGCCCAAGACAGTGACACTGCCTGCCCTTAGCGGTGCTTCCCGATGGCGGCACCAACCGTTCCCACTGCATGCAGCCCCCTTGCTCTGGTTCATGGGCTTGCTAACATGCCTCCTCCACCCATTCCCGCTCCCTACCTCCAAACCACAGCTCAGTCGTCCCCAGACAATACTGGTAGCCTATTCCTACCTTGCTCGGACTTCTTCAATAGTTCTCCATTACTACCAAATAAAGCCCAAAGTCCTTATTCAGTCATTCAAGGCTTCCAGAATCTGCCCTTAGCAACCTCCTCCTCAGCAGTTAGAATTTGCCTGGCATGTCTTAGAGCAGGTACTGTTGCAAGTTCTTCAGTGCAAATTTCTTTTTTTTAAATATATTTTAAAAATTCTCTAAATGCTTATTTATATATTTTTGAGAGAGAGGGAGAACACAATCGGTGGCGGGGAGCGGGGGGGCGGGCAGGGAGAGGGAGAGGGAGACACAGAATCCGAAGCAGGCTCTAGGCTCCGAACTGTCAGCACATAGCCTGACGTGGGGCTTGAACCCACGAACCGCAAGATCATGACATGAGCCGAAGTTGGATGCTTAACCGACTGAGCCACCGAGGCGCCCCAAGATTTTATTTTTTTTTAAATAATCTCTACACCCAATGTGGGGCTCGAACTCACAACACAAGATCAAGAGTTGCACACTCCACTGACTGAGCCAAGCCAGGTGCCCCTTCAGTGTAAATGGCTTGTTTCATCCAGGCCTTTCTTCACTGCCCTTCAAACACACCTCATCCATTCTTCTACCTGCTCTGTTCTTAAGCTACTCTTCCCATCTAGAATGTTCCTGACTTTCTGCACAGTCATCTCAAGTTCTCCATGAAACTCTGCTCAGCGTATTCCAGCTCCCTGAGATCTCTTTACTGAAATCCTCAAACTCTTCTAGTTGGATTCTCTTATCAACATCTAATTATATAAACTGTCTTGTATGATGACCATTTTTGAAGTGTATTTGTCTTCAAAATGGATAACTGTCTAGATGGCAGGGACCAGCCTGAGATTTTCTGGTGTCAAAGCATCGTTCTCTTCTCAGAGCTGGTCTTCAGTGTTTGTTAAGTGAATGTTGAAATACAGCACACATTTTCTACTACTGAGCCGAATGAAGAGGCTTATCCTTTGGAACCCGTGTAAAAGCCATTTCAACAACATCTGAATTCACGCATGTAAATGATTAGGTGTGGAATTAGTCCTATTCTTAAATCCCCAGTGGTAAGCAGAGATAAACTTGAGCTTTATTGTATCAGCCCCTTAAAGATCCCCCCTCTTGCCCTTGATGAGCTGAATGCAAATAGGGCACCACAAACTGGATCTTAATTACAGTCAAATCCTCTCTGGCATAGGCTGCCCACAAAGGTAGAGACCCTACTTGCTGCCTGGTGACACAGGGTCGCTGGCCCTGCAGATTAGAAAAAGAGAATTTGCTTCTTATGGGAAGCCATTCAGGGGGCCAAGCCAACTGGTATGGGCAGAATGTTTACTGTTCTCATGATGTTGCATCTGGACCTGCTGTTCATTTAGGAGTTTTTAATGGACTAGCCCACCAACTATAAAACTCCCTGGAGCCAACTGAGTGAGATAGGCAATAAGCCTGTGGGGCAAATTTGAAGCCTTAGAAATTAACTAGGCATGAGACCATCCTGGAACATCCCCAGGAAACTTGCTCCCAGAGAAGTCATGCTGCTGTTGCGTTGAGGGCAGACAGATCTTTCCAAACTGGCTGTTCCATTCCTTCAGCTTCTAAACAGGTCACTTACAAGCAGCCAGTTGGCTGTATATGACTCACAGACACATTTTGCCTGGCCTGTGGAGTGTTTTCTTCTTTTTTTTTTTCTTTCAACATTTGAATTAGTTGCTAACACTTAAAAATTAGGAGATTTCCCATAAAAATCTGGATTTCAGATTTCTCTTGAAAACAGAGCACCTGCGCCCTTCTCCTTACTGGGATATCTTTAAATGGGATATTCACTCCCCCCAGGCAGATACACTCATTTTTTTCCCCACCCAGCCCCTGTTTGTATTCCCTGATCTAAAATGTTGCAGGTTGCAAATTGGGGTGGGAGGTAGGATCAGATAGCTCTTTCAGTCTCTGGCAACTCCAGGCTCTGTGATGATGCCCCTGAATGTGGAGGAGATGGCCTGGGGCTCTGGGAGTCCATAATGCATTTGAGACAAGCCATTTTTTCATTAACACTGGTCTCTGAATTTCCGGTCACAAGTATCACATCCTGGAGGAACGAGACTGTAGAATCCACGGCATTTGCAAACAGATGCTGGTCTCTGGTGGAGGATAACTGGAGTTAACTTTCACTGAGCCTCTGCTTTCAGCCCATTCTTCAATTTTGTAACAACCCTGTTAAGTAGATACTCAATCCCATTTCTGGGAGGCAGACCCAGAAGGCTAGGGCCTTGCAGCTAGTGGCAGGACGGACTCCAAAGCCTTCCTCTTAACCAGAGGCTTCTCTCTCCACCTGCATATTAGCTCTTCTTAGGTCCTGTCTCAAGTTTCAAAACACATTCCCATTGTGGACTCAATACTAGTTTTTTTTTTTTTTAATGTTTATATTTGGGGGGCGGGCAGAGAGAGAGGGAGAGAGACAATCTGAAGCAGGCTCCGTGCTGTCAGCACAGAGCCCACTGCAGGGCTCAATCTAACGGATCATCAGATCACGATCTGAGCTGGAATCCAGTCCAGCAGTTACCCGACTGAGCTACCCAGGCGCCCCTTAATACTAGTTTTTAAAACACACAAAAAAGAATATTTAAATCATATAGCATATTTGTGATGATTTTCTCAAGCCAAAGTGTGCAATGATCTGATTTCTGTAATGCACGATGGGAGTGGGTAGAGTAGGTGTCTTTGCCAGGGGTCTTTGTTTGCTTGTGGGACCCAGCAATGAGTTCTGTGGCCTAGAGCCTAGGGTGGGCAGGAGCAGCTTGTAGACTGCAGCTCAGGTTCCTATAAATGTGTTGCAGGTTGGGAAGAAGCGATAGAAATTATCTCGGGTGTGTTTGGAGGACACGTAAATTCATTTTTTACTAGTCTTTAATTATAATTTCTCTTCAAGTTTTTCCGAGATTTGGAAATAGGGTTCTAATTTGGCTGGTTCTAAACTTCCTCTCCTAACAATTCCTCACCTCTCCCTGACCCCACTCCATCTCATCCAAGTCTAGCACCAGCTTTTAAGGAACCTGAAAAACACTGGCTATAAGGTCAGCTGGGAATTTTAGGAGGTTATGGATGTCGGAAATAAAAGTGTAAAAAAAAGGGGGAGGAGGAATTGGTTTTGGCTTTAAGACACCGGAACTTCCAAGGTTCCTGCAAAACCATTTGGAGGTTTTGCAAACCCTTAAAGTCATCAGCGCCCCACTGCGGAATTCAAAGCTAAGCTTGTCACAATTGTTAATACCTTCTTTGAACAGTCTTTTTATATTTGACAATTATTCTCTTCTGCGCCTCTGCCTCTTTTTTTTTTTTTTTTTTTTTTTTTTTTGCGGGCAGGAAGGTTCTACTGTCTTGGTTTTAGGGAGTACCCTATACAACGAACAACCTCTCCGCGTGCGGCAACCGCAGGAAGATTTCCATCGCCTCCGCGGGTTTGCAGAGTGAGTAGTAGATTTTGAGGCTTAGCGGGGCGCGGGGGAGGGGGGACGGAGAGTTAACAGTTTTGGAAGTCGCTAGGGGTTATATTGAAAGTTAACACTTCAGGTTCTAGGTTGAGCACAATGACCGCCTCCTCCTGGGCAGCTGGTCCGGAGGCGAGCGCGGAGGAGCTCCGCCTCTGGCTGCCTTGGGGGAACCCACCTTACCAGGGCGCAGAGACCGAATCTGGAGCCGCGTGCACGGGGGACCCCGCGTCCCGCCGAGCACCGGCCGCGTGTAGCCCTCTCCGACTGAGCTAAGAAGGGGGTGCTCCTCGCGGCCCTCTGGGGGAGCCCTCCCACTCTTTCCAACTTTCCCGGCCCTGGGGCCGGAGGAGGGCGCCTCTCCCGGCGGGTGCGCGCTCGGTACTTAAAGGCGGCTCCGTGGGGCCGGCGCTCGTCAGTCGGAGCGCGCAGCGGCGGCGGTGCACCGGGGAGCGAGGCGCGGCGGCGGCGAGGAGCAGGAGGAGGGGCATGGAGCCGCCGCGGGCCTGCTGAGTACCGGAGCGCGGGCAGCCGGCGGCACGGTGAGCGCGGGCCCGGCCAGCCGGCCACACCGGAGGGGCGGGCCGCGCCGCGCCGCTCGGGGGCTGCGCCGGGCTCCAGGGGTGCCGCTTGCCGGGCACGGCGGACCCCCACCGGCTTCCCCCGCCGTGCGGGCGCCGCGTCCGGCGCCGGCAGGCCGGCTGAGGGCTGCAGTATCTCCAGGCTCCCGGGCGGTGGTTTCTGCAGCCCCCTCCCCACTGACCCCTCCTCCCATTCTTCCTCCATCCTCTCTTCCTCCAGCCTCTCCTCCCTTCCTCCCTTGCGGCTCCTGTTTTGTGAATGGATTAGGGGGCGGACGACGGTGCGGGGCACGAGGCTGGTTGGAGTCTCTCCCTCCCCCACTCCACCCTGGGGGTTCGCACCTGTCCGGCACCGAAATGCCCAGCGCCTTGGTCCCTGCGGGTCAGCCGGGCCACGGCCGCGTGTATCCTTGGGCCCGGCCTCCCTTTTCCTAGCAGGCTCGGAAGGGTGGGGGGTGGGGGGGGTGGACGGCCGGCCAGGCGCAAGGGAAAGAGCCCCAGCCCCGCGCACAAGTTTCCATCCCGCCGAGTGTGGGCCTCGTAGCAGGGCACACCTGTCAGCTGGAGAGGCTGCACACTGGCAGCCCCGCAAAGTTTCGGGTGTAGATTGGCGGCGTGCGTCCTTGGCTGAGGATTTTCTCCTTCCGTCATCTGGTGTGGGGGGGGGGGAGAAGTGTTCTAGGGAGCTCCCCCCAACCTCGTGTCCTTGAAGCCGGGTGCGCATTATACTAGGGGGACCGAGCTCTAGCGGATCCCTTCTGAGCGAAATGGGGGTGGATGAGAGGCGATCTAGGCTACCCTTCTCCCGCTTGGGTTGGCACGGCCCCCTGTCTGGGCAGGGGCGCCCCTTCCAGAGACCGCACCAGCACCTGATTGCTCGTGGGGTCTTTGGCTGTGGAACCTTATTGGCTCTCGGTGGGGTAGGGGTGCCAGGGTAGTGCCTCCAATTCGTGTGCGGGGTTGGGGGTCCTGCCCGGGAAAGGAAGGGGCCGGCGACATCGGAGATGCTGCCTTTGTCTGCAGGCACACTTTGCCAAGGTAACTGGGGCCCAGAGGAGATGAGCGGGGCCCGGTCCGACTGATTTCTTGGGTTTTCCGTTCCTTCCCCGCTGAGTCGTGGGAAACCGGCACGTGGGTGTGGCCGGCGCCGCCTGTGCCAGAAGGCGAGGCTCAGGCGGGGGTGAGAAGCCTGGCGAGTGCTTTCCCGGCTGCATTAACCTGGTGGGCACCGCCTCCGGCATTGCACCGAGGCGGGGCGCCAGCACCCGGCAGGTTGCTGGGCTGGCCTCGGCGCCCCCTGCCCTTTCCTGCGGCGCAGGTGGGCGGCGGTGCCCAGAGGCGCCCCTTTGGCATGTAAAGTCTAGAGGGCGACGGGGACCCTTCTGGAGTAGGTGCAGCCCCGGGGTTCCCCTGGGCAGCAGGCGCATGGCGGCGGGGTGGGGGTGGGGGGCAGGGAAGACTGGGAGTCCTGCAGAGGAAGCAGGCTCCCAGGGATGGCGGGGCAGAGCGCCTGGAGCCCGCGCTTCCCGAGAAGGCGAGGCTGCCAACAGCACTTTCCTGACCGCAGCTGCTGGAATGCTGTTGGTGCCTGAATCTCAGACTGATTTAGGCAGTGACTGCGTGCTCCTTACCCGTCCTATGTGGCAGGTGGTAAGGGAACAGACACTGTTCCCCTGGCAAGAAGGCGCATTTGTGTTGGGAGTGGGGCTCAGGGGTTGGTCCCAATAAGATCCAGAGTTGGAGAAGGTTGGAAGTGAGACCCCGTTGTCTGTGGCGGGTGGGTGGTGTTGGAAATGGGATCCTCCAGATGAGGCTGGTGGCAAAGAGTAGATGGGGTGGAGGCCTGGGTATGAATGGAGTGGGGGAGCTGTCCTCATCAGACCCTCCCCACTTCCCCGGCCTCCCCACTTGGATAGTCCATCAGGGCTGGAAGTGCTTCTAATTTCAGGCAAATTGTTTACTTGAGACCTACGGAGCCAGAAATCATTAGAACCCCTTCTTAGGCGGGGGACACCAAGTCTCAGACAACTTGGGCAAGGTCAGGCAGCCAGGAGGCGGTTGAGCTGTGTCTCAAGCACAGGTCTTCCGGTGCTGAGTCCTAGGCTCTTTTCATTAAAACACAGCTGTTCCCAACAGGGCGCTACTGGGAGCCCTGACTTAGTGCAGACCAAACCCGTCAGCATCTCCAGGAGTGGCAGGGCCTGTGGCTGAGCACAGAGATTCCGTGCGGGCACTAGGACCGAGTGGATGGGGCTTCCCAGGCCGCCCCCCCTCCCCTCCCAGGCTGCTGCAGTGGTGGCTGCAGTTCCCTCCGACGCCCTGACTGCTGGGCTTCCAGGAGAGCTGTCCACACCCCAACTCTCATTTCCTTTTCGTCCTTGTCTGCTTTTCCCTGGTTGCTTTCCCTTTCTTTCCTGCCTCTCAAGTAAATGAGAAAAAGGTGAGAAAGCAGAGAACACAGGGGGAACTTTGTCTGATTTTGCTGTTTGAAGAAAGGGAAGCTGCCTCCTCCACCTCTTTATGTTTCCTGCTCTTTCTCCTCTTTGCCTCTCCTACTTTTTCATGGGCCTCATTGGTGCTTGTGCTTTGCTTCCCCTCCCACTGTGCAGCTCCCTAGTGGGTACAGGGCAGGTAGAAGCTCTTGGCCACTGGCTACCTCCCTGGCCATCCTCCTCTTTGCTCTCCCTGGGCCTCTCATGTGCTCAGAGCTGCCTCTGGCCTCAGGTTCCCCCCAACTGAAGCTTGCCTAGGAGAGCTTTGGGTCATGCACACCCCAGGACCGCCATCCACCAGGTGTGGATCACCTAGCTCTTTCTGGCTTTGGTTTGTCTAACAATAATAAATGCTACTCTAAATGCTTTACATATGTAATCCATTTAACTCCTAAAGATGCTACAAGGTAGAGCTGTAGTCCACACTTTACAGATGAGTTAACTAAGGGGCAGAACACAGTCACACAGACAGTGACAGAGCTGGGATTTGAACCCCACTAGTTTGACTACCGAGTTGTACAAACAGTCTTAGTCATGCGCAGTCAGTGGCAGTGGTTTTTATTACTGGATCATTTCCCCACTTCTGGGCCAGGCCCAGAGAAAACACCCCCACTCCCATGGACTAGAAATGCTGCCTTCTGCCTGACTCCACACCTCCCTCCTCCCACCAGATGCCGGTGCAGCTGACGACAGCCCTGCGTGTGGTGGGCACCAGCCTGTTTGCCCTGGCAGTGCTGGGTGGCATCCTGGCGGCTTACGTGACAGGCTACCAGTTCATTCACACAGAGAAGCACTACCTGTCCTTCGGCCTGTACGGTGCCATCCTGGGCCTGCACCTGCTCATCCAGAGCCTGTTTGCCTTCCTGGAGCACCGGCGCATGCGGCGGGCGGGCCGGCCGTTGAAACTCGCCTCCCCGTTGCGCCGCTCGGTGGCACTGTGCATCGCGGCATACCAGGAGGACCCCGACTATTTGCGCAAGTGCCTGCGCTCCGCCCAGCGCATCGCCTTCCCTGACCTCAAGGTGGTCATGGTGGTGGATGGCAATCGCCAGGAGGACGCCTACATGCTGGACATCTTCCACGAGGTGCTAGGCGGCACTGAGCAAGCTGGCTTCTTTGTGTGGCGCAGCAACTTCCATGAGGCAGGCGAAGGGGAGACCGAGGCCAGCCTGCAGGAGGGCATGGACCGTGTGCGGGATGTGGTGAGAACCAGCACCTTCTCCTGCATCATGCAGAAGTGGGGAGGCAAGCGAGAGGTCATGTACACGGCTTTCAAGGCTCTTGGTGATTCAGTGGACTACATCCAGGTAAGCGTGCCTTCCCAGAAGCATGCAGACATGGGGCTGTGTCCGGCCAGCTGGGCCTATACTGTCCAGGGAGGTTAGGTCCAGTTTAGGTCTCTTGTGTTGAGCACACCCCTCCTCTGCGCTTCAGAAGGGCAACAAGACAGCTGCTGCTCGGAACAGCAGTCCTGGGGTCAGAAAGACCTGGGATGGGATCCTGGTTCTTCTGTTACTTAGCTCTGTGACTTTGGGCGGGTCTCTGGACTGGCATCCCACTACTAAGAAGAGCAGATCGGCGTGCGGCATTTACTGCATACCACACACCATTGCAGGAGCTTCAGAGACCATCCTTTTAATCCTCCTAGTATTCCTAGAGGATAAGTACTACTATTATTTCCACTCATAGAAGGTGAACCTGAAGCACAGAGAGGGTAAGTAACTTGCCCAATCTCACACAGCACTAACATGCAAAGATAGGATTTGAACCTAGGCAGTCTGTCTCAAGTCTGCCCTTACCCGTTGTGCTATACTGCCTCGCCACTGGTAACATGGAGATGAGTCTCTCCATAAGAAGGTGTGGTGAAGAGTAAAACAAATCATGCTCCAAAGCACTCAAGTATTGTTTTAGTTATGGGCCAAAGGGTCCTTCTCTACCCCGTGTCAGATTTGCATTTGTGAGATGGAAAGACACGGCAGTGAGTCACCCCCCAGCTTAGTCCTTCAGCAGTCTCGGCAGGTTGGGATCCTGAACAGATTCAGTCTAGCTTCTGGTCAAAACTGTCATTGACATTAGCCTGAAAATTTTATTAGGCTGATTACATAGCTCCGATTCTCAAGTAACAAAATGTAGAAAGAACTGACTGAAACCACACACATGTTGGTACCAAGTAGAAACTGCACCCAGAACCCCAGATTTTTGGTCCAGCATCCACACCGTCCGTTTCTCTGTTGCATTCCTTCTCTGCACATGCCAGAATAAATAGCGCCTGTCGTGGTAGCCCACCTATGTACCAACCCAGTCTTGGTGACAGCACGTTGAGGACCCTGATATTGAAATGTTCTGTACTGTACCCACCTAAAACTAGCTTGCCACAGACATTTTGGCTTTGGCTTTTTTTGAAACTTGCATCCTCAAATGAGTTGGTACCTTGACTTCTTTCTGTCTTCCTAGGCCCAAGGACCTCCACGGCCTTGTAGGGAGGGCTGTTGAGGCATTTGATTCTGTAGTTCATCTAGAGTCAAGGGGCCTCTAAAGCTTTCCTGGAGACTCAGAGGACACAGGAAAAGCCCTTGAGACCTGGCACATGCTCAAACCACAGGGACATGGTCATCTGCTCCCTTGAAGCACAGAATTTCCCCAGACCTGCCACACATCTTCCTTTACTGACCATTACTTGTGTTTTCTGGTGGATCAGCGAATAGGCTCACACACCTGAGCCAGCCTTTCCCTTTATGGCTCTGGGCTCACTGCCTGGGGCAGCTTGGGCTTCAGTCACGTTTGGTGGATTCCAGCCTGTCTTCCAACAGCCCTTCTACTGGTGGGTCTTTCCCCGAGGGAGACGGCCCTGCCTCAGCCAGGGGGAAACCCAGGCAGGCAGGAGCTCTACTCTAACCCTGCTCTGCTCAAAAGACCTCCCTGGAGTGAAGGAAGCTGAGCAGCATGAAGAATGGGTTAGGGTCAGGGGAGGAAGTGGTCTTGAGATGGGCAGTCCTGGAAAACTTGGCCTGTAAAGTTCAGGAAGTGCTGGGAGTCCAGCACGAGGTTGGTGAGGAGGTAGGAGGGAGCAGGTGTGATGGCTCTGCCTGGATCCCCCTCCACCTTTAGCTGCTGGTCTGTAGCCAGCACGTCTTCCAGCAGGGTCGGGGCATGGGGTGGGAGGGCAGCCCCCTTCCCACAGGATTAGCAACTTTAGTAAAAGGATTTTAGGCTTTTGGAAAGCCGAGTGTAGGCTCATCTGTGGGTATTGCTCTTTGCTCTGTTGTTCTGCCAGTGGTTATCTGGGCTCTGTGTAATTTTCTAGAAAATAGACAAGGAGTCAGCCACCTGGGTGAGAGTTCATAGCTCAGATTCAACTACTAATGGAGCCACCTGTTAGAATCAGACCATGAGTTCTCCCCAGGGAATGTGGACAAGTGGGCAGGATTTGATCTAGGCCCTGGTTGGAGGCAGCAGCTGCCAGCCTCCACGCTCATCCAGAGTATATAAAGTCCAGGTGTCGTGTCAGGATGGCCAAGTGGTGTCAGGCGCCAGACTCCAGCTCCTGCTTCCCAGAGAAGAATGCAGGTGAGGGCAGCCCTTGAACATACCGTGCCCTGACCTCAGAGACTTGGCCAAAGGAGCACAGAAGGCCTCGCAGCCCTATTAGTGGGGGGCCTATGACTGGGTAGATGCATCCTGCTCTTGGGCTGTAGGTTGTCCAAAACTGGTACCAGAGGCTGAAACTGGGAAGACCTCGTTAAGAATCCTAGGAGAGCGCTTCGGGCAGTAGCCTCTGGCAAGAGCCATTTCTTGGCCTAATGTGGAGGGTCTGCCTGCCCTAGCCTAGCTACTGTACTGTCAACTGATTTCAATAATGTGTTCCTCCTTTTTTCCCAGGAACTCCAGGGAAATGTCTGGCGACCATTTTTGTGGAGCCTGTCTCTGTAGAAGCTAAAAACTTGCCCAGTGCTAAGCCCTTTTCCCTTTCCAGGCCTGGCACCAAGTCTCCCGGGTTTGTCTCTCAGCCCAGTGGCTGTCAAACCTGGTATCTAAAGTCTCCTTTTCCTTCTTTTTGTTATTCGCCGCACCTCTTGCATTTAGCATAGATCTCTTTGCTGGTAGCTGGAAGTGAATCCTAGGAGAGGCGGCTATGTCCCTGCAGCAGTGAGCAGCATGTGGTGTGCATAGGCCTGAGGTCAAAATGGGCTGATAATGCACTCCTCCCTCTACAGGTGTGCGACTCTGACACCGTGCTGGATCCAGCCTGCACCATCGAGATGCTTCGAGTCCTGGAGGAGGACCCCCAAGTAGGGGGAGTTGGAGGAGATGTACAAGTAAGAAGTAATCAGGGACTCCTGGGGGGTAGGGCCTAGACTCTTCTTCCTAATGCAGTGAATACGCCTGGAAAATGAGCATCTTGAATGTCTAGTATTTTGGAAGTGTGTGGGGGGGAGGGTTCTTCTTTGACAGTTTTCACTAGTATCAAAGAACTCACTTGCTACCCCATCCCTATCCTGCTCTTTTTCAACCTGAGGAAAAAGGAAATCACTAAAGGTATGTAGAGAGCCTATGCTGCTGGGAGGAGCTCAGTATCCTGAGGCTACTGATCACGGAGGGTGCTGCTTTTTTGGGGCACTGGCGCAGCGAGCACCTCCAAAGTTGGACCCTTCAGAAAACCCTTGTTCTTCAGGAAGTTGCCCTGAATGGTTAAGAACAGGGCAGTATGGTTAATAATAAGGGGCCACATCTTCCTCCAGAGGGTACTGCTGGTAACACACCAAGTCTTCCTGAGAAGCTTTCCCAGTGCTGAAGGGTCAGGATAGGGGGCTGGGGTGATGAGCTGCACCTTCAAGCCCTTCTCTCTGCCACCATCCAGGTTGTTTGCTGAGATGGAAGGTGGCTTTCACTGTTAGAGCAACTTCACTGGGCCAGTCAGTGCACACCACAGTGAGAGTGACTGGGTGTGGTTGGCTCCTCCGAGCCTCAGGTTTTCTAGCTTTGGCTGGGTTAGGACTGATGGCCAGGAGTTTGAGCGATGGGATTCAGAACTCAGGGTAAGGAGGCTTCATGGTTTCTGCTGTCTGTCTCCTGGGGCTCAAGTCCTCAGGTGAGGAGGCCCAGCATCTCCGGTTCCCTTGCAGATCCTCAACAAGTATGACTCGTGGATCTCCTTCCTGAGCAGTGTGCGGTACTGGATGGCCTTCAACGTGGAGCGGGCCTGCCAGTCCTACTTCGGCTGCGTGCAGTGTATTAGTGGGCCTTTAGGCATGTACCGCAACAGCCTCCTCCAGCAATTCCTGGAGGACTGGTACCATCAGAAGTTCCTGGGCAGCAAGTGCAGCTTCGGAGATGACCGCCACCTCACCAACCGAGTCCTGAGCCTCGGCTACCGGACTAAGTATACAGCACGTTCCAAGTGCCTCACAGAGACTCCCACCAAGTACCTCCGGTGGCTCAACCAGCAGACCCGCTGGAGCAAGTCTTACTTCCGAGAGTGGCTCTACAACTCTCTGTGGTTCCATAAGCACCACCTCTGGATGACCTACGAATCAGTGGTCACAGGTTTCTTCCCCTTCTTCCTCATTGCCACAGTCATACAGCTTTTCTACAGAGGCCGCATCTGGAATATTCTCCTCTTCCTGCTGACGGTGCAGCTGGTGGGCATTATCAAGGCTACCTATGCCTGCTTCCTTCGGGGCAATGCAGAAATGATCTTCATGTCCCTCTATTCCCTTCTGTATATGTCCAGCCTCCTGCCGGCCAAGATCTTTGCCATTGCTACCATCAACAAGTCTGGCTGGGGCACCTCTGGCCGAAAAACCATCGTGGTGAACTTCATTGGCCTCATCCCTGTGTCCATCTGGGTGGCAGTCCTTCTAGGGGGACTGGCCTACACAGCGTATTGCCAGGATCTGTTCAGTGAGACAGAGCTAGCCTTCCTGGTCTCTGGGGCCATCCTGTATGGCTGCTACTGGGTAGCCCTCCTCATGTTGTATCTGGCCATCATCGCCCGGCGATGTGGGAAGAAGCCAGAACAGTACAGCTTAGCTTATGCTGAGGTGTGACATGGCCCCCAAGCAGAGTGGGAAAAGTGCAATGGGTGAGGGAGGGAAGGGGAATGGAAGAGAAAAGATGGGGTGGGAGGGAGGAGGGAGTGCTGTTTTAGTTCGTCAATGGTCCAAAGGACAAATCTGAAGTGCAAAGAATGGTGACTGTACTATGGCCTGGGGCAGTTCTGCTTAGAGGCAACACCTTTCCAGCTCAGGGGGCGACTTGTTTTCATGCCGCCTGTCTGTTGGCCTCTGCGTGTGTCATGGCCTCTGGGAAAGATTCCACTTCCTGCCCCGGGATCCAAATGCAACCCAGAAGTGTGCTAAGACAATTAGTTCCAATCAGTGGCAACTTCTGATAGGTAAGTGAGCAATGACAGCCTGCGGGAAGGGGTTCTCTTAGCCCATCTGAACACAACCAGAGGTGGTGGGAGAATTTGAGAGATCTGGGCTGGCTAGTATGTGTTCCCCACCCTCACCCCCAAATCTAGCTATCAATGCAATAAGATTGTGCCTGATACAAGGCCCAGAAGCCTGATCTTTGGGCATCAGAAAACAGGGTCCAGGAATGGTGCTTTATTACATGACATACTCCATTCCACATCTCAACATCCCAAGGATGAGCCAAACTAGCAGAGAGTTAGCACTGAACTCCTTTTAAGTGTGTATGTATATATACATAGATGTTAAAAATGAAAGTTTGCCAGGAGGAACAAAGATTGGTGGTTGTGCTAAAGGCCATGGCCTATATGGGGGCCTTAGGCTGAATGGAGCTCACCTGAAAACTGCCCAACACCTAGATGAGCTTGTCTGTGATCTCTGCTGGGGAGAGGAAAGGTTTTGGTCATCTACCAGGAAGATTAAACCCCAACGTGCTCAGAAAAGAAGTGAGGGCTTGGGTACCTGATCCTGCACACTCCTGAATTCCTCTCTCAAACTCAGCTCTGAGTCTAAGACAGCCTCCACTTGGCTTTCTTCAAGGTGATGCACCAAGTCACCTCGTCCACCTTCCTTCTCATTTGGTAAGTTTTTCAAGTTAGCAACTGAGGCAGAGTCTGGACTCTCATAGCCCCTCTGCAATAAGCAACCCTGTCCTCAGCAGGTGGGGGGAAAAATGATTAGGAGCCTCTGACCAAATTAGCCACAATCTTGCAAGTGCTTATACAGATTCCTTAGCAGCTGGCTAAGCGTGCATGACTTTCAGACTACAGATATTGACAATCATGTCCAGTGAAAACCTTTTCAGCGTTCCCTAAGTGAAGCCTCCAATCCAAGCTGGTCATCTTTGAAACTGTCCATTCTCTTCAGTGGCTTCTCAAGGAGATTCTTACAGCGAAGTTGTGGATAGTCATTATTGCATTTGCTTCTTTCCAGAAACCAAACTCGGAGATGGAACTGGTTCCTAAATCCTAAGGTTCTTGTTTTCTCTCTCACGCCCCTTGAAGCTTTTATTTCTCTGCCCTTTTGGGGGGGGTGGTGCAGGGGGAGCAAGGGAAAGCATTTTCTAGACATTTGCAATCCACAGACAATTCTCAGCTCTTGAGTTTGAAACTGGGAATCTTGACTAAGCCTTTGACTTAGGGGTTGCTTGCTTGCAGGTGTACTTGTGCTCTCCGAATGTCCATTCTTAGCAGGGCCTGCTAGCCCCTCAGAACCAGCACTGAAGTTGACAGGAGTTGAAGGGGCAAGACTCTAGTGTGCCCAGGTGCTTCCTACACAGGAACAAAGTGTGCTCTGAGCCACAGATTGGCAAACCCTGGTGTTTTCCTTCATCTCCCATGAACGCAAGGGTTTTCCAGGTGCAACCAACATCGCTACATCACACAGACCTCGAGCTTCTGAGAAGATTGCTGGCCGGTGTTGGGTCCAACCCATGAAGGCTGGGAAGAGGCAGCAGGCATTTGCTAAAGGCGGTTGTTCCAGGCTCTTGCGTGTTTTTGCTGGCCAAGTAAACTATTTTGAGCACTACAATGGAGGAAATCCGGTCAGCCAGCCAACTGCAGAGCTCACACTTAACTAAGGGCTTGTTTTTCTTCAGCTTTTACTTGAAGGTTAATGTCGGATGGATTTCCAGATGGAGAACTGGTTGTCCTACCATCAGCTCTGCCTTGCACTGTGGTTTTCAACTTTGCTCAGAACAAGGGTAGGCAGGTACAAGTAGTGGGCTCACAACGTTTGACCTCGACTGGTTTTTCTAAGTTATTTTGTACATTTTTCAGCAGCGAAACCAAACTGGGTCTTCAGCTTTATCCCCGTTTCTTGCAAGGGAAGAGCCTTTATATACAACTGGACACATTTTGGTTTTTCCTCATTGAGAATTTTAAGCCTTTTGTATTCTTTCTACAATAATTTGTAAACATATTTATTTTTACTTTTTTGTTGTTGTTTTTGTTTTTTACTTTTCAGGTCAAAATTTTATACTGCACTTGTCAAAATAAAGATTCTCACATAATGCTGGTTATCTCTGGACTACTTCCTCCTTAAACTGGTTTATTCCATTTCCAAAGAGGTACTTGAGATAGAAATGGTTTTGTCAAGGTAGTTGCAGTGGAACTCAAAACAGGTAAGTGTTCACAGCTGCCTCTGGACCTGGGGAATACAGCAGGCCCACCTTACTGTTAACTGCACACCTACAACGGCCCAACTTTTGTTGAAGGTGGGCAAGGTCTCTGGTGAAATCACTGGCAGACAAGGGAGTCCTGGCTAAGGTAAAGGTCACTGTTTCCTCCTTGAGTGACAGCATTTTATCTGGCAGATAATACAGGACTGTGGCCAGTCTATAACAATGAAAAGCACTGGGTAAAATTCCTTTCCTGTGGAAACAGGTAACTCAATGGAGTGACATTGGCAGCCCTCTCATCCCATTTATTAAAGAAACAGTAAGAAAAGATACAATGCAGGAAAAACACCAACCATCCTTTCACCTCAGGCTGAACGAAGCACAGTGATTTCTCCCCTTCATCCCCCCCACCCCCTACCCCAGTTCCCATATTCCCATTGACGTCAGTTTAAATTTTGAGGTTCTTTGATCGGGAGTACTAGTGGAGAGGGAATTAGGTGAGCGGTGGAGCCTTGATTCTGGCCTCCTCTGAGTCCCAGGAGAAGGAAGCTGCAGGCCCAGTTAATCAAGCAAAATTGTATTTGGTGGGTCTTTGAAGTGGTTGCCCACCTCCCTGTTCTGTGTTCAAGCCCTCAGGGAAAGGTATGGCAGTAGAGGATGACCAGGTCCAAGCTGCCCAGGGCAGAGCTGCTGAAGCATGATCCGTTCACCATTGCAACAGTTCTAGAGAGCAGTGAGCTGATTCTCCAGTGGTGAGCAGAGGACTACATATGAATTGGGACCTGCAGGCCAATGTATCCCTGAGGAAAAGTCCACAAGAACAATTCAAGAAACTAGTAAGAAACAAGGGGCAGAAAGCTGTGGGACAAAAGCACAGCAGGCTTCTGGAGGGCTGGAGATCCTTTCTCTCAAGGTCAGGATCATTCCCACCTGCGGTAGTCCATCTCTCACAAGTAACATTTCGCCTTCAGTCAAGAAAGAAGCGGAGGAAAAAGATGGCTCATTTGAACTTGAGCCCCAGCTATGGTACTTCAGACTGTAGCTCCAGATCTACCCTTTTACCTAAAACACAGCTCCTGCCCAGAACCACGGTGCCTGGAAACCAGAGTGGTCCTGGAGAGAAAAGTGTTTAAGGGGGTAACATTCCATTTGGGTACATTGCAGCCATAGGACCCCCTGGTCTGGGGAAAGCAGCTGGGTTTGTGCCAGGGAGGTTCCCCACTCTAGGAAATGGGACCAAAGTCTTGCTCACAGGGCCATTCATCCTTGGAAAGGAAGCTGGGTTTAGACCCAGGGTTCCAGTTGGCCTTGCAAAAGGAGCTGGGTTGATGCCCACAGGGCCTGCTGGAGAAGAGCCCAGGGGCCCAGGAGCTGACCTGGGGAAAGTAACCTGACCAGGGCCTAATGGGCCAGTAGACCTTGGGAAGGCAGCAGGACTTGGGCCCTGCAAGCCACTGGCCCTTGGGAAGTTAGCTGGGTTGGGGCCTAGTGGCCCAGAGGTTCTTGGGAAAATTGCGGGACTTGAGCCCTGGAGGCCAGCAGACCTCTGGAAGGTAGCTGGATTTGAAGCCAATGTGCCAGAAGACTGAGAAAAGGCAGCTGGATTCAGCCCTCCTGAACCGGTCCCCCTTGGAAAGGGACTGGCATTTACTCCCATGGGCCCAGCTGGCCTTGAAAAATGAGCTGAATTAGGGCCTATGGGGCCGGGAGCTCTGGACATGGGAGATGGATTTGGCCCTGGAAGGCCAATTCCCCGAGAACCAGGACCCGAGTTTGGGCCCATGGGGCCAGGTACTCTTGCCATAGAGGATGGGCTTGTGCCCATGTTTCCAGAAGCCTGTGAGAAAGCAGCTGAATTTGCTCCTAATAGACCTGCTGCTCTTAAAATGGGGGCAAGATCTAGGCCTTGAGGTCCAGCCATCCTTAAGTTAAGACCAGATCCCGTGCCCAGGAGGCCACCTGCTCTGGTGTCCAGATTTGGGCCTGGTCCCAGGCCACCTGCCCTTGGGTTGGGCCCAAGGCTTGGGCCCAGGCTATTTGCTCTTGGGTTGGGCCCAAGGCCAGGGCCTGGAAACATACCTGATCTCGGGGCAGGGTTTGTACCAACGAAGCCTGATCTCAGATTGGGACTGGGTCCTGGTCCCAGGCCAACAGGCCTAGGATTAGGAGGACCATTCCCAGAAGGCAACAGGACACCTGCTCTCAGGTTGGGCCCAGATCCAGGGCCCATGGGGCCGCCACTTCTGGGGTCAGGACCTGTTCCCAGGAGACCACCTGCCCTTGGGTTGGACATAGGACCTGGCCCCGGGAGACCCCCTAACCTTGGATTAGACAGAGGCCCTGGGCCTGGTAGAGCCCCTGCCCTTGGGTTTAGAGATGGGCCTGGGCCTGGACCTGGGCCCAAGAGGCCACCAGGCCTTGGGAAAGAAACTGCACCTGTGCCAGTGGGATTCATCCCTCTTGGAAAAGAAGCCATGCCTGGGTCACGAGCACCAGCAGGGAAAGGTGCTGGATTTGAAGCCAATGAGCCTGATGAAGTTGGAAAAGGTGATGGGTTCCTTGGAAATGGGGCCAGATTTCCACCAAGAGAACCAGTTGCCATAAGGAAGGGATCAGAGTTCATGCCCAGCGGGTGACCTGTGTTTAGGACAGGACCCCCCTGTGGTCCCAAAGAACCGTCGAGTCGTCCTCGAGGTGGCAACTGAGCACGAGTCCAAGGAGTTGGCCGCTCTCTAGGGAAAATCCGGGGTTCTTTCATACTTTCTTGGGGACGTTGGTGATAATGGGCTTGGGGCGAGTTTTGAAAAGGATCTTGTTTTTGATGAGTGCTGTCACCAGGTACCGGGTGCCAGTCTTGCAGCCAAGCTCATCACAGTCCTGCTCCCCAGGAGTGTGTTTGACAAGGACGGCAAAAGGTTTCTCCAGGTGGATGATTTTTCCATACAGGATATGATGCCCCACGATCAGCACAGGGATTCCCTTTAGCAGAACAAGAACGAAACGCCTAAGGTTCAGGGCAAGGTCATAACACTCAGGTGCCTTCTAGAGATGCTCTTGGAAGGCAATGCTGGCACCTCCACTCCCTGGTTTGGCTCTAACAATATTGAAGAGCCACACCAGGCAACCACCCTCATGCCCTTTTTACTCTTTCTAACCCCAGGTAAGAGAATTTCCACTTTTTAGAACAGTGACTTTTCCAGCTTCCCCAAAGCTAAATTTCCCTGCTATTGCAGGGGTTGGGGGAGAACAAGCAGATACATTAGATTAGCTAGACCTCGAATAACAAACCTGAGGGCAGTCCTCACTCTGGGTCCTGGGAGCACCACCTTGGTGTAGCTTGCTTTCCTGAGGCATTAGGCAGGGAAAGAAAAGTCCCCTCACCTCAGTGGTGTAATGTAGGTCTCCCAGGAGGTTTCCAGCTAATCCAGTGCTGTAGCGAGCCTCGATCTCCCCCTGTAGCTCCATCAGCACCCATTCTGCCAGGCCTCCAGCCCCAGCACTGCAAGCAAAGGGCTGGCGGTTACAATATTTTTGAGGGGTGAAGGATGAATAGTGTCCTACACCACCATTCAAGGCCCAAAAGAACTTTGTTGAGCATAAGTTCTTGGGAAATTAGGCAGTGCCAGGCACTGAACTAGAGACTGAAATGCAAGGACGTGTGCAAGATGCACCTGAGAACCCCAATTCTTTCAGGAAAATGTCAAACCTACAGAACCCTAATCATTCAAGCTAAACAAAAGAAGTCTCAAAATGTACTCACCTGGAAATAACAATTTGCACCATGAGCTTTCCGTCTTTAAAAAGCAACTGAAAATAAGCTGTAGAGGAAAAAAAATTTTAGGACAATAATAATGATAGCTAACATATATCACGTACTATATGTGAGGCATTTTTCTAAGTGCTTTAGACAAATTTTATTTCACTCCAACAACTCTTTTAAGATGTAAATCTTTTTGAGTTGACACCGTACATGTAACATTGCTTAAGACCACCAAAGATCAACAATAGTGTGGAAAGTTAACACGTATTATACTTGTGTTCAAGGTCACATATTTACTAGTCAAAGAGCCAGAATTTGAACCCAAACATACATTAGAGCCCACATTGCTGACCACTATGCTAACTTGCCTTTCTCAAGGATGTTCTATTTTCTGTTCTGTTTTTTTTAATTTTTATTTTTAAGAGACAGAGTGTGAGTGGGAGAGGGGCAGAGAGAGGGAGATAGGATCCAAAGTGGGCTCTGTACTGACAGCAGAGAGCCTGCCCGGTGCAGGGCTCAAACTCATGAACGCAAGATCCTGACCTGAGCCAAAGTTGGACACTTGAAGTCAGACTGAGGCACCCCTAGTCTGCATGTTTCTTAAGAAATTAAAGAATTCATTTAGATTCTACATTTTCCTTTGGTGATGATATACACTTCATGTCTAACACTTTGGTTATGTTTCAAGGTTCAAAAGACCTTCTTTAACAAAAGCCAAGAAACGAAAAAGTCCTTCAGACAACTTTAGTGAATGGTAAGCTGATTTCTAACATGACTCTCATCATACGCCTTGACCATCTTTCACTTTGGTACTAAAATACCCTGATACTCCATCAACTTTCCTTTTATACAACAGTACCACCTGGTGGCAAGTTTGTGGTACTCTAAAAGAATGGGTTAAAATGCATTTTTGCCTGAAACAACTATCTTCACTTGTCTTTCTAGAAAGGATACATTCCTGGGAGGTTAGGGGGATAGGGAGAATTTAAACTACGGGTTCTGTATAAGTCCTTCCAATGAATTGCTAGAACTTAGCGGAAAGTTAGTAGTCTAGTGTTTACCAGTTGTAGTATGGCAGGTTAATAGGTGTAATTGTGCTCAAGGTTAGCAAACAACAGATTAATTTATGTGCTGCTGAAGCAAGCACGTGCAAACACCAGATTAAAAAGTTAAACAGGTTTCTTCACTGGTATGTTGACCTTCATTTTGGATCTTCAGGGAAAAGTATGTTGCCAAAAGCCTTCCAGGACAGCAGAACCTCTACTCTTGAGCACCAAACACTTTGGGAACATAAGGTCAGTCAATTCACTGGTCTTAAATTCAGATATAAACAGTAGCTAATATTTATTGAATTTGTATTACGAATCAGATGCTGTTCACACATAAGAACCTAGGCCTCGTGACTTTATGCTACACCCATCATAATCAATATGCTCCCAAAGGAGAAAACCAAGTATCGGTGAGAATGAAAAGGCACCAAAGCATCAGGCAGGCACTGCATACGTGGAAGAGCTGATTAGAAGGGCAAGGGGGAATCAAGGAATCTCTGAGTAAGACAGACCTTCCGCAGTAGCACCAGTTGTGGCACTGCTTGAGAACAAATACACCAGGCTCAAGGGCAAACGTCTTGTGACAAGATAAGGAGGCCCTACCACTACCACCCAGAATAACCAAAAGAACTGTTAAAATTCTTCTAAGGTTTCCTGAAGGAGAAAGGATTACAATTTAAAATCAGAAGACCTAAAGTCAGGTTCCAGCCTATAAGTGTAGAAACTCTTCACTGTGTCATCATACACAAGTCACTTAATGACTATGGGGCTAGCATCCAGATTATCTGACTCATTAGCCTACTTTGAAGACCACATATATGCACAAATGCTTTAAAGATAAATAGCTAGTTTTTTAGAGAAGGGAAAAAATAAATCAGTATTTCCACACTATAACTGTGACTGTAATTTAGAGAATGGTAGGTATACTTTAGCCATGAATCAAAAAAGACTTAGTAACTAGAAACTGAAATTGGAAGGTTTCTAAAGGTTAATAAATGCATACAGATTAAAGGCTTCTTATAACTAAGCTTTTGATGACTGATAACGCACTACATATTACTTGATGGGTCTATTTATAACAAAATATAGGTACTTTGAGAAACAATTACGTGTTCACACAGATACACAGATTCTAGGAAGACCACAGCAAGGAAGGAAATCAATCTTTAAGGCCTCTGGAAGCATGTTTGAGACAAGTACATATGGGCTGCAGAAATATTTTAAGTGTATCCCACATTTCCCGGAAAGTTTCCTGTTAGAACAGGAATTGACAACAGTGGCCTAAGTGGGCAAAGGAAAATAGATGCCTGATAGCTGGGCCGGAATACCTGTACCTGCGTACTAATCCCTGGTACTTGAGAGCACACGCAGCTTTACCCACTATGTAGGAAGCCCTGCCTCAGTAGATCTCCTGACACTGGCAGACATCCAGCAATGCTCCTGAAAATAAAAATTCCCTGGCCTACAGCTCCACCATCTTCACCATCCTGCTTCTGTACCTAGTCAGGCTGGTAAAAATTTGTGCTAGTCCTACTGGGATGCTGCAGATGTGAACAGGAATGAAATTCATTCCTACTTATAGAAGTCTAGCTCACAGGAACCTATAGACTGGCCTAACTACATTTATGTACACGAGGATGTATTTACCAAGGTAGTAAGAAATGTAGGAGAGGGCATTCCTTTAGCAAATTTTAAAATTCTACTCTTTAAAAAAATTCATTTATTTTTGAGAGAGACAGAGACAGTGTGAGCAGGGAAGGGACAGAGAGAGGGGGAGAAAAAGAACTCCATCCTGCCAGCACAGAGCCCAATGTAGGGCTCAAACCCACGGAACTGTGAGATCATGACCTGAGCCAACAAGAGTTGGACTCTTAACTAAGCCACCCAAGTGCCCCTTAAAATTAGATTTTAAAATAGCCTATCAGAGTGCCTGCGTGGTTCAGTTGGACTCTTGATTTTTGGCTCAGGTCATCCTCCCAGGGTTGTGGGATCGAGCCCATTGGCTCTGTGCTGAGCATGAAGCCTGCTTAAGATTCTTTCTCTCTCTCTCCCCCCCCCACCCTCGCATTTTCTCAAATTAAAAAAAAAAAAAATTGGGGGCCTCTGGGTAGCTCGGTCAGTTGAGCATCACACTCTTAATTTTGGCTCAGGTCATGATCTGGAGGTTCGTGGGATCAAGCCCCGAGTCAGGCTCTGCGCAGATAGAGATTCTCTTGGGATTCTCTCTCTCCCTCCTTCTCTGCCCCTCTCCTACACACTCTCTCAAAATAAACATTTAAAAAAGTTTTTAAATAGCCTATCACCTGAATTTTATTATTCCTTCCTTCTCTTGCTCCTTGAGATTACTCCTGTCTGCAACTGTTCTCAGGGTCAGAGCAGGCAGATCTACCTGGTACTTCATTGAGGACACACTTGATGGAGGCAACAGGGAATGTGTATTTCACTTAATGTGGAGTTGTCTAAAAAGGATCTGAGAACATGCAGCCCAATCTGTCCCTATTATACCCTTGACAATACGCAGGTAGTAGGAAAATGAAGAAGTGAAAAAGTATAATGCAAACCAAATCCTATTAGTAATAATAGATCTAACATTACAATAAATATTTCCTGTAGAACAAAACAAAAATTTCTGAGTCTTCAGTTTCAACTAATTCCAGCAATAAAGACAACTAGAACAATTTCTACATGTTTGTTTTAAAACACTGTGTAGAAATTGCAGGTTTATCAAAAACAACATTTAAAGACACAGCCTGAAGAATTCACTCTAGCAAATCATGAAACTAAAAGGAGTCAATGGAAGAGCTTGTTTGCCACCTCTTTCTCAACAGTATTGAGTTTAATCCCAGATCTGGCTAGGACCAACTAACTTACTTTGGTTTAAGAATAATAATTCTAAGTTGACAATATGTGTAACTGTAGAGCCAAGGAGAATTTTGTGATTCACTTTTTAAAAGATGTTTAATTCACTGTACTTCAGAGTGGAGCCTCATAGGCTACAGCTAGAGTGTGGACCTGAAGAGATGGCAAAGTGAGGAGAAAACCCAACCTCTTTCCCCTGAAATGAATTATTTTGACCCTCCCCCCCCCCCACTCCCACATCTCAACAAAGGGGTATTTTTTTCTGCTTAATTTTTCTGGGCCTTCATATAGCTAAATAAACAATACATAATTCTGTATTCCTAGCTTAGTCAAGTGACTTTAGCTCCATAAAAGAAATTTTAAAAGCACTTTATACATTCTAATTAACTCTAATTTTTTCCCTTAAAAAAAAAAAAAGCCCTTTGTGGGGCTTAAAAATTTCTAGAAATGGCTTGCCCCAGATCATCCCCAGTCTTCAGATGTGAAGCTAGTCTGGAGATCCTGGGTAAAATCAACACACTATTGTTTCTCAGGAACAGTGGTCCAGATAATTTCGAGACCCCTGAACAAACTACAGCACAGCAAAGGAACCAGCATTCTTAAAACCAATCTGGAGCTAAAATGGATCGCTACACAAAATTCAAAAGATTTAACTAGAACCAGACCAATCTGGGATGTACCTTATTTAGAACTATCATTTGACTTCTACCTCTATTTGAACTTAATTACTGGTAAAGTTATTATTAAAAACCTGAAAAATCAGAGTGCAAACACAGTTTAAGAGGAAAAAAAAATCCAGGCATTATGATATAAAAAGCTTAATTTCTCCCATAGCTAAACTTTTGTGGACACTTATCTGATTTTATCATTTAACTATGAAAACAACCCTAATGATGCACACACTTATTCCCATTTTATAGATGAAGAAACATGCTCAGAGAAACTAAAGGTTAAGTAACTGGTCACGCAGCTAGTAAGCGGTAGAGCTGGGATGTGAACCTTAACGCTTCCACAATATGGCCTCTCCAGCAGTCCTCTCCCACAGCCCCTTGAATACAGTACATCTATATCACTTCTGAGTGTTTTACAGATATTATTAGCCTTTCTCATGTCTACAACACACCAAGTAAGTAACCTACACAACTTGCAGCCAAAGCAGCTATTACATCTGTGGGGTAGGTAGTTGAAAACAAGCCTTTTTATCATATTCAATTGCTGAAATTTAGATTTTTGAAATCTCTAGAGATCTACTCAGTGTCACCTCCAGAATTCAAAATTTAGAAGGCAAAATGAGCCAAAAGAAGAGAGTACATTGTCACTGCGTTTCTTGTACTTTGCTTTCTGAATTGTTAAACTGTTTTAAAATATTACTGCTGTCTTACAGAGAACTGAAAATGAACGAGCAATGAGCCTCATAATGATAACTGCCCCCAAAATACAAAGTGGTAGAACAAAGTGTGGTATAGATTTAACAGAACATACGGTTTTTACCCAAATAAGGGGACTCAAGGGTAATTACAAATTAAGTTTTACTAGAGCTAAGTAGTATTTTACAAATTTTCATTACACCTTTCAATGCAAGTTGTATGTTGTTTTTTTTAAAATAGGGAATAAAGGCTTAAACTTTACAGTTCTCAATATAAAAATTTTTGTTTTTTATTTAAAAAAACTAAATCCATGACACAAAGTGTTTTCAAATTGCTAGGCCAACACTTAGCATTTACCAAACTTTTATTTAGTCCCAGGAATGTTCTTTGTTTAGAAATGCTGTGAGAACTCAAGTTGTCGGACCTGGATTCTGTCACTTACCCTATATATGACGTGGGAGTAATCTAACTTTGTAAGTTTCAGTTTCCCCACCAACAAATGGGGCATAAGAAAGAACCTATCCCAAAGGATTGTTGTGAAAATTTAATGAGGTTATGAATGTAAAATCCTCAGAACAGCGACTAAGACGTGGTATGCCTTTAGGGTCAAACTATTTATTACGTGGGGAGGAATGTGACATTTTCTTAGTATATGTCCAAAATAATGTCTTAATACTATACTGTATAATTATTGTTTATAGTGGACTAAAACATCCAGAAAAGCAGCAGGTTATCAGAGTAAAACCAAGTTTACATAATGTGAGAACAATTCAACCAGGACAGTCAAGGTTCACCAAACTGCTTCAAGGATTAAGTTCTGAAAGGGTTTTTTTTGTTTTTTTTTCCTCTAAAGATCACTATTTCTCTATGTGCCTTTCCATTAAACTAACAATTCAGGAAGTTGTCATATATGAATGCAGGTTATTTTTATTAACAGTGTCATTGTGGTTTGTGACTGAAGGAGATGGTCTAAGTTTCAAAGGGAAAATCTTGTCTCTTGACAGGCTTATGTCATTAACCGCTAAAATTCGGTTTCTAAATGAGAAGCTTGCTCCCCTCCAAAGAGGGGCTATGGAGGGTGGGTGGAAATGAATGCTTCCAAACTTTTCATTAGTGAAGAGTGTGTTCAAAAACATGTGTGGATACTATGCATACACGTGGTACTTTCCCATCACATTTTAGGATTCCCATGATGGAGGGAATCAGTTACTGGTATTTGTAGACAATGGGTGAAAAAGATGGCTTCAGTCGATCTGAGTTACTCCAGTTTTCTCCATCTTCTGCTACTCTGCAGCCCCATCTGAACCCTTCCTCCTCTTACTGTAACCCCCTATCTACCCCAAAGCCCATCCTTTCTAGCCCTGCTTGAAGTCTTACACTATCCGGGATTCTCCGCCCCCAACCGGCTCCCACTTTCTCCTCCCTCACCCCTGACCCCCTCCCATCCCTTCAGTTACAAACACTTCCTACGTCTAGTCCCGCCCACTTTCTGGGACTTCTCGATCCGCTTTCCCTCTCTTCCCCAACCCCCTCCAGTTCACCCCCAGACTTTCGGTGGGATCTCCTATCAACCTAATTAACCCTTTCTCCTACCTCCCAAGGAAAGTATTCTTTAAACTGCATTCCTCCACACCCCTCACTGGAGTGATCTTCCAAACTGTCCACCCTCCTCCCAAAGATTTCTCTTTACACGTCCTTCTACCACCCTCATTCTCCAGATCTTGCCCTGTTCCTTCTTCAATCTGAAGTGCTTAGCTACTCCAGGACCCCACCCCACTCTTCCCCAGTCTCTCACTCCGCCTACAAAGAACCTGGAGCACTCTTTCTTGCAACCACCCTCCCAATTACCTCTACCAGCAGCTCCCCCCCCCCCCCACCGCGACTTAAAAATGTCCCCTCGAACAAGCCTCATAGTCCTACCCCCCCTCCCCCCAGTCCGCTTTCTGATATGCCCGCTACTTCCTGGGTTCCAGTTCTACCCCGCTCCCGCAAGCCTCACGTGCTGGACTCCCTCCCCACCCGGGGAAGAACCCCTTCCCGCACGTACCTCGAGGTTCCGGCCCGCGCCGCCCCCTTCTCCGTCCTCCGCCCGCGCTCGGCCACCCTTTCCGCCCTTCTCTCGCTCCGCCCCGCTCGCTCCCTTCCTTCCCTCCGCCTTCCGTCTCTACACCGCTCCCTTCCCCCACAATTCCCGGCCCTCCCACCCCGGGGGCTCCTCTGGGCTCGCCCCCACCTCGCCGCGGCTCTCTTCGCTCCCCTCCCCCTTCCCGGCCGCCCCTCCCCCGCCCGCGCTCCCCGCCCCTCGGCTCGCCATTCTTCTCCTCGAGCCGCGCGCCCCACCCGGCTCCAGCTCCCTAGCTTCCCGCTCCCTCGCACCCTCGCCCCCAACCCAGGCTCAGCCCTCAATCCCCGCGGCCTCCCGCGACCCCCGCCCGCGGCCTGACCTGCAATGGCGGCCGCCGAGCGCGGCGCCGCGCGGCCAACGGGCGACAACCGAACCTCCCGCCGCCGTCGCCGCCGCCGCGAGCACTGCCTGCGCACTTCCGGCCTTGCGCCGCGAGCACTTCCGGGGCAGAGCACGCGAGCGCGCGCGCACGTGGGGCCGCGGTAGAGAGAGACGAGCCCCCAGCCATAGGTGAGTTGAGGAAGGGGTAAGTTTAGCAGCGGGAGAGAAAGAAATTTGAGGGGCTGCGGCCTGCTCTTGGCAGACGCCGGCGGAGCTCGCTGTCCCCCCCTGTGCCGTGGGTGGGTGGGTGCTGCTCGTAGATTCCCGGAGAGAGAAGGGGCGGCGGAGTTCTAGCGCGCACTTCAGACGCCGTCTTAGCTGGGCTGGGCCGGGCCCGGCGGAACGCGCCTGTTCTGCCCGCGCGTTCCTAACCTTGAAGAAAGACGAGCGAGCGGCGAACCAGACCCGGCCCCTGTCTTCACCGAGTGTGATTGTTGGCGGCTGTGTGGAGGGGATAGTTGACAGATGCCAAACTAAGTCCTGTCGCTTCTTTCCTTGAGGAGCTCTCGGTTCTGCCAGCCCCATGAGTCCCGCTGTCAGTCACTACCTTAGCTTGAGTCTGTAATTTGTAAACTTAGAGTGCTGTAAAGTTAGAAGTGTTCGCTAAAATGCAGATTCCTAGTCTACCCCCTTTCTCTCCTCAGCCAAGAGAGGAATTCTGGAGCTGTGGAGTAGGACCCAGAGTCCTGCATTTTTAAAAGCCGTTTTTCCATATAGTTTGATGCAGAAATTCTGTGGACCGGGCTTTGAGAGACCCATTTAGGCTGTCAATATTTCTTGCTTTTTGCGAGTATTAGTGGTGTTTTCCAGGAGTACCTTAGTTTCTGCCTCGAATACAACCAGTCAACTCTATGTGCCTCCCTTCCTTAAAGTGCGCACACCCAATTAGAGAATGAGGTTATGTTCAGTATTTTGTCATTCTTCTTTCCCAGAGTACTTTTCTTCAGGTAATTGGCAGGATTGTTAGGAGTCTGGGGAATGCTCTGTGTGTCGATCTTTTAATTTTTCTGCTGAAGCATCCTGAGCTTCTGGAAATAGTTTGATAGGTTCTTGCGGGGGGGGGGGGTGGCGAAAGCATCATTAGTTAGATATTCAGAAGTGAATCTCAGGTACAGTTAGACTCTTCCATACAGGATGGCGATAATAATACATGTGATATACTGCTGTTAACAATAGTGAGGAACAATACAGGCGACACACTGGTGTTAACGTTTCACAATAATGACTCTTTTTCTCCCCCCCCCCCTCCAGGAATGGGTGAATTTAAGGTCCATCGAGTACGTTTCTTTAATTATGTTCCATCAGGGATCCGCTGTGTGGCTTACAATAACCAGTCAAACAGATTGGCTGTTTCACGAACAGATGGCACTGTGGAAATTTATAACTTGTCAGCAAACTACTTTCAGGAAAAAGTAAGTCATTTGGAAGCCTGATTTGGTGTTGCTGAGTTAATTTTCTTACTAAGTTGAATTCTACAACGTGTATGTCTTTTGTGTTGAAGGATTTCAAAAGAAAGTGACTGTACTCTCTCTGGGTTATTTAGAACTATATAACATGTGTAGTAAATATGCAATCTCTTGACTGAGCTCAGAGTTTTGATCTATAACGTTGGTTAGAAAGAAACCTAGAAATTATGGTGGCCCACTGTCTGTTGGAAACTGAGGTTTGCTGGATCTTTGGAGCACAACAAAAAAGGGAAATTGTCAAGACCCATTGCTTTATAATCAGTCTCTGCACCAGTGCAACTTTGGTAAGGTGGAATTTCCTGCTGGGGTTGTCAGTACCTATTTCATTGTCAATTCAGAAGAAACAATCCTTTTTTTTTTTTCTTCTTCTTAAGTTTTTTAATTTATTTTTTGAGAGAGAGAGAAAGAGCGCATGGGTGGGGAAGGGTCAGAGAGGAGAGAAAGACTCCCAAGCAGGCTCTGTGGTGTCACCACAGAGCCTGTTGCAGAGCTCCATCTCACAAACCCTGAGGTCATGACCTGAGCTGAAATCAAGAATCAGACGCTTAACCGACTGAGCCACCCAGGTGCCCAGAAACATTTTAATATCAAACTTTTTGGTGACGATGGTAGGAAGATGGATTTCTAAGTTCATCTGAGAGAATGTAGACTGAACTGCCTATAATTGGGAGTCAAAGTAAAATACCATTTGGGTGTATGCAGAGAGCTGTTATAGCAGCATATTTTTCAAAAGTACTGATTACTGATTGCAGGTGCAACAAAATAATTCATTTTACATTAATGAATGTGTATTGCCCTAAGCACTGAATGGATGCCTATGAATGGGTAGATGGATAAATGCATGAATTTAGTGCCCAGCAGTTTAATACTTGGAATTAAGGCATCCTGTAATTGTTTCTAAATGAATGAGTGATGAGTGGCAAGTATTAGGCATTATGACAAATGTCAGAGGCCCTACATTGAAGGAGCTCAAAGTCCAGTGGGGAAATAGATATACAGTTTTCAAAGAGTAGGTAAATTTTATGATAAAGCTAAGTACCAGAGCAGTCTAGGTGGCTCAGTCTGTTTACATCAGACTCTTATTTTGGCTCAGGTCAGGATCTCACAGTTCGTGGGATCAAGCCCCATATCAGGCTCCACATTGACGGTGTGGAACCTGCTTGGGGTTTTCATACTCCCTCTCTTTCTGCCCTTCCCTGCTCATGCACGCACATGGGTGTCCCCTCTCTCTTTCCAAATAAATAAATAAATAAACTTAAAAAAAAAAAAAGCTAAGCACAGGCCTAGAATCTTAGTGGAGAGGTGCTTTTACTCTGATGATGTGGGTTTAGGAATCCTGGAAAGGGATGACTTACTGAGTTGACCCCTGAAGAACCAAGAAGTTAAAAAAAAAATTGGGGTGCCTGTGTGGCTCGGTCAGCTAAGCGTCTGACTTTTGATTTTGGCTCAGTTCATGATATCAGGGTTCACAAGATCGATTGCCTGCCATGGGCTCTGTGATGACAGCACGGAGCCTGCTTGGGAATTGCTCTCCTTCTCTGTCTGGCCCTCCCCTGTGCATGCATTCTTTCTCTCAAAATAAATAAACTTAAAAAGAAAGTTAAAAAAATTGCTGATTACCATAAATAAGTCACATTCTATGCTGTGAAAAATGTGCTATGGTATATGCTTGTCGCACCCTGTGGTTTTTCTTATCATTTATGACAATTACAATTACATAATAGTTTGTACATTTGTTTAATGTTTTTCTTCCCCATTGAACTTCAAATTTTGTGAAAACAGGGACCATGTGGGTGATATTGATGACATTATTCCCAGCATTTAGCAAGTGTCTAGTGCAGAACCACTCCTGAGTTCATGTTTATTTAGTGAATATGTCAGTTATTCTTTACTGAATGTCTCCTATTTTTTCTCATCTGTTCTTATTTCATCAATAATTAACTTAGTATTTTGCTTTTTCAATAGTCCCTTCCCTACTTCTTAATCACTCTCAGAACAAGAAAAAACTTTGTCCGTTAGAGTGAAAAGAGTAGGGGCTTAGAATAAGAATTAAAATGTTCTCTTCACATTTGACTGTGGCACTTTGCGCAAGCCCCTTAAACCACAAGTACTTGTGTCCTTTCAAGTAAAGAGAAGAAAAATTGTACCTACTCAGTGCTTTTTGTGCTGAGCAGACATAAGAATAAAGTGTCTTGATATATATGAAAACTTCTTTTTTTCCTAAAGTTTATTTACTTATTTGGAGAGCGAGAGAGCAAGCAGGGGAGGATCAGAGAGAGGCCCAAACAGGCTCCACACTGCTAGCTCAGAGGCTGATGTAGGGCTCAAACTCATGAACCATGAGATCATGACCTGAGCTAAAATCCAGAGTCAGACGCTTAACCAACTAAACAACCCAAGGGACCCTACATGAAACCTTTATAAGTGCTCATAAAGCACTTAGAAATCTGAGACTTCAGGGGCGCCTCGATGGCTCAGTCGGTTGAGCTTCCAACTCTGGTTCAGGTCACAATCTCACAATCTGTGAGTTCGAGCCCCACATCGGGCTCTGTGCTGACAGTTCAGAGCCTGGAGCCTGCTTCAGATTCTATGTCTCCCTCTCTCTGTGACCCTCCCCCGTTCATGCTCTGTCTCTCTCTGTCTCAAAAATAGATAAATATTAAAAAAAAAATCTGAGACTTGATAGTTAAGTAGCTGACTCTTGGTTTCGGCTCAGGTCACGATCTCACAGTTTGTGGGTTCAAGCCCTACATCAGGCTCTGCGCTGACAGTGCCCAGCCTGCTTGGGATTCTCTGTCCCCGTCTCTCTTTGCCCCTCCTCTGCTCGTTCTCTCTCTCTCAAAATAAATAAAAACTTAAAATTAAAAAAAAATAATAATCTTAAAAAAAGATTCTGAGACTTGAATGAGAAGTTGGAGGTGAGGCGCAAACCCACAACCCTCAATTCAAGAGTCACATGTTCTTCCAACTGAGCCAGCTGGGCATCCATTTGTTTTATTTTTAAAAAAACTTTTTATAGGTAAAATTGACACAATAAACATGTATTTAAAGTATACGTGTCAAGGGGCACCTGGGTGGCTCAGTTGGTTAAGCGTCTGACTCTTGATTTTCCCTCAGGTCATGAGGTCACGGTTCGTGTGTTTAAGCCCTGCATCGGGTTCTACACTAACCATGGGGGCCCTGCTTTGAATTCTTTCTGCTCCCACGTGCGCATGCACTCTTCTTTCTCTGTCTCTCAAAATAAATAAACTTAAAAAAATTTAAAGTGTATACATTGATAACTCTGACATACATGTGTACTGTGAAACCATCACCTAATCAAGATATTTACACTGATTTTGTAAAAAATTGCATATATCAAATACAGTTGGATACAAACTTTATTCTTTTGAAAAGGTTTGGAGGACAAGTCCTGGGAAAAGGAAACCAACTGTATAGGTAACTAAAATTTGAATCTAAAAAATGAAAATATTAATAGACATGATCTTCTGGTAGAACAAAACCCCATGTAGTCATTTCTAGGCAAGTGTTTTTAGTTTTGACGTTGTTGCCTGTGACCATTCAGTGCTGTTAGCTGATAAATTCAGTGTGGGTTGACATGTTATGGCGTTTCTGTAGTTTTTTCCAGGTCATGAGTCTCGGGCTACAGAAGCTCTGTGTTGGGCAAAAGGACAGCGACTCTTTAGTGGTGGACTCAATGGAGAGATTATCGAGTATGATTTGCAGGCATTAAACATCAAATATGCCATGGATGCTTTTGGAGGACCCATTTGGAGCATGGCTGTCAGCCCCTGTGGGTCTCAACTTTTGGTCAGTAAGCAGCTATTGGTAATTTAAAGCAAGAATTCTCTTGTGCTCACGTAAACATTCTTCCCTGTGTTTACAGGAGAGTAAAGTTAAGTTATATTATGACATGTAGCAACTCCATTCTGAAGTGGATTCCAGCAACCACGATGCAAGATTGGAATTGATATTGGGGATTAAAAATCTCTTGTCCTGGGGCAGCTGGATGGCTTGGTCAGTTAAACGTCTGAGTCTTGATTTCAGCTCAGGTCATGATCTCATAGTTCGTGAGTTTGAGCCCTGTGTCAGGTTCTGCATTGACAGCTTGGATCCTGCTTGGGATTCTTCCTCTCTCTCCACCTCTTCCCCACTTAAGCACACTCTCTCAAAAAACAACAACAAAAAAAACTTTAAAAAATCTCTTGTTTTTTTTTACATCATTTCTACTGCCACGTTGGACCTTGTTTATTCATTTATGAAATGAGAGGGTTCGTTTGGTTCAGTATTTCTCAAACTAGTTGGAATTGGGAGATGTGGAGGCTGTTTTTTGTTTTATTATGCTTTATGTTTTATGATAAATATCAATTCAGAGTATAGCATGTTAATACGAAATTCTTCTGTAGATTGACAACACACTAATGTATGTTACAACTTCTTGAGAGGTCCTTCCACAAGTTGACTTGTGGAACTGTTTTACCACAATGTCTCAAAAATTGAGTGCAGACTGAGAAGACTATCCCTCCCCCCTCACACAGACTTATTAAAATGGGTGTTTCCAGAGGTTTCATTTTTCTGGGATAAACCTATGATTCTTGTTTGATTTGTACTAATTTGTACAATATCTTGATGTTTCTTCATTTACATTGTATAGTTAATGGGTGTTTTATTTAGGCTCTGGGTCTCTAGCAGAGGTATGCTGTGAAATCCTACTTCTATTCCATGTCCTATACAGGAATTAGGCCACTGATTAGCCTGTTTTCTGGCTAGGATGTGAAGCCTGCCAAGAATACACTACCAGTTTCTTGGTAGCAGTAATTTTTTTTTTCCTGTCACAAACTACTTTTCTCTTTCACAGCAAATGATAGCTTCAGGGAAGAAACGTTTATATTTATAAATACATATATTTAGTTATGTAAAACGCTTCTCTTCTCTATTTTCCTCTAATAGGTTGGCTGTGAAGACGGATCTGTGAAGCTATTTCAAATCACCCCAGACAAAATCCAGTTTGAAAGAAATTTTGATCGGCAGAAAAGTAAGGGTCATTTTGGTGGGGGCAGTGAGTAGCCTCAACAAGAAGTTATGTTTCTGTGCCACTGGGGATGGGCTGTTTTCCCGTGGGTCCAGGTAATGTTTTCTCTCCACACTAACTTTACCTCAATATAGGGTATGTGCTCGAAGCCATCCTCCACTCAGGCTTTCTCTGTCACGTTGCATAGTGGTGGTTGCCTGCTTAAGTAATATAGTAAACTAGAAATCCAGAGTAGGAAAGCTAATGTTTCTGTGTAAGTCACTTTGTTCTCACTTTTTCTTTTTTTTTTTTTTTGAAGTTGTAACAGAGTGCATAAATACTAAAACCTAGAATTTGCAAACAGTTGTCCATGTTCCACCCAGTTGACACCTCTAGAGCAGGGGTTGGCAAACTTTTTCTGTAAAAACAGGAGATTAGTAAATATTTTAGGTTTTGTAGGCCATATGCTCTGTCAACTCTCTTGTTCTATAAAAGTAGTCATAGATAAATAAATGGGTATTGCTGTGCTTTGGTAAAGCTTTATCTATAAAAATAATTGGTGGACTTGATTTGGCCTTTGCGCCATAGCTTGCAGACTCTTAGAAAATAATAACTATCCCGTGTATTCTGTGTCTGTTAGTAATATTTTTCATCTGCTAGTCAGAGTCCCTTTTGTTTTTAATGCCTTTTGGGTGTTCTTTTATTTTTTTTTTAAAGAGAAATATTCTTTATTTAAAATATCTTTAAGTAACGTCCACTTCCAACATGGGGCTCAAACTCACAACCCCGAGAATAAGAGTTACATGCTCCACCAACTGAGCCAGCCAGGCTTGGTTTTTTGTTTTTTTGTTTGTGTTTTGTTTTTTAAGTTTATTTATTTTGAGAGAGAAAGTGGTTGGGGAAGGTGCAGAGAGTGAGAATCCCCAGTAGGCTCCACACTGTCAGCACAGAGCCTAACATGGGGCTTGAACCCATAAACTGCGTGATCATGACCTGAGCCAAAATCAGGCATCAACGCTTACTTGACTGAGCCACCCAGGTGTCCCTTGGGTGTTCTTTTTTAATTATAAAGGTGATATAATGCTTATTCAAAATTCATGTGCTTAGCCAAGTGTGAAAGAGAAAATATCTCATTCTGTTCTGTAGGCAACATTTTGGAAATAATCTTCAAGACGTGTTTGTATGTTCATATAAATGAATACACACGAGTGCTTGTGCTTGTTTTTTCACTTGGTGTATCACAGACCTCTTTCCATGCCAGTCATGCCAGTCTACATGGCATTCCATTTAATGGTGTTCCATAATTTATTTACCAAGCTCCTATTGATGGATTTTTTGTTTTTCACTACTACAACCAGGACGGCAATGACTATTCCAATATACATATTTTTTAACATTCCTACAAGTATTTCTCCTTGATTAATTCCCAGTAAAAGTGCTGAGCCAAATAAGCATATTTAAATTTTGTTATGTTCTTAACAGGTCACCCTCAAAAGGGGTCGCCCTCAAAATGTTGTGTTTCTTTATACTCCCATCAACCGTTTCTACATTATTAAAGTGATATTAAATACTTCATTATGGATTCCAGAGTTGAGCAGAGTTGATCCTCATCTGTTCTAAAACAGTCCTTCACCAGAGCATAGTAGATGAGAGCTAAGAGTGTAGAACGCCAGACCTGTAGGTAATTGTCAAAGGAGAACTCAGTTACCCTTTACTGTGTATTTATGTGTATGTCCTTTTCTTTTTTTGTTGTACAACTCCCAAGGTCGCATCCTGAGTCTCAGCTGGCATCCCTCTGGTACCCACATTGCAGCTGGCTCCATAGACTACATTAGTGTGTTTGATGTCAAATCAGGTGACTGTTTTTCTCAGTTCATTTGGGGTTTGGGTTTTGATTCACATTGCTAGTTTCCAAAAGCTTGAGCCCTTGTGCTTTTACTGACCTCTAGGGCCTAACCTCTCTTTAACCTTCTGAGATGTTAGCCATGGATTTCACTCCTTTCTTGGATTGCTACTGCTGCTTTTGGGGGAATCCTGTTTCTTCAATCAGATGGATATTTTTTATCTTATTTATAATAAGAATTCATTTGAAAATTCCCCCTGGAGCAATAAGACATTTACTACGAAGGATCAGTTAAAATACTTGTGTATACCAGACCTTGGTAAAAGTAAGTGCCTCTCTGAGGAACACTAGGTCTTAGCACCATAATTGGTGAGGCATGAGATCAGAAAGGTAGAGAACCATCTACTTTCTCTGTTCTTGGCCTGAAAAATTGCAATATGGAATCCTTCAGTGATGAGACTGACTTCAGCTTGTTCAATAGGCCCATCTGTACTCCCATCCAAGATGGGAAGTAAAACAGATCTGGTTTGTCTCGTTTTTCTTTTTCCTTCATGCTTAAGCAAATTTTTTATTGTCTGTTATACACGCATAGTCAAAGAAGAACTCCTTGAGGCTTGTTACAAAGAAGCAGGAGTCCCCCTGTATTCCTTCTTTCACTCCTCAAAGGCGACCACCTGTAACTCTTAGCTAATTCTTTGATGTTTACTTGCACATATATAAATGTATATTTATACATTTGACTCATCAGATTCTTCCAGTTGCATAAATTAGGCTCATATAAATCTGATTTTCTATCGCTTTTATCTTTTTTTTTTTTTTTTTGATGTTTATTAGAGAGAGAGCGTGCACACAAGCAGGGGAGGGGCAGAGAGAGAGGGAGACAGAAAATTCGAAGTGGGCTCTGTGCTGATGGCAGAGAGCCCTGTGTGGGGCTCAAACTCAAGAACCATGAGGTCATGACCTGAGCTGAAGTTGGATGTTTAACTGACTGAGCCACCCAGGCTTCTATCTTGAATGATTCTCTCACAGAGCCTTCTTTTATTTTTTTATAGCTTATTTATTTATTTTGTAAGAGAGAGTGTGTGTGTGTGCAGAGGTGGGGCAGAGAAAGGACCCCAAGCAGGCTCCGTGCTATCAGCACAGAGCTGACTCACAACCCTGGGATCATGACCTGAGCCGAAATCAAGAGTGGGACACTCAACCCACTGACTCACCCAGGTGCCCCTCCCCCTCTTATTTTTCATCTCTGACTTTTTATTCTGTTTCCTGAGAGTTTTTCTTTATCATTTATTGATGGACTGATTTTGAAGATTTTATTTTTAGGTACTGTCTGTACTCAATGTGGGGCTCCAACTCAGAACCCCGAGATTGAGGGCTGCACGCTCTACTGACTGAACCAGCCAGGTGCCCCTTATCTTTATCTTTTAAGTCCTGTACTGAGTTTTTCATTTCTGCCATTTCCAAAGTTCTTTTTGGTTTCCTGAGTGTTTTTTTTTATAGTGCTTTTTTGTTTGTTTCCTTATTTACTGCCTTCTCTTTCTAAGGCTATTCAAGATTATATTTGTCAAGTATTCTTCATCTTAGCTGTTTTCTCTCTGGTATTCATTTTTTTCTGGTATTCTCTCTGGCCTCTGCCTTTCATATTAAAGCTTTGTTCACCTGTCTGGTGATGGCTTTCCTCACCACAAGAGTGGAGCTTACTGCTCGTGGGCTCCACTGAAGAATGATCTGACTGGACTGTTAGTTTGGGGAAACTCTAAGGAGACTGGCTTTTTAAATCATCTTCCTTGTGCTGGTCATGTTTCCCAGAAATGTTTTTTTAATTCTCCTGCTTGATGATGATATGCCTTTCCACATAAATTCTGAGAAGAAAACTAGTGTTCTCAACATTCAGTTAGTAACATTTCACTTTATTTCCCATATTGTAATCCTACCCTCAGTTGTTCCTGGTATCTCTCTTCAGAGAGTAAGTCTCCAGTTTTGTTTGAGGTGGAGTTGGGGAGTTGCCTGGCTTTTTAGTTAGGGGATAGGTATCTGAAGGATGTTAAGTTTCATAAACTTACTTTCAACCTAATTTCTCCTTTTAGTTCCACTTTAACTTCTGTTTCTAGAGTTTTGGGCATCAGCAGTTCCCAAGTCTTTTAAGGATTTCATGGTATAAATCAAGTGGCTTCTTGTCTTTCCCCACTGTTGACTTGAGACATACTACTTTTAGGACTCTGCTACATCAGTTACCATTCCATGTTTGCTTTTTTAATTCCCCAAATTTTGTACTGTTTTATTCTCCCCCTTTCCCGTGGGGTTTTAGAAAAGAGCCAAATATCGTGCACACTGCAGTTAGGCAGTTTTAAGTGAAGTCTCAAATGTCTCTTTCAATTCACCTTCCCCTGCCCCTCCAAATTTCTGTCTCCAGCTACCCCTCCCACCTCTCCCCCACAATCTTCAGGTAACCATTTTGGTGTTCCGAGACTGAGTTTACCACAGTTAAGCACTACTATTTACTGGCTGTTTGTGCTATGTGCTCAGGCAGCTGACTTAATAGATGCCTACCACAGGCGGGTTTTGAAGACAAAAGAGGTAAGTACCATTCAAATTTGGGCTTTTCTTATTTTTCAGGGAGCGCTGTTCATAAGATGCTGGTGGATAGGCAGTATATGGGTGTGTCTAAGCGGAAGTGTATCATATGGGGCGTGGCCTTCTTGTCTGATGGCACTGTCATAAGTGTGGACTCTGCTGGGAAGGTGCAGTTCTGGGACTCAGCCACTGGGACACTTGTGAAGAACCATCTCATTGCAAATGCTGATGTGCAGTCTATTGCCGTATCTGATGTGAGTATGGTCCCTGTTTTGAACGGTTACTGTATAACCTGGGGGATGAGTAGGGAAGGCTGTATCAGTAACGTAACACAAACGGTGTTCCCTAATCTTCAGTGTTGCATTGAAGGAAGATGAGTTTAGGAAAATGCATCTGAAACCCACATAATTTCTTTGAACCCTCATATTCTCTTAAAAACTAGTTAGAAAATATTCTCTAGATTAGTTAGCAGGGAGGTTTTCTTCAGTCACTCCCCACCCACAGTTAATCCAGTCTGATTTAGATAGGCCACAAGTATCCTAGAAGAACCTTGAGAGGTGCTATTTTCCTCTTTGTACAGTTCTTCTCCTGCTTCCTATCTTGGGAAATTAGATGATTTTATTAGATGATTTTGAAAATATTAAATTTTGGGGCGCCTGGGTGGCTTGGTCGGTTAAGCTTCCGACTTCGGCTCACGTCATGATCTTACAGTCCGTGAGTTCGAGCCCCGTGTCAGGCTCTGTGCTGACAGCTCAGAGCCTGGAGCCTGTTTCAGATTCTGTCTCCCTCTCTCTCTGCCCCTCCCCTGTTCATGCTCTCTCTCTCTCTCTCTGTCTCAAAAATAAATAAACGTTAAAAAAAATTAAAAAAAAAAAGAAAATATTAAATTTTGCCTATTTTAGTAAGACTTAAGCAGACTCGTGTTGAAGAAGTGTGCCTCTTCCCTTTTGGTAACATCAATTCTTAATCAGAAACCTTTGGCTGTTTTATCAGTGGGGCATGGAAAGTGACTTCGAGATTTGCTGACAAGATCCTTTGTCTTCTTAGTTTGAGGCTTGTTTGGTGTCTTAAGTGTGGACATGCAATATGAGTAGAGATCACTCATGCTGGCTTTTTTTGCCCATAAGTTGTTTCTATCCCACTTCACAGATTTTCCATGAGACCAATTTGAAGGGTCTTAAAGCCCTGTGAAACATTTAGATGTCACATGTAAGTGTAATGAAGAACAAGTTGAAATGACCAAGAGAAATTTTCCTTTTCAAATAGAGTTTTGAGGGGCACCTGAGTGGCTCAGTCAGTTAAGCATCTGACTTCAGCTCAAGTCATGATCTCATGGTTGGTGGGCTCGAGCCCTACATTGGGCTGTCTGTTGTCAGCACAGAGCCACTTCAGATCCTTTGTCCCCCTCTGTCTGCCCCTCCCCCTGCTCGCACAAGTGCTCCCTTTCTCTCTCAAAAATAAATATTTTTGAGAAATGTATTTTTGAGAAATGTTTAAAAAAATCGAGTTTTGATCCAAAATGGTTGTAATTATTAAACTTAAGACTTAATTATTAAATTTTGTGCCATTAAAAAGATTTTTTTAATGTTTATTTTTTGTGAGAGAGAGGGAGACACACAATCTGAAGTAGACTCCAGGCTCTGAGCTGTCAGCATAGAGCCTGACACAGGGCTCGAACTCACGAACCGAACGGTGAGAGCATGACCTGAGCTGAAGTCAGAAGCTTAACTGACCGAGCCACCCAGGTGCCCTGGTGCTTTTTTAAAGTGTAATCACTCAAATATTATGCACATGTTTCAAAGACCAAGGAAGATGTGGATATTTGTTACTATGTAACAATTACGAGAATACATTAAGGGGGAAAAGTAGCACAGTATAGTGCATGAAGTAGTACATAGTAGTGTATTAAGAAAAGAAGCAGATTTTGTGTTAGATATTTATGTTTGATATTTTCTGCATATGTAGTTTTGCTAATATATATACTTATAATATTTCTGAAAAGATTAAAAATGCTAATGGTAGGGGCGCCTGGATGGCTCAGTTGGTGTGAGTGTCTGACCTCAGCTCAGGTTATGATCTCGCAGTTTGTGAGTTCAAGCCTCTCATTGGGCTCTCAGCTGTCAGCACAGAGCCCACCTGCGCTCCTCTGTTCCCCCTCTTCTCTGCAACTCCCCCCACTCACTCTCTTTCTCTCAAAAATAAATAATCATTTAAAATAATTTTTTTTTAATGTTTTTATTTATTTTTGAGACAGAGCATGAGCAGAGGAGGGGCAGGAGCAGGCTCCAGGCCCTGAGCTGTTAGCACAGAGCCCGACGTGGAGCTCGAACCCACGAACCGCGAGATCGTGACCTGAGCTGAAGCTGGATGCTTAACTGACTGAGCCACCCAGGCGCCCCATAAATAAACATTTTTTTAAAACGCTAATGGTAATAGGGGCGCCTGGGTGGCTCAGTCGGTTAAGCGGTTAAGCGTCCGACTTCAGCTCAGGTCACGATCTCGCGGTCTGTGAGTTCGAGCCCCACGTCGGGCTCTGGGCTGATGGCTCAGAGCCTGGCGCCTGTTTCAGATTCTGTGTCTCCCTCTCTCTCTGACCCTCCCCCGTTCATGCTTTGTCTCTCTCTGTCTCAAAAATAAATAAACGTTAAAAATATATATATATATTTAAAAAAACGCTAATGGTAATTTTAAAGTTGGGGCTGGCAGGCAGGAGGCAGGCTTAATTTGTACTGTATACCATTTTATTATTTGATCTTTCTTCTACCATGTGCCTATAATTACTGTATTGCATTGAATCATTAGATACAAATGATTGTAAGACATGCCATAATTTTGTTATCATGGGAAAGAAAAAACACTGCCAATTAAATTATAACAGTGCTTTTCTTGAAATGTAAAATTTGTATTTTGTAATACACACTATTATGATTTAAACTGACACAATATTTTTTTAATCAGAGAATTTTGGGGCACCTGGGTGGCTCAGTTGGTTGAGCATCTGACTTTGGCTCAGGTCATGATCTTGTGGTTCATGGGTTCGAGCCCCATATCGGGCTCTGTGCTGACAGCTCAGAGAGTGGAACCTTCTTCAGATTCTGTGTCTCCCTCTCTCTGCCCCTCCCCCGGTCATGCTCTGTGTTTCTCTCTCTCTCAAAAATAAACATTAAAAAAAATTTAAACATAGAATTCATATTCTTATAAATTATTATCATTCTTGTAAATAGTTATTCTCTAAATAGTTCTTATTGAAGAGCTTTTTGAGACCAAAGCATAACATTTTTATTATATTAGTCTTGTGCATATATAACCAGGAAAGTATGAATGAAATAAAGTGAATAAGGTTTTCCCAAAACTTCTTCACACGTACAGATGGACTCTGAATCACCTTTCAACTCTGTCATCAGGGTCCATGTTTCCCACACATGCTTCTCAGCCATCCATAGTGTTGGTAGATGATGTCCTACTGTAGTCCCAAGATTTTGTTTCAGGATTTTGACAACCAGTCTGCAAGTTTTTGTTGTTTTAAGTAGGCTCCACACCCAACTTGGGGCTTAAACTTATGACCCTGAGATGAAGAGTTGCATGTTTTACCGACTGAACCAGCCAGGTGCCACCCATTCTGCAAGTTTTGATATTGCTCTTTATCTGAAAATAATACATATGCATTAGGTTGAAAGCTAGAAGATATCCTGATTTCAAAGATAGTTAAATGTGGGCAAATATGTGCCTGAGAGTCAGTAAACTGTTACGTATTTTTTTATTTTTATTTTTTTAGTGGACAAATGTAATTGTACAAATTCCAGCCCTCAAAATGCTTATCATACCCTATGAACTAGGGCATACTTGCTTTTGAACCCCAACTGTAGCACTTAGGCTACTTGGGCAGGCTGCTTCTCTCTAAATCTTAGTTTCTTTCTTTGTGACAACAGGGATGCTAGTAATACATACTTCATAGAGTTTGGGAAGGATTAATTGGGTAGTGCATGTAGAGTGCTAAGTGCAGTACGTGCCACAGAATGAGTGTGGTATTGGCATTTTCACATCTTTTTTGAAATTGATCCTAATTTCAAGGGTTTTCTCCACTACATTCATTCTCTTGCCAGCACAGTTGATTATTTTTAGATATCTTTTTAATGGATTTTCATTGACTGAAGAGTGGATGGTGGCAAATACCCAGTCCTTTGATCTTCTTAGATGTCTTTCACCCTTATCAAGTAGGCAAGTACTGATTCCTGCAGAGAGTTGTAGGGAACATTTGCTTTCATTTAGAGGTCAGTCTTGAGATTGTTTTTCTGTGTGAAACAGTCACTCTGTGATTAAATTAGGACACTTCCCCCTCCCTTTTCAGGTCAGCGTTCGCCTTGGTTTGTTCCCTCTGTGCCCTGAGAAAGGTGTTTTCTTTTTTCCTTTTCAGTTCTTTTATGATTCTACTTTGGGGAAAGATGATGTGGAGTGAGTTAGAGTTGTCTTTTTGGTCCCTCTCTTTTGGTGGGACTTTGTACAAACTGCCCCCCACCCCTTGTATATAAATAAACTGTTTAGTTGGGTGTGGAGGACAGTGTGTAAGTTCCTAAGCTGCTCAGTATCTCCACTCTTCCTTGGATAATGGTTTTCAAATAGTATCCTTAGAGCAGGAAAGGGAGAGGCTGGTTTGGGTTAAGTTATATGCTGTCCTTCAGATACGCTTTCCTTCCTTCTCACAATCATGTGCCTGCAAATTACCTCAAAGAGAGCTGGCACAAGATTGAGGTGGTGTGGTGTGCCCAGAGCAAAGGCTTTGAAGGCAGATGGCCATGTGTCTTTGTCGTATCTGTAGACCTCTTGAAGTTTGTTTCCTTACCTGTGTAAAGAGCTATTCAATGATGATGGCGGGGTGGGGGGGGTGGAGATAAAATCCTTACTCATACAAACGTGAAATGGAAATGTCAGAGATTTTCTGTAACTCATTAACAAGGAAACCAGTAAGATGTTATAAGCAGTTCAAAGGACAATTTCACAAACACAGAGTTCTGTACAGCCATTAGGAATGCTGAAATGAGTTTACAAATTGTTGCAAAACTCCGTGTCCACAGAGCAGTTAAGCAGTTGCATTCCATCAGGCAAACTTGTTTGGCCTAACTCTCAGTACTAGAGTTTATAGAGTTGTAAACTGGCTCCAAGACAAAGTGCTCCCTGAACAAGGATACCAGTATTTGTTATGCTTATTTCTTTTTTTTTTAATGTTTATTTATTTTTGAGACAGAAACAGAGCGTGAGTGGGGGAGGGGCAGAGAGAGAGGGGGACCCGGAATCCAAAGCAGGCTCCAGGCTCTGAGCTGTCAGCACAGAGCCTGATGCGGGGCTTCAACTCATGAACTGCGAGATCATGACCTGAGTTGAAGTCGGACACCCAACTGACTGAGCCACTCAGGCGCCCCTCTTACATTTATTTCAAAGTCATTCACACTTTCTCCTTGTAGGGCAAATGGTCACTTAACCTTGCAGGTTACTCAAGGACTAGAGATTATACGACATATATATGGTTCTTAACACAGCGAGTGTGTAGTTGATCCAGCTACATGTTCATACGTGTTTAGATATCTCATTTTTCTTACCTGACTAACCTAGTCTTGGTACTGTTTGATTGGTTACTGCTGGTCCAGGTTCCTAGGTTTATCACTGTCTTATCAAAGATCCATCCTATTTTTTTTCCCCTGCTCAAAGTTAAATGTTTTTTTTTTTTTAAATGGGAGTTAAGATGAGAATGGTTTTGAGTATACAAAGGAATTTTAAAAATTGCGGACATACTAAGGCCTTTTAAAACTAACACAAATCACAGTATTCAACATCCTGATGAGAGAGAGCCTAAAACTGAGGACCAGGCACCTGGGTCCTTGTGTGATACCCACCAGGCTACTTCCCTCCCTCCTCAGCCCACCCTCTCTTCATCCCTAAAAAAGAAGGCAATGAGCTTCAGGTTTTGAATACAGTTTTGCAGTCTTTCTTCCATTATTCCCAGTACTTTTTTTTTGTTTATTGTTTATGTACATAACAGAAAATACGCCATTTTAACCATTTTTAAGTACAATTCACTGGCATTAAGTACATTCACAGTGTTGTGCAACCATCACCTCTATCCATTTTCAGAACTTTTTCATCACACAAACTGTGCCCATTAAAAAGTAACTCCTTATTTCTCCCTTTTCCCAGGCCCTTTTAAAACCTTTACTCTCTGTCCCTATGAATTTGCTATTCTAGGAAATCTAAGTGGAATCATATAATATTTGTCCGTTTTTGTCTGAGTTATTTTACCTAGCATAATGTTTTCAAACAAAGTTCATCCACATTAATACCATTATCAGAATTTTGATCCCTTTTTAAGGCTGGCTAATACTTCATTATATGTATATACTGATTATGTTTGTTCATCTGTTGATGTGCATTTGGATTTTCATGTTTTGGTTTTTGTGAATAATGCTGCTATGAATATTGGCGTACACGTATCTGAGTCCTTGTTTCCAAGTCTTTTGATGATACATTTTTATTATATTAAATTTACTCCTAGGTGATCTTTCTTGTTGTTTTTCTAATGGGGTCTAGTTTGTATGTTTGAAAGCACTGTAATCGTTTGAGGTACACATTGTTAATTTTGTCAGTAGAGGGCACATTATTACCTGTGTGTGAGCTTGCTCCTCTAGTGGAATTGTCAGCTTCTGGAGGAAAAAGACCCCATAACCTACCTTACAGTTTTGGGCATAGGTTTTCCCCTAAGCTGTGCAGACAGAAAACCTCAGGGAATATTTTTCAAACTGGGCCCTGTTTTGCTCAAATGTACCTCCCTAATGATTTAATTTCTCAGCAAGAAGACAGTTTCGTGGTGGGCACAGCCGAGGGGACAGTATTCCATTTTCAGCTGGTCTCTGTGACTTCCAACAGCAGTGAGAAGCAGTGGGTGCGGACAAAGCCATTCCAGCATCACACACATGATGTCCGAGCCGTGGCCCACAGCCCGACGGCACTGATATCTGGAGGTGGGTTGCACTCGCTGCCAGGCTGCCGCTTTACCCGGCTCTGGTTATTTTCACGTGGGGCTTTTTCCAACTCTGCTGCCTTCCCTCTCCCCTCTCACTGCAGGCACTGACACCCACTTAGTCATTCGTCCTCTCATGGAGAAGGTGGAGGTTAAGAATTACGATGCTGCTCTCCGAAAAATCACTTTTCCCCATGTAAGTATTGTCCCCTGGCCCCCACCGTCCCTCTGTCCTATAAGACTGAGTACAGCTCACGCTTTCTGGGCAAATCTATAGGACTTGTATAGTTACCTACCTTCTTCGTTCTTCTGTTTGTGAGGTAAGCGTCCTGTAAAAACATTTACAGGGGCCAAGAGATGTACAGCAACACTCCTAGTTCACTTTCTGGGGAAATCATTCCCTCTTCTGGATAGTTGTGGTTTAGGGAAGTTTGTTTTTTTGTTTTTAAGGCTGGACTCTATTATTCTGGGTGGGAGCACGAAAATCCAGGCTTCCAGTGTTCCTTTCTAGGTAAAAGGACATCTTCCCAAGCTAGAAACCCTTCTCCCCGCTACCTGCTTCTACGTTCCATTCAACCAGTAAACATTACTGAGTCTACCTCCTCATTGTCTTGTGAATCTAGTCATTTCTCTTTACACTGCCATTATCCTAGTTTGAATCAGTGTCTTTTCTCAACTGCATTCACCTGTTAATGATCTCATTTTATTATATTTGCTCCATTTCAGCCTGTTCTCCATTGATCCATTCAAAAAACAACTTTGCTCATCATTCCATGCTTAAAAGCTTTTGGTTGGTCCTTCAGGATAACCTAATTCCTTAGCATGGCCTCTGCAACCTGTCTTGATCTGGCCCATCCTTCAGCATCTTCTCTCCCCTCTCTTGTCCAACACATGCTTCACCTCATCCCTACCCCCACCTAGTTTAGTGTGCTGAAAGACTGTTTTTATTCTCTGTAATGCTCTCTTACCTTTGAGCTATTTCATATGCCATTCCTCTTGGAACGTCCTGCCCTACCTTTTTTTGCCTGATTTGTCTTTACTAATGAGCCTCATCAGGGCTCCTGGCTTTATGAGGCTACATTGGATATCCTTTCTACTTTTTTTCACCACATGCTGTGCTTAGTCCTATTAAAATTCTTAACACACTTGGTGCAACTGCCTGTTTAATTCTTTGTCAATCCTTTTAGACTACAAGCTCGAGGGCAGTAGCTATATTTTTACTTATCATTATGCTCTTAGATCCTAGGACAGTACTGACATATGGTAGTACTTAGGATATTTTTATGAAGTAAATGGATTTCATCAGTAAAAAACGTGCTAGGATGTTGCTCCTGTATCTAGTACTGAGGCGATAAATAACCCTGCTTATTTATCACTTTTCAATTCTTGGATACAGCGACGTCTCATTTCCTGTTCAAAAAAGAGGCACCTTCTCCTTTTCCAGTTTGCTCATCACTTGGAACTGTGGCGACTGGGATCTACAGTTGCAACAGGTACAGTGAGAGAAAGTCTTTTCCACTAAGAGGACTGGAGAGAGAAGCGAGGGATTAGAATTGCAGTTGAAATTGTGCTTGTGGAAAAATGGAAGTATTTTTCTGTCTTTGGCAACTTCTGGTTTTCCCAGCCACGGGAGAGACCAAAGGAGTTCTTCAGAGTGTTAGAATTGTTAGCAGGTTACTGGGTCATATACTAAAAGTTTATGATTCTGTAAGGTGCCCTGCAGGGCATAGTGGAGGTGAAGGTTGCCCTGGGAGCAAAACAAGCTGCTGAAAATGACAAGATTTAATATTGGGTGGTGACAGCCCTGCATTGAGAAGGAGGAGGTCACGTGGTTCTTACTGGGGTGATAGTCTAGTGGCTTTTTGTATGACCAGTTGAGAAAACGTTTGGGTTCTGTTGTTTTATAGTAGATAGGAGGGTTTTGCTTTAGGTTCCAAAATGAGCAAATGAAGCTGAAGTCGAGGTCTCACAAACCCCACTCCCACCCACCTCACTGCCTGGCTGTGTGTTAAAGCTTCAGAGAATTAGTGATATACCTTGGGCCACACCTGAGGCACCTAAATAGAAGCTAACAAAGTACTCACTGCTTTCCTCTTTATATAAACCCAGAAAACGGGGTTTACTGTGTCAGACATTTTTTTTATTTCCAGTGGTAGAGATTTCATTGTACCCAGAAATGACTTTTTAGAAGAAAAATGTACAAATAATGTTTCTTTGAGAAGAAACACTCAGGGAAATTTCTTGTTCCAGGAAAGAATGGGGATACCCTTCCACTTTCTAAAGATGCAGATCATTTGCTGCACCTCAAGACAAAGGTAAGGAAGTTTTATCTGTGTGTCCAGGCTGTGAAATCCAGAACCGTTTTCTCATAATGAATTTTGAGGGTTAGTTGACATCATAAAAGTCTGTAAAATCTTCAATTATTTGAATGAAGTACTTTGTCAACAGAACTGGGTTTCCTGTGATTATAAGTAAGGCATGCAGAATTTATTGGATGAATGAATACAGAAAATTGGTGTGTTGTTGTTATGTAAATAACTTGTGTATTTTTATAAAATTGAAATGGTAAAAGAGTATACAATGAGAAATGAGCCTCTTCCTTACCCAAATCCTGGTCCCACTCTGCCAATAGTTTCTTACATGTCCTTCTAGAAAAAATTTCCACCCATGTGTGCAGGTGTATATCCTTCCTTTCTACAGTAATGAGAATATAACATGCACACTGCTTTGTAATTTCCTTTTAAATGTCTTTTTTTTTAAGTTCTAATTTTTTTTTTTTTTTTTTTAGTAATCTCTATACTCAACATGGAGCTTGATCTCATAACCCTGAGATCAAGAAACACATGCTTTTCCAACTCAGCCAGCCAGGTGCCCCTAAATGTCCTTATTTTAATTACACAAATATTTGCAAATACAGTTTTACTGTGAAGAATTTATACACTCTTCATAGTTTATATTCTTGAATGCCTCTTAAAATTCTAGTCCACTCTCCTGGAATAATTACTTGATTAGCTGTTTCTCCTTCCAGGTATTTTTCTATGTGACAGTGTATATGTATGTATACATACATACATATAATTAGATATTTTGGGAGTTTTTGAATTATATAATGTTACATTGAACTTTTCCTTTGCTTTTCAGATTTTTTTTTTTTTTTTTTTGCTATTTCTTACAGGTTGTTAGGTATCATAGACAAAATGAAACAAACATAACTCAGAAAATTAGTTTTCCAAGTCACCTGGCCTACAAAACCTTACTGTATTAAATGCTTTTCTTCTCAGGTTTCTAGTTAGGTTTTAGTATGAAGCCATCTTTAAGGTACACGAAGGGCTGAGAGAAGTTCACATATTCATAGACCTCTGTTCTTGGTTTTGGAAATCAAGCCACACCATTCAGGTGCTGTACCTCTGAAATAATCCTAGTGGCACATAGCATATGTGTGTCAAGATTATGTGTAGGTATTTGTGGTTATGGCCAGAGTGGCAACAGCTTGAGGATTCATGTCACAGTGAACCTTGACATAATGAAGTTTTTCATGAATATTCATCCTGATTTCTGACATTGCCAGGGTCCTGAGAACATTATTTGCAGCTGTATCTCCCCGTGTGGAAGTTGGATAGCCTATTCTACAACTTCTCGTTTTTTTCTTTATCGATTGAATTATGAACATGACAACATAAGCCTCCAAAGGGTAAGTGATAACCCAATGTCTGGTTGAACCAAGAAAAAATTTCTTAAGTGTGTGATTTTTGTGTGAAGCAGAACATACTGAATATGAATCATGAAAAGCTATTTGGAGACAGCTGTTTATAAAACAGTATTTTATTTCCATTTTGAATAGATTATGTTTTTGGAGGCATAGGGAAATGCCAGAAAGTGGCAATAAAGCATAGGCTTTTGCAGAGATGAAAGGGGGGATGGAAAGGTTATAATGGGCATGTTAGTGTTCCTTGATCAATTGGCTTCCTTAGATCAGGGAGTATTAATGTCTTTTAAGCTAGGCTGTGATTATTTTTGGTGGATTCTAGGTCTCACTTCTCTCTCTTACTGGTTTTTACTACTGGTTCACCCAAGGTTTCCAAAATGCCAGCATTCCTTCGCTCTGCCCTTCAGATTTTGTTTTCTGAAGATTCAACAAAGCTCTTTGTGGCATCAAATCAAGGGTCTCTGCATATCATTCGGCTATTGGAAGGAAGCTTCAAGCACCTGCATACTTTCCAGCCTCAGTCAGGTGGGAACTTGGTAACTGGCCAAGGGGGAGAGTTGTCAGTCTCTGATGTATCTTTTTTTCCCTTTTAAACCTAAATCATTGTCGGGGCTCCCTAATGCTCTTCTCCACCCTGTAAATACTGACATGTTTGCAATTTAAAGTAGGAGGAGATATCTGGTGAAAATGCTTGATGAGATCTGAAATGTTCCTTACACCTACTCTTTTCTCACTGGATTTTTTTAGTCCTTATTTGGGGCCAGAAATTTCATCACCCTTCGAGTTTTGTTAGCAGAGCAAGAAAGTTAAAATCATCTTAATACTGACACCCAGAAATAACTGCCATTAATATTTTTGTGTATTTTTTTGTTTGTTTTAATTTTTTAAATGTTTATTTATTGTTGAAGGAGAAACAAAGTGTGATTGGGGGAGGGGCAGAGAGAGAGAGGAAGATATAGAATGTGAAGCAGGCTCCAGGCTCTGAGCTGTCAGCAGAGAGCTTGATGTGGGGCTTGAACTCAAGAGCCATGAGATCATGACCTGAGCTGAAGTCGAGACACTTAATCAATGGAGCCACTCAGACGCCGCTATTGTTGTGTATTTCTGATAGATGTTTATATATAGGTAATTTTTTGGACATGTTAATTTTTTTGGTTGGTGGTTTTCAATAAAGATGAACTTACACATGCATTTGTATTACCTGTCACCCCTGTTCTCTGAGAGCATTAGTATGCATGACTAAGTAACTGTGTATAGCTAACTGTTGCTGAGTTCATGATTGAGAACTTAGTACCCAGTACTTGCCATGGGCCTTTTGCCTTCTCTCTTGCCCTAGATATAGCAGCTTCACTGTCATTTAGACTCCATCAGCCTAAAACATCAACTCTTTTGACTTAAACTTTCACTATTCATAAGCTGCTCCAGAAGCATACAGGAAAAGAAATCCACAAGTTAGGAGGCAGATAAATAAGAGACAGTGTATTTTGAGTGCCTGTATATGTTTTTATTAAAAACAACTTAGACTCTGTATTTGGCATTTAGCATGTCTTAAAATTAGGCTCGGCATTATAGGTACTACTTTATTTGCTCCTCTTCTTCCATCTCTTGTCCTCTTATAGTCAAGCTGGTTTCTTCATAGCCCTCAAACCTGTGTATTCCAGTCCTTGTCACTTAGCTCATGTTCTCCATCCTTTTCCACCCATCCTTTAGCATCTGGTTTATGTCTTGTTATAAAGCTTTTTCATCCTTTGGGGGTGTTGTTTGCAGCACACATTTTGGCATATAACATCACTGTTTGATTTTTAACCCACAAGTCTTCATTTTGCCAGATTGGCTTAAAATCCCTTGATGACAAAGATGGCCCATATGTGCCCATGCTCCCTTAGTGCTAAATATCCAGCAGGTACCCAATAAATTAAAGACATGCGTCAAGCCTTTTGAGCTTGCTGTTTGTCCTTAGCTTTGATTAAAAACCATTTGGTGGGAAAGGAGTTTGAAACAATTAAAATACAGACTTTAGGTAGCTGCTACCTTGATTCTCCATTTCTCTGGTAGGCAGTGTCTCAGACTTGAGCAAGTGATGCCTTCAGGTTTATCTCTGGCTCCTCTTTACATGATGGATGGCTAATTAAATGAAAATAGTAGACTAACATGTAAGACTTACTTGCAAAACTATCAAATTATCCAATTGTGATTTAAATAAAAGTCTTGGGACGCCTGGGTGGCTCAGTCGGTTAAGCTACCGACTTCGGCTCAGGTCATGATCTCATGGTTTGTAAGTTTGGGCCCGCATTAGGCTGCACAGACGGTGCAGAGCCTGCCTGGGGTTCTCTCTCTCCCTCTCTTTCTGCTCCTCTCTCCCTTGTGCTCTTTCTCAAAAATAAATAAGTAAACTTAAAAAAATTTTCTCCCTCTTTAAAAACAATACAAAATAATAATAAATAAATACATAAAAGTCTTAATTGACTTTTGCCATCATATCCAGGCCAGGGCTGGCTGTGGACACTGAATTTAGAGATTAACTATTGTTCTGTCTGCACAGGGACAGTGGAGTCCATGTGTCTTTTGGCAGTCAGTCCAGATGGGAATTGGCTAGCTGCATCAGGTACCAGTGCTGGAGTCCATGTGTACAACATAAAACATCTAAAGGTAAGCATAGGGTGTAGTAGTAGGAAACAAGAGGAAGTTAGCCGTGCAGTTACAAGACTCAAAGCAGATTGGTATGACCTGGAAAATTAGTGGACATTTTTGTTTTTTAAACTAAGAATTTTTCCTGTTTTATTTGTTTGGAGCCCCAAAACTATAATCTGCAACATTAAAATCAGTCAATTGGAACAGTGAAAACACGCTTGTACAAAATTTTGAAATTAAGGATTTATGGGTGATGAATTCACATCCAGATTATTTCTATATTCTGGTGAGGAAAATTCTGATTTACCCAGATGAATAGTTGCAGATAGTAACAATTTCTTTTAACAGCTTGCCTTGTAATCTCAAGGTATTTTTAAATTAAACAGAAGTTTGACAAAGGAGTAACAGGAAAATACTTTTCATTAATCAGTAATGATCTTGTCATTCACACATTGAATTACTAATGATCCCTTACAAGTTTTCATCTTCATCCTAAAAATCAGTTAAGAACTACCCAAAACTTGGAATGAGCATCAGAAGTTTATAGAATACCAAACTGCAACATTTAGTGAGTTTGTCTATTAACTGCATAACTTAATCTTTATGACGTTGTGGCAGAAGCATGTACTGCTCTTTGAGCTTTGCCTGACACTGTAGTGTTGCACGTGTCTTGCAACTTGCATAAATGTCCGTGTCAAGGCATTAGTTTCTTTTAAATTTAGTGTAGAGCTACAGATTCCTTGTTCAATGATGTGTTTATGAACAATTCATATAGATGAGAGATAGCAGCAAAAGCTTTACTCTGAAGTTTTCTGCAAATGCTGTCAGTTGTGTGAGCGTTAAATTTGTGGGTTTTTTTTTTTAATTTTAAATAAAATTAAGGTTTATTGTTTGTGGGTACTGCCTGATGTTTGTGGGAACTTCCATAGAACTCTTTTGAGTTCTAAGGAACGCTATTTAAAAACTGACCTAGACCATCAAGTCATTCCTGAAAGGAGGTATATAGAGTTATCTTTTGTGTCTGTCATTTGTTCTCAGCTTCACTGCACAGTACCTGCCTATAATTTCCCTGTGACTGCTCTGGCTATTGCCCCCAATACCAACAACCTTGTCATTGCTCATTCTGATCAGCAGGTAAGAGATACCAGCACTTTCTAATTCCTTTCTGCTGGATAATAACTAGGAAGCTAAGATAATGACAATTTTGGAGGAGCTTTTAATTAAAAGTACTGGATGATACATAGGTAGTTTCCTCCTGTGTGAAGTAAAACTTTGTGTGTAGCCTGGGTACATTATAGGCCAGTAATATCCTTTGGCTTGATGGGCACAATGGAATGATGAGCACTGAGATAATAGAGTAAAGATGTACAGGAAGGAGGAGCAATTTTTAAGTACTCATTTCACTGAGTGTTTATAGACTAGAGATGACATAGACCCAGGTGTTAGACTGGGTATAGGATATAGTAAGGTCTTAAGAGTTGAAATGACGAAAAGATCATATATTTCACCTTCAGTTTTGAAATAACGAAATCAGGCCATAGTCAAGTCTATTATCTGTAACAGACTTACCAAAATGAGTGCATAGCCTACTGCTTTTTTCCATACCAAGTTGTAAGAAGATCTTTAAAGTACCCGAATTGTGGGGGCGCCTTGGTGGCTCAGTCAGTTGAGCATCTGACTTCTGCTCAGGTCATGAACTCGCAGTTCGTGAGTTTGAGCCCCGTGTTGGGCTCTGTGCTGACAGCTCAGAGCTGGAGCTGCTTTGGATTCTGTGTCTTCCTCTCTCTATATTCCTCCCCTGCTCGTACTCTTTCGCTCGCGTGCTTGCTCTCTCTCTCGGTCTCTCTCTGTCAAAAATAAATAAAGATTTAAAAAAAATTTTTTTTTAATATTTGAGTTATAGAACACATTGTGAAGTGATCAATACTTATATATTCTCATCTGTAAAATGGGCATAATACTTTCCTCATTGAGCTGTTGGAAAGATTAAGTATGATCTCACACATGGCACACGTGTATATGTTCTATTCAGAAAATGAAATCTCTCATTTCAGTTTTGTGGGGTTTTGTCCTTGACTAGAGTCTGAAAGATTAGTGAAGCCACATGTTTGTCTTTGTCACACATAAGTCCACCTGATGCCTTTTCCTGGCATTTGGTCCCATAGGGGCTTCAGTTATTAAAGCTGGTGGGAAATTTTTTATATCTTTTAGATTAGCAGAAAATCAGTAGAGTTGATAGTACACAGTGCTGGGAGGACACAGTGAGATATGTAAAAAAAAATTTAAATCCATGTAATCTTTGATTCACAAGTTCTAATTCTAAAAGTTCTTCCTGTAGATATAAACCTTGAATTGTGCAAAAAGACATTGATAAAGAGATCATCATTGCAGCCTTGTTTACAGTAGTGAAAGACTGGAAATAAGTGTCCATTAAACAGATGAGATAAGTAAATCATGGTACATCCAAAAAGTGAATGGCTTGTTATGTGTTCTTTAAGGAGGCAAGAGTGATATATAGATATAGTTATTGGTATCAACATGGGTCAGTCTCCATGGTATAATGCTAAATGAAAAATGCAACATGCAGAATAGCATATATTGTATGCATAAAATTTCTGGAAAGATGTAAATAAGAAATAGGCTGCTATTAAAACCCTCGAGGAGAAAGCAGGCAAAAACCTCTTTGACCTTGGCTGCAGCAACTTCTTACTCAACGCTGTCCGGAGGCAAGGGAAACAAAAGCAAAAATGAACTGTTGGGACTTCATCAAAATAAAAAGCTTCTGCAAAGCGAAGGAAACAATCAGCAAAACTAAAAGGCAACCGATGGAATGGGAGAAGATATTTGCAAATGACGTATCAGATAAAGGGTTAGTATCCAAGATCTATAAAGAACCTATCAAACTCAACACCCAAAAAACAAATAATCCAGTGAAGAAATGGGCAAAAGATATGAACAGACACTTCTCCAAAGAAGACATCCAGATGGCCAACAGACACATGAAAAATGCTCAACATCACTCATCATCTGGGAAATACAGATCAAAACCTCAATGCGATATACTACCTCATACCTGTCAGAATGGCTAACATTAACAATTCAGGCAACCACAGATGTTGGCGAGGAGCAGAGAAAGGATCTCTTTTGCCCTGCTTGTGGGAATGCAAACTAGTGCACGCACTCTGGAAAACAGTACGGAGTTTCCTCAAAAAATTAAAAGTAGAACTACTCTACAACCCAGCAGTTGCACTACTAAGTATTTATCCAAGGGATACAGGTGTGCTGTTTCGAAGGGGCACATGCACCCCAATGTTTACAGCAGCACTATTGACAATAGCCAAAGTATGGAAAGAGCCCAAATGCCCATCGATGGATGAATGGATAAAGAAGGTGTGGTATATATACACAATGGAGCATTACTCGTCAATCAAAAAGAATGAAATCTTGCCATTTGCAACTACGTGGATGGAACTAGAGGGTATTATGCTAAGTGAAATTAGAGAAAGACAAATATCATACGACTTCACTCATATGAGGACTTTAAGATACAAAACAGATGAACATAAGGGAAGGGGCAAAAATAATATCAAAACAGGGCAGGGGACCAAAACATAAGAGACTCTTAAATATGGAGAACAAACAGGGTTGCTAGAGGGGTTGTGGGAGGGGGGATGGGCTAAATGGGTAAGGGGCATTAAGGAATCTACTCCTGAAATCATTGTTGCACTATATGCTAACTAGGATGTAAATTTAAAAATTTTTTAAACAGAAATAGGCTGCTTTTGGGGCACCTGGGTGGCTCAGTCTGTAAAGCATTGGACTCTCGATTTCAGCTCAGGTCATGATCTCTTGATTTGAGAGTTTGAGCCCCACTCTGCACTGTCAGTGCAGATCCTGCTTGGGATTCTCTCTCTCTGCACCTCCCCTGCTTGCTCTCTTTCTCTCCCAAAATAAATAAACTTTAAAAAGAACAAAATAGACTTGGGAGATGGGAGATGTCAAGATGACAGGGTGACTTTTCACTGTAAACCTTTCTGTGCTATTTTGTTTACTGTGCCATAGTTTACCTTAAAAATGTTTTACTTAAAAACAGTAGAAAGCATAAAGCTGAGCATGATATAGTCAGGTTTTGTATAGATATTTTCTGATTAGGAATGAGAGATACCCTTCCAGGTTTTCTGGGTACTAGTCTGCATTTCTCCTGTATCGTATCCTTTCTCAGGTATTTGAGTACAGCATCCCAGAGAAACAGTATACAGAGTGGAGCCGGACCATCCAGAAGCAAGGGTTTCATTACCTTTGGCTCCAAAGGGACACTCCCATCACACACATCAGTTTTCATCCCAAGAGACCAATGCACATCCTTCTCCATGATGCCTATATGTTCTGCATCATAGACAAGTCATTGGTGAGTTCTCCACTGCTACTACCTGTGCTCGCACTGATTCATCTGTACTTAGGAATTTTCAAGTTCTAAAAGCAACAAGTATGAGTTAAGAGAAGGAAGAATCAATAAAATGTCTTGACATATTCTTTGGATGAGAGGAACTTTTGTTTTGCAGAGTTCTTTATTTTCATTCTCAGGCCTGTCAGGCTCCCAGGGTAGAAGGAGGCCTTTGTGCACTGGTTTTTGCTGATTTTGACCATTTCTCTGCTTTGTGTATGAACATATAAACCTAAGGAGGAAAGTGATTAGGTCAGTGTTCAGAAGGTAACTGTCATGGGGAATACCATTGATTTGGCTGAATCACTTACACCTTTGCACCCTGGGGTGAGTGAATAAATAGCACAGTTTTATTAAAGGAGACACAGGCTGAGGTCTTGACCACTTTTGCCCCTTGCCTGAATGTGCTGAAACACTGTAAGCTTGAAGAGTTGGTCTTAATGTCTTGAAAAAAGTCCATCCAGGAAAATTCTATTCTTTATGGCTAGGATGCAGGTGGGATGTGAGCATTTTTTTCAGTTCTAGATTCCACCCTCTGCCAGCTGCTATTTTGATTCACCCCAAATTTAAATATCTTCTCTGGGCAGATACCTTATTCCTAGGAGCCCTATGAGCTGTGGCCATGCCTGTAATGCACTTTGGGCCTAGGTTACACCTAACGCACAGTGTTTTGGTGTATCTGTAAAGGTGGGGGTGGAAGGAACCATGGGGAAAGCAACAGATGGCTCTAAAGGAGATGTGCTTGATGTGTCACTGGAACTCATTTCGTGGACCCTGTATCCTCTGGGCGTGGGAAACAGAGCTGGCTGACAAGTGCCTTCTGCAGGATGAGTGATACAGGAAGGGCCTCTCCCACTCACTTGCCTCTTTGTAACTCAGCCCCGGGCTGTCCATATTTTTTGTCAGGCATTGGTGATAAGTCCATCACTTCCTCATGCTGGGCAGAGCTATTTCCCAAGGAAGTCAGAGATGAAATATCACTTGCTTGGCCAGACGCCATCTCTTGAGGTGTCAGTGACATCAGGGGTGGGTGGTTTGTGTTTCAGTTTTGGCCTGGGGAGAACTTTAGTCACTTGGCCTGTCCATGATCTGGTTGGGGGAAGAGTCTAGAAAGCAGAGCCTGTATGGGCTGAGCTCCTGTACATGCCAGTTTGTTCCTGTCTCACAAAGTGTTACTGACAAGACTGGCCAGAATCCCCAGCTGGGCCCTTTGATCTTGCTGGTATAGAATACCATGCTCTTTGCTTCATACTCCCACCCTCTACAGTATACCTGGAAGAGTGGCTACAGCTTTCTTACTGAAGTAAGGAGAGCCAGGGAGGTAGAAAATGTCTAATATAAAGGTTGGAAGGTGGTGTTTTCCTGAAAAGTCACTATAGTCCTTTGTTCTGTAGAAGCCCAATAAAATGACGATTTAAACAGTATGTCTTTGTCTTTTTAGCCTCTTCCAAATGACAAAACCTTACTGTACAATCCTCTTCCTCCCACGAACGAATCAGATGTCATCAGGAGGCGTACCGCCCATGCCTTTAAAATTTCTAAGATATATAAGGTAAAACATCTTGCATTATATTGTAGACGGTTGGTTCCTTGTGATATTATCAAAATGTAATAAGCTCCACATTAAGCAGACAAGAGCACCTTCATTTTATATGCAGAATACCTGATTGGGGGAGACAGGTACCTTTCTGAGGGTGTCTGTTCCTTACGTTTGTATTTCATTATCTTTGAGGTGATTAGAGGCGTGCACATCATACTTCCCCAAAATGAAATACGTAGGTGGTGAGAAATTATGTTGAATCTTAGGTGGTGTTTTTGTGTTAAAGCTGGCCTTGAAAGGTTGTTACTACTACTCCTCCTCCTTCTTCTCAGTTTCCTTCTCCCTGTCCCACTCCCTCCCCCCTCCTCCTCCCCCCCCCCTCCCCCGCCTTCTTTTTCTTCTTCTTCTAATGTGACTTCTAATTGGAGAATGATCCACAAGATAAATTTCAGGCAAGTGGAAGTCATTGAATTTAGTCATTGTGACTTTTACTTTCTGGGCTAAGCTTTTCACTGTATATGAAACAAATATTCATTGAACTTATGATACTACAACTATTTGTGCCAACTCCAAAGTTCCATTTTCATGCTTCTCAGATTAGAGTTCCTTGGGTGTCCTGGAACATTTTCTCAGGGGTCTGTAGGAATTTTTTTTAAGAGGGACATCTGTAAATTATTTAAGTATGATTAGTTTCTTGATGCATTTGTAACTTGCTGTTTGCCAAGAATCTAGACTCCAGAGCCGTCGCTTAACATTGATTCCTAAGAAATTATGGAACAGATGTTCTGTATAGAAAAACATGAAAAATCTTGTTGAAATCTTTTATTATTAACAAACTCAGTTAAAAGTTCCCAACCTTGGTGTGCCTAGCTGGCTCAGTCAGAAGAGCATATGACTCTTGATCTTGAGGTCGTGAGTTGGAACCCCACGTTGGGTATAGAGATTACTTTTAAAAAATAAAGTTCCCAACTTCACCAACTACTTTGAGTCCTAAGGCAGGAAGGATTGTCAGAGATTTCAATTACTCCAGCCTTGAACGAGGCTGACCTTTTACCTCTAGTTAGTCTGTTCAGGACTAGCCCTGGTGCCTAACTCCTGGTAGAGTCATTGTCATCTCTCTACAGCCTCTGCTCTTCATGGATCTTTTGGATGAAAGAACACTGGTGGCAGTAGAACGGCCTCTGGATGACATCATCGCTCAGCTCCCACCACCCATCAAAAAGAAGAAATTTGGGACCTAAAATAGGGCACGGTCTGTGCCCTTCCTTGAACTGTCTGCCCTGTTTGTTTTCACAAATCATGATAATAAAGCAAAGTTATTCTTTAGGACTAGTCATTATGAATGTTATCTTCCAAAATAATGGACAGTAATTTCCCTTCATTGACTCAAGTGAATGGGAATTCCAAGGTATTTGTAGTTGGGATAATGTTCTAAGCAGCTACAACTACCACAATCTCAGGGAAAAAAGATGGTTCTTATCTTCTCTTCCCTAACGCCTGCCTGAGGCTTGCTTCAGAGGGCTGATGACCTTCACTGTCTGCCAGCCTCCTGCCTGCAGCCAATGCAGAGGTGTGGGGACCTGCCCAGCATTGCCCTAGAGGGCAGGGGAGCTACGCGTGTTTGCTCAAGATAGCTTAACTACCAATAGTGATAATCAGCTTTATGTTTCAAGGAAGAATTTTAACGCAATGCCCCATCTCAAAAACTGATGCCTTTGGCCTCTGACAGTCAGCCATTTATTTTATTTAAAGGGAAAAAAATCAGGGGTGCCTGGGCGGCTCGTTCGGTTAAGCGTCCTACTTGGGATCAGGTCACGGTCTCACAGTTCATGGGTTTGAACCCACACTGGGCTTGCTGTTGTCAACACAGAGCCCGCTTTGGATCCTTTGCACCCCCCCCCTTGCACCTCCCCCACTCTCTCTTGCTGTCTCTCAAAAAAAAAAATACCAATAAAGGGAAAAAATCAGGCTTGGGATACTAATTTCATTAACCATCTTTCACCTGATAAATACACATATATAAATGTATATAATACAGGTATACATACATAATATGTATACAAAAATGTATACATATATATCATATACTGTATATATTTTATGTTAAAATTAATATATACTGTATACATTTATATGTTAATATTTATATATTAATATGGACTGTATTTTCTGTTAATGATTTTAAATGTTAATATTAGTGTTAATATGTTGATATTAAATTAACATATAAATATTAATATTTTATGTTAATATTTATATATTAATGTTGATGTTTACATATTAAAATTAATATGTAATATGTTAATATGCCAGTTTCAAAGATTAAGGAAACACTGGGCAGGGATTTTTGTTGAGAGTAGGTGTGGAGGGTGGGACCAGAAAGCTTGCCATATATCTTACCTTTTCCATCTTCTACTGCTTTCACATTGTTACTCCCATGGGTATTATCAACTGACTAGTTTTAATGTAGTCTTTTAAACTAGAAAGTGAAGAACTCAAGTTAACCTGAACTGAGCAGATCGATTTCCTTCCCATCTCAGTGGATGTATTCTGTTGCATGCTTGTGGAAATCCAGAATGTGTGGTTTTGTTTGGTTTTCGGTTGGAGGGCTGTGGTACAGGCAGAGAAGGATATGGGTTCTGATGACATCACGAATAAAATGCTGGTGAGAAACATTTTTGTTAAGATGAAGCCCATCCTCCACCCTGGAAAGGGAAATTAAAAAAGTGAGAATTTAAGGTAGATAGGTGGGAAGAGAATTAATAGAGAAGTAATAAGAGAGAAGCAAAGCCCAGTACTTTATACCATAAAGGACAGCCTATTTCAGGTTTTTTTAAGAGGAAGTAGATAAAACAGGTTTATAATGGATGCCACTTCTCTGCCTGTTCAGGTTTTTTTGTTTTTACAGAAATAGGAGTTCTTTATTTTTTAGCAAGAGAAAATCACATTAAGTAGCAGATATACAGGGAATCCACATAGACATGGAAATTCCCATAATAGTAATTTTTTTTCAGTTTTTTTAATATGTATTTATTTTTGAGAGAGAGAAACAGAGTGCAAACAGGGGAGGGGCAGAGAGAGAGGGATACACAGAATCTGAACCAGGCTCCAAGCTCTGAGCTGTCAGCACAGAGCCTGACGCGGGGCTCGAACCCATGAACGGTGAGATCATGACCTGAGCTGAAGTCAGACACTTAACTGACTGAGCCACCCAGGTGCCCCTAGAAGTAATTTAAACAAATAGCTGCAAGCTTTTAGGCCCTCTGTATAAAATAATTTTCCTTTCTTCTTACTTGAATAGATTTCCTGAGGCATTCTGTCTTGGTCTGCTTTAGACTGGATCAGTAGACTGTAAGGTCCTGCCCTTCTTAAGAAGTGTTCAGGTCTTCTTTTGTGTGGTTGAAACCAAAGTTCCAGTCACTGGTGTTCATTGAGTATGACCAGAAGGAGGCTAGGATGCCTTAAATATTAACTCACTTGCTTTTCACTGACTCTAGAGCTGTAAATTCAGAGAGTATGAACTGGAGTCTAGTTTAAGACTTGATTTAGTTAACCTTAAACATATTCTGGAATCTCGTAAGGATTATGGAGGGTGTAATTCTGACAGAAAGGGCTCACAGATCATGAGTGAAGAAGTAAAAGTTTTGAAAATAGAAAGCATTCCTTTGCAACATTTCCAGTCAGTGATTTGGATTTCCATAAATGGTATAGGAAGTAAGATCTTTGGGTCTTGAAATTCTTCCTAAGTAGAGAACTTTGAATACCAATGAAGCAGAAACTGATTGGGGCAAGTTAAGAGAAATCAGGGGAAGGGAAGGCAAAGCAGTTTTAAATAAGAGGAACACTTCAGTGCATGTGTGGTGTTCCAGGGTGACTATCTTCAGGGATCTGTGAAACCTAGAAGCAGCCTGTTTCTGTTCTGGGCATTTTGCAGACTATGGCTCCTACTTGGATTCTACAGAAAAATTTTGATCTGAGAACTAACCTAGAAAAGGTCTTTTTTGCCAACTTAAATGCTTTAAAAGTTCACTTTTCTTATATAGTAGTTGGTAATCTGATCTCTAGATGGATAATGTACCCTTTAGCCTGGAGATTTATAGCAAATTAGACAGAAACTAAAATCTTGGAATATTGGAGGCAAGAAGCATAGCGTGGAGGTTTTTTTAAGCTTTTTTTTTTAAGCATCAAAACTTTTTTCAAACAGTACTCTGAACCATAATATACAGATAAAAGTGAAGCTGTTCTGACTGTTGTTACGGTTGAGGGTAGAAGAAACAAGATTTGCGAAAGAAACTGCCTCATGGCCTCCTTTTTATACTTATGGAAATAGAGACCAGGAAGTTATTTCTCCCATGGTGACACAACAGTTCATGAGAGGCCAAGGTGGCATCCTTACAGTTGTTACCCTACTGTCTCTTGCTTGTAGGGACCCAATTGTAAATATTATTAGCAAGCATGATACACCAAAGATTTTCCATCTCACAGGCTGCAGGGAAGGTGTTTAAGCACTTCTTGGTCTGAATGAGTGCTTGATTTAGCTTGATTTAGTTTGATTTAACTTGATTTATTGAGTGCTTTGGGCAGTCTTGTGTGTAAATCATACAGAGTGTTGTAGTGGGGTAGTGTTCCTTGGGGGTGTTTCTCTGGGGAGTGAAATGGCTAGCTCATATAGTGTTCGTTTTCTTTCACTTTTCATTGCCCTTTGGAGTGGCTAGATTTCTATCCACAGTGTTTTAAAGTACTCATTTCTTTACACTCTGCCAGTGTAGTGAAAGACTTCAGTTTCAGTTCATCTAATTGGTGAAAAATCATATCTCATTTTATTTTGCATTTGTTTACTAAAGAGATTGCTCACTTTTTTAAAATGTGTTTTGGCTGTTGAGCTAACTAAATTACATATTCATAACCTCTTCTTTTTCCCTAACGTGTTGGGTTTTTTTCTTTGATATTCTAAGGTGTTTTAAGGTACAGATCAGTTATCTGTGGTGGTGGAAATGTTCTGTTTGTGCTGTACAATAAGATAGTTACTATCCCATGTGGCTATTGAGCACTTCAATATATATATATATATATATATATATATATATATATATATATATTATATTTTTTTTTTTTTTTTTTTTTTAATATTTATTTTTGAGAGAGAGAGCACACGCAGGGAAGGGGCAGGGGCGGGGGGGGGGGCGCAGAGGATCCAAAGTGGGCTCTGTGTTGACAGCAGCAAGCCCAATGTGGGGCATGAACCCATGAACCATGAGATCATGACCTGAGCCGAAGTTGGATGCCCAACCAATTGAGCCACCTACTATTGAGCGCTTAAATGTAGCTAGTGCAGCAAAGGAACAGAATTTTTATTTTTATTTGATTTTTAATTTAAATAGCCGCATGTGGCTAGTAGCTTTCATATATGGACAGCAAAGATGCAGATATGAAGGCTTAGCTCTGTGTCCTTTGTCTTTAGGAAGTTACAGAACTGAAATTTTATTGAGTGCCTACTATATGATGTCTACCCATAACAGATAAAAGATGTTCTCAGCTCTCAGGAACATCATAGCCTAGCTGGAAGGGGAGAAACAAGTAAATCAACAATGCTACATTAGAGATGAGTACAGATAAGGGGCACCTAACTAGTAGAGTTAGCAGATCAGGTGAAGGTAGCAGATGGTCCTTGAGCTAATAACTCTTGGAATTGGGTGGTAATGATCAAGGGGGAAGAGAGAAGAAAAGAGGCATTCCTAGATCATTCTCAGTACAAAGGCTTGAAGCAAGAGAGAGCATAGCCTGGTTCAGGGACTACCAGTAGTTCCACATGGTTGAAACACAGCGTATATATTGGGAATGGAGAAAAATAAGGCCAAAATGGCAGGCAGACCCTACCAAAGTAATGAGAGCATGCATGTCTTATTTAGGAAAGCTTGCCCCGTAGGGTGACAGCTTCCTTTGCGTATGGTAGCTAAGAAGCAGGTGAGGTTCCTATAAAAGCTAAGAGTAGAGCAATTTCCACAGAGGAAAGCTAAGCAGTTTAGAAAAGTGTGTAGAAAAGATAAATAAACTTTGGATAAAGAACCCTTAAGCCAACAGGTAGTGAGAAATAAGACCAGGTATGAGTGGGCCTTGAAGTCTGTAGTTAAGAATTTTCATCCAGAGGCCCCTGGGTGACTCAGTCGGTTGAGTATTCAACTCTTGGTTTTGGCTCAGGTCATAGTCTCACGGTTTGTGAGTTCAGGCCCTATGTTGGGCTCTGTGCCGACAGTGCGGAGCCTGCGTGGGATTGTCTTTCCCCCTCCCCCCATCTCAAATAAATAAAAAGAATTTTCATTCAGTAGAAAACACAGTTGTGAACTACTCAAATTCAAAGTAATGACACAGTAAACATGCCCATTTGTGTAAGTAAGGGCCAGAAGAGACTGGCAGTTAGGGAAGCAAAAAACCAGGCTGTTGTGTAGGTTCTTAATGTGGGTTCTGTATGTGTCCGCTGAAGTTGCCATAAAAGTAATACAGGCTGGGGGGCCTAAACAACAGAGATTTATTTTCTCACAGTTCTGGAGGCCAGAAGTTTGAGATCAAGGTATTATTAGCAGCATTGTTTCCTTCTAAGGCCTTTTCTTGGCTTGTGGATGGCCATCTTTTTGACTTCCCTATGTATGTATATGTGTCCTGTCCTCCTCTTATAAGGACAACAGTCATGTTGGATTAGGGTCCACCCTAATGACCTCATTTCAACTTAATTACCTCTTTAAAACTCTATCTCCAAATACACTCACAGTCTGAGATATTGTGGGTTCACCTCAACCTATCAACCTTGAGGGGACACAATTCAGCCCATGAAAGAGTCCATGGAAGGGCTTTAGAGGCTTCCTGAGCCCCTGAGCTTGAATGCCGTATTTTGCATTAGTGAATACTTGTCTGAGGTGTGTCCACAGCATACAGCTGATTTTCAAAGGGGTCTAGGATCCCTCTAATGGGCCATTGTGTTAACTGACTGAAGAAGGAATTGAAGCTGTGAGATGAAAGCCTAAATACACCATTTGCCTCAGTAAACATGATATGGAGCTCGGTGACCTAGGAAAGAAGAGGTGAAGCTGACTGCAAGACTTATGGTGAGGCACTGGAAATTCTGTTGGAACTGGTATTGAGGGAATGGGGATTTTTATTTGAGGAACTTACTTAAATTTCATGGCAAATTGTGCAATTTCTATGACTGTCACTTAAAAACACTGGTGATTTTCCAGGGCGCTTGGGTGGCTCAGTCGACTGGTCAAGTGCCTGACTCTTGATATCAGCTCAGGTCATGATCTCATGGTTCATGAAATGGAGCCCTGTGTTGGGCTCTGCGTGGACAGCATGGAGCCTGCTTGGGATTCTTTCTCCCCCTCTCTCTCCCCCTTCCCTGCTTGCGCTCTCTCTCTCTCAAAATAAACTCTTCCCCCTTCCTGCTTGCTCTCTCTCTCTCAAAATAAATAAACATTAACAACAACAACAACAAAAAACTACTGATGATTTTCTATAAGTAAGTGATTCAATGAAACTAACCTTCTGCTTAGTATGTCCTTACGAATATTTTCCTAAAAAGAAAGTCACAGAGCTACAAAACTGTCACCAGCTGCTGCTCATTAAGAATGTGGTTAGCAGATGTGGGTTTTCATAGTCATAACGCATGAGATAGTTAATACATTTTTGTGGGTTTCAGATAAATAGTGGTTTATCTTGGTGGGATGAATTTTAAAATGTGCTAGCATCAGCTAAAGGATATATGCACCTTTCCCTCTTTTCACATCATGTTTGTGCTGGAAAGAAAAACACATTTTAGGATATTTCTCCTGGAAGGCAAAGGAATACTGCCTATTGAAAGGGACAATTGATCTCACTGTCTTATAACTGGGAAAGAGTTACGCATGGATAAATTTTCAAAGTTGCATGTTGGATTGGTTTTCTTACAAGCTTCATTCTTCCTTTGGTCTCTTCTTTATAGTAATTGAGCAGCTCTTGTTTTTGCTCCTCTGGCATCTGGCCGCCTTTGTGGTGGTGACCTTCAGGCTTGCTAAGGGCTGCAATTTTGCCTGGGGCCCTCCTTCCTTATGAAATTACACAACACTCAAACCTTGGAACGAACCCCAGATTCACTAAATCTTTCCTTTGACCGACTCTTGGCAATATGTACTCCCTTTCAACCAAACTGTAGCTTTATACAAGATCTGTTTGTCACCAAAATTAATTTGGCCATTTGTTTTTTAATCCTGGAATCAAATGGTATTATGGCAGACACATTCCTAGATAAAGTATAGACTCTTAATTTGAGACTTCTTACCAAAGGCTGTATTTTTGCTGCTGCTTAAGGTCAACAGGTAACAATATCAGGAGCAGGTACTTTTTATGGAATTCTTAAAGGGTGGAAGCTACAGTATTGTAAAGCAGCATACGACATCCCAGTTGACCCTTACAACCCCCATTAGAGGCAGAAGGTATCTGAATTTTTCTGAATAAGAAACAGGTTCATGGGGCGCCTGGGTGCTCAGTCGGTTAAGTGTCCAGCTTTGACTCAGGTCACGATCTCGCAGTCAACCGGCTCAACTGAGCCACTCAGGCGCCCCTTAACCCCCTCATTTTAAAGGAGTAATCAAAAATAGGGGTGCCTGGATGGCTCAGTCGGTTAAGTGTCCGACTTCAGCTCAGGTCATGACCACTCTGTGAGTTCCAGCCCCACGTCAGGTTTTGCACTGATAGTGCGGAGCCTGCTTAGGATTCTCTGTCTCCCTCTCTTTCTGTTCCACCTATGCCTCTCTCTCTCTCTCTCTCTCTCTCTAAGATAAACATTAGAAAAATATATAAAGGAGTAATAAAAAATAAAGTAGCAATGATCCATCCCTTGTTCTGAGAAACAGAATAGTAATAACGCCTGTTATTACATATTGATAGGTGACAGGAATGAAAGCTTATTAGGAATTATCTCAGCCATTTCCTTTTTTAGAGGTAGATAAAATAACATGTTCAAAGAATTATCTAATCTTGTCTCACTGTCCCTAAGAAACCGTGGAAACAGATGTGTACTCTTTTTGTTGCAGATTTCATTATCCACAGTAAGTAGATTCCCACTACTTGAGATTTCCTAGATGGTAATTTTCACTCTGCAAGGAACCAGTAAACCTTCAGAGGGATTATTTGAAATGACTACAGCACAGGAGGCACTGAATTTCAATCAATCACATGTTTAATGAGTTTCTTCTCAGCAAGGCAATATTTTTGGAATAGCAGGAAATGAAGTCAGTGGGTGGTCCCTGCCCTTCTGTATTTTATAACCTACTTGGGCAAAACAGGCAGGCATACAACAAAATTGTTTAGAGGAAAAATCCCCCAAAATTGGGTAGACAGTGAAAACTACGATGAGATCTTGCTAGGTGGGAAAGTAGTTGAGAGAGGCAAGGAGGTGTTTGGAAGGATGCCTCAGTGGGGACCATGCAGGACATCATTGGGAGACACTGACTGGATGAGTTTGGCTAATCTGAAAGTAGTGATGAGAGAGAACACTGAAATTTAGATTCTGATGGAGGACCTTGTGAAAGCAGTTCAATAAATTTGGAATTTTAAATGGATATATTTACAAATAATTTTTTAAATGTTTATTTTGAGAGAGCACCAGCAGGGGAGGGGCAGAGAAAGAGGGACATAGAGAATCCCAAGCGGGTTCCATGCTGTTTTTGCAAAACCCTACTCTGGGCTAGATCTCAGATCATGACCTGAGGCAAAATCAAGAGTCAGAGGCTTAACCCACTGAGCCAACCAGGTGTCCCTAAAAATAGCTTAAGTAAAAACTCCCAAATAATCCCAATAGCAATCTTCATTACCTTCTCTGTTCCTAGAGCTAAATATTTTGTTACATAACTTACTATCTTATGTAAGTGCCTTTACTATTTAGTTGGAAGATCTATGACTTCCTCCAGCTCTATTGATCAAAAGGTATTGATACTTTTAGAAATAATTTATAGCACTTCTCTTTTGCTAATAAAGGTGTCTTCAAGTGCCCAACCTCTGGATAATTATGCATGTAACAGTGTTCAAAATAATGCTTATACTCTAAGGAATCAGCTGTCAAGTGCTTTCTCAAAAGCATGTAACTCAGGCCTCTGGGGGCTCACACCTCAGCTGGAGCAAAGCCAGAAACGTCTGTGACTGCAGATGCACTTAGGCACATTGGGACCTGCTGGAACGGGGAACTGGCCTCACTACAATTGATTTAGGAGAGGATTGGAGGTTTGAGCTTCTGCTGACATTTGCAGCTTGGAAAATCCTGCTCCACTAATTGCAAAGAGGATTCTGCTGTAACGATTTTTTTAGTAAGATACTTTTATCATTTTGAATTCTTTCTTCATTTGGGCTCTGGGTACTTTCCAGTCTCCATTTTTATTGTTTTAACTCCTAGTATAGGAGGCTCTTTGAAAGTTCCTGCCCACACATGAATGTGCATTCATAGAGAGGTGCAAGAACATGGCTCACGAGCTTCAACATGTACTTCATGAGCAAGCAGGTATACAGACCCTTTTACAGGAATTGGTGCACATTCCCTCTGCTTGTAGCCCTACTCCCAACAAGTGAAAACATGGGGATTGCGCTTTTAGGGCTGAAGGGAAGTTAGAGGGCACCTTGACCTCATGTTTTTGCTGAGATCTGTCTCAGCAGTGTGATTTCTGGATCCTCATTTTCGAGGCTTGAGGTATGTAGTCATGCCCAGGAATCTGGGAGACCTCAGTTTTTTCTCCTTCCTCACTGTGGACTTCGGACCAGAGTCTTTGGCTCTCTGGGCCTCAGTTTCCTCAGCTCTCCCAGCCCATGAAGCTGCAAGGGGGTGGACTACACCACCTTTATCTTTGGATAAAAGCCACTGCAGGCTCTGCAGTGTGCACACAGTTTCTGGGGACACCCACCAACATTTGCCACAGCAAAAGGCCATGACCTCCAGGGCAAGAAGGTTAGATCTATAAGCCAAGTCCAAACTCTTCCATGTTTAATTATATGAAACTTTTCACAGTCCTATCCTTTTACCTCCACTGACCCTATGCTCTGTTCACATTGGATTTCTGACATCTTCCTAAGTAACCATCATCCTGTAAATATCTTTGAGGCCTACCTGTAGTGGCTGCAGGGCTGAAAAAGAAACCCCTCTGTCACTCTAGGCAGGCAAATGGGTGATTACAAAGCAGAGTAACAAATGCCTGTATTCTTGTCTCCAGACCTTTCCTTATACAATTCCCTCTGCTACACCTACTCACCTTCTATACCTCTGTGAAGCTGACCCCAAGCCCAAACGAATGTTTCTTTTATTCTGCTCTCAAGGCGTTTTCTACATGTTACTTAACAACACAGTATCACACCAGGATGGTTGGTTCTCCACTCTCCTCCCCCACTAGACCGCCAGCTCTCAACTGTGGTACATTTTATTCAGCTCATCTCCAGGCATCAAAAGGAGCACAGGGCTGAGCACTCAGTAAATACATAATGAACCAATCAATGCAAGAGTGAACGTGCAACCCAGTCTTGCAGACTTGCAAAGTGCTTCTTGAAGCTGATTTTGCTCTCCATGCCGGGGCTGCTCCCTTGAGCTACGCGGTGGAGGTCAGGAGCTTCGGGGGTGGCCCTTGGAGACGAAACGAAGGAGGAGAACCTGAGATAGAGCCCCAAAGCGCTCAAGGCTGTCCACATCCAGCGAGCAGCAAAGAACCAGCCTAAGCGCTGCAAGTTAACCTTCCGGAAGCAGCTCCGCCCGCCGCTCCCCGCCCCTCCGGACGATGGGCGTGGCCCCTCATGAATAGTAAACGACCGCGGGGTGGGGGCCGGGCCCGCCCCCTCGGGCGGGAAGGGGGAAGCGCCGAGGCTGCCTGACTGGAATGAGGGTAGCTGCGGCGACTGCGGCGGCGGGAGCGGGGCAGGCCATGGCGGTGTGGACGCGGGCCACCAAAGCGGGGCTTGTGGAGCTGCTCCTAAGGGAGCGCTGGGTTCGGGTGGTGGCCGAGCTCAGCGGAGAGAGCCTAAGCCTCACCGGCGACGCAGCGGCGGCTGAGTCCGAGCCCTCTTTAGGGCCGGCGGCGGCCGCCTTCAACGGCCTCCCGAACGGCGGTGGCGCCGGCGACTCGCTGCCCGGGAGTCCCAGCCGCGGCCTGGGTCCCCCGAGCCCGCCCGCGCCGCCGCGGGGCCCGGCGGGCGAGGCGGGCGCGTCGCCGCCCGTGCGCCGGGTGCGGGTAGTGAAGCAGGAGGCGGGCGGCCTGGGCATCAGCATCAAGGGCGGCCGCGAGAACCGGATGCCCATCCTCATCTCCAAGATCTTCCCGGGGCTGGCGGCCGACCAGAGCCGAGCGTTGCGGCTGGGCGACGCCATCCTGTCGGTGAACGGCACCGACCTGCGCCAGGCCACCCACGACCAGGCCGTGCAGGCGCTGAAGCGCGCGGGCAAGGAGGTGCTGCTGGAGGGTGAGCGGGGCCGACGGCGGCGGGCGGGCGGGCGGGCGGGCGGCGCTGGGCCGGCCGGCGCTCACTTTGTTTCTTCTATCCTGCCCTTTACGGAGCGGGTCCGGTCCCTCCCCCTCCGCGTCCTCGGCTTCCTTGAGCTAGTGGCCCGGCTCCTCCTTGACTCTGCTTGCTAGGGCTTTGAGTATGGAAAAACTGATGGTCCTTGCAGGAGAAGTTGGCTTTCAGTCCCTAAGGAAGACTCGGTTGAGATTTAGTAAAAAGCAGCCGCGCTTGAAGCCCCGCCTCTGCACGATAAGCTGACACTAAGAACTAGGGGGAAACTGAAGGGCTCGAGTCCTGGAGGTCTCGGTTTGCCTCCCGAGAAGTGCCCGGTTGGCGCTTTCTTCATTCACATCTGGCTTCCTGGGGCGAGAGGGTCTGTTAAAATAAATAAATAAAAAATCACCCACACCCATGCCAGTGGTATGCTTGGGCAAACCACCAAAACTACTGGTTAATTTATGGGAATTTAACCCATCATTGGCTCTCAACAATAACCAAAAGAGATCATAGCACTTCATTCAAGACGGAAAGCTGAAACAGCAAGTTCGTGTGGCTAATGAGCCTTGTTTAACAGTGGAGGCTCACGTGTTTGAACATTTACTGCCAACTAGAGTTTTGCCCCTTTTGCACGAGACCGGTGCCAGCTTCCTACCATTCACAGGCATGCTGCTTCAAGGCTTTAAATGAAGCCTGAAATGTTAAATCTCAAGATAGGTTTGAATAGCCACTACTTTTACTTTAAGTGTATAGTGATCTGTAACCTGGATCCTTCGTGATGATTTATGGAAGGCCAAATTAAATCTCATTTCTTTGAAGGACCTATCCATATTGGAGGTGGTAGACTATTGTAAATGTGATCTGAAAAGCCAGTTGGCTTACTTCAGAAATTTGTGAGCAATTGGCTTTCTTTCACTGGTGATTCAGTCATTCAAGAAGCATTTATTACTGGCTATATAGACGAGGATATAACAGATAATGTTTCTGTATTTGGTCTCTAGTTGGGGACATGATGGAAAAATGCAAAACAACTTACAAGTTACTGATTATGTAATGCAAACTATATATAAATGCCAAGGAAATGCAAAGTTAGGAAGCAGTGGAAATCAGGAGTCGTCAGGGAGGCCTTTTTCAAGGAGCTGAATCTTGAGCCAGGTCTCCAAGGAAGTAATGGACATAGACAGGCAGAGATGAGTCAGGAGGGTATTCCTGGCAGAGGAAGAACAGAAGGGACTTGGGGAATGGGAGGCCAGTCACAAAGTGAGAGGTCAGAAGTCCAGCTTGGCAAAGTGATTTTGACTTTTTTTTTTTTTCCAAATCTGCTTGTAAATATTTGGGAAAATGTTAGTTTGTATGTGCTCCAAGTGTGAAATTTCCGTGTCCCATCTTTATAATATTCTATTTACAAGTATTATTTATATCTCACTATAGGTGGGACCAGACACTTCTCAGAAATTAGTGTTAATAAATGGAGTAAAATTGTAGACTGTGGCTTGGGTAGTGGGTATATAAAAAAAAAAATTGTAACCAGGATGCCTGGGTGGCTCAGTTGGTTAAGCGGTCAAGTCTTGATTTCAGCTCGGGTCATGCATGATCTCATGGTTGGTGAGTTTGAGCCCCATATCGGGCTCCATGCTGACAATGTGGAGCCTGCTTTGGATTCTGTCTCTGCCCCTCCTGTGCTCTCTGTTTCTCAAAATGAGTAAAAGGAACTTAAAAAAATTATTTTAAAAATTGTAACCTTAAATATGTACCTTGAAATTGGTCTCGATGTGCATTTGGTTATAAATTCTTAGAGCCAGAATTTTTTTTAATGTTTATTTTAGTTTTGAGGGGGGGAGGGGCAGAAAGAGAGGAAGACACAGAATACAAACCAGGCTCCAGGGTCTGAGCTGTCAGCAGAGAGCCAAACTTGGGGATGGAACCCACAAACCATGAGATCGTGACCTGAGCCAAAGTCAGCGCTCAACTGAGTCAGCCAGGAGCCCCAGAGCCAGAATATTGAAGTAGTACTGTTTATGTAGTACTCGGTGGTAACGGGCAGATATTTCATCTCTTTACACCACATATTTTTATTTTTTATTTTTTATTTTATTTTGTAGACAGAGAGAAAGCATGAGCTGGGGAGGGTCAGAGAGAGAGGGAGACAGGAAGCAAAAGTGGACCTCGCACTGACAGCAGAAGGCCGGCCGATGCAGGGCTCAAACTCAGGAGCAGTGAGGTCGTGACCTGAGCTGAAGTCAGAGGCTTAGCTGACTGAGCCACCCAAGTGCCCCTACACCATATATTTTTTTAAAAACACAGCTTTTGTTTAGGTATATTTTGAACCTGGTATTCATACCAGTTAAATGAAAATCATCTAGTAAATGTTTCCCAGTATTCATTAGTCTAAAATAGGCCACATGTGTTTTTAGAAGGAGGATTTACAAACAGCAGCATAATAACATATTTATTGAGTGCCTTTTTACCTAACACACAGGTTCTACTTTATTTTCCTAATTTGTAAAAGACAAGTCGTTTTTGGAAAAAAAAAAAAAAAGGGGGGGGGCAAGTAGTTTTTGTCCTTATATGTGTGTGGAAGTATGCAATTGCACTTTCAAGACAAAGAGATATAAAAATAAAATTATTTAGAATATGCAAAATCACTGAAAACAGTCATTTAATTGAAGCAAACATTATTTAAAATCGAGAGCTATTGTTCCATCCAGGTAGGCCACTTCTAAAAGATAGATTTTATGCTTAGCCCTTCAAGTTTTGGAACCGTAGTGTTCCTCCATTAGATGTCTCAAAACTTGAAAAGCTGTCTTAAGCAGCACAGTGATACTCTTTTGTGGTGTGGGCAGGGAATCTTAGGCATGCCCTTGCCACCCCCTGGTAAAGGAAAGCAGTAGTCTCTGGTTGCCTGTGGTTAGGGAACTGAGCTAAAGGGCTCCTTATTATCCCATGGATTTGTCAGGATTATTCATTCATACATCAAACATTACTCAACTCTGCCATGTGTCAGAGGCGCTTGAAGTTCCCTGATTCCTGCCCTCAGGAAGTTTGGAGTTGACATAAGAGAGAGAGGGGAGAAATAACCGCAGCAAAGGGCTAAAGTGATGTTATAATAGAACTCTGGAGAGGACACAAAGGAAGGAGAGATGTATAGAAGACCTTAATGGGGATCAGAGGTTGAGGATGCCTGGGAAAAGGTTGATGGTGAAGCTAAAGTTTCCCCTAAGAGAAAGCTGCCACCAGAAAATACACACAAATGAGAAACATTAGGAAGTTATTCTGCCCGGTGAGGGTAAATACAAGTGAGGACTTTGTGGTCAGACAGACGTGGGTCTGTTTCTGAGTAGTGGTTTGTAACCCCTAGGCAAGTTACTCAACCTTGCTAAGCCTTGGTTTCCTCATCTGAAAAACCAGGATGATAATACCTCCTTCAAAGGGTTGTTATTCATTTGATAGTTTTTGTGCTGGATGCTTTTTTGGGGACTGGGAATATGGCAGTAATCTACAATAACAAAAACAAAACTCTGAATGAGGAAGGTAGGACTGGGTCATGAAGGTATGCTCTGAATTAACACGAGCACTCTCAGAATAGCCAGGATAACAAGTTAAAATCCAAGGTTCCATTTTACTTGAAAAGAAAAACATGGTAAGGAAAAGAACTACTTTAGGCGAACAGGTTAAGAAATGAGTTTGCGGGGCACCTGTGTGGCTCGGTTGGTTAAGCGTCCAGGTTCGGCTCAGGCCATGATCTCATGGTTCATGGGTTCGAGCCCCGTGTCGGGCTCTATGCTGGCAGCTCGGAGCCTGGAGCCTGCTTCGGATTCTGTGTCTCCCTCTCCCTCTCTGTCCTTCCCCTGCTTGCTTTCTGTCTCTCTCTCAAAAATAAATAGACATTAAAAAAAAAAAAAAGAAAGAAAGAAATGAGTTTGCATTTCTTAGAAGCAAAGATTCTTGTTTTCCTATTTTCCTAACATCTCTTGTATAGGCCAACATTTTTATTTTTAAATTTGCATTTAGGGGCACCTGGGTGGCTCAGTCGGTTAAGTGTCCAGCTCTTGATTTCAGCTCAGGTCATGATATCATGGCTCTTGAATTTGTGCCCCGCACTGAGCTCCGCCCTGGGCTCTGCGCTGGCAGCGCGGAGACCGATTGAGATTCTTTATCTTTTCTGCCTCTCTCTCCGTCCCTCCTCTGCTCATCTTTTCTCCCTCTCTCTCTATCCCTCCTCTGCTCATGTGTTCTCTCTCTTAAAGTAAATAAATAAACTTAAAAAATTTTGCATTTAGTTTCCTCTTCCTGATTTTTTCTTCTTCACATTTACCATTCAGAACATTACCCTTGATTTTTTTCTAATTTTTTTGTTTTCTTTTTCTTTTTTATTTTATTTATTGTTATTGTATGTATTTATTTATTTATTGTAGAATCTTACCCTTGATTTTAAATTTTTTTATTGTTTTATTTTTGAGACAGAGAGCATGAGCGGGGAAGGGGCAGGGAGAGAGGAGACATAGAATCCTTAGAAGGCTCCAAGCTCTGAGCTGTCAGCGCAGAGTTCGACGCGGGGCTCAAACCCACAAACTGTGAGATCATGACCTGAGCTGAAGTTGGACACTTAACCAACAGAACCGCCCAGGCACCCCCATACCTTACCCTTGATTTTAGCCAAAAGGTCAAGAAGTGATTTTATCACTCAGAACCTTAAAATTTGCTACTCACTGTGTACTTGCAGTTTTAGCTAGTGACTGTTAGCATTGATACTAAGATATGCCATGCAGAGTTATTCAGATTTTAAGCATAAAGAGGTGACTACTCACCTGTCAGATATTAGATGTTGAATTTAGTGTATCCTGAGTGCTAAAAATAGGGTCTAAGTAGCTTCTAGCATTTATATTTTTTAGGGCTATGAAATAAACTAAGTGAACATAAATTAGACTATACATTGGAAAATGTTCCAGAAGAGGTTAGGGAAGACAGTTTTAAAGTGTTCAACTTAAGGTTTGATATTTTAAGGATGCCTAGATAGCTCACTTGGTTAAGAATGTGACTTTTGATTTCAGTTCAGGTCATGATCTCAGGATTTGTGAGTTTGAGCCCCACCTAAGTCTCTGTGCTGACAGCACAGAGCCTGCTTAGGATTCTCTCTCTCCTTCTCTCTGCCCCTTCCCTGCTGGCATACACACACTCTCCTGCACTCAAAATAAATAAACATTAAAAAAAAGTTTGATAATTTGAGAAATGATCAGTACTTTTGAAGCAATTCTCGTTGGAATATTGTTGGAAAGTCATTTATTGCCTAAATGTAATTCTAAGTTTTGTTATCAAATCTACTGAAAAGAAAATGGTTAAGTGTATAGAGGAAGTGGACTGGCATGAAACGTATCTTGAAAATTGAAAATAATTTTTATATCCAGAATGGCTTGAGATTTTCAGTGTTCTATATAATATGGTTCTTTGTGTGTGTTAGGGGACATGTAACATATTGCTGACATTACTAGGCTGCTAAGTTAAAGAAGCTAGTTTGGATTCCTATACTGCCAGTTTCTTCAGTGTATGTTGGACAAGTTGGGAGTCTTCTAAGGAAAACATTCTACATTTTCTTTGAGATTTTGTGTGTGTAGTCATTAATTTATCTCTACAAGAACATCTAAATTGTCAGGAAGTTTGTGTTTCTGTGTTCCTTTCTTTTTGTTTAACTAGCCTCATCATGTTTCACTTGAATGATTAGACATGTTTATATGAGAAACTATGTTTTTGTAACCAGTTTACTTCTCATAGAGTCTCGTGCTAAAATATGTCCCCCAAATTATTATCAAAATATGAGAAGTTTATTGATTCTAATATAGAGTGGTTATGAAAATTCTAAGAACATTTTTAGAAACCAAAACCAGGCTTTAATTTAGATCTTAACTGATAACTCAGTAACTTTAATAGATTACCTGCTGTGTAATTCTTCCGGGATAAAGGTTGCTTTACTTTGTGATCAGATGTGTGTCTTGGTACATAAGGAATGAGGTACAGCCTGTGGCTGTGGAAGTGTCCAGCTGTTCTGAGCTGACTGACTATTCAAGGATCCAATCACTGTTCCTGGTTAGGTTTACATCCTATCCTAATTGAACAACAAATAATGTCACTTGCTTGCATTTTCCCCTAAATAATATAACAATGCCTTATGTTTTTATTAACATTTTTAAATTATCTATGCACTTTTATCTGTATTTTCTCATTTGACCTTTACACAGTCCTTGGAAGTGATGGGCATTTTCTCTTTGTTCTACAAATGATTACGCTAAAGTTCATTAAAGTTAAGTGAGTGACTAAAGGTCTCAGAATTTCTCTTGATTTTTAGAGGAAAAATTTTAATGTTCTTTGGGCAAAAGGAAACATCTTACCAGGATTTTTTAAAGTTGTAAAGTCTCATCTTCTGGATGAGGAATTAATGACCAGAGAGGTTAAACGACACGTTTGAGGTCAACTAGCTAGTTAGTGGTGGAACTTGGACTAAAACCCAGGTCATTGCTTTCTGCCTTGTACTGTGCTACGTACAGCCAGTCACTCAGGTCTCTTAGGATCTCCTGAACATTATCATGTTGCAATGTGTTGTGAGAGGTCAGCATGCAAAATAAGTTGAAGGTAGTCCCTGGTGTCTAAGAGCTGACACTGAAATTGGAAAGAGAAAACTGCCACACAGAAATTGATCGAATGGGTAGTACTCCCTCTTCAAGAGTTCCCTGAGGGGAATGATCAGTTATAGGGTGGAAGAGCAGAGTGTGCTGTCATGGGGAAAGGATCATTTGATCTGAGGCTTGAGGGACAGGTTGCTTCCCTGTAGATGGAAGTCCTTCCAAATTGAGGTGATAACCTGAGCAAAAGCCAAAATGAACTTGACACATGATAGGAAGTGAGGAGAATAGGATTGAACTTGGAAGAAAATAAAGCTGGGAAGATAAATTGGAGCCAGATTATGCAAGGCCTTGAAAGCCAGCCAGAGGAATTTGGACCTTTTTCATTCTGTCAGTCAACATTTATTAAGTACCTACTACAAACAAGGTGTTGTGGTAGATGCCGGGAATTAAAAATTGGGAGTAATCCCCACCCTTTAGGCTAGGAAGGAAATAGTTATAATAGGTTTGTGATAAGTGCTTTAAAAGAGGTGAGAATTTGGTGCCCTAGAGGAGAGAAAGAAGTGCAAAGGAGACAGCGTGTCAAAGGTTGGAAAGTGATAAGTAGCTGGTGTGTTGAGAGAAGTAAAGCGTGGTAAGTAAGGTACGGGAAGTGTGTACTTGGGAAGATGGGCGGAGGCCAGAGATCATCAAGTGCCTTATGTGCAGTGCAAGCAATGGTCTCTCAGTGGGGCTTATACTTGCTTTTCAACCCGAAAAAAGAATTTGAGCTTTATTAATATTTAATGTATTGGTGACACTTGTTCTCTTAGTCTTACAAGACAGGGCCATTACACATTTGGTACACAAGGTGAAATCTCAAGGAAAGAGTGGAAGCTTCACAAAGCAAAGGGATTGCTAGTGGCGACCTTACTAATTTGTCTGCTCTTGTTTTATTTGTTTGTTTGTTTGTTTAGTCTGCTATTATACCGCGACTTACTGCAGTTTTCTTGAGCATGATTGAATGTATATATTGCATGTGCTTTTAACTAAATTAGTCTTCACAAAGTAAATGCCTTAAGATTTGCACAAAGAAACCATGGATTGAAGGCAATTATAACACTATAAACAATAACAAAAAGGCAAAGCCAACATTTCTCCTAATAGGAGCTCTTTGTCACATCTCAAGGTAACTGTATTGTCAAGAAGTCAGCCTAAAAAATGAAATTGCCAAGAAGACTTATTTGAAATGTGGATTAATACATTGTCATTATTAATGAACTTGACCCTAAGAGTATATTCTAGTTTGAATAATGTAGTAACAATGATAGTATGACATCATCAGAAATATGTTAGTGTTTTTATTTCATCTTCATCTCATTCTTTCTTGATTTCTGTATTTTATGGATGTTTAATAATATACATGTATTAGACAATATTCACAGATTGAGAGTGTAGGCTCACGCTTTTCCTAATGGTGTGTGCTGTCAGAAGTTTTAGGCCTAGGAGCCACCAGGTTAATTTAAAGGGCTTTAAATGAGGTAGTGATGGGGTGCCTTGGTAGCCCAGTCATTTAAGTGTCCGACTCTTGATTTCAGCTCAGGCCATGATGTCACGTTCATGTGTTTGAGCCCCACATCAGGCTCTGTATTGACAGTGTGGAGCCTGCTTGGAGTCTCTTTCTCTGCCCCTCCCCCATTCATGTTTTTTTCCTCTCTTTCTCTCAAAATAAATAAACATTAAATAGAAAATACTAAAAATAAGTGAGGGAGTGATGTCTTAGGAAGTTCAGAGGGGCAGATGGAGTGTAGGCGCTCAAGACATGAGGTAAGGGAAAGCAGTTAGGAAGCTGTTGTGACACCATAAGGATATTGAGACTGAAAAATATTGAGATAGAAACAGCAGGTCTAAATGATCGGTTTGGGGACCGAGGGAAAAAGGAAAGTGGAGGAAACTCCTAGATTTCTGGCTTAGGAAACCAGATAACAAAATTGACAGGGGAGGAACTCTGTTTTGGGTGAAGATAAGTTTGGTTTTGGACATGTTGAATTTGAGTTACCTGTGTGACATTCTGGCACAAAAGTCTAATAGCGGGTCTGGAGTGTGGTCTATAGTGAAGAGAAACGTGAGAACTGAATGAAGACTTAGGAGATGTTAGGGTAAGGTGGTAATTGATGCCATGAGGATAGATATAATCATCAAGAGAGGATGCAAATAAAAAAAGGGAGGTAGAACCAGGATGGCACCCTGCAGAACCCCTACATTTGAAGCAAGGAGTGGGAGGAGAAGAATCTGGAAAGAAATGGTCCAGGAGGTAGGGAGAGAGCCGGGAGAAAATGGTGCTGTGGAAGTCAGTGAGGCAAGAATCTGAAAAGGAGGATGTGATCAGCATCAGAAGCCAAGAAAGTAAAGAACAAAAATGAAATCTGTTGGATTTGGTAATTAGAGAACCGGATCATTAAAGTTCTCATAAGAGCAATTTCAGCAGAATGACAGGAGCAGAAGGCAGTGAATAGACTATGCTTTTTAAAAGTTCTCAGAAAAGTCAAAGAAGCAAAGATGGCAACTAGAGTTGAATGAAGTGTCCAAAGAACGTTTTAGTTTTGTAGTTGGTTGTTCTTTATTTTGTTTTACATGGGAAATAATTGGGACGTATTTGTAGAGCAAGGAAACAAGGCCAACAGGCAAGGGAAGAGGCTGAAGAGATAGAAGGAGTGGGGAACTGATGCAATCCATTTTTGAGCCAGGAAGTGACATGATGGGAACAGAATTTTGGGTTGGCAGCAGTGGATGATCTGGATCCAATGCAAAGAGGAAAGACAAAAGGTAGGAAAAACTACAGCTGTTAGAGTAAAAAGCAACCCAAAGCAGAGATGATAATCATTGAATGGGGTAGTGGTGGTAGCAGGGAATAGATACGAAGATGCAAGTCAGGAAACATATTAAAGCAGATGATTTTTGCCAGGGGTCAGCAGAATCCGCCGGGGACCTTTTTCTACCCAGAAAGCCTCCTTCTCACTGCCTGTGCTCCCAAAGATTTGACACGTGTGGAGAATCTCTGGCAGTGCGCTTCTGTTGCTAGCCAGGCATTTGATCCATCAGAGACGTTGGGTGGAAAATTGAGAGCCACTGTTTTCAAGGAAGAAATGATGGGCTGCGGGTACAGATTGGATATCATCAATTAGCCCTGAGATTTCTCTCCGGGGATAATAGGAAAATGGTTGTTGACAGTGGGAAAAAATGGAATACTTTGGGAGGGTGTTAAGCTTATACCATTTAGCTTTGTTATAAAGCACTTAGGTGATATAACTGCTGGCTCTGGGCACTGAGAAGAAAAATTTTAGTTTTATAAACAGTACTTTACATCTGGTCACACAGCATGAGAGCATATTCTTCCTTTAAAGGGTTTCCCCCCCCCTAGATTAGAGAAAGGAGCTTTTAGCTTCAGAGAAATGATTGTATGTTCTGGTACACTTAATGTTTTGTGTCTGGAGAAATACAGTTGATTTAGTCACTTTATGTGAGTGCCATTCTAAGGAAGCTACGCTGATTTCTTCATACAATTTGTGTTTGATTTCATTTTAAAAACAAATCTCATGAAATGATTTTGTATAGGAACAAAGTGCCAGTGATTATGGTGTCAGTAGATTGGCTTTTTGGAAAGAGTAAAATAGTTACTAAACTCCAACTTGGTTTTTGTTTCTGTAATCTGGCTCACTAGAAGTTGCTAGAATGCTTTGACATATAACTACAGTTAAGAATAATCTGTCATGTATATAAAATGTTATACTTCACACTCAGAAAATGGGAAGCTTTGATTTGAAAGGGATTCAGAAAAGTCATAGACTGGGGCACCTGGGTGTCTCAGTTAGTTAAGTGTCCGAATCTTGATTTAGGCTCGGGTCACGATTTCATGGTTTGTGAGATCAAGCCCCACAGGGGCCATCATTGCAGAGTGTGTTTGGGATTCTCTCTCTCCCTGTTTCTCTGCCCCTCCCCTGCTCATGCATGCTCTCTTTCTTTCTCTCACTCTCTCATTTAAAATTTTTTAAGTGTTTATTTTTGCGAGACAGAGCATGAGTGGGAGATGGGGAGAGAGAAGGAGACACAGAATCTGAAGCAGTTTCAGGCTCTAAGCTGTCAGCACAGAGCCCAACACGGGGCTCTGTGTTTTGGAACACATGATCACAACCTGAGCTGAAGTTGGACACTCAATCAACTGAGCCACCCAGGTGCCCTCTCTCTTATTTAAAAAAAAAAAAATCATAAACTTCTTTATTAGTAGTAAAAGGAGTTGATCAATAAAAAAATTTCTGAAAGAAAGTATATATGCCTTATTTAATGTGCTTTTGGTTTTAAAGCACAGAAGGCTATTTAAACTAGTTTAAGTAAAATGGTGGTGGTATAGATACAGACAAGTCTCAGGACTCCAGAAAAAACTAAGCAGCCCTGCGTCAGTGATGTCAAGAACCAAGGCATTGCTGAGGACCACTGCTCCATCACTCCCTCTCACATTTCCTCATCTCAGAGCTTATGCTTCTCTCTAAGAATATCTTTTGCAAAAGCTTTGTTCTAGTCTTTTTATGGTCTCATTTTTTTACATTTAACTCTTTAATCTACGTAGAATTTATTTTGGCATATGGTCTGCCATAGAGGTTTAACTTTATTTTTCCAAACAGTTAACTGATTATCTTAGCATTATTTGTCAAATAATGCTCTTGCATGAGTTGTCTAATAGATTGATGGGGCTGCCTGGAGTGCCATGTAGGGAAAGATTCCAAAGCCATACCTGGGTCCAGCAGGAAAGCATGCTCTGCTTAATTAGTGATGTCTGCAATGAGTGTGCCGCACGGGTGAGGTATAGTACACATGCTGTGTATCTGTCACCGTAGGCATGACCTGGCCTTTCCTCATTGATTTGAAATGGACCCTTTTATATAATTAATTTGTTGTATTCTGCAGTCTGATTCTGGATTTTGTATTATATTCTATTTGAGTGTTTTGTAACATACTAAACTATAACATACTAAACCTTTTAACATTTAATATCTGATCATTGAAGTGAGCTATACCAGTCAAGAAAATTTTGAAAAATAACAGTAAACAATTGCAGGGTGGGATGAGAGTATACTTAATTCTCTGGGTAAATTTTAGAATGATTTTATCATTAAAAAATCCTTTAGGATTTTGATTAAAATTGTATTAAATTCATAAATTCATTTGAAGAAAACTAATGTCTTTGTAACACCTATTTCCCAATCATTCTGCCAGGAGTACTGGACCTCACTCATCCATGTTCCAATCATGTGCAAGGAGTTCTGATTGGCCAGGCCCAGATCATGTACTCACCTTGGAGTCCGGAAATAGGGCAATTCCCCTGGTTCTATGTGGACTGAAAGTGGGGTGTCTCCAAGGATAGTCAACATGGTGTTACTAGAAGAAAGGAAAATGGATACCAGGCAGACATCAACAACAGTGATCTACTATGATGTTCTAAAAACATCAGAAGATGGTCTTAATTACTCTATTAGTTGAGGGATTTAGAAACTTTATAGACAGATATAAAAGGAACACAAGAAGAATACACTTGGGTACAGATGAGCTAGTTGGAAATTTTCAAAAACTTTTGACACTCCGAAGTGACTAATAAATCATTCCCAGCATTTATTTGAGTTTTTGAACATTACTTTTGTATGAATTTCAAGCAACTTCACAAGTATGCATCATGACTGTGTTATAACAGGGACAATAAAAATGTATAGCTAGAGCTTAGGGGCAGGCCTTGAAGGTAGAGGTAGGTTGGGATAGAGAAAAATCTTTGTCTATCGAAATAGATGCATACAGTTTTTAGTAAGAAGTATTTTTGTTGCAGAAACCCACACCAAACTGAGCAGAAGTGGAACGTATTGCCTCACATAGTTCTTAAGACTGGGGGCGGATCTAGGTTTAGGTCCAGAGGGATCCAAAGGCTCAGATTATTTTGGCTGCAACATCTCCTGCTGTGGAGTCTAATTCTGCCTAGTCAGCTAAAATGGCATTGGCAGTCTAGGAATATATCACCCTAACTTAATAACCCCTGTTAAAAAAGAAACATTTTTCTTCTGGCACCTGCATTTCAGTCTCTGGCAAGGACTCTGATTAGCTCTGCTTTGTCCACCTCTTCAAACTAGCACTATTTCTAAGGTGATGGAGACTGTGATCTAGACCTGGGTCATGTGCCCAACGCTGTTATATCAAGATTGGCATCCTCGCCAAACTGAAATGTGGAATGGGGTGGTTTCTAGGCAAACTTGCTTCTGCTATTACAGTGCAGATGTTGAAGCTATAGAGTTAAAAAACATTTTTTTTTTAAGGTATCTGTATGCCCAGCGTAGGGCTCGAATTTATGACCCCTTAGATCAAGAGTCATATGCTGTACTGACTGAGCCAGCCAGGTGCCTCAAAATATTTTATAACTAAATTGTAAATTAAAAATTAAAACAATGGAAATAATAATGATGTTATTGAGAGCTCACTCTGCTAAGCTCTTTTAATTTTTTTTAAGTTTATTTATTTATTTTTGAGAGAGATATGGGGCTCGAATTCATGAGCCATGAGGTCGTGACCTGAGCCGAAATCAGATGCTCAACCAACTGAGCCACCCAGGCACCCCGTAGCCAAACTTTTTTGGTGCTCTTCCATTTTTGGTATATTACTATGTTAGTTTACTGTTGTTGTTGTTGTTGTTGTTGTTGTTTTAAGTGTTTATTTATTCTTGAGACAGAGACAGAGTGTGAACAGGGAAGGGGCAGAGAGAGAGAGGGAGACACAGAATCTGAAACAGGCTTCAGGCGCTGAGCTGTCAGCATGAGCCTGACGCGGGGCTCAAACCCACGAACTGTGAGATCATGACCTGAGCTGAAGTCGGACACTTAACCGACTGAGCCACCCAGGCGCCCCTACGTTAGTTTACTTTTGAAAAACATCTCTAAACCATATTTACTTTTACAAATAAATGTTTGCCCAAATGAAATACAATCTGTTTCACTGAACACTAAGCGTCTTGGATTTACCTCCTTATTCTGCTGTAATTGGTGGCCAGTAGAAGTATTTAAATTGTTAGCTGTTTTCATTGCAATAAGGGCTATCTATATTTTTAAAAACCCTAGTAAACAGTACTACATTTTAGGTGCTAAGGATAAATGTTTGCCATTAGTCTCTTCAAAGATTATTAATTACATTGTAGAATAAAACTGCATTTGTTTTTCAATGAACATAAAGTAAAAGTAATTGAAAAAAATCAAGCTGGCTCTGGGCAAATATAAATTCTGCCAAAAAATAAGACAAAGACTAAAGTGATATTTCTGAAAGTCACTGCTTACCACAGATGTTTTAATATGGATCTGCTTTGTCTACCTACAGTGTCATAGAGTTGATTTTTGTACTTGTTAATTTCATTTCTGGATATGGAGTAATAATATTACAAGATTAGTCTATGGCATTGATATTGGTAAATAAAGAAATAAAATAATTTTAAATGCTGCCAAGATGTTTTTTAGTAGCCAGGTCTGGCAGATTTATAAATATATTCATATATATTTGTATATATATTTTCATATGTATATTTTGACAAGAAAAATGTTTTCCCTCTGCTTCTCTCTAGGGAGATTGTGGTTGCGAGAAGGATCTGGTCCACTCTTGTTATTCTTCAACCAACCAGTTTCCTCCCGCTCTTATCTTTTTATTTTTGGGTATTTTTCTTATATTTTCTTCTATTTCTTTTGTGCTTGGGTCTCAAAAGAAGTCTTTGGGATCTTTAAGATATCTCCAGTCCTTGGGACGTGATCGTTACAGAAACTACCTGGATCTTCTGACACCAAAAATACTTCTAAACCCAAGCACAAGAGGACAAGTTACTTGGGAGAAAAATAAAGCAAAGCATTTCTGACGGCCATTAGCATTCTATGTAACCTTGGAAAAAATAATTTCAGCATTACAGGCATTATATTTCTTATCTATTAAAAATAGGATGCCTTCTAGTTCTCATATTTTATCACTCTAAATATAAGATAGCGAATGAAGAGTTGTTGTTAAAATAAGCTGATTGTAGGGGCGCCTGGGTGGCTCAGTTGGTTGAGCGTCCGACTTTGGCTCAGGTCATGATCTCGCAGTTCGTGGTTCGAGTCCCACAGCGAGCTCTGTGCTGACAGCTTGGAGCCTGGAGCCTGCTTCAGATTCTGTGTCTCCCTCTCTCTCTCTCCCCCTCCCCCACTTGTGCTCTGTCTCTCAAAAATAAATAAATGTAAAAAGAATTTTTTTTAAATAAACTGATTGTGTACAAATACATCATGGATTGTCAGAGAGTTAAAATATAATCAAATTATTTTTAACACTAAAAATACCCTAAATACAATTTAATCTCTTTTTGATCATTCAGATGGAGCCTCAGGATTTGTAATACCTTATTGTGAACTTTATTGCTGTGATAGAGATAAATACAAGTGTCAGATAAGAGATTTTATGTTGTAGATCTGCAGATAAATCAGCCTTTGCTTTTCCATCTTTCATTGTAACTAATCTCCTTTGGACCAACACAGGCAGCATGTATAAAGCTGTCTTCTTCAAGCAGAAAAGAATCACTTAGGAAGAAGGAATATTGAGTGATCTAGATTGCAATTAATTTTGCCACTGATTATTGTGTAACTTGAGATTTCTTCATTGTTCTTTAGTGAATGAGGGCAAGACTCTCTTAATGAATTTTGGCAAAGAAAGACCAAACTCTAGGACTTAGATGCCAAATAATTCCTTTCTCTTTGCCCTGTTTAGTGTGAAAAATCAAGAGAAAGGGGGAAATTATTTGCAATAAATATTATATTTGTGTTGGCCTTTGTTGTCAAGCAAATCTACTCATAATGATTTAGATGTTTGGAATATTTTGATTAGGTAAGGAATCAACATCTTTTGAAAAAGTTTTATGTATTCTCTATTAGCATTAGCACACTGGCATGAAATTATTTTTATGCCAGGCATTCTCCTGTAGACTGTGTCCTTGGCACCTAGCAAAACATCACTCATATCACTGTTACCATGTATGTTTGCTAAATGAAAGAAGGATGGAATATACAGAGCGTCAGATCTCAAGTATAAAAAGGTTATTTAAAATACAGGTCCCTAAACATGCTCTTTCAGTGCAGTTTATTTTTTAGGTCTCTGGAGTTGAAATAAAAGAAAAATAATGAACTTGTTATACACCAAATTCAGGATATGATTACTACTAGGGCATGAGAAGATGAATGGAGTCAAAGAGAGGTTCATGGGGCTTTTTGTGAGGAAATAAACCTGAACAAATATGACAGAATGTTTAAGATTGATCAAGTTGAGTTATATGAATGTTCATGATATTGACACTACATTTTTTTAGCATATTTTTTTCAATTTTTTTTTTTTTTTTTACTCTTTATTTATTTTTGAGAGAGAGACAGAGCATGTGCAGGGGAGGGGCAGAGAGAGAGGGAGACACAGAAGCAGAAGCAGGCTCCAGGCTCTGAGCTGTCAGCACAGAGCCCAACGCGGGGCTCGAACTCACGAACTGTGAGATCATGACCTGAGCCGAAGTCAGACGCCTAACCGACTGAGCCACCCAGGCGCCCCTTTAGCATATTTTAAATATTTCACAGTCTTGAAAATTCAGATGAAATTAAAAAGCTGTCAGATTTTTCTTTGTGCTGGACTATTTATCACTTGGATTAATTCTGATTCCTTAACATTTTTGAAAATTGGAATATAATGAATACAATAATATGTTCTTAGGTGTTCAGCTCAATGAGTTGTGGCAATTATATATACCTGTGTAACCACAACAGAAGCTGTTGAACATTTCTATCACCCCAGAAGGTTCTCTTTGCTCTTTCAAATCAATTTCTTTCCCTATCTTCAGCCCAGATAACTACTTTCTGATTTCTTTTACCAGTTTTGTTCTTGAAATTTATGTGGGAATGGAGCCATACAGTAGGCACTGTCTTGCATAAGGCTTCTTTCACTTGTCATCATGCTTTTGAGATTCATAGTTTTTATCTGTATCAATTTTTTTTGTTAGTAAGCTCTTTGCCCAACGTGGGGCGCGATCTTATGACCCCCAAGATCAAGAGTCATATGCTCTAGGGGTGTCTGGATGGCTTAGTTGGTTAAGCATCTCACTCTTGGTTTCAGCTCAGGTCATGATCTCATGGTTTGTGAAATTGAGGAAGTGAGGCTCTGCACTGCTTGGGATTCTTTTTCTCCCCCTCTCTCTGCTCCTCCCCTGCTCTCACTCTCTCTCAAAATAAATAAACGTGGAAAAAAAAAAAAAACATTAAAAGAAACCGCAGAACAATCCCCTAGAGTAAATGTACCATCTTACACTCCTAACAACAATGTATGAGAGTTCCAATTGCTTCATATCCTTGCTAACATCAGATGTTATTCATCTTACTATTTTAGCCCTTGTAATAGTTATGAAATGGTATTTTGTTGTGGTTTTTAATTTCCACTTCCCTGGTGAATAAAGAAAAAGCACCTTTCCACGTGTTTATTGACCATTCATGTATCTTTAAAAGTGTCTGTTCAAGTCTTTTAGATATATTTTTTACTCGGTTGTTTAGTTATTCTTATAGAACTCTGTATTCCAGGTACAAGTTGGTTGTCAGAAGAGTGTGTTGTGAATTTTTTTTCTAATCTGTAGCTTGTCTACTCGTTTCCATTAAGGATATTTAGCTGAGCTGCAATTTTTTCTTCACGGTTGGTGTTGTGTGTCCTGTCTAAGAAATCTTTGCTGACTTCAAGGTCACAAAGATATTCCGTGTTTTCTCCTAGAAGTTTTATGGTGGCATTTCAAGTTTAGACCTATGATCCATCTTGAAATGATTTTTTCATATTGACTGTTTTTCTTTGCTATCACTTTGTCCTCAACTGATTGACAAGGTTCTTTTGCCCTAAAGATCTTCATTCTTTCTCTTTGTGGGGTGATGGCAGAAGACTGCTGTGTAACTTTTAGCAAACACTTTGCTCTACACTGCTGACCTATTTATGTGTGTTTCCTCTTCAGCAACGTATCACTGAAGTATCAGACAAATGGAGTCCTCTCTCTCTGTTTTATTATAATTACTCCCTATCACACTTTTAGGGTCTGGTTTTGAAGCGGAATATTCAGGAAAGCCATAGGAAAACAGCATCCTGGCCTAGAAGTTGCTACCTGGAATAATGAAGTATTACCTGTGAATGCATGATTATTTAAAAGATCTTGATGCCTCCTTTACCTTTTGTTTAAGCATCTTGTACAGTTGTAGCATTGTAATGGTATTAATGCCACAAAACTAGGAGGACTACTCATTAACGCGAATAAATGGGAGAGAATGCAGTGAGCCAAAAGTTGCAGTCTTGAACTTGTAAGACTGTCTCAAATGCAGGTCTGTACTTAAAATACCAGGCTAACTTATTTTGGCCAAGTTGATATGCTGAATGGGGAGGGAAGGATGTGGTGAAATAGGAAGGATTAAAAAGGCATGGACATAAAACCCTTTAATACTGCTTAGTAAGGTATTCATTATATCCATTTGAAGAAATCTAAAATTATTTATGGGAGAAATGTATTTTTAGGTTGGGGGCGGGGACTGTTAGTAAATCATTGGGTATTAACCAGTTTGGGAACAAAGTGCATCTGAAAGGAATGTTTAACCCTGTTAGATTGTGTTTTTGTGTTTATTGTCAACAGCAACACATCTCCTTCTCCGCCTCCCAGGAGACTCCCCTGAGGAGCTATTCCCAGATTTTCGGAAAAAAGTTTGAAAAGTTATTTTGGATTTCTTATTTAGGGGATAATAATCTTAAATTTGGTTAAAACATTCTCTTTCTTTCTTTTTTCCTTCTTGTGTTTTAAGTTTTATTTTTCATATTTAAGTTTGTACTGCACCCAGAATTTATTTTTGTATAAATTGGTTTTGTTTAGTTTTATGTTTGGTTAAAACGTTTTCTGTGAGCAATCAGCTCTTAATGATTCTTGTAAGATGGATCAGTTTTGCTACTTATTTTCCTAGAATATTTCATCTCCGTCAGGTTTCTTTTGTCCTGTTTCCGGGTGGTGTGTTGAATTGCCACAATCTGCTGCATTTACTCTGAGACGGAAGATGAATTTTAATATTTGCTTGAGCACAGTGTAATTAGAGAGGTAAAGCTGCTGCTACAAAACAACAACAAATAGTGAAGATTTAAATTATTTGTGAAATATCCACTATTGTGGACTGTTTCCTTATCCTTTCCACTAGTGAGAATGATAGAATTAGAAGTCTTGACCCTGGTAGAATTCTGCTTCTTACGTGTTTTTTAACTTACCAGCAGTTCATGCATGCCTTTTCCATGACATTGTCTCTGCAGCATCTCCTCAGCAGTAGGAGTAAGCTGAACAGCTGTCATGAACCAGTCGAGGCACAGCCTGAGAGCCATAATTAAGGCAAGAGCTAGAGAATCAGTGGCTTATTATGACCCAGTAAGGTGACGAGAACAGGCCAGGGCTGCCTCTCTTCCAGGGAAGGAGAAAGTACTGTTGAGCAGAATATACCCAAGTGAATCTGTGCTGATGATTGTGTTATATTATAGAAATAGCATTGGCTTTGGAGCCAAGGAGACCTAGTGTTCTGCATGATGTCAGGAAAATAACTTTAAGCCTCAGTTTCTTTCTCAGTCAAATGATTGTGAAGGTTATGTCAAGTTTTTTATATAACCTAGCACATGATAGGTGTTCAAAAAATGTTAACCTCACTTCCTTTCTGTACTTCATATCTGGATGGAAAATTGTTTCAGGATCTCATTCTGCCTATTGGGAGAAACTGGTGCTAGCTAGTTTAGGAGGTCAGTGAAGCAATAGAAGGTGATAGGATCCCCATTCATTTCCTTTGTATACAACCTATGTTTAGGTCATTTGCTCCTATAATTTCAGCTATTACCTGAGTATCTGTGATGTTTAGTTACATCTTTTTGTTCCCAGCCTTTCTGTGATCCCTTACAGGCATATCAAATTTAACCTTGAGCGAGGCACACTTTTTTGCAGCTTCATATTATATGATCAAGGGGCTACAGCCTCTGGCCCTGTCTCCTCTGTTCTCTTTGGCTAGGAGGCGTTTTCATTGTTTTTGTCCTTCCCAATTTTCACTCAAGGCTAATGAAGAAAGCAGGAGTAACTCCTCACATCTTCCCAGTTAGAAGGCATTATTTTGAGCAAACAAAAGTTCGTACCTTTAAAGAGCTTATGGGGTACCTGGGGGCTCAGTCAGTTGAGTGTCCAACTCTTGATTTCAGCTCAGGTCATAATCTCAGGGTCATGGGTTCAAGCCCCGCGTTGGGCTCTGGACTGAGCCTGGAGTCCGCTTAAGATTTTCTCTGTGTCTCTCCCCTGCTTGCACTTTCTGTCTCTCTGAATTAAAGATAGATAGATAGATAGACAGACAGATAGAGCTTATAACAAATATAATATGATGGTTGCTATTCATACTAAATGCAGGTCGTGAATTTTATGCACTATTTTTTAAAATAATTTTACTTTTAAAAATAATGTTCATCTTTGGATTTTTGCTGTTTCTTTTCCATTTAAAGCAGCTTCCTTAAATCCTTTCCTTCCCTTTTTGGGGGAAGTTGGTTGGGCATCCGACTTTGGCTAAGGTCATGATCTCACGGTTTGTGAGTTCAAGCCCTGTGTCAGACTCTGTGCTGAGCCTGCTTCAGATTCTGTGTCTCCTCCCCTCTCTGTCCATCCCATGCTTGTGCTCTGTCTCTGTCTCTCAATAATAAATAAATGTTAAAAAAAAAGTTTTAAAGTTTTTACTTTTTTATTTGGAATAGTATTTTTTTTTAATGTTTTTGAGAGAGAGAGAGAGAGACAGAGCATGAGCAGGGGAGGGGCAAACAGAGAGGGAGACAGAATCTGAAGCAGGCTCCAGGCTCCTAGCTGTCAGCACAGAACCTGATGCTGGGATCAAACCGCAAAGCATGGGTTCATGACCTGAGCCGAAGGTGGGGCACTTAACCAACTGAGCCACCCAAGCACCCCTTTAATTTATGTATTTTGAAAAAGAGACAGAGAGAAAGCAGGGGAGGTGCAGAGAGAGGGAGAGAGAGAGAATCCCAAGCAGGCTCTGCAGTGTCAGCGTGGAGTCCAGTGTGAGGCTCAAACTCACCAACCATGAGATGATCATGACTTGAGCCAAAATCAAGAGTCAGACACTTAAATGACTGAGCCACCCAGGCATCCCACATCAAGTCTTATATCATATATGGAATTTTATTGCTCCTCAGAAGAAAAACATGTTGAGACAGCAGTTTCTAAGAAGTGAGACTTTGCCACAATTCCTCCTTTTAGACCTACTACCTCAGGCCTTTCCTAACATAGATTTAAAAATTCTTTCAGAAGCACAAATTCTTTACAGGGACAGATGATTGATTAATTTTGGTTTGTGGAAAGAAAGGATCTTAAGTTAGTGCATTGCCCACAAACTAAATGAACTGACTGCTGATTTAAGCTTTGGGAAACTTAAAACATTTAAGAATATCCTGTTTTAAACCGAAGCCAGATATTTTCAGATGATATAGCAGCATAAGGAAATCTACAGCATGGGCCCCTTCAATGATCCATCTCAGATGAATAGTCTGTGGCTTAAGCAAGTATTTTTCCACTCTCCAGTTTACCACATCTTTCTTGGCATCAAATTACCTTTCTGCTTAATTTAAATTGTTTAACTGTTGAGTTGAATTCAGTTATGGAAGTAGTAATGGAAATTATTCAGTGATGTTACCGCTGCATCATTCACATATGTTCAGTTTTTATGTACTGATAATCTTGTTTTGTTTCCCTGAAGTTGTATTTTAAATTGGCTGTGTACAGAGTGGCACCCTTAGCAAAGGGGAATCCACATATGCATGACCCAGTTTACTCTCAAGGGAAGAAATATTCAATAATTTCTCTGTAATTGCCCTCAGTTCTATCCCAGGGAAGAGGTCGTTACTGGAATTCAAATTTCACAGATACTTCTTGTGATCCGTCATAAGGCAGGGACAAAGACCAGCAGTTTTGTCTTCCTTCTTTCCTTCTCCCTCTCCCCATTGATCCTTGGGTGTGGGTTCTGGCATCTTTTTTGGTGTGTGTGACATAATGGCTTTTTCTTTTTTCTTTTTTTTTTTTAAAGTTCTATTTTAATTCCAGTTAGTTAACATACGGTGTAATATTAGTTTCAGGTGTATAATATAGTAATTCAACAATTTCATACTTCACTCGGTGCTCACTACATCCCCAACACTTATTTAACCCATCTCCCCCCACCCCTCACCCCCCCTGCTCCTGTTACCTCCCTTCTGTTTACCATCAGTTTATTCTATATAATTAAGGATCTACAGGGGCCTCTGGGTGCTCAGTTGGTTAAGGGTCTGACTTTGGGTCAGGTCATGATCTCACAGTCCATGGGTTTGAGTCCCACATCAGGCTCTGTGCTAACAGCTCAGAGCCTGGAGCCTGCTTGGGATTCTGTGTCTCCCTCTCTCTCTGCCCCTCCCCCATTCGTGAGCACTCTCTCTCTCTCTCAAAAATAAACAAACATTAAAAAAAAAAGAATCTACATCTTGATTTCTCTGTCTCATATGTTTTTCCCTTTGCCTGTTTGTTTCTTAAATTCCACATATGAGTGAAATCATATGGTATTTGGCTTTCTCTAACTTATTTCACTTAGCATTATACTCTCTAGCTCCATTCATGTTATTGCAAATGGCAAGATTTCATTTTTTTTATGGCTGAATAATATTCCGTTGCATGTGTGTGTGTGTGTGTGTGCCATATCTTCAATGACCCTTGAGTTGCTTCCATATCTTGGCTAATGTAAATGATGCTGCTATAAACATAGGGGTGCATGTATCCCTTTGAATTAGTGGGCTTTTTCTTTTAATTGGATAATACTATCTTTCCCATTTTTTCTTTCCTACGTCTAACATTTACAGTCTACTACTTTGACATTTCACACACATGATCCCCTAGTGATCCCAAACACAATTTCAGGGTTCTGGTAACTTTAGATGAATTTGAGAGAGGAAAAAGGTAAGTAACTTTTCCTCAAATAAAAAGATTTTATTGTAGCGGCTCCTGAGTGGCTCAGTAGGTTAAGTGTCTGCTCCTAATTCCAACTTGGGTCATGATCCCAGAGTTGTGGGATTGAGCCCTGTGTCAGGCTCTGCACTGAGTGTGGAGCCTGCTTAAGATTCTTTCTCCCTCCCTTTGCCCCTCTGCTCTCTCTCTCTCTAACAAAACAAAACAAAACAAAACAAAACAAAACAAGAGAGAATCTATTGTATATTCATGAAATCCTGTCTTTCTATTCAGGCCCTTTGCATAGTTATGCTATTAGGAAGTGTTAATGAATATGGGAAGCCACTCTTGGCTCCTACCTTTTAACTTTTTGTTTAGCTGTCATTACTCATGTCTCCAGTAAATACACTATTTGGGCAAAATGTAGGTAATTAATCTCCAGTTTCCCTACAAGAGGAATACCTTCTGTGAGCCGTATTTATTTATTTATTCATTCATTCATTCATTTAAATTTTACTTATTTTGAGAGAGAGAGAGAGCACGAGTGGGGAGAGGCAGAGAGAAAGGAGAGAGAATCCCAAGCAGTCTCTGCACTGTCAGTGTGGACGCCGATGTGAGGCTCTATCTCACGAACCAAACCATGAGATCTTGACCTAAACTGAAATCAAGAGTCAGACACTTAACGGACTGAGCCACCCAGGCACCCCAATATCTGGCATATTTTTAAAAAATTAATACTACTACTGTTAAGAGAATGGGTAGCAATTATAATAGCTAACATTTATTGAGCAATTACAGTGTTCCAGATACTGTTCTAAGTGCTTTGCCTCATTTAACTAATTAGCATAACAACTCCATGAAGGAGGGACTGTTTTCCCTTATTTTAAGGGTAAGTAACTTGAAGTATTGAGATATGCCCAAGTATGAATAACTAGCAAGTAGAGAAGGTGTGATGGGAACCCAGGCTATCTGGCTCCAGAGCCTACAGTTTTATTAATTATGATCAAAATTCATTCCAAATGTTGATTCTTATGTAACTAGATAGTTACGTAACTAGGAAAATGTACAACTTTAGAGGACAAACCCTAAAAGTTTAGCAAGATAGTTATATACACAGATATACACAGCAAAATTCTGGAGATATCTATTTTGTAATTTCTTCAGTTTTTGGTAAATTTGACATTTTCATTAATTAAAAAAAATTTTTTTTAATGTTTATTTATTTTAGAGACAGAGAGACAGAGCACAAGCCAGGGGCGGGGTGGGGGGGCTGTTGCGGTGGGGAGAGCCCGAGACAGAATTTGAGGCAGGCTGCAGGCTCTGGGCCATCAGCACAGAGCCCGATGCAGGGCTTGAACCCATGAACCATGAGATCATGACCTGAGCCGAAGTCGAACACTCAATCAACTGAGCCACCCAGTTGCCCCATTATTTAATTTTTAAAAATAACTTTGTCACAACATAATTGAGTATTTTTAAAAATGCAATCAATAGGAAAGTGTATAAATTAAAGATTCCCCTTTCCCCAGATTTCTTCTGTTTATAGTTTATTTTGGATCATTTTATAAGGTAAGAGAATATATTACTCTTATAGATGTACCTACATGATTTATTATAATAGTGGTAAGCAGTTTGTGTTCTCACGATGATCATTTAGGGAAGTTTCACAGAGCCATCTCATCTACTATATTATATGCTTCTGTGATATTAAAATGTTTACAGGGTGACCAATTACTTTTGTGATTCAAAAAAAAGGGGGGAGATGAAATTGTAAAGCAATGAAAGGAAAAAGGAAATCTTATATTTATTGGACTGAGGCTTAGGGCAAAATTCCGTAGTACTTTTGGGCATGTACTTAAAAAAACTTGTGTTGTGTGTATATATTTAAGGCTGCATAATTAACCATTATAAATGTCAAGATTCTAATGCTATTTAATCATTCTTTAGCTATTCTTCAGTATAAACTTGAAATAAAAAAGAAGCAAGTTATATTGAAAAGGTTTTCCCATGTGGCCTCTGTTGTTGGGGTTTGTTTTACTTGGATTTGTGGATTAAGGCTAAAGCTAAATTTGGGATAACCTGTGCAGGTATCTTTGGAGTGCACAGAGACAATCCCTTTACCTGATTATATGTTATTACTTGAGGGCAGGAACACTGTAGTATGTGTCTTATAATGTCCTGCTCACAACTCATGTGACATGTTTGATGCATGATTAAAATCTATTTGTGGACTTTCTTTAACTCACTTCTTTTATTTTTAAATTTTAATTTTTTATTAGAGAGAGGAAAAAAAAAAAACTAGCAGGAGAGGGGCAGAGGGGAAGTGAGAAGAGAATCTTAAGCAGGCTTCATGTTCACCTCAGTGCCAAACCCCACTCAGGGCTGGATCCCATGAACCTGGGAGCCAAAATCAAGAGTCAGACTCTTAACTGACTTAGCCACCCAGACATACCTAACTTAATTCTTATAAAATATACATTTATGCATTATCTGAGGAAGTTTGTGATCTGTGTTTTTGTAGTGATCTCAGACTCTGCTTTGAAAGAAAATTCTTTTGTAGTTTTTAGAGCCCTTCTTTCCTTTTGTACACTTGCCTTGGTAGCTCTTTAAGGAGGAATAATCCTTAACAGCCAGGACTACGTTTCATGGTGGCTGATAACCCTTAACCAATCTTTTCTTTCTTTCTTTCTTTCTTTCTTTCTTTCTTTCTTTCTTTCTTTCTTTCTTTCTTTCTATTTAATGGTTTTTTTTTAAATTTTTTTTAATGTTTATTCATTTTTGAAAGACAGAGAGCACAAGCAGGGTTGGGGCGGAGAGAGAGGGGGACACAGAATCTGAAGCAGGCTCCAGGCTCTGAGCTGTCAGCACAGAGCCCGACGTGGGGCTTGAACTCACGAACCACGAGATCATGACCTGAGCTGAAGTCAGACGCTCAACCGGTGGAGCCGCCCAGGCGCCCCTAATGTTTATTTATTTATTTTTGAGAGAGAGAGAGAGAGAGAGAGAGAGAGAGAGAGAGAGAGAGAGAGAGAGTGAGTGCAAAGCAGGGGAGGGGCAGAGAGAGAGGAAGACACAGAATCCGAAGCAGGCTCCAGGCTCCGAGCTGTCAGCATAGAGCCCCACACAGGGCCCTAAACCACAAGCTGTGAGATCATGACCTGAGCTGAAGTCAGATGCTTAACTGACTGAACCACCCAGGCGCCCCTAACCAATCTTTCTTTCTTTCTTTTTTTTTTTTTTTTTTAACCAGGGGAAAGCGCGAACGCAGTCCCTAGCCAATCTTTCAATAGCAGATCACTGCTTTTCACCTTGAAGCCTCTACTCTAGCCTTTCCTACCTACTTACATTTCTCTGAATGTTTCATGTTCCTCCTTGCCTCTATGCTGTAACCCCAGCCATGATCACTCATTTCTACCCTGTCTGCCTGAGGCACTTCTGCTTATCTTTCAGAGATCAAAGTGTCCTATGTGAAACCTTTCCTGACTGGCTCCATCCTATCTTCTGTCTTCAAAGTAAAGTATTCTTTTAGGTTACCTTTTTTACTTTGTATAATACATTTTATATATATTTCTATAATCATGCTTAATTATTTGTTCATTGGTAAAATATAAGAGTACTAACTAGTTATGTGCTTGGTCTTTCTTTCCATCTTTGCTATTTAATGGCAGAGTGGCATGTTGTTTTGTTTTGTTTTACCTTCTCTAAGATGTTGGTTTCCATTTGTAAAGTGGGGGTAATGTGACCCCAACTTGTGAGATTAAATGAGATTATACATATAAAACACGTAACTCTTTTTTGCACATACAACATAGATGAGTAGTGAGGATGGTGATTGCGTAATTATGTCTTCTATTGTATTTTGAGCTTCTTGAAGACATGGAATGTCATGTTTCATCTTATGTTTCCCAGTATTTTGCCTCTAATAGGTTTGATCTGTAAATGCTGATTCAGTGAGAAACTAACACCATGAGAGCTTTATATCTATTTTCTTTTATGTTCCTACTTATGTACTTCTTGTCTTCTTCCTTATTCCAATAGGCTATACTGTGAGAAATACTATTATTTTAAGATTTTTGTACAGTGTGTTGTGCCTTCAGCACAAATAAAACTCTAAAAAAATATCGATTTTAACCCTTAGTAAGAATTACTTACCAATAATTATAAATTCAAATATGCTTCAGAGGCCTTGGGTGGCAGAGTTAAGCGTCTGACTTCGCTCAGGTCATTATCTCGAGGTTCAGGAGTTTGAGCCCCACATCAGGCTCTCTGCTGACAGCTGAGAGCCTGGAGTCTGCTTTGGATTCTGTATCTCCCTTTCTCTTTGCCCCTCCCCCACTCACACTCTGTTTCCATCTCACTCTCAAAAAAATAAACATTAAAACATTTTTAAAAAATAAATTCAAATATGCTGTGTTCAGGGTTAGAATAGGATTTCATGACCTAAGGGTCTCAGGAGTTCAGTATTTTACCACAGTTTTGGATCTATGAAGTGCATTTGTAAGTTCTTGTAGAGTGAGGGTTATTTTATGTGAGAACAAGGAGCCACATTATTGTCTCTTGGGGAGGGTGCAGATTATTGAGAAAGAAGACAAGAGAAAAGTAACTGGACACTTCTAATTTTGCATGAGGCTGGGGAGCCCGACATATGTGTTGTCAGAGATTTCCAGGTTATTTTTTTTTAATTTAAAAACGAGTTAGTTAACATACAGCGTAATTTTAGTTTCAGGTATACAAAATAGTTATTCAACCCCTCCATACATCACCTGTGCTCCGCACAAGTGCCCTCCTTAATCCCCATCCCCTGTTTAACCCATCCCCCCACCCACCTCCGCTCTGCTAACCATCAGTTTGTTCTCTATAGTTAAGAGTCTGTTTCTTGGTTGCCTCTCTCTTTTCCCTTTGCTTGTTTATTTTCTTTCTTAAATTCCACATATGAGTGAAATCATATGGTATTTCTCTTTCACTGACTTATTTCGCTTACCATAATACTGTAGCTCCATCCATGTTGTTGCAAATGGCAAAATTTCATTCTTTTTTTATGGCTGAGTAATACTGTCGTGTGTGTGTGTGTGTGTAACACGTCTTCTTTATCCATTAATCAATCAATGGACCCTTGGCTGTTTCAGAATTTGGCTCTTGTAAATAATGCTGCTATGGACATCAGGGTGCATATATCCTTTTGAGTTAGTATTTTTGTATTCTTCCAGTTCTTATTTTTAACCCACATAAAAAAGGGAGACATTTCCTATTAAAGATCCCATTATGGTTCATATGTGTATGCTTTCCTACTCATTCTAGGCATCCTCTTTGCATTATTGCTGAGATAATATTTATTTCACACTTTTGTACTTTTGGGATTTCTACCAACAGAAAATAAAAATATAATTGTAAAATTAGAGCACTGAGGCATTTTTAAAAATTAGTATGTATGGTATCAAAACATTTTATCCAGTCACTGAACATTTCAGCAGAATAATCCAAGTTTAAGAATTATTCAATTTTGTCTTCTTTTAAGAGGCTTGTATTCCACTTAAATTTTCAGCTTTATTTTGCTCTATGTCCTTTGTGTGATGTGATGGGCTTATACATTCAAGAACACAGGTACTGAGAGGACCCTTTTTTTCTCAGAGCCCTAGTCTCCTTTGTGAACTTTATCTCCTTAGCTCTCACAGTTCTCTGATGTGTATAGGTCAGACTCAGAAAGGCACTGCGGTCATTTTTCTGAATTCCCATCACATGTAATCCATTATGCTCTATGATAATGCCCTTGGGAGGAGGTCTTAGCCAGGTTTGTTCACTATTCATTTAATAAACACTGAGCACCTGCATTTTGCCAGATACCATGCTAACTTCTGAACCTGGTGGAAATGATTGTCAAGTTCTGCATTAGGTAATAACAGTAATTTCTCAAATTTGTGTGGCTTTTATAATTTCTGAAATCATTTTCCATACTTTAATTTACTTAATCTTCACAATAACCCCTTAAGGATAGGCTTTACAGGGGCGCCTGGGTGGCTCAGTCGGTTAAGCGTCCGACTTTGGCTCAGGTCATGATCTCACGGTCTGTGAGTTCGAGCCCCGCGTCGGGCTCTGTGCTGACAGCTCAGAGCCTGGTGCCCATTTCAGATTCTGTGTCTCCCTCTCTCTCTGCCCCTCCCCTGTTCATGCTCTGTCTCTCTTTGTCTTAAAAATAAATAAACGTTAAAAGAAAAAAAGGATAGGTTTTACATATAAAGAAACTGAAATCTAAAGAAACGTCATTAAGACACTTATGGAGATACAGGTTCTAAAGGGATGGTCACGTGGAAGCACAATCTTTTCCAAAAAGGAATAGCTTTCTTTTGAAAACTTGTATTCTTTTTTGTTAATGTTTATTTATTTTTGAGAGGGAGAGCACGCACAAGCAGGGGAGGGGCAGAGAGAGAGGGAGAGAGAGAATCCCAAACAGCCTTGTCTGCGCTATCAGCACAGAGCCCGACATAGGGCTTGAACTCACAAACTGTGAAATCATGACCTGAGCCAAAATCAAGAGCTGGATGCTTTTAACCGACTGAGCCATCCAGGTGCCCCTGAAAAATTGTATTCTTACCTCATGATTTTTATTTAGTTTTCACTTGGCTGGGGCTACTGTGCCACTATTCTAACTACCGTCTCCCCTGCCATTGCTGCCATGGTCATGACAAGGAAGGAGACAGTGTCTGTGACTCTTCCAGCCCCACTGTGCTTCTGATGACTCAGAAAGCACCATTTGTATCAGAGTGGGTGTACTAGTGAGTTAAACATTGATCTCTGATTATTTTTTTTAAAGTCTTATGTCTCATATAGAAAAGGTGAATTATAACAAGGTGAAAGGACTCTGGCTGAGTCTTTAAAATATATTAACGGTAAAGTAGTAGTAATAAAATTACCTTTCTGCAAGATTGTTAGCCAGCTAGTTATGATTTTACACTATCTAAAAAACCAGAGGCGCCTGGATGGCTCAGTTGGTTGCATGTCCAACTTCAGCTCAGTCATGATCTCCCAGTTCGTGAGTTCTAGCGCCCAAATGGGCTTGCTGCTCTCAGCACAGAACCTGCTTCAGATCTTCTGTTGCCTTCTCTCTCTCTCTGCTCCTCCCCCACGTGCGCTCTCTCTCTTTTTTTATGTGCACTCTCTCTTAAAAAAAAAAAACAAACATTAAACAAAAATTAAAAAAAATAAAAATAAAAATAAAAAGATAAAAAGGCAAACTGAAAGCTGAGGATATATTCAGGAAAAGATGACATGGGTTTTTAGCCATGGCTTTGCCACAGATTGTGTGTCTTTGAAGAAGTTTTCTTTTTTCTCAGACTCATTTTTCCAGGCTTTTAGTTTAATTCAACTAATTACAATTAATTTTAATTTTAGTTTAAAAATGAACAGGTTGGACTGAATTATCACTAAGGTGTCTGCTAGCCCTACAATTTGTAAGTTATCTATTTTTAGATTAGTATTTGTCCCCAAGACACTGGACGAATGTGAGTGAGTGAGTAAGAAAGAGAGAGAGAGAAGGGGCCAAACATAATACACTTGAAATTGATAGCTATTTCATTAATCTCTAAGTATAGTAATTTATTTAGGCTATATTGAGTGTACCTCTGTAATTCATGTGTACTTACACTGGTGAATCTTTCTTCTTTCCTAGCATAATCTCCAGGAGAGAGAGAGAGAGAGAGAGAGAGGAGGATTTAGCATGCATAAAGATAAATATAATCTCAAGATAAGCCCTCTTACTGATTATAGGAACCTAATATTAACACAGATTGACTGTCAGTTGCAAGGGCAAACCCTCAAATGTCCAAAGCTGCTCTGTAATAGTACCTTAATGGAATTTTGGAATTAAATATAGATGCCTTTAGAATGACGGTATTTTTTGCTTTTGTCATTATTCTCACACCTCAAATTTACTCTGGCTCATTAAGAATGAAGTAAAAGTGGGTGGGGGGAATGGGAAAATGTTGATCAAAGGCTACAAACTTCCAACTATAAGGTGAATAAGTTCTGGGGATCTATTATTCAGCATGAGGACTATAGTTAACAATACTGTGTTATATATACTTGAAAGGTGCCGTGAGAGTAGATCTTAAATTTTCTCACCACACAAAAAAATTCTAATTATGTAAGATGATAGATTTGCTAACTAACCCTATGTGGTATTCAGTTTCAAATCATTTAAGTCATTTTGTAGAATGTCAATTTCAATTTGTCTGGTTTTATCATGAATAGACTGAGCTTATTAGGTGTTTATAGCAAGAATGCCACAGAGGTGATACTTCCTTTTCAGTGTATATGAGAACATAGGGCCCATGACATCAATATGTCTCAATACCAGTGTTGTAAATTTTGATTACTGTCAGGTTTCTCCACATAATGTTACATTTTCCCCTGTGTAATTAACAGATATCTTGGGGGAGATTAATTGAAACTGCAAATATCCTGTTACTCTTTAAACTTTCACCCTTTACTCTTTAAACTTTTCAGTAATTTTAGCATTCATCAACGGGTCATGCCTGTCACAATTATTATTATAGTGGTCTAATGATGATTTTCTATTTCTCTCATTCTTTTACACTTATTAATTGGAATTGTTCTCTAGGAGCTGTCCCTTCTCCCCCCATTTATTTATTTGTTCAATTATTTATATCAATATGGACTCATGGCTATTTTCTTTATTTTATAGGTTATAATTCCATGCCACTATGATTTATTTTGATGCTCAAGTGTTCCAGCTTTTGTTTTCATTACTTTTTATTTTAAAAAATTAGTAAAAAATTATCAGTGAATACATTTGTTTGATGTGGACTGAGTAATGGATTGCACTTCAGCTCAGCGTTCACCAGTTGATTCCTATGAACTCTGACAATTCTCAGGCTACTAAAACTGACTCCTTAGCTGTTTGTTACATAAGAATGAGGGGGAAGAGAACATGAACACATCTTTGTCTCTTCTCCTCTTCCTGAACTCAGTTAATTCTGCCAATTTGGTCAGAAAACCCCTAATGACAACAAAAGCTTGGCAGTTATGAATAGCAGTTCTTTTGTACAATAAAAAAAATTACCAAGTGTTTAAAGATATGGAAACTTGGATGGCATTCTCCTTCCCCACTGGTAACTCTGACTGGATGTGCAGGATGGAGTGCTTGCTGACCCCTTGAACACAGCTATTGTGCTTGCTTAATATTGTGTTTCCGTCTATAGTTATCACTTAGGTGCTGATCTAAACAAACCATCCGGTGTGTCCAGCTAGTCCAGGACACATCCACTTAGCAACAAAAATATGGATAAGGATTTCCTTGAAGCTTAAACAGCTAAAAAAATTTTTTTTGGTCTAATGGGAAAATGTTACTGTATTAGCATTTTTATTAAGTATTTTTCAATTGTTTTATTTGCTTTTGTTATATCCAATTGTATATAACATTTTATTTCTATTTCTCTTATAGCATTTATCACATTTTGTCTTTTATAATTTCTACTTTATTAGTTAGTCTTTTTGAGGGTACATGTTTTCTTTTTCCTTCTCAACTACACAACATGAGAACAGAATATATATATCAGACATTGTAAATATCCTATATGCTTAATACATAAGAGAGAGTTCTTTGTTGATGAAAGAGGGAAACATAGTTTTTAAGAGTAAGAAATTATTTCTTATCATTTATGTTAGGAATAGATGAAAGCCTACTGAGTTTATTGAGGAAAGGATTTTCTTATAAAGGAATTTTTAAATCCATTACTGACCTCTCGTAATAGGATTAAATTTTTATGTCACTGCGAGAACTGTGTATCCATAAGCCATGTGTTTAAGTATATAATAGTTTATTAAGGAGAGTTTTGTTCTAATGGCAGATTTGTTCAAATAGCAAATTTAGCTGAGGAGAACCTCAACAAAGATGATACATACAGAAGTTATGTGATAACCTATAGTATATGGAAGGAGTGACCCGGTCCCACATATCCAAAAGGCACCTAACAGTGTTGAGCAATAATCCTTTACCCAAATACTTGCAAAAACTTTAATCTATATCTATTAACAACCTTTCTTTCTTTCTTTCTTTCTTTCTTTCTTTCTTTCTTTCTTTCTTTCTTTCTTTCTTTCTTTCTTTTTTGTGAGAGAGAGTGTGTGTGAGCAGGGGGCAGGGGCAGAGGGAGAGAGAGAGAGAGAGAGAGAGAGAGAGAGAGAGAGAGAGAGAGAATCCCAAGCAGGCTCTGCTCACAGAGCCCCACCTGGGGCTTGATCTCATGAACTGTGAGATCATGATCTGAGCTGAAATCTCGAGTCAGACGCTTAACTGACTGAGCCACTCAGGTGCCCTGCAACATTTTTTTTTTTTTAAGTAATCTCTCTATCCATCATGGGTCTTGAACTCGCAGCCCTGAGATTAAGAGTTACATGCCTCATCAACTGAGCCAGCCAGATGACCCATTATTAGCAACACTTTTTAACTGGATTTTATTACTCATGCCATAAATACTTTTCATGATTCACCAGGACAGGGAAATTAGGACTACAAAAATATATCTATATTTGTGACAGAATTTCTCATACTTCATCTAACCACTATTTACAGCACATCTTCTGTGTGTTAGTGATCGCTGCTACGAACACTATTGATAATATTGCCAAATTTTGACTAATGGATAAAATTCATTTGTGCAGTAACTAAGCATGCATATATTTTTTTAACATTTATTTATTTTTGAAAGGCAGAGACAGAGCATGAATGGGGGAGAGGCAGAGAGAGAGGCAGACACAGGAGCAGGCTCCAGGCTCCGATCTGTCAGCACAGAGCCCGATACGGGGCTCGAACTCATGGACTGCGAGATCATGACCTGAGCTGAAGTCGGCTGCTTCTGAGCCACCCAGGCGCCCTCTAAGCATGCATATTGTTATAATGATGTCATATGGAGTGGGGTACAACTTGCTCTAAAGGGTTAGAAGCAAATGTAATGTCAAGCCAGGGTCACAGAAAGATTGTGTGCATACTAGAAAAACACATGGATTTTGCCTCATGAATGTGCAAGAGAATGTATTCAGGGCCCTAAATAGTCCTGCACAAATTGCAACATAGCTCTGACAAGTGACTAGAAGGAAAAAGTAAAAGAACCACAGATAGATAAACACTATAGAAGCGATGTATTGTAATTATGGTGGACTTTTATGGTGTCTTGAGTTTAATCCCTTCAGTGTACCTTGGTCAAGTGGAAGAGATGGGCAAAACAGAAACTGTGACACATGACAAGTACCATTACAGTGATAAGGGGAGTGTTACAGGAATATAAATGAAGAAGGCTATGTGCTGTCAAAATTGGTCTTTTTGTGAAAGGGGAGACAAAGAACAATTGCTGTTTTTCTGGAGATATCTTCACTACCATCTCCAGATTTTCATTAAATAATTAACATTAAAGTTGCATAATAATCCCATTCTGTAAATCATTTTTGTTCAACACCTACTATTTTCCAGGCTCTCAAACAGTTTCCTTTTATTTTATTAGTTAATCTTATTTAATCCTCTCATTTACTCAGTAAAACTGGCATTAGGATTAATATTAGAGTTTTATAGATTAGAAATTGGAAAAATGAAATTATTTGTCCAGATCACAAAGTTTATAATTGGCAGAACTGAACTTCGAATCTGGTCAGTTCAAACTCAAATCTTAGACTCTATCTACTATACTCCCTCCAAAGTATGTTGTAATAATTGCACGCACACGTACACACTAGTATTCAGTACTTACGACACTCAAGCACAGGCCTAGGTACCTTTCGTTCATTATCTCATTTAATACCTACAATAGCCGTTTAGGAATGGTATTTTATGTTTTATAAATGAGGAAACTGAGGCTCAGAGAGGTTAATTATGTGCTTCAAACGTCCCCAAAAGCAAATGTGATATCAAGACTTGAACTGAGAGTCATTTGACTTTAAAGTTTGTTGCTCTGCTTTTATACTTTAATGATTTTATAAAAATGATGCAAAGGGCATCGATTATAGGTTAATGCAAGTGCATTATAGGGTGTGAGCTGTGGATCTAAGACAGTTTGATACTGATACTCCATTTTTTTCAGCATTTATTGAATAGTGACTTTTCTGCCACTATTGCCTAATTTCTGCTATTGAATCTATTTCTGAAATTACTTTTCTAATTCATTTTTATTAACTGGCAGCATGTGTTTTAAAGTTAACTTTAATAGAACACGTGATTATTATAAAAAGCTTAAACATTATAGGAACAGTTAACTTCAAAAATAGAAGTCCCCGGAGCACCTGGGTAGCTTAGTCGGTTAAACATCTGACTCTTGATTTTGGCTCAAATCATGATCTCACCTTGATGAGATTGAGGCCTGTGTCCAGCTCCTCACTGGGCGTGGAGTCTACTTAAGCTATTCCCTCTCTCTCTCTCTCTCTCTCTCTCTCAAAAACAAAACAAAACAAAAATAGAAGTCCCTATAATTGCAGTGCAAATATAACTGCTATTAGCAAATTGGCATATTTTCTTGATCACTGTATGGACATACTAACTATATAATTTGTGGGGGGATATAAAACTGAGAAATCGCTTTTGGCACTTGGAAACTCTGATACCCTTAGTCTGGTCCTTAGTTTTATAGTGTATGAGTCATTTTATGGTATTTTATAAAATATGGTAGGGTTCATTTTTTTCCCACAAAAAACTAGCCTCTATTTTAATATTTCAGCAGGAGACTAAGAAGCAGTATCAATTATTCCTAACCAGTCTCCTCCTCCTTATGCAGCTTACTTTTCAAATTGCCTCTGCTTCAATGAAAATGAAATTAAATAAAGTCCTATCTTTCTATTTTTTCTAATCCTGTTAGGTGGTCAAGACTTTTCTACTGTTGTCAATTTTCCTCTCTCTCTGCTTTGTACGTTTTGAAGTAAGCAGAATGGTCTGAAACAGATTGGAAGGCTGTTTCTCATAAAGTGATACTTTTTATTAGGAGAAAGAGAAGTACTAAAAGTGGAATTGACTCATAACAACAGAGATAGAACATAGAAAATAAATACAAATCTCAACACCAAAAGGAAAAGAGAAATATGTACTACACTTGATGTTAGCCAAAAGGCCGAGAAGCAATTAGAAAAATAAAAATATGTAATTTGAAGTCATTTTTCAGATGCAGTGTTTCTCAGTTTTTGGATTAGTTATATATAGGATTTTAAACACACATACTTAACGTATGGCACTTTCCACAGGGAAGTTTGCTGGTAGCTGTCTTCCGTACAGAAACATTTAAAAACCTAAGATGTTTAAAACTTTTTTTAATAAAAAGTTGAAAAGCTTGCATATTTTTTCCAGTTTGAGGAAACATTCTAAAGAAAATCACCTTTTAAATTCACTTAAAATATATTTACTTTATAAATGACCCACAGCTAATTTTACCATGTAAGATTAGTAGTTAAAGACTACCAAGGAGAAATTATACAGTAAAGAGTCCAAAGACCCAAATTATTTCAATTTAGCGTTTTGTTCTATGCTTGTACATATCAAAGTGTGAAAGCTAATACTTTTGTACAAAAGTAATAGATACCCATGTTAGAATTTGATTGAGGCCTAAAAACTATATCATTTTTTTTTGCCAGTTTGCATAAGTGTATTATAAAAGGCTATACTTCAAAAATCCTAAAATTTTAATTACTGGGAACAAATTTCAGAGCTACCTTGTTTCTGTCTTATTTAGACTCATCCCACTATTGCTCAGAGGTTCCAAAAGAAACTTGATTCTCCTTGTCTTTCTAAGAGTAATTTGAGATGCTTGAAAAGGATATATCTCCTATTTTTATTGACTTAGAAAGGGCTTGGATTGAATGGAGAAGGAAAGATGGGTAATGAAATGAATTGAAAATCGCAGGACCAACATGAACTATAGTTATTTGTTTTAACTGGAAAATTGTATCTTACAAGCACATGAACTGCTTCTGAGGACATGCTTGGGTTCTGTACTGGGAATTTTTCCCTCCTGGTGACTAGCAAGAAGGAATGAGCTAACTTCACAGGGTTAAATGATACGGCAATAATGAGAAAATAAGTATGACTTTGGAAATGATGGTACAGCAAATCCAAAGTATTATAAATCAAATTTGTATTAGATCTGAGGTTCAGGTGATCATCTTGTTATTCCTCACTGTTACAGCCTCACAAATCATTCCTCCCATGTCTTCAGACAAAGAAAATATAAAGAAACATGAATTTCCTGCCTTTTTCTCTTTTATTTCTTTAATGTTTATTTATTTTTTTTTTTTGAAAGAGAGAGACAGAGCACGAGTGGGGCAGGGGCAGAGAGAGAAGGAGACACAGAATCCCATGCAGGCTCTAGGCTCTGAGCTGTCAGCACAGAGCCGGACGTGGGGCTTGAATCCACGAACTGTGAGATCATGACCTGAGCCGAAGTCGGACACTCAACCGACTGAGTCACCCAGATGCCCCTATTTTTTTAATTTAATTTTTGGAAATGTTTATTTATTTTTGAGAAAGAGGGGGAGGGACAGAGAGAGAGGGAGAGAGAGGATCCCAAGTAGGCTCTGCTCTATCAGCTCAGAGCCCGATGTAGGGCTCGAACCCGAGAACTGTGAGATCATGACCTGAGCCGAAGTTGGATGTTTAACCAACTGAGACACCCAGGTGCCCCTCATATTTTCTTTATCCATTCATCTATCAATGGACATTTGGGTTGCTTCCATATCTTAGCGATTGTAAATAATGCTGCAGTAAAAATGGGGGTGCATATATCTTTTCAAATTAGTGTTTTTACTGTTTTAGTTTTCTTTGGTAAATAGTAGTGGAATTATTGGATCATACGGTATTTCTGTTTTTAAATTTTTGAGGAACCTCCATACTGTTTTCCACAGTGGCTGTACTAATTTACATTACTTCCAGTAGTGCATGAGGGTTTCTTTTTCTGCACGGTCTCGCCAACACTTGTTATTTCTTGTCCTTTTGATTCTAGCCATTCTGATGGGTGTAAGGTGTTATCTCACTCTGGTTTTGATTTGCATTTTCCTGATGATAAGTGCTGTTGAGCATCTTATCATGTGGCTGTTGGCCATCTATATGTCTTCTTTGGAAAAATGTCTATTCAGGTCCTCTGCCCGTTTTTAATTGGATTATTTGGGGGGTGTGTGTGTGTGTGTGTGTGTGTTGAGTTTTGTAAGTTCTTTATATATCTCCTATATTAACCCCTTATTAAATATATCAGTTGGAAATATCTTCTCCCCTCCCATTCAGTAGGTTGCTTTTTCATTTTGTTAATTGTTTCCTTCACTGTGCAAAAACTTTCAATTTTGGTGTAATCCCAGTAGTTTATTTTTGCTTTTGTTTCCCTAGCCTCAGGAGACATAGCTAGAAAATTGTTGCTTTGGTTGATGTCAAAGAAATAACTTCTTACATTCTTCTAGGAGTTTTATGGTTTCAGGTCTCACATTTAGGTCTTTAATCCAAAATAAGATACAGATTATTGGGCTTTAATTAAACTTTCTATACTACTGGTTTAGATACTGGATGGCTAGAAAAATGCTTATGCTAATGCTAGCAATGAAAACAATGCACACAGGAGAGGATTAAGGATAATGAAGATTAGTTCACAGTTGGATATGTTGATGTTGAAGGGCTGGGTCAGCACCCAAGTGGCAGGAATTGGGACCAACAAGAGAAACTGGTTCTAGAGATCCATGTTAAATTTGGGGATCTAGCATTGAAAGTTGCTAGGGACTAGAGGACAAAGTGCGAACAATGCGCTAAAATTGTAGCCTTGGGGAGCAGCTACATTGCAGGTATGTGAGGAGAAACAAGGCTTTTGAAAATAAAGGCACAGAAAGGAGGAATAAAAACAGTTGATGGAGTACACCGTCACATGTTGAAATGGGCAAGATTAAGGATTGAGAAATTTGGATTGAGTGAGTAAGAAAACATTAGTAACTCTTTCAAATGCAGTTTTATTCAGGAAAGGTTAAAGAGCAAAAGGAGAAAATAGAAACAAGCATAAACTTTTTTTTTTTTTTTTTTTTCCAAAATGTGGTAAAGAGAGGAAGGAACCAAGTCAGGGCTAGTAAGATCAGAGCATGGCTTTTTCAGTTTGGGTGAACTTGGAAATATTGTAGGCCAGTATTTTCATGGAGTTCTTTTGTCTCATGAGTCTCCTGTCTCTTTTGCTGCTCATTCTCTTCTCCCTCGTCCTTTAATAGTAGAGAGTCCTCTTCCACATCTATGCTTACTTCCTTGGTGGTCGTGCTGGAAGTCTTCCATTTGCCCCTCTGGGTTCACTCTTCCTTCTCTACCTGCTTTCTTTCCCAGGAGGCTGACCTGCATGAATTACATCAACAAGCTGCTTTGCCCTTTGGCTTTTGTTGAGTTTGGTCAATGTAGAGTCCCAACAGGAGGGCCTGGAGGGAAAGAAGGACCAAAGTGAAATTGGAGCATTTATCCCCTTGGCTCCCAATCTAGCTGAATTGACTGAAGGTCACTTAGTCAGCCCCCTACAGTACTCCCCTGGGTCTGGTAACCACTTCCTCTCCTGGTTCCTTTAGGCCTAGGTATGTAAACAGGATATCACACTCTGTTTTCCCTTGTGTTTCCCTGAACTCTTGCCCACAACTTTATAAATTGTCTCTTTATTAAATCCTGTGCCATTCATTCATTTGCTGCTGGGACCCTGACTTATACTGTAATCTTTTCCAGTTTTATGACTTAAAGTATCAGCCATATGCCAGTTGTCCCCAAATTTAGAGCTCGGGTTTACACCTCTCTCCTGAACTTCAGACTCATATATCTGGCTGCTAGTTAGATTTGGTTGTTTAATACAGGTATCAACTCACTAATCTTTCTTCCTGAACCTGCTGATGGCAACTCTGTCCTTCCAGTTGTTTAGGGCAAAAATCTTAAAATTATTCTCCCATTTCTCCCTTTTTCTCACCACCCCCCCCCTACTCCTGCCCCATCCTATCTGTCAGGATATGTAAGTAGGTCTACCTTTAGTAGAGAATCTCACCATTTCTCACCACATTCATTCCTGTCCCCTGGGTCCCCCTACCATAATCTTTCACTTTTTTTTTTAATGTTTATTTATTTTTGAGAGACAGAGAGAGAGAGACATAGAATCTGAAGCAGGCCCTAGGCTTCAAGCTGTCAGCACAGAGCCTGAGGTGGGGCTTGAACTCACAGACCACAAGATCATGACCTGAGCCAAAGTCGGATGCTCAACCGACTGAGCCACCCAGGCGCCCCATTCCTTCCTTCCTTCCTTCCTTCCTTCCTTCCTTCCTTCCTTCCTTCCTTCCTTCCTTCCTTCCTTTTTCTTTCTTTCTTTCTTTCTTTCTTTCTTTCTTTCTTTCTTTCTTTCTTTCTTCTTTCTTTCTTTCTTTCTTTCTTTCTTTCTTTCTTTCTTTCTTTCTTTCTGAGAGAGTGTGAGTAGGGGAGAGGGTCAGAGAAAGAAAGAGAGTGAATCTCAAGCAGACTCCACACCCAGCACAAGCCTGTTTCGGGGCTCAATCTCATGGCCGCAAGATAACAACCTGAGCCGATATCAAGTCAATGCTTAACTGGGTGAGCCACTCAGGTGCCTCGGTAATCTGTCACTAACAATTGATCTTCCTCCTTTTGCCTTTTTCCTCTTTCATTCTATTTTCAGTATACTAGTGAGAACGATTAAAATACAAGTTAAATCATGTCACTCCTTTGCTTCAAACCTCCCTATGTATTACCATTTCAGAATAAAAGCCAAAAGTGCTTACAGTGAACCTAAAAGTCACTACATGATCTGCCTCCCACTCCCACTGTCTCTGTGGCCCCACTTTCTACTCTTTCTCCCTCCATTATCCTGTACTAGTCACACTGACTTTCCTTACTGCTTTGACACTGTTCTCCCTATGAAATGCTTCTCCCAGATATCTGCATAACTAAGTCCCCCACCTCCTTTAAGTCTTTGTTCAAATGTCTTCTTAATGAGGCTTACCCTAACCACCTTATTTAAAATTGCAAATTGAAAAAAATAAAATTGCAAATGGACCCCCCCTTGCAGTATTCCTGATCTGCCTTCTCTTACTGTTTTTTTTTTTCCGTAACACCTAACATCTTAAAACATACTATATAATTTACTTTTTTTTCTTATCTTTTAATTATCATGCAGTAAAACTGCCTTTTTTCCCCCTCTCATGGTATACAGTTCTGAGTTTTAACACACGTATAAATTATAATGACCACCACAGTCATAATACAGAACAGTTCCATCCTCCAAAAAATGAATCACATCTTTCCCATTCCTAACCCTGGCAACCACTCATCTGTTCTTAGTCACATATTTTTGTCTTTTCAATAATGGGAACATTAGAATGTAACCTTTCAACACTGGCTTCTTTTACTCAGCATAATATCTTTGTGATTCATCTAAGTCGCTCAGTGTATCAATAGTTCATTACTTTTTATCACCAAGTGGTATTCTACTTATTAATTACATTTATCCTTTTTTTTTGGTATGTCTTGTTCATGGATTTATTATTCTAAGTTGCTAAAACAGTTCCTGGCATATACCAGGAGTGCAGTGAATTAGTGAATATGCAATGTTGCTTTAAAATAGAAAGGTATAGTGGAACCATAATCACTCTGAATATGTTTAGGGTTTATAGTGCCATTCCCTAGATTGTGCAGTCTACTCAAACCCCAGATGACAGGATACTTGAGCTAAAAGACACCAGCAAGTTGAGAATGTAAAAGACTTTTTACTGAAAGTAAATAATTCCTCCCTAATGTTTCCGGTGGCCATCTAGGAAAATAATGGCACCATTCTGCCCGCATTGTCTGATTCATTGGTTTCACTTAAACTCATAGTAAAGGTCACCAGGTTAGGTAAGAAAAGGATAAGTGTTAGAGATAAAGAGGAAGATAATTACGGTATGAGAGATGTTTGGAAGAAAAGGTGTTTGGAGGAGAAGGTGATTGATTTACTAGAACACTGGTGTTTATAGCGGTAAGTTATGTCTGCATTATGAAAAAAAAATCATAAAATGGCATTCAGCTCAAAATCTGATGTTGCCTAATGCCCCAAAGCAGGAAAGCAGAGTACCTCATTAAAATACATGGGCCTCCTTTAAACCTGAGCATGGAATTCAGTAAGAATCAGTTGGATCTTGGATCCCATCCAATGCATTATAGTTTTTGAAGCTCATCAAGATTTTAATTTAAGGTGGTTCCATGTTTAAAGTTTGAGCAAGGTTTCAGAATAAATTATCTTCATTTCTTAAGTTTTATAAATTATATGGATTCATAAGAATGTCAGATATATAGAACTATATTATAAAAAGAAGGCAGTCTTACACCTATATATAAGCACTGTTGGTATTTTGATGAAAATCCTTCCAGACATCTCTCCAGAGGCATATACAGTACATGTATATGTTTTTGTCACTCTAATGACAAAAGGGTTATAATGATGCTCTTAGGGTGCAGGGAAGCCTCTTTCATTTTCAGTAAGTGTGATAAACATCTAAACACCTAAAACACTACAAATAGTGTTTAATTAAACATTTTGAGGATGATTTTCAGCTATCAGGCAAAATGAGATAATTGTGAAATATATTGAGTTCTGAGTCGACCTGACTGCCACGAAGGGGTGTAGAGTCTTTACTTATCTAGCCAGGTGTCCATTTTAAAGTACTGTGGTAACTGGAGAGGTCTAATAAGACTAAAACAGAACACTGTTAACTCCCCACCTTTCCCAAATCTCAGGTAAATTAGAAACAGATGTCTAGGGGTACATGGTTGGCTCTGTCTGTTAAGTGTCCAACTCTTGATTTTGGCTCAGGTCATGGTTTCACAGTTGGTAAGATCAAGCCCTGCGTCAGGCTCCTTGCTGTTAATGCTTGGGATTCTCTTTCTTTCCCCCTCTCTTTCTACCCCTCCCCCTACTAAGTAAATAAACTTAAAAAAAAAGAAAGAAAGAAAGAAAGAAAGAAAGAAAGAAAGAAAAGAAACAGTTCTTTACCCATTATGGATGACCAGTTAGATTGGGATATGGGCATCATTGTCATCAACTCAAGTGAAACTACTGCTCTTTCATAAGGCCATGAAATAGGCTCTTTACGTATGTCAGTTTAAACATACGTGCAGTCATCAGTTCAGTGATCAACTGTGTTACTGAATAAACTTCTGAGTATATTGTGAAGGGTCCTTTCCCAGCCACTATAATATTCAAGAGTAGTCATTTAGAATGCCTATAATTTCCTTTCATTGGTAGCCCAATAGTGGTTATACTGTCTTAAATGTTCAGAAAACAAGTCTCTACCATTGGCAGTGACTGGAAACAGGAATTTCTGCTAAAGTTCTTGTGATCTAATTCTTTCTTGAAAGCATAAAACTAAAAAATGTACTGAAATGCCTGAGTCAGCCACTCAAGGGATATACTGGCTGCACCTCTGCTCATTTTTCTAGGATGAAAAAATCTCCTTGGTGACCCGAGGCAGCTAGCTTTTACCTTCTCCACCTGGAAATGCACATATTATAACTATGCATAGAAAGCACCCACACACATACAGAAACACCCATAAACTATATCTGCATGCTGGCATTAACATTGTTACATTTTCTAGGATTATGCTTAATTTCAGCAGATCTTGTTTAATAATTTACAAGAAAATAATTTCATTTTTCTACTGATGGCTGTTAAAGTTTTTTAACTTTTCTAACTGTTCAATTTAGAGAAGGAAAAGAAAGGCATGTATTATTTATTGAATTTTTAGTATATGCCTGAAGTTTTTACTTGTTTAGTGTTGCTTCCATTTTATAGGTGAGGACCTTAGAACAGTCAAGTGAAGTCTAGTAACTGAGTTCGAAAACACAGTTGGTATTTGATCCAGGTCCATCTGAGTCCAAAGCATGCTGTAGAATGAGCTGTAGAATGGGCTTATAAAAGACTTACCAATATTATTAAATGAAAAAAGCAAGGTGCAGAACAGTAGTTATTATACACTACCATTATGTGAAGTAATGTACACGTGTGTGTGTTTATTTTTACATACGCTTAGCATATCTAGCATATCCCTCAAAGACCATATGGTTGCCTCAAGGGATGGGAACTGGGCTGCTAGAAATCTAGACTTTTTACTATAAAATCTTTTATACTTTTTGAATTTTGTTTTGTGTGTGTATATTAGTTGTTCAAAAAACAAAATATTTTAAATACTGTTAAGCATGTTTTTAGAAACATCTGAAATTATTTTTTAGGTTTAGTAATCTATTTGTTATTAGTTTCTTAGGCTTGTAAAGCTTCTAATGCTGTAGAATATTAATACTGACTTATGATATTGATAAACATTGATAATGATCATCTTTCTAGTTTTTCAATTCCCATGATACTACTCTGATGACCTACCACAGTAGAATTTGAGAGGGAAGTAGAATACTGATAGATCGTGATAGCAGAGGTAATGATAACTGATGCGTCTGCATTCAACTATTTACATTTTTAATGCGATTTGAAATTTTAATAAACTGCGGTTTATCTGGTTTTTGAAACAAGAACCCTGTACCTCAAATGACAGCAGTCGCCAGTCATGACTGAGGTAAAAGAAGTATTTTATTTTATGAGTCCTAAAAATGAACTTAAAGAGAAAAAAGTTTTCCATCTACTAAAAGCTGTGTTTTAATTTGGGGCTACCATTAATCAAAATACCTTATCTTGAATATACTTTATTTTTGTACTTGTTTGTACTTGTTTTCAAATCTGTAATGATGTTTACATAGCTGTCTCCCTTACTAGATGGGGCATTCTGTGAGGGCAGGGTTCTTGCTTCATTTGTTACTGTATTTTTAGTGGCTAGCCTAATTATTGACACATGGTACGTAGCTAAAGATATTCATTGTGTTGAGTTGAACTAGAGATACTTAGCTTAGTTGGGAGAAGAGAGAGAAAAATAATCTCAGTCTTTAGATAATTGAAGGATCCTCATGTGGAAGAGATTAAGTTTTTTTCTTTTAAAAAAATTTTTTTTTAATGTTTATTTTTGACAGAAAGAGAGAGAGAGAGAGACGGAGCATGAGCAGGGGAGGGGAAGAGAGAGAGGGAGACACAGAATCGGAAACAGGCTCCAGGCTCTGACCGCAAGATCATGACCTGAGCCGAAGTCGGACGCTCAACTGACTGAGCCACCCAGGCGCCCCAAGATTAAGTTTTTTTCTGTATGGCTTCAGTGGGTAGGCAAACCAATGGTGGAAGTTTCAAGAAGTTTATAAATGTTGAGTTGTCTAAAGCTAGGTAGCACTGTCTCAGGAGGTACTGAATCTATCACCAGAAGATTCATTCGTGGCTGGTTAACTATGGAAATAATTCAAGTATTTAATTGTTCATTTATTTCTTTACTCATTTATTCAAACATATATTGAGCACACACTGCTCTAGGTGTTGGATATTAAGACAGAATAAATCATAATTCCGCCCTTAGGGAACTCAGACCCAGCAAGCAAAAGGAAGTATTAGCAAGGATTACAACCCAGGGTGCCAAGAGGTTGTTAGAGAGGTGTAATGGTGATACCCTGCAGAGAGTTGACAGGAAAGGTTGCCGAGGAGGTGACTTTGGAGTAGAGTTGACCAGACAGACAGAAAGAGAGGAGTCCTAAGCAGAAGGAACAATACATGCAAAAGCTCAAAAGTTAAACTTTTTAGAACACAGTAGTGGTATTTCATTTGGATTATGTGGCCTCAAAATACCCTCTAATCCTAAGATTCTGTGTGCTAGCTCTTTAACTTAGTGTATTTTTTTCACTTCCTGGCAGATATTATGTGTATGTGTGTATTTCAGTTGTCATTTTTTCATAGGAAGCAAAAACAGTAACCTTCTTCTTTGATTTTTGTTCATAGTCAAGTTCATCCGAGAAGTAACACCATATATCAAGAAGCCATCATTAGTATCAGATCTACCGTGGGAAGGTGCATCTCCTCAGTCACCAAGCTTTAGTGGCAGTGAGGACTCTGGTTCTCCAAAACACCAGAACAGCACCAAGGACAGGAAGGTCATCCCTCTCAAAATGTGCTTTGCTGCTAGAAACCTAAGCATGCCGGATCTGGAAAACAGGTGAGCTGTACCTAAGAAGAACATCATTTACAGCTTTATAAACTTAAGGACATGTTGCAATATAACTTACGTATATTTTTAATAATATGACTGTTGACTAAATTATACAGAGGAAAACATCAGCCTGAGATGAGTGAATAATCTTTGGAGTTCCATATTTAAATTACTTCACACACATATATACATGTACTTATATAGAAATATTTTGGAAAAACAGGTAGGAAATTTAATGGTGGTTACTACCAGGGAGTGAAATAGGATTAGAAGGTAGGAGAGGAAGGGCTTCTGCTCTTCATTTTATATTTTCTGGAGTGTTAGTACTTCTCTCACTATGAAATTACTCTATAATTTTAAAAAATCTTGTTAAATTCTTTTAAATGTCCCCTTAGATGGAAGCTCCTTATATTGTGGCTAGTGTATAGAGTCAGAGATTTGATCATAGGTATGGCTGCATCAATTAGCAATGTGACCCTGGCAAGTTAATGTCTCTTGAGTTTCCATATTATTTTTTTTAAAGTTTGTTTATTTTTCAGAGAGAGAGAGTGCAAGTGAGGGAGGGACAGAGAGAGAGGGAGACAGAGGATGCAAAGCTGGCTCTGTGTTGACAGCACAGAGCCTGATGTGGGGCTCGAACTCATGAACCGAACTGTGAGATCATGATGTGAGCTGAAGTTGGATACCCAACCGACTGAGCCACCCAGGCACCCCTTGAGTTTCCTTACTTGTAAAAAGAGAGAGCTGGATTGAATAATTTTTTTTAAGATTTTATTTTCAGGTAATCTCCACACCAAATGTGGGGCTCACACAGCCCCAAGACCGAGAGTTACATGCTTCACTGCCCAAGCCAGTCAGTACCCCAATCTAATTTTAAAGCAACCAATGTAATTACTGATTCAGTATCAATGTTAATTTATTTATTTTTTGAGAGAGAGAGAGAGCAGAGGAGTGGTGGGGGCGGGGGGAACAGAGGATCTGAAGCAAGCTCTGTTCCACACTGATGGCAGAGAGCCCCATATGGGGCTCGAACTCACAAACTGTGAGATCATGACCTGAGCTGAGGTTGGATGCTTAATGGACTGAGCCACCCAGGCACCTCTGGATTGGATAATTTCTTTTTTCTTTTTTTTTCTTTTTTAATTTATTTATTTTTGAGAGAAAGAGAGAACAAGGCGGGGAGGGACAGAGAGAAAGGGGGACAGAGGATCCTAAGCAGACTCTGCACAGACAGCAGAGAGGCCTGATGTGGAGCTTGAACCCACGAACTGTGAAATCATGACCTGAGCCGAAGGCAGCTGCTTAACCGACTGAGCCACCCAGGCTCAGTTTGCTTTCTTTTAAAAGTTCAAGATATTATAGAAATTGTTTTGAGTTACATATAGGTTTATTTTTGAAAGATTGTGTGCATGTTAAATCATATCTAAATACAGTAAACGTTAGTCTTTAATGAAATGCTCCATTTTTTTCATAAAGTAAGAATTTAATTTGTAAAGAATCACTTCTGCCTCTTAAGCCAAAATTAATTTTTTTCTTCAAATGAGATATACTTATATAGAGCCTTTGGTTAATCATGGACCTAAAAAAATTAGTAGGGACCACAAAGAAGGAACCAGAATAGAGAAACAATGTGATAAAGAGCGAACAGCAACTAAATTTATCAACTGGTTGTCAGGCCGACCAAAGTTTTCAGGCTAAGTCTCTTCATTGTAAATCGATTCTGAGAATGAGAATAAACATTTGTTGTCTTAGTCTGTTTTGGCTGCTGTAACAAAATACCATAGACTGAATGGCTTATAAACAACAGAAATTTATTTTTCACATTTCTGGGACAGGATAGGAATCTAAGATAAGGCGCTGGCAGATTCAGTGTCTGGTGAGGGCCAGCTTCCTGATTCATAGGTGGCTGTCTTCCTGCTATGTCCTCACACAGCGGAAGAGTCTAGAGAGCTCTCTGGAGTCTCTCTTATAAGAACACTTATCCCATTTGTGAAGTCTCTGCTGTCATGAACTTATCACCTCCCAAAGGCCCCATGTCCTAATATTATCACATTGAGGGTTAGGGTATTAACATGTGAATGTGGGGGGCACAAGCATTCAGTCCATAGCACCCTTAGTGCTGCTGATATAGCTGGATATTAGAGAAAAAGATAAAGTATTATAAAGTTTCTGTAGAACTCTGGGGTGTCAGGAGTGGGGAGAAAAAGAAGGAGGAAGGTGATGTGACTTGGCTATATTATTGAAGGTTGTGCTACTTTATCTTCTACCTAGACATCTTTTAGAACTCATTAAAACTTGGGGCTGCATTCTCTAGCATAAATGGTAAATGCTAAAGACACTGGGTGCATGATCAGGTTTGAAATAGGCCTTCAGAACCAATTGGAGAGGGCAGTTTGGGATACAAGAATTGTATTACACCTTGCTCTTCAGTAAGATGTGTCAGTCTTCTGAACCGTGTTATAAAATACAAGGGAAGGTCTTAAAAGATTCAGGCGATTGCAGATTCTCAGTCTTAATGCTGCAAAGTAATTTGTTTCTCATATTACTTGAAATACTAAAATTTGTAGATAGTTTGCTTTTTATAAAATATAAATTGGAAGAGATTCAAAGTTATTTCTATATCACTCTTACTTGCATTTCAGTGTGCTGACTAGACAAAAAGAGAAGAAGTAGAATTACAAGTACCTGGCAAGATTATGCATAACTTCAGTTATGTCCACAAGAATGTGAACATCTATCTTGTATGTCTTAGCAGTCAGAACTGCTAAGTGTTCAGAACCCATTAACTAATTAGATAGAAGTTAGGATGATGGGCTTTGTAACTTTAGCCAAGCTATTTGTTTTCTGTAAACCTTGGTTTCCTCCTATATAAAATGAAAGCTTATGTGCAGATTAAATAAGAGAATGATTGTAAAATTGACCTAGTAAGCTTTCAGTATACTATTATTATAGGGGCCATGTCCTTAGGACCTTAAATACATCCCTTAATTCCCCTGTCCTGTTTTCTCTGTCTGTAAAATTGACATAATAAAGCTTGCTCAACTAGAGTCTTTTAGAACTACTTCAAGGATAAATAAGATAATATCTATAAAATCACTTGAAGCCCTTTGATCCTTAAGTTTATCTTAGCTCTGTCACAGGAAAATGTCATGACAAGTAACATAGCTCCAACATTTAAAGCCATGTTAAAAAATAGTCCATTGTGGTAACAGTAAAAACAGGTCTCGTTAGGACATCTGTGAGCAAAACATTTATCACGTTGCAGTTTTATATAACTGACCATATTTCTGTTTGAAAACTTTAATCTTCAACACAGTCTCTTGTAAAACTCAGAGCAAGAAATAGGCCTGAATGTTCCTAATGTGGAAAATACTTAATATGGTTTTTAAGCCCTTGGTAGGAATGTGGTTTCCCATCTTTTTTTTTTTTACTAACATTTTATTGTGGAAAATCTTCCAGCATGTATGTAGCAAGGTCAGAAGAATTCTATAGTCAACATTCATTTTCCCACCACCTAGATTCTCCATGAACATTTTACTATACTTGCTTTAGCACAGATTGACCCATCTATCCATCCATTACTCCCTCTGACTTTTTTTGGATATACTTCAAAGTGAATTGCAGATAATATATTTCCCTCCTAAATACTTAAGCATGCATATAAATAAGTAGTTGGGTGATTCACTGCAGTTTTTTTTTCCTTTTGAGGAAATATTTACATATAATAAAAGGCACAAATCATAAACTTTGACAAGTGGATATAGTTTTGTAACCCAAGTATATCAGGATAAAGAACATCGCCATCACCCTGGAAAGTCTTCTTGTGCCCCTTCTCAGTCAATTCTTTCTCCCACCTTTGAAGGTTACCACTGTTCTGACTTTCTAGTATAGATCAGTTTTAACTATTCTAAAACTTTGTATAAATGTAATTATATGTACTCTTATGGTAGAATTATTTTACTCAGCCTAAAGTTTTTGAGATTCATTTATCTTGTTGCATATATCAAAAATTTTTTATCCTTTATTGCTGAATGATATGGTGTTATATGAATATATCACAGTTTCGTTGTCTATTTTCCCATTGATGGGAGTTAATGTTAATAAAGTTAGAGTTTAGCAGTTAACTCCAGTTCAGAGTTAATATTAATTAATATTAATCAAGTTACTATGAATATTTTTGTACACCCCTTTATAGATGTATATTTTCATTTTTCTTGGGTAAATTCCTACGTGTGGAATTGCAGGGTCTAAGAGTTTAGTTTTGGGGGTGCCTGGCTAGCTCAGATGGTAGAGCATATGACTCTTGATCTTAGGGTTATAGGTTCAAGTGTCACACTGGGTGTAGAGATTATTAAAAATAAAATCTTTAAAAGAAATAGGTTTAGTTTTCTAAGAACTGCTAGACTTTTTTCCCAAAGTGATTGTGCCATTTAAATGAATACTATTATCAATAAATTAATACTGTATTAAAAAATTAAATACACCAGCAGTATATGAGAGGTTTTGTTGTTCCACATCCTCACCAACATTGGTGGAGTCAGTCTTTTTAATATTAACTATTCTGGTGGTATGTAGTGGAATCTCTTTTTGGATCATCTTTCATTTTGACATAAAGTTTATTTGACATGAGAGGGGAAACATCCTTTTTTTGTTTTACTACCTTGATTTAGTTTCAACATCTAGAGCTGAAAAAAGTGCTGATCATCAGAATGAGTAAACAAGGAGGAGGAAGTTTGTTCTCAAGACCTCACTAGATGCTTCTGATAGTTTTAGGCAGTTCATTGTGGGAAGTGAAAGCTAAATAAATAATGATAAAGTCCAGAGAGAGAACACGAGCCCATTCTTTCACAAACGGCATTGTGGGCAGTACGGAGTTCAGCAAGGACAAGATGTTCTCAAATGCTGCTCTCCAGGGAACCTGGGTGGCTCAATCAGTTGAGTGTCCAACTCTGGGTTTTGGCTCAGGTCACAGATCTTGAGTTCAAGCCCCGTGTGGGGCTCTGTGCTGGCAGTGTGGAGCCTGCTTGGGATTCTTGGTCTTCCTCTTTTCTGCCCCTCCCCCACTTGTGCTTGCTCTTTCTCTCTGAAAAATAAAATAAACATTTTTTTTAAAATGCTACTTTTCAGAAATATAAATCTTTAACCTTGAGTTGTTTCACAAAGTCTTGGTCATCTTCACATTGGCTATTTTCCATGTAAAAGCTAAATTTTGGCTTTATGACCCATAAAACAATATGATTGTTACTGAATAAAATATGTTATCTCCAAGACTTTACTAAAAGAAGAAATAGGCAGGCTAGACTTACAGAATCCTATGTTCCGGTGTACCTAAACATTGATTTGATTTATCTGATCAAAATGTACTTGCATTTCTCAGGAAATCCTCAGTGGTTTGATTAGAAGCCAAAACTTTTCACACTGTAGCTGTCTCCTCCTCTCTCCTGTAGGCTGAACAATTACTGGCAGACTGCCTTCAAATTTTTATTAGCAGAGTTTTCATTCGAGTTTTTCTTTTAAAACAGTAGTAGACTTTCTGAAATACTTTGTCTCCTTTATCAGTTCTGGGGCTCCTTTTCCAAAAACAAAGTCTTCTGCATCCTAGAATCCTCAGTCCTGTTTTGGAGTCTCTTTTCAGTTTCTTGTAAGTTAATTTTCTATTTCACAGTCTGTTCTTAAGAAACACTTAGATTTCAGGGGCACCTGGGTGGCTCAGTCAGTTGAGTGTCTGACTTTGGCTCAGGTCATGAACTTGCGGTTTGTGGGTTTGAGCCCCACACTGGGCTCTCTGCTCACAGCTCAGAGCCTGGAGCCTGCTTCAGATTCTGTGTCTCCCTTTCTCTCTGCCACTCCCCTCCCCTGCTCGCTCTCTCTCTCTCTCTCTCCAAAATAAATAAACATTTAAAAAAATACAAAAAAAAAAAAAAACCCCACTTAGATTTCTCTTTTCATGAAAAATTGGTGCTCCTGCCTTATAAACTAATGTACTGTCTGTTTTCATCTTTTTCCAGGCTGGTGGTCCTAGTATCTTATCCTGTTTAATCAGGTTTAGTTTTATTTTATAACAGATTTATTTTCCATTCTTCCAGTTATTAATAACTAGGATCTTTGACATCAGGATTTTTAGAGTTTAGACTGTGTCAAAGGAGTCTGAGAGACTGTCCCAGAAACAGTATGAAGTGTAAAGGCTTTTTCAGAAGGTGAACATTTTGTGCCTAGAGAAAGATGAACAGATTCCTATCTTTAGTACTAAGTAGGTCAGTAGGAGGAGTGAAAGAAATTTCTCGTCATGGTTTTGCGACCAAACTTTTTAGCATGTGTTTAAAGGATGTTAAGCTGGTTACAGTGCCAAAGCAGCCAGGTGGAAATAAATGGCCCTGAACAACCGACCTGACAGAAGGACTGAATTAGGGACATCATTGGCTCTTCTACCAGTTGAGTGGGATGAGAGCGGATATGAATCTTTTGCTGGGTTAAGGGTGGGGCAGTCACTGGCTGCTGGGTGTGGGAAATGCTGGAAGAGACTTTCAGCCAGCCTCTTCATTTTAGCTGTGTGTTTTACTCCCACTCCCAGAGGTAACTGGTGCCTCTAATTTGTTCATCCTCTTCAGTATTCTGTAATATGGATTGGCTGGGATTTTACTCTCCCCATTTTTCTTAAGTCTGCTAAGTCATTTCACTCCTCTTTCTGTTTGCCAGCCTTCAAAATTTTGTTGTAGTTGCTCTTCCCTGTTCTTTCTTGTAGGATTATGCTCTTTATTTTTATTTATTTTTATTTTTAAGTGTATTTATTTACTTGAGAGAGACAGAGACAGCATGAGTAGGGGAGGGGCAGAGAGGGAGAGAGAGAGAATCCCAAGGACGCTCCATACTGCTAGTACAGAGCCTGACGCAGGGCTTGAACTCAAGAAACCATGAGATCATGACATGAGCCAAAACCCAAGACTCAGACGCATAACTGACTGAGCCACTCAGGCACCCCAGGATTATGCTTTTTATTTATTAAAAACATTTTTAATGTTTGTTTGTTATTAAAAAATTTTTTTAATGTTTATTTTTGAGAGAGAGAGAGAGAGACGGAGTGTGAGTGGACAAGGGGCAGAGAGAGAGGGAGACGCAGAATCTGAAGCAGGCTCCAGGCTCCGAGATGTCAGCACAGAGCCCGATGTGGGGCTTGAACCCACGAACCGTGAGATTATGACCTGAGCCAAAGTCAGATGCTTAACCGACTGAGCCACCCTGGTGCTCCTATTTATTTATTTTGAGAGAGAGAGAGAGAGAGAGAGAGAGAGAGAGCGCGCGCACACAAGCAGGGGAGGGGCAGAGACAGAGAGAAGGACAGAGAGAATCCCAAGTAGACTCTACACAGTCAGCGCACACCCTGACATGGGGCTTGAACCCATGAAATATGAGATCATGACCTAAGCTGAAACCAAGAGTTGGATGCTCAACTGACTGAGCCACCCAGGTGCCCTAGGATTATGCTGTTTAAAAGTCCCCTTTAGAGTCTCCTGGCTGGCTCAGTCAGTAGAGCATGTGACTCTTGATCTTGGGGTCGTGAGTTCGAGCCCCACAGTGGGGGTAAAGATTACTTACAATCAGTCTATCAATCAATCCCCTTTAAAGTTTGCTGATGACTTCTTAGATACAGCACCAAGAGCACAATACAGAAAACAAAAAAAATTGCACTTGTAATCGGGTCTCCAGGAAAACAGAAATAGTAGGATAGATGATGGGTGGATAGATGGATAGGTAGATGGATGGATGGATGGGTGGTTGGATGGATAGAGAGGTAGATAGATTATAGGAATTGGCTTAGTGCACTATGAAGGCCAGTCCTATGATCTGGTGTCTACAAGCTGAAGAACCAGGAAAGCCATTGGTGTAATTCAGTCTGAGTCCAAAGGCCCAAGAACCCAGAGTGCAAGTGTGCAAGAGCAGGAGAAGATGGATGTCCCAATTCAAGCAGAAAGCAAATTCACCCTTCTTCCACATTTTTGTTCTATTCATGCCCTGACTGGATTGGATGATGCCTACTCATGTTAGCAAGGGCCATTTTCTTTCTTTTTTTAAAAATATTTATTTATTTATTAATGTTTATTTTTATTTTATTTATTTATTTTATTTTTTTTTTTGAGAAACAGAGACAGGGCGTGAGTGGGGGAGGGACAGAGAGAGAGAGGCAGACACAGAATCCGAAGTAGGTTCCAGGCTCTTAAGCCATCAGTACAGAGCCTGATGTGGGGCTCAAACCCATGAACTGAGATCATGACTTGATCCAAAGTCAGATGCTTAATCGACTGAACCCCCCAGTCACCCTTTTTTTTTTTAAGAGAGCACAAGCAGGGGAGGGACAGGGAACGTAAGGACAGAAGCTCCAAAGTGGGCTCTGTGCTGACATCAGACAGCCTGATGCAGGGCTCAAACTCCTGAACCACAAGATTATGACATAAGTTGAAATTGGACACTTAACCCACTGAGTTACCCAGGCACCCCAAGGCCATTTTCTGTTGATAATGCTACTTTCTTCCAGAAAAATTCTCACAGACACACCCAGAAATAATGTTTTGCCAGAAATCTGGGCATCCTTTAGCCCAGTTAAGGTGACACATAAAACTAATCTTCACCCACTGTTAAGAGAATGAAAAGATAAGCCACAGATTGGGAGAAAATCTTTTGTGAAATATGTATCAGATAAAGGACTGGTATCCAAAATATACAAAGAATTCTTTTTTTTAATGTTTTTTATTTATTTTGAGAGAGAGAGAGAGAGAGAATGTGCAAGCAGGGGAAGGGCAGAGGGAGAGAGAGGGAGAATCCTAGGCAGGCTCCACGCATCAGACGTGGGGCTTGAACTCACAAATCATGAGATCATGACCTGAGCCGAAATCAAGAGTCAGACTCTAACTGACTGAGCCACCCATGTGCCCCTCAAAGAATTCTTAGAACTCAACAGTAAGAAACCAACCCAATTAAAAATGGGCAACAGATCTGAACAGACACCTCACAAAGAAAAAATGCAGATGGCAAATAAGAATATGAAAGGTGCTGGGGCTCCTGGGTGGCTCAGCTGGTTGAGCATCCAACTTTGTCTCAGGTCACAATCTCACAGTTCATGGGTTCAAGCCCTGCATCAGGCTCTGTGCTGACAGCCCAGAGACTGGAGCCTGCTTCATATTCGGTGTCTCCCTCTCTCACTGCCCCTCCCTCTCTCTCTCTCTGTCTCTTTCTCTCAAAATAAATAAACATGAAAAAAAAATTTTTAAAGAATATGAAAGGTGCTCAACTTCCTATGTGATCAGGGAATTGCAAATTAAAACAAGGAGATACCACAATACACATAAAATCCAAAACACTGACCAGTACCAAATGCTGGAGAGAAATGTAGAGCAATGGGAACTCATTCATTGTTGGCAGGAATAAAAAATGGTACAGAGACTTTGGAAGACAGTTGGCAGTTTTGTACAAAGCTAAACATAGTCTTACTCTATGACCTAGCAGTTGTGCTCCTTGGTATTTACCCAAAGGAGTTGAAAACTTATGTTCTCACAAAGACCTGCACACAGATGTTTATAGAAACTTTATTTATAATTGCCAAAAGTTGAAAGCAACCAAGAAGTCTTTCAGTAAGTGAATGGATAAAAAAAATTGTGGTACATCCAGACATTGAAATATTATTCAGCAATAAAACAAAAACAATAAGCCCTTAAGCCAAAAAAGACATGGTGAAACCTTAGATGCATATTGCTAAGTGAAAGAAGCCAGTCTGAAAAAGCAACATACTGTGTGATTTCCATGGAGATGGTAAAATGATTAATGGTTGCCGGAAGTCAGGGCCAGGGCCTGAATGATGGAGGAATCAATAGGTGGAGCAAAGGGGATTTTTAGAGGAGTGAAATTATTCTCTATCAGTAATGGTAGAGATATGCCATACATTTGTCAAAACTCACAATATACAACACAAGGAGTGAACTGGGATTTTAGTTCCTAATATTGTATCTGTATTGAGGGGCGCCTAACTAACAATTCTTAGGGGCACCTGGGTGGTCCAGTCAGTTGAATGTCTGATTTTGGTTTAGGTCATGATCTCATGGTCTGTGAATTCAAGTCAAGTCCCTCCTCGGGCTCTGCACTGACAGCTCAGAACCTGGAGCCTGCTTCGGATTTTGTATCTCCCTCTTTCTCTGCCCCTCCCCCTCTTGTGCTTTGTTTCTCTGTCTCTCTCTTTCTCAAAAAATAAATAACATTAAAAAAAATTTTTTGAAGGAATATTGTATCAGAATTGACTCATCATTTGTAACAAATGTACCCTACTAATGCAAGATGTTAATATTAAGGTATATTATGGAGAGGCAAAGAGGGGTATTTGGGAGTTCTCTATACTTCTTATTCATTTTTTTATGTAAACCTACTACTGCTAAAAGAAAAAGTCCGTTAAGTTTTTCAGAAATCCCCTTTAATTGTATTTAGTGGGATTTCAGGAAGGAATAGACTAAATGTGTGTGCTGCTCAATTGCTGTGGTATATAGGGAGTTCTAGAAATACTGGAAATACTTTTTTTTTTAAGATTAGTGTAAGTAATAAAGAAAATATAAAACAGCTTGCTTTGCATTTATATTCACACATTATCTAATAATCTAGGATTGTATTTTATAGATAACTACTTGTCATTAAGTAAATTTACTCTAAAATAAGTTTGGCTACTTTAATGATTAGACGAGCAGTTTCTCTGAATAATACAATTATTAACTCATCCAAAGAATTAAAGTAGAAATTATTCTACCTTTTAGTGTAATAGTTTATTGTTATTGAGTATAATGTACTGTTTTAAATCTTCGTCCCATAACAGATGTATAGCTATTTTTCTTCTAGAGAATATAATCAGTTTTTTAGACAATAAATATCTTGAAGGGGTCCCTGGGTGGGTCAGTCGGTTGAGCGTCCGACTTCGGCACATGTCATGATCTCGTGGTTCGTGAGTTCAAGCCCCATGTCGGGCTCTGTGCTGACAGCTGGGAGCCTGGAGCTGCTTCAGATTCAGTGTCTTCCTCTCTCTGCCCCTCCCTGCTTGTGCTCTCTCTCTCTCTCTCAAAAATGAAGAAACATTAAAAAAGACATTTTTTTAATAAAAAATAAATAAATACCTTAAATACCATGACAGCAACAATTGATATCGTGAAAAATAACATCAAAAATAATAAATAATAAATATGATAACATAACATGAAGTACTAGATAAAGGTCAATATGAATACTAAGGTATTTGTTTATCTTCCTCTTTCTACTTTTGCTGCCTTTTAGGATGGATGAATTCCTCCTATCTAGGAGTCTGTCCTCCTGGTGAGCTCTGTGTAGATTTTCTTGGGTCCAGTTAAATCTCCCCAGGCCATTTCTCTCTCTACTGTAATCCATCTTACATGCTACCATAAGATTATTTCTGATTAATTTATTTTACAGTTTTTAATTGTGGGAAAATACACATAACATAAAATTTACCATCTTAACCATTTTTTTGAAGTTTATTTATTTTTGAGAGAGAAAGAATATGAGTGGGGGAGGGGCAGAGAAAGAGAGGGGAGAGAGGGGATCCCAAGGAGGCTCCACACTGTCAGCGCGGAGCTGTACATGGGGCTCGAACTCAAGAACCACGAGATCATGACTTGAGCTGAAATCAAGAGTTGGACGCTTAACTGACTGAGCCTCCCAAACTCCTCCCATCTTAACCATTTTAAGTGTATATATAGTACCACAATCCCAAGAACTTTTTCATCTATTCCCCCCTCTTCTAGCAACTACCATTCTAGTTTTTGTTTCTATGAGTTTGACTACTATAGATACTTCATATAAAGTGCACTCATACAATATTTCTCCCGTAGTGGCTGGCATATTTCATTTAGCACAATGTCCTCAAGGTTCACCCATGTGGTAGCTTATGTCAGAAGTTCCTTCCTTTTTCAGGCTGCATAATATTCTGTTATTTATATAATACCACATTTTGTTTATCCATCCCATCGGTGGACATTTGGGTTGTTTTTACCTTTTGGCTATATGAATGATGCTGCTATAAACATGGATGTACAGATACCTCATAAAATTATTTTTTAATTGTTTTGATATGTTGTTCCCCTGTTGAAAGTCCTCAGGATTCCACATTGTTTACCTATTAGTATCCAGACTTAACCTACTACTCAAACCCCCTAAATTTTGGTCTCAAGCTACTTCTCACTATATGTAGTTATAGGATGGGAAATCAAATAAATAAATTCATTAAAACTGTAACTAAAAGAAAAGCAAATAGCTTATGACTTGCTATCTAAAGATTTTTTTTCTGACTAGTATGAACTTTCTAGTATGGGCTTAAGTGAAGTTTTGATTGTTCCCAGATTTTATGTTGTGGCTATTTTCTAGAACTTCTTGGTCTTTTGGCTATTGCCCTAGAACTTTAAAGGCATATAAAACATGGATAGACTGATAACTAGATGACTAACTCTAGTGGGAGGGCAAGTGAATAGATAGGTGAATAGGTAATATAAGGTAGATGTGTTTAAAACCTGCTTCAGGGGCACCTGGGTGGCTCAGGCGATTAAGCACCCAACTTCGGCTCAGGTCATGACCTCATGGTCAGTGAGTTCGAGCCCCATGTTGGGCTCTGTGCTGACAGCTCAGAGCCTGGAGCCTGCTTCAGATTCTGTGTCTCCCTCTTTCTCCTCTTCTCTCCCGCTCACACTCTGTCTCTCTCTCTCTCAGAAATAAATAAACATTTAAAAAAAGAATAAACAAATAAAACCTGCTTCAAAGCAGGACACTAGCTCAGTAAGTGTGCCTCAGAGGTATAGAGTCCTCCCCTGCAGTCCTGTTTCACCCCTACCATCTTGCCTCTTTTATTTTTTTTTTTAATTTTTTTTTTTAATGTTTTTATTTATTTTTGCGACAGAGAAAGACAGAACATGAGCAGGGGAGGGCCAGAAAGAGAGGGAGACACAGAATCGGAAGCAGGCTCCAGGCTCTGAGCTGTCAGCACAGAGCCCGATGCAGGGCTCGAGCCCACAGACTGTGAGATCATGACCTGAGCCAAAGTCGGACGCTCAACCGACGAGCCACCCAGGCGCCCCTCATCTTGCCTCTTTTAAACAAGAACTTCATAGTAATCACAGTCCTTTATAGGAGCACTTTTTGTAACCTGTAATTTCTACCTTCCCCATTAGTCAATAAGTCCAACGAGGATAGAGACTATTTTTTTTCTTTTTCACCACTGTATCTCCAATGTCAGTATCTCACACTAACTGACATATAGTAGGTGCTCAATAAATGTTTATTTAAGAAAGGACAGACTGACCAATTGACAGTGAATATTTGCCATATTAACTATGTCAAATTAAAATACTTGTAATCATAAAGGGTTTAAGAAATGTGGCAAAAGAGAGGGGCGCAAACTTCAAGGCAGGAATGCTAGTATCGTGTAAACTGCTTATCTTTGACAGGTGGTGTAGGATCTCGTGACAGTGCTTCAAGGCAGGAAAAACTGTCTTCAGAAAGATGAAAGAATAAAAAGATCTGTCCTTGGTCAGTAGCAGTTGGTCAGTTTCTAACCCACCAAGAAGAACACTCCTAAGAGCTTTTTCTTTTTCCCATTTTGAAAGGTACATATGTTCCCCCTTTAGAGCACAACATTTATTTGACTTTTAAAACTCACCTTGGCAAAAACTTTGACCAAAACAGAAGAAAGCACTCAATAAGTTGCTTTCTAAGAAATTTGACCAATGTACTTGTAAAAAAATTTAGCAAATTCCTAAAGGTTACTTTTGAAGTATAGGCTGTTCTCAGTTGAGCACTGACAAATAATAGTCATAGAGTTGAAGATATCTTAACTGTTTTTCTACTATGACTCAGTGGCTGATTTAATCATATAATGTTACCCAGACACTAAAAAACAGTTTCAGATTTTCATAAAGAGTCATATTCTTCAGTTATTTTCTCTTTTCTTTATTCCACATGGTGGAAATTTCAGTTCACTATTTGGCAGTCAGATGTATTTACCAAGCAATACCTTATACCAGAATTTTCTACATATTTAAAAAAATATCAATTCCTTCTTTACAATGTGCCTATGACATTCAACAAGCATGGTTTCCATTTCTTTGACATAGAAATTAAAGCAAAGTGAGGTGTTTTACTATAGGCCATACAATAGGTTCCTTCATTTTAGGTCATTACGTTAACACACTAAAACAACAGACCCAGCAGTTAGTCTTTCTGATGATTATCTTTCCATATGTAGTTTTCTCTGGAATTGGGCCCTAAGGAATTAAGAGAAAGTATCTTTATTCTCGGATTTAAAATTCAAATAGATTTCCAGTTATGTATGTTGCACTCTGGCAGGTTTGATGACTTCTGATCTAGCTTACTGTTTGTTTTTTTTTTTCTTTTTCCACACAGATTGATAGAACTACATTCTCCTGATAGCAGGAACACGTTGATCCTACGCTGCAAGGATACAGCCACGGCACACTCCTGGTTCGTAGCTATCCACACCAACATAATGGCTCTCCTCCCACAGGTATTGGCTGAACTCAATGCCATGCTTGGTGCAACCAGTACAGCAGGAGGCAGCAAGGAGGTCAAGCACATTGCCTGGCTGGCAGAACAGGTGGGTTGACAGGCAGGGCAGGGTCCCCCTGGGTCACCATTCAGAGCCAAAGTGTTTCCCCCATTTCATATATCTGTAATATTTATCATGCAGTCAGGTCCTGGATATCTAGCTTGCAGATCTTTTGTTTGTCGGTCTTGTGTTTCTCCTCCCTATCATTTAGTTATTTGTTGCTAATTATCACCTGCACCAGAAGAACTGACTGTCATGATAATCATCATTACAACATAACTAAAAAGATAGTCTTATTACCATCTCTGTCCTTAATGACAGAGGGTAATTTTCATGATTTTAGAGTAGGATCAGCAAAATTTTTCTGCAAAGGGCCAGACAATGTCACAACTACTTGACTCTGCAGTTGCAGCAAGAAAACAGTAGTAGACAGGATGAAAATGGAGGGGTGTGGCTCTGTTTCAATAAAACTTTATTTACAGAAACAGGTACTGGGCTGCATTTGGCCCATAGGCCCTAGTTTCACAACCCCTGTTCTAGTCTACTGTCAGAGTTTCAGGGCCAGAAAGCTTACTCCCCTGTTCTGAGAAAAGCATAAATATGCAAATTATCTTATAAGCCATTCGACACAAATGTACAGTTGTCTTCCACAACTGCAAAATGAAAAAAGGAGAAACAAAACCTAAGGGGACATTGGGTAAAGGGAAAGGAAAAACTTAATCCAAGTTAGATTAAATCCCATTTTGACGAAAGGGAGACTCTGAGTATACATGATGTTACAGTACATCCTTCTTTTGAGTCTTTCACTGTCAGCTGGGGCAAAAGTTGTTGAGAAAGGAAGACTGGACTAAGGGTTCCAAGATGAGTGTTCAAGTGGTAGTTCTGGCTTTCACTGGTTTTAGATCTTTTTAAAGGTTTCTTCATCACTTTGAATCCTAAATCCCTCATGTGTGTCCAGGGGGGCAGGGATTATGTCAATATCAGCCCAGGAATATTTTGTTCTTTTGTTTTTGTTTTGTTTTAACTACAGTTTGTGAGGTCTGGCCTTCCACCTCAACAGGGTTCTGATTTGATAGATCTTTGGTGGGGCCTAGCAGTCTTGTTTGATAGCTTCCCGGGAGATTGTATAGAGACCAACTTTGGACTCTACTAATCTGTTTTTCTTATGACTCTAAAATTTTATAAACATTTCAGATAATAATTTATAATATATTAGAACACAGAATTAACGCCGTGATAATTTTGAGGAAGTATAATTAGGATAACTAAGAAGAGAAGAAACTAATGAAAGTCATGGTATAAGTACTTTTGACTTTGAAAGTTTTAGTATTTTAGTTATGTTTATCATTGTTTCTAAATTTTTTTTAAGTTTTTTATTTTAATTTCAGTATAGTTAACATACAGTGTTATATTAGTTTCAGGTGTACAATATGGTGATTCAGCAATTCTATACATTACTCACTGCTCTTCATGGTAAGTGTACCCTTTAAACCCCATCACCTATTTCACCCATACCTCCATCTACCTCCTTTCTGATAACCATCAGTTTGTTCTCTATAGTTAAGAGTCTGTTTCTTGGAAAATTAATACCTACTCTTCTTAAATTATTCCAAAAAATAGAAAAGGAAGGAAAACTTCCAAATTCATTCTATGAGATCAGCATTACCCTGATACCAAAACCAGATAAAGACACCATTAAAAAAGAGAACTGCAGGCCAATATCCCTGATGAGCGTGGATGCAAAACTTCTTAATGAAATACTAGCAAACCAAATTCAACAATATTATTAAAAAAAATTATTCCCCACAGTCAAGTGGGATTTATTCTGGGGTTTTAAGATGATTCAGTATTTGCCGAAAATCAATCAATGGGATACATCACATCAGTAAGAGAAAGAATAAGAACCATATGATCATTTTAGTAGATGCAGAAAAAGCACTTGACAAGTACAACATCCATTCATGATAAAGCCCTCAACAAAGTAGTTTTAGAAGGAACATACCTCAACATGATAAAGGCTGTATATGAAAAACCCACACTGAATGTAATACTCAATGAGGAAAAACTGAAAGCTTTCCCCCTGAGGTCAGGAACAAGACGAGGATTGCACTCTCACCACTTTTATTCAACATAGTACTGGAAGTCCTAGCCATAGACGTAAGACAACAAAAAGAAATAAAGGCATCCAAATTGGTAAGGAAGAAATAAAACTGTCACTGTTTGCAGATGATGTGATACTCTAGAAAACACAAAGGACTCCACCAAAAAACTGCTAGAATAAGCGAATTCAGTAAAATCACAGTCTACAAAATCAACGTGCAGAAATCTGTTGCATTTTGGGGAGCCTGGGTGGCTCAGTCGGTTGGACATCCAACTTTGGCTCAGGTCATCATCTCACAGCTCGTGAGTTCGAGCCCCATGTCAAGCTCTGTGTGGGAAGCTCAGAGCCTGGAGTCTGCTTCGGATTCTTTGTCTCTCTCTCTCTCTCTTTCTCTCTCTCTCTCTGCCCGCTCATGCTCGATCACTCTCTCTTGCTCTCAAAAATAAACATTAAAAAAAAAGTTATAGAAATCTATTGTATTTCTATACACTAAACAATCCCATTTATACTTGCACCCAAAGTAATAAGATACCTAGGAATAAACCTAACCAAAGAGGTCAAGGACTTGTACTCTGAAAACTGTAAAACACTGATGAAAGATTGAAGATGACACCAAGATATGGAAAGACGTTCCATACTTGTGGATTGGAAGAACAAATATTGTTAAAATGTCTATACTACCCAAAACACTCTACACATTTAATGTAATCCCTATCAAAATATCAACAGCATTTTTCACAGAACTCAAACAAAGAAAACTAAAATATGTATGGAACTGCAAAAGACCCCAAATAGCCAAAACAGTCTTGAAAAAGAAAAGCAAAGCTGGAGGCATCACAATTCTGGACTTCAAGTTATATTACAAAGCTGTAGTCATCAAAACAGTATGGTACTGGGACAAAAGTAGACCTATAGATCAATGGAACAGAAGTGAAAAATCAGAAATAAACCCACAATTATATGGCCAATTAATCTTCACCAAAGGCAAAAAGAATGTCCAGTGGGAAAGAGAATGTCTTTTCAACAAATGGTGCTGGGAAAACTGGACAGCAACATGAAAAAAATGAAACTGGACTACTTTATTACACCATACACAAAAATAAATTCAAGATGGATTAAAGACCTAAATGTGAGACATGAAACCATAGAAGTCCTAGAAGAGAGCACAGGCAGTAATTTCTCTGACATTGACCGTAGCAACACCTTTCTAAATATGTCTCCTGAAGCAAGGGAAGCAAAAGGAAAAATAAACTCTTGGGACTATATCAAAATAAAAAGCTTCTGCACTGGGGCACCTGGGTGGCTCAGTCAGTTAGGTGTCTGACTGCTGATTTCAGCTTAGGTCATGATCTCACTGTTGGTGAGGTTGAGCCCCACATTGGGCTTCATGCTGACAGTATAGAGCCTGCTTGGGATCCTCTCTCTCTCCTTCTTTCTCTGCCCTTCCCCTGTTCATGCTCGCTCACATGCTCTCTCTCTCTCTCTCAAAATAAATAAATAAAATTTAAAAAAAAATAGCTTCTGTACAGCAGAGTAAACAATCAACAAATCTAAAAAGTAGCCAAATGGGAGAAGGTATTTGCAAATGACATATTCGATAAAGGGTTAGTATCCAAAATATAAAGGAACTTCTAAAACTCAACACCCAAAAAGCAAATAATCCAATTTAAAAATGGAGAGAATTCATGATCAGACGTTTCTCCAAAGAAGACCAACAACAGACACATGAAAAGATGGTCAACATCACTCAACACCAGGGAAATGCAAATCAAAGCTACAATGAGATATAACACCCCACACCTGTCAGAATGGCTAAAATAAAAAACATAGGAAACAACAGGTGTTGGCAAGGATGTGGAGAGAAAGGGGACCACTTGTGCAGTTGGTAGGAATGCAAACTGGTGCAGCCACTGTGGAAAACAGTATGGAGGTTCCTCATAAAGTTAAAAATAGAACTACCTTATGATCAGACTACTGGGTATTTACCCAAAGAATACAAAAAACACTAATTCAAAAGTATACATGCACTGTTATGTTTATAGCAGCATTATTGACAGTAGCCAAGGTATGGAAGCAGCCCAAGCATCCATCAATAGATGAATGTCTGAAGAAAATGTGGTATATAGATACAATGGAATATTATTGAGCCATAAAAAAGAATGAAACCTTACCATTTACAATGACATGAATGGGGCTAGAGAGTATAAGGCTAAGTGAAATAAGCCAGTTAGAGAAAGACAAATCACCATATAATTTCACTCATGTGGAATTTAAGGAACAAAATAAACAAGCAAAGGAAAAAAACTAAGACAAATCAAGAAACAGACTCTTAACTATAGAGAACAAACTCATGGTTACTGGAGGGAAAGTGAGGGAGGGATGGGTAAAATAAGTAATGAGGATTAAGGAGTGCACTGGTTGTAATGAGCACAGGGGTCATGTATGAAATTGTTTGAATTACACCTGAAACATAATACTGTATGTTAACTAACTGGAGTTAAAAACTTAAAAAAAAATAAAATGCACTTTTTATCCTCAAAAAAAAAAAAAGTGTTTCTTGATTTGTCTCTCTCTTTTTTTTTCCCCTTTGTTTATTTGTTTTATTTTTTAAATTCCACATATGAGTGAAATCCTATGGTATTTGTCTTTTTCTGACTTATTTCACCTAGCATGGTAATACACTCAGGGTCCATCCATGTCATTGCAAATGGCATGATTTCATTGTTTTTATGGCTGAATAATATTCCGTGTGTGTGTGTGTGTGTGTGTGTGTGTGTGTGTGTATGTATATGTATATATATATGTATGTGTATACATGTGTGTGTGTGTATATATATATACAACATCTGTTTTTTTAAGATTTTATTTTTAAGTAATCTCTACACCCAGCGTGGGGCTCAAACCACTAGATCAAGAGTTGTACACTTTACTGACTGAGCCAGTCAGGCACCCCTGTACCACATCTTTAATCAGTTATCTGTCAATGGATACTTGGGCTGCTTCCATAGATTGGCTATTGTAAATAATGCTGCTGTAAACATAGGGGTGTGTGTATCTTTTTGAATTAGTATTTTTGTATTCTTTGGGTAAATACCCAGTAGTATTACAATCCTACTGGATTGTGGGGTAGTTCTATATTTAATTTTTTTAAGACCCTCCATACTTTTCCACAGTGGCTTCACCAGTTTGCGTTTCCACCAACAGTGCATGAAGGTTCCTTTCTCCCCCACATCCTTGCCAACACTTGTTGTTTCTTGTGTTTTTTATTTTAGCCATTCTGACAGGTATGAGGTGATATCTCATTGTAGTTTTGATTTGCACTCTCCTGATAATGAGTGATGTTGAGCATCTTTTTTATGTCTGTTGGTGATCTGAATGTCTTCTTTGGAGAAGTGTCTGTTCATGTCTTCTCTCCATTTTTTAATTGAATTATTTGTTTTTTGGGTGTTGAGTTACATAAGTTCATTGCTTCTAAATTTTTATATGCTGAGGGGCGCCTGGGTGGCTCAGTCGTTGAGCGTCCGACTTCGGCTCAAGTCATCATCTCACAGTTAGTGGGTTTGAGCCCCGCGTCGGGCTCTGTGCTGACAGCCTGGAGCCTGCTTCGGATTCTCTGTCTCCCTCTCTCTCTGCCCCTTCCCCACTCTCATTCTGTCTGAATCTCTCTCAAAAATAAATAAACATTTAAAATAAATAAATAAATACATACATACATACATACATACATAAAATTTTATATGCTGATTGAAAAACTCAATTGAGTAGTAATTGTGCTGTGCTTTCAGCCATGTTAGAAATGTTCATGATTTTAAAAGGTAATACATTCACATGGTTCAAAGGTCAGAATAAAAAGTTAATAGGTGAAAAGTCTTTCTTTCCTTTCTGTCCCCCATCTAGCCAATTCCCACCCTTTTCCCCTAGAGAGGTAATCACTTTCATTCCCTTCCAGACAATCACTTGAGAGTGTCTTTATGCAAATAAAAGCAAATATGAACACATATTCTTTTTTTCTATAAGAGAAGACAACATATTATGCATACTACTTTATACCTTGTTTTTTTTTTCATTAATATATCATGGCAATCTTTCCGTATCAGTGCAGAGAGAGCATTCTTTCTCATAACTGTATAGTTTTCTATTGTGTGGCCATAATTAAATAAGCACTCCTCCCAGTTTTGTTACAATCTTTTGCCATTATAGACGATGGTACTGTGAATGACCTTGTAGTTTATCCTTCCATACATATGCGATCCATGGTCTTTGGTTTCCAAGTTCATATATACCAGATAATAAGGGAACCTGTATTATCTGAATATATTTGGTTCTTAAGTTTACAGGAGTGAGTAGTAAAACTTTGGTTAGTAAGGGATTTATCCAAAAATGTAACTGATGCAACAGTTCCTGTATCTGGATATTGAGAGCTTAGAAAGTAGGGGATATTTCTATACCTGGAGAAGAAATCTCCAGAAGTGCTGGGTCCCAGGGTGTATGAATTATCTATCGCTATATGAAAAATGACTCCAAAACTTAGTGGCTTTAAAATAAATATTTACTTCATATAGTTTCTAAAAATCAGGAATAGGGGAGTGGTATAACTGGGTGATTTTGGCTTGGGATCCCTTGTGACGTTGCAGTCAAACTGTTAGCGAGGGAGCAGTCATCTGACAGCTTGACTGGGGTGTTGGCAGGTCCGCTTCTAGTATGATTCATTCACGTGGCTGTTGGCAGAAGGCCTCAGTTATCTGCCATGGAGGCCTTGGTGCAGGGTCTCCTGAGTGTCCTTAAGACATAGCTACTTGTTTTCCTCAGAGTGAGTGATCTGAGAGAAAGAATAAGATAGAAGCCACAGTGCCATTTTTTGACCTAGTTTCTTCTGCTTTTTTTCTTTTCATTAGCAGCGAGTTACTAAGTTCACTCTACACCCAAAGGTTCCACCTCTTAAAGGGAAGAGTAGTAAAGAATTTGTGGACGTAATGTTTTAAAAAGGGTATATGCATTTGTAATTTTGATAAATGTTGCCAAATTGCCTTCCATCAGATTCCCACCAGCAATACATGAGAGCTGTCAGACTTTCAAAGTGAAATTAATTTAGTTTATGCTACACAAAGACAAGTAGAAAGGAGAAAAATAAAGCCACCAGTTCATTACAATATGTACTTTATGGGCCATATTTATGTGGTGAGTCTTCCGATCAATTTTGAGCTCTTAGAACACAGGAGCACATTTTTTCCCCAAATCTTTCCTGCTTCCAAAGAACTTAGCCTGATGCTATGTATACTGTAGATGCTCAGTAATTTTTTTGTGTATGTTTATACGTATGTATAAGAAAAGCAGAGAAGTCACTAACTATAAAATATTATCCAAGAACACAAGCTCAAGTTTGGGAAATAATACTAAGTGAGAAAGTTTAATCACTTTGAAAAATCGTACCACTGAACTAATTCCAAGTACTATTTCTAAAATACTCTTGATTTTTACTTTTTTGGGGGGTTACCCAAATCAGAGTATAGGGTTTTCAAGCAAGACTAGATACATTTCTCAGAAGTGTTATATTGAGTTTATGTATCTGATAAAGGTTGGACTAAGCAAATGCCAAAACTTTTCTAATTGGAACATTGTTTAATTCTTTGAGTGTGAAAATGGTCAAAATAATTTTATATTATATAATCTTTTCAATATAGATAAGCATTTCTTTTAGCATGAGATATATTTATTGAAAATCTTGTATACATGAAGTTGTTTCAGTTGTACTTAGAAAAGATAGTCATTTTACAGGGATAAATTTAGGAAGGATCATTAATTTAACTTTAAATAGTCTCTCATTTATCTTTTTTGTTATTTCACATTGTTAAAAACTCAGTTTGCTTAAAACAGGGAAAACCTATAATACAGGTAGTTGATAACCAATAGATAAGCTCTTCTCTGCATAGGGACTTCTGTCTCTTCATTGATACTGATTTTTATGTAACTGATAGTTTACTTTTTAGTTGGTTATAGTCTTAAAAGAGAATTTTAAGTCCACCAAATGGGGGACGTATTTATCTTTAAGACCAGTAGTTTTTAGGCTTTTGAGTATTCATTAGAAAAGACAAGACAGCCAAAGAAAGCTTTGTTTCCACAGCTTTGTTCCTGATCATTCTCAAAATGTGTAAAGACTCAAATTAGAGCATACACACTAAATCAGCATTACTGGAACGGTTTATTTAGTTTCTTCTCTGTTTTCTATCCTAATAACAAAATAAAGAACAGAAGTACATCACCTATCAAAAAGATTGATTTATAGGATTAAGGATTTAGGGAATGAATAGTAACCATTAGTTTTTCATGTTTAGTGCTCTACAACTTTATTAAAAAATAAAATCTGGAGAAGGCTGTTGTTTGGCCAGGTGTGTGTATGTGTGGGTGTTGAAACCCAAACAGACCAGAACCCTAACATTAGTATCCCTTTTTTCTCTGGCCAAAACCTTAATAGTGGAGCCCCAAGGCTGCTTGGACTGCTACCACAACAAAAACACATACTGTCTCTAGCAGGCAGCATTTTTACTCCAGTGAGAGCAAATAGTATCCTTATAACTTCAGGCGAATAGGCAAACAGAATGACTTAAATTGACGTTTCTTTTTTCTACAATGGTAAGTAGAAGAGGAAAAAGAAGTTCTCCAAACACTGACTCCAAAGGTCCAAAGAATAGTTTTGAAAAATTGTGGGTCTTCTAAAATATTTTTTTAATGCTTATTCATTTATTAGAGAGAGAGAGAGAGAGAGAAAGAAACAGAATCCAAAGCAGGTTCCAAGCTCTGAGCTGTCAGCACAGAGCCCAAGGCGGGGCTCGCGCTCACAAACCATGAGATCATGACCTGAGCCAAAGTCAGACACTTAACTGCCTGAGCCACCCAGGTGCCCCTAAAAGTTGTTAGTTGAACAAAAAGTTCTATCTTAAAAGTGGATATTGTTTGTATTGATAATAGCGATTTTCTTTTATTGCCTAAAATATCTTCTATGGGAAGAAATGCATTTAATTTGGGTTTTCCAGCTGCATATACTCTGATCGAGCCTTTAAAATCTCTCTTGTAACTGAGAGGAAAAGTTAATTTTAAAAAGTCAGTTTGCTATTTTAACCTCTTTGAAAGATAGATTTTATGTTATAGTAGTTCCCCTTCTGTATGGGGGATATATTTCTTCTTTTTTTTATGTTAATGTTTATTTATTTTTGAGAGAGAGAGAGAGAGCACACAAGCTGGGAAGGGGCAAAGAGAGGGAGACAGTGGATCTGAAGTGGGCTCTACACTGACAGCACAGAGCCTGCTGTGGGACTTGAACTCATGAACTGTGAGATCAGGACCTGAGCCAAAGTCAGACACTTAACAGACTGAGCCACCCAGGCACCCCAAGTGAGGGGATCTGTTTCAGGACCCCCAGTGGATGGCTGAAACCACAGGTAGCACTGAATGTAAAATATATATAATGTTTCTTCCTATTCTTATGTACATGTAATAAAATTTAATTTATAAATTAGGCACGGTAAGAGGTTAACAATAGCTAATAATGAAAAAGAAGAATTATAACAGTATACTATAATAAAGGCTATATGAATGTGGTTTCTTTCTCTCACAATATCTTATTGTACTGTATTAGCTCTTTTTGTGATGATGTGAGATGATAAAATGCCTGTGTGATGAGGTGAAGTGAGGTGAATGATGTAGGCATCATGACATAGCATTAGGCAATGATTGACCTTCTGACCATACATCAGAAGGAGGATTATCTGCTTCCTGACCATGGTTGACTGTAGGTTTTGAAATCGTGAAAAGCAAAACCATGCCTAGGGAAGACTACCGTATCTTTCCTACTGCAGCATTATCCATAACAATCTCAGAGACAAAGACTTAGAAATCCCTTTGGGTTATCTTGACCCAAAAATGTAAGAATCCAAGACAACCTCTTTAGAACTGATATTTTCCCTCCAGAGTTACCCATAGACTAAATATAGAATCTTAGAAAGCTTGGGTTCACTGTCCAAAGAAGTATAACTATTTCTACAGTACTTTGCTGGAATCTCAGAGTTGGGTCATACCTTTTGTGCTTTCAGCACATCCAAGAACATGAGGCATTTCCCTGGATAGAATTCATTTCCAACTCCTGGAATTAGCTGATGGCTGTAACTATGAGGGGAAAGTTCTGGTAAATAGATGTTATAACACAGAACCGAACCACTCAGGCCACTTTTCAGATTATAGATACATTCTTAAGGTGCTCTGACATGTCCAAATTACCTTCAGAAATCATTAAGGAAGAAAATATAAGAAGTAGCTTTAAAGATAACTCTTTGAGAGATAAGTGATTCATCAGTTCGATATCTCCTTGAAGCCACCAGTGATAGCTGAAGGATCGTTGTTAAAATAACACTATCATTAAGCATTCCCTGTTCCTCATCTCATGGGGGAAATTTTTTGATATACCAGGGCTTTTCTTGAGCATCGTCTTTTGCTTTTTGGCTTTGGGTCCTTGACAGTATGGATAAAGAGTAGTTGTTTTCCTACATTTTTAAGCCCTCACAGAGTTAACTGAACTTTATGTACGTAAATGCAATGGTACATTTAAAACAGAAACAGAAACTTCCTAAAATATAATGGGCAACTCTATAAAAACAGAGTCCTATCACTAGATAATGTCTGTAACTCTGGGAGAGCTTTTTTCAGATTGCACAGTCCACCTCACACTCCTATTGGAGAATCCCAGCCAGTGGAAAGGAACCTGATGGGATGTTTCCTGTTCCTCAAGTCTGTTAGGATCAGGGAACAAAATGGAGACCCACAATGTTAGACCATCACTGAAGGGACTTTTACAGCTATATATCATTATAGTTAGCTCTGCTTTCTGGATTTTACCATTGTAACAGGCAAAGCTAGATGGTGGAAGACAACAGTGGAGACCTGTCCTTATGGCTGTGACTGAGAAGGATTTGCTGCTTTATGACTGTATGCCATGGACAAGGGATGCCTGGGCATCACCATGTCATAGCTACCCCCTTGTTGCTACAAGGTAAGTCTGATGACAAAAAAAAAAAAAAAAAAAAAAAATAGCTATCCTACTCTAAACCTAAAAAAAATGTAAGGTGAATTCTATTATCTTCGTTTTTTAAAATAGCATTTAAGTTGTTGGTTGAGATATAGTTGGTTGAGACAAAAACTTATCTTTCACAACCTTATTATTTTGCAGCTCCTAGCTCAGAATAAATGTTTTCTTTCATTAGAATTTTTTTTAAGTTGTTGAAGCAGATTCTTAATTGCTCCCTTCAAATCTTGCTTAGTCATGAAGATAAATAGTAGGGTTTTTTTCTTCCTTTACTTTATTGACTGTGACTAGAAAACCACTGAAATTGTGGCAGCCTTTTGACTGAGTGATGAAATCATATAAACCAGAATGTGGTACTGTGGATAAGCCACATAACTCAGCCAAAATATTCTTCAATTCTATCTCTGGCATAAGAGCACACAGTTTTGGTGCCAGCAAATAAACATTGATTTGACCTGAAGCAACAGGATGTTTCTAGCATGCCAGATGTGGAGAGTTGGAAGGGAAAAGAATAGAGATATGTAGATTCAGGGGCCAAGATATCTTCAGATGTAACTGGAAACTAGTGTGAGACTAGAAAACATTTTCACATTCAGCTTTATTTGGGCTTAAAAAAAATAATCCAGTTTTGAAGTAACTCAAAAATTACACATTAAGAAGGAACTCCACAGAAAAGTATTGGGTAGAAAAAAAAAAAAAAAGCTAAATGATAGAGTCACCCCTGGTATGTCCCCCAGGGAGCAGTGTGGTTGTGGGGTCAGGGGGATGATGGGGTTCCTGCTTTGAGTAGACAAAGATTCATGTGAAGAAGAATATTCTTTAAATTATAGGAAGACTTGCACGTTTTATAGGATTTCCTTCAATTTGCCAAGTTCTTTTATATATGCCATTTTCATAAAAATATAATTAAAAAAAATTTTTTTAACATTTATTTATTTTTGAGAGACAGAGACAGACAGAGCATGAGCAGGGGAGGGGCAGAGAGAGAGAAGGAGACACAGAATCTGAAGCAGGCTGCAGGCTCTGAGCAAGCTGTCAGCACAGAGCCTGATGCGGGGCTCGAACCCACAAACTGTGAGATCATGACCTGAGCCGAAGTCGGATGCTCAACCGATTGAGCCACCCAGGTGCCCCTCATAAAAATATAATTTTTATATAGCTTTTAGGAGTTTCTCTGTAATTTAGAGCTGGAGCACCTAGATCACAGAATAGTGATAAAAGATTTGTTGAGCCTCAGAATTAGGCAGGTGCGCCCTCATTAATTCCTTGAGGACATAAGGGTCCTGCAGAAAGACTGAATTTATCAGTTTCTCTGGTTTTGTTCCCCCCCCTCCAGATTTTTTTTAATTCCCACTAAATTATACCTTTTGAGGTCAAGAACTATGACTTTGTCATCTCAGCACTCCCATGATGCTTTGCATATAGTGGGCCCTCAATAAATCTTAATTGAGTTCAATTCTATTACTTAAATTATAGTTTCTTGGTCATGGTTACATTGGGAGTCTGACAGGAATCCTATGAAAACATGTAGACCTATCAGTAGTTATAATTATATCAATTAAATCTGTATTTCCCAAAATTTAGAGTTTATGAATATGACTATCGAGATTTCTTAAGTTTAAATTTTATGGAAGAAGCTTCTACTTCAGTTATGATCGTGCAATGCAAGGAGGGTAGCTTTATCCTTACACATTTCCCTAATTGTGTGTCACTGGAGGCATGGAGCAGAAATCTGTGACATCCCATAGATGAGTTCAATACTAGAAGGTACAGTCCTATAAACAGATAAGTTCTGGCCATTGACATACAGGGCCTAGATCCCGAAAGTACTTCGTACTAAAGAAGGAAATGGGGTGGTTCTGTGTATACTATCAGTGTGGCATTAACTTGCAAATAGGGAAAAGAGATAAGTAAGTTTTAAGAGCTAAAACTCTAAAACTCTTAGGAGAAAATACAGGAGTTTATCTTCATGACCTTGGTTTAGGCAGAGCCTTCTTGGATAGGACACCGAAAGCATAAGGAACAAGAGAAAAAATAAATTGGTCTTAATTAAAATTAAAAACTTTTGTGCTTCAAATGTCACCATCAAGAAAGTGAAAAAACCCACAGAATGGGGGAAAATATTTGTAAATCATCTAATTTGGGACTTGTATCTAGAAAATAAAAGGACGGTTACAACTCAATAATAAAAATGTAAATTACCAATTAAAAATGGGGAAAGGGTCTGAATAGACATTTGTCCAAAGAAAATATTCAAATGGGCAATAAGCACATGAAAAGATGCTCAACATGAGGGAAATGCAAATTGAAACTACATTGAGATACCACTTCCTACCCACAAGATGGCTATAATTATAAAACAAGTGTAGACCAGGCTGTGGAGAAAATGGAACCCTCATACACTGCTGATGGGATTGTAAAATGGTGCAATTGATGTAGAAAACAGTCTGACAGTTCCTCGCAAGGCTAAACATTGAGTCACCAAAAGGAATGAAAACTTATGTCCACTCAAAAACTTATACAGGAATGTTCATAACAGCATTATACATACCACCCAAACAATGAAAATGACCCAAGTGTCTACCAAGTGGTAAACAAACGTGGTATATCCATACAATGAAATATTATTCATCAGTAAAAAAGAATACACTGCAATGTGGATGAACCTTGAAAACATGCTAAGTGAAAGTAGCCAGACACAAAAGACCACACATTGCATGACTTAGTTTATGTGAAATGGCCCAAGGAGGCAAATCTATAGAAACAGAAAGTTGATTATTCATTACCAGGGAAGGGGCAGGGGTTGGGAGAAATAGGAAGTGATGGCTAATGGGTATAGGACTTCTTTTTGGGGTAACGAAAATGTGCTAAAACTTGAGTGTGGTGATGACTGCACAATTCTGAAAATACTGAAAGCCATTAATTATATCTCAGTAAAGCTGTTATAATTAAAACAACTCCTCCCCCTGCCCCCCAAATCCAAAGATGTAATAGAAGAGACTAAGACCAATCCTTAATAAATTGAGTTTGAGTCCCTATTCTGCCATGTATAGTAGGTAATTGGCAGCATGTTACTTAACCTTTTTGTGCTGTAGAATTTTAATTTATTAAGTGAATCTTAATGAGATAGGGTAGGTGTGAGTATTAGATGAGTTAATACTTGTAAAATGCCTACAATGGTACCTGACACATTGTAAATGCTCAAGTCAATGTTAGCTGCTTTAATTATAATTATTATTTATTATTGAGTGAAAATCTGTCAAAGAGAAATTCTGTGTAAAATGTATAAATGGTTTGTTTCCATTGTTAAAAGAGGAACTTAGTTTGTGTAAGTAGAGAAAGTTTCACGTTAAACTTAAGGAACTAAAATGTATTATTTGGATCAACCTAGACATGCAAATTGAACTTGGCTATCAATTAAATGGGTGGAGCCTGTAGCTCTCTGAACATCTTGTTTCTTAAGAGGTTTAATTAATTTAACAGTAGGGATTCTTTCCTCCTTGTTCAGGAGGTACCAGGGGATTAGGAACTAAGATGGCAGGCAGATGAGAGGTTTATTTTTTCCATGTGGCCTTGTCAGCCAGGTGGAACTGGTTGAAGTCACTGCAAGATAGAATTAAGTGGGGCTTAATCACCCTCTGCCTCCCAGAGCGGGTAGAATTTGGCCACTGAGAGAAACCAAAGGCTGGAACCAGACCAGGAGGTATCCCGCAGAGAGAAGCAAGGCCAGAAAGTGGTACGTTTATGTCTTTTTAGTGTGGGGGGAAAGAGAGGGTTTGAGATTTATGAGTAATGAGAAAGGGCTGAATGTTCACTTTCACTAATTCTAATACTTTGGAAAATGTTCTTATGAGTAGATGAGACAAAGAAAAAAAGATAGTATAAAGACATAGGAAAGGAAAAGAAATCAAGGACCTTGATTACCCACAAAGGTAGGTGGTCCCTGATAAGAGTTAATTGTGGTTTAAAAATCAAAGAATGTTGCTAGAGTAATATAAATTAACATCATTTATTGGCTTGCACATTTACAGATTCCTAGAAACCAAGGTGTGTGTATGTGTATTGTGTACCTAATAGCTAGTACTTCACATTGGTGATGAATTAAATAAAATATGAGAGCGATAAATGAAGAGAATTTTTATTTAATTTATTTAATTTTATTTTACTTATTTCTAGAGAGTAAGTCAGAAACGTGACACAGGTAGAAAAACACAATGGTTTTAAAAAGGCTGTGGATTTTGCAGGATGTGCATTTTGTAGTCTTTTCCTATAAACTTTGATCTTTGACTGAAAGAGAAAAAGATCCAAAGAAAGTGTGGCTACTTTACAGTGTGGAAAATTGAAGTGGTGTTGTGCTTATGGGACTTAGGGGACAAAAGCTGCTAAAACGCCTTTGCATGAGCTCATCTGGCCTCCCCACTAAAGGGGGCCTTTTGGCAGTGTGTTCTAACCAACTGCTGCTCAGCAAGAGTCCGCAGCTGGTTTGAATTAGATTTCTTCTGCCAGATATTTCATAATCAAAACCTGTAGGAAAATTTCTCCTAGACTTTATATTTTTTAACGTCTGTCATGGGATTAACAATCAAACTGAATGTGGTAGAATCCACCCTGGCACTTTCCCCATGCTCTATCTTACTTGGATCATATGTGGAGTAATTTTGAAACCTACGTAACTCTTGCTGAGATAATTCATGTTTAATTGGCATGTTGGTTCTATAGGAACCAGCTCAGGGAGGCAGCTCTCTAAGCATATTTTCATGGACCTCTGAGGATCCCCTCTTCAGGGGGTCTGTGAGTTGAGAACTGTTTTCATAGTAATACTAAGATATTATTTGCTTTTTTCCCTGTTGATATTTGTAGAGAGTTGGTAAAATTGCTGGTGCCTTAGCATGAATCAAGGCAGTTGGCACCAAACTGTATAGATTTGCGGGAGGAGATGGGGAATGCCAGTTTAACCTCAAAGTGCCTTTGTTGGAGCAGTACGAATTATGAGTTTATTTAATCTTAACCCTTGAATATTCATATTTTTAATATTCTGTAAGATGAGGTGGGAAGTACTCACAAAGCACCTCTGCTATGTACTGTAGTATGATAGTTGTCTCAAAGAAAAACAAGTGTGTGGTGGAGTTGCTGGTTTAAGTACCTATGTTTTTTCATGGACTGCCATTTTTTACTTGAAAAAAACAACTTATGGAGAGATGGCAGAGTGGAGTATCCTAAGCTTACCTCATCCCACAGATACAACTAGATAACACATCAATGTAGATAACACAGAAAACGACCCAAGGGCTTGCAGAACAAACCCCACAACTAAAGGTAGAGAAGAGGCTACACTGAAGAGAGTAGAAAGGGCAGAGACATGGTGGGGAGCTAAAAGGACCCTGGCTGTCTGCAGTAGAGAGGGAGCCACCGGCACAGAGAAGGGCAAGAAACAGACTATCACGTCAGGAAGCCTGCACAGGAAAGGCAAATCCCCGTAACATTTGTCTTTGAAACTGAGGGGCTAAATTTCACGAGTTCTTATAACCAGCCATGCTTAAAGTCTGGAATTTTGAAAATCTGTGGGCTTGGCTCTGGGAGAGCCCCAAGGGCTGTAGGAAGCTGAGACCCCACCCTTATAGAGACAGCACAAGAAACACCCAAGGAGATCCAGTGTAGAAGCAGCAGTTTGAAAACACCTGGGTCATATGGGAGGGAGAGTAATTTACTTATCTCCAAGCAGGTCCCAGAGAGGCAGGGATTGCAGAGAGACCCCCTCCAGGAACAAAGGAGCTTATAGGTGCCATTTCTCCATTTCCTTCCCCTGCCCCTCAGCATAAACAGACGGCCATCACTACTCACTACCTAACTTGCTTATAACAAGCCACCCCTTCACCCTGTGCTTCGGTGGATCCACCCTTTTCTTTTTTAATAAAAAGAATTTTTGAGAGGGAGAGAGAGTGTGAGCCGCAGAGAGGCAGGGAGAGAGAGAGGGAGAGAAAGAATCCCAAACAAGCTCTGCACTGTTAGCATGGAGTCCGATGGAGGGCTCAATCTCATGAACTGAATCATGAGATCATGACCTGAGCCAAAATCAAGAGTCAGACACAACTGACTGAGCCACCTATCCACCCTTTCCTGTCACACTTGCCTTTGGGTCCCCTCCTGTAGAAGACCTGCATAAACTTCAACACCATGTCTCCCAACCTGCTCATTTTATTGGGCCTTGGTCCTGGTGGTGGCAGTTGGCCACCTTCCAGGGAGGTTGCATGCACCTTGTTAAACCTTAATCCTCCAACCACACAGGCTTGAGGTGGCCCCCACTGGCCCCAGTGTCCTCAATGGCTGCACATCCCCTGTGGAAGAGGACTGGTGCCACCTTGTGAAATGTACATGCCCCACCCACTACTTTGAAGAGCATCTCTGGCTTTTCTAACACAGAGAAACAGACCCAGAGAGTTAGACAAAATGAGGAGACTTAGGGGGGCACCTGGGTGGCTCAGTTGGTTAAGCATCTGACTTCGGCTCAGGTCATGATCTCGTGGTTCATGGGTTGGAGCCCTGCATCAGGCTCTATGCTACAGCTCAGAACCTGGAGCCTGCTTCAGATTCTGTGTTTCCCTCTCTCTCTCTACCCCTCCCCTGCTCACACTCTGTCTCTGTCTCTCAAAAATGAATAAACATTAAAAAAAAAAAAAATGAGACTGAGGATTATGTCCCCAATGAAAGAACAGGACAAAATCACAGCAAGACAGTTAAATGAAATGGAGATCAATAATATGCCTGATAGAGAATTTAAGGTAATGGTCATAAGATAGACAATGGACTTGAGAAAAGAGTGGAGGACATGAGTGAGACCATTAACAAAGAGATAAAAAAGAACCAGAGTTGAAGAACACAATAAATGAAATGAAAATTCATTAGATGGAATAAACAGCAAGCTAGAGGAAGCAGAGGAACAAATGAATGACCGTGAAGACAGAGTAATGAATGTAATCAAGTTGAGCAGGTTAGAGAAAAAAAAGATTATGTAAAATGAGAATAGACTTAGGGAATTCAGTGATTCCATCAAGCACAATAGCATTCACATTATAGTGATCCCAGAAGAAGAGAAAGAAAAGGGTGCAGAAAGTTTATTTGAACAAATAATAGCTAAAAACTTCCCAGACCTGGGGAAGGAAACAGATATCGAGATCCAGGAGCCACAGAGATCCCCCAACAAAATCAACCCAACGAGGTTCACGCAAAACACATAGTAATTAAAGTGGCAAAAAGTAATGATAAAGAAAACAAATTTTAAAGCAGTAAGAGAAAAGAAGATAGTTACATACTAGGGGACACCCCATTTTTCAGCAGAAACTTTGCTAGCTAGAAAGGAGTGGCATGATATATTCAAAGTCCTGAAAGGGAAAAATCTGCAGCCACGATACTCTATCCAGGAAGGCTATCATTCAGAATAGAAGGAGAGATAAACAGTTTCTCAGACAAACAAAAACTAAAGGAGGTCATGACCACTAAACCAGCCCTCAAGAAATGTTAAAGGGGATTCTTTGAGAGGAAAGGAAAGACTATGAGTATGAAAAGTAAGAAACACAAAAGCAGTAAAAATAGGTATATCTGTAAAAATCAGTCAAGGCATTCACAAAATAAAAGGATGTAAAAAAAATATGTCACCATATACCTAACACGTTGCAGTGGGAGTCAAGAGTGTGGTCAAGCTTAAGTGACAATCAACTTAATATAGACTGCTATATACAGAAGATATTATATACAAATTGAATGGTAACCACAAATCAAAAACCAGTAATTGATATGTAAAGAATAAAGAGAAAGAAATCCAAGTATATCACCGAAGAAAGCCAGCAAACCATGAAAGAGAGCAAGAGAAGAAAAGATCAGGGAAAAACTATCAGAACAACCACAAAACAAGTGACAAAATGGCAGTAAATACGTATCTATCAATTATTACTTTGTTTTTTTTAATATAGAATTTATTGTCAAATTGGGTTCCATATAACACCCAGTGCTTATCCCAACAGGTGCCCTTCTCAATGCCCATCACCCACTTTACTCTGAATGTAAAGGGACTAAATGCCTCATTCCAAAAACATAGGATGACAGAATAAGTAAAAAAAACAAGACCCATCTATATGCTGCCTACAAGAGACTCATTTCAGACCTAAAGATATGTACAAATTAAAAGTGACAGGTTGGAGAAACACTTGTTGAGCAAATGGATGTCAAAATAAAGCCAGGGTAGCAATACTTATATTGGATGAAATAGACTCTAAAACAAAGATTGTAGCAAGAGACAAGTCTGTCAGTATATTAACAAAGTATATAACAAAGTATTTTATTATATGCTATATAATAATAAAGAGGACAATCCAACAAGAAGAAATAACGGTTGTAAATATTTGTGCACCCAACATGGAAGCATGCAAACACATAAAATAGTTAATAACAAACATAAAGAACTAATCAACAGTAACACTATAATAGTAAGGAGCTTTAATACCCTACTTATATCAATGGACAGATCATCCAAACAGAAAATCAATAAGGAAAGAGTGACTTTGAATGATATACTGGACCAGATTGATGTAACATTTATATTTGGAACATTTCATCCTAAAACAACAGAATACACATTATTTTCAAGTACACATAGACCATTTTCCAGATTAGATCGCATATTAGGCCACAAAACAAGTCTCAACAAATTAAAAAAATCACAGTCATACCATGAATCTTTTCTGATCACACTGGTATTAAACTACAACCACAGGAAAATATCTGGAAAGAGCACAAACAAATGGAGGTTAAATAACATGGTACTAAACAATGAATGGGTCAGCCAGGAAATTAAAGAAGAAATAAAAAATTACATGGTGACAAATGAAAATGAAAACACGATGGTCCAGAATCTCTGGGATGCAGCAAAAGTGGTTCTAAGAGGGAGGTTTATAGCAAGAAAAATCTCAAACAACCTAACCTTACAGTCAGAGGAACTAGAAAAAGAAGAACAAACAAAACCTTAAATCAGCAGAAGGAAGGAAATAATAAAGATTAGAGCAGAAATAAATGATATAGAAACCAAAAATCAACAGAACACATCGATGAAACTAGGAGCGATTTGTTAAAAAGATCAACAAAATTGATAAACTTCTAGCCAGACTTATAAAAAGAGAGAAAGGACTCAAACAAAATCACAGATGAAAGAGGAGAAATAACAACCAACACCACAGCAATACAAATAATTGTAAGAGAATATAAGAAAAACTATATGCTAAAAAAATTAGACAACCTAGAAGAAATGGATAAATTTACAGAAACACATAACCTACCAAAACTGAAGCAAGAAGAAATGGAAAAATTGAACAGACCAATTACCAGCAAGGAGACTGAATCAGTAATCAAAAACTCCCAACAAACAAAAGTCCAAGACCAGATGCCTTCCTGGACGATTTCTAGCAGACATTTAAAAAAGAGTTAATAACTGTTATTCTCAAACTATTCCAAGAAATAGAAGAAAAAAAACTTCCAAATTTATTCTATGAGTCCATTATCACCCTGATATCAAAACCAAACAGGGGCGCCTGGGTGGCTCAGTCAGTTGGGCGTCCGACTTCAGCTCAGGTCATGATCTCGAGGGTTGTGAGTTCGAGCCCCGTGTCGGGTTCTGTGCTGACAGCTTAGAGCCTGGAGCCTGCTTTGGATTCTCTGTCTCCCTCTCTCTCTGCCCCTCCCCTGCTCATTCTCTGTCTCTCTCTGTCTCAAAAATAAATAAAACATTAAAAAAATTAAAAAAAAACAAAGACAACACACACACGCCCACACACACACACGCCCACACACACACACACACACACACAAAGTAATGCAGGCCAATATCTCTGATGAACAAAGATGGATAAATCCTCAACAACATACTAGCAATCCAACTTAAACAATACATTTTAAAAAATCACTCACCATGATCAAATGGGATTTATTCCTGGGTTGCTAGGGTGTTTCAACATTTGCAAGTCAATCAATGTGATACATCACGTCTGTAAGAGGAAGGATGAAAGCCATATGATCATTTTAGTAGATGCAGAAAAAGCACTGGACAAAGTATAACATCCATTCGTGATAAAAGCCCTCAACAGAGTAGTTTTAGAGGGAACATACCTCAACATAATAAGACTTCATGTGAAAAACACACAGCGAACATCATACTCAATGGGGAAAAACTGAAAGCTTTCCCCTAAGGTCAGGAACAAGAGAAGGATGTTCATTCTCACCACTTTTATTTGACATAGTATTGGAAGTCCTAGCCATAGCAATAAGAACAAAAAGAAATAAAGGCATCCAAATTGGTAAGAAAGATGTAAAACTTTCACTGTTTGCAGATGATGTGCTACTCTATGCAGCCAACCCAAAAGACTCCACCAAAAAACTGCTAGAACTAATAAACGAATTTAGTAAAATCACAGTCCACAAAAATCAATGTGCAGAAATCTGTTGCATTTCTATATACTAATAATGAAGTAGCAGAAAGAGAAATTAAGAAAACAGTCCCATTTACACTTGCAACCAAAACAATAAGATACCTAGGAATAAACCTAACCAAAAAGGTCAAAGACCTGTACTCTAAAAACTGTAAAACACTGATGAAAGAGATTGAAGACGATACCAAGAAATGGAAAGATGTTCCATGCTTGTGGATTGGAAGAACAAATATTGTTAAAATGTCTATACTACTCAAATAATCTACACATTTAATGCAATCCCTATCAAAATATCAACAGCATCTTTTACAGAACTAGAAGAAAGAATACTAAAATATGTATGGAACTGCAAAAGACCCCAAATAGCCAAAGCAGTCTTGAAAAAGAAAAGCAAAGCTGAAGGCATCACAGTTCTGGACTTCAAGTTATATTATAAAGCTGTAGTAATCAAAACAGTATGGTATTGGGATAAAAGTAGACCTATAGATCAATGGAACAGAAGAGAAAAATCAGAAATAAACCCACAATTATTTGGCCAATTAATCTTCAACAAGGTGGAAAGAATATCCAGTGGGAAAAAGAATGTCTTTTCAACAAATGGTGATGGAAAAACTGGAGAGCAACACACAAGAAGAATGAAACTGGACCACTTTCTTACATCATACACAAAAATAAATTCAAAATGGATTAAAGACCTAAATGTGAGACATGAAACCACTTAGAGTAGAATTCAGTGATTGACCACTTATATACAACACCCAGTGCTCATCACAAGTGCCCTTTTTATTTTATGTCATTTTATTTTGTTTTATTTTATTTATTTTTTAGTGTTTATTTACTTTTGAGAGAAAGAGAGAGAGACACAGAGGCGTGAGTGGGGTAAGGGCAGAGAGAGGGAGACACAGAATCTGAAGCAGGCTCCAGGCTCCGAGCTGTCAGCACAGATCCCAATGTGGTGCTGGAACTCACAGACTGCTAGACCATGACCTGAGCTCAAGTCGGATGCTTAACCGATTGAGCCACCCAGGCACCCCAACAAGTGCCCTTTTTATTTTTATTTATTTAAAAAATTTTTAATGTTTTTATTTAGTTTTGAGAGAGAGAGCAGGCAGGGGAGGGGCAGAGAGAGAGGGAGACACAGAATCCGAAGCAGGCTCCAGGCTCCGAGCCATCAGCACAGAGCCTGATGCAGGGCTCAAACCCACGAACCGTGAGATCATGACCTGAGCCAAAGTCGGACACCTAACCAACTGAGCCACCCAGGCACCCCAACAGTGCCTGTTTTAATACCCATCACCCATCTAGCCCATCTCCCACCCATCTCCCTCTGTCAACCCTCAGTTTATTCTCCATCCTTAAGAGTCTCTTGGGGTTTGCTTCCCTCTCTTCTCTTCCCCCCCCCCCTTTCCCATGTGTTCATCCGTTCTGTTTCTTAAATTCCATATATGAGTGGAATCATATGGTATTTGTCTTTCTCTGATTGACTTATTTCGCTTAGCATGATACATTGTAGCTCATCCTCATGGTTTTAAGTTGCATTTCCCTAATAGCTAATGATGTTGAGCATCTTTTCATGTACTTATTGGGCATGTGTGTATTTTATTTGGAGTAATATCTATTCAAATCCTTGATCCTCTAACTGGGTTGCTTTTTTATTATTCATTTGTAAGAATTCTTTATATATTCTGTAGACAAATACCTTATTAAATATATGACTTGCAAATGTTTTTCCCATTCAGTGGATTGTCTTTCACTTTCTTGATAGTGTCATTGAAACACAAAAGCTTTTGGTGCACCTGGGTGACTCAGTTGGTTAAGCGTCTGACTTTGGCTCAGGTCATGATCTTGAGCTTTGTGAGTTCAGGCCGTGCATTGGGCTCTGTGCTGACAGCTCAGAGCCTGGAGCCTGCTTCAGATTCTGTGTCTCCCTCTCTCTGCCCTTACCCCACTCATGCCTCTGTGTCTCTCTCTCTTTCTCTCAAAAGTAAATAAACATTTAAAAAAATGTTGAAGCAGAAAAACTTTTAACTTTGATAAAGTCCAATTTCTCAGTCTTCTCATATGTTGTGTCTCATTTTTGTGTCTTAATCTGAGAAGGCTTTCCCTAATCCAGGGTTACAAAAATTTACTCGTTTGTGTTCTTCTAAAAGCTTTATAACTCTTACACTTAATTCTTAGAGTCAATTTTTGTGTATAGTATGAAGTAGTGGTCAAATATCATTGTTTTGCTTGGGAATATCCAGTTATCATAGTACCATTTGTTGAAAAGACTATTCTTTTTCCATTAAACTCTCTTGGCAAAAATCAATTGATCATAACTGTAAGTGGTTTTTTTTTTTTTTTTTTTCTTCTGGACTATCAGTTATATACCTGTGGTAAGTTTTGAAATCAGAAGTATGAATCCTTCAATTTTGTTTTTTCAAAATTATTTTGGTGATTGTGAGTCCCTTGCATTTTAATTTGGATGTTAGTATCAGCTTGTTAATTTCTGCAAAAAAAAAGACATGGAATTTGGTAGAGATCACATTGAATCTGTTCATCAATTTAGGAAATATTGCCATCTTAAAAATATTATCTTCTAGTCTGTGACACAGTGTATCTTTTTATTTATTTAGGTTTTTAATTTCTTTTAGCGGTGCTTTGTAGTTTTCTGAGTATAAGTTTTATATTTCATTTGCTAAATTTATTTCCTAAATGGATTGTTTCTTTTAAAAATTTTTAAGTTTATTTATTTATTTTTGAGAGAGAGACACAGTCTACAACCATACCACCCTGAACACACCCGATCTCGTCTGATCTCAGAAGCTAAGCAGGGTTGGACCTGATTAGTACTTGGATGGGAGAAAGAGAGAGAAAGACCGGGGTGGGGGGGGGGGGCGTGGGGAGGGAGGGGGGGCAGAGAGAGAGAGAGAGAGAGAGAGAGAGAATCCCAAGCAGGCTCCACACAGTGGCACAGAGCCCAATGTGGGGCTTGAATTCTAACCATGAGATCGTGACCTGAGCCAAAACCAAGAGTCAGATACTTAATCAACTGAGTTACCCAGGCGCCTCGGATTGTTTTCTTAATTTCCTTTTTAGATTGTTTGGTGGTAGTGTATATAATCAAGACATTAATTTTTATATCTTGATCTGCATTCTTGTTCAACTTATTAGCTTAATAGGTTTTTAGTGGATTCCTTGGGACTTTCTATGTACAAGATCATATCATCTTCAAATAAGAGGTAGTTGTACTACTTTCTATTCTGAGTGCCTATTATTTCATTTTCTTGCCTCGTTGCTCTGGCTAAAATCTCCAGTAAATGTTGAATAGAAGTGGCAAAAACAGACATCTTTGTTTCCCAATCTTAATGGGAAAGCATTCAGTCTTTTACTGTTAAGTGTGATGTTAGCTGTGGGCTTTTCATAGATGCCCTTTATCAGGTTGAATAAATTCTCTTCCATGTTTTTGGGGTATTTTCTTCATGAAAGGGTTTGGGGTTTGTCAAATGCTTTTTCCATGTCTAATAACAATGATCATGTGGGTTTGTCCTTTATCTGTTTATATGGTATATTACCATATTGATTTTCAGGTGTTAAACCAACCTTGCACTTACAGGATAGATCTTATTTGGTTATGCTAGATTGAATTTGCTAGTATTTTAATGAGGATATTTGCGTGGTATTGGAGTACTACTGGCTTCATAGAATGAGTTGGGAAGTGTTCCTTTGTCTTTTTTTTTTTTTTTTTTTTTGAAGAGTTCATAAAGATTGGCATTAATTCTTTTTTTTTTTTTTTTTTTTTAATATTTGGTAGAATTCACCAGCAATGCCATCTGGGCTTGAGATTTTTTTCTTCATGGGAAGTTTTTCACTGTTAGTTGAAGGGATTTTTAAAATATATTTTGTTAGCACTCAGTACTTTCTTAGACAATATTCTGCTCTTTCTCTTGTATCTAAAAATAGTTTTTAGTTCATGAATGTTACATGTCTTTGTCCTTGAAACTCTGTTCTTAAGAAATCTCATGGGGGGCGCCTGGGTGGCTCAATCAGTTGAGTGTCCGACTTCAGCTCAGGTCATGATCTCACTGTTCATGGGTTCAAGCCCCACATCAGGCTCTGTACTGACAGCTCAGAGCCTGGAGCCTGCTTTGGATTCTTTGTCTCCCTCTCTCTCTGCCCCTCCCCACTTGCAGTCTGTCTCTCTTTCAAAAATAAACATTAAAAAAAAAAAAGTATGGGACAGAGTATATACAATGTATGATAGAAACTCTAGGGTTTTTTGCTAATTGTTTCTCAGTATTTTCTCTTCTGTACTTTGTTTCATTGCTGCCTCATACTTGATTTGAACCTTCTCTCCAAAACATTAGTTAAGGCTCTCATTTTGTTACATCTAAAAGTATTTCAAGAGCATCACTACCTAGCCCCCCACAAATGAGTTTGAACCCACTTTTTAAAGCAAAAAGATGGGGGCAGCTAGGTGGCTCAGTTGGTTAAGCATCCATCTTAACCAGGTCATGATCACATGGTTGGTGAGTTCAAGCCCCACATTACTATCAGCACAGAGCTTACTTTGGATCCTCTGTCTCCCTTTCTCTCTCCCCTCTCCACTCCCCCCCCCCCGCCCCCACTGCTCACGCTCACACTCTATCTCAAAAAGAAATAAACATTTAAAAACAAACAAAAAGGTGTGTCTGGGTGACTCAGTCAGTTAAGTGTCCAACTTTGGCTCGGGTCACGATCTCATGGTTCATAGGTTCGAGCCCCACGTCGGGCTCTGTGCTGACAGCTCAGAGCCCGGAGCCTGCTTTGGATTCTGTGTCTCCCTCTCTGTCTCTGTCCCTCCCCTGCTGTGCTCTCTCTCTCTCTCTCTTTCAAAAGTAAATAAACATTTTAAAAAATAATAAAAATAAAAACAAGCAAAAAAGTAAAAAGATGGCACATCATTTTTTGTTTTTTTAATATAATGGAACAGTATCACATTTCAAGTGAATGGAAGTGAAGAGTTATAGTCGAGTAGCTTCAAAATTTAGAAAATCAGTTTTCACTGGCTATTTACTTTAGGAACAGAAATTAATTATGTCTCATTCTTATCATAATGTGCACAGCCTAAAAAATATACGCTCTCTGAACAGACTGAAGGTCAAAGTCCCCAGGCACAACATTTATCACAAATAATGGTCCCTGCTCCAGTCAACCAGGAGTTAGATGAAGAAATGTTCACGTAAGCATTTCATTGAAACCCTTGAGATGCACAGTAGTTGATACGACTTACTGGCTTCAACTCACCATTCTACTTTGTTTCTGAGTTGTACCCCTTTAGATACCTAATGTAAGTAGAGTCAGGCAGTATTTGTCTTTTTGTGACTAGCTTATTTCACTTAGTATAATATCTAAAAGGTTCTTGTGTGTTATAGTATATGACAGGATTTCCTTCTTCTTAAGGCTGAATAATAATCTATTGTATGTAAATGCCACATTTTTCTTCAGTCATTCATCTGTCAGTAGACATTTAAGTTGCTTCCACCTCTTGGCTATTGTGGATAATGTTGCAGTGAACATAGATGTAAAATATCTCAGGAATCTGATTTCACTTCTTTTGGATATATACTAAGAAGTGAGTCTTTTGCCCATTTTTCACCTGGGTTTTTTTGTTTTCTTATTGTTGAATTTTAAGAGTTCATTGTTTATTGTGGATATTAGTCCTTTATCAGGTATTTGTTTTCCATATATTTTTTCCTACTCTGGCTTGTCTTTTCATTCTTTTAGCAGTGTCTTTCAAAGAGCAGCAGTTTTTAATTTATGAAGTCAAACTTAACACCTTTTTTCTTTTGTGGATCATGTTTTTGGTGTTGTATCTTTTAAAGTTTTTTTTTTTAATGTTTATTCATTTTGAGAGAGAGAGAGGCAGAGAGAGAGGGAGACACAGAATCCGAAGCAGGCTCCAGGGTCCAAGCTGTCAGCACAGAGCCCAACGCAGGGCTCGAAATCATGAATCGTGAGATCATGACCTGAGCCGAAGTCGGACGCTCAACCAACTGAGCCACCCAGGTGCCCCTGGTGTTGTATCTTTTTAGATCACCTAGATTTTCTCTTTTAATGTCTTCTGGAAATTTTATACTTTTACATTTCACATTTAGATCTAACATTCATTTTTAATTAATATTTGTGAAAAGTGTAGGGTCTTCCAAACAGAAAGCACCAAGCCTACATGGGTTCATTGATAAATTCTACCAAACATTTAAGAAAGAAATTCCGGGGCACATGGGTGGCTCAGTCGGTTGAGTGTCCTGACTTCAGCTCAGGTCATGATCTTGCAGTTTGTGAGTTCGAGCCCCACATTGGGCTCACTGCTGTCAGCCTGTCAGTGCAGAGCCTGCTTCAGATCCTCTGTCCTCCCCACCTGCCCCTCCCCCACTTATGCGCCTTCCCAAAATAAATAAATATAAAAAAAAATTCCCTACAATCCCTTTCCGAGTATAGAAGCAGAGGGAATACTTCCTAACTCATTCTGTGAGGCTCACATTACCCTAATATCAACACCAGACAAAGACATTATAAGAAAACTGTAGACCAGTATCTCTCATGAACATAAATGCAAAAGTCCTCAACAAAATATTAGCAAAATGAATTAAAAAAAGTATAAAAAAAATTATACACCATGACCAAATGGGATTTATCCCACATATGCAAGACTGATTCATTATTCAAAAATCAATTAAAGTAATCCATCATATCAACAAGGTAAATAAGAAAAATCATATGACTCTATCAAGAGATGCAGAAAAGGCATTTGGCAAAATCCAACACCCACTCATAGTAAAAAAAAGTAAACTAGGAATAGAGAGGAACATTCTCAACTTGATAAAGACTACAAAAAATCTATTGCTAACATCATACTTAATGGGAAGAAACAGGAAGTTTTCCCACTAAGGTCAGGAACATGGCAAGGATGTCCTGTCCCCTCTTGCCACTCCTTTTCAACATCATACCAGCAATGCTTAGTTGCTAATGCAACTAAGAAAAGAAGGTAAAAGGTATACAGATAAGTGATTGCCGGGAGGAGAGGTGGATGAATAGGCATAGCACAGAGGATTTTTAGAGCATTGAAAATACTCTGCATATTATAATGATGGATATATGTCATTACACATTTGTCCAAACCTATAGAATGTACAACACCAAGAGTCACCCCTAAAGTAAACTGTAGACTTTGGATGATTATGATGTGTTAGTGTAGGTTCATTCTTGGTTTTTAAAAAAAAATTACCGTCAAGTGAGTGATGGTAATAGGGGAGGCTGTGCATGTGTGGGGGCTTAACACTTCCTAACCAAAACTGAATCTTTTTTTTTTTTTTTTTTTGGTATGTATAGCCTTTTGAGAGCATAAAAAAGCCAGTGGAAAATTGGGCATTAGCCCATCCAACCCAGTGTTCTGCCTGTGACAATAGGGGTCATTTTATGGGAAAACAGAATAGCATATACTTCAAAGACTATATAATATTGTTTTGAAATGTACTTTTCCAATAACTGCTGAGGGCTTTTCTAATTTTTTGCTTATTTTTCAGTATATGGCTGACATGTTCCTGTAATGATACATTAATTACTTTTTGATCTTTGCCCTTTTTGTGATCCTAGGTTGGTTCATTCTGGCTCTGGATGTCGATCACCCTCACTTGGATCTGACCTTACATTTGCTACTCGGACGGGCTCTCGGCAGGGCATTGAGATGCATCTCTTCAGAGTGGAGACACATCGGGATCTGTCAACCTGGACCAGGATACTTGTTCAGGGTTGTCATGCTGCTGCTGAACTAATTAAGGAAGTCTCTCTAGGTATAGATCCTGATGTATCACTTCTAGCAGTAGTTAAATGGAACTGTTATACTTTATTTTAAAGTAAAAACTATTAACATATGTGCCAGACTTAAAAATATTCCAAAATATGGCAGCTTAAAATTATCATGATAGAAAGAAACCTGGTTTTTCTGTTTCAGTAGTAGCCTTGTACATGGCTCATTCATAACACCCTATGTACAACATGGCAGTTTTGCTGTTCCTCATATTAATCTGTATGTGATAGTATAAAGATTCATTAATGAAGTACTAGATGCACTAACCCTCTATTTCAGAAGATTTGGTGTCTAAGATATGGGTAGACATCCTTAAAATATAAGCATCTGGCAAGGCTTATGGCTGTAGAAAAATGAGGAATTTTGAGTAGGAATTTGTCTTCAAAAGTTTGAAAGTGTGTGCTCAGTACTTACTGAAATAAGCATCTAAAGGAAAGATGGTGTCTTTTCATTGTTGAAACGCCCTCTTGTGGCTAGTCTATATGGTTTCTTTTTTTTAATGTTTTTGACAGAAAGAGAGAGAGAGAGAGAGAAAACGAGGGAGGGGCAGAGAGAGAGGGAGACAGAGGATCCAAAGCAGGTTCTGCACTGATTAGCAGAGACCCTGATGTGGGGCTCAAACTTAACAAACTGTGAGATCACGACCTAAGCCAAAGTTGGATGCTTGACTGACTGAGCCACCTAGGCACCCTTATGGTTTCATTTGTATATATTTGTGTGTATGTACACATATACATCTGTATAGATATTTCCAGATTACTTTCCATTTTAGCAAGAACAAAGAATAGTCAAAATGTTTGAGTTTCTAATAGGGTTTGAATTACTTTGATTATCTTGCCTGCAAAGTCAGTTTATTTGATTTTGCCCCTCTTCTCTATGCATTTTATTTTATAAACATAGCTTTATAGGATTTTTTAGAAAGAGAAAATGTGTGAAGAGCAGAATGTCTTGTGATACTTATCTTTCTTTCCATTGCTTTTGGAAAGTGAGGGATCTCCATGGCTTTAGAATTTGCATAGGCAGCATTTCTGTGGGTCATCTTCTAAAACTGGCACAGCGACAGTTTTTTAAGTGTTGTCAAAATGACCTAATTCTTCAACCCTTTAGGACGTGCTCAGTACTTTCCTCACAACCACAATGATGATTCAAGTAATGACTAGTAAGACCCCACATTGGATTTTGACCAAGGCTACCATATCCACATTGTCTTTCTCACTTGTCTGTCTCCTGCCCATTTTCTCTTTGGAGATGTTAGTTAAGGGCTGCAGGACTCTGGTTTTTGTCTTGGCCACAGAATGTGCTTTCTGGGTTGTGTCCTCAGTGTGAAGGTCTACAATGCCCCGTGTTCCTTTGGGGAGCCCAAGAACACTCTTTAGGCCCTTGACTGGCATCTGGGATCACCATATCCTCTTCAAGGATCCAGAGAGATATGTTTCCCAAAACAAAGAATGCAACTTGGATTTTTAACATTTTTTTTAGTTTCATGTTGTTTTGTGTCTGACAGCTAAACTTGTGGCAGGAAATAAAAATCTGTCCAGTCCCTGGCTCACAGTTGTTTAAATGCAGATGGCTTGGGGAGAGAGAATAAGGACTGGTTGGGTCCTTATACTTTAAAATAGACAAAAGAAACATTTTTTGGTAATCTTGAACTTTTTTATTCTCATTCACAGCTGTATTTTAATCTTACCTTGGTAATACTTTCATTTCCACAATTCAGGTCAACAAACGTACTTATTCATTACTGTATTTAGAGCTCTGTCAGATATATTAAACTGGCTGAAGGTGAACTGCTTTGATGAGAGCCCGAATTCCTTTCAGATGTGTTTTTGTATGTGCGTGCATGCACACACCTGATCTGTTATGTCTTGATATGTGTATGCTTACTGTGCACATCCACCTTCATGTATACACACACATACATACGTAAGCCAGTATGTCCTTCAGATGCACGTTACCCCTTTATGTTAAATTGTTGGGAGTTTCAGAAAGGTTTATTTAAAATTATAATTATGGCACATTGTACTACATATTCAGATATCTGTGGCCTAAAGAAAGGAAGTTGACAAGAAGAAATCATTTAAGTTCTGTTTCTTTGTCTCATGTGTTTCATTATGTTTTATTTATTTATTTATTATGTAGTTTACTCATTTAGGAAAATGTTAGGGACTACCTATGAGATTTTACTAGTGAATGCAATACATGAACTTCATAATGTTCATTTAGCTTTAAACCTTTATTAGATTACAGTAGAATTGACCAGTAATCCTTCTGATACACAAAGACTTTCTCCTTCTAGCAAATGTGAACTTCAGGATCACTAGGCAGAGCACACAGTTATTTCCCTCGGGTGCATTAAGCTTTATCATTTTCCATCCTGTGACTTCCACAGGAATTCAAAATATGAAAATACATATATGTGTATAATTGTTTGAGCTTTAAGAAGTATGCTTTTAAAGGCTAATTTCAGGGGCACCTGGGTGGTGCAGTCGGTTAAGCGTCCGACTTCAGCCAGGTCACGATCTCGCGGTCCGGGAGTTCGAGCCCCGCGTCAGGCTCTGGGCTGATGGCTCAGAGCCTGAAGCCTGTTTCCGATTCTGTGTCTCCCTCTCTCTCTGCCCCTCCCCCGTTCATGCTCTGTCTCTCTCTGTCCCAAAAATAAATAAACGTTGAAAAAAAATTTAAAATAAATAAATAAATAAAGGCTAATTTCATCATACCAATTACCTAAGCTTATTAAAATTTTTAAATCAAACAAGAACTACTACTAAGAAGTAGTAGACATGGGAAGAGTTGCATTAGTAAATATGTAGAAAATCTGCAAGAGGAGAAGAAAAATGAGCATAAAAAAATGCTTTATTTATTTTTAAATAGAGAGCAGATAGAACAGACAGAGGGGGACAGAGGATCCAAAGCAGGCTCCATGCTGACAGCAGACAGCCTGATGTGGGGCTCACACTCACAAACCATGAGATCATGATCTGACCCGAAGTCGAACGCTCAACCGACTGAGCCACCCAGGCGCCCCAGAAAAATGAGCATTTTAAAGTATTTATATTGTTAGGACATATGACCAAAGAGTTTGCTTTATCCATGTTCTCAGTTTTATAAAGTCATCTTGAATCCCTTTTTATTCATCTACTAGGTAAATATTGATTGAGTATATACTCTGCTTTTACTGGCTATACTAAAATGGATACTGTAGGCATAGCCCCTGCCTGTAAATAATGAGAAGCAGAAAGAATAATGAGTACATATCAGAGTTGTTAGAAGTCATGAGTGGAATGCATGTAACCCTAACACACACCCTTCTAAGGCAAGTTTTATCACCTCCATTTTTAAGATGAAGGAACTGGAGGGGTGCCTGGGTGGGTCAGTTGGTTAAGCGGTTAAGCCTTTGACTCTTGATTTCAGCTCAGGTCATGATCTCACAGTTCGTGGGTTCCAGCCCCACATTAGGCTCTGTGCCGACCGTGTGGAGCCTGCTTGGGATTCTCTCTCTGCCTCCCTGTCTCTCTTTTTGACCCTTCCCTACTTGTGCACATGCTCTCTCTCAAAATAAACTTAAAAAAGATGAAGAACTGGGGTTAATGTAGGTAGGGCTTGAATTGGGTCTCTTCTGACTCCAAAACCAGTGCCTTAAGCCCCTGAATTTTCCCCTCTCAATGACTCATTCTTATGCCCAGATTAAACTCCTGGGGGACATATACAGTATCAGTTTCTCTTAATTCGCTAAGTCAACAAATATTTACTGTTTTATTAATTACAAAGTGCTATGTTTTGTAATGAGAGAAATAAAAATAAGTAAGACCTACTTCATGCCTTTGACCAAATAGCTATAAGAAAGGAACAAGGGGCACCTGGTTGGCTCAGTCCATGAAGCATGCAACTCTTGATCTTGGGATTGTGAATTCGAGCCCCACACTGGGTGTAGAGATTACTTAAAAAGAAAATCTTTTAAAAAGAGAGAGAGAAAGAGGAAGGTAAGGAGTCAAGTGATGGCATTTCTTCCAATAATGAGAGAAACCTGAAGTTTTAAAAAGGTTAATGGGAGAGATCTAGTTTAAAGGGAAATGTTGAAAATGCAGAGGAAGAAGGAATAATCAACCTTGGACAGTTTCTGAGAAGGTGGGAATGGATGGGATCCAAAGCACAGATGGAGGGATTGGCCTTGTCCCTGGAAGAGGGACAAACGGACAGAGAGAGGAGAGGATGGGTGGGTGTGTACATCCACATCCTAGCTGTTGAGGAAGATACTGTCTTATACACCTGACATCCCTGGCTTTTACTCCATACCTAACTCCAAGTGCAATAATAGGCTACTTTTATGTCTCACTTCTTAAAGTTATATCATACTTGTATAATAATGGGAAAAAAACAGTAATTTTTATTTTTTTTCCTAAGGAGCCATGAGTTAACCTCATCACCATAACCATCGCTTTAAAGAATTTTACAATATAATATTCACCGAGAAGCTAGAAGAAACATTAGAATTTTAGTTTGAGGATTTTCTGTGAAGTCTAGGACTGAGAATAATGGAGTATTACTGGCCCTCTCATCCCAATCCCAATGTCTTATATTTACTTATTTAAATAAGGTTAGCCTAATCATCAGGAATTGTGCCCAAAAAACAGTATTAATGCTCTGTGCACAGTGGAATAGCCTGGAGAGTTGTGCTTTTTTTTTAGTTTATTTATTTGTTTTGAGAGAGAGAACATGTGCAAGTGGGAAAGGGGCAGAGAGAGGGGGTGAGACAGAATCTCAAGCAGGTTCCATGCTGTCAGTGCAGAGCCCAAAGCAGGGCCTGATCTCAAGAACCCAAGAGATCATGACCCGAGCCAAAATCAAGAATCAGATGCTTAACCCATTGAGCCTCCCAGGTGCCCCCAGGAGAGTTTTTTTTTAACAATACTGATGCCCAAGTTCTACCTCCAGAGATTATTTTTCTTAGTTGATTTATTTTTTTTTGAGAGAGAGAGCAGGGGAGGGGCAGAGAGAGAGGGACACAGAGAATCCCAAGCAAGCTCTGTACTGTCAGTGCAGAGTCTGACTCGGGACTTGAACTGACAAACTGCTATGTGAATTCCCAGGTCTCAGAGGGCCTCACGCTTGTAGCACCAACAACACTGTACTAACAACAAAACTGTGCTCAGGTGTTAATGGAACAGAAACTTTACCAGTGTTGAGAGAAGACATTTATTTGCCAATCTTGATGACCAAAATTTTTTTTGTCCTGTCAATTCAGATCAACCCTTTGAATTTTATCTTTGATAGGTCCGACTGTATGACTTTTGCCAACTATAGCCTTTGCCTTTGATAATACACACTATCTTTGTCCTCTTCCTAGATACCAACCAAACCATGTTACTGCCCCTGAAAGGCATTTCTGCCTTTGCTCCTTTGGTGGTTCCTTCTTGCTCACTTGAAACCTTCCCATACTTCACTGCCTATGCAGTTTGACCTATTCTTTTTTTTTTTTTTTTTTTTTTTTAACGTTTATTTATTCTTGAGACAGAGAGAGACAGAGCATGAACGGGGGAGGGTCACAGAGAGAGGGAGACACAGAATCGGAAGCAGGCTCCAGGCTCTGAGCCATCAGCCCAGAGCCTGATGCGGGGATTGAACTCACAGACCGCGAGATCATGACCCGGGCTGAAGTCGGACGCTCAACCGACTGAGCCACCCAGGCGCCCCAAGTTTGACCTATTCTTTAGGGCCTATCTGAAGTGCCATCTCCTCCAGGAAACATTTCCTTGACTTTGGCCTTATTCATTCTATTGTTAGTCGTGTTCTATCTATTCTACCTCATGTGGTTAGGGATTTCATGCTTATGCCTTTCATTTATGAAGTCCTGGAGAGCAGAGACCATGCCTGTTACTTCTCCGGTACCTCACACAGCCTACTTCCAGCACAGGTGTTTAATTGATACTCTCACTGAATTAAACTGAATCAAATCAGATATCGTGGAGAGTTATGGCCATCTCTTTCTCATCTCCATCAAGATGTGGATGCAAGCAACCAGAAAAAGATTTACTTGACAGAGTTCCAAGTAGGTTAGGTATTGCACATTCTCAAAAGAAGATTCTTTTTCCTTTTTTTTTGCAGTCAGAAGAATTCTTTTCCACTTGATAACTGAAGCAGTAACTTTATTAATGATGGCTTTTGCTTGTCTTCAACAGGCTGCACATTAAATGGCCAAGAAGTAAGACTCACTGTCCACTATGAAAATGGGTTCACTGTCTCCAAGGAAAATGGAGGTTCCAGCAGCATACTGTACCGCTACCCCTTTGAAAGGCTGAAAATGTCTGCTGATGATGGCATCAGAAATCTGTATTTGGATTTTGGTGGTCCTGAGGGAGAACTGGTAAGAGTGTCACAGAAAACCATGTCTGCTCTAATAAATATTCTTTTGTTTTCTCATTGCTTCTTACCTTTTGTATAGAAAATTATGGACTGATGGTCCATTTGCAATCAGAAAATTGTTCTTCAAGATGTATTGGGTTTGGGCTTGGGGGGTTGTGTGTGTGTGTTTTCTGTTCCCCACATTAGGAAATCATTCCCTTTTTAAAAAAAATTTTTTTAACATTTATTTATTTTTGAGAGAGAGAGAGAGACAGTGTGAGCAGAGGAGGGGCAGAGAGAGAGGGAGACACAGAATCCAAAACAGGTTCCAGGCTCTGAGCTGTCAGCACAGAGCCCGATGCGGGGCTCGAACCCACGAACCATGAGATAATGACCTGAGACGAAGTTGGATGCTTAACCGACTGAGCCACCCAGGTGCTCAAAAATCATTCCCTTTTTAAAAAGTTTTGTTTGGGGGCAGCTGGGTGGCTCAGTTACTTTAGCATCTGACTCTTGATTTTGGTTCAGGTCATGATGTCACGGTTTGTGGGTTTAAGCCCTGTGCTAGGCTCACTGTTGCCAGCATGGAGCCTGCTTGAGATTGTCTCTCTCCCTCTCTCTCTGCCCCTCGCTCATATTCTCTCTCTCTCTCTCTCAAAATAATAAACTTAAAAGAAAAAAGTTTTGTTTGAATGGTATAAAAAAAATACAGCCCTTTTAAGACACAGGCTTTTATCGAATATGAGATATAAAGTGCAAAAGCTGGTAAACTATAATAAATAAATTCTATCCATTGCTATTGTTAGCAGTTGGTTGAGATAAGAGTTAAAAGTAACAGAGTGACTTGGTCGCTACAGAAATTGTGATGATCAGAAAAAAAGATACATGGGTATCTCCATACAGTTATGCTCTTTTTTTGATATCCTTGTCTTTAAAAAAAAAATGTCAACAGGAATTCATGATTTCCCTTAGTGAACTACAGAGTGTGTTGAGTATACTTCAGAAATCATAAGTTAAGATAAAGGAGTAAAATAATACCTTGTCTCTCTTATCAGTTTTCAGCCAGTAGTTCAGATTTTATACATGAACTATTATGTCTCTTGACACAATTACCATAGGTGGAAATTTGCAAAACAGAATCTTGAAATTTTATAACTGAAAGAGATCTTAGAGATAATGTAGTTCAACCTCCAAATAAGAAATTATGTCTAAAAATCTTATTTTCAAAGATAAACCTTTAGGAGACTATGATTGGGGCATGGACCAGGGCTTTTCAAAAGCCTGAAGCATTAGAGAGAGTTAAATGCTTCTATTAAATTAACCTATTAAATTATTATTAGCAGTTGTCATTTAGCAAGCCAGGTGTTAGAGCAATCCTGGCTATATAGTTTGAAATTTTTTTTTTTAATGTTTATTTATTTTTGAGACAGAGAGGGACAGAGCATGAGCAGGGAAGGGGCAGAGAGAGAGGGAGACACAGAATGTGAAGCAGGCTCCAGGCTCCGAGCTGTCAGCACAGAGCCCGACGCGGGACTCGAACTCACGAACTGTGAGATCATGACCCGAGCCGAAGTCGGACACTCAACCGACTGAGCCACCCAGGCGCCCCTGGCTATATAGTTTTAATTCCTGCTTTATACTTAATATATACAAAGTTTAATGATGAAATTAGTGCTCTGTAATTTATATTTTGAATCAGGTTTTACTTTTCTTTAAAAGGCATAGTTAACAAGGTCCAATTCCTAGTCTATGTATCAGCGCCAATGATTGACGAATCACTCGTTTCACTCAGCCTGACGCCAGGTCTCCTTGTTCATCTGGTGTCAGCCATCCAGATTAGACACTTGTGCTTAGGGGGGTATAGCTAGCCCTTCTAACGAGCCTTGGGAGCTCTCATTCCCATTACAAACCTATGAGGGATGTCAAAAATCATACCCATCCATAGTCACATTTCAGTTGAGTTCACCGTGATTTCCTCCTGGGAATATAACCGTAATGAATGGTTTCCATATAGGATATTCCTCTTTCTTTTACATCTTCTACTTTTTAGTTCTCTCTACCAGGCATAGTGGGATCTGGTACACCACCAGTTGTATTCTAATTGTGATGTGGGAGCTCACACCAGTATTTAATTCCTCCACTGAATGATCTTACTTCAGAGTATACTTTCATTTGTGACTTTAAGAAACTCCCAAGAATTTCTATAAATCTAGGACATTCTTAATCCAAATTCTTTTTAAAAAGTAGAACATCACGTCCAAATTTGCTTATTTTGTGTCTGTTTATTAAAGCTTTTGGGTAGGAGCGGCTAGGTGGCTCGGTCAGTTAAACATCCGACTCTTGGTTTCTGCTTGGGTTATGATCTCACAGTTTGTGGGATCGAGTCCTGTGTCAGGCTCTGCGTTGACATTGCAGAGCCTGCTTGGGATTCTGTCTTTCCCTCTCTCTGACCCTCCCCCAACACACACTGTCTCTGAAAATAAACCTTAATTTTTTTTTTTTTTTTTTTTTTTTTTTTTTTTGCAAATAAAGCTTCTGTGTATGGTAGTGCTGACTGATGTGCTTTCTCCACAGACCATGGACCTGCACTCTTGTCCGAAGCCGATTGTATTTGTGTTGCACACGTTCTTGTCAGCCAAAGTCACTCGTATGGGACTGCTTGTATGAGCAGCAAAAAATCAGAAAAGAGTCTTGAATGTCACAAGAAGTATTTCCACCTCAAAAAAAAAAAAAAAAGAAAGAAAAAAAGCACAAAAAGAAAGCTCTCTCTCCTCCAGCACAGTGCCTTGACAAGGACCTGCAAATCACTGCTGAACAGTAACCATGTTTAAAGAAGAGCCTGCCTTTCACAAGCTACCTTGGCCAGAAATTCTAGTACTCTAATAAGCTCCAACATGAAGCTGTTGATTGACTGTATAGTTTCCTAATGTGGTTTCTAAGTAACTAGGTTTATTTCCCCTGTTAAGAAGGATGGCTCATTGTGGGGTTTCTTTTGGGACGTAATCAAATATCGAAGAGTTGTTTTCGTTTTCTTCTTCCTACAGGATTTGTTTCAAGCTTAGCCTTGGTCTCTTGCTTTATTTGACCATCTCTTCCCAGGTGCTAGTTGGCAGCAGCCTGTGCTTCTTGGCCATTCCAGATAGGTCGTACATTCTGTTGGAGCTGGCTGTCATTTATTCCTTCCACCCTAGGAAGTCCTGGAATTGCACACCCAAGTGTTCTTCCATGTGTCCTGGCTCTCCTGCATCCCACCCTGGCCATCACTTCCCACCACATCACAAGCTTTGCCACTCATAAGTACTAACTTTAGGACTTAGAACTTGCAAATTTTTATTTGCCTTGCCTTCCACTTCTTTTCTAGTGGTAACCAAGTTGGAAGCCACTGATTTGAAAGAAGAGTTTTGCTTGTTTTAGATTTTTCTGATTTATCTTTGGTAGGAGCCAGGGAGTAAGATTTATTTTAAAAGAAAGTCCTCATTTTAGCCTAAGCCATTTTTTATTGCTTACCAAATGTGCCTTTGGTTAGGGTTAGTGGAGCTTTATTAGTCACTATATGAATAACTGGATATCACTGCCATTCCAGGGAGATAATCCATCCTAGTTTTGAGGAATAGTCTTTAAGATGGATTTCCTGAGTAGTATCTTTTCTAGTGGGCAGATCTCATTGGGGAAGATAAATTCTGGAGAGCCTGCTTGTTTAAAGAGTAGACTATAAAGGCAGCTCTTCACAAACATCATGTTGAGTTGCTTTGGGTTTTGTGAGCCCATGCAGGGCCCTGGCCCTGGCCCTTTGTGGAAGCAGATGGGTACAGACAGGCAGCTGCTAATTCAGGACTCACTGTTGGTGTAGTAATGCGTTCGACAGCGGGCAGGGTGACGAGACCATAGAATAGCTACCTGGGTTTTGCTAAGCATTGCCAGACACCATCTTTAGGACATAGTAGCAGTAAGATTGCTGATTTTGTAGTATTAGAGAAACACATTCAGCTTGTTTTTCCTAATTATGAAGGAGGTATATATCTGAAAACATTCAAAATAATATAAGAGCTGTCTAAAATGTCAAGATTACCACAGTCCCCAGATCTGAAAGAGAAGGTAATATTGACTTGGATGTTCTCTGTGTTCTCCGAAGAAAAGTCTATGCCGAGCTCTCACTAGATTTATGAAGTATGCCGTAAGAGGGTGTGAGCTCTTTGGAGAGTGGAGGAAGGTAGCACTCCAAATAGGAAGGAAAAAAACCCCACAATCATATGGAAAACACGAGCTATTTGGTGTGAGTGCCGACTGACCTAGGTAGGACATTTGAAAGAGCAGACTCATGAACAGAGTTTGAGTTAGACATTGTAACCCCACTGTTTTCCCTGTGCCCATAAGTCGGTCCTCCTTCCCCTTGTGTACGGTGAGAATAACCACATGCACAGGCTGGGGAGAGAGAACTGTTCTCCCCCCAGCTACAGTTCCAACAATGAATGATGTGGTCCACTTAAAACTGGAAATTGACATCTACACTAGAATATGTGTTTCAAGGGCTTTTTTTTTTTTACGTTTTAAAGGTTCATAAACCTGTATTTGGCTCCAGCTGAAGTAAATTTGCAAATAGGGAAGGAAAAAAAATACCTTGAAGGTCCAGCTATGATTTCTGGAAGCAGAATTTCAACACATAATACCCTCAGATAAGGGAGCTTAGACACTTTGCAGTGAGAGCATTATTAATCTGAAATGTTGCACATGCAGTCACAGACTTTGCAGCGAAGCCATTTGGTGGAGGTTTTCTTTGTTAGTGTGAAAGGCTAAGCCACTGAGAATATTTTCAGGGGGAACTTCTGAGCCACCCTGCTCATCACTTACATGAAAAACAACTCTAAAAAAGGTGTGATGAAAATGTGGGCAGGAGAAGGAAAAGCATGTGAGCCATTTTGGCTCATTTTGTTCCAGCTTAAATTGTCACCAAGGTCCATAAGGTTTTTAAATCTTTTGAGTCTTAATGTGAAATGAAAATGTGTGGGAGATTTCCTTTGACCACTAGCACCCCCGAGAGCAAGAGCCTTTAAGCTGCTTGTTTAACATCAGCAGCTTTCCACTCGTGGGTGACCAGATTGTTATTCAACTAAGTGTGTTTGTGGAACTTTCAAACCACAGATGAAGAGCTTTTTACGGATGGGACAGCCTTGATTAATATGTATTTTGTATTAAGATGCCAAAACATGGCAAATTATTTTCAAATGATAACTAAAAATGGGCATTTTTGATATTTCACATCTTTTATAGAACAGCTTTTCATTTCTTTTTCATTTCGAATTAGGAAAATTGTTGAGAATGTTGTGGGCTTGCCTGTGTAGAACGGAAAGGAACCTGCAGAGTAGTGTGTGTGCCTTGTTCCAGTGGATCGCTTCCTGTGCCCCTCGACCCCCCGCCTCCCCCCCCCAGACCTGGGGCTTAGACGTCTTCTCCATATTCCACACAGAAGCCTGGAAGTAGCCACCTGGTGTGTGAAAATTCTTCCTTCTCATTCCTTAAAATTTCTCCCTTTCCTCTCCAAAAAAAGAAAGAAAAGGAAAGAAAAAGAAAAGGCTCAGTCATTCTTATTCTGAAAAAGGTAAGTCCTTTCCTGAAGTTACCAAACAAACCTTACCTAGAAATTAGTATCTATTATTTTATATGAAGTAATACTTAAATGTATGTTTATACAGTATTTATTAGATAGTTCGAACTGCAAACTCACCTACCTAGTAGACAGGTTCAGATTACATATTGGGACCTGTACAGGCAATCAAAAATATTACCTTATTTGGCATTCACCTATTTTGAAGCCATGTTTGAGCACTTTTTAGGCTAGGTGAAGTCTGATAGTGCATGTTTTTATCAGCTATACCCTCACAAACTTTGTTATTGAACATTATTGGATGGCAGGAGAGATTGAATTATTTATTTCTTCTCTAATCTAACCAACAAATGATTAAAGTTGTCCCTGATTGTTTTCCTAATTTATCTTCCTAGGCAGGATGGTAACCAAGCTTTTTTCAGTTGATTAGATGCACTTAGCTAATAAACTAGAATTTATTCTTAAAAATAAAATTAAGCTGTGTGGAATCTGGACAAGATTATGTTTCTCCCAGAAGAAGTTTTCGCTGTAAATGGTTTTGATGGACAAAAGTGTGACCACTTTGAGACAAGGTTATGATGAACTTTTTTTTTAAATTTTGTGAGAACCTCCAGGTCTTCTTGTTTATTAATTTATATGCACGTGGATATATTTGTATGTTTTCAGAAACATGGAAGAATCTCCATATTTTTTAATGCAAATTTTATTGTACGCTGCTATGCAAATTCTATTAAAAGCCCTACCTACTTAAAAGTTAAACATTTTTGAAGCTTTCAGGGAAGACCTGTAGACTTAAGCACTTTCTCTGCTGTTTTGTATCTTGGACACTTACGCTGAACTGTTCTTATTTTCACTGGTTATAAGCTATTGATTGTACATAATATTTAAACTGTCCAAATATCCAGCATACATTTCCTTGTCGCTGCCATCCACCATTGATGGCATGAATGAATGGCTGGTTAGAAAGCCAAAGGTCATCTTTTTTCAGTTGATCATGAAGAAGTGAAATGTCAGATCTCTTTGGTCTCAAAGCAAATTGCTCCGGTCAGATCAAACATCTACCCAAGGAAAAAAGACTTCTTTAAATTGGGGATTCTGCTTAAACTTTAAGTTGAATTTGACCATAATCCGATTCATTCTTTTTGTATGTAGATCTCGATCAGGTCTATAATATGCCAGGTGGTATTATATTTTATCTTAAATTTGGAAATCTCTTTCAGTTAAATTTAAGATGTTATTGCGGTTTCCCCCCAACCCCCCTCCTGAAGATGAAAGCATAAGAATCTGCCATTTGCTGCTGTTCTCTCTCTCGAGATTGCTTGGTAATCTAGAATTAGTTTGACTTTCTGCATACTGTCTTTTAATACTGACAGCAGCAGTCCCCACTCCCTCTTTTTTAAAGCTGTCTCCTTCCCTGTGCTGGGTGTATAGACAATAAATGTGTGATGGCAGACAGTTATAAAATAATCATGTTGTATTTCAGGATTATGTGGTTTTGAGCAATTTAGCTACTCCTATGGTGTACTGATAACTGAAATTTACTTTATGCTGGTAATAGACTACTTAGTGGCAGATTTGAAACCATTTCTCTACAACACACACAACACATCTGGCAGATCAATGATACAAGTTCATTCTATCAAAGATAGAATTTCAAGTTAAAGTAAGGTAACCAAAACTAGGCTCATGGGGCACACCTGTACATCTGTTGTCTTTTTCTTTTTTTTTTTTTACACTAGCTAAACCACCAACTAGAAGAATGGTTGTTATGTATTAACTCCACAAAATATTTTAACGAGATTTCTTCTTTTGTTTCAAAGTGATAAACTTGAACATAAACTTCTTGCCACCTCTTATTCTTCCCACTTCAGGTGACTGAACCAAAGTATATTTAAGTTTTAAAAGTGAATCTAAATTTGATGTAATTCATAAAGAAGGCCGTTTGCAAATGATTGCTTGCTCTCTAATGAATATTTGATTATATTCAACAAAATCCACCATCTGAATTATAATTCTTGAATTGCTCCAAAATAGATTGGTTGAAGCTAAAAAGCTATGCTAGAGAAGCAATACTTTATTATATTGTAAGATTAGCTACCCTGATAGATTTCTAACTTCTGAGTCCTCTAAGTACCTTACTCACTTCTGTTGTAATCTTAGCTCCATGCGGTTGACGCAAATGCTTTGTTTTAGTTTTTGAGCCCCTCTTTATGCCAGTCACATATACACCTTTGGAACCTGAATGTTCTGTCACCTCTTCCAAAGTAATAGAAGTCTTTTATGCATAGACAAAAGGTTCTTTGGGGGCCTAGGGAAATTCTGACACTGCAAGGCTAATTAACGACGCATTAATTCACGTATTCCATGTACTAAGCAGTTATTAACACACAACTCTTCACAGGCTCTCTTCAGGGTCCAAAAGAAAGTTCCTGCCTGCAAGTAGCACATAATCCATTATTTCTCAATTACACCCTGCCATCTGTTTATCAATCAGTGGTTAAGTAATTAACCACTTCATACTTTTACCAAAGTACATCTGCAGTCCAGCTACTCTGGCTAACTGGAAAATGTTTAAAATGATGCTTGGTCTTTGGTCCATGCCAACATGAAAGAACTCCAAGCACACTTAAGTAGGTTAGTCTTTTCATTATGCCTAGCTTTTTAATGCAAAATTAGACTTTAGTGGGGCGCCTGGCTAGATCATTCAGTGGAACATGCTACTCTGAATCTCAGAGTTGTGAGTTTGAACCCCATGTTGGGTGTAGAGATTACTTAAAAATAAAAATCTTAAAAAAAAATAGACTTTAGTTTGGGAAGAACAGTGTAGAACATCCTTAGCAAGATAAATCTCAACAACAACAATTGAGCTCTATTACCCAAAGTGGATCAACAGGAAAGCCTTTTTAAAGAAATGCTTCTTGGGGCACCAGCGTGACTTAGTTGGTTAAGCATCTGACTGTTGATCTGGGCTCAGGTCATAATAATCTCACGGTTCGTGAGTTCAAACCCCACGTCACGCTCTGCATTGATGGTGTGGAGCCTGCTTGAGATTCTGTCTCTCCCCATATCTGCGCCTCTCTCTCTCTCTCTCTCTCTCTCTCTCTCTCTCAAAATAAACTTTAAAGAAATGTTTCTTTTAACTATAAATAGCAAAGCTAATACTTATTTCATCTACCCCATTTCTAAATTGTGCTGACCCATTCATTTCTACACTTACACCCTTTAAATGTCTCATTTGTTGGAAGTCCTTACACATGGTAGATGGTGTGTCCAATTGAAGATATTTTAAACCTGGCAAAATTCCACTTATTCTAGAACACTCTGGCATTCAAACTCAATAAAAAGGACACCTCAAGGAAACGAGAGGTTAACTGAATTTTTTCATGATTTTCAGACAGTAACAGTCCCTTCCATCCAGCTTGCCTTCAGTGTGATGGCCTTTACGCTAAACCTACACTTCGACAATCAGGTGCTAACGATTATATGGAATTGGAACCAGCACATAAGTATTGTGGTGTAAGGGTCTATTCCTCCTAAGTTGGAAGAATTGCTTGCCTTCTATCTTAGTCCTGTTCTAATGGGTGTCGGTTATGTTTTTCACCTCTGTTTTGTGAATTACCTGAATTTGGGAGAGAGGAAATGATTTCAACTAAGTTTTGGGTTTGGCACAATCATCATTCTCAGTGATATTCTTCACACCTATAGCAAATCTACCCTTATTACAAGAACCCATTTTAGTTTTGTACTTTTTTCTCCGGCATAAGACTCCAGTATTATGTTTACAATCTGTTGGATGTCTTCATGATAAGACCTTGGTGCCCAAAGAATATTTCCCTTTTGGTACCGGATCCAAGATCTTCTAGAAGATAATGTGGCAAACCACTACCTATGAAGGCCTATTATGGCTAATCTGTGCAAATTCTGATTATACTCCCTTGTGTGTATTTTGTTCCACACAACTTTAATTTTTGTTAAGTATTAAGACTTAGAAGGCTAGAGTAATGCTTCTACAAAAAATTAAAAGTATGTGATATTCTGTTTTTTTCTTCTTTTTAGAACACTGTATTTAAACAGGACTTCTTTTTAAGTGTTGTTTAAGATTTAGTTCTCAAATCATCTGGTATCACCAGGCTACCAAATCAAAACTTATGGCATAAAACAGGGCAGTATTTGTGTTCTTAATAATAATAAAAAAAGCTTTATGTGTACTCAATAAATATAAATGCATAGACAACACTTCCCCTTGAGTTGCACATCAACATATATAGCGTTGTACATTACAATGAAAATTTGTAACTTAAGGGTATTATATATATAAATACATATATACCTTTGTAACCTTTATACTGTAAATAAAAAAATGCTTTTAGACTTGTATTTTTTTTTTTTCTGTTTTATGTTAAAATGGTTTCAAACCTACAGGAACATTTCAAGAGCGGTACGAAACAAAGATCTACATCCTCTTCACCCAAATTTCGCAATTGTTAACATTTTGTATTTGTTCCATTATCATCTCTTGTCTTTTCTGACATGATGCTCTGTCACCCTTAAATTCTCAGTGTGTAACTCCCAAACATAATGACACCGTCCTGTGTTGCCACCGTCCAGCCCTCCCCACCAGGAAATCAACACTGGCACAACACTACCCCCCAATCCGCAGACCCCATTCACATTGTGCCCATCGTCCCAGCAACCTCTCCTTTTCCTTTCTGGCAAAGGATCCTATCCAGTATCACATGTGGCGTTTGATGGTCATGTCTCATCAGTCTCTTCCGGTGCCATTTTTAAGCAGATTTAGGCCAACTCCAAATTCCTAAAAACCTAGTTGTGGTTCTACTTCCATCACTGACTTTCACTGACAGGAGCTTAATCATTGGATCAGTCTGAGCTTTATTATACTTTGAGTCACACAGAGGAGGGGAGATGGTTTCTCAGGAATCATGTTAGGAATCATCAGTGCTCCATTTATTTGGGTGTCCATTACTCACTTTGCTTGAGATTTTGGCCTGGCCCTACCTTCCCAAACTGTTATTCACCTGAACTCAGTGTTTGTTCCTCTTCTTCCACACCACTCTCGGCCCCCATCCAAGGGCTCCTTAACCAAGTTAAGAATCTACTCCTTGGCATGAGCCCTAGAATGCTGACGTTTGTATAGTCTGATCTTACTAGGCTGTATTAGCTAAGCAAAGTTGACTCACTGGTCCAAGCTCAGGTTTACCACAAGTGCCACATTGTCAGCATCAGCAGAATCCTATCTGGAAAAGTGCTGTGCAAGAAAGTGGAACTGTGTATTTGCAAGTCAATGACTCTTTACCTGAAGTGTGGGAGCTCTAATGTGTGGGAGCTGAGAATCTGATTTCTGCTCTAGGGAGAAAGTTAGAATAGGAAGTTCTTGATCTGATTCAGATTTAGGAAGCCTCAACATCTTCCATGTGCCAGCTCACAAATAAATGTAATGCCTTTATTTCCCCTTTCCCTCTTCCACTGACTCCCCCAGCCCCAGCAATGGCCACACCGCTGCAGCACTGAGGGGTTCTCAGAGTCTGTTTTCAAGGTATCCTTTAAGGAGAAATGGGTGACCAAGCTGCCGTTGGAAGCAGCTTCCCTCCAGGATGGGGAGCTTCCCCTGAGAAACTCTGCTTTGTCGGCAGGGTCAGTCTGTGTACTTCAGGCTCTTGGAACACAGCAGCTAAGCAAGAGTCCCAAGAAAGCTGAGTAGGCAGAGCAAAGAGAACGTGAGCACAGAGCCAGTGGATCTCAAACCCAGCTCTTGCCATGGGCTGAATGTGTCCCACCAAATTCAAATGCTGAACCCAACCCCCCACGCCTCAGAATGTGACTGTAGTTGGAGATAGGGCCTTGAAAGAGGTGATTCGGTTAAAATTAGGCCGTTGGGGTGGGCCCTAGTCCAATCTGATTGGTGTCCTTTTAAAAAAAGGGAAGCTTGGCCAAAGATAAGGGATGCCTGTGCATACAGTAAAGACCATGCAAGGACACAACAAAAGCATCGCCATCTATAAGCCAAGAAAAAAGACCTCAGAAGAAGCCAACCCTGCTAACACCTTGAACTTGGACTTCCAGCCTCCAGAACCATGGAGAAAATGAGTTTTTATTGTTTAAGCCACCCGACCTGTGGTATTTTGTTATGGCAGCCTTAGCAGACTAACACAGCCCTCCTTAATTGTAGGGACTTGTGTTTTGATTCTGTCTTCCGACTTGTGCAGCCCTGCCTAGTGTGGGAGGTTAGTATGTTCTCAACTCTGCCTCACTCTCATCTGTCAGTTAGGGTCCCTTATTTCTTCTTAATGAATTCATTATTAATACATCCAGCAAATATGAAGTGAGTTCCCTATCAAGCCCTGAAAAAGACCCAGCCCTGCCCTCTCAATGATTTAAAAAGTCTGGGCCTTGGGGCCCCTGGATGGCTCAGTCGGTAAAGCCTTCAACTGCTGGTTTCGTCTCAGGTCACGATCTTACAGTTTGTGGGTTCGAGCCCAACACTGGGCTCTGTGCTGACAGCACGGTGCCTGCTTGGGATTCTCTCCCTCTCTGTCTACTTCCCAGCTCATGTGCGCATTCTCTCTAAATAAACAAACTTTTAAAAATTTAAATAAATACAAGGGCAGTGCCTTTGTCGGGTGCATAACAGCAAATAAAAGCCTCCCCGCTCAGCTCTGTTAGTGTCTGAAAGAGCAGTGTTCAGGGTAGAAGCTGAGGAGCCATGACTTGTACGTGTGTGTGTCTCCCTGTGTCACCCAGGCTCAGCAAACCCTGTCCTGCCACTCCTGCCATTATCCTGACTCCACCGTCCACAGACACGCTCAGCACCTTGCTTGGCCTTTTGGTTCCTCAACCTCCTCGTGTATGACGATGGCCCTTTCACCCCAGCTCACCCATCCTCCCACTCCCACCGCCGCCCCCTAGACTGTTAGTGCTGGAACAGAGCATCTTCCGAAATCAATAACTGAAGCATCTCTCTCCAGTGCGTCCCCACTGTGACAACCCTTCAGTCTATTGGGTCCTTAACTAGTCTACCCACTCTTTCACCTTCTTGTCGGTCCCGCAACTTTCCCAGCTCTGATTCCACAGCCTACCATTGCGGCACCACCCTCACCAAAACCTGTGAATCCCTTGCTCCTCTGTCTTCATAGCAGCCACCTGGGGGAACCCAGCTCTCTTCCTGCATCTGCCCGAGCAGCTGACTCCTGGGGAGAAAAATCCAAGGCAAATTGGTACCTCTATACATTTGTAGAGGTTGCCAGCCTTTACCAGGTATGCCCTTAACACCGCTCACTTTGGGTTCACTTGAAAGGGTTTCAAACCGTCTTCACTCTGCTCAAACCCCAGGCCTCCCACCTCTGTCTCTGTCCCTCTCGCAACAAATTCTCTTTCCTCTTAGCTCCCTGAGAAAACCGCAGCCACCCAGAAGTACCCTCCCAATTTGTTATCTTCTGGCTGACCTAGGTAGGCATCTGTTTATCTTCTTCCCTGCACCTATCATGTCTAAAGCCACTCCTCTTACATCTGTTTTGATCCCATTCCCGTTCATTAGCCTCCTCAACTAGATTCCTCCTATTGGATTTTTAAATATGCTGAACTCTTCTCCCATTAAAAACCATCACAAATTCCTTCCTGGACCCCTCAGCTCCTGCAGCTAATGCTCTAGGGCTCCCTTCCTTTCCTCCAAACTTCTTGAAAGAGTTGTGCCCCCTGGTGACCCGCTCTCACCCAGCCCGCTGTGGTATGGTTTCCGCCCCCATCACTTGACTGAAACATCTCTGGCTGAGGTGGTTGGTGTCTTCGTATTACCGTCTGTCTTCTCAGCTGCGTTAGACACTGTGCTCCCCGCTCCTCATCCAGCACTCCTTCCCTGGCTCTCAAGACACTCTTGTGGCTATCCTCTCTCTCCAGCTGTCTTTCTGAGCTGCTTTTGCAGGCTCATCCTCCTCTCCTTAGTCGATAAACTTCCAAGCTCTGTCCTAGGCTCTCCCCTTACCTCCCCCTGCACTCTGCTCTTCCCTAGGAGATCTCATTCCCACCTATACCCGCACATCTCGCAGATGTACATCTCCCACCTCTTTTTTCTGACTTCCAGAGGCATATGCCTAACTGACCCTTGATGTTTCAAATGCACCTCAAATTTGTGATCTTCCTCACTCCTCCACCCCCCTGAGCCTGGTCTTTGTTCAATGTAGTCTCTATTTCAGTGTTGTCACTATCTACTCAGGCTCTGAGGCCAGCAACCCAGGTGTCATCTCCATCCCTTCCTGCCCCTCACCATACCCCAAATCTAACCCATTTGTGTGCTTATGATCTGCCTTCCAAAATCTCTCTATTCTGTGAATGTCTCTCCATGGCCCTGCCCCTAGTCCAGGCTTCCCTCATTCTTCTGGACTATAGCAATAGCTTCACATGCTATAGTCACTCCATCCTTGCAATCTCTTCTGCACACTAGAGCTAGAGTTACCTTTTCTTAAACAGAACCTTTCCTGACCACCTATCTTATGTAGGTTGCCTGTTAGACACTCAGGAGCTTTCACACATGGGCCTCAACACACTACATCATTTTTCCTGATGAACATCATCTTCTCAAACTGTAGGCTGCCTTCGACCTGTTTTGATCATTGCTGTATCCCCAGAAACTATACTGAAGTTTACCAGGCTAAAGCCCCCAGCTTTGGAGGTTTACGAAAGCCACGTTCCCAGGGCGCCTGATTGGCTCGGTTGGTAGAACATGTGACTCCTGATCTCGGGGTTTTAAGTTCAAGCCCCACATTGGGTGTTGAGATTACTTTAAAAAAATAAAAATCTGAAGAAGAAGAAGAAGAAGAAGAAGAAGAAGAAGAAGAAGAAGAAGAAGAAGAAGAAGAAGAAACCCGCTTTCCTAAAGAGAAAAGTAGAAGGGCTAATATTAAAAAACAAAAACAGGGGCACCTGGGTGGCTCAGTTGGTTGAGCATCTGACTCTTGATTTAGGCACAGGTCGTGGTCTCATGGTTGGTGAGTTCAAGCCCCATGTGGGGCTCTGAGCTGACAGTGTGGGTCCTTTTGGGGTTCTCTGTCTCTCTGCCTCTTTCTCTCAAAAATAAATACATAAACATTTAAAAAGAGGAAAAAGTCTAAAATCAAACAAGAATAAAAACAGGGGTGCCAGGCTGGCTTAGTAAGTGGAACTTGGAGCTCTTGACCTTGGAGTCGTGAATTTGAGCCCCACGTTAGGTGTAGAAATTACTTAAAAAAAACAAAATCTTTTAGGGGCGCCTGGGTGGCGCAGTCGGTTAAGCGTCCAACTTCAGCCAGGTCACGATCTCGCGGTCCGGGAGTTCGAGCCCCGCGTCAGGCTCTGGGCTGATGGCTCAGAGCCTGGAGCCTGGAGCCTGTTTCCGATTCTGTGTCTCCCTCTCTCTCTGCCCCTCCCCCGTTCATGCTCTGTCTCTCTCTGTCCCAAAAATAAATAAACGTTGAAAAAAAAATAAATAAAATCTTTTAAAAAATAAATAAAATAATAAAGATAAAAAAATAAAATAAAATAAGATAATAAAATAAAATAAAATAAAATAAAATAAAAAAGCTGGCTTTAGACAGAGCCACCAGCATTATAATAATACTTAACAGGCTGAATCCCCCCAGTGTGGGGTACGCTGTGTTTACATTAGTTAGCTCATTCATTCCCCCCAAAAGCCAGACAAGATACTAATTTTAGTACATCCTCTTAAATATCAGAAACCCGAAGCTCTGGGAAATTAGGCTTATACTGTGCAAGAAAAACTGACCTACAGGCGCTATTTCACAGCAATGGGGTCTAGGACTTGAGGTTTCTATTCGGTCCTGACTCTGGCCTCGCCCGGCACCCAATCCCACCCCAGCCCTCGCTGGGCTCCCCGCCCCTAACACACCCCTAACACGCCCTCCTCCCGGCCCCACCCCGGACCTCGCCGGCACAGACCCCCGGCCTCCGGGAGGGCTGCCTGCAGTGCCGGCTGTGGCCGCTGGGGGGAAGTCGCGCGGCTCGGGCCCGACCGCTCTGGGCCTTGCTCCTCGCTCGCCCTCCGACTCCGCTCCCGCTGCGAGCGGCTGCCCTGCCCGCGCCCAGCGCCAACCCGCTGGGGTCCCCGCGCCGGACCCAGCAGCTCGGCTACCCGGGGCCGGACCGAGGCCTCAAGAAGCGCCGCGGGGTGTGGGGCGGACCCAGGAGATGAAATGACAACGTCAACCCTCCAGGTACCTCGGCGCGGCCGGGCTCGGCTTCCGGAGGCCGGAGGAGGCGCGGCGGGGCCTGCGAGCCAGCACTCGGGCGGGCGGCCTGCTCGGAGCCCCGGCCCCGCGGCTCCCGCCCCGCCGCCCTGTCGCCGCCTCCGCCCGTTTGTTTTCACGCGCTCGGAGCCACGGGCCGCCTCCTGTCCAGGACGCCCGCGCCCCCGCCCCCCGGCCGAGTCGGGCCGAGCCCCGAGGCCGCCGAGTGCAGCCGGCGGCGCCCAGGTACCGCCGCGGGGATCAGCCTCTCGCGGACCGCACCGGCGCCGCCCGGGAAGCTCGGCCCCGCAGTCGGGCTACTTGCCCTCCCTCCCTGCCTCCCTGAAGACGAGTCCCCGCTCCTTCCCCGGGGCCCCGATTTCTTCCCGTCGGCCGGCGACCCTTCATTCATTCCCTAGATCTTGCCTGGTGGTGCTGGGGTGGCGCCACCTGGACGCATGACTGACCCACCCTCCAGGTGCTGCCGGTCCTGCTGTGCCGGCCAACGGAAACATGCTCAGGCCTCGACCTGGGCTTCGGTCTTGGCTTTGCCGCTCATTGACGTGTGACCTTGGGCCAGTTACTTGATCTTGGAATTTCGCGTTTCCTGTCAGTAAAATGGGGTAGTACCCTGTAGGGTTGCTGTGACAGTGGCTCCAGATTGAGTAATTCAGGTAGAGCGTTCTTGGCACAGTGTGTGCTACATAGTAAGTGCTCAGTAAGTCATGACAGATAAAGCGTGTGAGGGAGTTAGGCAAGACTTCGTGGAAGAAGGGGCGTTTGGCTGGATCAGGACAGGATGGGTGGCATTCAGATTCCTGAAGGCGGAGGAAAAGGTGGGAACAGGCCTGGAATAAATCGGGGTACTAGGCCAGGAATTAGTTAGGGTCCAAAGCCAGACACCACCGTCCACCAGCACAAGCTGTGATCTGTTAGCGCAGGGGGTTGTAAATTTTCGCCTGTAGATCCCACCTGCTCATTTTTTTTGTCTTTGAGCTAAGAGTGTTTTTACGTTTTTTTTTTAAAAAAAAAAAAACCCTAAGATCTATCTCACCACATAAACCACGTTCAAAGTGTATCATTCAATGGCTTTTAGTATATTCAGAGTTGTGCGACCGTCACCACACTTTAAAACATCTTCATCCCCCCAGAAACTCCACACCCTTTACTGTCATCCCCCAAACCCTCTATCTCTCCCAACCCTAGGCAACACTAATCTACTTTCCCTATGGATTTGCCTATTCTGGGCATTTTCTATAACTGGAATCATACAATATGTGGTTCTTTGTGACTGACTGGCTTCCCTCACTTATCATAATGTCGTAGGTTTTTATATTTTTAAAATGCTGGGAAAAGATACCTCATGACACGTGAAAATCATGAAATTCAAATTTCAGTGTCTATAAATAAAGTTTTATCGGAACTTTTGGGCTGCTTTTGGGCTACAAAGGCAGAGTTGAGTAGCCAGCTGCTAACAGAGATTGTATGGCCAGGAAAGTCTAACATTTACCATCCGCTCCTTTACGGAAAGTTTGCCAGCCCCTGTGTTCACACATCTTCCTTACCCTTGTCTTTCTTCTTCATCCTCTGCCATCTGTGTTACTAGAGCTGTGGCAGGCTGGCAGTTTTATCTATCACCTCACCGTTGTGTTAGGCAAAACTACTCCTTCTCACATTGCACCAGCGGCCTCTTGCACATGAAACACTATGCAGATGCCAAAAAGACCTAATGTGCTCTTAGGCGCATTAATTAATAAAGTATCTAGAAGCAGGGGGCGGTGGGCAGAGCATGCCTGGATTATTTTTTGAACTCTGCCTTTCAAAAGGACAGACCCAAACAAGAATGCATACAGAGCGAAAAAGTCCAAGGAGATGGGCATATTGGTTCTGGAGAAGAGAAGCCATCAGGGACAGGAGGACTCGTTTCATGTCTTAGCTCAAGAGCCACTGTCCGGGGAGAGTAGACCCAAGAAGCTTGTGTTTAAATGAATCATTCCAGGGGGCGCGTGGGTGGCTCAGTCAGTTCAGCGTCCAGCTCTTAGTTTTCAGCTCAGGTCGTGGTCTCATGGTTTCTGAGTCTGAGCCCCGCATTGAGCTCTGCACCGACAGTGTGGAGCCTGCTTGGGATTCTCTCTCTACCCCCTCTCTCTGCCCCTCCCCCACTAGCTCTCTCTCAAAATAAATAAATAAACGTAAAAAAATTGTTTAAGCTAATCATTCCAGAAGGTTCTGGGCTCCTGGTCATTCTCTATTTTTAGGTAGTAGAGGTAGCAGAGCTTGAAAATAGTAGCCAACACTCCCTTCACCTTATCTCATCTTTTCAACCTGGTGAGTTCAGTTTTCATCAATCTGGCCTAACCTACTCCAGTCTGTTAGTTTTGTAGGACTAGCTGTGTCCTTCGGAGACCTCTTAACTTTCAGATGAGGAAGGGCTGCACAAAGCCTGGGCCCTGCCAAGAGCTGATCAGGAGGTTTATTGTTTGCTGTGGATGGAACTTTGTGTTTACAGTGGGATCTGCCCGCCTCGTGTCTAGTGCTCATCAGCTTGGGGAAGATAATTCTGGTAATGCTTCCTGGGTTGGTGAAGCCATGGTTTCTAAAACTGGATATGTAGGTGTGGGGCAGCTGCCTGAAAGATCCAGCGTGTTTTAGGTTCAGTCTAGAGCACAGGCCGACAGGGTTTGTGAGATTCACAGAGACACTTTCAAGGGTTCTTACAAGACTCCAGAGGACCGTTCCCCTTAATTGGTAGCACATATCTGGGTCTGGGGTAAGCAAGCACTTTTCTCACTGAAGCTACTGCTATACTGACCCATGTGTCCAAGCATCCCTTCCCTAAGTAACAAATTTAGGAAAACCGTCTCCCCTTTTCACCCTAGAGAAGCAAGTTGGGCCAGTAGAAGGAAGTAGAGATCCCTTTCGTCCGTCTCATAAAACTCAGGGCTGGCTCTTCTCTGGCCTTCGAGGTCAAATGCAGTTTCTGGCCTTCATGCTGAGCAGCGCAGCAGTCAGTTCGTTCTGGTGTTTCCCCTGTTCCAGGCACTGGGTCCAGTGCTGGGTCCGGGTCCGGGTCCACCTTTCTTTCCCTTGAGGCACGGAATAGAAAGTGGATTCTCCCTTTGAGCTCTAACCTGAGATATTTGATCAGGTTTCCACTTGCTGAAATCCAGAGTGAAATTGAGAAGGAAGTTACTTTTCACTCTATGAGCGCATTGTGAAGAGGGATGGCTGTCATTTAAAGCTTCCTCTTAAGGCCTTTCTGGTTGATGTTGGAAATAGAGGCCGACATAATGGTGTGCGACCCACAGATCCACAGGATTCCTGCTGCCTGGGACCCCAAGGGCTTTTTGGGTCTCTTGGGAAGCACTGAGGTACTTGCTTTGCCTTTCCAGAAAGCCATTGACCTGGTGACAAAAGCCACAGAAGAGGATAAAGCCAAGAATTACGAGGAGGCACTCCGGCTCTACCAGCATGCCGTGGAGTATTTCCTACACGCTATCAAATGTGAGTCACAGCAGGGCCCTCCCCGGCTGCAGAACCCCTGCAAGAGCAGAGCGGGTACCCCCTCTCTGATTCCCCTTTTGCAGATGAGGCACACAGCGACAAGGCCAAGGAGAGCATTCGAGCCAAGTGCATGCAGTACCTAGACCGAGCGGAGAAGCTGAAGGATTATTTACGAAACAAAGAGAAGCATGGCAAGAAGCCAGTCAAAGAAAATCAGAGTGAGAGCAAGGGGTGAGCACGGAGGAGGGGAGGACCCAGCCAGGACCGGAGCCCCCGTGAGCACCTCCCTGCCATTCTTGGTGCTCATGAGGCCTTCGACTTCCATAGTGCCTTCCTCCTGGGGAATTGCACCCATCTAGTGACAAGGCCCCTAGCTGCTCTCCGCAGGTGCTTTGCAGAGTACTTCCGTGGGCGGTGCCTCAGTGAAACAGGGAGCCAGCGTGGAGGTCACCGGCCTTGGATTCTGCAGTCAGACTCTCAGGCTGTATCTTGGCTCTGCCACTTCCTAGCCAAGTGACCGTGGACAAGTGCCATGACCCCTGTGGCTCCAGGCTCCTCCTCTATAGAAGGGGGATAACGGGCCTGCCCGCCCAATGTTGCTCTAAGGAGCAAATGAGAGGACACGGGGAAAGCCCCGAGAGCTCTGCCTGCAGTCAGGATGAAAAAGTATCTGCCGCTGTTACAGTCAGAGTTCTTGTCTTCATCTGACCGATGAGGCAACACACTTAAGTTCAGAGATACGGTCTAGGTCACTGAGCCGGTACTTGATGGAGTCTGGACCCACACCCAGGGCTTCTGTTTCCAGCTACAAAGCCAGTGCTCACCCTGCAGCCTCTCTCCTCACATCTGTGGTTTACCTACCACAGAGATCCCAGGTAGCTGAGCATCAAGGCCAGTGGTGTCCTGGAGGCGACGGGGAGGGTCCCAGGCAGGAGTGTCACGGAGCGGGAGACAGGCAGGTGATGTGTCAGCTGCCCCACCAGAGCTGAGAGGCATGGCTCCCGGGTGGACGGGCTTGCCCAGGCCAGGGAACGCGCTCTCGGAAGAGAGGAAGAGGGCCAGGGGGTGAGGCATCTTGGGGGGGCTGGGAGAGTTTTGAGAAGGGCCAACCACTTATGTCCCATTAGGGGACTGGCCCTGGGGTGAGGCCAGTGACTATGTTCCCTTCCTGAGTGCTCCCCTTTAGACTTAAACTTCACTTCTCTGAGTCACAGCCACTTGCCATCTGGCTGTAAGTCTGTGCGAAAGGCCGGGGACAGCTCCAGCTGCCTCCCCAGCTGCTCCTGAAGTCCAGCCAAAGCACACGTCCCTCATCGGCCTTCTAGAGAGGGCACACATCTCTATTCTTGCTCCCTTAATGAAGAAACAAGGATGGGTGACGGGAGTATTTCCTGGAGGATGTGGAGGGAGTGTCGAGAACAGGCGGCCCGAATGTTCTTGAGTTACCTGCTTGTGGGTCTCTACTGTGGAGCAGGACAGGCGTCTCTGCCACTGGGCCAGCAGCCAGAGCCTGACTTTGCTCTCAATGCCTCCTTGCCCAACCGCCTCTCGCTTTAGATGTCCTCTTCTGTCTCCTTTCCCAGCAGCGATAGTGACAGTGAAGGGGATAATCCAGAGAAAAAGAAACTGCAGGAACAACTGATGGGTAAGAGGCCCGAGGCCCTGCAGCAATGGGAGGGGGACATGGTGAGGGCCCCTGAAGGGTCGGCTCAGGCTCCACAGTCAGCCTTCAGGTCAAAGGCTCCGCTTGCCTCTTGTAGGTGCTGTTGTGATGGAGAAGCCCAACATTCGGTGGAATGATGTGGCCGGGCTCGAGGGGGCCAAGGAGGCCCTCAAAGAAGCTGTCATTTTGCCAATTAAATTCCCACATTTGTTCACAGGTAAGAGTTGAGCTACTTTAGGCCCAGACAGTAAAAGCAGCAGGTTTTTGAGGAAGCCGGCTCAGGGCTTCCACGCTGAAGGTGTCCAGGAGCAGGCAGCGACTCGGCTCTCTTGGCCGTCAGCGGGTGAGGGCCTGACCTTCCCACGGGCTCTGAGTGGGGAGAGGCTCCGGGACCTGCTCATTGCCGTCATCTGGCTCCTCCCTGGTGTCAGAAACACCTTTGCGACTAGAACTTTGACTTGACCACCCCAGTGAGTAATCAGGGTCAGGAACCAGTGCCGGCCAGTGTCACTTTGCAAGGTCTTGGGGGTCACGAGCCGGGGCTGGGAGCAAGTTCTCAGCAGGCTGTTCAGTTCCCTTTATTCCTTCGTTTCTAGAATCTGTTGTCTGTCTAGAATCTGTTGTAGAACTTTTCTCTCCCGCCTTAAGTCTCCTCTTTTTCTCTGTTCCCTTTCCCTAGTCGGGAAGAAGCTCACCTCAGTTTGTTCTTTCTCGTAGGCAAGCGTACGCCTTGGCGAGGGATACTGCTCTTTGGACCCCCTGGCACAGGCAAATCCTACCTGGCCAAAGCGGTGGCGACAGAGGCCAACAACTCCACCTTCTTCTCTGTGTCCTCCTCAGACTTGATGTCTAAGTGGTTGGGGGAGAGTGAGAAGTAAGTCAGCTGCCAGGCCCTGCTGCCCTGCCCTCACGGCACCTCCCAGAGGAGCCGCTATTGGGTGTCAGGGAGAAGTAGCCAGCAGAGGGGGATCTTGCTAGCTTGTTGCACGGGACGCTGTCCTGACGAAGAGTGCTGACGTTGACTGGGAACTTGGGAGAGAGGAGCCCTCGCGAAGGGAAGGGAAATAAATGGGCTCGCAGTCTCTGGGTATCAGGTGGGTGTCCCCTGTTGGGGACTTCGTGTGGTTCAGTTATTTCCCACACCGACTCCCATTTTGCAGAAGATCGCACTGAGGCTGAGCGGAGGGGAAGGGACTTGTCCTAAATCCAGAGCTAATGAGTGAGGCTGTCCCCAAGGCAGGCTGTTCCCCCTGGTACAGTGCTGCCAGTGGATTTGTGATGACTTTTTCTGAAATCCAAGCATGACTGGAGTCTTGACCCGCCTGTGGGAAGGGCGAGAGAAGCAGTGACTGGGCCCCTGGCCGGGCATGTGTGTGGGTGTCCCGATCCCAGACCCGCTTGTCACCTTCACAGGCTAGTCAAGAACCTGTTTGAGCTGGCCAGGCAGCACAAGCCTTCCATCATCTTCATCGATGAGGTGGATTCCCTCTGCGGGTCCCGCAATGAGAATGAGAGCGAAGCTGCTCGAAGGATCAAAACGGAGTTCTTGGTCCAGATGCAGGGTGCGTGCCAGTGCCGGGTGCCCTCCCTGGTTCTCGGTCTACCTAGAGCCAGCCCCGGGCTTCATCGTTTAGCCGCGGCTGGATCTGATTGTCCTTAGGGAGGAGAGAAAATGTCCGGGGAGCGGTTCTCAGCTCCATCTCCCCAGGCCTTCAGTGAGGTCACCGTGGCCTCCGCTGCCGGCCCTCTGCCCTCCCCGAGCCAGGCAGGGTTCGGGGCTCTGGGCCCCGCAGAGCTGCTGGTGGCCCTGCCGGTGGTGGCACAGGGATGGCCCTGCATCGGGTGCTTCCCACGGACTCTGCCTGGTCCTTGCGGGTGTTCTGGGTCAGCATCTGTGTTCCCCTCTCTCCCCAGGGGTGGGGAATAACAACGATGGGACCCTGGTTCTCGGTGCCACAAACATCCCGTGGGTGTTGGATTCAGCCATTAGAAGGAGGTGAGTCTTCCCCAGTAGGAGCCAGGGGCTGAGGCCTTTCTCCACCTGTGGTCAGTCCTGCCTCTGGCAGCCGTGGGTGCAACCCGACCCCATTTCCCTGGAGGCTTCTTCGTGTCTGCGTGGCGAGGCCAGCTTCGGGAGGACCCCGACGCCCTTCTCCATGAAGACCGTTGTACCATCTGCTCTCAAGTCCTGCCCTGTGCTTGGCTCTCTAGGTTTGAAAAGCGGATTTACATCCCGCTGCCCGAGGAGGCTGCCCGTGCCCAGATGTTCCGGTTGCATCTGGGGAGCACCCCCCACAACCTCACTGATGCCAACATCCACGAGCTGGCCCGGAAGACGGAAGGCTACTCAGGCGCTGACATCAGCATCATTGTGCGGGACTCCCTCATGCAGCCTGTTCGAAAAGTACAGTCGGCAACACACTTCAAAAAGGTGAGTGGCCGGCAGGGAGTCGCTTAGGGAGTGTCATAGGAACACGGATATCCGTTTTCTTGGCCCGCAGCTTGGCTGCTCAGGTGATGATACATCTTTGGTCTCATGGAGAATCAAGGGCAAGTACAAAATGAGCCCTCTGGCTCCAGGGGCTGTGGTTGCCCCTGCTCCGTCCTTTCCTGTAGTTCTTGCTTGAGTGTGACTACCTCAGACTGTGAAGCCAGAGGCCACGGCAGCCACCTCTGCCACCCCCAGCTGTGCCGCCACGTGTGGAGCCCCACTCGATGTCTGAAAAGTGTTGGGCACAAAATCACACGCTCGAAGGAAGATCTCGTTTCACACAGCACATCTCTGCCCAGTGTCGGCCAAGGGTTCTGCTCTGCGCCTGGTGCTGTTCTAGGAGCCAGGGAGACATTTGTGACCAGAGCAGAATAAATCTCTGCCTTGTAGGAGCCTCCTGTCTAGTTGGGGTGAAATTTGTCTCTGAGGGTGATGAGGGGAAGGACAGAGCAGGGGAGGGCGTCTGGTGTTCTGGAGTTTGGAGCGTGGTGGGCAGGTTGTACTCTTTTTTTTTTTTTTAATTTTTTTTTTTTTAACGTTTATTTATTTTTGAGACAGAGACGGAGCATGAACGGGGGAGGGGCAGAGAGAGAGGGAGACACAGAATCGGAAGCAGGCTCCAGGCTCTGAGCCATCAGCCCAGAGCCCGACGCGGGGCTCGAACTCACGGACCGCGAGATCATGACCTGAGCTGAAGTCGGACGCCCAACCGACTGAGCCACCCAGGCGCCCCTATTATTATTTTTTTAATGTTTATTTATTTCTGAGACAGAGAGAGACAGAGCATGAGTGGCGGAGGGGCAGAGAGAGAGGGGGACACAGAATCTAAAGCAGGCTCCAGGCTCTGAGCTATCAGCACAGAGCCCGACGCAGGGCTCAAACTCACGGACTGAGAGATCATGACCTGAGCCGAAGCCGGACGCTCAACCGACTGAGCCACCCAGGCGCCCCCAGGTTGTACTCTTAAGGGGTACATCACCCCAGGTGACATTTGAGTCAACAGTTGAAGGAAGGAGGGACTTAGCCTCGGGGATATTCAGGGGGATGTTGCCAATAAAGCAGACTGGTTGGAAAGACATTTCTGATGTCACTGCATTTGTGGTGAGATCTGACGGAGTGGATGAGCAAGAGGAAGATATCAGGGCACTCTGGACCCCAAACTGAGATTCTGGAGAACAGCGCCTGGAATAGCAGGCTAATCACAAACCTCTGAGATCCTACTTCGAGCTACTTTGACTACCAACCCGAGTTTTGAAGGAGTCATTGCCTTCTCAGACTGATGACCTCGAAACCCAGGCGTGCGTTCATTCCCTACCATTCCCTTCTCTTCGTGACTCAGAACCTGAGGCATCCTGTCTCTTCCCCAAGAGCTGAGGGGCAACCCCTCCAGCCAGACTCCTCTTTGATTTCAGGTCTGTGGCCCTTCCCGCACCAACCCTAGCGTTATGATCGATGACCTCCTGACCCCATGTTCCCCAGGGGACCCAGAGGCCATGGAGATGACTTGGATGGATGTCCCTGGTGACAAACTCTTAGAGCCTGTGGTTTGCATGGTAAGCAGCCGGCTGGGCCAGGGATTGCACAGAGACCAGAAAATTGGGGCCTTGGGTCTGAAAATAAGCTCTGCTTCTCTGTCCTGGGCTGTTGTGCCTCCTCCCAAACAGAATGGCCGATGGGGCTCTGGGTAGCTGGAGCTCCTGCCATTAGACTTACTGCGGGCCCAGGATGAGGCCATAGTGTTAGCATTTTACTTTCTTCAGCAAGAAAAAAGGCCAGCTGGTGTGACTGCATCATTCCACGGGTTTGGCTTGCTTTGTGCCCAGAAGGAAACAGTGTCTTTCAGCAGTTTGCTTTGATGCTGTTGCACAGGCAGTCTCATGGGACTAGTCTGGCCCTTTCCTCATCCTGGTCTTGTTGACGGTCTTGCCTGTTGCGTGTGGCAGGTATCCTGCCAGTGCGGCTGGTGTGGTGGGTGTGGAGTCAGAAAGAGCTTCTCGTGGGAGTTAAGAGATGAGGGGAGCTTGGATTCTCTCAGATGAGGAGTGGGCCTGTTTGGAAACAACATGAGCCACCTCAGGAGGGAAGAGCTGTCCTGTCACAGGAGACATTCAAGCAGAAGCTGGGCAACCAAGGGGAGCTTTGCACTTGGGGCTGGGAGTGACCACGAGGGGAGGCCTCTTCCTGCCCTGGACCACATGGCTCTGTGACACGGGGAGGCCGAGGACCTGGAGCCTGGCTCCTCAGCTTCGTGCCCTTGTCTTTGCAGTCGGACATGCTCCGGTCTCTGGCTACCACTCGGCCCACCGTGAATGCAGAGGACCTCCTGAAAGTGAAGAAATTCTCAGAGGACTTTGGACAGGAGAGTTAAAAATTTCTTCACTCGGTGATGGTGAAGGTGGGAGGAATTGATTGGGGTAAAAAAAATCCATGGCACCCCCCATGTCAGCAGCCAGACAGGGCCCCGGGGCTCATCTTCACGTCACTCTGGCGTCCCCTCTGCTGTCTGGCCACCAGCCGGGGAGTGGGAAGGAAGGGCCTCCGGGGCCGCAGAGACACAGAAGCACATTCGGCACTGGGTGGAATACTGGTTCTTCCTACTTCTTCCTACTGGTTCTCCTCCTCTTCTGGATGCTCATCAACTCCTAGTCCTGCCCCTCCACGTTTTGTTTTGTTTTTTGAACCTTTCTTTGTTCCCCTAAATTAATGCTGCTTGGATTTTTGTCTTCTTTATAAATAAAGTTAAAATCTCCCAGAAGCGTCAAGGAGTAGGAGCAGCCCACACTGTGGGACTGGTGCAGACCGTCAGAATGGCTTGCCAGCTCCCTCCGCCCTTTCCTTCTAACCCAAGTTTTACTCCTTGTGTACACAATGGCGAATGCCCTAGGTCGCCAGCCCAAGCCCTGCCTGTAAAGGTTGAGAGTAAAGCCAAGCCATTCCCAACCCCTACGTCAGCATCCCCGGCCCCGTGTCCTCCCTGCAGGAGGAGAGGATGGTTTGTGTGAGCACAAAGCTATGTAGATCAGAATGAGTGAGGGCAGTCAGGTAGGGTTTCACTGCTGCCTTCTCTTCCCTCTGAATGTGAGAACGCTGAACCCAGCCACTGCCCCTGGCACCCCGCCCTGGAAATGGGCTAATAAATCCTTTTCCCTCTTGAGCCACCTGAGTGATCTCATCTTTGATTCCTGTCTGGGGCTTCTTGAAGGCCACGCTTGCTTCCAGTAGAAAGACCCTCTGGTTTTCTCTCCGTGCTCTTCTCGTCAGCAGAGGAGGGCATTGCCAGCTGTCACAGTTCCGCAGCCTGTTCTCCGGTCAGGTCGGCCAGAACTTTTTCGCCTTAAGGCCTTGCAAATGTGGGACCTGGACAGTTCTCCCTGCAAACCGGGGGCCTGTGGGCCAGACACGGCCTGCAGCTGTGTTTGCTTTGGTCTGCTGCCAGCATTGAAAAAGCAAGAGAGTTGATGTGGAAATTCAGAGTTCTGGCTTTGGGGACATCGGGCAACTCTGGGCCTGCGTCCCCGTGAGACATCCTGTCAGCCGCAGCCGAGCAGGGGCTGCGCTGTTCAGGAGGAGAACACGCTGTCCGGCGCAGCCATCCCCACATGGACTGCTTCTTTCCCTTGCGTTGCCTGCCCAGCCCCTGTGGCCATTTGGATTTGTGACTCCTGATCATGAGACGCCCGAGGCTCCAGAGCGGGCAGCTCTAGAAATGCCGTCCGTCGAGGAGGCTGTCGCATTTTGACCACGCGCATGTGAACATACAGAAGGCCCGGCATCGGGTTGTTCCAGCCCTCCTCCCCCTCAAGAAGCCGGTATTATTGTTCTATATCTTAGTAAAACCCGAATTGCCCAGAATGGATTACGTGGCCCACCTTAGATCACGTTAGCCTTGCCACTGTGGTGTTCTTTGATTTGGTTAGGAATGGCTGCTGAATTGAGCCAGCTTTTGATGGGTTCCTTGAAGGCTCGGGCCCAAGCGCTCCTCTCCACTTGGGTGCGTTAGCCCTGCCTCGATAACCTGCTGCCTCAGCCACCAATTACTGTTTGTAAGTGCTGGACTAGAAGCCAGCATAGGACACTGCCTCTGCTTGTGCGGTTTCCTTTTAGCCTTTTGTGTTTTCTTATTCTGCCTCCAGTCACCTTTACTTGAATCAGGAGCTCCTCACTTTATTTTTTAATCTTCCTTTCTACTGCTTAAACACCTTGACAACTCACAGGGGTTAACGGAAACTGGGGCTGCTGTGGCTCATCACAGCACGCCATGCCTCTCCATTCCTGTCTCCACCACCAGTGACTCGGAGCAGGGTGACGAATGTCCTATTCACATTTGGGGCTGAACCGATGCGGTGGCTTCACCATCTATGTTAAACATGGCTAATATGTGCAGAGGAATTTCCTCCCCTAAATGCTAACCGTGAAATTCCCTCTTCCCTACTTGGGAATTCTATCCTAAACCTTCTGTCTACCTTGGCTTTCACTTTGGTAGTTGACCTCTAAAACTTTCCTTAGCTCAAGATGCTGATTGCTGGCTGATGTATCTGCCTGAGATGGGAGAGATTTTATTACAAATCCAGATTTGTTGCCTTTGGTCTACAGTATTTAGTTGAACAGATCCTTCCTCTAAGTGGATTTGGTTACAATAGTAAACTTCAAGTTGTCAGCAATATAGACAGTTTCAAGCTTTCTCTAAGGTCCACTCTGAGCTACCATATACTCTTGGGCCCCCAAGTCAGGAAGCTTCAGTCAAATGTTACAGACCTACATTACAAAGGCATCAGTAAGAACTGTTAACCTCAGAGCACTGTAAGGTGTAAGGAAACATTAGAATATTCTGATGCCTGGGGCACCTGGGTAGCTCAGTTGGTTGAGCTTCCGACTTCGGCTCAGGTCATGATCTCACAGTCTGTGAGTCCAAGCCCCGCGTCAGGCTCTGTGCTGTCAGCTCAGAGCCTGGAGCCTGCTTCAGATTCTGTGTCTCCTTCTCTGACTCTCCCCCGTTCATGCTCTGTCTCTGTCTGTCTCAGAAATAAATAAACATTAAAAAAATTTTTAGAATATTCTGATGCCACCCTGCAGGAGGTTATAAACACTGTCCAAGAGAGTGGAGGCTCATTGAATTCTAATTTCATAAGGATCCATGTTTTTAGTATGAATAAGAGTTTTCTATAGACTTCCCCAGGGGCTGAGTATCTAACCTTGGAGCAATGCTGGCACCTGTTCCCTTCCAAAGTTTAATGCACAGAGAGCCAGTTCCCTTTTGCTTGGCCTCATAGTATGACCCCCAGACGGCCTGTTTAGAGAAAGCCGTACAGGAGAGTGGATCTTTCCTGGGTTTGTTTAGCTAGCTGCTGTTTAAAACATGTTGTTTTCTGGGGCACCTGCGTGACTCAGCGGGTTAAGTGTTTGACTCTTGGTTTCGGCTCAGGCCATGATCTCATGGTTTGTGAGGTCAAGCCCCATGTTGGGCTCTGCACTGACAGCGTGGAGCCTGCTTGGGATTCTCTCTCTCTCCTCCTTTCTCTGCCCCTCCTCCTTCTCCTCTTCACCCAGCTCACACTGTCTCTCAAAATAAAGAAACAAACATTAAATAAAACACGTTTTTTTCTAAATAACTTACTGGACTTACTACATGGGTACTTGGATTTTGAGGGCTCTGTTTGGTAAGGGTACCTGCCTTGTAAAACACTCAACATAAAAATGAGGCAAAACCAGTATCTTGAGAAACAAGTTCCTTCACCTCCTGACAAAGCTTTTACCGTGTCTTATGGCTACTCATTGGTCAACGTGATGCTGATTTATTTTTTCAAAACAAGTGTGGTGACCAGGAAGCACATTTTGCTTTCTAACTGTGACAGGAAGAGGTTCATTGCTCCGTCTCAACTATCATCCTTCCCCTAGCCATGCTCCATGACCTCCACCCAAAGAGTACCAGCTGCCCAAGAGATCTCAGCAGGAAAATCATCCCCAAATCTGCTAAAGGTAGAAGGCAGAAGGTGGAGATCAAAACTGTGTAAACCTGGTAAAATGTGTGGGTACTCATTTACGTTAATATTGTCATTAAACACTTCTGTGAACTGTGGCCATCCTGTTTCACTTACACACGCACACTGGTGTCCAAGGCAAAGAAGGATTCCGCAGGTGTGATACACAAGCCCTTTGTAAAAAGAACTCTGTGAAGATGGTCAACCACAGCCTTAACCTGCATTTTTAAGCAAAGCTTTCAGATATTTTGGGACTATGTTATTATCAAATCTTGGCGTTGGGATAGATTATACAGGTCTATGAAATCATGTCTACTAAGAGTGGTTATTTATTTTGCCTCACGTTTTACCATACAAAATCATCAGGAAATGTTCTCTCTTTGGAGAAATTTATTTTCTTCTCAAGTTGGAGGTAGTATTTTGTCCATGGCCGGTTTCAGGGCAAACATTTTGAACATATTTCTCCAGTTTGGTTTGGCAATCCATTGTTTTCTGTCAGAGCCAAGCCAATATCAAGTTGACGTCAAGCAAGCCAGTCCCAGCTCAGAGCCCAGGTGTTTGTGTTTTGGTTTCCAGAATCCTCAGGTGCAGCAGGAAAACTAATCATTCACCTCCATCCAGTGGATGTTTGTAAATGTCTTGCTGTCCATTTTGTCGATGAACAGGCAGCCCTGCAAGTGGTCCATCTCATGCTGGATGATACGGGCTGCCCATCCACTCGCCTGCCACACCACCTGCTCCCCTCTGGGGTCCAGCCCTGCAAAGTAATTTACAGCCTGGGTAAGAATATGCCGAACTGCATTGTTTTTAATCTCCTTACTTTTCCCAGCCCTTGGCTGTTCCTGTTCACAAGAGGCAGCATGAGAAGGGAATGTAGACAGCAACCCCTATCCTTCCCAGAAAAGATGCCTTAACTTTGCCCATTACCAGGTATTCACTGTGGCTCTAACGCTGACAATTAGGTTGCTGGGCTTACTATGGGGCTGAAATGAGAAATGATCTTCGTAAGGTGCTTCCTTTCTGAACATTCCTCTCATTTCTGAAATACTGTTTGATTTCAATTCCTAACAGCATTTCAACTCGGTACATTATAAAATAAAGGGATACCATTTACCTTCTGACCTGGACCAAGTGGCTTGCTTAAAATGAACAATCCTAATCCCAGCAACGAATTCCATTTCAGAAAACATCCTGTACTACGACAGACCAGGAATGGCATATCACCCTGGACTGGGCAAAGCTGGGTCCCACTATTTCCACTCAACCATGACAGATGCAACTGAGGCAAAAGTCTGTGTGTGGGACAGCGAACTAGAGGGCACAGAGCAGAGGACCTGGTGTGAGGTACCATCGAATTAGGTCACCTTCTCAGCCCCAATACATTTTCCCAGCGAGCTGGCTCAGCTGCTACACGAGCCTCTTCCCCTATCCCAATTGGTTAGTCTTGAATCAAATCCACTCCCCGGTCCTGCTCTTAGTTCCTGACGGAAGGCTTCATTGAGCCTGCCCTTCCACTTTTAACTGGAGTTTTGACAAAACCGTTTCGTGGGGCCCGAGGTCGCCGCCTCCATGGGCTGGGGGAGGGACGCAACCGTTTATCCAACCGCCCCACGGCCACTGCCCACCCCCTGCACCTGAGATCTGTACGGCCTGGAAGCGGGGCACGCAGGCCAGGAAGCCGACGACGCTCTCGCAGCCCTCAGGGAAGGTGACCAGGCGGCTGTCCAGCACCCGCAGGCTGGGGTTCACGAACACGCGCAAGGGGAAGGGCTCCATCTGGCGGGCCTCGCGCAGGCGCGGCGCGCAGGCGCGGAAGAGTGCCTCGGGGAACTCCAGGGCCAACACCTGTAGCGGCACCCCGAGCTGCGGAGCGCTCAGGCCTACGCAGCGCCGGCGTCGCATCACTTGCACCAGCCGCTGCACCAGCCGCTGCAGCTCGGGCCCCGCCAGCTGCGCGGGCTCCACCGGGGCCGCCACGGCCCGCAGCGCCGGGTCCCCGACCTGACACACGCGCGGGTACGGCGGCTCGGGCGCTCCCCGCACCAGGCGCCGCACGTAGCGCCAGTAAGACCGCTGGCGCGCCGGGCCCTCGAGGCCGTCCGGGGCGGACGCGGAGCTACAGGCCCGGACGCTGCGGCCCCCCGTCCCCTCTCCCCACGGCGGTGTCGGCCCCAAGCGGTGACGCGACCGCCCCAGCAGCGGCCCCAGCAGCAGTCCGGCCCCCATCCAGCCCCCGGTGCGCCGAGCACAGCTGCCGCGGTCCTCCCCGGCCCCCGTAGGAGAGCGCTCCGGTCGCGGGGGACGCCGGGAAGCGCAGTTTCAGCGCGCCTTGAGAGCGCAGCCGGCCTCCGTGACGTCAGTCAGCTTTATTGTTTAATTCCGTTTTTTACAGTATCACCAACCATTTGCAAAAGTGACCGGGAGGTCCCCCCTTTCACGGGCTGTGATGAATGCCCTCGCAGCCTGTCCTCCGGGGCTGTCCCCAGCTTTCGCCGGCCTCCCCCCACCCCCGCGCCGGCGCGAGTTAGGTGTCCGCACGCGGCACCTCGGCCTGCAGCGGCTCGGCCGTGTCAGCCTGCTCCTGCGCACCCTCGGGGAAAGCCGCAGCGACCGGCTCGACGCCTGACTCCTCGGGGGGGACTTCCGGTGCTGGAGCTGGGAGCTCGGGCACCAGCTCCTTTTCGTCTAGACACAGGACCAGCTCTCTCTTCGGCAGGATGAAGGCGAGAGGCTCCTGGACGACGTCGATGTTCACATGCCCAAGGTTGCCGTACTTGGAGAGCTGAGTGGGAGGGATGCCTGAGCCAAAAGGTAGAGAAAGTGAAATAGAAAAAAACGTTCAATAAATTTAAATTTTTATATCACAGGGGGAAAAAACACTTGGAGGGAGGGAGTGACAGATACAATTTCCATTCTTCAATACAGTAAAAGTCATCTTTGTGATATGGGACAGGAAGCTTTACTGTAAAGAGAGACTTTGAAAGTAATCTGGAACAGCACAGTGTAGGTGGGTGGAGCTAACAGTCAAGAGAACGTCAGAAGGCACTGGCTTCCTTGTGGAAGGAAAAGGCTGGGGGAAAGTGCCCAACAGCTGTTCCGCTGGTGTGGTCATCACCGGCCCACTGCCCCTCGGGAAGCTCTGTCTCCTCCATGCCCCATCCCCAGCACAGAGAGAGTGGGCACAGGCAAGTGAAGACAGATCCGGAAAAATCTTTTTAAAACACCTTCTCTGGACATTCACACAATATGTGATTCTTTTCTAATCTCTTCCACTTAGCCAAATAAACACATATTGTAGGATTCCATTTATATGAAATGTCCAGAAAAGGCAAATCTGCAACAGAAAGCAGATTACTGGTTGCCAGGGGCTAAAGGTGGGATTGGGGAATGACTGCATTGGGCACGAGGGATCTTTTGGGGGTGATGGAAACGTCCTAAAATTGGATAGTGGTAATGGTTGTACATGTCTGTGTATTTACTAAAAAAACATAGAATTTTACAAATGGGTGAATTATTTAGTATGTGAATTATATCAGTAAAGTACTGTCGTTTTAAAGATCTTTCCCCTCCTTTGTCTTACCTAAGGTCTGTGCTATCTGAGCTGGTGGAAAAAGGACTTGGAGACAGCGATTTAAATATGGAACAAGGTCTTCCACGAAGACGGTGCAGAACTGGATGAAGAGCTCTTGCTCCCCACTGCTGAAAGCAGCCTCTTCTGCACGATGGAAGGCCAGGATTATATTAGTTACCTAGGGGACAAGGCATAAAGAAAGTCTTTCCAAACAGTACATTACTGTCTTGTTTAAATTCAGAATTGTGGTCACTCTCCACAGTTCTGTCACTTCATTGATCTATTTCTGACTCAACATGTTTCATTACTGGCACAGGTTCCAGTTCCAGTGGAAGAGCATCAAGAGGTTCTTGACTCCTTCAGGAGATGGACCAGAACTATATCGGATTCAGAAAAATGAAGCAAAACTATAAAAGGTTTTTACTGAGTAAGACCTTTGAGGTTCCAGGAAGCTAGACCACTAGAAAACTGGAAAGGAAGACAGACGTGGAAAAGAAGTTCCACACACAAATAACAGAGCTACACTTTCTTGTTCAAGTCCTAGCTGTGCCACTGGCTGGTTTTGTGGCTTCCAAGTGATTAAACACTTCATGCCCTCTGCTCCTCAGTTTCCGTACCTTTCCTTCCTTCCTCTTAGGGTTGTGAGGATCAAGTCTTAATAGGTATAAAGTATGATGAATACTACCTGGCATGGAGTAAGTTCTGTATAAACATTAGCAGATAACTATTACCTGAATTTCACTGACAAAAAAGTTTCATTGCTCATGCTTGCTTCCTCTTACAGGAGGCCATTAACAGTTGTACCAAAGATATGAGAGCAGGCAAGCTCAAGAGAGAGAGAGAGCTGGGCCCACAAAGACTTTAATTTTTTTTTTTTTTATGTTTATTTACTTTTGAGAGACAAAGAGTGTGAGCAGGGGAGGGGCAGAGAGAGGGGGACACAGAATCCAAAGCAGGCTCCAGGCTCTGTCAGCACAGAGCTTGATACGGGGCTCGAACTCACGAACCTGAGATCATGACCTGAGCTGAGGTCAGATGCTTAACTGAGTAAGCCACCCAGGCGCCCCGGCCCAGAAAGATTTTATATAATCATGTCACAACTGCCATCTGGCTGACAGCAATTATAAGATGCCGTAAGTTTTAAGAAGCACCTCAATATCTTAAGGTTTAAATATGTAAAAAATGTGTAGGATATGATTGGTGCTAGTATTTATTGTGTTCTGTAGAATTCTAAGATGGCTCTTCTGAATCCCACCCGCCCTGGTGTCCACTCCTTTGTGTAATCCCTTCCCCTTGATTGCAGGCAGAATGTGTGTCTTGTTTCTAACCAATATCATATGACAAATATGAACAATTTTGCAGAGGTAATTAAAGCCCCTATCAGCTGACTTTGAATTAATCAAGGGATATCCTGGGTGGGCCTGACTTAATCAGACGAATCTTTTAAAAAAGGGTTGAGGACTTCCTTAACAGAAGAGACTCATGCAGGAGAGATGCTCTTCCACTGGCCTTGAAGAATCAGAAAGCCCCACTGTGAACGGGCTTATGGAGTGAGGTGGCCTCTAGGCCTTAGACCTATAATTGCAAAGAACAGAAATCTGCCAACATGAATGAGCTTGAAAGGGGATGTCAAGCTTCAGATGAGACTGCAGCCTGGCCAACACCTTGACTGCAACCTTGGGAGAGATCCTAAGCAGAGGACCCAGGACTCCCAATCTACAGAGAGTGGGAGATGATACACATATGTTGTTTTAGGCTGCTATGGAGTTTGTTATGCAACAACAGAAAACAAATGCAACATTACTGAATCATTATTGCAGGTAAGCCACTTCATGAATTGTTCTAGGTCCCATGAGGGGGAGCTAACCAGAGCTGCTCAATCAGAAAAACCTCTAAAACCCCACTAAACCTAAGTCTGCAACCGCCTAACACATGGACTGGTTTATATTTTACAAAAGTCTGGCCACCTACTACCAAAGAAAGCCCCAGTAGAGAGCCAGCAGTATGTGCTCACCTTGGCAAGGGCATTCTCCAGGGCCCCAGTCACATCCTGTGCCAGGGCCACAGGGCAGCAGAGGCGCAGATCATTGAAGGCAACCAGAATACTGTTCAGGAAGCAGGCAAGGGGTGGGAAATCTAAGAGTACCATCGGTGGCTGCAAGGTCCCTGGCTGAGTGACTGGCACAGCAGCAGGCAGGTTACTGCTGCCCAGGATGGCTGGAGCGGAGATGAGGGTGTAGGAATTCATTTCATCCTGGAACTTTTCCACTGCTTCCTGAATTGCTTTCTGGAAAGTGCTGATGGCCACCTGCTGGAAAACAGGAGCCAACTGGCCCCGGAAATCAGCCCCCACCCGGCTGAAGGACAGCCCAAAGTACATGCACTGACCCAGCAGAGAGTCTAGGCGGCCACCTATCCCCCGGTTAAGGTCGGTCTCCAGCACCTGCAGGAACTGCGAGACCCTCTGTAGCACCCAGCCATGGAAGATGGCGCTCTCGTTCACAGTGTGCTCACCCATGGCAGGCGGCAACAATGGGTCCTCATCTGAGAATATGGCGCGGTACTGGGTGATGATATCAAACAGATGGACACGGCAAGCCTCAATGGTTTTTGTGATGTGGAAATAGGGATCATCATTGGGGATGGCAGTCAGGATGGAACGGAGCCAAGCATCTCGGGCCTGAAGAAACTTCACCCTCAACTCAGCCTCAGTGAAGATATCCATGCGCCGCAGGAAGCCAATGACACGGAGGCAGGCAGGGAGCTGGATATTGGTCCTCAGTTGCTGGATCAGCTGGCTCAACATCAGCTGCATGGACTGGCGCACTTCATTCACAATGCCCTGACAATAAAGGGGGTCAGTCATACCACAATGGGAAAAATACTTTCTGGAACCCATTCCACTACCCCTGAATGTTGCAGACTAGAGAGGCAGACCACTGCTTTCCTGACTTACAAAGATTTCCTACAGCTGATGTGTACAGGGTTACCAACAAAGGTCTGGTTCACTGTGGCCTACAGGCCCTGTGTGGTTCTCCTGCCACACCCACTTCCCAATACTGTCCCCCCGCTCACTGCAATCCAGGCACACTGTTTGTGGTTTTTCTTTTTCCTATCTTTGTATTTCTTAAATACTCCTAACGTGTTCCCTCCTGAGCCTGCCATACTTACTTTTTCCACTTTGTGGTTTGCGCCTTCCCCACATCTTCCTGTGGCGGGCTCCTTCTCATCATCTGGGTCTCAGCTGAAATATTATTTCTCCAACAGAGCCTTTCCTGACCACTCTACCTAGGGTACCTCATCTAGTCTCCTATCCATTCCCTGGTTTATTTTCCTCATTTACCACTATCTGAAAGGATCATTTATTTACCAACTATCAGCTTTCATTCATGAAAGCCAGGGCCTTGTCTGCCTTGTCTCGTTTCTCCCTAGCACCTAGATTAGTGCCTGGCACATGATTAGTATTTATCACTTGAATGAATGAATGAATGAATGAATGAATGAATATTTTATGTTCAAGCCTGCCTGACTGGCAGAAATTGATGTAAAACTTGCAGTTTCCCTAAGGTGTCTGCCTAAAGGTTCAGCGATGACCACACAATTACTGATTATAAGAACATCAGCTTGAGTCCTTTTGGGACAGTTTGGCTACCTGGATGACAGGGATGGAGGAGTATTTCCTTTCCAGTCGGCGTACGTAGGCCGCAAGCTCCAGGGCCTCTTCATAGTAGCTGTTCCGGACACAAGTGTCCATGAGCTGGGGGATCTCCAGGATTTCCAGGATTTCTGTGTGCCGGTTTAGGGTCAGGGTGTTCATCCGGCGGTTGGAACTGATCTCTTCAGCCTCTTTCACAAAGTTTCTGGTAAGAGAATTTCGGTCACTCACTGCTCCACACCCACAACTCAGCTACATTTACCAGGTGATTACTATGGACTGGGCACTGAGCTGCATGGTTTATGACTTAATCTTCACACCAAACCTTTGAGGTAAGTACTACTACCCTTGAGGAAACTCTAATCCCAGAGAGGCTAAGCAACTTGTCCCAAATCACACGATTATTTATCATATGTGAACCCAGATCTGCCACTTAACTGTGACAAGGTACTTAGGCTCTCTGAACTCTTTCACATTAGTAAAATAGTAATAGGACCCACCTCACAAGGAGGTGAGGATTAAATGAGATGTGTGTAACAAACTTAACACAGAACCTTACACACGGTAAATGTTCCTTTAATAGCTATGCTTTTCATAAAAATGCACTAACTAGCTTAGAAGCTACAATCTTAACCTTAAATTCCCTCAGCCCTTTTAATTTTTCTCTTCTGCTGTTGTTCAACTTTAATTCTTAGCAGTTTTCACTCCTCCGTAATTGCAGTGACTTGCTTTATGAGGTCCCCTACCTATTCTGGAAGGCGGAAGGGTACAGGAGCTATTGTCAAATATCCAAAGACTCAAAAGAAAGGTGAAAAATTGAAAGGCAGAATTAGGGATAATAGACTGAGGATCTAGAGAGGCAAATTACGGCTTAAAGGATTTTTTGATAATTTTTGTCTCCAACTGGAAGGATTTCCTTGTCAGCCTTCTATCCATTAGAAGTTTTGGACGGTCTCAGCTGGTGTGTGTGTGTGTGTGTGTGTGTGTGTGTGTGTGTGTGTGGTGTGTGTAGACTGTTGCTGACGACCGTAGAGTGTTAACTATGTCAGACCCAATAATAAGCGCTTGGCATGGAATCTCTTTATTTAGTACTCCCAACAGTCCTGTCAGGGAGGGACGTGCTGCTGGTTTCCAATTCTGACTTCGAAACTTACTAGCTGTGCCCACTGAACAATCACTAAGCTCCCTGTCTCAACCTCCTCATACATAAAATGGGAATAACAGTACCTACCTCGAAAGTTGTTGTGGAATTTAAATTTTTAAAATGCTCAAAGGAGAGCCTGACGCATGGTAAGTGCTATGTAAGCGTTAGCTATTTCTATCATCATAAACGTCAGCTATTACAGTTGCTAAAAGCCCCTTTATAGTGCCGGGCCCGCCACACCTGCAGCTCTGCTGGAAGCTGGGCAAGCGGTCGAGCAGGCGGCCGAGCGACGCCTCCACGTCGCCAAAGAGGCGGTGGATGCGCTCGGTGCACTCGGCGCCGCGGATGAAGGTCTTATAATTGGCGAAGGCCAAGTCGCGCGTCTGCTGCAGCAGCTGCGCCCGCTCCTCCGCCAAGCGCTCGGGCTCGCGCCTCAGCCGCTCCAGCCCGGAGCCGCTCAACTCCCGGAGGTAGCGGCCCACGTCGGGCCGCTCCCGCCACTGGGTCTCGGGGAAGCGGTCCCGGAACAGCGATGCCAGGAGTCCTTCATCCTCCACCTCCCCGAGAGCCGCCGCAGTGGCGGTCGCTGCGGCCGAGGCCGACGCCGACGCCGTGGCGGTGGTTGACGAAGCGAGAGTCTCCGTCGCCGCCATCTTCTGGCAGCAGCGTCACTTCACCTCCCGCCCGGCAAGGGCGCTGGCTCGGAATCTAGGACCGGAAGCAGCGGGGGCACTCTTCCGATCGCTGTGGTTTCGTATCCGTCCGGCTTTCTTTCTCCGACGGTCCTCCACGCTGCGGGGCGCTAGCGTGGGGGAACAAACCGAATGCGGCTAGAGAGGCAGGCTTTGGGGTTGCCAGGGAGCGGCTGGCGGCTGACTTCCGTTTCCGGACGCTGAGGCACGCGGATTCGGTGTTGCAACCCAGCGGGAAAATGCGGCCTTTGACTGAAGAAGAGACCCGCGTAATGTTTGAGAAGATAGCGAAATAGTAAGAGCGCGCCGAGGGGAAGGGGAAATGTGTTTGTGGCAGGGAAGAGCGTGGGTGGAGTGGGGGCGCGGCCCTGGGAGGAGTCTTTTGGGGCGCCGTCTCCAGTGCTCTTTTTGCCTTCAGCATCGGGGAGAACCTTCAGCTGCTGGTCGACAGGCCCGACGGCACCTACTGCTTCAGGCTGCACAACGACCGGGTGTACTACGTGAGGTGAGGCGGTGCCGGGTGGACCAACGTGGACGGGGGGAGGACTGGGTCCCGCCGGCTTCCCGCAGCTGACACCTTCTTTCTCCTTACCCTTTAAGCGAGAAGATCCTGAAGTTGGCCGCCAACATCTCTGGGGACAAGCTGGTGTCTCTGGGGACCTGCTTCGGAAAATTCACGAAGACTCACAAGTTCCGGTTGCACATCACAGCTCTGGATTACCTTGCACCCTATGCCAAGGTTTGTGGGGGGGGGGGGGGGGGAAGGGGGACAAGAGCGGGGTGGTATTCAGTCGGCAACTGGGGATGAAGGAAGTCAAAGATGAGGGCCACGTCAGAAGGCAGATAATTGGGCGGCTTCTCTGCCTCGGAGTCCCCGACAGTGGTTAGGTCAGTACCACACGTAGAGATGTTTGTGGGACTTGCTGCTTGGGCAGGGTTCGGGCTCTGGCATAGGAATGCTGTGTGGCTGCATAGTCGTGGTAACGTTCAGCAAAGTAGAAAAGCCTCTGCAGACCCCACTCAAGAAAAGCCAGTAGGTGACTTTGGTGAGGAGCACAGAGGGATCCAGAAAAAGAGTTCTTAAACTATCCGTGAGAGAGATTGTAGAGTCGAATAAAGAACCTCCTGGGAGTTCAGTTCGGAGAATGAGCAATTTGAGATAGCCATCCAGTCTTTCTCTTTTCCTTAAAATGCTTTCAAGAAATTAATCACATAGCGGCACCTGGGTGGCTCAGTCAGTTAAGCATGCAACTCTTAATATCGGCCCAGGTCATAATCTTGGGGTTGTGAGATCAGCCCTGAGTTGGGCACTGCGCTGAGGGTGGAGCCTGCTTGAGAGTCTCTCTCTCTGCCCTTCCCCACCTTGTGCCCATGCTCACCCTCTCTCTGTCTCGAAATAAGTAAACATATATATTTTCTAAAGACAAAATCCTTCTTATTAAAAGAAAATCCGTGGACCAAATGAAAACAAAGCTTTTTCGCAGCTAAATAAATAAATAAATAAATAAAACTTAATCATATATCCAACAGCTGGCTAATCTATGGGATATAATTATTAGCATTTTAATGTCTCTTAGATTTAATTGTGGGGGTTTTTTTGTTGTTGTTTTTTTATAGTATAAAGTCTGGATAAAGCCTGGAGCAGAGCAGTCCTTCCTGTATGGGAACCATGTGTTGAAATCTGGACTGGGTCGAATCACTGAAAATACCTGTCAGTACCAGGGAGTGGTGGTGTACTCCATGGCAGACGTCCCTTTGGTGAGTAGAGATGGTAGCTGTTAGAAAAATCAAGTATCTTTTTTAATTCAGAAGGCTGTATTTTCCATCTGCGCTTCAGAGACTAAATTCTCAGCACCTTTTGAATTTCTCAAAGATAAGAACTGCATTTTTTTCATCTTCGTTATTTCCACCCCTCGATGCATGCTTGTTGAATGACTTGAGTGAATCAGTGTCTCTTCTTTTGAATCCCAGGGTTTTGGGGTGGCAGCAAAGTCTACACAAGACTGCAGGAAAGTAGACCCCATGGCGATTGTGGTATTTCATCAAGCAGACATTGGGGAATATGTGCGGCATGAAGAGACATTGACTTAAAACGAAAACATCGCAAGGACTTGTGGCTGTGTGGAAGGGCCTAGCTTTGTTTCCCGTGTCTGTGTAGGCTCCATCATCATGTTGAATTTTGTCAACACTGACTTCTTCAGGGACTTCTTAGTTTAATATTCTCTCTATTGCGATTGAATGCAGGCTGGATTCTTAAGTGAAGATGGTTCAAAAATGGCATTTCAGATCTTTGTGTTTGTGACTAAATAGAATGCTGTGTTTTATATTTGAATCAGAAGGCTTCTTGTCTTGAGTAACAGGTTCTAAGTCGTTGGAACTGAGGACAAGAATGGCTAGCTTATTGTTATCTGTGATAACGCCGTTTTCAAACTCATGATAAGAACACAAAGGATTTTTTCATTGTTTATATGATGAAAGTTAGATATTGCCATATGAGAATGGTAGGCCATGTGTTGGATTTTATGAATGAAATTTGGATAAAATAATAAGAGCAATTTGTCCTGCCAGTTTTCTATATAGTGGGTGTTGTGTGGTATGGAAGAAAATCTTGGATCTAAACCCCAGTTCTGACACCTACCAGCTGTATGGCCTTAGAAGTCATTAAACTTTAATAAGCTTAATTTTCTTCTTCAAAAAAAACCAGCTTTAACCTAAAGATGGTTTTTCGGATTAGAAATCAATGTTTGTAAAGCATTTAAGCACAGTGCCTGGCAAATGATAGGTGTTAAATAAATGGTAAAATTATTTTTATATTGCATATACTGGGTATTTCTATTACTAAGGATAGGATCTTATGAATACAGCTTGATTATATATCTTTGTTCTTGATCTTTCTTTTTCTGAGATGGTATGATGCCAGGCTAATGGTATTTTCATCACCTTGATTTCTTAAAATGTGATTTCCCATGGGAGCCTTTACTTAACTGGACTAGACAGCACTAATCAGAGACCTTGATATAATTCAGCTCTTCCCATGCTTCCTAAAATTATTTTTGGAATTATTAAAATGTTTTTTTTAATGAAAAAATTCCACTAAGTTTTTTAAACTGCCTGTTTTAAATCTACTGCTTTTCTTTTTTTCCTGCTTATTTTAAATTCCAAAGGTGACATCTCTAAAAATAAAACATTTTTCAACTACAAAAAAGCAGTCTGCCAATTCCTGTTTTTGTATGCAACGCATAAAACTGAGATGTGTATGTTTTTGTCCCATTTTTTTCAACTCTTCTCCCTCCCATGGTTCTCAACCCTCTAGATAATCTTAGAGTTAAGGGACTGCTGTATGATGAACAGTATTTTGATGGTAGCATCACTTAGTGCACACTTTTGTAATAGCCGATATCAATACTTAAACATTTTTATTATTTTATTGCCATTTTGAGGCAACAGGGAAGGAGAGCAATAGACTAAAATGTTCTAACAAGTTGATTTTTTTTCCAATAATTTTACAAAGCTCATGACCCAGAAGAAAAGGACTAGGGTGCTGTAGTCATTTTGGCTTAGCATCTTGGCTTTTTTGTGTCTGTAACCTTTGGGACATTAAAGAGACGCTTCAAGAAATACAGCTGCAGGATTCCAGAAAGAACAATAACAAAGCTCTGGGCTGTTGACCACCAGTTCACATAGTTATAGTTTGATTGGAGAAGGAAAAAGTCAGCCATTTTCCTCATGCGGGCAAAGTTGTAATACCGCCACATGTGAAAGATATTGTTCTGCATCTTCCGTGTACTCTCCTGTGGGACAGAAAATGAAATTAAAAGAGTCCTCCCTACCACCCATCTAGTCTCACCCCATTGCTCAGAAGCACTAACCTAAGTTATCTGGAGGCTGAGTAACTTACTTCTATAATTTTATGATACATACAATAAGTTGGTTATTGTAGTTGTTAGTAAAGCTGGTTTTGCTCTCTATGAAAACATCGCCTGGACTTTGGTTTAAAAAACAAAATTTCTATAATGAAAAATTTCAGTTCTAAAACTCTTTCAGAGTATCTCTAGATTTAGACATGTACTCAGTACATCATTGCCCCTCTGGCTGATGTTTTCTGTTTTTTGTAGATGGTAGAAGATGGGGGCTGGCCTGCAAACTTTTTTTGTTTTTTTTAGTATTTATTTATCTAAGTAATTTCTATACTCAACGTGGGGCTGAAACCCATGAACCTGAAATCAAGAGTTACATTCTGTACTGACTCACCCAGCCAGGTGTCCCTGCAAACCTTTTATTAAAGGACCAGATAGTAAATCGTTTAGGCTTTGTAGGTGATACAGTCTCTGTTGCAGCTACTGAACTCTGCTCTTGTTAGCATAAAAGCAGCCGTATATAATTGTCAAACGAGCATAGTTGTGTTTCAGTGAAACTTAATTTACAGAAATACGCAGTGGGATTTTGTACGTTGAAAAATACTATGAAGAAAGTGAAAAGACATCCCACAGAATAGGGAAAATGTTTACAAATCATTTATCTGATAAGGAACTTCTATCCAGAATATATAAAAAACTTAAAACTCAACCATAAAAAGACAGCCCTATTTTATTTTATTTCATTATTTTTGTGTGTGTGTGTGTGATGTGGACTTTTAATTCATACCTCCCCACTCTCCCAACTGTGGCAGCTGAATAGGGAATGATCCCTCAGAACTCCCTGAGAAGACTAAAAAAGGGGGTTTGCATTCTTCTGGGTAGATAGGGGATGCGGTCAGAGTTGTCTGTAATAAAGCTAGCTACCTTCATCCTTTTCAAAAAGCATCAAGGAGTTCCTGGAATCTGAGTCAAGAATCCCTGCTCCTTGGCCAGACCCTGTGCTCTGGCCTGGGTTTCAGGCCAGCCCGGGAAAGACAGCCCAATTTTAATACGGGAAAATGATTTGAATAGACAGTTCTCCACAGAAGGTATACAGATGGCCAAAAAACATGGAAAGATGCTCAATGTCATTAGTCATTAGGGACACATACCTCAAAACCACAAGATACAACTTCACACCCACTAGAGTAGCTTTAGTAAAAGACACAGTAACCTGTTGCCAGGGATGTGGAAAAATTGAAACCCTCAGATACTGCTGGTGGGAGTGTAAGATGGTTTAGGCACTGGAAAACAGTTACTCATAAAGTTAAACAGAGTTACCATATGACCCACCAGAGTATCCTACTAACTGGTATACAGAAATGAAAACATGTTCACACAAAAACTTCATGCAAATGTTCATAGCTGCATTATTCCTAATAGCCAAAAAGTGGATGACCCAAATGTCATCAGCTGATGAGTGGATAAGAAACTGATACATTCATAAAAGAGGATATTCATCCATAAAAGGGAATGAAGTATTAATACCTGCTATAATGTGGATGACTCTTGAAAACATGCTAAGTGAAAGAAGTCAGAAACAAAAGGCCACATTGTATGATTACACTCATGTGAAGTGCACAGAACAGGCAAATTTAAAGAAACAGTTGATTAGTGAGTGATTGCCCAGGACTGGGGAGGGGGGTATGGGGAAGGAGGAGTGAGTAATGGGTATGGAGTTCTTTTTAGGCTGATGAAACTTGTGAAATTAGATGCTGTCAATAGTTGCATGACCTTGGGAATGTACTAAAAACCACAGAATTGTACATTTTAAAATAGTGAATTCTATCTAAAATTTAAAAAAAAGGGCGTCCAGGTGGCTTAGTCGGTTAAGCATCCAACTCTTGGTTTTGACTCAGGTCATGATCTTAGGGGTTCATGGGATCAAGCCCTGTGTCAGGCTCTGTGCTGACAACGCAGAACCTGGTTGGGATTCTCTCTCTCCCTCTCAAAATAAATAAATAAACTTTAAAAAAAGAAACAGGCACTGGGCCAGATTTGGCCTGTGCACCATATTTTGTCAACTCCTGTTATAAACAAGTGAGGAATTTTAAGAGCTGTAAGTTATAAAGATTGAAGGTTGCAAATCCTCTTGCCTGTTTGGTTTCTCCCCAAATGAGCCCTCAGATGATATTACTGATTTTCAAGGATGTTTCCACAGATGTTTCTCTCACAAAACAGTTACCTCAATTGCATCCAGAGTATCATTCAGTTGTTTTCTTTCATTCTTCTGTTTGTGGTCCATCTCAGGCCCCTCATAGAAAACTCCAAAATTGAGGTAAACTTGCACAGAACCAAAGTGATTTTGCTGATTTTTTAGACAAAGCTGATAAAAACCTGTAGGAATCCCTAGATCATTACCAAGTCTTGGCCTCCACCCTTTGTTGAACTCCCACCCTCTAGATTTCCCTGGAGATACCTGTTTACCAGTGTTAAATGTGCTACTTAATACCTTCTTCTCACTTAGGAAGTACAAAGATAGAATGTTTAAGGTGGAAGGCCTTACGTGATCTTCCATGAAACTTACTTTACTGAGTATCAGTTATGATATTGTTTTGCCAAATATTAGTAACTGAGTTCTATAAAATAGTAAATTTATAAAAAGTAAATTTATTAAGTAAATTGGTTCTATACTAGATAGGAAACCATGTTTTCTCCTTTGTCACCTGTATTTCCCACATCTCTTACTGAAGTTCTTCTCAACAAAATGAGTTGAAATTAAGAGCATGCTATTTGCCTTCTTGTACACCATTACTGGGGGATACCGTCTTGAACTTGAAACTAGAGAAAAAATTGATGTGAATGAAAGAAGCTATCCTGCGGATGGAGTAACTTCTGCAAGGTGATTTGTACAGGAGCTAACGGTTTGGGGTATGAACTAGTATGAACTAGTGCTGGTTCTCAACTGGGATCCTCCCTTTGTGTGTGCCTCCCTTTGTGTGTGTGTGTGGGAGCAGGGAAGAGCGGGATTAGAAGGGCGTGGCAGTTATTTGATTGTTCTAATGGTTAGAAGGCACTGCTGGGGCCAAAGATGCCAGATACCATATGGTGCTGAAAATCCTGTGCTACACAGTGAAGGATTGTTTTATACCCCGATTCAGAAACACTGTTTTTTGTTTTTTTTTTCTGTACACCTGGCTAGTAGAGAGGGCAATTAAAACCGACCAGTGTTGTGCAGGGTGGGGATAGGCTCAATCTGGCTGTAGGAAATTTCTGATGACTGGGGAAGTGTTTCGTTGTTTGTGGATATTTTCATGGCCATGCATTTCCTTTTGTTCTGAGTCTGCTATTTCATAACTGGCTCAAGTATTCTGGTGACTGGAAAGGAATGTTATCATGTAATAAATTTATTAGTTGGAATTCTGTATTATAAATGGGTCTCTCTTTTGGTCACTTTCCCATAACCTCATCAGTTGGAGATGATGAGATAAAATTGAGCTTCTGGACCCTGGAGTTACAGTAATTAGTCACCTGGAGACCCTGGCCTGAATCTGACAGCAACTGCCTGCTGCTTAATGTCCTCCACTACAGGCAGTCTCCGGGAAAGGTTTGATATTGGTGTTGAAGGCTGGTTTTTGGTGTTGAAAACTGGTTTCTTCCCCCTACTGTTTGATCATCCCTGTGTGAAAAAGCCAGGGCTAATATATCTCAGGTTGTTCTAATTTCAGGGGCGCCTGGGTGGCTCAGTTGGTTGAGCATCCAGATCTTGATTTTGGCTCAGGTCATGATCTCACGGGTTCGTGAGATCGAGCTCCATGTCAGGCTCCACACTGATTGTGTGGAGCCTACTTGGTATATATTCTCTCTCTCTCTCTCTCTCTCTCTCTCTCTCTCTCTCGTCCTTCCCCCACCCCTCCTCCACTAACGTGCTCACTGGCCCTCTCTCAAACTGAAAAAAGTAATTTCAGTACTTCTCATTATTTACCCAATTTCAAAGAAATTTAGGATTATTACAGTAGCTGTGGTGATAAAAACAGACCTGTCTCTTTGACAGAGAAGTTAATCTGGCCCCGAACATCCTGAGAGGAGTCTATGAGGAAACCCTGTGGGGTATGTGCTGTGGCAGCAACATGCCGGTCATGTGACATTCCCAGTGTCCGCTGCACCTGCCAAGACACATTAAAGAGGGAGAAAAGCCCCTGCTACATCACCAAGAGCTAGCTAAATAGTAAGATTGACATTCATGATCATCAGCACAGTGGTTCTCTGGGAATCTGGATGCAGACAACAGTGCTGTTGGGGAGATAGGAAGGGACAGCAATGCTGAACATTCTGCTGTGTTAGAAACAGTATTGCAGGACAAAGAATTGCCCAAAATGCCAATAGCACTCCAGTTAAGAAGACATGTCTCAGACCATACATCGTGTATCAACTGATGTGTATGTTTTGGCTATGGAGTTCTTGACTGAACTTGCTTGGTTTTAACTTCCCTAGTGTCCTTGATTTGGGCTTATTTGCTGCTTGACAGCAAATAAATAAGGCATTCAGTAGGAACTTGTCCCCAAGCTGTGTCTTGATAAGCCCAGGCTACAGTGAGCTGATTAGTAGCTACTGTTCCAAATTCAGAGATAAGAAAAGGCTCTGATAAGCTAACTTAAAATAAGCTTTGAGTTATAGTGGAATGGAATGAGATCAATAGAGTCTATTACTATGTAAATAAAATTTAGAAAGTTAACAGGTTTCTAAGATAAAGAACAAGGAAATGAACAGCTCTGACTTTACTATTGAGTTCACCATCCTTGGGCAGTGTGGTGTAAGACCACAGGATGGATAAATGTACTTGGCCTGTGAACAGGCAACTTTTAAACATTTACCTTCCTAAAGAAACAAGACTGGCCAAATGGAGCAATCTTGAGTCAGTGGTTCTTTAATTTGCCAGAATTACCCCTAAAAGCAAGAGAATAAATGTTGGCTCCCCTAGCCCCGTAAAGAAGCATCTTTCTTTGAAATCTCAGGGTCTGTTGCCAAAGTTCATGTAGGTTTTCATTTTACTTTGTACCATATCCATATTATTTTAATGTTTTAAAAAATGGATTCTCTCCCCTCTCATCTCCAAATCTGAGTTAATATATGATTACCTCTCTGGGAAGAGGCAGCTTGTTTGTCCCATGGCTTTGAGCACACCTCCATTGCCCCCATTTTGATTAGTCAATCCATATGTTTTAGCGATTGTTCATTCACGGAGAGTTTCCATCTTAACTGCAGGTCCATTTCATTAACAGGTAGGGAATCACAGCATAAGAAAGACAACCAGAATCTTGTATTCGAGTAAAACCTGACCCACTTAACAAAAGGAAACAAACAAAAAAAACAAGTCCCCAGTATGGCTAGAGGAGCCCTTGTACTTACCTCATAACTGAAATAGAAGTATCCAGTCTGGTAGGCAAATTGCCAGAAGCACTCTGTGCCTCCTGGAGGGATCATGACGGCAAAGTCAGATCGATCTGCTCCATGGAAGAGGGGCTGGTCCCCAGAACCAATAAAGGGTTCTGTCTTCAGGCTCCTAGCAGAGGTCACTAGGTTCAGAACCACCAGTCCAGCTCCAGAGAGCAAAGGGAACATGCTGCTTTCTGAAGATTCCTCTGTAGGTGAACTGTTTGCACAAGCCCAGTGAAACCAAGCAGTTTAAGACACCTGCTAGGGTAATCATTAACTCGCAAGTCACACTTAGGCCAGTTTCAGGGCCACACATGGATATTCCATAATAGAAGTGGCGTGATACCTCCATGCTTGGCTCACAGGAAGAGGTTTTGTTTTTACCTCAAAAACTCACTGCAGGGTGCCTGGGTGGCTCAGTCAGTTGAGCATCTGACTTCGGCTCAGGTTATGATCTCACTGTTCATGGGGTAGAGCCCTGAGTTGGGCTGTGCTGACAGCTCAGAGCCTGGAGCCTGCTTCAGATTCTGTCTCCCTCTCTCTCTCTCTATCAGCTCCTCCCCTGCTTGCACTCTCTCTCTCTCCCTCTCCCTCTCTCAAAAATAAGCAAACAGTAAAAAAACAAAAATACCTCAGTGGCTTACCAAACCTACTTCATGGCTGCTAGATAGAATCTGCTACTTCAGAAGAGGTATTTCTCTCCTTCCTTTGGGCTATGGTTTTTCATACCTGCTTCTTGGGGGTAAACATTTGGTAAGTTTATTTACAACCATCTGAATATACTGACAAGGTTTGGCCGGGGAGATTCTTTCTCTTATTCATATCTAATTGCTAAATGATACCTATTGCCCCAGTAGGACATATGGGGCAGATCTGTTTCAACAGAATTTGTTCTGTCCAATGCTAGAGGTTAGAGAGCAAAAAGCACAGCATGGGAGTATGTGCAAAAATTTTATGGATAAAGTGAGCGAGAGGCAGTGGTGAAACCCCTCCACTGATAATCCTTGTTCTTTCTCCCACCTGACTGATACATTCATCTAAAACTATACAAAAACCCCTCAAAAACCCCTTAAAAGACTATTTCTATTATTCAAACTCTTGATCTTTCTTCTTTTATTTATCACTTCTTCACTCACAGCGGGGAAAAAGGCTCCCTGATCCACTGACCTCATGGCTGACATTGAGCTAAGAGATTTACTTGCTTATTTATTCTCTCAACAGCCCTGCAAGCAAGAGAGGTACCATTACCTACTGACTTATAGATAAGGAAATGTTCATTCAGAGATTGAGGTGGCCGGCTCACTGTCCCAGAAGCGCGGCTGGTGCAGCTGGGGCTTTGAGTGAGCCTCACCCTCTTACCTACCAGGACAGTGTTTCTGGACAGTCTTTGAGTGCTGACAGTGTATAATGTTTTTATTTCAGCCATAATCTTAAAAAAACAAAAAAGCATTAGCACCTTCTAACCAAGTATTGCTTCAGAATTCAGTGCATTGACTCCAAGTGGTAATATCTTAAGTGTCACAAAGCTAATAGGCAGAGAGCAGACTTCATAATAGTGTTCCGGTCTAGCAAAGGCTACGTGACATCACCGTACCCTTCAGGCACAGTGGTTTGCAGCAGTCTTGCTAAGGTGAAGATGCGAGAGATTGGGATCACTTCTCAGTGCACGGTGGCACAGGCACCCCCACCCACATCCTGTCACGGCTATAGTCCCAACACTACCCATGTCATGAGCAGTGACTTAAATTCAGCAAAAGAATCATCAGTTCACAGTACATTTCATAGTTCTATGGAAGCTGTAGGCATAGTTTTATGTGTGTACCCATTTCAATAATACTATCATAAAAACACCTCTGAAGTTACATTAAAAAGTGTTAATGGACTTATGCATTTCTCAGTTTGAGAAACACTGATAAGGATACTCTGCTTCCCTGAATATATCCCACATCTCTCTTCTACCTAGAGAGCAGAGTCTAATAATGTGAGAGTGGAGGAGAGAAAAGCTTCTGGATCCTAACCCTGTTTAGGGGAACCAGATCAATGGGGATTTGGGTCTCACCTTTTCACTATAGCTTCATTTGGGATTAACTGATAGGAAAACAGGATACTAAATTCCAAAACATGTAAATATGTAAAAAAGCTCTATAAAGTTTCTAACTTGTAGGTACAGGATGAATTTTAAAACTGTAGCATTTCTTTACAACTTGCCTTTCACTCAAATGTGAGAAAGGGGGAATTTTGTCCCAAAATATGTTATATGAAGAAATGGACAAATTAAAAGGAAGTTTCCACATCTCTGTTGGACATGGCTTTCAAGGATTGAAACACCCAATACAAGCTGACATCAGCTTCTTAACACAGTCAACATGGTTCAGCAAAGATTGTTCAACATGGTGCCACCTCCATCTGCTCATACGTGCTGTGCTAGAATTAAATAGCTACTTAACATTTGAGAGAAGCAAGACTTTTAATGAAGAGTGCTACAAGTTATGGACAATAATTAGTTCTCATATTTTAAAAAAAGATTACAGAAAACACTTTACTGATTTTTTTTTTTTTTTTTTTTTTTTTTTTTTGCCAAAAAGACAGTCTTTAAGGATGTCCGAGAGAGACAGCAAGCACAACAAGGTACAAAAGGAGAAGGGAATGTTGAGTTTAGAGCAAGACACTAACACAGCACAATTAGGGAATCAGGCGGAAGCAACCATTTCACAAAGAATGTAATTAGGCATTTATATTCAGTCAAGATTTTTTTAAGCTTTAAAAGTCCAGCATAAGGAAGAGACTTGGGCAGGGGGACTGGGGTAAAGGGCTAAGCTTATCTACAATCACCATTTTACCAAAAAACACACTGGTTCAACCACAGGAGAGGTGGAGGTTAAACCTGCCTGCCTAGCCCAGCAAATACTGGGAGCAAATGCCAAGGCTGTCAGGTCTAGATGTTGATGTTACAACTGGCTAAAGAATTTTTAAAGAGACACTGATTCCACCAGGACTGGTCTCTCATCAACCTGGGTTCCTGACAGATGAAGGTCCTTTGCATTTGCATCAGAAGGCCAAAGCTTTACCTGGAACAAGTTCACTCCAAATAATGCTCACGTTGCTGGTTTTAACAGGTCAGAGTCATGAGTGGCTCCTAACAGACTCCACCATTTCCTAGGAGAAGGTTCTACTGATTACCAGGGATTTAAATTCAAGCAAACCACTAAAGAAGGGAAATACTAATGATATTCTGGCACTGTACAAGCTATGTGCCTGTCATCTCTGCCAAGGACATGGGGTGGACTTGGCTTTGTTTCTCAGCTCCATGATCTTCAACAGCAATGAAGTAGAACTGGTACCTCCCCCATGTTGGAGGAGGATGCCCAAAATTCTCATCCCAGCCCAGCTTCTGAAAGAAAAACAGACTATCAGGGGCTATTATTAGGAACCATGCTCCTGTGAATTCTGTGGAAATGAAAGCCTGTTTCAGTTCATGCCAAGTTTTTTCATGGTCCGCCAGCGATCCTTAATCATCACAGCTGTTCGGTTAACAAATGGATAATTTTTGGAAATGGCAGCCCAGTTTCCTTCTCCATATTTCTGCACTCCAGCCTTGACCCACTCGCTTTCTTCTACAGTCCACTTCTGCAAAAGAAAACCAAAATATTTATCACAACCTGTCTCTCCACTTATTCACATTTTCCTACAATGAAGAGATAAAGTCACGAATCGTAGGACAATAATCTGAACCCAAAAGAAGGGTTTATGTTTTAAAACATGATATAGATAAGCTAACACTGTGGATTTAGACATTTAATAATTTTCCGTGTCCTGCCATTTCATCGTCAACTAATAATCACTTTTGCATTAAAAACTTCAAACGTACGTTGTTCATAGTCAGGAAAATGTATCAGAGGTTTCTGTCCTCCTAGGTTTTTCTTCCAGAGAATTTCTTCCTTTAACTTACTTTGGATTATCTGGAATAATCCTGGATTATTTGGAAAATTGAAAGACCTTCTTCCAGGTGCATGGAAACATCCTATGTCCTATGCATGTTCCAGGTGCATGGAAATACACCGTATGCCGTGAGGTGTGCATACTTATTTTACCTTTGTTCTATCCACACGACCAGAAAAGGTCAGAAAATGTCATTTTAAATTACCTGCTTTCTTGTTATACTGGTTGCACTCTCTTCATCTGGTGCTGCTGGAAAACATTAGAAGTAGATTCATTTCAGAGTTCACCTTTCTCTTGTGAACAAACCACAAGAAAAAGACATCAAATGTTCTTAAAAGGAAAACTTAATTGGAATTTCCCAACATTGAGAGAAGAAAGGCTGTCACTAAATGGTAATTTGTTTTTGTCCTTTGTTTACAAGATAACAGTCATTTCAGCCAATGAGAATCTCTACAGAGCAAATAGTTTACAGACAGACATTCAATAAAGACATTCAATTAAGGTTAATGATGGATTTCAGGCTTTTTAGTAAAACCTACATGACTTTTAAAATTACTGAGTGACTGTGTTAAAACTCTAATATATGCACATATACAAGTGACCCTTAAAGAATGTGGGGGGTTAGGAGCCCCAACCCACAATCTAGTCAAAAATCTACACTGACTCCCCAAAAACTTAATAGCCTACTGTTGACCAGAAGCATTACCAATAACATAAACAGTCAATTAACACATATTTTGCATGTTATATGTAATATATTCTATACTCTTACAGTAAGCTGGAGAAAAGGTTAAGAAAGTAAGAAATAAAATCCTAAGAAAAATACATTTACAGTATTATACTGTATTTATTTTTTAAAAATGCATGTCAGTGGACCCGTGCAGTTCAAACCTGTGTTCAAGTGAAGTGTATTATAATGTTGTGTGTATAATTTCTGCTTTACAACCCCTTGCTAACCACTGCTTTGAAATAACAATTTTACTGTCGTAGGCCAGAATTTTCAAATCCCTGATCATTTTATGTACGTAAAGTGTGGTTCAAGATCTTAACAAGAACAGGATGGTAAGCCTTAAACAAGAACAGGATAGTAATTATTGTTCCCCACTCAGAGAGACCATGTGAGATCTGCTCAAGTTCCACATTCTCACCATAAGGAAAGACATCAGGCCTCAAAAAAATGCACAAAGATAATTTTTCGAAAGGCCAGAGGGCTATAGGAAGGTATACTAGTATAAAAGGCATGCCATTGCAAGCCAACAAGAGCCATTAAAAAGCTGCAAGAAAAGGCAAAATTGCACACAGGTGAAACTTGCTAGAGGTCTGCTGCAGCAGATGCGACTGTTCCAGCAGTGCTTCCTACAGCAGTGGTGGTGGTTCAGGAAAAGGGATATTTACAGACAGAGTCAGGTTATTTATTTTTAAATCGTGGAAGTACTTCATACAGTAGTGGAAGCAGATTTTAAAGCTGATAAATCTGGACTGCACAGGAAGTAGATGTTTTCTGGAACTTTTAGATCCTGTTGTTTTTAAATATTTTATGCCACTTTTATTGATTTTCTGTTACTTCCATTTCCTGTGTGATCTTGATCTTGCCAACTATGATTGTGCCAATTAAGGTACTTTTTAAGGATAAAATTGGGATTGGCAGGTTTACTGTTGTTGCTGTGTTACCAAAGTCTTTAGAATCTCCAAGATTATGTTTTAGTACTTAAGATATTTCCATTAGAATGCAAAGTATGGGGTGGGAGATATTCTGATGCAAATGCTACAAGTTTTAATATTAATTATGGAAAAGTAAAGTTTCTTATTTTGGAAAAAAATAAACTGGTAAGAGATTTTTTTTACTTAAACAAGAAATGCAGGGAATGGCCACTTCTACCTTTAATTAAAAGACTTTAGGAAGAACATCAGCTAGAATTAAATACAGGATTTATTAAAACAAAACCATGGGGTGCCCGGCTGGCTCAGTCGGTGGAGCATGCTACTGTTGTTGATCTCAGGGCTGTGAGTTCAAGCCCTGAGAACTTGGGTGTGAAGCCTACTAAAAAAAAATTTTTTTTTAATTAAAAATTCTGTTTAAAGTGCTGCTTTGACAGTCTCCATCATTTAATGGGAAAGGACATAAAACTGACTCCTCGTGAATCACAATGAGGAACTTACTAGACTTATACAAGTTTGGAGACAAGCAGTTTCTGGAACATTAATGTGATAGTAACAGGCATCTATACTTCAGCTACTGTCAAGGAGACCAAGGAGAATGTCCTAGCTTACCCTGAACTTGAAACAGTTCATCCTCTTCCACCCATGTCTCTTTTTCTTCAACCCCATTAGAGCTGTTCCATTTGCCTTTGGGTACTCTGAGGGGAGATCAACAAGAGGACAAGATGTAAAACAGATTCATCAGGGTCATCCCATATTTTACCCTCAGCTCTCTCATGGCCTGTACTCCTCCCTGTTCTGTGACCACAGTGGAGATCCATTTACAATTCCCAAAGTCCTGACCTGGCCAGGCGTCTCCATGTCATTGTCCCACAGGCTGCAGGATCATCCCTCAAACTCAGCAATGAATGAATACACCACTGTCCCCCTCAAAATCTGTTCATTTTCCTGTTCTTGGTTGGTTGGTTGGTTTGGATTCTCATTCTAAAGGTCTCACTCAGCATTCTTCTAACCCAGAACATGCAGACTGCTCCCAGTTCTTCAAAGACATGCCCTGGTCCTATCTCTGAACTGCATTCTTCTCCCTCTCCATTCCCCTTGTCCAAGCACTGGTACCTTTCACCAGTATCACTAGTCTCTTAACTGGAGTCTCTGTCCTCAGCCCCTTCCCCTTCCAAAACCACCTGAACATCAGTCTGAAATTACCTCATCTCTGTTCCATGATGGCTTCTCCCTGCCTCAACATTGAAGCCTGTATGGGTGAATGAAGATCCTCCAGTCTGGCTCCAGACAATTTCTTGCTACCAAAGCCTCCTCTCTCCACCCACACCAGCACAAACGGCAGCCATGCCTTCTGCTCTTTTCCTTCTATAAGCTCTGTTCTTTCCTCTCTATGCTTCCCTCTGCTTGGGATTCCCTTCCCTGCGAAGTAAAATTCTACCCATTTTTTAAGGCCATCATTCCCAATGAAGCTTACCCTAAGTCCTGGCCCCCAATACACACAAAAAGCCTCCACTTCTCTGCCCTTGTGGTTGTGCTTCCACTTTATTAAACAGCCAGTTCACAGCATACCCCTTAATCATAAGCACCTTGAAGGCAAGCTCTGTATCTTCATTTGTCTACCTCAAACATCTAGCACAGTAACACATAATCTAACAGGAGCTGGAGAAGTAAATGCTAGAGTAGTAACAGGATTATCAAAGAGCTGCAAATAAATTAAACCACTGAAGATCAGAGTGTAAGCAAATAAGAATCCTTCCTGTAAAAGTGAAATGTTAAGTACCTGAGTGTAATCAAAAAAAGTCCCAAAGCTAAAGAAATAATCCCAAACTTGAATTATTGAATAAATGAAAATTGTAGTCAGTCTTTTCTATTCAACTTTAACTATGTTTACCTGATTAATAATAAATGGCCCTCGGAACATAACACAGCACAAATCTGATCTCAGAATTGTAACATCTTTTACAAAGCAAACATGTAAAGTATCTGATTTTAATTTTGAAGAATTTATATAGATCAAATGACTTGTAAAACTTGACCAACAGAGTACAGAGACAAACCTCTGCCTCCTTCCCCAACTATGAATGGAAATTTATTTTTAACACTGGCTAGGTATTTTGCAAATGAGTAATGAAAGCTGTTCACTTAAGAAGTACACAGACTTGGAAAAAATTCCTTGAGTTCCAGGAGTTTTCTATGAAATTGCCTACATGGCTGAGACAAATGGTAAACTATCTACTTTACTTTATTTTTAAGCTCGGTCATATCCCCAAAAATATTATTTCTGAGAATAATTTGCTTGAGACAAAGTGAAAAAAATTACATGATGTTTTTCCTTTTCAGGATATTAACTGTGTTAATTACTGTTTATAAATAAAAGTCAGGATTACAGCTTTAGTTTTCTGCCTGCTTATCCCCATGCTGGGATAAAACTGATTTTAACCTCTGGGACTGTCATTTTCACCCATGTGTCTGTTCACTCTGCCTGCAGACAATCTGCACAGACCACTATGGTAACCTCCTGCTCCTCCTTTGAACGCAACACTTATTCTGTGTACACACGTTTGGTTTTGCCTAACTTCTGCTGTGGAAGGGGCTGAAATCGGTCCTCATCTCACTGTGAGGTGGCTGTGTAATCCTAGGCAAGTCACATCACTTCCTGGTCCTTAAGCTCCTGTTGGTAAAGTTAGAACTTGATGAGCAGTGAATGGGCTAGAGGGGTCTGGTCTAGAGGGGTCGGCAAACTACAGCCTCTGGCTGCTGGTTTTTGTACAATCCTTGAGCTAAGAATGGTTTTTACATTTTCAACGGGTTGTAACAAAACAAAACCAAAAATAAGCAATAGAGACACAAGTGGCCAGGAAGCCTAAAATGTTAACCCTTTGCTGGCCTTTTATGTAAGTTTTGGGTAGGACCCTTTAAATTGCAAGAAACCAAGAATTATTATTTTATTTGGTTAACAAATAGCTAATAAGCATTTGCCCTGTGCCAAGTGCCATTGGACATATAAAAATCTACTAGTTGTGACCCTGCCCTCCAGATGATATACCCTAATCCTGCCTTCATTTCCACCAGCCCAGCTTCCTCCAGATCCTGACTACTCATTCAGTAGCAGTCTCCAGCCACCTATCTGATCTCTTTGCCTCAGTGCCTATTCAGAAGCCATCCGTGGTAGTTCATCAGGCCCTCAGATTAGCTGTAGTAGAATTATCTGGGGTATGGTTAGAAAAGCAGATTACAGATCCTGCCCCTTCTAATTCAGTACTCAGGATCCTGGGGTTATCTATTTTATTAAACATCCCACAGGTCACTGTGATAGGAAGCCCAGCTTAAGAACCTCTGACTGATAGAATACAAAAAGAATTCAAGACCTAGCCCATCTACCCATCCACACATTTCTTCCCTTCATCCTCTCTGTGCATTATATTCTTTTGCCATACAGAATACATGATGTTTTCTGGAGCATACTAGGCTTTCTCATGACTATACAAGAGATCCCTGCTGTCTAGAACCCCCACCCCACAATATGCTTGATGACCTCTTATTCATCCTTCAGGGTCAGCTCAACATTTGCTCCTCTGCAAGGCTTGTTCCACCCACAACTTTGCTGAGCAGACTGAGCTCTTCTTCCCTGGAGCTCCCAGGTACCTCACGAGCAAATCCTTTAGCCAGGCTTTTACTGTAAAGGACCAGAGAGTACCTTCAGATTTGCAGGCCTTACTGTCTGTGTTGCAATTATTCAACTCAGTGTAGCATCAAGAGCAGCCACAAACAATACATATGTGATGTTTGTGGCTGAATTCCAGAAGTGGGTGCCAGACACATTTGGCCCAGGAGCTGTAGTTTGCCAACCTCTGCTTTAGAATACCCTTCAAACTTCATGCGCTTGACACATGAGAGAGGTAAACAGGTCTAAATCTTCACGAATCTTCCCATTTATGAAACCACTGTAATCATGCATTCTCTACAGTTTCCTCATCTGTTCATAGCAGTAATATCTATGCTTTAGAGGACTGCTGCAAGGAATAAAGGAGATCATGTATCAAATGAGAATAAAAGTGTGTTGAGCTCCATTTGCTTGCCCAGCCAATGACTCACTCACTTCCCAATGTAGGTAATGGTATGTATTGTGCAGATTTGTGCCTGAGTATTAATCATTTAGATGCCACAGCCTCTCTGGGCACCTAGCACATGCATGTCAGAGCAGTGGTAGAGATGGCAATGACCTTGGGTGACCAGTGAGATGATCACTTAAAGCAGGGTTGGCAGGGGAGATTCATGGAAGAAGCAGAATTTTAAGAAGCATCTTGGTGTAGGTGGTGTATGGGCCATTGACTTTTTGAGTTAAGACTGATTAGGGTTAAAAATCCCAAAGCCCAACTTTGCCACTTTTCAGCTTTGTGATTTCAGGCAAATTAATAACTTTTCTAAACCTTTGTCATCTGAAAGTGGGGCGAACATATCACTTACAGAGTGAGGATTCTAGAGATTCAGTAAAATAATATGTGAAAAGTGCTTGGCCCATGGAAAGTACTTCATCAATATCAGCTTCTCTTCCCTTTGAAGGAGGGATGGGATTCTCACAAGCAATAATGGAGGAATGAAAACCCAACTGTGAGGAATGAGAGGAAGCAAGAAGAGCACAGCAGTAGAAACAAAGAGAGTATGTTCCAGACAGAACAAGCAAACCAGTTTGCTTAGAGGAAGGATCCACAAGAGAGCACAAAGGGTAGCAAAACTTAAAAGCCAGCCCATGACAGGGAGCAAAATATAAGCATTCTAACCACTGCCCCACAGAGCCTAGCAGAATGTGAGAGATTAGGAGATATTTACTGAGTTTGCCAAGTCTTAAATACTCATAGAAGGTGCAAAACTATAAATATTCATAAATCTTTTTAAGGATCAAAGTCTAAAGTGGCCTAACTCAAACAAATTTCTTTTAACAAGGAAGACTGATACTTAGTAGTCAAGGCACTCAGAAGTTTGCTAAAAATGAAAGCAGCAATGAGTAGGAGGCTTTGAAACCCTTCCATCCTCACTCACGCCTAGTGCAATGCCTCGAAGCCCACAGGTGGGGCTTCAGAACTGGCAGGGATGGCTATGTCGTCACTCCCCACTCCCAAGTCACATTCTAGCAGTCTGAGCAAGCCTTGGTGGTGAATAACTTAGCTGAAAGTTACTTCATTCATGGAAGCAATACCAGGCCCAACCAGGACCACCAACCAGCCCCAAAACTGCCACAAAGAACGTCTTCATACTTGGGATTCTTCTCCCCAGGGAGGGGTTGGTTGAGAACGGTGGGCTTGGATGGTGATGCCGGGATGACCTCCTGGGAGGAGTCGAGGCCTGTGCTCGGCTCAGTACTCTGGCTGTCCTCCTCCAAAACCAATCTGCTTATTGTCATGCGCTTGTTCTTGGGCTGCAGTTCAGAGCCACCCTCACCCTCAGTAGGGGCTGAACTTTCATTTTCATCTTTTCTTGGTCTCTTGTTTTTGAGAGCTGGTGATGGCAGAGACACTTGATTAGGAAGTACCAGATCTTTCTGGTCCAGTTTTGAGAAGGCTGCCTCAGAATCTTGTGCACTGGACAGAGTCTTGAAAGCTGCTTTCAGGGTCATAATTCCAATGGTGGTTGGGGTACTCCGTAACTGCCTACACATGAAGCAGATATACAAAGATCAGTCTCACCATTACTGATGCTCATCCAAACAGCCACAACTTTTCCAAAGTGTGAAGCTTCAAATTAGAGGATTCCTCAAGTTGAGGACACTTCATTTGGAAAAAAAAAAAAAAAAACGTTGCTCAAAACAACCTTTAATTATAAAGCTTCCATTTATAAGCATAAATAGAGGCTTTATATGATATAGAAGTTGAACTCTGGAGTTTAAACTCCCAAGTAAGAGAACCTTAAAGGACTAGGGCCAATGACACTCCTCTTCCAAGAGACCTCCTTAGCCAGCATGCTAATCCCTTTAGTCTGCATGAACTATAGCAACTACGTCAGAACTGTGTATAGTGCCGAATAGCTACGAGTCTGTCTGGGCAACCAAATGACAATTCAGCAATCTCACCTTGAAGTCTAAACTCTTCTTCCAGCTCTCCAGTTCAACCCTCATGTGAAAGAAGGAAAAGACTGGTCTCCATTCTGCCCCCTTTCTCCTACAGTACACTTATAAATGGGATTTTGAGAATTGTCAGAGTTAGAAGTGTGCCAGTCTTGGAACAATGAGAAACTGCCTTTTCATAATAAAGTTAAGTTCAACTATGATTTGGAATAACTGGTATAATTAAATTAAAAACTGTTAGGAGAGGGCAAACTGGCACCCTACAAGCCAAACCCAGCTGACAGATATGTCTTGTTGCCTAACCTATGCAAGTTTTGTTTTCTTTAAATTGGACTAATTGCCTCCCCAAACTGGGAAAGGTCAAAAAACAAAACAAAACAAAAACTGGATGTCTCACATAAAAATTTGAACTGAAGTTTGGGCATCCTTGGACATTTCCACATTGCAACAATCACACGAAGCTGAAAAGCATGCCCTCTCTGGTTCACACGCACATGCTCTGAAATGCATTATCCTGTACTCACTCCTGTACATTTTCTACTGGGCCCCCAAAGGCATCTAAACCTGTAACCCCTGCTTTAACAACTTGTCTTGGGAATCTGATTCACAAGTCTGAACAGTGCATTAAGAGGTCAAGGACATAATGAGTGAATATGGGCAAGGCAAGGACAGGACAACAGAGAAGGAAAGAACCTTTGAGGAACAACCAGTCAGGAACTTCTGTCAGGGATATGACATCGCATCTTCAATATTCTCATTTTCCGGAGGTGTGCTCTGTAACTCCCACACTGCCTTGTATAAGTCACCAAATAACATGTCAGTACTAGGAGAAACTAACTGATTCTACTCTAAGGAGACTGCTTCCAACAGACTACCCTTATGTTTCACCCAAGATCGCAAAAGGGCATCCCTCTCACCTTGCAGGTTCTCTGAGTGGCTTCTGCACAGGCTCTGGTGCTGGCTGTTTATCTTCCTTCACTGTACCTGAGGCGACAGTCTCAGATTTCAAAGCTTTTTTGGCCATCTGGGAAAAGAAGGATGTCATCAGGAAGAGGAAGTCACAGAGTTTCATTAAATCTCTTCTTTCACAAACGTACACACTCAACATGCAAACATGTTCACTTATAAATCCACTCAAGGCATAAACTAGAGGAGGACATACAAAGGGAAAGAATTCACAAGAACTGTCTCAAATGTCTTGCTTTTTTCTTTCCTCAAAAGATGGCTCACAATTTTCTATACTAAAGGAGAACTCAATTTGAGTGGTGCTGACCATCTTGACACTGCAAGAATTCAACCTTTTGGACAACAAACAAGTATGTGATTTGACTCTACTTCCTCTTCCATTCTTCCAATCTCATCTCTAATCTAGTTTCTGAATGCCAAATATACTTTTGGGGTCATGGACAAAAGTCAAACTTTTTTTTCCAAACTTGGGGTAACTAATGCTTATATTAATCTCTTGTACTTTGTGTATAAATTTTTTTATAAAACATATTTCACAAATATGTTTTTCCTATTAACTCTGAAAATCCTTACTTATACCACATAAAGCCCTGAGTGGGCCAATCCTGCTCTAACAACAACTGCCCATTTGTCTCCCTCTGACTGAAGTTTTATACATTTCCAATTAGTCTAGTATCATTCTGTTTCAGATATGCATATCTGTAACAAGTGGTGTCTTAAGAACCGAGAGTTCTAAGGGTGTCTGGCTGGCTCAGTCAGTAGAGCGTGTGACTCTTGATCTCAGGGTCATGAGTTCAAACCCCATGTTGGGCGTGGAGCCTACTTAAAAAAAAAAAAAGAGGGGGCAGTGCCTGGATGGCTCAATCATCTGAGCGTTTGACTCTTGATTTCGGCACAGGTCATGATTTCATGGTCCTGGGATCACGCAGGCTTTGCGCTGGGCATGGAGCCTGCTTGGGATTCTCTCTCTCTCCCTCTGCCCCTCCCCCACTTGCACATGCTCTCTCTTAAAAAAAAAAAAAGAGAAAAAGAAAAAAAAAGAACAAAGTTTTGTCCCCCGCCCCCCCCCAACAGTAGAAGGTTATTTTTCCAGTTATCTGGAATACAAAATAAAGGACCCCAGGCCAGGCTCAAGTATCCTGACACTTGCTCCCTGAATATTCCAAACTATCTGCTTTACAGATAATTTCACATCTGCCAAATGACTGCTAGGACACCTAACACTAGTCTAATATGGGCCTGGCAGATCTACTGTTATGAGCTAAGATATTTTCTTTCTTTCTTTCTTTTCAAGATTTTACTTTTAACTAATTTCTACACTCAACATGGGGCTTGAACTCACAGCCCCAAGATCAAGAGTCATGTGCTCTACTGACTGAATCAGCCAGCCTCCCTGAGCTAAGATATTCTCAGATGTTGGTGATTTAAAACCAAAATCAAACCAAAACAAAACCCTCTCACTCAGTTTTCCAATATCACAGGCCACCCTATAGGACACACTAGGTTCTTATTCTTCCACATGCTGTCCTGAGCCTCACTGCTGCCATTCTTTATTGCCGATCACTTTGATCCAATTAAAGAACATCTTCATTTAGTTTATGCCTTATCATACTTCTCATCACACCTTTCTTCTCCAGTTATTCCTTCCTCCTCTTAATAACCCTATTATACTGTATCTACCAAACCACTCTTGCTCCCGAACTGAACTCAAATTTCATCTCCTTTGGGAACCACCACTCATTTCAAGTGTTCCCCTACTTTAACCACAACAGATTAATCACATGTAGGAGGTATAAATGGAAGGTGAAGGAAACCAGGTACGTTCCATGTTCCTCTGTCAGAATCTCCGCTTCTGTATATTTAAGGCATTTAATTAAGGAAGACAGTGCATATAAATCAAAAGTCTTTTACACACATTTACTCTTTTCACTTCTAAAAAGAGCTGTCCTTTTCTAATTGCCTGCACATCCTCAAGGCCACATCACAGTTACGGGAAGAGAAGGCCAAGCCCCACCGTGAGGAGGTAGGGCTCTGCGTCATCCAGGTGACTCTCCAGGAAGCGCAGCATCTTCTGCTGGAAGGTCTCATAGGAAAAGTTCTGGATAACAGGGTGGGCCAAGTTCTTCTCACGGATAATGTTCAGGAGATCATTTCTCAGCTTCTACACAAAGGACCGATATTTGCAACATAAGAAAGGAGAACTCTAGTAAAAATTCAGTGATGGTGAGTTGAGACAACACTATCGACTTTCAAATGCTGTCAATGGCCATGAGTGTTCATATATAGGAAGGGGAGCCTACCACAAAGAACAGGGCAATAAATTATGGATCAGCCATAATGGGTTAGTATGTAGCTATAAAAAAATACGAAGAACTTAGGATCTAAAGTACCTTTACACATTTACATAAAGATTTTTAAACTTAAGGAAAAAAAGGATGAAGAAGCTCCTTACGTGCTAATATAGAATGACCTTCAAGATATATTAAGTGAAAAAAGCAATTTACAAAATGCTCAAATTAGTGTGTAGAATATGCTCACAGGTATATATGGGAAGAGCAGGAAGAATGGATATATGTATGTATCTCTGTATACACACACATAGGCTTGTTTGCTTGCATATGCATAGGCTAGACTATCTCTGAAAGGATAAAAGAAAAAAAAAAAACACTGGTTGTCTATGAGGAGATGAATGAAGTGGCTAAGTCAAGAGATAAGAGAATTTTCACTAAGCTCTTTTGTTGTACTTTTTGAATTTTATTATGTACATGTATTACCTTTTCAAAAACTAAAATTTAGATTTACAAAGGAAAGAAAAAAAAAAGAGCAGGGCACCAACAGAGCTTTTGACACCAGAAAATAGAGGAGTTAAGTCCTCACCAAGGCTGGTTCTCAAGTCTGCAGAATCAGCATTTATGTAAATAAAGTTAGGAGCGTTACCCGAAGTTGATAGCTTAATACCTGGTGCTGATCACTTAAATAAAGTTCTGCCACAAACCAGACAGAAATGGGCAAGAAAATAATTTAGGTAAATTTGTACAGTACAAAATAAATTTTGAAAAGTCAATCTCACAATGTTTTTATCCCGTATATAAAAGACAACATGCTAAGGATGCCAAATATTTAAATTACATTCCTGACAACCCTTTCCCTGTTTCCCCACAAAAAACAATGAGATGGATTTAAGTCAGGGAAGCAAAAGTATATCAAATTTACCTGAGTTGTGGGGTCCTTGGACATATGTTTTTTCAAAATTTTTGAAGCCTTTTCAAATTCTTTGTTTTTGATACAAATAATGACAGCCTACAAAAGGGGAAAAAAACCTTTTTTTTTTAACTGTTGTAATAATGACAGGAGTAATCAGAAAATCAGGTACTAAAATAAACTACTAAAAAGTAAAAGTGAGCCTTATTTACCCAAGAAATTTTTCACAATCTATCAAATTCCTGTACTTAAAAACTAACAGTCACTGCTCAGGCATTATGAACAACTGTAAGCACTCTTCTTTCATTGTGTAGGGTAGTAGATTTTCAACATTACACTGGATTTTTAAAAAATAGCTGATAAAGCAAAATCTGATCCTCTGGATTACAGACCATTTACCCAAATTGAATAGGGCCTCCCAAGGAAAAGCAAAATGGACAGGAGTCATTGCAGGTCCCCAGAACAATTGGATCTGTTCTTTTTGGACGCAAAGCTTTGATATAATGATGGGGACAGAGTGGGGATGATAGACTGTTGGGGGGGAAAAAGCCATTTGCTGACCATAGGGTTCGGCTCTCCATTCAGGAAAGGCCTGAGGCCATTTCTGTAGGAGAACCAACACAGCCTCTCACTACCGTAAAACCCCAGCTGGCAACTCCAGTTAAAAGTGTACAGGAAATTACTGAGATGAACAAATCCAATGCATCCACATGTAACACACAAAAGGGGCAAAATTCCCGGCAGAATGAAAAAGTCTCATCAGCTACAGAGAAAAAGAAGAGTCCTTTCATAAAGAAACCCCAAGAAAAGATATGCAGAGGTAAAATGACAGTGATCAAAAATTTTTAGGGATTTTTTTTTTTAGATTTTATTTTTTAAGTAATCTTTACACCCAATGTGGGGCTCAAATTCACAACCCCGAGATCAAAAGTCACATGCTCCACTGACTGAGCTAGCCAGGCACCCCAAGGGATATTTTAAAAATATATGTGTACATTTTTTTTTTTTAATTAGAAAAGCCAGGGGAAAGTTGGGAGCATTTGGAGTTATCTTACAGAATAAAGTAGCTACTCTAAATCCTGTGTCAAAGAGAGGTATAAGAAACATATCACACACACACACACACACACACACACACACACACACACACGGTAAGGAAAACTCGTCCACAGATATTTTCAATCTTCATTTCAGAGAAAAACTGAAGGAGATACAGATGAAGAGAAGGAGGAATAGCAAGGGGATTTCAGTATTAATCTCTGGTGATTCTGTCCTCAGCATACAAAGGAAACTGTATACATATACATATACTATATACATACAAATTCAAATGCTCTTGAATAGCAGGCACAACCATATATAAATTCTTGCTGCCCAAGGAAGGTACAAAGTAGGTCTTTTCATTTTAGTCATGACCACATTTGCTTTTACATCATTTTCCGCAGAATAACTATACTTATACTGAACTTTCTTGAAAAATTCAAAGGTTTTACTTTGTATAAAATCATTTAGATCCTATCATGTTTTTAAATTTTATTTAACATGCATACGGTAAAATGAACTTTTTGGGGGGTGTAGTGTTCTTAATTTAAAAACACCTACTGAATCCTGTAATGACCACAGAGGACACAAAAACCATGGATCCAAAAACCTCCCTTGTGCTACTTTTCTAGTCACCCCTCCCCATCCCTGACCCCTGGCAACCAATGATCTTCTCAGTTTCATCTTTTCAAGAATGTCATAAATGGGTCGGGGGTGGGCTAGATGGGTGATGGGTATTAAAATGGGCACTTGTGATGAGCACTGCATGTTGTATGTAAGTGATGAATCAATGAATTCTAATGAAACCAATATTGTCTGGTATGTTAACTAAAATTTAATTTTAAAAAAAAGGTCATATAAATCGATTCATACAGTATGTGGCACTTATTTTTTAGAGGTTGTAGCCCTGAGACTGGCTTCTTTCCCTCTGTATAAATGCCTCTGAGATCCATCTATGTTGTTATAACATCTATATAGTTTTTTTCTTTCTTATGGCTGAGTAGTATTCCATCGTATGAATTTATTGTAGTCCTCCCTCCCCTTTCCTCTACATACTTACCTATAAGGTCTAATTTATAAATTAGGCACAGTAAGAGATTAACAATAAATGAGAACTGTAACAATATACTATAGTAAAAGTTATGTGAATGTGGTCTCTCAAAATATCTTATTGTCTGTATTCACCCTTCTTGTGATGTGAAATGGTAAGATGCCTATGTGAGGACATGAAATGAGGTGAATGATGTAAGTATCAAGACTTAGCCGTAGGCTACTACTGGCCTTCTGCCTTTTGACTATGTCAGGAGGATCATCTGCTTCCCAACCACAGTTGCCTGTGGGTAACGGAACTGCAGAAAGTGAAACTATGGATGCGGGGGGGGGGCTACTGTACTACATTTTGTTTATCCATTCACCCGCTGAAGGATATTTGGGTTGTCTGCAAATTTTGATTATGAATAGATGCTAAAACCTTCATGTACAAGTTTTGGGGTAAACATAACATTTCTCTAAAGTAAATAACCACAAATGGGATTGCTGGGTCATACAGAAAATGTATGTTTAACTTTATATGAGAAATGGCTAAACTGTTTTCCTGAGTGGGTATACCATTCTGCACTCCCGTTGGCAATGTGTGAGAGTTCCAGTTGCTCCACATCATTAGTGTATTTTTTGAAGTTGAGCTATTCTAATAGTATGTCCTGTATTCACTGATTTTAATTGGTATTTCTCTATTGACTAAATGATGTTGAACATCTTTTCATGTGTTTATGTGCCATTTGTACATTCTCTTTGAGGAGACTTTTGCCCATTTTTTAAATGGTGCTTTTTTTTTTTTTTTGAGGCTTCTTTATATATTTTGAACACAAGTCCTTTGTCAGATAGTGATTTGTAACTATTCCAGTCTATGGCTTGTCTTCATTCTCTTAAGTGTTTTGCTTGGAAAAAAAGTTTTAAATTCTTGTTAAGTCCAATTTACCAGTATTTCCTCTTATCAAAATTTCCTCTTAGCCCTGTGTCGGGCTCTGCACTTACAGCACAGGGCCTGCTTGGGATTCTCTTTCATTCTCTCTCTCTACCCCTCCCCCACTTGCACGGGTGCTCTCTCAAAATAAAGTTAAAAAAAATTTTTTTTTTAATGTTTATTTATTTTGAGAGACAGAGTGCGAATAGGGGAGGGACAGAGAGAGAGAGGGAGACACAAGAATCCCAAGCAGGCTCCAGGCTCCGAGCTGTCAGCACAGAGCCCAACATGGGGCTCGAACCCACGAACCATGAGATTATGACCTGAGCTGAAGTCAGACACTTAACCAGCTGAGCCACCCAGGTGCCCCGAAATAAATATAGTTAAAAAAAAATTCCTCTTATGTATCATGCTCAGTGTCATAGCTAAGAATTTTTGTCTGAGTCCAAGACATAAAGATTTTCTTTCATGTTCTCCTCTAAGTTTTACAGCTTTACATTTTGCATTTATTTCAATTTTTTTTATTTTGAGAGAGAGAGTGTATGCACATGAGTGGGGGAGGGGGGCAGAGGTTGAGAGTGAGAGAATCTTAAATAGGCTCTGCGCTCAGCACAGCTGGGCTCAATCCCAGGACCCGGGGATCCTGACCTGAGCTGAAATCAAGAGTTGGTTGCTCAACTGACTGAACTACCCAGGTACCTACATTTTACATTTAGATTATTTTGAATTAATTTTTGTAAGTTTTAGGTCAAGGTTCACTTTTTGCATGTGGACATCCAGCTGTTTCGTATCATTTGTTGAAGACTATCCTTTTCTGTTGAATACCTTTTCCATTGCATTTCTTTCAAATTTTTGTCAAAAATGAAGGTCATATTTGTGTAGGCCTATTTCTGGACTCTTGTTCCATTAACCTATGTTTATAGTCCTGAGCAGCTTTATAGTAAGTCTTAAAATTGTGTAGTGAGTCCTCCACTTTGTTCTTCTTTTACAAAATTGTTTTGGTTATTTAGTACTATAGTCATTGGGGTCTTCATTCCATTGCCTGGAGAGAACTGACCTCTTAACTATATTGTCTTCCAGTCCATGAACGTGGTGTGCCTTTTTATGTATTAGGTCTTGATTTCTCTCATTAGCATTTTGTGTTTTTCCACATAAAGATCCTACCCATGTTTTACTAGACATATACTTAAGTATTTATTTTTCTTCTTTTTGGGAGCTATTATAAATGGCACTGTTTTGATAATTTCAAGTCATTCACTGCTAATATATACTGGACATATGAATAATTTTTGTATGTTGATTTTATATCCTCCAATCTTGCTATACTTACTTATAGACTTTTTAGTATATTGTATGGGATTTTCCATATAGACAGTCATACCATCTGCAAATAGGGACAGTTTTTTTCCTTCCTTTCCAGTCTGTTGTCTTTTATTTCTTTTTCTTGACTTACTGCACTGGCTAGGTCTTCCAGTATAACATGGAATGGAAACAGTGAGAATGGACATCCTTGCCTTGTTTTGGATTATAAGCACAAAGCATTCTATCCTCCACCATCTAGGATGATGTTAGCTATAGGTTTTCCGTAGATGTCTTTTATCAGGTTGAGAAAGTTCTATTCCTAGTTTGCTGAGTGTTCTTATCAGGAACTAATGAATTTTGTTAAATGCCTTTTCTGCATCAATTGAAAGATCATATGTTTTATTCTTCTTTAGACTAATAGAGTGGAGTACACTGATTGATTTTCAAGTTTCAAACCAGCCTTGCTTTCCTGGGGTTTAGTTTCCCCACTGTGCTATACACTGCATCTGCATCCACAGCAAGCAGCAGGATAGACAGTAAAGAAGCAGTGGAATTTGCTCTGCATTCTAGGGATTACAGCTCCACTGCTAAAAGAGAAAGGGTTCTCTTCCTTCAGTTTTAGGTGCCAGCCCTGCTGCCAGTGTCATCACTGGGCCACTGCTGCCACCAGTGCAGTATTGCCTGGGTGCTGGGGCAGGAGAGAAGGGAGAAAAAAAAGCCTGGGATTTTTCCCACCCTCCCTGACCCTCAGGAGATCTCTTTCTTGCTCCTCAGGCCAGAGAAAGCCTTTCTTGGAGTTCTTTCTCTTCCCACCTAGAGTGCACTTCTAGGTTTCAGGAGCCTTCAAGTCCAGGCTAGGTGGTAACAGAGAAGGAAAAAGTGGTCAGCTACTCATCACCAGTTGGTGGACCTTCAAATTCTCGTCTTCTTCCCCACCTGCTTACTATGATTTACATTTTTGAATTGTCAGATAGGTGCTCCACACAATCTGTCCAGGACTTAGACTTGCATTAAGTAAGACAGAAGAGAATATGGTTACTCTGTCTTTTCCAGAATTAGAACCAGGTCCTACTATATTTACTTTGTAAAATAAGAAAGGAAATGTGAATGCTTTCAAAATCTAAATTAAAAGTCTGCCTCCAACATTTGTGCTATGAGCTTATCTTTTAAATCTATTTTTAATTTCCTGGAAAGTTTTTTGTTTGTTTGTTTTAAAGAAATGAACTCTTGCTTTTTCACTTGAAAGTTTTCAGAAAGCAGTATAATTTCTTTGCTTATGTATATATCTCTACGGTTCTTAGGGTATAAGCAATAGCAATGGTCTCTGGCTAACTTAAATAAAAAGGAAATTCCAAGCACAGATTTTCAATACAGGCAAGATGAGTTTATATTGGGCAACAGCGGGGGGGTGGGGGGGGGGTGGGCAGTAAATCGCAGAAGGCACATAGAAAGAGAAAACCAAAACTCACAGAAGGGAAGAAAGGCTAAAGAAAAAAACTCAGAAAGAAACCAGGCTGTTGTGGGAAACAGGAATACTCAAAAAGCTCTGACAAAGCTTTTTATTTCAAAAATTAAGGTACTTAAAGAGTGTGTTTTATGCACCCAGCCCCCCCCCCAAATTGGGTAAGGCCTCAAAAGAAAAAGTGCTGTTACCAAAGGTGCAGGGGAGAATCATACACAGCAAAAAGCAACAAATAAATGCTTTCCCAATAATATACCATACATGTTACTCTCTGCTGTTCTCCACAGAAACCTGAGGAATCTTTCAGTTATGAAGAGAAAACCAATTTAGCCTCAATACCATTAACAGCTTACAGAAGCAGTTCTCAAACTTTTTAGTCTCAGGATTCCTTTATACGTTTTTTTGTTTTAATCTTTATTTATTTTGAGAGAGAGACAGAGTGTGAGCAGGGGAGGAACCAAGAGAGAGGGAGACAGAATCCGAAGCAGACTCCAGGTCCTGAGCTGTCATCACAGAGCCTGACACAGGGCTTGAACTCACAAACCGTGAGATCATGGCCTGAGCCAAAGTCGGACATTTAACCGACTGAGCCACCCAGGCGCCCCAGGATTCCTTTATACTTTTAAATGTTAATGAGGACCCCAAAGAACTTGTTTTTGTGGGTTATAGAAATATATTAGAAATATATTACAAATATAAAACAAAAATTTTAAATATTTATTAATTCATTAAAAACAACAAACTCATTGCAGGTTAATATAAATATCTTTATGAAAAATTACTGTATTTTCTAAGATAAAAGTCTAATGAGAAAGCTGGCCTTGTTTTACATTTTGGCAAATCTCCTTAATATCTGGCTTAATAGAAGAAAGTTGGATTCTCATATCTGCTTCTGCATTCATATTGATGTGATGTGTTGTTGTGGTTAAAATATACTAAAAAACTCCATCCTCACATAGATATGAAGTTGGAAAAGGGAGGAGTATTTTTAACAGACCTTTGAGAAAATTGTGGATATTCTTCTTTGATTCTACACCAAACTTGGGCAAGTGAACTTTTCATCATCTGTTACATTAAAATCTGTTAGTCTATCTTGCATTTTAAATGGATCTTTTACCCATGAATGATTTTATAATATATTGCATTGGCCATTTGGAAAATATTTATTTACTGAATTATGTAGATCTTCCAAATGTTGACACATTCATTAAAAATACCTTGAAAATAACCAATATTAATAATCACCATCAATCTTATCAGAAAAATCTAAGAATTGGGAAACTGTCAGGCACATCAATACCAGTTTTCCAGAATTTTAATTTTTACTTGAAAGCGTCAGTTTTTATCAATGGCAACAAATACTATCAGTGTTTTCTCTGAAGTGACAAATTCCCTTTGCTCTTTTACAAGAAAATGACTGCCAAATGCCCACACCTAAACAGCCAAAATGTGTCAGTTCTTTTCAGTTAAAAAAAAGAAAGGTGTTCGTTCCATTAAAAAAGTGCTAGATCAGCATGCAACTCAAACAGTCACACAAGTGATTTCCTGAGGCCAACCATCAAGTTTTGGTATATGGCAGAAATGCTTCGAGCAAACTTCCTACTTTGTCACACAAAATACTGAAAAGATCTTTGCTCAAGGGTCTAGATTTAATAAAATTAATAATTTTACTGCTTTATCAGTGATCTTCTAAATTGAAACTGGCTTTTATTTGTTATTTAAACTGCAAGCATGTGGCAATGAAGACTCCAAAGGCTACTCTACAGGTTACCATCACCTTAGTCATGCCAAGATACCAGCAATTTTACCCATCACTGCTTTTACACCATTAGTGCAGTCAATGCACAGAAAGTCAACTAATGTTTTGGCATTGTTTATGAAAACAGTTTTTTGATTCCTGAAGGGGTACCACAGACCTGTAGAAATGCCTACATCATACAATGAAAAGTTCTAACTTAACAAATAACCTATTTGATAAACTTGAACAAAAATTTAATAGACATTTAAATGAATGTTGTGAAACTTTACAAAAAGCTGAAAATGCATCAAAAAGCTTCAATGAGCCTAGGTACTCCATGGCATTTCCCCAAAGATGACCATTAACAGATTCTAGGAATCTAAATGAAAAAATTTTTAATAAGAAATTAGGAGGCAAGTGATACAGTATCACTGAATAAGAGTTCAAGGTAATTGTGGTAGCCAGCCTCTAAAATGCCCTGCAGTGATCCCCACACCCTGCACAGTCCCATTACACACTAATCCATAGTTGGTCTGGTCTGTGTGACCAACAGCATATGGCACAAGTGATGATACTTGTGAAATTAGGTTATAAAAGACTACAGCTTTTGTCTTGGGCTCTTGTTCTCCTGGATCACTTGCTCTAAAGGAAGCAAGCCATCACACCATAAACAGCCCTGCAGAGAGGAGAGGAGCTGAAGTCTCTACCTAACAACCAGCAAGGAAGTGAGTCCTGCTAACAACCAACCACGTGAGTGAGCATGAGAATAGATCCTTCAACCCCAGATGAGTCTTGAGATGATTGCAATCCTAGCGGACAGCCTGACTATAATCTCATGAGAGACCTCAAGCCAAAAGCACTCAGCTGAACCACTATCAGATTCCTGACTCTTGGAAAATGAGAGATCATATTAACTGTTTTAAGCTGCTAAATTTTGCGGTATTTGGTCCACAGCAATAACAGTTTAATACAGTGAGTATAACAAGAAATCTGGTACCTGATGGAAAATGGAAAAGAACAAGGTCAACATAAGAGTATGGTTGACAGTTTTAAGGTCATTTGCATTTCGCTAATAGATTTTTCCTAAGGAAGCCCCCAAATGTGATCTATAAACTTAAAAAAAAAATAATAAAACAACAAATATGCAGATGAAACCCACAAATACTCTTCCAGAATAAGGGACAGAAATAAATCTATGTAGCTCTTGTGTTTTAAAGGAATTGCACTTCTGAATCTGCTACCTAACTTAACAGGAATTACATGAATTATTTTGAACTGGTACCGTTTCTTCCCTTTTTTTTTTTTTAAAGATTTTATTTTTAAGTAATCTCTATACCCAACATGGGGCTTGAACTCACAACCCTGAGATCAAAAGTCTCATGCTCTACTGACTGAGCCAGCCAGGCACGCAATGGTGTTACCATTTCTTCCCATTCAAAAGATCTTTAGCTATTCTGAAAGTAGGCATAGATTTCTCCTCCTTTGCTAATATGTCTTCTCTGACATTGTCCCTCCATCACAAACTTGTCTTACCTATACTAAAAATTTATTCTTGGAATTATTCCTCTTTGGAATTTGGATTCTCTGAGCATTCTCTCCATAACCAAAAGTAGCTCCTTAATTGAATAAATATCTGTACCTCACACACACTAGTTGTCTTTTTTAACAGGGTACCTAAGTACCCAGCACACAGCCAAAGGACAGAAAGTCTTCCTTGCTTAAGCAAAGTTTTATCTCCACACCCCTACCTGAGATCCTATGTTTTAAGGATCCTTTTCTTAACAGTTTCCTTACTTTCCACCACCAAGGCAATGCTCAGCTGTTAATTCTTCACTCCCCACCTCCACATCTGCTTCCACCACCACCACCCCCCCCCCCCCCCCCGCCCGCAGCCTTGGTTTTTTTCTGACTGGTTTCCACTGCCTGTTGTGTTTTAAGTAAGTTCTACTATCTGAAGCTAGCTGAGCCATGACACACACACTCAAATTCCTAGATACCCCAGTAGCTTTTTCCTTGTTAAGAACACTGGCTATGCCAGCCTTCTACCATTACTGGTTTTCTAACTGGCTGATTATCCCAGCACCTTTGATTCTGTTTGTTCAAAGGCAATGTTCCTCTTCAAAGTAAGTCCCACATTTCTCAAGGCCCCAGTTATCCTCTTTGGTTTATTATAAACAAGGATGACCAAATCCTAGGCCTGTTACTTCTAGCCCTTTCACGATGCTCCTGAATGGTGTAATAACCTCCAAAATGTCAGTCTTCAATGCCAACCCATTTCCTTTGTATTGCCTCTTCTGCCAAGGCCACAAGGAAAGCAACCAAAATTACAAAAGCAGCGTACCTGCCATTAACGCTTTCCAAGCCTGACCTGGGAAGGGGTCACCTGAAGAGATATAACATCTGTGTGTGTCTACATTTCAATATGTTCACTTGCTCTCTCCATCGTCACACAGAAAAGATAAGCATTGGTATGCTCAAAGACATCTGATTTTTGTCAAAAGAAAAAAAGAAATAAATACAGAGCCTTACAGCTTCCTTGACCAGTTTTCTACTGGATTCCACCACTGCCTCTGTCAGTGTAAATTCCGTTTTAATCATCTCCAGCACATTGATAGCTGATTCCAGTGGTGTGAGCTCAGCCTCCATATCAAAGGAACAGTCTAGGACAAAGAGCACAGTTTTCGCTTTAAGAGATTTTATAAGAAGCAGAAACAACATGTCCAAAATACATGTTTATCTGAAAAGACACATGTAAATATGGTAACATTTGCATTTAACTTGCTAACAGATTGGCTACAAGCTTACAAACATATTAAGAGTTCAAATTCAAGCCAATGAATTTGAAGTGACTTTTTTAATTTTCAAGACAGGTAAAAATTTATTTTTTAACCCATGTATTTGCATCTCAAATTTCAGGGTACACACATCCTCCTCAGATACAAGCGACCAGAAACTGGAGACAGTTTTGCTAACAGCTCTCAAGTTCAATTAAAAAAAAAAAAGTGCTTATACTCTGGAAAACATTCTACCGGGAAAAATTTGGCCATCTTAACATAACTCATTAGATCGCAGCAAAGTTGGGGCAAGCAAGAAACAGGTGGGAGGAAATAAAAAATAGAAAAGCAGACAAGAGAATCTTAACTGGAGAAAACTAAACCCAGGGAATAGACTCATTTTAGAAGGAAAAAGATCACCGTGATCGAGACATAGTAGTGCACCTTCACCCCGAATCCTTCAGTTCTGGACATAAGTTGGAAAACAACAACGTAACCCTAAATTACTATGCCCTGAGAACACAAAAATTGCCATACCTAAATTTTCCCCTTCTTCGATGCGCGACAGGCACTGCATAACCCGCAGCAGCCGAGAAACGGTATGCTCCTTCCCCAAGGGCCTGACAAGCAGAGCTAGGAAAGAAGACATCGTTGGCTCGGCGACCCCCAGCCCCGACACCCGGGCCCCACAAATCCCCTTCCCCGGCCAGCCTCCTTCCCTAGGTCCGGCCCTCACCCTGCATGATGTCCCGGATCTGCCTGAAGTCCCCGTACCGGCTACCCCGAAAGGCCCGCAGCGCCTCGTGGAAGTAGAACTTGAGCACCCAGCGGTTGACCGCCTCCTCCAGCCGTGCCTCCCCCGCGCCCCGCTCCGCGGCGCCCCCCAGCCCCGGCTCCTGGCGCCCCCGCCGAGCGCGCCCGCTGCTGCGGGACGCCCGCCGGCCTGCCGCCCGCCCGCTGCCGTCGCTGCTCCCGCCTCCTCCCGCCATCGCGTCCGATCGCCGCGCGCCCTCCCCGCCTTCCCGGCCGGGCCGCTTCTTCGACTGTGACGCCTCCGGGTCACGCACAACGCCCGGGCCGGAAGCGGGGCTTGCCGTCCCGGCTCCCGCGGCCATGACACGGACTGCGTTTCTAGCCGCCCGCGGGCTTCTGGGAGGGAAAAGACTATGGATCGGTAACTCCCTCTCGGACCCCGTAGTTCCCAGTATGCAGGCCGCAATGACTGATGGGGCTTGGAGTCCAAGCCGTCCAGGAGGGTAAACCAACGCAGTTTGCGGTCAAGTATCAACTTTGCTCCTAAATGATGGAATACTATAAGATACTGGGACTGCGTATAAGATACTGAAAGATAAATACGTGCAGCTTATTTGGCACTTAAAATTGTGAAATGTAGCACACATTATGGAAATTTTATTAAATAGATTTACATTTTTTAACAATTTAAAGCAAAGGCCAATGTAAACCCAATCGAGGTCAAGAATATGACCGGCACCCCAGAAACCTCTCGACATATAAGACATATAATTTTTCTTAATTACAAAAATAGTACCTGCTGTGGAACAATTAAAAAAAATAAGCAAAGGGATTAACATTTATTTTATTTTTTTTAACATTTATTTATTATTGAGAGAGAGGGAGAGACAGAGGATGAGCATGGGAGGGGCAGAGAGAGAGGGAGACACAGAATCCGAAGCAGGCTCCAGGCTACGAGCTGTCAGCACAGAGCCCGACGCGGGGCTCGAACTCACAGACCGCGAGGTCATGACCTGAGCTGAAGTCCGACGCTTAACCGACTGAGACACCCAGGCGCCCCAAAGGATTAACATTTAAATCACCCATAATCTCACAGGCAAGAATAAACTGACGTGCAGTTTAGGTTTATAGCCTATGTCCAATGTCTTTTGCATACCATGTGTGTGTGTGTGTGTGTGTGTGTGTGTGTGTGTGTGTATTTACTAAAAATGGCATTATACTATATATATTTTATATAACCTTCATTTTTCATTTAATGCATAATCAACATCTTTCCATGCCATTACATTTTTTTCCCCTACAGCATCTTTAGCAGCTACTAATCTTTAGCATTCTAATATATGGGTGAACCAAAGTTTTCTTTATTTAAGCCCCTACTGTAAGATGTTTAGGAAATTTCAAATTTTTCTAATTGTAGACCGTCTCAATATTAGAAACATACTTTTAACAGTATAGTTGCACAAATTTATAATTATTTCATTAAGATCACGTCCTTAAAGTAGAATTAGTGAGTTGAAGGATACACAGTAGAACACATATCCAAATATTTCACTTAATACTCTTTGACAGTTCCCTTTTGTTTTTGAACAAGTTGCAGACGCCTTAACTTTGCATTTAAAGCCTGAAGAGATTGCCTATTTGCCAACCTCATTTTGAGCTCACGTTTGTAAAACTTCTTTTTATTTTTTTAAGTGTTTGTTTACTTTTGGGAGAGAGAGAGAGAGAGAGAGACAGAGTGTGAGAGGGGAAGAGGCAGAGAGAGAGGGAGACACAGAATCTGAAGCAGGCTCCAGGCTCCGAACTGTCAGCACAGAGCCTGAGGTGGGACTTGAACCCACGAACCACAAGATCATGACCTGAAACAAAGTCAAATGCTTAACCTAGGTGAGCCACCTAGGCGCCCCACGTATGTGCGACTTGTAACATTTCCTTATCACCTGCTACTCAATCGCCCTGGAACCTTCATCTTGTCTATTCTAGCCTAACTAAGTCCTTCTTGTCAGTCAAGCCTCATTTAAGAGAATTTCAACCTTTCTTGGCTTTTTGGGCAGGGTTAAATCGCCCTGCTGCTTCCTCCTTAGCAGCTCATATATCATCCTTCCTGAAATACATTGTTTAGAGTTAGTTTCTTGTTCACTCTACATCCTGGAACCTAGCCCAGAGCCTGACACATTTCTTGAGGTTGGATCGAATTGACTAGGCACATGAGGAAGGCTTTTGATACACACTGAAAGACCATACCACCAGCAAATTATATTTATTGAAATGTAATTTCATGCCCACCAGCAAACTATATTTACCGAAACAGAGACATTCTTAGGACAAACTCCCAGTTCTTATGTGTTTGTGTTGTGATTTTCTAGATACAGAACAGCTGACTATAATTTTATGACTGCACAGGATACTTTCCCTGAGTTCTTTTCTCCCTTTTTGTCCTTGTAGATTGGCCTGGAGAGGACTTAAAAAAAATCATGGTCCTTCTCTCCTTCTCCAGGTTCTCTTCTTGTCCAACTCCAGTTCCAAATCCACTTGCAACCCTCACCTTGCTGGACACATTCCTGAACCTTACTTTTTTTTTTTTTTTTTTTTCTGTGATGGGCTTGCCAGTAGACCTTGGAGAGTCCATTCCCCATTTCTTCATTGGAAACATCATTATCCCTATCTTCCACAGCCAGGGGAATGAATGGGTAAGGAGTATTTCCAAAGAACTAAGTGGGCCTGGAGTCAATGTAGGAAGGAAGTGGGGACATAGGATGTGAGTCACCAATAGCTCTCTTTGATGCTCTTGGAATCTACCAACCAGTACCCATACCAAATAGAGAAATACCAGTTGTAGTGAGTGGTGTGCCCCCTCCCTGAGAGGCCCAGCAACTGGTTGAGCTTCAAAGCCTCTTCTACCTGACCCTTTGGGTTAGTGCCAGCAAAGACCCAGTTTGGGACCACTGAAGAATAACTCAGGTGGGCAAGTGGCAGCATCATTGAGGTTGAGAAATCACATGCTAGACCCTTGAATTAGTTAGACATAGACCTGAATCTGTATAGTATCCTGGTCTTTCCAAGTTTCTGTGTTGTGGACATTCCAGAATAGGAAGAGGCCTCTAAGTGTGACAGATCTTTGGTGATTTGGGCTACTTTGCCATCCCAGCCTGCCTGCCTTAACCAGGAGCCAATTTACCTATCTCACATTCTGACTCTTCTGCTTGTTAGTCACATAAGCTTGGGCAAATTACTTAACCATCTATCTACCTCTGTTATATTATCTGTGAGGCACAAACAATAGACGTGCCTCATGGGGTTGTATGAAAATTAAGTGAATTACTATTTCCAGTGCCCTTCACAGAGGGCTTGGCTCATTATTTGGGCTCAGTAAGCATAAAATATTTTTATTAATGCATCCAGTATTTTCCTGAAAAGTCTTTCCTCCTCTTCTCTACCAAAATTCTCATTTTTCCTTTCCTTTTTTTAAAATTAAGCTGTAACTTACATAAAATGTGTAAACATTAAGTGTAAAGCTTGTTTAGTTTTCTCCTCATTTTTCAAAGTTGCACCGTCATATGGTTTTCTCTTCTTTACTCACCACAAATATTCAACTCTTATTTAAGGATTGTGCTTTGAGGAGCTTCAGTGCTTCCTGCCCTCCCTCTGGGCACCAGCAGGAGGCAGTGTGGTATAGGGGAAAAGCTACAGTCAGCAAGTTAATGATCAACAGGCTTCTCCTGGCCTAATAATTTACTGGCTTGAGTAAGAACTTAACCTCTAGTAGTCTTGTTTCTCCCCATCTGCTAAAGAGGACAGATTGCCAAATGGACACTTCACAGGATTGTAGTGAAGATGAAATGAGGTAAAGCCTGTAAAACAATGCCTGATACATGTCAATTAAATTGGCAAGGTTAAAAAAAATAATAATACCCAGTGTCAGGGAGGGTGCTGTGAAACAGGTACTTTTGGCCAGTGCTGGTGAAACTGTAAATCTATAAAAACTTTCCAAAGAGCAATTCAGGGAAACCAAACCAAAACAAAACAAAAAATAAAAACAAATAAACAAACAACAACAAATAGCAGAAGCCATAAAACTTCCATTGTTTAGAAATTCATTCTGTAGAAATACTTGTAAAAGTGCACTAAGATTTGAGTGCAAGCATTTTCATCTCAGCATTACTGATAGTGTACAAAAAATTAGAACTAGAAAGATCTAAAAATAAGGTTATTAAGTAACTCCTGGTGTGTTCATAGTAAGAAATTTTCTCTGTGATAAAAATTATGTCCCCTCACAAAAAACAAGAAAATAAATAAATATGTACCCAAAGATGATTTCATACTCAAGATATAATAAGAAGAGAAAAATAATTGAAACATATAATGTGACCACAAATTTATGTCAGTTACAATCATGTACACTTTTTTTTGTTAACATTTACTATTTACCATGTATTATGCTAGGGTAAATAAATGCTGTTATTTCATTTAATCTTCATCAAAATCCTACAAAAAATGGTATTATTATGCCAGTTTTACAGATGGATAAACTGAGGCTCCACAAGATTGACTTGCCCAAGATGTTATAATGAATTTATGTCTGCCTCCTACTTTTATTTTTTGATTTGATTTGATTTGATTTGATTTTTGTTGTCTGAGTCCAATTTTAAATCCAGATCTATTTATATTAACCAAGATAGAATGACAAGAGATTTCAAATATTTTCTTCCTTAGACTTTTCTAATTTTTCCTAATTTTCTACAGGAGTAGAGGGAAAAGATCCCCAATAAATGTTATCCTTAATGAAGCCTTAGCATGATGCCTGACTCATGTATGAAGCTCAAGAAAAGCTTCAGAGCCTAATAACTTCCAGTCCAGGATAGGACATTTCCAGTCTTATATTAGGTAAGATTTTTTAGGTAGTATGCTGTGAGATCTAGAAAAAAAAATAGTCTAGTCCTCCATGGGCATTTGCTCAACATTTATTGAGGCCCTGCTTTGTGAGTTGAAGCTCAGTAGGTTCTAGGGCCACAAATATAGATAAAACACTAATTTTTCCCTGTGAGAGTTCAAGGTCTAGATGGAAGACCGACATGTAAAAATGATACTGTATTTTAATTTTGAGCAATGGTAATGTATTCCTTCCATAGCTGCCCACCATCCCCCAAAAGGCAAATAAATATTCCTAAAATGGTTGTTTTAGGTCAAAGTGATAAGAAATAAAATAGGATTGTATGGCACAGTTGAAAGAATCTAGGCTGGTAGTCAGACATAGAATTCCATCTCCAGCACATTCTAAACTGGCCATCTTCAAACTGGAATTATACACATCCCTAAGCATGAAGACTTCTCAAGGGGGATCAACCTTCATGTGTTATCTTTCTTAAAACTGATCTGAGAATACTCCAAAGTCAGAGATCCTGCCAGTTTCTCTGTCCCAATCATCTGTCTCCCACCTTGCAAAAGGTAAGGCATATAATCTACATCCCACTCTGGTGTATATTATGTTGTAAGAAACTAAGTTTGGATACCAATACTGGCATAGTTCAAGACTAATTAAGGTCCTGGGGCACCTGGGTGGCTCAGTCGGTTAAGCGTTTGACTCTTGGTTTCAGCTCAGGTCATGATCTCGTGGTTTGTGAGTTCCAGCCCTGGTTCTGGCTTCACGGTAAGAGCATGGGACCTGCTTAAGATTCTCTCCCTCCCTCTCTTTCTACCCCTCCCTGTATGTGCACGTGTGCATTCTCTCTCTCTCTCTCTCTCAATAAATAAACTCAAAAAAAAAAAAAAAAAAGACTACTTAAGGTCCCATTAACTACTCCTTCATTCATTTCATTAAGAGATTAACTTTCAGTGGACATAACTTTATGCTGCTTTGATTGATATTATTAGTGTATAATTTATAATGTTAGCTTAAGTCCAAAGAAAATTAATATTTAAACCCTTGTGGTGATAGCATATTTCTAAAGACTTTAAAATCTAAAAAAAGAAAAAATGTAAATACATGGTCATATGTTGTTGCAGAGAAATAGATGATGAATAAGGGACTTTCAAACATAAAAACATGTTACATTAGAGTAATATATGGTGGGAGATATGGATTTCAAGGATAAAAAGAATGATTTAAAATGAAGGACTAGTCAAGAAGGGCTTGTCCATATTTTTAAATTTTTAAATGGATGATGGTGAATATCAAATCAGTATGGTACTTATATTTCATTGGATGTATTTATGGCAGTGATATCACAGTTTTATTTTTAAATTTTAAGATCCATAATCTGCCAGAAAGTACATATTTTGCATCTAGTTAAATGTGTGATGAATCACCCCAGAATGTTCCCTGATGCCCTCTTCAAGTCACTCCTCATCCACCAACCACTGTTTGGATTTCAAACATCTTAGTTTCGTCTGTTTCTGAATTTTATATAAACAGAATCATACAGCAGATACCCTTTGTGTCTGACTTCATTTGCATAACAGCGTTTTTGAGATTCATCCATGTCATTCCTTTTTATTGCTGAGTGGTGTTGTATTTTATGAAAATCAACAATTTAGTTAGTCATTTTCCATAGATATTTGGGTTGTGTTCTATTTGGGACAATTAAACATAAGGCTTCTATAAGCATTGTTGTTCAAGTAATAAAAAGTAAGATGGAGGCTTAAAATTTTTTTAATGTTTATTTTTGAGAGAGAGAGTGCAAGTGGGGGAGGGGCAGAGACAGAAGGGGCCACAGAATCTGAAACAGGCTCTGGGCTCCGTGGGGCTCAAACTCACGAACCATGAGATCATGACCCGAGCCAAAGTCAGACACTTAACTGAATGAGCCACCCAGGTGCCCCAAGATGGAAACTTTTAGATGTCAACTTTAAAATATGGAAAGAGATACACATTGTTAGTCAGTGGTTTCTTTTCTTTTTAATTGTGAACTACACTTGACCCTTGAACAATGCAGAATTTAGAGACACTGACCCCCATACAGTAAAAAATCTGCATGTAACTTTTGACTCCCCCAAAACTTAACTACTGTTGACCAAAAGCCTTACCGATAAACAGTTGATTAACACATATTTTGTATGTTATGTATATTATATACTATATGCTTACAATAAAATAAGCTAGAGAAAAGTAAATGTTATTACGAATATTCTAAGAGTCGGGGCACCTGGGGGGCTCAGTCGGTTAAGCGGCCGACTTCGGCTCAGGTCATGATTTCGTGGTCCGTGAGTTCGAGCCCCGCATCAGGCTCTGTGCTGACAGCTCAGAGCCTGGAGCCTGTTTCAGACTCTGTGTCTCCCTCTCTCTGACCCTCCCCTGTTCATGCTCTGTCTCTCTCTGTCTCAAAAATAAATAAACGTTAAAAAAATAAAAAAATAATAATATTCTAAGAAAGGGCACATGGCTGGTTCAGTCTGCAGAGCATGTGAATCTTGATCTCAGGGTTATGAATTCCAGCCCCACATTGGATGTAGAACTTACTAAAAATAAAGAAAAGTATAAGAAAAAGTATTAAGTGTATATCCATGTATAAGTGGACCTGTACAATTCACTCAAACCACCCATGTTGTTCAAGGAGCAACTGTATAACATTTATACAAAAAGGACGCCAAACTGTTTTCCAAAGTAGTTGTACCATTTAACACTGTTGCCTTTGCCTAATGTTGCAACAAGCTGATGAGCATATGGTTACATTTGTTGCAATTATCTTCTCTTACTCTGTAGTTTATCTAGTATACTCTCTGTAGTATATTTGTGAACCACAATGTGTAACTTTAGTGTAATTGAATCATTCTCTTTATCATTCTTTTCCTTTATCTTGAGCAGTTAGTGGCTTGTTTAATAAATCCTTTCCTATTCAGAAGCCGAGAAAATATTTTCATATATTCTAAAAAGTCGTAGATTTTTGTCTTTCACATTTGTCTTTTATCCACCTGGATTTGATGTTGTGTTCCCCATATGGGTATCTAGCTATTACAGCACCATTTAGTAAAAAATCCAGGAGCGCCTGGGCGCTCAGTCGGTTGAGCGTCTGACTCTTGATTTCAGCTCGGGTCATGGTCCCAGGGCTGTGGGATTGAGGCCTTTGTTGGGCTCCTTGCTGAATGTGGAGTCTGCTTAAGATTCTCTCTCTTTCTCCCTCTGTCTCTGTCTCTCTCTCTCTCTCTCAAAAAACAAAATAAAACAAAACACCCCTGCTTTCTGTAGTGCCTCCTTTGTTATAAATTAAGTGGCTGTAGATGCATTTCAGACATAAATGTCTGTTTCTAGGGATACACAATTTTTCAAAATTATGTGATGAGATGTGCAAGCAAAAGGATGTGAAGATCAATCTACTAAACAAGTTGTGTAGCCTTTGTCTGGTTATTTAACTTCTCTGAGTTCGCTACACTGTCGGGAGAATAAAATGGGGTCATACAGTAATGTGGTCAGAAGTTATGATACAGTAAGCCTTGGGGAATAGTAGTAGCAGTTTGTTTTCTGGTGGGTTTTTTTCCCTTCTGTTGTTATATTTTAACTGCCATGGAGTACATGAAAACAACACCTGCTTGGGGCAGGAACTGCCAGGGAAAGAGCCCAGCGGACGTGACATTTGGGTGGGTCGTGAATGACGGTGGAATCTGTCATCTCTTTTTATGACTGCCATCTGTTGGCTGTCCATGGCGCATTTCCCACATGTGTCGCATCTGCATGATATTTTATCTGGCTTACAAGGGCCCAGGGGGGAGAGGCTGTGCCCCGCCCCACTCCTCGGCTTTTGGCGACCCTCGGTAGCACTTGCCTAAGAAGAGCTAGAAGTTGCGCTGGCTCCATGTTTGTTAGACACACATACGTGTCACTGAGGGCAGGGCTGGGCCTTTAAAAAATTTCTGCCACTGTCGTGCTGCAGGATTCCCAAGTTTCACCCACACATTGCTCCCTCCCCAAACCCCAGCCACCGGCCAACACGTATACCGACAAACTCACCCGTTCGCCCCCAGCACCACCACCCATGGCAGTGGCGAAATCCATACCACACCCCCTGTACAATCTTGCGTGTGGTTGAGAGAGCATAGGGTCTTATACACAGTAGGCACTCGATAAGCATCAGGTGAATAACAAATGAGTTACCACATGAAGATTAGGATATAGGAGCACATTCCCATCTGCTGCAGTGTAGCAAGACATGGGTAGATTATGTGGCTATTGCCAGTTCTGAGTGTGCATGGGAATCACGCCGGGGGGCGGGGCATGTTAAATATTCTGTGCCACCCCACTACTGAATTAGAGCAGAAAAGGGATGTGCAGAAAGCAGCTATGTTTCATTAATTCTCTGGGAGCTTCTGGTTTTGATGTCAAGTCAGTCATGGGAATGATAGAATTATTAAACATCTGGATCCATTCTTCATCAAAAGTGATAAATTTGGCAGTATCTGTCAAAACTTAAGATTCACATGCCTTTGAACCTGTACTTCCTCCTAGACTTTATCCAATGCACAAAAATATGGGCACAAATGCATTCAGAACAGTTTTTAAACAGAAATTCTTAAAACTAGGAAAGTGTCCATTTACTTACTAAGCAAACTTTGTTGAGTATTATTCTCATTACTGGAGACAGCGGTGAGTAACAACAACAAAATAGTAAATAAATTCCCTGCTCTTAGAGAGATTTACATTTTAGTCTATCAAAAGAAGACTGAATGAATAATTTATGGTACATCCAAGCAATGGACTATTATCCGCCCATAAAAAAGAATGAGGTTGTCAATATGCTGCTTTGAAAAGATGTTCAAGGGGCACCTCGGTGGCTCAGGAGGTTGAGCATCTGACTCTTGATTTTGGCTCACGTCATGATCCCAGTGTTGTGGGATCGAGTCCTGCATTGGGCTCTGTTCTGAGTGTGGAGTCTGTTTATGATTCTCTCTCTTTCTCTGCCCTTCCCCCATGTTCACGGGCATGCTTTTTCTCTCTCTAAAATACAATTTTTTAAAAAAGTTACTCAAGACAGGAGCACCTGGGAGTGCCTGGCTGGCTCAGTTGGAAGAGCATGTAACTCTTGATCTCTGGGTTGTGAGTTCAAGTCCCACGTTGGGCATAGAGATTACTTTTTTAAAAATATTCAAGATATGTTTCTAAAAAAAAATTAGGAAGCTTTTAAATATCCAAAATAAAGAAAAATAAGCTATAAGACATTGCATGGCATTTTCCTACATATCTATAAAATTATATACATGTGCACAGACATATACAAATATATAAGTAAAAAATTATGGGAAAATGTTCAATAAAATTGTTAATGGCAGTTTTCACTGGGAAGTATTATTGAAGGGGGGCAAGTATTGGCTTTCTCTTTATACCCTTCCATACTATTTAAACTTACTAACAGGAGGTGCCTGAGTGACTCAGTTGGTTGAGCATCTGACTCTTGACTTCTGCTCAGGACATGGTCCCAGGGTTGTGGGATCCAGCCCTGCCACAGATCTGCATTGAGTGTGGAGCCTGCTTGGGATTCTCTCTCTCTCTCTCTCTCTCTCTCTCTCTCTCTCTCTCTCTCTCCCCCTCCCTCTGTTCCTGCCCCATTCACATGCATGTGTTCTCTCTATCTTTATGAAATAAGTAAAATGAAAAAAATTTAAGCTTAATAACTTAAGGAAATATTACTTTTAGAATTTTTTTGACTTAAAAAATTACATAGAACCTTGAGAAGCTGTGAGGTTTTAAATTTCCAGCAGGGGGCAGCAGTGCTTCTCAAATATCTCTGACGTCAGCACAAAGCTGAAGATTAGTGTCCACAGATTTCCAAGTCCAGGCCCAAATACTGTATTTGGACCACCAGATTATAAAAGGAACAAAAAAAAAAAAATAACCACAGTTCTGTAGGAATTGTTATGACAAAATATTTTCTGTATGATTCTTTCTTTATTAACATTTGTCCGTGAGTCTAAACTTTCCTCTCTGGAGTGCACAGTTTTCTCCTCCATTAAAATCAGAAGGCTTGATGAGATAATCTTAAAAGGTTTCTTTCCAGCTCTAACATTCTATGGCTTTGAGAATATAAATCAGTATCGGGAAGAAATAAGCCCCAGTGCCTTCTGGAATTAATTGGCTTATCAAAGAATCTGCTTTACAACCCTTTGCTGATCAGGATGAATTATTACCAATTTATCTTTAGTGTAGATCACAGAATACTTTTTCGGGGGGAAAGGGGAGGGTGTTGGTATTTATTCAATTCACTGATGGAGAAAAAAGAGAACTCTTCCACTCTATAAATGTTTAGCATGTGTGTAAAGGTCGTAGGTCTGGTGTTTAGAAATTATGCACAAGTTTACCAAAGAATCTTCACTGGGTTGGCCAAATTAAACAGCCTGCAGTTGTAGAGAAATAAACACAAGTTAACATTTAACCACAGCAATTCCCTGTTTTTGCTTCTCCATCTTTCTCAGTAGGAGGAGCTGAGAGGGTCAGCAGGCTGCTGGCTACTGTAGCGAGACACTGAGCTCCTCTGAGAACCCACCTGTCTATCACTTTGATCAGGTACATATTTGTCATTACAGAATAACTGAAATACAATATCGTATTAGTTTCAGGTATACAACATAGTGATTCGATATTTATATACATCACCAGTGGTCACCACAGTAAGTCTAGTTACCATCTGTCACTATATGAAGTTGTTACAATATTATTTTCTATATTCCCTATGCTGGAAGTTTGCACTTCTTAACCTCCTTCCCCTATTCCGTCCATTCCTACATCCTACAGCCCTCGGGCGACCATCAGTTTTTTCTCTGTATCTATGAATCTGTTTCTGGTTTGTTTTATTTGTTTATTTGTATTGCTTCTTTGGATTCCACACAGAGGTGAAATCATACCATATTTTGTCTTTCTCTGAGAAATTTCACTTAGCATAATACCTTCTGGGTCCACCAGTGTTGTTATAAATGTCAAGATTTCATTCTTTTTGTGGCTGAGTAATATTCCTTTGCAGGTACATAGCACTTGTTATCTATTAATCTACCAATAGGCATTTATGTTGCTTCCAAATCTTGGCTATGGCATATAATGCTGCAATGAACTTAGGGGTACAGATGTCTTTGCAAATTAGTGTTTTCATTTTTTTTTTGATAAATAACGAGAAATGTGATTGCTGGATTGTACAGTAGTTTTGTTTTTAATTTTTTGAGGAACCCCAGACTGTTTTCCATAGTGACTGCACTAATTTACATTCCCACCAACAGTGCATGAGGATTCCCTTTTCTCCATAGCCTCACCAACACTTGCTATTTCTTTTTGATAGTAGCCATTCTGACAGGAGTGAGGTGATATCTTATTATCGTTTCGATTTCCATTTACCTGATGATTAGGGATGTTGAGCGTCTTTTGATGTGCCTGTACACACAGATATATTTTTAAGCATTGGAATCATTAACTTTTCCAGTTATTTCTTCAGGACCCAAGAGCAGTGCTCTTTTTACAAACAACCCTTTATAAATTATAAACTTTTTTTTTAGACAACTCAAGTTGGGGAGAGGGGCAAAGGGAGAGAGAGAGAGAGAGAGAGAGGGAGAGAGAGAAAGAATCTTAAGCAGGCTCCACACTCAGCATGGAGCCCAATGTGGGGCTTGATCCCACGACCCTGGGATCATGACCTGAACTGAAATCAAGAGTTGGACACTCAACCGACTGAGCCACCCAGGTGCCCCAAAACTTTTTTCGTTTAACATTTGCCAAAAGCTATACCATTAAGAAGTGGCTGAGGCAGGATTCAAACCTGTAACTATCTGACTCTAAGACCCTCACACTTGACCATGGCAATATATGAAATGAGAGGACTCACATCATCAACTTGTTACCCAGAAGCTGTGACTATCTGCAAGAGTCATTGTGTATAAGTATATAAAGTGAATGGAGGGGCCTGGGTGGCTCAGTCAGTTAAGCGGCCGACTTCAGCTCGGATCATGATTTCATGGCTCATGAGTTTGAGTCCTGCGTGGGTTCGGTGCTGACAGCTTGGAGCCTGCTTTGGATTCTGTGTCTCCCTCTCTCTCCCTCTGCCCCTCCCCAGCTCGCAGTCTGTCTCTGTCTCTCTAAAAAATAAATAAATATTTTTAAAAAATAAAGTGGGGCGCCTGGGTGGCTCAGTTGGTTGGGTGTCCGACTTCAGCTCAGGTCATGATCTCACAGTTTATGGGTTTGAGCCTCACATCAAGCTCTGTGCTGACAGCTCAGAACCTAGAGCCTGCTTCAGATTCTCTGTCTCCTTCTATCTCTGCCCCTCCCCCACTTATGCTCTGTCTCTCTCTGTCTCTCAAAAATAAATAAATGTAAAAAAATAAAATAAAAAAAATAAAGTGAATGGTTATGTTATAAAGCTTTGTCTAACTCACACATATTAAGTACTATGTGCTAGTCTTTGTCAGGTATTGGGGTTAAGGGTGTAAAAAGATGAGTCAGACTTAATCATCACATTTAAGAAACTTCTCGTCTTTGGAGGAGTGAAGAGACAATGAGTAAACAAACATAACGTGTGAAAAATAATAGGGAAACACAAATAAGGATAAAGAAATCAAGGCAGCATAGCGGGATGGCTAAATCTATGGACTCCAGGGTCCACTTCTTAGTTGTGAGACTTCTTAAGCCTCAGTTTCCTCACTGGTAAAATGGCAATATTAATTGCCTCTAGTATAGGTAATTGTTGTGAGGGTTAAATCATATAAAGCAATATTAAATTGCTTAGCATAAGACCAAGTAGATGGAAAGACTTGTTAGAATGTTGTTACTAATATTGTTTGGTAAAACTTGAGTGAAGTAAGTAAGAAACACACATCCTAGTGCATTTCTGAGATGTTGACGCTGGTTTCTCAAATTATTCTGAATCTCCCAGCTCCAAGTGACCCATTTCCTTGAGATTTATTCTTCTGTCTGACATGGTTATCTTTTGATCCTACTAAAATGTCTCCTGGAAAGAATGACATGGCAGGGCGCCTGGGTGGCTCAGTCGGTTAAGCGACCGACTTCGGCTCAGGCCACGATCTCAGGCTTTGTGAGTTCGAGCCCCACGTGGGCTCTGTGCGGACAGCTCAGAGCCTGGAGCCCGGTTCGGATTCTGTGTCTCCCTCTCTCTGACCCAACTCTGTTCATGCTCTGTGTCTCTGTGTCTCAAAAATAAATAAAATGTTAAAAAAAAAAAAAAAAGAATGACATGGCAAAGGGGCCCCAGCCCCCATGCACCAGAAGCTTGGGCTTTTTCACAGGGAAGGAGACATGGGACCGGGAGCAGCCATTGTGACAGGCAAATCAGGACAAATCGACTTGGAGTTTTAGAAAATTTCTGGGTCCCACTCCCTGAGATTTTAATTAATTGAATTTCAATATATACTCTATTAATATTTTAATATAGCTATAATCATAGGTAGGGTTTCATGTGATTTTATCCTGCAATCAGTTCCCTTCCCAACCAGCTTCTTTATTGTTTTCTCCTAAACACTGACCCACCTCCTTCCTCCTCAGGCAAGGACGTTGGTCTGATATGCTACAGTGGCTGCCCGCTTCAGCCCTGAGTCTTGGCGTGAGACACGTGAGTTCTTTCATCTGAAAGCCTCTGCCTTCTGACAGATGTACGTAAGCTAACACTTCTCTAAAACCAACTGAAAACTCACCTCCGTCTGGAAGCCTTCCCTGCTGAGTTCTTTACTTGCACTGCCCTCTGTGTCACAGATATAACTGGGGCTGTTGAAATGTAACCAAGAAAGTGTTCTTGGTCTTTGTCACGTGTGGGTGAGTTCTGGTTCTTCCCATTGGGGGCAGCATGGACTTGTGGAGAGCAGGGACTCTGGAATCTGGCATGAATCTGGCACCACTCCTGAGTTCTCAGATTCATTCTGGCTGTCCTTTGTCACCTTGGGACTGCTGCTTTATTCTTGTGGGTTGTCATCTTCCATCCTGGCTCCTCCAGGCAGCTGTCCCTTCGGTGCTTACTTTAGTTAGAGTGGACACAGGGCTCCTTTAACTTGAAAAGCGCAACTAAGATCATCCTATGAGTCCCACCATTTGCCATAGTGTCCTCATCGGTCAAATGGGGATAATTATAGGGCCTTCCTCACTGAATTCTTGTAGGAATGAAATGAGATCAGACATGTTTACTGGACTTGGCACGTGGCGAGTTGTGGCAGATACTTTAGATTGGTTCTTTCAAAATCCATCCCAATTTCTTTCTAGCTTAGGAAGCTAAATACTTGGTACATTTCTCAAACTCCCTTGCAGCTCCGATTTTGTTTGTGATTTAGATGCCATTTGTGTGAGACAAATGTGAACTCTGTGGAGTTCTGTAGAGTGAGAGCTCTGAACTCTGTTGAAGGAGAGGCAGGCGTGAAGCATCCATTTTGCTTGTGCTGATCATGGCAAAGGCAACATTATTCTGGAGCCAGCAGCTGATGGTGGCAGCTTAGCAGTTCTGAATCTTCTGGATGGTGGCCGAGGCTGCAGCTTGCTTGTCAACCCCGTTCTCCAGTATAATTTTGGAAGTCATTCCTGGATGTTTAGTCTAGAGCATATTTCTTTTCTTTTCTTTCTTTTTTTTTTTTTTTACATTTATTCATTTTTCAGAGACAGAGAGAGACAGAGCACAAGTGTGTGTGGGGTGGGGGGGGGGCAGAGAGAGAGGGAGACACAGAATCTGAAGCAGGCTCCAGACTCCGAGCTGTCAGCACAGAGTCCGATGCGGGGCTCGAACTTACAAACCGTGAGATTATGACCTGAGCCGAAGTCAGATGCTTAACCGACTGAGCCACCTGGGAGCCCCTAGAGCATATTTCTTAACTTTCCTAATGATTCTGTGAACTCTCCATACCCTTCAATAAATCTCTTTGTGCTTAAATTGATAAGAGTGAAACGTGTTGTCTGCCACTAAGAGAACTGACCAATATATAAGTATTCAATGAATATTAGCTGTTACATTTAGCTGTTATATATTTTTTTTTAATTTTTATTTATTTATTTATTTTTGAGACAGAGAGAGACAGAGCATGAATGGGGGAGGGACAGAGAGAGAGGGAGTCACAGAATCGGAAGCAGGCTCCAGGCTCTCCGCCATCAGCCCAGAGCCTGACGCGGGGCTCGAACTCATGGACCGCGAGATCGTGACCTGAGCTGAAGTCGGCCACTTAACTGACTGAGCCACCCAGGCGCCCCATTAGCTGTTATATTTTTTTTTTATATTCAAATCCAAGTTTGTTAACATACAGTGTAATATGATTTCAGGAATAGAATTTACTGATTTAATCACTTACCAGTGCTCATCCCAACAAGTGTCCTCCTTAATGCCCCTCACCCATTTAGCCAATCCCCCCCACCAACACCTCATCAGCAACCCTCAGTTTGTTCTCTGTATTTAAGAGTCTCTTATGGTTTCTCTCCCTCTCTCTTTTTATACTATTTTTCTTTCCCTTATGTTTATCTGTTTTGTATCTTAAATTCCACATATGAGTGAAATCATATGATATTTGTCTTTCTCTGACTTACTTTGCTTAGCATAATACACTCTAGTTTCATCTACATTGCTGCCAATGGCAAGATTTCATTCTCTTTGATTGCCGAGTGATATTCCATTATATGTTACTGTATATGTATGCCACATCTTCTTTATCCATTCATCCATGGATGGACATTTGGGCTCTTTCCATACTTTGGCTATTGTGGATAGTGCTGCTATAAACATTGGGGTGCATGTGTCCCTTTGAAACAGCACACTGGTATCCCTTGGATAAATACCTAGTAGTGCAATCGCTGGGTCATGGGGTAGTTGTATTTTTAACTTTTTGAGGCACCTCCATACTGTTTCCAGAGTGGCTGCCCCAGTTTGCATTCCCACCAGCAGGGCAAAAGAGATCCTTTTTCTCCACATCCTCACCAACATCTGTGGTTGCCTGAGTTGTAAATGTTAGCCATTCTGACAGGTGTGAGATGGTATCTTATTGTGGTTGTGATTTGTATTTCCCTGATGATGAGTGATGTTGAGCATGTTTTCATGTGTCTATTAGCCATCTGATGTCTTCTTTGGAAAAATGTCTATTCATGTCTTTAAAACTTAGTTGAAGGCTTGGTAATAAAGCAAGTGATTACATTTCATGAATGAACATTTTTTTTTTAATTTACATCCAAGTTAGTCAGAATATAGTGCAACAATGATTTCAGGAGTAGATTCCTTAGTGCCCCTTACCCATTTAACCCATCCCTCCTCCCACAACCCCTCCCGTAACCCTCAGTTTGTTCTCCGTATTTATGAGTCTCTTCTGTTTTGTCCCCCTCCCTGTTTTTATATTATTTTTGCTTCCCCTCCCTTATGTTCATCCGTTTTGTGTCTTAAAGTCCTCATATGAGTGAAATCATATGATTTTTGTCTTTCTCTGACTGACTAATTTCACTTAGCATAATACCCTCTAGTTTCATCCACATAGTTGCAAATGGCAAGATTTCATTCTTTTTGATTGCCAAGTAATCTCCATTGTATTTATACACCACATCTTCTTTATCCATTCATCCATGGATGGACATTTGGGCTCTTTCCATACTTTGGCTGTTGTTGATAGTGCTGCTATAAACATTGGGGTGCATGTGCTCCTTTGAAATAGCACTCCTGTATCCCTTGGATAAATGCCTAGTAGTGCAATTGCTGGGTCATAGGGTAGTTCTATTTTTAGTTTTTGGAGGAACCTCCACACTGTTTTCCAGAGTGGCTGCACCAGCTTGCATTCCCACCAGTAGGGCAAAAGAGATCCTCTTTCTCCGCATCCTTGCCAACATCTGTGGTTGCCTGAGTTGTTCATGTTAACCATTCTGATAGGTGTGAGGTGGTATCTCATTGTGGTTTTGCTTTGTATTTCCCTGATGATGAGAGATGTTGAGCATTTTTTCATGTGTCGGTTGGCCATCTGGATGTCTTCTTTGGAGAAGTGTCTATTCATGTCTTTTGCCCCTTTCTTCACTGGATTATTTGTTTTTTGGGTGTTGAGTTTGATAGGTTCTTTATAGATTTTGGATACTAACCCTTTATCTGATATGTCATTTGCAAATATCTTCTCCCATTCTGTTGGTTACTTTTTAATTTTGCTGATTGTTTCTTCGCTGTGCAGAAGTTTTTTATTTTGATGAGGTCCCAATAGTTCATTTTTGCATGAATGAACATTTAAAACTAGCTACTAGGTAAGACCACATACAATTATTTCTAGAGTAGCACTGTGCCGTAGAGCTTTCTTTAATGAGGGAAATATTCTATACTTACATCCAATATGGTAACCACTAGTTATATGTGGCTATTGAGTGCTTGAAATGTGGCTAGCATGACTGAGGAACTTAACTTTTGATTTCATTTCAATTCACTTAAATTTAAGGTTAAATAACCATGTGTGGTTGGTGGCTACCATGTTGGACAACACAGAACTTAAGAGTCTCAGCCTGACTCTTTCACAAGGGTCTTTTACATCCCTCTCTTTCTCTAGCCAAGAAACTTCTTCAGTCAGTTCTTCCTCAATCCCCAGTCTCCAGCCACATCGTAATAATCTACAGAGGTGCAACATGCCCACAACAATGACAACTTTTATATGGTGAGTTTAGGGTCTCATTGTCCCCAGACTCTATTCTAGAAATGCATATTGGCTTTTTATTTACGCAGTGAAATTTTCTGCTAAAATGCAATCTATTTTGAAAGGCAAATCTCATCCTTCACTTAAAAAACGAAAACTATTTCTTGTATTTTTAAAAATATGTATTTCCCATCATGTCAGGGGGTTGAGTTTCCAAACATTGGAGTCCTAAATCAGTTAGACAAGTGATTCTCACACTTTGCTGCATATTAAAATCACTATGATAAAGTAATTATTTGCCAGCCATACTTGAGGCCAATTAAATTAGCATTATGGAAAATGATTAAAGAGAACCAAAACTTTATCTGCAACACTTTTTTTTTTAAAAAAGAAGAAAGTACTACTTTTTTTATTAAAAACAATTTAATGTTTATTCATTAAAGAGAGAGAGAGGGAGAGAGAGAGAGAGAGAGAATATGAGTAGGGAAGGGGCATAGAAAGAGGGAGACACAGAATCCCAAGCAGGTTCCAGGCTCTGAGCTGTCAGCACAGAGCCCGACGTGGGGCTCAAACTCACGAACTACAAGTTTATGATCTGAGCTGAAGTCAGACGTTTAATCGACTGAGCCATCCAGGTGCCCCAGAATGTATTCCTGTATTAACTAGTAATTAAAAGTTAATAAAAATATAAGAAAAATAATGGTAGGAAGGATTTTGAAAGAGGTAATTTATTGTGAGATAAGATAAATAATTAGAAACTTGATATTCAAAGCAAAACTTTTTTTTTTAAATCATTTTGGTTAACTAAAAACCACAAGGAGCCACAAAGCCACCTTCCAACAACTCTGTGAAGCTTCTGCCATACAAACATGCACAAAGAATGCATATCTCAGTGAAGTCCTTTTCCAAATTGCCATTTTTACATGTTATATGAATAAACTGAAATAATAACCATAAACATTTTATAGACTTTCCTTCCCGCACAACCAAACAAATGGATGTCCCAAGGGAAGCTGGGAAAAAAGACAATGATGTCCATGTTCAGTGTCAGATGGTTTCTTTATTGTGCTTCCCGTCTCCCCCACAGATGTTCCCTGTGAATGAACTTGGCTCTATGCGATTCATACCAGAGTGGGATGGTCCCAAAAAGTTTGAAGAGAGGAACTCATACTTCCTGAAATGATTCTCTTTTGACATTAATTCAAATTTAGGAAGGAGCTGCCTAAGGCTTTTATAAATACCCATGAAGCATATGTGACTGAAGACTGATTTTGTTTCCTTCTGTCCTCTCGGTGCCTCTTTTATCTTACCAGAGTGATGCCATGACTTGGTTCATGACTGCAGTGAGTGACAGCTGGGGGCCAGCCCTTTCCTCCTGCTGTGATTAAAAAGCCGTAAGGCATTTCCCACCACTTGAGGGCCCAGGTGCTGGGCAATGCTGCCAAACATTTCTTCCAACTTGATCAAAATATTGTAATTATATCCATTAATTCTGGATTAGATAACCCATTCAATAATTTAAAGTCAGAAGATACACAGAACATTAAATGACATTTGTTCTGTCTTCATCCTGCAGCTTCCTAGCTCCCTTCCTCTGTGCTACCAGTTTCTGGCGTGTCTTTTCTGAGATAGATACTTTGTGCAGAGTTAAAAGAACACATTTGTGGGGCACTTGGCTGGCTCAGTGGGTGGAGCTTGTGACTCTTGATCTTGGAGTTATGAGTTGGGCCCCAGATTGAGTGTAGAGATTACTTAAAAATAAAATCTTAAAAAAAATAATAAAAATACGGGGGTGCTTGAGTGGCTCAGGTGGTTAAGCGTCCTACTTCGGCTCAGGTCATGATCTCACAGCTCATGAGTTCAAGTCCTGTGTCGGGCTCTGTGCTGACAGCTCAGAGCCTGGAGCCTACATCAGATTCTGACTCCGTCTCTCTCATCCCCTCCCCTGCTTGCGCTCTGCCTCTCTCTCTTTCTCAAATATAAATAAACATTAAAAATAAATAAATTAATAAATAAATAAATACATAAATAAATAAATAAAATAAAAGAACACATTTATGTTTTCTTCCCCCGCTTTCATTCTTTCATTTTACATTAATGATAGCACACTATACAAATACATTTTTCATTTGTTTATTTTTTTCTACCACCCCTGCCACTAGAAAGCAAGTTCCATGAGAGAAGGGATTTTATTCTTTTTTTTTTTTTTAAGATTTTAATTTTTTTAAGTAAGCTCTACACCCAATGATCAAGAGTTGCATGTTCTACTGACAGAGCCAGCCAGGCACCCTGGGATTTTATTCTATATAATGTTGTATCTTCGGCATGTAGCATGGTGTCTGGAACATTGCAGTCTCTCCCTAAAAATCTGCTTAGTAAGTGAATGAGTACACCTGCTCTTCTACACCTGGCTATTTTCATTTTGGAGAGCATCTCGTTTCAGGACCTGAGGAAACTCCTCATTTTTTTCTCATGACCATATAGTGTTCCATTGTCTGGATTACTTACTATTTACTTAATCAGATCCCTACGGATGTTTATAAGTTTGTTTCTAATCCTTGACTATGAAAAATAATCCTTTCATTCATATTCATCCACAAATATCATGTGACACATGTGTGAGGATATCTATCTGTAAGAGAAACTCCTAAATCCAGAATGGCTGGATCAAAGGGTGAGGTACATTTGCCAACCTTTTTTTTTTTTTAATATTTATTTATTTTTGAGAAAGAGAAAGAGCACGAATGGGGGAGAAGCAGAAAGAGAGGGAAACACAAAATCTGAACTAGACTCCAGGCTCTGAGCTGTCAGCATAGAGCCCAACGTGGGGCTCGAACCCGTGAACCACGAGATCATGACCTGAGCCGAAGTTGGACGTTTAACCATCTGAGCCACCCAGGCTCCCCGTTGCCAACCTTTTTAAAATCAAAAGTGCCTTGCCATGTCTCAATGGCATTACTGTGGTCTATGAAAGGTGACTTGAACCCATGCTAGGGAAATCTATCATTAATGAAGTTGTTCTGGTTAGGCTTGACCTTATCACCACATATTCCTGTAAATCCAACAGAAAAACACCATACAGATTGGAACTGTTGGAACAATCCAGATGATGTATTGTAGAAAGAAGTGCACACAAAAAAACACACACTGTATGATCCCATTTATATGCTGCTAAATCAAGGACAAACAAGTTAAATTCATGGTGATAGAAATCAGAATAGCAGCTGCCCGAGGTTGGGGCATTGACTAGACAGGGGTACTAGGGAACTTTCTGAAGACTTGGAAAAGTTTGAATCTGGATTTGGGTGGCAGCGTTTGCAGTTGTCAAAACTCACTGATCTATACACTAAAATATTAGCATTTAATTTTAGGTAAAATATACCTCAATTTTAAAAAGTTCAAAGAACTGGGCTCTTGGAGCATAATGTGTTACTCTCTGTAGATTCTAGTCACATTGGCTTTTTAAAATTCCCCAAACACACTCCTTTTTCCTACCCAACAGCTTGCATATATGCTGTTCCCACTGCCTGGAACACTTTTTCTTCCCTTTTACTAATACACAACAACCCCCCATTCTCTCTGTCTCTCTGTCTCTGTCTCTCTCTCTCTCTCTTTCTCTCTCTCTCACATACACACATACACACACACACACACACACACACACACACACCTATCTTTTTATAATTCACTGTGCATCAAAATGCATAAAGCATAGATAATATCTGGGATGATTCCATACTGATAGAACCTATCTGAATTACTTTGCAAATCTCAGGTAAAAGAAATTGCACATTTCTCGGTTTTTGGGAGACTCAAAATGAAACTCGATCTCTACCTTTCTAGGTGAAGGTAGTTGATACAATACCAATCATTTCTGGCCACATAGCCCACTTGGCCTCCTGAGATTAGAGAAGTATCATGGACTTAGAACATTCAGAAAAATTGGAGAAGGCTTTTAGTCCATGTGATTGTCAATGAGATGCTCATTGGTCTGTGTGGTTTACTCAAATTTGGAAGGCTTAGACTCAGAATCAGCTCAATCATTAGGACCCTCTTGCAGGATCCCAAGACCTAGAAGATGCTGAGGGCTCAGTCTTCCTAAGGCCACAGGCACCAACCCCTGTTCATTCCTGCTGCCTTCCAGGCTCCATGTGTCATTGGGATGCAGTTCCTGTGACTCTGGAACTTGCCCTCCCTTCATTCTCCCAGTGGATTTGCACTTGAAAGAAAGAGAGAGAAAGAGAGAGAGAGAGAGAGAGAGAGAGGAAGGAAGGAAGGAAGGAAGGAAGGAAGGAAGGAAGGAAGGAAGAAAAGTCCTGTGGAGGAGGACAGGTAGAGGGGGCTGGAGGAGATTTGAGGAGACCTGTTGAAGCTGGTAAGTCTCCAGGTTGGACTCAGCCTCAGCTCCCGTTAAATAGGAAATGGGAAAACTGGGAAAGGAGAAGAAATTTTTCCCCCCAAGCTTCTAAGAGGTTTGCAAACAATTGGAGTAATTAAAAGTTCTCAGAAGTAGCCGACGGTGCCCTTTTCACCGAGGGAATGTGGGCCAAGCATGATATATTAAAAGAGAGGGAGCTGCTCTATTGAAGTTAAAAATAATCTTCTGTCACATGGCTAATTTGTTGGAATGCAGCAATTAAAGGGCTGTGGGCAGAGGGAGAGCTGGAAGCAGCTGGGGAGCTCACAGGCAGAGTGCACGCCCTGGGGACTATGTTTGCAGAGAGAGAAAACAGTGTCACAGCTGACTTAGGGCACCTTATCAGAAAACCCAGAAAAGGGGCAGGAAGAAGGAAAAGTGGGGTCAAGTTCAGAGCTATGACCTTTGGGCTTATCAGACAGTGAAGGGATGGGTCAGGACGTGTCACCTGTGCTCCCAGGATGCTGATTCATTCAGCAGGGATGAAGGCTTTTCAGCTCCCCCTGCACTTTGGAAATGCATGCCTTTGAATTCGTTTCAAAGGAATACATAACCCGAAGGAGCCCTTTGATCCTAAATCCATGGGAAAGCCAATCTATATGGTCTTGATGGGAAAAGCTCACGCCAGCAGTACAAATCCTAATTTGGGGAGTTGGAGATTTTTTTTACGTTCTTGAGATTTGGGGAAAGAATTTTGAAATTTTGCAGTTGAAAGAGATTTTTTTTAAGTTATATAATACAGTACGAATTTTTCAGGTGAAGCTGGGCATGAGTCGCCAGTGTCTTCCTCTTCCTCCCAGAATCTCCTGCATTCCAACACACCCACACTGCCTGTTTTCTCTCCAGCTGTGTGCCCTCTGGTTGGTGCTTTCGGTGGGGTTTGGGGTTTTCGAGGTGCTGCGAGGCAGAAATGGAGCCAACATGAAGAAGGAAGTACTGCCTCCCCAAATGCAGTAATCTGATGTATCTGAATCTCTTACCTCACTTGATCAATTTTCAAATGTATAAGGGGTACCGCTAACAGGACTCTGAATGGCCAGTGGAGGCCTGAGCTTCAGAGTCTGACCACCCCTGGAAAGTGGAGGCCAAGTTCTATTATGTGGGCACGTATGTTGCAAGGTACAGAAACCTACCTCACATACTAGTTTGAGGGGAAAGAAAAAAAAAGGAAATTATGTGGTTCATTTATGTTTAGGTTTTCTTTGTGACCAGATTCGAGGGTTTAACACTGTCCTGAGGGCACCTTTCCACTTTGTTGGGCTCTATTCCTTTTTTTTTTTTTTTAAGATTTTTCATTTTTAAGTAATCTCTATACACCCTGGGGCTAGAACTCACAACTGGGAGATCAAGAGTCCCATGCTTTTTAGACTGAGCCAGCCAGGCACCCCTTGTTGGCCTCCACTCTTGAGACTCCACTAGTCAGACAAAATAGCGATGGACAGCCCCAGGCTTTACTTTTCTCCAGTTTAATATTCCTTTAATAACAAGGGGTCTTCCCCAACGTGCACCACCCACCCCCCCCCCCCGCCCCGCCCCGCCCCGTGCCACAGGGACATGAGCTTCTCTGATTGAATAGATTGGATCACATGTCCCACCTGTAAGCAAGGGGAGGTGGAACATACTGATTGACAGCTTGCATAGCTTCACATAGACTAGAAGAGGAACAGTTCCTCTGAGGAAAATGGGGGTTCTAGAAGAAAGGGAAAGACAGGCAGATATAAACCATTACCAGCAAAGTCCAGGACATATGTGCACTTTTCTGAGGTGGTGGTTTATAGCTTGCTTCATATCCTCAAAGTGTTCTATAATCCAAGAAATAGTAAGAACTTTGGGAGAGGAGAATGCTTTCTTCCCACTCCACGTATTTCCTTCCTGTAGAGGGTCATCAGCACTCATGTCCAGGCCCCTCTTTTTGCCTCTCTCCTTCTGCACTTAGGGAAGGAGGAACACTAGGAGAAACCAGGCATGAGTCACCAGTGTCTTCCTCTTCCTAGTGTCTTGGGACTATGATCCTGGGAGGGAGCACAAGTTCTTGTCTCACTCCTCACAGGGAGGGTGCCTTGTTCACTGCTGCCCGGGATTGGTAGGAAAGTCTGTTTCATTAGGGTACAAGGAATCCTACTGAGCCACATTCTCCAACCGAGCATCTAGCCATATTAGCAGATAATCCATCTCCTGACTACCTAGACCCCTAATTGACCAGAGCCTCGGTCGGTAGGAGGCATGTTGTCTTTTGAGGTCCCTTCTCGAAAGTCAGGAAGAACCACCAATTTAGAACATCAGAGACCCACAGATTCATCTTCTCGCTCTCTCTTTCCTAGACGCGTCCCCCGTGGAGGAGCTGCTTGCCTTGGGAATCCACAGGGATGGTGGGGCGCTAGGAGCAGGCTCAGAGATGTACAACAGATTTACGACAACAGGTGAGAGGAACTGGGATTATTTCACATGGAGGGGGAAGAGGATGAAGGAGGGGTGACTTACTAGTGGCCTTCACCAGAGCCGTGCTGAGCGTGAGGCATCACTGGTATTTTTCCACAGCCTCGCCCTGACCCGGATTGCAGTCCCACTCGTGCCCTTCTATGCCCACCTCTTGGAAAATAAATTGCTCCGCTTCCACAGAGAGGTGCAGGAGGTCAGGGCACACAAACCAACTTAAATAAAAGCACATTTTATTATTACTTCTTTTTAATCACAAAAGTAATGCACAATCTGTGAAAAGAACTAAAAAGATTCAGACGAGGACAAACGTGAAAATGAAAATAGACTCCAAGCCCTCAACCCTGATATAGCTATTGTTAGCCTTTTGGTTAATTATTGTCCAGCCTTTTTTTTTTTTTTTTTTTTTTTACATATTTTAGAATTTATTCTTTATTTACAAAAAACATAAAAATACTTCAAATAAAACAGCAGTGTGGAGTGTAAAAGATGAATATAGTATACTCTGCTATTTCTCTTGGTATTATGCTCTATGAAATTGAATATTTTGAATTGAATACTATGAAATTGAATATTTTTAGTTGTTATCACTGTCTTTTCTCTTTTCTGGCCTTAGGAATGGTTGACATTAAAGGCACTCGTTTGAGAGGAAAGTACTGATACTGTGACACCCAGTTTAGAGATGAGGGACTCCCTAACGCCTGCTAGATTCCCTGGGGACTGGAACACTTTTCTAATAGAATAGGCAGCTTTGTTAAGAAGAGGAGGTAAAAGCAGTGGCTTCCAAAGCCAGGGTTCTTGGGGCACCGGGGTGAGTCAGTCGGTTAAGCATCCTACTCTTGATTTCAGCTCAGGTCATGCTCTCACGGTTTGTGAGATTGAGCCCTACATGGGGCCCCACACTGACAGCATGGAGCCTGCTTGGGATTCTCTCTCTCTCCTTCTCTCTCTGTCCCTTCTGAGCACGCTCTCTCTTTCTCTCTAGAAAAAAAAAAAAAAAGCCAGGATTCTTGGCCTTCCTTCTCTATTAGAAATACACACTGCTTCTACCCTTAGCCACTTTGGCCTCCCTAGCACTAAGATTTTGATTCTGGGAACATATAACTGCAAATGAACAAAGAGTCAAGGGAAAGTTCTTTATCAGCAAGAGAATTATTTTATTCAATGTGTTTCCTTACATGAATTGGGACAATAAAGGGAAAGAATGAGAAGAAATAAAAGGCCAGTTACTCAGGCCACTTTTAATGAATCACCCCCCAGTGTCATTACCCATCCCCAGTCAGGAAAAGCTTGAGTTTTTCCATGCCAAGAAAAACAGAGGGCAGGAAGAAACAAATTACGACCTTGTTTGTGTTTTGTGTCTTAACTATTTGATTTATAGGCCTTGATCCAGTGATTATGGATGAAAGAAAATATCCCAGTGTCCCAAACCTAACCTGAACTTAACCATGGGTGGGTCTCACGTCCACGGCTCAAAGTTAGCATGAAGTTAAAATGCTTTAAAGAATAAAGTTCCAGGGTTAGGGGCTGCCTGTAGGCATTCTTAATCCAGTGGCAAGGCCAAATTCCTTTCCCACACTCAAGTTTCAGAAAACTCTATTTAGAAACTTAACCCCTTCTCCCTCATTCCAGAAGCTGGGCATTTATCTATTCAACAGATAGTTATTAAGCACCTACTATGTGCCAAAATACTGGGACAACCATGGTGTGCAAACAGATCAATCAACATATAAATCAGAAAAATATTATGTGTAGCCATGAGTTCTATGGAGAGAAAGAAAACAGGATGGATAGCCACTTATGATGAGGTAGCTCACATAAGCTTCACCAAGGGGGTGACATTTAACTTGAAATTAGAGAGATATAATCTGAATGTGAAATCAGAGTGGGAGACCATTCCAGGTAGAGGGAATATCCCCTAAGGTAGACTCATGCTTGGCATGTAGGAAATAAAACACCTCATCTCAAAAGAAATTCTTGGCTATTAGGATTATTTTTCAGCAGTTGATCTAGATAGAAAGTTGATAAATTCCTTTCTGAATCTTAACTATATAGATGTTCAACCTCACACATAAGAAGAGTAACACAAATCAAAACTATAGTGTGATATCATTTATTAAAATGCCAGATTTGTGGGGCACCTGGGTGGCTCAGTTGGTTAAGCATTTGACTCTTGGTTTCGGCTTAGGTCATGATCCCACCATTCATGAGATCGAGCCCCAAGTCAGGCTCTGTGTATGGGATTCTCTCTCTCCCTCTCCCTCTGCCCTTTCCCCACTCATGTTTTCTCTCTCTCTCTCTCTCTCTCTCTCTCTCTCTCTCTCTCTCTCTCTCTCTCAAAATAAATAAATAAACTTAAAATTTTTATTTTTTAAAGTTAAATGTCAGGTTGGTAAAATTCAAACACTTTAATAACATACTCTATCTGTGGGTGTGTGAGGAAGCAGTCATTTACATCATTGCCAGTGAAAATATAAACTGGTGCAAATTGCTAACCCTACAAATGTGTATGCTTTTGACCTAGAAGGCTCATTTCTTCTTCTACATGTATATAATGATGTAAGATCTAGGTTATTAATTACAGCATTGTTTGTAATTTCAAAAGACTGGAAATCTAAATCTCCATCAGTAGGAGACCAGTTAAATTATGAAACATTCATATCAAACAATGAATATTAACTATGGAAAACTATCCAGCTTGTAAAAACAAATGAGGAAGCTATCTATGTATTAGTATGTAAAGATTTCTAAGATGTCATTAAGTCAAACAAACAAACAAAAAAACCAAGATACAGAACTGTATGTTTTTTTGCTACTCTTTCTATAAAAGTGAGTAAGCTAAGTGTAAATATTTATATTTACTAGCATTTTCATGGAGAAACTCAGGATGGTTACACACAAAAATTATTAAATAATTATCTGGGGTGGGCAGATGGAAAATGGGGAGAAAAGGTGGGCAGGAGACTTTTTATTGAGATGTTTACTTTTTTTTTTTTAAGTTCTGAACTATGTGAATGTATTAGGGACTTAAAAAATTAAATTAAAAAAATGCCCCTTCTACTGTCCCTTATCTTAATTTTTTAATTTACCATTTAGGGGCTCCTGGCTGGCTTAGTTGGAATAGCATGCGACTCTTGATCTAGGGATTGTGAGTTCGGGCCTCATGTTGGGTGTAGAGATTACTCACAGAAATAAATAAATAGATCTTTTTTTTTTAATTTTTTTTTAACGTTTATTTATTTTTGAGACAGAGAGAGACAGAGCATGAACAGAGGAGGAGCAGAGAGAGGGAGACACAGAATCTGAAACAGGCTCCAGGCTCTGAGCTGTCAGCACAGAGCCCGACGCGGGGCTCGAACCCACAGACCGTGAGATCATGACCTGAGCCGAAGTCGGACGCTTAACCGACCAAGCCACCCAGGCACCCCAATAAATAGATCTTAAAAAAAATTATCAGTTAATCCATAGCCATTGTTTACTTCTCCAGCCTCACCCATGAGAAAGTTTCTACTTAAATACATGTGTATGATGGTTAATACAAAGTATATTAGTGCACATAAATAATATCTTAATAAAGAGGATCTTAAAAATATATTAGCAGTTAATCTAATCACAAAGTAACTTTATGTGCCTTGCTACTCAACAGACTGGATAAAGGCCATTGGCCAAAGACAATTGGAGAATTCCTAGGGCAAAACCATCCTAAAGGAAATTGTGTTTATGGAAACATGATGATTTTTTTTTAATGTTTATTTATTTTTGAGAGAGAGAGAGAGACAGAATGAGGGGCAGAGAGGGGCAGAGAGAGAGGGAGACATAGACTCCAAAGCAGGCAACAGGCTCTGAGCTGTCAGCACAGAGCCTGACATGGGGCTCGAACTCACAAACCGTAAGATCATGTGCCAAGACGAAGGCAGACGCTTAACCCACTGAGCCACCCAGGCTCCCCGATAGTCTTTTTTTTTTTTTTCTTTATTTCTTATGTTTAAATCTTTGATCAGGCTAGAGTTTCTCCTGCCAAATGGATATGTAGCCAAATTATTATTTTCCAGAATTTTTTTTCTGGAAAAATTCCTGGAAAAACATTATTTAATTATTATTTTGTTTCAGCACTGTAAAAGCCCCCCCCCCTTTTCCTCAGTGATTTAAGATAACATTTTTACCTCGTCTTTTTTTTTTTTTAATTTTTTTTAACGTTTATTCATTTTTGAGAGACAGAGAGACAGCGCATGAATGGGGGAAGGGGAGAGAGAGGGGGACACAGAATCCGAAGCAGGATCCAGGCTCTGAGCTATCAGCATAGAGCCCCATGTGGGGCTCGAACTCATAAACCGTGAGATCATGACCTGAGCCAAAGTCAGACATTTAACTGACTGAGACACCCAGGCGCCCCTTTACCTCATCTTCTATTCTTTTTTTTTTTTTTAATTTTTTTTAACGTTTATTTATTTTTGAGACAGAGAGAGACAGAGCATGAACAGGGGAGGGGCAGAGAGAGAGGGAGACACAGAATCTGAAACAGGCTCCAGGCTCTGAGCTGTCAGCACAGAGCCCGACGCGGGGCTCGAACTCACGGACCGTGAGATCATGACCTGAGCCGAAGTCGGCCGCTTAACCGACTGAACCACCCAGGTGCCCCTTCTATTCTTTTTTTAAAAGTAATCCCTAGTCCCATCATGGGGTTTGAACTCATGAATCTGAGATCAAGAATCACATGTCTACCAAATGAACCAGCTGGACATTGCCCCTACAATACGTTGATTGTATTTTAAGACTCTGTTTTGTTTTATTGGTCTATTGATCACACACACTATTGGTAAGATTTTATAAAAGCACACATCCTCACACATTGTGGGTAGGTGTGTAAATCAATACATCCCATATGAAGGGTAATTTGCTTATATTTATAAACACATTATTATAAATAGACACACACATCTACTTATACACATATTTTTTTCTTTTTGAAACATGTGAATGCATTTATTACATGTTAAGAATAAATTAACATATACCAGCAGGAAAAAAAAAAGTTGGTGTTCTGAGGCCAGGAAAATCTACCCAGGGTAGAAAAGCGTCCCTGTTAATGGCTATTTACACAGGGATTGTTTCTTTCGTTTCTAGAAATGAGACTGGGCTGGGCTGTTGGGGGTTGGGCCCCAATGGCATAAGACTGAGTAGGATGGTCCTGGGTAAGCTCCAGGAGGGTCCACCCAACAGGCCAGGGAGGTCTGGCTGAACTGAGGGTTGGAACAACTCTAGCATGCTTGCAAGCAAACCCTCCCCAAAACCATACCCTGGAGGATATGGGCTTCTAACTTTGCATCAACTTCCTGAAGCTTCCCTGACACTGGATGACCCAGGCTTGACCCTAGGAAGGGAAGAAGAGTGTTGGACTATGATGGCTTTAAGAGTTTGTCTTCCCTCTGGCGGGGAAACATAATACATTGAGAAGGGCAAGAACAAATTTGAGGGCCACCTCATCGTATTCCATGCCTGGAACAGGAAAGGGGACCCCTGCAGCCCCTGCAAGAAGGAATGAGAACACAGGAGGTATATTTGATGTCTGCAAAAAATGAGACAGAATCCTTGTTTCTTGCTCTATTCACATGGAGCACGCACAGTGTTTTCCTTGAGAATTTCCTGTTCCAATTCCACTATTTATACAAAAACAGTAGAATGAGCTTGCAAGGTAAATAAGGACTTCCCTGGAGCAGTACTCACACACTGATCCTACTGTTGTCTGTGATAAATTTTGGATCATGCCCCTGAAGAGCAGGGAGAAGATTTTCTAGTACATGACACAGCAAAAGTAAAATGTTAATGCTCAAAATGTTTTATGTGGTGGGGTGCCTGGATGGCTCAGTTAGTTAAGCATTCACCTCTTGATCCCAGCTCAGGCCTTGATCTCAGAGTTGTGAATTCAAGCCCTGCGTTGGGCTCCACTCTGGGCATGAGGCCTACTTAAAATAATAATAATAATAGTAATAATAAAAATATTTTTTAAATGTTTTATTTTATATTTGAGACAGAGCACAAGCAGAGAAGGGGCAGAGAGACGGAGACAGAATCTGAAGCAGGCTACAGGCTTTGAGGTGTCAGTACAGAGCTGATGCGGGACTCCAACTCATGAGTAGTGAGATCATGACCTGAGCTGAAGTCGGATGCTTAACCAACTGAGCCACCCAGGAACCCCGATAATAATAAATAAAAATGTTTTATATGTGCCACCTTTCTCTTAGTAAGTTTCTTTAGAAGGTGGGTCTTATTTATAGCATCTAGAAACAATAACACCAAAATAGCCAGCATTTACTGAGGACTCTCTGTGGCAGGCACTGTGTTGAGTCTTTGTTTAATACTCATGTTGACACAGTACTTAGCTGTAGTAACTCAGTAAGTATCAAAAAGTTTGGAGAAAACTATCAAGGGCATTCAAGAATAGAAAATTACAGCCAATATTCCTCATGAATATAGAGGGAAAGATTTTTTTTTATGTTTATTTATTTTGAGAGAGAGGGAGAGAGAGAGAGAGAGAGAGAGAGAGAATCCCAAGCAGACTCCACACTCAGCACCCATGAAGCCCAACATGGGGCTGAATCCCACGACTGTGAGACCATGACCTTAGCCAAAATCAAGAGTCGGATGCTTAACTGACTGAGCCACCCAGGCACTCCAGATGCAAAGATCTTTACAAAATACTAGTGAATTAAATCCGGCAATATATAGAAAAGGCTAACGTCATAACCAACTGGAGTTCATCCCAGGAATGCAAAGATGGTTTTTAAACATTTTTTTAAATGCTTATTTATTTTTGAAAGACACAGAGAGAGAGGCAGAGTGAGCAGGGGAGGGGCAAAAAGAGAGGGAGACATAGACTCTGAAGGTGGCTCCAGGCTCTGAGCTGTCAGCACAGAGCCTGACGTGGGGCTCCAACTCATGAACCGTGAGATCATGAGCTGAGCCGAAGTCGAATGCTTAACTGACTGAGCCACCTAGGTGCCCCAAAGATGGTTAAATTTTTGAAAACCATTCAAAGTAATTCACCATATTAACACAATAAAGGAGGAAAAATCATATGATCATCCCAAAAGATGCAAAATATATATATTTGACAGGATTCAATATCCTTTTATGATAAAAAAAAAATAGGAAACTAGGAATCTAGGGGAATTCTGCCTTGTTCCTTCTGATGAAGGACATCAACTGAAAAACCTATAGACAATATCATATTTAATCATGGAAGACTTGAATGCTTTCCTCCTACATTTGGGAACAAGGCAAGGATGCTCACTTCACCGTTTTTATTTAATGTTGTACTAGAAGTCACAGCCAGTGAAATAAGGCAAGAAAAAAAATACACAGATTAGAAAGGAGGAAGTAAAATTGTCCCGATTAGCAGATAACATGATTGCTACATAAGTTATTCTAAGAAATACACAAAACAACCACTAGAACTCTAAGTGAATTTAGCAAGATCACAGGATACTAAGTCAATGTACAAAATCAATTATATTTCTCTGTTACAGCTGCAAACAATTGAAAACTGAAATAACTCCCATTTGTAAAACATTTAGGAATAAATTTAACAAAAGATGCAAAAGACCTTTATGCCAAAAACTACAAATTAAAATAAGATTCAAATAATGAAGCAGTATACCACGTTTGTGGATTGGGAGAGTCAAGGCTGTTAATATGTTTATCTCTATATGTTCGTCTATAAGCTGATTTATAGAATTAACAGGATGATTTAAAAATAATTTTAGATTTACAAGAAAATTGCAAAAATAGTACAGAGTGTACTTGTATACCCCTCAGACAGCTTCCCATAATATTAACATCTTACATTTACTATCGTACATCTGTAAAAACTAAGAAATCAACACTGGTACATTAGTTACTTTACCTGGATTTCACTGTTTTTTTCCCTAATGTTCTTTTCTTTGTTCTACGATTCAATCCAGGATATTACATTGCATTTAGTTGTCATATATCCTTAGTCTACTTAGGTGTATGACAATTTCTAAGTGTTTCCTTGTTTTATTATGTTTTTAATAAGCTTGACAGTTTTGAGGAATACTGGTCAGGTATTTTGTTGAATGCCCCTCAATTTGGGCTTGCCTAATGTTTTTCCCATGCTTACACTGCGGTTATGGGTTTTTGGGAAGAATGTCATAGTGATAAAGTGGTCTCCTCATCACATACCATGCTATCAACATGATTTATCACTGGTGACATTAACTTTTTACTTGATTCAACAAACTGATTTTAAAATTTATATGGAAATGCATAAGATTTAAAATAGCAGAAACAATTTTGAAAAATAAGAGCAAAACTGAAGGATTTACAAGTCTTACTACAAAACTATAGTAATCAAGACAGTGTGGAATTGGCATTAGGACAGACAAATCACTGGAACGGACTAGAAAGTTCAGTTAAAGACCCACACTTATATGGACAAGCCACTTTCAAGAAAGACAGGAAAGCAATTCATTGGGGAATTATGTTTTCACCAAATGGTGTTGGAACAGTTGGGTATTCACTTGGGAAAAAAAGAGATCAAGAAAGCTGCCTAATATTACTAAGTTTGTGAGTGGCAGGGGCAGGGCTTCCAAGCTGGACTTTCTGGCTAACACATGGTAATTTTGAATATGAACTTATAATCAATACATTTAGGCCACAATATTTTTCTGAATCCAATTCAATCTCAGGTCATACTTGCAAAAAATGTCAGTGTCTTGGGGTGCCTGGGTGGCTCAGTTGATTGAGCATCTGACTGTTGGGTTTTGGCCCAGGTCATGATCCCAGGGTTGTGGGATCGAGCCCAACATTGGGTTCTGCACTGAGCATGGTGTCTGCTTAAGATTCTTGCTCTTTCCCTCTGCCCCCTCCCCTGCTCTCGCTGTCTCTCTAAAATAATTTTTAAAATTTAAAGTCAATGTTTTCAAAGTAAGAGACTGAAGAAATGTACCTGATTCAAGGACACTAAGGAGACATAAGTAAATACAATACATGATCCAGGATTTGTATGAATATTAATTCCCTGAATTTGAAAATCATACTAGGGTTACGTAAGAGTACATTCTTATTCTTAGGAGATACATAATTATTTGAAGGTAAAGGGTCATATCATCTGCAACTTGTTCTGAAATGGTCTAACATTATTTATTTATTTATTTATTTATTTATTTTTGGTCTAACATTATTAACAACAACATTATTAACATTATTTGATATGGAAGAAATCACATATGGAAAAATATTAACAATTAGTAGATCTAAGTTAAAAGTACGTGGGAGTTCATTTTATTATTCTTTCAATGCACCTGTTTGAAATTCTAAAATGGAAATTTAAATATTAATTTAAAAAACACTTTGTGGCAACTGGGTGGCTCTGTTGATTAAGTGTCCAACTCTTGATTTTAGCTCAGGTCATGAGCTAAATTGTGATCCTAATTCCTCTTGCCATGATAAATTTATGTAGACATAAATATTTTTGTTTCTTTCGAAAGGCTTGTTTCTTATGTTATCTTACTGTCACAGAGCCTATCACAGTACTTGTGGCACAGTAAATGTTCAGTAAATATCTCTGAAATGAATGTAAATATTAGAATGTAGTTTGTGGAATAGCCTGAGTCATATGGGATTTCTCTCATGATTCAGTCTCATTTGGAAGGTAACTATGGGAAGTTAAGATTTACAGATACAGGGGATTCCTAAAATAGTAATATGTTGAGGTACTGTAAGGAGATGGGACCACTGGAGCTTGGAATGGCAGGAGAATTTGTGAAAAAGAATCCCAGGAATTCAAAGTGAGTAGGCTTTGGAAGGAAGAAGGTGGGTGGATCTGGTCTGATCACAGAAATGGTTTTCTTACCAGCAGATTTAGGAGTCAGTGGCTGGCACACAAGTCTTATAAAAGGAATGGTGGAAAATATTAGTAAAAGAGGCTGGGATGGATTGTGGAGAGTCTGGGAGAGTGACATGATGAAACTGACATTACATGTCAGTTGTGGTGGCAGTTAAAAAAGAGTAGTTTAGGATAATGCACATCAACCAGGCTGGAACTCCAAAATGCTGGGACCTCTAGCTGGGAACAGTTGAGGTGAATTTTATTTTATAACACACGGGAACGAAAATAGCATAGCTATGTTCTGATCACCAAATAATTTATTTAAAATTCAGATCCCCTGGGCGCCTGGGTGGCTCAGTCGTAAAGCTTCCGACTTCAGTTCTGGTGATCCCACGGTTCATGGGTTCGAGCCCCATGTCAGGGTTTGCCCTGACAGCGCTGAGCCTGCTTTGGATTCTGCGTCTTCCTCGGTCTCTCTGCCCCTCCTCCGCTTGTTCCTTCTCTTTTTCTCTCTCTCAAAAATAAACAAACGTTTAAAAACAAATCAGATCTCCTTTCCCAACTTTAAGATATAATTGATGTATAACAAAATCTCAGATTCTCATACTGTCAGAAACTTGGGATACGCCATACCCTACCTGTCCATGGCCTTAGGCCAATTATATGCCCCCCCCCCCTTTTTTCTAGCACTGCTGTTATGTTCTGATTACTGTGTCAAGCGCTGTAGAGATACACTCCCTCACTTAATCGGCCAAACTTCTCTGCAGGGATGAGGTTATCTTGCTCGTTTTATTGGTTAGGAAAATGAGACTTAGACGGGCAACACCAGATCACAGTCTGAAGACTGCAAAGATGTAAACCCGCCCTGAAATACAAGCCGCGCAAGAGGTGGGGGAAAACAAGCTTCGTGTGACTCAAGAGGTCCACGGCGAAAGGAAGGGAAGGGGAAGGAAACAGGAAAATGGAGACTTTGCCTCCTCTTCCCACACTGTGCAGGCGGCAACGCGGAGTGAAGGTGAAACCTCCCTTGCTTAACACCTGTCTATCCGTCTCCGTTAGGCGTCTTTGCAAAATCTCTGCATGTGATTGGTGAGATTGGAGGGATGGAAGATTCTGATTGGTTAGTCGGACCTCGAACCAGGCCTACGCTCCAAGGATCGGGCGAGAGGTGGGTGGAACTTGAACCTGAATCCGTTGTTTCATTGGTGAAAAGAAAACGAACCAGGAACTATCCGGGAGCATGATTGGCTGTTGCCAGGAGCCCACCGACGGCCCTGGTTACGGAAGCCGGGGAGAGCTGAGCTCAGGGCCCGCCTCGAGGAAGTTAGCTTTGGAAACCGGGTTAGTGGTGGAGAAGAGGTGTCTCAGGCCCAATGGCGACTGTGGAAGCAAGCGGCAATGATGGGAAAGGGCAAGGGGTCGAGACCTCCGTCACCTATTATCGATTGGAGGAGGTGGCGAAGCACAACTCCATGAAGGAGATATGGCTGGTGATCCACGGGCGAGTCTACGATATCACCCGTTTCCTTAACGAGGTGGGGGCCCGGGAGGTGGGGCGCAAGCCCTGGGAACTGCATGGGAGAGGGGCGGTCTGGACTAGAGAAGCAGCAGGGTGGATATGTGTAGGAGGGAAATGAAGCCTGGCGGAGGGCGATAAGTGGCCACGATTCCCCTAGACGAAAACCGAGGGGTCTTAGATCTGCATGCCAGCGCTAAATTCCGGTCTTCATTAGTATCATGAATTGTATATCATACACTGAGCACTTAACTGTGCCCTAGGACAAACTCTTAAGCCATCATTATTCCCATTTTACAGAAAGGGAAACTGAGCCTCCAGACTGAGGGCTCTCAAGGTCACACGCTTAACAGCCTATAACCATTCTAACCTAGGTTTGAAGGGCTCCAAACCTGTGCTATTTCCGCTGTGTCTTCCTAACTAATAGCATTTTTGGTTTTTATAAGAAGCTGACATTTTTACCCCCTGATTATGCTGCTTTTATTTTTTTCTAATTTGAGTTAACCCTGAGGCCGGAAGGTCATGAGTTGACTCTTTCGGCCATTGACATCCTCTTGGTTAAATCTTCAAACCTGTTGCAATAGATCTCATTATGCAAGTTCTTGAGACCATGGTGCAACTGAGTGATTTTTTTTTTTTTTTTTTTTTTTTTGTTTAAGGGAATAGGATAGACTTTTAATGTATCTAACTTTATTGAGGTGTAATTGACATACAATATGTGCCCATTTAAAATGTACAGTTTGATGAGTTTTGACAAATGCATTCACCCATGTGATCAAAATCCCAATTAAGACAGAGCATTTCCATCATCCTAAAAAGTTCTCTCTTGCTCCTTGGCAGTCATTGCTCCCACCCCAATCCTTGACACTTTGAGGTATTTATATATATACATATTAACATATATTTTTTTGATGTGTATCATGTTGAGTAATAGATTAATAATCTTGCGGTTAATTCCTTGGAAATTCTTGTGCAGTATAACCTTGTTGTAACTGAGAAAAACTTCATTTCTGTTAGTTGTTTTGTGAAGCAAATATGCTAGTAAAATATATATTTTCTTAATTTGGAGCCTAGGGGAGAAATCACTAAATCCTGATTATTTATTTAATTAAAAAAAATTTTTTTAACAGAATCCAAAGCAGACTCCAGGCTCTGAGCTGACAGTATAGAGCCTGCTGTGGGGCTCGAACCCACAAACTGTGAGAGCATGACATGAGCCACAGTCAGTTGCTTAACTAACTGAGCCACCCAGGTGCCCCTACATCCTGATTTATAAATCTATAAAAAGTTTTGAAATGTGAAGTTTCCCAAAAGGACGTTGTTTTTAATAAATCTTCTTAATGGCCAGTAAGTTAACATCTTAGAATTTAGTAACTTGTATTTGTGTGGGGTATGGCCTTTTATGCTTTTAAAACAGTACTTTAAAAGTACTTTCCCATTACTTCATCCTTGGATGACTAGTTGAGAGTGACTTGGATGTAGTGATCCTTATGTTAACAGGGTGGGAAACAGGTTCACAGAGATTTTAGTCATACATTTGATTAGTGGCAGAATCTGGTTTAGATAGATCCCTTGATTTCTCTTATCTACATAGCATTACTTCAAAATTCTGGCCTTAGGTCCTTAGGCATATGCCTCATTGTAAGTTTCAGTTGTGGGTGGTAGCGTGTTAAAGCATAATTCATAACGGTAGGTGATGTTTTTCATTTGTGGTTTCATTTCCCCCAAATTTCTCATTTATGTATTATGTATGTAATCTCCACACCCAGCATGGGGCTCAAATGCACCACCCCAAGACCAAGAGTCGTGTGCTCCTCTGACTGAGCCAGCCAAGTGCTCCTCTCCCAAATTTCTTCTTGATTGACTTAGAATACATAATGAACTTGAAGAAGCATTCAGTGCTTGTAGTGGATGTTAGTTCAAGATTGAACATTAGTTCAACCTTGAGTAGTGGCTGCTGACCGGGTTCCCACATGCTGATGGAGCCGGAAACATCACAGGTGAAGTTTGAGCCACAGAGCTTTACCTGCAATTAACTCTTCTTACTTACCTGATCTGTCTTCTCTGTTCCTATTATCTTGCTCATTCCAAGCCTGTTCATTCATTTATTTTCTCATTCAAATATTTATCAGGTGTCTGTTATGTGCCAGATACTGTTGTAGGTGCTGAGGAGACAGCAGTGGATATGCCCTATTTATGCCCTCATGCAGATTAGTCGATGGGGAGTGGACAATAAGCAGAGTAAATACAATGCATGCTGTGTTAGGTAGTGGTAGGTTCTAAGAAGAAAAAGCAGAGAAGAGGACTGTGGATGTGTATGGAATCAAGGTGTGAGGGTGAGGGGTTGAAATTTTAGGTATGATGGCCAGAGTTGGTTTTATTAAGAGAATGACTAGAGTAAAGGCCAGAAGGAAGTTTAAGGGAGCTTGCCATGTGGATATCTGCAGGAAGAGTGGGAGTGGCAGAGGGAGCAAGTTCAAAGGCCTTGAGGTGGGAGTATGTCTAGCGTTGGGAGGACGAGTGAGGGGAGCCTGTAGTGGCTGGAGAGTAGTAGATGAGGTCTGCATGATCAGGTGAGGGCAGATCAAGTACAGCTCTGTAGGCTTCATGAAAGATTTTGACTTTTAGGAGAGGAACTCAAACTGGAGCAGAGGAGTGACATGATGTGACTTCATGGTTTAACAGTATCCCTCTGCAATGTTTAGAAGAGACTGAAGGAGGGCAAAAGCCACATTGAGGAGTCCAGTTAGGAAGGAGGCTATTGTAGTAATTTGGGCAAGGGGTGGTAGCTTGCACCAGGCTGGTGGCAATGGGGGATGGTGAGAAGTATCAGATTGGGGATGTATTTTGATGGTAGAGCCAATAGGATTTGATGATGCAATGGATTTGAGGAGTGAGAGAAGTCACAGATGGCACCAAAGTTTTTGGCCTGCAGTCTGGAAGAATAGGATTGCTATTAGATGAGGTGGGAGGACCTGTATCAGCTCTCATCCTTCTTATAATTGAAATACTTCGGGGCTTCTCCTTAGAAAGAGGTCCCTAATCTGAATATCCTGTGTCTGTAGGTTGCTTTTTTTTTTTTTTTTTTAAATAAATATGTTTATAATGTTATTCTGGAGTTTGAATGTGATGATTTAGAATTGGTAATGTAATTGAATTATCCTTCCCCTAACATTAATTTTGCATTTTTGAATTAGTGGTATGGGTTTGACTTATTGAAATCATTAATGAAAACCCAGAACCTTGCAGTAGTACACATCTTTGTCTTTGCGCTGTTTAGTAGTATAGAAAAGTCACAGAAAAATGGTTATACTGTCTTATGACTTGGGCTAGAAAATAACAAAGTACAACTCCCTTCGCAAGGGTCAGTATGATTTTGTGAGCCTTGGTTTCAGTCAGTATTCTAATTTTCGTACCGTGTATCACAGGTAAGAAAAGTTTGGGCGCCATTGTCTTATGTATAAATAACCATTACTGAAAAGAATAACTTAAAATAATACATTGTGATATTTTGAGGTTTTGTATGTATTTTTTAGTGACCATGGTCATGAGTGGGAATACTACCTTAGGACTTGCCTACAGATGGGATAGCATTTTACTCGTTCCACAGTGTAGGTGCTGACTGTCAGGTGCTGTGGTACTAGGTCCTGGTGGCATATAAAAGTAAACATGGTTCTGTCCTCTTGAAGCTCCTCTTCCACGGGAGACAAAACAAAAGGAGACAAACGTTCAATGATGGTGCTTTCTTTGAAGGAAACCAAATAGGAGTTGAGAAAGAAAATTGGGGGTGGTGGGGAGATGTACTTTAAAAAGAGCTTTCTGGAAAGCTTCTGTGAGGTAACTTCTGTGAGGTAACTGAGCTGAGGAGAAGGAACTAGTTGGGAAGACTAGAGAAAAGAGCATTCCCACAGTATTTGCAGAGGCAAGTGAGAGTTTGGTCCGTCAGTGGGACCCAAAGCAGCTGTGGCCATTGGGGTAGCGAATGAAGGGCAAGAACGGCCAGAGAGGTGGGTGGGAGCCGGGCCAGGCAGGGTAGGTAGAATTTGATCCTAAATGTATTGGAAAACCACTGAAGCCTTTTAAGATGGGGGTGACATTAAAGCACTTTCTTTTTCTTTTACTGTAATTTATTGTCAAACTGGCTTATATACAACACCCAGTGCTCATCCCAACAAGAAAGCACTTTATTTTTCAAGTAGATGATTTTGGCCAAGAAGTCAAGAAAAGGTTGGAGGGAAAAGCAACACAAAATGGAAGAAAGTAAAACTTTCAATTCCAAGAATTTGTTTGAATTGTTCTACATCTTCTGTGCATATACCAATATATACAAATATGTACAAATAAATAGGGAAATAGAATTATAGTTTGAGACGCATGCTCCAACGGAGCCAGCTGGATGCCCCAATCGTAGTATTCCTTAATGAAATTATAGTATCTATTAATTGATCTGGGGTTTTTTTTGTGTGGTTTTTTTTTTTACATTTATTTATTTTTGAGAGACAGAGTGAGTTGGGGAGGGGCAGAGAGAGGAGACACAGAATCTGAAGGAGGCTTCAGGCTCTGAGCTGTCAGCACAGAGCCCAACACAGAGCTCAAACCCACGAACCGTGAGATCATGACCTGAACTGAAGTCAGATGCTCAACCGAATGAGCCACCCGGGGCACCCCTGATCTGTGTATGCCTATTACATCAGGATTTGCCTCAGGCTGATGAGTATGGAATTAGGTCTGTTTTATGCTACCTTCTTTCACATTTTATATCTAATTTGGAATGATTGGGAATGTGATAAAGGGAAGTTTAGAGCAGGTACCTTTTTCTGGTGCCCAGGTAATTTTTTTTTTAAATAGGGTATACAGGTACACTGTGAAAAAAGCCTTCTTTCCATCTGCCCAGTTCTACTGCCTCTTAAATTTAACTACCGTTGTTTGTGTATCCTTCCAGAGTTTTGTTTTGCATATACAAGCAAAAGTAAATTTGGTCACTCCCACTCTTTTTACCCCAAAGCTAACATAACATCCTCATTGATCTGTGCTTTGCCTTTCTCACTTAAGTGTAAATCTTCAGAATCTTTACATATCCCTTCCTGGAATACTTCCCTATTTATAGAATTTGTTGTATGGATTAGAATTTGTTTAAGCAGTCTCCTATTGATGAACATTTGGGTTATTAATATTTTTCTAGGTTTTTTTTTTTCCCCTCTCCTAAGGGAAGGAGATCGAATGTACATAGAATAAAATTACAGAATATAGGGGCTTCTGGGTGGCTCAGTCGTTTAAGCATCCAACTTTGGTTCAGGTCATGATCTCACGGCTTGTGAGTTCAAGCCCCACGTCGGGCTCTGTGCTGACAGCTCAGAGTTTGGAGCCTGTTTTGGATTCTGTGTCCTTCTCTCCCTCTGCCCCTCCCTGCTCATCTTCTCTCTCTCCCTCTCTCCCTCTCTCCCTCTCTCCCTCTCTCTCCCTCTCTCCCTCTCTCCCTCTCTCCCTCTCTCCCTCTCTCCCTCTCTCCCTCTCTCTCCCTCTCTCCCTCTCTCTCCCTCTCTCCCTCTCTCCCTCTCTCCCTCTCTCTCAAGAATGAATAACCATTATAAAAAATGTACAGATTTTATATGTAGAGTTCAGTGAGTTTTGACAAATGTCTCACCTGTGAAATCACCATCACAGTATATAGAATGTATCTGTCACTCTGTTCTTGTACAACCATTGATTTGATTTCTAACATTCTAGAACAGTGGTATCACTTTTTTTGTGTCTAGTGTCTTTGCCTTCACATATCTGTGTTTTTCTTCTGTATCAGCAGTTCCTATTTATTGCTTTTTATCTTAATTTTATGTGTTCATTTCATTGTATGATTGTACTGAAATTTATCTGTTCACCTGTTGATTGAAATTTGGGTTGTTTCCATTTTTTGGCTATTGTGAATAAAACTGCTGTGAGAGTTCATGTACCAGGCTTTGTGTGGATACGTATTTTCTTTCCTCTTGGTTAAATAAAAAGTGAGATTGCTGGGTCATACTTTTTTTTTTTTTTTTTAACTTTTTAAGCAACGTCAGGCCTTTTCTCAAACTGTGTATATCACTTTATATTCCCACCAGCAATGTATGAATTTTCCAGTTTCTCCACACCCTCATTGACACATGGTATTTGTCATTTTACTTTAACCATTCTAATGGGTGTGTGCTAGTATAGAATTTGTGGTTTTAACTTACATTTCCTTGATGACTAATGATGTTGAGTGTCATCATGGTGTGATTGGCCATTTGTATGGGTTTTTGTAAGGTGTCTGTTCAATCTTGCCCATTTATAATTGGATTGTTTTCTTATTGACTTAAAAACATTCTTCATACATTCTGGATGCAAGTCCTTTCAGATACAGTTGACCTTTGAATAACGGATTTGAATTGCATGGGTCCATTTACACATGGTTGGTTTTTTTTTTTTTTTGTATATAGTAATTTCTCTTATTTTTTTTTTTTTTTTTGAAGTAGACTGCATGCCTAGTGTGGGTCTTGAACTCATGACCCTGAGATCAAGAGTCACAACTCTACTGACTGAGCCAGCCAGGCACCCCATGATCTTCTTAATACACTTTCTTTTCTCTAGTTTATGTTATTGTAAGAACACAGTGTATAATACATATAACATACAGATTATGTGTTAATTGACTATCTTATTGGTAAAGCTTCTGGTGAACAGTAGGCTATAAGTAGTTAAGTATTTGGAGAGTCCAAAATTGTATACAGATTTTCAGCTGTGTGGGGGTTGGGGTTTGACAGCACCCCAACCCCCACATCGTGTAAGGGTTAACCTTATATGTATCATGACTTTTTTCTCCCCATCTGTATTTTGCCTTTTCATTTTCGTAACAGTGTTTTTTTGTTTTTTGTTTTTTTAAAGGAAATTTTGTTCTTTGTGTATATGAAATATAATTGTAATGTCTGGATGCTGGCTTTGAGGGCCAAGTGTCTGGTTCAGTTTTGTGCTTTACCTAATAGTTGTGTAACTGTGGGCAAATAGCTCTGCAAAGGCCCTTTCCCATCTGTAAGACAGAGATAACAGTACCTACTCCACAGAGTTAGGACAATTAATACAGATAATGCATATGAAGACTTATGGTGCCTGGTGTAAAGAGCTGAATGTTAAGGACCATTGGTTGGTTGATTGAGGTTATTTTTATTAATAGTAAACTTATTTAAAAAAATAATAAAATGTATTTGTTCCTTGCAGCATCTTTTGGGTGCTAAGTGGCAGATGCTCTGAAGATGTAAAGGTGAATTAGATGTCTTGGACCTGGGGGCACCTGGTTGATTCGGTCGGTTGAACATCTGACTCTTGATATTGGCTCAGTTCATGATCTCATAGTTCGTGGGTTTGAGCCCCATGACAACGGGCTTCGCAGTGATGGGAGGAGCCTGCTTGGGTTTTTCTCTCACTCTGTCTCTCTCTCTCTCTCTCTCTCTCTCTCGGTGTCTCTCTCTCAAAATAAATAAACTTAAAAAAAATGATGCCTTGGACTTGTAAGGGAGAATGAGATCTGTGCACAAGTAATTGTCACACAAGGTAGAGAGTAATCTTGTCTTAAAGACTGAGAATGCAGGCTTGGTTTGATAGCAGGGTACTGAGGGTATCCCTGAAAGCTTCAGAGCCTGACTAATACCAATTCTTACCAGAATTGGTTAAAAGAAAGTACAATTTGGTTGTCCTCTAACTTACGAAATGAACAAATCTATAGGAAGAATACTTTTCTTTCCTTGAGTAGTTTCAAGTGGTTAGTCCTAGGGAAAACTAGAAATCAAATGAGGCAGAATTTAATCTCTAGCACTGTCCAGGTGAGATGCCCTGGATGAACAAATAGACTTTCATTTATTCGTTTGCCTGTGGGCATGGGTGTGGCATACATGCCTGAGAGGAAGAGAGGGGGAGAGGGGAAATGGGAGGGAAGGAGGACAGAGTGAGGGCTCTCTAGATCTCATTGTGTTCCAGGCATCCAATGTTCTAGAATACAGCCATGAAAACGACAACCATGGCCCCTTTTCTTTTTTTTTTTATTAAAAAATTTTTTTTAATTTTTATTTATTTTTGAGAGAGAGACAGAGTGTGAGCAGGGGAGGAGCAGAGAGAGAGGGAGACACAGAGTCCGAAGCAGGCTCCAGGCCCTGAGCTGTCAGCACGGAGCCCGACACGGGGACGTGGGGCTCGAACTCACAAACCGTGAGATCATGACCTGAGCTGAAGTCAGATGCTGAACCGACTGAGCCACCCAGGCGCCCCACCATGGTTCTTTTTCTTATGGAGATTATAGTCTAACAGATGAACAAAGATATCAAATAAATAATTGCAATCGTAATAAATGAATATTATGAAGATACCTAAGGAATTTTGAGAATCTGTAGCAGTGAGATTTATTCTAGTGTGGATAAGTTATGTTTGGATCTGCAGACCTGAAATTTGGACCCTGGGTAGTGGTGACTGCCAGGGTTACACCCTTTCTGGCAACCATCAAGTTAGTCTCTCCTGGATGGCACCTCTGCCTTACTAGGTTCTTTCTAATCCAAATGCTGTGGACCCGCACCATTTCCCCCTGTTCACCGTTCAGGTCTATCCTGTTTCTCTGCACTGTTAGACTGTTGTTCAGAAAGTGGTTATTGTCCTCTCCAAAATCTCAGCCTCCACATCTTATTTGGATCTTTTGGCTAGAGGTCCTTCTTCTCATCACCTGGCCTAATTTTGCAGCTTCTGAAATCTTAATGCTTCTGGTCAGGTGGTCCTTAGCATATCCCTATTGTTACATTTTTATGACATCATTAAGGGATTTCCACTCACAGAGAATTTGTGTAATTTCTTCCCATCATGATTTTTATTCCATTACTGTCATATTCCCGTTCTCTTCTCTTCTACCATCTGTCCTCCATCCTTTGCATAGAATTAGTAATCCGGAAGTGCATTTTCTTTACTTTTTTATTTTTTAAAAGTTTATTGGGGCGCCTGGGTGGCTCAGTTGGTTGAGTTTCCAACTTCGGCTCAGGTCATGATCTCATGGTTCATGGTTTCAAGCCCCGCGTTGGGCTCTGTGCTGACAACTCAGATCCTGGAGCCTGCTTCAGATTCTGTGTCTCCCTCTCTCTCTGCCCCTCCCCCTCTTGCACTCTGTCTCTCTCTTTCAAAAAAATAAACATTAAAAAAAATTTTTTTTTAAGTTTATTTACTTTGAGAGAGAGAGAGAGACAGAGACAGAGACAGCATGAGTAGGGGAGGGGCAGAGACAGAGGGAGAGAGTGAGAGAATCCCATCCAGGCTCTGCACTGTCAGCACAGAGCCCAGCGCAGGGCTTGAACCCATGAAAATGTGAGATAATGACCTGAGCTGAAACCAAAGGTCGGACACTTAACTGACTGAGCTACCCAGGTGCCCTAGAAGTGCATTTTCTGTTAGTAATTTGTTCTCTCTCTTTCGTGTATTACAACATAAATTTTCTGTCCTCTTTTCAGTAATACATAGGAAATGAACTTAAGGAAGATTCTTTGGACAAATGAACTGACTAAAATCCTTCACCAGAGGACTTCACAAAATTTCCTTTGTATCTTTGAAGTATTTTACTTGATTATTGCTGGATTGAGAGAGAAATGAATGGATCCCAGTCATTGTTTCATCCCTTTTGAAAGTCTGTGATCTTCATTGCTGTGTAGTATATTTAAAAAATTTTATTTGTAACCAGTGTAATTGCTTACATAATAAAAGCTGGGACAAGATCCATTAGTGTGAAAAGTACAAAGGCTATCCAAGTCAAAATAATTTTTTGTAAATTCATATGAGATTCAAAAGTAAAGCAGGTCCTGGAAAAAATGGGAAATATGTACTGCTTTACATTAGCTACACTGAATAAAAATAGGGAGAAACTTATGATTGTCCAATAGATTTCAATAGTGTAGGCCACGAATCTAGATTATTCAAGTTAACCCTGGAACTCTTGGTTTCACTTTTTTTGTTTTGCTGTGATTCAGATGAAAGTAAATTTTTGGCTAATACTAATTATAGGTATGTAAACCTAGCCTTATTATTTTTTTATTGTGCCAAAATATATAGCATATAACATTTGCCATTTAACCATTTTTGTTGTACGATTCAGTGGCATTAATTTCATTCACAGTGTTGTGCAACTAATGCCGATATCGGTTTCTAAAACTTTTCATCACCCCAAGCAGAACCCTGTAACCATTAGGCAATAACTACCACCTCTTCACTCTTCCTCTGATAACTTTTAATCTGCTTTGTCTCTCTGGAATTGCTTAATTCTAGGTACTTTACATAAATAGAATCATACAATATTTGTCCTTTGGTGTCTGGATCCTTTCCACTTAACATAATGTTGGTTTTTAAAATTTTTCTTGTGGTAAAATCTACATAACATAAAACTGATTATTTTAACCATATTTAACTGTACACTTCAGTGACATTAAGTACATTCACACTGTTAGATGATTATCACTGCTACTTATTTTCAGAACTTTTTCATCAGCCTGATCTCAAACTTTACCTATTAAACAATAACTCCATTGCCCCTGGTAATCACCGTTGTATTTTCTGTCTCTATGAATTTGACTATTCTAGGCAGCACGTATAAATTGAATAATTCTATATCTGCCCTTTTGTATCTGGCTTCTTTCAGTTAGTATAATGTCTTAAAGGTTCATCCGTGTTGTAGCATATATCAGAATTTCCTTCCTTTTAAGGCCAAATAATACTCCCTTATATGTATATACCACATTTTGTTTGTCCATTCAACCATTCATCCATGGACACTTGGATTGTTTCCATCTTTTGGCTATTTGTGAACAATATTGCAGTGAACATTGACATACAAGTATCTGAGTCCTTGTTTTCAGTGCATATGGTTATATACCAGGAGTGGAATTGCTCAGTCATATGTCAATTCTGTGCTTTTTATGGAAACTCCAAACCGTTTTCCACAGCAGCGTTTTACATTTCCATCAGCAGTAGAACCAGAAAGTTCTAGTTTCTCTATATTGTCTTCAGCACTTACTATTATTTTCTATTACAGCCATTCTAGCCAGGTGTAAAGTGGTAACTCATTGTGGTCTGATTTGCATTTCCCTAAAGACTAATGATGTTGAGCATCTTTTCATGTACTTACTGGTCCTCTGTATCTTCTTTGAAGAAAAACCTAATCAGACTCTGCCCATTTTTAATTGAATTGTTTGTCTTTTTGCTCTTAAGTTGGATTTCTTTCTATATTCTGGACATCAGTCCTTTGTTAGATATTTGATTTGCAAATATTTTCTCCCATTCCATAGCTTGTTATTTCACTATATTGATAATGTCTTTGATGTATGAAAGTTTTTAATTTTGAGAGAGTTAAGTCCCTCCTCATCAGTAATTTTTTTTTTAATTTTTTTTTTAACGTTTATTTATTTTTGAGACAGAGAGAGGCAGAGCATGAATGGGGGAGGGACAGAGACAGAGGGAGACACAGAATCGGAAGCAGGCTCCAGGCTCTGAGCCATCAGCCCAGAGCCCGACGCGGGGCTCAAACTCAAGGACCATGAGAAATCGTGACCTGAGCTGAAGTCGGACACTTAACCGACTGAGCCACCCAGGTGCCCCATCAGTAATTACTTTAAATGTAAATGGATTAAGTTTTTAAATCAAAAGACAAGGATTGGCAGAATGGATAAAAATACAAGATCCAACAATATGCTGTCTATAGGAGACTCACTTTATTATTTATTTACTTATTTATTTATTTACTTACTTACTTACAGGAGACTCACTTTAGATCCAGACACGAATAGGTTGAAAGTGAAAGGATGGAAAAAGATACTCCATGAAAATACTAACCAAAAGAGAGAGGTGGCTACATATTAATATCAGATGAAAGAGACCTTTTAAATCAAACAAAGATTGTTAATGTGCATAGAGTTTTTGTTTTGTAAGATGTAAAGAATTCCGGAGATGGATATTGCTGGTGGTTGCAGCATTTTACTTTCCTGAGAATCCACAAGTATTCCTATATCTCCACATCCTTGTCAGCATTTGTTATTTTCTGGGTTTTCTGGGTTTCACCCAATGGTGGTGGTTGTTGTTTTGTTTTTGTGTTTTTATAATAGCCTAGTGGGTGTGAGGTGGGATCTTATTGTGGTTTTAATTTGCATTTCCCCAGTGACTACTCATATTCACCATCTTTTCATATACTTGCTGGCCATCTGGAGATTATCTTCAGATAAATGTCTACTTAAGTCCATTGCTTGTTTTATAATCAGGTTATTTGATGTTTTTGTTGAATTTTAGGAGTTCTTTATATATTCGGATATTAACCCTTGTGATTTACATATCTTTTCTCCCAGTCATTATGTTGGTTTTTCACTTTGGTGATCGTGTTCTTCAGTGCATAAAAGTTTTTAAATTTGATGTAGTCCCATTTGTCAATTTTTGCTTTTGTTGCCTATGCTTTTGATGTCATATCCAAGAAAGCATTATCAGATCAATGTCCTAAAGCTTTTCCTCTATATTTTCTTCTAGGAGTTTTATAGTTTTGGGTCTTTTGTTTAGGTCTTTAGTCCATCTGAATTAATTTTTGTCCATGATGTAAGATAAGAGTCCATTTTCATTCTTTTGTATGTGGATATCCAGTTTTCCCAGCATTATTTGTTGAAGAGAGTGCCCCTTCCCTATTGTGAGTGGTATTGCATCGCTTGTTGAAGATCATTTGACTATATATGCAAGGGTAGTTGTGTATATGATATTTTGGAGCTTATTTTCCCACTAGTTGTATATTCCTAAGTTTTAGCCATATGGTGTCACTCTAGTAAGTGAACATATTTGGATAACCACCATCTAGAACTGTATAGCATGCTAGAACCTCTCCTTGTGCCTCCTAATCACTGTTTTCTTCATCATCCCCAGAGGTACATGTTCTGTTGACTTTAAGATTATAGATTTGTTCTGTTTCTGAGCTTCCTACAAATGAGAGTGTCACAGTTTATATTGTTTTATGTTTGGTGTCTTTTATTCCCTGTCTATATTCTTTCATGTTGTGGATATTGCAGTGGTTTGTTTTTTTTCATTGCTGATTAGGATTCTACTGTAGAATTATACCTTAATTTATTCATACTGTGCTTATGGGCATTGGGTTTTCAAGTTCAGGATCATAACAAATAATGCAGCTGTGATCATTTGTGTGTGTGTGTATGAGTTCATGTATGTATACACATTTCTTTTGGGTGTATAATTAGGGAATTCAACTTGATGTTTTAATAGAAAATATTTTTGAAATAATTATAGATTCATATGTACTTATAAAAAATAATAGGGGCACCTGGGTGGCTCAGTCAGTTAAGCATCCAACTTCGGCTCAGGTCGTGATCTCATGGTCTGTGGGTTCAAGCCCCACATTGGGCTCTGCGCTCTCAGCACAGAGCCTACTTCAAATCCTGTCTCTCTCTCTCTGCTCCTCCCCTCCTTTGCATGCTCTCTGTCTCTCTGTCTCTGTCTCTGTCTCTCTCAAAGTTAAATAAACATTAAAAAAGATAGATCCCTATACCTTTTACCCATTTTCTCCAATGGTAGCATTTTGTAAAACTGTAGTACAGTATCACAACTAGCATATTGACATTAATTGGATCCACAGATTTTATTCTGACCTCCCCTGTTTTACTTCTATAAAACTGATTTGTCTTTTAATTTTTTTTAATATTTATTTATTTTTGAGAGAGAGAGGGACAGAGTCTGAGTTGGGGAGAGGGGTCGGCGGGTGGGCGGGGAGGGGGGACACAGAATGTGAAGCAGACTCCAGGCTCTGAGTTGTCAGCACAGAACCCGATGCAGGACTCGAACTCATGGACTGTGAGAACATGACCTGAGCCAAAGTCAGATGCTTAATGGACTGAACCACCCAGGAGCCCCAGATTTGTCTTTTTTTTTTTAATTTTTTTTTCAACGTTTATTTATTTTTGGGACAGAGAGAGACAGAGCATGAACGGGCGAAGGGCAGAGAGAGAGGGAGACACAGAATCGGAAACAGGCTCCAGGCTCTGAGCCATCAGCCCAGAGCCCGACGCGGGGCTCGAACTCACGGATCGCAAGATCGTGACCTGGCTGAAGTCGGACGCTTAACCGACTGCGCCACCCAGGCGCCCCCTGATTTGTCTTTTAAAGAGAAAACAAAGTGGTTTAATTTATAGAGTCAAAAATAATTCACTTTTGATTACAGTACTCAACATGCAAATTACATTTACCTGTTGATACAGAAATGGCACCTTGCCACTTTCCTAGGACATTTAATCCAGGCAGTTATTCCTGGACATCCTTTCTCTTTGTATCTGTCAACATTTGCCCTCTCTACCTTCTTATAATGATATGTAAACTCTTAGCCAGATAACTGGGTCTTAAGTTCAGTTGACTTACCAGACATTGATTTTTTTTTCAGTTGATTTGATCTATTCTGAACTCCACATGAAGAATATCCCATTATTTAACCTATAGATGATCATTCCTAAAGGCACTTGAGAATCCATCAGTACCCCAGGGTCACCAATTTTCCCTGGACAGTATGAAGAGACATAGGAGGTTTGTTAAGTATGTCCCTGCCCTGAATATTCACTCTGAAAAAGAATTTGTTTGGATAAAGTTTTAATACATTTGCTCTTTATGTGATTCTGTAGGCTCACGGTGAACAATATAGAGATACTTGTTTTGTTCATAAATAGTTTCTAAATTTTCATTAATGAAAATGATTATGTTTGTGAAGGAAGTTATTAAAATACTAGTGCATAAATTAGATGTAAAAATTTAGGATATTTGGATCCCAAGGAAACAGGAGTTTACTGTGGTTTATATATCAGGCTGATTGTATGTGATAATTATTATAATTGGCAATGTTTCTTCCAAAGATTGAATTTTTGCTAAGTTTTTTGTATGTTATCACTAGCTTGGATTTCTCCTTTCTCTGCCTTTCCTTTCTGTTATCACCAGAAGGAATTTTTTAAACATCTTAAAAATAATTCTTTCACTGTAAGTCACCCAGAATACAGTCATTTCCTCTAGTTTCAAACATAAAGGGGAACCTGGCTCAGACAAGAATGATCCTTGCTGCACGTCCACTAGCTCATTGTGTTCTCCTTTTTATTCTGAGAGGCCCCAGCTCAGTTTACAAGGTTAAGGGCTACAATGTGTGTTCACAACAGAGCTAATCCTGCTTCAATAAATACAGATGTACAATTCTTTTTTGAACATGCCTTCAAAGTGGAGATCTTTGGCCATGAGCTCCTCTTTGACATCATCTAGTGCCCACTGGTGATCCATTAGCTCCAGAACTTTCCACTTTGCTTTGAAAGCTTTGTTGCTGTCTGTGGGCATGGCCGTGGCTGCTCTAGTCATTTGTGCCTGCATTCTTCTTCTTCTCTTTCTCCTTCTCCTTTTTTTTATTATTAGCGGTAACACGTAATCAGTTTATTATTGTTACTTATTTGTGCCTGAATTATTTTTGATTGGTCGTTGGCATTATCTTGGCCCAGAAGGAGAGAGTAAATACTCTAAAACCCAAATGCTTAGTAGAAGCACCATGATGTGGAATTCACCAGGATGCAGATAATGTGAATAGTTCAGTTCTTTACTGTAGCATAGGCTTAAAACAGGATCAGTGGACAGGGAGCCTGGGTGGTTCAGTTGGTTAAGCGTCCAACTTCACCTCAGGTCATGATCTCACAGTTCATGAGTTTGAGCCGTGCATCAGGCTTTGTGCTGACAGCTCAGAACCTGGAGCCTGCTTTGGATTCTGTGTCTCCCTCTCTCTCTCCCCGTCCCCTGCTCACGCTTTATCTCTCTCTCTCAAAAAAAAACAAAAAAACACAAGGTCAGTGGAAATAGGTCTTTGGTTGTAACAAAGCCTAAGCATGTCTGTCATGTTTATCCATTCACCACTAAGAATCATTGGGAGAACATTTGTTAAATTCCCTTTGACCATGTTTGTGAGCATAGTGGGAGCATTCGTAGGAGAAGGTAGTACTATTTTCCCTTTAGTTTTTTTGAAAAATCCTTACTCTGGGTGGTTAGAAGTAGTATTTTCATGTCAGAAGGACTGTTTGGGAATATAATTTTCATCTCTGAGGATTATGCTTTGAATTAGGACTTCAGCTGTCAAATACTTGGTCCTGGGTGAGCTTCTTTTTTTTGTTTTTATTCTTTTATTAAGAAAATTTTTTAATTTTTTTTTTTTTTTTTTTTTTTTAGAGAAAGTCAGAGTACTAGTGAGAGATGGGCAGAGAGAGAGGGATACACAGAATCCGAAACAGGCTCCAGGCTCCTAGCTGTCAGCACAGAGCCTAATGTGGGGCTTGAACTCACAAACTGTGAGATCATGATCTGAGTTGAAGTTGGATGCTTAACCAACTGAGTCACCCAGGTGCCCCTCTCATTTTTAAAAACAATTTTTTTAATGTTTTTATTTATTTTTGAGAGAGAATGAGACAGAGTACTAGTAAGGGATGGGCGGAGAGAGAGGGAGGTGCACAATCTGAAGCAGTCCCCAGGCTCCTAGCTGTCAGCACAGAGCCCGATGGAGGGCTCGAACTCTTCTGGGTGAGTTTCTTGTCACTTTGGGGCTGGATGGACACATAGTGGTGGATCATGGCCACAGGGAGGGTGATGATGAACATGGGTAGGACCACCCAGAGCCATCCAGAGCCGTGGTGCCCGCCATCTTTTGGTTGGTTGGTTTGTTTGTTTGTTTTTAAGATACCATAAGATACTATTTTTAAGTAATCTCCACACCCAACATGGGGCTTGAACTCAGAAATCAAGAGTCTCATACTCTACCAACTGAGCCAGCTGGGTGTCTCTCCTGCCATCTTTATTGAGAGCCAGTCTGGTTGGGGTTGCAGGCCAGACCCCGAACCTGCACGTTACTTTGGCTCAGGACTTGCCTGGGTTGTGCTGTGACCCCAGGCCTAGTGCACTGCCTCCAGCTGGCCTGCCATTTGATTTTAAATATTATCTGAAGTTTATAGAGTTCTAAAACAGTAACAAAGGTTCCTTGAAATCTTTTGCTTGTTCTAAACCATGTGTATTAAGACCACATATTGGAGTGAGAGGCACTAAACCTAGGGTTGTTTTTTGTTTGTTTGTTTGTTTGTTTTTACCTCTCCAACCTTCCTTGCCTCCATGAAAGAAAGGTTATAAGACAGTATATACTGGATGAATTTATCTTTATCACTGCCTACTGTATCAAATAAGTACTCAGTAAAAATTGTAGTGTAGTGATTAAAATGATCGAATATACAGGAGAGGGGCGCCTGAGTGGTTCAGTCAGTTAAGCATCTGACTTCAGCTCAGGTCATGATCTCACGGTTCGTGAGTTCGAGTCCTGCGTCCAGCTCTGGGCCGACAGCTCAGAGCCTGGAGCCCACTTCAGATTCGGTGTCTTCCTCTGTCTGCCCCTCCGCTGCTTGCACTCTGTCTCTTGCATTGTCTCAAAAAATAAACAAACATTTAAAAAATTAAAATGAAAATAAAAGAATATACAGGAGAAACAATGGATATGTATTATATATACATATTTAAGTGTGGCACTTTTTCTTATTTATTTATAAGTGATGAGAGATTGGTGAAAGTGAAGACTTTGTCGCTCTAGAAAGAGCTGTGCAGAAAGCTGTGCAGGAATTCGTAAATTCAACCACTTCCTGAAATATCTCAAGCTGCTAAGAAATTTTGTCATCCTTTTGCTCCGAAAGGCAACATAATAGTTGGGATGTGTCATAGGGAAAGACCGTCTTAACACAGTTGAGGTATATAGGGCACATTGGGACACAATTCCAAAGCTAATGGCTTACTACAGCTGAGAGAGTTCAGTTGTAATGACAGGTGAGTGGTGTCTTTCTCAGTCTTGCTTTAAAACAGCTTGCTTATGCACTGGCATGGGGGACCCACTCACTGGACGGAGATCTTTTATGAGACAAAAATAGAAGTTATCCTTGTCCTCAGGGAGCTCATAGGCAAGTGACTTTGGGAGATTATACTTAGTTGAATTCATGTTTAAAATAAGGATGATAATACTCCTGCTTAAAAGGTTGTTATAAAAAGTAACTACTTAAAAACATTACTTGATATTTAAAAAATACAAATTTAGACATGTCATAAATGTAAATTCTAAATTTGCTCATTGTAAGTAAATGTTTATTGAACGTTTAAGGCAGGGACTGTGTTAAATGTAATTTTAAAATATTTTCTTGACAGATAGTACTTAATTTGGTAAAAGAATTTCAAAAAGGTGTACAGTGAAGTCTTCCTTCCACCTCGTCTCCTGGCTCCCAGGTTCTTTTCATTGTTTTCAGAGAGATTTTTTTTTTTCAATTTTTTTTTTTTTTTACCTTTATTTATTTTTGAGACAGAGAGAGACAGAGCATGAACGGGGGAGGGTCAGAGAGAGAGGGAGACACAGAACCTGAAACACGCTCCAGACTCTGAGCTGTCAGCACAGAGCCCGACGCGGGGCTCGAACTCACGGGCCGCGAGATCATGACCTGAACCGAAGTCGGACCCCTAACTGACTGAGCCACCCAGGCACCCTAAGATTTCTTTGTTTTGAAATAGTCTCTACACCTACCACAGGCTCCAGCTCACCACCCTGAGATCAAGAGTTGCACTTTCTAAGACTAAGCCAGACCGGTGCCCCTGTTTTCAGAGAGATTTTATGTGTATGTACACGTGTATGTATCTGGTTTTTAGAGTCACAGATGGTAGCGTATTATACAAACTGTACCTTTCTCTGAGTACAAAGTATTTCATATCCTGATCTGATTTGATACAATAATAATTAAGATACCTACTCATATTATCTCCATTTTATAAACAAGGAAACAAAGACATCTCAATATCTTAGTAACTTGTCCAGGGTTGTATAGCTTGGAAGTACTTCCTTGGTACAGAGGCAGTTATTTTGGTACCACTTATTTAACTTATTATTTATTTATTTTGGAAATGTAAAAAAATTTTAATTTTAATTTTTAAAAATTGTTTATTTGAGAGAGCGAGTGTGTGAGCAAGGGAGAGGAGACAGAGGGAGAATAAAGAATTCCGTACTTTGACCAGAGTGTCCGTTCGAGTTTCTGCAGCCGTGTTGATAATGTTGGCAGAAAGAATCCAGCCAGGAGCACATGTTGTTCCTCGTTGTCCTATCTTGCCAGCCTCCTTCAATCCAGAACTGTTCTTTGGTCTTTCCTTAGCTTTTGTGACCTTGTTATTTTGGGTGAAGACAGGCCACTCCTTTTGTAGACTCTCAGTTTGCTACTGTCCTAGGTTTCCTCACAATTCTACCAATTTTAGGTACTTTTGGTATAAATATCACAGAAGTCATGTTTCGTTTTTCCCATTGCATCCTATCAGGTGGCATTCAATGTCAATTTGTCCCCTTACTCCCATTGAGGGAAGAAAAGAGAAAAGAGCGGAAGAGGGGAAAGTAACTTCTATTAGCTTGCTTTTCAGAGGGCACTCTATTCAGCAAATATCTTTTCCTTGTAGCATCCTGGGGGAGAAGAGGTCCTAATGGAACAAGCTGGTGCAGATGCAAGTGAAAGCTTTGAGGACGTAGGCCACTCCTCTGATGCCAGAGAAATGCTCAAGCAGTACTATATCGGTGATGTGCATCCGGTAAGAACTAACTGAACTGGGAGAAGAAGCTGCTGACTAGCCACAAAACACAAGGAGAAGGATGAATTAATAAAATGGAAAATCAACCCAGCTGTCAGGCTACATATTCCCCCAAATCATTTGGCCTACTGCGCTAAGATACAGCTTATTGTATTTAAAACTGCACATGTAGTATCTAAAAAGTTAAGAGAACTGGTTTTGGATTTTTTGTTTTTTTGATTGATTTTTGTAATATCATTAATAACATCTCTTTCTAAAATAATGGTTTGATTGTTCTTGGCAATTTCTTGCAAAAGGTGGTAACTATGAACATTCGAACAAGGCACCCTGGTAGGTTCATAGTTGGGAGTGTGGGGGCAAATACCCTTCCACAGACCTTGACGTCCCTCAGAGAATTCTCTACTACCAGAATGTAGTCTTCATGTTCTAAGGTTAGAGACAAATATATTGAGATATGCCTTTGGATACGTCTTAAAATATTATTTGTTTTCCTTTTTTAACAGAATGACCTTAAACCTGAAAGTGGTAGCAAGGTAAGAAGAAATCATCTGTTTCTCTCATGTGTTTCAAGTGTTTATATTTCTGTTTACTCAGGTAGAATGTTTTTTGTTTTTTGGGTTTTTTTAATTATCTTAACAAGAGAAGTGTTCCTTTTTTTCCTAAGCAAAAATCCTATTTTTCAGGAGCTTGGACTCAGTGCCATCTCAGGAAAAAAAGAATAGCTGAGTCTTGAACAGTAGGAAACATTTTGTTCATGCTTGTACTTGCTTTAAAAAAAAAGAAATTCTAAAGCCATGCTCTGTACGGTTTTGAAGGAAATTAGTTTATGGGTTCAGTTGTAGAAAAGTATTTCTTATTCTTACATTAAATACTGTGAGAATAATTCTGTGCTGGGAAAATAACTGGAAAGTTGATTTTCACTTGAAAGTCTGTGAAGGAGTTACAGACTGGAGTAATTACTAGAATGGGCCTTTCTGTCCCTATTACCCAGATTTAATCCTTGTGTCATGCAGTTTCAAATAGGCCTACATCCATTTCATTTACTCCGTGATACAGCAAAAACAAAAGATTAAATATTTGAAAACCTTAATGTGCGCTGCAGGACCTACCAGGAACAAAATCTGGAAGCCATTTTGCTTCCCATAGGCAGGGCTGTTCATTTCCTTGACTGCGTCACACATTTCTTGACTTCCGTCTGTTGCCCTCCCACTTAAAGGGACAGCAGTTTAGTTGCCACCTAGAACATCATGGAGGCAGCGCTCCTTCCCCTTTTCCTTCTGCTAGCTTCTTGCTTCCCTTTCCTCACTGGCCTGGAATCACTGAACACGTTTGATACGGCACTTGAAGTTGGCCTAGACACAGGAATTCTTTCAACTCGAGAGACTGCTTGACAGTGTCTGCCGTCTGTTGCTCTGCCATCCAAAGTGTCTGTGGAAATTAACTCTTCCGTCTTGCTATACTCTGCTACTCTGAACTGGTGAATTGTTTATGAAGGGAGACGAAAGCGGTTTTTTAAATGCTACGTGAGCACTGGGGGTTGGTTTGTCTTCCCCTTGTAATGAAGGTGAAGATGGAGCTATGCATAGCCTTGCTGAGTATCTTGAACACGTCTGGAAAACATTGGTCTCAGTTACAGTAAACATTTAATTCAGGGGATATTCCCATTTGTATAAGAGATGCACCATGTATCTGGGAGCCATCACCCACTTTTACACAACAGTCATGAGAGCACCCTTTATTAAAGCAACAGAAAAAATTGTGGAATTATAATGTCTGAAATTCTACAAATTGCTTCTTGTTGCTGTTTTTCTTCCTTGCTAGTTCAGTATGTGATTAGGGATCATTCTTAGCAATGGAGAGCAGTGTTTTTCAAATTCTGTCCGGTGGGCCATCTGTGTTCGAATCCCTGGGCATGTGTCTGAAATGTCTATTTTCTGGGCTCCCGCTACTACTGATTCATAATCTCTGGAGGTGGCACTTGGGAATTTGCACTTAAAGTAACCCAGGTAGCCAAGCACCAGACTTCTTGCTGAAAGATATGCCCATCTTTTCATTTGAAAAGTTTGGGAACTTGAATTCTCTTTTCTAGAAAGCACTGTCTGCCTTTTGTAGGCCAAAGAATTAATTAGAGATGTCTCAGCTAAATTAAAACTGTTGAGCCTTGGACTTTTTTGTAAGAAATACAGAAAAAGAAATCCTTTTAGCTCACTGAATTCTATAATAATTTAGAAGTTTCCAAATGTAGTTTGGCCCCTGCCTCGTATAAACAGTGAGTGACTAAAGGCAGTATTTTCAAAGCTCTGTTTTTCGTTATGTCTCTTGTACCCAAAGGACAGTGTCCATTAAGTAGAGAGTAGGTTATTGAGTGTTTTCACTCACACTGCTGTACTTCAGGCAGATCGGGCAAGGAAAACCTTTGGGGAAAATTTCAAGACCACACATAGGTTTTTATAGAGCTATATAGTCCAACCTGATTTCAGTTCCAGGAAGACATTCCTGGTCCCTCAGATTTATTTCTTACAAATTAAATAGGCACTTCTGTGTCTAAGATGTAGATGTCTCTTTTCTTAGTTTTTCTGTACTCCCCATGAAGAGAAGGATGTAAAATTCATTTCATTAATACTTTCTTTTGGTTAAGAGTTTCTGAACCTCTACAAAGAAGTGATTTTTTTTTTTTAAGCCTAATTAAAAGATGTCTTCTGCCTTAGGAGACAAAGGTTTCATTTCCTTTCTCTTTCTTTTCCTTTCCTTCATTTTTCCACTTCTCTTCTCCCCCCAAAGTTTCCCATCTCTTCCCTCCCTGAAACTATCACCTCCAGCCTCCCCCTCAGCAAAATTAAAAAAAAAAAAAAAAAAAAGCCACCCAGAATGTACTATTACACAATCTAAATCTGGAACCTTTCCTCAGTTTTTTGCAAACTGCCTTTCATACTGTTTTTGCTTTAACATAGGTAAATAATTGATGCTCACCATTATTTTCTTGTTAGGTTGATAATGCCTGAGGTCCATGGCCCTGAAATAGTACAATACTAAAATGTAAAAGCTTAGAAACTACAAATCTGGGGACAGATATTTTTCTCACCTGTTTCAGTCTTTAGATAACAAACCAGACTTAAAAACCTTTCTGTCTCTTTGAATCTCTTCCTCCCTGGATTAGTCCCCATGTTGCAAGCCGTCAGTCTTCTATTTCTACTTGCGTTAACGTTTTTCTGGTATGCTTTGGGTTATAGAAACGCACCTTAGAAGTGCGTTGAGTTTTCTGTGCCATTTGGCCTGCCCGTCTCCTGCGCTTCAAGAAACCTAGGCACATCTGTGGTCAGTCATGTCTCCCTTTGGATTATGCGTTCACTGGTGGGGTAGCTGTTTGATGTGCCACCAGTTCAGGAGATGCAGTACACACGAACACGAACCTGACGAAAGAAGTCGGTACCATTTCACTGATTTATTCCATAGATGTTATCTGGGCAACAGTTCAGCTGCTTCAGATATCATTGAAGTGAATAGATTCAATACCTGGACCATTTTCCATTTAAATTGTTGAATGGGTAGTACATGATGGTACATAGTGAAAAATTGAAATAGTGCAAAAAGGTATACTTTTTATGTATACGTTATGTATGTACGTATATAAAATGACTCCCTTCCATCTTCAGCTCTCAGTCTCCGAGCTCCCTTCCCCAGAGGTAGTCAGCTACCATTTTCTTGTTTACTCTTCCAAAGAGACTCTATGCATTCATAAATATAAACAGATGGACGGACGGATCCGTCCATTGATTGATCAGTTGATAGACCAATCATTCCTTCCTTTAAAAAAAAATCTTGCTCTGTACCTTCTTTTTACTTAAAAATTTTATTGTGGTTGATTTTTCTTTATCGATATTCCATGGACAAAAATTTCAGTAAGATGGCATTTGCTGTAATAGGATTTGATGTATTTTTTTAAACAAATAATATCATCTCTATAAAGGCTTAACATGTTATTTAAACTTCATTTTTTAACTTAGGAAGTTTAACTTTTATGTTAGAAGCAATCTATAAGTCGCATTTAAAGGCAAATCTATTTTTTTACTCCTGATGCTACTGACTTTTGTTACACAACATTTTTCTCTTACATGCATATAGCATTCAGTTTACTTTCTCTTTTATGGAAGAGAATCTAAAAAGAATACATTGTTTGTAATTATGTAATGTAGTTACTTGGTTGCATAGTACCAAAAATTTCCTTGTAAGAATTGTTTAATATTCCTGTCATACCTACAACCTAATTTGTTAAAGTTTGGAATGGTTATGCCGATGCCCTTTAGATTACTCTTTACCAAATAATTTTGTAGGGTTGTTTCATTGTTCTGATTTCATCTAGCATTTGTTTTTTGTAACGTAATATTTTGAAATAAAGCATAGAATGTAATGGCAAAAGCCCTCTTGAAAGGCAAAATTCCCATTGCTGAGGCATCTCAAGGATTAATGCCTTCTCCTCATGACACTTTATTTAGAAATAATGTGTAGTTTTGCAAGAGAAGGTGTTAGGAGGACAAGGTAACATCATTTTCAAATCAGCCCTCTAGTATAACAAGTTTTTCACTTCTTTGGTCCCAGTAGAAATTACTCTATGAATGTCCTATATGTGTTATCACAGTGGGTTCTTGAGACAGTTCTACAGAAATTTGTCTGAAGGGTGTTTTTCATTTTTGAATTTTGCCCCCATATGCGGGGAAATATTTTTTACTTGACTGGACTGCCTCTAGGGATGGTACATACTTTATAAGACCGTAATTGTTAATACATTGGAGCTTTTGAGAAGGCTGTCCTCAAGATCCACACGTGGCCATAGGAGGGACTATAAAATGTTGAAATCATGTATTTCAACAAACTTTTTGGGTTTTAAGAAACTAATAGTAAAATTCATATTGCGGCCAAAAGTTCCAAAATTGTTTTTCATAAGTTGCTGGCTACATAGCTACCAAAGTGTTCTAAATAAAAAGCTGTATTCAACCACCCAGATACTCATTAGCTTTACCGAAGGTGTCATGTGGTTTAAAATCCACTTTTTCCAATTTTAAAACTTGGAATCCTCTTGGAATAGCAAGCATCCAATTTAAGAATTAAAACATAAGCTCCTTATATACCTTGCAATAGATTTCCCTTCCATTTAAAATCTAAATATGAACTATTGAGGTTGAAGGTACATTTTATAAATGCCCTATCTATATATACATACATATATACATACATACATACATACATACATATACATGTATGTATGTATTTTAATGCATCGTAATCCTAATTCTGGTGCATTGTTTCCAATATTTATGTCCTGGTGACAGAGTACACTATTCCTTAAGCATGTATTGTCTCATGTTTCATAAACAGTTTTCATAGTGAAACCACGCCCACTGACCCCCAAATAAATCCTTTCCCATATGTTTGCCAATTATGACATTTCTTTGTCATTCTCTTAACCATATCAAAAAAAGTCCATACTTAGGGCACAGTGTCTCTTGGAAGAGTATCTAGAAAAATATATCTTTATATACCTGGTGTAAGATAAGAAAAGTCTACATGTGGGCCATGCTCTGTCAGTCTTTCCAGACATGGGAGAATAGTGTTTCCTTCTCTCTAACCTTTAGAAGGCTGCTAGTGTAGATTTTTTTTTTTTCTTCTGCTATTGTAGATTTTGCTAAAATACCCTTGGGTTAGAAAATTGTGTTAAGTCAATTAAATATGGCTTTAGAATTAAAATTGATCTGGTCCGAGCCTTTCATTTTGTAAGTGAGGAAACTGATTTAGCATTGAACTTGAAGGCAGTAGACAGTTTCAGTTATGAGTAGCTTTATTAAAAGGCTACTCAGATATCATGAAATATTCCCTTTTATCCTACAGAGTCCTTGTTTAGTTAGTTAGTTAGTTAGTTACTTTGTTTGTGGAATTAAAGCCTTAATGAACCTTGACGTTTAGGAACCAGTTTATTTAAATAGTTCTTTTCTGTTAATTTTAAACTAAAATCAGAGTAGACTGAAAATAATTTAGTGGTTTGGAAGTGTATTCCAGAAACATGCATATTAATTACTTGGTAAGGCTTTTGGTAGAAGAACTCTGGATTCGATCTGCTCTGTTACAACTAAAATCAGAGTACTGCAATTGTAGCTTTCCATGCCAAAGACTGAGCAGTCCCCGTTCTCCTGACTAAGAATCTTGCATGTAAATTAAAATGTGGGCAAGAACGTAACCAGCCAGATATGTCTGAATACACAAAGGGAGAAGTTAAAGTCCATCATAAACTATGGGAATCTCATTTAAGCGTCCATTAGATTTAGCACCGAGCTTTGGAGTAGAAATGGGAATTGGGAAACAGCATGGAGAGAATGGTGGCGTGGGGGTGAAGGAAGGTTTTGTGTTAACAGAACCTTTTCTTTTTAATTTTGTTAAATTAAAAATAACTTATTTGGCTTCTTTCCGAACTTGGCTGAGGTACTTGGCTTCTAAGAGCAGTGCCTTAAACAGTTCTTTCATTGTAGTTGATTAAAAGCGGAGTCACTGTAGTTTGACATTTAGTTGGCTGTCAGAATCCCAAAGAGAAGGTACATTTCTTTCTCTTTGCTTTCCTCCAGTGGTAGAGAAGTTGGTCTTTTTGCCACCAGGGGTGGAATGATCTTAAAACAGGAGTTGAGGTACTTAGTTTAAAAAAAAAAAAAAAAAAAAAAAAAAAATATATATATATATATATATATATATATATATATTTAAAGTTTTTTTATTGCTTATTAGAAACTGTTACACTAGGAGCATATTATGGTCTTCCTTCTGTCTGGTCTTTGCCTCTTTGTTTTCTCAGTTGGTTCCCGCACTGTTTGAGACTCACTCCACTTACCACACATTCCAGGCTTTTAGTTTTAAAAGATCCTAAAGGTTTGAAATCTAGAGAATCCATTTATGTGACCCGTATGGCTTTTACTATGATTACAGATTAAACATAACACGTACATTTCTCCATAATGCTCTCCTATAAGCTTTTGAAATGGTCTCAAAGTTTTTTTATACTAACCATACATTTTTTGTTCTGCAAATCATCGGTATATATGTGGATAAAGCATAAAAGACCATGGACATTTTCCTGATGGAATTATTTCCTGGGTGGGAATTATTTCATGGCTACTGTAGTGGAATCTTTTAAAAGGCAATTATTTCATGGCTACTGTAGTGGAATCTTTTAAAAGGCAATGTTATAAATTAATAACACTCTACCATTACTACTGAAACCACTACCTTCCAAATCTATAAGACATCGGTTGTATTTTCTCAAAGATTGGCTTGTAACACATTTTACTTAACCTGATTTTATGATATTCTACTAGAAATGTCCCAGATAACAGTAATCATCGAGGTCTCAAGTGTAGTAGTATATTAACTTGATTTATCTGACACTTTTTATTAGAAGTTTTACTTGCCTATAGGCTAATTTCTTTTGGGTTTGGGGTATGTATTCATTTGCATGGCAGTGTTTTGGATACATGAAGTTAAAACTCATTTCACGATCTGCTCTGAAGTATCTAGGCCAGTATGTAGGGTTTTTCGAAATTGTTGGAGATTACTGAAAATTGTGGTTAAACACGGTTAATATTCTGTGTTCATATCTTAGCATACTTCTACATATTGGCAAAGAGGATGTTTTGGGCAGCAGTAACCTATGCAAATGGGCTTGTCCTCTGGCAGTGAGTTAGCAGTTCTTTTGTATATACAGCTAATTAATGGAATCAATAACTTCATTTGATATTTACTTAAATTGAACTTTTTGTTTTTAATGTTTATTTTATTTTTTGAGAGAGAGAGAGAGGCAGAGACAGAGTGTGAGCAGGGGAGGGGCCGAGAGAGAGGGAGACACAGAATCCAAAATCCAGGCTGACAGCACAGAGCCCAATGCGGCGCTCAAACTCATGAACGGTGAGATCATGACCTGAGCCGAAGTTGGATGCTTAACCAACTGAGCCACCCAGGCACCCCACTTAAATTGAACTTAATAACACATTTATGAGATATAATTAATGTGCCATCCAATTCACCTATTTAAGATGAACAAGTTGGATTTCTAGTATATTCACAGTTATGCAACCGTAATTACAATAATTTTGGAACATGTTCATCCCTCCAGAAAGAAACCCCATACCCATTATCAGTCATTTTCATTTCCCTTTAACTCCTCTTCCCCCACCCTAGGAAACCATAGACCTACTTTCCGCCACTAGATTTGCTTATGCTGAACCTTTCATATTGATACTTTTACGTAATATTTATATAATACGTTGTGTGGTTTTTGTTTTACTTATTTATTTTTTTTTATGTTTATTTATTTTTGAGAGACAGAGTGTGAGTGAGAGAGGGGCAGAGGCAGAGGGAGACACAGAATCTGAAGCAAGCTCCAGGCTCTGAGCTGTCAGTGCAGAGCATGACACGGGGCTCGAACCCACAAACCACTTAACTGACTGAGCCACCCGGGCACCCCATTCATTTTATTTTCTAAGTAGGCTCCATGCTGAGTGTGGAGCCCAGTGAGGGGCTTGAACTCACAATCCTGAGGTCAAGACCTGAGCTGAGATCAAGAGTTAGATGCTTAACCAACTGAGCCACCCAGGTGCCCCAATATGTTGTATTTTGTATCCAGTTTCTTTCACTTAGCATAATGTTTTCTAGGTTCATCCATGTTGAAGCATGTATCAGTCAGTACTTCCTTACTTTTTGCCAAAATTTTGTTTTTAAGGTTATTTTGGTATTCCCCCTCCCCCCTAATTCTGTTCTTCCCATTTCAATGTTGAATAAGCCCTAAGGTCTATAGTCATAATTATTATGATTTCATAGAGTAAACCAGTTCATTTCTGTAAGCCACACAGCAGTCCTCGACATGCTTTAGAGCATTTCACAGTTGACCTGTTTGTCACAAGAGTTTGTATTTTTTTTTAAATATGTGTTCAGAAAATGTGATCTTAACTACTGCCAGTGGCAAGCCCAGCTGAATGAGGCATATCATTGTGACTGCAATTAGTCCCTTTCAGTATAGTTTATATCAGTAGCTTTTTTTCCCTTTTTTTCTTTTTTTACATCTAAAAAAGTTTAGGCCATTTCTCTATGCTTTCATTAGTTGTTCTTCACTAGGAAGTACCAGTATGTTACCAGAAATAGAATTCTTGGGGCTCCCATCACATTAGATTTGTAAATGTCAAATTGCATGAAAGATGAAGTTCTGTATGTAGATATTCAAGATTTACATACTTTATTAATCTTTCTTTTTGTTTGAAATTTTTTAATATGCGTCTTCTTCAGGACCCTTCGAAAGATGCCATGTGCAAAAGGTTAGTATACATTCCCTGGACTTCCTTATGCTCAACTTAATATCTGGCCAGAGGTTCTTCCATAAATATACATGTATAACATAACTTAAGAGTACGGTTTGACTCAAGAATGAAAGGTACATACAGCACAGCAAATACAGTCCGATATTCAAGTATAGAATACAGTATTGAAGAATACAGTACACAAGTATTGTGAAACCTTGTACGTTGTACGGAAACAGACGGCAGCTCCGCTGTGGGGAGCACAGTGGAAGTATAAACTTGTTGAGTCACTGTGTTGTGCATCTGAAACTAATGTAACATCGTGTTACTATATTTCAGGTACATGTTAACTATATTTCAATTAAGAAAAAGAGGACAATTAACAACTATTTTTTGGCCAAAATTACTGCACATTCAGTAGTTCCTTACCATTAGCAAAATTAACTTTTACAGTTTCAGTCATTTAGAGTAATCTCAAAAGTTTGTGCCTTGAGTAATTTTTAAATCATGTTGTGACATAAATTGGGATCACATTCAGCGAGAGGCCAATATGCAAGGACAAGTAACTGCTGGTAAGTCAAGCCAACGGTCTGTGCTGCTCAGCCCAGCTATGCAACTTCTACTTGAAACTTAATCACATTTAATCCCCACAACTGCTCTGTAAGGTGGGTGCTATTATTGCATTTTATAGAAGAAAAAAAATATGTATTGCATGCATATTCAGGAATTTGGTTTCTTTCAAAGGATTACTTACGAATATCCCTTGCGGTCATTTTAGTAATATAATAGTATGAACTCTGAAAGGTATATTTTTGTCATCCCTTAAATGCCCTTGAAATGACTGGAATCCTTGGCTTATAAAAAAATCTTTATAGAGATTATATAGATCTGTTTCATCTTTCTGAGCTTCCACTTAAAACACTTCAGAGAGAGAGAGATGTGGTTGTTTTCCCCCTATAAAAGTATTGCCTCTTTTTTATTTGAGGTGATGGACAAAGAATGTAAGAAATTTAAACTTAAAGGAAACTATTAGTAAATTCAGCTTCTTTAATATTAAGGTCTTATGCTCAGCCAGCTACTCTGTAGAGAATTTGAAAACACAAGCCATAAACTTGCAATCGATTTGGGCTACACATAACACTCATTAAGAATTATTATGCAGAATACAAAAGGAATTCCTACAAATCAATTAAAAAATAATGTAGTAGAATATGAGAAAAAGGCTTAAACAAGCACCTTAGAGAAGAGGAAACAAATGTAGACACACACAAAAAAAGGTTTAATTTCATTTGTTATCAGAGAGATACAAATTAAAATCTTAAGGTATGTATTTCACAGCTACCAGATTGGCAAAAATTGAGAATTCTGAAAATAAGAGGAGCTGTTGAGGAAGTGGATCACCAAGGTTCTTAGACCCTCTTAGGGGAGTGTAAGTGGGTACAGTCACTTTGGAAAAGAATTTGGCATTATCTAGTAAATTGGACAATATGAATAACTTTTGACCCAGCAATTCCATATCTAGGGATATACTCGAGAGAAATGTGTGCGCAAGTATACCAGGAAACACATAGTAGAATGTTCGTAAGGGCATTATTCAAGATAGTAATATACTGGAAGCAACCCAAATAACCATTCCTTAATAAAATGAATGAATCCATTCTGGTATATTCATAAAGTGGAATACTACAAAGTAATAAAAACAAATGAGTCACAACTACATGCAGCAACCTGAGCGACTCTCCAAAATAGAGTTCTGTCTTATGGCTAAGACGTTACTGTTGAACTCTTTGGGTTCAGCATAAATCCATTTCCTCTGCTTCTATGCCCAGTGACAGTTAAGTATTACAAAACATTATATGGGGATTGGCGGTCAACCATTTTCAGTCTTTTGTACTGAAGAATGTCTCTTTGGTGTTTTCTCAAGGAGCCTACTTTAAAACTTTTTTGTGTCCTGTGGTGGTTCTCCAAGATACCTGAACTGATTACCTTTGTGGGGACATGACTGCAGAGTCCCCACGTGCCATATTGCTGTTGTACATGCCAACTCGCTTGCTTTCCTTTTTTTACACAAAGCTACTCGGCCGACATTCTAAACTTCTCTGGAGCAGCTTTGTGCCATTCTGAAATGTACAAAGCACTAGGCATGTTTAGGCAAGGAGAAGCAGTTTTATTATTGAACCTCAGCTGGTTTTATTGGCTTAAAAACCTTTTAATACCAAGGCCGCATATGTCTTAGTAAGAGGGGCATGCAGGTCATTTGGATCGTGGAAGAACTACACCTTAAAAGTAAGAGTGCTAGTAAGTTGTACTAGAGAAGAATTATTTTAAGGAGAGTGATGACTGTCCTGAAATTCCTAAGGAAAGTCTCTTACAGGCCTTCTCAAGCCGACTGTCTTTTAAAGTTTTTAGTTCCGTGTGGGTGTGTATCCTTATTAGTGTCCAGACTTAACTAGAGATTAAGTGCATTGATTGGAATCAGGAATCCATCACTAACTTCGCTTCGTGATTTTGGGTGCCAAGCTTGTATTTCCTACGTATACAGCGGGTCTAATAGTATCTATTTCTTCAGGCTGTCATGAGGATTAAATGTAGAAAATACAGATGAGATAGATATCACTTTGCCAATAGTTGTATTAGATGGTATTGCTTCTAAATTTATAGTTATATGTATAAAATGGTAGCTTTTTTCCTGTTGAAAAATGTTAATTGTAGAATATGTGAAAAACAAAATACAAATAAGGTATTTTTTTGAAGCTTTTATTTATTTTGAGAGAAAGAGAGAGAGCATGAGCAGGGGAGAGGCAGAGAGAGAGGGAGAGAAGGAGAATCCCATGCAGGCTTTGCACTGTGGAGCTCGAACTCACGAACTGTGAGACCTGAGCTGAAATCAAGAGTCAGACGCTTAACCGACTGAGCTACTTAGGCACCCCCAAACAAGAAAAATTTAAGCCATCCCTAATCTCATAACCCAGAAATAAGTGCTATGTGTCTTTATAAAAACACATATAGAGGCGTGTATACAGGCATATATTTTTAGTATCATACTACACATTCTGGTTTTTATCTTTTAAAAATTGTTTAATATTGGGGCACGTGAGTGGCTCAGTCGGTGAAGCATCTGACTTCGGCTCAGGTCGTGATCTCGCGGTTCTTGGGTTCGAGCCCAGTGTCGGGCTCTGTGCTGACAGCTCAGAGCCTGGAGCCTGCTTCAGATTTATCTCCTTCTCTCTCTCTACTCCTCCCCTGCTCTCCGTCTCTTAAAAATAAATGTTAAAAAAATTTTTTTTAATTGTTTAATATTGTCATGCCAATGCAAATTTTTATTTATTTATTTATTTTGCTACTTGGGTGATAAAAGCAGTTAAACTTCAGAGAAAGACAAATATATGATTTCACTCATATGTGGAATTTGAGAAACAAAACATGAACATAGTGGAAAGGAAGGAAAAATAAGATAAAAAAAAAGAGAAGCAAACCGTAGACTCTTTTTTTTTTTAAATTTTTTTTTTTTTTTTTAATATTTATCCTTGAAGGAGAGAGAGACAGAGTATGAGTGGGGCGGGGGCAGAGAGAGAGGGAAACACAGAATCTGAAGCAGGCTCCAGGCTCTGAGCTGTCAGCACAGAGCTCGACACGGGACTCGAACCCACAAACCATGAGATCATGACCTGAGCTGAAGTTGGATGCTCAACCGACTGAGCCACCCAGGCGCCCCATAAACCGTAGAGAGTCCTAATGATAGAGAACAAACTATGGCTTGATGGAGGGAGGTGGGTGGGGGATGGGCTGAATGGGTGATGGGGATTAAGGAGGGCACTTGTGATGAGCACTAGGTGTTACATGTTAGTGATAAATCACTAAATTCTACTCCTGAAACTGGTATTATACTATATGTTAACTAACTGGAACTTACATAAAATCTTGGAAGAAAAAAAAAGTAGTTAAACTTCCCAAAGTAAATCGAAATTCTTTGCTCATGAAAATATTAAAATGTGGATGTTGAAAGATAGCAAATATTTGGTATCAAGTGTTCACGGCTTCGTTGCTTTCCCCCCACTTCTAGTTGCTGGTCATACTGGATTTTGCCCATCATAGGCGCTATTGTCTTAGGTTTCCTGTATCGTTACTACACGTCGGAAAGCAAATCCTCCTGAGGAGACAGCGTGGAAGTTGGAAAGCATATCCATTGGGAGTGCGAGCTAGAGACTTGTTTGGAGGCCAAGCGATACCCTCTTCTCGAATCCTGCCGGATGTGTGCTTCCCCCTTGGAACCCAGATGGTTGGCTAGACATCCACCCCAGACCTGGGGCCAGTGTCCTTCATTTCCCAGAGCCTTACTCCCAAAGCACCTGCTCGTTGTCCTGTGTCCCTGCCGGTGGCCCTTCTCTCCACTGGCTTCCACCAGCCCCCTTTGCATTTCCAGACTTGGTTTTATAATTACAATCCACATGTCCTTGTGACATTGTCCTTTGGTAAAAATGCCTGGTTTCCAATACTTTGCACATTAGACATTCTTAACAGGGCAACACTCTGGTTTTGAAGCTTTTCTTTTTCCATTTTTCTTTGAAGTATATATATATATACTTATATATATATACACACACACATATATACTTATATATATGTATATATGTGTGTGTGTATATATACTTAATTCTATTATTTATCATAAGGGATTTAATTAATGAAGTAAAGTTGTGCACCTATAGCATAAAACACAACTGCCAAATGATCTCGTTCCTTGTTTTTATTTATTAAAACTAGGAAGAACCATGAAATCCTCTCCTCCCTCCTAAGCTAGTCTAGCAGGTAACTCTCACCACCCCCCAAGTCCAAGTGGTGCTGGGCAGAACTGTGCTTCCGTTGCATTTCTTGGGAGTGGAGAGAAAGAGGGGAGGGGAGAGATGAATTGGGGTGATAGGGTAAATTTGTAGTCCTCTTTCTTTTGAAAAATACTGAAAACACTACTTTAGGACAGGAGTTTAGGAAAAGCACCAAAGACTTCATTTTTTTTTTCCACACTTCATTCTTTGCTTTGGTTTGACACCAGTTTCTAGCCGTCTTTTTTCTTTTCCCCCCAACCAACCATCTTTTATTGGTAAAATACAAATTTATAATTGTATCTGTAGAACTTCACTAGGGATTTCTGCTTTTAAATGTATTGATTAGCAAATTTTTTCATTCCTTCCCTGTTTTACAAAAGAGACTCCACTTGCTCTAAGATCCAGTATTTGATCTTTTGTTTGTTAGCCCCAGTAACATAACTTCCATAGTGCAGTGGCATTCGAAAGGGGGAGATCATGACAAAAGAATGTTTCCCATTTCATCTATATTTTATCTTCATGGCTCCAATTTGTGGTTTTGTTGTTTTTCTGTTGAGGAAAAAAGAAAGAAAAAAACAACAACTAGTCGTTTTATCCCTTGGATGAATGTTTAATTGAATAGTAGGTCATTATTTAGAATTCTGTTAGGGTTTCTTCTTGGTTCAGGAATTTTCTCTGGCTTATTTGACCTAACTTTTTCCCCCCGTGGAATCACCTGAGGACACAGTACACTGGCTGTTTTCTGCCAACAACTGTTTGTGGTGATTTTTCTCCCAGTCTTCTAAGGATTACCAGTTTGCTTCTGAGCCATTGTCCTATGTAGCAGGGAGCAACTTGGTTCCAGAAGGACCATGGATACTGCTGTCTCCTCCCTGCTTATAGCTTGCCGTGGACAGGAAAGTGCCCTGCAAGGCAGTGTCTGCCCATGCAAACTAAGAAAAGGTTCAACCCAAGTCTTGCAGTTGAGTGTATTCAGAATTCATCAAAAGAATATTAACCTTGTATTTGTACACTTGGATATGATATTATGGAGAAATTTCAGGGGATTTTTGAGAGACTTTTATATATCAGGGATATGGGAATAGTCAAACTTTTATCTTTAGAAAATTTTGTATAAGATGCCACTTTTAGACAATTTATTGAAAAAAACCTTTGGTTATTATGGAACAGAAGTGGTGTGACTCTTGATGCTCCTGCCATTTGAAGGCGTATGGAAGGGTTGCCTTGAATATGAATTGGTATCTAATTGCTGTAATAATTAAGCTGCATGATTACATGGGCCACATTGGGGTAGAAATAAAGAACAAAGGAGTATTGAGGAACTGGACGGGGAACATTTAGGCTGAAACTAAACCAGCAGATAAGTTGGATCAATTAGGAGTATGTTGGCAGTCTGTAAAATTAAATGAAAAACATCTGGCTTATAAGAAATGTTAAAGAGTGACAGCCTTAAGTAAAATTGGTGGGGGGTTTTTTTTTGGATATTTTTAGGGTGAACACCAACACAAAAGGTATGTTTTTCTATTTCATATTGGTTGTCTTTTCCTGTTTATATCTGGACTTGTTTTTACTCAGAGCCAGAGGAAAAGGTTTTCAGACCTTGTCTCTACCATCCATGAAATCCATCCAACACCCAGGGCTTCTTTTGATCTGCTGCTAATGTGATGTCACTTTGTATTATAAAAACCACTTTTGGGTCCATTTACTGTTATTCTGCTGCCTACATCAACAGGCGAAAGGTAAAGCTAGTGTGTGAGTTTGCAGAGGTTTTTCTAAACTATCAGATAATACAATATGTTAGCCAAACCCACCAGAAAAGCCTTGTTTGCAGAGGTAGGACTCAAATTCTCGAAACAGTTTCAACATTGGTAGGTGGTGCAAACCCCTTTGGAGAGCAAGTGGAGCCGGTCCCTGTCGGCTGAGGGTGCCCCCTAGAGCTGGTCTCTGGGGTGTTGGGTTGTTTATTCCCAGGGAAGACACAAGATGTCTGGAGGTCACGAAAGGAGAGGAGGGAAAACGGGTGCCACCAAAATAGGCATGTCGGTGCCAGGTCTCCAAAATTTCTTAGTCCTTGTCCCTCAGGAATCGGTTTTGGTTTCTAAATGACTCCACCTTTGTAAGGACAAGAAAGTGGTGGTGACAAAATTGATAGTGTTTAGTTCTTATGCGACCCCTAAAGCAGAAGCAAAAATCCACGGGAACCTACAGTTTGAGCCTGTAAAGTTCTTTGGGCAATTGTCGTAAATGCCCAAGTTGTGAGATAAGAGCGTCGTTGAGTTTATGCTCATTTAGTCCCGGCGTGGAGCAATGAGAAATGCTCTGTGGGCCAGGCATATCATTACGCACGGTGTCTCGGGCTTCACATCTCAAGAGATTATCTGGTTAGATTCCATTTTAGGAGACTGAAATGCAGAACGTTAACGTTCATAACTTCCTTCCCTGGGAGAAGTGGATTCAGACATGTCTTGTCTCAACAAGAGATTGGTGTTTTTTTTTTTTTTTTTTTTTTTTTTAAGCCATCTCATTCTGTTGCCAAATATCACAGAACGAATGGGGAGTTTACTTCACATTTGGCTGTTATTCTCTGAAAGGGCCTGGTTTGGAATTTGTGGGGGTGATTTCAGAGGGAGATTCCGGTAACCCGAGTTACCAACCCAGTATCTAGCATCTTACTCATGAATTTTAGGAGCTGTACTTTTCCTGTACCTATATCCAACATGTGCTAGTTGGGTAAAATATGATTATTTAGCTTCCTTTCTTTTTACTTCACCCTCAACTGTGAACGAGTAATATTAACATTCTTTTTGTGTATTCAATAATGGAGTTTGTTTACCTATTTTATTTCAGCATATTTTGAACAAAGATCTTTGTCTCTTTCTGCTGGAATGTGCACACAGTGAATGTTTGTTAGAACCACACACAATAAAGATACTGTTTTTCCTTTTCTTGCCCTGACTATAGTTATTATTATTTTTTTTTTTTAAAGCAGAAGTGTTGGCTCTGTTATCCTAAGGTGTTCTGGAAGAAAAGATTCTGAGAAGCATAAAAGTCACCTGTATCTATGCAAATAATTGTGTTTAGTGTAACTTGATGGGGAGTTCTGTGGTTCTTCAGGATTCTTTCTGCTACTCTTTCTTTGAAGTGAGTTGCTCAGTTGATAATCACGAGAGGCAAAAATGAAGACTTGTGCTGTATTAATGGATATGAAGTGGCAACCAGGTAGACCAGTTGGGAGTTCTGTTTTTACTGAAACCATCTGGTAAAGAGAAGCCAGTACAAGGTAATAATATTTTGTTATCTGCAATGCCAGTCTTCAAATGATTGTTTTTCTTGGAAATAGCTAAACTGTTGGGGAAAATTAAACACTGAGATTGAAGTTCTAGCAAGTGTGTTAATTAAACAAGGGAAATAAACAATTTTTATAATTACCTTTAAAACATACTGATAGCCTTCTAACACTACTAATGAGACATCGTTTTCATTAGGGCTTGGTTATTTCACTCTCACGTGAATTAGTAACAGGAAAGGATAGTCCCATTCTTATTATTAGTGTTTGAATCTAATGTTTAATCTCCAATCCTAGTAATTCATATGACTGCAGTCTTCATGATGCTGAGTATTTGGCAGGTAATTGACAAATCCTGGTTGGTTCCTAAAAACCTGAAGTAGAAGATTGTGATTCCAATTATGTAAATTTAAGGTAAGAAATACCCACACAATCTACTAAACTGTTGGTAATTGTAGGTATTGTTGGTAACCTAACGTTAATTAGCTTAATAGGTGTCTGTATTTAAAGGAACACTCAGCTAAATCACATATTTTCTAGTGCTCAACAAACTTAATTTTTTTTTTAAGATTTTTTTTTTTTAAAGTGGTTTCTGCACCCAACATGAGGCTTGAACTCACAATCTTGAGACCAAGAGTTGCATGTTCCACCAACTGTGCCAGCCAGGTGCCCCTAAAAAACTTTCTTCTATAAAGCATCCAGGAGAGATGAGAGTTGCTGTCAGATAAAACATGAGGATAGAGCTGTAATCCTATTTATCATTTATCTTCCATATACTGTGTGCCTTGCAGTACCTTTGATGGCATTTTGGATCCTTGCCCTTACAGTATCCTATCCTTACACCGTAGATGGGGATGTCCACATTTTACCAGTGACTTGACTTGCTTGAGGCCACACAACCCTAAACTTTCCATGTTCTTTGTTGAAGGTTCTCAGATAAAAATTCAGCTTCAGCTGTACCAAAATGAATAATGTGCTTGGTGTATCTGCTGCTAGTCTTTCTATACAGGTGTTTCTGTGTGTGCTCAATGAAATGCCATCAATAATAATCATTTTCTGAATTAGTAGATTACTAAAAAATGGGCATGGTCTTAGGAGTCCCTGAAAAATCTTGGTTGTTGAAGAGAATCCTGTTGCTTCAGTGGAAACAATATATTTAAAATGATTCTCATATCCCTTGCAAAACAGCTTCTTTTTTTAATTTATTTTTATTTTTATTTTTATTTTATTATTTTTTTAATTTACATCCAATTTAGTTAGCATATAGTGCAACAATGATTTCAGGAGTAGATTCCTTAGTGCCCCTTCCCCATTTAGCCCATCCCCCCCTCCCACACCCTCTCCAGTAACCCTCAGTTCTCCATATTTATGAGTCTCTTCTGTTTTGTCCCCCTCCCTGTTTTTATATTATTTTTGTTTCCCTTCCCTTGTGTTCATCTGTTTTGTCTCTTAAGGTCCTCATATGAGTGAAGTCATATGATTTTTGTCTTTCTCTGACTGAGTAATTTCACTTACCATAATACCTCCAGTTCCACCCACGTAGTTGCAAATGGCAGGATTTCATTCTTTTTGATTGTCGAGTAATACTCCATTGTATGTATATACACCACATCTTCTTTATCCATTCATCCATCGATGGACATTTGGGCTGTTTCCGTACTTTGGCTATTGTGGATAGTGCTGCTATAAACATGCGGGTGCATGTGTCCCTTCGAAACAGCACACCTGTATCCCTTGGATAAGTGCCTAGTAGTGCAATTGCTGGGTCGTAGGGTAGTTCTATTTTTAGTTTTTGGAGGAACCTCCATACTGTTTTCCAGAGTGGCTCACCAGCTTGCATTCCCAGCAAAACAGCTTCTTGAAAGCAGTTAATGAGAATTTAGATTTTTACTATGTTACTAGAAAAAATTTGTTTTAATGTTTTATTTATTTATTTTTTTGAGACAGAGTGCACGTGAGTGGGGAGAGGTAGGGAGAGGGGACAGAGGATCCCAAGGGGGCTCTGTGCTGACAGGCTGACAACACAGAGCCCAGGGCTCAAACTGACGAACTGCAACATCATGACCTGAGCTGGACGCTTAACGGACTGAGCCACCCAGGTGCCCCAGAAACAACTTTTGATCAAAGGCAATCAATAAAAGAAAGTTGAGGACTATTGATGAAATCTTTAGGTGGCATAGTTGAGAAGCTCTTGCATGACTTCACCTGTCCCATCACTCAGTCTAGGACCCTTGATAAGATTTAACCTGGAAACACATAGGTAAATTTATAGTTTTTAAATGAGAAGTGATTGGTAATTGGTTGGCTTGAACTTAGCCTCTTCTTATCTCTACAAATCATGTGGACATCTGAGAAGTGGAAATCCTGTACTTCGTGCCATGTACCATAAGATTTGGACACGGTCATTTCCAGTTTTTGAGATTGTTACATCCTAAAAAGATAATTCAAGCTGAAGTGTGATCAAAAGAGGCACAACATAGCGCAAATAACAAATGCTGTTTGCTACAAGTGTGACATAGCATTTTTTATTCATCAGTGCCAGCCCCTCGTTTGCTCCTGGCCCTAATCTCTGTACTCAAACACTGAGGTTAACTTTATTTTTATTTTTTGTTTTAAAGTTTTATTTATTTAAGTATTTTCTACACGCCACATGGGGCTCGAGCCCACAACCCTGAAATCGAGTCACACGTTCTTCCAACTGAGCCATCCAGGCGCCCTACATTGGTGTTAACTTTAGCACTACGTGGACCCGGAAAGAGAAAAAAAAGTAAAAAACCAGGTGCTTGAATTTCACTTTTCCTTAGAGAATCTTGCTTTTGGGGTTTTGTTTTTCTAGTTTCCTCATCTGAGTTTTTCAGAAAGGGGAGGTGGCATCTCCTTACAGAACAGCAGATGGTGTCCAGGGTAAAAATGAAGCTTCTCATGAATCTGCCCACTGATTTAACTACCCAAGAAGTCTGATAATCAGGAACAAATAGAGAAATGGGGAACGCTACATCCTGAACGGCACAGGAAACAGCTCTCCAAGACTCCATTTGACACCCTTTCTTCCCTGAATCCTTTAAATTTGTTTTTTTGTTTTGTTTTTCTTTAGCTCTCATCCTAACCCCTGCCCTGCCCTGCATTGAACTACTTTGCCTTATGTTTCACTGACAAATTACACAATAACACTTCAACTATGCTTCTCTTCATTTTAAAGTATTGTGGTACAGGGGCGCCTGGATGACTCAGTCAGTTGAGCGTTCCATTCTTGATTTCAGCTCAGGTCATGATCCCAGGGTTGTGGGATCCAGCCCTGCATTGGGCTCCATGCTGAGCGTGGAACTTGCTTGGGATTCTTTCTCTGCTTCTCTTTCCCGTTCGCATGCATGCATGCACACTCTAAAAATAAATAAATAAATAAGTAAGTAAGTAAGTAAGTAAGTAACACAAAAATGTACCATTTAATCTGTCCTAGAAAACATTTGGAAGAAATAGAGCTGATTTGTTTATGATCTGTACCATCCATGTAAACTAGTGCAGATCTCTTTGAACATCTTTGTTGACCTTCGTTTAAGGCTAAATTCTACCTCTGGACCTTTTGTGTATGGGTCCATAAATTTTCTTTTTGTCTTAAGCTAGTTCAAATGTGTTTTAGTTTCTTTTTAAGATTTTATTTTTAAGTAATCTCTATACCCAATGTGGGGCCCAAACTCATAACGCCAAGATGAAAGAGTTGCATGCTTTACTGACCACTATGGCCTCTGCGATTTATCTGACCTTAAATGCCTGCCTTGGTAATGATGTCTTTGTAAGGATTCTGCCTCTCCACGTGTACCCAGGTTCCCCTAGGGCAGAAACTCACTTTTTATTCTGTGCTAAGTCTACATATTTTTACAAAGAAGAAATATTCTTCATTTAAAAAAAAGATACACATTTTTTCCATAGAATAAGATAGAGAAACCGATTTAAGCTGACATAGGCAGAAGGGAACTTACTTGTTATGAATCAGTTACGAGTATTTGATGGAACTCAAGGTTGGAAGCATAGCTGGACCTCAGAGGAGGAACTAGGACTAGGAATCCAAAGATCAATAGGAATCAGGGTGGCTACGTTAGTTTCCAGTCCAAATGCCTAATGGGAATTAATTCCTAGAAGTGAGAATGTAGTCAGCCAGATAGTATCACAGTGTCTACTTCTAGTCCCATCAAGGGCATGGGGACACAGGGTTGAATGGGAGGGGGATCACAAGGGAAGCAGTTCCCCAAGGCAGACACTGTAATCACACACTCTGTGTGTGTGTGTGTGTGTGTGTGTGTGTGCGCGCGCGCGTGCATTCAAGTTCTCTGGTAATGGACCATCTGTGCTCTGAAGGCAGGGTCTTCCGCATCCCTCAGGGTGCCCCGCGTTAAGCCGGCCATAGGGCGGGCTAAGTACATTGAGTATGATTTATCATGCTGTGTCTGAATGAACAACCATAGCCAAATTTGTTGAAGAACTATCTAGGACTCCCAAGTTGAGTTTTGAGGTGAATCCCAATGTTGCCTACGCCACTAACAACCAAAAACCCCGTTTACCCCTGCATGCCCGCAAACCATCCTGTTTTCTCTGTAAATAGATTCAGCTGCCAGTATTTATTGGTTTCCTGTAAATATTTTAAGTTTTATTTTTTAGAACAGTTTTAAATTTACAGAAAAACTGTGCAGATAATAATTAAAGTCCATACTTTATTCATATTTCCTCACTTTTTACGTGTCATTTTTAAATTTTAGAATAGCACATCACATTTAATTATCATGTTTTCCATGGCTCCTCTTGACTGTGACAGTTTTGATGACCTTGACAATTTTGAGGAGTACTGGTTAGGTATGTTGTAAGATGCCCTCTATTGGAACTTGATATTTTTCTTAGACTGAGGTTATAGGGTTGGGGGTAGGAATGGGTGGGAGGTGGGAGGAAGGCCACAGAGGTGAATTGCCATTTTTATCACATCAAGGGTATATACTATGAATATGTATACTTTGTGACTGTTGATGTTGACCTTGATCAACAGGCTGATGTAGTGTTTTTTAGGTTTCTCTACTATAAACTTATTCTTTGATTTTTTTTTTTTAACGTTTTATTTTTAAGACAGGGAGAGACAGAGCATGAACAGGGGAGGGTCAGAGAGAGGGAGACACAGAATCTGAAACAGGCTCCAGGTTCTGAGCTGTCAGCACAGAGCCTGACGCGGGGCTCGAACTCACGGACTGCGAGATCATGACCTGAGCCGAAGTCGGCCGTTTAACCGACTGAGCCACCCAGGCGCCCTGACTCTTAGAATATTCGTAATAACATTTACTTTTCTCTAGCTTATTTTATTGTAAGAATATAGTATATAATATACATAACATACAAAATATGTGAGTTGAAGTTATTCTTTGGAAGGAACTTACATACTATTCCATATAGGAAGTCACTATGGGCAGCCCACATTTCAGGAATGGGGAGTTATGTTCCACCTCCTTGAGGGTGGAATATCTACATAAATTATTTGTAATTCTTACACATGGGAGTCTGGTTCACAGAATTTTATACTTGATTAATTTTTAGATTGCTTTAAAAAATTTTTTTTAGTGTTTATTTGGGGGAGGGGCAGAGAGAGAGGGAGACACAGAATTGGAAGCAGGCTCCGGGCTGCAAGCTGTCAGCACAGAGCCCAATGCAGGGCTCGACCCCACGAACCACAAGATCATGACCTGAACCGAAGTCGGACACTTAACCTACTGAGCCATCCAGGTGCCCCTAGGTTGCCTCTTTAAAAGTGTGTGTGTGTATGTATGTATGTATGTATGTATGTATGTATGTATGTATGTGAGTAACTAAGCAAGGAATCTCTACACTCACTGTGGGGCTTGAACTCGTGACTCCGAGATCCAGAGTTGTGTGCTCTACTGACTGAGCCAGCTAGGGGCCCCTTTAGATTGTTTTTTGGGGTGCCTGGGTGCTCAAGTTGTTTGAGTGTCTGACTTTAGCTCAGGTCATGATCTCATGGTCCGTGGGTTTGAGCCCCACATTGGGTTTCGTACTGATAGTGCAGAGCTTGCTTCAGTTTCTCTGCCTCCCTTTATCTCCTCTCATGCTTTTTCTCAAAAGTAAGTAAACATTTAAAAAAATTAAATATAGATTGTTTTTTGAGCACCCTAAAAAAAATAATAACAGAGAGTTCTGATTGAACATAGTAACTTGAGTAAACTTGTTTTTCTCTGCTCCCTTCCAAAAGCCACACAAATGAGCGTAAGGTATAAAGAGAGATCTAAATCCATAGACAGTGAATGAGAGAGTACACTTTAGTTGATGAAAGATCTCAAGAAATTTTCAGAAGAAGGAAGGCCAGTAAACTTAGAAAAACAATTTAAATGCCTACAGGAAGAAAAGTCAACAGGAATGAAGTCACACCACAGATCCCTGAAAAACTCATAAATGGGAAGCACTGTTTAACTGTGAGTGTAGAAGGTGTGTAGCACCCTTGAAAACAGTGAGTTAAACTTCCCTCCCAATGCCCGCTCCACCAAACCTAGCCTGCACAGCGAGGCAACTGTTCCTCTCCTGACGAAAACTGGAGGCTTAATCGTGGGCAAAGTTGAACCTGAGACGATCCTGATGGGCGATCACAAGGCTGAGCCAAGGACAGTGGCAAGTAGAGTGGAAAGTAGGACTTAAGTGGAAGTTCATACTAATTGCTGAGACCTCCGCCCTCACCCCTTGGCTCCTCGGATACAATAGGAATAGGAAGATTCCTCTTGGGAGAAACTCATCAGTCCAAGAGAAGATCTACGGATAAATGACATTTGGTGGCTTCCACATGCTCACCCTGTAGTGAAATCCTTCAGTCAACAAGCTTTGCTGTTGCAAAACATCCACAAAGGTGTATGGTGCCTCGCTTAACAGTTGAATACGAATGGAGAGCCAAGGACTCTCAACCATTCTTTGAAAGCCTTAACATGATAGAGATCAAAACAAATAGGGGAAAAGTCAGAGTAAAAGATAAGGCAGAAGAAAAGCAACCAAAAAAACACAAACTCCCTGATAACTTCAGCGAGATGATACTGTACCCACCTACTACAAACTGTACAAACCTAGGATGCTATTTACAAAGGAACATTCAAATAAAAATAAAATGGAACATTAAGAGAATGAGAATTATGAAAATTACAAATTTGAGTCCACCAATGAATGCTAAAATCAATGGGCAAAAGCTTAAGTAGAAACAGGATATTTACATAGCCTCTAAGTATCTCCCCCAAAGCATTTATTAGTCACAAGGACAAAAGCAGTAATTTTACAGTGAAGAAAGCTGGCAGGTGATTCAATTTAACGTTCCCAGCAATAAATAGCATCATGTACCCTTGAAATGATGCCTTGAGGATACATCACCCCCACTGCATTCCCCATAATTTATAACCTCTGTCTAATCATGAGAAAATATCAGTCTCAAGTTGGCAGACGTTCTACCAAACCACTGACCGGTTTCTTCAAAAGTTGTCAAGCTCATGAGAGACAAGGAAAGACTGAAGACCCGTCACAGATTGGGGGTGGGGAAATTGACAAAGGAGGAATGACAACTAAATGCAATTGGGATCCTGGATTGGCTCCTGGAACAGAAAAGGAAATGTCTTTTTTCTTTGTCACCAGTGGAAAAACTGGTGACATTCAAAAAAAAAGTCTGTACTTTTTTTTTTTTTAATAAAGTCTGTACTTAATAGCACTTTTGCAATGTTAACTCTTTTCATTTTGGTAATTGTTCTTTGGTTATGTAACATGTTGACATTAGAGGACGCTCAGTGGTGAATATATGGGAACTCTGTACTATCTTTGCAAATCTTTATAACCCTAGAATTATTTCAAAATAAAAGGTTTTTTCGTTTTGTTTTGTTTTGGTTTTTTGTTTTGTTTAATTAAAGCAGGAATAAAAAGGACAGCAATAGCAGGATTGGAAAATAAAAATGAAGAAATCCTCCCACAAGGTAGAACAAAAAGGAAACAATGGAAAGTGAGAGGTTCACATAAGAAGATACCCTGTAGGAAATCTGGAGGTGGAAATGAAGAAATTGTCACAGAAATAATACAAGAAAACATCCCAGAACTAATAATTATGATTTGGGGTCTGGAAAGGAACCCTGAGTGCTCAGCACAATAATGAAAAAGGGACTCCTACAGAGGCCTGTCATTGTGGAATTCCAGAACACTTGAAGGGTTAAGAATAAAGTCCAAAATCACAGACCGTGGCAACACTTTGGATCACCTTGAAATCATGGTGAAACATGAAGAAATACCATCTGTGGCCATGCCACACATCAGTGAAAACAGAATCTCTGTTTCAGGGGAACCTGATTCATGGTGACAGTTGAGAACCACTGTCCCGTAAGCTTCCAAAGAGAAGCAACAGATCCCTTACAAAGAATCAGGAAACCTGTATCTGTGACCAACAGCACTGTAAACAAGAACACCAAGCAACAATGCCTTCTGAATGAATATATCTTCTAACCTAGAATTCAGGACACTTAAGAAATCTCTTGTTCATGAGAATTAAGAATTATCACCTTTAGGGGCGTCTGGGTGGCTCAGTCGGTTGAGCATCCGACTTCTGCTCAGGTCATGATCTCACAGTCTGTGAGTTCGAGCCCTGCATCGGGCTCTGTGCTGACAGCTTGGAACCTGGATCCTGCTTCAGATTCTATGTCTCCCTCTGTCTCTGCCCCTCCCCTGCTAATGCTCTGTCTCTCTCGGTCTCAAAAATAAAAAAACATTAAAAAAATTAAAAAAAAATTTTTTTTTCAACGTTTATTTATTTTTTTGGGACAGAGAGAGACAGAGCATGAACGGGGGAGGGGCAGAGAGAGAGGGAGACACAGAATCAGAAACAGGCTCCAGGCTCTGAGCCATCAGCCCCAGAGCCTGACACGGGGCTCGAACTCACGGACCGCGAGATCGTGACCTGGCTGAAGTCGGACGCTTAACCGACTGCGCCACCCAGGCGCCCCAAACATTAAAAAAATTTAAAGAACTATCACCTTTAAGTCTACCTAAGGTTTGGACTTTTTCTCAAGACTTTTTTTTAAGTGGGTGCACCCATTTTTCTGTATTTGCTATGCCTATTCCTTCCAAGCTATTCTTTCTTTTTTTAAATTTTTTTCTTAGTTTTTAAAAATATTTTTTAATGTTCATTCATTTTTGAGAGAGAGAGAGAGACAGACAGAACATGAGCAGGGGAGGGGCAGGGAGGGAAACACAGGATCCGAAGTAGGCTCCAGGCTCCAGGTTGTCAGCACAGAGCCCAGTACAGGGCTCGAACCCATGAATGGCCATTATCATGACCTGAGCCAAAGTTGGACACTTAACCCACTGAGCCACCCAGGTGCACCCTAAGCTATTTGTTCTTAAACACATTCTTTATTCAAGAACTGCTTAGTTTTCAGTATCTTCTGTGATCGGACCCAATACCGCCTATCAGATTTTATTACCTAGATCTTCTGCTCCCCGCCAGTCACTCCCCCTACTATCTACTACGTCCACCTGCACTTTCCCACTTTTTGTATCCTTGAAAGTTCTTTTCCATGAGCCAGAATATCCACCTCCATCCCGTTCCTAATGCCAAGTGGGTTTTTTCATGACTTTTGGTTCCTGTTGACCAGTCTGGGTTGCCAGTCTCACTGTGTCTGGTCTGAGCTCGGCGGGAAGTGGAGCCACCCTGGCGTTCATAGCAGTGCCCGCCACAGGTACAAAGAGTGGCAGCAGATGGGAGGCACATTTACCATGCTGGATGAATCATACCCAGACTGCACAGTCAGATGCTGAGTCTCACTCTCTCTATGAAACCTCACATTACCCCAGTCCACTCACTTCTTCCTTCTCTAAGTGCCCATCACACTCATGACCATTTTCTTTCTTTGGTGCCAGACTAGTTCCTTTGTTAATCTTTCCAACTAGACTGGAGTGTCCTTGAAAAAGAGGACTGAGCAGTATACTTCCTTTGTTTCCTCCCTGTACAGGGTGCAATGTTCTACACATTGTAGGTGCTTGGAATACATTTGCTCGGTTGGAGTAGGCATAGTCGTCCCTCACCTTCCCCGTGGGCTCTTTTTTGGCAGTTGCAGTTACCTGTGCCAGCTGTGGTGTGGGAGCAGATGATCCTGCTTCTGCGCTATGGTCAGAAGGTCAGTCGTAAGCTAACACCGTGTCACATTGACTATGTCATCCACCCCTCGCTTCATCTCCTCGTGGGGGCATTTTGTCATCTCACATCATCACAAGGAGAAGGGTGTGTACAGTACAATAAGATATTTTGAGAGAGGCACCACATTCACATAACTTTTATTATAGTTTGTTGTTAAAATGGATTTTTTTTAAGTTTGTGGAGAGGGAGAATGTGTGTGCGAGTGGGGGAGGGGCAGAGAGAGAATCCCAAGCAGGCTCCATGCTTTCAGCAGTGAGCCCCCCAGTGCATGGCTCGAACTCATGAACTGTGAGATCATGACCTGAGTTGAAATCAAGAGTCAGGAGCTTAACCGACTGAGCCACCCAGGTGCCCCAAAACTGTTTTTTTAATTATTAGTTATTGTTAATCTCTTACTGTGCCTACCTTAAAAATTAAACTATATCATAGATAAGTATGCATGGGAAAAACATACTTAGGGTTTTGTATTATCACTTGTTTCAAGAATCCTTTGGGGATCTTAAAACTGACTTACTGAGAAGGGGGACCCATTATATAGGGAGGTAGAAAATGTACCCTCTGCTGGTATGGTAGAAATGAGCATTCTTAAAATCTCTACAACCTTAATCTGACCTTTGTAGAGCAAATGAACAAGCTCTTCATACCATTTGGGAATCTTCATTATAATGAAGGTCTGTATCTTCTATTTTGACTCTGTTGGGTCTTGGCATTGTGCGATACTCAACTTCTTTCAAAAAGGTCTGACCTATACCAGAGAGCAAACTGGGGTAGTTTGGGATTATAAATAAAAGATAAATTCCCAGTTGATATACATAGAAATAGTAAAATATATATGCCTCATATGTTATTCATGAGAAAGAACTGGAATTCTAATAAAAACGAACATTCGAACATCCAGGAGTTAATTGGAAGTGTGCTGGTTATAAAAAAAACAACAGCCCACAATTAAAATGATTGATGATGGGGCACCTGGCTGGCTCAGTTGGAAGAGCATGTGACTCTTCATCTTGGGGTCGGGAGTTCCAGCCCCGCGTTGGGTGCAGAGATGACATAAATAAAAAACTTAAAAAAATAAAATGATTGATGATCACAGGGTATTTATTTTTACTTTGGTAAAAAGGAATACATTTTCTGAAACTGGGGGACAGGGGTTAGACCCGTTGGGATCAAATGTGTTTGATGTACTTTCCCATATTAGAACTATACAGGTTTTGTTTTTTTTTTTAATTAAAAGAACATTTTATTTCATTTTTTTTTAACATTTATTTATTTGAGAGGGAAAGAGAGAATCCCAAACAGGCTCCACACTGCCAGCAAAGGGCCTGATGTGGAGCTCAAACCCAAGAACCGAGAGATCATGACCTGAGCCGAAACCAAGAGATGGCTGCCCAGATGACTGAGTCACCCAGGCACCACCCCTCCCCCAAATCTTTTATTATAGAGAGAGCACAAGGAGGGAAGAGGGGCAGAGAGAGAGAGAGAGAGAGAGAGAGAGAGAGAGAGAATCTCAAATAAGCTCCACACTCAGTATGGAGCCTGATACAGGGCTCAATATCATGACCCTGGGATCATGACCTGAGCTGAAATCAAGAGTCAGAAGCTCAACTGACTTAGCCACACAGGCGCCCCAGAACTGTACATTTAGATGTTATTGTGCTGATATTGTTGCCTTATAAATATAGTAGCAATTAAAATTAGAAACACTTACAGAGGTACCGGGGTGGCTCAGTCAGTTAAGTGTCCGACTTTGGCTCAGGTCATGACCTCACACGTCATGAGTTTGAGCCCCAGGTTGGGCTCTGTGCTGACAGTTCAGAGACTAGAGCCTACTTCAGATTCTGTGTCTCCCTCTCTATCTGCCCCTCTCCTACTCGTGCTCTGTCTCTCTCTCTTAAAAATAAATAAACATTTAAAAAGTTTGAGAAAAAGAAACACATTAAAAAAATTCTTCAAGAGTAGTTTTGTGGTATGTATTTTTTTTGAAGGATATGCTGGATATTTTACACGTCAGTTGGAATTGCCCTTGTATTCATTTTTTCTTGGTGCTGAGAATAGTGTCAGTTGTGTATTTATCCACCATGAACGATTAAAGACCCTTCTTTTCTTTACAAAATGTAAAATTATTGGTGCACATACACTCATATATGTAAAATTTATATGCATATACAGTGTGATACCTTATCTTTGAAACCTGTTTGCCATATCCACAGACATGCACATTTTACCATTTAATACAAAAATATGACTATTGTATATCATTTTTATGATGGTTTTCCACTGATGCATATAGCTTACCAACCCAGATCTTCTTTGATGATAGATTTCACCTCTGAGAGGTATTCACCAGTGCTCTCATCATATGTGACCAGCACATTGATAAAAAGGGATGTAAATAGACTACATTTTGAACTAACTTATGCAAATGAATATTAATACAATAGACATGTATGACTGATATTTATCATATTTTTTATTTTAAAATTGGGATTTTAATGTGGAGAATATCCAAACTTCCAGAGGGAATGAATGGCTGTTGGGTATTATCAAGGTAAGTGAAGGAATTGGAGTCCTTGAGGAGCCATGACTCCTGCACCTGGTAGCATTTTAATGGCATGTCCTTTGCTGCTTGCCATCATGTGACTTGTAAAGAAGTGGGATTTGTCCTAAGTGTATACTGAAACATGTCTTGTGATTAACATAACTGGTAACAGACACTATCCCAATAACTTTTAAAATGATGTTTATGACTCAGTGCCCAAACAGGCAACTCAGAGAGGAAAGATCACTGGTGTTCAGAGGAGAGAGAGAGGGCAAGAGCTGCTGTGTTTATTTTGCCACGGTCCATTTAGTCTTTCCTCACTGAGAGTTACTTACCTGTAACCTTGAATCTCCAGCAGTATGTTCAGCCACAAATCTCCACTGTTTATAACCCTTGTTACCATTTAGCGTTATAAAGCATGTTTATAGATGCATTGAGCCAGACATTTTCCATTTGTACTGTGTGGCGTTCCATAGGAAGCATTGGAGTGGACTTCTCAACATCCATCCCACCCCACATACTAAGTCTAAGACAGTTGGGCAGTCCTATCCCCCTGGCCTGATCGGTTGTACATGAGACCTCTGTAAGAAGTTTCCTCTCCAAAGAGAGAGTCACAGAAAGAAGTGGTGTGGCTCTTCTGCTACCAGCCTGAGGAGGAAGCGTGCACTAAAATGGCCGAACGGAGAGATGGAAAGAACATGAGACTTTGTTGACTCCAGCCGCTGATTCAATGAACCCCGAAGCTCTCTCTACAGCAGGACTTCCATTTATGTGGAGATCATAAATTTTCTAATGTTGTTCAAGCCTTTTGAGTTGGGGTTTCTATTACTTGCAGCTGGAAGCATCCTCACTGATGAACTCTTCTTAAGAAGAATGACTCATGGGGAAACAATCCTCCCAGCTTCTGATTAACTTTGGCCTCCACAGATAATTATCTGGGCCATCAGATGCGTAAAAAAATATGGAGGTCATAAGATTAAAATTTTAGTGGTTACATTTAGGGAGAGGAGTAGTGGCTGGAAGGGGGTCTGAGAGGCGCTTCTGGAATGCTAGTGTTTCTTGATCGGAGTTGTGGTTATGTGGGTGTGTGTACTTGAACATAAATTCATCAAACCATATATCTGTGATTTGTGTACCTTTCTGCATGTAAGTTGTACTTCAATTTAAAAAGCTTGCTGAAAAATACTGTATTGTAACCAGGCCTCCAAACAAGCTGCATCTTGACTGGCAGGATATGAATGGTAAATTGTGGTCATTTTGTAGGCAGCTGAATTAAGCTAGGGACATGCTTTCTTCTATAAACTTCCAGAAGCTCACTGTAATGACCTTGGGTGTGACCAGCCCACTCTAATCTCAGCCAAAATGTTTTCCCTTTTAGTTAGGCTGGGAGAGCCTCAAAGCCTTGCAAAGGAAGGGCTTCACCATTTTTAGGATGCAGTCACAATGAGTATTAAAAACCCAACTAAAAACTAACAGAGCAGAGTCAGTCCACGAAGGGCTTTGTCAGGCCGCATTCTCTGAGAGGTATTTTAGTTATAGGGGGTCCACTCCAAGGAAACCCCTGGGTTTGGAAGAATGCAGTCACGGACCTCATGCAGCTCAGGTTATTGAGAGTTTTAATTCATGGAGGAAGAGCTATAACATGCTTAGTCAGGTTTTTTGTTTGTTTGTTTGGAAGAAAAAATATATGGTCTTTGGGGACCCAATTATCTAGAGAAAGACTTGACTCCGCTACAAGAAAACTAGCTAAGGAAAGTTACCATAAATCATGGGTTAGATGGAGAGTGGAATTGAATAATGTGACAGCAAGACTCTGGGAATACCAATCTTCATGAGGGAGAGGATTTGAAGAGGGATCCCATCATGAAACTAAATGGGGAGTATGGTTGATTGGTGGTCAGGCCCTTGGAATTCAAATTCCTGAGGGATGTAGAGCCCTGTTCTATTTGAGCAGCCACATCGATCTGCAGAACCGGAGGCTGACAAAAGGAATGTGGAGACAATGTATTTTATTATATTCCACCTATCTCTTCAGGGTGCTTTCACACCATTATATCCTCACTACCACCTGGTGATGTAGGTAAGTTAGAACTGATCCTAAGAGAGACAGTGACTAAGAGAACAGGTTCTAGAGTCACCAAGACCTGGGTTTGGTTCCTGTCTCTGTCTTGCTAGTGGGATGTTTGTGCAATCTACATAGCCTGTGTTTGTGGTTCTCTGCTTCAGAGGACATTAGGCAACGTGGAGATATTTTTGATTGTCACAACTGGAGGAGGGCCATTAGCATCTAGTGGGTAGAGGCCAGGGATACTGCTCAACATCCTACAATGCACAGAACAGCCCCCCACCACAAAGAATTGTTCAGTCCAAAATGTCAATAGTGCCACTGTTGAGAAACGCTGGGTCCTATCTGATTCTCAGTCTCTTTGTCTGTAGAATGGGGATATCAACATTATCTCATTGGGTTATTGTGAAGGGTAGATTAAATAACAGTTGACATTGGATTGTCTGTTCTTCCACCATCCCTTCCCCCTGTTCAAGGAACTGCCCTCACAGGACTTTACATCTCTACAGAATTAGATTTCTACGGGCTGAATGCCAATAACCAACAGTTCCATCTAGTTTCATGATGTTTGTCCCTAGCAGGCATTTTGCGTAGTATGACTCTGCCCCTTTGCCACAGTTGACTGGGTCAGGGGTGGACACTCGATCCAAACCAAAGCAGTCAGAATTCTCTCCCCAGGAAACTTTGTATTTGCACTGAGAGTCAAGTCTGCTAGGGTCTTGAATGGAGAAGATATAAACCTGGGAGTTGTGGGTGGCCATTTTCTCCCATGTGGTCGGGGGTGCAGTTTATAACAAAAGAGAAAATTGCAACAATTATGGAGAGAAAGGCAGCCAGAAGAGACCCAGTTCCCAGAGTCTGTGTCCTGGCTGCTCCCTGCCCTTAGGCCCCGTAGCCCATTTCTACATCCTTGTAAGACTTTCTGCTTAACCTGGCTCCGGTTATGTGTCTCTCATGTCCAAGAGACACATAATAACTAGCGAGAACGTGTGTAACAGCACTTGGCATGGTGCCCAGGAATTAAGCCCCGAATAAGTGGCAATTATTATTATCATCCCATATTAGAGATAAAAAAGTTGACACCGAGAGATTAAATAATTTGTCTCGTTGTCACACAGCTCTTTAGCAGTAAAGGTGATCTGAAATCCGGGTCTCCTCACATCTAGACTGAGGTTCTGTTCTGTCTGTTCTTTAAATTGTGAAATAAAACTTTCAGAATAGCGCATGGGTAGCTAAGTATCTAGGTGTAGTTAAAAATAACTCGCAGTGAACCTTGGTGTATCTCACCCAGGACAGGAACTAGAAAACTGGCTGTAGCCCGGAAGACCGTCCTGTGCCTCTCCCTGCCACGACTCCCTGCCAGAGGTAACCAATATCCTGTTTTTTGTTGAAATGGCTTTTAATAGTTTTTCCACCTACATGTGCACCCCTAAACTACATGATTTAGCTTTACTTGTTTTGGCATTCATAAAATGAGACTACATATTCTTTTATAACTTTTTAAAAATTTCAACACTGTACTTGTGAAGTTCCTCTATGCTGTTATGCATAGTTGTAATCCATTTATTTTCTTTCTTTCTTTCTTCCACAGTGGATTTATCCAAGCTACTGGTGACGAGCATTAGGTGATTTCCGATTTTCAGCCAGTGGTATTACCAAGGGCATCCTGGTCTGTATATGCTGGTGCATGTGTGCAGGAATGTCTACTGGGTACCTACTGGGAGTGTACCTGTCGTATCTGAGACTTCCTCTGCTCCACATACTTGGGGGTTTGGGTTCTCTCCCAGGCACATGCCAGTACCGGGGCCAGAGGCTGAAGAAAGTACTGTGTAGTGCTGTAGGACACATAGAGATTTAAAACAAAGTATCTTTCCTCAAAAACTGAAACATAGGGTTACCACATGGCCCAGAAATTCCACTCCAAGGTATCTACCCAAGAGAACTAAAAACATATGTTCATGTTAAAACTTGTACATGAATATTTATAGCAGCACTATTCAGAATAGCCAAAAGGCCCATCAATTGATGAATGGATAAACACGATGTGGTCTATCCATACAACGGGATATTGTTCAGCATAAAAAGGAATTAAATGCTGATACATGAGACCACGTTATGCCAAGTGAAAGAAGCAGGCACGGAAAACCATATATTACATAATTCTGCTTCCACGAAGTGTCCAGAATAGGCAAATTTATAGAGACAGGAAGTAGATTGTGGTTGCCAGGGGCTGGGCGAAGGGGTGAAGTGGGGAGTGACCCTTATAGGTACAGGGTTCCTTTAGGAAGTGATGAAAATGTTTTGGCATTAGTGATGTTGGTCTCACAGCTTGTGAATAAACTAAAAGCCACTGAACTATAGTCCTTAGAAGGGTAAGTTTTATGGTATATGAATTATATCTTGATGAAAATGTAACTAAAAACATAGTATCTTTGCTCATTCATTTACTCAAAACACGCGTATTATGTACGTATTAAGTACCTAAGATATGCCAGACATCCCTCAGCACATTGTTAGGAGACATTGGTCAGTGAGTTAGACGCGGCCCCCATGTGGGTCAGAACCATTGTCAGAGAGCAAGTGACACATTCAAGAGCGGTCACTGAGCAGAGTTTAATGAAGGGACTGCTTGCACAAGTATGGGCAGGGTTAAGAGGTCCCTGGGGAAGTGAGGCATTTCAGGGTTGGCAACAGACGGCAGCCATTATCGCCCCCCCCCCCCCCCCCCCCCCAGGCCTGGAAAGGCAAGGGGAGAAAAGTGGTTCCCGGAACCCAGCAAGAGCTGCAGGAGAAACTGCATCACAGAGGCTGTGGCAGAGAGGGGGCCGCCTACCCACGGCTCCCTCTCCCGTCTGCTGCTGGCGGGTATGGGAGTGTGGGCCACACAGACCCCATCGGTCAGCCTCCTCAGGCCTAGAGGACAGGGGAGAAGGCTGGAGAGGGACTCTGGAGAAGCAAATAGAGACTCTCTGTCCTCACGGACTTTCCATTTTCAGTGGAGAGACATACCAGAAAAAATAAAAGCAACAGAATGTGATAAGCAAACAGGCTGACATGAAAGAGAGCATCTTGGTGTGTGGGTGTGTGTGTGGGGCGCGGGAAGACGACACTAGATTTGCTGCCTGGGAAGGTCTTTCCAAGGGGAAGGAGGCGGTGCCGTTTAGCTGGGACCTGAAGAATGAGCGCCTAGGTGATTCAAGTGTTATTTATTGAGATGGGGAAGCTTGGAGGAGAATCAGCTTTAGGGGAGGAAATCAAGAATGCCCTCTGGGATATATTAAAGACAGAACATACACCAACATCGAAAAATAACAACTCAAGTTGGAGTGTGAATCCACGGGACTCGGGAGAGGCCACGGCTGCGGGCTGACACCCAGGGCCTACCTCTCGGAAGCCAGGACTTGCGTGGACTGCGCCCTCCCTGGAGGTTACACCAAGTGCTGGCACAGCGCGCTGGCTCGGGGCCTCCAGCCTGCTCCCAGGCCTCCTCCCAGCATTTATTGGGACTTTGCCACATCCCAGGTTCTTCCTTCACGAAGGCGAGAAGGGCCAGGGGAAGGGAGTATCCTTTCTGAACACCAGACGTGACACATCGCCTTGACCGGGCAGGAGCTTCAGTGTGATAGCTAGGGGGGCCCCAGGTCGGCCTGCCGACCACGAAGGGTCCAAAACCTACTTGGAAAGGCACCCAGGCCTGTGACTAATATGGTGGTGCTTCGGAGCACCCAGAGGGAAAAGCTGGCCCAACATCCTAGCTGGAGCCAAATCAAGAAAGACAGCAGGAGAGAAGTGAGTCTACAACTGGCACATTCTTCCTCACCCGGTGGGTCTTGTGGCATCAGCTGGAGTCCTCCTTCGGGTGCCTCTAGCCCGCACAACTTGGCACATCTCTGTATTTTCTTCCATAGAGGTCTCTCCTCTCTGGCTCCTGGCCCAGCCAGTTGCCCACAGACTGGAAAACAAAGGCTCACTGCCTTCCCTAGAGACCTGGGCTTAAGGGATGGGCCTTGAGCAGGCTGGGCGGATGCTCTGTTGATTTTTTTTCCAAGTGCAGAGAATGTGACAGCCAATTCCTGTTGGAAATGGCTTTTGTTTTCTTTGGAGCACAAAGCACTTTTCCTTTCTCGTGATTGTTTCAGTTCAGGTCATGTTTAGGATGGAGATGATTTGCTAACCTAATTGCTTGCCTTTTAGATCTGTGGTTCTTAAGCTTTGGGGGCACAGATCCTACTGCAACCCTGATAAAAACCATAGACCCTCTCCCTAAAACACACACACACACACACACACACACACACACACCCCTCCCAAATTTAACATTTAACATCAATCCTAGCAGGTTAAGATCCCTTGGGTTAAGGAAGGTCAGTCCTTCCAACTCCCCCACTCCCAATCCCCTCTGCCCCCTCTTTCTTTTCAGTCTGGATCTTAAAATTCCCTTTCTTTAGCACTTCTCAGGGGCCAGCATTTCTTGCCTGCTTTCTGCCTGAATTAATCCCAGGTACCCACTCTGAGGAGCAGGGGCCTTCACTAGCTTCAAGCTGCTTTTGGCTCCGAGGCTCCAGCAGAGCCTCCTTTCAGGCAGCAGAATATTCCAGTGGGATTTGTAAAACTTTTGTCTCATCCGTGCCTAGCTGTTACAGAGGGGGCAGACAGCAAGAGTCTCTGCAGATTCTAGACGAGGGGGCACAGCTTTGGATGAGACTAGGGAGACAGGCGTTGTCTGGTTTTGTTAAATTCCAGAAGCAAGTCACTTTGCCAAAATTGCCAAAAATAAAAGGACTGTCTAGACACATATTAGAAGCTCTCCTATGAAGACAGACCATCCTGAAGATCATGGATTTATGCTTAAATGGTGAGACAAAGGGGGTCATTTAAGTAACAAACAGGTATTGTACCTGCTGGTGCTCTAGGCGGATTCTAGGCGCCTGGGGGGGGGGGGGGAGGCGGGGGGCACGTGGTGAATGAGACAGACAAGGCACCAGAGAACTTTAGGTAGTGACAAGTGCAAGTATGAAAACAGGACGAAGTGATAGATGTGACCGTGCGGCCGCCACGACGAGAGAAGATGTCTCTGAGCAGGTGGCACTGGAGCTCCAGCCTGATTATTGAGAAGGGAGCATCCACCGGGAGGAAGCGAGCTCCAGGTGGGGAGGCAGCGGCCGCTACAGGGCCTTGAGGCTGGAACGAACTGGTGCGCGCGCAGAGGAAAAGAAAAGCGCTTGTGGACGGCGCGGTCCGAAGTGGGGAGGGAGGGGAGGGAAGGAGAGAGGTAGGCGGTGGGCAGATGGCTGTGTGCTTTGTCGGAAAGACGACGAAGGGTCTAGAGCAGGCGTCTGATGTGATGTCATTTGCAGTTTGGGAACGGGCCTCCTGGAGAGAAGCACATTGGGAGAGAGCGAGAGCGAGCGGAAGTGGAGGCAGCGCGAGGCCGGTCGTGGGGGCCAGGTGAGGGGGGGGCGGGGATGGCGGCTCAGACCTCTCGGTGGCGCTACAGTCGGAGAGAGGAGGAGGCTGTTTTCCAGGTGAACGCACGGGGTGCATAGTATAACGCATGGCCGTTAAGACTCCATGGAAACTTAAGTTTAATACGTTTTCGAAGGGCCAGGGCTATGTTGTTCTCGCTCTTGGCCAGTCCAAGGCTTCCTGTTCGTGCCCTTCCAGGAAAAACAATGACAAAGATACAGATCCTCCAGAAGAGAAAGTTGCTTGTCTGTTCCTGTCTCTGCAGAATGTCAATGTGCTTGGCAGGCAAGAGGAGGGGAAGGACAGCGGATATGTATTAAGTGCCGACTGCATACCTTGATCTCATTATCTAAGAACCCTGCAAGCCTCACTTTTTTTTTTTTTTTTTTTTTTGAGATGAGGAAACAAGTTCAGAGAGGTTAGTTTAATTGTCCAAGGTCACATAGCTAACAAGTGACAGGGCTGGGATCCAAACCCAGGTCTGAGTCCAGTTCCTTCCACATCGGGCGCTGGGCTGGTGAGACCAGGTGAGCACACTGAGTAGGCCTGCATGGCCCCGAGGCTCCCCAGGGTTTTAGCTACTCCTCGGATGAAAGCTGGTCTCTGTTGGGGGTCTGCTGACTTTTCCAGACCCTGGGGGTGTGCTGGGTGCAGTGATGTTGAAGAGGCATGTTTTAAGACAGTCCCAATGGTCGGGAGATTTCCCAATGCCAGCGAATCTAGTAAAGACAGAAGGAGTTTGGGTCTTGAGACAAGCTCATTAGCACTCATTACGTTTGGGTGAAATCAATTAGGGCTAACTGGAAGGTACAGCCTCTGCTCTCTGTTGACTCTTGAAATGAGAGACTGATGGTGGCTACCAGTTATCATGCAGGCGTGCTCCGGGGCAAAGACTCTGATGACAGAGTCTAGGCTGTGAATCCTGCCCCTGCTGCTCTGTGGCCAGTTGCTTGGTAGGAGGACTCCGAAGGGTTCTGGAGGGTGACTGTGTGTGTCACCTAAGACCCCTGTGGGTCTCAGGCAACTTAGAACGGACCGGGCCTTACAGGTTCCACCCGGCCTGACTGCCCAGGCCTGCGCCAGAGAACGACCGGGCGACGTGCCCAGTGACGGCACAAAGGAAGAGCCTCACACCCCGGGTTACACCCAAGGTTACGCAGAGCAGCATGACACTGTGACCTTGTCTTCGGTGCTTTTGCCATCTGCTGGGTGCTGCCTACTAGACTACAAGCTCAGTGCGGGAGGCCTTTTTTTCTCTCTTCTTGTTTCCACTGTGCTTGAGTGGGTTACCTGAGGTTGGCTGACAGATATGTCTGGACCCTCCAGGACTGGACATGTCAGTGGGAGTTAAAAGCCCAGCAAGAGGAAACCAAGGCATTAGGAAGAGTACGTTTTAGGATCAGGTAAAAACTAGCTGCCAGCACAGGGAGGGAAGCCTTGGTTTTCCCATCTGTGGAATGAGGCGATGAGGCATGAGGTCGTGCACCCAAGTGCTTAGCAGAATTCTCGGCACATAGCGCTCACCAGAGTGAGTGCATAGCGCTTCTACAACCACCCCCGGCGCCTTGCGTGGTTCTTCATGTCTCGGTGGGAACTTTTACATTTTTTTTGACTGTGACCCGCACCACAACCTTCTAATGTGTGTGCATGTCTCTTTAAATATAACCGAACTATAAATTTTGTGAACTAAGACCCTTACTATGTGTGATGAACTTTGACGGTTTGCATTGTGTTCAGTTTTGTTGAAACAATCCTGAAGGGGCAAAGGGTTACTTTCTGGGGTGATGGACATATTCTGTATTTTGATGAAGGTGGTGGTGGCATGGATGTCTTTGCCCAAAATCGTTGAACTCTATATTAAAATGGGTGCCTTTTATTGCGTGTCAGTTAGATCTCAGTAGATCTGCAACCCTCTAACTTTTATTGAGACACAATTCACATTTCACAAAACTCGCCCTTTTAAAGTGGATACTTAAGTGATTTTTAGTATAGTCACAGAGCAACTGTGACCACAGTCCAAGGTCAGAACATTTTCATTACTCCAGGAAGAAGCCCTGTACCCATTAACAGTCACTTCCCATCCCCCCAACCCTAGTCCCTGGCAACCACTAATCTACTTTCTGTCTCTGTGGATTCGCTGGTTTCAGTCTTGCGTGGCCGGGAGAGCAGCCTTTGAAGTTAGACTGGTTACTGGGCCTCTCAGGGGCCACCACTCACCACAACTGGGATTTCTCTATTTGGTCCTGGCACTGGGTGGTGAACTCCAAGAGCATCAGAGACGCTGGCAGATGACTCACATCCTGTGTCCCCACCTCCTTCCTACACAGACCCCAGGCCTGTTCAGTCCTCCGGAAGTGCCCCTTGCTCTCCTGGTGAAGATCTGGACGATGATGCACCAGTGAAGGAGTGGAGAATGGACTTTCCAAAGTCCATGGGCAAACCCATCACAGAAATGCAAAGAAGTAAGTAAGGTCTCAGAAATGTGTCCAGCAAGGTGGGGGTTGGGAGTGGACTTGGAACAGAGGTTGGGCAAGATGAGTAAGTTAAGGGGCTGTTACCAGCCTCCTGGACGACGGGGGACCTGGAGGTGGCTCGTGCCCCATGTATCTGGCTCTTTCCCACACCAAGACTCCACCCAGGACTATGGAAATGGTCCTCACTCCCTCCACCCCCACTGCCTTGGAAAGGTGTGGCCAAAGGAACAGCTGAGGAAGGGAGAGGTTGAAAAGCAAAGGGGCTAAGTCTACAAGGGGGGTGGATGGGGGGAAGGGGAGCAAACCCACAACTGGCTAATGACTGGCACTGGCTCTGCAATTACCTGGAAATCGGTCTGCTACAAGTGCTTTCAAAAGAGACATGGAGTCTTCTCAGGGACCACCTGGAGAGGTGAGAGGAAAAAGTCCGGGAGCTTTAGAAACCCTTTTTAAATTCTTACCAATAGGGATGGAGGTAGGACTCCCGTGATGTCTAGGGAATGAGTGCACAAGCCACTTACATAATACAGTTATCATGTGTGATTGTCTCTAATAAGCCTGGAAGGATTCTCACTAACCTGCCAGTAACCTTAAGGGAAAGGAGTTTCACTGTCTACTTTTTTTTCTTTCTTTTTTTAAGAATTGTTTGCTATTTGCATAATTTTTTAAAAAGATATATTTTTACTCTTTGTTTAAATAGGTGATACATTCACATAGAAAATCTTCCCATTCTTGCCCTCATCTGCAGAGACACCCTCTCCGCATGCTGCAGGTGAGTAATGTTCTTAATTATGTATCTTTCCAGAATTTCTTTATGCATATTTAAGTAAATTTATATAAAGGTTCTTTTTTTTTTTTTAATAGCACGTGCAAGTGATGGGAGGGGCAGAGGGAGAGAGAGAGAGAGAGAGAGAGAGAGAGAGAGAGAGAGAGAGAATCTCAAGCAGGCTTCATGGTCAATGCCAAGCCCAAGGTGGGGCTTGATCTCGTGACTGTGAGATCATGACCTGAGCCAAAATCAAATGTTGGATGCTCAACTGACTGAATCACCCAGGTGCCTCTATATAAAGATTCTTAATAAAACTTTTTTTGAACTCTATCTCTGGGAGGGAAAATTTGAATTCAAACCAATGACTAGACATAAGGACTCTGGAGATTTCCCATATGAAATATCCACAGGCAGCCACTGGGAATGAGGTTTAGCCCTCCAAAGGGAAGAGAGCATTTAGACATAATATATGTAAAACAAAAGTGATAAATGGTCACGGGCCAAGAAATACAATAAGAAGGAAAATTACTCCAAATCTCTCCACCCCAAAATAACAATAATTAACATCAATTGAACATTATTCTGGACCAGTGATGTCTAATAGAACTTTCTGTGATGACATAAATGTTTCCACACTATCGAAGTAACCATTAGTAACATATGCCTGTTGAGTGCTTGAAATGTGGCTATTGCAGTTGAGGAACTGAATTGCTTATTTTGTTTTTTTTTAATTAACTTTAACTTAAACATACATAACCCTGGGTGTCTGATGCCTGCTGTAATGGACAGCACAGTTCTACCCCCTGCTGAGTGCGTACACATGAGTGGAAAGATGTAAAAAAAAGGCTGCGGATGCTTGGCATTGCCCAAACACATAATCATGATTACTAATTGATTTAGTAATTCTATTTCTAGGAATTATGTTTAAAAAATGGTTATGACTGGGGTGCCTGGGTGGCTCAGTTGGTTGAGTGTCTGACTTCGGCTCAGGTCATGATCTCACAGTTTGAGAGTTCAAGCCCCGCGTCAGGCTCTGTGCTGACAGCTCAGGGCCTGGAGCCTGCTTCGGATTCTGTGTCTCCCTCTCTCTCTACCCCTCCACCACTCACACTCTGTCTCTCTTTCAAAAATAAATAAACATTAAAAAAAATGGTTATGACTTTGTTCAAAACTGAGCTCTGAGAATGTTTATTAATGAAAAACTGGAACGCTGTAGGGAAAGTATTTACTGACATGGGAATATGTTCACAACTGTCTTTTGAGTGAAAGGCAGGTTATAAAGCAGGATGATTTCATTAAAATGTAGATATAAATAGCCTAGAAAGATATATTTCAAATGTCTCAGTACATGGCAGGCACACATCATATATTTTTATACGAACGAGTGTATGTTAATAAGAGTTAGCACTGGGTGATGAAATTATGAGTGATTTTATATGTGCTTCTGCTCCCTTATTGTATTTTCCCACTTTCTGTGGTGAACACATTGAAAAAAAAAAAAAAATTCCTGAACAGGGGTGCCTGGCTGGCTCAGTCAGAAGAGCATGCTGCTCCTTTTTTTTTTTTTTTTTTTTTTTTAACATTTTATTTTTTGAGAGACAGACAGAGACAGAGCATGAGCAGGGGAGGGGCAAAGAGAGAGGGAGACACAAAATCCAAAGCAGGCTCCAGGCTCTGAGCTGTCAGCACAGAGCCTGATGTGGGGTTTGAACCTACAGACGGAAGATCATGACTTGAGCCAAATTCAGATGCTCAACCAACTGAGCCACCCAGGGGCTCCGTAGAGCATGCGACTCTTGATTTCAGGGTCGTGAGTTCGAGCCCTACTTTTGATGTAGAGTACTAAAAATAAATTTAAAAATAAACTTAAAAAAATCTGCAGAAAGAAGTATAGTTGCTAGGTAATAATATTTGAGAGCTGGAAGGAATTTTGAGATGAAAGCACATTCGGCTAGTTAAAGGCGGAAACCCAGGTTTCCCGACTACACACAAACAATTTCTAGAGCCAAGGAGAAAAGGTTGCTGGATTGTCTCCTGTTCTGGATTATCCTGGCCAGGACAAACTCTCTCCGTGTGGCAAACCAGGCGTGGATTTAGAGAGGAGAAGACAAAGGGTATTAATGCTCCTCAGCAAGGTATAAAATATCACAAAAAATCTCTCTTAACAAACTATGGGCATTGCAATCTTTGCTCTAGCTGGGCCTGCCTCCCCTGTGTTGGGCCCTCTGTTGTGACTCCAGCCGGACACCCTCCAGGACTCCCTATCCGGTCAGCGTGGGGGAGAGAAGTCTCTGTCCCTTGCAGGAGGAAGTTTTCTGGTTGTCCCCATGTTTTGGCTCTTCTTCAAAGCCTATCCTTTTTCAAAATTCTTAGCTGAATCACTAAGTCTCCACCTCAGATGTCCTTTCTTTTTATTCAGCCCGTGCTTTTGGTATTCATGCTCCACATTGAAACTTTATTATGTGAAATGATTATTACTACCTCAGAGGTCTTAGTTCTGTGACTTAGTCACACTTTTTTTTATCCCACTTTTTTTTTTTTTAGTACCAACTAGGTCCTAAGCTCTGGTGAGTACAGAAATGTACAAAAAGTATTTATCCAAGAGAAGTGAGAACACAGACCCACCAAAAAACCTCTGCAAAAATGTTCACAGCAGCTTTATGTGCAATAGCCAAGACTGGTAGTAACAAACCAAATGCCCATGCACAGGAGAACAGATAAATAAATTGTGACATAGGCATGTATTGCTTAGCGATAAAAATATGGACCAAGGGCTTGAGTAGACATTTCTCCACAGAAAATGCGCAAATGGCCCACGAGCACATGAAAAGATGTTCAACATCACCGATCATCAGGGAAATGAAAGTCAAAACCCTAGTGTGATACCCCCTCACACCCACCGGGATGGCTCCTGTCAAAATCCCCTAGACAGTTACAGGTGTCGGCAAGGATGTGGAAAAAGCGGGCCCCTGTGCGCCGCTGGTGGGAATGTGAAATGCTACAGCCGCTATGGAAAATAATAGGGCAGTTTCCCAATTACTTATGTTCACAACAGACAAAAGGTGGGAGCAGCACCCTGTCTGCTGATGGATGAACATATAAACTAAACGTGGTGGATGCATATGATGGGATAGTGCTCAGCCTTGACAAGGAAGGAAATTCTGACACAGGCTGCAACATGGGTGAACCTTGAGGACATTATGATACGTGAAATAAGCCAGCCACAAAAAGCTAAATACTGTATGATCCCATATCTAAAAGAGGTAATAAAGTAGTTGAGGGGTGTGGGGCTGGCTCAGTCGGTAGACATGCAACTCTTGCTCTTAGGGTTATGAGTTCAAGCCCCATGTTAGGCGTAGAGATTACTAAAAAAATTAAATAAATTAGCTTAAAAAATAAATCAAGTAGTCAAATTCATAGGAACACAAAGTAGAATGGTGGTTACCAGGGGCTGGGGGGAGGGGGGAAAGTTGTTGTTTATGAGTGTAGTGTTTCAGTTTTGCAAGATGAAAACATTCTGGAGATCTGTTGCACAACAGTGTGAATGTGCTTAATGCTACTGACAGTACACTTAAGTATGGTTAAGTTGGTAGATTTTTATGTGTGGGTTTTTTTTTTTTAATCACAATTTAAAAAGCTGTCAAGGTCATCAAAAATGAGGAAAGTCTGAGAAACTGTCAGAGAAGAGGAGCCTGAGGAATATATATGATGACTGAATGCAACAGAGTGTCCTGGATGGGGTCCTGGGACACAAAGAGACATTAGGTAAGCTGAGGAAATCTGAATCAACTATGGACTTTAGTAAATAATGATACATCAACACGGGTATGTTAATTGTAGCAAATGTACCATACTGTGAGATCTTAACAGTAAGGGAAACTAGGGGTGCCTGGGTGGCTGAGTTGGTTGGGCATCTGAATCTTGATCTCAGCTCAGGTCTTGATCTTGGGGTTATAAGTTCAGGTCCTGCCCTAGGCTCCATGTGAGGTTTGGAGCCTACTTAAAAAACAAAGGGTTCCTGGGTGGCTCAGTAAGTTAAGCATCCGAGTTCGGTTCAGGTCATGATCTCCTGGTTCATGAGTTCGAGCCCTGCATTGGGCTCTCTGTTGTCAGTGCAGGGCCTGCTTTGGATCCTTTGTCCCCTCTCTCCCTGCCTCTCCCCTGCTTGCGCGCGTACACACACACACACACACACACACACACACACACGTACACACACACACCCACACACACACACACACACACACACACACACACACACCCTCTCTCTCTCTCTCTCTCTCAAAAATAAAGAAACATTAAAAACAAAACAAAACAGTAAGGGAAAGCCCGCCTGGGGTATATGGAAACTTTTTTTTGGTACCTTTTGACCACCGTCACCCATTTTGCCAACCAGCCCCCCCCTCCCCCCCCTACACACACAGCTCTGGCAATTACCAGTCTGTTTTCTGTATCCATGAGTGTGGTTTTTTTTCTTTGCTTGTTTGTTTTTAATTTTTATTTATTTTTATTCTCTATACCCAACATAGGGCTCAAACTCACAACCCCTAGATCAAGAGTTGCATGCTCTACTGACTGAGCCAATCAGGTGCCCCTGTTTGTATGATTTTTTAGATTCCACATATGAGTAAGATTGGACATAATTTGTCTTTATTTCGTGAAAAAATAGAAAATCTGAAAGACTGATTATTAGAAAAGAGATTAAACCAGTAATCAAAAACCTCCAACAAACAAAAGTCCAGGACTAGATGGCTTCACTGGTGAATCCTACCAGACGTTTAAAGAATTAATACCACTTCTTCCCAAACTCTTCTAAAAACAGAAGAGAGAACACTTCCAAATTCATTTTATGAGGCCAACATTACCCTGATACCGAAACCAGACAAGGATGCCACAAGAAAAGAAAAATCCTTGACAAAATATTAGCCAACCAGATCGAATACATGGAAAGGAGCACACGTCATGGTCAACTGGGATTTATTCCAGGGATGCAAGGATGAGTCAACGTATACAAATCCATCAAGAGGATACATCACACTGACAAAGTGAGGGATAGAAGTTACAGGATCATCTAAATGAATGCAGAAAAAGTATTTGATAAAATTCAACATCATATATGATAAAAACAAATGGCGAGTCCAGAGGGAACCATGCCTCCACATAATAAAGGCCGTATGTTTATCCAGCCAGCAAAAAGAGTGAAATCTTGCCATTGGCAACAACATGGATGGAACTAGAGAGTATTACGCTAAGTGTAATCAGTCAGAGAAAGACGAATACCATGTGATTTCACTCATATGTGGAACTTAAGAAATAAAACAAGCAAAAGGGAAAAAGAGAGAGAGGCAAACCAAGGAACAGACTCTTAGCTAAGGAGAACAAATTGATGGTTACCAGAGGGGGTGGTGGTTAGAAGGATGGGTGAGATAGGGGATGGGGATGAAGGATGAAGGAGTGCGCTTGTCCTGAAGAGCACCAGGTGTTTAAAATAAAAACTTAAAATAAACAAATACATACATGCGTGCACGCATGCATACTGTATGTGACAGGCCCGCAGCTAACATCATGCTCAACAGTGAAAGCTGAGAGCTTTTGCTCTAAGGTCAGGAACAAGACAAGGATGCCCACTCTCAACACTTTTATTCAACATGGTATTGAAAGTCCCAGCCTGATTATTTAGGAAACGCTTTGTATTATCTTTATAATTTTCTATAAAGGTAAAACCATTCAACAAAATAAAGGCCTTTAAAAAAATAATTCAGGGGGCACCTGGGTGGCTCAGTCAGTTAGCATCAGACTCTTGATCGTGGCTCAGGTCATGATCTCACGGTTCGTGGGTTCGAGCCCCACATCAGGCTCTGCACTGACAGTGTGGAGCCTGCTTGGGATTCTCTCTCTTCCTCTCTCTCTGTCTCTGCCCCTCCTGAGCATGCGCACGTGCACCGTCTCTCAAAACAGACAAACAAAATAAAAAAAATAATAATTTAGGCTCTGCCTTGGAGGAATGTGGTGGCTGGGGGCATGAACTTGGAGTGGGTTTCCTGGGTTCAAACCCTGGCTGTACCGTGACCTGGCTGTGGGCCCTAGAGAGAGATGTAACCCTCTCGGTGGGACAATGTCTTCTTCTGGAAAGTAAGTGGTAATACTAGGACCTCCCTCAGGGGGGAGCTGTGAAGACCAAATGAAATACTCCACACAAGTGCTCGGCACCACCCTTGACTCTTCTATAAGAGTAAGAAATCGCAGCAGACAGATCAGTGGCTGAGAGTGCATTTCAGAGCCAGGCAGTCTGGATTCAAATTCTGGTCTCCAGTGTCTATTTATAAATTTGTGGGCCAGTCATTTGGACCGAGCCTCAATTTCCTTAGCTATAGAAAGGGCTGAATAACGCCCACCCACAGGGTTGTTGGGAGGATTGAAGGAGCTCCGTGCACAGGGTGAGCGCTGGCTCAGTGGTTGCTGCTGGAGTTGAGTAGATGTGCAGTAAGAACTCAGGGGAGGAGCAAACAAAACCGCCCGGGCGTCCACGGAGGCTGCAGAAAGGGGCCCGCTCTGGCTTCTGGGCTGAGGCTGCTGATGGGCTGCTTTGCAGTGCTCCAAGGTCCCATGTGACCTCCTCCCCCACCCCGTGAGGTCCTCCCAGGTCCCCAGCTTTGGAACAAAGCCTCCGCCTGCCGTTCTGCCACTGTTCTCTGTCTGAACTCTGATTAGGCCCTTATCTCAGCGGCTTTGCCCTGCTTGGCTGCCTGTCACATTCAATTCCATTCCAGGCCTTTCATCCTGCCCTGGCCCGAGTGTCCCTGAGTGTGAGGTTGTGGGACATGGGGCCTGGTCTCTATCGTCCTTGATTCCCACAATCCTAAGCACCGGTTCCAGAACACAGCAGCCGCTCAGTTCATGGCGGCTGAAGAAAATAAAATGAGAAGCTAACTCCCAGGCCTTGTTGTGGTTGGTTTTCAAGGCACCGAGAAACACCGGCGTACTCCCCCCTCCTCAAAAATACCTCCTGTCTCTGGATTCCCTCAACCCCCAAATTCTACAATTAGAGCTTCATTGCTTTGGCTTAAACCAAATTGGGGACCCCATACTTGATAAAAATGCAACATTCTGTATCATTCAGAATCCTGGCAGCAAGCAGAAGGCACACTCAAAAGGGTTTAACTAAAAACATAAAATAAGACAGTTAGTGACAGGAGTGTTTACAGTGAAGTGTGCAGGATGGAAGCTGCTGGCAGGGATGGTGAGGCACCCTGGGATGTGCGACAGCAGGCAGCTGGTAGCACCCTAGGGCAGAGGAGCCAAAGGGAGCCTAATGGAAGCTGAGCCACGGAAGGGCCGCCTTGAGGGAGCACCGATGCCGTGGTGATGCAGACACTGCCCAGTGATGCGAGGCTGCAGCGGGGACTAAATATCTCCTTGTTCCTCTCCTCTTGCCCTCAGATCTCTCTGCAGTGCCCCCCCCCACTCCCGCCCCGCACCATTGGCCACCCGGAAGCCGGAGGGTAAGGGGGCCCAAGGGTCCAGGCTCCCAGGGACGGAGAGCGAGAGAAAATGGATCTGGGCGGAGGGTAGAGGAGCAAACCGAGAACGATAAGCCTTCAGAAGTGACGTGTTTCAATCTTATCAATCGTGTGCAATTCAGCATAAATGACCGCATCCGATCCTTTAAGAAGACGGAGGGGTAAGAGACCAGGGTCCTGAAGATTTAGAAAGAGAAGAGCACCGCTGTTTGGGGAAAGCGTACATCCCCTTATGAGAAAAGGCAAACCTTGCCTGTTTCCTGTGGTGGTTCTAGAATTTCCATATGTCTGCACACTTGTTCATAAGGATGGTAATCTGGGGATGGGTAGGAAACCACCATTGAGCAATCACATGCTCCACTGAGGTCTGAGTAACTAGGGGTGGTGCTGAGGAGGATTACGGAGCATTAAGTTTCTCCCCCATCTCAGCCATTCCTTGGGCTCCTGCACAAATCTTTGTCATCGCAGGATTTCTGGGAGCCTCAAAGATGCTAAGGTGACGTGTGATCCTGAGTTCTGGGAGAGGTGATCTGGGAGACATCCTTGACCCCAGGAGCCCCCTCACCAGGTCCACCCTGGGACCAGTGGGCCCCACTGTGGGAACTGCCGGGATTTGGGTAGATGGTCTTCAAATCGGTGTCTGGGCAGTAGGGCAAATGGGATCAGTGGCTAAGGCTGTTGGGGAGCGGGGCGGGGGGGGGGAGGAGCAGTAGAGGAGCTCAGGGGCAGAGGAAGGGAGCCTTAGTGTGGGATGAGGCTCCCTTGGGGCTGAGAAGGGCCAGGGAATCATCAAGGGCCTTGGCACAAAAGTGGGATCCAGGGAGCAGGAGTCTGGGCATCACCCACTGTAGCTTGTTGGGAATAGAGGAACTCGGGCCACACCCCACGCCTCCTGAATCAGGATTTGCATTTTCACCAGATCCCTATGTAATTCTGCTTTGTGTAGTTTGAGAAGCCCTGCTCTGCTGAGCTTGTCTGCTCTTTTCCCCTCAGTGCAGCTGAGCTCTTTCCCCTCAGGGCCTTTTTCATTCAGAAAGTCATTCAACAAATGCTGAGTGACTGGTCCTTGCCTAGTACTGGGATTACAGAAATTAATAGCAGAGAAGCAAGTAGGAAACCACAACCCAGTATGGAAAATGCTACAGTAAGGATGCCATCCGTTGTCGGGTGGAGGAGGACCCGCAAGCTATGGTGGGGATGTGTGGCCAGGGAATGCTTCTTGGAACTGCGTCCCTCCACCCTGCTCCTGACGCACTACTCACTTGGCCCCAAATCCCCCTCCTCTGACTCTTTCACTGTTTGTGTGCTCCGTTTCAGTTCATTATCTAAGCAGTGCTCCTCTTGTTTCCTCCCACTCAAGCCCTAGTAGGGCCCTAAATTCTGAATGTGAGAGGTTGAATGAAGGGATGGATGGATGGACGTATGGGACAGATTATCAGTACAGCAGGGAACAATGAGACCCACTGCACTTTCCTATCACCCACCAACCTGCTCTGCAGACCTCCTTATCCATCTCGTCCTGTCTAGATATTTTTGAAACGTGAGTGTTTATTTCCTCGATTATGGGTTTTTCGAAGGAGCACATCAAGCATGCTAGGAGTTCTTGCAAAGAAAGTGGTTAAAAGTGAGGCAGCTGAGTGGCTCAGTTGGTTAAGTGACTGACTCTTGATTTCAGCTCAGGTCATGATCTCACGGTTTGTTAAGGTTGAGCTCCTCAGCACAGAGCCTGCTTGGGAATCCCTCTCTCTCCCTCTTTACCTCTCGCCCGCTTGCACTCTCCCTCTCTCTCTCTCTCCCTCTCTCAAAATAAATAAATAAACTTAAAAACAGAAAAAAAGGAAAGTGGTTAAAAGCACAGACACAAGCCAACATTCAAATCCTTATTTACTAGGTCAGTGACTTTGAGCATGTTTCTTTACCTCTCCTGACTCAGTTTCCCCACCTGCTAAATAGGGATAATAGGAGTACCACCCTTATAGTGTTGCTGAGCGGGGGTCACATGAGTGATCTGTAAAGTGCCTAGGACAGTCCTGGCACTCGGTAAGTGCCATGAAAGTGTTTGTTATTCATGAGAACTTGCTGTGTGTCGGGCCTGTGATCCACTGGCCTGGTCTCAGGTAATCAGGAAGGCCAAGAACATCCTCTGTGAAAGGCAGACAGTGGGAGGCCGTTCTTCCCCTCACACACATCAGAGAGTCTGAGCTAAAGGAGAAAGGTCTTTGTCCCCAGCAGGTGGCTTGCCTGGAGCCATCACAGTCTGGTAACCACTTTCATGGGGACTAGAAAGACCTTTTCCCCTGTCGTTCTCATCAGGGCTCTGTGATTGATTCTCTTGTCAGGGACCTCCTCCTCTTTGAAGCCCCCCCCCCCTCCCCCCGGGGCTGGGCCTTTCCACGTCCTCCCCCTGCTAATGGGAAGCCAGTCAGTTGGCTCTGGCGGGCAGATGACGAAACCCAGGCTTGGCTGACTTTGAAACCAATTTGTAGAGTTCACATTTAGTGAGCTCTGAAGGCCAAAGGGCCAATGTTTTTAACTTGGGAATCCTCCGGGCCTTGATTGGATCTGTGTCTTCTGAGTCTCTGGGGCTCCCAGCTGCCTCCTACACGTCTAATGGAATAAGAATCAGAACATGCACCTTGACCTCTGAGACTGAGTAGTGTCGTGTGGAGGGGGGTTCTTACCTTGGACCATTTCAAAGACATTTGGCTGACCCTGCAGCTCTGAGATGTTCTTGGAAACTTGGGGGATTTGTTGCCATGGCTTTCTAGCCAGGCTGCCTGTGATGTTGGGGGAACAGGAGAGGTCTCTGCCTTTCAGCCCAGGGCCCGATTGAGCAGAAGGAGGCACTCGGTCTTGGGGAACAAGAGGGCAAGTGACGCTCTTGGCCAGCTTGGGAAGTCTCAGAGGAGCTCTTGAGGTGGCTGCTGGGCCAGAGGTTGGGGGCAGAGCAAGCTGAGACTGTCACTTTCAGGGGCTGACTGTGGGGTCACAAGGACAGTGTAAAACTTCAGTATTGCTGGAGTCTTTCTTTTTTTAAATATTTTATTTTTAAGTAATCTCTACACCCAATGTGGGCCTCGAACTCACAACCCCCAGACCAAGAGTTGCATGCTCCACTGACTAAGCCAGCCAGGTGCCCCTGGAGTTTTTACTCACTGCCAGCAGATGTTGTCAGCTGAAACCGTTGGTTGTCACTTCCAGCACCCTACCCACAGCACTGTCTGGGTCATGTGGGTAATAGGCACCTGGCTGACCTTGACTTTTTCAATCTACTGTTCCGTGAAGGAGCAATGACACCAGACTATCTTGGCCTTCACAGAAGACCCTCGGGTGTTTCTTTTTCTCTGTAAAATCTTTTTATTTCAAAACAATTTCAATTTCAATTTTACAGAAAAGCGGCAAACATAGCATATGTATGAAGAATTCCCATATGCCCTTCACCCAGATTCACTGTTCACATTTTGCTGCATTTACTTGCTGTCTCTCTTTCCATATGTGTGTGTGTGTGTGTGTGTGTGTGTGTGCGCACGCACATATGTATATGCAGAATTTTTTTTCTGAACCACTCAAAACTAAGGTGTAGACACATTTACCCCATAATACTTCAATGCATATTTCCTAAGAATAAATATGTTTTATTGCAACACCACAATATGATTATAAAATTCAGAAGCGTTAACATAGTACTGATCCAATACTATTATTTAATCTACAGTTTGTATTCCAATTTGACCAATTTCCAGTAATGTATTTTCTAGCCACTTTTCCCCCCATCCAGGATCTAATCCAGGACAAGCATTACATCTTGTTGTCAGGTGACTAAAAGTCTCTAGAAATGCTCCTTAATCTATCTTTGTGTTTCATGTCCTCGGGAATTTTCCAAATGAAAATCAACCCGAAGACATTCTTGAGGCTGTAACTACTCTAAATGCTAACTCAAAAACAAAAAAATCCTTTCCAGTTGTTGCCTTTGAAGCCTCAAGACAGGTGGGTTTGACAACGATCTATTTTGGTCATGCCTGGCCCTTTCTGGCGTTTCCATCTACACTAGTCTCAGATGATCCTGGGCTTTGGTCTTGGGTACACAGTAGATGCTTAATAAGTACTTGCTGATTTGCCAGGAGACAACATGGATTTGGCTACTGGATCAAATAACCCCAGTGACATTCCAGGAGGATTTTGCTGATGTAGATAGGGGGACAAAGCGTTTGCTCTTCCAGAGGTGAATACCAGGGGCAATAATCCAAGGACAGCAGGAAGGCTGTATCTTTCTATTCTGTAGTTCGCTTAAATTCTCCTTCTCCTCGAAGTCCCCAGCAGGACAGTCGGGAAGCTCCACTGCAGGTTGTTAAATCCACCAAGTGGTGGCAGGGTGCAACCTGGTGCTGTTACAATCCTGTAAACCCTGCCACGTATTTTTTGACCTCTTGCCTAGGGTCTATAAATTTAGATCATCTCCGCAGGAACAACAGAGAATGGAGCTTTGAAATCAACCTATTTGTGGTTGCCAGCCTCCAAGATGTCTCCAACCTGCCTCCCCTGCCATCTGCCCCTTGCACACCCCCTCCCACATGAATCAGGGCTGGCCTATGTGAACGACAGAACTTGGTAAAGGCAACAGTTGTCTGCCTTCTGAGGCTAAGTCGTAAAAGATAATGCAGCTTCCACCTAGGTCTTTTGGCTAGCTTGTTTTAGAGGATGACTGCTATTTTGAGGACACTTGGGCATCCCTGTAGGGAAGCCCATGCAGAGACGAACTGAGGCCCCACCCAAAAGCCGGCACTAACTTGCCAGTCATGAGTGAGCCACCCTAGAGGTGGGTCCCCCAGCTCCAACCCAGCCTTCAGAGGACTTCCGCAATGACCAGCGTCTGACTGCAGCCTCCTACTCAAGTTACTCCCAAATTCCTGACCCACAGGAAATAGTAAATGATTAGTGAGAGATAGTAAATGATTAGTTGTTGTTTTTTTAATTTTTAATGTTTATTTTCTGAGAGAGAGAGAGAGAGAGGAGAGAGAATGAGAGGATGAGTGGGGCAGAGAGAGAGACACAGAATTCGAAGTAGGCTCCAGGCTCCAAGCTGTCAGCACAGAGCCTGATGTAGGGTTCAAACTCACAAACCACAAGATCCTGACCTGAGCAGAAGTAGGGTACTTAACTGACTGAGCCACCAGGTGCCCCTGATTATTGTTCTTTTAAGCCATGAAGCTCGAGGTAATTTTCCGTGCAGAGATCGATAATTGTCACATTATTCTATTGAAAAGTAAAAGGGTGCCTGGGTGGCTCAGTTGGCTGAGTGTTTGACTCTTGATTTTGGCTCAGGTCATGAGCTCAATGAGATTGAGCTCTGCATCAGGCTCTGGCCTGGGCATGGAGCCTGCTTGAGATTCTCTCTCTCTCCCTCTTGCTTTGCCCCTCCCCTGGCTCGCATTCTCTCTCTCTCTCTCTCTCAAAAAAAAAAAAAAAGTATAAAGGTACATATGACCCAACAATTCCATTTCTAGATATATGTCCAAGAGAACTGAAAACATCTATCCAACAAAACTTGTACACTGTGTTCATTGAGGTGTTATTCACAATAGCCAAAAAGTGTCCAAGCTCAAATGTCCACCATCTGATGAATGGATAAATGAAATGCCATTCCATACAATGGACTATTATTCAGGCATAAAAAAAGATTGGAGTGCAGATTCATGGTTCAACATGGATGAACCTTGAGGACATCAGCCCCAGTGACATAAGCCAGTCACAAAAGACCATATAATGATTCATTTGTATAAAATGTCCACACTAGGCAAATCTATAGGGACAAAAAGTGACTTAGTGGTTGCCTGGGGCTGGGGGATATGGGGGAATGGGAGGTGACTATTAATGGGCACAAAGTTTCCTTTCAGAGTGATGAAAATATGAATTGTACACTTCATATGGGTGAATTGTATGGTAGGTGAATTATACCTCAACAAAGCTGTTACAAAATTATAAAGAGACAAACTATACAGGGACCTCATAAGACTTCTGTTCCTGTTCTTTTTAGTTAAGATATTAGTGTCTGTGGGGTTCTTGGAGAAGGTCCTAAGGGACTCACCTGGCTACAAGGTGGGAAAGAACAGCTAGAATTGAAAGGGAGGAGCAGAGGAGATGGTCTGCTAAGATAATTAAAGGATAACTCTAACCTTCCAAATGCTATACAGTCAGAATCATGAATCATAATCCCAACAAGATTAGACTTTGGGGAGGAAATTAATAATAGAATCTGGATTCTTCATTAAGTCCTGGTGAGAATGTTATGTTTCCACCTCTGACGAATGACAGCCATTGTCAAGTGCAGTGTTCCTCCTCCACCTGCTGGAGCTTTAGCTCAGATGCTAAGCTCATCTTTTTTTTTTTTAATCACCCCAGACCACTGATGTTTTAGCCCAGAGTCTTTATTTTGAACTTTGTTTTTAAAGTAATCTCTATGCCCAATGTGGGGCTCAAACTCATGACCCCAAGATCAAGAGTTGCATGTTCTTGGGGCACCTGGGTAGCTCAGTCAGTTGAGCATCTGACTTTGACTCAGGTCATGATCTCCTGGTTTGTGAGTTCGAGCCCCGCGTCGGGCTCTGTGCTGACAGCTCAGAGCCTGGAGCCTGCTTCAGATTCTGTGTCTCCCTCTCTCTCTGCCCCTCCCCCACTCATGCTTTGTCTCTGTCTCAAAAATAAACATTAAACAAAAATTTTTTAAAGCGTTGCATGTTCTACCAACCAAGCCAGCCAGATGCCCCTCAGAATGTCTATTCTGAACGCTATTAAGTTACTGGTTAGAAATGGTCACTCTCTCTCCCGTTTGGTATATGAATACCAATTTGTTGGACTCCAAAAAATTTTATAATCATTACTGTTTAAAACAAAATTTGGTTCTACTTATTCCTATCTCCTTTTTCAAAATGTTCTTTAGGGGCGCCTGGGTGGCGCAGTCGGTTAAACGTCCGACTTCAGCCAGGTCACGATCTCGCGGTCCGTGAGTTCGAGCCCTGCGTCAGGCTCTTCTGGGCTGATGGCTCAGAGCCTGGAGCCTGTTTCTGATTCTGTGTCTCCCTGTCTCTCTGCCCCTCCCCCGTTCATGCTCTGTCTCTCTCTGTCCCAAAGATAAATAAACGTTGGAAAAAAAAATCAAAATGTTCTTTATAAATAATTCTTTATTTTTCAAAATTAGCTTTTCTAATTTTAGACACCAGGGATAATCAAGGTGACCTGTAATTATTTAGCATAAATAAAGGGGCAAGCAATTAAGAGTTCTTCTTAATGACATGGTATTTAAGCTAAATTTGTAGCCCCCTTTTACAGATGAGGAAAGTGAGACCCAGGGACATTTCATGACTTGCTCCAAATGACATGGGTAATATAGATCCTCACTGGGATTCACAATCTAGAATTCTCACTGTTATTCCACGTTGCCTCTACTGGCATGCGATGGGACTGAGTAAAATGGATTCAGTATTTTATGAATGGCACCCATGCTGACCATACCCTACCAAAAGTATCAGAGCTGAGATTTAATTATTCCATCCAAATGAAATCATGAATACATAACAAATACATTCATGTGTATTATATCACCAATGTAACAAAATAAACTCAAATTCTTTTTTTTTTCAGCCTTAGTTCTTAGTCTCTTATGTTCAAGTGAAGAAATTTAAGGTCATTTTAATTGATGAATGTTTACTCTGGGATCTAGAAGTCTGTTAGAACTCCTGTTTATAAATCTGCCGAATGAACTGTGCCAGGAGTTTACGCAAATCCTTCTTTTGGCTGTTATTAGTGTCTCCAGTAAGCTTTTTACATTTATGTATGTAAAAAATGCCTTTCTATCATCAAGGTATGTTGGGGATTTCTTTTGATGGGCTGGAAGAGTGGCAGGGGAGATTTTAAAGAGGTTCTTAAAGATGTTCAGGGCTGGTACCAGGGTAAAGCAAGTGCAAAATTTGAGAGAGCACCCAAAACCACAGTAATCAAGAAAAATGTCATTTTACTGGAATATTTTTTTAAATCAAAATTAATGCAAAAAGATCCATGATGAACAAAACACCAATATTTTAAGTGAAGGTAGGTCCCAGCATGGGTGGGACCAGGAGAGGGCAAGTGATATGAATTATACAATTGCAGAGTTGCACTGACTTATTGAAAATTTTAATATTTGGTTCATCGTAGAGCTTTTTCACCTTAATTTTTTTTTTTTTTGTAAAGAAAAATATGGCAGTTGGCACAAAAACAGACACATAGACCAGTGGAATAGAATAGAGACTCCAGAATTGGACCCACAAAAGTATGGCCAACTAATCTTTGACAAAGCAGGAAAGAATATCCAATGGAAAAAAGACAGTCTCTTTAACAAATGGTGCTGGGAGAACTGGACAGCAACATGCAGAAGGTTGAAACTAGACCACCTTCTCACACCATTCACAAAAACAAACTCAAAATGGATAAAGGACCTGAATGTGAGATAGGAAACTATCAAAACCCTAGAGGAGAAAGCAGGAAAAAACCTCTCTGACCTCAGCCGCAGCAATTTCTTACTTGACACATCTCCAAAGGCAAGGGAATTAAAAGCAAAAATGAACTATTGGGACCTCATGAAGATAAAAGGCTTCTGCACTGCAAAGGAAACAATCAACAGAACTAAAAGGCAACCGACGGAATAGGAAAAGATATTTGCAAATGACATCAGATAAAGGGCTAGTATCCAAAATCTATAAAGAACTCACCAAACTCCACACCGGAAAAACAAGTAATCCAGTGAAGAAATGGGCAGAAGACATGAATAGATACTTCTCTAAAGAGATGTATCCAGATGGCCAACAGGCACATGAAAAGATGCTCAACGTCGCTCCTCATCAGGGAAATACAAATCAAAACCACACTCAGATATCACCTCACGCCAGTCAGAGTGGCCAAAATGAACAAATCAGGAGACTATAGATGCTGGAGAGGATGTGGAGAAACGGGAACCCTCTTGCACTGTTGGTGGGAATGCAAACAGGTGCAGCCGCTTTGGAAAACAGTGTGGAGGTTCCTCAAAAAATTACAAATAGATCTACCTTATGACCCAGCAATAGCATTGCTAGGAATTTACCCAAGGGATACAGGAGTGCTGATGCATAGGGGCACTTGTACCCCAATGTTTATAGCAGCACTTCCAACTATAGCCAAATTATGGAAAGAGCCTAAATGTGCATCGACTGATGAATGGATAAAGAAATTGTTGGGGCGCCTGGGTGGCGCAGTCGGTTAAGCGTCCGACTTCAGCCAGGTCACGATCTCGCGGTCCGTGAGTTCGAGCCCCGTGTCGGGCTCTGGGCTGATGGCTCAGAGCCTGGAGCCTGTTTCCGATTCTGTGTCTCCCTCTCTCTCTGCCCCTCCCCCGTTCATGCTCTGTCTCTCTCTGTCCCAAAAATAAATAAACGTTGAAAAAAAAATTAAAAAAAAAAAAAAGAAATTGTGGTTTATATACACAATGGAGTACTATATGGCAATGAGAAAGAATGAAATATGGCCCTTTGTAGCAACGTGGATGGAACTGGAGAGTGTTGTGCTAAGTGAAATAAGTCATACAGAGAAAGACAGATACCATATATTTTCACTCATATGTGGATCCTGAGAAACTTAACAGAAGACCAGGGAGGAGGAGAAGGGGGGTGGGGAGTTACAGAGAGGGAAGGAGGCAAACCATAGGAGACTCTTAAAAACTGAGAATAAACTGAGGGTTGATAGGGGGTGGGAGGGAGGGGAAAGTGGGTGATGGGCATTGAGGAGGGCACCTGTTGGGATGAGCACTGGGTGTTGTATGGAACCTATTTGACAATAAATTTCATACTTAAAAAATTTAAAAAGAAAAGAAAAGCGTGGCAGTAAAATAGTATTTATCTTGATTTCTGAGATTTGTGGCGGCCTCTTCAATTTCACACAGGAGGCGAGTGCGTCTCCTGTCTCACCCCAGCCCTGGCCTGCACTGGGCCTGAATCTTTCCCAGGGAGAGCTAGAAAGAAGTTCCCACACCCTGCGCCCCAGGCACGCCTGGCTTTGGGGAGCTGAGTGACATACGTCTCAGGAAAAGTTCTTTCCCTAGTGTCACTGGTGGTGAGAGGAAGCTTTTTTCAACCCTCTCTGTTGTGACACGTTTACCAGTTTATGGGGCACATCTGGCAGCCTCTGGCTAGTGAGCAACTTCCCAGGTAGAGTCATGGAGTCAGCTGAGCCCACAGGCCAATGGGAAGGGAGTCTTTCCGCTGAGTTTGCACATTCCCCAGCTGAAAAGTAAGATTTCTGAAGAGTCCTAATGAAGGCCCAAAGAACTGAAAGTACACATCACACACTTAATAATACTTGTCAAGTTGAATTAAACTTGGCTTTTGTGTAACCTGAATGTCCTCACATGCTCCGTGTTTCTGGGGTTACTCTTCCTCTAACAGACACACGAGAGGTTTGAAGGCTTGCGTAAACGTTGGGGTGCTCCACGATGAGAGAAGGATAGTTTGCATCATCTCTGTTCTCAATTTCTGCTGCTGTGATTCTCCGTCTTGCCCCTCTAGTTGTGAGGCTTTTTACCCCCGCGGATGCTTTTCTCCCCATGCTCCCCAAGACTCCAGTAACCAGGCTCTTTGTGAAACAGCCTTTCCTGAAGTCTTGTGGGAAACAGAAGGGCACTACAGCATAGTCCTGGACAAGAAACCGTTTAAAATTAAAGACATTTATGGGTAAACAAAACCTAGGAGAATTCATAGACAACAGATCTGCACTACAGGAAATGCTAAAGGAAGTTTTTTCAGAGTGAAAGGAAATGATACCAGGTCAAAATTTGGATCTTCAGGAATAATGAAAAGCACCAGAGATAGTAAATATAAGAATAAATATAAGGGGCGCCTGGTGGCTCAGTCGGTTGAGTGTCTGACTTCAACTCAGGTCATGATCTCACAGTCCATGGGTTCAAACCCCACATCAGGTTCTGTGCTGACAGCTCAGAGCGTGGAGCCTGCTTCAGATTCTGTGTCTCCCTCTCTCTCTGCCCATCCCCCACTCGCATTCTGTCTCTATCTCTCAAAAATGAATAAACACAAATTAAAAAAAGAATAAATATAAGAAATCACTTTCCTCTCCATTTCTTAAAATACTTATAAATGTTTAAAGCAAACATTTTTAAAGCTTCACTTTCTCTCTCTCTCTCTCTCTCTCTCTCTCTCTCTCTCTTTCTGGTGAGAGCTCGTGGGCATGCAGGGGAGGGGCAGAGAGAGAAGGAGAGAGAACCCCAAGCAGGCTCAGTGCTGACAATGCTGATGTGGGGGCTCAATCCGTGAGATCATGACCTGAGCCAAAATCAAGAGTCGGATGCCCAACTGACTGAGCCACTCGGGTGCCCCAAAGCAAACATTTTTTTAAAAATAGAATTTAGACACATTATTTTTAAGTTTATTTATTAGTTTTGAGAGTGGGGAGCAGAGAGAGAGGGAGACTGAGAATCCCAAGCAGGCTCTATGCTGTCAGTACAGAGCCCCATGCAGTGTTTGAACTCACAAAACCTGAGAACGTGACCTGAATCAAAATCAAGAGTCAGACGCCCAGGTGCCCCCAAAACAAACATTTTAACATTGTATTGTGAGGTTTTTAACTTACATAGATGTAACACTTAATACATATTTTGCATGAAGTGGCACAATATTAATTCTAAATAGACTGAAATGTTATGGATATATATTATATTTCTATGGTGATCACTTCTTAAAAATGCAAAGAAGTATAACAAAAAAGCTAATTGATGAGGGTAGATTTCTAATAAATATTCAATTAGCCCAAAAAGAAGGCAAGAGAGGAGGAACAGAGGAAACAACAACAACAACAACAACAACAACAACAACAGGAGATAAAGAGGAAAAAAAAATAGTAAAATGGTAGACCAACATTCAACCATATCAGTAATTACATTAAGGTTACTAGTCTAAATCACTTCAATTAAAAGGCACAATCTGCCAGATAGAAAAGCACGGCCCAACAATACTGTCTATGAGGGACACATAAAAGACGTTGATAGGAAGCAGATGAGAAAAGATGTATCATGCAGACAGTAAGGATAAGAAAGTTGAAGTGGCTAAATTAATATAAAATGAAGTATTAAGATGGAGACTATCATCAGAGATTAAAAAAGAAACCTCATAATAATAAATATCACCAGGAAGGTATAATAAGCATACATTACAGAGTTTCAAAATACATGCAGGAAAAACTAACAGAATGACAGAAATAAAGGGAGAAATACACAAATACACTATTGTAGTTGGACATTTTAACACCACTCTCTCAGCAATTATAAAAAACAACTAGACAAAAATCAGTAAATACATAAAAGATTCAAACAACACTTTGAACCACCTCAATCTAATAAATATTTATGGAACAAAGTACCCACCAGAATACACATTATTTTCAAGTTTAAGTGCCCTTGATATATTCACCAAGGTAAATCACATTCTGGGCCATAAAACAAATCTCAATAAATTCAAAAGGGCTAAAATCATATAGAGTATGCTATCTGACAACCATGGAGTTAAATTCCAAATCAATAACAATGTATGTAGAAAACCCCAAATACTTGGAAATTAAACAGCACAGTTCTACATAACAAAAAGTCTACGAAAATCCCAGAGAATATTAGAAAATATTTTGATTTGAATGATAATAAAAATAAAACATACCACACTTTGCAAGATGAAACAAAGCAGTTCTTAGAGATGTATTTATAGCTGTAAAACCTAATATTGGGAAAAAAAGGCCTAAGTTTCACTTTCGGAAGCTAGAAAAAGAAGAGCAAAGTAAACCTAAAGTAAATGATAGGAAGGAAATGATACAGAAATTATAATTAGAACAGAAATTATAAAATAGAAAGCAGATAAATAATAAGTTTAGCAAAGCCAAAAGCTGGCTATTTGAGAAGGTAACAAAATTGATTAACCCCTAGACAGACTGACCACCTTCCCCCTGCCCCCCAGTAAAAGAGAGAAGACAGACTACCAATATCAGGAAAAAAAGAAGGCATATCACAGTGCTAAAGATATTAAAAGGCTATTAAAAGGATGTCATAAACAAGTCTATGCCAATAAATTAGACAATGTAGAGGAAATGGACAAATTCCTTGAAAATTACACCTTCCAAAACTGATATAAGATAAAATAGAAAATCTGAATGTCCCTTTATTTTATTTTATTAAAATAATTTTTTTAATGTTTATTTATTTTTGAGAGAAAGACAGAGCACGAATTGGAGAAGGGCAGAGAGAGAGGGAGAGACACAGAATCTGAAGCAGGCTCCAGGCTCTGAGCTGTCAGCACAGAGCCTGACGTGGGGTTCAAACCCATGAACCATGAGATCATGACCTGAGCTGAAGTTGGACACTTAACTGACTGAGCCACCCAGGCACCCCCTGAATGTCCCTTTAGCTAGTAAATAAACAATGCATTATCAAGAACTTCTTGCAAAGGAAACTCTGGGCCCAGATGGTCTATTCATGAATTCTATTAACTATTTAAGAAAAGTATTACCAATGCTACAAAAACTCTTCCAGAAAATAAAGGAATGCTTTCCAATTTGTTTTGTGAGGCCAGTGTAACCCTGATACCAAAACTTGAAAGACATTAGAAAAGAAAAAAGAAAGAGGGAGAGGGAGGAACAAAGGAAGGAAGTTAAAAACCAGTATCTCTCATGAACATAGATGCAAAAATTCATAATAAAATGTCAGCAAATAAAATCTGATGGTATATAAAAATACATCATAACCTATGGGATTTCTCTTAGGAATGCAAAACTGGTCTAACATTGGAAAATCAATGTAATGCACCATATTAACAAAAAGAAGGAAAAAAAGATAATCGCTGGTAGAAAAAACTTTATATGTTTTCGACATCTATTCATGACAAAGCTCTCAGCAAGTTAGGAATAGAAAAAAAGTTTCTCAATGTGAAAAAGCATATCTGTGAAAAATCTAGAGCCAACATCACATTTAATGGTGAAATATTGAATGCTTCCCCCCCAAGCTTAGGAACAAGGCAAGTATACTCTCACCTTTGGTATTCAGCATTGTACTGGAGATCCTAGTCAGTGCAGTAGCACGGGAGACATAAAGATTGGAAAGTAAAAAGTACTCTATTTGTACATGACATGATTGTTTATATGGAAATACCAAGGGGGGTGTCTGGCTGGCTCCGTTGGTAGAACCTGTGACTCTTGATCTTGGGGTTGTAAGTTTAAGCCCCCATGTTGGATGTAGAGATTAACTTAAAAAAAAAAACTACTAAGAGATCTACAACAGAACTAATAACCAGAATTAGCAACTTCACACGATACAGGGCTATTATTTTAAAAATCAGTTGTATTTTTGTATATCAGCAGCATACAGGTGGAAAAAAAAATTCCACTTACAATAGTATCAAAAAACAGGGGCACCTGGGTGGCTCAGTTGGTTGAGTGTATGATTCTTGATTTTGGCTCAGGTTATGATCTCATGGTTTGTGGGACCAAACCCCACATGGGGCTCTGCGCTGATAGTACGGAACCTGCTTAGGATTCTCTCTCTGCTCCTCTCCCCTTTTGTGCTCTTTCTGTCTCACTCTCTCTCAAATAAAAAACAAACAAAAACATACACTGCTTAGGGATACATTTAACAAAAGACAAGTCCTATACACTGAAAACTGCCAATCATTGCTGAGAGAAATTCAGTAAGACCTAATAAATGCAGAAATATGCCATGTCATAGCTTGGAAAACTCGGTATTATTAGTCAATTCCAGTGTATTGGTATGTAGATTTAACAAAGTCTCCTTCATAATCCTAGCCACCTTCTTTTTTAAATGACAAATTGATTCTAAAATTTATGTGGAGGACCTGGAATATCCAAAGCAATACTGAAAGAAAAAAAAAGTGTAGAACTCATCCTATTTCAGGATTTACCTTGAAGCTACAGTAATCGGACAGTACGCAGGGCACCTGGGTAGCTCAGTTGGTTGAGCGTCCGACTTGGTTTCAGCTCAGGTCATGATCTCATGGGTTCATGGGTTTGAGCCCTGTGTTGATCTTCACGCTGACAGTGCAGAGCCTGCTTGGGATCCTCTCTCCCTCTCTCTGCTCCCACCCACCCCCATCAAAATAAATAAATAAACTTTAAAAAGACAGCATGATTCTATCATAAGGATAACCATTAGGTTAATGGAATAGAATAAAGAGTTCAAAAATACACTTAAGTGGCCATTTAATTTTTGGCAGGTACCAAAGCAATCTAATAGGAAAGTCTTTGCAATAAATGATGCTAACAGCTGGATATCCCTTACAACATTATCTTGTACTATATACAAAAATGAATTTGAGGTGGATCATAGAGCTAAGTGTAGTAACTAACAGGATAAAACTCCTATAAGAAAAGCTAGGACAGCATCTTCATGACCTGGTGATAAGCAAAGATTTTTTTTTTAGACACTCAAGAAAATGAATAGGCAGGCCATAGACTGGGAGACATTATTTGTAAAGAAAGCATTTATCTGACAAAGCATTGGCCTTTAGGACTTTAGGACACCTATACTTCAAGAGCAAAAAAGACAAACAACCCAATAAAACAATGGCTACAATTTGAGCAGACACTTCACAAGGGAAGATAGATGAATGGCCAGTGGGTGCTTGAAAACGTGCTCAATATCATTAATTATCAGAAAGAGTGCAAATTAAAACAAATGTAAAATGAGGTACTGCTATATACCCACCAGAATAACTTAAATTAAAAAGACTGACAATACTAAACGTTAGCAAGGGGATTGAACAATATTAACTTTCTTATTTTGTTAGTGGGAGTGTAAAAACATGTAAGCACTTTGAAATAAAGGTCTGGCAGTTTTGTATGAAAGTAAACATACCCCTATGACCCAGCAATTTTGGTTTTAGGTATTTACCCAAGAGAAATGAAAGCGTATGTCTACAAAAAGACTAGTATAAGAATGGTAATAGTATTTTTCTTCATAAAGCCCCAACTGGAAACATCCCAGATGTCAGTCAACAGGAAGATGTACAAATTGTGATATATTCATGCAATGAAAAGGAACAAACTACTTATGCAACACCATGAATGAATTTCAAAAATATTATGCTGAATGAAAGAAGCTTTAGACAAGAGAGTACATATTGTATGATTGCATTTACATGAAGTTCTAAAGCAGGCAAAACTCATCTATGGTAAAAAAAAAAAAAAAAGATGAGAACACTATGGTTGTGCAGGGAGGACATTGACTGGGAAGGGGCACAGGGAACTTTCTGGATGATAATATTTTATATTTTGATAGACGTTTGGGTTATACAGATGCACGCATTTCAAAAACTCATTGAATAATAATACTGTTAACATGAATGCATTTTACTTTGTGTACAGTTTTCCCTCAAAGAATAAATAGTAAATTTTGTCAGTGATATATATATACTGAAATGTTTTTGGGTGAAGTATAACGCTAGGGAAAGTGCACCTTACATTGAAATGCATCAAAAGGGGAGGCAAATGATGGCTTCATGGATGGGTAAAGGGATAGATACATGACAGAGCAAATATAGTACAATATTAACTTTTTAGTACAATATTAGTTTATAATATAAGTGATTCATATAGAGGATGTTCACTATATGATTATTTCAACTTTCTTTTTTTTTAAAGATTTTATTTTTAATCTCTCCACCCAACGTGGGGCTCGAACTCACAACCCACAACATCAGGAGGCATACGCCCCACGATCTGAGCCAGCCAGGCACCCCTATTTCTATTTTCTATATTTGAAAATTTTCCAAATAAACTGTTGGGAGTGGGGGAGTGAACACTAGGCACGTCCAAATACGTTTGTGGCAGCACTATTTGTAATGGCCCCCAAATGGAAACAATTTCTATGCCCATCAACAGAAGAGATCAATCAATTGCATTACAATCATATAATGGAATAGTCTACAGTAGTGAGGATGGAAGATGGACTGGACGCAACAGTATGGATGACCGTCACAAACACAATGTGAAATGAAAGAAGTCAGATGCTAAAGGCACAACTCATTTGTATAAAGTACAAAAACAGGCAAAACTAGTCTGTGCTGTTCAAAGTCAGGATAGTGATTGCCCTTGGGTGGAGTCATGATTGGAGGAGAACATGACGGGGGCTCCTGGGGTTCCTGACTTGAGTGCAGGTTATGTGGGTTTGTGAAAATCCACGTTTCCCTCTGTATCTACTATTACTTCAACAAAAAGCTCAAAGAAATTAGTGTTAGACCTCACTGTTCTTAAAACAGGTTCCTCAGCCTCGCCCCACCTCTGGGAATTCTGTGCCAGCCATCTTTCTCCCATCTCTCTTCTCCCATTTCCCAGGCTCTGACACGCCTGTCTTCCTCACCTGCCGGGGAAAAACTCAGTGCAGAGGAATTTAATTCTCAACCCCTACCCTAGTCGAGGCTCCAGGATGGAGCCAACTGGAAAAGGCTCATTCATGACTTTGTCTAAGTCAAGGAGCCATGCAGCCCCAAGATAAATTCCTTTGCTTCCTGACAACAGTAATTGCTACAGGCATTTTTTAAAAGCAAAATTTGTTTTCCCTCTATATCAGTGTCTCCATCTTCCCCTTCTACCACCCTCAGTTTATCCCTTTCATCCTCTTCTCTTTAAAGTGGTAGCGGCATCTTACTCCCTTTGCCAAATCTGGAAGCAGTGACTTGCCTTAGAGATTGTCCTAGTGCTTCAGCTCAGGGCCAAGATTCCCTTGGCTGGTAAGTCAACCTCCAGACCCCAGCAAATGGTCGGGTGTAGGGGTAGAGGTGGTCAACTGGAGGAGGGGAAGGAGAGGCATGGTGGGGGGAAGGGAACCAGGTACAGAATAGCAACAGGAACCGATCCCTGTTCTTCCCAATCTTGCTATCTGTTGAGAAGTCAAGGTGAATACACATCTAAACAAAACAAGGCAACTATTTAATTAAGCATTTCTTCTATTTATCCGATGGGTCAATTTTCGGTCTTCTTGTTACTTGATCAGTCAGAAGCATCTGATACAAGTGATCTCTCCCTCTTCCTTGAAACGCTTCTGGGTTGCTTCTTACCTCCTTGTCTGTTCCTTCTTAGTCTCCAGTTGGTTCCTGTTCATCTCTTTGACCTCTAAATGTTAGAGTGCCCCAGGACGTGGTCCTTTGACCTCACCTCTTTAGCTGCTTTGACTCCCTGGATGATTTCACTCAATATTTGTGGCCTAAAAAATACCATCCACACCCTAATGACTTCCATATTTGTGTTTCCAGCTAGATCTCTCCCCTGAACTCCACAACTGTGTATTTATCCACCTACTCACTTAGATTTTGGATAGGCATCTCAAATTTATCGTATCCGGTACTGAGCTCCTGATAGCCCTCCTTCAAACTGTCCCTCCACCCTTATCTCGATAGAGCGTCCATCTTCCAGATGCTCAGGACAAAAACTTGGGTGTCATTTCTGACTCCTCTCTTTCTCTCACTTCCCATCTCTAATCTGTCAGGAAGTCCTACTGAGTTAACATCAAAATACATCAAGAATCTCACTGCTGTCACCACTGCCCTCCATCCAAGCTGCCATCATTTCTCACGTGGATTATAGATAGCCTCCCGACCTTGTCCCCTTTCAGCCTGCTCTCAACACAACCACGAGAGAGACACTATTAAAATGCATGTCTGCTCAAAACCCTCCAGTGGCTTTCCATTTCACTCAGAATGAGTGCCAACACCCTGCCAGTGGCCTGCAAGGCTCCGGAGCCTGGCCTCTTCTCTCTCACTTCATCTACAACTGCTCTTCCCTCACTCACTCTATTCCAGCCACACTGGCCTCCTTGTTGTTCCTGGAACATACCAGGCACGCTCCTGCCCCAGTGCCTTTGCAGCTGCCCTTCCATTTCAAATGCCCTTGCCCCACATGGCCGTTCTCATGTCTATAGATCTTAAGTCTGGTACTATTTTCTCAGCAAGGCCCACCCTTGCCACCCTGCCTGAAAGTCTACACTTTCTCAGATATTCTCAATCTTCTTTCTCTTTCTTATTTCTCTCTTTAACACTTACTGTCACCTACTATGCATATAGTGTCATGTACTTATACTCTTTTTTTTTTAAAAAATGTTGATTTATTTTTGAGAGAAAGAGAGAGAGAGCATGCATGTGCAAGCAGGGAAGGGGCAGAAGAGAGGACAGAGAGAATCCCAAGCAGGCTCCACACTCAGCATGGAGTCTGACATGAGGCTCGATCTCACGACCATGAGATTATGACCTGAGCCGAAATCAAGAGTCAGGTGCTTAACCAACTGAGCCACCCAGGTGCCCCATTTTGTTTCAAAGTAAGCTCTATACCCCATGTGGGGCTCGATCTTACAGCCCCGAGATCAGGAGTCACATGCTCTGCCAACTAAGCCAGCCAGGTGCCCCCTATATTCTTTAATGTCTGTCCTCCCTCAACTAGAACAGAGTCCATGATTATATAGAATACAACAGTCCTAGTGTAGGCATCTAATATCTGCTGCATGAATGAATGCTTATTTCAGAATGGCCTGAGAGGTGCTAACAGGTAAAAGGAGGTAAGTCAGATTAGGGAAGGCCATGGGAGACTGCAGATATCTGGAAGGGGATGGAATTTCCTTCAGTCTTTGGAGAATGAGGACTCCTTAGAAGGATGAGGATGAAGAGAGAACCCTTGGCATAGAGTTGCAGAGTACCCGTTTTGGAATCACCTGGCTTGGGTCTACGTCCTGTCTCCATCATGTAGTAGGTATAGACGAGGTAGTCTGTTTCTCTGGATGCCAGTTTCTATGTCTGTAAAACAGAGATTCTTCTCTGGGTCTCAGTTTCTGTATCTATAAAATAGAGATTACCGTCGTACCTACCTCATAGGGGTGCTTGGGTTGTTTTAGGATCAAATGAAATAACGTATAAATAATGTACAGTGAGGGCAAGGCACTTAGGAAGACGTGTTCAAAAAGTGCTACTTTTTTTTTAAGTTTATTTATTAATTGAGAGAGAGAGAAGGAGAGAACCAGCTGGGGAGGGGCAGAGAGAGAGAGGGAGACAGAGGACCCGAAGCAGGCTCTGTGCTGACAGCAGTGAGGCCGATGCGTGGCTTGAACACTCGAACTGCGAGATCATGACCTGAGCCGAAGTCAAACACCCGACCAGCTGAGCCACCCAGGTGCCCCGAAAAGTTCTACTTATTGTTGTCTAGAGCTTAGAATCCCTGTGAGCTAAGACTTCATGTTGAAGGCATTGTAGAGTGTTTCAAACTGGCAACAGAGTTAGAATGAGTTGGGCTTGAGCTTTAGACACAAGAGGTCAGCCCCTTGTGATGGAACAGCTTCTTTCTCAGAACTGTCAGTCCCTGGACTCAACCAGATGGGTTGAACCTAATCCCTGTCCTGCATTAGTTAGGATGGCGCTGCTTACAAGCAAAAAGGGAATCAGAATTAGGCGCAAATATGGCATAAGGCCTCTGCTGGGAGGATGAGACAGCTCTCAGCTGTCTGTTGCTGACACAATCAGAGCAAAGAGCAGTGATTCACTCCAATCCTGTCATTGAACTCAGGATTTTGGCCAAGTGTAGGTTTGGGGGTTGGTCGGTGGATTATTTTTTCCCCTTCCTGAGTTGAAAGAGTAACTCTGTGTTTCAAAAAGGCACTTTCTTTCTGCAGAGAAATTCTGTGGTGAGAGCTTGCTGGGCTTGGTGTGGGAAGAACCACCTTTGCTTATGTCTGGGAGAGAATGAAATCTAGCGCCCCTATTTTTTTTTCCCCTCCCACCCAGTAAAGATGCAGAGCTGAAAGGTGTCTTTCAGAAGGGCCAGAGACAAGGGAGTTGACTCGTAGGTAAGAGGACGCTGTACAGGAGGCCAAAGAAGTGGCTTCTTGTTTGTTAGCGTAGGTTTGTGGCAAGGAGGTCTGTGAAGCCCTCCCCCAGAGTACCCTGGACTAAACAGAACAAATAAAACCTCTATTTGTTCATCTCTACCCTGGATTTAGATGGTGCTTTATGGCCAGGGTTATTGGGATCAGCTGAAACCCAGGCTGATGTTTATTCCTGGGATTGCAAAGACAGACAAATACCTCTCTGTCCTTCCATTTTCCAGGCCAAGAGGGCAGGAGACAATTTCAATCAAGCAGGCAAGCGGTGAAGAATTATTTTTTAGGTGCCCACTGTGTCCCCAGTGCTGAGCCACCTAAATATAAATAGAAAAAGTACAAAATTCTAGCTCCAGCCCTCAAGGCACATAAAATCGAGCCTGCAGGAGGAGGCTGGGGGTGGGGGTGGGGAGAGACCAAACAAATTCAAGAGAAACTGTTAACAAACAGCAGTGTGAGGTACTAGGAACTAATCTTGCAAGAGGTAAGAGAGGAGGGAGGTAAGGAGTGGGAGTTGGGGCGCTCTTGGAGGAAGTTCGTAAGACAATTAACAACATGGTGAAGGAAAGCCTATCTGTCTTGTTCTCCGCCGTACCCTGGCATGTAGCATAATGCCCAATGCGGAGTGGGCATTCAGTAAATATTTGAGGAATGAATGCAGAAGGAGGGGGGTGATATTAGAAGGATAAACAGGCGAAGAGGGAGGAGGGCATTCCAGCGTGAGGAAAGGCCCAGAGAAATGGTAGGATGTCTCGGTGAGACTGGTTTAACCACAGCGTAGGGTGTGTAGTGAGGAGTAGTGGGAAATGAGGTTAGATATGGGGCCAGATGGGGGAGGCTGGAAAACGAGACCGAGAAATTCAGAGATGAGTATTCCTTCATTCCTTCCTCAAGCTCTTACCGAGCGCAGACCATGTACTAGGCAAGGGAGAATAGGAGGGATATAAAGACGAATTAAAGGTCTTACCATCCATTGGGGATAGGTGGAATATCTGCACTTTATTGTTGCAATAAATGATGTGATAGTGATGGAATGGATGAAATATTTTGACATTCTAGTCACAGTTTGGTTGCAAGAAGTTCAGGCCATGTCAAACTTGCTCAATTTAACTAAGACTCTATTAAAAGGTATATTAGACAGCCAAGGCTAGGAAGTGGACTTCAAAAGTGACAGGAGAGGGCTCAACCTGGTAAATTGGAGGTTCTCCTCCCTGCCTCTCCCTCTGCATTGCCTCATGGGTGGTCTCTCACCTCTGCCCCTCTCTCTGTGTATGCTCCATTCTCCTGCTTCCCTCCCTTCCTAAGATTTTACTTGGTGCAAGCTTACACTCTGACACCACAAGACCCTCCTGCTCCAGGGCCGGCCATCATCATCTGCTCTCTGAGCCTTTTAGGGCAGCATATGGAGGAAGCAGACGCTGATTGGCTCAGCTTAGCCTGTGGATGGGTATGCCTGGGTCAGGTGATCACTTAGAACCAATCAGCTATGGTCAGAAGGCAAATCATGTGATTTAAACATGACTGCCTAAGCCTACCAAGAACTGCAGATAAGGGACATTCCAAAGAAGGGATATGGACTAGAGGGCAGTAATAGACAAGCCTAATTCCTGCTGGTTAACAGTGCAGGGAGCAAATCAATTCAGCGGGTGGGGTTGGTAAAGGGGGAAGACTATCAGACATAAACAGAATCTGATTGAAAGGTTTGAATTAGGGGCACCTGGGTGGCTCCGTTGGTTAAGCTTCTGACTTCAGCTCAGGCCATGATATCACCATTCAGGGGTTTGAGCCCCACCTCAGGCTCCGTGCTGACAATGCAGAGTCTGCTTGGGATTGGGATTTTTCTCTTTCTCTCCCCCTGCCCTCTGCCTGTCCCCCACATTCTCTCTCTTTCTCTCTCTCTCAAAATAAATAAATGAACTTTAAAAAATAAGTAAACAAATAAAGGTCTGATTTAGTCCTAGGAGAAAAAAAACAGTTCCCAGTTGTGGATGAAAGCAGTATTTTAGAGCAGTTAGACTGACTGTGGCCCATAGGTCAGAAACTGAAGCGACCCAGACCATCAAGAAAACTTTTGCCTGATCCAGAATGGAGCAGTTTAGAGATAAGGATTTTAAAAATAAAAGTAGCCTAAATTGTTATAGGGCAGAGTCAGCTTGTCATTTATTGCTATAACCCTGTCCTCATAGTCAGGCTCAGAGAAGAAATTCACTACACAGTTGTCAGAATGAATCAAATTTCCCTAAAACCCAGACAAACAACTGAACATATTGCTATTTGTATTCTGTTAGGGACAGAGCCAGGACCAGGAACACAGAACAAAACAAAGCAAAATTCAAAATATGATTTTTCTGATTCCTGATGCAGGGCTCGGGTCACTGACTGCAGACTTGGTGAGAAGCAAAAATGCGGCAGAAGGAGTCTGGGCCAGGCTGCCTGGCAGAGGGCTAGATGGACAGATAGCGCCGTGCCCAGTGGCCCAGAGGCAGATCAAAGCCAGCTTCCCCAGCACGGGCAGCAAGCATGGCAGGAATCTGGGGGACCTCTCACCCAGTCCTTCACCCATGCTCACAGATGGAAAGCCACACCATTAGTGGCCACACCTTTGAGCACTGCCGCCACACAGGCAGCTGTGACGGATCTTTCATAGTGGAGTGTGTGGCTCTCTCCAGACAGGCAGCTTTGATGCCAGTGAGCATGGCATTCCTGGCCGGACCACCTGGCCTCCCAGCCCAGGTCTGCCTCTTGGGCAAGCTGCCTAACTACTTAACTACTTCGTGTCTCAGTTTCCTCCTTTGTAAAACAGGGATAATAAACCTCCTTAGAGGGTCGATGAGAAGATTCATTGAGATGATATCTGCAAAGCAATTAAAACAGTGCCTGGCACATTTTAAGCCATCATGATTACTATAATTGGTACAATAAAAAAAAAAAAAAAACAGACTGCAGAGAAGAGCTTCCCAGACTAGAGGGTTCTGGAGCTCCTTTAAAACCTGCATAACCCACCAGTTAGTGGCTATGATTTGGGTCTAACACCCATCCCTTCTTTCTTCCAGGAACAGATCCAATTGGTCTAGGAGCTAAGCCAAGCCAATCATAATTCTTCCCTAGGATTTTTTTTTCTTTTCTTTTTAATGTTTTATTTTATTTTTTGAGAGACAGAGACAGAGCGTGAGCAGGGGAGGGGCAGAGAGAGAGACACACACACACACACACACACAGAATCCAAAGCAGGCTCCAGGCTCTGAGCTATCAGCACAGAGTCCCATGCGGGGCTCAAACCCATGGATGCGAGATCATGACCTGAGCTGACGCTCAACCGACTGAGCCACCCAGGCGCCCCCCCCAGGATATTTCTAACTGGATCTTCCAACTGGTGGGAAGAGAATATCACCACTACTCACCACCCGTCCTTTTCCCCTCTTTGGGGATTCAAATAGTAAAAACATGAGCCCAGAGTTGCCTTTGCTCCTTTCCCCCTTCCATGTGCAGAAGCAGGCCTGAGACAATAAAGTTTGTGAGGAGAAGCTGGAACAGAATCTTGGCTGGAGCAGAGCCCAAGTCTCTGAATCCAATGGACCCTGGATCCAGACACCCACTCCTACTGGTCTGCGTTAGATTACAGAACCCTTTAAATCAGTCAATCTTGGGGCGCCTGGGTGGCTCAGTCGGTTAAGCGTCTGCCTTCAGCTCAGGTCCTGTGAGTTCAAGCCCATGTCAGGTTCTGTGCTGACAGCTCAGAGCCCGGAGCCTGCTTCAGATTCTGTGTCTCCCTCTCTCTCTCTCTGCCCCTCCCCCACCTCAAAATAAATAAATATTAAAAAAAGAAAAAAAGACGAGAGTGAGCGATGGGGACTGTGGCAAAGTGGTGGGCGCTTGGCCCTTCCAAGGGAAGCTGCTACCCGCAGCCCCGGCCCGTTGCTTCCGTGTGCATATGTGGGCACGGAGTTGCCAGGTCCTATGGTTTTTAATAGATTCCAGACATTTGGAATGTTCACTGTGAAATTCTAAACTTTGAACATTGTGAGTTTTTGATTAAAAAAAAAAATGGGTATGTAGGTAGGGTGACTGACTATCCCGGTTTGCCTAGGACTAAGGAGTTTTCTGGGATGTGGAACTAAGATTGCAAACCAGGACAAGCTGGTCACCCTACCTGTGGGCCAAAAGGAGCACACGTGATACTTGTGGCCCACACACTCTCGTTTCAGCCAGAAACAATCCGTGAGGTAGCTAAGCAAGGAACATATGTCCTCCAGTCCCCATCCTCAAAACCCCAGGAGGAAGATGCACTGTTACTCCCATTGAACAGAGACTCACATCCCCTACAATGAGTGTGAGGCAGAGAATTCTTCCAGGAGCCAGTGAAACATTCCCTTGGTTCCCCTTGTGGGCCTGGCCCTAGGTGATCTGTAAGATTCAGGCCTCTCCCTGCCACTTCCAGCAGCCTCTCCACGGCTGTAAAGTCTCATCTCTGCTCGGAGAGGGCAGGGCCTTCTAGGCAGCCAGGAGATTAAGGGGTTTTTCCCTTAATCCCTCCTCTTTAGGCTGAAAGGCTACATTTATGATTACATTCCATACGGTGAACTTGGAGCTGGTCCACTTTTATGAATGTGAAAACCAAAGGCGCAGAGTAGGGAGGTGACTTGCTTGAAGCCCACAGCTCACTGACTGAGCTCTGGGGTCTTCCTTGCTGGCTTGGTACCTGTCTCTCTGTTAGGGAAAGGGAAGGGGACTGACATTTGCTCACTGCCTCCTCCATCCTGGGACCCTCCTAACGCCCAACAAAATGCCAAGGGAAGGCCTGGAGTCCCGGGCCCGTGCCGGTTCCAGGCCACCACCCTGCCAATCCAGGCGTGCCAGGAGGGCGTTTGGAATTGCCAGGCTGTCATTGCACAAAGGGAGGGGTGTGCAGCTCCGAATAGAGTGAAATAATAAGGGTCACAAATAGGCTCCCTCTGCCGACGTTCACCAGGTGTCGGTGGCTCTGTGGGTGGGTTACAGGGAGAGACAGGTCCACCCCCTCACGAAATCGTTCTCTGATGAGATGATGCATGTTAAGTGAACTATAAACTTTTAAGAGCACATTCCAGACCCACTCATAAACATTAGGAATCATTCCCTTTGGGAAAAGCTAATATTCTTGAGGCAACAGAGTGTACTACCAGCCCAGAGGGGGCCCCGCTGGGATTTCCTTTCAACCAGAAGACTGAATTCTTCTCAGGGAGCCAAAATTAGAGAGAAAGTGAGGTTTGTATTTTATTCGCGGCTTTAGCCCTTACGCCTGGGTATCTCTGACCCCTTTTAACCGGGTGGCGGAAAGCCAGTGTTACATCAAAGTTACAAGCAGAAGGCAGTTGTTGTTGTTAGATCTGAGTTCAAATCCTATCTCTGCCACTGATCTGATGGGTGATGCGGGAGAGAGCCTACTAAAACACTCTGGCCCTCAGATTTGCCCTCTGAGAACGAGCTGGCAAGGCCAGATCACAGCACGATTGTAAGGATGAAAAATGAGATGATACACACTGTCCACGTGACCCTGTAATCCCACTCCGACATACTGGTCGATGAGAAATGTATATTCACACAAAAACCTGTGTATGAATGTCTATAGAAGTTGCACTCATAATTGCCCCAAACTGCAGACCTAAATGTCCTCCAGCTGATGAATGGATAAACAAACTGTGATACGTCCATACAATGGAATAGGAGTCTGGTAAGTGAAAAAGGTCAGATGCAAAAAATTACATATTGCCTGATCCATCTACGTGACGTTCTGGGAAAAGCAAAACTATAGGGACAGAGAACATATCAGCCGTTGTTAGGGGCTGGGGCTGGTGGCGCAGATAGGGTTGCTAGGGGCTGGAGGTGGGGGTAGAGGACGGCTAGAGATGGGCATGAGAGAATTTGGGGGGAGGGATAGAACTGTTCTGTATCTTGGGGCGCTTGGGTGGCTCAGTTGATTAAGCATCCGACTTTGGCTCAGGTCATGATCTCGCAGTTCATGAGATCGAGCCCCGCGTTGGGCTTTCTGCTCTCAGCATGGAGCCCGCTTTGGATCTTCTGTCCCTCTCTTCTCTCTGTCCCTCCCTGCTTGCTCTCCCTCTCTGTCTCTCAAATATATGCAAAACGTTAAGAACATTTTTTTTTAAAAAGAACTGTTCTGTATCTTGACTGTGGTAGTAGCTATACAACTGTATGCATTTGTCAAAAATCACAGAGCTGTCCACTGAAAAGAGTGAATTTTACTGTATATAAGTTATGTCTCGTGAAACCCGACTTTTAAAAAAACGTGAAAACAAAGGAAAAGGGCCCAGGTCATCAGTGCCCCCCAGAAGAATACCTATGGACTCCTTTTCACTGAAGTGTTAATAACAGTGTGTTCTTCTCTCCAGTATTTTCACTCTTGTGAAAAGAGCCTGTAACTTTTGTAGAAAAAGAAGGGTGACAGAGTGTGCCCGTGTGTGTGTGTCTGTCTGTATGCGTATATTTGTGTTTATTTATATATGTATAAAGAAACTCTGAAAAGATACACAAGAAACTAATAACAGCGGTAACTATGGGGGTGCGGTAGGAACTGGGCAGATGGGGACCCCGTAGGAGGAAGACTTTCAAAAATAACTTCTGTGTGTGTGTGTGTGTGTGTGTGTAGTACATTCACGTGGTTCGAAAATTATATAATTGTTATTATATAATAATATTATATATAATGTTTATTATAAGCATTATATAATTTTGGAACCACGTGAATGTGTTACACATAAAAACATGAAATTCTTCTTAAAAATCTAAAGGTTTCCGAGACAGAGAAATGCTTACTGCCGAGGCATGACTCTCCCCTGGTGGAATCTGTGAGGGGGTGGCATTCTGTGGCAGCCACATCACGTGAGCACAGCTTACTTGGCCTTGCCCCACCTACCCTGCTAATAAACCCAAGGCAAGGCTTGGCTCCTGGAGGAGGTGGGATCCCGTTCTCAGGAAAGCGCAGAACTGTGAACGAACACCCTCCTTTTCCTCCGCATGTCTCCCCTGTGTGCCTCCCGCTGGCAGAAATTCTTTTAGTCTTTCACCCTACCATCGAGGCAGGATTTCACCCACAATTGCTCCCTGCAGGTGTCATTACAGGCTGAAAGTCATACTTTGGCGTAAACGTCTGATATCAGACCCAGACTCTTTCTCAGACTCGTATTTTGGAAGAGAGCAAGCAGCCCACTTATATTTTGGGTGTGCAGCCCGTTTCAGGGCCCCGGGCACCCGACATAGAGGGCGGTGGAGAGACCCCAGTTAAATACTTCTCAGTCTCATCTGGGCGGGCTCTAGAAAACACAGAGGGTCGGGGGGGGGGGAGGGGGCTGCCGCATCCCAGAGCACGTGCTCTGGAGTCAAGCTTGAGTTTGAATCTCACGTTACCCTCTTCCCAGCTACGACCCTCGGCCAAGTATTTAACCTCTCTGTGCCTCAGTTTCCTCATTTGCGAAACGAGAATCCTAATGACACCTGTGTTGAGTGCGTCGCTACACAGGTGAACGGAGATTATGTGGTGACAGGCAGCACCGTGAAAGACGCACCTTAGGTACTTAGCACCCGGGAGCCCTTCTCAGCCAGGTCCGCCAGGGCCAACTCAAGGCCACGCATACGGTTCGGGGGGAAAGGGTGACAGACCCAGGAGCAGCGATGTGGAACAATACCGAGAACGAAAGCAGGGTGGTGGGGCTGACTCACTGGATGACTCATTTCCTTGCCGAGGGATGTTCTGAGCATCCACTGAGCCGCTCCTCGTAGTCCTCACACCCTCTGTTCCCTTTTCGTGGGGAAGGCCCAGAGAAGGTCGCCCTGTACCCACGGGGAATGGGGAGCTGGATACCAGACCTTCCCCTTCCACCCGGGACTGAAAGAGAGGTCAGCCAGCTAGAAACATCCTTTTTCGCCCTACAAAATAACAGTCCCTGAGGATGCATTTTGAGAAAGGACAGTTTTTGCTCTGGAGCACAGGAGAGAATCTAGACTCATTTTGCCCTTGTCGAGATTATCACAGAGTTTTCTGCACCCCACAGAACGTTAGGGAAACACACAGAAGTGTAAAGTAACTGAAAGAGCCACCCATAATCCTGTCATTTAGATTGAGCCATAGGGATGAGTTTGGTATTTTTCCATTCGATGTTTTTCTCTGTCTTTTTTTCATAATACGATCGAGCTTATATTGTTTATATCAGCACTACTCAAAAGAAATAGTTGAATCACAAATGTGAGCCACGCGTGTAATTTTAAATGTTTTGGTAGCCTCGTTAAAGAGAAACGAACACAAAAAGGTAAAATTGCTTTTAACGTTATATTTCACACAATAATCATTTCCTCATATCCTCACTATTAAAATTATTAGTGAGACACTTTACAGTCGCTTGAAGTCTTTGAGATCTTTCTTTTTCTCCACTACGCCGTATCTCAATTCAGCCTGGCCACATAGAGCTCGTAGACAGCGCCGCTCCGTACTATTTCTACCTTGCCTTTGTGTTTGCTTAAATTGTATCCTAGGTATTTCCTCACATCACAAAATATCTTTCTTTTTTCATAAAATATCTTTTGGCAAAAATAACTTCTAAGAGTTTAAATACCACGTATTTACTATCTACTCCCAAAGGTAATATATTTATTTGTTTTGTTTTGTTCTGTCTCCTCACTCAGGGACCATTTGTGTTAGCCATCTGACAGAATTACTTTTAGACTATTTTCTCGGCAAATATTCAGATTGAGCAAAAACTGGATGCATACAATATGTTCTGTTTTGTTTTATTTATTTATTATTAAAAAATATGTTCTGTTTTATAGCCACTCTTTTCAGTTAATGATGCCTTGTGAAAACACCAACAGTAATAATGACAGTGTCACCTTTGAGCCTCTGCAGCGAGCCAGGCATGTTCAAACACCTGCTGTCATCTCTGCAGTGGGGGGGTGGGAGGGGTGGGGAGGTGGGGAGGGGTGGGCAAGCGTTTCCAACCCCAGTTCTCAAAAGTGGAATTGGGGGCTCAGAAAAGTAAAGTGATTTTCGTTATTGCCAAGTTGGGATTTAACCCAGATCCTCTGATTTCATCTCCAAGAGCCTTTCATTTCACCATATGGACTCCTTCTGGAGGAAGGCAGGCAGGGGACCCAAGACATGCCAAAGAAGCAATTTACAAATTAACTTCTGGAGTAGGATTCTCACTAAATTGAGACTGTCTCTACCCATAGTTTTGCCTAATAACCTCCAGAATCACCCAGGCAAATCCTCTTCCCCTTGCACACATATGCCTGCTGCCACCTTCCTGTGGGACATCCGTCCCCCTCCGGGTCTTCCTTCTCTGTAGCTTCTAAGAAAGGATCCTGAGAGTCTCTGTTAAGTCCATTTCTCATCCTCAGCACTACTGACGTGAGGTGCTCTTCTGTGCCTTGTAGGTGGTTAGCAGCATCGCTGACCTCTGTCCACTAGATCCGAGTGGCACGGCCACCACCACCGCTGCCAGTTGTGACCATCAAAAGTATCTGCAGACGTTGCCAAATGTCCTTGGGGGCTGGGGATGTGTGGATATTGCCCAGTGGTTTGAGAGCCATTGCTCTACGTATTAACAGAGAGAAGAGTCTTTCCTAACTAAACTAGTCATTTGATAGAACCCAGAGTACGGGTAAGGCAACGCCTTCCTATATGGCCTGCCATCCTCACGAAGACAGGAATCTTTTCCCTCCACCAGTGGGTCTCTAGTATCTGCATCTAATAAGCACTCAACAAATGTGTGCACGGTGAAGGAGGCTGGTGATATTTTGTCATGTTGTACCTACTATTAGGCTTTTCAGGACTGAGCCAAATGCACCTGATACATGGCCCAGATGATAGTGCCCTTTCCAAATCCTTTCCTCCTTTCTGCTTCTGGTATTCAATCTGTTATTTTTTTTATGCGAGGGAGAGTGATGTGCAATCTTAGCATTTACATTCCCGACTGTCATATTACACTTGGATTATGCACATATGTCTGATGCTAGATTGACAAATATTTCCACGAGGCAAAGGAAACACTTTTTAACATTAGCTGTTTCTCTAGTTTGGAGCATTTAGATTGTTTCCAAATTTTCTCATTATAAATAACCCTGTAGTGAACATCTTTGGGCCTATATCTCAGCTTTACAATTTTTTTTAATAAAAAAGTCAATACCCTAAGTATGAAATCCAAAAGAACAAATCCCTTCCTATTCAGCATCTAGACTCCTTTTGTTAAGTTTTACATCTGGAAACTCCTCTATTTCAGAAAACAAATATCCAACGTTAATTGAACTAATAAAATTCCCTTAAATTCAGCTCAGGTTGGCCTCCATCTTTGTGAGTATAACTGGAGTAGTGTTTTTGTAGACAAACTTGCTGTCTGTCACCTTAACTCTTTGAGCCTTAATTTCCTCATCCACTAAATGGGAGTAATAACAGTATAAGCTTCAGAGAGTTTTTCATGGATTAAGTGGGATAACGCACACAAAGATATCGGCACCTAGAAAAAACAATAAAAAAGGTAAAGTATTGTAAACTGTTCATGGTAGAGTCCAGCTGGGAGGTATATGAGCGTTCCCTGTGAAATCCTTTCACCTTGTGTTGAAAAGTTTTTATGCTAAAATGTTAGGAAAAGACAATTTCACAAATAAATATAATGTTAGTTGACATCACAATTATTTACTAAAGAGAGAATGGGGCAGATCTCAGAGAACGTCAGGTCCAATGTAAACACATTAAACCAAGCTTGACATGTGGAATCTGTTCCTTGGGTACTACGTCAAATGTATTTAGATCTTCCCTGAGTATAGAAAAGTATGACCAGAATTTGAGTGAGTGCTGGAAAGGACTCTTGGTTTTTATTTTACCATCTGGTCTCAGAATATAAACCACAGTGTGGGGATAGCATATGCTGTAGAAGTGGTAATTTTTTTTTTGAGTTTAAGAGATTAAAATATATATAGTTTGTTTGCAAAGTCACTCTGAAACATTTTTAAAAACATCTGTTTCAGAGTCAAACACTTCTGGATTAGAATCTTTTGTCAGCTGCTTAGTAGTTGTGGGACATGTAGGTTAGTCACCTCTCTGTGGGCCTCAGTGTCTTCACCTGTGAAACAGGGATGATGCTAGAACATCCCTCACAGAGACGTGTGAGGATTAAGTGAGCGTGTGAAAGTGCTAACGTGGGGCTCACGCAGGGTGAGGCTAATACCCAGTGAGGTTTCCTTCTTTCTAAGGGGCAACCCTCTTTGTAAATTATTCAAAGTGCAGCTTTGCTGGGGTGCTTGGGTGGCTCGGTCGGTTAAGTGTCCGACTTCAGCTCAGGTCATGATCTCGTGGTTTGTGAGTTCCAGCCCCGCGTCAGGCTCTGTGCTGACAGCTTGGAGCCTGTTTTGGATTCTGTGTCTCCCTCTCTCTCTCTGCCCCTCCCCTGCTTGCACTCTGCCTCTCTCAAAAATAAATAAACATTTTAAAAAATGCAAAATGCAGCTTTGCTAATATCACCAAAGGTGATTTTTCTGTTGGGAAGGTCACATGGGGCCAGAATCCTGAACTGCTCACAGACTAATGTTGAAAAACTCAGCATATTGTTGTTCCAATTTCCTCCTATTCAGAGCCCCTGCACGTGGTGACTGGCTTTATGATTCACTGAGATCCCTCCCAGAAATTTCACTTTGACCTTAAATGTGTGAAAATTCCATTCCTGGCAAGTGAAGCACATTGCTTTGGGGAGGAGAGCTGAACTTATTTTGTGTTTTGAATCCTCTGCTATTGGTTAACATCAGAGGACCCAAAATATGTGCCATCATCATCTGCAGGCGACAAGCTTGCTATAACATATTATGAAGTGTCGTGCCCGTGTGTTTCCTTATATTTCAGAATACACCCCTCTTCTGTCCTTCACCACGGACAACGCAAAACACATCCCAAATCACACTCGCCATATTCTACGACGATCATGGCCGTGACCAGCATCACCATCCTGTCGGCATAGGAGAGAAGGAGAGAAGAGAGCTGGTGCTGGTCCATGTGGAGCCTTAGTGCCAAGTAAAGGGGTCCCCACCCTCCAAGCAGATACAGCCCTTGCCGGAGTGAGTGACAAGAGTCACAAGAGTGGGAAACACAAGAGTAGGCCCTGACTCACCTCCTGAGCTGAAAGCTCTTGTGCAGGTCACAGCCTTGTGGATTCTGGGAACGGCATGGAGTTCGGAGTTAGGTAGAGTCAGCTTTAAATCTAGTCCCAGACATCTACCAGTGACCCTGAGCCAATTATTTACCTGCCCTGAGCCTCTTTTTCTCATTTGATTATAATGCCAATTTCATACGATTATTTGAAAGGTTAAATGCAATAGGATATTTAAAAACTATTTGTGTGTTTGGATAAACATAAAAGAAAATGCCTGGAAAGGCACACTGAGCTATGAAACGTGGTTAGAATTTAGGGGAAGAATTACGAGTCTCCTTTTTTGTTGTTGTTTCTTTAAACACTTCTGTTTTGTTTGAACTTGTTTATTATTTTATTACATTTATCTTTACTTTTTTATTTTAAAATTATTTATTTTTTAATTTTTTTTAATGTTTATTCATTTTTGAGAGACAGAGAGACACAGTGTGAGCGGGGGAGGGGCAGAGAGAGAGGAGACACAACATCCAAAGCAGGCTCCAGGCTCCGAGCCATCCACACAGAACGTGACACGGGGCTCAAACCCCAGGACCCCAAGATCATGACCCCAGGCAAAGTCAGATGCTTAACTGACTAAGCCACCCAGGTGCCCCAATTTCATTATTATTTTTTAAAGATTTTATTTTTAAGTAATCTCTACACCCAGTACAGGGCTTGAACTTACAACCCCAAGATCAAGAGTTACATGCTCCAGTGACTGAGCCAGCCAGGTGCCCCTACTTTTTTTTTTTTTTAAGATAATTTTATTTTTTTTTTAATTAATTTTTTTAAGTAAGCTCTACACTCAATGTGGGGCTTGAACTTGTGACACCAAGATCAAGAGTTGCATGCTCTACTGACTGAGCCAGCCAGGTGCTCCTGTTAAATACTTTTTTACTTTATAAATAATAGTATTATTTGGGAATTATTTAAGATTTACAGAAGACATACAAAAATAGTACAGAGAGTACTTATACTCCCAGTTTCCCCTCTTGTTAACATTTTGCATAACCATGGAACATTTGTCAGAACTAAGAAACCTATATTGGTACATTACATTACTGCCATTAAACTTTGGACTTTCTTCAGACTTCATTTATTTTTCCATTAATATCCTTTTTCCGTTCTGGGATCCTGTACCCACTTTGCATTTAGTTATATCACTTTTAAACTTACATATATTTATATAATAAATACATATATTCTCCTATATTTGAAAATAACAAAAGACTATACATATTATGTATTTTATACTTTATATATTGTAATATTATGTTATATTATATTGTATTGTATTGTATTGTATATTCTTTCGTTGTTCCTGAATATAAGGGAGAGAGGAGATTAAGAGATTTGGGAATGACTGCCATAAATATCTGTGCAACTTTGAGCCAGATGCTTCCCCCCTCTGGGCCTTAGTTTCTTCATCTATAAAATAAATGGGGAGGGTAAGTGATTACTAAGCTCCCTCTCTCACAGTACAGGCCCACTGTTTTCTAGATGAGAAAAAAAAATGAAGAAGTTAAAGTAAACACAACTCTCAAAATATTAAAATAGATGTCTTAGCTCCAAGGAGTCCCTTTTGGCCTCATTACGGAAAGGAACGGTTAAAGACCTGATTACATCTTCCAACGGGGATCCCAACTACCATGGCCACTGGGGAGGGAGGTATTTGGTGATCTAACAAGTATCTTCCGTTTCTCTCTACTAGGATTATTTTTAGTGTAATAGAGTAGAACAGAGGGAGGTTTTGTCCAAATTGTTGGACAAATCAGAAATATAAATCCTGATTCTCATTTTGCTTTATTACTTACGACTTTCTGATCTCTGATGAAGAAGACAGGACCTGCAACTGGTCTCCATTTTTTTTACCAGCTGGTTTAGTCTTAAGTTCATGGCAACCTGCCCAAGCTTGCCAGTTGAGTGAGCTTTAGACAGTAGGCGCTGACGTGGATAATTATGCATCAAAACCCAGCTTACCTTACCTCTCCTAGAGAAACCTGACATCTCTGCCCTTGAACATCTTACTTCCTTTGCCCCTGGCAATTGGCATGGATTTATTCATTCAGAACTGTGTCCATGGCAGGCAAGTTCTGTCCATATTTGGCTAACAGAGCAGGCAATGTTGTCACATCCTTAGGGAAACATCCTTATCTACCCCTTAAAGATTAGGTCAGGCTCCTGGTAAATACTTTTCTTTTCTTTTCTTTTCTTTTCTTTTCTTTTCTTTTCTATTTTTCCTCTCTTTTTATTTTTTATCTTATTTTTTTAATTTACATCCAAGTTACTTAGCATATAGTGCAACAATGATTTCAGGGGTAGATTCCTTAATGCCCCTTATCCATTTACCCCATCCTCCCTCACACAACCCCTCCAGCAACCCTCTGTTTGTTCTCCATATTTATGAGTCTCTTCTGTTTTGTCTCCCTCCCTGTTTTTATATTGTTTTTGCTTCCCTTCCCTTATGTTCATCTGTTCTATGTCTTAAAGTCCTCATTTGAGTGAAGTCATATGATTTTTGTCTTTCTCTGACTAATTTCACTTAACATAATACCCTCCAGTCCTATCCACATAGTTGCAAATGGCAAGATTTGATTCTTTTGGATTGCTGAGTAATACTCCACTGTATATATGTACCACATCTTCTTTATTCATTCATCCATCAGTGGACATTTGGGCTCTTTCCATACTTTGGCTATTGTCGATAGTGCTGCTATAAACATTGGAGTGCAGGTGCCCCTTTGAAACAGCACACCTGTATCCCTTGGATAAATACCTAATAGTGCAATTCCTGGGTCGTAGGGCCCTGGTAAATACTTTCAAAGCGTCCTGCATGTCCCCAGCACAGCAGTCAGCACATTTATTATCATTTACATAACTTGTTATGATTTGATTAATGTCTCTCTTTCCCTGTGGTTCTCATGGCGGCAATGTTGTCCCCCAGGGGACATTTGGCAATATCTGAAGACATTTTTGGTTACCAAAATAGAGGGTGGATTCTGCTGGTATTTAGTAAGTAGAGGCCAGGGAGGCTATTAAACATACTATGGTATCCAGAACAGCTCCCACAACAAAGAATTACCCATCAAAATGTCCACAGTGTTGAGAAGCCTGCTGTGGATTACGAATTCCATGAGGACAGGTACTTTGTTTGGTTCACCACTGACCCTAGGCCTCACACAGGGTTGGCCAGAGAAAAGGTATTCAGCGAATAGTTGATGACTGACACTTGTCTAGTCTGTCCTCTGGGACTGGGGTGGCATCCAACTGAATTTTGTTTCCCAAGGGCTGAACCCAGGGCTTAATATATAGTAATTACATTATTATGAATGAATGAATGAATGAATGAATGAATGAATTGATCCATCCATCTATCCATCCATTCACCCATTCCCAAATGACCCAAATGAACCCTCATGCCAAGAACACTCAAGTAGTGGTCTTCTGACATCTGTTTTGGTTTTACTACTACCTAGCTACGTGATCTTATGAATTTGGCATATATTTGTTTTAGACAAGCATTGTCCAGTAGAACTTATGCAATTATGGAAATTGTACATATCTATGCAGTCCAATACAGTAGCTCCTAGCCAAATGTGGCTACTGAACCCTTGCCATGTGGCTAGTGCTATTTTACTTACTTTAAATTTCAATAGCCACAAGTTACCTAGCAGCTACTGTATTGGACAGCATAATTCTACACATTCTATAAGATTTTTGTATTCAGTATCATATGGCGTATCATTCATTTTATACCCACCTGAAAATAGTATTGCTAGATGGGTTTTTATATAAATATATTTTTCACAGGTTTCTGCAACTTGTCACTCTGTTTTTTCACCTCTGTCCACTTAGATCTAGCTCATTCCTTTTATCTACTGCATTGTGCTTTTTGGTATGACTATTTTATGTTTTATTAGCCATTTTCCTACTAATTTTTTTTCTGTTACAAACAATGCTGCAACGAACATCTTTGAATGTCTCCTCAGGCATCTCCTTGGTAGCTCTCAGCAGTGGAATTGCTGGGTCATAGTATATGCATAAGTCTAATTTTATTACTTCCTGCCAAAATTATGCCCCAATTTTTTCACCTGTAAAATAAGATGGATTCAGTGATTTCTAAGATTTTTCTCCCCCAGTTCTGAAACCCAATCATTCTGAGCCAATAGAGGTGAGAAGCAGACTTGAAACTTTTGGCAGTGATCTAGTATATACTGTGCTCGGTCAGATGAAGTGGAAACAGATAATATCCAGGGTCATATGTTCCCAGTTGTTCCCTCTCTGGGTCCCTGGGAAGAGAAAACTCCATAAAACACCAGATCAAATGTTCTTTTAATCCTCTAAGTAATGGAGTGGATAAAGGTTTCTGACAGTGGAAAACTCCGATTATTCAATTACATTAATATAAATCTGTCACTAGATTTGGAAGCTCAAGTTTGCTTGCTCAGATAGCTACTAAAGTAAAAAGGTTTCCATGCTATGCACACTTTTTCTAACTTCCCCCACGTGGTTGTGATTTAGAGTCATTTTACCCACTCACACCTGCTGTTACCCAACTTGATATCAGTGCAATGAATGATAAAACATTGTAAGAGGAACTCAATCTAATCTTAGCAAATACCTCATTTCTACCAATTTTGAATGTGTCCATTGTCTCTGAGCAGTAACCACAATTCAGGATATCAGAATACACACACACACACACACACACACACACACACACACACGCACACGCACATGTAAATTGTTCCTTCGAAATTAAAGAAACAATACCACTGATATCTTGTCCATGACTCATGTCTTCATGATTCCAAGCTCATGAGAGGGATTTAAACCACTTATCTGAGTGGGGGATATTTTTCGGATAACATGGGCTTTTCCATCACCTATTAAGTTACAAATACTATTAATATACTAGGGCATATAGTAATAAGAATATGTATAAAAATGCATAAGGTAGATAGTGTTGACTCTAAACTGACACTGACTACTCCCAATACTAGGATAAAGTTTGCTAAAAACAAAACTTTAGAAAAAAAATGATTTGGTGGTTTCCCTCCCATTATAGATTTGCTTATTACAAAAACTTTGGAAATTATAGAAAAGCAGAAGGAAGAATAAAAAGATGATCTTTATTCCTTTTTCTTCCCATTTTTCTTTAGAAATTCTTTTATAGCTTGAGAAGTTTTTAAAATACAGAAAAGTACAAAGAATAACAACAACAACTCACCCATATTCTCACCATAACTCGGTATAACTGTTTTTTAGGGCGCCTGAGTGGCACAGTCAGTTAAGCAACCAACTCTTGATTTCAACTCAGGTCATGATCTCAAGGTTCGTGAGTTTGAGCCCTGCATCAGGTTCTGCACTGACAGCGTGGAGCCTGCTTCAGATTCTCTACCTTTCTCTCTGCCCTCCCCTCCACCTCTCAAAAATAAATAAACATTAAAAAAAATTAAAGGGGCGCTCTTGAGCTTGAGCCCCACGTTGGGCTCTGAGCTGACAGCTTAGAGCCTGGAGCCTGCTTCAGATTCTGTGTCTCCCTCTCTCTCTGTCCCTTCTACTCTCCCCCTCTCTCTCTCAAAAATAAATAAACATTAAAAAAAATTTTAATATGAAATTTATTGTCACATTGGTTTCCATACAACACCCAGTACTCATCCCAACAGGTGCCCTCCTCAATGCCCATCACCCACTTTCCCCTCCCTCCTGCCCCCATCAACCCTTAGTTTATCCTCAGTTTTTAAGAGTCTCTTATGGTTTGGCTCCCTCCCTCTCTTTTTTTCTTTTTTCCTTCCCCTCGCCCATGGTCTTCTGTTGAGTTTCTCAGGATCCACATAAGAGTGAAAACGTACGGTATCTGTCTTTCTCTGTATGACCTATTTCACTTAGCACAACACTCTCCAGTTCCATCCACGTTGCTAATTTTTTAATTAAAAAAAATAAAAAAAAAGAAATAACCATTTCTTCCAAATGTCCTTGGGAGTTCTGTATGACTAATGCCATAAACCAAGGCAAAGACCAGCATTAACAGGGAGGAGATACTTGCAACACATGTAAACAACAACAGATCTGTAACCAGAATATATGAAAGACTAACAAAAGAGATAAACAACCCAAATGAAAAAAGTGGCCAAAGGAAATAAACAGAAGAGGAACTTGAATGGCCAATAAATATCTGAAAAGGTGTTCAAACTTGCTAATAATAGGAAAATGCAAATCCAAACAATGTTATACATATATATAGTAACAGTATAAACACCAACATGGGATGATATACTTCAACTTTAAGACGGTGGTTACTATGGGGAGGGAGAAAGGAAAAAAGGACAGGTAATGAGACTCCAGTGTTATGTGTAATGTCTTAAGTTTTTCTAAAAAATATGAACAAATATAGGGAAATGTTGAATTTGCTATCTGGGTGATGGACATATGGCATCTATTTTCTATATATTTGAAATATTTCCTATTTTGAGATGAAAAAACCCTTCATTTTGGGCTGATTTATATGAATATAAAACTTTGCAAGGCATCACTTTATGAAATTACTTCCTTCAGTTTCAAGTACTATGTTTATTTCATTTATTGATTTTTGTGCTTTGATCAAGACTGCCTGGAATAGTTTGCATATTATAAACCTAAAAGCTGTTGGTCATTGCGGTTTAATTATCCTCTAGGGTCTAGAGTCTAGGCTTTTAGGCTTTGCTTAATAGATGTTGACTTCTTGCTTTTAAAAAAACCAAACTGGGCGTGGATTTAGATGAAGGTGACATTAGTATCTTGGTGTATCAGTTAGAACTCAGTAAGTCTGCAAGTGACAGAAAATCATCTCAAGCATACTTAACATAGAATGTTATTTGGTCATGTAACTGAAGCGTTCTTGGTTGCAAAGTAGCTGGTCAGTCTTCAGGTACCAGTGGATCCAGGTCTTCAATGATTCCAACTTACTAGTTTTTCAGTATCATAAATAATGTTGCAATAAACATGTCATTGCATGCTTATATACATGAGTGAGAGGTTCTCAAATCTGGAAGTGGAATTGCCAGGCCAAGAGTATAGACATTTCCAACGTCACCAGATATTGCCAAATTTCTACCCAAAGTGAGAGGTTTTTATTTTGTCACTTTATACTTCCATAAGCACCAGCAGTGTATGAAACTTCTCGTTTCCTTTCCTTTTGTCCTTATTACACTTAGAATTTTTTTTAATAAAGTGTATCTATTTTTGAGAGACAGAGCATGAATGGGGGGAGGGGCAGAGAGAGAGGGAGACACAGAATCTGACGCAGGCTCCAGCCTCCGATCTGTCAGTATAGAGCCCGACGGGGGCTTGAACCTATGGACTACGAGGTCATGACCTGAGCCGAAGTTGGACGCTTTACCTACTGAGGCACCCAGGCACACCTACACTTAGAATTTTAAGATCTTAAAATTTTTCTATTCTTCAGCCAGGTGATCAAGATCATCAACAGTCATAAATTATCTTGATAGTATGTATCCTTGACATGATGTGATAAAAATGGCACTTAAACTCTATGGTTTTCCTCCCCAAATCTCATTGCTCCAGTCTAGGTACAAGAAAAACATCAGACAAATATAGTAGAGGGGTGCCATACAATGTACCTGTTCAGTAGTCCTCAAAACTGTCAGAATCATCAAAACCAAGGACAGTCTGAGAAACTGTCACAGCCAAGAGGAGCCTAAGGAGCATATATGGTGACTAAATGTGAAGTAGTATTCTGAATGGAATCCTGGAATACAAAAAGGACATTAGGTAAACTGAGGAAATCTGGATAAACTGTGGACTTATAATGATGATGTGTCAATATTCGTACATTAATTGTAACAAATGTACCACATTAACATAAGGTGTTAATATTCACCGCAGGAGGTATATGGAAACTCTGTATTATTTTCTCCAATTTTCTGTAACTCTGAAACTGTTCCAAAACACAAGGTCTGTTAAATTTTGTTCTACTCATAAAGGTACCTCCTTGTTTTAATTTTCATTACTCCAGTTACTGGTGAGGTTGAGCATTTTCTCATGTTTATTAACCATCCAGAATTCTCTTTGATGAATTTCTGTTGTTTTTAATATTTATTTATTTTTGAGAGAAGGAGACGGAAAGGCATGAGCAAGGGAGGGGCAGAGAAAGAGGGAGACACAGAATCTGAACAGGCTCCAGGCTCTGAGCTGTCAGAGCCCGACACGGGGCTCGAACCCACCAACTGTGAGATCATGACCTGAACTGAAGTTGGACGTTTAACCAACTGAGCCACCCAGGCACCCCTCTTTGATGAACTTCTTGTTCACCTTTGCCTACTTTAAAAATTGGGTTTTTGGGGGGGGGATGCCTGGGTGGCTCAGTTGGTTAAGCGACCGACTTCGGCTCAGGTCATGATCTCTCGGTTTGTGAGTTCGAGCCCCGTGTCGGGCTCTGTGCTGACAGCTCAGAGCCTGGAGCCTGCTTCGGATTCTGTGTCTCCCTCTCTCCCCTCTCTCTCTCTGCCCCTCCCCCACTCATGCTCAGTCTCCCTCTCTCTTTCCCTCTCAAAAATAAACAAACATTAAAAAAACATTAAAAATTTAATCCAGTCTGATTTATTTTTATCTGGTATAAGGTAAGGAACTCATTTACTTTACTTCTTTGTGTAAGTACCTAATTGTTCTGGCACTATTTATTATGTTTTTCAATTTTCCCCGCTGATTTATAATGCAGTTTCTGTTTTATGCCATATGTCTTTAAGCTGTTTGTGGGTTATATCTGCTCCTTTAATCTATTTGTCTATTTCTAAACAAAAGTTGAATTGTTTTTAAAAATAAGACTTTATGACACATTTTTCTTAACTGATCTGGTAGATCAGGTCAGGTCTCATAGGTCCTTCTTATTTTTTCCTCAAAATTATCTTGGCTGTTTTGGGACTATTTGTTCTCTCGTATGAAATTTAGGATCAGTTTATAAAGACCAATAAAATGTTCTCTTGGAATTTTGATTGGCATAACAGTGAATTTATAGATTAACTGACATGGATTAATGAATGTATAGACCAGTTATAGACTGATACTGAGTCCTTTGATCCACAAACATAGTATAGTTTCCATTTACTTAAGTGTCCTTTTCTATCCCTCACTAATGTTTTATAGATTTCTCCTTAATAGTCTTGCCCATCTTTTTTCTATTTATTCACGGATGTCTCATAGTTTTTGCTGCTCTTGTAATTGTATTTTTTATCATTAACAACACTGTTGATTTTTGGATGTGGTCTTTACCAGTGAGCTGCTGAACTATTTTAATGTTTTTCTTGGACTTCTTATGTACAACCATTTCAACTGCAAGTAACAAAGATTCTTCTCTCTTATTTTTCCAATTCTTAGTCCTCTTATTTTTTTCTAACTGCATTGGCTAGGATCTCTAGGACAATGTTTCATAGCAGCATTGAGAGGAAAGTATCCTTGTCTTGTTTCTTACGGCAATGAAATGCTTCTATTTTTTTCACCTTTAACTATGAGGTTTGCTGTAGATTTGCTGTTATTCTTTGGTAGACAACTGCCTCCCATGAGCTGTTCTATTTTTCTTACAGTCACAGAACCTTAGATTTGTAGCTAATCATATGGCTACCCGAAATGCATACTACATTTCTCAGCATTCCTTGCAGTTAGTAGATGTGGTTATCTTTAAGCTTCAGCCAGTAAGACGTAATTAGAGGTGGTCCATGTCTTAAAGGGAAGGGGAATGCTCTTCCCTTTCCTTTTACTATTCCTCTCTGTTGATGATATACATTCTAGATAGAAGCGGTAGAACAGCCATCTTGAAACACAACATGGAAAGATGACAGGAAATCACAGTAGAAGGAGCTTTGGGTTTTGATGCTATTGGAGCTGCTGTGCTACCCAGGGAATGCCCATATTGACTTGAGTAAGAAACAGGTTCTTGAGCCGCTATTTTTGTTTTTATTTCATCATTTGCATCTAACTTTATCTTAATGAAACCTTCATTAGGTTAAAGAAATTCCCTTTGACTCCTAGTTTGCTTAGGTTTTCTTTTTTCTTTTTTTTTAAACATGACCGAGTAATGAACATGGCACAATACTTTGTGTTGATTGAGATGACCATAATTTTGTCTCCTTTACAAGGTTCTTTCCACCTCACCTATAACATTTATTTATCTTGTGGTTTGTTTCTAACCAGGACAGTAAGATTGATTTTATTCTTCTAGAACATAGATTAGAATGGTATGTCTTCTGCCTATTTATAAATATTTTGAAAGCTGGATGAGAATAAACTGATTCAGGGACATAAAACCCTAAATACTCTCATCTTGGGATGAATTTCTTTAAGTTGATTTGTCCATGGCATTAAAAATTCTAAAGAAGTAAAAAGAAAAAAAATAAAGCAAAGAAGGAAGCCTATTTATTCTTCATACATTAAAATATTTATTTAGGAGTGCCTGGGTGGCTCAGCTGGTTAGGCGTCCAAATCTTGGTTTCAGCTCAGGTCATGATCTCACACTTTGTGGGTTTGAGCCCCACATCAGGCTCCATGCTGATGGTGCACAGCCTAGTTGGGATTCTCTCTCCCCCTCTCTCTCTCTGCCCTTCCCCCTCCTCAAAAATAAATAAACTTAAAAACATTCATTTGAAGTGATGTATTATGAATAAAGAAATTTTTTATTTTTATTTTATTTTTCTTAATTTTTTTTTTTACTTATTTATTTTTTGAGAGACATAGAGAGACAGAGCACAAGTTGGGGAGGGGCAGAGAGAAGAGGAGACACAGAATCCAAAGCAGGCTCCAGGCTCCAAGCTGTCCACACAGAGCCTGACGTGGGGCCCAAACTCACAAACCATGAGATCATGACCTGAGCCAAAGTCAGATGCTTAATGACTGAGCCACCCAGGCACCCCGAGAAATTTTTTAAAAGAAAATCTATAAAGTTGCCTTCTAAGTGTGAGTATTCTTATTGTCGCTTGCTTGCTTGCTTGCTTTTTCTCTCTCTCTCTTTCTTTCTTTCCTTTATGTTTTATTTTATGTTTAGGAGAGAGAGACAGACAGAGAGAGAGCAGGAGAGGGGCAGAGAGATGGAGACAGAATCCGAAGCAGGCTCCAGCTCTGAGCTGTCAGCACAGAGCCCGATGTGGGGCTCGAACCCACAAACGGTGAGATCATGACCTGAGCCGAAGTTGGCCACTTAGCCAACTGAGCCACCCAGGTGCCCCCATATACTCCTGTTTTTGCGCTTACGATCGTACTATAGAGATGCTTTTTGCATTTTAAAATTTTATTTATTTATTTATTTTAAGTTTTTTTATTTGAGAGAGAGAACGAGCAAGGGAGGCGCAGAGAGACAGGGGGACAGAGGATCCGTAGAGGGCTCTGTGCTGACAGCAGACAGGGGATCATAACCTGAGTCACCTGGGTGGCTTGGTCAGTTAAGCATCAGCTCACAGCCTGGAGCCCTGCCTCAGATTCTGTGTCTCCCTCCCTCTCTGTGCCTCCTGCACTCATGCTCTGTCTCTATCTCAAAAAACAAATAAACATTAAAAAAAATTAAAAGAATAAAGTTTATTTATTTTGAGAGAGAGAGAGTGCACATGCATGTAAGCAGGTGGGAGGGGCAGAAAGAGAGAGGGAGAAAGAAATTCCAAGCAGATTTCTCACTATCAGCTCAGAGCCCGATGAAGGGCTTGATCCCACAAACCACAGATCATGACTTGAGCTGAAATCAAGAGTCAGATGCCCAACCAACTGAGCCACCCTGGAGTCTTCCCGCCACCGCCCCCCCCCCCCCCCGATAATTACTTATTTTAAAGTTTAGGTCCTTTACGTCTCCATGTAAGAATAAACTCCCGACCAACAAGAATGAAAGTGCATAGAATACATATCCCTTCCCTCTTGAGTCATAAAATAAAAGAACTGTTAGACCTTTAGTTCTTTTATCTCACCTTTTGAGGGTTGATTTTAGTATTTATTTCTATAAGATAATTATTTGATGATTGGTTTGATTGAATGCTGTCATCACATTACATTCTTATATTTAGGATTGCATTTATGCTGTATGATATTTTTTTAAACATTATTTTTAAAAATTTTTTTTTAACATTTATTTATTTTTGAGACAGAGAGAGACAGAGCATGAATGGGGAAAGGTCAGAAAGAGAGGGAGACACAGAATCTGAAACAGGCTCCAGGCTCTGAGCTGTCAGCACAGAGCCCTACGCGGGGCTGGAACTCACGGACCACAAGATCATGACCTGAGCCGAAGTCGGACGCCCAACCGACTGAGCCACCCAGGCGCCCCTAAACATTATTTATTGTTGAGAGACAGAGAGACACAGAGCATGAGCAGGGGAGGGGTAGAGAGGGGGAGACACGAAATTTGAGCTGTCAGCACAGAGCCCGAGACAGGGCTCGAACTCCCCAACCATGAGATCATGACCTGAGCCGAAGTTGGTTGCTTAACCAACTGTGCCACCCAGGTGCCCCTGCTGTCTGATCTTTGTGAAAAACTCAGTTCTTGTAAAGCCTGAATTTTTTAACACTCCATCAATGACAATAACAATTACCAGTAACATTTGTGTTAGTTACAGTATTACACTTTACAAAGCAGTTTCTTACAAGTTAGCTCATTGTCTCCCTATGATGCCTCTGTGAATGACACGGGCACTGTTATAAAGCCGTTTTGCCAAGGAGGAGACTGAAGTTTCAGGATGATTAAGAGATTTATGCATTTAATAAGTGGTAGAGTGGAAATTTAGAACAAAATATTCTGCTTTTTTCACTTGCACTAATACTTTTTGAGCTCCACCAAATCAGATAATGCCAGCCTTTCACCAGTTTAGATAGAAAAATAATTAATGGGCCAAATTTTCTCAAATAAAGTTTTCTCTAATGTGTTTTTCTTAAATCGGTACCTCAGGCTTGTCTGTACTAGATGCTGGAATAGGATGGTATCTGATGCAGCATGAAGTTGTATGTATGTTTTGTGATTTTAAGTTTCCCTACCAGCATTTCTGCTGTGTTCTGCAGACAGCTCAGATTCCATAGGGGCCACAGGAATGGGGCCATAGGAATGTATTTTAAAATCATTGTCCTATGCTAAGTAAGCCCTAGACCCTGCAAACCAAACACATTTTAGGTCCCCAAACAAGGCTAAATAGAGCCACTATGGCCTTGCTTCACTCTCTTACATTACATCTGCCATTTTCTCCTTCTTCCTCCTCAAAGTAAAACTTACTAAGGGGTATATCCAAAGGAAATAATTAAGAAAAGACTATAAGCACAGATTAGCTACAAGGATGTTCATCTCAGTGGTATTTACATATTTACAAAGGTTTTCAAAAAAGGAAATAAATTAAATGACAAAGTAGGGGACTGACCAATAAGATATATTCTATAACGGAATACTCCTCTGCCATCACATATTATTAAGAATATTCACTGATGCGTATTGATGTTCACAGTTACATCAGGAATACAGGATAACAGTATACATAGTGTAGCCAATTTTTGTATATGTAAATATACATTTTAAAAATTCCAGAAAGATCTATGCTAAATGATCTTCTCTATGTGGTGGTTTATGGGTTTTTGAATAATTCTTTTTTTTATTAAGTTTATTTATTTAAGTAATCGCTACCCTGAACATGGGGCTCAAACTCAGAACCCCAAAATCAAGTCACATGTTCTTCTGACTCGGCCAGCCAGGTACCCCGAGTTTTTGAATCATTCCTATTTATTATCTTGTTTTTTTATATTTTCAGCTATTATTTTTAGTTTTTACAATGAACACATATTGCTTTTGCAATATAAAACCCCCACATAAATTATTTTTCAGTAAAAAAGAAAACCCACTCGGGCCTTTGTAAACATTGATAAACACGTCCCTTGCTGTGTTCTGGCAACTTAGCAAAGGAAGAGGAAATGACTTGCATAGAATTTAATTTAAACATAAGAATTTCCTGAAGGTAAGACCTTAACTGATTAAAAATCAGTGAAAATGGGAAGGCGCCTAGGTGAAACAGTTAGGTGAAGGGAGGTGGTCAGGTACTGACTCCTGTGGTGAGTTGAATATACAGGGGTGGAGAGGATTTAAAGGTAGAAAATAAAAGGCTTTCTTTCTAAAGCTGGCTTCCTAGGATACAAATTGCCTTGGTAATGACTCTGAGATGCAGTCAGTTAGCAAGCTTGCACGGAGGACAGAGTTGTGAAGAGGAAAAAAGAAACAGAAATTCAGATTTCAATTATTCATTCATTTATTCATTCATTCATTGCTCAACCATTCTTGATTGTTCACTACAAATCCAGCATTGTGCGAAGTGTTGGGCTCTGCTCTTTACTAGTTTACAATTTAGTTGGGAGCAATAAAACATGAGGTTATGAAATCATGTGAGAAGTCCTGGAAATGAGAAGGAAAAATAGGTGACTTTGTTCAATTAAAAAAAGGGTAAGAATAGTTGCGATTAGTGAGAAGAGGTTTCTGAAGATGGAATTTCAAAATGTAAGAAAGTTTCCTGGGGCGCTTGCGTGGCTCAGTCGGTTAAGTGCCTGACTCTTGGTTTCGGCTCAGGTCATGATCTCATGATTTGTGGGTTTAAACCCTGCATCACGCTTTGTTCTGGCAGTGCAAAGCCTGCTTGGGATTCTCTCTTTCCTTCTCTCTCTGCCTTCCCTCTCTCTCCCTCTCTCAAAACAAATAAATAAACTTTTATTAAAAAGTTAAAAATAAAAGTTTAAGGAAGTTTCAGGGATGAGATAAACGTGAAGAGCTTTTGACATAACCTGATATTTCATATGTACCTATTGTCATTTCATTTATGAGATGTACCTCTCTCTACTTCTTCATAATTTGAGATTTTAAAAATGTGATTCTTTTCCGGAAAATATTTAGCTCTTTTCCATTAAGAAAGGGTTAGGTAAAACAAAATCGAAAGGAAATTGGAATTACAGAATTTCAGAGAATGAGGTTACCTTTTGCTATTATGTAGTCTGTAGCGAATACTGTAGTTGTCTCCCCAACATCTGTTCTCCTCTTCTTCCTTGCCAACTGACCTCCAATTGTGTTCAGAGCATCAATGTACTCTTCTAAGCTAAAAAAACCCGCACACTTCCTAGCCTTTCAGATGGGGTGACCATGTGATGTAGTCCTAGCCAATGCGACGTAAATAGAAGCCATTATGTGGGTCTTCCAGGGGCCAGAGTTGAACTTTTAGTCCTTTACTCTGTTTTCTTCCTCTCACCTAGAATTCAGACAGGATGCTTGGAGGCGATATCTTGGTTTTTTTATTTTATTTTATTTTTGTTGAGAGAGAGAGAGAGAGAGAGAGAGAGACAGAGTGCAAGAGGGGTAGGGGTAGAGGCAGAGGGAGACACAGAATCCAGAGCAGGTTCCAGGCTCCGAGCTGTCAGCACAGAGCCCCATGCGGGGCTCCAAATCACAGACCGGGAGACCATGACCTGAGCTGAAGTCGGATGCTTCACGGACTGAGACAGCCGGGCGCCCCTTGGAGGTGACATCTTGTAAGCATGAGAACAAGGGCCACCTTGAAAGCTTGTGTGCCTGATTGCATGTGGTACTGTGAGATTAGCCTGGATTGTCTAATCCAGGCTTTTTGTATGAGAAAAATTAAACCTGTAAGCCACTGGTGTTTGTTGCTAGCGGCCAAACACAATGCCTGCCTGGTAAATAATCTCACCCACTTATTTCACAGAGAGAGGAGACAGAGGTCCGAGAAAGTTCCATAAGCCTGGGCAGGTTGTATCAAGTTAAGATTTTCTTACTTTGAAGGGACAGAAAACCCAATCCCAAACCTCTTAAGTAAGCAAAATAATTTTTCATTTCAGATTATTGAAGTCAGGTGTGGCCTTTTCCAGAAACTTAGTAGTAGTAGTAGTTCAGTGTCTGGTCTGGGTTTTCTCTCTCTCCATCTTGTGGCTGCTCTCTCCACTCCAAACAGGCTCTTAATCTCTTTGTGGCAAGGGGAAGCCAACAGCTCCTGCCTTACCCCACCGAGGGTTAATTCCAGAGGAAAAGCAAGAACTGTTCCCTGGAAGAAAGTCACAGTACTCCAGAGAAGTGTGACCACCTGCTGGGCATTCCAAAAATGGACATCCTAGATGCCTCAGTGCCTAGAACTAGAATTTAGGGCTCCCGTTTCCAAGTGACTTCACTTCCTACTTCATCAAGTAGCCTCTCATTTAACATAAATAGGTATATGCACCATCCATAAGAAATACATATCTATCAGATATTTCTTTGGATCATATAAATGATTATATGCCCCTTTGGTAGCTTTTGATCACCACAGTATGTGAATACTGTAGAGTCTATCCAGAAGAAATTAGAATTCACTGGGCTCCATATTTAAAGATGGCCCCTAGGGGCACCGGGTGGCTCAGTCGGTTAGGCAACCGACTTTGGCTCAGGTCATGATTTCACAGTTTGTGAGTTCAAGCCCCACGTCGGGCTCTGTGCTGACAGCCCAGAGCCTCGAGCCTGCTTCGGATTCTGGGTCTCCCTCTCTCTCTGTCCCTTCTCCATTTGCTCGCTCACTCCCTCTCTCTCTCAAAAATAAATAAACATTAAAAGAAAACTGGGGTACCTGGGTGGCTCGGTTGAGCATCCAACTTCAGCTCAGGTCATGATCTTGCAGTTGACAAGTTTGAGCCCCGCATTGGGCTCTGTGCTGACAGCTCAGAGCCTGGAGCCTGCTTTGGATTCTGTGTCTCCCTTTCTGCCTCTCCCCCGCTCATGCTCTGTCTCTCTCTGTCTCAAAAATAAAGATAAACATTAAAAAAATAATTAAAAAAAAGATGGTCCCCAGCACTGATGACCAAGTTGGATTGGGGGTTTGGGGTTAACCCGCTCATGAGCAGTGATACAGGTTGCATTTTCCTCTTTATTTCTGGAGGGAAGCCTATTGGAACAACTTGCACCCCAAAAAAGGTATTTATTTAATAACCACAAAGGCAAGGGTGCCTGGCTGGCTCAGCCAGTAGAGCATGAGGCTCTTGATCTCAGGGTGGTGAGTTCGAGCCCCAAACTGGGTGTAGAAATGCTTAACTAAATAAAACAACAATAATAATAAGTACAAAGGGCAGACCAGCTCATTGTTCCTTGTGATTCCAGTTCAAGTGGTCAGGGATGAGTTCCGAGTTCCCTCAGTCATTTTGTGCCTGGTTTTTAAGTGCTTTGGTCCTCAGGCCAGGCCTTACAGAGTAAACCTTGCTAGGTCCATTATTACCCAAGACTTCCATGAATGGAAGTTTTGCAAACTGATCCTCTTTAAAGACATTATGGCTGCTTTTTATCTCTACAAGTCTTTTTTTCTTTTTTGGAAGAATTGTTGGCCTTTAGGATTCTTAAAATTCTTCCATATTTAGTTACTGTGAAAATAAGCATTTAGAGGCTTATGTGTTAATGCTCAAGTGTATTTGGAGTGAACACCCGGAACACATGCTCATGTAGATTTGTTTCTAATCAATTTACTCTTTCACTGAGTTTCAGCAATTTATGTTTACTCGGATTTCCTACAGGTAAGAGGTAAATCTAGGATAACTTCTTTTCTGGTTAGAGTTTTTGCCACTCCATGTAACAAAGTATAAAGCCTCTTGGGTGATTCATGTTTAAGTGGTGTTTGCTTCTCTCTGTTAAATAGTTTTTTGGCATGTTAAACTATTGGACTCCAACAATGAAGAACCTGTTAGTGGATGTTTTAAACTTCTCTCTCACCATCTCCTTTTCTTGAATATTCTCATCCTTTTCTCTCTTTCTTACTCTCAACATTCAAGCAATTTCTGAGTTCTTCTGATTCTATTTCCATAATGTCTTGCATATACAACTCCTTTCCATCTTTTTAGCGTTTACCCTTCAGGGCCTCATTGGTCTTTGCTGGGCTCTCTTCCTAGGCTCTCAGCTACCAACTTTCTCTCTACACTGTTCCGTCTGTTACATTCTTAAAATACAGCTCTGGTCAGGTTATCTCCCTCCTCCAAAACTGTCAAGAGCTCCCCAGTGCTTATGGGATAAAGAACAAAATCCTTGTTTGTGGCCTTTCACCTCTAACCTTTTCTTACCTTTTCAGTTTCTTCTCTCCTTCTATTAATCTCTATACTGAATGTCAAATTCCTAGTACAATATCAACAAATGGCATACTAGAGAGTTTGTTTCATTCTGTGTGGGTACTAAAGTCATGTGCTCAAAATCAATTACAAGTTATTTAAGGCAAGGATTTGTTTTATTTAACCTTCTCAGATACTGTTCAACCAAGTGTTCACAACACATTAGAGAGAGACCCATGAACTGTGTGTAATTCACTGTCATGATCACCCTACCAACATTTTGGATGAAATGCTATGGGAACCCAGAGAATAATTAATATTACTTGGAAGGGTTCAGGATGAATTCACAGATGTAATATCTGAGCTGGACTTTGAAGGATAAACAGGATTTTTGTGGGTCGAGAAACTGAATAAATAAATAAATGAATAATTGTCTTTAAGCCTCATATTTTATAATTAGATTCTAACAGCTGTGGGCAGATCCCTTGCATGCCTCTTCCCATGTTGGAGGAGTCTACGTTTCCTCATTCAGCTGAAACAAATGCTTCTCAGGTGGAATACATTATTTCTAAAGCCGGTCTCGTTTATCCAGTAACTTCAACCTAGCCCTTCAATTCTGGGCTTAGTTGTGGATGACCAGTTCAGCTATTTTATCATTACATGCTTAACCTAAGCATTTAGCCCTAATCCTCAGCAAAGCCGAAAAAAGATACTCCGTGTTTCTTTGACAATCCACTGACAAAGTCCAATGAAGCCCAGGTATTTCTTGGAATATTTGTATCAACACGTAATAGCTGTGATGCCTCCCAATGTAAACATTTCTATGTCAGGACTTTGCCCTGCAACTGTCTAGTCTGTCTTAACCACTGTAGGAAATTGTGGTTGGAGTGAAGAGAAATCAGGTGTGGGGGATAGCGGGCGGAGAAGAAAGTGATGTGTGTTAGATGGCATCCTTTTCCTTTTCCTCTATCAGCCTGCTAATAAAGCCAAAGGCCATTGATTTCTAGTACCTGAACAAAACTCTAGCATAGCATCCGTCACAATGCATATATTTGTTTAAAGGTCATCCCCCACATCAGGCTGAGAGTTGACTTCTCATATTCATCTTCGTCAAATTTTGTATTTCCTGCACCTAGCACAGTTCCTGGAGCCCGTTTGTGGAAAGAGGGAAGAATGGATTTGCTTCATACAGAAGAATGCTTTTTCATCCGCTCTGGGTTATGGATTGTTTTTGTTTTTGTTTTCAGAAATCTTATGAAAGTTAAAGACTTTCACCCTTTGGAAAAAGGTGCACGTAGGTATGAGCTTGCAAAAATGTGTATCCAAGTTTAAGGAGATCACAGATGCCTTGAAACAAACCCATAGACTTTAGGTTAAAACTCCCTGAATTAAGAGAGAGGGTAACAGGAAATGGTAAAATGATTTTTAATTCACACTCTTGGTCTAACTAGTATCACAGCTGAGGTGGGGCTACTAATCATATTATGATTAGATGTGGAAAGAACATCTTAGCAAACGTGGTAGTGTCCAAGCCAGTGTGAATAAGGACAGTTTGCATAAGTCCAACCATGCCTACTGTTGGGATGACCTAGAGGCATCCTCCTTCCTTTCTTGGTAAACCTCAGGGGTTTCTATTTTCCCATTAAAATTTCTCCTCCCTAATCCACCCTTTGAATTTCTCTGGCATTTACCTCCCTTCGCCAGTGTTCACCAGGTTCTTCCAATTCAAGCTGATTGCTCTGTATCTCAGGACTTGCAATTATTCTAGATCTTGAGACACTGAACTGGTCTCTGTGGGATTTCAGATGAAAACTCTGACTCAGACCCAGTCATAAAGTACAGAAGTACTTCATCAAAGTGAATTAGATGCCTGATTATCAGATTTAGGCAGTGAAAGATACAAGGAGTGAGAACGTTCTAAATCCAAAGGCAAAACTATCAAAGCTAATTTTGCCTTCAGAAATAGTTGCTAGAACATGATCTAAGGTGAAAACTGACACACAATCACAGTCAAGTAAGACTTTGTTTACAGTTTTAGCACAAATGCAGTCATTGCTGTTTCCCACCACTATCCCTTCTCCATTATTATTATTAAGGAGTGCTCCCAAGGTGAAGTGAAGATAATTTTCGGTCTAAACTTTTTTTGTCTGTGACTTGAATTGCTCTGGAAATTTTCCTTTCAGATCTCGTGTTTGTTTAGCAGGTTCTTTACAATATGCATGTGACTAAAATTATTTTAACAGCCTTAATTGTATTACAATGACCAAGATTCTGTAGATCTTGTGACAACACATTCTTCTGTAGGAGTTGATTTAATTCCTTTTCAGTGGTTGATATTTGAACCTCTTTCATTTAGAGGAGATCCAGCAACACAATTCACTAAGCGCCTAAACAGGTCCAGGAGGGGTTAAAGAACACACCACCAATATAAAAACTGCCACTCTCTTGCGTAATCTATACAACCTTGTAGTTGAATCTGGGTTCTTGTGAAATTTTAATCAAGTAACTTGGGAATGCGATATGATGATTGGGGAGCAATATAAAGGAATTCTACAAACTACTAAATCTGCTTTATGTTTTGTTCCATAATCCTATTGTAGTTTTCAATGAGAGGAAATTTCCAAATTTTACACGCTTAAAGTTTTACTTTTTATTGTGCACAAGGTTTTATGAAGGTGTATATTTGGGTGATGGGTGGTTTTTAAAATATAACATGAGAATATTTCCAAGATCAAATAAAAGGGGAAACAACTGAGACATTAATGACTACAGAGGGAAATATCCTTGGAACTGGGGGTAGCATGTATTTACTAAAGACACAATGACCAGGTAGTTATTTTTGGTAACTCTCAACATTATGCGGGTCATATCATATTTTGTGATCAGAGCAGAGCAAACATGTTTACTAATGAGTTTGTGTTTTTAGTCACTGAAATTTTAAGGATAACATAAAATCTAGGTCTCAATGCTAAAGCATGGCCATGAAAACTATCCATCTAAACAGTTTTTCAAAAAATTTATCTCTGTAAAAGGACATGGGAGGGACACAGAATTTTCAAATATCCATTGAGATAGAATCACTGCTTGATGCAGGGCCTGATGAGGTAGGGCCTGCGCCTAAAGAATCCATCTAGGAGAATTCACAGTCTAAGTCAAGTCACACTTGGGGGGCCATCTCATTACTTTGTTGTATCAAATCAGGGGAAATCTGATTAACATGGACAACAAAGCGCTCATACTGGAGGGACAAAAAGGTACAAAGGGGCAGAGAAGTACTGAGGGAAAGGGGAAGGAAGAGGCCTTGCCAATTCTTGTTAATTGGGGTCAGAATAGTACTGGGAATTTCCTATACCCTAAGTTTGTTGAATGATTACATAGGTCTAGGGAAAGGGGATATGCTCAGACTGATATACCCAACTTTTTAGTATTGGGGTTCTACCTAGTAAGTTGCAATTTCCTCTTCTCACATTTTGTATTGACTAATGGGAGGGGGCAGGTCTCCAAGAGGTGTTTGCTCCAATTCAAAAGCTTTGGCCTGTTGGGCAATTTGGGTTTGAATCTTCCTCTCTCAAATGAGTGGGGCTCTTACCAGTTATGAGGGACTTCCCTTGGGACTTGTTGCAACAGCATACAGTGGCAATGGAGATTTGAGGGTAGTTTCCGGTTCTGCTTTGCCATCTTGGGGTGGCTCTGAAAAGCTTTCTTACCTCTGACAGGAAGAATATGTTCACAGGGTTGATTCATTACTACACAGAATGCAGTGAAGATAGTTGGGCAACCTGAGTCAGATGTTCAGATGGAAAGATAGGGAGACTCTGATGACACAAGTTTAAATTCTAGGTCTGCAGGTAAAGCTTTGCAAAGAGCCCCACCCCAGAGACACCTGCACTGGGGCCTCCTTTGCTGTTTCTTCCCCATCTCCAGGACTCTAAGTCTAGATGAATTGCGCACATTCCTGGGGGAAAGGCTGTATTATATCACTTATATCTATCTATATACATAACTACATATGTACGTATAGATAGGTATGTGTATATATACACAACAGACTAATTGGTATGATTTGTAACCATCTTTGCAGATAAAATAACAAAAACAAAACCTAACCTAATAGCTTAAAAACGTTGCCCAGTGATTGCTGGCATCAATATCCCACAAGAGATTAAAATTATTCCCCAAGTTGCATCCCCTGCACTCCAATTGATATTTTAATAACTTGATTAAAAATTTCTCAGAAGTCTATTAGAGTCAGGAAACGGTCTGCGGTGTAGGTGAGGATTTTCAGTTTTTGCAACGGAAACTTTTGGCCCCATGAACAGAATAGCAAAAACTCAATTAAATGTGTTTTTCCTCCATCCTTGCCTAATCCAAAAGTAAAAAATGAAAAATGGTTTGGAAGAGTGGTGTTTAGGTTTGCTTTTCTTCGTTTTTTCCTGTAGAACGGCCAGGTGGATTCATATGATCCAATTTTTAAATAGTCTTTTATCTCCCATTCCGAATAAATCCGGCCACCCAGCACAATCAGAAAGTTGTTTTTTGTTTTGTTTTGAATTTTCAGCCTCTAAAGGATGGGGGAAGGGAAACAAAAGAGGGGGAGGGCAAAGGACCGAGAAGTACTTTAATTAAAAACAACCAATAACTCGAGTTTTTTAGATAAGGTTTTTCATTTCCTAATTAAGAAATGAGTTTAATAGTCCTTTGGCCAACACAAGTTAGACACTCCTATGAAAACACTAAAGGGCTGGTGGCTGTCCCAGGGACTAAACTCCGTTCCCCTGCGAGACCCCAAGCCAGCCCGCGCGCCCCTGGCGGACCCTGCCCAGCTCTGACTGGGGTCCTTCCCACTCGTCCAGCAGGCACCTCGGCTCCCCCAGGTCTGTCTTCTGTTGCCCTCAGTTCCGCGCTGGACCGGCCGCCTCGGGCTCGCCGCCACCAGGTCGGCGCAAATACCTTTTCCCTCCCCGGGGCCCCAGGCGCGGACACCTCCCTGCCTCCCTCCCTGCTGGCGGGGCCCTTTCCCGGCTGGGGAACAGCAGCCCCGGCCGCGGCGGCAGGAAGCGAAGCCCTTGTTGATGCTGTTCCATGGCGCGCCCCCCCGCCCTCCGGTGGCCGCCCCGGCTCTTCCCGGCTCCGGGGCGCCCCCCTCCGCGCCTGCGCAGTGCCCCGCGGGGGGCGGGGCTCAGATTCCTGTCAGCGGCGGCGGCGGCGGTGGCGGCGACCGTCAGTTTTCGCTGAGGAGAAGCACGAAACGGACCCGTTGGCTCTCCCCCCTCCCTTTCCCCGCCCTGAACCCCCCTCCTGGCTCGCCGGGAGTTAGTCCCCGTGGAGTTTCGCCTCCACCTCGCTGCGGTTTCCTCGGCCGGGTGGAAGTCACTGCCCTCGAGGAGGAGGCAGCAGCGGCAGCCGCCCTCGCCTCGCCGCCCCCGGTTCGGTGCCCGCGGTCCCGGAGAGGAGGTGCCGCCGCCACCGCCGCTCCCCCCCTCCCGCTGCCCTCGGGCCGGGCTGGGTCGAGCTGCGATGCCCTCGGACTTCATCTCATTGCTCAGCGCGGACCTAGACCTGGAATCGCCCAAGTCCCTGTACTCGCGAGGTGAGTCAGGCTGGGGGCTGGGGCGTGGGGGCGGGGAGGCCCGGCCCCGGGGAGCCGGAGGGGTCCCCGTCGGGGAGTAGGGGCAAGCCCGGGCCGGTCGGGCCTGTTTTGGGGGATGGGGAGAGGCCGATGGGGTCGGGTGGTGGTGGAAGGGGCCGGGGAGGAGTGGCGGCCCCTCCCCCGCGGAGCCGCCGGCCACACGGGGCCCAATTGCCGTCGGCCCCGGGTCTCTGCGGCACCAGTCGCACTGAGAGTCCCTCGGCGTGTCCGGCCCCGCCACACTCCTCGAGCAGCCGGCCCCGGCCTCCCCAGCTCAGGGATCTTCCACCCCCCCCCCCCGCCCACGTCTTCTCCCCCCACCCCCGACTGGGCCCCGCGCTGGGGCCGCTGCGATCGGTGCGCCGCGGCCGCTCTTACCAGGACCATCCTCCCCAGCAAAGTTGCCCCCAAGCGGGCGGCGTGGCTTGGAGCCGGTTCTGGGTGCAGGGGCACCATTTTTCTCCCCCTCCAGGTTGTTTGTGCGCCGTCGTTCTACCCCCCTCTCCCTCCGGCCTAGTCCACTCCCTCCCCTTGTTGGGACGGCCCCCCTCGACCAGGCGTTCTTCCTTTCCTCGTCATCTTATTGCTGGAAAGGGCCCGAATTTTCTGTTTTCCTCTCTTGCCACCTATGTGGCATTCTAACGACTTGCATCTCCCTCTCTTTTACAAAGGCAGGGGTGGTCTCTCTCTGGCTCAGTTTTATCCCTCTCCTGTCCCGGGGGTACCAGCTCAGGCACTGACGCTGTCGTCCTTTGAGAATTTTCTCTTTCGCGGCCGTTCAAGGGTTCGTGGCAGGGAGGGGGCAACGAGATTCCCGTTTTAAAAACTCTTTTGGCCAAGGCCTGAAGGGGATTCCCGGGATCCACGGTACCAGCCCTTGAGCTGATCTCTGCTGGGTTTAAATTCCTATACTGGGCACCACAAGAATGTGTTAGAACAGGTTCCCCGTGCGAAAGGGGCATCAAACCGAAATGCTCCCTCCGCACTCCTCACCACTTTTTACACCACTGGGAGGGGCAAAAGACATAACTGGGTTATTAGCTCTTGATTTCACCATATTAAAAAAAAAAAAAATTGAGTGCCATTGCGAACCTCCTTCCTGAGACGGCCAGCGTTCCTTCATTTTTTTGGTGTTCCGTATCCATCCGCTGATTCCACCCCCTCCGGGAAGGGGGACTTCAGCCTTCACGCGAGTACCTTGAAATTGTTTAAGGGAATCAGTGTGCGATGGTTTCGTCTGGAAGGTCCTGGACTTCGCACACCGACGACTGGGTTTGTGCACAGAGTCCTCCTTAGTAACTGTGGCCATTGTCTGTTGCTCTGATGACTTTAGTTGGCAGTCACCATCCTGTAGGATGTTTCTCCGGCAACGTACCTGAAGTAGTTTGGAAATACTGTAGTTTTGAGCGTCAGAAGAAAAAGATGATGTCAAGAGGTGATTCTTAGAAGAGGGCTAATGTGGTACCATCGGTGCTAAAAATAGCCAAGACATTAACACCGTTTGTGCAGTAATCATCAGATAATTTTCCATGAAACAAACACTTTATGACCATCTAAGTTTAGCACAGAGACCGATGTGAGAGGCAGTTCAGCCTTCTTTGACAGCATATTCGCGAATATGGGCTTTAGCTCTTAAAAATACGTGGCAGTTATGTAAGAGATGTATGCTACCCTTGCCCTTTTTTTTCCTTTTTTTTTTTTTTAAGTCATTCAGCATAAAAAGTGCTTAATGCTTTTTGTGTTTTTCAGATTCTCTGAAGTTACACCCATCACAGAATTTTCATAGAGCTGGACTATTGGAAGGTCAGCAAAGTGCCATTTTAAAAGCATATTGTGTGAGTATGCAAAGGCTTTCTCTGAAATGGAGTTTAAATGAGAAAGTGTGAAACTTTGCAAACTCACACAATGTAGTTTTCTCTTAAAGAGCCTGATCCTTCTTTTAGAGCAGCTGAATGTTTCAGTGGATTTTGTTGCTGTGTTTGATGTGCTTGTTAGCTTATTGTATCTGCTTTGAGAAGCCTTGAAAAAACTCCCACAAAATCGTTAAAAATTATGTGTTGGGTGTTCTACTTTAGAATTCCAGGTCTTAATTCTAGCTTTTTAGAAACAAACTGAATATGAAAAGGCTCAAACATTAAGATCATGAATATAACTAAGAATGACACCAAACACATATTTAGTTTGAAAATTCAGAATTTAGAACTTTTATATGCTGAGCATTTCAAAACGGTATGTTAATTATTTATTACAAAAGCATTGATGTCGTTACTGTTGTATTACTTTTAAGGATAAGGAAAGCCAAGTGACAGACATGATGAATGAACTACGCTTAGAAAAAAAGGGTTTGAGAAAGTTCTGGAAATGTTAATAGAAGGTGTAGAATTTAAACAGCTGACAATTACTTTAGAAGACTTTGTTATTTTAGCATTTTAAGACAAAAAAAGACTCTTTGTATTTTGTAATTTTTTAAAATATATTTTTTAAAGTTTATTTTTTTTAGTAATCTCTACACTCAGTGTGGGGCTCAAACTCATGACCCCCTAGATCAAGAGTTACATGCTCTTTGGACTGAGCCAGCCGGGCACCCCAGTGTTTTGTAGTTTTTGAAGGGGCTTTACATATATACTCTTTGAATTTTCTAATCCTGCAATTGGACAGCAAGGATATTAATTTCCCCATTGTAGAGATGAGTAACCTGAGGTTGAAATGAAGAGACTTGGGGGGGGGGGGGAGTCACATGATAGCAGAAACAATGCCTTTTGTGTTTTAGCTAGAGTTCTTTACCCAAAGCCAAGCTGCCACTGTAAAATATATTTGTGACCAGTAACTTAAACATTTTGTGGTCAACTTAAAAAATGCCCTAAATATTTAAGTTCGATTTGAGTTGAGATGTTTGAGATGTTTACTTCTCATAGCGGGGTGGGGGGAATGGGTTTTGTAATTGAGCTTAAGTTTGAATACATAACAGTTTAGTTGCTTATTAGCTCTGTGACCTTGGGCAGGTGATTCCACCTCTCTAAACTTTACTATTCTTTCTATAAAAATAGATACAGTCTCTTAAATTTAGTGACGTAAGGTGTATGAAAATGCCTAGTTTAGTGTCTGGCTTAATAAATTTTTTGTTGTTTTTTTTTTTTGTTTGTTTGTTTTGTTGTTTAGTATTAGCTAAATTGTTTCAACTATAATTTAGAGCATATAAAATATTCTCTAATTATTGATTATATTTATACTTATCAGAAACCCATTGATACATATTAGTATAAAGATCAACTACAACTTGAGGTGAGGAATTTTATAAGTGTTTCTTAGTGAAGCAGATTTCTGTTTTTTATTCATATTGTTCAGTTTGTGCCATGCTGTAGATTCATATTTGTCTGTACAAATGTATCCATTTTCTGGGCAGCAGACCAGAGAGTATCATAATCATAGAGATTATTGGGCAGGAGAGAGATATAAAAAAAAAAGGGTGTTAATTATTTCAGCAAATGATTTTAACAAGTTGATGGAACTGCAGCCAGTCATTTAATATGTATATTTACATGTATGTGCTTAAATATTTTCATTAATTTCTTATTTTGGTTGAGAGGATACTCAATTTTTTAAAAATAAGACCATCCTTTTACAGATTATATATACATTGTAAAATGTATAAATATCAAGTATCCTTTTATGTCTTTGATACAGGGAATCCTAAGAAAGTTGTTTGGTTGTGGAATGAAAGTGAAGTATTTAATCTCTGTACCCTACTTCTCTTTTAACCATTTATTATGGGCATTTTAAGGAACATACAAAAGTAAAGAGAATAAAATGATGGACCCCCAAATACCTATTACTAAGTTTTAACAATCATCAATACATGTCTAGTCTTATTTCTTTTATCTTCTCCCAAACTATTATTTTATTTTATTTTTAAAGTTTATTCATTTATTTTGAGAAAGAGAGTGTGCACGGATGGGAGAGGGGCAGAGAGAGAGAGGGAGAGAGAGAGAATCCTAAGCAGGCTCCACACTGGCAGTGCAGAGCCCAACAATGCGAGTCTTGAACTCACAAACCATGAGATCATGACCTGAGCCGAAACCAAGAGTCAGATGCTTAACCAACTGAGCCACCCATTTGCCCCAAGCTATATTATTTTAAAACAAATATCAGACATCTATTATTTCATATATAAATACTTCTGTATTGTAGTCATATTTCTTATATTAATTTTTAAAATACCCTACTTTATTCCAGGAAATACTTATTTTGATTTATTTCAGCAAAGTCTGTCCTCTCTCCTGCCCTTTCCTTAAGATAAAGTATGATTGGAGGCTACTGCTTCTAGTATGTAGTGTACCTTGCAATCTGTGTTAAAATTGTAAGTCATGCATCAGATTTGGGTTCAAATCCTTGTTTCAATACTTATGCATGACCTCAGCTTAGTTATTTAATCTCATTGTGCTTTAATTTTCTCATCTTCAGATGGAGGCAATCATAGTGTCTTCATTGTGGGTTACTGAAGATTATTTAAGGCAAATTCACGTGTAAAGCATTTAACCTAGCACATAGTAAATGCACAATAAATGTTAGCTAAATTAAAAATTTAATACAACATCCACTTATATGGCTTTTACTGTGTGCCAAGAACTTTATAAGTGTGAACTCACTGAACTCTCATAACAACCCTTTGAGATGGTTGTTATTCCATTTTATAGATGAGGGATCTAAAGTGTAGGGAGGTTTAGTAACTTACCCAGAGTCACACAGCTGGTACATTGTAGCCAAGATTCCAACACAGGTATTGTCACTATAGTCTGTGCTCTTAACTACTATACTGTACTGACTCCCTATGTTATATAATATGAAGTACTTTCTGGTATTATGTGTGTATACTTTCTATCAGTGGTCTAGATATCCATTTAATAGTGAAGTCAGGGGCGCCTGGGTGGCTCAGTCGGTTGGGCGTCCGACTTCAGCTCAGGTCACGATCTCACGGTCCGTGGGTTCGAGCCCCGCGTCGGGCTCTGGGCTGATGATGGCCCAGAGCCTGGAGCCTGCTTCCGATTCTGTGTCTCCCTCTCTCTCTGACCCTCCCCCGTTCATGCTCTGTCTCTGTCTCAAAAATAAATAAACGTTAAAAAAAAAAAAAGAAAAAATAGTGAAGTCAGCCCAGAGTGAGGAGAATTTAATTACTATCATACATTTGTTAAATTTTTTATAGAACATGTTTTTTCCAAATTTAAGTTCTCTCTTTAGGAAAACAAGGTTGGAAAATTTATAGCTGAATATTACTGAACTTGAAAAATAGCTTCAAAATCTCTTTACCATTTTAATTAAGTTTGCTTTTATCCTACATATTGATGCTGGTCCTTCTTGCTACTATACGTATTTTTTTTAAAGAATAGGGAATTAGTTTTTTTTTAAATTGAGATATAGTTGACATAAAACACCATATTAATTTCAGTTTCACAAGGTAATGATTTATTATTTGTATATATTGGGAAGTGACCACCACAATAAGTCTAGTTAACATTGGTCACCATATTTAGTTCTCCTACTACCTTTTTACTCAATGTGATGGCCTGACAATGAGAAAAGAGTGTAGGTATCTAATTGAATAATACATAGCCATAAATAATGTTTCTGATGACCCCATAATTACATGAGAAACTCTTAATAAAATAAGTAAATAAAAGAAATATTGTTGCAATTATATTAAAAATAACTCCCATAGAAACTCCTTTACAGGGCCACATGGGTTGCTCAGTGGGTTAAGCGTTTGACTCTTGATTTCGGCTCATATCATGATCTCACCATCCTGAGATCATGTCCCAGGTCTGGCTCTGCGCTGACATCACGGAGCCTGCTTGGGATTTTCTGTCTCACAATAAATAAATAAACTTAAAAAAAAGTCCTGTGCAAAAGTATGTACTGTAATATTTTACTTTTTAATTCTATTTTTTCATTTTCTCTGCCTTCTCTAAGGAAGATAGTTTATATATATTGAAAAAATAAAATGGTTTACAAATATGAAGGCTAGGAGTCTTCTTGAATACCTAGAGAAAAGATTCACTACAGAGAAAAAGTTATCATTTCTTATACTTTTTTGTATTGAAAAATACTGATTTGGGCATATATTGTTTGCTATAGAAAAAAATTGAGATAAAAATTAAACTAAATGAAAGTAAATGAATATGATTAAGAGGTCATTCTGGAAATACAGAGATGTAAGATCAATAGTATAAAATCAGATAAAATAGGAAAAATAATAGAAGTGAGTTGGAAAAAATAGAGTAATAAAAACAATGGATTAAAATTTTAAAATGTGTTTACAAGCAGGAGTTACAAGATTACATGATGGATAAAATTAAGTAACTGGTTAAATAAGAGCTAAATACCAATGTGAGGTGATCGTAGTATGAATTTAATATTTGAAACTGGAAGATTTTTATTTTTTATATTTATTTTAACAATGAGGGACAATAAACTATTTTTTCTTAACCGCTGTCAAATTATTTGATATAGTACCAGGCATAATTATACTTTATAGTTCACAAAATGAAAATCCTAAAAATAGTAGCAGTGTTTTGCTGACTTTATGGAATATTTCTGAATTGCCATTGAGCCCAATTTATTTCTCTTCCTAGAGCTGATAGTTCATAAGATAGTTAAGCCATTACTTCTTAAATGATGAAATGTATGAAGGTATCTTATTAGAAATGATAATCTTCATTAGAAATGAAGAGATCCTACTAGAAATTAGAAAAAAATTAGATTTTTTTGAAAATATTTAAAATTAAAAATAACCTATTGGATTCTTTTCTTGTTTAGTATCTATTAATCTCTATACATTATTACCTAGTACACAAAAAATATCTTTATGGAAATAATTATGACAATGAAGTTCAAACATGAGAAAAGTTACACACCTAGTTCCTTCTAACTTCTTAGTTCTAGGATCCATCTTTCTCTGATTTTCCTACCATTTGTTTTTGTGTCTTTCTAAACTCTGTTTTTGTAATTTTCATTCAGTACTAGAATTCTGTTGCTTATTACAGTAAGAGGATAGAAATTCATAATTAAATGGTTCTTGGCTTGCTCTTAAATCACCCTTGACTGTAGTATAATTATTCCAGGAGTTCCCTAAAACTTGAAAGTGATAGTACAGAGAAACATTTCTTACTGTGATTAATATTATATATAAAAAATAGTCACTTTATATTAGAAAAAGTTGACTCAGATTATATTTTCTGTAAAATAATAGAGAATTAGAAAAAAATAAAAGATCATATTAATCCAAGACATTATTGGGCCTGCTTGTTTAGTGAGAGAAGACGGTCCTGTTAGTTCTAAGGTATAAGACACTCTTCAGTAGAAATGTTGCTTATTATTTTATGTTACTGTCTTGTTGCAAAGACTTTATTTCAAGTTACATAAAAGAGATTCGTGTGACTTTTATTTGCTGTTGTCTTAATAAAAATCAAGGTTAAAAAAAAACTAACAGTATGTAATGCATTAAATATAAACATGTCCTTGAATGAAAATGTAGACATTTTCTTTATGGATGAACTACAGATAATGATTTTAGCTTCTAAATATAAATAAAACCTGGTGTTGTGATAAAGGATCTATATTTCTGATAATTTGAACGAAAGATATGCTATATGGAAATTTTCAGTTACTTTTATTATTTTTTTTTAACTTAAAAAAATTTTTTTGACGTGTATTTATTTTTGAGAGATAGAGACAAGCATGATCAGGGAAGGGGCACAGAGAGAGAGGGAGACAGAATCTGAAGCAGGCTCCAGGCTCCGAGCTGTCAGCACAGAGCCCAACGCGGGGCTCCAACCCACAAACCGTGAGATCATGACCTGAGCTGAAGTTGGGTGCTCAAATGACTGAGCCACCCCGGTGCCCCTCTTTTATTTGTTATTATTATTATTTTTTTAATTATTAAAAACATTTTTTTTAATGTTTATTTATTTTTGAGAGAGAGTGCAAGTGAGGGATGGGCAGAGAGAAAGACCCAGAATCCGAAGCAGCTCCAGGCCCTGAGCTGTCAGCGCAGAACCTTATGCAGGGCTCAAACCCATGAACCGTGGGATCGTGACCTGAGCTGAAGTCAGACACCCAACCAACTGAGCCACCCAGGCACCACCCCTATTTACTCTTAATAGCTATTGAAAAATTAAAGTTTTTTCTTGCTTTTTTTTTTTTTAATATTTACTTGACAGATGATGATAATTATGGCTGGTCAGTCATGAATGTTTATTCATTTCTTTCCCATTTAGAAATGGTATGATGAGACTTTTAGTAAATTTGATATTTTATTTATTTATTTATTTATTTATTTATTTATTTATTTATTTATTGGTATTGTTTTTGAAGGTGAGGCAAGAACAGAAAAGTTTCTAAGAGTGACCTAAGTTGTTGTTGATTACTCTTGTCATTATAAATATAGGGTTTTTTGGTTTTTTTGTTTAGTTTTAGTTTTAAAAAATTTCCTTAAAGTAATATTTATAGGACATGTTAAAAGAAAGTGTTGGTAAAGAAAGATTAATAAATTCAATATTAGTAATAATTGAATACATTTTTCAGCTATTTGTATGTGCCAGAATTTTATAGATATTTTTCACATTAGTCCTCAGAAAAATCCTATGAGATCGTATCAGTATTCGTATTTCATAAATGAGCAAACTGAGGTACAGAGGGATTCACTAATTTTCCCAGCGTCGCATAGCTAATCGAAGAGGCTGGAATTTGAAACTTGGCTATTTTACCACAGAGTATTGACCTTATCATGACTTTCTTTAATATAAACATTTGATAATTGGTGTTTACACTTTGGGCCCTACTAAAATTACACCACTGTTCAGATGGTGTAAAAAGAGTGGTTTGTGTAGGATTCTTTACCTAAACAGTTCCCATAAAAGAAGAGAGACAGTCTATAAGCCACACATAAAAACCAGTTAAGAATATGGTGATGACCCTTTTGGGGAATATTTTAACACATAAAATTAGCAAATCATTGCCTGGCTTTGGTGAGTGTCTTTAAGATGTAGCTGAAGCACATCACTGGTTGAGCCACCTCTGTTTTGACAGATGATGATACTCAGAAGTGAAAAGCGGGGGAAGAGTAAGCAAACTATCCCCTCAGGAGAATTACTTAAGAGATGGAGGATGCCATGCGACTTTTGGTATCTTTGGCAGTAGTTTATGGAAGCATGGAATCGTTGCACCTTTTTCTGCTGATGTGTCTCAGAGCCTAACTAAATTTGAAAGGAGATGAGCAACAGGAAAAACAGTACTAATAGTGCTTCAGGAGTTAATTCATTGTTAATGAACTTCCTGAAAAGTCTGTGTTAGCCATTAGAAAAATATGGATTTTGATTCTAGTTTGGCCTTGAGACCCTGTGAAAAATCGTGCAAGCGTTCCTTTTCTTCAGTAGAGACATTAATGTCAGTTTTGCTTACCTCAGAGTTAAGAGGAAGAACAAGTGACACTATGTTAGAGGACCAAACTATGAAATGTTGTATGAGTATTGATATTTTGCATAGGGCCTATTAATTGACTTTGGTGGTTTTTCCACTGGCCCTTTTTTTTTTGGTCTTTTATTCATGTCTCCCATTTTCTCAGGGTACTCTACATTTTACTTGTTGGCTCTGTGGTTACTACTTGTATCTTTTCTCTCTTTCCCTTCTCTTTTAATAACAAACCATTTTTATATAGAGATACAGAGATTCACCAGTTTTGAGCATTCCAGGAGTTTTAAACAAGTTATACATTTGTGTAATTACTGCAGATAGGATACAGAACATTTCAGTCTATCTCTTGCTCTTTTATAATCAGTTCTGCCCACTCTGGCCCCTCAGGCAACTACTAATCTGTTTTTCCTTAAAATAGATTAGTTTTGCCATTTTTAGAAGTTTATATAAATGGATTTATACACCGTATATTCTTTTCTCTTTAACTTTTGTTTAACCACCGTAACGTTCTTAAAGGAAAAGCTATTTCTTTTTAAGGGCATAAAAGTAATGAAATTTTTTATTCTCTTAAACATTCTTGTATTCTAGACTGTAACCAAGTGCAGTTTTTTAAGGATGACTTTTGATATTTATGCACAAGTCTAAGTTACTTAGTCATAATATTTGTATTTATTCATTCACTCAAAATGAATTTACACCTAGATTCTAGCCACATGTAGTTTACAGCTTAGTAGAAGAGATTGCATGTGAATAAACAGTGATAACAGTATTTTAAAGGGTTTCATAATTCAGTCTAGATTGGAGAATGAAATTAATATGTTTGACTTTTAACTTTTATTTGCTAATAGGGCAATACTTTTGTGCACCTTATACCAGAGTATATGGTTTGCCCCTATACTTAATAATTGTAATTGAACTTTAGAACTTTAAAATTTTTTGGTAAAGTAGTTTAAGTCTTGAGAGGGTTATATAGCTGAAGAGTGTGTAGGGAGTATGTACTTATTTACTCTGATTGTTTCTGTAGGTTAATTGTAAAGGTCAAAACAGATTATGAGCTTTCTATCCCTGATAAGTGAGTCTGTCTTGTGCTTAACTGTATTGTAAGTACTAATTTGTAATAAAATTCAAATTTGCCCAGTAATCATATATACTATATACCATACTGCTAGTTTGGACCTTAGGTATTAAAATACTTTTTTTTTTTTTTTTAACATTTATTCATTTTTGAGAGACAGAGACAGAGCACGAGCAGGGGAGGGCCAGAGAGAGAGGGAGACACAGAATCTGAAGCAGGCTCCAAGCTCTGAGCTGTCAGCACAGATTGGAGCTTTTCAGAGTACATGATGGGTGCATCATTTCACATTTTCAGCAGCAATGTGTGAGAGTTCTGATTTCTCCATATCCTTGTCAACACTTAATATTATCTCTTTTTTATTATAGACATCTTTATGGTTTTGATTTCCATTTCCCTATTGACTAATACTGTTGAGCATCTTTCCATGTGTTTATTGGCCGTTAGTATGTCTTCATTGGAAAAATGTGTATTCAAGGATTTTGCCATTTTTAAATTGAATTACTTGTCTTATTGTTGAGTTGTAAGAATTCCTTATATATTCTGTACACAAGTCCCTTATCAAATAGGTGATTTACAGAAATTTTCTCCCATTCTGTGGGTTGTCTTCACTTTTGTGATGGTATCTTTTAATGCACTATCATTTTAAATTTTGCTTAAGTCTATTTTATCTTTTGTTGTTGTTGCTCATGGTTTGTATCATATTTAAGAAACTGTTGGCTAACTTAGTGTCACAAAGACACCTATATTTTCTTTTGAGAGTGTTATAGTTTTGGCTTTCATATTTTGATCTTTGATCCACTTTGAGTTAATTTATTTTTGGTGTCTCAATTCTTTTTCATTTGTCTGTTCTTATGTCAGTACTGTTCTGTCTTGATTATGTAGCTTTGAAATAAATCTTGAAATTGAGAAGGGTGAGTCTTCCAATTTTGTTCTTCTTTTACGGAATTATTTTGGCTATTCAGAGTTCCTTGAATTTCCATTGAGTTTTAAGATTAGCTTCTCAACCTCTGCAAAAGAGTGAGCTGTGGTTTTAATACAGATTGTATTGAATCTATTTTGAAGAGTGTTGTTTGTGGAATATTGCCATCTTAATAATATTAAACCTTCCTGTCTAGGACCATGGGATTTTTTTCCCTTTTATTTAGATCTTTAATTTCTTTCAGTAGTGTCTTGTAGTTTTCAGAGTATACGTTTTACACATCTTTTTAAACATTTATTTTTACATATTCTTTTTAATCATTGTTTGTAAGTGTTAGCAAAATTACAGAAATAATTTGAGGAATGGTCTCTTAAAACTTAGGAGAACTTTAGTATTGAAGTACTAGATTATACATATAGTCAGAAAAAAACCAAACTGTGGTAAAATAATTGTAAAATATTGTAAAAATTAAAGCTGCCATAAAATTAAAGCTGCAATAAACCATAAAGAACATCTAGTAAAGTCCAGTTTTGTTTAAAAAGTTGTACTGGGTGGTAATTTTCTCAAGGATAGCAACTATACCTTGCATTCTCATAGCATCTGGCGCAAGTGCTTTATAATCTAAAAGGTGCTTGATAAATATTGAAGAATGAATGAATACCATATCCAGAAAAGAAGGAAGGAATGATATTGAAAGTCTGAGAAGATTATGTTCTAGTTATATAAAACCTTGTGGAAAGCTTCAATTGAAATAACAATTGCATTAAAATTACAACAGATCAAAAACTAGGCCTTTAAAGAATCAGAGCTATTTAAAGACAAAAATTTAGATAATAAAGATGAAAATGGAGGTAAATTTGTTCTCTAAACCTAGAATACTCAAATAAGAAAGTTTTCTTGGAACTTGAATGTAACAATGTTAAGGCAAAATGTATGACTATGTAATAGTTCTCTTAGGAGAACTTTTACATGTTACAACTGAAAATAAATAGGATCTAGAATGGTTAGTTAAATTAATACATAATAAGATGACCATCGTGGTTAATTAATTGAGAAAGCTGGAGATGTGAATTTAATTTTATGGTATAGAAAATATTTAGTGCCTTTATCAGAAAATGTAATTTTTCCCAACAGAACTTTTTTCTCTGTGCTTGGGATAGTTATATTTTGGGTGGTGGGTCTTAGGAAAAAAGGTTTTTTAAAATTCTGTGCCCCACAGAACAGAATAACCAGGAAAGATGATGTGATTTTATAGAACTGAAAGAAGACATTTTTATTCAGCATCAGTTCTGCATAACTTAGCTTTTTCAAGCATAGTTTTCCTGGGAATTCAGTAGAGTGAAGTGGGGTATGTGTATGGGTGTGTGTGAAGATCATTTCTGTTAAACCCTGGTCTTCAACAACTATTCAGTCTTCTCATTTTTAACTGTCATTTACTAGAATCAAACTTCACTTTAAGTATATGAGTGAATGAGAAGTAAGCCTTAACAATCTTTTTTATAGACAGATTTTAAAAACTGTGTGTGTATATCTTTCATGTGTAGAAACACTGCTTAAAATTTTTTTTTAGCCTTTAATTTCTGCAGGGTCTTAGGAGGGATATAGCATCTAAGACAACGATTTGGGACTACCATACTTGTATTATTTATTTCATTGGTATAATACCACTAATTTTGGAATAATTGTGTTAAGAGTTAAGGATACTTTTTAAACTTTTTTTTTCTTTTTAATGTTTATGTTTGAGAAAGAGCGAGTACGCACAAGTGGGGAATGATTATTGGGAATGATTATAACAATAAGTTTACTTAATATCCATCACCACATGTAGTTACAATTTTTTTCCTTGTGATGAGACTTTTTTACTCTCTTAGCAACTTTCAAATATACAATACGGTATTGGCAACTATAGCCACCCTGATGTACATTATATCCCTAGAACTTACTTGTCTTCTAAACTGGAATTTTGTACCATTGATCACCCCCCACCACTTGCCACTTCTGGAAACAATCAGTCTCTTTTCTGTAGTTCTGTACCTCTGAGTTCAGGGTTTTTGTTTTATATTATTTTCTTTTGTTTTAGATAACACATATAAGTGAGATCATACAGCATTTGTCTTTCTCTGTCTTATTTCACCTAGCTTAATGTTCTCAAGTTCCATTCACGTCACATACAGCAGGATTTCCTTCTTTTTTATGGCTCAGTAATATTCCTGTTCATGTGTGTATCACATTTTCTTTACTCATGTAAAGTATCCCATGGATGGACACTTAAGTTGTTTCCACGTCTTGACTATTGTATGTAATGTTTCGGTGAACATGGGGGTGCAGGTATCTTTTCAAGATAGTGATTTCATTTTCTTTGGATAAATACCCAGAAATGAAATTGCTGGATCATATGGTAGTTTTATTTTTAATTCTTAATTTTTTGAGGAACCTTCATACTGGTTTACATAGTGGCTGCCCGATTGACATCTTTTTAAGTATAGAAATTGATTCTATTTGAATAAAAATGTGTTCTTTGTATTTTTTTAATGTTTATTTATTTTTGAGAGAGAGGATGAGTACAGGAGGCACAGAGAGAGAGGGAGAGAGAATCCCAAATAGGCTCCTCACAGTCAGCGCAGAGCCTGACACAGGGCTCAGACTCACAAACGAACCGTGAGATCATGACCTGAGCTGATATAGAGTCCGATGCTTAACCAACTGACTGAGCCACCCAGGTGCCCCAAAAATGTGTTCTTTAAGAGAAACACTTAAGTGGTTGGCTATACATGAATACAGTATGAAGAGAGTCTACTCCATTTTATTGATAGAACAATTATTTGTCTATATAATATATAATGTTATATAATAGCAGAATACTGCTTGTGCTATTATACATATTTATTTAAGTTATATGTAAGAACATACTGACTTTGGGGCACCTGGGTGGTTCAGTCAGTTAAGTGTCGGATTTCGGCTCAGGTCATGATCTCACAGTTCATGAATTGAGCCCTACATTGGGCTGTGCGCTGACAGTGGAGATCCTGCTTTTAGATCCTCTGTCTCCCTCTCTCTCTGCCCCTCCCCAACTCATATGTGCTCTCTTTCTCTCAAAAATGAGTAAATATTTTTAAAAAAAGAACATACTGACTTTAATATCTTTTCCATAATTATTGGTAAATGTATAGATTTTTGTAATGTTTATTTGTTTTTGAGAGAGAGAAAAAGAGTGCAAGCACGTACATGCACACTGGTTGGGGATGGATAGAGAGAAAGAAGGAGACAGAGGAGCTGAAGTGATGCAGGCTCAAACTCTTGAACTGTGAGATCATGACCCAGCCAAAGTCAGACACGTAACCGACTGAGTCACCCAGATGCCCCCATGTAAATGTTTTAATGTAAAAACACTGATACAATAAAAATACAAAAGCAATGATACAATAATAAAAATATATGCAATATCAATAAACACATGAAAAGTTTTTCAGCATCATTGGTCATTAGGGAAATGCAAATTTAAAGCATAGTGAGATAATACTTTCTACCCACTAGGATGGCTATAATCAAAAAGACAGGTGTGGCAAGCTGGTGGACAAATCACTTTGTATACTGCTAGTGGAAGTGTAAAATGGTATAGCCATTTTAGAAAATAATCTGGTAATTCCTCAAAAAATTAAACATAGGGTACCATAGAATCTAGTAATCTCACTTCTAGATAGATACCCAACAGAAATTAAAACTTCTGTAAATACACAAAAACTTGTACATAATAGCAGCATTATTCTTAATAGCCAAAATGTGGAAACAGCCTAGATGTACATCAACTGATGAATGGGTGGATAAAATGTACATCCATTCAATGGAGTAATATTTGGCATAAAAAAAATGAATTACTGGTACATGCTACAACATGGATGAATCTTGAAAACATGCTAAGTAAAGGAAGCCAGTCACAAAAGACCACATATTGTATGATTCCATTTATATGAAATGTACAGAATAGCCAGATCTATAGGGGCAGAAGGTAGATTAGTGGTTCCTTGGGTGAAGTGGGAGTTGAGGATAGGGATGACAGTAAAAGGTTTGGGGGTTCTTTTGGAAGAGTGATAAAAATGTTCTAAAATTTATTGTGGTGATAGTTGCACAACATTTTTGACTATACTAAAAACCAAGTGTCCATCAACAGATGAATGGATAAATAAAATATGGTCTTATGCAGATAACGGAATATTATTCACCTTAAAAAGGAATGACATTCTAATACATTTTACAATGTGGATGAAAACATATGTTAAATGAAATAAGCCAGGTACAAAAAGGACAAATATTGTAGGATTTCTTGAAGTATCTAGAATAGACATAGAAAGTAGAATAGTGGTCACTAGGGACTATGGTGAGAGGGCATTGGAGAGTTATTGTCTAATGGGTACAGAGTTTATATTTGAAATGATGAAAAAGTGCTGTGAAGGGGTAGTGGTGATGGTTGCACAACATTGTGAATGAACTTAAGGCCATTGAATTGTACACTTAAAAAATGCAGTGGTGGGGTGCATGGGTTGCTCAGTCATTTGAGCATCCAACTCTTGATGTCAGCTCATGTCATGATCCTAGGGTCATGAGATTGAGCCCCACATCAGGCTCTTGGCTGAGCACGGACCCTGCTTAAGATTTTCTCTCTCTCTCCCTCTGCCCCTCTCCCTGGCTCTTGCATATGTGTGCATGCACTGTTTCTCTCTCTCTGTCATTCTCTCTCTAAAAAAAAAAAAAAAAAAAAAAAAAGCAGTGGTAAATTTTATGTTATGTATATTTTACCACAAAAATATATTAAAACAGAAGAAGGTAATTTTTTTAAAATTAAAGTTTATTTATTTTGAATGAGCAAACACAAGCAGGGGAGGGGAAGAGGGAGAGGGAGAGAGAGAATCCCAAGCAGGCTCTGTGCTGATAGTACAGAGCCTGAGCAGGGCTCATACTCATGAACCATGAGATCATGACATGAGCCAAAACCAAGAGTCAGATGCTTAACCAACTGAGCCACCTAAAAAGTAATTTTAAGAGTCTAATATACACTGACTTTTTTGGTGAAGTTACTGACAGAGGTAATTATGTGGTAGTACATTGAAAAGAGACTGTCCCATTTAACAGAGTATATTTTAGTTATCTAAATCATATATGGTTTTCTTTCTTGTGTTTTCATATGTGAATTTCTCTTCTTTCTGTAGGGGACCCATAATCTTTAACTTTAAATGTGAATGGGATGACCTAGACATCACTGAGTGTGCTGCATCTTGAATGCTCAAACCCAAAATTTTGATGAGCCAGTCTAGACTACAGATGACTTTGTGAAAAATTCATGGAGTAGACACATTAAGCTCGTTTAGAGTGGAAATTTTTTTTTTACTATTAATATGCATAGTTGATTCATTTTGTTGATTTCTGGAAAGCAAATGTTTATATTTAATAGTAGCGAGTGGATTGCAGTTTTCCAATAAATGTCACAGAATTGTGGCAGTGAGCCAGGAAGAAGAAAAGCTGCATTAGTGAAGTTGAGACACACTTCTGTAGTTATGGTAACCGTAAACCGTACTAAGTCTCAAAAAGGTATTCTCTTTGTGTTGGTACGATTAATTAGACATTAGTAGGGGTTAATGAGGACTCTGCATAACTGCTTGATTAAATATAGGTGTAATTGTATTCATCAGAGGGCCTGGGTAAGAGGCATTGTTGGGTGGTTTAGTATTTTTTGGGGTGAGCATTAAAGTGCTTAATTTCCTTTTCTTTAATTTGCTTTGTTATGGTCTTCCACTACAAAAATACTTTCTATTTAGAAATGTTTTCTTATTGCCGTTCTTCAGGTTTTAATTTGAGAATAAATGAGAAAATATGAACATCATTCAATTTAGTAAATTAACCTTGACTAGTATTTGTATGTTTACTAATAAATGCATATTACTCTGTGCACAAGTAGATTTTATGAATAAATAATGTTTTAAGCATAAATTAGGCACTTTGGGGCCCTTTCTGACTCTTGATTTCGGCTCAGGTCATGATCTCGCAGTTCATGGAGCCCTGCATCAGGTCCCATGCTGACAGCTCTGACAGCACATAGCCTGCTTGGGATTCTCTTTCCTCCTCTCTCTGCCCCTACTCAGCTCATGCTCATCTCTCTGTCACGCTTTGTCTCTCAAAATAAAGAAGTAAACTTTAAAAAATAAGTAAACATATCTTTAAAAAAAAACAACAAAAAAATAAATTAGGCACTCTGGTAATTCATAATAATTGTTGTAAAATGATTGGTGCTTTTATAAGTAAGAATTTCTTGATGGATACCATGACTTACTGGTAGTCTAATATTTCCCCTAATTATAGAAACTAACTCCAAAGAAAATTTGAGATTAGGTCTTTTTTTTTTTTTAACGTTTATTTATTTTTGAGACAGAGACAGAGCATGAACAGGGGAGGGGCAGAGAGAGAGGGAGACACAGAATCTGAAACAGGCTCCAGGCTCTGAGCGGTCAGCACAGAGCCCGACGCAGGGCTCGAACTCACGTACTGTGAGATCATGACCTGAGCCGAAGTCGGATGCTTAACCGACCGAGCCACCCAGGTGCCCCAAGATTAGGTCTTTAATCAGGGTTGAATATACTCATTTGGTAGAATTATAATGGGCTGCTTGAGGTGGCAAGCTTCTGGAGGGAGGTGCCATCCAATTCTAAAAATAGAAAGGTAAACTAAAACTGAAAGATAAATTTGTGTTCTCACCATGCTTATTTGTGTGTAAATACAAAAGTGCATTTTCCCTTAAATTTATATGTGTTTTGCTCTCTTATGCCTTTATACTAAGAAGTCTTCTTCAACTTTTGGGCCTCTTCAGAAACATCAGTTGTCAACCAGCATATGGAAGCCAGTTGTAGTTTGATACATTCCAAATCAAATGGACTTAGAAGTGAAATTTAGCAGTCTTTTTATTGTATGAGCAAAATGAAACAAAAAGTGAGCCATGAAAAGTAAACTCTTTTGAAAAAATCATTTTAGGTTGGACCCTATGGTATATGTCCAGAAGAGAGAACCTATCCATCTGCAAATGCCAAATTAGAGAGAAATTGGTAGAGAAAAGGTACTGGTCCTTCTTGCATTAACAACTATTTGTATATTCATCATCTAGTTCTTGAACAAAAGTAGACCAGAACATTATATGGAAGGTCCATCTCAGTGTGTTGGATCTTTCCTTTTCCTTCTTTCTTTTTAGCAGGACAATGTTCATCTACTTGACTACTAATTGTGTTTTGCAGAGATAATGGATTGTAGTAAACATAGCTCTTTATAAAGGGACTGGATGGTGCGTTCTGTGAGAAAAATACCATATTATGGTTTTTTTCGTGCTAGTAGCACATCCACATTTGAATTGCAAAAAAATCCTTAAATATACATAAAATTCAGTACAGAAATTCAGAGGATACCATTTAATAAAAATAAGAGTAAAAAAGGTTTTATCAGTTAAAATAGCTAGGAATAGACAGTACAAAGCAATATCCCTAATTTTGGTTATTTAAAATTGAATAGAAACTGCAAGTTGCAGAGTCTGTACTTCAAGATGATTCAGATCACTCCTTTGAGTCTTCAGGGTAAGGTTCTTGAATTCCAGTCCCAGAAATTAAAAGAGAAGTGTCTGCCTTCCTCCCTTCCCTCCTTCCTTGCTTGCTTCCTTCCTTCCTTTCTCTCTTTCTATCTCTGAGCAGCAAGAAGCTATTTTCTTTGATACTTTATTTTGTTCCTTTGTTTTCTTGTATCCCTTTTCTGTATATTTGTCTTCCATCATAGGTGATTCTTTGACAACCCAGGTATCTAAAATCTCCTTACTTTGGCTTTTGTACATCTTCTCAGTACAGATTTTAATGAGTGCTAAGTGTCAGGTGACTAGATATGACTATTCCAAATGAACGAGTGAATTGGCAAATCTTGTTTTAGGCAATTAGGCTATGGTATACAAAGGAAGCAAAATGGTTTTCTAATAAGTTTAGGTTTGAGCATTTATTTAAAAAACCGTTAGGCAAAGTTTAGGATTTCTCAGAGATAGGTATTTCACAGTACAGACCAGTACTATTTCTTTGTATTGTAAAAATAAAACTCAGTTGAATTTCAGTTTGTAAATATCGGAAAATTGTCATTCACAGTTACTTTGTCTCAGGTTAGAAGATCATAAGGAGAAAATAAATTCTAAAGTGATGTAGACAACATCATATTTTAATTTGTTAAGTTGTATTCTATATCTTTTCCGGGCTTTTTTTCCCTTAGCCTGACAGGATAAGAAGGTTTGTCCCACTTATGTCCCACTGAGTCTCTTGTTGCCTCAAAGGTGAGTTGTTTTCTAACAACTTACTTCAGTAATTACACACTTTTGCCTTATTTAATTTCTCCACAGAAATTATGGGTCACACAGAAATTATGTTGTGGGACCCTATTCTCTGCTTTATAGCAGATCTAATTCCAAGGTCTAATGCCCAACTACGTAGGAACTTTAATATCTCACTTCATGGGGCCAGTGTTCTTGTTTAAGAGCAATAGTCTTCTGCTCTGACCATATAGAATTTTGAAACATTAAGACAATTTGAAAAAAATTTTTTTATATGTTTACCATACTGTCTCCCATGATGTTATGTTAACATGGAGATGACAGTGCGTGTAAAGATGTGCGTGTAAAGACTGTCTGGCTTCAGGTTCTGATTATGTTGTTCCCTAGGTGTGTGACAGCTTGGACAAGTTTATTGACCTCTGTGTCTCAGTTTTCTCATCTGTAAAACGCTGTCGATAACAGAGTTTTCATCATAGGGTTGCAAGAATTAAATGAGTTAATGTGAGTAAAGTGTTTAGAGTCATACCTAGCATAAACTACATAAGTTGTTGTTATGATCATGGGAATATAGTTGCTGCATAAGCTACATAAGTTGTTATGATTATGGGAATATAGTTGCTACATTATCTCTTTTTTTAAAGGATAAAAACCATACTTTTATTCTAAGATCATTATTAGTACCCAAGAAAAAGTGGAAAACATCACATTTTATGTTGCCATCCAGTTTTTTCCAGCACCATTTGTTGAAGAGACTGTCTTTTTTCCAGTGAATAGTCTTTCCTGCCTTGTCAAAGATTAGTTTACCATATGGTCGTGGGTCCATTTCTGCATTTTCTGCTCTGTTCCATTGGTCTATGTGTCTGTTTTTCTGCTAGTACCATACTATTATAATGACTACGGCTTTGTAATACAACTTGAAGTCTGAAATAGTGATGCCTCCAGTTTTGTTTTTTTCTTTTTCAGGATTGCTTTGACTATTAGGGGTCTTTCGTAGTTCCATACAAATTTTAGGATTGTTTGTTCTAGCTCTGCAAAAAAGGCTGGTGGTATTTAATAAGGATTTCATTAAATGTATAGATTGCTACGGGTAGTATAAACATTTTAACAGTGTTCTTCCAATCCATGAGCATGGAATGCTTTTCCATTTCTTTGTGTCATCTTCAATTTCTTTCATAAGCGTTCTATAGCTTTCAGAGTGCAGATCCTTTACCTCTTTAGTTAGGTTTATTTCTAAGTATCTTAATGATTTTGGTGCAATTACAAATGGATCAATTCCTTGATTTCTTTTACTGCTGCTTCGTTATTGGTGTATAGAAATGGAAACAGAGTTCTGCACATTGATTTTATATCCTGCACCTCTTCTGAATTCATGTATTAGTTCTCGCAATTTTTTGGTGGAGGCTTTCAGGTTTTCTACATAGAGTATCATGCTGTTGGCAAGTAGTGAAAGTTTGGCTTCTTCCCTGCCAGTTTCGATGCCTTTTATTTCTTTTTGTTGTCTGATTGCTGAGGCTAAGACTTCTAGTACTGTGTTAAATAGTAATGGTGAATAGTGGACATCCTTGTCTTGTCCCTGACTGTAGGGGAAAGGCTCTCAGTTTCTCCCCATTGAGGATGATATTAGCTGTGGGTCTTTTGTATACGGCCTTTATGATGTTGAGGTATGTTCCATCTATCCCTAGTTTGTTGAGAGTTTTTATCAACAATGGATGCTATATTTTGTCAAATGCTTTTTCTATATCTATTCGCAGGATCATTTGGTTCTTATCTGTTCTTTTATTAACGTGGTATATCACACTGATTGGCAAATATTGAACCAGACCTGCAGCCCAGGAATAAATCCCACTTGATCATGATGAATAATTCTTTTAATGTCCTATTGAATTCAATTTGCTAGTATTATATTCAGGATTTTTGCATCCATGTTCATTAGGGATATTGACCTGTGATTCTTTTTAGTGGGGTCTTTTTGTCTAGTTTTGGAATCAAGGGAGTGCTGGCTTCATAGAATGAGTTTGGAAGTTTTCCTTCCATTTCTATTTTTTGGAACCGTTTGGGAAGAATAGTTATTAACTCTTCTTTAAATGTCAGGTAGAATTCCTCTGGGAAGCCATCTGGCCCAGGACTCTTGTTTGTTGGGAGATTTTTGATTACTGATTCAATTTCTTTGCTGGTTATGGGTGTGCTCAAATTTTCTATTTCTTCCTGAAAATATCACATTTTATTCATTTTTTTTTAAATGTTTTTTTTTATTTTGAGAGAGAGAATGAGCAAGGGAGGGGCAGAGAGAGAGAGAGAGAGAGAGAGAGAGAGCCAGCCCAACGTGGTGCTCAATCTCACGACCCTGAGATCTTGACCTGAGCTGAGACCCAAGAGTTGGACATTCAACCAAATGAACCACCCAGGCACCCCAACATCACATTTTAAATACAGCAGAATAAGTATTATTTTTTTAGTCATTTTGGCATTCTCTGTGTGTGGCTGTTTTCCTTTGGGTGGTATCTTGATTTATCTGATTGTAGACATACTAACAGTGCCAAAGTTTCTTTGGGTTAGAAAACAATTTTTGCCAGTACAATAGCAACTAATACTTCCAACCATCTCTTCTTTACTAACGATTGTATTATCTAAGGTGTCTGGTTTTCAAGGCTTAGTTTTCTTATTCTGAGTGAATTATATGAAGTAGAAAAGCTTTAGATAGTTACAGGCTGGCCACCGGGGAAAAATTACTTCCTGTTACATATTATTTGCAATTCAGTTCATTTAGAGGTACCTGTTTGATAGTGAGAGAAAGTAGAGAATTTATAGTCAGGAAACATGTATTTAAATAATCAGTTTTACATTTTGCTAGTCTTATTTAATTTAATCCTTTCATCCTCATTTCCTCTTTATCTAACAGAGTTATTATGAAGTTACATGAAATAATGTTTTTCATTATGCTGGTGCTTAAAAACATTTGAATGTGAATGTCTAATTTGCTCTAGATATTTTGAGAAAAAGTTGAGTATATATATATTTGAAGAAAAATTAATTTTTTTAGGACAAGTCATTCTTTTTGGGTGCTTAAGATATTTTTAGAAAGTTCTCAAAAATTGAAAGCTTATTTTTTCAAATTATAATAAAATTATACTTTTTAATGCTTATTACACAAAGAACTAGGCTCTTGTAAAAGTATAAGTCATATAAAGTAGAAAAGGAAAATAATATGTACTCCTATCACACAGAGGTAATCACTGTTCATATTTTGATGTACAGTATCTCATTCTGTACTTATCTGTCTGTTCTGTGTGTGTATGGGCATTTTATATTTGTTTTTTCTAAAATAGGATCATATGAATTTTGTAACCTGCTCTTTTCTCTTAATATATTTTGAATACCACTCTAGGTTAATAAATGGAGTGTAACTTAGCTTTATTTTTTATTGTGACAACTCTAGACAATATAAAAATATAAAGAATAAAGTAAAACTCACAAAAAATTTCATCTCTCCTAGATAGCCACTATTATATTTTGATACATATACATATTTTTTACATAAGTGAGATTATTTTCGTTAGGTTTTATACAGCTGTAGCGTGCTTCCCTCACTCAAGAATATATTTTCTATGGTCCAAATAGATCTGTGTCTTTGTTTTTAATGGCTACATTATATTTCATGATATGGATGTGTCATCCTATGTGGTTTCAGTTTTTTCTATCAAAACTTGGAAGCTATGGTTCAGGAATGTTGAAGATGAGTGGTTAGGATCAATATGATAGAAAAACTCTAAGGACAGGGTAAAGGAATTCTTCAAAACAAAATCTCATGTTTTTCTTAAAGTTGTACCCCATTGGTCTTTTTCTTTTTCATTTTGTACTTTTCCCTGCTAATGCTGCCTTATGTTTAATCTGTTAGAATTAAAATACACACACAGACACTCCTTGAATTTTTAAAAATGCGAAAGTACAAAACAAGGATTAATCACATGAAAGTGTGCTGTTTCTTGATATAACCACTATTAATATGTTGGTGATTATTCTTTCAGACATCTATGTATGTGTACAAATCTACATATTCATATATTTCTGCATAAATTGGATTATACAATCATGTTTTCTTATCTGCTTATAGATATTATTAAATAGAGATCTGTTTTGCTATTACTGCAGAATATTCTATGGTTTAAATAACAGAATATACTTATATCAGCCAATCCTTTGATCATGGGCTATTTTCCTTTTTAACTGTTACAAACATCACTGCAATGAACATAGTAAGTAGTGCATACATTTTTTTTCTGTACTGTTATGGATATTTCCTGTGAATAATAATAGCTCATACTTAATGTAGTATCTTCACTATGGTGAACAGTGTTCTAAGCACCTAAATTTGTCTTTTATTTATAAATTTATTTTGCTGTTAAATTTCAAGGAGAATCCTTCAGACTTGCGTCTTTTAGCTTTATCTAGAGAATGCAGTAACTAAATAAGACTACCTACATGTAATTGAGTAAGACCATACTCAAACCATCCTGTAATATATAGTGTTGTGGTTAAGTGCTTAGGCTTTGGAGCCAGAACAGACCTATATTCAAAAATCCTTGCTCTGCTACTTACTTTGGTTGTAGAACTCCAAACTTCACCTTTCCAGTTTTTTTAAATGAAAGGCATTTAAGGCATAAGACCATTTTTTCAATGGGAGGATTTTTAAACTAAGATGAAATAATAATTATTTCCTTCAGGGTACAACTTAAAATTATTTCCTTTTCTAGGTTAAGGAAAGGTAGAGAAATTTTGGTTATCATCTATTTAATTTTTTGAGAGAGGGAGACACAGAATCCGAAGCTGGCTCCAGGCTCCGAGCTGTCAGCACAGAGCCCGATGCAGAGCTCGAACTCACAAACCACGAGATCATGACTTGAGCCAAAGTCTGATGCGTAACTGACTGAGCCACCCGGGTGCCCCAGTTATCATCTTTTGTTTAATAAGTGTTCATTAATGGGGCACCTGGGTGGCTCAGTCGGTTGAGCGTCTGACTTCGGCTCAGGTCATGATCTCACGGTTTGAGTTTGAGCCGCGCATCAGGCTCTGTGCTGACAGCTCTGAGCCTGGAGTTTGCTTTGGATTCTGTGTCTCCCTTTCTCTCTGCCCTTCCCCCACTTCTGCTCTGTCTCTCAAAAATAAATAAACATTTAAAAAAAATAAGTGTTCATTAATGAAATCTGTGCTATTCTTATAAATCATTTTCAAAGAATAGTTAATGCAGGGAAGTGCCCATGATGGATGTTAAATTAAAAAAAAAAAAAGAAGATAGAGGGATGCCTCGGTGGCTCAGTCAATTAAGCGACTGGCTCTTGATTTCCTCTCAGGTCATGATCTCACAGTTCATGAGATCAAGTAGGTTCATGAGGTCAAGTATTGGGCTCTGCTGACAGTGCAGAGCCCGCTTGGGACTCTGTCTCTCCCTCTCTTTCTTTGTTCCTCCCCTACTTGTGCATGCACAGCTCTCTCTCAAAATAAATAAATAAACTTAAAAAAAATTAAATAGGGGTGCCTGGGTGGCTCAGTGGGTTAAGTGTCCGACTTCAGCTCAGGTCATGGCCTCACAGTTCTTGAGTTCAAGCCCTGTATCAGTCTCTTTGTTGTCAGCACAGAGCCCACTTTGGATCTTCTGTCCTCCTCTCTGCCCCTCCCCCCCAAAATTAAAATAAACATTAAAAATTTTTTAATTAAAAAAATTAGATACAAAGTAATGATCCCAGTTTTATTTTAAAAAATAAGACTAGTAGGAAATAAAATGTTAGAATGATGATCTCTGAGAATTGGGATTTGAAGTGACTTTATTTTCTCTTTTATACTTAAAAAAAAATGTTTTAATGTTTATTTTTGAGAGAGAGACAGAGATTGAGTGGGGAGGGGCAGAGAGAGAGGGAGACACAGAATCCAAAGCAGGCTCCAGGCTCTGAGCTGTCAGCACAGAGCCGGACACAGGGCTCAAACTCAGAACCGCAAGATCAGGACCTGAGCTGAAGTCAGATGCTTAACCTAACTGAGCCACCCAGGTGCTCCTTTTCTCTTTTATATTAAAAAAAAAAAAAAATGTTTCTGGGGGTGCCTGGGTGGCTCAGTCAGTTGAGTGTCCAACTTGTTTAATAGGAAGGGTTTGGGTACTACATCCTTATTTCACCCTCTGGAAGATTAGGTACTTATCAGCCCTTGACTATCATATGCTGTTTCTTTCTTATTAAATTTGCCTCTGGATAGGGATCAAGAAAATTATAATTTTGATGATCGTTGCAGAAAGTTGAGACCACCATTAAAGTCTTTAAGCCATTGCAAAGTTTCTCAGGAAAGACTTTTGTCGGCTTCTCCTCCCATTTCATAAAAAGACCTCAATCACATAACTCCCAAGTGTCGAGGTTGAAGACTCGGATGCCAGCAAGACTCAGAGTGTAATGCAAATCAGTGAAATTGGCTGAATGGTACTTACAGTAACTGGAAAGCACACTAAAAGAGGCAGCTCCAGTTTTCCTTATGGGAATATATACTTAATGTTGCCAGATCTTCTGATTTGTCAAGAGGAGCCAGAAATCTAGATTTTTATGTAAAATCCCATTATTAAACGTTGACAGCTAGTTCGAAATGTTTTAGAACACTGTGCAGGCCAAATATATCTGGAGTCCAGATATGTCTTATAGAAGATGCAAGACCTGCAGAAAGAAAAGCTTTGTATTTTTAAGTGAAATTAGAGTTATCTTGAAATGAGCATGAGGTATTCACCTGATTGCCTTGGGAATAAAATAAATAATGCTCATGGAATATGTCAGTAATACTTCTTCATTGCATACCCTTTTGGGAGTAGGAATTATGACTTTTATTATTGTTAGTAACTCCAATTAATACTTCCACTCAGTGGTTCCTGGTAACCTCTCAGTGACTGCATGTAATTTAAGCCAAGTGGCTTCATCCGTAACAGAGTTTATAGGGTTGTGGTAGTGACAATCACAAATTATAACCAGTTTACATGTAAATTTTTGGCACATTTTAAGTTGGGAGATTTTAGGTTGGGGGAGCAGCTGCAGTACTGTGTTGTTAATATGTTTTTAGCTCTTGTTTACCCTAGCATCTGTGTTTTTAGGCTTACTAGGAAAATAGTAATTATTCCTATATTTTTTACTTTGTTTCTTACCTACAAAGTGAACTAATGTAAGTTGAACTTGACTGTTTTCACTTTTATTTTTTATTTAAAAAGTTTTTCTTTAATTTTTTAAGTTTATTTATGTGTTTCGAGAGAGAGACAGAGAGAGTGAGCAGGGGAGGGGCAGAGAGAGGTGGGAAAAGAGAGAATACTGACCAGGCTCTGCAGTGTCAGCGTGGAGCCTGATGTGGGGCTCGAACTCATGAACCATGAGATCATGACCTGAGCCGAAGTCGGACACTTAATCAACTGAGCCACCCAGGACCCCCTCCCCCAATTTTTAAAAAATGTTTGTTTATTTTTGAGAGAGAGAGACAGTGCAAGTGGGAGAGGGGCAAAGAGAGAGGGAGACACGACATCCGAAGCAGTCTCCGCTGTGAGCTATCAGCACAGAGCCTGATGTGGGGCTGGAACTCACGAACTGCGAGATCACACATGGCCTGAGCTTAACTGGACGCTTAACTAGCTGAGCCACCCAGGTGCCCCTCATTTTCGTTTTTTAAAGATGCTGGCCATATCATTAGATATTTCTTTCTTGTGAGTCGTTTGTGTGAACTTTGAGTTCTGTTTCTTGCATGCATCCATCTATCCATTCATTCAGTAACCATTATCTTGACCTTTTCAAAGATGCTAAGGCCCTGCATAATCTACTCTGCCATACCCACTAACCATATCTCATTGTAGCAAGGAGAATGTCTTGGTTACTGTGTTTTAGTCACACTATGCACCATTTGGTTACTCAGACATGCCATGTCTTTACCTGCCTAAAGTCTTTTATACTTGCTGTTGCCTCAGATGTTTTTCTTCTTTCTGCTTTGAGTTGCTGATTCTTTATCCTCAGGAACCACTCAGAGAAGCCTCCCTTAGATAGAAGAACTATCTTCTCTTAAAGTAGTTCTCACATTCTTTCTTACAGATTCCTGTTTGTTTTCCTTCCTTCCTTCCTTCCTTCCTTCCTTCCTTCCTTCCTTCCTTCCTTCCTTTCTTTCTTTCTTTCTTTCTTTCTTTCTTTCTTTCTTTCGAGAGAAAGAGTACAAGCAGGGTAGGAGCAGAGAGAGAGGGGGACACAGAATCCGAAGCAGCCTCCAGGCTCTGAGCTATCAGCACAGAGCCCGATGAGGGGCTCAAACTCAGGAACCGAGAGATCATGACCTGAGTCGAAGTCAGAGGCTTAACTGACTGAGCCACCCAGCTGCCCCTGTTTGTTTTCTTCATAGCATTCATTCCACTTTGTATTTAAAAACTAGTTCCTTGTTCCAGAATATTTTCTGTTTCTCTCATTACAGAAAAACTCCTTAAAGACAGGGACCTCTTTTGTCTTACTCAATTTTGTATCTTTGGCTCACAGTAAATTACTTTTGAATTAATTAGTCATCAGCACAATAATCATATGCTTACATGATGGTGGCCAGTGCTTTCTAGGCATATTGTATACATTATTGCTAGTGCTCATAACTCTATAAGTTAGATAGATATTTCTGCCATACTGTGATTGAGAAAAGTAACTTGCCCAAAGTCACACAGAAAATAAGTGATAAAAATATAATGAGAGCTCAGTTCTCACTGCCTTTGCTCTTTCATTATGACCTGCTACCTATCTCTTATTTATTGTAAATAGTATTGGTATGCTAACATAGGGATCATACTGCTTTGTTATAGTGATTGCAGACGTGGTTTTCTCCTTCCTTCCTTATTCCCCCTTCGTGCAAAAAAGATTACAATAATATTTTAAATGCCTACTAATAGTATATCATGATTTTGACTTTCTGATCAAGCCAAATGAAAATTCGTGTATTTTTATTTAATAATAATATTCATACTCTCTTGTATTAGAACACTTATCCCCTGAGTCTTAACCTCTTAATTCTTCTATATGATATAATTAGCCATTTAAACATGATAGGTATGGAAGGATTTCTTACATGCCTCTTAAGCATCTACTTCTATAGCACAGCCATTGGCAAATAGAAATAATTGAATTCTCAGGATGCCTTGATGGCTCAGTCAGTTAGTTGGGTATTGACTCTTGATACCAGCTTGGGTCAGTGATCCCAGGGTTGTGAGATCGAGCCACATGTTGAGCTCAGCAGTGAGCATGGAGTCTGCTTGCAATTCTCTCGCTCTCCCTCCCTTCCTCCCTCCCTCCCTCCCTCCCTCCCTCCCTCCCTTTCTCTCTCCCTCTTTCCCTCTCTTTCTCCCTCTGCCTTTTTCCCCTGCTCTTGCTTTCTTTCTATAAAATTAAAAAAAAAAAAAAAGGGCCAGCTGGGTGGCTGTCTCAAGTTTTAAGCATCCAACTCTTGATCTTGGCTCAGGTCATGTTCTCATAGTTTGTGAGATCAAGCCCATGTCAGACTCACCATAGGGTTTGCTGGAGATTCTCTTTCTCCTTCATTCTCTGCCCTTCCTCCTCTCGCACATGTGTGCATGCATGTGGCATGTGTACACTCTCTAAAAATACATAAACATTAAAAATAAAATTAAAAATACAATAAAAGAATTGACTTATCTTCTACAGCATTTTAAAACCATCCCACTGAAGTCCCTCAACTTTTTACCTCTTCATCTCAAATTTTTGTTTGGGTCTTCTTATTTTCTATTTTCTTTTTCTCTCATGTCATTGGAAGAAATGCCCAGTCTTTTCCTAAGATGGCCCCAATCTTTTGGACTTGATTCCATGACAGTTACCTCATTTTAATATTTTCCTCTCTTCTTTTTCATTTTCTTTCATGTTTTTGTATTCTTGTAGCAGTAGTTGTCAAACTTTTAAACTATGATTTCCATGGAAGTTCCTCTGTATATGATATAATTTCCAAAAAAATTGTACTTATAAAGGAAAATGAATTCTTTATGGTAGTATAATCCTATAAAAATGCCCTGGAAAATTTTTATTTAGTCATTGTTATACTGATCTCAACTTCTTCACCATCTAGTTGTTCCTAAACCTTTTGTTAGCATGTAAGCATTTGCTAGGAAATTCAGTTATAATTTCACAATTGTCAAACCTGATGGTGTTTTTTTTTTTTTTAATGTTTATTTTTTGAGAGAGAGTGCATGGGGAGGGGACAGAGAGAGAGACAGAGAGAGACAGAGAAACCAAAGCAGGCTCTGCGCTGCCAGTGCAAAGCCTAATGTGGGGCTTAAACCCACGAAATGTGAGATCATGACCTGAGCTGAAGTCAGCATCTCAACCAACTGACCCACTCAGACACCCCCTGATCACACTTTTTAAATTAAATCTCTTCTATATGTCCACTCTTGGATCTTCAAACATTTCCTTATTCCTGGCTGTTTCCCTTATATCATCAAACATATACACAATTTCTTTTTCTGCACAATAAAGTTAAATGAACCCTTTATTTGGTCCTGTCTCCTTAAGTAGTTTTTCCTTGTCTTTGGAAGGACTTTATGAAATAGTAGTGTATATTTCTGCTTGCACTGCATTTACTTCCTCACTTATATTTGGTCTTCAACTCTTTGCCTTCTGGCTTCTCTCCCCATCACTCCCTTGATACTTCTTTGGCAAAAGTATCAAGAAATACCTTTTGCCACATCAAATAAATACATTCTTTCAAGTTTTTCCTTACTTGAACTGAATGAGGCATTTTCATTTTTGGCAGTCCATACCAAGACTGTTCTTTTTTTTTTTTTTTTTTTTTGGACGCTGTACTCTTCAGGCTCTCCTCTGACTCTAGCTTCTTGCTTCGTTTCTTATTCTGATCCTTCTGCCCTCTTTATTCTTTATATGGTCTGTTAGCAATCTTATGTATTCCCACCGCTTCTATCTTCTTGCTCATTCATACATTCATCAAATGATGCCTGTTGTGCAAGGCACTGTGCTATTGCTGAGATCAGTGTGAACGAAACTGACAGCTACGATGTGAATAGTCTAATAAGAAATACATATAGATTGATTGGCAGTTGTGAAACAGTGTATAAAACATATTCTGTTAAAGGGAATACATAGAATGGATACTTAACCAAGACTGGAGTGGTCAGGAAAAGGTTTTTGGGAAGAAGTAACATTTGAAAGGGCTGTGGGAAGGTCAGTGTTTCAGACAGAAGCGATAGCATTTGCAAAGAAATAAAAGTAAGGGGGTGCTTGGCTGAAGGATTGAAAATCATTGTACCTTGAGAGTGTTGAGAGAAAGAGGAGAATGGAAAGGGGTAAGATTGAAGGGTTATAAAATAGGCACTTGTTAGTATTCATTCAACAAATAGTGCTCTGTTGTGTAACTTTATAGCTATACTTACACATATGTATACGTTTTTTATTTTTTTTAATTAAAAAAATCTTTATTTTTAAGAGAGCATGCATACAAGCAGGGGGAGGGGCAGAGAGAGAGAGGGACAGAGGATCTGAAGAAGCAGGCTCTGCACTGTCAGTGCAGAGCCCAATGCAGGGGTTTGAACTCACAAACCGTGAGATCATGACCTGAGCTGAAGTCAGATGCTCAACCGACTGAGCCACCCAAGCGCTCCTAAAAATAAAATCTTTTAAAAAAGTGTATACTGGGGCACCTGGGTAGCTCAGTCAGTTGAGTCCTGGGTTAGGCTCTGATCTGTGCAGAGCCTGCTTGAGATTCTCTCTTTCCTCTCCCTCTGCCTCTCCCCCTCCCACCACACTAGCACTTTCTCCTCTCTTTCAAAATAAATAAACTTTTTTTAAATCTTAAAAAAAAAAAGAAGTTAACCACATGGCCAATAAACATATGTAAATGTGCTCAAAAGCATTAGTTATCATATCAAAATCGCAGTGTGATACCACTCCATCTCCACCAGATAGCCTCTAAAAAAATTATGAAAACATTTTTTTATGACTGAGCTTGTGCCATAGCCAGAATTTTTATACATTGATGATGAGAGTGTATATTGATACAACCTCTTGGGAAAACTATTTAGTGCCAACAACTGAAGTTGAGTATACACATACCTTGTGACCGAGCAATTTTCTCTAGGTATATATCCAAAGGAAGTACATATATGTGCATGTAAGAATGTCCTTAGCCATATTTTTGGAATAAGTAAAAACTATAAACAACTCGATCATTTAACAGCAGAGTGGATTAATTGTAGACTATTCATACAACAAAGTAATATATAGCATTGCAAAAGAATGAACAGCTATAAGCAACATCAATAACCTGAACAGACAATGCTGAGTAAAAGAAGCTAGGCACAAAAGGATATGTCCTGTATGATTTTTTTTTTATTATATAAAGCTCAAAAATAGGCAAAACTATAATTTATGGTGATAGAAGTTAGAAGATTGGTTACTTCTAGGGCTCGTACCTGAGAGGAAGCATGAAGGATGCATAATCTGCTGGGTGGTAGTTATGTGTGTGTTCACTTTTTAAAATTATTCAAGCTCAAAACTTAAGTTATGTATACTTTACTATATGTATATGTTATGCTTTAATAAAAAGTCGAAACACTGAAAAAAAGTAATCTCTTCTGAAATTATGATAGTAATAATTACCAATTTTATTTATATAAATAACTTATTTAATTTATGTAAATGATATATAATCAATATATGAATGTTTATAATTTGTGTAAATATGTAAATAATATATAATTATATACAAAAAGTTAAAACACTGAAAAAAGTAACAATTTATTCTGAAATTAAGATAGTAGTAATTATTTTATTTATATATACTTTACGTTAAAGCACCTTTTCATATATCAATACTATGATTATAAATATAAACAAGTATTTTGTAAATTTTAAATTGTAATATTACCAGATATAATTTATTTTTGGAACAATTTTCAATTTTCTAGAGCTGTTTATCTGTTTCTGTTTATGGACCACACCATGGCATAAAAGATTGCATAAGCTACCCTTTCATTTGCTGTTGTAAAATGACAACTAAAAATCATTATCAGAATTAATAAAAAGAGGGGCACTTGAGTGGCTCAGTCAGTTGAGTATCCAACTTCGGCTCAGGTCATGATCTCATGGTTCATGGGTTCGAGCCCCGGGTCAGCTTGGAGCCTAACAGCTTGAAGTGCTGACAGCTTGGAGCCTGGAGCCTGCTTTGGATTCTGTGTCTCCCTCTCTCTCTCTCTGCCCCTCCCCCACTCATGCTCTTTCTCTGTCTCAAAAATAAATAAACATTATTAAAAAAAATGTTTTAAAGTATAAAAAGAGAGGCTTTGCTGATCAGTAAAGTGACATCTACTCACTATATCAAAATCAAAAGCTGTTCTTTTTTTGTAAGAAACAAAGTATTTTCATGTTATAACAAATGTTATTTGTAAATAGAGAATAGTCAGGAGGTAAATGATCTGGAAGAATACTCTATGCTGTCAGAATTTTACCCATTGAAAATCTTTGGGTTTTGCCCCTAAGCGGTAATTCTAGATAATATCTCTCAGGTTCAAAATAACAAGAAATGTACCAATTTGCTTCATTATTTTAGGTATTGTTCAAGACTACATGTATCAAATACAAGTATCAAATATCTAAAATTACCTATTGCCATGTGAAATAACAATTGTCATTTAAGTCAAGAATGATAGACAACACTCATTTCTTCTTTTTGATATGTAAATATAATTGTTTTCTCTTCAAGGTTTAAAATTTAAGTAATCTTGCAAAGGATGGTTCAACTCTTTGTTACTCTTCTTTTTTACCTTTTAGGGGGAAAAATAGCCATACTTAAGGAGGTAATAAACTTATGCCTTAACATTTGAGACTAAATTTCATGCTTTAAAGTAATGGCTCTTTGCCAGAATCAACTGTGGAGCTTTATAAATATGCATTCTATGATCCTGCCTACTGTAAACCCTTATTCAGTAGGTCTGTGATGGAATCCCAGGGCATCTTCATTCAAGGGAAAAAAAAAAACACCACGTATTTCCATATGCAATTCTGATCTTCCTCATTGATTACTACTGTCCTAAATTAAAAGGCAGAAGTAATGAACTTGTTCATTTGTTTATTGCTGCTCATGGTAGACAAATATTTTGCTCTCTAAACAACCAGCTTATGTCTAGAAGTAGGAGGTTTAGGGGCAACTGGGTAGCTCAGTTGGGTAAGTGTCTGACTCTTGATTTCGGCTCAGGTCATGATCTCACAGTTCATGGAATCAAGTCCTGTGTTGGGTTCCGTGCTGACAGCATGGAGCCCGCTTGGAATTCTCTCTCTCTCTCTCTCTCTCTCTCTCTCTCTCTCTCTCTCCCTCTCCCCCTCTCTCTCCCCCCGCCTCCCTCTCCCTGCCCCCCCAATAAATAAAATAAACTTTAAAAAAAATTATAAGGTTTGCATATTCTGTTTGTTGATAATGCTTGTGTAGAGTAGAGAGGAAAAAGTGAGCATTGTTGATTTATTCAGTATTGGCTTGAGGGAGGAAAAAAAATCATGTTATATGAATAGAAAAGAAATTTTACAGGAAATCACTTTTTAAAGTGAAAATGGAGATCCTAAAATATGAAAATTTATGTTTGTTCATTAAGAAAATGGTAGTTTAGGTACGCTTGGGTGGCTCATTCTGTTGGGCGGCTGACTCTTGATTTTGGCTCAGGTCGAGATCTCACGGTTCTTGAATTCAAGTCCAGTATCGGGTTCTACACTGACAGTGTGGAGCCTGCTTGGGATTCTGTCTCTCTGTTTCTCTCTCTCAAAAATAAATAAACTTTTTTTTCAATTAAAAAAAAAGAAAAAACAGTAGTTTAGGGGTGCCTGGGTGACTCATTTGGTTAATAAGCATGTGGCGTTGGCTCAGGTTGTGATCTCATGGTTCATGAAGTGGAGCCCCACATGGGATATTCTCTCTCTCTCTCTCTCTCTGCCCCTCCTCTACTTATTCTCTCTCTCTTTCAAAATAAATAAATAAACTTAAAAAAAAAAAGAAAATGGTAGTTTAAGTGGTAACAGAATGGAAGATGGAATATGGGGAAATAGGGTATTTGGAGTAGAAAATACTATAGAAAAATGACATTTTTAGTTAAAGTGGTGGAACATTCTGGTAGTGATAACAAGGAAAATAAGATTTTTGTTTGTTTGGTTTTCCCTCACTGAGACTCTGGGGAACGGAAACAAGAATTAATGTTTTACATTGTTTGGGTAGAATCAGTCATGGTAGATGATTTGCTCATTCATTCATAATATTCATTCATTCATTCTAATTGCATAGACAGGAATGTTGGAGAAAAGATTTATCTTTCAGCAGCTATTCTCCTGTTCAGAAACCAGCTCCATCTAGTCTTGGCTGTTGTAATCAAGTCATAACCTAATTGGAATATAATTTCTTCTCTGTAAAAACTGAGAGTTATGCTGAATACTTTCACCAGTTTCTAAAATTCTATGCTTTTTATGTGAATTTTAGGTTAATCTCATAAAAACACATTCATTCCATTCATACCATTCTTGCCTAGCCCTCTTTATATTTATTCTCTCTTTTTTTTTGTACATAACATCTATGTCTTGGTACTGATTCCATTGGTTATTTATGTACTTGCTGTCTACCTCACTGGACTGTAAGCTGTTTGAAAACAGAGACACAGGCCACTTTAGTGTCTGCACCTATGCATACAAAATGGATTACTAGTGACAAAATTAAGTTTTTCTTCTTTTAGAAAATAAACTTTAGGGGCACCTAGGTGGCTAAGTCAGTTAAGTGTCCAATTTCAGCTCAGGTCATGATCTCATGGTTCGAGGGTTTGAGCCCTGCGTTGGGCTCTGTGCTGACAGATCAGAGCCTGGACATGCTTCAGATTCTGTGTCTCCCTCTCTCTCTCTGCTCATCCCCCACTCATGCTCTGTCTTTCTCTCTTTCAAAAATAAATAAACATTAAAAAAATTTTTTTAAAGAAAATTAGCTTTAAAAAAATGCTTACTATATATTTTTGAGAGAGAGTGAGGAGAAGGGGCAGAGAGAGAGGGAGAGAGAAAATCTCTAGGTACCCCTAGAGAATAAACTTCTGAACTACCTTGTTGTAATGCAGGGTCTGTGCAGTTAGAAATAACACTGATGTTAGGAATTCCATCTATTTTATTTACTAGATTATTGTGCCTGGCACATAATTGACACTTCAGTTCTGTGTTTAATAAATATATGAATGAATTGGGGCACCTGAGTGGCTCAGTTGTTTGGGCTTCCGACTTCAGCTCAGGTCATGATCTCATGGTCTGTGAGTTTGAGCCCCATGTTGGGCTCTGTGCTCACAGCTCAGAACCTGGAGCCTGCTTTGGATTCTGTGTCTCCCTCTCTCTCTCATGTTCTGGCTCTCTCCCTTTCTCTCTCAAAAATAAATAAACAATAAAAAATTTAAAAAATAAATATATAAATGAATGAGCAAATAATCATTTATTAAATGTCTTCAAGTTTAAAAACAATATGGATGGGGGGTGGTGCCTAGGTGGCTTAGTCGGTTAAGCATCTAAGTCTTGATTTTGGCTCAGGTCATGATCTTAGTTTGTGGGTTGAGCCCTGAGTCGGGCTCTGTGCTGACAGCACACAACAACATCAACAACAACTATGGATAAAATAACATGTTAATTCCACTTATTTCTTTTCAATGATAGATTATTACATACATTGATAAGTGCATGGCTATTTTATCCCTCTTTTTTTTTTTTTTTTAATGTTTATTTGAGAGAGAGAGAGAGAGCAGGGGAGGGGCAGACAGAGAGGGAGAGAGAAAATCCCAAGCAGGCTCTGTGCTGACAGCAGGGCCCGATCCCAAGAACTGTGAGATCATGACCTGAACTGAAATCAAGAGTTGGACGCTTAACCCACTGAGCCACCCGGGTGCCCCCAAGGACATGGTTACTTTAGTTACAAAAAAGTGACTATGAAATATATGGTTATATAATATAGTTAACGCTTAAGCAGTGGAAGAGATCTGTATTCGTTACTGTTTTCATAAACATCAGCTAAATTTTAAGTGTGTATACATTACAATGTATGGCTCTGATAGCACATACTAGGCTGCAGATAATTTCTTTACCTTGCTTGAACTGTGCACCTGGATATCTCTTCTCTCCCTTCCCCTCCCATTAATGCTTTCCTCACCCTGTTTGGGCTCTGAAACCCCATGCTAGAGACCCCTCCTTCCCCTCATCCCCATAGATGACCCTCCTCACCCAGGTAGGCTTCTGACACCCACCCCCTGGGTCCTTCTCATACTCACATCTTTGACTCTGTCTGAACTCCACAGTTCTTAAAGCTCTATTGAAAAAGTATTCTTATATTTGAAAATTGTAAATAAACCATAATGTTTTACTCAATAATTTATGCCATAGATATGACATTGAATGTCTTATTTTTTCTAGGACAGACTTAAGTAATATCTTTTGAAAATAATATAAGTGAATTTAGAATGTAGATAACTAAAATGGTTAGTTGAATAGTATACTCCATTTTATATTTCATAAGTCTTAAGTTATTTTGAAAATAATTGTGAAGTTTTTAGATGAAAAATAGTACTTACAAGAAAAAAATATGATGTATTAAAATGATTGTGGAATTCAAATTAGTTTTCTTAGGGGCACCTGGGTGGCTCAGTTGGTTAAGCATCCAGCTCTTGGTTTTGGCTCAGGTCATGATCTCACTGTTTTGTGGGTTTAAGCCCACATTGGGCTCTGCGCTGACAGTGCAGAGCCTGCTTGGGATATTCTCTCTCTCCCCCTCTCTCTGCCCCTTCCCCACTCATTCTCATTCTCTCTCTCTCTCTCTCTCTCTCTCTCTCAAAGCAAATAAATAAACTGAAAATTTTTAAAAACCCAAAAAACAATAATAAAATATAATCAGGAAGAAGTGATGTGATTAAGTAAATATGTGATAGCAAACTATTAATTGACTTAAACTGAGAGGAGAAAAATTTGTTAAAAAAAGAGCATCACCTACTAGTTATTCTTGGACTTCATAATCTTTTAGAAACCAAATATCCAGTAGACCTGCAGCCAGTACATTTTTCCAGTGGACATGCCAAGTATGATGACTGTCAAGCCTGAAGTGTTTTTAACAGAATGAATGCTGTGTCTCTTCAATGCAGAACTATGTTGGCACATTGGAGGTGCCAGGCATTTTGTTTTAGAATATCTGACATGAAACCATAGCCTTGGGATTTATCAGCTTATTGAGATAGTTAATAGAGAGATGGAAGAGTGAGGCAATTCTCAAACCATTTGCAAGGACTTTTTGAAAGTTTTTTAACTCTTTCAGGTGCTATAGTAGCTTCATATTTAGAGTGTAAAAAAATAAGTAAAACTCAATTTTTTAAACAATGTACAGATATTTATAATTAAATTTTTCAGTATAATAGTGTTTGCATCTGATATCAAGGAGCATTCATTATTATATATATATAATGTATGTATTATTATTATATATAATGTATTATATATGTATATATATGTGTGTATATATATATATATATATATATATATATATATAAAATATGTGCGTTATATCATTAGTTTACTTTTTGTTAAATTTTAAAGCATTCCCAGCAGAAAGTATCCTCCTTTTTTCCACAAATATTTCCATTCATGGCTGCTTGTTTGACAGTTGAACAGAAGCATCTTATTTCCAGAGTCCCCCTTCTCCCACCTTTTATCATTCATCTGTGCATGGAGTTAAGGTCTGTAGTATTAGTTGTGTACAACTTTTATTTATTTTGTTACTTACCTTAAAGTAAATAGGGTAGTTTTCAGAAAAGTCATAAAGTAAGTGGGCTCTCTGACAAATTTGGCCTTTACTTTCTGATCCAAAAGCAACAGAACATTACACGCTAGCCATCAGGTCAAGAAGGGTGAGGTTGAGGATACAAATTCCAGAAAAGGAATGATAACTTACAGAGTTCTTTTTAGCAGATCATCTTAGAGCAACTCTCTGAGGCTACATACTGTCCATGCATAATCTTAATTTTTATTGTATTTATTGATTTATTATATATTTTAGCAAAAGAACATCTATGAGCCCACCGTCCAGCCCTACTTATTTCTGTTCATCCTTTGCCCTGTCCTTTCTCCCCATCAAAGGAAACCATCGTTCATCATTCCTTTCCTTTGTTCTATCACGTATGCTTTTTATTTTTTACTGTTGCACAATCTTCATATTCTTTATTGGTACAACCTACCTCAGGATTGTTTTGAAATTAAGTTAAGAAATGTATATAATAAGCTTTGCACAGTGCCTGACCCATCCCCAAATGGCACTTGTGTTATTAATGTTCTTTTGTGGAGAAAGAACAAGAAAAGCATGCCTTTTCTCAGCTCTTTCCTATGTTTTATCTTCCTGAACACTTCCAGGGAAAGGTGAGAAAGTATGAGGGTTTGAAGTCTTTTCACCTTTTCATGGGACTGAGCAATTTACAGAATGAAGCAGTAGAGAATGGGATTTGGACTATCCCCGGTTAGGGAACTGAGTTCCCAACTGAGAAAAATAAATAAATAAACTGCACTGTTAAGTTTCCAATTTTTCCCTTCTCTTTCACACTGCTTTGTGCCCTTGGGACAGGATTTCTGTCTACTTTGAGTTTGATGCAGTATAGTGAAACTCCTGATAGCCAGTGTTGAAGAATAAAAGACCGAATTGACCTAGAAAATAATCAGTGACATAAATGGATCAGTTAGAGTTTACTGAATGATCAAGCAAACAAACCCCCCACCCAGCCCATTTTTACACTGTTCACCTTCCCACCCAACATTGGGAAGCCTTGGTTTGTTTTCAATATCTGAAAATAATTTCAGTCCTCCATTTCTTCCTTCCCCCTGATGGCCCTATGATCTGCAATATTGCACCAACTCAAGACAAATTCTTGATCTTCTGAGCTTTTTTTTCCAATTTCTGCCCAATTTCCTTTTTTCATACACTCATGTTAATAATTTCTATTAACAGAATTATTTATTATATCACATCTGTCCTAATTCTACTACATGGATATTTAAGCAATGCACTTACCTGGGATTTTGGTCAACTAAAATTCACAATGTACCATTAAGTGAGTTGGTTAAACATTACTGCATAATTAGCAGCATTCATAGGAAAAATAGGTAAGACAACAGTCACCTCAAGCCTGGCTGACCAGGGAAAGAGTTCCTTAGACAACAGGGATACCTGGCTGGCTTAGTTGATAGAACATACTACTCTTGATATCAGCATCATGAGTTCAAGCCCCACATTGGGTGTAGAGCTTACTTAAAATAAAATAAAAAATAACAATAAAAAAAAGAGGGGTGCCTGGGTGGCTCAGGTGGGTAGGCATCCAACTCTTGACTTCTGTGCTGGTCATGATCTCACGGTTGCTGAGTTTGAGCCCTGCATCAGGCTCTGTCCTGGCAGCACAGTGCCTGACTGGGATTCTCTCTCTCTCTCTTCTCTCTCTCTCTCTCTCTCTCTCTCTCTCTCTATCTCTGCCCCTCCCCTGCTCATGCTCTGTCTCTCAAAGTAAAGAAGTAAAACATTTAAGAAAAAAAGTAAAATTATTTCTCAATTAAAAAAAAAGAGAAAGTGCCTTTAAGTAAAAAGAGCAGTTTTTACCAACTGTTACATTAATCCTAACTAAATTTCACTTTATTCCTTTGGGCAGGTTTTCCTGCCTTGCATGATCTGTGATGCATTATGACACACAATATATCCCTCTTAAGCCTGTGTCATTCATAAATTTGATATCTTTGCTTAGGCTGTTGATGTAGTAGCCACCTCCCTCCAGGTGAACCTGTACATTTTTGGGTACTTTTGCTTAGAGTCATCTGTTTTATTAAGTCTCCATTTCTTCATCTCGGTCATGAGAACTTGATAATATTTTCTTAAGATATTTTACTGAATTTAGGATAACTATACCTGTAGCATTTTCCTGATCCTCCAAAAGAAGACCCTTAAAAAGCAAATTAGATTAGCATTCAGCTTGGCCTTCATAATTTCACTTTTTACAAATAGAAGTTGTGTGAAGAGATATTTTTATCCATAAGGTTTATTAGGAACAGTGAGAGACATAGCTTGCTCTTATACAGTTTTCACTTGTGCTTGTTCTATTCCTCTTTCTCGTTTTTTTGGAAAATAGCTTTACTGATGAATAATTTACATATCATGAAATTCACCCATTTAGAGTGTACAAGATTTAATAGTGGTTAGTTTTTTTTTTAATTTTTTTAAAAAATTACTTATTTCTTTTGAGGGAGAGAAAGAGAGAGAGAGAGAGAACCATGCATAGGGGAGGGGCAGACAGAGAAGGAGAGAGAGAATCCCAAGCAGACTCCATGCTGTCAGTGCAGAGCCCACTGTGGGGCTCGAACTCACAAACTGTGAGATCGCTACCTGAGCCAAAACCAAGAGTCAGATGGTTAACTGACTGAGCCACCCAGGTGCCCCACCATAATCCAAATTTAGAACATTTTTACCATCCTAAAAAGAAAACTTGTGACCATTCTCTCTTTCTCTTAAAAAAAAATATCTAGAAGTGATTTTATTTTGTTTTCTAAGGAAGTCTTTCCTCAGGAAACTGCCTTTCCATCATGGATTTCCTATTCTCTTCCTTCATATTCTGTGTTTGTAAACCTAGAATTTCATTCCTTTCTTATCTAATTTAAAAGATAACACAAGAAAAATAGATGTGACCTCTTAACATGAGGCAGTTAGCACCAACTTAGGGCTATTTTTCATGCATTGTCAAGAATTCTTTCACTGGGCAGTGGATACTGTAAAACTGTAATTTGGATTGAATTTAGGAGCAAATGACAATAGCATTAACAGCATGATTCATAATATTTTAATATTATAAATCTTTTAATATTTTTATGTCTTATGGGAAGCAGATTTAAAAGTAAGGCCATTGTATATGGTTGGGTTGTACATTCATAGCTTGGAGGGAATTTCTTCAAGATAATGGGGTAAAAGAAAAGTTTAAATGAAGATTTAAGTCTTAGGTTGTTTGGAGTAGCAGAGCCAACCCAGTTATGTCTGAAATCATAGCCTGTGATGGTAATGACCGTATTAACTGCTTCTTCCCTTAGGTAGACATGATAAAACTTCTGACTTCTTTAATTTCCAAACACTTGTGTCAGTTAATCAGAAAATACCTTTGTTGAAGGAATGAGTCCATACTTCCCACACCTTCCATTTGTCCTTGCATGTTACTTTGTTTGTTTTGGGGGCTAGGTTGTGGGGAGGGCTAAGATATAGTAAGTTCTATAATTAGTTACTTTCCTGTGTGTTTTTATTAACATTGCTTTTATACCTCTAATATAGATTCAACTTTATATATACTTCTTTGGGAAGGGTAGTGTGTCTCATTCCACACGAGTTTATTTTGTTTTGATTTATTTTAATAATTAGAGAAGTGGAGAAATAGTTCCAACTAGTGAAGTACTGGTGATGGGGCTATTAGTAGGACAGTTTTTTTTTCTTTTTTTTTTTTTTTTTAATTTTTTTTCAACGTTTTTTATTTTATTTTTAGGACAGAGAGAGACAGAGCATAAACGGGGGAGGGGCAGAGAGAGAGGGAGACACAGAATCGGAAACAGGCTCCAGGCTCTGAGCCATCAGCCCAGAGCCTGATGCGGGGCTCGAGCTCACAGACCGCGAGATCGTGACCTGGCTGAAGTCGGACGCTTAACCGCCTGCGCCACCCAGGCGCCCCCAGTTTTTTTTTTTTTCTTGATGTAAATATATTTTGGTAGATCTTTCTCTTTTCATCTAAATTCTTTTTATTTTCATATTGCTTTTAGTTTGAACAAAAAAACAAAAAAGGACTTGAGTATGCTTCTCTTTTAAGTATAAGTAACTGTCGTTTTCAACATGGATTTAGAAATAATTGTTTTAAAATCTATATCTGATGATAGTGCCATTTTTGTTTTACTTAGGTTCTCCCTGCTCTCCTCCCTATGTTATTTGAAAGATACGAATTATTTACTTAAGGCTTTTAGCAGCATTGTAACAAACAGAAAAATTTGAGTCAAGGCATATTATGTTCAGGCAAATACTGAACTTGCCAGATGTTTTAAAGATGAAAGTTTCAAGAGTTAGGTAATAGAGTTTTTCAAAAGAAAATTTTCAAGTTGACTCTTTACTATGAACGAAGATAACATTTAATAGTAAATCTTCTAATTTTAGCTTTCCTTCACAACATTCTTCCTGATCCCTATCCACGTCAAAATTAGGGCACATACTTCAAAGATTAATTAATTGGAAGGATCAAAGTATTTATGCATTCAGTGATCACTTAACTGAAAGTATTGTTTGTTATCAAGGATAAAATGTCCGTGGTGCTACCTTTGTTTTTTAATCACTCATGCAAATAAATTAATAATCTTTTTTATTTGTCGGAATTTTGGGTTTCTTGGAATACTAGGCAAGTCTCTTAAGTCCTGTTTCTCAGTTCTTTTGTAAATGGGCATATGATTCTAATTGGTCTTTTGAAATTCCTTTCAACATTGATTCTACTACCTTTACAGGGTATTTTGAGACTTATTCGTGCCCAAAACCATACAATAGTAACTATAAAAGAATATATATTTTTTAAGTTTTTATTTATTTATTTTGAGAGAGACACAGAGAGTGTGAGCAGGGGACAGGCAGAGAGAGAGAGGGAGAATCCCAAGCAGGCTCCATGCTGTCAGGGCAGAGCCCAATGTGGGGCTCAAACTCATGAAACTATAAAATAATTTTTTTAATAGTAGATATAAATGTAATTTTATAGACAATGATTATAAAATACATCAAAAAGATATGGATTCTTTAGTCTGGGATGTAAAAGTAATCATAGTCTAGTTTAGGCATTTACGGTTTCTGATTTAAGAGTATCCTATTCTTGTGCCTTTCTGGAGTATAAATACAGAATAGAAATGACATTATTTCCTTGAGCTCTGACATTCCTTGTTTAGCTTGTTTTGGGAGACAAAAATGCATTTGGAGAGTGAATTAAAATATTTGCTAAAAGGTGCTAAGAAGAACAAGACTAGACTAATGGTCTCACTGGTGAAGCCAATTTAAAGCTAATTATGAGTATGCTAAGTTACACTCTTATTACAAAGGAAGATAATGGACCATTTTGGGTTATTTGATATTTCTTATATTTTGTCTAATTTTGTCCAATTCTAAAATTTAATAAGTTTGGAGACCATCTTAAACATAAGGGATAAAGCCAAGAAGAAAACAGGGGACTGAACTAATGGAAAATTCATTCTTCAGTTCAGTAAAATTACATAATAAAAGAAAAATATTTGCTAATCTTTATGACAGTAATTATATGGATTTGTGTGTGTGTTCTCCTTATTAATTAATTTCATGCTCATTTGTTAGGTTATTGACTTATACTCTTTTAAATTTTTTTCTCCTTCCCCCTACAGAATCTGTCTATGATCTTCTCCCAAAGGAGTTACAGTTACCTCCATCTAGAGAAACATCTGTAGCATCAATGAGTCAGACAAGTGGTGGTGAGGCAGGCTCGCCTCCTCCAGCTGTAGTTGCTGCTGGTATGCATTTCATTTTACTTTATTAAAGAAAAGTAGTGTATTATCTGGCCAACATGAACAGTGCTGGCAAAGTCCATATCAAAAAGAGTGTGATTTGAGGGTTTGTTTTAGGAGGTTTTAAAACATATACTTTTAACCTTAAAATATTTCAATATGCATTTCTTGATATAATTCTTCTTAAAATTTCACATTGGCACATCTGTTAGTGCCATTTCCTTTCTAGGAGCTTATCTTCAGCTATGGAAACAAATTTGAAGCTCTTTTGTTGACTGCTCATAAAAAGGTTACATACCAAGCTATGGATAGAAAATTACATTTGAGTCTCTATTTTAAACAATTATTTTTAAAAATTTGCTGAAAGGGAAAAATATTTGATTTTGTGTAACCTGAAAAAGGACTCTAGCACTCAAGTCTCTTTTCTGTTTGTAGCATGTTACTACAACCTTTTCCCTACATTTAAAAACATGTGACTTAAGACTTCTTTTAAATTCAGTTGAAAGTAATGGGAAATTTGAATGTAATTTTTATATAAAGGTATTTTGATATATCAGTGAAAAAGTATAGAAAGTAATGTTTGAAATTTATCAAGTTTATTTTTACTCAGCTCTCAAATCATACACTTTATAATTATATAAAATTGGTTCAATTTTTTATTGAACCAGAATAAAAGATTGACAGATAAGGTAATAGAAAAAGTCTTGATTATTGATAAATTAATGAGTGCTTACAATAATACTAGATTGCCCAACTGTAATTCTTTTTTTAGTTGGGTTTTATAGATTGCAAAGTGTATTTGGTTTTTTAAAACAAAGGAAAAAATATATATATATATATATTCTCTGAAGTTGTATCTATCGTTCTAAATAGAGGTTTCTTATCCAATGATACCTCTCATCTTTTAAAATGGTACTTAACATCCATTGCAGCATTGTTTTCAGTAAATTCATTTCATTTCAAAAAGAATGGTGAAGTGAAAGGTGATTTAAATGAGGATTTGGTACTATAATAGGACTTCATATATTTTTCTTGTATGCATTAACCAGTGTATCATTAACCTTGTGTACCAGTCTTTTCCCTGAGCTGTATATGGCAGTATGCAGCCTTTCTGGCTGAGGGCAGGAAAACTTTAAACATAGCAAGGAAACTTATCAGCCCTGCTCACTGTTCATGTGTTGCCAGACATTTTCTAACAGATTCTGTGGATTTAATTGTGAACTTTTTAACAATCAAATTGGTAAGATGACCTGGTTTTACATTATATGCACTGGGTTCTGGAATATTTTTTTCTGGAATTTAAAATTTTAAATATTGCTTAAAATTGTATCAGATGATAAAATATGAAAAAAGGTTGTAATGAAATATTTCACTTTAAATCCACAAGTAGAAATTGACTAACTGATTTCTTTTATATCTTTTGAGATTGTTTTTTATAGACTTGTTGAATCTATATAGAACTAAAAGTCTGTTTCTTCTGTGCTTTTTAACATCTGTTGACAGTAGATCCAGTTCCTTTTAAAAGCTGAAAAAATGTCAGTTAGGTTTGGAAAAGAACACTTCCTTTTAAATAATGCCAAACTCAGTTTCAAATTGTTATATATAAATATTGAAAGTTCTTGAATTTGAATCACTAATAGAATGTTGATCCTCCCTCCCTCCATATATTTCAGAAAATCCTATCCACATAAATTAAATTGAAAGATATGAGTTGAAAAATCATAAAAATAAGAGAATTAACCGAAGGACATATTCTGAAGTAATAAATTCTTACTAGATTGAGAAGTTATTCACATTATAACGATGATGAAGAGAGTAAGGGGGTGACATTGGCAGTTGTCTTATATTCACATACAGAAAGTTTCTGTGGTCTACAACCAAGTCATTTGTAACTTTTTTTTACGTAACTTTACTTTAGTAACCAATATAATATTATTCTAGGATTCTGTCTTATTGGTAAAATAGTTTTTGTCATATAACATTATAGGTAAGAGAGTTTATATTACAGAGTAATTATTGTAGGGAAATCAGTTAGTGTATATCATTATAGAGTTGCTTTTTTATTTAACATATTAATATCTTTAGTGACATAACTGTCAAAGAGAAGGATTTGGAGTAAATTACCAGTTACTCATTGTTTCCTGACCAAAAGACTTGACATCTAGGGAAAGGCACATTAATTTAGACTTCTGTGAGTTTTTTTTTAAATCTATACATTTGCTGTTTAAATATGAAATGCATAAAAATGATGACTCTTGATGTAGTTAATTCTTCAGAGTTTTGAAGGAGCCGGATTGGCTGCTATCAGGTATGAGGGCCTGGTGGGAACAGACTTCTAGTTCTGCCATAAAGGTTTGTGTTTCACAAGTTCTAAATCAATTTAAATTTTAAAATTTAGAGGCTGGGCATGTAGGTGTTCATGTACTTTTTTTTATTACTTAATTATTAAAAATGTGTTTCTCAGATTCGCCAATCTAGATTTTTTCCCTTTACATATTACTGAGGGAATGAGTAAAATTGGTGCTGCTAATCCACAATCCAGAATATTGGGTAAAAAAGTATCTCTTAAAATTTTTCTGCTTGTATGCTATTCACACTTTTACATACTCCCATCAGTAAATTCTTTTTATCTGGTAAGTTTCAGAGTTGGGGCTGGGAGAAAGAGAGATTACTTCTACACCTCCTCTCCTCTCCATGGGCCAAGTGTCAGAATCTGGGAGGTGTAGTTGAGAGTCGCCAGTCTTCAAATTGTACTCCTCATTTTTTAAAGACCTCTGCTTTTGTCCCACTAGAACGGTAGTTGAGAGTTCAAGGTTCAATATGTGAATGAATAAGTTTTAGAAATACAGACCTTCTGAACATTATTATAAGTTCTTAGTAGTTAAGACGGGCCATTTTCCTAACACAAAAAAAGTTATCCAAATGAATTAATGGCATTTTTGGCAAAATAAGGAGTTGCTCAAGAAATGCAAATTGTGAAAGGATTCTTTTTGTTATTTGGGTTTTTTTTTGTGGGGTGGGGGGAATCCTATAGTATAGGTTATAAAGAACTAAAATGCAAGTATTATTTTAGAAAACTAAAACAGTGACACCAGAGTTGAGGGAGTTTTTGCAAAAAGATATGGCAGGCAGTTTTCTTAAATAACAGCTTTGTTGATATATAACTCATATACCAATCAAGTATTTTTTTTAACCTACTTACATGTTTATAATTTTTAATCCTTAGATTTACTTAATTAAAATAGGAAGTCTTTCACAGAAGTGAACAATAAACTTTAATCTTCATTTTAAGAAATCAGATTGTTTTCTTTTTCTATCCCAGACTCTTTTTCTTCATTTTGGTATATGGCATTATGTTTATTAGTTTATATCAAAATAAGATTTTGCTAAGGTAACTGTTTAAGGTTTCTTTATAATTTTTATTCTAATTCATGAGATAAACAATGAATAATTAATCAAACCATAGGTTTTATAATTCAGCCAGAGAATCTTAAGAATAATTGGTGATTCTTTTGTTATTTGTTTTTGTAAAATTGTTACTTTCAGTAATTATATATTAATACTTCTAGAAGTAATACAGTCTCAAGACACTTTTTAGCATGTGTAGGTATACCAGCAGATTAGGCATGTAAATAGAAATGTCTGTTGACTATCTCTACTAGTTAGATGACTCTAGGTTTTTAAAATGGCTGTAATTTTAGTTAATAACTTTACGTGAAGTGATCCATCTAATAAACTTTTCTGTTGGAAGAGAGAGACTTATTAAATAGTGCTTTGAATTTTGTGCTATAGCAGTTAATAAATCACAAGTATCTAACCGGTATTTGCTATACTGAAAGAACCTAATTGAGTGCTATTTATATTAGAGGAGAGGACACGAGAGAGCTAAATGAATGTCCTGTAATCAAAGAAGGACAACCATGTTTCAATTTGTTTCAGACATCTTAATCACCTAATAAAATCATAGAATTTCTAAACCATCGATAACAACAGACTGTATAAAAAAATGAATTAAAGAAACTGTAAGTTACCATTTTTGAGTTCCTACTATGTAAGAGGAATTGTGGTAGACAATTTGCATCATCATCATATCTCAATGCTTCCAGGCACAAGCTACCTCTCTTCTTTCCTGCTGGGATCTAAGTTCTTTTCTTCTTGCTACTGCACTTCAGAGAATTGTGTGCTGTTATTTCACTTAAGGAAACTGTAGTTCCTGGACTAAGCAGTGTGTAGGATATTGAATTGGAAAAGCCATACTCCCCTTTAACTCTGCAAGTTTCAAGATCTACAAAATGGGAATATGGGGGTACCCGGATAGCTCAGTCACTTGAGCATCTGACTCTTGATTTCGGCTCAGATCATGATCCTGGGGTTGTAGGATTGAGCCCCACCTCTGGCTCTGCATGGATTGTGGATCCTGCTTAAGATTCTCTCTCTTTCCCTCCGCCCCTTTCCCCTGCTTGTGCATGCTCACTCTCTCAAATTAAAAAAAAAAAAAAGAAAAAATGGGAATATGATTTCTAGAAGAATATTAAGTTTTAATAAAAGTGATTCACAACTTATTTACTATGTTAGAAAGTATTTATAGTTATATAATTTGCATTTTCTTGAGTTGAATAAATTTTGAGAGCCAGTTTGTCTTTGATTGCTGTCCTAGGTTAACTAGGTAAACATATTTCAGAGTTTTGGCCATTTATTTAGTATACTATTCCTAAAATTAAACTCAAAACTCATTACCTGGAAACATGATTCACCTATGTAACCTATATATTGATGTGGTGAGCTAAAGTATGAGTTAATCTTGGTTGTTCCATATGGCCATTTCTACTTTTTCTAGAAAACAGGACCACCTCAGAAGGAAGTCAGATTCTAGTTACAAACATGTTGCAAGTACGTTTAAAAACTCTACTCCTCTTGGGGCACCAGGGTGGCTCAGTTGGTTAAGCGGCCGACTTCAGTTCAGGTCGTGATCTTGCAGTTCGTGGATTCAAACCCTGCATCCGGCTCTGTACTGACAGCAACGTGGAGCTTGCTTTGGATTCTGTATCTCCCGCTCTCTCTGCCCCTCCCTCTGTATCTCTGCCCCTCCCCCACTCCTCTTTTGTCTCTCAAAATTAGATAAACATTAACAATTTTTTTAATAAAAAATAAAAACTCTACTCCTTATTCTGTCTTTTTATTGTAATTATATAGTAAATCTAAATGTATACATTTATACATACAGAAATATATATGTATGTGTATATAGATTTATGTTAACATCTGCGCTATTAAAATGAAAAGCATAAACAAACTTGGGCCACAATGGTTAATTCAGAAACAAGTACTAATTCAAGAGGCTAACTGTATTATGAATTATCGTTGACAAAAAGTACACACAACTTGTTGTTGATTTATTCCTTAAATGTTGTCCGCTTATAATTTTTAGCAACAACTTTATAAATAACTGCGATTTATTCTGTTTCTGTTAGAAAAAGCACATTTTTATATTACCTGAGTCTGTAGATTAGCATTTTAAAACTGCTCACAGATTTTCAACCTTTCATAGACAAAATACATACATAAAATAGACACCGTTTCTATCTGTATGTATTTTACACAATTTCACATTAACAAAGCAATGCACAGAAGTGGACTTACTTTCTTATATCACCAATAAGATTGATGATATCATAAATAAAAGGTGTTACCATACTAATTGTCATAAGTAATTGTTTTATAACAATTAGTTGTGTAAATATACAAATAAAGTTATATAAATAGTACTCCAGCTGGGGCAGGAGTGAGGAGAAGGGATTAGGGTAGGATACAACAAGAGATTTCATCTGTTTCTGTTACTTTTCTTCTCTTAAACATAAAATCATATGTAGTAAAATGTTAGCATTTGTTAAAATATGAGCAAAGGAAACATAAGTATTAATTTTAAATATTTCATATTTTAAAAAACACCATGTAGCAGTTGATTAAAGTAAGTCAAAATGAGGTGCCTGGGTGGCTCTGTCAGTTAAGCGTCTGATTCTTGGTTTCAGCTCACATCATGATCTCACAGTTCACAGGTTTGAGCCCCGCATTGGGCTCCACACTGACAGTATGGAACATGTTTGGGATTCTTTATCTCTTCCTCTCTCTGTGCCTCTCCCCCACTTACACATACTCTCTCTCTCCCTCCCTCTCTCTCTCTCTCTCTCTCAAAATAAATAAATTTTAAAAAGGTAGAAATTCGTTTTTAAAAAGTTTAAAAAAAGTAAGTCAAAATGTCCAATCAACTATGTTTTTAAAAAGTAATAAAGGTGGGGCACCTGGATGGCTCAGTTGGTTAAGTTTTCGACTCGATTTCAGCTCGGGTCATGATCTCATGGTTCGTGAGTTCGAGCCCCGCACTGGCTCTGTGCTGATAGCCTCAAGCCTGCTTGGGATTCTCTGTCTCCCTCTCTCTGCCCCTGCCCAGCTCTCTCTCATGCATGTGCTCTTCTCTCTGTCAAAATAAATAAATAAACATTTAGAAAGGTAATAAAGATATGAGCTATATAGGACGCTTGGTGAACTTATTTTTGGCATAAGTGAGGGTACCTTATCTTTCATTCATAAATGCAAGTAGATGTCCATCAGTAGTATTTATTTAGCCCACTGAGATAAAACTCATTCCCCCCATGTCATTCCTTCATGAAAAGGTGTTACTGTCAATTAAATTTAGTCAGAAAATAAATGAGAAAGCACCTCAAAGTGCCAGGACTATACAGGCATATTCTAGATATCACTCACACACACATGCACACACACACGTATTATAATATGGATTTTGGAATCTTAAGGATCTAATTTGAATCTCATTACTATCATTTCTATCATATAGACAGAATTTTGTGGAAGTTAAATAAATTTGTAATATTGCCCCTGTGAATAGACATTGATACCAACTTTTTCTTAAGGTTATTAGGAGTATAAATATGTAAAATGCTTAACATTACCTAACAATTAGTGATCATTCAGTAAACATTGACTTTTCTCCCACATGCGTATCATGTGTTCATTTGTTCATTTGTATAATGTGTATCATGTGTTCATTTGTTCATGTGTTCACTTGTTAATAAGGTTTTAAAAAATAGATCTTATTTTTATAGAAATAAGGTTTTTAAACTTATTTTGCTTTTTTCTTTCCATTCTCATCCAGTCTGTGTTTTACCTTATTTTGAATTTTTGCCTGTCAGCCAAGATAGAGCCGCTTTTGGGGCATGGTATTTACATTCTGACTTATTCTTTCATGTTGACACTCTCTCAATAGGAGCCCTTGTCTATAAAACAGACATTGATAGAATATGATGAGTCATAGGGGAACAGACATTTCCCAAAGGGATGTTCTGAAAGGTGACTATTTAAGAGTTCTTCCTCGAATTCTCTTCCTTTTTTTTTTTTTTTTTTAAGTGAAGTGATACATTTGCATGATCGGGTATCAAAACTGCTGGTAGGGCAATGTATGACTTACCTTCTATTTTTTGCTTAGACACTTTGTTTTGTCTGCAGTTGAATCCAGTATCTACTCTAATACAGACCCAGATGTAAAATCTGATTAATTATATTACAAGATTTTAATGATACAAATACTATTTTCTTTCCCCTTTTTGGTCTCCTAGTCTAAAACAAAGAAATGTGAAGACATTGGACTAGAGTTGGCAGGAGTACCTTTATTATTTAATCTAAATAAAGTGTATTATATGATGAAGCATTGAGGTGACCTTCAAATAGCATCCTTCAGACTTGTTCTTTTTAATTCTTATCTAAATTAATATAGTGATAATCTCTGTTGTTGTCTTAACATTCCCTTTCAAGTAGTAAAATGATTGTCTTTTTTTTTTTTCCCCTGTACTTCTTGGAGTTTTTGACATTGTGATAAATATAGTTATCAGCTAGTGTAAGTACTCCCTGTTGTGTTTAATCTACTTGAGGCAAAGGATTTGTTCTGGGCTTTAGTCTCTTCATCCAGTATTGACCAGTGATGCTGCCCAGTAGTACTGAAATCACTGGATCATAGAAAGCATCTTTCTTTTCCAATAGGAAATGATTTAAAAAAAATTGCAGGGGCGCCTGGTGACTCAGTGACACGTCCAACTCTTGGTTTCGGTTCAGGTTGTGATTTTATGGTTCGTGAGTTCAAGCCCCAGGTTGGGCTCTGCACTGACAGCGAAGAGTCTGCTTGGGGTTCTCTCTCTCTCCCCACCACCCCCACCTCTGCCCCTCCACTGCTTACTTTCTCTCTCTCTTCTCAAAATAAATAAATAAACTTAAAAAAATTTTTTTAATAAAAACAAAAAAACCTCCACCAAATTGCATAATATATACCTAGTACATGTCTTACACCATGCTTAGATATATTTAAAATATTGCTATAAATGTCAGGACACTTACAATTTTTCTAAACATTTTATTTTTCAGGAAACATTCTTTAATAAATATTTTGTGAATATATTAATGTCACTCTGTCAAGGTAAAAATAATTATTTTAGGAGAATTTAGATTAAAAATAGAATAATTATTGTGTAGTATTAGAACCCTGACTGGCAATTTCTTGGCCTGGGGAAGAAAAAGATGGTTTCCAATAAATCAGTAACAAACATTTCAGCTTCAGCAACAGTGCTAATTATTTTTTAAAATAGAGCCTCTAGGATCAAAAATTTATGTAGTTTAAAAGTGAAAATTGGTAACTTTTTTTTAGGGGTATAAAGAAGTATGTGAAAGTTGGCCTGAGAAATGAAAAGATGCTTTTTCTGCTAAAATACAGATTATGTCTTTCTGCTTGAGTGTATTGGTCAGAGCATATTCTCTTCTACTCTATAAGAGAATTTGGGTAAAGGCACAGCCTAAAAACATCTGAGAAAGAGAGCATTCTGGCTTATGGATTAGATTGCATTAGTAAACAGGAGAACAAATTGGTGAATATGAGTTAACAAAAATTTTGGATAAGAAATTTTTCCACATGGCATTTATTTGGATGTTGATAATTTAATTTTTTTTAAAGTTTGTTTTAAAACATTGCTTATTGTGGCATGTAAACTTATGTTGGGTGGGAAAAGTACAAATGGGAAATTGAAATTGGTAAACATGTAAATTAAATGATCAACCCTACAATTTTTGTTTTTTGCTTTTGCTTTTGGTAAAGTAATCTGGATTGCTTATTTTATATGCTGGGATGCTAGTTGTTTTTTCTATTAATACACTTAACTTGCATTCTAGCTTCGCCATTCAGAGACAGGCATCGTGTGGTGGGTTGTGTGACAGTGTCTGTCAATAGTGAAGACAAATAGTGCCAGAGACACTTAACCCATCCAATCTCACCCAGGGTATAGGTCGGTCTCGTTTTCAGACTTCTTCATAAGTCTTTTTTTCTTTCTTTCTTTCTTTCTTCCTTCCTTCCTTTCTTTTTTTTTTTTTTTTGTTTCTAAATAGTGGATTGATACTGATTGAAACTAAAAACTCTTTGTAAAGTTTTAAACTTTACATTAATACTATAAGAAGAAGAAGAAGAAAAGTAGAAAACGAAGGTTGGCATGTAAGGTGTTGACAAAGCAGGTTTGCAGCCACTTTGTGTGTTCTAGATTTTTCAATCCCTTAGCAACATGAATCTTGGCCTTATAATTTTTTTCTCTTGATATCTTTCTTCTTTGATCTGAAATTTTGTCCTTGTATCTGGTGACTTTTATCAGGCAAGATGTTTAGATTTGAAGTCTTTGTTACCAGAAAGAAAAATGAAATACTTAAAAAGGATAACTAAGGTTGAACAATAAGTGTTTTAGACCAGAAATATCTGGATTGTTTTTTAAGATTATTTTCTGAACAGTCAGTGGTTAATCCTTCTCCGTTCCACTATTGGTTCACTTAAGCACACTTGCAAAATTTTATGGCTTTTGTTTTCATGACATTTTTAGGCAGCTCAACTGATTTTGCCTGGATGTTGGAAAGTTATAAAATATATGTGCATATTTAAATGCTAAGGATCACATTTTCATCTTGGAAGCTCAGTTAAATGTCATTTCTGTCACATCTTTTAAATTAGTGAAGGGTATTTGTTTCTTTTAGGGACTTTAAAGAATGTTTCCAATTTCAAAGCTTTCTATAAAAGTGTAGTTAGTTCCATATAAAGTGTCATGTCTTTTTTTATGGTATTTTAAGCACTAAAATGATACAGTAATTAAAATAATTTCTAGTTCACAAATCTAGAACTAATAGTTCTTAATTTCAAAACTTAGTTTAAGCAAGGAATATATAAAATCTACACGAGTTTCTATATGTGGTAGCATTTAAAAGTCCCATTTTCATCTTTCTCATCAAACTAATAATACTTATAAATTCTAGGGTATCTGGGAAGGCATTATCTGCCACTCTTTTTATCCCAGCTACTTTGAATACTCATAGTGAACCTTAATGATTCCATTGGTTCTTAAAAGCATATAAAAATATACAATTTCAGTTCACCATCATTACTGGCATTTGGTCTGGTAATTGGCTCATGCTAATAATAGAATTGTTAGATGTAGACATAGAACACTATGTATGTAATAACTTCACTTACACATTTTAGAATTAATCTATTGTTCTGAGATTGTATATGCCTTTTAGTAAATATAGAAGTGGGTTTTCCCTTTGGTTTACCATGCTCTCTAGTCACATAAAATGTTATAGAAAAATAAAATTCCCCTAGCTTCAAAGATAATTTTTTCATAAAAGAAAAAAAACGAATAATAAAAATTTATTCATGTGTTACTTAGGTAAGAGAATAAGTTTAAGAAAAAAATTTAAAAACTTACAACTTTACGAAGGATTGGTAAGGGATTTAAAGAACAAATAAAATTATAAAGGCATTACAATAGAAATACATTATGACTATTCTGCTTAGTGAGAAAATAAAACCAGTTAATAAAATTTTTTATGTTGGAATTTTTTATTTTTAATATGTAGCAATGAAACATTGTACATTCCTAACAGATAAAAATGGAGACTCAAAACCAAAAAGGAAGGGAGAGGTAATTAGCATATTTTGTTTATAACAACTTAAAAAAGAATATATAGATGAGGCAGGATTACATTAGCATTTTAGTTCTACAGAATGTCAATTAAGCTGTTTCTTGACATTTAATGATTTAGTAACTGAAAAGTCTTTGTAGATATTTTAAGTACATTTACAGTATTCCCAGGAATGTTTTTTAGTGCTTTTCTGGGACTGCTTGGAAATGAGAAATTTGTGTTTAGAAATCTAAAGTGTTTTTAATATCACTTATGCATTTTTAATAGATAATATTAAGGATTTTTTATTCTTAGTTTATGGATTGATACACAAGTAGATAATAGGGCTTATATATAGTTTCACGAAAGAGTTATTAGCACTGGGGCACACGTGACTGTCTCAGTCGTTGGAGCATGCAACTCTTGATCTCGGGGTTGTGAGTTCGAGCCCCACATTGGAGGTAGAGATTACATAAAAGTAAAATCTTAAAAAAAAAAAAAAAAGGATAGTTATTAGCACACTCTCTGTAGAAATAGCGAATAGTTACCTCTAAACTCTTAAGTTACTTCTAAACCCTTCCCTGGTATCAGGTAATGCCTTTATAGTAATAATATAAACACTTTGAGTAGTACATCCTTTTTTTTAAAACCTGATGTGTTTATCGTGGGCACATTGGTACATTTGTTGGCCAATATAATTTTAGTATAATTCAACATATGTATCAAATATTGGCTTCCAATTAATTTAATAAAAAAGTTGAATTTTTACAGGTCTTGATCTCAGGGTCATGAGTTCAAGCCAAATTTTGGGCTCCACGCTGGATGTGGCACCTACTCAAAGGAAAAAAAAGTTGAATTTTTACTACATGCAAAACACTATGTTAGATTATTGGGAGGGTCTAAGAAAGATGTCTATGTTCTCAAGAGGCCCATATTGAGGCCCATATTTCTCCACTTCACCCCTTCATTTGGCAACATTATTACACTTAGGTGATCCCTTGCTAACCAGAATGTAACATCTTTATGTGAAGATTTTATACACCATTATCATGATCATCAAAGTAACACTGATATTGTTATAAAGAGTTTTATAGTTTAAAAAAATTGTCTTACTTGTTAGAGTCTTAAAATGAGTAGAATCTTTGTAATTTAGACTCAAACTGAGATAGCTTTAAAAAGTAATACTATTTTTAAATTAGAGAATGCTTACTGCTGTCTTGTGACAGAGTTTATGTTTTCAGTTTCATAGTTCTGTGCTAATGAACTTTTTTATTTAATAAGTATGTCCAGGAAACTGCAGGTAAAACATAAAAATTATATGTTAGGTGCCCAAGGAAAATGTATAGAATATTTTAATTTATGTAGGGTATGAGATCACAGTTTGGCATACCTGTCCCAGAACAGACGTTTATGTATGATTATATCAATTGGGTTTTATAACCATGACTGTTTTGATAAGATTTGCAAGATAAAATCATATATACCTGTAGAGCAATGCTAGGTAATGTCTTGCATATTAAATTCATAAATATCATATGACTTGCTTTTGAGTTCATGATTGCTTTTCACCGGTACTTTCCATCTGTCATGGACAGGGATCCCTGAGATGTTCATATTCTGCATTCTCATGTGCATGGTACTTAGATTCAAAGAGGGGTGGCGGCGGGCGGTGGGGGGAAGCTTCGTAGAAATACACGTTCACAGCATTCATGCTGCATGTTTTGTGTGTTCCACTGCAAATACTGCATGCTGCCTACTTTTATTTCTCTGAAGATGAAGAACAGAGGCTTATACACACACACACATTTAGTTTCAATTTTGCCAATAGTTGGAACAGATGGAGGAATGTTATACATAATACCTTTTCTATTTTTTAATGATTTTTATAGTATTTTTCAAAAAAAAACAAGAAAAAAAACTTGTTAATTTAAACCCAAAGTGGCTACAAATCAGCTCCTAAACTATCACTGACATTAGCATCTAGATTTTGTAGTTTTTACAAATCTTTTAAAGTATTTATTTACTAAGAAAACATTGCATTAATGCATGATACAAAATTGATAAATTTTCTTTAAATTGGAATGCAGTTTAAAGTGACTGAATTTTCCAATTTCAGCTACTGCATTTGACAAGGATACAAACTGGAAAATGGAACTGGTATCATCTTATTGCTCTAGGTTCTTTGACTTATGGTAGTTGGGAAAAATATTACCATGTGGCATTATGTAGATTACATCATTAATGGCTAATATTAATTACTGTGCTCTTCAGCTTTGACAGCAGTGAAAAATTATGGGTGAATTTAGCGATTTCAAATAATTTAAGTGTTCTGGTACATGTTTTTAAGAATGATCTTTGGCACTTGGCTTTTGATTATCTGAACATTGGCATTCTTAACATTTCACTCTGTACATTGTAATTAATAAGAATGTTGCAATTCCAGTAACTGCCCATCACAGTTTTAAGTTTTATCCTACCACTTTAGCACAGTGGCATATTGGCTATAGATAAAAACTAATTTTAGCTTTAAACATATATTTTAGTTCTCCGTATTAAATTAAATGTTATTATGTATTTTTAGTTTTGTGTGTGTATGATTATCAACCTTTCTATATCTTATACAAGATCAAACGGTATTTCTAAAATTTTAGAACTAAAAACGTCCAACCTTAACGTTATTAGTATGCCTCTGAGGCTGTGCTGTTAAGGGTTAAAGTAGTATTATTTTTCAACAAGCTGTTCTGCCAGTTGCCACCCATTTTGAAAAGGTCTATTTTGCTAGACGTAATAAATAAATGGCTTTTACAAAAAACCTTCCCCAGGACTAGAATTTTTTTTGTTTAAACCCCTTTTTTGTTAGACTTCGGTCAATAAAAGTTACTGTTACTCATAGTAAGAAATTCCCTAAATGGTTAAAATCAAGCAGGCCCTTTAAAGAGAGGGGTATTGGATAGTGGTAACCAATTGCTGAGTGTGTAATTAAGGATGTTGTAAGAAATACCCATCCAGTAATCAGTCCTTACTCTGCTTTTCATTCTGCCATAAAGGATGGATTTATTTATCTTAGAGATCATGGTTTTGAACTGCCATTTCTAACTTCTGGATACCCTCAGTGGTTAACTTCCTTATTTTCCACAGCCCAGCATATTCCAAATCAAACTTTTTTCACTTTAATTCTAGATTTTACAATAATCATAGTGATGGTACCAGTTCCATTTTGCCTCCAATTCAGTTGATTATATATTTTTTCTATTTATTTCTCATTTTATAATTGATATCTGGAATAATCAGCAGCTCTTTTCTCATTTATTTTCTCATATTTTTATTCCAGGATTTGCCTCTGAAGCAGGGAGTGTCTGCATTAAAAATGACCTGTAGTTCTCTGCTTCATAGGTTAGAAACTTATTTTAATATTTTGTGGCTAAGCACAGTCCCACTTTTCAAATTCTATAATAAATTATTTAATTGGCATTGAATGTGGACCACAAGCTTATATTTCATATTGGGGTTTTCTTTATTATTTTAAATGATTAAAATTCAACAGAATATCCAGCTGAGGCAATAAAAGCTTTATTCTTGCTTTACAGCTTTAAACATTAAATTAGATTTTTTAAAATCTATCAATTCTAACACAAGTAAAATATTGCTATTTGGGCATTTTTTAAAACTGCGTTTTTTAGGCTTTGTATTGCTTGAAGCATTTATATTCTAAAACTTAACCAAATTCCAACTATTCATTTTGGGGAAAAACAATCAGTTCACAAATCACATTTTCAATGGGACTGCTAGCCAGCATAGGTGAAAACATGTATAGTGTATTTACTCTTAAATTGTACACCGCAGATGCTTCTTCAGCTCCCTCCTCTTCCTCCATGGGCGGTGCTTGCAGCTCCTTTACCACCTCTTCCAGCCCTACCATTTATTCTACCTCAGTCACCGACAGCAAGGCTATGCAAGTGGAGAGCTGCTCCTCAGCCTTGGGGGTAAGTAACAGAGGGGTAAGTGAAAAGCAGTTAACCAGTAACACAGTTCAGCAGCATCCATCAACACCGAAGAGGCACACAGTCTTGTACATCTCACCACCACCTGAGGACTTGCTGGATAACAGTCGGATGTCCTGCCAGGATGAGGGGTGTGGATTGGAATCAGAGCAGAGCTGCAGTATGTGGATGGAGGATTCCCCCTCCAACTTCAGTAACATGAGCACCAGTTCCTACAATGATAACACTGAGGTACCTCGTAAATCACGAAAACGAAATCCAAAGCAGAGGCCGGGGGTCAAACGACGAGATTGTGAAGAATCTAATATGGATATATTTGATGCCGACAGTGCCAAAGCACCTCACTATGTGCTTTCTCAGCTTACCACGGACAACAAAGGCAACTCAAAAGCAGGAAATGGGTTGGTATTCACATTTTTTAAAGTTTTATCACCACTGTGCAAAACAAACAAGAAAAATAAATCATTCCCCACTTTTTGTAATTGCTCAGCTTAAGTTTGAATATAAAAGCAAATACTGATTTTTATCATTGAAATACATGAAAATTCGAACTTAAAATTACCAAGTTTCGCTAGAGAAAAACATATTAATAGATTTTAGCAATAGGTATCTTATTATGAGTATGATTAAGTAGTAGAAAATAATCTGTTTTGACATAATTTTTAAATTTCAAATGGATTCATATTTTAAAAGGATTTAAAAATATTTTTACTCAGACAAATAACTCGTAATGTAATGGCTGTAGTTAAACAACTTCAAAACATTCAAAAAGGGCTAGTTTGTGTTCTTTCATGTTGTCTCCCCATATGGTTCAACCCGTTTCCATGTCTGTAAGGGTTTGACTTTCTCTTTTATTTGATGAAAACAAGAAAAAGCTGCATTGATTCTTGTATTTATTTTAAGCTTTTTCTTTTAATACATTCTCCTGACCTTTTTAAAAAAAATAAATAGATCACTAATTTTTTTCCCCTGTGATTCTGGGTTTATGTATTGAAAGCATGATAGAACAGGATCATGGTACATATTTGAGTTCTCATTCATCTCTGCCAGTCTACAGCACCCACTATAAATATATTTGTAAATAAATATATTTCCATGGCTATATTATAGAATATTTATTGCTATAGTATAGAATACTATGACTTATTTTTAACTTTTTAAAATTCTTTTAGTACTTTTATTATATTTAATTGCTAGACTTTTAGTTACATTTTCCTATTGCATTCAATATAATTTTGACCAAATTTAATTCAGTGGATTTTAAGAGATTACTTTTTGGGGAGGCAGATTATGGTCCTTTAGTTGACCCAGAATCTCCTACAATTTCAGGTTGTTACAAAGAGTGATGCAGAAGCTTTTGGTTGGTTTACTACTTGATGACATCATTCTTATCTTTTAAGTTAGTAATCTGGTTGACTATTATAAAGAGTATTCTTAATGTATATTTAACTTGTTCTTAAATGTTCTCTCAGTACATTTTTAAGCAGTATCTACCATTTAAGCATAATTATTTTATATTATTTTCTTCTCTACTCTCACTTAAAACCCCTTTGGAGTGATGTAGTTAAATAAAAATAAACATTTAAATGTTTTTTCTTTTTAGGAAGTCCAGATTAAAAAATTATCTAAAAGAAAACAAGACTAACCTTTTCCTAAAATGTTACCATTAGCAGAGCTAATTTCAAAACATACTTGTAGAACTAGTAGCTATAGAATAATGCTCTGAAATGTAGTAGCCAGATTTAAAAGGCTCATGTATATCCGTCATTAAATACGAGCATGCGTTTATTTGGGTTTCAATGCAAAAGGTTTTTTGGGTTTTTTGTTTTTTTAAGTTCCAAAAGAGAGATTTTCATTGTTATACTGAAATAAACATTAAAGGTCCAAATGAAGAACAAAGAGAATTTTGACATAGGGTTAGTCAACACATATCATTTGCAGTTCCTGTTAAGAGAGATCTTGACCTACATCTTTTCTGCTTCTGCTTTTGTATGATAGATATATCTTAGAAATGATTTGAGGTTACCCAGGGAAAGTATAATAACATTTGTCGAGACAAAATCTCTCATGAAATAATTCATGGAACAGAAACTCATCAAGCAGCAGAAGAAATGTCCAGCTTCTTAGGTAATGGAAAAATATTTGACACTGGCAAATAGAAGTGGTGGAAGAAGTTTAAATTTTGAATAGATAAGAACTATATCAAGGAAAGGATAAAGCAATATGTAAATATATTGAAACATAGGCTTTTGAAAGCAGTTATTAAGAGGATCTCAAGCTAAAAGTCCTATACTCTTCAATAAGAAAGGCATTAGAAACATGAAAGAAATTCAGAAATCTTTTGAGGGATAAGGTATATATAGCCTTAGATATCATAATGTGCCATAAATTTACAATTTATATAATACTGAATTGTAGGAAATGTACTCTGAAATATGTTATAAACAGCAGTTTATTGATCTTCAAGATGGAAATAGCATTTTTGTATAATTAAGGTATTATATAAAGGAGTTTATTAAAAAACAAAATCACTTAAAAAAGAATTACTCAGTATTTAAACATTACTTAGCCACGTTCTTAAATTCTTCAACTAAATGTTCTGAGCATCAGTAGGCTTATGTTTTTTCTAGATAGTCCTGAAAATTAAGGTATAATGTAATGTGAAACTCCTTTTAGGCATTTTGTAGTATAAATTATTTTTTTGTGTGACAGACAACTAGAAGGATACATAGCACATAGGAATTAGAATGCCATTTTAAGACTTCTGAATAGAATATAATAAGACAAAGGACTTCGCTTTTTGGATGCCATTTAGAAGTAAAATCCCATACAATTAACTGTAAGCCATTGTGCCTTAAAAATTACTAAGTTCACTGACTTCTTTTCTAAGAATTAGTTGACATTTTCATTGTTGTACATGTCTGAAGATCTAAATATATATGTATTCCATCTGTACATTTAAGCCTTAGAGATTAAAAGTAGTTTTAAGGGCTTTTAAAAGTATCATTTCAGAAATTGTTTAGTTACATGGACTATTCTTTAAGCCATAATGTGTATACTGTGTCAACTCACTCATTAGTCTTCATCCCAAATGAAATATTTTGTTTTACTAAAATAATAAAACTTGTTTTTATCTATTTATCCTCATCAATACTAGCTTGGCTAGCTTAAGTGAATATAAAAACTGTATCTTGCCAAATTCATTGGTATGCTAAATTTTCCTTATAATTCGAGCTAAAGTTTTCCCTTTTCTATTATAAAATTAATAGATATTAATTACAAACATGCAGAAAAATAGAAGAAAATAAATAACCTATAATTTAGTCACTCGATACAACTCCTATTAGTATTTTACTGTATTTTCTTTTGGTCCTTTTCATTGAATATTTAGGGGGTGTTTTTACATAGTTTCAGTAAGTGAATATTTTTGCTTTGAATTTAAAAATAAATATAAAATGATACAATTGTAGAGTTTCATATGTAAGGGACTGCACATTGTATTGAGAGCACATGTTTGAATTTCTACCTAGAACGATGAACAGAAAAATAGGATTTGTTGCCCATTGTTCCAGTTTCAACTCAGTACTTTGATTCATAGAATGTATTCTTTCAGGGCCTTTTAAATGACTTACATGGGTAATCTTTGACTTAAGTATGTGAAACTTACATGAATGGCATTCCTTGGCCAGGAATCCGAGGATCCAGTCTTCTTCATCTTGATATTATAGGAACTCTTTTTATTCTGCTTTCTTTTCTTTGTCCCTTTCTTTTTCCTATTTGCAACAACAACTATTTTTTCAGCACCTGCAGCTTCAGGAGTTGTGCAAGGTTCAGGGAATGTGAAAACGATGGAGCACAGTACTAGCCCTCAGAACTCTCCCACTTACCTAGTCAGTCTTACTTCGCATTTCTTCTCTTCTCCATCCTTCTGTCCCTTTCCTCACTATGAGGTTCATCCCAGTGCCTGGTTTCATTGAGAGTACAGCATTTCTTCTTTTTGTTATTGATAATAGAGGCAACAACTTAGAGCTGGAGGGTTAAACATTAGGGGCAGGTTTAAGGCTTCTTAGCCACTGTTGCTCTTCTTTGTTTGAAATCAAACATTCCTCCTGGGATCTGTTTGCTTTTGGAGATTTTGTCCATAGTCATCTCTTAGCTCCTGTATTTTCAATGTGAGGCATACAGAAAGCAGTATAGGCCCTGACTCTATTTTAAAATGTACATGGGTAATTTTAAATCTGTTTTAAAACTAATAGTATTGTTTTATATTTATTTTATCACATATTTGCAGTGCTTCAAATGAAAGGTGTGGACCTAAAGTCCTAACCACCGGTTGAAATATTTTTCTTTGAACATACATTCTACATAGCAAATGAATGATAAACAAATAAATATTAGAAATACAATTTTAAAAAATAGATTGCCTATCTGTAAAGGCCAGATTATAAAGATTTTATATGCTCAGGGCTTTAATTATTTAATCATAACTAAAAACACCGTGAAAAATTGTACTTCTAGAAAAGATTGGTTAGAGTAAATCTGATTTCCCAATACAAATTGGATCACTGATTTTTTATTATAATTTTTTCAGAAAAATTGTACTGAAAAAGATATCCCCCCAAAATGTATGCTACATGTACTTTAGATTGTTTTTTAAGGCCTTCATTTCTTTGTGCTACCCCCCTTTTCTTTTGCATTGCAAGTCTGATTAGAAAATAATGGTAGTTAATCTTATAGTTTTATATTACACTCACATATATGTGTAATTTTTTAAATTCGTTTTGACTGAAGTGCATTGTGAAAGGTTATAGTGACATTCGCTCTTCTCTTACCTGTTATTTTTCTGTTCATTAACATTCATTCTTCCTCCATTCCTCCTACCACACATAGGTGTTGTCTTCCCTGTCCAATTTACTTTCTTTTATTTTTGCATTGTATAGTTAAATTTTATTTAAAAGTTTAAAAAGATACTTTGCTTATGGAATGTGTCTTCCCTTAGGCTGTGTTTTATTTTGTTGTTAGGATTATCAGTTGTTTTTAATGACACTGCCTTTTCTGTTCCTTCCTTTACCTTAGATGGCTTTAGTAAAAAAAAAAAAAAAAAAAAAAAAAAAAAAAAAAAAAAACCAAAACAAAAAAAACCAAAAAAACTTCTTCTTGATACTCTTTCTGTGTTGTGCTTTGACTTCTCAGAACATTGGAAAACCAAAAAGGCAGTGGAGTAAAGAAGAGCCCTATGTTGTGCGGACAGTATCCTGTTAAAAGTGAGGGAAAGGAGCTGAAGATAGTTGTACAGCCTGAGACCCAGCACCGAGCTCGGTACCTGACTGAGGGTAGCCGTGGCTCAGTAAAGGATAGAACACAGCAAGGCTTTCCTACAGTAAAGGTACTTATTTTATTTAGCAAAAGAATTTTTTCCAATTTTGCTTACTAGTTATTTTGTTTTTAACTGGCAAAAGCTGCCTAAAATAAATGGTAGAAATACCGTATATAATGGAAATTAAAGCAAGTCTGACTGAATCATAAGGCCAGTATTGTTACTTTAATTTGATTTTTAGTTTAGATGAAAGGGGAAGTGAGAATGTGTTCCCAATAATATTTGGAATTTATGAATTATGTTCCCCTTATATTTGACATTGGTAGCAACTATATTCAGTTCTTCCCAAACTTAGTGTTTAAGAAAAAATTTTAAAGTGAATTCATTTAAAGTGAAATATTGTAGAAATTAGTATGGACTTGGAAAATAAGGTTTTTGAGATGGCTAAAGGAATCAGGACTATTCATTTCAGAAAAGAATTAGTTGATAGATAATTCAAATCTTCAGTTTGAGAAATAGGATATTAACTGATTCTTCATCTTTTCAGAATTTAGACTAAAAGAAAAAAGGGGCTTAAATTTCAGCCCCTGGGAAACTTTGTTACAAAGAATATTTCTCTTTGAAGATAAACCAAAAAGAAATGAGTGGGGGATGTTTAACAAGTGTTCCTACCCCTTGTAAAACATTAAACGTAGGAATTTTGACTAGTCATGTGGTAAATTCTTGTTAGACACAGTTTGTGTAAATGTAATGTTAGTATTTACTTGGCTTGCTTTTCATTTTAAATTTTAATGGAATAATGGTAGAAATTTAGGATCAGGAAATCTATCCATGGTCATTAATAAGGTTGGTTAATAGTCCCACGTACAGTATCACTCCTATCCCTCTGCTACTCGTCACACCAACCCCATCCTCATTCCCCCAGACTCAGAAGAAATAGGTAAATGATAAGTTTAAGTCATGCTTTTTATAAATATTTGTTTGACCAGACATTTTGATAGGTTGGTTAGTATTTTTAACCCATATTGATCTGACTTTAAGTTATGCTTTGGTTAAGTACTCTCTGGTCAGAAGTATTATTAGATTAATTATCTCTGATAGGGAGTGAATTGACCTTAAAAGTTTATCTATTCATTCATTCAACAAATAAGCACCCCTCTATGTGCCAGACACTGTTCTAGGTACTGCTAGTGGTTTAGGTAGATTGCTTCTTTGTCTACTTATTTCCCTCATGATATCATTTCACAGAGATATTGCTATACTGGGTTACAAAAGATGTATGAATCTTTTAAAGTACTTTGGTGTACATTGTACAAGTTATTTTGTGATTTTATGCATTCTATATTAGTAGCTTCAGTATTTAACTATAAACCTGAACAAAAATCAGCATTGGAAAGATTTGTTCCCAAATGCTATTTTATTTATTCATTCTTCAACAAATTATAAATTATAATTTATGAAAGCATGTTAGAGACCTGTAAGGATCCATAGATCCTGGTTTGAACTAACACTTTTTCAAACCATAATGTTTTGGCCCAGAATTTCATGATGTTGTGGATATGTATCTAACCTATGCAAATGAGTTACATTTCCTTATTATTTATATAGCTGTACTTCAAATATTTTTCTATTCAAATAGTTTTAAAAGAGTAAAAATTCAGTATGTGTACACATTTGATGATGATGATGATGATGCCACTAACATAGTTTAATGAATTTTCCGTTAGTAGTGATGGTAAATTTTGAGTAACCCACATGCTTTGGCAGTCCATAAATTTATAAATACATAAAGGACTGTGTATTCATTTGCATCTGGTTGTACAAATTAATTGTAAATGACAATTTATCATTAAACATATAACATTTTAATCAAAATGTGATTATTACAGGATTAAAACTTAGAATTTCCTGCAAAAACTTAGCCAATTCTCCTCTTTATGAAAATATTTTACTTTTGGTTTTCTTGAAGATTAAAATTATTTCTTTACTGTTATCTATTTATAAATGTAGAACTTGGTCTTAAATGTTTGATTTGACAATTAGATTATTTGAAATGCTAATTAGTCTTTATGTTCTATGTTATCTCACTCCAGCTGGAGGGCCATAATGAGCCAGTAGTGTTGCAAGTGTTTGTGGGCAATGACTCTGGTCGAGTGAAACCACATGGATTTTATCAGGCCTGCAGGGTAACTGGGCGAAATACAACTCCCTGTAAAGAGGTGGACATTGAAGGCACTACTGTTATAGAAGTTGGCCTTGATCCAAGCAACAACATGACATTGGCGTAAGTACTTAGTAAAAATTTTTTCAGTATACATTACACTTTTGCAGTGGGCAGGAAAAAAATTTTAGTTTCTAATGTAAAAAAAAGAAGATTTTGAGTGTTTTATTAAAATGTTTTAAACATTACAAATAAAAGCGTAGATTAATGCAGAATGGTAATTGGTCAAAATGAGCTCTTTTCCCTTTGCCCTAGAATTCCTATGATGAAAGGCAAGGAAATAAAAGCCAGGTGGAATAATGGCTTTTTTGGAAATAATATGGACTAATTTGTTGGGACTAATAAAAGTAACATTAAAAATAAAAACTACAAACCATTTGATTTGTTCTCCTAAATTCTTAGTATTTGCATTAGAAAACTATTTGACAGAGACCTTTCATGGTACCTTGACCCATCCTGATGTGGAAAAGCATGTTGCTGTTCTAAATTCACTTTCTATTTTTGTTTTCCTATATTAAAAAAGAATGTACTGGGAGTATGTTTTTTTTCTCCACCATATGCATTTTCATTGCCTAAAAAATATGAGGTGTTAATAATTTAAATTAAAACATTTTTTTCTTAAGCCTTTTGTTAAGGGGTTTTATCCTAAATTTGAAACCATAACAGCAGCAAATATATTGATAAGGGGTAGACTTATGTTGTAATTATTTGTATTGAAATAGCTAATGACATTTCTTTATTTAATTTTCAGTTTCCTTTTGAAAGCCATTTTGAGTAATAAGAGGTTAAATGGAAAAGAAAATTTTTGAAAAATAGTAGACTTGTTTTTTAACTTTTGAAAATTATGAAAATATATATAGTGGAAGAAAGGAAGGGAATTACTGGTTATAAAAATAGTACTTATTCATTATAAGTGTTTTGTAACCTTGCTTTCACTTACCATCAGCATTTTCCATATAGTAAATATTTTTTGGCATATATTTTAATGGCTATGTAGTGTTCCGTTCTTTTGGGGACAGTTTGCTAGTGTGTTTTTGTTTTTGTTTTTAAGTAAAATTAATTCCTTCTATTTTAATATCTGAATTAGCTACAAAAATAAAGAGGCTACATTTATCTATCTATTTATGTATTTCAAGTGTATTTATTTTGAGAGAGAGAGCAAGCATGCAAGTGGGGAAGGGGCAGAATTAGAGGGGGGAAGAGGGAATCCCAAGCAGGCTCCATACCACCAGCACAGAGCCTGATGTGTGGCTTGAACTCAAGAACCCAATACCATGACCCGAGCTGAAATCAGATGCTTAACTGACAGCCACCCAGGCACCCCCATTTATTTTCTAAAAACAGCGATTGGGATGCCTGGCTGGCTCAGTCAGTAGAATATATGACTCTTAATCTCAGGGTCATGAGTTTGAGCCCCACGTTGAGCATACTTTAAAAATAAAAAAATTAAAACTAAAAAATGGCTAAGGTGCCTGGGTAGCTCAGTCAGTTAGGTATAGGGCTCTTGATTTTGCCTGGGATCATGATCTCGTGGTCGTGAGATCAGGCATATGTGGGGCTCTGTGCTGGGCGTGGAGCCTGCTTGGGATTCTCTCCCTCTCTTTCTGCCCCTCCCTTGCTTGCACTGTCTCTTTCTTTCTCAAAAAAAAAAAAAAAAAAAGAAAAAAGAAAAAAAATGGCAAAAGTATCTCTTGTAAGCTATTACTTACGTTCCGATTTTGAAATAGTGATTTTACTTTACTACTTTTTGCATTATTATAAATGAAAAGTTGTCAAGGTTAAGAATTATGAATATTCAGAATTTACCCTTCTGTATTATTTGAATTTGGAACGGTATGATTGTATTACATATTCAAAAAATTAATAATTAGCAAATTTTTTAAAAAAGAAACTTATTTGGTTAAGAATATTGTGCTATTTATATAACAGAAAATACTGGTTAATGTATTTTTTTCTGTGTCAGGGTGGACTGCGTAGGGATATTGAAATTGAGGAATGCTGATGTTGAAGCCAGAATAGGAATTGCTGGTTCCAAGAAAAAAAGCACTCGTGCAAGATTGGTTTTTAGAGTTAATATCACAAGGAAAGATGGCTCCACTTTGACACTGCAAACACCCTCCTCTCCGATTTTATGTAGTAAGTAAGAAAATACATATCAAGTTTTTTTGTTTTGTTTTCTATTAATTTTCGGACATAGCTAAATTTCAGATGTTTTAAAGACTGTAGCTTATAATGGTGCAAAATTTGAAGCATTTTAAAAGTTGTAGTCAGGTTTCCTAGACTATAGGTGGATAATATCAAGTAAAATTGAGAAGATATGTAGCATTTTGTAGTTCCCTATTATTATCCCATACTACTTTTAAAGGTAATTTGAGGGGACACCTGGCTGGCTCAGGTGCTAGAGCATGTGACTCTTGATCTCAGGGTCGTGAGTTCAAGCCCCACGTGGGCTGTGGAGCTTACTTAAAATTTAAAAAAAAAAAAAAAAAATTTAAAAAGTACTTTGAATGGTTTACCTGAATTAAATTCCAAAGCCAAAGGATTCTTCACTGTGTGATAAATTGCTGTGATCTTAAGTCTGTTTGGTATTAGAACATAAGAAACATTAAGGTAAGTAGAACTTTGTAAATATACAGCAGTTGGAGTTCTGATTACAAATTAAAGCATTAAAGTAGAGTTTTCGCAAGTGGGAATCATAATTCTTATTTTGCTAATCTTGGCTTAGGAAGTAAATGATGTGTGTACGTGTGTGTTTAAATTTAATCTTATTGTTGTATGTGCCTCACAGTATATTCTGGTTTCCCTATAATGAGCATTATTACAAGCAGTAAATAGAAAATTTTTTTCCTTATGTATCACTTAAGATTTTCATTGAGTGTAATTTTCTTTAGCATTTCTTCATTATAATTTACACCTGAATTCAGAAGAGCAGAATAGACTGTTCCATTCAATTGAATTTCCTGTTGGGTTGTTTTGGGTGTTATGACCTTGCTACCCCTAGGAGAGTTACACAGCCTTTGTAATTGTATTTTTGTTTTGTCAAAGTATTCATCCTTTGTAAATCTTATTTTCTCTTTCTTTTAATTCATCTCAAAAATGCTTATAGCCGTACTTTAGCTTAGCAAACACCATAGTCTTTTTTAAAGTACTAAAATATCTTTCTGATCTCAAGAGAGCTCAGTTGGATTTCTCTATTTTTTGTTATTATAACAAATTTGTTTTGATACTAGTATTTCTTTAGGCTATTTCTGGGTGATGTGCAATTATAAATAGACTGCTTTTACAGATCATATATTCCATGTCCATCCTATTATATTTAGATAAAGACAAAATAAAGAGTCTATAGATGGTTTATTGAATTCTTAAGCTTTTCTAATTGGGGTGCTCCAATTCTGGATTTACTATAATTTGTGATATGTTCCAACTTGACTCTTACTAGGATACAGTTCCAATTTTAGTGGTGTGTATGCATTTATTTTTTTATGTGAAGTAATACTTTGAGCATGACCATAGCCATTTTCTGGAGGCCAGAGCCAGAAATGCTAGATAATTCACATCCTACTACTTTAGCAGAGACTGGCAAATGGTTGCCAACTTTATGTAATCATTTGCTCTTTCTTTCATTAGTTTGTTTAGTCACTTCTTCATTTTCTGTTTCATTAAGGTATTGTTAAGATATAAATATATTCAGCTAAAGGTGGTAGAGAATACAAAAGAAATAGAAAACATGATTTTCTGAAATTTCATCCGTAATTATTATCATTTGTTAATTATCACTATTAAAGATAATATATGTCCATATTTCAAAAAGTCTCTCTCTCTGGGAGTCGAGGTGGGGGGTGGATATGACAGCCCTTAGAAGCAGCAGCGCACAGTGGAAAGGATATACAGTTAATGATAAAAGTTAACATGCTTTGAACTCTGTATGCCGGGGATTTTGTTTATAAGCATTGTATCATTTACTCTTTTCTGTTACCTTATATGGATTCCACTCTACAGTTGATGAAACTAAGACTTAGATTAAATACTTCCTCAAGATCACATAGCTAGTAAATAATAAGACCAAGAATCACAGCCCCTTTTAGCCACTATGCTATATTGTCATTACAATCACTTAAAATTGCAGTGCTGAAACCAAGTTTGAGCACTTTATTTCATCCTAGCCATGGCCTCTGAATGGTTAGGGCAATAGTTACAGAACGAGATTGTGTTAGTGAACTGCTTCCTCTACCTAGGAGATTTATGTTGTGTAATTTAGACTTTATGAATTTAGAAAATAGATTTCAGTTGGGGGATTTTACTTGAATACCTATATGGTCCCTTCCATTTTCTTTTATAGAAGTCATTTATTATGGAGATGTAGGATATATATTTTTATTCCTTTAATTGACTATTTGTTACTTTCCATCTGCTTAGAGAAATTGGATTAGATACAAATGAGCAGTACTTTCTTTGAAAGAAAGGGATACTAATGATGAGGTCTTGCCATCTGTGACAACATAGATGTACCTACAGGGTATTATGCTAAGTGAAGTAAGTCAGGCAGAGAAAGACAAATACCATATGATTTCACTTATATGTAGCATCTAAAAAACAAAAGAAATGTGAATAAATAAAAAGAATAAGACTTGTAAATACAGAGAACAAACTGATGGCTGCCAGGGAGCTGGGGGATGGGCAGAATGGATGAAGCGGAGTAGAAGATACAGGCTTCCAGTTATGGAATGAAAGAGAATAAAAGGTACAGAAATACAGTTAATAGTATTAGAATAGCATTGCATGGTAGGTAACATATGATAGCTGAGCTAACATATGATAACACTAACATATGATAGTGAGCATAGCTTAAGGTATAGAGCTGTTTAATCACTGTGTTGTACATTTGAAATTATTGTAACATTGTGTGTCAATTCTCAAATTTAATATTTTTTGCAAGAAGAAATAAAAAAATAAAGAGGCAGTAATAGTTGCCATGCTTCTTTTAATTTGCAAATATGTTTAGACAATAATTTCCCTATTTATTTCTTATTGTTATTTTCATAGAATTTCATGCAAATAGGATTTTTTCCTTAAAATGTATAGCTAGCTTTAAAATATTTCTAATAGTGATTTCAATGAATAGCAATTAGATCTAATCATTTAGGCAAGAGTCTAAGACTCTTACAAAACAAAAAAAAAATTACATAAGTAATCTCTATACCCAATGTGGAGCTTGAACTCACAACCCTGAGATCAAGAGTCACATGCTCTTCCAACTGAGCCAGCCAGGCACCTCTAAGCCTCCTGACCTGTACATTCCTAATGGATCGGTGATTTGATTTTTCTAAAAACCTGTCATCTTATGTAATGAATGTCCTTATTCTGTGTTCAGAATGTAACTTTACTTGATCATGAGTTTTCTTTAAATACACTACACAGCAGTCTGTAGGTTGGTCAGTCTTTTTTATTGTTAAGCTGGTAACAAAATGAAATATTAAAAATTTTTTATTACTTTTTTAATTACTGTTGTTTAAATATTAGCATTAGGACACACAACAGGTGTCCTACAGGTGAGGGGCACTTGGGTGGTTCAGTTGGTTAAGTGTCCAACTTAGGGTCAGGTTATCTCATGGTTTGTGGGTTCGAGCACCACGTCAAGCTCTCTGTGTCAGCATGGAGTCTGCTTCGGATCCTGTTTCCCTCTCTCTCTGTCCCTCCCCAGCTCACGCTCTCTCCTTCTTTCAAAAATAAATAAATATTAAAAGTTTAAAATGTATGCTTTATGCATGTAGGCAGATGCAGAAGAGAGAGGAAAGAAGACTGGGATAATCATGCCCAAGCCCTGGTTCCAACTCTTCCATAGTTCACTCATTTCACCTCTCTAGTGAATATTAATCTAATGGAGTTTCCTGTTAATAATAGTGCTACATTATCCCATTTGATCTTAACAATAGTACTGTGTTATTAATAATTTAGAAATGATTAGTTTCACTTTTTGTATAATAGGAGAGGGATGAAACTGTTCAGGTTAGGAGATGCACAAAGAAATAGATAATCTGATTTTTTTTGTTGTTCATTGTTTTGAGCTGGTGTCTACTGCAGAATATAGGAAAGATTTTATTTTTATCAATTTTAACATAATAGCAGATATACTTCTTAAATTGTATAGCTTATAATTAGGGCATTGACATATAGGCACTTAATTATCTTAAATTTATGTACAGTTAGTCTTATGCTTTCTGTCCCATAGAAGATGGTTTCTTTTTTTTTTCTAATAGTTCACTGAGATATAATTTGCACACCTTGCATTTGAGCCTTTTAACGTGTACAATTTTTTATCATATTCAAAGTTGTACAACCATCACCATTATCTAATTTTAGAACATTTTTATTGCTACCTCAAAAAGAAACCCTGGGGTGCTGGGGTAGCTCAGTTGATTAAGTGTCTGACTTCAGCTCAGGTCATGATCTCACAGTTCGTGAGTTCAAGCCCCATGTCGGGCTCTGGGCTGACAGCTCAGAGCCTGGAGCCTGTTTCAGATTCTGTGTCTCCCTCTCGCTGTGCCCCTCCCCAGCTTGTGCTCTATCACTCGGTCTCACTCTCAAAAATAAATAATCATTAAAAAAAGAAAGAAAGAAAGAAATCCTGTAACTCTTAGCAGTCACTCTCTATTCTATTACCCCAGACCCTGGTAACCACTGTTCTATTTTCTGTCTCTATGGATTTGCCTATTCTGTACATTTCATGTAAATGGGATCATACACTGTGTGGTCTTTTTATCTGGCTTCTTTCACTTAGCATAATGTTTTCAAGATCCACTGATACTGGAGCATATATCAGGCACTTTGGCTAAATGGTATTCCATTGTTTGGATATACCACAATTTGTTTATCCATTCATCCACTCATGGACATTTGGGTTGTTTCCAACTTTTGGTTGTGAATAACGCTACTATGAAGATACGTGTACAGGTTTTGTGTGGGCATGTGGTTTCAGTTCTCTTGAGTATAGACTTTGGAATAGAATTGCTGGATCATATGGTGGACAGTTTTCTTGTTTAACATTTCTTTGAAATTCATTTATGACTAATAGAAGACAAGTTTTTTAAAAAGTAAAAAACCATTTCTTTGTACTTCTACTCCCTGTTTTAACATCAGTTTTCTGAAAATATTGAAGGGAACTGAATTCTTTGTTTTAATTTTATCATCATTTTACCTCTGTTTTCAATAATTTTATTTGACTTATTTTTGAAAACAAAATATGATTTACTACCAAAATATTTGTATTCATTGGATTGGTCAGCAAATTTTGGCAGGCAGTAAAATTGTTCAGATGGGCTTTTTTTTTTTTTTTTTTAACAGTTGTGCTTATTGGGGCTACAATTTACTTCATAGAAACAGTACTGTATTCTAACAGAATACTGCCTGATTGACATTCTGTCATCATTTATTCAATATAAATGCATTGTTCCTCAATCCTGGCTATTTGTTAGTCTTCTGTGGTACACTTAGGATTAAAAAAAAAAAAAAAAAAAAAAGCCGCTTAGTTAGAATCTCCAAAGTTGGATCTTAGCAATGTTTTGAGAAGACTTCATAGCTAATTTTTTTTAAGCTTATTTATTTTGAGAGAAAGAGAGCATGGGGGGCAGGGTGCAGAGAGAGAGAGAGAGAGAGAGAGAGAGAATCCCAAGCAGACTCTGCACTGCCCGCTCAAACCCATGAACTGTGAGATCATAAGCCAAGATGAAATCAAGAGTCAGATGCTTAACCAACTGAGCCACCTGGGTGCCCCAAAACTTCATAGCTAATTTAAGGAATAGTTACAACATGCCCAACTCTGGAAATAAAGACATGATAGCTTAAGGAGCTTACTCTAACAAGCTAGAGGGAAAAACAGACAAGTCAGTGTCCTATTATAAAATGATATAAAGATTATAGCAGGGGTGCTTGGGTGGCTCATGCAGTTAAGCATCCAACTCTTGATTTCGGCTCAGGTAATGATCTCTCAGTGGGGAGATCTAGCCTGCTTGAGATTCTCTGTCTCCTTCTGCCCCTTCTCCTGTGCACGCATGTGCTCTCTCTGTTTAAAAAAAAAAGAAAAAAAAGCAACAATAGATGCATCAGTAGGGTACAATGGAAACATTAGGAAAGAAGAACATCTTGTTTGGAGATGGTAATATTTGTGCAGTATCTAGAAGGACAAATAGAAGTAAGCCGGGGCAGGACAGGGTTTAGATGAAGATTATCCTCATCAGAAGGAACAGTGAATATAAATCTACTCCATGAAAGTGTATGCTTCTTTTAGGGGAATTAAAAAGAGTTTGATATGATTGGAATAAAAAGATACTATGAAGAAGTAGTAAGATTTGAAGCTAGTAGAGCTAGGCAAGATCTCTTTTGTAAAGATTTGTGTGCTGAGCTAAAGAATTTGGATTTTAACGTGACCACCTTAGGAAGCCTGAGGCTTGCACTTCGGCTTTGGAGTGGGATATGAGGGAAGAGGAAAAGTAAACATATAGGTAATACACAGTGAAACAAAGGACCCAAAAATTCTTTTTATTTAAAAAATTAAAAATAAGAATGTTGATTATGGGTTTTTGGTTTATGTTTATTTCCATGAATATAACCTTTTTGGCAGGTTTGAGCAATTGGAGTAGAAAGAGAGGTGAAGAGGAAATAGGTTAGTATGAAGGGTTAGAATTGGAATGGGAGGTAGAAGGAAACAGGAAAATAAGAGGGAGGTAAAAAAGAAAGAGGGGCCAAAGGTGATAGAGGTGGAAGGGAGGAGAGGAAACAGACACTTCATCTTCCATCTAGAAACACTCAGTGGAAAGAAGGGCTATTGCCAGAATTCATGTGCTTTGTGACGTTGAAAAAGAAGTCCTACTTCTATTTGTTAGTTTAACAATGACCATTGGCTCCATTGTCGGTTTTTGTTTGTTTGTTTTTAAGGGGATGGAAGAATTATCCCCTTTTACATTCTTGATGTATTTCTATTTCTGCAGACAATACAGTCATACATTTTTTATTTGATGATACTAGATCAATCTAAGAGTATCAGCTTGCATACTTTTTTAGTATCCACCCCAAATACTAATTTTTTAAATACAGCAAAATAAGAAGAAATAGCTTTCTTTGCTATAATGTATATTGGATTTTATCTTACTATGATTATTGTATTAAATCTGACTGAATTTAACATGTTTCTACCTCCCTTGTTTCTGTGTATCCCACAACTTTAAGAAAAGGATAATATCATTGAGTAAAGTTTCCAACTCTTCAGAGACATTACCAAAAAGCTTTAATTCTTTTGGCGCTTTGAAATACTTGCTTTGTTATTTTTCAGTATTCAGATATTCATTTTTTTTTACCTTTATTTATTTATTTATTTTAATGTTTATTCATTTTTTGAGAGAGAGAGAGAGACAGAGTGTGAGCGGGGTAGGGGCAGGGAGAGAGAGAGACAGAGAATCCAAAGCAGGCTCCAGGCTCTAAGCTATCAGCACAGAGCCCAGTGTGGGGCCCAAACTCACAAACTGTGAGATCATGACCTGAGCTGAAGTCAGCTGCCTAACCAACTGAGCCACCCAGGTGCCCTTTTTCCGCTTTATATTTGAGGCTACTATTTGAAAAGCATCTAGAAGCACATTGTTTTTATAATATCAGAAAAGTGGCTGCTTTTTTTGTGTTATAATATTTTAAGCAGTGTGATCACTTTGAAGAACTGGTTTACTAATTACTTAAAGATAAAAATAAAATAGTTAATGCTTAAATAATACTGACTTTACTTCTGTTTAATATAATGTCTGGGCTGTTGGGTAACCATTAAACTTTTTAATAGAAAAGACCTTTTAAGGTCAAAAGTTAAATTATCTTGAACAGTAACAGACTAGTTCTTTGTATAATGTAAATACAAGTATGTAGAAGATATATACACGTTGTACCTTCAGAGGAGTCTCATTTGGCCATCTTATGACCTTAATACATAAAAGGAAAAAATGAGATAGGAAAAAAAAGTTTTGATAAGCATCACTGAAATGGAATTTCCACATAGTATTTGAAAATGGGGTGAAAGGTTATAGACTTTCCATTCATTTTGTTAATACAGTGTGTTCATATAATTTTGCACCTCTTGTTTTCTACTCAAAGTAATATTTAGTATTTTTTTAATGTCCTTTCAAAACAAATATCTAGTTCCAGTGTTACTCTAAAAAGCTATAAATTAAGGGCACCTGAGTGACTCAGTTGGTTAAGCTTCTGACTTTGGCTCAGGTCATGATCTCATGGTTTGTGGGTTTGAGCTCCGCATTGGGCTCTGTGCTGACGGCTCATAGCCTGGAGCCTGCTTTGGATTCTGTGTCTCCCTCTCTGCCCTTCCCTTGCTTGTGCTCTGTCTCTCTCTTTCTCAAAAATAAATAAACATTAAAAAGCTATAAATTAGTTAATTCTTCATTTAAAGGGGGTATATGATTGCCAACACGTGACCAATAACCATTTCCATTGTCCTCATGCATTAACCCTGTGTGTTCTAACCAATGTATATGGATATACATTCACAATTTCTTTTAAACTCTTAGACATTCCTGAAAATGTCATTTGCCATTTAAATATTTTAAAAGGCTAGGATACTTACTAGCTTGTATCAATAAGTGAGGCTAAATGATTTTGCAGTAACAAACTCAGTGGCGTTCAACAGTAGTCCTACTTCTCCCTCACTTTGTGATAATACTGACTGTGGTTTGGAAGTGGATCCATTTTCTTCATTGTCGGATCCAGGCTGAAGAAGCTGCCCTTATCTGGAACTTTGCCATTTTTGTAGTAGAAGAAAAAAGGAAATGGTGGAACCATGTGAGGTTCTTATAAAGGTTTTCCTTGGAACTGGCACATTATTTCAGGTCACATTTCATTATACAAACAAGGCACATGGCCAGTCCTGATGCGAGTGGAGCAAGAATTACAGCCTTTCCACGAGGAAGGACCTAGGGAAAGAGCAACAGTGAATATTTTGACATTAAATATTTCCCATATTGTATTCTTATAAGGATAAAATTAACTATTTAAATATAGAAGTGTCTAAGAAAAAAGCTTTTCCTAAAGTTTAGTGGAATATCTTATTAATTTAGAAGGTGGTGACTTGTATAAGCCATATTTAAATTTACCTTTGCAGTGCATATGTTGTGAGGGTTTACTAAAATGCCACATAGTATAATCTGTGTCCAAGTGCTTAACCTCCTGGGGAGCAGTTCTTTTGAGTACTTAAAAGGTATTTATTTGCATACACTAGCATCCCAGAAAACCAGTCCTTAGGTATCAGTAAGGAAGAATGTTTCTGGAGTCTAACATAAGGGGGAAACTGGATACTGTATTCACTTCTTGGATATTTATTTATAGTATATATTGAATATTAATTTTGTTCATTTAACTTTAATCCATTATTTCCCAGATTTACTTGACCTTGAAACCTGTTTTGCTAAGCAATACCTATAAAATTCTCACAGAAATCCTGGCATGAGGAAGTTGTTAGGCTAATTATAATTAATTCGTTAGATCTGGCCCCTCTCAGTACTTTCCAACTTATTTGTGTTATATGTAAAAAAATTTTTTAATGTTTACTTATTTTTTAAAAACATTTTTTAATGTTATTTTTGACAGACAGGGAGAGAGTGCATGAGTGAGGGAGGGGCAAAGAGAGAGGGAGACACAGAATCCGAAGCAGGCTCCAGGCTCTGAGCTGTCAGCACAGAGCCCGACGTGAGGCTCGAACTCAGGAACAGTGAGATCATGACCTGAGCTTAAAGTCAGGTGCTTAACTGACTGAGTCTCCCAGGAGCCCCTGTTTACTTATTTTTGGGAGAGAGAGACAGAGCACGAGTGAGGGAGAAGGAGAGAGAGAGAGGGAGACACAAAATCTGAATCAGGCTCCAGGCTCTGAGCTGTCAGCATGGAGCCCCATGTGGGCCTCGAACCCATGAAGGGTGACATCATGACCTGAGCTGAAGTCAGCCGCTTAACTGGCTGAGCCACCCAAGGCGCCCCTCAACTTCTTTGTTAATTTTAGCAGTGGTTAGTTAGTTAAATTTAAAAATTTAAAAACAAGTGCATTTTATTTCTTAAGCTCAGGTTATCCTAATTCAGGGACATCCCCTGGTAGAAAAAACTATTCTAAATTGGATTCAGTCTGTTTTTAGGTGTTCTTCTGGTATGAAGCCTCTTGAGTCCTGGGTGTAGATACTTAAAGAAACCGTCAGTACCGCTCAGAGGCACACATTGCCTCAGAAATCTTGTACTATAATGGCAAAGCATAGCTGACATTTTTGAGGTTAGTGTTGTGGACAAGGTTGTTTTTAAGTAGAATTTTTAAAAAATATTAAGACAAAAAAATGCCTGAGCTCACATTTTAAAACTTTATTATTCACATAATGAGAAAACAAAGATGACATGTAATAAAACCTAATCTTAGACATTAATCCATCCCTACAAAATCTTTTAAGAGTTATTAAAAATTAATAGGGCTTTCCTGGGGTTTTTTTTTTCTCTGTTAGGGTGAAAGTTAAGTTGCACAGTCCAGGAAGTCAAACTCAGGGGTCAACAAAGAGAACTTCTTTAGAACTGGATAATTGAGTTGATTTTAGAAAAGAAATAAGTGTTGGTGGTTCTTTTTATGGAACGCTTATGTGTACCCACAGCTCAGCCAGCAGGAGTGCCAGAAATCTTAAAGAAAAGCTTGCATAGCTGTTCAGTGAAAGGAGAAGAAGAAGTATTTTTAATCGGCAAGAACTTTCTGAAAGGAACTAAAGTTATTTTCCAAGAAAATGTTTCTGGTAAGTAGGCATAGTACTGGTACGGAGATTGTTGCATGTTATACTTTGTTATAAAGGTATAGTTACAAAGTAAAAAAAGTTTCAAAATTTTAGTAAATTACTGTTTTTATTTCAATCAGATGAAAACTCTTGGAAGTCAGAAGCTGAAATTGACATGGAATTATTTCATCAGGTATAATTTAAGCCTTTCTATAGTTTGTTTTTATTTTGTTTTGTTTTTAGTTTGTTTACTCTCTGAGAAATTCAGTTTTGTTCTGAAATTTTCCTGAATCAACAGATTAAATTTCTTCTTTATGTGGGTTTCATATAAATCATTTCATTTTCTTTCTTGAGTTTCTTTAATTGAAGTAGAATTATTCCACAGTTCTCTATTTTTAAAAATTAGGAGCATTGGTAAATTATCATTTTTAATAAATGAGACATTTCTTTTATAAGATTTGTTTGCTCTGAGGATTTGGATTATCCTAACCTACTATTTGGTTAAATCAAAGGGAAACTTATTTGTTGAGTACCTGAAGTGTTTTGTTTGTCAGTTACTTTTTTTTGCAGAGGTACTGTTTGTCATACTTCTGTTAAAGAGTCTGTGTTTGTAGGACCTCATCATGTGTATTATTCTCAAAATGACAAGGAAAAAGAGCTTAAAAACAAGGATAAAAAAACTGACTTGAGAATTAGGATGTAGAACAAATGGTATCAAACTTAAAGAAATTGGTACTAGCAAAGAAGAGAAGGATAAATTTATGAGCCAATCAGATAGAAGACATATGCAGAAGAGTAGCACATACAGGTGTATATCACAGGGAGAGAACAGCAAAGCAGAAACAAACTAATGTGTAAAATACCTAAAGCCTAAAATTTACCATTAAATACTAATTGGAGTCAAAAGCACATGAAAGCAAGCAGAGAGCTGAAAGAGGCAAAAATTAGAGATGAACCATTTTATCAAAAACGTTTATAATTTCTTTTTAGTTTTTAAATTTATTTATTTCTATTTTTTAAAAAGTAAAATTTAAAATGTATATCTGTTATAACATATTGCCATATTCAAAGCTAAGGGCACAATATTCCCTAAGGCTGCCCTTACTTCAGATACCAGCCACAAGTTCAGGGGTCTCCTGACCACTCTCGTTTTTTTAACAAATGACTTCAAATTTAGCGGTTCCCACTCCCCACTCAGATTTGCTAGAATAACTCACAGAAATCAGGATGCACTATATTTAATTTCAGTTTTATTCCAGCAAAAGGACACAAATCAGAACCAGCCAAAGGGAAATATTCGTAGAGCTTGGTATGGGAAGGTCCCAAAGACAAAGCTTTTGTTGCCCTCAGGGAAACCTTACTTACACTCTCAGCACATCCATGTGTGACAATATGCAGAGTATTATCAATTAGGAGGTTTACCCAAGCCATAAGTCCCTTTCATAAATCACATTGTTCTGTACTGACTGTTCAATAGTCAGAGCCCCTAGTCAGAGATAACTTCTATCAGACGGGAAATTCTAGGGTCTTCAAGATCACCAAAAACTAGACCTTAGTCTTAGTAAAGTATATGGTATCATATAAAGTGGGGGGTTTTATATACCTAGACAAATGCTTTGTAGAAAGTTTTCCTCTAGTTTATGCTACCACATGCTGTCAAAAAGAGATAGTAGGACTTAACAGTCATTCCTTTGTCGCATATACCATCGGGCAATCTTTCTTTTTTTTTTTAACGTTATTGAATGTTAAGTTTATTTATAAACTTCTAAATAATAAATGCTACTTTATTAAAATTTATTAAAATAATGTTTTGTTTTGTTTTGTTTTGTTTTTTGAGAGAAAGAGAGATCCTGAGTGGGAGAGGGACAGAAAGAGTGGAGACAGAGGATCTGAAACAGGCTCCATGCTGACAGCAGAGAGCCTGATGCAGAGCTCAAACTCATGAATCATGAGATCATGACCTGAGCAGACGTTAGCATCTTAACTGACTGATCCACCCAGGCACCCCTGGGCAATCTCTGTCTTTTTTTTTTTTTTTTAAAGGATGTCATGACTTTTATTTATTTATTTTATTTTTCATTTCTTTCTTTTTTTTTTTTTTTTTGAGGTTCCGGTTTCTTTTTTTTTTTAATTTAACTTTATTTTTTATTTTGTAAAATTTACATCCAAATTGGTTAGTATATAGTGAAGCAATGATTTCAATAGATTCCTTAATTCCCCTTACCCATTTAGCCCATCACCCCTCCCATAACCCCTCCAGCAACCCTCAGTTTGTTCTCCATATTTATGAGTCTGTTTTGTTTTGTCCCCCTCCCTGTTTTTATATTATTTTTGTTTCCCTTCCCTTATGTTCATCTGTTTTGTCTCTTAAAGTCCTCATATGAGTGAAATCATATGATTTTTGTCTTTTCTCTAATTTCACTTAGCATAATACCCTCCAGTTCCATCCACAGAGTTGCAAATGGCAAGATTTCATTCTTTTCGATTGCCGAGTAATACTCCACTGTATATATGTATACCACATTTTCTTTATCCATTCATCCATCGATGGACATTTGGGCTCTTTCCATACTTTGGCTATTGTTGATAGTGCTGCTATAAACATGGGGGTGCATGTGTCCCTTCGAAACAGCACACCTGGATCCTGTGGATAAATGCCTAGTAGTACAATTGCTGGGTCGTAGGCTAGTTCTATTTTTAGTTTTTTGAGAAACCTCCATACTGTTTTCCAGAGTGGCTGCACCAGCTTGCATTCCCACCAGCAGGGCAAAAGAGATCCTCTTTCTCCGCATCCTCGCCAACATCTGTGGTTGCCTGAGTTGTTAATGTTAGCCATTCTGACAGATGTGAGGCAGTATCTCATTGTGGTTTTGCTTTGTATTTCCCTGATGATGAGTGATGTTGAGCATTTTTTCATGTGTCGGTTGACCATCTGGATGTCTTCTTTGGAGAAGTGTCTATTCATGTCTTTTGCCCCTTTCTTCACTGGATTATTTGTTTTTTGGGTGTTGAGTTTGATAAGTTCTTTGTAGATTTTGGATACTAACCCTTTCTCTGATATGTCATTTGCAAATATCTTCTCACATTGTGTCAGTTGGCTTTCAGTTTTGCTGATATTTATTTTAATGTTTTTATTTATTTTTGAGAGAGAGAGAGAAAGAGAGGGAGACACAGAATCTGAAGCAAGCTCCAGGCTCTGAGCTGTCAGCACAGAGCCTAACGCTGGGCTCGAACTCACAAACCATGAGATCATGACGTGAGCCAAAGTTGGACACTTAACTGACTGAGCCACCCCGGCGCCCCTGGGCAATCTCTGTCGTAACTGCAGTTCTAGCACTTGCTTTGTCATTAACCATCTATGTTACCTAAATAAGAGAAAAAAACACTTTTGTGCCCCAGTTTTCTAGTCTATAAAATTTTACTAGATGGGGGCTCCTGAGTGTCTTAGTTGTTAAATATCTGACTTCAGCTCGGGTCATGAACTCAGTTCGAGGCCCACATTGGGTAAGCTCAGGCCCCGCTTCAGGTAAACATGAGCCCTGCTTCAGGTGAGCCCTGCTTCTCTCTCTCCCTCTCTGTCTCTCTCTCTCTCTCTCTCTCTTTGCCCCTCACTCACTTGCACCCCCTGTCTCAAAACAATTTTTTTTACTAGATTATTTGAGGTTCCTTCTAACATTTTATGATTTCTTATACAAGTTATTAGATCAGACCATTCCCACTCTCCATGAACCAACAGTGGCTTCCTCTTGAGGACTTCTAGAAGTTAGGGGCAATGTAATATGACTCTTCTGTGTTCCTCATAATATTAAGCACTTAACAGATACTCATGAAAAACTTGTTAGTTTATTTTATTTACTTTGAAGAAAAAGAGGACTCTAGGGTCTGTGGTTCCTTTTTCTTCCTGAGGGCACTTCAAACCCTGATTTCAACCAGGTTTTTGCATACCTATAGTTTTGGTCCTGACTGAAGGTTTATTTATCCATGCAGTACTTCTGTGTGTGCCATAAACATGTTTTGGGTTTTGATGAGTTGGTTAGATTAATGTAAACTCCCTTGCTAGTAATATGCCTGTGTTTCTTTGCTTCTTTCTTTCTTTCTTTCTTTCTTCCTTTCTTTCTTTCTTTCTTTCTTTCTTTCTTTCTTTCTTTCTTTCTTTCTTTCTTTTTCTTTTCTTCCTCCCTCCCTCCCTTCCTTTCTTTCTATCTATCTGTCTGTCTATCACCTTATCCTGTGATGCAGCTTTTTGGATAAGAAAATTAGTTCTGGAGACGGAGAAACTCACCCTATAAATTACACAAAATATTAATAAGATGTCCCCAAACAAATTATAGTCTTAACTTGCTGTCTCATATAGAACTAAATATTAAGAAGTCTTTGTTCCTCCTCCTCCTCCTCCTCCTTGTCCTCCCTTTTCCTCCTCCTCCTCCTCCTCCTCCTCCTCTTCCTCCTCTTCTTTGTCTACCTCCCCCTCTCCCCCTTCCTTTCTTCTCCATTCTTTCCTTTATCCTTTTTTCCTTCCTTCCTTCTTTACCTTTGAGGCATGGGGTAGCTAATATTCTTAAAACACTTTTTTGCAGGGTAGTTAATGCCAGCTACCATAGATTAAAGAAGAGTAATCATAAAAATAAGACATGGTGGAATGAAAAGGAGTTAATGTCCTTATTTGGTGGCTATATCTAGAGGTCCTGGGGTTTTTGCAAGCAAGTATGTATAACAAACTAAAACATAATATGATTTTTCATTAATTCTGTGGTTCTTCTCTTCATTTTTAAGTTTATCTTTTTCAGAGAACTTTCTCTCTTTTTTTTTTTTTCTTTTTTTTCTTAAGGGACTCTCTGGGAAGTGTTTTAGAATGGGAATCACAGTGGAGATATAAAGAATTGATCCAACAGATTATATTAAAATTTAAAAAAATTAACATTTAGGAGTACTTGGCTGACTCAGTCAGTGGTGCATGTGACTCTTGATCTAGGGATTGTGGTTTTGAGCCCCACATGTAGAAATTACTTAAATAAAATAAAATCTATTTAAAATATTAAACATTTAGAGGGAAGGATACTCAAACAGCAACAGAAAAGAAATTGTGGTCCATACAGAAATATCAGGCCTCTACAGAAAAGCTAAAAGGACCTCCACAATATTAAAAATTGATGAAAAGATAGTATAGTAGAAAAGACCACTTAAAGGTAACCTTGCTGGGGTGCCTGGGTTGCTCAGTTGGTTAAGCATCTGACTCTTGGTTTAGCTCAGGTCATGATCTTGCAGTTTGTGAGTTTAAGCCCTGTGTAGGGAGCTGCACTAAGAGTGCAGAGCCTTCTTGGGATTCTCTCTCTGCCCCTACTGTGCATTCTCATGCTCTTTCTCAAAAAAATAAACTTTAAAAATATTTTAAAAATAAAGATAACTTTGCAAATTACAATTATGAGTAATTGTAATGACTATTCATTTGCAATCCCCAAATCAACTCCTCAGATACTAAACTTTTTTATTATTTAAAAATTCAGATTAATGAAATCTGGGAAAACAGTTCGTTGTTTAATATTTGGCTCTTCTATTCAAAGCCATAATAGGTATGCAGGGTCATTTTATTTATTACCATTTTAACAATTCCAGATGAATTCTGTAGGAATTGCCCATTAAATGTATATAAAAGATATATATCTTAAAAATCAATCTGTAATAGATCTCATACATATATATAGATATACATATAGTCTTTTTTTTCTCTCTATATGTGCATTTACATATAGTGTTAAAGATAAGTTTGTTTTGAAAGAAAGAAAGAGAGTTTCACAGCTTGAAATGTGGAAGTGATTCAAAAAGGGAACTAGAGGCGGGGGCCGCCTGGATGGCTCAGTCAGTTAAGCATCTGACTCTTGGTTTTGGCTTGGATCACATGATCTCATGGGTCATGAGTTTGAGCCCCACGTCGGGCTCCACGCTGACACTGCGAAGCCTGCCTGGGATTCTCTCTTTCTCCCTCTCTCTCTGTGCCCCTTCTCTGCTTGCACTCTCTCTATCCTGCTCTCTCTTAAGATAAATAAAGTTTAAAATAATAATAATAATAAAGGGAACTAGAGCCTGGGTGGCTCAATCGGTTAAGCATTGGACTCTCGATTTGGGCTCAGGTCATGATCCTAGGGTTTGTGGGATTGAGCCCCATAGCAGTTTCTGTGTTGCCAGCATAGAGCCTGCTTGGGATTCTGTCTCTCTCTCTCTCTCTCTCTCTGCCATTTGTCACCTCGTGTGTACTTTTTCTCTCTCTCGCTCTGTCTCAAAATAAGTAAACATTAAGAATAAATAAATATTAAAAATAAATAAAAGTTTGCGAGAGAGAGAAGAAGAAGGAGAATCCCAAGCAGGATTCTTAACCCAGGCACCTCTAAAGAAGCAAACTTTCTGTCACTATTCATAATTTACTTATTTTTTATTTCAAATCACTTGTAGAATTTCTAGATTCAGATTGAGGCAGTATGAAGGATTAGTATCGAAATAGGTTCATTTGGGGGCACCTGGGTGGCTCAGTCGGTTAAGTGTCTGACTGCGGCTCAGGTCATGATCTCGCGGTTTGTGAGTTGGAGCCCCGCGTCAGGCTCTGTGCTGACAGCTCAGAGCCTGGAGCCTGCTTCGGATTCTGTGTCTCCTTCTCTCTCTGCCCCTCCCATGCTCATGCTCTGTCTCTCTCTGTCTCTTAATAGTAAATAAACGTTTAAAAAAAAATTTGTTTTTAAATAGGTTCATTTGTGTTTGTTTTAAATTTTTTTTTTTTTACATTTATTTTTTGAGAGACAGAGCACAAGCAGGGGAGGGGCAGAGAGAGAATGAGACACAGAATCTAAAGCAATCTCCAGGCTCTGAGCTGTCAGCACAGAGCCTGATGTGGGGCTCAAACTCACAAACCATGACATCATGACTTGAGCCAAACTTAGACACTTAACTGAGTGAGCCACCCAGGTGCCCCAGTTCATTTGGTTTTTTAAATTTTTTTTTTTTTGTTAACGTTTATTTATTTTTGAGACAGAGAGAGACACAGCATGAACGGGGGAGGGGCAGAGAGAGAGGGAAACACAGAATCGGAAGCAGGCTCCAGGCTCTGAGCCATCAGCCCAGAGCCCGACGCGGGGCTCGAACCCGCAGACCGCGAGATCGTGACCTGAGCTGAAGTTGGACGCCTAACCGACTGAGCCACCCAGGCGCCCCTCATTTGGTTTTTTAAAGATTCCATTTTTAAAAAAAATTTTTAATGTTTGTTTTTGAGAGAGATAGAGCATAAGTGGGAGAGGGGCAGAGAGAGAGGGAGACACAGAATCCAAAGCAGGGTCCAGACTCTGAGCTGTCAGCACAGTGTCTGATGCAGGGCCCAAACTCATGAACCGTGAGATCATGACCTGAACCAAAGTCAGACACTTAACCAACTGAGCCACCCAAGCCCTCTAGTTTTTTAAAGATTTCAAATTAAGTTTAAGTATGCTCTCCAAAGCAAGTGTAATAAAAGTTTTTAAATACAAACGAGGAGGACACCTCACAAGAACATCTATCTATTCAACCATTTCTTTAACTGTAGGTAGTTTGTGACATAGTTACAGTGTTTAAACAAAAGAGTAAAATTAAGAGTGGATGGAATTTTAAAACTGTTTCTTAGAAATTGGATCATTGCAGGTACATTTCTTGATGACCTCATGTGCACTGAATCTGTGCTCTCAGATTTTTGTCCCTCAGTATCTGTGGACATACACACATGTATACATGTTTTGTTTTTTTTTTTTCACCTGGCTTAAAAATGTGTTTTTGTTTTGTTTTGTTTTGTTTTGTTTTGTTTTTGAGATGGCTAACTGGGCTTAAGAAGCTTAACTGCCATAAATCAGAAGCTGTTTTGACTATTTCATAGTGTCTTAAGATAGCTTAGAAACAAAGTAAGTGCTCAGAAATTGAAACCTTGACCTTGATCCCACTTGTCATTTGATCTATTCAACTGAATCAACCAACTATAGTCTAGCTAAATAACATATGTCATCAAACTCACATCACCTTCAGTTGTCAGTATTGGCCTCCTGCATATCACATCCTAGTAGAAAAACATAATCATTACCCCTTAATATTCCTTCCCAGTTCTGTAATGTACTGGGGAAGAAGGGCATAAGTCAGATATGGTTCATGGTTATCTTCCAAGAAGATGCAGTCCCCTTGAATGAGTGCTGGTGAAGCATTTATGAACTTTTTTCTTATAAGGATGCTTCTGCCACTATTCTGACAAAAAATAACTTTGATTTGCTCTATTTGACTTTAAATGAAAATTAACATGGTTAGGAAGTAGTGTAAATTGCATTGTAAAGTACATTTCACAATTAATGTTGTCCAAAACATATGATAACTAACATTGTGCTTGGTGGACATATTTTTCCCTTAAAATTATATTCATTCTTTTATTCAACAAATATATTTGCATGTATTTTGTATAAGATACTTAACAGTGGATATAGAATGAAAAAGAAAACATCCTAGGTTCTTATGGAGCTTACATTCTTGTGATTGGAGAGACAAAAAACAAGCAAATAACTACAGTAATTTCAAGTGGTGCTAAATGCTATTTTAGAAATAAACAAGATTATGTGACCAGGTTGGGAAGGGTGCTACTTTAGATAGGATGGTCACAGAAGACTTCTCTGTGGAGGTAACATTTGAATAAGACCTGACAATGGATAAGGAACTAGACATTTGAAGAGGTGAAGGAAGAATATTCCAGTGGGAGAGACCAGCAAGTTGTAAAGCCTCTCAGGTAAAAAAATGAATTTAGTATGTTAAAAGAATGGACTAAGAAGGTCAGTGTAGCCAGAGTGTAACAAGCTGGGGGAGAATGGAAAAGAGATACAGTTGACAGGAAAAGCACCTTGTAAGCCACTGTAAAACATTAAAGGCAATTTTAAGATTAATGTCCCGATGCCTGTGAATCTGAGCTTTAAAATACATTTTTTCCCTAGTCAGACTCTTTACACTTTGCTGCTAAAAGGAAATCTACTTAATTATAATTTTTATTTCAAAATTTTAATTTAAATATTGCTTCTTTTTGACTCTTGTTATTTCCTTTAAATTTAGAATCATCTTATTGTAAAGGTTCCCCCATATCATGACCAGCATATAACTTTGCCAGTATCCGTGGGAATATATGTAGTGACCAATGCTGGAAGATCTCATGATGTTCAGCCATTCACTTACACTCCAGACCCAGGTATGTCAAAATAAAGAATTCTGATCTAAAACCAATAATTAATTTCTAGTTCTTTGGAAGCAATTGAAGTCCAGCCAAGCAAAATGAAAAAGTTGTATGCTAAGATGAGTTGATACTAAGGGCATTATTTCCTAAGAAGATAGCCACCAAATACTGCTTTTGCTCTTACATCTAGGGTGTCATTTTGCCTTGTGCTGTCCTGGTTAAAGAAAAGCTAGGAATGCTCTCAAGTCCTACTCTTCAAAATTATATCATACAAATTACTCCTTAGTAATAAGTGCCATTCATTAAGGACCTTTTATGTGCAGAAAGGTCAAAGTGACAACTTTGGGTAACTGCGAATAGTTTAGTCTCAGTCTGGCTTATAGGATGCATTTCGGGAGAAGTGAGAGATAGGCTTGGATTGATAAATGATAAAATCACGAATAGAGTTATATGCCTGTAACATTTTCTAATTTGTGTAGTCAAAAATATCAAAGACTGCTGGTTAATAAGTATTTTAAATATAATTTTAAGAACTTAGGTAAAATAGTTGCTTTAGAAACCAGAGCAATAAAAGCAATTGAAATCCTAAAAGGTTAGAAGATCTCTGGGTAAGAAGTGTCTTAAGAATTTTTTTTCAGTGGTTATTTAGTTTTGAGAGAGAGAGCAGGGGAGGGGCAGAAGGAGAGGGGGACACAGGATCAGAAGCGGGTCTGCACCGACAGCAGACCAGTGCGCTGTGAACTGTGAGATCTCATGAACTGTGATATCATGACCTGAGCCAAAGTTGGACTCTTAACCAACTGCGCCACTCACATGCCCCTCTTAGGAATTTTTTGCCTACATTGATTTAGTTGCCTGAAGAAGAGAAGCCTTTTCCTAGCAAAAGTAGGGAGAACAGTTTGGAAAGTTTAATTTGCTAATTAAAATTCTTCACATGTTCCATTGACCTAGGCTTGATTTCTGCCATGTTTACCATTGCCTCAGTTCGTTCCAGTCTCAGGCATACGTCAGAATTAGCAGCTCTTCCATATTTAAAAGTTTATTGTTTATGTTATTCCCAAATACTTCAGGATTCGGTGAGGTACAAAGTAAATAAAGGTGGTGGGGAAAGAAAGCCCTGGCAAGAAAAAGTAATGGAAACAGTAGCTAGGGCAGAGTTGTAACTAGTCTTGATAATACTTTCTCTCACTTAATGTGTCTCCCTTTTAAAGAATATGTCTAGATTTCACAGCATTGCTTATTATGCACCAGTCTGCTACAAAAGTATGCCACAGTATATATAATATTAATGAAGTTAATAGTTGTGTTAGAATAAAAGATCAGCAGTAAAATTTTCAGACAGAAAAAGGCAAAGTTTAGAAATAATATATTGGTTTCAACAAAAACAGGAAAGAGAAGATACTCAGACCACATATTTAATTGTTCTCTTTCTAGGAAGGTCTCAAAAATCCAAGAAAGTTTTATTTAAAAATAATGGTAGCTAACACATTTTACTAAATGCTAATTACTAAATAGTGGCATTTAATATTTTATGTGAAGAGGAGCTTACCCATGCAGCAAAAGCTGGCATAATTGGTACAGAACGTTCTTCCCAATGAACTTGTGTGTCATTTGTGTGGGAAGGGAAGAAAGAAGTGTATGTATGTGGTCAGGGTAGCCTGAAAGATTTTGCAGTCCTGAGGTTTTGTTGTCATTTGTTTGTTTTTATTGATTACTGATGAAGAACATCAGGACTTTAAAGTGCTTAGAGTCAGCACTAAGAATCTTCATTTCTTAGTGATAAATGCTGATTGCTAGAAATTTCCCAGGGCACCTGGGTGGCTTAGTGGATTAAGCATCCGACTCTTGATTTTGGCTCAGGTCATGATCTCACGGTTCAGGAATTCGAGCCCCGCATCAGGCTCTGTGCTGACAGCACAGAGGCTGCTTAGGATTCTTGCTCTCTCCCTCTTTCTGCCCCTCCCCTGTGGACATCCTCTCTCTCTCTCTCTCAAAAATAAATAAACTTAAAAAAAAGAAAGAAATTTCCCTTTGATAGATTGCCAGATAAAACAGCTTTTAAGTCCTCTGCTTTATAGCCTATACTAATTGACTATCTTTGGCCACATTTAGGCAATCATTAACATATGTTTATTCTTTTAAGTTTTTCTCTTCATATTTTATATTCTGTAGATAGCATTCACTCTCAGAAACTCTTAATTGAATAAATAAGTAGTATGCAAACTTTGTAATAAGATGTAATGCTTCAGTTTCTGCCTTTATGATATAGCTAATCAAAGAATCTTCCCATAATTTCACTTTTTTGTATTTTATAAAATGTGATAATCTTTTCAGGTTTATGTGAGAGAGAATATGATTTCAGGAAAGCTTGGTTATAGAAAATTTGCACTACCTCATTATGATCATCCAGTTGCTGTTGTGATTCATCTGAGGACTGTGGTTAAATATTTGAATATTCAGTGGTGTATAATTATAAGAGGAAAAACTAGGCCTACCCTAATATTCACAAGTCAGAGTAGAAATGGTGACTATTATACTATTTGTCTAAATATTTAAAAGTTATAAATAAACTGGCTAATTAAATATATCCTATTCTCCTAATTTGACCAAGATACTTTCATATCAACCTGGAAGGCCAGATTTAGGATTATCATAATGCCTTGGGAGTTCCAAGCTGGATGTGGCAACAAGAGGAAAGAGAATACCCAGCCTGTCAACTGCCTTTCCCTTTCCTAGCTCCATGCTATACCTAGAGGACCTTAATGCACCAACCAGTGCTTCCAAGCTTTGTCCATTCCGTAGGTCTAAGACTCCACACATAGTCTAGAATAGTTTTGCAGAAAAAGTGGATATCATGGGTACTTGGTACAAGGTCTAAAAGTAGGATCGGACAAGGGCTCAAGTGAACATAAACTGGCTTTGCACACTCTTTCAGACACAAGCCCTTCTAAAGCCCTCTGAATCTATTACTGCTAAAAAGGGGCATTGCATGTGCATGTTCTCAAACATTTAGATACTTTGCAGGGTCATAAAACCTTTGTTTTATTGCCAGTTAGTCACCAAAGCTTTTACTTCAGTCTGTTACGACACATAAATCACATTAGGTTAATTTTGTAGTGACTCAGCAGTGGTGATTTCTGTACGAAATGAAGGACATAACATTTGTTCATCGTTTTGTTACTCTAACAACAAATGACTGAAACTTAATTTTAAAAGAAGACATTTAAGAGGCACCTGGGTGGCCCAGTCGGTTAAGCATCTAACTCTTGATTTTGGCTCAGGTCATGATCTCATAGTTCGTGAGGTCAAGCCCCACATCAGGCTACACACTGACCGTGCAGAGCCCGCTTGGGATTCTCTGCCCCTCCCCTGATCATGTTCTGTCTCTCTCTCTCTCTCTCTCTCTCTCTCTCTCTCTTTCTCTCAAAATAAAATTAAATAAAAATTAAAAAAAATAAAAATAGAAATTTAAGGGGTACCTGGCCAGCTCAGTCAGTAGAGCATGCAACTCTTGATCTCAGGGGTTATGAGTTTGAGCCCCACCTTGTGTGTGGAGCCTACTTAAAATTTAAATAAATAAATAAAAAATAAAAAGAAATAAAAGTAGAAATTTAAAATGGTTTCAAAGATTATTTTCTATTTTAAAATCTGTAATTGTTAGAATTAATGTTACGCTTTAAAACTATCTAGAAGTCGGGGCATCTGGGTGACTCAGTCGGTTAAACATCGGACTTCAGCTCAGATGATGGTCTTGCAGTTTGTGAGTTCAAGCCCCTCGTTGGGCTCTGTGCTGACAGCTCAGAGCCTGGAGCCCACTTCAGATTCTGTGTCTCCCTCTCTCTCTCTACCCCCTCCACCACTTGCACTCTCTCTCTCTCTCTCTCTCTCTCTCTCAAAAATAGATAAACATTAAAAAAAATTTTTTTTAATGTCTAGAGGGACATCTGGCTGACTGTTGGAAGAGCATGCAACTCTTGATCTCAGGGTTGTGAGTTCAAGCCCCATGTTGGGTGTAGAGATTACTTAAAAATATGAAATCTAAAAAACTAAAAAATTAAAACAAAATCTTTAAAAATAAATAATTAAAACTGTCTATGGATTTCTTTTCCATTCAACTCCCTGTATATCATTTGTTGGACCTTCTGTGTAGCACAATAAATTATTTAAGTTCATTCTTAGATGTGTACATTTTGTCTCTTTATCCACAATTGACTAGCTCTTTATAGTATCTTTATAAATATCATTTCACATTGTCATGTCAAAAATAAATTGTGGGGTGCCTGGGTGGCTCAGTCAGTTAAGCAACTGACTCTTGGTTTTTACTCAGGTCATGCTCTCATGGTCATGCTCTCATGGTTTGTGAGTTCGAGCCCCACGTTGGGCTTTGCACTGTCAGTGCATCCTCCTTTGGATTCTCTCTCTGCCCTCCTGCATGTTTTTGCACTTTCTCTTTCTCTCTCAAAATAGGCAAATAAACTTTAAAAAAATAAATTGTAAATAAGGTGACTCAATTCCCATTCTAAATGAATTAGGGGATATAAAATAAATACATAGAAATATAGAAATTAAAAATTTTAATAAAATTATTGTATAATCATTTTAAGTGAGATCCTGGAATTTATTCAACTTTATCATTTCAGAACTGAACTCTGTTCTTAGGCCCATTAAATTTAAAGTTGCCAGGGCATCTGGGTGGCTCAATTGATTGAGTGTCTGTCTGACTTCGGTTCAGGTCATGATCTCACAGTTGTGAGTTTGAGCCCCACATCGGTCTCTGTGCTGACAGCTCGGAGCCTGGAGCCTGCTTCGGATTCTGTGTCTCCCTGTGTCTCTCTGCCCTGCCCCCGCTTGCACTCTCTCTCTCTCTCAAAAATAAATAAACGTAAAAAAAAATTTTTAGGTTGCCATAGTAGATATAGTTGATATGACTTGATGTAATAATAGTTGAGCAATTCACCATTAACAGTGCACAAGGGATTTTTCCAAGGCTTTACAAAAGGAATAATCATAATGCTCTAGATTCTTTTTTTTTTATTAATTTTTGTTTTAACGTTTATTTATTTTTGAGACAGAGAGAGACAGAGCATGAACGGGGGAGGGGCAGAGAGAGAGGGAGACACAGAATCGGAAACAGGCTCCAGGCTCTGAGCCATCAGCCCAGAGCCCGACGCGGGGCTCGATCTCACGGACTGTGAGATCGTGACCTGAGCTGAAGTCGGACGCTTAACCGACTGAACCACCCAGGCGCCCCTCTAGATTCTTTATGTTCATTACAGGTTTTTAAAAATTTAGTTCAATTAATTGACTAATGTTTCTCAATCGATATATTTTTTTAACAAATCATTTAGGTGGATGAATGGTGAATTTTTTTTATGCTAGTGTTACAGTATATTTGATCAGTTTAAAAAGTTTCATATCAGTCTTCTCATCAGTTATCCTTAATATGAATACTGTTACAAGAAGGATTTTTTAAAGTCACCGTTGCTTTTGTTTTGATAAGTGAGCATGTGGTGCTGCCCACTCGGTTGGTGAATTTTAGAGCATAGATTGATGGTTCTAAAAACTCCTCTCTGCCTGGATTTTCTGCTAAACAAATGATTTAATAATGTCTTGTGGGAAATATTCTGATGAAAGAATTTTAAGATACACATCTTTTTATGTACAAATTCAAATAAATACATCAATCTTTTTGTTTTGTTTTGCTTTAATAGCAGCAGCTGGTGCTTTGAATGTAAATGTGAAGAAAGAAATATCTAGTCCTTCAAGACCTTGCTCTTTTGAAGAGGCCATGAAAGGTACCAAGTTGATTCTTTTCAAAAATTATAAATAGGTTATCCTATATGTTTTCTCTAGCAAATCTATTTGGTTTTCTCTCACATACTTGGGACACTTAGCAGGGTATCTTCCATATCCCAAAATAAATATTTGTTTAACTTCACTGAATGCTTGTTTCCCAACTTGATATTTCCCTTAAGTTACCATATGAACAAACTTTTTTTAAACATGTTGGAGTAGAGGAGACTTTTGTTTTGTTTTTCATTCCTCAGTGTTAAAAATATTAAAAGTATAAAATACAGTAATGTATGTAAAATAGAGTTTATAAAGCTTCTTGCTACCAAGATTAGTACTTGACATTGAAATTTTGAAACTGAAGACACCAAAATTTGAACTATTTTGAAAAATTTTATTTTTTTTTTATTTTATTTTTTATTTTTTTTTAACGTGTTTATTTATTTTTGAGACAGAGAGAGACACAGCATGAACGGGGGAGGGGCAGAGAGAGAGGGAAACACAGAATCAGAAGCATGCTCCAGGCTCTGAGCCATCAGCCCAGAGCCCGACGTGGGGCTCCAACTCGCGGACCGCGAGATCGTGACCCGAGCTGAAGTCCGGCGCTTAACCGACTGAGCCACCCAGGCGCCCCTATTTTGAAAAATTTTAACATCTTTAAAAGTTTCTTGGAGCACCTGGGTGGCTCAGTCGGTTGGGCATCTGACTTCAGCTCAGGTCACGATCTCACAGTCCGTGAGTTCGAGGCCCGCATCGGGCTCTGTGCTGACAGCTCAGAGCCTGGAGCCTACTTCAGATTCTGTGTCTCCCTCTCTCTCTGCTCCTTCCCCACTCGTGCTCTGTCTCTGTCTCTCAAAAATGAATAAACATTAAATTTTTTTTAAGTTTTTTTAGTTACTCTTTCTTCTGACATCTTTATTCACTCTTTGCCAATCCCAAGAGACAATGAAGCTATCTTCAAGATGTTATAATGTGGTAGAGTAGATTTTTTTTCTTTCTGTCTGTCTAGTTTTTATTCCCCCATCTTGCATGCTTTATTCCACACCCAACCTTTAATACCTCAGGTGGCTGACACATGGTGGTGGAGCCAGAATCGAGTAGATATTTTTCTTAATAGACTTCTAACACAAGTAGATACTCAGTGATGATGCTTTTTTGCCATTATATATGAAGAGGTCAATTATATAATGGCCATTGATTTATTCTTCTAATTCTAGCCTTTATTTGCACTTTTCTGCCTTGGAATTCATGTGAGTTAAATCAAATAAAATTTTAAAATTAAAAATACTTAATCAAATACAGTGGGTTTTTTTTATATTGTCAGTAAAATTCAGCATTCATATACATATAGCATGTTCAGTATGCCTGTCATTTTAATTTCTGACCATGAACACTTTCAGAGTAGGTTAGTGAGGAATAATGCAGCAATAAGTAATCTGCCAAGGTTATCTGATTCAACTACAAGATTTACAAAACTGTATAATGGCTAACAATAGCTAACATTTATTGAACGTATATTAAGTACTCAGCAAAATGCCATGCTCTTTACTGACACTATTTCCAAACTCTCTGAGGTAGGTAATTTATTATTCTCATTTCACAGAGGAGTAAACCAAGGTTCCAGAGAAATTAAATAATTTGCCCAAGGTCACTTAGCTAGTGTTAACAAAGGAGGGGTGCCTGGGTAGCTCAGTCCGTTAAGCAACCAACTCTTGACCTCGGCTCAGGTCATGATCTCACAGTTCGTGGGATCAAGCCCTGCATGGATGGCAAAGCTGGCAAAAAACAGACCACAGGAGCACCTGAGTGGCTCAGTCGGTTGAGCATCCGGCTTCAGCTCAGGTCATGACCTCACGATTTGTGAGTATGAGCCTTACATCTGGCTGCCTGCCGTCAACACAGAGCCGGCTTCTGATCCTCTATCCCTCTATCTCTCTGCACCTCCCCCTCTCACTCTCTCTCTCTCAAAAATAAACATTTTTTTAAAAAGGATTAGAGGGGCGCCTGGGTGGCGCAGTCGGTTAAGCGTCCGACTTCAGCCAGGTCATGATCTCGCGGTCCGGGAGTTCGAGCCCCGCGTCAGGCTCTGGGCTGATGGCTCGGAGCCTGGAGCCTGTTGCCGATTCTGTGTCTCCCTCTCTCTCTGCCCCTCCCCCGTTCATGCTCTGTCTCTCTCCCAAAAATAAATAAAAACGTTGAGAAAAAAATAATAATAATAATAAAAAGGATTAGAAACAAACACACAGATACATGCTATTAATTTTTCACAATTCAGACCTTATTTTGACAGTTACAAGTGAAATCATGGTAAAAAATTTTTTGAAGATAGAATATTAAATTGAATGCTAAACTTATCAATTTAATTTTTTCACTTGTCATTTTAAATAGAATATCATTATTTGGAGATTCGTGATCAATTTTAAAAATAGTAGCTTTCAGAACCAGGATTTTTTTTTGACATATGTCTTATTTTTATGATTGCTTGAAATCAGAGCTTTAGTATAATACCACAGTGCCATCTGAGAGATTTAATTAGGTATCGTTTAATGAAGACTGAGCATTATAAATGACTTTTAAACTTGTGTGCTGGCAGGAATCTTCCAAGTGACTTAAATAGACATCAATTACAATAAGATATAGAACTTGGGGCGCTGGGTGGCTAAATCGATTAGATGTCTGACTTGATTTTGGCTCAGGTCATTATCTTGCAGTTCTTGGGTTCAAGTCCCATGTGAGCCTCTGTGCTGACAGTGCAGAGCCTGCTTGGGATTCTGTCTCTCCCTGTCTGTCTGCCCCTTCCCTGCTCACTCACCTGTTCTCTCTCTCTCTCTCTTTCAAAACATAAATAAATAAACTTAAAAAAAATAAAAAACAAGATTTAGAACTTGATAGCCTAAATATGATAGTTTTTGAAAGCTTTTGCTCTAAAGGAAATTTCTAATTCCTTGGAGAGGGCTCAGGCGAGAGTGGGTGGAGAGTAAAGAAGGGCACTGTGTCTATATCCTTTACACAAAAACAATACAAATTAAGTAACACAAAGTATATAGCATAAACTACTGTTAACAGTTTCTTGGGCATATTTCCAGAAAGTTTTCTGTATCTATAGGTACAGGTAGATGTGAGGAGATTCTCTAGATAGATCGCTCAAAGACTTTTACTGCAGGTTTAGGATTCAGGGATAAAGTATAGTTGAGCCTCAAATAACACAGGTTTGAACTGCACAGGTACACTTATGGAGATTTTTTCAGTAGATATGGTATATCTATTTTCCTTATGATTTTCTTAATAGCACTTTCTTTTCTCTAGCTTACTTTATTGTAAGAATATAGTATGTAATACATATAACATACAAAATATGTTAATCAACTGTTTATTTTATGGGTTAGACTTCTGGTCAACTGTAGGCTATCATTAGTTTTGATACAGTCAAAACTAATTATGTATTAGTTTTGATACAAAGTTTTGAGACAGTCAAAAGTTCTGTGCAGATTTTCAACTGTGTGGCAGTGTCAGTACCTCAACCCCCACATTGTTCGAGGATCAACTTGTATTGATGTGCATTCCCTCATGGTTTCAGCTCTGTAAGCAGTGGTTAATTGGATGAGTGTGAAAAATCGTTGAGAACATATACTTTTCTCTAACTGGTTTTAACTATGTGGAAAGGTTTTGAAGCTTGGAGGAGACATATCTCAATCTCATTTTACAGATGAATAAAACCAAGGCTTAGAGAAGTTAAGTAATTTGCTCAAGGTCACACAGCTAGTAACTGACATAGCTGCAACTTAGATTTCCCCCAAAACTATTATTTCTTCCCCTCTAAATCTTAATTTATGTTTTAATCTAACATATTTGTACTTGATCTAAAGGCTGCTTGCTGACAACAAACTTTTAGTAAAGATTGTTCTGAGTTTCAACAACTGTCTGCAGGGATAGAAGAGAAGACTGTTTAAAAGTTGTTTGGCATAGGGGCCCCCGGATGGCTCAGTCTGTTAAGTGTCTGACTTCGGCTCAGGCCATGATCTCATGAGTTTGAGCCCTGCGTCAGTCTCAGAGCCTGGAGCATACTTCGGATTCTATGTCTCCCTCTCTCTCTGCCCCTCCCCTGCTCACACTCTCTCTCTCTCTCCCTCAAAAAATTAATAAACATTGAAACATTTTTTTAAAAAAGTTGTTTGGCATAAACTATCAATACTCATATTCTTCACAAATTCAAATTGATGTTTGGATGATGAAATGTGTTTATCTTCTCTTATGGATTTTCTGAATTGGCTTAAGAGTTCTCCCCTAACCCTTAGGCAATACAAAGACTTTACATGTTTTTTTCCTTTTTCACTAAAATATAATTTCTAGGCAGTAGGACTTTATCCATCTTTTTTTTTTTTTTTTTTTTTTTTTAGTTTATTTTTTTGAGAGAGAGAGAAACCGAGCATGCAAGTGGACAAGGGGCAGAATGAGAGGGAAAGAGGGAGAATCTCAGGCAGGCCCCATGCTATTAGCCCAGAGGCCAGCATGGGGCTCAGTTCATTAACTACAAGATCATGACCTGAGCCAAGATCAAGAGGGGGACACTTAACTGACTGAACCACCCAGGCGCCCTGGGCTTTATCCATCTTAATCATCATTGGAACCCAGAACAGTGCCTGAAACTTTGTAAAGGATTATAAATACATAATGAGAATGTAGGAAAGAAACGTAGAGTGACATTTCTCAACCCATTTAATATTGTTTACTGGTCCGTTAAGATATAGTTACAGGTTCTGGGATACGATAGATAGTATAGACTCACTTTTCCCTGTTCCTCCCTTCTAAATCTACCAAATTATGTTGGAGATAATTGAACAGTCGTAAAAACACTTTGAAAATAGAAAGAAGAAAGTGGACAGGCTAGGGACCTCAGAACTTGGAGACTGACCCTAAGTGAGTTTTCTGGGTTTTCTTTATATCTACCATTTATCTGAATCGGGCACCAGAGAAGTCTGTGACTCAAAACTGGCAACAGGTACAGACAGAATAAATCAACAAATAAGTATGAATAGCCTGCTCTGAAAGACCAGGAAAGGCCAAGCCTAGTAGAGGCTTAGTAGGATGACTCATACCTAGTGGCAGCAGCTGACCCACTAGCAAAATTAGGGGACCATCTAACCCCCCCACCCACATTTGTGGTAGCAACAGCAGAACTTGAGATGGTCAACCCACTCCATGCCCCACACCTGCCAAGTAGCAGTAGGCCAGATATCCAGACAGTAGAACCGAGGAGGGCCAAAACACAGGCTTCACATAAGCCAGCTGAAGCAGGTCAGTCGGTCTGCAGAAGAGGGAACAACAGAACCCAGGGAGCCAACCTATCCCCTACCCCATACCAGGCCATAGCACACAGGCCCTGTGCTGCCTGTATTGGTGGTATCAGCAGGTCCTGTGTCTCCCTGTCCTTCCCCCAACAGCAGAGGAAGACCCAGGCCAAGTGTCTCCTAATCTTCCACCCAGTAATAGAAGGCAGTCCAATGGCAGAAAGTGAAACAGATCCAGGGTGTCCCAAACTTTCACCCAATGGCCGGGAACCCACCCTGACCTTGAAGTTTTTGACCTTACAACCAGTGGCAGAAGTAGCCCACATAAGTGCTTCCCTATCTCCAACAGCACCAGCAGGGATAGAATGGGAAGCCCATTAGTATCAGGAGACCAGAGAGCATACCAGGAGAACTCTTTCCCTTTATGCAGATCCAGCATCCCTCACCACCTACACCAGGGAGCTCAGGGAAGCACCTTCCATTCTTGTGAGTAGCACCAGCAAGATTCTAGCTATAGTTCATACATAGCTAAAACAACAAGCAGACCAGAATAAGTGTCAGAAAACTAAATGGTTATTGGCCATAGAAAGACTTCGTGCCTGTGGCTATAGAAAGATTTGTATCTTTGGGTGGACATTAGACAAATTGTCCTTTTCTTGTTTGTCTATACCAATAGACCTGCCTATCAGTAGTCTCCTTAGAGGAGTTAAAGACTCTTGCTCAACTTATTCCACCCATTCTCACTTTCCAAAAGGGGGGGAAAAACTCTGGTAATAAGAATTATTCTCCAGAGGTTCCTGGGTGGCTCAGTTGGTTAAGCATCCAACTCTTGATTTTGACTCAGGTCATGATATCAGGGTTGTGAGATCAAGCCCTGAGTCAGGCTCCACGCTCAGCACAGAGCCTGCTTGGGATTCTCCCTCTCTCTCTCTCTCTCTCTCTCTCTCTCTCCCCCCCCCCCCCCCACTTCCTCACTCTCTTCCTTCCCTCACTTGTATGTATGTGTGTGTGTGTGTGTGTCTCAAAATAACATTTTTTAAAGAATTACTCTCTAAATAAATTTGGGCAAAAATCATGTACAGATCGATTTAACTGTAGGTGATGCATTTACTTGTCAGTGAATTTTTATATAGTTTGTAATTGAATTGTAATATAAATTTGTCTTTAGATGTTAAACTTTTTAGGCCAGAAATATTATAATGAAAATATGCAACATTACACTGTATCATTAACCAAACAGTCCACAACAAACTAAACTATGACAAAAGTAAAGTAAGATTATTCATTGCTTCATTAATTCAGCAAATGTTTATTGGTTACCTACTATGTACCACGCAACAACAACAAAATCTGCCTTCATGACACTCATATTCTACTAGAACTAAAAAGCAGATATAGCAGTTGAAGGGGCGTCTAGGTGACTCATTCGGTTAAGCGTCCGACTTCAGCTCAGGTCATGATCTCTTGGTTCGCAGGTTTGAGCCCCGCATCAGGCTCTTTGCTGTCAGCATGGAGCCTGCTTCAGATCCTCATACCCCTCTTTCTCTGCCCCTTCCTCACTCTCTTTCTCTCTCTCTCAAAAGTAAATAAACATCAAAAAAAAAAAAAAAAAAGGATAGTTGAACATTATAGGATCAGCTTAGGACATTATCAGTGGTCTTTCAAACTGTCCTTTGAGATGGGCCTAGAATACTTTTTTTTTTAATTTTTTTTAACCTTTATTTATTTTTGAGACAGAGGGAGACAGAGCATGAATGGGGGAGGGTCAGAGAGAGGGAGACACAGAATCGGAAACAGGCTCCAGGCTCTGAGCTATCAGCACAGAGCCCGACGCGGGTCTCAAACTCACGGACTGCGAGATCACGACTTGAGCCGGAGTCCAACGCTTAACCGACTGAGCCACCCAGGCGCCCCGAGATGGGCCTAGAATACTTTTAAATGCCTGCCTTGTGCATGATCTTTAGTTTTGTCTCAGTCAAAATTGGATTATGAATTGAATTGTATTGGTATTGTTAGAATCTAGGTGAAAATAGGCCTGAGAATTCATGAGTAAATGATCTATTTCTCAGAGTAATAAAATGTAGAATATCAAAAATTAAATGAGCACTTTCCCCTCCCTCAATATAATCTATTTCCACAGGAGTTGTTTCTAGCCAACTAACTGTGAGACCAGCTGAAGTAAGACAAGAAAATTTCAGATATTTGTAAATCAAAATATTTACAAAGATAGCCATCCTGTTCATATACCATATGCCACTTTAAAATCCTCTTTGTAGCTGGTATTTCTTCTCAGTATCAAACTAAGGAGTTTAACAGCTATGCCTTCTGGGGAATTTGTATGTGTCTCCACAGGGTTTCAAAGTAGTGGTAAACACTTAGATTCAGAATTTGGCTAGATGTTCAGTTCAGAGGACTATCATTTGTGGTATCAGTAGGCTCCACTAAATGCCAGTAGTGCAGACTTGAGATAAAAAAAGAAAGAAAAGGAATCAAGGAGGAAAAGTAGATATGCCAAAATGGTAAAACCTACCTTATCTGCTATATATTATGTCTCCGTAGTGTAAATCTGTAACTATTCCTGCAGAATGAAGGAGAGGGAAGTAGAAAATACTTGCTGGTTTTGCTTTGGAGATTTAATTGGTAAACCTACAATAATTCTTAAATTTCTGAAAAGAAAAAAAATTAAGTCCTGTCTAAAAGAACTTAGCAAATACACGTTTTCTAAGACATTAATATAGAAAAGCAAAGTCTGTCTGGTTACTTGGTGGTATATGCTAATGAGACACTTGAGTTTTGTTGAGAGAAATGTTCCAACAATCCTGTGGCCCTTACGAAGTTTTGATTTTATGCTGCTGGGTAGCCATATGCTAAGAGGAGAGTTGTGATTGAGTAGCTTTTACCTGGAGATTTCTAAGCTATATCCTACAACTTACTGTGGCTGTGTTGATTAGTGCAATTCATAGTACCTCGAAAGGGCCCTGAGGCATATAGCTCGATAACTGAACTGCTTACGCTTGTTGTTATCTAACCTGGCTCATATCAGGAGGCCTCAAGCCACTACTGCTTCAAAAAAGGGAGGGCATGGGTCGCCTGGGTGGCGTAGTCTTTTGAGCGTCCGACTTCAGCCAGGTCACGATCTCGCGGTCCGTGAGTTTGAGCCCCGCGTCAGGCTCTGGGCTGATGGCTCAGAGCCTGGAGCCTGTTTCCGATTCTGTGTCTCCCTCTCTCTCTGCCCCTCCCCCGTTCATGCTCTGTCTCTCTCTGTCCCAAAAATAAATAAACGTTGAAAAAAAATAAAAAAAAAAAAAAGGGAGGACACATTTTGATACACCAGTTTTATATTTCATGCTACCAGCATAGCATCAAAAAACAGGCATTTAGGGGCGCCCAGGTGGCTCAGTCACTTGAGCTTCCGACTCTTGATTTCAGCTCAGGTCATGATCACAGGGTTTTGGGATCAAGCCCTGTGATGGGTGCTGAGTGTGAAGCCTGTTTAAAATTCATTCTCTCTGGGTGCCTGGGTGGCTCAGTCAGTTGAGTGTCTGACTTTGGCTCAGATCATGATCTCACAGTTTGGGAGTTTGAGCCCTGCATCGGGCTCTGGGCTGACAGCTCGGAGCCTGGAGCCTGCTTCATATTATGTGTCTCCTTCTCTCTCTGCCCCTCCCCGCTCACTCTCTGTCTCTCTCTCAGAAATAAACATTAAAAAAAAATTTTTTTTTAAAGATTCATTTTCTCTCTCTCTCTCTCTCTCTTTCTCTTTCTCTCTTTCTCTCTCCATCTCTCTCCTCCCCACCCCGTTCCCCTCTCCCCTGCTCGCACACTTTCTCTCTCTCCCTTAAAAAAAAAAAAAGACATTTAAATCATGACTAAGTCAACATATTATAGAATGAAATAGTTGATGATTTTAAACCTTCTTTCTTTCTTTTTTTTTGTGTGTGTACAGCAATGAAAACTACTGGTTGTAACTTAGATAAGGTAAATATTCTTCCCAGTGCTCTGATCACTCCACTCATATCAAGCAGTATGATTAAGAGTGAAGATGTTACTCCAATGGAAGTAACAGAAAAAAGATCTTCCCCTATTTTTAAGGTAAGCTGCATTGATAAGTGCTCTACATCTTAATCTGTTATAAAAATTGCTATATTTTTAATAGTTTGATTACCTTTCCCCATGTTTATGCTTTTTACTTTTCCTGTTTCTTTCACATGTGTTTCTCTTTGGTTGCAGTTAATGAGTTTTGCTTTTCAGAGTGAATACTTTTACCAACCAATAAAATAGTCTGCAAAGTGACTTCTAATATATATTTTGGTAAGGAAGGAATTAATGTTAGCTGTACCTGTGGGATGTAAGGCATTGATGACAGTATAGGTTTAGTATTTTCAGAATTGGAGATGTTTTTTATTTCCTTTTTCCCCCCAGTCTTTTTCTATAACTCTCTTTCCCTTTCTCACTTATAACTTTCCCCCCCTATAATTCTACCAATGATCCACAAAATGGAGATACTTTAAAATTTACTATTAATGTGTTTTTCCTGTCCTAAGCATATCAATAACTGATTATTCTAGTTTTTTGTTTGGCTGTCTTCACTTACAACATTTGTTAAAAAGAGGGGCACCTGAGTGGCTCAGTTGGTTGAGCACCCCTCTTGATTTCGTTTCAGGTCATGATCTCATAGTTCATGGGTTCGAGTCATGCATCAGGCTCTGCACTGACAGCAGGATTCTCTCTCGGGCCCTCCTCTGCTCACGTACTCGCTCTCTCTCAAAATAAATAAATAAACTTAAGAAAAAAAGATATCCTGATGACAGTCAGATGTCATGGTATCCCTGAGAATCAATCTTGCACCTGTTTTCCAACAGAATAATGTAGAGTAGAAATTGGTCCTGCATATATGTGTGTTTTTAGAATAATAATTTTTGAAGTGTCATATGAGCTAATTTAATGTTTATATACACATATTATTTGGGGATTTTTATTTTTTAGACTACAAAGACAGTTGGATCAACTCAACAAACATTAGAAAATATCTCTAACATAGCAGGAAATGGGTCTTTTTCATCATCATCATCTTCCCACTTACCTTCTGAAAATGAAAAGCAGCAGCAGATTCAGCCCAAGACCTACAACCCAGACACCCTGACAACTATCCAGACACAGGACATTTCACAGCCTGGTACCTTTCCAGCAGTTTCTGCTTCTAGTCAGCTGCCCAACAGTGATGCACTACTGCAGCCGGCTACACCATTTCAGACAAGAGACACTCAGTCCAGAGACGTATTACAGTCTGATGGCACAGTGGTTAATTTGTCACACCTGACTGAGTCATCCCAGCAACAGCAGCAGTCACCACTACAAGAACAAGCACAGACTTTACAGCAGCAGATGTCATCAAATATTTTCCCATCCCCAAACAGTGTGAGTCAGCTACAGAATACGATTCAGCATTTGCAAGCCGGAAGTTTTACGGGCAGTACTGCTAGTGGCAGCAGTGGAAATGTTGACTTGGTCCAGCAAGTTTTAGAGGCACAACAACAGTTATCTTCAGTTTTGTTTTCTGCTCCAGATGGTAATGAGAATGTTCAAGAACAGCTTAGCGCAGACATTTTTCAACAAGTCAGTCAAATTCAAAACAGCGTAAGCCCTGGAATGTTCTCCTCAACAGAGCCAACAGTCCATACTAGACCAGATAATTTAATAGCTGGAAGAGCCGAAAGTGTTCACCCACAGAGCGAAAACACATTATCCAATCAGCAACAGCAACAACAGCAGCAGCAAGTGATGGAATCATCAGCTGCAATGGTGATGGAGATGCAACAGAGTATCTGTCAGGCAGCTGCCCAGATTCAGTCGGAGTTATTTCCTTCACCGGCTTCAGCAAATGGAAACCTTCAGCAATCTCCAGTTTACCAGCAGACCTCTCACATGATGAGCGCATTATCTACCAACGAAGACATGCAAATGCAGTGCGAATTGTTCTCTTCTCCCCCTGCAGTTTCTGGAAATGAAACTACTACAACCACCACACAGCAGGTTGCCACCCCTGGCACTACCATGTTTCAGACATCAAGTTCAGGAGATGGAGAAGAGACTGGAGCACAAGCCAAGCAGATTCAGAACAGTGTCTTTCAGACCATGGTCCAAATGCAACATAGTGGGGACAGTCAACCTCAAGTAAACCTTTTCTCATCTACGAAAAGTATGATGGGTGTTCAGAATAATGGTACTCAGCAACAAGGTAATGGTTTATTCCAACAAAGTAATGAGATGATGTCCCTCCAATCTGGGAATTTTTTGCAGCAGTCTTCTCATTCACAGGCTCCACTTTTTCATCCCCAAAATCCTATTGCTGATGCTCAGAACCTTTCCCAGGAAACTCAAGGTTCTATTTTTCATAGCCCAAGTCCTATTGTTCACAGTCAGACTTCTACAACGTCCTCGGAACAAATGCAGCCTCCGATGTTTCACTCGCAAAGTACCATGGCTGTGCTACAGGGCTCTTCTGTTCCTCAAGACCAGCAGTCAGCCAACATATTTCTTTCCCAGAGTCCAATGAATAATCTTCAAAGTAACACTGTAGCCCAAGAAGAACAGATTTCATTTTTTGCAGCTCAGAACTCAATTTCTCCGCTTCAGTCCACATCTAACACTGAGCAGCAAGCTGCTTTTCAACAGCAGGCTCCAATATCACACATCCAGACCCCTATGCTTTCCCAGGAACAGGCCCAACCCTCCCAGCAAGGTATATTTCAGCCTCAGGTGTCCCTGGGCTCCCTTCCTCCAAATCCAATGCCTCAAAACCAACAAGGAACAATTTTCCAGTCACAGCGCTCAATGGTTGCTATCCAGAGTAACTCTCCATCCCAGGAACAGCAGCAGCAGCAACAGCAGCAGCAGCAGCAGCAGCAGCAGCAACAACAGCAGAGCATTTTATTCAGTAATCAGAACACCATGGCTACAATGGCATCTCAGAAGCAGCCACCGCCAAACATGATATTCAACCCAAGTCCAAATGCGCTGGCTAACCAGGAGCAACAGAATCAGTCCATCTTTCACCAACAAAATAATATGGCCCCCATGAACCAAGAGCAGCAGCCCATGCAATTTCAGAACCAGCCTACAGTTTCCTCTCTTCAGAACCCAGGTCCTACCCAGTCTGAGTCGCCACAGACTTCTTTGTTCCATAGCTCTCCTCAGATTCAGTTAGTCCAAGGGTCACCCAGTTCTCAAGAGCAGCAAGTAACACTGTTCCTCTCTCCAGCATCCATGTCTGCTTTGCAGACCAGTATGAACCAACAAGACATGCAGCAGTCTCCTCTTTATTCCCCTCAGAACAACATGCCTGGAATCCAAGGAGCCACATCTTCACCTCAACCACAGGCTACTTTATTTCACAACACTACTGGAGGCACAATGAACCAACTACAGAATTCTCCTGGCTCATCTCAACAGACTTCAGGAATGTTCTTATTTGGCATTCAAAATAGTAAGAAACTCTAATTTTATTTCTTAAATGTTAGTGGCTGAGATGGTCAAATTCTTACTCTTATTAAAAGGAAGCAAAACACAGTGGTTTTAAGAACACAGATTGTAGTTAGAACTGAGTTCAATCCCAGCCATACCACTTACATACTGTGAGATCTTAGAGAAGTTATTTGACCTGCAGAAGCTTCAATTTCCACATCTAAATGGTGGTAATAATTATATACTTGAAAAGGATATTGGGAGGACTAAATATGGTAATGAATATAAATGAATGTGTTTACCATTTTAAGCTGTAAACTTGAAAGGAAAATGAAGTAAGAATGACAGAAAATATCTCTGCCAATTAAAGTAAGTAGTTTCCAAGGAGGTTAACCCATCGTTAATGTTTACATACCAAGGAAAGCATGTAGGACTTACTTATGATGCTAACTAAGCAAAGTTGTATTTTTATACTGCTTTGAGTAAACCTGGGATGAATTCCAGTACTGTTCGGTAAAAACCGTTTTGGAGGGCTATCAGTTGCCTCACTTCTAGTTCTATATTGAGTAAACACAATAGTGAATTTCCCCCAACAACTAATAAATATCTTCTTATGAACCTTAACAGAAAGTAACTAATCAAGTAGCTTCTCTATTTTAAATATTTCTGCAGACTGTAGTCAGCTTTTAACTTCTGGACCAGCTACATTGCCAGATCAGTTGATGGCCATAAGTCAGCCAGGCCAACCACAGAATGAGGGCCAGCCACCTGTGACAACACTTCTTTCTCAGCAAATGCCAGAGAGTTCTTCACTAACGTCCTCTATAAACACCAACCAGAACATTGAAAAGATTGATTTGCTTGTTTCATTGCAAAACCAAGGGAACAACTTGACTGGCACCTTTTAACTGGATAAGTAAGTATTGCATTTTGGTTTCTTTTTTATTGAAAAGCATCAATAAATTTTATTATTCTTATCAGATTTAGGTTTAAGTAATAACACTTTTTAGACCCTACTCTTTTGAAATACGGCTTTCTCACAAGATGGTATTTTTAGGGACACTTGGGTGGTCCATCTCTTGATTTTAGCTCGGGTCATGATCTCACGGGCTTGTGAGATCGAGCCCTACATCAGGCTCTGTGCTGACAGAGTGGGACCTGCTTGAGATTCCCTCCCCTCTCTCTCTCTCTGCCTCTCTCTCTCTCTCTCTCTCTCTCAAAGTAAAATGTAAGATGATACTTTTTAAATCTGAATAAATTATTCTGGATGATAGCTTGTGGTCATAGTATTGATGCTAGGCAATCCTTTTGGTTCTAAGTTTCTTCACCACGGAATGACAGAACACCTGATCAATGTACTATTGATTGGATATAATTAAGTCTTATTTCTCCCTTCCTCAAGAAATAAATACTGAGTCAGGAAAGTGTGTGGAAGTATAAATATGATGCAGTATCATTTATAGTATTGTAATATACTTTGGAATCTTTCAGGGTAACAGGAAATTTATAATTTTGTTCCCTCCTTAGTGAGTTATATTCAACTTCTTCTTCTTTTTTAGAAATTCCATGAAGAAAATTCTGATTCCAAGATGTCCTGAGATCATGTGATTCCATGAGGATTTTTGAACTGTTACTTTAAAAACAAAACAAAGTATGAAAAACTGTGATTGAGTAAATGGATAGATTTTACTCTCACTGCAAAAAAGCACACCTGTGCTGCCTGTTGCAGTGATTAGCCACCGTTGTTAACATCTTAATATTTTATATTCCTAATAACAGTGATGACTGAGAATCTATTTGAGTTTCCAGCTGACAGAATTAATTGTTGCTATTTTCCTAGGCGCTATTTCTTTGAAAGTATAGTTCAAATTCAAAAGCTGGACTGCTCAGTTATTATTGCTATTAGAAAATAGTTCATATTGTCATGTTTACTTTTGTTCTTCATTCATATTTTCTTACCTGCATTGTTTTAGTCAAGTAATGGCTTTTGAAAAAGGAAAGTTCAAATAGTAACTAAAAGTAAGGCTGTGGTTTTCCAATATAAAAAGCACAGCTATTGGCCAAAATGAAGGAATCTTTTTTCAGTTTTTATGGAGAAACTGAAGGGGTAACATTCTGACAAGTTAACTGTAGTAAGAGCTCTACACAGATAAGAGGCCTCTTTATTACAAAGGCAGACAACACACAATCTAGGAACAGCTGAAATGCTATTGATTTTATTTTCCAGAGAGTTGTTCATTCTCTGTGTTTCTATTAAGGGTTTTAGCCATACCTGTGCAGGGAAGAATAATTATCTTGCTCTATCAAAAAAATGAAGGGGTTAATACATGGTAAATTGTGTTCTGATATCCTCCTATAGCAGTTAAAACTGACAGAGCAACTTCAGTCTGTTTTCTTCTTATCCCCGTCTTGGACCGGTGTTCCCTTTTTATGTTCATTTTTATTATTCTCCCCCTCTTCTTCACTTTATTTTAGACAATTAGTAATATACTACGAGCTTTGTGACCCTGTAGCAACTTAAAGGGAAAGGCCGCTTTGGTCTGGGGTAACCCAGCAACTCCTGCAGCACAGGCAGGGTGGGGGGGCCACTCTTTTAGGAGTGAGGGGAGCTGATTCCTGAGAAACAAGAAACAATGCATTTTTTCCCCATGAACGGTGCTGTCCTGAAGTCTTCAAATTTTTCCCTCTAATAGGAAACAGTGTACATTTTAATTAAAAAAAAAAAAAAAAAGCAAACTAAAATTTCTTGAAACATCACTTCTCCCTAAACTGCAGTGGGTGTAATTCACTTGTCACCTCAGTGCTTTACAGTTTGAAGTGGTCACTTATCTGATGGTTCCCACAAGCCTTAGGCTTTACAGGGTCATATCATTGACTTAAAATGAAGAATTAACTTGTGTTACATCTCTAGAGAGCAAAATTACACACTCCAGAATTTGCAGTTGCAGTTGTAGCATTAGTTACACAGTTTTGGGTGTTCTTGCCACCCACGGGATGCCTGCTTCTCACGACAACCTGTCGTTTGGGCACGTGCTTACGTCTCGTTTTCCTTTTGGCATGTAGAAAGCTGTTTATACAGTTTAAGGCCAAATTGTGTGTGGCTTCTATATGTAGATAAGATGTTTTGGTATTCATGTCTGTTTCATTTATTTTTATTAAGTGTACAAAAAAAATAGCCTGTTAATTATTTGTTGAAGGCTACTTTTCTGTTGTGGTTTTTTTTTTTTTTAATTTGTTTTCTATCCTATACATGTAGTTGAACTTTGTGGAATTGTGGTGTTGGTTTTGTTTATACAGCCAGATTTTTTCCCCCTTTTTGTGGTCCTCCTTAGTTCTTTGAATGTGCTCTTCTCCTAATTTGTTTTTTCTCTTTGTTCTTATATATTCTTCCCTCCACCCTGACCCTTTCTTTCTTTCTCTCTCTGATTGAGAGGCATTGAATTACGTTTTCAGTAGTACAGGCTTCTTGCCGATATGAAGGGAACTTTTCAGAAAGAGACCTACTCTGGGTCATTTACTTTTGAATACAGTTTTCAATCGTTCAAGTTTTGGATGGTTTATATCTAATGTGTGTTTCATTTTTTTGGAAAGCTATATTTTGTATTTAGGAAATGGTATACTATTTTGCTATTTGTACTGAGTGAGTACATTGGCATAAATATAGAAATTTATATATATACATATATATAAACTATTCTTTTTTTGCCACACATTTTTGTGGTAAATTTGTGAGTTTGTCTGATGTTCTACCACAACGTGGCGTCTGATAACAGTGAGGGGGGGTTTGTTATGTCTTTATTGAGTATTTAAGTATCTTTTGAAACAAATGACCTGTTCATCTGTGGCCATTCCATCAGGCAGTTCCTTGATGTTATTAGTGGGCTAAAGGCAGCTTACTGTGTGTTTGCTGGATCTTTCACTCAGCAAAATGTTAGAGTAAGGAAACCCATCAGGCAATTGTGTCAGATGGTGTTTCATGAGAATGAGCCATTCAGTCTTTGCTCACTATATATTTAATATTTTATTGTTGTTATTGTTATTATTAATTGGCTTTCTGTATTCTATGCCTTTTATTTATAATAACACTAAAAAAAACCACAAACCATGTTTGTAATTTTAATAACGTTTTCCCCATCTTGTAATATCCAGAGCTACTTTATAGATTCTCTGAACCAAAAGCATTTTCCTCAATAGATCATCTCTCCCCACCGCATCAGGGAAAATTACCCAGTATAGTTCAGGTTATGAGAAGGACCAGCCACACAATCCAGTGCTTCAGTTTTAACATGTAAAACTCTAACTGCAGAGGTATAAAGAGGTATAAAAAGCTTACCCAGCAGGTATAAAAATAAGAAGTAGAAGTAAAATACTGTAAGTTTATTTCTGAGTTTTCTGACTTTTTTTCTAAGAGATTACACAGGAGACTCAGGAAGTCTATTTGCTCACCAAGTTTCAACTAGAATGTTTCTTAGCACTGCTCTGTGGATGAAGTGGTGGCAAGAAGACTGGCTTGTGTGCTGACTTCTGTTCTGTTGTTTCGCAAGAGGCTTATCATCGTAAAATGCTGATCGCCAATGCCAAGTTACCAGGGACCAATTTTCTGTTTTATAGTATCTAAGTTTAGAACAGAACATACACCTGAACTGTAGTGGCTTGATTGGATGGAGGCAGAAAACCCAAATTTTATTTTCATAAATTTTGTGGTTATTTATACAAGGGCTGTGCTATGCTACCACATTCTTATTCAATAATGATGGATATTTTTTTTTAACATCGTTAAATGTTCCCTACCCCTAAAGGTCACTGTTAAGTACAGCATTCTGACTATTTGGTTACAAAAGACATTTGTCTTCTTACTGAAGAGTTAGCTCAGTGGTCAGTGGTTGATACGTGTGCTAATAATACAATTTCCAGATTAATGTTACAAATAATAGCGATCTATGAGAGAGACTCCGTGAGCCAGCAAAGGCCTTGGAAGCAACAATTTATTAAATTTATTTATGGCAGAAGGACCTAAATAAACTCTGAACCTTTTTTTAGTCTTTTATATTGTTATATTCAGTTGCTCTTGCTTTTAGCAAATCACCTTACTGCTTGGAGCTTATCTTTCTGTGTGTGTGTGTATGTGTGTGTTATTCCTTATTGTCATTCCATGATATATCCACACCAACAGGGGAGAAGACAACTAGAAATCATATTTGCCTCAGAGCTTTATCATGTTACCTTTGTAATTAGAGCAGCCAATGCAAATCAGTTTTTGCCAGACTCTCTGGAACAGGTTTTTAAAGGGCTTTATTTATTATAAAAAGCAGAATTAATGAGGGACCCCCCCTTTCTTCCTTTCTTTTTGTGGTAATTTTGTCTATGCTGTAGTTGAGAATTTCATTATAGTGCATTTCTTATCCATCAGAACCTCAGTTAATCTGCCTAGGAAAAATAATGTCAAAGCAAATGAGAAAAAAGTTCTGAGTCCCCCTAGAACTAAAGTAATAATTCTTTTTGGCCATCTAAACTGTTTTGGACACTTGTTTTAGAAGAGTGAAATCTGTTTAGACAGATCAATAATTAAAGACCAGAATTAAATGCTTTAATAATCAAAGTCTCAAATTAAACGTGACTTATAAATACTCACTAGGAGTAATTTGAGAATTATTCATCATTCTGATGAAAATTTCTGTTCTAAGATTTATTGATTTTTTTTCTAATTAATTGAAAACTTGATGAGGTCTGTTAGCTTTAGTTTCAAAAAGTTTCAAAAAACTTTTTTGACAAAAAAGTTATGACCACAGGCTTCATCCCTAACCTGTACAGCCATGTTCTGTCTGCACACCTTACTTATTTGGAGGGACTCCATGAAGACAAAGACTGTATAGTTCAGCAGCTCTATTAGGAAAAAAACTCAGAGCACATTCCCTACTAAGTTAGGTATATCCATATTAAAAAGAGGTTTTCTCCTCCGCTTATTTGTGTCACTAGAGCTAAATCGTGGACATAATGTTCACAATGCAGTAAATATCAGAGTAATTCCTATAGTATCATTTGTGAATTGCCTCAGTACTCTAATTAATTCTTTAATTCCCATTTATTTTCATGCCATTCTAGCCTCATTCATTAATAAAATTCTATTTTTACTCCACTATCTCTCTCAGAAAAAAATTTTTAATTAATATTTTATATCTAGACTAAATGCATATGGAAAAGTGCCTTTCTACCATAATAGTGCCCCTTTCTTGTAATTTCATTTTTCACTATTGCCAAAAACAAATAAATTATTTCAGTAGGCCCCATCTTTCAATTATTTCATTTAGCATTCTTTTCTCTATTTTTCTAACACCAGAGAAAACAGCTTCATAAAGTCTCTCCCTTTGGCATAAGAGTAACAGAGAGATACATTGCTAGAATTGTTCCTTTGGGGGAGGGTAAATAATAGATTATAGAATTAGGGGCGCCTGGGTGGCCCAGTCGCTTAAGCGCCAACTGTGGCTCAGGTCATGATCTCACAGTTCATAAGATCCAAGCCCTCCATCGGGCTCTGTGCTGACAGCTCAGAGCCTGAAGCCTGCTTCGGATTCTGTGACTCCCTCTCTCTCTCTCTCTGTCCCTCCCCTGCTCACACTCTGTCTCTGAAAAATAAAATAAACATTAGAGTTACAGTGTTGAGGCTTTATATAAATTATCTAAATTTGACTTCATCTCGACCAACTAATGATAGGTCTTATCTGAATGCTAATGAAAATTTTATTGTCTGTGAGACTCCATGCACACAAATGTTTGTAGTTAAATTTCAGGAAGGAAGTATTTAAAACATCTTCTCTCATCTTACTTAGATAAAAATAAATCACTGACACAAAATTTAGATAAAACCTGGTAAAGTCAATTTTTCTAACTAGACAACGCCATGGAATTTGTCGTAGTGCACTTCTTGCCTATCAGAACCTTTGTAATCTCTATGAAAAATAGTGTCAAAGAAAATGAAGAAGTTATATTGGAATCCCTGTAGAACAAAGGTAATAATTCCTTTCAACAAGATACAGTTGGATTGACTGTCCCTCTGGTTTTGTTATTTTGCCTCTGTCCTGGCTCCTGGCTGCAGTGGTGGTGCTGAAAGAGAGGGCATCACAGTGGCAGCTTTGGGATAGAGCTTCTTTCCCCCTGGGTATTTCTTTGACTTAGTGGCACTGAAAACTGCAGGCTTTTATGCAATATTCTTAATACCCTAATGATATTATGCACTTTAATCATTCCAAAGAAGTTAAGAATGCTGTATAGTGATGATTCCTTCTTAATGAATACATCTTAACTATTTGTATCCCTTTTTATTTTGGATAGTCAGCTTGGTGTAAGTGTTCTGTGAATATTTTCTAAAATGACTGTATCGTACGACTTAAGACTTTGAAATGTAATTGACTATGTGGAGAAATGATTACACTTCAGCAAACGATTTTAGAAATATTAATGTTCAGCTTGCTAATGTATATGTTTGAGACTTAATTAAAATCAGCCCTCTTCCAGTATTTTGTGTTTTGTCTGTGAGAACATTGTAGTGTATAGTTTTTTACATATAGAGTGTAACCAGTGGTTTTCAAAATATGGTCCTCAGCCCACCAGCCAGCATCAGTATCACTTGGGAACTAGGTAGAAATGCACATTCTGGAGCCCTGTCATAGACATACTGAATCAGAAACTTTGGAATGGGGCCTAGCAATCTGTGTTTTAACAAGCCCTCCAGGTAATTCTGATATATGCTCAAGCGTGAAAACCACTGGTGTAAATGGTATACAGTAAGATCTAGAAAGGTTTTTCCCCCTACTCATACAAATAGTTATATATTGTTCTTTATGTAAATTCAGCTTAACCTGGTTATCCGTAATCATTTATTGGCAATGATAAGTTATTCTTAGTACTGCCTACAGAAATATAGTATATTTTATATACATATACGCTTAGTCTAGTTATTGATAATTCAGTTAACTTAGTTTGGCTTTTCCTACCATTTACTAAAAAGTTTACATTAAATGACTGATTTAACTATATAGGTGCAATCTTCTATATTTCTTTTAATTGTTATGACATTTAAGTAGCTAAAACAATTGGGTGCTACAGTCTCCTGTTTATCCATAAAATGGGTACCTTGTGGGCAGTGATAACACAAGCTTTCTTTTCATTGCCTCTTACTTTACCAGCAGACCACAATTTTGGTCTGGCTAGACCAACTCTCGGAACATCATTCCTTGTATTTATATTTGTATCTGAGATATTAAATAAGATGGCTGGCCAGGTCAACATAGCACCTTATTTAATTTCTTTTTTAAATCAATAAAACTTATTTAAAAGTAGCTTGGTTTGTATGAGAACTGATGCAGTAGAGATACAGCTATCCTTGGAACTTACGCTTCAGACCCGCATTATTTACTAAAACAAATATTGGACAAGACAGTGCATTATTAATCTGGGCATTTCTCCCTTCCCAATTATATGCCTCATGGTAAATATAAACTAACAAGATAAGTAGATTTATTTGTTCATTTTAATTTCATGTGTAATTTAGTACCTCCATAATTGCTGTAATCTTCCTTCCACTGTTTACAAATCACCAATTAATTAACTCATGGAAGAAAAATGCACACTCAAATTAAAAATAATTGTATATTCACTTTATAAAAATCACCACTGCTGTCTTTGCTTAACACTAGCAGTGGAAGTGTAAGTGGCTTACTCTACAAACCTTGGTGCTGGCAACACTTAGGCAAACTGTGGGGAGATGCTTTAGGTACATTCCTCCTTTCTTGTTCCCTTTCCCCTCTTCCCCAGTTGCTTGCATAATGTATTCCTGTGCCCAAAGAATTCTGTCATGGTTCTATTTGACTCCAACTTGTAGTGTCTCTTTTAGAAGCCCCATGTTTAGCCATATTATCCCTGCTCTTTTTCTTCCCCAGAAGAAATTTGGTGTGAAATAGTTTATAGAGTTTGCTTATTATTTTACCTAATGAACCTCAGGACAACACGCACACACATATACATACACACACACCGTCTCAGATGTTTGAGGGTGGCTTTGGAATCAAACTAATGAGTCCAATGAAGAACTGTCCTGCACTGAAGGGTTTATGACTTTAGTAGCTACAAACTGATTCCAGTGACATTGAGTTAATTTCTTTTGAGCTAATGAATGTATCTGCTCGCCTTGTTTCCTTCTAATTGATAAGCTCCAAGTAGTTGCTACTCTTTTTGGACAATTTGACTGAGTTTTATTCACTTGTTTTATTAGTCTTTTAACATATTGCACATATTTCATTAACCCATTCTCAAGTGGTTTAGCTACCATTCTGCCATTAAATTTTTTTAATTTAATTTTATTTGCTTGAGCACACTGATCAACCACTGAACTGCCTTCTTCCATTGTCCTGCAATGAAATAAGGATTACATTTTTGTGTATATGGCTTTCATAGTTGAGATTTCAGAGCACTGACACCAGATATTTTCAGTTTGTTCTCTGGGGGAATTTCATTTGCATCTATGTTTTTAGCTATCTGTGATAACTTGTTAAATATTAAAAAGATATTTTGCTTCTATTGGAACATTTGTATACTCGCAACTATATTTCTGTAAACAGCTGCAGTCAGAAATAAAACATTGAAAGTTTTCATTTTGCGGTGAGTAGCTGTCGTTTTTTCCTCAGACTTTGTGAATGAATTCATATCCGTGAATGTCAGTGTTGAGCAGCATGAGCCTATGGCTGAAATTATAAAATCATTAGGAAAAAGTATGAAATATAGTTGGATTTGGAGCAATTACTTTGCGCCTCCTGTTTTGCCAGGCAGTGTCGTAGCATCTAGTGTGGTAGCAAATCATGTAGCATAAAGGTGCTTTTGCTGAAAACCAGATCTCCCCAGCCCTCAGCCTCAGTCCCACACCCAGAGGCATTCTCTTTTTGTTCTTTCGTCTGTTATTTCCACATATATCAGTTGGTGTTTACCAAAATGTATATATAACATATCACTAGTGGTATTCAAAATGTTACATCAGTAGACATATATGTCTTTGCGTGTTAGAAAAACATATATCCACCTACTAGACTGTGGGGAAATGTAAGTGACATTAAAGACAAATATTAAATACTAATACAGATGGAACATGGATATCATGAATTTGATCTATAAATAACTGAAGCTTAAGAAGCCCTGCTTTCAACAGTATGCTTATATCTTCTTATCACATATAGACTTTGCCTGTTGATTCTGTGAAGGTGACTGAATTTTTAACATACCCAAATGTATACACATACATGAGTTGTCATTTTAGGAGGCTATATATTTCTTAACAATGCTACCATTGTTCTATATGTATTTAAAAGTTGTCTTCTGGGAGGTGCCTCAGTGGCTCAGTCTTAAGCATCCAACTCTTGATCTCAGCTTAGATCTTGATTTCACAGTCATGAGTTCAAGCCCCTCACTGGACTCCACTGGGTGTGAAACCTGCTGTAAAAAAAAAAAAATGTTGTCTTTTGGCATTTATTGACTTCAACAGCACTGGAAAGGAGTGATAACCAAATGAAATTTATTAAGTATAAATGTCAAAAATACTTGGGTCCAAGAAAGTGCCTTTGTGGGCAAAACACTGATGCGACGATGGGACTGTAAGTGGCTGCAACCTGGCTTACATAATTCAAGGTACAGTGTCCACAGCAAGGGAGGTGGTTGTCCCGCTTTACTCCGAGCTGGTGAGAATACTACTCTCTCATATTGTAAGGAGCAAACACATTCTCAGCAGCCATGTAATCAGGCCTGTAACAGAATTGGAACATCATTTATCCCTGCTCAGGACACAACAGGGACTCTGGAAATATAAAAGTAGCTACAGTTTCTCAACCGCAACACTTAATGATCTTGTTCTCAAGAAGAGGTATTGATTGCTACCCCTGTGCTCTATTGCATGGCGCCATTGTCCCTGCTTCTACCGAGGCAATAGAATACAGTTTTTAAAAGCCTGGGTTCAGGGTACCTGGGTGGCTCAGTCGGTTGAGCATCTGACTCTTGATTTTTGGCTCAGGTCATGATCCCAGGGTTGTGGGATCGAACCCCGCATCAGGCTCCACTCTGAGCGTGAAGCCTGCTTAAGATTCTTTCTTTCCCTCTGCCCCTCTCCCCCACTTGTGCTCACTCTCTCTCTCTCTCTCTCTCTGTCTCTCTCTCTCTGTCTCTCTCTTTAAAATAAAAATAAATTAGTAAAAGCATAAGCTCTTGAGTTTGCCCACCTGAGTGGAGTTCTGGTTCCTACACATGCCATTTAACCTCTCCATTTCTGAATCTCCTTATTTATAAAGTAGAAACAAAAGCAAAACCTCTTAAGGCTATTGCAAAAACTAAGTAAATTAAGTCATGTAAAATTGCTTAGTTCCTGGTACACAGTAAGCACCTTGTTTTAGTATTTCTAGTCCTGACACTACTTAGCTCTTCTGTCCCTTGTGTACTAGATCCCATAAGCTTTGGCTTTTTCAAAGACCTGTTCCTTTAATTGTCCTCTTTCTCCAGGATCAAAACCTTTCCTCTCTGAGTCCTTCCTACTGGCATGTAAATGTGCTCTAATGTCCCTTATCTCTTAAAAAATCAAATAACTTTCTTTGACCACACACCCCCGACCCTACACACACACACACACACACACACACACACACACACACAGTTTCCACTTCCTCTTCTTCCATTCTCTCTTGAACCCATTCCAATCAGGCTTTCATCAAACCAGTCTCCTGAAATATCTCTTGTCAAAGTCACCAGTGGCCACCACATGGCTATATGCAAAGGTCAATTCTCAGATCTAGCTTACTTGGCTTAGTATTGGACACACTTGATCACTCCGTATTTGAAACACTCTCTTCACTTAGCTTTCAGGACCCCACACTCAGCTCTCCTGCTCCACTGGCCACTTATTTTTCATTCTTATCTTCCTGACCTAACACTGGAGAGAACTAGAAGTCAATTACCAGATCTCTATCGTAATTCATTTCCCAGGTAATGTCATCTGTGACATTGCTTTATATAATATCTGTATGTTGAAGATTTCCAGATGTGTACCTCCTACCATAATGTCTCCCCTAACACCAGGTCTTTTTAAAAAATTTATTTCAGAGAGAGAGAGAATCTCAAGCAGGCTCCATGCGCAGCACAGAGCCCGACACGGGGCTCAATCCCATGATCCTGGGACTGTGACCTGAGCTGAAATCAAGAGTCAGCCGCTCAAATAAGCCACCCAGACACCCTTCTATTACAGTCTTAATAGACATCCCTCTCAAACATAAAATGTCTGAAATCAGATTTTGATTCCACCCTTCCTGATCCCAGCTTCTTCCCTGAATATGCTTTCCAGATTCTTGCTCACCTTAGCAAATGGGATGTATCCAACCTTGTAAATACATTCACTTCTTGAGACACGTGACTCGGTAGAGCATGCAACTCTTGATCATGGGGTTGTGAGTTCGAGCCCTATGTTGGGTTTGGAGACTACTTAAACTCTCTTTTAAAAATGAATAAATACATGCACTTCTCCACACCTCTATTGCTGTCACCCTGGTCCAAAGCATTTATTGACTAGCTTGTCACATTGTGCCACAATTCTCCATGCTTCCATCATTGCCTTACGCTTGGCTCCTCACCTGCCAGCCAAACAGGAGTCAGATTATGCTATACCTCAGCCCAAAACTCTTCATGACTTCCTATCTTTAAATTCTTACAGCACTTACGAGGCTCCGTCTCTAGTCCCAGCTGTGTCTCTGGCCTAGCCCTCTCTCCCCTGCTCTGCTGTAGCCACTAAAGTCCTCTCTTTTCCTGTTATGCGTGTTCCTGCCTCAGGGATTTGCACTCTGACGTCACTCCTGCCCGGAGTGCCTCCCTTCAGGCATCTACATCTCTCTCGCTTTATCAGGTCTTTGCTCAAATGTAGCCTTACTGGGGAGGTCTTTCTTGATCGGCCAGTGTAAAACAAAACTCCCCATATCCTGTCTCTCTCTTACCCTGCTCTTTCTTCCTAGCATTTATCACCACCCGACATGACTGTTCTGTCATTCTTCCCTCGAATGCAAACTCCATGAGGTGCTTGGTTTTGTTCATTGCTGTTCCCCGTGCCTAGAAGAGTACCTGGGCCATTGACTGGGTAAATCAACAAATCAGGCAAATCACAATAAATACTGCCCTTTGGCATTTGTTTACTGAATTCTAGGTTTTTCTTGGTTTCTGTAACATTCTTTTCTGGGTCTCTTTAAATATCCCTTCGGTTCCCTGAGATGATCTCAATATGTTGTTCCATTACCGTTCAGTATGAAGCAGCCCTGTTGGGAGAGCTCTCGTTTGAGGCTCCTGGCCTTAATTTATTATTGCAGGCTCTGATCCCATCTTCCCGAGTCATCAATTCCACTTTGCCTGTATGCCTCACCTCCATCACTAGCTTCGCTGAAACCAATAAGCCTGGATCTTTGTACAAATGGGTTTTATTGATTTCATCTGGAACTTTCAGAAATTTACACAAAATTGCAGCGAGCAGGAAGGCAACAAGATATTTTCAAGCTGAAGCACCCAGCCATCTACCATTGAGTATATTGTGGCAGGGCGGTGGGGGGATTACCCAATTGCCTGTCAGCATCTGGCACAGGAGGGTCTCCGGCCTGCCGCCCTCGTTTCCTTGGCAGGTACAGGACCTGTTCCCAGTTCCAGGCAACCTTGGTTTGCAAAACCCCTCGTGTTTCCTTTCAACGCACCACCAGAGGGCGGCCTTTCATCATATTCTACTTGAATTATACCGCCAGTGAGTCAGTCACACTTCAATCATTTCAATGGGAAGTTAGAATATTATGCCAAAATTGTTCAAAGTTAATGAAACTCTAGGATTACAGTGTTATCCCCAAAACTGTGGAACCAAACGCTTCCAAAAGGAAAGTCATCAGGTCAACAATGACAGAGAAGAAACCCTTCCAGAATGTGACGTAGCTCAGAAACAAAGTAGTGCTTGTAGAAGGCTGCTGTTAAGTATTGGGAGCAACTATTTCTTGAATTCATTCATAGCGGCAGATGTGGCGTATAGATATGTTGGTTTATTTTCCAGCAGACGTGAAATTAAAAGATTGAGGTAAAGAAGAGAGTTTTACTGTCTTATTCATCGTAAGGTATCGGTGTGTGCTGTGTATAAAGAACAACAGGCGAAGCAAGAGTAACACACACATTAGGCATATTAGTCACTGCGTAGTAATCAAAACCAGTATCATCCTGTGCCATAAACAAGCACAGATTAGTAACTACTAAACAAGTCCCTTGTGTCAGATTCAGTCATTTCTTAGAGCAATTAGTTCCCTTTTGTCATAAACCACAGAGAGGGCAATTAAAAGAAAAATGTATCATTGAGGAGTTGGATACTCTCCAGCCAGATTTAGCCCTAAAAATGGATCCCTAAAAAGAGGAATTCAGTTGTGTAGAGGACCTTAAAGAATATTGCCTCGCATCTTTCTCCATCTTTCCCTGCTTTGTATCCTCAGTGATCTCTTGAGACTAATCAGGTTTGGCCATGATAGCAATCAGAAGAATCAGTTACACTGAATAAAACTATCCAAAAATGTATGAATACAGTCAATTCTGTCTCCTATTCATTCCCTGTGGAAAGAAAGAAAAACACACAAAAATCTTAAAAACTGAAACCAGTCAAGCAAGCCTGAAAAAGAAACCTAGATTTGGCTACATTTTTGAAAGGAATCTAGTGTTGTGAGTCTCATTTTCTGGCTTTGATCTGGTTGTCAGTCGGGATGGACTTGCCCAAATGATGGCCCACAGAGAGGCCAAATTTTTCCTTTTTCTGCTCATCCTGCACTTCCTTTTTCATTAAGAACCCTGCCTGGAAGTTTAAGTCAAAGAGGCTACTTGGAGCAAAATACAGTGGCGTCTCATCCCAGATATTTTCCAGGCGTTTCTTCCATCCGTCCAGGATCTGAATTCGCGCGTCCGTAGGAGTGCGCCCAATGCTGTATGTCAGCTGAGGTTCCAGGACTTGGAAGCCACAGAAATGCAGAGTGCCGCTCTGGGGATACACGGAGAACAGAGGTGCGTCACAGAACAAACCCTATACAGCTTGTACCACAAACAGAAGTAATGTAGGCTTTCCAACAAGACGCTCCGACGTGGGGGCCTGAGGCACCCCGGAGAATCAATTCATAGCTATTTTCTCTCACCTTCTAGCGCTCTCTTCCTAGCTGTTACCTATTTTAGCCTATTCAGCTGAGCTGTTGTTTAAATGAACAAAATCTTGAAACCGTGCCAGCCTGGGATCCTCTGCCAAAGAGCCGGAACTTCTTTCACATAAGGGAGTTTCGGCTTCTTGGCAGAGGACTCCTGCCAAGGTATGTGGATGCGCCTTTCTCCGCCTCTCCTTCTAACTAGATGAGCCTCAATAAGCGATCTGTAGAATTTATTCTCCAATATTAATGTTAATTCTCCGCCGTTCTAGGTGGCCACCGCATTTGCTCTTCTCTCCAACCCTCTTCTGTATAAGAGATCATCTTCATAGTCCAGTGACCGACCACCCAGAAGCCTCCCTCAGACTCCACTCTTGCTGGCTGGGCTAAATCATTTCTGAAATTTTCTCATAGGTGGTGAGGCCATAGCGGCAACCTGGAGAAGGCCAGGAAGACTGGAGACAGCGATCAGTTGTCTGGAGTGGGGGCCCATGGCTATACAAATCTAGGGGTTACCTGCACTAGCCTTTGGTTAGGAGACAGAGCTGTTTGGACGCATGCATACCCAGGTTACTCTTGAGTACAGGGGCCCGGGAAGACTAGTAAGGCTTAGAAGGGAGCTCCCTGGAGTTCTGAATTATTACGTTGCTTCCGTCCTCACACCTCGGGTCTGTTTTCAGCTGCCATCTTGAGAATCTGGACCCCACAGAAAGCTCAATTAATTAATCCCCGGGGAAGGTTCACTGAAACAAAGTAACCTGAATTGGCCAGAGGATGATATTCATGTCTCCGTGGATACCCTGCAGAGAGTACATGGAGCCGCTGCCACCAGTGGTGATGGAAAGCACGGTCTTCTTATTCTGCGAAGGAAAAGTCATCACGCTCCACGTCTCCTTCATGACGGGAGGTTCACGAAACGGCCCCAGGGCTGTTCTTGTGTTCTTTTCGACACACAAGTCCAGCCACCTGCTATTTCTGTTCCTTCCTCCCACACCGGCTCCTCTGAGCCACGCAGTATGACTCCAGAAGTCGACACTCGAGGGCCAGCCCCGGAGTCCACATTACTCCAGGGTGTGGCCAAGCAGGTGAAGGCTGATAGGAAACCGGTGTCGACTGCTGGTGCCTAGGGGAGTTATTTGTTGTGTCCGTCTCCCCACGGCGCTCTGCCTGTATCCAGGCATGTAATCCAGGAGACCTCAAAATGTGTCCGGTGTAGTATTTGGGTGTCTACATACATACAGAAAATAGTCTCATGAGGCCTCCACCACCCAGCCTCAACGCTCAGCATCTTGCCATTCTAGTTTTGTCTAATCTCCCCGCCCCTTGTGTTCCTGGGGTATGTTAAAACAAATCCTAAAGTCCTGTCTAAATATCTTCACACAGAGGCGCCTGGGTGGCTCAGTGGGTTGAGTGTCCGACTTGGTCTCAGGTCATGATCTCGTGGTTCGTGGGTTCGAGCCCCACGTCGGGCTCTGTGCTCACAGCTCAGAGCCTGGAGCCTACTTCGGATTCTGTGTCTCCCTCTCTCTCTGCCCCTCCCCTGCTCATGCTCTTGTCTGTCTCTCAAAAATAAATATTTTTAAAAAATTAAATATCTACACGCACTATTATCCAGCTCTCCCAGGAGCCTGACCTTAGTAACCAATTGTGTTCAGAACTCTGCCTCAGGACAGAAGGCAGCCCGGATCCAGCTGTAAGAGAAACAGAACCATCCACCTACCCGGAAAGGTCCATTGTCATACATTGCAGCATACGTGTACGCGAACCCCCCTATGAGCACTCGTTCAAACCAGCCTTTCAGGATGGCGGGGACTCCGAACCACTGCAGCGGGAACTGTGGGGCAGAGCACAGAGAGGTCACAGCAGGAACTACCACCAGCGAAGAAGGCTCCGGTGCTTGGCTGACGTCACAGAAGAGCAAACCCTTCTTGGGGCCCTTGTCGTTGCTTCCGGAGGAGTTAGCACATTAAAGAAAAATATTGGTCAGTCAACTTGACACTCTATTTCTGCCTAAAAGAAACAAGTACCGGGTAGGTCTGAAGAAAGCCACGTGCAATGATGATTTGTTTCTACAAGATCACATTTCACGGCCGAGTCTAAATAGCAAGGAATGCAGATAAAGTTTGCTACGGTGTGTGACGCAAAATACAAAATCAATATTTTGTAGGAGTGCTGTCAACAATGTGAAACATGTATCTTGTGTTCACGGATGTGAAATCCTACCGTTTAGAATAAGCTGCACATGGGGCACCTGGGTGGCTCACTTGGTTAAGCGTCCGACTTCGGCCCAGGTCATGCATGATCTCGTGGTCTGTGGGTTTGAGCCCCGCGTCGGGCTCTGCGCTGACAGCTCAGAGTCTGGAACCTGCTTCAGATTCTATGCCTCCCTCTCTCTCTGCCCCTCCCCCGCTCGTGCTCTGTCTCTGTCTCAAAAATAAACACTAAAAAATTTTTTTTCAAATAGAACAAGCTGCATATGAGTGTGCGCTCACACAGGCGAACAAATGACCCGTGTGCGCTCAGCTTATCAGGGAATTCCCATGGAAGAGTCTTGTCGGCCCTCTTGTCCTAATAAAAGCAGCACAAGGACGATACCAGTATTTCCTCTTCTTCTCCCTGACTTCGGATTTAAACACAGGGACACCTGGGACAGGCCTGATGAGACAAGTTTAGCACAGAGAAGGAATTTGTTGGACTTGATATCTTTCCCTGATATTTGACGGGTTATTGATCCACAGGAAAGGGGGCAGAGGGGCTGGGGTTTAGAACAGAAGGAACTTGAGATGGAGCACAAGATTCGTGTTCTCACCCTGAATCTGCCGTGGACATGATGCAAGACCTTTGTCACATAAGCCCCTTACTTTTGCTAAGTCTGATGGGCCTCATCTGTAAAACCAGGGGCTTGAGTAATCTCTACTCTGCAGATTACTCACAATTCTGCAGTTTTGAGGGGCCAGACCTGAGGCTTTTAAGATAAACGTGTAGGTGGCTTAGACACGTAGATTTGGTCCCTGTGAATGTTCTACAGTCAGAGCTGAAAACAGAATTGGTTGGCTTGCAGCATATTGAAAGTTTATTCTTCCCCTGGTTGTTCTTGGAGAAGTGAGAAAAGTGAGCAGGGGGCTAGCCCCAGTGGTACCTTGGGATAAATTAAAGTATCGCTTCCTCAGGATGCTTTATTTCTATGCTGAAAGATTACCATACAAGTACACCGACTCCCATAGTAAGACTTTGCCAGGGGCGCCTGGGTGGCTCAGTCAGTCAAATATCCGCATCCCGCCCCACATCCGGCCCGGCGCTAACAGTGCAGACCCTGCTTGGGATTCTCTCTCCTTCTCCGTCTCTGCCTTCCCCCCACCTCACCCACTCTCTCTCAAAATAAACATTTTTAAGTAAAAAAAAATAAATAAAATTAAAAATTAAAAAAGACTTTTCCCTGTCATCTGTTGGTAAAATGTTATAAGTATACAAATCTGAAGTGTCTACGTTGTGTTTCGGTATGTTGCTATTTTACAGTACACAACTTGCACCATTGTACTGATAGTAAACTGATGCATCGGATAGAAGCCAAATTCAAAGACCACCAAGGTCCTTTCCAATTCTAAAATACGGTGATTCTGAGAAGCAGAACTGAAAGCAGCCACAGTGGCCGCAACGGCCGCACTAGGAAAAGATACAGTGGAAAACCCTGACCAAAAAGGCATCCTTCGGGGCACTGGCTCATGGGGCGTGGCTTTGATAGCGATAGGCCTGAGGGTGGAACGGAAGACCTAAAAGTTTGGATTCTTTGCAGCTGATTGAACAGTTGCAAAAGCCGCAGCTGGTGTCACCCTCCTCGTGCAGTTTCTAGGGTCACGTCTGGTCCGTGTTCAATATCAAAAGGCTGGTTAGAACCGGTAGAAGCAAAGTCATTGAGTCCGGTGCGGCATTTTCGGGAAAGAGGATTGACAAGGAGCTCGTACAGTACGGACTGCCTGGCGGGGAGACAGCTTCCACGAGAAGAGGGGCGGGAACACAGGAAGCAGGGCAGCGCCCCCTTCAGCTGGGAGGCTCTGACCGCAGGGGTCCGTGCCCCGTGCTTCACTCCGCGCGCTCGTGCAGAGAAGGGGTCAAGTGCAAACTTTGAGAAATCCCACAAGGAATCACTAACTGAAGAGAAGCTCAAGGCTCACTGGTCATCTTTGTAGTCACATATTTTTGTCTAAGTTTATTTATTGAGAGAGAGAGAAGAGATAGCGTGTATGGGAGCGGGGGTGGGGTGGGGGGGAGTGAGGGGGGGGGCAGATAGAGAGGCAGAGAGAGAATCCCAAGCAGGCTCCCGGCTGTCAGCACAGAGTAGGACGGGGGGCTCGAACCCACACACCGTGAGATCGTGACCTGAGCCGAAACCAAGAGTCAGGCTTTGTTAAGCTACCCACATGCCCCATGTAGTCACATATTTTCAGAGTAATACAGCCACGTTCACAATATCTACAAATCTGTGTAACACCACCCCGTTTGAAGTCATCACCCTTCTTTATAAAGAAGGCGCTGAAGTGTGTAAATGACTTTTCCTAAGATCACATAGCTAATTGGGTGACCAGTGTAGGACAGTAAGAACTCAAGCATCCTGACACTCCTTCTGATGTCCTATCGCACCTGAAAAATCACAAGGTCTGCAGCTTCCAGCTTCTTTTGTTCCGCCACAATATCGGGGCTCAGGCGGCCTTCTTTATAAGCTAGAACAGACTCGGCAGGATACTGAAAGTTCTCGGGGTCCTTCAGTGGACCTGCCCAGAGGAAAATGACAGGCTGGAGTCAGAGGGGCCGAGGCTGAGCCACAGAACCCACAGGCGAGATATGCCACGGAGACCTAATTAAAGGAGGGAAAGGCTGATCCTACCTGTGATGTCCCTTCTGGAGATGACGGGATTGAAGTTCATGGCATACAGGTCTGACACAGTGACCTCCCATCCTTTCCTCTTCAAGGCCTCTACAGCAGCCTCCTTCATGGCATGGTTGAAGGACGTCCTCTCTGCGTGGGCCAGTACGATCAGTGCTCTTCTGGCTATTTAGACACACACAAGGCATATGGAGAAAATCAGTTTCCAAGCGGCAAAGCTTTAGCTACAGGGCGGCCGAGCCAGGATCCATAATAGAGGAGTGAACTCTGCAAGGCACTGGGTGATGCAGTCCATCCACGGCAGCCAGAAACATATTTTCTCCTTAAAAGTACCAATGAATAAAGGACGCATTTTAATGCAGTGGCTAATTTTGCTGGCATACTTAACTGGCCATCTGCATGAAAATGGACTTATCCTCCTGACACCTTTATTTTTATGTTTGTATTTTATTTTTGAGAGAGAGAGTGTGTGTGTGAGTCGGGGAGGAGTAGAGAGAGAGGGAGACAGAATCCAAAGCAGGCTCCAGGCTCCGAGCTGTCAGTGCAGAGCCTGACGTGGGGCTTGGTCTCACACGCTGCAAGATTGTGAGCTGAGCCGAAGAGACGCCCAACCGACTGAGCCACCCAGGCACCCCCCTGCTAACACCTTCTATTAGGTGTCAGGCGTCAGTATCTTGGTTCCCCTCATCAGGGGGTAGTGGCAATGTTCTATTTCCTGGATGCTGATCACACAAGTTTGTGAAAATTCACTTTGAATTTTCAGTGTGTCTGTTGTATTTGTGTTGTTGTTTTCACTATCCCACAAACACACCTCGTAGAGCAATAGATTCCTGGCAGAGTACGGATCTAAAGGAAGAATTTGTATAACCTCAAGATGGAGAATACTTTGTAAGAAAGACTAGAGATTCAGCAACCATGAACGGAAAGCTTGCCAGATAAAGCCACATAAAAATTAAAAATCTGGGGGCGCCTGGGTGGCTCAGTCGGTTAAGCGGCCGACTTCGGCTCAGGTCATGATCTCACGGTCCGTGAGTTCGAGTCCCGCGTCGGGCTCTGTGCTGACAGCTCAGAGCCTGGAGCCTGTTTCGGATTCTGTGTCTCCCTCTCTCTGACACTCCCCCATTCATGCTCTGTCTCTCTCTGTCTCAAAAAATAAATAAACGTTAAAAAAAATCATTTAAAAAAAAATTAAAAATCTGTGTGTACCAGAAGGCACCATAAACAAAGTCAAAAGACAATCAACGGGGAGCAGATACCTGCAACTCTTACCACAAAGGGTTAAAATCCCAACGAATGCCTACACACAGAAAAAAGACAGACTACACAATAGAAAAATAAATCAAGGATATGAGCACTCTACTCACAGAGAAGGAAATGCAGATGACAAAAAAACAAATGAGCAGGTGCCTTGCCTGGCCTGTCAGGAAAAGCAAATTAAAATGAGATATCATTATTTACCCATCAGATTGGCAAAACAATTTATCATTATTTACCCATCAGATTGGCAAAACAATTTAAGACAAGCAACACTGAGGGCTATTAAGATTGCAGGAAAGCTAGCAGCTGCCAGTGGGAGCACGAATTGCCTCCACCCTGGGGGAAAGTAATGAGGCCGAATCTCTTTAAATTTTGAGGACGCATAAATCTTGACCTAGCTCTCCAACTTTGGGGAATCTGTTCTACAGACTAAAAGTGTTGGGATATAAGGATGTATGAGCAAGGACGTGGACTGTGTCATTCTTTTCACTGGCATTCACTGACTCTTTATGGGGAATATTTGAATAAATTATGGCACATACACATTACAGACTAGTATGCTGTTAACTGTATAGAGTTACCCAGAAAGCTATCCACGATGTATTGTTAACTGATCAAATGAAGCGAGTGTGAATCCATTACTATAAAAGACAAAGAGGGGTGCCTGGGTGGCTCAGTCGGGGAAGCATCCGATTTCAGCTCAGGTCATGGTCTCACTGTTCTTGAGTTCAAGCCCCACATGGGGCTCTGTGCTAACAGCGCAGAGCCTGGAGCCTGCTTTGGATTGTGTCACCCTTTCTCTCTGTCCCTTCCTCGCTCACACTCTATCACTCTCTCTTTGTCTCTCAGGAATAAAATAAAATTAAAAAAAAATACAAAGAATGAGGGGCCCCTCTCTGGCTCAGTGGGTAGAGCATGTGACTCTTGATCTTGGAGTCGTGAGTTCGAGCCCCACGTTGGGTGTAGACATTACTTGAAAAAAAAAAGACAAAGAAACTACATATATGTGTACGAAGGTTTGCAGCATATAGGTATGAGGGGGAAAAAAGATGTGGAATAATTACATGAAACTACTGATAGTGTTCTTAGCTAGGTAAGAGATGTCAAGGGCATAGAGACAGAGGGGAAAGATTTACTTTTTTCTTGGACCTCCTCTGTATCACAAAGTTGTTAGAACCAGAATGTTTTCCTCTTGCAACAACGGCATTTATTTTAGTTTAGTTTAGTTTTATTTCTTTAAAGTTTTATTTCTTTATTTTTAAGTAATCTCTATATTCAATGTGAGGCTCAACCTCACGGTCCTGAGAGCAAGAGTCACAGGCTCTTCCAATTGAGCCAGCCAGGCACCCCTTTTTATTCTCTTTTACTTGAAGTATACTTGACACACAGCGTTGCATGAGTTTCAGGTGGACAACACAGCGATTCCACGCACCTACACCTTACACCGCGCTCACCCCCGGTGCGCTCACCTGTCATAGCACACGACTCTCCTACAAGACCACCGCCCATATTCCTTGTGCTGTACCTTTTGTCCTCGTGACTTATTCATTCTATAACTGGAAACCCGTATCTCCCCCTCCACTTCACCCATCTGCCTATCCCCCTACTCCCCCTTGCTGTCTGGCAAAGTCAGTTTGTTTTTTGTATTTATGGGTCTATGTCTTTTGTTTGCTTGCTCATTGGGTTTTCAGATTGCACAAACAAGTGAAATCGTATACTATTTGCCTTTCTCTGGATAACAGCATCAACGGGTGCTTACTACGTGCTAGGCACTGCTCTGAGTGCTTTGCATTCTTTTCCAGTTGTCATGGCAACACCATGAGCTAGATACAATCAGTATCCCACATTAAAGATGGGGAAACTGAGGCACCGAAAAGTTAAGCAAGTTACCCAAGTTTACATGGCAAGTGGTGAAGCTGGAATAATGTAAAAATATGTAGACATAAGGGCGCCTGGCTGGCTCAAAGGAGCACGGAGCTCTTGATCTCAGGGTTGTGAGTTCAAGCCCCATGTTGGGTGTAGAGATCACTAAAAAAAGTTAATAAATCATAGATAAATCCATGCAACCATGTGCAGGCAGCAGGGCAGGGAATGGAGTTTACCACCAACACCGCTCCTAGTAATTGGTGTCACTGCCTCATTTCTCCCTAACTCCTAACATCTGTGCCCATGGGCGGAGCTCCAGCGGGAGCAGCTGCTCTGGGTTAAAATCGGCCAGGCGGCAGCTTCGGCCCTAGCCTGCCCAGGAGCCTTGCCTCGTTCGCTCGCTCTCGCTCGCTCGTCGCGTTTCAGACTCTCCAAACTCCGACGGGGGGAACAGAAGTCTGATAAGGGCTTCAAGTTCTAGGAGAGCGATTTACCTACTTTGGACGGCCTGGGGAAAAGTTCAGGAGCTCCTGAGGCTGCCTTAACAAATCCCTGCTCCCTCTTTATCAACTCCAGGACTCACCACTCTCGGGAGAGATGTGAGTATATAAAGTTCTGACAAGCGTTTTCTCTGTGACGTACCTTTGCATTAGTTCTATCAGTGTTTACTGAATACTGCTTTGTGAGTTTATATTCTTGTGGCTTACTTCTTCTGAGCTATGTATATAGATATAAAGATAAATTTTTTTTTACTTATCAGTATTCACAGGCACTTCTGAAGTAGTAAAATACAAAGGCACTTGGCATAAAATGACTGAATCAGGATATCTAGCCCTTGCTTTTAAGAAGCTCATCACCTGCTGCTTTCAAAAATAAACAGGGGCGCCTGGGTGGCTCAGTAGGTTAAGGTCGGGCTCTTGATTTCGGCTCAGGTCATGATCTCAGGGTTCCTGAGTCCGAGTCCCACGGCAGGCTCCAAGCTGATGGCATGGAGTCGGCTTGGGATTCTGTCTCTCCTCTCTGCCCCTCACCTGCTTGTGCTCTCTCTCTCTCAAAATAAGTAAATAAACTTAAAAAAAACAAAAAAACGATGTAAGATGAGACACAAAGAAGAACATATTTGCCAGAAACAAAACCAACGGTGTTCAGTATCTGGTATATATAGATTCCTGAAAACAACGCAGTAGAAAAAAATGGTCAAAGGTTCTAAATATACAACAGAACACTGATCGGCAGTCAGTAGAGCAGAAGTGCTCCTGGGCCAGAGTTGAAGGGCAAATGGGTGACTCCCTCTCCAAACAGCATGATACCAAGTCACTGGTTGCCAGGTCCTTTCATGGACAAACCTGGGGTTTTTTGGACTTGAAGTGTTCATTTTGCCTTCCTGCCACTTAATTAGCTACATGACCCGTTTGACATTCTCAGAATTTCCCCCTAGGAATGGCGGTAAGACGTGCACACAAAAAACTAATGGCATTAGCTTGACGGGGGAGGCAAGGAATAAAATTCCAGAGGAAAACTGTTGACTTCGGGCTGGCTGATTAGGGAAGGCCTTCAGAAGGAGCTGCCATTGAAGGAGAGGTTTGAAAGCCAAATGAGCTTATTACCAATACCCCTAATTTAATATTCATTTCTGCTTGCCATGCACATAATTGACCTGATGGAGGCCACTTGGTAACGCAGCTGAGCATATCTTTGTGAACGCAGCTCTCTCCCTGTGCTGGTTCGCTTTCAAGATTTCATACCCTATGAAATGTGCTCCCCATTCATCATCACTTCTCTGTGTCCTGAAATCCCTCATTCCTTCCTCACCCTCTTTTTTTTTTTAAATTTTTAAAATTCTAGTTAGTTAACATACGGTGTAATATTTCAGGAGTAGAATTCAGTGATGGATCACTTACATACAACACCCAGTGCTCATCACAAGTGCCCATTTTAATACCCATCACCCATGTAGCCCATCCCCCTGCCCAACTCCCTCTGTCAACCCTCAGTTTCTTCTTTATCCTTAAGAGTCTCTTGGGTTTCTCTCTCTCCTCTTCCCCCCCCCCCCACTTCCCATGTGTTCATCTGCTTTGTCTCTTAAATTCCACATATGAGTGAAATCATATGTTATTTGTCTTTCTCTGACTTAATTTGCTTAGCATGATGCATTCTAGGTCCATCCATGTCATTGCAAGTGGCAAGATTATATATATATATATACACACACACACACATACACACACACACAAACATACCACATCTTCTTTATCCATTCATCAGTCAATGGACATTTGGGCTCTCTCCATAGTTTGGCTCCTTCCCCACCATCTTTTGGGTTCTGTTCCCCCCAGCACGTCCACCCTAGCATGAGCCCTGCTCATGTTCTCCCTAACTCTTTGTCTCAGCCTCCTGACCAGGGTTTACTGAGCACCTGTATCCACCAGGCACTGCTCTAGGCATTTAGGATACATCCGTGTGCAAAAGAGACACAAATCTTTTTTTTTTTCGTAGAGCATACATTCTGGTGGCCAAAGTATCCCAAACGTTTCAGGGGAGCTGGTCTCTGTCCTCCTCTGTTACTCTAACATTCCTACAATTCTCTGCCTCCAACCGCAGGCCAAGCTGAAACCAAGCATTCACTGACATTCCAGATTGAACAGGACTCAGTCAACCTGCAGTTTCATTGAAGACCAACACAGAACTCAATGTTCTGGGGAACATAGGGAAAGATAAAGCTGGCAGAGAAAGAAAGGGATGGTGGTACATTGTTTTAATGTAAAGCACATCTAGATCTATTTAACAGTAAAAGATAGATTACCCACATGATCATTCTGGCAGGAAGAATAAGCAATCAAGGAAAACCTGTTACAAGTGGAATAAGGGCAAGCCTTCCTGTCAGTTTCATGCATTTTGTTCCTGCCTTCCGGGCTCCCTGGGTTCCTCACGGAATGCATGCCTGCTAGTCAGAGGAACCCAGTAGTCACAAACAAATGCTCTGGATGCTTCCATTAATGTCAAGACTTAGCTGGATACAGTTAATACTAGTTAAACAAGGTCCAAATCATTCCATTTTCTCTCATTCTCCCCCCCCCTTTTTTTTAAGTTACACATAAGTACAGAATATTCCGTAAGATTGCCCTATACTGTGCTGGTGTCCTCAGGCCAGCAGAAGAATGATATAGAGGGGTGCCCAGGTGGCCCAGTAGGTTAAGCATCTGACTTTGGCTCAGGTCATGATCTCCTGGTTCATGGGTTCGAGCCCCGCGTCGGGCTCTGTGCTGAAAGCTCAGAGCCTGGAGCTTGCTTTGGACTCTGTGTCTCCCTCCCTCTCTGTCTGTCCCTCCCCTGCTCACACTATGTCTCTCTCTGTCTCTCAAATATGAATAAACATAAGAAAAATGAAATAGAAACAGCCTCTATTGTGCATGCAGGAAACCTTGTGAGCTACCCAGCAGTCTCTCCCAGATGCTTCTCCTCCAGGCTTCCAGAAACTCTGGGTGGGCTTCCAGTCCCCAGCTCAGACCTTTTCACAGAGATTCTAACTGTAGGTTGTCAACGGCAAACAGCAGTCTCATCCCCTCAATTGTGGCAGGCGGAGATTCTCTAGGTGTATGTGTGTCTTCAGAAAGAACAAGGCTCACAGGGAAGGAAATGACAAAAAGGTAGAGTTCTGTCCCAATTGAAGAAATGGCTTTCTAAACACTAGCACTGCCCCATCTCGGAATGAGGCTCTCTGGTAAACAGAGCCCCCTGCCCCTGCAGGGGCTGCAGCTGGGGTGTCTTAGAGGCATCAGATAAAGTTGTGGTGACCTGTAATGTCCCCTTAGCTTGATGGTGGAGAGCGGAGGTTCTGCCACTGAAATGGACCCGATACAGGGATCGGGTCTGCCCCATCCAAGGATCACAGACAAAAATGTCTCCTGAACAGGGGCACCTGGGTGGCTCAGTCTCTTGAGCTCCTGACTCCTGGTTTCAGCTCAGGTCATGATTTCTCGGTTGGTGGGATCGAGCGTGGAGTCAGGCTCTGCACTGACAGCCTGCAGCCTGCCTGGGATTCTCTCTCTCTCTCTCTCTCTCTCTCTCTCTCTCTCTCTCTCCCTCTCCCTCTCCCTCTCTCCCCCTCCCCCTCCCCCACCTCCCCTACTCATGCTTTCTCTCCAAAACAAATAAATAAACTTAAAAAAAAAGAAAAAAGGTCTCCTGGTCAGGCAGCCTGGGATGGTCTCTATCCAACTAAAGGGTACAGGTTCCCCAGTTCCAGCACACTCCTCACCAGATCTTTCAATTTTCCTCCCAAAGCAGGGAATTCACATTTTTAAATAAAATAATCTATATTTACTATAAATATCTGCAACTTATTCCAAAATATTTTAAATTCTATAAGGCCAATCAAGGTGTGCCAGTGGACCAGACTGGGCCATTGACAACGGCCGGTTTCTGACCTGTTTTGGAGGAAATTTTCTGCTTCCAAGGTCAAGCCTCTGTTAAATGCCCACCTAAGTTTGTGGGTATGGGGTAGAAAACAGGAGCTCCCCTTCCCCCGGTGTCTGATTAGGGCTCAACCTGGGATCTTAACGCTCTCGCTTTTTCAGTTTTGAATCCAGGAGAAAAACTGAGCTCTAAGCCCCTCCAGGATCCCTGCAGACAGCTGAGGCCTGGGGGTGCCCCAGCTCCCGGACGCGGCACTCACCAGCCAGGGCTCCGGCTGTGCTGATTGGCTGCGCTGCTGGTTGTCAGGGCGACCCTGGCCGCCGCCGAATCCTCGCTTTGGGGGGTGGGGGACAGCAGTCAAGCCGCGGCTGGGGCTGCACCTCGGGAGGTTGGGCGTGCAGCCTGCAGAGCGCCTGCCACTTTATAGCAACTCGCGCCGGCCCGCTTGGGGCTCGGCCTCCCGGGGTGGAGCCGGCTGCTTGCCCCTGAGGCGCAGGGTGGGGCGTGCTGTGGCTGCTCTTCAGGGAAGGGAGGGGTGTCTGAGGACTGGAGTAGGGTGCCCTGGGTACGCGTGGGATATGGGACGGGAGGGTGCAGTTAAAGGATCTGGGTACGGGTGGGAGGCAGGCCCGTGTGGACCCTGTCCAGGAAGCACCTGGGGACAGCAGGGGGAAGTTTCCGGTGGAGTCCCAGCGCGCCCCGCGAGCCTCTCCCAGTCCTGGGAAATTGCCTCCGCACGGAATGGGGTGGGCAAAGAGAAGGGTGTGCTGGGTGTGGTCCTTAAGCCTCGGATTCGCTGAGTCACTGTGACTCTGGACTTAGATTTGGAGAGCCGAGGTACCTTAGGAGACGTGTTCCAGGAAAAGGGAATTCATTTCTTCCTTTGCAATGTTCACATTGTGCACTGGGGAGTCTCAAAGGACGCACTTCGCTGGGTGCAAACCCCTGCTCCTCAGAATGGGAATCTAAATGGTTTAGTCCAAGGCTGGCTGGAGAGATAAGTAACAGGGAAGCATTTAAAGAATAGCCAAGACGAAGGAAAGTTGACTGGCTTTACAAAGGCTGACTTTAGGCAGCTGACCAGAGCAGAGAGAAAAGTTTTAAATCCCTACCAAGTGAAAGTTACAGTAAAGTCTTCATCCTATGGGTTGTACTGTGCATGTCTTACTGTGTTTTACAGGTACTGCATTTTTTTTTATACATTGAAAGTTTGTATAAACTTTGAACAAATCCACATCACTCCCTTTCCCACAGCATTTGCCCATGTTGTGTCTCTGTCACGTGTTGGCAATTTCCTGAAATGTTTCGAACCTTTTCATTAAATTTGGTATGATGATCTGTGATTAGTGATTATAACTCACTGAAAATTCAGATGATGAGCATTTTTTTTAACGTTTATTCATTTTTGAGACAGAGAGAGACAGAGCATGAATGGGGGAAGGTCAGAAAGAGAGGGAGGCACAGAATCTGAAACAGGCTCCAGGCTCTGAGCTGTCAGCACAGAGCCCTACGCGGGGCTGGAACTCACGGACCACAAGATCATGACCTGAGCCGAAGTCAGACGCCCAACCGACTGAGCCACCCAGGCGCCCCTGATGAGCATTTTTAAACAAGGAAGTATTTTTATTAAAAAATTTTTTTAAATGTTTATTCATTTTTGAGAGAGAGAGAGACAGCACGCAAACAGGGAAAGGGCAAAGAGGGAGGGAGACACAGAACCCAAAGCAGGCTCCAGGCCCTGAGCTGTCAGCACAGAACCCAATGCAGGGCTCAAACCCATGAGCTGTGAGATCATGACCTGAGCCCAAGTCAGATGCTTACCCAACTGAGCCACCCGGGCACGCCAACAATGAAGTATTTTTAAATTAAGGTATGTACATTGTTAGTGCTATTGCACACTTAATAGACTAAGTATGGCGTAAACATAATTTTTATATGTGTGGGGAAGCCAAAAAATTAATTTGACTTGCTTTATTGCATTTTTTGCTCCCAGACCTGTCAAATCTCTGAGATATGCCCATGCTGTCAAAGGGGAAGGAAAAAGAAAAAGAAGTTTAAAGTGTAACCGTCAAAAAAATTAGAAATGGTAACTAAGAAAATTTAGAGAGAAGGTGGGAAGTACACTCTTAAAGTGAGGTTTGCAAAATTTAAGGGGTTGCAAAAAACCCCAACAACTCAGTAATCAAGATAAATAACTGTTAAGTCATTATTTTTAAAGATTTGGGAGGGGGTTAGGCAAAGAATTCTTACTATGATACCAAAAGCATAATTATTAATTGAACTTGATCAAAATTACACAACTTTGCTCTGTAAAGATAGCGTTAAGACAATAAAAAGACAAGGCAAAGACTGGGGAAAATACTTAAAAATCATATATCCAATGAAAACTATATGCAGAATGCATAAAGAACTCTAAAAACTCAACACTGGAAAACAAACAGACAAAAAATTCGGAAGGATTTTAACAGACACTTTACCAGAGAGGATATACAGGAGACAGGTGCATGAAATAATGTGCATTGTCATTAGGAACATGCAAAGTAAAACCACGATGAGATAACACTGCTAAGACATTAGAACAGCTAAGACATTTTTCAAATGACAATACCAAGCATGTTGGCAGGGATTCTGAGAAATGGAAACTCTTAAATCATTGCCAGTGGGAATGCAAAAGGGTACAGTGACTCTGAGGACAGTTTATTAATCTTTTGTAAAGTTAAACATGGACCGACCAGGTGACCAAAAATTCCATTCCTAGATACTTGCCCTAGAGAAAAGAAAATTTATATTTACCCCAAATCTGTACATTAATATTTTAACCCCTTTATTCATAGTAGTCTAGTCCCAAAATTGGAAAAGACCCACATCTCCTCTCACGAGTGAATGTATGAATAACCTATGGGGCATCCATGCAACCCAACAACACCCAGCAATAAAAAGGAATTACTCTTTTTTTTTAATTTAATTTATTTTTTTAATTTACATCCAAGTTAGTTAGCATATAGTGCAACAGTGATTTCAAGAGTAGATTCCTTAATGTCCATTATCCATTTGGCCCATCCCCCCTCCCACAACCCCTCCAGTAACCCTCTGTTTGTTCTCCATATTTAAGAGTCTGCCTGTTTTTATATTATTTTTGCTTCCCTTCCCTTGTGTTCATCTGTTCTGTATCTTAAAGTCTTCATGTGAGTGAAGTCATATGATATTTGTCTTTCTCTGACTGACTAATTTTGCTTGGCATAATACCCTCTAGTTCCATTCATGTAGTTGCATATGGCAAGATTTTATTCTTTTTGAGTGCCGAGTAACACTCCATTGTCTATACACACCACATCTTCTTTATCCATTCATCCATCGATGGACACTTGGGCTCTTTCCATACTTTGGCTATCGTTGATGGTGCTTCTATAAACGTTGGGGTGCATGTGTCCCTTCGAAACAGCACACCTGTATCCCTTGGATAAATGCCTAGTAGTGCAATTGCTGGGTCATAGGGTAGTTCTATTTTTAATTTTTTGAGGCGTCTCCATACTTTTTCCGGAGTGGCTGCCCCAGTTTGCATTCCCACCAGTAGGGCAAAAGAGATCCTCTTTCCCCGCATCGTCACCAACGTCTGTGGTTGCCTGAGTTGTTCATGTTAGCCATTCTGACAGGTGTGATGTGGTATCTCATTGTGGTTTTGATTTGTATTTCCCTGATAATGAGTGACATTGAGCATTTTTTCATGTGTCTGTCGGCCATCTGGATGTCTTCTTTGGAGAAGTGTCTATTCATGTCTTTTGCCCCTTTCTTCACTGAATTATTTGTTTTTTGGGTGTTGAGTTTGATAAGTTCTTTATAGATTTTGGATACTAGCCCTTTATCTGATATGTCGTTTGCAAATATCTTTTCCCATTCCGTCGGTTGTCTTTTAGTTTTGCTGATTGTTTCCTTTGCTGTGCAGAAGCTTTTTATTTTGATGAGGTCCCAGTAGTTCATTTTTGCTTTTGTTTCCCTTGCCTCCAAAGACATGTTGAGTAAGAAGTTGCTGCAGCCAAGGTCAAAGAGGTTTTTGTCTGCTTTCTCCTCTAGGATTTTTATGGCTTCCTGTCTTACATTTAAGTCTTTGATCCATTTTGAGTTTATTTTTGTGTGTGGTATAAGAAAGTGGTCCAGGTTCATTTTTCTGCATGTCACTGTCCAGTTTTCCCAGCACCACTTGCTGAAGAGACTGTCTTTATTCCGTTGGATGCTCTTTCCTGCTTTGTCAAAGATTAGTTGGCCATATGTTTGTGGGTCCATTTCTGGGTTCTCTATTCTGTTCCATTGATCTGAGCGTCTTTTTATGCCAGTGCCATACTGTCTTGATGATTACAGCTTTGTAATACAGCTTGAAGCCTGAAAAGGAATTACTCTTGATGCACATAGCAACAGGGATGAATTTCTAAAGCATTTTGCTATGTGAAAGAAACCAGAGTCAAAGCTATATGACTTTATGTATATGACATTCTGAAAAAGGCAAAACTATAGATTGGAGAATAGACCAGTGGTCGCTGAGGGTTAAGATCTTATTTTTTTAAGATTTTTAAAAAAGTAATCTCTACCCCCAATGTGGGGTTCAAATTCCCAACCCCAAGATCAAGAGTCACATGCTCTACAGACTAAGCCAGCCAGATGCCCCCATAAATAACTGTTTAACAGAATATTTTTGAAAATCAATTTGCAGAAAGGAAAGTCATGATAAACAAAATATAAAAATGTTAAGTAAAGATCAGTACCAGTGCCAAACCAAGCCATATTGAGCCTAAAGAAAAATGAGGACTCACTTAATACTGATTCATTCTTTATGTTGTTAAAAAAACAAAATTCAACTAAGTACATTTTAAAGATCTTATTGACTTTATTCAATGATTCACGAATCAGGCAGCATCTGATCTAGCAGGTAGAACAGAGCTCTGAGGAGCTATGCAAAATGAAAAGAATTTTATAGACAGAAAGGAATGGGAAGTTAAACTTGGTGAAAACTGGATTTTTTATTAAGTTTTAATTTATTTTGAGAGCGAGAGCATAGGAGGGGCAGAGAGAGAGAACCCCAAGCAGGCTCTGTGATGTCAGCACAGAACCCAACACGAGGCTCCATCCCACATACCATGAGATCATGACCTGAGCTGAAATCAAGAGTTGGGGACACTTAACTGACTGAGCCACCCAGGCACCCCTGTTTGTTTTGTTTTGTTTTATTTTGGTTTTTTTGAGGTTGCTTTCCTTTAGGGAATGGTGGGAGTCTATCAGGTAGATTACCTACCTAGTGCTGATCAGGCCATTCCTGACTGATTCATTTAAGATTCCAGTTCAAGGTGAGCTGAAACTGTAATTAAGTCTGTTTGGTGACTTGAGGCTAAGCATAAGTGACTCCATTTTGGGCTAGTTGTCTTTTTATTATTATTATCATTTTTTTTTAATGCTTGTTTATTTTTAGAGAGAAAGACAGAGCACAAGTAGAGGAGAGGCAGAGAGAGACGGAGACATAGTATCTGAAGCAGGCTCTAGGCTCTAAGCTGTCAGCACAGAGCCTGACGCAGGGCTGGAACCCACGAACCGTGAAATCATGACCTGAGCCCAAGTAGGTCACTTAACAGACTGAGCCACCCAGGTGTTCCCCGGTTGTCTTTTAATCATTTATACCCTTTAACAGTTATACCCTTTGGTCAGACTCAGCCTGAGTGATAGGGTAAAAAATGCAAAAATTGCTGGATCTGTGCGATTCACAGGTCCTACAGCAGTGGGTTCACATTCTTTAAGTTAGTCATGCTCTTGGATTCTTTTCTGATATTCTAGTCTTAAGGAGATCATTTGCTCGGTGATAGATGACGGCAAGTGTACATTTAAAGCTTTCGAGAGAGGGGCACCTGGGTGGCTCAGTCCATTAACTGTCGGACTTTGGCTCAGGTCATGATCTCATGGCTCCTGAGTTCGAGCCCCACATTGGGCTCTGTGCTACCAGCTCAGAGCCTCGACCCTGCTTCAGATTCTGTGTGTGTCTCTCTCTCTGCCCTTCTCCCATGCATGCTCTGTCTCTCTCTAAAAGATAAATAAAAGAACATTAAAAAATTAACAAGAACAACAACCAAAAAAACCCAACTTTGTCCAGAGAGTCTAGGGATTTTTACTGGGCAGCTTATGCTTCAGCAGCAGACTGTGCAATGCCTTCAAGAGTTAAGGGCAGGTTCCAAACCATACCCTTAACCAGGGCAGTAGGGATCTGTCAAAGGAAGTGAATTTTTAAAAAATGTTTATTTTGAGAGAGAGCACACACAAGTGGGGGAGGGGCAGAGAAAAAGAATCCCAAGCAGGCTCTGTGATTTCAGCACAAAGCCCGACTCAGGGCTGGCTCTCATGAACCTCCAGATGGTGACCTGAGCTGAAATCAATAGTTGGATGCCTAAGCAACTGAGTCATGTAGGTGCCCCTTATGTCTGAATAATAGTCTATTGTGTATGTGTTTATCTTCTTCATCTACTCATCTGTTGACAGACACATTGTTTGCATATCTTAGCTACTGTGAATACTGCAAAGAACATGGGTGTGCAGAGATCCCTTTGAGAAACCGGGTTCAAATCCTTCAGATATATACCTAGAAGTGGGATTGCCAGATTATATGGTGGTTCCATTTTTTTTTTTCAAAAAAAAAATTTTTTTTAACGTTTATTTATTTTTGAGACAGAGAGAGACAGAGCATGAACGGGGGAGGGTCAGAGAGAGGGAGACACAGAATCTGAAACAGGCTCCAGGCTCTAAGCGGTCAGCACAGAGCCCGGCATGGGGCTCAAACTCACGGACCGCGAGATCATGACCTGAGCCGAAGTCGGACGCTTAACCGACTGAGCCACCCAGGTGCTCCTATGGTGGTTCCATTTTTAATTTTTTGAGCAATCACCATACTGTTTGCCATAACAGCTATAGTAAACAGTTTTAATTACATAAATTACATAATTTATTTAATACATATTTCATTTATGTATATATTTAATACATATTTAATTCCATAAACCTATTTTATAAATCTATTACATACATTTGTGTAGTAAATTTTATTACATAAATTACATAAATTAGAATCCTTTATTCCTAGTGAAAACTAAGAAGGAAGCAACCATGGACTTATCTGTTACACTAGCATCCAGTGAAGATCCAGTGATTGGATTGGTACATTTGTACATGCATTTTACAATTTCTAGTAGTAGATTTTTCCTCACAGTTAAGTTTTCAATGTGGCACAAAACATAGCTACTATTAGATGTAAATATCTTCAGTTCATCTGTAAAAGGAAGCCAAAAGTCAATAAACTTAAATTGAGTAATTCATGTTTGCGTATTTTATCCTACTTGAAAATGATTTAGATGCTTGATAAATACCCATCATTTAACTTATCTCCGGGTTGGGGATTTGAAGTGTTTTACAGCATAGGGCACCTGGGTGACTCAGTCGGTTAAGCGTCCAACTCTCGATTTCTGCTCAGGTCATGGTCTCACTGTGCATGAGATCGAGCCCTGTGTCAGGTTCTGTGGGGACAGTGTGGAGCCTACTTAGGATCCTTTCTCTCCTTCTATCTGCCCCTCCCCCACCCATTCTCTCCGCCCCCCCCCCCCAATAAATATTTTTAAAAAACATTTACAGTGTGTGTTGTCACCAGGAAATTTTCTTGAGGTTGGTGGATGACTTAGTGTCAATCCAACCAATTCCATGACCACCTTGTCCTAGCACAGGATTCTTACAGTTAGGGAGAGAGTACTCCAGGTGCTTTTCAGCGCTCCACCCACGGCCAACAATTTTGTGGCTTTGGCTTCCAAGGTTCCCACGACAGAGCTGTTATTCTTTTACCCCATCTGTACACGAACAGAAGCCAACAAGAACCACAGAAATGGAAGTGTGGACTCCAGCAGTAACCAGAAACTCTCCTTTCCACAGTACCAGTTTCTGGACTCCACAGTTCCAGAAAAAGATGGTACTGTAGACTGGCCAAGAGAAGACCTTAAGTACACACCACCAGCAGCTTCCTGAGTGGAACTCTGGACTGAACCAGCAGACCCCAATACATAGGGACTGAACTCACCGGGGCTAGCGACTCAGATTCTGGGTGGAATCACCTGCCTGCTCAAGCTGACCTGCCATGGACTGGGACCATGAGCTACCCAAGAGCTAAGGACTGGCATTTTGCAAGAACTGCCTCTCTGACCTGTTAACCCCGGACTGGAAAGCCAATCAGATCAGGAATTCAGGGCAAAGAGGGCGGAACTCAGATCCAAGAGGAACTTGGTCATGAACCTCAGAAATGGCAAGAAAGAAGACTCCCAGAGTTGGCAGGTACCAACACCTGTGTTTCTTGTTTTTGAAGATGTCAGCAGATTCCCTTTGTTCCCACCACTACCACCAAAACTGTCAAAAAAAACAAAATTCAGGGGCACCTGGGTGGCTCAGTCGGTTGAGCGTCCGACCTCGGCTAAGGTCATGATCTCATGGTTTGTGGGTTCAAGCCCTGCGTCGGGGTCTATGCTGTCAGCTTGGAGCCTGGAGCCTGCTTCAGATTCTGTGTCTTCCTCTCTCTCTCTGCCCCTCCCCTGCTCACACTCTGTCAATCTCTCTCTCAGAAAATAAATAAACATTAAAAAAAATTTTTTTTATAAAATTCAGGGGCACGTGGGTAGCTCAGTTGGTTAAGTGTCCAGTTTTGGCTCAGGTCATGATCTCGCGGTTTGTGGGTTAGAGCCCCGTGTAGGGCTTTGTGCTGACAGTGTGGAGCCTGAAGCCTGTTTCCAGTTCTGTGTCCCCCTCTCTCTCTGCCTATCCTCAACTCATGCTCTGTCTCTGTCTCTCTCTTAAAAATGAATAAACATTTTTTTAAAAGTTTACTTTTTTAATTTTTAAAAAATGTTTGTTTACTTTTGAGAGAGAGACAAAGTGCAAATGGAGGAGGATCAGAGAGAGGGAGACACAGAATCCAAATCAGGCTCTAGCCTCCAAGCTGCCAGCACAGAGCCCGATGTGGGGCTAGAACTCATGGACCTTGAGATCATGACCTGAGCCAAAGTCAGATGCTTAACTGACTGAGCCACCCAGGTGTCCCCCACCCCCCCAAAAAAAGAGTTCAGAAAACAAAATTCAGCTGGGGATGCTTTAAAGCGCTTACTGGCTTTATTCACCTGCATTTATTCATGAATTGGGCACCATCCAAGCTAGCAGATAAAAGCTCTGAAGAACTGTATAAAATAAAAGACTTGTGTGGGCAGAAGGGAGCAGGAACCAGGAAGTTATATGAACCAAATGCTGCACAGGATATTAACAAACTAAAATTTAAATAAAAAACAAAGTGGGTTGGTTATTGTTAGGCAACTTTCCTTCAGGCTCTAACAGGCAGATCATCTCAGAAGCGCTAACATGGCATTTCCTGATTGTCTGGTTTAAGATTTCATTTCCTGGATAAATAACAAATTAAGTCTAGGTTTAGAGGCAAGGAACTTAGCATAAGCCATTCCATTTGGGGCCTGTTGTCTTATTTTTAACATTTTAATGTATTTTTTTTCATCGTAGACATTTTTCATTAATTTGACCTCTAAAATGTTGTATTGAAACCTTTTGATTCCTGAGTTTTCTGGCATTTTAAATTTTGTGCCAGAGGCAAGTGCTTCTGGTCCTTGCCTTGACTGTAAATAAACCAGATTTTCTATTTTAAAATACAAAGTGTACGGATACTGTGTAAAGTTGATAAATGAAGAAACAGGCAAAAGCATATAATTAGAAGGTAATAGTAGCCCCTGGAACCATTACACACAATGGTTTTAAGCATTTTTTTCTAGGAATGGAAAATGACAGGAGAGGACTAGTGTTTAATATATGTTTAAGAGTTAAGGGAGGCTTGGGGGGCTCAGTTGATTAAGCTTCCAACTCGTGATTTCACCTCAGGTCATGATCGCACGGCACGGTTCATGGGATCCGGCACAGAGCCTGCTTGGGATTCTCTCTCCTCTCCCTCTCAATAAATAAATCAACTTTAAGGAAAAAAGACAAAAGGATTGCTGATGACGTTATGTTTAACACATGAGAAACTGCCAAAGTGCTTTCCAAGAGTGGCTGCACTCTTCTATGCTGCTCCCAGCAAAGTGTGTTAGAATTTCTCACCAACATTTGTATTGTCTCATTCACTGTAGCTGTGTGTGTGTGTGTGTGTGTGTGTGTGTGTGTGTGTGTGTGTGTGTGAAGTGGTAACTCATTGTGGTTTTGAGTTAGGTTTTCCCAGTGACTAGTGACACTGCACATCTTTTCTTATAATTGTTGGACATTTATATATCTTTGGAGAAATGTTTAATTGCTTTGCACATTTTTATTTTTTTAATTTTTTTTAACGTTTATTTATTTTTGAGACAGAGAGAGACAGAGCATGAATGGGGGAGGGGCAGAGAGAGAGGGAGACACATAACCTGAAGCAGGCTCCAGGCTCTGCGCTGTCGGCACAGAGCCCGACGCGGGGCTTGAACTCGAGGACTGCGAGATCAAGACCTGAGCGGAAGTCAGATACTCAACCGACTGAGCCACCCAGGCGCCCCGGTTTGCACATTTTTAAATTGGGGTGTCTTTTTTATTGGGTTGTAAGGGTTCTTTATACAAGTTCCTTTTTTTTTTTAAAGTAATCTCTGCACGCAATGTGGGGCTTGAATTCACCCTGAGATCAAAAGTCACAAGATCAAAAGAGAACAAAAAGACAGACTGAGGCAGACTGAGGCAGACAGGTGTCCCTTTATACAAGTTCCTGATCAGATACGTGACTGGCAAATATGTTCTCCCATTGTTAGGATTGTGTTTTTATTTTCTCAGTGGTGTCTTTTAATTCTGATGACGTCTAACTTAGGATCCTTTTAGCACATGTTCTTTGTGTCTTATCTAAGAAATCACTGCCTAACCAAAGATTTATACCTATGGGTTTTTGTTTTTTTCTGTGAGTTTTATAATTTTAGCTCTTCTATTTAGATCTGTGATCTACTTTGCAGTAATTTTTGTGTATGATGTCAGGGAATAAAATGTTTTGGGGATGTTTTGGGGATAAGAGATAAGGGAACTAATGTACCAAGTGCTAATATGGCGTGTCTGCGGCCATACAGCTGCTCAGTGGTGCCTTGCAGAATTTGAGCTCAGGGCGCTCCGACTCAGAGTCAGGATTCTTGAGTGTAGCTCAAGCCCCATATACTCTTCTGGGTGAGCTCTGGTTGCAACTGAAACAATATAGGATTCAGCTGCATTGCCTTCAAGGTCCCTTCAGCTTTAATTGGCTGTCGGTTCAGAATTGTGCAATTCCCACGCAGTTCTCTGAGCAGGCTTGTCCCTGGACTGGAGGCTTGTGTGTCTACTGAAAACCATGTCCTCAAGGTCTCTGCCACATCATCGGGGAGCAGCCGGCACCCTGGAGCTGTAGAAAGCTTTGTGATGGTCTTCATTATCTAGAGATAAAAGCAGAGGTAGGAGAAATCTCAGGAGTCCCTCATTTTCCTCCTGATGAAAGAACACAAACAGCCTAATTAGTTACCTGCTAAGGCACTGCCTCTGCACTTGGGTGCCTCCTTTTTTGCAAAAGAAATCCCCAAAGCCCCCTTGCTGTGGATGATGGACTTTGTGCAATAGCTCAGAGCCACATGGGCCTTTCTGGACACCTGGGCATCTGTTGTCCTCAGTGGTTCCCGTGGCTACCGCCAAGTATCCCTGGAGGGAACAGGTCTTTGGTATTAGGGGAGAAATGATTCTTCTCCTGTAAACATCATCCCTTCCTGCTCTCCTGTCTCACTGCCAGGATCACTGTTGTACAGGACACGCACTTTTAGGCTGGACTTCTGTGTCCCCGTGTGCTCTGCCAGAACTCTGTCAGGTTATATATTGTGTCAAATAGGTCATATTCTGTTGGGCTTTGACAACTCTGGTTAGACTGACATTTCTCTTGAGATGACATGCATCATGCACTTGCTGTGAAGAGATTTCATCTGATACAGTAAACTGAGTTCTGGGATCCGATCACAGAATTTAAGTGCTTGATCCTTTTTGTCCCACGTCCCATTAGTAATTCTTCAGCTTGTGCACAAACATCTTCGGGGATAGGGGACTCACTTGTAATTTCCAAGAGCAAACTACAGGAGAAGTTAGGGGAAAGCATTCCCTGTCTCTTGATTCTTTATTTTGTCTAGACTGGTCTGAGTCAAGCATTCAGTTCCACAAGCATTTATTAAACATCATTCAAGATCCAGGCAATGAGCTTCGTGAAGGGTGAGGAAAGACAAATGTCACCTAGTTCCTAAGACATCTGAGCAGTTACTAGGAAATGTGCGCCACACTTCCTTGTCATCATAGATCTCAAAAGTATAGTCTCAATAATGTCTTAGGGGCACCTGGATGGCTCAGTCAGTTGGGCATCCGACTGCGGCTCAGGTCATGATCTTGCAGTTCATGAGTTCAAACCCCGCATCAGGCTCTGTGCTGACAGCTTAGAGCCTGGAGCCTGATTCAGATTCTCTATCTCCCTCTCTCTCTGCCCCTCCCTTGCTTGCTCTCTGTCTCTAGAAAATAAATAAATATTAACATATTTTAAAAAATAATGTCTTAATAAGGCAAAAAGGTTGCATTTATGACAACTGACCTCCATACATGTGAACACACAAACACAGTGATCTAAACACAGCATATGTTTCCACTCTCTCCCTGTCTGTGCATACTGGGGTAAAAATAACAAGTAAATTTGGGGATACTCTTCGTGATGTGCCAGAGTTAACGCATATACTGCTTGATTGTGGATTACAGGGGTACTGCTTCCCTGGGGGATGTTTTGGAAATGTCACTAACAACGTACTATTAACTATATCTTGTTACTAAAGAAGACGGTAATAGAGAATGATGCTGGTGAGCTGGGTCCAGGGACCCAGAGGGAATCCCACAGGATCAGCCAAGAGGGTCCTTGGCTTCATGCAGGATGGAAATGAAAGGTGAGCCAGCACAGCTTAAAGATCTAGAGAGAACAGATACAGACGGAGCATCTGGGAGACTCAGAAAAGAAAGGAGCGTGAGTCTCAGGTTTGTTCGGAGCCTGGGGTTTTTTATTGAGGATTGTGGTCTGGTGTACGTGTCCTCTCCGACATCACTGAATCAGGTAGAACAAAGAGCAGGGGAGGAGGCTGGGTGGTTCTGTTGGTTGAGTGTCCAACTTCAGCTCAGGTCACGATCTCACGGTTTGTGAGTTGGGCTCCACATCAGACTCTCCCCTGTCATCGCAGAGCCTGCTTCGGATCCTTTGTGCCCCCACTCTCTCTACCCCTCCCCTGCTTGCACGCACTTTCTCTCTCTCTCCAAAAATGAACATTAAAACAAATGTATTGAAAGACCAGTGGGGCGCCTGGGTGGCTCAGTTGGCTAAACATCCCACTTCTGCTCCGGTCATGATCACATGGTTCACGAGTTTGAGCCCCATATCATGCTCTGAGCTGAAACTTAGAGCCTGCTTCAGATTCTGTGTCTCCCTCTCTCTCTGCCCCTCCCCTGCTCATACTCTGTCTCTATCTCAGAAATGAAACATTAAAAAAAAAAAAAAAAAAAAAAAGGACCAGGTCCCAGGTTTTATTCCTTGGAACCAGAGGGTGTTTGTTGGCTTTGAGATATCTAGAGTCTGGATCTGGAATGCACATATTCTGGCTTCCTCAGGTCCTTCTCACCTGGCCCTTCCTTAGGTGTCATCTATTCTAGAGGAATCATGAACTCCTTGACCCTTACCATGAGCACATTCTGAGGCATATGTAAAGTGGGGTGGGGGCACAGGTCCTGGCAAGAACAGAACCAGGGACAGGAAGAAAACTCAGATTTTTATGGAGTCCTTCAGTTTTCCTATCTCTAACTTATCACCTTATTAAAAGTGTCAGTCAAGGATGCCAGTAGGATTTCGGTTAAATACGAGTTTCAAATGTTCTGAACTAGCAGTCAAGATTACCAGGTACAACTTCTATAAACAAGCATTCCCTACGTTGATATTCTGGAAATCAAATAAAATATAGGATCTGATTGGAGTTTCATTCTTTGTACTTTTAAACTCCAAACCAAAGATTTCATTTCAGCCGAGTAATATCATTTCAGCCAAATTTCTATCATTTGATTATTGTAATATCACATTTAATTATTGTGTGTTAGAATTGTGAACTTTTTAGGCAAAAGGTTATATAAAACAATCCATTTATTTCTATGTGGTCATTCCTTTTAGGTGTTTTTTTGTTTGTTGGTTGGTTGGTTGGTTGGTTGGTTGGTTTGGTGGGGACAGGCAGATTAGCATCCCTTATGATGCAAAATTTACCTTCTTACCATTTGTTCTCATTTTGTGTCTCACATAGGCCAGAGGACTTGAATCTGCCTGTGTCCTTTGGTATTAAGGCTAGCTCAGTTTCGGCATATGTATAAACAAAACTTCCTGTAGTTTGCCTTTTTTTTTTTTTTTTTTTTAATCCTGTTGTGGGGCTCGAACTCATAACCCAAGATTAAGAGTCACATGCTCCATCAAATGAGCCATGCAGGTGCCCCCAAACTTTGCTTTTTAACAATATTTATTCCATTCTAGCGTGAGTTTGGTTTCTCTGTATGTAAGTGAAGCGGATGAGTTGTCTGGGGGAACTGACTTCAAGTGAATGAGTTTGGGGATATGTGGATCATTGGTCTCTTCTGTGACTATTCTACTATTACTTGTATGATGTTGCCATCATTGGGGAGTTTCTGATTTCCTTGTGTTCCTGAGGCAGACTCCAGAGGCCACTTCGTTCCTCGCATCTTTTTAAAAATTCTCTTCTGTGTTTCTTTTGTTTAGGGGGCTCTTATTCTTTCCGTGCTAGATTTGCTTTGCCTTAGAGCTCATTCCCAGTCAGTAAAAATGAACCCTGCATCCTGGTTGTGGGTTACAGTTGTGGGGGACTAGGAGGCCACTCCTTCCCATCTGCAAATGAGAAGCTATCAGTGGTGAAAGAAAGCAGTTATTTAGATGTTCTTTAGTTTTTAAAACTTGTAGTCCTAAGGGCCTATCTGCTGGGGTTAACAATTTGCTGTGCATGCATTTACAACCCCTTTAATCATATTTTTCCTACTAAAAAATTTATTTCAAAGCCATTTGTATGCATCTCTAAATTGTGGTTGTAACTAATGCCATTTACCAAGTATTTCTAGCATCCTACCTTCCAGACACTGATTGGGATGGCATTTCGTGGTCCTGTCTGGTTGGGTGGAACCACAGGACTGGCTCTGGCCACTGAACTAAGAGAAGCAGCCTTTTGAGATTTGCTTTGTTGAGTGGGACTAGAGCAGTCTTTGGTTCTAGAGAGAAGTTTCTGGCTCCTGAGTGCCCACAGATCATGAAGTTTTCCACTCTGTGTGGTGAGTAGATGGCTAGTCCTCGTCTTTGGGTGCTCCGGAGATTATTTCTTGTGCTTCTTTTCTGGTAAGTCTCTCCCTTGCCTCAGGAAGCTCTTCACACCATGTGCTGATTGATACTTAGCTGACTTAGCAGGGCCCTCGGTAGATCTCTGGAGCTCCTCTCACAATACTCTATGTTGCTGGATGGTTGCAACAAATTTTTTTCTTAGAAATCAGAAGTTTTTTGTGACGTGAGATTTTTTTTTTGTTGTTTTTTTAAATATTTATTTTTTATTTTGAGAGAGCACACACACACAAACACACATATGTACACGTGTGCATGCACTGGGGAGGGATAGACAGAGAGGGAGAGAGGGAGAATCTCAAGCAGCCTCCCCACTCTCAGCACTGAGCCTGACTCCGGGCTCGAACTCACAAACTGTGAGACCATGACCTGAGCCAAAATCAAGAGCTGGATGCTTCACCGACTGAGCCACCCGGGCACCCCTGAAATGTTTTCTTTCTTAATTGGAAGGAATAGAGTGAAAAGTTAAGACTTGACAAGGCTGGCTGTTGGGGGTGGGGGTAATGTGGGGCCACTGGATTGGGTGCAGGCCGTGAAAGAATTCACCCAGGGCAGAACAAAGGAGGTAGTTAACTGAATACACCGCAAGGGGGAGGCAGGCTGGACAGCAAATGAGAGACCATCTGCTAAGAAGCCATGGTTAGGGACTTAGTTAAAGCTTATTTATTTATTTTGAGAGAGATAGAAAAAAGTATGTGCGAGTAAACACGTGGGGCAGAGAGAGAGGGAGAGAGAGAATCCCAAGCAGGCTCCATGCTGTCAGTGCAGAGCCCAGCTCAGGGCTAGATCTCACAAACCTCAAGATCATGACCTGAACTGAAATCAAGAGTCAGACGCTTAACCAACTGAGCAACCCAGGCACCCCGGTGGGGGCTGTAGTTAAAGGGGGAAGGTGGGGAGGTAAGGGAACATAAGGAATTTTCCTTTTTTGGTACTTGTGTCTGTGTAAATAACTCATTGGTCAGCTAGGGCTTGGGGATATTTTGAGTTCGGTCATCTCATGGGCCTGTTTGTATTCAGCCAGGCCGGTACTGTGGGCCCTTTTACCTTACTCAGGTTTCCATTGTCCAAGTTGGTTGACTAAAAGTGCCGTCTATATTGGGTACATGGGTGTTCTATCATCCCCTACTTTTCTGGAACTTTGACGGTGTGAGGAGGAGAAAGAGAAAAGGATTCTTACAGGCCCTTGCCCCTACTCACCTCTCCTCCCGCACCCCCAGACTCCTGTTGTGTCAGCCAGCCCATCAGCTTGCACCCAGTTTCACACAGATGGAGGGCAAGGGAGCCAGTATTCGCCCTGTTTCCTATGGTCTCCACTGGTCTATTTGTTGCAGCATGTTAGATGGACTAAGCTGAAACCTTGACCTGGACACTCGGAAGCTACTGACTTTAAGTCACGTAACCTCTCGTAGATGGGGACCGCTGGATAATAGCACCCATACTTCGTTAAGTGTCCTGCCGATTAAATGGACTAACATAGATGATGTACTTAACACAGCCTGTAACATGAAATAAATCCTCGGATTGGTAGCTTTTCACCACCGATGAAAATAAGGAAGATCTCTTTGAACTGATATGGAGTGATTTCCAGTGAGGAAAGATATATATACTACTATACTGCTTAAAAAGAATTTTAAGTAGTATACTAATTTAACTTTTTAAAAAATGTGTATTTATTTATTTTGAGAGAGAGTGGGGGCGGGGGGTAGAGAGGGAGAGAGAATTCCAAGCAGGCTCCACACTGTCAGCACAGAGCCTGACACAGGGCTACATCTCACGAACCAGGAGATCATGACCCGAGCCGAAGTCAGATGCTTAAGTGACTGAGCCACCCAGGCACCCCTACCTTTTACTTAAAAAAAATTTTTTGTAATTTTTTTACATTTATTTATTTTTGGCAGGCAGAGAGAGATAGAGCGTGAGCAGGGGAGGGGAAGAGCGAGGAGATACAGAATCTGAAGCAGGCTCCAGGCTCTGAGCTGTCAGCACAGAACGCGATGTGGGGCTTGAACCCATGAACCATGAGATCATGACCTGAGCTGAACTCAGATGCTTAACCAACTGAGCCACCCAGGAGCCCTAGGCGCCCCTACCTTTTAAATTTTTTTAATATTTTATTTGTAAGTAATCTCTACATCCAAGGTTAGGCTCAAACCTACAACCTTGAGATCGAGTCCCACGCCTCACTGACCCAGGTAGCCAGGCGCCCCTACTACTTGTAGTGTAAGAAAACGTTGGGGCACCTGGATGTCTTGTTTGGTAGAATATGCGATTCTTGGAGTTGTGAGTTTGAGTTGGGTGTAGAGATCACTTAAAATCTTTTTAAAAAAATGTAAAACACATGCTCTTATTTTGCTATTTTGCAGAATAAAACAAGGGTAAATTAGGAACACATGAAACTGATGCTCTATATGGAGTAAGATGAAACAAGGGGAGAAAATGGCATCTAGCTGGAAGTATACTTTTATTATTAAAAAAAATTTTTTTTTTTGAATGTTTATTTTTGAGAGAGCGTGAACAAGGGAGACACAGAGGGAGACACAGAATCCAAATCAGGCTCCAGCTTCTGAGCTGTCAGCACAGAGCCTGACACAGGGCTTGAACACACGAACTGTGAGATCATGACCTGAGCCGAAGTTGGACACTTAACTGACTGAGCCACCCAGGCGCCCCTTTTTATTTTAGAACTGTGTTTACTTATTTAAAAAAATTAGGGTGGGAAAAACTTTAATGTTTTTGGTTTGAATTCAATTTAACTATATGCCAAATGGGTAAGTTAACCATACAAGAAAAAACCTAAGTAAGGAGCTTTTAAAGATAGTACTTTGCACATACACTGTCAATATAAAGAACTTGGAAAACATCTTATATTCAGTACCAAGTAATCAAAGTGAACGTGACTTAGCATGATGCCCTGGGTACCTATTGCTCGTGGAACATTCCTGCCCAAAGTGCATCCCCTCAGACAAATTTAGGAGGAGACAATCTGTCCAACTCAAATGGAGGGACATTTTAAAACCTAGTTTGTATTATTAAAAATATCAACAACTGGGGAGAAATGATATGGACAGTGGAACAATTGGAAAAATGTGAGTTATGTTTCACATCAGTAATAGTAATGTATCAGTGGTAAAGTTCTTGAATTTATGCAAAAGAACATCCTTTCCCTGGGAGATACTCGGTGTACTCGAAGAGCAAAAGTAAACAAGGCAAAGTAAGTGAATGTGGGTGGTAGCTTCTAGCAGCTCACTGTACTGAATTTTCTTGAATGACTACAGTGCTTCCGAGTAAGAGAAAGCTCTTAGTTTTATTGTAGCAAATTTAGTACATTTTCTTGCAAAAAAATAAATCTAAATATTTGATACTGGGTATACAGCTTAAGTGTTAGCCTTCAAATTACCTAAGAAGCAAACATTTGGCCTACTTAATCAAAGGCACCAAAGCTTGTAACCATGTTTATTAGAGAAATACTTTCACTTGGAAGTTCCTTTCTTTGGAAGTTGAAGATGTGCTCCATGGCACCGTTGCTTGTGTTTTCATCAAACTCCCCTCAGCACAGCAGGAATTCCAGCTCTCCGGATGCTCACAGGCCAAGGGACAGCCCAGTGTCACCACAAACCCGACCCGACCCATCCCCGAGGGTCAGGAAACAACACTGTGGAGGTCAGTCCCGCTGTTTGCATCCAGATGGTTCTGGAGCTGGACAGCCAGGGAAATGAGGCACCCGAGCGCCTCAGCAGCTGCAGCGGCGATCCTGTTTGCCCCAGGAACTTGCACTTCACCTCTTCTTCACAAACTTCTTTCTGGAAGCATTGGGATTTAACCGTCTCCTCCCGGCTCCCAAGGTGCTGTCTCGGATCTGCAGGGTCGCTGACCGGCTGGAGATGTCATTTTCTGCAAAGGGAGATACCCCAGCTATGTAGTCAGGGGCAAACACGTCGGTTTTCTGCCTGGCCTTTCGGGAGAGTCTCAGCTGAGGGAAGCGCTGGTCCTCGGTCAGATGGGGGTTGACGGCGTATTTGCCCCCTTTGGGCGTGGGAAGTGAATACTGTGAACAAGAAGAGGAAAGGCCATTAGAAGGACAGGGAACCATATGCAAACACGTCTGATCCTGTTAAGGTCAAGTCTACTGACAGCTCTGGAGTGCACCGTTCACTGCTACTATGTGCTAATAAGCACATGACCTGCATCTTCCCACCTCACCCCGACCTCAACTCCCAGGGGGAAAAACCCAATGCAGTATTTGGACTACATACCCTCCGCTAGTGACAGGAAGAACTGCCTATAAACACAGAACTCTAGTTAGCAGCTACCATTTTCCTAGTGGTGTGGGTTAGTAACTCTGAAACCGTATTTTAGAATTGAGCAAATAAATTATTACACAAAATGGTGTAAGGATAAGAGGGAGGGCTAGAATGAACTCTGTGGGGTTGAAACTGAAGTTTATAAACTTATTTTATAATACAGACAGGTAACAGTAAATACTCTTGTGTACCTTTACATACACATATGCCGACCTACAATCTCTGTCCAGTGTGGGCTGAGAAATCTATGATCCCGTAGCGCAATGAGTCCGCCCCGTGCTCGGTCAGCTCTTTGTCTCTAAAAACCATCCTTCAACAAGAATCAGAGTTCCGTAGAGAAATGGCTGACTCCGGAGCAGGGATAGCGTGAGACAAGGGCCAGAACATCTTATGCCAAAAAGTAACAAAGTGGTCAGAGAATAATTGGGACACTGAAATGCTGAGGTTTTCTTGGTCCTCTCTGTTCATTTGGATCCTCGTGCTTAAGAGGTCTTGGTTTTCCAACTGCAGGCCCTGCTGCTGGGGGAGCAAGAGACAGGCCACTCACCCGGAGGCCCCGAGGATTCAGCACCTTGGGGTTGCGGGAAAAGTGCATATGCAGGGTTCCATCGTCGCTGACGGTCACAGACACCTTCTTCAGGGTCTTGTTTCCACAATGTGAACAGAACACTCGGCTCATGTCAGACGTCGTCCTGAAGACATAAAAGGAAAGGCTGCGTGCTGAAGCCACAAGCAGCAAACCCCTTCCCCAGAGCACAAGGTGAGTCACGGGGGTCAGAGGAGGAGGAAACAAAAAAACATGGGGCAAAGCTGAGCAGCACCCTACACACCACAGCCCACGGCCGCTTGGCCTCCTGCTGCTGCTGCCAGTAGACTGCTGCGGCACGACCCGAGGAAAAGGGAATGAAAGGACACACGCAGCAAGTGAGTAAACACGGAAAGGGAGCAGAATGTTTTTATGTTTTTACATTAATATTGAAGTCTTACTCAACTGCCAGGCGTTATTCTACAAGTTGAACTTCACAACAATCCTATGAAGTTGACATTCTCTCCATTTTATAGATGGGGAAACTGAAGCAAGATAAGGAGCTTGCTCAAGGTCAGAGCTAGTAAGTGGCAGATAGTAAGCCCAGGGAACCTGGCTTCACAATCAGTGCTCTTAATATCACCACACTTAGGTTTGTTTATGTAGAGAGAGAAGAGAGAGAGCATGTGAGTTGGGGGAGGGGGCAGAGAAAGGGAATCCCAAGCAGGCCCTGCACGGTGAGCATGGAGCCTGATGTGGGGCTTGAACACATGAACCTGTGAGATCAGGACCTGATCCCAAACCAAGAGCTGGATCCTTGGGACTGAGCCACCCAGGCTCCTATTTTTTAATGTTTATTTTTGAGAGAGAGAATGCATGCAATAGGGGCAGAGAAAGAGACAGAGAATCCAAAGCAGGCTCCGCACTAACAGTGCAAAGCCGGACGTGGGGCTTGAACCCACGAACCATGAGACCATGACCTGAGATGAAGTCAGATGCTCAGCAGACTGAAGCACCCAGGCACCCCCACATCAGCGTACTTTGTAAAGGGGTGAGTTGCCGCAGCTCTTTGTACCTTGCCCCGAAGTGTTAGCCTGGGTTTTAAGCCAGGAAGTGGCTCCAGAGGTGCCAAGGACGTATTAATGAATTCCACAGGAAACCTGGAAAGCTGCTACAGTTGGTTAGGTGTGGATGGCAGACCCTGAGGCCCTGCCTCTCCCCTATCCACTCACGCCCCAACAGGGGACCTTGGCAAGAGAAGTTGATGCTGTCAAGGACCAGATGGCAGTGCTCGTACCTGTCCTTGAGGAATTCCCCCTCAGTTCCCCAAGGTCAGGAGACAAACTGTGTGACTCTCCTGAGACGCCGAATCCCCTACCTGCAAGTCTCCGAGAGTAAACCAAGTACCTCTCAACAGGTGCTGGGAACTAATTATTCTGAGTAAGAAACTATCCAGTTACTGGGGCTAACCTCACAAGAATGGAGAACATTTCTAAAAGCTGCTAAGAATTCACCTGGAGGAACATGGGGTTTTGTAACAAAGGGCAATGGGGGAAATAAGGTTTCATGAAGCAACGAGCTTTACCCTGTCCTGAGCCTGGTAGGTCTTCAAACTAAAGATTCAGAAGAATACACAAGCAGCTTTGAGGAGTAGCTCACCACGCCATAGGCAAGCCTACACACAGTGGTGGCAGGGCAGGGCCCCTAAGCCATGAGTTTTGAAGCCTGCAGGCGAGCAAGGGTCTCTCCAGGTAACTTTACTCTCAGCAGAACAGCACTAGGGACCCAATGAGACACCCGGCTGCTTCAGAAACCTTCCATGCAGGCCTCAGCACTGAAGGGCTCCGGCAGATGATGGCCACCAAATCTAAGTGAATCTATGAAAGGGCTGTAAGAAACCACAGTGTAAGATCCCAGGGCCACGCTTCTCCAGCCAGGCTGCAGTACAGTCTCTTCCACTCCAACCAGGTCTCTGGGATCCTGAGAGAGAACACTGGCCACCCCACCACCCCCAAGAGCCAAATCAAGAGCCAGAAAAGAAATGGAGAGAAGAGCATGGCCAGTGAACTAACAGCTCACCCGAGTGACTGAGTGGACTTCCTCATACGTTCTAGATACCACACTCTTACATGACAGTCAGCTTTTTCAATGTTATGTAAGAATCTGACGCACCAACTTTTACAAAGCTAGTGCGAGATAAAACCTGGATCTGAACCTGTATAATCTTATTGTTTTTAAAAAGGGAATAGACTATCTAAAGTAGACCAAAAAGTACAATGACCCTCCCCCCCATGTACCCCTCCCCCAGCTTCAACAACTATCAGTTCATGGCCATCCTGTCCCATTCTACCCCGAGCCACTCTTCCACTTGTGTATTATTTTAAGGCAAATCCCAAACATCCTTCCATCCATAAACATTTTAGTACTTATTATAAAAGGAGGAGAGCTCTTTGCTCCAGAATCCACACCCTTAATCCTACGACTAAAATATTAAAATGGGAGGTCACAGGTGCCCTCGGTCCCATGGGTGCTCTGATGGAGACTGAACCAAGCCCACATAGGAATGACAAGGTAGAGGAAAAACCTATACACAAGGGTGTCCTTCAGAAAATCAGTAGAAAGGACAGGAAGAGGGGTGCTTGGATGGCTTAGTAAGTTAAGCATCTGACCCTTCATTTCAGCTCAGGTCATGATCTTGCGGCTGTGCGACAGAGCGCAAAGTCAGCACTGAGCCTGGAGCCTGCCTGGAAGTCTCTCTCTCCGCCCCGCCCCCACTCACATAGGTACACACCTGTGTGCATGTTCTCTGTCTCAAATGTTAGGAAAAAAAAAGGCAGGGGGGCAGGAAGAAAAGAGTTCAGGCAGTGGGTCCAGGTTCTCAGCACGTACTTGAAACAGCCATGGCAGCGTAAGATGTAGCTCCGGGCCTCGCGAACCAGCATGCCGTTCACCGCCAGCACGTGCAGCCCCATCTGAAGCAGGACGTTCTGCAACCAACAAGTTAGAGCAGCACTCAACTCTGCAAAGCCAAATTTTCTTTTAACTTGTGTATAATTACAGTTACAGTCTGGTTTGGTTCACAAAGGGCTTTTGCTAAGGAAGAGCAAGCTTAGAATGCCTCTCAAGACATATAAACTAGGACAAAGATTTAGATTTCTCTTGTACGTCAATGGCCCCTCATTAGCAATCGCTCTTAACAGAGGCATTTATCTTGTCAAAGGCAAATATACCCTCTTTTCATAGCTGGAAATCTCTTTTTCCAAGTACCTAACTGAATGTGTAATATTTAACATACTGGAAGAGAGCCATCAACATATCATGAATAGTAAACACTAAAACTTTGTTGTTATATTGATTCTCTAGCCTCCAAACAAAACTAAATAATTAAAGAGCACAGGTAACGTTTCTAGAACCAGGAAAAGAAGCATTACAGACTAGATGTGTACATGTCCCCGAACCTCCAGAGACCCCTGCCCAAATCAGGTTATGCAGTAAAGCCTAGGGCCAGCCAACGCCTATCCATCCACCTGCATGGCAAAGTCTGTAGTGACACAGCCGACCCGCACATCCTTGGGGACAGCACACTGCTCCAACTCCCGCTGGATCTGCTTGATGTTGCTGGGAGTTATCCATCCACCCCCATCGTCATCACTGTCCTCGTCTTTCCTTTCTTCAAATCCATTCGCTTCCTCCTCGTCCTCCTCACTTGGAACATCATCACCTTTGTCAATCTGAAACAAAAGAATTCACAAATTCCCAGTTCACGGGAGCAGCAGGGAGGAGTTGGCAGGTTGTCATCAGAGATCATAAATCGGGGTCTTACCAGGAGCTCCTGCAGTTCACGATCAATATTAGGCAAAGGGTTTCTCCAGAACATGAAGGAAGTGAATTCCAGGTTCTCAGGCTCACCGGCTGTGTGTCCATGTTGGAGTGTTTCTCGTGGGGGTTTAGGCTGAGGTTAAAGAGTAATAATGTTAAAACCTGAAAACTGAGAAGTTTACAGATGAAATGACAGATGACTCAAGTCAGATTAGGCAGGACCCGACAAACCAGGATGTTAGTCTAGGGAAGTCTGGCTCACTGTAAACGATTTGTGGAGATAGGACATGTAGAGGAGGGCACGAGAAGGTGGCCTGTCTAAGGAATCACCTTTGAGGGCAGATGGAAACCAGAAATGTGTAGAGGAGTTTCTGGGTGCTGACTCGATGAGCTCACTTTAACCTTTAAAAAGAAAAAAAAGTAAGTGACAGCTCTAAGCAGAGAAATACAGTTTGAAAATTCAACATGGAAAAGAAGGTAAAATAAACAGAACAAAATATTTTTCCCCATAATTATTGAAAAATTGGAAAACAAAATAATTATTCAGCGATCCCACTAGTACCAAATAATCACTTTAGAACATTTCTTTTTTATCCTTATAAAAAGAGCTGTAATGAACACCATTATTTAAAAAAAACTTGCTTGTATCTTTAGTTATATAGTTATGAGAAATGCCTAAGAGTAGAATTGCTGGGTCAAAATATACTGTTTTACTTTTTTAAAGATACACGGTTTTAGAGCTTCTGATACAAAATATCTAACTCTTGGGGCACCTGGCTGGCTCAGTCAGCAGAGCATGAGATTTGATCTCAGGGCTGTGAGTTCAAGCCCCACATTGGGCACAGAGCTTACTTTAAAAAAAAAAAAAAAATCTAACTCCTGCTGAAGGTTGCAGAAAAAGAACAATTTTTATGAATCATGAATTGATGGATGCCACATGGAAACCCAGCTAACACATCACACTGTGCTCAGTTACAAAGTCAAGCTTTATGTAAAACTATTCCCTTCACCCCCATCTTCCCCAAACATCCTGGTGACACACACAAATCTGTTTTACACATCATTTTTAGACTTTGGATTAGAGGACTCTAAACCTGGTTGAAAACAAGTGACGGCAGTTCTAACTAGTACAGTAATAGGAGTTCAAAGCAGCTCTGATGATTTCAGGCACAGAATACCAAGAAATTCTTAGGGGTGACTGCTGGCTCAGTTGGTGGAGCATGTGACTCTTGATATGAGGGTCGTGAGTTCGAGCCCCACGTTGGGAAGAGAGTTTACTTAAAACTTAAAAAACAAAGAAACAATTCGTAGTCAACACTACATGAAATTAATTATTATAGTATTCTTTAGCTTCTAAAATCTTCTGGTTTGGGAAAAGCAAATAGGGCCCAGGCACAAATCCATTAGTCTCTTCAACGTTAACCAATGCAAATAAGTCCCTAAAAGCACAGCAGGAACCTAGAATTTGAAGGTGGCAAGAGCTTACAAAAAAAAAAAAAAAAAAGCAAGCACACTACTTCTTTCTTGCTTCTGGAAAGAAATCTATTTAAAACAACAGCAAGAATACAGTTGACTTTCACTCTATTTCTGCATTTTTCAAATTTAACCATCCCTCACTAAAAACTACAGGTAAAAGAGACTGAGATAGATTTGCTAACTGTAATATAGGAATCTTATTTGGATCCTAAGCCAAACAAACTTTGAAAAAAAATTATAAAATAATTGGGAAATGTAAACACTATTAATTTCGTGTAGGTGTAAGGATTTTGTAGGGTTTTTTTGTTTCTTTGTTTTTAAATAGACACACTTTATATTTATCTTTAAAGACACACCGTGAAATGTCTATTGATAAATACAATGTCTGAGTTCAAAATACTCAGGCCTGGGGGTCAGTAGAAATGAAATCTGATAGCTCATGACTTGGTTAAGTGCAGAGACAACTGATGGGGACACTGGGTCCACCATACTATTCCCTCTACTTCTGTTACATGCCATAGTTCCCAGAATAAAATTTAAAATAAAAGGAATAAAACCAATAATCCTTCTGATTTACCTTTTCTGGTTCTTGTTTTAGGTGAGATACCCCAACAAATTCTGCTTCTAACTGATAGGTGAGTGCCAGCACTTGGATATCTGTGGCAGAAAGGCTGGGATAGTCTCCAGTTTTCTTTGAAAACTCAGTCACTGTAAAGAGAGTCCCAACTTGCATTAGAAGCAACAAGCCATATGACCTTGAATAACAATACTGAAAGTAAGAAAAGAACTCAGAATCAGCATCCCAAGGAAACCCTCTTAGTACTTTCATCCATTTTCTTGTCTTATTCTACTCATTGTTGAGACATGTGTTCTCTATCACTAAAATTCATGCCAGTTAGATTTACTGTGACATCCTTATCTCATGCAGATGAAGGAACAGGAGAACAAAGTTAATACAAAGTCACTGAAAGCATAATGTCTGTAAATGATGAGTTCCCTCTCTAAACTTTATTATGTTGGAAAAGAGGATCTCTTCACTCTCAGCTCAAAAATTCTTTGATTCTAAGTATAACAATCCAGATTAATAGAGCAGGCATTCAGATTCCAAAATGGGATGAAAAATTAATTCAGTCAACAACTGTTGTGGTCTATGAGGACACAAAATTATTGGATTGCTTTGTGACAACTCTGCTTTATAACAATACTGCTCATGTTTCCTAAAAAGCAGGTATTAACAGCAGCTAAAATTTACTGGGTACCTACTATGTAAGAGGCACTGTGCTAAAAGCTTTTCATTTCATTCTTAAGCGAAATCCTATGAAGTACTTCCTCAGAGAGACTAAGTAACTTATAAGGATTCCTATTTTGGGGGGCGTGTGGGTGGCTCAGTCCTTAAGCCTGAGACTTTGGCTCAGGTCATGATCTCACGGTTGGTGAGTTGGAGCCCCAGCCCGCACAGTCTCTGTGCTAACAGTTCAGAGCCTGAAGCCTGTTTCAGATTCCGTGGCTCCCTCTCTCTGCCCCTCCCCCACGTGCGCTCTCCCAAAAATGAATGTTAGAAAAAATTCTGATTTTTTAATCCAAACAAATTTGAATGTTTACAAAGTGTCAGATACGAAGTGACATATTCCTCACTGAATGCACCCTCTGAGGTTGGTGCTATTATTTTCCCCATTTTACAGAGCAAACAACTGAGGCCTAGACAGTCTGAGTGATACCAAGAGGTATATAGCTAGAAATTGGCAAGGCCTGACTGACTCTTGACCCAGAGAGCCGCTCTCCCCCCAAAATCCCCCCAAAAGTGCAATTTCTGAATCAAATGCTGATAAAACAGCCAGAGTTCAACTGGCACCTGAGTCGGTCCAGACTGTAGAGTGGGACCCAGCTTCGCTATAAACAGCGGGGCAGAGGCACTCACCCAGCCGCACGTATTCCGGGAAGGGCTCCTTGAAACGCAGCTCGTAGGGCAAGACGGCGAGCCGCCTGCGTGTGGCCTTGTCCCGAATCTCGTTCACCACATCCCGAATAGTGTAGATGTTCTTCCCGATGTCCTGCGGAGAGACAGGCCCAGCTCGCACGCGTCCACACCACGCAACGCGTCGCCCGGGTTCTCGCACTACTTTAGGGGCCGCCAGCCCAAAACCCCTTCGTCCCCGCTGTACCTCCCCGTACCTGCAGAGCCGCGTCGCGAAGGAAGGCCCCGGCGTCGGCCACAACGTGCTCCACGGGCGCCATTTTGACCGAAGGCGGCCTCAGCGCGCCTGCGCACGGAGCCTGCTCCACCCCTACATCCGTCAGGGCCTCTGGGAGCCCGGGGGAGCTGTTATGATTTAGCGGCGCCTCCTGGCTGCGGCATAGGAATACCCTGGGCTCAAGGCTACCCGCACGCAGGCGCGACGTCGCCAGCGGCCCAGACAGGTGTGGGCGGGGTCAAACTTCGAGAGACCTCCCCCCCCCCCCCCCCCCCAGGAGATAGGTTTCTGCGTCCACCCTTTAGCGTCTCCTTTACTTTTAAATGGAAAACCTGTATATAGTCTCGTTGTTACAAGTAAGTCAATACAGATAAACTACAGATTATTTAATGATTACAACAAGCCTAAGAGATAGGTACTATTTTACAGCTAGGTCCACCTAACACGTCTAGTATTTGGTAACACCCGGGGCTGACTCTCGATCTCAGGGATCTGAGCATGGAGGCTACTTACCAAAAAACAAACGGACGAAAAACTACCACCACAACAAAAAGGACACCTGGACAAACAGACCCTGAGCCACTTTCTTATCCATTATGCTCTACTGACTGCTACTTACCTACCCCTGCTTCATTAGAGGGGTCTTTGCTGTCCTTGCCCACTTCCCTAAGTAAGGCATGTAATTTACTAGCGAAAAATTCCTTGCTGGACGGAACTGAAAGGGGTATTAGATGACTTCTAAATTCCTTTTTAAATCGGAGATTGCATAATTAGGATATCTGGCCTGTTATAAATTCATGCTGGAGAATTTTGGCAGAATGTTGAAGTGGGTTTTCTGTCATCTTCAGCGACATTGATTTATTCTAAGCTTTCTCTGTCAAGTCTTAAATCTTATTCCTTTTTTATAATTTATCCATCCTACCTTCGAAAATCCTTCAGTGCCTTGGAGGTCCCCTTCCGCAGGTGCCCAAATCCTCTTTCTTTCCCCAAACGTCTGTCTCAATTTTTCTTACCATAAGTTCTCTTCAGTCTCCAGAGCCAGTGGCTTTTGTCCTACTTGCCCTGTCTGAAATGACATGGTGGAAGGCTGTTTCTAATGTTCATAAAAAATTTTTGGTTTTATTTCTCATCTTTCTGTTTCTCTGCAGAATTTGACATCGCTGACCATCTTTTTCTGAATTGTCTCTCCTTCCCTGACTTTGGTGATACTTTAGTATCCTAGAGTTCCTTTGAACACTCTTGGCAGTGTCTCACAGACTTTTTGTCTCTGTCTTTGCTCATGTTTTGTCTTCTTCCAGAAAATTGTGCTGACCAATCATTACTCACTTAGTCTCTAAGAAGCAGGTCAGTGGACCCCTCTATAAAGCAGTCTCTGATGACTCAAATCAGATTTTTCCCCAAGGACAGATTTGAGCTTTTCTTTCTGATCACACTTAAGACATTTTATTTTTTATTTTTTAATTTTTTTAATGTTTATTCATTTTTTGAGAGAAAGAGAGAGCGACAGAGTGCAAGTAGGGGGAGCAGCAGAGTGGGAGGGAGACACAGCATCCAAAGCAGGCTCCAGGCTCTGAGCTGTCAGCACAGAGCCCGACACAGGGCTTGAACCCACTAGGCGAGAAATCATGACCTGAGCCAAAGTCGGCTGCTTAACTAACAGAGCCATCCGGGCACCCTTACACTTCAGGACATTTTAGTTCTGTTGCTCCATAAGCAGTTATTATTCCTCCTTTGCACTATAATTAATTGTGTGTCTTTTTAATGTAGGTTGGAAGTCAGGGACTGTGTTTTGGGGTCTTTTTCCTCAAATGACCATTTCAATTCAATTTGTAACTTTTGAGGGACACTTTTATGAAAACATTTCAGAATTTATTGTATGTCTTTTCAAAAAAATCTCCTATACTGTAGGATCTACAGCAATGTGTTCAACAGTTCAATAAATGTTGATGAAATCTATTCATTCAGCAGTTTACTTAAAGAGACCTTCTGTGGGCTGAGCACTGCTTTAGGAGCTGGGATATGGCTCCTATCTTCACAATTCTTGTAGTAGGAAACATGGTACATACACACATATGCATATATTCATATATGTCAGATAGTGATAAGTATGGAGAAATATGAAGAAAAAAAAAAGCAGGAAGGAGGCTGGTAGGAGGGGGAGTAAGAGATGGGTTGCATATTTAAATAGGGTGATCAGGAAAGGCTTCACTGTGATAGTTGAGCAAACATTTGATGAGAGATGAAGGGGTCAGCCATCTGACTACCTGGGGAAAGAGCTTTCCAGGCAAAGGGAAAATCCAGTCCTAAAGCCCCAAGCCAGAGTGGGTGAAGCAGAGTACCGAGGGGAAGAGTAATTGGAGATGAGGTGAGGAGGGATCATGTAGGGCCCCATAGATCACCATACACTCATTAGGTTTTACTCCTTTATTTAATTAAAAAAATTTTTTTTTTAAATTTATTTATTTTTGAGACAGAGAGAGACAGAGCATGAGCAGAGGAGGGTCAGACAGAGAGGGAGACACAGAATCTGAAACAGGTTCCAGGCTCTGAGCGGTCAGCCCAGAGCCTGATGCGGGGCTTGAACTCCCGGACTACGAGGTCATGACCTGAGCCGAAGTCGGACGCCCAACCGACTGAGCCACCCAGGCACCCCAGGTTTTACTCCTTTAATGCACAATTGTGAGCATGCTTGCCTGGTCTTTTCTATCTTTTAGTGAACATCTACTCAAATACCACCAAGTCAAGGAATCCTTTCCCAATTCCTCTGGAATACAATTAGTATAACTCCCTTCAGTGGAACTAGAGAAGTTTTAAATAGTTTTATAGTTTTAATAGGAATTAATGTAGGGCTCAAGATAGGATGAGAGTGTTTGAGAACAAGAAGCCAGAGGCACCCTAAGAATGTCTTGCAGGAAAGAGAGAGAGCACCAAGAAACTGAAAGCAGTTTCATTACCAGGACAGAAGGTGGCCGGGACTGCTCGTTCTCTCCAGAAGGACACCATACAGGCTCCAGGCCTGGGATAAGAATGTTTTGTCTAGCACCAGATGTACCCTTGACCCGGTATGGAATACACTGCAGGTGTAGGACCTGTCAAGATGTCAAATACTACGTTGTATGTGCTTGCTGTTATAAGACAATTTGCAAAAATAAAAGAGGCTTGAGCCAGGGGACCAATGCTTCGGCCCCTGGAAAGTGTCAGCCCCCTGCCTTCCAATTCTCTCATCATCGCACCTTTAGAACCTGTGTCTCTACAAGAGAGGCCTGTATCTCCTTGAAATGCCATCTCCTGGATTTGGAATGGGAATAGGAACAGTAGAGACTAAGTACTCAACGAATTTAATTTGCATGCATAATAGGATCCATCTAAACTCAAAAACTCCAAAATAACAGGATAGTTTGCAGTGCTTAAGGCTAATTATGTGATTAGTATTTCATTTATTTATTTAAAGGTTTTTTTTAAGTTTATTTATACACTTTGAGAGAGACAGAGACAGAGTGAATGAGGGAGGGGCAGAGAGCAAGGGAGAGAGAGAGAGAGAGAGAGAGGGAGAGAGAGAATCTCAAGCAGGCTCTGTACTGCCTGATGTGAGGCTGGAACTCACGAAACTCTAAGATCATGACCTGAACTGAAATCAAGAGTCAGACACTTAACGGACTGAGCCACCCAGGCACTCCACATAGTATTAATTTTAAATAAATAGTGATTAAAAGTGAAGAATTAGAGTCTTCGTTAGTACAGACTGTTGATTTGAAATGTTCTTTATAATTAATAACATTCTATCTGCTTTGTAGATTAAGGAAACGGGGGTTGGTTTGGTGTGGTGAGGCACTTTGTGGACCCAGCCTGGGGTTTTTGAAGCTTTCCTACCTTTGCTTTATGTCACAAAAATAGATGCTCCATAAAGACTACTTCTGTGTTTCTAGAGTCCAGAATGGTGCCTGGTACCTGGTAGGCATAGGGTTGCCAGATACAGCAAGTAAGAATACAAAATGCCCAACTAAAATTTTCAGATAAACAACAAATACTTTTTTGCTTTTTTAGTATAAATATGTCCCGTGGAGTATTTAGGGGATATCTATATATTGCATAGCAGTTTATCTGAAATTCAAATTTAACTGGGCGTCTGTATTTACTGCATAACCTTAAGGAGCTCAGTAAATATTTGTTGACTTGATTGGCCTCCTCTCACCTGTAAAATGGAACTAACGATAGACCCGCCTCCGAGGTTGAACGGGAGTGAATGAAGCTCCTGGCACACAGTGAGCCTTCAACTTATTTGCTTGCTCCGGGATCAGCTAGCGAGTGGAAAGCCCTTCCACTTTCCAACACAGGAATGATAAGAAGGCCGACTCCGGGACAAATGTACCCAGGCCCTGCCTAGGTTGCCCACACCTGCAGCTCTGGCCAGCCTCTTCCGGGTCAGGTGACCGCGCGCGGTCACGTGACCCGGCCCGAGTGCGGGCGGTGGAAGGCGGAAGTGGGAGCGGAGTTGGGCGCCGCTTCTGTGGCCGCGGCAGGTAGCGAGCGCCGGCGAGATGGGCGCGGGGGGCTCGGCGCGCGGGCGGGCCGGGGGCGCGGGGTGGGCGGCGGGCGGCGGGCCGCGCGTGGTGGGCCGGGGCGGTGCAGCCCGGGCGCCGGGGGGCGGCGGCTTCCTGTGGGAGGGGCCTGGCGCGGCGGTTCCGGCCTCCGAGGAGGGGTGTCCCGGCTCCCGCCCGAGCGGGGTGGGCGCACGGCGGGCCGAGCGCGGGGGTTCTTAGAAGTGGACGCGGAGGCGGCCAGGGTTGCGGCGGGCGTCAGGTCCTGCCGGAAGGGGGAAAGGAGCTTTGGTGCCAGGGATGAAGAGGCGTGACCTTTGTGGAGGGATCGGGACTGGAGGAAGGGGCGACTTGGGACCGAGCTGGAAGGGGGCTCCTGAGAATATGACAAGGAGGGAAAGGAGAAATCAGGAAGAATATGCGGTGTGAACCCCATCTGAGAGTCTCTTTCTTCCTTCTTCTTTGGGAATGATTGTTACACCAGACTTTGATTTGGGTCCCATTCAGTTTTTAAACTTCAGGAAGGATCACAGAATCTTGATCATTTTGCTTTCGTCACACCCACTTTGTCCTGGTTGGGTAGGGTTCCACTTCTTGGGAACCTAGCCCTTCAGATCATCTTTCTTTGAGATTTTCCCAGATCTGATCAACTTCGAGGCTTAAAAAAGGAGTGTGGGCACTTTACTCTGGCCATAAAATGGCTTTTAGCCTAAATTGTTGATCACGACTTAGCCCAGTATTACCTCAGCAACACTGCAGAAATCTTGGACACAGTGTCTCTACTGCTTTATGACTTTTCCTCTTTCTTCAGTTTAAATTATTCAGTTTCCCTTACCTTATGATTGCTTATCTTGACACACTGTAAGTAGGTAGGGTAACTGAGAGGTCTGGGTTGTGTTCCTTTGAATTGTGACCTGGATCATTATTTCGGTATTAAATACCTGTGTTAAAGCTGCTCATCCTTTTTTTCTGCATGCTTACTAAAATTTGCCGAAGTGAAATGAATTTCATGGATGTGATATAACTGGAGTGAATGTTCAAACTGGACAGTCACAGGAGCCAGAGTCGTTTTGGATTACAAGTAGGGGGAAAAAATGACTATGCTTAACAGTTAAAGGGGTGCCTGGGTGACCCCATTGAGTGCCCAACTTCAGCTCAGGTCACAATCTTAGAGTTCTGAGTTCAAGCCTCCATCTGGCTCTCTGCTGTCAGTGCAGAGCCTGCTTTGGATCCTCTGGCTCTGTCTTTCTGCCCTTACCCTGCTAGCACTCTCACTCTCTCTCTCAAAAATAAGTAAACATTTACAAAATTATAAAAAAAACAATGGGGCGCCTGGGTGGCGCAGTCGGTTAAGCGTCCGACTTCAGCCAGGTCACGATCTCCCAGTCCGTGAGTTTGAGCCCCGCGTCGGCTCTGGGCTGATGGCTCAGAGCCTGGAGCCTGTTTCCAATTCTGTGTCTCCCTCTCTCTGCCCCTCTCCCGTTCATGCTCTGTCTCTCTCTGTCCCAAAAATAAATAAAAAACGTTGAAAAAAAAATAAAAAAAAAAACAACAAAAAACGTGAGTTAAAGTTTTTGAAGTATTTGACAAACATTTAAAAATTAATTTCTGTAGCAGCCTTTTGGGTTATGTTGGGAAGGTATTATTCCCATTTCATAATGAGCAAACAGACCTAAGAGAGAGTGGCTTGATTTTTAAAAACAATTTATTGTTTTCTTGTTTCCTCATCTCTTTCTTCCTCCTAGACTGCACATCCTTCAAGGGTAGGGTTCATATCTTGTTTGGCTGCTACCCGAGTGCCTGGCATGTTGTAGTCACTTGGTAAACGTTTGGTGAATGCATGACTTTCTAAAGGTCACATAGCTATAAGCGGAGGACAAGGCTTTTGAACTTGAGACCTAGCTCTTTTGTCAGACTGCCTTGCCATTTTTTGTATTATTGGTCCATGTGGAAATGATAGGCATAGGAAAAAAGCTTGGGTTGGCTTCTTAGTCTCTTTTACTTAATGATGACTTTCTCAGTTACAAACAGGTTATATCAACATCTCATTTAATTTTCACCACGATCCTGTGAAGGTCAGTATTGTCTCTGTTCCACAGATGAAGAAACAGTTTTGGTGGAGTCCATACTTTAGATTCATCCCAGACTAGTGAATGAATGACTGAGCAGGGACTGAAGCCCAGGCCTGTTAGCTTTAGACCCATTCTCTCTCATTTATAGAAGCAATATAAAGTTGTATTTTAAAAGTATTTTTTCAAGTTAAGGAAAAAATAGTATATATATCACACCAGAGATTGTGAATGTAGAATGCAGTTGACGTTTAAAAAGCTACTATACCATAGATGCCTCTTCCTGGGAAAACAGTCTTTCATTCAAGGAATATGTGTGAGTGCTGCTCTGGGCCAGGCACTGTGCTACAGTTGTACTGTCCAATATAGTTGAGTACTAGAGAGATGCTATGAGTACAAAATACACACCAGATTTTCAAGAGTCAGTATGAAAAAAAAAAGGGTAAAAGATGTCATTGATTTTTTTTTTAATGTTATAACAAGCATACTATTAATATAGTATCAATATGTACTATACGCAAAAACATTTTAAGTTTATTGGGTTAAATATAATAATGTAATTGGATTAATTTCACCTGTTTCTTTTTCTTTTTTTTTAATGCTTATTCTTGAGAGAGAGAGAGAGAGAGAGAGAGACAGAGCATGAGCGGGGGAGGGGCAGAGAGAGCGAGACACAACCTGAAGCAGGCTCCAGGCTCTGAGCTGTCAGCACAGAGCCCAATGTGGGGCTGGAACTCACAAGCCACGAGATCATGGTCTGGGCTGAAGTTGGATGCTCAACCGACTGAGCCACCCAGGTGCCCCTCACCTGTTTCTTCTTACTTTTTAAAATGTGTTTCCTTGTGGGTCACCTGGATGGCTCAGTTGGTCTCACAGTTTGTGAGTTCAAGCCCCGTGTCGGGCTCTGCTGTAAGCGCAGAGCCTGCTTCGGATTCTCTGTCTCCCTCTCTTTCTGCACCTCCCCTGTGCTCTCTTGCTCTTTCTCTCTCTCAAAAGTAAATAAAAACTAAAAAAAAAAAAAAAAACCTTAAAAATGTGTTTTCTTGAAAATTAAAGATTATATTGGACAGTGCTAAACACTGGGAATATAATACACAAGAAAAGCAAAAATCTCTGCCCTTGTGGATCTTACAGTTTAGTGGGGCAAGGAGCAATAAACAAGATAACCACATGAAGTGCATATTATATTGTAATGAAGGAGGGAAGTGGCATGTGGTGTGGAGTGTTGGCTGGGGTTGCAGTTTCCCTTAGAGTCTTTAGAGAGAAGCCTTCCTGGGAAGGTGACTGTTGAGTAATGATCTGAAGGAGCTGAGGGTGGGAGCTGTGTCAGTGCTTCAGGCAGAGTTGAGTAGCCCTAAGAAGGAGCACCGCTGGTAGGTTTGTGGGCCAGCTAGGAGGCTACGGTGGCTGGAGGTGTGTGGGTGAGGGGGAGTAGAAGAGTGAGGTCAAAGAGGTGTTGGGGACAATGGGAGAGATGAGCAGGTCATGGAGGGCCTTTTGGCCTATTGTAAGGATGGTGGCTTTTACTCAGTGAGTTGGGGTCACTGGAGGGTTTTGAGCAGTGGAGTGCAGAAGACATACCTTGCTTTTTATCTCAGTCTGGTTATGGTGCAGAGAAAGAGCACAGAGGGGCAAAGCTAGAAGCGGGGAATCAAGTTCCGAGGCTATCACCACGATCCAAGCGAAGGAGGGCGGGGTGGGAGAGATGGAGGTGGTAGAGATGGTCAGGCCCTGGGTATATTTTGAAGTATAGTCCACAAGGGTTGTGGATATAGAATGTGGAATTATCATTAAACTGAAAAGGGGAAGACTGTAGGAGGAACAGGGGTTGGGGCTCAATTTTGTTGACATCGATTTTAACATGTCTAATAGAAATCCAGTGGAAAGTGTGTGGGGCAGTTAGGGAATTCTGGAGACAGGCCTGGGTGAAAGAGGTACTTGTGGAAGTGGTTAGCAGGTGGACAGTGTTGAGAGTTAAGACACTAGGCGAAGTCACTTATGGAGTGGTGTTGATACATATCCAAGAGGAGTGCTTCGTGCAGGAAGTTAAATTTTGTAATAAAATCTCAGGTTATACTGTTACACTACTAGGAATTTTAAACACAGCAAAGCATTGTAGTATATCTTGGTGAACTTGATTTTCTTTCCTTTTCACTTTTCGTTTAAAGATCCTTTTGAAAACAACAAGCTATTGTCAAAAAATTATTATTATTTTTTTTTTTTTACATAGGCTTCATGCCCAAAGTGGGGCTTGAAGTCATGACCTTAAGATCAAGAATCGCAGGCTCTACATTTTGTCAGTAAAATACTTAAAGAGGGTTCTGAAAAAAAAAAAAAAAAAGAAAAAGAATCGCATGCTTTACTGACTGAGCCAGCCAGGTGCCCCACTAATTTGTTTTTTTTTTCCTTGAGGAGCCTACTCTTCAAGGCATACATCTTTGTGGTGCCACTGAAATCAATTTGAGTGCTAATTTCTGGAGTTAGTCTGCCTTTCTGGGTTGGTAACCAATTTAGAGACCTCCAAGAACGATGGAAAGACACAGCCTGGAAGGATGGGTAATGAGTTTTTAATGTTTAAATATTAGTCTTACCTGACATGTATCGAATGCCTATTGTTTGTTGGCTATTCTGTTTTATAGATTTAAAATGGGACCCCACTGAGGTGAAGTGATGTGCGTGAGGTCTTGTAGCCAAGACATGAAAGAGCTGGGATTTGAATCTTGGTCTTCTGAGTTTAGATCTCATGCTTTCATTAGGAGATGTGGTAGTGGATACACGACCATGAACTCCCATTGGAATCAAATTAGTGAGCTGGTTTGGAGTGACTTTGAGTCACTTTGGACTGTTACAGATTCTGGAATTTCTGAGAGGTGGGAATGAAAGGGAAGATCTTGTTTCCCTTAAAAAGAACTAACTGAATCTTTTTTAGAAAGTTCCTGTCCTAGGGCGTCTGGGTGGCTCAGTCTGTTAAGTGTCCAACTTCGGCTCAGGTCATGATCTTACAGTTCGTAGGTTTGAGCCCCGGATCAGGCTCTGTGCTGACAGCTTGGAGGCTGAAGCCTGCTTCAGATTCTGTCTCCCTCTCTCTCTGCCCCTCCCCGGCTTGCACTCTGTCTCTCAAAAATAAATAAACATTAAAAAAAAATTGAGACAAAAGTTCTAGTCCCTTACTTATCCCCACAAGCTTGTAAACACTCAATGATTTAAATCAAGTGTTAATAACTACTTCTAGGAAAATGCCAAACACTAAGACTCAGCAGTCCTGACCTGGGGCAGGTGTCCCCTTCCTCTGGGTCACTCATGCCTTTTGCTTCCCGTTTTGTTGTGAGATCTGCTTTCCAGTCTCTTTTATTATTAGCCTATAATTCCACTGTGCTCCCAAAGATAGGCCCTCCCCTCTGTCTTTCCCTCTCTCTTTTTATGTACTTGGTCTTTGAACGGATGTCATTTGGCAAAGTTCCGTTCTGTTTGATTGTTTTTCAATATGGACCTTTGGAGAGTGGAAGGTAACTCAATGCTGGCTGCAGGAGAGAGGCCAAGAAAGAAGAATTAGTGTTGGAAATAACTGGAAAAGCATGAGAATGTGAAGGAAAGGAGGAATTGTTTTGAACAGACCCTTTTCTTCCACATTTTTCAAGAAGTGAATACCATGGGTGGATCTATAATTATAAATGAGAAGCTCTGCCTGTTTCCACAACTGGCTAATTAAAATTAAAATCTTGGTGCTGGTGAGTAGTTTTTGCTCTTCCCTGGCTCATCTGCTACCTTGAGATCAGTGTTCAGTGGTTTCTTCACTCAAGGCTGAGTCAAGAATTTGAAGAATTGCAGAGCTTAGAATTTTAGCATCAGGAACCAGCTTAGCATGGGGGCACCTGGGTGGCTCGGTCGGTTAAGTGTCCGACTTTGGCTCAGGTTCGTGGGTTCAAACCCCACATCGGGCTCTGTGCTGACGACTCAGAGCCTGGAGCCTGCTTCGGATTCTGTCTCCATCTCTCTGTCTGCTCCTCCCCCATTCACACTGTCTCTCTCTCTCTCTCTCTCTCATATAAATAAACATTAAAAAAAATAAAAAAAAAAGGACTAGCTTAGTTTGTAGTTAATACTTGAAGCACTTACTGTGTGCTGTTTTACTTGACTGAACTCATTTAATCCTTACAGTAATCTTATAAGGTAAGTAACATTATTAGCTTCATCTCACAGATAAAAAATTGAGATTTAGAGAGGGTAAGTAACTTGTCCAGTATCACTCAAAAGCTAGGGAGTGGTTAAACCTATTTACCTCTTCAAGATTGGCTGAAAGGTTTTTGTTGAAGTTGGGCGATAAAAAGGACCAGGTGCTTCAGATGTTCTAAGAGCTGTCGTTTGCTTGCTAAATCTGTGGTTGCTTTCTTTTGCCAAAAGCTTTTGGAAGACTTATTTCACAGGGGTCTCTCAGAGCAAGAAATCCGAGGTCCCAGAGGGACCCTGTGACATTCACCTTTGTATTTCCAGGACTTGGCACAGAGTGGGGTCTTAAGTATTATTGAAACAGTTACCGTGGCTCTGAACTGGGCAGGGTGAGTAAGAGGGTCTGGAAGGGGCTCAGTCAGAGGCTGGCTGCCTTCCTGCAGAAGGTGACCTTGGCCATTATGCTCTCCTGGCTTCAAGAATCAACCCATCCTAACAACCTAAATGTTGAGTTGTCCATCAACTGATGAAGGGGTAAACAAAATGTCATATATCCACATATTGTATAATTCCATGTATTTGAAATGTCCAGAATAGACATTGGAATAGACCATAGAGTCAGAAAGTCAATCAGTGGTTGCCAGAGGCTCCGTGCAGAGAGGAATGAGGGGTGACCGCTAACGGGTATGGACTTTCTTTTGGGGTGATGAAAATGTTATGGAATTAGATAGTGGTGATGGTTGCACTACTTTGAATATACTAAATTGTATGCTTTAAAAGGGTGAATTTATGGTATGTGAATTATATTTCAACAATAATAAAAATAAAGAACCACCCAGTCCTGTTTTCATTGTACCCTCTCTGTTCTGTGGAGATCAAGTGACGATTTCAGTGCAGGTGACAGCAGCTACTGTCCTCCCATCTTCTGGTGTCACGGCACCACACGTTATTCAGCTCTCTCTGTTCCCAGGAGAATACATTGAAACATGTTCTCCCTGCTTTTTTGATCTCAGGTATTTCAAATATTTTAACTAAAAAGGACTATGATAGATCTTTGTTGTCTTTCTGGATATCTCTGGCAACTATGAACCTGTTGGTGGACCTTTGACGTGTTTAATTTTGCTCATGAGAAGAACTAAGTAGTTACTACCTCAACCAAGAGTTTCTTGTCTTTTAACCACTTGTGGATTATAGGCAAAGAAAGCTGGCTTTTTATTTATTTATTTATTATCTTTTTTTAAAGATTTTATTTTTAAGTAATCTTTATACCCGACATGGGACTCGAACTTTCAACCCAAGATCAAGAGTCGCATGCTCTCTGGACTGAGCCAGTCAGGCACCCCTACTTATTTATTTAGTTTCTTATTTAAAATGAAAGGTGTAAGGGCTTTATTTGTTGCCTTCAGTGTGGAGCTGATAATCCCCCCTGCAAGCTGGTAGTTCAGGTTGTACCACAGTCTAACTCTGAGCTGGAGTCCAGCCTCCTTTTTGGTTGTGAGCCCTCCGGAGATACCCTTGCAGGGCCTGAGGCGTGCCCCTGTCACCACTGGGAAAAGGAAGAAATTGGCCGGTGGGGGAAGGGGGAGGGGCCTAGCCAAGCAGAAAAGGAAAGAGGTGGAAAGGAGGAGGGAGATCGTAAAGCTTTCCTGGGAAGACTGGAGATAGGCTGCCTGCTACTCTTCCAGTGTAGCTCTCTTTGCTTCATCCTCTGACTTTTCATTAAAATAGTTAACCCTATTCTTAATCCTCTAAGGCTAATCAATCGCTGTGTCAGTAGTGGGATCAAAAATTGTTTTGAGACAGAGCGTGAAAAATACTCATTTTTTAAAAATAATGAGATAAAGCATAATCTGTTTAGGATTCTCTTTTGTGTCTGGAATCACAACAAAGAAACAGTTTGAGCAAGACCATGGCCCCTGTGACTATAGGGGCTTATTTTTGGGAGGAAGTTACTGTGGTCCTGGGGGAGTTGGGCCTCCAAAGGATGTGTTCTTAGAGGAGGACTTGGCAGTTTCAGCCTGATGGCAGTTGAAGTTAACATCTTCCAAAGCCTTTGTTGCTAATTGTATTAGTTTCCTGCTCCTTATCTGTGTAACAAATTGCCACAAGCCTGATGGTTTAAAACTAAGTGAATGTATTTCTCTACAGTTCTGGAGGCCACAAGTTTGAAATTAAGGGGTCAGGATCAACAGGGCTTCATCCCTCTAGGCTGGGGTGGAGGTGGGGAGGTTGAGGGAAATTCTTTTTTTGCCTCTTTTAGTGGCTCCAGGTGTTTGTTAGCTTGGAGTTGTAGGATTCTGATTTCTGCTCAGTCTTCACATGGCCTCCTGTCCTGTGTCTATGTCTTTTCCCCTCTGTCTCTTAAAAGGACTCTAAATTCAAGGTGATCTTATCTTGAGATCTGTAACTTAATTGCATCTGCAAAACCCTGTTTTCAAGCGAGGTCACCTTCACAGGTTCCAGGGGGTTAGTGCTTAGACATGCCTTTTTGGGTGCTACAATTCAACCCACTACTCTAATTGAATGTAGACGGGATGTTCTTATTAAAATTAAACAAGGACATCATCCTATGACCTGATTTGAAGAGAAGTCTTTTCCTTTTCTGAATTTAAATTTTATTTATGACCAAAATAATACATGCACATAGTTTAAAAAGCCAAATAGCATTACAAGACTTGTAACGCAACAGCATTTCCTAGCTTCACCCCTCTTTGTTCTTGATTCTTGCTCTATAGAGTTCATGACTTTCAACGTTTTTTTTTTTTTTTATGGTATTCTGCATATTTTTGTTTTGTTTTGTTTTGGTTTTTAAGTAGCTCCACTCCCAACATGAGGCTTGAATCTCATGACCCAAGATCAAGAGTCACATGCTCTATTGACTGGGACAGCCAGGCACCCCAACTTCTGCCTTTCTGAGTGACATCCTTATACTGTTATTTTTTAGCTTGTCAGTTTTATTTACTGTCTTTTAACTTACCGAAGGTGAGGATTTAGCTCTCTTTCTGGCCAGCCTCCACAAACACGTATTCTACCCTGATCTTCTGAGTATTCCCACATCACAAGTTTTGATTAAATGATTTATGCTATTATAATTATCAATTTTATTCACAGCTGAGCCACACAGTTTATTAGGATTACATTTCCTTTCATACAACTTTTGTTGTTACTACTTCCTTATTTCCTGATTTTTTCATTTGCATAGTTTTCTGTGTTCCTGTCACTAATTCTGCACCAAACTTTTTCTTTTTAATGTTTGTTTATTTATTTACTTTGATAGCGTGAGAGAGACAGAGAGAGAGAATGCAGGGCGCCTGGATGGCTCAGTTGGTTAATCATCTGACTTTGGCTTGATCTCGTGGTTTGTAAATTCCAGCCCCATGTCGCACTCTGTGCTGTCAGAGCCTGGAGCCTGCTTCGGATTCTGTGTCTCCCTCTCTCTGTCCCTCCCTGGTTCTCACTGTATCTCTCTCAAAAAAATAAACATTAAAAAAAAAAAAAGAGAGACCCTTTCAACTCAGAGTCCTTTATAAGAAAGAGAGTGCCCGGCTGCGCACTCGCGGGTGGGGAGGGGCAGAGAGAGAGAGAGAGAGAGAGAGAGAGAGAGAGAGAATCCCAAGTAGGCGAGCCCATTGTGGGGCTCAAACTCATGAACTGTGAGATCATGACCTGAGCCGAAATCAAGGATGCTTAACTGACTGAGCCACTCAGGCACCCCTGCACCAAACATTGTGATAGAGCTAAAGTTCTCCTTTTTTAAGTGCATCAGATGCATCGTGTAATTTTTCTTCTGTTTTCATTCTTTCATCTAGAGATAACACTTCGTATAAACTCTCTGGTCTGGACTGATTGCTTTCTGGGCTGTTACACTGTAATACCTTGGGATTTTTTCATCATTCATCTCAGAATTCCTTTTGTCTTTCCCATGTGAATCCCCACTATCCATCCTCTTTCTTCTTTACTCTCCTGGAGCACATCTTTCAGTAGCTTCCTGAGGAAAGCAGTTTGGGAGGAATTTTTTTGAGATTACAAATCTGAAAACACCATTATTTTCCAGCCATATTTGATTGATGCCTTTTTTTGGTCATAGAATTCTAGATTGAAAATAATTTTATCTAAAATCTGAAAGCATTGCTTTGGCTTCTTGCATTTAGTATTACTGTCTGGAAGTCTGATGCTGCTCCGATTCCTCTTGTTTGTAAATGTGACAGGAAGCTTGTTTACCCTTTGTTCTCCTGTTCTGAAATTTCATGGCATTGTGCATTAGAGTGGTTTGTTTTCTCATGCATTGTTCTGTGCACTCCTTGGGTTCTTTCTGTCTGGAACTGTATGTACTTCAACTTAAGAAAAATCTTCTGTAACATTTCTGTGCTGATTTCTTTCCCCCTTTTCCCCCTTTTCTATTTCTGGACTTACTCTAAGTTGGACAGTGGACATTTAAAATAAATTCTCTATTTTAAAAAAGTTGTTTTTCTCTTCTTTTTCTTTTGGTTCTACTTTTTAGCGTGTGTCTTCACTTTATCAGCTTTGTTTTTTTCTGTCAGCACTGTCCTTTCTAAGAGCAGTTTCTTATTCTCTGAATCAACCACCCAGCCAGCTTGCCTTCCCACCTTCCCGCCTGCTTGTCTTCCTTCCTTCCTTTATTTATTTATTTTTTTAATTTATTTTTTTAATGTTTATTTATTTTTAAGACAGAGAGAGACAGAGCATGAACGGGGGAGGGTCAGAGAGAGGGAGACACAGAATCTGAAACAGGCTCTAGGCTCTGAGCTGTCAGCACAGAGCCTGACGCGGGGCTCGAACTCACGGACCGCGAAATCATGACCCGAGCTGAAGTCAGCCGCTTAACCAACTGAGCCACCCAGGCACCCCTTCCTTCCTTTCTTCCTTTAAAATTACATTCTGTTCTTGTTTCCTAGGTGCAATATTTTATCTCTGAATTGTTTTGAGGCTATTTTTGATCTCTGTTTCATTTAACTGTAAGCTTTTTAAAAAGAGATATAATTCATATACTTCACAATTCACCGCTTTGAAGTGTTATTTCTGCAAATGTTAGCCTTTTCACAAAGTTTGTGTAGTTGTTACTTACTACTGTCTATTTGCAGAACATTTCATCACCTCGAGAGAAACTTTTTACCCATTAACAGTCACTCCACCCCCCTGACCCTCTCAGCCCTAGGCAACCACTGATCTCCTTTCTCTTTCCACAGATTTGCCTATTCTAAGTATTTTGTATAAATGAAATCATATAATAATCGGGCCTTTTTGCCTGCTTCCTTTTTTTTCTTTTCTTTTACTTAGTGTCAAGTTTTCATAGGTCATCCATATTGCAGAATGAAACAGCACTTCGTTCCTTTTTTCACCAAAGAATATTCTATTGTAAGGATATACTGCATTTCTTATCTATTTCTCAGTTCATGAACATTTGGGTTGTTTCCCCTTTTTTAATTCTGAATAATCCTGCTATGCACATTTGTTCTTTTGGGCATACACCTAGAAATGGAATTGCAGGGTCTTAAAATTCTGTTTAACTTTTTAAAAAATATTTTATCTTCGAGTAATCTTTAACCCAACGTGTGGCTCGAACTCACAATCCCGAGACCAAGAGTTACGTGCTCCACCGACTGAGCCAGCCAGGCGCTCTGATTCTGTTTGATTTTTGAGGAACTGTCAAGATGTTTTCCAAAGTTGTTCACCATTTTTCATTTCTTGCTAGCATTATTTGAGGATTCTGATTTCTCCAAGTTCTTGCTATCATTTGTTCTTGTATACTTTCTGATTTTGGCCATTTTAGTTTGTGTGAAGGGGTATCTCAGTATGGTTTTAAAATGTTAGCGTTTCACTAGTTACCAGTGAGCTTGTGCATCCTTTCATATATTGTTTTTTTTTTTTAATCTCTTCTTTAGAGAAATGTCTGTTTAGATCCTTTGCCCATTAAAAAAAAAAGTTTATTTTGGGGCGCCTGGGTGGCGCAGTTGGTTAAGCGTCCGACTTCAGCCAGGTCACGATCTCGCGGTCCGTGAGTTCGAGCCCCGCATCCGGCTCTGGGCTGATGGCTCAGAGCCTGGAGCCTGTTTCCGATTCTGTGTCTCCCTCTCTCTCTGCCCCTCCCCCGTTCATGCTCTGTCTCTCTCTGTCCCAAAAATAAAAAACGTTGAAAAAAAAAATTAAAAAAAAAAAAGTTTATTTTGAGAGTGAGAGAGAGAGGGAAAGAGAGAGAGAATCCCAAGCAGTCTCCACAGTCCGTGCAGAGCGGAATGTGGGCTCGATCTCACTAATTGTGACATCCTGACCTGAGCTGAAACCAAGAGGTGGACGCTTAACCAGCTGAGCCACCCACCTGCCCCTGTGCATTTCTTTTTAAGTTGTATTATTTGGCTTTTTATTACTGAGTTGTAAAAGTTCTTTATTCTAGATACGAGTCTTATCAGATACATGCTTTGCAAATACTTTCTCTCATTCTTTGCGTTGTCTTTTCACTTCCTTGATGGTCTCCTCTAAAGCACAGAAAATTTTAATTTTGATGAAGACAAATTTATCTTGTTTTTATTTATTTGTGCTTTTCATAGCATGTCCAAGGAACCATTTCCTGACTTAAAGTCATGAAGATTTATGCCTTTCGTTTTTTTCTGAGTTTTAGAGTTTTTGCTCTTATATTTTGGTCTTTGATCCATTTTGAGTTCATTTTTGTATCAGGTGTGAGGCACAGGCCCACCTTCATTCGCGCATGCATACCCAGTTGTGCTAGCACCATTCGCTGAAAAGACTGTTGCTCTTATTTCTGCTGAATTGTCTCGGCACCCTTGTCTAAAATCAATTGGACGAAAAAGTATGGGTTTGTCTGTGGATTCTCAATTTTCTTTACTTGCTCTGTAGGTCTGCCTTTATGCCTGTACTCCATGGTCTTGATTACTGTGGCTTGGTGGTAAGTTTAGAAATCAGGAAACGTGAATCCTCCAACTTCGTTTTTCTTTTTTTTTTTTTTTCAGGATTATTTTGGCTATTCTGGATCCCTTGCATTTTCTTATGCATTTTAGGATCAGCTTGTCAGTTATTTTTTTTCTCTGCCTGTTTTGATATCTGGCTTTTCTGTCTGAGGCTCTCCTCAAATTGTGTTCCTTTCTGCATGAAGTACCAGCAGGCTTAGCTGTGTGCTAGGACTCAAATGAGGGAACGTGAGTGGGGTGGGGGGCCAGTGACTTGTCACAGTTCCTGATGTAGACTTCCACTTATCTTCCTGGATCCGCATGGTGCCTTATCACTACCCTCAGCTGTGCCTGAAATCCTCAGGTGTAGTCGAATCTATCCAGAGTCTAAAAATTAACTCTCCTGTTCAGGTTTAGGGAGGGTGACTGCCTAGCTGAATTGGTGGGGAAGGGGGTCCAGGAACTCTGTTTTCCATACAGGCTTTCACTGGTCTCTCCTGTTTTTAGGCTCACTTAGGTTCTCACTTTCAGAGGTACCTGGTGACCCGGTTATTGACCCTCAGCGCCATCAGCCTGCTTCTCGGCAGCTCTGCCTCCCCAGCCGGTTCAGGCAGTTAGGTTTCAGTTTCAACTCGCTTTCCAGAATGTTGCCTCCCTCTTTAACTGTTGTTTCGTTTTCTGTTCATTTTTAGTGGGTTTGTATTTTTGTATTTCTTTTTGTTTTAAATCTTATTTCTTTTTTTGAGAGAGAGACAGAGAGAGAGCGAACAGGGGAGGGGCAGAGAGAGGGAGAAAGAATCCCAAGCAGGCACCGTGCTGTCAGCACAGAGCTCCACGCGCGGGGCTCAAACTCACAAACCCGGAGATCGTGACCGGAGCCGAGATCAAAGGTCACTTAACCGACTGAGCCACCCAGGTGCCCCTGTTTTTGTATTTCTTTTCTGTCTTTCTGATGGAGTTTGAGAAGGGGACAGACAGAGATAAATATACGTGTTTAATCTGTCATGTTTATTGAGAGCCCCTGGCAGGCTCTCGGGGGAAAAGTTGGTATCATGGAAGGTGGTGTAATATGTGGTCTCCTTGGAACCACTACTGACACAGAGCTCCTTCACTAGATTCTGTTCCTAGAGTTTTATATTCCCCCATTTTTTTCATCTGCATATTTTTCTGTGCAATTTTTCTGCATAATTTTGGTTTTGCCTAGAACATTTGGATAGAGCTAAAGTCCTACTCTTAGTACAGTGAGCTAATTCAGTAACAGTAAACCAGTGGTTCTTACCCCAAATTTATATTAGGATACCCTGGGGGAATTTTTAGATAACATAGCTGACACCACCCTACTCCAGACCAAGCAAATGGGAATCCCTGAGGCTGGGATTTGGTTGTCCTTTTTGTTGGTCTGTTTTTCATACTCCCCAGATCATTCATTCTCGGTGCACAAGGAATCGAGAACCATTGCTCCAAAGCATTTCCTATTTCACTAAGAATAATTTTACTTACGAAGAATTTTTCAAATTCCACTTAATCTCTTACCGCTGTCATTTTCTTCCTCCTTCACTGCCCTTGACATGCGCTGGCCCCTTTTTGTTTATCCTCCCAAGACTCACCAGCACCTCAAGAGCTTCTGCCCTTGCTCTTTTATCTGCCTGGAATGTTCTTCCACTGATATTCTCTATTCCGTCCGCCATCTTCAGGTCTTTGCTCAGAAGTCACCTTCCCAGCAAGACTTTCCTTGTCCACAATTTTCTCTGCTTTCGACTGCCATCTCAAATTCCTGTCCTCCTAAACTGCTTTGTTTTCCTCCGACTGCTGGTCACCTCCACACATCTCTCATTTGGTTTCTGTCTGACATCCCTTGGGGCACATGTCCTCTCCCTATGTTATCAGTCTTTTAGTGTTTGAAGAAGCCAATGGATGGAGCCTCATTTATTCTTTCTCTCATGCCCTTCTTTTCTGTGGGTAGATATGAGTGACCTGTATCATTTCTTTCTCCTGGAAAAACTTCTTTTAAAAATTTCTTTCAGAGCGTGTTTTTTTTTGAGGAAGTCTTTTGTTTATTCCTTTACTTTTGAAGAATAACTCCACTGGCCCCAAAATTCTAGGTTAGTGTGTTTTTTCTTTTAATACTTTAACTATTTCATTCTGCTGTCTTGTTGCTTGTATCGTTTCTGGTAAGAAGTCTGCTGTAATTCTCATCCTTAATCCTGTATAGGTTTGCTGGGTTTTTTTTTCTCCTTTGGCTTCTTTCAAGATTTTCTCTTTGTTTTTGGCTTTGTCTAGATTAAATAAGGTAATATTGTGTGTCCAGTTGTTTGTTTTGTTCTTGTTTTTGGTATTTATCCTACTTGATGTTCTCTGAGCTTCCTGGATTTGGGGCTTGTTCTTGGTTTTTAATTTTGGAAAATTCTTGGCCATTATTACCTAAGGTATTTCTTTTGCTCTGTTCTCTCTTCTTCTGCTATTCCAATTATGCATATTTTTCACATTTTGAAATTATCTCACGGTTCTTGGACTTTTAAAAACATTCTTTCTTCTCTTTGCATTTTCATTTGGGAAGTTTCATCTGACGTATCTTCAAGCTCTGAGTCCACAGCCACGTTGTCTACTGATGAGCCCATCAAGGCATTCTACGTTTATGTTATGCTGTTTTAGATTTCTAGCATTTTCTTTTTTCTTTCTTAGAGTTTCCACATCTCTACTTACATTGTCCATCTGTTCTTGGGTGTTTTCTACTCTTTCCAGTAGAATCATTAACATATTCATCCATAGTTATTTTTGAGAGAGAGAGAGAGAGAGAGAGAGAGAGAGTATGAGCAGGGGAGGGGCAGAGGGAGAGGGAAACACAGAATCCTAGAATCCAGGCTCTGAGCTGTCAGCACAGAGCCTGACGGACATGGGGCTTGAAACCACGAACCATGAGACCATCACCTGAGCAGAACTCAGACCCTTAACCAAAGTCAGACATTCAACTGATTGAGCCAGCCAGGCACCCCCAAAGTTATTTAAAATTCTGTCTGATAGTTTTAAAATCTCTGTTATCTCTGAGTCTGGTTCTGATACTGCTTTGTCTCTTCACACTGTTATTCTTGCCTTTAGGCATTGCTTGTAATTTTTTTTAAAGTTTATTTATTTATTTTTGAGAGAGACAGAGAAAGCATGAGCCAGGGCGAGAGAGAAAGAGAGAGAGAGAGAGAGAGAGAGAGAAGAAATCCCTAGCAGGCTCTGCAGGGTTAACATAGAACCTGAAGTGGGGCTTGAACTCATGAAACTGTGAGATCGTGACCTGAGCTGAAACCAAAAGTTGGATGCTTAACTGATTGAGCCACCAGGAGCCCCTAATTGTAATTTCTTTAAAAGTTTATTTATTTAGGGGCATCTGGGTGGCTCAGTCAGTTGGGTGTCCGACTTCAGCTCAGGTCGTGATCTCACAGTCCGTGAGTTCAGACCCCGCATCAGGCTCTGTGCTTACAGCTCAGAGCCTGGAGCCTTCTTTGGATTCTGTGTCTCCGTCTCACCCTCTGTGCCCCTCCCCTACTCATGCTCTGTCTCTTGCTGTCTCAAAAATAAATAAAAATATTAAAAATTTTTTTTTAAAGTTTGAGAGAGAGAGAGAGAGCATGTGTGTGCATGCGTACTTGCACGTGGGGCAGGGGCAGAGAGAAAAGGAAAGAGAATCTCAAGTAGGCTCCATACCGTCAGTGCAGAGCCTGATGTGGGGCTAGAACTCATGAACCATGAGATCAGAGCTGAAGTCAGATGCTTAACCAACTAAGTCACCCAAGTGCCCCTTTCTTATAATAATTTTTAATTGAAGGCTGGACATGTTGCATTGGGTAATAGGAACTGAGGTGAATAGGCCTTTCGTTTGGGATTTTATGTTAATCTGGCTAGGAGTTGGTTTGTATTTAATGATCGCTAAAACTGTAAGTACCAGAAACTTCAAATTCATCTAGTGTTCTTGTTTTGGTCTCTTGGTTATCTTTGGTCTTCCCTAAAAAGTCCTTTTTTTTTTTTTTTTAAATAAAAAAATTTTAAATAAATTTATTTTAGAAAGAGAAAGAGAGCATGAGTGCGGGAGAGGAGCAGAGGGAGAGAGAGATACTCAAGCAAGCTCCATGCTCTTTGTGGAGCTGGACATGGGGCTCGATCCCACGAACCTGGGATTGTGACCTGAGCTGAAATCAAGAGTCAGACTTTCTTTCTTTTTTTTTAATTAAAAAAAATATTTATTCATTTTTGAGAGAGAGAGTGAGAGCACGTGCAAGCTGGAGAGGTGCAAAGAAAGAGGGAGGGATACCAGATTCTGAAGCAGGCTCCAGGCTCTGAGCTGTCGCGGGACTCGAACCCGCAAACCGTGAGATCATGACCTGAGCTGAAGTCAGATGTGTAACCGATTGAGCCTCCCAGGCGCGTCCCCCAGGAGCTCAAAGTGTGCACCTTTCATCTCTTTTAGGTGTAACCCACTCTTATGACCCATGATATGATAGGAAAGTATGGGGGAGGGGGAGTATTTTGCAATCTTATCATTAAATCTCAGTCTTTTAATGGGTCTTTGTCTCTTGGTTGTCACCTTCACAAGTGTTTATTAACTGTTTTCTCCCCCTTAGGTGAAACAAGAAGGCTAGAAAGGCCTTAGGGAAATTTCCTCCCCCTAGTTAGGATAAAGCTCTGGGTAAAGTCTTTTTCCCTAGAGATGGGCCATTCTTGTGGAGAACATTTGGCATATTTCACAGTGGTTACTTCTTCCATTTCTGAGCCAGGGCCAGGAGGGGATCTTTCTAGGTTCTTTACCAGGATTTTTTTTTTTTTTTCTGTTTTATTCACTGATGTATCGCTAGCACCCAAAACAGTGCTTGGTGTATAAAAGATGCTCAGGAAATATTCGTTGAATGAGTAAATGAATACCTTTCACCCAGGCCCGTGAGGTTCTTTTATGTAGATGTGGAAGAATTTCTCAGACCTAAAATGACAATAAACTGATGACATTTCTCTGAATGAGTAGTCCTCAAACCTAGTGTTTACTTATTGGGTTTTGTGGTGTTTGTGAGCGTCTCTCTAATCTGAACCCTGCATAAAATGGGTTTGTTTTAGAGCGTTTTTTTTTTTCATTTTTTTTGACTGCACCCTTTAGAAAAAAAATGTATTTGATATGACCCAGTATGCATGTACATATAGTATACATTTATCTGAACAGACTTTTCAGGAAATAATACTTTTCCTTATGTTTGATGTACTCATATTTTCTACTCTGTTATATTTCATTTTTAAAACATACTTTTCAAGATTTACATAGAGGATAGGTTCAGAGGACAATATATGTTTCATTTTTTAAAACAAATTTGGGTAAATCTACCAGAGTTAGTTTTGGCTTCCCCCTTCCCCTCCCAATAAATCCATTACTTTCTCCAATAATGAAATTCTTTGTGTGTCTGTAATCTTTGGTGCTATTTTAAACATTGTTCTCTTTCTTCCTCCTTCCTGGCCCAGGCTTATGCTAAGTCAGTTTTTTTGGGGAGCAATTTGGATGCAAGCATTTCCAATTGCTTTTAGCAAGGGAAACAATTCCTTGAGTTCACCACAGTGTTGCTGAGACCGGTGGGCCTCAGGTTTCATGAGATTCCTGTAGTGCGTAGTGGGGATTTGAGACTCATGCCCATTAGGGGCCCTGAGGCAGAAGCTAATAGATTAAAAGTGCTTTTGGGATGGGATCTGACTTTTCTTCTCTAGGAATGGTTACTTTTTAAAATACATGGTTGAAAAGGTTTTACAGTTCAAAATACCTACCTACCTTGTGATGTCAAGGTGCTATTTTCCCTATTGGATCTGGAAAGACAGGCAGAGCCCTGCAGAATAACACTGATTATTGTTAAGAAACAATGGACTGTAATCACGAAAGACATTGGAGAAAGAAAATGTCTTGTCTGCTCTGTTTCTCCTCCTTTCCCGGTTGGCTTTCTTCCTTCTAAGCCTTCTTTGAAATTTATCTGACTGATTTTGTTTTGGGGCCACGAAGTATATAGATCAAGAGGTTTGGGCTTCTTCCCATTTAACAGGCCGTGTGGAAGCTTCCAGTTTCATTCTCTCGAAGTCTCTGGAGTTCAGGCCACGGGCTTAAAAATACTAAAGCTAGTTTAAAACTACCCTACGTCGAGTTGCCTTAGGAAAGAGAGAGTCCCAATAGATGTAAAGATTTTTAAAATGTTCTTTTATTTTTAAAGTCTATGAATAATGGATTTCCAGCTTATAGTGTTTTAACCCCTGTTAGTGAAAGCCCTGAGGCTTAATTTATAATCATTAATCTTTCCTTCATTATTCAAGATACGATCTTTCCTCCCCCCTTAAAATTATCGTTAAACTACGGGAAAGATCAAACATGTAAAATGGTTCAGAGAATTAGATAAAAAATAGTCATAAAAACCACCATCTGGATTTAATGAATATTAACATTTTGCCATATTTGCTTCAGAACTTTTTCTTTAAAAGATAAAATGTTGCGGATACATTTGAAGTTCCCTTGGCCTCGCTCCTCACTCCAGTTCCCCTGCTGCCTTCTGTGCTACCCCAGGGGTAACTTCTGTTCTCACCTCTGTGTGGTTACTTTCCATCCACGTTTTTATGCTTTTATTCCATTTACGTTTGGCCGCAGCAATGTACAAGTGTTTTGTGTAAGTTCAAGTATACACCAATTGCATTATACTACACTTAGGTTTCCCCTGGCTTTTTTTTCCCTTTTAGCATTATAATTTGGGATTTGTACATGAAGATTGAATTCATATATTTCAAGCACTACATAGTATTCTATTTTATAAATGTATCACAGTTTACTCATTCCCCCATTGATGGACATTGTTTACAAATTTTTACTACTAGAAACGTTGTTGTGACGAATGTCTTTGAATATGGCTTCTTCAGCGTGTGTTAGAAGATTTTCTCTTGGCAGATATGTAGGAATGGAATCTTGGGAGGTGCACTATATACGCATCTTTAACTTTATGGAGCTGGCAGGTACCATCTAATATGCCCCCAAAAGTGTGTAAGGCTTCTCACCAGCACTTATTGTCAGACTTCCAATCTCTTGCTAATCTGCTAGGTAGAAAGAGACTTGATTTTTTTTTTTTTAAGTTTACTAATTTATTTTGAGAGAGAGAGAGAGAGCACACGCGCTAGCGAGCAGCAGAGGGACAGAGAGAGGAGAGATTCCCAAGCAGGCTCCACACTGTCAGCACAGAGCCCTGTGTGGGGCTCCAACTCACGAACTGTGAGATTGTGACTCCCGAACTGAAATCAAGAGTTGGAAGCTTAACCCACTGAGCCACTCAGCGCCCCAAAGAGTTGATCTTTTTATTGCTTTTCCCAAACAAATTCAGACTGGGGAATCACAACATCATCCTTTTAAATTTCAGAAAATGATGTTCAAATTCATTCATTCAGGAAACATTTCTGGAGTTCCAGTTATGGGGCAGGCACCATTCTGGATAGTCGGGCTACAGGGCTGACAGATGGGACACACATCTCAGCCTTCACGCAGCTTACATTCTGGGGGGGGGGCTGGGTAGAGAGAGACAATAAATATGATAAATCAATACGATATTAATCATGTCAGTGATAAATGCTAGGGAGGAAGAGTAAAATAAGGAAGGATGGGCCCAAATGTGTGTGGAGAGGTAGGGTTAATAGGGTGGTCTGGGAGCACCTCTTAAGAAAGTGACATTTGAGGGCACCCTGTGGCGCAGTTGGTTAAGCGTCCAACGTCAGCTCAGGTCATGATCTCACGGATCATGAGTTTGAGGCCCGCATTGAGCTCTCTGCTGTCAGCGCAGAACCTGCCTCTGATTTCTGTCTCGGTCCCTCTCTCTCCCCTCCCTGCTCGTGTGTGTGTGTGTGTGTGTGTGTGTGTGTGCGCGCGCGCTGTCTCTCAAAAAGAAATATTTTAAAAAAAAGTGACATTTGAGTAAATGCCTGAGGTAATGAAGGAATAAACCACGTATGTGGACTACTGGGGAAAGAACATTCTAGATGGAAAAGGTGGAAGTCTAAGAGGGGAGCATATCTGGCATGTTCAAGGAACAGTGAGGAGGCTTGTGTAGTAGCTTGAGAGGAGGGAATAAGTGGGGAGAGAAAAGGGATGAGGTCAGAGAGGGGTCTGGACTGTAGCACACAGGACCTCCATTTTCAGGACTTTGGCTTTTGCTCTGAGGTGGATGAGAAGCCACTGGGTGGTTTTGAATAGCAGAGCGATATAATCTGACGTACATATTAAAAAAAAAAATCAATCTGCTGAGTGTACAGATTAGATTGAAGTGGGTGAAGGGAGAAACAACAATCTGGGTAAGAGATCACCGGGCTTTGGACCAAGACACTGACAGTAGAGGTGGAGAGAAATATTTGAACCTGGGAATATTTTAATGGTAGAACCAACAGGCATTATTGACGGATTGATGTGGGGTGGGAGGGAGAAAGGAGAAGCAGGGATGAGCCCCAGGATTTTGGCCTGAGCCACTGGTTGGAAGGAGTTGTCATTAACTGAGATGCGGAAGGCTGAGAAGCACATTCATGGGGGAAGGGGGGATATCAGAAGATCGGTTTTGCCAGTAGACAGAGGGTCTGAGGTTCGAGGGTGAGGTTTGTAGCAGACATACCGATATGGGACACTCAACAAATAGATGGTATTTAAAGCCATGAGACCAGTGAAATAACCAGTAGATGGGTAACGCCTGAGCCATGGGACACCCTTATGTTAGAGGGTGAGGAGGGGAAAAGGAGCCCGCAAAGGGGCTGAGCAGGAGCAGCAGGCCAGGCGGGTGGAAAATCAGGCAGGTATGACTTCTGGAACCAAGGGAAGGAAGCATGTCAAGGAAGAGAGTGATGGATCCATCAGGTCACGTAAGACGAGGACTGAGAATTCACTACCAGATTTAATAACATGGAGCTCTAGTCTTGAGAACTTGATAAGGGTAGTTTCAGTATTGTATTCCCGTATTCCACCATTCCAGTATCATATTGCCATATGCTCCCTGGAACTTTTCAGGGGATTCCACTGCTGTTCCATATGTAAGATTGAAGTAAAATGCTTGTTACAGACCAGTCCAGAAAAAAAACCCAAAAAACAAAAAACTAATCACTTACAAATTTTTTGGACTAGATATATCTTACAAATAAGGCAGATTATTTTGTTTTGGGCTAACATCTTGAGGCACAAAATGATTTGACCTTAGGTATGGAAAATGTCAAAATCATTGTGACTTCACAGTGGCCACATTTCATCCTCACGCAAAGGGCTTCCATTGTTGGAGTCATGCATTGTTTTAAGGCTGAAGAGCTCTTCAGGATTGGAAGTTCAGAGGAGAGATCAGAAACAAAAAGAATGAGAGAAGGTATTAATGATGTTGAATAGAATAGGAATTTCATTGTTTTTGCAGTAGCAGTTCTCAGGGGTGGTCCTTCTACCTCTGGCGGCCCCTTGAGAGTTACAGGGTTTTGCAAGATCAAAATTGTTTTCATAACAACTTTCTTTGCCTTTTTCCTCTGTGATCACATACGCACGGATGGTGCAAAAGCAAAGGTGGGTAGAGCTGTTGTTGCCGTAGCTTGAATCCGGGCAGTGGCACGCCTCTCAGCTTTTGTCACCGTAGTCCTCAGTGGGGCATACTGGGTGAAAGAGAAGAAAACAGTTAGTTGCACTTAAGAATGTACTTGATGGAGCAGTAAAAGTTACCAGTTTTATTAAGTCTTGACTCGTATGCGTGTCTTTTTTAATATTCTCTTTGATGAAATGGAAACTCTGCTCAAGGCGCTTCTGCGTTCTGAACCATAATGGTTACCTTGAGAAAAAGCACTTTTGTGAGTGTTTGAATTGAGAGCTGAGTTCGTTGCTTTTTTTGTGAAATACTATTTTCACTTAACTGAAGTTACTAGATTTGGGTGTTTGGCAGACATTTTCGTGAAGATGAATGAAGTGAGCCTGTCACTTGAAGGAAAACAGCTCACAGCATTTGTTGCCAATGATAAAATATGAGTTTTGAAGTGAAAAGTAGAATTTTGGAACACATATCTACCACTAAGAGCTTGACAGTTTCCCAATACTTAAAGATCTGTCTGATGATATCACTGGTGACATTTCACAAATGTGCTGTTTTTGGATAGTGTATAATGAAATGTGTCAACATTTGGAATATCTGCATAGCTCAGTGAACCAGTATTTTTCAAATGACAAAGGACGCTATTACAAAATTGTATACGATTAATAGATCCATTCCAAATGCAAGATAGACTTATACCTCTAGCCAAGATGGAGTGAGGTAGTGAAGCACACCCCGCATGTGCTTTTTGGCCATTTGTATATCCTTTTTTTTGAACACTTTTTTTTTTTAATTAAAAAAAATTTTTTTGATGTTTATTTTTGAGAGAGAGAGACATACAGTGCAAGTGGAGGAGGGGCAGAGAGAGGGAGACACAGAATCCGAAGCAGGCTCCGGGCTCTGAGCTGTCAGCCCAGAGCCTGATGTGGGGCTCAGACTCACGAACCGTGAGATCATGACCCGAGCCAAAGCCGGACGCTCAACCGACTGAGCCACCCAGGCGCCCCAGGAGCCCCCTTTTCTGAACACTTTTAATGTTTATTTTTGAGCGAGCGAGAGAGAGCATGAACGCGTGCGTGTTTGCACGTGGGGGAGGGGCAGAGAGAGAGGGAGACCAAGGATCCAAAGTGGGCTCCTCGCTGACAGCAGAGACCCCCATGTGGGCCTTGAACTCAAGAACCATGAGATCATAACCTGAGCCAAAATTGGATACTCAACCGACTGAGCCACCCAGGTGCCCCTGTATATCTTTTTTGAAGAAATGTCTATTCACATCTTTTGCTGATTTAAAAAATTGGTTTACTTTGGGGCACCTCGGTTGGTTGAGCGTCTGACTTTGACTCAGGTCATGATCTTATGGTTTGTGAGTTCGAGCTCTGCATGGGGCTCTCTGCTGTCAGCACAGAGCCCACTTTGGATCCTTTGTCCCCCTCTCTCTCTCTGCCCCTCACCTGCTTGTGCTCTCTCTCTCTCTCAAGAAATGAATAAACATTAAAAAATTAAAAATGGGTTAAAAATTTGGATTTTTAGAAAAACGTATTTATTGTGAAAGAGAGCGAGCATCCATATGCACTTGTGAGTGAGTGGGAGAGGGGCAGAGGGAGAGGGAGAGAGAATCCCAAGTGGGCTCCATGCCCAGCCCTGAGCCTGATGCGGGGCTTGATCTCATGAAATGTGAAATCAAGGGTCGGGTGCTTAACCAACTGAGCCACCGGATGCCTCCCTTTTTTTTTTTTTCTTTTTTTCTCAGAGAGAGCGAGCGAGTGAGCAGGGGAGAGGGCAGAGGGAAAGAGAAAGAGAGAATCCCAAGCAGGCTCCACACTTGGCACATGAGCCCAATGCAGGGCTCAATCCCACGATCCTGGGACCATGGTCTGAGCTGATGTTAAGAGTTGGATGCTCAACTGACTGAGCCCCCCAGCCCCCCGCCCCCCTTTTTTTTTATATTGTTGAACTGTGACTCTTTTTTTGAAGGTGTTATTTAGGCTGTCTCCTGTACGTGTTGGTTTAGTAGTCCTGTGTCCTTCCTGGGCTAGCCAAGATCCATCTAGGCCCGTAGTCGTTACAAGCCAAACGCCACCGTGACAGAAGTAACACCAAGTTGCTTGGATATTTATATTTTCTGGACTTCATATCTTTACATTCACATATTAAAATTAATACAGTTCCCCAGTGTCTTACCAGGTACTCTGCAAACCTACTGCTGTGCTTGCCTTGCAGTTTTCTGGTGATGACATGGCATCTGCCAGTTCCAGCCGCGCAGGAGTGGCTCTGCCTTTTGAGAAGTCTCAACTTACTCTGAAAGGTGAGTGGCGCCGTGCGAGGGGTTTGCCCTTTGAGGTCTTAAACACGTCCGGGGCTCTCCATCTCGCCCGGTGGGAGCTGAAGACCCCTCATGATATGACCCCACCCCCACTCCCACTCCTCATCTCTTGTTACTTTTCCACATGTGCTCGGCTATAGCCACACGGGCCTCTTTGCTCTCCGTTGAAGGTGCTGGCCATGCTACCCCCTCTGAGTGTTTGTACCTGCTGTTCCCTCTGAGTGAAATACTTTGGGGCCAGATGTCTACCTGCTTTGCTTCCTTACTTTCTAGAGGTCTTTTTTTTGTTTTTAATGGGCCAACTTCTTTTTTTTTTTTTTTTTTTAAGTTTATTTTTGAGAGAGACAGAGACAGCGCACCTGGGGGAGGGGCAGAGAGAGATTGGAAGACAGAGAATCCCAAGCAGGCTCCACACTGTCAGCATGGAGCCTGATGCAGGGCTCGAGCCCATGAAACTGTGAGGTCAAGACCTGAGCCGAAAACCAGGAGTCAGACGCTTAACCATCTGAGCCACCCAAGTGCCCCTGTAGGTCTTTACTCAAAAGTCACCTTTTTCAAGAGGCCTTCCTGATTCCCCCAGATGCAGCCTCCCCCTCCCCCACCTCCCTCATATCTGTCCTCTTCACTACTGTAGATTTCTCTTCTTAGCTTTGTCACCATTTAACACAGTACATATATTTATTTCCTTCGTTAACTGTCTCCTTCAATAGAATATAAACACCACAAACACAGGGTATTTGTCTGTCTTGGTTACTTCTGATACCGCAGTGATTGGAACAGTGCTGGAAACATATTGGGTTGCCAGTGAATATTGCTTGAATGACAGAATGTAGCTTTGGTAGCCTTAGGTCTGCAGAAGAGCCCTGGGAGATGCCTGGGGACGGGCGAAACAGCACTTGGTATCAGCACTCAGGCCTCTCAGAGGCACAGTCATTTGGAGGCAAAATTGTGTCATCATTTTTTTAATGATTATTTTTGATATGTAAATGTCACTCATTTATTTAATCTATTCACATACTTTAAAATTGTTTCCTTTCCTCTGGCTCCTCAAGTGCCCCTGATTGGAGGAAACTAACATTACCAGTTTCTTGTGGTAGTATTACACATACAGACATATCAAAGGGGATGTAGTTTTGTGATTTTGAGAGCCGTGTTACCTTCCTTGAAAGGAATATTCTTCTAGCAGTGGATGAGAGTGGCTATTTCCCTACATCTTTACCAACACAATGTGTTGTCAGACCTTTTTTCTCTTTGCCAGTCTGATTGGTAAAAATAACTTTGTCAGCATAGTTTTATTTCACATTTCTTTAAGTTATAAATGATGTTTAGCATCTTACCATATATTTAAGGAAACTTGTATTTCCTTTTCTGTGGATTGTGTGTTCATGTCCTCTGCCTGTTTCTTATTTACTTATGGATTAAAAAAAAAAAAGTCTTGATACATTTTCATCATTTTTCTTGATGTCTCCATGGCTGTTCTAGGTCTTTGGAGGGGGGAGAAGCGTTAGAGTGAACTTGATAGAGCTTTGAACTTGCGACTTTAGCTTTTACTACCTTGTCTAGTAATTAGCAAGCCTAGATTAAAACAGAAGTATGTCCATGGAGCCTGGTGACATAATGAAGTCCCTGTTTTGGGGGCCTTATTATTCAGGAACACATAGTGACTTGTAAAGGTTTCTCTGTTTGCCTTTCCTCATTGTGAAATTTTTTGCTCGCGTGGAAAGAGCTAACTTGATAATACAGGTGCATCTCATTATATGTGCATTTAACCTATAGGGAGTCTATAATGCCACTTAGGCAAATGGTTAGGGAGAAAGAGAAAAAGAAATGACAAAATAAATGGTGTGGGTGGTTCCTCCTCTGTTGTGTTTCACTGATAGAGCCTCTAGTGTAATTTGGGAGATGTGACTATGCTGTTCCCTCCCTTGTACCTCTCTGTAATGCAGTCCTAGAGTTTTAAGATACATTTAAAAAATATATCAAGGCCCTTAAACATAAGCGACCTATTTTATCTGATATTTAACTTAAGAAGCACTGAGAAACCAAATACTAAAAAACAGCACAACATGGCTTCAACTGGCCTTTGGGAATCTACAGAAAGACCATCTATCAGACTCTATTTTGTGCCTTCCTGAGAGCTTTTCAAGGGTATAATTTTGGCCATGTGTGATTTTCCCCCCTTACTTGTTAACTTTAAAGGCTAAATCCCATGTGAAGATGTGAAATTGGCATTTATATTTCATTGAGCAGTAAATAAATTTTCCAGATAAACCTGCTCGTATGTTGAGACCTTTATTTTGGCTTGTGTTTTAAGAACAAGAGACATTCAGAGGCACCTGGGTGGTTCAGTTGGTTGAGTGCCCAACTTTGGCATAGGTCATGATCTCGTGGTTGGTGAGATCGAGCGCCACGTCGGGCTCACTGCTGTCAGCATTGAGCCTGCTTTGGATCCTCTGTCCCCCTCTCTCTGCCCCTCTCTGGTTCATTCTCTCTCTCTCTCAAAAATAAAAATAAACATTAAAAAAAGAAACATTCAAAATATCACCCCCCTGATTAATTATATGTTACAAAGGGGAAAATGTATCTTTACAGTGGAGTCACCTGACAGACCCCACATTAACCAAGGGATCAAACTTAGCATCCACAATAGGAGGACAACCTAGTGTGCATGGTGAGAAGTTTGCAATGTAACGTGTGTAGTATTCTTGACAAAAATGTTCAATGTGAATCTCACCACGAGGAAAACAATTTAAGAAATACAGGCTTTGGTGCATTCAATGAGAGAGCTGGTGGAAGTCTTTAAAAAGCATTGTCATGGACAAAGAAGGGGGAGCACTGTAGATTTTAAAAGATTAAGGAGCCAGCGACCAAATGCAATTTGCTCATCTCAGTTGGATCCTGGATTGGGGGAAACCAGCTATAACAACATGTTTGGAACAGTTGGGGAAATTTGGATATGTAACGAGTATCAAATGATAGGAGTGACTAAATTTGTTAAGGTATAATAATGGTGGTGTGGTTAGGTGGGAGAATGTCTTTTTCTCTTTCCTATGCCCAGCATGGGGCTCAAACTCATGACCTTGAGGTCAGGGGTTGCATGTTCTACCAACTGAGCCAGCCAGGAGACCCTCCTTATTATTATTATTTTTTTAATTGAAGTATAGTTAACCTACTGTGTTCTGTTCGTTTCAGGTGTACAGCATATAGAACATCCTTACTTGTATGAATTGCGTTCTGGAAGTATTTAGGGCTGATCAGTCTTGATGTCTACAACTTACTTTCAAGTGGTTTACCAAAAAAGTTTGTGGATATATGCACACTCATGCACATATATAGACATAGACATCACATGTCTGTATCCTGTGCTGTCCAATAAGATAGCCACTACAGCCACATAGAAATTTTTACATTGATTAAAGTTAAATTTAAAATGCAAATCCTCAATCATACTAGCCATGTTAATGGCTTCGTAGCCACATGTATCTCATGGCATTGCATTGGACTGTGCTGGCATAGAACTTTTTGCTTATCATTGAAGATTTTTTTTTTTAATGTTTATTTATTTAGTTTTGAGAGAGAGAGAGAGCGAGCATGAGTGGGGGAGAAGCAGAGAGAGAGGGAGACAGAGGATCTGAAGCAGGCTCTGTGCTAACAGCAGAGAGCCCCATGTGGGGCTTGAACTCCTAAACCATGAGATCGTGACCTGAGCCGAAGTTGGACACTCAACCCACTGGGTCACCCAGGTGCCCCTTATCACTGATATTTTCTTGAATAGCACTGACACAGGCACACACATAGAAAGAGAAAGAAGCAAAGGTGGCCAGATGGCAGTTGCTGCACAGTATATAAGTATTAGTTGTCCTATTCTTTCACCTTTTCTGGAAACTGAAAACTTCAAGATAAAACTACCAATATGTGATCCGAGATTGGGTCCTGGACGGACCAGGGGGAAAAAAAAGTTTCTTTTCTCTTTTGCTATAATGGACATTGATAGGACATTTAACAAAATTTAAATAAGGTCTGTACATTAGATCATAGTTTTAAAGGATGTTAAATTTCACCATGTTGATAATTATACTGTGGTATTGTCAGAAAATGCCTTTGTTCTTGGAAATATGCACTGAAGTATTTAGAAGAAAGGGGGCACAGCATCTGAAACTCACTCTCAAAGTTTCAAAAACAAATGTGAATGTGTACGAGAGGGAGTCGGGGGAGAGAAAGAATAATAAAGCAGATATAGTGAAAAGTTAATATTTGGTGACCCTTAGGTGAAGGGTTTATAGGAATTCTTGGTATTTTTGAAGACCAAAAACAAAACAAAAACAAAACAAACAAACAAAAATACTTAGGGAAAAAACTAGAGGGGCAAAAAAGGAAACACCATGGCAGAGTTGAGAGAATTGGCCGGGAGCTGGGAGACTTGGTTCCCAGCTTAGCTTTTGCCTCGGACTCCGTGATTTTGGATATGTTATTTCCCCTGTATGAACCTTAGTTGGACAACTTTTAAATGAAGGGCTTGAACTTGTTGATTTCAAAGAAACTGTCCAGCTCAAAATGATAGGACTAGAATTATAACTAGTCGGCCCCCTGCTCCACCACCTTAAGGGTCTGGGTGCAGAGCTATGCTCACACCACTAGGTGGCCTCAGTTAACCTTGGTCTGTGTGAAAAGTATTTCGGTTTTCTACTCTGGACCACGTTTCCCGCCACCACAACCTGTTTTTTCCCAGTACCATCTCTTGTTGCTTCTGAATCTTAGCCACAGCTTTTGCTTTTGTTGTTGTTTGCCTTGCTCTCTCCTGTTCTTTTGGGCCGGGAGAAGACAGGCATTGTTAAAAGAATCCAGAGTTAGGTTTGTCCTTTGTCAAGTTGTGGACCCTTACAGGACTCTGTAAGGGAATCTTGATGGAGGGGAGGTCAGTCTTGCCATCATAGGTAAGAAATGCCAGTCCTATGATCTGATTTGGGGCATGGGATAGAGGACATCTTAGATGTGTTCCATCCCAGTGACCTGGAGTTTCCATTGTGGCTGATGTGTGCCATAAGAGACACCTGTCTGGCCCTGGGTGTATGGATACTTGTTTAGCCTGGCTTGCTGCTACCAAATAAACATCAGAAATGCTGCCACATCAAGGATACAAATAGAAAAGGAAATGCAGATGGCTGACAAGCACATAGAAAAAACATTGACCCTCACTAGTAATTGAAGAACAGCAGTAGAACAGATACGCAGAATCTGGTAACGATGTATAGCATGGTGTGGTGTCAGGTTGCCTGGGTGCACATCCTGGTTTGAAGCTCCCTGGCTATGTTTTCTGGGGCAATGACCTAACTTCCCCAAGCCTGCTTCCTCTTGGTTGAGATGGGGGTGGTGATATATTCCCTGCCCCATGGGTTTGTTTAAAGGATGGAGTTAGATGACGTGTGCACAGCATCGTGTCTGTAACAAGTGCTCATTAAATTTTACGTAATTTATATGTTTTTTTTAATCTATCTGATTTGCAAAAAGCAAAAAACAAAAAAACCCTTAATACTCAATGCTATGGTGGTGAAATGAATATATTCATCTACGTGGGTTTATCCTTTTGGCAAAGGAATTAAACTGTTTTGGGAACTTTAAAAAATATTCAGATCATTTGGAGGAAATGCATGCAAATCTGTATATTCATGATGATTTTCCCAGAGTGAAAAATTGAAAGTAGTCTTTTCAGCATTGAAAGAATAGTTAACTAAATTGTGGCATGTCTGTACAATGGGCTCGTATTGCAGCCATTTAAAATTGAGAAGAATTCTTAAAGAATTGGGGGCGTAAGAGATGAAAGTCTGGATTTGCCAACATCTTAATGATAATTATCCCAGAGTTTTCAGGTTAGGAGTGCTTCTTTTCTTAAGCTTCATTTTTTTAAAAAAAATTTGTTGAGCATCAGAAAGAAACCAAAACTTACTTTTTAAACGTAACAGCAGAAAAGAGCAAGAACATCTGCCACAGGGGGGCAGCTGGGAGCCCTCTGACTCATCTTTGACTTTTCTTTCCTGTCCAGTGGTGTCAGCAAAGCCCAAGGTGCATAATCGTCAACCTCGAATTAACTCATTTGTGGAGGTGGCAGTGGATGGACTCCCCAGTGAGACCAAGAAGACTGGGAAGCGAATTGGGAGCTCGGAGCTTCTCTGGAATGAGATCATCATTTTGTAAGAGAAAGTCCCTTCTCTTCTCAGTAACATGGGAGAAAGAGAGAAGGCTCTCCAAGGGGGTTGTGGGAGATCCAGGTTTCCTGTGAGGCCTCAAACTCTTCTGCCTTTGGTACCCAAGGCGCCTCTCTTCAGGTGTTTCTACATCATTGAGCTCACAGAGCACTCATTATTAGCTAGATGGTTACAGGGCCAGCTTTGTGGGGGAAAGGGTGTACGTGAACGTCTTCCTGTTTGAGGTCCTCCCCGCCAAGATGTCAGCTGTATAGTTGATCTGTTTTCTTCTCAGCTGTAGGAGTGACCAGTATGCTTGGATGTGATGAATCAAGTATTTGTTTTCCAGGAATGTCACGGCCCAGAGTCATTTAGATTTGAAGGTTTGGAGCTGCCATACTTTGAGAAATGAGCTGCTAGGCACCGCCTCTGTCAATCTCTCCAATGTCCTGAAGAACAATGGGGGCAAAAGTACGTATGATGATGGGGTGGCCGACATGATTCATCTGTGGGGGGTGGGAGAAGAATTCAGAAGGCTTGGATTTCTCTCACACACCACGGACAGACCCGGTGATGCGGTTTCCTCCAGGACCAGGGGCTGCGGGGACTCTGTTCCCCATAGACGCTGCCCGTGGAGTTTTAGGAAGGCGAGAGCTCTTCTCTGCCTTCACTGTGGGATTCAGCCTATTTTGTCCTCGGGCTCTAGCGCTGGGATGCAGTGATGTGTCACCTTGATCCTTTCTCAAGGATGAATGCTTTCCCTCTGCCTCTGACTCTCTTTTCCCAATCCCGGAGACATGTGACATTTTGAATCAAACTGTCAAATGCCTGCACCCCAAATCATTACTTTCCTAGTCTGAGTCCTTGAATGGAACAAAGAAGCTGCGTGTGTTTGTGTGTTTGTGTGTTTGTGTGTTTGTGTGGAGGGGGGAATGGTGTTACACATAGTGCCTTGTGCTTAGTAGGCACTCAGTGAACGTTTACTGGATATTGGAATGTGCTGGAAGCTGTGTCTTAATTATTCAGGGTACCTCTGCTGCATGGAAATCTAAACCCTAACGTCTATTTATTGCTGCTTGTGGTCAGTGGCATAACCCGTGGCTGTGGTATCTGGACCTTCCCTCATAAAGCCTCTATTGAGAGCGGTACCATATGTGGGGAGGGAACGCCATGGAAAGAAAGGCTCCTTTTTCTTTTGATGTCTGCTGTCTAGAAAATATTTTCTGAAAGTGGAGTTAGCTTAAGAGGGATGTGGGGGTGGGGAGTGTTGAGTCCCGGGTGAGCGCTGCGTGGATTCAAAAGTCTTTTCTTTCTGACAGGCCGCTCGAGTGGTGTTTGAGGTTCCCCTGGTCTTTCCCTTTCTGCCAGGCACCCAGAGATGTGGGGAGCCTGCCGCAGCTTCAGAAATTGCTTAAAACCAGGAATACGCCTCTATTTTAGTTCTGCAGGGAGCTCCCTGATGGTTTCTCTTCTGAGTCTGTCTTTATTTTCTCAAACTCTAGCCTGCCTTTTATAATTTGATTATCGAGGAGGGTTATATTTATCATGTCTTTTGGAGATACACTTGTGGACATTGTCACGTTAGGATCAGCAGCCAATGAGTGTCCTTTCTTTTCTTCTTCATTTGTTCCGTCAACATACCTTTGCTTTTGATTGTAAAAGTAATTGTAGCAAAACTGGAAATTACACACAAGCGCACAGACGTACAAAGAAAATAAAATTCTCCTGTAAACCACAGTGCTTAGTGATAATTGCTAACATTTTGATATGTATTTTTCTGAGCCTTTTTTTCCTGTTGCACATGTATATATTTAAGACATCCGTGAAACAAAATCATGACCATACAAAAACATATTATTTTACAACATATTATTTTACATTTTTTCTCTTTAAAATGTATTAGTATATCTTTTTTTATTTAAACATTTTTTTAATGTTTGTTTTTGAGAGAGGAAGAGTGCATGTGTGTGCTAGCAGGGGAGGGGGACAGAGAGAGGTAGAGAGAGGATCCCAAGCAGTTTCCGTGCTATCAGCGCAGAGCCCGACGTGGGGCTCGAACTCAAGAACCATGAAATCATGACCTGAGCCAAAGTCAGACACCCAACTGACTGAGCCACCCAGGTGCCCCTTTTTTTTGTTCTAAAGTTGTTTATTATTATTATTTTTTTGTAATCTCTATACTCAACGTGGGGCTCAAACCTATGACCACAGGATCAAGAGCTGCATGCTCTTCTGACTGAGCCAGTCAGGTGCCCCTCAGTAGATCTTTATTTACTTACTTATTTTTTTCTAATTGTGATAAAAGGCATGTAACATAAAATTTACCGTCTTAACCATTCCTAAGTGTGCCGTGTAGTGGCAATTGAGTACACGCTTGTTATGCAAGCATCACTGCTATTCATTTTCAGAAGTTTTTTTATAAATGTTTATTTTTGACAGAGAGAGAGTGCATACATGCACGCATGAGCAGGGGAGGGGCAGAGAGAGAGAGGGAGACAGAGGATCTGAAGCAGGCTCTGCGCTGAGAGCAGAGAGCCCACTAAGGGGCTTGAACCCCTGAACTGTGAGATCGTGACCTGAGCCGAAGTCAGACACTTAACCGACTGAGCCACCCAGGTGCCTCATCTTCAGAACTTTAAACTCAAACTCTCTACCCACTGCACAGTTCATTTCTCCTCTTCCCTCCGCCCCGCCCACAGTTCTACTTTTTCTTTTCTTTTTTTTTTTTCAGTTCTACTTTTTGTATGCATCTGACTAGCTACCTCAATTGGGTGAAATCATACAGTATTTGCCCTTTTATATCTGGTTTACTGTACTCGGCATAAGGTCCTCAAGGCACCTCCAAGCTGTAGCATGTATTGGAATCTCCCTTCTTATTAAGGCCAAATAATATTCTGTCCTATGTGCATACCACGTTTTGTTATCCATCCACCTGTCCAGAAACACTTGGGCTGCTCCCACCTTTTGCCTGTTGTAAACGGTGCTGTTATGAATCCGAGCGTACAAATACCTGTTCAAGTTCCTGCTTTCAGTTCTTTTGGATCTGTGCCTGAGAGGCAGAATTGATGCGTCATATGGTAATTCTTTGTTTAATTTTTTGAGGAACCGGTATACTGTTTTCCATAGCTGCTATACCGTAAAATATATTGATACGGAAGCTTTAATTATTCTTCCAAAATGTACTTTTTGATGACTGCCTAGTAGTAGTTTCTCAGGTGGTTGTGTGGAAATTTAAGTTTGGATACTGGGGTAGTTTTAAGTATCTTACAGTCATAAATAATGCTATGGTAAATATATGTAAATATATATATATACATATATATATATATATATATATATATATATATATATATATATATATAAATCTTTGTGTCCATTGCTGATAGTTTACTTGTCATAAATTACTGAAGAGGAGGGTGGCTGGGTGGTTCATTTCATTGAGCGTCCGACTCCTGATTTTGGCTCAGGTCATGGTCCCAGGGTCACGGGATCGAGTCCCGCATTGGACTCTGCACAGAGCGTGGAGTCTGCTTAAGATTCTTTCTTTGTCTCCCTCTGTCCTTCTCCCTGGCTCTCTCTCACTCTGTCTGTTAAAAAAAAAAAAAATTATTGAAGATGGATTTGCAGGGTTTAAACATTTTTCACATATTTGTGACATTTGACACATTGCAAAATTACTCTCCAGAAAAGTTCTGCCAGTTTACCCTCCCATCAGCAGTGGCCAAGATTGCTAGTTTCTGTTGCATCTTGGCCTTTATTGGCTTGATTAAAAAAATATACATACACGCATGCGCGCGCGCACACACACACACACACACACACACACACACACGTATATTGTTTTTGCCTGTTTGATAATTAACGGTATGCCCCATTTGCTTCATCTATTTCTCTTTTTGGTTGTAGTATTTCAAAGTAAATTACAGATGTTCCAGCGTTATATTTTAGATTCTTCAGCCTGCCTCTCGTAAAACACGAGGATATTTTCCTTCTTTGTTATTCTATCGTGTTACATACGTGAACCCATTTATCGTAGACTAGTAGTGTTTGAAGAGTTGGAGCTTCTACTGCTCTTTCAGCTCCTTCAGGCTTCTGACGACCGACTCTGCTGTGACGGTGGAAGCCCTCTTGCAGGGCACCGGCTTCCGTTTTCATGTACGAACCACAGTGCCAGATCCACAGCTCATCTTTTCATCTTAGTTTTGCCACAGCACTCGGCGTGCTGGCTTATTTCAATCTTCTTCACCCTTTTCCTGTGGGAGGCACCATCACGGGTCCTCCATTTACCGAGGATTCTGACCTTCTTGGTGCGTTTAGCCGTGACTCTGCAAATTAGGGCTGAGCCCAGAGAGGAAACAGAAAGGATATTTTTGTCTGTGATTACCATACTATTATCACACCTTGCAATGTTGACATGAATTCCTTATGATCGATCACCTGATGCACAGTACCTGTTCAGTTTCACCTGTTTATCTCTAAGTGTCATTTTCTTTTTTCTTTTCTTTTTTTTTTAATGTTTTTATTTTATTTTTGAGAGAGAGGGACAGAATGCTAGTGGGGGAGGGTTAGAGAGAGAGGGAGACACAGAATCTGAAGCGGGCTCTGGGCTCTGAGCTGTCAGCACAGAGCCTGACGTGGGGCTCAAACCCACAGATCGTGAGATCATGACCTGAGCCAAAGTCAGAAATTCAACCGACTGAGCCACCCAGACGCCCCTCTAAGTGTCATTTTCAAGTTGGTTTGCTTGAACCTGAATTCGGACGAGGTCTCCTCATTGAATTTGGTTGTTATGTCTCTGAAGTTCCCCTAATATCACTCTACCTATATGATTCTGTGATTTATTGAAGGGGATTGAATATCTTTAGAGTGTGTTTATTGCCTTAGTAACGTCCTTTGTTCATTTTTATATCAAAGGGTGCATTTTTGTCTTTTAGTTTTGAAGGTGTTTTATATGTTAAGGCTGTTACTCTTTGTCTTATAATTTGTAAATATCTTTCCAGTTTTTCATTTGCATTTTAGTTTTGTAGATTTTTTTTCCCCTATTTTCCAAAGAGATGTTTTAAACTTGTAGTTGAATCTGTCACCCTTTGTATTTGTAGCCTTTTCCTTTATGAAAGGCTTTCTCCCATTCTGAGATCAGGTAAATAGTCACCTCTAGTTTTTACTAGTTCATTGTGATTTGTTTTTTACATTTAATTCTTTAAGTGATTTTATTTTTGTGTGCAGTGTGAATAGGGATCTAATTTTATTTTACTTTTTGAGTGTTTATTTTTGAGAGAAACAGATATTGTGAGTGGGGGAGGGGCAGAGAGAGAGAGGGGGAGAGAGAGAGAAGACAAGAGGGGAGGGGAGGGGAGGAGAGGGGAGGGGAGGGGAGAGATATTGAGAAAATCCCAAGCAGGCTCCACGCTGCCAGCCTGACTTGGGGCTTGAACGCAGGAGATCATGACCTGAGCTGAAACCAAGAGTCAGATCCCAACTAAATGAGCCACCCAGGTGCCCCAGGATCTAATTTAATTTTCCCCAAATAGTTAACTGATTGATTTAGCACTACTTATTGAATAACCCATCTGTGATTATTATCCCCAATGATTTGGGTTGTTTATCTTCAGCTTATATTAAAAAATGTCTACATATATATACATACACACTTGGGCCTGTTGGGGGATTTTCCATTTCATCTGTTGTTTTATTAGCCTTTTACAATCACTGTCTTAACTGTTGTAATATTACCATGTTTTAATATCTGACTATTTGAATTTCTCTCCTTTTCAAAATCTTCTTCCCTCTTTTCTTTGCATATATGAAATTTATTTATTTATTTTTAAAGTTTATTTATTTAATTTGAGAGCAAGCGAGAGAGGAAAGGGCGGAGGGAGAGAGAGAGAGAGAGAGAGGGGAGGGAGAGAGAATCCCAAGTAGGCTCCGCACTGTCAGTGCAGAGCCTGACCAGGGGCTCGAACTCATGAACCATGAGATCACGATCTGAGCCAAAACCAAGAGGGGGACACTTAACCAAATGAGCCACCCAGGTGCCCCAACACTACCTGAACTTTAATTATTTTGTCAGGTTCTCCTCTTCTTCCTACTTTCTTCCCCTCAAATCCCTTCAGATTTTATTGGAACTCCATCCTATGTAAAGTTCCTTTGTGGAGAATTTCTGTACCTATAATTCCTACCCAGGAACATAGAGTGTCTCTAAATTCACTCAGATCATTTTGAAGTTATCTTTAGATAGACTCTTCTAAATTAAAAAAAAATTTTTTTTTAATGTTTATCTTTGGGAGACAAAGACAGAGTGCGAGTGGGGGAGGGGCAGAAAGAGAGGGCGACCTAGAATCTGAAGCAAGCTGCAGGTTCTGAGCTGTCAGTGCAGGGCCAGATGCAGGGCTCCAGCTCACAAACCGTGAGATCATGACCTGAGCCGAAGTCAGAAGCTTAACTGACTGAGCCATCCAGGCTCCCCAGACTTCTAAATTTAAAAAACCCTTTCAATTTTATTTTCAGTGGGATCTTTTCCTATTAGGTCTCCTAACTTAGTGTTGTTTGTATACGACTATTAGTTTCTGCATGTGTGGGTTTTGTTTTGTTTTTTTTTTCATAATCATTCAATAGCTGAATTCTTAGTATATGTTTTCAATAGCTTCTTTTGGGTTTTCTTGGTAGACTTTGATGTGATTTCTAAGATTGATAATTTTGCTCATATTAGGAGATAATTATGCTTTTTTTTTTCTTGTTAGTTGCTTTGCATACAGCTTCCTCTTTTAGTGGTGATGGAGTGGACATCTCGCCTTTTCATAACCATGCTTCTAATGACTCTTCTCTGGATGTAAAGTTGGGTGTTAGTAAGCTCTTTTTCTTTTTTTTTTTTTTCTCAGTTTAATTAATAATTAATCATTGTTTTTTTGGTTGTTGAATTGTTGTTGTCAGATATCTTTTAAGTAACTGTTGGGATAGTTAAATGATTTTTCTTCTTTCTATTTCTTATATTGATTTCCTAATAGTAACAATCTTAAAATTTCTTGAATACACCCTGTTGCTCATGTTTGATTATTTTTTGAAACTTTTGTAAAGAATTGTTTGTTAGTATTTTATTTGGGGGTTTTCCACTTATATTCACAAGTGGCATTTGTCTGTAGTTTGTACTATTTTTGTCAGCTTTGGAATTGAGGCTTAGCTAATTTTATAAAGTAAATTAAAGCTCTTTCCAACTTCGGGAACAGACTCTATAACTTGGGAATTATCTGTTCCATGAATGCAGGAAAGAGCTCACCCATAAAACCAACTAGGTCTGGCTGCTTTCTCTGAAATAATTCTTTGATGACTTTTTCAGTTTCTTACCCCATAATGATTGGTTTGTTCAGCTTTTCTGGTTCATCTTGCATCAGTTTTGTTAATTCATTATTTTCTGAGAAAAATTGTTTCATGAGATTTTTCAGATTTATTAGTGTGAAGATTTTAAGTAGCGTCCTCATTTTATTATTTATTTATTAAAAAAATTTTTTAATGTTTATTTTTGAGAGAGAGAGAGAGAGAGACAGCACAAGCGGGAGAGGGGCAGAGAGAGAGGGAGACACAGAATCTGAAGCAGGCTCCAGGCTCTGAGCTGTCAGCACAGAGCCCGATGTGGGGCTCAAACTCATGGACCGCAATATCATGACCTGAGCTGAAGTCAGATGCTCAACTGACTGAGCCACCCAGGTGCCCCAGTAGCATTCTCATTTTAAAAATGTTTCTAGGTGGGGTGCCTGGGTGGCTCAGTCGGTTGAGTGTCTGACTTCGGCTCAGGTCATGATCTCACGGTTCGTGGGTTCATGCCCTGAATCAGGCTCTGTGCTGACAGCTCGGAGCCTGGAGCCTGCTTCAGATTCTGGGTCTCCCTCTCTTTCTGCCCCTCCCCCGCTTGTACACTGTCTCTCTCTGTCTCTCAAAATGGAATAAATGTAAAAAAAAAAAATGTTTCTAGGGGCGCCTGGGTGGCTCAGTTGGTTAAGCGTCCAACTTCGGCTCAGGTCATGGGCTCACGGTTCATGGGTTCGAGCCCGCATTGGGCTCTGTGCTGACAGCTCGGAGCCTAGAGCCTGCTTCAGATTCTGTGTCTCCCTCTCTCTGCCCCTCCCCTGTTTGCATTGTCTCTCAAAAATAAATGTGAAAAAAAAATTAAAAGAAAAATGTTTCTAATTTTTCTCCCTTAAAAGTTTTTTCAAATTTGTTCCCAATTTTTTCTTGACTAGCATAAACATTTTTGTTTTAACTTCTGTTTTTTAATTTATTTTTCATAGGACTACTTGGATTTTCAGTTATACCATGTTTTCTAATATTTTGAAAAGTTTACCTATTTATTTTGAGAGAGAACAGGCAAGGGGAGGTACAGAGAGAGGGAGAGGGAGAGAATCTAGCAAGTTCCGCATTGCCAGCGCAGAGCTCGACACAGGGCTCAATCCCACAAACGTGACATCATGACCTTAGCCGAAATCAGGAGTTGAATGGTCAACCAACGAAGCCACCCAGGCACCCCTAATTTCCATTTTTAAAAAATGTTTACTTTATTTTTGAGAGAGAGAAAGATAGAGAGAGAGAACAGGGGAGGGGCAGAGAGAGGGAGACACAGGATCTGAAGCAGGCTCCGTGCTGACAGCAGCAAGCCAACGTGAGGCTCGAGCTCATGAACCATGAGATCATGACCTGAGCTGAAGTTGGACACTCAACCGACAACCACCCAGGCATCCCTTTTTGTTTTTGTTTTTTTCATTTTTCACTTTAACTTTTTTCAACTAGTTGCCATAGATTTTTTTTTTTTTTTCAGTCAGTGAGTTGGTCATTTATAGATTTTTGAGTTGAAAGCTTATAGGGCATTTATTTTTGTCTTGTTGAATGATGAAAACATTCGTGCTTTAAACTTGGCTTTGATTTTTTTCCTGTGGGTATTCACATTTTTTTCTTTTAAGGAAAAGTGCACATACCTTAAGTGGTATAGTTCAGTGAATGTTTACATCTTTTCACATCTGTGTAATTGCTACTCAGATCAAGATACAGAACATTTCTAGGGCCCCAGGAGATTCCTGTGTCCCTGTCAATCAATAACCGTTTGCCTGAGATAACCACTATTCTGACTTCTGTCACTACTTGTTAGTTTTGCCTATTCTTGAATTTTTATCAGTGCAATCATACAGTACATTTTCTTGTGCCTGGCTCATTGTATCTGTGAGAGTCACACATGCTTTTGCAGGTAATACTAGTTTGGGTTTTTTTATTGGGGTGAAGGTTCCTATTATATGACTATACCACAGTTTATTTGATTATTCTCCTGCTGGCAGACATTTGGGCTCTTTCCAATGTTGGACCATCATGAACAAAGCTGCTATGAACATTCTTATACATGTATTTTGCAAGGCACATATATGCATGTATTGAGTGTATGTGTGTGTGTGTGTGTGTGTGTGTGTGTATGTATGTATGTATATATCTCTTAGCTCACTAAGTAGATGTATTTCAGCTTTAGTAGACACTGCCCAACAGTTTTCTACTGGTAAACTCATACCTGTTGCTGTGTTCTGCTCCTTGTTTGTAACTGCTGTTGTGATTTTTCTCTTTGAGCCCAGGGTGATTCAGGAGGGTGTTTTCTCTGTTGCCCAGGGCTTAGGTCATTCATGATGGTCACTGCCGTGCAGCCGCTTTTGCCAGCACCAACCTTAGCACCTCGAGTGTGTGGCTAGGTTGATGAGCAGTGAGGCACGTCAGATCCACATCTGATGGAAAATGTGGATTGTAGGAGGGCGGTGAGCTGTTTTTTTCTTAGGAAAACAAATCTGGAATGACAGTGGCTTAGACGAGTCACAAAACAAGGGCTGTGTTTCATAAAGCCCTTTGTTTACAGCAACTCTGTTTCTGGTGATTCCAAATCTGTTGAATAGAGAAGTGGTTAAGAATACGTAGCCTCTGGAGTCCAACCACCTGGGTTTGAGTTCTGATTCCATTAGCTTTGTGATGTCGGACAGTCACTTCTCTGTGTGTGTTTCCTCACCTGTAAAACATTATTTTGAGATTCAGTAAGCTAACAGTAGTACCTTACACATGTAAGTACTATATAAGTCATGGTAACAGCAGCAGTAGTAGTGGTAGTAATTCTGGCTCCTCTGATACTTTTTTTTTTTTTTTAAAGTTTATTTATTTATTTTGAGAGAGCGAGACAGAGTGAGCAGGGGAGGGCCAGAGAGAGAAAGCATCCCAAGCAGGCTCTGCGCTGTCAGTGTGGAGCCCGACGTGGGGCTCGAGCCCACGAACCACAAGATCATGACCTAATCCGAATCAAGAGCTGGATGCTCAACGGACCGAGTCACCCATGCGCCCCTCCTCTGCTACTTTTCTTCCCAAAGATTGGGAGGTTCAAGTCCTCAAGATGGTGACAGAGACCCTATTTCCTGGTGTAGGACCCCCTTGCCTAAATGCGAGGCAGCCCTGAGGTGGTTCCCAGGGGGTGTTCTAAGGTTCTAAGACTGAACAAGTATGAAAGCCCTGAGGGTGTGGAGCGGCGAGGCTGTCATTAGCATGAGACATTTTCAGCACCGGGGTCTTGGTGCCTGCATTCCTTGGGGAGCCGCTAGGCTGGGGACATGTCCAGATTGGTGTGATACTATGAACACGATTACGTAGGGTGGTAGGTCACAGTATGTTAGGTGACTCCTCTTACTGTGGCCTAGTCTTCCCGAAACAGCTTTTTCTGGGAAAGGGCCTTGATGGGTAGCGCTTGTCCTGCCTGGTGTTTTTTTCCTCCACCAGACGCAGTTCCTTCCTCCATTCGTTGCCTGTTGTCCTCTGGGTGGATTTGGAAGTTGACTAGGAAACCTAGCTGGTGTTTTATGCCTCCCTCTGGCAGAAGGATGCTGTGGTCGAAGGCTTTACTCAAGTCCTGCAGTTGCATAAGGGTCAGCCTTGGCTGACTTTCTGCCAGGACGTTGACCTGGCTGTGGCTGCAGGGAGGACTTGACGCGAAGTACCGGTTTGGCTCGAAAGGACAGCTCTAGTCATCTCTGTGTGGAAGCCGGATGCTGGGGTTGAATAATGATTTTTAAAAACCTTTTTGTTAGAGGAATTTTCAAACATGATCCCCATCACCCAGCTTCGGTGGTTATTAGCATATGTTTCTTCCGCCCCTGTCCACTGGATGATCTCGATTTCTAAGTTGGTAGCAGGTAGTACATAAGTCTCCATTTTCTCTTGTAGCTCTCCTGTCCCTCAGCTGGCCTCATTAACACTGCAGAACTTGTCACTACCAGATTGTTCTCCTTCCAAGGAGGGAAATGTACTTTGAAGTAGAATTAAAAAAAGAACAAACTTGTTATTTTAAATAATTTCAGGGGCACGTGGGTGGCTCAGTCGGTTAAGCGTCCAACTCGACTTCAACTCTGGTCATGATCTCGCAGTTCATGGGTTCGAGCCCTGCATTGGGCTCCGTGCTGGCAGTGCGGAGCCTGCTTGGGATTCTGTTTCCCTCTCTCTCTCTGCCCCTCCCCTGCTTGCTCTCTATCTCTCTCAAAATAAATAAAACTCAAAAAAAAAAAAAAGTGAAAAATAATTTCAAATTCAGAGACGAGTTACAAGAATGGGACAAGGAATTCCCCTGTACTCTGCAGCCAGCTGTTAATATTTTGATACATTTGCTCTAACGTTGTCTCTGTCTATACATATGTCTATAATAATTTTGTGACTCATTTTAAATTATGAACCTTGTTGGTCCCTAAATACTTAGGTGTCTGGTTTTTTTTAATATTTTATTTTTAAAATTATTTTTAATGTTTTATTAATTTTTGAGTCAGAGAGAGATAGAGCATGAGCAAGGGAGGGGCAGAGAGAGAGCGAGACACAGAATCCGAAGCAGGCTCCAGGCTCTGAGCTGTCAGCACAGAGCCCGACGCTGGGCTCGAACTCACGAACCACGAGATCATGACCTGAGCCGAAGTCGGACGCTCAACCGACTGAGCCACCCAGGCGCCCCTACGTGTCTGTTTTTTAAGAAGATGCTTTCTTACATAATCACTGTACAATTAAATCAAGAAAATAACATTTTTGCACTGCTGTCACCTAATTCATCTTTTCTAGTTGTTGCAAAAATGCACTTACAGTGACTTCCCCACGATCTGGGATCCCATGCAAAATTATACATTGCATTTGCTTGTCATGTCTCCTGAAATCTGGGATTAGTTCCCCAGCCTATTTTTGTCTCTCATGACACTGACATTGTTGAAGAGTTCAAACCAGTCTTTTTGTAGAATCCTCTCAACTTGGCTCTGTCTGGTTTTTCCTCAGGATTAGATTCAGGGTATGTATTTTTGGCAGGAACACTCCAGAAAAGATATCGTGTCCTTCTCAATGCATCATTCCAGGAGACTCATGACTCAGCTTGTTTCACTGTTAATGATGTTAACTGTGATCATTTGGTTGAAGTGGTGTCTGCCAGGTTCTCCACTGTAAAATTACTGTTTTCTTTTTATAACTAGAAAGTAATTTATGGGGAGATACGATACTTCGAGACTATGTAAATATCTGTCCTTTTTGCACCTTCACTTATTACTTTTTGCTTTCATTAATGATTTTTTTTTCTGAATCAGTTATTACTGTGATGGTTGCAAAAATCTTTTCCCCCAGTTTTTTTATTCCTTGTATATTTATTAGTTGGCATACTAGCGCAAGGAAGAGCGTTTCCTTTTAGGCATGTAGGTATGTATTATCAGTCTTATGGATTCTTATTTCATTCAGTGGGTCATAATTTATTTCTGCCATTGTTTTGATGCTCACATTATCCCTGGTTTGGCCAGTGGGTGCCTTCTGTATCCTTTTGATGTGTCCTCCATCATATATTATTTCCCAGACATGATCCAGTGTAGATAGAATATACTGTATGATAAAGATGGTGTTGAAAATCAGAATAGGTGAACCAATGGCATTAGGACCATCAGCTAACCAAGTGGCTTTCAAAGTGTGGTCCCCAGATGAGCAACATGGGTGTATCGCCTGGAAACATGTTAGAAATGCAAATTCTGAGGCCCTATCCCAGACCTGCAGAACCAGAAACTCTGAGGGTGGGGCCCAGCAATCTGTTTTAGCAGATTTTCTAGGGAATTCTGATGCACGCTCAAGTCTGAGGAACATAAAGCTAACCACTTGGGGGAAAGAAAATATAGCTAGATACCTTCCTTGTACTGATACTTGTGATAGTTTTCTTCCTTCCTTCCTCCCTCCCTCTCTCCCTCTCTTTCTCTCTCTTTCTTTTTAGATTTTATTTTTAAGTAATCTCTGTACCCAACATGGGGCTCGAACTTACAACCTCGAGATCAAGAGCCACATGCTCCACCGACTGAGCCAGCCAGGCGCCCCGTGATAGTTTTCTTTATTTAGTTTTTTAAACATTTAGCTCTGTAATCAGTCTAGAGTTTATTTTGATAACAGGATGGGGGATAAGGATCTAGTTGTATTTTTTCCTAACTGGATTTACACGGTCTCATTGTTTTCTTCGGAGGGGATGTCAGAACAAGGTTGGACGTAGCTCTTATCACTGGTCTTCTTCTTCAAAACTTTTCTTGGCCCTTGAGCCTTCATTTTTTCTGACACACTTTATATTTATCTAGCTAGCTATCTAGGCAGCTGTCTGGCGCATGTATGTATACACACACACACACACACACATCACATCACATATACACACAGATGTGTGGATATCGATCTCTGTGACTTTATATGGAGTTCATAATGAAACCTCTGTTTCTCGTTCAGTCCCACAGGGTTCCTTCCTAACCTTCCTTTCCATACGAGAGCTCTGGCTCTCCATGTCTTCCGTATATTTACATGTTCTCTCTTTTCTCTAATGTGCACAAAGTTTGAGAATTGTCGAGAATTGTCGCACCCATGGAAGTAGACTTTGAAAAGCCCTTTGCTTATGTTCTCCATTTTCTTTGTTGGTCTCTTTGCCCATGTGTAGCTAAAAAAAAAGGAAGCAAACAGCTCCCTATTTATTTAAAAATCTTATAAGCAGAGGGTTGTTTCGGAACTTTACATTTTCAGAACAGATAGGCCAGTCATGAGGGGTGCACCACCTCCCTCCCTGTTCCGTAGGGATGGAGCATTCTGGTGGGTGGGCTGCATGTCTCAAGGAAGCATGCCTGACAGACAGTGAATGCATTTATTTTAAAGTAAACACAGTGCTGTTTTTCCAGTTTTTCAACGGGAAGATAAATAAAACTACTGATCTTTGGAATCTGCATCACGGGGAGAAGAGAGAAAATGAGAAGAAAAAAAAAATTTTTTTTTTTTTTTTTTTTTTTTGCTCTACAGTTAAAAACAATTTTATATTTATCTTTTAAATTAATTTCTTGTTTTGTTTTGGTTCCCAAGTTTTATTCAAGAACTCATACAGAATATTCCAGGTAAATGAGTTTTAATCCTCATCTTCCTCCTCTTCCTCATCCTGGTTAATCTGGAGGTAATGCAGTTCCTAATTCTCTTTGCTGTTAGCAGCATGTGCTGACAGTCACATAGATTATTCTTCTTCAAATATTTTTTGGCGAGATATTTCAAATACTTTTGGTAAAAGGCACCTCAGAAGTTACAGTAACCTTGCTCTCGCCCCTTTCAGTAGGTACGACCCTTCCATTGAGATTCCCACCTTTGCCACTCACTTCCATTCTCTCTTGAAGAAACTGCTCAAAAGTGGCAGCATCCATGATTCTGTCTTCTATGGGGGTGGGGTGTGTGCAGTCAAGTGTAAACTTCAGAACTCGCTTCTTTTTTTTGCTCCACTCTGCCACAAGCTTTCTAGTGGACTTGTTTCACAATTTCCGAGAAATTGCGTCTTGCTCCCCAGATTGAAAATGTTATTCATTTCTTTGCTTATAAAAATAATGCATGCCTCTAAACCTGAAAACGTTATTGTTGTTTTTCCGATTATTATTATTTTCATGCTGATTGAAAAGAAAGCCAAAAACCATTCTGAATTGCTTTAGTATATATGAGGTATTGTTTTGAATTTGTGAGATATATATGGTAAAACTTAGTCCTCCTGCATGCCTGTGAGGTAGAGTGTATTGCCATCCCCTTAGCTGAGGAAGTAGGCACATGTTACATAACCTGCCCAAGGCCCCGCAGTGGATTTAACCCAGGCCTTTTGCTTCCACAGCCTCTCTGCATCTACTGCCTTCCAAGGTTAAATTCACTTAAAATTTTATTATTTAGAGCTAACCCCGTAAATCGTTTGTTATATATCCACTAATCTTTTTTAGGCGGGGAGGTATGTATAACTTTTTTTTTCCTGAAATGGGAACTCACTCTGCATATTCCTTTGTAACTTGCTTTTTTTCACCCATTTTTTTTTTTTTTAACGTTAATGAAACTGGACCATTTTTAATGACTATAGTATCAGTTTTTTGGGATGAACGCACCATAATTTAACCAATCTCCTATTGTTAGCCTTTTCTGTTCTTTTACTGGTATAAGCAAGAGGTTTTTTGGGGTCATTTCTTGTAAAGAGATCTCTGTGCTCCTGTCCTTTTTTTTTTTTTCTTTTTCTCCTTAAGTCAGTAAATTCCTAGGCATGGAATTGCTGGGCCCAAGGGCGGGCATGTTTCAAGGTTTTTGATGCCTGAGGCCTGGGCCTGCTGCAAGGCCTTGGCCATTTCACATGCTTGCTGAGCGTGTGCACCTGTACCTGGTTCCTGTCTCATGAGTGGTGCTGGGGCCTGTGAACGTTTTTAACTTCTGCCAGGTCTCTTAAGTGAAAAACAATTACGTTTCATCATTTTATTTTATTTTATTTATTTATTTTTTTTTTCAACGTTTATTTATTTTTGGGACAGAGAGAGACAGAGCATGAACGGGGGAGGGGCAGAGAGAGAGGGAGACACAGAATCGGAAACAGGCTCCAGGCTCTGAGCCATCAGCCCAGAGCCCGACGTGGGGCTCGAACTCCCGGACCGCGAGATCGTGACCTGGCTGAAGTCGGACGCTTAACCGACTGCGCCACCCAGGCGCCCCCGTTTCATCATTTTAATTTGCGTCTCTTTTTTTTCCTCCTCTTCCCTTTTCTTCTTGAGAAACTTCCAGGAAGTCTTTTGCCCTCCTTGCCCTGCTTCACACTGCTTCATTCACCTCCCAGGTGTGAAATCTGATGATCATTTCGCATCCTCATCTCACTTGCCCGACAGATTGGATGCAACGAGTCGATCCCTCCTCGAGACCTACGGCTTCCACTTGGTTTTCAGGACACCACACCTGACTGCTCTTCTGTCTTTCTGGCCACTCCTGTTCATTGATCTTTGTTGGTTTACTCATCGCCAGTCTGGAAACATTGGGATACTCCAGGATGGCTTAGTCCTGCATCCATTTGTTCGTTCACACCACTGCCTTTCGTGATTTCACGTGGCATCATGGCTTTAAATTCTGTCTGGACACCTGTATTGTGCCGCTTGGGCCTCTCCCTTGCCAGCCAAGGACTGTGTTTCCAGATGTCTAATTAACATCTTCAAATTAATATGTTAAAAGCCAAGCTACTCACTTGCCCACAGCTTCCTCCAGCTCAGGCAATGGTGATTCGGTCTGACTCGGGCTAAGAACCTTGTGTCTTCCTTGATGTTACTCTTTCTGTTACAACCCGCATCCAGTCAGTGTGTCCCGCCTGCATTACCCTTGAGATATGTTTGAGGACCTGGCCATTTCTCACCCTGAACGCTGCCATCACCCATGTCCAGATCCCTCTTTTCAGCTGTCAGGAGGCCTGTGTTTGTCTCCCCACATCTGCGTTTGTCTCCCTACAGTACACTTTTGAACCTAGCAGCCGGAACAACCCAGACTCAAGCCACATCATATCCCTCCTGCAGTGGTTGTCCCATGCACTGCAAGTACAAACTAAAATCTTCCCCAGGTGACCTAAAAGGCCGTCCCTGATCCTCCTGTTAACTCTTCTGTTATCTCATCTCAACCATTCTCCCCTCGGCAAAGCCTCCTCCTGGCCCCCAAGCCTCCTCGCTCTTCTTCTAACCCATTGCTGTTCTTGCCTTGGCACTGGCCTTCCCTTCTTCCTGGACTACGCTTCCTCATGTGGCCTCATGGCTTTACTCCCTCACCCGCTTCCAGTCTACTCACCTCAGTGAGGCTTTCCCTGGCCATTCTTTATTTTTCGGAAGCATACAATTCAGTGCTTTTAAAAAATTTTACCAAGCTGTGCAACGTTACCATGAACTTTTCCATCACCCCAATAAGATTCCTTGTGCCCACTTACCATTAGTTTTTGTTCCCACCCCCTGGCCTCTGGCAACCATGAATCTGTCTTCCATGTCTGTAGATGTGCCTTTTCTGGACCTTTTGTAAAAATGGCATCGTACAATATGTGGTCTTCGCCAAACTGTCTTAGTTGCGATTCTTCTCTACCCAACATTCCCTGTTCCTTTCCCTGCTTTATTTTATTTTTACCAACATCCCTGTATAATACTGTGTATTTGATCTCACTCCTTGTCCTCTGTAGCTGCAGTGTAAGCTTCATGGGGCAGGCGTTGTTAGATTTTTGTTCACTATCTGTAGATAGATAGATAGATAGATAGATCGATCAACAGACAAAGTATTATATGTACCTAGTTTGATTAGTGAGGATATACGCCTTTTATTGTGACTTAGGTTTTTTGTGGTCAGCGTCATGGCTCCCCTCTGAGGGACCCGGGTCATACCGGGTGTCTGCTCTGGGGAGGCGTCAGGCTGAGTCCGCCTCCAGCCTCCAAATGCAAGCCTTTGTTTGATTTTGCCCCGATCTGCTTGCAGTTGCATCAGTGACTGACTACTGTTTTCCTGATTGGCACCAGATGCCAGGCACCGGGATTTAAAACCGCCTTTAATAGTCTCTGAAAAGGTCTCTGTATGTTGCTTTCCATCATCTGCACCTCGGGCAGATACGGCCAAGCCAGAACCTCAAGGAATTCCCGAAGAAGCCAGAAGCACCCCTCCTCCCCCACCCCCACGTCCCTAGTTTCTCAAAGTTACAGCCGGGCCTAGTTCGTGGCTTTGGTGTCCGCGGAGAGCTGTTTGGAAGAAAAGGTCCTTTTAGCCAGGAGTCTCAAAAGTAAACACACAGGCCCCGGCAGTGAATGTTAAAACAGACCTGCTTTCTGTGTCACCGGCATTGAGGTTGCCTTGTGAAACCTCACTTGAAGAAAGAAGAAAAGCTTTCTGTCAGGAATCCCTTCCCCTGTACGTGGCTGCCTCAGCGTAGCCTGGGGTTTATTGCTGCATCTAGAGTGTTCTGTAAGCCTATCGGTTTTGGAAGTCAGTCAGTCTCCTGGGAACATGTATTTGAGCAAAGAGTGATTTTTTTTTTTTCCCCTCGAAACATAATGACGGCCAAGGCTGGTTCCCCCCACCCCCCTTTTTTTTCCTGGAGGTATATTTGTGACCTTTTGCATTTTAGTCTGTAGTAGGTGGTCAGGACATTTTTTCCCCCCATTTTCGTTTTTTCCTTTTAGATATAATGATTTCTCAGTGTTGGAGCAGGGGTTTGGAGGAGAGGAAATCTCTATAGGCATTTTCTTACGTTTGTGAGACCTGCTGGGAGCAGGGGGTGGGTATGAAGTTTACTTACAAGCATTCACATAGTCAATATTTTTTAAAGTTTATTTATTTTTGAGGAGAGAGAGAGGAAACAGAGAATCCCAAGCAGGCTCTGTGCTGTCAGCACAGAGCCCAATGTGGGGCTCAAACTCACAAATGATGAGATAATGCCCTGAGCTGAAATTGAGAGTCCATTGCTTACAACTGAGCCACCCAGATGCCCCTCACATAGTAAATTTTATTTTTATTTTTATTTTTTTTCACATAATAAATTTTAAAAAATACTTATTTTGAGAGAGCGAGCAAGCAAGAGAGGTGCAGAGAGAGGGAGAGAGAGAGAATCCCAAGCAGGTTCTGTGCTGTCAGGGCAGAGCGTGATACGGGGCTCAAGCCCATGAGCCACAAGATCATTACCCGAACTGAAGCCAAGAGTTGGACGCAAAACCGACTGGGCCACCTAGATGCCCCTCACATAGTAAATTTTTACCTTGAGCTCTGGGCTGGATGCTAGAGATGTGGCAGTGAACAAGGCATGGTCCTGGAATTTAGGGTCTGGGGAGGAAAACGGACAGATGTCAAACAAGTACGGGTGCACACTAGCCTCGTTGTGGTGGACACGATGGAGGGAAATACAAGATGCTCTGGGACTGTTCCACTGAGCACTTAACCTGTCCTGGGAGAGGGGGTGTCAAGGAAGACTTCCCTGAGGAGGCAGCACTAGGACTCCAGAGGCTGAGAAGGGATGCCTCTGAGCATTCCAGGCTGAGGGAACAGCAAATGGGAAGCTTTGAGACAGCAATGAACTTGGTGCAGTCGGGTCACACAGAGATGGCCCTTGGGGCCAGCAGGTCTGGTCACTGAGAGCTGCTCAAGGTTATCACCAAAAAATGGCAGGGAGGAGACACAGGAGCAGCTCTGGAAATACAATGTGAGCCGTGTATGGAATTTAACATTGTCTAGTAGCCACATTAAAAAAAGTGAAAACAGGGGTGCCTGGGTAAATCAATCTATTAAGTGTGCGATTCTTGATATTGGCTCAAGATGTGATCTCAAGGTTGTGAGATTGAGCCCCGAGGCGGGCTCTACGCTGAATGGGATTCCTGCTTGTGATTCTCTCTCCCTCTCTCTCTCTGCCCCTCACGTGCTTGCACTCTTTCTCGCAAAATAAATAAATTAAAAAAAAAATTAAAAAGTAAAAATGAGGGGCACCTGGGTGGCTCAGTCGGTTAAGCGTCCGACTTCAGCTCAGGTCATGATCTCACAGTCCGTGAGTTCGAGCCCTGCATCAGGCTCTGGGCTGATGGCTCAGAGCCTGGAGCCTGCTTCCGGTTCTGTGTCTCCCTCTCTCTCTGCCCTTCCCCCGCTCATGCTCTATCTCTCTCTGTCTCAAAAATAAATAAACGTTAAAAAAAATTAAAAAAAAATAAAAAGTAAAAATGAGAACAAATGTGAAATTAATTTTAATAATGTATTTTATTTAGTCCACTTGTCAACTGGGCGGCTCAATCGGTTAAGCGTCCAACTTTGACTCAGGTCATGACCTTGCAATTTGTGGATTCAAGCCTCACGTGGGGGGCTCTGTGCTGACAGCTCTGAGCCTGGAGCCTGCTTTGGATTCTGTGTGTGTGTGTCTCTCTCTCTCTGCCCCTCCCCTGCTTGCACTCTGTCTCTGTCTCTGTCTCTCTCTCTCTCTCTCTCTTTCTCTCTCTCTCTCAAAAATAAATAAGCATTAAAAAAATATTTACCCCAATATATCCTTAATATTATCATTTTACTATATAATCAATATAAAGAAAGCTATTATTATTATTGAGAAAGAAATCAATATAAAGAAAGACTATTTTGCATTGTGTGTGTGTGTGTGTGTGTGTGGTGTGTTTGAAATCTGGTGTGTTGTTTTACACTCCCAGCACATCTCAGTCTGGACTGGCCACATTTATAGTGCTCTGTGGCCACATGTGGCTCAGGGCTCCCCCCTTGGACAATGCAGATTTAGAGGTTGTTACTAAAGGAAGACTTGAGAAACTTTTCTCCTAAATCAGGTTGTTGGTATAGGACTGTACTATTTGTACAGTTCTAGAAATGTCTCTCATTCCTCTTAAGCCTGCTCCACAGAGGCATAGTGCCACGTCCTAGAGGACCCACGCTGTTTCTCATCAGCCACATAGCATTCTGCTCCTAAACTGACAGCTGTTATAGGCATGAAATGGTGGCCTTGCAGAGAGCCCAGAATCGATGATAGGAAAATGAGACTGTTGCCTGGATATGAGCTGTTTCATTCCCCTTGCAAAAACAAACAAACAAACAAACAAACAAACAAAAAAACCCCTGAAACATTTCTTCTAGTGTTCAAGCCTCTACTTTGCAGTTATTTGAGAACGGCTCCCGCCTGATTGTCCGTTCCAGTCTCCTAGGTTCTCCCAGGGGAGATGGTGTGGCTGCTGCAGCAGTGTTAGGGTTGAACCTCATTCATCTCGTTTGAGTGTATTATTTTCCCTTTTCCTTAAGTGTTCCAGGGTGCTACAAGTATTTTTGTTAGAGTGGGACGCTTATTCTTGTCGCAGAGTGGTATGTTGGAGGGGCAAATGATCCTGCACCAGAGCACGGATGGCACGGTTAGATGGGTGGCAGTCAGTGCCACTGTTAGGTACAGGGTGGGCACTTTCACACTGCTGTCAGGCCAGCACGGCACACATTTCTCAGATGATGTCTGTGCCTACCCTTCTTCCCTTCCTCCCTTCCTCCCTTCCTCCCCGCTTCCCTTAATTAATTAGTGTTTATGCATACATTACATACATTCACTCTCGTGGAGGGGGGCATTCCAGTCAAGGCTGAAGTCACCTTGAACATGCCCCTCCCGCATTCCTAAAACCCCACTGTGTGGATAGACTGCTTCTGTATACGTTTTTAAAGATTCATAGAACACATTAAGTGAGAAATCAAAGGGTACAACTTTTCTAGGACGAAGTCAGTTTTGCACATGTAGTTGTTATATGTATTTGTGCCGGTGTTTGCACGTACAGTGACTTCACACAAGGTTGACAATCGTGAGTTATATCCTGGGGAAGCGATTTGGAATGTGCGTACTTATGGGGCAGGTGTCATATTTTGCCTGTCTGTATTTTCAGGTTTTCATAGTAAGCATGCTGTTGTTATTTTTTATTTTTTAAGTTAATATTATTTATTGTGAAGGCAATATTACATAGTATACATGGGACTTTTTAAAACTTTTTATTATGGGAGGTTTCAAACATAAATGAAATAGACAGAATAGTATAATTAAGTATCTTGTACTTGTTACCCACTTTTAAGAAGGATCAGCATGTCAGATTGTCTTTTGCCTCCAGACCCCACTTTTTGGGGGGAATATTTGAAAGCAAATAATAGATAACATGTCATTTCATTTGTAAACACTTCCTGTATACATGTCTAAGTGATGTGGAAATTAAGAAAAAATATATCCACTATGCATATAATGGAAATTAAAAAATAAAACCTGTGTTTCATAATCTTACTCTTGAAGCACAACTTACAGTTTTTCTCTGCTTAATTTATTTCTTTGTCCCTTTACATATTTATTTTTATGGGATTTTAATAATAGGGTGCATTCTATAACATCATGTTCTTTTTTTTTTTTTTTTTTTTTAAGTTTATTTATTTTGGGAGCGCCTAGGTGGCTCAGTTGGTTAAGCGCTGACTTTGGCTCAGGTCATGATCTCACGGTTCATGAGTTCCAGCCCCGCATTGGGCTCTCTGCTGTCAGGACGGAGCCCGCTTTGGATTGACTTATTTTTGAGAGAGAGTGAGAGCAAGCCAGAGAGAGAGAGAGAGAGAGGCAGAGAGAGAGGGAGAAAGAGAATCCCAAGCAGCCTCTGCACTGTCAGCACAGAGCCTGATGAGGGGTGGAACTCAATGAATCGTAAGATTATGACCTGAGCTGAAACCAGGAGTTGGACACGTAAGCGACTGAACCCCCATCATGTTCTTTCTTTAACTTAACATATGTAGTATGAATAATTTTCCAGGTTCTTGTACACTCTCAATCATCATTAATCCATATCTTCATTGTGGCATATTTCACTCATCTGAAATTATAATTTTTATTTATTTCATTATATTTTAAAGTTTTATTTATTTATTTATTATTATTTAAAAAAAATTTTTTTTTCAACGTTTATTTATTTTTTTGAGGGACAGAGAGAGACAGAGCATGAACGGGGGAGGGGCAGAGAGAGAGGGAGACACAGAATCGGAAACAGGCTCCAGGCTCTGAGCCATCAGCCCAGAGCCTGACGCGGGGCTCGAACTCCCAGACCGCGAGATCGTGACCTGGCTGAAGTCGGACGCTTAACCGACTGCGCCACCCAGGCGCCCCTAAAGTTTTGTTTATTTTGAGAGTGAGAGAGACATAGGGTGGAGAGGGAGAGAGAGAGAGAGAGAGAGAGAGAGAGAGACAGAGACGGAGAGAATCCCAAGCAAGCTCTCTGCTGTCAGTCAGCACAGAGCCTGATGTGGGAGTTGAACCCACGAACTGTCAGATCATAACTTGAGCCGAAACCAAGAGTCAGACACTTAACTGACTGAACCACCCAGGCACCCAGAAATTGTGATTTTTAAAAAGCAGTTTTTTAAAAAGGAGATTTTTTTATTGTGAAGTGATTACCTCAAGTTTAGTTAACATTCATCATCTCAGATACAGAAAGAAGAAAACATGTTTTTCTCCTTTTGATGAGAACTTTTAAGATTTACTGTCCTAGTAACTTTCAAATAGATGAGTATCAAGTATAGTCACCATGTTGTACATTACATCCCCAGTCCTTACTTATCTTGTAACTGGAAGTTTATAACTGCTGCATTTTTAAAAGCAGAATCTTAAACGTAAAAGTTCTCTTCTGGCCAGGCTCCTACATTTTGTATTTAAAGACCATTGAAAAGGAGGTTTGTTCACTGGAAGCCTGCCCCTGCCATGTTTATAAACATGGTTTTGATCCCGTGCCACAGGGAGAGGTGGTGTGGCTGCTGAGGTTCCTTGAGGGCATGGAGAATGGATGAGCTGTTAGGGTGGCTCCGATCTAGGAATCTAGGAATTGCCATTTGTGGGTGTGAGGACTCTCCTTCCCGTTGGGGATGAGGAGCTCTGATGACAAAGCAGCAGTAAATCATGGATTGACCGTTTATTCTAAAGACTTTACTTCCCCATATCTGTATTTATTGCCCCTGAATCACTTAAAAAATTAAAGCATGTGCTACAGCTTGACACATGGTGAGGTTTACCAAGACAGATGTATTCTGTGTTAAAAGGACCCTCAGTTGGTTCAAGAAAGACTCTGGCTCTAATGTACCTTACTCAGTGGATGGCTGTGACGAGTAGCTCGTTCTGAAAAGTACATGCTGTGCGCTTTTTTTTTTTTTTTTTGGTAAGTAAAGGAAAATGTCTGTTCCTGCATGGGCTTTGGCTTTTGGCATGAATCAAAAGAAATAAAGATGATCATGATCGATGGATCTGTCATGTACCGAAATGAGGATGCGTGTGCCTAATGCCTCCTCTCTCTTTCCTCTGGTGGGGGAGCTGTCCCTCTTCCTACTGTCTAAGGACGGATTCTCCATCCATGCTTCGGAGCCCGTGTTTCCTGCCTTCTCAGGAATCCTTCCTTATTTTCCTGCTGCCTCTCTTGAGTGTTCTCTGTCTTTGCAAGGTCATCTTCATCTGTTTGACTGTTAACTGAGTTTCCTATCATTCCGTCTTCTGTGATCACATTCCCGCCCATACCTCTTCTTTTTTTTTTTTTTTTTCAATGTTTATTTATTTTTGGGACAGAGAGAGACAGAGCATGAACTGGGGAGGGGCAGAGAGAGAGGGAGACACAGAATCGGAAACAGGCTCCAGGCTCTGAGCCGTCAGCCCAGAGCCTGACGCACGGCTCGAACTCACAAACCGCGAGATCGTGACCTGGCTGAAGTCGGACGCTTAACCGACTGCGCCACCCAGGCACCCCCCATACCTCTTCTTTATGCATAACCACCACGTGCAGATGACCCATAGGTTTGAATCTCCAACTCAGATCTCTCCTCTGAGCTCCATATTTACGTACCTGCCCACTTTCCTGCTGTCTCCTTGTGGATATGCCAGAAACATGTCCAAATCTGACCTCATCGCCACTTCCTCAGACTTGATCCCCTTCCATTGTTCCATATTTCAATATGTAGACCCACCATTTGTCCAGTTAGGTAACTTAGAAGCTTATGAGTCATCTTTGATACCTCTATCCTCCTTGCCCACTTACTTTGCTAATCTGTTTTCAGGTTCTCTTGGTTTTTACCTTTGCAAGTCTGCAGGTCTGCCTACCTCTTTCGTCTCCACCTCTGCTGTGTTTTCCTTTGGCCTCCTTCTGTCCTTTTTCCAATTTGTGTGCAGACAATGATTTTTGAAATCACAAAGCTGATCTTGTCACACCTTGATGAAAAACCCTTAAGTAGCTTGCTGCTGCTCTTAAGATAGAGAAGAACTTTTCAACATGGCGGACCCACAAGGCACTGCAGTGTATGGCCACCATCTGGATCTTCTACCCCATTTGGATCACAATTCCATCTCTGTTTAGTTTCCTAAATTCATCCAGCTCATTGTGCCACAAGGCCTTTGCACCTGGTGTTTCCTCTGCCTGAAATGGTCTTCCTCTTCACTCCACCCCACCCTTCAACATGCTAATTGTATGCTTGAAACTTCAGAGCACAGTTGAGTTGTCAGTTCCTCAGGAAACTTCCTGATGCACTGATGAGGCTAGCTATCCAGTGCTCATGGGACACTGATGTCTTGCATGGAATCTGCTAATACAGTTGCAACTTTATATTTCTCTGCTAGATTATTTATTTGTTTCTCTCAACTGACTTGTGAGGTTCCTAAATGCAGAGACTTAGTCTGTTTTCATTCTTCATTATAACCCAGCTTCTAGCACAGTGTCAGGCGGATAGTGGATGCCCAGAAAATGCTTCTTGAGTGAATGAACAAGAAAGAAAGAGAGAAAATAAAAATTTACAAATTGGCTTCGTAAAATGAAGCTAATTTCATTTCTAAAGGAGTTAATGGAACCCCCAGTAGACCAAAACTTTTATTTCGAGATCGTTGAGGGACTCCCAGCAGCAGCATACAGAAGAGTCTCAAGGCCAAAATAGACTCTTCCTTGCACCCTGTGTTCTGGGAAGAGCCAGCCAAATCATCAGTGATGGGGGCCGAGGAGAGGTGGGGTGAAGCAGAGTCAACATTGTCACCCCAATAAGAATTCCAATGTTTATGATCTGATGCTAGCTTGCTAGAAAAGACTTTCTCTTGTTAGGCTCTGGCTAAGTTTGGAAGCCAAAGAGACATCATAACAGTAAATCCTGGAAGCCTCTGGCTTCCTTTACTGCAAAGGGAATGTGAAAGAGTGTTCTCTTTAAATCTGGGGTACACTCCATCCTGTGTGTGTCTGAGTTACAGGGAGGCGGGGAATGGAAAGGAGACTATTTACTCTCTGCCCTTCTGGAATTTCCTCCTGTTCCGTTCCTCTGTGCACCAGTGTTTCACAGCTATGTGTAGAATGAACACTGACCTGTTAATGAATGCCCTGCTTATTTTCACTTTCTTTTGATGGGCCTATGGGATTGGGGGGCAGGAGGAGACAGGAAGAAGGTTGTTTGTTCCACTGAGCAGCTCTGTTAAGGCCAAATCAATCACATCTTCATCGGGCTTCCGAGATGCTTGACCTGAGAGTACTTAGCCTTCCTTAAAGGTATCCTACTTTTGTGTCTGGTTTTATTTTTTTCAAATTTCCAGGTAAATCCTTACATTTGTATTCAGAGTTAGGAGGAAAACAAAATAACAAGATTCTTCCTTTTAAAAGATAATGTGTGTACGTGCACATAAGTTTTGGTGGTGTGGGAGCAGGAGGGAGCAGTGATGACAGAAGATTCTGAAGTAGAACGTTCCTTCATACACTGCAGTGAAACTGTCCAGGCAGGAGTTCTGGATTTCATAACTGAATCGCATTAATAGTGGCACATTTTGGCAGTTCTGGTTTACATAGTTTTTTCTTTTGTTGGAAAAAGGAAGGCAACTTCCATGCCCTATTTATCTATACTTATTGGTACCATATGCAAAAAGCATATTAACAAGTCCAAGTCAAGAAAGGGAAAAAGTCACTCTTAGAAAATTATTACTCATCTTTATTGCACATAACTGCTCTTCCCAGTAGGAAATTATTAACCTGAAGCCACTTGCAAATCTGAGGCTTTGAAGTAAAGGAAAAATAAAAGTAGGAGTTACTCCTGAAGCAGCTTGTTTGTACATTCCCTACTTTTTTGTATTTCAAACTGCACATGTGATATTGAATTCTTATAAGAATTTTAGTTGGTTTCATTCACTGTTTGTGCCTGAGGTATGCTGGCTTGAAAATAAAAACTGTTCTGGAAAGTGTCAGGCATACGTGAAAGTGGAAAGAACAGCCCGTGGACCCCTGTGAGCCTGTCAGTCAGCTCCACAGCCGCCTACCAACAGCCATCCCTGTCTCATCTTACTCCTTACCCCAGTCCCCGCTGGGTTGTTTTTCCTTAAACCCCAGGTGTGTTTCATCTGTAAGCATTTTACTTTGTAGTTCTAAAAGATAAGGGCTCCCATAACCACAATGCCAATTTCATACCTAAAAAGCATACTGATAGTTACTGAAATATCATCAGATATCTAGCCCGGCTTTACGTTTCCCCAGTTGTCTTACAAAGTTTCTTTTCTACCATGGGTTTGTTTGAATCGGGATACAAGTAATGCTGATAGGTCTCTTCAGTCCCTTTTAACCAATATATTCTCCTTCCTCTTTTTACCCCTCAGAGTTGATTGTTGAAGAAAATGGACAGTTTGTCTTGTGGTTTCTCACCTTTTAAGGATTGTGCTGTTTATGTTCCTGAAGTGTGTTTTGACATGTTCCTCTGTCCCCCTGTGCCTCCTGTAAACTCATAGGCAGATCAAAATGCTTGATCTGGTTGGGTTCTTCTTTTTCCTTTCTGATGAGGTGGTGGTGCCCAATGTCTGCTGGTCTCTCTTGGCATGCTAGCTTGCCCAGTGTTCTCCTGGCACAGTCCTTGAGATAGCCAGTTAGTACTTAGAATGGAACAGAAGGGCACAGTCCCATAACCGAAGAAGTACATTTGCTGATTGCTGAAGTTATTAGCATGCGCTAACTGGGACCTTGGCTTTCTCAGAGAACTGAAGTCTCCTGCCAGCGGAATATTTTCATTATATATGTTCCATTTGGCCGTAACTGAATCAGACTTCCTCCGGCCATGCTCTGAGTTGGCGCTTTTTGCAGTGCCTGCCCATCATCTTGCCCAAAGCTTTCATTCCAAGGGTCTGGGGGCCCCATGTGCTTGGTGGGAGTCATGGGTCTTTCCTAACACGTGCTAGGGAGGAGGCCAGGGTAGAGTCTTTGTTAACCACTGTGTTCCCAGAAGGTGTTGCCATGGCCTTGGCCCAACCCATCTTCTGCTCCGTCCTGGAATATTGTACTGACTTCCTACCAGGTCTCATGTGCTCCTGCCCTTGTTCCTCCCGTGGCCTGAGTGATAGCACTACAGCACCAGTCACGTCCCTTCCTTGCTCACGATCCCCTAATGGCTCCCAATCTCACATGGAGTAAACTCCAGAGACCTTGCAAGAGCTCCCAAGGGTCTCCTTGTGGCCTCTGGTTACCTACCTACTGCCCTCATGTCCTGCTTTTGTCTTCCCTCGGCCATTCCAGCCATACCAGCCTCCTTGCCATTCCTCACACATGCCAGGCATGCTCCCACGTGGGGCCTCTGCGCTTCCTTTTCTCTCCACCTAGAAGATTCTTCCCCGGATACCTACGTGGCCTCCCCTGCCCCATCCTTCTTTTGGTCTCTGCTTAGTTGTTGCCTTCCCAGGGACATTTCTTCACGACTGCAGGTCCTCCTCCCGCCTCCAGCGCTCACCACCCGCTTTCCTCACTGGTGTTTCTCCTGCACTTGCCACCTTCTAACAGATTATGCAATTTTCTTAAAAAGCAAAAACCAAAAAGCCTGCTTATTGTTTGTGTCTCCCAACTAGAATAGAAACACCCAGGCACGGTGTTTTTGTCTGTTTTGTTTCTGTTTAATCTCAGGGACGAGACTAGAAGGTGCTCGCTCCACGTCCGTGAACTGCGTGACCACAGGTGGAGGGGGCCTGACGAGGTGCGCTTCCTAGGCAAAATCACTGTACCGTACCCGTTCTTCCATCAGTTTCTTGGTTTTTGAGCAGCGCCTCACAAGGCAGCAGGGCGACATGCTGCAGGAGAAAGGCCCTTTGTGGAGTCGTCAGTGTGGCTGTAGTGAAACCCGAGGGCCCCGGAGACCAAGTGGCTAATGCTGCTATTTATAGCTGGGATTCCAGTATATGTTTTCCAGCCACACTTACTCCTTTCAGCCTCCCCGGTATGCTCAGGTCTGTCACTCAATTAACTAATGGTTTCTTTAGTCCCATTATGCATTGTAGGGCTCCCCTGGCTCGGGTATTTTTTTCAAAGAGAATAATGGGGAGTTCTGTTCTCAGAGGCTTCATTTTTTAATAGCCGTGCCAATTTAAAAAAGCCCTTTTCCAACTTTTTTATTATGAAAATTTCAAACCTACAGGAGAATGGAAAGAGTAATACGGCGCACACCCAGAGGCCCTCCACCTAGACCTTGCTAGCACGCTGCTGCCTTTGTTTTGCCGACACGTGTGAGCCTGTGGGTGTGTGCATTCTTTTTCCTGACCATTTGAAGGTAAACTGCAGATACCATGGCACCTCATTCCTAAAAATGTCAGCGTATTCTCCTATAAAACCATCTAAGAATACTTGCATAATTTGCATCTCCCGAGAATGACATTCACGTTGAACCTCAGAAAATTAGCAGTCGTTTCATACATCATTTAATATCCAGTCTGGATGTAAATTTCTCCAGTTGCCCCGGGAATACTTTTCAAGCCGATGTTTGGTAAAACATTGCATGGCATTTGGTGGTTATATTTCTTTAAATCTAGAAGAGTCTCCTTGCCCTTCTTTTTTTTTTTTTTTTTGATAAGTTTTTAAAGATTTTAGTTATTTTGAGAGACAGTGCATGGACCGGGGTGGGGCAGAGAGAGAGGGAGAGAAAGAGAATCCCAAGCTCCTCTGCGCTGTTAGCACAGAGCCCCACATGGGGCTCAATCCCATGAACCATGAGATCATGACCTGAGCCAAAATCAAGAGTTGGGTGCTTAACTGACTGAGCCACCTAGGTGTCCTTTTGCCCGTCTTTTTAGAAAAGAAGCAGTGTAATGACATTGTCTTTTTGAAGAGTCCAGGATATTATATACGTGTCCCATATTCTGGATTTGTCTGATTGCTTCCTCGTGGTATTGTGAATTTGTTTCTCTGTCCCTATATTTCCTGCAAATTGGGAAGGAGATTTAGTGGGTTAGTTGGATTCAGGCTAAATGCTTTTAGAAAGAAGACTTGAAAAGTGATGTTGCGGGGTGCATGAGTGGCCCAGTCGGTTAGGTGTCTGACTCTTGACTTCAGCTCAGGTCACTATCTCACAGTTGGTGAGTTGGAGCCTCTCGTCAGGCTCTGCGCTGACAGCTTGGGGCCTGCTTGGGATTCTGTCTCCCTCTCTCTCTGCCCCTCCCCTGCTTGGTCTCTATCTCTCTCAAAATAAATAAACAATAAACTTAAAAAAGTTACCTAAAAAAAGCGATGTTGTGTACCTCATCCTGTGTCACGTCATGAAGTTTGTGTGTCGGGTGGTCTTGCTGTTAGTGATGCTTCATTTGATCACTTGGCTCTGACAGTGATGGCCAGAGGTATCTCTGACTCTGTCCCTCTTTTTAGCGAATAGAACAGTGGAGTATTATCATCTCCCAAGTTTTGTTGAAGGGGGAAAGACGTCCCTTCCCACTGGCTTTTTTTGAAGATAAAATGTATTTCAGGGCATTGCAAGGTAGCTTCTGAGGCTACTGGTATATAATGACTCTACTGGACATGATTAATGGGTAAACAGAAGAGAAGAGCTAAGTTGGAGCCTTGAGATGAGACCATGTAGAGAAAAAGTCAAGTTACGCCTGTGGCTTCTGTCAGAGGACCATGGCAGTGTGACTGTCAGGAGTTTGAAATCAGCAACAAGAGGCCTGGGCCGCCTCTGCCTTCCCGTTGAGCATTATCATCCCTCCAGAAAGGAGGGGAAGACATGCCCATACTACATTTGTAAAATAATGGGCTTTGAGGCACTAAGAAAGGAATCACGGAACCCTTCTGGAATACTCATCCCAGCACATTTCCAAGGCTGGTGTGCTGAATCCAAAAGGATGGGCATCTTTAGGAAGTGTCCTGGAAACAAGATGAGAAAACGTTCATCTTCTAAGTAGCTCACCTTAGAAGACTTTTTGGAGTTTGTTGCTGCAACCCAGAAAAGGCTCCAAAAGGTCAAGAGAGGCGCAACTTTGCAGTGAACAAGGTAGACCAAGAGAACTGGGACTCTTCAGCCTAGAAACAGGAAAGTCAACAGGGAGATAATAAAAATGACAGCTTATTAGGAGCCCATGGGGTGCTCCTGTTTTCCAGATGGGGAGACTGGTGCTCATGTTAAGTAATTTGCACAACGCTACAAGCACCACGTAGTAAAAGTGAGATTTGAACCCAGTCTCCCTGGCACACGCCCCTCCTGAACTCTGTGCTCCACTTGGGCCCTGGATCTAGGCATAATAAGTAGGCAGACACCCTTGACTTTTCTTTTAAACAATAATAAACGTTTGTTGTCTCCTGGTTTCAGTGGGTCAAGATTTGTGAGTGGCTGAGCTGGGCAATCTGGCCAGGGATCTCTCATGAGGCTGTAGTCCATACATTGGCTGGACCATAGTCATCTGAAAGCAAGACTAGGGCTGGAGGCTTGACTTCCGAGGTGGCTCATTTGCATGTCTGGCAAAGGGTGCTGGTTGTCAAAAGGCCTCAGTTCTTTCCTGACTGCTGGACTTTTGAAGGAACTAGTTTTCAGATTACAAGTGTTATTTTATATAAATATTTGGAACTCACCAAGTTCCTGAGTGAAAGTGACCGAAAATAGCAACAGACTCCCAAGGATTTGGAGAGATCCATTTCAGGGAAGAGAGATTAAGGTAAGGGAGAGACGCTTAGGAGAACTTGAAAACCCAAAGGGTGACTGGTTCCCACATTATTATAGTAGATCCTGATTTGATCCAGACTTTTCCTAAGTTCTTAAAGGACTGTGTCTGTATTTTGATTTGGGACAGGCTTTTTTAGTTGGGGGGAGAGGTTGTTTCTAGAAGGTGCTCACAGAGATACTTATTTATGCATACCCTGCCTTGTTCTAGAGGACCAGGGAGATAGCTTAGAATAATCTAGTGGCAACTCAGAGATAAAATAAAGTGGCGGTTTGGTGGGCGGTGGGTGGGGAAGGAGGTTGGAGTATGTGGCTCTTTTGTAGTCTGGTTTTGTAAGATGTGGGAAGGCCCTTTGGAAATCCTCATAAATGCTGCTCTCTTGGTAATTACCGAATGGCTCCCGAGCAGTAACTGGGTGGAAGCTGCTCTGTGTGGCCGGGCCTGCTGGTGGGGAGTCGGGGGGCGCTTGTGCCGCAGTTTCTAGCCCACGTAGGCTTTGGGGCATCTGCCTCGTGTCAGTTTGTTCCTTTTTTCTGCTGTGGTTCCGCGATTCTTCTTGTTTGCCCACAGGGCTGACTTTGCCTGGTGTCCCAGGGGCTGGGTGACTCCGAGGTGCCTTCCCACCTCGGTTGTAGACCCCCTTTTTGGCTGGTTTATCCTTACGGACTAACCCAGGGCCACGGGACGATTGTGGAGCTGACTCACCTTTATTAAACTTTCATTGCTTAACGTTTTTTCCTCATTTCAAAGTGAGACCTCCTCAGGAGTGAAAATTCAAAACAAGTAATACTTTCTAACACAAGAGAAGAAGCCCCTGCAAATCCTTCATCTAGAGATGACTCCTGATGACACTGCCTCAGGGTCTCCTGACCTGTTTCTCTTTTTTTTTGCCACCATTGTCTGTCTATATGGGCAGGGGGGTTGCTGGCTTGTGACTCCTTCCTCCGGATGCCACAATTTCTCTTTGCTCTTCTCATGGTCCTTCGAGTACAAGCAGACAAAGAAGTCATGGAGAAATTAGGTAGCTAACCCAATGATACACAATGTTTTGAAAAATAGGAGTACAGCCTTTTCCCACCCATCTAATACAACAGTGATGACGATTAGACCTCTTCCTTCCCATTCTTCTTTCCACGCCCCGAGGCAGATTTGAAGATGCAGGAAAATGTTGCTGGGGACGCCAGAGTAGGTTAAATGAGGGCTTACAACTTACCCAGTCTTAACGTGGGGTGCATTTGCTTTACTCCATCCCTGTTGCTTTTTGTGTTCAACAGTGGAGAACACGCAGCTGACCCTGAACCTGCAGACGGAGAACAAAGGCGGTGTTGTCTCGGGCGGTGAGCTGACAATTTTCCTGGACGGGCCAACTGTTGATCTGGGAAGCGTGCCTAATGGCAGTGCCGTGACAGACGGTGAGTGCCGCCCTGCTCCCCAGGGTTGTGCCGGGATGGGGCGGGGCAGGCCTGGGTGGGAGTAGGAGGAGGTGCCCGGGGCTTGGTTCTCTACCAGGTACCTGGGTTTGGGTACCGCTCAGCCAGTCCTGGCCCCCTGATTCCTCTTAAGCAGTTCTTCGCATGATCAAAACTGTGACATGATTTTTTAAGGATAGCTTTCTGATAAGGGACCAAAATAAATGCCAGGTCTTTGTAAGTGTGTTGTACTTTGCGTTGAGAGCAGAGAAAATATCTTTTCATCCCACACGGGCTCTCGAAAATAAGATGTCTTTATTAAATGTTACTTGGGGCCCCTTTTTCTTCCCAATACAGTTAAACTTCCTGGAGGAGCTTGAAGGTGTCTTTTATAAGACAGTATTGGGTGAGAAAGGGGGCTGTGTGTCTTAGAGATTCACACTAGCAAAATAGAGACAGAGGCAGGAAAGTTGGAGTATCTCCCACTCTGTCCTGAATGAGGGCAGTTTGTTTCTTTTGATCTACTCTGAAATTAGTCACCTTTGGATCTAGCAGGAAATTATTTCATGAAGTCTGAGGTCTGAGATGGGCTGGGTTTCTCCATAATTTTTCTCGTTAAATGTGATGTAACTGTGGCACTTTCCAGGCCCCAAACAGGCTTTCTGTAGCTTTGAGGGAGTGAGATTTGAATTCTAATGCAAGGGCAGTAGGGTGGAATCTCAGTGATTGGATGGGCCTTGACTTGAGAAACCTCCCTGGACTGAGTGGTGCTTTGGGAACTTTTGGTGCATGGAGGAAACATGAATTATTCACTCATTCTGCACGTATATCCGTAATTGAGCACCTGGTACGTACTAGGTCTTGGACCAGGTGCTAGCCAGATGGTGGGGGCAAAATTCATATGGTCTCTACTCCTAGGAGCTTCTGATTTACTTGGTGGAGGTGGGAATGTTAGACATGAAACAAGGAGGTGCAGAAATAATTATGTAACTGTAATTGTGACCAAAGCGATGAAGGAAAAATACTGGGTGATATGAGAGTCCCATACTTTCGGGAAGTCTCACTTCAGCTGGGGACCAGGGAGGGTTTCTTTGAGGAAGCTGAGACCCGCCAGAGCTGAAGAGATTAGACGGGCCGAAGGGGAGGTGTGGGGAGGTGCAGGAGTGGGGTAGCTGAGTGAGAGGTCGAGGGGTCCCTTGTGCAGAGGCTTCAAGGTGGGAGAGAGCTCGGCCTGCATTGGGAACAGAGGCGGCCAGGTGGAACGTGGAGAGCAGGAAGGAGAGTGGTGGCTGGTGAGGCTGCAAGGGCAGCTCGGCTCAGACCACCCAGCCGCGAAGGCCTTGGTGAGGACTTTGGACCTCGTCCTAAGAAGCAGAAAGCTGTTGAGGGGGTTTTTAGCAAAACGGTGTCATAATTTGATTTGAATTGAATCTGATTTGGCTTTTTAAGAGCTTTCTGGTTGTGATATGGACGAGTGCAGTGCCCTAATTACTTGCTCCCACTTTGCACGGTCAGCATGGGTTCTGTGTCTCGTGTGGTGCAGCTAAAGTTTATTCAGTGCACAAGGCAAGTTGCTTGGAAGTGCTTGAGGTGTTCTTGAAGGTCTTGGAGAAGAAGAGCTGTTTCCCAGGTTTGAGCGCCTCTGTGTGGGGGCCCCAGTCAGATCTCATCTGGCTGTCCCTCTGCCTGTTCGAGCTGGAGGCTGTGGCTTGCTAGCTGTGGTGGATAACCCGAACGCATGGAGTGAACTTTGTTCCTGAGCCACAATCTCAAACAAACCAGGGCTGAGCTTCTCAATGTTTCTGTCTTTTCTTGTGATGGGTCCTCTGTCTAGGATCCCAGCCACCTTCAAGAGAATCCAGCGGGACAGCTGTCGCTCCAGACAACCGGCACCAGCCCCCCAGCACAAACTGCTTTGGTGGGAGATCTCGGTAAGACAACCTCCCCAACCCCCGCCCCCCCCCCCCCCCCCCGCCCTGCCCCGCTTGTGGACAAGGAGGAGCTGGGAAGGTGCTCAGAGCTATTGGAAAACATGTTGGGAGGTGGCGAGGAACAGTTTATGTTAGAAACTGTTGGAAATTTCCAGAGGGCTTATCCCTGACTCAGTGTGTTAAGGAGGTGCTGAGGGGGGAGTACAGAACTCAGGATTCTCAGAATGGTCAGGGGTTCCTTGTCAGAGATTGGGACTGGCTAAACTGGTTATTTGGTTAAGAGCCGCCAAACAGAGCTTGGCTAGTGTTTTGTGATTCAGGGTCAGCGACCACAGTTATCCTTTTAGGATGTACATGCAAATGTTTAGAGCAATGGTTCTTTGTATGTGAGATTTTCTGTCTGTGCATTTCTATTTTTGGGGGGTGATCCATGGTTCCCTTTGGGCTATTGATTAAGACCTCCTGAACTGGAAGTCTGAATTATATTATACTTATTATACATATCGAGAGTGACTTAATTTACTGCATGCCTGTCTCATACCTGTATTAATGGTGCGAACTCATTTCCTTGGCAACTGAATTCCCAGAGAGGAGAATAGTTTTAGGTATATTAGAGAGGTGGGGAGGAGGGAGTTGGGAACCTGTTTTTATTATTTATCACAGTGTATAAAACCCCCAAACACTTTAAGGAAATTATAAGGAAAAGAATCATATGAGTGCAGTTTGTAAATCGTTATTACCTGCAGAGAGTAGATAAAAAACTAGTAAAAATCTTCTGGAACAAATCCCAGGGATTGGGAATAATGCTTTGAGAAACACAGTATGATTTCAGCCAGTACCCACAGCGTCTCAAATGATCCCTCTTATGACAGCCATCAGCCTCACTGGATGTGGTGGTTTTGAGGGTCTGTACAGTTTCGGTGCCAGGCAGGTGTCAGGAGCAAGAGAGGGTCAGATGTTTAGATCTTTTGTCTGTGGCGTCACTAGAAGCCAGGGTGCCATTTTCCTGTTCTCTTTTCTCCAAGCCTCTGCAAAGGTGTTACCTCCCACCCTGGAGACCATTCACTTTTTCTCGACTCACTAGATGAGTTATAAGTTGGGATAAACAGGCAAGTGTCACAGGGTAAAGACCAGTGATATAATTGGCAAATTTTGTGTCAACAGAGGCCTGAGGAGCGCCCAGAACTAGAGAGAACAGAATCTCTTTGGTAGTGAGCAGCTGGCGGAGAAGAACACCTCAGCACATCACCCGCTGAGAGCGATGCCTTCTTAGCTTTGGCACTAGTAGCTGCCATCTTGGTCTTTCAGCTGACTCGGAAAGTTTGTGTCATATGTGACTGATGTCACTTATTTGGGGGCTGGAAGGCAGAGTCTGGCTCTTAGTAACTTTGGAATTAAGTTCTTGACCTATTTATTGCTCTCTGAAGTTCTCTAGTTAATCTTGAAATTCACATGTCCTAGTAGCCCTTCTTTGTCATTGTTAGTGCTGAGGATTACTGTCTTTTAAGGCAGCAAGCAGACTTCCAACAGAAAACTGGATGCATTTTTGCCCATCACACGTGGTAGACATTCGATTCTGGTTAATTATTGGTGGGCAGAGTGCCTTCCAAGTAGCTGGGGCTGTGTGGGCATCCACATTGGCCTGCTAAGCTCCTGTAGCCTTTTCTACACATGGCCTCTGAGTTTTCACAGGCCTCTGCCTTCTAAGTATTTATTCTGTGTTCACATGGAGCCTGCTGCCGTTCAATAGCAAACACTTGTGAAAGGATCATCTGAAGGCAGTGTCTTCTGTGTCCCTGAGAACTCCTTTCCCCCGTTGCTGCCGCACTTCAGGAGATGGCGTGCACGAGCAGTGGTAGCGGGGTAGTTGACTGGACAAGGGTGCGGGGCTTTGAAATCAGAAAATACAGATTGAATCCTGGCCTCTCATTTACTTGCTGTGTGATATCGGACGAGCCGCTAAACCTCTCAGCACCTCAGTTTTTTTCACATGTGAAATGGGGATATCGCCTGCCTCAAAAGCTCATTGTAGGAAATAACGGAGTTGGGCTATGTCAGTGTGAGGGCTTGCCTATGGGGCGTGCTCAGGGAGAGTGGTGGGAGGTTCCTTTGCTCTGGAGAGTCTGTTGTATGCCCCTCCTGACCCCCAAAGCTGGGAAGTGTGGCATGGCTGATTATTTTTGCATCAAGGACTGTAGTTAGGAGGGTGATGAATGAAACCTTCAGGATTCAAGGACAATCCTCCGCTGTCCTTGGTTTCCTGGGGCAGGGAGGATGGGCTTCTCCCTGCTGCCTCTGGACTAAATGTTTAGCCTTTGCTGTCTGATGGGTAGGTTTTTCCTGGACTTGGGGGCCACTCACCATGATCAAGGATGCTCTGATGTGCCCAGAAAGGTTAAGACTGCAGTGTCAAACAGCTGTTTCCTCTCCTTTCTCCTACTTTATTAAGGTTTAGAACCAGAACCATGTAAGGGTTTTACTTAGAGGTTCATCTACCCAAGTTCATCCAGCAAAGGGACCATTTGCTTGCCAAGCATGACCTCCAAGCTCTTTGAGTGGGATTTATCCACTCTTTAAGAATAATTGGGTGAAACATCTCTAGTTATTTTACCATCTGGTCTGCCACATGGCAGCCAGCATGGGATTGCCACCAACGACCCATGTGGCATAACTTGATTTATAGACACACCATATTAGTGTGCAGTGCGTGGGTCTGGTTGAATAAAGAATGCATTAATGTCATAAATTGTGTGTAGTCTTAGAATGAAATATTATCCCATAGTAAAAATGGGGTGAAAGATAGTTGCCTCAATATGGGGGAATCTCAGAAACATAGTGTTGAACAAGAGGAGCAGGCCACTGGGGGGCAAAATATAGTATGATGTAATTTATATAAAGTTAAAAAATGTCAAACTAAACCACATATATTTTTTAATGGATACCTCCATGGGGAGTAAAGCAATGAAAGAATGAAAAGGAATAATTAGCCCTGAATTCAGTAGAATGGTTATCGTTGTAGGGGCGGAGATGGGTAAAGTAAGGAAACTTGGAAACTTCATGGCACCGTGAATGTGGGGGGTGGGTCCTCGAGTGTTCATCTTCCTTTTCTTCTTAGAACCAAACATATATTTAATATATTCCTTTGTTTACCTGGCATATTTCACAATAAAAAAGTAAAAAGCAGCCTCTGTCATCCTGAGAAAACTGACCAGCGATGGTATTAGGTTGGAGAAACTGTTGTTTGCTGTTGAGGCAGACAGATTTCAGAATTTAGGATTTCTCCAGGCTCAGTAATGGCCACTTACTTCTTCCGTGCAGTCTGGCTTTGTAACATTGGCCAATGATTCTAAGTCAGTGATCCACATTGGCCTCAGAGGTTATGCTCCTGTCCTGTTCCAACTCTCTCCCAGGCTTGAGAGCTGAGTTTGGGAGTTGGGGGAGTGGGTTCCAGATGAAGGCTGGCCACTGCCAGGTAACGTGTCAGAACGGCACTAATCTTGGTGGGCTGAGAGGGCTGGTCTAACACTCCTCGGCGTTTGACTGGAGTGGGGGCGATTACGTGGCTTACCCTGGACTCTGTCAGCGTGCCATGCTACGCTGCATCCTCAGCCAGTGTTCCTCATTCCAGTCCGACAGTGGTGAGCGCCTGGTGTGCAAAGGAGCCCCCTGGGAGAGTGTGTGCTGGCTGGCACAGGGAGGGCCTACCACACCCTTTAATAATCCCCCAGTGTTTATTTTATTTTGCTGGAATGAGGGCTGACTTTGGGAGCCATGCCTAAGTCAATTCAGGTTTTGAAGATGTGAGATGTGCCTGGTGCTGTGCACACATTGCACGCGACACGGCTTCTACTTTCCACGGCGAGGTCACAGTCTTTGTGATATATGTACGGGTTGTGTGGGAAACAAATAAACCATGAGCATCACGGGAAGTTCAGAGAGAGAGGTCCGTGTGTGGAGAGGGAAAGACCGAGGACAGAGTGGAGGGGGCATCTGCAGAGAGACTGTCGTCTGTTGTCCGACGGTCCCGTGCAGTGTCTTGGGAACTATGGAAGGGGCGAACGGTGAACCACAGAAGCCAGCAGCGGGGCATACGTGCAGGGAAAGAAGGGGGTCCGCACCGGTAGTGGCAGCTGTCGTCAGAGTCACTGTTCGGTTAGAAATGGGCGTGAGATTCGAGACTGGAGAGTAGACAGTCAGGATGTTTGAGTCCCTCCGTACTTGGCTGATGCGTCGTCACCTGTGAGTTTTTCCACGTGCCGCGGTTATATGAAGTCAGGGAGTTGAGGTGCAGCCAGCTCCCGGATGACCCGCAGGGTGGTGTGTGAGCAATGCCGCTCCTCTAAGCACAGCCTGAGATTTCCTCCGACCTGGGTACCTAGCCAGGAGCCCCTCTAGATTTGCCACAGTTACGTAGGGAAATGGGGAGACCAAAAGGGAAGAATGCACTGAACTTTTTCATTAATAGGTCTGAAGACCGAAAGAGATCTTGTTGAAGGAGCTGTAAGGGGGCTTCGGCAATTAATTTTCCTTCATTCTGTGTGTACATGTCTGTTTTGTGTAAGAGCATGTGTGATCATGCACGAATGTATATGCATATGTGTGTTTGGCGTGAAGGGATAGAAGCCTTGAATTTGCTTATGTCCATCATCAGCTGTGAGTGTTGGCCAGCGTCGGTCAGAACCTGCATTTTAACGTGCTTCCTTGTGATTCTCTTACGTGCAAAAGTTTCAGAACCTCTTGTGATAGAATTTTAATCCTCTCTCCTTTCCTCTTTCTCTTTTTATCCTGCTTTGATAAAAATATATCAAATTTATGGATTCCCGTGCCTTGGCATTAATGACCTCTGAAGATTTAAAAGAGCTGTAGTCTCAAAGACTTACAAAGCCCCAAGGTCTCTGGTGAGCTCTAAATAGCTCATCAGCTGTGTCTGCAGACAGCCTAGCCCAGAAAGGAAAGAAAAATAAACTCAAGCAGGCGTGCATCTGCTGGGAACGCTGCTGGGAGTCCTGGGAGGACCAGGGGGGTTTGGGAAGCAAAGCTAATGGGGACAGAAGACGGACAGGATGAGAGTTGAGTCTTTGGGCACTGGGCCATTCTCTCAATTATCACTGGCCACTGTTAACCTCCCCTTCAGTTGAGATGACTAAAGGCTACTTGATTTGAAACCACGGTTATTTAGAGATATCACCCTGTCGGCATGAAGCTCAACTGAACACCTTTACAATTTTCATTCAAGCCTCCCACCCAACAGCTTTTACTTCCAATCCTCAGGATTGCTGAGGAAGCAAAAGGATTAAGCAGAGAAGTGTGGGGCACCTGGGTGGTTCAGTTGGTTGAGAGTCCAATTCTTGATTTTGGGTCAGGTCATGATCTCACGGTTTATGAGATTGAGCCCTGCGTCGGGCTCTGCTCTCACAGCATGGAGCCTGCTTGGGGTTCTCTCTGTCTCTCCCTCTCTCTGTTCCTCCCCTGCTCCCACTCTCTCTCTCAAAATAAATAAACATTAAAAAAAAAAGAGAGAAATTAGTGTAATTCATTTATTCCTTCAGTGATAACTAAGACACAGTCCCTGCTTACAAGGGACTCTCTTCTGAGTAGTTGGTTTAGATGGAATAGGATTGAGACTGTGGACAGTAGTCTTACTGCATTGTCAAAGCAAGGCATTGAAAAGTAGTCATGGAGATTAATTACATTCATTTATACATTAATTTATTAATTTTATACCAATTAAAATTATGCACTATACAGTACTATATACTTATCTCTTCATTTTATAGGTAGTTATTGGGCATTTCTTTTCTGTGAGCCTAGAGAGGTGTGGTGTGTGCCAGAAAGCTGGTTGGGAACTTTTCGTGAGCTAGGAGAAAGTAAGGCAGCTATCTGCAATTAAAGGCAGTATTTGTTCCACACACAGGAATGCCAGGCTCTGAGCTATGTTGTGGTGATACAAAGATAGAAAGCCGTGGTCCCTGTCATCAAGGACTGTGGCATCTAGCAGGAGACAGACACATAGGTGATAATTAGGATAGGGCGATGGACCCCACCATGGTGGTGAGTTCACATGCAAGAGGAGGATAGTGGACGGTGTACCCAAATCCACCTGGGGGATTTAGGGGACACCTCCCACGTTGGAGCTGTACTTTGAAAGGAGCTTGCAGGCCAGCGACATCAGGGTAAGGGAAGTCATTCCAGGAAGAGAGTGCAGCAGGGCGGAGACAAAGCGGAATAAAGAGAACTTAGCATATCCGAGGAAATGTTAGCTAGTTGGTAATGTCCATATGTAAGATATTTGGGCTGATAGCTATAGCAAACTATGGTTCACAGGGCAGATCCAGGATGCCACCTGTTTTTTTGGTTTTGTTTTTTTACTTTTTTTTTTAATGTTTATTTTTGAGAGAGACACACACAGTGTGGGTCAGGAGGGGCAGAGAGAGGGGGAGACACAGAATCCAAAGCAGGCTCCAGGCTCGAGCTGTCAGCATAGAGCTCGATGTGGGGCTCAAACTCTTGAACCGCAAGACCGTGACCTGAGCCAAAGCCAGACACTTAAGGAACTGAGGCACCCAGGCGCCCCTATTTTTCTTTTTTTTTAAAGAGCGGTATTAGGTTCACTGCAAAATTGAGCAGAAGGTACAGAGATTTCGATTTCCCATATGCCCTCAGCCCCCACATACACATGTCTCCCCTACTCTTAACATCCCGAACTAGTACAACACATTAAAAAAAAAAATTATTTTTGAGAGCGAGAGAGAGAGTGCGAGCAGGGAAGGGGTAGAAAGAGCGGGAGACACAGAATCTGAAGCAGGCTCCAGGCTCCAGGCTCTGAGCTGTCAGTACAGAGGTCATTACCTGAGCCAAAGTCAGACACTTAACCGACTGAGCCACCTGGGTGCCCTTAGTGCAGCACATTTGTTAAACAGTCGATGAACCTACACTGACACATCCTCATCCCCCAAATCCGTGGTTTGCATTACATTTCACCCTCGTTGTTGTACATTCTCTGGGTTTTGATGAATTTATAGGGACGCTTATCCACCATTATACTGTCATACAGAATAGTTCTACTGCCCTAAAAATCCTCTGTGCTCTACCTGTTCATCTTTCCCTCCCCCTCAACTCCTGCAACCAGTGATTCTTTTATAGTTTCCGAAAGACTCTCTGCCTTTTCTAGAATGTCATATGATTGGAATCATCAAGTATGTAGCTCAGATCGGCTTCTTTCACTTAGTAGTAATGCATTTAGGTTTCCTCCATGTTATTTTATGACTTGATAGTGCATTTCTTTTTAGTGCTGAATAGTATTCCATTGGATGTACACAGTTTATTCATCCATTCACCAACTGAAGGACAGGCTTGATTCTGTCCAAGTTTTGACAGTCATGAGTAAGGCTGCTAGAAACATCCGTGTGCAGGTTTTTTTGTAGACATACTTTCAGCTCTTTGAGGTAAATGCCAAGGAGAGTGATTGCTGGAACATATGGTAAAAGTATGTGTAGTTTTTTTTGTTTTTTTTTTTTTTTAAGTTTATTTACTTTGAGAGAAAGAGAGAGAGAGAGAAGAGAGAAAGAGAATGCATGTGACCCGGGCAGGGGTAGAGAGAGAATCCCAAGCAGGCTCTGCTCTGTCAGCACTGAGCCCAATGGGGGGCTCGAAGTCACAAACCATGACATCATTGACTTGAGCTGTAATCAAGAGTTGGATGCTTAACCGACTGAGCCACCCAGGCATCCCAAAGTATGTTTAGTTTTGTAAAAAACTACCAGGTTGTCTTCCATAGTAGCTGTACTATTTTATGTTCCCACCAGCAATGAATGATAGTTCCTCTTGTTCTGTATCCTCACCAACATTTGGTGTTATCAGTGTTCTAGATTTTGGCCATTCTAATAACGTTGTAGTAGTATCTCATTGCTGTTTTAATTTGCATTTTCCTGATGATAGATGATGTGGAGCATGTTTTCATAGCTTTATTTGTCACCTATGTTGTTGTTGTTTGGTGAAGTGTCTTTTCAGGTCTTTGGCCTATTTTTTAGTCGGGTGGTTTCTTTTTTTAAAATATTTATTTATTTATTTATTTATTTATTTATTTATTTATTTATTTATTTATTTAGAGAGGGAGAGAGAGAGTGAACAAGAGTGGAGGAGAGGGTCAGAGGGAGATATATAGAGAGAAACCCAAGCAGACCCAGTGTCCAACACAGAGCTTAATGTGGGGCTCAGTCTCACAATCGTGAGATCATGACCTGAGTGAAAATCGAGTCAGACGCTTAACCAACAGAGCCACCCAGACGCCCCTGGGCAGTTTCTGATGGTTGAGTTTTAAGAGTTGTTTTTATATTTTGGGTATCAGTTCTTTATCAGATATGTCCTTTGCAAACATTTTCTTTTAGTCTGTGGCTTATCTTTATGGTCTTGATAACCTGTTTTTGTAAATAATATTTTATTTATTTATTTAGTAAGTAATGTTTTATTTGAATACAGCTATACTCGTTCATTTACATATTGTCTATGGCCACTTTTATGCTCCAGTGGCAGAGTTAAGTAGTTGTGACAGAGATTGGACGGTCTGCAAAGCATAAAATATTTGCTGTTTGGCCTTGTATAGGCAGTTTGTTGATCCCTGCTATAGGAGATGGTAAGAAGGTGAGACCCAATTCATAAAGGGCCTTTATGTTTTATTGAGGACTTTTTTTTTTAAATAATTTTTTAATGTTTTTTTATTTTTCAGAGAGAGAGAGAGACAGAGAGAGAGAGACAGAGTATGAGTGGGGGAGGGGCAGAGAGAAGGAGAGACATGGAATCCAAAGTAGGCTCCAAGCTCCAAGCGGTCAGCACAGAGCCCGACGGCCGGGGGGGGGGGGGGGGGCTGAAACTCACAAACCATGAAACATGACCTGAGCCAGAATTGGACGCTTAACCGACTGAACCACCCAGGTGCCCCAAAACTTTAGATTTTTAAATTCTTTGGAGATAGTGAACCACTGAATTTTGAGAAAGGGCATGATGTGCTGTTTCTGTAATACATTATTCAGGAAAATATCAAATGGATACATTTGAAGTTGTATCAGTTAAGGTTCATTGCAGGAAATAGAAGTCACTCAAATAGAAGCCACTCGAGGTATCTTGAGCAGAAAGGGATTAAATGTGTGGAATTAAGGGTTTACAGAAGTCTTTGTATGGGCTGGAAGAACAGAAGCATGACCTTCCCCATCCTTGGTTTTAAGGTCACAGCCCTGCATCTGCAATCCACATGTTGGGAAACTGTTGCTGCCCCTATAGCTGCCTCACACACAGGAAGCTGGTGGCCAGGGTATAAAGCATGGGGGCTGCCAGAGCCCCTGCCAGTCATCAGGACCACAAGAGGAATGGCCTCTGGTTTCTTTCTGCTTTCCAAATCTGCAAGAACTTCTCATTCGTATAATCTGCATTACTTCCAGAACTTAGCTGCAAGGAAATTTAAGGGTCTTCTGGCCCCTGAGCAAGTAGGCAGAAGCAGGGATACTTGTAGAATAGAGGAGATTGGGGATGTCTGCCACAGTGGAGGTTGAAATTAGAACCAGGGACCAAGAAGAGGACTGTTGTAGGGAACTGGTGAATAAGGAATTGATGACTGGCCTTGGGCAGTGGGCAGAATGGAGAGAAGTCAAGAGAAATACCTAGAAATACCTAGGAGGTGTAATCACTGAGCAGGACTGGGTGACTGACTAATGAGACGGGGTGAAGGATGAACAGGAATAGAGAGGACTCACTGCTTAGATTGTGATGTTATTCAAGGAAATAAGACATGCAGGAGGGGAGGAGCTTATGAAGCTGTCACTTTAAAATGGCATCCCCCATAATGGTTGAGATTGGTGTTAGCAGCGTCTGTGAAAAGGTAGTACCGTGTGGCCCTGGGGCAGTCACACTCTGAAAGTGTATCCTTAGGGGCAGGAATGAAAACCAAACTTGAAGAGATACAGAGCAAAACAAAGTGTATTTCTGATATTGGACTATGGGGCCAGTATAAGGGTCACCACAATGAGGGCACAGCAGTCATATTTCTACTTTAATTTTATCTGTATCTGGATTCTGGGATTTCTTAGTTCTAGAAAATTGTGATTGAAAGGGACAGGATATACAGAGAAGCAAATAAAGAGAGTATGGGTTTTGGAGAAATGACTTTTTAGTCCTGGAGTCCTGGGAGCTTAGGCAGCTTGGGTATGTGGTGATTAAGAAGCAGAACAGAACTGATGGCAGATGCTTTGGACAGATGGGGATGGCAGGGAGAGGGGGGCTTAAGCCATTTGGTGGCATAGTGTGGCATGATGAGGTTAGACTTTTCCTTTAGGATTCTGTGGGCACTCAGTGACTCCTTTTGAAATTGCCAAGCTCTATGGAAGTGGAGATTTGGGGTTTAGTTTTTTTTTTTTTTTTTTAACGTTTATTATTGAGAGACAGAGAGAGACAGAGCATGAGCAGGGGATGGGCAGAGAGAGGAGGAGACACAGAATCTGAAGCGGGCCCCAGGCTCTGAGCTGTCAGCACAGAGCCTGATGCAAGGCTTGAACTCACAAAACACAAGATCATGAGCTGAGCCTAAGTTGGCCGCTTAACTGACTGACCCATCCAGGCGCCCCTGGGATTTAGTTTAGTGCATGTCTTTACAATGGCATACTCCGTAGCCTTGATAGAATGATGCATTTCAAACATTGAAACGATTCTATATTTAAGTTTTGTGTTAGATAAAAATATTTACCGAACTGAAATATAGAGTTTATATAGCATTATGCTTCATGTGTCACAGTGTTCCTGAAGTTATCATGTACCCTTAACTTATTAAAAATATAGGGGCATCTGGGTGGCTCCGTTGGTTAAGCGTCCGGCTCTTGACTTTGGCTTGGGTCATGATCTCACAGTTTGAGTTCGAGCCCTGCATCTGGCTCTGCACTGACAGCACAGAGCTTGCTTGGGATTCTCAATCATCCCTCTCTCTCTGCCCCTGTCCTGCTCCTGTGCTCTGTTTCTCTCTCTCTCAGGATGAATAAATAGACTTTAAAAAAAAAAACTTATTAAAAATATAGTGAAGATATTGGTCTCAATATTCTTAGGGTCTCCCATCTTTGTTTCCCTTTATGTGTTAGTTCACTTCATTCTTGCATCTGCTTCTATCTTTCCCCCAAAATTACAGCCACAGAGGCTCGCCTGACCTTTCTGCAGGTTTACCTCATGGACTAGTTCTTTTTGGAAACATTCTGTGCCTTGGCTTCTATAATAATGGAGAATATTAGAGTGATCCTCTTTTTTGTTTTTTGATCTTTATTGATTAAAAAATAAATCTGATCCATGGAAATATACATATATATGTATATATATATTACACATATACATGCATATATACGACTGTATTATAGAACAGTGGGATGCAGTAGTAAATGGGGCAGTCAAGTGAGTCATCGTTAAGAATGTGACCTTTCTGCAAAGATTTGAAGAAGATGAGGGCTGGCCGTGAGGATATGTGAGAGGAAGACTATTGGGGCAGAGGAATGGCTTCTGCAGAGCCCCGTGGAGCTGGAAGAGTGGTGGGGAGGCTGGTTTGGCTGGTGTGGAGGGAGTAGTGGGAAAATAGGAGAGGTGGGCAGCACTAGATGGGGCCAGATCGTGTCTATGAACTTCTGTTTTATGCATTTTAAGGTCATTTTATTGGCTCATACTATGAATTTGAAATATGACTTATGGCGAATTGAACTTTGTCCTGATCTCATGATCCTCCGTTTTTTTAGTACTTTTTCTCTTAAAATTTATTTGGTCTGCACAGTGAAAAGGAACAATCTACAACAACGTACATGATACTCAAAAGCATCAGGTGGAGTGCAAGAAGCCAGACACAAAAGGCTGCATTGTAGCCTATAGCATTCTGGAAAAGGCAAAATTACAGGGATAGACATTTAATCAGCAGTTTCTAGGAACGGATGGGAGGGATTAACTGCAAAAGGGTACCGAGAATGGAAATGTCCTGTGTCTTGATTATGGTAGTGGTAACACGATTGTATACATTTGTTACAACTCATTAGACAGTACCCTTAAAAAGGGTGAATTTTACTCTGTGTAAATTATACCCGATTTGTAAAAATTATTTTTAAAAATCTGTTTGGTTTGACATTAGCATAGCTGTCCCAGCTTCCTTTTTGTTTCATATTTGCTTGGCATGTATTTTTCCCTGCCCATTTATTTATTTATTTGTTTTTGAGGAGGAGTAAGACCCAAGTGAATAAGGGGGGGGGTGTAGAGAGAGGGAGAAGGAGAGGGGAGAGAGAGAGAGAGAGAGAGAGAGAGAGAGGGAGGGAAGGAGAGGGAGAAGGAGAGGAAGAGGGAGAGGGAGAGAAAACAGGGCTCACCCCAAGGAGGGGGGTGGGCTGGTGCTCATCCCATGCGGGACTCAAACTCGAGAACTGTCAGATCATGACATCAGTGGAAAGTCAGATTCTTAACTGACTGAGCCACTCAGGTGCCCCTCCCTGCCCATTTAGTTTCAACCTTTTTGGTCGTTGTATGTTAGGTAGCATTATTTGCGATGGCATTCAGGTGAATTTTTAAAACACCAGGATGATAGCATCTACCTTTAAAGTGTCCCAGGCCATATACATTTCTTTGATTCGTGATGTCCTTGGAGTTGTTTTCATCATCCTCTCGCCTTTTCATTTCTGTGTGTCCTGCCTTCTTTATTTCCTATCCCTAGACTGACTTGCCACGTTAAACCTGCCTTAGGTGTGCTTTTCTTTGTCTTGATGAGTGGAAGTCATCTTTGGTTTGCTCATTATTTGATAATGGAGTGTGAAAGTCTACATCCAGCAGTGTGAAGGGTGTGGAGAGACCAAGGACTTGCTCCCTCTGTGAAGATTTGTTTGGCTTTACTTTTTAGCATGTCTCTGTGTTGGGTCTATTGTATAGATAGATGGCCTTTGAAGGTTTAAGTTCTAATGACAAAATGACTATGGTTTTTGAATGTTTATTTATTTTTGAGAGAGAGACACACACAGAGAAAGCGTGCGAGTGCACACATGAGTAGGGGAGCAGCAGAGAGGGAGACACAGAATCTAAAGCAGGTTCTAGGCTCTGAGCTGTCAGCACAGAGCCCGACACGGGGCTTGAAGTTAAAAACTGTGAGATTATGACCTGAGCTGAAATCAGACGTTTAACTGACCAAACCACCCAGGCACGCCTAAAATGACACAAATTAAAAAAAAAAAAGAGATTAGTGAAAACATTGAGTAGGATGTAGTACAAATAATTGTTATTTTGTGAAGGAGACGGGGGAAGTAAGACCAGGTTGGTTTGTTGTTCCCTTTTTTTTTTTATTTAATTTTTTTAAATTTTACCTTTAAGGGGCGCCTGGGTGGCTCAGTCGGTTAAGCAGCCGACTTCGGCTCAGGTCACGATCTTACGGTCCCTGAGTTCGAGCCCCGCATCGGACTCTGGGCTGATGGCTCAGAGCCTGGAGCCTGCTTCCGATTCTGTGTCTCCCTCTCTCTCTGCCCCTCCCCTGTTCATGCTCTCTCTCTGTCTCAAAAATAAATAAAACGTAAAAAAAAAAAAAAAAAATTTTTAAATTTTACCTTTAAAAACGGTTTAAAAAAGTTTTATTTTAAATCACATCGTTCGGTTTTGCTTTACACTTAGGAAAGAATGAATTGCAGACTACTGACGAGTTACTTCTCCATTTATTTCTTCTTGGAGGGGCAGAGGGTGCAGGGGGAGTGGTGCCAGACCCTCAGCCAAATGCCATGCTAAAGGCACGTGTGCGTTATCCCGCTGCCTGTCCCTAGCGGAGCCTAGAATAGCGCCTTGCTGCACGTAGCGGCAGCTCAATAAATATTTGTTGAACTGAAAGAGTCTTGTGTTCTTGCTCCTTATTTGCCGAAACTTCGGGGTGGGTCTTGCTACTAGTTTACGTTCCTTGGTGCCACAACTCCTGAGAAGTGATGATCTCAGGGGCCCAGGGTATAGGGGAGACTTTTTATCAGGACTGCCTTGTGCTTTCTAAGGCTTAGCCTAACCGCCAAGAGCGTGGTGGGTTGCCACTGCTCTCTCAGTCTCTCCTGTGTCCTCTGTTTTTTCTTCATGATTGATAGTTCTGTATTGAACCCTTCGCATGGACTATTCTTTCCAAATCCTTGCAACTTCTGCGGTTAGCACTGGAATCAGACATAGCTTGACACATAACTATGTCCTTTTGGGGAAAAAGAATGTATAAAGTCCCTGTACCTGGATTCTACCAGAAGAGAATGTTACTTACCCACTAAGAATAGTAACAATTCACTTATATATTGTTTGTTCAAATTTACAAGCAATTGTTGAATCTTAAGAACGTGTATCTCATAAAGGACGCTGCATCACAGAAATGCTGTTCCTAGGAGATGAGCCCTGATTGCGTAGAGCTAAGCCATACCTGCATAAGGCCTTCTGAAATCAGAGTGAAACAGGGTGGTCAGCAAGAATTTGGGCCAAGGCTATTACCTAGCCATATCTTTAAAAATTAGTATCGTCTTCTGTGGAAATTGACATTTATTTGTTTGGGAGGATGTATTGATTTTCTATTGCTGTGTAATAAATCACCACAAACTTAGGGCTTAAAACAGTAACATTTTTTAGCTCACCCTTCTGTAACAGCACAGGCTGGCTGGCTGGGTTGTCTCCTCAGGGTCCCACAGGGTCAAAATCAAGGTGTTGGCCAGGGTGTGTTCTTTTTTTATTTTTTTACACTTTTTTTTTTATGTTTATTATTTATTTTTGAGATAGACAGAGCACGAGTGGGAAAGGGGCAGAGAGGGAGAAGACACAGAATCTGAAGCAGGCTCCAGCTCTGAGCTGTCAGCACAGAGCCCGATGCAGGGCTCAAACCCATGGACCGCAAGATCATGACCTGAGCTGAGGTTGGGCACTTAACCAACTGAGCCACCCAGGTGCCCCTGCATTCTTTTGTTTTCAAAGATATTTTTTTAATGTTTATTTTTGAGAGAGAGAGAGAGAGAGTGAACGAGAGTGCTGATGTGGGGCTGGAACCCACAAAACATGAGATCGTGACCTGAGCCAAGATCAAGAGTCAGACACTCAACTTACTGAGCCACTAGGCTCCCTGGCCTGGCTGCATTCTTATCAGGAAAGTCTAAGAAGTATTTGCTTCAAAATTCTTTCAGGTTGTCGATAGGCTTCAGTTACTTGTGGGTGTAGGACTCAGGTCCTTGTTTCCTTACTGGCTATTAAACTGGGGCCTCTCTCAGGTCTGTAAGGCCGCCTGCGTGTTCCCCACTCCCATGTTCACGCCAGCAAGGGTGTGTCAAATCCCCCTTGAACTTTGAATTGCTCTGATGTTCTTTTTTGCTCCCCACTTCTCACACCTGCCAGAGAAAACATGCTGCTTTTAGGAGATCAGGCCTGCTTGTGTGATCTCCCTTTATTAAGGTCAGCTGCCATATAATATTATCAAGGGTGTGAAATTTTGTTGCATTCACTGGTTTTAGGTATTAGGGTGGGGTATCTTTTGGAGGCGGGGTCGTTTTAGAAATTCTGCCTACCATAGGGGCGCCTGGGTGGCTTGGTCGGTTAAGCATCCGACTTCGGCTCAGGTCATGATCTCACGGTCCGTGAGTTCGAGCCCCACGTCAGGCTCTGTGCTGACCGCTCGGAGCCTGGAGCCTGTTTCAGATTCTGTGTCTCCCTCTCTCTCTGCCCCTCCCCTGTTCATTCTCTGTCTCTCTCTGTCTCAAAAATAAATAAACGTTAAAAAAAGAAAAAAAAAAGAAATTCTGCCTACCACAGAAGGTATTTCTCTTAACTGTCATGTTACTCACTTGCCTAGTCTTTACCTGTTGGTGTGTGCTTGAAAATTACAGCTGGGACACATAAAAACCCACGTAGAATCTGGTTGGATTTGAAGATTGTCTCACAATTTTAGTATATGTATGTGGGCATAAAACGGGTCTGGTGAAATCATTTTTATTTTTAGACGCTGATATTAGAGAACGTTTTCACATGATGCTTAGAGTTAGTCTTTCTGGAAGGCAGTAGCTCTGATACTTCTCAATTATCTGCTAGACTTTGGATTCCATCCCCTGGCATGGATTCCATTCTCTTAAGGGATGGCGGGAGATGAGGAGGTGGTGAGTGGATTGCAAAGAACTTTGGTGGTACTAGAGATTACAGGCCCAAGAGTGCTTTTGAACTTGAATGCCTGCTTCTTTTATTCATTCAGCAAATATTTTTATGCGCCTTCTTGTAAGGCCAGGCACATGCTGGGTGCTGGTTATGCAAAGGTACACAAAAGAGACATGGTTCCTGACCTCATGGACCTTACTGGAGATAAACATTGAACAAATAAACAAACGAATATACAATCACAAATACAAGTGCCATAAAGGGAAAATTAGAATGCCTTGTGAGAGAATGCAAGAGAATTTACTCTAGTCTGGGAGATGAGGGACGTTTAGACCAAGATTTGGATCGGGCTTCTAGAGAAGAGTGTGCCAGCTGAACAGATCAGCAGAGCCTCTGAATTCTCCTCAGGAGCAATTTGGCGCATTGTATTGAGGAATGTCCAAGGAACATACTCTTTTTGGAGCTTACCTCACTCCTGCTGGATTTCTGCCTTTGTGATATGCTGTGTCAGAACACTTAGAAATAACACCCGAGTGTGTCGTTGACCCTGGTACCTCAGGGTCCTACGTAGTCCTTTTTGGTCTGAGGCTGTAGCACAGGGGACACTCAAACAAACGATTTCCGTAGACAGAAGGTGGAGACGCTCTTCTGGCTTACCTGCACAAGCCGGGGCTCCACATCCCTTTCAGGGTCCCCCCATGCAGATTCCAACTGCGTGTCCATGGGGGCCGGCGGCCCACAGCGCTGGCTGTCTGAGCGTCCTACATCCTTGTGCCGTCTCAGGCCGTGGGACACATCAGTCACCCGCTGCAGCACCGAGCGGAGCGGAATGGGGAGTGACTACTTCCCGTGAGCTTTAGCTCTCTTTCAAGTGTGGGAGGGTGTTTGAGCATTCTCTTCTAGTGTTCCCAACCTGCAATCTGGAATTCGGTTAGATGAATCAAAACGTATCCTACGTTCTCTTGCAAGATGCATCTTTTAGTCTCCTAGAGCTGCCACTTTGGGGAGACTGCTCTGTACTCCAGGCTGGGCAGAAGTAAATCATTTGTCTTTCCGGGACGTAGAATGGACTTGGCAGCAGTTTTATTTTTACCTTTCCTGTCATTTCAGAGGCTGGCAGCCTAGAGGTAGGGTGTGGAACAGAGCCGTAAATTACCCTTGGAATGACTGGAAGGGTCCCATTTTAACTCTTAATTGCGCCTTTCCCTTTTAACCTCTCCTTCTTATCCCCTTCCCTGTGGCCGCCCTCCCCCCACCCCCCCTCGAATCCACATTTGAACAGGGAGGAAGAATTGAGGAGGGGGTAGGTCGGAGCAGGTTTGCTTGTCGATGCCTCTCTCCATGGTGGAAACAGTTTCTTTTCCCATCACCAATTCCCCTGTTTTTTTTTTTTTTTTTTTTTTTTTTTTTTTTTTTCCTGTGCTTCTATTTTAAGAGCCTGTTTTTTTGCTGGTTGTCTTACTGGAAACTGGCCCAGCCTCACTCAGTTTTGTTTCCATGCTGCTATTAAAAGACAATGCCCAGTTAAGAGGCCTTGGAAGAGGGGCAGGACAGACACCATCTTGGGTCAGGTCATCCAGGCACATATCGATTCCTTGGATTGGAATGTGAAAAGGGTTTATTGGGTGCTTTTAATGTCTATACATTGTTTTTTGATTTGTTTTTTTGATTTATTTTATTTATCAAAAAAAATTTTTTAATGTTTATTTTTGAGAGAGAGAGAGAGAGAGAGACAGAGCACGAGTGGGGGAGGAGCAGAGAGAGAGAGGGAGACACAGAATCCAAAGCAGGCTTCAGGCTCTGAGCTGTCAGTATAGAGCCCGGCCCCGGGCTTGAACTCACAGACTGTGAGATCATGACCTGAGCTGAAGTTAGACGCTTAACTGACAGCCACCCAGGTGCCCATTGATTTGTCTTTTTAAGTGGAGGTTAGCTCACTATTAGTTGTTATACCTTGAAACTTCTCTTGTGTGGAGCTCAAATACTGATGGGCCTGAATCGGAGGTCAAAGAACCCCTGTTTTGTGTCTTGGCATTTTTTACCAAGATAGAAAATTATGCTCAGCGCTTGGTATCCAGTCAGCCGGGACTTCTTGACATTTGGGAGAGATGTGTCCCTATGCTTTGAAGAATTTTCACATTTACTAATATAGAGTGTTTGGAGAGTCCTGAATGTCGCCTGCCGTACATTCTTATCAAGATTCTTGCTTTCTGTATTTTTTTGAGCATATCCTCACACTATAGTTACCTGTGTTTTAAAACTTCTGCTCACTTTTATTTTTTCTCATGTGATGAACTGTTTTTATTTACATTGGCTGCAATATACAGATTGATTTTTTAAAAAAATTAAGTTAGGTTTACTGAGATATAATTTGTACACGGTAAAATTCATCCTTTGCAGTATACAGTTCTGTGGGTTTTGACAAAAGCATATAATCTGGTAACCACTACCATACTCAAGATGTACACAGTTTTATCTCCCTGAAAAGTTCTTTCGTGCCTCTTTGTCGTCAGCCTCTCCTACTACCTCCAGCCACTGCCAAACACCAAATCTGTTTTCTTTGCCTATAGTTTGCCTTGCTTCTTCCCAAATGTTATAAAATTGGAATGAAAAACTGTAGCCTTTAAAGTCCTCCTTCTTCTGGTTAGTGTAGTGCATTTGAGATAAATCCATGTTGTTTTGTGTATTAGTAGTTCGTTTGCTTTTATTTGCTAAGTAGTATTCCCTTGTATGGATGTACCACAGTCTGTCGATTTCACCAGTTGAAGGACTTTGGGTTGTTTACAAGTTTGGAAATAAGGAAGAAAGTCACTGTAAACATTTGCCTAGAGGTTTTGGGGAAGCCTGTATTTTCCTTTCTTTTGGGTAAATATGTAGGAGTAGGATTGTGGTTTGTATGCTAAATGCATTATTTAACTTCATGAGAAACTGCCAAACCGTTTTCTAAAGTGGCTATACCATGTTGCATTCCCTCCAGCAGTGTTTGAGAGGTTCAGTTTGCTTGCATCCATCCTCCTCAGCACTTTTTACTGGCAGTTTTTTGTCTGTTTAGTGTCCATTCCGACATGCATGTGATGGTGGCTCATTCTGATTTTAATTCGTATTTCCCTAATGACTAATGATGTTGAACATCTTTCATGTGCTTGTTTGCCATTTGTAGATCATCTCTGGTGAAACGTTTGTTAAAATCTTTTGATTATTTTTTATATTGGTTTGTTGTTACTGAGTTTTGAGAGTTCTTTATATATTGTGGATCTAAGTCCTTTATCAGATATGTATTTTGCACATATTTTTCCCCAGTCTCTGGATTGTCTTTTTGTTTTCTGGCCAATGTTTTTAGAAGGGTAGGCATGTTGAATTTTGATGAAGTCACTAACTGTTTTTAAAAATCCATTTCCATGTGAAGGATATGATAGACTTAATAATCTCAAATTGTGAGCCACTACCAAATTTGAATTCCACTTTTAACTTGGCAAAAAATTTTGTGTTCTGGCTTGTAAGGCATCACTTTTTTGGACTCTTCATTTCGTTTTCACTCATGGTACCAATGCTAGGGCTGCCCTCCTTATTTTTTAACCAAGGAAACAAAGTTTTATATAAGTACTCCACATCAACTATTGCCATGTGATGATGGTCAACAAAGCCGCACTGGAAGGACAGTGCCAGGTTGTCAGCCAGGCTCACTCACTGGCCAAGTGGCTCTCACATGTCAGCATTGTAGGGTGTGATGCAAGTTTGTGTCTGAGCAAAATTACAAATCGCCGCATTTCCACTAAGATGTAAGCTCCTTGAGATCAGGGACTCTTTCTGGTTTTGTTTCTTAGTGCTCACCGGTTTACTGAAGAGTACGATACAGGATATGAATCAACAGCCAGATGGAAGAGATGCATAGGGTGGGGTGTGGGGGAAGGTGCCGAGCTTCCGTGCGCTTTCCAGGCACGCCGCTCTACCCACATCTCCACATGTTCACTGATCCAGAAGCTCCAGGCACCCTTTCTGTTTTGTTGCTAGTCCTAGAATAGGGCTTAGTGCTCAGAAAACAATAGATGAAGGGTACCTGGGTGGCTCAGTAGGTTGAGCATCCTACTCTTGGTTTCACCTCAGGTCATGATCTTGCTGTTTGTGGGATCAAACCCTGCGTCTGGCTCCATGCTGATGGTGCGGAGCCTGCTTGGGGTTCTCTCTCTCCCTCTCTCTCTGCCCCTCCCCTGCTTGAGTGTATGCCTGTGTGTGCTCTCTCTCTCAAAATAAATCAATAAAACTTAAAAGGAAAATAATAATTGATTGCTTTTCAGTGGACTTCATGAAAAGCGATACAAGATGTCCCAAAGCAACCAAGGCTGTGACTCTCAGGGTGCAGCTGAGGACCGAGGCCAACTCTGTGAATGGCAAAGCCTGAGTGCCACGGGACAGCCCAGAGCCCTGTCTGGGGGACCTCATGTGCCACAAATCTGTTTCTAGGAGTGTGGAGAGAGATTTCCAGGGCCTGGCCCTGACTGGATTTCTTAGGGAGGCTTCAGCTTCTGAGAGAGGAACTTAGGTGAGGACATGCCAGCATTCTGAGAAGGGCATGCTGTGAAGAAAACTCAGTCTCTGTAACTAGGTGACTTGAAACTACTTGTGGAGTTTTGCTGTTCCATCTTCTTCTGACTACCACAGGAGCTGCATAACCCCCCACCCGACCCCTGCTGCCCACCCGCCCTCAAAATGGTGGCAGGATTGGGCCAAAGTTGAAGTCACTGGCAGAGCTGAAGCCAGGCTGCCTGTGGTGGAGCCCAGCTCATCTCCACCCCATCGTCCCGCGTTTGTCCTGATACTATTTTGGCTTATGGTGTGTGGTTTCAACATTTGGGCCAGCTTTTAATCACGACACAGTCCCATCTTGTAAGGGCTGAGTGAATCCTCCAAGAGAGGAAACTGCTGAAGGGAAGATTTTCCTTAAATGTTGAGACCTTCTCTTCTTTGAGACTCTTCTATTAAAGGTAATTCAAGGTGAAAAAGGTAGTAACTCCCGATTTGGGGCAAGAGAAGAATCTGGGCAATGGGTGTGTGTGTGTGTGTTGAGGGTGTGTGTGTGTGTGTGTGTGTGTGTGTGTGTGTGTGTGTGTGTTGAGGGTGTGTGTGTGGGAGTTTGTGTGTGTGTTGAGGGGAGGGGGGAAGGGTGTGTGTACATGTGTACATGTGTGTTGAAGGGAGAGGGGAGGGTGTGTATGTGTGTGTTGAGGGTGGGGGGGTTTGTGTGTGTGTGTTGAGGGGAGGGGAGAAGGGTGTGTGTGTGTGTGTGTGTGTGTGGGCAGGGGAGGGCGGGGGTGGCACTGAGCTGCGGCCAGGGAGGCAGCACTTCACGCCAAGTGGTCCCAGCTGCCCCTGGTTTCCAGGCTAATCCCAGCCCTGCTGCAGCCCATCATTCAGGGCAAGCTGCTATCATTAGTGGTTAAACATTTCTGAAACTATTCTCTCTCAACTCTGACCGCATGCCCTTTCGGGGAAGGGAGGGAGGAGTCAGGGGGAGTTAGTGGGGCCCACCCTGCTGTCATGCCCAGCTGCTCTGCAGAGGGACAAGGAGCCCTCAACTGGACGTGCTCATGGGCTTTTTGGAGCCTGTGTGTGTGACAGGACTGAGGTCGCATTTTCTATGCTGCCCACACAGCCTGCTGCCTCTTGAGTGATACAGCCCTCTGCTGTGGGCTGTGAGTACCAAATCAGAGAGGATTTTTTGTCCTTTTAAGGGGATTCTTGGCTGAAATAAACTTTCTATTAACCAGTTTTATCTCTCTTGAGCTCTCTGTCTTAAACACATATACACACATTTGCCAGTGGCTGAAGACCCGTCTTTCCCTTTGGAACTAATCTGTACTCCTCCTGCTTTCGATGAGGGCTTGTGGTAAAATGTTCAGTACTAACATTTCTTCCCGTGATGTGGGAGTTTGAAATATTTTTCTTGACTGAGGTGTGGTTGACAGCTTTTGATTTATGAAATTAGCTCAGGGAAAAATAAGATGGAAAAAGAGAGTCCAAATTAAATCCTTATTTCCATAGCTCATTTGTGCCCTCTCTATCCATTTTTAACTGTCGTGCAGTCTTTAGGTATGAACTCCAAGGTTTGCAAGGTTTCTTCTTTCCTTCCTTCCTCCCTTCTATCCTTCCTTCCTTCCTTCCTTCCTTGCTTCTAGTTTTGGTCCAAGAAAAGACTTTTTTCCTTACTCAAAGGTGTACAAACTCAATGAAGAAAACTAGAAAAGCATAAAAGGAAAAGCTAAGGGAATTCGTGTGCACAACAAAGATAATCACTATTAATACATATTTTTTAATCACTATTGATATTTTGGCTTATAGGAAAAAGTCTGTTTCTTGTGCTAGAGTAGGTGGTTGGTGGGGGCACCTGTCCCCCCCCACCCCCACCCCCACCGAGAACCTACAGGTTTGTTGTGCTGCAGGCTTGTTCCAACACGCTGATTGAAGGGGGTCTCACCAGTAGAGGTGTTGTGGTAGGTATGGAGCCTTCCAGCCCAGCAGGGGACCTTTCCGGTAGAGCTCTTTAGCTTTCTATTGGCCAAGTGACCCGTGAAAGAATAGCCTGGGAGGGATTCAGTTCATGTCCAGGCTTCCCACCCCCAGCCTCCAACCAAAGAGCATGGGCTCTTGACCTTAGACTGCTTGGATTTGAGTCTTGCTCCATTGCTTACTTTCTCTGTCTTTTTTCTTATCTGTAAAATGGGCATAATAATAGTAAGCTCCTTCCAGGGTTGCCCTGTTAAATGAGATAAAATACGTGAAGTGCACAGTGCATCATGGATATCTGTTACATAATGTTCAGGCTCAGCACATATTATATACTTGTATAGTAATTATTCCTTTCATTGTTGATAGTAACCTCACTGCCCCATGTCACATGAGATAGATTGGTCTTTCTTCAATGGATAATATTTAAATGCTCTCACTGCTGAAAACTAGTAGATAATGACTAAGTAGTAGAATAGTCTCCTTTGACAAAACAGCTGGACTGAAGGGCAAGGAGGCTTAGATATTTTCACTAGTGAACAAAGTCAGGCTACAGCAGGATCATGAGACTACATACTGCCTACTATCTGTTGTTCTGAAGTTGTCAGATAGATTCTCTGCTCCTGGATCCCACCGTTTTCCTTGTGATATAGATCCCTTTATGCATTGTTCCTCATTTGTTGGGATGGACCACGGAGTCATCTTTTCTACATAAAACATGTCAACCTGTGCATTGGCTGAGGCTGTCTGGTGCCTCTTGACTTCCTTTCCCAAGGGCAGTATGTTTCTAGCTATAGAGAAAATGGATTTGGATAAGTTTTGGGCTCTTTTTGCCTAATGGGAGAAATATGTCATCTGTAGCCTGCCCAGTGATTCTTGTTTATTTCTTACATTTGAGCCCAATAAAAATAATGTGATGGTCACAGGATATTTTGCCAGTTATTTCAGATGTGGGGGCAATTCACTCTGGATTTGTTTACTTCAAGTGGAAAAGTTTACCCAAAGTTGCCTTCTGGGTTATTACCAAGAAGGAACCTTACCTGGGTCTCTCTGTTTGGAGCCAGCTTCTGTTGAGTCAAAGACCAGAGGGGCTATTAAAGGTCTTATTTCCAATAAATAGTGAGAGAGGGAATGCGGTGACTTAGATGGGACATACTGCTGTCTTTTTCACAGTGACTTATGTCTGTCTGCTTTATACTTTGAATTTCCAGGACGCACAGACATTCAGGTGGTTCAGCCAGAACAACCACAGCAACCGGCGAGCAAAGCCCCGGTGCTAGCAACCGGCACCGCCAGCCCGTCAAGAACCCAACCCACAATGGCTTGGCCAATGGCACAGGTGAGTGACAACACAAAATACCAGCCTGAATGAAAGCAGTGGCTTCTAACTTGTGCTCACATGGAGCCAGGACTCTGCTGTGTCAGGATGTAGGGTGGGCGAGAGAAGACTCCAATACTGAAATGAACTTGAACCCATCACCCTTTCCATTGGCCCATCTTCTTTTGTCTCTGGCCAAGGTTATTCTCCATATAACTTCATACATTCTTCTAAAATATTACTTTGCACAAAAATAAAGAGTATTGATTTTTTAAATTCATTTCTTATCAGTATTGGGGGCAAGGGGTATCTTATTTCTATATGATACATTTTTTATTCCCTTAATTTAAGGAAATGATCAGACTAGGGAGAAAGAAGACTAAGTATTGTTGCTCCGAGCTGGGTTTGAGAAGATGGCGGCACCGTTGGATCGGTTGGGATGCTGACTAGGGGCAGAGCCAGGTGCCATGGGATTGGGGTGGGGAGGGCACATTCTGTGGCTGTGAGAGTATTTGTCCCATTTGAGAATAGGTGCCCCTTCTGTGTCCACAGAGAACTTTCCTGCCCTTGATTCTACTTCTCTGTAAGTGGGAAGGGAAGGACCTATTTCAAAACAAATCATTTTTTGTCATGCTTTCCTTTTGTCTCATCAGGATGGTGTCGAATTAGAAAGGAAAAAGAAGTCCAGTTTTCTAAATGTCTTGAAAATTTTCAAAGCTTTAGTATGGCCGATCGTTTGCTCATTTGTTTTAATTTGAAGCAGTTGGGAATGGACTTGGGTGTTTGCTTCAATAAACTGTAGAAATGTAAGTGTTTAAATCAGTATGTGACATCGAATTTTGTAGATGCTTGTGATAGCAGAGGTGTGGCCCAAAGAGCAGAGATCTGGAGCAGCAAGCCTGTTCACATAGCATTCCCGTGGAATTGTTACTCCTCTTTGCAAGACCAGCATACTGAGTAGCACAAATCGGTTAGCGTTCCTTTCTAGTGACTTTCCTATAGATGCGAGCTGCAGAGCCTGTCTGATAGTTTATGGTGTTTAGTTATACCATTATGTGCATCGGGCTGCAGGATGCAGTGGCCTGTCCTTGTTTCAGTGTATCTGTGGTGGCCTGACTTACTCCTTGGAGTTTGGGACCTGCTTGAAGAAATCGAGTTAGCTGGCTCACCCTGAGCCTTAAGGATAAGGATGAGCTGGAGGTGGGGAGTACAGGTGGCTACCATCTCATCCTCCCGGTGTCCCTGTGCCAGCCACCAAGTGCTGGAACCACCAAGTTCCAAGTGCTGGAACATCCAGTCGTAGCAGCCACGGGGAGTGGTGGGGCGGGGGCCTGGCCTCCAGTCTGTGTGAAGAGGGTGGCCAGGTGGTGGCTGTGGACTGTGTTAGAGAAAACCTGATGCGGCTCCGTGAACACCAGTAAACATGCTTCCCTTAGAGAAAGAAGTCGCTTGTGGAGGAGGGCCAGCCCTTACAAATGGGGAAGGGGAACTGGTTTTTTTAGAACCACTTGTTTCCTGGAGGCTGTGGCCAGGCTACCAACCCCTTCGTTTCTCAGGGGTCTATATTCCTTGACACTGGTTTCCTTCAGTCATCTCTGCTTTTCTTATAAAAAACTATTGGTAAATTGACTTTATATGGTGATGGTCTTTGAGTCACTTTCCTTGGATACCAGAAGAGATCTGTGTTTCCCCTATGTTTATTTTTGGGTACCTTTGTGTGTTATCCTTATCTCCAGGAACATTATGTTTCAGCAGACGAGGCAGGTGCCAGCCGTGTCCTCAGAAAGCCAAAGCTGCATTGGGCATGTTTTATGGTGGTGTATCTGAATGCCTAGACTGTTCCCAGAACCCGTCTGTGAGGGACGGTTGTTGCGTTTTGGGGATTTCTGCCTGTTAAAATACTAAGGCCTTGGCCTCCGTCTGGTCTCTCTCCTTTCTGCTGTGATGACGGTTCACCTTTGCCTCACAGCCAGTCTGGACTTTGTAGGCTCTTTCGCGTCTACCCAAGGGGTACAGAAAGATCTTACCTTCCCTTTGGGGAGCAGACAGAAGCCCACTCTTTGGCAGCACAAGACAAGAAGGGAGTTTGCGGCTGTGAATGAGGACATCCTCATCCTTCAATACTCTGCTCTTAGAGCTGTGAGGACCAGTTCCAAAATGGTGGTGGCAGCGAGCTGTGCCTCCAGGAAATATTTCCACAGACACACAAGATTGATTTAGCAAGCCTTTCTGGCTGTGCTCTGCAGTTATGCATGAAAAAGACATTTGGGGCAAAAACAGAACCGAGTTCCAGGTGTTTTTTTTCATGTTGTCACAACTGTAAAGTATCCATTTTTATAAAATGAAAGTGAATGGCAGCCCGTCTGTATAAACCTAATATTACCAAGGTTTGGAAGTGGTGCATTTGAGAAGTAGACAAATGGTATATAGCACTTCATTGAGGCTTGTGTGCCATGAGTGACTTTGTGACTTTTTATTGAAAACTTTACCAAGAAAATTACATCTCTTACTCGTCTCTTAAATGTGATTTCCATGCACATGAAGTCTGGAGTCACGCTGGCCGCGGTCAGTGGTGGGCCTTAGTTTTCTCATCAATAAAATTAGGACAAGAGTCTATATCTCAGAAAGTTGTTATAAGGAATAAATTATATAAAGCATATAGAGTGCTTAAGACCTCAAGGTTAGCTTTTGTCTTGATGAATAATTTCATACAATTATAGTTATGTAGCATGGGTATGTGGGATTTTTTTTAGTCTCTTATTTTTTATACACGCTTCTATGTATCTGTTGTCTTGTTTATTTTTTTTAGTGGCCTCATGCTACTTCACAGTTAATATTCATTTACCCATTCTTCAATTCTAATGTATTTCTCTGTTGTAAAACAAAATCCTAATGCAAGTGTCTTTGCACACAGCTTTGTTTCTTCCTGAATAAAGTTCTTGAGTCAGAGGATACGAATGTTTAGAAATGAGATCAGATGTATGTTACCAGATTGCCTTCCAAAGGGATTGAAGCAATCATATATTCCAAAGCAGTATGAATTTTCCATTAGATGGTATATGAGGTTTATTTTTTTCCTGAAACCTTATAAATACTGGTTTATCATTTTGCTAGTAGCTCTTAAGTGTCGCTTCATTGTGGAACCTAATTGCATGTTTTTAGTTATTAGTTACTCCAGCATTTCTTTTCTCTTGTGTGATTTTTTTTCATAGAATTTGATTTTTTTTTCTTGATATTTGGAAGTTTATTTTAGAGATTTATATATTAGAGATTGCTTTTTTTTAAATTGTGGCAGAATATACATAGGCATTAAACATTTAAAGTATGTAATTTAGTGGCATTAATCACATTCTCAATGTTGTGCAACTGTCACCACCCCTATGCACTTCTAGAACTTTTTCATCTTCCCAAACTGAAACTCTGTACCATCTATCTATCTATCCATCCATCTGTAGCTTATTTATTTTGAGAGAGAGAGAGAGAGAGAGAGAGAGAGAGAGAGAGAACATGAGAGTGTGGGGGAGGGGCAGAGAGAAAAGGAGATAGAGAATCCCAAGCTGTGTGGGCTTAATCCTCATGAACCATGTGATCATGACCTGAGACGAAATCAAGAATTGGCTCCTTACTAGACCAAACCACCCAAGAGCCTCTGAAACTTTGTACCCTTTAAACAGTATTTTTTTCCTTTCCATCTGCCCTCCAACACCAGTCCTTGGTAACCTCTCTTCTACTCTCTTTAACGGTTTATTTATTCTAGGTACCTCATAGAAGTGGAACAATTTTTCCTTTTGTCTCTGGCTTATTTCACTTGTCATGTTTTCCAGATTCATCCATGTTGTAGCCATGTATCAGAATCTCATTCCTTTTTAAGGCTGAATAACATTCCACCGTATGTGAATGTCACATTTTATGTATCCATTCAGCTGTTGATGGACATACAATTGTGCCTACCCTTGGGCTAGTTTGAATAATATTGAATAATGCTGTTGTGAATAGGGGTGTACATGTATCTGTTTGAGTCCCGGCTTTCAATTCTTTTGGCCATAAACCTAGGAGTAGAGTTGATGGGTTTTATGTATGATAATTCTGTGTATCTTTTTGAGCATTCCTCAAACTATTTCATGGCAGATGCACCATTTTACATTTCCTCTAGCAATGAATGAGTGTTCCAGTTTTTCCGTATCCTTGCCAACACTTGTTTCCTGATTTTTTTTTTAATAGCCATCTTAATATATACGAAGTACTTAGGTATAAGTTTTATCTGTTACATTTATGATTGTAAGTTTACCCCCATGTATGGTTTTACATTTTTCTCTCATTTTCTGTGGCTTTTATAGAAAAGGAGATAGAAAATTTAAAAATAATTATGCCTGAACATTTTTTTTTTTTGAGAGAGAGAGCACGAGCGTGCGCATGAGCACACAAGTGAACAAGGGGCAGAGAAAGAGAGAACGCACAACGGGGCTCACCCAAAGTGGGGCTCATGTTCTACCTGAAGCAGGGCTTATGCTCACCTGAAGTGGGACTCCAGCTCATGAACCGTGAGATCACGGTGAGATCATGACCTGAGCCGAAGTCAGAGCTTAACCGACCGAGCCACCCAGGTGCGCCATGTTTTTCTAATGTCTCAAAGGGCTAGTCCTGCCCTATAACTGTTTCTCCATGATATTCTTTGGTAGTTTATACATTTTCAAAACAAATTTCAGACTTTGAGTTTTTAGAAGCGTGGTGGGATGTAAATGGAAATTGGGTGAATTAGCCAGGAAAGGACTGAATTTTCCCATCAGGTAACGTGGTATGGCCTTGTCCATTTACAAGTTTCTCTTCTTGTTTTTCATCTAATTTTTCTTCTTTTTTTCTGTCTAATTTAGTTTTTCTTTCTATAAGCCTCACCCACCCTGTGTCATGCTAATTATGAAAGGTTTTTCTAGTTTGGGTGCTCTTTTTTTATTTATTTATTTTTTAATGTTTATTTAATGTTTGAGAGAAAGAGACAGAGTGCAAGTAGGGGAGAGGCAAAGAGAGAAGGAGACACAGAATCTGAAGCAGGCTCCAGGCTCTGAGCTGTCAGCACAGAGCCCAACGCGAGGCTTGAACTCACTAACCATGAGATCATGACTTGAACCAAAGTCGGACACCCAACTGACTGCACCACCCAGGCGCCCCTTGGTTGCTCTTAGGAAGAACTGAGTAGTCCATTGCCTTGGAAATACATTGCTTGTGTCTCATGGACAAGAGATAGTGACTGCTTTACTGTGCATTGTATATTACAAGCTGATCTTCAGTTTAAAAAGTTTCCATTGTTGGCAGTTGCCTTCGCCATTCCTGGATGTGGGGGCTTTGTATACCAAGAACCCCGCACTACTCTGCACACACCTGAAGATCTTGGAACACACAGTGAGCTGGCAGCATGTCCGGGATGAAGAACAAGAATTTACAAATCCTGATCTTTTTTTGGCGAACTGTGACAAGTATGTCTCAGCCCTGAATGAATATCTGATTCATAAAGTTAGAGTGTTTAACCAACATCACAGAGGGAACCTTGTGAAATACTCCTTGTTGCGGAAACCAGAGGCCATTCAACTGCTATTTTACCTACTTGCCCCATTTACCCTGTCGTCTTGGTACAGGAAAGCCGTCAAAGCAATCTTCATTTCTCCTCCTGTCCCTCCGTTGTTTTTACTTAATGGTATTCTGGATTTGAATACTGGTTTTGCTGTTTGCTACCTGCGTGGCGCTGTCTGGGTGGAACCTCTGTGAGCTTCAGTTTTGTCTTAAATACGATGGGAATAGCATCTTCCTCACAGAGCTATTGGGCAGATAAATGGGCTAATGAAAAAAAATGTGCTAAAGACACTGCAGGATCCTGGATTGGTTCTTGTAACATAAAAAGGACCTTAGTGGAGAAGCTGGCGGATCCAAATAAAGTCGTAAGTTTAATTAATAGTAATACATTGGTGTTCATTTTTTAGCTTTGACAAATGTGCTATGCTTATATAAGATAATATGCCCTTGACTCAGTTTCCCCTAATATTGCTATCTTTGTACTATCTTTCCAACTTTTGTTTTTTGAAAACTTAGATATTCTATTTTTTTTAATTTATTTTTTAATTTACATCCAAGTTGGTTAGCACATAGTGCAACAATAATTTCAGGAGTAGATTCCAGTGATTGATCCCTTGTGTATAACACCCAGTGCTTATCCCAACAAGTGTCTTCCTTAATGCCCCTTACCCATTTAGCCCCTCCCCCTCCCACAACCCCTCCAGCAACCCTCAGTTTGTTCTCGTATTTAAGAGTCTCCCTGTTTTTATATTTTTGCTTCCCTTCTCCTTGCAACTTTTCTAGAAGTCTAAAATTATTCCAAAATAAAAATGAAAAGGAAAGAAACTGCTTTGCAATTGATAGTGTTACATAAATATCAGGTAGTTTTATTTCAGATTTCTTTCCCTAGATTATTAGATTTAGTCCAGCAAATATTTAGTGAACAAATATTTGTCAAATGCCATTTTGCTAAGCACCATGGATGGTGTAAAGAATTATAAAATAAGGTTTCTGCCTTATAATCTCTTTTAAAAAAAGAAGCTCAAGACACTGTTTCCTAAGTACCAGCACAGCAGATGTCACAGGGGCTGTGTGTTTGAGTAGCTGGGACCCCAGGTGTTGTGGGATCCACAAAGGGGATCAGTCTCGTCTAAGTAGTGGAGAGTGGGGCTGAAATGAGCAAGGGGGTGTAGGCAAGGTCATAGGAGACAGAGAGTGGAAGTAGTGAAAAATGAAGGAAACAAATTTTCCCTTGTTCTCAAGAAGGATGCAGTCTTTGAGTGGAGGTAAGTTGTGTATATCACATCATTAGGATTAATAGAGAGCATTGACAATATAGTTTGAATAGAGCTAAAATGTAAAATACAGCAAGTCTGTAAGGCATGACTAAATTCTAACTTTTAGTCTTTCTCAGTCCAGTTTTTTCCCTCTAATTGAAGCCACTTCATGGCTTGATTAGGGGACTCTCACTGGTTTATCATTGTGACTGTAGGCCAGTGACTTCATTGTTGATTGTCTGAACTTCAGTGTCTTCTGGATATAAGCTGTGAGGGGTGGATTTATTTCTGAGGTTCTTTCAAGCTCTCACATTCTAAGAATGTGTGTACATGTGTACACACACATACACTTTTTGAGAACAGAAGAGTATAAGCATGGACACAAAGTTGTCAGCTCGAGGATACCTGGCTCTCATACTCTATTTCCAAATCAAAGCATAGCACAAAGCTTCAAAACAGATGAGCTACTTTGGTGGATCCCAGGCTCTCGGGTGGGTGTGTGGACAGATACAATCCTGGTGGGAACCCCCCCTTTTTTTTTTTTGAAATGGATCTCTTTTTTTTTTTATATTTATTTATTTATTTTGAGAGAGAGAGAGAGAACCCAAGAAAAAAGGAAAGAGAGAATCCCAAGCAGGCTTTAGCTCAGAATCGGATGGTGATCCCATGAGCCGTGAGATCATGCCCCGAGTGGAAATCAAGAGTCAGCGCTTAACTGCTTAACTCACTGAGCCACCCAGGTGCCCTGGTGGGAACCCTTCTAACTAGATTGGAGGGTCTTTTCCATTGGCATGGAAAATGGGCCTCTGCTTTTGTTCTTTTCCTGGTCAACAGTCTCATAATAATTATTTTTAACAGGTAGTACATGTACATTCTGAAAATTTTAAAAGTATAAGTAGCTCAAACAGTGTAAAGTGTCCTTCCTGTTCCAGTCCTGTAGCCTCCAGTTTCCTCCCCGGAGGCAGTCACTGTTGTGTTCCTTACGATTCTTTCAAAGCTGTTCTTTGACTGTACAAGCATATGCACACATATTCTTTGAAAACACACACACACACGGTAGCACAATATATATGCTGTTCTGCACCTTCGCATTTAATAATTATCTTAGAAATGTTCGCATAGAATCTGAAGCAAACTTGAAGAGCTTTGCCTCTTTTCTTCTCTGCTAAACCCAGCCAGAGATGGGGACAATTTTAGTCTCATAAAAAAACAGTAATCACCGTGGATTCGACTATTTTAAATATGTTTAAATCCAAGAGCTCATAATGAATGATCTTTACACAAAACAGAATTTCACTGTTCATTTTTGGAGACCAGTGAGTAAAAGGAAAGACTCAAGCATTTCTCCTGCCTTTTCTTTACAAACTGAACCTCAAGGTAGCCAAAGAGTTGATGAGGGACAGTTTCTCTTACAGGCAATGGTAGAATTAGAATATAACTGTTTTGCAGTCCACAGCCAATTTAGGTTTAGGTAATAATCACCAGCGGCTGCTAGCATTGCCAAAGGGTGATAACCAGATGTTCTGTGCCTCCTGATGGAGGTATGCAAAGTCCATCTGTGTCACAAACATTGAGTTTATAAAAGTAAAAATAATATTATAATGAATCTAACCCCGGTCTTTAAATATTATTGGCTCATGGCTGTTTTAATTTCATCTACAGGCCTCCCCCACCTCTGTTCTCCACACCTATCCCCACTTCCCTCCCCCCCCCCTCCCTATGAATGCATTTAAATTTCTCATTATCGCTGGAGTGCTTGAGTGGCTCAGTTGGTTAAGCGCCTGACTTTGGCTCAGCTCATGATCTCACCATTCCTGAGTTTGAGCCCCGCGTTGGGCTCTGTGCTGGCAACTCAGGGCCTGGAGCCTGCTTCCGATTCTGTGTCTCTCTTTCTCTCTGCCTGCCTACCCACCCCCCCCCCCCACCTCGCATCTTTCTCTCTCTCAAAATTAAATAATAAAAAAATTAAATTTTTTAATATTGCCAACTGTTCTCCAGAGATGTTCTAATAATTTCTACTCCTACCAGTGATAGGTGAAAATGCCAGTTCTTCCTACACCTTTATGAGCGTGCAATTAACTATTTTTGTTCTTACCAATCTGATAGGTTAAACAATGGTATTTCATCATAGTCTTCAATTACATTTCTCATCTCGTAATTGAAATTGGGCATTTTTTAATACGTTTAGAGGTAATTTGTATTTCCTCTACTCTGAAGTGTCTGTGCATGTTTTTGGTCTTTTTCTAATTGATTTGTAGAGGTTCTTTTCATATCAAAGAAATTAGCCATTAGTCTGTAATATGGGTTGGTAATAATTTTCCCCAACTGGTTTTTCTTTGATTTTGATTTTGCTTGTGATTTTTTTTTTGCCACTTAAATTAAAAAAAACTTTAATGTAGTTGAATTCATCCATCTTTTATGTCTTCTCGATTTTGTGTGATACTTCAAAAAGTCTTTTACACTTTGAGATAAAAGTAACCTCCTCTGTTTACTTCCTTTTAAGTTTCATTTCTTATGTCAAAATTTTGGATTCATGTGGAATTCATTTTCATAAAACGAGTAAGGTAGGGATAAAACTCATTTTTTCCCCCAGTATATTACCCAGTCATCACAGCAATATTTATTGAATAATCTCTTTACTGCAGTCATTTAAAATGCCACCTTTGTCATATACTAAATTCTTATGTGTATTTAATTCTGTTTCTGGAGTTCCTTATTAATTTCATCACCATCTGCTTATTCGTGTATCAGTACCACATTGTTTTAATTGTTGTGGCCTGATGGTGTGTTAATACTTTAGAGAATTACCCGTCCCTCCACAACACTCTTCTTTAGAATTTTGGTGGCTGTTCTTCTGCATTTAGTTTTTCTTAAAACTTTTAAAATTAAAAAAAAAATTTTTTAATGTTAATTTTGAGAGAGAGAGAGAAACTGAGTGTGAGCTGGGGAGGGACACAGAGAGGGGGAGGCACAGAATCTGAAGCAGGCTCCAGGCTCTGAGCTGTCAGCACAGAGCCTGATGTGGGGCTCAAACCCGCAAACTGAGAGATCATGACCTAAGCCAAAGCTTAACCAGCTGAGCCACTCAGGAGCCCTTAGTTTTTCTTATAACTTTTAGAGTGAATTTATTTAGTTCTCAAAAATGTGATGGTTTTTTTTTTGTATTGGAATTGAGTAAAATTTATAGATTTGCATGAAGAGAATTGTCATCTGCTGTGTTTTACTAATTCGGCTGAGATAGAATAGGAAATAGAAGTATGAAGTCTTGCATTTGTGTTGGGGAAACACCAGTTGCATGAGATGGAGCCATTTATTAAACAACTAATTTAGCTGATGTGTGCCAGACCGTATTTCATACACTGGGGAGAAAGCAAATGGATTGATCACAGGTAGTCCCTAGGCTCTTTTCCATTTCTTAAGATCAAGCGGCATCACAGCCTGTGAAGAAATTTTGGTTTCAGCTGGTTACCAGTCTCAGGTTAGCCAAGAAGATTATATGGTTGCTTCAGAGTTGTTACAATCTTGGCTTGCTTTAGAGGATGTGCCAAGAGGGAGAAGCAGAGCATGGTAAATGAGTAGTTCAGGCTCTGGAGGCAGGCATTCGGGGTGTGAATTAGGTGCCCGGCAACCTCAGCAGGTTATTTAACCTCTTTGAGCCTCAGTTGCCACAACTGTAAACTGGGGATGTTAATTGTACCGAATGAGTACGGTTGTATGTGAGGCTGACATGAGAGAATCCAAAATGCTTTGCACTTTGCCTGGCATACACTGGGGTTCTGTACAAGTTAACTAATACCACTTCTATCAGAAAGCTGACTGCGCTGGTCTGATGGGATCTGATTTATTTTGTTCCGTTCCTGCTGTCATTATTGAGGAGAGGCAGTAGAAGAAGATACCTAGAAGAAAGCAGCCTGGTGATAAGAAGGGAAGGGCCTAGAAACATTAAAGCAAGAGCAGGCCTTCTAACTGGAGAAGGGGGATGAGAAAGGGGGTGGCCGGGTACTTAGTCTGCACTGCGTGGGGCTGGGGGCTAAGATCAGTTAATGGAATCCACTTACTTAACATGAGGAAAACCTGCCGGCAGGTACATCTGTTCAACAATGGAATGGCTCTGTAGCAAGCTCCTGTCAGACGAAGTGTGTAAGAAGAATCTAGATAGTACGTTTGTTGCATTTGAAACCGCAAAAAGAGGGGTGCCTGGGTGGCGCAGTCGGTTAAGCATCCGACTTCAGCCAGGTCACGATCTTGCGGTCCGGGAGTTCGAGCCCCGCGTCGGGCTCTGGGCTGATGGCTCAGAGCCTGGAGCCTGTTTCCGATTCTGTGTCTCCCTCTCTCTCTGCCCCTCCCCCGTTCATGCTCTGTCTCTCTCTGTCCCCAAAATAAAAATAAACGTTGAAAAAAAAAAAAAAGAAACTGCAAAAAGAATTTCTGAATTAGGCAAATGAGCTGAAATCACACCTAAGAGGTTTTCCTACAAAATTCTAGTACAAATGTGCATATGTGCAATCACATATAGAAAATTCTCTGCCTATGGCTTATCTACTTTCGCAGAATTCTTCGGAAACTTTGATCCCTTTTGGAGTGGGAGGATATTGCAGTGTCTTGGAGTCCTTGTGAACATGAGTGGTCATCAAAGAAATAAAGAAATGGAGAAATAAGGAGTCTCAGAACAGGCTTATTTGACTTCTGTCTCTTTGTCTATTGTTACCTTGAAGACAAGTCCTTTATCTTTAGAGCTCATCCTTTTCATCTGCAGTATTCATCTTTGTTCCGTACTTTGAGCATGAGTCTTTGAAAGAACAAACACATTGTTGGAAATTTTGGCCTCTGCGAGTAGAGAGAGCTTTTTGAAGGAAGTTACCATTTGTACCCAGCAGACAAATGACAAGTTTAAAGAGAGGAATATGACCCTATAAACGTGGCATTGGCTTGCTTCATTTAGCACCAACACACCTCCCTGTTACCCTCCTTCCTGCTACTCTTTTATTGCAGTATGTGATCATAATATGTTAGAAAAATTCAATGAAAGTATAAAAAAGAGGTAACAATATATTTATTTCAGATCCATCTCCCGATTTTTTTTGGTGGGGGTGGGGAGGGAGTGGGGACAGGCCATTACTGACTTGCTCTCATTTCCAAAGTTATGTTTTGTAGAACTTTTTGCTGTCACCAGATACGTGCATGGTAAAATTATAAGGTACTGTGTTACCACTTTAAGTGAAAAATCTAGTAAACGTGAACACAAGTCTGAGTCGATCTCTTGAATATGATTTCTGTACTTCCAGTGAATGATGAACCCGCTGCAGCCACTGATCCCGAAGAGTCCTCTGTTGTTGGTGTGGCACCCTCGCCTGCTGCGGTGTCGAGTGTGACCCCGAACCCCACTGCAGTGTCTCTCCCTGTTCCAGCCACACCGGTGGAAGGCGAGGAGCCCAGCACTTCAGGCACACAGCAGCTCCCGGCGTCTGCTCAGGCCCTCGATGCTCTGCCTGCTGGGTGAGTAGCCTTCCAGCAGTGCTACCCCCACTCAAATCTGAGGCTCCTTCGCTAGGACAGAAACAACGTGGTTATTTATTACCTCGTGGCTCGTGGTCTCTGGGGACGCTGCCATGCATAGGAGCGAGGGAGGTGTAGAAGACCTGCTCGTTCTCCATAAATCTTAAAAAGAATCTAAATCATCAGGGGCAGAATCAATGCTACCTTATACCACGACTTGGAAACAAGAGTGTGGCTTTTATGGAACAAGGAGCTCATTTTGCCTTCCTTAGTCTTTGGAGGGTGTTTGCCTAGATCCTGCTTAGAAAACAGCTTTTCTCTCTTTATCTTAACAGTCTATAGAGGGCTTTCGGCTCTGAATATTACTGTGTATTACTCCTGTAGCCGGGGCTGATGGTAATTAACATGGACTACTAGTTTTCTTGCCATCCTATGGTTTAGACAGTAAAGACCTTGGATGATAAGAAGATGGCTCCACTAAGACCAAGGGAAGTTCCAGTTTGAGTAGGTAGCAAATAGAGATTAAAGCATGGACCTGGGAATCAAATCAATCTGGCTTCAAATCCCCACTGGACCCTATGTGACCTTGCTCAAATGGCTTACCGTCTGTGTAAGGGGGGATTAACAATCATGCATAGCTCTCCAGGAAGTTAAGGGTATGTGTGAAGCGCTCACCCAATGGAGGATGTCCCAATTGGTGAATATTTTTGAATTGGCTGTGAAAGAGCCATAAAGGAAGGGAATGGTTCTGAACTGAGAAATGAAGTCTTATCTCAGCAACTACCAGTCATAGTCAGGGCCCGTCCTATTGTGGTCCCAGGGTCCATCCTAGTTATCAGTTTGGTACTGAGGAAACCAGTGTCCATATCACCACAGTCGCTGTGGTCTGGCTGCTGCTGCTGGTGGTGGTGGTGGTGGTCGTGGCATGTAGGTGGGTCCTCTGTACCCTTGTAATTAATTCATAAGGGACAGGGGAAGGACGCATGGTCTCTAGCTTGATGTATAATATGCCATGTGTTCTTAAACCTCTTTAGAAAACCCACTTGTTAGAAACAAAAATCGTAAATCTGAAGGCAGGTGTGATTTTTACCACATACATATCACATCCTTAGCATTTGGCATACTACCTAACATATTTCTTAATAAAGTATGAATAAATGAAGAGTATTGCAAATAGTTTCTAATACTTCAAACCTGGAGAGAATTGGGGTATTGAGAGGTGCCTCTGAAAAGTTTTTGTGAAGTTTTTGATTTTGCGAGAAGATTAATAACCAATTGCTTGTGTCCAGCTCTTCCCTACAGAGATTTATTTTCTCTTTTATATGTGGTAAAGGATACTAGAAAGACCTTTGTTTGGTTTGTAATTTCAAATCTGTATGCTGTAATTTGGGGGGAACAGAGCAGAATCATTTTGGCAGAAAGGAGAGAAAATGGCTGCTCGTGTCCCCTGGGAGCTGTTTGTTTTCTTTTCGCTGAGCAAATGCCTGGAAGGCCGGCTTCACTCCTGTGTCAGTCACAGGCAATTAGGGCTAATGGCTCAACATGTCTTTATGTAGGGTGTGTGTGAGGGTTACTGTTCTCTGGGATTGGGCTCTTCCTGTTTCCAGGCAGCTGGAAAACTCCAGGCTCTGAAAACACTCTTTATTCTGAGTTTGGCAGATGGAGCAGCCCAGGGAAGCCGATTCCCCACCCCCACCTTTGCCAGAGGCTGAACACTTTTCTGAGGTAGAGTTTGAACACTCTCTTTTCCTTAGAGCATTTAGAATGTGATGAGATCCGTGTGTGGGTCCCCTGTGTGGGACATGTATGACAGTCTGGAGAAGGGTATTGAGACCCAGTTTTCCATCCTAAGGCAGCAACCCCTAAGACAGTAGGGAGCTCGGTACTTTGCAGGCTGGCTCAGGCCCAGGAGATTGGAGATTGCCACCAGGGCTGCTGGGTGTGTGGCATGAGGATGGCGTGTTTCCGGTTCACTGCTCTGTGATGGCAAGTCGGAGAGGACATGCCTCCTGCAGTGACCCTTCCAAGCCACAGACCTACCATCACCACACCAGCTTCTTTACAAGTTCAGGAGATCCAGACAAGAGCGGTTATTCCTTTACTCCTGGTATCTTGGCTTTAGGAGTCAGGAGACCAATTTTAACCATTTTATTTTATTTTATTTTATTTTATTTATTTTTATTTTTATTTTTATTTTTAAACGTTTATTTATTTTTGAGACAGAGAGAGACAGAGCATGAACAGGGGAGGGCAGAGAGAGAGGGAGACACAGAATCTGAAACAGGCTCCAGGCTCTGAGTGGTCAGCACAGAGCCTGATGCGGGGCTCGAACTCACGGACCGTGAGATCATGACCTGAGCCGAAGTCGGACGCTCAACCAACCGAGCCATTCAGGACCCCCCCCCCCCCGTTTTTTTTTTTTCTTAAACGTAATTTTAACCTTTTTAAATCAACCTCTGAATAATGACATTTCACACTGAGAATGCTACCACGGCTGCCTACTGTCGTTGGGGATAAATTCTCAAATCCTTAATCAGGCCTAAAAAGCCCCACACCATATGACCCCACCTACCCCTCCGACCTTCCATGGAAGACTCTCTCTGCCTTGCTCTCTAAGCTCCAGCCTTAATAACTTAGGTTGGTTTGACAGATGGACCTCCCTTTCTCTGGACTTAGGACCCTTCACCATGCAGGTCGCTCTTTCCTAACACTCACTGTTTTTTCCATTAATCAGTCAGCACTTCCCCTGGGAATCCTTCCTTGATCCCTGGCAGACAAGGTCGAACTGCCGTGCCTACTGTAACTCTTCTCACAAAGTGTATTTGCTTCTTTCGCATCTCTCTGCCCCGGTGGGCTATAAAAGTCATGGTGACAGGAGCCTGACACAAAGTAGGCCCCCCAGATGTATTTGTAATGAATAAATTTAAGTGCCATCTTTTTTTTTTCTTCCACCTGCATGAATGTGTTCTGCTTCTTTGATGCTTCAAATAGCAACTGTGACAGGAATATTGCACTTTCTTCCCAGAGGCAGCAGTGGAAGGCTGTCACCCACTGGGTTTGACTGGCTTTGGGTTGAAATATGTCTCTCGCAGGATGGGGGACGCTCTTCCCTGCTCACTAGGGGTCCTTGTGCACTGGCAGATACGGCGGGGCGTGTGTCCTCTTTGCTAAGGCATTTCTGAGCCACGCAGCCCTGCTTTATCAAGGCATCCAGCCGACTGTCTCTTCCCAACCTCATCTGCTCAACTGAGCGATAGAGCAGGTTCACTTGGGGATCCCAAGGGCCCATCTTCCTGGTTGCTGTGTTGCCTTTCTGCAATAGTTGCGACTCTGGTCTTGAAGAGGTTACACACGTCTGCATGTTTTAAGGACTGAAGGCTCCTGGAGGCTGGGCTGTGGAAGCCCACAAACAGGGCACCCCTCGTCCCTTTTCTCTCTCCCTGCGTCCAAACCCTCCAGCTTTCTGTACTTTGAAATTTAATTAACATGAAAGAAGCCAACTGGAAGGGTGTGGCATTTTCAGGTTGCAAATGTGCATCAAAGAAGGGGGTGCCAGGAAGGCTCAGGAGACATGGTGAGATAGTGGTCCAGGCAGTGGGCGGTGGGGAGTGAGGCCACTTTGATCAGCTGGCCCTGCATCTGTTTTTTATCAGCACCGAGCCCACTTTGGGAACCAAACGCTCATTAACAGAGCGTGCGTACATGGCTTAGATAAACTCTAAGTGCATCCTGCGCTCTGCAGCTCGCTCAGTCCCTCGCGCACAGAGGCACATTATTTTCCTCTGGCGGCCTGCACTCTGCTGTGGTTTCTTACATAAGGGAGGCCGTTGTGTTTGGACTGCCGACTTACCTCAGCACTGCCATTTCACACCGTCCTTTTTCTCCCGCAGTCATTGGCTGGCCTGTCTGTTTCCTGCCTCAAAGTAGAATTAATTGAGGAGGGGTGTTTTCTAGATCTTTTGGGTTTGCCATCTCCCCTGCCTCCACACCCGGTTATGGAGACCCAGAGGCCCTTTTCTCCAGGTGCTCCTTCAGACACTGTCAAGGATGATAATCTGCTAAGAGCTCTCGGACGTTTTGTTTGTAGAGAGCTTTAAGAGACGTCGGAATTTGGAGCTTCTCTGCTAAGTTATAAACCAGTCGCTGCCATTGCATTTCATTCCAAACTCATTTTTGGCACTCGCCAAAGATCCTTACCCAAGGAGTTTTAAAACAGTACTTCTTACACTGTGTGGAACCAGTCCCCCCCCACCCCTGCCTTTTTTGTTTTATTTTCTTATTTTCAATCCGTTAAGAATCCTTATACTTTTGTTCTCTACTTATCCACCGATCACATAAATTTAGATGTTGTGGCAATGCCAGATTGGTACAAAAGTTTCTAAATGCTTGGAAACTTCTGTACTTTTTTCTGCTAAACAGTAACAGTTTGGGCCACGGACTATGCTTTGAGTAGCACCAGATTAAAGGATTATACTGGGAGACTCGGTGCCTTTTTTGCTGAATATGGTTTAGTTCTTGGCTGTGCAAGGATTATTACATGCTTAGGTAATGCTGAATAGTGCATGCTTCTGGCTTCCTCCTCATCATCTCAGAAGGAAACCTTACTTCCGAAGACTCTTCTGTTGTCCAAGGCTGGCCCGTGAGATGTTCTCACACTATTATGTGTATCTCTTCATGTGTAATTACGAATATCCATTTTTACTACACTTTCTGGAGAGTTCCACAAGAGCAGAGAGCGTTACGTCCATCTTTGTATCCCCAGCTCGTAGCACAGGACCTGGCTTCTGGGGAGACGGAGTGAGAAGTGTTTGTTAATGACTAGGTAAATGATTTCACATTCTCAGTAGCATTTAAAATTAAAAAAGATTCTAAGTAGAAAAAGAAAACGGAGAAGAAAGAAGAACAACAATAACAAACACCCAGATTTAAGCATTGGTGCTTTGCAGACTGTGTGTGTTTTTTCCTGACCATTAGTAATAGCTAACATGTGTTCGGCGTTTACAGTGTGTAGGGGCTGCTAAGTTTTGCCCGTGGATTATTTGGTGCAGTTTTCACAACGCTCTGTGTGGTAGCTGCTTTTATCCTCATTTGCAGAATGGGAGACCTTTTAAGCAATTTGCCCAGGACCACATATACAGACACATACACATAAAAACATGCCTACCAAAATCGGATCGTCTTACAGCTTGTGCTTTTAAAATTTATTTTTTTATCATAAAATATTTTAAGCATGCAGGTAAGAATGGAGTGTAATGTAAGAAATACCTATCACCACCCAGCTGTATCAGATTTTAGCATTATGCTATATTTACTACAGACTTCCCTTCTTTAACCTCTTGATGAAGAAATTACAAATACATTAGAAAGTCTCCGTGAGCCTCTTCCCAATTCCCTTCCCTGTATACAGAGATAAGGTGGAACTTGGTACATTCATTGAAAGTGCTACAAGGTATTCTATAGTATGAATAGATAGCATTTTATTTATAATTCACATTTATTTATACTTACCCTATATCTGATATATAAATATAAAATATAAAAATTCATGTAAACATATATTTACACATCTATATTATTTTAACAAACATATTTAGTAATATTTTATATGTAATTTATATCTTCCATTTGTAAATTTAATGGTATAACAATAAATAAATGTTTTCATATTTTATATTATTATCTCTTCACAATTATAAACAACGCTACAATGAAGTTTTTCTTTGCATGTCTTTTTGTCTGTGTGTCTGTTCTTTTAAGGCATATGCTGGACCTGGAATGTCACTGTAGGGATTGAAGATCTTCAATTTTAGTAGATACTATCAAATTGCTCACCGATTCTTACATTCCCACGAGCATACATACTAAGCATTCCTGCTAAAACGTAAAATTGTGAGATTTTTTTGTTTTTTTCATTTTGGCCAGCTTAATGTCTGTGAATGGTGTATCTCTTTGTGGTTTTAATTTGAATGTCCTTGATTACCACTGACATTGAACCTCTTCTCACATGTTTTTATTTGGTTCTTTGATTTCCTTCTTCGTGAGTTGCCTGTTCATACATTTTTGTTCATTCTTCTATTTAACCGTTTGTCTTTTTCTCTTTAATCTGTAAGGTTTCTTTTTTTTTTTTTAACGTTTATTTATTTTTGAGACAGAGAGAGACAGAGCATGAACGGGGGAGGGGCAGAGAGAGAGGGAGACACAGAATCGGAAGCAGGCTGCAGGCTCTGAGCCGTCAGCCCAGAGCCTGACGCGGGGCTCGAACTCACGGACCGTGAGATCGTGACCTGAGCTGAAGTCGGCCGCTCAACCGACTGAGCCGCCCAGGCGCCCCTGTAAGGTTTCTTAATATAAGCTGGGGACTCCTTGCTTTTCAATTACATGCATTGCAGATATTTTCTTCCAGTCTGTGGCTTGTCTTTTCACTTTTTAACATTATCTTTCATTGTACAGGAGTTCAAAATTTAAAGTGGCCAAGTTTGTTAATCTTCATGTACCATTTGGGTCTTGTCTAAAATTCTTCCCTACACTGACGTCGCAAAAATTTTCACATACCGTCTACATTTTGTTGATTTTGATATGCTTGTTATTTCACATTTAAACTTTAAAATCAAAATGTAATATACAAGCTTAATTGGCAGTATTCTTTTCTTTCTCAGTGATATGTTAAATCATATAATTGATGGCATTTTAGATTTAATGAAAAATAGCATATTTATATAAATTTTTAAACAAAAATTTGTATTATGCCTGTTATTTTAGCTTGCAATGTATTATATAATTATATTATATTATATTACATATATCATGTTATATATTGCAACATATTATAAATATCTGGACAAGTTAATATCATCTATAATGTTATTTTCTTAAAAAATTTTTTAAAAATATTTATTTATTTTGAGAGAGAGAGAGAGAGCGCGCGAGCGCACGCAAGGAGGGGAGGGGCAGAGAGAGGGAGAGAGAGAAAGAATCCACGTTGCCAGCGCAGAGCCCGAAGCGGGGCTTGGACCCATGAACCGATCATGACCTGAGCTGAAATCAAGAGTCAGATGCTCAACCGACTGAGCCACCCAGGCGTCCCATATCATGTTATTTTTGATGAGTGAATACTTATTATAGAAATAACATAATTTATTTTACTAATCCTCCATTTAGAGGCATTGAGGTTGTTTCCATTTTTTGTAGAACATGTCACATACTGTGACAGATGCGCTTATAGCTAAATCTTTGACACATAACGTATTTCCTCAGCATCCATCCTAGAAGCAGAGCCGCTGAGTTAAAGGATATTCACAGAGGAAAAGTTTTTGACCAAGTTGCCAAATTGCCCTTTTGAAAGAGTCTACCCATTTTTGCTCCCACCGACTATGTTTTAAAGGGTGACTGTTTTCCTCTGCCTTGCCAAATTTATTTGCAAAATTATTTGTCAACGAACATGTTAAACTTTTTTTTTTTTTTTTACATGCATACCATCTCCAGGAATTCCCTTGCTCTCAGTAAAACCATACATTTTAATGTTTCCATCTTTCATTGAGGAGCCTTGGAAACTTTTCCAATGCAAAGAAATTAGAAGGTTGAAGAAGAAGGAAAAAAAAGACTTAATTCAGAAGCCTTGATTGAGGCTCAACTGTGCCATTCTCTGCTTACAGGGCATAAAGTACTGGTTGTTGGTAGTTTTAAAGAAGGGGTTAGTGTGCTTAGATTGAACGGAAAGCCCAGTATCTCAAGAAGGTTTCTTGGGGGAAGACCGAGTTTAACACATTTCCTACCCAGTTTACAAAGGATCTACTGAAGCAGTGAAAACAGTGAATGGGAAATTTGTTCCATTGCACCAGATTTCTGCCTCATAAAAGTCTGAAAATGTCCCTAACAGAGGAAATAAATCTTACGGTTCACCCAGGAAGTGGCTAAAGTTTGGGGAATAAGATTTGGTTCAGAGTCCTTTATTAGAAGAGCATAAAATAAGAAGCTGTAAATCCCATGAGGTTTTTGCCTGTGGGGAGTTGAACTGCCACATACGCAGCTTTAAGAATACTTGAATACTTTTATGAGAGGACTGGGTGGCCCAGTAGGTTCAGCATGCGACTTTGGCTCAGGTCATGATCTCACAGTTCATGAGTTCAAGCCGTGCGTCGGGCTCTGTGCTGACAGCTCAGAGCCTGGAGCCTGCTTCCGATTTTGTGTCTCCCTCTCTCTGCCCCTTCCCCACTTGCTCTCTGTCTCTGTCTTTCTCTCTCAAAAATAAATGAACATTAAAAAAAAATTTAAAAGAAGAAAGAATACTTGGGTACTTTCAGTGTCTTTTTTTGCAGTTTAGTTTTTGTCTATGTAACCAGCAGGGCATCTTTATTTTGCGGAGTGTGTAGAGTTCTGGCTTGACTTTGTTTTCTAACATTGTGTATTTTGAGTGAGATCAACTTTACTATTGCCCACTGACTCTATTAGTCAAAGGCAGCAAATTAATAAATAATAAAAATTAGAAATACTTTTACTAAGATTGAATTTTTGAGCACATTGGTAGGTAAATCTGTAAGGGCCTCTTATTTTTTTTGTTTTTTATTTTTTTTTAATGTTTATTTATTTTTGAAAGAGAGGGAGAGAGAGAGAGACAGAGTACGAGCAGGGGAAGGGCAGAGAGAGGGAGACACAGAATCCAAAGCAGGCTCCCGGCTCTAAGCTGTCAGCACAGAGCCCGATGCAGGGCTCAAACTCAAAGACTGCAAGATCGTGACCTGAGCTGAAGTCGGGCGGCTTAACCAGCTGAGCCACCCAGGCACCCCTGTAAGGGCCGTTTAAAGAGAATGTCTCTGACACTAACTCCTGTAGCTGAACTACTCCTGTAGCTGTTAGCCCTTTCCATCTTATTCCTACTGTTGGTGAAAATGTGATTCTGTCCACACATCAGGGAAGTCTGCCCAGTAGGTATGTTGATCAGGGTTGGCTGAGTGGCAGAATAATCGAGAATTTTCTGAAGACCTTGTAGGAAACCTTCCACAGGAGTGTAGTGACTACGTTTAGGGGACCAGACAGTTTCTTTCAGATAACACAGGAGAGAACGGATAGGGTGTCATCCTCACGATGGGATTTTTACCCTTTTAATGACGGTGAGGGGTGTGATTGGGGCATGGGCATGGAAGGTAACTGAATAAAAGGCATAGGAGCAAAGGTAGCATAGGTTAAAAAATTTACCTAAAATTAATTGCAATTGGAGGCTACTTTTCAAGTGCCTTCAAATACAAAGACTCTGTGTAGTCCATGGTTGAACTGAATGTTTCTCGTTGAAGGCCAAGGAGCAATGTGTTGGGAAGGGACCTGAATCAAGCTTGATGCTTTGAACACTGTTTCTGAGAACATCAAAGGAAGCTATTCAGTGGGAGAGGATATGGCCATGTGACCAGGATGCAGTATTGAGACCCATGGGTAGTTGGATTGAAAAGCCTTTTTATCTCAGTGTGAAGAAGATGCTTATAAGGGACAGAAACCTCACCCCTGACAGGGATGTGCCAATGAAAGGTCGCTGCCAGTATCACTTTCTTGGCCTGGGGAGACCGAACCAAGACAGTGGGAAGGCTTAATCTATGTGGGTCAGCAGTTACCGAGGAGAGCTGAGAATTGGGAGGTTCTTTTGATTGTGGACAGAATTGACCGACTGTGCTGCAGTGAATGAAGGGAAGAGATTTGTGTGAATTCTGAGGAGCCATGCAGGTAAGGGAGGAGTTGCGAGTTCTCTAAGAAAAGCAGTTAGGCCAGGTTATGGATCAGGGAGGACCCATATGGACATTTAATCTGAGCAGGAGTCCAATTTCAAAAGGAAAAATGTAGATATCAAAAAAGGCAATGCAAGAAAGGTCTTGTTCCTCTGGTAACTATTTTTCCAGTGAAGCCAGTTGAGAGGGTTCATACAAGAACATTGAAATTTGCTGGACAATAACAGCCCTTGAAAGAGAGTCTTTCATCTCTAGGATCAGGTGGGATCAAAGATGGGATGGACAGATCTTATCTGGGCTTGGAAAGAGCTGCTGTACCTCTTGAATATAAGCGAGGAGGTCTTTGCACTGATTTTCTGCTAGCGTGTGGGAATACCCCTGTGTCAATTAAAGACATTTACTTCATGGAATTTTTTTTTTTAATGTTTATTTATTTTTGAGATAGAGAGAGACAGAGCATGAACGGGGGAGGGTCAGAGAGAGAGGGAGACACAGAATCTGACGCGGGCTCCAGGCTCCGAGCTGTCAGCACAGAGCCTGACGCGGGGCTCGAACTCACAGACCGCGAGATCATGACCTAAGCCAAAGTTGGAAGCCCAACCGACTGAGCCACCCAGGCGCCCCTACTTCATGGAATTTTAAGAATTATCCCATCTTCAAATTAAAAGATGAGCCAAAGTATAATATAACCAAGTTTTCTCTTTGTCTAAAATGAATTCTAAAAGTAGAGACTACTTATGAAAGTTGTAACACAATTTTTGGAATAAAGAAAAATGTGTTTTGGCACCTTTCATCTGCAATTGCTACAACAAATATTTTGTCTTTTTAAAAGGTGCGGCCTCACCCACATATTATGGATAGGTTTCCAAATAGTGACTGCACAATGAGCCAGACTCATTTTGTTGGTGTTTTGTGCCAGAAATTGCCAAGGAAGGGAAGGACATAGCTAACTTCTTAAAGGATGCTGAGGAGTTACCAGCTACTTAAGACTTACTGGGAGCAGATGTTATGAAAGAGTGGTTTGCTGCCATTTCCTTGAGGAGCTTCCATATTTCAGTACTCACTCGTAAGCCAAGTATCTTTTTCAAGACTCCTCATTTCCAAATTCAGATGAATAAAGAGGGTATCAGATTTGCTACTCTATTACTGAGCAGACGGGAGGAGTTTGAGGATCTGGTGTGAAGCCATAGTATGTTAGCCTCGCTTTTTTTTTTTCTCTGCAAGATCCCTACAAGAAAGGTTTTCTGTGGATGGGACAACAGCCTCTCGAGCTGATAATCTTTGTTACTCTTTTGTCTTTAATTCAGAAGGGCATCTAGAGGGAGAAGATCTTTAACTTTACCCAAGGTACATTTTTATCTGGTCACTTTTGGCAGAATTGTTTGCCCTTTTAATAAAATAATGAAGTGTAAAGATCTTTTTGCAGTGGGAGGAATCAGAGCACCTGGACCAAGTCACCCATATCCATTTTGACCAGAACATTGAGCAAGAATACCCAGGAGAGAAGATGTTCTTGAGCATGTGTTAATGGTTGTTGGTAGCACTCTGATCCTCAAGCCAGTGGCTAATCCCTTTTGAGAGGTGGGACTCGAACCATTGGACCTCACTGCTCCCAGGGCTAACCCTCCCAGTGGTGCAAAATGTGCATTCTCTTCTGGTAGATCACGTCTAAGCAGAAGCTTCTGATTAAAACGGAGCCTAGAGATGAACACAGTGGACCTTTGTGGTTACCCTCCAGTTGTCTTGATTCTCCAGGACCCCCTACCTGGACTCCAGTGCTGGGGAAAGCTGTTTACTTTGAGATGGGGATTGAGAAGGCACCTGGCACCTTGTTTTCTGGGTAGTAGGTTCCCTATAAATTCTAGTCGACCTTCTTTTTCCTCATTTCTTCCTTTCAGCATGATGTGGTAAAACTCAATGGCTAGGAAGTCAGAGCTGAGTTGGAATGACACATAAAAGTTACTTAGCTTCTCTGATCCTCTGTTTCGTCCATGGTGATGGCACTTCCGACCTTAAAGGATGGAGGCAAGGACTTCATGAGGTAAAACATGAGCCTATAGCTCATTATAGATGATCAGTGGGTAATGATGACCCCCTTCCTTTCCTTGCCATAAAAACCTCACATATATCTTTATCTGACCTAGCTAGCATCTGAGGTGTCGGTCAGTGCAGTCTGCTGATCAGGCATTTTACTATTTTCTAAAAATTTTTGAAGTTTATTTATTTTGAGAGAGCACGAGATGGGGGAGGGGCAGAGAGAGAGGAGGACAGAGAATCTGAAGCGGGCTCTGTGCTGATAGCAGAGAGCCCGATGCGGGGCTCAAACTTACAAACAGTGAGATCATGACCTGAGCCAAAGTCAGACCCTCAACTGACCGAACCATCCAGGCGCCCCCAGACATTTTAGTTTAAATGAGAAATGGTATTAAATAAAGCTAACATCCATTGGAATAGATGCACCAGGCCTTTAGTAATAGAAATTGGGACATTATTTCAGTATTCAGTCAGCTCTGCTATTATGTATGTATTCCTAAAAATCATCATGCTATGCAAAAAAAATCATGCCATGAAAACCACAGGGTTTACAGGAAAAAAAATGGGTTAGGGGCATACCATCCAAAAATGTGTCAGAGGCACACACAAAAAATAGGAAGCTAATAATGATGATAGCACAGTTTTTCACATGTTAAATGGTTGAGGTGCATAACACTACAATGAGTGTGTGTTCCCATGAAAACATCTGCAGTTTACTTGTGGAAGCAGGTGTCAGAAGTGTTTGAGCTTGTGAGTGTTGTCGTAAAGTGGTTGCAAGGAGGATCATCTGAAATCAGACGGGAGTTGTAAGGCCAGATGTGGATGAATATGGCGTACAACACGTAGTAAACTGAGGCAGCTGTAGATGCATATGGGCTTCGTGTGTTCCTCCGTGACTGGGTTCAGCTGGGGGACGTCATCTGTGTGCATTTAGTGTTTCTAAAAGGAAAAGCCATGCTTAAGCAAACACAAAATTCACATGCTCACATTGTTCCCTCGTGTATCAGTCACATTGGGATAGATTTATGTTTTCAAAACAAGCATTTCAGCAGAACTGACTGTACTAGCTTCCTGGAAAAGGTCACCTTCTCTTAGGCAGTACCCACAAGTAGAAGCAGATGAAATCATTGTAAAACATAAAGGCTCATGGGACCATTAACATCCTTTATGAAGTGGTGGCCATTTTATAAATATAAAATTTTGTATCCTTCATATATGGATTACCATATTCTGGGTAAAGGGGAGTTATTGTCAGACTGCATTGAGTATGGGAATAGCAGGAGTTGGGTGGGTGGCCCTTGGCTGTATTCTGTAGTGATTTTGCTTGTAGATTATCTCTTTGGATCATCTACTGCCTTGTTATTCTTCCACTAGCACAGAATGGCCACTTTTGGCACCCCATATCTCATGTTACCTTACACACAGACTCATGAGAAGAGAAGTCAGTAAATAATGAGAGGACAGCAGTCCATAAATAACAGGATGCTGTTTCTTCATTCACCCGGATCTCTGTTAAAGATCCTCTGTAAATGAATCTTGTATTTTAAAAAGAAATGCGGTCATGAATATCTGTGATGTTAGGAGAACAGGGATAGTCATATGATTTGTGACTTTAAAACGTAGTGTAGACTGAAAAGGCTGAAGGTAAACTTTAGGTGACGTCTGTGAAGCCCAGAAATTGCATACAAATTTTCGTTGGTAAGTACACTTTGGAAAGAAAGTGTCCTTGGCTTTTATCACATTCCTAAAGGGGTCTTTGATCCTGAAATCACCACGTCACACTTTTAGAAAAGTCCATAGTTAGAGACTCGTATGGGTCATTTAGGGGAAGCTAGGGTGATCTGTGGCACATCCTAGCCCATTGACTTCATAGAGGGGAGCTTTGGACTCAAGAAGTGCTCCTGGCTGCCGCCGCAGTGACAGTATGAAGCAGGTTTGACCCCTGGTCTGAGCTCGCATGTCGTCTTTGTCCTCTCGTCAGTCATCACATCAGTAATGAAGGACTCCTTTTCACACAAGGGCTTACGCCTTTTAAGTGTGTATCTCATGCTTCCCTTGACTTTGTTTTGCAGATGGGAACAACGAGAGCTGCCTAATGGGCGTGTGTATTATGTTGACCATAATACCAAGACCACCACCTGGGAGCGGCCTCTTCCTCCAGGGTAAGGCAAGGCTGGCAAGCCCTGAGACTCTAGAACCGGCACCCGGAGTCACCGAATGGCTTCTCCACCATTCACTGCCATCACTGTCCTTAGTTTCCCCTACCCTCTGCTCCTTGCCCTCTCTTTTATCCGCCTCCCATTGTCTTCTCCTTCTACACTATTTCTTCTCTTTATTTCCCTTCTCCCCACATTCATTGTGTTGGCAGTGGGCTGTATTATGGGCTTTATTATGTGCCATGGCTGTTGGGTCCTGGAGGGAGGAGGGCTAGGAATCCTGCCTCCTGGGCCATTGATGCCTTGATGCCCTCAGTTATTTCACCTACAGAGATATCTCATCAGGGCCAGGTTCTCAGTCATTTTCTGCAGAGGTAGCAAAGTACAGGGATATTTATTCCTGGTCACTTGATTGCTTTTCCTGAGAAAGAGAAAAGGCACGAGGAAGCCAAGATACAAAGGGTGTTGATGCATTTCAAAGCACCGTATGCCCGAATGGCCCCTGAAGGGTGCTTCTCCTTGAGCTGGGCTTTGTGAGAACACAGCTAAGTTCTCTAAAACCAGAGGATAAGTGAGGCTTCCAAGTGAGGGAAGACTGTCCAAGTTCAAGGAGAAGGGGTTTGGTTCCCTGCTTGCCAGGGACAGAAAGTTCTTTCCACATGTGCCTTTTGGTCCACAGAGCTTTCAAAAGAGAATGTATTCTGCTCAAAGGAGAGAATCACCTCCCAGTAAGGCAGTCATGAAGGGCTCCAGCATAAAATATGAATACCTCCCCATCAAGCTTGTAGAGGGAGAGGATGTCAGAGGTGGGGAGTATTAGGAAAAACCCTTGTACTCTGGTTCACTGGCCATACACATGCCAGGCAAATACCACCTCACCTCTGGTCCTGCAAATTTCCATGGATAGGCTGTTTTTAGTTTCGATTTTCCGGTAGAATGCTTGTGTTTTCCTTTTGTTCCTTACCCTTTTGGAAATGAAACTATAATCTGTCACCATGAGTCCTCATTCTGTTTTCTACTTTAAGTTCAGATTATTTATTTACACATTTAACCAAAGTTAAATATTGATGTCTTGGGAAAAAAATCACACTTTTTACTTTGGAAATTATGGAAATTTTCATATTCATATGAATAGTCTCCAATGTGCACTAAGTAGAGAGAATCCCCACATACTCAACACTTGGCTTCAATAATCTTCAAGTCATGGTCAGTCTTGTTTCATCTATACCAAGGGTTGGCAAACTATGGGCCTGTGGTTGAAATCCAGCCTCCACCTGTTTTTGTAAATAAAGTTTTGAAGAAAATCCTATGTAATCATCATGTAACTTTATCCATATTTTGGTATATATTTCTAAAAAATGTTCTTACTAAAAACAAAACCACTCTATTGTTAACAGTATTTTCTTTTCTTTATTATTATTATTATTATTATTATTACTATTATTATTTTAAATTTACATTCGAATTAGTTAGCATATAGTGCAGCAGTGATTTCAGGAGTAGATTCCTTAGTGCCCCTTACCCATTTAGCCCATCCCCCCTCCCACAACCCCTCCAGTAACTCTCTGTTTGTTCTCCATATTTATGAGTCTCTTATGTTTTGTCCCCCTCCCTGTTTTTATAGTATTTTTGCTTCCCTTCCCTTGTGTTCATCTGTTCTGTGTCTTAAAGTCCTCGTATGAGTGAAGTCATATGATATTTGTCTTTCTCTGACTGACTAATTTCGCTTAGCATAATACCCTCCAGTTCCATCCACATAGTTGCAAATGACAAGATTTCATTCTTTTTGATTGCAGAGTAATACTCCATTGTATGTATATGTATGTATGTATGTATGTATGTGTATATATATATACATACATACATATACACCACATTTTCTTTATCCATGCATCCATCACTGGACATTTGGGCTCTTTCCATACTTTGGCTATTGTTGATAGTGCTGCTATAAACATTGGGGTGCATATGCCCCTTCAAAACCACAATGAGATACCACCTTACACCTGTCAGAATGGCTAACATTAACAACTCAGGCAACAACAGATGTTGGCGAGGATGCAGAGAAAGAAGGTCTCTGGAGGAGACCTCTGAAGGATTGTTTGTTCTACTCTGTGGTGAATGCTGGTGTTATTTTGATAGGGATTTCATTGAATATGTAGATTGCTTTGGGTAGTATTGACATTGTAACAATATTTGTTCTTCCTATCCAGGAGCATGGAATCTTTTTCCATTTTTTGCGTCTTCTTCAATTTGTTTCATAAGCTTTCTATAGTTTTCATTGTATAGATTCTTCACGTCTTTGGTTAGATTTATTCCTAGGTATTTTATGGGTTTTGGTACTGTTAACAGTATTTTCATGCTGTCATCAAATACTGAGTCAGTAGCCAAATTTCTCCAATTGTCTTGCAAAATAATCATTGATTTTTAACAGGATGTGTTTTACACTTGTACTTTGTGTGTTGACAGCACTTATACTTAAAAGCAGCATTAACTCTAGAAATGTGCTAGTTGCTGCCTCTTATCCTCTCTGGTCTATAAGTTATGTAGGCCTTGACCTGATGAGCATTTGGATAGCATCTAAATTAAAATTTTAATGGTGTCTTCTAAGGATGGCCAAAAATTGTTTCTTCTTTAAGTTTTGAGGTGGGACAACAGATCCAGATTTCTTTCTTGCTTGCTTTCTTTCTCTTGCTTTCTTTCTTTTCTTTTTTTTCTTCCTTTCTTCCTTCCTCCCTCCCTTCTTTCCTTTTCTTCTTTTCTCTTCTTTCCTTTATTTCTTTCTTTTCAGTCAACAAATATTTATTGAGCCCTGCTCTATACCAGGCACTATGCCCTGGGAGTACATAAGTACACCAAAGGAGAAAACCCCTGATCTCACGGTAGTGTGAGACACACAATTAATGAGTTAATAAATTTATACAGTGTCAGGTGGTGATATGTAATTTGAGGTAAAATAAAGCAGAAGAAGGGGTTGAGGTAAACAAAGTAGCACACACACATTTTTCTGATGCACATAAAATCAATATATAACCGTTAGAATAAAAATGTCTCCCTGCATGTACCATCTACATTTGCCTAATGATACCAGGTCCACCACCTCTGAGAGGTGCAGGCTCACACGACCAGAATGTGCTAGAATAATCCCTCTGGTTCCATTTCTTTCCTCCATCATTTTTCAAATTGGATACAGATTGTACCCTGAAAAAGACTTTGAACCTGCAGCTCCCCTGATTTCCCTGAGGGGCTGGGCTTCTCCTCCACACCTGACTAGGTACTCGGCCCCTCCAGGTGTGGGCTGGGGATGCCCCTAGCATCACTGGAGAGCAGAAAGCATTGTAATTACAGATCCAGATTTCTTATTGTCAGGACACTTTTAATGCTTTATTGGACGGTGGCTCAGCTCTACACCCCACGTAGCCTATTAGTTCTTACAGAGTTTTAATCTCAGACCTCAGTACCTCTGAGCCCCTGGCAGGTACTTCTGCACCATAACTGGGAGCCCAGACAGAATAAGAGTGCTTAAGCTTTCATCGCTAACAAGGGGAGAAGTTCCACCCCAGGAAGTATTATCATGCTGAGAGCAAACCTGAAACTACAGGCGGAGCCGTTGTCTCAGCAGACCCAGTCACTCCGAGTAAGATTGAGTCAAAGGATTCAGTCTGTCTTGGCCACCCCCTTCTGTTAGACCCAGGGGACACTTGTATGAGGAATGGTCATTTTTTTATCCAGGAACAAAAAGTATTGGCCCTGGTAACTAAGGATGGATGCAGTAATTTGCTCTTAGGTGGTGTTTAGACCAGAGGTGAGCAGGGAGAGGGGTCTCGATAGACCACGGTGTAGGGGAAGCCTCACAGAGGGAGCGGGATCAGATGCGATCTTGGAGGAGGGGCTGGAGTTGGACTTAAATGACAAGAGGAAGTTGATCCAGGTTGGGGGAAAGGCGTGAAAGTAAAAGCTATCGTTAGGGAATGATTAATGAGGCAGTTTGGCTGGAGTGGAAGGTTTACGTGAAACAGAGATGCCCAGAGAGTGTCTAGCAAGGCAGCTGGGTTTGGTGGACATGCCTGCTGGAACATGAGAGAGCGCAGGGCCGACTGGGCCTCGACCACTGTGCTGTTTTTATAGATTGCGATTCTTGGTGAGATTTCACCCACAATCAAGGGTGGGGTTATGCTGTTTAGAAGTTTGAAATTTACCAGTCCAGAAGACTTTTAGTTAAACGTGTGGATTAAACATGTATTTATTTCCATTCCTTCCTGAAAACCCCCTAAGTGGCAATAAAAGTATAAAGAAGTATAATGATAAAGGATTGGAAGAGGAGAAGCAGCATATGGGAGAAGGTAATAAAACTTTGGTTGCTGATAGATAAATGGCAGAGCTGAGAAAGCTGAAACCCCAACTTACAGTGTGGGTACCCACCAGGAAGTCAGCCAGTTAGCACCACGGAGCCCTGGAAAGCTCAGCAATCAGACATGGTAGGGGGAGGTGCTATGAAATGAGACTAAAAAGCTGAAGCCAAGTTAAAAATTGGTGCAGGGAGTCATTAGAGTCTCAGGTTGTCAACCATGACATCCAGCCCTGTGCTGCACGCCTGCACGCACACGTGTTTATCTCACACACGCATGCGCACATGCAGCCAGCCTGGAGGATGAAGCCAGAGCTGAAGGCAAGGATGAGCTCAGAAAAAAATGGATTGAGTGAGGACGCTGTCCCCAAGTTAAAGATTGGGACGTTTTTTTTGCTAGATAAAGGGATCAGTCGAAGGGAAGAGAACTACAGATTGTGATGTTTGTGGGTCGTCTAGTGAAACAGCTGAGTGAAGCCACTGGTCAGTTTTCCCCCACCTGGATACCCAGAGCATCCATTCAGTGTTTTAGTGACTCACTTTTAAATATGAAAGAACAGCCTGCAGCCAGCAGACAGAAAGGGGACTTGGTAAAAACAATGTGGAATGTAAAACCAAATTGTGATTCGTATCCTCAAAAATTTGGGAGGAAATACGGCATCTGTGCAAGAAGAACAGGAGACCGTGAAATGAACCATGCAGAAAACAAGAAGGACATTCATTCGTTTATTAATGTTTATTTATTTTGAGAGAGAGAGAGAGAGAAAGCGCGCATGTGTGCGTGCGCACCCGCAAGTGGGAGAGGGGCAGAGAGAGAGAATCCCAAGTAGGCTCTGTACTGGCTGTGTGAGATCATGACCTGAGCCGAAATCAGGAGTCGGGCCCTTAACTGACTGAGCCACCCAGGCACCTCAAGAAGACCTTTTAGAAATTAATATATAACTGACTGTGGAACAACCCAGGGGTTAAGAGTGCATGCTGACCCCTGCACAGTTGAAAATGTGCATACAAATGACTTCCCCAGAGCTTAACTACTAATAGCTTACTGTTGACCAGAAGCCTTACCAATAACATAAACAATTGATTGACACATATTTTATATGTTATATATATTATATACTGTATTCTTTCAATAAAGTAAGCCAGAGAAAACAAAGTATTATTAAGAAAATCATAAGGAAGAGAAAATACATTTACAGTACTGAACTATATTTATTGAAAAAAAATCCATGTATAAACGGAGCACCACAGTTTAAACCCTTGCTGTTCAAGGGGTCAACTGTATATAACAGCAGAAACAGGGGTGCCTGGGTGGCTCAGTTGGTTAAGCATCCGACTCAATTTCGGCTCTGGTTGTGATCTCACAGTTGGTGGGATCGAGCCTCAGAATGGGGTCTGCATTGACAGTGTGGAGCCTGCTTGGGATTCTCTCTCCCTCTCTCTCTCTCTGCCCCTCCCCTGCTCTTGCACATGCTCTCTCTCTCTCAAGATAAATATTTTTTAAAAAATTAAAAAAAATTTTTTTAAACATTTGCTTATTTTTGAGAGAGAAAGAGAGAGACAGAGTGTGAGCAGGAGAGGGGAAGAGAGAGGGAGACAGAGAATCCGAAGCAGGCTCCAGGCTCTGAGCACAGAGCCTGACACAGGGCTTGAATCCACAAACCGTGAGATCTGAGCTGAGGTTGGAGGCTTAACCAACTGAGTCACCCAGGTGCCCCTAAAAAAATTTTTTTTTAATGTTCACAAATTTTTGAGAGAGAGAGAGAGAGAGACAGAGTGCAGTGCGGGAGGGGCAGAGAGACAGGGAGACATAGAATCTGAAGCAGGCTCTAGGCTCTGAGCTGTCAGCACAGAGCCCCATGTGGGGCTTGAACTCACGAACTACAAGATCATACCTGAATGGAAGTTGGACGCTTAACCGACTGAGCCACCCAGGTGCCCCTCCCCCTGTCAAAATAAATAAACTTAAAAAGAAGAGCTCTTTAAAAAAATAAAAATTGCAAGAATGGAAAGATAATGTTGGAGATTAGAAAATTAGAAGATGAGCCCAGGAGATTCAACATCTGAACAGTAGTTCTAGCAAGAAAGAACTTGCTAGAAGAACTTTCTATTATCAAAGAAAAAAAAAATAGAAGCATATTGCTAGAATTGAGTGGTAATGTGTTCAAATTCAAAGGGCCTACCAAATGCCCAAACCAGAGAATGAGAAAAGACTGACCTCAAGGAACATCCAAATGGAATTTGGGGATGGCAAGAGAATGTCTCAGAAGCCTCCGGAAGGTAAAAATAGGCTAGCTATCGAGAATTAGGAATCAAGAATGCCATCTTTCTTCTCAACAGCAACTGTGGAGCTGAACCCTTAAAATTCTGATGGAAAGTTATTTCCTGTCTAGAAATCAACTTTTAGTCACCTTAACACTCAACTCTGAGACTTGAATAAAGGCATCTTCAGTGTTTCAAATAATTAACTTTGGTGCATCCTTTCTCAGAAGCTACTAGATGATTTGTTCCACCAGATGAGAGGAAACCAAGAAAGAAGTCATGAGATGCAGGACACAGGGGACTCCATTCAGAGGCCAAAGACAGTCCCAAGAGGAAGATGAGGGAAGGTGACTCAGGACAGTAACATAGAGCAGATCTGGAGGACAGGTGTCCACATAGGGCAACAGGGGCCTGGAGCTGTGTGGCTAAGGCATATCTGACTGACACTGAGAGGCCACGTGCGCCATCAGAATCTGGGGGTGCATTGGTAAGAGATTCTTGAAAAACAGGCAGAATGAAACACACTCTAGTTCTTTTCACTCCAGAAAAAAAAAAAGTCGTACAAGCAAGGAAACATATGTGTAGTATTCTATGAAATCATAATACAAACTCTGAATATGGATTTAATGACGGTTTTCTAAATTGGGAGGAGGGGGCCTATGTGTGTTGTGGGGTGGGATGCAATAACTAAACGCTCAGCTTTGATAGCAGAAGGTTCACAAGTAACGTCTAATATGACAGAAATCAAGAAACAGTAGAAGGAGCATGCTGTTTAGAAATATGACTGTAAATAGAAGGAGCAGTTGAGAATTCAAAGTTGTTGTTTCTGAGCGGTAGGAATCAGCGATGGGGAGAGGTAGGGAAGGAGACACTGTTTTTGATTGTGTCTCCTGTAGTACCATTTGCATTTTTTTAATGTTTATTTTTGACACACACACACACACACACACACACACACACACACACACACACGCACACACACACACAGCATGAGCTGGGGAGAGGCAGAGAGAGAGAGGACGACAGAAGATCCAAAGCAGGTTCTGTGCTGACAGCAGAGAGCCCGATGTGGGGCTTGAACTCAGGAACCATAAGATCGTGACCTGAGCTGAAGTTAGACACTTAACTGACTGAGCCACCCAGGTGTCCCAAGAAGCTGTTTTTAGAGACGCTGTGAGTTAAAAGAATCATTGAAGAGGTGGCCAAAAAAAGTCAGTTAGGATGCTAACCCTGAAAACTGAGAAAGATACTGGACTGAAGCATGACAGTTATGTGAGTAAGGTAAGGATGCAGACAAGATGAAATGAGAAGGTAGTTAGAATAAAGCCTTTCCAGCCCATATAGTGTAATCCATATTGGGTTCCCTTTGCATTGAGTTAATGCTATTTTCTTCAGTGGTATCACTTTCTTATCTTTTTAAGGCCCCTTTATCCCTCTTCCCCTTTCAAACTTATAGTGGAAAATCAGGCATGTACCAAATTTGAGAGAATAGTACAATGAATCCCTGCTAACTACCACCTGGTTGTAACAACTGATAACATTTTGTTTCATCTGACCTCCTACTTTTCAGGGAAGGGGACTGATGAATTTTAGAGCAAATCCCAGATGTCATATCTTTTGAACCATAAATATATCATATACATCTCTAACAGGTAAGGGTTTAAGAAAAAAAAAAAAAAACTAGGGGTACCTGGCTGGCTCAGTCCATAGAGCATGTGATTCTTGATCTCATTTTCGTGAGTTTGAGCCCCACATTGTGCATAGAGATTCCTTAAAAAAACAACAAACTAAAATACCATTATCCCACCCAACAAAATTAACGACATTTCTTTGCTTCATGTCACCCAGTCCTTGTTCCATTCTCTCCAATTGTCTTAAAAATATTTTTACAGTTGATTTGGGTCAGATTCAAACTCAAGATCATCACATTAGTTTTGGCTGATATGTCTCATAAGGCTCTTTTATTATTTTTTATTTATTTTTTATTTTTTAAAATGTACATCCAAATTAGTTAGCATATAGTGCAACAATGATTTCGGGAGTAGATTCCTTAGTGCCCCTTACCCATTTAGCCCATCCCCCCTCCCACAACCCCTCCAGCAACCCTCAGTTTATTCTCCATATTTATGTGTCTGTTTTGTTTTGTCCCCCTCCCTGTTTTTATATTATTTTTGTTTCCCTTCCCTTATGTTCATCTGTTTTGTCTCTTAAAGTCCTCAGATGAGTGAAGTCATATGATTTTTGTCTTTCTCTGACTAATTTCACTTAGCATAATACCCTCCAGTTCCATCCATGTAGTTGCAAATGCAAGATTTCATTCTTTTTGATTGCCAAGTAATACTCTATTGTATATATATATATACCACATTTCCTGTATCCATTCATCCATGGATGGACATTTGAGCTCTTTCCATACTTTGGCTATTATGGATAGTGCTGCTATAAACATGGGGGTGCATGTGTCTCTTCGAAACAGCACACCTGTATCCCATGGATAAATGCCTAGTAGTGCAATTGGTGGGTCGTAGGGTAGTTCTATTTTTAGTTTTTTGAGGAACCTCCATACTGTTTTCCAGAGTGGCCGCACCAGCTTGCATTCCCATCATAAGTCTCTTTTAACCTGTAAGTTTCCCCACTCTTGCCTGCCTGCTTGCTTGCTTTCTTTCTTTCTTTCTTTCTTTCTTTCTTATTTACTCTTTGAAGATCCTGGGCATTTGTTCTGTAGAATTTCTCATATTCTGGATGTGACCTTGGAATGTTGGGTGATATGCTTCTCTATCCATTGTCTTTCCTACCAGCTGGTAGTTAGATATGGAGGCTTGATTAGATTGAAATTCACTTTTTAAAATTGAGTTATAACTTACACCCAATGAGATACCCAGATCTCAGGTTCATAGTTAGATGAGTTTTGACAAATGCATACATTTTTTTTCAATATATGAAATTTATTGTCAAATTGGTTTCCATACAACACCCAGTGCTCATCCCAAAAGGTGCCCTCCTCAATACCCGTCACCCACCTTCCCCTCCCTTCCACCCCCCACCAACCCTCAGTTTGTTCTCAGTTTTTAAGAGTCTTTTATGGCAAATGCATACATTTACGTAACCTATACTCCCTTGAAATATAAAGCATTTCCATCATTCCACAAAGCTCCCTCTCTTACTTTCTCTTGATCACTTCTTCCTTCCTTGTGTACAAATCGAGTTAGAGCTGCCAAGCACAGATAAAGATTTTTGCCGTCTGTTTTAGCCTTACCTTGCCTGTGGGTAATTTAGGACCCCTTTGGAAAGGTTGCTTTCTCCCTAAAAATAATGTAGAGAATCCTGCTGTTGTTTGTACGAACTCTCCTTCTCATGACCACGCAACATGTTTTCACTGGCAGTTTATATCAGGATGATTTCTGTTGCAGGTAGCAAAAATTGGGTTCCAAATTGACGTAATAAATAAAGAGAGTAAACTGGCTCATTTAACTGAATATTCTAGATGTAGATCCTGGTTTCAAGTAAAGCCTCATCTAGTGACTCGACAATTTCACCAAGGGGCCGGCTTTTCGTTTTGTTTTGTTTTTCTACTCTGTCATCTATTGGGTCAACTTCATAATGTATTTGGGTCCTAGATGGCAGCCATTGGTTCCTAGGACTGCATGCTTTCTCAGTCATTATCTGGCAAGGAAGAGAGAGATTTTTCCCAGAATTCCTGGAAAAAGTCATGAGATTGGCCCTGATTAGGCTCAGCGTAGGTCACATGCCTACCCCTAATCCAGTCGGCTGTTCAACTCTGGACTTGGTAGTAGAGTCTCCTCCTTCCCCAGAACAACCTGGATCTCCTAAATGGAAATCAGGAGCTAACGGTGAGGAAGGATTGGCTGCTGTAGAGCAATGACTGCTATAATCACAAAAGCCCCAGTAGCCTCCGTCATTGGTACTTGCCTGGCTGTGCTTCCCTGGAGCAGCCCAGCTTCTGCACCAGACACCTTGCTTAACCCTCCCTCAGACCCTCCTCGCCAGCCATCCAGAGATGTCTCTAGAATTTGAGGGTAGGGGTGGGTGGTCACTACATTCATTCTGACCTTAATGTTTCCAGCTGGGAAAAACGCACAGACCCCCGAGGCAGGTTTTACTATGTGGATCACAACACGCGGACCACCACCTGGCAGCGCCCCACAGCTGAGTACGTGCGGAACTACGAGCAGTGGCAGTCACAGCGGAATCAGCTTCAGGGCGCCATGCAGCACTTCAGCCAAAGATTCCTCTACCAGGTGAGAGGGCAGGGGCTTGCCACGAGGGAGGGGAGCCTCCTGGCCCTGGAGAATGTGCTGCCTCGCACACTATTTGTTGACCTGTTTGGTGAGCGGGAAGACGGTAGCTGGAAACATCAGTGCTCTGGAGATTTTACTCATCACGGTGAAATTCCTCATATTCCGTCATTTCTAATTTAGTAACTCAGTGTCCAGCTTCTGTGTTTCAGGACTCAATATACCTGAAACTGACTCAGTATATCTGAGATATATACTATCTTTCTGCCAAGACTGGATTTCTCTTCTGGCCCCTCCATCCAAGTCCATTTATTCTAGTTTGAAGCCTGAAGGTCAGCTGTGACTTCTTCCGTACCTCAACTTTTGAGAACAAAACAGCCACCTACTCAGTTCGTTAAGCATCCAACTTCAGCTCAGGTCATGATCTCACAGTTCGTGGGCTTGAGCCCCACATCTGGCTCTGCACTGACAGTGCACAGCCTGCTTGGGTCCCGTCTCCCTTTTCTCTGTGCCCCTCCCCCACTTGCTTGCGCTCTCTCTCTCAAAAATTAATACACATTAAAAAAAAGCCATCTAAATCTTTTCCTTTCTGCTATTGTTTTTCTTTAAATCTTTTTTATTTGACACATTCTTAAGGATGGAAGGACCTCTAAAGTTGTTGTGGATCGGGGCTTAGCAAACTGTGGCCCTTGGGCCAAAGTGGCCCACACCTGGTTTTGTAAATAAAGTTTTATTGGTACAGAAGCACTCCAAGTAGTTTAGGTATTGACTCTGGCTACTTACTTACACTGTAACAACAGAGTTGAGTAGTTTCAACAGAGACCATATAGCTTATAAAGCCTGAAATATTTGTTGTCTAGCCCTTCACAGAAAAAGTTTATTGACCTCTAGTTCAACTTCCTTCTGATTCCTGGCTTTCCTTCATCCCTCCCAACTGAACGGTTAGGGCAGCCTTTCACTTGTTCTCTCTGTTGGCATTGTTCTCTCTTCCAATCTGTACTGCCTATTCCCAGCAGAGCAGTCTTCACATATCACTGTCATTTGATCACTTTTGCTCAACATTTATCACTGGGTTTTTTTTTTTTTCTTTTTTCTTTTTTCTTTCTTCTTCTTTTTTTTTTTTTTTTTAAGTAGTCTCCATGCCCAGCTTGGAGCCCAGCTTGAATTCATGACCCTGAGATCAAGACCTGATCTGAGACCAAGAGTCGGACCCTCAACCAACTGAGCCACCCAGACGCCCCTATCACTGTCATTTTAATCACTGGCTCAAAGCCTTCTGTGGTCATTACCTACAGAACAGCATTCAAATTTCCTACTCCAGAATTCAGAGTGCTATGATCCCAAATTAACTGTCTAATGGCCTCCTGTACTGTGTCCCTTCAGGAACCCTCCCAACCCCTCCTTCCAGCCCATTAGAGCCTCCACCAGTCACCTTGTTCCCCCCCAGCCACACAGCTGTCTTTGGCAGGACAGGTAGCATTACCAAGTTGGAACTCTGCATATTCTCAGGGGGCCTTGAACATGAAGCTCGGGATCTGTAGTAGGGTCTCTACAGAAGGTGGTGGATTAGAGGCTGGAAACCTTTTGAGCTGGTCCACAGCATTTAATCACCGAGTTTAGTCAGCACTGTTTCTGTTTGAAATGAACTCTAACCCCACAACCCATTTCTAAATTAGATACTTTCCTAGTTCGATGCTTACGATAGCTTTAATTCTGTTTAGCTAAGTACTGTTCATTATCAACTTTGCCTTTGTTTGCAGTTTTTTCCTCTGCTCACCTGAAGCAGGAGCTACCACCTCCCTGGGCCAGCCGATCTCCTCTTCTGTGTGTCAGGGCCGGTGCTCCTTGTAGAGTGAGAGAACCGTAGAAACCTCCATCTCTTTAGTACGGATGGACAGAAAGCACAGTGTTTATCACATCGACTTGTCTCCCAAGGTCAACTGTCATGCCTGTCTGTGATTCGTGCCCCGGTGCCCCGTGGTCTACCTGGTGCAGCCCTTGCGTAGGTTCTCATGCCAGGCCTTGTACTCCGCAGCCCTTTTCACACATGCCTGGCATCCGGTTCTGGCATGTTTCGAAATTGGATGGGATGTGATCATTCTCTGCATTTCAGAAAGTGTTCCTCCAGAGCTAGGCCCCAAAGACTTTCTCTGCCATTTTTCTTGGGTGGTCGTGGCTACAAAACTAGGAAGGTCTGGGTGTTTCTATCCTTTGTGTTAGAGACAAGGACACGTTTTAGGAGTCTCACACTGGTTTTGTCTCCCTGCTTATTTGGCTTCTCTAAGTATTGAAAAAAAAAATCTCTTGAAGGAATCTTTTTTTCTGTATAATGCACCAAATATGTTCTGTCGGTTGACTGAAATGTTTGGTGGGTGAGAGGGAAGGTTCTAGAGGTCATTTCCACTTGGTCTTTTGGAACCTTCATTTCTCTTGCCCACCCTCTCTCATTTTAGCAATGCCATTCCAGGCATGCAGAGGTAGAACTTTGCCTTGGAGAGTCCCCTACTACTTTTTTGAGTACTCTAAAAACGATTTTCCCCACTTTGCTGGGGTCTTAGGAGGGTTCTAGGTAGAGGTGATTGTTCCCTTTTCTCTGTGAAACAAGATTCATATTGAAAAACGTGTTAAGAATCTTTTATGGGTCAGCTTTCAATGTCTCTCTGTTGATTTCCCTCTTCCCTGGATTTGCTTTGCCTCTCGCTTGCTCTGGAGCCATGTCCTGGTTACAAGTAAGAAGAGTTGCTTTCATACAGTTATTTTGGGGTTTGGCCTTGGCCCAGGGTTTGACTCGGAAGACTTAAGAGCTGATACTATACCAATGGGCTCTCTTCTTCGTCCTTCTCCTCCTCCTCCTGCTGGGCTGAAAGCAAGACCTCGTTCTTCTTTACTTGCTCTAGAGAGAACACAAAATGCAGTGCAAGATAGAAGACGAAGGAGCCCCACGTCGCGGTCTCCCACAGCTCCTTCCTGCTTTCTGCCCCATCACACACCTTTTTCAGTTTCTCTTCTCATTCCCCTTGTTTCTGATACGCTCCCCCCCAGCGTGCCTTTGTTTGTTGTGACCGTCATGCACATACTTGTGTATTGCCCTTACAATTTCTCTTTGCCCTTTCTTCTGTGACCCTGCTGCGTTCCAGCAGGGATGCCCACCTAGTCGCATGCATTGTGCAGTGTGACAGGACCCATCTCACAACCTGCTACTATTTTTGTGGCATTCCCTTTACCCCCACTTTGGTCCTCCCTTAATGACTAAAGGATGTAGCCAGTGTCTACAGGACTGAAACAGATCATTCTGTGGCTCCTGATGTGTGGATGCCAAATTGCATTATCCAGAAACAGACAACTCCTTTCTTACTCTGCAGAGAGCCCCTTGGATTGAACTCTCAAACACCTGGGTTTTGTTCTGCACCCCGTGGGTGGATACTTAAAAAAAGGAGCCGGCCTTCCATACGTAACCTTTAATGCCCTTCCCAGAGCCTTTATTGCCCTCGGCTCTATTTGCTAGACATTCTTTATTTCTGAGTTTGTATCTTAAAATATTACTGGAACTTAGTGCTTAGTCCCTGAGGGACTTGAACTCAACGTGAGCTGTCTGGCTCGCGGCCTGCACCTCAGATGTCCCAACCCAGGGACAGTTACCAGGCAAGTGATTCAACAGTGTTACTTTCTGTTCCTACTAGTAAAGGAAATTGTCTTGTCGCTTAAAGTCACCTGCAGATCCAAGGATCTTTCTTCCGACTCTAATCCCTCCAGGCCCCTTTCTCTGTGGTTTTCTGCCTGTGCTCCAAGTGACACTTGGGATCTCTCCTTTTGGGGGAATTGGCGGAGAAGAGAAGGGGCAGTCGGTTGACTTACTGGAGATGTGGGGTTTTGGGGTTTTGGTTTTCAAGCCATGATGTGTGGCTCTTATTTTTTGTTTCTCTTTGGCTTCTTTCTGTCCACTTCCTTTTCTTGTTTTTCAAGTTGTACTATATACATTGAGGGAGAAATGTCCAAAATAGTTAAGTGCTTTTCTTTAACTGCAAGAGGTAAAATTGTTGCAGGTGTCGGCTTTCATGGACTCCATCTCATAAGTTGTTCACGTTTATCAGCCTCTGGCCTCTCTCCCTTCTCTATTGCTTCCTCTTCTGTCCCCTGTTCATAAGATGAGAATAAGACGATGAGATAAGATGATAAGATGAGAATAGGACGATGGCAAAGGAACGAAACAAAATGCCATAACTAAAGAGAGCCAACATTGTATGAAGTTTTAAAAAAGGCAAGGATTAAGAAAAGGGTTGATGACTCTTTTAAAAATTCTCCTCCCTGTGCTCTGTATACTAGTCACAGTTGATTTTGGTGAATAATAGAAATCCACTTGGTTCAACTTAAACAGAAAAGGAATTTCTCAAACGGGAATGGGGTAGTTGATAGAATTAGCAGAATGACAAAGAACCAAGCTCTGGCAGAATCCAGGGGCAGGCGAGGCAAAGGAATAGTTCGTGTAGGACATTGTCCTCTTGTGCTGCCATTAAACACTCGTTGCTCCAGTGGATTGTGGACTCTATCACAGTAGTAATTTCCAACAGACCCCCTGCTTTCCTGCCGTTCCCGGAAGTCCTGAGTGGGAGCATCGGATTGGCTGGTCTTTAAGTCATGTGCCTGCACCGGAGGTGCCATGGTGTCGGGAAGGGAAATATTTGCTAGCTGATAAATATTTTTGGTCTCTAGTTCAGTGCAGGTCATGGAGGCTGTCAGTAAAAGTTGTTTGGTCTGTTGAGCTGCAGGGTTGTGCAAAAGATGACTGTCAGCCCCCTGACGCCCACTGGGTACCAGTTGGGAGCTAATTTCCCATTGGCGCGTGAATGCTATGTGGATTATCCATTCATTCCAAAAAAAGACTTGAAGCAGCAAACAGTTTTGCTCTGAATGCTTCTTTACTTTCTTAAAATGACCTTTCCTGCGTTTCTTCCCTTTTGCTACAGCTCATTCCCCACCGAGTTCTCTTTGGCTTCATTATCTGAAATGCATGCGTATTTCACAAGTTCGTTCCTTTCCTTCTGTGACCAAATGCTTTTATCGCCACTGCTCTTCTGTGTTAACTGGAAAACAAAGCTGGAGGAACTTGGGTTTCATGAGATGTTGTACCCCACCCCCACCCTGCTCCCACCAAAATGACCTCGGGAGATGTCACATTTGGGAGATCTTTTTCAGGAACCATCAGCTAAGTCTGAATTGTGGTGGAAACGTGAGCACGTCCTCCAGGATGATGGTAATGGGCCCAAAATCGAGCACAGCCCAGCTTCCCACACCTCCGTGCAATCTCACTGTGCCGGGTAGGAGGCCCTTTGCTGAAAGGCGGCTCTGTCCCACCAGGGAACCTATGGTTTCAAGACTTAAACATCTTTTTTGGAACTTGCTTTGGAAGAGTTGCCTGAACTGCCACCTTGGAAAGAAAGTTTCTCTGTCCTTTCAGCCGGGGGTGGAGGGCCGGCTGTGAAGGGTGCGGGGGTTCTTTGGCAGTTGAGCTCCACCAATGTTTTCTCAAGCTGAGACTGAGCTCCATTCATCCTCCTGCCCGTGTGTGGCTCCGTCGCCCCCAGACAGAGCCAGCCGGCAGCCCAAAGTCTGCATTGAGAACTTGATCCCCTCGTGCGACGATTAAGTTTTAGTAAGTGAAATAAAAATGCTTCAGCAAAAAAGAAAAGAAAAGGAAAAAGAAAAGCAAGCAAGCAAGCGCGTGCGGAACGACGGAACAATACTTGTTTTATTTAACTATGAAGAGTTTTTGACAGCGCCCCCCCCTTCTCTGCAGGATATGAGAACTCTGGGTCCACCGCAGCCCTGCCCCAGGGATCTCATGGCAGAATTAGGCTGGGGGGTGGGGGGTTTGAACGTAAACAGTGACCCTCAAGGCCTGGAGTCCGCTCGCTTTCTCCTGTCTCTCCTGCTCGCTTGCCACCTCGCCCCCAGCCCCACCTCCCCAGACAGGCACACACAGAACACTGAGCAACTTCAGGTTCGGGCCGGAGGAGAATAAAGGTGCTTTGTGAAGGGAAGCAAAACATTCCTGGGGGAGGTGAGGGGCCTGGGGCATGAATGTGCCCTCAGTCTGGGCTGGTTTTGCACACCACGGCTGCTCCCTCTCCCTCTCAGGCGCACCCAGGAGGGAGTTGGAGGGAGGAGGGCCCAGCCCCCAGCCAGGAAGCTCTGGGCGTGGGCAGGGCTTGTGGGAATGATTTCATTGGAAAGGCCTGCGATATTTTTTCCCCTCCCGTGTGTGGTTCTTGGAGAAAGTTGGAGGTGGTGGTGATTTCAGTCGCCCTGGCCGCCGCGAGCAGGAGCTCCTGCCGCAGGAAGGCACTGGCCGGGCCTGCCCGGCGGTCCGCTCCGGGCCCTCCCGCCACGCCTGGGGCCGGCTCTCTGCCTCCACAGCCCTGGCCCACCTTCTTCTGCACCCATCGTCCTCCCCCTCACTCCCCCCTCTCCAAAGCCCGTCGGGGCCCTCTGTGTGCGGGGTTCTTTTTGGGTTTCTCTCTTTTGAAGAAAACTTTTGAGAGATGCAGATGTCACTTAAGCCCTCATGGTATCCTGTACAAAGTGCTCAAATGTGGAAATGAGTCCTTGGCATTTTTATTTTTATCGATCGATTTATTTTTAACCGGCGGCTTTTTTTTAATCTCTGTGTTCTGCTGTGTTTCTTGTGTTTAGTCTTCAAGTGCTTCGACTGACCATGACCCACTGGGCCCCCTCCCTCCTGGCTGGGGTAAGTACCGAGTTCTATTTCCATGTCCTCAGCTGTCTGTAGGCTGATGCTCTGTCTTCTTCCCGTGCGAGTCTTTCTCACTCCCATCCCTCAATTCTCCATTTCGCTTTTCTCCAGCACATGCTGTGGGGATGCCCTAGGGAGGTTACAGGCGATGGAGCTGGAAGGTTGGGAAAGCAATTGAGTTCCCCTGCACCCCTGTAGCATTCACCTGCCATGACTGAAGGGTTATGACCCTACGGACAGAGTCCCTTAGCAGCCATGAGACTGTTGGGTTTTGGTCCTGACTTTGAATGGTCTACCCAGCCATCCATCCTGTCATTGACTAAGACATTTTGACACTGACTTACCCGCAGGTGCACTGGTTTCAGGTCTGTGGCTGTGCCATTGGAAGGAGCCACCTTACCAAACCTTTTTTTGCAGCCAGGATGTTGGAGGACTTCAGCCTAATTTTGACTAAAGAAAGCCACCTTTTTATTTGTGACCCAGTTGTGAAAGAGACCAGAGGGAAGCAGATGAGAGAGTTGAGCACTGGGCGGCAACTCTGTGGAGGCGCGTCATTGCTGATTAATAACGCCATGCTGGATTCTCCTTGTCATTGGAGAATTTTAAGTCCTGGGCGTGATTTGCCAATAATGAGTTAGAGGGATGGACGTCCTTGACTTGGGAGAGATTATGGGCTTTATGGCTATTCTGGGAAGGAGTAGCCATGCAAAAAGGGGTCATGAGAGATGGTGAGATTCCATGCATTCTGCAGCTCTGAACCAGGTCAGGTTTTGTTCAATACGGCAAGAGTCCCTGCGTTCCGAAGAGGGCAGTTTTTGCAAGAATCAGCATGTGCCGGCTTTAGTGTCTTGGTGAGGCCAGTAGCAGACAGTAAATGCTAGTTTGATGGTGGTCACAGATGGTTATTAAATTGGGCAGGGGCATGCTCCCCAGTAAAGACGGAGAAGGTGACAATGATAGGATGAACATGACCTGGGAAAGTACAGCTTTTGAGCTGGATCCTCTTAGTGTAGACATATTACTCCCTGCTAGTAATTTACCAGATTCCATCACTTCCCTGGGACCCATAGTGTGTCACTTAGGGAATTACCACTGTATTCCAGAGCACTGGAAGGACCTTGTAGACCTTCTAGGGGGATGTGTTGGTTAGTGAGGCCTCCAGACAGTTCTTGAAAATCACCGATGACCCATCTGGCTCTTTGAACTGATGAAAGGTCACAAGTATCTCAGAGATCAGCAGCAAGTCAAATGTGAGGAGTCAAACACAGGGTCCCTGGCTAGGCAGGAAAAATGCATCAGATTAAACAAGAATGTATGATGTTTGGCAGCCAGTGGACACTCTGACCCAGAGCCAGGGGCCCAGAGTCGTTCCTGGGTCTGCAGAGTCCAATGATTTCTTTCTGCTACATGGTCACCAAGTAAATCTGCTACATGATTTGGTTCTGCTACATGATGGTCACCAAGTAAGAGCATCTGCAGCGACTCAAAAATAGCTCCCAGAAGCCAAGTGTGAAATATCTGAGATGGGATTAGGAGCCATGGTCAGAGTCAGCGGCGTTTACATGCGATCAGGAAAACACACAAGATTATATTGGTATGAAACTGAGAAAAAAGAACATCTGGCCAAGGGCCAGGGAACCTTCCTAATCACATCCTTTGGGCTTTGTGTGGCTTTTCCAGGGCTGTGACAGGGCCACCTCCCCAAGAAGAGTTGAGAGTGAACAGAAAGAGCAGCAGAACCAAGTGAGAATTGTGTTTAGTGGGAGCCTGCTATGAAAGCTGTGCTCTCCTGCTGTCAGTCCTAGGTCCCTTTCTGCTCCTCTAGGAGAGACCCCCCGTTCTCCCTGCACCCCGGCCCATGGGTTAGGATGCCTCAGGTTTATATCCACATGTTTTCAGCCACCCTGACCCTGGCCATGTGACTACATGCTTCCAGGTCTGCTTCTTCCTGAAGGAAGCAAACTAGATGCTAGGGTTAGGGCTTTCCCAGCCCCTAAACTATGAAATTGTATGCGGTGAGGCAGTTCCAGGAGGCCCCCTGGCAGCAATGAGGGCATAGGCCCCAGACCGGCTGGACAGATCCCCCACCCTGAGGATCAGCATGGGCTTTGGACCGTGGCAGAGCAGACACAAAGGATCTAGTTTAAAGCAGAAGCTTCTGGAATGGAAGGGGCCTCTCCTTTTTTTTAGAACCTTCTCAGGAAGCCTGCCTTCTGTGGGACAGTCCCATAAGCTTTTCTGAGGTGATGGTAAGTTCTGTAATAATCTTGGACATCTTTCTTTCCTTTTGTCTGTGTTTTTAAAGTTTCTGTCAGGAAATGGATACCATGTAAGACAGAGAGACCAAGGCACCTAGGGTGATACTGAGAACACTGCAGCCTGATGCTTGAGGGGAGAGGTGTGAGTTCCTCAGTTCTAGGCCTTTCTTAGCTTTTGGTTTGCCTGTACCTTCTGGAACTGGTTCTTTTTATTTTTTTAATTTCACCCTGTCATTGTAAAAGAGGGAGGGTCATTAGCATCTGTTATTTGGGGGACAGAAGCAGAATTGAAGGCTCATGAACTTCATGGGAAAGGTGACCTCTCTTGGGGTTCGAAGCCTTGCCCCTCGTCTCCCTTGTCATCCACTTGGAGCTGACGGAGTGCCTCTTACACTGCCTCTCACAGCCTGGAATCAGTAGCTAGTGTGGGTCTGCCTGGATCCCTCCCATGAGCACCCAAGCCGTCATCAGTGCCCCAGGAGAGGGCGAGATAGGAAAGATTGTCCAGAGGCCAGAGACCATGTGTCTGAGCACCCCCAAACACTGCCCTGGCTCGAAGCACACACTAAGGTGTTAGAACAAGGTGGGCATTGTAAGTGCCCACAGCCCCAGGCATTTATTGCACATGTGCAACACGACATTTTGCTGGGCTATGAGAGTTTTAGAACAAAGCTTTGCCTTCACGCAGGGGGAAAGAGAGAAGGCAGATGGGAGTAGGCCCTGTGGTACCGAGTACTGATCAAGAAGGTACGAAGGAAAATGCAGCCACCCCACAATGACCCTGCCTGGATGGAGCAGTTGCAGGACCAGAGACCGGCCCGTGAGGGACTGGGGACGGGACCAGGGTTGAAGGGAGGCTGGCCGTGCCTCCACTTTGCGCACAGCTGGATGCAATTATGCCTCTGGTTTCAGCTGGGGCTGCTCCCCCTCCGTGTTGCCACACCGCCTCCTTTCCTCCAACAAATCGACCAACCAAAGACAGTGCTGGATCTTGAGTTGGAAATGTGTTTGACCCTCCCCCACTCTCCAGTAGGGAAAGATTCTCTTTGTCCTTTTTACCAGTGACAGATGTGAGTGAGCCAGGCTTTCATCGGTTAAACTTCTCTAACAGGTCTGGAACAGGGGCAGAAATTGAGACCACTGGCACTCAGGACGTGGGAGCCAGAGGGGAGTGGAACTCAAGGTCTTGCAAGCTGATTGTTGTCTTTTCTTTATTCTCCCATGGCAGAGAAGAGACAGGACAACGGACGGGTGTATTACGTGAACCATAACACACGCACCACGCAGTGGGAGGACCCTCGGACCCAGGGGTAAGGACATGGGCCAGGTCGGCCAGGTGTAGCTCTAGCGTTGGCCAAGTGCCTCGGAATGCATGGTCCTCCATGGCCAGTGTTCAGGGATATCTTCAGCCAAACACGAATGCCCCAAGACCCTTACCATGTGGTGTTGACCTAATGAGACTTGAAAGTGGCTCCTTGAATTGACTTTCTCGATGGATAGAGAGTGGTGTCTGGGCCAGTTGTGCACATTGCCGATGGCGTGATCTCGAATGGCTCGAGGGAACCCCTCTAGAAGCTAGTCTGGGATGGGGCCTGTGGTGTCTCAGGATCGCTGGCTCAGGCCATGGCCATCCACCCAGAGCTGGTTCTTTGGCCTTGGGACAGTACGTGACCTCTCTTTGCTACAGAACCGTCCTCACGACTTGGGTGGTACCAGGTGTGTTTCCTCCAGACGTGTCCTCAAGGGCTGTGCAGGGCCTGGGTGAAAGCGGAGAGAAAGCAGCACTCCGGGAACCCCATCCTCCTAGGCCCAGAAGGAGACACCACCCCTTATCTCCTCTCTTCCCGTGCTTCCAGGATGATCCAGGAACCAGCTCTGCCCCCAGGGTGGGAGATGAAGTACACCAGTGAAGGGGTACGCTATTTTGTGGACCACAATACACGCACCACCACCTTTAAGGATCCTCGCCCAGGGTTTGAGTCTGGGTAAGGACTTCCCACAGGCAGTGTTGGTATCTGTTCACACCGTCCGGGTTCATCCTCGTCTCGATCCTCTTACTGCCCTCTGGTGGCCAGTTTTAATGTCACATTAATGGGGTCGGGGTTGGGGGGGTGGGGGGGTGGGAAGGGGCTATCCTGTTTATTCCGAATAACACTAGTGGTCTTTCTGTAAAAGCAAGAAGTCTGGCCTTATTTCTGGTTTTTCTTTTTACTCCTCAAATGTGTCTACAGGAGACCTAATGACGGTCACTTCTTTTCCTTTCTTGTCTCTAACATAGCATCAGCTTTCCTCAGGGCTAACAAAATACATTGCTAATTTTTGAGAAATCACATGGGTTCTAGAACATCTTTGCTCTTCCCAGGACGAAGCAGGGTTCCCCTGGTGCCTACGACCGAAGTTTTCGGTGGAAGTATCACCAGTTCCGGTTCCTCTGCCACGTGAGTTCTGGGACTGGACCTCCCGCAGAGGTTGGGTGATTGAGTTCACTTAGCATGATTTCCCAGCCTAGCAGAGGTAGTGAAACGCGTGCGTCTCAGGGAGGGTCGCCAGTCACTTGTCTTACCCCAGGCGACTGTCTGACATCATCTCCAGGAAACCAGCTCCCATTCCTACGGTACCAGGCTCTCCGCCACTGGTCCAGGGAGACGGGAAAGCCTGTTTGTACAGACGAGAGACTTGACCAGATGGTTATGACTGAGGTCCTGACTCGGGGTTTGTTTTCTTTCTTTGTTTCTTTCTTTCTTTTCAGTCGAATGCCCTCCCCAGCCATGTGAAGATCAGCGTTTCCAGGCAGACACTTTTTGAGGATTCTTTCCAGCAGGTTAGAGAATAATCATGGTGCCTGAGACCAACAAACAGGAGGCCCCTCTCACCACCCCGTCTCCTGTCACGTGGCCTGTTGAATCCATGTGGTAGCGTTTCCAAGGTGTGGGCCTTGGTGACAAGTCTCTGCTGAACAGCAGGCCTTAGAATTCCCTGCCCCGCCCCAGCCTGTCACGGAGGCAGGCGTGGCACTCTGGCCACGATGCTCTGTCTCCCCAGATCATGAACATGAAGCCGTATGACCTGCGCCGCCGGCTCTACATCATCATGCGCGGCGAGGAGGGCCTGGACTACGGAGGCATTGCCAGGTAAGCTCATCACCTCTGGAAGGCTGTGCGGCACCCCGTTGCCCCAGAAATGCCTCCAGCCAGAACGCTGCCTCCCCCTTGCTCACATTGGCTCCCCAAACTCCTGCACCTTCAGGAGTAGGCATGGGTGTGGCTGGTCCACTTGGGCGCAGGAGCAGGGTCCCAGGGTCCCCTTCGGGGCTGGGAATTGACCCTTTAGTTATTGGCCTGTGGGGAGGCTGGGAGCTCCCAAGGGAAGAGCTGAGGACAGTGGCTCATGATTTCTGTACTTGAACCATTCGGCAGTGGCTAAGTAGTGATGTCCTGTGGTTTCAATTAAAATCGGCCCCGGGCTTCTCTTATTGGGCAGCTGGGGCAGGTCAAATCTGGTGTGTCCCTGTGTGCCTGACATATATAAGCTCTGTCCCAACCCGGAGAGCCTTGATCAGGGCTCAGCTACACATCATGTGCAGAGGGTCAAAAATTAAAATGGCTGATGTGCCCATAAGAAGAGCCTAAAGCATTGGCCTGCCCTCACCCAGTCTGCCTGCAAAAGTTAACAGACTCTGACAAAACATTGCCTTGGATAATGGGGCTGAAGCTCCCCTGGCAGGGAGAAGGAGCATCCTGGCCTACGGTGACCGCTCAGCTCGCTGACCTCTCACGGTGTGGGGACGTCTTCTCTCTTGGTGTTGGGTTCACTTGCTTCTGGTCCTCTCTTTGCCGGTGGTGCTGCCCTCTGTGTTGGCCCCTGTGGATCAATTGCTCTTTGTTCTGTGGTGACCATGGTGACCTTCTCTCCAGGCTCTGCTTGGTGGTGTGGCTCCCACCCCGTGTGTGTCTGTCTCTCTGTGTCCTGCCAGTGGTTTTACCCTATGGTAGGTTACGTCATGCTGTTCTACCACAGGGTAGAACCACGGACGGGATACCGAGGCACCCTCTGCATCGAAGGAACTCCTCGTCTGCCCGGCCACAAGCAGCCGGGGACTAGCCCCCTTGGGATGTCCCCCTGCTGGTTGAGCTCAAGCCTGAAAGGACCCTGAATTCTGGCTTGTGGCTTGTATCTAGGCCACAAAGACATGCCAAGTCATGGGTGTTGGTTCAGAAAAATGTGTGGAAGTGTGGGAAAGGGTATGGTGATGGGGTCTGGGTGAGGGGAGGGGAAAGAGCAAGGGAAGCGAGATACCTGTTGTATAGCTGCTGGGAATGAGGTTTATGATCTAGAAGCAGCATGGATTACAGAGTTTTCATGCATCAGGGCTTAGGAACATATTGCTGTGTATTCATATTATGCTGCCAACTCAGGGTAAAAACAGGCTAGCTATTTCTTACAGCACCTGTGCAAGATTTAGAAAAAGATGCCCCTTCTCAAGACACTTCCATGTTAGAAAATGGTCATGATATCTTCGTTTTATTGGGAAAAATACCAGCTTGACTGCTACATGCAGAAAAATTATCGTAATAAATGTGCAAACCTATGCTATTTTAACATAGTGCCTTTGTACAGTGCACAGCCTGCACAGCTGTGCATGGTGGCCTCAGGGTACAAAGAGCTCCTTTGCCATCAGACATACTGGATATCGGATGTAAAGTCCTGGAATGCATCACCTCGGAGCCCAGAGACATGCACGCAGGCTTTCCTGAGCACTGTCCACAAGTGCAATTGTTGTCCTGGTTCACCCTCGCTCACTGACCAGCTGTTAATACAGATTATACCAGGTGTTAATCCCAGTGGGGCTCGGCAACCAGGGACGCGTGTCTCCAAACTAGCCAAGACAAGACGACAGAGGAGGGTCACATCTCTGGTGCAGGTTGCAGGAAGGGATCCACTACCCTTGTTTTTCTCTGTCTTCTCTCACAGGGAGTGGTTTTTCCTCCTGTCTCATGAGGTGCTCAACCCCATGTATTGCTTATTTGAATACGCCGGGAAGAACAATTACTGCCTGCAGATCAACCCTGCCTCCTCCATCAACCCCGACCACCTCACCTATTTCCGCTTTATTGGCAGATTCATCGCTATGGTAAGATGCATTGTTGTGAGATCTCTAGAGAGGGCGGCTGCCGGGGAGCCAGGCATGCCAACAGCCACCTGCAGTGGGTGCCCCATCTCTGAGCCCCACGCGCCTCCTCACACAGCTCCTAACAAGACATGCAAAAAGCTTGCATTCTGGAGGTAGTTCAGAGCTCTGTCAGCAGTGCCCCCAGGGGCTATGAGAGGGTTTTCATGTTTGATTTGTGTAGGACTGGTCAAGCGATCACTCACTTGACATTCAGTGTGCACCCCGCTGAGGGTGTTGGCATGACACACGCTGCCCACCTGCTGCCTGTCTCACGGGGGGAGAGGAGATGTCGGGGAGATGCGTACCACGGTCTGTCACGAGCCTCGGGTGGGAGTGTTTGGGAGTATCTGACTGAGACGCTCACTTCTGGAAGGGGATTTGGAATCAACACTAGCTTAGAACAGAGTCCTAGTAGACTGTTGGTCAGGATGTAGGAGGCATCGTCAGGGAGTGGGTGAACAGTAGGAAAAAGGGAGTCATGGTACGCGTATTTATCTAGAAATAGGAACACGGTGTGAATAGAGAAGGGAGTCCTGTCATGTGTATCCTGTCGAGTGTCTCGTGAGGGCAGAGAACCGGGATTGAGAAGGGGGAGCCTATGAGAGTCATATAGTCCTTCTGCCATTTTTGGTAGTTGGAGATGTTTCATCGCTCACTTTCCTTTGCTTCTTCCTGACTTTCTGAATGCTCTGCCTGCGGGAACCCCAGAGCCCATGACTAAATATGTCCCTTCCCCTTGTCTGGAAGTTCTTGGCTAAGGTGCTGGGCTCAGGAAGTGGGCACATTCTTCCCAGGTCTAGAGACCCGCCTGGCCCCGCAGCCGGCAGGACAGACCAGTAAAACCCTAGACTATTACTCACCACTGGCCCGCCAGCTCTTGCCATTGACAGCGTCTGCATTATTTTTGGCTGCCTCTGCGGCCCAGCTCTGAGCGTCAGTGAGTCAGGGCCGCCGCCTGGGGCTGTGCTGGGAGTGCAGGCAGATCTCTGCTAGAACAGGGAGCTGGCGGGTGAGCATGCTGGGCAGGCAGTGGGCTCCTAAGGAGGCTGGCTTTGCTTGTCCCTGTGGTCTGCAGGTGTCCCAAGGTCGTAGGCGCTCTTGGGGAGAGAGGGCAGGTAGCAGTAGTTGGACTTTGGTGAGGAGCATCCGAGAGCCTGACTTGGGCAGGGTCCTCTGAAGACCGAACCCCTTTGGCATGTCTCTTCTTCCTCAGGCTCTGTATCATGGGAAGTTCATTGACACAGGCTTCACCCTCCCTTTCTATAAGCGGATGCTCAACAAGAGACCAACCCTGAAAGACCTGGAATCTATTGACCCTGAATTCTACAACTCTATCGTCTGGATCAAGTGAGTCCTCTCCCTTGCACCGTGCTGGGAGGAGAGGGGTCTCTGGGTGGGGGAGTAGCACGGTTGGCCTGTATGTTCTCCGCCAGAGTGGCCTTGCACTCTTATAGGCTGTGTAAATGCTTGTGGAGATGCACGGCTCCCAGGTTTCCCTGGAGGGCAGCTCTGGAATTCACTCTGTGCCTCAGGGAGAGGTCCCGGGCGCTGTTCTGGACTTCAGCTACCTGTGAGTCCTTGCATCCCACGAACACTAATGTGAGTGACGGAGCAGGAAAAGGGAAGACCCTTCTGAGATAGACCTCTTCCCTCTTGGTGTCTCGTGCCCCCAGAGAGAACAACCTGGAAGAGTGTGGTCTAGAGCTGTACTTCATCCAGGACATGGAGATCCTGGGCAAGGTGACAACCCATGAGCTAAAGGAAGGTGGTGAGAGCATCCGAGTGACAGAGGAGAACAAGGAAGAGTACATCATGTGAGTCTCAAGCACTGGGGAGCCGGTGGCAGGGGGAAGGGCAGAGCCCCCTTATCTCTGGGGCACCCTCCAGCCAGGCGCCCGGGTATTTCACCGGGGATCACAGCCTCCCATTTGGCATTGGCCTGTGATGGCTACCCAGGGCCATCACACGCTGACCAGAGCTGAGGAAACCGGAGCCCAAGGTCACGTTAGAGCTCCTGTTTGCGCTTTTTTCCCCACATGGTAGCCTTTGAGACTGCAGAGCTTTGAAGAGGCATGAAACTTGGACATCTCCGATCTCTTCCTTCTCCTAACTGGCAGGATTCCTGTGTCCCGGGTGCCTACCCAAGTCCATCCTCTGACGCGCATCTGTGCGCGACTTCACCCGTGTGCCTTCTTCAGGTCTCTCGGTCTAGCGTCTTCACCTCCACATGCCTGAAGTTCAGTCAGCGACGGTGGGAGGTAGGGGAGGTGGTGGAATGTCACAGACTCCAGTGTCTCCTGGTTACCGTCAGCTGATCCCTTGCTGCCGTGTGACAACAGCCTCGTGGCAGGCCCCGAGCTGCACCTGAGGAGCGGGTCTCGGCGCCACTGATGGCTGATCTTCTGTTTCAGGCTCCTAACCGACTGGCGTTTCACCCGGGGCGTGGAAGAGCAGACCAAAGCCTTCCTGGACGGCTTCAATGAGGTGGCCCCCCTGGAGTGGCTGCGCTACTTTGATGAGAAAGAGCTGGAGGTGAGAACTGAGGTTGCCTCCACCCTGCGCCTCTGCCTCTGGGGCCGTCCTGCCCTCTGTTGGCCAACTGCGTCCCCCGGAGGGACTCACCAGTAAAACCTCACACTCCCTCCGGCCCAAGGCTGCGGGGCGGATAGGTGTGATCTGGTTTCTCACACCTGTTCCTCCCCTGGCCCTCGTTTTGAGGGCTTCCACGTTCAGGGCTGTATCGCCCAGATCATTACCACCGCCAGCAGAAACAGATGAAAACGTTCAGGATGGTTTCACCGGCTAGTGGTGGATGAGGCACTGTGCACCTGTGGGGAGGGGGCTGGCGCTGGCCCGCTGACACCTGTCCCCTCTGCAGCTGATGCTGTGTGGCATGCAGGAGATAGACATGAGCGACTGGCAGAAGAACACCATCTACCGGCACTACACCAAGAACAGCAAGCAGATCCAGTGGTTCTGGCAGGTAGGCCTGGGACCCATCCCACCGAAGTCGGGTGCGGGTCTCGGCTGGGGTGTTTCAGCAGTCAGCCACAGGAACGAGACCTGATGAGATCTTAAGCACGAGGACCCTTGTTGTGTGGTCACCTCCCTCCTCCTTGACGCCCTCCCCAAGGAGAAACCCGACCTGGGGCCGAACAGCGCGGTTGCAGCTGGCTTGTGGCCGGTGCACTTGACAGGACATGGTGGTGGTCAGCCTTGGACCAGCTGAAAACACTGGGGTGCAGGAGCGCCAGCCTGCGGGCAGGAAGGGAAGCTCCCTCAGGGCGCGGCTGCCCTCCAGCTGGGTGGGACGCGACTGCGTGTGCTGGGCTCCAGAGAAACCGAATGAGCTTGGAGTCCTGGATCTGATGAATTGGTTCTTTCCTGGGTGTAGTCTTGTCGTTGTCGTCATGAAGCGTAGCACCCCTGGAGAAAAGGACGTATATGAACGTGTCGTCATGACAGTGCAAGTCCCATCTCATAAAACTCATCATGTTAAGGTGTACAGTTCACTGGCCTTTCACGGTGTGATGCGATCATTACCACCATCTAATTCCAGAACACTTCATCACCCCCAGAAGAAACCCCATACCCCTTAAGCAATCACTCCCATCCTTGGTATGTTCTTAAAAGTACAACTTGGATGGGAAAAGAAAATCCAGCTCGAGGTGCCCCTGAGACCGAGACATGTCCCGCGGACTGGTGGGGTTGTCCTACGGACACAGCCCCTCAGAGGCGGTGGCTTGGGGGTTTCTGAGGTTGGTGGCTGTAACCCCCCCCCACCCCCACCCCCCCCCCCCCCCCCGCCGACCCCGGGCTTTGTGTTCTCAGCCCCAAAGAGGGGTCCTGGCTGCCTGGAGTCACAGGTTAGGGCGAGGTTCTGGGTCAGGTGGCTTGTCTGGCTCTGTGCTGACTGGTGGAGTTCCAGGTGGTGAAGGAGATGGACAATGAGAAGAGGATCCGCCTGCTGCAGTTCGTCACCGGGACTTGCCGCCTGCCTGTTGGAGGATTTGCCGAACTCATTGGTGTGTCTCCCCTTGCCCTGCTGGTGCCCTGGGGCTGGTGTGAGGGCAGCTCGAAAGGCGGGTGGGGCTTAAAATCTTCTTGGAAGCAAGTCAGTGGGCCTGAGCCCTCCCTCCACTGTGGGTGCAGCCAGGGTCCTGCCGTGGGAGGGGATGGTTCGGCTGTACCTGATGTGGTGTTCTTTGGATAACAGGTAGCAATGGACCGCAGAAGTTTTGCGTCGACAAGGTTGGCAAGGAAACCTGGCTGCCCAGAAGCCACACGTGGTGAGCATTTTGGTGTTAGTGGGCGGTGGCTAGAACCTCACAGACCGGATGAGCTCCTGAGGGCAGTCCAGTGAGTGGGGCTGCTTTGGGACTTGACTCTGGCAACTTCCGTGTGGCTCTGGGGTTCGAGAGGAGGGGCCTCTGATCTTTTGGGAGTTACGGCAGCAGTCCTCATGGCCTTACTGGCTATTAAGTACTCAAACACTTCTCTTCCAGTAGACAGAGAGCTGCCTCCCCGTGTGCCCTGCTGCCCAGTTCCCCCTTTCTCCAGTGGCCCTGCCCTGTCTCCTAACCCTCCCATGGTCTGGGGACCAGAAGCATTAAGGCCTCACACAGCGGGGCCCTCAAGGACTCTCTTCTGGCGTCTGGCCACTTGGCATATTTGAGCCACAGTCACATGAACTCTTTTGACTGCCCCCTGGCCAGGCTGGAGCAGGGCCATGGAACCCTGACCTCTGTGCTGACTCTTCTGTTCCCTCTTTCAACAGTTTCAACCGTCTGGATCTCCCCCCATACAAGAGCTATGAACAGCTGAAAGAGAAGCTGCTGTATGCCATCGAGGAGACTGAAGGCTTTGGACAGGAGTGACCGAGGCCGCCCCCTCCCACGCCCCCCAGCACACATAGTCCTGAGTTCTTCCTGCCCAAGAGGCCAGAGGCCGCGCAGCACTCGGGAGGCTCCCCCAAGCAGTGGCTGTGCGTGGGACCACACTGTCATCAGGCTGGTGGTGGCAGAGTCTGACCTCTGGAGGCCCTGCCTGTCTCCCTCCCTTCCCCCCTACCCACTGGTGGCAGTCTGGAATAAAGCCCCCATGTCACCTTGGCCCCGTCACCCATTTCAGAGTCTGGAGGCCTGACCCTCTCTGTAAGCTCTCCCTCCTTTTCCCCGAAGACCAGCCGTAGGTATGCATGAGCGTGCAGGGAGGGTGCCTTCTGCTGAAGAGCTATGGCGGAAGCCCTGGGTCTGACGGGCCAGTCAGGCGAGAAGGAGACCGGCCACTCGCTTGGGGTAGCTGTTCTGGGCCGACAAGGCCCAGAGTCTTTGCCAGTAAAAGAGGTTCTGTTTTAAATAGAACTTTCCCAGTGATCTGTGTAAGATGGAGGTCTGAGCGAGAGGAACTCCTCCCACACCCGGAGAGAGCTGGGCCTGCCGCCTCCTCTCCCTGCAGGCTCCCGTCACCGAGGCTGAGCAGCAAGGCCCACCTCTGCACTCAGTGCTGGCCAGTTTGTTCTTTCCCGCAAACAAAGGGTGGTACCAGCTGCTTGGGTGTCAGTGGGGTGGAAACCACAGACTCCCTCAGACTTTCTTCTCCCTTTGACATCCACTTGAAGCGTTTTGTGTGCAGGATTGCTCTGTGTTTCGATGTTGGTGTGCTGCTGGCGCTTTCTGTCAAGGAGCTGGGATGCCAGGTGTTGCTGGGACCTTGAGGGATCCAGCACCACTGGTCCAGGGATCCCCCAAATGGCTGCTCATCTTAGGAACCCGCTTAGCAGTTCTGTGAGCTCAGGCAGGCCTGACCCGGTGACTCCGCTTCCACGCGGCCTAGTCCCCAAGCCTTGACAGAGAGGCGGAGGGGGCAGTGTCCTGAGTGTCACCCAACCTTGCCACCTTTGACAGAGAACTCCCTTTGCTAGATGTAGTTGTCCAGGCAGCCCCAAGTGCTGGAGCACGTGGGCGTGGGGCCCCTGGGGCTCTAGCACTGAGCACCAGCTGTAGACTAGCTTGACCTTCCTGGGACCCCAGGCAGATCCACTGATCAGTCACGGGGCCTCCTGGGGACAGTCTCACACCCCCAGGTCCTTTTCCTTCTCCCTGGCCTGCGGAGGGACGGCCCGTGTCCACTGTGCTGTGTGTGCTGATCTGAGTGGCTCAGCTCCCTGGAGCTCAACTTTTTTTCTTTCCTTGAGTCATTTGCTGTGCTTCCCCGCAGTGTCCTGCTCTACTGGGGGTTGGGGGTGTAAGCTGCCATTGGGGGCTTGGAAGGCTGAGGCTCACAGGTGTTCCGAGTGTGTTCATGTGTGTGTGTGCGTGTACATACGTGTATATAACCGAGGTGTTGTGTAGAATGTCCTTTGGTAGCTCTGGGTTGGTCACCAGATTGTTTTGTAATGCCTACCCCCTTGCCTTGGTATTGCCAGTTTCTCGTGCAATAAACAATCAGCAGCTGTAGGTGGTGTTGGCGTGGATGTCTACAGAATCGCTGTCCTCCAGACAAGAGGCCTCTGGGCCCCATACACCCTCCAGGCCCACATAGGGGTGGAAGTGCCATAACCTTGCTGGTTTTAGGAATGTGCGTGTTATTAACCAAGACTGTCAGGCTTCTTTCTGATGGGTGGCTGAGTCCCTGTGCAGGGGTCACTGTTATAGCCGTTGGGCACGGTTACTTCACTGCACCCGTTGGACGCCGTCAGCCTCTCCCTGCCAGGCCTGGGTTTCTGTGAGCAGTTCTTGTGGGGCTAGAACATGAACAGCTGTGGCTGCAGGTTGGGTGGGTTTTGGAAACCAGCTCTTGGGGACAGTGTCCGGGCAGTCATTCATTCGAGAAACATTTACTGAGTCCCACGATGATAGAGGGATGTCGTCATCTTGAGCGAATGGTCACACGAAGTCTTGCCACCCTTAAGGATTCACATGGGACAGATCATCATGTTGCTGTGTCTCGATGCGTTTGGCATGGAAATGACGTTGATCAAGAACTTGCCCTGATTGTGCCTCTTCTCAGGAGAGGCAGAGAGATGTTCAGAGTGGCTCCTTCCTGGAATTTATAGGTGAATTCATTGCCCCACCCCAGAGCCTTTTTTTTTACTTAACCAGAGCAATGCTGTGCTTTGAGAAAATTATTGAAAAAAACTCTGCACATTGTGCAGACATCTCACAATAAATTCAAATAAGGCATGTTCAGATGGAAACTCTTCTCGTCTTACCTCAGAAAGAACTGTTAAGTTTGCCGTGGCCCTTCCATGTTACCTAGTGTGCGTATGAAAATCAAATATACGTGTGATTTTTAAATATACCAAAGATGGGATCTTCTATATGTTGAGCAACTCACTTGTCTCATTCGGCAGGGTGTTAGGGATACCTTTCCATGGTCGTCAACGTAGGTCTAAATGATTCTTTACTGTTAATATTCCGCAGTATGACTCCTGTAATACACCCATCTCCATCCTAAGGGTCATTATAGTTGTGGCCAATGGTTTGCTCATGGCGGCAAAGCTTCAGCGAGTGCACTTGGGCAGGTCTTGGCCACCCACACTGTTCTTCAAGGAGGGGGCAGTCCTGCAAGTTGGATTGTTGATGATGTACCTTTATTTTTATTTAACGTTTTTATATATGTATTTAATTATTTATTTATAAAGAATGTTTATTTTGAGAGAGAGCGAGTGAGCAGGGCAGGGGCAGAGAGAGACAGAGAATCCCAAGCAGTCTCTGCACTTTCAACACAGGACTCGATCTCACGAACCATGAGATCACAACCTGAGCCGAAATCATGAGTTGGACGTTTAACCAACTGAGTCCCCCAGGTGCCCCGAAAAAAAATTTTTTTAAATTTTTTTTTAACGTTTATTTATTTTTGAGACAGAGAGAGACGGAGCATGAACGGGGGAGGGTCAGAGAGAGAGGGAGACACAGAATCTGAAACAGGCTCCAGGCTCTGAGCTGTCAGCACAGAGCCCGACGCGGGGCTCGAACCCACGGACCGTGAGATCGTGACCTGAGCCGAAGTCAGACGCTTAACCGACTGAGCCACCCAGGGGCCCCCCGAAAAATTTTTAAAAAGGTTTAAAATTCAAAGATACAAAGGGTCGACAGTGAAAGCCCCGCCCCTTACTTTTTTATTCCTCAGCCACCCTCATCACCTGCCAAAGGCCACTATTAATGCTAGTTTCTTTTGAATCCTTCCAGATAGAGTTTTAAACTTCCAACATAGTCTCCCCCATGCCCTTCAGAAAGGTTCTTGTTTTACTGGCCTTCACAGTGGGCAGGGTCCCTTGCCACCCCACTTTGTGGACTGCATTCTTGCCCCGCCCACCGGCTGCCCTTCCAGCTCTCTGTTCCCATTTCCCTCCCCTAACTCTGGGCAGCTGTCCTTTTACTTTTATACAATCAAATTTTTTTTTTTGATATTTACATTCTATTTAATCATAAGGAAATCATCTGTACTTTTTCTAAAGGTTTATTCAAAAAGCTGAAAAGCAACAAAAACCATCTATATTACCATGATTATACAAATAAATATTGTTTGCTCCAGAACTAAATAGTATAATACAACAAAACTGTTTCTTCCTCATACAGTCTTTCACCCTGGGGGGGTTCTAATTACTTTTCTTTGCTTTTATTATATCCTCAATTATTAAAAAATGTTTATTTTTGGAAGAGAGAGCAGGGGAGGGGCAGAGAGAGAGGGAGACAGAGGATCTGAAGCAGGTTCCACAGCTGGAGCTGACAGCACAGAGCCCGACACAGGGCTCAAACTCAACTCTGACATCATGACCTGAGCCAAAGTTGGACGCTTAACCGAACCACCCAGGCACCCCTCATTTTTTTTCTTATTCTGAAGTGTTTCAAGGAGAATTAGATAGGCAGAGAGGCTCCCCTACTCCTATGCACTGTAATAAGTTCCTGATATAATTAGCCAAAACTGTAAGAATTTTTTGGAAGTGAAGCGCTGGTAGGACTTCCTTTGTCACCCAAGATCTCCAGTGATCTTTTGTCATCCTTTGTCATCCTTTGTCTTGTGATCCTTTGTCACCCAAGATCTCCGGTGAGTCTCCCAGGCGTCACTGGGACCTCATTGGATATGGGATCTCAGTTCTTGCTACCTTACTGGCCTTCTATATTGGGGCTCTCATCACTCTTCTAGAAAAACCCTAAAGAGCTGTATGTCTCTACAAGAATGCCGACAGATAGCAAGCTCTCCTGCTTCTTCAGCCAAACTTGGCATCAACAAGGCTCTAGCCTCATCCTGGGAAGAAAATCGAGTTAATGCCCAAAGTTATTACCCCAGCTCATTTCCCTGTAGTCCTACCCTGTAAATCTAGTTTTCAATATCCTTTTGTTTATCAGGTCCTCTGAGTCTGAGGTTGGTTCAAGTACCACAGTCCAGTTCACTTTTCTATAGTCCATACTTTATGAATCAAGCATCAACAGACTCAGATCAGAGCATGTCACTTCTTTGGCACACTTTTATTATTTGTACCATTTGAACATCATGGACTCAGGGTCTAACTTGAATTCAGAGGGTCCTGATGACACTAATTATTTTCTTATGATGCTTTTCAGTTTGGGCCCCTTCAGTTTGACTCTGCCGTCACTCTTTTGGATATCTTTGATGGCCTATATGATAATCTGTTCCCAGCTTTAGTTCTGTTGCCCCAAACACATAATCACCTCTTCTAGGAGCCCTGCTTCTTTTGCGAGTAAAATCGTGTTAGAAACCACAGGGAGTTCCGTCAAGATGGCACAGTGAATTCATGACTTGGCCAACCTTTCTGTTCCAAACATATAATAAAGACACATAAAATATAAAAAGAGAAAGCCAAAAAGGCCTGTTCAAAAACAAGATAAAGATTTCCAAGGGTCAGAAATAGAACAAAATGCAAATGGAACAAGATTGCAAGTGGATGTGCCACGCCCAGGGCCTGGCAGTGGTGGCTGGGAGTGAGCCGCAGTGGGGTAAAGGGGTCTAAGTAAGCTCTGGTACAGACAGGGCTTGGGCACCAGCCCACTGCCCCCTCCTGTTTCATGCAAGCAGGCCAACCAGCAAACTGCAACAAAACCGGACTGCCTGTGCTCTGCACCTGGCTGTGGCTTTGAAAAACACGGAGGCAGAAACTCATCCAGACAAACCATCCCTGGATCTGGCCTGGATCTGTGATACTCCTAGGTCACCCCAGGCCGGGGCCCAAACTGCCACTCAAAAGATAAGGTTCTAGAATGGATGTCCCAACAGGGCAGGTGGAGACAGCTACAAAACCGTTCGGAAACGGCACAGAGTGAGAAAACAACTCCTTCCTTAAACTTGGTGGCTCTCCATATTTCAGAAGAAAACACTCCGGGGTGGTCTCTTGCCTGCTGGTCTTGGCTGGAAGAGGATTAGGTGGCAAGCAGACCTTTTCAGTGGGACCTGAATGTCGCTGTTCACATGTTTTTTTCTCTGGGGTGACCATTTTCTCCAGAGATGAATCCTCTATTCCCTGCCTGAGGGGAAGGATGTACCTGAGTTGGAGTACCTGCCCGTGGGCTTCTTGGGAGTAAGGAGAAGGAAGGAACCTAGGTTCTTAGAGTCCCGGCCACTGACTTGACCTTTTCTTTCTTCAGCCCTGCACCTCCCGCCTCAGCCTGGTCTGCAGCTGGCAGAGGGGCAGTAGTTAGGCTCTGTGGCTGGGGCCGGGGTGCTGGTCGGGGGGACCTGGGTGCCCCACCTTTCCAAACAGAAACTAATTTTAATTACCCGGGTTGTCAGCTCTCTTCCTGCCCTCCTGCTGCCCCAGGTACTGAGTCTCTCGGGGGGCTCACTCATTTTTCCCCTGCATCTCCCTCTGCAGTGTTTTAGGGTAAGGCTTCTGCATGGCCAGTTAGACGCCTCCACCTGCTTTCCACCTTTTAACACTGTGTTGAACATCACTGAAGTGGAGTAAGACTTCTATAAAGCTTTCTTTACTGTCATTTTAGCTAGGCTGGAGAGGGCTAACACATGGTTAATCTGCCATCTCCATTAAGTTCCTTTCCTTTGATAGATCTCCCGGGGCAGGGGGTGTGAGGAGGGGGCAGCTTGCAACTGGCCATCTGTGCATAGGGGTCCCAAAGGGGACTTGACTTTTCACCTAATCTGCCCGTGTTTACTCCTCTGGCACTAACTCCGACCTCTTTCGGGTCCGAGTCTTTCCTGGCTCACCAGAACTCTCCTTGGCTAAACTCCTTCCACACTAATCTTGGCTGGGGATCCTGCTGCTGGCCACTTCTGCTTTCCGCCTAAAAATCTGTTGAATTCTCTTTTCTACCTCTCAGGTGCTCTCTCTCAAATTGGGCCAAGTGGCCAGGGAAAAGTGGGAAATCTTTTACATTCATTCACTATCATTTTAATGGCGTCTTGGCTGGGAGCAAAGATGAATTCATGTCATTATTGAAGTTTTGCTAATTGGCCATGATTAAGCCCATCATGCCTCACTTCTCTCAGAGCTCTGATTTAGTTCATCGGGGTTTGCTTTGCTTTGTTTTGCTTTTCTCTCTCCAAAGCCAATAGGTAGTCCTGTTTATAAACATGAGAATGTTTTATTTCTGCGTTTTTTATTAATCTTATCTTCATTCTAACACATTAATTAGGCACTGAAATTTTAAAAAAGAAAAACCCACAGTAGCCTGTTGTGGATTACTCTGGTGAATCCTTGTTCATTATCAGTGGAAGGCTCACTTCTTAGGTGGCCCCCTTATGACTCCCTCCCAGTGTTCACATGCTAGTGGGCTAATAATCCCTCCACTTGAGTGGTGCTAGGCTTGTGATTTGCTTCTTACCAATGGCACATGGCAAAGGTGATGGGTGTCCCTTCTGTGACTGAATTACAAAGGATTGTGACCCCCTCCTTGGTAGTTGGTTCTCCACTGCCCTCTCTGCTCGTGCACTTTGACGCAGTAAGTTTTTGTGTTGGAGACGCCCATGTGGCAAAGGACTAAGGGCAGATCCGTGTCAATAGCCAGCAAGAGACTGGGATCCTCAGTCCAGTAGCCCATGAGGAATTGAATCCTGCCAATAACCACATGTGCATGGAACCTTAAGATGACTGCAGCCCGGCTGATAGCATGATTATCACCTGTGAGCATCCTGGAGCAGAGAACCCAGCCAGGCTGTGCTGGGGCTCCTGACCTGCAGGAACCGTGAGATCATAGTGTGTGTTGTTCTAGCTGCTGAATCTTGTGGCGATTCATTACACAGCAAGAGCTAACTAATATACCATTCCTAGGTCAGATTAAGTGTCCTTGGATTAGCGTCTCTTCCATGTCCTGGGTCCTGGATGTGGCTATGATTTTTAGTAAATGAAAGAGCCAGAGCATGGAGATTATTATCTGTAGATGAAAAACATCACACTAACCAGGAATATAGGCAGGAAGGTACCATTACTGCTCTTCTTCCTGTACTTGGGGAAAGCAAATACTGGGAAGGGGAGTAATTTCAGTCCCTGCCCCCCGTCCACAGCCTGACGTCATTTGCCCAGCAGCACTGATGGGCTCAGAGACCTTGCGTCTGGCCCAGCCTGTGACTAGCACGCTGCCTAGGGATGTCATTAGTGTTTATCTGGGCCTCTGGCCAAACCCAATTGGCCAGAGTCATGTCCAGTCTCTCAAGGACAATTTTGGGTCTGTTTCCTTTGTAATTACAGGGTGAGCAGCAAGATAGGTGGTACCATTACAGCAGTGAACTAGCCTGAAGGATGGCCTCTGCAGCTCCAGGACTCCCGTTGACATCAGCCCAAGGGGCACATCTCCCTCCTCAATAGTGGCCTTTTGCATGAGCATCTGGGCCCTGCTGGGCCGTCCATGTGGACGCATTGTTTGTTCTGGGAGGGAATTCATTTCACCCTTGAACTTTTGGATTCTGTAGTCATGATTGTTTGCCAACTCCTTGGAATTGTTTCACACTGGCTAAAATATAGGGTATACGGGTGGGGAGAAGCAGCTCATGCATTGAACTTTGACTCTTATCCTGTCCCTGCTCTCCCACAGGGCACGCACCCTGGGTGCATCAGCTGTCTGCTGTGGGGCATGGGAAGCCCCTTGATAGGTATTTTTTCCAGCTTTATTGATACATGATTGACATAGAATATTGTGTAAGTTCAAAGTGTACAAGATGATGATTTGATACATGTATATATTGCAAAATGAGTACCACAATAAGGTTAGTTAACACATCCATCACCTCACATAATTACCATTTTGTTGTTGTCATTGAGAACATTTAAGGCTGTGTTGTGATGAGAACACTTAAGATCTCCTCTCGTAGCAACTTTCAAGTATACAATACAGTATTATTAACTATAGTCGCAGTGCTGTACCCTGGATAAGTAGGATAGAGAATAGTGTGGGCAATCGGGACAGGGGAGAAAGGATCTAGTTTAGATTGGACCTTAGGGAGAGCATTTCAAAACAGGAGTTTCAGCCTGGAGACCTGGAAACTAGGAAGGAGCCAGTCAAGCAAAGAGCTACATCTGGGGTTGGGCCCATCAGGTACAGTGGCCTGATTTGGGAGACTGGCATATTCCAGAAATGGGTAGAGGGCTGGTGTGGCTGAGCACTGATAGAGGGTAAGCAGGCATGGTGTGAATGAGATTGGCAGGTCAGGGTGAATCTCAACATGTTTCTCCTCTCTTGCCAAGGGGAGGGGGGAGGGAGATGCAGAAGCAGCTTTATGATGCCTGTACTCACATCTCCTCATTGTCTGGGCTGCCCTGTGTCTGTCTCTAGCAGCAAAAGGGATGGGAAGTATTATTTGTGGTAGGTCAGGAACAAGGAATATGAACTAGGATTTGAGGACCACAGAGTATTGTCTTTGTTACAAGCAATGAAAAGCTATGAAGGGTATGTGTCTATCCATAAAACAATGAAGACATGTCTTATCTTTAAAATATTTTGAATTTTAAAAGGGTAGGGAAGAATGAGATCAAAAAGAAAATATCATAAATGTAAATTTAAATGCATGCACATACAAAATTATACTGTAGGTTCTTCCAGGACTCATCCATATCTAAGGACATTTACTAAACACATTTAAGCATCTATCACTTGTGTATGTGTGTGGGGGGGGCGGGGCGGTTAAAATTATAGTGGAAATCACAAGAAAGGTAAAAAAAGTTCAAGCAAGAGGGGTCTTAAAAGGGATGATAATGATGATGATGATGATGATAGTCATGAGCTGAGGAGTGAGATTCATGCAATCCTCTCCATCAGAGATTCATCTTCCAGGCAAGTTGATTCTGTTGTGAGGATAAAATATGGAAAAGGAAGGTGAGAAAGTATGCAGAAATTGCAGGTAAGCAACCCCATCAACAGAGATGAATGTTTGAACAGGGGCAGAGAAATGCAGAGGGCAGCTGTCACATGCAGTCCCCGTGGTAGGACCAGCAGGTGGCTGAATGCAGAGGCTGGCCAGTATGACTCCTAAATTCTGGGTCAGTGGGTGACTTGCCAGATATGGCATGAAGAAGAGGAATGAGTACTGGAATTAGAAGCATCATATAGATCAAGACTTTAAAAAATTTGTAAATGATAGGTTAAGTAAGATGAAGCTTTAGAGGAGCCCCGGGGTCCCAGAGAAGCAGGACTGGTACCAGGAGAGAAGCCTTCAGAGGTCAGGTCAAGAGAGGTCAGGGCTGACAGGGGTCAACTGGATGGGCAAAATGGAAGCCACTGGTGACTTTGGTGCAGGCTGTTAGTGGTCTGGTGGGGACAAAAGATGGACTGCATAAGAATTTTTAAAAAATGCCCAGAAGATAAAGAAGAGAAGGCAGCAAACATAAATGGCTATTTGCTGAAATTAACCAGGACAGAGGGTGTGTGTATGTGTGTGTGTGTGTGTGTGTGTGTGTGTGTGTGTGTGTGTGGTGTGTATGTGAGAAATGGGAGAAAATTGAGTGTTTATATGCTGAGGGGTATGAGTAGGGATAAAGCCAGGGTTGAAAATCTAGAAAGAAGGGATAATAGATCACGTAAGGACCTAAGTTGGTTTATTTTGGTTAAAAGAGTAGCCACACTATGTTATTAGTGATCAGACTTTAGCTGTAGTGTGTCGATAGAGGTTGACATGGGAGCTAATCTGCGAAGGGAGACACTTTGTAGAGTGTGATAGACGTGGGTAGGAGAAGAGGTCTTGAGCTGGGAAGGGACTTCTTAAATAGGATCCACAGAATGCCACCTATAGGCAAGAAATGGATAGATTTGTCTATATCAAAATAAAGGTTCTCTCACTTCCATGTGTACAGGAACCACTCAGAGGGCACCTTAAAAACAGATTCCCAGAGACAATAATGCAGTAGGTAAGTTGTATAAATTTACATTGAAATAAATTATTCTCTATAAAGGTCATACTCAAAATACATCTTATCCTAATTACCTTAGTGCATTTTACTTTCATGTGTGTTATTTTTGTCTGTTGTATCTGTACTTAGGTAATATTCTGTAATACTGTGCTACCATGCATCCCTCCCCAACTAACGTTGGTGTCTTGCAATCAAGCCATGGTGAGAATATTTACACCAGGGAAGTGGGCAAGAGGCCACAAATCAAACTACATCCCTCCCCCCTCGCTGCTCCCCTTTTGGAGAACTACTCGTTTCACATTTACCAGCACACTACTGAATACGGTCTTTAAAGAAATCAAGAGTGGTATCAGCAGCGAGGAAAATCAAAGCATGAGCTATCTGAAGGGCAGAGAGAAAACTTTGTTTATTCATTGCCCTAGGAGTACTGTGGGTGGAGAACAGCAAGTGTGGAGGTATGGCAACCTGACCCAATCTTTTTGCACCCGTACACTCTCCACATTCCTTTGAAATCTTGTCTGGATAGTTGCAGCGAAAAGCAAAAGTGATGGGAAGCAAGTCTAGGGAAGGCTCCCAATTCTGTGCTGAGCTAGCAAGCAAAGGATTCTCTGGCCACAAGAGGTGAACCTAGTCAATGGTGCCCTCTAGTGTCAAAGAACAGATTGGCTCCGAAGAGGAAAGCTGAGCAAGATTTCTCGTGATTTAGGCCCTGGAAACATTAACTTGCCTGGTCTTCCCTTCCTTTCTTTTCCTCTATTTTCTTTCCCCACTTACATTTCTCTGCCATCTGAGTCACTTTATACCACTCCCCCAACAAAAATATCTATTATTTTTTGAAAGATCTGAACTCTGTGTTGCTCCCAGGCAAACATCGATAATACAGAGTTGAATAGCATAAGGATATGCAAATCGGTACTTCCTTATCTTATATATAATAATTTGGAATGAATTTGTTTAGAAAAGCTGTGGCTCACATAAATCAAATGTTTCCTTGCTTTTGAAGCATGCCCCAACTAATTTCATTTCTGGGAACGGGGCAGATGAAATAGTTTTCTTAGTGTGTTATAGTTTAACAACGCTAACTTATTCTCAAGTCTTATTATTATTATTTTATAAAGCTTCACCCAATGTGGGGCTTGAATTCATGATCCTGAGATCAAGAGTTGCACACTTTACCAGCTACCAGACAGGTGTTTCATTCCAAGTCTTACTTACGCTGTGCAGATATTTTTGTAAGGAAATGGTAGAAGAAATATCCTGCTCATAATTTCCTGGTGAGTAGAGTATCTCATTCTTTTATGAGGGCCTGTGTTCTGTCTTTTGTTTGAAGTGAAAGCAGTTGTACATGGCTGTGTTCTCATAGTTGCAGGGTCCTCCAGAAATTGGAGTGTGATTCTGAGGTTGCTGTTTTCCTGCTGGAAAGGTTTACTTTGCATCTAGCACTTTGGAGACATAATATGGTAGCTCCTCAACAGGATTACTTTTCTTTTGTCCCTTTAGTGATTGGTGGGCTGAGCAGAATTAACATTGAATTCATTGGCCCAAAGTTGTTCCATTCTGGTAGTTTCCATCTTTACATTGAGGACAACTAACTTCTGGGGTGCATGGGTGGCTCAGTCAGTGGACTAACTTTGGTGTCTGACTTTGGCTCAGGTCATGATCTCATGGTTCAGGAGGTCTAGCCCGCATCGGGCTCTGTGCTGACAGCTTGGAGCCTGGAGCCTGCTTCGAATTCTGTGTCTCCCTCTCTCTCGGCCCCTTCCCCGCTTGCGCTTTCACTCTCTCTCACTAAAAAATGAATAAACATTAAAAAGACAAAAGGATAACTAACTTCTAAGTTCAGGGATATTTCAGATGTTATTTATCACACAAAATCAGTCAGTCTGCAGCGTTCGTTCAAAGTGGAAGTGAAAGTACTGTTAACAGCTATGGATGCAGGATCCAGACTTTGGATCAGACCTGTTCCAGGACATATTTTGTCAGTAATTTTAAAAATGGAGGTAGTTTAGAAATCTGATCTTGAGAAGGCCACGCTATACAAACACAAGGCTTTATTCCAGGTGAGGGTCATGGGTTTTGTAGTCATTTCAGCTGCTATCTGTATAAGCAAGACTCCATCAATAACCTTATGAGGGTCACTCTTTTATATAGGATGTCAATTTTGCCTTAGAAAATGAGCCTAAGTGACTCTAGAGGCTACAAACTGTTTTTGGTAGAAATAGAGGATCCTGTTAGAATGGTAGAAGTTAATTGAGGGCACCTGGCTGGCTCAGTTGGTAGAGCATGGGACTCTTGATCTCAGGGTTGTGAGTTCAAGCCCCATGTTGGGTGTAGAGATTACTAAAAAAAAAAAAAAAAAAAAAAAAAAAAAGAAAAGAAAAGAAAAAGTTAATTCTGCCCATTTGTGGCCCAAAGTATTAAATATATTAAGGAACAAGTATTAAATACAACAAGGAATGAGGCCTAGGTATTTCCATGGTCTTAGATGTTCAACAAACTTTCCAATTTATGAAATGGTGACAAACTTAAAAGCCTGTGGCATTGTGTTGTTACAAGACCCTGGAAAGCTTTTTGAGTACAGATTATACTACTTATCTGGGCTGAATCCTGTGTGGTCTTTAACTGCCCCCTGAACCTTACATAAGTAACACTCTTTGGGATGACCTCTTCATTCCCCAGCTAGCCTCAGAAACATACTGGCTCGTTCCTGCCCATTTGCCAGGCAAAGTTAATGTTCCAGGTTCCTCAATTCTGTTTGAAACCTGGTGACCAAATCTCAAAAGCTTCTTCACCACTCGTGTGGTTTGAAATATATCTCAGGCTTTGACTTATTTCAAATTTCTTTTATTCGGTTAAGGTACAACAACCCTGACTTTTGCCTGATGAAATAGACAAGCAAAGTTGGTTCTCCATAGTTCTTTCCTTGACCATCCGTTTTGTCTCCAAATCTTAATGAACCTTGAAGTCAGCCCTTACGTGGGTATGCTTCTATTGAGTAGAATAAAAGTTTATCTACATATTATACTGTCAACTCCCGATTTCTACTAATTAGCTCTTTGTTAAAAATTTTTCTTTTTTACACTTACTTTTGAGAAACAGAGTGAGACAAAGTGTGAGTGGAGGAGGGGCAGAGAGAGAAGGAGTCACAGAATCTGAAGCAGGCTCCAGGCTCTGAGCAAGCGGTCAGCACAGAGCCTGTTGAGGGGCTCAAACCCACGAACTGTGAGATCATGACCTGAGCCGAAGTCGGACGCTCAACCGACTGAGCCACCCAGGCGCCCCACAGCTCTTTAGAATAAAGATGGAGGTTTCTGGTAACTTTTTGAGACATTAGAACACCGGAAAGTGGTTTCTGAGATTCAGTTGACTTAGTTTTAGTGCCATTTTATTATATTCTTAAACCTTTGAACATTGACAGTCCATTTAGCACATAAGAGAACCCCTAAGTTCTAAGTGCTTAAGAAAGGAAATTAATATGAAAGGACCTACTGCAGGTCTAATGATTAAGTACCTTATTTGTTCTGAGCCCTGAGCACTTGTTTTGGGGAAACTGTTCCATCCTCAGTAACCTCCCCCCACCCCTAATCTTGTGGTCTAATGTACCTGCACCTACCGCAGTAACCATGCCCCTTATGAAGAACTGCTCTAGGGACTTGACAGATGACAAACCTGAGGCACAAACTAGGACACAGGTCTTCTGGGCTGTTGAGAGCTCTTCACACCATCAGGATGTTTTTAAACAAATGTGACTCTCTTTCATGAGAGATTCCAAGTCTTAAATAACTTAATAAAAAAATTTTTTTTTGAGGTTTATTCATTTTTGAGACAGAAAACAAGCAGGGGAGGAGCAGAGAGAGAGGAAGACACAGAATTGAAGCAGGCTCCAGACTCGGAGCTGTCAGCACAGAGTCCGACACAGGGCTTGAACCCAGGAACCACGAGATCATGACCTAAGCTGAGGTCGGATGCTCAAATGTTTGAGCCACCCAGGCGTCCCTAAAATAACTCTTTAAGGCAACTTCAATGAAAAAGGAAGTCTTGGCTGCTTGTGAGAACAACTGCCACTCCCAGAATCAAAAACGACTAGAACACAGACTTAAAAACCAAGTCATTTAATTGTGTCTTCAAAGGTAAACAATATTCGGGGCTGGATCCCAAGCCCTGAGAATGCCAGAGCTGAGGGTACAGAGTTCAGAGGGTCAGGACTCAGGGTGTTCTAAGGCAGAGCACTTCTGGAATTCATGCATTCCGTTTTGCAATTTTGCAAACTGCCAGAAACAGACCCCAAGAGTCTTTTAAGATGGGGAAAATTCAACTTCCACTTTTATAGGTAAGAGTGAAGAGTACCAATAATGTTCCGTTTACCTCTCCTCACTTTTCTCACGTGACCGGAAGCCTGAGCTAGCGTGTCCCACACACACGGCAGCCTAAGCTGCGGTTCAGGTGCGAGCTCAGTGCCTCTGTGCACTCCCTTCCACGCTGCAGCAAGAGTGACCCGGGGCAGAGAGCTCTCAGCAGTACAGCTTTTAACAAGCACGTAAAGTAAAAAGAACCCTCTAGTGGCACACTGAGTTAGTTTATAAGATTTTAATTTACAAATTAAAAAGCTACACGTTTTATTTTTTCTCCTTTTTCTCTTCTTTCTTTCCGTCACTCTTTTCCTTCTCTTTTTCTTTCTCTTTGTCATCTTTCCTATCCTTTTTGCTTTCTTCTTTTTCCTGCCCTTCTTTCTTCTCTGCATCCCGGTTGGCAATTTTGTTGTTGATGAGGTTGTGCAGGGCAACCACAGAACGGATCAACGAGGCCAAATACACCACTACCATCTGGTCGTTGGTCTTCAGGTAAAAGGCCTTGACAAACTCCTGGAGGCTGACATCCGGCAGCAGGTTGAAGACGTCCTGTAGCTGGTAGATGATCTGGTGGTTGATGGGCAGCTTGCCCGTGGCCACTTTCTCCAGGTAGCTCCTGATATCCAAAAGCTTGGAGTTCAGTCCCTTCAAACCATGGACCTGGTTTGTGATCCGCTGGGAAAGAGTGCCCACTGTAGTGTCTTTGATGTCTCTGTAACAAGAAGGCAGGCAAAAGCATCAGTGCATTGTATTATCAAACAGGGTCTCAGAATCCAGGCAAACACCCAGCTTCGTGGGGAGGGGCAGGTTTTCAAAAGAAAAATGTTACTTCATCATTCTATCAAGATAAAGTGCCTTAATTTTGTTTTTATTTGGAGGCATACATTTTATCTTTCTCATCACAAGGCATTTCTCAAAAAACAGGAGAGAACTAAAAATGAAACCATTTCACTTAAAAAAAAAAAAAAACAAAACTATCTATTTCAACTTCCATGAAAAGGGTGCCATTTTCTCCATCCTCATCTGTATGATGTTGTGAGGGGCCTAAATCAGTCAGGACTCAATTTTGAACTGGAAGGAATCTTATTTGAGAAAAACTATGACCCTTTTGAATTAAGTGAGGGTTACAGTATCTTAAAATAAAAATCCATCCTCACACATAGATTGTCGGCAGGCTACCTTCCCCGAGAACCACACGCACAGCAAGAGCACACATCTGCACATCTTCACACATCTGTTCCTGTCACGTCAATACTGCAGTTGCCCAACAAGATGTATTACCCACAATCATAAGTCGTGACTCAAGACACCCTAGAAATGTTCCGGGCCTAGAGCCCAGATCTCTCTACTCCTGACAGAGCCTCTCGGGCCGCTTATGACTCTGACGCCATCCTGAGGCTCACCGTAACAAGTGCTCCACTCCGACTTCCTCAGCTTCCTCTGCTCCAATTTCACTGGTCACGTGCTCAAATGTTTTTGAGGTTGGAGTTCCATCCTAGGAGAGGAGGCTTAACCTTGGTTATTTGCTTACAAGCACAATGACACCCATTCCTTCTCACACCTTGGTTCCTCTGCTTTCAGTCAAATCACCTCATGGGTACAGTACTAACTAGGTTTCCATGTGCCGGCAGAAATGGGGGAGTTTGCTTTGAAAGCTTCATCTTCTAAGCTGACATTACAAATGGCCCTACCCAGTGTTTCCGCAGAAAATCTTGACAATCCCTTAAGACTACTGTGGGGATGGACACTCGAGGAAGTCTTGATTAACTTGATTCTTAAAGCATATAATCCTTTCTAGAATAGGCAGTATACACAATACCTGTACTGGAAACAAGCTCATGTCAGATAATCTTTTAACGTTCTAGTGTCCCTCAGATCCAGTGATGCCAGAGCACCAAAACAATGCAGTCAGAACCAGCTTTCCGGTGGCCTGAATTAATCAAATATCTGTCCAGGGATGTGGTTCACTGTATCACCTGGGGACCTCCTGATGGGGCTGCGGAGCAACTTTCCACAGACCCTGTGCCAGAGAAGAGGCTGTACATCTTCTGTAAAGGCTATGAAGTGTCTGCCAAGGCAGGAGGGCATAGCAGTGAGGGCACATTCTGCAGCCAGACAGCCTGGGTTCTATGGGAGCTGTGGGACCTTGGGAAAGTCACTTAACTTATATTAAGTGGTGTAAATGTTAGCAGTAATTATTTTATCCAGGACAGTATGAATCCTGCAAATGCCATTTATGTCTTTACTTTGGAAGCTAGAATGGCCAGGACTTCATGGCACGGCTTTCCAGGTGCTCATTTTCCCTTGGCTTCATCTTCTGTTATGGCCTTCATGTCCCTTCCATCCCTTATTGAAAAATCTTGCTTTTGTGTGTGTGTATGGGTGTAAGAACTTCTAACTCTTTTTGGAAAGGGCAGGGTAAAATTAACTTAAAAATCGTATCAGACCAAGGATGAAAGCCTGATTTCAACAAGGCAATAAATCTTCACCTAAGCTCCCTAGTGGCAAGGCAAAAAGAGAAACAGGCGGATAGAGCTCAGTGCAAGGAACATTTGCAGGGAGTTAACCTAAAATCTTTTTCCTGATTTAATAGCTGGACATAAGGATAAAGACTACCTATCTAAATCCAGACTTTATCCTTTAGATTTTTGACTTTGGAAATTCAAGATTGAGTTCAAGTGCAAAACTTTATGCTCACAACAAAACACATATATTTTTACACCATGTGCTACCCTAGAATCAGAGTTTAGTTTTCTTGGAAATAGGGAAAAGCTATCTTCTGGTACCTCTTCGTGTCTACACCTGAAGCGCAAGCTAATGGACCATACAGCAGGTATTGGATGCTGTGGAGTGGAACATTCAGGCGTCAAATCACACAGATGGGTCCTGCCATCTAGCTCCAGGCAGCTCTGACTCACTCTATTAGAAAACCTCTATCTTGTCCGCAGGGAAGGAAAATCCTCAAGGAGAAAGCAATGCTGGCCCAGGGGGAGCAGAACAGTGGAAAGTACATTAGATTAAGACGAAACTCACCAGGCTTTGCACTTAACTGTGCTGTCAACATCTCTGGACAAATGTATGAGGAGGACTCTGGGCCTTAATTTCATTTGTAAAAGGGGATTTTAGATTTGTATGGTCCTGTCAATTTCTAAAATCTGCCGATTCAAAAACTCAAGGGGGAAAGAAACATAGTATCAAACTGTTGACACATATCAACAAACTACTCCTTGTTAGAAAGGATTAAAACAACAAAAAATCTGAATAGTCCAATAAGGAAAAAATCTAATCTCCGAGGCTCATAGCCAGATGACTTACATCGTGAACTTCTTCCACTGAAATATATGCTTCTGTGGGCAGTCCCAGGTCCTTTGGCTTCACGTCAATAATGACCAGTACCTGGCAGAAAAACACACTTTAGCAAACCAGCTCACACCAAGCATAAGGAATAATCACAGCCATCCTTCTGATGAGGATTAATAAAGCTATTCATTCATTCAACCAGACATGAGCTGGAATTTTCAGCAGAAATGAGTCTACATTTCACATGATCCCACCATTTTCTCTGCTCTTCGCCCCCACCCATTAGCAAGCTGAGAGGTAGTACAGTGCGGTTATCAAGTCTAAGAAAGTCCGAATCAAGACAGGCAACATTTTGGTCCCATCCCCAACATGTATGAGACCTTACTAACCACTATGAACCTCACTTTTCTTGTTGTAAAGAGGGTAACAACCCCATATAGCTATTGGGAGGATTAAGCACTTAGCACACGTCTACTGTTACTTATAAGTATCTTGGGTTAGTGTAAACTGTAGAAAACAGTACCAATTTGGGATGCCTGGGTGGCTTAGTTCATTTAAGTGTCCAACTCTTGATTTTGGCTCAGGTCATGATCTCACCCTCCCACCCCATCCATCCCCAGCTGAGTCAGGCTCTGCACTGACAGTGTTTATCAAAATAAATTAATTAACAAACTAAAAAAAAAGAAAGAAAAGAAAATGCTACCAATCAACACAAGCAGTTTATAGAGAAAAAAGCAGTGAAATGATTTGCTATCCAAATCCAAATGCTTACATAAGTTAGCAGGCAAGGAATATCACTCAAGAGTTTTTTTTTTATTTTTATTTTTTTTTATTTTTGGGACAGAGAGAGACAGAGCATGAACGGGGGAGGGGCAGATAGAGAGGGAGACACAGAATCGGAAACAGGCTCCAGGCTCCCAGCCATCAGCCCAGAGCCTGACGCGGGGCTCGAACTCCCGGACCGCGAGATCGTGACCTGGCTGAAGTCGGACGCTTAACCGACTGCGCCACCCAGGCGCCCCTCACTCAAGAGTTTTAAAGACAGAGCGAACTTACTGAGTTAGGGCAGTATCTCTTCATAAGTTCATTAATGGCGATGTCATTCTTGTGTAGTTTAGGACCTGTGTGGTACCACCCAACGATTCTTTCTCTGGCTGGGAAGGAAAACATTAATGGTTTTGAACTGTTACATGAAGATCTATATAGAGTTCCCTCCAAAAGGATGGTAAGATCTCTAGTTCTTATGTTCTCTATCTTTTTCAAAATTCCAGACACCTATTTTAAGCCTTGACATACTTGTGAAATCTAAAAGGAATAGAATTCTCAGAAAATAAGCAGTGAGGGAAATCCAGAGACACCCACATCTCAGACTAGTTGAGGCCAGTCACACATGAAACTAGAAAACAATTCCAAGGCAATATGTAAACAAACGCAAGTCTCTGTCACACAGAACCGTGAGCTGTGGGGGGAGCTCTAAGAGCTATGTGGTTGCTCTAAGGAAATAAAACAAAGATGACACGTGACAGAGAGAGATTTACCGTGGTGGTACTTAAGCTCTAGGGGCAGGTGGATTTCATTTGATAGTGCTTCACTTTTCTGCTGCAGAGGGCTAGATCTCTTATCCAAAACCTAGGCCTGACTATCTGGTCTTAAATTGCTACTCTAATTTCTCATTTATTCCACCTCATTCCTTTACTACCACTAGTCTTACTTAAGACTAGCCAAGTGAAAGAGCCCTTGACATTAAACAAAGAGAAGGGAATACGTAGAAAAGGAAAAAAAACCACAGCACACCAGGGGCATGTAGCTGGGCATGCATACACAAATACATACAGATATAAATCAATACCTTCTTTAAAAAATCAATCAATCAAGACATACCATTGACCTTCTTAAACATTCCATACATGTTTTCCAAATAATCATGGTCTAAAAACCAGACAGAATCATCTTTGTCATCTTCATCAAAAGGTACTACGGAGAAAAAATAAGTAAGACGTAGTTTAGGGTGCTAGACAGAACTCTAGGGCATATGTTACAGCTGGAGACCCAAGGCCACATCTGATCGATATGTTTGGCTTGTTCAACACAGCATTAAAATTACTTTTTAAGTTGCTGTCATTAAAAACTGGGAGATTTCATATATAAATCCAGACTTCCACTTCTCTTGAAACTGAAAGACCTGGCAATAACTGGCTAGAGCCAGACAGAGGACCCTCCTGTCCCCACCTTAACAGGGACACAAGCTCATCAGTCTGCTAAAAGCCCTATCACTTCCCAATATTTCCCTTTAACAAATAACATTACTGCTCAGTCCTTTCAGATACTGGAGATTGGGACCTCAGGTCTACAGTTTATTCCAGACCAATTATTTTGTTCTTTGTTGTTAATCATAAAATACATGGATACATTCTTTTTTTTTAATTTTAGAGAGAGTGCACACATGGATGCCAGCAGGGGAGAGGGGCCCAGGGAGAGAGAGAGAGAATCTTCAGCAGGCTCCAGGCTCAGCCCAGAGCCAGATGTGGGGATAGATCCCATGACCTTGGGATTATGACCTGACTTGAAATCAGAGTCAGACGCTCAACTAACTGGGCCAGCCAGAAGCCCCTGGATACATTCTTGTAAAGATTCATGATGCTGAGTAAAAGGTAATATTCTCCATCTTCCCCTTGCCAACCCATGACCATGGTTAACAGTTTACAGGGATTGCAAGGTTACGACATCAGAGCTGCCTACTTTTATAAAGTTTTGCTAGAATATAGCTACCCCTTTGTCAACATACTGTCTACAGTTGCTTTTCTGCTACAGTAGCAGCGCTGAGCAGTTGCAATGGAGACTCTCTGGTCAGGAAATTTAAAATATTTACTATTCAGTTTAGTGAGTACTCTTTAGCCTCCCTTTTCTACACTTTAGCAATTCTGCCATTGAATTTCTGGGTTGTAGTAAAAATGGAAACCATGAGGGTTTCTTTTTTTATTTTAAAGCTGTTTGACATTTTAACCACGCTCAGAAAAATGTAAAAGTTGTCTTGTACCTGCAAAACTGTTGGATACATCAAGTACTTTCTTTTGCCATGACCCCAAAAGCACACCAACGACACGCTTCTGGTTTCCAACCTTGCCTATTCTGAGGGAGAAAGCAGAAGGTCAGTCTGACAGGCACACAGAGAGGTGAAGCCAACAATCAGATACTCAACAGGAAATATCAATGGTATAGATACAAATTAGTTTACCTGCGATCTAATCCCAGTAAACAAATGTGTTAGGTTAGTCCCTAATATTAAAACTTAATATAATAGGTAATTCACGAACTTTGTACACTGGCATTTTTTACCCACTTGTTATTTCTAAGAAATAACATGCTTGTTAACATTTCAAACTGTATAAAGTTTGCAGTTATTCATCTTAAATGGAGAAATGAAAATGGAGAAAATAAAAACTCCCCAGATCATTAAGAGTTTTAAAATGTTATTTGGTTGGTGTTTGAAAAATACATTTCAGTTATGCTACCACCTTTCACTTTTTCTTTTGCAGCTTTCTGCTTTAAACTTTTCCCATCTTCTCGATCCTCAAATATTTTCGGAGATAAAGATGCTAATGTAGAACCACTTTTATGGTCTGGTGCGCCAACTGTTCTCTGGATTATCTAGCCCACGAGGACAAGCCCCACTAGAAGTTACAATTCTTTGTACCATCTAGGGGCTCAGACACTGGGTTCTGACCCTGAGTTAATGTGTGTGCCATCTGGTCTCTGTGAATGGCTTAATCAGGCAGAGGTCAGATGTGAGCTGGTGACGTAATTACACTGAGAGGAGGGCTGAACAAGTGAGAAAGATTTTACTCCAGTATTTCTATCTACCTGTCAAACCGCCTCAGTGATTTTTGTCTTCAGGAGCTACGAGTGTTTCAGTTATACAATCTCATTTCAATGAGATCTTCACATAGGATTCTCCTTTAACCGCTAGCAAATGTGAGGCACAGACACAAAACAACTTCATGTTCAAAGGAAAGACAAAGGTCACGCCAATGTGAAACGAACCACAATTCCTTAACAGTCACTATATTTAATGTATTAATTTTTCTAAACATACAACTTGGAAAAAAATCTTTTATTTTTTATTATTTTTGAGAGAGACAAAGAGAAACAGAGTGTGAGCGGTGGAGGGGTAGAGAGGGAGACACAGAATCCGAAGCGGGCTCCAGGCTCTGAGCTCTCAGGACAGAGCCCGACACGGGGTTCAAACTCACAGACTGTGAGATCATGACCTGAGGTGTAGTCGGTGCCGCCCAACTGACTGGGCCACCCAGGTGCCCCACGGCTCCGCAACTTTATAAATGCTTACTAAATTTGGGATTTGGGTCAAACCAAGTTAAGGATTCTATATCCCTGGTGAGTCTGAATTTTTGGGAAATCTCAGGCACTGAATTTCCACACTTGCAAGGAAACTTCCACACCATGTGCTTTTCTTTTGGTCTACAAAAACCCATGGTTTTTAAAACCCTACATCTGTTATGACAGCAGCCAGTAGTGTCTGCACCATGTCATCTGAACAGAACTGAAATTAGCACTCCCTTAGCACCTCTAGTTCCTATGGGAGAAAAATAGTAACTACTGTACAGTGGGAATGCCCTCATATCCTGTTAGACTGAGGGCTCTACAAAGCAGTGGAACTGGGGACCCCAAGCCTTAAGGAGTCTTGAGGGTTTTGTTTGTTTTGTTTTGTTTTAGCTCTGGCTGAATGAGGAGTTGCACAAGGCAAGTTGCAGGAGAATAGGTGCTTCAACAACTGACTTTGTCTTTACACTTGCCAATTCAAGTAATTATCTTGTAAAAGTTATGAACACGTGTAACAGGTCCAGCGGGACGAACAGCTCCAAAACAAGCAAAGCGAAGGCGGAAGAAACATTTGTGGAATGTTTTATCTTTATTCATTAATGCCCAAATCTCCTAATGCTCTTATTTTTAAAAGAAACACTTGACAACTAATCTACATTTTAAGTTCCCATCAAAACAGATTCCTGTTTAGAAACCACAGCTCTCCCCGGGAGCCCTTCAGGGTACTGAGACCAGAATTTTGGTGACAGCCTTCAGAGGCACAGAAGCACAGATCTGCAGCGTTTTCCTACGAGGCACCGAGTCTTTCTGGTGAAAAGGGGCGGACGAAGTGACAGATGGGCACGAGGCCTGGGGGATCAGGGCCAACTGAAGCTTGCCCCCATATTCTGTCAGCGTACAGAGTTGGGTAAAAGAAGGGGCAGTCCGGACCGCGGAGTGCCGGATGGGGACGGGGGGAAGATGCTGGGTGATTTAGGCTTCGTGATCCGAGGGTGGTCCGGGCCCCTGGGCGAGTCAGTGCCACCCCCGGCCCATCAGCACCCCCGCGGCCGCCGCGCCGTCCCAGCGTGCCAGTGACTCAGCAGCGGCGATCCCGATAGGCCGCCCCGCGCACCCGCTCACCGGTTGAAATGATCCACCACACTGAGCAGCACCAAGGGGTGAACTACCACCTTCTGCACAGCCAGCTCCGGCATCGCGACACACGCCGCCCAGCAGGCCCCGCTCCTCGCGACCCGCAAACACCGGCAGCCTCAGGGACTCTCGGGGATCCTCCAGGCCCGGCTCCTCCTCTTCCGGCTCGGCCGCCGCCACGGTTCCCTTTTTCCGCTCCCAGAGTGCCCCGCGCGCAGCCCCGGGTTTTCGCGCCAGCTGCCATCTTGAGGACGGGAAAGACCGGGGGCAGGTGGGGCCCGCCTTGGGTGACTCGCTGGGAGATTTCCTGGTCTTCGAAGCTAAAGGCACACTGGAGACTGAGAAAAAGGTTGACCTCCTGGTATTGGGCCTGCGCTGTCACTTGCAGCGGCCTTTCGCTTTAGTTCCTTCGCAGTTCACACCCTCCCCCAACCCTTACGCTGTCTGAAGACTGCAGAAAAAAATACTAGAAAAAAATAGTAATTCATATCTCCACCACCCAGAAAATGTTCACCTTTGTTTCATGTCAGAATTCTCCAGAATTTAACTCTAAATCTCTAGGGATGCCTGGCAGGCTCAGTTGGTAGAGCCTGCAACTCTTGATCTAAGGGTGGGAATTCAAGTCCTACATTGGGTGTAGAGCTTACTTCAAAACAAAACAAAACCTCAGAAGGGATGAATCTCTAACATGAGGGCACATTCTTAAAGTGGGTTTGGTAAATTTATCTCATTTTTATTGTTGGGGAATTTCCCCTTAATATTTACTGTGGACACTTCGCCGATAATCAACCTGTTTTTATTTTTCCACCTGTTTATATTGCTTACCATGTAACTGGGGCTAGAAAAGTTCAATTTGTGCCTTGAGTCAGACCATTCGGGTTGTTTTTCACATAAAAGCTTAGGTAAGGGTTGAAGTAACTGAAAAGTAATACGAAATATGTTTTGATATTTAGCTAGGAAAGAAAAAAAGACTAAGGATAATGTAGCAGGTGAAGACACGCATATTTGCAGAAAGGCAAATTATTTAAATTTCGTGCAAGTTTACGTTTCTAATTCTGAGTTGTATGTGTAAACAAAAACAATACCTAAGCGACTTGAATGCTTTGCTTATTGTTTGCCCTGTCTTTAAACAACTTTTACCTTCCCTGTAGCTCCAGAGGATCTGACCTCTCTGAAGAATAACCCGGAGCCTTTTGCTCTGAATCTTGGCCTCCTTCCAGTATAAGCAGGGAGCTTTGAGTATTCTTTTCTGGGTCCTACCCATTAAATTCATTAAATGTACTCTTCTTACTTTTGGGAACATTGCTTTGCATTTTCATTTGTTTTAATATTTGTGATTTGGTTAATAGTAATTGCTACTACTTGAGAAAACAGAACTTTAAGATTAAGAAAATGTAAGTCAGTCCCCATTGTGTGATGTGGTAAAGCATGCTTGAGGGGTTTTAGTGCCTGTTTTAAAGTAGATATTCTTGGGGTTCCTGAGTGGCTTAGTGGATTAAGCAGCCAACCCTTTGGTATCTGCCCAAGTCATGATCTGGAGCCCCATGTCGTGCTCTGTGCTCACCGCATGGAGTCTGCTTCAGATCCTATGTCTCTCTTTCTGGCCCTTTCCCACTTGCTCTCTCTCTCTCTCTCTCTCTCTCAAAAATAAACAAACATTAAAAAAAAATTACAAAGTAGATATTCTTGTTTCATCTCTTCTATGATGTTGTTCAACACAGGATAGACATGTATCTGTTATGGAAAGAACTTGGAAAGATTCCTTCCCCCCAATTTTGTAATTAAAAATATAATAGTGGGGCGTATGGGTGACTCAGTCAGTTGAGCGTCTGACTCTTGGTTGGGCTCAGGTCGTGAGCTCGTGGTTCATGAGTTCGAGCCCCATGTGGGTCTCTGTGCTGGCAGTTCAGAGTCTGCTTGGGGTTCTGTCTTTCTCCCTCTCTCTGCCCCTCCTTCTCTCTCTCTCTCTCTCTCTTTCTCTCTCTTTCTCTCAAAAACAAATAAGTAAACTTTAAAAAATCAAAAAAATTAATAGATATCAGAAGATCAAAGATTGATTTTGATTTTTCTCATGTCAAATAAGGCTTAAAAATTGGAGCCTCAAAGTGTGCCTGGGTGGCTCAATTGTTTAAGTGTCTGGCTTTGGCTCAGGTCATGGTCTCATGTGCATTCAAGTCAGGGCTCTGTGCTGACAGCTTGGAGCCTGGAGCCTGCTTTGAATTCTGTCTCTGCCTCTCTGCCCCTCCCCTACTCACACTCTGTCTCTCTCTAAGATAAACATTAAAAAAAAACAATAAAAGTCCTTAAGAAAAAAAAAAAGAATTGGAGACTTAAGAAAGCTTTTTTTTTATGTATAAAAAAACTGAAATATGTAGAATTTAAAGAAGATGCCTTGAAATCATAAGGAAGGTATTTTCTGTGTTGCTCTCCCCCCTCCTTTTTTTTAAAATGGAACTGACTTGAAATATTTGATACTGTAGCCACTACTGGGTGCTGAATTCATTCAGAGGTATGCAGAATGTTCACTAAATTCTAGACTTAGCCTGATGAGAGCTTAAGGATAATACATTTTCCTCTCCTTTGATCCTCTTTGTTTTTCTTTTTTTAAAAAATGTTAAATTCTTCTTTTTCCAGATTGATTGAGACATAATTAACATATAACATTGTGTAATTGTAAGGTGTACAACATGATTTGATACACATATATATTGCAAAATGATTACCACAATAAAGTTAGTTAAGACCTGCCTCACCTCACATAATTCTCTTTTGTGTGTGGGGGGCAGTGGAGAGAACATTTCTGATTTACTCTCTTAGCAACTTTCAAATACATAAGCCAGTGCTGTTAACTATAGTCACCATAGTGTACATTAGATCCCTATCTTACAGTTGGAAGTTTTCCCTTTTTTCACCAACATCTTGTTTCTCCAGCCCTTTCTATCTCTGGCAACCACTATTCTACTCACTCTTCCTGTAAGTTCAACCTTTGAAGATTCCACATATAAGCGAGATTATACAGTATTTGTCTTCTTGATATATTTCACTTAGCATAATGCCCTCATGGTCCATACATGTTGCAAATGGCAGAATTTCCTTCTTATGACTGAAATATATATATGTGTGTATATGTATACATATATATATATATATATAAACACATATATACATATACACATACATGTATATGTGTATATATATGTAAATCTATATACGTAGACACACATATATATGGCATTTTCTTTATCCATTCATTCATTAATGAACACTTCTGTTGTTTCTATATCTTGCTGTTGTGAATAATGCTACAGTGAACATAGGGGTACAGGCATCTCTTTGAAATAGTGATTTCATTTCTTCTGTATCCATACCAGAAGTGGGTTGCTGAATCATATTGTAGTTCTATTAGTTATTTGAGGTATCATCATACTTTTTTCCATAGTGGTTTTACCTATTTACATTCCCATCAACAGTGCACAAATGTTCCCTTTTCTCCTCATCCTTGTCAACACTTGTTATCTCATGTCTTTTTAATAATAGCCATTTTATTATGGTGTGAGGTGATACCTCACTGTGGTTTTGATTTGCATTTCCCTGATGACTAATGATGTTGAGCTGAGCATCTTTTTATGTATCTGTACGCCATTTGTATCTCTGGAAAAATGTGTATCCTGATCTGCCCATTAAAAAAATACTTATTATTTTTTGTTATTGAGTTGTCTGAGTTCTTCATATATTTTGGATATTAACCCGTTATTAGATATAGGGTGTGAGAATATTTTTTTCCATTCCCTAGGTTGCTTATTTTGCTGTACAGATGGTTTTCAGTTTCATATAGTCACACATTTATTTTTGCTTTTGTTGCTTATGCTTTTGGTGTCATGTACAAAATAGTGTTAAGATCAATGTCAAGGATCTATTTCTCCTATGTTTTCTTCTAGGAATTTTACATCTTAAGGTCTTACATGAAAATCTTTAACCCATTTCAAGTTAATTTTTATTAGTGGTGTAAGATAGGGGTCCAGTTTCATTCTTCTGCATGTGAATATCTGGTTTTCTCGGCACCATTTAATAAAGAGACTATCTTTTCCCTATTGAGTATTCTTACTCTCACTCAGACTATTCTGGCTCTCATTCTCTTCTCTTGGTGTGTGTGTCTGTGTTTATGCCAGTACCATACTGGCATATGGTAGCTTTATAATAAATTGTGATAGCTTTATAATAAAGTTTGAAATCAGTAGATAGGGTGGCTCCAGCTCCCCCCACCCCCAAGATTGCTTTGGCTATTTGGGGTCTTTTGTGGTTCCATACAAATTATAGGATTGTTTTTCCTATTTCTGTGAGAAATGTCATTGGAATTTTGGTAGGGATTGCAAAGAATCTATAGATGGCTTGGGTAGTATGGACATTTTAACAGTATTGATTCTTCTGATCCATGAGCATGGGATAACTTTCCATTTATTTGTTTCATCTTTAATCTTTCATCAGGGTCATAATTTTCAGTGTATAGATCTTTTGCCTTTGGTTAAATTTATTCCTAAGTATATTATAGTTTTTGATGCTATTGTAAATGGGATTTTTTAAACATTTATTTTCCAGATATTTTGTGGTTAGTGTATAGAATCCCAACTGATTTTTTTAAATAAGTGTGTTTTTATTTATTTATTTTTTGAAATAGGCTCCACCCAACATGGGGCTTGAATTCACAACCCTGAGGTCAAGAGTCACATGCTCTACCAGCTAAGCCAGCCAGGAGCCCCAGAATCCCAACTGATTTTGTATCTTGCAACTTTACTGAATTTTTTATTGGTTCTAACAATATTTTGGTGGTCTTTAGGATTTTCTATATATAAGATCGTCTGCAAACAGAGACAGTTTTCTTTCTTTCTTTCTGATTTGGATACAATTTCTTTCTTTTTCTTGCCTAATTATTCTGGCCAGGACTTCCAGTATTGTGTGAATAGGATGCTGAGAGTGGCCACCTTTGTCTTGTTCATGATCTTAGAAGGAAAGCTTTTAACTTTTCACCATTGAGTATGATGTTTGCTGTGGGCATGTCATGTATGGCAGTTATTATGTTGATGTGTGTTCCTTCTATACTGAATTTGTTGAGAGTTTCAGTCATGAAATGGTGTTGAATCTTGTCAAATACTTTTTCTGATTTATTGAGATGATCATATATATATATTTTAAAGTTATTTGTCTATTTTGGGGGGAGGAGGGGCAGAGAGAGACAGAGACAGAGGATCCCAAGCAGGCTCTGCACCGTCAGTGCAGAGCCTGATGCAGGGTTCAGACCCACAAACTGTGAGATCATAACCTGAGCCAAAACCAAGAGTCAGATGCTTAACTGACTGAGTCACCCAGGCGTCCCTGGGATGATCATGTGGTTTTAATTTATTAATGTGGTGTATCACATTTATTCTTTTGTGTGTGTTGAAACATCTTTGCATCTCATGTATAAATCTCACTTGATTGTGGTGTCTTATACTTTTAATGTGCCATTGAATTCAGTTTGTTATATTTTTGCTGAGAATTTTTGCATCTATATCTATCAGGGATATTGACCTATAGTTTTCTTGTATTATTCTTGTCTGGGTTTGATATCAGGGTAATAAAATTAAAAGTGTTCCCTCTTCAGTTTTTGGATGAGGGTGAGAAAGATTGGCATTAATATTTCTTTAAATGCTTGGTAGAATTCAGTGATGGTATCAGTGAAACCATCTGGTCTTGAACTTTTCTTTGTTGGGAGGTTTTTGATTACTGCATCAATCTTCTTATTATTACTCTGTTCAGATTTTCTCTTTCTTTGTGATGCAGTCTTTTTTTTTCTTTATATATACAATAAGACCTTAGATTGCACATAACTTGTTCTGAGAGTGTTCTGCAAGATGAGCAAGCATTTCTAATACATTTTAAGTTGATAAATGAACAATATCTTGCAATATGAGTAGTATGTGACACTGAATGCCACGTGATCACAATTGAGCCGATGGTTCTCCTCTCTTTCTTGCTCGCTGGCTGTGGGATTGTGGGTGATTGTTTCTCATGCTTGGATGCTTGGTCTCAGGCCATGGTATTTGGCAGAAGTCAGTGATTTTTCAGAATGTTGGAAGGTGTCCACAACTGGCACTAGTATATTTTTTGTTACTTGTAAGCACCTAAGAATAGTCCTTTGCTTTTCCAAACAAGAGTAATCTTAGAAACGTTTTGCTGCATTCTAGGTCAGGCTGCCTGCAGATATAGACCATTTTCTCTGCTGCCTTATTGCCAGTTACATTAAATACAGTATATGACAGGAGTTTATTAATACTGTACTGTTGTCAACATCTGTTAGTGATAGTGAAAGTTGTCCTGCACAATAACCCTTCTCTCGTCTCCCTCATACCAGCCATGAAGGTTTTCAAAGGTAAGTGCAGTGGCACCTCGGTGGTTCAGTGGGTTAAGCATCCAACTTCACCTTAGGTCATGATCTTGTTCGAGTCCTGCATTGGGCCCTGTGCTGACTGCTCAGAGCCTGGAGCCTGCTTTGGATTCTGTATCTCCCTACCTCTCTGTCCCTGCCTCACTTATGCTCTGTCTCTCTCTCAAAAATAAATAAACATTTAAAAAATTTAAAAGTAAGTGCAGGTTAATTTCTTTATTTTCCCTTATATTTTGTATTTTCTTTTTTATTTTTATAATATTACAGTATTGTAATCATTTTTATATGAATATACTTGGGTTGTGAAATGAATCATCTGAGCTTTCATTCTTTCTTTCTTTTTTTTTAAATGTTTATTCATGTTTGAAAGACAGAGAGAGACAGAGCACAAGCAGGGGTAGGGCAGAGAGAGAGGGGGACACAGAATCCGAAGCAGGCTCCAGGCTCTGAGTTGACAGCACAGAGCCCGATGCGGGGCCTGAACTCACGAACCAGGAGATCATGACCTGAGCCGAAGTCGGACGCTCAACTGGCTGAGCCACCCGGGTGCCCCTCCATTATTTCTTATGGGGAAATTCGCTTTGATATATGAATGCTTTGGATTACAAGCATGTTCCCGGAATGAATTATACACATAAACCAAAGTTTTACTCTATATTTTAAAGTTCATTTATTTATTTTGAGAGAGAGAGAGAGAGAGAGAGAGAGCACAAATGAAGGAGGGGCAGAGAGAGAGTGAGAGGGGTGGAGAGAGAGAATCCCAAACAGGCTTCACACACTGTCAGCATGGGACCTGATACAGGGCTTGAACTCAAGAACTGTGAGATCATGACCTGAGCTGAAATCAAGAGTCAGACACTTAACCAACTGAGCCACCCAGGTGCGTGTACGTGTGTATATTATATATATAATATACATGCACACATACATACATATGTACATACATGTACGTATGTGTGTATGTACATATATATATTTAAGTAAGCTCTATACCCAACTTGGGGCTTGAACTCACAACTCTGAGATCAAGAGTCACATGCTCTACTGACTGAGCCAACCAGGTGCCCCCATGATTCAGTCTTGGTATGTTTCTGGGAATTCATCCGTTTCTTCTAGGTCATCCAATTTGTTGGTATGTAATTGTTCCTATAGCTTCTTATGATGTTTTATATTTCTGTGGTATTAATTGTAACTTCTCCTCTTTCATTTCTGATTTTATTTATTTGACTCTTTATTTTTTCCCTTAGTCCACTGAATGGTTTGTCAATTTAGTTTATCATTTACAAAATAAGTTAGTTTCAGTGATCTTTTCTATTGTTTTTCTTGTCTCTATTTCTTGTTATTTCTTTTCTTCTGCTAATTTTTGCCTTGGTTTGTTCTTTCTCTAATAATTGAGGTGTAAAGTTAGCTTGTTATTTGAGATACTTCTTTTTTCTTAATGTAGGTATTTATCACTATAAATTTCCCTCTTAGAACTGCTTTTGCTACATTGCATAGGTTTTCATACAACACAAGGGATTGTGTTTCTACTTTCATGTATTTCAATATATATTTTGATTTCTTTCTTAAAAATTTTTTCCTTTGAGCCATTGGTTGTTCAGGAGGATGTTGTTTAATTTCAAATGTTGGCGAATTTTCCAGTTTTCTTCCTTTTATTGATTTCTAGTTTTATACTATTGTGTTTGGAAGAGAATCTTGGTATGCTTTCACTGTTCTTAATTTGCTAAGGCTTGTTTTGTGATCTAGCATATGATCTGTCCTGGAGAATGTTTCCTATGCCTTTGAGAAGAATCTGTATTCTGTTGCTACTGGGTGGAATGTTCTGTATGTGTCTGTTAGGTCCATTTCATCTAGAATATAGATCAAGTTCAGCAGGGGACTGGTGCTGGGATGGGCTGGGGACCTGAGTCACAGGAGCTGGTCTTGCTCTGGGATTGGCCAGGAGCCTGGGTTCGTGGGAGTCCTTTTGGAACCTGAGTTCATGGGTGCCTCCTGGGAGCCTGGGGTCATAGGAGCTACCTGGGGCCATGGGAATCAGCTGAAGCCAGGGTGGGTTGGGAGCCTGGGTTTGCAGGATTTGGCCTGTTGGTTCAGGCCTGGTGCTGTGGTCCATGGTGAAATTGAGTGCCTACTCTATTCTTCTTCCCCCACTGGAGGGATGTCTCTTCTCCTTTAAGCTGCCCAGGCTTGGGGGAGACGTGACAGGAGTCATGTGAAACTTTCCCCTTCTCTTCAATACATTTTTTCTTATTTCTGTGCTCTACCCAAGTGCTGTAATCCTTTACCTTGAATTTTTGTCTCTTGTGAAGGTATTTTTTTTTTTTTTTTTTTTACATGTGGATAGTTATTCAAGTTGATGTTTCTGGGAGGTAATGAGTGCTAGAAATTTTTATACTGCCATCTTGTTCACATCTTTTCTTTCAATTTTGGGGGATAGCTCCCACAGACCCTAGTATTTTGAAAGAGATTTTATTTTTGTTAATTCCAGATCATGGAACAATGGTCCTGCAAACATGGCAGCAATACTTTGAACTTTACGGTCTCTATCATCTTACTAGGTTTGGAAGAAAAAAAATATATATAGTAGACTTACCACCTTCAGCCTAAGCTATATTCATTACTGGGGTTTAGACACATTTGGGAATGTATGGCAAACCTGGGGAGGTCCACTGAACTCTACTTGCATATGTCACTGAGAAACCTGCAATGGTAAGTTTCTTTTTTTTTAATGCTTATTTTTGAGAGAGAGTAAGAGTGGGGAAGGGCAGAAAGAGATGGGGACAGAGGATCTAAAAGCAGGCTCTGCGCTGACAGCAGCGAGCCTGATGCAGGGCTCGAACTCATGAACTGCAAGATCATGACATGAGCCAAAGTAGGATTTGCAAGTGAATGAGCCACCCAGGTGCCCCTGCAGTGGGATTCTTCTTAAGAGTCGGATAGACCAGTTCAACCCAACTACTAAGACTTAGTCTTTGGAGAAAGACCAGTGATTCTTGAGATAGTATGAATCTGCCACTCAGATTTGACTCTCAGTTCAGCCCTCATTGGACTCATATCTGAGGCCAAAAAGCCATGTTGGATAAATTTTATGAGAAAATTGGAAGAGTTGTTTCATAAAAGCTCTGTGAGACATTTATGCACAAGTAGTGGTACTGCTTACAGTATTTCTCTAACAGAGTGTGACCCCAAAACATCAAGACAACCCTTCCACCCACTTTCCAGGTTTGGCCCCGTGAGACACCGATATTTGAGCAATGGTGTCAGCAGGACATTGGAGTCTCTGGAAGATGGTGGTATCATCAGTGTCAGCAGACCTAGTGGATGTGGAGATACACAACAGACGGGTCAGAGCAGGAAGAAATAAAACCAAGGATACTACAGGCTCACTGTGTGCATATACAACATCCCTGGGGTCCTGAGAAATACTTGGGGTGGGAGAAACATAGTAAAGTCCTGGGTTCCTGCAATAAGAAGCAGAATTCAATGGTCAATGAGCAGTAATTATATGTGTGTATAGGATGGTATTATGTATTCAGCAAATACTGCCTAAAAATAGCTCTCTTTTTGTTACAAATTAGATACATAGCTCAAGGCCTCTGTTGGTCATTTGAAAAAAAATTGTGATATTTTCCTAAGAGGAGGACTTTAGATTTTTCTGTCATCCCATAATAAAAGAAAGAAAATAATTTAAAAATTCTAGTACTTTATTAATCAAAGTTGACGACAAACAAGAAAACCGGGAATGAAAAAGTAAGACTTTTAGAAATAATATATACAAAGGCAGAAAGCATTGGAGGGGCATGTACGTGCGTGTGTCTATGTGCATTGGACTGTGATTATGTTATAATGAACTTGTCTATTCTAATGGAGGCCATTGTGTGTGTGCAATGGAGGTAGTCTTTGGAAAATTATTAATGTCCTTTCTGTCTTTGCCTTTTCCATACAAAACATTTGCTCTAGATTTTAGGAAGCGTCCATCTGTGGAGAGGGTGTGGGTCAAGGAGAAGTAAGTCAGAGAACAAGAGGTAATATTTAGCTTCTGACACATACACAGTTGGGTTATTCAATAAGTTAATTGCTTCTCAAGCCAGAGCATTGTCTTGAGAGATAATTTTTCTAAATTTTTTACTCTTTGTTTCAGACTAGGTTGGAGATCTCAGTTCACAGAGCCATAGGTCCTCTGGTAGTATAAGGAAATGCTCTGCTTGCCATTAAGACATATCCAGAGACAGGAAGAATGAAGGTATGATGTAAAGGAGGTAAAAGAAAACCCCAGTCATTTTCCTGCCAAGGGAAGTGAAGGAAGAACATGGACAAGGTGGTTAGATGCTTTTCAGTTTTCCCTTCTTTGGGCTTTGTCTCATTGTCTTTCAGAGTGGGAGGTGTTTTGGATGAGTGAGAGTACAAGAGGGTAAGGAAGATTTCCTATCTTGTGTCTTTTTGGGACTCAGGGAGATCGTAGATTGCCCTGCATCTAGCTGTGTGTAACTACATTGATTTGATAGCAAAGGTGAAGGCAGTGGAATGAAGGCTTTCAGGTTTGGCTGCCTGTGCTACTCTTGGTTCTGGTGAGGCATGGACAGAGGACCCACAAGTAGCAAAAGGAGATGGCTATAATGGGGGGATATTTCTGCTATGCACTAAATCCCACAGCACAGAATACCTGAGCCAGCCCTAACCATAGTCACAGAAATACCTCAGGGGCACTGAGGTGAGGCCAGTTGGCTTGGGAGCACTCCCAGGGCAGCCCAGCCACAAGAAAGGGTCCCAAATATATCAGCCATGGAATGGCTGTGAAGGCCACCATGGCCCTCAGTGACACAGCTATAAGAAACATTGTACCAGAGGCCAGCAGACACTGGCCAGGATACATCCAAGGACAGCGTAAGGACTAGCCCCCTTTCTTCCATTGCCCCAAGGTCACATGTACCCCGCACCTCCATTCATATGCCAGCCTTAGGGGGAGAAGGGAGGCTAAGGAGAATACTGGCTACAAGATGGAAACTATTCCAAAGGGATTATTTAACTTAAACCAGTTTGGACATTTAATTTTTAAAAAGTTATTTTTTTCCATGTTAACCAGCGTGTGGAGGCTTGTGAAGGAAGGCTCATTAGGGACAAAAATAAGAGTACAGGTTTCCTGAACATTTGAGCATCGAGTTAAATGTGAGTTAAGTTTGTGACCCCCATGTTAGTAGCAATTGTATTCCCCAAACCCTACACTTTCTTTTCCTTATTGAAAGCAGTATGTAGAAACTGAGTGTAGTGTATCTTGGGTGAGAGGGAAAAAGTCTAATTTCTATGGAAAACTTAGGTGAGGCACCCTGTTGCTAAGAATTTTGTATGAATTTCCTACAGTCTTGCATAATCTGGTTGATGATGGTAGGCAGTTTATTAAAATACTTTAAGCTTAAAACTCTTTGCTGAATTCCAGATCAGGACAGCTTCTATCTATGGGATCTCTCCATCCAGGTGTTTTATGTCCCATAACATCTCAAGTTGAACAGGATGGAATTGAATTTGACATTTTTCTTCTCAGATTTTCTTCTTTTGTAGGAGTTTAGCAGATGCTCCCATCGTCCCAGTGGCCTAGTCATAAACTTGGGTGTCATCCAGATCATCCATTCTTTTTTCAAAGAAATCTAATTGGTTAGTCAGTTTTGCAAATGGCCTAAGAGGCTCATTAGTTTCTGGTCACCTTTCCAGCTTCTTTGCATACCACCTGATCACTAGCCAGAGTGATGATTCCTCTGCTGCTGTGCCATCCTTACTCATGCCTTGCTACCTTTGCATATATTTTCTCTCTGCTTGCTGTGTCCTTCCCTCTGTTGTCTGCATCATCCTTTGGGTCTCAGTGCAGGAGCTTTTGAGAGGACCTTGACCCTCAGGGCAGTTATACTCAAGTGTTTGACACGTGGTCTATTCTTGTACTTAATGTATCATTTAGTCTCTTTATTTTCAGGCTCCCACAGTTGAAGGAAGGTTCCTAGAGGGCAGAGGTTTTGTACTGTTCCTCTTTGGATTCCAAGGCACCTGAGTGCTAGAATAGCACTCAATAATGAGCACTTATTGCATGAGTAAAATTTGCAAAGCCATGTTTTGGAAACTTCTAATAATTTTGTGTTTTACTTAAGATTCTTTCCAGGAATGCAGGTAACTTCAGATTTGTTTTGCTGAGAGATCTTATGCAAACTGTGCTGACCTTTTAGTTGATTCTGAATGTTTTTAAAATTTCTGTATTTTGAGTAACTTCTGTATTTGGTGTAAATATAGGCTGGTTTGCAAATGAGTCCCTCAATTTGTGTATTACCCTCTCCTTACAGTTTAACCTTTTCAGGGGTGGGTTTTGTTTTGCTATATATTGAACAGTGATGTGTGGTTTTTAATAAGAAATACCAAATACTAGTTTAAGTATTAAAATGAAATACTTAAGTATTAATCTGAAATGTTACTAGATAATGCTTCAGAAAAAAAGCTTGGAAAGAAATACCCCAAATTATTAACAGTGGTTGTCCCTGAGTCATGATAATGAGTAGTATATTGCATTTTCTTGTTATGGTTTTCAGTTTTTCCATAATCACATATTATTGTTGTTATTATTGTTGTTGTTGTCATATTTGTAGAAACCACTGGAAATATGTTGACATGTTGTCATATTAGCAGGGCAGAAGAGCATAGTGTTTTAATAGTGCAGCCTGTACAATCAGACAGACCTGGTTACTTTAACATCCTCTCTTTCCTCATCTGCAAAAGTGGACGATAATATACTTGCTGATGTACCCATTTTAGTCAGACAATTCTTTGATTTCCTTCTCTTTATCTTTTGTGTATCTTTTTTATATTTTTACTTTGTGGTTACCATGAGACTTATGTAAAATTTAATAGTCTATTTTAAGGTGATAACTACAACTTCATTTGCTTAAACCACCCTTTTGCTCCCCCTCCAACATTTTATGTTTTTAGTGTTACGCTTTACATCTTTTGCCTGAGTTAAGTAATTAATACTCCCATTACAGTGTTAGAGTATTTCTGAATTTGACTATATCCTCATCTTCACTGGTGTGTTTTCTGTTTTCTCATGTTTTCATGTTACTAATTGGAGTCCTTTCATTTCAGCTTCAAGAACTCCTCTTAGCACCACCCACCCTGTCTACCTGCTCCCCTGTACCCAGGTTCTTCCTCCCCACCCCTCCAGTGAAATAAAGCCTCCTCTCCTGCAAAAAAAAAGAGAACTCTTCTCAGCCTGCATTTCCTGTAAGGCAGATCTACTGGTTGTTACAGTCCCTCAGCTTTTGTTTGTTTGGGAAAGTCTTTACCTATCATTCATTTTTGAAGGACATCTTTACTGGGTAAAGTATTCTTGGCTGGCAGCTTTTGTCTTTTAGAACACTGAATGTATCATCCTGCTCTTTCTTGACTTGCAGAGTTTCTGCTGAGAAATCCACTGATAGCCTTATGGGGGGGGGTTCCCTTTTATGTGAAGTATTTTTTTGTTTCTTGCTGCTTTAAAATTCACTCTTTGTCTTTTAGACAGTTTATGATAATGTGTGTTGGGAAAGACCTCTTTAGGTTGAATTTGTTTGGGGACGTATGATCTTCATGAACTTGGATGCCCAGATCTCTCCCTGGATTTGGGAAGTTCTCAGCCATTATTTCTTTAAATAAACTTTTCACCCCTTTCTCTCTTTCTTCTTCTGGGCCTCCCATAATACATAGGTTGTTTCTTTTAATCGTATCCTGTAAATCCCTTAGGCTTTCTTCATTCCTTTTCATTCTTTTTTCTTTTTGCTCCTTTGACTGGATAATTTCAAATGATCTGTCTTCAAGTTAACTGATTCCTTCTTATGTTTGATTGTGTCTGCTGCTGAAAACTCTCTATCAAAATCTTTATTCATTCTTCAGCTCCAAAAGTTGTATTTTTTAAAAATGTTTTCTATATTTTTGTTGAACCTTTATTTTGTTCTTGTATTGTATTCTTGATTTTGTTAAATTATTTATCTGTATTCTCTTAAAGCTCTCTGAACATCTTAGAACAATTATTTTGAATTATTTATCAGGCAGTTAGTGTATATCCATTTTTTGGGGGTCAGGTACTAGAAATTTACTGTTTCATTTATTGGTGTCATGTTTCCCTGATTCTTTATGATCCCTATAGCCTGGCATAGGTGTCTTCACATTTGAAGAAGCAGCCACGTCTTTTAGACTTTATGGACTTTAAGGAAAGACCTTCACCTATAGGTGGAAGGCCCTGGGTCTGGTGGTGACAAGATACTCAGTGTGGGGGTGAGTGGTTGCCCTGGGTCCAGAGGTATGTGGTATCTCATTGGCTCAGGCAACTGGAGTCCTCCACATCAACTGCATGATCCTTGGTGAGAGCTATGAGGGGTCTGCAGTGGTCCCAAGGGATATTGAGGTCCTCAGCAGTGCCTCCAATTCCAGTGGCTAAGACAAGGGTGGCAGCGGTGGTGGTCACAGTTGGTGGTATGCACACAGCAGTGGGAACTAGCTGTAGAGACCTGGGTGTGTCAGGGGCCTGTTGCAGACACACACTCAATGGTGAGGGCTAGAGCCAGCAGTAGGGGTTGGGGCCGACCTTGGGCACGTGAGCAGCTGTGGGGATCCTGGCTGTCAGTGTGCACTTGTGTGACTGTGGAGGCTAGCCATAGGCATGTGCACTAACCAGACCTTTTTATTTTATTTTATTATTTTTTTAAGTAAACTCTGTGCTCAATGTGGGGCTCAAGCTCATGACCCTGAGATCATGTTATTTATTTATTTTTTAATGCTTTATTTTTTACTTATTTTTTATTTCTATTAAAATTTTTTTTAAACATTTGTTTATTTTTGAGAGACAGAGTGAGACAGAACATGAGTGGGGGAGGGACAGAGAAAGAGGGGGTACATAGAATCCAAAGCAGGCTCCAGGCTCTGAGCTGTCAGCGCAGAGCCTGATGCGGCGCTCGAACTCACAAACCCTGAAATCATGACCTGAGCTGAAGTCGGACTCTTAACTTACTGAGCCAGCAGGCACCCATGTATTTTACTTTTTATTTTTTAATTTATATCCAAATTAGTTAGCATATAGTACAATAATGCTTCAGGAGTAGAATCCAGTGATTCATCCCCTACATATAACACCCAGTGCTCATCCCACCAAGTGTCTTTCTTAATGCCCCTTGTCCATTTAGCCACCCCCCCACCCACATCCCCTCCAGCAACCCTTAGTTTGTTCTCTATATTTAAGAGTCTCTTATGTTTGATCTCCCTCCTTATTTTTATATTATTTTTGCTTCCCTTCCCCTATGTTCATCTATTTTGTATGTTAAATTCCACCTATGAGTGAAGTCATATGATATTTGTCTTTCTTTGACTAATTTCGGTTAGCATAATATCATCTTGTTCCATCCACATTGTTGCAAATGGCAAGATTTCATTCTTTTTGATTGCCGAGTAATACTCCATTGTATATATATATATACCACATCATCTTTATCCATTCATCTGTTGATGGACATTGGGCTCTTTCCATACTTTGGCTATTGTTGATAGTGCTGCTATAAACCTTGGGGTGCATGTGTCCCTTCACAGCAGCACACCTGTATTCTTTGGATAAATACCTAGTAGTGCAATTGCTGGATCATAGGGTAGTTCTATTCTTAATTTTTTGAGGAACCTCCATACTGTTTTCCAGAGTGGCTGCACCAGTTTGCATTCCTACCAGCAGTACAAAAGAGTTTCCCATTCTCTGCATCCTCGCCAACATCTGTTGTTGCCTGGCTGTTAATGTTAGCCATTCTGACAGGTGTAAGGTGGTATCTCATTGTGGTTTTTATTTGAATGTTTTATTTATTTTTGAGAGAGTGAACGTGAGTAGGGGAGGGGCAGGAAGAGGGGGGCAGAGGATACGAAGCAGACTGTACTGACAGCAGCAAGCCTGATGAGGGGCTCAAACTCATGAACCATGAAATCATGATCTGAGTGGAAGTCGGATGCTCAACTGACTGAGCCACCCAGGGTGCTCCAAGAATTTTATTCTTTTTAATTTAAAAAAAAATTTTTAATGTTTATTTATTCTTGAGAGAGACAGAGTATGAGTGGGGGAGGGGCAGAGAGAGGGAGGCATAGAATCTGAAGCAGGCTCCAGTCTCTGAGCTGTTAGCACAGAGCCCAATGCAGAGCTTGAACTCAAGAACCATGAGATCATGACCTGAGCTGAAGTCGGAGGCTTAACCAACTGAGCCACCCAGCCGCCCCAAGAGTTACTTTTTTATTTTATTTTATTTTATTTTATTTTATTTTATTTTATTTTATTTTATTTATTTTTTTATTAATCAGATTATTCTTGATTGCTAGTAGTGTAACCCTATTCTAACTAGCTGAAGTTCAAAGGGAAATTTATTATCGTATGTACCAGGCAAGTCCAGAGGCCCTCCTTGTGCCAGGGGCTCAAATAATTTTTTTTTTTAATTCATATCTTTCAGCATCTTTCAGTGTTTTAGCTCCATTTTCAGGCCAGTTTCCTACCAGTAACAAGGAAACATGTGGATGGCCACAGACAGTCACAGGTTTAAATCTTTAAATGAAGGGAGACCTTGGACTCCAAACCTTTATTTATGGAATTTGATTAGCCTTTCCAGGACTAAGGGCTTTCCCTGAACTAAGCACTGTGCTCAGAGGAATAGAGTTCTCTAAATGTCCACTTTGGGATCATTTTGAGCATGGGGCTCCTGTGATGGGTCAGCTCACCAGGACCACATGCAGTGGAGAAGGATAAGGGAAGGTTGTAAACAGAAGAGGGGAATGATTGCTGGGCAGGCAAAACAGCAAGTCTGTCCTGTGACTTCAAGAGCTTAGCACAGTTTGGCAGCTTAGGAAGAGTTCAGAGACGTTAGACCTCGTTCTCACTGCAGCATAGAGTCGTCATCATCATTATACTTTATGACAGATTATGAGAATTTTTTATTTTGATTACTTAGTGTTTATGTTTTAAGTAATTCAGCAGAACAAGAGTTAAAATTCATCTTTTGTAGTTACTGAATATTTCTTTATTCTTATGTTTTGCCTCAGGTATTTTTAGTTTATGAAAATGTGTTTTTTAAAATTCCCATTTCATAATGTATTGTTGATCATTTTAATTTTTCAGATGGCTAATCGTTATAGAAAGTCCTGATTAGTTTAAAGAGGTTTTCCTTGTCTTATGTTTTATACAAGTGATGGTCCTGTGTGTTAGCCCTGGATGGTTGTTATTATTCTTGTTGTCCTATTTCATTTAACTAAAAATTAAAAAAAGAACTAAAAAAATTACAGCAATTTGTAGTTTATATCCAGGAAACAGAACTCTCCACAGGACCCCTTGCCTGGTACAAATATGTTAGAGAACTATTTTCCATTGTGCTTTGAAAGCCTGTAAGAAGGCCACAATGGCACACAGTTCACCAATCTTGGATGAAGCCCAGAGAGACTGCGGTGCATAGACTGTAGGAAATCTCCCATCTGAAGAGTTAATTTTCTTTCAGGATCGGTGTTAGGGGCTGCTGTGATTACAACAAGACACTTTAAGATTGGTACAGGAACACTTATAACAGTTGAGTATAAAAGAAAACCCAGGAGGCCAGATTCAGCCCTGGGAGCTCCTTTGGTTTGAGTCTCAAAGACCTTTATTTTGAATTTACCTCTTCCTTCGATTACACATGCTGTCAGCTTTAATAAAAAGAATTCATTACATTAACATAAATAAGCAAACAACTAGTTTAATTTCTTTAATGTTTTAAAATGTCTCAAACCTTTGGTCTTTTGTTTCCATTCTGATTCTTTTCAGAGCACTCTTAATGGCCGTGTAAAATTAAACATTTCTTCTTGGTTTTATCTGGATCTTAGATGCAGATTTATGAATTTAGTATCAAAACAGTTACAAGGTTTGAAGACAGATGAAGCTTTTCATCTTTTTAAGGAGAGAGATATTATTTCTTTTTTTCTTCAAGTTAGTAAATCAAAGAAGCATTTATTTTTAATTTGAAAAGCTGGGGCAGCAATATTAAATAACTGCTGTGGAAGAACAAAAATCAACCATAATCCTAATTTCAAATGTAGCAGCTAGTTTTGGTTTTTATGTACCTTCCAGTTTTGGATACATGCACACATACTTTATCAAGTTGAAGCTCAAGTTTTAATGCACCTAGAGGAACTATGGAAATGGACTTTAAAGCAAGTTAAATCAATGTGAAGTTGGTATACATTATATATTTAAGTACGGAACAAGGCTTGTCAATAGTAAACTGTAATTTTTTGCTTTCTGTAAGAAAAGGAAGGGGAAAAAATCTTAAAAAAATCAGTGCATTGCTCATGTAACATATGAAATTTTCTTCTCTTTGACACAGAAGTCAAAAGAGAAGTAGGAGCTAACCTGGGTTTGTGGTAATGCTTCTTATTGCTGGCATCCTTTCAGGTCTTCTAGACTTCTGCAGTTTGTTCCTTATCTCACTAGTCACGTGCTGTGCTTTCTTTTGGGTCTCATAAAGACGACTGCAGACACCTTTTACCTGCCTCTAGCCAGGACCTTTAGGCCATCTTCTACATTGCTGGTATCCCACCATCCTTCAGGCCCCCGACCCCTCAAAGTGCTGATATTATTTCCTTAGAATCCTTCCAAACGTTTCCAATGCCTATGGGACAAAATCTGAACTCCAGGAAGGTATCCAAGACTCTTCCCAAGCCCTCACTGCTCTTGACTTCTGCCAAACCAACCTGAAACTCCAGCCATTTTAGCTATTTCCAGCCACTTGCTTTTCTCTGTGCTTTATCCGATTCTCACTCTTTGAATTGCCCTTGACCCCCTTGTATACCAGGAGAATTTCTAGGTCTTTCTCAAGGATCCTACTCAGAAAGGCCATCCCTTCTGTTGGAGTTTTCCTTGCGTCCCCAGGTAGCCTTCGTTCCTCTGTCCTCTGTGTCCCCACAGTACTTTGTGCATATTTCTACTTTAGTGCGCATGGTGCTGCACAGTAATGGTCCATTTGACATGTGTCTCTTCTGTCGTAGGGTATGTGTAAAGAAAGGCTAGCTTAGTTGATTTTTTAGCATCTGCACCTAGCAAGAATCAAACATGTATTAACTGTATTGTGAAACCTGGGTGATATGTAACACAGTGCGTCCATAACATGTTGGTGAAGGATCTTTCAGCCTGCAAAAACGATACTCTCTGTAGTTTCCTCTTTAGTCTCCCTACACGCAAAGACAAAGCAACACAAAACCAAACCAAATGCAGAGTGAGCAAAAGCCTTTGATTACAAATTTCCTGTCAATGCATGTAATTTTATATATGTCTGTTGTTTAGAATGTAAATGGAATGTGTTGAAATGTGAGTGAAAAATATATGGACTATTATTGAAGAAATTCCAAACCAAAATGTTATATTCTGGGTAGCAGTAATTTTTGAAAGGTGCTGTATACAATTTTAGGTTAGTGTCAGATAACCTCTTCACCTTCATTCCTCTCTTAACACCTTTTATCATAATTTCTGAAGCTCCCCTTTGTAGTTTAAGTTAAAAGTCCTGAGGCAAGCTCTTCAGAACTCTAACACCTGCTTAGGGCTGAACTGGCAGGGGGAGAAATTGAAAAGCACTGAAGAGTCTTTTCAATAAAGTACTTAGCATTTTAAATAGTAGATGTTTGGGGGAAGAAAATAATGGTAATAATAGTATTGGAAACTCTCGTACCACTTCATGCAGGGAGAGGAATGTGAAGCTGTTTAGCAGATTCATACTTTGAGTTCTCAAAAATCATCATTTGCAAAGATAGTTCAAATTTGATTTTGAGCAAATTAAATTACTAAGAATGTAGACTTTTCCTTGAGCACAGATTTATACTTTCTCTTTTAAAATTCAAACCCTTTTCCTTCCTGACATCAAAGAGAAAGGATTCAAGGCTTTTAGACTATTACTCTAAGATGCCAAAAAACCCTAGGAGAATGGTTAGAAAATTAGGAAGATAGTTCTGAAATAATGAAATGTTGGTTCTCATTTGCTATTGTATATTGGATGTAAATTCCCATAGTCCAGATTAATGACAAAGTTTTAAAAAGGTGCATATGTTTTTTTTAACCCTTAATGATTTTATATTATTCCTAAGAATTTCTGGAGCCATTTAAGATTCAGAGGCCTGTGGTGAACTTTTTGAGGTTATATCTTTTAATTTTTTTATCTTTTTGTTTTGGAACTAAAGAAAATTGTTTAATTTGTTTTTCCAGCAGAGGGAGACATCTGACCATGAACATGGTATTGCTACTTGCCAAGAGTATTCTGTAGCCCATTTTATCAATATACATAAAAAACTCAATGTTCAAATTAACTAGTTCAATAAGTAATTTAGTTCATTGATTTTTGGGCATATCCTAAGTGCCATTACAAGCTACGGATATTTTAAATGCCATTACCTAATAGAAGGAATGTTTTAAGCACCTTTTATTGATTTTATTACTGCTTTATTTTGCTGTCTTGGTTTAAAATCATTTTAACCACTCCGTAATCAAGAAGAAATATATCGTTGGTGAAATACAGTCAATTTCCTAAAAACCTTTGACATCGTTAAATAAGGAATTACAGTTGTTAAATCATGTCAGGCAATAACTGAGGGACAGAAGAGATATAAAATTTGGAGCAGTGGGCCAGCATACCAGTAAGCCATGCTGACCTCTCATATTCAGATTCTGCATGTGACAGTCACACTTCAGGTGTGCCAGTGGTTTTTATATGAGCAAGAAAGATTTAAAATCTCAGGAAGGAGGGTGGAAGAATGATAGCAAAGTGTGATCCAGGGACAATTCTAGTGTTTTTTAATTACTTCATGTGATATTTGGTTAAAACGATTCTCTAAGCAATTTTTGAATTCATTTGCTTTTCTTGCTAGGTAGTATATTAATATTCTGCATGTGAAGGAACCACAGCATTCATAGGGGCTTTTGCTACTTCTTTCTTTTGCTCATTTGATTTTATATCAGCAGTATTACTGAACTGACCAGCTGGTAGACAGACAAGGAATGTAGTCCATATACTGCTTAATCAAAGAGGTACAGAAGTGGGTAGTGAGCACTGAAGCTCGATATAAGCTTGCTAATGAGTTGATTGCATTGACATTTGATGTAATTTAACTGTAGAGTGGCAAATATCAATACCTGTATATGATTTGGCAGATGGTTGTTGAACTGTGATTAGAAGTTTAGAATGATTCCTGGTAAAAGACCACCTGGCAGTAACCCAAGAGCAGAGAACGGAGTTTTCTCCATTAAATGGAATAGGTCCAGAAAGTCAAGTGTTTTGATCATTAATAGAATCTTTCCTTTTCTTTTAGCAAATGTTAGCTTCAGGAGGAAATTGATAATTATGCATAGGTCTATTAAATGATCTTTGGGATAGCTCTTTTCGTTCCCTCAAATGAGCTCATATCTATAGTAGTGGCAGTTACTTGCCAGCAAGGAAAGAAAACTAGTTAAAATGCTGATGGGTGTCATTTCAGTATATCGGGGATGTTGGAAGCATCTTTGTAGATTTAATTTGTTTGAGGCAAAAAATCAGATTTGGTTGTAACATTATTGATTATTCTGTATTATTTTATAAATTATAGAAATATGTTATGACATAATTTAAGTTACATTGAGTATCTATCATATGCAAGATATTCTTGTAGATGTTTGAAATATAAAGAACACCAAGATGATACCTTCTTTTCCCTCAGTGGACATGCAGTGCACATCCCATGGAAGAGTTGGAATAAAGGTCAGGAACAACAGTAGCATAGAGAGGAGTAATGGGCTCCTCTGTGGGAAGAGGAAGTGTCAGGGAAGGCTTTATGGAGGTGTCATTTAAAATAGATTTCAAACAGTTGGAGGTGAACATTCAGGAGAGACCAGCAATACAAGTGTGTGTGTGTGTGTGTGTGTGTATGTGTGTGTGTGTGTGTGTGTGTGTTTTAATGTAGGCTTCATTTTTTAGAGCATTTTTGGGTTCATGGCAGAATTGAGGAGGAAGTAAGACGAGTTCCCATATGCCCTCTAACCCCACACGTGCACAGCTTCCCCCACTATCAACATCCTGCATCAGAGTGGTACATTTGTTATATTTGATGAACCTACATTGACACGTGTTGTTATCACCTGAAGTCCATGGTTTACATTAGTGTTCACTCTTGGCATTGTAGTTCTGTGGGTCTGACAAATGCATAGGGGCATATATTCACCATTACACTATCATACGGAATAGCTTCACTGCCCTAAAAACCCTCTGTGCTCCACCTATTTATCTATCCCTCCCTCTTTCCCAACCCCTGTCAACCGCTGATATGTTTACAGTCTCCATACATAGAAAAGCTTTGGAAAATTTTGAAATGTTTGCTATACACATTTTATAAATGTATATGTGATGTATAAAGAACAATGAAATAAAATGTGTTTGCCTTCCAGCTGAGATATTAAAGTATTACCAATATTTTTGAAGCCCTGAGGTGTTCTTCCCCAACTGCACGCTTCCACCCTGCCAATACTTCAAATTTATAATATTTTTATACCTAGTTGCAAAGCACACAAAAACCTGGATCTGTCAAGTCCCACCACCGCCTTATTCTTTGGTTAGATCCACGCAAGATGAAGTGAAGGAATAGGTGGATATTTGTCTAGTGAATTCAGATGGTGTAGTAGCTAGGAGGTGGGAGTTCTAGATAACCTAAATGACTATCAATATCCTTTGAAATAGGAAATAGTCTGATTTATTCAAATTATAGCTCTGCTTCACTTTGAGCTTTATAGGTGTTTCTCTTCTTGCTCAGTATATTCACCCTGAATGACTAAACTAATCCCAGTGCAATATGATAGAGACACACATTTGATTATGGAGACTCATTCAGATTTTCATGCATATAGACTTTCATGGCAGCATGGAATGCTTATCTTTAAATCTAGAAACAAGGAGTTTCAGAAGTAATTTTTAGGGGTGCCTGGGTGGCTCAGTCAGTTATGCATCTGACTCTTGATTTTGGCTCAGGTCAGTATCTCATGGTTTGTGAAATCTAGCCCCCCCTGGCGTCTGCCTCGGTGCTGTCAGAGGGAGCCTGCTAGGGGTTCTCTCTTTCTGCCTCCCCACCCCCGCATCCCACATACTCTCTCTCTCAGAATAAATAAACTGTTTAAAAAAGTATTTTTTATTTGGCTAATGGCCATGAAACTTTTCATTTTGTAGTTTCATAGGACTTACAGGTGAACATATATTAAATTTTTAAAAAATGTTTATTTGTTTATTTATTTATTTTGAGAGAGAGAGCGTGAGTGAGAGGAGCAGAAAGACAGGGAGACACAGAATCTGAAGCAGGCTCCCGGCTCTGAGCAGTCAGCACAGAGTCTGACGCGGGACTTGAACTCACAAGCTGTGAGATCATGACCTGAGCCGAAGTTGGATGCTTAACCGACTGAGCCACCCCGGTGCCCCTATAGGTGAACGTATTTTATATTAAAAGCAATGGGATATTGGAAAGTAGACCTCTAGGATACAAACTGTGTTCTTTCCCCCACCCTTCAAACCCATTTTGTGCCAGTTCTTTGCCTGCATCTGTATGAAGTCTCAGACACATCTTCTAGCTTTTTCAGCTACTCTTAGATTTAAGAAAATATCTTCTTGTTACTTCTAGTCATAAGAACAGTCTAATTTCAGTAAAAACATGACCAGTTCTATGTAACATTCTGACCTTTACTGAAAGTTCAAGCCACTCTTTTTTGCCTAGCATGGTGTTGTTTTAGGTTGAGAAGCCCACAGTAGGAGGTGGGGATGAATTGACTTCTCTGTTTCTTTGCTGGAGGAGCTTCACCCGTGAATGGCCCTCAGATGGGGGCTGGAAGGGCTGAGGAGGAGGAGGAGGAGGAGGAGCAGGGAAGATTTTGGCAGTCCTGCACTGATCTGCTGGTGGTGTCCTTGCTTGGTAGATGCTCAGCGCTGACTCTCAAGATGCACTCTCCTGGGTCCCCCCTCTCTGGAAATGGCAGACTGCAGGTGTCTATCCTCTGGCTGCATTCCAGGGTTTATCTCCAGTCTCTTTATCCTGAGGTACATTGACCCATTTGGATTGGGATCTATTTTAAAATGATCTCCTGATGGCCTCTCTTTTATATAAGGGCCACTCATATAGTTGTGTGGGGATCAAATGAAGTAACGTATATAAAGCTCTTTTCTTGGCACACAGATATTGAGTAAATTAATGAGTGATTTACTGGGTGCCTTCCCTGTGGAGCACATTCCAAGTACTTGGTATACTTTTTCACATACTAGTCCTATGAAATATGTTTAAAGGGACCCTCAGACACATTAGGTTATTTGCAAGGTCACACAACTGGAGAGTGACTGGGCTTGGATTAGCTCTGTCTAATGCTGGAGTCTCTCATCCTTTGGACTATGGTCCACTGCTTTCTGAAACAGGCTGGCATGGGTCTTAATGTTCTAAACCCTGGGATATCTGGTTAATGCCATGGATGTCAGTGCCCATTCTATCTTATCAGTTTCTTAAATGTCAAGTGTGCTATAAATCGATATGGATGCTCTCTTGGATACTTTGACTTGACCACGTGTCATATAGATGACAATGGGACAATCTGACTTTCTCAATATGAGTCCTTTACCTCCAGAGTTTTGGAACAGATTTCTACTGGTGAACTCAAGCAGAGATTCAAGGAAATTCATCATAATAATCCAGACAGAACCTGGATTCCAGAGAAACACCTCAGTATTTCATAGAAGTTCATAACACATGTGGAGTTCTGAGCTTCACGGAATAATCTCTGAAAGCAGACAGAGAATACAGTGTGGTAGATGTACCGTGGAGAGGTAATGATGCATCCTTTTTTGCCTCCAGTGGTTCAAGGACTGATGACCAAGTCTGAGCTATTAAAGATCTGCTGTGCCAACTGCCCCAAACAACTCCCAGGGTGACCTGTGAAAATTGGAAATCTCAATGGAGAGGCCTGGAAGAACATGGATCTTGTTCATTCCCATTCACTTGGGATGGTGGGTTAAGAAAACTTACTTTGGAAAGAATTGGCCAGAGAGAGACTAGGATTAAGCAAACCAGAGAAAGGAAACAAAACCTCAGGAACATTCATTCTATTTTGTTTCAGTAAAATGTTACTAATCACATGCTGATGATAAAGTGAGGTCCTGGATATACAGTGCTGTGAAATATGTACTTAATCAGAATGCTCTAAAAAACCTATATTAAAATGTTAGTTCCCTTTAACTTTATGCCTACCAAGCTGCAAACCGCCTCAACTAGATAATTTGAAAGTCTGATTTTTATTTGTTGCTTGGACCAAAGTGAAGTTGAACCCCAGGTTGTAAACTGGACAGTTTCTGGTTTACAGATAGTTATTCAATCAATTTATAGGGATTACTAACCTTCTTTGCTCTGGAGATATTGTCGGTGGAACATGCATTCAAAATTCTTATTTTGTGTACTGTAAAATAAGTGAGGTCTTATGAGAACACCAGCTCTAACTAGTCCTGTTTTAGCTCTGTAGAGAACTTAGCAATAATCAGGAAAATGCATTTTTTGCTTTTTGTGCCTCAGCTTCCTTTGTAAGAAAGTACAACTAATAAAACCTGCCCTTTAGGACTTTGTAAGGCTGTGGTGGCAAAGTATTTTGAGCTCTGTGGAGAAACAGTCTACTCAGTGAGGTAGCTTTGTTATTCCTTTTAGCATCAATTATATTCTGAAATTTGATTTCAGAATTTCAGGATCTTAGGACCTATGATTGAACTGGCAGCTGATCGATTCAATGGAATTTAGAGTTCTCTTTCTTGACACTGAACCGAAATTTGCTTTGGCTAAAAGAGGTAAAGCATACAATTATGGTCAGAAATGTTATAATAAATCTACTGTAACAACCTTCTTTCCACCACATACCTTTTCTGGTATTTATCTGAATATCCAGGGTATAAAAACTAGAAACGATTGTAATTTCAGTAGCAACTCACCAGCAACTCTGTGAGTATACGAAACCATTTAATCTGTGATCTGCTTTTATTTTTCCAGTGTGCATGTCTGAAAGGTTTTCTTTCTTTTGGTTTTTGAAAATTAAAAAAAAAGGAGACAAACAGTTAAAAGTACAGAAGTTCTCCCCGTGCTGCTTTTTCTACACCTTGAGGACTAGCAAAATCTTTAATATGAGACTTTATTTGTACAAAGCAAAACTTCAAAACCACTCAAAAGCTTTTCTTATTAACTGCTGTCAGTCCTGTGATTTACAGAGGCAATAAAGAACTAGAGGGGGCACATTTATCATGGAGTTCAGCACACCAGGAGCCATTTTCTCCAGCGGTAAAGGCAAGTGATAAAACGAATTCTTTTGTTCTATAACCAAGACACACTCTCTGTTCCCTGTTCTCTAAACTTGGGCACGCCAGGCTTCTCTCATGGCAACTTGGCATCGCCTCATCTACACTCAATGATCAATTGTTAACATGAAACACTGATGATGCACCTGGAGCACCTGGCTGCGAATGGTGATACATGTTTACTTTCAACACGCGGTAGTTAGCTGCCAACATATTTGTAGTATTAATTCCCAGCTTACTCTGAACAGTACTTTGTGCATGTGTGCTTTCTCTCATTTCAGAAGGGAGAAGGTGGGAATGTTAGCGTGTGGGATTTCCTTGTTTCGTAAAAAGAGCATAAAGATTGGGATTATGAATCTCACTTGTCTTGTATCAAAGAATGGGTCATCTGAATTTTGATGCTGAGAAGCATAACAGTTCCAGTACACATTTTCAACTTATTTTGTATTTAATTTTGATTTTTGTGTTTTGCGTTCCAGGCAAGCAGGTGTGATACATAGAGACGCTTTTAAGCTGTCTCTTGGCATTGATTACACATTTTTGAGGTTTTGAAATGAATTCATCAGACTCTGAGCTGAGCTGGACATAAAGGCAACAGCAGTTTTGCTGTTTGGGAGACTTACAAAAAGGAGTGTTTTTGAATATTTTATAATTGAGTACATCCATCATCCAAAAGTATTTATTAAGCACTCACCTGTGCATGACGGTGTGTTGGGCACAAAGATTACTGGGGAAAAGGTCAATGATTTGGAACCAGAGACAGTGGTAGTGTTTATACTTACGGGAAAATGAACACAAATGTTAAATCATGAATGTTATTTCTAATAGAGCAAGTTATGCAGTTAATTTAGTTTCTGAAGAAGACAAGGACACTCAAGTAAAATCTGGCATTTCCTAATTATACAATCACTAACTATGCTCCTTATTCATGGTATCAGTGAAAAATAATATTTTCAAAAGGCAGTAGTAAGCTAGAGGCCATGAAAAATCCAGGAAGAAAAAAAAAATCAGGTCAGGTGCTTTTGTGACTTCTTGGCCATTCTTATAAATTTTTAGCTGGGAAGAAATTTAGAATGGAATTATGTGGGAGTTCTATTTATCCACCCGTTCTTTGCAACGTGTAATGTAGTGGTTAAAGTTATTCTCTGGCTTCTGTCACTATCAGTTTCTTTTCATAGGAAGGGGAAAATAAGTCCTTCTGTCAGTAATTTGGCAAAAGTGCTGAAAAGCCCATTATCCCTGTTGGAAAGAAAGCAAACCACCTCTTGTATGTGAGGACCTGGCGGGCTTCATAGAGGGAGATGAGCCCAACAAGAGTCTCCAGTGAGAGATGGTGTTTTATTCTTTCAGAGATACTAACCATTAGACATTCTTCTTGAATCCATCTAACTTTTCTCGGAACAAAGTTATCTGACCCTCACCCCCAAAACAAATTAATTGGTCTAAAAGATATGAGATAGAGCAGAAAAAAAAAAGGAATCATGTGAATAAAGAAGTCCCATCTTTTATGTACTTTATGTTGTATTCTGTGCACTTGGGAAGGGACCACATCTGTATGGAGGATGGTTGGGAAATCGAACGCTACAATTCATGGTGCTTTTTGTATAGTATTTCCTTAACCGAAAGGGAGCAGCTGTTGGGTAGCAGAGAAAGCATTGTTACCAACCTGAGCATATGGAAGCCTGAAGCTTTGGCTAATTTGGATGTCTGGGCACCATTGTAGAAAGACCGTCATAATTATTTGCTGTGAATTTAGGTCCACACTTCACTGTTGGAAGGAAAAACTTTTTACAGAGGCTTACTCTTTTATATGGCTTTGAAGGGAATTGCATTTTATTTCTGACACTTATTGTATTGTAAAATCTCTAGTCTCTTATATTTAAAGGTGGAAACTTTTAACTTTCTCTCTTAAAAAAAAAACAACTCTAGGGACTTTTTAGTACTATAGCCTCTCAAATAATCCTAAAGCTTTGAAAAATGAAATACTTTATTTTATGAAGCAGTTTTGGGGTCAATTTTTTTCCCTAAAATGTATGCTTTTATGTTGGGTAGTTTAAAGACCAGCTGTTAACTGAAACCAACCGTCAACGAAGTTGCGTAAAGTTGTGTTTCCTATTAGTCCTGTATCTTTCCTATTAGTCATTTATGAAAGGATACAGGAACATCTAAGAGAACTCCAAGCAAAATGGAAAAAACAGATGTTGAAACCGTATTGGCTTGATGGTTTACTATTTTTTTTTAAATAAAAAAGGAGATTAGTAATTATTAATGGATTATGAAATAAGGCTTGTGTTGCTAAGTTATCACAAAATTATTTGTACTTTGTAGTTGTACTTATTTGTAGTTTGCAGTTGAAAATTGGTGTTTTAGTGGAATCTCAGAAAATCAGAAAAAATGAGTGAAAGTTTCTGCCTGGGAGCACCAGGAAGGAGGAACGATGACATTTTCAATAGGTGGTCACATAGGAGCCTCTAAAGGTGTGTTTATTATGTTGTCATGGTGAGCAGCAAATTAAAAAAATAACAAGACTGTTCCTTGGGTAGTTGTGACTTATTGGTGGTTATCTTTACAAGAGTTTCATGCTGACTTAAGTAAAGATCTTCAGGGAAAAAAAAAACAAACTTTATTTTTCAAATAAATTCAGTTAAGAGCCTACAGGCTTCCATGACACTGCACTGAATTATTATTAATGTGCACTGCTGTGAGGCTAATGCTTACTGCTGTTTAACAATAACCCTGTCCTCTGGAATTTCAGGAAAGTGGTAGGAAAATGAGAGGCAGATTTAAGTGCTGCTGCTGAATTAAACGTGCTAGTTGATGGGCACAACATTTTTATCATTACTTGTGCAAGGGAGCGTCAAAAAGAGACTGTTATTCAGGGCAGGTCACACGTGGGACTGGCGATGTTGTTTGAGCAGCATAGTTGGCAAGCAAGGTCCTTGCTTCTGGCCCAGAGGAGGTTTGTTCCACCTGTTGCCTTCACCTGGATAACCCGTTTTCATTCTCCGGAGAGTTACTTGTGGTATTTCTTGAAGGCAGGGATATGATCTTTGAAGGTTCTTCCTTGTTGACTTTAAGAGTCTGTTATTAAAATAAAATATTGGGCACATCGTTTCTCATTAGCACTTTTTAATTTGGATGTTTAGTATAGTTGCTTTGCTGTTCATTATTATCATGATAGATGCCTTTTTCATTTGGAATTATCTTTAAGTCAAGATCTCCCAGCCTACATTTTGAAATGTATAATCTGCTATTCTCAATAGTCTTTTCTCCTCCATCTTTCTTCTCCCTACACCCCCATCCTTTAGCCCATGCCAGAGTATTTGCTCTTCCCCAAATATGCCTCCTAATATCTTGCCTCTTGAGTCTCTAATATTTTAGGTGCATTTGCTTGTGCTTTTCTTGTGGAGTACTCCTGTACCAACTCCTGTGCATTCTAGAAGGTCTAGATCACAGAGAATATGCAGGGAATGTTTCCCAAATTCTTACATATACTTTTGTGGAATAAACTTTTCTCTTTCCTCCTCTCCTTCTGCACTCTATTTGCCACAGAGTAGTCTTTTTTTTTTTTTTTTTTAGTGTTTATTTAGTTTTAAGAGAGAGAGAGAGAAAGAGACAGAGTGCTAGCCAGGGAGGAGCAGAGAGAGAGGGAGACACAGAATCCGAAATAGGCTCCAGGTTCTGAGCTGTCAGCACAGAGCCCAATGTGGGCCTTGAACCCATGAACTGTGAGATTATGACCTGAGCTGAAGTCCCATGCTCAACTGACTGAGCCACCCAGGTGCCCTGCCACAGAGTATTCTTTATTATGTTATTTATGACTGTGTTTCCCTCCTTCCCTGGATAGTGGGCCCTTGAAATTAGGGACAGTATCCCTAATTAGGAAATTAGCTTTGTATCCTGCATCTGGTCAGGTAGAGCACCTCATGCTATTGTGCAGGGAAAGTCATAGATAAATCTTCAGCTATTAAAATTCACTCATAGGTGATAGCAGATTCCATATAACATGGGACATTCAAGGAGTCCAGAAACTATTAACTAGTCATTTAATTGTAATTCTGGTGGGTGGAGTTTAATTTTATTAGGAGAGGACCCAGGGCCATTAGGGTGACAGGTGCTGCTGAAGGGGTGGAGTTGGTGAAGCTCCTTCCTCTGTGTGGTGTTTCTTCCTGCCTCTTGTGCCTTTACACGTGCCGTCTAAGTGCAACCTCCTGAAAGGGTGGAGAAAATTCAACAGACAATCTGAAAGTTGGTATTTTGGAGAACATTTAAAATATTTATCTAAGGTGTATTTGGTACATTTTTCAACGAATACTGAATTGTCCACAAATTCATAGAGACCTTAGAGATCACCTACAGCCTTGCCTCACCTGGGCAGAAATCTCTTCCTAGACCTTCCTCATTGTGCTTCAACACATCAGTGATACAGAGATTGCCACTGTGACCATTAAAAGAAAGTTGGGAGGAGGTAAAAAGTTTGTTCCCGTGATAGTTTGTCCATAGTTTAGGTCACTTTTTCTTTTACATTTTCTCTTTTCTATGCTGAATATTTCTGATTTCCTCTACCATGTGAATCTAGCTTCCCATCCAGTGTAGCTAATGGAGATGGACACCTCATCTAGATCAGCCGTCCCACTGGCTGTCTCTGACTCAGAGACAGAAACTGTAGCCAGTTAGCTGTAGGGCGCTGGGATAATGGGTCATGTGGGGTAGAGGACTGAGTCAGCACCAGGGCAAGCCAAAGTCAGATGAAAGCTAAAATTGTGTTGTAACTGAAACCACAAGTAAGAAGAAGCTGGGTGTAGAAGGGATGGAGCAGAGCCGCATGGAATCAGTGACAAGATTCATGTAATCCCAGAGAGAGATGGAGAGGCTGTGTCAGTTCCCCACAGGTGGGGCCTCATGGGTACTGGAACTGGGAAATCTTCCAATGGCATCTGCAATATTGGTGTGTGGCATAGGAGAGGGAATGCTCACAGTTAGTCAAGAGATAGTTTAGTGTTCATCTCTTGAGGCATCAGTCATTGAGATCATGGATGCTGGTGTGAGACTGCCAGGGTTGGGTCCTATCTCTGCTACTTATGACTGTGTAACTTTGGGTTAATTACTTACTGTTTCTCTGGGTGTTGGTCTCCTCATAGGTAGAGTGGGTACAATGCCAAGACCTTCATTACAGGGTTATTGAGGGATCAAACAAATTAATGTGTGGAAAGCATTTCATTTTAAAGAATATCTGGCCCCCAAAATGTTAGCCATTAGTATTAAAAATAATAATCGATGTGCTTGTTTTAATGTCTGAGAAATTATTCAGGCCTTATTTATTAAAAATTTTTTTAAAAACATTTATTTATTTTTAAAAAACAGAGACAGAGTGTTAGTGGGAGTAGGGCAGAGAGAGAGAGGGAGACACAGAATCTGAAGCAGGCTCCAGGCTCTGAGCTGTCAGCACAGACCCCGATGCAGGGCTGGAACCCACGAACTGTGAGATCATGACCTGAGCTGAAGTTGGACGCTTAGCCAACTGAGCCACCCAGGAGCCCCATCAGGTCTTATTTTTGAGAGAAAGTGAAATATAGTGGTTAAAATGGTAGACTCCAGAGTTTGCCTGCCTGCCTGGTTTCTGATTACACCATTTCCAGCTGTTTGACACAGGTTATATAAGCTCCTTGTGCCTTGGTTTTTTCATTTTTTGAAAAGAGGTAATAGTAGTACCGACCACACAGCGATTCTATGAAGATTAAAAGACTTAATATGTGTAAAATATTTAGAGAAGAACTTTCTTAGAAAGGATCTCAATAGATAATAATTTATATTAATATAATTATTATTATTACCTCCTGTGACTTTAGCATGCCTTTGGGTTCTCATTAAGACGCATTATCTTTATGAAGCTATAGGACACACACACACACACACACACACACACACACACACATGCATATATATATATAGTCTCTCTGATGATCATCTCCAACTGATGTAGGGCTTCCCCAGAAGGCTTCAAGGTAAAGCCTGGAGATGTCTGGTAGGCAGTAGAAAATGTGGTTTTGGAGTTCAGAAAGAGGTCTAGAATAAAGATACAGATTTGAGTAGGTATAGTATAAGTTATAGGAATAGACCAGATCACCTTGGGAGAATGTCTAGAATGAAAAGAGAAAAGTCTTGGGACAGATCCCTGGAAGGGGTTTTGGGGATGGGGAAGATTTTGGTGTTAAGTAGAGGGTGACAGAGGGACATGAGCAAGCAGATAATCCTCAGTGTAGTCAGACAGTGATGCCTACAGTGAATATGAGTGAAAATGTAGTGTCAGACATTGCTCCAAGCTCTTTTATTCATTCATTTAATCTTCTCAACTCTTAGGTAGATATTATTATATTTTCACTTTGTAGATGGCAAAAGTGAGATACAGAGAAATTAAGTAATTTGCCTAAGACTGGAAAAGCTAGCAAATGATAAAACCAGAAGAATTTGAACCTAGATAATCTGATTCTAGATCTTATAATCTCAGTGACTATGAAATAGTCTCCAAGGGCAAGTAGAAGGAAAATCAGAATAAATAAAGACAAAAGAATTGTCTCTGTCTCTTTAGGTTGTTGATGTTTTTGGTTTTTGGTTTATTTCTTTTATTAACTGTTTCAAACCAGGAGCACAGGATGTTATTTAGCAATAACATCTCATGGCATATTTAGAAGCTAAATGGTTTTGAATTAGGAAATCAAAGTGTATTGGGCAGTTTTTGCTGTAATAATAATGCATAACAAGCAACCCCAAGATGTTGGTCATTTACAGCCATAAACGCTGTTTCTTGCTCATGGATCTGTAGTTTGGCTCTGGTTCAGTCTACAAGATGAGTTAAGTCTGTTCCATGTGTGTATTAATTTGCTATGGCTACCTTAACTAAATAGCAAAGACTGTGTGGCCTAAACAACAGAAATTAATTTTCCCACAGTTCTGGAAGCTAGAAATTCAAGATTAAGGTATCAGCAAGTTTAGTTTCTTCTGAAGTCCTTCTCCTGGCCTGCTGATGGCCGTGTCTCACTGTGTCCTCACTGTGTTCTTTCCTGTGTATGCAAACGGTGCTGGTATCTCCTTGTATGTTCAAATTTCCTTTTCTTATAAGGACCTCTTTAGTGGCCTCATTTTAACTTACCTGTTTTAAAACCCCATATCCAAATATAATCACATTCTGAGATTCTGGGGGTTAAATTCTGGGGGTTCATATGATTTTTTGGAAGACACAGTTCAGCCCATGTCAGTATGTCTCCTCATTCTGGGACCTACAGCTTAGTGGGGCCACAATACAGGATGCTTCCTAAGGCCTCCGCTATAGAACTGGCACAGTGTCCTTTCTGTTTATAATTCCATTGTTTGAAACACATCACGTGACCAAGCCCAACATACATGAGGTAGGGAACTCTACTCCATCCACAAGAGAATAATGGGAGGGAAGGTACCATGAAGGACAAACAACACATTCAACTAGAGTCTTTCTCAAGGAGTTTTGTTAAGTAGGAAGTAAGAAGTAGGAGGATGGGGTAGTAGGTAGATGGGGACACCTGTTCCCACAAACACATAAGTGGTGTAAAACTGACAGATTTCACTGACAGTCTTTCAGGACAGACCTGCATGGAATGGAACAGGAATGCCCTTCTTCTCCAGCCCCACTTGGCTCCTGGGAATCCCCAAATGCCCCCTCTTTGTTCACACCCTTGACTCTGCTGAATGCCTTTCCCCATTTTTCTTCTTCTGGAGAACTGCTATTCATCCTTCAGGACTCAGTTCAAAAGTCACTTTCTCCATGATGCTTCTGTTTCCCTGAGGCAAAGCAGGTGCTTCCTTTTTTGTTCTCTCACTGAACCTCTGTTTTAGCTTTTATTACTTTTTAAATTATAACTTTGTGTAACTCTGATATCAACTTTTCTCCTGCCCTTTGGGTCCAGCATCATCATGATCGGTGTATGCTGTGGGCCCATGAGGATGCAAGGTCAAGACCTGCTTTGAGCTCACAAACTGAAGGCCTTCACCACAACAGAGCCCCAAGTGACAACTGCCACCATCATCTACTATATGGAAACAAAAACCAATAGTAAAAATTCAAGTTCACTTTATAAAGGTCTTAAGAGAAAAGTTGATTTTGGAGAGGAAGTGGGAAAAGGGTTTATGTCATACTCCAAGGCAAATAACTACAAAAATCCCTTGTAGATGTTTCTGCTCTTGGCTCAAATTTCTTCTTGGCCCTTGGGGATTCTTATACTGCCCAGCACTGCCCAAGTCCCTCTGGCTTTTGCAAGGCTATTGGCTTATACAATGCCATTCACATCGAGTATAATATTGTGGTTCTCCCTGGGGTTGTGAGTTGTGGCTCTGGGCCAGTTCTGTGCTCTCCCTTGCACATCTGTCTGTACCCTTGTGACCTTCGGATGCTTTTCTCTCTTATGCAGGACAAATTCAGCTTGTTTATTTATTCATCTTGCTATTTAGTCCTCTAACTACATATTGAGGCTCAGCCTAGAAGAGAGAAAACAGGACCTGCTGACTTTAGAAGGAAATTTGGTGACCATTTTTGGTTATTTTAGGTTACCCTTTGGTGGATCCATACTCTTAGGGGCTCATCAAGACATTTGCCAAACCAAAGTGAGGCACTCTTTAAGAAATTCTTATTACAGCTCTTAGGATACTATAGTTCCCCCCATGTTATTACCTCTATTTGCTTGACTGTTTCCTATTCAGACTATATGATTATTCTTTAAGGCAGGAGTTTAGCTGTATTCATTTTTGTATTGCAACATCCACAACAATCCCTGAAACATAGTAAGGACTTCAAAAATGTTGCCTGAATACCTAAATGAGTACAATCCAATGTTCTTTATTTTAAATTATATTCAGGAAGCCAATGGAATGTGAATCAGAAACTAGTAAATATGTTTCCACATTCCCATAACTGCGCTAGAACTATTATTTTATTGAACCTGAACCTGAACTAAATTGAAACAAAGCTTCTTGATATTTTCATTGTAAATCAGTTAGAATTGCTTACTGGCTTGAACCAGAGCAAAACTGCTTCACTGCTGAACTCAAAGTGGAACTAATCTGAAAAACGTACTGGTTTATTCTTAGTTACTTAGTAAGGTACTTGGACATTCTATGAATATGAAATTGCCATTTCGTAGACAGTAGCTCTGAATGTATTAACTCATAAGTGAGTTCTTTTCCTCTTTCTTCTAGTGAGATCACAGGATTGCTTATAAGATCCTTTGACCTAAGTGGGATTATTCTAGGGCTTGCCAAAATATTGGGGATAGTTTTATCTCTCTCTCTCAATTATTAATTAATTAATTAATTAATTAATTCTATGATTCCTTGCCTTATTGTCAAAAGCCCATTTTAGAATAAGATGAAAGTTAATTAGGGGCACCTGGCTGGCTCAGTCAGTAGAGCATGCAACTCTTGATATTGGGGTTGTGAATTGGAGCCCCACATTGGGTGTAGAGGTTACTTAAAATTCAAAAAATTTTTTTCATTAAAAAAAATTAAAAAAAAATTTTTAAAGATGAAATCTAATTAGGAAATCAGGAGATGGGAGTAAGGGATATATGGGGGGAAGGGTAGGAAAGCAAGGAAAAATAGGAAAAATAAAATGAAGTTAGGAAAAACTTTATATCTACATATGTGCCCAAAGATCTTACTTGTTTTGCTAAATGATAGTATAAACTTTAGTAAAATTAAAATAGAGTATTTGGGAACATTGACAATAATATACAGTTAAATTGGATCTGATAGAAGAAAGTTGGATGAATTATGAGGGGAAAATCTTTGCATTTAAATTTTACCAGTTTTCTTTTTCCTTCCTGATTTGTGCAGAATTTACATTGATTTACCATTCAAAAACACCATTTCCCCCTCTTCAGTTATTTGAATGTGCTTGCAAGGCAAACTAAAGTCCAATGGATAATTTCAGAGTTTTTGTGCCTTAATTTGGCTATATGGATCAGTCTATAGAAAATATTTCTTAAAAGTGTTTTTCTTCTACTAAAAATAATATGTATGGCTCCAAATATTCTTACTTTATGATGAAATGCCACACCGTCTCACCTGTTTTCACAATCTGGTGATAACCCCTTTAATTTCCCCATGATTTTATTAGAATTTAGAAAAGGTTAATTAGTTTTCCACTGATCTTAGTGGAAGAAGATTTTAAAAAAATATAATATTACAAAACGTCCTAGTAGGGTATGAAGGTAACACCACAAGGGGGTACTATAATTTTATCAAATTTGTCCTGGTAACTTGGCTCAGAAGGTGAAATGATTAGAGCCCGCAGAGTTAATTTTAATATGCTAATACATCACAGCAAGTTGGGAACTTAAATGAAATTATACAATTAATATACTTTTATGGGATGTAGAAAGACTTAGTAAGGTCATTTGTAGATTATATTAGAGCTACATTTAGACTTGCTGGGTTTAAAATTCAGCATTCTTAAAAGAAAGCAGCAGATGTCTGACGTATGCATTTTAGTGACCTTTGAATGAAGAAGTGAATGTCGAATTGTGTGGATCTAGATCTGGGTTCTTAAAATAAATTAACTCCCTGGTCTCCCTTCTAAATACAGCTAGGATCAAGCATTTAGATATTAATTTCCTTAGTGTTGCAACACAGAAAACGTTGCAGTATGTTAATCCTGGAAGGGATTTTTTTTTAAAGAATATTTAATCACAGAAGATTTTAGTTTCTTAATGCGCCCCTGAAAGTGATTCTGCAGTTTTGCTTGGTCATAAATTTGAGTGCCTTGTAGTCCATCTTGGTTGGATAATTCTTCTCTTTTAAACTGAAAACTTTGAAGGTGGTTATGTGGCCAAAGCAATTTTTGTTTTTAATGTAACATCCTGGTACTCTTTGTGTTTATACACTAATTTTAGCAGGTGTTGTTCATTTGCTGAGCGAGGTGGATCAGGGTATTTGGAATAAGGTAGTGATTCATCTTTGTGGAAGAATAGTTACGTGTTTATAGACTACAAATAGAACTGCTGGTATTCTATCTTTTGTCACATACTTACCCAGTGGCTCTTTGGACAAATATTTAGTATCATGCTAAGATTAAATGAGATAACGTGTATAAATTTCATACCATAGTAGCTGGGGCAATGAGGAGGCGATCCATAGCCTTAGGGCTGCTGGAGGCCTCGGCTCTGCCGTGCAGCATTCAATCTCCCCACAAAATGCAAGATTAGAAAAACGCCTCTGTCTCCAATTCTCCGATAGGCACACATGTTAGAATTTTGTGGCCACAAAACATAGTCATTTTTGTTGACCTTCTTCTTTTCAATAATACAAGCAATCTAAATTTTAAGAATTGTGCCATATTCCCCCACAGGACTAAATGCAGCTATTTTTATTTTGTACTTTTTTTTTTTAAAACGGCAACCCATAAACCTTTTGAGTGCTCTTAAATTATCCTAGCCTATAAAAGCTTTCTCATGACTGTCCAAGGACATAATTTGGTAAAGGATTTTTTCTTTCTTTTTCCCTTCTTGTTGCCAACAAGGCACCGCTATTTACCTGAAAGCCCTGACTTGCCTCCACCCGTAGAATGATTCTGATCTTGAGTGGCAACAGCTGTTTCTTAAGATGTTTTTATAGGTATCACATTCTCTTCTTGGCTGTTAAGTCCTCATGCTTGTTTCTCAAATTCTTTGTGTAAATTCAGTCTCCTGTATTTCTTACTGTCTCACTGGTTTCTCTCTGTTCTCTGCTCTCAGTGCTAGATGTCCTGATGCCAATATGTGGCATTTCACATCTAACGTCTACTTGTCTGTCTTTCCCTCTGTTCTGTCTGGTACTGGTCATAGTTGGCTGGAAGTGTTCCTACACTTTGGGCCACTAAGAATCAGTCTCTCTCTTTTTTTTTTGGACTTTGATGTTTTAGGCTTAATATAAATATATCTTTATGGCTAATAAAAAATAGATAACAAAACAACATGTACAAGATCAACCCATTTCTACAAAAAAAAAAAATAATGCCTGTTACTGTCATCAGTACTGGCAGTAAAGAGTGAATCTTAGGAGGAAATTAGCTATTGAGAAATAAATTCCTGCTTCTGATGGAAGAAGGAATAGAAGATAGGGTCCCCTTTGGGGAGCAACCTTTTACTTATGATGGCAGAATTATAAACATTGATGATAGACTAAACCATAAGTACCATCATGGCAGGAATTGGCTGTATTTTGCTCGCTGTTGCTTCCCCAGAGCCTAGCACAACACTTGTCACATGATAAGCCCTGAAGACATACTTGCTGACTGAATGAAATGAAGAAATGAGCCCTGAGCACACAGTAGGAGTATTGCATGATACATCCAGCCTGTTCAGATGACTCAACCCTTTGGCTTTACTGGAATAAACACCTTTGACAATGACCTGCAACATCATGTAGTGGCCCCAGAGGATCACTAACATGCCATCTGCTATAAGCAATATCTTTTGCCAGATAGAGTATTCATACAGGCATCCAGCATCGCTATTTCTAAGCAAAAAGGCTTTTCTGGAAGGGCCTGATGTTATTTGATCAGTCCTGAAGACAGATGGAGGGTTCTGGGATAAATGATTTCACTTTGCCTTACTCCAGCTTACTCAGGGAGTTACTGCGTAGACCTAAAACCTCTTTGCTTCCCCCCGCATAGTGATTCCCCATTGCCATCTTGACATGATCCCAAAGGCTTAGCCTGGAATCCATGTTTGTTTGTTTGTTTGTTTGTTTGTTTTGTGATCTGGACTATACCTACTTTTTTTTCCTTTAAATTCTAGAATTTTTAATAATTGATGGCTGAATACTCTCTTTTTTATTGAGGTACAGTTGATACACAATGTGACATTACATTCAGGTGTACAACATATCAATTTGACCTGGACTCTACCTACTTGTTTGGCTTCACTTACTATAAATTCTCCTCTTGCACCCTAGACCCCAGCCACATACCCTGGAACTTATCAGCTCTTTCATCCCTATACCTTTACTTGGGCTGTTCCTTGAACTTGAAATGTCCATTCCATGCCTGTATACTTGGCTGTGGTAATGAGGTCTTGATGGTGAAGCCATCTTTTCCTGGTGCCTGCTTTATATTATATTTATGGTCTCTATTGGTCAGGGGCAGTCTGGCTGCCTCTTTCTGTTTCAAAGCCAATGCCTTGTTATGGGCTATTCATAATATTTCTTGTTTTTTTTTTGTTTTTCTACATTAAAAAAATCACTGATTTTCATAATTCACTTAAGAAGTAATATTCCCAGGGGCACCTTGGTGGCTCAGTCAGTTGAGTGACTGACTTCAGCTCAGGTCATGATCTCACGGTTTGTGAGTTTGAACCCCATGTTGGGCTCTGTGCTAACAGCTCAGAGCCTGGAGCCTGCTTCAGATTCTGTGTCTCCCTCTCTCTCTGCCCCTCCCCCACTCACGCTCTGTCTCTGTCTCAGAAATAAATAAACATTAAAAAAAAAAGAAGTAATATTCCCAAATAAACTGTAATTACATAATATCAAAAGTCCTAATCATACAGTAAAAATGGCAAAGATAATTTCTACCAAATTAGAGGCTGTTCTCTCATGTTCATTGTCAAGGGATAGCCTATTTTATTTTATTCCTGAGGATAAAGAGATGAGACTAATGTGGGCTTTTATATTTGATGGAGAAAATGGAAAGAAGGGGGCATCGTTGAAAGAGAGAGGTGATTATTTAAAAACAAGGCAGTATACTCACTGGATAAGTTTTTTGTTCTATTAAAACTTTTCTTTGCGCTTCCTCTGGGAATAGGTATACAAATATCTGTTTGAATTCCTGTGGAGTCTTGATAAGTATCACGGGGTTATTCTTAATTATCTGTGTGAAGAACATAGTAATGCATTTCTGAAGCAGAAAAGACATAGGAATAAAAAAAAATACTTCAAATAATTCTCAATTTCTATTTAGCAAGATCTGATATGAGCAGGAATAATTAGAGTGATAAAGTCTAACCGGCACTAGTAAATTTGACTAAAAGCCAAGAGCAGCACAGCCAGGACATTTATGTTCATGTTTAAATTACTCAAGTGCTTAATTGTTTAATTTCAGTTTCAATTACCAAATGCCCTTACTTTTAAAATTAGTCCTTTGAGTATTAGCTGCATGATGTTGTTATTAAAGTTGAAAATCTGCTATTATGGTTTAGAGGATTATTATGAAGTTGTTGGCATATGTCTTGTTTAATAAATAAGTTTAATTGTGCATGTAATCTGGTAATGTAATAATGATGAATTACATTTTACAGAAATGTAGAATGACTATTTTCTTCTTAGGGTAAAACAAAATTACTTTTTAGGATTTATTTTCCAGAGGAAATATTTTACTATAAAAAATACCTAAGATACCTCTTGCACAGTGTAATTTCCCATAAAGGGTGAGTGAGACTTAATGGAGATTTAATACTAACGACCCCCCTTCCCATATAAAAGAGGTTAAGTGTAGGGAAAGGGGGTCCAACTAACAGGGGAATGATGTTTATACCTTTAATGAGTTCTTGGTTCATCTTACCCCTAGAATGTCAAGAATATGACAAAGTAGCCCATATAGTAAATTAGTGTATTTTTATTTCATGAGGCACCTTCCCGTTTAGATATGAACTTGAAGCTGCTATTAATGATAATGAGTTTCACTAGTCAAGAAAATCCCTTGAGCTCATCCTGAATTACAGTACCTTGGGCAAAACCATTGGATTGGCATTATATTGTTCATGCTTTCATCAGTTCTAGTTGTCTCTGTTGAATTCTAGGGAGAAAAAACAAATTGTTTTAGACCCGTATCTCAGAATAAGAAATTTAAAATTTTAGAATTTTAGAATTCAAGCATATACTCTTTTCTAGATGATATTGGGCTCTCAGTTGATTCTTAGATGAAGTCTTTGCATCAAGAAGGGTTGCTTAGGAGCGCCTGGGTGGCTCAGTCAGTTAAGTGTCTGACTTCGGCTCAGGTCATGGTCTCACAATTTGTGAGTTTGAGCCCCGCATCAGGCTCTGTGCTGATAGCTCACAGCCTGGACCCTGCTTCGGATTCTGTGTCTCCCTCTATCTCTGGTCCTCCCCTGCTTGCACTCTGTCTCTGTCTCTCTCAAAAATAAATAAATTAAAAAAAAAAAATAGAAGAGTTGCTTAATTGACGTCTGCCTTCCTGTGATCGGTGAAGAAATGGAGGGACAAAATGTTTCATCATCTTTTGTATAAGATCACATAACTAATGGCAGAGAATGGACTAAAATCCAGCTCCAATAATTAAAAATTCAACTGATAGATTACCTAATTTGTTTTTACATATTGAGAGGAGATTGAATGTTTTCAGAAAATAAGGTTATAATGGGTCTGTGGAATACTAAGCAACTAAAAAATAAGATAATTATTATCTTCAGAAAAACAAGTTGTACTAGAAAAGAAATTACACCATGAGATTCAGCTGTAAACAGTATTTATGTGGTCATGCTACTTTAAACGCTGATTACTGATTTAACACAAAAAGTGATAGAACTATTGGCAAGATGGGGTAAGTGGAGTTGTGTAGGGGGTGAGGAGGGTGGGGGTAGCGGTTTGTAGTCTGTTGGCAAGGAGTCTGATTTAGGTGGGCCAATGTTTGTAAAACAGGTCTGTAATGAACAGTGGAAAAAGAGATTACATTCTTGAGGAAGCTCAAGAAAAACTGCTCATAACCAGCTGTGGCAGCACTGTTGCCACCCCCACCCATATTCTATCAGCCCACCTGGATTTGCCACAGCTGCAGTCAGTCCTGCACACGTGGAGCTTCTCACCTTAATATCTGCCATCCAAGGGCTTGCTCTGGCTTTGCCGGTGTTGGGCTGGGCACAGGTGCAGGTTGTAAGAGTGGAGTCGGTTCTGTGCTCACTCATCAGCCAATGAGGGATGGGTATTGGTAGATAAATACCCCGCTTCCGCGTGTTCGGGTTTGTAGGTTTTGAGGTATCTGCTCTGGAGCTGTTTAGATGGTTCTGTCAGGAAGGTTTTCTGGGTGTTCATCAGGTAACCTGGTCATTGTTACGTCATTACATGCCTCCTTTTCTTTTCCCCATTTCCTCACTGGTGCTTTCTGGGGCCACTTCTCTTATAGACTATCTGCAACTTTATGTCAGGGTCTGCTATGGGGGGAACCCTAACATGCTATCACGTGGATACAATTTTTTTTTTAACTGTATGGTGGAGTCTGCCTCCATAGGTTTTTAAGCCTAACAGTCTTCCATGTGAGTTTTCCTTGTTTAAGGTTTATTTATTTTTGAGAGAGAGAGAGAAGGAGCAAGAGACAGCGTGCATACAGTGAACATGTGCAGGGGAGGGGTAGAGAGAGAGGGAGACAGAGAATCCCAAGCAGGCTCTGTGCTATTAGTACAGACCCCAGTGAGGGGCTGGAACCCATGAACTATGAGATCATGACTTGAGCTGAAACCAAGAGTCTGCCACTTAACCACCTGAGTCACTTAGGTACCCCAGAGTTTTCCTTGTTTAAATAAAGAAACGACTTCTTTTTGAACTTAGCTTTAAAGAAAAAAAAGGTTAACTTTTGATAACAATTTTTGATTGATGTGTGGAGTGTGGTGTTTTTACAGTTGATCTTAGCCAAAAGGCCGAGAAGCCATGAAGGTGTGGTGTTTTTGTGGTCTTTTCTCATATAAAAAACAAAACAAAACAAACCCAAAACCCTTCATAGCGGGCAGCTGGCAGTTGGAAAAACCTGCAACTTTTGGGGTTATGAGTTCGAGCCCTACACTGGGTGTGGAGATTACTTAAATTTAAGTCTCAAAAAAATATTAGAGGAAAAGTGCTGGTAAGTCTACCCTTTGTTTTGTCAGTTTTCTCTGATACTTTAATTCAATTTTTGTTTTTAAAATGTTTTAGAAGTATCTCAAACTTTTCTATTAATTGACGTAGAAAGGAATATATTTTTCTAGAAATTTTCTAAGATGCGGAGTGGTAACATAAGGTGATAACACAGTGATTATTGCCTAAAAAAGGTGAGAACATGAGTAAGAATAAGAGTTAATTCAAGTCTCTGTGAGATAGGAAAGAGGCTACATTACTGGTAAGGATTGCATCTGCTGTGTTTTTTTTCTGTTTAATCTTGTATGCATATTTTGAAATGCAGAACTGTTAGGATTTGCATGTTTTGTGTCCTGTGCATGTGTCTGCCCAACCCTTGCAAATTGTAAGTATTCTGGCATTGAGAGTTGAAATAATTGAGACTGAGTACATATGCAAATAATTTGAATTTTGTAAGACAATCAGTGGTGATTTGAGATTTCCTTGGTGATACTGGAAGTTTTGACCAGGAAGGAGGGGCAGAATAGCCAAGTGGGAGATCGTGACCTTTGAATTCAAGTCTCCATTCCATTCTGTTCCTAACTGTAAACACCTGGGCAAGTGCTACTTTTCTGATCTGGAAAACCTTTGTGAGGTAGTTACACGGATGAAATGAGATAATGCATATGAGGTACTAAATAGAGTGACTTGTCCCAGAACTCTGTGAATGCTACTTATTGTGAGGCAGAGATTTTAATGTGAGCAGGATGGTTATCTCCCATTTCTCTTTATGTATAAGTAACTCTAATTTCTGGAAAAATAGGATTTTGAGTTTCTACCTTGGAATGGAAGCTTTTAAAACTTGTTCATTTAGTGCACTAACATACTAATATTGTTGTTTGTACAGCTAATATTGTTGTAGTTTAGGACTAGATGTTGCAAGAGGAGAAATGAAGTATGGATTTTTCCCTCAAATTGTAATTTCAGCTCTGACATGATTTCCAAAAATACTTTGGCTGTTAAGTTGGTATTCCAAGTAACTGTAACTTGTATTTGATCTACCCCATTCTTTTGGCAAGTTCACTGTTGGCCCAGCTCCAGGATCAGTATTGTATTTTGGGGTTCTCCTTGGTATTGTACTTGACCTCCCAAATTCTTGAAAGTGACTGTCAAATCATAACTTAGGCTCCAGTTTTTTTTTTTTTTTGAGGTAGTGGCATAGTTGTGGAAACTGTTTAGTTACTAACAGTAACAAGGTATTAAAAATTGATCCCTTTGTAATTAATCCTTCCATAAAGCATATTGGTTGATGGCCACCACCTGATGAGTGCTTCCAGCTGGTAAGTTTGATTCATAGGCACTGTAACCTAAAGACCTCCTGCCTAAGCCCAAAACTGTCGAGTTAAATGTTTAACATTTGAAAATATAAAAACTTGGGAAGTGTCCTGTTATGTGATGGGCAAGTGTCTTAACGTTCTTGCTGTACTTGGGGCAAACTGGAAATCCTAGTCAGTGTATTTTAGGTGCAGCTCATGGAAGAAAAAAGTGGTCTACTCCAGTTGGTAGACTTAAATTTAAAGTCTTATTAGAATTTTCCAGCAAATAGATGGCTTGGATGGTGGGGAAAAAAAGATGATGTCCACATACTAGGCAGTAGCAGGGAGAAAATATCAATTGTGGAAACTGTTGATAAGTAATCCACAGGTGAGTGAATCATTGATAAAATATTTTGTGAATGAGGGGTGCTCAGTCAGTTGAGCATCTGACTCTTCATTCATTGACACCCTGTGGATGAGTATTTTACAATATTGGTGAACTGTTTGACAGTGAAAGGTCTTGCTTATAAAAACAAGGACCTGAGAGAGTGTGTGTCCTCAAGATAAAAAGAAACAACAGCAGTGCCAGCACTGGGAGCTTAAAAATTGTCACTTGAGGTAAATGACTAACAAACCCTAGAGCGCTTAAAAGTATGAATCGTTTTTGCTGTGTACTACAGTTCACAAAATAAGGTGTGGATTAACACTGGAAAGAAACTTTTTATGAAGTTGTTTCCGAAAGAAAACCATGTCTGGAAGAAAACTAGCCATCACTCATTTACATTCCAGTTTTTAGCATATACCGTAGGATCATTAGTAAATGATGAGTTGAGTATTCCTGAAATGTGTATAGAATACAAGTGAATATTTTTGAATTTTATTTTGGAAACAATTGAAGATTAAAATGAAAGTAAGACAAAATTAATAGTCAACATAGATGAATTGATCTAATAAAGAGTTGAGCTTAGATTACATCTTGGAGAAAACTGGACTGGTGATTTTTTTTTTCCTTTGGTAAGAAGATTGTATACAAGACTAAACATGACAATTAGTTGGAAAATGGTGATTGCAGAAATCCTACATGCCAAAACAAAAGATGGAGCTGAATATGAAGGGAAAGATAAAAATGAAGCCAGAGGCAAAAGCTATTGACATTGTGGCCAGAAAAATGTATCTTTGCAAGTAAACTGGATCACAGCCTGAGTTGTCAGCAGTCAGTAATACGGTGTCAAGATGATGGAGGAACTACACTGAACAACAGTATTCTGTTGTTAAATTTCATTAGATGAGTATTTACATTTTAAGGTGAAATAAAATGTTAAATGGATTTATTAAATTGTGCATTGACCATAGAATTTTTTTGTTAGAAAAAATGCTTTGTGGTGAGGGGCAGAGGGAGGAGGGTGAGCGTGAATGAAAATCTTAAGCAGGCTCCATGCTCAGCACAGAGACCTATGTGGGGCTCCATCCTACAAACTGCGAGATCATGACCTGAGCCAAAACCAAGTCAGATGCTCAATCGACGGAGCCACCTGGGTGCCCCCATATACATTTTTTTTTTGAAGTTAACCTGTCAACTCTGAATAAAATAGGACTTCTGCCGGATTGTTAAATATCTCCTCTAAATTTCAATTACCATTCCTAGTTAGATTCCTAAATTGTATTTGGTCATCTGGATTGAAGCTAAAGCAGACACTAAAGTATAATCTTAATGTTATGGAACAGTTGAGAAGTGTCGAGAGTCTGGACACCCTATACCACCCCCCTGCCCTGCCCACATCTTCCAAATGACACGGTTATGTCTTCATAGTCCGAAAGCAGAGCTGGAAAATCTGACCTCTGCACTGGCACCACACTAACTACACTTGAACCTTCTTGAGCTGCAGCTTTGCTCTGTTACTGACAGGTGAAGTCAGGAATGGTGGCAATTTTGTGGGCTAATAAAAATTATTACAGGATTATAAAACTCCATCTACATGTGAGGCTTTTATGTGCTGTTGTAGTTACACTTTTCTTTTCCCCCTCCCATCCCCCTTTCCTTATAACGGAGTTGAGGGGGGAATCCCTTGTGGATTGTGTGAGCTTCAGAGTAATAAAGCAAACAAAGACAAAAGACTTGGTTTGTTGTTCTTACCTTCTACTTGAACACCCACCCACTGTTTGCTTTTCACAGAAAACAGGTCCTAATATGCATTACATTACAAACTACAGAGCTTCAATTAAGTGATTCAATCACTCTGTTTTAGTCATTATGCCGAATTGACAGAAAGTTTTCCTCCTGCTCCCAGAAATTGCTGATACTCCTTTGGGAGAGCTAAATAAAGACACTGTATTAAGAGGAACGTTAAGAAACCTGACAAATGAGAACATCAGACAGCAGAAGTCAGCACATGTTCAAAGGAAAGCGACTATAACCTCTGTCACTGCATTTTCACAAAATCTTCTTGGATGATTAATAAAATGCTCACATATTTTCTAATGGGTTTTTCTCATGATATGATGTACTTTGTTAGGCATGCTTGTGGGTGTAGTGGGCTTTTTTAATAAACTATGTGAATCATAAGATGGAATATCTAAGTTTTTTTTTAAATGTTATAGTGAAGTGTAACTATAGCAAAACCTGTACTGCTAACCTTGATTCTCCCTATCTTTGCATCAGAATAGCAACCTACTTTTTTATAAGTAATACAGATAGGGAGTTCATGCCAGTTGACAATATGGCTGCATCTGTTTGAGGTGGAAGGACTGAGAGTACGAAAACCCAAACCTCTCATTTTCCTATATCCTTGAACATCCCTTTAACATGAAAATCCCTTGCTAATGTCATGGCACTCTTCCTGTTCTCCTTTGTTTTTAGGATCTTCCATTTCACCCCATTGGAGCCCCAGGCCATCAGGATAACCTCTGGCTCTTGTTTTTCTAAGAAATTTCTTCAGTAGATGAGGATGTTGGTTGGTAGACTCTTGGCAAATGTTGAATAAATACATGGGCTCTCATTCTTCTTATCCTTTCTCGCTGCCCATCCTGCCTACCAATCTTGCTTTTTTGCTGCTCCTTAATAGCATCTCCAATCCTAGTCTGCTTTCATCTAATCCACTTGGTAGAATTCTGATGATGCACCTCAAGGTCCATTCTCCAGCACTTTGGTCTGTTATAGGTACCTCACCATTTGTTATTCAGGCTTTCATTTCTCTGGTACCTCACTCAATACCCCTACTACCCCTTCCCACACACTTTATCTCCTTACTCCGTAACATGTAGTCAACAGTAGTATGCAACAAGCCCTGCCCTCTTCCATCTATTCTATTTCTTCTCATTGTAAATAACTTACGGTTTCTATTAGCATAGAAGTTGATCTCCTAATTAAAAGATGAGACTACCCAGTAGGACTACATACACTGTATGTGATAAATATTTCATAGACTTTATTACTTCCCTTTCACACTTTTCTAGTAGTCCCCAAAGATGCTTCTTCCTGTAAAGCTTGTCCCTGTGTTTTGGGATCCCAGCCCCCTTCTCCATTATATTCGTGGATTTTTTGAAATCCTGTTTTGTTTTAGTTGTGTTTCAATTTATTTAGCCTTTGGCTTAATGTTTAATATTTTCCAGTTTGTTTCCTTTGTTAAATTAATTGGGTTAATTAATTAACTTTTTTTTAAGTTGGTTTGAGAGAGACAACGTCAAGCAGGCTCCACGCTGTCCATGCAGAGCTGAACGTGGTGCTCGATCCCATGGACTGTGAGATCACGACCTGAGCAGAGTTCGGGAGGTCATTGCTTAACTGAGGTACCCAGACTCCCTTAATTGACTATACATTTTTTAAAAAATTTATTTTTAAATTTACAACCAAGTTAGCATATAGTGCAACAAGGATTTCAGGAGTAGATTCCTTAATGCCCCTTACCCATTTAGCTCATCCCCCCTGCCAGCCACCCTTAGTTCTCCATATTTAAGGCTCTCTTCTGTTTTGTCCTGCTCCCTGTTTTTATATTATTTTTGCTTCCCTTCCCCTAGGTTAATCTGTTTTGTATTTTAAAGTCCTCATATGAGTGAAGTCATATGATGCTTGTCTTTCTCTGAGTAATTTCACTTAGCTTAATACCCTCTAGTTCCATTCACATCATTGAAGACGGCAAGATTTCATTCTTTTTGGTGGCCAAATAATACTCCATTGTACATACATACCACACCTTCTTTATCTGTTCATCCGTTGATGGACATTTGGGCTCTTTCCATACTGTGCCTATTGTTGATAGTGCTGCTATAAACATTGGGTACACGTGCCCCTTTGAAACAGCATACCTGTATTTGGGTATACATTTTTAAGGAGACACTTTGCCTCATATGTTCAGAGATCCTATCCCCCCATCTGTTGGGTTCAAATAAGATTAAGATGGATTGTACCTGGCAGGATCAGTCGGCAGAGCATGTAACTCTTGATCTCTGGGTTGTGAGTTCAAGCTACATTTTGGGTATAGAGATTACCTAAAATTAAAATCATAAACAAAAAAGTGTTTAATTCGTTATATATCTTTTTTTAAAAGATAATTTTTATTCTCTGAAGGTAGCTAAATTAAAAAAAATTATTTTTTAAAATCTTTATTTGAGAGAGGTGGAGTGAGTGCAGGCATAAGTGGAAGAGGAGCATAGAGAGGAGGTCGGAGGATCAGAAGGGACCTCTCTGCTGACAGTAGAGAGCCCGATGGGGGGGGCTCGAACTCCTGAACCCTGAGATGATGACCTGAGCAGAGTTTGGATGCTTGACTGACTGCACCACTCAGGTGCCCCTTTCAAACATTAGTTTGTCACAAACATATAGATGGGAATATACCTGATAGGTTTCAATCCTTGTTGAAGCTCAGGTTCTCCCAGTTTTGACCAGTGGGAGGCTCTTCACGTTGGCTGCTCAGTCTTTTGGGCAGGGCATCACCCTAGTAGTCCTTGGTAGCTTTCCTGCTGTGTGGAATAATGAAGCATTCAGGTTAATTTTACTCATTGCCTGACAAAGATTTAGAGTCAGTTATTTCTCCAAGAAGCCCTGTTTTCTTTTGGTAGGACATGCTATCTCATCACCATAATCTGGGCACTTAAGAGATTCATTACTATATTTCATTGTATCATGTCTACAAATTGCCTGCTGGAATTTTCATTGGGATTGCATTGACTGTATAACACTTTGAGGATAATTGACCTCTTAATGAGTCTTCTGGTTTATCACTTGACTTATTTAGGCCTTTAATTTTTCTCATCACGTTCTCTTTTATAAGAAACACTATATCCACTTTCTAAACCTACATGTGTCACTTTTTGATGTTGTGATTGGTATTGTGCTTTAATTTCATTTTCCAGTATTTTCCTTTGTTACTATATAGAAATACAACCTCATTTTGTATATTGAACTTACATTCTGTAACAATATTAAACATATTTATTCTGGTTGCTTTTTTCTTAAATAGAATCTGTAGGATTTCCTGCATAACTGGCAATGCTGCATTTGAGTACAGTTGTACTTATGCTTTCCAATTTGGATGGCTTTTATTATTTTTTCTTTATTCACTGGCTAAAACCCAAAACTATGATGTTGAATACAAGTGATGAGGTTGGGCATCTTCAATTTGGTCTTAGGTCTTAGGGGGAAAGTATTCATCAGATTGTACTACTAACTGTATTGTCAAATAATATGACATGGATGTCTTTTATCAGGCTGGGAAAATTCTGTTCTTAGTTGGCTGAGAGGTTTTTATCAGGAGGTTGAGCTTTGTCAAGTGCTTTTTTCCATCTACTGAGATAATCACAGGTCTCTAATTTTGTTACATGATGAATTACATTAGTTGATATGTGAATATTAACCCAACCTTGCATTCCTTGGTGAAAACTCACCTAGTCATGCTATATTACTCACTGCATGTAATTTTGAATTTGGTGATGTATAATCTTATTGAGGATTTTTTTTTTTAAATTTTTAATCTATGCTCTGGAAGGATGTTGGTTTACACTTCTTTTCTTGCAATGACTTTGTCATTTTGGTTTCAGAGTAATGTTAGCGTCATAAAATATTTTGGAAAAGATCCCTCTTAAGTTTGCTGGAATAATTTTTATAGAATTTATAGTGATTGTAGTTTTTTTTTTTTAAGTGTTTGGTATAATTCAGCAGTGAAACCATCTGGGCCTGGAGTGTTCTTTGTGGGAAAGGTTTTAACTACATAATCAATTTCTTAAATAGACACAGGGTTATTAAAGTTGTCTGATTCTTTCTGAGTGAACTTTTATGTGTTTCAAAGAATCTGTCCATCTTGGTGTTGAATTTATGGCCACAAAGTTTATATTTTTCTTTACCTATCTGTAGGATCTCTAGTGATGTCACCTCTCATTCCTGATACTGATAATTGGTATTTTCTTTTTCTGCTAGTCATTCTGGTTAGTAGTTTTGTGAAGAAAAATTCCCAAGGATAAAGAACCATTACATAAATAAAATGACCCTTTTATCATCAAGAGGATAGAACACTTCTAAATATTTACATACCTAGTAACAAATCTTTAAGGTACATTAAGCAAAAACGGAGACAAAGATAAATAGAACAAGGAAAGAAATTGGGAAGGACAAAGACTTGAATAACCTCAACCAACTTTACCTAATTGACATTTATAGAAAATTCGACCCAACAACAACATAAATGCACATTTTTCTCAGGTGAATATGAAGTATTTGCCAACCTAGGCCTTTTTATGGTCTATAAAATGAGTCTAAAATTTAAAAGGATTCAAATTAGGGGAGACTGGTTGGCTCAGTCGTTGAGTGTCCAATTCTTGACTTTGGCTCAAGTCATAATCCCAGGGTTGTGGGATTGAGCCCTGTGTCAGGCCCTGTGCTGAGCATGGAGTGTGCTTAGGATTCTATCTCTGTCTGCCCCCTCACCCCCTACCACCACTTGGGCTCCCATGCTCGCTCTCTCTAAAATAGGATTCAGATTATACAAAATGTTCTCTGACTTCATTGGAATTAATTTAAAAATCACTAACAGTAATATGAAAAACCCTCCAATATTCAGAAATGAAACATACTTCTAAGACAGCTGTGTGTTGAAGAAATCAAAGGGAGTTTAGAAAGTAAATTTCACTGAATGAAAACGAAAGCATAAAATAATCTGCAGTGAAGCAGTCCTAGAGGAAATTTATGGCACTAAATACCTGTAATAGAAAAGAAAAATCTCTATTCAAAGATCTTATCTAAAGAAACTTCTACCTTCCAACTTAGAAACTTGGAAAAGAGAGAAAGTTAAAAGTAAGCCAAAGAAAGGAAATAGTGGAAGTCATTGAATACTGTTTTTTCTGTCTTCTAAAGAAAAATAATGAGCAAAAATTGGCTTAAGAACTTCCCTTCCTCCTCCAAAAGAGGATGGAAGACAGTAAAGGTCCTTGTTCATATGGAGTTTATGTTCCAGTGGGGTAAGAGTAAGAAAAAAAGAAATGGGGAAAAAAGTTTAGGAAGACAATAAAATACATAGGGTTGTATACTTTAGAATTTAGTGATCTGAAAGGCCTATCTGAATGGGGATAGTGTCAAATTTTACCCATGTCTTGGATGACCAGAAGGTTGGGCCAAGATCTGGGGAAAAATGAAGGCAGAACTAAAAGACTGATGTAAAGGCCCTGTGGCAGGTAGAATGATAGGAGGGAGAAATACACTTCTATCTTATTTAAGTCACTTGGAATATCTTTTTTTTTTTTTAATCATGTGTTCCCAAACTCTTCATGGAAAATTTATTTTAGGTATGTCTTATTTAGATGTAACTGGATCTTTAACCTGGTTTGAAATTTTTTGTCTGTTAAAGAAGGCATTTAACTTATAAGTATAATTATAAACAGATCTTAGGCCTGCCATCGTAACTCCCCCTTCCCCCCCCCAATTTATTCTTCCTTGTTTCATTTTTACCTTTTCCTTTGTAGAGTTTTAAACTTTTTTCTTTTACTTTCCCTTGTTCCATTATTTATGATGTTGTGGGAATTATATGTAAACTCTACGGTGTTTTGTTTTTGTTTTTGTTTTTTGTTTTCAATATATGAAGTTTATTGTCAAATTGGTTTCCATGCAACACCCAGCGCTCATCCCAAAAGGTGCCCTCCTCAATACCCATCACCCACCCTCCCCTCCCTCCCACCCCCCATCAACCCTCAGTTCTCAGTTTTTAAGAGTCTCTTATGCTTTGGCTCTCTCCCACTCTAACCTCCTTTTTTTTTTTTCCCCCCTTCCCCTCCCCCATGGGTTTCTGTTAAGTGTCTCAGGATCCACATAAGAGTGAAAACATGGTATCTGTCTTTCTCCGTATGGCTTATTTCACTTAGCATAACACTCTCCAGTTCCATCCACGTTGCTACAAAGGGCCATATTTCATTCTTTCTCATTGCCACGTAGTACTCCATTGTGTATATAAACCACAATTTCTTTATCCATTCATCAGTTGATGGATATTTAGGCTCTTTCCATAATTTGGCTATAGTTGGAAGTGCTGCTATAAACATTGGGGTACAAGTGCCTCTATGCATCAGTACTCCTGTATCCCTTGGATAAATTCCTAGCAGTGCTATTGCTGGGTCATAGGGTAGGTCTATTTTTAATTTTCTGAGGAGCCTCCACACTGTTTTCCAGAGTGGCTGCACCAGTTTGCATTCCCACCAACAGTGCAAGATGGTTCCCGTTTCTCCACCTCCTCGCCAGCATCTATAGTCTCCTGACTTGTTCATTTTGGCCACTCTGACTGGCATGAGGTGATATCTGAGTGTGGTTTTGATTTGTATTTTCCTGATGAGGAGTGACTTTGAGCATCTTTTCATGTGCCTGTTGGCCATCCGGATGTCTTCTTTAGAGAAGTGTCTATTCATGTTTTCTGCCCATTTCTTCACTGGGTTATTTGTTTTCCGGGTTTGTTTTTGTTAAGTAAGCTCTACACTCAATGTGGGACTCAAAACCTGGAGAGCGAGTTGTGCATACCACTAACAGAGCCAGCCAGGCATCCCAAGTCTGTAGTGTTTTTTAGTAATAACATTCCAATTTATATTTTTTTCATACCTAGAGTGAACATATACTTATTATGTATAAAACAAGAATCCTAGCCTATTCCTTTATTTATTTTTTTTTGAAGTAGCATATTGCTCACTTTTCCCCATTCTGTCACTTTCTGTGTTCAGATTATCTTGGATTTCGGTTCTCAATTGTTATGTATCCTACAATCAGTTATTTAAACTAAAACACAAGATTTTAGTTGATTTGCTTAGCATTTTTTTATTTTAATTTTTTTGTCTGCCATACTTTCCACCTGGTCTTTTGTGTTCTTACCTTTATTCCCACATAATCACTTTACATGTTCAGCTAATCTCTTATTGGATGATGATGGGTAAAGACTCAGCCTCAGCATCTCTGGAGCTCTGCCTATAGTATATACTTGGTAAATATTCACTGAATGATTGGAAGCCTTGTGCTTTGATAGTGTTTTTTACCTCATTTTTCTGTGTCTAGCTCCTTATATGGTACTAGAACCACAAGACTGTTAGCTCTGTGTGGGTTGTACCTTCGGGACATCAGAATTAGCAGGAAACCAATGGAGCTCAGTGCTTAAGGAGATATTTTGAGAGGCAGCTTGTTGGTTTTGCCATTTGACCCTTGGTGGATTGCTGAAATATATTTCCCTAAACACTTACACATGTATGGTGACACAGAAATTTTTTACGTAGTTGAAATAGTAGAGGGATAGGAACACTAATGGAAGGACAGCTGTGCATTGAGTGTTTACACATCTGATGTGAGAAGAAAGGAAATGTACATCTCAGGTTTTAGATGTGGGAGGAATCTTAACATGGTGTATGTGTTTATCAGGTATGAATATGAGACTTAAGGCAGGATAATTCCATATAATGATCAGCTGATGTGTACTGCCACGTTTAAGAAGGAAAAAGCTCTTACTGCATGGGGAGAACATTCTACAAAATCCTAGATGTGTTGACAAGTTTACCCTAGGCCTACATTTTACTTTGATTAAATTTCATTCTATTACTTCATCGCTTGGGATACCACACTCAACATTCTTCCTCTTTGGTTTGTACCTTTAAGGCGTTCATTGTCTATTATGATTTCCTAGTAATCTCAGTTGTTGTTTGGCGAGACAACTCCTTATTTTCACGTGTATACTTTTTAAAAATTATTAATATTTTTAAAACATTTATTAATTTTTGAGAGACAGAGACAGTGCAAGTGGGGAAAGGAAGGAGAGAGGGAGACACAGAATCTGAAGCAGGTGTCAGGCTCTGAGCTGTCAGCACAGAGCCTGATGCTGGGCTCAAACTCACAAACAGTGAGCTCATGACCTGAGCCAAAGTTGGACACTTAACTGACTGAGCCACCCAGGTGCCACCACTTTTACACTCTTTATCTCTTCAATTCTGTCTTTGTTATTTCTACTCTCCACCCTCTGACCTCCCACCCCAGTTTATGTCTACTTAACTTGAGGCTTTGTTCCACAAGGCTTAAGAGTTCTTTGAGCAGTCCTTTTTGTTTTCCTTTTCTGTAAGGTGGAAGGTACCACTAGGGACCAAGCTCAATGTTGTCACAGAGGAAGATGAGTTAGGACACTCATCTAGAACCTTGGACCATAGGGATGGGGGTGACAATAAAGTGAATCCAATTAGCCCCAGGATGGTCCTAAGTTACCTTTCTACCTACCCACCCCACCCCCAAGATCCTTTTAGCAACAACAGAGAACATGCAGGCATCTGCAGCCTCAGGGAGTAACTGATTTTTTGATCCAAGTGATTAACAACATTGACCTTTATCACCAATAAGAAGAGACCAAGGAAAAAGAAAGCCAAGTTCAGACTTGGGGAAAGTGCATATAAGAATACCGGTGTGTGTCTGTAAGAAAAACATTTGTTGGGGCGCCTGGGTGGCTCAGTCGGTTGAGCGTCCGACTCCGGCTCAGGTCGTGATCACGCGGTCCGTGAGTTCGAGTCCCGTGACGGCTCTGTGCCAACAGCTCCGAGGCTGGAGCCTGTTTTGGATTCTGTCTCCCTCTCTCTCTGACCCTCTCCCGTTCATACTCTGACTCTCTCTGTCTCAAAAAAGTAAACGTTAAGAAAAAAAATTTTTGAAAAAGCATTTGTTGGAGCACCTGGGTGGCTCAGTCAGTTGAGTCTTGATTTTGACTCAGGTCGTGATTTCACAGTTTGATGGGGTGGAGCCCTGCGTCTGGCTCTGTGGGTTTTGTGCTGACAGCGCAGAACTGCTAGGGGTTCTCCTTTCCTCCCCTCACACTCTTTATCTCTCTCGAATGAATAAACTTAAAGAGAAAAATAGCCTTTCTCACAGTCGCAAATTTAGACTTGCAATTAAGAGCCTGATAGTTGATGGAATTCTTGTCTTTGTCTATGGAATGCCCAGCCTCTGAACTAAGTAAAATATTCAAGCATTTAAAATCTACACTCACATGAGATTTCACTCAGAATGGGCCTTTATGAATATTCATGTTGAAGTATTTAGCCTCAGGGTGTGAAATATTAATCTCTTACCTGAGTTTTACATCTAATTCTTTTTCAATGACACAGAGAAAAATTAAATGTTACCTGCCACCAGGGGCATCATTAGGATGAGCTCTTTAGGTTAAAGTCTAAAAAACTCGGTCTCAAATAATTTTTTGGTGTTTCTCATGTGACAAGTAAATTTTATGAAATTACCATTGTTTTTGTTCATAGTGACCTATCCAGATTTAACAAGCAAATATTAAGTCCATTTCCACTTAGTAAACAGGAGCAATCCAAGTTACTTGTTTTTTTGTTTTTGTATTAGGATTTGTCATGAAGAATGAACGTATTGTGATTGACATGCTTATCAGTAGAAATTATAAAGATAGACTTTGAATGAGAAATAAAAATAAGTACTGTACATTGAGGAGGAGAAATTACAAAATAGCATTGAATTATCTTTCTGCTTTATGCGTTTGTATTTGCATTTCTTGTTCTTTTGTTTTTTGTTTCGGTGGTGTAAGACTTCAGGTGGATTTATCTGAAGGGGTGGGATCTGTGAGGATTTATCTGAAGGGGTAGGATCAGGTGGATATATTTGAAGCGTGGAAAGAAAAAGACAATTGAAGGGTAGTTTTTGTATTTTTACCATTAAAATAATTACTCGTTAAAGAATATTTAGACCCACAAATATTGGGCCAACTAATCTTTGACAAAGCAGTAAAGATTATCCAATGGAATAAAGACAGTCTCTTTAGCAAGTGGTGCTGGGAAAAGTGGACAGCGACATGCAGAAAAATGAACTTGGACCATTTTCTTACACCATACACAAAAACAAACTCAAAATGGATGAAAGACCTAAATGTAAGACAGGAAGCCATCAAAATCCTCGAGGGGAAAGCAGGCAAAAACCTCTTTGATCTTGGCTGCAGCAACTCCTTACTCAACACATCTCCCAAGGCAAGGGAAACAAAAGCAAAAATGAACTACTGGGACCTCATCAAAATAAAAACTTCTGCACAGCAAAGGAAAAAGCAGCAAAACTAAAAGGCAACTGACAGAATAGGTGAAGATACTTGCAAACGACATATCAGATAAAGGGTTAATATCCAAAATCTAGAAAGAACTTATCAAATTCAACACCCAAAAAACAAATAATCCAGTGAAGAAATGGGCAAAAGACATGAATAGACACTTCTCCAAAGAAGACATCCAGACGACCACCTGACACATAAAAAACTCAATATCACTCATCATCAGGGAAATACAAATTAAAACCACAATGAGATACCACCTCACACCTGTCAGAATGGTTAACCTGAGCAAATCAGGCAACAACAGATATTGGTGAGGATGTGGAGAAAGGGGAACTCTTTTGCACTGCTGGTGGAAATGCAAACTGGTGCAGCCACTCTGGAAAACAGTATGGAGGTTCCTCAAAAAATTAAAAATAAAACTACCCTATGACCCAGCATTTGCACTACTAAGTATTTATCCAAGGGATACAGGTATGCTGACTTGAAGCGGCCCATGCACCCCAATGTTGATAGCACTACTGATGATAGCCAAAGTATGGAAAGAGCCCAAATGTACATCGATGGATGAATGGATAAAGAAGATGTGGTATACATATACAATGGAGTATTATTTGGCAATCAAAAAGAATGAAATCTTGTCATTTGCAACTACGTGAATGGAACTGGAGGGTATTATCCTAAGCGAAATTAGAGAAAGACAAATACCATATGACTTCAGTCATATGAGGACTTTAAGATACCAAACAGATGAACATTAGGGAAGGGAAGCAAAAATGATATAAAAACAGGGAGGGGGACAAAACATAAGGGACTCTTAAATACGGAGAACAAACAGGGTTACTAGAGGGGTTGTGGGAAGGGGGATGGGCTAAATGGGTAAGGGGCCTTAAGGAGTCTACTCCTGAGATCATTGTTGCACTATATGTTAACTAACTTGGATGTAAATTAAAAAAATAAATGAAAAAATTATTTAGAAATAAAAGTTAAATAAAATTAAAAATACTTAACGAGTCTACTACCAGGGAAAACCACCACTATAATTGCAGTTTCTTACAGTTTGTTCAGTATTTTAAATTAAGTACATTTTTACAAAGGAGTCATACTGTACTGTTTTGTACATATTATACTGTGCTGCATGGTATTATATAGATATTGTAGGTATAATTTTTTTAATGTTTGAGAGACAGTGCAAGCTGGGGAGGTGTAGAGGGAGAGAGAGAGATAATAGGTATTTTTGATATTTATGTAGTTTCCAATTTTATGTTATTATAAATGGCATTACACTGAATATCCTGAAAGCTAAATTTTTGCATGTATTTCTTTATTTATAGGATGAATTCCTAGGTAAGCAACTGCTTAATCAAATAGTAAGCACATTTTAACACTTGAGATTTTGTTATCAAATGGCTCTCCAGAAAGTACTGGTTCATACTTGCACACCTTCCTTAAAGCCAGTAACTAACATTAAAATATATATATATTTGCTAATTTTGTAGGGAAAAAATAATTCTTCAATTTTAGCTGATCTGAAATTCTACCTTTATCTCCTATGAAGTGTATTTTTTTAAGGGTAATTTCTTTATGAAGAAGAAAAGAGCAAAGGAGAATATTCTTCTCTAGTGGGGGGAGATAAAATACTTCCAAAAGAAAGGATTATTTCATGTGCAAGTATAGTAATAATTTCATAGTTGTGGAAATCATGGCATTGGTAAGGCATCCATCCTTCTCTTGAGATACAGATCTTTTCCCATGTCTTTTTATTGCAGTTCAGTTCATTGTGATGAGATTTTATTTGTGTGGAAATTCAGCAAATTCACATTTGAAAAACTAACTAGGCATTTGTAGATTGATACTGCACCACAGGTCTAATGACTGCAGGAGTCTGATTTGGGGTTATAATTAAGAATCAAACTGGTAGGGGCACCTGGGTGTTTCAGTCAGTTAAAGCGTGCAACCTCATCTCAGGTCATGATCTCGCGGGGCTCAGGTTGTGATATTGTAGTTCTTGGGTTCAAACCCCACATTGGGTTCTGTGCTGACAGCTCAGGGCCTGGAGCCTGCTTTAGATTCTGTGACTCCCTCTTTCTCTGTCCCTCCCCTGCTCATGCTCGGTCTCTGTCTCTCAAAAAATAAATGTTAAAAAAAAAAACAAACGGGTAGCCTTGGACATAAGCTAACCAGGAATAAGTAGATCACTTAGAATAGTTGGGGTTTAATGCTAGGTGTAGAGAAGAATGGTAAATAGCATGAAAGGATAATACTCTAACCAATGTACAGTATTTACATTCTTCTAGAAAAATTGTTATTATGTTTGAGCTGAGCTATGCACTAATGAAAGTTCACTAATATTTTCATGGGTTGACCTCGCTAGCTCAATTTTTGAACTCTACTACAAGGTTATATCCATTTATTTTGGCAGCTTTGTTGGGAGATTAGCCTGGGTATTGGGAATTCCAATGAAAAACTGTAGCCTGGAGGCATCCTGCTCCTGTCTACTTTATTTAAATGCTCCTGGAATTCTGCCTGTCATCACTCATATTTGCTAGATTATGGGAGGTATTTGGTAGAAACATGGTATTGGATTATCTAGTTTATTTTTTCACTGTTGTTCTAAGACTCTGATAATGATTACTTTAGATGATGGTTTTTCTGTTACCCCTTACCTATTGCAATCATTTTTTGTTTCTCCTGTCCCAAGTACATTATTGCCAGATTAAATGTACTAAAGAACATGAATTTCCTGAGTTACAGACAGGTCCTATCCCATCATAGCAAAATTCCATTTGAAATCTTGAGTGGCTGTCCTTGCCTGTGGAATTAGGTAGGAATCATTTATCTGCCAATCAAAGTACATTTCAGTAAAGGTCATTGCCTGCCTTTCCAGTTTCATCTCTCATGATTCATCTATAGTGTTTTGAACCCTGAATAGAACTCTCGATTTCCTACTTTCTTGTCTTTGTAAAGAAACGGTTTTCCCTCTCAACCCTGGAGTAGGTTCTCCTTCATTTGCACAGAAGATCTTGGGATATAGGAATGTTCAATCTTCAACATTCATGGTTTCAGAGTTTCTCGTTCTGGAACATAAATTCCTGTTTGATTTCTAGTTGAAATGGTGTATTTCCTCTGATTTTCTATGTACTTCATTCGTATTCCCTTTAAGACAACGTTACGATCTGCCCTATTTTATGGTTTATGTACCTATTCCAGTTACAGATTAAAAATTGCTTGGGATCAGGGACTGATATCCTTATTTTTGAATTCTTTGTAGTACTGGGGTGCCTGGGTGGCTCAGTCAGTTGAGCGTCTAACTTGGGCTCAGGTCATGATCTCAGGGTTCAGGGGTTAGAGCCCCACATCAGGCTCTGCACTGACATCTTGGAACCTGCAGTCTGCTTGGAATTCTGTGTGTCCATCTCTCTCTGCCCCTCCCTGGCTTGTGCTCTTTCTCTGTCAAAAATAAATAACAACATTAAAAAACAATGGAATTCTTTGTAGTACCTAGTCCTGTGCTGGGCATTCATGAAATTGTCAATAAATGCTTAAATGAAGATGTATTGGGAAATTATTGGCATTATTAATGTGATTTTGTGGATATGTAATTATGATAGATGGTAAAATTTGAGGACATCCAAAACCTTAAATTTTGGGGCATAGAAACAAAGACTGTAACTCTGAGGACTTTTTTTTTAAAGGCTTTTTGAAAAACTTAAAAAAAAAAAAACCTTTATGTTGATTTAAAAAGAAAAGTTGGAGAGAAAATTGCCACTCTTAGATAGCATTGAAAGCTTACCTGAAAGATGGCAGTGAACATAAAATACATGAATTTTCTCCTTGCCCAATTTCTTGTTTCTGTTGATGTCATGTTATACCAACCCCATGGGATTTGAACTGCAGGCATTTTTTGGTTTGTTCTTAGGGTCAACCAGTCACTGTATTTAATCTTTTTAGACAATGGCTTGTGGATTCATTGCCTCCTCTGTAGCTCAGCCTGAATCACGTTAACAGCAGCCTGACCGTGTCCCTTCTTAAAACATCCCTAATCTAAGGGCACTGGAAACCATCTTTTCAGTCGTCTGCAGAAATGTCATCAATAATCCCCACCCTGACATCACTGGTGGCTTTCCGTTGATGAAATCCAGACTCCAGCGTTGTAGTCTAGGCTCTGGCTAATCGGGTTCCATTCTACCTGTGCACACAATCTTGCCTTCTGTAGCAACAGGCACTTTTTACTTAGAGAACCGTCCCTGGAGACTTTTCAGATCCAATATGCTTAATCTTTTTAAAAGCCATTCTTAGATTGTGCTGCACGGAGCAGGTTTCTCTCTTCCTCTTCACTCTTTAAACTTTATTTCTCTACCTAGGTCTTATTTTTATTCCTCAGGAATTCCCCGATGCTCAGCTTCCCTTCTCTGGCCTATTTATTATTGTCTGGTTGGCCCATTTTGGGCCGTCTTGCCCAGCTGCTGCATACACATCATTTCCCCAGTAGGCTGAGCCCTTGCACATGGTTGGCACTTTGGTAAATGTCTAGTGTTGGAAGGTGGGAATCAAGGTTGGTGTTTCTTTTGTGTTGCCTTGGCACTTAGCACTGGGTTAGGGAATGCTCGGTTAATATCTGAGGGTCTGTAACCTGAGAAAAAGGTTTTATCCATGATTGGTCATGTTGCCTTTCAGAAATTTTGACACATTGCCATGATTTTATCTATTAAAATGATTTTTTTTCCTCTCCCCAACTTAAAAAAAATACTTAAAAAGAACTTTGGATTTTACTAAAACCCCTTTCATATGATGACACAACATATACAATGAAATTTAGCATCTTCTTGCTCATGGCCAGAGGAGATGTCTGCTTAAACCATCATGTAAAGTTGGCTGTTGTTTAGAGCAGGAAGGGCATTAAATATGGGGCTGACAACCTCCAGCTCCAATCTCCTTGGGTCAGTTGAAACCAAGTTAGACAATTTTGTTTTAAATTTTTAAATGTTTGTTTTTGAGAGAGAGCATGAGTAGGGGAGGGGCAGAGAGAGAGAGAGAGAGACAGACAGACAGACAGAATCTGAAATAGGTTCCAGGCTCTGAGCTGTCAGCACAGAGCCCAATGGGGGCTTGAACTCGGGAACGGCGAGATCATGACCTAGACCGAAGTTGGATGCTTAACTGAACCACCCAGGCACCCCCTAGACAAGTTTTTGGTTTTTAAAGCAACCTAAGCAACTTGAGAATTCTGATTTTGTAGGAGTTGCTGATGGGATTTAGTATGTTCTGTGTCCCAGGTTGGTCTTGCACAGATGAGTCTATCAAGGCAGTCTCCACAGAGAGATGATGGGCCATTCTCTGAGTTGAAAATTTCAGTAATACCGGATCTTTATTGTTCTTTTATTTTTTTTTGTAATGTTTGTTTATTTTTGAGAGAGAGCACAAGTGGGGGAGGGGCAGAGAGAGCCAGAGACAGAATCCGAATCAGGCTCTAAGCTCTGAGCTGTCAGCACAGAGCCAAACGCTAGGCTCAGGCTCATGAACCGTGAGATCACGACCTGAGCCGAAGTCAGATACTTAACTTACTGACCCACCCAGGCAACCCAGTACCAGAGCTTCTGATGGCCCCTTTAAAAACTGCTCTTTCTCTTCTGTATAAAAATGTATTTATGCATCTAAGTATTAAAAACTAATGATTACACTTTTTCACTTTGTCCCAAATTAGATGGTTTCATGCAGTCTCGTTTTTTACTTAGATTTTATGTTTTATTTTGGTATAATATTTCACTGCTAGTAAAGCTCTGTGAACATCAGGGGATCCAACCATGCCAGTAAATAAGATGTACCACGGAAAAAGCCAACAAGTTTTAAAAAAGCCGTCATGTTTATGGTGATAGCTCTCTATTTTCTCCACAAGGGGGCAGGAAAGTCTGGGCTGTAAATTTAATTTTTCATGAAAGCCTTTATGGGAAGAAGTGCTTTGCTTGACCTTCCATATATACTTTTTAAAACAGAAAAAAATTTCCAGTTCAAGAAAGTTCTGTGAGTGGATGATTTTCAGTGTTTCTCCTATCTTCTGGTTGGTTACCTTTCTGCTCTCCTTATCCCCTTTTCTCTCCTCTAGATTCTAATGCTAGGTTTTAATTGCTTGACTAAGTGTTGTGAGGTGATGGTTACCAGTGACCAAGGCAGCACGTTTTCATTGACTGCTGACTGTGGACCCTTAAATACATGCATGGGAGAAAGGCCTAGACCCACAGTTCCCAGGCTGTTTGTGCCCCTGAAAAACTAACACCTGTGTCAAAGGAAAACAGCCACAAGATAGGTTTGGGATCAGTCTTTATCATCCATCCACGTTCATACATTCTGTTGCTCATATTAAATCTTACTCTTCACTGCTTCCCCCTGGCTCCCACTCCTGCACTGCCTTTGTACTTTTTGATATGTGAACTTAAAAATTTTTAATGTTTGCTTATTTTTGAGTGGGAGCGACAGAGTGCGGGTGGGGAAGGTGCAGAGAGAGACGGAGACACAGAATCCAAAGCAGGGTCCAAGCTTTGAGCTGTCAGCGCAGAGCCTGATGCGGGGCTCGAGCTCATAAAGTACAAGATGATGACCTGAGCCGAAGTCAGAAGCTTAACTGACTGGGTCACCCAGGCGCCCCTATGGGAACTTTACATTATAAGCCATGCTACAAAACTCACCTAAATCTGTGGTATCAATAACTAAATGCTTCGCTCTTGGGATCACAAAAAGGTTGGCTTATGTCTCACTGCACTAAGAACAGGCTATACTGTGAAAGGGACCTCTGACAAAATCAGTTTGCTTTCATAAAAATAGGGTTGGGGAAATACTTGAGGAATTCCGATTTGGGGATTGCCCCTACATTTCCTCCCCTGCTATTTGAGAAATAAATTGTGTAAAACAGTAAAGCATTTAAGATTCAGTTTTGTTTAAGGCCGATAGCAACTCTCCCCCATAGGGCATGAAATGAAACTGTGTGCACAGAACCAAATGATTACTTCACGCCCACTTTTTTTCATGGCAGTTGTCCTGTTGAAGTAGTTAGCACTGCTAAAAGGAAGTGAAGTGGAACAATGCAGGTGGCAAAAGATTTATTCAAAGAGGATGTTGATGGAGAAAAAACTATTGACAGCAACAGACCTAATCGGTTGGCATAGCGCAGTGATACGCATGGCAAAAAGATGTGAGATAGCACAGAAGTAACATGGAAGCTTGATGAACTTGTGAGATGCAATTGTAAGTGTAAGCAACATGGCCACCCACGTGCACAATTTTTTTGTGATATGGCTGCTCAGAAACACGTAAGTCATTTGGCACCCCTTCTTTTAAGTTCCATGGCAGTTGGCAGTTTTAGGAAGGTGTTTGCTTGAAAAATCTCTTGTTTCACTCCTAATTGCAGATACAGATGGCCCCTTGGGTTTGGGAGGGAAAAAAAAAAATTAAACTGTAGAATATTTAGCACTCCATGTTAAAAAAAACAAAACAAAGTGTTTATTTTGGGAGCAAGCCTGCGCAAGGGAGTGGCAGAGAGTGGGAGAGAGAATTCCAAGCAGCCTCCATGCTGTCAACACAGAGCTCAGTGCGGGGCTCGATTGATCCCATGAACCATGCGGTCATGATCTGAACCAAATCAAGAACTGGATGCTTAACAGACTAAGTCACCCAGTCACCTCTTAGTGAATAAAAGTTAATTTCAATCCTGTTGAATGCCTTATGTCCGTTTCCATAGCCTGTCCTCTTCAAAACACAAAGAGTGGCAGTTAGCTATTTTTCTTTAAAAGTGGTATGATGGATGGTGTGAGCACACACATGCATATATATGTAATTTTTACATATTTTTTTCTGACTTTTCTTTTGTATTATAATTAATTTTTGCCTGAACTTAACATGCTTAATCTTGATTGAGGAACAATATCATGGCAGTTCTGGCTTCCTTCCAGCAGTCAGTCTTTTGCAACAATTCCATAGCACAACGTGAAGAAGAATGTACTAAACAGACTACCCAAAGGAAACATGAGGAAAACATCTTACTTAAAGATATATATTTAATATGTTTTTCATATTTGGAAAGAGAAGCTAGTGTCTGGGAATGTCCTTTGATTCACAGGCCAGAAGGATTTTCGTTACTCTGTGTACCAACCCCCAACCCCCAATTCTTTAGATTAGAAATGATTTATTTACAGAGAAAAGAAGAGAACTTTGATATGCTATACTAATGTTAAACATTTATGGATTTAAAGAATATTTATGAATGTGTAAAACTTATTAAAGCAAATGTGCTTTAGCTTACCTTGTGATCAGGTATAGTATGAATATAAAACAGGAATTTTTGTAAAAGAAAACGATGAGAAGATACATGTGAGTAGATTTTTAAAGTTTAATAATCTTAGGGTATGTGCATGGGTCTATTTTGTGTATAATTTGATGCTTAAGCTTGTATAATACAGATTTAATATATATTTGTTGAATCCCGATAAATTTTTGTTAAAGCTCCAAGAAAATTTCCTTACAACCCTTTATTCCTAGTCACTCAAAAATATAATAAGAATTTGTTTTTTAAATAAAAACTTGCACAGTTTACTCTTTATGAAAAAGACATTGTACTGCTTTATTTTGGGTATTATTTTTAGAAGAAGAGAATTTTTATTTACTCTGTTAGATTATTTAGGTCTTAAGTTTGTTGATGACAAAAATGTTGAATAAATTTAAATAAAAGTACACATACAAATAGGATCTAGAGAGAGAGGCCACGGAATATTTCAAGTTAATCTACAAGCAAAAGTTTATGGGCTCCTGGATGTCTTCTTCCTGTTTCCCCTGCTCCCATTGTCCAGGCCGCTTTTGTGGCTTCCTAGCCCACCAGGGCCCAAACAAATTAGAGCCTTACAGATCTCTCTTCACTGTGGGAAAGTTGGAGATGGTCCCAGTGCAGGCAAGCTTTGTTATTTATATCCGTCTAATTTTACCACCTTAAATTCTTGCTACCTATGGGTAATTGTTGAACCCTGTAGAGAATTTCTATATATATTTACAACTGTCGTGGTTACTTAATTTGTGCAGAAAATGAATATTTTCATCTTGATCCCATTATTGGGGCTGGAACATGAACCAGGGGGTGCCTGTTGTAAAACTGTACCATTTCCATTTTGTTGTAATTTTTTTTAATGTTTATTTTTGAAGGAGAGAGACACAGAGTGTGAGCGGGTGAGGGGCAGAGAGAGGGAGACACAGAATCCAAAGAGGGCTCTAGGCTCTGAGCTGTAAGCACAGAGCCTGACGTGGGTCTCAAACCACCCATGAGCTGTGAGATCATGACCTGAGCTGACATCGGATGCTTAACCGATGGAGTCATCCAGGCTCCTGCCCCCCCCGACCCCTGCCATTTCCATTTTTAAAATGTAATTTGTACACCCAACATGGGGCTTGAACTCATGACCTCAAGATCAAGAGTCACCTGTTTGACCAACTAAGCCAGCTAGGCAGCCCAAAGACTCTACAAGTTTTTATGCTTTGCTTTGGTGCGATAGCCATGGCTTATAACCATATTAAGAATTACCCACTGCTTAAGCTTTTATTTTAATAGTATAAGTTTAATTTTTTTTTTTTTTTACCTTAAGTAGGCTCCACACCCAACGTGGGGCCTAAACTCACAACCCTGAGGCCCAGAGTTGCATGCTTCACAGGGTGAGCCAGCCAGGTGCCCCTAGGAAAACCATTTTTAATTGCAGTTGAAGCCTATCAGAATCTTCAGGGTTTTATACTTAGTGTTAACTGTGGTTTTTCTACCTAGCAAAGTAGGAGATAGAGGTTGTGAGCAGTTTAATTTTTGAAATGGAAACTGTAAGTAAGAGTTATCCTTATGAAAACACTAAGAGGATGTGTATTTTGTTAGTGGAAACCAACATGGCATGGCTTGTCCCTTTCCTTAAAGCACAGATGTCAGATTAGAACCACCAGCTCAAGGCTCAGCTCTGAGCTTCAAATGAAGTTTTTTGCTTTTTGTTTGTTTGTTTGTTTTGGAAGCTGGAGTGAGGCTATCAGTCTTGGCAGGCTTTGTCAAGAGAGAAAAGGGTTTCACTCTGACTCCCAAAACTCCTTTTGGGTTATCAAGAGACCAGAAGCAAGGACTGAGAGATGAGACCAAAGATGGGGACCAAAGATGAGATGCAAAGATAGGGAAATTTCACTGGGCCCCAACAGTGCCAGGACAGATGACAAGCCCTACTAGCTGAATACTTGAGCAGGGGGCACTTGAGAGTGGCCAAGAGGGAAAGAGAGTTATCTGTGTGGAGGCTACAGGGAAGTGAGGACCTACAGGACAGGTCAAAGTCTGGCCCTTGAGTCCCAAATGTTGTAAAAATAGTACACGGGAACCTGGGTGGCTCAGTCAGTTAAGTGTCTGACCTTGGCTCAGGTCGTGATTTCATGGTTCATGGGTTTGAGCCCTGCATTGGGCTTTCTGCTGTCAGTGCCTAGCCCACTTCAGATACTTTGTCTCCTTCTGTCTCTGCCTCTCCTGTACTCTTTCTCTCTTGAAAATAAACACGAAAAAAAATAGTACCAAGAATTCCCCTATACTCTTGACTTAGAAAGACCACTTAGATAATTTTTCGAAACACTTGATAGATTTCACAAACCATGCTTCTTTATTTCCCAGTCTTTCTGTGTATATTTTTCAAGAACAAGGATACTCTGACATAATCCTATCAAATTTGGAAAATTTAACACTGATACACTATTTCCATCTTGTCTATGGTGTATATTTCAATTTCATCATTTATTTCTCCTAGTGGTGTCCTTTTGAGCATTTTTTCCCCACTCTAGGATTCTGTCCAGGATCACCTTTTGAATTAAGTGGTCCTATGAGATGGAGTTACTTTTAATTGACAATTTCTAGTGCAATTTCTTACTCTATAAACCCAACCTCCAACTGTCACAATAGGAGCTTCAGATCAAGTTTTATTTTTTTCGTATTTTTGCATATTTATGTATAGTACGTATTGATTGTGCTACATATATCTTTTGTGTATCCATTACCGTTTCTGAACACTTTTTTAGGTGAGCCCTGTATGTGCAGTTGAGAAAGTTCATTCTTACCCTGCTTACTCAAATAGACTTCAAGCCTGGTAACAAAGGGAATGATCTCAGTTTTATAGCCTAGTAAGTGCCCTAATGAACTTAGACAAAAGTCAGGGTTATGTATTTTTAAAAAGTAATTGCTACATTTTATCATACGTAGTAGGCATGTAATATATGCACTCTTACTTAATCTTCAAAACATGACATGGGGCCCCTAGGTGGCTCAGTTGGTTATGATTTAGACTTTGGCTCAGGTCATGATCTCATGGTTCATGAGTTTGAGCCCCATGTAGGGCTCTGTGCTGACAGCTCAGGGCCTGGAGCCTGCTTCAAATTCTGTGTCTTCCTCTCTCTCTCTGCCCCTCCCCAGCTTGTGTGGTCTCTCAAAAATAAACAATCTTCAAAACAAATCCATGATATAGGCTAAAATCCTTCATGACCCTTAAGGTCAGTGTTACTAAGCTCTTGTCCATCTTTCCACTACTTGCTCATGATTGTCCACCCACCCAGACCTTTACCTTTCTCAAAGAGCCATGATGTTTTCCATCTCCGAGTCTATCACATACTCTGCTGTATGGCTGGAACATTCTTCTCATAATTTTTTGAAGAAGCTTAGCTGTGAAGGGAAGATGCAAGTTAAAAGGGTCAAGGGAGAGTTTGTGTGTGGTTGTTGTTGCTGGTGTTGTATGTGTATTTGAACAACAGCCGTAGGAGCGCTTGGGTGGCTCAGTTGGTTAAGTGTCTGACTCTTTGGTGTCGGCTCAGGTCATGATCTCACAGTTAGTGGGTTTGAGCCTTGCATTGGACTCTGCACTGACATCATGGAGCCTGGTTGGGATCCTTTGTCTCCTCTCTTTCTGCCCCTCCCCTGTTCACACACACACACACACACACACACACTGTCTCTCTCTCTAAAAATAAATAAACCATGTGGCTGGGTTTGTTTTTGTTTTTGTTTTTTGTAAGTTCACAAGCAGAGAGGAAAGAGTCAAAGCAGACAGGATGAAGATCAACAGGAGGAAGGCAATTGATTGAGGGAGATTCCTGAAGTGGGTAGAGATGAGATTCTGGATACAAGTGAGGAGATTAACTTTGTACAGCTGGCAAAGTATGTTAGACATGCCAGAAGTTGAAGAAGTTTGACTCTGCTAAGGCTCTATTTTTCACTGTGAAATAGGAAGCTCATTCATCTGCTTGGATGCTCAGTGTGGGGAGGCTAGAGGGGGAAGGGAGGATAGAGGGTGAGAGTCAATGGACCAAATCATAAGTGGCAGGAACCTGGGTACCTATGGTCCTTGTGCCCTTGTTCTAATACTGGAGCCCTGAAAAGCAGTATGATTGTGGGGGGTTCTTTCATGTGGCTTAGTGTAGGGGCAAAAGAAATGTCTACTATGTGTGCCTGAGAGAACCTTAGGGAATCCTGGCCTAAAGGAGAACAGTAGAGTTCTTCTGTATGGGTAGAGAGGCACAGATACAATACCTGGGGCTTATGGAAATGAAGAGGAAGCAGGGGTGTCCAGATGAGAATGAGCACATTTTAGAGGATGGCATGTTGGTGGATAAAACCTATGACCTGGTTGTTTTTTTCCCATGCCCCAGTCCAAACACCCCTAATGGAAGATGGTAAAAATGAGGGCAATGCTGATGGATTTTCTTTGGAACCCAGATGCCCTTTTAAGAAAATGTAATTGGTTTATGAATAACAAAGTATGTTACAAAGCAAACCTTAATTCTGCTATCTTTTAAGGGGAGACACTTCTAAATGTTAGTGTTACAAGGACTGAATTCAGTGAGGAATTTCCACTGAGAATTGGAACTGAAAGAGATGTGTGATGATAGAAATGGAAATCTTTCTCTTATGAGCCTTTGGAATATAGGCCTTTATATTTTGCAATAATTTTCTGCCCGAAGCAATGACATGTCTAATTAATAACAATATTCTATTAAACAGTATGATTAATCTGAGAGATGATTATGCACAAGTAGATTAAAAAAGCAACCTAAATCCCTTTGGTCTGATGTAAGATAAAATAAACCCGAATTTTGTATCCAGAGAGTTTTTTTTTCTCCTCGTGATATAACTTGAGGGTACATTCTATTTCTGTGATTCTTTAGGTGTCTGTTCTTCAGTATCTGATTAACTTAAAGGAGACTTTTGAATAAATAACACCTATTCACTTGGCCCTAATTTAATTATAATTTTGTATAAGCTATTTGCATGTCAATATTATTTTTGCAGAATATATCAGTTCTATACTCTGTTATTGGCTTCATATGAGGGCAAAGCTGTTAATATTTTACTAATAGAAACACAGATTTGGGAGAATGAGGCAGAGAAGGACCCCACAGGATATTTCAGGGCACGTGCATGTCTTAAAATTGGGGTCCAATTTCCGAACAGGGGAAGTGGAAGTAGTACTGTCTTATTTTTAAATTTTTTACATGTTTGTTAATTTTTGAGAGAGTGCGCAAGTTGGGGAGGGGTATAGTGGGGGGGGTGGTGGAGACAGAGGATCTGACAGCAGTGAGCCTGATGCTGGGCTCGAACTCCCCAACAGTGAGATCATGACCTGAGCTTAATTTTTCATTAATTGATGGGAAGATTTTTGCACACATTTTTCCACTGCCAGGCACTGGAGCATGGCAGTTAAAATCGAGGTTTGGGGACTTGTTGCCTGTAGATCTCAGCTTTGCCATGTATCAGCTGTGAGATCTTGAAGAAGTTGGTTAATGCCTCAATTCCTCAGTATCCTCATCTGTAAAATGGGAAAATCTCCCATTTCCTCAGCAGAGCCTCTCTGATTTGTGTGCCTCTCAGATAGTTGATCCTCTTGGCTAGGTCACCTGAAGATTTGAACAGTGGGACAATTTGATTGGTTTCTGTATGTGCTAAGCGGTGGTAAAGTGGAGGAGGCAAAGCTGTGAGAATGCAAAGTATGTATATGCTGAACAGAAAACCTTTAGCTCTGTGCCTGGGACCGACCTCATCATTGTTATTGAAAGCCAGCTTCTGTCATTACTTAGTGAACCTGAAAATTGATCAGGTTTTCAGATCCAGTCTATTTCTTGAGGTTATCTTTGATTCATTGGTCTTTTTCTCTGGGAGTTTTATTTAACATTACAAAGATGTATCCATCAGATCAAAGTTGGAGCCATACGGTAGCCCCCTAAATTCCACAATAGTACTTGGACATATATGTAATATTTTACAATTTACAAAACATTTCTCACATCATTATCATTTTAGTATATTGTCAGTACTAATAATGACCAATTTTAACATTTGGTTTTGCCTAAACTGATTATTTCTGGACATCTTGGTCATCAACCAAATTTTGAAAGCTCATAAGAATGCCCTTCACATGTAAATACACCCCACCTATTCAGTAGAACACAGACTGCTTACATACTGATATTTATAAATATTGATATATAATCATTTTTACTGTTGCATAAAAAAGCCACTGATTGGCATTGGGGATAGTTCTTTGAATTGCCTCCAGTAACTTGAATAGGGGTAAAAAAGGAGTAAACAAAAAAGGCAGAAACCTGTCATAGTGTAGTGTGACTTTTTTTTTTATTCCAGTTAACATACAATGTTATATTAGTTTTAGGTGTACAATATAGTGATCCAACAGTTTTTTAAAATTTTAATCATTTTAATTTTCATTATAATAAGTGTACTCTTTAATCCCCATCCCTAATTTCCCTGATTACCACCCCCTACCCTCTAACCTCCCCTCTGATAACCATCAGTTCTCTATGGTTAAGAATGTGTTTCTTGGTTTGTCTTTTTTTTTTCTTTGCTCATTTTTTATTTAAATTCCATACATGATTGAGATCATATGGTATTTTTCTTCTCTTACTCAGCATTGTACTGTCTAATTCTGTCTGTGGTGTTACAAATGGCAAGATTTCACTCTTTTTTATGGCTCAATAATACTCTGTTGTGTATATGTACCACATCTTTTTTATCTATTGATGGATACTTGGGCTGCTTCCATAGTCTGGCCATTATAAATAATGCTGCTATAAACATTGGGGTGCATGTATCCCTTGAAATTAACATTTTTGTATTCTTTGGGTAAATACCTAGTAGTGCAATTGCTAGATCTCAGGATAGTTCCATTTTTAACTTTCTGAGAAACCTCCATACTGTTGTCCAGAGTGGTGCACCAGTTTGCATTCCCACCAGCAGTATAAGAGGGTTCTCCTTTGTCCATATCCTTGCCAACATCTGTGTTTCCTATATTGTTAATTTTAGCCTTTGTGACAGTGTGAGGTGATAGCTCATTTTAGTTTTGATTTGTATTTCCCTGATGATGAGTGATGTTGAGCATCTTTTTTTGTGTCTGTTGGCCATCTGTATGTCATCTTTGTAGGAATGTCTATTCATGTCTTCCCATTTAAAAAAAATTAAAAATTTTTTTTAATGCTTATTTACTTTTGAGAGAGAGAGCAAGCTCATGCACACGCATGCCAGAGTGCGTGTGTGGGGGTAGGGCAGAGAGAGAAGGAGACACAGAACTCAAATCAGGCTCCAGGCTCCATGCTGTCAGCACAGAGCCTGATGCAGGACTCAAATCCATGAACCGTGAGATTGTGACCTAAGCTGAAGTTGGACAGTTAACCGACTGAACCAACCAAGCACCCTTAAAAAAATTTTTTTTAATGTTCTTTATTTTTTTTGAGAGAGATTAAGTGGGAGAGGGGCAGAGAGATAGGGAGAGAGAAATCCCATACAGGTTTCACGCTGTCAGAGGAGAGTCCCGTGCAGAGCTTATACTCACAAACTGTTGATCATCAGTGAGCTGAAACTGAGAGTTGGACACTTAACTGAGCCACCTAGCACCCCTCTGTGTTCTCTTTTTTTAATTGTATTATTTTTTCGGTGTTATCTAAGTTCTTTATATATTTTGGATACTAACCTTTTGTTGGATATGTCATTTGCAAATATCTTGTCCCATTCTGTAGCTTGCCTTTTTGTTGATTATTTCCTTTGCTGTGAAGAAACTTTTCATTTTGATGTAGACCCAACAGTTTACTTTTCCTTCTGTTAACCTTGCCTCAGGAGACATATCTAGGAAGATACTGCTGTAGCCAATGTCAGAGAGATTACTGCCTGTGCTTTCTTCAAGGATGTTTATGGTTTCAGGTCTCATATTTAGGTCTTTAACCCATTTTGAATTTATTTTTGTGTGTGGTGAAAGCAAATGGTTCTCTTTCATTCCTTTGCATGTGGCAGTCCAATTTTCCCAATACCATTTGCTGAAGAGACTGTCTTTTTTCCCATTGTATGTTCATTTGTCCTTTGTTGAAGATTGACCATATAATTGTGGGTTTATTGAGGGGCTTTCTGTTCTATTCCATTGATCAATGTGTCTATTTTTATGCCAGTACCCTACTGTTTTAATTACTACTGCTTTGCAATATAACTTGAAATTTGGAGTTGTGATAGCTCTAGTTGTTTTTCTTTTTCAAGATGGTCTTGGTTATTTGAGGTCTTTTGTGGTTCCATAGACATTTTAGGATTGCTCTAGTTCTGTGAAACATGTTGTTGGTATTTTCATAGGGATTGCATTAAATCTGTGAATTGCTTTGGGTAGAATAGAACCTTAGACAATATTTGTTCTTCCAACCCATTTGCACAGAATGTCTTTCCACTTCTTTGCATCCCAGGGTGAATTTCTTTCACCAATGTTTTATAGCTTTCAGAGTAAGGGTCTTTAACTTCTTTGGTTGAATTTATTCCTAGCTATTTTATTGTTTTTAGTGCAACTGTAAATGGTATTGTTGGCTTAATTTCACTTTCTACTGCTTCATTATTAGTGTATAGGGATGCAACAGACTTCTGTACATTAATTTTGTATCCTGTGACTTTACTGAATTCATTTGTCAGTTCTGGTAGTTTTTTGGTGGAGTCTTTCAGGTTATCTATATATACTATGTCATCTGCAAATAGGGAAAGTTTAACTTCTTCCTTAACTGTTTGGATGCCTTTTATTTTTTGGTTGTCTCACTGTTATGGTTAAGACCTTCAGTACTGTTGTGAATAAAAGTGGTGAGAGTAGACATCCTTACCTTGTTCCTGACCTTTCGGGAAAAGCTCTCAGTTTTTCATCATCAAGTATAATGTTGGCCATGGGTTTTTCATGTAAGGCCTTTATTATGTTGAGATAAGTTCCCTCTAGACCTATTTTGTTGAGGGCTTTTATCATGAATGGCTATAGTACTTTGTCAATTCTATACTTCTTCAATTCTATACATTACTCTGTGGTTACATGTTACACGTTACATGTACTCTTTACTTCCCATCACCTATTTCACCCATCCTCCCATCCACCTCCTCTCTGGTAACCATCAGTTTGTTCTCTGTAGTTAAAAGTCTGTTTCTTGGTTAGTCTCTTTTTTCCCCTTTGTTCATTTGTTTTGTTTCTTATATTCTACATGTGACTGAAATCATACAGTGTTTGTCTTTCTCTGATTGACTTATTTTTCATTATACTCTCTAGTTTTATCCTTGTTGCAAATGGCAAGATTTCATTTTTATGTCTGAATAGTCCTTTGTGTATATGTACCACAACTTTATCCATTCATCTATCAGTGGACACGTGGGCTGCTTCCATATCTTGGCTATTATAAACAATGGTGCAATAAACATAGGGTGTATATATCCTTTCAAATTAGTGCTTCTATTTTTTTTTTTTTTTTGTAAATATCCAGTACTGTGATTACTGGTTCATAGGATAGTTTTACTTTTAATTTTTTGAGGAACCTCCATACTGTTTTCCATAGTGGCTGCACCAGTATGCGTTGCCACCAGTAGTGTGTTGAGGGTTCCTTTTCCTCCACATCCTCACCAACACTTTTGTTTCTTATGTAATGTGAGTTTTGAAAATACCATTTGGAAAATGAAAAAAAAATGGAGGCTAAGAATTTGAAGATACAAATTTCAAATGAATATATATTTGAAACTAAACACAATATATTGTCAAGTGGCAGTTGTTATTTAGAAGAGAATAGGATGAAGTAAAAACTTAAGAAATATACACTCTTAAAATGTATTGTGATTGACAGTAACATTTTCCTTGTAAATGCTTATCTGTCCTTAGTGCATACATCTGATGGAAGTGCTCTTCATATGAATGTCCATGAGCACACAGAGATGATCTTGGTCTTAAGAGTAATCAGCTATAATAGAAACCCTTCCCATTATAGATGAAGATAGAGAGCACAGAGAAATGATTGGCCCTAGGTCACACAGTATATTCATGATAGAGTTACAGCTAGAGCCCAAGGAACTCTAATGCATTTCCATTTAACACTCCTCCTCTGTGGGTGGTTTCAGGAGCACTTGAGAAAGTCAAATGCCTTCTCATCTAGGTAATTGATTCCAAGAAGGAGGCATTTGACTTTCCCAAGAATCAGAGATTCATACCTTTGATTTTGTCACTGCTGAGTGTAGTCCAAGTAGCTCAAGTGTTAAGCCAGGTGGACTTGAGTTTAAAATCTATCAGTGACTATGTGACTATTTGCTAATGACTATGGCCTATTGAGCAAATTGATACCATAATTAAATTGCTAGTTTCTTCCAAATTAAGAAAATGAATTATTTTCAAACAGTTTTAGAAGAACCATTTACATATGGACAGGATAATTATGGTGTAATGCAAGCTTGTATTTAAGTTGGGGCTGGTAATATTTAATTTAGCAGGTGTCTGTGGCAGATGATTAAAACAGCCCACAGTGATTCACAGTTGTATGCGCCACACCCACTTTGTAACTTGATGTTTTTCTTCCCATCAAGAAATGGAATCCCCTTCTCTTCCTCCTTGAGTCTGGGCTTGGGTTTGTGACCTGCTTTGATTCATAGAATGTCAGGGAAGTGATGTGTGCCAAGCTTAGGTCTTAGAGCTTCTGGGTACTAGAGGGGGAGTCATCCGTTAGGTAAAGAAGTGCAGGCCATCCTGCTGTAGAGAGGCCATGTGGAGCAGCCTCTGTCCAGGCTCCAGATAGTAAGGCAGTCTTGAATCCTGCAGTCCCAGCAGAGCTACTGCTCTGAGTCCTACCCAGATTCTTGGCCTGTAGATTTCGTCAGTCTCTCAGTATGTGGAGGCAAAATCATGGGGCTGAATGAGATCATGTGGTGGGTGGGTGCTGTCAGTAGATAAGAGATCCCTGGGACTCTCCCACAATAAAGTGGTGGTTGTTGTAAGCCAGTAAGCTTTGAAGTGACTTGTATGCAGCAATAGACAATTAATCACTATTTAGCTGTTAATTAGCATCATCATAGGAGCTTTCATAAAAAGCAGATTGCTGGGTTCCATCTCTAGGAGGTCATCCCAAGCCTCTGTAGTTCTCCTCCACACAACTGTTGTTTGTAAAAACTTCAAATCAATGGAGGAGTTGAAAGAATAGCACAGCAAACACCTAGCCAAACTTCTCCTAGATTTACTGGTAATTTTACCACGTTTGTTTGATCTTTCTATCCATCTCTTTTTTCTAAAATCACTTGAAACTAGATTAGAGATACCATGTTTCTTCATTTTTAAATACTGGAGTATTAATTGCTTATGAAAAGAACATTTTCTTAGAGGACATTATCATTTTCACATCTAAGATAATTGTTTCAATGATGTCATTTAATGTATAATCTGTATTCGAATTTCCTACATATGGAAATGGTCTTCACAGATTTTTAAAAAATTAAATGCCAACTATCAAAGGTTCTGGATCACAACTTCTTTTGCCTGAAGGCTTCTCTTCTTTGTGTCCTCAGTTTCTGCCTCTTGACAGAATTGTTACTATCAGCACATAAACTCATGCTCTGGCATTCCCCTTCCCTTAACTCCACATGTCCCTACTTCCCAACTCAGCTATGGCCCCTTCTCTTGGCTACCTTTTACAACAAAATTTAAATCCTGAAAGTTGCTGACAATGGTTGTTTCTACTTTCTCATTCTTGTCTTAGAACCGTCCTAGGTCTCTTGCTCTCTGAACTCCATCGAATTTTTTTTTTTAAGTTTATTTATTCTGAGAGAGACTGAGAGGGTTGGGAGTGGAGGAGGGGCAGAGAGGGAGAGAGCCAGGGAGAATCCCAAACATGTTCTGCAAGGTCAGTGTTCAGAGCCCAACTTGGGGCTGGAACTCCGAAAACTGTGAGATCATGACCTGAGCCTAAATAAAAAGTTGGACACTTAATTGACTGAGCCACTCAGGCTCCCCAAAACTCTTTTTATGGTCACCAACAATCTTTTTTTTTTTTTTCTTCTTCAATCTAGGAGTCACTTCTGTGTCCTCATATGCCTTGGCTTTACTTGACCACAGCCTTTTCAAAATGTTGTTTGTCCCTTTGGCTTTTGTGTCCATATGCTCTCCTGGTTTCCCTTCTATCTCTATGGCTGGGGCTTCTTGTTCTCCTTTGCTGACTTCTTAGTGTGGGAGAGTCTCATAGATCTTTACTCTATTGAATCATACTCTGCCTCCCAACCCTCTGTGATCTCCTTCAGCTCCTTGACGTTGAATCTACATACTGAGAGACTCCCAAATTCATATCCAGCTCTGACGTCTCTGATGAGTTCCAGTCTCCTATAACCAACTGCTTTCTTGATAAGTCCACTTGGATGTCTAAGAGGTTTCTCAAATCTAACATGCCCTAGTTTTTGATTCCCCTCTTCCCTATGGGTTTTCCCCTGTCTCAGTTGCTTTAACCACCCAGTGTCTAAAGCCACAGGCTAGGAATGAAAGTTGGTCACCCTGCAGAACCACCCCCTTAATAAGATCTGTCAGTTCTGTCTGTAAAAGGGACCCTGAGACTACCCAACTTTTCTTACCTGCCTTGCTGTCTTTCTGGTCCAAATCAATATCATCTCCAGTCTTCATCACTTCAAAAGCCTTCAAGCTGCCCTCCGTGATTTCTTTTTACTCCTTAATCTACTTCTCTGATGACCTTTCATCATTCCTGTGCTTAAAAGATGCAATTTTTCCCCATTGCACTTAAATTGCAAGACGCTTTACCAGCCCATAAATCCTATGTGATCTGGCCCTACATGGCCATCTCTGAGATTGCATCTTTTTTTTTCCCCTCAAGTTTTTATTTAAATTCCAATTAGTTAATATACAGTGTAATACTAGTTTCAGTTTTACGATTTAGTGATTTAAGGCTTCTATACAACACCCAGTGCTCACTGCAACAAGTGCCCTCCTTAATCCCCAGGAGATTGCATTTTGATCACCATGCCATAGCTGTCTTGGCCTTCTCTTTATTTTTGGAAACTGCCCTATTTTATTTTGTTCGTGGCACTTATATATCTTAATAGTACTTGGTCATTTGTTGACTAGTTTTTCACTTACCATCTTCTTTAATACTGAGTTGTATTCTTTTTTTATGATTTCTTTATTATTGTCTCCAGTATGTACCTGGCACCTATTTGGTAGTAAATGACCATTGAAATAACTGGTGAGTGATGGTAACTTTAGAAATCTGAGATTCATCCTACACTCCTTTCATGCTCTTGCTTTCTAATCAGTAGCCAAGTGTTGCAGGTTTTGTGCTATTGACTTGCTGAAATCTGTCCCCTTTCACCACCACTGCCTTGGTTTATGTCATCAGCAGCAGCCAAATGGTTTCTAAACCTCTGCTTAAAGACTGAGTCCTGGATAGAACTTTTTCTTCTCCTACAGTTGGAACTAGTCCTCTTTCAGCTGGAGGACCTCTAAGACTTGATCACACTTTCCTTTTACTGTGTTCACCTCCTTTTACTGTATTGTAATCCCTTCAGAATCAGGGACTACATCTTTTTTTTTCTTCCCTTTTTTTTCTTTTTCCACACCTAGCACAGTGCCTGGCATGTAGTAGATATTCAGTAAATGTTTGTAATTTTTTTAATGTTTATTTTTTCCCTTTATTTTTTAATTTGTATACAAGTTAGCATCTAGTGCAACAATGATTTCAGGAGTAGATTCCTTAATGCCCCTTACCCATTTAGCCAATCCCCCCTCCCACAACCCCTCTAGTAACCCTCTGTTTGTTCTCTATATTTAAGAGTCTCTTCTGTTTTGTTCCCCTCCTTGTTTTTATATTATTTTTGCTTCCCTTCCCTTAGGTTCATCTGTTTTGTATCTTAAAGTCCTCATATGAGTGAAGTGATATGATACTTGTTTTCTTCTAATTTTGCTTAGCATAATACCCTCCAGTTCCATCCTCAGAGTTGCAAACGGGCAAGATTTCATTCTTTTTGATTGCCGAGTAATACTCCACTGTATATATAGATACCACATCTTCTTTATCCATTCATCCATGGATGGACATTTGGGCTCTTTCCATACTTTGGCTATTGTTGATAGTGCTGCTATAAACATTGGGGTGCATAAGCCTTTGAAACAGCATACCTGTATCCCTTGGCTAAATACCTAGTAGTGCAATTGCTGGGTCGTAGGGTAGTTCTATTTTTAGTTTGTTTTTTTTTTTTAATTCTTTTTTTTTTTTTTTACCTTTATTTATTTTTGAGAAACAGAGTGAGACAAAGCATGAATGGGGGAGGGGCAGAGAGAGTAGGAGACACAGAATCTGAAGCAGGCTCCAGGCTCTGAGCAAGTGGTCAGCACAGAGCCTAATGCGGGGCTCGAACCCATGAACTGTGAGATCATGACCTGAGCCGAAGTCAGACACTCAACCGACTGAGCCACCCAGGCTGAGCCCCTATTTTTAGTTTTTTGAGGAACCTCCACACTGTTTTCCAGAGTGGCTGCACCAGCTTGCATTTCCACCAACCATGCAAAAGAGATCTTCTTTCTTCACATCCTCCCCAATATCTGTTGTTGGCTGAGTTGTTAATGTTAGCCATTCTGACAGGTGTGAGGTATCTCACTGTGGTTTTGATTTGTTTTAATGTTTATTTTTGAGACAGGGAGAGCATGAACAGGGGAGGAGCAGAGAGAGAGGGAGACACAGAATCTGAAGCAGGCTCCAGTCTCTGAGTAGTCAGCACAGAGCCCAACGTGGGGCTTGAACTCATGAATGGTGAGATCATGATGGGAGCCAAAGTCGGATGCTTAACTGACTGAGCCATTCAGGCACTTCAGATGTTGAATAAATGTTTGAAGGTAGAGTGACTGAATATAAATGAATGAGTCTGGCTAAATGGGGCCAGATAAAAACAACTACAGCAAAACACAGACCTAAAATTTAAATGCTGAACTTTGGAATCTAAAATAAATTTTAAAATAAAGTCTACCTGTTAAACTAATGATCGATGAACTTGATTTTGTGATTACTGTGCTCTCCATCCCACTCTCTTCAGTTCTAGTTCTTAATGTTTTTTTTTCTGTGATAATTTTATACATAAAAACAAATGAGTTATCCCTAAATTTTTCCTTATAGAGAATAACTTAGGGCAAAGAACCCCATGATACATACAAGTTTTAGAAAAAAACTTTTTTTTTTTTTGCCCTTTGTATCTTTTGGTGTCTTTTAAAATATGCTTCACACATCTAGAACAATTTAGGAGCATGATGAATAAAACTATTCACATATCCTAGGACCCTAATATAACCTTAGGTGGTTTGAATTTCATTTTTATTTTTGCTACAATACGCACTCCATGTGTATCTTTTGTGTTTCCAAATATTGAAATCAGAATATATATGTCCATACTGGTTAGGGAAATATGGGAATCTGTAACTTTATAGTATTTCCAGACAATGAATATACAGTATATTTTGCATGTAATTTTTACCTCCTTCCATCAAGTGTAACAATATGTTGAATTTGCCATGGGCCTTTAAAGCTTCCATGTTGTGAAGAGCTCTGCATGAAATTTTAAAGAGACTGGACCTTTCATCTTCGCAGCAGCAGGGGCACCTCACTATAGGGACAAGAAAGGGAGAGAGAGAGACAGAACATTTCTGAAGCAATAGCAAAAAATAACAGCAGAAGCAATTATTTCATCAAAGGTTGATTTTTTTTTTATTCCCTATTTTTTTTTCTTCAAATTTCTTAGCTGGAGATTGTCTGCTGTATTGCCTTCGTCTCCTGGTATATGTTTAATTTGTAGGTTTTACATGGTCAAAATGGGGAAAATTTCATAGATGAAAAGACGTTTGTTTTAGAAGGTGATGTTTTTTTGATAATACCATTTAAATGAATATGCAAAGGATCTGCATGTTAGGAGTGATGCAAAGAACTAAATTCAGCATTCCCTAGAGTTCTTAGTCTATCTCCTTGGGGATGTGAATGATGCAGATGTATTTTCTTTGCCACTTTTTTCCTTTTTCTCCCATAAACATTAGCACAAACTTTGACTGCTCTGGGAGTGTAAGAGAATTTTCTCTCTTCATCACTGTGGCTAGTATCAATAATGCTTTTTCCTTATTGGGGGTGGGTCTGGACACTCCTGGCTGTGGTGTTAATGGGTCCGAACTTGTGGCATGGAACATCACCCTGCTATCAGTGAGGATAACCAAACATGGGCCACCATTTTCTTCACTGTCTGGAGAAATCATCACAATGAAATGCCGGGCTTCCCCAAGAGCAGGATCCAAACCTGTCACTCAAATGAAGCTCCCAAGAGCTGCGTTTGGATTTGGGAGGCTCATGTCTCCTTCCAGGTGTTAAATTTGATCTTGTCTCTGTTCTCTTAATTTGGTTTAGTCTCGCATGACCTGCTCAAACTTCTTTCTCCATTTTGTTTCTCTTCTCTTAGATGTTCTCCTCTTGTCTTGTCTTGTCTTGTCTTGTCTTGTCTTGTCTTGTCTTCTCTAGGATGTTGAGAGTATTGATTATTTGCTTGGGTTTTGAGGTCTCTAGAGGAAACCCCTTTCTCCTATGTAAGTTTTCTGTTGCTGCTTTAACAAATTACTACTAACTTACTGGCTTAAAAAACCCACAAATTTTATTCTTAGAGTTCTGGAGGTCAGGCATCTGAACAGCATCTTGTGGGGGCTAATGGTGTTGGCAGGGCTGTGTATCCTTCTGGAGGCTTCTGGAGAGAGTCTTTATTTGTGTTTTCTGTATTGTAGTGACTATATTCCTTGGCTCATGGCCCCGTCCTCCATCTTCAAAGTACATCACTGTAACTCTGCTTCCATTATCTTATTTAATTCTGGAGATTTTTTTTTTTTTTTTTTTTTTTTTTTACTTAACCAGATCTCTGAAGTCTCTGTTACCATGTAAGGTAACCTACTCACAGGTTCTGGGGATTGAGACATGGACATCTTGAGGAGAGGGATTACTTAGTCCATCCCCTTCCAACATGATGCTACAAAACATTTTTGTAATTTCCACCCGGCTTCTTTCCATTTGTGGGTACACACTTCATTCCATCCTTAGTGGCAACAACTGTGAACTTGTTGAATGCACAAGAGAGAGGAGTTAACTTCTCACCTTTGCCAGAGTTCTTATTAAGTGTCAGAACAGGGATCAGCTTCAGGGAAATAAACTTCTTTCAGAGGTGGCTCCCTAGGCAATTGGAGATGTCTTGTCCTTTTTTTAAAAAATGTTTTTCTTAACATTTATTCATTTTTGAGAGACAGAGTAGGAGTGGGGAAGGGGCAGAGAGAGAGGCAGACACAAAATCTGAAGCAGGCTCCTGGCTCTGAGCTGTCAGCACAGAGCCCGACGTGGGGCTCCAACTCACGAACTGCGAGATCATGACCTGAGCCGAATTCGGATGCTTAACTGACTGAGCCACCCAGGTGCCCTGTCTTGTCCTTGTTTTTAAGAAGATTGTGGATGAGACAGATTTTTAGGGCCCATTGCTTTAGGTTCATCCTGATGTGTGGAAGTACAAGTAGGTTAGAATCCCAGCTATTTTAGACTTTGAGTGGGTGGAGATAATGCTTTGATTTTCTAAATATCTCTCGTCATTTTTTGGACAATCCTTCTCTGACCAACTGTTGACAGTTTTAGGAAGATCTCTCCCTTCTTTGTCAAACATAGTGTATCCTCTGTTCCCCTAGCACTTTGTGTATTCTTCCATTATAACCCCATTCTTAGGACTGTAATTATTTGTCTTTGTTTCCTAACAAATGGACTTGTTTAAAGGAAGGAATTCTGCCCTATCTACCTTTGTATTTCCTCTACTACAGTGGTGCTGGGGACAGAATGAGCTCCTAGTATATGTTTTTATGCTTGAGTAAATTACTGAATAACCCTGTAGAGTGAGGCCCAAACAGAAAGAAAATCACCCAAACCTTCTTTAGTCCCCCCATCTACCCTGTTCACTCTCCTTATTTCCTGCTTGCTTCATGCTTTTCCTCTGTTGTACTGCTTTCTGTTCTGCAAATCACTTCCCATCTCCTCTTCAAATCTTTGTTGCCACTATGATGCTAGGTACACTGACATTTGGCAAGATTTACTCTGTGCTAGCCTCCATACATAGCACTTTACAGACCTTTAATCCTCACAGTATTCCTATGTGATTGTCATTTTACCTAGTAAATCAAAATGGTTAGAGATGGTTAGGGAGGGTATGTAATGCCTGAGACCACAGCTCATGAGTAGCTCTGGACCCCATATTGAAACTACCATGGCCTCTTGATGGAGGCTTCCACTCAAAAGGAGTTGCTTAGTATTTCCAGAAAACTCTGCATTCTCTTTGTGCCCATGATAATGCCTAAAAAATACAACTATTTAAAACCCTCACCCAAACTTCAATCTTAATTATGAGGGCTCTTCTACAGTTTTAAGTCAGACCCTTCAGCAAATACTGGATAGAGTCACTCTGGAGAACTCCTTGGAATCCATTGCCAGCCACATACCTCGATCAACCACAGCCATGAATGCCTGTGAACTGATTTCCAAAGAAACAATAGTCATTACTTGACTAAAAGGCATCAATCATCTCTTCCTTCTCTCTCTTTTTTCTTACTGTTTACTTATTTTGAGAGAGAGACAGAGTATGAATGGGGGGGGGGGTGGGCAGAGAGAGAGGGAGACACATTATCTGAAGCAGGCTTCAGGCTCTGAGCTGTTAGCGCAGACCCCGACGTGGGGCTTGAACTCAGGAACTGTGAAATCATGACCTGAGCCAAAGTTGTATGCTTAAACAACTGAGCCACCCAGGCGCTCCAATCATGTCTTCCTTCTATGTCACCAGTGGTCACACATTTTGTGTAAAGCAGTGGAATCCATTCTTCAAAAAAAAAAAAAAAAAAAAAAAAACAAAACTTTAGACCCCCCCAGTATATAAAACTGATAGAAATGTCCATGAGTTTCCTGTGTGTTCTGTCGGAATTGTTTCATGAATCCACTCCTTCGGCTTAAGGACACAGTACTCTTGGCTGCAACTTCTCTTATTTCACTTGCCCCATTTCTTCATTATTTCTGGGTCTGTGGGGAGAATCCAGTTGACCTAGGTTTGTGATAGATTTGTGATGTATCTTCTTCAACAACGCCTGGGTGAATTCAAAACAGGCCTAAAACAGCATGGCAAAAGATGGTGGAAATAGACCATAGAGGTTCCAAATAGTGGGGGAAAACTTACCTACAACACATGGAGGAACAACAGTTCATTTTTTAAGAGTTCTTCTGAGGTGATATTGCCTTGCTATATATTCGAGGCCCTGACCTTTATCCTGACAGTAGAAAAAATTGATTTCGTGTGTAAATTTTGTGTCCTAGTTGGCCTGCTACTTGAACCAAATGGATCCTTGGATCAGAGTCACTGTTGCACAGGAAGTATTTGAATAGGTACCATTATCCCCTATGCTTCTCTGAAACCCTTTGTTCTGTGCTCCCATGGCTGAGCAGTGCTGGTTTTAATTGATACATTTTATCCTTGGCTGCACTGATACATATAGCAGGGATGTAGTCCAGTATTGCTGACCCAGAGGCGTTTTTTGTCCATTACCAGAGATAGCATATGTTAGTTAAAGACATTGGTGTTGAGTTAAACCAGGGTGGGTTCACGTCCCTGGCACTGCCTTATATAAGCTACATGACCCTTGGTCATTTCCTTAATCTGTCCAAGTTCATTTTCCCTTCAATAAATTAAAAACAACTAAGGGTTGTGAGGATTAACTGAGATACACTGTGTGAAAAGTCATCGTGCTTGGCATAGGAGATGGTGTGGTGATGAATAATGGCTAACTTTATTAAGAGTATTTCAGGTGACAGTTCTTTCTCCTCTGATCCAGTTTGTATCAATGTTCACGTTTAACTTCCAGAGGCTCATGTTGTCTTCCTTCATTCCAGATTCCCAGAGGTTGCTCTGTGGGGTTCCTCGAGGCCAAGTACAAGGTTCCCAGTGCAGCTAACTGCTTGATAGTCTCCTCTGCCACTGAAGAAGTCATGCTACGAGGGTACCCCGTGCTAGTCCCGGCTCCCACCTGTGTGCTATGCCGGCCACTCCACCGCTTTGAACCAGGGTGAAAGCGAAAGCTTCCTCCAGGAAGGCACAGCTCTGTTTGACTCATGTGAATCCACCTATGCTCTGCCCCCTTCTGCTGCCCAGGTATGTGTACTGTAAATACATCTTACACCAATCACGTAAGTCAGTGCTTTTGGGAAATTCAAATGATACATGAGTGAATTGTCTTCTTCCATTCTCCCAACCACACTAATTGTGGCTATTTATTTAAAGTTCTTATTTGAGAGAGAGCTAGAGCGTGCATGTGTATGTGTGAGTTGGGGAGGGGTGAGAGAGAGGGAGAGAATCACAAGCAGGCTCTGCTGTCAGTGTGGAGCCCGACGTGGGGCTTGGTGTCAAAAACTGTGAGATCATGATCTGAGCCAAAATCAAGAGTCAGACCCTTATCTGACTGAGCCACCCAGGTGCCCCTAATAGTGGCTTTTTAAGTGTATCTCATTCTGGCCTTCTTTCTGTGCATTTATGTACTTATTTTTAAAACAGGATATTGCACTATTCTTTGGCAACCTCCTTCTAAACTTACCATTTCTTGTTTTTAATTCTATTATTTTAAGTTTGTTTATTTATTTTGAGAGGGAGAGTGAGAGTAATCAGGTGAGGGGCAGAGAGAGAGGTAGAGAATCCTGAGCAGGCTCCATGCTGTCACTACAAATCCCCTCGCGGGCCTCAAACTCACAAACTGTGAGATCATTACCCGAGCCCAAACCGAGAGTCAGAGGCTTAACTGACTGAGCCACGCAGGTACCCCTAAACTTAAAACTTCATAATCTTTTCATGTCAGTGCATAGAACCGACAGATTTGTGAGATTCTCCCCAAATTTTTGTGTAGTTTCCAGGGATGGATGTATCCATATTTGCCTGGAGAGTATTGATACAGCTGTCCAGTTTAATCCTAAAAATCCAAAATGTTCAGTTTCAGTGAACATTTTGTGTTCAAAAGGCATATGCCCCATTAACATTTTGCTAGATGCTTCCCGACTGTACTTCTAAAAGCTGTGCTGTTTTGTACTCCTATCAAGGTGTAAGACACCCTATTTCCATATATAGTCATCAATCCTGGATCTTATTTAATCTTGTTAATTATTGATGATTTGATGGATAAACGTCTCCTAATATTATTTTACATTTTCTGATTATCTGTGAGACAAGGCATATTTTCACAGGTTTGTTTTCCTTTGTACTTCACAATACGTGAATTTCTATTTTCTCAGTTTTATTTTCGGTTGTTTGTCTTTTTCTGTCACTTTGTGAGAGCTCTTTGTATATTATGGACTTTAGCTCTTAAATACATCATGATTATTTTCTCTTAATGGTGTTTTTATGTTTTGATGCGGGTAGAAGTGTTAAATTTTATCTAGTTTTAGTGTTCTTACTATGAAATTATATTTCATAGGCTAACGCGAAAAGTAAAAAATTTCTTGTGTGGAGAAATAGGCTAGTATTATTGACCTGTTACAAATAAGGTAAGTATAGCTTACGAAATTTAAAGGCCTTGTAAAATTCATCTATTTTCAAATCAAACCAACAAGTATTTATTTAATACCTACTATGTGTTTAGTGTGTGGGAAAATTAAATACAAAGCATTGGGGGGTGGGGTGAGGGGAAAAAATACAGAGCATTGTTTCTCCCTTTAGGGCATTTGTATGTAAATCACAAATACTTAGATACACCTTATAAAATCATTTGGGGGCATTATTTAGCTATAATAAAGGCTGGTAAAGGCTATAAACATAGTCCGACACTTGAAGTTTAGAGTCTGGGGAAGATTCAGTTAGGAGGTTACAGGACCTGTAGGCGTTACTTATTTGTACATAACAAACAACTCCAAAGCTTCGTGGCCTAAAAAATACCTATTTGATTAAGCTCATAATATGGCAGGTTGCCCATGTTGATTGGGTTAAACTGGGTAGTTGTGGTGGTGGTAGGACAAGCTTGGCCCATCTTGGCTGGGCTTGCTTATGCATTTATAGTGAACTGCTAGATTGTCTGGGCTTACTGGTTTATGATGGCCACATCTGGGACAGCCAGGATGACTGTGGCTGTTTCCTGCATGGCTTCCCAGTGTCTAACAGGCTAGCCTGGTCTGTTCCCACGGTGGGCACGGGGTTGCAAGAGTTGAAGATTGGAACCTGCAAGGCCTTTTGAGACTTAGGCTTGGGATTGGTATATTGCCATTTTCCTGCATTCTCTTGGTCAAAGTTACAAGAACATTCCAGATTCATGGGGTAGAAAAAAAGGCTGTATCTCCTGATGGGAGGTGCTAAAATATCATGGCCACTTTTGTGGTCCACAAAGAACTCCAATTCAGACTCATGTTTGATGAGTGATTTTAATTCTTGTAAGTATGTATGATGCTCATGCTCAAAATCTATCTTTGACAAGGCCAGATAGAAATGCAAATAGCAATAGAGTAGAAGTCTGAATATGAATGACTTTTTTTTCTTTTTTTTGGTCAAATTTGTATTGACTTTTTGGGAAAACTTACTGTTTTAAAGAGGATGATGAGGAATGGTGATATGTATTTCTAGACTAACCAGAATGAGGTATTGTATATGATAATCTTGTCCCCCTGATCTCCTTTTTTTTTTTTTTTTTAATTTTTAAAAAGTGTTTATTCATTTTTGAGAGACAGCATGAGCAGGGGAGGGGCAGAGAGAGGGAGACACAGAATCTGAAGCAGGCTCCAGGCTCTGAGCTATCAGCACTTTTTTAATTATTAAAAAATGTTTATTCATTTTTGAGAGACAGAGACAGAGCATGAGCAGGGGAGGGGCAGAGAGAGAGACACACAGAATCCGAAGCAGGCTCCAGGCTCTAAGCTGTCAGCACAGAGCCCGATGCGGGGCTCAAACTCCCAAACAGTGAGCTCATGACCTGAGCGGGAGTCAAATGCTTAACTGACTTGAGCTACCCAGGCACCCTGCCCTGACCTCCTTTTTAAAAACACATCCTGGTAGGATGAAGGAGATGTCATACTTAGATCTGGCAGTGAATGCCATGATCATGAATACAAAGCATTAACTACAAAAGCTACACATGACATTTCTACAATTTAAAAGAGTCAGCTTCTACTCTTGATTTTTGGTATTCATCTCTGTTTTCAAATTAGTTGAATTTGTAATTTCTGTTTTAAAAGATTAGTATAATTGCTCTTACTTGGGTCTAGAATTAAGTTCTAGAAATTAGATCAATTTTTGTGTATAGATTTGGACGTAAGGGGGAAGTGGCCAATAAGTCCTTTCTGTAAGTTTCTCTCCCTTCTAGGGATCATGATACCTACTTGGTTCAGGCATAGCCAAATTCAACTGCTGGTTCATGTCTTAGTTTATAAAATAATCGTTTCTTGGCTGGACTCAAACTCGGAATGAAGCATGACTGATAATGAGGTGTGATCTAAAATATTGTATAAAAAGATGGTACTTTAAAAAGACTAAAGGTTATTCTGCATTATTATAATTTCTTCCTTTCTTCGGGAGCTGAGACCCCTTGATTTCTTTATATTTACACATAAAAGCCCAATTCCCCTCTGATTCTTATGCATGTGCAAAATGATGCTGGTTACAATAAACCTGCTGTTCAGTAGAGGAATGGTGCATCATGGCAGAATTGTCCATGAATGCTATAGCCAGAACCTTGTTTGATTTAGCATATCTGCTAAATTAAGGCACCCTACAGAGATGTATAAGGCTAGAGCTTTCAGCAGTCCATACTATCTTTATTGAGAGACCTATTTATATCTTCCAGACGAGTAATAAATCACTCGGTAGGGTTTTTCTTTGGGGGAGATGTCGTGCGTTCATAGAGAATCTTTTTGTAGTTCCAGGAACCGCAAAACATGGGCACAATTAAAATGCTGATTTAATTTATTATATTGAGGCATGGAAGGAGAATGTTTAAATGATGTTGACAGGGCCAGGATTTCAGAACCACCTTTTTAAAAATAGAAAACACATGCCTACCCCTTAAATTAAATTATATTAATAACATGTTTCTGTAAGTTGCTTGGAAGCAAAATAAAGCTCTTGACATTAATTAAAATTTGAAGATGTATCATTTATTGTTAATGTGCAGTCTTTGTTAGGGGAGATACATTTCATCGGGATCTATTTATGAAAATTAAATGGGGGAAAATTGCCTATTGAGCAAATGTCGCTTAATAAGGCCTCTTTTCTTAGAAATGTGAATTCTTAAGTAACTAAAATGTTTTAATATGCCAATAATGGTTTCTATTTTTGATCTCTCAAATTGCCTTTGTTACTTGAATTTAGATATTTCCACACAGAATGCTATTGTCATTGGGCTTGTAAACTCTAAAAACTAGGATGGATTTCATATATTTTTGGGTGTTGGGTAACATGTATTTGCAAAGAAAAATTCATCTGAAATCAATATGGTTAGGTATTTGGAACTCCTCCAAATACCTCAGCAGGACCAGAGGCCAAAGGGTCCCATTAGCAGCGTCTAACTAGCTCTCTCTAATGACTGCTGTGTTATGTGTCTTGAAACGATCCTGTCTTGGTTTCACACAAACTGGAAAGTGCCGTGAGATAATGGGATAGTTGTTTGCCCTGCCATTCCACAGCAAAGGGGAGCTAATAGAGTTGCCTCTGTGCAGACCTCACATGCAGATCGTATTCTGAAAAGTGACATACTTCTACTGTCTGGGGGGAAAGGTGGTTTGTTATACTGGTTTACATTTTGTTTTCTTCTGGCACTGGGACAGAAGCATTTGACTTGGGCTTTCAAAGTGGACAGCAAATGAAATTCTTAGATAATGTTAAAATGACGTGTTGGTCAGTGAGTGCCATAAGCCATAAGTGGTGCATGTCGTCCCTTACCACGTTACTGCCTTTTTTGTGTACCTGGATAGCGCAGTTACAGACTAGGAATTAACCAACCCCTGTTGGTCTTGATAATTTTGGTGATAGTAGCACAAATTGGAAGAAATGGAGTAGTTAATCTAAGTGTGTTTTTCCACTGGTTAAAATTCACGCAGTCACAAGGAAGTCAATAGTTATTTTATGAACACTTATGTGGTGTGAGTTTTTTTTCTTCTGGGAAATGTTCCTATTTTTGTGGAAAAAAACTCCTTGACTTAGGTACTAAATAACAAACCATTGTTGACATTTTTTTTTTCCCTCCCTTTACTTACTTTCCACATCGATTTAATTACCAATTCCTGTGGCTTCTACCTTTTAATATCTGAATGTTAGACTCTGCCCCACCTTCCCAACAGGCTCCCAAACTGCCATCACTGCAAATACTGATTTGTTTATCTGTCTGCCCTACTAGGCTGTAAACTATTTGAGGACATGAATCACATTTTATTTGACTTGGCCACAGTGTCTGGCACATACTAAGTAACCAGTATGTATTTGATATATAAATGAAGGCTTTTATGTAAACAATTCAGTCATTCTCAACTGGCGGTGGGGTGACCTTGCGCCACCCCCCCCCCCCAAAAGACATTTGGCAATGTCTTGAGACACGTCTAATTGTTACAACTGTGGAGTGTGTGTGTATGTGTACACCCTCCTGGCTGTCTGGTAGGTAGAGGTCAGGTATGTTGCTGAATATCCTGCAATGCGCACAATTGCAGCAAAGAATTATCAGGCCTGTAATGTCAGTGTCAAGGTTGAGAAATGCTGGCGTAATTTAGTTTTCAAAATCTCTTTCTCAAGTAGATGGACACATAGTACAAGTTTATCTAGATAGGAGAAAACACACTTGGAGAGACTAAATTACTATTCCAAATCCACCCAGTTTAAGATAATGATAGAATCAGGAAGTGAACCTTGGGCCCAGGACTCCATATCTAGATAATGACTATATTGTTTCAATTATTTAGATGTTTATTGTGATTTTTAACTTTAATTACCTGAACAATTGCCTTAGATTTTAGCCTTTGGAAATCTGTCCGTATTTCACTTGCCAGTAATAATCAATATTAAGGCACGAGCTATTTGTGTGCTCCTTTGAAAGTTAGCTCTCATGCAGATTCCTTTAGATCTTGTAAAAACAAAACAAAACAACTTGAATTTCCTAGGTTTATAACTTGCAACAGAGAGTAAGTTTCTTTAGCAGAGGGACTCAATCTACACGTGGATCTTAACATAGTTCTGAAAGATTAATAATATTAAGTATTTTGACATCTCTAAAATTAAGACCTGGAATATCTTAATTGGCCGTTAGGTATGTTGAGCTCATTCCTGATTAATTTCCGGTAAATGAGGTATGTGTATACATTATAATTACACTGAACACGACTACTTCAAGTACCTGAATTTATGTAGCACCTGAGTTAGAAGTGTGAAAGAAACTTCCGGTGTGCCTGTACCCTGACCACTGTATATTGTTGAGCCATTGCCTTTCTAGAAATAGCAGAGATAGAACATGAAAGATGCAAATTGAGAAAGTATATTGTTCAAAGGGAAAAAATAGTTCCTTTAATCACAGGAGATAAGTTCTGGTGTGCAAGGGTATTTCCAGGGTACAAGACTTTGAGAGAGAAACAAAGATGTTTAAGATCCATTCCCTCTCCTTAAGGAGTGTGGAATCAGTAGGTGAGATTATGTGTGTATAAAACTAGTAAGACAAGATAGTATGAGAGTCAAAGGAATGGAATTGGCAGGTAATACAGATAGATGCCAAGTATTTCATAATGGTTAAGTCTGGGAAGGAAATTAACCAGTAAAAGATAAGTATCTCTCACTTGGAATCTTTCCAAGTTAGGAAATTTAAACTTTGAGCATTGGTTAAAACAATATTTCATAGTAAATTATTCTCAATAGTTCTTGCTTTTTTATATTGACAAAATAAAACTCATCTGAAATCTCCACATCTTGATATCTAGATGTTATTCAAAAAGTAAATATCTTTACGGAAAGATTTTATTTACTATTTAAAATTTTTTTCCTTCTACCTATTCCTGATAGTTGTAGGAGCTGATGTTTTTTTCTGGGCTCCTTAGGGCTTTGTGCCACATGGCAAGAGGATTATAAGCATTTTCTCTATACAATTCCTTAAAGTCACTTGAAGTAGAATTTAAAGAATATTTAGAAGAAAATAAGAAACACTTGTATTTACATCCTGCCTTTGAATGTCATCCTTGACTTTGCATGTAATCCTTCAAAGTTGGGATGGGTGGCTGTTGAAGAACTGCTGAGTCAAAATGATGAAAAGCTAGTCTTCAAGTCAGATTTAAGTATACATTTTCAAAATGACAAAGGAATATTCACAGGACAAAATTCTACTTGAGACTGTAGTAGAGAGGAAAGTGTTTGAGAATCATTCTAGTGAGAGGAAGAAGAAGGAGAATTGTTAATTGACAGTACTTGTGCTTCATCTTGTAAAATCCAAATTAAATTAGTATTAGATTGAACTGTTTTGGCCAATACTTAGCAATTTCATGATTTAGCCTAGCAATGGCTAAATAGAATGGAAATTGAGGACACTCCAATTTTGAAATGAGCAATGGAAGAAACTTTATGAATACATTAATGAAACACAATATACATTAACAAGAATATCAAATTTGTGGAAAAAATGTATGCCATCCAAGAATATCAACAGAAGACACCAAGTAGTTACACTTTCCATCTGATTCAGAGCAGAAGATGATGGTAGTTCATGTAAAAATTGTAAATTTGAGAAATCTCAGTGGAATGTAGAAAAAAACGGGTAAGTTGGTGATTTTTATCCCCAAATCTTAAAAAAAAAAATCAATCCAGCTTGTTGCAAATTCTGCATTTAGCAGGAGTGTTTGAACATACTATTCAAAACAAAATGAAACAGACCTTGAGGTAATGTTATTTTTATATTGAGATATACAAATAATTTTTAGCTTATGAAATATGGCAGCTGAAAGGATTAATTTCAAATTTCAAACATGTCTAAATTGTAAATAGTAGAAACTGTGGTTTCCAGATCATTTGAAATCATTTATGTGACTGAATAGAGGAACACACTATCTCCTGTTAAGTAGAACTGGTGTCAGGCATAACTGTGAAGTAGCCAAAAGTTGTTTTACATTTTGTTCCAGACTTTTTATGTTGTGCAGTGTCTGCTTATGCCAAAACCTATTTTCAGAAAAAGCTCCTAACTCATTCACAGCAGAGTAAAATGTCAAAGGTTTAGTTTACAACTGCTTGCTGAAAAAGATGGTGAAGAGACAAGAAGGTATATATTACAAAACCTTCATAGAAGTTGAATGTACAATGGTTGCTTGGTAGAAGGAAAGGAGGGAAGAAGAGGGGTAGGTATGGATATGAAACTTAAAAGGCTGCTGTGAGGTAATGTACATCAAATGTAGCACAGAACATGGTACCTAATAGAATGTAATCGGCACAGATAATAAGAGCTATAATTACAATAATGGGTGAGAGGGATTCAGTGTATGACTCCCAAATTAAGAATAGATAAGTGGTAGATCTCGAAGAAGGACATAATAGTTTGTAAGGGAAAAACAAAACAAAACAAAAAACAAAAACAAAACCAACACCAAAAACTGAATCAGGCTTTCCAAAAATGGAATGAGCCAACCCAAAAGAAATTTCATAATCATTGCAGTGGTTGTATACAATTCAGATCTGTCACTCCCAAATCTGGTCACACATGAGAGAACCTGGGGGAGAGGCTTGTTGAAAGTACTCCAGTGGTTCTGGCTAGGGCTTAGAATCTGTATTTTTTCAACACCTGAGGTACTTCTGATGTTAGCTGGTCCATGAACGTTTGGATATGACTGATTTCCATGACTCCTTGATGCACCCATTGTGCAGGAATTTAGTCATTGGATAGAATATTGGAGACAAATTCAGTTACATTTCATTAAACCTATTTTCAGGGTGTTTTTAGAATGTATGATCCCTGCCCTCCGTGAGATGTTTGGTTAAGAACATTCTCAAAAGCACAATAAAGTTGAAAGAATTTTACAGAGAACACCCATATACCTACTACTTAATTGCTCTTATTAACGACATTTTGCTTTACTCATTTTTATCCTGTTTCTTTTGATGTAAAGCTTATATACGATGGAATGCACAAGCTTAAGTTTACCATTCTGTCACAGGTGCATGCACTTACATATCCAAAACCCCTTTCAAAATGTAGTCCATTATTGCCGTGCAGCGTTAGTGGTATAGTGGTGAGCATAGCTACCTTCCAAAATGTTAGTCCATTATCATTTCAGGCAGGTTCCAGGCAGACTCCAACTCAGATCATTTCCCTACCCCAATCAGGGAACCACTGTTGTGGTTGTTTTCCACTATAGATTAGTTTTGCCTAGTCTTGATCCTCATATAAATTGAATCAAAAAATGTCTTTTGTGTAAGCATTATTTCACTGAACATGTGTTCTAAGATTCATCCATGTTTATCATTTATTGCTGAGAACTGAATATTTCTTATTGTTTGTGGTGAGGCAGGCAAAGTGTTGATGTTGGGTTCACAGTGGGGGAACAAAAGCACCCTTGATCCCTCCTTTGGTGCCCACAATTCAGAGGGGAAGACCTTCAAGATTCCTTCCAAACCTTTAGATGTGTGCTATCAGAGACAGCTTATATGCAAGTAAATCATGAACCTTTTAGGAGGCCTCTAGTCAAGCAGCTAAGGATATCTAGACTTGAATGTTTTAGTTTTCCTGATTTCCTGTTCCTTCTCAATTACAGAGGGAACTAAATTAGACAGCTGAAAATCTGGTTCACCAGTGAATAATCATAGTTCTGTCTATATGTATTTTTATGGACAGTTTCTATATGTCCAAAGAAAGGCAGAAGCCTATAGACTTAATGCATCTCTATGGAGAACAAACGGGAGGCAGTATTTGATCAGGTTTTTCTTAGCAAAGTGAAGTAAAGTTGGGGTAATTATTGAGAGTTTCCTAAATTAATAAAATTGTAAACGATGTAAGTAATTGAGAACCAAATGGTCCAAATAATGATTTACCTTAGAAACTCATACTTGAAGCTTTCTTGTTGGAAGTTTATAGATTCTGAAAATACGAGTAGATCAAAGAAGAAAGTGATATTAGGCTGTGAATATAGGTTTTGTGTGGATGTTGTTGAAATAGAAATCATGAACTATGGGGAAGTACTGTCCATGATAGTGTTTATGTGTGAGGCAGAATATGCCTTCCCCAGTTTAATCCATGTGAAGGCATTGCTAGGACAAGGACCCTGGAGTCTTGATTAGGAAGGATGAAAATAAGCATCGAAACAAACGGGTGAGGTTGATGAAGGTAAGAAAATTAAGAGGCGAGATGTATATAAAGTATATATCAAGTTGGGCCACTAAGGAGGACGTTTGAGATGGAGATACAGTTGATCTTCATTCATAAATATGGAATCTGCAAATAATTTGCCTACTTGGTAAAACTTACTTACAACCCCCAAATCATTATTTGTAGTACTTGTGCAGCTATTTGTGGACATGCTCAGAATGAGGAAAAATTTGAGTTACCCTATGAGTTCCCAGCTAAGGTAGAATTAGGTGATGGTCTACCTTTGTCTTTCAATGCTAATAGTGTAGGTGTGTGTGTTTATGCACACATGGACTCTTTAGGGCCACATTTGTCACATTTTTGTGCTTTTTGTTGGTGACTTGTGTTCTTTAAAATGTGCCTCCCCCCCCCCCGCCCAGGTGTAATGCTGATGCACTGTCTCATGTTCCAGCCTAAGTAAGCACAAGAAGGCTGTGATGTGCCTTACAGAAAAAAAAAAAAATGTTAGATAACCTTCATTCAGGCATGAGTTACAGTGCTGTTGGCTGTGAGTTTAATGACTCAACAATATATATTAAATAGGGTGTCCTAAAACAGAAAGAAAACAAGGTTGTACATTGTTGGTGAAACAGTTGTGGCCAGAAGTTCTCAACTCTATATTTCCCTTATGAGCAATGGTTTGGTAATTGAATATTTGCAGTAACTTCATAGAATATAACTACCATGCATAATGAGAATCAACTATAATACCTTGGGTCAGTCAAAGAAATAGAGTGGATGTTTTAATGTTTTTCATCTTTTAACCTCAGACCCTTGGAGTTTCCTCAGAAGCATTTATTTTCAAGAGCACCTGGCAAATCCTAGTCTTTAGAGTGGTACTAGTTTTTATGAAATAATTACTATATTTGTATGGGAAATCAGGCTGAATATTCCATTTATTTAAACATTCTGCTAAAATAATAAGTTTGGAATTATGGTCTTTGATTTCATAGACATTTATTGTGTGAAAATTCGCTCCATTTCACTTAAATTATAATTCTGGTAAAAGAATTATTTATAAACCTGGTAATAACACCTTATTACTTTGGCTTTATGTAGACATTTGTTTATATTCAGACCTTTTTAAGATTACTCCTTGTCTAGAACCTACTCCTGGGGCTGGAATTAGAACCTGGTATGCAATTTACAAGGAAGGTTCTAGAAAGCCTGTCTGAACAAATACAGTAGTAGTGCTTGGAGGAGAATAGATTGTAGCCTGGGGGATAAACTGATGGTGGAGGAACCAGAGAGCTAGAGAAATGGATCAGGAAACCTCAAATCTGACCATAGACTGGGACAGATGGGAAGCCAGAATGGTGAAGCTGACGTCTTCAGGGACCCAGCCGCTGAGAGCATTGGATGAACTTTTTTCAAGAGTTTGTCTATGTTATGTCTAGGTGTTTTTTCTTAATAATTTTTCCTTTTTCAAAATAGCTTGGCATATAGTTCTTTGGGATTTTTGGATCTGTGGTTTATTGGTTTTCATTAGTTTTGGAAAATTCTTGATTGTTTATACTTTCAAATATTTTTATCTTGATTCTTGGACTTCAGTTACACATGGGTTAAGCCATTTGATACTACATCTTTTTTTTTTCTCTTTTTAAATTCCATTGCTTCATGGACATTTCCCATCTGTTCATGCATGTTATTCATCTTTTCCTCTAGGTCCTTTAATATATTCATTGCTATTTAAAAAAAAATATTTACTTTTGAGACACAGCATGAGTGCAGGAGGAGCAGAGATAGAGGGGGACAGAGGATCCAAAGCAGGCCCTGGAGTGACAGCTTCAGCAGTGGCAGTAGCAAGCCCAATGTAGGGTTCAAACCCCTGAACTGCAAGATCACTACCTGAGTCCAACTCAGATGCTCAACTGACTGAGCCAACCCAACGTCACTAATCATAGTTATTTTTAAATCCCTGTTGGATAGTTTTAACATCTAATTCATCTTTGTGCTTGTTCCTCTTGATTGGTTTAATCATTTGACAATAGTTTACTTTATCTTGCTTTTTTGTAGGTCTTAGACTTTTTATCAAATGCTACACATTATGTGTAGAAGATTCGAAGACACTGTGTTAAATAGTATTTTTGCCTCATAGTAGGCATACTTGTCTTCTTTCATGACATTTGTGTGGATTTTCAATCAATCTATTCAAGGCCTGAGGTGGATTTTGTTTTAGCTGTTGCTGTGGTTACTTTCAGTTGACCACAGGCTTCAAATTACCCCTCTGGTGGCTGCTGTTATTTTGTGTTTAGAGTCAGGCATAGGGTGCTGGGAGGCTTTTCTCAATATTCTTATCCTACCCTACCTGCTTGAGCCACAGAAGGAACCTCTCCCTGTGATGAGGGAGCATGGGGCAAGTTGAGGGCAAACTAGAGGGTAACAGCACCCCCCTGCCCCTGCCTCCCACCGTGGAACATGTATGATATTTCTTGGACATTCTCAGCTGCCCCCAAATGGGAAAGGACAAAAAACAAATGGTCAAACTGATAAGAGTCTCCACCAGTTTACCAGAAAAAGGCAATCCCATCAATAGGCTAGGAACTCCCTACTGTCTTAATGTTAATGCTTTGTTAGGGTGAAAACCAACTTGAGCTTACCAATAGCTAGGCCTCCAGTAAGTCTTTAGTAAGTCTCTTTGGAACCTCCCTCTTGACTTTATCTCCACCCCTGCCTCCATAAACCACTCACCGCGCCCCCCCCCCCACACACACACTAACAGTGCAGCTCTTTCTGCCCTCTGTCCTGTCCCTGTCACCTTTTTGCACCAAGACCTCCTCAAGAATTCTTCCTTGGTTGTCGGCTCGGGACCCCACGAACCTCACTATCACCCCAAAACCTCATCACCTATGTTTTTGCCTTTCCCAATGAAAGGTTGCTGTTGCTTGTTAATGGATGTTGGGCTCCTGGTTGGGGCAGAAAGTTTTTGTGTTGGTCCAGCCTTGGTCTTAGGAAGCCCTGTGTGCCTGAGTCTTGGGGTAGTTTTCTCCGTGGGCATTCCTTCCTCTCTTTCTGGTGGCGGCTACCCTCTGTCTTGTGTCTGTGGTTGGCCTCAAGTAGGAGAAAATTTCTTGTCTCGCTCCTTGCAGGAGCTGACCTTTACTTGGTAACAGTCCAGAATCCTGGACCCAACAAAAATTTTGCCTGCCTCACTTCAGAGACCAGGTTTCTGCCTTTGCCCCTTTATCATAGGTGATGGATCTTTGCCTGGACTCTGAGTGTGACAGGTTTTGTTGTCCCTCCTGTAATGCCTTAAGGCTCTTGCTTCATAAGAGAAGAGTCCATTGGGTTTTCCATCTGCAGCAACAGAGATGTGCCCCTGAAGAAGGCTGTCCCTGTACCCAGTCTTTGTCATGAGTGTGAGTACCCAGAAGATGCTCATAGAACAGGAATTTTGAGTGGAAACCCTCCTTGTGTCTGGGCCTCCTACACTATTCCAAATGGGTATGCCAGCCCATACTTGCCCTTTATGAATGGGTTACAAATTTGGCTAGTTTCTTCTTACCTGTTTTTTTTTTTTTTAACGTTTATTTATTTTTGAGACTGAGAGAGACAGAGCATGAACGGGGGAGGGTCAGAGAGAGGGAGACACAGAATCCGAAACAATCTCCAGGCTCCGAGCTGTCAGCACAGAGCCTGACGTGGGGCTCGAACTCACGGACCGCAAGATCCTGACCTGAGCTGAAGTTGGCCACTCATTGGCCACTCAACCTACTGAGCCACCTAGGCGCCCCACTTCTTACCTGTTTGGATGATGACCACTTGTTTCTGCCTTGCTCAATGAAAGCCTAAACAGTTTATATGTCCAGTCTCTCTTTGGAAATGCTTGTCCCTTTTTGGAATTCAGGTTGCTTCATTGCATTAGGATTTTCGCTCTCTGATTGGCTCAAGCATTGCAAGAATTTTGTAGATAATTTGACTTTGTTGTTGTTAGAGTGGGAGCAATGTTCTTTCATGGCATTCAACATCTAGTAGAAAAGGGACTCTGAGTTTTTTACTTAATCTATGTGCATATGTATTACCATGCTAATTAAAACAAAATCTTGTGATCAACTAGAAAGCACAAAAAACACTTGAGAAACATAAGCATCCTTTTAATCTTTGCATCTGTAAGATAGTTTAAATACTTGAAAGAAGATTAATAGTGTTAACCTTGAACTTCCCTGAAGCTGTTTCCAAATCCTGAGTCCTGGTATCTTTGAATTCTAATCCGCTATTATCCCAGCTCCCTCCTCTCTCTTTCAGAGGAATCAAATAGGAGGATTGAGGCTGAATATCTCTTGTTACAAATGGGGCAAAAGTTCTAGAAGCTGTGAACAATGTAGGGGTTGAGAGGGACTATAGCAGCAATTAAAATGGGAACAGTGTGTGGAAAGGGGTAATAGAGAAGTAAGGAACAAAACAAGAGAAAAGTGACTGTTGTGGATAAAAATCAAGCCAGATCTCTATTAGAATCCTATATATTTTGTTAATTTTCTAAAGCTTTTCTCTTGTTAATTGTAAACACTTTTTACTTTTATAATTAGCATTGGAAAATTTGAACAGATTCCTGAACCTATGCAGACAATTTAATCTTCCATGTTACTTGAGAGTTAACTTCCATGTCTTTCTTTTTTTTTAATGTTTTTAAAGTTTATTTATTTTTAGAGAGAGAAAGAATGAATGAGCAGGGGAGGGGCAGAGGGAGAGGGAGACAGAGAATCCCAAGCAGGCTGTGTATCATCGGTGCAGAGCCCCACAAGGGGCTTGATCTCACAAACCGTGAGATCATGACCTAAACCAAAATCAAGAGTTGGATGCTTAACCAACTGAGTCACCCAGGTGCCCCTCTTTGTTTCTTTTTTTAAAGCAAGTATTACACGTTTGAAATTCCTTAGAAGCATGTATTGTGTTGTGTTCCAAAACTAGGGTTTTGTTTCTACTTGGATGTATGAAAAAGACTATTTCTTTGAAACTGAGAAGTACATTCTTTTTCACAATTTAATACATCTAAAATTGTGATGTTTTACAGTTGATAAACCATCATAACTTAATTGGAATTATATGTTTTTTCTTAGTAAATATCTAACAATTGATCACACCTTAGGCTTGAGGAAATCTATTACATAGGCAATTTCACAGGTTAAGAAACTAATGACCGTCTGATTTTTTTTTTTTTTTTTTTTTTTTTTTTTTTTTTTTGGTAGAAGTAGGTGGAACTTTCTTGACCTTTCCCAGATTGATTGACTTACAGGGTGATACATCCCTGTGTTAAAGAAGTTTAAAAACCTTATATTTGAATTGCAAAAAACGAACTAAATTACACAAACGTTGAACTGTGGTATAAAATGTAGTGTCTCTCTTTGTATAGATTTATACTGTTTTTATCTTCCCCTCTGGTTTCATTCTAATCATGATCTGTTTAGAAAGCCATTCATTCTTTCACTTTGTTTTCACTCTCCCTATTATTTTCACAGCAACTAGCTGCCTGTATTTATGTTCCGAAAAGGATCCTTCATGGAGAGCTGGTGCTCAAGTGAGCATTTGGTACTGCACTTCTCCCTTTTCTTTAAAGGGGACCTGGTCTAGAGGACACCATGGAAATGGTGGCAGAAGTTTATTATTTTTTACAATTTAAATTAACAATCGAGAGAGAGAGTGCACACACGAGCACATGAGCAGGGGAGCACAGAAAGAGAGAGAGAGAGAGGCAGAGGGAGGGAGAGGGAGACCCAGAACTTGAAGCAGGCTCCAGGCCCTGAACCTGTCAGCATAGAGCCCAACATGGGGCTTGAACTCAGGAACCATGAGATCATGACCTGAGCAGAAGTTGGACACTCAACCGCCTGAGCTGTCCAGGCACCCCCAGAAATTTATACCAGGAAAAATTCTATAGTTATTTTATGAGTTCAAGCTTTGTTTATTCTCATGGGGGTGTAGATTATAATTTGTTGTCCTTGCCTCGCAGGAATTCAGTCATCCTGATTACAGTGTCTGTATATAGGGGATGACTAAGACTTACTCCTCTTTCTGAAATGAATCTTGGTGAAATAATCATTAAAAAAAAACCACCCTAAGTTATTCATAGCCGCTAATAGCTTAAAATTAATTAGAGGCAGAAAATCTTATATTAAATAGTATTCATGACTTTGTTGTCAAAAAAGTACACTCTGGTCTTTAATAGATTTGTCATTTTCTTTGGTGTTGGTTCATAAATGTATATAACTGGTAGATCAGGTAATTGGGGAAAGTAAATATTTTTTCTCACTATCAACATAGATTACAGAACTGTTATCTGAAGGCCTGTCACTTTTACATAGGAAAACACGGCAAGGTAAAGGAGACCATTTCCTTCCCTACATTGACTTAAAACATATTATTTGTTTTGGTGGCTTTTCTTAGACGTATTCTCAATCGTTCGCCCTCATATGCTCACTCTTTCCTTCAGTAATGCCCAAATTCTTTGACACGAAGTAGATAAGAAGAGCAATAGGATATAATTCTTAGAAACCAGAATAAGTACAATCAAACCAGAGTTCTGGCACATGTATTGAAATAATTATAAGCAGTCATAACTGACCCTCTTTCACTATCACTTGGGCTCATACTGGGGTATTCTTTATTTGAGCAGATTTAAAAAAATTTTTTTATTTTATTTTTTATTTTTTTTGAATGTGCACAGAGACTCCTTCTAGTGCTTGAAGGGAGAGTATCTTCAACTCTGTGTACTGAATAAAAACCAAAACAACTTAATACCATGTTATTTTAGCACATTGGAATGCAAAGAAAGTTGAAGATGTGCTCTGCCATGCAAATACAAATAAAATGTTGAATGAGCAATGTGACTGCCTGGCCTTAGGAAGAGATACATGTTTGGTAAAATTTGGACTTGGGTCTTGGGGGGTGTAGTTTGATTCTTGGCATTAGAGGAGTGAAAAGAGATTAGAAAGCACCTCATTAGAAAACTCAAGGATATCAGTGAAATCAGGTGAGCTTTGGGTTGTTTGGAAGGGTAAGATTATAAGGAAATGGTGTTAAACAGATTTTAGAGATAAGTAGAAAATCTACAAATTCATAGAAATAAACTTTGCAGCAGAAAAGCTGACTCTCCCTCTGACATTTAATAACTGTGAATTATAAATGTAATTCATACTGAATGCTTAACCTCAATTTTTAAAACAATGTTTTACTTAAATATTTTTTTAATGTTTATTTTTTGAGACAGAGAACATTAGTGGGAGAGGGGCAGAGAGAGAGGGAGACACAGAATCTGAAGCAGGCTCCGGGCTCTGAGCTGTCAGCACAGAGCCTGATGCAGGACTGGAACTCAGGAGCCGTGAGAGCCAAAGTCGGACACTGAACTGACTGAGCCACACAGTCGCCCCAGCAATGTTTTATTTTTTTAAAATTTATTTATTTTGAGAGAGAGTATGAGCGTGTGAGAGAGTGGCGGAGGGGCAGAGAGAGAGAACCCAAAGCAGGCTCTGTGCTCTCAGTGCAGAGCCTTACATGGGGTTTGAACCCACAAAACGTGAGAGCATGACTGGAGCCTAACTCAGTGAGCCACCCAGGTGTCCCTTCAGTTGTTTTTTTATTAAAGAAATAAGAAATGGAAATCAGGAAGAACTGAGCCATAGAGATGTTCGATGTGTATGAAGTGGTCTTGGGGGGTAAGGTGTGTTTTTAAAGAAATTCAAATGATAATACGTATTAAAACATGATAACACAAGGGTGGAAAGTATTTAAAAGCCTAATCACTATATGTTATGCAACAATTTCAGTATTTCTTAAATGTTTAAGACTATATTAAAAATAAATTACAAAGTTCTATGGCTTCAGTGTGGGTTCATTCACAGAAGGAAAATAAAGCCCTTTGTAAAATATGGAAACCATCTTGAGTTAAACAAATGCCAGAAGAAATTATAATTGTAGAAATGAGATGTCGACTATCGTTATTACAGTGGCTGTGTTGTTTCCAATAACAATTTGGCATTTTATTTAGTCTGTAACAATCTACAATTGAAATATAAAATAAAGATTTTTCTTTTATTTCCTTCAGAAGTTCTGTGCCAAGCTAAGCAGAACTGAATGAAACATCTGTGGATGATTAAAACAAGCTTTCCTATGAGGTTTTGAATAGAAAGTAAACATGGATTTTATCCATAGTCAACAGCATTTACAAATGTAAAGGGAGGAAGCTACTGAGTTTTTGAAGAATGAGCTGTTAGAGAGGAAATAGAAGTATGGAACGGCATATGGTGATAATTAGTTCCATATGGTGAAAGGCTTCTATTAAAAAAAAAAAAGCTGACAGTGAACTGCTCTGGTTGGGTGATATTTTATTGAAGCAATTTTTGTGTCTTATTTCCTATCTTTGTCGTCTTAGAATAGTCCCATCTCACGAAACTGATTAAATGTGATGAACACGTGTGAGGGATTTGGTTGTGAGAGTAATGTTGTTCGTGAGTGAGAAGCCCCATATTGGGGGTTACCCAGATTGGTGAAACTCCCTGCTGGACACCCACCCATCTTTCCTACTTGGGATTTTCACTTGTTCAATTTTCCCTGCTTAACTGTACTTTGGGATAGTCCTAGTTTGCTAACTTTTTGAGACTATTTTTTGTAGTGCTTAGAACCCTGGCTTTGGTGCATCTACACGGATTTGAATTTCTTCCCCCCATTCACTAGCTGTGTCAACTTGGGGAATGACTTAACCTTTCTATGCCTGTTTTTCTCATCTGTACATGGGGATAACAATAATACCTGCATTGGGTATCGAATAACCTAACGGTAAAATTGTTGTATGGATTAGCATGAACTAATACATGTAAAAACTGTGCACCAATGTCACTTGGACTCCGTGCTAGACGTATGGAGTCAGAATCCCTGTACCTTTTTTTTAAATCATGGGCCACTTACCAGTAAACAATTTTTATCATTTGTCTTCACTATAGGCTTGTTCATATAGTTAGGAATTTATAGGCATTTTTGTTGTAATATAGTATACACATTTTATAGCATACACAAATTATATTTTCTAAAAGAGTGAGATAATAAATCTAAAAAGTCTGAACATCTTTTTTCTAATGACATTGGTTTAGGATTCAGACAGAGCCCACTGGTTTAGAATGTATTTGTTGAGGGAAACAAATGTGAAAAAGAGTAGTACTGAGTTCAACTCGTCACAATCTTCAGGCCACCATGACAAACAACAGTAGCAAACCCCGAGAGCTTTGGTAGTCAGTGTCTGTTCCTGTGCTTGTGCCAAGGCCAAATATGAAATCCTGTTCCCAGTGCCCTATGTTTTGCATTTCAACAATATTTTTGTTTACTTTTGTCTCTTTGTACTTTCTAATATTGCCAAACAACTCACTTCAGCAATTGTGACCTTGACAGCATCGATCCTCTGTTCTTGGCCACAAATGTCTTTAGCTTTCAAAAAGATGAAGTAAGCTCTTTGTTTTTAATTGTTGATGAAGGTTTCTTCACTTTGACCTTATTTCACTTTTTTTCCCCATTGGCGGGCGGTTGCTGCAGCTTTCTTAGTTCTGGGTCACTGGCAATTCTGCCTCAGTTATGCTGCATCAACACACAGAGGTGTTAATCTTCTTTTGTTCCCTCTAGCAGCCTTTCTCTAGCTTTATAATTATCCAAGGTGGTAATAGCTCTTAAGAACACACACTGTCACCTTGAAATCAAGTGGATTTTAGCTGAAAACTCAGGCAAGGTCTTAAAGATATTGTTTCTCTCAGCTATGAATAGTAAAGGAAAATTTGAAGATGACAGTCTTTGCGTGTAATGATATTTAGATGATGGATTCCTATTACCCTGCATAATATGGGGCGTTGACATTTTATTCAAACATGTAATCCTTTTCATTCAGTGTGAGAAGGGGAGAGATTGCTATCTGGAGTAGGGACAACACAGGATAGCACTATAGAAAAATGACATAAAGCCAAAAGTAATAGCAATAGTCATTTTTTATTTCTTGCCATGTTGTTTTTAAAATTGACATCATGTCCCATGATGTTCTCTTCATGATTTCAAGGGGCTGCAGTGGTTCTGAGCACTGTTTGGGCCACATTATATTACATAAATATGTTAAGTACACATTAACGTTGATTATATATGGTTATTGAAACAAAGTATTTTATTTATGTCCTTAGAATTACATCTTGTAATCAGAAAAACTTTGTTGGATTACTGATAAGCTTCCATTGGGTTATAATGCATACTATTTTACACTGTTAATGTGTTGAAGATAGAAATTATTCCTACCTCAAAGACACCAACTTAATGGCAAATATTCAAGAACATTCTGGTGGGACAAACAGCCATTAAACTAGAGAGACTGTAGAAGAGGGTTATTGTTTAATTTGAATATACCATATGTACTCTACACTGAGTTCATAATTTGAGTACAATAAAGTACACAAAAAATATAGAGAACTCAATCTTTGAGGGTTCTTGTAGGAACATGGTAACAGCTTAGAACTTAAATGTCCCCACCTTCCTTCCTGAAAATCATACAAGGAGATAGTAATATAACATACAGAAGGAGAAGGGGACACTGGAACTGAGGGATGTAGAGTCAACCATTGAAGATCTGTGTGGAGGACCGTCCCACACAGAAATAATGGTAGTTGCAAAGGCTCTGGGGTAGAAATGAGATTGTGTGCTGGCAGAAAAAAAAGAAAACCTGTGGGGCTTGATCAAAGTGAAAAATGGGGAGAATGGAAGGAAATGAGGGTGAAGAAGTAGGCAGGAGTCTGAACACGAAGGGCTTTTCAGGCTGAAGTTAGGAATTTAGATATTATAATGCAATAGACAACTACTGGAGCATTTTAAGCAGAAGAATGCTGTGTTTTGATTTATTCTTTAAAAGATCCCTTAGTTATTGGAACAACTGCTCAAATTTGAATAAAGTATGTAGAAATTTGAATAAAATATGTAGACTGTTAATGTAAGAGAAAGTTCTCGTTTTTAGGAAATATACCTGGGAATATTTAGGGGTAAAAGGGTAGGTATCTCAAATGTTCCAGAAAAAGGTGTGTGTGGATAGAAAAAAAAGAGAATGATAAATGTGATAAATGTTAACTTCTTAGGAATTTGGGGGGAGGGTACACAGAGATGCTTTGTTCTATTCCTGTTCTAGTCTTGCAACTTTTTTGTAAGATGGAAACGATTGCAAAATAAAAAGGAAAAAAGATCATACTGGCCTGTGTGAGGAATGATTTATAGGTGAGCAAATGTGAGAGCAGGACAACCAGTTAGAGAATGATTATAGTGGCCTAGGGGAGCAGTGATAGTGGCTGGGATTGAGGCAGCAGCGATGAAAGTAGAGAAAAATGGTCAGATTGAAGATACATACTGTTGGTTGGACTTGCTTATGAGTGTATGTGATTGGTGAAGAAAGAAAGTAATATATGACTTTGGGTTTCTTGGCTATGGTGATTTTATTTGCTGAGATAAGAAGACTGAAGTTCAGATAACAGAAAATGCTGTTCTGACCATTTAAGGTTTTGGGTAAATACCAAGGAGCACAATTTCTAGATTGTAAAGTAAGAGTATGGTTAGCTTTGTAAGAAACTGTCAAGTTGTTTTCCAAAGTGGCTGAGCCATTTCACAGTTTGATCAGTAATGTATGAAAGTTCCCGTTCTGTATCCTCACCAGCGTTTGGTGGTATCTGTCTTCAGGATTTTGGCTATTCTAAGAGGCATGTAGTGGTTATCTCATTTTTCATTTTATTTCAAGTCCCTGATGACTTATAATGTATAACATGTTTTCACATGCCTGTTTGCCATCTTCTATCTCATTTGATGAGGTGTCAAGGTCTTAGGTCCATTTTTAAATCAGGTTGCTCATTTTCTTACAGTTGACTTTTCAAGGGTATCCAGAAAATTTTTGGGTAACAGTTGTTCATCAAATGTGTTTTCTGCAATTATTTTCTCCCAGTCTGTGGGGTTTGTCTTATAATTTTTTTTGATATCCTTTTTCACAGAGCAGAAGTTTTCACTTTAATTTAGTTCAGCATATTCATCATTTCTTTCAGGGATTGTATTTTAGGTGTAGTTGAGGTAAAAAGGCATCTCCATACCAAAGGTCCTCTAGGTTTTCTCCTATGTTATTTTCTAGGAGTTTTATAGTTTGGCATTTTACCTGAAGATTATGATCCATCTTGAATTAATTTTTGTAGAGGGTTTAAGGTCTATGTCTATATACTTTTCTTTTTTTTTGCATGTGGATGCCCAGTTGTTTGGGCACCACTTGTTAAAGACACTATCTTTGTACTATTAGGTTGACTTTGCTCTTTTGTCAAGGATCAATTGACTATAATTATGTGGGGTTATTTTGGAATTCTTTTTGTTGCATGATCTATTTTTCTATTCTTTTGCCTATACCAGAATGTCTTGATTACTATAGCTTTATAATAAGTCTTAAAGTCTGGTAACATTAGTTCCTCAAATTTGTTCTTCCCTTGAAATACTCAGTTGTTAATTCTGGTTTTTTTTTGTTTGTTTGTTTTTGCCTCTCCATATGCACGTGAGAATCACTTTATTTATATCCATAAAATAACTTGCTTCTTTCACTTAGTAATACACATTGGGAATGCATTGAATGTATACACGAAGTTGGGAAGAACTGACATATTGACAATAGTGAGTTTCTCTATCCATGAACATGGAATATCTTTCCATTTGAGACCTTCTTTGATTTTGAATGCAAACATTTTTGTGGGATGATTCTTAGAAATGTATTACTGGACAAAAGGTATACATATTTGAAACTTTGATAAAAATCACCAGATTTCAACTCCCTTATGATCCAGTAATTGCACTACTAGGTATTGACCCAAAGGATACAAAAATACAGATTTGAAGGGGTACATGCACCCTGATGTTTGTAACAGCATTATCAACAATAGCCAAGCTATGGAGAGAGCCCAAATATCTGTCAACTGATAAATGGATAGAGAAGTGCTGTATATCTATCTATCTCTATCTCTATCTATTTATCTATCTATCCATCTATCTATATCAGTAGATAGGGTTTATATCTATATCTATCTCTATCAGTAGATAGAGATAGATATAGATATAAACACCAAAATTGGAATATTACCCAGCCATAGAAAGAAATCTTGCCATTGGCACTGATGTGGATGGAGCTGGAATGCATTACATGAAGTGAAATAAGTCAGAGAAAGACAAATATCATATGATTTCACTCATGTGGAATTGAAGAAGCAAAACAGTTGAATATATGTGTAGTAGGGAAAGAGAAGAGAGTGATAAAAACCACAAGAACCTTAACAATAGAGAGCAAACTGAGGGTTGACTGAGGCAGGTGGGTGGGGGATGGGCTAGATGGATGATGGGGATTAAGGAGGACACTTATTAAGATGAGCTCTGGGTATTGTATGTAAGTGATGAATCAGTGAATTCTACTCCTGAAACCAATATTGTATTGTATGTTAACTAACTAGAATTCAAATAAAAATTTGAAAAGAAAAATTGGAAAAGAAAGAAATTTTCCTCTAAAAAGATTCTACAAGTTTAAAATTCTTTGAAGCATATAAGAAGTTGCCTTTTGTCCACATACTTACCTGTGCTGGATGTTAATCATTTTTGCCAATCTGTTAAACCAACAAAAAACCCCACATTATTTCATTGTTTAAATTTCCATTTCTTTTGCTTCTCACATGCTTATTTGCCATTTGTATCATTTTCCCCAATTTCCTGTTATTTGCCTTTGAATTTTATTAATGAAGTAGTTTATCATACCGACTTTTTACCCCTATGCCCAGAAACAGTTTACATAACAAGGCTTATTAAAATTTGTCATTTGCATTCTCTGGCAGGTCCATGTCCTTACTCATCTTTATTTTTTCACATCTGTATTAGTTTCTTATTGCTGCTAAACAAGTTAGCAAAAATTCACTGGCTTAAACGGTAAGTTTTTTTCCCTTATAATTCTAGAGATGGGTCCTAAAATCAAGGTGTTAGCAGGGCTGGGAAGGGCTCTCAGAAGGAATGAATCCATTTCCTTTCCTCTTCCAACTTGAAGGTGCTGCCTGAATTCCTTGGTCCCTTCATCTTCAAACTCAGCAGTGTAGCATATTCAAATCTGTCTCTTTCTCTGAATTTACTAACACTCCTGCCTCCCTCTTATAAAGACTTCTGTGATCACACTGGGTCCACCTAGATAATCCAGGATAATCTTCCCAGGTCAAGATTTTTGATTACTTTTGCAAAGTCCCTTTTGTCATAAAAAGTAACATGTTCACATGTTCCAGGGAATGAGGACTGGGCATTTTGGGCTAGGGGTGAAGGCATTAATCATTCACCTTATATACCATCTAATACATGATATATTTTACTTAATTACTCTATTGTCTGTGTTCTCCACCCCCTGCCCCCATCACCACTAGTATGTGCACTCCATGAGGGTATGGATTTTTTTTTGGCTTGGTTTATTGTTTGAATCCCTATCATTAAGAATAGTGCTTTCTGTATTAGGTGTTCAACTGATATTTTGGAATGGATAGAAGAAAGAATAATAAATAAATGAATGAATGAAGGAAAATTGCTTTTTTTGGAGTTAGATCTTAAACTACCATTTCTCTTTATTTTGTGGTTATTCTTATGTTTATGTTTTATCTATTTTCTTGCATTAATTTAGGTCCTTTTTATTAGAAATCATACAGTTAACTTTTTGTTTATTTGAACTTTGTTTAAAATTTCTGTCATATTGTGAGTATGGCTTCTTTCTCACTGATGTGTTCATTTGGGTTTTCTTATTTCCTTAGATATACTTGACAGAGGTTGTTTCTGTGGTCTTGGAGAGTATTGCAACTGACCCCTAGATAACTTTTAAAATAGAAGCCTGCCCTTCAGGCAGAAGCTTTTGAGATAAGTGAGTGGGTCTCCATGGAAATTTTTGGTGTTTTTGTCTGCTGACTCCCCGCTGGGCCCAGGTGGGTTAGCCATGTGAGTCTGCATGAGCCCTTTAATAACTGTCTCTTAATTTACTATAGAACTGTGGGTCTTGTGAATGTAAGCCCTGTTGGCTTTCAAAATTAGTTAGTATGGGGGCCTATCTCTCAGATGGAAATCTTAAAGGTTGAGGCACAAGATGTAGAGTCCAAATCCTTTGCTCCTCAGGGAGAAGCTGGGACTTGTGTATTTCTTCCCAGTTATGTGTCTCCATGCTGGGGTGAGGTTTATGGCAAGATTACATCTCAGCCTCTCTTAACCTGCTTCAACATGTATTTTCTCATTTGCCTGATGTTTAGGAGTCATTCAGTTAGTTTCTCAGAATTGCTCTATGCGTAGCTATTGATTTGGTGTGTCTGTGGGAGAAAGTAAGTTCAGGAACTTCCTCTGTTGACATTTTGAAACCATACCCAGTCAATTTAGTTTCTCTTTTTAAAACTCCAGCTCTTAGTTTCATGGACCTTTTCTGTAGTTATGGTCTCTATTTCACTTATTTCTGCTCAGATATTTCTTTTTTCCTTCCTTCTGCCAACTCTAGACTTAGTTTGTTCTTTTTCTAGTTTCTTGAGGTGTAAAGTTAGGATGTTAGTGATTTTCCTTCTTTCTTTAAAGTAGGCATTTATTGCTATAAACTTTACGCTTATAGCTGCTTGGCTGCTTTCCATAGGTTTTGGTATATTGTATTTCTATTTTTAAAAAGAATTTCCCTTTCAATTTCTTTTTTTTACCTATTGATAGTTCAGGAGTATGTTGCTTAATCTCCACATGTGTGTGAATTTTCCAGCTTTTGTTACTCAGGTATAGTGCTATACCATTGTGGTCGGATAAGATAGTTGGGATGATAACAGTCTTTTAAAAAAGTATTTTTTTCATGTTTGTTTATTTTTGAGAGGAAGAGACAGAGTGTGAGTTGGGAGGGGGAAAGAGAGAGAGAGGGAGACACAGAATCCCAAGCAGGCTCCAGGCTCCGAGCTGTCAGTACAGAGTCTGACACAGGGCTCAAACTCCTGAACGGTGAGACAATGACCTGAGCTGAATTCAGATGCTTAACCAACTGAGCCACCCAGGCACCCTAGTATGATAACAATCTTAAATTTGCTGAGGCTTATTTTGTAACTTAACATAGGATTTATCCTGGAGAATGTTCTAGGGGCATGTGAGAAGAATGTGTTTTCTGCTGCTGTTGGATGTCTTGTTCTATATATTATTACTCCATTTGGTCTAAAGTGTTGTCTAACTTGGCTTTGTTCATTTTCTTTCTGGATGATCTATCCGTTATTGAAAGTAGGATATTGAAGTTCCCTATTAGATTGTCTATTTCTCCTTTTGAATCTATTAGTATCGGCTAAATATTTTCAGGTAGTCTGACTTGGGTTTTGTACATATTTACAATTATTACATATTGTTGATGAATTGATCCCTGTATCATTATTTAATGACTTTCTTTGTCTCTTTTCATCATTTTTGGCTTAAAATCTATTATGTCTTAGGGGTGCTTGGGGGACTAAGTTGGTTAGGTGTCCAGCTCTTAATTTAAGCTCTAGTCATGATCTCACAGTTGGTGAGTTGGAACACTGAATCCAGCTCTGCATTGGCAGCAAGGATACTGCTTGGAATTCTTTCTCTCTTTCCCACTCCTGCTTGCACTCTCTCTCTGAAATAAATAAAAAAACTAAAAAAAAAATCTATTCTGTCTTAAATAAGTACAACTACTCTTTCTCTCTTTTGGCTTTCCCTTTCATTGAGTATCTTTCCCCATCACTTCACTTTGAGCATATGGATGTCCTTAAAAGCCAAAGTGAGTGTTTTGTAGGCAGGTGATGGTTGGGTCTTTTTGTTGTTGTTGTTGTTTTTAAATCCAGCCACTCTATGCTTTTTGATAGAATTTAGATTTAGATTTACATTTACATTTAGAATAATTATTGATAGTAAGGACTTACTGATGCCATTTTAATGTTTTTTGACTGTTTCATAGTTCTCTCTTTCCTTCCTCTCTTGCTGATGCCTTTTGTGAATTGATGATTTTCTCAAGTGGTGTGCCTTCATTCTCTTCTGTTCCCCTTTTGTGAATCCGCTGTAGGTTTTTGATTTGTGGTTACCATGGGACTTAAATTGTTCCAGCTCTATGATGTGTTACTTATTTTAAACTGATAATAGTTAAACTTTGATCACATACAAAAACTCTACCTTTTTACTTTCCCCCATTATTTTGATGTCACAATTTATATCTTTTTATATTGTGTTTTTTATTAATAAATTATTTTAGCTGTAAATACTCTTTAACCTTTATACTAGAGTTGAGTAGTTAACACACCAACATATTCTAGTATTAGAGTATTCTCAATTTGACTGTATACTTTAACCAGTGTATTATTTTTATGTTACTTGTTAGTGTCCTTGCATTTCAGCTTGAGGAACTTCTTGCTTTCTTGTAAGTCATTGGTAAAAAATATCCTCGGCATTTGTTTGTTGGAGAAAGTCTTTATCATCCCTTCATTTCTAAAAGATAACTCTGCCAATAAAGTATTCTTGCTTGGCAGTTTTTTTCTTTTAGCCCTTTGAAAGTACCCTTCCATGCTGCTGGCCTGTGAGGTTTCTGCTTCATTGGGGGTTCCCTTCTAAGTTACAAACTTCTTTTGTCTTGCTGCTTTTTGGATTCTCTTTTTGCCTTTGATTTTTGAAATCTTCATTTAATAAGTCTTGGAGAGGATCTCTTTAAATTGTTTGGAGACCAATGAGCTTCATGAAATTGAAGCTCAAAATTTCTTTGCAGGTTTGGGAAATTGTCAGCCATTATTTCTCTAAATAAGCTTTCTTCCCTGTTCTCTCTCTTTTCTTGAACTTGAGTAATTCACACAGTGATTTATCCCATAGATCATCTAGGCTTTTATCATTCCTTGTCATTTTTTTTCTTTGTTCTCTTCTGACTGTCTAATTTCACAGTTCCTGTGTTCTGTCTCACAGATTCTTTCTTTTGCTGGATGCATCCTACTGTTGATGGTCTCTATTGCATTTTTCACTTGATTCATTGTGTTTATTAGCTTTAGAATTTCTATTTGGCTTTTGATTGCTTTTTTAAACTTTTCAATTTGTTCATGTATCATTTTCCTGATTTTATTCATTATCTTTCTGTGTTTTCTTGTAGCTCATGGAGTTTCCTTAGAACAGCTATTGTGAATTCTTTATCAGGTAAATCACTAATCTTCATAACTGTGGGATTAGTTACTAGATTATTGTGATCCTTTGTTGATGTTATATTTACCTGATTTTTCATGTTTCTTTAAAATTTTTTTTAATGTTTATTTTTGAGAGAGACCGAGAGAGAGAGAGAGAGAGAGAGAGAGAGAGAGAGAGAGAGAGAGAGAGTGAGTGAGAGCAGGGAAGGGTCAAAGAGGGAGAAGCAGAATCTGAAGCAGGCTCCAGGCTCCAAGCTGTCAGCACAGAGCCCAACGTGGGGCTCGAAGTCATGAACCAGGTGATCATGCCCTGGGCTAAAGTCTGACACCAACAGACTGAGCCACCCAGGTGCCCCTAATTTTTCATGTTTCTTGAGGTGTGTATTACTTACTTCTCATTTGAGGTAGCAGTCACCTCTTCCAATTTTACTAATTGCCTTCAGGAGAGAAATACTTTGTCAGTTCTGCTAGTGATTTGAGGGTTTCTCAGACCCTCTGTGGATATACCTGTTGCACACTTCTGGGTTCCTCTTGGCAGAATACTTCTCTTAATCATGCAAGGCATTAGGCCCTGTGCTGATCAGCCTTCCTTTTGTTTTTCAAAAGGTAGTGCTAAAGCTTAAATTTGTGGTCTCTCCATGGCTGACAGATTTGAGCTGAGTTTCTTTACAATCACTAGCCGTCTTCTAAAGCTTGCTCTCACTACTGCAACTGAAAGAGTGCACACGGACCTGGCCACAGAGTTGGGGTGTGTGTGGGTGAGGTACACTGAGTGCTGGCAGTGCCTGTGGGCCACTTGGAAGGGATCCACAGGTAATGATTTCCCAGAAGATCATGAGGAGGCTTCTTGAGGAAATCCACAATGCAGTTGATAGTGTTCATGTCCCTTTATTGTTGTATTAGTGTCCCGTCATGCTCTTGTAGCCCCATTTTGCCTCCCAGTCATGCAGCTCATAATTTAGTATTCTGGATGGGGAAAGAGAGACATAAGTCTTTTTGGCATTGTCCCACACACCTGGGGAAGCTGGGTGCTCACTTACATGTTTTCGCTTTCTACGGCAAGAGAAATCAGAAGCTGAGAAGATCTCTCTTGGCTGTGCTGCCTTGTGAGGGGGTGGTGCAGGTAAGTCAAACTGTTCTTTCTCTAATGCATCAAAACTAATACTTTTTTGTTTCCAGCAGTGTACTGGAACAACTTTTCTAGAAACCAGAATGTCTGCAAAGGGTTTCTTGCCCATGGGTGGTAGTCTAGGACAGTGTTTTCCAGGGGCTCCCAGATTATGGCTACAAAGGGCTGGAGCTGGTTCACAGGCTATAACCAGGACTGAGGTCTATATTATTCCACAGGCTATAACCAGGACTGAGGTGCATATTATTCCATGCATGAGTGGGTGAGACTGCTCTTGGGTCCCTTGAGTACTGGATCCTGTAGCTCCCACAAGGCACTTTTTTCTACAGATGGGTGCTGAATTACATCATTGGGGAGGGGGTACAAAATGAGGGAAGTCTTAGGCCATGGTGATGACATCACTCCTCATATCACATTTTGATGTGTGGTATTCTTTTTAATGTTTGTTTATTTTTGAGAGAGAGAGAGAGATAGCATGAGCGGGGGAGGGGCAGAGAGAGGGGGACGGAGGATCCGAAGTGGGCTCTGTGTTGACAGCAGAGAGCCTGACGCGGGGCTCGAACTCCTAAGCTGTGGGATGATGACCTGAGTCAAATGAGTTGGATGCCTAACCAACTGAGCCACCCAGATGGCTCACCCTGTGTGGTATTCTTATCGTCATTCATTTCCTTTAAGAAACTTTTTATTATGAAAAACTTTAATCATGCACAGAAGTAGAAAGACTAGAATAATGAAGCCCTTAGTTGTATACCACCAATTTCAACAAATATGGCCAATCTTGTTGATCCATACCATACACCCCCACACTTCAGGGTTATTTTAAAGCAAAGCCAGACATAATATTATAAATCCTTCTATTTGCATTTGTAACAGATTTGGACTCCTAAATAAACATCATTATCTCCAAATGGAAAGGTAACAAATTATTCATATCCTTTCATAGCCAGTCAATGTTTAAATTTTCTTTACTTAAGTCTGTGAATATCTCTTCACAGTTGGTTTGTTTGAATCAGCAAACAAATAAGACCCATGCATGGCATCTGGGCTGATGTGTGTCTTTTTTATTTTATTTTGTTTTATTAAAAAAATTTTTTTTAATGTTTATTCATTTTTGAGAGACAGAACAGAGTGTGAGCTGGGGAGGGGCAGAAAGAGAGGGAGACAGAATACAAGGCAGGCTCCAGGCTCTGAGTTGTCAGCACAGAGTCCAATATGGAGCTCAAACTCACTGACGGTGAGATTATGACCTGAGCCGAAGTCAGATGCTTAACTGACTGAGCCACCCAGGCACCCCTGATATGTGTCTTTTGGTCCGTACTGGTCCTTTATCCTCCTTCTCCTCCTGTTTGGTTTTTATTTTTTAGTAAAGAAATGGGCATTTAACGTTTATTCATTTTTGGGACAGAGAGAGACAGAGCATGAACAGGGGAGGGGCAGAGAGAGAGGGAGACACAGAATCGAAACAGGCTCCAGGCTCTGAGCCATCAGCCCAGAGCCTGACGCGGGGCTCCAACTCCCGGACCACGAGATCGTGACCTGGCTGAAGTCGGACGCTTAACCGACTGCGCCACCCAGGCGCCAGAAATGGGCATTTAAAAAAATGTTTTAATTATTTTTGAGAGAGCACGAATGGGGGAGGGGCAGAGAGAGTGGGGAGGGGACAGAGAATCTGAAGTGAGCTCTGTGCTGACAGCAGTGAGCACAATATGAGGCTTGAACTCAATGACCTGAGTCAAAGTCGGATGTTCAACTGACCAGGCACCCCTGGACATTTTTTATTTAAAATTTGGCGGATGTTTACTCGCATGGTATTGTTTCACATGTTCATCTATCTCTGCTTATTTCCTGTCATCTGGTGGTTACAACCAAAAAGTTGATCAGGTTTAGGTGTGGATTTAATAATTTTGGCAAGAATCTCTCATAGGTGGAACAGCATGCCCTTCCTATTATCCTATAAAGAAACCCATAATGTCTGACTGTTTGTCTAGCAATATTAAGATTAATCACTGACCACAAGTGTTTTCAGTCTGTTCCATCATTATAGGGTTTCTTATTTGTTGTATCTAATGTTTCTAATAGCCATCTATGATCAGTCTCCAGATAAATTATTTCACCAGGAGTTACAAAGTGGTTTCAATTCTATTATTTCTTTATATCAACTAAATGTTTCTGAAAGAGATTTTGTAGAAATAATAGGATAAATTCTTGAATCTTTTATTTACCATTTTTCAAAATGGGTTGGTGTTCTAGAAACCTCCAACAGTGACTACTTTTAAAGTATTACTACAAGTGGATAGATCTTAAGATATTTGCTATGTTTTAATCCATTGTAGTCCTTACTTTTTCAGTGTTCATATCGTTTTACTCATCTTTGGCCACTGGGATTTTGCAGTGATTCCTAGGGTCCTGTTCATGTGGTACTTGTAGTTTTTGATAACTTTTTGTTTTAAGGGACAAGATTTCCCAGGCTGACCTTGGAGCAAACGCCTGCCCCAGATCTGGAATCTGTCATTCTTCCAGGAATTTCAGGTTCTTTCTAGTGGGAACCATTGTTTCGTCATGGTCTGTAATTTTATTCTTAGATGTTGAGTTATTCAGAAGAGTGTTTTAAAATTACTAAGTGGTTAGTTTTTGGCTTTCTTTTTGTTAATTTTTTCATTTCCTTATAACCACAGAATGTAACTCTCTGGTTATTTTTTAAATTTTACCATTGGATTAATTAAAAATGTTACATGAACATTTGAAAAGAATACTATGGAGATAATAAATAACTTCTTAAATTGTTACTCATACACATTACTTTGATTTACTTATCCATAGGTTTTTAAGAGGGCTGTATTGAAAAACAAGTGCTATCATAGGGGTTTGTTAATTCTTTCATTTCTGAAAACATACTTCAGTTATTTTGAAGCATTGTGCTTTAGTATGTGTAACATTAGTGTCTAGTTAGAAAATCTAATTCTTATTTAGATTTAAGGATGGGTAAATTGAAACAATACAAGACTAAATTTTCTTTTTATCAAAGATTAGACTGCACAGAGAGCAAAGTATCTGGATTTTGTTGGTAGCTCCAGGAGAAGTTGACAATGTCATATTGAGGGAATTGCGGTGCTAGTTAATGTATCCAAGAACTTGATAATATGGCAAAATACAAATAGTTGAGCAAATAGAAATTGAACAGTGGTCAGTGTAATTCTCATCAGTTGCACACATTTTGTTTTTGGGAGGAGGGTATATGAACCAAGGAGCTTTATTTACACAGTAAAAGTAATAAACAGATTCCGGAGACATTAGAGCAGCTCTAGTTCAAGAGAGTCATGTTCTGTGTGAGAGGCAGCTGGGGGTAGGAGGGGAGTGACACGGATCTAGCACCTTCGGCACACGGATCACTCTGCCCTGGGCAGGGGCCTGAGCCAATACTAATTGCTCTGGCCACCAAACTTCCTGATTCTCTATAACACCCACACTATTTGGTTTGGGAAAGCATGCTTACAGCCTGGGCAGCAGCCTACAAGGTGTCACAGAGCCCCCAGGGGGGTTTTCCCATTGCACTGATAACACAATTTGCAAAAAGCCTATGATAGAAGGTCAGATGATCCTATCTAAGCGATATGATCTCTGCTGTGATCGGGAATGGTTTTTTAAATTTGTTTTTAATCATTTTTGCTTCTTTTCTCTCTGTCTCTTTTTTTTAATGTTTATTTACTTTTGAGAGAGAGAGAGAGAGAGAGCGGGGAAGGGGCAGAGAGAGAGAAGGAGACACAATCCAAATTAGGTTCCAGGCTCTGAGCTGTCAGCACAGACCCTCATGTGGGGCTCAAAGTCAGGAACTGCGAGATCATGACCTGAGCCAAAGTCAGACGTTCAAACGACTGAGCCACCCAGGTGCCCCAGCTTCTTTTCTCTTTAAAGAGGCATGGTTTTCTCTGACTGGAGCCAACTGCAGAGGGTTGACCCACTGTGTAGATATGGCAAAATGCAGCATCAGTGGCTACAAAGGGAGCAGAGTGTCTGGGCCACACCAGCCATGGCCTGGCTGGGTAGATCCCTGGCACTTGGAGGGACTCTGCTCACATCCCAGGGCCCAGGCCTGAAGCGTACTGTACACATTTTCTTTTATTATTGCTTCTGGGTAAACTGGCTCCTCAAGAAAACAAAGATATTTGTAGAATGTGGGCACAAGAAGGATGCCTGTTAGTTGTGCCTTTTCCTTTTCTGCAGTGCTGTGAACTTAAGAGTATCGGTATTAAGAAAACCTAGTGTATGACCTGAACACCCCATAGTAAGGCAGCTTCATTTCTGCTAAGATGGGCAGTGTGACAGGTGATGTTCATATGACATTTCCACACACTAGGCTGTGGTCTAGCCAAGACAGCCTGCCACCTATCCGTCTTCTTCCATTTCAACTGTTTAAAAATACAATTTCACACATTCTTTCATTTTATTCATGAATGCTATGCTTCAAACCCAGGGGCCTCCCTGCCAGGTGGAGCTATAATTATGCCTGGGCAGTCTGCAGCTGTGCTTAGTTATAAAGTTTTAACTAAAGAAAAAAAATAGAACTTGAGTTACTTTTTTGCATCTCCTAATATTTCCCCAAGTTAGTACATTTATATGACAATTAAATCATTTGTAAAGAAATTAATGACATTTACTTTTTTGGGGGGGGGGTTGGGGGGAGGCCTAGGACGTTGAAAACCTGGTGTTAAAAATGACCAAATTTTTGGTTATCTTTCAGCAAAGCAATCTCAAAATTACTACCCCCCACCTTTTTTTTTTTTTTTGGTTTGTTTTTGTTTTTGTTTTGAAAACCATAAACCCATGTGTTTCTTGACTCCTATTTTTTCCCCCTCCCACTATCCCTGATGTATTTGCAAATCCACTGGCTCTGATTTTTAGATGGATGCAGGATGCAGCCACTTGTCACCCGATGACAACTATAGCCTGTCTTAAAGCTGCATCCTCTCTTGCGAGGACTGTGCAAAAGCTTTTCTATATAGGCTCCTGTTCGCCTTCCATAATATACTCTGTTTTCGGGCCAAATGATTTCTTAAAAAGGTAGATGGCGCTATGCTTTGCCTCTCTTCAAAACCTCTTTTGTTACCTCCTCTCACTAGGAATAAAAGTAAAGTTGTTGCCACAGCCCACCTGTCTCTGCCACAGCTGTCCTGGCCTCCCTGCTGGTCATAGGCAGTAGTGAGCATGATCCCACCTCAGGGCTTTTGCACTGGCTCTTCCCACCATTTGGAGTACCTTTCTGCACATATGTGCTTGATTTACTTTCTTCCTTTAGGTGTCCACACAAATTGGCCTTATCAGTGAGGCCTTCCCTAAAATAGTTCCCTTTTCTCCTGGTTACTGTCTGGTTTTTTACCTAGATTTATTTATTTATTTTCTTAGCACTTAGTAGCATGATAACATGTCTTGAGTCATGCAAATGAAAGTTCTAAAAGAGCCTGGATTTCGTTTTGTTCATACTGTGTTTCTGTGTGATGGGCAGTGCTCAGGTACATCATCAGTGTCTAATTACTGTTTGTTGAGTGAATACACAAAGGCAAATGCCTGCTGAGTCTGCTGTACTTGGAGTTGGTACCCTAATTCTGGGAAAGTCACATTCCAACTTCATGCTTCCTGAAAGCTGGATATAGCAACCCAGTGCCATTTCTATACGAGATTAAAATCTGACTATGTAGGGGTGCCTGCATAAAAAATTATTAAAAAATCTTCCTATGTAAAGAATAGCTTATTGAATAATTTCTCCTATATTTTTACATGATGCTGACAATTTGCAAGCCCTTTCCCATATATCTCCTTGCATTCTCATAATCATTGTTCTAATTAAAATCTAGAACAACATAGAAAAATGAGAGGTGAGAAAATAGAGACCCAAATAATGTTGGGAGAGTTGGGATTCAAACTGATCTTATTCAGCTGAGGACTTACCCTGCCCCCAACCCAAATAGAAAGGTGCTTGAGCTCTTTTTACATGGATGTTCTTTGGGGAATTTTAAGAAAGTTGGTATATTTCTTACTTAAGAAGAGTTACTTTAGACATTAACGCTTAGTGCTTCAGGATTTCAGGTGGCCCTGGTTACTTAATACCATCTCTGGCAAGAAATAAGGCAGGAAGAACATATTTGAAGGATGGGTTGAACTGTGCCCACCTGCTCACAGCATGGCAGCTGGTTCCACACGGTGTCTGAATGTCAGACCAGAGCTGTAGATCTCTTAAGACTGCACCTGTGATGATGTACAATGTTACTTCCACCACATCTGAATTGATCCCATGGTCAAAGTAGGTCACAAAGCCAGTCCAGGTTTCAGGAGAGGGGAGTAAACTCTACCTCTTCTAGGGAGGTCTCATTGCAAAAGGTGTGACCATCTTTGGAAACACAACCTGCCTCCAAAAATCACCCTCAAATCTGTTCTAATTTTAGCACCAGTAGAGAATAGAGAGCTTTTAAAGATGATGATGATGATAATCACCCTTTTGAAAAAGGGTAGGTTTTCTTAGGTGTACTGGGTACTGAAGAAAAAATTCACCTCTGGCTAGTACTCTACTTATTGGGTATGCCATTACATCCAAGAGATCCATTGTTCCTCTCGGACAGCATTGATAATATTTTCAAAAGGAAGAATAAAAACTGTATTCTGGGGGCGCCTGGGTGGGTGTCTTTTAAGCGTCCAGCTTCAGCTCAGGTCATGATCTCACGGTTTGTGAATCGAGCCCCATGTTGGACTCTGTGGTGACAGCTCAGAGCCTGGAGCCTGCCTCAGATTCTGTGTCTCCCTCTCTGTCTCTGCCCTTCCCCCACTTGCACTCTGTGCCTCTCCCTCTTTCTCTCAAGAATAAACAAACAAAAAAAAAAGGTATATTGTGGAATTGTGCTAAGTTTACCATATTTTATATGTGTAGCCAGTATTTTTACTTTGCAACAGGATTTAATGAAGCTGGCATTCTACTTGTTACAAGAAAGCTTGGACAAGTCAATGTAGACCAATCATTATTACTTAGTTTTATTAGTAGAATAAAATTTGAGTTAATAATCTGTAGTATTTCAAATAAAAAAAGCAACAAGTATACAGGGGTTTAAAAAAATTTTTTTAACATTTGAGAGAGAAACAGTGTGAGCAGGGGAGGGGCAGAGACAGAGAGAGGGACACACAGAATCCGAAGCAGGATCCAGACTCTGTCAGCACAGAAACCGATATGGGGCTACAACTCACGGACAGGGAGATCATGACCTCAGACAAAGTTGGGCGCTTAACCAACTCAACCACCCAGGTGTCCTGCAGGGGATTTTAAATTAATTATTTCTTCTTAATATTTATGTAGTTATCAGTACACTTGGAGGCATATGGTAGGGCACTGAAAAAATATTTGCAAATGTTGGCCATTAAAAATGTCTACAAGATCAGCTTGTTTTGTCTTAGAAGTTTCTTTTTATGGGGAAGAAATGAAATCCTGTGATGAATTCTAACTGTAGATTCTTACCAGGTACTACCCTTGATATAGACAATAGGACTGTAAAAAATACATATAGTATACTTAGTCACTATTATAACTTTGACTTAGTCACTATCATTTTTAATTTGTGACATTCTGGTGTCATTTTTTAATTTCTTACTCTGTTCCATCTCCCCCAATTCACCCTCTGGTGCTTGGCAGGACACTCTGTCTGACATTGCTGAGTTAACAACTTCCTCTGCTGTGATCATGTAATTCTAATCTTTCCCCTCATGAGAGAGCTTTTTGTGAATTCTAAGCCCATCTGCTGCATATCCCCATTTTGCCTCTGAAGTAAGTTCCAGACACGTGACAAATGTGGTCAAACTATTTACAACAAATGTCCACGGGAGCATTCATACACAATGACTGGGAAACGGGTTGATTCACAGAAAAGTTTCTGTTTGACTTGACTGTCATAAACAATGAGATCACAAAAGTAAATATTCCACATCTGGCTGTCTGGATCCTCAGTTGTATGGATATTTCTGGAAGGAAGGAAAGAAGTCGTGGATCAGTCAGCATCATATTGTTCACATAATTACAATATTTTCTAAGAAGTAAAAAAAAATGTGTTTGGGTTGATTCTTTGCTTAGTTATGAGAGTGAAAGTTATTCAGCCATTGTGTTTCAATCAGCACTGGGTAGGCAGATTAAAGCATTTGAGTGTTTCAGTATGACAAGGGAATGCTTGTGGTAGAAGCAAACTTATATTAAGGTTACATTCTTGGATTTCTGCAGGAAAACGGTTAGCTGCCTCAGAATTTATAGATAAATTGTTTTTTCCATTTTCACAGAATATTTTTTAAGACACCATTTAATTAAGAGAATGCTTGTCCCCATTCAGATCTATTTTTCAATACTCTGTTTCACAATAAGGTACAAAAATGCCAACTTGATTATCTCCTTATGCATTAACCAAACATTCAAATAGTTAAAACTTGACTGGTAGCCATTAGCTATGGAAATAAAATTGAGTGAAAGGTGAAAAGAAATCAAGAATTCTCCTAATAATGGGCTTGAAGAATGTGTTAACATATGTACCTTTTTCTCAAAATGTGTTTGCATTAAGGGATAATCTATATTTGTTGATTCTTTAGCATACTGTTTGCACTTGAAATATTTTTCTCTCCTTATAATGCACAGTAATAAAAGGTAATATTATACTTGGAAGTGTGTTGGCAAGGGAAACTGGTGGAGCTAATCCAATAACTTGGAGCTCCTTGGAGAAAAGGCGCTAGAGAAATGCAAGGTATTATTGTCGCTGTTATTACTGTGTGGAGCGGGAAACCCCGTCTGCCCTTTGTGAAAGCTGGCCACTTACGAAAGAATGTAGAACTGCTATAGAAGGAATTGAAAGAGTTGCGTATCTTGAAAAACACTCAGAGCGACAGTAGGAAAAATTCTACTGTAAAAATTTTAAAGAAAAAAAATTTTAAAGAAAATGGCTTAGATTTCTTGTTACAGTTCTTTGTCGTTGAAGATGATAATATCGGTGATTATTTTCCAGGTACAACATGTAAGTAAAAATTCTAATTGTTGGTCGTGTTGGTAGTTCAAGCCGGAAATAGGGTTATTTAGAATTTTTGTAAAGCACTGACCTTTGAGATTTAGTTGAAACAGACTCCAGGATACACAGAAAGATACACAGTTTTACATAAATATCAGAACAAGTGTGAATAGCAATCCTATACTTGGTATTTTGGCTTAGGATATGTCAGTATTAGTGAGGCAATTGGGAATGAGGATTATTAAGCTAAAGGTAGACTGGCTGCCATTCAAATTTTGGCTATCAGCCATGTGAATTAAAATCATTGATTGTTCTAAGCCTCAGTTTCTTCATCTATAAGTCGGGGATAATAAAATCACAGCAGAATCAGTGCATTGCACATAGACAAGCTTTCAGTAACAGAGGTTATCATCCCAGCTAACTGTTACCATTGTCGTAATTAATGTTGACCTAGAACTATACTGGTCACTCTTAATTATAACCAACATATTCATGAAGCTTTTGCATAACCAAGATCTCTTAATTAACTTTGTGCTGCTCATTTAATTTTTTTATTTACTAAAATTTTTTAAACTTTTTTTTAATATTTATTTTTGAGAGAGAGGGGGGAGGGAGGAAGGGAGTGCAAGTTGGGGAGGGTCAGAGAGAGAGGGAGACAAAGAATCTGAAGTGGGCTCCAGGCTCTGATCTGTCAGCACAGAGCCAGATTCGAGACTGGAACTCATGAATGGTGAGATCAGACCTGAGCTGAAGTCAAATGCTTAACTGACTGAGCCATCCAGGCGTCCTGCCCCCAACCCCCACAATTTTTTTTAATGTTTACTTATTCCTGAGAGAGAGCAGGAGACAGAGTATGAGCAGGGGAAGGGCAGAGAAAGAGGGAGACAGAGAATCTGAAGCAGGCTCCAGCTGTCAGCACAGAGCCCCATGCGGGGCTCCAACTCATGAACTACGAGATCATGACCTGAGCTGAAGTTGGATGCTTAACCTACTGAGCCACCCAGGCACATCATGTGCTGTTGCTCATTTTAGAGACTGGGAATGGGGGGTGGGGGGGTAGGGGAAGGAAAACTCATAGAAATTGGCCAATTTTGATAGCTATTAGTTATTACATTTAGAGATGAGAGGGAAGTTACTCATAAAATGAGTTGGTTTGATGAAAGATTTTTTTTTAAATTTCTTTAATGTTTATTCATTTTTAAGAGAGAGAGAGAGACAGAGCACGAACAGGGGAGAGGCAGAGAGACAGGAAGACCCAGAATCCGAAGCAGGCTCCAGGCTCTTAGCTGTCAGCACAGCGCCTGATGCGGGGCTCGAACCCAGGAGCTGTGAGATCATGACCTGAACCGAAGTTGGTTGCTTAACCAACTGAGCCACCCAGGTGCTCCTGATGCAAGTTTTTATTACATAAGTATAATGAAAGGAAATGAGATACAGGAGTAAAAATCATTTTAGCTAATTAGCCAGATATTAGCATCTTTTTAATGTCCTCATTATCAGTATTGTGGTTGCAAGTTATCTTGGTTATCATGTTGCAAATGATCCCTTTAGGGCTATATTTTCAAAAATGCTTAAGAGTATTTCAGAATTTATGTACTAAGTATATCTGCTTATTGTAGTCATTTCACTTATCTTGTAATTAAAACAGAAGGAAATGTGTTGCAACTTCTTTGTGTCGGTAGGTATCCTTAGAGGGTATTTTGATATTTCTAGGTAACTTTAGATAAGAAGTAGCTATTACCCAGATTGATGTCCATGTGTGATCCTGTACCTGAAAATAATTATGAATGCAAACACAATGCATTTCCAGGTATGGCAAACATACATATACAGTGTCATAGCAATGATTTATAACTATGTTGGCTTAGCTACATATCTGACTACAGCTTTGATGAAAATACTGGGCTGATACTGGAAGCAACTAATTGTATTGCTTTGGACTGTTTGGTGGTCATATTTTTATTCAGCTGAGAGAAGTGATGGATTCAGTTCTTATTTCAAGATGATATTTAAATCAGACCCAGATAAGAACCTTAAGGTAGCTACATTTCACCAAAAGACCAGCACATTGTCATTTTTTTCCTTTCTTTGTATTTAAAGGAATATATTTTGGTTCCTGGACCCCTCTTCCTATCCAGTTTTACTCTGTCTTGTCGTTTACTTTGTTCTTGATAATCTCTTTTGTTTAAATTATTTACTTCCTCGTTCTCCCTTAATTTTTCCCTTGTCTTTTCTCTGCTAGTGTCCAATGAATTCCTCTTTTTGCAGAAGCTCAGCAGGAAATGGATTAATGCAGCTGGAAAACAACTACCTAGTGTCAGGATACTGGGGTGACCTCTGTATTAGAAAAATAAAATAATTGAAAAGTATCCAGCAGCTAAAAGTCTGTAGGCAAAAAAAAAAATCTTAATGCATCTTGTTCATTTCTACCATGGAAATGTTTTTAGCATCTCCAAGGTATCCTGTGTGAGGAAAGTCATAAAAAACAACAACAACAACAACACACACACACACACACACACACACACACACACACACAAAACAAAAAGAGGGGAAAAAATGTTAAATGGAGATGAAACAGGCAGAAATGCTGAGTCTGGGATATGTTTTTATACATTTCAAGTTAGCAATGCATAAGGAACCTGGAATATTGAGATGTGTCATTGATATGAATGGGAGCGTGGCATTGTCCCTACCCCATTCACTTAAATTGTTACTATTTCCTTCCAGCACTGAGAACCACCTCGAAAATTATCTTCCCAATATAAAAAGAGTTCATATTTCTAGCAATACTTCATCATTGTCAGGCTGTGATGGTCAGCCACTGCACGGATATTCTTGCTGCTGAGGTCAACAGCAACTTAGCAAAGACAGAAAGGATGTCCTTTTTCCCTCCTACTGGGTCACTGAGTAGCCAAGAGTATTTTTTTTGGGGGGGGGGACTAATACTCAGTGAAATATCTGATATTTAAAAACAAGATTGCTTAGCCTTGCAATTGTTATTAAGTTCTTTTCCTGGGCTGTAACGCATAGGCTTTGATCTAAAGTCCTACCGTTACTAGAAGGACTTGTGCTATTACGATAATGTGCACTGCTCTTTTTGCTATTCCTATAGGGAAAATAAAGCCCACATTAGTTCCATATTAGTACCTGACTTGGAGAAGTTAAAAAGCACCAGAAAAAGGTTAAACAGAGTCAAGTACACATAAGAGAGCAGTGGTTATTAGTGTTCGGGGAGCCATTAAAAAATTCTGCTTATACAGAAGAATTTACTGGCGCTCTTGCTTCTGGCTGCTTTATGCATTTTAATAAAGAAGTAGGGTGTGTGTGTGTGTGTGTATTCTTGCACACATTTAAGGCTGTGATTGAACAGGGACTTCAGCTATTGGGTCTGTCACTAATTTTGTCTTTCTCACTCTTTTTTCCCGAAGTCTCACTCTTTAACTTGAGCTTCTGAAAATTCTGAAAATCCTTTACTACCAGTTTTATTAAGCCAATGCAGGAAGAATATGCTTGTTAACTCTATGGATATATTTTTTCCTGATTTACATATCTGGGAAGATGTTTTACTTTAACCAGATGTTTGAAAGTAATTATCCAGAGGGAAAAAGGTGCAGTTTGATGAACTAAGGAAAGTTTGTGAAGGGGTGTGTGTGTGTGTGTGTGTGTGTGTCTATTTTAAGATTTTATTTTTAGGTAATCTTTACACCCACTGTGGGGCTCAAACTCAGAATCTGGAGATCAACAGTCACATGCTCTACTGACTGAGGCAGCCAGGCACCCCAATGAAGTTTTCCATTTCTTGGTGCTTTGAAAGAAAGGTACATTAGAAAAGACATGTAGATTATGATTAAAGGAAGTGATTTGAGCATAGACATTTAACTAGATCTTCTAAATTCTGATTGAAATGACCAAAGGAATGTAAACCAGGACACATTATTAACATTCAGAAACTAGGAGAGATACTTGTAAAATACTCACATAAGATTAAACTATGAGGAGAGCCAACCAGCATGTGAAAGAAATGTCTTCCTTTCCTAAGAGGAATAGATTCTGAGGAGGACAGAACTGTAAGCTTCAAGTGTGACGGTACTGGGGACAAGAGTGGTCTTTATGAATGGGGGAGGAAACAAACAAAGCTATGGCATATGTACCAGGAAGAGCACTGCACAACGCTCCTAAATTAAACTGAGGCATATGTCAGGCTACATCACATAGAATTTGATGTTACCGCTAACTCCTACCATCTTTTTCTCTGTGTTGTTTTTAATATGCTTTCATTGTTGTCATGGAGTGTATTTTATTTGACTTCAATCCTTATAAATTTGATGTTTAATACTGCAAAATATCTATCTTGATAAATGTTTTATGTGCACCTGAAAACAATGCATATTCTGTTTTTGGAAGAGTCAACCAATACATATTATTTGATTATATTGTTTAAATCTTCCATATCTTTACTGATTTTATGTTTACATGTTTTATTATTTATTAAGAGATGGGTATTGAAATTTCTAACTATAATTGTGGGTTTCTCTGTTAAAACCTTCATTTCTTTTAGTTGTTGCTTTATGTATTTTGACGCTGTGTGCTTTGGTACATGGGAGTTTGAGATTATTATATTGTAATAAACTGATACCTATGTAGCTGTGATAGACTTTACTCTGAAATCTAATAATAAGTGTGATTAATATCACCAGTCTAGCTTTATTTTGATTAGTGTTAGCATGGTTATCTTTCTCCATCCTTAAATTTTTAACCTGTATGTGATTTTATATTTAAAATGTGTTTTCTGTAGGCTGAATATAGCTAAATCATGTTTGCCTTTTAGTTAACGGCTATTGAAACCATTTATATTTAATATGATTATTGTTATGCTTAGCCTTAAATCTGTCATCTTGCTATTGGTTTGTCCTATTGTCATCTTTTCTCTTTCTCCTTTTGTACTAATTGGACCGTTTTATGATTTCATTTTATCTGATCTTTTAGTTCATTAGTTAGAACTCTTTAATTTTTTTCTCTTTCTCCCTCCCTCCCTCCCTCCCTCCCTTTCTTCCTTTCTTTCTTTCTTTCTTTTTCTTTTTCTCTTTTTCTTTTTTTTTTTTTTGAGAGCTAGAGAGAGCACCCAAGTGAGGAGGGCCAGAGGGGGAGGGAGAGAGTCTTAAGCAGGCTCCATGCCCAGTGCTGAACCTGACTAGGGCTTGATCTCACAACTGTGAGATTGGATGCTTAACCAACTGAGCCACCCAAGCACCCCCATTTCACCTTTTTAGTGTTAGGGTATATAGTATGTGTGTTTAACTTAACACCGCTTACTTTTAAGTGACGTTATACCGTTTCACCTTGAGTAAAAACAAACAAAATCTTGGATTTGGATTTCTTTGTATTTGTATTAATATTGTCATGTATTATACTTTTACATATGTTAGAATTACCACGTTATGTTGTAATTACTTTGAAAGTCAAGTATCTTTTAAAGAGATTTAAATAATAAGAAAAAAATCTATTACCATGTTGTTAATTCTGGTTATATCTTAATTCCTTTAATTCCTTTATATAAATCCATATTCCCATCTGGTGGCATTTTCCTTTTGTTTGAAGAGATTCTTTTATCTATTATTTTTTTTAATGTTTATTTTTGAAAGAGAGCATAAATTGGGGAGGGGCTGAGAGAAGGAGACAAAGAATCTGAGGCAGGCTCCAGGCTCTGAGCTGACAGCAGACAGCCTGATGCGGGGCTTGAACTTTCAAACCATGAGATCATGACCTGAACCATAGTCACAAGCTTAACCCACTGAGCCACCCAGGTGCCCCTGAAAGGCTTCTTTTAACATTTATTGTAGTGCAGGTCTGCTGGTGAATTCTTCCAGCTTTTGTGTATTTGAAAAAGTCTTTTTCTTATCAAACATATTTTCATTGTATTTAAGATTCCAGATATCCTCAAATCTGGAAGTTCACTGGATTCTGCCTCACTCTTTGCTCTCCCTGTACAATGATCTAGAACCTCCCTCAAGGCAGTAAGCTGGGGCAGTCTTGGGGCTCATCACATTGATTTTGCATGTTTAAGGGATCATTGTTTTCCACTGCCTAATAGCCAGTGTTCTAAACTGTTTTTGACTGTTTAGACTGTTATTTTGACTGTTACCTAGTTGTTTATGGTAGTAGGGTCAGTTTGGTTCCTGCTACTCCATGATGATTGGGAAGTCCCTATAATGGGATTCTAGTCAGATTTGCATTTTAAAAAAGATTTCCTTCATATGTTTAGCTCTGGTACATTTGGTGCAAGCAGGTGTCTGAGTGTTGATTCATCTTTGAAATTCATCTTGAAAATTGTACCTTTTATCAATAATTATGTATTTTTATTTTATACTTAAATTTATATTTCATTGGGTCCCCCTGGGTGGCTCAGTCACTTAAGCTTCCGACACTTGGTTTTGGCTCAAGTCATGATCTCACAGTTTGTGGGATTGAGCCCCACGAGGGGCTCTGTACAGAGCCTGCTTAGGATTCTCTCTCTCCCTTTCTCTCTGTCACTCCCCTGCTTGTGCACTTGTGCACATGTGCTCTCAAAAATAAACATTAAAAAAATTTGTATGTATTTCATTATTTTTGCTATTTATGTTGCCACTTCGCTGTTTTCTGTCTGCCTGGAATATCTTTAACCATCCCTTCATTTGGTTTTACTGTTTCATTTTTATTTAATTATTTTAATGTTTTTTTCTTCTAAAATTTTTTTTTTTTGTTCATGTTAGCCATTCTGACAGGTGTGAGGTGGTATCTCATTGTGGTTTTGATTTGTATTTCCCTGATGAGTGATATTGAGCATTTTTTCATGTGTCGGTTGGCCATCTGGATGTCTTCTTTGGAGAAGTGTCTATTCATGTCTTTTGCCCATTTCTCCACTGGATTGTTTGCTTTTTGGGTGTTGAGTTTGATAAGTTCTTTGTAGATTTTGGATACTAACACTTTATATGATATGTCGTTTGCAAATATCTTCTCCCATTCCGTCTGTTGCCATTTAGTTTTGCTGATTGTTTCCTTCGCTGTGCAGAAGCTTTTTATTTTGATGAGGTCCCAGTAGTTCATTTGTGCTTTTGTTTCCCTTGCCTCTAGAGACTTGTTGAGTAACAAGTTGCTGCGGCCAAGATCAAAGAGGTTTTTGCCTGCTTTCTCCTCAAGGATTTTGATGGCTTCCTGTCTTACATTGAGGTCTTTCATCCACTTTGAGTTTATTTTTATGTATGGTGTAAGAAAGTGGTCCAGTTTCATTCTTCTGCATGTCACTGTCCAGTTTTCCCAAAGATTGGATAATCTTTACTGCTATGTCAGATTACTTGGCCATACGTTTGTGGGTCCATTCCTGGGTTCTCTATTCTGATCCATTGATCTGAGTGTCTGTTCTTGTGCCAGTACCATACTGTCTTGATGATTACAGCTTTGTAGTATAGCTTGAAGTCGGGGATTGTGATGCCTCCAGCTTTGGTTTTCTTCTTCAAGATAGCTTTGGCTATTTGGGGTCTTTTCTGGCTCCATTCAAATTTTAGGATTATTTGTTCTAGCTCTGTGAAGAATACTAGTGTTATTTTGATAGGGATTACATTGAATATGTAGATTGCTTTGGGTAGAATTGACATTTTGACAATATTTGTTCTTCCTATCCAGGAGCATGGAATCTTTTTCCATTTTTTTGTGTCTTCTTCAGTTTCTTTCATAAGCTTTCTATGGTTTTAAGTGTATAGATTTTTCACCTCTTTGGTTAGATTTATTTCTGGGTATTTTATGGTTTTTGGTACAATTGTAAATGGGATCGATTCCGTGATTTCTCTTTCTGTTGCTTCATTATTGGTGTATAGGAATGCAACTGATTTCTGTGCGTTGATTTTATATCCTGCAACTTTGCTGAATTCATGAGTCAGTTCTAGCAGTTTTTTGGTGGAATCTTTAGGGTTTTCAACAGAGAGTATCATGTCATCTGCAAAGAGTGGAGGCTTGACCTCCTCCTAGCCAATTTGGATGCCTTTCATTTCTTGGTGTTATCTGATTGCAGAGGTAAGACTTCCAATACTATGTTGAATAACAGTGGTGAGAGTGGACATCCCTGTCTTGTTCCTGATGTTAGGGGGAAGGCTCTAAGTTTTTCCCCATTGAGGATGATATTAGTGTTGGGTTGTTCATGTATGGCTTTTATGATCTCGAGGTATGCTCCTTCTATGCTTAGTTTCTTGAGGGTTTTTATCAAGAAAGGATGCTGTATTTTGTAAAATACTTTCTCTGCATCTCCTGAGAAGATCATACAGTTCTTATCCTTTCTTTTGTTGATGTGATGAATCATGTTAATTGTTTTGCGGATATTGAACCAGCCCTGCATCCTAGGTATAAATCCTACTTGGTCGTGGTGAATAATTTTTTAAATGTATTGTTGGATCTGGTTGGCTAATATCTTGTTGAGGATTTTTGCATCCATGTTCATCAGGGAAATTGGTCTATAGTTTTCCTTTTTAGTGGAGTCTCTGTCTGGTTTTGGAATCAAGGTAATGCTGGCTTCATAGAATGAGTTTGGAAGTTTTCCTTCCATTTCTATCTTTTGGAACAGCTTCAAGAGAGTAGGTGTTAACTCTTCCTTAAATGTTTGGTAGAATTTCCCTGGAAAGCCATCTGGCCATGGACTCTTGTTTTTCGGGAGATTTTTGATTACTAATTCGATTTCCTTACAGGTTATGGGTCTGTTCAAATTTTCTATTTCTTCCTGTTTCAGTTTTGGTAGTGTATATGTTTCTAGGAATCTGTCCATTTCTTCCAGATTGCCCATTTTATTGGCATATAATCTCTCATAATATTCTTTATTATTGTTTTTATTTCTGCTATGTTGGTTGTGATCTCTCCTCTTTCATTCTTGATTTTATTTATTTGGGTCCTTTTTCTTTTGGATCAAACTGGCTAGTGGTTTATCAATTTTGTTAATTCTTTCAAAGAAACAGGTTCTGGTTTCATTGATCAGTTCGGTTTTTTGGTTTTGATGGCATTAATTTCTGCTCTTATTATTTCCTGTCTTCTGCTGTTTTTGGGTTTTATTTGCTGTTCTTTTTCCACCTCTTTAAGGCATAAGGTTAGGTTGTGTATCTGAGATCTTTCTTCCTTCTTTAGGAAGGCCTGGATTGCTGTATACTTTCCTTTTATGACTGCCTTTGCTGCATCCCAGGGGTTTTGGGTTGTGGTGCTATCATTTTCATTGGCTTCCGTATGCTTTTTAATTTCCTCTTTCACTTCTTGGTTAGCCCATTCATTCTTTAGTAGGATGTTCTTCAGTCTCCAAGTATTTGTTACCTTTCCAAATTTTTTCTTGTTGTTGATTTCGAGTTTCATAGCATTGTGGTCTGAAAATATGCATGGTATGATCTTGATCTTTTTGTACTTGCTGAGGGCTGATTTGTGTCCCAGTATATGGTCTATTCTGGATAACGTTCCATGTGCACTGGAGAAGAATGTATATTCTGCTTTAGGATGAAATGTTCTAAATATATGTGTTACGTGCATTTGGTCTGGTGTGTCATTGAAAGCCATTGTTTCCTTGTTGATTTTTTTGATGAGATGATCTGCCCATTGCTTTGAGTGGGGTGTTGAAGTCTCCTACTATTATGCTATTACTATCAATGAGTTTCTTTATGTTTGTGATTTATTGATTTATATATTTGGGTGCTGCCACATTTGGCACATAAATGTTTACAATTGTTAGGTCTTCTTGGAGGATAGACCCCTTAAGTATGATATAATGCTCTTCTTCATCTCTTGATACAGTCTTTATTTTAAAGTCTAGATTGTCTGATGTAAGTGTGGCTACTCTGGCTTTCTTTTGTTGACCATTAGCATGATAGATGATTCTCCATCCCCTTACTTTCAGTCTGAAGGTGTCTTCTAGGTCTAAAGTGGGTCTCTTGTAAACAGCATATAGTTGGATCTTGTTTTCTTATCCATTCTGTTACCCTCTGTCTTTTGATTGGAGTATTGAGTCCAGTGACGTTTAGAGTGAGTACTGAAAGATATGAATTTATTGCCATTATGATGCTTGTAGAGTTGGAGTTTCTGGTGGTGTTCTCTGGTCCTTTCTAATCTTTGTTTCTTTTGGTATTCATTCATGCATTCATTCATTCATTCATCTTTTCTCCCCTCAGAAAGTCTCCCTTAAAATTTCTTGCAGGGCTGGTTTAGTGGTCACAAACTCCTTTGATTTTTGTTTGTCTGGGAAACTTTTTATCTCTCCTAATATTTTGAGTGACAGCCTTGCTGGATAAAGAATTCTTGCCTGTATATTTTTCTGATTCAGCACATTGAATATATCCTGTCACTACTTCCTGGACTGCCAAGTTTCTGTGGATAGGTCTGCTGCAAACCTGATCTGTCTTCCCCTTCCTAGGTTAAGGACTTTTTTTCCCTTGCTGCTTTCATGATTCTCTCCTTGGCTGAGTATTTTGTGAATTTAACTATGATATGCCTTGTTGATGGTTGGTTTTTGTTGAATCTAATGGGAGTCCTCTGTGCTTCCTGGATTTTGATGTCTGTGTCTTTCCCCAGGTTAGGAAAGTTTTCTGTTATGATTTGCTCACATAACACTTCTACCCCTATTTCTCTCTCTTCCTCTTCTGGGACCCCTATGATTCTGATGTTGTTCCTTTTTAATGAGCCACTGATTTCTTTAATTCTTAAATCGTGCTCTTTTGCCTTAATCTCCCTCTTTTTTTTCTGCTTCATTATTTTCCCTAAGTTTGTCCTCTATATCACTGAATCTCTGTTCTGCCTCATCCATCCTTGCCGCCATGGCACCCATCTGTGATTGCAGCTCAGTTATAGCATTTTTTATTTCATGCTGACTAGTTTTTCTTTTATCTCCACAGAAAGGGATTCTAGTCTATTTTCAACTCCAGCTAGTATTCTTATCGTGATTCTAAATTCTGGTTCAGACATCTTGCTTCTATCTGGGTTGGTTAAATCCCTGGCTGTCGTTTCTTCATGCTCTTTGTTTTGGGGTGAATTCCTTCGTTTTGTCATTTTGAAGGGAGAAAGGGAATTAATGAGGTAGAAAAATTAAAATTAAAAGAATTAAAATTAAAAAATTAAAATTAAAAAATTAAAAACACATATACAAAAAAATCGAATAAATGATGCTAGAACCTAGATGTGTTTTGGTCTGGGTGTTGAAAGTGGTTTGATAGATTAGAGAAAAAAGGAGGGGGGGAAAGGAAATCATTTGAGAACTTGAAAAAAATGACTACACTGAAGTGGACTAAAATGAAATGATGGAAGTAAAATAGAATTTGAAAAAAACTTACACAAAAGTAAAGAATATAGTAGAAAAAATTAAGGAAAGTATTTTTAATAAAAATTAAAAATAAAAATAAATTTTTCTTTCTGTACTCAAGAAACAGAAATGAAAAAGAAAAAATGGAAATAGTTGAAAATTTGAAAAAGTGAATACACTGAAGTAGACTAAACTAAAATGATGGAAGTAAAATAGAATTTGAAAAAATTTACACAGAAGTAAAAAATAAAGTAAAAAATTAATAAAAATTGAAAATAAAAATGAATTTTTTTCTCTTTCTGTATTCAAGAAAAAGAAAAGTGAAAAAGAGAGGGGGAAAAACAAATCGAATAGATGGATCTGCTAACATAATGAAATACAACTGAAATTACTTCGTTTTCCCCTAGAAGTCAGACTATGAAGTGCTTCATAATCCATAAACTAAGCAGACAGTGAGACTTGTGTTCTTGAAGAGCAAGGTTGGCCCAGTTGGGCAGGGCTTAGCGTAATGGCTCCATTCTCCATTAGATGGCGCTGCTAGCCTATGGGGTGGATTGTTGTGGCACTTGTAGGTGCATATGCACACGTGGGAGCGGTGAAAATGGCATCGCCCAGCTACCCAGTCTCTAGTACCGCAACTCTGTTCTCCCCATCAGCAATCGTGCACCCATCCTCTGTCTTCAGCTTTCATCCACTCCCTGCTTTTTCATTTCAGCTTTCATTCACTCCCCTTATTTCTGAAGGACCGTGGCTTTGACCCCTTCTGCCCCTCTGCAGGAGGATCTCACTGAGCAGTGGCCGAATGTCAGCTGCACCCAGGAATGCTTGCTGGACCCTGCGGCTGCTGGTGCCCTGAGACTGCGGCCAGGTGCCAGCCCACACCAGAAAAAGTTGACAAGATAGTGTAGCAGCAGTGTTTCAGGGATTATGGAAAATCACAACACACCTCTGGCACCAGGCTTCACCCTTAATGACCTTGTTCCAGCACCAGCGAATGTGGCCCTTCTTTGGGGTCTGCTGGGACCCGGTGGCTTCAACAGTCTCTACCAAATGTCCTTCCAGCAGTGGAACCACTTTTTCCCATGTGGCCCAAGAACCTCCCAGACCACACTCTGCTCCTGGGGATTGCCCTTCCCACCACAGCACCTCCAGGTATTGAGCTGCGGAGTTGCAGACTCTGTGCTCCTCTTGTTTACAGTCTCAATGGAATTTAAACCCTCTCCTTTCTCCCTTTTTAGTTTAGTCCCGGTGGCTGTTTCCAATTTTCCACTTTCTCTCCAGATGCTTTTGGGGAGGGGTGCTTTTCCAGTGTTCTTCCCTCCCTCCCCCATCTCAGTCCTCTATCTGCCTGCAAAAGCAGGGCACTGCCTGCTGTGGCTTGTTGCTCCTGAAGTTCACTTCTCTGTGGTGCTAAATTCTGTGGTTCAGGTTGTGCAGATTGTTGTGTTAATCCTGAAATCAGTTTTCTAGGTGTGCAGGATGGTTTAGTGTTGGTCTGGCTGTATTTCATGGATGCGAGACACACAAAAAAACTTCCATGCTGTTCAATCATCTTGGCTTCCCCTCTGGTGTTACTGTTTTAAATTTATATTTTATTTTAATCAAAGTACATAATATTACATAATATTGCAAAGCATATAATACATAATATTACAGGTATCTTTAGTCTTGAGGCTTATTTGGTAATTGCTTCATATTTCTTGTCATTTTATTTTACTATGTATATCACTAATTCCACTCCATATTAATTGCCAAGTTGCTATGATTAAGAATTGATAATGTCTCAGTGCTATTCTCTCTCTCTCTTTTTTTTCTTAACATTTTTTTCATTTTTGAGAGACACAGCCTGAGCACGAGCAGGGGAGGGGCAGAGAGAGAAGGAAACACAGGATATGAAGTAAGTCTAAGCTGTCAGCACAGAGCCCCACATGAGGCTTAAACTCACAAACTGAGATCATGTCCTAAGCCTGAGACGCTTGACTGATTGAGCCATGCAGGCACCCCTCAGTGTTACTCTTCATTTAAGCATTCCTTCTGAAACCATCCAACATTGTGCTCCAGTATAGATTGCTTGCTTTCTAAATCTTCTGCCCAGCCATTACCCTGGGACTTCTCTTAGAAGCATTCTGTGAATTCTTGTCATCATTTCTTGGTGTTGGATCCACTATTTTCTATATTCTAAGTCTTCCTCTTTCTTGTTTTAAGCTCTCTGTTTTGTCACATACTTGAGTAGCTTCCTGAGAAATAATGCATGGGAGATTTTTTTTTTTTTTTTGAGATGTTACATGTGTGAACATGTCTTTGCTCACCCATTTGATTACTACTTGGCTAGATCTAAAATTCTAAAGAGGGAGGACCTGGGTGGCTCATTTGGTTGAGTGTCCTACTTTGGCTCAGGTCATGATCTTGCAGTTTGTGGGTTTGAGCCCTGTGTCGAGCTCTGTGCTGACAGCTCAGACCCTGGAGCCTGCTTCAGATTCTGTGTCTTCCTCTCTCTCTGTCCCTCCCCCGCTCATGCTCCGACTTTCTCTCAAAAATAAATATTAAAATTCTAAGCTGGAATTTCATTTTCCCTTAGTTTTTCTGAGGAAAAAATAGTAGTTTTCACAGTTGCTGTTGGGAAACTAAATGCAATTCTAAATTGTAATCCTTAGAATGCTTTTTTTTTTTCCACTTCAGACATTTTTAGATGTTTTCCTTTTTTGAAACAGATAATGTGCCCTGGAAGGAGTCTCCTTGAATTCATTGTATTGGGGACAGCTAGGCCTATTTAATCTGGAAACTCAAGTTCTTTAGTTACAGAGGGTTTTAAAAAGATTACTTGACAATTTACTTCTCTCCCTTTTCTCTTTTTTGGAGCTCTTATTAATACTTGATCTTCAATCAGAATTTATGATGTTCTCCTGGCTTCACATGGTAATTTGAAGTAGGTTTTGCTAGCATATTCATTTGCCAGATGAAGTAACAGCTCAGAGAGGTTAAGGAATTTGTCTGGGATTACACAGGTGATAAATAGTAGAGCTAGCTTTCAATCATGACTGTGCAGAGTTAGGGTATGGACTTTAACTCTTCTTTATACTCAAGTTCATTGAACTGCAGCCTTTAGGGTTACTTGATGTGCTCTACTGGAACTGTGCAGCTAACAATTACCTTATTTGGCTGCTGGCCTGGGTTTATTATTCTCTGATCAACTGAGTTTAGTAGTTGGATACATTTCCAGACTCAAGTACTTGATAATATTCTTAATTACTACCTTTCTATTGTTTTTCAGGGTTTCTGTGTATTTTTACATTTTTAAAAGTTGCTCTTTTGGATTTCAGGATGGAAAAGAGATAAACACAAATACTTTCTTTAATATGAATTCCCATTGATTTGTTTTCAGCTTTTTGTTGGTACCTTTATATTAAATATGGTGTAACTAGATTTATTTTTAATGCATTAGTTGAGTTTCTTTTTTTATTATTTATTTTTTATTTTTATTTATTTATTTATTTATTTATTTATTTATTTATTTATTTTTATTTATTTAAAAAAAATTTTTTTTCTCAACGTTTATTTATTTTTGGGACAGAGAGAGACAGAGCATGAACGGGGGAGGGGCAGAGAGAGAGGGAGACACAGAATCGGAAACAGGCTCCAGGCTCTGAGCCATCAGCCCAGAGCCTGACGCGGGGCTTGAACTCACGGACCGCGAGATCGTGACCTGGCTGAAGTCGGAGGCTCAACTGACTGCGCCCCTATTATTTATTTTTTAAAGTATTTATTTTTGAGAGAGAGACACACAGAGTGTGAGCGGGGAAGGTGCAGAGAGAGACGGAGACACAGAATCTGAAGCAGGCTCCAGGCTCAGCTCTCTGCATAGAGCCTGAGCCTGACACGGGGACTCAAACTCACCAACTGTGAGATCATGACCTGAGCTGAAGTCATTAGCTTAACCAACTGAGCTACCAAGAGAGTTTCTTTCTCTTAAGCTAAGACCTAATTACCTTGATTATATAGTTTACACTTTTATGTTTATTTGCCTACTTGTAATTTTATTCATAGTTTTTGTGAGGATTAGTGACTTAATATATGTAATACACATAGAACAGTTTGTGGTAAATGATAAGTACCATATAAATGTCAACTGTCATCATTATTATTTTCATATTAGAACAATATTTCTGCGAGAGAGGCTATTCTTGCAATGAATTTTGTTCTTAAAAACACTTTGGCTTCTTTCTTCTTATTACCATTTCTCAGAGAATAATAAGGAATGTTTTCTTCCTTATCATTTCTCTTCCATTCTCACTGTCCCAATGTTAATTGTGCTAAGATAACTTAGTACTTGATTCCAGTTTATTATCAGAATTTCTCTTATATTAGGTGATATGTGATCTGACTCATTGCATTTTTACAAATGTCTTCCTTTCATATTTTTGCTGGATTCCAGAATTCTTAGGATTCATTTTTTCCCCCTCTAAAAATAATCTTAAAAATGTGATTCCATTATCATCTATATTTTAGTGTTGGAGATGAATGTCTGATATCAGCCTAATTTTTTTCTTTATTGCTTGTGCTTTCTGCCTTGAAGATTGTGATACTTTCTTTTAATCCTTGGAATTAAGAAATTCTTAAGGATATCCCTAAATGTATGTTTGTTAGCAGTTTTACCTGGAACTCTTGAGCCTTTTCCTCCTGCAGGCTTTAGCTTCAGGGAAAATTTCTCTTACTGTTCAATTATTGTCTTTTCTCTATAGCTTCACTTTTCTCCTTCTGGAAATCTTAGTATTCACATCTTGGATTTCTAGTGTCTATTCCCTCAAGTCTTGGATCTTTTTTTCCTTGGCTTTAATCTCTTTGTACTTTTTTCTGGATTAAAAATGTTTCTTTTATTTGAACTTCCATACTATTGTTATTTCAGGACTCAGCAGTGACTATTTGTCTTTCCAATAAATGTACTTACTATTTATGTAATCTTAAAGTGTTAATAGACTTTCTAAGTTTATTACTAATGGATAAAATTATAAAGGAAATTATTGATACCTTTGTCCATAAAAACAAAAAGGTGAGCAATAAACCAAAAAAACGGGCTCAAAAAAACCTGGGTGGCTCAGTTGGTTAAGCATCAGACTTTGGCTCAAGTCAAGAGCTCAGGGTTCCTAGGTTCGAGCACCACACCTGGCTCTGTGCTTACAGCTCAGAACTTGGAGTCTGCTTCAGATTCTGTGTCTCCCTCTCTCTCTGCCTCTCCCCTACTCACGCTCTGTCTTTCTCAAAAATAAACAACAAAAAAATTAAAAACAAACTCAAAAAACAACTTTAATACATGTGACAAAGTGCTAATATTTTATGTATTAAGTTGTTAAAAATAAAGAATTTGAACACACCAACAGAAAAAAAGAGTAATACATATTAACAGAAAATTTACCAAAGAAGAAATACATACATCCAATAAACATTATTTATTTTCTTTAATTTATTTTAGAGAGAGTGAGAAAGCGTCAGTGAGCTGGAGAGAGGGGCAGAGGGAAAGAGAATCTTAAGTAAGCTCCATGCTCAGCGAAGACCCTAATGCAGGGCTCAATCCCATGACCCCGAGATTATGACCTGAGCTGAAATCAAGAGTTGGACATTGATCTGAGTCACCCATATGCCCCTTTGAAAACATTTTTGAACTTTACTAGTAGTCAAAGAAATGTAAAGCAAAAATAATATATAAATATAGCAATATTTAAAAAAATTTTAATGTTTATATTTTTAGTTTTGAGAGGCAAGAGACAAAGAGAGACAGAGACAGAGTGTGAATGGGGGAGAGGCAGAGAAAGAGGGAGGCACAGAATCTGAAGCAGGCTCCAGGCTCTGAGCTGTCAACACAGAGCTAGTCGTGGTGCTTGAACCCATCGAAATCATGACCTGAGCTGAAGTGAGATGCTTAAGCAACAGAGCCACCCAGGTGCCCCAATAAGGTAATATTTTTGAAAGATGATTTTCATGGATTATGAAGAATAATACAGATAACTCTTCTGTATTAGGATATATTTGGCTGCAAGTAACAGAAAACCCACTTCAAATAACTTCAGTGATATTTATTGTCTCTCATTGTTTGAATTTCAGAAGACTGGCTTGTTTCAGGGGTTCACCAGTATTATTTAGAACCTTTTTTTTTTTTTTTAAACATCTCTCCTTTATGCTTTCTGTAGTTTCAGCTTCATCCTAAGGCTGGCTTGAGGCTATCAACAATTCCTAAGATAGTCTGTTGCCTTATCTACTTGCAGGAGGAATGACAGGAATGATAGGAGGGAGAGGAAGTTGTTTATACAGAAATGCTCAATTTCTATAGGTCTTATTGGCCCAACTTAAGACATGAGCCTATCCCATTAAATTGCTCAGCTTAGGTTGGAGCTATGTGTTTCATTCACAGATACGGAGTGGGGCTACCTTCAACCTAAGGACATAGGTTGGATGGGAGAGAGATGAGAAGGCTGCATGAAAATTGGGGATGTTACCAAGAGGCAGATAAAAGGTTTGGGGAAAGCACATAAAGTGTCTATTATCCATGCATTTCTCTGGGCATAAAAAGTGGTATATACATTCTGGCATGAAACTGGCAATAAGAATTGAAATCTTAAAATGTGCTTATAATGTTACTCAGAAATTGTGTTCTTTGGAACTTATCTCAGAATCATGGATATATATAAATATCCAGCTATTATGTATCTAAAGTTGAAGCATTTTGACTAACTACCAGTTTGGAACAATTCACATATCCAACCACATGATTTCGATTAAAGTGTGCATAGAATATTCAATATTCATACAATAGAATACTACTTAAAATGAAAAATGTTATCAAGAATATTTAATAACATGGAAATAGACCACTGCCATTAAGTGGAGAACTCAACAAAAAAATCTCCTTTTGGAAAAAACCATATGTATTCATACAACAAAAATAAGAATACCAAAATGTTAATAGCGGTTATCTTTTGTAGAAATAGTTTTTTGTGGGGCACCTGGGTGGCTCAGTTGGCAAAGCATCCACTACCTGCTCAGTTCATGATCTCCTGGTTTGTGGGTTCCAGTCCTGTGTTGGGCTTTGTTCTGAGACTTCAGAGCCTAGACCCTGCTTCAGATTCTGTCTCCATCTCTCTTTGCCCATCCCCTGCTCACACTCTATCTCTCTCTCTCAAAAATGAATAAAAAATTTTTTAAAAAGATAGGTTTTTTGCATATTGGTATTTTTATAAATTTCTTAAAATCTTCAATATTTTAATTTCTTCATTTCTGATATTTATGCCTTCTTTTTCTTACTGCACGGGCTGGAAACTCCAGAACAATTTGAAAAGAATTGGTGAGAATGAGCATCTTCATATTATTCCTGATCTTAGGGAAAAAAGGTTACTCTTTAACCATTAGGTATGATCATAGGTATGGATTTTGTAGATGTCCTTCAACAGTTGAGAAAGTTTTAAAAGAATTTCTGATTTGTTGAGAGGTTTTATTGTAAGAGGTATTAAGTATTGTCAGATGATTTTTTTTTCATCTGTTAAGATGATCATATGATTCCCCCCCTTATTCTGTAAATGTAGTATATTGATTTTGAAATGTTAAATCAACTTGCATTCTTGAGTTAAACTGCACTTCATTATGAAATATTATTTTAATATATTGCTAGATTCAATTTGATAATACCTATTTTTTTAAAGATTTTATTTTCTTAAAATAATCTTTAAACCCAATTTGGGGCTGAAACTCACAACCCTGAGATCAGGTCGCATGCTCTCCTGACTGAGCCAGCTAGGTGCCTCAATTTGCTAACATATTCTTAAAGATTTTTATTCTTAAGTTCATGAGGGATACCCATCAGTAATTTGATCTTTATCAAGTTTCTGTGTTTGCTTTGTAAAACAAGTTGGGAAATATTCCCTCTTTCCATTTTCTGAAACCATTTGTATATCAGTTTCTATTTAAGCTTTATTAATTTGTGTGGAATTTTGTCATTTCATGTAAAGTTGTTGAATTTATTGGCAGTTTGTGCTTTTATATCTTAAGGATCTATAATGTTGACTTTTTTATTTCTGGTAATGGTAATAGATTTTTTTTTCTTGATTGCTAGAGGCTTAAATAATTTCAAAGAATTAAGTTTTGTTGACTATCTTTACTGTTTTTTGTTTCCTTGATTTCCATTCTAATTTTTATTCTTCTACTTATTGTGGGTTTCATTTGCTATACTTCTTTTGAGCTTCTCAAGGTAGAAGCTTAGATTATTGACTTTATATATTCATTTAAATTACGAATTTAAGTTTAAGAATTGAAATTTCCTGTTAAGCACTGGTTAGACTGCACCCCCAGATTTTTGATATGTTATGCTTTTATTATTTTTTAATTGCATGATTTCTTCTTTTGCCCATTGTAATTCAAGGGCGCATGGTTCAAATTTCAAATATTTTGGGGATATTCTAGGTATCTGTTTGCTACTAAGTTTTGTTACATTGTTGTGATCAGAGAATGTTGTCTATGTCATTTCAATTTTTGAATATTTATTGAGACTGGTTTTATGAGCCAACATGTTTATCTTACTGACTTTTCCTTGTGCACTTAGAAAGAATGTGTGTTCTACTTATAACACTTTGCATGATAGAAGATAATCCTGTAATATACTTTAAAATCACTAATCTGAGACATTTTAAAATTGACAGTCTTGAGACAGAAGAGTGAAATAGTTGACATTTATCTTTTTCTTCCCCACTAGGATTATTTATTCCCTCAACCCACACCCAGAGTTTTCTGTGCTATGTTTACCCTTCTATAAGTATGTCTTTTCAAATCACTTTTAAACAGTTGTTAAAAAGGCTAATACAATTTTTGAGGATTGCTTAAGATAGTACTTTTTTATTTTAAAAAGTATATCTCAGATTATTAAATGAAAGGAATGGAGCTGAATGTCAGTATTTTAGGCTTTAAGAATTCATAGATCCCAATTGTCTGTTTCTGTACCAAGTTAAACATAAACATCAGCTATGAAGGTGATCCTTTATCTGCTGTTTTCATTGTCATATGAATGCGTGAGTGAAGTAAAAGGAATAAATCCAACGCTTGAATTTCAGGTGTTTTGTACAGATATATTAATGCTGGTAGAACTTCCTTATACTTGACGTTGTATATGGAACTTTCCAAGCAGATAGAACATGATACATAAAACCAGTGTGATGAGAACGAGCCTGTTTCACTTGAGAAAGTAAAAGGGGCCAGTAAAGCTAGACTATGGAAAACTGAAGGACATTAATAAGATAGAGCTAAACTTGAGAGAGTTTGTGCAGTTGCTGAGGATTTTTGTCTTCATGCGCATATCAGACAGAGAGCATGGGAGAGATTTAAACAGAAGATCGTATGTTTTGAAGATGGTGCTTCAGAAAGACCACTCTGGCTACATGATAGAACATTGACTGGGGGGTGGGGAGGGGGGGTGGTTCAAGAGGGATTGTGGGAAAGATTTGGAGATGGATTGCCAGTGTCTAAGCAAGACATAATGGCAGCTTGGATTATAGTGGTGATGGTGTAGGTAAAGAGATGTGAACAGATCCAGAAGACTAAAGTAAACCAGACCTGTTTATAGATTGGCTATGAATGGTAAAGAAGAAGAAGATGTTAGAAACAAATCTAGGTTTCTTGCCCAACAGAAAAGGTGGTGGTGGTTGTGTAGCATTAACTAAAACATTTCCATTCAATGTATTTTGGGAAATTCTGTGTCTTAATGATTAAGGACTAATAAATCTGTTAGTGGTTTAATAGCCTTTAAGTTCCCTTCTTAGTCTGTAGCAACTGTCTAAACTACTATAAGCCTACAAGGCTTAGCAGTAAAGAAATGTATAGTATACTTTAGTCTTGGTTAGAAAAAAGTCCATTAAATAAATATTAAAATAAATAGCAAACCTGCAGCTAACATCATACATATCTAATTGTGAAAGACTAGAGCTTTTCTCCCTAAGAAAATCTTAGGGAAAAAAGAAATAAATTCCTGTTCCTATTCCTGTTCATAGAGGATGTCATTTTGTATATAGAAAATCCTAAGAAATCGACAAAAAAACTATTAAAACTATTCAGCAAGTTTGTAGGATACACAAGCACTACATAGAAATAAATTGTGTTCATCTGTTTTTTTCATACTCCACATATGAGTGAAATCCTAGGAAAATTGTCTTTCTGACTTATTTCACTTTGCATAATACACTCTAGTTCCATCCACGTTGTTGGAAATGACAAGAGTTCATTCTTTTTGATCACTGAGTCATATTCCACTGTATGTATGTGTATGTATGTGTTTGTGTATGTATATACATATATGTTTATGTGTGTATATATTTGTATGCATGTATGTTTGTGTATGTATGTATATATATACATGTTTGTGTATATATGTATATACATACATACATACATACATACACAAACACATATACACCACATTTTATCTATCCATTCATCAGTCAATGGACAACATAGGGTAAGGGAAAGAAAAATAAGATAAAAATATAAAGGGAGGCAAACTCTAAGAGATACTTAAATATAGAGAACAAACTGAGGTTGCTGGAGGTGAGGTGGGTGGGGGGATGGGATAAACAGGTGATGGGCATTAAGGAAGGTACTTATTGGGGTAAACATTGGGTGTTATATGTAAGTGATGAATCACTGGGTTCTACTCCTGAAACCACTACTACACTGTATGTTAACTAACTTGAATTCAAATAAATTTTAAAAAAGAAACTAGTCACAAAAGGAAAAAAAAATACTATTTTATATTCATGCATTAGCAATAAAAAATCTTAAAAGGAAATTTAAAAAATTCCATTTGTAAAAGCATCAAAAGAGTAAAATACTTCATAAATGTAATTAAGAAGGTACAAGTCTTATATACTGAAAACTACACATCATTGAAAAAATTAGACAACCTAAATAGGACATAAACTGTTCATGTTTGTGGAAGATTTAAATTATTTGTATTTTAATACTTCCCAAATAGATACACAGATTCAACATAATTTCTATCAAAATCCTAGGTGGTATTTTTTTGTAGAAATAGGCAAGCTCATTCTAAAATTCTCCTGGAAATGCAAAGAGTACAATATAGACAAATTAGATAGGAAGAGCAAGGTTGGAGTACTCACAGTCCACAATTCCAAAACTTAATACAAAGATACAGTAGTGAAGACATGGTATAAGACATAGAGCTCATTGGAATAGAATTGGAAGTCCAGAAATAAATCCTAATAGTTACAGTTAATTGATTTTTAATGAAGGTACTAAGGATAAAATAGGGGGAAATAATTTTTTTTTAACATATGGTATTGGGACAGGTGGATTATCTACATGGAGAAGAAGAAATTGTACCCCTTCCTCACACCATATAAAAATTAACTCAATGGATTAAAACCTAAATTTGAGAGCAACACTTACGTGAAAACATAGATGTGTATCTTTGTAGACTTGGATTGGGTCATGGTTTTTAAAAAATCTGACCTGTAAAGCACAAAGAACCAAAAAAAAAAAAAAAAATAGAAGAATAATTGTATTTTATCAAAATTTAACACTTTTGTACATCAAAGAACACTATCAAGGAAATGAAGACAGCCCACACAATGACAGAAAATAATAGCAAATTATTCTGTATACTAGATTATTGAGATAAATAATTCTTATGACTTAACAATAAAAAGACAGCCCAATTAAAATGGATGAAAAAATTGGATATTTCTCTAAAGAAGATAAATGGCCAATAATCACATGAAAAATGCTCAATATCTTTAGTCATTAGAGAAATGCAAGTTAAAATCACAGTGAGATGCTGCTTAAACTCCTTAACATGGGTATAATAATAATGAAAAAAGGACAATAATCAGTGTGGATAAATAAATGGAGAAATTGGATCCTTATACGTTGCTGATGGGAATAGAAAATGGTGCAACTGCTCTAAAAAATAACTTGGCAGCTCCTGAAAAAGTTAAACATAGTTTACCATGTGACCTAGAAATTCCACTTCTAAATATATATCCAAGAAAAACTGAAAACTTGTGTTTACACAAAAACTTGTACATGAATTCTCATGGTAGCATTATTCATAATAGCTGAAAAAGTGGAAACAACCTACATATCTGTGAGTGGTTAAAACGAAAAGTGATAATATTTTGGACATTGCATTTTGGAATATTTAGCTGTAAAGAGGAATGAAGTACTGATAAATGATACAACATGGATGAATCTTGAAAACATGCTAAGTGAGAGAAACCAGTCACAAAAGGCCACATATTTTATGATTTCTTTCATATGAGTTGTCTAGAATAGGTAAATCCATAGAGACAGAAAAGTAAGTGGTGTATATAGGGGTTTGGGAGAAATGGAAATGTGTGCTAATGGAGATGAGGATTTTTTTTGGGTGGGGTGATGACAATTTTCTATACTTAGTGATAATTGTCTGATGTTATGAATATTCTGAAAACTATTGTAGGTTTTAAACATTGAGTTTTATGATATGTGAATTATATTCATTTAAAAACAAAAATTGGAAAAAATCATGCTCATTGACAAACTCAAAAGAAACTATGTTAATTCCTCACACATGTAGATTTGACATTATTCTAATAAAACTTCTAGAAGATTTTTTTGAGTGTGGAAAATGAGAGCTGTTTATAAAATTTATATGGTTATATGAAGTGTCAGAAATAGCTAAAGCAGTCTTGAAGAATGACCAACTTGTAGGCCGTATAATCTGGGTATGAAAATATGTTACAGCTAAATTCAGACATTGTGGTTGATAGGCATTCACCATTTATACTAGACATAAAACTGACTAATAGAATAGGGAATTCAAAACCAGATCAATACATATCTGATTTGAGAAGTACAGTGCAGTGAAGAAAATACGGTTTTTTAAATAATTATTATTGGCTTAATTGGATATTTGGATGGGGAGAAATACATCTGGACCTCTACACCATATACATTCAGATTTATTGAACACTTAAATGTTAAAGGTAAAATGATAAAGTCTTTTGAGGGAAACGTGAGAATATCTTGTGACTTTGTAGTAGGGAAATATTTCTGATTCAGGACAAAACATTCATTAAAAAAAAGATACACTGAATTCTATGAAAATTAAGAACTCCGTTCATCAAAGACAATATTAGTGGAAAGAATGGTAGACAATATTTGCAACATGTATATTTGACAAAGGGCCAATATTCACAATATATAAAGAAATGAGACTTGAAGAAGCATGTTGCAAAAGGGGTATTTAAATGGTCAATAAATAGTTGAAATGATAAACTTATCAGTCATTGGGGAAATGAACATTAAAACTACAGTGAGATGACAATATACCTTGCGGAATAGTTAAAATTTAAAAGATAGAAAACACCAAGTGTTGGTGAGGCTGTGAAGCACCACAAATTCTCATACATTGCTGACAGGTGTGGAAATTGATAGAGCCACTTTGGAACACTGAGAGTATCTGCTAAAACTAAATATATATTTGGCTTATAACCTAGTGGTCCATGCTGAAGTATGCTCTCAACAGAAATACATGCTTATGTTAATCAAAATATATGTATAAGAATGTTCTTAGCAGCATTATTCCTAAGGCTTTAAACTGGAAACTACCCAGTGACAATCAATGATAGAATGGATAAATATATTCACATGCTGAGAACATGGCAATGAGAATGATCTACAGGTATTTGCAACAATATGGGTGAGGCTTAGTAACATAACATTGAGTGAAGGAAGCCAGGCACAATAAATACTCTGTGATATACTGTAATTCGATTCCTTTAACAAAAGTTGAAAAATATGAAAATGAATTTATATTAGAAGTCAGGATATTTGGTAACTTTGTGGAGGCAGGTTTAAGGATTGGAAGGGGATATAAAAGGCAGGGGTTTGGGCATAGTGGTAATGTAGTGTTTCTTGATCTGGGTGCTTTTTACATTGGTTTGTTCAGTTTGTGTGTATACTTCGGATTTGTGTTTTCCTATATTACACTTTAATAAGAGGTTAAAAAAGAAAAATAAGCTCAAAGTACAAAGTAAGATGGTATAAATAGGAACACATGTGTTGCTAATCATAAGTGTGAGTGAACTAAATCCCCGATAAAAGGAAAAAGATAATCAGAATGGATAGATCATGGGTGTGTGTGGAGCCTTTGGGTGGGAATATGGGCAAGAAGTGTTCCCTGATAGAATTTGAGCTGGATTTCATTTTACTAGTTAATTGGTTGTATGTCTTTCCTTGTCCCTACCTTTTTAAGAATCTACTGTAGAACCCAGGCAAAAAAGAGGACCTGAAATTCTTCCTGACAGGAAGAAAGCCAATAAAAGTGAAGAAAAGGCTTCTCTACAAAAAACTTCAAATGCCCAGAGATTCTTACGCTAGCTGTTTCAGGAAGAAGGGCATACTTAGTGTCAACAAGTGCTAAATCGCCAATGGGCAACATGCACGTTCACCTCAACAAATGTTACCACTAAATCTCCGTTCCAAAATGCTGCAAGGGTACAGGAAGCCATGTATTCAACATGGTTTTTCTTATGGAAAAAGATGAGATAATTAATACCAAAGAAAGACAGGTAGTAGCCTTTGATCAATAATTTTGTTTTTATTTTATTTATTTATTTATTAAAAAAAATTTTTTTAACGTTTATTTATTTTTGAGACAGAGAGAGACAGCGTATGAACAGGGGAGGGGCAGAGAGAGAGGGAGACACAGAATCTGAAATGGGCTCCAGGGTCTGAGCTGTCAGCACAGAGCCCGATGCTGAGCTCAAAATCAGGACCGTGAGGTCATGACCTGAGCTGAAGTCGGATGCTTAACTGACTGAGCCACCCAGGTGCCCCAATAATTTTGTTTTTAAAGCAACACATTAAGAATACAGGTTTCAACAGAGTGCTAAATGGCATGGTCTTTGTGTCTCTGTGGGTTATAAAACCAATTCTTCCCATTGACATATTTGTTAACAAGGGCTGTTTCAGACTTTCCATTTCTGTCTTTTGCATATCATTTCAAACAAACTCAAACACTGTTTAGTATGTTTCACTGTTTTTGTCAAAAAGGATGTAAAAGAAAAATGTCCATGAACAAAGATATCCCTTGGTGTTAGATCCCAGCAGTACAGCATTATGACATCTATCTATAACCTATCCAACAAAGACTAGGAGGAAAAGCCAAAATAATATTTGTATATGGAATTTTTTTGCTTGTAGATGGACAACGTTATTAACAACCCCATATGAAGAGGATTTTGAATGAGTAATTTCAAGTGAATAGAAAATAGAAGCCATTAAAAGAATAAAAGGACAGAAATCCATTTACTGAAAATGACACAGAATATTAACATTATGCTTTGTATTTTTTTGGTTATTGGCATTCAGTCCTGCTTATTTTTTAGACTTATTTCCTACTGAGTTGGAATATTTCTTTATACCTTCTGGGTAATTTTTGTGGCTTAATTATTTTTCTGTCCTCTCATTTTCTACAAATGGTCTGAGTGACAATTTCCCCCATTACCCTATATAGTGTTGGCTGATTAGTTTACATTTTTAGGTTAGTTCTTTAGATTTCTATTTTGTCAGGTTTTTTGAGTGAGGGCAAAGGTACATGTTTTACCTAGGTGGTTGCATAGCCTTTTACTTCATTTAGTGGTGTGTAGACTCGTTCTTAAATGAAAGGCAATTATCTAGCTTTCCCTTTATATCAATAGAAAGGTTATAGCTTATTCTTCTGTTTGTATTTGTGTTCTTGATCTACTGTTCCAGATGTTGTCATTGAGTTAAGTTGACTTGAATGTTGAAAATACACAGAAATATAATTAATGTTACTGGTGTTTTCAACATATTTGATCTCATTTTACAGAAAACATTGTTTTTTTTTTAAAAGGAATTTGAGTATATGAAGGATGATGACCAAATACTCTGTATCTTAATAGAACATAGAATCAGAGAATGTGGAATTAATCTGGAGTAATAAGATATATCTGACAAATTGAAGTCCCTTTCTCTGGCTTGTGGTATAAAGTCATTTGTGTGGGTGTGGGTGTGAGCAGGCAAAGGAGAGAATGGGGTTAAAGAAAGCTAAGCTGACTGGCATAGGAGCAAGCCAGGTGGATGGATTGTCTATTATCCCTAAAGTATAGGGGATGCTGAGGCACCTCTGTGGCTCAGTTGGTTAAATGTCTGACTCTTGATTTTGACTCAGGTCATGATTTCATTGTTCATGAGTTCCAGCCCTGTGTCAGGTTCTGTACTGACACCATGGGATATCTCTCATCCTCTCTTGGTCCCTCCCCTGAGGGCCTTCTCTCTTTCTCTCTGTGAAAATAAACAACAAAAAGCAGAGTAGGTGATGCTGAAATCATGGGTGTGCAGAGTAAGATTAGATCAGAAATCCAAGGTGGAGGAGCTAAGATGGTGGCATAGGAGGAGGACTTTATGCTTGTTTTATCCCTCAAACACAGCTAAAAATCTATCAAATCATTCTGACTATCCAAGAAATCAACCTGAGGACTGATAGAACAAACTGTACAACTAAGGGGTGAGGAGGCCACATGAGGAAGGTAGGGCATGGAGAGCCGTGGTTTGGGGAAATGGAGTGCAGGTACTGAGGAGAGGAGGCAGCCCTGGTAGCAGAGAAAGATGAGGGAGAGTAGAGGGCACAGGGATATACACAAAGAGAAAACTTCCCCAAAGCCATTGGCTTGGAAAGTGAGAGGGGCTGATTTTCATGAGTGTTAGTGACCAGACTGGAGTTACAGAGGTTCCTGGACCTGGCTAGGATAGAGAACTGAGGACGCTGTCCTACTCTTGGAAAGAAGGCAGGTAAGAAACCCAGGGCAGACTGCACTATCCAAGGATCACCTAAGGTGCATGGGGGGAGACTGAATGTACTTTTTGGAGTGCATCTATGAGAGATGGCATTGCTTCTCTGGGTACACAAGAACCAGGGGTCTTCATTTCCCTCCCCCCACTCCCCAGCATAAGTGCAGAGACACTGAGGGGAGCTAACCCAGATACTGGCTGTTTAGCCTGATTTACTCCAACTCCCACTCCCCTACCCTTTGGCATGACTGCCCTTCTGGGTCAAAACTGCACCAGTCCTAGTGTGGGCAAGACCCTTTCCCAGAGGACCAGTGAAGGTCCCTGCTATACCAGGCCACTGAAGTTTGGAATTTAAAAAGCAGTTGGGGCTGGGAAAGAGCCCAAAATGCACTGCCCTGCTCCTGGAGAGAAGGTAGGCAAGCAACATGGAGATAGTGTGAAATCAGCAATCTGAAAAATGCCTCATATGCATGAGGGGAAATTATTTGGCTTATGGAAACTGCTTCCCTGAGAGCAGCAAGCAAGAACCGCCCCCCCCCCCCCCTTCCAGGGACAAAGGAGCTTGCTAGTGCCCCTGCTCTTCAGCATAAGCCAACTTCAATAAAGAGCACAGCACCAACACTGGCTACCTAACCTGCTTACCCCAAGTGCTGCCCCCACCCCAGACTCTGCTCGCACTGCTTTTCTCAGGCAAGTATGCCTAAGGACTAGTACAGCAGGCCCCTTCCCCAGAAGACCAACAGAAACCCCTTCACACATCACATCAGTTGATCAGAATTCTGCAAGTCTTTGATTCTAGTGGCAATGGCATCATGTCTTTTTTGTTTTTTATTTTTTCATTTTATTTCAGAGAGCACGCGAGTGAGAGAGTGCTAGTGCACAAGCACGAGCAGGGGACAGGCAGAGAGGGGAGACACAGAATTTGAAGCAGGCTCCAGGCTCTGAGCTGTCAGCACAGAGCCCAATGCTAGGCTTGAACTGGGAGATCATGACCTGAGCAGAAGTTGGATGCTTAACTGACTGAATCACTCAGGTGCCCCAATATCCACTTTTTTTTAACAAGCAGACCAGAACACACCTATTTAAAGCTCCCCACTATTAGGGGGAGCCTCTACAAATGACTGACCTGAGGGATAGGGCAGTCAAAACATAACAGAGTCACGCAGCACACACCAGAGACACTACCTGAAGTGCCAGACCCTGTACGTTATATGACCTCCCCTTCATAAAGTCATCACTCTCAGGAGCAGAAAACATAACAGGCTTTTCTAACATATGGAAGAAGACAGAGACCTAGACAAAATAGCAAAACATAGGAATTTATCCCAAAAGGAAGAACAAGAAAAGGTCATGGTCAGGGATCTAATAAAAATAGGAGTAATATGCCTGATCCAGAGTTTAAAGCAACAGTCATAAGGATGCTAGCTGGGCTTGAGAAAAGTGTAGAAGACTTGAGGGAGACCCTTACTGCAGAGATGAAAGAGCTAAAAAATCAATCAGGCTGAAATCAAAAGTGCAATGACTGAGATTCAAAACCAAATGAATGAAATGACCACAAGGATGGAAGAATCAGAGGAATGAATAAGTGATATAGAATATAGAATTACAGAAAATAATAAACCTGAACAAAAGAGAAGAATTTTGAATCACAAGAGTAGACTTAGGGAATTCAGTGACTCCATCAAACATAGTAACATTTGTATCATAGAAGTCGAAGAAGAAGAAGAAGAAGAAGAGGAGGAGGAGGAGGAGGAGGAGGAGGAGGAGGAGGAGGAGGAGGAGGAGAAAATGGGGCAGAAGGTTTCTTTTAGGAAATTATAGCTGAAAATTTTACTAATCTGGGGAAGGAAACAAACATCCAAATACAGGAAGCACAAAGAACTCCCATTAAAATCAACAAAAGCCCCCCCAAAAATTACCAAAAGCAAGCCAACACCAAGACATATTGTAGTTAAATTTGCAAAATATAGTGATAAAAAATGGTAAAGGTGCAAGACAAACAAGTCTGTAACTTAGGAGACCCATAAGGCTAACAGCAGATCTTGGCAAGCCAGAAGGGAGTGGCATGATAAGTTCAACAGGCTGAATGGGAAAAGTCTGCAGCCAAGAATACTCTATCTAGCAAGTCTATCATTCGGAATAAAAGGAGAGTGAGTTTCTCAAACAAAAATTATTCTCAAACAAAAATTTCATGACTGCTAAACCATCCCGGCAAGAAAGGGGTCTCTTTGAGTGTGTAGGAAAGACCAAAAGTGACAAAGACTAGAAAGGAGAGGGAAAAATCTCTAGAAATGACAAATAATAAGATGGCACTAAATGCATATTTATCAGTAATTACTCTGAATGTAAATGGACTAAATGCTCCAATGAAAAGATATAGGGTGTCAGAATGGATTAAAGAAACAAGACCTATCTAGATGCTGCCTACAAGAGAATAATTTTAGATCTAAAGACACCTGCAGATTCAAAGTATGGGGATGGAGAACCATCTATAATGCTAATGGATGTCAAAAGAAAGCCAGAGTAGCTATATTAATCTCAGACTAGATCTTAAACCAAAGACTGTAACAAGAGATAAAGAAGGGCACTATATCAAATTAAAGGGGACTATCCAATAAGATAATATACCAATTATAAATATTTATGCCCCCAACTTGAAAGCATCCAAATATATAAAACATCAACAAGTCCTAAGGGAAGTCATTGATAATACTACAATAATATACATAATATGTACAATAATATACACACATATATACATATATACAACGGAGTATTACTCAGCTATCAAAAAGAATGAAATCTTGACATTTGCAGCAGCATGGATGGAGCTAGCATGTATGATGCAAAGTGAAATAGAGAAAGAAAATACCATATAAATTCTCTCATAAGTGGAATTTAAGAAATATGACAGCTGAACATAGGAAAAAAAGAGTGGCAAACCAAGAAGCAACCTCTTAACTATAGAGAAGAAACTGTGGGTTACTAGAGGAAAGGTAGGTGTAAGGATAGGTTAAATGGGTGATGTGTATTAAAGGAGGGCACTTATGAGCACTGGGTGGTGTTTGTAAGTGTTGAATCACTAAATTCTACACCTGAAACTAATGTTACACTGAATGTTAACTCACTGGAATTTAAATAAAAACTTAAGAAGAATAAAGTTTATATTTGGGTAATAACTAAGAAAAAAATAAAAAGAAATCCAAGATCCATTGCCCAAAGCCAAGAGGCAAAATATATCACTGAATCAATGAAGAAGTCAGTCATATATCAAATTCCAAAGCACAGGACCAGGACATGGAAATGGATAGCAAAAAGGCTAAGTCTTGGCAGTTGGTCCTGGGTCACCTGGGTTTTCTAGCACAGACATAAGTTCATGTGGTGTAAATTGTCTTTTACTGGCTTGTCCAATGCCAGGTAGAACCTGGAAGGTTTAAATGGTCAGAGACAAAGTGAGGAATAATAACTTTTCTAATAGTAGGAACTGTTGAAGCATTGAACCAGGAATGGAAAATCTGACATCCTGTCCCTTGATAATTGGTGAACAACTGGCTTTACATGAAGTCCTAGTCATAGGTTTAATTAATAACTTACTGAATTCTTTTGACTTTGAGAATGACATAATTTTGTCTTTTTATGTTATTAGGGTATGAAAGGTCAACTTAGGAAGCATATATTAAAAAAATGCTTTTCAGTAGAAAGTGCTCTCAAGCAGCTATAGAGATAACAAATGCTCTTGCTCTTGCTCTAGAATGGACCATCCTGAGTCATAGGCAGGCTCAGACTGCACTGTCTCAATTAGCACAGCAAGGTATTCATCAAACTGACAAATAGGACTTTCCCTTTAACTTACGAGATGATGGTTGTCTAGCTATATTTAAACAATGTGGTATACATGTGGAAGTTAGAGATTTGCTTAGATGCATTTCACTTCAGAAGTTACAAGTGGCAGTGCTGGAGCCTGCTTTCATTTCTGACCAGTTTTTGACAATTCACGTTTGGATGTGGCACATAGGCCCACCTGCCACAGGATATCCTTGGTAAAATCACCCTGGTCAGTGGCCAGGACAAATTTTATAATCATGGTAGTGTTCTGTTAACTAAGCTTTCAGAATTGGCCAAATGCTACAGGGATTTGCCTTTTGTAAGAAGGCAACAGAAAACCAGTGAAGTATTTCACACAGGGGACTCTCTTTGTTGAACAAATATTTATTAAGCGAGGAATAGTGCCAGGTATTGTGCTAAGAACTGGGAATTCAAAAGTGAAAGAGTACACAGTGTTTGTTTTGTCAAGGAACTTACAGTAGATGGAAAATGTAGAAAGAAAAACAATTACAAAATAATGTGATAGGTGCTATGAGGGGAAGAATTACAGGATGGGAATATCCAAGCAAGGAAAATAACTTGGGATTGGGGTGAAGTGATAAAGGAAGGCAGCTTAGATTGTGTAGAAAATACAAGAAATCTACAGATAATTCATTAGAATTAGTAAGTGAGGTAGTTGAATAAAAAATCAATATACAAAAATCAATTGCATTTCTACATGCCAGTAACAAACATTCAGAATATGAATAAAAAGATGCTTTTAATAGCACAAAGATATGAAGCGCTGAGGAATAAATCTAACAAAGATGCAAGAGCTTTATGGAAAAAATTACAAAATTTTATTGAAGGATATTAAAGGGGACCTAACCAAATGGACAGATAAGCCATGCTTATGGATCAGAAGATTTAATATTGTAAAGATGTCAAGTTTCCTCTAATTGATTTAGATTCAATGTAATACTGTTTAGAATCTACCCAGGATTTATTTTTCTTAGTGAAATTTAATAAGCTACTTATATGGCCATGCAAGGGACTGAGGATAACCGCAATATTCTTAAAGACAAAGAACAAAGTTCAGGAAATTGCCTATCAAGATCAAGAGTCATGAAACTATAGTAACTGAGACAGTTTGGTGTTGTTATAGAGACAGGGCTCTGGAAGAGCACATGGGAGCCCAGACAGAGATCCACATATATAATGATGTTTGATACTTGATAGATGTGACACATTCAGACCAGAGGCGGGAAAAAGGGATTCTATGGTCATTGATGCTGGGACATCTGGGTATGGAGATGGAAAAAATAAATGAAATTGTACGCCCATCTCACACTATATATAAAAGTCACTATCAAATTTAAGACTGAATGAGGTTTTTAAGCTATAGTTTAAAAAAAATGGTTATTTTAGCGAACATGCACATGAGTGGGGAAGGGAGGGAGAGAATCCCAAGTAGTCTCCATGCTGCCAGCCCAGAGCCCAAGTTGGGGTTGGAACCCATGAACCCATGACCTGAGCTGAAACCAAGAGTTGGATGCTCAACTGACTGAGCCACTCAGGCACCCCTAAGATAGAATTTTTAAAATAATAGAGCTTTTAGAAACTAATATAGGAGATTAGATTGATAAATTTGTCCAAATTAAAATTGAAAATTTATCAAAAGTTGACTGTAGCAAATTTGAAAATTCATCAGAAGCTGAGAGAAAGAGAGCAAAATAACAACAAACAAAAATATCTGTAAGCATGAAGATATTTGTAACAGAATGTGATATTCTGTAACAGAATGTGACAGAGGACCAATATCTAGAGGATATAGAAAACACCTCTCTGGCTGGAGCTGAGACTGTACAAACTATGTTTCCCACACTTCTCACCAGGTGACTTCTGGTTAGGTTTTGGAAATGAGAGTCTGATAGGAAGCTTGATAGGAAGAGATGGGATATTTCCTTTCCTTTTTCTCATTCCTGCCACTGTGGCTCTAACTATACCATACAGTTGACTCAACCACATAACCACATTCCAGCTCCTTTCAGCACATGGGGCCATTACTGCCCTTCAAAGACTATGTGAGGGGGTCCCTACATGGAACCTTGTGCTTTAGAGAGCCCACTCTGAGCCTCTTGGGACTGCATTTCTGCCTATGGGGCAAAGAGTCTGTGGCCAAAAGGGTGTGATTTCTTGGAGCCTGTTCCCTACTTGCCCTTGGATGGGTAACACAGAATGCTGATGTTCCATGCACAGAGTGCTCTGAGTCTGTCCTTCCAAGGGTGGCCATGCCTCTGCTGTGCACACCTTGGCTTAAAATATGGCTGTTTATATATAGTTTTATATATAATTGTATGGGAGTGAATGGAGTTTGGATGTGTGGCCTTGGGGGGGATCACCTGTATGCACTTGAGACCTCTAATGGAGGGGGATGGAGCTGCTTGTAGAAGGGTTGTCTCACAGGCCAGGGGTCTGAGCCTCGAGTATGGCTCTTTCCAGGTGCTGCCTGCTATATTCTGGCTTGAAAATTTTGAGAGGTTGAGAAGTTTAGACATTTTTTTTAAAGTTTGTTTATTTTTGACAGAGAGAGAGAGACAGAGCATGAGTGGGGGAGGGGCAGAGAGTGAGGGAGACACAGAATCTGAAGCAGGCTCCAGACTCTGAGCTGTCAGCACAGAGTCTGTTGCAGGGCTCAAACTCATGGACTGCTAGATCATGACCTGAGCCAAAGTCGGATGCTCAGCTGACTGAGCCACCCAGGCACCTCGAGAGGTTGAGAAGTTAAAAGCAGTGCTTCTCAAACTGTGGTGAAAATCCATTTTTCTTTTCTTTTTTAAGCTTCAAATTTATTGGAGACCGATACTCTGGGTACACAGAATAAAAATACAAGAAACAACTTGAAAAGTGTACAACCAATATAAAATTACTGTCAAATTGCTGTAAAATTTTTTAAATACTTCAGTGTCTATTTTTATTTGGCATGGAACAAGTAGACTTGGTTTGTGGACTTGTTTGCAGGTCATCTTTGGACTAACATTCACCAAAATTCACACCTGGCCTCCTAGGATGTTATGAATAGATACTTGTTAGGATATGATAATAGCATATAATTTAACAGGTTAAATGTAGACAAGGATGTGAGTCTCCATCTGTATTTGATTCTAGCATTAATCTTTTCCTACTCACCTCTGGGTTGTTGGGGTTCCCATTGGGTCCAAGTATTGACTGATCGGCCCAGAAGTCCAGACTTCTCTCTTGTCTCTTCCTCCCTAGGGGCATAAGTTGATTCCTGATGTCATTAAGATCTAGGCTACCTCAAGATTCCCTCCTCCTGCTTTTTCTGTTCTTTCAGCCTTCCCCAGCCGTGTAACCATTCCCCGAATTAAATTCCCTCTATTTAAAATACCTTGTGTGGTTTTGGTTTTGTTGACTGGACTTTGACTTATAAAACTTAAGAATCAATAAGGAAAAGACAACCCAATAGAAATCTGGACAAAAGTCTTAAATAGGCCCTTCAGAAAGGCCATTAAGTGTAGGGAAAATGGCTCATCTCATTGATATTCAGAGAATTACAAAGTAAACGCACAGTGGGATAGTATACACACTCACTAAGTTGGCAAATAAGAGCAACCTGGCAATGAGTACTGGGGAGAGTGTGGAGGAAAGTGAGTTCTCTTGGATGCCAGTGGGTCTAGACTGGCACAACGACTTTGGTAGAGAGTTGGGCACTGCTAGGGGAGCTGAAACTTGCATACTCAGTTTTACTGTAAATCCCCACTCAGGTGTTCATCCTTGAGAACCAACTGCATTATCTGCACCAGGATTCATATCTAAAAATATGCACAGTAGCATTGCTTGCAAGATTCAAAAATGAAAGAACAAAAATGGAAATGAGCCAAAGATCTTTCAAAGCAACAGATATGAAATAGAGCTTATATTCTAGTGAGGAGGGAAGGTAGAGAGTAATAGGCATATTAAATGGAGTGTCAAAATGCTGAGTGTTGAGGGAAAGAAAAGGAAAGCAAGGAATGGGATCAGGAAATTGTGAGAATGGGATAGATGGTGTGTATATGTCTGCAATTTTAAATAGGTCAGATAGGCTTCATTGAGAATGTGACGTTGTGGAAAAGATTTGAAGGTCATAAGCTTATGAGGCATGGTGGGAACAGAACAGGCAGAGGAAACAGCCCCAAGGTACAAGGTACAAGGTAGAGACATTTCAGACAAGGAGGTGCTATGTCTAGAGGGGTGTTAGGTCAGGAGATAGTAGTAGCTGTTGGCCAAGATGTGGAGAATCTCACTGGCATTATTGCTTTTATTGAATGAATTGAGCAGCCACTTGAGGGTTTTGAGCAGTGGAAGTGTCCTAACTTAGAGTTGAGTAAGATTGGTTTGGCTGCCACGTTGGAATGGACTTGGTGAATAGACCATATTGAGCAAAAGAAGCACACCACTGAAAGAACACACAGTATTTGTTCATTTATAAAAATATGCAAAGAAGCCAAACTAAACAGTATTCTTTTTGGGTAGACACAGTTGGCAAAACTACAAAGAAAGCAAAGGGAAAAGTAATAGAAGAGTTAGAATGGGGGTTATCTGTAGGGAAGAGCAGTAATATGACGTGTTGGGGAGAGGGGGCACACAGGGGCTCTGAATAGCCATGTTTTGTTTCTTTACCTGGCTCTTTACACTTGAATACTTTGACTTCTAAGTGTATGTTGTGGATGTATATATCATACACAAGAGTAACAATGAAAAGAGAAAAAGAAATATTTTTCTTAGCAACAGCCCACACTGTTTCATTGTTGATTTACACAACAGGTTGTTTTTCTAGATTAAGGCAAAAATTCAAGTTGTGCTTAAATATCTGAGCAATAGGGGCACCTGGGTGGCTCAGTTGGTTGGGTGTCTGATTCTTGGTTTCAACTCCGGTCATGACCTGACAGTTTCGTGAGTTCAAGCCCCACATTGGGCTCTGCACTGGCAGTGCAGAGCTTGGGATTCTCTGTCTCCTCTCTCTGCCCCTCCCTGCTTGTGCTGTCTCTGTCTCTTTCAAAATAAATAAAAAAAATTTTTTAATGTGATAAATAAAAGAATATTAATGCATTACTTGGGTGTGAGTTGTCCCTAACAGGTAGACATCAACTTTTGGCTGTTAAGACAATACCATAAAATGGAGAATTGGAAGTTAGCCAGTGTATTTATAGGCCGGAAACCTCCAATCTGGACAAACATTCTTATCAGTCAGGAAGTATTTTTGAACACCTGCTACATGTGCAATAAAGTTTGCGAGTACAGTGGAATATTTAGTTAGCAAGAGGAGATCAATATACCAAACAGTTAATTACCTAAGACGTTGTATTAATTGCTAAGTTGTATGGCACTAGATAAAAAACGTTGACAAGAATACCTTAGAATTCCAGATGTAGTGCACATATACCATCCACATCTTGATCTTAGAATCTATAGTAACTTGAGTACAGAATTCTATCGTGAATTTTTATTACCACATTAACAGAAAAGATGATGCAATTTGTTGTGCATTTATACAAATACCTGGTATCTGTGATATTTAATAATTTCACCAACACTTGCCTTAAAGGTTCAGCTTTCCTTTTATGATTCTTCATCCGCCCAGGATATTCCCAAGTTTCTCTTTGCATAATAGGTAGGTACGAAAGAGAAAGTGGACCTTTTCTGCTTCTGCATTTTACGTAGTCTTCAGTATGAATGAGATTAAGTATTTTAGCTTGAAACACCCCCTGCTGGGCTGTACACAGTATAAGTAATCAGAAGATAATGAATACTGCAACTTCAGGAGTTCTTAATTTCTTGTTAATTATTTCAGTAAGAACTTGAAAACTGGTAATTGGCAATTTTCTTCATTAAGCAAATTAAAGGAAGTATTTAAAGTCCCTTGGAGAAACTTTATGTTGAGTAATGGTTTGCTAGGTTTTGAGATATTGATGAAATATATTAACATAAGTTAACATCTGTATAATAAATAATATATTAATAAAGTTAATATATTTGCTGATTCATGCACATACCTCATTAAGTCCTGATAATTTTCGTTTGGAGCTCTGGAAAGGAAAATTGTTTTTAAGTTTTGCAGCCAAATGCACTCCCATTTTAGGCGTCCACAAATGACAAGATCTAAGAACAAAATTAGCTGTATTGACTGCTTGATAAAGCTCTGCTTTTCATAAATAGATATTGAGAAACAAAAGATTTTGTCTTTGTGCTATGCTTTGATGTATAGGTATAACCCAAAATAAATAGTGAACTATTGAAAAGTCTGACTTTACTATAATTGTGACTCAGTTCTTTGTTATGTCGGCAGTCTTGAAATATTTTATCCTTGGAAATCTTTGCATATCTTGCAAACAGGTTAGTAATCCCATAGGTGTTTTGTTTTGTTTTGTTGTTTTTTTCTCATTTGTATCCATTGTCCCTCCCAATTCTGGTAGCTCCATCCTCCCAAGCTGTATTAATATTGAGAATTATCCAGGAGGAAAAGTGGAAATGAGCAAAGTATGGCCTCAGAGGTATGTGCTTATCTTTTGCTTTATTTTATTTGACATTGTTTTGGCCTTAAGCAAAAAAAGGAAATTTGTTTTTGTGATTCACTTGCTTATATGAAGGAAGACCTCTTGCCTTTTTTTTTTTTTTTGAAAGAAAGACATCTTTAATAATTCTCTTTTAGGATTTCTTCAAGGTATGACATATACCCTAGATTAAAGGCATTCCTATAGTCAGCAGGAATCTAGCCTCAGTTCATATTAATGCCTCTGAGTCGATTGTCTGCCAATACTATTCCTAGGGATGAAATTAACAGCAAGTTGCAATAGCTCACGAATGTTAGAGGAATAATTGGCCATCTGAGTGTCAGGAGTTGGTTGCAGACATGTCTGTTTGGAGATTTTAAATATTCTGAAGGTTTTAGGCAAACTTAGATCACTGTAAATTTGGCTCCTCCCCCCACCAACCTCCCCCAGCCCTGTTGTTCTCACTGGGAAATTTAAACTACAAGTTCTGTTCTGTGTTCCAATAGCTATTCCATGGAGTGTACTAAAGTGAGTGGCATGTTGGAAATGGGCGTGTGGGAATATGGTTTAGGAAGACTGTAGTATGCCCCCAAGGTAATGATGTTTGGATAGATTGAAATTCAGTGAGAATGAGGCTTCTTTGGCATCCTGCCAAAGGTTGCCCTTCTGATTTTCAGCTCTTTGAGGTATTTGATAGGGAGGTGCTATTAAAATTTACTTATTAAATAAGCACTTTCAATTCTGTTATGGTTCCCACATCTTTGATTCATATTAATCAGGCCTGGTTAATATTTTTCCCTTGTATAGGCTGAGAGTTCCTTAATGATCTCCTTGAGGGTAAGGATGGTGTCACTTTCATTGTGTCCCTAGGGTACTCAGTAATGTTTGCGGAATGTCAGGCCAAGTGAGAATGCCCATTTGGCTTAAGGTTAACACTTGATTTTCCGTTTTAATGGAACTACTACTGAAATAATTATTGCCTTCCTCTTCGATTATCTCAAAAAAAAAAAAAGCATTGAGGATTTGTGTTAAATTTTCACAAATAATACTACCCATGCTGTTGACCAGGTTGTATTTAATAATCTCAACTGGGAAGAGTTTCATGTTTGAAGCAATGGGGTTCTTTGCGAGTCATTTGCCTGTTGGTTCTCAGACTCATTCTGTGTTCTTACCCTGCACTTCTCTGTATTATTGGGTCAACACATGAGATGCCTAAGATGGTTTCTCAGGCTCCCTTCCTAATGGTTTCCAAATAGGTTTGTCCAATGGGAAAAGAATGGTGGATAGGAGGAAGGGAAAAATCAGAGCATGTCTTCCTGTCTCCTCCTGCTTCAGGATGAGGGCCTAGCAGTGGCTGTGTCTCCCCCCTTGTTTGAGCTCCCATCTCATAGCCCCTTCCACACTGGCCCCAGTTTCTGTCCTGTCTTGTGAGATCTGGAAAAACATCTTACCCTTTTGTCCCTCTTGCCCAAGTGGTGATAGTTGTTCCTTTCTCTCTTCTTTTTTTTCTTCTTTCCTTTTCCCCTATTTTGCCTTCTTCATTTACTTCTAATTGAAGTATAATGCCATAAAAAACCATAAAATTCACTTGTAAAGTATAAAATTCAGTGGTTTTTAGTATAGTCATAAACTTGTGCAACCACTACCACTATCTAATTCTGAACATTTTCAGCACCCCCAGGAAGAAACTCTATACCCATCAATGGTCACTCCCCATTTTCCTTTCATCATAGTTACTGGAAACCATGAATCTATGTTCTGTCTATGAGTGTGTACCTCTTTGGCACACTTTGGACAAATGTAATTCTACAACATATGGCCTTTTGTGACTGGCTTCTTTGACTTAGCATAATGTCTTCAAGGTTCATCCATGTTGTAGCATATGTTACTACTTGATTTTTATGATGGAATGTTTTATTGTATGGACTTACCACATTTTGTTTATTGAACATCTAGATGGTTTCCATTTTTTTGGCCATTATAAATAATGCCATTTATAATATATGCCAATTATAAATGAACATATATGTTACCATTTCTTTGTGAACCTATATTTTCAATTCTTGGATTAAAATTCTCATTTCTCTTGAGCAAAACAAGATTTACCTAGCAGTAGAATGACTAGGTCATATGTTAATTTTACACTGAAACTTTTGAAGAACTGGACAGTGGCTTCTTTCTGTTGCAAGTCTTTGTCTTATCTCATTATCTTCTCTTGGGCCTCTTGGTGTTTCCAGCTCCTTTAGAACTAGTTCCTTGTATAAAATATCCTCTACTAAAATACCTGGCATAAACTCTATTTCCTTGACTGAATCCTGACTGTGATGTTTTTTTTTATATTATACATGGAAATCAAACCTATTTTTTCTCCTAAGTTTCTTTTCTTTTTCCTAAAAGATAATGAAAGAGACCATAAAGTTATTAGTATTGTCAGGTTAATTAGATTATGCAACTTGAATGATTACATGCCATCTCTATCCTGGTGACAGTTCTTTTGAACCCATTTTATTTCCCCATCTCTGTGTGTAAGTAGTTTACTTGGACAGGGATTCCAAGATGCTCTAGGAGAGAAGGAGGGAAGTGAGACAGGGAAAGGAAGAAGCCAGTGCAAAGAGGATTGATGAGCAGGGGGCGGTTGATGGCAATTGGGATGCAGTCCTATTTAGGACTTTGAAGAAATTGTATAGAGCATGTCTTAGAGTTTTCCCACCTGAGAGGCATGGAGGCTGGGATATCTCTTCACTGTTTTTAATTTGTCACTGGTTGAAGACTACTCCCCAGTATGAGAAATAAGCTCACCATCCCAGTCAAAGGAGGGACCCAGAGACTCAGAGAACAGTTGAACAAGGCTTTAATCAACATTCTTGGAAGAGTGGGTATCTGATGGACAGGCACACAAGGGGCAGTTATAGCAGGCAATTTATCTCTTAGTGTGCAAATCCTTCCTCTGGTTCCTCATTGGCTGACTCCTACAGAGGTTACAGTCTTACCCTGATGTCACCTACACCCACGTAATGGAAAAATTAGTCTGATTGGAACAAATGTACATTCCCTGAGGTGATGCAGAGACTTTTAGTCCCTCCTCCCTTTGTTCTTTGGCGCATGCTCATTGCAAGCCCCTGAAAATAAGCCCACAAAATGGAGAGGGGAAGAAGAACCAGTAAGTGAAGGCTCTAAGAGTTTGGGACTCCCTTGTGGTGGTGGGGGGGGGGAGCAGGGGAGTTCATACATATTTCCAATGTAGTTGTAAACCTGTTAACTAGACAACACAGCTTTTATTTGGTATTTCTGAAAATGAATCCTCTCCCTTCTCACACCAGGGAATTCATACTCTCAGCCCTTTGGGTATGGTACTGTGGCTGGAGAAAGTCCACAGGCAGTGACCCAGGTACTTGTAGTAAGAGGGGCTGCGAGAGAGTGTGTGTGTGTACGTGCATGCATACTTCTGTTACCATATGCCTGTTGGTGGGCGCTGGGGGAGATCTGTAAACACCTTGAGGGTAGATACCTTGCATTTGTAGGTTTAAATTTTACTTGTAAATAACACCTAGTTGATTTTATGCATTCATGAAAGAAACTGCCACAAGGAAGAAGCTTCCTGAATCTTAGGTAGGAACTGTCACCTTATGTTTACATTAGAGCTCTACTTTCAGGTATTAGCTCATCTCAAAGTTGTACATGTTGAGAAAGAACCACAAATCTTCAGTTTGTAACCAGACCATCAGCTGCATTATCAGCACACCTTGATTGAAGCCCCACAGAAATACAAAGTGAAAATTTCCTTGATGCCTTTAGCTGCCCAGAAGGGAAATTAAAATCGTATGCCTAAACTTTTCATAGACACAAAGCAGAATGCTTCAGAAGTTCATGAACAATGATAGGTATTAAAAGAAAAGATAGATTAAAAACCAGCAAGCTGTAGGAGTTTCTTAAAACAATGGGCCAATAGACAGAACATGTTTAAATAAAAAAGCAGTGATAAAAATGGAAATTAGTGGTTGCCTGTGGATCTCTTAACCAGCAGAAAAAATTTAGATGGAATCAACTCTCCTCCCTCGGATTAAGGCTGTGTTTTCATTAGTTTGAAAGCAAAGTGATAGAAAAGTGGAGTGTTTTATAAGTTATTGAGAAGTGACTTGTCTATTTGTTAAAGCCATTAACATTTAGGAAGTTTCTCTCCCATTCTTGAATCTAGCCCAAAACTCCCTTGGGGCAGGGCTGGCCGGATCTAAACCATTTTAAAGACTTTTCAGTTACTCCTGCCCCTCCAAACAGGCCTTGGTAGTCACTGTTATAGAAGTTAATTACAGAAATTTGACTATCACTGCCTTGACCTCTATATTCTGGAGTAGGAAATGGTATTTAATCGTATCTGGCATAGTTTGCCCATTCGGAAAGTGACAGCAACTTATAGTTTGCACATACCATCTTGCACCTTCTATTTAATGCCCTCAACTCCCCCCGCCCCCCATAATCCTGACTGTTTTTTCATGGACAGTGTAAATTTATGCCAATCTTGTCACCTCTTGGAACCTCAGTCTCCTTGGCTGTCGAGTGCAGATAATAACAGTAGCTATTTGGGAGTGCTTGGGAGAATGAGATGAGAACATGAGTGCCAATAGCTTCCTGCAGAGGCTAGACACAGTAGTGCTGAATAAATGGCAGCAATTGGGATGACATCCATGTCCTTCAGCTCCATTCATCGGTTCAACAATACTGTGAAAGCCTTATCTGAAAACCCTGGTTTTGAGCTCACCTAAAGAACTTACCACCAGTATTTTGAACGTTATGAAAGGACCCTTGAAAGACTTGCTAGAAAGTCCTCATAGGAATTTTCTCAAATTGTGAGTCAGGGGTGAATTCATGGAGAACCGTTCCTCCATTATTTCTCTGGTATTACCAAACAACATGAAATATGCTGAAGCAGAACAGGTGCTGGTGCTGTGGTCAGATGGTTTCTGGTGACAAAAGATTGTTGAGCACAAGTGATAATTACTCTTTTGGTGAGGAATTCATTCTCAGTGTGTAACTGTATCAGTGAAGGGTGTTAAGTGGCTTTGGCTCTTTATAATTATGTACATATTAAAATCAGGATTTTCTGTGGCTGTTAAGGGGAAATTGTCCTGTTGGTGTGAAACTTCATCTTTTTTTTTTTTTTAAGGTTTATTTTATTTTGGGAGAGTGTGGGGGAGGGGCAGGGGGAGAAAGAATCCCAAGCAGGCTCTGTGCTGTTAGCTCAGAGCCCCATGGAGGGTTCAGTCTCACAAACCACGGGATCATGAACTGAGCTGAAATCAAGAGTCCAGTGCTTAACTGACTGAGCCACCCAGGTGTCCCTGGAACTTCATCTTTAAAAAAAAATTTTTTTTAATGTTTATTTTTGAGGGAGAGACACAGAGTGTGAATGGGGGAAGGGCAGAGAGAGAGAGAGAGAGAGGGAGACACAGAATCTGAACCAGGCTCCAGGCTCTGAGCTGTCAGTGCAGAGCCTGATGGGGGACTTGAACTCACAGACTGCTAAATCATGACCTGAGGTGAAGTCGGACATTTAACTGACTGAGCCACCCAGGTGCCCTGTTGAACTTCATCTTTTTAAACCCAGTGAAGATAAGCCAAAACTCCTTTATTATAATTAGTCACTGAGAGTTCCTTTCTTATCACTGAGCAACTTATTTTCAGGTTTTTATAAACCAGATTTATATATTGGATCTGGATATTTCATAGTTAAGATTTTTCATTAAAAATTTGATAAACATTTTAGGGATACAGTTATGGCAAGCAAGATTTTAATTTATAATAATGATATGCTTCATTTTGAAATAAATATAGACAAGTAAAAAACAAAGATGACCTAATAAAATTTAAAATAAAATATAATAAGATTGAAGAGTGGGTGGCTTACAGGTGTGAGAAAAATTGTGAATGGTGGTACATAACAACTAAAGTTTAGGACTATGGGCCTTACTGCATCCAAATTCCTCAGCATACCTTCTATGCTGAGTTGAAGAGTGTGCCCCAAACTACTAGAACCTCAGAATGTGAGAAAAATAGAGTTGTAGATGTCATTATTTAGGAAGAAATCCTATTGAATTAGCATGGGCCCTAAATTCAATGACTGGTGTTTTTATCAGAAAGGCATGTAACAATAGAGACAGAATCTGGAGTATGCTGCTACAAGCCAAGGCTTGCCAGCAACCACCTGAAGCTAGGAGAGAGACAAAACAGATTTTCCCTCAGAACCTTCAGAGGGAATAAACCTCACTGACAATTCGATTTCTGACTACTGGCCTCTAGAACTTCAAGAGAGTAATTGCTGTTATTTGAAGGCACTCAGTTTGTGGTACAGCAGCTTGTAGGAAACTAATACCGTCTCCCTTCTCAGTTATGTTTATCATTACTGTTTAAGTTTATTTTATTTTGAGAGAGAGTGAGGGAGCAGGGGAGGGGCAGAGAGAGAAAGGGAGAGACAGAATTCCAAGCAGGGATTCTGTGCTCTCTGACAGCACAGAGCCCAACTTGGGGCTCAATCCCAAACCGTGAGATCATAACCTGAACTGAAATCAAGAGTCAGACACTCAACCCTCTGAGCCACCTGGTGCCGCCCGCCACCCCCCACCCCCAGTCCTCTTTATACTCATTCTTTCTTTCTTTCTTAATATTTCTTGAAGATGTATGGTGCTTCACGCTTCTGTTCTGGGCCTTTTCCTTTGTTTGGAAGATGCCTTATGCTTTCCTTCTCCTGCTTCTCTCTCACTGTCTAGTGAATTGTGTTATAGGCTTTGCTCTAATTGACTGCTTCAGAATCTTTCTTCCTCCCCCCTCCCACTTCATGTGTACACACTCAACCCGTCATTTGTATCACACTCTTGTATTTTCTCTTCCCACAATGTTAGAGTTTTTTGTTCAGTGTCTGCATCTCTATTCAGCCATGACCTTCCTGGGAGTTTGTCTGTTTTTTTCAGCTCCTGTACCTTGGGATATGATGGGCACATAATCAATTTATATTAAATATTTGCTTAATTAATGAAAATTTCTCTTTTTGTTTCTATCTTGTAAAATCCTTTTTAAAGCTTTTGAAAATTCTCTTTGGAGGATGTGTATAAAAATGAATGTTACTTTGGCTGTCAAAACAGGCCATGGTGAGATCAAAAGTTAAGTCTTTTTGCCCTTGCTGTTAGAAATTGCTATTTAAAATTTGTTTAATTTATAACTTATTTTATGAAGACAAATGGCAGAATAAAAGGAATAAACGAATAAATAACTGTCTTGAAATTCTGGAGAGTGAAAGCTTTGGTGACTTCATTGAAGGCCATTAAGAGTAAGATCACTGTCAGCAAATTAGAGAAATATTTCCATCCGATTAATTGAGGTGAGTTCATAGTATTAAAGACCTGAAAAGCTTTTATGCCCAGAATTATTCTTCATGCCATCTCCTGCCACAGTGTGTGGGAAATAGTTTAGGGAGAAAACTTGTGGGAAGAGGTAGAAAAGTTTTTTTTATTCCAAAATCAGTTGAGGATGATAATAAGACAGCTAAGTCATTGAAAGACCCAGAAAGAGTTGTTCTCTAAGGAAAGAAAGAGAATTAAAAGGGGAGAAGACCAAGTATTTCAAAGATTCTCTGTCTATTGAATTCTTGTGTGTTTTTAGAACTATTTTCTGGCATGACAGCATTGACCACTAGTTATGGTGATCTTTTGTTCAGAGAACTTGATTCCATCAGGTTCTTAAAAACCATAAATCAAATCCCAATGAGATTATGAATTTGAAAAGGCTACTTGTGGTTGTGTTCTAAAATATCAGTTCTATGTAGTGAAAGAAAAAAAATATTAGCAAAGTGGCTTTTGGTGATAAAGTTTCCTGTAAGACATAATTGGCAAGTTGTTTTTGTGTAATCTTTTCCAGAGAAAGCTTTTTTACAAACATTATTTTATTTGTAGGTGAGAAAGAATCACCCCTCTGGGGCGCGTGGGTGGCTTGGTTGGGCGACTGACTTCGGCTCAGGTCATTGTCTCATGGTTCGTGGGTTTGAGCCCCGCGTCGGGCTCTGCACTGACAGCTCGGAGCCTGGAGCCTGCTTCAGGATATGTGTCTCCCCCTCTCTCTGCCCCTCCCCTGATCATGCTCTGTGTCTCTCTGTCTCTCAATAATAAATAAACGTTAGAAAAAAAAAAAGAGTCACCCCTCTACTAGAGGTGTTCTTGGTGCTTTTACTGTCTGGGTCTCTATTTGGGGCCCCTGTCCAGTGAGTTAGTCATTTCCCTGCAAAGAGATTATTTCTGAAATTTCAGCTCTCCCTTCTACTTGTGGGGGTGATGCTCATTTCCAACATTGTCTGAAACTCCTAATACAGACAAACTTCTGAAAATACGTTAAAGGAGAAAAGATAATTGGAACAGCTCTGAAAGTCAGAGGCTACAGATAAATCCAGTTGATAGTTGGCAGCTTTAGTCTTCGTTTCAGTTCTCTTTTGCCTGGAAGTTAAAATGATAGATTTTTCCCCTTACGTTTCTGTAGGGTGACTGGGCTTACTTAGCTGGGTGGTTCTCCTGCCTCACAGGATGTCAACAACTAAGGTTACTCTGTTGGTTGCATTCATTTGGCATCTTAGCTGGGAGGGAAGTTCCAAGAAACCTTCATTCAAATGTCTCATGTTTTGCTGTTTCTCCACATGTTCTCTTCATGTGGCTGGCCTGGGCCCCTTAAAGGCTAGGGCTGCATTTACTACAGTGTCACTTCCACTCAAGTTAAAATCCAAATTCAATTAGACTCCATTTCTTGATGGGGAGAGTGCCTTGTTCATACACAGAGAGTAAATAATTGATGGCAGTTATTTTTTTGTTTTGTTTTTTGAGAGAGTATGCATGTGTGAGTGGGGGAAGGGCAGAGGGAGAGAGAGGGGGAGAGAATCTTAAACAGGCTTCACACCCTGTTTGAAGCCTGACCTGGTGCTTGATCTCACAATAGTGAGATCATGACCTGAGCCAAAATCAAGAGTAGGACACTTAACTGACTGTGCCACCCAGGTATCCTGATGGCAGCTTTCTTTGGAGCATACTTGCCACAGCCTCATTATTCACTTTAAATTAGCACTATTTAATTTTGTAAATCAGATTTTTTTCATGTGTCTTCAGTTTCTTTGAAAAGAACAATCTTATGTTTACTTGCCAGTGTCAGCCAGCATTTTCTGTTCTTTAGGGAAGGTAGCCCTAATTATTCTTAGTAATTGGTACTGTTGAGTTAGGCCTTACTGTGTGCTCAGAACTGAGTTTAGTTGTTTATGTATGTGAGCAAGTCCTTATAGCAACCCTATGAAGAAGGTATTACTTCTCTTTTCTTGATTTAAAGAACTGAGGCTTTGGACGGATAAGAAACTTGCCCAAGTTCTCAGAGCTTATAATATAGTAGAGCCAACTTTGAAAACGTAGAGGTTTCTGATTTCAAAGTTGGTACTTTTGTACTGAAATATTGTAGCTCTTTTTTAGGCCCATTATGAAATTTCTTTTAGAAACTGCTGTCAAATTCGTCTCCACTAGACTTGTTGACTTCACTGAATTCTCACAGAATTTCCGTGAAATGGGTGCTCCTGTCCTTGGCACGCAGACTAGGACAAAGGTCTGTGAAATGATTTTATTAAGAAATCCTCCCTCCTCCCCCTTTCTGATTTCAGGCTTGTCTAACAGCAGAAACATTTTTTGCGACTTTGACAGTTTCTCCATACCACCCCTAGACATCTCCTTTCCATGCTCACATATTACCCACCTGAGCAATGTGGGAGACATTTCCACATCCCCAGGTCTTACTATTTTCTTGTCCAATATTAGCATATTTTAATTACATTTTCATTGCTGAAGTCTTAGACTGTGGCTGTCCAGACTGCAGAGAATTTTTCAGTAGGTTAAACAAATATAAGACTGGCTTTTACTATTTTGAGTCTTAGATTCTTGTCATGTTCTCTTGTGAACTTTATAGTCTGTTAAATTTTCTACTGCATTCCTTTAGGCCATTGGTACTTTCTGAGACTTTCTTTATTTCACTTTGATGTTAATATTTTATCTTTCTGGTCATGTATTTACTGTTCACCATCATTAAAAATAGTTAAATTGCTCAGTCACAGGCATGGATTTTTATTAATACCCTTGAATTCCCTGAAACCTGTTTTGGTGATAAAAATGACAAATATATCGAGAAATTGGTCAGATTTGGCTATTGGTTTAAATTTGTTAAGTTTATTAGAATTTTTCTGTTACTTTTTGGAGAGGACATAGAGGTAGAACTAGAAATGACCATAAAAAATTGACTTCCTTCCTTTTGCACCATGAGTACAAGAGCTGGGGAGTCATGATGACACCAACTTCTTTTTTTAATACCAAGGTGAAGATTTTCATTCAAGGTTGAAATTGGTACTGCATCTAAGACATAAAATACTGGATGAGGTTCCTAAATGTGACCCTAGTTACCTGCATTGTCTTGGGAGAAGTTTTTTTCCTAAGAAATACAATGCAGAAATCCATAAATTGTGTTTTTATTTTTAATTCAAAATACTTTGTAATTTCTGTTTGATTTCTTACTTTCCCCATGGATTACACACCATGGATGTATCTTATTTTGTTTCTAAATATTGGGGGATTTTCCAGAGATTTTTCTGCTACTGATTACTAATTTAATTTCATTGTCATTAGACAGCCTACTTTGTGTGACTTGAATACTTAATAATTTTTTAACACTTCTTGTATAGCCCCAATATAGTCCATCTTAGACTAGAGACATATGAAATGAATGTATATTTTTCTGTCTCTGGATGAAGTATTATATGGATGTAAATTAAATCAAGTTGGTTAATATTGTTTTTCATATCTCCTATCTTACTGATTTTCTACTGTTCTGTCAATTACTGAATTACTTTATTTCATGTATTTTGAAACTGTATTATTAGGTGCATAAATATTTGAGATTTTTATGCCCTCTTAATGAAGTAACCCCTTTATCATTATGATATGACTTTCTTTGATCCTTAACAGTCTTTGTTTAAAGTCTACTTTGTCTAATACTAACACAGCCACTTCGACTTTTTTCTCAAGTTGCTAGTACAGAGTGTCTTTTTCATTCTTTTTACTTGAAAAAAAATTATGGCAGCATAGAGTTTGGTGTTGCATCTTTATTCTCCCAATTTAACAATCTCCAGCTTTTAATTAGGGTTTTTAGACCATTTACACTTAATAAGGTTATTGATATGATTGTATTGGAATCTACCGTCTTGTTATTTGTTTTCTGTATGTTCCTTCTGTTCTATGTTCCCTTTATCTTCATTTTCTCCTTTTTATAAAAAAAATATGTTTATATTTAGTTTTGAAGAGAGGGAGGGGCAGAGAGAGACAGGGACAGAGGATACTAAGCAATCTCTGCACTGACAGCAGTGAGCTCAATGTGGGGCTCAAACTCACAAACCATGAGATCATGACCTGAGCCAAAGTTGGACGCTCAACTGACTGAGCCACCCAGGTGCCCCTCTGCTTTCTTTTAGATGAGTTTTTTATTTTTATGAATCTATTTTGTCTCCTTTGTTGTCTTATAGGTTAAAACTGTTTTATTGGTTGCTTTGGGGTTTATATTACACAGGTTTAACATAGCACAGTCAACCTTCAAGTGATACACGTACAGTGAAGAACCTTACAGTGGTATCACTTCTTTTTCTCCTGGCCTTTAAGCTGTTGTCAACACATTTCATTTTTATGTGTGTTCAAATCCCTACAGTAAATTGCTGTTATTTTTGTTTCAAACGGTTGATAATGTTTTAGAGATTTCAGTTAAAAAGCAAGTTTTTATTTTTATTTACCTTTGTAGTTTCTATTTCCAGTCTTTGTGTGCATTGAGGTTTCCATCTGGTATCATTTTCATTCTGTTTGGGGCACTTGCTTTATTTCTTGTTCTGCAGTTCTACTAGTGATTGATTGAGTTTTTGTAGGTCTGGGGAAGGTCTTTATTTCACTATCATTTTTCCATCTATTTTCCTTTTTTAAAAATTTTTAAATTTTTATTTATGTAATCTCTATACCCCTTATGGGGCTTGAACTCATGACCCTGAGGTCAAGAGTCACATGCTCTTCCAACTGAGCCAGCCAGGTGCCCCTCTTTTTTTTCCCCCTCCCAGTTAGTATTTTAAAGATCTTGGTACACTATTTTGTAGCTTATGTTGTCTTTAATTAGAAATGTACTGTCCTTTTTATCTTTATTACTCTGTATGTAATATGTCTCCATTTTCCCTCTGTGGTTATTTTTCACATTTTTCTCTTTATCACTGATTTTAAGCCTGGTGATTGTGATATGCCTTAGTTTTCTTGTGGTTTTTTTTTTTGTTTGTTTATTTTTTTGTTTTTGGTGCTTGGGGTTCATGGGAGATTCTTGTATTTTTGTGTCCCTATGAGTTTATTTGGGCAGATGTGGGAATGGGGAGGACCTTGCATCTAAAAGAAGGTGTTGGGGCTTTTGGCAGTAAACCTTGGCCTTTACTGTCAATCCAAGACCCAGTGTGGCAACAAAACTTAATCTTGAGGTTGTGGAACTGCTTGACTGGCCATGAACTCCTCCATCCTCATGATATGGATTGTATGGGATTGGGTGCTGTGCTGGGCCCCCATGTCATGATAGCCCTGGGTGACATTGTCCACAGTGGCTAGGTCCTTGTACATCCAGCATATGTGGGTGTCATTACAGGAGTTGTAGCACAGCTAGGTGCCAGAGTTGTGTAGCTGCAGGGGAGGTATCTTAAATACCTGCTGCCAGTAGACCACTTTCCTTAAAGACTTCTTAAGCTGAGACAGAAAGTACCAGAAACAGGACTTGGCTGTGACATGATTAGGTGCAAAGATTGGCATGTGGTAGAGTGCAGGGGGTGGCATTTGGGAGTGAGTAGGCAGTACTCCACCATCTTATATATTCTTGCAGTCTATCTGAGGCCTTCATGGGGCCCACTTTATGCTTGCTGCCACCCACAAAATGAGCTTATGGTTTTCAACAAACTTGGAAATTTTTCAGTCATTATTTCTTCAAATATGTATTGCTTTCTCATCCTTTTAGGGATGCCAGTTACCTTATATTTGGCCCTATGAGGTTGCCCCATGGTTCACTGATGCTTTGTTAATTCTTTTTCCTGTCTTTATTTCTATCTGTGTTGCATTTTGTATAGTTCTTATTGCCATGTCTTGAAGTTGACTAATCTTTTCTTCTGCTTGGTCTAGTCTCTTCCATACAGGATATTTTTGATCTCATACATTGTAGTTTTCATCTCTAGAAATTCAGTTGTGTCTTCTTAAAATATTGTCCAGGGGTGCTTGGTGGTTTAGTCAGTTAAGCAGGTGACTCTTGATTTTGGCTTAGATCATGATCTCAGAGTTCATGAAAATTGAGCCCCGTGTTGCGCTGTGCACTGACAGCATGGAGCCTGCTTTGGATTCTCTCTCTCAGCTCCTCTCCTGATTGCTTTGTGTCTCTCTCTCTCAAAAAATAAATAAAGAAACTTAAAAAAAAAAATTTCATGTCTCCATTTAACATGTTGGATCTTTCTTCTATCATTTTCCCTTTATAATTCTGTCAGTTGTGATTTTTATGTTTCAAAGCCATGTGTTGGGAGCATACAAGTTAATACTTTGTACATATGTGTGTATTCATGTGGGCATATATGTACTGTGTATGTACATGTGTGTATATATATTTTTTCCTGTATCTAAATAAATATTTAACATAAATACTCAAATTTAATATATATCTATGTTCTTACATGCAAATACATACATTCTTCCCATGTAATAATACATATAAATTCCATATTTATGTATATAAATCTTGTTATTTTTCCCCCCTTTATTTTAAATCCTTTTGCTATATTTTCTACATTGATTACTAAAATTACTAAAAATCACTAAAATTACTACACTACCAGTCTTCTAGTTAGTATTTGATAAATCTGTTCCCACATTTTTATTTTCAGTCTTTCAAGACCCATTTTTTTCGGTCTATCTCTTGTAAGTACCATAGAGCTGAATTTCATTTTGTTCTTGTATTCTTTGAATTAGAAAGTTTAATATGTTTACAGTTTGCTCTTAGTCATTACAAAGAATTGAGGAGTTATAGCTAATACAGGGGGAAGCATAGATGTTTAAGAACTCTCTTACAAAGTTCTTGGTCCTAGACCCACTTTTAATGATTTTTCTGACTTCCTTTCTTGAGTGGAGCCTGGAATTCCAGTAGTGTCCATGACATTATCTTTATTTATGGCATATAAGCCTGAAGATGCTGCTAGAGAAAAATGGGTCTTACTTCCATAAAGTGGGAGACTATATGCAAGGTACTCTCCTGGTCTCTTGTCTCACACAGGAACTGGTCTCTTAAAGCATTTATGCATAATATCATTTTGTACTCTGCTTGGAAGTTAATTTTAAATAATTTCTATCTTTAAAATAAACTTATTTCTTAGCGTTTAGATTTTCTAATTGTCTATCACTGCCATATGATTTAGTTTATGAAGTTGCTTCTTTTCAGATGATCATAAGTTTACTTGATCAGTGTTATGGTGAAAAAAACCCTTTTTTTTCTAATAAACCATGCAGTGTTCAGGGTCGTTTATGATGAATACAAGGTAACATGCCTGTTACATAAAAATAAAATAATTGTTTTTGTAAAATGAATTGGAAGATGTGGCATAATTAGGCAGTAGGCATTTGTATTCTCATTATCGCTTTAGAGCTGCAAAAAAATGGAAGTAATTTATTTCCTCTTGGTAATGCTCCTTCTTTCTGGTCCAACAATTTATCAGAAATGTTAATCCAGCAAGCAGTAAGTGGGGGGCGGGGGAAGAGGAGGAGAGAGGGGATTTAATATTAGCCTGGAAATATTGCACAACTCATTAAAAATGTAATCATGCGTAAAATGAGATCAATGAAAATTTATCTAAAAGTGCAAGGAAAAGGCATTTCCTAGTATGATACTGGATTTAATAGACTGGATTTTAATTTAGTCAGTTTGCTACAAAAAAATCCCTCCAGGCTAAATAAAACAGTTTTCCCTCCCAGTCATTGTACAGACAGCTAATTTTCAGACCCCTTCCTTCTGATATTCAATCTTATCTCTTGCTGGATATGGGTTTTGGTATATTGCAGAATTTGTTTTCTTTACATTTTCCATTACTGCTTTCATTTGCATGATAAATGATTAGAAGTAGAAACAGGAAAAAAAAACCATGCAGAACATTTCTTTATTAATTTTGTTTAAATTAGAGTATCTTTCTTATTCACACTTCCGCTGCCCTGTTTAACAACCAGTGTATCTGAGAATTATTTTAATAATTTGTTGTATAGTTAGAGAAAAGGGGTACACACTTTTTACTTTGTTTATGTAACATTTTATTTTGTTCTTACATTTATAGTTTACATTTTGGTTCCTATCTTGTGCTGTTAATGATGAGTTTTCTCTTAAAAGAAACCCTTGTATTAAATGTGAGCCTGAGATGCAGACTTTAAAATATGTTGACATTGATGAATTTAAGGATTTGAAGATTTATTTTGCAGATGATACCCTTGTGATTATTAATAAAAAGGATTTGTAAAATTGTGCTTTATTTGAGGCTTCTCCCCTTTCCATTTTAGCTGTTTTTCTAGTCTGATAATTTAGAAATCTGATATAACTAAACACATCAGTGAAAATCGTCTAATGCCTTATGTTCACCTAAGATTGTAAATGGTTAAAAAAAAAAAAAAGGCTAGCTTCATCAATAAAAACTTGCCTGAGCAAAAAATTATGTAAGCTGAATAAATGGTTCCTGCAAAATCTGTCTATAAGAGAGGAATCCTATATGATGATTTTAGATAATTCACATAGGTAACTTTTTTTTCTATTACACAGATTTTACATAAACACTCTCATGTTGTAAAAAAAAAAAAAAAAAGTTAAGGGGTGCCTGGGTGGCTCAGTCGGTTGAGCTTCCGACTTCAGCTCAGGTCATGATCACGTGGTCTGTGAGTTCGAGCCCCACATTGGGCCCTGTGCTGACAGCTCAGAGCCTGGAGCCTGCTTCCGGTTCTGTGTCTCCCTCTCTCTCTGCCCCTCCCCCCACTCATGCTCTGTGTCTCTCTGTCAAAAATAAATGAACATTTAAAAAAAATTTTTTTAAAAAGTAGTACAGTTAATTGAATGTTACATCGGTCATTCCTCTTACCTACTCTTTTCCCTAAAAGTAACACACTGGCTAGCAGCTACTCTTCCTGACATTTTTTTCTGTGAAATAGATATGTACCTCTAGAAATACATTAGTTTTCATTTTTGTTAAATTATTCTAACATAAAAGTATATGTAATAATTTTGTATGAATTAAAAATTTTTTCACTTAATATTACATCTTGAAAAATTTTCCATCTCAATACTTAGAACTGTATTCTGTTGAACTGTTGTGTAATATTCCATAACGTGGAGCTAGAAAGATCTGGAAAGAACAAAGTGTCCAAATAGAGAAATGTTAACCATGACAGACGATGGTGCAATAAAAACCTCTGTGCATATTTCTGTGCACAGTGGAAATGTTTCTTTGGGAAAGATGACAAGAATCGAGCAAGGTTAATGAGTGTATTTCAGTTTTTCTGAAAACTGTTTTACCTGAATCCTACAGGTTTTACTTGGGTCTCAAGTCATTTTAAAATAGTTTACAGGTTCTATACTGATTTTTCTCTTAAATATAAGAGTTACTGTCAAAGGGTTTTACAGTTTCTGAGTCCATAGATATTTTTGGCTTTTTGATGATGAATCTAATTTTATTTTATTGGGTACAGTCAATAAGCCTTATATGTTTTCTGCTTTACAGGAGTTGATGATATTTTTTCTTCATTACCTAATGTGTTATCAATTTTCTTTTGTGAGAGTCCCTGACTTTTTGAGAAAAATGTTCTTTAATGTGCTTAATGTTCTATTTTATATCTGTTAGATCAAACTTGTTAATTAGATTATTTAAATATTCTATATTCTTAGTTTTTCTTCATCTCTTTTATCTACTGGTTCCAGGTAGCTGTGTTGTTAGACATACCCCAAAGTTGATGTGCTCTTTTTGTTTTTTTTAGTGCATTTGGCTAAAATTTTGTATTTTTTTCTGATACTAAGAATTACTTACTGTATCTTTTCTTACACTGTTATTGTTACTATTTCTGTGTTGTCTTATTTTAGATACGTGTTTTACATACAGCCTATGGAGTTTTTATTGTAAAATGAAAGTTTCTATTTCAGATTTTTATTTTAATTTCAATTAACTAATATACAGTGTTATATAAGTTTCATGTGTACCGTATAATAATTCAAAAAATTCCATACTTGATCCAGTGCTTATCATGATAAGTGTACTCCTTAACCTCCATCACCTGTTTAACCAATTCTCTCATGCCCCACCCCTCTGGTAACCATCAATTTGTTCCCTATAATTAAGAGTCTGTTTCTTGATTTGTCTTTCTCCTAGTTTATTCCCTTTGTTTGTTTTGTTTGTTAAATTCCACATGAGGGGAATCCTATTGCATTTGTCTTTCTCTGACTTGTTTTGCTTAGCATTATACTCTCTAGCTCCATCCATGTCATTGCAAGTGGCAAGATTTCATTCTCTTTAATGGCTGCATAATATTCCATTGTATATATATACTAAATCTTCTTTACCCATTCATCCATCAATGGACACTTGGGCTGCTTCCATATCTTGCTTATTTAAATAAGGCTGCTTAAATGTAAGGGGGCATGTATTCCTTTGAATTAGTGGTTCTTGTATTCTTTGGATAAATACCTACTAGTGTGATTGGTGGATCATAAGATTGTTCTATTTTTTAACTTTGTGAGGAACCTCCATACTGTTCTCGAGAATGGCTGTACCAGTTTGCATTCCCACTAACAGTGCGTGGGTGTTCCTTTTTCTCCATATCCTCACCAACACTTGTTTTTGTGTTGTTGTTGTTTATTTATTTTAGAGAGAGATATCGAGTGGGGGAGGGGCAGAGAGAGAGAGGGAGACACAGAATCTGAAGCAGGCTCTGGGCTCTGAGCTGTTAGTACAGAGCCTGACACGGGGCTCAAACTCACAGACTATGAGATCATGACCTGAGCTCAAGTCGGACACTTAACCGATTGAGCCACCCAGGTGCCCTAACAGCTGTTGTTTCTTGTGTTTTTGATTTTAGCCATTCTGACAAGTGTGTGATTATATCTCATTGTAGTTTGGATTTGCATTTCCCTGATGATAAGTAATGATTGTGTCTCTTGTCCATCTGGGAGTCTTCTTGGAGAAATGTTCATTCATGTCTTCTGCCTATTTTTAATTGGATACTTTGTTTTTTGGGTGTTGAGTTTTATATCTGTATACATTTTGGATACTAACCCTTTGTTAGATAGGTTAATAGCAAATATTTTCTCCCATTCCATAAGTTGCCTTTTACTTTTAATTGCTTGCTTCACTGTGCAGAAACTTCTTATTTTGATAAAGTCCATAGTTTATTTTTGCTTTTGTTTCCTTTGCCTCAGGGGACGTATCTAGAAAGAAGTTGGTACAGCCATGTCACAGATGTCACTGCTTGTGTTCTATTCAAATTTTCTATTTTTAAAATATGTTTGTATTGATTTCTTTTTGAGATAGAGGGAGAGCACAAGTGGGGAAAGGCCAAAGAGTAAGAGAGAGACATAGAATCTGAAGCAGGCCCCAGGGTCTAAGCTATTAGGGCAGAGCCTGACATGAGACTCAAACCCACAAACTGTGAGATCATGACCTGAGGTGAAGTTGGATGCTTAACCCACTGAGCCACCCAGACACCCCATTCTTCACCCATACTTACAATGTGTTTGGACTTACCTTATTTATGTTTTTTGTTACAATGTGCCTTTTTTTGTTTTCTTCCTTTCTGCCTAATTTTGGTTGATTGGATTATTTTATTCCATTTTTTCCCCTCCACTGATGGTTTGTAAGTTATACTTCCCATTTATTTTCTTTTACTAGTTACATTGATAACTTTAACAAACACATTTATTACATATCTTTGGACCATCAGGTAAAGTACCTGTTGTTCCTGAATGAGGTGAATATCTGATATATTTTTACTTACCTCACTTTCCATCTTCTTTGGCACTTCTCACGTCTTGAGTTCCAAGTTGTTAAAGTATTTTTGTTTGTTTAAAATCAACATGCAGTGACATTTGATTAATTTTGCTGGTGTCTTTGCTCACCTTTGCTTTTTATTTCCAACATCTCTGTCTCTTTTTTTCTGGAGTACCTTTTTGAGAAATTCTTGTTAGAGAAAGTTTGTATATGGTAAACTGAAATCTTATATGTCTGAGAATGTCTTTATTTTGAAAAATAATTAGGCCTGTAGAATTTTAGGTTCAAATCCTTTTCTCTTAGAACATTAGTGATACTGTTTCATCAGAAATCTGAAATAATTTCAGTTTTTACTTCCTTTTAGGCCATGTCTTCATGTGTGTTATTTTTCTCTCTGGAATGTTTAAAATATTTTTCTTATTCTAGGTAATAATAAAAAATTTAAAAAAATTGCACTTAGAATTCTCTCTCTTCTCTCCTGCCTGTTCCCCTCTCTATAGATAAAAGTTTTTATGAGATTCCTGGTTATCTTTTCTATATATCTTTATTCAAAGGAAAGTAAAAGCAAAGGTGTATTTCTATTTCCTTTTTGTTATAGAAAAAGTAGTATACTACATAACGTTTCTGAATAGGATTTTTAAAATTTAATTTAATTTTATATTTCATTATAGTTAATACATAGTGTTACATTATTTCATGTGTACAATATAGCGGATGTGTGTGTGTGTGTGTACATAATACACATATTGGAATATTATTCAGCCACAAAAAAGAATGAAGTCTTGCCATTTGACACAACATGGAAAGAGCTAGAAAGTATAATGGTAGGTGAAATACATAGGCCATTTTATATGTGTACAGTTATATCTGTGGGATAGATTCCCAGAAGTAGGACTGCTGGGTCGAAGGGTAAATGCATCTGTATTATTAGTAGAGATAGCTAGATTACTCTCCATGAGGGTTGTACCATTTAACTTTCCCATTAGCAGTGTACCCTGTGAGCCTGTTTCACTCCAACATTAACAGTTGTCAAAATTATGGTGATTTGTATGTTTTTTTTCTTTTTACTAAGGACTCTGTATCCTTTGTCCATTTTTATTTTGGATTGTTGTTCATGTATTCTTGAATTCTAGGTAATCTTCATAAATTAGAGAGATCAGGTTTTATAATATAAATCTTAAATTTCTCTCTTCCCAGATTAGTCATGGACTTTAATTTTGCTTATGGTGTTTTGTTGTTGTTGTTTGTTTTTTGGGGGGGGCACGGATAAGGTTAAGATTCTTACTCATTCAAATTTACCAATTTTACATTGCCTTTGGATTTTGCAGTCTAACTTCTAGGGACTTCCCCACTGCATTGAAAAAATTTTTTTCTTAATGTTCATTTTTGACAGAGAGAGAGCGAGTGAGCATGAGTAGGGGAGAGGCAGAGAGAGAGGGAGACACTGAATCTGAAGCAGGCTCCAGGCTCTGAGCTGTCAGCACAGAGCCTGAAGTGGGGCTCAAACTCATGGACTATGAGATCATGACCTGAGCTGAAGTTGGATGCTTAACTGACTGAGCCACCCAGGCGCCCCTTCCCCACTCCATTTTTCATGTATTTCTAGTATTTCATTTTTTACCTTTAACGCTTGGATCATTTGGGAGTTTTTCTGTACAGTGTGAAGTTGGGAAACAACTTTATCTTTTCCCAAACTGCTACTCAGCTGTCCAGACATTTATTAAAATGTCCTTCTTCATCTCAGTAATTTGAAATGTTATCTTTATAATATAATAAATTCCTATTTACATTTTGGTCTATTTATTTTTATTTTTTCTTTAATGTTTGTTTATTTTTGAGAGAGAGAGTGTGCAAATGGGAGAGGGGTAGAGAGAGAGGGAGACCCAGGATCTGAAGCGGGCTCCAGGCTTTGAGCTGTGATCACAGAGCCTGACGTGGGGCTGGAACCCACAGTGTGTGCACCACGAGATCATGACCTGAGCTGCAGTCGGACGCTTAACCGACTGAGCCACCCAAGTGCCCTATTTTGGTCTGTTTGGTCTATTTATGACCATTTTGGCCTGTCTCTTCAGTCACCAGTTACACATTTTTAATTAGTGTGCTAATAGGTCTATTTCTTACATTTCTTCTCTTCAGAGTTTTCCTAGATATTTTAAAATTTATTTTTCTGTATGAATTTAGAATCAGTTTGTCTGGTTTTAGGTAAAAACAAAACAACAAACAAAAACCCCACCTTGTTGGTATTTTATTGGATTGCATTAAATTAACCAAGAGAGAATTGACTTTTAAGTCTTTCTTTCCAAGAATACAGCATCTCTTTTTCATATTACTATTTATCCTTTGGTAGTAGTTCTTTTCCCCTGTCTTTTGGTTTTGCACATTTCATATTAAGCTTGTTCCTATCTGTGAATAGGCTCTTCCTTCCATTATACCTTTTAACTGTTGTTTTATTATATAGAGTGTATTGATTTCTTTTTAATTCTACATACTGCCACCTGATTGAATTATCTTGTATTTTGCTGTGGTATTTTAGCAGATTTACTGGGTTTACAGATACAAAATCATATCTCAAAATAGAGATAGCTTTGCCTTATTTCAATCTTACACTTCTCAATTCTGTCTCTAGCCTAATTGCGTTAGTTCAAGTTAGCGTTAAATATGGTGATGACATCTTTGTGCCTAACGTTAGCATTAATGCTCCCAATGTTTCTACATTATATCAGAAGTTGACCTTAGGGCTGATTTTATGTGTGTGTAGATATGCACCTGCATGCACTCATTTACCCAGATACCCCCAGCTGCCCCAGAGGTCACCTGTGGACAGTTATTTTCCATAAGTCAGGCTTCCTGGCTCTCTCTGCTTAAGCACATTCACTAACTGTGAGAGGGTGTTCTTGGCCTTTGTGAAGACGAGACAGGGTATCCTGTGGAACTCTTGGTTCCAGAGTGGCCCCTTCACCCAGTGAGGTTTGGAAGTCAATAGATCAAATATTCAAGCTTCTTCATCTCTTCACCTCTTTAAGAGATGTGTTCCACAGTCTATCAGAACACTATATTCTAGAAGGTTTAGGAAAAGGAGAGGATAGAGAGTATAGCTGTTACTGTTGCCCAGCATCTGGCATATGGTAGACACTCTGCATATTCTCTCTGTGGAGAGGCTGGTTAGGGATAAAGGAATACAGGGTGCTAATCTTACCCAAATGGCCCTGGGTGCCCAGGTTTGTTGAATCTTGGGTAGTCTTCTGTGGAATCCTTGATCTAAGGGCAAGTGGAATGGAACTCCTAGTGCTGCTTTTAAATCAAGGCATCTTCTGTGGCACATGTATTGGCAGTTCTCATAATGGAGGCAGAACTTTATCTTGAATCTTTTAGGATTTGCTTCTTTCTTTGACATTAGGAAAAATTGCCAGAATTTGTGTGTGTTTGTGTGTGTGTGTGTGTGTGTGTGTGTGTGTGTGTTACCTCCCCCACCCCTCTCACTCTTTTCTTCTTTGCCTCCTAGCAGACAAATTTACAGTTTCTGCATCTGTCTTAAAAATCTTTTTTCTTCCTTAATCTCTGAGGTTTTTATGTTGTGTTTTGAGTGAATTCTTGGGCTGTATTTTCAACTTGAAGATTTTAATTTTTAGTTTTGTCCATTTTGGTTTTAGATAACCAATTGAGGATTTAATTTCATTGATTTTTTTTTTAATGGTTATTTTTTCAAAGAGCAAGAGACTGAGCTGTCAGCACAGAGCCAGATGTAGGGCTCTAACTCACTAGCTGTGAGATCATGACCTAAGCCACCCAGGTGCCCCTAATTTCAGTGATTTTTAAAAAGATTTTACTTTTTTAAGAGCAGTTTTTGGTTCACAATAAATGTAAGTGGAAGGTAAAGAGATTTCCCATATTTCCCATATATCTCCTGACCCCAGCATGTGCCTAGCTTAAGCCATTACCAACATCCTCCACCAGAGTGGTACATATCTTACCCCCTGACCTTGTAATGACATATCCTGCTTAAAGTCCATAGTTGACCTTAAAGTTCAGTCTTGGTGTTGTACATTTTATGGGTTTGGACAAGTGTGTAATGACATATATTCATTATTATAATATGTATGTGTAATATTATATGGAATATATTATTGTACAGTAATATAGTATCATCCAAAGTATTGTCACTGCCCTAAAACCCTCATATTCCTCATCCTCTTACCCTCCAACTCCTGGCAACCACTGAGCTTTTCATGCTCTCCAAAGTTTTGCCTTTTCTAGAATGTCATGTAATTAGAATCATAGAGTATGTAGCCTTTTCAGATTGCCTTCTTTCACTTAGTAATATGCATTTAAATTTCCTTAATGTCCTGTCATAGCTTGATAGCTCATTTCTTTTTACTGCTAAATTATATTCTATTGCCTGGATGTACTTAGTTTATTTGTTCATTCACCTACTGAAGAACATCATGGTTGCTTCCAAGTTTTGGCAATTATGAGTAAAGATGCTATAAACATCTGAGTGCAGATGTTTTTTGTGTGGATATGTTTTCACCTCCTTTGGGTAAATACCAATAAGCAAGATTGCTGGGTTGTATGATAATTGTATGTTTAGTTTTATAAGAAATTGCCAAAATGTCTCCCAAAGTGGCTGTATCATTTTGTGGTCTTAATAGCAGTGAATGAGAGTTCTTGTTGGCCTACATCCTCACCAGCATTTACTGTTGTCAGTGTTCTGGATTTTGGCCATTCCCACAGGTGTGTAGTGGTATTTCATAACTGTTATAATTTATATTGATATGGAATATGATGTGAACATTTTTTCATATTCATATTTTTAATATATGTATCCTTTTTGGTGAGGAGTCACGGTCTTTAACCTATTTTTAATTGGATTGCTTTCGTATTGTTGACTTTTTTTTTGTAGTTGAAAGTATCTAAATTATTTATTGAAAGAATTTTTAAAAGACAGGTTGAATACAACCTCAGTCTATCATTTTGGTATATCTATGTTCCAGAAAAGGTTTAAGATAGTTAAACTGTTACTATGTTATATTTTGCTGTAAATTTTAGGCATAGAAATAAGTCTTCACCAGAGCAAATGAAATGCCACTTATGATAAAATATTACTAGGAACAACAGAAAGTTGTAAAATATGAAATTTTGGGTATCTGAATGATTTACAATAAAGAATGATCCATATATTTACTTTAGCATGCAAAACAGGAATCATGTTCAGCACTCTAATACAGTTATGCAGATAATTGTGGAAAAACAAGGACACTTGATCCTTTTCCTGAATTAGCAATAACAGACACCTAGAAAGGAGTGAGTAGGTCCCCTCATAAAGGTCTCAATTTCCTTATGAAAGAACATGACTAATGTGCTAATTAAGGGAAAGAAAATAATAATATAACCACTCAATGTTCATAATGTCTTTGCTGTTTACAAGGACCTTCCATATATTGTTGATCCTCACAGCCACCCTATGAGGTAGACAGGTTTCAGTTATGCATGTAAAAAAATTTTTTAACATATATTTATTGTTGAGAGACAGAGACAGAGAATGAACAGGGGAGGGGCAGAGAGAGAGGGAGACACAGAATCTGAAGCAGGCTCCAGGCTCTGAGCTGTCAGCACACAGCCTGATGTGCGGCTTGAGCCCACAAACTGCGAGATCATGACCTCAGCCGAAGTCGGACACTCAACTGACTGAGTCACCCAGGCGCCCCTCAATTATTCATTTTAATGAAGTATTTTCTCCATAAACACTGAAAAATGCCGAGAGAAGTTTGCTCCTGGACCCTAGTATCCATGTATTTAAATAAGTAAAGCTTTAAAACAGATGTTTTTCTTACTACCTTTAGTTTCAGAGTTGCATTAAACATTTATTTTCACAGCGTACCCTTTACAAAGATAGTAAGAAATTTCTGAAGTCCACCTTTGAATTCTTTTGGGATTCACTCTGGCTAAGCAACGTTTTTAATTGAGAGAAGTGTTTCTTAGTTTTGCTCACACTCTTTGAGGAGCAAGTGAGTGTTGAGTGTTGAGATGTCGGTGTCCTGAATATCAAGGTTGGGCTCTTGCATTTGGAACCACACATATGATTTATGTTTGTAGAACTCAGAGTCTTTCTGGTGTCTTCAGGCCAAGTTTAGTCATACAAATGGTAGGACTGCTCTTCAGTGTGGATAGAAAGCTTCTACTTTCACCATGATATTTAACTGTTCTGTTGCATGTTTTACAAGTAATCAACACACTTTTGGGGTCTTTGTATTTTTTCTCAATTTTTGCTTCTTTAAAACTGAGTGTATATTTTCTTGCCTCTCGCTAAGAAGTTTCTGTATTTTGGGTGGCAGTTTGGATTTGGGTTTGAGGTACACTTGAGAGTTATCCAAGATGAGCAACTGGAAACAGTGTGCACATGTTCCTTCAAAAGTGATGTTATCATTGTATGATGAACTGTAGGCCCAGAGGAGATAGTGGGCCTGGCCTGGCCAGCTCTCCTGTAGTTGCCATGCTGTAGCCTCAAAGTAGTGCTTCTGCCTCTTGGCTATAGCTGCTGGAAGCCGCTCCCTGCAAGACAGGAGACTCCAGGATCTGGCAGCCTGCTGGACCTTGACCTCTTAAATTCTTGGTTTATTTTGGATAGTATACCTTTATCAGATGTGTCTTTTTGTTTTTATTTTTTTTTAATGTTTATTTACTTTGAGAGTGAGAGAGAGAGCATAAGTGGGGGAACAAAAAGAGGAGAGACAGAACCCCCGAGCAGGCTCTATACCATCAGGGCAGAGTGTGATGTGGGGCTCGAACTCATGAACCATGAGATCATGACCTGAGCTGAAATCGAGAGTTGGTTGCTTAACCATCTGAGCCATCCAGGCGCTATCAGATGTGTCTTTTGCAATCATTATTCACAGTCTGTGGCTTGTCTTCTCCTTTTACTGATAAATCTTTCTCAGACCATGAGTTTTAAATTTTAATGAAATTCATCTTATCCATTATTTCTTTCATGGATTGTGATTTTGATGTTGTATCTAAAAAGTTACTGCCATTCCCAAGGTTATCTAGATTTTCTTCTACGTTATCTTCTAGTTTTATAGTTTTGTATTTTATAGTTAGGTATGTGATCTATTTTGAGTTAATTTTTGTGAAGAATATAATGTCTGTGTTAGATTTATGTTTTTCTATGTGGATGTTCATTTGTTTCAGCACAATTTGTTGAAGACACTATGTTTGCTCCATTATATTACCTTTGCTGTTTATTTATTTATTTTGAGAGAGGGAGAGAGAGAGAGAGAGAGAGAGAAGGAGTGGAGGAGGGGCAGAGAGAGAGGGAATTCCATTCCTCTGGGCTTGAACCCATGAGCTATGGGATCATGACCTGAACCAAAATAAAGAATTGGATACTTAACCAACTGAGCCATCCAGGCACTCCACTGCTTTTGCTGTTTTTTCAAAGATCAATTGGCTGTATTTATGTAGGTCTATTTCAAGACTTTTTATTCTGTTCCATTGATCTGTTTGTCTCAGTGACAAATTTTTGCTTATTTCATTTCTAATTTGTTTTTATTCATAGTTGCCTGCTCTTATTTTATGAAAGCAATGTTCTGTCATATGTTTGTGTGTGTGTATAAATAATTTGTGCATGTATAAATATATATATCAATTTATATACATTATAAACATTATATATATAAAATATTAAATATTAAAAAATATATAATATAAAATATTAATGGTGCAACAGTGATTTCAGGAGTAGATTCCTTAATGCCCCTTACCCATTTAGACCATCCTCCCTCCCTGTGTTTATATCCCTCCAGCAACCCTCTGTTTGTACTCTATATTTAAGAGTGATACATGTTTTGTCCCCCTCCCTGTTTTTATATTATTTTTTCTTCCCTTACCTTATGTTCATCTGTTTTGTATCTTAAAGTCCTCATATGAGTGAAGTCATAGGATATTTGTCTTTCTTGGACTAATTTTGCTTAGCGTAATACCCTCCAGTTCCGTCCAGGTAGTTGCAAATGGCAAGATTTCATTCTTTTTGATTGCTGAGTAATACTCCATTGTATATAAATACCATGTCGTCTTTATCCATTCATCCATCGGTGGACATTTGGGCTGTTTACATAGGCTATTGTCGATGGTGTGGCTATAAATGTTGGGGTGCATGTGCCCCTTTGAAACAGCACACCTGTATCCCTTGGACAAACACCTAGTAGTACAATTGCTGGGTTGTAGGGTAGTTCTATTTTTAATTTTTTGAGGAACCTTTGGGCTGTTTTCCACTTTGCATTCCCACCAGCAGTGCAAAAGAGATCCTCTTTCTCTGCATCCTCACCACATCTGTTGTTGCCTGAGTTGTTCATGTTAGCCATTCTGACAGGTGTGAGGTGGTATCTCTTTGTGGTTTTGATTTGTCTTTCCCTGATGATGAGTGATGTTGAGCATTTTTTCATGTGTTGGTTGGCCATCTGGATGTCTTCTTTGGAGAATTGTCTATTCATGTCTTTTGCCCATTTCTTCACTGGATTATTTGTTTAAAGGCTGATTTCCTTTTTTTTTTTAATTATTTTTTTTAATATTTATTTATTTTTGAGACAGAGACAGAATGCAAGTGGGTTAGGGGCAGAGAGAGAGAGGGAGACACAGAAGCCAAAGCAGGCTCCAGGCTCTGAGCTGTCAGCACAGAGCCCGACGTGGGGCTCAAACTCACAAGCTGTGAGATCATGACCTGGGCCGAAGTTGGACCCTCAACCGACTGAGCCACCCAGGCACCCCAAAAGGCTGATTTCTTAATGTAATGTTAATGTTTCCAAGTTTCATCCATGTTGTAGTATGTATCAAAACTTCATTCCTTTTTATTGCTGAAAAGTATTTCATTGTATAGATACACCACATTTTATTTATCCATTCATCAGTTGGACACGTGACTATTAGGAATAGTATTGCTGTGAATATTTGTAAGTTTTTGTGTTGACATGTATTTTCAATTTTCCTTTGTATATACCTAGGAGTGAAATTTCTAACTCATATGGTAACTCTAGGTTTAACATTTTGAGCAACTGTCAGACAGTTTTACAGAGTGGCCACAAAATTTTACTATGCCACAGTAAAGTATGAGGGTTTCAGCTTCTTCATGTGTCAATTCTTCCCTTGTTTGATGCCTTTTCTTTTGTGATGTTGGTTTTCCTAAAATGTTCAGTGATTCTTGGTTGTAGGCTCCTTATTTTGGAGATTCTTGGTTGTTGCTGTATACTGTTAAGTTTCGGATGTTCTATAATTCAGCAGATAACTATAATATGTACATAATTTTAAGCTACAATTAACCCAAATGCTCAGAAAATGGAAATGGATCTTCCTAATTAAAACAAAACAAATCAAGAACACAAAGCAAAAAACCAAACCCACTTTGCTTAAATTCATGTGTTGAAAATTCTTTAAAAAACATTTACATTTTTGTAAAAGGAAATTTACATAAATTTATGTTTTACTTGGAAACTGTGTTTGTAACATAAAATAACACTGGAATTTTGGGGATTTCAAACATCTTAATGTCGGTTATGTGAGTATGAGTGGCTCAGGTTGGAGATGATGATGATGATGATTTTTACAAGTTCCCTTGCTAAATGGACTCTGTCATCTCCCAGCAGTTCACTGAACATGTTGAGTCCCTTCCAATGTTGGAGCATCTTCCATGCTGATGCCTGCAGAGCATGCTTCTGGCCACTTGTTGTGTCTTGATTCCAGGGTGCTCATTTGATAGAGAATAGAGTCAGTGCTGAGAGTATGCAAGGCAGTTTTAGGCATCAGAGAGAGGTACTGTTGAGAACGAGTCATGATGTCTGTGCCTCAAATAGGCATTCAGGAAACAAGGCCATGCTCTCAGTGTGGCACATGGTTGTGCAAAGGCAGAAGGCCAGTACAACTTCCTGGACAAATTTAGCATTACCTAGGGGTGAGTGCTGTAGACTACAGTTGTACTTGGGTCTGAGAATGGTATCTGGTCCCGGGGGATTCAAGATTAGGAAAGCAAAGTGAATTACAAATGTAAGTGACTATGGAGCTGGATCTTAGCTGTGAATCCTGAATGGGCCATACCTAATTTATTGAATTTGTCCTTCTTTCATGTGCGTAAAGTGGAGGTGGTGCCCTTCTGGGTGTGCAGGAATAACATACCCTACCGAGGCCACTAGAAAATAGGGTCTGCAAGTAAAGAATTTCCTGCTCAGAAGTCCTACATGTATTCCTATTCTACTCTGAACCACAGGTAGGCACAGTAGCTCAACTTTGTTTCGTAGAAGCTGGATCATCTATATTTTTATGCTAACTACATTTCCCACTGTGAGGTTTTCTGCATAAATCCATATGCTACTTTTCTCCCCCAGAGTAAGAACTTCCCTTTAGGTCAGGAAATTCCAATCTTATGGTAAGTTAATGTCACAAAATTTCAAATATTACTACTTAAAAATAGTATTTCCTTTGTGGTGGCCATTCCTTGTGGTTACTACAGGAATATACATTACATTGCAGTACATTAAAAAATACATTATTTGTACACCAATATAATTGTTGAACAAAATGGATTTCTCTCTTGTGTGGGTTGATGTGTTCTTTTCTTCCCTGGCATGTTTTATTCCAGTGGCTGTCTTTTAATGTCTACTCAGAGATATTCCACAATGCATGCCTCCATTTGGCCAATTTCTTAGAATGTGAGTGTTTCAGGTCTGTAATACAGGAAAAATAAGAATCATGCTTTTTCACTATCAGTTCTGACTACTGGTGTTTGACCTAGGAGTTGGAAAAGTACTTTGTGATTGTTGGAGAACAGGCCCTTCCTAATATATGCATGGTATCATTATTGTTATCTTGTGATCTACTTAATGTTACCAGATTATGTCCACCACTTTCCCCATCTGTTCTCTATGTATATCTTTTGAAATATTCCCCTGGGTGGACTATGTGGGATTTGCCTTTATGGCATTGTGTACTTGCTTTTGTCTATCAGCCCATTTTTCTACAAATGGATTGTGATCTCACTGCTTGTTGAGATATCCAGATTCAGGTTGTTTTTACAGTTACGTGTACTAGTCTGTAATATTCTTGTTCCCAAAAGACTGAAAAATAAAAATTTCTACATTGTACAATTAAAGACAAAGTGCTCTAGTGGGAAGGCTTTCTGTTTTTACATGGGAGGATATAGTATGTATACACATAATTTGAATACGTTTTTAGAAAACATGTCGTTGACTTATTAAAAATGAAAATGGGGGACACCTGGTTGGTTCAGAAAGTTAAGCATCCAACTTTGGCTCAGGTCACGGTCTCATGGTTTGTGAGTACAAGCCCTGTGTCAGGCTCTGTGCTGACACCTCAGAGCCTAGAGCCTGCTTTGGATTCTGTGTCTCTCTCTCTCTCTCTCTCCTTCTCCTACTCATACTCTGTCTCTCTCTCTTTCAAAGAAAATTATTTTAAATAAATTTTTATTTATTGATTTTTGAGAGGGGGAGAGAGAACAAGCGAGGGAGAGGCAGAGAGAAAGGGGGACAGAGGATCCAAAGTGTACTCTACATGGACAGCAGAGAGCCCGATGTGGCACTTGAACCCATGAAACATGAGATCATGACCTGAGCCGAAGGCAGATGCTTAACCGACTGAGCCACACAGGCACCCCAAAATTTTATTTTAAAATGAAAATGAGGGATGAGATCAGGGATAGAGGAACTTCTATTTTAACAGAACAGCCATAATTTTCTTCCGCTGCTAGTGATGGGAATGTAGATACTCCTTTGTAGTACTTCTAGAATAATTCTGTAAACACATTTTCTTTTGGTGGAAAGAATCCTATCTCTCTAAGAGTACTTGTGTATCTTTTCTATGGACAAACTTAGTTGACTTTCATGGACTTTTAATGATTGAAGGATATTACGTTAACATTGTAGTATAAAATGGGATATTTCGACATTTTTTGGTTGCAAGTACTAAAAAACACAAACTAATATAAACAAATAGGGAATGATGTCTCAACTACCTGAAAAGTCCAAGTGGGCTTTAGTGCAGGTGGATCCAGGAGTTCAGATTTCATCACCAAAACTTACCAAACTCTCTCTGCTTCTTTGCTGTCTTATGTTGGTTTGTGCTCAAGTAAACTCTTACATGTGTTGGCAGGATAGCTCCCAATGGTTCCAGACTGATAGACATTTTCCAGGGGAAGAGATCATTTTTATCTTGAATTCTCCAGCAGCAAACTAGGAATTAAACTCTATTAGACTTGGGTTATGTGCCCATCACTATTAGGAGGATGTATGCTGATTGGCAAGGCATCACTTGCTCCTGGATCTGGAGTTATAATCCTCTTGAACCACCTGAACCACTGCACAGAGCATTGAAGTAGAGTGATATCTAAAGGAAATCCCACCTGCAGGATGCTAAGCGGGCAAAAATAGCAACTGTTTACTACAAGTGGTGACTTGGAAGACACATAGGATTTTCCTAGAGCACAGAAAAACTTCTGTACACATCAAGGAAAGCAGTACATAGAAGAAACACTGAATTTTTTTAGTCCTAGTGTTGCCTTACAGAATAATCAGAACGGATTCTTTCATTATGATGCACCTTATTCTTAATAATTAAATATATAACAAATAATGACTTTTACACTCAAATATTTAATTTTTGTTCCAGAATATTAAGTATAATTTGTTTAATATCAAGGAAAAATGATTAGCTACCTACACACCAAATCTTGAAACTTGACTTAATTATCATCTGCCATTGAATATTTTATTTTTCAGGTGAGAAGTCTGTGAGGCAGAGAACTATACTCCCCAGAAACAGTTTATGCTTAGAAGCAAATTTTGTATTTGCTGCTATCTGACTTAGAATTGAAAAAGGTGAGCCCAGTATGGAGAAGGGAAGTACTGACATTTGCAAATTAAGCTGCTGAGAACAGTACTTTAAGTTGATCTGTGAATTTTCCTCATCATGGTGTCTCAACCCACAAACATGGTTGAGAATGACTGTCACATGGTTGATAGTCATTTAGTGAGCAGGAAATAAATGGGAGAGAAACATGGTCAGCTAATACAGACTCCCGTTATTGCGCTCCCCTTGCAACAGGGGGAAGTTGGTTGGCTTTCTCTGGTGTTGCGCAGGTGTAGGCAAGAATCTGATTTCTTGGTGGAAGGAAACATTCCTCATTGGTGGGTAGCAACTGCAGTACAACTTGTGGAGGAGGAAATTTCCAGGTGCAGAGGTTGCAAGAATGGGAGAGGACAGTCTGTGCCAGTGTAATAGGATCACGGAATCACAGAATGTTAGAGGTAAGAGGGATTTTTGAGATCATCTAGTCCCACATGTCATTTCGTACAGGAAGAGAATGAGGTGATGTGACTTATGTAGGGAATCTTTTGCTCAATGTGAGTGGCACATGGCCTAATGGGGAAAGTGTGACCTTTGGAGGCAGACAGACCAGTGTATACTTGCCTTTCTTCTCCTAAGAGTGGAATCTTGAGCCACTGACTTAACATCAAAGTGCTTGGGACATGCAGTTGTTTACTGGGGCATTAATACTGATAGTGTAGGTAAAGCACCTACTGGAGTGCCTGGCAGATAGTGTGTGTTCAGGAAATACTAATTGACTTCTCTCATGCTAAGAAACACCTGACTCTTTTTTTTTTTTAATTTCCTTTAGTTAAATATGTGATCTCTATCTTGAAGAGCTCTTGTGAGCCTTTACTTTATAAAACCTAGCACAGTGTCACTGATGAGTGCCAATAATCCAATTATATTTTATTGATTTGACTTCTTTGAACCTAAGCCTTTTTCATGAAGCAGGGGGATAGATCTGAGTTCATATTTACTTGATAATATTTGGTGTTTTGTTTCACATCTTAACATGGAAGTCAATGCAAATATAAGTAGAGATGACCATAGTTACATGTAACACAAAATGATTTCAGAACTTGAACCTGGTTTTTCCCTCCTTTTTTTTAACCTCCCATCTACCCACTCACCCTCATTGCCAAGTTCCCACCTTACTGGCTTTCAGTACATTCCTCCAGAACTAAGTTTCTCCTCCACAACCTTGACGCTCTGCCTGAAATGTTCATTTCCCATTCTGCTTGGCTCTTTGTTGTCATTCAGCTATTTTAAAAGCTCTTTGCTGATCAGCTCTCTGAGATGGCCCTTAGTCCTTCTATATCACATGAATATGTTACATTTTCAATAGAACACTGTTTGCTTGTTTATTGATACTGTTTGCTCCCAATGAACTATTAACTTATAGTAAGTAGTTACCGTAGTTATCTCTGTTATATGAATAACTACATAGTAACTATGTAGTTGTCTCTCTTGCTTCTCATTGCATAATCAGTGCCTAAGGCAAGTGCCCAACATACCGACAAGTGCTCAATAAATATCTGTTGGGTTAACAAAGGTTGATTTGAATGACCCATATAGGTGGCACTGTGCATTATTAAAAGAGATCTGGGCCAGTATTCTAAAGCTACTTCTACCCCAGATTATGTAATTTGGGAAGAGAATTCCATCTTTTGAATCCTGATTGCTTTTCTGATAAGATAAGGAAGTTAAACTAGATCACATAAGGTTTCTTTCAGCTCTTCCATTTTGTGATTCTGTGTCTTTTTTCTTCCCTGCTGGACAATTGACAGGGTTCAGAACACACTACCCCAAAATATGACACCAAATTTTAAGCTAAAGTAATTTGAGAAATAGCTGGTACAGAAAGGACTTTGTGACCTCTCCCTTCTTTCCTGAAGAAGGTACTAAGATCCTCATGTGAGAGGTGCCCTTCTTACACCCAGAGGAAACTCTTATCTGCCAAGATGGCGGAATGCTGAGAGGAAGTCCGTACCAACAGGCCTTGCTCAGTTTCCTCCAGTTACTATTTTTAGCTCATACCCTTTTGCCCTATCAAGTATTCCCATCATTGTTGACTTTTTATCAAACCTAGTATAAAAACTCAGGCTTAACTGCTTATTCAGGTCTTTCATTTTCTTATGAATGCTTTAGTGTAGGGCAAAACTTAGATTAAATAAATACTTACATTTTTATCCTGTTCATTTGTTTTTGTCTGTTTAATTTTCAGGCCCAGCCAGGAATCCCAAGAGGATCGAGGAAAGTTTTCTTTGTCCTATACTATCTAACAAGAATTTACTTTTATAAGTACAGGTGATCTTTTAGATGGCTTTTGTGTATCAAAACACAAAGCACATGCCAGCTGGTAGCTGATGAGAAAGAGGTATTATCCAAGAAAGAAAGAGTAGCTTCACATGGGGTGAATTATTCCAATACTAGTGGAAGACACATCCATAAGCACTAAATAATTTTTCTGATAAATGGAAGAACTGTAATAGAAATTAAAATAAATATACCATTCAAATTATTCCTTACGATGTAATTTTAAGAAGAGTTATATAGGGGTACCTGGGTGGCTCAGTTGGGTGAGCATCCGACTTCAGCTCAGGTCATGATCTCATGGTTCAGGAATTTGATTTGAGCCCTGCATCGGGCTCTTTGTTGTCAACACAGAGCCCCCTTTGGATCCTCTGTCTTCCTGTCTCTCTGCCCCTCCCCTGCTCGTGTTCTCTCTCTCTCTCTCTCTCAAAAATAAATACTTAAGAAAGAAGAGTTATATAAAATTACAGGTCTTTTGTGATTTCCTTCATGAACAAATACTAACAATTTGTGGAATTCTTTTCCTTTCTCACACCATTTGCCTTTCACAATAGAGAGTACTATTTAAATACTCTATTTTAGTTTCCTATTGCTGCTTTAATAAATTAACACAAACTTGAGAGTTTAAAATATCACAGATTTATAATAGTTCAGGAAGTCACATATCTGAAATGGACTTATTGGGCTGAGATTGAGGTGTCAGCAAGGCTGTGTTTCTTCTGGAGGGTCAAGGGGATAATTTGTTTTCTTGGACTTTCCATCTTTTAGAATCCGTCCACATTCCTTGGCTCATGGCCCCTTCCTCCGGCTTGGAAACCCACAATGTCCATATATGTCTTTTTCATACCATGTCACTTTGGTACTCACTCTGGGCCTCCCTCATCCACATTTGAAGATCCCAGTGATTACATTGAGAATTCCCAGTGTAATCTCCGTTTTAAGGTCAGCTGATTAGTAGCCTTAATTCCATCTGCAATTTTAATTTCCCTTTTCCAGATAATGTGTTCACAAGTTCTGGGAAACAAGACATAGATATCTTTGGGGGGCCATTATTCTGCCTGCCACGTACTACTTATGAGAAATGTGGGACCCAAGGAATTTAATAAAAATCCCCTACCCCTGGACAAGCAGAGCAAGACTAACTCCATTTTGTGCTACACCCACCATCTCATGTATGACCCCCACATGACCTACTTATTGCTTAAGATACTCCCCACCCTAGTCAAGCTGCTGAGCACACCCTTACTGGAAACCGGCTCATATAGAATGCGGAACCCCTAAACGCCAAAGAATGTAAACCCTGCCTTTTGCCCGCCAATTCTGACCAGAGTGATAGGCTAGTTCAAACAGTTACTATAGGGTAAATTGTAATTCAATTGGCCACCTGTATGTGGACTGACATGACTATGCAACTTTCTGTGTGTGTTACAATCTCATTGGCCACTGGTCCCTATAAAACTGCTACGCCTCTTGACCTAGGGGTCCAAGTCCCTGCTCCGCTGTGTCAGGTATACTTGGGCCCAAGCTCGAGCTTGCAAATAAACCCTCGTGTGTTTGCGTTGGTATCGGCTCCTTGGTGGTCTCTCTGATTCGAAATTGGGGGCATTACAAGAAAAAGAACAGCCTCTAAAGAAAACCCAATTCCAAGGCATCTGCTGAACTGAAAACAATTTATGTATTAATATGTGAGGATAGCCACATTCTTGATTTAAAAAAAATTTTTGTAATGTTTTTATTTATTTTTGAGAGAGAGACAGAGTACTAGTGAGGGAAGGGCAGAGAGAGAGAGAAAGAAACACAGAATCCAAAGCAGGTTCTACTGACTCCAGGCTGTCAGCACAGAGCCCAATGCAGGGCTTGAACTCACAGGTTATGAGATCGCCACCTGAGTGGAAGTCGGTCGACTGAGCCACCCAGGTGCCCTGCCACATTCTTGACTTAGGAAGAAAGGTGATTTATGCAAATATGTACAAACATGACCAACCGCACAATAGCAACTGAGGAGAACAAAGGCAAAAGAAAACAAACTTATAACTTGCAGCCCATTAACAAGTACTTGAGGCAGGCAGAGTGACCTTCCTCCAGGACCTCCACTGCCTCATTGTAACTACTTTGCTAGACGCAAAAGGCAACCTTACCTTGACAGTAGCCGGACCTCCAGGATCCTGTAAGTCTTTAACATAGAAAAATCCCTTTAGAAACTTTTTTATCTCTACCTCCCCAAGATACAGGTGAGCAGTCCTTCTCCAAGTATATGGCCCTCTGATATACATCTGAGGGATCTAATGAACTTTATCTTAGCAGCTAGCCCCTCAAGGTCCTGTAAGCCTTGCTTCCAAATTCCTTAGAGGCTTTAGGCTATCCCTAACCCCCTCCCAACTTGAAAGTGTGCAATCATTCACTCCTTACAATCCCAGGGCAGCTCTTTTTGCCCGCTGGTCCTGTCCCCGTGCTTTAATAAAACCATCCTTTTTGTGCTGAAGATGTATCAAGGATTCTTTCTGGACCATGTTGGCTCCCGGACCCCAACATCTCACAGCAGAATCTGCTAATATTCCCCTGTGGAACATCAAATGTAAATTTCTACTTTGCCTAACCGGTAGCCAGATATACAGAGGAAGGAAAAGTTAACTTCTGGCTCTGATTCATCACTTTTATTGAAGTTAAATTCTTTTGTTTTAATGCACACTTGATTGAGCAAGCATTTATTGAGGCAGTTACGGTTTGTGGGAGAAAGACAGTTGAAGAAAGAACAAATGAATATAATGTAAATCAAATACTTGGCCCTTTTAAAGTAACTACAAAGACTTAAATGTGTGTTCTTAATGGTAATTTTTACAAAACTCCAATAGGAGGCTTTGACAGTGATTGTTTTGGTGGGGAGATGGGTTTTCTTTTCACATGCTAATCACCTGCTCCTGGCGATATTTCTCTCCTTGACTGCAGTCACAGAATTGAATAATTTATGGAGTGAATTTTGTTGTAAATTTATTGTGTCACAAGCAGGTTGTAATTTCACTAACAGTTCACTTAAGTTATTAAGTTAAAAAAAATGTGGTTGATAGGATAGTGCATTTTGAGGTTTTTTTTTTCCTCCCTGCAAGTTCACATCTTACATATTTTCAAAACAGAGTACTTGCCTAATTTTTATTCAGAATCTGATATGTGAGAAGGAAGCACACATTAACATAAGTGGAATTGCATTTGCACACTGTTGTTGAATTTTAGAAGTCGTAAACAAATTATTGAAGATTTTATGGAGACAGAAATAACATTAAACCCCCAGTGCTGTGGAGCTCCTGCCATTGTTTTCTGAATAACTGTCCCCGCTTGCTGATGACGAATGAAGAGTTGGTGGTATAAAGGTGAAGATGCTCCTGGGAAGGGAAAAAGCCGCATTAATTCCTTTAAATTTTGCTTCAATTCCGAGGTTAAGATAATGACAAATTATCACTCCCCCAAATCTTATCCAATCCAGATGGAATACAATGGAGAATAGAAAAAAAATCTTTAAAAATCTCTCACAGGGGTATCTGATTGGCCTTCATCTACATTCAAGACATTCTTAGGGCTTCTCTTTTAATGACCATTCTGCTGTGATAAGAGGAAACATTTGGCCACTGCAGAAACCTCTGCTTAGTTTCTGCCCCCAATGCTTCAGCATTCAGCAAACACACATTTAAGGTCTCCCGTTATTTACATTGAAATTTTTCTATTGACCCTGCCAGTGTGAATGAATTTCAAACAAGTCATTTCTTTCTCTGCATAGATGATTTCCCTAGGTTCCTGGTGGGGGTCACTTTTAATTCCTCTAGGAGTACCCTCTATTCCTGTTAACACCCTGAGGATTTGCTTTCTGTTTTCCATCCTGTTGCCTGCATGTGGCCCCCCTTTCCTCGCACCCTACCCTGAGTATTCCAACTCTTATGTGGGGGACGCTGAAAAATAGCCACTATTCTTCAACAGGAATACTTTATAGGCCTTCAGAATAGACATTTTCACCATCTGTTACACAGAATCTGGAAATGTGATGGGAAAACAGGTTATAATTAACTAAAAAAGGGGCAAGACTGTGTATCTTAATGCATTTAGAGTTGAGGAAATAGCCTCTCAAATTTCCATGAAAAGAAACGCAGCTTGCACTTTTTTTTTTTTTAATTAGTAGAATTTTTTTGGAGCCATTTGGGATTTACAAAAAATTAAGGGGAAAGTACATATACTCCCTCCTCCCCCACCCAGTTTCTCCTGTTAACATCTTGCCTTAGTGTGTACATTTATTACAACAGATGAGCCAATGTTGACACTAAAATCATTATTAACTAAAATTCATCATTTACATTAAGGTTTACTCTTGGTGTTGTATATATTCTATGGGTTTTGACAAATGTAGGACATGTGTTCACTATTACGGTATCCTGTTGGAGCACAAGTCCGTGAAACTGTTCATCTATTTATCCCTACCCCTAAAGCTTTGGTAATCACTCTTCTTTTTATTGTGAAGGGGTTCAGGACAAGTCTCTCTAAAATGTGCCACTTGGGCGTGTGGAATATCTTGAGTTGAAGATAATCGAGACCCTGTAGACTCAAGAGAGTCCCTCACTTAACTACTTAGAAGACTCTAAATTAGCAGTCTTTCCCAGAGTAAGCATTATCACCAGAGATAAACTTTATCTGAGTCACCCATCTGTATGGTGAGACAAACATATAATTACCAAACATCTGCTCTTCGTATTGTCCTGTGAATTACCTTCCTCCCCTTGAAGTGCCAGGCCCCTATTCCATTCCTTAGCTCAGGATGGCATATATTCCTCATTTTACCTTTCTGTCTTTGAACTTCTTTATGTGATATTCCTATATGTATGGAATGAAATTTCATTTTCTCTGTTAATCTGTCTCATGACAATTTAATGCTTAGACTAGCTGTAAGAAACTTAGAAGTGCAGAGAAAAAATTTTCCTTCCCAACAACTGTTTCCATAGTTGGGCCTTTTCCAGCATGTCATATAGTTGGGGTCATACAGTTGGTAGCCTTTTCAGATTGGTTTAGCAATATGCATTTAAGATTTGTCTTCTGTGGCTTGATAGTTCATTTCTTTTTAATTGGTGAATAATCAACTTATACTTTTAATTGTATAGCATTAAGTTGGAAACTCAGGTTTTCTGATACAGGTGAAAAGGAAAAAGATTAAACTTTCACTCTCCTGGGTCCAGGTTGGCATCTCATTTAACTGATTTAACAATCCACATGGGAAATGAGACTCATTAATTTGATTAGGCTTCATATATTCATATTAACATTTTCCCTTGGTTAATTATAAATGGCATACAGTGTCTAGTCTCTTGGTCACTAAGAAAAAGAGACTTGTTTTTAATGCTTTTTATACACTTTATCTGAAGCCAGTTAGGGGAAGTACAATTCTGTGTGTCTATATTTGTCCCATATGAGGCACATAGTCAATCCACAATTTTTTTTCAACACATACTGGATATTAGGTATCAGTTTGTACACTGCAAAAAGAATGGTCAGTAAGATTGGTGAATAAGGCTTAAAACATTTTTACTGTAAAGAACACAGAAGCAATAAATAATAATTTAGGTCCTAAAAAGTTCTATGAAGATGATAGTTCAATGGAGTGGAGAGAACGTATGTGTATGTAGTCTGTGCAGGTATGCATAGGTGTGTGTAGTGTTTGTGTATAGTGTGTGCATTTGTAGTGTGTGTGAGTGTGTGCCCGTGTGTGTGTGTGTGTGTGTGTGTGTGTGTGTGTGTGTGTGTCAGGAGGCAGGTTGCAACTGCTTTTGCTAGGGTGTTCAGGGAAGGCCTCTAAGGAGGTGACAATTAATTTCATGGCCACAGACAACCATATGAACATCTGGGGAAGGGCATTGTAGGCAGAGGGAACAGCATGAGCTGCAGCCCTTACTTGGGAGCTGTCTTTATCCTAGGAACTGAAAGAAGGCAGATGTGATTGGAGCAGAGCAAGTGATGGGGAAATGGAGATGTAGGAAAGGCAGGTAGGGGCTAGATCTTATCTGGCCTTATAGACCAGGAGTTTTGGTTCTGAACGTATTGGAAACAGTTAACTTTACCCAGACAGAGGTCTGGCTTTTGCCCTCAGCTCCTGGGAGCTCTATGGGATGCCCTGCCTGATAAGTGTCTTTGTTTACCTGGTGGTCCTGAGTCACACTGGATAGTTTAACATTGTGATTTATTGTGGTTGTTTTGGGCCATACAGTAGCAGCTCAACTTCCAGAGGGACTGGAGGCTAAAGATCAGGCATATAGATAACCAACCATATGTAGATGATTGAATGCCAATAAAAACTCTGGGTACCAATGCTTGGTTGAACTTCCCCGGCAATAATACCATGAGTATTGTCACATATCATTGGAGGGAAGAGTTAGTTCTATCCATGACTCTCCTGGGAAAGGACAACTGGAAGCTCTGTGGAGAGCTATCCTGGACTCTTTCCCATGTTCCTCTTCCTTTCGCTGATGTTAATCTGTATCCTTACTTTGTAATAGACCAGAACCATGAGTATAATAGCTTTCAGTGCATTCTTTGAGGTTTTCTAGCAAGTTACCCAACCTGAGGGTGGTCTTTGGGATTCCCAAACTTATAATTGGTGACACAAGTGAGGGTGGTCATGGGGACACTAGAACTTTGTAGTGGTGTCAGAAATGAGAGTGATCTTGGAGTCTCCTTAAATCTGCAGAAGCCATTGGAGTTTAAGCAAGGGAGGATCTACATTTGATTTGTACTTTAAGAGGATGGCTTTGACTACTCTGTTACAAGGCTGTTAGAGTAGTCTGGAAAGAGGTGGTAGAGACTTAACCAGGAATAACATCAGTGGAGATGGTGTAGTTAGATAAGGCACATTTTGTTGATTAAGTTGGTAGTATTTACTGATGAGTTGACCATCATATTTGCTGTCACAGACAAGTATCTATGACTGGCAAATAAACGCCACCATTAAATACCAATAAGTTTTAAGCTGTATAGCAGGAAGACTTTGTGAGTAATCTGGAAAACTGTTGCTGAGTTTTTTAAGCAAGCCCTTTGAGCTCATTGTCTCCTTAGGAGTGTATATTTTTTTGTTATTTCAAGTTTTTATTTAAATTCCAGTTAACATACAGTGTAATAGTAGTTTCAGGTGTAGAATTTAGTGATTCATCACTTCCTTAGGACTGTATTGTAGAACATTTTTAATGCTGTACTATTAGTATTCACAAACCTTCCAGTAACAATTCTCTTTAAGTGTATGGTTTAGGAAAATTGGAAACGACCTGGATTTTAAGTATTGGGTGTGCATTTGGCAGGTGGTACTGTTTTAAGGTTGTTGTGCTATTGTGTCATGCCTCTTGCCCTGGGGCATTCAAGAATTTCATGAATCTTCTTTTCTTCTGCATTGGATATAAAATGAGTGCCAACTTTGAAGAAATGTGTACAATTTCTAGCACTGGGTCTGGCATATAAAAGGTACTAGATAAATATTGGCAGAATGAAGGAAGAAATAAATGAGTGGCATTTTAGCCTTGACCTTCATCCTAATAAGCATACAAAGAGCTCACAGGTCTTCAGGTGTTAAGGTTTGGGAGGGGGCAGACAGAGGTCCTCACTACTATAATCTACCCTCTGGGTAACAGCCTAAAGTTTGGCTCAATTGAAAAGGATATTATGTGAATAACACCAATACTTCTATTAGTTCAAACCCATTGCCTTTTTTTAGATAAAAAAAAAATGATTTTGTGTACTCACTATATCTTCCTGCCAGGTACCAAGCATTAGGCTGGATCTGGGGATTATAAGAGCAAAGAAGACCTCATCCTTATCTTCAGTGATCTCATGTTCTCAATGAGCAACGCTTCCTTAGAGGGTAGGGAGATGGAGAGAATGCGAATAGTTTTACATGGGACAAGACATTTCCTGAGGTTGAGGCCCAGATGGCATGCTTTGGGGAAAAAAATAGAAAGCAAGAAGCAAGAATACTGGAGTTACTTTTTATTTCTTATGTGACTCACTTCTACGTTGGGTAGATAAACAGGATCAAACGTTCAAGTCTGTCACTTCTTTTCCTACTTAAAGACATACATTTCATAGCACTTCTAAGCAGCTAAAAACTCTTCCTAAACATTCTCTATGAATTTTTGTTTTTCTACTCCATCTTGCTCTGGGCCCTGGGGAGTTTATGACCCCTTCCTCAAGTTCTATAGTGTCTGGGGCATCCAGGTGGCTCAGCTGGTTAAGTGTCTGACTCTTAATCTCAACTCAGGTTATGATTTCTCTGGTCATGAGATAGAGCCCTGCATCAGCCTCCGTGCTGAGCTTGGAGCCTGCTTGAGCTTCTCTGTTTCTCCCTCTCTCTCTTCCGCTCCCCACTTTCCCACGTGTGAGCATTCTCTCTCAGATTAACTTAAAAAAATTCTACAGGGGTTTTAACAAGGAATAAAACAATGAATTATTTTCAAATGGTTTTTAGTCTGTGGGTAGATAAAGCAAATTCTTAACTATATGATGAGGGGGATAATAAAGCAAGTTAAATGCAAAGTGCTCTAAGGGGAGAGGAGGTTCTGGGTGGGGGACACAAATGATATCTGCTGGGAGGGGAGGTGGGAAGATGGGAAGTGGAGGGGAGGATTAGGAAAGGTGCTATGCTACAGAGGGCTATGTTGCCTGTTTGTAGCCTGTTGTGTTTTCTGGAATTTTGCCTGCTGGCTGATGTCAGTTTAATGGCTTGAAATGCACCACAGTGAGAATATTGACCCTGAAGCTGGTAAATGCTACAACTCAGGGCTTCCTCCATCCAGTGCTGATTGTTGTTGTTGATTGTTTATGATTGTTTATCTTTGAGAGAGAGAAAGATAGAATGTGAGCAGGGGAGGGGCAAAGAAAGAGGGGGACACAGAATTTGAGGCAGGCTCCGCACTGTCAGCAAACTGCCGTTTGCTGTCACAAACTGCTTGAAGCCACAAACTGCGAGATCATGACCACAGTCAGATGCTGACTGAGCCACGCAGATGCCCCAGTGCTGATTGTTAAACATTGACCATCACCCTACTGGGTGTCGGGAAACCTTGGCTCTGAGATGAACCTGGGATGGGAAAGGGAAAACTCTCTAGGTAGAGCACCTAGCTCACATCTAGGCATGGAGGCAAGTAAACGTGTGTGTGTGTGTGTGTGTGTGTGTAGAACAGTGCAACGGTCAGTATGAATGAAGGGTAGGATAAACCTAGAAGAGGATCAAGAATAAGCTGGAAGGTAAGTTAGGGTCTTAGATGTCAAAATACTCAGCTAAAGGGTTTTATAAGTTAATTTGATAAACGGTGAGAGCCATGGAAGGTTTTATATATAGCATAAGAGTGAGACAAGCAGAGATGATGTTGCACAGTTTATTTAGTCTGTCATCCAAGATCAAGGTCTGAGACTCCTTGTCTAGGGTGCTCCATGTGCTGTCACTTTACAAAGCTTACAGCTCCTACTTTCACAATTTCTGTTCATTCCATCCCCTCCTTTCCATTGAAGGTGAGGAGCCTGGGAAGGGACCTTGGGTGTAGGAAAGAGTTTCTGTCTTTGGAAGCCTTTCCACATCAAAATGACATCTTTGGCATTTGTAGGGATGTGAGGTAAGAGATCTAATTTATTACTCTGTCCCCCAAGATGGTCAGCAAGTTATTTCAATTTATTGACTAGTTCTTCCTTTCCTCATTGATTTTAAAAGCCAGGATACAAACAGCTAATAATGTTACCATCCAGACTTAGATCATCAGATTGTGTGGTGCTTTTCCCAGTGAGTTCCAAGTATACTAGCATCCCTAAGATTATCTAAAACCCTTTCCTTTACTGCAGAGTTTTCTAACCTGTAAAATCAATTGGCTTGTTTTAATTGGGTTCCCCTACAAGCAGGCTCTGAGACAGAGTAGGACATTGGGGAACTGAAACAAGGAAGGGAAGGAAGTCAACAAACATTCTTTTATGATGCAAATTACCATTGTGGGTAATTAGTTTTGGTCTTAATCTGTGTAATAAAAATGATAACAGCTAACACTCACATAGTGCTTATTATGTACTAGGTACTGTTCTAAATCCCTCCTAAATCTTAATACATTTATTCTTTAAAAAATCTCTTTTATTGTAGTTGACATACAATGTTACATTAGTTTCTGGTATGCAACATAATGATTCAACCACTCTGTATGTCAGGCTATACTCACCACAAATGTAGCTACCATCTGTCACCATACGATGCTGTTACAATAACCCTTGACTATATGCCCTATGATGTACCTTTCATCCCCTGATTTATTCATTTGATAACTGGAAGTCTTTATCTCCCACTCCCCTTCACCCATTTTGCCTCAACCCTCCTCCCCTCTGGCAACCATCAATTTGTTATCTGTATTTATGGTTTTGTTTCTGCCTTGTTTGTCTGTGTATTTATATTCCACATATAAGGGGTGCCTGGGTGGCTCAGTTGGTTAAGCGTCCGACTTCGGCTCAGGTCATGATCTCACGGTCTGTGAGTTCGAGCCCCGCGTCGGGCTCTGTGCTGACAGCTCAGAGCCTGGAGCCTGTTTCAGATTCTGTGTCTCCCTCTCTCTCTGACCCTCCCCCATTCATGCTCTGTCTCTCTCTGTCTCAAAAATAAATAAACGTTAAAAAAAATAAAAAAAAATAAATTCCACATATAAGTGAAATTGTGGTATTTTTTTTCTTTGACTTCATGTAACATAATACCCTCTAGGTCCATCCATGTTGTTACAAATGGTAAGATCTCATTTTTTTTATGACTAAGTAATATTATATATGTATGTGTCACACCTTTATCTACTCATCCATCAATGGACTCTTGGGTTGCTTCCTTATTGTAAATGATGCTACAATAAACAGGGCAGTGTGTACATTTTTTTGAATTGGTGTTTTTATTTTCTTTAGGTAAAGGGCCAGTAGTGGGATGGCTGGATCATATGGTACTTCCATTTTTTATTTTTTGAGGAATTTCCATACAGTTTTCCACAGTGGCTGCACCAATTTACATTTCCACCAACAGTGCGCTAGGGTTCTTCTTGGTCCACATCCTCACCAACGCTTGTTATTTTTTGTCTTTTTTATTCTAGCCATTCTGACAGGTGTAAGGTAATATACTTCATTGTGATTTTGATTTGCATTTCCCTGATGATTAGTAATACTGAATATCTTTGTGTCTGTTGGCCATCTGTAGGTCTTTGGAAAAATGTCTATTCAGGTCCTCTGTCCATTTTTAAACAAATTATTTGTTGCTGTTTTTGGTATTGAGTTGTATAAATTCTTTATGTATTTAGGATATTAGTCCCCTTTTGGATATATAATTTGTGAATATCTTCTTCCATTTGGTAGGTTACCTTTTTGTTTTAATGATGGTTATCTTTGCTGTGCAAAAGCTTTTTATTTTCATGTAGTCACAATAATTTATTTTTGTTTTTGTTTTCCTTGTCTGAGATGTATCTAGAAAAATGTTGTTAGGACTGATGTCAAAGAGTTTACTGCCTATGTTGTCTTTTAGAAGTTTTATGATTTCAGGTCTCACATTTAGGTCTTGAATCCATTTTGAGTTGGTTTTTTTGTATGGTGTGAGAAAGTGGTCCAGTTTCATTCTTTTGCATGTAGCTCGAATTTTCCCAGAACCACTTAGTGAATGGACTGTCTTTTCCCCATTGTCTTCCCTCCTGTGTTGTAAATTAATTAACCATATAAGTACGGGTTTATTTCTGGGTTCTCTCTTCTGTTCCATTGATATTTGTGTCTGTTTTTGTGTCAGTACCATACTGTTGCCATTATTATAGCTTTGTAGTATATTTTGAAATCTGAGGTTGTGAGACCTTCAGGTTTGTTCTTTCTCAAGATTGTTTTGGCCGTTCAGGGTCTTTAGTGGTTCCATACAAATGTTAGGATTATTCTAGTTTTGTGAAAAACACTATTGGTGTTGTGATAAGGCTTACATTGAATCTGTGGATTGCTTTGAGTAGTATGAAGATTTTCATAGTTATTAATTCTTCCAACCCATGAGTCTGGTATATTTTTACATTTATTTGTGTCATCTCTTCTTTCATCAATGTTTTACAGTTTACAAAGTACAAGTCTTTCACCTCCTTGGTTAAGTTTATTCCTAGATACTCTTTTTGGTGCAGTTGTAAATGGAATTGTTATTTAAATTTCTTTTTCTTCTTCTTCGTTACAGATGGCTGTATGTTAATTTTGTATTCTAGAACTTCACTGAATTCATTTATTACTTGCAGTAGTTTTTTTTGGTGGAGTTTTTAGGGTTTTCTGTGTATAGTATCATGTCATCTGCAAATAGTGACAGTTGTACTTCTTCCTCACCAATTCAGGTGCCTTTTATTTCTTTTTCTTGTCCAATTGCTATGGCTAGGACTTGCAGTACTGTACTGATTAAAAGTAGCAAGAGTGGACATCCTTGTCTGTTTTCTCATCCTAGATGAAAACTCTCTGTTTTTCTACATTGAGTATGGTGTTAATTGTGGGTTTTCATATATTGCCTTTATTGTTTTGAGGTATGTTTCACCTAAACCCACTTTGTTGAGGGTTTTTATCATGAATGGATGCTTAACTCCTACATTCATTTTTTTTAGTGTTTATTTCTGAGAGAGCGCACACATGCGTGAGCATGAGTGGGGGAAGGGCAGAGAGAGAGAGAGAGAGAGAGAGGGAGACACAGAATCTGAAGCAGGCTCCAGGCTCTGAGCTGTCAGTACAGAGCCTGACACAGTGCTGGAACCTATGAACTGTGAGATCATGACCTGAGCCAAAGTTGGACACTTAACTGAGCCACCCAGGGGCCCCAATCCTAAATTCTTTATAACAATATTATAATTGTTCCATTAAAAAAATTTTTTTTTCAATGTTTATTTATTTTTGGGACAGAGAGAGACAGAGCATGAACGGGGGAGGCGCAGAGAGAGAGGGAGACACAGAATCGGAACCAGGCTCCAGGCTCTGAGCCATCAGCCCAGAGCCCGACGCGGGGCTCAAACTCACGGACCGCGAGATCGTGACCTGGCCGAAGTCGGACGCTTAACCGACTGCGCCACCCAGGCGCCCCTAATTGTTCCATTTTATAGATGAGAAGACTGAGGCAGGGAGAGTAGAGTCAGTGTTCAATGTCACACAGCTTGTAAATGGCAGATTCAGGAATCTTTAGGACTTGCATAGACTATAGGACTGATTATCCAGGGGGAAATATTCTTTATAGTGAAGAGGCTGAAAAACCAGGACAGTTACATCACCAGTGAAAATTGTTGCAAGGTATTGCTTTTGCCTTGTAGTAGTTGAGCTGTTGTGAAAACCCAGGCATGTCCCTTAGATATGCCATTCTAATGAAACAAAGTTTAGAAAATAATTTCCCAAAGAAAGCCTTTTCAGAAAATACTGATGAAAGGAGAGTGTCCACTTAAATGATATTAAAATGGATTTGTTATAATGCTATATATAGAATGAGGAATGGAGTAAAACACAAAAACAGAAACCTTTTATTTTTAATAGCACTGGTATATATATCCAGTTGCTTTCCTGATCTCTGTATATCAAAAATTAAAAAGGAGAAAATATTTTTACCTTTGTTTTTTTTTAATTAAAAATACTGTTAGGACTCTAACATTAAACAGAATATGTTTAATTATTTTTTTAATTTGAAGACATCTTTATTAAAAAATTTATTTTATTTTTTTAATTTACATCCAATTTAGTTAGCATATAGTGCAACAATTGATTTCAGGAATAGATTCCTTTATGCCCCTTACCAACTTAGCCCATCCCCCCTCCCACAACCCCTCCAGTAACCCTCTGTTTGTTCTCCATATTTAAGAGTCTTAGTTTTGTCCCCCTCCCTGTTTTTATATTATTTTTGCTTCCCTTCCCTTATGTTCAGCTGTTGTATATCCTGAAGTCCTCATGTGAGTGAAGTCTTATGATATTTGTTTTTCTCTGACTAATTTCACTTAACATAATGCCCTCTAGTTCTATCCACGTAGTTGTAAATGGCAAGATTTCATTCTTTTTGATTGCCAAGTAATACTCCATTGTGTATATGTACCACATCTTCTTTATCCATTCATCCTTCAATGGATATTTGGGCTCTTTCCATACTTTGGCTATTGTGGATAGTGCTGCTATAAACATGGGGGTGCATGTGTCCCTTCGAAACAGCACACCTGTATCCCTTGGATAAATGCCTAGTAGTGCAATTGCTGGGTCATAGGGTAGTTCTATTTTTAGTTTTTTGAGGAACCTCCATACTGTTTTCCAGAGTGGCTGCACCAGCTTGCATTCCCACCAACAATGCAAAAGAGATCCTCTTTCTCTGCATCCTTGCCAACATCTATTGTTGCCTGAGTTGTTCATGTTAGCCATTCTGACAGGTGTGAGGTGGTATCTCATTGTGGTTTTGACTTGTATTTCCCTAATGATGAGTAATGTGGAGCATTTTTTCTTGTGTCGGTTGGCCATCTGGACGTCTTCTTTGGAGAAGTGTCTATTCATGTCTTTGGCCCATTTCTTCACTGGATGTGGGCGTTGAGTTTGATAAGTGCTTTATAGGTTTCGGATACTAACCCCTTATCTGATATATCATTTGCAAATATCTTCTCCCATTCTGTCGGTTGCCTGTTAGTTTTGCTGATAGTTTCCTTTGCTGTGCAGAAGCTTTTTATTTTGATGAGGTCCTAGTAGTTCATTTTTGCTTTTGTTTCCCTTGCCTCTGGAGATGTGTTGAGTAAGAAGTTCCTGTGGCCAAGATCAAAGAGGTTTTTGCCTGCTTTCTCCTCGAGGATTTTGATGGCTTCTTGTCTTATATTTAGGTCTTTGATCCATTTTGAGTTTATTTTTGTAGATGGTGTAAGAAAGTGGTCCAGATTCATTCTTCTGCATGTTGCTGCCCAGTTTTCCCAGCACCACTTGCTGAAGAGACTGTCTTTATTCCATTGGGTATTCTTTCCTGCTTCGTCAAAGATTAGTTGGCAGAATGTTTAATTTTTAACCTGCATTTTATTTATCTGTCCCATTGATGTAGTTGGTGCTCACTTAGCCCAGGATGCAGGTCAATAACCTCCTAATCTGAATACTTCATGGTTTAGGTGACCATTTAAAATGCTATCGCTCTTCTATCAGTAACCTATTTCATTTCTTGCCCTTTCTGCACATGCCATTTTGTACTTTCCAAAACTCTGTTGGCCACATCAAAAAAATAGCTTCAAGGCAATGTTTCCAACAGAATTACAAATGAATTACTTTTTTTTAATGTTCATTTATTTTTGAGAGAGAGAGAGAGAGAGACATAGAGTGAGCAGGGGAGGGGCATTGAGGGAGGGAAACACAGAATCTAAAGCAGGCTTCAGGCTCTGAAATGTCAGCACAGAGCCTGATGTGGGACTGGAACCCATGAACTGCAAGATCATGACCTGAGCCTAAGTCAGACGCTTAACTGAGCCACCTAGGTGCTCCACAAATGAATTACTAATAAAAATTAGAACTTGATTTGCACCATGATGGCAATAAAATAAAATATTTTTATTTTATTTATTTATATTCAAATTAGAGCATGGTTTTGGTGATTTGAAATACAAACAAAGGTATTTTTTTTTCTCATACTTTAAGAGCAGTGTTAATGTGCTCCTTAAGCACATTAGCTACTTAGTCTTGTGGAAAATTAGGTAAAAATAATAGAAAATTTTAAGAAATGTGGAAAAGTTGTTGGTCAAAAAATATATGAAACCAGTGTCACTCCCACTATTATGTGTTGTAAATAAACACATCAATGTAACAGCTAACATTTCTGGGTCAGCAGCATCTGTCACAGTGCCTTGCATGTTGTAGCATTGAATAAAAGCTTGTTGAATGAACAGATGGATGGATATATGATGGTTAATTTTACGTGTCAACTTAGCTAAGCTATAGTACCCAGATATTTTGTCAAACATTATTGAAGATTCTCTGTGAAGGTATTTTTTAGATGTGATTAACATTTAAATCAGTAGACTTTGAGTAAAACAGATTATCCTCCATAATGTGGGTGAGCTTCATTTATTCAGCTGATAGTTTTTTTTTTTTTTCTCGAAGTTTGTTTATTTAATGGGAGAGAGGAGAGAGGGAGCACACAGGGGAGGGGCAGAGAGAGAGGGAGAGAGAATCCCAAGCAGTCTCCATGCTGTCAGTGTAGAGCCTGATGTGGGGCTTGAACTCAAGAACCGTGAGGCCATGACCTGAACCAAAACCAAGAGTAAGATGCTTAACTTACTGACCCACCCGGGTGCCCCTCAATTGAAAGCTTTAATAAAACCAAGACTGACTACCCCTGAGAGGAGGGAATTCTGTAGACTTCAGAAGTGAAATACTAACTTCCCTGGGTCTCTAGCCTGCTAGTCTTGGGATTTGCCAGCCTCTACAATCACGTGAGCCAATTCCTTAAAATCACTCTTGATGTTGCTGTTGCTTGATCGATCTGTATCTATCTGTCTGTCTATACACCCTAATGGTTATTACTTCTATTTGTCTGGATAACCCTGAGTAATACAGGATGATAGCTATTAAATAAATGTATTGTGACTTCCGTATTTGTATTAGAGAAGCGAAGGCACAGAATGTATCCTTCCAAAATCTTGTGTCAAGATCAATACCAACTTTGTTTTTGTACTATTGAAATATTTTTGAAACTAATTTGCCTTGGGGTGAAATTTTTTCTTTGTCTTTTTTCTTTTTCATTTCATTACCCAAGCTTCTCATACCTTTCTTCTTTTCCTCTCTAGATACCCTTTGGATTTATATTGACTTATCCCTTTAAAGGTGTTTCTAGATTTGTACCAGAATTTGATTTGATCTAAGGGTATAGGAATTTCTGTAAGTATTGGGCACATTCTTTTTCTGGGTTTTCCGCTGAGTAGCATTGGTGACCTTGGTCACATCACTAAGTCTTTCAGTCTTATTTGATAAATAACAGTCTCTAAAATGTGTTGCAGCTCTAAAAGTTGACAATGGCAACCAATTTACTTAGTTACATTTAAAAAGGAATCACTAGGTCTTTGCGGAATGTAGATTAATGCTTATTTTATTGTGAAAATGATGATGGCAATAATCTGTTGGCTTTTGTTACCTTGTGTTCTAGTGATCTAGATAGGATTATAAATTAGACTAAATAAGAGGATATAAAGCCCTGTGTCCATCTTATAGGCATCCATGACTATAGAGTAGTGGCAGTCAGATGGCACCATAACGGGACAGAAACACAGCAGCCATGAAGGAATTGGAGAACAACATTCAGGAGAGACCACTTCACTGTTACTTCTGCAAATGTGCCATTGGCCCAACCCCATTAGGAGGCCATGACAAGGGTTTGGGTCCAAGTGAGGGTGAAGATTTAGGGCCAGTCATTCAATCTAGTTTATTCCATATGGTGTTTATTCTGTACTTTTAAATGAAGCATTAAAAAAACTTCATGATGTATCTAGTAAATAAAAAGGAATCATTGTTTAGGGGTCTTCCTTTTAGTCCACTAAAACTTAGTCTGTATATATAAGCATTCTATTGGATGGATAATTAATAAGGTTATTAATTAAAAATTTAGATGAAGAGTTCCTTTTCCATATAGGCTACTGTGATTTCTGATGCTTGATTTGATTAAATGTTTCACAGAGTTGATACCTTCCCACTGAGAGTTATACACGTTACCTGAATTCTTTGAGCCAGTGGTTGCTTCTGATGTAGGCCTCTTAACAGTGTTCTTGCAGTTGAGGGAGTATTGATCAGTTTCCCAGCATTATAGATTTTCATCAGCAACAGTGCTTCTGAAACCAGTGCAGAGTTGTCTTTGAGAGAAACTCCTGTCCCATAAAAATTTTAAGAACTAGAGCAATGACTATCTGTTTTGATTATTTTAAGTGCAGCCCTTTTTGGCAGTCTGGTATAGAAGATGACCTCTTAGAGCCCTTTTCAGTAGTGTGATTTTTAAGATTCTTTGCTGGAAAAACTAACTGAATCTCTTGCAGAAGTAGATCAACTAGGGACTCATAAGTGTTCATTGTTTTTCATTTGAGAGTCTTTTGCTGCATTGAGGATAAAGACTGGCTCATTGCTGGGGATTAAAGGGTTTTGAGGCAGGCCAAATGATAACCAGCTGGCCTAAAGTAAGGTTGATATTCTAAGCCTTTGTTTTATATCCCCTGAAGATTTTATGTTTACAAAAGAATTCACGATGAATTTTCCATTAGTACATGTTGGTACCCTCTAAGTCTTACAATAGAGGAAAAGGGAGAAAAAGTTTAGGAAGATAAAAGGAAGGAGGTATATAACATAGCAAATGTGAGTGAGAACCAAGAAATTTTACAGGCCTGAAAAACACTTGTGGACCTAATAACGTCTTTTTGGAAACACTGAAGGCAAGACTGGTGAAAACTCCATATTTTCACCAATCTAAACAAAAATCCTCAATTAAGGAAAATGGAGCTTGATAGTCTGACTCTCTCTTTTTTTTTGTCCCCCATAGTAATTCTTTTATAAAAACTGTGTGCTTCAGAGATAGAAACATTGTAATCTGAACAAGATGGCTTGTGCACAGTCCTTTAGACATGGTGCTGTGACATTTAGCTGAGAATCAACATTGCAACAGTTGAGAAAGCACCAATGACTCTCCGTTTCTAAGCAAAGGCAAGGGTTGCTGTTGGTATTTTTAGGAGTGATGTACCCACTGAGATGGAAGGTCAGTCCCATTTTCATGAGGAAGTTTCACTTTGATCTTTACTTTTTACCTCATCATGATTCTGAACAACATGCCAGGGCAAACGTTGCTTTACTGTGAACACTTAGCTGCCCAGGCAGGGGTAAATGCAGGAGTTATAGGGCCTAAAGCTTACACAGTTTTAGAGCCCTCTAAAGGGCTCTTTTTGTGTGAAGAACACACAAAATGATTGATATAAAATTAAGTGTGAAGGTAAATACTTAGATTGAGAAAAGAAAAAAAAGATTAAAACAGTTAACATAACAATAATGACATGACCCAGGAGATAATATAACATTTTTATTAATTAATTGCCCACTACACCTCAATGATACTTTTTTATTTATTGTTTGTGGCTATGTGGTCTTAATTTTTAAATTTAATTTCAATTTTTCTACCCAGCTTTAATGAGATATAATTGACATATAACATGGTGTCAAGTTAGCGTACAATGTGATTTGATACATGCACTTCATGATAATTTTTAAATTTTGCTTTTCATTGAGAGGACAGATAATTCAATCTTTTTTTTTTTTTTTAGCATGGCTGATTGGCGTTTATTTGTTTAGAAAAAATTATTTTAAAGAAAAATTTATTTTAGCATCCTGAATCTTTATTGGTAGTGGTAGTTGGAATTTTAAAATGGTTTAGGATTCAAATTGGGCAAAATTGTCCCCAAGTTTCTTTTCTGTGTGGGCTATGAGATTTCCTTAGACAGTGAATAATCTTGGTCTTTGAATTGATGACAATCATTTGTTGTCAATGTCCTTGTACATTGTATGTTTTATGTGATTTTCATCAATACCAGAACTTCCTGGCAACTCAGGAAGAAATTTAATCTTTTCCCAATGTGTTCATTTGTGTTCCTCCACTTTTTAATTTCAGGATCAAACAATCCAAGAATGTATTCATTATGGCTAGTCAACATTTATCTCTTGGTTTAATGAATTAATGCTTAGGTATGATTTAAACATTTTGGATCCAATTCTTTTCTTGATGTCAGAGTAATTTCTATTGATTTCAACTCCCATCTTTATCTCTTTTGTTACACATTCATCATTTTTTATTGGAACTTACAGATCTTAAATAAATAAATTGAAAGAAGCCAAAAGGTACACTTAGTATACATCCAAATCAGGGGTCTTTAATTTCTTCCTTATTTGATTAAAACCTTGTAAGACATCTTTTAAAATTATAGTAAAAATGGTGTGTTTAAACGTTCCTCTTAAATAAAGAAATAAGAATGTATGGTATGTTTCGTTGTGCATGCTGTATTGATTCTGACAGGAGAGCATCTATTTTGACTATGCGTTGATGAGAATCAAATCCTCTGCTTGCAATTTTATACATCTGATGATGGGAAGAATTTTTTTTAGACTAGGTTCTGGCTTGATGCCTTTCAAACATCATCATATCAGTATACAACTCATGACCCTTCTCCTTCATGTCTTGTAGCTATGTGAGTGGGCACAGTGGGAAGTCAGGAGTATTCCTGGAAGCCATTCCTTTGGGAAGATGAGCAATATTTTCACTCTACATGGAAGGGACAGCAAAACACATCACTATATCCTATAAACCCCAAATCACTGTATTCCCAACTTCCCCTTTCCAAAACATCAAAAATGCCTGTGGTAACTCTAATGCCACCTGACACAAGGGGAAGTGTGACAGAGAAGTCAGAGTGGAAAGAGACAGCGTTTTAAGTAATTATGGTTAAAAATATCTTGGCTTTGAAAATTTTATAAAATCTAATTGTAAGAGTCCCTCCAGGGCTTTGGAAGGAGCTATGCAAAGGAGAGGCCCTTGAGCTGAAACTTCATTAGCTGCACACTACAGATGCTTCAGCTACAAAGATACAGCACTATTCATATGTTCCACCAAGGTCTTCTCTTGGTCATTGATAGGTCTCTTTCTGGGGAACACATTTTTTTTTTATAAGTTACTCAAGTTCATTTTTGTATCTAAGTAGTTTCTAAAATACTTTGCTTGTTATCGCGTCTTTCTGGCTTTTCCTCTTTCAATTCCTTCTATCCATGTGTTTATCTTGAAGGAAACCTCTATCTGGACATATGTAGTCTTACGCAGTTGTGCAGTTTTAACTCAGGTGTGAGGCCAGGTATTTTCCTTGTCTTCCATAGTTGTGTGTGACAATGGTTCATATGTGCATAGGCTTTGGTTGAGTGTCAGAGGCTCTCTTGAATCTACCTTAAGCATCATATACATATTGGTTTTCTTTGAGAATTTTCGTCTTTGGATTTTTTTTAATGCTTATTTATTTTTATAAATTTTTTTTAACGTTTTTATTTATTTTTGAGACAGAGGCAGAGCACGAATGGGGGAGGGGCAGAGAGAGAGGGAGACACAGAATCCGAAGCAGGCTCCAGGCTCTGAGCCATCAGCCCAGAGCCCGATGTGGGGCTCGAACTCATGGACCATGAGATCGTGACCTGAGCTGAAGTCAGATGCTTAACCGACTGAGCCACCCAGGCACTCCAATGCTTATTTATTTTTAAAAGAGAGAGAGCAAGCACAAGCAGGGAGGGGAACCGAGAATCCGAAACAGGTTCTATGCTGTCAGCACAGAGCCAGATGTGGGACATGAACTCATGAACCATGATACCATGACCCAAGCCAAAATCAAGACTCAGATGCTTAACCAACTGAGCCACCTGGACGCCCCTTGTCTTTGGTTTAAAGATAATTCTTGGGTGCCTGGATGGCTCAGGTAAGCATCTGACTCTTGATTTCAGCTCAGGGCATGATCTCGCGTTCCGTGAGTTCAAACCCCACCGTCATGCTCTGTGCTGGCAGCTCAGAGCCTGGAGCCTGCCTTGGATTGTGTGCCTCCATCTCTCTCTGCCCCTCCCCTGCTTGCACTCTGTCTCTTGCTCTCCCTCAAAAATAAATAAAAGTTGAAGATAATTCTTCAAGCTTAATTTTGCACTGAATTTTTGATTATAGCTCTTAGCAAATTAGGTATAAAAATGGCTTGTCCCCATTGTGGGTGGGAATGCGACAACTGGGATGATGGTCCCTGATCAAAGACTTGCCACACAAGCATAAACAAATGGTCTTTCTCCCTATATCATGTGCTTGCATAGCTGTGTGTAAGGAATCTTCCAGAGATTAGATAAGGGCATCAGGAGAGGTTATAAAAGTACCAGTGGTGGAGACCTATGATACTGTAGTGAGCAAAAGCTACAAACTCTAGAGGGCCTTTAGCTGCCTAGTCCTTGGTCTTTCCATCTGTAGTTTTGTGAAATGAATCACTAAGCCAGACAAATGGTGGCTGGAGGTAATTTCCTCATGAAGAAAGTTTTTTTTTTTTTTTGAGGTAGCAAAGTTACTCTTGACAGAGATAATTATTTCCCATATATATGAGAAATAATAACTAAAGATTTTTTTAAAATAGATCATTCATAAGTAAGGAAAGCAATATCTGGTTATGGTGGGGTTTTTTTGAGGTTATTTTCTTAATTAAAAAACTAAAGTTCTTTTATATTGTAGGAAATTCACTGTAGTTCAGATGTGAGAAACCAAGTGAACAGTTTATATTTTCTCACTGCATTATTCTAATCTCTCTTTAGGTCAAGGTTAAGTGGGTCTAGAAAAAACAGACATCTGTGTTTGTAATGCAATAACGTGTAATGAGTGTGGTGACTTTTTCTAATTTACCTCAGCTGGATATGCAAATGGAACAATTAAACTTGTAACCCATAACTCTATGGGGGAACTGATGGGTAACGAAAGTGCAGAGTATTTACTGTAGCTAATGGGAAAGTTGTTGGATGATAGGAATGTAATATGTTCTATTTGCAAATGTACTAAAGAGCTAGTTAGCAGTGTAAATGAGGGTTTGGTTATTTAGGAATAACCTTCAAATTGGCAAAATTAGTCCCAACAGCATGATTAAAATAAAAAAAAATCAATCTTTTATTTTATGGTGTTTGAATTTGCTAACTACAGCTTGTTATGTGTATTTAGAGATCTAATTTTGGGGATGGGACAGTAGTCTCACCATGGATGTAATGCATGAATGAAGTATATTAGTGCTTTATTTTTATGTAATATTTTTCTTTAAGGAACTCAGATTCTTTACAATAATCAACTGGTTACTCTCATAACATGCTTGCAAGACTCAGAGTTATAATAGTAACTGTATAGATACACAAATCAGAGATTCAGTCATTTGCTTAAGTTCTGTCGCTGAAGACCCTGGTGTACAATTTAGGTATTTTGTCTCAGCCAGTATTTAAAAATTATTAATGTTTTTAATTTGTTTTTGAGAGAGAGAAAGAGAGAGAGAGAGAGAAAGAGCATGAGTGGAGGAGGGGCAGAGAGCGAGGGAGACACAGAATCTGAAGCAGGCTCCATGCGCTAAGCTGTCAGTGCAGAGCCTGATGTGGGGCTCAACATGAACAGAGCGAGATCATGACCTGAGCCAAAGTTGGATGCTTGACCGACTGAGCTACCCATGTGCCCTTGGTCTCACCCAGTATTTAGACAAAACAATGATTTGCTTCCTGCAGCCAGTTATAAAGTTTTCCATTTTGTAACCTCTTGTCTGTACAAATTCTCTAGCCTCCAGGAGGAATCAGGAATCCTTCTCCCTTGATACCCAAATGACCTTCCCTGAAATATTCTATAGTCACAGAAACAAATGAGTAAAGAGTTGCAAAACAGTGTGAAACAGGCAAATCCCTCAGGTTAATGAAGTAGAGACAAGTCCTTCTTCACACACGGCCTAACAGAGGACTGTGCATAAGGCATTAATAAGAATATGGACTGTTAGGATCATAGACGGTGTTAGGGCCGATTTAGCCCGCCTTCCTTATGATGACGCGTGGATTGCTTTATACTGCGACGTCCTCCTTGACCAGGGGCCGTCTCACTTTTGGGCACTTGTAATTGCAGAAAGCTAGCAGATATATGGGATTGTCGATAGACCTCCCCTTTTGACCTATAAAATGGCATTATCCTAATTCATCTTATTACCTTCCTCCTTATCATAGGCCAAAATCTAACTTTCGGTCCTATTGCTACTTGGGAATGTTCTAAAAACTGCTCCGGAGAAGAGATTTTAAAATCTGTCTTGGGAACACTGTTCTGCTATTTCACATTTCCTCTGTTTTTACCCACTATAAGTATTAAATATAAGAAAAGCAATTTGAACCTTCATTATTTCAAATTTACATCTTTGAAAATGATCTATATATCCTAAATAGAATTTATTTTTGCTCTCATTCAGTTTTGTTTATACTCTATTGGTCTGTATACTATTTTGAAGATAAAATGAGGTAGAGGGATAGGATTTCACCATGAAATTATTCCCTGAAATTCCCTACATAAGAATCCTATTCCCTCAGTATAGCTGGGAAGAAGAGAGTCTTAAATCCCCCCTTTGTCTCTGTACACTGTATTTCTTCCAAAACTATAAAGAGCACCATAAAATAAAGCTCAATGAATGTAATACACAAAACAAATCTCATCACTAGTATGCATTAGGATGTGCTGAAATCTTTCTTGAAAATGTTTTACATTCATCCCAGATTCAGTCAGAAATCATCAACGAATGATAAAACTACTGGAAAGTTTGAAGAACAGGATATTTAAATGGTCTTAAACTTTGTCCCTACAGATGATAAATGGAAAGCAACTTTAGAATGAAGAAATCTGATGGCTACCACCTTAACCAAGTCCTCAAAGTTAATATTACCCCTAAGGGGACAAAATGATAGCATCAGCCTCCTGATAGGATGGGATTAAACCAAGGACATAATATCACTTCAGTGGTATTGCTGCCCAAAATGTATTCAGTATAACCTAAATCTGTAATCTTAAGTAAGCATCATTGAACCCATACTGAGGGATATTTTGCAAACTAATTATTCTATTTTCTTCAAAAATTTCTGTATCATGCAAGATAAAGATGGGTTTCCAGATTCAAGGAGAGTAATGAGGCATGGCAACCATGTGTAATGTATAGGGCCAGGTTACATCCCATACTAAATACTATACAGGATAGTATTGGGAAGGTTGGAGAAATATGAAAATGCATTGTTTAGTGGATAATGATGTTAATATTCAATTCCTGACTTAGATCGCTGTACTATAGTTAAATAAAAGAATATCTCTGTTTTTTAGGAAATATACTCTGAAGTATTGAAGTCCTAAAGGAACATGATGTTTACAATTTACTCTAAAATGGTTAAGGACATAAGAGACTCTTAAATACTGAGAACAAACTGAGGGTTGATGGGGGGTGGGAGGGAGGGGAAAGTGGGTGATGGGCATTGAGGAGGGCACCTGTTGGGATGAGCACTGGGTGTTTTATGGAAACAAATTTGACAATAAATTATATTTAATATAAAAAAATAAAAATCAAGTAATGTTGGATAAAATACAAAAAAAGTTTAAGGAAAAACTTTTTATGGAATCTTTTTATACTGGTCCTGCAAATTTAAACTTAAAATTATTGCAGAATAAAAAGTTTAAAAATGTTCTCCATTAAAAAAAAATCTGTAGACTCGATGGAATTTCTTCCTTTGATTTCATATAGACCCCTCCCCCCCGCCATAGCCTTAAACAATCAGCATGTTAACTGCTATAATGAAGCATGGTAGCACATGAAGAAATGATCCCAAATGTTCCCAAGGCCAGCGCACATTTTTTTATTACTGGGTTTTATTGATTGTAAGATCATATTTGCACATTTTCAAAATCCAAAGGAAACTTAAAATTGAAGGTGTGTATCATAGTTTGTAGCATTTTTTTTTTCTTCCTTGATGCTGCTTAAGGTCGTGATTTGATGAATGTCAGATTTGATAAAATATGGTAGTTGTTAATCCTGTAGGTCCTGGGTTAATATAAAAGACAGTAAGTTGGTAGAGTTTATTTATTTATTTATTTTTTCAAGAAATCCTTGGGAGATCCTAGCCTGTGGAACCTCAGGCTTCTCCAAGATACATGTTATTTTGGACTGAGAATGAGATCTGTAACAAAGATACTCCTTATCCAAGCATAGCATCTCAGTCTGGTGCTCCTTTTAGCTCTTCCAATACAACATCCTACTTAGCCTCCATAACCCGATAGGGGTGAGTGAATGGGAGACCACAGACAGAAGAGATCTGAATCATCAGCTTGTTGCTGCAACTTTCATTTTGAAATTGGGAATATTTGCATATTTTCCTCCCCTTTTCAACTTAATGAATATAACCATGGAAGATTCCAGTGTTACTAAAAATTTTGGTGCTTGAGTCCCTCCTGTAAGTCCAGAATCAATCGATCAGAAACGCTACATATTACTGAGTGCAGTTCTCAAAATGTGTTCCCAGCGTGGCAGCATCAGTATCACTTGGGAACTTGTTAGATACTCCAAGTTCCTGAGGACCCCTTCACCCTGCCACACATCTGCTGCATCAGAAACTTTGGTTTCTGTTATCGGTGTTTTTACAAGCGCTCCTATGCTGATGCATGCTAGACACAGTTTGAGAACCAGTGATGTGGGGGAAATGTAAAACACAAAGGAAAACATATTTGTCACTAGTGATGCTGTTTAATAGTGAAGGAAATGTGAGCATGAGGAAAATCATGATTGCCTATTTCTAAGCAGCTATGACCCCAGACGCTCTTAATTAGTGCTTAATTAGTGGTCCAGTGTGCATACCATCTCTAGAGGGAGAAACAGCCTGCACTTTTTTGCTTGAGTTGATAGCACATCACAGGTGAGCAGAGTGGCAGGTGTCTCAGGAAGCACTGGCCATTGTGAGTCATCCCAGAGTGTGTTGGTCAGCAGTAATTTGAAGCAGCTCTTCCAACATTTGCCATTTTGATTGTAATTGTCCCTTTTTTTGGCGGTTCTTCTATTTTCCAAGGTGTAGGATCATATGCATTATGTAAAGTCATATGCATTATGCACAGTATTGATATACTAGTGATTTTTATTTTTCAAAAAGAAAATTTTGGGCTGTGCAACTGAGTTGGGTGCTGGCGCTCTCATGAGAATTTAGTCTCAGTTTAGACTCAATTGTTCCACACAGAAAGCATTTCCCACTGATTTTAGTTACGGGTTGGTTTAACTTGATTGGCTTTCTCTTCATTATGGGTCGTGTTTTCTTTTTGTATAATTTTTTTTACGTTTATTTATTTTTGAGAGAGAAAGACAGAGTGTCGGCAGGGGAGGAGCAGAGAGAGAGAGAGGGAGACACAGAATCTGAAGCAGGCTCCATACTCTGAGTTATCAGCATGGAGCTGTACGCAGGGCTCGAACCCACAACGGTGAGATCATGACCTGAGCTGAAGTTGGACACTTAACCAAATGAACCACCCAGGCTCCCCTGGGTCCTGTTTCCTTTACATGCCTGGTAAAAAGAATTTTTTTTATGGATGTAGGCATTGTAAATTTTACTTTGTTGAGTGCTGGATATTTTTGCATTTCTATATACTTTCTCTGACATTTTTTTTTTAAATTCAGTGAAGTATAGTTGACATAGAATGTTATATTAGTTTCAGGTGCACAACATAGTGATTCATCAGTTCTATACATTATGTTCTATTCACCACAAGTGTAGTTGCCATCTGTCACCATACAACATTGTTACAATACCATTGACTACATGCCCTATGCTGTACCTTTCATCCCTGCGATTTATTCGTTCCTTAACTGAAAGCCTTTGCTTTCCACCCCCCATTTGCCTCTCTTGTCCATCTCCACCTACCCTCCCTCCCTGGCAACCACCAGTTTCTCTATTTATGGGTCTGTTTCTGCTTTTTTTGTTTTTGTCAATTCATTTGTTATGTTGTTTAGATTCCACATATAAGTGAAATCATACTGTATTTGTCTTTCTCTGTCTTATTTCACTTAACATTATACCCTCTAGCCGCATTCATGTTGTTGCAAATGGCTACATCTCATTTTTTTATGGCTGAGTAATAATCCATTCCGTACAGACACATCTTCCTCATCCATCTGTCGATGGACACTTGGGTTGCCTCCATATCTTGGCTATTAAAACTAATGCTACAGTAAACATAGGGGTGCATATATCTGTTTGGATTAGTGTTTTCATTTTCTTGAGGCAAATAGCTAGTAGTGGAATTATTGGATTGTATGGAATTTCTATTTTTAATTTTATATATTCTTGAGGTTGGTTTTCAGAAACCGTTAATTATTAAAGGTTGTTTAATCCTTTTGGGTGTTGCTTTTCAGATTTGTGAGGCAGGACCAGTGTTACATTTAGTCTGGTCTAACTGTTCTCCACGACTGAAGCAAGACCCTCTGAATACTCTGCCCAAAGCCCCTTGAATTAGGAGATTTCCCAGTTTGGCTGATGTGAACAGGCATTGTTGACTCGGTGAGGTCCAAGTTTTGTTCCTTCTAATCCTTCAGATGGTTCTTCCTCAGCTATGGTGTGAGGATAGTTTTCTTACACCATGTGCTGGTCAGTTCTCTAATGACCGCTTGAGGAGAGCCTCTGGAGATCTCTGAAATCCCGTCTCTGGCCAGCTCTCGCCTCTCTAGCATTCTAGAGCCTGCTTGGCCTCCCCAGGTTTTTGGCTGTATCTCTTCAACTGAGGGCTTCACTGGGATGTTCCTGGATTCTCCTGTTCATGCACCGTGGCCTGGAAACTCTCTCTTGGTACCTAGCTGGGGCAGTTGTAGGGCTTACCCTGTCTCCCATTTCTCAGGGATCACTGTCCTTTGTTGTCTGGTGTCCAATGTCTTGAACACTCTTGCTTCACACGTTGTGTCCCGTTTGTGATTGTTTCAGGTGGGAGGATAAATCCAGTCTCAATTACTCAGTCTTGGCTGGAAATAGAAACTCTTACTGATTTTATATATGTAGTCAAAGCAGTTAAAACAATTCATAATTTTCAAAAGATAGTGTTTCCGTTTAAAAATTAACAATAATGCGGGGCGCCAGGGTGGCTCAGTCAGTTGAGCGTCCGACTTCGGCTCAGGTCAAGGTCTCACAATTCATGAGTTCCAGCCACATGTCGGGCTCTGTGCTAACAGCTCAGAGCCTGGAGCCTGTTTCAGATTCTGTGTCTCCCTCTCTCTCTGCCCCTCCCCCACTCATGCTCTGTCTGTCTCTCTCTCTGTCAATAATAAATAAACATTAAAAAAATAAAAAAAAATCCATAATGCTTGCTTAAGCTTAGAGGATATAAGGCAGTTACAATGCTGGAAATTTGTGGACAGTCCAGTGCGTGTGGTTGTGCATATGTATATGTATGTATACACATGTGAAATCCGTTGCGCTCCTTACATGTTAAAATGCTAGTATGTTGGATTGTATATTCACTGTAGAAAAAAACATGAAAACACATCCCCTCCCTGGGTTCCCTCTTTAGCTTCTTCATTTAGTAATGCTTTCTCCAGGTGGTTCTTTGTTATACAGGTGTGTCAGGTTCGTAAAACCAAAGTCAAAGCAGAACAAGAACCACAAGCCTTTAATAATTTTGTTATGTCATCAATCTTTATAATCAATCTCAAAATAGCAGAATTTCCTTAGTTTGTTTGTGTAAAGAGACCATACTCCAAATGATTCAAGGCAGTCCTTGAATATAAATGGAGGTCATGGAATAGTCTGGAAAAGTCAGAATAGGGCTTTGGAAATAAAAAGAAAGAGAAGAAGAAAAAACCAGTTTTTAGTTTAGATGGGCTGAACTCTTAAGTAATAAGAATGTACAGTTTCTATTCAGAAATGGATTTTTCTCTTTGTCTTTCTTTTAATGGGGAATTAAATTACAAGTAAAAATAGACCTGATTCAAAACATATCACTAAGTTAGTAAAATCATTTGTTTTTACTGAAAACTGCCTTGTGAGTTGATGGGGTGTTTCATGTATTTCTGCTAGGTTCAGTTATTCATATCTCAAGTACAACTAACCACTGAACTTACATTGTGGTAAATAGTCACTAAAATTTGCCTGTAGGCAATTTCTTAAATACAGATGTGTAGTGGTTGGAGAGAGTTAATTTACTTCTTGAAAGACTCGATTTGAATACTAATTCAGCATGTAAATGTCACAGTTTGCAAGCTTCAAGAGTTACAGTGATTATTCCACAAGTACAATATTTGAATAATCATAATTTCTTTTCATTATGGAAGAGAACAGATGATCATTCAGCCAGTCATAAGCACCAGCAGTGATACTCCTGGTCGCAAACATAATCTGAATTCATTGTTTTCATTATAATAAATGTGCAATTCATAACTAGATGTTAATTACTAAATAACACGGTTTTCCAGTTTTGATCTCTATTTGTCTCCATTTCCAAAGATCTATGTTAATTAAATGATGACTCACTTCCTTAAAACAATTTTTAAAAATGACATTTCGAAATAAGGATTTTAAACAATGTTTAAGACAAATATTGAGTATTCTATCACTGTCTCTTAAGCTAATGAAAGTTTAGTTGTCTAATAAAGGATATTAAAGTAAATCACTCCTGTGACTTACTTCAAAAGCTCATTTTACTTGAACAAAATTATTAACCCAAGATAGGTGTACATCTAAAATGGTATTTCTCACTGTTCTACAGAGTAGCTATTTCACTATCACCTGGGATACCTGTTAGAAATGCAACTTTTCCAGCCCCACCTCAGACCTACCTAATCAGAAACTCAGGGCATAGGGTCCAGTCTTGTGTATTTTAACAAGCCCCTGGATGATTCTGATCCTTGGTAAAGTTGGAGCACCTGTGATTGGAAAGAATGCTTCTCCAATTGCCAACAGATGACAGAAGTGCTTTCCGCAAGAATTTTCCCCAGTATTCATTTACATCTCTGAAACCCTTGTCATAAATCTGATTTTGAACTGTTAGTTGAAGCTAATTAGGATATGAACCTATTGAGAGTGAATAAGTGCAGCCTTCTCTAACCATTTTTTCAATTTAATGCCCAAATGATCATTTCATTGCTTTAGATGAAAGTAACTAATTTGTCTTCTGATTTCCAAACTGTAACTAACTCAAGCTAACCAGAAGAGTTTCATCTAATTGGATCAATTCTTGATGGATAAACTCACCAGAACTAATCCGAATGCAGAAATTTAATTTTTCATTTGTCTTTCTCCACCTGCAAAAGGGGGGAAAAGAACTAACTGCTGATAGTTATTGCTGTCATCTGTACCATTTCCACCTTGCATTGAGTCATGAAACATACTAAGACTTGCTTCCATGTAAATCTGTTTCCATAGCTGGACGACTGGCAGTGAGCTCTTACCTCTAGGAGAAACTAAGTAGATAGTAGCCTATTTCAAAGCCAGGAAGAGGAAAAAAAAAAACTGTTTTATCCTCTTGTCTGCCAGGGGAAAAGAAAGACCTTTGAAAGGTGAGTTTGAGAATTTTTCCAGCCTTGTAGGACATAAGTTTCTTAAATTAAACGCTGTATCACCTTAAAGGGTTGATAGTATTATGAAAATTTATGGCTGTGCACAAGTGATAGAAAATCATCGCTTGTGATGAGAAATTTCTCCTGTGAGTTGCAATGAAGGATATTTGCTCTCTTTCAAACTTGAAATGAGTACTGGGTATTAATATTATGAAATTTAATCTGACATTTAGGCACTTGTCAGGTTCTTTAATTTATTCTTATTTGGATGGCCTCATGAGATTCATGCTCTGATAAGCAAGGAAAGTTAGTGGTGGCTAAATCTTAGCATGAATTTCAGACATATACATGATTTTTGTCCTCAGAGGTAGCTGGTGTATGCAGGTAGTATCTGAAAAATGGGTTAATTTTGGTAGTCCTGTGCCTTCTGGATTAAGCCTCCCAAAGTAGTCATTACAAAGCAACAAGCTTGGAATAGCAAATCCCTGGTAGATACATAGGAGAAAATGGTTAGGTGATTTTTTTTTTCCTGATGACTTCCTGTGTGATCATCACTGGATGCTCTATGGGGTTTTTTTTTTTATGTTTTTGTTTTTCCAATTAGATGTTAATCAAACCATTAGTTATGGCTTCTACTCGGATTTCCAGCATACAATGAATATGGTTTTTAAGGGTCTGGATAGCTCTATAGATTTGGAATTATAAATTTGGTCAGTTGTATATCACTGTCCATTCCCTAGTTGCCCCTCTCAAAAGCAGCTGCTTCCAACACTTTCGGATATTTTGTTCAGAATTTTTCTTCTAAATGATCTGTATACATTGCTATTACTTGCTCCCTACGTTCAGACATTATCCTTGACTTTGTGGCAGGAAGATGAGGAATTTTGAGTCTTTTTATACTGTTCTACTCACCATCCCATACTGTCACACTTGGCTTTTTTTTATTTTCCAAATACAGTTATGCCATACTTTTTGGTTAAATTTTAATGTATGTATTATTTTGATTACATAAATATTGTTATCAACTGAGCTTTTAATGTTGTACAGCTTGATTTCCTTCTTGGGGCCAAGGGGTTTTTGCTTTCCTACAGATGATAATTGTCCTTTTTTTTTTTGCTTGTTTGTTGGCTAAATTTTCTGGGTATCTGTCACTAAATCTTTGTTCAAAGTTTGTTTTGGTTACCCTATTTTCTTTCTTTCTTCTCTCTTTCATAGCTTTATTGAGATGGACTTCACATATAGGATGCAAAGTTCAATAGGTTTTAGTATATTCACAGATACATGAATCACAGATGCATGACCACAGTCATTTTAAGAAACGTTTACCACACAAAAGAAACCCTGTCTGTTTTGACTGTCACCTGACCCCCCCCCTCCCCCCACCAACCCGGATTCTTGTCCCTCCTCTTCCTGCCACTGCTAGCTATAAGTGACTCTACTTTCTCTTTGGATTTGCCTCTTCTGGACATTGCATATGATGAAGTCATATAATATGTGGTCTTTGGTGACTAGCTTCTTGGTCTTAGCATGTTTTTAAGGTGTATCCATGTTGTGGCATGTATCCCTGTTTCACTTATTATGGCTGGCTAATTTTCCACTGTATGAATATACTGCATTTCTTTTATCCATTCATCAATTGATGGGCATTTGGGTTGTTTTCACCTTTTGGCTATTGTGCATAATGCTGTTGTGAACATTTTGGTACATGTTCTTGTGTGGATATATGTTTTTAATTCTCTTGGGTGGGAGATTCTACATAGGGGTAGAATTTCTGGGTCATCTGGTAACTTTTGTTTAACCTTTTGAAGAACTGCTAGACTATCTTCCAAAGTGGATGCACCATTTTGCATTCCCACCAGCAGTGTAGGAAGGTTCTGATTTCTTCACATATTTGTCAACACTTGTTATTATCTGACTTTTAAAAAAAAGTTGATTTATTTTGAGAGAGAGAGAGAGAGCAGGAGCATGCACGCACACATCCATGGGCGAGGGGCAGAGAGAGAGAGGGGGAGAGAGAAGATCCCAAGCAGGCACTGCTCTGTCAGCACAGAGCCCAATACAGGGCTCGATCCGATGAACGGTGAGATCATGACCTGAGCTGAAATCAGGAGTCAGATGCTTAACCAGCTGATCTACCCAGGCGCCCCCTGAGAACTGTATTTCTAACAAGTTCCAAGGTGATGCCGATGGTGTGGTTTGAGGATCCCACCTTGAACACCACTTTTCTAGACACTATTCCAGCCTATTGCTTGCTGCAAATATTAGTTGTCTAAAATGAATCTGCTTGTGTCAGTGCCCCACGTATACATTTCAGTGATCATCTGGGTCATGCATGGGAGGACATCCAAACTCCTTGGCATGTCCTGGGAAGTAATATAATTTGAGAAATCAGTATGTCTTTGATTAGCTCCAAACTTTTCCCTGCATCCTGTGGGCATGGTAGCCAGACCTCTGTTTTCCTTTGCCTCAGTGAAGGTTGGAGTTATAGGCAGAAAGCAATAAGTATATATATGTGTATATATGTATGTATACATTTATTTATATGTTTATATTTATACAAAAACATTAATAGTTTCGTTCTAGTTTTTGTTTTCCTAAAATGGATGTACTCAGAGTATGCCAGGGGATGAGAAAGAAAGAATGGGGAGAGAGATTCCCCTTAGCCTCGTAAGATGTTGGGTGGAGGTAGACCTGGGCTTAGGGACCTTGGCAGAGATGTCCAGGTACTCACCATGGCTCATGAACAGTCTGGGAAGAGGCTGGAAGCTCACCATCAAGTTTCTTTTGACACTGAGTGAATTAGAGGAACATTCACTGTGAACCAATATGCAGTTCAGACTCAAATATTGTGGTTACTAGTATTTGTTGCCTATCTTACATTTTCCAGGGACTGGGGTAAGTGCTTACAGTGTGCTATCTCCTATTATTGATTATCTCTAGTCAAATGAGAAGACACACAGAGAGGCATCACTGGCCAAAGTCACACATTGATGTGACTCATTTCACCTATGACGTGAAATCTACCTGAGGGATTCCTAGCTCCCTTCCCCCAGCATATCCAACAGCTTCTCCACCTTGCCCCTACATGAGTCATGCATGCATTCTTCCCCATTTCCCTTTGGAAAATCCTAGTATATGAGTTCTATTTCCATATCACTCTTATCAACTATGAGAATTTTACTTCTAGTATATGTGAACTGTGAGTCATTTCTGTTGCTGGTATTTGAAAACGTGGGAACCAAGAGTTGGGATAGAAGCTGGTGCAATAACAATTAGAACACGTAAAATTCTGGGTCTTGTGACAGCATCCCTGATGCTGTGGGAGGAAGGACAGGGAATTAGCAGGGGTGTGCAATTCCTGAGAGTGAGGGGAGGGAGGTTCAGAGATACTCTGCCATGCTGGCAAGGTTAAGTAGCATTACTCAAGGTGGTGCCTGCTGCTGCTTTTCTTCCTCTTCTTTTTTCTCCTCCTCCTCCTATTCCTATTCCTACTCTTCATCATATTCTTTTTTTTAATTTATTTTTTTAATGTTTATTTATTTTTGAGACAGAGAGAGGCAGAGCATGAACGGGGGAGGGGCAGAGAGAGAGGGAGACACAGAATCAGAAGCAGGCTTCAGGCTCTGGGCCATCAGCCCAGAGCCCGACGTGGGGCTCGAACTCACGGACCGCGAGATCGTGACCTGAGCTGAAGTCAGATGCTTAACCGACTGAGCCACCCAGGTGCCCCAATATATTCTTAATCTAGTTACTTTGCAGCTCCCTTGCTTTGTGGCCTGGGAAGAAAGAATTTATTTTGAGTCATACAGTGAGAAAGGAATCAACCATATGGGCAAGTGACTGACATAGAAGATAGTTCCTCTTAGTTTATGCATCTGCAAGAAAGCAAAATGAAATGAGAGCATAGAGCTTCTGTAGAAATTACACATTGCCCTCAAGGTATTCTTGCCTCACTGGGTCTACTCCTGTCTGGACTCTAGTCTTGGTCATGGGACTTGATTTGGCCAATGCGATAATAGCAAATACTGTGTAGAGGCTGGAAAAGTACTTGTAATTAGAACTTACATGCTCAAGTCATTGAAGACCCTTCTGCCACTATGTAAACAAGCCCAGCTAGCCTCTTAGAGGATTAGAGAGATGATGTGGAGTGACCTCCAATCATCCAAGCCATGCAGTGGAGGCCACAGACATAAGTGAGGCCATGCCACATCATTATCCCTGGCTGAGCCAGCGCAGATCAGAGTTGGGAGAAGTAATTAATGTTTAGCTTAACTTTTGAAGTGGTTGGTTTTATACCAGAAATTAATAGTAAAGCAGCCGTGAGTATGTACTTTTGCTCTGAGAAATATTGTTCGTATCCTCTTCATTTCATGTGCTACCTTTGCTCTATTTTAAAGTTCTGTAGGTTTGTCATAATGAGTGTTGGCTCTGTAGTTGGATTATCTGATTTAAATTTTGACTCATCTGCTAGGTGAACGGCTTTGCACAAATTGCCAAACCTCTCTAGAGTCAGTTTCCTTATCAGTAAAATAGGTTGTTGGGAGAATTAAATGAGAATGTATGAAAGGCACTTTATATTGTTCCTGACCTATAGTAAGTGATGATTAAATATGAACAATTAGAAGTAGCATGCGATGTTTATAAAGTTTCCCGTAGGTTAACTCAGGCTTTTGACCCTGTTTTCCCATAAACTTGTATAAGGCTTCTTACATGTCAATTCTATTGTGAAGTGGATTTTCAGGAATAGACTTCAGGGTTGGTGAAGGATTCTATTTTTATTAGCATTCCCTCCATAGGCCATGATTCCCCCAGGGCAAGGGATCAGGAATATAGCTATATTATTAGTATCCAGCACGGTTTCTGGTGTGCTGTAGACAGTAACTGGCAGTTGAATGACTGGAGTCACCAGGAGTTAAATAGATGCTCCAGAACTCCATATGCCTTTGGAAAGACCCTCTGGTCCCAACATTTTACCCCTTGCCAGCTGGGAACTCTACCTTGCGCCATCAGGATTACTCTCATTGAGGCTTTATCCCTGTTTATGATGGTCATAAAGCCAAAACCATGGAAGGCATTTGAGTTTGTGACCCCTGACCCAAACCCTAATAAACATGAAAGCTCAGTCACATCTCTAAGCCCCCTGCTACCTTGTTGTATTATATGATAGCCTTTACATTATTGTATGCCTAAGATGGATGTAAATTGACATAAATCTTCAATCAATCAGAAAATGCTAATAGGACCATGAGTAGAAACTAGGTTTCTGGAGCTGCTGGCCTGATGATGGCAGTTAAGATAGATGGATGAACTTGTTCATGTAGCAGATAAAGTTAATGTTCTGCCTCCTGTTTACTTGGCTTACAACTGAGCCCACTTGGGGCTACTGTGTCCATAGTTTCTATGCATTGTGGCAGCTTCCATTTCTAGTCCTGTGTTTCTGCTTCTCTTTCTTTGGGAAGTGCTGAACTAGGCTGTCCAGAAGCTGGGGATTTAACCTTCTATTAAAGTATTCATTAAAATACAACAAAGATAGCTCATGATATGAAGAAAATGTGAACAATATTTCAGAAAACAAAAATAGGCAATAGCAACCCTTAGCTCCCGGGAGATGGGAGTTCATGAATATATTCTCTAGCCTTCCCATCCTTTGGAAGGACACTTTATTTTAAATGAAGTGTTTTTTAGAAGTTATTTACTTTGAGAGAGAGAGAGAGAGAGAGAGCATGCATGGGGGGAGGAGCAGAGAGAGAGGGAGAGAGAGAACCTCAAGCAGGCTCCACAGTGTCAGTGCAGAGCCAGATGCAGGGCTCAATCTCATAAACTGTGAAATCATGACCTGAGCTGAAACCAAGAGTCAGTCGCTTAACCAACTGAGCCACCCAGGCGCCCCATAAGTTTTTTATTTTAATTCCAGTATAGTCAACAAACAATGTAACATTAATTTCAGGTATACAATATAGTGATTCAACAATTCTATACATTATTCAGTGCTCATCATGATAAGTGCATTCTTAATTATCCATCCTCATACGTACCTCCCCTGTGGTAACCCTCTATTTGATCTCTGTAGTTAACAGTGTGTGTTTTGGTTTGTCTCTCCCCCACCCCTTTGTTTGTTTTGTGTCTTAAATTCCACATATGAGTCAAATCATAGGGTATTTGTCTTTCTCTGACTGACTTATTTTACTTAGCATTATACTCTCTGGCTCCATCCATGTTGCACAGGGAAAGATTTCATTCTTTTTTATGGATGAATAATATTCATATACATGCACATACTAATAAACACCTACCTTCTTTATCCATTCATCTGTTGATGGACACTTGGGCTCTTTCCATAATTTGACTCTTGTAAATAATGCCACAATAAACATAAGGGTGCATATATCCTTTTGAATTAGTGTTCCTGGTTTTTTTTTTGGTAAATACCCAGTACAGTGATTACTGCATTGTAGGATAGTTCTATTTTTTTCAAGTTATTTATTTATTTTAGAGAGAGAGTAAGAGTGAGCTGGGAAAGGGCAGAGAGAAAGAGAGAGAATCCTAAGAAGGCTCCCTACTGCCAGCGTGGAGTCGATGCTGGGCTCTAACTCACCAACTGTGAGATGATGACCTGAGCCAAAATTAAGAGTTGATGCTTAACTGACTGAGCCACCCAGGCACCTTTAGGGTAGTTGTATTTTTAATTTTTTAAAAACGTTTGTCTATTTTTGAAGGAGAGACAGGGTGTCAGTGGGGGAGAGGCAGAGAGAGACAGCGACACAGAACCTGAAGCAGGCTCCAGGCTCTGAGCTTTCAGCACAGAGCCTGACATAGGTCTTAAACCCACGAGCTGTAAGATCATGACCTGAGCCAAAGTCAGATGCCCAACTGACAGCCACCCAGTTGCCCCTGATAGTTCTATTTTTAAGGTTTTGAGGAATTTTGATACTGTTTTCCACAGTGGCTACACCAGTTGGCATTCCCACCAACAGTGCACAGGGGTTCCTTTCTCTCCACATCCTTGCCAACACTTGTTTCTTGTGTTGTTGATATTAGCCATTCTGACAGGTGTGAAGTGATACCTTATTGTAGTTTTGATTTGCGTTTCCCTGGTGATGAGTGATGATGAGCATCTTTTCATGTTCTGTTGGCCATCTGTATGTCTTCTTCGGAGAAACTTCTGTTGATGTCTTCTGCCCATTTTGAAATTGGGTTGTTTTTTGAGTGTTGAGTTGTATCAGTTCTGTGTTTTGGATGATAGCCCTTTATTGGATATGTCATTTGCAAATATCTTCTCCCATTCAGTAGACTGTCTTTTAGGTTTGTTGTTTTCTTTGGTGTGCAAAACCTTTTTATTTTGATGTAGTCCCAATATTTTATTTTTGCTATTATGTCAGAGGGAGACTTCTTTTTAAAACTTTTTAAATGTTTATTTTTGAGAGAGACAGAGAGCATGAGGAGGGGAGGGGTGCAGAGAGGGAGACGCAGAATCTGAACCAGGCTCCAGGCTCTGAGCTGTCAGCACAGAGCCCAACGTGGGGCTCACTCACGGACCCCATGAGATCATGAGCAGAAGTTGGACATTTAATCAACTGAGCCACCCAGGGTCCCTTTGGAGGGACACTTCTGATTCACATGGCAGCTCAGAGAGTGTCCACTGGGACTGAGCGCTGGTTGCCTATGGCAATAGCCTCTTGTTAACACATCTTTTTTTGGTTGGCTTTTCTCTTCCCATCTCATTTTTCTCATTCCTCCGTTGTGCTTCCTGAGATTACCTTCCATGTAAATGGCCTGTGCTGAACTCCTAGCCTGCTCAGCGCCTCTTTCCATACTGGGATAGTGCCTGCCTAGCATTTTCCCATGGAGCATTTAAGCAGAAACAAGAGTACTGCACTCCTCCATAGTAGAGCCTGAGAAAGATTGGTTTTGTTCACAGAAAAATAAAGAGAATAACTGGCAGTGATTTCTACCACATTTCATGGATTTCAGAAGACTCCAGAGAAATTGCAGGATGGCAGATGTGTTCATTTGTTTTCTGGATCCCCTCCAAGTCTGTGCATACATTACAACAGGTATCCTGCCCATATGAAAAAAACAAACTCAAAAATGCTGCAATGGGAGAAAGAAATCTTGAGAAATCTTTCATATCGAAAGTGACTGCTACTAAATGTCAAGTAATGTGCCAACCACCTAGGGAGAAATCTGTCCTTATATTATGCCTTGAACCCAGTGGATACTTCTATATTTTTGTTGAATTATGCTTGAGGGACTTCTAATTAAGGAGGCAAGACATGCACTCAGTGGTTAAGTACTTCTTAAAGGTGTTATTTAATTAAGAATAATAATTAACAGAATAGGTAATAAATGCTTAGATTCTTTCCTCTGGGGTCCGGAGTCTGGAGTGAGTAGAAGAAAATTAGAAAACTGTTTAAAAATGATCTAGTCTCTTCTATTGATTTTATAGAGGCTGAAATCAAGAACATTTTTGTCAGAGTCCCTTCTCCTAAATATACTTCTGTGAATAAATCTGTATTTAGTGCTGTACTTGGAGCATAAACCTCAAAGAGTGGGATGTTAGTAGGATTAATAGCCTAACCCTCTATATTTTCAGCTTGAAAATTTTTAAAAGTTAATTCTTACTCTTGTACTTGATGTGGGGTCTTCTAATGAGTCAGGAAATTGTTGAAACTGGACTATTAGTGTCCTTTTTTTCTTGTATGTTTGACTCACCAGCAAAAAATAAATAAAATAAATAAAGCAGTATCCATCCCCTCTGTGCTCTCATTCCAACAAGATAGTAAGCTTGATTGTTCTGAAATGGCCAAGCATTTCAGGGGCAAAGAGGGAAAGGAATTAGGGGAAAAACTCTAGATTTTGAGAGTGTTTGTGACTTGTTTAGTAGTAACTATAATAGGATGGCTTATTTCATGTCCATAATAGGATGGCTTATTTCATGTCAAATCAGGCTCTCCACTATCAGTGGTTGGTATAAGGTTTAGTATCAATTTTTATACAATTTCCCTTGGGGTGAGCCCAGGGCTTGTGCATCTACTACAAAAAAGATACACATCTCTGTGCAGGTTCACCTGAGGTACTACTGTGAGACCGTGCGCTAGGGCCATTTAATAGATTAGCTCTCCTGGTGGTGTCCATATCAAGCTTGGCTGTGGCACTGAGTGTGAGTCATGGATTTCCACGTAGCTACTGGCATCTGAGGTCTTGTGCCTACGAGGCGCTGCCATCCATGGAACCTGCTCTTTGGGAACAAGTTTTCACTTGGGAAAATAAGGCTGGACATCAAAGATGCTTGGACCAATTATCCTCCTGGAATGCAGCCAGGAGAGGAGAAGAGAATGCCTTTTTATGTTTCTGCTGATGAGTTGATAGGAGGAGGAAAATAATTTAAGACATCCTTTAATTTCTCCATACCTCTGGAATGGGATCCTCTTTTTTTTGCAGTGTAAATAAGGGAAGTTGTGAAGTGGCCAGATTAGAGAAAAGCCTGATTACCAGAGTACAGAAAGGTTTGATTGCCCCAATAAGGGTATCTGGAGTTTTTCCTAAGATAGTGCATTTTTGAAGAGGGAGCTGATGTAATGAGATCATTGTTTGAGGTGGTTTAACCTGGTGTTGTTTAGATAAACTAGAAAGCATGGCATTTTTTATTATATAGAAAGGGTTATAGTAACTTTTGAAATGAGATGCCTGGTTGGTAGCAGTATGATTAGAGATCCAGGGATGGATGGATGGATGCCACATTACTAACTTATTACCTACTCTATCAGGCACAGGATGGATAAGACCCACAAGGTCCTGGGGCACCTGGGTGGCTCAGTCGGTTAAGTAATTGACTCTTAATTTCGCCTCAGGTCATGATCTCACATTTTGTGAGTTCGGGCCCCGCACCAGGCTCTGCACTGACAGTGTCGTGCCTCCTTGGGATTCTCTCCCTTTGTCTCCCTCCCTCTCTGTTACTCCACCATGTTCGCGTGCTCTCTCTCTCTCTCAAAATAAATAAATAAACTTTAAAAAAAAAAACAACAAAAAGACCCACAAGGTCCCTACTGTCATGGAACTTACCTTCTAGGAAGGAAGACAAATGATAAGCAAAACATGAATCAGTAGGAATTTCAGATGGTGATACATGCTCCAAAGATAAAAAGATGAGGTAATAGAAAGTGACAGGAGGTAGGCAAGGATTTCTACTTTAAAGTTTATTTATTTATTTATTTTTGAGAAAGAGAGAGAATGAGCAGGGGAGGGGCAGAGAGAGGAGGGGGACAGAAGATCTGAAGCGGACAGCAAGAGAGACTAATGCGGGGCTCAAACTCACCAACTGCAAGATCATGACTTGAACCGGAGGCAAACGCTTAACTAACGGGGCCACCCAGGCACCCTGGATTTCTACTTTATATTTATTGGTCAACAGAGGTCTTTCTGAGGAGGTAACTTTTGAGCTGTCAGCCACCTTCCCCCCTCTTTCTCCTATCCCTCCTCATCATGCATGAACTCAAATGCACAAATGCATTCATATTAGAATCCTCCACCAGGATGCTAACTGACCACATTAGGTGATGAATATGCATTGGCTTACTTATGTGCTCTGCCATACTACTATAAGGGCGAAGATTTATCTTACTTTATAACCCTGGTACCTAGCACTGTACTGAGCACATTGTCCACATTCACTAAAGGTGAGTTGAATGAATAAATGAACAAATAATTCAATTTACATTGAGAAAGAGTCTAAAGAGAGAGCAGTGGGTAAAGGATTGAGCTTTGGGAATCTTCCATAGTTGGAGAGAAGGACAGAAAGAAGCGGGGGCCAAGACGGGGAGGCTTGTCACCTATTTGCTGTCACGCCTTCCTGGTTAACACGTTATTCTGTGCCCACCTGACATCCTTCTTCCAGTTTCTTCATCTTTGGGGGGCGGAGCTTTTTAGTGTGGTAGCTACCCATTATATGTTACATATAATATGAAATATACAAAGATAATATCTGTCTTTTGTTTTTACTTTTTTTAATGTGGCTTCTAGAAAATTTAAAATTAATATTTGGGTGACGCATTTCTACTGCACATCACTTGTCTGCATCTTGTGGTAGTTAAATTAGCTTGATATAAGCCAATCACTTCTCAAATGAGTGGTGCAGAGATTAATGGTAGCTATTACTTTATTTTCTTCCCAGCAATATGAAAAGCTCCACACATTAAAAAATGGGCATCAAATCAGGGAGGTATAACATACATTTTGCAGCCAAGGAGACATGTCCCACTGCAAAACATGTTTGGGAGACACTGGTTTATTTTTTAAAAGCATGAGTAATTTCTATCAAGTCTTATTAGAAGATAGCTTTCAAGTTCTTGGAGAAAAAAAAACCCTCATAATTTTCAACTAAAAAGTCTCTTTTAAAAATTTCATGTCTTTATTTCTACTCTTTGATATTTCTGCCAGATGATTACTATACGACATAAAGGGATATTTTTCCTTTTTTTTTTTTTTTTAATGATGGAGCACAATCCCCAAAGATTCAGTGAAGGATGCCCCAGCAGCCCATCTTGTCCTGGCCTCACATAAGTGATATCACTAGGAAGATGCTTAAAGGAGAGAAGCAGATGTTAGACACTCCACTTTTATCCTGCCAATAACATTTTTAAGATGGAGCTCATAGTGCCCGGATGTTAACATTCTTTCACAGATCCCAAATTATGAATGCTTCATGTTGCTTTAATCCATTCCATTGCACTGGCTTTATTAGATGAAACACCCTGTTGAGCATCTGAAGAACAGTGGGATTATCACATTTCCCTTTGAAAATCCGGCAAAGACAAAATAAATGGTTAACAAAACAGAGCGAAATCAGTTTGCAGGTGTTCATAGGCAATGCAACCCCAGATAGAATCCAAGTGTCTCTCTTCTTCCTTGCAAAACGCCTTTTAAGCAAGCCAGAGAAATTCTTGAGGAAAAAGAAATCATGCGGTAGAAGTTGCTTTCCTCTGCTTTTGATGTGTTGCTAATTGCATTGTGTCGACTACAGAGACAGCGTGTCGGAAATCCAAAAACTTTATTTTGTTAAGCTTAACTTTTGACTCTACCCTGAGTGTGCCAATAACAGTTCTTCATCATCTCTATCTCCTAGAGTGTTGACTCAACGATGGATTTTTTTTTTTCTTGGCAAATCTAATTAACTATCTGAAGTATTTCATCAAGCGCTACCCCGTTACTACACACACTTGGTGGGTGGCTCTTCGAGATAATTTTAAAAACTCAGTTACATCCCAGCACTCTAAAACTTGTCTGCCAGGGCAATTTGAATTGTGTTATTAGTGTCTGCTGGAAATCATAATTCAATAAAGACTAACTCATTTAAAAATGTTTCATACTGGGCATGCATCAGGTAACAGGTAACTTAGGAGACGCAGAAAAACACACAAATGTTCAGGTCTGTACAGTATATTGGAGTGGTAGCAAACAATTTGAAGGAGACTTTTTGTTTTTCTTAAGGAGCTGTAGCCAGATGAGGAAGTGTGTGTGTGTGTGTGTGTGTGTGTGTGTGTGTGTGTGTGTGTGTTTATGTATGCATGCACACATTTAAATCAGTGAACCCAGTGTTCTTTGCTTTTGCTCCCCTAATATACTAGAATTTTCCATCGATCCCCAAATGCAAGCTGGTGGATATAAAAAGAACCTCTATCAACATTTAAAATAATAATCAACAAGGGCCCCTGCATATTTCTTTGTGTAATGCTTGTATGACCCTGGCTTCTCCCTTGAATGAGATTGTATCCGTCTCTTGTTCTCTCTGTCTTTCTTTCTCTTGTTCCTTTTATGGACATAGGATTATTGCTATAGAAAATATGGTCTTGCCGTAGGGGAATGTACCTCCTGCTCGGGGTGTTTTTTTCAACTACATCTGCAGACTGCAGCTGCCACAGCCTTTGAAAAAAAAAAAAGTCTGGGTCCTTATGAAACTGTAATTCTTCAACAATGAATTCTTCCTCACAGGACACTGTAGTTTTTCACTGCTGTTTAGCACAGTCTGCCATTAGTCTCCCCTGTAGTTTATTTGCTTCCCAAGTTCACCATCTGACATATGTAGGAATATTTAAGCAGTTTTTTTCCCCAGAGAAGTTTGCTTCATCTTTGGAACCATGGGGCTTTCTGCAGACTTCACAGGACCCCTCATACTCTTCTCTTCTTTCTTTTTTTTTTAATGTCTGTTTATCTCTGCCCACTCCGATACGTCCCTCTTCTTTATGATGAGTCTTCTTGCTCAGTTCTCTGTTGGCCTCCCAAACCGCATTGAGAAAATCCCATCTTCTTCCTCCGTAGGCCCCCGTCCCTTCTCTACCCCAAACCTCCTCATCTTGTGTCAAGCATCAGCAGAGTTGGAATTTGAATTTCTCCTACCTTTTTTTTTTTTACTGCTCCACTACATTTTATCCTTTGACCAGTTGTAATTTCCCTTGCTCTTAAAATTAAATTCTGTCCCTGGAGAGTTTATGAAGTTTTTCTGAAATCGGGGAAAAAATAAAAATACATATATTTTATTTTGGTACATTTCCCTTTTTTGTCCCCTAAACATTATTAGTTACTTGAAATGGAAGAGGAACCCATCCTGATTTGATGAACGTGTGGGGCTGAAGCCTGCATATAAATAAAAAGATAGCTAGATTATGGTTGATGATTTGTCATAAAGAGAATACATTTTTGTTTCTTGAACTTTTCTGTACATATCAAAGGAAATCAAACTTGATTTGGTGATTTTGTGGCTCAACTCAAGGGTTTAGAAAAATGGGTGTTTTTGGATATGGGTTAGTTCTTTAATCCTCAAAAGCAAGTAAAACCAAACTATTGATAGCCCTGTAATGATCGTATGGTCTTTTCCCTAAGTCTTTTAAAAATAAGAATCAAACTGAGAAAGAAATGTATACTTGTTGCTTTCTGGTTAGCATAGATACCCATGCTAATATTCAAGATTCTTGTCAGTTAATGTTTTTTAGGAACTTTTGGTCCCTTTTCTTTTTAAGAAAAATATAGAGAAAGCCATTGGCGTGTTGACATTAAGCTGTATTGGGGAAAGTGGGTCCCTACTCTCCACATCTGTTCAGTGTTTCTGTTGCCTTTCATTTTCTAAAGTGTTACATATGGAATACATATGTCTTTCTGTTCTACTACCACAGGGAAAAAAAAAAGAAATAAAAAGGAGAAAAATCACAAAGAAATCAATAAACACCTGTTATTCCCAGATCTGCAGTTATTTGGGCTCCGAAGTGCCTGCAGGCAAAGTTAGAACAAAAATCCAGGATGTCTATATGCCTTCATAGATTTCTCTTAGCCTGTATGAGAGTTTTTAAATTTTATTTTATATTTATTGCATTTTGTTTCATCTTATTTTATCCCAGAGTGGATCTTTCACCTTCTGTTATTTTACTGACCTGGATTTGTTCTCTCCAATGTATATTTCCGTTTTCCCTATATGCTATATTTTGTATTGAGCAAAGTGGAGATGTTTTTTAACTCGCTCTAGATGTAACCTTGCTTTATCTTTCACCAATTCCACAGCATGTTTCCTACGTTAGATTGCCCCCTGCTGCTTCTGGAACATTAAAAATAAAACTTGAAATAAATTATGTTTGGGGACCTACCATTATAGGAGTATATATTCAGTGAAATACATTGGAACATAATCATTAGGAAACAGGTTCAAATATAAGTAACATTTGGGAGGTGCTTTGGCGGGTCATATGGAGGTTTTAAATTTGAGTGTATGTGTGCGCTGTGTGGGTGTGCACGTGCACAGTGTGCATGTTGGTAGCCAGCTCTCATATTGCCCCTTTCCACTGGAAGTTAGCTATGAATTACAGGGCATTGTTTAAAATAATTATGAATCAGGGGGGCGCCTGAGTGGCTCGGTCAGTCGGTTAAGTTTTGGACTTTGGCCCAGGTCTGATCTCAAGGTTTGTGAGTTTGAGCCCTGCATGTTGGGCTCTTAGCTGACAGTTCCGAGCCTGGAGCCTGCTTCGGATTCTGTGTCTCCCTCCTTCCTTCCCTCCCTCTCTCTCTCTCTCTCTCTCTTTGCCCTTTCCCCATTCTCTCTCTCAAAAATAAGTCAAAACATTAAAAAATTTAGAATAATTATGAATCCTATGGCCTACACTTTCCTTTGTCTTTTACAGGCCATATAATTCCTACAAGTACATTTCTTACTTAATTGTACGATTATTTCCTTAAGAAAAAATACACCTATTTTTTTCTTAAGGACAGGGACCATACCTTGTTTGTTTTGTGTCTTTAGTCCAGTGCCTGATACATGAAAGATACCATTTGTTAATTTCACTGGATTCATTCATTCAGCACAGAGTAAGATCACTCAGGTTTAAGTCATAAAAATAATTTTTTTGTTGGATTTAGGATCCAGAAGAATAGATAATATAGTTAATATTTTGACAGAAATAACTCCCAGGAAAGGCACAGGAAATTTTTAGTAATCCCTAATGTCAGGGCAGATTCCACGTTAGTGGCTTGTATTTTTGGCTTTCAGACTTTGCTTTCTTTTTATTGCTATTTCCATCTTTCCCAGCTCAAGTTTTATAGATAGACTTGACCTTATCTCCTGGGTACTCCTCCCTGGCCCCACATAAATTTCTAGGATACCTCATTCAATAATTGGGTTACTAGAACTTGTCAGCATTCTCTGCTAAACCTTATAAGTGGTTTGCAGGGAAGAACTCTATGTGGTTCATTTCTGCAACCCACAAATTTCCATTTGCTATTAAAGAGTTGACATTGAAATGGGATTCAGATATGCTCCCAAACCCTAACTTTTAAAATAAGAAAACAAAATGGAACAAAAATTTAGATGTGGTGCCTAGTTTTACAGGTGCTCCAACTAAAAATAAAGGAGAGCAGTGAAGTATAAAATGGCTCTGGTGCCAAAGACAAGGATTGGTTAGTGGGATGAAATTGATCACAGTTGGATGCCATAATCTCTATCCTTCTTGCCCACCTGCAATCATTACAGCATCTTTATGTATACATCGTGACATTTCTTTTTCCCTTTTCCCTCAACAATTGAGCTCCACTGGGTCTGGCATTCCCATTGACCAGAACTATGACAGCTTGATTTTTATAGCCATTTGAGCTGTAAGACTCTAGAGTGCGCACGAGGGATCTTGCTTGTGTCACTTATGTGGGTAGTATTTGCATGTAACCTTGACTGTAGACCTTTTGCTTCCTTCTCATCCTTGGCTTGCAGAGGGGGTGAGTTCCTGGGGTAAAAGTATTTATCAGGATACTGTAAAGGGGGGCTAGTTCCCTCCTGCTGGTGTCTACTCAGCCAAGAAACATGTACCCTGTGCCACCCCAGGGATGTTTTCTACCACCTCTGGTTTTAAGTGTGTGCAAATGCGGCTTATAAACACTTGGATTTTTAACCTTTTGCTATCAAAATAAAGAAGAGTTTTATTTATTTATTTATTCATTCATTCATTCATTCATTCATCCATTCATGCATTCATTTTTAGATATAATTTGTTGCCAAACTGGCTTACATACAGCACCCAATGTTGACCCCAACAAGTGCCCTCCTCAGTGCCCATCAACCATTTTCCCCTCTCCCCCACCCCTCTATCCACCCTCAGTTGGTACTCTGTATTTAAGAGTCTCTTATGGTTTGCCTCCCTCCCTCTCTGTTTGTAACTATTTTTTCCCTTCCCTTCCCCCTATGGAATTCTGTTAAATTTCTCATGATCCACATGAGTGAAAACATATGATATCTGTCCTTTTCTGACTGACTTATTTCACTCAGCATAATACCTTCCAGTTCCATCCACTTTGCAGCAAATGGCATGATTTCATTCTTTCTCATTGCCAAGTAGTATTCCATTATATATGTAAACCATATAAATAAGAGTTTATTTCAAAAAATCTCTTTGGGATGCATTCTCCTTTGTTCCCAGACAAAAGTAATAAACATCCTGAAATTTTATTACCTTGTCCCTTAAAAAAAAAACACAACACTTGTACCACTATGTGAGATGTAGACCTTCTGTCTCCATTAGCAATGTATAATATCTCATTCTTTGATATTCTTGCCAGGTCCTGGAATCATCAGGCTCCCATATTTTTGCCTATCTAGTGACATAAAATTATTGTGGTTTTACTGTGCATTTCCTTGATTACTAGTGAGGTTGATCATCTTATATGAGTATCAGCCACTTGTGTTTCCTTTTGTGAAAAATGCTTGTTAATGTCTTTTGCCCATTTTTTCCTCATACATTTTTTTGTCTTTTTCTTACCAATTTGTATAATTTTCTTAGATGTTCTTGACATTAGCTAGTTGTTAGTTACGGATATACAGTTTTTTCCCCTATTCTGTGATTTGTTTTTTTCATTTCTTCTCTGGTCTTATTTTTTTCCTTTATGTTATTTTTTGAGGAAGACTAGTTCTTGATTTTAAGATATTCTTAGGTATCAATCTTTTGCTTTCTGGTTGGGGTTTTTAGTGTCTTGTTAAAAAAATAAATCTTTCCTGGGGCACCTGGGTGGCTTAGTTGATTGGCCAGGAGCCTGCTTCAGATTCTGGGTCTTCCTCTCTATCTCTGCCCCTTCTTGGCTAGTACTCTGTCTCTCTCTCTTAAAAACAAACAAACATTAAAAAAAAATCTTTCCCTATACTGAAGCCGTAAAGATAAACTCCCATATTTATGGGACTTAAGAATTCTAAAAATTTTAAATTTGTGCTTTTCATGGCAAAATCCTTAACCTACTTGGGATTGGTTTTTAGGTATGGTGTAAGGTAGGGATCCAAACTCATTTTTTTCCCCCCTACATGGACAGCCGATTAACCCAGCATCATTCATAAAATGCTCCATCCTTTCTCCACTGAGATACAGAGCCAGCTCTGACATCCATCAAATTTTCGTAAGCATGGATTCTGTTCTAGGCACTCTGTTGGACTCCACTGGTCTATTAACCCATCTTCTGCCTTTATGGATACTCTTTCCATTCTGTTTTCCAAGACTAAGAAATAATTGGCCTTGAAAAACAGAGCCATTGTTTGCATCCCCTTTTGTAAAACTTCCTTAATGTGTAACTTAGAAAGAAGCAGTTGGGAATCTATTTGTTTATATTACCATATGTTTGTGGCAGCTCTTTAAAGGCATATTTTCATGTGTCTAGTGCCAGTATAAGTAATTTTTGTTATCCAAATCCTTGTTATCAACTATTCAGTCTCTTGATATTTCAGACTTTTGTTTGTAAGTCTTGAGTTTTTGTCACTGATTTAGTTTCCTAAGTTGGCCTGATAGAACTCTTGGATTTTTGCTTTTTTATATCCTGAGAAGAAAAGAAATAAATAATATTGCTTCCCCTAATGAAAACTGAGTACAATCTCATTATAATGCTGATATTGGGGAATGAGTATAACACCTGCTCTTTTGTAGACTTACTGGGTTATGGTGTGATTAGCTATGTGTATAGGGGACACTTGGTGGCACATGATTTGATTCATTTGAATCCTTGAAACAGTGAGATTGTTTTTGTTTTTACCATATATAAAACTGTGGAGGAAATAAACTTGGGATTTATTTTTTTTTAGGAAAGGATTTCCTAAAAAATGGAACTTTCATTATAAGATCCATATGGCTGGTTTCAGCAGTGTTTCTCACTTGGATCTTAATGAAAGTCATACGTTTGTATTTCAACTGTCTGCATACATATACTTGTATTTATTTTAATAAATGATAAGAAAATGGTGACTAAGGGATCCACACATCTTAACGGTCTAATGTAATCATAAACTACTCAGTGTTGACTCTAGCTAATAGGAACTGCAATTTCATTGATACACACACACACACACACACACGTGTGTGTGTGTGTGTGTGTGTGTGTGTATAGTCATATTCTCTTAAATCATAGCTGTGTATGTACGATACACCCATACACATTTCAACAGATTATGGACTCCATGCACTCTATATACTCTAAAAAAATTATGTACTGATTTTTGTGACTTTATGCATGTCTCGACCTAAGAGTTGAATTTAATTATTTTTGCTTGCTGAAGAGAGTAGTTTTTCTTTCAAAATTAGTTTTGTTCCTAATTTTTTTTATTTTTTAATTTTATTTTAATTTTTTTAATATATGAAATTTATTGTCAAATTGGTTTCCATACAACACCCAGTGCTCATCCCAAAAGGTGCCCTCCTCAATACCCATCACCCACCTCTCCTCCCTCCCACCCCCCATCAACCCTCAGTTTGTTCTCAGTTTTTAACAGTCTCTTATGCTTTGGCTCTCTCTCACTCTAACCTCTTTTTTTTTTTTTTCTTTTTTCCTCCCCCTCCCCCATGGGTTCCTGTTAAGTTTCTCAGGATCCACATAAGAGTGAAACCATATGGTATCTGTCTTTCTCTGTATGGCTTATTTCACTTAGCATCACACTCTCCAGTTCCATCCACGTTGCTACAAAAGGCCCTATTTCATTTTTTCTCATTGCCACATAGTATTCCATTGTGTACAGTATTTGTTACTCTGTTTTATTGATATCACAACTAACCTTATTTTGGCCATAATGGTTCTTTTAAGAACAGTACCATTAAATGCATGATCTCTGACTTAGCAGCCATCAAAGAAGAAAAATAACCAATTGTTGGGTATTAAGGAATCTGGATTTATATACTTACTAGAGTTGCTGCTCTTCTGGCCTACATCCTTTTCTCTTTTAAATGCATCCCATTACAATAAGGGAATCTAGCTGAAGCACTATTTTGAGTTACTTTTTAAAGTAAAGGACAGCACCAGACACTACTGAAACCATGTCTGAATTACTTGAAACTTAAACTATTAAAGATATTATGTGTCTTCTAAAAGGCTCAGTTTTTCTGAAAGAAAGAATGTAGATGGAAGGAAGTCTGTAGTTGGAAGCTTTGTATAAAGGTCAAGAAACAGGAGCCCAGTCTGGACTGGCATTTCCAGGTTCAGGTTTTGAGATCCTTTGTATAATTAAGAAAAATGCAGATCCAAACCATTGTTCTCCAGGAGTGGTCTCTAAACCAAGAGGATCAGTGGCACTAGGGAACTTACTGGAAATTCAGATTCTCAGGCCTCACCCTGGACGTGTAATAACCAGTTTCTATTCTTTATTTTGAAGCTTTATACCCTTTTGTTACTTAGTGTCTGAGCTCATGGTTTACCCTCTCCTTCAGGTTTTATCACTGCAGCGAAGTAAGGCCAATTTCACCTTCTGCAAGAGGTTGGAGGACATTGCAGAAAATCTAATGTGACCAGGTTGTCCTGAGCAGCTGTGAGGCTTTTCCTCCTCCTGTTTCTTATCCTTCTTCTTTTTCCTTCCTCCCCTACTTCTTCTTCCTGCTTCCTTCTATTTTTTTCTCCCCCTTTCTCATTCTTCCTCCTCCTGCGTTTATCAAAAATGGTTCTAAACTCTTCCCTAGCTAATCCTAAGATACAGAAGTCACTTCTTGATTATGAATTCTAAAGGAAAGAGACAGCCAACACGCTATGTGTCTTTATAGAATTAATTGGCCAATATATTTAGTCTTGAAATTATTTGAGAATTCAGTTTTTAATTAATGGATCTATTCCTTCCTTTCTTACCTATACTTCTAGGCCTTGGATTAGCTATAGACTAACTTCTGTGACCTGCTGAGAAGGCCATGACTACCAATAGGGCTAGGCTTGCCATGAGTTACCACTGGATAACCCACCCCCAAATGTCAACCCCACTAACTTATGCATGGAAAGGACTTGACCTGTGAGAAAAGAAATGGACCCCAGAGTCCAGAGAGCTTGTTTTTATAATTCCTTTAAAACTTAGCTGGTTTTAATTTTCTCCATTCCTCATCTTAGAGGTATTCATTCATAGAACAGTATTATTATGGAGCACCTACTATATACTGGGTACATTGTTCCACTAGTCACCAAGACACAGTCCTGCCCTCCAGTCTAGTAGGAGATACAGGCAATTGAAAGGACAATTAAAATGCAAACTGATGATTATTACCACTGGGAGAGTTGTGGGCAAACCTAGAGGATGCTCTTTTCAATGGCAATGGTTTCACTGAAATTGAAAATTGGACTCCACTCTTTTCTGAAAGAGCTTATCTACTTTGCTCAATGCTGGATGTTTACAGGATGTCTTTGAAAAGGCCATAATGATATGCCTTCTAAGCTATAGAATGAATTTCCAAGTATTTACTTGGCTAAAAGTAGCTTGTGAACAGATTTTTCTCTTGTCACTTTGGCACACACGGGGGAGTACTCAAATTCTGAAGAGGCATGGAAATGGCAAATAATGAGCTCTGGATGAAATGTTTCATTGTGGTTGAATTTTAAAAGCATTTTGTTTAATTTATTAACAAAGCCTGAATTTCTTCAGAGCCACAAACATTTGTAAGGAGAAGGAAAACTATCTTTGTGAAATAGAGCATTTTTCTGGAACGTATTTTTAAGAGAAAAGGACTGAATCTCATCAAAGCTGGTGCTGGAAGCTCACCCAGTGCTCAATGTACAACTTTTCCCTAACTTATTTACTGTAGGAAAAATAAAATTCTGGACATATTAGTAATGCTGTTACAGTAGTTGGCAGGGTTGTGAACAGTCATGGAAATCAGGGAAGACAGTCTGAAGACCTTTCTTTTTGTGGCTGACACATCTCACATTTGTTACATGGCCCTGCTTATTATCTGTCCTGTGATTTCATGAAGGCTAAGCAACCTGAAGATATAATATCATAGTCAACACAGCAAGATTTTAGAGTCACTTGTTCATCTTTCAACAGAATGAAGAGGGCCCATGCTCTAAACAGAGAAAGCTTTCAGGTTACAACATTGAATGAATTCTTTTATTGACTTTAAAATCTTTGGGATTAAAAGATGCTCATGTTACACTGAAATAGATTTACGGGATGTTTGAGAGACAGGATGTTAGGACCAAGAAAAATCAGCTGCATATTTGGATAATTTTCAAGTAAGTGGAAATAATCGTTCTTAGCTTGTTTTGTTTCTGGTGATCATGGTCTTCCATTTTTGAATCTTCTATCCTATAATTCACTGAGGATTTTACTCTTTATCCCCATTATTTGGACCATTTGTTTTGCTGAACATTTTAGGAAGTAGCTTCTTCATAAAGATAATGCCATTCAAGGTCAACTTAGGCACAGCCAGAGGCAGAATTTCCTGAATAGAGTCTTGAAGTTTCCAGAAAACTCATCTCCTCTAAATAAAACTCATCTCCTCTAAACTCATCTCCTCCTACTTTATTTATAACATCTGTTGTTATTGCCTTAATTTTTCAATCAGTGTGTCCTTCCTCTGGTTTAGCAAACACCATGAGAAAAAATGCAAATTATTATCAGTCACACGTGCCGTAATGCAGATAATTTTTAAGATTATTAGGAGTAGAATAATGTGGAATAGAAGCTCCCTTTAGAAGAAATCAGGCTGAAGTGGGTGTGATAGGACACTATACTTACTGTAGCATTTGGGAGTGTGGGAAGGGAAGGTAGGAAGATCACATTTCAGTGACTTAATAGTTTTTTTTAGCTTCATCTCATTGAGTGACCTACAATGTTGAGACCTTCATTGTGTGATAGTATAACCTCTGATGGGAGCATAAGATCTGCAGAACAAGTTCTATTCATTCAGTGGCATTTGTCAAGCAAGTGGTATGGTAGCAGCATATCGTATGTGTTCAATAAACACATGTGAATGAATGAATAACCTTGTATACAGAAGCTACCCTAAAAATGTTTCTCTTTATACTGCTTAAGTAATTTTTTCAGTTAACTTTTAAGGTGCTCTTTTTTTTTAACCCCAACCCTCAAAGGACTTTTAATAAGGTTCACTATACCAGGTATAAATAGTTTCTCCTCCTCCCCTTCCCCTCCCCACAAAATAACTTAAAACACTAAATATCAAGTGTTCTAGCACCTAAACAAGCCTATTACAGGAATCAGTCAATCAAGTATTATTGCCTACATATTCTGTGCCCAGGAATTTTTTTTTTTCTAAAAGAGGCCAATCTGTTAATACATATTTTACTTTTATACTTATAAGAACCCAAGGCAAGCAATTAGGACTTTTACTGTTCAGGGATGCAAATATGCATGATAAATAATAGCCATCATTTTAATCTTTCAGATTTTATTTTATGGTTGCATTATGACCATTTGTCTGATGTATTTAATTTTCTAAATTTCTGTTACATGAAAAATGGAAACTGTATTGATTTAACATCAGAAAAATGTACAGCAGTTAATATAAAAAAGGCAGCATCTAATTTTGTTAATAAACAGTAAATGGTAAAATGACAAACAGTTTAGATTTCAAAGCATTGGGAACCCACATTTTTGAGTAACATTGATGGTGTAGTTTTAGTTTTGGCAGCAGCATAATTGTATAGTGTGATATTTCTACTTTATTGTTTCTCAGAGTTAGCCTGAAATGTTGATACAATACGGGAGATTTTCCCCTGGTGGTGTGCACTGAGCAAGGGGGACCTGATGTTTGTATTACAAAGGGAAGCCTCGCAGAGATTTGCAGACTAGATACTCTTGTCATCATAACTGCCCTTAACCCTGACACTGAAAGGTTATTAACGTCAAATGGTTTGCCATTATATATCATGAATTCAAATGTATTTTGTTCTTTCTGATTGTCTCCAGAATAATAGTTAAGTTTAGTACTTAACTCTGAAACCTAATGCCCTTGGTTTGAGTCCTCATGATCTGGTTAGGAACCGTGTCATCTTTACTTAATCATCCCATGTCTCAGTTCCCTCATGCATAGAATGGGGATAATAACTGGATCAACTCTGGAGTGACTCTGAGGATTACATATGTTAATACAAATAAATGCTTAGAACAGTGAATTGCTATGGATAGATTAGGAATATTCTTGTCTTTAGAAATTTTAGCTCCGAGGAAATAGTAATGTAAGAGTACCATGGACAGGGTTAGCTCAGAAACAAAATATAATGACATGTCTGGTGTGTCATGTCTTGGAAGAGTATTAAAGGTTGGACTAAGCACACAAGCCTTCAGGGTGAGAAAGAACATGGGTCTCCATGTTTGAGAGTGCACAGCCTGAGTTGGTGAGGGATGAGGCCAGGTAAGAGAGTGAGGACTGAATCCTGAATGCAACATAGCTTGGCTGTTACCGTGATGATCCCGGGAAGCCCTAAATGATTTTATGTTGGAGAGTGACATGCTGAGATGATCTTTGAGTAACACCACTGTGCCTACAGTTCAGAGAAGGGATTGGAGGGGGCTTGACCTGTGCAGGAAGTGAGTTAAGAGGCTGCTAAGTGGAAAGAGTGATGGTGGCCTGGATGAACCAGGCTGGTGTGCCACTGGGGATAGAGAAATGGACAAATTTGAAATCTATTGAGAAGATGGAATCAGTAGCGTCTAGTGATTGTTTCTACATTGGTGGGTGAGAAAGAGGTAAGAGTTGAGGTTGATGGCCACATTCCAAGCTGTGGTTGACCAGAACATTGCCCATCTCCCTGACCGTGTAACCACTGTTGTGGTGGGCTGTGAAGCTTCAAGGAGTCACATGGTCAGGTGGAGCTGCTGTCAGGGGTGAGACGGCATCACAGGTGAAACTGAAATGTTTGGTCATAGGCTGGAGGTCAGGAGAGGTTATAGAAGCAATGGGTGTGGGATGTTAAACATAAAAAATGAGGGCAAATCTGGGGCCAATGTTGAGAACAGCCCAGGATGTTTCCTTCACACACTCAGGGCTCCACACAGCAGAAGGCAGCCTTAAAAAAAATTTTTTTTTTAACCTAATGTGACTGTTTTCTAGTGAACATTGTCCCCAGAACAGCTCCTCTAGGCTTTAAATGCCCTGGGCAATTCCAAACCTGCGTTGACTCTCCTCTTATCTGCTCTGGAGCCTCTTTACGGGCATTTAAGGGTTGTGTCTATCCTTGAGGCAAATTGGAGGTCACCTTGAATCTGAGATTGTCTTGGGATCTTAACTCCAGGTTCTGAGGATGCTTTTTTTCCCCCTGGGACAATTGGCCCTGAGAAGTTAAAGCTGAGAGTTCTTAATTCTTCTTTGTCAGTGCCCCTTGTGACACTCCCATTTCTTAGTCCTCAAGGTTACTTTTGAGCCATTCTGCTCAAACTTGAACACTTGTGCAGTTTAAGTATGTGTTTCTGCAAGCTTAGCTCTTGAGATGAGTTAGGCTGAATTCAGCTAATTGATAAATTAACTTTCTCATTTCACAAAGTTCAAGTTTGACGAAGCACCCCCAAACTTTTATGATAAAATACATATGGTAAGATACATTGGCACACATGGTGAACTGCAGTGCCAGTAGGCAGGAATGAAAAAAAATGAATGTTGTTCAGAAATGAGCAATCTCATCTTTTATGAACCAACTAAGAATGGTAGAAATGTTAATTTATGTGAATGAAATGCGATTTTTTTTCAGTTTGTTTAATATTAGAAATTCAAGAAGAGGAAGATTCAAAGCATTTCAAAATATTGAAAACCTTCTTAAGGTGATGATTACAGCAAGCCTCACTGAAAGTAAACAGAGCTCTCTTGCTGCTGCAGTAGACAAACTACAGTGGAGAGAATGAAATTAACACTGAAAGTATTAAAATATTGATAGCAATCATTCCATGTCCACGCTCTGCCAATTAATAATTAATTTTACCTTGAAGGTAACTGTAAGAGTCAGACTTTTTTTCCCATGCTTTCACTTGGCAAGAATGCTTGCCTTACCCCCCCCCCCACCCCCCGCCAATGTTATCAAGTCTCCAGCAAATAATTCACATTTTAATGTGGTTTGTAGCTGGAATTTCTTTTGTGTGTCTTCATAAGATGAAAAAAGAGTTAGCTGTGAATGGTTTAGAGAAGGCGATAAGTTGGTTGTCTGATTTATATGTGGCGTTGGTGGATTCTTAAAAAAAAATTTTTTTTAATGTTTATTTATTTATTTTGAGAGAGAGTGAGCAGGGAAGAGCAGCGAGGGAGGGAGAGAGAGAATCCCAAGCAGGCTCCACGCTGTCAACCCAGAGCCCGATGTGGGGCTTGAACTCACGAAATGTGAGATCATGACCTGAGCCAAGACAGAGTCAGACGCTTTACAGACTGAGCCACCCAGGTGCCCCCGTCAGTGGATTCTTAATGTATCATTGACACTTAGGTATAATTTCACACTGTATGTGCTATTTTCAAAACTTGCTAGGGTCATATGCAAAAGTGGAAGGGGATGATCTTTGTCCTCTGCATGCTGATGATTACAAAAGGGCTATAGATGATTAGAAAATAGATATTTTCTCACCAAAATAAAGCAACATCCCTCAGTTTTTATGGCTTCTTATTTGGGAAGAGAAGTTTTGGTGGAACTTCTCCCCGTATCAGGAGTGAACAACCTTCTTGCTATGATGGTATTTTGGAGTTGAAAGAGGTTGTGCTAAATGTTGATCTTGCCCTCATAATTGGTTAGCAAAACTGTGTCCTAATTTGTTTTATACATAGAATAGTTATGTATTCAGAAGTCCGTTGGAATAAATTATGTATTATTTTTTATTTTGGTAAATAAAAAGCGGCTAAAATATTTGCTCCTTCTCTCAACTATTTGCTGAATGCGTGGTATGTGCTATTCTAGATAAAAGCAGACTTAAAACTGGTTCATGTCACACTAACAAGGTTATCAAGAATGGTATTGTTTCTCATTTTCTAAAATGGGACAAGGTACTTAGAGCATTTGGATCTTATACCAAAATGTTTCCCCTTTTAAAACCACCTTTCCTTTCAATTAAGAGAATAGACTCAATTATTTTGATTACATATACTTAGTTTTAGAGTCATTGCTTACTCCAGATTTTGGAAATGTTTTATTTAAAAAGTCTTTCTGGGGCACCTGGGTGGCTCAGTCAGTTATGTGGCCAACTCTTGATTTTGGCTCAGGTCATGATCTTGCAGTTTATGGTTTTGAGCCCTGCATCAGGCTCTGTGCTCACTGTGCAGAGCCTGCTTCCGATCCTCTGTCTCCTTATTTCTGACTCTTTTCAGCTCATGCTCTTTCTGTTTCAAAAATAAATGTTAAAAAGAATTATATACGTATTAAAAAAAGATCTGCTTATGTGCAGGAACAGGAAAAGCGTAGTTGTCCTGAGTGACCCTGTTCAAATGTTGGCAAACTGCACCCACCAGAGTGCTAAGCCCATGAATTTGTTGATGGGGAGTGTGCTGTCCAGGTTAATTCAGCCCCAGCTTTGTGTAGTCACATGACTTTTCAGTAGTGCTTTCTTGACTTTATTTCAGTTTTGGTGCCTCAGCTCTAACCTGACCCAGACAATTCAATCTGCTTGTTACTACCTAATCTATAACAAGCATTTTTTCAGACTATTAATTGCAATGTTAAGAAAAGACTTGCAACTATTGATTTTTTTTTTGAACAAAAAGTCAGGAACAGATGGGAGTACTTTTATTTGGGTGACTGAATGAAAGTGAGGCTACTGATAAGGCTTCATAAGCCACTACCATATTTATTATTAATAGGATTTATGTGGCTTACAGGGTTTCTACCAGCTCCTGTTCTTCTGATCCAGTGGCGTAAGTGGTGAAACCCTTGCCAAGGATTTAGATACTTCTGGTTTTCTGTAGTTACACATGAGATTTATATGGTCATGCCAATAATTTAATTTCTATAATTTTAAGGTCAATAGGCATTGTCACTTGTGAAATGTGAGCCAGAAATTATAATAGCCTTCAGATGGATTTTATTTTGCTCTTTATAGTTACTCAAGGAGAAAGAGAGTATCTGTGAAAACAAAGATGTACCAGCATAGTGTAGTATTTATCATTTTTCCAGATTAGATAGAAAGCATACTTTGAGGTTATTTGTATTGGTCACAGTAGAGTTCCCAGTGTAAGTTGACAAGAAACACTATAATGTTTTATATTCAACCTTTCAAAATCCTGTTAATTATGCATAAGATAATACTGTTCAATAACATCAAGAGTAGACAAATGAAATCATTAGTTTTATATTCCAGAGCCCCATGCACATCTATTATAACTGTGCATTAGAATGCCTCCACCCCCATTTCTCAGAATCACTTTTTCATACATTATAATGTGATATCATAAATGAATATGAACAGTATTATATAGTGGCTAAGATTGTGCAAAAAAGACGTTAGCTTTGAAAATTATGAACCTATTTCATTACTTGGAAGGGACAACTTGCTGACAGCCCATGACACTGAAAGAAGTGGTGTTGATCAACCATTTACCTTTGTCTTCATTTCATCAAATAGTACCTCTGACAAATATGGTGTCCCCTCCAACATGTTTAACATCTGCCATGGCAGTGACAATGTAGATACAAGTGGATCTTTGTGACGGTACTGTCTTGCGATATGAACTCTAGGTGGAGAAAGGGTCTCAAGCTTCCTGCAAAGCCTGAGTGTGATGGGATATCCAGGGTGTATCTGCATATTTCTTTAAGTTTGAAGCGTTCTAGAGAATTATTTTGAGATGTAAGAGAAGAAATGCACAGAGCACACTTAAAATTACTTTGTAAAATGATATGATTTGTCCAAATGCACATTATTGTAATTTAGCCAAGATAGGTGGCCAATTGAATGTTCCCGGAACTGTAATTGTCTACATGCTATTTACAAGACCCTTTCTGATAGCGCTAGCGAAATGCACCTTTTTCTTTCAATATCCATTTGGTTAGGAATGCATCCATTACATATAAATGATAACTCTCTCTCTCTCTTTGGTTAATGTAAATACAGGTGAAGGTAATTTCTAATAATGTTGCTTTTCCCCCTATTTTTGTTCATTTTTTATTTTGTTACAGAAGTTATTTTTAAATATACTGTTGTTTTCTTAAAATTCGTTCTAAACTGTGTATTTGCTTAAAAATGAAAGGGAAATAAAATTTGAGAAAGACAACCATATCCACATGGAGGTAGTTGTAGCTATGCATTTTATAGCCAGAATTTCAAAACATAGAAATTTCAAATTCCAAAGTTTTCATTATTAAAAACTGGTTAAACTTTTAAAAACTTTACTTTGCTGACACAAACCAGAAGCAATTAAAATATAAGAATAGAATCCTATCTGTTAAAAAATGGTACTTTTTAACTGGAAAAAGTCATGGATTTTACATTGGTAGACACACTTGTACTTTTTTTTTTCAAGTTTATTTACTTAGTGTGTGTGTGTGTGTGTGTGTGTGTGTGTGTGTGTGTGTGTGTGACAGAGAGCAAGGATGAGCAGGGCAGGGACAGAGAGAGAGAGAGGGAGGGAGGGAGGGAGGGACAGAGAGGGGGAGGGAGGGAGGGAGGGAATCCCAAGCAGGCTCGGTGCTGTCAGTGCATGGAGCCCAATATGGGGCTCAACTCACAAACTGTGAGATCATGACCTGAGCCAAAATCAAGAGTTTGATGCTTAATCGATTGAGCCACCCAGTCGCCCACTGGTACTTTGTTGTATAGTTCTAGAGTATATACACATGAACCAGTTTATAGAAAGGGATTTTTCTCTTGTCTATGAATTCAACTATTAGTAGTAAATGTTAAATAATATATCTTTTCATTGAAATAGTCTTTAGTGGAAAAATAAAGTAAAAAAAAATGAACAAGTAATCTTTGTAAGTTCTGAGTTGTATCATACATATTAGACCTGGATATAGGTGTCTGATCTCTCTAGTGCATAGAACGAGTTAGGTTTATAACCTAATTCTGCCTCTACTAGGTGTTTGATATTAGGCAAGTTATGTAAATTTCTCTGTGCCTCAGCTTCCGCATCTGCAAAATGAAGGAAAAACAGTATTTTCCTCTTTAGGTTGTTATAAAGATTAAATGATTTATTACATATATCTTGTAAGAATTCAAGTAAGATGAAGTGTTGGTTATTCTCAGTTATGCTATGTTACTAAAGTACTTAATTAAAAATGCATGTGTTTTTTCAAATTTTAAAAATAACATTTTTATTTAAAAATTGTAGAAAATGCAGGAAGAGATAAAAAAGGTAATAAAAATCACTCATTTCCCACAGAGATGATCACTATTATATTTAATTATAAATCATTCCATTCTTGGCAACTCTACTTTTTTAGAATTTGCCTAACATGCCTTTCTTTATCAGTTTATTTTCAACCTTTCAGTGCCACTTATTGTACCTCCCTAATAAGCAACTTACAACTGGACTTTAATTTTGATACAGTTTGTGAGTCTATATCTTCAAAAAGGCAATCTAAATCCTTTGCATTTCTTGTGGTAATAGATACTTAAACATTTTTTAGTGTCTTTGTTTTCTGTTTAGCATTTTCCCCGTCTTTCTTGTTGTTAGATGAATTATTTGATTTATCTCCCCTGCACATTTTCTCCCATTTACTTGATTTGTAGCTCACATTCTACCTCAATTCTTGGAATATTTACCCTAAAATATTCGACATGCATACTAAACTATAGATTATCTTAACACAGTGTATAGTTGATGAAAAGGCCTATCCTGTTCTTAAATACAACAGTAATCCTGGAACCTAAACACCTCTTTCCCCTGTTTCATGTTACTATCATCAAGAATTTCATTATGATTGGAAACTCTCCAAAATGAGTTATTTTTGATTTAGATTTACCAAGACGGGTTACTAATTTCTTTGCTTGCTATTAGTTCTTGTATCTCATTCATTCCTGTGGGATTCATTTTTCTTCTGGTTGAATCCTTGTGTAGTTTTCTTCAGAGGGATGTGTGCTCAGTAAGCTCTTAGTTTTTATATCTTTGGCAGGTTTCTTTTGTTTGAACTATTAGGTGGTTGTTTAGCTGGGTATGGAATTCTAGGTTATTTTATTTTTTCTTAGTATTTTGAAGTTACTGTTACTGTCTTTGTGCACCTATTGTTGCTGCTGATAGTACTTGTATTGATCTGATTGTTTGTCCTTTGAAAGTAGTTGGTCTTCTTTCTTGCAGCTTTCACAATTGTTTATCCATTTTCTTGGTGTTCTATAGTTTCAGTACAGCTTTTTAGTTGTGGCTTTGGTTTTATTTAGTCTAGGAGTTGATGAACTCTTTGAATGTATGCATTCATATCTTTCTTCCGTTCTGGAGACTTTTAAAAGTATCTTTCTTTGTTGTCTTGTAGTCTCTTTTTCTCAGATGACTATCATATGGTGGGGTTTTTCATTCTCTTTGCTCTGTTTCAATTTCTCTTTCATACTTTCTATATTTTTAGCTTTCTGTGACACATTCTAGTTTATTTCCTTAGATCTACCTTCCAGTTTACTAAATTGTCTTTCTCCTTGGCTTATGTGATCTTTAACACATCATTGTTTTGTTCCCCATTGATATACTTTTAATTCCAGAATTCTTCTTTAAATTTTTCACTTCTTGTAATACCCTGTTTTTGCCACATGGAATCTATATTTTTTTATCTGCTTGACAGTCATAAATATTTACTTCAAATTTTAAAAAATTACTTTAGTATCTTAAGTTTTTTGATGACCTTTTGTTGGATTTGCAAACTTGCATAGCATTGGGTTTCTTTGCATTCTTTGCAGTCTTTTCCTTGGGGTTTATCAATAGTGATTATATTTTTTATAGGCTATGTGCTGCATTGTAGAAGCATCCTAATGGGGCAGTTTTGTGCTTTACTTTACCATGGATGTATGGGTTCTCTACCTTTGGACCACTTTTTATATTAATTTGTGAGTTTGGAGTTTCCTTATGGCTCAAAGAATTTTACACAGTGCTTGCATACCTTACAGGGTAGGGAGTTAAGATTGTGATGGTTGACTCTGCTTCCTGTCCATACCTGGAAGCAAACCTTGTCTCTAGGCTGTGGGGAGTTTTTTGTTGCAGTTTGCCCCCTAGTCTAGCTTTATGGCGGAAGCTCAGGACTTAAAATCTTGACTTTCTGTGTCAGTGACCAAATCTAAATCCACTTCCTCCTGAGGGCACAGTGGCTTGTTTTTCTGCCTCTTAGAAATGTGTTTTTCTTATTTGCAAGTCTAGCTGCATACTTGAAAATTTTTCTTCAAATTTTATCTAGAATTGTGTTTGAAGTGGGAGGAGAGACTTCACACTTCACTTCACACTTCAATCTGCTATCTTGGCTGGAATGGCCTTTCTTTTTTATCTTTTCTTTTTATACAGTTGGGATTCTACTCTATATAACCTTTTATTAATTCATTTTTTACCTCTAAGAATTTATCATGAGCCTTTAGCCATTATTTATCTTGAAAACCATGACTCTTTAGTAGTTACTTTCCACAGAAAAGTATCTAGGTACTTCTTGTTGTTGCATATTAAGTTGTTTCTAATTTTCTTTGCAATTGTAAATTATGCTTCCATGAACATCTTTATGTATATATCTTTGTAGGTGTCTCTGCCAGGGCTACTTTATTAGAGGTGGAAGAATTACTGTCTATAAGGATAGGATCTTAACAATTGGAATGTTTAAAGAGGAATGGGAAGTATAATAGATATAACACAAAATTCTGAGCTTTAGGAAAAAACACAATAAAATGGTAAGAGGAAGAGAAAAGTACAATGGGCTAGAAGTTTTTGCCATTATAAACTTCAGATCTCTGTTGGTTTAGTTCATTTAGAAAACAGATCTTTGTGACATTATGTTGAATATTGGACCTGATGGGGTGGGATGAGGGATAAAAACAAGGTGGTTTCTGTTCTTTAGAAGAATGTAGGCAAACTCTTAATGGGGATAAATAGAACTACAAGGAACTCTAATAAAATGGTGGACCTAAGCAAGTGATATGCTGAAGAGTACAAACTGGAGAATGCTGTGAGATCTCAGAAGGATCTACCCAATCCATTTGGAGGAGCGGACCATATCTGTCTAATAATTTATGACCCTTAAAATGATGAGAAGAAAGTTTGAGCAACAGATGAACGTGTGGTTATAGGAGGAATAGTTATAATTAGTTAATAATTTTGTATGTATAATTATCCCACTAAACATTTCTTTGTGTGAGTGAATTGCCTCTTAACAGTGCTCACTCCTGGTCCAAGTACTTCGTCACCGTGTCACCAGTCAGAGCAACACTGCCAGGTCTGTTTTTGAGCTTCCTTATAGCAGTCACATTATAACCCTCATCTCAACTTCCTCCTTCTCACTAGAAACTCATGGTCTGGTTTTCCACCACCCTCACACATGGCTGTGTGTTGCAAGAGGAAGCTAGGCCCATTCCTGCTCTATGGTTCCAGTTAATGCAAGGTGGTCATAGAGCATTCTCCTTGCCAATGACTGGGTTAGGCACACACAGGTGGTACACAAGAGGGAAATCTTGCTGGGGACTTTCTTGAAAAGATGTGTCCATGTTTACAAGGGAAAAAAGATGAGATGATTCTTCTTTCAGTGGCCGCTGTTGGGGTCTGGATGTTGTATTTGGAACTACTCCCATCATCCTGCCGTCAGCCTTTGGATGAGGTCAGACAAGGGAGAAGGCAAAACTAGGAGGGAGGGAAACTGAAGGATGTCCTACTTAATGCTGTCGTGCTAAATGCCCATATGATTTGTGTTTTCTATTATCTGAAGCAAAAATCTTCCTAACAAATACAGGAAGTAAGATGGGAAGACTTTAGAGTTGTCCTCTGGGACTCTTGTCACCTTGGACAGTCCCTGCAGCCCACTAAAGTGGCTTGCGTAGGGATGCAGACAAGATCCTAGGTGACTCGGGCTGCCTTTCAGTTTGTTGCCTTTGGACAGTTAACAGAATAATTGGATGTTTGTATACCTCATTGTGTGTTTCCACCCCTTTTTTTCTAGCCTAAGAGTAGGCTCTTCCAGTTGATTTTTGAATGCCTTAAAACCAAGAGAACTATTGATGCTGCACAGAATGGATGCAGCTATTTCCTATTCAATTCCTTTGCCATGAGAAGTAGGAAAAAACTACACAAAGAAAATTAGTTTCGGCCAAACACAATGAAAAGTAAAAATTTGGCACTTTCAAATGTGATGAGGTAACTTGTATTCATTGTGTCCTTTGTACCTTTGCTGTGTCTTGATCATAGTTTGTCATTTTGAAACTTTTTCAAGCATTGAAACTCTTCTTATTTCCAACTAACTTCCAAACGGTCAACACCACCTCCCCTGACAAACAAGAAGTTGCAATATATTGATTTTATGAGTTCAAATTTATAATTGGTGATTATGGGTGACAGTTGCAGTTTGAGGTCACCTTGAGCAGGTGACTTGGTTTTAGGTTCCTCTGTCGAGAGAATTCTGATTCACGCCGCCAATTAGTCAGAAATTTATGGATTTGGTTTGTTGGCTTGTTGAAGCAGCTTGCTTTGCAGTCTCTAGGTCTGAGATCAGGACGGTAAGAAATGCTTCATTCAGTTTTTGTAAGAGCAAATTAACCTGGTTGCACAAGTTAATGTATTGAAAGTTTCAGATGTATTACGATTGGTGTATAATATTCTTGTGTGTCCATGTTTTTAAATACTCATTTTATTTTTTTTATTTTTTTGAGTTCATTTGAGAGAAAGCAAGAGCTGAAAGGGCAGAGAGAGAGGGAGAGAGAAAGAATCACAAGCAGACTCCACACCATCAGCGCAGACCCCTATAGGCAGCTCAAACTACGAGTCTTGAGATCATGACCTGAGCCAACATCTAGAGTCGGATGCTTAACTGACTGAGCCACCCAGGTGCTCCTTAAATAGTCATTTAAAAAATTCATGCTATTTAAATGAAGAAATTAAAATGACATCCTTTTTGTACCCCTGAAATACCCCAGCACAGCTTGAATTTGAAGACCACTGCTTTTTAAAATTATTTTTTACAATATTTCTCCCACCATGTTGCAGTTACTTAGTGAACTGCCTCTCTTGAGCTGTTTGAAGGCGGGAAAGCTTGTATCTCATTTATGTCTGTATTCCTAAATTTTGGCACCCAGTTTTTACACAGTCATCCCCTCCTTAGGCCAGCTGAGGGCTTCCCCAGGCACTGTTCCTCCTCCCCACAGCACAGTGTGTATTGTATAATGGACATGTGGAATGGATCGTATTACATCCCAGCAAACATTTCTCTACTATGATCTCTGTTTATAAAAGACCCAATTAGGGGCACCTGGGTGGCGCAGTCAGTTAAGCGTCCAACTCTTGATCCCAGCTCAGGTCATGATCTCACAGTTCATGACTTTGAGCCACACATCAGGCTCTGTGCTGATGGCGTGGAGCCTGCTTGGGATTCTGTCTCTGCTTCTCTCTGCCCTCCCCCCCCCCCCCCCCTTGTACATGCTCTTTCTCTCTGTCTCTCTGAAAATGGATAAACTTAAAAATAAAAAAAATAAATAAAAGACCATATTAGGGGTTGATGTTACTGAAGCTTCTCTTACAGTATATGTATGCACATCCATTTGTGGGAACTTCGGTTGCTCTTTTTCCTGCCTAAGATAAATTGATGCTCGAGGTAGAAATTGAGAAAATATACAAAATGACATGGAAATGACATAGAAAGTACAAAAAATAGTGAGACATTTGCATTCCTTCCAGTCTTTCTTCTTTGTGTGCATTAGCTACAGAAGTGATGTCTGCATCCTGTTTTTTTTCACTAACATATTATGGACATTTCTCCACACCATTAAGAAGTTTTCATTAACCTAATTTTAATTGCTTTGTGAATGATTCCATCTTGTGCAAGTCCCATGGTTTACTTAACCCATTATTTACTCTTTCTAATCTGCTTTTATAAATTATGTATTAATGCTATGATACTCTTACATATAATGTATCAACTGTGCAAAGATTTGTTTAGGATAAATTCCTCAAGAACAAACACAAGACTGTATCAAAGATACAAACATTTTCAAGGGTCTTGTTATGTTTTTGCTCTAGATAAATTTGTAAATGGACCCATGCTATTGGAGAAGGAGAAATCGTAACCTGATTGCAGTTGGGTAATTGTTAATGCCTCAGAAAATGAACTCTTCTGTTAAGAAGTGTAGACTTGAGATGACAGTAGAAGTAACAGCTAAGTTTGATTTGTCAAATTGAGCAGATAACAGAACCAGGCCACCATGCTATTGAAGAGAATTGGCTTTCTCTGTTGAGTCTCAGTTTCTCAGGGATACTACTCTCTCAGGGCTTTTTGTAGCCCTGGTTCGTGATGGATTTGCATATCCTAAGTTTGATTTGCATCTGATGTGCCCCCCCCACCCCATCCCCCAAAAGAGCAAGGGACAGAGAACCTGGTTAGAGATGTAATGTACTCCACTTAAGAGCCAGCACCCATTTCCTTTATCACAGGCTGACCTTGGCTTCTGGCGGAGCAATACAGTCTGGGTTTCTCTTCTCGATTTTGCATTAACAAAGCTTTTTAAGGCTTCCATGTGCAGAAAGGTTTGATACAGTGGGAACATTATTTTGTTTCAGGGAAAGGATAATATGTGTAAGGGGATACACTGAAACTGAATTCTTATATATTTTAAAAATTTAACATATTTACAGAAGTGATTTGGGGTTTAGAAAAAAAAATGACAGATAATTTGAAATTCATACATTATTATTTGATTTAAAGTCACCTCTTTCTTGATCTAGATGATACCAGTGTAATTCTAAGAGAAACATCCCAGGAGTTTGAATGAGACTTTTTTTTTTTTTTTTTGAATGTAAAGAAACGGCACTGTTTTTTTTCTTTAAAACCAAATTGGCTTTTCACAGTAGCAGACCTGCAGCTGTTAACTAATCCCATAACGAGCAGTATTTACCCACACATTTTCCAAATTAAATGTGGGTATATGCAAGCCTGGCTTCAGATTTTATAATACAGACACTTTACCTGCTAAGGAAAAAAAATTTAAACCCAAATTACCCCGAGGACTAGAAGCACTGATGGGGAAGTGAGAATAAAAAAAGCCAGTGGGGGCGGGGGGGTGTATGTGACTTTGTAGAATGCCCACTTAGGGCGGGGGTGGGGGGGTGTTTGCAGAGATGGTTGACCAATAATGCAAGTACCTGAGCATTGCTTAGCAGACGTGATCAGTTCCCCGAACAATTCATGCTTACCTTATTAGGACCTGGGTATTAAGGACTGCCATTCAGGCAAGACCTGGTTATCGTTTTATCCTAGAAGGCATTAGAACTTTTTCCCCCCAGAATTATTGTGTAATTTCTATTGGCCCTTCTCTTTAAAATTCTTTTTCAGATAGTGAAATGACGTTTTTATGACTTAGTTTAATTTGGATTTAGTGCAATACAGTTTTTGAAAACAAATTAATCCTGTACTGAGCTAAAACTTAGGCTTGCCAGAATGGCTGATCGTTGGATCTCCCCCTAGCCTGCAAAATTTTTTGAGAATCCCATTAAATTTTATTCTGGAGTCCCTCAGCAGCCAAATGTATTGTTTCCATGGATACAATTAATGGGGAAAGCAATTTTATAAGACTGATGTAAAAAATGAGCACTTCATCAGCCCCCCTGCTGGTCGCATTTAGAGACTGGAGGAAGGAAATCTGCTTTTGTGGGCTTGGCAGAAGGTCTGTGGTGTAAAGGGGGCAAAACAATGAAAGCAGAAGTCAAAAGTGTCTTTTTAAGTGTAAGGAATTCCCCCTGAAGACTTTATTAGGAGTTGGACAATGCCACTAAATTGTGCCACTTTTTTACACGCTTTGTATTTATAGAATCTACTCTAGATAACCTTAAAACACACACACACACACACACACACACACACACACACACACACACACCATTTCTTAATACGGATATCCCTCCCCTTTTCATTGCTGGAACAGGTTTTAGGGGATGTGGCACAGGATAGGTAGAGAAGAACGAAAGCCTCGATGAAATAGAGGATTCATTACCTCTTTACTGTTGCTAATTTTCACCACAACATTTAAGTTTGAGGTGTTAGGACTCAATCATCAAAATTTTTCTTGATGAGCATTTTTATTTTCTGAAATACATTCAACGAGGTGAAATCAGTATCGCCTTATCTCATTTTCCAGAATATTAAAGGGAAAATCAGAAAACCACAATGCAGGATCCTAAGTACCAAAGAGTACTTTCACTAGCCCAGAGCGGAAACCTAGAGGGACTTCTTGAAGAATTTCGGGCCCCACTGTACAATGGCCACATGGCATATGAATGACTATGAAATTTTTGGGCCAGGGTGGGGGGAGTGGTGGTGGTCTACTCTAATTGGGGGAAGAAAGGAGACTGGAACAGTTCTGTGTTCCCTTTAATATTGCTGTGCAGATTGTGGCAAAATGTTGCCTCTTTCCTGTTTTCCTGTGGCTGGAAATATGGGATAAGTCAACTTAAAAAAAAAAAAAAGAATGTGGACAAGTATATTTTAGGATGAATAAATGCAATTTAATTGGTTGCAAGTAAATACATTGAAGAACCGATTTGTTTATATTTTCAATACCACAGTTATGCTAGGTTTTTTTGTTGGTTTTTTTTTTTTTTTTTGAGTTTGCTCAAAAGGGGGCTGCGACAAAGATGTTTTCCCCTGCAGAGGGCAGTGTGCCTCTACAAAACACACCCGACCTCGGCAGCGTTTGAGCGTAGAGAACAAGTATGTACAATTATTTTCTAAGCTGTAAATGTAAATAATTCTTTTTCTTTCAGATGAGGCTATGGGAAAAAAAATCTTCTATATTAGAAAATTATAGATTGTGTAGAGCTCTATTCGTGTGTTTTCTTCTTGCTTCTTTATGTATTGTTTTGCTGACCAGCTTTTTAAGATTGAAGACATTTTTGAATAAGCATTGAACAAGAGATAACAAATAAAGTCCCAAAAGGAGGGGGAAAATGGTAATAAGGAAAATAAGAGAAACATCAGGCTGGGTCGTAGATTAAAAATGTATTTATAGTAAGAATTTGAGGTCCTACAAATTGGACCACAGATGCAGTCAAAGTAAAATATATCCACCTTAGGTATATATTTTGTAAATACGGAAAATAATTTTAGTTTAAGGAGGTTTCTATCTGCTGCTGGAGATACTTAATCTGAAAAGTGTGAGAAAATAGGTATTTCTTTCTGTGATATTTCTCTCCTGTTTGATGTACCTCTCCAAGAGAGGAATGGATTAAATAGAGGCAGTATTCCAGAAGAGAATCGGAACCTTTCGAGAAGAGGACACAGAAATGTGTGTAACTGATGCACAGATAAATACGAGGCAACAGAATTCCCAAACAGTTTAATGGCAGGCTTCCTGCACTTTAAAGGAGAGGTTTCACTTTATGTTGACCGGGAGAAAAGTGCTTGGAGACACTGTGAAAGCTGAGTTTAACGGGGGTGTGAGGCATCATGAAGCTGCGAACGATCATTTCAGTGGATCGGCTTCAACGGGGAAAAGAAACCACCTTCCTGGGGTAGATATTTGTAAACACTGAAAAAAAGATTTACATAGTTTTTGTTTATTGAAAAACATAAAAAAGAAATGGGTAAAACACTCCTTAAAAACACAATAACTAATACAGAGAAAAATGCTAAGAAACTTATGTCTTGGGAATATTACAGGTATCTGCAGCTTCCACCGATTTTCACGTTGTGAATGCAAGATTGGGAATACCTTTGAGAATTTCTCTTCTGCTGCTTGCCTGTTTACTTGCCAGCGTGTTCTCGGTTCCTTTTCTAAAGCTGTTTGAAAATGTGATTTCGTGTTGAGCTGCTTTTGTGAAGGGCAATTTATTTGTTCTCTTCTCACCACATATGTTTTTATTAATGTGCAATTACTATATAGCAAGATAACGCCAGCGCAAAATTGGTCTCTAAATGAAGAGGAGGGACTGTATGTGGTCTAATTTTTGGAACTTCTATTTTGGGAGCCGGCTCTCAAATCATGCAGCTTTGTAGTCTGGATTTATGACGGCTGCGGTGGAGCCAGGTGGAGCAAAGGCTGCAGAATGGCAGGACGATTACTGGACGGCAAGATCACGGAGGAGTCTTGTCAGTTCCCAACGCGAAATTTAATCAGGTTACATAGACAGTGACGTGATCTATCTTGTTAGCCTGTTCTGAACTATTTGGAAAACATAAATTACAAACCTTTCAAAATTTAAAACACAGGGAGATTCACAACTGTCATAGCTTGTCGTCCAGATGTGCATGTGGCTGCCATGAATTTTTTTATTGGTGAGTCTCTTGTAATCAAGTGGCCCATTCTGTGGCATAGTGATATCGCACATACACTCATGGTTGTGAGTTTCAACCATTTAGAAGGAATTGTACTGTGGCAAGTTTATTATAATCAAATAGTCTATTCTCTGTTGTATTGACATTGTTCTGTCTTGTCATAGCTGCGAAGGCCAACCTGTAACTCTTCTTTTCTGGAAGTACAGAACAAGTACAAAATGTTTGCATACCTCCTACCAGCTCATCTTGGAGGGGTATTTCTCCCTGTGCTGTCATGAACAGCTGGGCTTAGAGCCTCTAATCTAAACAAATTTTCAAAGTTACTTACATTGGGTCCTTTTATTTTAAAAGAACATAACTTAAAACTCACTGACTATTAAAAATTAAAATAAATAAGATAACAAAGTGTACAAAGTACTATTGAGCCTGACGGATGTTTAAAGAGTTGCAACATTGTATGGATCAGTTATTTTTCACTAAAAGAATTAAGGCTTTGAACTTGTGAAATTGGTGTGTTTTGTGGCACCACTAATGGTACAACTTAGCAGAATGATGCTCTCTCTCTTCACTTGCACAAACAGACATAGGTATAAAATCTGTAACACCGTTTTCTACAAAAAATAGGCCTACTTTCTTCCATGGCTAGCTATTTCTAAATTAGCAATTTCTAAATTAGCACCCTTGCCAAGATATGTTAACTTTTACAGTCTTTCAGGAGCATCCTGTCCTGTCCAGAATCCACACAGATTTGCCTTGTTTCCCCAGCACCTCGGGAGCACTGCTTATAGAGAAAAGGATTGGTGGCTTTTATGTGGCTTGAAAATTTTAAATAATATTCCATCTTGTATCTCTATTGCTCTTAAGTGATTTTAAAAAAGATGGTCTCAGAATCTTAAGTATACATTGAAATTATGAAAAAAGCATGCTAATTTTTTTTCATCCACTCCAGAACAAGTCATTTTAACTAACTTTCACATTTGATTTGAAAAGCAGAAGCATCCAACACTCTGGTCACCCCTGTGTCTTGACTCTGCATTGTACTGCCTCTTCCTGCCACCTTCCACAGCCGAGAGCAAAAAAAGAAACCACGGTGCGAACCTTGATTTTTCAGCCATTCTGTATCTTTGTTGCTGTTAGACTCTTAATTCTGCTTGAGTGTATAATATTTGCGTTTGCTCTTATTACAGCAAAAGAAATTCCTTGGAAAACTTACTCACTTTCTCCCCATGCCTTTCATTTGCAGATGAAAGGCAAATGCAGATTTAAAAAAAATAAATAAATACGATGTGGTTAGGACCATTCATCACACTCCCTGTCTGCTGGGTCTTTGTTTCTGTTTCATGCTGCGTGCATCACATTACATTTCTGAACCTGTTGTGAATTTTTTTTTTAAAGCATTCTTCTTTTGTAGTTTATTAAAATAAAAATATTTTCAGTCAGCAGAAATCCCATTGGTTCTTCTGGCAATCTTGCCCCACAGGCCTTTGCAGGACAAGAACAGATTGTCTGGGGCCTAATTCTGAGCATTGTTTTTATGAGGAAATCAAAAGTATAATTGTTAAAACCCGGTGTGTCCTTTTATGTCTGAAAAGGAGAATTAAATTGCTGGTGGCAAAGCAACAGGGGATAGAGAGAGTGGATGTGAGGCACGCCCTCTGGAATTGGGGGTTTGTTGTTGAAAGTAAAGGGACAATGCGCTTCAGAGTGTACCCAAGTGAGTGAGCATTTCCCAGGTAGATCGTGGGACCCACCGAGTACAATGTGATGGGAATCGAAAAGGAATAACCAATGGAATGGTCTCTCTGGTCTTTCTGTTTGCTGCTGTCAGTTTCTTTCTTAAAATTCCCAATTTACAAATGATGGAGAAACCGTTCTGATTCAAACTTAGAAGATGGGCTGGTAGATACCTCCCAACTTTGGCTCTTTCTAGGATAAAAATCTTGATATTCTTGCGGCCTTTTTACTTAGACATGGGCTTTTTCAGCAGAATTGATAACAGGGGTCCTCTAGTTCTCCAACCTGTGCTTTCATTTTTTAATTCTCCTCAGAAATAGCTTGAAATTTTGATTTTGTTTGAGCTAATTCCACTTTCCGGATCTGATCACTAAATGATGTGTTTTGATTTGTGACTTGGGGCATATCGGTTCTAGGTTCTTAAATTTAGTGAAGTTCTAAGAACACCCCAGGGGTCTTTAATTGGAATATGCAGGCAGTTGTGAATTTTGGCAAATGACGTTCAGCGTGTCTGCGCATTTTAGGGTTCACATGGAAGACAAAAAATTGTTTGAAAATGATCTGTGTTCTGAATTTAATTGGCATGTAACAAAAGAAATTAAAAAAGGGTGCAGTGAATCCTGACAGAACCTCAGTGGTGTGCTGTGGTGAATAAATGGTTAAAATATACACTCATTGGAGTATGAAGGCAGTTCCTCTTGGCTGTCAGATAGTTTGACCAGTGTCAGGCTATCCTGACGCGTGCAGCATACCTTCATTGCACCATAAATAAAACAGACAAATTACTTTTTTTTTTTCCCTAGGATGGAATAAGCACCATGAGAGGGGAGGGAAAAGGATTAACAGGGGTGGGAGGGGTGATTTGGAGGGTCTGCGGGAGGTTGGGGGGAGTAGTGAAGAATTAGAAGAGAAAGGAAAAAAGAGCGATCCTTTCAGCCCCTCTATGAATCTTGGAATGGCAGCGGAGAACAATGAGAAAACCAGGCAATTACCTAGAATCCTGTTCCCTTATCCAGACATAGAAAATATATTCTTGCACCAGCCTTCCTTCCATCCCCCACTCGCCACCCGCCTCCTCCTGTTCCCCGTCTATCTAATTCAGTTCTTTAGTGGAAGGCCCAGCAGATATAACAAAGGGAGAAGGGTTTCCAAAGGTGGGATACTCGGGTGTCGAGGACCCAGCCTTCCAGGGATGCTGTGGGAAACGTTTCTTTATATTCTGTGCCTTTAGACGTTTTGGTAACCTCTCACTGCTGCAGCTTCAGAAATTATCAGGAAGGTATTTTATAGGCTAAACTCTTTCCCTGATTCTCCGAAAATCAAGTGGTCAGGGTGCTCAAGCATCTGGTAAATGCACCAAGCCAACATAACCCTCCAGTGTTTGGAAATCCCATCCCAAGGTGGGACTAGGAATTCTGGGTCCTGAAACCAGTTTACCCACAAACCTTCTGGAATGCCCCTCAGAAGTTCTGCTTTATTTCTTAAGTTTTAAATATTGCTGTGCTGTAAGAGGCTGGCCCTTGCCCAAATTTTCCCTCCGATTAGGCACTGCTGGAGAGAGATACTGGCAGCATTAGTGATTTGACAGGTTCTGCCACAGTGACTGCGGGAGACTGCCCCTCCTTCAGTCCTGTGCTCCCTATCACCTGGCCAAAGCACACATATGGAAGGATGAGCTCTAAATGACTGCTCCCTCTCTGGCCTTTAAGGTGAGAATGTGTGCATCCCATTGTCTGCTGAACAGGCGCATTTGGTTAACGATCTATTGAAGAGTGACATTTGACTGAGAATGTGTGTCTGAGCTCCTGTCATTTATATCCCAAGATGGCAAGAGTGGACCTACGTACAATTTCCTGTGCCCTCCATCTACCACCTCCCACAACCAGTAAGAATTACTTTGTGTTGTCTTGAATGGTGATGGTTTCTGATGCACCATCTACACTTCTTGTCATGACTGGTAGTTCATAAAGCGAGTCAGCTGCCTGGAGTTAGGGTGTGGTTGGCAGCTGCTTACAAAAATTCCTCTCTGTACTCACTACAGTAGCTGTGCAACCACTATAAAAAGTGGAATCCCCAGGCTTTCCCATGGCAACGCTTACTCAAGATAGTGCTTGAAAGAGACATCAGTTTTTTTCTTGGAAAAGCAATTAGCAAAATCTCAGAGGCCAGGAGATTGCCAAGACCACCTCCCTACATTAGCCAAACAATACTTGTTGGCATTTACTGGCTTATTTAACCTCACCCTTTAAGTCAATAGAGTTGCTGGAAATGCCATTGTTTCCAGTGGAGTGATGGTGTTTGGTTTCAAAGTGGATGCAAAGTGCTTTGACATCTACTGTGCCTTAAAGCGTGATTTACATCTTACGCAGTTGCCGCTGTATTTATTTTACAACTTGGTTGTGATTCTGGAGTGGCTGGAACCCCAGTTTCGACTTCTCTGTATCATCCTGTGGGATCTGAAGGTTGGCAATTGGAATCCAGGGGTTAAGATGCCATTTTTACCTCTTGCCTGGTGTGATGTCAAGGAGACTTGATGTCTTCTTACCTTAGGTTGAGACTCGACTTGCTAGGGGACAAAATTCATTAGCGTTCTTGTGAAGTTTAAGAAAATGAAAATGTATTCTATCACTTGGTAACCTACCAGATGCCTAGAAATGTTAGTTACAATTACTCCAGTTAGTTATTATCGATATTTGTTGATGGAGGCCTCAGTTATGTAAAGATAAGCCTAGACTAGACAACTATTTTCTTAAGGAAGTTACAGTGTTGAGGACAAACTCCTAAAAATGAAGGTGCTTCTGGGTTAAGACTACAAAACATATTGGAAGATGACATTATTCAACTTAAAAAAAAAAGTATCGCCTGAAACAGCTTTAAATTGCCAGATAGAGCTTTTTCTCTTTTTCCATAGAAATCACATCTGAATTTAACATAAGTTCCAAAACTCAGTGCTGAGACGAAACAGAAAATAATCCAATTAATGAATCCCTCATGCAATTTCTACGTTTATATAGCAGATTCATCATTTAAAAAACCAAAAACCACCCCTGATATTCTTCACTAGTGATTTTTTTCATATGTACACCAATTTAATTAGACCCCTTAACTGCTATGAGCATGTCTTCCTGAGATGTATCTAATATCGACCATTACAGATACTTCTTTATTAGGTAAGGTCACCTGATTTCTCCAAATTTAATTTCTATAAACTTTGTGTTGTAAGAAAGTGTTACTGCATTTGAGTTTTTCAGTGTCAAGATAATTGTTTCCAACTTCACTGATTTTTGTTTTAATTACCACAAACGAATTCATTCATCATAATGTAATCGCCTTCACTCCCCACATTGACACTGGGGGCCAGTTGCACATGTGGTATGATGAATCCAAGGAGAGCTCACAGAGCTGGTCAGAATCGCTTTTACTTACCAATCTGATGTATGAGTAAGAGTGTATGAAACCCAGAGAAAGTCTTCAAGTCCCACAGAATGAAGCACAAAACCTCTTCTGGGGGATGGCACTGAAACAGCTCACCCCTGTTTGTTTTGCTAGTGATGGGAGATGCCCCGGGAGGATTCGAGCCCACCTGACACCGTTCACGTCCTTACTTGGGTGAATTAAAATGACTATAAAACACTTAATTGAGTGAATAATTTAAAATATTATCTAAAGCAATAACCCCATCTTTAAACTATCTTTACTTTTAAAAGCATGCTATTTAACAAATCAAAGTTTTATTTGAAAGAATGGCTTTAACTTGGGGAGAAGTGTAGAAACAGAAGCAAAGAGTTAAGGAAACTGTGTCGTTTAAATTGACATTAACTCTTTTTAAGATGCTCCTTGGATGTTGAGATTTGTTTTTTAAATGTTGGAGGATGACAAGTGATTCTAGAGGGACATCGAAGGACAGAGGATGTTATATCATATTAAGATCACAGTTTGGTGAATCTGTGCAAGGCTTTTCCTTAATCTAATGTAAAGGTTTGTAAGAACCTGTCATCTCACTGCTTGTTGGCTGTGTTGTACATAATACCCTTCAGCATCATTGATACCAACCTCGATGGCATTATTATTGCTATTTACAGTTGTGTGCTAGTAATGTTAAACCTGAATGGGATTAATAAAATAAATTAAGTGATAAAGATTTTAACGTTATTAACAATCAGTAATACTTCTTGACAGCAGAAGAAAAGAAATAGCATGCCATTAGCCAGTCTAGATGGACTCTACAGTCTGTAAACACCAAGATTCCTGGTAATTCATGTTGATAAAGCTTGCTTTCTTCAGGTGGCTTTTCCTCCACCTTCATAATCTTTCCCACTTTCTCTTCTTGCCTCTCTTCTGTCTCTCCTTTTCCCTTTCCTTCTCTTTGTCATTTCTCTGTGCATGAAGATATATTCTTCATGATCTCTCATCTTTACTGCTTTGTGGTTATTCTGCTATTATTGTCTGGAAATTGACCACTGCCTCGCAGTCGTGTGTGTGTGTGTGTGTGTGTGTGTGTGTGTGTGTGACTTTTGCCTGTAAACCTGCTGGCTCAGCCTTCTTTGCTCCCAGCTCTCTTTGCCTTCCTTTACTAGTGCTTTCCTCACTCCCACAGTCTTCCAGCTTCTACCTCAACACTCTTCATCCTCCCGTAGATGCTTCCTGGGGTTCTTTTTGAAATGGATGCTAGCCTTTTGTTCTAGTCCCACTCTGAGCTGCTAGGGTCAGGCAGCTAGCAGCCTCCCTGGGGCAGTGCTATGATGAATTTTGGCATGGCCAGGCTGTTAAACAACTCCATCATGGAGTGCCAGCGTCCTCAAAGATTGAAAGGAGCTGTGATGAGCTTTTTCCAAAGGCTCCATGCAAGTTTTGAAATGCCAAAGATTCCCGTGGATACTTAAATTATGTTGTAATTTTTTGAACCACGCCTTCCCAATAAAAATGCATTTTCTTTTTCCAGGAAACATAGGTACTCTGTGATCTTATTAGTTAAGCACTCAAATTTTCCCTGGGATCCATGCTATTTGGGTTTAGTCATTTTTTTATTTAAAAATGTTCAAGTCCTGTCAACCTTTTTATTACTGATTGTCAATTATGTCTCATCTTTGCCATCATTCACATGCTTTCTTCTTTTTAGAGTCATAATTATTATAAATGACTCCCTTAAATAATTTTTAAAAACCATGGTTATTTCAGAAACATTTAGAAATTTGTTCCAATTGAGGGCAAATTTTTTTCCAGCAGGTAGAACCGTTTATTTCAGCCCAAACTGTTTACCTAGGTCTGCATGTAGGTGAGAAATGGTTTAAATGAAAATACGCTACATTCTCCTTAATGGTATCAAAAATTTATCTTTCAAAGTTACTTAATTTTTTTACATTTATACTTTTGAGTTATGTGGCCACTAAAAGAGGCAAATCGTGGTCTTTAATTTGGACTACGTAAGTAGTCAGACAAGGAAATACTGCTAAGGACCTTCTGATGTCAGTCCTAAATGAGAGAACATTTAAACTTAGTTGATGTTGGGGCACCTGGGTGGCTCATTTGGTTGGGCGACCGACCTCGGCTCAGGTCATGATCTCACAGTTTGTGAGTTTGAGCACCACGTCGGGCTCTGTGCTGACAGCTCGGAGCCTGGAGCCTGCTTCAGATTCTGTGTCTCCCTCTCTCTACCCCTCCCCTGTTCATGCTCTGTGTCTCTCTATTTCTCAACACTAAATAAACATTAAAAAAAAATTTTTTTTTAAAGTTAGTTGATGTACTGTGTGCACAAAACATAAGCATCTCACATGGCCCCACAGCAAGTCAGGTGTGTCTTTCAGCTGTGTTTCATTGTAGTGACCCATGGCTTTTCTGGAACCAAAGAATGGGGGGAAAGTACATGAAAGGTGTGTGCGTGTGTGTGTGTGTGTGTCTGCACTGAATGCAATGAGTGCTCTCAGGAAGGATAACTTTGGCTGAGTTAACAGCTCTGTACCCTCCTTCTTATCCTTTCTGGTATTCATTAAGTTAATATACTGTTGCCTGCATGGGGCACCTTCTTTGATGGTGAGTACAGTTAAATGCCTATTTAGACATGTCACACACTAACCAATGCAAGAAGGTGCATAAAGTGTGGCAGAAAGAGAGGGAGAAGGGGGAGAGGGAGAGAAGTGTTGCTATATATTTTTTAACTTAAAAATGCTTCTTCTTAACAATCCTTTGCAGCTGGCAGAGGCTAAGGTTTCTCACACTGTGAAAGGAAGTCAGACCATAAATAAGCCAGTTGAGCACACCTGGAAAGAATAAAATGCCTTTCTGGACTTTACACTGTGCTTAGAATGGATGCCAGCCTGGTGAGTGCATTCAAACGGTATGGAAGAATGTGTAAATGCCACATTAGTATAAAGCTAGGGAAATGTTTCGAGTTTTAATCTCCAGCTTTTAAACTAATGGTTTATGAGAGAAAATAAGGAAAGGCATTTTTCAAAGTTTAATACGTAGCTGTCACGTTTGGGGCAATGGACCTCTTTGAAAAAGTAGTGGCAGATTAAGATAGAAAGATGTGCATTCACAGCCAGATAGAGACTATAAGGAATGTTCCAGAAGTTCTCACTGTTTTCACCCTATGGATCCAATTCAAAGAGCAGAGATAAGCAGTCCATTCTTCATTTGATGTGCATAAAAGACCTAATGTGATCTGGTGATTATTAGCTCTTTTTACTTCATCCCCTTTTAGGACATTACATGAGATTTTAGTATTGTTGCCCTGGTCAGGTATGTGCTGGTGCCATTCTTGGGTTGGAAATTGTGGATGCTTCTGTTTAATCATTTGGTTGTCTGTACTGTCCATGAAGTCCATCCCATCTGGCTTACGCCTTTTGCAAATGTTAAGGTAGGGTAACCCACCTCCCCAGAAGCCCGGCACAGCTGAAACAAGTCAGCAAACTTACGGTTATACTGGTTTTGTCTGAAAAGCATGTATTCACAGCCTTCCTTATCTGCACAATAGGGTTCACGTCTAGGCCACGGGGATGGAAAGGAAGCACAGTATTTGCCAAACCCAGGCCTAACTGTGGGATAGACACTTCTGAGGTGAAGAGAAAAGAGTTGGTCTTGAACAACCCATTCCTAATTCTGCTTTGTCCCCAGATTCTGAAGTCCGGATATAGGAGTTAACTTTTTTGTTTGTTTAGTCGTCATTAAATTGTTACAGCTGAATGCCAACATCAAGTCAATTTTTGAATACATTTTAAAGTGTGTATGGGTCTATCAGGAAAGTAAAAGAAAGTACATCTGGGTCTAGCTGCCTAGTAGTTGCATTCTTCTCTGCTTCTCAGGTTTATGTCCTGTCACTGCTTCCTTTTAATGTCGGACATTGATTCTTTGTGTCTCTTTGGCTGGTCCACTTCATTAGCCGCCCCTGGTACAGAGGGAAACAGTGAGCAGAGGAGAGCTCCCAAGGGTCAACACAGGGCTTCCCTTTAGAGTGTATTAATATTCTTTACCCAGGTGGCCTCCTCCAAAAACATGGACTCTGCCTGCCCCTGGGAATCCAGAAAGGGATGAAAGGAAGCAAATAATTACTAAGTGCCTGTTTACTGAGTTTTGGAGTCACTGTGATTGTGTGAAAGGGTTTTCCTTGATGGCTTTCAGAACTTTTTGGGGAATACTTATCTTGTTTGGAATCTTCATGGGCTAACGTTCCTGGTGATTATTGTGTGCCAGACATTTTGTTAGACTATGACGTTAGATTATACGACTTACTGTATTTGAGGGGGAGGGGTCTGAATATTTGCCTTTTAAAAAATTTTTTTTTCAACGTTTATTTATTTTTGGGACAGAGAGAGACAGAGCATGAACGGGAGAGGGGCAGAGAGAGAGGGAGACACAGAATCGGAAACAGGCTCCGAGCCATCAGCCCAGAGCCTGACGCGGGGCTCGAACTCACAGACCGCGAGATCGTGACCTGGCTGAAGTCGGACGCTTAACCGACTGCGCCACCCAGGCGCCCCAATATTTGCCTTTTTAAAAACATGTTTATTTTTGAGTGAGAGAAGAGACAGGACGTGAGTGGGGGAGGGGGAGGGACAGAAAGAGAGAGGAGGAGACACAAATCCAGAGCAGGCTCCAGGCTCAGAGCTGTCAGCACAGAGCCCAACGCAGGGCTTGAACCCATGAACTGTGTGATCATGACCTGAGCCGATGTCAGACATTGACTGAGCCAGCCAGGAGCCCCACTATTTGCCTTTTTAAATACCAACTTAGTCCTTGTGAAAAGAAGACTAGGAAAGAAATGAAAGAGGAAAAAGGTTTATTGTTTGTTTATTCTGTGGAAAGATTAGTTGCATGTTTTGATTTTTGAGTAATGATAATTCCTGCTGATCTGAAGCAAAAAGCCAAGAAACCTTTTTACCTTCAGTATTAAAGTTTCTTGTTCCATTAAAAAAAAAAAAAAAAGAAATGTGTTGAATATGCTTACAGCAATTCTAAAAGAATAGGTATCTTAGTGGAAAGACTAAAAACTTGAGCTGGTCCTTTGCTTCAATAATAATTGAAGCCCAGGGTCCATTTTAATGCAAGTCTCTTGTAGACCAATTGCTAAGAATGCTTACCTTCTGATGGAGTTCATTATTCACAAAGTTATTATCTTTCCAAAAGCAGAAGAACTATATTTTTACTGTAATGTGCTGCTAATATTTAAAGTGCTGCTTTTCTGATATTATTGCTTAAAGTTTCCAGTGGTGTCAGTTAGACCCTCCAATCCCTGTCTTAACAGTAAGCAATAACTGAGACTATTTGATGGTTTTTCATCCATCTGGTACAATGTACCACATGATTTAAAAGCAGCAAATCTCGGTATTCAGTTTATTTATATTGCATTCTTTTTGGTTTCAGTATTTTGAGGAGAGAAGGAATGGTCAGATACTAATTTCTGAAGTGCCCAAAAACAGAGATAAAAATTAACTAGAGAAATAAATAGGCATCCCCTGCATTAATATGCATTTCTTGTATGTGTGTTCAGGTTATGTTCTCTTCTAGCAGCTATTTTCAACTCTTCTTCCTAAGACTCTTGGCTGATTTTGGAAACATACATCATCTTTCTAATTTTATGATCTATGTCTTTGCTTTTTTATATCACAACATTTGTAGTTCATCTCGTTTTTCCTTTTTGGCCCAGAATCAAATGGAGAAATCCAACACGAGAGTACAGGGGGCACTATTATTAGTTTGTAAGGAATGTCACATAACATACGTGAGTATTATATGTCCTGGTGTTAAATATAAATCTCTTTACTGGGCTTATAACTTTACTGTTAAAATTCACCTGAGGGGGACGCTCTATAGGTAAGAAATCTTAATTGAGGAGAGATTTATAAAACCAAACTTTAAAGAAAACACCAGAGAGTGTTTCTAATTTTCCTAAGGACAGATTTTATATTTGTGCTCCCTCTAGTATGGCTCTATGATTTTTAACACTATATTTGACAGGCAGTAAATCTAATTATTACTGAGCATATTAAAAAATGTATATATAACATAGGAGAGTTGGCATCTAAATATTTTGCTTTCCCATTCATAGAATATTTGTTCACAAAGTTTCACAAAGATTTTAAAATCCTTACATATCACAGTTATACCTCTAATAAACTAATTATATATGTTGATTCTACTCTGTAATTAGGTGTAATTACACTAATTGCATAAACAGATGATAATCAACCTGAAATTACTTTATAAAACAAGAACATTTACACAACAATAATGTCATTAAAAAACATAAGCCCCCAAGAATGAGACAAAGCGAGCACCACCAGGAAATTCAGTTAGGGATTAAGCGTCTAGCACGGTAGGTATAATAGGGACGCTGTCACCTTCGCATTACCCTAATGCACTCCATTCCTCTTAGATATAGTATGTTTAAATCCCGAGCTGTGAATTTCTAGGCCTTTGTGCCTTTGTCTCACCACCTTAACATTTTTAATGTAGTTTTTGTTGTGTAAATCTATATAAGTGCCATCACCCGTCAGCGGTGACATCTGATGGCATGAAGCCGACCCAGTCTGCATGTATTAGGGCTTTTTGTGTTTGTGCAGTGGAACCTCCTTAAACAAATTCCAGTTGAAGGAATAAACCTGTAAAAGGAATACATTTTCCCTGTTCTGAAACAATAGCTCGGTTTTGAATGGATGCCCGTGAAAAGAATAAATCACATAGAAGGATAAAGTTCTTTTCCTCCAAAAGGGGAGAGGAAGGTAATGATGATTTTGACCTATTGAGGAAAGAAATCTCTTGATTTATCAGTTTAATGTAGAGACCAATCTAGAACACATGCCAGGAAGCCTCCTTGAAATTATTGCAGAATTTTGGAGGATCCGAAAGGAATTCCAAGTAACGAAAACATGATCAAGAGCTCAACAGTTGCATACAAAAAACGTTGAAGCTCCCTGGGCAGGAAGATACTCGACATTCCTTACATACCTCTTGAATATTTAGTCATTCTATCGGTACTAGGCACCAGGAAACCAAATACTTGGAGTTCTGTGGTTAGAGTTAAAAATTAAGCCTCCATTAAAATACAGTGTTTACATTGGAACTGCCCTTTTGTGTTGTCTGCAAACAATAGTCTAGGAACTCTAGACCTGTTATTAGATACACTTTGGGGAGGATTTGCTGTGAATTCACAATGAATTTGGGGCTTGGGAAATGCATAGATCTCTGAGTTGTTAGCTTCTAATGCTTGTGGCATCCTGGCTATATAAAAGTTCAGTGCTCGTTATTACCTTAATTTGTAGCAGAGCAATTGAAGTATATTTAAGAGCATTTACGACTTGAGATGCCAACTCAAGTTCAACGTAAGAACTTGAAGATGCTGTATTCTGCTTTCATCAATTAAAAAATGTGGTTGACAATGTTGTAAACATAATTTTCCAAACTGCCGGCTGCTGATGAAGAGTAGACACACACACATGCTCAATAAATACTTGCTGAACAAGTACCTGAATAGGGGGAAAAATAATATTTGGTAGGTTCCTCCAAAAGAAAAGATAGAATGTAATCTGTGCTGGACTTGGTGATGTTGCTTAAATTTTTTGGTAAGACTTTATTTCTCTGATTATAAAATAACATTCACCCTAAGATTTTGGAAACTGTAAATAGGCACAAAAGAAGAAATGGAGAGCCTTTGAGGTAGGTGCTGTCTGTTTGGTCTCCAGAAATCTTCCACTCCGACCAGCAAAGGGTATAAGAATGCTATTTCCACATACCTTACCATTATTGAGTGTTTTAATGTTTAGATCTGTTAATTTTATGCACAAAGTACTACTCTAATGCATCATCCTCAGTCCTAGAAAATGACTTTTCCTTGTATTTCTGTTTCTATTTCATTCTATTGGATATACTTGGTGTTTTGACAAACATTAATATTTTTTCTGTGTTGGGAGAATTCTGCAGTGTTTTGAGTCTATTGTTGAATTGCCAACTCAGTTGAACTCATTGCCTGTTGTGAAAGTATACTGATGAAAAAAAGTGAAGCCTTGAAATTGAGGTGGAGATACAGTGAAGAATTTGAATGAATTAGCTTATAATGAACTTCCAACTCCATGAGTCTACTTTGTGGGCTGAAGGAGACTTACTGCCCTGTTCTTGCTTGAAGACTTTGGATGACCCCTTGCAAAGGGAATGCAATATTCCTTATGGCCATTCTCAACATTATACACTATCCCCAGACTTATATGCTTAAGACTGATCCTAGTGTGCCCTAGAGTATCAGTTATAGAGTGGAAACTACAGGAGTTTGCCAATTTTTATTTGCAAAAATCTGATTGTTTATGGGCAAATGGATTCTGAAGATAAAAGAACAAGGAAGGAGTATAACTTTAAACTTAACTGAATTAATTGATATGGATATGCTTACTGTAGCTTCCAGATTCAATATAGTAGCTTAAGTTTGAGTGCTCAGTGTCACGCTAGGCATTCACCTGCTCAGAAGTTAGAAATGTTGGAGTAAATTTATCATGTTTGCCTAACTCTAACCATGTCCTCTAAGAGAATTCAGAAGATACTCCCTTTATGCATTTAGAAATATATTAATGACATTATTCCAGGTCTTGGAAGAGTACTGAAGTGGCCATTCTCTATAAGCAAGTGACACTTGCGGGAGACAGCAGAGTTCCACGAATTTGTCAGCTTACGTGGATTCTGGAGCGGCAAAGTCTGAGTAGCAGCTCAGCATCAGAAACAATAGAGTAGATATGGTTATCATAATATGCATCAAATCTAGTAAGATAATAGTTTGACCAACTCTAGTGTTTGATGATGACTAGGATTAAAATAGATGGGTAGGGGGTACCTGGCTGGCTTAGTTAGAAAAGCATGTGATTCTTGATCTCGGGGTTATGAATTCAAGCCCCATGGTGGGTGTAGAGATTATGAAAAAAAATAAATAGAACTTAAAAAATACCAAAATCTGTGAGTAGCCCAATAAGTTTCTATTCAATAGAAATATCAGAAAGATTACATACTTGATGAACTGTAGCCTGACATGAACCATGGCAGTAGTCATGATCCCTTTATAAAAAGTCTGAAATCTCTACGAGTTTATAATTTAGGAACTCTCTACATGCAGGGAAGGCCAGATACCTTGACAGGGAGAAGTCTATAGTACATCTTAATTGGTATATATACATCTTTTTATCCTTTTCCAAGGGACCCAGGAAATTCACCAGAGCAACTGGGCAATCGGGCAATTGGGAGAAATGCCTAGACCTTTCAGAAAGCAGTAGATGTTAGCTCTGCACTAACACAAGTCCTTGGACTCAGAATATGATGTGGTTTTTCTGTCAGAATATGGGATTTATAGAATTCACATGATAGAGATTTGATGTGATCCACTCTGATCCTGAATGCATCACTCATTTATTTAATTCATGAATTTATTTTTGAAATATATATCATCAGGGGTGCCTGGGTGGCTCAGTTGCTTAGGCGTCCAACTTCAGCTTAGCTCATGGTCTTGGAGTTTGTGAATTTGAGCCCCCCCATTCCCATCCTCCGTCAGGCTCTGTGTTGACAGCTCAGAGCCTGGAGCCTGCTTCAGATTCTGTGTCTCCCTGTCTCTCTGCCTTTCCCCTGCTCGTACTCTTCTTTCTCTCAAAAATAAATAAACATGAAGAAAAAATAAACATGTATCATTAGCAGTAGAAGAACCCTATAATGGTTTCTGGCATATGAGAAAGGACCAAGTGGAAACCACTGGAATATGTCTTACAACCAGGAGAATAAATGAAAAGCATTACTCCATCCCTGGGGAACTGCAGAAATAAGTATCATCATAAACCACTTAAAAGGAGCAGGGATGTTAAATTGTATTACTTCCTGACGTAACTCTCTAGTATGAATAGGTCTTGAAGAATGCTGGTGAATTATCGCTTGAGCTTAGTAGGTAGGAACTTTCTTTCTTTCTTTCTTTCTTTCTTTCTTTCTTTCTTTCTTTCTTTCTTTCTTTCTTTCTTTCTTTCTTTCTTATTTATTTTGAGAGAGTGAGTATGAGTGGGGAAGGGGCAGAGAGAAAGGGATAGAGAGAGAATCTTAAGCAGGCTCCACGTCAGCATGGAGCCCAATGTGCCGCTTGAACTCACGAACTGTGAGATCATGATCTGAGCCAAAGTCAGACACTTAACTGACTGAGTTACCCATGCACCCCGGTGGTAACTTCATTTAAATAAAGTGTTGCAGATGTGGTGTTTTTACTGAAGCAAATGAATATAATCTTATCTACTGATCTTGCGAATATTTTTTCTATCTCAATGTATGTAGAACACCAATAGTATTTTTTTTACACTTGGCATGGATAGCAATATACTTTTGCTACTTTGCCTCAGAATTCTGTACATTCTCTGACCTTGAGCTGTAATTTAATGTGTAAGGACTTTCTTATTATCCCAAAGGACATCAGGCTAGGTCTTGAAATTAATGACTTTATGCTGACATAATCTGGAAAATATTAAGTAGCAGACACGTTAGGTACACATATACCAGAAAATGGGAGCCATATCCATGAAAATATAAGGCCTGAGTTGCACAGTGTAGAGGATTGCATGTAGAGGGTCTACTGGTTTGGAAGTTTTCAAGATACTTGCTGAAGTTTGAATCTTGTACCATTAAGAAAGAGACACAGAACTTAGTGGATCTCTTCATTTTGAAGGCAATGTATACCACATTTGGCTATGTTGCTTGAAGGTACTTATTAGGTGTAGCAGGTGGCCTCACCCACACCCCTCACGTATATCCCCTTATCTGTACCTCTCTCAGCACTCCAAGAAAACTTATAACTGACAGCACCTGAATTCTTTGGTCTGAGAGATTTCTGTGATTGCCAGAGCATACTTTTGTGTCCATTACTCTGTGTCTTGACAAACTGGGATGCTGTATGAAGACGGTATTGTTTCATTAGGAGAACTCTTGCTAATGCCCCTGGGATTCAGGATTAAAGCCATGCTCTCTTAGTTAACTAGTCTGTTGAGAAACTGTTGTCAAGTTGCATTAAGGCCATATAGACTAAATGTTTAAGCATGGCGTATGTAGCTATTCGACCTGAGCTACTTACGGTGCCTGCTATTTGACCTAGTCAAATATTTGGATGTGCTAAACTGCAATATAGTTTCAAGTGGAGGTGGTATATATGTGATCTAACTCAATTAGATTTTTCTCAGCTTTATACTTAGGTGTCAAGGGAAGGGTTCTGATCAATTGATTAAGAAGGAAAGAAAAATGAAGGCTTAATTGCCACTGTTGTTGCATGATAGGTTAGTACCAACATGACATGGACAGTTTTAGTTTTACAAATATACTTAGGGATAGTTTGGCCTCAGTTTATAAACTTTATCTCATCAAGGTTGACTTGAGTTATCATCATTACTGAATGCCCAGCCTGAAGACTGTAGTCCCCAATATGGTACCATGCTCAGGGGAGATTAGCCAGATACCTAACATGCTAAACTGTAATATCATGGAGCAAAAGTATTTTGAGTTTGAATTTGCTTTTTCTTGCCTGATGTGATTAGCCAGCCCCACCCTCCTTAGATCCATTAAAGGCTTTATTTTCCATCATGGTGTCCCACACCATGTAGTTACTGAATATGAACTCACTTTACATCAAAAAAAGTAGGGCAATAGGTATAGCATGTGAGATTCATGTAATCTTCCCAAAAGTGCAATGGAGTTTGTGAAATACAATTTTTAGCTTTGTATTTCCTTGAATCAAGGAAAGCATAAAGAAGAAGGGTAGGAATGGATACTAAGAGTCAATCGACCATTTTCTGAATTTGTATAAATACCCAGAATGGGGGATTGGCCCACTGAAGACTATTACAGCTTCAGTTCAGAGACTATTTGGTGAGGTTGAGGTGCTGTCATATGAGATACAATATATAGTTTGAATTAGTGATCAACATGTGATTCTGTGTCTGTCCTATTGAGAATATGTAAGTTTGGGAACCAAGGGGGAGGAAAAAATAATAATACCTCTTACAGGTTCAGCTAATGACCCACTCAAAAAAGTTTTACTTCTTGTGTCACTCAGTGTTTATTGCTGGATATAAAAATCACTTCAAGTGTATTAGGCAGAAAGGGCTTTAATGTGGGTAATTAGGTGCTTATGAAATCATTGGAAGGCTGGAAGAGTGAGTATCAGAAGTCATTTTAAGAATAATGGCTTTTAAAAAAACCTCCTGTAGCCACTATTCTGGAATTACGTAGTTGAAATGAAGAACATTGGAATGGTGAGTACTTATCAACTGTATATGGAACATTTCTCAGCTCTGGAACTCTGCTGCTTGAGAGGCTTAGTACCCAAAGAAAGATGGCTTCCTTCAGGGAAATAGCAACTATTCCATTGATTTCAGGCTGAGCCAACCCACTCAGTCATTTCAGACTTCTTGTGCCACTTGATAAATATGTAAAAGGGTTTAGGGTTGATATGGGAGATTGTTGCTGTCAACACGTTGCTGCATGGATCCCAGAGGATGCTCTGTGGTACCTTGTACCACATCTTGTACAAGTAGCATCTTGTACTGCTTCAGTGAGATACCTTAACAAAAGACTATGTTAATATCTCACATCCCCCAGGAGTGAAGGTTTAGATCATTTCACTGGGTAAAGAAACCTGGTCAGCATAGAAGCAGGGTGAAATTGGACCTGGAAGGAGGTGTGGAGGAGGGAAGTAAAATAACAGTGATAGCATCGTGCCCATTTGCAGAGAACTGTAACATCTGCCATATTTTCATATCTGTTACGATGTCTCATGTATATTTTTGTACTTGAAAAAATTCTCTTCTTTTTCCCCTATCATTTATGTGTGTGATTTATACATGTGATTTATGTGTGGGTATACACACACACACATACGTATATATGTGTATATCGGCAATTATGTATACATTATATATAGGCAATTATTTATATATATAGGCAATTATGTTAGTGATTGTATGTTAGTGATTAACTTTATGGTTTATAGGTTATTCTATAAACTATATTCTAGATTATAGAGTATTGGAAAGTGAAAGTAGTAGAGAGGATCTTGGACTTGGAACTGGATGCGTTTAACTGAAAGGTCTTTGGATTGCCCACTGTTGGAGGAGGGAAGGTGCGTTTTTAGTTTAGATTGGATGGCTGTATTAGGTTAGGCAAGAGCTCCTTGTGTGCCTAAGAGGGATTGTATGAGGAAAAAACAATGTAGGTTGATGTGGAACAGTCAAAGGGTGGTCTTTAAGGGAACATTTTTCATCCATTTTGGCCACTCAATATCTGAACCACCTCCTTTGTTTTGGGTACTCCCTCCTCCTATGAGACTTGTTGTGGATACTACCTATCTCTTTCTGGAGATGCTGAAAATACCAGTTATTTGCTTTTCTTATCCCCTTTGAGAGTCCCCTTTGACGCTCTGGCAGCAGGGGTGCAAGCACATAATACAAGCTCTAGGGGCAGCTGTCTTAGAGTGACAAGGAAGGCACACCCTCAAGGGCACCACTCTATAGGGCAGCAGCTACAGAAAGAATGCATTGCTGAGACAGTATTGGTGCGACATCATTGAGACCATCTATGCTCCTGCTTGTGTTCTTGAGTGCTCAACAAGGACAGTAGGCATGTTCCCTCTCTACTCTTCAGAGGCATGATAATTGGGAGTCTTCTTGTCTGTATTGCCCCAAATCTAGCTCTCCAGCCTTCCTGGGAATTCTGTGCACTCCCTACTATCACTTTTCTTTCTTATTCTTTTTCTTTTTAATCCTTTTCCTTTTTCTTTCTATAACCTATTCAGTGATAAGATACAAAGAGCATTGGATTTGTACACAAGAAACTGGGTTGGAAGCAGGGGTTGCTACCTAGTGACTATATGACTTGGGGTATATTTAACTTCTCAGAGCTACAGTTTTTTTTAATCTGTAAAATTGGAATAAAAATTCTGACCTCAACCATTTGGCACAAAGATCACATAAAGGTTCTTAGACCTGTGCCTGACACATCTTGTTTTTATTATTGTCTTTGTTTTTTAAAAAGCAGCACAATGGGAAGATCCAGTGTTTGAACACAGAGTAACTGTGCTGTTATTATACTTTAGGACTATATTTAATACTGTTTTCATTAAAATGTCCTGGAAAAGAATGTTTTCTTGCTCCTGAGAGTGCACAAAATAATAGAGTTATAATTTCCAATTATGAATGCCAGTGTTTTTTACTTTTCATTCAAGCATTTCCACTGCGCATAGTTCAAATTTCTGAGGGTCATCTTGGGAACTGCAGAATAGCAAAATGTGCCTTTATCTCTGATCACTGTTAGAAAGTTTAATAAAGTTGGTGAATGTATTAAGAAGTATGCCATTTGTGGTGGAAGGCATCTTGCTTATTTGTCAAATATTTTTATAAAGGCATATTAGATGTAGAAAGTAAAAATAAATTACACACCTATATACCCATCACTTAACTGAAGCCTCTTGTATAATTCTCTCCATATCCTTTCTTTGTCTTCCTTCTGGAAGTATGCATAAAAGTGTCTGGAATTACATACAACAAACTTAGCAGAAGCAGGAATCAGGTGGTGCTTTCACTTTTTTTCAGTTCTTTGTAGTTTGAGCTTTTTAGGAGTACAGTTTTTTCAATTAGGAAAATAATACACTAAAAAAGAAAAAAGACCCTATTAATTGCATTGGAGCAAAAGACACTAATGAATTAAAGAAACATGACTATAGTAGACTTGATAAATAAAAACATGAAATTTCAAAAGCACATTAGCAATAATTATCTGGGCAATTTTTAATGTGTCTGGTTTAATTGCTCTCTGTGACTTGTAGTGATTAAAAGGGTGGACTTTGGGGCCATTGGGTCTGGTTTCAAACCCAGCTCCGACACGGACTAGCTATGTGCCCTAACACGTTATGACTACCTCATGTAAACTGCTTTGTGCCTTAGTTGCCGCGTCTATAAAATGTGGATAGTTACAGAATCAATCTCAGAAGATGGTTGTGAGGATTCCATGTATAATTACCTAGGAAAGTGGTGGGATTCTGGCAAATGTAATCCATCCTAGTCACACTGACAGATGATAACGTCCTCACACTGGAGAATATCCACATTTGCTCTTTTAAAAACTGTTATTACATGGAGAGTTCTTCCTGGTCTTCTGATTTACTTACTCAGTTTTCAGCAGTTGGTACTCTGCTCTTCACTGCCTTTGTTAAAGGCATCACCCATACTTTTATTTTTTTAATCGAAATTTTGAAAAATTCATTCTTGTTCTCAAGTAGTTTCTTCTCTCTCTTATCTTTTCTTCCTTTTCTCTATTCTTGGTTTAATGATAAAATAGCCTCTTTAATGCCATTGAAACAGAAAATCAAATACCTTCTACTGTTTTCTGCATTAACATTAGGTCTGATGTCTTAGTTTTTCTTCTCTTTCAATTTGCTCTTAATCTTCATGTGTTGAGTAACTTTGCCATATTGCCCAATCCCTAAAAATTAAGATCAGTAGAGTATGTACTTATTCCCCAAACTGAGTATGCATTAAACTGACCAGAAGGCTTTATTAAAATTACAGATGCCTGTGTCTTATTCCTGGAGATTGTCATTTGGAAGATAGGTTGTAAGACCCAGGAATCCTACTTTTAAAAATAAGTATTCAATACTTTGACACCACTATTATGTATAGAACAATATTTGGGAACTGTTGACCTGGGTTATTTAGTATATGTAGCTAGTAAAACTCAAATTAGCTGGAGTTGTATATTTACTCTCTTTACTTTTTCTTGGTAGCATTCTAAGCATAGCAGTTCGTGTGTTTACTGGTAGGTGTTCCTTTACTCATCCACAAGCAGTAGACAAGAGCCAACCATCAAGCATTTCTTCTGTGAATATAAAGGTTGAATATAATGGGCTTTTTAAAAATAGTATACTATATGCATTAAAAATATATATGTATATATATTTGGATTTGAATATTTTAACTTATATATGTGTGAATATATATATATAGATTTCAATATTTTAGTTAATTTATTTTGATTCTTTACTGTTAAATAAACTAATAATTAAGACTATTAATTTGCCTTTGGGAATAGCTTTAGGTACATCTTATAAATTGCTGTAGTAGTGTTATTATTGTTACTATTTCCTAAGTGATCTGTGAGTGGTTTTACTTAGGAGACCCTAAAAAGTATTCAGGTTGTTGAAGGTTTTTGTTTTGTTTATGCTTAAAGATTTATTATACTCTAGAAAGATAATGGAGCTTGCTGCCTGTGTAATTTTTACTATTTTGATTTTATCCTGTATTTATTTTTAGGTAATATATGGTAAAATAATACGAATGTTCTGTGGATATGAAAATGTTGGCTTCATATGAGTAATCATATGTACTGTTATTTAAGTTTGACTCTTTAATCTGTTAAATTTATACTCTGACATTTCTTGAGTTTCTGGTACTTTTCCTTTATTTCTTTTAGATTTATTTTTCTATTTTGGGGCAATTTTATTCCATGTATAAAAGTTAATAGTTGTTAGAGTTATGTTATATTTTTGTATCTTGTAATATATTAATATCCTCTTTATTCATTTAATGCTTGGCCTTCATTTTTGCTTTTACTGATACTAATATAAGAACTATCACTTCGTTGTGGTTTATATTAGTCCATTATATTTTTGTTCGTCCTTTTACTTTTTAACTTTCTGTGTTACTTTGTAAATCCTGAGGCAATTTTTAAATCAAATCTAAGAATTTTTTTCCATAATAGGGGTGTTTAACTCATTTATATTGATTATAATTACTAGGATAATCCATATTGCTCTTATTTCTTTCAGAAAAAATTTCCTTTTTGAAATATATTTTTGCTGTCACTTGTCTTTTCATCCATAAACTGTGCATTCTTTGCTTCTGTTTTTGCCAGTGTTTTGGAAGTTATATATCCTGATTTTAATGTTTTAAATGATGCCTATGCTCTTTCCAAAGTATTTATTATTAATTTTTTTTCCAGTTTTCAAAGCTGACTGAAATAGTAGCGCAAAACACTAATTGGAAGAATGCTACAGAACCAGTGGGGAAGATAACAGCCTCTGAAAATTTCTGCCTCTGAAAATAGTGGTAGGAAACAACTTGAGTTTTTGTGTAGACTTGTATATAGGACTAGTTAAACCATATAGTGTATAAAAATATGTCTTTTTAAAGATCATAATGTATCTGCTCCTAGAATAGCCATCCTTTGTTGCTTTGTTTGCTGTGATTGACTAAAAATGTGGTGGAGCTAGAAAAGATTAGGGGAAAGAAAATTAATACAAAATCAGTGGAGAGGCTTCCATAGAAAGCCAAAATTTAAAATAATAGATCTATAAAAAATGAAATAAAATAATAGACTTATAGTTCCACAGACAGGACAGAATTATGAACCACAGAATGCTGCCTCAATATGAATTTGTAATTGTTTCTAACATAATGAGTTTCTTTTGAAAATGTTTTTGGTTTATTAAAACAGCCAAATCCATGCATATCTCTTTGACCTGTAATAACAGTGAGATATGGAGGTCATTGCCCCTTTTATCAGAGAGATGAAGAATGGTGGAGATCATTTTTATTATGTTACCACTTTGAACCATGCCTTGGCTGACATACTTGAATTGGAGGATAGTCTTTGGAGTTAGATGAACATGGTTCAAATGTCCACCAAATCTATCACTCTTCTTTCAGTTATATTTACTTTCTACAGTTTAGGAATTATTTATGATTTTCTTGGATGCCCAAAGCCCACATTTCTGCCTTGGGGTTGGTAAAGAATAACACAAATAAAGACCTATAACAAAAGAGAGAGAAACATTTAAAGGAGCTTACTGAAAAAGCAAGAGAAATGGAGAGCTGATTAGCAGTAGGTCTGTTGCTCACTTTGGTAAGGCTTATCCTGGGAATCTGATAGGTGATAGTCATTTCCCCAGAACTTTTCATTAAGCCAGATAAGTGAGGTTGACCTGGTGGTTTGGGGAAGCAAAAATGACTAATATAAGAAAGCGTGTCCATTGTGGGATCATAATTGACTGTGGTATTTTGTATTTGAGGATGACCCGGTGAAAGTCTTAGATTCTACAAACTTATTGGTATCTTCATTCCTCAAAGGAATATTCTACAAGAGTCCTTTGAAAAAAGAAGTTTAGAAAGCATTATGCTCATGTCAAGCATTTGGTCAGTAGCACAATATCTGTAGCCATGAGGCAATGTTACTAAGTAGATTGCATTGTCAAGTGGTGTATTCTTTAAAAAGTGTTCGTTTCCCAACAACAGTAGGTGAGGATCATCTGATGAGATGACTCTAAGTTAAAAATTAAATTAGGAACTACCTGGCCAAGGAATTCTGAATATTTGGTAAATTCATTTGAACCAATTATGTGGAGCATTTGTATATTAGTCACTGTGAAAAAAACCATTTATAAAACCTGTTCGGCAATAGTTTTTCATATTTTAGAGAAAAACGTGGAACTACTATGACCTCTCTGGAATGTAGCCCAGGAGAAGGAAAGCAGACATATGGAAGAGTTTCAGGATATTTATTCCCCATTCACAAACAACACATTTTTTTCAAGTTAAAAGTTCTGACTATGTCTGTGTGTTTTTTGGCATTCTCCACCTTTCCCTAGTAGCTGATGAGTTACATAACTTCTGTCTGCTCCAGTTCTGTATCAGAAAGGGTATAGCATGAAGATGGGATTGTGTTTCTCAGACATGGATATCAGTTCATAAGGGAAAGAGCCACATGCCAGACAGCTTTGAAGGTCAAGCTGTTTGCATTGTGTCCATTCTCTTTTTTCTTGTCCAGTTGGTGACCTGTTTATAAGAGCAAGTAGGTTATGTGGTGACTTACCATGGTGTTCTCAGGGAATGTACTGTGTTTTGTTCAGTGTTCAAGAAAGCCATTCCAGTGGAACTCGATGAGGCAGACAGAACTGTTATGTGACTGATGAGATTTTTAAAAAATTGAACTGTGATTTTTCTGGGGGCAATAATAGCAAGGGATATCTATTTCTTAAAAAGCTTGAGAGACAAAGGAGGGTTTGCAAGCAACCAAATGAACATGGATTTGAAGTGAATGAAAAGAGAGAAAACCAGAATGACTGCAAGTGTTTTGCATGTCTCGGAGCATGTGTACTTATTTATGTTCCATTGTTTGTGACATGGCATATGATGTCACCCAGTACTGGCCCCTGGAGGGAAACCTAAGTGTACCCAATGTTAACCATGGTGGGATGGACTTTGCCAAAAGTTTAAAGAGAAACACATGATTCCTGGATTGTTCTAGTATCTAATTAGATACTGAGTAGTGGGAATGTTGAATAACAAGAGCAGGAAAAAAAAAAACAACAAAACCTGGCATGTCTTTTGTTGAAATTCAATCCTCTCATTTTCCCCCCTACATTCTCTGCAAGAGTCTGAAAACTTTTCAATCACTTTTTTTAAGGATGCAGTGAATTTTATCACAATTTTGTCAATCAAAACCACATGTGCTTGCTCTATTGATGACAGAGAATAACAGAATCATATTTGTTAAGACCCAAACTCAGGTAATAAATAAGTGGGATGCAATGTGAAATCTAATGTTCTTTAAAAGAAACAATGAACATGACCGACAAATTTTATTTGGAGAGTAAAATGAACTTTTTGAAGAGAAAACCACTCGAAAGTTGGACTTGTGGCTCAGTGACCTTTTTTCCCCCCTAATCAGACCAATTCTATTTTCTGACCTGAGGTCATAATAAGGACTCTCCTTCAAACTGCCCAGCATCAGCGTGATGTAGACTAAACTCCACAAGTATGGGTTATGGTCATGACTGTGTTTTAGAGCAAAGATTGGCAAACTACAGTCTGCAGGCAAATCTGGCCTTTGCTTGTTTTTGTGAATAAAGAGTTACTAGATCACAGCTATGCCCATTTACTGACATGTCATTTGTGACTGCTTTCATGGTACATAGGTAGAGCTGAGTGGTTGTGGAGATCAAGTGGGCCACAAAGCCTAAAATACTTATCATCTGACCTGTTACTGAAATACCTTACTATATGCTCTTGTATGATGATCAAGAATATTCAGACAAAATACAATTGGCATAACTCCTGGGGAACAAGGAATAAGAGTTGTGGTCATTTGAGAAACATTTCCTTCTCAGGCTATGATATTATTTTGTTTTTAGTGGCATAAGGGAGACTAATCCTGTGTGTGTGACAGAGGCCACCAGCAGGCACTCAAAGATCTCCATTCTCTATCATTGAAATTGTTAGCTGTTGGCTTTGGCTTTGGCGAGTGGCCACAAGTTCTCTGTCCCCCCTCCAAACACCCCCCCCCCCCAACATACACACCGGAGAAGAGCCTGACCACAGCCTAAATGCATGGTAGCTGCTTTAGGAGTGTGGAAACTTCAAGTTCCTCTTTTGATATCATCACCATAGAATGGTTTGTCCTAACATTTGGGTCCCAGGATAGTTAAAGGGCCGATCATAGCCTTGCCTTTAGAAAGTGATGAATGTGAGAGTGTCATTTTGCCTGTTTTTATTTTTAGCTTTGGAACCCGTTTGATTTCAGGAATGCTATCAATTTTAATATGATTGCGCAAAGAGAACAAAAGAAATGTAATCATATCTTGAACAAGATCTTTGATCACCTAATTGATGAATTAAAGACTCTCAAAGGCTGTGCACCAGGCGGAATGCTTCAGATTTACCGGTAATTTTAGAAGTCCTTTGTTATTAGTTCCTTATTTCCAGCCATCCTGCAAAAGGTATTTCAAAATGTATATGAAAGTCAGAGCCAAGCCGCCTCTCTTCTCCAACAGCTACAGAGCTCCAGGGAACTTTTCTAGGAAGGCAATGTCAGGATATTTGGAAAGATTAATTCATCTCTAGGTGATAGGAACCAGGTTCTGTACATTTGAAGGGAAAGAAAGGAAGGGGGAGGTGGACAAAAATGAGACACTAGGAAAAAAATACAGGCTACATAACTAGAGAAAATAACCATGAAATGTGTAAGGCCTGTGGGCCTTTGCTTAAAAGAAATCAGGCTGGGGGCAGTTAAGAATTTGAATGGTAATATAAAAGGTCTCTACTCTGATTAGGTATTTTCAGGTGATTAATGCTCTCTGCTGTCCCCTGCATCATTGCTGGTAAGTATGGAGATGGTAATAATTTTAGCAGGCTGGTTTCATTTTGTGTGCAGCGTATCTAACAACGTGGAGATAGCAATTTCTCAGCAGCCTCTTCTAGCACAAACTTGTTTGTATGTCTGAATTGTAGAACATCTTTTGAGCTTACCCCTGCCTCTCAGAAAACAAGCCAGATCTCTCGTGTCCAGGGAAATCCCTGGCATTGTTGGTGCCTCTCTGCTTTGTAGCATCAAGGGTGAAGGGGAAGAAAACTGGTGAGCCATCATACATCTTGGAGGCAGTGTAATAGAGTTCTTTGTTGTACAAATTCCTATGGTCAATATGTTGAAATCTTTTTTACTTGGGGCCAAAGTTAAATATAATTAAAAGTAAATCTGAAGTCATCACCTGATTTTAGGGAGGCAGTACAAAGAACACCAAATTGTGAGCCAGAGGCTTGCTGCATTCTGTACTGATATTTTATGAGTCCATATTTATATTCTCTCTATTATTTATGACATACTGAATATATGAATGGTTACTGTTACCAGTGGGAGAGATACACAGCTAGCAAATCTTATTAGACCATTTTCTTGGGGTGGTTTATGAAATAGGCTATTTTGATATTAGAAAGGAAAAAAAATTAGATGAACATGGCATACCCAGATGTCTGTGAAAGAGTTAGGCCTCAGCTGGAAATTTGAGTTTAGTTTTGGGGACCACATCTTAAGGTGTATATTACACATGAGAATATGTCAAGAATGGTGAGTGGACTTGACACCATGTATTCATTCATTCCGTGGAGGTTTTGGGTATTTATCATGTGCCACCCACTGTATTAGCTACTGGAAATACAACAGTAAAAGACAGATCTTGAACCTGCTTTCATGGAGCTTAGTGTAAAGGGGAAAATGGTTAAACATACAAATCAGCTAGCTAACTAACTCCTGAGGGAACTGTGATAAACAGGGAGGGGTAAGTACTTCCTAATTTAGGAAGACTGTCAGAGGCAGTGTCTGTAGGGAAATAAATAGAGGACTGAAGAATGGGGAGGAACAGGATGAGGAGCATTCTAGCAGAGTGGAACAGTCCTCAGATGAGAAGAAATTTAACACGTGCTTGGAACTGAATGCAGGCCATTGTCACTGTAATGTGGCAAATGAGGGGAGAGAGAGAATGTGGTGGCATCAGAGGGGAAGGGCTGGGTCGAGGAGTAGGGGTGGGAGGTTGAAATTTTTTGAGTGTCATGGGTTTTAAGCAAGGGAACAATATGATGTACTTTACATTTTAGATAGATTGTTCTTGGCTCCCATATGAAGAATGGCTGAAAGAGGGGTGAGCATGGAAGGGGGAAGAGGGCAATTAGGAGACTGCATAAGCTCAGGCTGGAAATGATCATAGCAGCTTGGAGAAAGAAACTTGTATGGATTCATGTACATTGAAAAGGAAAATTAAAAGCTCTTGTGTTGGATTGGAAGCTAGGGTGAGGAATAATAAGAAATCAAATGTGACTTTCAGGTGACTACCATTTGTTCAGATGGGGAAGAGTAGGGAAGAACATGTCTGAGGAGTAGAGTAGAGGAAATAAACAGGTATGGCTGGAAGAACTGGAGGTGCTACTTCTGGGGAGATGAAAACTCTGGAGAAGGTGAAGTGCTTCATGGTCCACTTTAAATCAATGGTTATTAACTATTGGGGAGATCACATATAATTTTAGAATATGTTGACAGCTGAGGATTCTCTGTAAAACAAAGGGATTATGTATGTAAGATTACACATGATTTTAAGAGCTCCAGGTACCACCCAAAGCTGACCTGGGGGATTGTTCATGGACCCTAGCTTATAAAAACCCTTCCTTTAAATGTGTGAAAGGCTGCCTATATAAAGGGCATTGGCCTATTATCACCATTGATTATTAGACATTCTGGGTTACAGGTGATGTTGTATCCAAGAAACCTTTGCCTCATCCAACATCATGAAGATTTACTCCTCTGTTATCTTCTCGGAATTTTATTGGTTTTAGCTCTTACATTTAGGTCTGTGATCCATTTTGAGTTAATTTTTTTTGTCTAGTGTGAGGTAGTGATCCAACTTCGTTCATTTTTATGTGGCTCTCCATTGTCCCAGCACCGTTTTTTGGAAAGACTATTTCCCCATTAATTTTTCTTGACACTCTTCTCAGAAATCAATTGACCATAAATGTCAGGGTTTATTTTTGGACTCTCAGTTCTATTTCATTGATCCACATGACTGTCTTTATGTCAATTATCACACCATCTTGATTACTAAAGCATTGTAACAAGAAATCAAGAAGTGGGAGTCCCCAGCTTTGTTAGTTTTCAACATTTTTTTTTGCCTATTCTGGATTTTTTGCTCTTCCATAGGAATTTTAGGATGAGTCTGTAAATTTCCACAAAAAGCTAACTGGGATTTTGATAGAGATGGAGTTTAACTTGTAGATCAATTTAGTGTGAATATTGCTACCTTTGCAATATAGTTTTCTGATTCATGAACATGGACTATCTTTCTATTTATTTAGGTCTTCCTTAGTTTCTTTCAGCAATGCTTTGTAGTTTTCCATCTATAAGCTTTGTGTTTCTTGTGTTACATTTATTTGTATTTTGTTCTTTTTGATGCTTTTATGAATAGAATTTTCTTAATTTCATTTTCCTAATGTTCGTTTCAAGTGTATGGAAACACAATTTTATTGTATTGATCTTGTATCCTGTCATCTTGCTGACTTTGTTTATTAGTGCTAATATTTTTATAGTGGTTACCTTAGGTTTTTCTATATACAAGATGATATCATCTGTGAATAGAGATAGTTTTACTTCATTTCACTTTACATGCTGTTTATTTTTCTTGTCCAATTGCCTTGTCTAGGCCCTCCATTACAATGTTGAATAGAAGTGGTGAGAACAGACACCTTTGTTGTGTTCCTGACCTTAGGGAAAAGACATTCAAACTTTCACCATTAAGTTTGATGTTAACTATGGGGTTTTTAGATATCCTTTATTAGGGTGATAAAACTCCCTTTAATTGTAGTTTCTTGAGTGTTCATATCATGAAAGGTGTTAGATTTTTGCCAAATGCTTTTTCTGCTTACACCGAGATGATTATTTTCTTTTTAAGTTTTTTATTTTTTTTAGAGAGAGTGTGAGTGGGAGTGAGGGGCAGAGGGACAGAATCTCAAGCAGGCCCCATGATCAGTGTGGAGCTCAACACAGGGCTCAATCCCATGACACTGGTATCATGACCTGAGTGAAATCAAGAGTCAAATGCTCAACTAACTGAGCTACCTAGGTGCCCCTTAGGTGATTATTTTTTGTCCTTTACTCTGTTAATGTAGTATATTACATTAATTGATTTTTAGATTTTGAATCAACTTTGTGTTCTTGGAATAAATCCTACTTGGTAGTGGTGTATATTTGTATATATTGCTAGATCTGATTTTTATGTACTGTTTGTATTTTGTTGAGAATTTTTATATTTACATTTATAATGGATAATGGTCTGTAATTTTTTTCCTTGTTATATCTTGGTTTTGTTGTCAGAGTAATAGTGGCCTCACTGAATTAATTTGTTCCTTCTTACATCTTTTGGAAGAGTTTGTGAAAGATTGGTATTAATTCTTTTTTGAATGTTTGGTAGAATTCATCAATGAGATGATCTGGGCCTAAGCTTTTCTTTTTGGGGAAGTTTTGAAATTACTAGTGGGCTCTTTTTACTTTTTTAGGTCTATGTAGATGTTGTATTATGTCTCCTTGAATATGTTTTGGTAATTGATGTCTTTATAGGAATCTGTTTCTTTATTTTTCTATTTTAAAATGTTTATTTACTTTTGAGAGAGAGAGCACGAGTGGGTGAGGGGCAGAGAGAGGTGGGGGACACAGAATCTGAAGCGGGCTCCATGCTGACAGCAGAGAACCTGATCTGGGCTTGAACTTATGAACCATGAAATCATGACCTGAGCCTAAGTTGGATGCTCAACTGATTAAATCAACCAGGTGCCCTGGAATCTATCCCTTTCACCTAAGCCTGCTAATTTGTCAGCATACAGCTGTTCATAGTAGTCGCCTAAAATATTTTTTTCCCCTCAAGTTTGGTAGCAATGTCTCATGTCATTTCTGATTTTAATAATTGTATCTTCTGTCTTTTTCTTTCTTGACTACTCTAGCTTAATTTTGTTGATCTTTTCAAACAAACAACTTTTGGTTTAGTTTTAATTTTTCTATTTTCCCTATATTTTATTAAAAATTTTTTTAGTCTAATGTTTACTATTTCCTTCCTTTTGTTAGGTTTGAGTTTAGTTTGCTCTTCTAGTTTCCTTCACTTCCCCTCTACCCCCCTTCTAGTTTCTTAACATTGAGGGTTGATTTTTCTTCCTTGGGTACCTGGGTGGCTCAGTCAGTCCAGTATCTAACTCTTGATCTTGGCTCAGGTCATGATCTCATAGTTTGTGGGTTTAAGCCTTACATTGGGCTCTGCACTGCCAACGTGGAGTATGCTTGGGATTCTCATTCTCTCCCTCTCTCTCTCTCTCTCTCTCTCTGCCCCTCTCCCCTGCTCATGCTTGTGCTCTCTCCCTCTCTCTCAAAAATAAAAAAAAACTTTAACAAAAAATACTTTATAAGTGTTTACAGCTATAAATTTCCTTCTGAATACTGCTTTAGATGCATCCCATAAATTTTGGTATGTTGTGTTTTTGTTTTCATTGATCTCAGAGTAGTTTCTAATTTACCTTGTGATTTCTTCTTTGACCCATTGGTTATTTAGGCATATGCTGCGCACATGGATGCGAATTCCTTAAATTTCCTTCTGTTACTGATTTCTAAATTGTGCTGTGGTCACAGAACATACCATATATAATTTCAGTCTTTTAAAACCTAGCTGCTTTTATGGCCTAGCATGTCATTTATCTTGCAGAATGTTCCATGTGTGCTTAAGAAGAATGTGTATTCTGCTGTTTGGTGGAGTGTTCTAAAGGTGGTTGTTAGATATAGTTGGTTTATGGTGTTGTTTAAAAATCTATTTGGTTATTTATCTTTTATCCATAATTGAAAATGGGGTATTAAAGCTCTCTTTATTGTATTTGAATTGTCTATTTTTCCCTCAGTTCTATAAAATTAAATTTTTTGCATCATGTATTTTGGGGCATTTGTTGCTAGGTACATATATTATTAAAATTGTTATATATTCATGCTAGAGTGCTTTTTTAAATCACTGTTTATTTTTGAGAGAGAGAGAGAGAGAGAGAGAGACAGAGAAAGAGCACGAGCGGCGGAGGGGCAGAGAGAGAAGGAGACACAGAATCCAAAGCAGGCTCCGGTCTCTGAGCTGTCAGTACACAGCCCGACACGTTGCTCGAACTCACAGAGTGAGAGATTATTACCTGAACTAAAGTCAGACACTCAACTGACTGAGCCACCCAGGCACCCCTTTTTTGTTTTAAAGTCAATTTTGTCTAATATTAATATAGCCATTGCAGTCATTGTTGTTTTTAGGATTATTTTTTCTATCATTTTACCTTCAACCTGTTTGTATCTTTGAACCTAGTGTCTATCCTACAGACAACATATAGGTGATACTGTTTTCTTCAGTCCACTGTGACAGTCCCTGCCTTTCAGTTGGATTGTTTAATCCATTCACACTTAGTGTTGTTAGTGATACAGCTGGAATTACATCTGCTATTTTGTTCTTCTTTTCTACATGTCTCATGTGCATTTTTTTCCCTATCTCTCCTTATCGTATTCTTTTGTATTAGTTACTTTCTGTGTAACATTTTAATCCCACTAGAGATTTTTAAATTGTATTTGTTTGAGTTATTTTGTTAGTGGTTGTTCTAGGGTTTACAGTTACATATTTTAAGTTTTCAGAATCTACTTTAGATTTATACTGACTATTCAATGAAAACTAAAAGCTTTACTCCTTTATTGCTAAATTCCCTCTTCCTTTTTTTTGTGCTATTGTTTTACATATTATGTGTGAACATATTACAAACGCAACAGTGCATTGTTATAATTACCATATTTTAATCCTCTAAAGGAGGTGAGAGAAGAAAGGAGAACGTCCTTTAGTATTTCTAGCAGGTCTGTTTGCAGCAGATTACTTGGGATAATTTTTTGTTCATCCAGCAATATCTTGTTCATCTTCATTTTTGAAGTATAGTTTTGCTAAATATAAGAGTCTTGGTTGACAGTTGTTGAGTGTCAGCACTTTGAATATGTTATACTACTGCCTGCTAGCCTGCACTGTTTCTAATGAGTAGTCTGCTCTTAACTATATGGGGGTTCCCTTTTACATGATCAATTGTTTTTTCCCATTACATATATGTCAGCATATTTAATGGTGTCCCACATTTCTCTGAGGTTCTTTTCATTATCTTCGTTCCCTATTTTTTTCTCTGGTCTTCAGATAGCATGATTTCTGTTAATAGCTCTTCAAGTTTGCAGATTCTTTTCTTTTGCCAGCTATACTCTTGAACCCCTCTAGTGAATATTTCATTTGGGTTATTATACTTTTCATCTCCAGATTTTCTGTTTGGTTCTTTGTAATAGTATCTACTTCTTTATGGATACTCTTCATTTTATATGTCATTGTCATCTTAACATCTAATTATTTAAGAGTGTTTTCTTTTAGTTTTTGAATGTATTTATAATAGTTGCTTTGAAATCTTAGCATGGTCTACTGTCTAGGACTCTTGAAATCAGCTCCCAGTCCAATCTTTTTCTGCCCTGCTTTGTTTATTGCTGGTCATAGTCCCTCTTCCTTCTTTCCGTATTCCCACAGGAACATGGATGCAGTGTGGGGTGGAATTTCTGTGAGGATTTGAAGGTCCAAGAGGATAGTTACATCAGTGGCGGATGAGCTGAAATTACATACTTAACTCTAACTCTCTTTCAATGTTCTTTGATCACCTGAGGATTTCTTATGGTCTACTTTCCTCTATAAGCCCTAGTCACAGTGCTAAGTTACTGCTGCTTGCCATCACTGTTTCTGTCCTTTCTTGATTTCATTTTCCATATTTCCCTCTCTCCATTCCAGGATTCCTTAATCCTGTCTCTTCTCCAGCCTACTTTGTTTTCCTTCCTGAGTGTTGATCTTTAAAAACAATTGCAGTAGAATATACATAACAGTTATCATTTTAACCATTTGTAAATGTATAATTCATTGGCAATAAGTACATTTACAGTATTACACCACCATTACCACTATGCATTTCCAGAACATTTTCATCATCCCAAATAGTAACTCTATCCCCATTAAACAATAGTTTCCGTTCTTGCCTTCTAGTACCTGATACTAGTACCTGTAGTATACTTTTCTGGGTCTATGAATTTACCTTTTCTAAGTATCTCACACAAGTGGAATCATGCAATATTCCTTTTTTTCTGGATTATTTCCCTTAACATAAAGTCTTCAAGATTCACCCATATTGGAGTATGTATCAAAATGTCCCTTCTTTTTAAGGCTGAATAGTACTCCACTGTATGTACATACCACTTTTATCTATTCATCTGTTGGTAGAGACTTGGAGTGTTCCCTTTGGGCTGTTAAGAATAGTGTTGTAGTAAACATTGGTGTGGAAGTATCTGTTTTGAGTCTCTGCTTTCGGTTTATTTGGATATATATCTAGGATTGGAATTGCTAGATCATAGGGTAATTCTATGTTTACCTTTTTGAGGAACTGCCAAACTGTTGTCCACAGCAGATAAACCATTTTACATTCTCACCAGCAATAGATAAGAGTTGCAACTTCTTTACATTTTTACCAACACTTGTTCATTTTCCATTCTTTTGATAATAGCCATCCTAATGGATGTAAAATGTCCTGTCCACTTGTAATTCACCCTTTATTGCTGCCAGCAAATGAATGAATGAAGATTTCTTTTCTTTTATTATGATAAAGCACATTTCCTATGACAAAAGGAAGAAGCTATCTATTATACATTTACCTACTTTTTAATTATGAAATATTTCCAATGTGCAGAAATGCATAAAAGATAATAAACTCATGTTTTAACATCAGATTTATCCATTTTGTCATATTTGTTTCATATTTTACCTTTCATAGTTTTCTTTGCCTTGAGGTGGACTTCCTACCTCACTGGTGGTTCCCTGTTTATAAGCTAAATGAGATGATTAGAATATTTATTCTTCACCAAGTCCAGAGCACATCCGCATTGTCAAGATCTTTTTTTTTTTTTAAATTTGTTTCTTTTAAATTCTTGTTCTATCAGCTGTGCCAAATGTCTAATATCTTTGTTTCATGTATATATGGTAAAGAATGTAAAAAAGGTGGAGTCCAGAAAATGAGGTAGCAGAACAGAAAGCAATACCAATGAACCTACTACTTGGTTTGTTCATGCGGGAGTTAGGCAGATTATAATTGAGTGTGTATACAGCAGGCAAGAATTAAAAAGAAAGGATCCCTTTATTTCAGCATATGGAAAGTAGCAGAGGTTGTGGGGAGGATGTATTGGTAAATGTGGTAGTTAGTGAATAAGTATTTGAGTGTCCGTAGGATGCTTAGTTCTTTACTAGGTGCTTGAGGGTACATATTAAAAATAGACATGGTCTAGTGCACAGTTTGTGGATCCTATGATTTTTCAGAACTCCCAGAAAAGCTGACAAAGAATTGCCTCATGCACTGCACAAGAACCATGCAGATAAAAACCATTCATACCGTCAACACAGTCATACAGAATATTGGCTATTATTTTCTCCCTCAACAAATGTGGGAGATAGATTGCCTCAGGCAAAATAGTATTTTACACATGGTTTCCCAAAAGCCTTGTGCATATTTAGAGCTCTTCTCAAAATGTTTGCATTTGTTCTTCCAAAAAGAAATTTGCATGACATTTTAGAATTGCATTCTGTCTAGAAAGCAAATCCTGGCTTTTCATATTTAAATTCAAAGCTTTCTGATGTAAAATCTGCCAGGAAAATGTATGTTCCAAATTAGTTGTTAGAGCACAGCAGACCTTTTTGACCATTAAAATACTTGGGGGAAAAATTCCTAACATCAGGCCATCCTTCTTTCTTGGTTGAGAAAACCATTGATGGTGGCTCAAGGATCCATCTAGTCTTTGACTTACAGAAATAGAGGCTGGATTTCATTTTGATGGGGCTGCCCAGAGACAGAGTCATGTGCTGTACTGGCTAGCCACTTGATGTCACAGTCGTTCCACATAAAAGCCCTCAGTAGAGTATTTGACAACAGTAGCCAAAAAAAAAAAAAATTCTTAAATTTTTTTTTTTTGCTATTAGACTAGTTGATCAATGTAATTAACAAAGATTGGTGGATTGGTCAGGTTGAACCAAAGAACTCTTGGTAATCCCTCAAATTCACCTCTCACACTGACATCATTGGACATCATCATCAATGAGCATAATGGCTTATAGCCATGAGCCTTTGAATTTTTCATTTTTGGGCCCAATTTTTCTTGTTTAGTTGTCTGTGAACAATTGCTCAGCACCTTCCTTATACATCCCACAGCATGTTTAAAAATATTCTTGCTCTTCCTAGTTCTTTTCCTTCTTTTTTATACTGTATATTGTAGAGTACTTGTCCTAACAAATCCTAGTGTGAGTAGACACAAACCACATTTATGGTTTGTTGGCAGAGATCAAATCAGTGGGCCAGGTCCAGTAGTATGGTCACTTGGTATGTTAGATTGTTGCAGTGATATTCCTGCCTTTTTGTAGCCATACCCACATGATGCTGGACTTGGTCATGTGACTTGGCTTTGACCACTGGGACTAAAGTGAATGCAACACAGCAGAAGCTTGAAAAGTGCTTTTGCATTTGAGCTTTCCCACTCATGCTGCTTTTTTGACTCTGAAACCACCATTAGAAAAAGCCTGGTCTAGACCATATGGAACAGAAACCAACAGTCCTAGCTGAGGTCCCATTAGATTAACCAAGATGGCAGCCACTGGACATGTGAGTGAGGCCATTTAGCTTTAGCCACTTCATTAGTTGACTTCAAAGAACAGCCAAGTTGGCCCAAGGTAGCTGTACCGTCTGGTTAACCTGTATTCCAAGAACCACCTTTTGGGTTGTTTGATCTCTATTACATGTTTTATATTACCTAATTCTGCTTTGATCTGTATTGTTGCTTTCCTGTATTCTCTTTGGCTTCTTTTTTCCTTTTCCTATTTTCATGATTTGGATGCTTATCTTATTAATTTTCAGTCTTTTAAAGAGGTTGAGAAAACTTGCTTCATAAAATTGAGAGGATTTGGTGGTGAAATGGATGTCAGGACTGAAGGAGACATAAGCATCAAGAGATTCCCAGGTTTTGGAATGTATTTAGATTGACATTTTCTTCACTCTACAGGTCCCAGATGGGTTGACTTTGTTTGTATCAGTTCAGGTGTAATAGAAGTCTCTCTGAAATCTCCATATGGTATGACAGACGGTAGGTAACTTTTGTTATCTTTCAGTGAGATCAGCATAGCAATAGTACTGATCTACCAGGATTGCTTGAGAATTAAATGAGATAATATGTTTAAAGCATTTGACATGCATAATAAGTATTAGCTATTATTATTCATATTGGTAGACATAGGACAGATCATAGCATGGGAATTACTTTATTAAAAACCATGTTTAATCTAACAGGGCCTCTTACCAAAGTGGGAACCAAAGGCTTAGTGTTGAGTTAACTGAAATGCATCTCCAGCTTATCTTGGGCTTGTAGAACTCATTTGTTCTTCATTCATTATCTTATTTATTCTTTATATATAAGCCATGTCCAGGTCATGTTTATTAGATCTTGTCACTTGATATCACAGTGCAGTAGTTATTCATGATCTCATTCTGTTCTGACTATGAAGAAATGGAGGTACTGAGGTGTCTAAGAGTTAGTGATGACACTGAAATTAAAAATTTGTATTCTGCATTATTTTTTAAGCTTTTGAATACTTGATTTCAACTGAAAATTTCCCAAGTCATTTGAAATATGAAATGAATATTAAAAAAAAATTGCCCTTCATTTTCATTAGGTAGGGTTTGACTTGCATCTCTCCAGACCGGTTTTGTCCATCCGGCATGCCTTCTCCAATTGGAAACTGGGTTTCTCTGAGGCAAAGGCAGGCTGTTAATCTCCATTTTGTGGATTCGTGGCACCTGCTTTTTTGTCCCTAAGCAGGCACCTGGGCTCTTAGTTCTTGTATCCCATTTCCCTTCCATTCTGTTAAATTATAATAGAAAGTTACTCTTCCTTCTGTTATAGGAAACTATTTCCCTTTTCCCTTTTGGGCTCCCTCAATAATTACAATTCTTTATTTTAACACCTTGAATAAACATGAGGTCTTGCATTTGTACCAACACTTGGTGCTTTTTACTAGCTCCTTCACTGCTTCCAGCAGGAATGCCCTTAATTCTCTTTGAGGTAGATGGAAGGTATGCCTTGCTTCTGGCCCTGTGGCTGCAACAATATGTTGGACAGTGCTGGGTGCCCTCTTGGGGCCTAACAAACAAGCTCTAATGCTGAAGAGAATGAGCAGACAAGGGCAGAGCCATCCATCAATTCCCTGTCATACAGTATTGAAGGCGAGTGACTGGCGTGGAAGGTGAACCTGTGCAGTCTGCATGGAGGTATAGGTGGAGTTACTGGGCACAGACTGCATTGGTTCTATCTTGCTGTGAGTAAAATACCACCCCAATCCACCTTTGATGATTGCGTCAGATTATTGCTGTCCGAAATTACAGAGCTCATCTATCCCTTGGACATATTACAGAATTCTGGCTTAGTTTTTCAGTCCTTCACAGAGCACAGAATAGGTGAGTGGCAGGAGACCTCCAGACTGTGCTGGAACTAAAGACCTTCCTGGTCACCTGCCACTTTTGGTACATGCCCTTTATAGATTTTGAAATGGACCTTACCTCAAGCGGGATCTTTTCTTTGCCAGAGCAAAGTCAAAATGCAGAAATACCCAGCGATTTATTTTATCTCTTCTAGTCTTTGAGTAGCAAAGCAACCAACCAACCCACAAAAGGAGATCTTAAACCTTCCAATCAACATTTCTGTGCCTGAATATGGCCTCCTGCCATTTTGAACTTGGCAGAGCACCTAACTGAGTTTCTTTTCCTGCTTTCGTAAATTTCTTCACCTTTGCTGCTCCCTTGATAGAAACTATAAATCAAATTAAAAAACGTGGTTGATTTTATTCCATTTTGAAAAAACTTAGGTTTTACACTTCACCACTTAAAAGCGCCCTCCTTGTCACTCTCACAAAGCGTTTTGAGTTGAATAGGAAATACTGTGAACTCTGTTTTTTAACAGAGAAGACCGTCTTCTATCCTAACAGTAGCTGCTGCCCCTGAAATAATTTTGAGATGCCAGTCAGCTTTCCGTCTAAGGTGCCATAAATACAAGAACCTTATTCTCCAAGTGCTTGAAGGAGAAACTGTGATTACAGTTTCTTCCATGGCTGCCTCGATTTAGAGCCTGAAATTCTTTAAAAGCACCTTCCAGATTTGAGCGGTGGAGGGAAATTCCATCTGGGCAGTTCTGTGCAGGATCTGGGAGTGGTGCTAATGGGGAAGGGGGCTGGGAGCGGGGGGGGGGGGGGTGGTTCTTACAGTTGGAAGAAATAACTACTTAAAGCAAATGCTAATGATTTAAAATGTTATTCCTTCTGTGCTTTTAGAAAAAAAAATAAAATTAAAGTAATAAAGGCTCACAGCCTGTACCTCATCTCCAGTCACTCCACTGAAATTCCCAAGAGGGTCTCAGCTCCCCTCTCCTCCCTTTAAAAATGGTGGACCTGGAACCACTTACAGGAGAGGTTTAATAAGAGGCAAATGTGTTTTATATTTTGTATCTTGTTAAGTGAAAAAAGATGGATTCTCGCAAGTAGTCTCTTGGTGCAGATTTGAGTGGTCTGTGCATGCAAACGTGGGGATGCTTCGCCAGCTAGCATCTCCGTTCTGGTCCCCCATGGCTACTTAAAATCCCCCCCCTCCCATGCTACTCCCCCAACCCCAGAGCCAGCAGAGATGAAATTGCTTCATTTGTAGAATGGATCTGCAGATCCAGGAAACTTGTTTCTATCTGATTTGCTGATAATTTACTCCTCATTTGATTTAGGGGAGAAAAGAGCGGGGGAAGAAAAACCAGTTTCAGCTCACAGAGCCCTTCCTCAAGGAAAGAGGGATTGCCTTGCAGGTTAGAGAAAATCATGATTGAAAGCAACTGAAAAAATTAATAAAGATTTACGCAAAGGTTGCACATTTATTAGAGGAGAAACGGAAAACCTAGCACCTGTAAGTGACAAAAAAAAAAAAAATCTTAAAGTAGCTCATTGGAAACTGGGCTAGAGAGAATGATTTTAAAAATATATATTTTATCTTAGATATATAATTTTACAATGAGACACATTCCCTTTCTGGCAATTTTTTTTATGACCTTTGGGTGCCAGATAGCACCATTCCTGCTGTCTGCTTTCACTATTCAGCATTGAGGAAGCCCATTATATCTGTCTTTGATCCAGAGATCGGGATTGCTAAAACTGATGGCCACAATTAAAGACAGTCCTGTTGAAAAGCTGACCTCTGCCTGCTCTCAACTGCATGTAAACTTTTCAATATGGATGTAATTTGGTATTAAATTACCCATGCTTTATTGCTTTTTAGTACAGCCCTGTCTGTTGCCTTTTAAAGATAAAGGTAACATAAAAGAAAAATTGTGGTGTGTCTGCATAATTATGTAATTATAAACTTGTTTTCCTACATTCAGAAAACCCTTTGTGTGTGTGTGTGCATCTATTGAAAAGTAATAGGCTGGTAGGATTGGAGAGAAGTCTTTTTTTTTTTTGCCTCCTGATCTGTTCAACTTAGACATATGCCATGCAAGATAGTTCACTGTATTTAACTGTTTTAATCTTGGCTTCCAGAAGGGATTCTTAATTTAGAAGTGAGGCAGGTTTGTAAAAGATGTCGTTGCTATGTTTCTTCTTCAGAATTGGCCAGACCAGAGTGGAGTTTATGCCATAGGTCTTGGGCAAAGCCTATCTGTTTCACCAAAGATGGGGCCCATCATAGTGACCTGATAGTATCTCCAAAGTCTGGAAGGAGCTCTGGGATGATTTAAACCTCACTGTGCTTGAAATTAAAACGATGGCTGTGATTTTCTCTTCCAACATTCTTGATGGAGGTGAATTCTGAGAGGAACTGAGAACAGGCTGGAGGGGCTGCAGCAGATTCCCTTTCACATCACAGAGCTGCCTGAGCCGCTCAGTTCTACCAGCTACCACTCTGTTATTTCAGCTGCAAAGAGCATAAGCTATCATTAGAGTTTGATATAGGTTTCTAGAATTGCATTTTCTGAATAGAGACAGAATATCTATTTGGAGGGATCGTTGAAATCACAATCCCATCATAAAACTTCGAGGAAGACACACTCTCAGGCCTCTGGAAACGTGCAATAATTCTGGGTGTAAATGGAAATTTTTGAGCTTGCTTCCTCTTCTTGTTAAATGTTCCATGGCAAGATCTTCTAGTAGAATCACATAAAAAGCCAAGCAGATAAAAAGCTGATAGCAAAACAAACAACCCAAGGGAAGCCGAACATTCTGCTCCAGATACCTTAAAATGTAATAAAGCAAAGGTTTCAGGTTGAGGGGAAGCTGTCTGCAGAATGGAGGCCAGTCCATCTCTTCCTTCTTTCCAGACCTCCATTGAGTTATGTGTCTAGTCCACTACCTCCCCTCCCCCCTCCCCTCCAGCCTGATCCTCTGGGCACACTGAAGAATTGTGGCCTGACCCACGTTGTAATTTATCTGGTTGCTCTATAAAAATTGCATCCTGTGGAAAACATATGCCATATATACTTTTATTGGCTCTCATGCAAAGAGGTAATACCAGAATATCGAAGACATGTTGAAAATAGATTCCATGCTAGATTTAATCCCCCCTTCCCCATGAGCCCCTCGAGTATAGCTTACTTTAGGGATTGAGACCAAAAGAAGGCTCAGCTTCAAGCAATCTTTTGTCAAGCTACTGTTTGAATAGGGCCCATCCTTTTTCTTTCATTCCTCCACCTTGGATCTTCATTCCTGTGACGTTGCTAGTAGCAATGATGTGATGGCTGGGGCATTAGATAGAGCGTGAGTAGAGGATGGAGCTATGGGGCTAGATCTGAGCCATCCAAGATGGTAGCTGCTACCCCATGTGGCTATGAATATTTAAATTACTTAAAAATGTATTAAAATTTAGTTCCCCACTCATGCTTACTACATTTCAAGTGGTCAGTGGCCACATGGGCTAGTGGCTACCATCTTGGACAGTGGAATTAGGGAACATTTCTATCACTGAGCTCCATCTCCCCTTGGCTAAGCCACTGCACCTAGGCTTATTCATCCATAAAATGGGAATAATAATAGTATCTACTTTTTCAGGTAATTGTTGGAATATTTAAATGAGGTAATAGATGTGCTGTCCCATAGCGTTTTGTGCAGTGATGGAAATGAAATCTTCTGTACCTGCATTGTCCATTAAGGTAGCCACCAGGCACATGTGGCTATTGAGCACTTGAAATGTGGCTAAGATGACAAAGAAACTGAAGTTATTAATTTTTAATTAAGATGTAAATAGCCACTGCAATTGATAATACAGGTCTAGAATAGAGGACTCGTAGTAAACATTAGTTTTTGTTTCTATTGTTTCTTCTACCAGTTTAGAAAAGGTAGATAGTGATACATTACAGGTTTGAAGTTTAAGTGAGAAAATATCCGTGAAAATGCTAAATAAATATTACTTATTTGATCCTTTTTTTTCACTGTGTATTAAATTTATTTCCAAAGAGAAGGCTTACGGAAATAGAAGGGTTAGGAACAGGAATCACAAGGCATTGTGAAATGTTAAAGGACCAAGTAAATAAATATGTCTTCTGTTTAAATGCTCAAATAAGTTTGGATTCAAAGAAAGTTAAAAAGTTGAAGTTCAGAAGACCAGTGAGAAGGTCATTATTTTTCTTTTTGTCCCCTTAATTTCATGTCTTATCACTAATGTATAGGCCAAAATTGATTTTCTGAAAGGTCATTGGATCAGCTAGTCATTGGATCATACTAGCAAAAATTATTTAAAAAAAAATCTAAAAATAATTTTTGCTAGTATGAATGATTTAATCTGATGGTATTTTTGCTTATTTTTGCATGTGGCCCCAGGTTTGGGGGAAAGCAGGATCCTTTCTTTTTAAATGCAGCTGCTTGAAAAGCTATGCAATGGAAAAGAGTCTCCATGGTGCTAAAATTTGGTTTCAGCCAAATCTGCAAAGCAAGCAGACCTACTTTTCATTTTGTTCCGTGCAAAATTAGTTTGGAGGAGCATCTACAAAATCTCAGTTAGTGTTTGATTATATGCTCTCTTGTGTTGTTTTGTGGGAATTTGTCCCGCTGTCCCAACTAAATCAGAAGCTTCCTGAAGGCAAAGTCCAGGATTTTATACGCAGTCCTCATCTAGCACGACACTGATAGGTTGGTATTCTGTAAATACATGTTGACTTACTATTGATTTTTCTCTACTGCTTTTCTTTTTATATCACCAAATCTTATTATGCGGTTGTGACACAGTGAATACACGTAAGGCCCTCTGTGGCAATGAATAATGATTTTGCATCTATTTACCATCACAAAATCTCTGGTGGTTTTGCTGATGTGTGCCTGGAACTCTGACACTTATGGAGCCCCGATAGTAGAAAAATCAGAATGTTTGGGAGGCATCAGCATTGCCTATAACCGCTCTTCAAAGATCATAACTTATCTTACCAGTATAGAAACAACCTGACCTTTTTAATCTTACGAAAAGTATTCAATTTCATCCTGAAACATTTAGTAAAAATTGCAGTGTCTATTTAAAAAGAAATCATTATCAATTAAAATTAGATGTGCTAGAGATGTGGCAGTTGGGGATAATGTTGAAGTTAGTTTTATAAGAGATTGAAGAATAGTTGAGCTCTTCTACCAAAATTTTCACATGAATATCTGGCTCTATATCCACTTTAGCATTTCTTTGCATTAAAAAAAAAGACAACAACAACCAAACTTGAACATTTTGGGGGGAAATTTGCCAGCAAAGCCAACTGTAAGGGAAACGTGTCTACTCAGATAGACCTGGGCCTGCCTGGTAGAGTTGAAAAGGCCCTCCGAGCTCAGATGGTCTGGGACCACAGAGGTTAATGAAGTGGCTCCTCATTCCACAGAGCCAAGATCAGGTTCAGTTCAACTCTGAAGGGGCCCGTTTTACTTGGCAGTGTAGACGCAAGACATGATTCACTTAAATAAAAATGCATCAGTGCTGGTTTAACCCCAATTGTTACAACTGTGCTACCTGTGGGCCCTGTGCTTCAGTTTTATTAATCCCTAACTCCTCATTGAGATTACTTTATTTAAATGTCATCACCCAGCTCTAAAATATGCTTTCAAAATAACCGTGGTGGCCATGGGATACAAAGTAGTGGGAGAAAAAAAGGAAGCAGTAGAAGCCAACTTCTGTTTGATATGTAGACAGGTTTCAGTCCACTGGGCCCCTGGTGGTGGTACTGAGGCAGGCTTTACAACCAGGCCCGGACATCCCAGCTGTCAGAGGGGGACCGCCATTGCCACTGGTAGGGTTGTGCCTTTGGAGGCACTTGGGTCATTGGTAGAGTAGGATCAGAGAAAAGGTACAAAAAGTGAGATGAAGCAAAGGGGTCTATAAACTAAAGTCTTATGATGCAAGGTGGGGTGGGGGAGGCTCCTGGCATTAGACAGAGAGAAGATCAGAGTCAGTTAATAAGTTTGGGGTGCTGGCGACTGAAACCAGATCACTGGTGGCTGTCAGCTGGAGAGGGGCGTTATCCCAGGTGGATGGCGACCTGGTCATCGCTGTTGCAGCGTGTGTCTTAGTATTCATTTCTCTCCACTCCTGTTCACTTTTTTCAATCCTTTGTCAAAAGACAGTGGAGGGTTGGCCTTTTCTCCCCCATGCTGATACAGGTAAAGGCAGAGACTGATGGTGCCAGCCTTAATTCCCCAAAGAAAAGGAGATCCAGATTTATGTGAATACCTTTAGTTCTGAAACAAGAAAAGATAAAACAGGTTGCATTCATGTATTCATGAAGCAGGCAGTATGTGTATTGGTGAATTCTGTACAAATTCACTTATTGTTCCATCCCTCTTATTTCTGAAGACCCAGTGCTCATTTTCCCTCAATAACATAAAAGCATTTTGAGCACAACTGAATTTTCAGATTTAAAATGAGGTATCCACAGTTTAAAAATGCTTTTGTGTGTGTGTTTGTGTGCAAAAAATTGATTAGAAGATCAGTGTGATTCCACTGGGAACAAAACTTTTTTGTTGCTATTTTGTTATTGTTTGTTTGCTTTTGGTTTAGGAGATTTTTTTTTAATCCAAACTAAAACAAGACGATGTCTTCCAGCTAAGAGAATCGTGGTCACGGGTCAGAATTTTGACATCTTGGTAAAGATGGTGAGCTGTTACAAGCAGCCTGTTTTCCTTTCTTGGTCTGGATAACTTGTCTTGCTTTTCCATTGATAGATGTTCTATCTTTGGTAGCTGAATGACAACTTTTATAAGGATGAGGAGAAAACTCAGTTTAGTAACGGTGTTCCTCAAATTTGTATTTCCATAAATCACCCAGAGGACTTGTTAGAAAAGAAAAAAACAGATTGTGATTCAGTGTGCCTGGAATGCAGTCTAGGAATCTGTAATTTATACAAGTAGCCCAAGCAATTCTGATCTGTGGCCACACTTTGAGAGGTATTGGCCTGTGTTAAGGGTGGGCAGACTATAACCCATTGCCTGTGTGTCCGAATGGAGTTGTACTGGAATTCAGCTGCCCTAATTTGTTTTTATGTTGTCTAAGGATACCTTTGCTCTGTGATGGTAGCAGTGGAGTAGTTGTGACCAAGACTATATGGCCCCCAAAACTTAAAATATTTATTTTCTGGCATTTACAGGGAACATTTGCTGACCTCTGACCTAGGAGTAGAGGAAAAATTCAACTGTTGACGTAGATCAGTGTGTGTGTGTGTGTGTGTGTATACACATGTATGCGTGCATATACACATGTACTATATATGCTATTTCAAATGTCCTGTGTTTGTTTATGCACATGAAAAGTACATAAAGGGCTGAATGATTGGGTTTGAGGGCTAGAGGTTGAGGGTGGTGGTGTCTGTTACTGTAACAGGAAGATTGCGACGTAGGACTTAGTAGTGTTTTCTTTGTGTTCATGCAGACAGTGATCCAAGAGCTGGCTTTGTTATATATTAGACTTGTGATCTCGGACAAGTTACTTTAGCTCCGTAAGCCTCGGTTTCCTAACCTGCGAAAAGGGGTGATAGTAGCACCTACTGATGGGGTTGTGAGGATTAAAAAAAGGAAATGTGAGTGAAATGTGTGGTATTATGTCTGGCACGTATCAAGTACTCACTGAGTGTTGGCTCATAGAATCATCGACATGCTCACCAGTGTTGTGCCTTGCCACTTAGCTGCAGGGTATTGAGGTCAATAGATTTTGCTGCCATGCATGTTGTGGCCCCCTGAGCTGACAATGTGGTCCAAAGTCCAGGACTCTGGACAGCCCGGACCCTGTCGATTCTGAACCAGGCATTTTTTGAGGCATGATCTTCTCTTATTACATGTCATTTCCAATTTCCCCCTTGAATACACAACTTCAAAGTGGTGCCTGTACCTTTGGAAGTGGTTATTCCCATCTCCTTTAAAAATATTGCTTAATTGTAGCCATGAAACCCTATTCCCCGTCAAAAATTCCATCAAACAACAGCCAATAAATGGTAAATTGAGATAAGAACTGTGAAGAACCCGTGTGCTTTGTTACACTTTCTTCAATCTACAGTGAATCATTGATGCTGGATATGATAAAAATAAACACTTTATATTGCAGTTGTGAAAAGATCTGCCTGTGATCCAATGGCTATTTTCTTTCTGCTCTGCTTATTAACGATGGGCTAAGTGGGTTTTAAAAAAAACTGAAGACACAAGACTCAGGTTAAACACTGTCCTATTCACAAAAGAGGCTGAATGAGTCTGTGAGTGAGGAAAAGAACAAATAAAACATCTACATTATTGTCACCACAAGTTCTTTATGTCCGTGTTGGGTGCAGGACCATGTGTGGGTCTCTGGACATAGCCCTCCAACTTTTACTCGAAGTCATTGATTATCTTTGGGGAGGGTTTTGCCACCTCACTGCAAACATTTTGGTTGTCATAGTTAGGGGAGGGGAATGCTACTGGCATCTAATGCATACAGGCCTGGGATGCTGCTAAACACCTTATTGAGTACTGGACAGTACTACCCTGTCGCTACTGGAGAATTATCTGGTTCAAAATGTCATTAGTACCACTGTTGATAAACCCTGATTTCTGGGGGGAAAGAAATCTAGATCCTCCACTTCCTGGACCAGTTCCTGGCATAGGTACCATATGATTAGTAATTTTACTCCATTTATTGTCTTGAGACCCCCTCTAGAATCTTCTTCTGCCTTTGTAGCCATTCTGTCATCGACTGCTTTGATATTCCAAAAAGTATGCTTCTTGATTAAAAGCAGTTTGTAAAATAAAATGTATTCACCTGGGGGAAGGTTATAACAGACAAGGAGTGATTCATTCAGGACACAGTCCCTAGATTTTTGGAGGTAAATGAGTCCTTTGCTTTGTGGTCAGTCAGCATTGTATACCACAGTGATTCATGATAGTTTCAAGTGGCTTATACCAAACACTGACTTTGATTTTAACCACTGTGTATTTATTCTAACGCAAAGTAATACGTATTCTGGTTATTTAAATATTATATTAAAACAAAGATGTGGTTATTAGGAAGAAAATGCCAATAGCTAATAGTATTTAGTAAGATATTAATGAGATATTAATGAGACTAATATTAATATTAGTAAGATATTAATGAGTAAGATATTAATAAGATATTAATTAGTAAAACACACTTGTTCTAACAATTCTAACAAAAAAACTTTGTTCTAACAATTAATTTTAGTAAGCATATTTAAGTTTCAAAATGGAGTTTGTTTTAAGAAGAAACATTAAGTAGCAGTCCATTGACACAGGATATCCCCCTTCTTGTGCCCATCAGGATAATATTAATAACGATGTACCTGTTCCACTTACCTGTTGCTGTGAAATGAGACACCCCGGTGCTTGGGGTCTCATAAGAACAGTAATGGTCATTTTCCTCATATACAATACGGGCAGGGCTTCGTGGAGACAGCTCATTTCTGCTTCTGTCAGTGTTCGTTGGGATGGCTGGACAGTTGGCAACTGGAACACTTGCTCATTCACATGTCTGGTGGTGGATGCTGGTGTCAGGACCTCAGCAGGGGCTGTGGCCAGAACATCTGCATATGGCGTCTGTATGTGGTGTTTGGCTTCCTCGCAACATGGTTGCTGAATCCCAAGGGTGAGTGTGCATGACAGGACAAAGGAGGAAGCTGTTTGGCCTTCTGTCTGTGGAGGAGTGTCAATGCCATATTGTTAGAATAACATTTGGGATGGGATATATCGTTGCTACCCATCTCTGGTAAAAAGACTTTGTCATAAGCACCATCACATATATTAGTGTATTTAAATTTGTGTGATAATTTTGTATGGATCCTTTTATTGCTCTTCTGCTCTGCTGTTTTCTGGATAAGAGAATTGAGGCTCAGAGAGCTAAAATCACATGTCCATTAGCACATAGTTTGTGGCTGAAACAAAGCTGTTTTGGGGTCCAGATGAGACGCTCTTTACCAGGTGGCCAAGTTTACAGAGATCTTTCTTACATTCTTGCTCATCCTTTTATTCGGGATATTGCTTTCCTTCTACCTGGGCCCATTCATTGTAGAGCTCTAGAATACCTCTTAGAAACAAAGATCCCTATTACAGCCTTTCCCAAATGTCATCAAATAAGATATTTTAATGAGAGGCTGTTTACTGTTTCTTGTTCGAGCAGCGTAATTTCTTTTAGGTGCTAAGACTGGAAGGTCAAAATCTCCTGGTAGCCTAATGGACAGATAATTGTATTGACCACATTTTCTTGAGTCTTCAAAATGTTTTAAGGTTTTTAATTCTGACATATTTCGATTTTTAATGTTTATTCTTGAGAGAGAGAACACAAGCTGGGGAGGGTCAGAGACAGAGAATCCCAAGCAGGCTCTCCACTGTTAGCACAAAGGTAGATGTGGGGCTCAAACCCACAAACCATATCATGACCTGAGACGAAGTCAGATGGTCACCTGACTGAGCCACCCAGGTGCTCTGTGAAATATTTCAAATAAAATACAAAAATAATACTCATTCTCCACCACCTAGCTTTAACAGATCTTTACCATATTTATTGTTTTACTTAAAAAAAATAGGACATTAGGGGCGCCTGGGTGGCTCAGTCGGTTAAGGGTCTGACTTCGGCCCAGGTCATGATTTCATGGTTTGTGAGTTCGAGCCCTGTGTCAGGCTCTGTGCTGACAGCTCAGAGCCTGGAGTCTGCTTTGGATTCTGTGTCTCCCTCTCTCTCTGCCCCTCCCTAGCTCATGCTCACACTCTGTCTGTCTCTGTCAAAAATAAATAAACTTAAAAAAAAAAATAGGACATGACATTCTCTACTTTCCTTAGAGGTAACCACTATTCTAATTTTATTTATATCATTTCCAAGGACATTTTCATTGTTGTTTCAAATACATAAATATTTATATAGATAATATATTCTTTTGAATATACATAAATTCATATATTTTGTTCAACATTATAGGTTTGAGATTTATCTGAGTTTAAGCTTTTAGAAATAACTTAATCTTTTATTTGATCCGTTCTGTAGTGTTCCACTCAATACTGAATTTGATGGGCTTAAGATGACATTTTAGTATTGTTTTAACTTGCATTTTTGTGATTACTCGTGAGTTTGAACATCTTTTTGTAAATTTACTGTTCATTTGAAGTTCTCATATTAATTGCCTGTTCATTTTCTCTGCCCATTTTTTCTATCAAGTTTTTTTTCCTTACAAATGTGTAGAATTTCTTTATACATTCTGATTAGAATAATGTGCTAATTATATGTGTGGAAAATATCTCCATCTGCTTTGTGATGTGTCTTTTCACTTTGTTCTTTGTGTATTTTGTCACTGAAGTTTTAAATGTTAGTACAACCAAAATTCTCAGGCTTTTCCTTTACTGTTTGTACATTTTGTGTGTTGTTTAAGAAATTCTTCCCTAGTGGGATGTCACAAAGATACTCTTCCATGTTTGATTGTCAAGTTTGGATAATTTTGCCTTCTCATGTTTAAGTATATAATCTATGTGCAATATTTTTCCCCATTTGGGGAGAAAGTGATATAACTTTCTACTTTTCTAAATGGATGGTTGATTGTCCTAGCAGCATTTGTTGAAAAGTCCATCATTTATCCCATTGATTTGCAGTGCAGTTCTGTCATATGCCAAGTTCCCATACATGTATGAGACTGTTGGAAGTTTTCCATGTCTATCTATATGTTAATACTAGATGGTTGTAATTACTGGAGCATTGTGATAAGCTTTGTTATCTGGTGAGTGAGACTCCCTCCCTTATTAATTCTTCTTTCGGAAAATTGCCTTGCCTATTTCTTGACTTTTTGCTTCCATGTGAATTTTAGGGTCAGCTTGTCAGCTGCTAAGAAATGCCCTTCTGGGGGTTTTGATGGGCATTGTATTTAATTCTTAGATTGTTTTAAGGTCAATTACCATCTTGAAATAAAGTCTTGCTGTCCATGCACAATGCATAGCTCTCCACATACTCAAGTCTTTTATTCAGTCTTAAGGCATCTCTCTTCTCACATCTGTGTGTGTGGATTGGTCGGAATGCTTTTCTAGAAGTGTATTCTTGTTCCTCCCATGCCCACCTATCCAGTGAAGAGCCTCCCAGTCAGTGATGATATACAGCAGCTCTGGCAGCCCATGGACAAGGGCACTGTGGTTATGGGGATCCTTGCCCACCCTTCTAGTCAGTCCATTTGCTGCTGGAGTCTGACTACTGTGATGGGGGCAGGGTAGAAGAAGAGGAGTTGGAGGCTGAGACCCAGGCAGTAGGTCTGAGGAAGGTGTGTACACATTGTGAGTGTACAGTTATTTCCCGGGCCCATTTGCTTTCTGTGTTCTAGCAGCAATGTGCCATTCCTTGGGACATCATCTGAAAACTGCTTGGGTTCACATCACACCTCTGCCACTTGCTAGCCTGGAAAAGGTGCTTAACTTATTCATACCACAGTTTCTTCATATGTTAAGTGGGGAGCCTCGTGGGGTTGTTTTGAGGAGTAAAAGAATTAAAATCAGTAAAGTTTTGAGAATCCTGGTATGCTTCTTGAAGTTTACCTCCTTCTCCAGCATCACCATTGTATTGTTTGGATGGTACTGAACCATCTTGGATTTGAACTGATGTTTTCCTGTATGTACTTTCTCTTGAAGTGAGCTTCCTGGGACATACTCAAGTTTATTGGAGGTTTATGGTATCTATTGGCATATTCAAGTTTCTTAAAATATTCGTAGTAAGAAAACTGTTTAGTCTTACTTAAGCCACTATTTTCCAAATCCACTTGTTCATCAAACTTGCTTTTTCCAAAGAGTACCCGTGAACATCAGTGTCATTAGTATTCCATGGAAGACCATTTCAGGAATAGTCCTTAGGGCATTACTTACAGCAATCATCTTTATTTTGGTATAGTACAGAAAGACATCGCAAGAAAATATATCCTTAGGGAAGGGCTTGAACACAGAGGTTAGCTAAGGAAGAGAGACTGACACTGGTAAACAGTCTCTGATCCATAAAACATCCTTGAAGTATATTTAAAAAACTATACCATACGTTAGCCAAAGAGCTCCCATTGATTGTAAATACATTCACATAACTCAGGCCATCGAAAAGGAGGGGTTCATCAAGGTTTTAAGTAAAAACATCTTATTTTTGGTGCCCATATTGCAACCTGGTGCTGAGGTAAATTGGATTCATTTTGTGGAAGCCCCATTGGAGTTTCTCTTAAAGGCAGGAAGGCCAATTTATTGGTATTAACCATAGTTCATTTACTGCTTGTTTTTGTTTCTTCAAAGAACTCATGTTGCAATTGGGAATGGCATTTTGGGAATGCTACTGAGATACTCCCCTATCCTTCACATGTGTTTTGTTATTTCCTTCCCAAGTTCTCTACCGATAGCCTGTGAAATTGTTTGACTAGTTAATTGCTCTGAATCAGGAACGAAATGCAAAGGCAAAGCCGAGAGGAGGCAGCTCCACACTGCTGCCTCCCCTGTTGCTGTCCCATCACTGCTCTGGCTGCTCTTAGCTGAGGGAGAAGTGGATTATGCTAGTGTTTGATCTAAATAATTAGCTCTTTATCAAGCAAAGCAAAACCAAGTTTAAACATGATCTCCTTCCATTTCCTGGAAGATCTCTTCTTAGAAGAGCTTCCTCCAACTCTTTTCTATTTTTGCCCCCATGGCACCTTTTATTGCAGTAAGGTGGAATATGCTTGTCCGCCATGGATGAGTTTGAAAGCTGCTGGGGGCAGGACCTGGTGGGAAAGGTTTAAGCCCAGAGAGAACTGGAACTGAAGTGAGCTTTCTGGCTGTGCCCTTAATTATTCGTCATGCATTCTCGGTAATGCAGATTCCTCCCATTGAAGTGGTCTATCAGATAAAGTCAGCAATAAAAGCCAGGTGATTTGCTGGTACCTGTAATACCTCCAGTTCACATATGTCTACTTAGAGTTCTAGGTGCCTCTAGAATCTTAAAAACAGTTATTTTATAGCCTTGGTTTCCATGGCTTGTGTTGAGTTCTTCCAACATGCTCATGCTAAGATGTCTTGGGTTAACTTGAATTAGGTACATTTCATTGCACGGTTTTGTGAATGAAATTTTATAGATGTTGTCTCATATTTCTTTTCAAACAAACTTAATGTAGGTAGTTAAATATCTATGAATTACTCAGAAATCAAGTTAAACTAATAACTTTTGGCTTATCTGTCCACGATTGGTTTTTATGGGACTTAATAACTCCTTAAACAGAAACATTAAAATACAAAATGAGGCTTGATTTTCATTAAAAAAGAACTGGTAACACCTGCAATATGTAAACATTGTTGCCTAGTAAATTATAATCGGATTGCTCTTGGATTACATATTACATTGTGCTAATGCTAAAAGACCCATTCCCAGTGATGTCATTTCAGGCTCTGAGTAGACAAGATCTGTTACTACTAAAAAAGGCTGTGTTAACAATTTGCAACAGACCAGGAGTAATCTGGGGGTAGGATGGGCTGGAATTGTAAAGAGGTATTTCTTTTTATTTGAGAAAAAACTTTTCACATGCTAGATTTTAACTCTGTTGGGGCAGTATTCATTAGACACAGACCATTTTATTAATTTAGAAAGTATCTTGAGTACTGCCAAATTTTTTTCTCTGTGCACAGTTGACTTTCCAATAGGAGCAGATGAAGGAAAAGTGGAGGCTTTCAGAAGAAAGTTTTTCTCTTTGCGCGTGCCTCTCTCATCACTGCAGATAAAATAAGAAGTGAATGGTCACGTAAATGGTTTTTAAGCAGATGCTTTTTATTTTATACTCTTTTTTCACTCCGCGGGGACAGGAGGCAGCTGTGATTCTTGGATGTCCACTAGTGGGTGCTGCAGTGCTTCCGACCTGCTTTATATTGTTATCTGGGCACAGTATTAAAAAATCATACAGTGAATGGTGAGTTTCCCTTTAGAGCTACTGTCCTGTCAAGAAAGACACCAAAAATACATTTGGAAGATTGTATCCACTGAAATTATTTACTAAAATTTTAGAATAATGTGCTTGAGATCGCTGTTGCTCACTTTTTGCAAGAATTCATGTATATTAGTGAATTGTCACCTCTATTCTTGTTTGATCGATATATAGGTTGAAGTCCACATTATACAGAAAAGGAAAGCTACTTAATGCCATAGTACAAATTAACAATATTTATTAGAAAATCCTGCCTTTTTCTATAAAAGAAAAACATGTAACATGTTCAGTTTATCTCATTTTGAGTATGAAGCAGTGCCATTGTGGCTAAGATGTCTATTTGATATTTAGGGAAGAATTTGATGCTTTAATAAGGGAATCCTCTGTCTCCCTCATCCATCATCCGCCATCCTCATCCATCCAAACAACACTGTAAATTTGTCAGAGCCTTTTCCATATTCAGTACTTGTATAAATAATGGCTGCTGTGATTTGAAAAAAGGGAAATGTGCACTTTCAAGCTATGTTATATATCTGATCACAGTCATGGCGACATCTCATAGTTTTTGTTTTGCATTGCTCAGCCTCGGTGCATATAATTTAAGCTCCAGAGCCAAAGGACATTTTTGAATGTTGACCCTTATTGTGGTTAGTACTTGCCAAAATGAAATTAGTTTGCGGGGGGAAAGGGGGTGCTTTTCTTCAGCAGATGAAACACGGTCTCTGCTCCATTACCACACTTTTATCATTGCCCATCGCTTCTCCTTCTCTCCTTTGCTGTCTTAGGGATTATTCAGGTTCTGTGCAATATTCTGAAATTAATCAAAGGAAGAAGAACCCCATGCCTTATTATACATCACAGGAAGAGAGTGGTTTCCACAATCCAGACAGCTTTGTGATGTTGTCTAGTTATGTAACTAGAATTTTATTATCTTTAAAAAAAGGTTTTCGTTTTCACACAATAAAACCTTTTCATGTTAAACTTGTGCAAGCAATGGATCACTCCATGTGAGTGTCACAAAGGGTCTGAATTTAACTGATAGGCTGTTTCCCTTATTTAAATAAGGAACTGATCTGTGAACAATGTTCATTTCTTTCTTTGATTTTTTGGCTTAGCAGAACAGCTGTATGTCCTTAATGCATTTTGGGTCATAGAGCCTTTCTATGCATTGAGATAGGAGCAAACTTGCCGGATGCTTATCCAGTCTGGACCTTGTGTTCTATCTCGTCTTTTTTATAATCATGCTCTACAAATTATTTTTTTCCCAGTAAATTAGTGGCCATTGTACAGATTGCAGACACTTAGTTTGATTGAAAGTAATAAAAGGAGATTATCCACCAGGTTGGTTGAGTGAGGTTCTGATTTGACCCATTGCCTGGAGAGAAAAGAATTAATCTTATAAACCAGACTCACTTCTGCCATGCTTTGAAAAACTGCCAGGAATGCATTAGATCCCTTTTGTCTTAAGTCCATTGAGAACTAAAGGTGGAGTGGGACAGATCCGATGTATGAGCCACAGAGACTGTGGCCTCTGTGTTGTGCTTTGTGTGGTATCCTGAACTATAATGAGGGCTTTCCCTTGCTCCCTGAATAAATTCCTACCATGATAGTCTTTGAGTTTTGTGGAAGAGGAAGAGAAGGGGAACAGTTTTCATATATTACATAAATTCTTTGTGTTGGGTGTTGTTTTATGTTTTAAGCTTGGAATATATTTATTTAGATTATATATGTGTTTGTATCTTTGTTTTAAAGTTTATTTTGAGAGAGAGAGCATGAGTGAGCTGGCGAGGGGCAGAGAGAGAGAGAGAGAGAGAGAGAGAGAGAAAGGGAATCCTGAACTGATAGCGCAGAGCCTGACACAGGCTGGATCTCACGACTGCAAGATCATGACCTGAGCCGAAACCAGGAGTCAGACGCTTAACCGACTGAGCCACGCAGGTGCCCCTGTATGTTTTTGTATCTTATCCTCATGAGATAAAGTGCTCCTGTGGCAACTTTATGGGTGTGGGTCAGGTACAGAGAGGTGAAGTGTAAGATCCTACAGCTAGTAGGTGAATGATTTGAGGTTCAGACCCAAGCTTTCCCCGCCCCCCACCACTGACACAGCACATGCTTGTAAACACCGTGGTCTCCTGCCTATTCTGAGAGAGCAAAGGAGGAGATCAGAGTTGGATCCTGCAGCATGCCCTGAATCAGCCAGCGCAGGGAGGCATGCAGAAGAAATCAATGAATGAGTCGAGGGGAGAACCTTGTGTCCTTCTTAGCAGATAGCATGGTTTGGAGCTTGCCTGACCTGGGTGCATGCATTCTCTTCTTTTTTTGTTGTTGTGGCTGGGAGCACACCGCTAACCTCCCCAAGCCTCTGTTTCTGTCTCCATAGCATCCCTTAGAGGTTGTTGCAAGTATGAGGAAAGATGGCCCAGTGAATGCTGCACGGCTTCTAATAGCCTGCAGGGTTGTCCAAGGATGTGATAAGCTGCCTTGGGGAGGAGGTTGGAGGCTGGGGATGGTATTTAGCACCAAGAAAAAGGTGATGGGAGCTTCCCGTATATCATTTTGGAAGAACCTTAAGAGCCCAAATTCGAATGGAAAATCCCAACTTACAGGTGACACATAGGAGGACTCACACTACCTCGACAACCTTTGAACCCCCAAAAGACAACTGTTCCCCTAGAGGTACTTCAGGATATGCTTTAGGCAAAATGGTAGTGTCAACTCTGACCTTCATTTCAGCTATAATTTCCAGTGGTCATCTGGAACGTTTCTGAGCATTTAGTACCCATTCTGCTTCTTGAGGTTTATGGAGGCAACCATGGTTGACTGGGGTAGGCACTGCACCAGCCCGTCTCACCTCCACTTCTCTCTTCCTTTGTATTTTGATTTCTGTCCTATTGTATGAACCAGAGGAAGGGAGATGAAGAGAAAACAAACACTGTGCTGGAGACAGTTCCTTTCCCTCAAAGGCTCTGGGGCCTTCTGTTGGAGGGTGGTTTCTTTTGATCTTTTGTTTTTTGTTATTGTTGATGGTTGCAGTCCACCCTCCCAGAGTTACCCCCTTTCTAATCTTGACATGTGCTAGTATAGAAAGAAGATTGAGAGGCATAGGAAGGAGTGAAGGGGTACGGAGGCCAAAAGGATAAATGACTTGGGACCAGGCTGGAAGGCCACCCAGGGAAGGCCCTTGCTTTGCACGTTAGTGTGCCAAAGGCTCTCTGTGGGCTGTTTTCGCTGTTGCCTTCTTGCCTTTGTCTTAGCCAGAGTCCGCCTCGTGGTCTGCAAGTTGTTCCACAGGTGGTGTGCCAGCAGACTCCCAGCATGGCCCATTTAACCCGCAGAGTGATCGTGTTTGTGTTTGATGGCCAAGACAGGGAGCAGGGAAACTGTTTTCATTGGGATCGGCTTCAGTCCTTTCTCCAAAAGCAGCCGGTTGAACTGCTCCACTGTTTCCGGAGCCATTACGCCATGAAGTGAAGTTTGGATGAAGGACAGATGTATTATCTAGGAAGGAATCCTCAGATTTCTTCCAGAGAATGTCCAGTCATTGCCTCTGCCAACGAATGAAACTGTTCTCCAGTGTTCTGTTTTATAGAGGCTCTTTCTGGGGAAGGGAAAAAAAACAACCCCTATGACATTAATCCTCCTTTGCTGTGAAGCAAGTAAGTAGCAAGTGTCAGTTAATATCCATTTTATAGGTGAGGAAATAGAGGCACTGGGAGATTAAATAGATAAGTGCTTCTCAAAATTGCATGTATTCATGAAGTGCCTAGGGATCTTTTTATAAATGCAGATTTCGATTCAGCAATCTGGAGAGGAGATCTGAAGACCCGCATTTCTAACCTGTTCTATGAAGGGAGAGATGCTGCCCGTCTGTGATTCATTTGAGTTTCCAAGATGTGGTTCATTTACATACACAGCAAGTTAGCAACTTACTAGATAATGCTAACTGTCTCTGTCCCAAGGAGGCAAAAATGATACAGTCTTCTAGTGAAGACTGTTTCGGGCTTTTTTCAAAATAGTTAAAATATGAAGCCTACCGTTTACGGATTGTTCTGACCACAGGGCATAAAATAACCAGACTGACAGATTTGGTTTTCTTAGCAGAATTAGGTAGTTAGACTGGTTCCATGCAGCCATAACTAGGGCCTGCCTTAGATAACAGAGGCATTAGGAATTGTATCCAAGCATCAGGAACAAAGTGGTGCTTTAAACAGAAGGCAACTGCTAACTTATAAATTCATATTTCATTCCAACTAAAGCCCGTAAATTGTGCATGTGTATGAGTGTGTATAGGTCCAGTGTTAACTCTAGTTCTAACTCTACTCCTGTCGTCTATTTCCTTATAACATGTTATCAGAGCAGAGTTGGCCTCCGCAAAAGACAATCTTTCCCATGTGCTGCTACTCACTAGGATTCCACAATTTGTTGATGACTCACACATCTGTGTGGAAGAGTACGCTACCACCCTCAGCTGCAGTAGTTTATGCTTTTCTCCCTTCTAGAATATGATTACCCCGAAGTCCGTAATAGTCATCTAATGGGGAGCAGGTGTAAGAAGAAATGCAGCAATTTTGAACAAAAGGAACGGATACAAAATGCAGCATGAAGGATTTAGGTTAGACATCGATGTGTGGGAAAAATTCTCTTCTGCTAGTAATAGCAGTGAAACATTGAAACACAGGATCAAAGCAGAGCTGTGGCACATTCTTAGGACATTTGAAAGAAAAGGGCAGGTGGTTCTGTTTCAATGCTTTTTGTACAGCTCCTCGCAGAGGGAGGCGAATGAATTCTGCAATTGCTAGAGATCATTTTCAGTTCTGTGATTCATGAGAGATGAATTCTGGGGACATTTGATTAAAAACCATGTCAGAGAGCCACATATTCCAGAGGTCTTTTGTGATCATCCTAATTGATACCGGGATGTCATTTTTTGGCATGAGGACAGGAACCCAACAAGTATTTAAGACCACTTTTTTTCATATCATGTTGTTTCATTTGGATGATTCTCACCTATACCTTCAGTGATGATAAAAATTACCTTCCCTAGGGGCTTCTAAGACACTGAACAGAGAGTATCATCTGAATACACAAGGGAACCAAAGGACATCGGATATTTTTCTCCCAGTTTTATTTGGAATCTTCCAAATTCTAATAGTCTATACAATAGTTTAAAGTTGAAATAGTGGTCCTTTATTTTCCTCTCTAATTAGAATTTCAACCAGGGATGCTTACAGGCATTCACTTTCCTCAGTTTGAATGATTTGATGCAGTAGGTACTGACTAAAGATGTCCATACATTGGTCCCAAATCGCCATAGTGCTATCATTTTTGGCATTATACCATACTAAAACCCATGGCTTGAGAGAGCATGACAGTGCCTAAAAATAATGGAGATTAAACTTTATCAGCTTTTCGGAGGATCCTGAAAATAAAATACTATGTGTCTTGTAAGTGACTAATGGCGCCTTAGTATAAACAGCATCGTGAGATAGCACACACACATACACACACACACACAATCACATAAAGATGAGAAATGGGCATTTGAGTTTCTAGTGAATATTTCGTAGGTCCATTATATATGGGGTCAGCAGCAGTATACATTCAATAAAATTCACAGCAGACAAATAGGAATGTGGAGGAATTTTCTAGACCTTTTGGAGTTGGATACTTCAAACATCAAGAAAGGGAGCCAACGTGCAGCTTTTGAAAGCAAGAATTAGGAAGGTGGGCAAAGAGGGCAGGGGAAACTGATAACCTGTTATAAGGAAATAGACGACAGGAGTAGAATTAGAACTAGAGTTACCCATATTCACAGCAAGCACCAAACAAATTTAATGCGTTAACTATAAATTTGGAAACAAAATCCAAAGTCAAAATTTGAAGGAAAAAATGAAGAATATGGAAGGGCTCCTTTGAACTCTCAAATCATAAAGAAAAAGCATTGTTTTATAGAGTTTAAAGATGGCTCTTAAGTAAGCTGAACTGTTTTGCCCTCATTTCAGCTCCTCTTTGTTTCAAGAGGAAACCACTGACCATTTCATACATTTGTCTTCTTCCTTTAGAGGATCAAACCTTAATGGTGAGAAAAATAGCTCTGAAAGACACACTAAGAAAGATTTCCTGGGTCACAGGTTATGTTGGTACTGTTGTCTTTATCCCAGTCACAGAATCTACCCCTCAGTGAGGTGACCCATCAACCAGACAGGGTCTGGACAAGAAAACTGAATTCTTTGGTGGTGGTTTTGGTTATTAAATTCAAGGTTCTTAAAGCTACACCAACACAATTCATTCTCATCATCTTGTCAGATTACTTTGCCCCTAAAACATTTTTCCTACTCCACAAAATCCCAGAAATTTGAACTTAATGGATTTTTATAATTTTGCCAATTAAAATGTTTCCAAGAAAGAGGTTTCCAAATTAAAAAACAAAACCCAACAAATAGAAAACAAAATAACTGTCACTTGTTATACCCACCATTTTATAAGAGAAAAGACATGAATACTCAGAATGTGGGAAAGAGATATTTTTGAAAAAAGTACTGCCTGTATGTTCAGTAAATTCACCTTTATGACAACCTAGTACAAAGCACTGGAAATTTCGTCATGGACTAACAGTGGCCAACTGGTTGGGATTTGGGAATCGCTTGTGCAAAAACCCACTGCTTGTTGAGAAGTTGATCTGCTTGAGGGGAATGGGGTGACTTCTGAAGGCCCATGAGCCTTGGGCTGTTGGTGACCTTCACCAGTTAGAGTATTTGTACAAAAAACATTTTCATAAATGAAAGTACATCATTTTGAGTCAGGTGGGCTCGAAGAATTTCCCAATGCCCAATTTACCTTTTGATTGTTTCACCAAGATTTGGCAATTCTCTGTCCCATTAAATAAGGAAAGATGTGAAACCTACCTCTGTTGTAAACCCTTCTCTGTTTTCCATTTTACAAACATGCGATGACTTAGCAATTTCACTGCAAAAGCTAAGGCATTATAATGTTTGAAATGAGAAATCTTCATGTCATTATTGTATAACTCTCAACTCCTCTTACTATTGTGTAATATGTAAAGCTTTCTGAACCAGGAAGCCTTGCTTGAGAGAAAATGAACACCAAAACCTGAGGTTTGAAAATGAGTTGCTAGTCCAAGTGTTAAATACTTTCCCTCTGTTTTGTACCTCACTCAGGTATGATAGTCCATTTTTTCCACCCAGATTTTGTGTTTGGAAAAAAAATTCTGAGGATAAGGTAAGTGTCCCAGGACAAGTTCCCTTTAACCATTTTAACTGTTTATAGCAATTGTTTTACCGAAGAAGTCTGGGCCTGACCTGGTAGTAATCACATGGCCTGGTACAGCAGGGGAGACTAGAAGGATACATTATTTTATAGACGAAGAAGGAGTAGAGAAGGGCTCAGGGAGGGATTCAAGTTGAAATGCAGATGTCTGTAAAAAGGTATAACAGGACGCAGAAGTGGAAAATGGAGGAAGATGACAGAACTGAAAGGTACAACAGTATTTCAGATAAAGCTTTATGGATTCCTTCCAGGAGTATGTGGATTTCACTTGGAGCTAAGTCAACGCTTTGTGTATAATGTGTTCCACAGCCGTCAGGAGATGCCAGATGTGTGTATTATGCTCTTTGGAGAGACAGTGCTAATGAGGGCCTGCATATGGTCACTTACCTATTTTTCCAATCAGCTACAGCTTTAGAAGACCCAGGCTCTTAAGGGCATGTCTGGGTTAATAGCAACACGGGCTGTCCCATTGTGTGCTCTGCTAATTTTGGCAAAAAGAAGATTTTGCTTAAAACATTTGCATATTTAAATACTACGTGGACATTATGCACAGGGTCTGCTCCAGCTTTAGCATTCCTTAAACCTCTTGATGCAGTTCTTCTAGTGTGGACTTCTTTGGCTTAAAGGACAATTAAAAAGGTCAAGCACCACTGCATTGACCTTAAAGGAATAAACAATTAATCTAAAGATCACAGTGTAGTCCATTTATTAAACTCATTTTTGTTTGCTTTTGTTTTTTGGGCTTTTTGGCCAGCTATACCAAGGCATTCCAGTACTTAGGTCTTCATAAAACTGTTTTCTTTCTTCCACTTGTGTTAATACAGATATTAAGTCTCATAATATCTACTTAGCATAAACAAGAAGATAAAAATGATTTCTATGATTGAAATGTTTGTTATTTAGCATTAAGCATCTTCCTGCTCCCATGCGTTTTGCATTTAATCCACTCGGTGCTTGGTTTGGGGATTGCTAGATTAGTTTTAATCCCCTGTCTAATAGTGGAGTAGTGGTGAGATTTATTACACAGACAGGGTTTGGTTCTTGGATTTAAGAGGGCTCACGTGCACTCCATGCATATTAAATTTGGGAAACGACTGGTTCAGTATAAAAGGTTGAGGAGACATCCTTTATCTCAGAATGGTTCTCTTTAGGCACACAAAGTGCAGACAGCATTTATTGCATTAATGAAAAGAAAATTGATTACAAGTGTTTCTCTCTTTTGGGGTCAGACTAATGTTCTCAGAATATGTGTTTTTTTCCCCTTTTGAAATGTACTCTACCATCATTTCAAAGCATTCTAGATGTTTTCTTTATTTCTTCAGAGGCCACCTCCAGGGAAAAGATAAATAGCTTATTATATAATGGGTTCTTCCTAAGAAAAATGGAAAAGGTTGGGTACTACCCAACCAGGGGAATAAATATTTGCAGAAATTACAGAAGAATGGGATAGCTCACTCCTCCTACAGAATCTAATAATTGCCAAATTTTCCCCAAATGGATGTAAAAACCTGTGCTTTTCAAGATGGGAGGTTTATGATTTTAATATTTGCTATATTTCACACGATGCAAAAAGATTCTGGTTAATAGAAAATGTAAAAAAATAATCACTATACTGTGACCTGTACATTTTTGTGATTAATGAATGAAAGTCATGCTGGAATAAAACTTGTAGCTTAAGTTTTCTTCTGTTTTGGTCCTCTTAAGTAATTTTACCTTAAGGAAGAGAATGGAGTGTATTATGTAGTCAAGAGATGAATAGACAGGTACTGTGGGCAACAGGATATTGGGTGGAAAATACAGATTTTTATGATGCTAAAATACTGTCTGATATTTTGAATGAATCTTACCCAGAGAACTTGAACTTGAATCGGATGAATGTAACCTGTGACCCAGGAAATCTTTCTTAGTGTGTCTTTCAGAGCTATTTTTCTCACCATTAAGGTTTGATCCTCTAAAGGAAGAAGACAAATGTGTGAGATGGTCAGTGTTTTCCTCTTAAAACAAAGAGGAGCTGAAATGAGGGCAAAACAGTTCAGCTTACTTAAGAGCCATCTTTAAACTTTACAAAACAATGCTTTTTTTTTTATGATTTGAGAGTTCAAAGGAGCCCTTCTGTATTCTTCATTTTTTCCTTCAAGTTTTGACTTTGGATTTTGTTTCCAAATTTATAGTTAACGCTTTAAATTTGTTTGGTGCTAGCTGTGATTATGGGTAACTGAAGTTAGTGTAATTGGTTTCCTTGAGAGACCAAAATAAGAAAGAAACATGTTCTTTTGGAATGTTACTACTGCTGTATGATTTTAAGCCCCCTCAGCATGACTTTTAATGTATACATTGAATAATGTAAATAAATGGACTTTGTAGTAATTTTACCAAATATGGACCCCTAGTTCAGATAAAAACATGTTTTTAATGTTTATTTATTTTTGTGAGACAGACAGAGTGCGAGTAGGGGAGGGGCAGAGAGGGAGGAAGACACAGAATTCAAAGCAGGCTCCAGGCTCTGAGCTGTCGGCACTGAACTGTAAGATCATGACCTGAGCCGAAGTTGGACGCTTAACTGACTGAGCCACCCAGGAGCCCCTAAAACATTTTAACTTTGTTTATTTTGAGACAGCGAGCACGAGTGGGGTAGAGGTAGAAAGACAGGGAGAGAGAATTCGAAGTAGGCTCTGTGCTGTCAGCGCAGACCCCTGTACAGGGCTGGAACTCATGAACCGTGAGATGACTTGAGTCGAGATCAGGAGTCGGATGCTCAACTGACTGGGTGAGCCACCCAGGTGCCCTTATGTATTGAGTTTTTTTAACATCTCTGAGACTCCGGTAAGAATATGGTGTAGGTTTTGATAGTCTCTAAGGTCCTTTTTGGTTCCAGGATTTTGTGATCAATAGAGTTACTTTCAGACAGAAATCTACAAACCTATTAAATTCCTGCTTTGAAACTTCAGCCAAATGAAGTTGTGAAATATTTTTTTCTTATTGAATAAAACATTAATATGGTTATGTATATTTATATATATAATATATATTATATGATATACCTATATATAATATATATTTTATATATATATCTGTATAAATATCTATCTATATATAGATTTTCTTTTTTTGCATTTCATCATCCAAATATGTGCTCCTTGAGAGCAGACACAATTTCCTCTATTTTGTTCACTGTGGGGTTTGCCCCAGAGCTTTGAATAGGGTCTGCAACATGTCATGTTTAATCAGTGAATAAATTTATGGATGGATCTATGATGGGGGGGGGGAGGTGTCTGAACCTCCTCTGAATAAGTTGTCAGCTTCTTTTGTTTTCCAGTTTTATTGAGAAATAATGAGCACGCCTCACTGTATAAGTTTAAGGTGTACTACAGCATGGTGATGGATTTACATAGAATGTGAAATGATTATTGCGATCAGTTCAGCTAACGTTCATTATCTAATATAGGTACAATATAGAAAAAAGAAAGAAGAAAAGAAAAAAAAATTTCTCCTTGTTGTGAGAACTTTTAGGAGTTACTCTCTTAACAACTTTCATATATCCTATGGCAGTGTTAGCTTTAATTGTCATGTGTGTTACATCCCTCATACGTATTTATCTTATAACTGGAAATTTATACCTTTTGATTACCTTACTCCTATTCTTCTTACCCCCACTTTGCACCTCTGGTAACCATGGTGACCATGTCTGATTTCTTTTTCTATGAGTTTTGGTTTAGTTTTTTGTTTGTTTTTTTTTAGATTGTATATTTAAGTGAGATCATACAGTATTGGCCTTTCCCTGTCTGACTTATTTTACTTAGCTTAATGCCTTCAGGGTCCATCCAAGATGTCACAAAGAGTTACTTATATTTCCTTATCACATACATGATATGGTCTTATTTTTTTTAATGGCAGGGCACATAAGTGATACATGTAATCACAATTTTTTATCCATTCATCCATACTTAAGGTCGTTTCTGTGTCTTGGTTATTGTAAATAATGCTGCTGTGAATGTAGGGGTGCAGATAGCTTCTCAAGTTAGTGTTTCCTTTTCCTTTGGGTATATTCTTAGACATGGAAGTGCTGTCCTACATGGTAGTTCTATTTTTAATGTTTTGAGGATCCTCCATACTGTTTTCCATAGTGGTTGCACCAATTTATAATCCCACCAACAGTGTGCAAGAATTCCCTTTTTTCCACATCTACACTAGCATTTGTTATGACTTATCCTTTTGATGATGGCCATTCTAACAGGCATGAGGTGATATCTCATTTTGGTTTTAATTTGCACTTCCCTAATGAAAATTTATTGAGCATCTTTTCATTGTACCTGTTGACCTTTTGTATATCCTTGAAAAAATGTCTGTTGAGGATATTTTCCCATTTTTAATTTTAATTGGGTTATTTATTGTTTTGCCTTTCAGTTGTATGAGTTGTTTTTTTATTTTGGATATATTCACCCTTTATCAGATAAATGGTTTGCCTATATTTTTTCAAATTCCATAAGCTGTCTTTTCACTTTGCTGATGGTTCCTTTTGCTGTACCGAAGATTTTTATTTTGATATGGTCCCACTTGTTTGTTTTTGATTTTGTTGCTTGTGCTTTATGTATCACAGTCAAAAATTCATTACCAAGATCCATGACAAGGAGCTTTATTTCTGTGGTTTTTTTCCCTAGGAAGTTTATGGTTTCCAGTCTTACAGTTAAGTCATTAATTTATTTTGGGTTAATTTTTGAGAGTGGTGTAAGATAGGAGTCCATTTTCATTGTTTTACCTGTGAGTTTCCAGTTATTCCAGCACTATTTATCGAAGAGACTCCTTTCTTCGCTGAGTTTTCTTGGGCCCCTTGTCAAATACAGTTGATCATATATGCTGGCATTTTTTTCTGGACTCTTTATTCTGTTCCATTGGTCTATGCCAGTAGCATACTGTTTTTGATTATTCAAGCTTGAAAAGCTAGAAAGCTTGAAAGCAAGGGGGTGTGATACTTCCAGAATTTCTTTGGTATTTGGGGTCTTCTCTGGCTCCATATAAATTTTAGGAGTGTTTTTTTCTACTGCTATGAAAAATGCTATTGGAGTCTTTGTAGGGATTGCATTGAATCTAAATTTGGCTTTTGGTAGTATTGTCATTTTAACAATATTAATTCTTCCACTCCAGAAACATGACATTTATCTTTCCATTTGTATGTGTCTTCTTCAATTTCTTTCATCAATGTCTTACAGTTTTCAGAGTAGAGATCTTTTAATTCTTTGGTTAAATTTATTCCTAAGTATTTCATTATTTTTGATGATACTGTAAATGGAATTGATTTTTTTTTTCGAGAAAATTCATTGTTAGTGGATAGAAATGCTGCTGGTTTTTGTATGTTAATTCTGTACCCTTCTTTACTGAATTCATGAATTAGGTCTAGCAGTTTTTTGGTTGAGTGTTGAAGATTTTCTCTATATAAAATCATGTTATTTGTGAATAGAGACAATTTTACTCCTTCCTTTCCAATTCAGATAGATTTTATTTCTTTTTCTTGCCTAGTTTCTGTAGCTAGGACTTCCAATACAATGTTGAATAGTTGTGGTGAGAGTGGGTATCCTTGTCATCTTCCTGATCCTAGAGGAAAACCTTTGAACTTTTCACCATTGAATATGATGTTGGCTGTGGGCTTGTCATGTATGGCCTTTATTACGTTGAGAAATATTCCTTCTATGCCTAATTTGTTAAGAGTTTTTAATCACAGATGGATGATTGGATTATGTCGGGTGCTTCTTTTTGCATCTGTTGAAAGGATTCTATGATGTTTTCTCTTTCATTCTACTAATACGATGTATCACAATGATTGGATTGTGTATGTTGAACCATCAAACCATCTTTGCATCCCAAGGATGAATCCCACTTGATTATGGCAAGTGATCCTTTTAACGTGCTGCTGAATTTGGTTTGCTGGTATTTTATTGAGAATGTTTGCATCTATATTTATCAGGGATATTGGCTTGTAGTTTTCTTTTGTAGTAGTGTTCTTTTTCTGGTTTTGGTATTGGGATAATGCTTGCCTCATAAAATGACTTTGGGAGTATTTTCTCTTGCTTGATTTTTTGTAACACTTTGAAAAGGATTGGTGTTAATTCTTCTCTAAATGTTTGGTAAGATTCACCAGTGAAGTTCTCTGGTCCTGTGTGAGTGGGTTTGCTTTCCTTTCCTTTTTTTCTTTTTCCATTTCTTTTTCCTTTTTCCTTTGCTTTTTCCTTTCCTTTCCCCCTTCCTCCCTCCCTCCCTCCCTCCCTCTCTTTCTTTCTTTCTTTCTCTCTCTCTCTCTCTCTCTCTCTCTCTCTCTCACTCTCTCGCCCTTCCTTCCTTCCTTCCTTCCTTCCTTCCTTCCTTCCTTCCTTCCTTCCTTCCTTCCTTCCTTCTGTGATTATTATCTGGCTTTATTTCATTTTTCAATCAATTTTTAATTTACATTGTAGTTAGTTAACATATAGTGTAACATTGTTTGCAGGATTAGAAGTCATTCATCACTTACATAAAATACCCAGTGCTCATCTCAACAAGTGCCTTCCTTAATATCCATCACCCATTCAGCCCATCCATCACCCACCTCCCTTCCAGCAACCCTCTGTTTGTTCAGCTGTACAGTTAAGAGTCTCTTATGACTATTTGGGCTTTTTTCATTAGGAGATGTTTGATTACTGATTCAATATCTGCTAGCAATTGGTCTATTCAGCTTTTTTTATTTCTTTCTCATTCAGTCTTGGTAAGTTTGTGTTCTGAGAATTTTTCCATTTTTTCTAGTTGGTCCAGTTTGTTGGCATATAGTTACTCATAGTAGTCTCTTAGGATCTTTTATATTTCTGTGCAATTCATTTTGTTGATTTGGGTCTTCCCTCTTTTTTCCTTGGTTAGTTTAGCTAAGGGTTTTTCTATTTTGTTTATTTTTTCAAACAATCAGCTCTTAGCTTGGTTAATCTTTTCTCTTGTTTTTCTGTGTTCTGTTTCATTTATTTCTGCTCTCATTGTTATTCTTTTGCCAACCTTGAATTCTGCTCTTTTTCTGGTTTTCAAGGCATGGAATTAGGTTATTTCTTATCTTTCTTGCTTCTTAACGTGGGCATTTATTGATATAAGCTTCCCTCTTAGAACTGCTTTTGCTGTATTCTGTAAGTACTGGTATGTTGTGTTTCTATTTTCATTTGTCTCAAGAGACATTTTTACTTCCCCTTTCATTTCTTTTTTGATCCATTTGTTGTTCAGGAGAGTGTTGTTTAATTTCCATATGTTCATGAAATTTTCAGCTTTCCTCTTGTGACTTTAGTTTCATGCTTTTATGGTTAGAGAAAATACTTGGTATGATTTCAGTCTTCTTGAATTTGCTAAGACTTGTTTTGTGCCTAGAAAATGTTCCACGTGCACTTGAGAAGAATATGTATTCTGCTGTTTGTGGATGAAATGTTCTGTTTATCTCTCTTATGTCCATTTGGTCTGTAGCATTGTTCAAATCTGCTCTTTGCTTATTGATTCTCTGTCTGGGTGACCTTTCCATTGTTGAAAGTATGACGTTGAAGTCTCCAACTATTATTATATTACTGTTTATTTCTCCTTTTAGCTCTGTTAGTTTTTGCTTTATATATTTAGGTGCTCCAGTGTTAGCTGCATAAAAGTTTATAATTGTATATCTTATTGGAGGGTTGATCGCTTATTATGTAATGGCCTTCTGTCTCTTTTTACCATTTGCAGTTTAAAGTCTGTTTTGTCTATTACAAGTATAGCTACCCCTGCTTTTTTAGTGGAGTTACCATTTGCTTGAGATGACTTTTTCTATCTCCTCACTCTCAGTCTTTAAGGCTAAAGTGAGTTTCTTTCAGGCAGCATATGATTGGATTTTTTTTTTTTTTTTAGTCCAACCATTCTCTGTCTTTTGATTGGATAATTTAATCTGTTTATGTTTAAAGTAATCATTGATAGATAAGGGCTTACTTACATTGCCATTTTATTAATTTTGTTAATTATGTTTGTAGATCCATTTTTTCTTTTGCCTTATACTTCTATTTGTGTGTGTGTGTGTGTGTTGATGTCTTTTGTATTAGCATGCTTTGACTTCTTTGTCATGTTCTCATGTGTAATTGCTACCAATTGTTCTGCTGTGGTTACCATGAGGCTTACATAAAATACCTTAAAGTTAGAACATCCTATTTAAGCTGATAATTTCCATACATTTTTAGAACTTGACACTTTTTCTTCTCCTCACATTTACCTTATTTCTATTACAATTTGTGTATTTTCATATTGTATAACAGATAAATGTAGTTACAGTTATTTTTACTGTTTATTTTTAAATCTTTTGTTTTTAATGTTTGTTTATTTTTGAGAAAGACAGAGATAGAGTGTGAACAGGGGAGGGGCAGAGAGAGGGAGACACAGAATCTGAAATAGGCTTCAGGCTCTGAGCTGTCAGACCAGAGCCTGACACAAGGCTCGAACTCATGAGCTGTGAGATCATGACCTGAGCCAAAGTCGGATGCTCAACTGATTGAGCCACCCAGGCGCCCCTATTTTTTAATCTTAGACTATGGTTTTAAGTGAATTATACACCACTGTTACCAAATTACAATATGTAACTTTGACTATATATTTACATAACCAGTGAGTTTTACTGTCTATTTTTTTTTAAATGATGTTAATTGGCATCCTTCCACTCTAAGAACTCCATTTAGCATTTCTTGTAAGGAAGATCTGCGGGTAAGGAATTCCCTTAGATTTAATTAATTTGTTTGAAAAAGTCTTTATCCCTCTTTTGTTTTTGAAGAACAGCTTCATTGGATATAGTATTATTAGTTGACAGTTTTTGTCTTTTAATATTTTGAATATGTAATCCCTTTCTCTCCTGGCTTGAAATGTTTCTGTTGAGAAATCCACTGATAGTCTTGTGGGGTTCCCTTATATGTAATTTCTCTTTGCTCTGGTTGCTTTTAAAATCTTAGTCTTTGACTTCTGAGCATTTAAATATAATGAGTCTCTGTATAGTTCTATTTAAGTTCAACCTATTTGGAGTCCTTTGCCTCATGGAACTGGATGTTCATTTCTGTCTCCAGATTTGGAATATTTTCAGCGATTATTCCTTTAAATATATTTTCTGCCTCATTTTCTTTCTCCTCTCCTTCTGGGAGTCCCATAATGTGAATATTGTTTCTTTTCATTGTGTCCTATAAGTCTTTCTTCACTCTTTTTTATTCTTTTTTTGTTTTGCTCCTTTGAATTGATAATTCCTAATGTCCTATCCTCCAGGTTGCTGATTCTTTCTTCAGATGGTTTCTGTTGCTTTTCAGTATGATTTTTTTTCATGCATTGTTTTCTAATTTCATTTAGTTGTCTATGTGTTCATGTATTTCATAAAAATTTGTAAAGAGGATTTTTCTAAATTCTTTTTTGATAGTTTATAGATTTCTGTTTCTTAAAGATCAATTATCAGAGATTTATTAGTTTTGGTGGTATCATTTTTACCTTGTTTTCTGTGATCCTTGATTCTTCACATTGGTATCTGTATCTGTACATTTGGGTAATCAAATTGCTCTACCAGACTTTACAGATTTGCTTTGGCAAGGCAGAGACAGATTTTTACCAATCAACTTAGTTTCAGTACTGCGTGTGTCTGCTGGTAATGTCTTCGGGCAGGTAGGGTCTTTTTTATTGGTGTGGCAACTGTTAAGTTCTGAGTTTGGTGATGGTAAGGGGGTGCTCTTGCCTGAGAACAGTTGTATAGGACTGGTTGCTTTGTTTTCTACGCAAGTGAGGTTGTAGGTTGAACTTATTTGTTACCTGGATTCTCTGGTCAGGTTTACTAAATAGTTGGGACTAGGTAGTATATTCAGTTGTAGCTGAAGCTATGTATTAGCTTCCCTTCTCAGGCAAGGCATTAGGACAGGACCCAGAGCCTATATGCCTCATTGTTTGGGGACCTGAATCAGGAAAGAGTGTGCAATAAATACTCTGGCCAGGTGAGGCCACCAATTTTGCTCTCCAGAAGGGGAAAGTCATATGTTGTGCTCTCAGTTCAAGTGATACTGTAAGCATGGCTATTGAATGGGTTATGCAGAGTACTGTGTGCTCTGGATAGGTTACCTGGTTAGGCAGGCTGGAGGCTGTATTCCGTAATGAGCAGGTCTAAAAATTACTTTCCCTGCCAGGATGCTGTGGGAATGGCAGGTCTGAAGCTAGTGAAGCTCTTTGCTGTGTCAGCTCGAGCCAAACCACACCCTAAGTTCACTGGCTTTGCTCTCCAAACTGTCAGCTATCTGCCTCCCATTCTCTCTGCTTGACTGCCATTCTACCACACAGATTCCAGATATTTTTACCCATCCTTTTGGTCAGATGGGGCCAGGTGCCGCAGTAGGTAGAACACAGTAGGGCTGTGTCTCAGTTCCCTTGCCTGGGTGGGGAGAGGAGGGCAGGGGCTGCTCCATGCCACTATTTATTTCTCCAATACATCTACATTTGGAGATTATTCCCCAATAATCTCCAAGTATTCATGGTCTCCATTTGAGAGGAACCAGGAGTTACTCTCAGCCTTGGCTATGAATTAATCACCTGCCTATGTGTAGTACAGGAACTTTGCATGGCATGTTGACTTTGCTCTGGGGGATCATCACCTCTGCCCACCTGTCTCTTGGCCTGAGCCCCCCTGAGCTACACAGCTTCCAGGTGTTCCCACCAGCTCTCTCCGACACGTGGTCAGATTTGGCTGGAAAATACTCTCCACAGAGGTGGGACTGTGAGTCAGCTCCTCATCTGGCATGAGTAAGTCAACCTCTGAGGTTGACAAAACTCTTCATTTGAGGATTCAAATCAAACCGATCTGCATCCTGTCAAGTTCCTTTGTCAGTGGTCATCACTCACTTATTCTGCAGAGAAACAAAATTGCTGGTTGAGATTACTACTTGGGACTGCAGGTGATGGGTCTTGGTTGTTGCAGGGCCCTCTTCCCTTCTCTGTCTTGGTCAGATTTTTAGTGGTTGAGCACTTCAAATTCTTCTGAAATCCCAATGAAGTGAGATCAGAGTAGTGGCTCTCACACAGCAACCCACAGTGCTGGGGGATGGTAGTTGTCCCCACCCCTCTAGTTCTCTGTTTGCACTGGATGAGCTGGAAGCTCAGGGGAGACATCTCTTTGTGGTGCTACACTGGTCTACAGTAACAGCGATGCAGTCAATGTGTAGCTGCTTCTCTTACCCTTCTGATGCGGACTGTCATGGTCTCTGTGGTGCAATGGGATGCTTCACCCTTGCCCCCAGGTTCTAGGATTCTCTCAATGGTGTTTTGTTCTTGAATAGTTGTTAGCTGTTCCTCTTGTGATGGGGAGTGAAGTCAGGAATGACCAATATCACCATCTTGGTGACATCACTCCACACAACTTCTTGATATCTTCTGCAGACTTAGAGAACATGTTTTTTTAAACACTAGGGAATTAAGGGGCACCTGGGTGGCTCAGTTTGTTAAGTGTCCAACTCTTGATTTCGGCTCAGGTCATGATCTCATGGTTCATGGGTTCAAGCCCTGTGTTGGGCTCTTGTGCTGACAGAGCAGAGCCTGCTTGGGATTCTCTTTCTCTCCCTCTCTCTGCCTCTCCCTGACTTTGCTTGCTTGCTCATGCTCTCTCTCTCTCTCTCTCTCTCTCAAAATAGACATTGAATTTCCTAAGGTTTATTTTTTAAATCTATGGTTAGCCATACCACACAAAGGGGGATGGGAGTGTATTAGAAAGGAGGGGTTTCAATCTTGGGGCCAAAATGGAGGTATAGCATATTTCTATTAAACACATAAAAAACAGAAAGATGTTATTATGTGATTTATATAATATTGAAAATATGAAATTTCTTTTAATACATAAAATGTATTTATAATTAAAATATTATGGTATATAATATTAATGTATGAAAATTATTGCTTCAACATATAAAGTAAAATATATGAATATATAAAATATAATTGAAATATACCCAATATTTTGTTGTCTGACAGGTAGTTTCCATCTATTTTTAGTGTGTTGAGCATTTTAATTATGAAAGAATGTTCCATTTTGGAATATTTTTTCTCTGCATCAATTGAAATGATCATATGATTTTTTTTTCTACCATTCTTTAATTCTTCATGTAGTCTCTCCGGTTCTCTAGTGGTTCATAATGGAATGGGGCAAGTCTGATTATCAGTCATTCCATCATGGCTGGAAGCCTCAGGATGTTGAAGTATTGAAAAAAATATATTTCTTCATATCCATCAGTTATTAACTATAAATATCCTGGTTTTAGGGGTTTTTTTTTGATAATTATTTGGATATAGTTAAATAATGTACTCTCCAACAAGTCATTGTTTCCCAAACTTTTATGTAAACCCTCAAGAATCTTGTACTGTCATTGTTCACTAGTTTAGATCTACTTTTTTTGTTTTAAATAACACAAATTGTGTCCTCATTATCACTGGTATTATTGTTTTATATAGACAGTATTTGTTTGGATTTAGAGCCATGTTTACCTTTTATTTGCCTACCATTTTTGTATCTCAGATCTCCTTTTGGGAATTATTTTCCTTCTTTCTGAAGGACATACATTTAGTGGTTCTTAGATGTAGGTTTGTGCATAGTAACATTCTCGGTTTCTGTGGATTCATAAATATATTTACTTCACTACTCTTGAAAGATAATTTTGTTTGAATATGCAATTCTGGATTGAAAATACTTTTCATGTTATTCTGAAACATTATTCTAGTATCTTCTTGTATCTACTGTGAGTACTGAGATGTCTGTTGTTGTTTCTTTGTAACCATTCTAGTCCTTTCTCAGTGATTTCTCCTAAAATATTTTCTTCGTCTTTGGTATTCTGTAACTTCATTATAATGTGTCTAGGAATGGGTCTCTTTTTATTTGTCTTGTTTGGAATATGTTATAGTTCTTTGATTGTTGGAATCATGATTTTCATTAACTCTGGAAAATTCACAACTTTTATCTCTTTAAAGTTTCCTTTGCTACATTTTTTAAAAGAGAACTTTCCAACTTTATTTGCTAAGAATCCCTCCTTTTTTCCCTTTCCCCCCCAAAACTCATGCAAAATACTTTTTATATTTCATTTTTTTAACATTTATTTATTACTAAAAGACAGAGAGAGACAGAGCTTGAGCAGGGGAGCGACTGAGAGAGGGGGAGACACAGAATCCGAAGCAGGCTCCAGGCTCTGAGCTGTCAGCACAGAGACTGATGCGGGGCTTGAACTCACAAACTGCGAGATCATGACCTGAGCAGAAGTCGGATGCTTAACTGATGGAGTCACCCAGGCACCCCTCATGCAAAATACTTTCGATTAATGATAACAATAAAGATTAAGAATAATTTCATACATGAAGAAAGGTTGAAAATTTTCCGGTTCTCACTGTGAATTATTTTGTTTGAAGTTTACAAATTTCCAAGAGCATTAGGTGGCCATATTTCACCTTTTGTACCAAAATATTCTAAAACAAAATAAAAATTATATTTGACTGATTTTGGATTATCTGTTCCAAAGTTTTTAATGAAAGGTCTCCTTGCTATTGTACTGAATGAAAAAGTATTTTTTTTATATTCAAGTTTTTAAAATTTAAATCCAAGTTAGTTAACATATAGTATAATAATGATTTCAGGAATACAATTTAGTGATTCATCACTTTCATATAACACCCAGTGCTCATCCCAACAAATGCCCTCCTTAATGCCCATTCCCCATTTAGCCCTCCCCCTGCCCACCTCCCTTCCAGCAACCCTCAGTTTGTTCTCTATATTTGTGTCTCTTATGGTTTGCTTCCCTCTCTGTTTTTATCTTATTTTTGCTTCCCTTCCCTTCTGTTCATCTATTTTGTATCTTAAATTCCACATATGAGTGAAATCAAAAGATATTTTGTCTTTCTATGAGTAATTTCACTTAGCATAATACCCTCTGGTTCCATCCACATTGTTGCAAATGGCAAGATTTCATTCTTTTTGATCACCAAATAATACTCCATTGTATATATATACACCACATCTTCTTTATCCATTCATCCATTGATGGACATTTTGGTTCTTTGCACACTTTGGCTATTGTTGATAGTGCTTCTATATACATTGGGGTGCATATGCCCCTTCAAAACAGCACTCTTGTATCCTCTGGGTAAATACCTAGTTGTGCAATTGCTGGGTCATAGGGTAGTTCTATTTTTAATTTTTTGAAGAACCTCTATACTATTTTCCAGAGTGGCTGTACCAGTTGGCATTTCCACTAGCACCGCAAAAGGGTTTCCCTTTCTCTGCATCTTTGCCAATATCTGTTGTTTCCTGAGTTGTTCATGTTAGCCATTCTGACAGATGTGATGTGGTACCTCATTGTGGTTTTGATTTGTATTTCTCTGATGATGAGTGATGTTGAGGATTTTTTTCATGTGTCTTTTAGCCATCTGGTTGTCTTCTTTGAAAACTATCTATTCATGTCTTCTGCCCATTTCTTCACTGGATTATTTGTTTTTAGGATGTTGATTTTTCTTGATCCAGTATGTCATTTGCAAGTATCTTCTCCCATTCTTCCAGATTGCCCAGTTTGTTGGCATATAATTTTCATAATCTCTTATATTTTGGACACCTGGGTGGCTCAGTTGGTTAAGCATTTGAATTCAGCTCAGGTCATGAACTTGTGCTTCATGAGTTTGAGCACTGCAATGGGCTCTGTCCTGACAGCTCAGAGCCTGGAGCTTGCTTCAGATGCTATGTTTCCCTCTCTCTCTGCCCCTCTCCTGCTCATTCTCTCTCTCTCAAAAATAAACCTTAAAAAATTAAAAGAAAAACTTACAAAAAACATTCTAATTGTTTATATTTCTGTGGTTTTAGTTGTGATCTATCGATTTTCATTTGTGATTTTATTTATTTGGGTCCTTTCTCTTTTCTTTTTGATAAATCTACCTAGGAGTTTATCAATTTTATTAATTCTTTCAAAGAACCAACTCAGTTTCATTGATCTGTTTCTTTTTGTTTCTATATCATTTATTTCTGCTATAATCTTTATTATTTTCCTTCTTCTGCTGGCTCCAGGCTCTATTTGCTGTTCATTTTCCAGCAAAGACAGATAGTTTCCTTACACCTTCCAGGTGTAAGGTTAGGTTGCATATTTGAGACATTTCTTCCTTCTTTTTAAAAAAACTTTTTAATGTTTGTTTATTTTTGGGAGAGAGAGGGAGGGAGAGAGAGAGCAGGAGTGGGGGAGGGGCAGAGAGAGACAGGGGGAGACAGAGAATCTGAAGCAGCCTCCAGGTTCTGAGCTGTCATCACAGAGCCTGATAAAGGGCTCACACTCATGCACCAAAGATCATGACCTGAGCCGAAGTCAGACACTTAACCAACTGAGCCACCCAGGTGCCCCTGAGACTTTTCTTCCTTCTTTAGGAAGACCTGGATTGCTATATACTTCCTTCTTATGATCATCTTTGCTGTATCCCAGAGGTTTTGGGCTGTCATGTTATCATTTTCATTGGCTACCATGTACTTTTTAATTTCTTGGTTAACTTATTCATTCTTTAGTAGCATGTTCTTTAATTTCCAAGTGTTCATGGTCTTTCCAAATTTTTTCTTATAGTTGATTTCAAGTTTCATAGTCTTGTGGTATGAAAATATGAAAGTATGATCTCAGTCTTTTTGTACTTGAGGGCTGATTTGTGTCCTAGTATGTGATCTATTCTGGAGAATTTTCCATGAGCACTTGAGAAGAATGTGTATTCTGCTTTTGGTTGAAATGTTCTGAACATATCTGTTAAGTCCGTTCCATCCAGTATGTCATTCAAAGCCATTGTTTCCTTGTTGATTTTCTGCTTAGATGATCTGTCCATTGTTGTAAGTGGGGTATCGAAGTCCCCTACTATTATAGTATTATTATCAATGAGTCTCTCTATGTTTGTGATTAATTGATCTATATGTTTGGGTGTTCTCACATTGGGGGCATAGATATTTACAATTGTTAGATCTTGGTGGATAGATCCCTTATGATACAATGCCCATCTTCATCTCTTGTTACAGTATTTATTTTAAAATCTAGTTCATTTGATACAAGTATGGCTACTCCAGCTTTCTTTTGATGACCATTAACATGATAGATGGTTCTCCATCCCCTTACTTTGAATCTGCAGGTGACTTTAGGTATAAAATGGGTATCTTGTAAGCAGCATACGGATGAGTCTTGTTTTTGTAACCATTCTGATATGCTTTTTCTTTTGATTGGAGTGTTTAGTCCATTGACATTTAGAGTGAGTACTGAAAGAGATGAATTTAGTGCCGTTGGGTTGCCTGTAGAGTTGGTATTTCTGGTGATGTTCTCTGCTTCTTTCTAATCTTTGTTGCTTTTGGTCTTTTTTGTTTTGTTTCATCTTTTCTCCTCTCAAAGAGTCCCTCTTAAAATTTCTTGCAGGGCTGGTTAGTGGTCATGCACTCCTTTAGTTTTTGTTTATCTGGGTAACTCTTTCTCTCTCCTTCTCTTTTGAGTGACAGCCTTGCTGGATAAAGAATTCTTGAGTGCATATTCTTCTGATTTAGCACATTGAATATATCCTGCCATTCCTTTCTGGCCTGCCAAGTTTCTGTGGACAGGTCTGCTGTGAACCTGATATGTTTTCCCTTATAGGTTAAGAATTTTTTTCCCTTGCTGCTTTCATAATTCCTTCCTTGTTGGTGTATTTTGTAAATTTCACTGACATGCCTTGGTGATGGTTGGTTTTTGTTGAATCTCATGGAAGTTCTCTGTGCTTCTTATATTTTGATGTTTGTGTCCTTCCCTAGATTAGGTAGGTTTTCTGCTCTAATTTACTCACATAAACCTCCTTCCCCTTTTCTCTCTCTTCATCTTCTGGGTCTCCTATGGTACAGATATTATTTGTTTTTAATGAGCCACTGAGTTCTCGAAGTCTTGTATCATGCTTTTTGCCTTTATATCCCTCCTTTTTTCTGCTTCATTATTCTCCATAATTTTGTCTGTATTGCTGATTCGGTGCTCTGCTTCATCCATCCTTGCTGTCGTGGCATTCTACCTTCTTTTTTTGGTTTAACCTCTATTTTATCTGATATAAAAAAGCAGCAGTGACTAAATTTATATCTTTTTCCACCCATTTACTTTCAACCTAACTAACACATTTGAATGAGTTCTTTTTGGACCACATATAGTTGGGTAATTTTTTTTTTATAAACTGCCAATATATTTTTTATTTGATATACATCAAATAGATGTAGATTATTTACATTTGATATAATGATTGATTATGTTAGGATTTAAGTCTGCCATTTTCTTTTTTGTTTTCTTTCTTTGTTTCTGTTTCCTTTTACTCATCCTGACTAGATTTTACATCTTTTATCTCCACAGAAAGGGATTCTATGTTTTTTTCAACTCTAGCTAGTATTCTTATTATCTTGGGTCTAAATTCTAGTTCAGACATCTTGGTTATATCTGTGTTGATTAAGCCCCTGGCTGTCGTTTATTCCTATTTTTTATTTTGGGGTGTATTCCTCCATTTTGTCATTTTGGAGGAAGAAAACACTTAATAAAACTAAAAATAAAAAGTAAAAAATTAAAAACAAAACAAAAAAATCAAATAAAGGAAGCTAGATCCTAGGTGTAATTTGGTCTGCTTGTTGAAAGAAACTCGATATAAAAGAGAAAAAAGGGAAAGAAAAGAAGAAAAAGAGGAACAAAAGTTAAAAAATTAAAAAATACATAGAATAAAATAGGATAAAATAACGAAAATGAATGGAATAAAAGGAATTTTAAAAATAAAAAATAAAAGTAATTTAAAATATTAACATAAAATTTTTTGTATCCAAGAGAAGGGGGGGAAAAAAAACCAATTTAAACAAAAACAAAAGCAAACACACACACACACACACACACACACACACACACACACAAACCAAAATGAATAAATGAACCAGCAAACAGAAAGAAACCCGAAGGAATTTACATCCAGTTTTCCCTAGAACTGAAACTATGAAGCACTCTATACTCTGTACACTAAGAAGGTGGAAGGACTTGTGCTGGTCTTCTAGGGGATGTGCTTGGAGAGTACAGTTGCGTGGAGCTTGGTGTAATGGTTCTGTTCTCCACTAAGTGGAGCTGCTTAGTTTACTAGAGTGGATCAATGTGGTGTGCATGCATGTGCACGAGTATGTGCATGCGTGGGAGAGGTGCAAATGGGTTTACCCAGCTCCCTAGTCTCTGGCACAGGCACTTTGGGCTCTCACTGATCAGAGATCAAGCGCCCCTCCTTTGTCTCAGGCCACTGTCCACTCCCCACCTCTACCATGTCTGTGCCCAAGCCATCTGCCTGCCATGTGGCACCTCCCTCCAGAGTTTTATCTCAGATGGGGTTGTGTTTCAAAACCCCATACTTCAGAGACCCCTGAAGCTTGGACCTGGATCGTGTTGATTCTCTGGGGGAGGGTCCCACTGAACCATGGCTGGGTGTCAGCTTGCCCCAGAAAACGTTTGTGCAATCATGCAGTGGCAGAGGTTCAGAGATTATGGCAAATCACAACATACATCCGCATGCAGGTTTCATTGCACTCTGGTATCTTTGTTCCAATACTAGCAAATGTGGCTGCTCTCTGGGGTCTGTTGGGCCCTTTGCCTGTGGGGAAGCTTTATGGCCTCTACCAAATGGTTTCCAAACAGGGGAACTGTTTCTCCTCATGTGGCACTCAGACCCTGACACCCATCCTCGGGGAATTGCCCTACTTCCTCACCAGAGCACTGCCAGGCACTGAGCTCTGGAACTCTAGACCCTGTCTGCCCTCCACTGTTTGTAGATTCCTGGTGGTATTGAAACCCTTTGCTTTCTTCCTGTCAGTGGTTTTGGGGAACATATTTCTTGTTTAGTCCCCTGAGAATGTTTTCACTTTGTTTCTCTCCAGCTACTTTTGGGGGAGGAGTGTTTGTCCTGCACTCCCAATGTGCCACATTCTCCCCCTTTCTCTGTCCTCTCTCGACAAAAAAAGCTCCCTACTCTCCATGGCTTTTCTCTCTCCTAATTCATCTCTCAGCACTGTGTACCTACTGAGTTCTGGGCTCAATTTATGCAGATTGTTGTGTTAATCCTCAGATCAGTTTCCTAGGTGTGCATATGGTTTGGTGCTGATCTAGCTTCATTTTAAGGACAGGACAGACTAAGGGTCTCCATGCTGCTCTGCCATTTTAACTCCTTATTTTCCTCCATTTTCTTTTATTTTTCCCCACAAGTATTCCATTTAAATATATCTTATTCCATCCTCTCTACCTCTGAATATCTCTTTTATATCCTCCCATCTTGTCTTTAAATTCTTGGTAATTTCTTCATATGCATTTTCCATTTCATGAATTCTCCCTTCAATCAGCATGATTCTGGTTTTTAACTCACCCATTAAGTATTTTATTTTAACAGCCACATTTAAAAATCAAGTTCAATTTATTTTTCTTTCAAATTTATCTGCTAATTCTTGATATCTTCTTGTTGCTTTCTTATCAGTGAAACAGTGTTCTTATTTATTTAAGCATTTTTGTCCATATATGGCTCTCTATTCTGTATCTGAAAGTACCACTGTTTACATACCTCAAGGGTCGGGCTCTTACATTTGCTTTTTTTTTTTTTTTTTTTTTGTCTTTCATTCATAGAGTGTTCCCTTCAGATATGCTTATTGATGATTTCCTGGGAGCCCCACTTTTTAATCTTAATCAGTGGGACTCCTTGAGACCTAATTTGTGGATATACTTCTTTAGAAGATTTTTTTTTTTGGAGCCAAGAAATGCATGCAGTCTCTCACCTTTCTTGAGGGTGTTAGTTTTTCTTTTTCTTTTTTTTGCCCAGAGTCCACTACATTTATTTACTTATTTTTTTAATTCTTTTTTTTAAATTTTATTTATTATTTTTTTTAAATTTACATCCAAGTTAGTTAGCATATAGTGCAACAGTGATTTCAGGAATAGATTCCTTAGTGCCCCTTACCCATTTAGCCCATCCCCCCTCCCACAACCCTTCCTGTAACCCTCAGTTTGTTCTCCATATTTATGAGTCTCTTCTGTTTTGTTCCCCTCCCTGTTTTTATATTATTTTTGTTTCCCTTCCCTTATGTTCATCTGTTCTGTCTCTTAAGGTCCTCATATGAGTAAAGTCATAAGATATTTGTCTTTCTCTGACTAATTTCACTTAGCATAATACCTTCCAGTTCCATCCACGTCGTTGCAAATGGCAAGATTTCATTCTTTGTGATTGCTGTGTGATACTCCATTTATACATACCACATCTTCTTTTTCCATTCATCCATCAATGGACATTTGGGCTCTTTCCATACTTTGTCTACTGTTGATAGTGTTGCTATAAACATTGGGGTGCATGTGTCCCTTGGAAACAGCACACCTATATCCCATGGATAAATGCCTAGTAGTGCAATTGCTGGGTCATAGGGTAGTTTTATTTTTAGTTTCTTGAGCAACCTCCGTACTGTTTTCCAGAGTGGTTGCACCAGCTTGCATTCCTAGAGGGTGTTAGTTTTTCACAGAAGTCTCAGGCTCAACTTCCTTTTTCCTTGCTAGCCCAAGTGTCAGTATGTTGATAAGAGTGCTTCAACCAGCTTTTCTTTCAGGGTAACTTTATGCTTCCTCACTATCTGTTGCTCTGACCTCAGCTAAAGGTTTTTGGTGGACAGCGTTAAATCCTGTGCTTTGAGTTCCTGTAACTTGTGAGACTGATGATGCCTTAAGAATGTGCCACATTCAGCAATATAGTTGTTCTGAAATAGTGAGGCTCCCTAAGGGCTTTCAGACAGCCATAATGCTAGAAAGAGAAGTCATATGGTTGCTTTTTAAATATTAATATTAAATACTAATTGTTTTTAGTGTACATAAATGCATTAAGTTTATCTTTAATTCAGCTATTTTATCTCTGAATTCTTACAGAATTTCTCTATACACAATTATGTTTCTTGGAAATAATGATAGTATTGTTTTTTCCTTTCCAGTCCTTACAGCTTTTAATTCATTTTCTTCTCTTACTATACTGACTAGAACCTTTATTACAGTGATTAACAGTAGAGCTGATAGTGGGTATCCTTTTCTCATTCTTCATCTTCAAGGAAATCCTTCCCTTTTCATCACTAAGTATAATCTTTGCTACAATGCATGTGTGCATGTGTACCTCTATGTGGAACAATTAATTCTTATTTGAAAAGTTAGAGCTTTGTAAGAATTTAAATTTGATCTTGAAAATGAGTAGGTTGTAATATGTCATAGCTTTATGGCATGTACTAACTAGATTACATTGATCAATGAAAGAAAAGGTTGGAAGAGATAATAAAATTTTTATCTTGTTTGCATATTTTTATTCATTTTTATATCCAAGCATAACAAAGCTAAGCCCCTAATATTTGTTTCCTAGATTTCTTTCTTTCTTTCTTTCTTTCTTTCTTTCTTTCTTTCTTTCTTTCTTTCTTTCTTTCTTTCTTTCTTTCTTGTAATTGATATATGCATGGCCTTTCTATGTGTGTAATCCTAATGTCAGGCAAAATTAGTGTACTAGAACTCAGACATTCATGAAGTTAGGGGCTTCAGAGGGGAGTATTAATGGGGTAGATTTGATTAATTTTTCTGTTCTTTTTTGCAAAGTTTATTCTTTTACTCAGTTACCCTGATCAGAAATGGGTACATTCAGCCTTTAGCAATAAGAATTTCATCAACTCTTGAATTTGATGAGCCTGAGAGTTGTTCTTTAGGTGGTATGTGTTATTTGCTTAGCTCTCAACCACCTGCATTTGAGGATGTACTTCCCTTTGCCTGTGTGCTACCATGTTGTTCTTCATGCTACCAGCACCTTTCTCCCCATGGTTGATAGATGAAGGTGGCCTCTGGCCTAAACGTATTTTCTTTTCTGAAAATTAGGAAGTGGAACCCAGAGAAAGCCAGATATTCTGTCTTTAAATGAATAAACTTGAAACATACATTTCCAAGCTATGGTATGGCTATCTGTACCCACTCTGGGAATTATGGGTAAGAGAAGATGATTCTGCAGAGAATGAGAGAAGAATTCAGAGAGAAGTTGAGTTGAAAGATGGGAAGAAATAAGTGCCAGTGTTACTAACAATATACCTCTTTCTTATTCCGGTTTCTTTTTGAACCCAGCTGCCCTACAACTTTGAGGTTTATGAGACACTTCCATATCCTTAAATGACTTACTTTTTCTTTTTTGCAAAGGCCTTATGGGGCCACAGGCTTAGGCATCTAATACACCTGGATTTAAATTCTAGTTCTAGTGACCCTGAGCAAGTTCACCCCTCTGAACCTCACTTTCTGCATCTGTAAAATTAAAATAGTGACTTCTGCTTTGCAAAGTTCTTATGAGAGTTTGAGCTAATGGAAGCAGTAGACCAACTGGATCAGAGTAGATTTTTTTTTAAGTTTATTTATTTATTTTAAGAGAGACAGAAAGTGTAAGTGGGAGAGGGGCAGAAAGCGAGGGGACAGAGGATCTAAAGTGGGCTCCATGCTGACAACAGAGAGCCAGATGCAGGGCTCTAACTCACAAGCTCTGAGATCATGACCTGAACCAAAGTCGAATGCTTAATCCACTGAGCCATCCAAATGCCCTGGCTTACAGTGGATTTTTAATAAATAGTCACCAGTTTTACAATTATTTTCCTGGTCCAATATGTTATCTCATAGTGCACTGTTTGCATTTTTTTTTCACAAATCCTATTCTACCTGTGTTATTGCTTCTTGGTTGTTGATCCTGTCTTCCCATTAGATTTCAAACTTCTTGACTGGATGAATTCTAACATGTATATCTTTATACCCTATCAGAAACCATCCTGGAATTTATGTTCAATCAATAGTTATTAAATGGGATTGATACTTTTGGGGTTTCTTGTCAGAGAAAACCAAAAGGGCCAAGAGTAGACCACTTAACCTATTACTTATGATAGCTTCCTTTATAAAGCTAGCCAAGCACAAACTGTGATGACTTCCATTGAAAAGAACTGCCCTTAAGATAATGGTTCTCCTGCCTGGATAGACCCTTGAGGACTCTACGTTGTTTTAGTCATAGCTTTTCTAATGAAACCCTACGAGGAGCTCTAGTGTAGAAAACAGATTTAAGCAGAAGCTTTGTGGCTGAGCGGAAGCGAGGAGCCCCAAACCCCATATCCCATTCTCATCATATACCACAAGGTACCTGAGGGCTCTGTTGAAAAGATTTTGAAAACCATTACTTTGGATTACCAAGGATAGTCTTTGTAACCAGTAGCTATCAGGGGTTTTTACCGAATTAAAAAAAATGTGGAACCAAAGGAGCAAGATGCCATAACCCTTCCCAGAATGATTATGAATGTTTTAAAAAGCTTTAGGGAATTGTTGTCAAGCTTGTTGAAATTGATGGTGTGGGAAATTTGGGCCATTGTTACAAGCAAGAGTGGTTTTGATGAGATAGGTTGGAAAAGGTTTCCGGCTTGACATCAAAAGACAGGGGTTTGAGCTCTCTTGTTTTTTCTTAGTGACCAGTCACTTGAGGCAACTCTGCAGACTCAGCAACTCTCAACTGCAAATTGGGAATTATCATCCTCACCTACTTCACAGGTCTCTGAGCTCACATGCTAGAGAGGTAAAGCAGTTTTATAATCTGAAAAAATAGTATTATGTAAATACGACACATTTTTTAGTAGTAGGATTAAGGAACTAAAGAAAAATACAGTATATATAATTAATGACTGTCTCTAAACTCCCTTGTGTTTGTCTTGTGACTTAGTTTGCACATATTTCTTTTTATTTTCACTAAAAGAAAAATCCAAATAATTGTAATATCAATAAAGGCCTTCTTGTTGGACTGGAGGTTTCTTGTTTCTCCAAATCTTTACTTTTTGGGAATATCTGTCATATTAACCAGGCAATGAAAGCACATTATGAACTTCTGCTTCTGCAAAGATGAAGCAAACATGTTTTTATGCCTCCCACTGAGTATAGCTAAAAAGCCTGGACATCACATGTGAAACAAAAACAACACTCTGAAGAGTAGAGGGAATAAGCAGACTGACTAAGGACCTCAGGGTCCAAGGAAAGACATGGTGGTGAGTTTACTAGGCTTTCTTTTTTGATTCATATATCCCAGACTCAGTACTGGAGAAACTGGCAATCTGGAAATGCTGATGGGAACAGACAAAACAGGACCCAAGAAAAGATTGCTCTTTCTAGCCAAAGGATCCAGAAAGAGACAGTCTAGCACAGCAGAAAACTTTCTGACAGTATATTCATTTGCTTGTGTTGCTGTAACAAAGTACCACAGACTGGGTAGCTTAAACAATTGAAGTAAATTGTCTTAAAGTTCTAAAGGTTAGAAGTCCAAAATCAAGATGTTGGTAGAATTGGTTTCATCTGAGGTCTATGAAGGAAGAATCTGTTCCAGTCTTCACTCCTTGACTTGTAGGTGGCCATCTTCTTTCTCTGTCTATTCACATTTTCTTCCTTCTATGTATACCTCTTTGTCTCCATTTCCCCTTTTTATAATGATCCCAATCACATTGGATTAAGGCCCATCTTAATGACCTCATTTTAACTTGATCACCTTTTTAAGGACCTTATTTCCAAATAAGATGACATTCTGAGGTACTGTGGGGTTAAGACTTCAACATAAGAATTTGAGGATGATGTAATTCAACCCATAACAGTAACTGCTCTAGTCCAGCCAAACATCACAGAAAAGTCCCTGACCTTATCCCATTTCCCATGAGCAAAGGCCAAGTGCAAAGCTTATACTTCCAGTTTTGCCTAGCTGTAACAAAGTACCCCCTCACCCCCAATTTCCCATTAGTGAAGACCATATGGGGAGTGCTAGGACTTTCAGTCTTACACAGTGACTTACACAGTGATAAGGAGATACCCTTCTGTTCTCATTATGGTGAGGTCAGAGTCAGAGGTCATAGCTCTGACTATGGTCAGAGAAGTCAGGAAGACTACCTTTGCTCAGGAGAGCAAGATGTCAGAAGGAGCCATGTGGGGAGAAATAATGATCGATCACAGGCTTGGTGGGAAGTCTTAATTCTTGCTCATACGAAATAATAATAAGAAATTCTCTTGGTGTCACTGGAGGCTGAGTGGAGAACCTGGGCTTCTATTTGTACTTGGCAATAATGAGATGGTATCCCCCCTTCCCTGCTGAAGCTGGTCAGAGGAGCACTGCTAAAAGAGAAGATTTAAATGTGATCCAGAGTCTTACAGATTTCCATAATGTCCAAGTATCAATCAAAATCACTCACTTGTACAAAGAACCAAGTAGATCTCAACTTCAATGAGAAAAAACAATAAACACTGCTACTTACATGACACAGATGTTCAAATCACCTCCTAAAAAGGCTTCAGTGAGCAATTAGGAGTATGCTTGAAACAAGTGAAAATATAGAAAGTCTCAGCACAAAAGTCAAAGAGCCAGAAAAGAACAAAATAAAAATCTGAGAACTAAAAAAACAATGGAAATAAAACTCAGTGGATTGGCTCAACAACAGAATGGAGGAGGGAAAGGAAAGAAGAATCAATAAATTTGAAACCAGAACAGTAGAAATTACCCAATCTGAACAACATAGGGAAAAGAGACTGAACAACAATAACTAACAAACCTTTAGGGACATATGGGAGTATAACAAAAGATCTAACATTCGGGTCATTGAAGTCTCAGAAGGGGAGGAAAATAAGGATAGGGCTGAAAAAGTACTTAAACTAATGGCTGACCATTCCCCAAATTTGGCAAAAGACATGAAACTTAGAGACCCTAGAAGCTGAGTGAACTCACATAAACCCAAGTAAGCTCACATTAAAAGCACATTGTACTTGAACTTTTGAAAACTAAAGACAAAAAAAAAAAAAGGACTTGAAAGCACCCAGAGAAGAGCAATACATTATTTATAAGGAAAATTATTTGAATGGCAGAATATTTCTCATCATAGACTGTGGAACCCAGAATGAAGTGGTGTGAGGTTTTCAAGTTCTGAAAAAACAGTGAATTCAAATTCTATTTCCAGTAAAATATCCATCAGGAATGAAAGGGAAATCCAGATATTTTCAGATAAAGAAAAGCTAAGGAAGACAGGTAAGTTGCCAGAGGTGAATCCTGAATAAATGACCAAAGGAAGTTTTCTAAACAGAAAGGAAATGAAACATGAAGGAATCTTAAACATCAGGAAGAAAGAAAGAGCAATAGCAGAATCATGAGTATAAATGCAGTAGGCTTTTGAGTTTCTTTAAAATTTGATGGTTGGAGAAAAAAAAACACTGCCTGATATGTTTCTCGATATATGTAAGGATAATATTTAAGACAATTACTTTATAAACAGGGAGGCTAAAGGCAAGTAGAGTGCCGTAAGTTTCTTAAACCACTTTCACTGGTAAAACATCAGTAGACTGTGATAAATTTTGTGTGTGTGTGTGTGTATAAAATTTAATAGCCTAGAACATACACTAAAAAAAGCTGTACAAAGAGATACACTTCAAAATAAAAAAACACTAAAAATTAATGAAAAGTGAATGAAAAAGTTGTTCATAGGAAGGCAAGTAAAAGGAACAGAAACAAAGAAAACAAAAAAGAATATGGTAGATTTAAATCCTAACAATCAATCATTATATTAAATGTAAATAATCTACATCTATTTGATGTATATCAAATAAAAAATAGATTGGCAGTTTATAAAAAAAATTACCCAACTATATGTGGTCCAAAAAGAACTCATTCAAATGTGTTACAGTTAGGTTGAAAGTAAATGGGTGGAAAAAGATATAAGAAAGCAGCAGTGATGAAATTTATATCAGATAAAGTAGAGGTTAAGGCAAATAAAATTATCAGATACAGAAGATCAGAAACAGACATAATGATGAGAAGATCAATCCAACAAGAAGACATAGCAATGCTAAATTGTGTATCAAACAACACATTTGCAAAATGTATAAAGCAAAACCTGATAGAACAGAAGGGACCAATAGACAAATTGAAAATTATAGTTGGAGACTTCACCATTACTATCTCCACAATTAATAGAGCAACTGGACAGAAATGATCAATAGTATGAAAAAACAACACTATAAACCAACAGGTTGTAATTGATAGTTATAGAATATTGTGCCAACAATGGCAGAAGAAACATTCTTTTCAAGTGCCAGTGGAGCATATGCCAAGATAGTCCATATCTTTGGCCTAAAACAAACGTGAACACATTTAAAAAGAATTGAAATCATACAGAATATATTCTCTTACCACAACGGAGTTAAACTGGAAATCACTAACAAAGGTGACAGGAAAATCTCCGAACACTTGGAAACTAAAAAACACATGTTTGAATGATGTGTGGATACAGACAAAGTCTCAGGTAAAGTTTAAAAATACATGGAATTGAATGACAATAAATATAACATCAAAACTTGTGGGACACAGCTAAGGCAATGCTGAGAGGAAAAGGTATAGCATTAAGCACTTACATTAGAAAAGAGGGGAAAAAGATAACAAGATCAATATTATAAGCTCCCACCTCAGTGAAAAAGAAAATCAAAATCAAAAACAACCAGAAGGAAGGAAATAATAAATAAATAGCCAGAAATCATGGACATAAAAGGCAGTAAAATTGTAGAGAAAATCAATAAAGCAAAAAGCTGGTTCTTAGGAAAGATCAATAAAATTGACAAACCTCTAGTAAGACTGACAAAGGAGAAAAGAGAACACGCAAATTACTAAAATCAGGAATGAAAACAGGAGTATCACTATACCCCACAGACATCAAAAAGATAATAAGAAAATAGTATGTTAGACTCTATAACCATAAATTTGACACTAAACAACTAAAACTCAAAATAGATAATTTTTACAGTCCTTTCACTCTTAAGGACCCTGAATTTTTAATTTAAAACCTCCTGAAAAAGAAACCTCTAGGCCCTGATGGTTTCACTGGATAATTCTACCAGATACTTAAAGAAGAATTAACTCTAATTCTGTAGTCTCTTAAAGAAAATAGAAGAGGAGGGAACACTCCCCAACTATGAAGCCAGTATCACCATGATATCAAAGACAGTACAAGGAAAGAAAGAAAAAATTATAGACTAATATCCTTCATGAAAAAAAAATCTTCAAACTAGGAATAGAAGGGAACTTCTTCAATTTGACAAAGTACATCTATAAGAAATGTACAGCTAACCTCATACGTAATGGTCAAAGAATGAATGCTTTTCCCCCTCAGATCAGGAACAGCACAAGGATGCCCACCAGTGGTAGTACCATAAGTTATAGTCAGGGCAATAGAAAAAAGGAATAAAAAAGGCATATTATCAAGTAGAAAGGCAGAAATAAAACTCTTCCTATTTACAGATGACATGATTGTCTAGAGTATCTCAAGAATTGATTTAACAAAACCTCTTAGTACCAGTAAGTGAGTTCAGCAAAATCTCTGGATACAAGCAACATACAAAATCAATTTTATTGTATACCAGCAATGAACACTTGGAAACTGAAATTTAAAATACAATACCATTGAGAGATTGAGAAGACAAGCTACAGACTGGGAGAAAATATTTGATAAGCACATGTCTGATAAAGGTCTGATATCTAAAATATCCAACACTCTTAAATCTCAATAGTAAGTAAACAAACAATCCAAGGAAATAATGGGCCAATGATCTGAACAGATATCTCACTGAAGAAAATGTCCAGATGGCAAATAAACATATGAAAAGATGTCCAATGTCATTATCATTAGGGAATTGCAAATTATAATAGTAAAAAAATACCACTAAATACCTATTAGAATGACTAAAATCCAAAATGCTGACAATGCCAAATGCTAACAGGATGTGGAGCACAGGAAGTCTCATTCATATGTGGTGGAAATGCAAGACAGTACGGTCCTTTTGGAAGACAGTGTGGTAGTTTCTTTAAAAACTAAGCATAGGTAGGGGAGCCTGGGTAGCTTAGTCGGTTAAGTGTCCAACTCTTGGCTTCTGCTCAGGTGGTAGTCTCACAGTTCATTGCATTGTGCATTGCAGCACATGTCCTGCATTGGGCTCTGTGCTGACAGTGTGGAGCTTGCTTGGGATTCTTTCTCTCTCCCTCTGTCTCTGTGCCTCCCTTGCACTCTCTCTCAAAATAAATAAACTTAAAAAGAACCAAAGAAAAACTTTAGTTTTATTATATGACCCAGCAACCATACTTCTTTGTATTTACCCAAATGAGTTAGAAACTTAAATACACATAAAAATCTACACACAAATGTTTATATCAGCTTTATTCAGAATTGTTAAAACTTTAATGTTCTTCAGGAGGTGAGTGGATAAACTATGGTACATCAATTTGATAGAGTATTGATGTTGATATTCAGTGGTAAAGAACTATCAGGCTAAGAAAAGATAAGGAAAAAACTTAAATATATATTGCTGAGTGAAAGAAGCCAGTCTGAAAAGTTTACTAGTTTATGATTCCAATTGTGTGATGTTCTGAAAAAAGCAAAACTATGAACAAAGTAAAAAGATGAGGTAAAATGGCTGGAGATACTGAGACTAATGGGGCCTCTTTCCCTGTGGTCTCTCATTTTCTAGGAGGCAGATCCAGGCTTTTTCACATGATGGTGTCTGTGCTCAATAGCAAGAAAGGGAAGGTACTTTTTGAGCCTCTAAATGTATCATGTTTTTAATACTACACCAACTCAAGCATCCATTGGCTTGTGTGATGTTCAAGGCCAGATTTAAGGAGAGGAGAATTTGTCTTCACTTTGTATAGGAGAAGCTGCAAAGTCATATGAAAAGAGGCATGGATATGAGAAAGGAGTAATCTGTGGCTATTTCACAATCTACCACATGGAATTCCAGTGGGAATCTTAGCACATATGACACATATGATTCATAATCCAGACACTCAGCATGGCTGTGGGTTTCTTGGTGTCAGAGGTGGCCTACTTCACTGGAAAGAAAACTCTTATGTTTCCTGGCAAGCAGAAAATTACCTGCTGTAATTTGCCACTTTAACACTGTCGTTTATTAAACTATTGTCTTTCATCTCCAAACCCAAATTTATATATGCTGCTTTGTGATTCTGGGAGCTGATGCCCTGCACATTCCCTTTTTGCCTTGCTAGCAGGTTCCTTTGAGCTCTGCCAATGGAGACCACTAGAAGGTTACTGAAAGGCTGGAGAGGAAGAAATGACACACTCCTTTGGTCTGCTTCTTAGGGACTTCCTGTAAGCTTTTCTTCCTGTGGGCATCATTCCAGAATCATTTTGTCATTCTGTCCATGGAAGTTGCTTCCTGTAGTCGCAGTTGAATCCAGTTGAAGTTTTCGTACCATCTTTAGAGCTGGTTTCATCAGCCCCTATTCAGATACACCGGTACCAGCCACTCATCAACCCCTCTTCAGAGACCTGAGTTTGGCGCCTCCTCACAACCCCTTAGTTGTAATAACTGCAGCCTCTTCTCTTCATTCTCTCACTCTTTGGAGTGGTCAGTACTTATTTGAAAAGTTAGGGTTCTTTTTGTTTTTTTTAGTTAGCTGGTTGGAACTCTTTAACTCTTTAGGAAGAGTTAACAAGTCTTTATATTAAATTTTCTTTGTGAAATTAACTTGTGTAGTTTCTATTTTCTGCGGGAACCTTGACCAGGGAGGAAGAGGAAGACAAGGAGGGGAAACTGGCTTGATATGTACAAGGCACCACTAGTTTTCTGCCATTAGTTTCCTAATTACAATTATCAAATGCTTAGGACATTGTTTATCTTATTTTGTGGGGCTAGCATAACCTTGATAGTGAGACTTGACAAGGATAGTATGAGAAAAGGAAAGTTATAGCCCATCTCTCTAAGAAACAGAGATGCAAAGTATTAGCAAACCAAATCTAGCACTGTGTATAAAATGTTTTATGGCCTGGGCTTGTTTTTGAAATACTATCTTGGTTTAACATTAATAAATCAGTTGATATATAATGATTACATATTATATAATAAGATACATTATAAAGGGGAAAATGATCATCTTAATCGATTCAGAAAAATAATTTGATAAAATTCATTATATCCAATGTGAAAATTTTTAGCCTACTAGGAATAAAAAGAAACCTATTTTATCTGACAACTAATATCTAAAAAACCTGCAACAAACATCATTATTAATGGATAATAAAAATCTTTTGTGATCAGGAAAAAAATAGAGGTACCTATCATCACTTCCATTCAACATGGCACTGGATTTCCTAGCCAGTGGAATAAAGCAGGAAAAGGAAATAAATGGTACAGGACTGTAAAGGAAGAAATAAAGCTGTCATTCTTCATAGATGATATGACTGTGAATATAGAAAACTCAAAAGAATCAATTGACAAACTATTAAAATTAGTAGGAATTTTTTAATATATTTTTTTATTTTAGAGAGAGTGTGTGTGAGTGGTAGGGAGGGACAGAGGGATTGTTAGGATCTTAAGCAGGCTCCTTGCTCATTGCAGATACCAATGCAGGGCTCAACCCCATGACCCTGGGATTGTGATCTGAGCCAAAATCAAGAGTTGGGCACTCAACTGACCCAGCCACCCAGGGGCCCCTAAAATTAGTAAGAATTTAACAAGGTTTCTGGAAACAAAATCAATATGGAAAGATAAACCACATTTATATATATTAGCAACAAATATAAAATGCAATTTAAAATATATACCATATCTAAGATTATCAAAAATATGAAAAGCCTAGAAATCTAAAGTTGTATAATGTCGCTAACCTTAAAGTGAAAAACTTAACATTGAAAAGGACTTAAATAGACAGCCATAGCATGTTTATGAAATATACCAGTTCTCCAAAGATTAATCTAAAACTTTAATGCAGTCTTAATCAGAATCCCCCCAAAAGACACTTATATAGAAATATAAGGAATGAAGTATTGCCAAGAACCTTTTAAAGGAAAACCTAGTTGGGACAGATATAATATTGGGCCACAATTATCCAATGTAGTAATGGCATAGGTATAAAGAGGCCAATAGAACAGAATAGAAAACCAAGAAATGGAATAACCCTTCTATATACATTAGATACATAACAGAAATGGTTTTATAGATCAGTGGGGAGAGGAGAGATTTTCCAGTAAATGGTTTTGGGAAAATTGGTTATTTATATGAAAAAAAATGAAATTGAACCTCTACCTCATAATATACAAAATAATTCCAGGTAGAACAAAGCCCTAAAGATGTAAAAGGGAAAGCAATAAAGATTTTAGAAAGATACTTTAGAAGATAACTGGAGAAAAATTTCTTGAACAAGGCACAAAAGCATTAGCCATAAAGGATAAATACCCTGACTAGACCTGCATTACAATTAACAACTTAAATTTATCACGAGACACCATAAAGAAAATGAGAAAAACCATATCATTGGAAAGACACTTACAACACATATAACTGACATAAGAATAGTATCAAGAACATATAAAGAATTCTGGCAAATGAATAACGAAAAGACAAATCCAGTGGAAAAATGGATGAGAAATCTGGACCCTTCACACAAAAGAGCAAACAGAGTAAAACATATGAAAAAATGTTCAACCCCATTGTTAATCAGGCCACGACAAATTAAAACCCTAAAGAGATATCATTGCACACCCATACCCTTAACAACATTTTAAAAAGTTAGCAGAGACAAAGTTTGTTGGCAACTTGGCTGACAAGAATGTTACTTGAGACCACCATATTGGAAAAGAGCTGGGTTTACTTTAAGTTGAGCTCACTTCTATACTAAAACATAGCATCCCCACTCTAGAGAAAATCTTGTTTAAGAGGACTAGGAGCTATAAAAAAGAATGTTCACAGTAGAACTGTTGATAATAGCCCCAAACTAGAAATAAATGCAATGTCCATCAGCAGAAACTAACAAAGGCTGATCTATTCATAAAATGCAATACTACACAGGAACGAAAATGACCTGACCATGGGTATGCATGACACAGTTATAATGTTGAGCAAATGAAGGAAGCTCTGAAGAATAATGATTTTGTTAATGTAAAACAGGCAAAGTTAAAATCTTCTTGGGATTAATATACAGATAGAAAAACTGATAAACACCCAGAGAATGACTACCTTAAAAGTCAGGACGGTGGCAACATTTTAAAGGGTTGTGAGAAGGAAGGAATTATTGTGGAGTCCAAGGCAGGGACCCGTGGGCTGGTTTCTAAAGTGCTGGCAAAGTTCTGCTTCTTAATCTGGTTGGAGGTAATGTGTCTGTGTGTGTGTGCGTGCGCACGTGCGATTTTTCTTTCAACTGTACATGTGTATATACACTATTCTGCATGTGTACTATATTTTGGTTAAAAAATACATTTTGTCTCTTATAGTATTTAAGAATTGCAGAAAAGGAAATGTGGGACCTGCAAAAGTTGCTTTGTCTTGAAAGTTGCCCCTTAAAAAAAAAGTAGTATTTTTATTCCTTTACTTGTACACAGATGTTGATTTTAATTATCATTATTAATCAATGTTAAGTCGGTTCATTGTAGATTTGGCATGGTGTTGTCTTAAAAATTCATGAGATACCAGTCCGAAAACAGCTATTCTCATGGTTCTCAGAAGCTTAGCTTGTCACCATCATGGAAAACATTGACCATAACCCTTGAAAAAGACTTGTATGGGGCTGAGAATGCCCCAGAATGCATTGCTAGGAGCACCCCTCCATTTATAACCCCAAGTAGAACTCCATTTTGTCATTGTAACATTGATGCTTTGCTTTGGGGAACAAAATTTCTACATAAAAAAAAGCAACAAAACAGCAATTATGTAAATTGAATGGAAGGAAACCAATAGTGTCCTGTTTGAGGTAATTTTCCTCTTAATGACTGTTGGGGAAGAGGAGAATGGGAAAGACTGGAGGTTAAAAATGGGAAATTGTGTATGTGTATGTAATAAGCTTGCACAGAGAGCAGATGCACGGTGTGGAAGTCATGTATAGAGGCAATAATCTGTGACAGAAAGATTTACATAATATTCTTTCAGGGCAAGTTCCCCATTTTAAAAAGATGGTGAAATGCAGACGACATGCCTGACTGTAATGAATCTAAATCAGGTAAATAATTTGCACTCTCAGATTATGCTCCCCCCTCAATCCACACTTGGCTAAATGGATCTATTACAGCTTAGAGGGTAAAGAGAATTGAAGTTACCTTGAGATGCACGTGTGACCTAAGTGAAAACATTGCATTTTGAAAGGCAGAATTGTAGTGATAGGAATTCACAATTTTTATCTTGCAGATCATAATTAATAATTGGTGAATTTATAAGTGGAAGATAAATATCCCCAAATCATGAAACGATTGCTGTTTTACACACACACACACACACACACACACACACACACACCCCTCTCAAAACTGGCATAGAGGACTCTGGGTTTAATGGGATGCTGATTCTTCCTGCACTAGCTTCGTGCCATAAGATGAACATTATGTTAAACATCTATCAGTAACCATTCCTGTTTTCTGCTCCTTAGTAGTAAATTTTCATTAGGGACTGGAATGCCTTTTGGCTAAAGAAGGAAAACCAAGAATGCAAGATGCTGTTCACTTCATGTGATGTCACTCAAAATAGGATAAGAATGAGATCCAACTGCCTTACTTCCTTTAAATGACAGTCCCTACGTTTTGAGCTTTCCTGGCTTTTATTTATAAACAGTTCTCTTGTCTGTTATGCTCTCTATTACAATTCATATAATTTGGAGTGACTTATCCTCTGCTTTTAAATTGAGGCTGGATGTCTTTTTTTGTGTGGTTGCATTTGACTCAGGCAGACTAATAGGCTTGACTCCATCAGCCCCTGATGCCAGGTTTACAGTTTCTAACTTTTTATGGTGCGATGGTCATAAGTTGTTAGAAAGTCTTGACTTGGATACTTAATACCCTGTCTGTATTACACAATTTTCAATTAACCTACAAACCTCTTAGTGAAATGCTTAACTAGAGCTAGAGTAATTAACTGCCTATAATTACTATACAAAGCAATTTAAAGTATTGTTTCACATGTGTAGGACTTGGGTTTTTTCCTTTGCGTATTGTACATGAATCATATTGTCTATTGTATGTGCATGGTTATTTCTTTTTTTCAGGTAATTACAAAATACTGAAAGGGGAAAGAAAATCATAGAATGTGCCTCAAATACCAGTGTTGTTGTGTGTCTTCCATATTTTTACTTTCTTTTTTAGGTTATCATTATGGTTACCAGAATAAGGTGGGCAAAGGAAAGAATTCTAATGAGGTTTAAAAAAAATACAGTTTATTTGGTGGTGTGTCTGATTTGCCAAGACACATCCCTGTTTCAGATGCAGACAGTCATCAATTATTACTACACATTTATCATCATAAAATCCTCATTTTGCCTTTTTTTTTTTTTAGGGAAAGTGAAAATATATGTATGTGTACACACAGACACACATACACATAAAGAGCTGTCTCTCAGGGCTAGGCTATTATTTGCCCCCGCTTGGAAGAAAAGGCTTTCTCAATGGGATTATGTCCTCTGTCATAACCTATCAGTTGTCTGATCAGAAATTCATAATGCAGCCCATCTATTGCTCAGCTCGGCCAAGGCCGTGGGATGGAATTTAAATAGACAAATGCCAGACTTGGGCGTTGACATTCTCTCTGTCTCTCTCAATCTTTTTCTTTCTCTGTTCTTCCTCCCAATCATACTGTCTTTCTTTTCTTTTTCTTACCTTTGTTTGTTTATTTGCTTGTTTGTTTTTAAAGTCCTCCACATACTAACATTTTATATCAGGCATGAATTAACGTGATGAGAAGGTATCAGGAAATGGAGAATGGATGGTGAGTGGAGAGGCAGAGGGAGGGAGAGGCAGAGGGAGGGAGGATGAGAGACTGAGATGGAAGGAAATTGTAAATTGTTGCTGTGGTACCCTCGCTGGATAGTAAAACCTGGTTGATTTTTTTCTTTCATTTAAAAGAAAATATTTCAGGATAAATTACTTACCACATACCCTTACTCAACCAGCAAGATGCCTGTGTATAGATAGGGTTTACATCTGTCCGTATCACACCCCTTCTTTTTGTGTGGCTGGTGTGGAGAAAATGCATTTGAATGTGTACCATCTTGGCTTCCTTGGGTTGCGTAGCCGCTGAGGGTATCAGTTCTGTAGAGTTATAACTTGATGACGTTTCACTTTGGTCAGATAAAGTAGTGATCCAGGTTCTCTCTCCCTTCTCATCTTCTCTAACCCCAGTAGAAGTAAATCAGATTTTTCTCTCAGACCACAGTGAAAGGGAAAACTGGTTTAACTGGTAATACATTAAAACTCTCTGTAGAACTTCAGTGTGGAAAGTTGAGGGCTTTTGTGTTCAGGCAGATGGGTGAATGTGAATCACACTGGTCGGGCTCTGCTGCAAATGATTAAAAAATGAAAATCTCTATGAGAAACCTGCCCATTGCCCTGCCTCTCTTCTCCTTTTTTTTTTAAATTTTAATATTTATTTTTTGAGGGGGGCAAGGGGTAGAGAGAGAGGGAGACTTAGGATTTGAAGCAGCCTCCAAGGCTCTGAGCTGTTAGCACATAGCCTGACATCGGGCTCGAACTCACAGACTGTGAGATCATGACCTGAGCCAAAGTTGGAGTGAGATCTTGACCTGAGCAGAAGTTGGATGCTTAACTGACTAAGCCACCCAGGCACCCCACCCTACCTCTTTTCTTGAAGGAAGGTGGGAACATTCATTCAACTTTGTGTCACATTACTGGCTTTTAAATGTCATGCCTCCTCCTTCTCCCTCCTGGGTATCTTTTCCATGGGCTCAAAAGTGAATCCTGAACTAGGAGTTTCATTGTGTTGGTGCGGCAAGTCCTGTCCTTGTGGCTACTTCTAGAAAATTTTACCCCTTGATTTTAATGTTTTTGTCAGTAATGTTTAGTTAAAAAGAAACATAAGTATTTATTATTTTTTTGAATCAACATCAATTTTCTGGTATTTAAATTTATTTCAGAGGACAAACTCCCAATAAATTTTGTCCCCATGGGAAAACATACTGAATGGGGGGATTTTGCACAACCTTGTAACAAATACCTTAGCCTCAACAAAAATGACATTCTGCACCATAATAATACTATTTCTGCCCAGAGAAGGACAGTGCTATATACCAGAAAGTGTTGCCAAATATTTCTATATTTAAAATGATCTCTGTTCAAATGTTACAGCCTTCTTAGGTTTTAAGTGATGAGAGCTTTGGTAGCCAGCAGAAAAAGTATCAGATGAACTGGTGCCAATTGTCCAATTAAGAAAATCACTGACCCACTAGGGGTAGAATTTCTTTTGTTGCCATGTTCGTTTTTGATGTCTTCACTAACTTGTGGGCACTTGACCCATGGAGAATCCAATTAGTACAGTATTTAGTCCAGTTGCTATAGAAAAAAAAATAAATTTAAACCAAATTCACCGAAGACCCAAGTAAGTCTCCTTCCTTCTGAGGTTTATATTGGTAAATAAGGGAGCCCTTATATTTACCCTCCTTGGCATTTTCTCCATTGCTTCAGAGTTTGATGAGCACTCCCTCCAGTTGTTGCTATTTTTTAGAAAGGTCCAAAGGTATATTTCTGGTGGGTCAGGGTTTTAAATGTGTGTCTTTTTTTTTTTAAGCCAACAGCTTTAATGAGATAGAATTCACATATTATACCATTCGTGCATTTGAAGTGCATCATTCATTGATTTCCAGCATATTCAGAGTTGTGCAATCACGATCATACTTAGCTTTAGAACATTTTCATCATCCCCAAAAGAAATCCCATACCCATTAGCAAATGCTCCCATTTCTTCCTGATTCCCTATCCCCTAACATTTCTAGGTAACCACTGTTCTACTTTTTGTCTGTATGGATTTGTCTGTTCTGGACATTTCAAAAATGGAATTATATAATATATGATGCTTTGTGACTGACAAATGTGGTTCTAAATGTGCTGGGACACTAACCTATTTGGGAATCCAGAAAGATGCACACGATGGGGCACCTGGGTGGCTCAGTTGGCTAAACGTTCGAATCTTGGCTTCAGCTCAAGTCATGATCTTGTGGCTTCATGGGTTCAAGGCCTGTATCAGGCTCTGTGCTGGCACTGTGGAGCCTGCTTGGAATTCTCTCTCTCTCACTCTCTCTCTCTCTCCTTCCTTAACTTGTGTTGTCTCTGTATCTCTCAAAATAAATAAATAAATAGAGACATAGATAGATAGATAGATGTACACACACAAATATTGAGACACAAATGTAGAGAACAGTGTTGGGGATGGATTGACCCTCCTCATGTCCATGGACCCCGATTTAAGAGCATCATTCACTGGGCAGAAACATTCCCCCTACATGAGCAGGCAGATTTAGGGGAGGAGAGGTAAAAAGATACCCCTTGAGACTGACATAGTGGGTCGCTGTGTCCTCACTGGCCCTGAGGTTTTCCTGTTGTCCAGTACTGCTTATTTTCTTCTTGAGTGCATTTTGGTAAAGACCAGTAGAGGCTATCTATCGCTTTCCCAAAACAGCAAACATTCATTCGGTAATTGCTGGGATTTACATGTAAGTCATATATTCGTTACTGTTAAATAAAATTGTACAGCCTAAAAAAAATAAGATGGATCTAAAAGAAATAAAAATTGTGAATATGATTTTATATCTTAACTGTTTTGCTTTATAATTCACCTCTGCTACAAGCCAGGTGAACGTGGAAAAGATGGATGAACGTTCTGGCAGTCCCTTGGATGAATAAATAAATAAGTAAAAGCCACAGGCAGAGCCCCAAAGATGCTTTTTAGGAACCAAAGTCCTTGCCTTTTCGCCAAATGGCCACTGGTCACCTTTTCTCTCTGCCTATTTACACACACACGTTTATTTTCTTCCTGCTAGCTTCCTGTAAGCTGGCTGTATAAGTACAAGATAGTTTGTCTTACTCTGTTCAAGCTTGGTATGTATCCAAACCTGCCTCTGTAGCCCTAATTGTTCCATTTTTAGGCAAGCGGCTTCCAGCAGGCACGTGACAGTCTGGTATCTTTTTGCAGACCTTCCGTGCCATGCAGGACATGCATAATTGGAGCCAATCCATTGAGCCATTCTTAAGATCGTTTCCCATGCATGCCTTCCCGTTTCCTATTTCAGTGTGTCTGACTTGCTCAGCTTCCAAGAGAGCTGCCTGGAGAGAAGCCCAGGTAGATCACTATGTCTTTCCTCTATGTTCTTTTCCCAGAAGGGAGTCACAATACAGTTCCATCCCATCCACCTCTCTTAGTTCATGGGGCAAAATTTCTAGCCAAGTAATGCATGTTATTTTTTAATAACATTTACTGTTTTTTTCTTTCTTTTTTCTCTATTTCTTCCTCCCTGTTTTGATGATTTCCTCTCTTTTTTTTTTTTTTAACCTTGGGAAACTTATTTTAAAAGCAACAGAATTTGTTGGAAAAACAATTTTACACACACAATGAATATTTATCTCCATGTTATTATAAACAGGAAGTACTGGAGGTACATGGGACAGAAAGCACAATAAATTTATTTCTCATTTTCAGTTATAAGCCAGGATGTAATTCTGTCTTGAGATTAATTAAAAAGAAATACTGGGTTTCGCAGTGCTCAGGCAGGAATGGGCATATACCTGGGGTAAAAAAAGCTGGCCCTCAGACATCACTGTCATTCCCCTCACTCCCTTGATTTCATAACCTGGGATCTTCCCGGGCACCTTGGGGACAACCAGAGCTTCGTCTAACGGGTTACAAGCCAAGGTCTTGGAAAACTGGGATTTCTCAGTTGCTTGTCATCCCCATGAGTCATTTCGATTACCAGAGGGAATATAAACCAGGCTTTCTTCTTTTCTTTTCCACAGTGTCAGGAAATGAAAACTAAAAATTGGGAAAAAAGAAAGAAATTCACACGTATGACAAGAGGGGAGAGTATCCATCTCAAAATTGACCTCCTGAAATTAGGTCAAGTGGGGTTTCTTTGCCTCAGTGAAGAAGTTGCTGATTCGGAGAAGCCTAAGAGAGGAGAAATTGAGCCATGCAGGGACTGTCAGGCTTATCCACATGTCAATTGACATTATTTTGTCCTTTGAGATTTAAACTGATGGTTAGATAATATGTCCTATAGGAAACCCAAGGATCTTACCAAAAATGCAATTAATTTCTGGGGCCTGTGTTTTTTTGGCCCCTCATGGCGTTAAGTACTTGATTCTAGTGACTTCCAAGTCCCCACATAAACCATACTCTATCAGGCTTTTTTTTTTGGTTGTGTTTTCTTTTCTTTCTGAAGATCTCTGCGTTCCACAGCAGCCTACTTAGGGAGGTCAATCCTTGCCTTCATTTTCCTCTAAACCACTTACCTAAGCTATGCTTTAGCAACTCACTTGGTTAAAGGCTTGGAGGCAAGGGGAGTTTCCTTCGCAGTGATAGAAGCAACTTACTATCGAATATTCTATATATTTGTGCAAAGAAGTCTTTGGCCTCTTTACAGAAATTTCACTGCTTTTCTCTGGAATCACTTCTTTTTCTATTTCAAGCCCTTCTCACTTCTTGTCTCCTTCTCCCACCTCCTAAATTCTGTGTTTGTGCATGAAAAGCATTTTAGCATTTTCTTGCTGTTTTTATCTTGCAATTGGGTTGATTTTCCGCATGCAAACTGGCATATGAAAGTGTTTCCTGTCCAGAGATGGGAATCCAAAGATACCAGAGAATGAAAGCTACTCCTTGTTGTTAAAAAAGTAAGAAAGAGAGAGAGGGAGAGAGAGAAAGAAAGAAAGAAAGAAAAAGTCACTTTGCTACATAGCTCCCTGAGGACTGAGGATCATGAAGGCAGAGCAAAATAAAGCCACTCTTTTGTGAAGGAACAGCTTTGGAATAATCCTATCATGTTTTTCTGGATTGTCCTGCTGGTGACACTATATATGACATTTATAGTTTTTGTATTGCATCACTGAGTTGATTTTTAAATCACTGAAATATTTCTGTTTGAATTCTTTAAGTGGAAAAGTAAGATTTGCCTTCCAAGAGTAGGAAGCAGTGGAAGCTACAGAGAAATAAGAAAGGAACTGTTTGAAGCTTCCAGAAGTAAATATGAAAAGATTGTTTTGTATCCTGATTACTAAATAAAAATGGCATCTGCTGATATCAATGTTAAGAGTTTCTCAATAAATCTTGTGGATGACCAAAATGAAATAAAAAAATCCAAACCCATTTGAAATATAATTTGAAATGAAAGTTCTTAAAAAAATGAAAATTTTAGAGGAATCTATCCAATAGTTGCCTATATAGAGAAGTGATCAATGTTTTTTTCATTTTTTTAAAAATATAATTTATTGTCAAATTGGTTTCCATACAATACCCAGTGCTCATCCCCACAAGTGCCCTCTTCAATGCCCATCACCCACTTTCCCCTCTCCCTCACCCCCATCAACCCTCTGTTTGTTCTCAGTATTTAAGAGGCTCTTATGGTTTGCCTCCCTCCCTCTCTGTAACTTTTTTTTCTCTTTCCCCTCCCCCATGGTCTTCTGTTAAGTGTCTCAAGATCCACATATGAATGAAAACATATGGTATGTCTTCTCTGACTGACTTATTTCACTTAGCATAATACTCTCCATTTCCATCCACGTTGCTGCAAACGGCCAGATTTCATGCTTTCTCATTGCCAAGTAGTATTCCATGGTATATATAAACCACATCTTCTTTATCCATTTGTCAGTTGGTAGACCTTTAGGCTCTTTCCATAATTTGGCTATTGTTGAAAGTGCTGCTATAAACATTGGGGTACAAGTGCCTGTATGCATCATTGCTCCTGTATCCCTTGGGTAAATTCCTAGCAATGCTATCGCTGGGTCATAGAGTAGTTGTATTTTTAATTTTTGAGGATCCTCCACACTGTTTTCCAGAGTGGCTGCACCAGTTTGCATTCCCACCAAAAGTGCAAGAGGGTTCCCGTTGCATCTACATCCTCCCCAGCATCTATAGTCTCCTGATTTGTTCATTTTAGCCACTCTGACCGGCATTAGGTGGTATCTCCATGTGGTTTTGATTTGTATTTCCCTGATGATGCGTGATGTTGAGCATCATTTCATGTGTCTGTTGGCCATTTGGATGTCTTCTTTGGAAAAGTGTCTATTCATGTCTTCTGCCCATTTCTTCACTGGATTATTTGTTTTTCGGGTATGCAGTTTGGTGAGTTCTTCATAGATTTTAGATACTAGCTCTTTATCCAATATGTCATTTGCAAATATCTTCTCCCATTCCGTTTGTTGCCTTTTAATTTTGTTGATGTGCCTTTGGAGATGCGTCGATTAAGAAATTGCTGCAGCTGAGGTCAAAGAGGTTTTTTCCTTGCCTTCTTCTCTAGGGTTTTGATGGTTTCCTGTCTCACATTCAAGTCCTTCATCCATTTTGAGTTTATTTTTGTGTATGGTGTAAGAAAGTGGTCTAGTTTCTTTCTTCTGCATGTTGCTGTCCAGTTCTCCTAGCACCGTTTGTTAAAGAGACTGTCTTTTTTCCATTGGGCACTCTTTCCTGCTTTGTCAAAGATTAATTGCCCACACATTTGTGGGTCTAATTCTGGGATCTCTATTCTATTACATTGGACTATGTGTCTATTTTTGTGCCAATACCATACTGTCTTGATGATTACAACTTTGTAGTAGAGACTAAAGTCTGGGATTGTGATGCCTCCAACTTTGGTTTTCTTCTGCAATATTACTTTGGCTGTTTGGAGTCTTTTGTGGTTCCATACAAATTTTAGGATTGTTTGTTCGAGCTTTGAAAAGAATGCTGGTGCAACTTTGATTGGGATTGCATTGAATGTGTAGATTGCTTTGGATAGCACTGACATTTTAACAATATTTATTCTTCCAATCCATGAGCAGGGAATGTTTTTCCATTTCTTTGTGTCTTCTTCAATTTCCTTCATAAGCTTTCTGTAGTTTTCAGCATACAGATCTTTTATATCTTTGGTTAGGTTTATTCCTAGGTATTTCATTATTCTTGGTGCAATTGTGAATGGGATCACTTTCTTTATTTCTCTTTCTGTTGCTTCATTATTGGTGTATAAAATGTTTTTTTAAGAGAGAGAAAGAGTGGGCAAGTGGGGGAGAGGGACAGAGAGAGAAAGAGAAAGAGAGAATCTCAAGCAGGCGCCACACTGTCAGCATAGAGCCCAATGCGCGGCTCAGTCCCACAACCCTGGGATCATGACCTGATCCAAAAATCAAGAGTTGGACACTCAACTGACTGAGCCACCCAGATGCCCCAGTGATCAATGTTTTAAAACTTACAACTCTTTACAAAAGGGTACTATTTATTAGCCATTACTAGATTCTACAAAGCTATAACATGAGGTATAAATAATAAGCAAAAGTTTAAAGTTTATTATCAGAATTAAATGAAAGCAGATCCTGGGCAAAATTTCCCCTCTGATGAAAATATACTGGTAGACTCATCTCTGCCTTTTGTGTTTTGGTTCTGGCCAACCTGTATCCCAACTTCAGCTCCCTGGATTTCTGATTAGGTAAAAATCCAGTGTAGAGAATCAGAATAGAAAATTATGGAGCCTGTAATAACCATATTTTCCTGTGCACTTCAGATTCATTTTGTTGGCCAGAAGCCTGCTGCTTTTCATCTGTATTTCTTTGCTGGTAAAGCTTCAGTCCTCCTTGTTTGTAAATCTTGGTAGGAATTACTTGTAGGTTAGCCGAGTTTTCATGATGTCATCAGATATTTCCTGATGGTAACTCCTGGACATCTCATACCCACTCTATCTCCACATGAATATTTCAAATTGGTGGGACTGTGAAGCACAAGGCTTAATCTCTTGTTCAAACATCTTGAAAGGTCTAGGCATTTAATATGTGCACACACTTCTGAGAGGGCTCTGGTGGTGTTGAAAACTAGTTTAGTTTGGCATGCAAAAGGGCTGATGGATATGTACACTGATGTAAACATTTCCTATTGTTTAGTGGGGTTTCTTTGGAAGGTATCCTGTAAGAGAACACCAAGTGAGTTTCTTCAGAAAGCTTCAGTGCTTTTAACAGAATAAAACAAGAAGGGATGATTTGAGGGCTCATCACTAAACTGAAAACTATAGCAAAGTTGGTTTGGTAGAAATGTACCATTTCCTGTATCTATATCTGGCCTTCAGAACCTTTGAATATGTTTTGTCTGTGTACGTAGGTGTGTGTGTGTGTGTGTGTGTGTGTGTGTGTGTGTGTGTGTGTATGTGTGTAGGTGTTAATTATTGATGATGGATGTTTGTTTAGCTGACACATTCAATGAGTTGAGTTTTATTTATGGTCAGGAAAGATACAGAAGCAACACCAACTATAACACATGTAAACCAATATTGTATCTGCCATGTCCTATCCAATATAAATACTTCTAGAGACAGAAGATGGAGTGTCAATCACAGGAATTTCCCAACCTTAGTGTGCTTGGTATATACTCACTGTTCATCCCTCATGTCTTTTGGTTAGCTGATAGTGATGGAAATAATGGGATTATCCTGCAGCATTATAAAAGCTAGAACTCAGGTCCAGTGTTTTCAGTATTATCCTGTCCATTGAGTAGGGTGTTCATTCTTTCTTTTCTGCTAACATCCTTCCTTTTGTATTGTAGATTTGAGGTGGCTTTTTCTTGACTGTGTGATGCCTTTCCCCAACCCTTTGGGGTACATTATATATCACAATGTACCTGAATGTATGTATCTGTTTGCATGTTGTGTTCTAATTGGGTAGTTGAGGGGCAGTTTTCATCCTAGTTAAGGTGACCATGAGCACCTCCCTCACAGTTGGTGACCTGTAATTCCAACAAATCCCCTGACCTATAAGGAAAGCTGCAAGGGGAATCATTCAAGGTAGTCACAGTGCTTTTTTCCCCCTGTGCCAAAGGGAGAGGGGTATACAGTGGCTTTAGCCTCTAGGGCAGTGATTCTTTACTTATTTATGGTCATGGATTCCTTTGAGATTCTGATGAAAACTGTGTCCATGTGCACATACACATACATTCTTCCTCTCTCACACACATCCACATATCCTCTCTCTCTCTCCCTCTCTCTCACACACACACACCTCTCAAGTTTTATGCAACATTTCAGAGGATTCTAGTACTCCCTGAGACTCATCAATAATCCTTAAGCTTAAGGCTTAAGCATCCAGGTTAAGGCACCCTCATGTAGAGAATCCACATACTGAACATTCTGCATACCAAGATAAAAATCCATTTTGACTTATTATAAGATTGAGTGAATAAGTGACCACTATACTTTGTGTCTCTTGGGATTTCCCCCCTTCTGTATCCTGCCTCTGGGTCTTTTCCATTCATTTTCTGATTTTTGTCCTCCGGTCCCTTGCAGCAGTGCCCCAATCTGGATATTCTATCCAGATTTCCTTCTTATTCGAGTTCTCTTCTAATGAAATCTTTTTTCCATTCCTCCTCCACCAGGCTTTTCTCCATCTGTTTCCCACATGACTTGTTCCTTTAGGGGACTTGACAAATTTGATGGTGATGCTTACAGGAAACGGGCTTTAGGGTGGGTTACATAATTTTGGTAGCAGCCACTGTACAGTATGACAAAAATGTTATGATCCCAGTTGCATTTTGTCAATATCAAAATGCAGAGAAAAAAGTGCAGGGAGGAGATGTGGTGGTGACATTTTACAGACACACAAGTTTTGATATAAAACAAAAGATATTGATGTTTTATCAAAAAACATTTAATATTTAATAAGTCACTATGCTACATGAATTATGATCCAGGAAAATGAGGCACTGACTTTGTTTTCAAGCATGTTTAACAGGGGCTTTCAGTTTTAGAAGTGAAGGTCTGATGAACCATAGTTGGTTTTTAAGTAATTTAATTCTGGCCCACATTTTAAGCAGACTTTGCTGAAACCACTGAAAATGAAAACCAATGAAGTGTCCATTTCAAGATACATCTTAGAATTAAGCAAGTTAAATCAATGGAAATCAATAGGATGTTAGGAGAAGCAAGAAAACTACCTAGCAGGTCAGCAGTAAAGTAGTGAATTAACTTTTCATGCCAGAATCAGTGTATTTCCATTGCAGACCTGGGGTTCCATGGGCTCACGTGGGTGAGCATGTGATTTCTTGCATTGTGATGTTCCTGCATATGATTTCTTGATTTAACAATTTGAAGCCCATACTCGTGTGACACTGCTGTGCCATATCATCTGTTAGAGGGTTGGAGCTGGAGTAGGGACAGAACTTGTTTTTCGAACTTAGGCTCAATCAGGCCTGAGATCCAGGGATGTGTGAGCTTCCTTAAATGAAAAGAAAGCTCTTGCTTGCTTTCCTGTGAAATGCTTGGTAGAATTCCTGTGTTGAGATTTTGGTCAATGACTGTAATAGGTGATTATGACTCAGTACATTGAATGTTGTACCTTGTTTTGATAGCATTGATATAATCCACTATTTAAACAATTATTCAAATATTAGGTTAATGAAATTCTGTATGCACTAAACAGCTTCTCATCAGCTATTTATTTTTAGAAGCCTAAGGGTCTACTCCCATTTAATTTAATTCCAGTTCTTGTCCACTAAGAAAACAAATGACAGGAAATTAAGATGATGTAGAACATGAAGGATTTAGGCTAAATATGTGGAGCAATTTGATAATAGTTAAAATCACACCAACATATGAATGGTTAACATGAACTTCTTTTTCCTGAAACCATAACCATGGTTTTTCATTTGTCTGGGATGGTTTAAATAAGGCCTCAGTCAAATTCTGAAGAATGTTTTAGTGAACTTTACTGAGAATAATGTATTTTAAAGAGTTGAAAATTGATCAAGGCATTAAAGCGTTCTTAGTTAGAGATGGCGATTTCCAGGTTACCTGTGTACATTTTAAAAAGTACATTTAGATGGTTTATCTTGTGCTGACATGAATTCTTAACAAGTAATTGCATATTTACGCAAGATATGCGGTAGTATATTAGATAAGCAGATTAAAGAAGGGGGCCTATGCCCTACATGAAAGTACAATATCATTCATGCTTTTTATTATCTTTGTAATAGTGATGGACAATTTATTGTATATTTCTGCAATTAAAAATCTCAAAAGTTTGGTGCAGAGTACAAAACCCAAGACTCGATTAGATGTAGATGTAAGAGCCAATTCCCCTGTGTTAGAAAGAGTGAGGGTACTGAGATTTTTGCAGACTTCCTAATTAAGACACAAAGCCATCTTCATCCTCAACCTGAGAATTGTAAGTGGAAGATGACTCTATTAAGAATCCACCAGAACTTTCTTAAGTTGGTAGATGAACTGGTGACCTGGAAATGGGTAAATGGGGATCTGGTTGTTGTTCACTTCAAGGAATAATATTTAGACTGAACTGTGTCTTGGAAAGTTTTTATTTTTACTGCATTTCAAATACTCTATCGACAATGGTCAATACTCAGTTTTGGCCTAAACAGTGACAATTTTGTCTTTGCATCTTATTCAGTGTGTTTGCAAGCTATATGTGTTTGCTGGAAGTTCTCCTTTTAAAAATGGAGGTAACAGTTATACTTGCCTCATCAGGTTTTCTGAGGATTAAATGAGATAATACATACAGCTTGCTCAGAATGATGCTCACGAACCATTTTAACAAGCATTATTGTTACGATTTTTTTTTTCAAAAAACAACCCATTGTATTTTTTTGGACAGCACCACCACTAAATTTTTTAAAGCCTTTTTTTCTTCTTTTAGTGGCTTGAAATATCATAACAGGCACTGGATCGTGAATGAAACGTGACCTCATTTAAAACTGCTTCTGTGTTGTGCCGTGCTACCTAATTTAGCTGTCTATCCTTAATGCTTTGTAAATGTCTTTTACCTAGTAAGTGCTAGTATGTATTGAACCGAATTGCTTTGAATTGAGTTTTCTCTTAGGGTGCAGAGCAGTTTCTAATTGCACCTTAGTGTTTTTTTTTTTTAAACCTTCATTGTAAGAGGTATAAATTAATTAGGCATAGGGAGTATATTTTGAGATACTTGTAAAAGATAGTTGTGGTAAGAAAATGTCAGAAGATAGTAACTCTGTCATTACTAGATATGTGGAAACACATAAAATACACAAATGGGATCCTTGGGGGCAGAGGGACACAAGGGGAAGATTTGGCTGTTGGTCACACCGCTAGCTGGACAGCTGAGGAATCATGCTGTGGATGACCTGTAATTAGCCTCCATGAGCTATTAGAGGTTCTCCTGTTTGAGACCTTGTCCCAGGAGAAAAGGCTGCCTGATAGGAAGGGACAGTACATGTCCAACTCTTCTCTTAAAGAACCAAATCTGGTTTTTGTTGAAGTGGTGTATTCTCTGGGACTCCTGGTATTGATGGAAATCATTTTTTAGCCATTTCATATGATATATTGTTTAAATTTGGACAAACATTAAATTAGGCATTAATTTCCTATGCGTACAGCTTTTATGCAGCTATAAACCTAAACTGTATTTACAGAGTACTATATAAATTTCCTATAATAACCATTAAAGTTTAAATTAACAACATTAATTTAATGTTCTATGTGATGTTTTGTTGAAACTAAAGCACGATGATGGATTGAGTCATAGAAAAAATGTACTTGCGTATTTGATACTTTACTTATTAAGTTGATTCTTTGAATTTTGAGCCTGATGGGATTATCATTTTAATAATTTGCAGCATCATGGTTATTTTTCCTTTTACACACTGAGTTCATTTTAAATCACTGATCCATCATTTTGATGACCCATTCAAGTTGATAGTGCTACTCAAAATACAATATTGAAATTTAAAAATATGCTTTAATGAAAAATTCTTTGCTATTATTTTCTTTGCTTCTTGAAAATGAAGTTTTGCAAGTTTCTTATATATAAATATGGTGGTATCACTATTAATTTAAAGTGGAAATCTTACAATGGAACTGTTATGGGATTTGGCCTATGTTAATATGTGCTGTGTGATGATTCCATTTTCCCACATTTTGTTCCATATCATTTTTTATAGAACGTTTGTTTCTACAATGTCCTATGAAATCTTTTGGCAAGAACCTGGCATATATATGAAATCAGCCTTTGCTTTTTTCTCATTAGATTTGATTTAACTATTTAATTTAACTATTAAAAGGAACATATATATCTACCACATTGTCATTTTCATGATGACAAATCAAAAGCTCAGTTTATTAAGTAGCTTAGGAATCTATGTCTTACACTGCAGAAATAGGTCTCAATAATCACTGCAAAAAAGGTTTGTCTTTATTGTGTAAAGAATTTCACACGACCATCATGACAGACATGGCTTGATAATTTTGTGTTTGGATTTTTCAATTTTGTAAAACTTCAGTGTAGCACATGAATATGTTATTTGAGTACACTGGGGACAGGGATAAGGAGAACTGAAATGGAAGGAAGTTTCATTGTGAAATAGATGTATCTGCTACCATGACCATATGTAGGGTTGATTTTTCAAAAGAAAGCCATCAAGTATTCGTTACAAAAAAAAAAAGTGATTCCCGTGGGGCCGCTGGGTGGCTCAGTCAGTTAAGCCTCCAACTTCAGCTCAGGTCATGACCTCCTGATTCGTGGGTTGGAGCCCCTCAGTGCCTGTAGCCTGCTTCAGATTCTGTGTCTCCCTCTCTATCTGCCCCTCCCCGACTCACACTCCGTCTCTCTACATAAATAAAACATTAAAAAATTAAAAAAAATAGTGATTCCCAAAGCATTTTAGAATCGAGATAACATTGCACATTATTCAGGTCAGCACAAGAAACTTCAATGGTTGAACCCTGCTGAATATGTCCATTGATACTTTATACTTAGCTTATTTTATTGCATATTTTAGTTATTTCCTAAGCTTCTCATAAACACCCTAATTCTGGTAGTAAATTTTTACTCTATGGCATGAATTTGTCTTGAAAACAAACTCTGTGTGTGGTGTGTGTGTGTATGTGTATTTTAAACAGTAATTTCATTTGAAGGAGTGGCTGGAAGTATCAGAAAGCCTGAAGGCCAGTGCTGGCTCTGCCACTCACCAACTCAGAAATGTTGAAAAAGTCCAGGTGTCTCAGCCTCAATTTCCTTATCTGTGAAGTGAGACTGATACTAATCGCTCTGCCTCATCAGGGGGTTAGTTGTAATGAGATAGAGTAGATTTACTATACTTTGAAAGGGTGAAATCTTAGGTGTATATATGTTATTACACTAAAAAGAGATTCCAAATGCTGATCTAAGGGTTTAAAATCTTATTTGCAATCATTAAGATTCTTTCATTCTTTTTCTTCTATTGGACAGCTTGACGTATTATGCCACCCTTCAATCACATCATTTAAAAAGGTATTATAGATCATATCTCAACAAACTTCAGGTTGAGTCTTGCCTACCTATCATGTTTATAAATAAAGTTTTATTGGAACACAGCTGTGCTCACTGGTTTAGTATTGTCTCTGGCTGCTATTTTTTTTTTTTTTTTTTTTTTTACTACAATGGCAGTTGAATAGTTGTGATGAGACTGTATGGCTTGCAAAACCTAAAATATTTACTGTCTGGCTCTTGGCAGAAAAATATTGGTACACTCTGTGACATAGCACTAAAAGCCTAGAACCAACTGCAATCCAGCCCTGTCTGGAAACTAAGTTTTTCATAGGTGATGTAATTTTGTTCCAAGATCTATACTCTGTGGTAAGTGTCCCTGAGTGGGACCCTCTTGGTAGGCATCAGCGTCTATCTCTCCTCTTCTGATCCATGACTTCAAAGATGGGGTCGCCTTGTGATATTGTTTATTTTCTTGCTCCTTTCACGGGTTGTTTCTTTAAAAGAGTATTCGCAGTGACTTGTATGATGTTGCTGAAAATTTCATTTAGAAATCTATCTAGGTTCATTTTAAATCGAGTTCATTACTAGGGTACACCAGAATATGCAGGCTACTGTCGCACAAGTTTTTAAGCTCAAACGGCACATTGACTAATGTAAATTATCAACCTAGCAAATAATGTGGAAAGATAAGATACAGTGGGTAAGTTCGCATTGAAAATGCGCTTAGATATTTTTTCCTGTTACCAGGTTTTCATATGTTTAAGTTTTTAGACTTAGTATGTTACATTCATGTGACTTTGGAAGAATTAGGAGTGATGGGGGGATTTGGCAGTGTCTGCAAGTTTACATTCCACTAATTTAGAAAAGTCAGAGGCGTTTCATTTACAATATAGAATTTTAGAGCTGAAATAGACCTCAGAGATCAGCATTTCCCAACCTCTTTTGACCCATGGATGATTTTCATAGTAATTTATAATCTTGTCAACCCTCTTAGGAATTTTAAAAATCAGTTCATCATTTTTGTGCGGTATATTATGAAGAGGTAATTTTAAGGGAAAACTATTTCATCTTAGGTTAGTACATTATTAAGGAGTATATTATAAAATTTATTTTGATGCCATCATCAGTGATGTTGTATATAAACAAATACTGCCTTTTTTTTCACTTAATGAGTGGTAAATACTTTTTAAATTTATAGAGAAAAGATTATGAAAGGAAAGGGTGACTTGTCAAAAACTGGAAACATGACATTATCTTCACATGTACTTTTGGAATTGAAGTGTATAAAAGAGGTAAAATTTGCTTTAATAATCCAATATATTGAAATTCTTAGATTTTATACTATAAAAATTAATTTTAAATAATTTTTGTATCTGTGCTTTATTTATAAAATAGGTTTTAATGTTTATTTTTGAGAGAGAAAGAGAGAGTATGAGCAGGGGAGGGGCAGAGAGAGAGGGAGACAAAGAATCTGAAGCAGGCTCCATGCTCCAAGCTGTCAGCACAGAGCCCAATGCAGAGCTCTTACCTACCACCTGTGAGATCATGACGCGAGTCAGACGTTCAACCCACTGAGCCATCGAGGCACCCCTGTATTTGTGCTTTAAATGATGATATCGGGTGAGGTTTGGAGTTTCCCATTTCTAAAGAAATCGTATTGACAGAAAAGTCCCGTTGAAAAGCCAAATTGGATATAATTGCTTGTATGTATGCACACATATGTACATAAATTTTACTGGAGCATTTTTCAAGTACTAGACATATTTGATGTGCTATATAAAATTTTTGGTCAGGTAAATATATCTTGTGAACTTGAGGCAATTTGGCATAATTATTTTAATCCCCTCATGAGCTTCATTTCAATCTCTCTCCCCCTTTTTTTGGTCTTTGGCATGAAGCAAACGCCTATGATGATTATGCATTACATTCCACATGACTGTGACCAAGACATCTTAAAACCATGTGATGTTCAAGGACCTTTGGTAGCTGACTGGGTCTAGGTCCAGTGTGCACTCGTCACTGCTGATCCCATGCTCATTCTACATCTGCTTGGAGGCTCTCGAATGCTCTAACTTGAAAGGGAATTTCAATTATTATAGGTCTTCCAAAGGAATGTAAACAGATGTTATTGACAAGAACCCCATAGTCTGCTCATCTTATATATGAGGAAAGGGGAACCAAGAGAAGTGAAGCAGTATTCCCAAGTTCACACAGTAGCCTAGTGGCTGTGCCAGGCCTACAAACAGTACTTCTCACTCTCAGTGCTCCATTCATGTGTCTTGACTGAACATTTAGCATCTTGCTACCTAAATGCATGTGATTAAATAATGGCACTATGCCCTTCACAAACCACATGAAGTAAACCTGATTTGATTTTTAATTGGCTCACCAATTACTACACTCTGCAACATGTATTGTGTTATAAAGCTATTATGTAGCAGAAGGAAGCCTGTCCAAATATTTCTAAGTCCTCTCTTTTGAAGATGTTGATTCTTAATGTACCTTCCGTTATGGTATACCAGTGGTCTAAAGGTAATTATTTGTGTATAAGTTCACTCACAGCAAACATCTTTTCCATGGAAGTCACTTTGTAACAAAGGGTATTGAACCTGAACTAATGAACTATTTATTGGCAGCAAGTCATTGACTGAATTTATAAAATGACAAAAAATTTGGAGAGTAACCTGCTGCAGTAGATTTCAATAGAAACAGATTCTCCTCATAACATTAAAGAATAATTTATTTAGGTCATTTCTCAAAATTCATAGTGAAGATTAAGGAGTGTTTATTGTAGCATATGATCTCTATTGGTCCCATAGAATTCCATTCAAGAGATAACTGTCCATTTGTAAAGTTGCTTTGATCATGGTGGTTTTTCCTACAGATTATAATGAAGGCATTCTTGGGTGTCTTCAACTGATTGATTGTTAACTGTTCATTCAGCGTATATTTATTGATTTGTAGTCCTTCCCCTTCATTGTTAAATTTATCAGATTGCATTATCACCCAACTCAAGGCCATACTGTCATCTGGTTGGAGATGATTTTAAACCAATCTGTGACTACCGGTAGGAGTGGACAATTCCCTGTTTGTAAGGTAGTATGTTTAGTGGCTGGTCTATACTAAGGTGAAATGCTAACATGAAAGGATACCAAAGATCAGAAAGCATTTAGAATTTATTCTGGCCAAAGTATATGTCTTTATGAATGGGAATATACTCTGGTTCTCTGAATTTAGATTTCAAATTTTTTAAGCAAACTTTTAGGATGATGAGGAAAACAAAGCGAACTAGGTAGTCAACAATTACTACTGTGTTTTCCAGCATTTTCTACTATTCATAGCTGCCTGCATACATTCTTGATTAGGTCATGCTGCGCCGGTGCACTTTCCCAAAGAAATACTTCTCAGGTGGAGTGGGAGACAAATTCTGACTACGTTTAAACCTTTATCCAATAAAGACTGTATTTATTAGCACCACAATTCAAAACAACCATTGTCAAAGGTAATAAAATACTCCTTGTGTCCATTTGCCCATTGTTTAATTCTCTATGATCAATTGTGAACATGATCATTATTTGGAAAAATAATTTTTTTTTTACCTTGGCATAGTGATATACTAGAAGAAAACCATTTGTGTTAGAAGATTTTTGCCTAAAATCCTAATTAAACCCTTATGCTCTTGGGTTGTGTCATGAGGCAATCATCTCTGCCCTCCATGTAGGGATCCCTAGACTTGATGGACGGTGGAATCTCCTGATGCCTTAAAGACTTTAAGACTTAATAACACCATGTCTTGAAGCAAACTAAGTTGTTACAGGAACATTAAAGGCCATCCTTAAAACATATTATGTAAAAACCCTTAAAGTTTACCCCCTTTGTCATGATTAAGAGCCATGAAGTTGTAAGTGAGATATTTGGTTACAGAGTAAGTCCTATTTATGAAAACTTCGTAGGTGATTCCCCAGGGTGGATCACCATGCCATGCTGACTGTACTACCAAAGTCAGGCACCTTTGAATAACACTTTGTATTCTATATGGTCTGTCTCCCCTCCCCCTACAACTGGAATGGGGAAGGAGGAGAATATAAAAATAGAAGATGTGACTTCTTTTCCTGCGACTTTACTATCTCAGTGGGAGTCACCAATGGCAGATTATTCACATGACTATGTTGTAAAATCGTAGGTTTTTAATGTCTGGACTACTGAGTACAAACATAACATTTAAATAAAAATAATGCCGAGTTATTTATCTTCACCAAATCTTCTCTGTCCCATATTGGATGTGAGCTGTCTCTTTAATAATGCAAAGGAGTAGTAAATTTCAAGCTGAGGATGGGCAATAACAAGGAGAGTGATCTGCACGCTGCCCTAATGTCAGTGGAGTGCCTTAGGAGAACACCTTATTAGTTCTAACAGGCTGGTTAGCGCAGGGTCACCTCTCTGCCTCCATCTTTCCCAGCAGGGTCACTCATCTCTGGGCTCTGTTTGGGAGGAAAGAAGTGAGGGGGAGGGGAAAGCACGTATTTAGAGCTTCTCTCATCTTTCCAGCATTGAGAGCTGTTTTTGTTGTTCAATTGTTACTCACCTTTTCTTTCTCTCTGCTTTTCTCCTCCCCTTCTCTCCTCCCCTTTTTCTCTGTCCCTAGCCGCCCCTCCTCTCTTGGGGTGTCTGCTTACATTCTCTGTGTAGAGTTAAAACAGAAACCTCTGTCAGGGTATTTTTTTTCTCATTGTTTCACTTTTAGAAGTCATCTGAAGTAACTGTGGTTTATAAATCTATATTTAAATGAGTATTTACTTTGTTGAAAACATTAACTGGAAGTGGGGTCTAACATAGCTAAGCTTCCAATTAACATGACTAGCAAAAAAAAAAAAGGAATATAGACATATGTTTGCACACCTTTTACTGTCTTAAAAAATTGAGAAAATATATATTTTAAATTAATCTCATTTTAGTATTGCACTTAATACATTTTCATAAAAGGAAAGATTAACTCTCCTCTTTTTAAAAATGTATTTTTGTGCTCTTTGATTTTTTTTTTATCATAGCTACAAATATCAACCCTTCCTCCTCCCTAGCTCCCGTCCCCATCCCCATCCCCCATCCCAAAATGAATGCAAAGAAATACTATTAGACTGTCTGGTTATGTATTTTTTATGAGGCCATACAAGACGCTGTCTGACCCCTTGCAGCTCATGTTATAAGCACACTGAAGATGCTTTTCATTTGGGTTTTGCTTTTCAGCCTGGATGACCTCTATTAAATAAAAAAAAGGGGGGGTGGGGGTGGGGGGACAGGCCTAATATGTGACCCCAGGGACTAGTCGCTTCAAGGATTACATTTAATTCATATGATAATATTGAAATATAACGTTCCTTGGTCTAATGTTTTGGTTATTTTCTCTTTCTCTTTATTTTGGGGACTCATTGATCAGTCTCGTCATAGATTTTTTTTTTTTATCAATTTTGGATAGAGAGCTATAATTCATGCATTAGGGTCAGATTCTTAAAATTACACTTTTCCCCTCCTTTTCAAATTCAAGCCATGAATACAAAACATATCTCTCTTTTCATGGTTTCTTTGAGAGACAGAAATTAATTTTTCTGATGTGTGTCTGCCAGGAGTTATGTTTCAAATAAAGAAAGCCTTTTTATTTTGGCATACTTGCTTAACCATCCTCAACAACTGATCCCCAAGTTCTCCATTAGTGGAACACTAACACCTTTTAACCTCCTTCCTTCCTTCCTCTGCAAAATCATTTGTACATGTAAAATGCTGTTCTCTCATATGTAATATGTCATGATCTAGATAATGATCCACATTTGGGTCCTTGTGTGTGGTACACAAATATGCTATAATTTGTATTTTTACATTGCTTTTATAATGATCTTTGTTTTATAATGCCCCTATTAGTTACTGAATGCTCATATGCACAAATTTTAAGGGACTTAAAACTTCCCTGTGCATCTTTTTTTTTAAAAAAAGGGATATATATTGTTCATACCATTTAAGTTTAGGATTAATGTTCAAAACCAATTTGCAAAAGCATCCCCCTGGCCAGTTAGAATTCTATTTCTATTAAAGTTTCTCACAAATCGGATGCCTTTTTGTCTTTGCTAGTTGAAATAAACAGGTTGAGAAAGGGAACTGAACAATACCCTGTTTGTTGTATTTTGAAAATGTTTTTATTCCTTTCACTTAACAGACTAGCACTTAATTTCTTTGAATCAGCTGCTGTTCATCAGTGCGGTAGTGGTTCACTTGTCTTAGAAGGCAGGTTCCTTGGAGGGACAGTAACATTTCACCGGAGCTAATAAAGTCAATTAGGATAATATTATACAGTAGGCCACTAGAAAATCAGCTGCATTTTGCACGAATCATTCCATGTTTTTAATTCATACCAATTTTATGCTTCATAAGGAATATTTAAAAAGAACTATTATTATTAGTTACATCAGTTTGCACATATATTTAATTGCAATCTTTCTCTCTTTCTTTCTTTCTTTTCTTTCTTTCTTTCTTTCTTTCTTTCTTTCTTTCTTTCTTTCTTTCTTTGTTTCTTTCCTTCCTTCCTTCCTTCCTTCCTTCCTTCCTTCCTTCCTTCCTTCCTTAGTAGTTGCAGGAAAATTTGTGGACATGTTCACACATTTTTATTACCATAAAAGTACTGATGAAAACTGATCAAAGCTGGGAAATTCATCTCAGTAGCTTGAAACCCCATCTCAAGCCAGTCCCTTATTACCCAGGTATTGCCACAAATGTGATTCAGCAAATAAAGCCCCTAGCTGCCTGGCCCCCTCTGCAATCAGCAGCAAAGTGATTCCGCAATGGGGTTTTCACAATGACTCATAATTTTCCTACATTTGTTTGCAGAACAGTCTTAACATTTTTGACATCTGAGTTACTGGTGAAAACGTTCATATGTCTCTATGTATACATATAGTATATATATTTTTGTCTTGGTTAGTCACAGTATGTGAGAGGGATGTTTTAAAAACAGACTCCAGGTTCTCCTTTGTAAAGCATTAAGCTGTGACCCTCCCCTCCTCTCTTCCCTCCCCCTGTAGCCCTGGACTTCATGATGCCTTCTTGACTGGTAGCTGAACATGGACTTGTCTTTTTATTTTTTTTTTTTTATAAACCCAGTCACAACACAGAAAGAGGAGGAGGAGGAAGAGAGAGAGAAAGAGAGAGAGGGAGAGAGAGAGAGAGAGAGAAAGAGAGAGAAGTAAAAACCCTGAAGGATGGTTCTCAAAAATTCTAAAGGAACCACAGGGAATTCCTTTTAAGAGCAACAGAAAGCAAGCTAGCTGAGGTAAGGCAGATGTGGACAGCTTTTCTTTTCTTCTCTTTTCTTCCCTTCCCTCTCTCTGTCTCTTTCTGTGTCTTCCTCTCCGTTCCCCCTTTCTCCTCATATTCTCTCCCTCTCTTTCCCTTTCCATTCATGTGTTCTCCCTCTCTCGCTCCCCCCTCCCCTTCCCCCCCACCCCCTCCAGAGCTGTTTCTTTCTGGCTCGGGGAGGGTAGTTGGGTGGGGGAGCTACCTAACTTCTTCCCTGCATAAGCAATCTGAGAATGGAACTCATGTGAATATGCAAATAGGACTGCCTGGGCCGCGTTGCTGACACGTGTATGTGTTGTATCCTTCTCCCCACCTCCCTGTCTTAGCGTCTGATCTTCAACAGATTGCTGTTGTTTCTTGTGATCACTAGCACAGCGTGCTGGAAAGAGAGATGGGGGGAGAGGTGGGGATTGGAGGGAGTGTTGTGGGGCTGGAAGGCAGGAAATCAGACATGATTGCTGTGACTTTTTTATATTAATGTGTGGCTTTTTTCTAGCTCATTTGCATGTCAAAGTGGCGGAGGTGTGAGGGCAGAGATTAGTATGGAGATGACAATGAATTAAATGTGATCACTTCTCAGAGCAGGGGGGAAGGGGGGTAAGGGGCTGGGGGGTGGGTGAGATGGGGGGGCAAGCAAGACAGAGTGAGAGCAAGAGGGGAGCGCCGCTTCTGATCTTCACCACACAGTTGATTGATGTCACCAGCGAACAGAATGCATCTTTTTATTGTGATGATGGTGATGGTGGTGGTGGTGATGCTGATTGCCATGATTACACTTATCGTTAGTGTGAAATTTGAATTTTAAGTGGTCAGTGCTGCAGCTCCAGTGCACGTGATTGTTGGGTCCATCAGTGCAAACCCTTTACTGTCAAAATGTAACGCCGCTCTACGTGTGCTTTTATTTAAAAAGGAGGATACAACATTACTGGGAAAGAGATTACTAATTTGTGATGTTACACAGTAGGCTGGGATACCAAGGTTTTTCCTTGTAGCTTCAGTTCTATTTTGCATGTGACTCCCCCCGACCCCACCACAACCAGAAAAAGAGGGAGGTTGAGATTAAAAACATTTTTATTATTGCAAAAAGAAAAAAAGAAATCTTTCACTGGATCGGTGGGGTGGCAAGGGTTTCAACTGTTGACAATAAAGAAAATGCAATTTCATCTCTGGCATTCGGTGTTATCTCCCTTTAATAACAAAACCAAACCAGACTGATTACTGAACAAAGCAAATTCTCAGGCGGCTAGTTGCAGGTCTGAATGCCGGAGTAAAAACTGAACATTTTTTTCCCTTTCCTTTTGGCTATTTTGTACGCAACACCTGCAAATGTGCGCGAAGTAGTTGTGAAAGGATTCGTGGGGGAAGAAAGGGGAGTTTTTTTTTTTTTTAAAAGAACTCTTCCATAATTAAAAGAAGAAAAAGAATATAAACACAGACTACAAAGATTTTTAGACTGCGTTGATTTATTTGTCTTAGAAGTCAAATTCGTTCTGCCAGTGAGTTTTCCTCTGATTAGTCTCCTCTCCTGCTTCTTCAGGAGGACGGACTTCCTATAGTATAGACAAATCAGTATAGAAATTTAGGACTAATTGTTTTGTGTGCAATAACCCTGATGATATAAATGAGCACTTAAGAATCCACAGAACATCACTAACATTAATTTATTGAAAAAGAAAATCCAAAGCAACTCCATTAGTTTTTCCCTGTTATTGTTAAGGACTTTAAATGGATTTCCTAATTGGATAATTTTATTCACAAGAATAATATACAAATGGAAAACAAGCCCTAACTCTAAGGGTGGAGGGGTGGGTCTGCATGAGGAGGAAGAGTGAACCACTGTCAGCTTCTAGAAAACTGGCTCAGATAGTGCCCTAAAGAGAAAGAGGAGGCATTTGGAGAAGAAAACCCATGCGTGAGAATGAGCCGACCAACTTAAGCCAGTGTAGAAGGTGCTTTAAGCCTATTTAAGCAATACAACCGATAAAGCCCCTTGCCTTCTTTTTATGATATTTCAGAATCCTTGTTGCCCCTTTTTGACCATAGGCACTTCACATTCGTCTAAGTTTTCCTAAGATGGAGCATCATATCTCCCCCCCACCCCCCCCGCCCTTTTACTTGTTTTCTTCCACCTCTTTGGCATATTCTGTCCACCACCTTGATCTCTTTAGAAGGGCGCTTGGGTTTGCGTTGTTTAGCGTGCCTTTCCCAGGTGGAGGTAGCTGTGCTCACTGAATGCTGTGCAGGGCTACTATTAATAGCAAAGTATCCTGTGTCCTGTTCTTACACCCTTTGCCTGCCAGATGCATAGAGTGAATCAAGACAGTCAGAGAAAAGTTCTTGAATGCTGGTCTGGAGTGGCTTTCCTCCCACACATCAACACCTGTATCCTGGTTCTCCATCTGTCCCCAGGTTGTATGCCTGCTTCTTCTACATCCCGCTTTCTCCTTGCCTTAGTCTTCTAGGCCAATAAAGAAGAAAGGCAGGGATGAGGATTGTTCCTATTGATCTGCCCAAGGGGATCATTAGGCATCTGTATCAATCTACAAATCAGTGGGCCTGTGTTACTAGCTTGGGCAGTCATTGCCAATTTGTTCCTATTAGATGGAGGAGCCTGGAGGTGTTTGATGAGCAGATTGGGTCTTTATCTCAGCACTAGAGAGTGTGCAGGCTTGCCGCCAGACAGCAGAGCTTTACGGGACTTTTTTTTTTTTTTTTTTTTTTTGTAGAGGGGACAGGGATCCTTATGGGTATTGGTTTTTTATAGACTGAAATCTGTCTGCACCTTAACTAGACCTCCAAGGTGGATTGCATCCTGTCCTCACTAAACTGTCTGTAGTTACAATTAACCCCCACGTTGCCTTCTCCAGCCCTGACATCTCCTCGAAAAGCTGCCTCAGAAATCTCTTCTGGAGGATTCTTTTGTAATTCTTTTCAGGACCGGCATCTGAAGGATTGAAATGTAAACACTTTTCCCGTCCTTCCTTCTGTTTCTTTGCTCAGAGGAGCAGAGGGTTTTTACTATTGAGCAGGTGACATTTTTAGCTGTGATTTTCTCTGCAGTTCAGTTAGAGATAGTAAAAGTTAAACTCCAGGTAATTTTGTTGGGGGAATCCTGTTTACCTCTTTGAATTGAACTCGAGATGGAAATGTGTTCCCCTTGACATCTTTTTATTTAAAAAAAAAAATCTTGAAAAATCATCCTCGTATTTAGTCTTTGGCTTTGAAAGAGCAACAGCCATGGCGAAAGCCATGTTCTCTTCTATGCATGTAGATCTGAAAAATAAAAATTATGTTTCCACGGGGGGCTGGGGAGGGGAAAAGGATAATGAGTGAATAAGCACAATTTATGCTGTTACCGCTGCTGGCATGACATTTCTTCTTCATTATTTGGTGAAAACCTCACTTTTAAACCTGGTTTTACTCATTCCTGACGTGAGCATTATTCAGTATAAATATCTGTCCATTGCCAGGCCATGGGGATGCTCTCAGTGACATTTCTGCTTTATAGCTTGTGGTGGGGGTGGAGGAGGGGAGGCCAGGGAAGGTGGACTGATGCAGATGGGGAGGGAGGCGACCAGGCAGGGTTCACTTCGTGGGAGCTCTGTTTTTATCCTGCCCTTGAATTTATTACTTGCCAATAATAAACTGTTTTTGGAGCTGGGGCTCCGGGGAGGTGGGTAAAGTGGTCACCCTGAGCTGTGTACTTAGCAGTTGTGTGTTGCCTTGAATTTGTTCATCATTCCACAGGGGCAAAGTGTTTTGTTTTGTTTTTGTTTTTGTTTTTTTTTTTTTTTAAGTAGAACCTTTCATATTTTGAGTATTGAAAATGAGACGAACTCTTGGGACTGGACACCAATTTCCAAGTGGTTTTGGCCTGTTTTTAGTTCCCTAACATACTTGAGGTAATTGTTAAAAAACAAAACAAAACAAAACACCCTGCATTTTCCTACTTTGCCCTTAGTGATGATTACTGTTTATTAGTTTGTATTTGCATTATCTCACCTGTGTATCCAGTTCATCCTCTCTAAAGAAGCCCTCATTTTCTTTCATTTGACAAGCGCCTGCTTTTTTTTTTTTTTTTTTTTTTTTTGGTTGTCGAGTAGCTCACAGAACTTTACAGAAAGACATCTGTGTGGGGTATATGATTGCTGGAAGTTAAACCATCTTAATTTATCATAAACCAGACATCCAGTCAACTTTTATCTTTACAGTGCCTGTACAGAAATCGATTTGGAGTGGACTCAGAGGAATGTTTTAAGAGTTTGTTTTGCAAATATTTATAAACCTTTTTCTCTGGAGCAACATCTCTTTTAGAAGAGTCACCCTGCTCTTAAGAGCAGGGCTTATTTTCAGGGAGACCCTGCCAAAATCTGTTGCTTGTTTTATCCTGAGGGTTGGGAGTTCAAATTTATTTCGCCACCGATGTGCTGTGGAAGCTAGATACGCGTGTGAATAGGCTGGTTATTTCATCCATCTTTGGGATGCTCCGCTCCATTCTCTGAGCCCCACAAGAACTTTAAAATGAGCGAAACCACCCAGGTGCTCGGTGGGATTTTCCGCCTGAAGGACAGAAACTGGATCTTTCTTGCGTTTTTCTTCAGGAGAGAAAATAAACCCGTCATTTTCTCCTCACCTAAACGCTTATTACTTAAGGATGTGGACAGTATGTTGCAACTTGATAGAAACTTTTAATCACGGAGTCTGGCTCTTGAGCCTGGGCGTGTGTGGTTTGCAGTTCACCTAGTCCCCGCACGAGGGACACTGTTTTGCCTTCTCTCATAGCGATACAACACGTTTTCATTCCTTAACACGCTGTTTGTTTATCTATCCATATATCTCCCTGGTTTTTCTTGTTTTATTTAGTGTGGCTTCCAATGTGCCATTCTTCCACGAAACAATTGATACATTCTCGGCACGCTGTTGTGAGTAGAAAAAACTCCTAGATTAATGGTCAGTGTCTCGCACACGCACATTTGTGTTGTGATACTATGGAAGAGCTGCGAATTACTGACAAGATCTAGAATAATTCCTAATGCTGTCGAAGGCTTCATTTTCTCCTCGGCATGATGGATGAGGCATAAGAAGTGCTTTCTGAGATCATTATGTGCATCATTCTGTTAAGTGTTATTAAAGTCCGTCTGTCTTAGGCAGCAGAAACAATATCTTTGCCCTTATTTTGCTCGTGTTTTTAAAAACAGCAACTGCAGATTCTTTCCTTCCTAATGGGAGCTTTGCTTTCTTGAGATCATCTGTTAATTTGTGCCATAAAATTATTAAGAATTGTATTTTTCTTTCTACTTAAAATTTGATACTATTATTCCATAAACAAATTCTAGTCCATGTTTAAACCTTGAATTCACAGTGTCTTAGAAATGCATTTTACGAAAAATAGAGATATGGGAAGTGACTAGAATTTGGGGTGTGAGTTTCAGTCTGTAACTTCAAAGAGCTTTAGTAGCCTTTTATTTTCTGGCCTCCCACTATTTTAAATATCTTGACTATTTGTTATCTCAAATTGATTGTGTAAGAAACAGGGTGAATATGAATTTGACCGGTATTTCTTTGAATTCCTCCCTTATAGGCAGATGTATTTAGAGCTGACAATGCTAAGACATGTATATGGGGACGAAAACTTTGCTCTAACATTCGGTCAGGGAAAGTTTGTTTTTATAAAATTGTGCATTTGGAGGGCAAATTTCCCTTAGTTGTTTGGGGGCACTTGAATGGGAGTGGTTGAATGGGGGTCTGGGAGTGAAAGTGGAATGCCTGTTTAATAGGGCAGCCCAGGTAAATTACAGATGGTTCGTATTATATCTCCAGCAATTTCACCCAAACAGAAGAATTTACCTTAAATGTTTGTAACCTTCCTTTAAGCCACAGATTTTTCTTTTTGCAATAATAAAATACAATCTCCTTCACAGAACATTTCCTATATTCCCCACTTGCCCTCCCCCATCACTGTGTTGGTGTTGTTGTTACTGTTTTTGAAGAGTGTGCTAGAGCATTTTTAGACTCTGGCAGGTTTCATCAAAAGAAAATGAATCAAGTGAAAAGAAGTAGATCTTCATACTTTGTTTTAAAACACTGCTTTGCCTGTTCAGAGATTCGGTGAGATCTAGCAAGGCTCACTTTTACACTTTTAATAGAATTCTAGAAGTTTCTGCACAGCTGGGAGAAGCTCAGCCATCCACAGCATAGCACATTTTTGAACATTTAATTTTATATTTGAATAATTCTCCAGATCAGGCTATAATCATGAATGTCATATAAAAAGATTTTTTTTATAAATTACATTATTTCACAGATGTGCAAATACTTCTGAGAAAAAAATTACATTGATCAGTTTTTAATACCCCCCTGTCTCACCCTTCAGTCAAAGGGAAAAATAGCTTTTTTCCCATCTTTGTCTTCAGAAAGGTGCTAGATTGTAAACATCTGAAGGAAATGAAAGGGGGTTGGCCAGTCCACCCCAAACTCTTTCCAGATTTTCAATCCTTTCAGCAGCAGCCTTCAGTTTTCAGAAAAGAGGGAGGGTCTAGGGGGAAAAAAAAGAAAGGAGATGTCTCTGTTTATTATTAAAATTTAAAACGAGAAGCATTGCTGTAACTGGCTAATTTTGAATATACTAATTTAGAGGGCTTGCACAACAAGAGGCAAAATTTAGACGTGTGTACTGTGGTAATTGGGAAAAGATAAGGCATTTGCAGCTAATTAAGATCTAATTCTGGAAAAAGAACAATAAGCAACAGATGGCTATCGTTTCTTTTATAGTTTCTGAAACAATAGCATGTGGATATTTAATTCAAAAACTCTTCAGACAAACACAGTTATTTTTACTTAGGCAGAAAGATGATTATTCTTTGTATAGTGTTTCCGAAGCATCCGGTATTTATTTTAGTTTAAATAAGGGCATTTCAGAATTTGTACTTTGTAAATATTGGAATATTTCCCGAAGCAACAATTGAAGTCATGAACCGTGGTCATTTTGGGAACAGTCACCTGTGGTTGGAAACACCACTGTTACTCAGGGCTGAACGAACAAGTGCTTTTGAATCTGAAACAAACAATTTATTTAAAAGTCCTGACTGTGTTGTTGTTTTTTGTTGTTGTTTGTTTGTTTCATGTTTCTTTCCTTAACGGCTCTGACTGAGGAGTATGGCACAGCCTTCGAACCCTTATAATATTTGGATATTTGATATGTGGTCATAAAGATATTCTGAAAATGGAAAAAAATTGCATTAGCATTTGGCCCATGGATAATGCTCTGGTTAAGCTAGCTGCAGTTTTTCAGTACTGTTTTTTGACCCAACATAAGTTTTTTTCTTTTTGGACCCAAAACACTGAGAATGATATACAAAAATAAAACAAGGTGTATTCAGATCAGTAGGTATGAAATCACAATCGCCTCTTTGTCTTGCAGAAGCCATACATGCCAGACACACTATGAGAAAAATAATCTAAAGTGTTGGGTTTATTTTCAATATGCAAGTAGTATAAAAATATGCAAGCTCTGATCGCAGTGTGCTGGAAACCACTCCACAAAAAAATGTGTAACGAAAGCTGTTACTATAAGTGCGGTTCATGTATTGGAACAGCTGTGACAGCCTGATACAGTTTAACACTTGTTCAATTATAAGAAAAAGAAATTCAGAAGGGAACTTGATTTAGATAAGAATTTTAAATAATCCTTGAAATTTCCAAAGGAAGTTTTCCTTGCAGTCAAAATCCTATCTTTTCTCTAGTTTGTCTTCTTGTCTTTTCCTATGTTTAGTGTCCAGCCCCCTTCTAGAGACCTTGGAAGGAACAGCTGTGCTTGACTTGACCACCTTCTCTTTCCAAACTCTGCTCATATTTTATGTTTTTTAGGGTCTGGGTTACAGCGATTTGCAAATTGTTTCAGGTGTCTGCTTTTTTATATTCACTTGGGAAATTGCAAAGAAATCACTTAGTAGCTGGCCACCCTTTATGTCCACTCCTTTTTTTCGTTTTCAAGTGATTTTACTGTGTTTTTAATGCAGATATATTCAAGTGCATATAAGAAAGTCTGACACTGATATTGACACCAAATCTTTAGCTCTGGAAATTTGAACACATGCCCATATTTTCTCTTTGTTTAGCAAATGCTTGACTGATGTGGGTGCAATGTGTGTGATGGTTTGAATAGATCATATATATGTTTCATATATGTGTGTATGTCTCTGTAATACGTACACATACACACATATATGTAATAGATATATAATGTGCTGTAGCTATAATATGCTATATAATCTGCTACATCTAAACTAATTCCTGGAGTAACTGACAGAAGGAACATATGTTCCATGTGTAAAATTTGTTTAGCTAAACTTTTATTTTGTGAGTTGAGGTGTCTCTATGGTTTGTTATGTGTGTAAGGCTTAATTTGCTAATACTGCATATTTTGAAAGTAAAATATTAATAATGTTTGCTTGGTGTTCTCAAAAATCAGCATTTTAATATCATATTGAAATTTCCTTCCTCAAACAACAACAACAACAACAACAAAAGAAACCCCAAACAAACCTAGAAGACAAAGCCAGCCTTTAAGCTAACAGAAATTATTTAGTATTTATAATCTGAAAGACTATTGTTTTCTTAACTTGACAAAAAAATAATACTCTCAGGCATTTTCAAAAGGAGCCCGAATCCCCAATGATTATGACCAATGCCTGCTGGTAGACAATGTGGGGAATTTTGTGTTGGTACCAGGGAGACAGATGGCTCTCAAACCTCCATTTACAGAGACGTCTGTCTCAGCTTCATAATTTCCCCCAACTTTACATTATTAAGTCTCTGAACGTGGACAGGAGAAACAAAATACTGAACTTGTCAAGTGGTTTTTTTTGGGATACTTAATGCCCAAGAAGCTTACGAAAGGATCAGTGCATTGTAAGTCTGGCTGGAAGGGGAAAAAATGGTGAAAGCTATCTTTTTTCATCCTGTGGTGGTTGGTATGGGCAATTTAAAGTAGGATCCTGGAATTTCCAGACCCTGACTCTATCTTCTAAGTCATTTCTGTACCTGGAATAAAATGTTGCTGTAGAAATTATTGACATAATAGTCCCCATGAGGACTCATAGCCATCAAAGTGAAATCTCACAATAAATTCAGAGGCCACCTGGAGAACCACCGTTAAAGAGCTTTTTAGAGGAGAAAAAAAAAACTTTAAAAGCTTAATTCTTCTTAAATATAAGTTCACTGATCATGTTTCTGTACCACTTTCCTAGAGTTTAGTTCTTTACTTTTAGCTTTGTTAAATAATCCTTTAAAGCTTTTTTGACAGCAAAAATGCTGTGTTTTGTATAGATGACATCACTAGCCCAACTCCAGCCACGTTGAAAGCCAAGGGGTTACTAAGCAATAAACCTCAGTCAGGATTTCTGCGTGTCTCGGGGCATAAAAGCCTTAAAACGTGAGGTGGGTCTTAGTGATCTGTGGGACAAACATTTCTACTATAATACCAGAAGCATTATTGATCAGTTTGGGGGGAACATTTTTTTTAAAAGCTAATTAGTCTTTGCAGAGTTGAATAACTAATGCTGTTTTACACTTAGCACTTAGGCGGTGCTTTTCATCTTCAAAGTGCTTTGCAAACATTAACTAATTAATCATTAGCTAATTTAGCAACTGACGATAAAAGTTAAGAGTCTGAAAGAGACTGGATTCTACCAGTGTTTTGTGCCAATAGTCCCTCTGTGGAATCAAAGGGAAGGCTCTGTCTGGATGGTAACCGTGGGGGCAGGTTGCCAGGTGTGGGGGACTTTTGGAGTCACTGCTCAGGTAATCTCTATAGAGAACTGAAACAGAACCCTTTAGACCCACACCCCTGAACAATCTTAACAGGTAGTGATCAGCTTTTTTTTTTTTTTAACCATTTTTTTCTTTAAAGCTACCTTAGTAGCAGGAGCCCTAGAAAATATCCAGAATATGTCGGAATACTGAAAGTGACTAGTGTGGCAGTCATAGGCAGAATGGAAAGTATATGTGTGAATGAATGATCTTTACCAGTAAACCTTCCTGGGTCCATTGCAATGTGATCCATGAATGCTACCCTGGAAATCTAGCTTCATTTAGGAAACTTAATGCAGAAACAGAAGAGAATTTTCTTGCATCTCGTGACAAACAGAATGCTTTCTAGGGGTCTTGTCTGCGCTGCACTGTAGTCCCATCCATTATGTGAATGAGATGTGAAAATAGTTCCTTGTTTCCCTGAGATATCAGCAGACCGCACAGGCTGAGTTTCTTTAAAAATACGGAGACAGTTCATCTATAGACTTATTCTGAATGAGTGAGTATGTGTGGTCCAGCTCATTTAAAGAAAGAAACACTTCACAAAGCCACCAGTATTATAGAAAGTGGCACCAATGACTGCAGTTTTGAAGAGTGAATATACTTTGCTTTGCATTCAATTCCTTCTCAATCCCGCATACCATTTTCCTACAAGGAAAAGCAAGATTTCAGAGTATTAAAAAATGTCAAATGTTAAAAATTTGTTTTCTTTGCTCTTGCTTAGTATCACCAAAGGGTTGGTAAACAACAAGCAGAAGACAGGTGTTGTTTGTATATATTTTTTCCATTGTGAATGCTACAGAGGGATGAGTATCTGATTGAAAACTTCCAGCCAACTAAACTTAGATGATAAAAGAACAACAGAACAGACAATGGAGATCTACTGCATTCTGTCAGTTGCTGCAGAATTTCTCAGTTCTGTTGGAAACATTTGGATGGAGACTGTAGCTGTGTCCTGGGACAGTATTTAAAAGATTGGATTCCTAGTGAGAGGTGTTTCAGGTCCATACAGATCTACACTGGTCTGAGCCTGAAGTTGGCTATAGCTTTAACTTCCCTACTCCTCTTGAATGTTGACTTGCGTCGCCCCTGCCCCGCCCATGCCCCGAATCCACTTTGTCCTCTTAACTTCATCTTAAGCCCATCTTTTCTTACAGAGGGATAATTTTAGAAAATCCTCAAAGTTTCAGGTTATGTTCCTAATTTGAAAATTTCAACAATGCCTGTTAAAATGTTCTATTTGGGAGGAAAAAGACTTCATGTTTAAAGATCACTTATTCAGTTCACTTTTTGACTCTGGATAGTGAAGTCCCTTAATGTAAACGCTGAAAAGAACAACTGCCCATGTACCCCCCCCCCCCCATTCTCCACCTGAACCCCCTGCTTGGCTGAATATGTCATCAAGATGGCAAGTTTTCCCTCCTTGATTTTGGGGCATATCCTTTGACAGCTACCACACTTGAGCTAGCTCTCCCCTTTTGCTCCCTCCCTAGAACTTGCAAGGGAACCCATTGGAAAGGTCAGGAGTACTGATTAGCCCTGAGGTTAAAGAAATTATTAAATGGAGATTGTCACTTTTCCATTCATATCTTGTATCTTTAAAAAATATTATTTCATGCAACATGAATCATAGCCAGATAGAGAATCATGTGAGAACTAATTTATAGAACACTGAAGTTAGTATCCTACAACAGTTACCAATGCACAGGGCAGGATTTTGTTCCTGAGGTGGCCTCTGGCAATGCGTGTGGACCTTGTTGATTGTCACAGCTGTGTGTGTGAGGGCACAGGACGGCTCCCTGGAAACAAAGAATTAACTACCCTCCTAATGTGAATAGTGTGCAGGTTGAGAATGTCTGCTTTTGACTTAGGCCTATATACTGTATTTGGAATATACTTGGTGGTAGCTTTTAGGTAGGAACATCTTTTCTTTTTAATAGTGCTTATGAAATAAATTCTTATTTAATTGGGCTGATAGTCCCTTCTTGTTTCTTAAATATGGCTTTCTTCAACTTGAATAATTCTGCATAAAGAGTGAGAAATGGTGGCCCTGCATCCTTTCTGTTTCTCATTTTTAAAAATTATGGAGCAAGCCAGCCAGAATGAAAGAGAAACGCGCAAATGATGAGCAGAGGACGCGTTGGTGGAAATGTGAGAAACATGGCTTGTGAAACCTGGACAGATTTTTACCTTCTAAAAACTACCTTAGATTCTATATCTCCTACAGCAGAAGAAGATATAAAAAGGGACTTTATGCTCATGATGTCAGGACTCTCCCTGTGTCCCCTCCTCACCCAAACCCTGGCCTTTTCCCATTGTGATTTTCAGGGATAAAAAAAAAATCTTGTGCAGAGAAGATTCTGCCACAAACTGCTTAAAAAAATCACAAGCTAGAGATTGCAGAAAAGAACCCTCAGGTCACTCACTGCTGGTGATTATTTTTCTGGGTGTTGTTAACTTGTTACTCAAGAGTAGTTGGAAGGAGCTGAAGAGAGGCTTTTAGCTGGAAATTAAGAAGCAAAATGCTGGGAGGAGATCCCAGACGAAGAACAGAATGGTCTATAATAAGAACTGATGTTTCAATGACTATATATATATATATATATATATATATATATATATATATATATATAAAATCTTTTTTAGCAGTGAAGAATGCAGAACTGGATGTCTCTCCAGTGAAATCTCTCTGCTTTTTAAACTGGCCTTGCTGTTTAAAGTGAAGTTGAACTTCACTTTCCCAGTAGATGGCATTGTAGTCTGTTCAGTGGAAAAGAGCTTCCCTTAACCAATAGGACTTGAATTTTTTTTTTCCCTGAGCTTCCTCCTTGATAATGTACCCTCCCTCCCCCTTGCATTAAATACTAGCTTGAGGTTATAAATAAGAATCTTGTTTTCGCTAGTTACCTGTAACTCTCAAAAGATTTGATTTAAAAAAAGAAAGATACAGTAGATAATTTAATATCCCTATATCAAATGAAAAAAATATATAGACTAGATCTGGTATTGTGGCATATGGAAAAAATATGCAAGCATGGAATATTTTCAGACTACACTGTTTGAAAATGAGAGCTTCCTCTGGTCTGCCTAAGTACACTTTTCAGTATTAATCCGTTATACTTACAGCGTTTTCGAGTCAGTGTGAAGAGAAGCCTTGAGAAAGTTATTCTTTGTCAAAGATATTCAGACACATTGTGTTCTTCTCAACTGAAACCCTAACACACTTTGAATCTTCTTTAGTAATTCTTAACTAATTACTTAGCCTCCCCCCCCCCCCCCGCTTTCTGAAGCCATCTTTGTCTGTCTTTCATGTATATTATATGTAAGACAAATAATAGCATATTTTTGGGGGGGTCAAATATAAATATTTTTTCATGGTATTAGGTTTCCTTCTTTTAAACCATTGAACCTAAAAAAATAACATCAGTAATTGATTGAGCTAGGGATAGTTTTCATTGCTTGGTGTGAAAAAGATATGCCTATGTGTGCCTTATTATTATTATTCTGCTTATTATGAAGGTCCCTGAAGAGTAGTCAGAACATTAAACTGGGGTTTTAACCAAAGAGAGAATTGATGATATGAAGAATAGATACATTGTTCTTAAAAAATACATAAAGAAGATTTATCTATGTAAATACCTTTTACAAATAGATTGTATTGATAATTACAATCAAATCAAAATGGATTTCTTTTTTTTGGATGAACTTTGAAATCAAAACTATGTTTGTGTGTGTCTCTGTGTGTGTTTTTAACAGAATCTGGGTTGACTCTTCAGCGTCTTTATCTCTCTGTGGTTATTATGTTCTCTTTTTAAAAATATGTTGCTAAGACTGTAATTTTTTTCTCCCCAAACAAAATCCTCATTCCACTGAATATAATCTATATTTTGCTGATAGTCATTTGGTAATAATGTTTGACTTCCATTTATCAATACTGTTTCTTTCCATTATTTTTAATCACAAGATTATAAGCTGTGTATTTAGTTATTATTTAAGCTAAATGGTGTCTTTGGCTGTTAGCTCGAAAAGATAATATCCCAATATCAGGATTAAGTTTTCATCTGTATCAACTGGCTTAAAAATACCCAACTTGATTCCTTTTGAATTAACTGAGTCTTATTTTATTTTATTTTTTTTTTCAATATCACCTATCACCATAGTAACCACTAGCTGTCAGTTCAGCTTCTGACATTTTTCTCATTTGGTAAGATTTCAGAATTGCCATCCTCCCTGCCAACATGTCATGAACAAGAAAAAAAAATTGCATGAAAAATCTAATGGGTGTCTGGTCTGATTGTCCTCATTCGTGGCAGGAAAGACAAAAACTGATGAATTGTGAAATGTATTCAGAGGGATTCAAGGAAGCAAGTGCCTGGGACCCCCCTCCCCCCAACACCTCGTTTTCATTTTGTTATGCTTGATGCACCATACATGCTTACCCTGACACTTGGGTTTGTAGAAATTTAAGATGAACAATTTTTACATTCACCCTGCTGATCTCCCTCCCCTACTTTGTTTTTTGTTGTTTTTTTTTTTTTTTTTTTTTGTAAAAAGTCATCATTAAAAATAAAGTTACCAGGGTTCATATTTAGCTTGATTTCTCACTCGGATCATAGATTTTTTTTTAGTAAGTTCAAATTGGCTTCCAGTATTTAAGATGGTGTTCTTGCAAAGGTAAAGCCCTGTTTTGGAGCCACATATGGACCGTGGACGCACATGGTGGGTTATGTGTGTGTGCGAGTGTGTGTGTGTGTGTGTGTGTGTGTGTGTGTGTGTACACAAGCGGGTGGTTGAGAAAGGATATTAGACCCATTTGAAAAAAGAAACAAAGCTGATTCTAGGCCTTTTCTAGGGCTTGTTTTTCATTGCAAAGAAAAGTAAGAGAAATGCTGTATGTTCTAATTCTTTCCAGCCTTTTGGTTTAACAAATGAATGGGGAAAAAATCTTGCTAATGACTTTCTACCCTAAATACCTGTCTGGATAGTGGATGAAAGGAGATGTTTCTGTACTTATTTCCTTCCTTTTGGTTGCCAAACTTGTTAGAGAAAAATACAAAGATGAAAGGTAAGTGATATCATGTACGTTGGCTGATATAAACATGCAAATTACTGAATAGGTGCTACTGATAAGACACAAACGTATACCCCATATATGGATCCTATCACTGATACTTCTGCAAGACATGTGATACGTATGTGGTCTCAGTACAAGTAAACATATATTAGCATGTGTTTGTATGCACACAGATGTTTGTACTGTGAACATATCCTAAAGCTATCTAGGCGTACATGGGTTTGATAAAACTTACGTGTCTTTCCAGAGGTTTTGTTTTGAGCTAGATCAATCTTACAGGGTATTTTTTTTTTCCATGACAGTCTACAAATTCAGGCTCAGCAGCAGGAACTCATTCCAGAAACATAAAGCTGATTTGATAAGCAGCTGCAGAAACCAGTGCCTTTTTACGAACGGGTGGGCAACTCCAGGATCATGTGTGTAGATGTCGGGATGTTTCCATTGCACATCGCCTATGCTGTGGCTTTAGTTCCTTTAAAAAAATTCACACACTGGATAGTTTGGGGGCACGTTACAGAATTTACTGTAGATTTTTCTTCACAAGTACATTTAAACATTACATATGGGTAAGAAGGAATGGAAAGGCCCAGTGAAAAATATCTCCATTAAGGACCAAAGTCTCTTAATTTAAAAAGCAAAATCACATGTATATTTTTGATGCAATTTATATGGATATTAAAACATTTAATGCTCATTGTAGGTGGATTGATAACATGATTTTGGCATCCATGATTAATGATGGTGCTAGAAATATACATGCATAAGTGCATACATATGTATATGGCTATAATGTGTGTGTAAAATAAGCAATTTGGTTCATCATGCTTTTGCTATTTGATTATTTTTAAATTTAAACACTTTGGAGAAACCAAACGAATAATGCTTGAATGTTTGCTGCTATTATTATGAACAAATATAACCCTTGAGAAATAACTAGAAAATTGATATTGAATCTCAGGGTATATTTCAAACACATACTTGGAAGTGGAAAAATAGAAAGTATTTTTTTTTGAGTGCTGGCAAATAAATTTACCTCATAAAAGAAAAAAGCTAGAAAAATATAAATCTTTTAATAAGAAATAATAATATTTTTATAAGCTGTATTTTAAAATGAATGGTATAAACAGAATACACTTTAATGCCTTTATGCTTTATAAGATTTATAACAATAATCAGCAAAACCTTGTAACTGTGTTTGCACCTTATGTGCCTTCAAGCCATTGGACCTTGCAGTTAATTGTATAAATTCCATACACTATGGGAAATCACGATGTATCATTCATATTCAGCATGTGTCATGTGTATAAATATTAAAATATATTAGCCAAAAATGGCTGATTATTCCTCAAACATTTTGTGATAAATCTTATCTTTTTATGGGTTGGGTGGGGGAAACTAAATATTTTATATTATTTGGAAATATTCTTTAAACAACCTAGATTTATTATTAACATTTTAAACATTTATAACTGTGTTAAAATATTCTGAGACTTAGCTCACTGAACAGCTATATACCCGGGTAAAGTTATTTCTGCATGCAGCATATACAAATGGGTCAGACTTCAGTGTTCTCTGGTAGGGTGCCTAATGTGACTGTCCATTGGTGCCAAACTTCTGCATATAAAACACCCATTGGGAGATATGTTGAGAGTTACATGGAATCTAGGATACAGATCCAGACAGGACCTACCGTATGATCTGTATGTGCAGGCTTGTTTTGAAACCTCTGTAATTACAATTCTTGTCTTTAAAAAACACTTTTAAATAAGGCAGCTTATTGGTGATTTTTTTTTGTATGTGAATCCTTTATTTTCATTGTGTATTTAAGGAGATCTTTTTTAAAATGTGGGTTCAGTACACTCAAACATAAACACAGAAAGTCAGATCTACAAATGTCTGATGTAATAGCAAATGTAAAAAATTAGAGTGATACATATTTATTGAGACTGATAGAGATGCCTAATGAATAAACAAACACAGGGTTGAACTGTTTTACAAATGTGTTTGGCAACTGCCCGTAGCAGTGAGTGTGTACATTTTGAGGGGAGGAAATGTCAGAACAGAGTCTTGTAAATACATGCAGCTGGAAAGAATAAAATAAAAAATGATGACTAGTGCTGACAGGCAGACTTGGGGTGTATGATATACTTTGTTCATTTGATTCTTAGAACTCAGTCGGGGGTTAAATTGGAATCCAGACATCAAAGAATTCTTCCACCAGACCCAAATTTTGCCCGTATAATTTTTTTTCTTACAGTTGTCATAATTTTAGCTAATTTCACAGTGCAATAAATTTTTACCGTTTGAAGTCTTTTTTTTTCTCCTTAAATATGCACACAGTATGTATGTAATATATCTCATGTGAACTGCACACACACTTGCTATTAGGTACACATACACATAAAAGGGACAGACATACACACATATGTATATCACACACGTGCCCGGACATGCACATTCACGCATGGAGAAAGAAATGGCGCAGGCAGCCACTGCGTTCATCTGACGTTAATCTTGAAATATTAAAGAGAAGGCTAACTGTTTTCAGTAGCAACGTGTTTGTTTCCTTTTTCTTTCTTACCTATTTTTTTCCCCCTTCCTCACTGTTGTGTCTGAAAATGTTGGAAGCATGTGGTGCTGCATATTTGGAGGTTTTGCAGGTTTCTGTATGATGTTTATCTGAAGGTCAGGGCTGAGGAAATACATCAGGTTGGGATGTTTGCTGGTTGCCATTTAGCCTTGCTCCTCTTATCAGATCGTTTTGTCTCGTGGGCCACAAAGAAAGAACTCCTCTGAAGAGAGAGTAAAAAAGAAGCATTATTTTACTTGTATGCAATTTTTTTCCTTTTTTAAAGAGTCACAACACCATTTCTGTATATACTTAACTTTCAGGGGTCCTTAGGTTCATTGGCTTATGATTATAATTCCATTTACCATTTGTATTTCTCAAGTAAAAATGTTAAAGGTAAGTGTGCTATTTCCCTTTAAAAAGTAAAAACAGCGATAAATCACATCCACGAGGTAATGTGTCATTTCTGAGCCACTGGGATGCGTTCACTATACCTGGTTTTATCTGAGTAAATGCCACTTCTTCTGAGTCTGGTAAAGCAACACATGGAAGTTACTTAAGAGAGTTTTCTTTATTTGTGCTTTCCATAGATCTAAGAATCTTGTTTTGTTGATGATGAACCTGCCTGTTTTCAAATGGGCTCTGCTAATGCGGGCCTGTATAATTTGGTCACCACCACCACCAGAGAAGGTAAACAGGCTGTGGCTCTCAGTCCATGAAATTAACATTGTTAATGGAAGCCCCAGGTGGAGAGAGTGTTTCATACTAGGAGTGGTGTAAATTTATTCAAGGTAACTGTCCAATATCCATCACTTCATGCACTATTCAAAGGGCATGCAGAGCCAAGGAAAATGAACTTCTGGTTTCCTGCTATTAAGAAAAGATCTCCTCCTATTTATATGGAGCGTGATTAGATAGGAGCCATATTGGAGAATGAAAGCCATTTACGATTAAGTGTTGGTCATGGCTCTTGGGAACCAGGTAAGGGATGCCTGTTGGCTTTCAGGATTATTGGGCAAGCGATTTTGGTTCTAATTCCAACGAGTCCCTCATCTACAATTAAAAATTAGAATATGGGTCTCAAAGTTGGCTGTAAAATCCTGTGTTTGGACCTGTGAAAAATCCTAGATGACCCTCATTATGGTGGGCCTGCCATTTTTCACCAGTACAATTACTCTTTGAAATAATTTCAAAGGAATGGATCTCGTTGGGAATTCCTGGAGGAAGCCAAGTTTCATTTCCCTAAGCATTTATCTAGCTCAGGGGTCTCTGAAGCTGCTTGTTGGTTTTCAGAGTGATTATTTATTTTGTTAGCTAGCCTGGCTACAGTCTCACTATTAAACAACTACTGTCGGAGGTATCCATTAAGGACTTGATTTTTTTTTTTTTTTTAAACAGGGACTGATGAGAGACTACCATAAGCTTTGTTATGCTGTCCTTTGCAAAAGATAAACATTTGCTTTCCATCTTGATGTCATCTTTTCAGGTTATTATTTGGTCACTAATTTATCTCACCATTAGCGAATTATGGTAGATTATTGCTTGGATGCATTAAAAGCACCAAGGAGCTGTGGTCCTGTGGCTATTTCGGGCAAAGTCATAAGCACACTCTTTTTTTTTTTTTTTTTATTGTCCTCCCAGGGAGCAGAATTTGAACTTAATATTCCATGAAATAAGCCATTGTAATCACGTTGGGTTAATAGAAGAAGTAAAATTGCCTCTCCTCTCACAAGACATTAGAGCAAGGCTGCGTTATTAAAGTTTTCTTGCGGACAGGCGGTTTAAAATATATCCTCAGTGGCTGACGCAAGTCCTTTCAGGGTGGATGACAGCTTTTCAGACCTTAATAGGCTGCTCACTCCTGGCCCATGAGTTTCCAACAATTCTTCCTTTCGAGCCAGGCTATGACATGATGGCTAAAATGTGACATAACAGACGACCACGGGCTATGGAAACCCTTCCTCATTAAGGGGCTTTATGCAAATTTGTATCAGTAAGTAAACAAAACTTGTAAACACTATTGATTTAGACCACTGCTTCTCACTTGTCTGACCCGAAAAATTCTCTGTTGGATAGCCCCCTTGGAATCCACAGCCCACTGCTATATACGGTAATAAAAGTCTAGGAAGGATGGATTCTCTATTTGACTGGCCCAGGAATTGGTGAGTCAATGGGCAACATTATTCAAAGCTTTTTTAAAAACAATCTTGCTGTGAAGTTGCACTTGGTCTTACTGTGAGCTAAATTTAGGTAAAGGTAATAAGAAGAAAGTAGTGAGGTATTGATGTGTCTCTCCTCCTCCCACACTGGGTTGCTACCCCCCTCCCCCCCCCACACTGATGTTTGTATTCAGGTCCAGCGAATACCAGGAAGGCAGGTATTATAAACCTTCATAAACGAATTCCAACATTTCCACGGTTCTGAATTGACACTGAACTTAATTTGAATTGGGGACTCAATCTCAGGATGTATTTTCCTCTTAGTGACTTTATGAGCAAAGAAAAGGAAAAGGAGTTTGTTCACAAATGCTTCGTAAATGCCATTTCCAAGTCAGATCTTGTCCATGAAATAGAATAATGGGCATTCATCTGTCCTATTTCTTAGGACAAAGAAAGAATTGTTTCAAGGGTTGGGGTGGACTAGTGTGAAGCTTGCTTTGGCTTTTTCCTTTTGGCATCCTTGTTGAGGTCTCTCTTTCCTCACAGCTTATCTCTATAGGACTGAACAGCTGAGTCACCTGCTACCTGGTGGTGATGCTTCGAGGTTCTAAGGATTAGCTGGAGGCAATTCTTTGTTACTAGCATTGCCTTCAGCCTGCTAGTTGAGAGGGATACCTACCTCGTGTGGTGTGTCCAATGCCCAGTGGTATGGGAGATTGTCTCAAGGTCCTGGTGTTAATGCAGGATACAAGCAGGAAAACTCAGATGTGTCTAAAATGATTATCAGGGAACTCTCTTTATCCCTAAATGTGATAGAAAAATAGATACATAGTGAGGGAGATGGAAAAGATGAGATTTTGACCTATTTAACATTTTGACATATGAGATTTTGACATATTTAATATTTGGAAGTAGCTCAGTAAGGAGTCGAATGGTTTATTTTCCAGTGAATCAAGAAGCTTTATGAAACTGACTTGCCCACTTAGAGGCTGGACACAGAGGAGATACAGGAGAATTGAACCAAACCTATGTGCATTGTACATCTGCTGTGTTTCAGGCATTTTCCTAGGCTCCTAAGATTCCAGCTGTAAAAGAAGTAGTCCCTGGCCGAAAGAAACTTGCTGAAGCATAAGACTACTCCCTCCCTCTGAACAAACAGGAAACAGGGTTGAGATATTGTGAGATGCCTTGGCTTCCCTTCAAGCCCCTCACATCATGCACAGGCTACCTCCCCAGACCCCTACTTCATCCCACAGTAGCAGGCATCACTAGGTCAGTGCCAGCCCTTGTAGATGGAAACACGTTAGTAGCCACCCATTTTGTCGTTATTTTCTTGCCCTGGTGTATGTGTATGCGCCTGTTTCTTTCCCATGATAATCCTTAACTATAGTCATGCAAATACACAAATAAGTTATGTATGTATATCCCACAAATTCGAAAAGCATTTTTCCCGTTATCTTTTGCATGGGCAAGTCCTTTGTAGTGGCGTGCATTTTATCTGTGGTGCATAAACAGTTAGCCCTTTGTCTGTGTAACTTTTACTTGAAGACAGTTCTCTGTAGATGCTGAGCTTTTTTTCCCCCGGTATTGACATAATTCATCTCAGCTGATAAGTTTTAGTCCCTTTTCCTAGTCAAATGGCATCTAAAATTTAACTAAACATTCCCTCTGTGTTTACTCTTCAAGTTGATTTGGGTGGTCGGGGCTGTTTGCTTATTCATGAGTTATATTTAAAATGCTGTCTTTTCTAAAACAGCCCGTAGGTTGCCACACTCGGAATCTGCAGTGCCGCTTCCGACTGCGTTTCCAAAGTTGTACAATTTATGTGTGCCTTGACCATGATAAGGTTTTTTAAAAAAGTGTTGTAAACATTACTAGCTACTGGGGAGGTTAATGCGACGCATTCTTAAAGAATACTGACCTGGATGAATCTGTCCCGGGCTTTCAGAGAGCATTGGGCATTTCATCCTCATTTAAATTTAATAGGACAACATTCACCATGTTCAAAGGGTAGAACTTCCAAGGAAGGGAAGTGGTATAAAGAAGATTATGAAATCATGGGAAAGAATAAAAGTGTTCTTTAAAAAGCAGATCAATAGCTGGCTTAAAGTCCTTAGATTATAAACTGATAATGCAGAGTATTGAAAGAAAAATATGGAGCCTGGGCATGTGATGGAACTAGAGGGGAAAGCCAGCTCATTAAAAAAGAAAAAAAAAAAAAGGATGTAAAGAAACCCTTCAGAGCGCCCTGTATAACGTTTGCACTGGGACATCCTCTGCATTCAAATGAAAAAATAGGCTTTAGTTAATATGCTTAGGTTTGTTAGAGTGTACAAGGAGTTTGCTGTACTGCCAGGTAAATTTTGCGTTCACGTGATAAAATGTAGAAGTACATACAGTTTCAGAGGGGTTGGAGAAAAGCTTCTGTGGATACCAGTGAGAACCTTTGCATGTGTATAAACCTTACTGTTTTCACTGCGTGACTTGGACATTACTGATTCCACTATAGGTTGTCTGTGGTCTGCATTGGTTATGACTCTTGGTTACAAATATTACAACTCTGGGAAATTAAATAAAGGGGTATTTATTGGAAGGAAAAAAAGGGGAGCAGTGAGCTGGGTCCAGGCACCAGGTTTAGGGCAGGGTAGGAAGAACAAGGAAGCTACTCAAAGGGCTGGCGGTGTGAAAAAGGAAGCATGGCGTGCCACTCCCATGACAGTGGTCTGGCTGGAGGGCCATTGTTGCTGCTTTGATAAAAGGCTCACCATTTCTCTCTGTTTTTGCATCACTTGCTCAAGATGGAAAGTTCTATGAGAGGGTATCATCTTGGTCAAGCTTAGACCACGAGTCCATCTCCGGGAATGATCAGGCCACTGTAGATTCTCAAATGAAAAGCAAGTCCCAGGACTTACCTTCTGAGCATGCCTACACTACTGAGGGAGAGGCAATTGTTCATGAAAGGCAGGGTGCACTTGGGGAATGGGCATTGGGTGCCCAGAAAAATGATAGGTGTCTACTATACCTTGTAATTAAGCAGTGCTTATTAAATAGCACAACTGCAAGGTGTTAGGTACCCTTTGAATTAGCTTATAAAGAAACACAAAGTGGGGTGCCTGGGTGGCTAAGCTGTTAAGCATCCAACTCTTGATTTTGGCTCAAGTCATGATCTCATAGTTGGTGGAATTGAGCTCTGCAACATGCTCTGCACTGATAGTGTGGACCCTGCTTGGGATTCTCTCTCTCCCTCTGTCTCTGTCCTTCCGCCACTCATGCTTGTGCTCTCGCTCTCTGTCTCTCTCTCTCTACCGCTCTTTGTCTCAATAAATAAGTAAATAAGACACAAAGCTTTCAATACATAACATTTTAAGAGGCTAGACTAACCAAGAAGTAAAAAACTAAAATATAGGGGATAAACTTACCATGACCACGTGTGAGGTTGTGAATGACTCCCAAGGCAAAGGTCATGTCTGTGGTCCTTCTGGTATTTTTCACAAAGCTAGAGAGCATTTGTTTTGCCTACAGTTTGCAATCTGTGTTATCAAGCTGTTTGATGTTCAAGTGCATGAGTGAGTGAAGCAGAACCAGATTTAGGATCTGGCTCTGCCTTACTCACTCAGGAGAGGGGCCTCAGTTTCCCCAGTTGTAAACTGGAGCTCACAATTTTGGTTTGAACATTTTATGAGATAATTGACATGATGCATCTGATAGAAGACTTGGCTCAAAGAGCATTTTCAGTAAATGTTAGCATAGTGGATGCTGTCAATGTGTTGCTTCAAATCCCTTTGACTTGCTTCTTTGTTCACCTATAGTTTTTCTTTTCTTAATGTTTGTGTGTGTGTGTGTGTGTGAGAGAGAGAGAGAGAGAGAGAGACAGAGACAGAGACAGAGACAGAGACAGAGAGAGAGACAGAGTATGAACAGGGAGGGGCAGAGAGAGAGGGAGACAAAGAATCCAAAGCAGGTTCCAGGCTCTGAGCTCTCAGCACAGGCCCCGACATGGGGTTCAAACTTGTGAACCACAAGCTCATGAATGACTTGAGGTTGGACGCTTAACCGGTTGAGCCACGCAGGTACCCCTTTGTTCACCTGTAGTTGAGGTGGACAGTTCCAGGCTGCTGATAACTTCTGCACTCCAGGGTCTCTGTCTCTTAGTCTATGGGCTATTTCCAGACCACAGGCACTAGCCCAGTTCATGCACTGGGCAGCATGAAGTGACAGGGATATATGCCTCTCAGGACAACTTCCATGCCTTTGAGGACAACTTCAAACAAAGAAGGATCAAGAAGGGAGTTGGGGGATGAGCAGTTGGTTTCTCCAGCCCTTCATGGGACACTTCTGAGGCCTGTCATACATGGTTTCATCAGAGATGTCCCTGTAGGACTCAGTAGTCGGTGAACCATTATTGTATTATCTCTTTACCCTGCTCCCTCACTTGTCCTTCCTGGGTTCAATTACTGAATGAGCTCCCTGCAACCAAGTCCTTGAATTGAAGTCTGCTTTTGAGGGAAACCGAACCCAAATGGCTGTCGTGGTCAACTGAGAAATTGTTAAAGGAGGGAGCAACCAATAAATGAATTTTTGACCAAAAAATGGTTTCACCTTATTTATTTTTTGGTGCCTGGAGCAAATGAGAGAATAAACAAGGATAAAATTCACCGGAAAGGATAAAATTCACCTTTGAAAAGTGCAAGACTTTCATAGGAGAGGAGCACTTGTTAGCATTTGAAGAGAAAAAAATTAAAACTTTTCAGTTTATTTATTTGTTTTGAGAGAGACAGATAGCATGAGCAGAGAAAGGGATGAGGTAGAGGAAGAGAGGGAGAATCCCAAGCACGCTCTGCACTGTCAGCGCAGAGCCCAACAGGGGCTCAAACTCATGAAATTGTGAGATCATGACTTGAGCCGAAACTAACTGAACCAACGTGGGCGCCCCCCCCCCCAATTTTTTAAGAGAATATGAGTGCGGGGGGCAGAGGGAGACAGAACCATATGCGGGCTCCACACCTAGGGTGGAGAGTGATCTCAGGACCCACGATGAGATCATGACCTGAGCCGAAATCAAGAGTTGGATGCTTAACTGACTGAGCCACCCAGGTGCCCCAGAAATTGAGTTCTGAGAGTAAGAGCATGATGCTCAAAGCTATCACTAGGTCAGTAGTATGTTCTTGGACAGAAGTGGTTGCTTCTCTGAGTCCTAGAAGTTCACGTTTTTCCCAAGTCAGGACCAGGATGCTGTGCCAGTGGCCTGCAAGTAGGAGTGAGTGGGAGGAAGGAAACTGACAGTAAGTGTGTAGTTAGTGAGCACAGCAGAGAAGCTACCTAGAACATCAGACAGTTGGGAGATTGAGGAGCCTCGCTCCCAGGAAACAGGATATTTCCTAAATGAACACATGGCATGCAGGCTTCACACAGGTGCCTCATTCCCCCTCACTGAGCTCTAGCCACACCTGTCTTCCAGTTTCGCAGATGTTGTTAGTGCCTCAGGAGTCTTGTGATTTCCTCAACCTGAGTTGTTCTTAGGCCATCCAGACCTTTTATTTGTTTAAGTCCTTATTCTCAGATCCTAGTTGTATGAGCTAATATTGGCTGCATAACATACCATCCCAGAACAGTCATTGTATAGTTGCTCATGGTTCTGTGGTCAACAGTTTTAGCTGGTTTCACCTAGAATGATGGTCTCTGGTGTTGACTTTGATGACTCATTTGGGCCCTCAGCTGCGATGCGGGGCGCCTCTCTCATGCAGATGTTCCAACAGCATGAGAAAAGAAGCAGCAAGATCACTTGAGACCTAGGTCCCGGACTCACATAGTGTCACCTCTATGAGATTCTGTTGGTCACAGCCAGTGAGGCAGTAATCATTGCTTCTTCATGAGCCGCAGTGACTGCATGTCCATTACCACTTTGTGACACTGCTAAATAGTGTTTCTTCAGGGCTGCTGGGACACTCCATTGCCAGCCTATGTCACATCACTCTGCACAACGTTTTTAGTCCAAATAATCGAATATTTGAATCGATTATTTGACTAATGTGTGCCCCACTCTTCCATGTTTATCATCGTATCCTTAGAATTTAGTGTAGGGCCTGGCACAAAGTAATTAATAACTCTTTGGAAAGAAGAATGGTTTGGGGGACAAGTGTAAAATTGTGGTGGTAGAGAAAACTATTCAGGTGGAGGGGACAGAAATTTGGCTTGGAAGCTGAGATCAGTTGGGAGTAAAGCCATGAAACCAGAAGCAGCAAATTCTGGCATTGGATTGTAAAATATGCCCATAATCTATTCGAAATAGATAGGACATATACCAAAATAAAAGTAATTCTTTGGAAAGTTTAGATGAGGCAAAGCGTAAAGCAAGAGTAACTAAAAAAGCCTTGCCTTCTCAATGTGAAGCTGGAATTGCTACGTACTGTGCTATCATTTTACTGTCAGAAAAACTGGACCACATACGTATCAACCAGAGTTTAGTTACTAGTAAGAAATTATGAAATCAAGAAGGCTGTAGGAATATGCATCATTTATGTACTCGTTCACCCTTTGACGAAACATCTCGAGTCCCTCCTGAGTACAGTGCAATTGGCCAGATGCTTTGCAAGATGTAATGAGTATAAAAAAGGTCCGTGTATTATAGTGTATAGTAGAGATCAAAGATATGCATACACGCCTAATTCAGGATCTGGAAAGTGATTTATGTTGGGAAGAATCCCTCTGTAAAATGACTGGAGAATTTAGAGAATGCTAAAGGGGAACTTAGAGTCCTCATCACTATACGTCTTCTTTTTTTTTTTTTTTTTTTTTTTTTTTGCCTTTCTCGTAATTTCTCAGATTGAAAACTTAATTGCCCCTCTCGCAGGTACTCTGTTCTCTGTGAGGAAGGTCTCCTGTTGGACTTTACAAAGGCTGGGACTTTGTAAACCACGTCAACCATCTCATGGTCTTAGGCAAAGACCGTGTATTTCTCTTTGACCATTCATGTTCTTCAGCCCGGATACCTTCTGGGTCATCCTCCAGGTGTGGTCTATGTTCTGGGGTCATTATTCATGATCCCTCACTTTCTGTCCATTGCCTACATACTAAAACTTAACTTTCAGTACCTTGTTCCTCTAGGGAGTGCTTCTACTAATTAATCTGTCCCAGCTGTGCCAACCAGGGGTCTTTTGGAGGTAAGAGCTTACTTTAAAGTTGTGTGACATGCAGATATCACGTCAGGCTGACAGGTAGCGATTTTGGTCTAGATAGCTTTCTTTACATATTTCTGTTCATCTCTTGTCTTGCTAGTGAGGAGGGGATTCCAGTACCTCTGGGGGTAACAGACAACAGGTACAGATTGTTACTATATGTCAAGCACAAAACCAAGAACTTTGACATGTATTTGATGAGGTTCTTCGTTACAGACAACAGAATCCACTGTAGGAAGTTAAAGTCACCTGAGATTTCCAGTGGTAAAGATAGCTCATAAATTCAGAGAGAAGGCCTAAGGTACAGACCCCCGACTGGGCTTCCAGAAACGACTCTTAGAAACCGGCCTCAGAACAGATTAGCCATAGGAACTGTAGCTTTTGCTACAATCAGAAAGCTGGGGACCCAGTTGCGGGTTCAGAAACACATAGTATTTAGTGATCTATGCCCACAAAATGTACATCCAACACTTGGTCTGTCTCTCCATGTAACTCATGTGGGTGCTTCTAATTAAAAGAATCTAAATGAGCTGGGCGGGGGGGAGGGCAGAAAATGTAGCTTTTAGATTCTTCTCTGGGAGGCTGAGATGGTATGCTGTAGGGAACTATCACATTGTGGAAAGGAGCTTCCAAAATTTTTGGGAAGTGACACTTGCAAATGATCTTTCCATAAATATGAACCACACATTTTGAATATTTCATTTCCGTATGATTGATTTTCTATTAACTCTGGCAGGCAGGGATTAGTACTTCCTCTTCTAAGGTTAGAGGAAAAGGCACAGAGAACCAAATAACATGTACAAAGGAGGAAATAGAATGGCAATTAAAACCTGGAGTACTCTGACTCCCCAATCCTCTGATTTCCTTGGCACCATTTTTGGTCATATTAAAGAGCATTTTTCTTCGCTGGCCTCAGAATATTTCAAAACGCAGTGATCATGCTCATGTTAAACAGACGATTTTGATTCTAAGAGTAGAAGTTCTGTAGAAATATTTACAAATACATCAGTAGCCTTATTTCCATTGGACAGTCTAGCAAAGGGAACTAAGAAAATCCTGCCTGCCCTCCTCCATCCAGAGTGTCTAGGAATGTGTGGAGTAGAGGAGGCATGTGGTAGGAGGTGGGGAGTCCATCCCTGACACTTGTTGTTCGGGCTTTTATGGTGAAGCTGTGCTAATGTCTTTAATCACTTCCAAAGAAATGACAAGCAGAGTTCTGCAACAAAAAGGCCTGAAATTTTATCAAGTAGTAGCGTCTTTAGGAGGCAGCATGGGACAAATAGAAAACAGGCCCGAAGAAGGTGCAGAGTCTGCTTTGTCTCACTTTTTTTCCCCCTAGCAAGATAGAAGTGAGATCTTTCTATAAAGACCAAAATGGCTCCATGAGAATTGCCGTATTAGACAAGAGGTCTTTTTACTTTTTATGCGATGCATTTGTATTGAAAACATATGTTGAAAGGCCAGAGTAATTTTCTTTACAGACAATGAATCTTACAACTGGTTTGAACAGTTTTTCAAAACGCAAACTCAAATGTTTTAGCACTCCCTGTGATGGGTTGGACTAGAAAAATTGAAAAGAGAAAAATCTGTGAGAGAGAGCAAGAAGACAAGAGAAGCAAATTCGGCATGGAACTGTTTGAGAAGTGGCACATTCTAAGAAACTCTCAAGTGCAGAGAACCTTCAAAAGGCAGAGATTCCCTTGCTTGGGAAACTTTTGGTTGTGGTCGTCACTCACAATTTTAGGGACAGTTGTATTTATCATTTTTTGAATGTGAGAAATTTGACAAGTCATCATTTTTTATCTAGAAAAGCAAGCAAGCTCTTAGAAAAAAATAGCACTTTCGGGTGCTCTTGGTTCAGATGGTCTAATCCTAGGTTCCTGTTTGCTATTGTGGGTTTTTTTTTTTTTTTTTTTTTTTTTTTTTGGTCCAGCAATGATCAAGGCAGTATCTTTAAACAAAAGTGAAAAGTTGTTGTGACCTTCACTGTCAGACTCAATTTGAACCAGGCCACAGGACTTTGCGTTTTATTTTTTAAATTAGCCATTCCTGTCTCTTGGTGTTTGTCTACAGGCTGCTCCTGCTGCATGAAAAAGATGTGCAGTGGGATGCTTTTACTTTCCTTCACATTTCCACCTAAACAGCAGTAGGCTACCTTTTAAAAATGCTCTGAACCAAAGCATGACTCACTGCCATTGTGTGAGTTTTATATTAGGCTTTATTAGTATGTTAATATGCGAAGCGTTTTGTCTTTGAGTCTTCGTGGTCTTGGTCAACTTCTCCCCAGGTTTTCTTCTCTCTTCACTAGAAGAGAGCATGTTTCCCTTGCGTGGCTTCTGTTTTGATGTTTTTGCTTTCTTGTTGTCATCTTTCTCTTGAATTGATGGGTATTGCTTTGTTAACAGATGTTGGAATTCTACTTTCCAAGTTTAAGAGCAGGACCATACCTTGGGCAGTGCTCCTCAAGTCTTCCTAAATGTGAAGGCAGTTGGGTGCTGTAGAAGTAAAACGACTTGTTCAAGTCATACCTCTAGTTACTGGCCACTTCAGTCTCTCCCTTGTGCCAGATGGCTGATAGGCAGAGGGGTGGTGACGGATAGAGATGCTGCTTTCCCACTAGTGGGCACATCAGAGATTGGAAATAGACAGGCTTTGATTCACAAACACAATTTAATTTTGACTCCCCCGCTGCAGCAATGTGACAATAAGAAGATTCAAATTTAGTGGTATCTTTTACTGTTTTTGGCCTGGTAACATTTATCATTTTATGAAGCAGGAGCTAAGGGTCATTTTGGAAACTTATTTTGGACAACAGGGGACTTCAGTCCTTCCCTGGGACCTGCAAGTTGTTGTCAGGGAAATTTTAAATGTAATTCCTCATCTCAGGTTGAAATTTGGAAATATTTCCTCCCATCTAGCCATACAACTGCTCTTCTCTGGGGAAAAGATAGTGATTTATACTCTTGTTGTCTTCCCTTGGGTACTGTTTTCTTTCTCAATAGATAAATGGAGTGTACACAAATAAAGACTGAGAGAAAAACAAAGGGGAGTAGATGGCTGTGAATGGTTAGTTCACTTGGCAAGAGCTGGGTCAGAATGAGGTCTCCATCTCCTTTCCTCTGCTTCTTACATGCCCCATAATTTTCTGGAAGTTGTGGATTATTATGGAGCTAAGAATCCCATCATCACGATACATTCCCTCTGGAAACCCTGTATTAAAACCAAACCAAGCTGTGTTTACCTCCTGCTTGCAGAAACACCCTGGACATCTTTTGTGATAGCTTTATATTTTTGTATATCGAAAAGTTTAATGTAGGATTATTCCTCCTAAATCCAAATGCTAGATTGGTCCATATATCCTTTTACAAGAAAGACCCCATGATACTGGTTTTCTTTTATAGTGAGTGAGACAGCTATGGTAGTGTTTCGTCAGTGCGTAACAATGTTGCGCAGTATCCTAAAAGACAGTGTGATAGTGTGGTGCAATTCACAAAAACGTTCATTTCCTTTCAAAGTGGCCAATGGGGTTTCGGTGCTAAACAACCCGACTCTGGCCATTGTTGCCAATGGAAATTGCCTGTTGTCATTGGAACATCCAAGACTCCATCAAGATCACAGCCATTCTCCCCAGAATGGTGCATCTTTAGACATGCAGGCCTTCCGGGGAGTTCTTTGATGTGGTCTGAACCTCTTTCTATTTTATTTATCATTCTTGGTCTTGTAACACCACTGTTCACTGGCTTTTACCCACTGAGCTTTTCCTGTGTAGGACCCCAAACTCACATGTACCTGGGGAGGCAGACATTGTAGGACAAGTTCCTTTGCCTGGTTTAGTCAGGGACATGTTTTCAATTTCGTGTAAGGCGTCAAAAGTTAGTATCCAGTCTCTACCACAGGAATGGGGATCCTGTTTTTTTACAGCCCAGGGAAGGAGAATCTTTACGGAGTCTCCATCTTATTAGAAAGTGCCAAACAAGATTTCTGGTACAGTATATTCAAACTTCTACAGTGTCCAGCAGCTCTGTTGAGGGTTCCTATGTTAGCATCTTTTTCTTAGAAATTTTTGATCCTTGTTTCATGGGGTTTCATCACAGAACACATGATAGGGGAAAATATTGCGCCCACACTGCTTTAAACATTTTTAAATATTTTTTTGTCATTGGTTTAGAATAAGGAAATCCAAGAGCAAAGAGGAAACTTTGGAAAGAAGTGGAAGCAATGGGGTTATTGTATCCTAGAGAGGGGACATGGCCCTTCTACCAGAGGACTCAGCATCTTCACAAACAACCACTTTTTCAACTGGTAAATATATTTAGGGAGAAGTGCATTTAGATACCATCTTTACTCATTTATTCTTCAAACTGTAATACAGCACATTTTGGGTTTCAGTATATTGCATTTTAAAACTAATGATGCATTCATTCCAGAGCAAATCTTATTTCTAAGCCCTAATTTAATAGAATTAAACTCTAAGCTGAATTGGTTTTATGAGATAAAACTCTGAAGTTGATAACTACATTTAGGCATAGTTCAGGTATTGAGTTTCTAATTTGCTTCCTGAGCATGGAAATCCCTCAGATAATCAATATTGACTACCTTTAATTGGTAGGAAAGGCTCTTGCTGAGTTTTCGGTCTTCTACTGAAGGAATTGCCTCTGCACATTGGTTGTCTGTGCCGCTCTGATTGGTCATGACTCTAGAGCCCTGGGCTTGAGTTCATTTGAAGTTGGATATTTGTTCCTAACCATTTGACCACGCTACATTCAGTTCTGTTCAAACCACAATGGGGCGTGGAAATCTTTTTTTCTGTATGCCTTAGAGAGTTTCTTCGTTCACTTTAGTTTTCCTTGAAGGCTATAAATTTAGTCTTCATTGCAGACATTATTATTTTTGTTTCTTGGGGCAGAAGGCAGGCTGGTCAAGATAAGATCAGGAGCTTTCCCAAGGTTGGGGACATTTCTGATTATGGCATGACACTTTGTAAATCAGTTCTAATACCTTCTGAAAATGAAAATCCTGCTAATTGTTAGATGAAGTATTCACAGATGCTACAGGCATTTGGAAATGGATTTCTCCAAATCCCTTAAAAATCAGATGGTGGCTTAATTTGGTAAAGGAAATATACTCTACATGTGATTTTAAAACACAGGCAAATGTGTATTTTTCTTTCGGAGCTGAGGGCACCTATTCATCCCATCCTTGATCCAAATCCTTTGAGAAAGATTTTTTTTGTTGTTGTTCTTGCCAATCTGGGAGGAATTTATTTAAAGGAATTAAATGTGAATACTATAGAACTGCTCCTGCTTCCAATCTCATTTTTCAGAAATAAGGCAATTTAAAATTTTTATTGTTTCTTTTTTCTTATTATCTAGGTAATACATATTTAGTGTAAAATATTTTTTGAAACTGGAGTGTAGCATACAAAATTGGACAAAAATAAAATGTAATCCCACCACCTCACATAATCATTGCCAACATTGAAGAGTATATATCCTCTTTTTTCCTCCATGCATATACGCTTTTGTATAGTTTATGAAATTGGGATCAAATGCACATACTTCTTTGTAGACTGCTTTTTAAATTTAAAGTTATGTTGGGAACATTTCCTCATGCTATTAAATACACTTTTACAACATGATTTTTTACTGGTTCCACACTATGGATGCACCATAATATATTTAACTGATTTCCTGTTATTGGGTATTTATTTTCTTCTACATTTCTGAGCATTATAAATAATGTCATGATAGATAACCTTGAACATAAATCTTGGAAAGCTGTTTTAAGCTCCATACTATTTTATATGTATAGAAGATCTTGCCCCACGTACCCATTTTGTCATGTTTTTGCTCTGGGTTCTCTGACTTATTTTTTCCTGTCTTTGTCATTTCAGAAATTCTCCGGCACGATGATGAAATGTTTATACACTTAGGTTATTTGTGAAGTTTAGTTGAGCTCTTTGAATTCTGTGCTCTAGTAAACACTTTGTGAACTGCTTGTATTTTCCAGAGATGACTAAATCTGTGTATTTTATCCTCATCGATAAATTTGCACTAATTTCAAGGTATATGTAGCAAGCTGAACTGGTTCTCAAATCAGAAGAGCTTTGGCATTTAAGGTTTATAGGAGTCAGTGTTCTTCCCCTGTGGAAAAATCCCTGTGGTATGGGTGACCTTGCCAGCTGCTCCCGTGGCCACTCACCCGCCACACCCTGGATATTTGCAGCCCAGGGAAGTTGGCTAGCTCTCTGCTAGATCAGAGGCCACTGAATATGAAATCCAGACTGAAATGCTGGAAAAGTAAATCATGGATCTGGCAAATTTTAATGCAAGTAAATTACATTTTGTCAGCTTCATTGCCCCGAATTTCATGCACAAATGTGGGACATTGAACGACTGGCATTTGACAAAAAAAAAAAAAAAAAAAAAAGAAAGAAAAGAAAAGCTAACATCTTATTAATGCAAGCAATCTCTGATTCAAATGGCTGCAGGCAAGAAGTCATTACTGTTTCAATGGGACAATTGCTGTTTTTCCTTCTGTTCATATTAATTTATCAGAAAGATTTAAGGAAGCTTTTGTTTTCCAGTTTGCTCCACACTGGACTGGAAGCACCAGTGGCTTTGGAAAGATACTGGTTTTTGGACGCTGGTGGAAACTAGGAGATTTGGGGTCCTTACTCATCCCAGAGTGCTTGTGTGTTGTGATTTATGTAACAACACGTACATCCTCTTGAGTCTGCATCTGGGCACGCCTCCTTCCACTGCAGATCCTTGTTTTTTCTTCTCTGTGGTTAACCTCTCGGAAAAGCTATTGTTGAAAAACCCAGGTACTGGATCAACACAGCAGGTGCTTTACGTCCTGTACAAAGAACTAGAGGTCTTAGGTTGCCGTCTAGAAATATAAGAATTGGTGTTCCTTTTTTTGGTGAGGGAGGAAGGAGGGATAAATTCCTTTATCTCATCAACCCCAGCAAACTTGGGATTTTGTGCTTTCCTTTCTATTAGATCAGAGAAAATACCTGACTTCAGAGAAGCAAAAGTCCATTCCTGGTTCAGTTCTGTATATTCATTCTTATTTTTATCGATCTAAAATAGGAACAAATGTGTACTTTTTAAAATAGTAACTTTCCATACCAGAGAGAATGTGACACTCAAAATTCCAGCAAGTTTATGGATGGGTTTGACCTGACACTACCTGTTTGTCTATGGTAATCCAAGAAAACATCTGTTTTATTTCCTTAAACATCTGGCTTGCCTCTCAGAAACATATACACAAAACATCTACACAAGCAAAAGACCTAGTGTTGTAGATGTGTGTTTCTATGTGCTTTTTTTGTGTTCAGCTGAAAGTTCCTGCAAACGTGTACTCTTCAGAATCAAACAATGGCTCTTTTATTGTAGTCTTGACTGAGGTGCAGAATGGAGACAAATGACCAATTCTAGCACATGTGACAATAAGAAATCCTCAGAGGTTTTGGGGAACTTTGTCAGTCTTAACAGCAAACTTCACGATGTGCAAAGTTCTAGTCGCAGCCAACATGTTGCGTGGAAATGAAACTTTGACCTCGACTTTTGAGCATCCTGCCATGCTTTCAGGCATGGGCAAGAAGGCCTAGACTTTTAGGAGGAAAATCTGATAGAAGGGTCAGGGCTGAAACCCTGGTGGTTGTATTACAGTGGTGATGATGACCAATTTCATCAGCTGGAAGCAAAGAGGGCATAATATCAGTTCACAATCCCGTGAGACCTGGAACTCCTCTTTCGATAACAAATATTTTATAACACTCTCTTTACTAGCCTACAAGAAATACATAGGCATTATAACCTACCATTCACATAATTTTAAAAAGTCAATAAAGTGCCCCAATAGTAATATAAAACAAAATTGAAAGGAAAACAATTTATAATAAAACATGCATTTGCATATGAAAATACTCAGGACAACCATACTAGAAAACATAATGGAGAAGTGAATAACTGTACCCGTGTGTAGCCTCACCATGAGTCAGTGACAAATGCAGACTTATAATATGTTGTTTTGGCGATTTTGTTTCATTAAGTGGCTCTATCATGACTTTGACATGGGGAACAACTCTTGGGAGAGTTAGGAACAAAACAGCATACAGTTGTCCCTTGATTTATCTGGCAATTCTATTCCTGGACAATTGAGGAATCAGGAGAATTCAGGAATATAAACAAACTATTTACCATTCAGTGTGAATTTCTATTCGCACTGGATGGTAAATAGTTTGTTTACAGGTGAAAGTATTTAGGTTCCAGGCTCAGATAACGATAAACAAATTTTTACCTTTGTAAATGTCCAGTGGAGTATTGGAAAGTCATGAAGGAAGTAGGTGAGACTGTTCTTCATTGTGAGAGGTTGTTTTGGATCATGCTAGATGTTTCACATTCCTGGATCTGCCCACTAAATGTCAATAGTGCCCTCCCCATGCTATTGCTGTGGTAATCAAAACTGAGTTCAATGAATTCAATTTTATGAATTCAAGCACAGAGTATACCCAGGTAGGCTGTATATTGGTGTGTTTTGACATACAGTGGTAAAGGTTTATTACCATAAGATTTCAGTAGGAGTTCTTCAGTTTGTAGCTCCTTAGTCTCCTGGGAGGTACTTTTTGAAGGCATTAAATATATGCTACATTTGAAAGCTTAACATGTGCCTAGCATTGCATGATGCAGTATCGATACATTATTTTATTAACCCCCTACCTGTAACTTTTGAAGATGCTAGTGAAAACAGAGCCCATAAGAGGAGAAGGCCCAACAAAACTTACCCAGCTGATAACTCTCAGAGTAAGATTTGAGCTCAAGTTTGTCCAAAGAAGTAATAGAACAGCGGCCTCAGTGAAGATAACTTCAGGAGAGTACAGTTGTTAGATTTTCCCTCCTTCTATAAACTGCCCTTAAAATATGCTTCAGGAGTGGTGTCTAGAATGTGGCCACACCTTAGCAGAACTTTTGGGCCCTTGATTATCTTACATGCTGTGCCCTGTTGAAGGCTTTCGTATGCACCATGTTCTAGTGGTTAATTTTCCTCTCTCTGAATTGAGTTCTATATTTTAATCTATGTTTGAGCTCTTTGTAGAAAAAAAATAGTTTGTAACCATGTTTTGACAGCAATAAGACAGACTGTAACTCGGAAGTGGAGATGTTGTGGTCTTTTGTAATTGTGCTTAATCACAACACATTTCAACAAAAGTAAAGTTTAGAAGGAGGATAAAAAGTAAGAAAGGATAAAATAATGGAGGCGGCATAGAGCCTTGCATGTTTTGCTCCAGATCACCCTGGTTGGTGGATCCCACATTTTGGTGGAGTGATTGGCCATGTCTCCATGGTGGATGCTGGAGGGGATGTGCCACCTAAATCCTCTGTGGTCCCTTTTACCAGTGGGGTGCCCACTCCCACTCACCCTCAGCTTCTGCTGAGAAGCCTGCTGATTACATGTGCAACCTTCTCCAGAAGGTTGGCCTTGGCCAAGCAGAACTGCTTCTCTGGGAGGTTCTTGGAGTTCTCTCTCTCAACCTGGAGGTGAGACTTCCCCTGAAATTACATTCTTGCTCCCTCCTTCCCCTTCCCCTTCCCCTTCTTGATACCCTCACTCCCCTTTTCCTGAGAGCTCTCACTTAACAACTCTTATGAACGATGGTTCATGTGCCTGTCTAAAGGCTCTTTCTGTGGAACCACACCTGAGACCCACCCAGTTTTCAGAAAGTAACCATGCTGATTGCCACCCAACTTCCTGAAAGACTCATTTAAAAAAAAATAATGACCATCTTATTAGACATTTTCTCTGCCTACAGTACTCTACAAAACACTTTATATATACTTTCTCTTTTATTCACTCTAAAAATTTTCATAGTTGAGGAAACTGGCTTAGAAATGTTAACTTGCCCCAGCCGCATGCAGGTTAGTAATTGATGGAGATGGGCTTTGACTTCAGACCCTGTGGTCTGAACCACGTTATTCTGCCTCCCTGGTTAGTAATCACCCAAACAGTGAGCCCTCAGCAAACTCAGCCATGATTTTCAAGATTCAGCATTGTTTACTAAAGATAAGTCTTGCCAAACTAATATTATTTCTTTTTGTTTAAATTTTTTTAATGTTTATTTATTTTTGAGAGGGAGAGACAGTGTGTAAGTGGGGGAGGAGTGAAGAGAGAGGGAGATACAGAATTTGAAGCAGGCTCCAGGCTCTGAGCTGTCAGCCCAGAACCTGATGTGGGGCTCGAACTCACGAACCACAAGATCATGACCTGAGCTGAAGTCGGACGCTTACCAACTGAGCCACCCAGGCGCCCCTATTTCTTTTTTTATTATTTATTTTTATTATTTATTTATTTATTTTTAATGTTTATTTATTTTTGAGACAGAGAGAGACACAGCATGAGCAGGGAAGAGGCAGAGAGGGAGGGAGACACAGAATGTGAAGCAGGCTCCAGGCTCTGAGCTGTCAGCACAGAGCCCGACGCGGGGCTCGAACTCACAAACTGTGAGATCATAACCTGAGCCGAAGTCAGAAGCTTAACCGACTGAGCCACCCAGGCGCCCCCTGTTTCTTTTTTTAAAATGAGTGCAGTGTCACTGGGCTAAGGAAACATCCTGGATTTAGCAAGACTCTTGTTAAAGTCTCTTACAAAATGGAGAAATGTGGGCTAATTGGTGGAATATAGTTAGTTGAATGACCACACTCAGTAAGTTTTCTTAACCAGAGAGAATTACCCTTCTTTTATAACTACTCTCAAATTGGAGGCCCTGTTATTTTTAAAAATTTTAAATCCATAGCTTAGATGACAGCCCAGAACCTATACTTTACCAGTATGCAAACTGACAGAGAACTAATACATTGGCTATGGTGTTCTCTAGAACATGCTATGGGAAGCACTGCTTTAAAGGATTTGCCAGTTTTTGTTTTTATTTGTTAGAGATCAAGTATCAGGCATCATCGGTCTAGTTTCATAATAGCTTTTTGCTTGGGCTCAGGCTTGAGCACAGACCCGGTATTAAAAATAAGACTGGAAATGTAAAGCTCCTGAGTGACCCTGACAGAGTCTCCCTTCCGCTGGCCATCTTCAGTCCTGCATCACACACGATGCTTCAGTTCTGAGATTCAGACCTGTTCCAGCTGACATTTTGGGAAACACTGACTACATTGAAATAATCCCATGTCCAGGCTAGATTGGACATAAACTGTATAAAACAAAACTTACTCTTCCTCTGAGTCTTAGTAATGTTACTAATGGGAACCGTCATTATTTATTAAATACTATGTGCTGGATGTAGAACTAGTTATTCCATATGCCTTATCTAATTTAATCTTCACGACAGCCACGCAAGGTAGCTTTTATTCATTTTATGAGACAGATGTGTAAACTGAGGACCCAGGAGGGTAACGGACTTGCCTTATGTCACTCACTTACCAAAGGATGGATCCAGGATTTCACTCTACCTGAGTCCAGTCACACTCTGGACAGACTCAATTCACCATGCTGTATGACTTCATCAGGCCCAAGGTGAGTCTATAGATGCCTTTTGAGGGAGTCCTCTCCTGGCATGGTTCCAACAGGAATACTTTTCCCGGGGACCAAGCAAATCCCCCTTTGACACTGGGGTTGTAGTGTGATACTGACATTACCAGATTGGGATCAATATTTAAGGGCTTTTAAAACCCTAGAATCTTGGAAAACCAAAGAGATGGGTATGGCTCATAACGGGAAAAAAGAGAGAGAGAGGGAGAGGGAGCCAGGGAGAGGGAGAGAGGGAGGGACAGAGAGAGAAATAAGTTAAAAACATTTCAAAAATCAAAAAGCACCTGATGGGAAAGTTTCTACCAAGAAGTCAGTTTACTATTTGTTGGGATCCAAAAACTCGTGGTAACTCCCCCTTCAAGGCTGAATTTGTCCTTTTTGGGGGGTTAAAATGTGTCTTTTAAAGTATCTGACTCTGGAGGATTAGTTTTCTGTCCATGTTGAAAGGTTTGCCTCTGTGGATGAGAAGCCCCAGCTTCTACTGTAGGAACTTCACGGTCACATATTTTCTCATGCACGAGTAGGTAGCAAGAGGGCGCCCAGACATTTGGCTTGCTGCTGAGGAATCTGTGCTTATTCATGCATATTTACAAGGTAATTAGTTGTCCATTCATTCATTAGCGTGTTTATAGGGTCACTCGCAAAGCCTCTCAACACGGAGGAGAGAGACAGCCAAGGCAGGCCTCCGGGGAACACTTGGGTTAAACAGAGTCACAGCTGGATTTAGTGGAACCCACCAGCCCCAAAACCAGAACTAGTTTAGTAATCAAATGTAGCTTGTCAGTCACCCTGAAGTGAGGCGTTGGATTGGCTTATTCACATTTCCCTTCCAAAAGTCAGGCAGATGCTCAGGAAGTTTCTGTTTTTCAAGACTTTCACTACCAGGCAGAAATTTCAGTATTTCCTTTTTTTCTTTTTTAAGCAACTCTTACTCAAATTGACATATAATTTGCTTATACTTGAATTCACTTTTTAGCATATGGAGCTGTGAATGTTGATAAACACATATAGCCCTGTAACTGTCACCACAACAGAACAATTTCCATGTGTTTGAAAAGTAAAGAGTGGTTGAGTTTTATCTGGTTCACAGTCATTTGAATAGATCTGATGTGGACATGCCTTACTACCTGGAGCAGGAAAAGATGCTATTTTCAGAAAGAAGGGTCTGTGGTGGGAAGGTTTGGATCCATGACAGCACAGGATGGTTGCCGGGGCCATTTTGGGGAAATCCTGACGGAGCCAGCCTGTCTCAGTGGAGTGATACATCATCAGAAGGGAGTAAATCGTTCTGCTGACTCATAATTGATTTAGGATGAGTTATCTAGTTTTCCAAAGCTTTTTTTTCCTCCCTCCCTCCCTCCCTCTCCCTCTCATTGTGTATAAAACAAGGATAATGTTTTCTGCTGTTGTGGCTTGGTGTGAGTTAATAACATTCTCTTGACCCCCTGAATGGTTGGGAGTGGTCCTCCGTATATTTAAAAGATGCACTTGAGGCTGGATCCACCATGGAGGAAGATGCTTCTTGCCCAGGAGTCCTTTGCGTTCCTGATGAGCCATTCCTGGGTATCAAAGGGAGGCACTTTGTAGACCCTGTGGTCTTGAAAAATCTGTCCCTGTGTTAGAACTGAGGGGGAAAAAAGCCATCTAGCTCTTCTAATTATCTTCTCCTTTTCAAATCCCCTCTGAATCATTGTTTTCCTCACTCCATGGATGCACTTCCTATGGTCGTGGGCTTGCTTCAAGACTGAATTCCTTTAGTAATTTTGAAACACCTTCAAATTCACCTCCTTGAGGAAATGTTTATCCAAACTCACCTTGTGAAGAGTAGAAGGTGTCAGTGCAAGGCTGCTTGTAAGAAAGAGAAGTTCCTCTAGTGCCTCCATTTCCTCAGTTCCTGGTGTGTGTTCCAGCACCCTTTCACTTCCTGTCCCCAGAGCCCAGCAGGGGGAGCATAGTGTAGGGGCCAGAGCTCCGTTTTTAGAGTGGGGTTACTATCTATTTATCTGTCTGCCTATCCATCTAACCAAGCATCCATCCATCCATCAATCCATCCATCATCGCTATCATTAATTTGTACCTATCTATTTATCATCTCTATTATCTATCATCTGTCAGCCATTTCTGTATCATCTCTAGCATTTCCTCATCTATCATCTGTTTTTCTCTCCATCATCTACCTAGCTCTTTCTTTATCTATTCACACGTTGGGCATCTTATTTATCCTCTCAAGGTCTCAGTTTCCTCATCTGTAAAATGAGGTGAACAATAATGCCTCCAGGGGTGTTACGAGGATGAAATGATATAACATATACAGCATTTAGACTCATTCCTATCACGTAGGAAGGCTCTATCCTATGAGCCTTCCATGTCCTAATTATTTTCAGGACCTCCTTTTCTCTTTCCTTCTCTCCCATATTCCATTCACAAGAGTAGGGCCTCGCTTTCTCATTTGGGACTTTCCTCAAACCCTACCTTCAGTCAAGTCCAAGGGTTGGTGGCAAAACAGCTGTTATTTTCACCCCTTTTTCGCACACTCACTTCATCATCAGGACTGATACAGATAAGTATCAGCACATTTTTATAGCTGTCTTTTCTATTTGTGGTTTGCTCATTTACGCACCTCCCACCCCTTTCTTTCTGCTGTAGTTTTGTGTGGTGACCAGCTCAGTTTCTGCATTCTTGGACATGTGTTCAGAAGTATGATTCTCAGTGTTTAGGTCATTGAAGAGTTTGTAGCTTATGCAGCAGAAGGAGAGCTCTCCTGCCCGCCTCCTAATTTCACATGGCCTATCAGCTAAGGATGGTTTTTACATTTTTAAATGGTTGGAAGAAAATAAAAAAGAATAATATTTCATAACATGATGATTGTGTAAAATTAAAATTTTGGTGTCCATAAAGTTTTATTAGAACACAGCTCTGCCCATTTGTTTACAAATTGCCTATGGCCACTGTCACACATTGTAATGGCAGAGTGGAGTAGTTGGGACAGAGACAGAGTGGCCTGAAAAGCCTAAAATATTTACTGTCTGGCTCTTTACAGAAAATGTTTGCTGACTTGGAGTCTTGTTCTAAGTAAACCCAACGATTTTAAAAACAGGGAGTATCCGGATAGGAAAGGTAGGAGATTGAAAGCAGATTATTTTAAGGAGAGTTGCCTTTGTGGAGCTGTTGTTTCCCCTTTTTGGGATTTCCTATTCCTTGTATGATGCCCTTAACATACTTGATGGCGTGTGTGTTAAGTCTGTTTGCATAAAACTTTCACATCAAGTCAGTTTCCTGATGCTGTGCCCGCCGGTAAAAGACCCCATCATCTTTGAGAACTGGGTTTCTCAGGACACAATCGCTTTCCTCAATGGTGAAGGCTTTGTTTCTTTGTGAACTGTGGTAGCTCTTCCTGAATCTCTTTCATTGATGTTCAACACCGGGCCTTTTGTGTCGAATATCTTCACACGTTTTAAAACAGTGCAACATCGGGGCTTTTCAGCTGTGCACACGGAAGGAGCCTACGCATTGTCTTTCTATTGGGGTGATTGACTTGTTCTTTAAATAAAACCACAGCCTTTGTTCTCAGTTCCCTACTAACTGCCATATTCAAATTGTTTGTTCTTGTCTAACATCGCTTGTTGGTGCCAGTTTTTCTGCAGTCTTGCAAACAATTAAGTGCAATGTTTACAATGTAAATTGACACGTATTCTGGAAAAATTCTGCAAAAACAAAGAAAGAAATCCAAATAACAAAATGGGGGAAAAAAAGAAATCAGGCAGTCCTTTATTTTGTACATAATGTGTTCCTGAAAACTTGTCCAAGAGTGGAACAATCGACGCCTGCATTGTTAAAAGTGGGGGTTCCGTTCACAGAGAATTAAAAAAAAAGTCACAAAAGGCCTCATTCAGATCTGGGCAGACTGTGTCTGTCTGCCTGGGATCCTCAGAGCCAGGTCATGATTGGTGGCAGTGAGTTAGGGAGATGACAGCACATGCTAGATCTTAGAGAAATTGAACCAGGCTTCTACCCTAAGTGTGGTTGATGGTCAGACAGCCCCTAATCTGGAGTCTCTACAGAAAGATGTGTTAGGTGTCTGGAATAAAAGTACGGGGAAACGTGGGTTGTTGTTTTTCTTAATTCTTCTACCCTGTTACTAGTAACATGGATTCTTATCCAGCCCCCTCCTGTACACACACAAACACACACACACGTAGCTATCACCTAACTGTTTACAAAGGGAGAACCATTGTAAACTAGGAGGGGACTGATGTGTTGAGACAGGGATGGGACACAGGCTGGAGGCTGCCCCCCCATCAAAAATGCTGACTCCAGGTGACTAGCTTCAGGCCACGTGTGGTCTACCTGCTGAGTCAGCCCATTGCTACAGCAGCTCCTGGAGTCTAAGGTTGGCGGGATGCTTCCTCCCTGCCAAGGTCCTGTACAGGCACTGGTTTAGCTCTCCAAGGATTTTCCCTTACTCAGTCACCTTTTCTGTTGGTGGCAGCAGTCGTCAGGCAGTACAGTTATGGGGTGGCTTCAATTCATTGTTCTCTGTATAAATCACAAAAGGTCATTGAACTGGATCACCAAGTTATACACTATATACTGATGTACAAAGAAAATGTACTTTTTAAAAACATTTTGTAACATACCTACTCTTCCCCGGTGACCCCCCAAACTGAAAAATAAAATTGGGTTTGATTTGACAATTTGAACAGGTACCTTGGGTAAAGTTGTCTTTTGGGTAAAGATAGGTCTTTCATATTTCTTCCTCTGCTTCTGTTGTTCTCCAAGAGAGCCCTTGGGTGGGTGTTAGAGTGGGTGTTAGAGGAATCTCAAGTCATGGTAGGGGTGTGGCTCATGCAGACAGGTATTACCCACTGGATCCTCCTGTGGCCCAGCCATGTCCTAAATCTGTGCACTTGTGAGGTGCTGGCCCGGGTGCTGCTGGTTATAGCTCTGAAATCTCAGTGCCTTCTCTCTTAGCTTGGGGAAGCCAGGAACCCTCCCAGCCAGCTTGGCCCCTCCTGAGCCCCGGCTGTGAGCCACATCATTCATGAGGTGGGGCATCTCCCTTGCAGTCCTTGGCTATCAGGATTACTCAGTCCCTGCTGTGAGACTCCTCTCCCTACAAGCCCATCGTCTATCTTTTGGGTCTTTCCACCTGGTGCCCAGCAAGTAGTAGATACTTGCTGTGTAACATAGAAGCTGAAGGGTTTGCTGGAGAACTAAACTCAGGCTGTCCTCTGCCAGTCTTGCCACCCCCCAAATTTGACTCTGCCATGGACATCCCAGGTTGGTATGGGGTAGGAGGAGTCAACTTGCACCTAGTGCTAGGAAGTCCTTTTTCTGTTCTATGCCTTGAATGTATGTCACACGCCTTTCCCCCTTGAGGATTCTAGCCTAGAGAATAGAGTCAGGACATACAGTTATTACCACCTGCTTTCATGTTGCTTGTCCTCATATTCTGTCAGTTCCCCTGGGGTGGAAGGGATAAGCATTCTCTCGTTTTCCTCCCATTTGGAATATTTTTCTTCATCCAGCCTCCTGCTCCCCAAACTGTTACTCCCTTCCTCCATCCTATCCCTACCCCTTAAAACTGTAAGAGTGAAATGGCTGCCACAGGACATGATTTATGGGGAGAAGGAATGGAATTCACATTGTTTTACTATTTTTAAAATATTGTCTTAGTTTTAAGCCTCAGGTTATGATATGAAAAGCAGTTTAGAGTTACATTGTATAATGTGGGACACCTCATGGTATATGGGAATTTACATGGAATGGTTGAGAACCACACCATCGTGTACCCTGTAGGTTCATTAGGTGCTGAGGGCACAAAATGTTTCTGTCCTTGAATGAGACATAGGGCCCAACACTGTCTGGGACCTAGGGAACATGAAATCCTCTACTGTCAGATGATGTTACTAGAAGGTTCCTATATCAAAGGAAATTGTTGTTGTTGAGAAAAAGCGGTATCAGGCCAGGGAAAATTACATTGTGTGCCCAAGTGAAATTGGGTTGCAATGAATACCCAGGTCATCTTTAAAGGAAAGAGAGTCACATTACTTTCAGCTGAGTATCTGTAGCCTGTTTGTCAGGCAGCCCCACTGCCTTTCTTTCATGTGGTGGTGGGGGCTTTTGGGACTGAGGGAAGACTTTTAGCAGCAGCAAGAGGACATGAGTGGACTCTTGTCTCCTCCTGCATTTTCTCCTCTTCTCCCTGTCTTCCACATCCTGCCATTTCCATCTCTACTCCCTACAGCCTTAATAGTAGCCTTCCTGTAGTGCGCAGATTACACAGTCTTTCATTCATTCAGCATGTATTGAGTGCCTACTGTATGCCAGATGCTGGGTTCGGTGGTGGAGAGACCAAGATTAAGTCCCTGTTCGACTCTGATGCTTGGATAAGAAAACTGACTTGTGTGAAATGGGATTTGAGGAAGTTGTTGAACAATGGAGGAAGATGTCTTGGGGGAATGGAGAAGAGTGGGAGGGTCTGTGGAGATGGGATATGGGGAAGAGAAGGGCCACGTCTACAGAGATGGGATATGAGGAAGAGAAGGGCTAGGGAAAAAGTTGCTAGCAAGACTAGCAAGAACTGCCTGGTACACTGAGCATCTCCCTCAGAGATTAGTTTGGGCCACAGTTTCCAAGATTAGGGTTAGGGTAATGGACATGGCTGCAATTATGAACTCACGTATCATATTACAGGGTAGGCAGCATGTCTCTATCCTTGACTCAGAGAAGTGGGGAGAGCTTTAATCCTATAAATTTATCCTGACGGACTCAAGATAGAGTCACAATAGTGGACATTAAACATGCCCTTGAACATTTCATTCCATTTAACTATTTATGTATTGTATTTGGCTGAATTTTTAGCAAGATTATTTGATTTTTTTCATTCATAGAATTTTCTTAGGTAGGTTCATGCAAGGATTACCTTCTAAGCTGTCAACTTCTCATATATTCTTGTGCCCCTTGAAAGGTTCTAAAAATGTACTCGGAGTACTCCCGAGCATATTTTCAGTTCATTGTCCATGCAGTCCTAACTTTTTCTCTGCTTTCATAAAGTAAAGCCAGGAGAGCCCACCCCAGCCAGTGCAGCCAGGAAGCTACAGTCTATCTGTCAATATTAATTAGAAGCAGTTGTCCTTGAGTAGTGATGTCTCCCATGCCTATTCTTCATAGGATTTTGTTCTTGGGACTTTCTTACCTGTCTCTGAGACACTGATCCTTCCTTAGTCTTCCAGCTTTGGGATTTGAGCTTTAGATTTTCCCTATGGACTTCAACCTGGACCACTCTTTAAAGTCAGTGAAACATTGTAAGAAGCTTTTTGTTAAACCTCTGGCTTGAGAGAACTCTAGCCCATTCCTGACCTATCAATGTACACCATACACAAGAACACAAACACACAACTACCTGTACAATAACACCCATGAACACACTTTTCCCACAACACACACATACACACACACACACAGGCATATACCACACACATACACAAATTTGTGCATACATAGTAATAAAAGTCAAGCTGTAGGACTTTACTAAAGCACACACTGTTCTTGCCTCCCTTCTGTACACTTTGATGTTTGGAAACATCTTCAGTGAGACTAGACAAGGCCCTTTGTTGTTGACATCTGACACTCAAATGGGAATGTCCCCATTTAAGAAGCACTTTACACTTTGTATAACTCTTTCAAACTTATTATGTCTCTTAGTTATCTAGAAGCTATATTAGAATCCACTGGAGTAGACTGAGCTGTGGACCTTCATCAAACTGCATGTATGTGATTTTTATGTGATGTAAATTAAATTGGCAACATGTGTTTTTTAATTTTTTTGAGCTGGCAAGTGTGGGAAACATTTTCTCTATTTGCACACATACCTAATTTTGTTAAAATCCATTAAAAATGACAGCAGATAGGCTTATATAAATAATATTTCATCTGCCATTTTTTCCCCAAGAGAACAGAGAGAACTGCACAGCAAAGCTATGGCATATATTGGCTACAGCTCTGGACAGATCAACCCAAAACAGGAAAAGCATGGTGTAAGTCCTAATGGAAGAAAGGCTCTCTGGGCTAATTTGGAGTACTGCACATGCATTAGCAATTGACTACATTCAGTAAAAATCTGGCAACACTCACACATTTCTAGTGGAACAAACACCCAGTGTCAAGTGGTCAAATTGAAATGGAGATCGGGAAATGCTAACAAATAGCCACACATGTCATGTTCAAGTGCATGGAACATTGACACTGGGGCTTTAAGGACAGGTGTTTTTTTAACCCCTACGCCATTGTTGAAAGAGCAATAAAATTTTTTTGAGAATAGCAGAAGTGGGGAAATAGAAGTATAATTCAGCCAGTGTGTGCATGTTTTCAAGAATTCTTGTACCCATTGTGAATCTAGAGCATGGGCATAGATTGCTGCTTGAAGAAAGTTGAAGAGATTTGAAAAGCAAAACAATATTAAAATATTTCAAATGGTTTGTGTCTTTACCCAAACACCTTTTTTTCCAGCAATTCCAGGATTTTTTTTAACCTAAGTAGTTGAATGGGGTCTTGGCCATGGAATGGAACATCACAACATGTTGGTCAAAAGGTAATCATCATCAAGGGGTATGTGGCTGACTCATTCAGTAGAGTATGTGATTCTTGATCTTGGGGTCATAAGTGTAAGCACCACATTGGGGATAGAGCTGACTTTAAAAAAAGGCAGTCATCATGTTGCTTTGATGAAAGTCAAAGAACTGAAATTGAGTAGAAGAAATTCAGGTTTACGGAGATATTGTACCGGGCAGGTTGGGCTAGATCAAACCACCAATCCATTGATCCCAACACATCGATCGTAACTCCTGCTTACCCATTGTCTTCACCAGCTCAAGCGGCAACAACGGAAGTATCATTTATTGGCTAGCTTAAACAACAGGAATTTATTGTCTCATGGTTATTAAGGTTGGAAGTCCATGATCAAGGTGCCAGTATGGTCAGCCTTCTTCCTGGTTTGCAGACAGATAGCTGTCTTCTTGCTGTGTTCCTCACACGGCATAAGGAGAAAGCATCTCTCATTTGTTTTCTTAGGAGGACACTAGTCCCATTCATGAGGGCTTCATTCTCATGATCTAATTACCTCCAAAGGCCCCATCTCCAAATATCACATTGGACATTAGGGTTTCAACACATGAAGAAGAGGAAGAGCACAAACATCCAGTCTGTAGCAGTCATACAGCTCGTTACCTGTGGGCAACGAGCTTCTGTACATTGTCACTCCTAGACCTGCTCTGTTGCAAGCTCCGTTTTGACATCAACAATCCTAGCATCAGGGAAGAGAGAGACTGTGTTAAGCCAGGAATGCTTAAAATTTACACTTCATTGTGACGAGTCAATGCTGTTCACACCTCATTTGTTAAGCGAGTTGTGCTGCCACACCAGAGTTCAAGTAGATGGAGAAATGTGATCTTGCCACACCACTGAGAATGTGTACTGGATATTGGTCAATTGTGTCAGTGACTACCACAGATACAATTAAAGATCATTTGTTTTTTATTCTCTCTTGCCTTCTTGAATCCTGAGTCCATCCTATTTGAAGTATAATTTTCCCTTTACAAAAGCTGAATAACGGCTTTTGTGCTTTTTATTTTTTATTTTTTTTATTTTTGAGACAGAGACAGGGCATGAACGGGGGAAGGCCAGAGAGAGAGGGAGACACAGAATCTGAAATAGGCTCCAGGCTCTGAGCTGTCAGCACAGAGCCCGACGCGGGGCTCGAACTCACGGACTGTGAGATGATGACCTGGGCTGAAGTCGGACACCCAAACGACTGAGCCACCCAGGCGCCCCGGGTTTTGTATTTTGAAGAACCTCACATTGAATTGATTGGGCCTAGTATATTTGTTCAGTTTTTTCTGTTGTAGGCATTATATTAACTCCCATCCTCAAATTGCTTACTGTCTCATTAGGGGATGGAGTTTACAGACAAATGCTAGCAGTATACTAAGATGACCGTTCCTCTGCAGATGGGTTCATGAAAGTAGTGGAGAAGGTGCTTTTTCATGAAAGTAGTGGAGAAGGTGCTTTTAAGTCTGTTGGGGACACTCGAGGCAGTCTACTTTGGTTGAAAGAAAGTTTCTCATGCTGCTCTCCTCTTCTTTCTTGTTTTGGCCTGAACATTGTTATTGTATCTGAGTGAAAAGCTTTCACATCCTTGAAATTAATACTATTCTACTTTCCTCCATCTTTTTCCATGCAAAGTGAGTGTGATTCTTTTCATTTCCATGGATCGATTTTCTTTTCCTTTGTGGCCCTTTAGAACCCTAACTTGCTCCCAACATAGATGTGGATAAAGTTATGGTAGAGCACAATAAGTAATGCACATTTGGTCAAAGACTGAGCTTCTGGAAAACACCCTTGACTACTTCAAGGGAAAATGGGAAATTAAGCCTAGTTTTCTTGACTACCTGGAGGGAATGAGTTCTCATGCATATTAGAACTGAAGATACCCCAGAGCTAGAGAGGGTCTTCCTTTTATTCTTTTGGTTTCCTCCTAGATCCCTCAAGCAAACAAGACAAAGGAAACTCTAGCCCATTTCACATCCCTGTCTCATTGGAATCCTCTCTGGGGAGTACTTTGCCTTACGGCTTCTCCAGCACTGCAGAAGTTGCTTCAGATATTGGGTTTGTTTGTTTTGTTTTCGTTTGTTTGTTTTTAATTTTTTTAATGTTTGCCTATTTTTGAGAGGCGGCGGTGGGGGGAGAGAGAGAGAGAGAGGGAGGGAGGGAGGTATGGGGCAAAGAGGGAGGGAGACACAGAATCCGAAGCAGGCTTCAGGCTTTGAGCTGTCAGCACAGAGCCTGATGCAGGGCTCAAACTCAAGAACCATGATATCATGACCCAAGCTGAAGTCAGAGGCTTAACCACCTGAGCCACCCAGGTGCCCCTGTTTTATTTTGTTTTTGATAGCACGGAAGCCATAACAGAGTTGCACCATTTGTGACTGGAATACCTTTTCCCATCATTTCCGAGTGTAATCTTATTCTACTGTTCTGTCTTCAAGTCTTTCCCAATTTACAAGTAGTCTGCAAAATTTAGCACAGGTCATGTTTATTCATTGTTGAATGTAGTATCTCTGGCCAACCCTGTTGGGAAAGGAAGGATCAGCCAACTGATGGAAAAACCAGCTGATGTTTCCTTCTCTGAGAAGAGGTGTTTGCTAGTATAACTTCTGGCTTCACTTTGACCCATAAACACAGATTTGACTGAGCAGTAAATTTGGGAAGAAAACATAAGACATCTGCTGTACTCTGTGCCTCTTCCTCTTGGGACCCACCTTGCCTTCGAAAGCACTTGATATGCTCTGAGTCTGTAGGGAAAAGTCCACCTAATTCCAGGGTTCACTTATCAGACTCTTGGCTCTGTGTCCTCCAATTTGCCTTTTTTCACCAGTAAAGGTGATATCTGGACTTTTGTCTATCCCTCTTATTTTTCCATTGATTCAGAAGCTGAGCGAGAAGGAGGGGTATTATTTATTGAACTTCAATCATACCAGGACATTTTAAAAATTCATTTCATAACAAAAGGCCAGATAGGTAGTACCCTGGGTAGTGAGTAGAGTAATTCAGACAATCCAGAATCAACCCCAGTCCTTTAATCCTCTAGAGGCTCACCTTGGCCAGTTCTTCCAGAAAAACTTCTCTAGTGACTCAGACTTTCCACTCACCACTCATCTCTCCTTTCTCCTCCTTTCTAGAACAGTAGACTATATAGCACATTATAGTGTGATATGCTTAATTTCCCGGAGTCTTATTTTCTTCATCCATTTTAGATGATAATACTTTCTGACTGTTTATTTTGGGGGGGGGGGTGGAGAATAATTGAAATTACACACACACACACACACACACACACACACAGATAATCACATACAGTAGCTACACACATACTAGATGCTCATTACACAGTTACTATTCTTAAAATCTTTGTGATTTTGCATAAGTTGATGTGTTTTAATTAAGATCCTGAGCTTCTTAAGGGCAGGGACTATGCTTTATATTTCTTTTTCCCATCTTTCAAGGACTTGGTAACCACTTTTGGATAAAGTATTGCAAGACTTTCTAGAAGCCTATATAAAGCCGATCTAAACTTATTTTTGAGAACTTCTGAAAGTCTAGTTTGGGCAGGAAATATCTCTGTTCCATTATATTTTCTTGGTATAAGTCTGCATTAAGTAACAGAATACTAAGTTTTGCTGTCAAACAGTTTGCTTTCCTCCTTCAAAATTCTCGCTAAGTCTCTAACACTTACATTGTTATGCCCAGAATTCGTGATCCCCAAAGACCACTAGGGAGCCGAGTCCGATGCAAAAGCAAAGAGCCTTTATTCGAGCTAGCTCGAGCTCAATCCCCTACCTGCACCGGACGCAGCGGTGAGATACCAGGGAAAGAGAGCGAGTTTCAAAAGGACAAAGGTTTTATTGGGGCCTGGGGGCAGTTGGTGAGGTAATGGCTATGGCCTCAGCCGATTGGCTGGGGAAGGGTCCTGGGGAAGGGTCGAGTCCTGTTAGGCAGGTGAGGGGGGGGGTTACTCAAGGGGAGGAGGTGTGGTCAAGGTGAAGGACACAGAACAAGATGGAGTCGGCTGGCGTAGGCCCGCCCTTTCAATATCTGACACTGTACTGAAGAGAATTTATGAGAAAAAGTAGCAGTATTTCTCAAAGAAAAGACGGATTTGTCTATGTCTTTTTCACATGTAATGCTAGTATGTGATCAAACAGTAAAGAAAAGGGTGCCTGGGTGACTCAGTTAAGCGTCTGACTTCAGCTTGGGTCGTGATCTCGTGGTTCGTGGGTCTGAGCGCACATCGGGTTCTGTGCTAACAGCTCAGGGCCTGGAGCTTGCTTCGGATTCTGTGTCTCCCTCTCTCTCTGCCCCTTTCCTGCTCATGCCCTGTCTCTTTCTCTCTGTCTCAAAAATAAATATTAAAAAAAAATTTTTTTAAAGAAAAACAATAAAGAAAAAAAAAACCCTAGCTAAGAGCTTAAAAGGACTTTGCTTAACATATTGCCATTTATTAGAAGTTTGATCTCAAAATATGCTTCTTGAATATATTGTATGTCACACACTCACTTCAATCTACTTCTTTTCATAGTCTTAAGGAATGGGCAACTGTGGGCTCTTTTTGCCATTTCTTAAACTCTTAGGTTAACGTTCTTTATACTGTAAGCATAGATGCTTATGTCCAAACAGCCCTAAGTAAACTGGAAGTCTGTTTAGGGACTGTGGGTAATGTCACCATGTATCAGGGACCCAGCGGGTTGGTACCATCTGGAATGAAAACGAATGGCTTCACAGATGCTGCAAAAGCATATGACACTGTAGTCACGGAGGGTCAGTCCTGGCCAGATGGAGAAAATGGACGTCCAACTGCTTGTCCCTGTCCCCGAAGCAAGGTCTACAATAAACAAACTTCCTCCCTCCCTCCCCCGCTCCCAATTCCCAACCAATTTCCCCTTGGCCCCCTTGTCTTTCTACCTTCCCCCTCTCCCAGGGGTGCAAGGAGCAGTGAGTTGAAAACAGTCACTCTTGGTGGGAGAGTTTCATAAGAGAAAGTTGGGGGATTGCCATTTATTTTATAATTAGGTATCAGATAAACTGTCTTTGTGAAGGAGAGAAGGCCGAGGAATGAATTTTCAAGGAGCTGTAGAGTCTGTACCGTGGTGCTAGGAAAGCAGTTCGCGTTACTGTTAACAGGCTCATGTAGACGAATCTGCGAGTGCCGCATAAGCTCGTCTGCGGAAACCTCACCCTTCCAGCTGTCATTTTGCCCATTCCCATCTGTTTCTTATGCTCTAATAAACGATTGCACTAATTTATTTAGCACCTCTCATCAGAGCCCCCAGGGCTGCTCCGACCCTGCAGGGATTCTCTGCCAATGTGTGACGACCTCGGAGTGGACACACAGCCTGCTGCTTCTCGACGTCAGTACCAGACTCTGAAACAGGACTTTGCCTTCAGGGATGCTCACCATCAATGGTGTGATTTTTCCATTGCCCTTTTCAAATCCCTTTAGCCTTGAGAATGGAAAATTTGGCCCATTTCTCCAGGGCTGTGACTACCCTGGGAGTTTGCTTGTCTATAGAGAGTCTAGAATGTTTGTAGATATTTATGGTTTGCTTTTGAAAATGTTTATTAGACTCCTATGGAGTCTTCTGGAGGTAACGGAAAGAAAAAAGAAACCTATAACATTTGCATTCTTGAGGAGAGTGTCCGTCTTTGAGCTGGTTACTGGTTGGCCAGATGCCCAGATCTGTTTCTTCAGCACATTGACATGGTGGACCTGAGAGCTGTGAGTGCAAGGTGGCTGGTTTGTCCATGACTGATTTCTTTTAGATTTGGAGGCTTGCAGGCTACAGTTCATTTGCATATTAAATGATGGGATGAGAAAGTATCTTTTGCAATATTTAAAAGGAATTTGGCATACAGGATTTGGGATGCAGTGAGACAGTCAATTCAAGAAGTTAAAAATGCTCATTTCTCATAAACTGATGCTTTGAATTTGGAATTTTTGAGCCACATGCAATTTGTTGATGTTGACACTTTGTGGAAGATAGAAGGGGGGCAAATGCCTGAAGCTTTAAAAACTGAGTCAGGGAATCCCAGACACGGGAGTTTTTACGGGAAATGGGAACAAAATATCAGGGTTTGTGTGGGAGGAATTGGAAAGGTTGAGAACAGAAGAGATTTACTTCTTGTGTATCTACAGGTTTCTAGTTTGCCACAGCTAACCCTTTCCTCTTCTGGCAGTTCTGAAGATATTTTGAAAGGATACTGTTTTGGAGAAAATTAAGAAAAGGAGATTGGCTTTATAAAGTTCAGAGTAGTATTCCCCAGAGTATGCTTGAAGCAACTCTGGGCCGATAAGATGTTGGAAAAGGAGTGTGTGATCAACTAAATTTGAGCTGCGCAGCATGTGTATTTTTTTTTTTTTTTAATTTCCTGGAGATTTACAAAACGTGTCGTAAAGCAAGGCTCTGATAAGTCTTGCAGTAAATGCGCTGGTCCACCTTTGGTTATCCAGTGTTCTCAAATTTATAGGAGTATAGTATTTTTGCGTGTTTATTTTCTGGATCACATCTGTGTGTGATTCTTCTCAGGGAACAAACTTTGGGAGAGGCCAGTGTACAATTAACTTTCCTGGAATATAATCATTCTGTGAAGCAAAATATGCCTAAATGCCTGAAACCTGTCTAGTGTGATTTTGGAGGTGTCATCAATAATCTCTATGATGTGGACTTTTCCTTTTAGGATTCTTTCAGTCATTCAGAGCATCCACGCTTAAGCTTTCTTCTTCCAGGTACCCCAGACAGTAGGTACTGGCATACCTTTCCTTTGGTCTCATGATTTCACATTCTGCTCATCCTTTTAGACCAGGGTTCAGCAAACTTTTTGTGCTAAGGGCCAGATGGTGAATATTTTCGTCCTGCCAGCCCAATGGTCTTGGTAGCAGCCTCAGAATTCTGCCACTACAGTGTGAAAACAGCCACAGACACTGCAAATGAATGGCTGTGACTGTGTCCCAGGACACCTTTACTTGCATAAACAGGCAGTGGCAGAATTTAATCAACCACCGTTCCAGACTCTTCAGAGGTGCTCCCGTTCTTGAAGACTTTTTTGAGGTTCCAGCCACTGTTCCCATGTTAGCATGAACTTTTGCTTAGCACTCTCTTTATTCTTTCTGGCTGTGGTATCTGTCATCTGTCATTGACATTATTATGAGAGACAGAGGGACCCAGGGATGGCATTGTGTCTGCATCTCCTCTCTCTTAGCAGTCTTTTCCTTCCTCCCTGCACCATGGCCTTTCTGGCCATCCTTTGATTCTCAAACATGCTGTGCTTTCTCTCTTTGAGCATGCTGTTCCCTCTGCCTGCAGTCCTTTCCCCCCCATTTCTCCCTGCCTAATTAGTTCCTACTTTGGCATAAGGTCTTAGCCTCCTCAAGCTTTTCCTGAACTCGTGGATTTGTTCAAACTCCCCCATGGTAAGAACTCAAAGCTTTGTGCATCTCATAGACCTTGGCTCAAATGACATTTCCTGTTTATTTTTAAGATTAGATAATTCATAGCTGTCTTTTTCTCTAGGCTCTGCACTCCCTAAGTACAGGGATCCGGCATTGTATTGCTCTCTTTTACATCCCTCACATGTGGCCTTGTGCCTGGCATATAGTAAATGCTCAATAAAATTTTTTTGAGAGAATGGATGCATGAACTAATGCTTGAATGGTTGGACTCATTCAGTCATTCGCTTACCCCTGGCTCATTGTTTTGTCTAAAAACTTGCACAGGTGTGCTTAATAGATATTTTAAGGAATAAAAATTAATGACTTTTGTTACCCTCAATATATACAAGGGACTCCCTTTGGCATCAGTTAGGAATTTATAAATTATGCCTCATGCTACATTTTGGCACTTTCATCCAAATATTAGATTTCTTTTCAAATTGAACTCAGCAACAACTGCCAGGCACAAGCTTTACAATAAATGACAGCGAATGATCCTTTTCTACTTTAGGAACCTTCAGTATCCATGCTGAGCATAACTCAACTGGACATTAGCACCTAAGAGTAAAATGTTACAACGTCCTTTGGTTTTTTTTTTTTTTTTTAATGAAGAAAAAAAAAAAAAGACAGCAAATCGTGCCTTGTCAATGACAGCTGACCTGAGAAAAGCCAGCACCTGGAAAATTCTGAGTTAAGATGCAATTGTGTTTTTAATTGTGTTTTAGGGTCGTTTGCAAAAGTCATAACATGGTGCATTTGGGATGAATAGTTGCTTTTCCTTTGAAACTTGGGCTTCTTAGCTGGTAGAAACTTAATGTGACTGAACTATAGTGCATTTCCTGGAGAAGAAAGCCTCCAGCCTGGGGTGGAACTGTGAATGGAGATCATAGCCCCAGTTCTAGGTCCTCATTCCCAGCCCCTCCCCTGATGTGAACAAGCTCCAGAGAGAAAGAGAAAACAGATGCTTGAGGGGCACTGACAGGAGAGAAAAATCTCCCCTGGGCTGGCATTGGATCCTGTTGGAAGATTTTGATTCCACTTGTTTGTGCTGATCAGTGAAGATGCCAATGAAAGTGTCTTTCCACCTGCTTAAAGATTGCATGATGGTCCAGGTGTGAAGTGCTCTCAGAAGGCAGCACATCAGGGGTGCGTTGGTGGCTCAGTTGGTTAAGCATCAGACTCTTGAATTTGGCTCAGCCTGTCATCTCACGGTTGCTGAGTTCGAGCCCCTGCACTGTCAGTGCAGAGCCTGCTTGGGATTCTCTCTTCCTCTCTCTTTGCCCCTCTCCTGCTCTCACTTGTGCGCGCTCTCTCTCGCTCTCTCTCTCTCTCTCTCTCTCTCTCTCAAAATAATAAATAAAACTTAAAGAAAAAAGAAGGCAGCATATCAGCTGGGCTCAAAGATAAATGTAGAGGGTAGATCCCTTTGGAATGGGACTCCAAGCGTCAGGAATTTTCAGGCATGCGATCTTTGGGCTGCATCCATTCTAACACACACAACATTGGATACATGGGTATCTCAGAAGTGGGTGAGCAGTGTGTTGGCAAAGGGCTGCTCATGTATGTGCATTTTAGACTAGAGTGTCTTTGACTTGCCACTGAGCCCACACTCTGACAACTATCTTCTCTCTGTTGCGTGTCTACGTGGGCAGCCCAGTATGGCTCTAAATTTCCAGGCATTAATTTAAGCTAGGTGTTAACATTGTAATCTGACCTCCTCATGCCTCAGACTGCATGGGCCAGACATATGTCCTAGGTAGGTTACTGCTTTCGAGTATCCCTCATGTGGCAGCAGTATGCTGGGCACTTGAATAGTCTGCCTCAAGTTGTGATAGCAACTCTGACGGGTAGGTAATTTCCATTTTATAGTGAGGTCTCTGAGGCTCAGAGGATTTGTGAAATGCCTATGGCCACCCAAAAAGTAATAGATAGAGATAAGCTACAAAGATAGCGGAAAGGATAAAGATCAATTCCTTAAAACATCATACGGGGTTTTCCAGTCCCGTTGCCCCTTTGCGAATGCTACCAAAGATAGCACCTGATCTCTGCACCTTCCAAGTGTGCTGCTGGCTACATTTCTCAATAGTTGTCTTCCAAAGAAGAGACCTCTATGGCAATCCATGGGGAAGAATGATGGCTGAGTATATTACTCTGGGAATCTGTGATCACAGGATGGAGTTCTCTGATAGGATTCCTTGAGTGGCATTTGACAGACTTTCTGCCCCCATCGGACCTCAGCTCTGGTTGTCTTTGGGAGAACATTTTCGCAGGTCACACTATTAAGAGAGAATCCTAGTTATCGCTGGGCCATTGGTGTTTCACTGCATATTGGCTCCATTACCCTTGGTCTTGTTGCTAGATGGAAGGAGCACTAATTTCTTGGGAGACCTGAAGAGTTACTTCGGCATCAACTTTACTGCATTGATTCCCAAAGCAAGTATAGCAGTTGATTATTTCAGAGTCCGTCTCTGCAAGGTTCATACGTATTAGTCACTGTGTCTAGTCAGCTTTTCTTAGTCATTGTGTGTGTTGTCGTTGTTTGTCTCAATGAAACTCTGAAGCTTCCTGAACTTCTCTGAATCATCATTCTCTGGCTCTTCAGTGCCCAAATTGTGAGCAATTAAAGTTTGAGAACAAATCCAGGGTTCAAGGTGAGAAAGTGCTGCAGAGCCATGACCATTCTCCAGTGTGCATTTTCATCTCCCTTTTCTTGGATGGATTTGGTGTTAATCATCCTTCACTGCACCAGCAGGGACCCAGAAGAATCTCTTTAGAACCTGTTGTGGAATTGAGTGTGGATGTCTGTTTCTTTAATGCTCGGATAGGAAGTTTAGCAGAGTTGCCAGACGTCTGAAACCCCTAGTGAACCTTTCTTGAAAGAGCAGGGGGTCTGAGCTTCATAAGAGCTTTGGCTGGTATCGTATAATGATGCTGTGTTGGTGCAAGTGCTTCTTAAACGTGCCATTTGTTCATAAAATCGCTTAGCACGAAATCCATCCTCCTCTGTGGTATTGGGGGAGGGGCTGAGTTAATGTCATCTAACCTGATGAAAATCACCTTGCCATGAACTCCTTTATAAGCTGAAAATTCATTGACATTTTCCTTTTTCTCCCTTGTGGCAAGGGGTGTTAATTGGCTACATTGCCCCGAAATAAGTATTTGCTTCCCACCCCCCCCCCCCCAGCATTCAGCAGGATCTCTGTTTTTCTGTAAACAGTTGCAAATGATAAAATAAATCAATATTTGTTAATGTTATGATGCAGCAGCATCCCCCAGATCTGCAAAGAATGATTTATAGACTACAGCATTTCAAGCCTGACCCGTTCGGGTCTCAGAAAGCACTTAAAAAATAAATTTACCCTGGCCTCTCTCACCCCATTTCAAAAAGGGTGACAAAGATGAAGTAATTTATAAGTCACACTTTTATTAATGCTTTTAACTTTCATACACTTGGCTTTGTTGGCCTTCGAGTGGCTTTAGTGCAGGCCCTGGTTGAATGGTAACCTTCGGCACTTTGGGGGGGTTCGGTACAAATGATCAACTCATAAATAGGTGCTGGGCTCCACATTATCCTGCCATAAATTCACCAGACCTTTCAAGTACATCAAGTAAGAGCGAGTTGAACTAGGCGTTTCGCTCTGAGTTTACAGACTAATGCAGTACTAATGAGTATCTGGGCAAAGGGTTCCCAGAACGATGTCCAGCACTTTGCAACGAGAGATGCTGCTTGTCATGAGGGAGACAAGAGCCTTGTAACATAGGAGTCATGGGGAGCAGGCCTGTCTGTTTTCAAGGGAACCAAATGGATGTTCCTGAGCTGTTAGAACTCCTCCCTTGCAGCCTGAGCAGGAAAAGGAGGAATTGACTTGAACTTCACAATCTGCCTGTCAAAACTGTGATTTTTAAGACTTACTGTTAGGGTGTCTGAAACATGAAAAGGAGAACAGCCTGAGAAACTCCCCGAAAGATGATAATAGCCACCTATTTGCTTGAAGTCTCTAAAAAGGAGTCTGTTGTGGTTTGCAGGATTAGTGATGACAGGGTATTGACCTGTCAGGGTAACTTTGAGAAGCAGCAAACCACTGCTTTTCTCCTTCCCTGGAATAAGGCGAATGAGTCAATGTATTACATTGATTAGAAGGAGTGGGGGGAGAAAAAAAAATCACTGAAATCATTGACCCTGTACTTGAGAATTGCTTTGGACTTGATTCATAGCGTGAAACTTTCAGGCACACCTTCATCTGTCAGCTTAAGAAATCGCATGTGCCACTGCATGTGGCTGCGTGCAAAGTGGTCAGCTCTGTGCTTAACCGGATTGGAACTCCGCTCCTCTTTCCTCTTCTCCAAACCCAGTGGCTACGAAGTCACGGTGTTCAGTCTTTCCTGCTGTCTCCCTTGTTCATACCTTTAAGCCCAGCCCCGCAGCTTGTGGGGCTGCTCCAGACCTCAGTGTCGTGTGCCAAGAATCTCCTACCATCCAGAAAACCACTACCTGCTTGGGTTTCTCTAAATATTCACTTTTATTTTGTCAACTCTCTGCTCTGAAGCCCTCACTAATGGCCAGGTCTCTGCAGAGTCACATCCAGTCTTCTTGGTTTAGATGTCTGTGGTTCTCTGGCTTGTGCAGTATCACCCAGGGCATCTTTCATACTCTCTCTGACTGACCCACCTCGCAGGTCCTGCAATGCCCAGGCCTGTCTCTGCTCAAGTATCAGTTACTTCTCCTTGGGGGAGCCCTGTGCCCATTCAGTCCCTACCCATAGCTAAAGACAGGCCTTTTTTGTTTTTTTGTTTTAAACTCCCTTTGTGAAGCCTGTTGATGGATCAAGGCCAGATAGTAAGTAGTTTCAGCTTTGTGGGCCATGCAGTCTCACCTGCACCTTCTCAACTCTGCCACTGTACAGTGAAAGCAGCCACAGACTGGGCATAAATAGGTGGCTGTGTTCCAGCACAACTGGACAAAAACAGTCATGGGGTGGACTCTGCTCGTGGGCCCAGAGCATGATCTTTGACCTCTGACTTATATACATGGTCACCTTCCAAGAACTCACATGACAAATTTAACCTTTCTGATATACTTTGCTCAATAGCTTCTACAAGATTATGTTAGGTTATTGAATGTTTCATGACTATATTATCTCCATAATTAGATTTTAAATATCTCCTGCACACATATCGTCCAGATAGTTTAAAGTAGAATAATAGAGCTGAGGGTCTAGTCCTACCCCTTTGTATCTGTATCTATACTGATATCTCTATCATTCTGTATCACCCATGTTTATATATAACAATTTATCTCTATATCCCTACATATATATATGTGTGTGTGTGTGTGTGTGTGTGTGTGTGTGTGTGTGTGTAGGTTGTTTGTTTGTTTGCTTGCTTGTTTGTTTTTCAGCTAACTGGTCTTGTAGTTCCAGATTCTGGGTCTCTCCTGCCCAACCCATTCTCTACCATTTTATTTTCACAGATGAAGACATAGATATTGAGTCCATGAAAGGCTAGGGTCAACTACTTGAAAAGTAGTAGCTTTCCCCAGGTCCCCTGACACACGTAAGCCTCAGCATAGTGCCTTGGAAGAAATGCCACAGTCTTTATGAGGTTAGCTTCATTGGGGACTAGAAGATGAATAATCAGTAGATGAGATTTGGGTCCTCATAGGTCCTTGCAGATAAATTCTGCAAAATCGACACAACGTGGGATGTTCTGGTTAGAGAGAATGAGGTGAAAGATTTCCTCTGCAGCTTGGGTGTTTCAGGGCCACTTTTAAAGTTTTCCTAGAGACCATTTCCTACATGGGGTTTCTGCAGCTAAGTTCAAGTTTACGCTGACGGTGGCTTTGCCTCTAGATGCCACCACCTGTGGTGTAATGCATTCTGGTATATGTGTATCAGAAGGATCAGCTACTCTACTTGGAATTATGAGCTTCAGAAAGATGGATGCTGATGGTATATTTTCCTCAGAGATAAGGAAGTCAAGCTGGATGGGCTATTGTAGGTGGTAATAATGTATTCTATTATAGTTCATATTTTTCTCATTCTTCTGCTCTTTGCTGAGTGCTTGCTATATAGATCAGGCACTGGGCTATGTGCTTTGCACATGTTTGTATCTGCATGTTAAGAACTATCTGGCCTTCTCTAATTATACAGGCACATCTCATAGATAGTGCAGGTTTGGTTCCAAACCACTGCAGTAAAGTACATATTGTAATAAAGTAAGTCCAATGAAGTATTTGGTATCCCAGTGCATATAAAAGTTAGGTTTACACTAGGGGTGCCTGGGTGGCTCAGCCGGTTGGGCATCCGACTTTGGCTCAGGTCACGATCTCACAGTCTGTGGGTTCGAGCCCTGCGTCGGACTCTGTGCTGACACCTCAGAGCCTGGAGCCTGCTTCGGATTCTGTGTCTCCCCCTCTTCTGCCCCTCCCATGCTCATGCTCTTTTTCTCTCTGTCTCTCAATAATAAATAAACATTAAAAAATTTAAAAAGTTATGTTTACACTGTAGTCTATGAAATGTGTAATAGCATTGTGTCTTTAAAAAGGCACATAATTTAAAAGCACTTGATTGCTAAAAAAAAATTCTTACGATCATCTGAGCTTTCAGTAAGTTGTAATCCTTTTGCTGGTAAAAGGCCTTGCCTCAGTCTAGCTATGAAACTCCCAGATGGCATCTTCTTCCGATAGAAGGCTGTTTCATCTACATTGAGAATCTGTTGCTGGGGGTGCCTGGGTGGCTCAGTTAGTTAAGCATTCAACTCTTGATTTTGGCTCAGGTCATGATTTCATGGTTCACGAGCTCAAGCCCTGTGTCGGGCTCTGCACTGACAGCTCGGAGCCTGCCTGGGATTCTCCCTCTCCCTTTCTCTATGCCCCTTGAGACCCCACTCATGCGTGCTCCTCCCCACCCCCCAAAATAAACTTTATTTAAAAAAATCTGTTAACATAGCCATCTTCACTAATGATCTTAGCTAGATCTTTTAGATAACTTGCTACATCTTCTCCATCGGCACTTGCTGCTTCAACTTGGACTTTTCTGATACAGAGAGGGCTTCTTTCTATAAACTTCTGCTAGCTTCAAACTTTTCTTCTGCAGCTGCTTCTCTTCTTTCAGCCTTCATAGAATTGAAGAGAGTTAGGACCTTGCTCTGGATTAGGGTTTGGCTTAAGGGAATATTGTGACTGGTTTCATCTTCTTTCCAGATCACAAAAATGTCCTCCATATCAACACTAAGACTGCTTTACTTTCTTATTCCTGTGTTTGGTGCAGTAGCACTTTCAATTTCCTTCGAGACTTTTCCTTTGCCTTCACAACTTGGCCAACTGGTGCGAGAGACCTAATGACTTTTGACTTGCCTTCCTCACTAAGCTAAATCATTTCTAGCTTTTGACTTAAAATGCAAGATGTGCTACTCTTTGACTTGGACACTTAGATCCATTCTGGGGTATTGATTGGCCTAATTTCAATATTGTGTGTCTCAGGGAATAAGGAGGCTTGAGAAGAGGGAGAGAGGCGGGAATGTCTGGTTGATGGAACAGTCAGAACACAGTCAACAGGCAACATTTGTCAGTTATGTTTGCCATCTTATAGGGGCATGGTTTGTGGTGCCCCCAAACAATTACAATAGTAATAGTAAATATCACTAATCACACATCACCATAACAAACGGAATAATAATGAAAAAGTTTGAAATATTGCAAGTAATACCAAAATGTGACACAGAGACACTAAGTGCGCAAATGCCGAAAAATGATGCTGAAAGACTTGCTCTATTTAGAGTTGCCACAAACCTTCAATTTGTAAAAAACAAAAAAACAAAAAACAAACCCAGTATCTCTGAAGCATAATAAAGTGAAACACAATGAAGCAAGGTATGTCTGTATTAGAGAAATGTTCCCTAAAACTGGTGACTCTCTCCTACCTTTACGTACGGTGATTTTCAAATGATTTCTTTAAGGATTTTGGAATAAGCCTAATTGATTGCAACATGATAAATCCTGGTGTGTTGGTATATGTGGTCTGAGATCTTACTTTTAAGAATGTGTGAATTACATAAGGTCAGAAGACCTTCCAGAAAAGAAGCGTTAAGCTTCCTTTGAAAAACACACCTATTATCAATTTTAAAACTTGCTTAGAAAGGCATCTTTACACAAAGGCCACCTGCTGAACAATTTTTTCATCGAATCATGAAGATCCCCCAAGATTACTTCTTCGCAGAGATCCAGAATAATCACAACCATCCAAATGATCTAGTTAAGCTTTAGGTGTCATTTATTTTTTTTGTTTTAATTTTTGAAAATCATTACTGTGGGTTTGGTTTGGGTTTTGTAGCTTTATGGTAATACAGAGGGCCTGTCTGGCTACTGCTGTTTGTGCATCTGCTGGTTGACACTGGTGGTGGGGGAGAAGTAACTTGTAACCGTTTGCCTGATTTCATTTAGAACACAGAAGCTAATGCAAAAAATTGTGGATGAAGATCCCACTCAGCTTCCCCACCACCCTGTCCTCCCTGCAATTCTGTACATAAAACTGCAGCTATTCCTTGCAAGGAGGAATAGCTGGGCCAACAGACTCCAACGTGATGATTAGAGAAGGCGAAATCACTTACAACTTTAGAGTGATACCCAATAATAGAAGATTGAGAGAAATGAATTGCTACAATGAGTTAAATTAAATTCAGCACAACTAATAGTAGATTAAGCAAACATTACAAATTAAAACCGAAGCTCCAGACAAACAAGGGAACAAATCTTGCCTGGAGCTGAGCTGCCGACAGACCCATCTGATAGCCATGATGTGTGCCTTTGCTCAGGGATGCAGGCCTTGACTCCTTATTGGGGCTGGGGTGCAGGAAAAGGAAGGAAGTTGCGCTAATAACCATTGTCACAGCTAACAAAGCAGACTTGTGTTTCAGTGCAAAGAGCCATCCCTACATAATGACCACAATGACCACCACAGGAGGGGCTTGTGGGGAGTTTGCCTCAAAGAGCTTGAGGTTGGTAAAAATCCTAAAATGAATGGGAAAAAGGCTTTAGATTTTTAGAGGGAGGTCCATGCCCACATTTTTTTTTTTTTTGGACTGCATGATTTGCCTTTTTTCCTTTTCCAAAAAATCTTTTATTGAAATACACGTATAAAAAAAGTGCACACTTGGTGAGTGTGCAATGTAATCTGTGTTTACCTGTGCAGCCAACTTCCAGATCAAGAAAGGGAACGTCACTAGAATCAGCGGCACCCCCGCTACCCCTGGCCATTACCCCCAAGGATAACTATGTTACTGAGAATCTTGGTTCACTTAAGCAGTGCATTCCACCTCCCACCCAAAATGTTAACTTATAATGGGAGAAATAGAGAGGTGGGGAGGGAGAGGGAGGGAAGAAGAGAGAGAATGGCAACAGAGAGAGTAGAGAGGGGTTTGTTTGCTCTGGGAAAGGTGCTACAAATTCCTAGTTTGGAAGCTGATGTGTTGGTAGAGCCAGAAGGAAAGATTGGATAAATCATGGTGTTTAGTTTGCCAGCTTTAATTTTTAATTTTTTTTAACATTTATTCATTTTTGAGAGAGAAAGAGAGCGAGACCGGGGGAGGAGCAGAGAGAGAGGGAGACACAGAATTCCAGCTCTATTTAAAGTGGATTTGTTGAAGGCCCAGAGCTGAGCATTCACAGTAGGACTAATAATCTTAGTACAGATAATGCCTTACAGACATTAACTAATTATTTCATGTGGCACCCTAGCGAGAAGTAGGTAAGTATTAGCACATCTGCTTTATAAATTGAGTTAACAGGCATAAGGAGATTAAGGCAGCTCCCCGTTTTTCGGGTTTGCCCATTGAGTTGCTGCCTTATCTGCCACCTCTGTGCTCAGTAGATCTTTCAGCTGCCTGCCAGTCTTCATGTGTTTATCTGTTCATTTTACTTATTCATTCATCGAACATCTGTTGGGCTGCTTTTCTGGTACATGCATGGAGGAAGCTAAAATGAATAAGGTGTAGTCTATACTCAAAGGGATCATCTTAGAGGGGTTAAATCTTAAATCCCATCAGGGAGCCAGGCAGGTAATGCAGATGCTGACCTGGTAGGGATAGGACAGCAGGGAGTGAGGAGGGTTGTGGCAAGCTGGAGGTGCCTCCCTATCTCTCTATTATAACAGGACAGCTGTCTCAAACATACATGTCTGTGATGAGGATTCAACAAAGGCAGCCAGTTTGCAAGACTTTTTGGAGGAGGAATATACTATGTTCCAGGGCAGTGTGGTGAATACTTTCATCATAGTCGATGTAATACAATGGAAAGTCAGGAGAGCTATTGATTATGACAAAGAGACAGGAAGGGTGTTAGCAGTAGACACAAGAGCACCCCAAGAGGGAGGTAAAAGGGCTTTCAAGACAGATTTATGACCATAAGATCCTAGAGTGTGAAGCCAAGTGGAGGTCTAGCCTATACTTGGATGCCTCCAGTGATGTGGAGTTCAGTACCTTGAATGAACACTCCACTGCTTGGTTAAGGGTAAGTTGGCAGCAGTGTGTTGGTGAAGACCACCAAAGGCTTGGAATCAACTTGTCTGGGTTTGAATCCTGAACTCCACCACTTATTAGCCAGATAACCTTGGGGAAGTTATTTAACCTCTTTGTGCCTCAATTTACTCATCTGTAAATGGTGGTAATAAGAGAATTTGTTGCAAGGACACAACGCAGACACAATCTCGGCACAGTTTCCACACATAGGAATACCCTGGCAGAGTTGTTCCAACACAGCTGGGGCCAAGCAGGACTTGAGAATTGGGCAGGGTTCTCCAAATGGTGATAAAACATCAAGCCCCCAAAAGGACCAACATCCACAGTGAACAGAGTCATTATAAAATAAGTAGTCTCCTGCCTGTTAGCAAGGGAAGGGACTGAAGATCATCTGTGATGTTTCATGGGTGTACTGCATGCTATATTGCTTTGGTGTGCCCTGGGAACACTTGGGCTGTGCCTGTCACTGACCTCATAGAAGAGATGAGCACGAGGTAGACTCAGGTCTCTCCAACTGAGGGCTCCAATTCAGGAGAAAGGCAAGAGCTGAAAGCACATTCTAGATTTGTTTTCATCATATCAAAGGGACAAAGATATTAATTAAATGTCATTGGAAGTTGAGAGTTCTGATACCTTTACACCATAACAGGGATATTAGGTGCCTATGCTCTGAGCTTTCTATGCTAAAGTCAATTTTTTAAAAATCTGGTATATTTGTATTTGCAAAGTTCCTGAGAGTGCCACCCTGTTTTTTTAAAAATTTTTTAATGTTTGTCTTTTTGAGAGGGAGAGCAAGTGAGCAAGTGGGGAAGGTACGGAGAGAGAAGGAGACGTAGAATCTGAAGCAGACTCCAGGTTCCGAGCTGTCAGCCCAGAGCCTGATGTGGGGCTGGAATCCACGAACTGCGAGATCATGACCTAAGCCAAAATCGGACGCTTAACCGACTGAGCTACCCAGGCACTCCCCCACCCTGTTTTTAATCTCAATTCTCCTGAGTGGTTGATAATAACCACTTATTTTTGGACAGAGGTACAAGGCTCACAGATTTAGAATAAATAGGATGGTAGAATTTTGGGTTTTCAAACCATGATAACATCTAGTCAACCCATTTTACAGATTGAGACAATAGAGCTCAGAATAGCAAATGATTTACATAAGACCATTCAACCGTTTAGTCCGAAAAATCTGGACTTGAATCAGTCCTACAAATTCCCTCATAGTTTATATTCACGTTCTTCCAGTTTTTAGTTGAAAGATCTTGGCTAAATCTTTTAACCTCCTTGGGCTTTGATTTGTTTTTTTTTTTTTATAAACGGAGGTAGTAATCATAGATACCATAATTCACAGGGTTGCATGAAGAATCAACTAGGATAATGAATGGGAAAGCATTTTATGAACACTATAAAATGCTATACAAACTTTAGGCATAATATTGTGTGAAGTAATTCGGCATAATAGTAGGAAGTCGACACATTTAACTCAAGGAAGTCGCTGGAGTTTTACAGTTGGAAAGGATCTTTGGAGGCCATCTAGGTGAATAACTAAGTAATTGAAGACATCGTTACATGTCTTGTTAATCAATCAAAGGATCTTTTAAAGTGTGTACTTGTAAACTGACTTCCTATGCAGATAGGAACATTTTGATCATCTCTGAAAAAGACTTTCCTATCAGGGGCCCGGACACTCCCAAGACGAATCTACAATCTAACTTATTAAGAATGGCACCAGTTTGATTGAACTGTCTGGCTTCAGTTTTGTGGGGCTGGGTGTGAGTCATATGGTCCCACTTTTCAGGGGTAAATGGGACTAAATGGAGGAGAGGCTACAGCAGGATTTGGGGCAGGAAAAAACTTAGCTTCCGATCTAGCATCCAACAACCAGGACATGCGAAGGCCAAAGTGCCCATAACCAAGTTCTCCTTTCTAGATTTGCTCCTTACTTGGTTACAAGAAGCTTGGAGGCTGACACTGCAATGTGTGGGCTGTAAGAAAATGCCTTTCTTCCCTTGCACTGCTACTAAGCAAAGCACACAAAATCCAGATCGGTAGGAGGGAGAGCAGGTGGCACAGGGAAAGCGGGGCAGGGCTGACATTTTCACCAGGCTAAGTAGGGTTTTGAGGGTCTGGCGATTTCTGAAAACTATTGGAAGGTGAGCTTATGTCATGGAGATAATTTTTTTTTTTTAATGACCAGAGCAGGAGGAGAAAAATCACTCTATAATCCCCTCCCTGGTTCCTGTGCATGTTGGGCACCACAGATCAGAGCCGGGAAGGGTACATCTGTAAGAGGGTAGAACTGCTTTGCCGTGCTGCCCACCCTCTTAAGATCCTGCCTTCCGCTGGCTCCACCCCCCAGCGTGTTTGCACGCCCACTGTGAACAATTCGAGTGTTGAAGCCGGCTCAGTGAGAAGAGCATCAGGAAACACAGGGCCCTGTGGACCAGAGTTCATAAATCTGTGACAACTCGAGCCTGGTTTCCAGAGCATTTGAGAGGATAGTGGCCGCCCACTGTGGCCCAGGTGAGGGGACGTGGGCACCCTTGAATGACGCTGCAGGCCAGGCCGCCTATCCTCCACCGAGGAAGGCACCTCCCTGGGTCAGGTTCACGTTCACTGCCTCTTTGGGGAGGTTGCTGTAGTGCTGCCTGCAGCATCTGCCCTGTGCAGCTGACCTGCATTACAGCTTTGATGATGCTTGTCACTGAAGAGCGGTTTCAGCCTCGGGAATAGCCTTAAAGAGGCCTTTTAATTCCTCCTGGGAACGCTATCTGCACCTCGGGATTGCAGCAGGGTCACCTCCGTTCTGACAGCTGAGGAGAGCAGGAATCTGCCATTTGGTTCTTCCTCCTGTCTTCCTCAACCCTTTGCTCTTAAGGAAACACCACACTATTGCTTAGTACGAGTGCCTTCTGAAAACACAACAAACAACAGAAAAGCACACCCAAGTCAGGAAACTATGATGGAGCAAAATCTGTCCAGCACTTTGTCATTAACCAAGGGCCTCGCTTCTTTGACAGCAAATTGTCTTATACCTCCATCCATTTTGCCCAGCCCTCTCCCCCATCCCCTGACTCTGGAAATCACTAACTTGTTTTCTATCTCTTAGTTTTTTGTTCTGGTGGTTTTGTTTATTTGTTTAGATTCTACATATAAATGATATCACATGGTGTTTGTCTTTCTCTGTCTCTCTTCTCTCTCTCTCTCTCTCTCTCTGTGTGTGTGTGTGTGTGTGTGTGTGTGTGTGTGTGTGTGTCTTTATACATTCAACAATTAGGTTATTTCCATATCTCGAATATTGTAAATAATGCTGCAGTGAACTTCGGGATGCAGATAGCTTTTTGAGATGGTAACTTTGCCTTCATAAGATAAATACCCAGAAGTGGAATTACTGGCTCATATGGTAGTTCTATTTTTAATTTTTTGAGGGACCTCCATACTGTTTTCCACAGTGGCTGCCCCAATTTACACTCCTACCAGCAGTGCAGTAGAGGGTTTCTTTTTCTCTCTATCCTCATCCTGCTATTTCTTATCTTTTTTATAGTAGCCATTCTAACAGGTAGGAGGTGATACCTCATTGGGGTTTTGATAGCCATTTCTCTGGTCATTAGTGATGCCGAGCACCTCTGTATGTACCTGTTGGCCATTTCTGTGTCTTCTTTGGAAATGCTTTTCCAGCAGGTTCTTCTCTAAGGCTGCTTAGAATGCTGGGTTGTTTCCCTCGTGGGTTGTATTCTGAACACTATATACTCCTTTTGGGCTCTTGATTCTTCTTTCTCTTCTAAGCTGTTCCCATGACTTTCTGAAACCAGTGTATCCTTTCCACCCCCCTAAACTCTTATGTTCAAATGGTTGCATGTCATATGAGCAAGGGCATGCACTTCAGGCTCTTCTTAAATCTCTTAACCCATACTGCTATCATCTAAGTTTAGTACCTTCAGATAGATTCAGTTCAGTCAAATTCAACTGACATTTATTGGATGAACACCAGTTCATCCCTAGCCCTAGCTAGCCCTAGACTAGATGCCTGGGCTGTGTGTGTGTGTGTGTGTGTGTGTGTGTGTGTGGCCTGTTGGTCACTTTCCAGCTATTCATCCATATTCTATTTACCTGAGACATAAGATAGAAGGAGTCCCTGCTTACTGAAACTTATAGATTGGTCTCTTAACATGCCCTAACTTTTCTTCTTTCTGATAGTTAAAACTATTCAACAACAGTAACGGTGATACAACAAGAATCTTAACCATCTACCATTACTTTCTCTACCAAAATGGGATGAATGAAATTCAACAGGTTTCCTTATAATATTCCCTTTTTGATTATTTTCCAAAAGGAGCATTTGTTTCATTCTTAAAATGCAAATATACTCATAATCCAAGATATGGGTTTCACTGTTTTCCCCCTTCTTTTTCCAATGTTTCCATCATGGAGTATTCTCAAGAAGAAAATTGGACTGCTTTCAGTGGGCACATCCTTTTCTGCCTCTGCCCTATTCCTAATAGGAGGTTTACATTGAGAGATGGAGTGACTGAATGTGTGCTCTCAACCATGGACATTAAACCCTGAATGTTCCATTGCTTAAGTATGTGATTTGGAGCAAGATCTAGTCCTTGAATGTAAAATGGTGGCATAATAATAGTACCAAGTTCATAGGGATTGTATGGAATGAGTGAATACATATATCTAGCACAGTCCCTGACATAATGCCTTCTTCAAAGGTATGTTGGAGAGAAAAGAGATGTTAGAATCCTAAGTGGGTGAGTAAGGTATCTTACATTTAAAAATGGTTCATTCTTAGCAGCACTTAACAGATTATATTGATGTACATAATTTGGTGGTTACAGATATTTCTGAAACATGTATTTAGATTTTTCCCAAATTGGGATATCAATGGATCTGAAGGCTCTTGGACTGAGAAAAGAAAGAAAGGGACGAAGGAAAGGTGGGAGGGAGGGAGAGATCAATCAAAGGGTGTTGGTTGTCAGATGGACTGTCTCACATTAGGCAGGACAGGTTTGTATAATGAAAGATTCTATATGTACATAACTCAACATTCGAGGCAACTGCTGTGATGACATAGGTACCCACATCTTGAGTGCCGGTGGTCCCTGATGGCTCGCTGGGAAGTGCCCACTGGATGTGACCACCTTCTTTTCTCAATTCAGAGTGTTTATTTATATCCCTTAAAATTTTTTTTCACATCCTTGTTTCCATTCCACTATTTTGTATTTTGTAGAAGCCCAGTGCCTCTTTGCCCCATCATATGGTGCATGGAATTAGACGGAATGCTGCCATGAACTCGGGCGAGGCTCAAATCTGCTGACAGGATGATGGATTCCTTCCAGTCCAGAGCCAGTAAAACCCTAACAAGGGTTAGGGCAGTGCCAAAGCTGGAGGGGTATTACAGAGAGGGATTGGGAACAGTTGCTCCCCTTGGTCTCATTTTCCAAAAGTGGCATCTTTCATCAGTTTTTAAAAGGTGCAACATTCTACTTGAAAGTTGTCAAGATGACGATGAAAAGAGGAAGCAGTGAGTAAGCGAAAGTCAGTGTGGGCAAAGAGTTAGGGTGAAGCCTGGAGACCTCACAGCAGGATATCACAGCTTGGCCCCTTTTCTATGCCCTCCTCCGCTCCCACCCCCACACCAGCCAGTGTTACAGGCTGAGAACCACCCACCTCTCGCCCCCATAGTTGCCCTTCTTGTGAAAACCTCACTGTGCATCTGTATGAGGGCCAACCCACTTCTCCCCAGATCGCCCGGGAAGCTCCCACAGTACCTAGCTGAACTAAAGCCATGGCCTCAGGACCCTTCAGGGTATAGCCCGGCCTTTGACTCTGATCTCTTTCTCTCTCACTGTGCTGTGGCCATATGGACTTCCATGCTCTTCCTCAAATGTGCTCATCATAGTCCTGTTTCAGGGCCTCTGCACTTTTGTTCCCTTGCTTGGAATGTTCTATTCCAGATGTTTACATGGCTGACACACTCCCTCATTTCATTTGAGTCCCTTATCAAGTGTCACCTTCTCAGAGAGGCCTTCTCTGACCACCTGAGCTAAAGAGCTTCCCCTGTCATTGTCTTTTCTCTGTGTTACAACTGTCTTCACACACCTCTGGGCAGCATACTACACCTGCATCGGATTGTTGTCTGATCCCCACTAGAATGTAAGTTCCGTGATGGTGGGGACGTTGAGTGTTTTTTCCATTGCTATATCCCACTGCTAGACCAGTACCCTGTACCTCATAGGTGCATAATACATTTGTTGCAGAAAGGAATAGTGAGTGATTTCCACTCACCCATCTAATCATACATCCGTTCATTGCATGGTGACTAAATGAGTCGACATTGAGTATCAACAATATGCAAAGATGGAGATGTCATGGTTCTTTCTAGGAGGTGGCAGTCATGATGGGGAGATTGATACATAAACAGATTCAGATACACGAACAGGCATTTGTCAAAAAGTTCTGCAGGTGCAATGATAGAGCTGTAAAAAACGACATTTTCTTGGGGTGCCTGGGTGGCTCAGTCATTTAAGCGTCCAACTGTTTATTTTGGCTCAGGTCATGATCTCACAGTTCTTGAGTTCGAGTGCTGCCTTGGGCTGCAATGTCAGCACAGAGCCTGTTTAGGATTCTCTCTTTTCCCTCTCTCTGCTCCTCCCATGCACGCATGCTCTCTCTCTCAAAATAAGTAAACTTTAAAAAAGGATATTTTGTCAAATACAATGTCACAGAAGCAACAGATAATATGCTGACATTAAGTATACTCACTTAAGAATTGAAGTCACACATATAAGCATAGTGTGTGTGTGCGTGTGTGTGTGTGTTTAATGGTTTGACCATATTAGATTTCACAGAGTTTAGAGAAGGGCTCAAAATGGTTTTGTAGTGCTGTTGCAGTATGTCAAAATGGTGAAGAATTCACTCTCTTTCCCCCCAAATGAAATAGAAGCTGCTGCATTTTTCCCAGGTGGGCCCAGGCATTGTACAAGACCCACATATTTTTCAATAAGAGACTCACATTTGCTGTGATGCTAGAAGCTTCTAATGGGCCTCTGAGGGTTGTAAATTATATCAAATAATTTTCCAGATACTAAGCTGTTGTTTTTTAAAGGATGGAGATAGGAGGGGGTGAAGATAAATCTTTCTTTGGACCCTGAAATTATACCTTCTTTCAACCATATTCAATAAATCTTTTTGAATGTTCGTTCATTCAACAAACATTTACTGGGTATCAACTATGTGAGAGGTGCCATACTGGATGATGGGGCCATTGTTGGCGGGTTAAAATCTGTAGATCTTTTCTGGAAAACTGCTAGAATTTGGTGTAGCTTTTTGTTGTTTGTTTTAGCATTTCCATTTCGTTGTTGTTTTATTACATCTTTATTGTAGTCAGATAATACAGAGGTATAGAAATATGTATAAAGGAAAAATAAGTAATGTTCTTCTCTTCCTCCTCATTCCTACCTCCCCTTGTAATTAATCTTTCCAGTAATTTGATGGATATCTTTCTATTCCATTATGTTAGTGCACACACACACACACACACACACACAATATAGTCTTTGCTTTTTAAAAATGCTATTATAAAAATGAAATCATATAATACATATCACCCTAAAATGTACTTTTAAAAACATATGTAAAAGGAACATCTTTCTAGGTCTTATTATTTTTAGTAAGTTCATAATTTTCTGTAGAATAAGTATAACATAATGCAGTTACCCATTTTTCTTTTCTTAGATTTTTAGGGAAGTCATATTTTTTTCTATAAGATTCACGTTTTAAGTAAACATCCTCATATTTTCATTTTCAAACATTTTTTAAAGTTTATTTATTTAGAAAGAGAGAGCAAGAGTAGGGGAGAGAGAGTCCCAGGCAGGCTCCGCACCATGAGCACAGAGCCCTATGTGGGGCTTGATCTCACAAACTGTGGGATCGTGACCTGAGCTGAAACCAAGAGTACGATACTTAACCAATGGAGCCACCCAGGTGCCCCATATTTCCTTTTTTTTTAAAATGTTTATTTATTTCGAGAGAGAGCATGAGCACGAGTGGAGGAGGGGCAGAGAGAGAGGAAGAAAGAGATCCCAAGCAGGCTCCATGGAGTCATTGCAGAGCCCCCCGTGGGACTCGATCTCACCAACCATGAGATTAGGACCTGAGCCAAGATCAAGAGTCAGATGCTTAACTGACTGAACCACCCAGGTGCCCCCCTCATACATATTTTTTTTGTATTGGTGCTTTTATTTCTGTTGAATGGATTCTGATGTGACGGTCATGTCAATGGGTAAATGAATTTTTAATCTTTTAACAAGTGCAGCCTGATGACCTTCCTAAAACACTGCAGCAATTTATATTTTCTTCAGAAATGTACAGAAGTGCTCTTATCCCTGATATTATCCCCAGCCCTGGATGTCATCAATACTTGTAAGTTTTGCCAAGAATGATGATAATGGTACCTCAGTAATGATAGCTCATTATTGCTTTAATTTCATTTACCTGACTATCCCTGGGATTGGGCATTGTTCACACATATTTTGGGCATTTGCATTTCATATATTATCAATGCCCATTCATATCCCTTTGCATGTTTTTCTATTGAGTTTTTTTCTTCTAGGTATGTAGGAACTGTATATAATAGAAATAAAAGCTTCTCTGGTTGCATATTGTAAGTATATAAAATATCTTATATACTTAAAATATGTGACCGGTGAAGCCTTATTATTTCTATTATATAGAGTTCCTAAGTATCGGTATATATCTGCTTATTTTTATGATTTCTTTCTCTGTTTTGCTTAGAAAACATCCCTCATCAACCTTTTGGATATGGTACTCATCATAAACATGACCTGGCTAAGCCAGAATCTTTGAGTTAGACTCATATCCATTTATGGTGTCTTGTGGCTACAGTGTAACGTTTCAGGATCTGGTGGTACCTCCTGACGAAGATACCACCTGCATTAGCCTTTTCCTTCCCCCTCTTCTCCCTAATTTTAGAGGGTGTTTACTTGGTAGCCACAGACCTTGTGTCTTGTCATCAATACCTGGGATACTTCTACTGGAAAACGTTTGCGATGCTCTGAAACACAAAGTAAGACTACTGAAAGTCACGGCCATTAGAAGACATTGTAGCATTTCCTAACATCTTAAGGCCATGTCTCACTCTGGGAAACATCAATAGCAAAATACGCAGAGTTTGGCATGAAACATACTAGCTCGCCCCTTTCCTGTGGAACCGCATCTCTGATCGCCATTACTTTTTCTTTGACCCTCTTCTCTGAAGGGGTCATCAAAATTGCCTACGACCTCTAACACTTTGGTACTTCATCCTGGGAGTTGGATTTTATACAGAATCAATTTAGTGAAATTATGCCATTTATTTTGCATCAAACACATTGTTAGGGCATAGTTTCCACAATCCTGGGCTTTGAGGACTCCAGCACATCACCTTGGTAACTGAGTCATTTGTTCCTCTTAACAGGACTAATGTGCTGTCCTTAAAATTTATAATCAAGGATGACTTCTGAAAGGGGCAGGTTGTTAGGTAAGTTTCTCGAATGATGAGGATAGTTAGGGATGTATAGATTTTAATGAACGTTTTCCCTGTCCTTATGACTAAGCTGTTAGAGAAAGCTAGAATGTTAGAGCTACCAGAAAGCTCAGGCAAGAAAACTGAGGCAGAGAGAAGTAAAATGGATGCACTCAAGTCTCATAGCACATTAATACACACTAGTAGTCTTTGAGGACTGTGACAGCCACAGACACCATGCATAATAATGGGATTTACATCTGGATTCTGGTAAATAGAAATAGCATCCGATAGCTACACATCCGCGTATGTCTCATCATCTCAGTGGGACCACTTCTAGAATTGTTAACAGTAATTCAGACCACAGTTCAGAGCAACAAGACCATCTGGACCTTTCCACCCATTTTACAGCTGTGGAAATGGAAACACGGGGAAATAAAGTGACGTGCCCCAAATTAGTGCAATAGCCATATTGCCAAAACTTAGATCCATGTGCCCTGGTTTCTGGTCTTAGTCCTCTTTCTACTGCCTTATGGTCCACCTAGTTGATGTACTTACTTGTAGGAGTCATTTTTTCCCGTGAATAGTAAAGTTTGAGCATCAGCTCTTTTGGGGGACCATTATCTGTTGGGGGGCAAGATATATTGCCTTGGCTGCCTTCCAGCCAAGGAGGATTATGTTGGCTTGTTTCTTTATTCAGAAAATATGTATTGGTCATTCCTTATGCTAGAGGCTTAATAAATATTTGTGGAGTTATATTGAACTGACGTGCACTGTTAAGCCACCAGAGGTAGGCGCCTGAGCAAGTGCCTAAGATTTCATTTTACCGGTTAGGATAAAAGATGCAGCGCACTGAAAATAAACAAATCCCTTTTTAACAACTTCGTTAAAAACGTGTGTTATATAATTGAATAGAAGTACAAATAAAAGGCACCTGGTACAGCTTGTTCCAACTTCTCTTTTATTAGAATCTAAGTGGTAACATTCATTTCCAGGCAGTGTCACTGATGTTGGCTTTGTTCATTATTGGATATTGTAGTTATTGCACTGTGAAGGGAGAAGCCCTGGGCTTATAACCGCCAGGCCTGGCAAGTGGCCGAAGAATGAGATGCACTAGCTGATGGGCCTTTTATAGAGTCAGTGTGTCAGAAATCATCTTCAGGAAGCAAAGTGTCCCCTCCCAGTGGCCTGCTCTCCCCGGGGAGGACGGGTGCTTTTTCTCCTTGGGCTGTAGGTGTGCTACGGTTCTCAGCCTTGAAGATGCTGCCTGATTCCCAATCAGGTGCCCAGGGGCAGCTGGAGGCTGGCAGCCGGGATGCTGACACGGTTGTGGTTATGTGCCCCGTGAAGCCAGCTGCAAAACCACGAGGGTCTGTGGTCCTGCGGGATCCTGACTTTTCATTATTCTGATTCTAACTGGCATGAGTAGGATTTGTGGATGGGCTTCAGGACGGGGGCTAAGAGAAAGAAGAAGAAAAAAGGCAGACTGTAAATTACAACGGTAATTTATGGGCAAACCTCGATCACACTTGCGCCGTGATCTCAGCCCCTAATAAATACGTTCCTGTGACTTATGAGGCTGTAATAATCCTCCTCCTGATGATTTCTGCATTAAGTTGTTGCTGTTAGTATTATTGTGCATGTTTGGTAATGAAGGGCAAAAATCAATATTGGGTGTTTTGGTTCTTTTAATAAGGAGAATAAAATTCTCTTCCCCTCTCACATCCTTTACCCCTTAACTAGAAACTGTTTCAAAACTGGAAGATAGAAGGTTGGTTTTGGGGTTTATCCTTTGCTTTTCCTAACCTGCTGGGGAGGTTTCAAAGCAGAACTATAGTCAAATCAAATCACTTTCCTGTATTCTTCTTCCTCCTGAGAAGAAGGGAGAGGCTATTTTCTTCCCCTGGAAAGCTCTGTGTGGAGACTTAGCTATCTCAAGGGCATCCAAAGAAGCAACAGGTGCATAGGGAGCCTGTACCAACTTCTAGGCAAATTGAGCACCTCTCCTTTTTTGTCCACTTTTGTGCATGAGAACCTGCCCTAAAGGGAAGGTTGAAGAAACCCATTGCACTTTCGGTGTCCAACTCGATGCTTTACAGGCATACCTAAATGTTGTTTTCTCCCACAATGTGGGCCTACTTGGGAATTCAGCTGTGGGCTTTTAAATAGGACATACATCATGTACACTTAAATAGTATCTTACCATTTTCTTAAAAAAAAATTTTTTTTGATGTTTGTTTATTTTTGTGTGTGAGAGAGAGAGCACAAGCAGGGGAGGGACAGAAAGAGAGGGAGACACAGAATCGGAAGCATCTCCAGGCTCTGAGCTGTCAGCACAGAACCTGATGCAGGGCTCAAACTTGAGAACCGCAAGATCATGACCTGAGCTGAAGTCAGACATTTAACCGACTGAGCCACCCAGGCACCCTGTATCCTACCATTTTCAAAAACATTTTTATTGATATTTCTCATTGAATCATTATGTCAACCCTTGGAAGTGCCTATTCGTCCTTGCCATTTTTGGGTCAGGAGACTGGGGGTCAGGAAGGAGGTTATGTTTCTCAAGGGTGCAGATCCAAGTTTCCTCAAAGAAAAAAGGAGTATCTCTACCTGCCCTGGTTTGTGCCTCTGGAATAGCACAGCATTCACCAGCGGTATAGACACGGGCTTGCTTTTACTCTCCACCACAGAGTTGCAGTAGACACGTCAGACTCAGTGGAAGCTCTGAAGACTCTTGGTGTTTGGAGAGGCTTCCCTTAGGGCACATGGATAACAAGGAGGCTTTGCTATGTTCTGGGAGTATGTTTCCAATGACTTAATATTAGCAGACCATTTTAACTTAGACATTGGGCAGGGTTTTGCGTCCTAAAATTTCTAGATAAGATGGCTAAACTCCTACCCCTTCCAGATGTGTTCCATGCAAATATAGTGCCCTTTACAGTGCTTCTGAGATTTTCAAAGGGCTTAAGCATCCTTATGGTTACTTTTGGCCCACAAGTTCCTGCTTCTGCTGAACCAGTTAGTCTTGGAAATTGTCCTGATGCCCCTCTGTTGTCTGGGATGTATGATATGGCCGAGGACCTTGGCCATCTTCCTTAATTTCTTTCAGACAAACCACTCACATAAGAGGGGTGTGTGTGTGTGTGTGTGTGTGTGTGTGTGTGTGTGTGTGTGTGTGGTATATAGAAGACTACGGGTGTTTTGCTAGGATAAGAGCATTTACACATCACTGCTTGGCTCTTTTTTCAACTCAGTTCCCATTTCCTATCTATTTCCAAGACTCCCTATACTCCTGCCCTTCCTTCCTCACTTGTCCCCCTCCTACAAATTCCTGTCTTGAATGCATTTCTTGAATGCTACCTTCTTAGTTTCTTTTTGACACATGCCCTAAGGGGCTCACATGACCCCCCGCAACCTGCCCTGCAATCAACTTAACAGGGATATTTTTCTCAAAAAGACTCTTTACTCCCTGAGAGGAATTCTGGATGCCACCTGAGGTCCTGCTTTCCAAAGTACTACCTAAATAAATAGTCAAACAACAAACAAAAGAACTCAGTCTTGGATGTACATTATAACAGTGACAGCAATGATACTAATACCTCACAGGTATTGAAAGTTTTCACGTTGTCAGCATGCTTTGCCTATATATTAGTGCATTTTATCCCTGCAGCAATTCCTATGATCGTGATTTTCAGATAAAGAAACTGAGAGTAATATAGAGCCAGGAATAGTGTGCAGGCTCCCTGGCACTTGTAGAGCTCTTTCCCCACCATATCAATGCATGTCTCATTCTATTCCAGTCCACACCACTGTGCTGGTTGGCTTCTGTGTTTCATTGTCACACAGTGAATCAAACTTGAACATTTCAGCCATCTCTGATTTTTATTTGCCACTGGCCTCCCTAGACCTTAAGCTCTGAGAAATTGACTTTCTGGTTTTTGACAACCCTAAACTTTCAACCAGGAGTCCCAGGTGCACCCCTAGGTCCCTAGCCTTTTGTCACTTTCCAGAGTTCCAGAAACACTGTGCAGTGAATGTTGTGCCTAATAGGAGTAGGTCATGAAGCCATGTCAGATGTGTAACCTGGTTCTTTAAAATTTATGCACTATTTCTCTCTCTCCATTGGCTGCTACAACCAGCCTGCATGGACAGTCTTTAGTTATTTTTTTCTGTGTTAACATTTCTTCAATCTGGGAATACTGTATCACATGGATCAAGGATATGTTATAACCCCAGTCAGGCAGGGGTTAAAATGATTTCACCCATAGGATTTCATGAACCAGCTGTGAGCCAGTTTTTGGTCCTCTTCGCCATTTCTTTATATAGTTGTCCCCACTTTCTCTCCCAAGTATGCATTATCTGGACCATTATGGAACCCATCAGTGGAGGGGCCATGACCTCTGGCTGACCTTGGCCTGCTGATGCCCTGCCATGCACACCAATTACTAGACTATGTAGAGGTGGCTACAGCCTTCTGAGACCCTCAGGAACTTATAGCTTTGTCAGGTCCTTACTTCTTTTCAGTGGCATTGGGTGACTTCTAGATCCTGCTGGCAGTTCTCTTTTCCGGTGACATGTGTGCTCATTCTGAAATGAAAACTACACAGCTGTGGTTGGTCCCTCTTATTGGAAAACTGTAATTTTCCACTGCTGGGCCTGTTTTTCTTGGATGATGGGCTGTAAGAAGGAACAGTGAGAATATGAGGAAATTGGTTAATTTCTTTGCTACCAGCAACATTACTTTTTTATATTGTTGGGGGGCGGGGGCATCTAGAGTTGTGTTGACTTGGGGTTCCTAAGTCTCTCTGCTTATCTTTCAAGCTGCATCTTCATGCCTAAATTGACCATAGCTGTGCAAAAGGTTTAATGGTTTTGGTAGCATTTTGTAGTATATTTGTTAATCTTCTTTTTTTCTGAGCATGGGTAATAAAGAAAAAATGTCACTATGCTCTGCATTTTAGAAGCAAAAGAAAATGAGATATCTGTTATATAATATGCTCACAGCATTATATAAGTCTTTCCACTGGAAATAATGCTCCAAGCTGTTTTGTTCTCTATTTGCTGTGATTCATTTAAGTGTTGAATGTTAAACTGGTCTATTTACCAAACTCAGAAATGTATTAGGTTGAACCCTATGAATTTGCTGATTTTGTAGATCAAAAGCATTAAAATACAGACAGTTTTCCAGGGTCCAACCTGTATCAGCAGCATTTGGCAAAGCCTGATGGGAAGCACGAGAGACCGTCTAATGCATCCCCCTTTCTCCTGGCAGGACTGCATTTCAGTCATAACTCTGAAAAATCTCATAACTCACCCTTTTGAACATTTTTTGTCCACGAATACAAGTCCCTGTTACTGTTCTGGGTTACTTAAGGGATTCATGTCACTATTAAAGTAGGGAATGGGTTGTTCCAAAAGCTCAGCATAAATTGCAGGTATGTCTGCTCTTTTTTTTTTTTTAATTTTTTTTTCAACATTTATTTATTTTTTGGGGGGGACACAGAGAGACAGAGCATGAACGGGGGAGGGGCAGAGAGAGAGGGAGACGTAGAATCGGAAACAGGCTCCAGGCTCCGAGCCATCAGCCCAGAGCCTGACGCGGGGCTCGAACTCATGGACCGCGAGATCGTGACCTGGCTGAAGTCGGACGCTTAACCGACTGCGCCACCCAGGCGCCCCTATGCTCTTTAAGACCTTACAGGACACCTCACACCTTGTGTCTCTCTTGGTAGGCATGACTGGGGTTTTATTTTCGTAGGTTTTTTTAAACAAATGTTAAATTGGGGTGTATTTCCTTTTTTAAAGATAGATTAAAAATGTTTTTTCTAGTTGATTGAATTGATACACATCACCATATACGTTGAAGGTGTACAGCACAATGACTTGACTTGAATATATTGTGAAAGGATTACTGTCATTAACAGCCGTCATCTCGTGTAGATAAAATAAAAAAAAAGCAAGCAAAAAAATAATTCCTTTTTCCTTGGGATGAGAATTCTGGGTCTACTCTGCTAACATCTTTCCTGTGTATCATAGAGCAGCGTTAGCCATAGTCGTCATGTTGTCCATTACATCCCTGGTTCTTACTTATCTTATAATTGCACATTTGTACTTTCTGACCACTTTTCTCCAATCCCCCCTTCCCCTACTCTCACTTCTGGTAAACACAAATCTGATCTCTTTTTTCTATGAGTTCTCGTTTTCTTTTGATTCCACATATAAGTAAGATCACACAGTATTTGTCTTTCTCTGACTTCACTTAGTATAATGCCCTCAAGTTTGGCTCGTGTTACTGCAAATGTTAGGATTTCTTCACCTTTTTATGGCTGAATAATATTCCATGGAGTGTGTGTGTGTGTTCCAAATATTTTAATCCATTCATCAATGGACACTTGGGTTGTTTCCATGTCTTGGCTATCATAAATAATTTTGTGAACCTGGGAGTGCAGATATCTTTTCAAGTTAGTGCTTTCATTTCCTTTGGGTATATTCAGTTAAGATTTTAGCCACATAGAATGATTCTCTGTTCTTTTCACCTCTTGCCAACCAACTATGCGTTTCCATGTTCATCCAAAACCAATGAAGCCTGGCTCTTATTTGTGACTTGCTTGAGATTGTGTCTCAGATCTTAGCCTTGAACGTAAAAATAGAAGTTGTTAAGCAGCTTGTCGGCTACCTTAGGAGGTGGGTCTTCTAGATGAAGAGATTGAATCTGCTTTACTCAAGCAATGAGATTTCCAGACAAAGCAAAGTCATGGTGATAGGCTCTGGACTCTGGGTAGTTTTCCCAGCACATGTATCAAAGCCAGATGCTCGGAGTGTGTGCCCTTCCCCCTAACACTCCTCACCGTAGTCAGAGCCTGCAACTTGTCTACACTCCCACTGGCCCTTGGCCAGCAGTTCATGACACCCAGAGGTTTCTTCTCAGGGTACATGTTCACTGAAGCCAGAACCTATTCCAAGCATTGGTCATAACACGGACTTATTCTTTTGTTGCCATTAAACACATAGCCACACAATCCTGGGTGTGTTCATTTTAGCATGAGTTTGAGGTACTAGAATTTTTGCAGCGAAGGGGATGAATGCAGCCTCTATTCGTTTGCTGAGGAGCTGAACTCAGAGCCTTCATACACCATGACATTATCCCAACACAAAAGACACAGGCTTGGATGCGGGCTGTATGATAGAAATTTTTGTGCAATATGTAAACTCTGTTTAAGAGAGATAAAAACACCCAATATAGTCCTTGGTCTTCACAGACTCCTGCCAGATGCCAAAAAGGTATAGAATACTTAGCTAAAGAGGATAGAGAAGAGGCTTTTGAGTCAGAAGGCTTAGGTTCAGGTTATGTATTGGCCACTTGGATGTGTCTGACCTCAGGCCACTCTTTCACAGCCTCCATTCCCATTTGCAAAAGGGTGGGGGCCTGCACCTCTCAGGATTGTCTCATGGGCATAAAATGCAATTGTGGGAGCAACAGTGCTTTCAATAAAGGCCTATACAACCTAAAGGTATTGGGTGTCTTTTACTCTCCAGGTCTGATTCTTATTAGGCCTCAGATGTCTTTGCATATTTAGACAAAAGGGAGGGCTTATATATCTTACAAGTGGATTTTTTTCCTAAAATTGATAAGCAACTCTGAGTCCCTACCAGTTTCTCACCCATTGGGAAGCAGCTGTGGTGGTGAGGGGCTCACAGGGGTTTGGGGCAGGCTCGGGCCCACAATTACAGGAGACGCCCCTTCCCAACAAGCCCTAGATTCTCACCCTCTTACAGCTTGTTGTTAATGAGGGAGCTCGGTCCAAACCCAGTTTTCCAGGGTCTGAGGAAAGCCATAGCCTACCCAAATCATTTCCCTGTGACCTTTAACCTAAAAAGATTACATTTCACGGGTGGGGGCGGGAGGAGGGTGAGCCGCAGAGGACCAGCCTACTGGCAGAGGACAAAATCAAATTTTTATGTGATGTTGCTGCATTAAATGGGCCAATCTTATGTCATGTAATATGTGAGTAATGGCTCTAGCATGTGATGTCAAAATTTTCCACACGTCTCATAAATAAATCCAGCCACACCCCTCCCCCCAACCACCACCCAAAGGCTATTCGTTTTTGAACCTCAGCTTGCATCCCAAATTAAGAATGCGTTCAGATTCAAGGTTAAAGGTACAGTGTCCCCTTTCAAAAGGCACATGTCAGTGTTTCTGCTGAGAATGATAAATAACATTTGAAACAGGCTATCAATTGTCAAGACCCTTCCTCCTCCCTCTCTGCCTGCTCTTCCTCTTCTTTTTTTAACCTAACTTTGCTGGTTAGGTGTGATGCTTTGGAAAGAATAGACACTATATTAGGCCAACGCTTGATGAAATTTTCTTGAAAGAAAACCACTTGAGATCCCTGACGGGAGGCGGGGGTTGGGGGGAGTCAGAAATCACACAGTCCGATAGTCCAGCGGCCCTCAAGAGTGAAGGTGCTAGATAGGGTGAGGCTGCAGTGAATATTGCCAGCATAGCCAAACACTTTTCATTGTAAGAAACGTCTATTTATTTGAAACCTGTCCACTTGCATGGAGATACCATGCGTAGATACGGACATTAGTCAGAAGACCGAAAATATTGATGTTATTTGCCTTTCGTTATTGATTCTGACCAACATCGGGGGCTTTTAGAAATAAGAATCCAAACCATCCTTGGGTCCAACATACCCAATATCATTGCTTCTCTGAGTCTTCAAAGATTGGTCAGCAGTAAACGGACAGGGAGATTTTTCTACAAAATCCAGCCTTGTTGAAAGAAAACTCTTTTGCTGAAGCAAAGCTGCCTCTTTATTCCCCCCTAAAGGACAGAATGCTTTTTTGTTTTTCCATTTTCCAAAGGGTCAGGAGGAGGCAATAGGCAGACGCATGATGGCTGAGAACCAGAGCAAAGAACGGGAGGGGAATTTGGCTTGATTTTCTTAGAGGCTCAAGTCCCCCTGTCTGCTCTCTCTGTCCCTCCCTTCTCTCTGCACCTCACAAACAAAGGCAGCATCTTTCTCAGATAATGCCGCGTGTGTCAGAAGCGAACGTTCTGGGAATGTACATGGTGACCTGCTCTGTGTAACAAACGTCAACCCCAAACCATACAGAAGTCGCTACATCTGTTTTGGCTTTGTTCGCAGCACAGAGGGGCGGGGGGTGCACTCCATGGTCAAGGGCCAAACTACATGTCATATTTCATTACCTTCATTAGCTACTACAGAAGGCTGCATTCAAAGAAAAGGTTGGTGTTAACCCTTGAGATGCCAGCCCTTTCTGACAACCATTTTCACCTTCACCCACTGCTTGCCGACCGCTGTTGGTTCATGCTGTGGCTCTGATTTAACTAACCTGTAAATCAGCCCCGGGGTCCACGATTTCACCTTCTTAAAGGAGGAAAGCTACTGTTTTATCCTAGGTAGCTACTTACAGGACGGCTGAACATCTGGAACGTATTAGGACAAATGCTAGTGTAAACCCAATGGGGAAAGCGTATTTAGAATTAATAAAACTTTCCCTTCTTGTTTTGTCCACAGTTGTCTTTTTCTTTCTCTCCTCACATTATTTCTGTGATTTAGTATTGCCAGCTCCATTCTTGGTTGCTGAAGTGAGATCAGATGATGCTTATTGCTGCCTAGCTCTTTGGAGAGAACTTTTCTTGGTATGCTTTCTTGCGATGGCGTTGGTGGACTCACATGGTCACGGCCCTTGACAGGAGAACCCATTTCCTCATATTCATGCTGCATTTCTTAAGGTATCCTTTACAATTCCTGAAATAAAAGTGGGTGAGGGCATAAAGTAGATCTTGATAATGTGTGGCTATAAAAATGGCCAGTTTTCATGCTGCATATTGAATCCATCATGATTCTGTTTAAAATCCTATGGGGCTTGCACATGCTGTTACTTAATATTATGAAGAATGGCCAATTGGCCAGCATAGGTCACAACACACCTGGACTGTGGAATTAGAGGTCTGGAGTTGTGATTCTTCATCTGGCTCCACTGTTGATTTATCTCCTGGTATGAGACAAAGCTCCCGCCCTTAATTGTTGCATCTGTAAACTATGGATCATTATACTATTACAAGGGTTCTGTGAGCTCAAATGATTTCATCTTAAGACACTCTGAAGCCCTGAGAAGACAATACTTTGGAATATACCATTTGGAATACTCTAATATCCCTTTAGTTTTATTAATACGTATGTGAAGGATATACACCAGTGATTTGCAAGTATTGTCCCTAGACCATCAGCACCAGTATCACCTGGGAACTTGTTAGCATTGCAAATTCTTGGCCCATGTACCTAATGAGTCGGAAACTCTGTGGTGGGGGAATTCTGATGCACACTGAAGTTTGAGAACCGTGGATCAATACAGTTGACTTCAAATCCAGGAGTTAAACCCACAAAGCTCTCTCTGCCCAAATGTTGTGGTGGAGGCTCAACTCTACAAGGGTTGAAATGTGTGACCTGAAAGCCATCCAGACCTGTAAAGAATACATGTCCTCTCTAGTCCTGATTTGTGGACAATGCTGACACAAAAACTGTGTTTTTTTCTGGTTTTGAAGTGAGTTTTATAATTTTGCTTAGGATTATTGGCATACTAAACTCCATAGTCCCCAAGGCAAGCTGGTGTCTGTCTCATGGCATTTTGGATACAGTTTAACCTGCCAGGAAAAATAAATTTATAATGAAGATTGACACCAACCACCAGAGGAAAGCCATTGAGCTTAGATTTGGGACTCAAATGTACACAGAGGCAGAATGATGCCTTAGGAGGCATCTAGAACTTCTCTGGAGTTGGGACACGAACACGAAGATAGTTACTTTGCAGATTGTACCCTTTGAGGCAGAAAGAGAGAGGATAGGGAGGAAAATCGTGTCCATGGTGAGAAATGCTGTGCTTTCTTTGGGGAGTCCCACATGTCCGTCTTTCATGTTTTGTAGGAGCTGTTGTAAAATAAAAACTAACCACAGATTGGACACCTGGATACGTGGTCGGTTTTGTAAATTAGTAGCAACGTGTAAATTGTGAATGGGGGAGTTGATGCCGTAGGTTGACTTTAAGTATGTATCTGTATCTAGTGCTACGTTGTGCCTATAATGACTTTTTTTCCTAAAGAAATGAAAAATTATACTCCCTTTCTCATCTCCATTTGGTGTTTCAGGTTTCCCTATGATTCAGGATGCATTCAGAATCTGAGAGAAGGGCCAACAATTAGGACAATGTTTTGTTCCCGTTTTTAACCTCAGACCAGCCAACTCATTTCTCTCTCCTTTGAATTTGTCCCTAAGTTTGGTCCTACAATGAGACCTTTTGCATGGCAAGTTTAAGCCTGGAGCAAATTTTTATGGCTGAATTATAAACCCTTGAAAATAGGGGTTTATAATGGAAACGCTGACACAACCTTAACTCTAGCAGCGAGAGTGCAATGTAATAATAAATGAGGCAGAACAGCAAAGTGCTGCTTTTAATTTATCATTTAGTAGAAGAAAAGGGCCTTGTTTACTTCTTTTTCATCTTCTTCTCTGCTTCCAAGACTTGCAACCATTATTTTGAAATGTATTTTATAATAAAACCTCCTTGGTTATGTTGCCTAGGGCTTGAGTGTCCATTTTAGAAAGGGAGAAAGAGAAAAAGAGAGAGAGAGAGAGAGAGAGAAATTTTTGAGGCCTAGGAAGCATATTCTGTTGACTGATTACGTTTTGACTATGTAGTTGCTGCCTGGAATGCATTTATTGTGGAAGGCATCAGCTATTCCGCTATGTATGATCCAGAAGTGCCCTGAACATATGATCCTGTTTGGACATTTCTACAAGAGTAGCAGTAAAGGTAACAATAATATTTGAAATGCCTTCTAGCTCTTTTAATTCCAGACATCAGAGTATTTTGAGCATACAGATTACAGCCTTTGGAGTCAATTATGTCATGTAGCCTAGTATCTTGGCCCCATTTCCCGCATTCCTATTTTGTGGATGGGGAAGCTGAAGTCTTTCATTGCTGGTGTGATTTCTCTAAATTCAGTTCAAGCCTTACTAGGTCTCTGTGTGCTAAGCATTGGACTGGGATACAAAAAAAAACATGGCTCCTTATCTCTTGGAGCTTAGAGCCTAATGGGCAAAGCAAACATATAACAAACAAAAAATAATGGTGTAGGGATGCCACGGCGGCTCAGTCGATAAAGCATTTGACTTTGGGTCAGGTCATGATCTGGTGGTTTGTGAGTTTGAGCTGTGCATCGGGCTTTCTACTGTCAGAGCAGAACCTGCTTTCGATCCTCTGTTCTCCACTCTCTCTGCCCCTCCCCTGCTTGTATGCACGCTCTCTCTCAAAAATAAATAAACATTTAAAAAATAATGGTGTAAACCATTACAACAACAGAAGCCTGTTGTAAAGTCACGTTATGACATGGCTGTTCACCTACTTCTAATCCTGACTCCATCATTCCTATTTCCTCAGAGAAGCCCAAGGATACAAAATCTCTATTGTACCCCTGCGCTGGGTATTTTACAGTCCATGTGCCCAGGATGGTGACCTTTATAGATGTAACATATCCTTCCTTTGTTCTGCAGCTTCTACGTTGGTTTGTCCAAAGGGGGGCTCAGTAGAAGAATGGGAGGTAGTAGGAAAGTGAGGTCATAGTATTTATTCCTCTGGATCTCTCTCTTCTTGTCTCAGAATTGGTTGCATTTCTCTAATGAAGTCCATAGCTCCTGTCTGCAGCCCTTTCGTACAACCACCCCTTTTGCCAGGTTCTGGCAACCCCGCCCTCCTTGGCACCTTCCGGCCTAGGCGGGTAATGGCTCCTCTGCTGTTGCTAGCCTCAGGGTGCTGCTTCACTATCCCTCCAGGGTTTCCCCAAACCCCACTCACGCCTCTACAAACAGTCCCTTTGTTAAACTCTTGTCAGTATCCCTATTTGAGTGTGTGCAAATGGCTCCCTGCCAGGCCTCTGCCTGATACAAAAATATACACAGCACGTGTACGTGTGTACACACACATGCATGCATACACTTTAAGAAAACAGAGTATTTAGGTGGAAGATTTATAGAGTAAGTCTGTCCAATGTTGGGATTTGTGGTGAGTACATTATGAAGTCACTTCTTGTGATTCCTAGGCCAGATAATGCATCCATCATGCAAGGCGGCAAGCCCCTGAAATTACATCAGATTTACAACATAATAAACTTTCATTAAGATGAAGCTACATGAAACTTACTCCCTTTTATTTCCAGGACTAAACAAATGCTGCTTGAATACTTAATGAACCCAGGTCTCTCCCAAACTGGTAATGCTTGCATGAAGATGTTAGAGAGGATGCAACCAGGAGACACAGAACATGCCACTCCTTGGAACATCCTGAGTAGCTGATCAGTGCTTAGACTGTAGGCATCAATTTTCCAGCCATTCACAATGAGACACACGAGGCTGCTTGCACCCACCATACAGATTCCTGAGTGCATTTTAATCATAGCGTGTTCTGTGCTTTATTGAAGGGTTTACACCGTTTGGTTGCTTTCTCCTCTGATATTACATTGGATAAATCAGTCGTGATCATTCCTTAGCATTTCAGAGAGCAAATACTCCAATGATAGAATGGAAGTGGTTCACCAGAAGGCATCTCCTAAGGAGACATAACTCAGAAACATGGCAGCTTGCACACATAGGTTTATCTCTGTGCTCTCAGCCTTACTAAAATGACAGTTTAGGTATAAAACATAAAATCATAAGGACAACAAACATAGAAGAGGGAGTGATGGTGGATGAGAAATGTCAACAACATTTTGGAGGCTGAAAAATAACTGGACTGATGGTAACTGATTTAGTAGATAACAGAGAGGTAGAACTACATGCCTGCAAAAGGCAAAGTCAAGAATTGAGCCACTTTAAGGTGCTAGAACATGAAAAGTTCTGCTCTTGGAGGCACAGGCTGTCTCTGCAGGTGTGGGAATGGGTAGGGCTGGGAATAGAACTGGTTGGAGTTTGCATAAAAGATAAGTGATCTTCTAGATTCAGTCACTCTGTCCTTCAAGAGAAGACCCCTCTGCCCAACTTTATCAGAAGCTTGGAGTTCTGGAATGGTGGAGTAGGCTCTGACTTGGGGAATAAGTCATAGGCAAGTGAGGGATACTATTCCATGCACATGGAGATTAACTGCAGTCTGTGTACTGAATTGTGACACACACTTGCTTCTGTCTGCCACTTGGTTGGCAAACATTGTTGACCAGGCTCATTATCTCCAGGCTTGAGACTGTAGGACTCCTTTGTGAGGAGTTGACCATTCCAAGAGGGAAGATCTACAGATACTGTCAGCTGGGATTTCAAGGAAACAACCAGTTCCCCTCCTGAATACAGAGGACATCAACTCCACATGGAACTTCCAACAGCTTTTTAAAAAGTGTCTAATTTGAAAATATGAATTAACAGACTGTTCCCCCAGACATTTAAGGAACACTTTATCTTCATGACAGGAACAAGCAAAAAGGAACTCAGAAGAGATAGAAATAGTATAGAAATCAGTGAAAAATATAAAAATGAAATTAAGGTACTCGGGCTAGGGGAGATGCCACATCTAGGAAATAAGAGTAGGACGGTATTTTTAAAAAATAGTTCAAGATGAGAAATTGCCCTCAAATACCCAGGTAACAAGTGAATATGCAGAAATTTAATATAAGGGTTAAAAACTTCAGAGAGGAAAATAGTCCCCACCAGCATCAGCTTTCTTAGTAGAAGTTCTGGAAACTAGAAAACAATACATGGTGAGCAAAAATTATTTCCAATGCAGAACTTAAGAACCAGTCAAATTGTCACTTCAGTGTGATGGTAGGATTTACCTCCCCTGTCCCTTTTCTCAGAAAGTTATCAAAGTGTGTACTCTACTGATAGAGATGAAAAAACTAAGCACACAGATCCAAAAAATAGATGATTTAACAAAAACTACAAGGAGGCAAATGGAATTCTCAGGATGATGAGGAAGAGGCTTTTTAGGAGACTGCTGGGCAGAAGACTTAAAATGGAAACCTGGTCTAGTTTGGAGTAATAAGAAATAGGGTCCTAGGGTGTGTGTGAGGGAAAAAAGTGATTAGGGTAGATAATCTGGTGTGTTTAAACACGTTCATAAGAAATAAGTGTGGCGATGGTTTGGGGATAAATTAATGATATGTATGTAGATAACGAAGCAGACCAAAAAAGCAAAATAAAACAAAACAAAAAACTCAAACCCAAGAACATCATTAACTCCCAGAAAAAACAAAAAAGTTGTGCCAGAAAAGAACAGTAAGTACAATAAGCCACAAAGCTTATGTGTGAATAATGTTTCTGTGGTAATAATATAATCATAATATATATGTTATATATATTATAATAATATAATAACAATCACAATTTAGACCACAAGTATTTCATTAACAAAAGATTGTTATATATCAAAAGAATGGTGTAGGTGTATGCACACATGCACATCCCTAGGGTTGGAAGAGATCTGAATCATCATTTTCCATAGTGTGAAGCCAAGAGATAATAGAGAGGAAAAACAAAACCAAACAAAATCAAGAAACATAAAGAAAAGCAGATTAGTTGGAAACATGGAGGCAGACACGAGAGGAAACAATTAAAAGAGGTCAAAGTGGGAGATTCCTCTGGGGAGCAGGAATCAGGACTGGAAAGAGGGTGAAGCAAGGAAGTGCTTATTGCTCATCAGAAGTCCTTGTATTACATGTAGTATTCTGTTAAAAGCAAATTTAAAAACAATTCTGGAAGTAAGAATCTGTCTTTTTCATTTGTTTTCTAATTTGGTCACGGTTAAGGGAAAGACTCATGATTATATGTATTGTTACTGCTTTCTGGGGGACAGACACTGGGTTAAATACTTGTTGACGTGCATTTTCTCATTGTAATCTTCTTGATAGAGATGTTGTTTCCCTTGTACAGATAAGGGAATTTGAGGTCAGAGAAGGTAAATAGTTTGGTCAGATTACATATCTGTCTATGATTCCAGAGCCCAGATCCTTGCCTGTCTCATTTCCTCTACCTGCCAGCACCCTGGACAGCCAAATATCTTCTTCCTATGACTTGCTCCCCTCACCGTGTTTCTAGTGAGGCTTTGCTCATGCTATCCTTCCTACCTAGAAAACACTCTTTCTTCCTTTGTCTACCTGCCCACTTTCTTTGCCTCCTAAACATAGCCCAACTTTGTCAAGTTACTCTTCTGAGGAACAGCACTGACCTGTTGGGGAGGCTTCCAGCTGAATAGGTGAGGTCCAGGACAGAGTGGAACAGAGTACCTAGGACTGCCTATTTATAGTCTTACTTCTTACTAGCTACATGACCTTGTGAAGATCATCTAACTTTACTAACTTTCCTTGTCTGAAAAATGGGATAATAATAGTATTGACTTTTTTGGATTGTTGCAAAGATTAAATGAATTAATACACGTAAAGTCCTTAAACTAGGACTGGCACCTGGTTGGTGTTAGCTCTTATTATTATTTGCAATAAATACTTTGAACTGGTTTACACTTGATTAACAATTGACAGAAAGTTTGTGGTTCTAAATGAATAATTCAGCAGTCTTCTAAAATAAAACACGAAACTGTCCTTGATGTTGTAGGCCACAAACTTCTTTCCCACTGGGTTTCCTTCAGGTTAATAAAACAACAAAGAATGTCTCCTGTTACCCTCAGCCCCCATTTCTTTCCTTTCCTAAGTGTCAGTCTTAGGTTGAGTTAGCCTAATCTAAGAGGGGAATTTGCGTTCTAGAGATTTGGGGGAAGTACATTGGAGAGCAACCCTGGTAAGGGTCTTGGGAAGGAAGCAGGGTTGGGCAAAGGAAGGAATGGAATCATGATGTTGATTCCATGGGAGGGCCATAGGATCTGAGTTGTCTCAAGTCAGAGAAAGGGGATTGGGGTTTTGCACCCCCATTTGAAGGCATAGCCTTGAGCTGGGTTTGGAGTATTGCTCTTCGGCCAGAGCTGCAGCTGTGAGCCCTCAATAACCAGCTCTCCTGGCAGCTGCAGAAGTATCTCAGACAGATGGAAGGAGCTGGGCTACTCATCACCGCCTTCATTTCAGTGCCTCTCTCTCTGGCAAGTGGCATTTTTGTGCTGCCTCAGCATTGAAAGTTGTGGAAGAAGGTAGTCCTATAGATTTATGTATTCTAAAGATTTTTACCTTCTGTATTCCAGAAATGTTATGTTCTGCTGTGGTAACAGATTAAGTCCTAACTTATAGGGGCCTTAACATGACAAAGGTTTTTTCCGAATTTGCAAGGCATATTTAGCATATTAAACTTTGTTGAGTTGTGAATGGGGGTGTGGGGGGTGGGGGCGAGAGACCTAGACTCTCATGTGCATCATCTTGAAGCGGTTCACCTAGAACCTGAAACACAGAGGTGCCTTTGTTGCTGAGGAGGGAACCAGACTGTCACATGTCAGTTTTTAATGCTTCTAAATGTCCACGTCACTCCTGCTTAAAGACCAATTCCTAGACCTAGTCTTTTGGCTCTAACTGCATGAAAGCTGGAAAATGTAGAGGAGCCACTGATATGCAGGGAGCAGCTGAAGCTTCTGCTTCACTCAGAGATACTCACTTTCTTAAAGAGGAATGATAACAGATGAGTATGGGCCACCAGAAGAAAAGGAAGTAGGTTTGGATGGTTACCTCGAATCCTACCCTATATCAGGGTCCTTAAATTGCTACTCATTAGTGGGCTCCAGGGAATGAATGAACCCCTTCATGTTGCTTGAAACATTTTACATGTGTTACACTTGTTCTTGGGGTACAAAGTCCACAACTTTTAGCAGATTCCTGAAGGAGTGTGTGACTCCAAAAGGGTTAGAATTCATTATGCTACTAGGTCACTACTTACCGTGTCACTCCTTGGTTTCACTTACCCAACAAAATAGAGGCTTAGGCTGTGCCTTTCCACAGGTGTCAAGATAGAGATTTGAAAACCAGAGACAGGAGTAGCGTGTGGGCTTGCCTTTTCCCTGAGCCAGCCACACACTAAGTGCCTGAAGCACATTTTCTGACCAACAGGGGTCTTTGTTTAGTGACCAGGACGCTGCACTGGCCTATGGGGGCCCACCCAGGCCCCAGGCTGAGCTTTTCTGACTTCACGGGCAGGTTCCTGCATGCCTTTAATAGGTGATCCACTTAGCGACGGTTCCTTCCAGCCCTAAGTTTTTATGACTCTGGTTATAGTCTATAGACGAAGTCAGCAAACCTTCTGTAAAGGGTCAACACCTCTGCCTCCTTTAAAGCCCCCAAATGATGTTAATCTCCTCATTTTCCCAAGCAAGTTATCCCTTTCTGTTTTGTTTCTAAGTACCGGCAAAGCTTTTAATATGGAAGAGGTGAAAGCTGTTGCTTTTATACACATCGTCTTCATTATTGTTACTGAGTAACTGATGTTACCTTTCATGTGGACCCAGGGACTTCCTTGTAAATAGCAAATAGGCACGGAAAAAAGCCGCCTTTGAATAGTAATAACACTTAGCTGTTATGTTGTACTTTCAGGAGAGGCAGTCTGCACATATATACACTTTTCAAAATAAGAAGTTATTCACAATTGAAAGCAATTAACAGAGGAAGTTGAGTCACATCAGAATTCAACAGAAATGAGCCTTGTTGGCCCCAGTCATGACCTGGAGGTCTAGGTTGGGTGAAGAGAGTAACATTTTAGGAAGTCTTGGGACTGTTGTCTCCTCAGAGGTGACCTTTGTTGCTGTACAATTTCCCTCCGTATTTTGGCTTCAGATCCTCATAGACCAGAGTCTTATTTATCTTTATAGGACCTAAGTTTTCTCATGGTAAATGAGCAAATGAATGAATGAACAGTGTGTAGTTTTAGGACCCAGTAAAGTCAACCTCATTCTTTGGATTTTCTTTTCAATCACATCCCCGAATGAAACACTCCTGCCTTTTTCCTCTTCCTCCTCCACTTCCTCTTCCTTCATTGTTATCTTCTTTCCACATGAATTATACACATCATTAACTTAAAAATTAGCTTCTGGACAGTCACTATAATTGAATTGTGTGTCATTCCAAGTGGCATTAGGGGACTCACTGATTTTACTCCCATAGTCTTTGAATGTATGGATTTGAGCTCAGGCAGTAAAGAAAGAAAGTGACCCCCATAATTCCCAAGATAAACTTTTGCAAATGTTGGGAGACTTGGGAATGCCACAGTTATGTGCCCGTTTCTCTCTACACAATGGGAGACACAGGTTACTGCATCCTCCTCTGTTAGCTGTCTCCTGGTGACTCCTGCTAGACCCCTACTCTGGGGCCCAGACAAGATGAGTTCCATGGTGTCCAGAGAAAACACTAAGCTGTAGCTTATCTCCACAGAATTTTCTAGCAGCTTTGTTTATTTTCCTGTTATAATTCACCTGTGAATTTTCCATTTAAAAAACATGATTACTATTCCACAGAAGAAGAATCCCTCCTTCAGAGATTTTCTTACCATGTACACTGCGTTTAACTTAATTGATATGAGAATGTTCTCTGTTCATTAATCAAGGCTCTTTACCTGTTGAAGAGCTAAAGGATCTCCTTCCCATGAACTTCTCAGTATGAAGTGACCTTGACTTTCCTTGAGCTCAGGTACAAGTGGGTGGTCATTATTTTTTGTACTGACATGGTTTCTTAGTTTTATTTTGAACCATTGATTAAATCCTGCATTGGCACTTTACCATTTGATTTTCATTAGTTAGATGAAACTTAAGCCCTTGGAAGTCAAGGACAAGGTGTTGTGGGTCTTTGTAAATCTTTTGGCATTTAGTATGGTGCAAAGGCACACACATGGGAGATTATTGTAGCTCTGAGTAGGTAATAAGTGGGTACATCAGTGATTGTTCTCACGTACTAAGATTTTCCCTGTTTGATTCTTGAAAACAGTTACAACCCAGCTTAAAACAGGAGCATATATATTGCTGCTACCATTTAGGGGATTATGGAGGCCTTAAATGTGCATCTGAAGAGTACTTACTATTTTGAGAAGTATTTTCACCACTCATTTAACATAACTTTTGTAGACCAGGGAAGGTAAATTAACAAAGAAACTAAAATCTCACTAAGTACTTATATTGGCTGTCACGTGATGGTTGAATGAATGAATAAATGGGTAAATGGACAAATGGCGTCAGTATAGAATCAGAGATGGAACCGTTTGATCTTGAGTTGGAGGCCAATGCTTTACTCCTTTCAGTGGTAAGGGTGGTGGTTATTGCACTATCTCTTAGAACAGAGTCGGTTAGGAGTGTTTGGTGCACCTGTTTTTCTTCCCCAGCAGAGGTTACTTTCAGCATCTGCTCTATTTCCTGGGAGAGAGCTCCTGAGGTCACTTTGGCATGCAGCAGTTGGCTTGCCCATTTTGTATCATTTAATCTTTCTCAGTCTTTTCCTGGATGGTTTAGGGTCCCTTCAGCTAAAGAAAAAAAAAATCCCATTTCTGCCACTTGCCCTGGTGGGAAACCTGAGGCAGTAACCTCCTTGAGCCTCAGTTTTCTTGTCTGCAAAATGGAGATGAAATGGCACGAGCCATAGCAAGTGACAGAATGAGGGGACTTAAAGTTACATGCTTGGCTCCGACACACAGCAAGTGCTCAGCAAATATTTGCCGTTGTTCTTGTTGATAGAATTGGAGATATGCGCTGACAACAAGGGATTTGGAGACAGTGTCATCAGCAGAGTAGACGTTAATGAGTCTTTCCTTAGTTGCATTACATTAAACTTAACTCAGCTTTCTAAAGAAGGCCCAGTGATCCAGGGATCCTCGCCATGCACGAAGAGAAAGGCGAAGCGGGGCAGGGCTATAGCAGTTAAAACCGATGGGTTCGGTGGGATGTGTTGCTTCTTACAAATCTTGGCAATGCAGGACCTCCTTTACATTCATGGGAAAAGATGAAGGGTAATCCTGCCCCCGGATGCTGCCTTCCTTTCCAGGAGAAGGGGATTGGCCCAATTCAGTTGCACAATGTGCAAGGATGTAAATCCGATAATGTCATGCTTTAAAAAAAAAAATAAATAAAGCAAGCGAGCCACGCTGATTGCTTCTATGGACAGCTGGCGCACCTAAAGAAGTGAGCACGGTGCAGGCGGGAATGTAATAAGGCCCAGGAAAGTGGCAGCATGAAAGGGATGACCTTTATTTGCAATCATGGCTGAGATTTACAGTTTATTACTGATAGCTTTTATAAAGAGCCATTCAGTTCAGAGGTGAGAGGTTTGTCATCTGGAAATGCAATTAACTTTACCTTATCCCAATCCCCCTGGTCTTAGTGTGAGAGCGGCACTCCAGCACTTCAGCAATATCGTGATTTCCCCTCTAATTTCATTTCTGTCTATTGCATCCCTAGGTCCCCGGCATTAGCGTGGTTGCATATTTCTACTATTATCATTTTTTATTATTGCTACTCTCTGTCATCGGTAGCCAAGAGGCACGTGTGTGTGTGTGTGTGTGTGTGTGTGTTTCAGATTTAAATTATTTGATTTCTGAATGAGGAAACCACAAAGCATAAAGCCTTTTTAAACCACGGCACTTAGAGGAGCAGACAGAACCAAATATGTGCTGTCTTAGGTCCCTGAAATTAATTATGGAGATAGAGAGGTTGTATCAGGGTGGAGTTGTTTTACATAAAGATGGGACCCTAAGAGTTGAAACCCTCACGGTCCCTCGTACTTCAGTGATAGACACATTGTGCCTAGAAGGATGCCGACTCCCCCCTGCCTGCTCAAACACACAAGCATGTGCAGGAAGCACAACACAATTGGAAACATGAAAAAAATGAAAGCGATTTTGGCACCCCTGCTGTGTGTGTATGAGAAGTCCCGAAAGGTCTATTTTTGTTTCACAGGGTCAGTTTTATGGCCCTCTCTTGTCTGTTAAGTCAGGTCTGCAGGAATTTAAGAGCCAGACACAAAAGCAAGAATTTAGTACTTTTTGCCAGTTGGTTTAGGTTATTTGAAATATAGCCTAGTATATTTTCCACACTAGGCTGCTGCCAGATAGAACAGAGGAGGGAAGTGGTTCCAAGAGCCGCATCCTCAGATTTTTCAACGTTTGAAGAATTGAGGGAGAGGAGCGGGATTCTACTGCGGGCCCCATCACTTAATGCCACATTGTCTGCAGCTCTGGCAGACTCCCCCCTGCCTCCAGATAGCCCCTCCACCTGCCTTATAAAACCCCAAACAGAGGGACCTTTTACAAATTCCTAAGGCTCTATCTGAAAACTATTTCCTCTGGGGTAAGGTAAGAGGAGAATAATTACTACCCCTGCGTTTTTCATCCCGATTTTATTGTGGCTATTATTTTCATCAGTGTTAGAGGTTAATATCCCTATTTTTCCCCTCCACTGCCTAAATATAACTGGGGCTCAGCACACAGCCAAACCAGGTAGTGAAGGAAATAGCACTGCCACCAAAAGAGGTTTGGATTAGTCCATCTGAAATGAGGGTTTGGGGCCCTAGGGTAAGAATTACCCTACTGAGGCTGATAGCCGGTAGATTTAAACCCATAGTATTTCTTTTCTCAGCTGAGAGAGGTTGGGTTAAAAGATTCAGAAGGTGAATAGAGCATGAAACGATGCGCTTATGTAACTGTATTGGTGCTACAATAGAATAGCATCCCTAAGAATAAAAGCATCCAAGAGCCATTTTTAATAGGAAGAAGGAAAAGCGGGCGATTCACTCGAGCATCCTTAAAGAACTCTTTGCAGGCAAAGCGGGGCTGAAGGTGCTTAACTTAAGGGACCGTGCTAAACTCGAGAAGGATATATTCAACTGCCCTTTCCCATAGAAGTACCTTTAAAATGAACTTTTAGAAATCTGGTGTTTTAAATCTTGTTTGTCCCCGGGCTGTGTCTATACTCAAAGAACAGAAATGGGGGACGAGAGCAAGCAGGGAAGTCTCTGGAGGGGGTGCGTTTATAGGGCTAGCAGAGAATTCCACTTCAGATGCTCTCTGGACTTAGACCAAGGTGGAGGTAGAGAGAAGTAAATGGATATGAGATATATTTTGGAGGCAAAGCCGACAAGATCTACTTAGACGTTGAATATGGTGAGGAACAATGAATACAAGGAAGTCAAGAAAACGACATCCTGGAGCCACTGTATCCACTCACACAGACTTCTTGCTTAGAGTTCCAAATGCTACAAAATCTAAAAGCCATTCCTGCTGAGAAAAGCACCTGGGCCCGGCTCTGATACGCTAAAGTAGAACTGAGTTACCATCTGTGACTTGGTGATGTTTCCCAAGTGTTCCTTGTACAGTCAGTACTGTGGAAATCAGTAGTGTGTGCCTGTTGCTTCCCAGAGGGCATGTGTAGAACGGCATCTTCATTGCTTAGAATCAGCATCAACAGTGGACAGAGTGATAGAAGATTCGGTATGGGGTGAGCCAGATGTTTACGCTTAGGAAGAACGGAGCATATGGGTCTTTGTTAGAATACCTCTGGGCCACCAATTCAGGAATACTGGAAGATCATGGGAGTGACTGTTGCAAAGCCAGCTTGGACGATGAGGGCGGCATGGAAATCGCGTGAGGGACAAGCTCACATTTCACTAAATATTTGGTGAGTTTATGCCAGCCCCGTGCAAGGCTGTGGGGTTTTATAGTGAGTGACATAGACACAGTGTCCACTCTTTCTTGTTACATCACTAGATTTGCAGAGTTTTTGGCCCATGGAATGAAGAATAAAGGATCAAAGTGAGAGCTAAAGCTTAGTTTCTTTTCCATTTTTTAGGAAGGTTGTACCATGGAATGTTAGAGTGTCCTAGAACTTAGCTCTAAACCCTCTTCTCCGTCTACATTGGTTCCCTAGGTGTTTTCATCCACTGCCATAACTTTAAATACAATCCATGGGCAGGTAATACTCAAATTTATACGTTAAGCCCCTTCTTTCTTCTGAGTTCTGGATGTGTATTATCAAGTGGCTGTTAAGCATTTCTACTCAAATGCATAAGAAGCAGTTTAAACTAAACATGGGCACATTGAACTCCTGATTTTATTTCCCAAAGTCGATGCTTAACCATCCTGGTAACTTCCCACTACTCCTTCAGTTCCTTCAGCTGCAAACACAGGGTCCTCTTACCCTCCATGTCAAAGCCGCCAGCCGTTCTGCCGGTTCTGTCCTCAAAATGCCCTCCCACCCACTGCTTACTACCTCCAGCTTACACACCCTTGACCCTGGAGTAAGTGCACTCTTGCCTCCTGCTTCATTGATCTCCTTCCTTCTACCTTTGTCCTGTTTGCTGTGTCAGTTTCTACTTGGAAGCCAGAGGAAGTAGAAATCAAAAATGATTTACAATGCAAATCAGATCCTAGTTCTTCTCCCCTCAAAACCCCATCCTATGGCTACCCACCTTACCATGGTGTCTAAGACCGTACAAGATCTAGTCTCTGCCTTCCCCCAACCCCCGTCTCTTTGACGTCTTCTTTGACCAGAAACGGCTTTAGTTTCAAGTGAGTGAAGTTTAAGTTTCATGGGCTTTCACTTGCATAGATCCTTCCCAAAATTTGGGAGGGTCCCTAAGCAGTTTTCTTTGTCGTAGAGGGTCCCCAAAACTGCCTAAGATTTAAGCCCCACAGAATCTGTTTTCACCTCTTCTAGCCCTCTCCCTCTTTATTTCTTCTCTCCAGTCATATTAGCCTGCTTTACTATTTCACACATGCCAAGCTTCTTCCTACCTTGTGGCCTTTGCCGTCACCCTTCTTCTAAAGCGTCACACGGTTCACTCCCTCTCTTGTTCAAGTTTCTGCTCACACACCTTCTTCTGAGAGAATCCTTCCCTGATGGCCCTCTCCCTGCATGCTCTACCCCTTTCCTCCCTTTACAGCTTTCCAGTGACACATTATTATACATATACTTGTTTGTTCAGGGTATATTGTTTGCTTTATATGTTGTATCATCATCCGCTAGAATGGAAACCACTTACTAACAGGGACTTTGCCTCATTCATTGTTTATCCCAAAATCCAGGCGCAGGGCCTGCCCATATCCAGGGGCCAGTGAGTGCTAGTCGGATGAGTGAAGGTGGGGACCAGCTGTCCTCTGTCTTCCTTGACACAGAAAGACTTTGAGGAGAACTGAAAATGTGGCACAAGAGAAAGAAAAAATTACTGCCTGGTGGTGAGGTCAATGGAACATAAAGAAAGGGAAGCATTGGGACCCAACTGTCTACAGCAGCTCTGTCCTCTAGAACTTTCTTCAATGAAAAAAATGTTGCATATTTGTGTGGTCCACTAGCTATTAGCCATTGTGGATTGAGCCCTTGGAGGTTAGTGAAACTCAGGAAGCTAGGTTTTAAATGTTAGTTGATTTTAGTTACTTTTATTTCAGTTAACGTATTTGATTAATGTAATTAACTTTAAATAGCCACATGTGGCTAATAGTTACCACATTGATCAGTGTAGGTCTGGGGACTCAGAATCCTTTGTCTTGGATAGCATGATCTAGCCAGGTGCTGAAGCTGAGACCAAAACTAAGTGCTTCTGATTTTAGAAAAAAAAAATGCCCTGAGATCACCACAGATAGTGACAGGGTGTAAAATGAGGCCTCTTTTTCATTATGCCTTAAGATCCTCCAAAATCAAGACCTTTCTAATTTCTAAGAACAATGTCTGATAGTTAGCAACTCAGATTTTTTTTTTTTACCTTAGCCAGACTGCTTAACTTAGAAACACATACACCCCTAAAGGTGAGAACCAAAAGGCCAGGTGACCTACACCAATTAGAAATAGGAGCTGCCCAGGAAGGATGAGAAGCGGTTGTTATAAATACAAGGTTTCCCACTCACAGGGATGCAAACAGCCATGATCTAAATGAGAGCAAGACTCCTTAACTGCAGAGCTGTTGTGTCTGAAAAACACCTAAGACGAAGAGTTAATCACCAACTAAGTAAGGTTTTGCATGGCGACACCAATTCTCTTTTCACACGCAGGGAGTATGACAAGGGGATCCAGGTGGGCAAATGCATTGTTCCAGCTCACCCGAAAAGATTCTAACCACATCTGGAAAGTCAGCTGTGGTTCACATCCCCACAGTTTTAAGAAGGAAAGAAAATGTAGAGGAAATCAAAGAAAGGCCACAAAAATGATAGAATGTTGGAAGAGCAAACTTGAGTGGTCTGACTGAAGAAGTAATTTATATCCTCCCCGAAAGAAAGGCTTCTATGGAGGAACTGACTGCAGTCTATAAATACCTTCAAGGTAACCATATAAATGAGAGAAAGGGATTAGTCACCATTTTCTGGGATGTCAGGACTAGGAGTTGTGGCCCAAAGCTAAGAAAGAAAAAGTATTATAGCCATTAGTTAAAAAAAAAATTCTTTTAGGCTCTAAGGACTGGACAGTGGGCAGAGCTCTCAAGGGAAGGAAGCCAAGTCTTGTCACTACACTCAGAAGCTGATCGAATGAGATAGTAATGGAAATAAAAGGAACATCAGACTAAGGACTTATTATGTCCTGTGAAATAATTGGTCTGATAGGTCCGGAAATCTGCCTTTGGCCGTGGCCCATGCATGAGGCCTCAGAGGAAGGTCAAAGCCCCGCGCAGTGTTTCTCCAGACATGCTGGAGCAAGGTAAATGAGAAAAAGTTTCTCCTGACAATTGCTTTAAATAGGCCCCACACCCTCTTCATGTGGATTTTTGGTTTATCTGACCAGCTGTGCTGTGGGACCTGGGCTGGGAAGAACCCTGGTGCCAGCTGTCAGGGAACACCCCTCAGGTTTCTTCCTGAAGGGGAAGATCCTGCAGCACCGTGTGCAACCTTCCAGGGTAAATTCTGGCCCTGCCTGACCCATGCAGACGAAGCAAGGCTATGGCTATGTTAGTCATGATTCTCAAAGTGCTTGCATATTTGCCCTTGTCTTTCCTTGGAGGACTTTATAAATTGAGTTCTCTGTAATCTTCCCATCATGCTGAGGTGTTAGCATCCCAGTCTCTTAGCATCCTAAGCATTTGAGTCTAAAGGAGTGTTAGAGACCCTATCATCTGCTTATATTTTTCCCAGTGAGAAAACCAAAGCCCAGAAATAACAAGCGAATGGCTGTAGGTCACACAGCTAGTTGGGGGCTGAGCCAGGCACCTGAGTCACAGTCCTTTGTCTTCTTTGTGACAGTGTCCTGCCTTGCAAGGAGGAGAGAATGATGTGTCCTCTCATTCAATAAATAATTATTGTCTCTTATGATGATATGGCACTGTGTTAGATTCAGCAGCTGTGTTGGGGGAGGAGTTGAAATATGGATCATGCATAGATTCTAGCTTCAAAGATGGCCATCTCCAAAGCACAGCTACCTATATCGAGGGATACACAATGCAATCCACTGAGGGCATACAAAGAAAATGTTAGGAACCCTGTTTCTGAAACATGTCTGTTTTGTGTAAGTTCTTTTATATAAATGATATTGCTACATTAGGTTATATATACGCATATATGTAACTTATAAATGAAGTAAACATACCTTTATTGGGAATGAATAGCCAACGTTTTATAAACTGATGTAGAATGAAATGCAGCAATATAAATTCATGTAATTAAAACAGAGCGAGCCTAGTGATACTGCTGGATAACTGGGGACCCAGAGGAAGTTTATGGTGGGATTAAGTCGAGCATAGAGGAGGTGATGTTGGAACTGTACTTTGAAGGATGGGTAGCATTTGGTAATGTAGAAGAGACAGAGGAGATAAAGAGCTTCCAGTGTAGGGAGAAGAACCCTCCCAGCAGGAAAATGGTGATTCTTTAGGGAGTATACAGGAAACACGATGTAATTATTATTGCCTGAAACGTCAGGATAAGGAAATGAAATAGTAGTAAATATGATGGGAAAGGCAGAGTGGTGTCATATTGTGGCAGGCTAAATGTTAAGATCTGCCTTGACTGTTTACTAAATTGGTCCTCTTTGAACCAAATGGAAGGGGGGTAGATGAGATCATCAGTTTCCCAAGGGAGTTCGCATGAGCTGATTTGTGGTAAAGAGTTTTTCTTGGCTAAGAGTAGAAAGGAAGGCTGTGTACAAGGTAACAGATGAGCAAAGGCATGGGGGTGGGGAAAGAGAAGGGGTTTGTCAAGTAAGATGGTTTCTTCCCTGCTCAGCCCTGAGAAGAATGAGAACAGAAGCCAATGAAGCTGATTTCAGTAGGGCACTTGGGGCACAAATTATGACGCGGTGATGAAGTTTGCTACATCTGATGTATCAGTTAACTACTGCTATAACATGCTGTGTAACAAACCACCCCAAAACTCTGTGGCTTAAAAGAATCATTTATTGTCCTTTATGTGTGTGGGGGTCAGATGACATGGCTTTTCCCTCTGAGTGTGGCTTCATGTTGCAGCTCTTTAAGTCACCTGTGAAGTTCTCTGTGTTCTTTGAAGCACACTTTAAACCCTTGCTGGCATTACACATGATAGCATCCCATTGCTTAAACAGACCATATAGCCTAGCCCACTATCAGTGGGATGGGAAAAATCTACTCTGCCTCTACGAGACCATGGCAAAAGTGTGGATGTAGATTGCTGCAACAGAGGAGTGAAAATTGTGACCAATAATTTAATTTACTTCAATCCAACCCTCTTGATCAGGATTACACATGTTATTAACTCATGAAAAATACACTCAACTCCACCTCTAGACCTCTGGTACTGGAGGACTCAGGGTGGCCATCATAGGAGACTTGAACTCCCTCTGTCTTGCATTCATCTGCAGAGCACCGAGGTAGATGTGTTCTTATAAAGATCATTGTGGCATTTGATGGTGGCCAGGCCCCCTCAAGTGAGGGTGGCAGTAGACCCTGATGAGAGGATGGACTGAAAAAACCAGAAGTGCATTTGTTCCTCAAAGTATGTGAGTCAACTTCTGGACATGTGGCAGATCATGGAAACTTGTAGAAATGGATGGCTCACCAAAGCTTCTATCTCAATAGCATTTTTAATGTGATTTTTATTTGTACATGGACACTGGGGAGACCAGGAGTCCTTTCTCACTTATTTGCACACATTGCTTTTCTTCCTTCCTTCTTTACCTGCTCATGCAAGAACCACTCTTTGGTGGGGCATAGCTCAGTGTCCTTATCATGTTAAGCAGTATTGTCTGTCTCACCTTTGCCAGAAAGTAAGCTCCCTGAGGGAAAGCTTTTTGTTTCTGCTTTTTTTTTTTTTTTGGTTTGACTTTTGTTTCAGTTTCTTCTGTTACCTGCTGTATTTCCAGCACTTACAACAATGCCTGGCACATAGTAGATGCTCCATAAACATTCATTAAATAATTGTACATTCATTAAATAACTGTACATGTTTGCTGTTAGTGATAGTGATGTTTGTTAACCTACAAGGGTTACAGGCTGAGCTGGCTGGAAAGTTGTGCTAGAAGGTAGAACTTCTTCCATTAGGTTGCTTTGCCTGTTGATGACTCAGCTCAGCATTTCTACTGTTCATCCATGTCGTATGATGTGGGCAGGTGTTTAGGAAGTAGAACTTTTCAACTCTGACCCTTGCAACCCTTGTCTTCTGTTGATGGCAAGGGAACTTCTAATAAACATGGAGACATATTCCAGATGGGCTCTTTATTTTCACCAAATTACACTCTTGGCGCCTTGTGTCCCTGCCTATGCCTAGTTGTCAGAGTCAAGTGTAGAAATCTCACCAGTTAACTCTGTGAAAGTCCTCCTTACTTGAAGTTGCCATTTAGAAACAAAGTGACTCCTAGGATCTGTAATGCATTCCTCCCCACCCACCCCGGTGTGTTCTACCTAGGTTTTTACTGCATATGACATTTTCAACTGTACTTTCCACTTTTAAGAATTTGAAGAATCTACCAGAGCTGGACACTAGAGAGGAGTGGGAGATACCATTGTGGTAAAGATCATTATTGTCATTAGTAGGGTTTTTTTAAACAGTTCAAGTGAAGATGCCATTAAATGATAGCCATAGGGCCTAATAATAATATACTATCAAATATGTTAATAAGTTATATACTGTTAAATGTCCTAAATAACATCTGAAGTATCTAAAAGCATGGCCTTCTGAACAGATACCAAATTTGATAGGTTCTTTCCTTCAAAAAATTTCAAACTAGTATATGGGGGGTCATATAAGTTTCTAAGATGGGTAAGTTAATCTTCAGTTTTTATAAGGCAAGTAATATACTGAATCATTTTGCTGTCATTTCAATGATATTTTACATGATGAAATTGTGTCTAATGGATTCTCTTGCATTAGTCATCTTGTCAAATTGTGAAATACCTAATGTTATTTGACCAACATTTTCTCACTTGCTACCATGACTCAAGGCAAGTGTTCCTGCTGTAGTCATTTTCAAACAAATTATTAGATTTACATTTATAGTAGAGAATTATTCCACTTGAAGCCCAAAGTGATCTTTGTTACATGGCTTTTAAGTCTTAAAATTAAAAAATAGCATACACTGTGTCTTGTGGTAAAATAATAATAGTGTTTATAATCATGCCTCATTGCAAAGAACCTTCACATACATTTTTGCCTTACTATCTCCATTTTACAAGAGAGGGAACATGGATGCAAATAATTTGCCGAGAATCAAAGTGACAAAGCTGAGTTTCACATTTTCTTCTTATGAAGGTAACTACAGTGGTCTTTGGAGCAGCTCACTACATCCTTCCATTGTGAGGGCATGAGCATGATATATCTAGAGTAACCCTGTATGTGTAACTTTCTACAGTTGTAACTGTATGAGCTTATGTTCCTGGTGAGCATTTTTCCTGAAAATTATGGCACCTAAGTGCCAGGTCTCTTCATGTTGGCAGCATGGTTTTTTTTAGTTTATTTATTTATCTTGAGAGAGAAAGAGCGTGTGCCTGTGGACACACAAGCAGGGGAGGGGCAGAGAGAGAATCCCAAGCAGGCTCCTCTCTGTCAGTGCAAAGCCAGGGCTCGATCCCATGACCTGTGAGATCATGACCTGGGCGGAAACCAAGAGTTGGACACTTAACTGACTGAGCCACACAGCCTCCCTGGAGGCTTTTGGAGATTGATTATTCAGGAAAATATTTATTAATTTCTTGTTGGTTTTTCTAAAATGGTTTTGATATATCCAACTCTTGCTTTTGATGGTCCTGAATATCTACTGACTGTTTCTGTGTGTGTGTGTGTGTGTGTGTGAGAATATATACGTATATCTGTCAATTGGTTCAGGCCATTTCCGTTCACTTGGCTGATTAGTACATGTAGGTTAATTATTTAAATAACTTGATTGTGGAATCAGTACCGATCACTTATTGCTCCGAGTGTTCTTGAATTGAGCAAAACTGATATTTGCTGATCTTTGAGGTTTTCTCATTCTCTTGGCTTTCCCTGGGAGATTTACATCCCCACCCTGTTCATTTTTTTATGGCTATGCTGTGGAAATAATTCGCTTCCATTATTCTCATTGTTGCTGCCATTATACTGTGATATATCTGCTGTATATACATACTGAGGTTTCCACTAGCTTTCAAGACTCTGTTATTTAGGTGACTTGCCTTTTCAGAGTCATGTATCTTTGAGAAGTTGAGTTTTTGTACAAGATCAGTATAGCTAAATGCCACTAGAGCTTTAATCAGATGCCTCCACAACACATGAAGCATTTGCAAATCCTCCCAGTACTTATTCATGGACACTGCTGGCTCTTCCTTTGTTCACTGTCTTTCCTCTTGCCAGAACCTATCTCTACTTTCTGATTCATCATCAGAAGGGGACTCTTCACTTGTTATTGGTTGTATCTCAATTCTCATGAAGCCTGATCTCTGACGGCTTCCATTTCCACTGTAGTCAGCAGGAATCTCTTCAGCAAGGCCCCATTCCATTTTGCACCATTTTGTTCTTTTACCCAATTTTTGTCAGTATAGAATTTGGGCTAATCAACAGCCTGTGAGTTTCTTAACCATATGTTCTCATCTCCTTTTCCATTTGAATTGGTTGCAGACAGCAGTGTAGTATTCTTGTTTCTTTTGATTGTGTCATCAACTTACTTTGTATAATTCTTATGATTGAGAGTGACATTATAATCTAACTGGTTTGATCCAGTTTATTAATACATAATTGTTGATAATTCTAGAAAAGTGTTGCATTACTCTTCTATGGCTGCTGTAGCAAATTATCACAAACACGGTAGCTTAAAGCACAGCAGATTTATGATCTTTTAAAAATTTTTAAAAAAATATTTATTTTTGAGGGGGGAGAGAGAGAGAGAGAGAGAGAATGAATATGAATGCAAATGGGGGAGGGGCAGAGAGAGGGAGACACAGAATCTAAAGCAGGCCCCAGGCTCTGAGCTGTCAGCATAGACCCTGACTTGAACTCAGAAACAGTGAGATCATGAACTGAGCTGAAGTTGGAGGCTTAACCAACTGAGCCACCCGAGTGCCTCCAGATTTATTATCTGAAGAGTTCTGGAAGTCAGAAGTCAAAAATGGCTCTCCCTGGGCTAAAATCATTCTATTCCGGAAAGTCTAGGGGAGAATCCATTTTCTTGCCTTTTCCAGTTTCTGGAGGCTGCCCACGTTTCTTAGTCCATCTTCAAAGCCAGAAACAGTTGGTCTAGTCTTTCTAACATTATATCTCTCTGTCACTAGTTCTTCAGCCTCCCCCTTCCACTTTTAAGGACCCTTGTGATTACATTGGGTCCACACCCAATAATCCAGAATAATCTCTATATCATAAGGCCATCTGTTTAGCCACCTTAATTCCTTCTACAGCTTTAGTTATCCTTTGCTAGGTAACATAGCACATTCACAGTTTCTGAGGATTAGGGTGTGGACATAATTCTGGGAACCATTATTCTGCCTACCACAAGTGAGTGATAAATGATAAATAAACCTTCAGCACATTATTCTCGTGAACAATATGATGTAATACTTTTAAAATTTACATACCTGAGTTATCTTTTGTCTTTGGAGCTGTACCTATACACTAGAGAGAGAATTCTGTTGACTACTGGGGCCAAATAAATGTGTTGAGAAGGAGTGATTCAGAGAGATGGGGTCATAGGCAATAACCTTGTTGTTCTTCTATGTTTTCAACCCTGAACATATTTGAAGGATAACTGATTTGTTTATATATCAGAAACATTCCAGCAAAATACTTGTCCTTTTAAATATATTGTAGCTTTAGAAGCAGTTTCAGTGATTGAAAAGGTAAAAATTTTCATTTCACATTTTAAGTTACTTTTTAGCTGTAATAGGTTTTTGGATTGTCACTGATTTTCTGTCTTTATAGAAAACCAAATAGCTGCTTGATTTGGAACTCCTGAGTATAAACACAGATGCTCACGCCCATTAAAATTTGAATAAGAATGGTAGCATGGTGCCATTAATTCTATAAGGATTTGATGAATTTGTATAATATACTGTACATTGCAAACTAACACAACACTATCATGAAATGTCATTATGACATTTTCCAGGTCATATTTTCATTCAATATAAAAGAGCTCATTAGGGACTTAGGTGGCTTGGGATGGTTTGCTAGGTGGCTTACAGACATGTTTAAATCTTCATGAAGTTTATGATGTAAGACAGTGAGGAAAAGCATGGGACGGTAGAAGTTTTGCTTCCAGTACTGATTCTATTTTAACTGGCCATGTAACATTGGGAAGTTTCGTGATAATAATGGGCCTCAGATGCCCCATCTACCAAATGCCAAGTTTAGTGAAGAATTTCATCCAGGTTCAGGGTCAGAATTGCCAAATTTAGCAAATAAAAATGCTGGATTCCCAGTTTAATTTGAATTTCAGATAAACAGTGAATACTACAGAGTGGGACATATTTGTAGCTAAAATGATACATTGCTTATCTTTAGTTGAAATTTAATTGGTCAGCTTGTATGTGTGTTAACAAGATAAATTAATTTCAGGTATATGTGCTGTCACCCTCCCTCCATCAGCTGGAAGAGACACATTCCCTGTTGTGTTGGGGTCTGGCTTTTGATTTCTGTCAACACAGTGCTCCAGGGAGCCCCTACCAATCACTTACAGTTGGCATGGATGACAAAATCCAAGCTCAGTAATTATTTATGGAATGAAGATAGCTGGCATCCCTAATCTAATGTTATCTTCATTTTATTTCTAAAGTTTGTTAATTCTAAAACACTTACATAGTGTAGGTATGAATAAAGGCGAACAAGAAATGTGTAATACAGAGTAGCACAAGGTTATGTGCAAATTGTAGAGAGACTGGTTTGAATGTGGATCTCAGAAAGGATTAAGGTTATATGTAATAATTCTCTTTTTCTGTTGAAAGCTTGAAATTGAAGATAGGATTTCAGGTATAGTTTGGATTAGAAGAACAATAGGCTGGAGAGCCATCAGAGGGGTTGGGCTCGGTACATTTGTGAGGTGTTCTCCTGGGTATTTTCATTTGCCTCCATATCTGTTCTCCCTTCCTCACTCTGCTTTGTGCCTCAGGAGGCCAGCGAGCATGTACTGTATCAATGGGATCGCTTGCTTTCTGGTTTCCAGTTAGATTTGGTAACTAGAAGGTAGAGAGTGGGAGGAGAGCAAGAGGGTATTTATTTCACATTAAATGGCCAAGGGTTGGTTGTATTCCTTTTAAAAAAGACTCCAGATCCTTTTTGGCATGTTCTTCCTACAGCTCTTACTCCCAGATTATGTGAATTACTCTCTCTGTGCCCCTTCAGATCTAGGAACAGTAATGGCTCCCTGCTGTTGCTAGTCCTAAGGTGATGTACTCTTATTTCCCTAAACCCTCTCTCACCTTTACAATTGGTCTTTTTATTAAACTCTCCTCAATTAGTCATTTTGACTGTGCCATCTGCTTCCTGCCGGGCCCTGACTGGTACATGTGGGTGCGGTTATTAGCTGATTATATGACAATGCAGGGCTCACAGGGTTTAAGTCACTTGTCCAAGGTCACGTAACTCATAAGTGGCAGAAGTGGGACTCAGACTCATTATCTTCAAGTGAATTAGTAAGAAATAAGAAAGAAGAGAAAGTATGTTGGGAATTCCATGGGGAATCTAGTTATGGTCTTGGAAATATATAGTATACATTTTTTAATTGCCCTGGAAAATATTCTAAGGAAACAAACATACATCATCATCCATCATGTTTCTTTTTCATTTTGGAAAAGTCAGAATAACAATGCTTCTTATGTACCTATTCTTAGTCTTTGAAAAAATGGGAAATCAAATAAATTAATGATGTGTGATTCTTAGCCTAGTACTCTGTACTCTAGAATATGCTGCTTCCAATTCATTTTACCTGTCTTGATCACTTTTCTTGAAGTCCAAATGACTTTAGTTTTTAAAAAGAGGATCCTTCTGCAGTGCATGAATGTATTCTTGGCGAATTATTATTATTATTATTAATTATTGTTATTATTATTATTTGACAAGTAGCTTGATATTCTTGACATCGAGTGCCTCCTTTGAGATAATTATGAATTAATTGGAATTAATTAACCTTTCTTGGATCAGACCATTTCCCATGAGTTTTCTTTGCTGCCAGCTAACCTGGGCATGGCAAGGAGGGACAAGTCCTGGGAACCCACGTCTCTCTGACCAGCAATATATGCTTTGGGCAGCCCGCCTGGCCATTCTGCTTCCGTTCATCATTTTATGCATCCTGAACTCACTCCACTTTCCCTCTTCTCCTACTAAACACATCTTTCCAAAGCTTCAGACTGCCTCACACTCAAGTTCTTCTTGACTCATGTCACTTTTCTGCTTCCTGCTTTATTCTTATTGGTACTTGCTAGGTTAAGATCCAGTGCTGGTTCTAAGAAACATGAGTGATATTGACAAGGCAGGAATATGGTACAGACATCAGGAGGAGGATGCTTCCTTTTATTTCTGGATGGAGAAGGGTTTGGTGGCTACCAAAAGATCTAGTATGTTCTAAAGCCTTATGATAGATGATACATAGGCAGTGAACCTGGTGTATTAACAGAGCCATTTGAGCAGAAGAAATAAGAAATTTTAAGTTCAATACTTAAAATACTGAACAATGAGCCAACAGGTTTTTGAGGAGAGGTTTGGGTTTTATTAATGGAGAAGTTGCTGCTGAATGGTTTTATTTTAGCTAATTTCTTAAAACTAGAATTTATTCATGCTGTCACTCTAGGGGACTAAAGTGACAATGAAAGTGAATGCTTTTTCTTGTTTTAAAGTTTATTTTGAGAGAGAGAGATTATGTGCAAGTAGGGGAGGGGCAGAGGGAGAGGGAGAGAGAGAATACCAAGCAGGCTCTGTGGCAGTGCAGAGTCCAATGCGGGGATCTAACTTCATGAACCGTGAAATCATGACCTTAGGTGAAATCACGAGTCGGATGCTTAACCAGCTCTGCCACCCAGGATCCCTGTGAGTGTTTTTTCCATAAAGAATTTTCTTAGTGGATATGGAATCCAAGGAACTTTTTTCAACGTCATATAATGCACCTATGTGAAGAAATTCTGCTATAGGGACTAGATAGGTCAGGGGCTTTACTTTTGTCTCTGTTCTTTCTTATTTTTCATCTCTGCTTCCCGAAAACTCAACCATATTGAAATGGACTGAGAGTAACCCGAGGGCTTTATTCTAAGAATCATCCATAGGTTACAGGCACACCAGCCAATTTTATGTGACCTTCCTGGCCAGAGTGAGTGGTGTGACTAAGAGATGGTATGGAGACAGATGAGTCATTCTGAACATTCATCTTCATGCTGGAAAACCTAACATGTTTAGTTGGCATTGAACTTCTTTCACAGAGAGTTAGTTGTACCCAAACTGAACCCGTTATTTTTCATGGAACTCAAACTAGACCTGTTACTTTCTTCTCTGTAGGGACCACATAATTTGGGCAGTGTTTTCCTTAGTTACCAGTGGACTGGTAACTGGCCTTGAACCAAAATGAACTGAGTGAGTCTGGTCATGACTGAAATGAAAATGTAACTGATTTAAGCCTCAGGTGTCTTTCCTTGGTGTTTTATTTAAATTCTAGATTGAGGCATTTGGCCTGATAGCCACCGACAGGTGACCCTCAGCTTTACCCAGTCCTACAGCCCACCTTTTCATTCCATGCTTTGTCAATCAAGTATGTAAATCAGGTCATTTTCATCATGGTAGTTATAGTGGTAGTTGTATCAGTATTGAGAATCAGAATTGCTATTTTCTTTACTAAGATGTTATTTCCCATATATTCACACTGAAAAAAAAAAAGGTGAAGAAATTTTAGTAACTCAGTAAAATGTTTCCCATTCAAATCAGACACGTTTGCATTGCAAATACTGCCACTACTCTTTGCCTATAGAGAATCTGTCTTTTTAAACCTTCAGGAGTGACTCAGGTTGCTTGGGGAACCCATAAGACAAATCAAAGAATGTAGATGAGACTTTTTTCTTTTCAACGGTTTCCTTGGGAGCAGGAGGGAAAGGCTATGCCGTAAGGGAAATAAAGATGGCTTTTCTGTAATTTTGAGAAGAGAAAAAGAGGAAGAATATAAGTGAAAGTGAAAGACAGTGAAATTAAGGAAGTTGGGGTATAAGACTCTGGAGAAAATGAGGGTCCAAGAAGAGGTTTGGAGATAGAACTGTGTTGTTTGTGCTTCCTGAAGAAAGTGCTGAAATTATCCTAAATGGGTAAGACAGTGACTTCTGGAGGGGCACAGAGCAGAGTATTTCCAACCCAGCTGCCTATAAAATATGCATCAAGACACAAGGTACCAGAGGGCTAAGAGCTGCAGATAGGGATTAATTCGGGAGAAAAGCATGGTGATGTAGAGTTCCTGAACTTCAGGACATTCAAGCCACTGGTGTGCTCACTTTAATCCTGATTTTAGGTTTGTGTGTATGTAGGTTGACTACGGTTTGCTTTTAGAAGTTTTCCTAGCTATTATTTGGATGCTCCTGTCCTATATATTCATCTTGGCCAAGCATCCTACATGGTTGGATTGCCTATGAACATAGAGCATTCTCCTTCCTTCTTATCCTGAGCCAGAGATCATTCCCTTTTGTATCTGCTGTTTTCCTTGGAAGCGTGAAGCATTAGCTTTAATCAGTTTATAGAGCCCCTGACCTAATTTTACATCTGCAATAAGATCACTATGAATTCTCTGCTTCCCCATGGAGGATAAAGCTCTGTCTTCCCCCTCCCCTCTGCGGTCTTTCTTTGTGATGGACGGTAGAGAGCCTGGCAGGCTCTGTTCCATACTGCATTGCTCCAAGAGCAAATTTATTTATATATTAATTTTTATATTAAAAAGATTTCTCATAGGGAGCCAAAGATTGAATCATAGGCAGAAACCTGATTTGAGGTTGAAGGCAGGATGGCAGCAAGCAATGTCAAAGATAAAAAGCTTTGGGAGTAGGAGGTGAGCAAGGATTAAAGATTTGCTTCCAAAGAGCTCTGCACCTCTCTCTGCCCCTTCAGTGCATTGGCACATGGTGAGCCTACTACTTGTGTATTAGGTTCCTTTTGTTCCATAACAAATTATCACAGCTATAGTGGCTTAAAATAATCTCCGTTTATTATCTCATGGTTTCTGTAGGTCAGGAATCTGGGCTTTGCTTAGCTTGGTTCCCTGCTCAGGGTTTCATAAGGTGGGGATCAAAGTGTTGGCTGGGCTGTGTTCTCATCTGTAGGTTCAACTAGGGATGAATCTGCTTCTAAAGTCCCTCAGGTTGTTTGCAGAATTCATTGTCTTGCAGCTGTAGAATCCATGGCAGCTTGCTGCTTCAAAGCCAGTGTGTGTGTTTGGGCAGGGGTGGGGGGGGGGGTGGGGCGTCTATGCTAATGGCTCTAACCTCCAGACACTATTTTAAAAGATGGCTCTGATTAGGTCAGGCCCACCAGGATAATCTTCCTTTTGATTAACTTAGTCAACTGCTGAGAAATTTTAATTATATCTGCAAAATCCCTTCACCATTGCCATATTATATTAGTTAGAAGCAAGCCATAGGTTTGAGGCCCACTCAAAGGGAGGATATTATATGAGAATGTGGCTCATTGGGCATCACCCAAGGGAATGTCCTTTATATGTTATCAATCCTCCAAGCTACCCAGGGTCCAAAAAAATCACATGTTCAGCACCACTGTATCATTTTAAGCAATGAAATATGGTCAAAGGAGTCATTAGCAAAGTCATTTGTGAGTTTACTTAAATAGGGTTCATGTGGATAATAACCTAGAAATAGAAAGGAATTAGAGTTCATTTATAATTATATACCTCACTCAAGTGTGATATAACTACTCTCCATTTTTACAACTGCATTTATTCAGTGAATGCCTTGGACTTTTAAATATTTTGTTAAGTTTGATATCAGCCTTCTCTGGGATCTTTAGCACATGATAAATCAATTAAAAAATAATTTTTTGCATAAATAAGAAAGTATTATTTTAAAACAGTATGCACATTATTTTAAAACAACAGCATTTGAAGACTTGTAGTTCATTTTTGTAAAAATATTAATTTTTAAAGAATTAATGTATGAGAAAATAAAGGGGCATTTCCTTTCTAATACATTTGGGAAGAGATATTTAGGGGAGGGAAGCTCACTTTCCACTTCTTTTCTTTCTGTAATACCAACACAACATCAGTTATGCTCTAGATAATCAAAGTTCTCAAAATTATTCTGCATCTGGAAATAGGACTCTGCTTCCTTTCATTGTACTACCTTGATTCACAAACTCAAAGGGCATAGCCTAGAGATTGGTCCAAAGTACAGCAAAGTGTAATATCCTTTAGTTAAACAAATAGTTCCTGAGAATCAGGGACTTCATTCCAGAAATAAATCCTCAGAAGGAGGACTTCAGAAGACCAATGTAGGTAGAGAGTCCTGGAAGAGAAGAGGTTTAACTTACCTATACTCGTTAGTAGTTTTGCCTCTTCTTTTTAAGCTTCTTTCTGTTTTCCCCTTCTCCCTTGCTGTAACCTGTACTGGTTTTTTGATGGGAGCTTGTAACTCCGAAGCCAGTCTTTGGACATAGCCATTTGCCCTTTCTGTATAACAAGAATTTTCAGCTAGGCACATGACTTCCCAGTATGCATTTCCCAGCTTCCCTTGCAGCCAGGCATGGCCATGTGACTAACATCTGATCAATGAGATGTGAGTAGCAGTCATGTGGGCCACTCCCAGGTCATGTCCTTAAAGGAAAGGTACGTGCCCTCTCCTCTCCTTTTTTTCCCTTTCCTTTTGGCTGACTGTGAACCTGAAGATGGAGGTGAGATCCACCCTTCTGGCTCACATGATGGAAGCCATGTATTAAGGATGGCAAGGCATCAAGAGAGAAGGAGCCTCAATGCCATTAGAACTGTGGAGCCACTCTACCTATCCTAGACATTGACGTGAGAGAGAAATAGTCTTCTATCTTTTTTAAGGTACAATTAATTTGGTATCTTGGTTAAGTCAGCTAATTGTTATCATAACAAATGCAGCAGTTGAGAGGTGATTCACCAATGATGTCCGGAGACAGCATAGTGGTGGAGAGCAAGGCAGAGGTGGGGAATCAGGCAGACCTGGATTAACTTAGTGCCATTCTGACACCCACATCTGTGGCTGAGTCCTATTTTCATCTTTTGTAAATGGGGTTAATAGTAAGTGCCTCAGAGCACATCATGTGAAACCAAGGGATGAAAATTCAATGGAATTACAAAGTAGAGATGGTCTTTGTTCTCATAGAACTCAAGGTACAGAGGGGGAGATACATAAGTAGGCATATGCATAACTAATGCCAAATTGTAAGCAGTGCTGCAGAAGAGCAAGGAAGATGATGAGCGGGGGATTCCTTAGAAGTGAAGGGATTCCATTAGAGGAGTACAGTGAGAAGGAAGCAGCCATACCAAATGTATCACTGTGGCCCTATTTGATATGCCTGCATCAGACCACAAGGATGTCACTTACTCTTCTCTGGCTCTTAGTTAACAAAGTTGCACTTAAAGTACTTGAATTTGAGGTTGGGCTGTCCTCACCAACTAGCTTGTGTGCCTCACAAGGGCAATGTACATGTTCACCTTGCTTGTTGCTGAAAATACGGGGCACACTATTATTAGTGAAGTGAAAAATGGCTAATGATCAAAGCACAGATTGCATATCTTCTAAGAGAGGTTTAGTCTTCTTCAAAGACAACTGGATTGGAGGTAGGCTAGCAAGGTGTGATCTCTGAGAACTCTGTAGTCAAGTTACTTACATAATCATATTTATACTGAATTCTTAATAACACAATACATGCCAAATAGAGGGAATTTAGTAAGTATTTGTTGAATAAATGAATGAGTTTCTAGAAGTATTCCAATTCTCATGGTTAGAAATGTCAACCTGATGAACATTCTAATAATGAGGGCTGTGCAAAAGTGGAATGAGCCCCTTGGGAAGGTTGACTTCCCTGTTGTTGGAGGTGTTAAACAGAATCTTTCAGGATTTGGGGCAGGATGTCATGCTCTCAATGGAGGGCCTTGTCTTCTGAATTCCTGCCAACCCTGAGAGACCATGTTCTTGAGGTTTATACTTGAAGCAGTTGAAATTTATTCTTAAGGTGTTTCTTATCATTTTTATTGGAAGAATCTGTGTGTTCCGAAGTTACTTAAATGGTCTGACTTCTGTACCAATGAGTCATAAATTCTGAATGGCATTGCGTTCTCCTGTGTTTTTTGGGCACGTGGAAGCTGTTGAAGCCTCTGGAGACCAGAGGCAAGGCTTCCAGTCCAGGTTTTATCATTTCACACCTATGTGTCCTACAGGGACCCTCTAACTCTCAGCTCCATTAACAATAACCTTTCCATATTTCCATCATGAAAGTCCCCATGTTAGATTATAATGATCTCTTTTTGAGTCTGTTTCCACCAATAAATTATGACTTCCTCGTGAGTATCTTATTCCTATTTTATCTCTGTGTCTGACACCATGCCTAGCCTTGATAGGTGCTCAATAAATATTTCTTGAGCTACTGTACTCCTGGGGAGAGAAAAAGGGGAAAGAGTTCTCTGATTTTCATGGATAAAGAAACTACATTGTAGAAAAAGTAGAAATTGCCACAGCTGGCATTCTGGGAATGCCATCTTTCTAGGTGTTTCACTGTGGATTTCTAATCCACTATGGAAGCTTATCCATACACACAAGGGGGAACCCACAGAACTCATGTGAGATGAGAGGGTGAGATAGACATACTTCTGTCCCACCTAGTTTTTCTGTCCCCGTACTGTGGCATACCAACTTGACTCTTTCCCTCCTTCCCCTTCCACCATAACCTCACCCATCTCTTCTCATTACTGGCTTTCTCAACCCTCCTGCTTCTCACCATTTTTGGATTCCCAGCCATTCTTGGGAAGAGATAGTGAAGCGTCTGTGAGCCAGCATTTGTTCCTGCACTTCCTTACAGTGACTAATGGGTAACACCTGTCCTGTGGATTCCCTCTTGCACTCTTATGATTGGATTTATCACTGCAGTAGTTTAACCATAACTAGAAAAATGTAGCTCTCTAAAGTCCCTATAATGTGGAGGTTCCTAATGTGGTTTAAGTTATTCTTTGTGTCATAAATAACACAGACGGCACTATTATGGACCAATACCCTGAAAAGAAAAGGCACTAAGATAATAAATAACACACACAATAGGGGCTTGAGCAGAGTCATGGAAATGCTTTGGTTCCTGATGGAGGACAGGGACGTAGGTGGCTTCTAGGAAGGCTTGGGATTTCAGGGCTCAAGCTTGGAGAGAAATCTCATCATGTCTGTGAAAACCTTTCCAATTAATCTAACCTAATTGTGCAGGAAAGGGATTTCACACGGTCAGAGGCCAAGGTCAGCCTGGTTTCCCACCCTAGGAAAGAAGAGAAGAGGAATCAATCTGTTAGTGTATTTTCTTATCCTGTACATCCCCTATTATTGCCAGGAAAAGGGAAGAGGGTACAAGCAAGCCCATGATATGCATGAATGACCTCAGTCCCTGCAAGGACCAAAAGCTGCATTTTGTGATCACCTGTCTTTCCATCTATTCTATCTCTTGTCATTTATACTGTTGCAAGTAGTTACCATTTTTACTGGATTAGGCCTATCAGATTATACTCTAAAGATGAAGAAAATGCTACCTCTCCAACAAAATGGTTTCCACTTTACCTCAAAGGCTCTCATTCTCTTTGCTTTGAGGAAAAGAGAAAGAGAGAGAGACAGTGTGTGTATGTGGTGCCCTTTATTTGGACTTTCATCTTAACCCGGGAAACACCTGGTCTTCTATTTCCTTCCTTCTCATGTAACTCTTCATTGATTTTCTTTAAATCAAACAAGCCACCATCACAGACTCTTAGAAAAGAAAGTCAGCCATGAAGAAGCCCTGGGCTTGGAATAGAAACCAATCTAATTTTAGTTGCCAGTGAGCATCTGTAAGCAGTGGACAGTGGTCAGAAGTTCATCTTGGCGCACATTGTCAGGATGCAGTTGCAGATGGCCACTGTCACCCAACTTCCTGGGGGCGGGGGTAGGCCAGGGGTAGCCCTCCCTGATGACATTTTCTGCCATGATGTCCTGATAAGGCAGCTTGTCTGCTATAAGTAGGCCTTTCATTCTTTAAAAATTTTTGTCTCATATATGCATTAATCTCTTGCCAGCATCATGGGTGGGGGTTGATGTGCATCACTGTGATGTGCAGCTAGACTCCACACTCCAGCTTTTCTTCATGGGAGATCCTACTCTTTGCCTTTGGCTGAAGTCAGGGGCCTGGGCTGACCATGAACCATCAGGAGAATTCTGAGGACATATCTGCAGGATCCCCAGCCTTTACAGACCATCCCTTCAAATCCTATTATAAGGACACTGCATTATTTTTTAAAAAATTAATTGTTTGATTTGTTAATACTAATAAGTTCCAGAAGTTCTTGTAGGATTTTTTAAAAGGAAGAAGTAATGTGAAGAATTACTCATGTATTGTGTTCTGTCTTGAAAAAATAGTCCAGGCCCTATCTACTTATTCATATAATTAAAACTAGGTTAGTGAGGGAGATTAGAGACTTCCTAAGACCATCAAAGTTTTGAGCTCCAGAATTTTCCCACCCCTCTTTGCCCTCCTCTGTACTTCTTTAATTCAAATTTATGTATGTCATTATATCTGACTTATGCAGACCACAGTCTTGAACACGGGACCTTGTTTAGCAAAAGGGAGAAATCTTGGGAAAGAACATAAAATGGTTGAGAAGAAAGGGACCTTAGAGATTAACCAGGAAGTATAGAAAGTGATTGTATTAAATTGCCTGAATTTAAGCCATGACTCAGTAGCTGTGTCCATGTGGAGGAGTTCATCATCTAGCCACACCGCACCTCTCTGAAATGCAGCTTCCTCGCATGTGAAATGGGAATAATAGCATCTATTTTGTAAACTTATTCTGAATATTAAATAAAATTGTGCTGCAAAGTGTAAATACAATAAAAGTTATCAATACCATCATCATCATCATCTAGTCTAAAGTTCTGGGGTCTTTCTTGGAAGGGAAACTGGGGCACTGAGAAGTCTACCCATTTGCCCAGTAGCTCAGAGCTATAAGCAGAAAGGACCCCAGCTGAACCTTTGCTTAAGTGAATTCCATATATTATGTAACATACAGAAACTTACTACTCTCCTCTCCCATTTCTTCCCTCCGATGTTAAATTTTCCTCTTCCTTCAACTGAAAGAGAGCATATGTAGAAAAGTCTACTCCCAGTGCAGATCCATAAAGCTAGGTTGATCAAAAGAACAAGTCTGAGAAACAAAGCAGCCTCTTATGAGAACACAAAAGTCAGATTGAGGAAAAATTTGTGCGTTTTTCAGTTACCTCTGTGTCATTACCAACAAGATTCTAGCACAGTGGAGTGTATGGCACCTGATTCAGCAAGGACAGCGATGAGCCAGAGATGCAGGTATGTGCCATGATGTTCATATGTGCCAGAGAGAAAGAGAGATGTCTCTTCCATAGCAATGCTCTCTGACCGCTGGACATAAAATGTGCCAACTCCTCTCTACCAAGGGTGAAGAAGTTGGTTCCCATACTGAATTTTCTTCCTTCCTTTACTCCATTTACCATGAAAGTGAAAAATAGTTTTGGGTGGACACCACATGTGAATAGATCTAGGACACACCAAGAGAAGGGAAAGATAGCAGGTCATGCTCTAGAAGTGTTTTTGCATGGGAACAATTGAATGAGTTGAACTGAATTGATGTAGGTTCTGTGACCAATATATCCATAAATCAGTAAGTTTTGAAGTTCCTACTGTGTGCCTTGCTGTGTACAGAGCCCATATGGCGTGAGTTCTACAGAAGCTGGCAATGTAGTTGGAAAAGACGAAATACATGAAACATTTGGGGAGCAGTCCAAGAGAATAACATTGAGCTCCTTTATACATACACACCCGCACAGTTGATTCTTATTATTTGTGGCAGTTGTGTTCTATGAAGTCATTGCAGACATTGAATTAACAAAAACTGAACTTTGCTACTAGGGAAATACAGGATTTGGTTCCTGAAACCCTCTGGTCACAACATTTTGTCAGCTGCTCCACACATAACCTTGTTTTATATGTGTTTCTGTTTAAAGGCACTTGAATATATATTGCCGATTCATGAACTTTGAACTCACAGCCAAGAGCACCGTGAGTCATGCCTGGAGGAAAGCTTATCTAGTACATGTGTTTTCTCCATAAGGTACATCACAGCCTTCTTGAGCCAGAACACCAGCCAGCACTTTGGCACTCTTGTTTTGGGGCCATTTTAAACAGTGAAATCGAGACCACAATAATCACCAATATAAAAAAATTTAAAAAACACAAAAAGGCAAAAAGAAAAGAAACTGGGACTAAACAGCTGTAGAATAAAAGGACAGTTGTTTACAATGTGAGTGTTGAAACCAGGAGACAGCGCATTGCCTCGATTGACCACAGCTGGGAACGGGCACAAGGGTGACTCAGAATCCTTGCCTCTCTGGGCACATCTGTGAAAGTGCCAAGTACTCTTCACAAGTGGTGAGTTTGGGGTAACAAATGAGTATTAGTAGGCAAATTCACAAATACTGAGGACCCACTGTATCTCCAAATGTTATTTGGTATTATTGGAGGTTCTATGCTTCTGTATGTGCTGTGGTGAATGAGGGAAGGAAACAATCAGTGAAGGTTTGCTGGAATAAGGGAAAATTTCATGGGGGAGGAAAGATTCAAGTTGCACTTTTAATTTGTTTTTAATATTTATTTTTTAGAGAGAGAGGGAGAGAGAAAGGGAGGAGATAGCATTAGTAGGGCGGCGGTGGGGGGGGGGGGCGGTGGAGGTTGTGCAGAGAGAGACAGAGACCGGGAATTCAAAACAGGCTCCAGGCTGTGAGCTGTCAGCACAGAGCCTGATGAGGGGCTCGAACTCATGAACCATGACATCATGTCCTGAGCTGAAGTGGGAAGCTCAACCGACTGAGCCCCCCAGACGCCCCTGGAAATGCGCTTGTAAGGATAAGTAACATACATGCTTTTCAGAGAAGAGGGACCCCAACAAATGTGCAAAGATAGGAATGATTTTGTGTTGATGGGGATGTGAGGAGGCTGACCTGGAGGTCAAAGAATGTCCATCTCAAGGAGTAATGAGAGGTGAGCTTAGATGTGGCTGATGGACATTGATTTCTTTTGCCTTCCTTGTACCCATCCCCCCTCATCCTCACATTGCCTGAGTCTTCCTTTGGACACTTTTTGAGTTCCTCCCACTCCATCTGTATCATTTGCATGGAGCCAATACTTACCTCGTCCTCAAGGTGGACCGTGACACTGGGCTTGGCCAGTCAGGATGCTTCACCTCTTTGACCACAGGGACTGTAGTAAGGACTTGGCATTTCATCCACAGCCAGTGAGAGTCACCTCTGGAAGTGTTTTTCTGCTAAGACTGACAGTTGCAAAAAGATGAAGCTTGGAGCTTTTGGGGACTACCAGGAAGAGAGAATATGTCTGAAAATAAAACCAACACAGAGTGAAAAGAGGGACAGAGAGACAACAAAGAGACAGTGAGTGAGACTGGGTGTCAGTTTTTAAAAGTAGCTGGATCTCACCATGCCTAAAAGAAACTTGAGCCTTTTCAATTGTGTGAGCCAATTGAATCAGTGCATTTTTGTTTCTTCACATAGAGCTGGGTTACATCCAGAAGAGCAGGATAGTAAGTAGGTGTCCAAGTGAAGCAGTTTTGAATAAGGAACAGACACCTCCTCTAAATAGGTTAAGTATAAAAAAAAAATCTTGCTCTAAACCACAGAAACTCACATGGAATCCAAACACAAGAGGTTTAACAAGTCCTCGGAAAAACTGGAATTGCGAACTGAGAACTCTAGAATTAGGGTTATTCCCCTATGTATCGAAGGCTGCATGGCTTTGCTCATCTCTGTTTCTCTGGAACCCGGCTCCGTTCTCCTTTCTCTCTTTCTCTCCTTACAGATTTTGCTCATGGCTGGCCACAGTGACCTCGACTTTTTACACCATTCCCAGCGTCTTTGCCAGCCCAGTTTGTCACAAAACCAGTTCTAAAACCCCAAGAAGGGAACTTTATTGACTTGGTTCAACTTTTTTTGAAAGACTAGCCTATAGATTCTTTCCTCAGATTAGAAAGAACTCTGTTCAGGTCCAGCTGATATAAAGCGTCAGAGGTAAAGATTGTACTATGACAGTAACAGACATCTCTGATATGGATGAGGCTAGAACTGAAAAGGTTTCCAAGGTCAGATGGTTGCATTTGGGCTTGAGGCTGTGGCAGTAGGAGGCCAGAGATCTCAGAAGATAGCTCAACCATTACCTTCCTGTGAGGACCTCTAACTTCCTATTTTTGAACATGAGAAGATGGGGATTAAAAAAAGACATTTATATTGAGAAAATTATTTTATTTAAAAATATTTATCTTAAATATATGTTCATAATATATTATGAAATATATTAATATAATTAAATGTGTGTGTATATATATATATATAAATCCATACATGTATACACGCTCTATACCTATGCCTTTCCTCATATTTCACTCCCTTTGACTTGCTTTTCTTTTCTAAATTCCTATTAAGGTACATGTGCCTGTCTATCAATGTATCTATGCGATTATATATAAAGATGCATAGTCAGGCATTGGTTTGCAATTTTTGTGCATACAAGGATGGACATTTTGCAAGTTGATACACAGTGTATCCTTGATTGAGGGTAATATGTGTGTTTTTAAAAACCAGAATGTATTATGACCCTATTTCTTAAAACCCTTCAGTAGTTTTCCATTGTACCCTGCTTTTTCCATTCATGGCTCTCTAATCTAATAATTCTAATCTAATAAACACATATAATTATGTATTTATGCATTATTTACTGAAGACACTATTCTCAGTGCCAAGTGCAGTGTGGGCATGTAGGACCTGTTCAGTGCACATTTGTTGAATGTGGGACTGAGTGACTTTGTGTCTATGGATTGAAGGACCTTCCTGCAATAGCTCTTGAGTTCCTCCCAGAGGTTCTCTGTCCACACATCTTGGATAATGATTTTGAGGTATTCATAGATTCTAGGAACCCAGGTCTGTTTATTATCCACGACAGAGTCCCCATGCTTTAATTAGACGGATGCAACACACTGACTTTCTATTGAGTTTTCCAACAGATGCAACTATAGGTATTTTTCAGAACAACGGCCAGACCAGTAGACCTCTAGGCCTCATTTTGAATTTTTACGCTCTTTTGATGGTTATCATAGTCCCCTAGGTTGTTATTTAGTCAAATTATGTTCATTTTATCGCCCCTGCCTTTCCTCATATTTCACTCCCTTTGATTTGTTTTTCTTTTCTTTTCTAAATTCCCTTTGAGGCATCACATTACCCCTAATTGCCTGCAATGTTGCAAGTCTGGTCTCATTGCTGACACAGACACAGACTCTTAGCCATGGTATGGGATGCCCCTGTGCATGGCTGAAAATGTTGCTAGCTCAGAGAATTGCTTCACTGCAGTCCTTGCCTAACCTCCTGATGGCTCTTTACCATGAGCTCACGGTTTTGTTGTTTTCTCTATTGCTGCCATCCAGGAATCCCCTTCAAGTTAAATTCCGTCTTTAAGTTTATTCATCCCCAGATAGATCATCTGCATTTTTTCAGCCAGAGCCTCATTGTGTTACTTTTGACATCTATTACTAAGATTCACGTATAGCTTGGTATTGTGTGCCAGTCTTCAACTGCTGTTGGGAACACCTCCCAATTCAGTGTCATCTGCAGATGTGATTATCATGATAATAGTAATAAGATCTTCCTCTCTCTTTCTTGATTCTTAATAAAGTTAGGAAAGCTGTGTATCTTTGCAGACCGTACACTTCAGACTTCTTCTCACAGCTCTTGTCAGTATCTACTGTTTGCTGGGCTTGGTTTGGGGTCTGTTTTTATTTCCTGTGACAGTGCTGAAGGATACACCCAGACTTCTCTTTATTAAAGGGCTCTTCAGTTGCAATTTACCAAACCTAGGGGAAGCTTTCAGTCTTGGTTTCCTTCTCCTTTTTTTGGTTCCGTCCTCTCCACTTCCATCTCAGAGGTAAGGTATATATCCCCTGACCCCCTAAAGGAGATTGTAGAATGCTAATGGTTGAATGGATGAATGAGGCTCTCAGGCCCTAGGCTGCATACTGCCCTGAGGTTAGTGAACGCACCTTGGGAAGCCAACGAAGTGGTACTTCCCATTGGTCTGATAGAAGTTGTGGTGTTCTTTTTGGCAATTCAGTCAATTTCTGTGCCAGGCTGCCCTTCAAGGAAGGAGCTTCTGTCATCTTCCAGAACAAACCTTGCATTCTTGCTTTTAACTCAGCCCCTGCATGTATCCATTGCATGAAAGTCAAACCTTACATGTTGTAGTGCATTCCACTGTATGTGGCATTGGTGCCCTGCCTTATCGTTCTTGTCTCTTCCCTAGGACTCTGCTATGTAGTCACGCATAGGGTAGTATCAGGAAGGGTTGCCCCCTGCATTTCAGCTGTATTTATAGTACTTTTATTTCTTGCTTTTGGCCTTTGTTGTGTTATTCTCTGTATGTTTTTGAGTGTTTCAAATGTTTTATAAAAACTTACAAAAATCAAAGACCAGGATTTGCCCTTACGAGGACCACCCGTTTACCAGGGAAGACTTGCGTAGTATTAGCCATTAACAAATGACACGAAAGCACTACGGATGAGATGTGTCTGCAGTCCTGTGGCTCTGGAGACGGGTGAGCGACCTCGACCCAGTTGGAAGTGGTGGTGGCATTACCTGGGGTGGTGGGAAGGGAGTCACATAAGTAGAAAAAGCTCAGAAATTATCCTTAGGACCAGCCTTGAAGAGTGAGTGGAGTTCACCAGGCAGACAAAACAGTAAGGATATTTTAGGCAAAAGGTATAAACAGATAAAAATAGATAGTACCTTTGGAAAGCATAAGTGGCCCAGTAAGGCCAAAATGAGTGTATTTGGGAGGCTGGGAGACTTGGGCTAGTGATTAGTTTGGAAAGGAGAGTTTGGGAGAGATGAGGTCGCTCATGCCAGGCAAAGACATTTACATTTTACCCTGTAGGCCCAAGGGCTTTTAAACAGCAGAGTGATGTGACCAGATTTGCATTTTAGGAAAGCTGAGCTACAAGTTGAATATGGGGCAAGCCTGGAGGCAGAAGTAATGGGTCTTGAAGGATGGACATGTGGCATTGCTGGGAACAGCACACTAGGCACAGAGAACAGAAGAGCATCAGTACAAAGGAGGAGAATAGCATATGTTTGTATGAAATAAGTAGAGAATAAGCATTTTCCGCAAAATTCTTAAGCATGATCAAATTTGAAAGCTGCCAATCAAGTCTATGAATTCACAGCAACTCTGCACTGAAGCTTCTATGTTTCCTGTTGTACAGTATAAGGGTTGATAAGATTTTTTTTATTTGTGGAACTTCTTTGCTTTGTCATATTTGTTCTTGGTTTAAAGCCACACGTTGTTATTACCCATCCTTAAAGCATTGTCAATAGGGAACTACAGCAATTATAGCCCAAAATATTTAAAAAGAATTGTTGAATGACGAGGACTGAAGAGACTGGAAAGGGTCTTGAATGCCAGACCGGGAAATGTAAACTTTATTTACATGGTATTGAGGGATTCTTCCAGGTTTTTCAGAAGGGATGACACGCATTGAGTATAGCTTTAGGGAGATGTAAGTTCATGGTAGACGGAAGCAATCAGACAATGAAATCAGGGAGACCTGTTTTGTTTTGGTATAGCCTCTATAGATTGGATTTTTGACTTACCAAGTTCTCACTATGTCCACTTTACAAATGATATTGTTCTTTTGCCCATTTCACACATCTTCATCTCTTTCCATGCCATATTGCAAAAAGCCTCTGCAAAGTTTCAAATGTTAGATTCTGTTTTTCTGCAAGAAAATTCTCAAACAGTGATTCCAAGTGGTTTCTGAAACCTAGCTAATAGAATATTATGCCCATCTTCTTTTCCTCTTACTGTATGTATTTGTAAACAAAGGATAGAAATCTCTCTCAGGAAAAATTTGACAAGTCCTCTTCAGGTGTACGATTACAAAATAGACTCTTTGCCAGGATATGGAGCTTGAATTCCAGGTGCTTCTGTGAGGAATCAGTGATGACTACCAGTTTTGGAACTTGATTAACTGAATGCTGTTCATGCTATTTTATTAGGAAAACTGGTAGAGACCTACCATGGTAGGTGTGTGTGTGTGTGTGTGTGTGTGTGTGTGTGCGCGCGCGCACGTGCGTGTGTGCGTGCACTTGCGTTTGGTGGAGGAGAGAGGATTCTCTTTGGCAGTGTTAAATATAAGATGCCCGGTAGCCATGTAAGGAGAAAAACCAAGTTAGAAATGTGTGTGTGTATACAGATATATTTATATGTATGTGTGTGTGTATATACATATATATGTATATATATACATCTGTATCTTTGGCTATTTAAGGGTGTTGACCTGGAAGATATATTTAGGAGTAATCAACATAGAAATTTTTGTGTTGTTATTGTTAAATCCACAGGCCTGATTAGATCACCTAGTATATTAGTCAGGGTATGCTAGGCTCTGCTGCAGAAACAAACACACCTTGGAAATCTTAGTGATTCGACAGAGTAAGGTTTAGTTTTTCTTCAAGTCAGATGGAAATTTCCTGGGCAGGTGACTCTCCTATAAGCAAGGACTTCAGGAATATAGCTTCTTCCACTATGGGACTCTGCTAGCATAAGTACCAGTGTCTACCTAGATATATGTATTTGTTTTCTATTTGTCCTTCTGTTTTTGTGATTATTAAAAAAGATTAATAAAAATTTATTTAAATTCAATTTCAGAATTCATAGAAAGCTAATAAACTATAACAGAGCCCTCATTTTGAAAAGTATGTATTTTGGCAATTAAAAAAAAAAAAAGCCAGTCTCTTAAAAGTAGATAAATTTAGACTCCAGTTAATTAGATACATGGGAAATTTTGGTCTGTTTTGTTTTTACATGAATAATCCTTTCAGGGCATTTGTTATCTTGCCTAAGGAATGATTCATAGTGCTTGATAATTTGGTTAATTTAACTTTGATGTTGGAGGAGCCCAAACGGATTCATGCCACTATCTAGACAGCTGCTGCTCCATTGCATTGATATTTTAAGAAAGTTGACCCTCAGTGCAGGAAATAGTCTCATCAGTGAACCCCCACTCAACATAGGACATAAGTCTCAGGGGGCTGGAAATAAGCCACATGCTCTCTGGAGGGGCTTTTCTAATCCATTGGCCCTAAAAGATAACTCTGTATTTAGTATTCTGTCAAGAGACTACAGAGGTGCTGTATTCATGTATCATGACTGAGAATGGTTTAAAACTAAGTGCCATCAAGCCTGCTTTTGTTCCATGTATGAGAAAGAGATTTATAACAAAAAGCATAAATAAGAGACAAAGGAATTCTGAAATTTCTTTTTTCTTCTGCCTGCCTTTCCCTGTTCAGTGATAGAACAATTTATGAATCTGACAAATCCTCCCCTAGATAATGGTAAGAGTAACATAGTGTTCAGCTGAGTAATCCCGGGCCACTAAAGTTTATTGGACTGTGGAGCCACAGCAGCAGGATTGACGCAATAATCAAATGACATGCTTGATTTGGGCTCCCCCTGTCTCTTTCTCCCCACCCGCTCCCCCATTTCCCAACCCCCCTCCCTTTTTCCTGCCTGCGCCTAAGGAAAACTAAATACAGGGAATTTGAAATCAAATAGGTTGGCAAGGGTAGATTTCCAATTTCCACAAGCAACATTCACTCAGAAAGTATGAGAAGTCTGTGCCAAAAGGTTAAATGAAAAGAAGGAACGTGGTTGTAAACACGTTCCGACTGAATTTTTGGTTTGGATTCGAGTAACCTAAGAGCAGGAAGAGAAGCCTATTCTGACAGCCTCACTCTTCGGCCAACACTGAATTGTTGGGACACCAGAGACATCATCAAAGGATGTCAATAACATGAGTTAAACTAGTGTTGATTGTTCAGAATTGGCAAGAAGACAGAAATTTAGGCACTAAAAAGAAACTCAGCTGTGCTTTGAAAACTGTGGACTGCATGTAAAAGCAAAGTTTTTTTAGAAGTCGCTTAATCCAGTACTTCAAAATGGCAGCTGCAGGCTGCATCTGGCTGTACGTTTACTTAGTTTAGTCCTCACGGACAATTTCGTAAAGTTGAATTTTAATGCCGTCAGGGTGGATTTGCATAGTCCGGTCCACCAAGGGGATTCACCTCTTTCTGTTCTGCCTCTTCTACATATACGTACCTTACCCCCTGGCTCCTGAGGGAGTTTGTGGTTGAGTCATGAATCCGTCTCTTGCTCTAGTAGGACCAAGGAATGACTTCCAGTTGAAAAGAAGTGGGAATCTTACACTAGCCTCTTCATTCTTTGCTCTTAAGAGGATGGAATTCAGTTGAAATGGCTAAATGTTACCATTGTTCAGGGGAAGAAGTTAACATATTTTGAGAACACCACTAGGAATGACACCCAGCCCAGGAGACCTCAAGCTTTTTCAAGACAGTGAAAGAAAAAGGTCTCTCAAATATCAAGAAACATACTTTATAACCAGAATAGTCTGTGATGAATGGGGTAATAATATTCCACCCAGCCTATAAAGAAAAGTGGTATGGACATTATTGCTTTTTTGGACACTGGAGCAACTGTATCACTCATTTCTGAGAGGTTGTCAAAAAAAATTGAAGGGTTTAAATATATGACCTTTTACAGGAATTACTTCAACAATAGCTTATTCTACTGAGTCCACTGAAGTTGCGGTTTGCAACAATGAATTTCCTGTTGCGAGATGCAAATTGTGGGCTAATTGCAGGATTTAATCCAATCTGTTTAGGGCAGTACTTGAAAGATCGGTTCTTGCGACACTCTTTTATTGGTTGATACCAAATACATTCTGTCACAGAGGAGAAATCACAGAAGAAAACTGAACAAAGAGAAATGGTAATACTCAGAATGCAAAAGTGGTCAGAAATAGGGACTGATCTTGAGGCACAGGGATTTTACTTTGTGAATCAAGGTGGTAATGAAACAACAGAGCCATCTGGATTGATGCAGAACACTGAGCCCTCCGAAAAACAGGGCACAATATATAGATGCCAACCACGTATGTATAATATAGCAAAATAAGAAAAATGAATGTACGTTTCTTCTTTGGTTAGTCACTCTCATATGAGACACCATGCCATTATACCTGCCTAGACCATGCACAGGATCTAGTCTGAATGACAGCATTTCAGAGATACCAGGGTGAGGTAGGAGAGAATGTTTATTGAAATAGATAATTGAAAGCCCCATTTCTAGCCTGTCAGTGTTGCCAGCTGAATAATTGAGTCTGAAGCCCTGAGTAAACTCCATCTATAGATGAGCTGTTCAGATTAAATAGTGTCACGTGTCATCATGGACAACTCCCTGGATCTTCTCTGTCAAACACCATATGTGCACACCAGAAACATATCCAAAGGCGACTGGCAAACGTCTTTAGATAATGAGTACAAATTAATAACTAGTTTTGTACATCACAAGAGATCATGCCATTTTAATGTTATGCCCTTTGGCTGAACAAATAGGACAAAGATCTTTTAGATACTAATGAATAGTGTCTTAGAAGGATTAATTTGCCCAACTTTTTGCTGAGTTGACATCGCAGGCAACATGGCTTGATTTGTTGAGTCTGTGGGACTCTGGTTGGCTCTGTGGGACTACAGAAAAGAGAGAGTTTGAGCTTGAAGCTTTAAAACTATTATCTAAGAGGGATGTCATTCTGGATTCTCAACGAAGCCGCTTGTCATTGAGTCACCATGTACAGTTGTACAGGCTGCACCCTCATTCATATCAGTGTAATATACATGAATGGTGCCCCCTGGAGTTGGCTGTGCATAGCCAGGGGAACTGTTTGCAGTGGCTCTAAAAGCTTCTTACGATTGCTCAGCATTACTTTCTAATGACATTGTGTAGTAAGAGTGTGATACTCCATTGAATTAACGAGAATTTGGTTGTAAGGATTTATAGTCATTCTGATTAAGAATATAATGGCTCTTGTTTTTTGTCATATATGGGAGGTATAATTATGTTTTCTAATAAAAATCAGATCAAAGTTTTTAGCTATTAGACTTCCATATGCTAAAAGTGTAGATAATTGCCATTATTGGCTACAGAACAGGGAAATGGGCATTCTCTTAAATTCTTATAAATTAGTATAGCTTTTTAATTTTTAGGGAAATTTGGAAATAGCTGTTATATAAAAAAATGTGTGTCTGCTCTGACCAATGAATCTCTTTAGGACACGAACAGAAATGCTTTCACAACGGTACGGTATATGTATGAGTATTGTCTACTGGAGTTTGTAATGACAAAGACAGACATTCAGACAGTCAGATGTCTTCCAAAGTAAGAATTTGATTACATCAACAGTGGGCTGTCTGTCTTTGCAGCGGACTGCTATGAAATGGTCCAAGAGTGAAGTAGATCCACTGACTGCCTGTACAATGTCCAACATTTGCAGGCATGAGCAGCAACCATGTCTGTTTATAAGACCTGACCTAAAAGAGACCCGAGATAAATCATTACATGGAAAAAAGCAAGTTGTAGTACAGTATTTAGAGTATGATCCCATTTATATAAAAATTAAGTAAATAAAAATGACACACACACACATATGGAAACAATTCAGTATGAATAAACACTGAATTGTTGCCTGGGATTATCTCGGGAGGATGAGATTTTAAAGGACTCTTGTTTCCTATGACATGGACTTCTGTACCTCAAAAAAATTGGCGATGACCAAAAAAGCCTCTTTAAAACTTTGTCGTTAGAAAAAAATAAGCCTGCCATCTTCTGAATGGGAGTGCATTTAGTCACATTTACAATAATGAATTCTCATGATAAGGTGTATCCCCCAAGACAAGGAGAGACTGGGTGCTGAGCCCAGCTCAGCGCTGATTCCTGGCTCTGTAGAAGGAAAGAAACCTGACTCTTCCCCAATAATGGTGACCACAATCTTCTACAGTGGTTACTTGCTCTGTGTGCTTCAATCCAAATTTTGACAACATGCTGCTATGTCTATAAAACTGACATTTCAGATAAATAGTCACAAAACGGGTTGACCGCTTTGACTTCCACTCCTCCAGGAAGTCCTTGTAGTTTTTGTGTATCACTGAGGGATCAAAATGGCTCAATATGAAGTATGTTTCCTTGGCCTAGTAGAAGACCAGAACCCATCCACTTGTCAAGTGCTGTTAGTGGTAGAAGGGTTCCTAACCGTTTCGGTGGGAGGCACTTGTGAGAATCTCATGGAGGCTATGGAAACAATAACCAGTCTACCTACATACTTGCTTCAAACATCATTTTGTACATAACTTGGGGGCCCTCTGCCCTTTTAGAGACAGTCCATTAAGGTACTATTTTTTAATTAATTTATTTAAATTCAAGTTAGTTAACATAGAGTATAGCATTGGTTTCAGGAGTAGAACCCAGTGATTCATCGCTTATATGTAACACCCAGTGCTCATCCCATCAAGTACCCTCCTTAATGTCCAACACCCATTTAGCCCACTCCTCCCACCCATCTCCCTTCCAGCAACACTCAGTTTGTTCTCTTTATTTAAGTGTCTGTTATGGGTGGCATTCTCCTCTGTTTTTACCTTATTTTTCCTTTCCTTACTCTATGTTCATCTGTTGTGTTTCTTAAATCCCACATATGAATGAAATCATATGTTTGTCTTTTCTTTAACTGACTTATTTTGCTTAGCATAACACACTGTACCTCCATCCATGTTGTTGAAAATGGCAGGATTTCATTCCTTTTGATCATCGACTACTACTCCAATGTGTATATACACCATCTCTTCTTTATCCATTCATCAGTCAATGGATATTTGGGCTCTTTCCATACTTGGGCTATTGTTGATAGTGCTCCTATAAACATAGTGGTGCATGTGCCCCTTTGAATCAGCATTTTTGTATCCTTTGGATAAATACCTAGTAGTGCAATTGCTGGTTAGTATCCAAAATCTGTAAAGAACTTATCAAGCCCAACACCCAAAAAACAAAGAATCCAGTGAAGAAATGGGCAGAAGACATGAATAGACAGTTTTCCAAAGAAGACATCCAGATGGCTAACAGACACATGAAAGATACTCAACATCACTCGTCATCCTCCGATGATGTGGCAAATCAAAGCCACCATGAGATACCACCTCATACCAGTCAGAATGGCTAAAATTAACTCAGGAAACAACAGATGTTGGTGAGCATGCAGAGAAAGGGGAAGCCTCTTGCCCTGCTGGTGAGGATGCAAGCTGGTGCAGCCACTCTGGAAAACAATTAGGAGGTTCCTCACAAAATTAAAAATAGAACTCCCCTATGACCCCATTTAAACATGATAAAAATAGACTGGATAAAATATGTTGGCGAGTAATATATGTCTGTGTTCATTTGCACATTTAAAAGTGGCAGTAACTTCAGTGGCCTGATGGCTCTAGGGAGGTAGCCTTCTTCAGAGATCTGAATAATGAAATATTCCAGGTTTATGCTTTGGAAATTTGAGTTGGTTATGGGCTGATGATCTCAATATTGGTGATGCATACTTGCTAAATGGGGACCCACTTAATCTCAGCACCAAGAGTTTCTGGATTTCTCCTGGTTTGTTTTCATTTTGTGGACACTGGAGACTTCATAAATGGTTAAGTTTTCCCTCTTTGGCTTTGTTGCTACAAAGTCTTAGAACCAAACTGGTGGTCCATTGGGAACAAGTACATAAGACTCAGTGCTATTTTGCATTTATCTGTTTCTGGGGCCAGCTTATACTCCTTATGATTCCCTGTATTCCCCCTTCCCTCCCAGTTTCTCACTTGGGTTGCCTTGTGTTGTTTTGCATGGTAAAATATGCAATAAATACAGGATATAAATATAGAGAGATAAGCAAATGTGGTAGTCCTAGAAATGACGGCATTTTGTCTCCTGCATGAAGCTCAAGACTCCAGGTTTTCCAGTGCTCGTGGAGCATCCAAGGCAATTGTTAGAAACAAAGCTGCCTGCTGCCCAAATAAAGCTGCTTCAAATTTGTAGTGATGCCGCTCAGAGCATCTGCACAGTTTCTTCCGCTTCTTCCACCCATGTCATAAACACACATGAGAGGAGAGAGCGATGGAGACTCTATTTGTGGAAGAAGTTATAGACCCGACTTGGGGCCATGGAGGAAGAAGGGCTTCCGGAGCAACGTGGACTTCCAGGATCCAGAAACTCCAGAGAACTCAAGTCCCACTCTTTCCCTAATTGTCACTATGATAAGAGTATCATCCTAATTTGACACGTGAAGTGGATACTTTATAAAGGTGGTGCTTCTGCACATGGTTACTTCTTAAATAAACTGATGAGGAGGTGTCCTGTTTTTGCCCTTTTATGCCGTACCTACAAGAGCATTTCAGAAACAAGTACAATGGAAACTGTCTTAAGTTTTTTACTTAAAAAATTAAGTTTATAACCTTAATCACTTAATTTATGGGGGAAAAAAAGGTTCATTGTCCTAATCACTGTAGGACATACCTCATCACACGTGGCTACTATGGCCATGTTAATCCTCAACATGAACATGAGTAACCAAGGTGACCTGAGGATGTCCTTTCAGGAAAAGCCTCTTTCTTCCTGGTGATATGGCTTTTTGACCCCCGTGTATTCCATGAGGGACATGATTGAAAGCAGGGGTTGCTTTCTTTAATAATTTACTGTGGTCTGAGAATCTGGGATTTGGTGGTTCTTTGTTCATTAAGTACCATTTCATTAGATCTCAGCTCAGAGAAACCCAACAGAAACACGTCATTTAATCTCTCAAATAAAGTAGCCTTTTAAGTATTTTGCATTTATGTTTTGCTTTTTTGGAAGGCATTCGAAGCACAATAAAATGACTGCCACTTTATTGTGGATAGCATCTTGCTGAAGGAAGTGAGTGGCAATTTTTTTTTTTAATGATTTGGGAAGTTAAGGCCCAAAGGCAGAGACAGAACAATTGTCAGCAGTGTATCTGGGCTAGAATAGAACTTTCCCATCTGATTTTCATAGCGCTGGGAAACAGCTCCCACTCAAGGATCAGAAGTCCAGGTTAAGGGATATTCATTTTTAATAGGGAGACTCTCAACCTTTAGAGACCAGACTTCCCAGCCTGCCCAGCGAATACTCAGGCACTTCAGTGTGTATTTGATAGTAGTTAGCAATACAAAGCAAGCCCAGTGTCCAAGGAATGTGCAGAGGAATGTTAAATCTAGGAGCGACCATAACCTGATTTTCTAGATTTCCATGAGTTTAAAGTCTCAGCCACAATATTACATTATCAAGTTATTTGCATTTGAAATATAATACCTAGCGGGTTGACATTTAATTAAATTACTGTGCTACCTCCAGGCTGCAAGGAAGTTGGATGGCCTGTTGTGTGGATGGGGCCATAGTACCTTTCTACCCTTTCTGAAAGACAAGGGACCGGGAGGAGGAAACTTCGCTTGTCCCCAAGTGCACCAGGGCCAAGTGCACTTGGTTGGTTTGCACTTAACAGGATGAAGTGGAAAGCAGACAAGCAAGACCTTAGGGAGCATGCACAGCACTGCATTTTTTCATACATGGGGGCTCCAGTGGAAGAGAAGTGGCAAGTGAGAATCCTTTGCCCTTATCATAGCCACAGTCCAGCCTAGACCATCATTTTCCCCAGTGAGGAAGAAAAGTGGTTCTTCACTCTTCAGAGTCCCCATGGCTTAAGATAACTGTATAACTGTAGACCTCTTTGTCTCTAACTCTTGAGAATCCATGGTCATCATTAGAAGAGCTCACCAAGAACCCCACTGATCAGAACTCCTGCCTTCCGTGCTCCTAAGCCCCATTCATTGACCAGGTGTAGGGCAGGAACTACAAGTGTTAGCACAGGGCTGTGGCTCCCATATCTCCCACAGCATGTATTCTCAGGGGACGCTTTGCAGTGTCTAGGGATGTTTTCATTTATTATGATTGTAGAGGTGCTCCTGGCATCTACTGGGTGGAGGCCCAGGATGCTGCTAAATTACCTACAATGCACAGGACAGCTCGTTACAGCAAAGAGTCAGCCAACTCAATGAGTAAATGTAGTGAAGTTGAGAAACCCTGTTCCAATAGAAGACGAAATCACGAAAGAGTAGATTCCCGCTACTGAGGTGCCTGTCAAGAGAGAAAATAATCTATTAAATGCACCGCCACGGTGTGTGAGTCAGGATCCAAGCAGGAAAGCAGAAACCACTTTGGTGTTGAAAGGGGAGCAAATTCAATGCCGAGAGTCAGATGTACTGGTGTTGGAGAGGCTGGAGCGCAGCGAGTATAGCGAGGCCAGTCACAAATTAGCAACAGCAGCAAGCCACTGACATTCCTTGGTCAGAGGACAGAAGGTGGACAACGGCGTTGCTGTTGAGGAATTCTTGTAGTCAGAACCCCAGCAGTCCTGTCTGGTGGGAGCCAGAGCCACACAGATGAGGAAGCTTCTGGGGCTGCAGCCGGAGGAAGAGGGAGAGAAATCCTCAGATTGTCCTGTCTCCCCATCTTTGAATCCTTCACCAGTACCCCCCCCATCCACTGAGTCCCTGCAGCATGTCCGCCTGGGAAACACAGCAGCAGGGAGAAGGATAAGTAACTGAGTGCAAATAGGCGCAAACCGGTTCATGTGAAGTCTTAGAACCCCATGAGTCTTCCAGAGCACGGGAACCAATGGAACGTTGGTACCCTTGAGCAGTCATTTCAAGAGTTCTGCCTTGCAGCTGGCGCTTTTCTAGCCTGTGGAGTCTTTTCTTGTGCCTCGTAACTCTAGGCTTAAACTAATAAAAAGATGCCCTTAAGAAAGAGTAGGCAGACCCAACAGTTTCTTTTTAACGCAGGCTTAGAAGTAGCAAACTTCTTGTTTGCGTGCCCCCCAACATGATGGAGGGTTTGTGTCTCTACACAGACAGCAAGGTTCGATGGAAACCCATGTGAACACACAGAGCACACGTTGTTAATTTTACTGTGTCTGTGGCTAACTCCATCCTTCATTGTCAGGCTTTGGCTCATTTTGGTGGTAGTGATCTTGCTTCTTGCTTCAACTCAGATGTACCCTCTCCATGGGTCCTGCCCCTCTCTTAGCTGGAGTCAGACTGAAAGGGGGAGGTTGTTGGAGAGCCAGGGAACCTGCAGTGAAGGTTTTTATTTTTCCTTACAGTTGCAATTTTAAGAATCTAGACAAAGCAAAGGGAATTAATTTATTTGTTTTCTATTTGAACTGCCCAACAGGTCCCCAAACTCACGGGGATAAAAGTGATAGATTTTTAAGTGTCTTCTTTAAGAAAGTTCTGTAGTTGCTTAATTATTTCGCCCCACTTTTGATTATCTGCACTAATGGAGATGTGGAGGACACAAATCAATAAAATCCCCTGATAATCTAAAAAATCTCAATGTTGCCATTAGTTTTGACCTCCTCCCCCACCAAACCTTTTATCGGAGCTACTAAAAAGTGCCTCTGCACCCCCTGGGCTCTCAATATATTCAACTTGTTGACAGGCTGACTGATAAAATTGTCTGATTTGAGTTTTATCTCTTTTTCTCTTCTCCTGCCCACTCTCTGGGGGAGGTGCTAATGAGCAGCCCAAGAACAAAACCACAGGAAAAAGAGACTGCAGAAAAGCCAGGGTGACACACAAAATGATTAAATAGCTCCCGTATCCCTGAAACTTTACTATATAATGTCAGCTTTGTGGGATTTTTTTTCTTTTTTCCTGAAGTAAATTGAAATAACTCAAATGGCCCAAGTGTATGGGGTCTTCACAGACCCTTGCTTTGAAGCTTTGAATAGCTTTTGTATGGTATCCATTTTCTGGGGAAAGATTTTTAATTGCTAATTTTTATAAATGGCGTTCATATTATGCTGGAAAAAGGCCAGGCATCTTCTTAAACGACTTCAGGGCAGCTGAGAATTGGGATGGCGGTGTTTATCTTAATGTCTGCAAAGAAGAAAACAAACAAACAAACTTGGTTTTCTTGTTTTGTATTTGCCAAACGTATTTGTCCATTATCCAAAATGGACTCACAGATACCATAGAGAAAGACCAGAACGTGACAGGCCCTTACCCATCCTGCTGCCCCAGCCCACTCTTGCTTGCATCCTCCAGGCTCGGGGGATCTGGCACAACTGACAATGAAGAAAGCATATGTTAACATGAACATGCAATCTCTTAGAAGTCCCAAATCCCTTTCTTCTTTAAGTTACTAAGTTTACTAAAGATGACCACCTGTCTTCCCATTGTGCCAGAATGCACCCCTAAACAAATTCGAATGGCTGATAATGGTTACAAAGGTGGGGTGAGATGAAAGGTTCCTATAGGGAGCGGAGATGATGGGATCCCTGCATCGGGGTCAGTGGCCCTTTCCTTTGGACTTTACTTTTCACAGGGGAGTGAAGTTTGCTCTTTCCAAAGGAAAAAAGCACTGCATTTTCTTGTTTTTCTTCTCTGTATTTCCTTCAGTCATTTTATTTCAGTTTGCTACATATCATTTGAAAGCAATTTCATAAACATCAAAGTGGCTATGAAATTCAGTGTTTGTATCTGGCAGGTGGTTTATAAAATCAAGCCAAGGAACCACCTGGGTTTGAAGAATTGGGATGATGTGTCAAGGTACAGTCAGAGAAACAGAACCATCTCGACTGCTTAGAATAAAGGATTTGTTACAAGGTTTAAACCTTACACATTGTGGGAGCTGGTAGATTGATCCAGGCAGGCTGTTGCTTTGGTGCCCAGCTCTGGAACTAGAATTGGCATTGGTCAGTCAGACCAGCAGTGGTCAAGAAAAGCTTGAAATGGCTAAGAGTGAGGCTGAACTAGAAACTCATGAGGACAACTGAATCCAGTAGCAGCAACTGGAGTCCCCATCTATCTTTGACCACTTATAATCTCAGTGCTGTCAGTGACTGCAAAGAGAAGATGGTACTCTTCCCCAAGGAGCTGCATGGGAACCTCGCCAAGGACTGAGAAGTTGAAGCAGCCGAAGCTGGAGAAACTGTGGATCCAAGGGCTGTAGCATGTCAGTGGGCTATGCCAGCAGGTCCCGAACAACGCATATGAGCTGTCACTGTACCTGGTGCCCAGTCACATGCACCGGTCTTGAGAGCATTAAAACAAGTCTGCTGCTTCTCTTCTGCCTTCCAAAACTTGCACAAAATGTCACTTGCGGGCACTGCTGACTCTAACCGTGCAGGAAGGGAATGCTGGGAATCAACCATAGTTCTTGCTTATATTGGCATTGCACAAAGTCACACCATGACATGGCTCAACAAGGAGTGTCTGTGCGCTCACAGATCTGTAATGGAGATCTCACACTTCGGAGAAACCTTACTTCTTGGTGAATAGCAAGGTGTCACGGTTTGATGATGTCACTCAAACATATGTTGACCATATATAATTTGTAAGAGGGAATGAGAGAGCTGTAGTTGGCATACTTACTTGCTGATTGATCAAAAGGTGTTTTCTTGTAACTGTATTATTCCACTTAGGTGAGGTATATGACGAGTCACATTCATAGAGACAAAAAGCAGAGTAGTGGTTGCCAGGGGCCAGAGGCAGGGGGAAAATGAGAACTTATTGTTTAATGGGTACAGAGTTTCATTCTTGTAAGAAGAAAAATGTTAAGTAGATGGATAGTGGTGATGGCACAACCATGTGAATGTGCTCAATGTTATTGAGCTATACACTTAAAAATGACTAAAATGATCAATTGTATATATATTTTAAAAAATAACTTTAAAGATATTTTATTGTTTGGTGGGCTTACAAATGGTTCTATTCAAAAAATATTTTTAAAAATATAGTTCCTCTTAAAATATTAAAATAACATATCAGTGTATATTATAAGAAAATAAAACACTTTTTTATATTATGTGGACATTAAAAACAATGTATGCAAAGTAATTATTCTTAGTACATTTTCCCTACTTTTGTAAGTTCTTGAAGCCATGTTTCTAATAAAGTATCACTAGTATTCTGAAGAATATACTCTTTTTATTGTTATCATTACTTTTAAATTTTTTCATAAAATTGCCTGCAACTTTCAAAGTTGCATTTTTGGTTTGAAACTATTTACACTATTTAATTTACTCTGATACTCTTAAGCAAATAATTACTCTCTCTATAAATACTCAAGTATCTGATGAGCTCAGGGAAAAATTCTATTAAGTGGATTACATCTCAATTCTTCTTCTTCTCCTTCTGTCTCCTCCTCCTCCTCCTCCTCCTCCTCCTCCTCCTCCTCCTCCTTCTTCTCCTCTTCCTTCTTCTTCTTTGTCTCCCCCTTCGTAATGAAGTGTGTAAATATTTCAGACCTAATATCTTCATGGGTACTATCTTACTGCTTTAATTCGGGGAAACTTCTTGTGATGAAAAGCTTGTAAGACAAAACTCGTAATCATCTGTCTTTTTGTAAATCTTTTGAATGTTTTGCCAAGTTAAGCTGCTTAAAAATCCTAAAAATTTTTTTAATGTTTACTTATTTATTTTTGAAAGAGAGAGAGAGAGAGACAGAGCACGAGCAGGGGAGGAGCAGAGAGAGAGGGAGACACAGAATCTGAAACCAGCTCCAGGCTTGGAGCAGTCAGCACAGAGTCCGACGCGGGGCTTGAACTCACAAACTGTGAGATCATGACCTGAGCTGAAGCCAGACGCTCAACCGACTGAGACACCCAGGCACCCCAAATTGCTTAAAAATCCTAAGTTTTCTCAATTTCACTTTATCCAGTAAAGACATGAATTTATATAATTTTTAAAGAACAGATGCATCCAAATATTCTTTGTACAGTTTGAGATAGTCTAAAGGCTATTTATAGAATTTCAAAGTAAAATCTTTTGTATCATATGTGCTCTCATAATTTAATATGTTTAAATTTCCTTCTTGCTTTTTGGGGGATACATTTCAATGTATTCTTACATACAAATTTTGCTCCCAATTATTGTGATTTTTCTGAATTCTTCAGGCTGTAGTCTTTTGGTGTTCATCTATTGAACACTTAATTAAAGCCCTCTAACTGATTTTTAATAAAATGCAAAAAAATATAGAGGACTCACTTATTTATAAAATTCATACCACTGTAAAACAGGTTGATTTATAAAGTAGTTCTTCAAAGGTTGAGATCTAAAACCCACTGATAAAAAAAATTAATGATGAGTAGCACAGAAAGAAAAATACAGTCATGGTCAGAATTTCTTTAAAAAATGAATTTTTTATCAGCTGAGTCATAAAATCTTTCTGCCTCAATTAATTTAATTTTGAGTATATAAAATATAAATTTTAACATCTATTTCAATTGAAACCTAAAGTAAATAAAATTAAGAGAAAATGACATTTGATCTAAATGAAAAGTCATGGTTGATAAAGTGGTACACTATCAAACCTTCTAGAGCTTTACATATTAAGTAATTATCTTTTGGTATTATCTTCTCAGAATAACTAACTTTTTAAGTGGAACATAATATTTGTTTAGCAGATTGTATCTTTAGCTTTTTTTGTACTCAGTGGTATCACTATGATATCTCCACAGTAGATGGTCAATGTCAACATACGTTTTGTGCTAGTTATAAGCTTTCATCAACTTTTTTAAGGAGTAGAAATTCATAACTGAAATTTCCTTTCAACATCTCTTTTTGCCATTTTGGGCTCATTGCTGGCTGAAGAGTTCATTGCAATATATAAAGCATTATTGGATATTAAATAAATAGTCGTAGGTTCTCACCCTACATGGAGGCACAGAGCCCAATAGAAAGAGTACACAGATTATTCTCTATGACCCATGACAGGACTGCTATAATTTTCCACTTCTGATGATTCTTCCAACCTTGTGCATCTTCTAGGCATGGGCCATGGCACACAAGAAGCCAGCAAGAGCAGTGGTGACAAATATCTTTCTCACTACCACTGTCAACCAGAGGAGTTAGATTTCCCTAAGTGCTTACTTTATCCACAAATCCCCTGCAAGCTGTCCTTGAAAAAGAAGTATGAATTGAGTCTTAAGATAGACATGGGTTAACAGTAGTCCTCTTTCAGATTTAACCATGTGCTAATGTGAGAATTCTGTTACTACACATGAATTGCATCCACAAGTAAACAATACCATGGCAGAAGCTAGAATTACAAAGTGCAGGTCTACTAGATCTGTCCTGGATTGATACATGATTAATGAGAGAAAAATCCAAGACAAATGCTCAGGTAAATGAGACACCAGGACAACAGGAACACCCTGGGGTGGGCCTGGGCTTATCAGAACCTTTCACCCTACTGAAAGGCAAATTTTGTTGTGGTTGTTGATTCGTATGTTGATTTCACTGCTAGTTTAAAGAACTTGAAGTAGGTTATTTTCAACTCTGATCTTCCTTTGTTGGCAAGCAGGTGATTCCTAAGAACTCATTAGGCCTTGATGAAACCTTCAGAAGGTAGCACTTTGCAACATCGTTTTCTTAGCAACCAAGCCTGGGTGTTAATGATGAGTAAATATTGAAATTCTGAGTCCGCCTTCCTTGCCATTCTTAAGAGAGTTGATCCCTTTTGGTTTGATATTATCAAATTTGAGATTATTTAGGTTATTACTGAGTCTAGAAAGCTGTACACATTTTTCACACTCATCTAATTGATGGAAATGGTTATTAAATGGAAATAGTTTCATTCAGAGTTAGAATAATTTCTAAAATTACAGTGGTTGCTGCAGATTAAAAAAACAAAACAAAACAGGAAATCCTGCAACTCCAAGTAGGGATCACATATTTAACAAAGCATCAGGCGTTTGAAACAGAAAAATGGTTTTATTCTGTGAGTCTGTATATCAGATGGTTCTTTGCTCAGAATATGTCCAATTCTGTCTAGTGCATCTTTCCAAAATATGTATCTTTAACCCTTCAGTCCCCCTATAAAGAATGGCTTTTCTCTTGCACTTTAAGCCCAAATGACTCCTGCTTCCAGGAATATGTTTGGGTTTTTAAAAAATCTTGTTTGCCTTTATTTTGAACATAATGCCCCATTTGCTTTTTCTTATTGTAGCCTGTCTCTCCTTATTTCAGAAACTTTCCTTGAGGAGTTTGGAATAGCTTTTTTCCCCTCTGAACATCACTGGTTTATGTGTATGAGCTGTTATAAAGTGCAGTGATTGCTTAAAACGCTATAGTTACTTTAAAAAGATGACTTTGATTGTGTGTTTTTTGTTCCCATCACAATAACACTTTGCAGGTGATTATTAAATTAGAGATTTTCTTTGTTTTTCTAACAAGAAAAAACCTTTTTTATGTCAGCGCCAATTATGAGTGGTAATTTTTCACATTTTACAAAAGATTTTTCTGTCCTACCTCCACGCCCCTCCCCCAGATAAAGAAGGGCTTTGACATTCTATGACAGGGAGGGTTTTTTGCATACACAGTGCTTTTGACTTTTCTTTTTAAAAAATCTGTTGACTCTATTGAAATGTGACAGGACAATATTTAACCTGAATAGAGGCATGTTGACTCCTCTTATTAAAACTGACAGTTAAGGACGTTTCTCTCTTTATTCCTTCTGATACACGCAGACAAGTCTTCACTGCTAACTAGTATACAAAATCAAAAACAAAAAAATACGGAGCGAAGAGATGACTACCTTATAAACAATATATGAATGACAATCGCAAGTTTAATCTAGCAAAGAAACCTTTTTTTATCCTTTAAGAAAATTAAAGCCCTTTCAAATTAGCTTGATATATGAAGACAGACTGACATCATTAATTTTCAAGTATTCACTCTTTTACTCTGGCTGCCTTTCCTCTCAAAGATATGGAGTTCTCCGCTAAGCCCTGGACAGGGCCACAGCGACATCTATGGAGAGAGTCCAAGGCCTTACTTGAGTCTTTCATAGAGCTTGAAACCCTGCATCTTGTTCCTTGGAACTCATCCATCTATTTTATCTCTCATGGGACAAAAATGGTGGCCATGATGTTTGTCCCTGAGCTCCCTACTGATGCTTGGTCTCTCTAACAAAAAAAAAAAAAAAAAAAAAAAAAAAATGTCTGGAAATATCAAGCTTTCGAAGTCTTTCTCTCTTGTTGGACAAATAAAGGGCCTCATTAGCATGAATGAGGCTTAAGTTCCTTTGAATTGTGCATGAAGTGGGCCTCTTGGGAAGAGTACAATTGGGAACCTGATGCCAACTTTCAGGGATAGGCAGAAACCATATGGAATTTGGATGTCTTTGGGTACTTGCCCACTCTGCTTAGCTTCCAGGAGTCAAATCTCTTAACAGGAAATGTTGGCTTCCTTCTGTATAATGCACTGGGTATTTAGGTGATGTAAGTAAACTGTCCACTGATGCTCAATTTTTTGTGTGTGGGGGAGGGAGGGTATCACAGAAGGATTAATGATGGAATAATTTTTGTGTAATGGAATTTGAGCTGCAGCAAAAGGGTGAATGGAACTGTGGGCTATAGTGCAGGCAGTTACCTCTTACTTTGATTTCCATATGAGCATGCTCTCTTCTGTATTTACCGCCCAATAAGGGTTCTTTAAACAGTCTTTAAGTCTTTCAACATTTGTGTTGTAGAGAGTCGGAAAAATAGTTTGTTCCATAGCAGCCTCTTCTATTAGCCATGCAGAAAAATCAGTCTTCTGGGCATCTATGCTGATGTGTCCAGTTTATCTCTAGAAATTACCTTATTTGCATTACTCTGGTTATTCTGAAAAGGGCCACATGGGACACCTGGTCAGGAAAGCCTCTAGATCATACCACAGAAGCAATTCTAGATTTCTTTCCTCTTGAGAAGAAGGACCCACTAATGTGTCTATGAGATTCAACAGTGCCTATGGTAAGAAAACACCCTCAGGCCATTAGGTCTAAGGGTTTCAAAAAAACATTAAAAATTGGTGTATAAAATTCAGTCCCTCTCCTTTGTGTGTGTCAAGGTTGTGGGAGAGGCTGCTGTCTGTCATGGTTTTTTAGTTGAGGATCCCCCAGAAGCAGATCTCAGGGTAAGGATACGAAGCAAGTAGTTAATGTGGGATTTGAAACAAGTAGTTCATGTGGGAAATGGTCCCAGATGTGCTGGAAGAGAGTAGGGGGAAGGAATATGTCCCACGAAGAATGTGGGCAAGTAGGTTAGTACCGTGAGCAATTGGAGCTTCTTCCTGTTGGAGGTCCTATCAGATTCATTGTAGAACATCCTTCAGAAGGGGACTATGGAGAGACAAGAATGCTATTTATGACTTCTATCTTTTGTTGCTTGAGGGCCATTCCTGGGCATTCATTTCTCAGCATTAATTTCTTTCTTCTGCTCCTAGTCAAACAGACCCACCTTGGCTACAGAGCGCAGGAAGGCAATGTATGTGGGACATTTTGCTGGTTCCCTCTGTGGTGGCCTCAGGAGATAAGGGGAAGGCACCAATAGCTTCTGGTTTACACAGTTTAGAGAATTAAGGTAGAGTGTGGGTATGTGTGTGTATTGCCACCGTGACTCTCAAGCAGAGGTGCAAGGTTCTTGTTAGACACAGAGGCAAAGCTGTCACATGGTACAGATTCTCAAGTCCTCTGCATGGATGTTTGGGCTCTAGTTGAATATATAGGCAAGAAGAAGAGATTCATTAATTGCACAAATGTTACCATGTATGAGAGTGAGTTGTGAGCCACAGCAACATGTGTTTTGTCTTTATTTCAGCTGTTACTAGCTCTAGAACATAGCTATCCTGTAGAACGTGTTGCTCCTTCCATGTGGTTATTGAGATATGGTTAGTGTGACTATGTTAGTTTGCTAAGGCTGCCATAACAAAATTCCACAGACTACGTGGCTGATAGAACAGAAATGTATTTTCTCATGGTTCTAAAGGCTAGAGGTCTGAGATTAAGGTGTTGGCTAGAAGTCTCAGATTTCATTCTGAGGCCTCTATTTTTGGCTTGCAAATAGCTGCCTTTTTTGTTGTCTGTCTTCACATGGGCTTTTCCCTGCGTGAACACATCCCCGGTGTCCCTCTGTGTCCCTCTTCTTATAAGGGCATTGGTAAGATTGGATTAAGACCCACCCTAAAGACCTCATTTTATCTTCATTACCTCTTTAAAGACCTTATGTCCAAATATAGTCACATTCTGAGATATTGGGGTTAGAACTTCAACATGAATGGGGGAGGGGGGATGCAATTCAGTATAATGATGAATGAAGAGCTGTAATGTCTAACTTAATCTAATTTTAGTTAATTTAAACTTGAGTAGCCATATGTGGCTAGTGGCTAATATTGGATAGTGTAGTTCTAGATTATTTACTTGTTAGCTTTTCTTCTGTGAATCCAGAACAGTCTACTGCAGCTATTGAAATTCCTCTTTGACCACCAAGGGGATAGTTTAACTGGGACACCAGTCAATGGGTTGTGTCTTAGGGATTTCCTACATCAGAAAGAGCCATGATTCTGACAAATAGTGAAGTTCAAGGTTGGAAGAGACAAAAAAAAAAAAGTCAGATTCCAGGGTGATAGATCAGGAGTAGAGTCACCCACAAGAGTCAGGGGCAGAAACCTAGGGAGCAGAAGAAAATCTGGCATAGAATGCAGAGGGTCCTGGACACTTGGGGCAAGTCTGATTATAACTGGTCTCATCTTACTGTTTAGCGGCTACAACCCTTGACAACAGTCTCTAGGTTAAATTAATTCTGTTTAGGGTAAATGTTGGGCTAATGTAAGATTCAAACACCTTTTCAGGGAGGGTTGTTTCTCTCTCTTTTAAACTGTCTAATCCCACCACACTTCTTTTATTCCAGTAGCTTCTGGGTACAGGGGAAGAATATGTCTTCTTCACGGTGGCTCACAAGAGAGGGTCCTCGATATGTGTGCTATCCTTGGGTCTTTTCTATGGTGTCAGTGGCCTGGGTAGTTTCCTCACATGCAGTATGAGTACCCACTGTGGTACAGTTGGATCTATCTGGTCTTTCTGGGTTCGGTGTTGGCCTGGCCATTGCCTCTGTTCCCTCCACGCGTGGTGTCTTCTGGTCTACCAGTTCAGCCACCAATTCCACATCCACCCCTTTTGAGGCATCTGGTCCTCCTTGATTGCCTGTGTTCTAGCATAGGTTCTGAGAACTAAGGTGCTACTTATAGTCCCATGGTTCTCTAGTCCCAACAAAGAATGATTTTTTCCCCCTCCCTAGGGGTTCTTGGCAATGTCTGTAGACATTTTTGGTCACCTCAACCTGGGCATGTGGGTTGTATGCTGGCATCTAGTGGACAGAGGCCAACGATGCCATTAGATATCGTATAGGATACATAGGACAACCTCCAAAACAAGGATTATCTGGCACCAAATGTCATGTTGCTGACATTGAAAACCTCATTCTAGTCCATCCTTTTAAGCAGCTCTTTCAACCATTTCCAAACAGTGCTTGGCAATAACATTACGTGAATATTTCTATCACTCCTTACTCCCAGTCTTTCTCTGGGGTTTTGACCCCAAAGGGAAATTCATGACACTTGTATCTCATCTGTTATTCCTTACCACATCTTACATTTACTCTGCTCCATGGCTAATTGATTCAGGTGCCATAGGCTTAGCTCCATGAAGGGGAGTTTTTACTTCTCCACCTTTCTCTTGAAACAATGAAACTCCTTTATTTAATGGATGGTGAGGGAAATCCACTTAAAAGAAAAAATTAAATAGTTTAATGTTTTCAAAATATCACCCTTTTATGCTATGGCTATTGGGGTTACTTCAGAGTTGTTGGTGAGCATGTGGTGCATGAGCATGTCAGGTGCATAAAGGTTTGTGACCACACACATGTCCGAGTCTGTAACTTGGTCACTCATGGTTTGAAGGAGGATATTTTATTTCATTCTTAGCACTACTGCTCAGCCCTACTTCCACATAGCTCAAATTATGTCCTTAATCTTGTTCCTAATAGCTGCTGATTTGAGAGAATTAGAGCAGGAAGTATAGGGAGACACTTGGTGCTTCTCTAGTTCCTTCTCTTACTCCTGACGTTAAGCAGTCTATACTCCACCGCATTCCTGGATCCCCTACTCCGAGTGCATGTACGCACACATGCACGCACACACAGGGAGGTAGCAAGAGTGAGAAATGGTGCTGATAGGAGGAAGATCTGTGCTTCCTTGGGAATCCCCATAACCACCTTGGTCTCTTCCGTTGGGGACCATAGCTCCAAATCTTGGCACCTTCTGAGCCCTCCTGGCTGCTTCGCCTTTGGCAGTGTGATTCGGGAGGGCTGCAGGCTTGCAGCTTGAGCACATTTCTCTTTTGCTGCTGCCTCGAGAAAACAGAACCCTTTGTGGCTAGGGTTTGGCAAAGCACAGAGCAGTTGAAGTCAGGCTAGGCCAAGAAATGCAGGTCTAGTTTTCTTTTTATATATAAAAGCTTTTAAAAAATCTTTAAATTTGTTCTTCAAGAAGAAATAAACCTTTATTAGACCCTCTGTATTGCTGTAAATTTGATTGACCAGATGTTTGTCAGATTTAATACACGCTGTTTAAAAAGTTGTTTTCTACATTTTGACTGAGGCCCTTTCTGGTGAGGAAGGAGCCAGTTTATAGGAAACAATGAAATCATTTTTTACACCTTACAGATGCTCTAATCCCATTACAGACCGAGGTGTTTAAAATTCTTGGTGTTTTCTTGCTTTATTTTTATGGTATGAGTGATTCTGAAGGAGAAAGCCAGGGCAAGAAAATATTTAAAGGAGACGTCCCCCAAGGGGGCTAGTGCTGTGGGGTGGAGGAAGGGGTGCAAGGAATGGTTGCGGGTTGCTCTTTGTATTTGGTTGGCTTTCCAGCCCTGGCTACTGGCAACGGCTGAAAGGCTACTGCTAGAACTTTGATCAGTGGTGCCAAGTGCTTGGACCCAAATTCTGAAAGTTGCTAAGGAGAAGAACTGGGGCTAGTTTCTCTCTGATCTCACTAAACAGAATATGGCTTTCATCGTCTCCTAAAATTCCTTCCTGAAAAGAGGCTGGTAGTGTGTTTCCTAAGAGGGTAGCAGACTCACATACCTACAAGGGCCAGGCAAATAGCAAAAATGACCAAAGTCAGCCAGAGCGCCCACTGTGTCAGACTGGAAAACCCCAAGTCCCTCCCCACCTTAAAGAACACTGGGTCCTCAATTATAGCATGTCCTTTCCTCTGAGGATGTGAGCCCAGTAAAAGAATATTCACGAGAAACTTCTCAATTGTTAGCAAACACAATTCATCCACAGGGTATATTCTGCCTGAGGACTGCAGGTTTTCAAATCTTGTTGGAACACAATGTGTATAAATAGAAGTGCACTATTTATAGGTAGTTAATCCCCAAATTTGAGTTACCAGGGCTAGTAAAAATGATTTTAAGCTTTGCAAGCTGATGACACAGGAGCTGTCAGCCTTTTATTTTGTTATGTAAGGGTATTAGTTACTATTTACTGTCACCAACATGTTTCATAAAAGAATGGATATTTAAATACCCTCCCCTCCTCAATTCCCCACCCCCCACCAAGAAAAAGAAAAAAAAGAATGGGAAGGAGACTATCTGTGACTTAAGGACAGACTGTAATATGGAAAGCTTTATTTTTATGGAAAAATCTTCCAGTTATCCGTTCATTTCTAATTTTCAGGTGACCATTTCATCAAAGGCCAATGGTGATCTATAGACCATTTGCCTAAGCCAAGCTACCAATTGATGCTAGCATAGGTTGTTTTTTTGAACTATTTACATTATTAGAGTATTCTTGGGTTTTGTCATCTTCTTTCCCTTCTTGATATCTTTGGCTTCTGATCTGTAGAAACATTGTTCAGTAGAGTTGGAGGAACACTAAAGGTCACTGAATTCAGCCAATTTATCCAATATTTGAAAAAATTGTTTCACAGATTGTATAAGTCATTGGTGTAATAACAGAGTTTATAACTAAGTCACACATGGGAGAAATATATAGTTTTTTTAACTACAAAACCTCTACAAGCAAAAAGAAGAAACTAGACATGGCCTTAGTTTTGCTTCTGTGTGATACTGCTTTAAACATTCTGGTGTGTATCCTTCTCATCTTTTTTCTGATTGTGTATTTATTTGGAATCCTGCTGTCTATGCTCTTTCTGTATTTTCTATTCAACAGTACATTGTGAACATTGTTATTTACTTAGTAATCTTCAGCAACACTTTTTAATGGCTGAGTAGCATTATATTTTGTGGCACAATTTAGCATTTAGCGTTATATATTCACATTATTTCTCATTTTGAATTTTCCGAAGAACACCAGAATGACTATCGTTGTAGCTGCAGAACTCACCTTCTGAAGATCTTATTTTGCTTATTCTTGTTTTCATACTTCCCTAGATCTCTAGTAAATTCCTTATACATTAACACAAGTTCAGTTTATCTGTGTTTCCACTCTGAACCATTTGTGAATTGGTTAGGGAATCACTGTGAAAGATAAGTTCTCCAGTTGAGGCTGTGTTTCTCTCTTTTCTTTTTAATGTTTATTCATTATTGAGAGAGAGAAAGAGACAGAATGTGAGTGGGGGAGGGGCAGAGAGCGAGGAAGACACAGAAACTGAAGTATTCTCCAGGCTCTGAGCTGTCAGCATAGGGCCCAACATGGTGCTCCAACTCAAGAACTGTGAATCATGACCTGAGCCCAAGCTGAAAGCTTAACTGAGCCACCCAGGCGCCCTGAGGCTATGTTTCTTGTAGTGGGTGTTATTACATAATAAGTCTGAAGCACCATTGAGCTGCGTGGGTAGAATGGATGACAAGTGCTGGTCTTACCAGTGGAAGGGAGAACATTTGCACTGTGTCTTCTGACCTCAGCATTTAGCTTTAAGATTGTACATCAAGAGGCCACATGAGTGTTGATGAGTTCGAAACTGAGGCAGTTGGAAATGCAAGGACCATACGACTCAACCACTCTGCTTGGAAAGAGATAGGAAATACCTAGCTCTCAATATCTGTATGCATCTTCCCATATTATTTAAGTAGATTTAAAACAATTATAAAACATACCCTTTCCAGAGAGACTTAGAATCTTTTTGTGTTAGATCCCGTTTGTACAGAAATGTTGTAAATCTTCCTTATCTAGGTTATTGGAGGCAATTTCATTAAATGTGTCATGGTTTATATCCCCATTCAGAATCTTCTCACCACACGGCTTAGCTTTACAATTTAGTTCTTCCTTAGGAAAAAGATACACTTTTCTGGAGATTTGGGCATATCTAATTTTCATGCCATTGTATTTCATGGAGTACTCTGTCTACAGCACTTTGAACTATCTTGTCTGAATGGGAGATGAGAGAAAAGAACTTCTGCCTTTGAAAGAAGTTTAATTTTGCTGCCTAAGAATCAGAACCAAGTGTGAGAGGATTTCTTGGTTCATAAAGTCAAGGTTATTTGGGGGAAAATAGTGTTGGTGTCCCACATAGCTTGAAATTGAATTCTTATGGCTGGAATTTGTTTAATTCACTTTATATTTTTCATAAGTCCAAACAAGCAATGCTCCAAGGCACTCAACCAGTTGAGTATTACATCATTCTCTTCGGTTTCTTTGAATCATTATTTCTGAGCCCAGTGCGAATGCTTGTATATTGTCTGTTGTTAAATTAGCTTGTAAGTTCCATGAGGGCAGGGACCTTGTTATTTTGTTAACAGCTATAGGCTCAGTACTTAGCTGAGCCCTATGCATATGGAAAGTACTTAACAGTTATTGAATGGGAAAATGAATGAAAGAACCATTACTACCAGGTAATTTACTAGTGGCATTATTCACACTGGCCAATAATAACTTGCCTTCGTCATGTACAGTTTTCAGAATCCAGATATTATTCTCATACAGACTGGATCTATAGCAGGAGAACAAAAGAGCATCTCCTTGCATACATCTTCAGGAAACTGAAGAAATAAAGCCCTAGAGGGAACAGTTGGAACACCTTGCCCAGTGAGGCTTGAAAGGGAGCTACGTTCCAGAAGAAGACACAAGGCTACCTCTGCCTTGGGGACACCTGCTCTGTGCCCAGGTACCCAGACAGATTTATGAAAGCAGCCTTGATTCCAGATTAACTCCTTGTCTTTATGATTTCTAGGGTATCTTTTCTCATTGACTATTTTCTGTATTATATTAACGATAAAATTGCCTTCTTTGATAATTCCATTCCCTTTATCAATTCGTTCATGTAGTTAGCAGCTAGGAAAACCAGGAGGACAGTAAAAGATGATGTGTCTTTGTTTTGGCAGTGTTGTACAAAAGGGACTGTGTATCCTGCATTTACCCCTAACTCAAATCCAATTCCCCTGTCATTTTTATTAAGATTGCTGCAGAATTACGATTTAAGAATTACAATTAATAAATAAGTTAAAATTGCAAAGTAGTTCATTAATCCAGCCCTTCAACAGGGATACCCTTACTGGAAGAGATGATGGGGCATAAAATAGAAGAACCTTTGTGGTAAAGAGCATTGAGGTGCAGAGGAAAGAACTAGGTTTTGGCACTGTAGACCTTGGCCCAGGGCCTGGCTCATACTAGGTGCTCAATAAATATTTGTTTGTTTAAATTATTTAATCCTTTTGTGCTTGTTGACCATTCATACAATGGAAATAAAAATAGCTTTCTAGAATTGTTATCCTAGTAAAGAATTAAAGGTGCTTATAAATACTTAACATGTTTTTTGGCACATTCTAGGCTTTCAATGAACAGCAACAACCATGAACTATGTGTTAGGGACTGAATATTGTGTCCCCCAAAATTCATATATGGAAGCCCTATCCCCCAGAAGGCAGGATCTTTGGGAGGTAATTAGGATTAGGCGAAGTCATGGGAGGGACCCCTCATGAATGGAATTAGTGCCCTTGTAAGAGTCACGAGAGAGCTTGCTCTCTCTCCTCTCTGCTATGTGAGGCTACAAGGAGAAGTAGGCCATCTATAACCAGGAAGAGGGCCCTCACCAGAACCTAACCATGCTGGCATTTTGACCTTGGATTTCTAGAACTGTGAGAAATAGATTTCTGTTGACTACAAGCTACTCAGTCTATGTTCTAGCAACCCAAACTGATTAAGACACTATGTTTACAATGCTACTTACAAAGCACAAGAAAACTTTTCTACAGCTTCTGTAAGGCCCTGATTGTAGTGAAGCTAGGAGTATACATGGGGAAGGGGTAAGTAACGTGCAGGTGGATGCATACATTAGGAAGAAGGCTGAGGGGCCCTTCTCATTCTAACTTGGATTTCTGTTTATGGCAAAGTTGTTTCACGGAAATAGATAAATGAATTAGAAGTCATCGAATCCAAGAACAGGGAATTGACTCAGGATTATGTAAGACCTTGTGGAGGACTGAGGACTGTGGCAAGCTGGGAAAGGTAGACCTGCTCACAAGAATTCAAATTCATATGTTAAAAATACAAACAAGACATGTCTGTGGACTGCAGGTGGCTCCTAGTTTGTCACAGCATTATCCAAGAATGAATCCAGTGTTCTGTTTTTCTGATGAGAAGGTTGAAGCTGTTAACTTGGAAGGACAGTAGATGAATTATCTGTTCTCTGAATAATCAGAACAAAAATAGACGCAGTACCTTAGCTTTCCTATGTTTTCACGTTTTTTACAACATTAAAAATTATCAGGAAATATTTGCAGAAAGGAAGAGCATATTTTAGAAAATTTGGAAAAAACGGGGAAGTATGGGGGGAAAACACAAAATTACCTGTAATACCATCGCATAGAGATGACTTCTCCTTATATTCTATGGGTAGTCTCCTAGACTGTTTTTCAGTACAGAGGTACAGTCTTACAGACATCCTAGGATTGTACAAAATTGAGATCATGCTCTACAGTTTGTTTAACTCAACATAACTAGTGTATTTTTCTTTCATTAAACATGACTTTAAAAACATGATTTTAAATGGCTACATTATAGTTTACTATATGACTCGACCAAATTTTATGTTGCCATTTAATATTTGACCACTGAAATGGACAGTTAGATTATATATTATCTCTTCTCCCTTTTGAATAACATTATGATAAAATCTTCACATGCAACATCCATCCGTAATTGTCTGATACTTAGAATCAATTTCCAAACACTGAGATTTGTGGACGGGGAGTACGAAGATTTTAAGGGTGTTAATCAGTATGGCCAGACTGTCACCCAAAAAGTCTGTACCACTTTATACCCATGCAACCTTTGTCTGCAACTCTTCTCCACACTAAAAAAGGTACTCATTAAACCATGAAGCAAATGAAATGTTGGCAGTATGTTAGATTGAAAATACTTTTTGTTGTATTTCCATTTTTGTTGGCTACTACTTATTGGTTCACCGTATTTCTTCTTTGAGACCTTATTTTAATGTCCTTGTCCATTATTCTATGGGTTATTCATCAATTTCATAAATATTTATTACACAGCTACTGTGGACCAGGTACTTTTCTAGGCATTGGGGAAACAGAAGTGAAGTAAACAGCAAACACCTGTTATTCTGAGAATTAATTGAAATCATGTTTATAATATCCTTACCCCAGTAGTATCTGGCTCACACAAGACTGTGGCAGATTGTCAGCCAATCTTTCTTGGTATAGTTATGAGTCTCTGCCTGGAGCATCAGTTACTAATCTGGGAACAAGGTGTTTCTGGAATTTTCCTATATTGCATTGGTTAGCAATGACTTGGGTGTTCCTGGACGTGACTGTGAACCTCACATAGATGTATTTCTCTAAAACCAAGCTGAGCATAACCAGATTCCAAAAATGCTGGTGACCATTTGGGTGCCACCTGACACGAAGGGAAGTGTGACAGAGCTAACGCGAAAAAAGACAGCAGCCTTAACTGAATGCCTTAGCATACCTTAGTTTTACCAATTTTGTAAAAACAGCTGACCTTTACCATGGTTTCTCCCAGCACCTCACAATTAATCTGGCTCTGGGTAGGATAGAGAAGAGAGCTTGAATAGCATTACTCAGACTCCGTGTTGAGGTGGGATTATTGAAATACAGTTAAAAAGCGGAAGTTCGAAATCACCAACATGCTCGTTTCTCCTTCTTGCTCCACAAGGATTTTCGAATCTGGTGTGCACTGCCATGTTGAAGTTGAGTATGTGGCATCAGGGTGACAAAGAATTAGGCAGTTGCAGTCAGAATTAGAGGTTTTATAGGGCTAATCCCATTCCTTCCCCTGATTTCAATGTGTTTTCCATATGGTCTGATACAGGGGGGCTGGTTTTTGCTTTTAAACACAACTCAGTTCGTGATCTAGTCACAGCAGGTCAGGGTCCAAGTGGATTCCAGGTCTGCCTATTTTAGCTACACCTCAGTCCCTCTAAACTTGTATGTTTGCAAGTGTTCCCACCAAGCAGGAGAGAGGGAGGGAAGGACGTGTGTGCTTTGAAGGGCTGGCTCTTGTAGTTGGGTGGTGGAGAAGGATAACATGTTAGGTGTGATGTTGTATCCTTTCAAGAAAGCACCGCTTGGAACAGAATGTCACCAAATCCTCGCTTTTGACCAAGAGCAAACTGGCCACTTTTCATTCTGCCATTTGATGGCTGTTGAGCTCCTTAGGTCTGAGCCAGAGGCTGGCGGCCTGTATGCAAAGTGCTGTGTAATTGTGCAGTTTTCTGTGGTCCGCCTTCGGAACAATGTCTCATAAAAATCTTAAGCGGCTATCACTTTTCATGGCTAATGAACTGAGGAACTGGGAATGAGATCCAGAGCCAATTCTTGGATTAAATCTTCTGAGCCTCAAACGAGGCTGTGGTTAGGAACTGGGGCGGGGGGTGGGGGGGGTGGGGGGGGGTGGGAGTGGGGAGGCCCAAAGGAGGGGATGAAGGATGATAAGCCTCCACCTTCCCCACCAGCCTAGAAACCTGCTGGAAGGAATGCACCAATGACCGATGAAGGACATGAATATCAAAAGGCTTGTTTGAGAGTCATTAAAGCATTTAGTGTGTTTTTCCTCCCCTCTGTTTGTTTTCCATGCGATTTCTAAGAGGCTCTTTCTCATTTTAAGAAATATTTGAAGTAAGAAGCTTTTGCATTCACACACTGATTGGTGACCAAATGGTGATCGCCTCTGGTGAACAGTGAGTTGGGGGAGGAGTGTAGAGCAGGAAGCCTCTGGCACAAAGGAATGAAATAGAATGGGAATTGGTGGTCTCTGTTACAGAGGGGTGGTCTGCTGAGAAAAGCATTTAAAGGCAGATTCCATCCTGTGATGCACACATGTAGATAAATAAATAAATATATGTCCACTTTCCCTTTATTTCGTACTAAAGACAATGTCCACAAATGCCTTAGCTCCCTGAGGAGGAATGATAGTGAGATGGAGGCCAGGTATAGCTGCATTAAAAACATCTCAAATAATTCCCAACTAGATCTCCTTGTCTTTCATCAGGTCTTGTTTCTGAGATACCGCAAATTTCCTTTCCTTTCTTTTATTTTTCTGCCGGTCTATGGTGCTTGCACTCATTTCCAGCGAAGGACGTGAACATTCTTTCGTATGGCAAGGTGAAAATAATTTTATTTTCATCACTTCCCTCACCTCCCCCCACCCCCAACCTTGTGATGGATTTACTTGAAAAAAAATAATGACGGGGCTTCACAAACTGGCCTGACAGTTGTGATGCGGAGAGCGAGCCAGCTGAGTAGGGACGGTGAGGCATCTCTGTACCTATTATGGCAAAAATCAATAATGCTTTCTGTAAATTGCTCCTCCCAAAGGAGCCAAACAAATGCAGGAGACAGGGGAAGCCATCATTCTGTGTGAAGGCTTCGCACACTTGGTCCAGTGCAATTATGAACGGGAGGGTGATTTGATGTGTGTGTGTATATGTGTGTGTGTGTGTGTGTGTGTGTGTGTGTGTGTGTGTGTGTGTGTAGTAAGAATTCTGGGGAGGGGGACATTATTCATCATAAAACTTTAATTATACTCTTCTTCTTTCGGAAAGGTATATCCTTCCATTGTACTCTTCTTCTTTCAGAAAGGTGTATCCTTCCATCTTTGCGACCAGGATGGGAGAGAGCCTGGTGTCAAGTTACCCCAGGCAGCCATTTGGAAGGTGCAATGGGTAGATCAAAGGGAATAGCCAGCCTATTTAATTGTTGATTTCTGGGCTGGGGACTTAACCATTTTGATGCTTTTCTGGAAACTCACAAGGGCTTTGGGAATTCCAAAGGAGTCTTCTGTAAGCAATCTTGTATGTTTGGGCTGTTTAAAAATTTTCTTTACATTCCAAATCTGTCATCTTAGGGATCTTTGACAAGATAATGTATTACAAGTTCCTCTAGTGACTGTTTTTTCTGTAAGATTATGACACCTTTCCAGGCTGCCGCACCCTAACTCTCCAGGATTGCAGACTGGAACTGGGAGCCCTTTTCACAAAGATGATTATCTATCGGGAAGATCACCGGATTCAGAGCCTAGGTGTGAGGACCAACCATGCTACCTGCTAACTCCACCCCCAGCATGTTTCAGTCTTTGTGTCTTCCTCTATACAATGGGGAAAGTGATACCTTCTAAAGCTCTTTCCCCATATTGAGAAATGCTCTTTCCCCATATGAGAAAGTTGTATGAAAATCCATTGCCAACATGAAAGTTATATAAGGAAGTCAATTATTATTAACATTGAAGGAGAGAAGCAAGGTCAGGCCTGGGTATGCTTGAATGCAAAGAACAAGTGGGTCTGTCCACAGTCATACAATGTCTGCATGCTTGATCACATTTGGTCTTAGATGCCGTTCGTGAGATGATAAGAAGCCTAGGTTTCAGCCCATGTTGGAGTTGAGCACATACATCAGGGGGAAATGAACCTGTAGAGATGCAAGCTGTTGGAATTTTAGCCATAACCTGACAAAACCCCATTTCCCATGGCATCCAGTTTAAGTCAAGCAGGAAGATTGGGGACCGACTCTATATCCTCAAATAAAAGGGAGTTGCATTTTTGGTGGTGGGAGGGAGGCAACATACAAACTATTAGAAGGCGATGAAAGGTTCTAATTGAGAGAGAGAGAGAAAGAGAGAGAGAGATTTGGATTTTACCTGAGGAGATGACCCTGTCAGAGTTTCTGAATGTTTTGTTAGACTGTTTTGTTTAAATTAATGGGTAGGGGACTGGTGGGTTAGTATGGGAGATCTGTGTGAATCCGTTAGTAAAAAAGTAAACAGCAGGAAAGGGCAGGTGGTAAGGTAAGGGGAGAAAACATTGTGCAAATGCTGAAGTTTTAGAAATAGTCACACATGTGTAGTGTTAAGGATAAATAGTTGTAGGGGCGCCTGGGTGGCTCGGTCGGTTGAGCGTCCGACTTTGGCTCAGGTCACGATCTCGCGGTCCGTGAGTTCGAGCCCCGCGTCAGGCTCTGGGCTGATGGCTCAGAGCCTGGAGCCCACTTCCGATTCTGTGTCTCCCTCTCTCTCTGCCCCTCCCCCATTCATGCTCTGTTTTTCTCTGTCTCAAAAATAAACATAAACATTAAAAAAAATTTAAAAAAAAAGGATAAATAGTTGTAGAATAGGGGAAGTAGACACACTGGAAAGCATCACATATAATCAGTATCATCATGACCTGAGGAAATAAGGCAGTAATGGTTGAAAACATATTCCAGTTGCTTGGGAAGTTGGGAATACAATCTAACATGCAGGTTGAGATGAGTTAGGCAGATATGTCTAAGCAGGAAAGAATTTGAATGCATGAGTAGAAGAGGAGTCAGAAACTGGGGTGATTGAGAGGGCAGTTGGATGGATGGACACTTGGGGATGTCATTTGAGAAATAGAGTCACAAATACACTAGGAAGGAGTAAAGCTAATGGCATTCTACCAGTTTGGTAGAAATGAGTTGAAAGCTGGGCAAGGGGAGTCCCTTGACCCCATCCCAGGCTGGGAGTGAAAGCATATCCTTTCAAACGGAAGGGAACAGTGTCTGATGCTTGCCCCCTGCTGGAAGCAGCCACTTTGGATCCCAAAGGTGGAGGAGGAGGGGAAGGAGCAAACACAGGGAAAAAAAAAATTGACCTATTAAAGTCAATAATCCCGGGATCCTAATGGGTCCAACTGCATCTGAATAGCATATTAAAATTACCAAAATTGTCTTTTAAAACGTACTGATGTGGGTCACCCCAGCAGCGTGCTCCCAGTTGTTAATAATTAATACAGAGCGTCCTGGGGGGGAATCACTGTGGATAATTGTAGCCAGTAAGGATGAGTGTGGCAGCCCGGCGCGCTGCAGGTTGGACAAGGGCAGCAAGGAAGGCATCCTGCATCACGCCGGTACCAGCTGCCAGGTATCGGTGGTCCGCTTCCTCCGGCTGTACTTCTCCTGACGGGAAAGCCTTCTAAACAAGGCTGTGAATTGGTTTTCATGCTCGCATTGACAGATTGGGAAAGCAGTTTGTTCTACCAAATTTAACAATGATATATCATTATCACAACTTTGGGGGAAATCTATAAAATCAATAAGTTTGTAGCCTGAACAGGATTTGTATCGCTTGCTTGCTGTGCTGGTGTCAAAGCGTGAGCATATGGATTGAGTCACAGCCTGAGATCAATGGAATTTGTGGACAGTGAGCTCAATAACAAGCCCTTCTGAAAAGAAATAGATGTAAAAAGCAAATTTACTAGAGTATAAAAAAAAAAAAAAAAGCTAATATCTTTTCCGCGCCTGGCTGTAAAGTGCTGTTTGGCTGCCTTTGGCTGTGGGTACTTTGAAAGCTGTCTAGGCTATGTGCTTGCAATGCTGAATGTTCCTGCGCCAGCTTCATGCATTGCATGTACAGTTGGGTGCTTCTATTTGCAGGGTTTGTACTAGGAAACTCGCCAAGAATAGGAGGAGGGGGAAAAATAGCCCTTTATATTGTAAACTGAATAAAGAATAAAAACAGTCAGTGTGTCTGCTGGGGAAAGACCACGGTGGCTTTATTTACTTTGTGCTGGTAGGACTTGCTAATGGAGAAAAATAAAAAGGCATAATTAAATAGTTTAATGAATTCGCAGCTCTTTTGTTTGAGTGGGACAGGAATGCATGTTCCGGAGAGGCCTCACAAAGAGCTTGGCTGGCAGTGAGTTAAAAGTAGGAAATCAGTTCTTTGAAGGCATTTTTATACTTCATTATCCCAGCATGTAAAATGACTTGTACTAAACGACTGAGGATTTTATTTTTCACTCTCTCTCTTTCTCTCCTTTTTCCTAAACAAAAGGGAGCATGGGGCGGCTGGTGTCTAATTCCCCTCTGGGTCCTGGAGCCGGGAGATCAGCTAGGCTGATCACCAGGCTGGTGGCCAGTCCCTGCACGGGAGCAAAGTCCAGGACTGTGAGCCACCACAGAGCCCACCGCACAGCCGGCCAGCCCAACCCCCGCCACTGTGTACAAGCCCCTGGAGCTGGTGCCCTTGGCCCCTCATATCTTCCTCACCAAGGAAAGCTACTGGCCGTTGCCAGGCTGCGACCTGGGGTGTCCTTTACATTTTGTTTTCTGAATGGCCAAGGTTACTTCATCTCTTATGGGGAAAACAAAGGGGAGAAAACACCTGGGGGAGGTGAAGCCAAGTTGGAGTGCCCAGATTCTGATTCTCAGCCCTCACCTGGTTCCCTTCTGTTCTGGGAAGGGAATGTGCTTGGGAGAGCAGATCCTTCAGGGAAGCCAGCTGGCCATCAGCACACTGCTCTCCCCCAGTGGCCACCGGATTTGCACGCTGAAATTGGCCAGCTGGGTGCTCAGGGGCTGGTGGGAGGTAGGCGTGTCCTCTGCCCTCAAGAGCCGGGGATGCCTGGGTGGCTCAGTTGGTTAAACCTCTGACCCTTGATTTCGATCAGGTCATAATGTCATGGCTTAGTGAGATCCAGCCCTGCCTCGGGCTCTGTGCTGACAGCATGGAGCCTGCTTGGGATTCTGTCTCCCTCTGTCTGCCCCTCCCCTGCTCATGTGTGTGCTCTCTCTCTCTCTTTCTCTCTCTCTCAAAATAAATAAACGTTTTTTTGAAAAAAGAGTCAAACAGGGCTTGTGCTACCTGCACAGGACAAGTTGACCAGGTTGAGCCCAACAAAGGTGAATTCTAGCTGCAATCAGGCAGGGGATGGGGGAGGGTGCAGGAGATCTCAGGGGGTCCGAGTTTCAGGTGAGACTCTTCCTGATGGCCCATTGAGGCAAGGGCCCAAAGGAGGGTAGACTTTGCTGAGGGAGTGGGGCAGCTTGGACTTACAGGCATAGCAGGTAACTGAGGGGCATCCCAAAGTACCTCCGGGCAGGCATGGGTCCCCAGTTTTAATACCATGGTGGGTTAGTTGAGCTCCAGTTCAACCTCTGGAACTTGGTGGTGACAAAGCCCATGTAAATTGTGGCCCAGGATGAGCTATGGGTGTTTTAGGGCCAGTCCTGACCATTCTTCAACCTCCATGTGAGGCTAGTGCATAGAGAGTAAGCAGAATGATTGCTTTTTCAATAAGCTGATTATTTTAAGTGCTTGGCAGGTTCCTGCCCTCTCTCTGCCCCCCTTCCCTCCCTCCCTCCTGTGCTGTTTGGGCACAGGCTTTCCTGGAGGGTGTGGCCAGGGCTGGGGCTCCAGGGGATGGCCCTGGGACCCGGCAGCTGCCTGAGAGCCCCTCTATAGATTTGTTGTTATTTTTTCCTTACAGACAGAGTGAGGGCCCTCTCCTGAGCTTTGTGTGGCAAGACTTTGAAGGCAACGGGAAAACAACCCTGCTGAGGTGGTTCTAGGTGACACGCCTAATCCATCTTTGGAGGAGAAGGACCCTCTTGGGTCTGAAAATAATTGTTTCTTGCCGCCAGCCTCTTATTTTCTTCCTTTCCCTGCTGTACTCATGCATTAGACTTGCTTCCAAATCGAGCCCACTGTGTGGTTTGTGGGCTCAATTTTTCCCCAGCTCAGTAGCATACCCCAAGTAATCCTCAACAGTCTGTCTCTGCACCCTCCACGTCAGAAGGCTACTTCCAGGTGGCCTTTTCCCTCTGTCCCCTTCAGCTTGAGAGTCTCCCGCCAGGCCAGAGGCAGGGAATTGCCAGTGCAGTCCTTCCCGGGGTTCGGAGATGTGCATTTACAAAGCCTCTCTATGCCTTTAAATGGCTCTGCTTGCTTATAAATATCGCTTGATGTTTGTTTCTTGTTCAATTTTACCTCATCAACAAATATTACTAGGGGAGTCTCACCTAACAATTGTTTAATCCTGACTTCTTTATTTTTTTAATGCCTATAAACCCAAGATTTAACCTTTATATAGAGGATTCCTCCCCCCCGCCCACCCCCCCCACCATTGCCCGCATCTCTCTAGAGAGCCAAAGGTTTGTCTGTGTGTGGGTGTTTGAAGTGGTTGGACCCATCTGCATAAATACCAGATACAAAGCGCATCTTCAGCGTAAATAGAGTTAAACACCCTGGTGAAACAAACAAACCCCAAATGGACAGGCTCTGAGTTCTCTTGCCTCCTCTGATCCCGGTGCTGAAAAGTGCAACAGAAATGATTTTCACAAATTAGCCCTAACTTTTGAATTACAGCATTTCTTTGGGTATAATGACCGGGCTGTGTGGTAATTTACAGCCAGTCCCGGCCTTGCTGAGTAGCAGGGAGATGCTGTGAAAGTGACTGTTAATATTGATCAATGAGGGCTGGAGAGAGTTGTAGACCCTCAGCATCGCCACTTAAAGTGGGCAGGAAACCCAAATTGACCAGTAATAAAGTGTTTGAGGTAGTGCGAGGCGGCTCCTGGGGAAGCTGGCTGCTCTGAGGGGAGGCTGGAGGAGAGAAGCTGTCAATTACTCTTGTTTGATGCCCGGTTTCGGGAGCAGGACGGAGCGGGCTGGGGCCGCTGGCAGGCGGAAGGCGGAGGCGGGCCGCCTGCCTCTCTCCGGAAACCACCCTGGTCATTGCAGGAACTGAGACACAGTGGCTCTTTTTACATTCCTTGTGGGTCCAGAGGCCTCAACTCATCACGATGGAGGCCTAGTTTTCTTTAATCTTAGGGGAGGAAGTAAAATCTCAGCTGTTTGCAACCTTCCCCTTACTTCTGTGCTGGATACTAGTTGACCATTGGGCTTTGGTTTGGGCACTGATTGGAGTCATGTGGGTGACAGACCAGAAATCTCGAAAGATAGTGTGGGAATGAAAATCAGCTTCTGTTAAGGACTTTGGGCTTAAGTGTCATTTAAAGTGATCACGTTGTCATTGCCATTGTATAGATAATTAATAATAGCAGCATGAACTGTGTGCTCCGATCTCAGTCCTTAATGCATTAACTCTTTTAATCCTAAAACCAGCCCAGGGGATGGGGGGTGCTATTGTTTTACTAAAGGAATAGTATGTGATTGCAGTTTTGATTTGCAGTATTTGATTGGCAGTAATGTTACTACTTAGAGATGAATTAGAACATGATTGGGATAAGACTATGCTCCAGGGGTGCCTGGGTAGCTCAGTGGGTTGAGTGTCCGACTCTTGATTTCAGCTCAGGTCATGATCACAGAGTCTTGAGATCAAGTCCTGTGTCGGGCTCTGCACTGAGTGTGGAGCCTGCTTAAGAGTCTCTCTCTCTCCCTCTCTCTCCCTCTGTCCCCCTTTCTCCCCCTCTCTCCCCCTCTCTCCCCCGTGCCCTCGGTTGCTCTCCCCTGCTCATACACACTCTCACTCTCTCAAAAAAGAAAAAAAAAAGTGAACAAAAGACTATGCTCCAGAGAGAGTTCATGAGAAATCTTTCTTGTGCTGTGTAACCCCCATAATCATTGCTGGACTGATCGATTTCCTTTAATGAACCTGTGGCATGCTAGCATTATTTGGGGTTTGTGGTGTTAACCTTCCAATTCATTGGGGTTTTGTTGCTTTGAGTCAGCTGCATATCCTTAGTTGAGAGTGAGTAACTTAGTTAAAGCTAAAATTGGGTAATCAACCAAAAATAGACCATTGAAATCAATTTAGATTAAAAGATTAAAAAGCATTGATAAAAGTGAGACATCACTTATGTAGTCATTGTAGTTTTCATATGTTTTGCCCCATGCTGTTCAAATGTTCTTTAAGTTATAGATCTTATTTGGGAACCCTTCCAATACTAGTAAATACATTTTTTTTCAAATTATGAAATATTTCAATTGTACAGGAAAAAGTATAGAGATTAATATCTATCTTATCCACCAAGCTTTGTCTGAACATTCTACCTCATTTGTTTCAGACCATTTTTTTCCAACATATAAAATGTTCTAAGTCTGTTTGAAACCCTTGTATGTGACTCTCCTTGGTCTCCTTTGTCTTTTTCTCCTGGGTCCCTGCCCCCAAGAATTAACCAGTCTCCTGGCCTTTTTCTTTCCTTTCCTTTTCTATTCTGTTCTGTTCTTTTCAGTCTCCTTTTCTTTTTTTTCTCATATGCGGGTGAACATAAATGGAATATGGTTTTGTTTTTGCTTATTTTTAAACTTTACATAAAGGTTATTATAGTGTATGTATCTGAAACTTGCTTTGTTTTCATTCCTCCTTAGATTTAAAAAATGTCTCCACATTGATGTGTATTCCACAGGCCTTTTTTAAGTAAATTCACCATCTTTCTGGAGTATGGAGTGGGCATGTTTCCACCGACTCTAAGCAAAGGGGTCACTCTTGGTGGAGTGGTTTTAGCTTGAATCATGAGAGAAAAGCAAATACCGAGAAAGTTGGGCAGGAAGGAGTTTTTAAAAGTCAGCCTGACAACTTCAAATGAGTTGAATTAATTTTTTTATTTTTTTTATTTTTTAATTGAATACAGTGTACTATATAATAAAATATATTGGCTGTTGAATTAAGCTTAAACTCCCAATTTAGTAGCCAGTTTATTTGGATTGAATTGAACATAAACTATTAATTCAACAAATCTTAAAATTCTGCACGCAACACGCTGTGCTAGGTGCTCCAGGGAGACAGAAATGAGGGCAGTAAGAATAGCAGAAGACATGCTGGTCAGAATAAAGACTGTAAAGGTAGTATGACAGTACATTCTGATCTTTGAAAAGGGGAGAGATTCTGGACTGGGGATGGGGGAATAGGATGTGGTGCAAGGAAAAGCTGCTTGTTGTATGAGACAAGTTTTGAAGGCTGGAGAACCATGTTTCTCATGAACAAAGCAGCTTAGGCAAAGACTTGGAGACAGAAAAACTCTAGGCATTATTATGGGTCCAGTAAGCCATTTAGTTTTTAAGGTCTTCCAGAGTATGAAGGAACATAGGTGGAATAGGGCTTAATGGGAGATTGGGCTATACCAGAGGAATTAGAAATGCTTAAGATCTCTCATTGGCAACCATTGTACCACTCTTCAAGGCATGGAGGAAAAATTACTCCAGAAGTAATTTGTAGGTGGCTTGGAACCAGATGAGACTGGAAGCCATGACTCTACTTAAGAGGCATTGGGAAGAGGTCTATGAGATGTAACGTGGGTCTGGACCAAAACCAAATACATTGTCAAAGGAACTGTAGCCAACAGTTAAGAGAGGACTTCTCAGGGGCTGACTGGATATGGATTCAAGATTAGTGGAATGGGAGTGCTGGGTGGCTCAGTCAGTTAAGCCTCTGACTCTCGATCTTGGCTCAGGTCATGATCTCATGGTTCCTGGGATTGAGCCCTCCATCGGGCTCTGCACTGACAGCACAGAGCCTGGCTGAGATTCTCTCTCTCCCTCCCTCTCTCTCTGCCCCTCCCCCACTCATTCTCACTCTCTCAAAAATAAATAAACAAACGTTTTAAAAAAATTAATGGAATGGGAAGAGGAGAGTGAGTGAATTTGTTTTGGACTTAGTCAATTTTAAATCATAAAGCAGGCCAAGTCGGTAAAGGAAATGGTCCAGTGTTCACCTGCTAGCATCTGCTTAGTCTGGCTACTTTGGTCCATGTCACCGCTCACATCCCAGACTGGAAGTAACAGGGATTTAAGTCACATTGGGTGTGTCCTTCAAACAGTGATTATAGGGAATTTGTGCTCTGGTGGGTTGGAATTGGCTCACCCTGGTTGGCACTACCTGATTGCTAACTTTTCAGAGATTTTGTGAGTCACTTATTGAACACAGACATTATTAAAGTTAAATCATGTTCACTTACAGTGAAGTAAATTATATTAAAAGTAAAGGTAATCAACCCTCACTTCCTAATTATATTACTATATTTTATGATTCCCCATGCTCTTTTGTGTGTAGAAATTGGCAATACCATAGAGCAGAGCCTGCTATGCCTGTGTTCCCAGCTCTCTGTTCAGTGATACTCTGCTGGCGGCTCAAAATCAGCCACTTTGGGAGTATTTACACCATGCAAATTGGCAAATGCTACAAATCAGGGGTCACTGAAACCCACTTCCATTCCTGTTGGAGAACTCACTGCTAAAGACTTACCAGCACACCACTGAATTGGTCAGTGAATACCCAGCCCCTTTCCCCCACAGGTGGGACAGCCCTGAGGCGCATGTCTACACCTTGTGAGTCCCCAGCACAATTAAGGTCCAGTTTCTCACACTGGCAACTTGCTTGGTGGCAAATAATTTTTGGCTGCTGCTTTCTTTCTCTCACTGTTCCACTGCCTTTTCAACAATTCTCCTATCACTTGTAAAATAAACTGTTTGCCATTAAATCCTTGTTTTAAGGTTTGCTTCTCGGACAACTAAAACTAAGATGGGGGTGCCTGGGCGGTTAAGCCTCCAACTTCAGCTCAGGTCACGATCTCACAGCTTGTGAGTTCAAGTCCTGCATCGTGCTCTGTGCTACAGCTCGGACTCTGGAGCCTGATTTGGATTCTCTTTTTCTCTCTCTGTCCCTCCCCTGCTCATACTCTGTCTCTGTTGCTCTCTTAAAAATAAATAAACATTAAAAATATAAAACTAAGATGAGTGGCAGGGATAAATGACAAGGTCAGTCAACAGATGCCTGTGGCCCATTGGGTGATACGTTGAGTACGTGCTCTGTGGATGACCCAAGTAGGGATTAACACCAGCATGTTTCTTCTCTCTGTGAAGAATAGTCATAATGACCTTTAAGTAGTTGGCTTCCAACCCTATTTTATTTTTATTTATTTATATATTTTAAGAGTTTATTTATTTATATTGAGAGAGAGGGCATGCAGAGAGAGAGGGTGAGAAAGACAATCCCAAGCAGCCTCTGTGCCATCAGCCCAGAGCCCGATGAGGGGCTCGAACCCACAAACTGTGAGATCATGACCTCAGCCAAAATCAAGAGCCAGACACTTAACTGACTGAGTCCCCTGGTTCCCCCACCTCATTTTATTTTTAAATCTTACTTTTTTTCTCTTGTGTGTTTTGGAGCACTCTGTATGTACAATTTCTTGTTGATTCCTGGAAGAATAGTATGGTGAACACATGATTGTTCTCTCCTCAGGGACTGTGAGTTCCAATTCCTCTGACACATACTGCTATGGGGAGAAAGTCACAGGATAACTGCGTATGTTTTTTTTGTTTGTTTTGTTTTGTTTTTGTTTTGTTTTTTTATGGGGATTCATGGGGTATGAGTGACCAAAGAGCCAAGAGTTGTCACTTTTTTTAGTCTGGAAATGTATAATGTGAAATTGTGTAATTTGCATTTCTTTGTGACTGCTGGTAGGAGACAAATTTCCTTGTCCCAGCTGACATCTTATAGATGTGTATCACTTGGTGGAATGGCCTTAATTCCATTGAGTTCTTTAAAATAGAGGTGGGAGTGATCAGAATTAGCCAGTGAAGATAGACCCTGTTTGGTGTGGTATGGCCACCCAATGCTCAATTTCATCTTGCTTTTTTATTTCCCTACTCCTAACTCACCCACTCTGCCTTGGGTGCTTTGAAAACTTACCATGGTGGAAGCAGAAAATTTTTAGTGCATCTTAAACCTGAAGATTGCCTGTCTGTGCTTTCCTATCCATCTACCTGTATGTCTACCTTAATGTACTTTTTTTGTTTAGTTATTGGAACGTCCAGTCCAGTGTCTGCCCTGAACCTCTTGGGACTCTTAAATCTTTCTTACTCGTGAAATGATTCAGGTAGGCACAGTCTACCAATCTCTGCACACCTCTTTATTACTAGTTCGTTATGGATACCATTTCATGGCTCTCTCTGCTACTGCTATTGGAAATTATAGACCTTCCTCCTATAAACTTCTCCCTTCCCCTCTCCACATCAATGTTTCTGCTTTCTCTTGCTTTCTGGTTTTCAATTCCTATTTGAATCCACAGAACCTAGTTTTAATATTATTGACTAATTAATATTTTATCTTTTAAAAGAATGACTTCTTTTTTTCTTTAGGTGGGTTATTTTTAACGATTGCTTTAGTGGGAGCCGAGGATGTCTCTGCTTAGGGAGGCCCTTTCTTTCTGTCCATAATGAGGCATAACTCATTTGCACCATCCGGAGATTTATGGAGGGACTGGGTGCAGTTGGGGGGGAAGCACCTTTTCAATTTATTACATCTTAAATGAACTGCTCCCAAAGCAAAAACAAAACAAAAGCAAACAAAAGGGCAGTAAAGCAGTGTCTGTGTCCTGTTGAGTTTGACGTGTATTGAGCTGGATAGGAGTTTGCTGACTCGTCTAAGATTGGTAGGCAAGAGTTACCATTCCATTTGCGTTGCTCTTTTGCATTCTCTTTGCCGGTCGCTCTTCCTCCTTGTCCACCCTTACTACATCCACCTCTGCTCCTCTACTGACTAATTGAAATAATTGCCCGGGTGTAATTCTACCTCAGTCATTATTAGATAGTTAGATTTAATCCTAACTTGGATTTGTTTGGAAGGAGGGGGAACAAGGTGAAAGAGGGACCTCTTTATTTCCTCCTACTTGGCACAGCGGCTTAAGCTCTTAGGTGTATGATCTCAAGGACATTTGTAATTTAATAGGAATCGTTTTTCTTCCCAAACCCTTTTGTGAGAAGGTAGTAGAGCTTTCAATTCAGTCTTCCACTAAAATGCCACTTTATTTCATCTCTGGGGTCCGCTCCCTGAATTCTGTGCTCTCCCATCTTCTCAGGTCACATAGCAGGGGCTCTGCCACCAACACAGCTGACTTTTGACCTGTGACCTTCAAGTGCCCCGGGGAGGGGCAGATGCCTGCACAGTGGGAGAATCGGGAGGGAGTTCCGGGCACCAACTGAATGTAATCTATTTTCCTGCCACTAGCAGTGAAAAGAGCAGCTGGGTCTTTGAGGAGGGAGAGCAAACCCACGGTTACCTGCTCTTTGCTCTTGGTTTTGCTCTTGGTTTGTGAATTCTGGAAGGAGAGAGGAAACCCAGCCATTCAGCGGAGTTTTGGAACCTTCCCAGGAAGGCCAGAGCTGCCTGTGGTGTATACTCCATGCCCGCGCGGTCGCTGCCATTGCGGTGTCCCCAAGAAGCCCTTTCCGTTCGCTGCGCCCTAACATCCCACCGCAGGACTCTTTACTTGCCCACCGTGGTTCATTTTCCTTCCTTCTTTTCTTCGTCCGTCCTCACCCCAATCCTCCCATCGCATCGGTGCAAAGAGGGTGCGGTTTTTATTCACCCTGCCCGAAAGCGGACTCGGAACTTGAAATTGTCGCTCACGGCAACATTGCTCTCTCTGCTTCCTTGGTTTTGGAAATGAGGCATTTCATTTCTGACCATGGTTTGAAGACTATAGCAATGCATTTCACACAGTACGAAACACCAGCTGTATATAGATTCTAATATTTTTTTTCATTAAAAACCTTTTGCTTCTTTCCCCTTGCTTCTCTTGATAGGTGCTGAGATAGAAGGCTCCCCTACACCTAAGACATGCCTCCCCCCCTTTTTTTCCTCCTAGACTCAAACTTCAGAATATTTTCAATATCTGCAACATTATCTTTTGAATAATAATTACCTCTTATATTAAATTATAAGACAGCAGGATTCAGGATTAGATCTCCCCATATTATTCTAGTGAAGGAAATTATGACAGGGGTCATTTTTTAGAATTATGTAGCAGGGTAAAAGGTCCTAGGCAGCATTAGAAGGCAAAGGCGTTTATAATTAAATTGTAATTTAGGCCGGTGATTTATCGTTTTCTCAATGAAAAATTTGGTGCTGCCGAGAGCTCCTAAGAGGAACTTTAGTGAGATACAACTTAATGAAATAATAAAAAGAAAAATTATTCTGCAATGGATTGTATTACAGTGGCGGAACCATCATTGCCTGCCTTCTGTGGGTATTTCCATTATCAATCCTATTTTTCAAGGATTTCTAATTTAACTATCATTTTCTTTTCAGAATAAAACATGGCACGGGAATTCTGAGTTTTATATCTAGAACATCTTTTTTGAAGACTTGGAAAATACAGGCAAAATCTTAGGTGTTGTTCGTGTTCATAAATACATTTGGAACACATAGCCCATTTGCTTAAAAGCTGTTTATTCTAATTCAAGCCATGCCTGCCTCTGTGACCACAATAAAAAAAAAACAAAAAAAAACGTATTTACTTACTTCAAAATAACAGATGACTTTTCTTTGTTTATTTATTGTGGAGGCTTGTGTCCATGAAGGTGGACCTTTGGTATTTGTTACTTTCCTTCCCGTCGACAATTTGGCATCTCCTGTGAGTGAGGGATGAGATACAATCTATGGGATGGATATACACAAGCCAAACGGGACGGTACAGAATAGGAATCATTCTTCTGTTGAAAATAAAAAAGCGAGGGCAATTTTAAAAGTAAAAAGAGTGGAGTTCTTTGCTAAAAAAGATCTTTCGCAGCCTCTCTTATAGGAAATCAGCAGTTTTACAAAACTAATTGTGACCGAAGATTTGGCTCATGATAAGGCCAATTTAGTTGGTGTTTTGAGCCAAAAGATTAAACAGTTGAGTTATTAAAAAAACAAAAGTACATTTTAAACTTGTGGTGTGATACTTGCATTTATTATAATTCAAATTGTTCACTTATTGTTATATTCTAATTTTCTCCATAGAACCTTGATTGCTTTAATGATCTTGGTGGTAATTCTTTAAAAATAATCACGCTAATAAACTTTTAATGGCATGTGTTTTAAATAATTGATTGAAAATGGTCTAAATATCTGCTTATCCAGTAGTCTATAATAGCTTCTTCACTAAACACTTAATCTATTGAGTAAATAATGTGTTTCAAAAAAAATGTACTGTGTGATTTATATAATAGACTTCAGGTGTTAAGAAAACAACATGTACCTTACAGATTTTTTTTTAACATGTTTTCTTCACTAACAGAAGTTGTCACCATTCATTGAGTAAAGAACATGCACTTGAGTTATCTAAATACATGGTTAGATGAAAGATGATAATATTTTGCATGGATCTATTAAAGTTTATCAGTCTCTGCTCACATAGTACATTTTATCTTTTTACTTAAAAAATGTATATTTTTGAGAGAGAAAGAGAAGAAGAGAGAGAGAGGAAAGCAGAGAGAGACAGAGAGAGAGTGGGCAAGGGGCAAAGAGAGAGAAAGAGACATAGACAGAGACAGAGAATCCCAAGTAGGCTCCACAGTTGCCAGTGCAGAGCCCGACATGGGGTTCAGACTCACCAAGTGTGAGATCATGACCTGAGCCGAAACCAAGAGTTGGATGCTTAACTGGCTGAGCCGCTCAGAAGCCCCAGTCTTTTTTACTTCTTTTATTTATTTTTTAATTATTATTTTTTTAATGTGTATTTGTTTTTGAGAGAGAGAGAGAGACAGAGCGTGAGCAGGGGAGAGGCAGAGAGAGAGGGAGACACAGAATCGGAAGCCGGCTCCAGGCTCTGAGCTGTCAGCACAGAGGCTAGCACAGGGCTCCAACTCACAAACCTCAAGATCATGACCTGAGCCAAAGTCGGATGCTTAGCTGACTGAGACACCCAGGCACCCCTGTCTTTTTCACGTCTTAAAAATGGGTCTGACAGGCTTTGGGATAAAATTTTTAGGGAGAGCGAAACCCTCAAAAACATTAACTTTTCAGAGAGGAATGCTCTTTAGTTTTCAATATGCACTATGTCCTTCTGAATACTATTTTAGGCTGTTAACTTGTAGTTGCTTCTCTGGTCTTCCTCTTTCCTTCAAATTTGAGGCAGGATTGACCTGGTATGGTTTCCCCGACACTGTTCTACAGGCAAAGCCCAGTGGTCAAAACAAAACAAAACAAAACAAAACAAAACAAAAAACATGGGAAAAGCAGCATGACCTTGGGTGGTGACTTAATAGTTTTTCACAAGTAAAAATAGAAATAAAAATAGGCTGAGCCTCATAGGGTTGTTGAGCACATTAAATGAGTTCATACATGCAAAGCACTTACAACAGTGTTTGGCATATAGTAAGTACTTAATAAATGCTAGCTAGTATGACTGTTTATTTGTAATTATATTCCATGACCATCTTCACTAGACAGATATCGACAGAAATATTCTATTAAAGGTAATAAAAACTTGGCAATCTAAATTTTGACCTACATATGAAAAGCTTTTGAAAGCAAAGCCAGTAAAGAAACATGAACCCACTAGGGGAAGTGATCTGATAAAGGAGGTGATCCACAAAACATAGCTGTTTTATTAATGTGTGATATGTTAATTTGTCCTTTTATATTCAATTCCCATGACTTTGTTTTTTCACTTTTTATTTTCAAATAATTTTAGATTTAGAGAAAAGTTGTAAAATAGTAGGGAAATTCCCCATGTACCCATCACTCAGCTTCCCCTAATGTTAACGTCTTGCATAACCATGGTACAATTATCAAAACTAAGAAGTTAACACCATGGAATACAATTAACTGAAGACACTTGGGTTTCCACTGTTGTCCTCTTTCTGTTCAAAGCCCTAGTTCAGGACCACATAGTGCATTTAGTTGTGATGCCTCTTCATTCTCCTCCGATCTGTGAAAGTTCCTCAGTCTTTCTTTGATCCCTAGGACCTTGGCCTTTTTTTTTTTTTTCAATTGAGGTAAAATTGGTATAGAACATTATATAAGTTTCACGTGTACGTTATAACTCAACAACTGTACGCCCTTCAAAGTGGTCACCATTAAAAGTCGAGTTACCATCACCACCATACAATTGACCCCCTCCACCCACCCCCAGCCCAGTTCCCCTCTGGTCATCACCAATCTGTTCTGTTTTCTGTATCTATAAGTTTGTTTTTATTTTTGACCTTGGTAGTATTGAAGTGTACTTATCAGTTATTTCATAGAATGTTCCTCAATATGGGGTTTTCTGATGTTTTCCATAGTTAGATCAAGGTCACACAGTCTTGACAAGAATATCACAGAAGTGATGCATCCTATCGTATCATGGGGTATGTGACATCGATAGATCTTATTACTGATGATGTTAACTTTGGTTACTTGGTTAAGATGGTAACTGCTGGCTTTTTTCCCTGCAAAGTCACTATTTTTCCCTTGGCGGTAGCAAGATAAATATCTTGAGGGAACTGCTTTGAGATTATGCCAATATCATACTTTTTCTCAAATTTCCACTCACTATTTTTAGCAGCCATCAGAGGATCATACCTGCAACAATTATTACTGTGGTTTTCTAGTGGTGATTTTCTATTTTCCTTATTTCTTCCACCTTGAATAATTGGAACTCTTCCAAAATAAGAGCTGTCATTTCTCCACTATTCTTTAATTTATTCATTTATTTATATTAAAGTGAATTCATTGATATTTATTTTAATCTATAGACTATAACCCAATACTACCATTAATTTTCTTTTTTTTTTTTTTTTTCCTCAAACTACTCCAGTTGTGGCTCTTTCAGTTTGGTGCCTATGTCCTTTCAACATTTCTCCATCCTATTTTAGGACTTCCTTACTCTCCTCTACCACAAGATGTTCCATACTTATCTTGGATTTAAGGAGCCCTGGTTCCTTTTATTGGATAATGGTATTTAGGTACCAATGTCTAGACTCTAAGTAGGCTCACTATGACTTAGGGTATCATGGCTTCTAGGCCATCTCAGAGAGCAGGGCTTGGGAATACATGTATGTGTGCTTAGTCAGGCATATAACCACATCTGGTTAGGGATTCTTATGTCACTTAGAATTGTCTATCATTTTTGTTTTTTAATGACCACAGAAGAAAAGCTGTGAAAGTTTTTTGGCACAAATAGTATGTTTATAGGTAGAAAAATAAGATAGGAAAATTTTTAAGATGGAATTTAGTACATATCAAGGTTAGGACTGTGAACCTATCATAAGATTTTTGAGAAAGTCGTGACTCTTTGGTATATGAAACAGACACATGAAGTTCCTCCCCATCCTCGTATGTCAGTGACTTGGGGACCTGGTGATGACTCATCTTGAATTCCATTGTCACATATTTGGCAACTTGGGAACAATGCTGAATCATTTATCTTAAAAAAATTGTAATAAATATTGGGATATTTTAATAATTAGATGACAGCTTAATATTTATATGTGCTAAAGAAAATGTTTTGCATCTGTGTTTTGAAACCATGGTTTGTTTCTGTTCAAATATACATGAATTTGCTAAAAAAAAGAGAATAATTTTCAAAACTGCATTCATATTTTAAACAGCTTTTGCCTCACATGATCTCTATTCTCCTGATCATTTCTTACTGTCTACATAAAAAAGTTAAAATTTCAGGGGCGCCTGGGTGGCTCAGTTGGCTAAATGTACAACTTCAGCTCAGGTCATGATCTTGGACTCTGTGGATTCGAGACCTGTGTTGGGCTCTGTGCTGACAGCTCAGAGCCTGGAGCCTGCTTCGGATTCTTTGTCTCCCTCTCTCTCTGCCCCTCCCCTGCTCAGGCTCTCTCTGTCTCTCTCTCTCTCTCTCAAAAATAAGTAAACATCCAAAAAAATATTTTTAAAAAGTTAAAATCAGAAGTAGACATTTCCTAACCTCACAGAATAATTTTATCTTGAAATATCAGAAGTAAGTGATCTCAGAATTGGTTTTTCTATGAGTCATTTCAATTAAGATACTTGTTTTCTATTCCTTATTTCTTCAAGAAAGATTTTATAAGTAATTAAATCCTCTTTTTTCTCTTTACCTATTTTTTTTTCCTTTTCTGCATAACTCTTGTTTTCCTTGATGACAAATAAGCAAATAGTTACTATTTCAATTGATTGCTACATGTTAGGTATAATGGTCACTATTGATTATTGTATAATTTAAATTTGGAGTTTACCAGCACTTATTCCCACCTTAAAACTTATATTTAAGGAATCTTATTATTTCCAGAAGTTTCTATAAAGATTAAAGATATGAAAGCCAAAAGCCAAATGGATAAATGAAAATTAAGGAAGAACTTTGGTGTGCAGTTGCTGTGGGAGAAGGAAAGTGACTAGACAATAAATGACAGTGCCACTTAACATGTTCATAAATCTGGTGGCTTTGTAGGGCTGACGGTACACATAAGCCCCCACAAAGAGAAGCAGTGAGTTTAGAGCTGAACGATGAGGCATTTCCAGTTCCAGTTGGTGTGTCATAAAAACCAAATTGTATGAGGAGCTTTCTAGCCTGAATGGTTGATGAGCATTAGAGATGTCTTCATGCTTCTTTTATCAGTGGCTCTTTGATTTAGAATTTTTGACTCAACATAGAACATACTGTTTCCTTGGCTATTGGTGATTCCAACAGCTACCACAGAAGTGGCAAAATGTCACAATATCAACCTCAGGAAGAATCTCAAGGTGTCATTGCTTGTATTACTGTCTTTACTAGTTGAAAGTCAAGTTATCATTATGGCAGACCCTGATGGTGTCCCATCCATATCCCATGGGCACTGACCTCTTGACACTGAAGGCTGCTTATTGAGAACAGCTGTGACTCTCTGCCAGAGCAAGTTTTTTTTTCTGATTGTATGCTTACCTTGGCCAGCATGTAGGGCAAGCCAGAGTTGCCAGAGAGTTTATGTCATCAGAAGCAACCATCAACCAATGACAAATGAAGGTTTGACAAATACGCCCTCCTTCTTTTCTTGGTTAGAATAACTCTGGGGTAAACAATACATTGTCTCCCAGACTTGCCAGTGGCTCCAATTTAATCAGAGCTTAAACTTAATTTTAGGGCCCAGTTGCCCCCTTAATAATATGCCCTTATTGGCCTCTTTCCCTTCCATATTTCATGCCCTAATTGCCTACTGGTTTTTCCCAGGATGACCTATGAAATAAACTAATTGTATTCCAGTTCTTGTCTCAAAGTATGCTTTTGGGAGAACCTAAACTATAGCAAAATTTAAGTTATCTCTTAGCTTAAGTTAGTTTGTATATCCTTTACCTCCTCTGCATTGCTGCCTCTCTACGTTTACTTTTTTCTCTGGCCTCTTGTCCACCTGGTTCCTTCTGGAGAGGTTGGGAATGAATAGGTAAGCAAGAAAGAAGGTAGTGGGGACACTGAGACAAATGGGCATGATAGAGTCAAGGCAGGGAAGAAGAATTGTGCATTTATTGAGCACCTGTTGTAAACAAGGCAGCGACTGTATTAAGTGCTTTGTAAAAGTTATCTCATGTCGTTGTCTTGACAGCCCCTGGAACAGAGGGGTAGGTGGTATTATGTCTGTTTTGGAGATGAAAGAAATTGATATGCAGAGGGCTTAAAAGATGTGCATAGGGCTACCAAACTGCTAATGAGTAGAACTAGGTTTGGGACCTATGCTTGTGTGTGCCCTTCTAGAGAAAGACCTAGACCAGCAGCCAGAAAGCTGAGCTTTGAATCCCAGTTCTTCTCTTTACATGTTGTGTGGTCTTGGGCATGCAATTTGCATTCTCTGAATTTGTTTTCTCATCTGTCAAGTAGAAAGTGAAAAGTGAGAAATGATTATCATGTTAAGACATTTTATTTAGTCTTAGCCAGTTGGATGCACTAAAATCATTATTTTAGAGAAAAAATGAGTATTGATCTATTTGGCTACACGAGCTCTGAAAAACTACCAGCTGGAACTAGTCCACGGGCAGGAAGGGATGGGTCTGGGTGGGAAAAGTAGCTTATTTTTAAATTTATGGCATTTTGGTAATCACCTGTGTAAATAGCTCTGCAGTGATGGGGCAGAGTTGTGCATCTGAGTAAGTTGCCCTTGTCTCTTGAGGTGGCCAAGCCATGGATCTGAACTACCTCAGCTTAGTGAAAAACTTGGGTCAGTCATGGCTGGTTTTTTCCATTGGTCAGCCAATGGCTTAATCATCACGTGGCCTTTCATTTCATATTTGTCACTGTCAGGTTGACTTTGAATTTTGGAAAGCTTCCAGCATTCATTACCATAATGAAAAAGAAAAGAAGTCCGTATTCGCGGCACACAGACTTAGAAAGCTACTCAGAGGGACCATCCTTGCTCTTAGTATTTCCCCTTTCAACCCAAAGAACCTGCAAACATAGGTATTTAAAAGAATCGTGGTTATTTGAGTCAGAAACAGTGGAGCCCTAACCTTGTCCAGAACTGGCCTGCAAGATAGACAGGATTGATAGCAGAGCCCCCTTGGGCACTAATTGATTTATCCTTTTCTCTTGACTCTTTGCACTTCGGGAGTCACTTGTAAGTGTTTGGTAATCACGAGACATGCAAACTCACAGGCTGCTTCTTTCCATGGTTGGTAGATAGGCAAAGGATTTCTAAGAAAATCTTAGATGAAAGCCTGGCATCTTATTTTGTATATTGTCATAGTGATCCTCACCTAGGAGAAGAGGATTTCGCACTGACTTACAGAGCTTCCTTGATGTGCCTGGAAGCGCTTGAGTTTATGCTTATTAGTCAGAGGCCACTGTGGCCTTTATTGAGAAGAAAGGAGCCCAATTTTTATCTTCTGCTTTACAGGGCAGGATAGAGGCTAGTCTGTATTCGCACTTGTCACTTTCTTGCCTGCTCTGGTGTTGGGAGCTGTCCAGGAACACTTCATGATGCCGCTCAAACACAAATGTCTGGAGAAGCCCTAATCCAAAGTGAATCTTTTATAAATAATAAACAGCAAATAGGCTCCATTTAGTTATATTAACCCCCAAATAGGTCAGGCACGTTGTTTAAAAATGCAAACATCACAATAAAAAAGATTCCCTAGATGCAGAGTTTGATGTGTATGTGCAAATTTTCTGGACATGGTACAGGAAAAAATAGCCCACACCTATGCTTCACTACTTAAAATATTTATATATTATCTCTGAAAAGTGCTACTTTTGAAGTGCTATTTATTATAAGCTGATAGAACTCAAAGGCTCTCCGTCCTCATAGAAGTCCTTATCGTTCCTGATTGCTGAGTAGTTGCTCATAACTTTACATTCTGAAACCTGTGGAGTCCTCAAGAGATTCAGAGCTCTTGCCAACATTTTCAAGATTTCTTCTGAACAATTTGGCATTTGTTTGGGATCCTCTCTAGTTTCATCAATGGGCCTAATTTCACATGTTGAGGTTCTTATTGTTTGCCAGCCAAAATAAAATGGCATAGTTCAAAACTATTTATACAATTCAAAACATTTTTTTTCATTTGGAGCTCACTTAGCTTGCCTGTCTGCCTCAATTGTGTATTAACCTCTCTTCTTTCATGCCAGGAATAATTAGACAATTAAGTGCTGATGCTCTGGAAATGAAAGGGCATATTTTCATTGAAATTCTCACCTACAAAAATACCTAGTCTAATTCACATTCCCCTTAAAACTGGATGAGTAAAGTGTTCCGTTGTGAACTCTAACATATAGATCCCAAAGTATTTACACTTGGGTAAAGATATGGCACTGTAATTCAGTTGAGCAATGGCAGTAATTAGTTTTTCCCAGGGAAGAGTAATTCTTGCAATTAAAAACATACAGAGGTTGGGTGCTACTTTTCTGTACTTCCTGATTTGCTTGTGACTCAGCCATTACTTATGTCAATCTGTGATCCTCTTGTAATGATTTCAAGAGTAAATAAAGCTGCATGCTCTTCCACCAGTATTTCTAGAGAGAGGTGACCTTCCTTACTGTGTTGAAATTTCATGCCCCTTTAAAACTAGTTACATCTTTTAAATCTGCATTTAATTCCTTCTCTTTTCCTCTCCGTACGCTAGAATTGCCATGATTAGGCGATGAAGTAGACACCCCAGTTTGGTTGGCATCCAGCTACACATTAGGCCAGATTCATTCATGTAAAAAGGATGTAATGTAACTCCCAGTCTAATCCGTGGGATCTCCTCTGTAGCTTCCCTTCTGTATATTGCCCTGATCTCTAGTAATCTCTTAAAAAATGGAATTCTTCATGCTTTAGGAAAGAGCTCCCATCTCCTCCCCCACCCCCCATCCTGCACATGCCTTCCTTACTGTCATTTCGACCACATCCTATTAGAAGCAAGTCTGTAAGTCAAGCCCACACTCCAAAGAAGAGAATTAAGTTCCACTTCTTGAAGGGAGGAATGTTGAAAAGATTGTGGGCATATTTTGAAACCACTGGAATCCTGGAGAAGAATTTCAGGTGAAGGAATGATGCAGATCTTCAGTAGAAAAAGGTTGGTCTAGGGGCGCCTGGGTGGCTTATTTGGTTAAGTGCCCAACTTCAGCTCAGGTCACGATCTCAATGCCTCGTGAGTTAGAGCCCCGCGTCAGGCTGTGTACTGACATCTCAGAGCCTGGAGCCTGCTTCGGATTCTGTGTGTGTCTGTCTCTGCCCCTCCCCTGCTTGCACTCTGTCTCTGTCTCTGTCTCAAAAGTAAATAAACATTAAAAAAAATTTTTTTAAAGAAAAGGGTCAGTCTAAAAATAGGGTGCAGAGTGTGCTGGTACAAAGAGAGACTGAGTTATTTGATTATAATCACCTTTACCCACTAAACCTGAAACCCTATTAAGGCAGGGTCCACATCTCTCTTCGTTCCTCAGCACTTCAAACCCTTGCATGTAAGAAATGCTCCTTAAATATTTTTGGCATGGCTGAATCAATGAATGAGTAATTCAGTAAATGAGAAATTAATGAAGAAGGAGTGACTTGGTTACATGTCAAAATGGTATCAAAATGCTCTCTGGAATCAGACGGCCTGGGTTCAAATCTAGGCTCTATTGTATAGCGGATGTCTTTTCTTGGGAGGTCATTTAATCTTCATAAGCCTCAGTGTAAAAATGAGAATATTAATAGAACTTATCCCATAGAATTATTATAAGGATTAATGCTACAATAGGTATAATATTAGGTGCATAGTAAACACAATGTTACCTATTTTTATAACTGTTTTTAATAGTCAAGTTCTCCAGCTATTAAATGGCAGAGCCAAGATTTGAATCCCCGTTTTATTCAAAATCCCACAGTCCTAATTTTTGCACCTTCAAGATTGGACGTAATACTACTCTTTCACGGATAGTAAAGTGTAAACCCATTAGGCCCCTCCAGTCAATATTTTTATATAAAAAGCACTACAATATTTGGGTTTTACCAAGTCCTGGGATTTTTTATTCAGTTGTGGAGGAAGATGATTGAGCTTTTTGAGGTTTGCTGATTTCACAGATTTTTTTTTCGGCTAGTTCTTAGAAACTAGCAGGTGGTATCACCAAGACCACTTTTAGAGAAAATTTGTTTTGATCACTACAATATATAGCAAGATTGGTAGTGGCAGCAGCAAGAACCCACTCTAATTGGTGTTTCTAACCAAGAGATCCCATGTAACTTATGTTGGTGAACAAGTAAGAAGCCTTTAATTGCTTATGGATAAGTTTCTTCTGTGCTTTTTGTTTTAGAATGTTCAGTTTAATATGGGGGGGGGGCGGCTGGAAATGGATCTATGTGTCATTTACCTGTTGATGAGTGAACAAACCACCCTAAACCGTAGAAGTTTGAAACAATGACCATTTAATTTGTTTGCCAGTCTGTAAGTCAGCAGTTTGGACTGGGGTCTGCTGGGCAGTGCTACTGGTCTCACCCGGGGCTGGATGGCCGGAGTGCGAACAGATGTTCTAAGATAGCCTCACTCACATTCAGTGGCCCTGGCTGTTGGCTGGACCCCATGTTTCCAAGCACCTAGCAAGAGATTATTCACATCATGGCAGTCCAAAGAGGAAAAGTCTCAGTGTGCAAGTGCCTTCCAAGTCTCTGCTTTTATCATGTTTGCAAATACCCGTTGACCAAGAAAGTCACATGGTCAAGCCCGTCTTTAAGAGGCAGAGAAAAAAAAAGCACTTCTTGATGGGGGAGCTGTAAAGTTGCACTGCAAAGGATGTGCATTGTAAAGGAACTGGAGGAATCATTGTAGCCGTCTTTGCCAACAGTTAACAACCGTAAAGTAGAAGATAGTTTCAGGAGGGTGCAAAGAAAATCCTTAAAAATCTTTTGAGGGGTTTGCAGCTCAAATTATATCTGGTACAAAATTGATTTGAAACATACTTCTTACATAGCTGCTTCCCGTAGGCTCCTAGGGAACAGCATAGTGTTAGTTGGTGGTCACTAAAACCTTGATGCACTTGCCCTGCACGCAGATGCACCTGCCCTGCACACGGATGCCTGATGCAGATCGCAGTCTGCAGTTGTAGCTTGCGACTGTTGGGTGGATGCAAAAGCCTTGTTTCTGCTTCTTAAATACCCTATGTCTCCAGAGCTGGGTAAGCTTTGCAAATGAAACTCCATAGTCATGTTTTCCATGGTTTCTTAAGAAAATTAAAAACTCCAGGAAACTCTCAGAAATTTTATTTATCCCATCTGATTTATAACAGAGAACTCGTGATCCAGCCTTCTCAGGGAGTTGCCATGCTGTGCCCAGCCTGTCTCTCTGCCTCCCTACCCTGTTAGCTCCACATCTAAGTGAGTCAGCTGGTTAGATGCTGAGCAAATGGGGGAGGGAGTGGGAGGGAGATAGGAACACAGGCCGAATTCCTGCCGCAGTGAATGAACGAAGCATCTGTATGGTGCCTACCCTGCTCCCTGACTTGTTAGATCAGAAACTGTGCTTGCTGCACCCCCCTCCCCAGTCCTTGACCTTGTGGCTCAGACACGCTGCCAAGTCAGTGACCCTAGGAAATCATTCCCATGGGATTATGTGGCTGCTCCCTGGGATGTGGTGAGTGAATTTAGACGTCTGGGGTTCCTAAAATCTTCCTGTCCTCATGGCAGAGAGTGTGAAATCACCATACCGTACACAATAGTGACATAGAACCCTGATGTTTTCAAGTAGCTAGATCTTATTTTGATAGTTTGACTTGGAAGAAGTACAACATTATCAAGATAACCTCTCCTAAATTTGTTAATACCTCGAGGTTTAATTTACTATGTTTTGGAACAACACCATCAGTCATTTGGCAAATATTTCTTGAATCATTTCAAATTAGTTGATTTGCATTAAACTCACCCAAATGTGTTTGCCACAGTGTCACATGTCTTCTGGAATGACATGTTCTCTTATGGGCTTGGGGCTTTATACTGAAATAAACCTATTGTTTTGAAGACAAAATTATAAATATTGTGGAAATTTGGGGGGCTAACGGAAGGACACTTTTAAAAAAAATTTTAGCATTTATTCATTTTTGACAGAGACAGAGCGTGAGTGCGGGGAGGGGCAGAGAGAGAGGGAGACACAGAACATGAAGCAGGCTCTAGGCTATGAGCTGTCAACACAAAGCCCAGTGCAGGGCTTGAACTCACGGACCACCAGATCATGACCTGAGTCAAGGTCCGATGTTTAACCGACTGAGCCACCCAGGCGCTCCAGAAGGATAGTTTTTGTTTTTTTTTTTAAGTTTTAAAAAATATTTGTTTATTTTTGAGGGAGAGAGAGAGAGCGTGAGCATGAGAGGGGGAGGGGCAGAGAGAGAGAGGGAGACACAGAATCTGAAGCAGGCTCCTGGCTCTGAGCTGTCAGCACAGAGCCCGATGTTGGGCTGGAACCTGCAAGCATTGAGATCATGACCTGAGCTGAAGTCAGATGCTTAACCGACTGAGCTACCCAGGCACCCCAAGGATAGTTTCTCATGTTAGCAATTACTAAACTTTTATAGGATGCTAATGATACTTCCTTGTTATTGTACATGAACAGAGAATACACTGCGGGGCCACTCTGTGGCTTAGCTTTCATTTCTTGACATTTAACAACACAGTAAACTTTTATAACAACAACAAAAAAAGTTTGGGAACCAATTAAAATAAAAAGTATAACTTCAAGGAAAAGTCATAATATGTCTCTTGTAACATCCTATTTTTTTCTTCTCTGAACATAGATGGTAAAAATTAAGCTCCCCCTTCCCAGAAGTGTACAAAAAGGCTCTTTCCTTGCAAGGGTGATGAAGAGAGCATGGGCCAAGAGCAAGACACCTCAAGCGAATAGATGTGTTCTGTTCCTTTCCTTTGTGCTAAGGCCATACACTGTGGGACTCTCCTGATGAAAGGGTTTTGAATCCAGAAATATGTGCTACAGACTTCATGGTTATTCGAGTGGGTGTCCCATGCGCACAGACATGCACACTTTTACAGTTAGTTCAGTGAGTTAGTACATCGTACATGCCCTGCTGAGGGGGAGCCTGGAAGCTCGTCCTAAACAGAAGGAGGCTCAGCCTGGATGCTTACAGAAAGGGTAAGAGGCCGAACCCCTTGTGAATTAATCACAGTGGGCAGCTCTAGGGATCGATGGCTTAATTTCATTGGGCATTAGTTTCCTTAACACCTGGAGAGCATGTAAGAATTCCTCAAGAGTCTTGTGCGTTTGCCCATTGCTATATGTCAAAGTTTTCCAAAATGCGTTATGCAGTTTAGTAAGCTCCTGATATTCCTGGAAAATAAAAAGGACTTATGGTTAGAAGAGTGTGTATATATGATTATCTTTTTGGATATAAGCATAAACATGTTAAAGGCTCAGAGAAGACTTACGTAAAGACAACTTTTTAATTTTGTTTGAGTGATCTTTCCTACACATATGCGAACACAGATTTCTTTTTCTCCTGACACACGGTAACACCCCACACCTCAGAGGATGTTGCCCTAGATGTTCTAAGTTTGATCCTCACGTGTAGCCAGACTTTTAGAGAATGAAACTTGTGCTGTTGGCTTCTTACAGAACAGCATTTGCTGTGCTTTGACTTTGCTGCAGTGCTATGGGCTTACTTAACAGTAATTTCACGAAAGAGGGACAGGGACTTTGGCATTATTTTCAGTGTGGGCATCTCACTGAGTATGCAGTCCACATTATTACATAATACAAAGACCCACAAGGAAATTTCTAGTTTATGTTACAGACCTACATACTAACTTCCTATGGTTGCTGTAACAAATTACCTAGAACTTGGAGGATTTAAATCATGTGCGTTTATTACCTTACGGTTCTGGAGGTCAGAAGTCTGAGATGAGTCTCACTGGGCTAAAATCAGAGCCCTGTTGGCAGGGCTCTATTCCTTCTGGAGACTCTAATAGAGAATCCTTTTCTTGCCATTTCCAGCTTCTGGAGGCTGCCCACATGCCCTGGCTCACGGCCCCTTGACCATCTTCAAAGCCAGCAGTAGCCAGTCCAGTCTTTGTCAGGATTACATCTCTTGGGTTCTTCTGGTTCTGTCTCCCTCTTCCACATTTAAATGACCCTTGTGATTACATGGGGCTGACCTAGATAATCCAGAATGGTTTTCCTATTTTAAGCTCAACTGATGAGCAACTTTAATCCCATCTGCAGTCTCAAATCCCCCTTGCCATGTAATCCAATATATTCATGGGTTCTGGGCAATAGGACACAGATGTCTTTGGAGAGCCATTATTCTGCTATCACAGCCCAGCAGACATGGCAATCTTTTTGCTTTGGCTTCTAGGCTGCTTAGAGCTATTTGGGGACTATGTGGACCTTCATCTTACTTTCCTCTTATAATGTAGTAGAAACGATGACTAATAGTGAACCTCTAGAATAGGGGTAGGCAAACTGCAGTCCATGGGCCAAATCCAGCCCCCTCCTGTGTTTGTAAATGAAGTTCTGTTGGAGCACAGCCTCTGTTTTCCTGCTATGAGGACAAGGTAGAGTAGCTGTGGCACAGACCATATGGCCTACAAAGAGAAAATATTTGCTGTCCGGCCCTTCCTAGAAAAAGGTTGCCAGCCCCTGGTCTAGATACTCTGAGTCATCATGCATACAAGCCCCTCTCTTTCTGATGGAAACAGAGATGTTGGGTCACTTAAAACCCCTGAAACATGTTGCAGTTAGCTCTGTTGTCATTTTTAGGTTTTGGCTTCAGTGGAGGGTTGTGAAATAATCCAGAGCATTGGAGACAATGTGACTATAATCTAAGTCACGTAAGAAAATAAAGTCACGTGTTTATTAAGTCAGGTTATATCTACCTATTTTCAAAAGGTTGAGCAGGACATAAGACTCTGATTAGAGCTTGTGTATCTGTGGTTACCACGTTGGTCACATGCATAGACATACCTACCTGCACCTTGTCCCTTCGGCTCAGTCTCTAAAAGTCTGAGAGGGAAGTGACTGTGGGCTCTGAGCTATTCTTAACATGTCATAAGTATAATGGAAACTGTACATTTACCCATAATATCCATCATTGATGGTTTCAAAATGGAGAAACACCATTTTAATTTATGCCATTTGTACGCCAATTTTATTTTTGCAAAATAATTATATAATTTTATAATTTTACTTTTGCAAAAAGTAAATGTTTATAATTTTATATTTATATATAAATATGTATATTTGTATATAATTTACTTATATAATTTTATATAAGTTATATATAATTATAATTATATATTTTTACTTTTATTATAATTTTACTCTTGCAAAAACAAAAATGTTGGAAATCTCTTGAGTATATAGTCTGTTTCCAAAAATAATGCAACTGTTATTTATCTTTCTTTTAAATATGTGTATGATATATGAACTATGAAGTCTTTGGAAGATGGCAGTCTTTATGACCATTCTAAACAAAATAGCCTTGAATTTTCTTCTAAAGGATGTTTGCATTTTGAGCAATCTCGGTCTTTCTTTTCCTCATCCCTTCCTTCCTTCCTTCCTTCCTTCCTTCCAAATAATCTCTCTGCCCAATATGGGGATCAAACTCATGACCCACTCACTGAGAGCGTGGGCCACATGCTCCACTCACTGAGCCAGCCAGGTGCCCCTGAGCAGTCTTTCTCTAAAGTCATGCTCTTGTGTGCCTTCTGGCTAGACATCTAATTTTGAATGCAGTGTATACATGCAAAGAAGCATTGAACATTACGTCTGGAGAATATGGTATGGTGCTTGTCATAGGGCACCTTCTGTCTAAGAGTGTCTATATTAGATAATACTAAGTGAGCTTAGTACTCAGCAAGGTGTTTTCTCTTTTTCAGGATTTATTGAGATATTACTGATACACAAAAAAATTGCAGGGACACCTGGCTGGCTCAGTAGGTAGAGCATGCATCTCTTGATCTTGGGGTTGTGAGCTCGAGCGCCATGTTAGGTATAGAGATTACTTAAATCTTTAAAAAATTTGCACACATATAATGTACACATCTTGATGAGGTTGGGCGTATTAGTGTTAGATACCTCACGTAACTAGAATCGTGCAATATTTGTCCCTCCGTGACTGGCTTATTTCACTTAGCATCATGTCCTCCAGGTTCATGCATGTTGTCACAAATGGCAGGATTTACTTCTTATTTTGAGGCTGCATAATACTTAGTGAGGTGTTTTTATCTTTATAATGGCTCAGAAACACTAACTAGAACCCAAGGCTCAGCCTGTTGCAAACTCCTGACTGTTTGGAATTATTTTTCATTCTCTCCCTATTGACTTTCTCTTTTCCCAGTTTTGGTTACCCTATCCTTCATAATCTGAATCTCCCCATGTTTCAGGTAACTGTACTTTTAATGAAACAAGCCTTTTAAGGTTCATGGTTTTTTTTAAATTTATTTATTCATTTTAAGTAATCTCTACACCCAATGTGAGACTTGAACTCATAACCCTGAGATCAAGAATTGCTTGCTCTTCCAACTGAGCCAATCAGGTGCTCCTGTTCATGTTTTATTTTTAACATTTAGTCCTGCTTCATTCATTTGGTAAGACACTTCTGCCTTGATTTTAGACACTGATTGTTAAATCTGGTTTGTAAAGTAACCAGTAATTAGATCAATAACTGTTTATTCCTCTTCTAAAACAATCACCATCTTCAATTAAAATGCCTTTTTCTTCCATGAGCTCCTAATTTACATGTCTGTTTCAGTCTGAGAATAATGGCAAGATGCTTATGCCATTTTCTACCATGTTTGACCATCTCAACATTTGTTTCTGTGCTTAAAAATAAATAGTAAATAATAGGTTACTTTCTCCCATAAGACCAGACATCCACCAATAGGTAGTCTATTTTTGATCTAACATTGTATAGACTAACAAAACATTTGTAGTCACTTTCTACTTCTCTTATTCTTGCTGGATTTCTGGACTTGGTATTTATTACTTGGCACTCTTTGCATACATTATATTTTACTTATGCTCTGTGTCCTCTTATTTGCATGATGCTGGTGACACTATGTGAGCCACACAACATCTAAGACACTTATCCCCAAACAGAAGCACAAATGGGGCAGACGTTCACTCAAATTCACATCTTTTGCAAAAAAAAAAGGATACAATTTTAGATTGGCTATTTTTATATTAACATGTTATGGTTAGACAAATTTTTGCAATAAACTCCTACCACTGAGGTTCATCTTCAACTCAGAACTCTTCTCTAATTATGCTGGGGAAGAAATTGGCCGTCACTTACCTTGTACTTTTCCCAGATGGAGACCTGTGAGAAAATCACAACTTTTTCCGTCTTTTCCTCAATAAGTGCTTAAACTTCTAATGAATTAAAATGTACACATCATTAGTTATTGTCTAATGTGAAATGAGTTTTTGTCAACATCTTCTACCTCTTTTTGGAGAGGGAATGGCAGTGAATAATACTCTATAGGCTTCATTTTCAATTAGAAACAGTACCTCCATTTTGAGATGTGGTGAAGCAGTCAGTGTTCATTCTGGCCATGACTTCCATAGCTTGCAGATTTTTATCAACTTCCAAATGAGAATGCCTCATTATTAGCCAGGCACACATATTACTACTGTCAATTCTCCTTCATCAGTTTGATTGCTATTTTTTAGATATTTTTCTTAAACTAAACCTTTTTATTTTTTCATATTTACAGACTTCTGGATTTCTCAAATTCTTCTGTGAACAGAAGAAGAATAAATCAAAGAAGAACTCTTACCTTGGTATGTATGTCCATCCCATTGGGGATGCCCTAGAATTACCCATGGAATTCTTTTCACACTATTGTTGTTTTTCTTTTAATTCAAAGTACTTGAAACTTGATTTCATCAGGGAGGGTGTTCTCCTGTTTGATTTCTTAGACATAATGATTTCGAATATTTGTGGCCTGAGAATAAACCACTTAAATGTTAATGGCTTTACTTCACAAACTTCTATGTATTTTTTCTGATACTTATCATGAATTTGACTTTTGTTACTGGGGCTTTGATGCCCTCTGCCCAATAAGAGGTACTCATCAATTTCTCAACTTTTGGTCCTGAAAAAAATCAATCCAGTTGCTAAAGATTCTGTTGGTGTGTAGGTAGGGCCAATTGACAATTTCTAAGGAAGGTGTTGTTGATGAAATTGATCATTCTAGTCGTTAGTTATGGCTGGTTGTGGTAAGTGTCATGTGGATGGCTCATAGATGCACTCTTTGTTGAGACTGAGCATGACTCTGGACCCCTTTTGTTCTAGAAATGAATGAAGCATAGTAATGGAGTGGTGAAATACTATGTTGTTTGTGGTTCATTGGATGTTTCTTGGAATTCATTTCCATGTCTGTACCTAGACCTGAGGATATGGCAAATGTATTCACCAGAAAATTGTGGTTTGAGTTTTCCTACCTAAGGAAAAAGAAGGGATGAGAAGGAGAGTTTGAGAGTTAGGGCATGATGGAAACAGAACCAAGCTGATATTTGTCATTCCTAAGCCTCTTTGCTATTCCAGCATGCTTTTGACCTTGAGAGCATTTGACTGTTTCTCTGTCTGAGTAAAATATCGTTCTCTTTGGCCTGAAGTATACAAGGCAATTTTTTGTACTGCTTTGGAAATACACTTCTCCATGCTGTGATTTGAAAATAGCAACACTGTTAAGAAAGAGCAGGGTCTTCGGTGAACGCATAAGACATTCATTTGATGAAGTGTTGAGTAAACCAGATGGTTGATATCAAACGCCTTGATAAAATATTTTAGAAATCAGAGCTGGTTCTCATTAAAAAAATAAGCCCCTCTGGAGAAATTTGCTTATGACTTTCTCCATTTTGTTTTCATTTATTTCGAATGGTTTTTAAAATTAAGCATAGCTATGAGCATAAGCCAAGCTAAAACTATGGCTTTAAAAAAGTCTTGACTTTTTCATCCCTATCTGTGGTTCCTGGTCACCTGGTGGCCTCATTCTGGTTATCAGGGCAACATCTGCTTAAATGAAGTATTGACATTTGTGTGCATCAGAGCCCCAAACACTTGAATTTTCCAACAATGAGAACATTGGATGTTTCCCTTTGTGTGTGCTAATGGTATAGACTGATTTTGCAGAATCACTGCAGCAAGTTGTAAATGATGTATGAAATGAAAAATTCCTGTCCAGTGCACAGAGTGAATATATACAGTTCTGTGCAGTCACTGCAGTGCTGGGCTATTTGTTTTAATATTTCCTTCAGACATACAGTAATTTTTTTTGGTGAGTCATATCCAGATGCTTGCCATTGGCACAAAGCACAGATTTCCTTTATATACGTTTCAAATGAATTTTAGTATGTATAAGTATACTTAATAGAATACTGGATTTTAGAAGATTTGACCTTTAAAAAAAAAAGAATACGTTTAGGAAAACAATAGCAGTATGTTTATCTTGAAAATTTGGGGGAATACTGAAGAGTCCAAATATTATAAATCATTTAATCCTATTATGGGAAAAATATTCTTTGTTTACATTTAAGGTTTTTATCCTCTGTGATTAGATTGCATTCTTAAAAAAATTAAGCTACTGATTTATTTGTAAAGTTTTAGTCCTAATTAGCAATAAGACTTCAGCATCTTCCCGTGACTTCTACAATTTATCACTGCATACTATTCAATTGCATGGATGTAGCTTAACAAATTCTTGTCCATTCCTGCCGAACAGTGGATATGTAGGTAGTTTCTAACTTCGCTAATGTAAATCATTTCCTATATCAGTGCTGCAGTGGTTATGTGACTGTTGGAATGTTGGTATATAGTTAGTAATGTCAATCTTGGCTCTGTTTTTCTCTTTCAAAATTATCTTAGCTATTATATCTATTTTTTGTGTTGATTTTGATGATTGGATTATATATATAAATGGTCAGAGTAGAATTGGCATCTCCAGAATATTGAGTCATTCCACTGGAGAATGTAGTGTATCTTGCTATTTATTGGTAAATTTTCTAAGGTAGATTCATTCTTGAATATAAGAGATAAGCTTCTCTAAGTAGTGATAACATTTTAGAGTTTCCGCGTGTAATGACTAAGTTATATCTGTAAAGTTCTCTTGTGTCATTTCAGTTATACTTTTTGGACAAGGGTGATTGTAGCTTCATAATATCAATTGACAATATTTTTCCCATCCTCCCTAGCCCTCCTCCCCCCATATCATGCTCTGGGGCCATTTAAGTACAAGGAGTGATCTCTCTTTTTTAGATGTGATAGAATTAATGTCTGCCTCTGGCTCATTTGGGGGGATAAATTCTTTGAAACCTGTAATTTCCTTTTAAGGTTATTGACATATTTAGGTTGTTTTCTGTCTGTTTATTGAATCAACTTTGGTAATTTATATTTCCCTGTTGAAATATCAATTTATTGAGGGTTGATGGGGGGTGGGAGGGAACGGAGGGTGGGTGATGGGTATTGAGGAGGGCACCTGTTGGAATGAGCACTGGGTGTTGTATGGAAATCAATCTGACAATAAATTTCATATTTAAAAAAAAGAAACATTAATTTATCTAGAAGTGAAATTTGTTAATACAGATGCATACAAAATTTTCTGTTACCATTTAAAAATAATCCTATAAATCTATTGTGAGGTCACTTTTCTCATTCTTAATATGAATACCTTTACCTATTTTTTTAAACTTTTTTTGAAGTTTATTTATTTACTTTTGAAAAAGAGAGTGAGCAAGAGTGAGTGTGAGTAGGGGAGGGGCACAGAGAGCGGCAGAGAAAAATCCCAAAAATCTTTGTCAGCATAGAGCCTAACACAGGACTCAATCCCATATACTATGAGATCACATGAGGAGATACAGGATCCTCACCTGACTGATCCACCCAGGTGCCCCATGAATATCTTTATCTTAATGAGCTTTGCCAAATGTATTTTTGAAGAACCAGCTATTGAGTTTACTTACTGTTTATATAGTTGTGCTTTTTTTTTTTTTACCAGCTTCTTAAGTTGCATGCTATATTGATCTTTTTGTTGTTTGTTAATAAAAATATTTCTAACTATGAATTTTCCTATGATTCCCATTTTAGCTGTATCATAAAACTTTTTTAAAGTTTGTTAATTTGTTTAGAGAGAGAAAGAGAGAGAGAGTGAGAGAGTGAGTGAGTGGGAGGGACAGACAGAATGAAGGAGAGAGGGAGAATCCCAAGAATCTGTCAGATTACTGACAGATTTGAGTAAAATATGAGCAAGGATGTTTTAAAGAGATTACTCAGATTCCCAAGAATCTCTCCACTGTCAGCACAGACACCTATGCAGGGCTTGAACTCATGACCCATGAAACAAAGAGTTGGTTGCTTACCTGACTAAGCCACCCAGGTGCCCCTGTTTCATACACCTTTTGACATGTTAGATTCTTATTTTATTTATTAATAACCTGAAGTGATATTTTGATATCCTCTATGACCTCACAATTTTTAAAAGACTAATTTGAAATTTAAAAGTGGTTGAAATTTAAGATTCTATCTGTTATGATTAATTCCTAGTTTTATTTAATTATCTCTGAAATATACCTGCTGTAATGTTGACTTGAATTTTATTGACATTATCTTTGTAGAGGAGTATGCATGTTCATCTTCGGGAAGGAGCCCATGGGCACTGGAGTTGAAAGTTATTTTATTTAGAGAATTTAATCTTATTAATTATATTATCAAGCTATTTTGTATCATAGTTCGTTTGTTGTCTTCTTTGATCTTCTTTGGCCAACTGTAAGGAAAGTTGAAGTCCTTTGTTAATTTGTTCTTACTATTCTATAACTCTTATTTATAGAGATACTTACATTCTGTGAGTCAGTGCAGTATTATTTGACGCATAAACATTGTGTATTTGCATTGAACTGTACTCCTCTAATATGAAATCTGTCTTTGAACATATAGTGTGTTTTGCCTTGCGTTTTCCTTTGTCTAATGTTAATATTAAAACTTCTATTTTCTTTTTATTTGCATCTCTTTAAAACATCCTTGCTCATATTTTACTCATCCTTTTTGAATTCACTTGTCTTAGGTGTATCTCTTGTAATACATATAGAATTGTTTTACCTATGCTTAGTTTTGCAACCTGGCTTTCTCCTTTTTATTCTTCTCATGGAGAAGTTTAAGACCTTTACAAATACTGGGGCGCCTCAGTGGCTCGGTCAGTTAAGTGTCCAACTTCAGCTCAGGTCATGATCTCACAGCTCATGAGTTTGAGCCCCACGTCGGCCTCTGTGCTGACAGCTCAGAGCCTGGAGCCTGCTTTGGATTCTCTGTCTCCCTCTCTCTGTGCCCCTCCCCCACTCACGCTGTGTCCCTCTCCCTCTCTCTCTCTCTCTCAAAACTAAATAAATATTTAAAAAAATATTTACAAATGTTGTCATAAACACAGTATTAGCCTTACTGTGTTCATTGTCTTCTTTTTGGTTTTTGAGTGATTTTTCACCATTCTTTTCTATCTTTGACCATATAGACTGTACCATTCTTTGTTAATGTCTCAGAGAGTATATGTTGTGTATTAAGTTCTGTTTTCATTTAAGTTTCTCAGAAGCATTCTTTAGGCTTAGTTTCTGTCAAGTTTAAGGGCAAATCGCATTTTTACATGTTCTAGTTGAATGGAAGAATTCAGCCTACTTCCCACCCCCTGTACACACACTACTGCTTCCTCTCAGTCCTGTATCTTGCCTCTGTTAATGTAATCTCAGGTTTTAGAAAAAGTATTGTTTTAAGGTACCATTATTCTTGTTATGTATGCCTTCTTGTTTTTGTAAATAATGTTTCTGATTTCTATTTAGCTTTTAAAATAGATTTAATAGAATTATCTTGTTATGTCTATATTGAACTGATTTCACTCTTCCAAATTAGGTTATTATACTTTATCTTTTTATTTTTGACCTGTTAATTTTTCTTAATCTCTCAGTGGGTTTGATTATGGCTTTTGATAATTTTTCAAGAAGGACGCATGGTTAGTCTTCTGAGTTCATGCATTTGGAAGGATAGATTTTCCATTCTTTGTTTAGGTATACAATTCTTGAGTTGCAATGTTTTCCCTGAAAATTTTATAATTTTGTTAAACTATTTTTTGCATCAAAGGAAAAGTCTGAGGCGAGGATGATTTTTTTTTTAAATCATAGATATTTGGTGAGTGTGTATGTGTGTGTGTGGTGGTTGTTGTTGTTGTTGTTGTTGTTGTTGTTGTTTTCCCCATGCCTGGATGTTTGTGAGACTTTGTTCTTATAACTCAAAAATTTTGACAAGATACATCTAGGTATGAGTTTACTCTGATAATAATCATCTTTTTCATCTGTATTCACTCAACTGTTTCCAATTGATAAATATTTTTATCCATTATAGCTTAAATTATTAGTTTTGTCTCATTTATCCTGATCTTTTTAGGAGCCCCAGTGATTTAGATGTTGAAACAGTAAGTTTTGTGAAGACAGGAACCATATCAGTTTTGTACTCTGCTCTGTACTTGGGTTTATGTGTCCAGATCCTGGCACATTCTAGTCACTAAATAAATACATATTTTCTAATGGATATGTGAATGAATGAATGAATGAATGAATGAATGAATGAATCCCAGATCTGACCTTAATATGTACTTTTTCACTTTTGATTATTTTCATCCTACTTTTTCTTCTGCTTTTTAGGGAAGTGGTAGGAAATGGTCTTTCCAGGAAACCATAAGCTGAAGACAGTACTGCAGATTTAACCTGCTCAAGGTTACTTAGGCACTGACTCTGCTTTCCTTGTTCCCCTCCCCTGCCTTCTCATTAGGATATGACTTTCGTAGAAATATCTTTGGCCTAAGAACCCGCAGTTTCCTAAGTCTGAAACGTTCTTTCTAAACACATAACTCATTTAAGCTCTTCCCAAGTGCTGATTGAGGCGAGGAAGGGCAGCCAGGACAAGCTCAGATCCAGATCTCAAGGCTCCTACTTGGGCAGAGAGTGACAGCTGACTACCTCTCCATCAGCTAGCTAGCTTTGGGTGCAAGGTACCCCCCCACCCCCCCCACCCCCCACCACACACACCTCATTTAGTGGCTTAAAGTAGCAATCATTAGGGGCGCCTGGGTGACTCAGTCGGTTGAGCGTCCGACCTCGGCTCAGGTCACGATCTCGCGGTCCGTGAGTTTGAGCCCCGCGTCGGGCTCTGGGCTGATGGCTCGGAGCCTGGGGCCTGCTTCCGATTCTGTGTCTCCCCCTCTCTCTGCCCCTCCCCCGTTAATGCTCTGTCTCTCTCTGTCTCAAAAATAAATAAAACGTTAAAAAATTTTTTTTTAAAAAGTAGCAATCATTTATTAGTTCAAGATTTTATAGGCTGGTAGTTCGGGCTGGGCTCAGCTGGGCAGTTCTTACCTAAGTCTCACACATGCATACTCATGTGACTGCAGCCAGCTGGTGAGTCAGTGGGGTGATCCTGATGACCTCATGCGTGTTTCTGGTGTTGGAGTCACAATCTGAGAGTTTCTAAAGTAGCACATAAGGGCAAACTCCAGTGCTGAGTGCTTTCCAAGCCTCCACTTGCAGCACTGTGCTAAGGCTCTGCTGGTCTCAGAAAGTCACCCAACTGTTGCAGATACAGAGGGTAGAGACATGAACTCTAGCTCTTAATTGGAGAAACGAGCATGCCATATTGCAGTGGCCTGGATGCTGGGAGTGGACACATTTGAGGCCTCTTTACAATTCACTATACTCTCTGTAGGGACTCTAGAAACCGAAGGAATTCATGCTGAGGCACATGGGCTCCTGCCTACATTGCTCTCTTGGCTGAGTTAAATTGGAACTTAATCTAACCTTACAGTGCATGTTTGGTCTCGTCCAGATGATTTGTGGTCCTGAAATGTTGCACTCTGGTATTTCTCCATTATCCTTCTGGTATTTACTGCTTTTAATGTGGATTTACATCCTGTCCAGGCATTTTTGGTTTCATATACTCTCTTCTTATCTCATTCATGTTCCTTTTTAAAATTCTGTTTCTCTTTCATATTTTATTTCTCCTGACTCTTTTATGTACCTGTTACATTGAGGTTTATTTTGCTCTCCATTGTAGATCCTAAACAGTTTATTTTATTTTAAAAGAATCATTAGATGTTTACTTCCTGCCAGGTACTACTTTAAATGCTAGAGACACACTAGTAAACGAGACTTGGACCCTGTCCTCAGGGAATTTACAGTTGGGTAAGACCTCTCATTTCCTCAAGTATAATATTTTCAGAGGCACTGACCTTCCTCTGAGTTTGTGGGATGTTTTTGTATCTTTCTTCTGCAGTAGACTTTGTCTGCCTCGTCTGCAGTAGACGGTTTTTTTGGTGTTTGTCAACAGACTTAAAGGTTTCCTCTTATGTCTGTCCTCTTGTGTGATGGTCAGATTTCATTCTTGGGTTTGTATCTGGAGGATATATTAGTGCACAAACTTCCTTGTTCAACTGTCACGTTTCAGGGAGCATCATCTAGAGATCTAAACCCCAAAAGTCTAAATCTCTGTTCAAATATATAAAACATTCTATTTCCCAATGTGTACTCTTGTTTTTCCTTTTTCTTTTTTTTTTTAAATGTTTATTTATTGTTGAGAGAGAGTGTGTGCACTAGTGGGGGAGGGGAAGAGAGTGAGACACACACAGAATCTGAAGTAGGCACCAGGCTCTGAGCTGTCAGTGCAGAGCCTGATGCAGGAATTGAACCCATGATCCGTGAGATCATGATGTGAGCCGAAGTTGGCCTCTCAAGCAACTGAGCACAGGTGCCCCACGTTCTTTCTTTTTCTCCCCCAACTTCACTACTTCAATTTTGAGGATGTTATTTCCCAGGGAGATGCCATATTACCCCACCCTCCTCCCCCACCCTTTTTTTTGTACTTAGTGTTTCTGAATGGATGGCAGGAGGGTTAGTGGCTATATTTTTGTAGAAGAATACTCTAGCTCATCATAAAATAGCTCTTGAATGGTAGAGAGATAGCTTCCAGTCTTCTGGTCTCCTAGGTCTATGGACTGTGAGGCTCCAATCGTGCAATGAGAAGGACCATTTGACAGGAGAAATCGGTCTCTTTCTTCTTTTCTCTGCTTTGTTTTTATTGGTAATATTTTATACCCACACATTAAATATGTTATATATGTGTAAGTTATTATATATATATATAAAGCATAATAATGAAATGAATACCCACAAACTTAAAATCCAGTTTAAGAATAGGAACATTAGTGGGCTGTGGCATTCACCTGTGGGTACTTTCCTTCATCCTTATCCTATATCCTCCTAACCTGGAGATGACCACTCTTCTGAATATTGTGCTCACTACTCTCTTGTCTTTTGAAAAAATAATTTTATTTAATGAATATGAACAGTATGGGGTGCTCAAGTCGGTTGAGCATCCGACTTCAGCTCAGGTCATGATCTCGCAGCTCGTGAGTTCAAACCCCGCGTCAGGCTCTGTGCTGACAGCTCAGAGCTTGGAGCCTGCTTCAGATTCTGTGTCTCCCTCTCTCTCTGCCCCAACCCACTCTCATTCTGTCTCTGTCTCTCTCTAAATATAAATGAACATTTAAAAAAATTTTTAAAAATATGAACAGTATGTTAATAAAATTGAACACTATGTTGTTTAGATTTTTAAAAATTTTTGAGTGTTATAAAAAATTGTGTTACACTGAAGGTAGACCGATGCTAGTGACATATTTTCCCTCTGGACTATGTTTCCAAGATTCATTTATATTGTTGAATGTGCATGTGTTTTACTCATCTCCAGTGTTGTACAGTAAGCCTTTTGGGGAAAGCATCATTAAAAAAATTATTAAGTTAAAAGCAAAGTTTTTGTCTAATAAGCTGAATGTTGCTTTGAATATTTTGGTATATTTCTCCTGGCTGGCAGGCATAACAACTTCTTTTAGATATATAGATACCTCATTTTCATAAATGCATATAATTATGAATGTACAAAGGTGTAAATGGTTACAAGGTATTTTTGATGATCCTTTTAATGTCTGCAGGATCTTAGTATTGACCACATGCACCTTCTCCCTTGCTTATTTTCATATCTCATCGTGTGTTTATTGATTTTGTAATTGTGTTCAAAACACAATGTTTGGCTTTGTTGATTATTTTCTGTGATTTTTTTCTCTTTTACCAATTTCTGCTCTTTATCATTTGATGTTGGTACTGAGGTTTGAAGGGTTGGTAAAATTTGGCCAGTGTAAGGGTATAATGTGATTAAATATTTGACAGACATCAGATGTTCTTTATAGCAGTCATGAGACTCTAGGAAATACTGTTTTAATGTGTGCTGTTAAAGTAGTTAGTCCTATGGGATATGCTGAATTTCAGAACTGTCAGTATAGAAGTCTTCAACACTTGGGATCATTTGAGTTCATGTAAGCATGAATAATCATTTGTGAGTGATACTTCAGGTCTTTCGCTCTCTCCTTGGTTTACCACGCTCCCCTTAATTCCAGAATGTCCTTGTTCTTTTCTCTTTTTCTCTTTCTAATCTCATAAAATCAGATTCTAAAATGGAAATACACCTCATAGGGGTGTCTCATTAGAAATTATGTGATAATGTTTTTCTAATATATTTCATCTGCTACCCAAATTTGTCTTATGTGCATGACTCTTTCCTTAAACTATCATTGGTTTTTATTTGCTTTGGTTATGCATATTTCCTCCCATGCTTTTTTTTTCCCCTCACATCTGTCCCTTGTTCTTGGATAGTATCAATTTTCTTTACCTAGTGTTTCTGTCTTTGAAAAAAGCAGAAGGATGACACTGTTAAATGGGCCATTTAACTGAAGAATGGCATGTCAGACATCCTTTTTCTATATATATAATGAGAGAGATGTATATAGGTTAATGTATGTATTTATAGAGATGAATATTACAGCTATTTTATGATATTTAAGACTAAATGCTACAGTTGTATTTTTTTAAGTAAGTCTAAACTTCCCTTAAAGGAAAGCTGAGAAAAGTAGTAATTTGGAACTAGTTGGCTTAACTTAAAAAGCTCCCCTGTGACATCGGAGTGTGTTTCATGCAATTGCTTTCTTAGACTTCCTCATTAAAATATTGACTACTCTTTTTCTTCCGTAAATGCTAATCCCGGCTCCCATGTACATGTATTTACATTTCACTGCAGGCAGCCTGCCAGGTTAGAAATAAAACCAATTTGTTAATATCACTATTTCCTCTTCAGCAAAGAAAATATGCATTAAATTAAAGACTTTCTAAAATAATAAGAAACAGCTCCTGTTGCTACCAACCATTTATTTGTCTCTCTGGTTGAGGATGTGATGGCTCATCTTTATGAATCTCGATGAGCTTGCCTTTCTCTGCTCCTCTCAGCTCTGGCCATCGCTGCAAAACTTCAGCATCTGTAAGGTCGCTGTCACAAGACTTGAAAGTCTCTCTGCCCCCTTCTCCCTACCGTTCCCACCACCGCATTTGTGCTAGTGCCTGCCAGCACCTATCTGAGGGTGCAAAACGCTATTTTTAAAAGAGTGTGAGCATGTATGGTTAATCCTGGCTGATAACATGCTGCTTTGCTGGAGCATTCTCTCCAGAAATCTTGGAAATCTTTGAACTGCAAGAGAATCCCCATTTGATTTATGTTTCATAAGTGGATCAGTGTTATTAAAATCCACAGGAGCTCTTTGTTCATTTAGTTATTCTGAGGGCCACCCATCACGCACATCCATACACTATTTTGCACAGGAGCACCTTTCTGGAGCCCATAACTGTTCTTTAAATAATCCTTCAACAGAAAGCAACTAATTATGCAACAAAACATCAAGGAATACTAGTAAATCTAGAATGTTTGTGTGCATTGGGTGATCCAGTCTTGCAAAGTCAAGTGAATTTCTAGTAAAGCTAACACGTTATTAACCTTATCAGCATACTTTGCCTGGCTGGATGCTACTCTTTGACTTTGTTGAACATTTTATTTATAAAATGGATTGATTGATATTTACTATCATTCTTGTGACCCATAAGGAAAAAGGAGTCCTTTGTAAATGCCACTGTGTAGTTGGTGCCAGGAGAAGTGAAATCTGGCACCTAAAAAATGTTGTACATACATACTTTGTTCATTTCTCCTGATTTTTCTGCGTATTTCATTATGTTTTCCCCGTTGTTTTCCTCTCTAGTCAATGTTGGCCTCTGCTCTAATAAGGTTAGAAGAGTAAGGTACTCTTTGTTTCTGATTTGTTACTGATAATCTTTGTTTAGTTTCCACTTTGAGGAAAATATTAAAGAAAGAAAAGACTTAGCCTAAGTAGTTGACGGATTACTTCCTTTCTGATTTTGCCTTAACTGGCTTTAAGATTGAGGCCCCCAGTTCCTTGCCACAAAGATTTCATAATGGCCAACAAAATTGGGAACTATTCCCCCCTCTTAAGCTCTTTCATCTTCCATAATTTTATTCCATCTTACTCCCATTCATTTTGAATGGAGTCGTTGGCTTCTCTCTTGCATCATCGTTTTGGTATTGTGGATTGGTAGAGCATTGTGTCCGTTTCCTGAAATCCTGTACAACCTTGAGATGGGTTCTTAACAAGAGCCTACCAGTCCTTCTGCTGTCGTCTTTGGCCCTGAAAGTGTTCAACACTGAGACACTTCTCAGGAAGACATATTTAGCAGTGCGGTGTTGTTCCGTGAGGAAAAACGCCTCATCCAGCTGGTAAGCAATTTATGCCCTGAAGCATGAAGATTTCATAGCCCTTGTAATTTTATCCTTCCTGGTGTCGCTGCAGGTGCTATTTTTATTCATATAAATATTTAATCTTCTATAAAACTTATTAAGCTGTTGGCCTCAATAATATTTTTTGGCAGAGAGTTCCATAGGTTAAAGGGACACAGTCAAGTACAACAGCTTAGCTCAAGATCACAGTTTTAAATAAAGGTATAAAAGGTGATTTTCTGAGATTTTAAAAAAAAGACTCCAGCAAGGCTGTTTGGGGTTCAGTTCTGACATTTCCCAATAATGCTGCCACAATCTCAATAGCACTGAGTTGGCATTTGAGGGACCAGGAACGAAGCTCGGTTGAAACTAATGTGAAAGTTGTAGTTAACATGTTTTTGTTTTTGTTTTTTTCTAGACCTAGTAAAGAAGAACAGTAGATAAAAATTTTGTGCGGGCAATGGTCTTTATTTTCTTAGACCTCAGCTCTCACATTAAGGTTTTTACATGACTTTTAATCCATGGAATTATTTTTCCTTATCAGTCTTCCCTAACCTTCTTTAAGTAGTTGACGTCTTTTGATGGATACCTCTTTTCTTGTTAAAACAGATGAAATTTTCTGAGTCTTGTGGTTTGTTGGAGGACCACCAGGCAATGTGTGGTGTGGCATCTTCTAATTCCCTTTGGATGATTATGTGGAAATTAAGGGGAGGTTTCTCCAGTTAAATTCATTTAAGGCGGATCCACAGTGGAAATTTTAAACATAAACAACTTGACGTACATGCAGTGACTGTCGAGAAGGGTGTGAGTTGACTCTGGAGTACTATATTTCTTTGTCTTCCTGAATGTTTATAGTGCCTGGTGCATTTGACCTTGAACATTATGGACACTTGTACCACAAAAGAGTCTGGCATATCCTGGCTTATTGCTGGTGCAGATGAGTTGATTGCTTTTGGAGGCCCTAGTATAGGAAGCATATGATTCTCAAGGAGGAGAAAAGAAATATACATGTTTTTAATCGAATGCAAGCCATGGGATATATAATGGAGTTAAACATTATAAGGAACTGTATGGGCTGTATGAATTCAGAGAAAGAATCAGCTATTGTATTGCCCAGAATGCTTCAAGAGAAGCTGGTATTAGGGGTGCCTGGGTGGCTCAGTCAGTTAAGTATCTGACTTCGGCTCAGGTCATGATCTCTCAGTTTATAAGTTCGAGCCCCGCATCAGGCTTTGTGCTGACAGCTCAGCGCCTGGGGCCTGCTTTGGATTCTGTGTCTCTGTCTCTCTCCACCCCTCCCCCACTCATACTCTGTCTCTCCCTCAAAAAGAAATAAACATTAAAAAATTTAAAAAAAATAGAGAAGCTGGTATTTGAATTGGGTCTTCAGGATTCCTGAGGTTTGGACACGTCAAGTAGAAGTGAGGGGAGAGGTGAGGAGGTAACTGGAGGCGCAAGACTACCATATGCAAATGGCAAAACTTCAATGTAATAGATTTAGTGACTCCTAAAATAGAGTCTCACCTAAAGAATCATTACTGAAAGTAAGTGTTGGCTCAGTCCATCTGCATGGAACTAAATTTAGTGCTGGTCTTTCTTTTATTGATGGCTCTGCTTCTTATTGATATAATTGTTTAAAATATTCTCATAGGTCCATGGGGTGCCTAGGTGGCACAGCTGCTTAAGCATCTGGCTCTTGGTTTTGGCTCAGATCATGATCTCACGGTTCAGGAGTTTGAGCCCTGCATTGTGCTCCCGGCTTAGGATTCTCTCTCCGCCCCCCTCTCTCTGTCCCTCCCCCATTTGACTTTCTCTCTCTCTCTTAAAATAAATAAACTTTTGTTTAAATAACTACCTTTAATTCCTGATGTTTAGCACTTCATTAGCTTTTTAAGCTAAATAAGCAACCGAAGTGTCCTACATGCTGATAGAATCTAAAATGGTACAGCACTTTGGAAAACAGTTCAGCAGCATTTTAAAAGGCTAAATATACATGTACCACATGACTCAGGAAACCCACTTCTAAGGATTTTCCCAAGAGAAATAAAAAACTTATCTTCACACAAAAGCCGTCTGTTAAAAATTTATAGTGGTAGGGCGCCTGGGTGGCTCAGTCGGTTAAGTGTCTGACTTCGGCTCAGGTCATGATCTCACAGTTCGTGGATTTGAGCCCCACGTCAGGCTCTGTGCTGACAGCTCAGGGTCTGGAGCCTGCTTCAGATTCTGTGTGTGTGTGTCTCTCTCTCTGCCCCTCTCCCGCTCATGATCTGTCTCTCAAAAATAAATAAACGTTTAAAAAAATTAAAAAAAAATTATGGTGGTTTATTCATAATCACCCAAACTTGGGAATAGCCCAGGTGTCCTTCAGCTGGTGAGTGGATAGACAGTGGTATAGCCATAGGAGGGAATACTATTCAGCAATAAAAAGGAATGAACTGTGATATGTGGAACAAACAACATAGCTGCATCTCACGTGTATTATCTAAGCGAAAGAAGCCAGACTCAAAAGTCTCCATATCATCGATTGCATTTACATGGCAATATTTTAGGAACAGAGAATGTGTCAGTGGCTGCTGAGGATGGGGGCTGGGGGAGGAGGTGACTGAAAGTACAGTGGGATTTTGGAGGAGTGATGGAGCTTTTCAGCATCCTGCGTGTGTTGGTGGTCATCTGACTAAGCATTTGGCAAAATTCATAAAACAGTACACTAAACATGGTATTTATTTCAGGTAAGTTCTACTTCAGTAAGGCTGACTCTAAGAGAGAAGTAGGAAGTAGTCTGATGTCACAGATCTGGCATTATGACCTCACATAGGTACCCTGTGGCTGAACTTCCCGTGCCTCTCTCAGTGGCATCTTCTCCATCTTAAGAAGTTTCGCTTATACACTTCCATCAGCCCGTGAAGGAATTTTTTACTTAAAACTCTCCTAGAATTTTGGTGGAGAGGCTCAAAGACCTAATATGTGATGATAAATGACAAGAGCTGTCTGTGAAACACAAGTATGTAAATAAAGAAGTACTGTTTTGGAAGGACTAAGTCATGCGTGATTAGGTGGCTCTCTTGAGACATGGGTATGACGTGATGAAATCCCATGTAACCTCTTTGCTGTGTGATAACAGATCTGCAGGCCTTAGAAGATGTGGAGACTGGAATCCTTTAAACCAATCTTCACATCCACTTTTCCATATAGGAGTAAACTCTCCAGTCTTCTGTCTTCCAAATTGTCACGCAGGCTACTTAAAGTTTATTGAAGAAAAACCACCCTGTGCCACAATAGGAAATCTTTTGTTGCTCAGTGATGCCAAACCATCAATTTATGGGCGGTTTAAAAAAATTGTTTGTGTCTCATTGGCGTTTAAAATGGATTTGAAGTGCCTCCTCTTAGTAAAACAGATACTCTGAAGTTTATCCATGCTGGGTCGCATTGACACTTCCATGTCCTTCACTTGGCTGGAACAATCTCTCCGTATCACCTTGGGCAACTGGCTGCCCTGCTTCTGGGTCTCAGCTTGTCTTCTCGAAAGTGAGGGATTACAATGATGATCTGAGAAACCATCTCCTTAGTGGTTCCCAAGCATCCATTATGTCTACTTTCATTACATTTGTTGTACCGTATTTATTATTTATTAATTCATCTCCTACATTAAACTATAAACTCAGCAAGACCATGCTTCTCTTTTATTTACTGGGATATTCGCAGCAGACAGGAGGCACTAGTGCAGTCTTTGTTGAACAACTGAACAAATGTAGGGCACCTGTCACCCCTACAGTCCCAGATTGTGCTGACGACATCTGACTGCATGTTTATACCATTCTAGATTTTAAATGAAATAGATTACTGGTGAACATAGCTGAACTAATGATCATCTTTGTGCAAAAAAGTTTTTGGTAAGGAGGTTGCCATTACAATTATTTTTGGTGTGGGTGGATCTGAACACTTGGTTGAAATTTCCTCTTCAGTACATGGTTTGTGTCTTTGCCTATTTTTTTTCAGCTGGAATGTAGCGAGGTGTGGCTCCTTCAAACGAGCGTTTGGTATAGTTGTCCGTATCTCATCACGGTTTACGTACAGGTAACGTTGAGTAGGTAGTTGGTGGTTAGTCTCTTGACATGTGCCTGGTTGTGACTGCTCCTTAAGATGGAAAGTCCAAGATGGCAAATTATATGGGTTTTCAAATTTCAATGTCGATCTGTGGCCATTTGTCCATATTGATTGACTGATATGTTTTAAACCAGTTGTAATCACTGAATTGGGGAGTAGCGTTTTAAAAAGTAGCTTTCTGAGAAGAAGTAAATATGTGGCCATTACATAGAACTTACACACAGTATATAGTGCTGTATGTAGAGCATTTAACTTTAAAATTAAACTCTCTTGGATTTTTGTATCTGATGTTGATGCAATTATCAAAGCCCCGTTCCTCTATTTACTGTGGTTCTTTGTTCTTAATGGAAAGCTAGGTCAATACTGAACACTGCCAGGGCATCCCAAGAATTTTCTCCAGAGATCAAGGATGCCAGACATGCAGAAGGTCAACAACACTTGGCGAAGTTACATTCCCTCGTAGTGACCGCAGTACCTGCTTCAGTTTGGAAAACAGTGACTTGTGAAAGGATTTTCTTTTTCTCCTATTTTTTCTTTTTCTTTTTCTTTTTCTTTTTTTAAACCACTTCCCTTTCCCCTGTAAAATTATTTTGTATCGCATTCTCCTGAAAGCAATGTGTCTATTTAAAGAAAAATGTAACCATGCCACATTTTCAAACGACCACATTCCCTGCAGGCCTACTAGACTCTGCAGCCTTTTGAGTCTTTTGAGTCCAGATGATAACTTAACTGTGTAAGAAAGAGCACCAGGACATGCTGTGAGAAAGAAACATCTACTACATCCTGAAGCCAGTTCAGTGCCCTCTTAGAGACAGTAGGTTCACAGCACTAGACATCATCGATTTCACTTTAGTATACACTGTTACACTCTTACTCTAATTTTCTTGGCTTGTGCTTTCCAAACTACATTCATTCTTTTGTTAACAAATATTAACTTACCACCTCCTCTGTCTTTGACACTTTCTGGGTCTTGGGGATGCGTCTGTCTTCAAAATGAGCAAAGTGCTTTCCCCTCGTTTTCTATTAGCCTTACAACCCCAGGAAGCCAGTAGGACTTTTATTTGTCATCCCCTCTAGGAAATCAGAGAGTTTGTGGCTTTCCTCTGAGATCGCACATGAGGTTATTGGCAAGACTGGAACGAGAAACCACTCCCAAGAAATGTGTCTCCAGCTAACCATGCTATAACCATTATACCAAACATCACCTGTGGGCGGGGAGTGGCAGTAGTCAAGGTACCCTCTGGATTGGTGCCTAGCCTATTTGTCCTTGGACTGTGACCTTCCAGAGGACCACTGAACAGCTTGTCTTTGAGAAATGACCAGCCATTTTCAAACGCCGTCCAGGAGAGTCAATTAGACAACAAGATGGAAAGCGGAGTATTGAGTTTTAAATTTTCTACCTGTGTATTTGGAAAGAGAAAAATATGTGATTCAAGGAGAAGGTGTAAAACAAAAACAGTTTTTTAAAACTCTTTTTGCCTGTAGAGACGCTACTAATCAGAGGGTGGCGTTTTTCCTCTCCCCCCCCCCCCGCCCTGTGCTTCTTTTATTTTTTATTTTATTTTATTTTATTTTATTTTATTTTATTTTATTTTATTTTATTTTATTTTATTTTATTTTATTTATTTATTTATTTATTTGGAAGGGGAGGGATGACCCTGCTGAGTTTTGGAGTATGCCTATAGCAGCTTTTAGCAAATCACAATCCCAGCAGTAGGTTCAGCTTTGAAGAAAGATTTACAAATCTCTCACTGCTTTATAAATATCTGCATTTATATCTTAAAGAAGAAGAAGAAAAAGCCCCTCACGGTTGGTCTCAGCCTTCTTACCCTCTCCCCCCCTCCGCCTTCCCCTTTTCTTGCTTTCCTCTTTCAGAAATTAAAGATTGTGATGTGTGCAGGAAATGAGGGTCTATAAAATTGTGATAAAATGTTCCTGCAAAATTGCCTTTGAATTTTCGCCTTGAATTGCAGGCGAAATGAAATTGTTCGCTTTCAGCATTGCTTTGTTTTTGACCCCTTTTTGTGAATTCTCAAAGGAAAGAAACATATTCCCATCTTTTATAGTAATCAAATTTATCTGGCATCTCTCAGCCTCTTGAATTACTTATGCTAGAGTTGGCCAGCCTCAGGAAGGCTGTGGCTGGTTTATTTATTTATTGTTCTAAAGTGAGGGTTTTTGACATGAGGTTCCCTACATCATCCTAGGGGAGTATAAGAGAAAAATCGAAAGTGCTTTCCGACACTGCATATGTGTCTTATGTACATATGTGCATATGTGTTGTAAAGGTAAAAGAATCCGTCTAATGAGAAATAACAGGGACTTTATGATCACAGGTCATGGCTGTTTAATATTTTCACATGAGAGGGAAGAAATTTTATGCTGCTGATAAAAGATTATATGTAAAAAGCAAAAAAAAAAATCTTGGAAAAGGCTTTGCATTTGGACAAAAGTACCAACAATAGCTGGTTGCAAACCTGTTTGGAAACCAATTGGTTTTATCATGTATTACTTCCATAACAGGTGATTATATCATCTTGTTATTTGGGGCTTTAGTAGGACTGTTTCATATGAGAATGTGGGATCAGAGAGCAAGCTTCGGCCATCACCTGCAGCCACATTCTTCAAGCCCAGCCTTGCCTGGTCACTCTGGGTTCTCCTGTAACACGATTCATTCTCTTTTTATTTCCAGTGCTGTGTGTTTAGGCTCAGAAAACCTAGCCTACAGGTGCAAACCTACAGAAATCATATTTGAGTTTCTAAACTAAATCTCTCCTATGTTGAGAAAACAAAATAATATACAACTATCAGGAAGAATACATAAATAGTACTTCTTTGTGTGGCTGTAAACTCGACTGGGCTAAGTTAAAATTTTGCTAAGAGAAATTATTTTTTGAAACTATCACTAATGCCTCACACACCTGTTCTTCAAGCCTATGCTTAGAAACTCTGATACATGCAACTATTGGACTTCTTCCATGTATATACATTTCTAAACTGTAATAAGTAAACCCTGTAATGCTCCAGTTACTTCATTTTTCCCCATTATTTTTTATAATATAAGCAAAATATGTTTATGTTGCAACCTATTCTCTCCATGCTAATTTTTCGAAGCTTTTCATTGTGTGTTAATGATTTATTCCCTGTACATTTCTTAAATAGGAACTCACATAAAAACCAGACACCTTCTTTAAAAGTCTTCTTATTTAGGTCAGTAAAAAGTCCATATGAGTTTAAGAAAATAGAAAATAAAGATCCTTAGGGAAAGGTGTGATATGCATAGTTTGGGGGTCTCTCACATACTCTACTCCTTCGATGGTGTGCAATTTCAGGATCCTTGGAACAGAGGGTGATGTGCAAGTTACTCTCTGACCGAAAAGCATCTATCTTTGTGTCAGCATCTTAATAGAAAAAAATCTTAGGATTAAGCAAAAAAAAAAAAAAAATCATGTTCAACTTAAGTAAAAGGGTTTGCATGAAATTAACTAATAGCATTGAATTTACATCAGAAATATTTACTTTAACGCTTATTACCTGTGACTGAATTTCTGCTATTTTTTACAGTCAAAGGAACCAACTAACTCAGCTGTCACATTTTGTTTGTGGTGGAAAAGGGAAGAAAATTCGAGAAGATTTTAAATGCAAAAGCCTCAGTTTTCATAGCATTTCCCGTGGGGCTACAGATTTCAAGAGGATGTAGCATCCTTTATGAGCCGTGTCCAATAGATCAGCAGCTTGAATTTCAGTTGCTCTTTCTTCCCGTATATATAAAGAAAGTCTTAACATTTATATAAATACTTTAATCCACAGAAGAGTGGATTAGTATGATTCTTAATTGCGGCAGATGAGGAAATAGAAGGAGCGGTACGTATCCGAAATAATTTTGAAACCAGTTCTCTTCTTCTGTCTCCTCAGAGAAGGCAGCACAGATACTTCCCTGGTTCGGACACAGTAATTTAAATGTGTCCAGTTTTGCAGTTGTGCCTACGAATCAATTTAGTGTGGGTTTGTTCACATCTAAAGGAAAGTTAAATGCTGACTTTGAAAGTAGAGAAACGTTCCATAGATATCCTTTGCTTTCAAAAAGCATGCGTTTGACTGTGATCCTTAAAAGCTCTTATTGAACTATTTTCTTTTTCTGTTTGCAAAATTCACAAAGGGCTGTTCTGTAAGCCCTCTTCATATTTTCCCCGGTTTGTCCTAAATTTTGCCTCAGGGGAATAAACAGCAACAGTGTTCAATTTCCCATTCTGAATGTATATGCCAACACAGAGAGCTTTTATTACAAGGAGAGAAATCAAATCATTGTCACCTAAAGTGCTAATTATGTCTGATAAATGTACGGCATACACTTAATGCAAAGAGAGCTTAGGAAATGATACACCTTCCATAATTACAGTGACCAACCTAGCTCCATCAATCTAAATTTTTTTTCAATCCACGTTCATTTGGGTGGCTTGATTTTTATTAAATGGCTTTCTTAAGCTTCAACAGACCCACTTGCGGCTAATAAGGAAGCTCGCATTAAGTATTTTGGAACTGCTACAATAAGAACGTGTTACATGATATACGTGGAGACGAGTGTACACGGATAAACAACAGGGGCCAGTGAAAACAGTTACATTTTTCTCCCATTGGGGCATGGAACTGCCAGCCGAGGGTGACATTTGCCAGCCTTTGCTTGCCTAATGAATTTGTGTATCCAGTTAACTAAGGACACTACATTTCAATTTCAGGGGAGCCTGAAATCCTTCCATACAGCCGACAACAGAGCCTTTCGCCCCCTCCCCAGGGACGTTAATGACCTCGTGGGTAGGCGTGCTGCCCCCAGAGCCTCTGATGATAACATTTAGGAATTATTGCTCTTCCCCTGTTTTTCCTCATGAAAGAAAGCCACCATTCTTCTCAGAGCCAAAGTGTTTGTGGCCTCTAATCTAACCTGACACGCTTATACAAACGAAATCAAAGTAGGTTTTAATTAGACTGAAGGATACTGATTTTCTCTGAAGCGGCCTCAGAGCCCCTCTCCCCCCCCAGTCCTCCAGCCGGGCCCGCGTATTGGGCCCTGGAGGTGCTGCTCCCCGTGCGTGTGAATTCATGGCTGTCCTCAGGGCCCACTGGCCGAATGTGAGGTTCGGTTTTCGTGTTGCCATGTTACCATTCTCAGTTTTTGTCTGCCGATTTCAGATCCAGGCAGGATGCCTACTGTGCGAACCAGGCATATCTGGGCAGATTTTCTCATCAGCATCAAAAATCCAACCAAACCTTCTTTTTGTTCTTTTTGCCTTTTTTTCCCTTCATTCCCCCCCCCCCCCCCAGGACTCCTCTTAAATTCTAAATCTCCTTCTTTGTAAACTCTCTCCCATTTCTCTTTCTGGTTATCGTTGCCATTTTTCACTCTAAACTTTGAGCAGAGGTGGGGTACCTGGGTGGCTCAGTCGGTTCAGTGTCAGACTTCCACTCAGGTCATGATCTCACAGTTGAAGGGTTCGAGCCCTGCATTGGGCTCTGTGCTGACAGCTCAGAGCCTGGACCCTGCTTCAGATTCTGTGTCTCCCTCTCTCTCTGCCCCTCCCCTGCTCACGCTCAGTCTCTCTCTCAAAGATAAATGAACATGAAAAAAATTAAACATTTAGCAGAGAGCTACACATTCTAAAATCTGTATTTTTGATGGCTGAAAAGAGGCTCATAATTCTTCCATTTTCTTTCGGTTACCTAACTGAGAATCTTTTTGGGTTTGGGGGAAAGTTAGTGTTCCCTGATTGAACAAAAGAGTGAGTAGTGAATACTGAATTCTCCACTTAGGATTACTTTGCTGCCAAAATTCAGTTTTGGTTGTTACAGTTATGCAAGTGGGTAAATCTTGAACAAAGGTGTTGTTTTGTAGAATACTTTTTTTTACTCTTAGCTAACAGTTGTTTACTAAATTTTCAACTTGTCCATTCTTTTAGCCTACTTTAGAAAAATCTTTACTAGGGTGGGTGCCTGGGTGGCTCAGTCAGCTAAGCATCTGACTCTTGGTTTTGGCTCAGGCCATGATCTCACGGTTTGTGGGTTCAGGCCCCACGTCAGGCTCAGCACCAACAGTGCAGAAGTGGCTTGAGATTCTCTCTCTTCCTCCTCCCCTTCCCCTGCTCACGTGCTCCCTTTCAAAATAAATAAACTTTAAAAAAATCTTTAGTAGGATTTGCTATCATTAAAAATGGTAAACATATTTGGACTTACTCCATTGGGTAATTACATAGGTGGGATTATTCTTAAATTAAAGGAATCTTAAAGAAAATTAGAAGAATTTTCATTGTAGCCTTGAAAATTCTCAATGTATGAGAAATATTTTAAGAAACTTTCCATGAGTTTAAAAGACTAGTGTTTCCTGAAATCCACATGTTGTAGCTGAACATATTTAATTACAGTGGTCAAAGAATACATGTCATGTTAATTATAATATTGTATTATCACAGAAGTTTTATGTACTTCTCACTGATGTGATAATCAGCTTTAGAAAACTAAATAAAAGTTTATTTCACAAAACCAACTCCCTAAAAATAACGAAGAAGCACTGTAATTGGACTTTTGTATAGAAACTTGTATAGAAATCTTGATAGCAGCATTATTCATAGCAACCAAAAGGTGGAAATAACCCAAATGTCCATCCATCAATGAGTAAATACACAAAATGCGGTATATCCACACATTGGAATATTATTTGATCATAAGAAGGAATGAAATATGAATACATGCAATAATGTGGATGAACTTTGTAACCATTATGCTAAATAAAAGAGCCAGACAGAAAAGGTCACATGTTACATGATGCCATTCATATAAGATATTCAGAGTAAGCAAATATATGGACATAGAATATAGATTAGAAGTTGTCCTTGGGTCGCCTGGGTGGCCCAGTTGGTTAAGCTGCTAACTCCTGATTTTAGCTCAGGTCCTGATCTCAGGCCTGGAGGCTGTTTCGGATTCTCTCTCTCTCTCCCTCTCTTTGCCCCTCCCTGCTCATTCTCTCTCTCTCCCCTGCCCTGCCCCCGCTTACTCCCTCCTCTCTCTCTACTTCTCCTCCCCACTTCTCAAAATAAATAAATAAACTAAAAAAAAGTTGTCTGTGTTGGGAGAGAGGGAAGTTGGGTGTGTGGAGGGTGATACCTAAAGGGTGCTGAAAATCTCTTTAGGATCATAATTGATTGCTGCATAACTCTGTGGGTATGTATTGAATCACACATCACATATTTTAAGCTGGTGAATTATATGATATGTGCATTATAGCTCAAAAAGGCTATAACAAAAAAATGAGGATTGTGTTTATAAGGCTTATATCTTTTTAAAAAAAATTTGTTTTAGTATTTATTTATTTTTGAAGGAGAGAGACACACACAGAGTGAGAGTGGGAAAGGACAGAGAAAGGAAGATACAGAATGTGAAGCAGGTTCCAGGCTCTGAGCTGTCCACACAGAGTCTGGCGCAGGGCTTGAACTCCCCAATGGTGAGATCATGACCTGAGCTGAATTCTGACGCTTAACCAACTGAGCCACCCAGGCACCTTTGTAAGGTTTATATCTTAAATTACTTTTGAAAAAGAAAACTATTGTTTGCTTAAAGATATTTTGGCTAGAGTGAAATTTCTGGGTTAACACTCTAGCTAATATATTATACATATTGGTATCTTATCCTAGGACTTGAATTTCTCTTATAACAGAAATAACAATTTATTTTGTGAGTGGAACTCTGCAAATAATTTCCTTATATTGGCTTTTTTAGAAACATTTTGATTTAAGTCAGGTCAAAGTTTAAGGAGAGTAAGAAAAAAGTAATCAGAGCTTAAGTCAGTTGTTATTTTGAAAAATGTATATAGTACTAAGCCTTTCACATTTAAGTTTGAAAATAGAGTATTTTACTTTAAATTTTGTTTTAAAAATTATGAACTAGATAATGGAAGCAGTACTTTTCTGTTTTGTGTTTGTTTTTGTTTTTACCTTTTTGAGTATAAAATTTAACATTGATTTAGAAAATCACATGACACATATTATATTTTATATATTCACTTCAGTGGATAAATAAAATTCATATGTATCTACCACCCAGATTAAGGAACAGATCACTGTTACCTCTCCTGATGTCCTCCTGGTGTCCTTTCAAAGCTCACCTTCTCCATCCTTCCCAAAGATAAGCCCGATCATATTTTTGAGATAATCATTTCCTTGCATTGCTTTAAAATTTTGCCACATATGTATGCATCCCTGAGCAATATAACTTAGTTTGCCAGGTTCTTTCCTTGATGTGAGTGGACTAATTTACTATATATTCTTTGCTACTTGTTTCTTTTGGTCAACATTATGCTTGCAAGATTCATTTAAGACAACGGTCTTAATAAAGGCATCTTACTCTGTAAAAGGCTAGATAGTAAACATTTTTGGCTTTGCAGGCTGTATGGTTTCTTCTGCAGAGTACGTGGCTCTGCTGTTGTAGTGTGAAAGCAGTCACAGACTGTATATGGATGAATGAGGGACGTATATTGCAGCAAATTTTATTTACAAAACAGGCCATATTTGAGGCTATAGTTTGCCAGTCCCTGATTTTAGCGATTGCGTAGCTATAATTTATTCATTTCCATCACTGCATAGTATTCTAAAATTATATTAAAATGTATCTATTCTTCTTTTTTTTAAGGTAGAAATACTTTTTTTTTAAAGTTTTTATTTTAATCACCCAGTACTCATCACAGCAAGGGCACTCCTTAATCCCCATCCCCTATCTCACCCATCCCCTCACCCACCTCCCCTCTGGTAACATTGTGTTCTCTATAGTTAAGAGTCTGTTTCTTGGTTTGTCTCTCTCTTTTTTTCCCTTTGCTTATTTGTTTTGTGTCTTAAATTCCACATATGAGTGAAATCGTATGTGAAATTTGTCTTTCTCTGACTGACTTACTTCACGTAGCATAATACACTCTAGTTCCATCCATATCCTTGCAAATGGCAAGATTTCATTCTTTTTGATAATTATATATATATATATACAATATTCATATATTTATATTTATACATATAGGTTATATGTATATATGTATAACCTCTTCTTTATCCATTCATCAACCAGTGGATACTTGGGCTGCTTCCACAATTTGGTTATCGTAAATAATGCTGCTGGAAATATGGGGGGGGGGCGTGTGTTTCTTTGTATTAGTGTTCTTGTATTCTGTGAGTAAATACCTCGCAGTGAAATTACTAGATTGTAAGGTAGTTCTGTATTTAACTTTCTGAGGAAACTCCATACTATCTTCCACAGTGGCTGCACCAGTTTGTATCGCACCAACAGTGCAGGGGGTTTCCTTTTTCTCCACATCCTTGCCATTACTTGTTGCTTGTGTTTTGATTTTAGCCATTCTGACAGATGTGAGGTGATATCTCATTGTAGCTGCGATTTGCATTTCCCTGATGAGTGATGATGAGCATCTTTTCATGTGTCTGTTGGCCATCTGTATGTCTTCTGTGGGAAAATGTCTGTTCATGTCTTTTGCTCATTTTTTTCCCACTGGATTATTTGTTTTTTGTGTGTTGAGTTGTATAAGTTCTTTATATATTTTGGATACTAGTCATTTATCAGATATTTCATTTGCAAATATCTTCTCCCATTCCATAGGTTTCCTTTTAGTTTTGTTGATTGTTTCCTTTGCTGTGCAGAAGCTTTTTATTTTGATGTAGTCCCACTAGTTTATTTTTGTTTTTATTTCTCTTGCCTCAGGAGATAGATCTAGGAAAAAAGTTGCTACAGCTGATGTCAAAGAAGTCACTGCCTATGTTTTCTTCTAGGATTTTTATGGTTTCAGGTCTCACATTTAGGTGTTTAATCCATTTTGAATTTATTTTTGTATATGGTGCAAGAAAGTTATCCAGTTTCATTCTTTTGCATGTTGATCTCCAGTTTTCAACACCATTTGTTGAAGAGACTATCTTCTTCCCATTGGATATTCTTTCCTGCTTTGTTGAGGATTAATTGACCATATAGTTGTGGGTTTATTTCTGGGTTTTCTATTCTGTTACATTGATCATTGTGTCTGTTTTTGTGCCAATACCATACTGTTTTCATTTTTTATTTATTTTTAATGTCTGTTTATTTTTGAGAGAGAGAACATGAGCAGGGGTGAAGCAGAGAGGAAGACAGAATGTGAAGTAGGCTCAGCACTGTCAGTACAAAGCCCAGCGTGGGGTTCCAGCCCATGAAACATAAGATCATGACCTGAGCTAAAGTTGGACCCTCACCCAACTAAGCCACTTAGGCACTGCCAGTACCGTACTGTTTTTAATATTACAGCTTTGTAGTACAACTTGAAGTCTGGAATTTTGATGGCTCCAGCTTTGCTTTTCTTTGTCAAAATTCCTTTGACTATTGGAGGTCTTTTGTGGTTCCATACAAATTTTAGGATTGTTTGTTCTAGCTCTGTGAAAAATGCTGGTGGTATTTTGATAGGGCTTGCGTTTAATGTGTACATCACTTTGGGTAGTTGAGACATTTTAACAATTGTTCGTTCAATGCAGAAGCATAGAATGTCTTTGCACTTCTTTATGTCCTCTTCACTGTCTTTCATAGGTGTTTTATAGTTTTCAGAGTACAGGTCTTTCACCTCTTTGGTTAGGCTTATTCCTAGGTATTATTATTTTGGGTGCAATTATAAATGTTTACTTTTCTTAATTTCCCTTTCTGATGCATTGTTGTTTGAGTATAGAAATGCAACAGATTTCTATATGTTGGTTTTTATTCCTGCCACTTTACCGAATTACTTTTTCTTTTTTTTTTTTTTTTAATTTTTTTTCAACGTTTCTTATTTATTTTTGGGACAGAGAGAGACAGAGCATGAACGGGGGAGGGGCAGAGAGAGAGGGAGACACAGAATCGGAAACAGGCTCCAGGCTCCGAGCCATCAGCCCAGAGCCTGACGCGGGGCTCGAACTCACGGACCGCGAGATCGTGACCTGGCTGAAGTTGGACGTTTAACCGACTGCGCCACCCAGGCGCCCCCCGAATTACTTTTTCATTTCTAGCAGTTTTTTGGTGGAGTTTTTCAGGTTTTCTATATAATCATGTCATCTGCAAATAATGAAAGTTTAACTTCTTCCTTACCAGTTTGGATTTGCCTTTTATTTTCCTTTTGTTTTCTGATTGTTGTGCCTAGGACTTTCACTAGTATGTTGAATAAAATGGTGAGAGTGGACATCTTTGTGTTGTTTTTGACCTTAGGGGATAGGCTCTCAGTTTTTCCTCACTGAGAATGATGTTCACTATGGATCTTTCATATATGGCCTTTATTATGTTGAGTTATGTTCCCTCTAAATCTACTTCGTTGAGGGTTTTTATCATGAATGAATATTGTATTTTGTCAGATGCTTTTTCTGCATCGATTGACAAGATCATATGGTTTTTGTCTTTTGTCTTATTGATGTGATGTATCATGTTGATTGATTTGAGAATATTGAACCACCTTTGCAACCCAGGAATAAATCCTACTTGATTGTGGTGAATGATTTTTTTTTAATGTATTGTTGCATTCACTTTGGTAACATTTTGTTGAGGAGTTTTGCATCTGTGTTTCTCAGAGATACTGGCCTGTGGTTCTTTTTGTGTGTGTGTGGGATCTTCATCTGGTTTTGGTATTGAGGTAATGCGGGCCTTAGAATGAATTTGGAAGTTTTCCTTCTTTTTGTAGTTTTTTGGAATAGTTTGAGAAGAATAGGTATTAACTCTTCTTATTATTTTTTTTAATATATGAAATTTATTGTCAAATTGGTTTCCATACAACACCCAGTGCTCATCCCAAAGGATGCCTTCTTCAGTACCCATCACCCACCCACTTCTCCCTCCCACCCCCCACCAACCCTCAGTTTGTTTTCAGTTCTTAAGTAACTCTTCTTTAAATGTTTGGTAGAATTCACCTGTGACGCCATCTGGTCCTGGATTTTGTTTGTTCAGAGGTTTTTGATTACTCATTCACTTTCTTTGCTGGTAATCTGTATGTTCACATTTTCTCTTTCTTCCTGTTTCAGTTTTGATAGGTTATATGTTTCCAGGAATTTATCTATTTCTTCTAGGTTGTCCAATTTGTTGGCATATAGTTTTGCATAATATTCTCTTAAAATTTCTGTATTTGTATTTATATACTCTTTGTTATTTCTCCTTTCATTTATGATTTTATTTATTTGTGTCCTTTCTCTTTTTTCTTAATAATTCTAGCTAGAGGATTATCAATTTTATTGATTTTTTTCCTAAGAACCAGCTCCTGGTTTCATTGATGTGTCCTTTTGTTCTTTTACTTTCTATATCATTTATTTATGCTCTCATCTTTATTATTTCCTTCCTTCTGCTGTTTTTAGATTTTGTTTGCTGTTCATTTTCTAGCTCCTTTAGGCATAAGGTTAGGTTGTTGATTTGAGATTTTTCTTGCTTCTTAACATAAGGTTTTATTGCTATGAGCTTCCCTCTTAGAACTGCTTTTGCTGCATCCCAAAAGTTGTGAACCATTGTATTTTCATTTGTTCCCATGTACTTTTTTTTTTTAATTTTTTTTAACGTTTATTTATTTTTGAGACAGAGAGAGACAGAGCATGAATGGTGGGAGGGCAGGAAAAGAGGGAGACACAGAATCGGAAGCAGGCTCCAAGCTCTGAGCCATCAGCCCAGAGCCTGACGTGGGGCTCGAACTCACGGACAGCGAGATCGTGACCCGGGTGAAGTCGGACGCTTAACCGACTGAGCCACCCAGGCACCCCTCCCATGTACTTTTTAATTTCTCCTTTTATTTCCTGGTTGACCCCTTCACTTTTTAGTAGTATGTTATTTAACCTCCATATATTTGTGGTCTTCCCAGATTTTTTCTTGTCGTTGATTTCTCATTTCATAGCATTGTGGTCAGAAAAGATGCATAGTATGACTTCAATCTTCTTGAATTTGTTGTGGCTTGTTTTTTGGCCTAATATAGGATCTATTCTGGAGAATGTTCCATGTGCACTTGAAAGGAATGTGTGTTCTGTTTGAGAATGAATGTTCTGAATATATCTGTGAAATCCATCCAATCCAGTTTCATTCAAAGCCATTGTTTCCTTATTGACTTTATATTTAGATGGTTTGTCCATTGATGTAAATGGGGTGATAAAGTCCCCTACTATTATTGTATTATTATCCATTAATTCCTTTATGTTTGTTATTAACTGTTTTATGTATTTGGATGATTCCATTTTGGATGCATAAATACTTAGAATTGTAACATCTTTATGTTGGATTGTCCCCTTTATTATTATATAGCGTCCTCCTTTGTCTTTTATTACAGTCTTTGTTTTAAAGTCTATTTTGTCTGATAAAAGTTTTACTACTCTGGCTTTCTTTTAAAATTCATTTGCATGCTAAATGTATCTCCATCCCCTCAGTTTCAATATCAGGAAAGGAGTGCCATATTTTGCATCTTTTTATTTTGTGAGTTCCTTGACTGATTTTTTACAGAAATATTTATTTTTACTGCTTTTGTGTTTCCTACCTTCATACTGTCATTTTTGGTCTTTCCTTTCCACTAAAAGAGTCAGCTTTAATATTTTTCATAGGGCTGGTTTAGTAGTCATGAACTCCTTTAGTTTTTGTCTCTGAACGTCTTTTTCTCTTCTTCTCATCTGTATGATAGCCTTGCTGGATAGAGTATTCTTGGCTGCAGGTTTTTCCTATTGAGCACTTTGAATATATTATGCCATTCCTTTCTGGCTTAGAAAGTTTCTGCTGAAAAATCAAATGTTACCCTAATGGGGTTTCCTTTGTGTGTAACTGTCTTCTTTCATATGGTTGCTTTGAATATTTTTTCTATATCGCTATATTATGCCATTTTAGTTACAATATGGGTGTGGATCTGCTTTTGTTGACTTTGTTTTTTCTTTGTTTTGTTTTCATTTTTGTTTTTATTTTTTGGCACCTTCTGTATCTGGATATCTGTTTCCTTCATCAGATTAGGGGAATTCTCAGCTATTATTTATTCAAATAAATTCTCTCCATTCCTTTCTGTCTCTTTTTCTGGGACTTCTATAATATGAATGTTATTACATTTGATGGAGTCACTGTGTTCCCTAAGTCTATTCTCGTTTTGCACAATTCTTTTTCTCTCTTTTGTTTAGCTTCATTACTCTTTCCATTACTCTTTTAGGTTATCAGTTTGTTCTGCTTTTTCCAGTCTGCTGTTCATTCCATCAAGCATGTTTCTCATTTCATTTATTGAGCCCTTTATCTCTGCTATATTATTTCTTATCTCTGTGTTAATGATATCACTAATGTCCTCCACTCTTTTCTGAAGTCCGGTGAGTATCCTTATGATCATTCCTTTAAATTCTCTTTCAGGTGTGGTACTTACACTGTTTGGTTTAGCTCTCTGGCTGTGGCCTCGTCCTGTTCTTTCATTTTGGGACAAATTTCTCTTTCTTCTCATTTTATCTAAGTCCTTGTGCCTGTTTCTCTGTGTTAGGAAACTCAGCTACATTTTTTATTCTTGAGGCTAATGGCTTTTTCTTAAATGTTTATTTTTGAGAGCAATAGTGAGAGAGAGTGAGAGAGCAGGGTAGGAGCAGAGAGGGGGAGACACAGATACGAAGCAGGCTCTAGGCTCTGAGGTGTCAGCACAGATCCCAACGCGGGGCTTGAACTCATGAACTGTGAGATCATGACCTGAGCCAAAGTCAAATGCTTAACTACCTGAACCACCCAGGCGCCCCCCTGCCACCCCCTTTTTGAGGCTCATGGCTTTTTGAAGAAGAGGTTCTGTAATTCCCTGCTGTGTAGTGTCCTTTGTTCCCACAGGAATGTCTTGAATGTGTGCTGCTTATGCTCTGCTCTTGTGTCCTGGCCACTTTATCCTTCAGGCCAGTCATCTGCAGAGGCTTTCTTTGACTGTTGTGGGCAATATTTGGTCCCTGGCCTGAATGTGGTACATTTTAACATGATGTCCTCTTATGAAATGAGGCCTGTCACTGTTGCCGCCAGAAACAAGGTTTTGCAAAACTCCCAGGTTAGGAGACACAGTGTTGGCAGGAATTTGGATCAGTCTTTTAGTGGGGGGAGCCTGCCAAGCTGGGAGTGAGGCAAGCTTGACTGGGAAGGGCACTTCTTCCCAGGAGTGTGGCTGGGTGGGGCTTGGTGTAAGCTAATTAGGTCGTGAGTGTTGATGCTGTGCTGGTATCTGAAGGTAGCCTTGTCTTATGCTGAGGGACAGGGGAAGGAAATGGTTCTTGCCAGTTCCTTTATTCCTGGAGGAATCTCTCTGTGATGCTCTGTGGGACATGCTCCAAAATGAACAACTAACCTCCCCACTGTGTACCCCAGGCGCTGTTCAGATCACTGATTCCATGCTGCATGTCTGAGGTCGGTTTGCCCTGCTTTTTCTTCAAGAACAGCCCCGGGTCCTCCAAGTTTTTCCAGAACCAGGCCCAGTGGGCTTTAAAACTCCAGGATTTACGCCCCACTGGTGGCAAGAAGTCACAAAATTTGGCCCCTCTCACTTTCCAAGCCAATTGCTCTGGGGATTTGTCTTCCCCATGTGGGCTCCCCTGTGTGCTAGTCTGTCTCTCTCTTTTCTCTGTAACCACAGCTCCTTCCACACCACAGCAACCATGACCTGTTTCCCTCCTAAGCTGTGTCTCTATGCTTCCTACCTATTTTTGATGTGGCCTCTTCTCTATCTTTAGTTGTGGAGTTTGTTCTGCCAGTCTTCAGGTTGATTTCTGGCGTATTTAGGGTTATAGGATAGTTATCTAGTTGTGTTCATGGGATGAGGTGAGCCATGGAAGGTCCTCTTACTCTGCTACCATTTTTCCCTCCCCATCTGTTCTATTTTTGATGGATATTTGTATTGCTTCCAGTTTGGAATATTATAAAATAGTGCTGCTACAAACATTTTGATACATGTATTTGGGTGCAAATATGCGAGTATTTTTTTAGAGCACATATACCTAGGAGTAGAAATAATGACTTCTTCAAACTAGTAAATGTCAAAAGGTTTTTTTGAAGTGATTTTTTAATTTACAATCTCACTAGAAGTGTTTTAGAGTTCACATTATTCACCAACTTCTTCAATAGGTTTTTAAAAAATTTTTTTAATGTTTGTTTATTTTTGAGAGCAGAGAGAGAGAGAGAGAGAGAGAGAGCATGAGCGGAGGAGGGGCAGAGAGAGGGGGAGACACAGAATCTGAAGCAGGCTCTAGGCTCTGAGCTGTCAGTACAGAGCCCTATGCGGGGCTCATGTGAGATCATGACCTGAGCTGAAGTCGGATGTTTAATGGACTGAGCCACCCAGGTGCCCCGATGATCTCTGAATTTTTTATTTTAACCAATTTAGTAGTAATGCTATCACTTTGTGGTTTTTATTTGTATAACCATGATTGTTAATATTTTTTTTTTTAAGAGGGAGAGTGTGGGTGGGGGTGAGGGACAGAGGGAGAGAATCCCAAGCAGGCTCATGGAGCCTGATGCACAACTCCGTCCCACGAACATTGTATCATGACTTGAGTTTAAATCAAGAGTTGGACACTCAACTGACTGAGCCACCTAGGCACCCCTGTATAATCATGATTATTAATAAAATAGTACACCTTTTCATATATTAGATTTTGAAATCAACGTTTTGTTAGACTTTATATTTGTCCTCATATCTCATATCTTTGTCTTGGTATTACTTCAGCCTTTTCTTAAATTATCATTTCTTTTAGTGGAGACATTCTGGTTATAAACTTTCTCAGTTTTTATTTGCCAAAAAAATGTCTTTGCTTCCTTCTCTTTCTGTAATAAGGAATCTGACTCCATTTTTTGATGTTTGAGTGCTGATGGCTTTTAAGCCCCAACCCCTTTCTCATCCCCTCTGCCCTACATCTGAGTAAGCTGATAAAAAAGTCCAGATTCTCTCTCCTTTGGCACCAGTGGTAGATTCAAACCACACAAGCCCTTTCCTGCATCTGGGACCCTTACCCTGGGCCCACCCCTTAACCACAATAAGAGCCCCTGTGCTAGTCTTCTTTCCTTGCTGTAGGCCATTTTTAGACTACCTCAGGAGTCCTGCCCTGTTCTCCCTAGAAAGCTTCAATTATATAAGTAATAACCCTTTTCATCCCTCTTGACGTGAGTGTGAATGAGTGAGTGTATGAGTATGTGACTGTGTGTGTGGGTGTGATACTTGTGGCAGTGGTCTCAACATCCAAACCAAATTTTTGGTGAGGGTCTGTCCTATGTTTCCATTCTTAAAAGATATTTTCTATGAGTATGGATTTTCATTTTTGCAAGTATTTTCTTTCACCGTAATGAAGATACTATTTTACTTTCTTTTGGCTTCCACTGTTGCTATGGGGATGCCAGATGTCCATCTAATTATTGTTCTATTGAATATAATTTCTCCTTGTATTTTTTTTTATGGCTGCTGTTTGGCTCTTTATCTTGAGTATTCTGTAGTTTCACTGTCTTCTTTCTAAGTGTGTGTTGCTTTATTCCTTTTTTAAATGTAATTTAGTTTGAGATCTGAATCGCTTCTTAAATCTATGGACTATCTTTTCATTACTTTTAGAAAAATTCCTGGTGCTGTTCTTCAAATGTTTTCTCTTTCTCAATCTCTTACTCCTATTGTGAACTCTCATCAAATATATTAGGCTTTCTCATTCCAGCATCCTATGACTCTTAATTTTCTTCTGTATTTTCCATTTTTTCCTCTCCGTGCTGCACCCTAGATAATTTCATCTGACTGAAATTCCCATTTACTTATTTTCTCTTCAGCTGTTTCTTATCTCCCATTATACTTACTTACTGTGTTTTTAATTTCAGCTATTGAATATTTTTATTTCTGGAAATTCTACTTTGTACCTTATCAGATCTTTTAGGATATATTTTTATAGTTTCTTGCATGTATTTTCAAGCTTCATTTTTTTAAACTTTGATAAATAGATATTTTATAATCCATGCCTGATAATTCCAGTTAAAAAAAATTTTTTTTTTCCATTTGCCCGTCTCCATTTTTCTTGGTGTGGTGCCATTTCCCCCCATATACCTGATGTTTTTTAAAAATCTGAACTGCTTGTTGTCTTTGAAAAAACAATTTGCAAGTATTATTTGAGACTGAGGATAAAAGTGGCTCCTTCCATTTGAGTTTGCTTCAGCCAGACACCTAAGAAAATTACCTTGATGACCACCCTAAATTAAATTCCGGGCATCAGGGGTTTTTAGATTACTTAGCTGATGTGAATTTAGTCTGCAAATCCAAGTGAGGAGAGCTTTTTGCTTTTTCTCAATGTCATTTTTTCTTCCAGCTCTACTTAGTGCCCAGACCACTTTAATTCAGTCCCTTGGGAGTGAAGTAGGGCTGGGTGGGTTTACTTCTGGCTTACTCTTATTTTGAGGGTGTGAGCCTTAGGGAATCTAGTTTAATTTGGAGAAGTTCACTGTTTTGGAAAATACCCTTAGGGCAGAAGAAATGTGAGTGCTCTGCTTCCCTCTCTGGGTTTCCACTTTCTCTGATAGTTTGAACTAATTTTTTTATTACCTTATCAGATCTTTGATAATTTTAAGAAGTTACTGTAAAAAAAAAAGTCCAACACTGTTTGTGATGATTTTCAATGGGAGAATTCGTCCAAACAGCTCAGTCTTTCATATTCTCAGAAAGTGAAGTTTCAAACCTAATTTTTAAAAAGAGACTCTTATTTCAGCCACCACTTCAGGTTGTGAATAAAAAAAACCTTGTTCTTCAACACTGGGAGAAAGTCTGGAGACAAGGACAGAGGATATACCATCAGAGCCTCTCATTTTAAAATCTCATTTCCAAGTTGGTAGGACTCAGTCCTCGTAAGGTGTGATTATCATTGTTTTCTTCATTTTAAAAATAAGTAAATTTAGGCATAGATAAGTAAGTTGCTTATCATCACATGATTTTTTCTAAGTGAGAGAGCTGTAACTCAAAGCCAGATCTCTTTGACCCACAACCTATGTTTTAATTCATACATACATTTCCTCTGGCCAGGTTCAAAACTATTCTAACTGCCTTTTTGATTGGGCCAGTGTTCTTTAGCCTTTGGCCTCTTGTGAATTATTTCTTCATAGCCCCTGCAGGCATGGGCTGGTATTCCCCAGGTGTGCCCAGTTCTCTGCCACTGGCCCCAGAAATTTGAGTGGTAATTAAGAAAGGTTATCTATGTTTCAAAAAGGTTATAAAGAGTGTAACTAGCTCTACATCATACCAGAGTTACTAACCCAAACTCTTTGTAACTATTAAAGTCCATAGTTAGAATAAAAACAAGTTTATTAAGACTCTTTCTTAGTATAAAACACATACATACTCATCATGGGAAATCAAAATACATAAATGAGCAAAACCAAGAAAACAGAAGATACTTTTAATCATACCCAGTCAAAGACAATCTCTTGCAAACCCTTCCAAACTCTATGCGTACACATACACTCTATATTTACCTTTATATTCTAGAGGGGAATCATGCATGCATTCTGTTTTACAGCTAGGTTTTGCATGGTATCACATGCTTCAGTGATGATTACGTGTTGAGTATAGAACAGTTTAGATTGAGACCAAAGCCAGAAAACAACAGGAAATCAGACCAGAGGCCTTTTCTAAGATACTGCAAGCTTTGCTTTCCGGGGGGGGGGGGGGGTGTAATATGACTTATTTTCCTATTTCCTAATATTATGCAGCAGGTCATTACTTACTGAGGGAACATCGTTGTAAAGAGAGCCCTTGTTCTCTCTGAAGCAGATACAGTTATGATGTTAACACAGAAAGCACTGTCCCAAGTGGTAAAGGGCTACTGTGATTTTATTCCTGTTGATCTTTTTCTTCTAAGTATAGTAGTTATTTCAAAGCATATAACATTGAAAATGAAAGCCGTGATGTCCAAATGTAAAGATATTTGCATGTAAGTGACATTTCTTTTTTTTTGCTTTTTATTTTTTATTCTATTTTTTTAAATATGAAATTTATTGTCAAATTGGTTTCCATACAACACTCAGTGCTCATCCCAACAGGTGCCCTCCTCAATACCCATCACCCACCCTCCCCTTCCTCCCACCCCCAATCAACCCTCAGTTTGGTAAGTGACATTTCAACATACTACTTAAAAGTCCTGGAGAAGTGGTCTTTATTTCCGTCAAACTTTTGAAAATTAGAATATGTTGAATGACAAAGTTACCCATCCCAAGGGTGGAAGTGATTTTAGAGGATGAGAGCGATCGCCCTTAAGGTCTAATTAGGATCCATTATTTTTATTTGTGTTTCAGTCATTACTAGTAAGTTGGAACACATTTTTCATGTTTATTTTTCATTTATATTCATTTTTTATAAACTAAGCTTGTACTTTTTGACTATCTTTCTATTGTGTTGTTTGTTCCAATTGATTTATAAGTGCCCTTTAGCAGTGTATATAATATACATGTTTTGTTTATTTAGAGACAGGCATCACTAGACCTAGAATTTTCTCCCCCACCCACCTTTTTTTTTCTTTTCTTTCTCTTCTACTTTTCTTGACTGTGAACTGGAAAACCTTTAATCTTTTTCTAAACTTTGATGCAGTTTTCATAACTTTGGAATTACTTATCCTTTGAAAGTTGGTACAGTACAGCCATTTGTCCTGATTTGCCTGAAACAGTTCCTCTGTCTCATATTGTCCTAGCTTAATTATTAATAACACTGTCTCTCACTCTCCAAAGTGCCTGGTTTAGGTGATAAATTATATGGTTCCCCTGGGATGGGCTCACTTAAAACAACTAGCTGAGCCTGAGGCATTTGGGGTGCCCATCTTACACAACTTTTTCAGTTTCTCACACACTTCTTGTGTATTCAGATTTTTTGTGTAATTTTTTTTTTTTTTGAGCCACTTTGGAAATTTGTTTTTCTAGAAAATCATCCATTTCACTTAGATTTTGAAATTTATCAGTACACAATTGCACAACTATCTGCTTTCAAGTATCCTCACATTTTGGCTCCTGCATACGTGTAAATAGGTCCCTTTTCTATTTCCTAAAACTAATTACATCTCTTCTTTTTTGCCAGATAACTGTCTCTTTCCTACATCTTGTAATTTAGTATATCACATTTAATGTATTTTTGTTTTCTTGTTTACACATCTCTGCTTTCTTTGAATTTGCTTTCTTTACCTAGCTTTTTAAATTTTCAGTTAACTTCTTCTTTCTTATTTTCTGTCAGATACCGTATAAACTATAAATTTTGAGCTGTGAACCACTGGCCACATCTCTTAGATTTTGATGTGGGTACCCTGCCTGTCTCATCCCTAATTAGTTTGTAATTTCAGTTTTGATTCTACAAAGATGTGCCAGTATATGTACACAACATTATTTAAAATTTCCTAATAGCATTCCATTGTAATGACACACCATACTTTCTCTAACAGGTCACCTAATTTTGGAAGTTTATCCATTTTCTTCTTATTATTATCTTTTTTACTATAATAATATAACAATGAATACCATTTTTTTTTCACTAGTTCATTTTTTCAGAAGAACATTAAGGCATGAAATTTTGGCTATTGGTAGTCCTTTGACACTTCTTCAAAATTACCCATTCGAGAGATTATGTCCATTTTCAAACTTTTATTAGTGTTGCATGAGAATGCTTATTTCCTCACATGCACAACACTGCGAATTACTGGTTTGGGGCTTGAAAAAAATGAGTTAGAATTTCTTATGCAGAGGCTAAAATATGGCCATCCCTTCAAAGCTGGCAAGATTAGGAGATGGAAGAACGAGATTATGGGACCACAAGGTCAGATGGGAAGACATCTGAAGGATGATCACATTAAACCACCTTGTTTTTACATACTACAGAATTGAACCAAATTAAAAAAAATTTTTTTTTAATGTTTTTTATTTTGAGAGAGAGACAGAGTGTGAGTGGGGAAGGGGCAGAGAAAGAGGGAGACACAGAATTCGAAGCAGGCTCAGTCTCCGAGCTGTGGGCACAGAGCCCGACACAGGGCTGGAACTCACAGACTGTGAGATCATGACCTGAATCGAAGCCGGACGCCTAACCGACTGAGCCACCCAGGTGCCCCAGAATTGAACCAAATTTTTAATGTTTAAAATTTTTTTTCTGTAGTAAAAAAAATTTCCATGTAAATATTCTCATAGCATCATTATAAGTGCTTTGTATATTAGCCATATTACTTATTTTTATAAATAAATTAAAACCTAACATGTGTATGCATTCTATTATCAGCATGTACTTATTGAGTGCGAACGAGGTAAAAGATATAAGTGCTTAGAATCAATGTTGATGGCTAAAGATGGTTATTTAAATGCTACATTTGGAACCCCCAGGAAAACATTTGTATTTATTGTGAATACAAATATACAAGAATTTTAGCAGTAAAATCCTTCCTATTCACTTGCTTTCCCAGAAGAATGTGGGAGCTTTACTAAAATCCATCGTCTTAGCCATATGAGCCACTGAGGCAGATTTAACAAACCCTGCTCCCCACCCCTACTTCCCCCAAACTGTGGTCAACTGACTTACCATGCCAAGGAAGTCAGGTATGCAGCAATATTCTATCCTCAGTCCACCCATTTCTTTATCAAATAGGACTTCATGCCAAGCCCTGCTGTAGGTTCTTTGAAGAACAACATTAAATAGATTGTGGCTCATGTCAGCACCACTTCCGGTGGCATGGGAAACACTTTGTCATACACGTGTGTGTGAGGTGCTGTGGAACACCTTTAAGTACTTGGGAAAATTAAGGCACTTCACAGAGATGGTCAGAAGGAGTAATGCACATAAAGTCACGGAGATGTGGAAGGATATGTTCTCTCTAGGGAACTGTGTGTGTCCCTTGCCACTGATTGGTGCTAGAGAAACGGAGGGGAATTGCATGCAGGCTGGAAGATGTGTTAGGTTTACTGTAGCAAAGTGGGTGGGAATATGCTGTAAACTTAGAACAAGGCAAAGAAGCTTTGGGAGTTATCAACACTTGTTTGCAGTTTTAACTGCCTTAACCAAGAGAGGGTGTGTAGACTGAGAGAGAATGGAATTGAACCAGAACTCAGGAACCACCCAGGTAAAGGAGAAGGCAGAACAGGATTGTGGATGAGTCTTAAGAAAGAACAGGGTGGGTAGATTAGAGGTGTGGTCCAACCTGTAGAAAGGTCAATTAACCTTAGGTCCAACAACAGCCATTGGATTTGGTCACTAAGAGATTATTTTCAGTGAGGTATGGTTGGAAGCCAGATGGCAACAACACTTCTGAGTAGACAATTTGGTGGGAGCTGAAGTGGATAATACTTTCAAGACATATGTAGGTGAAGCGAGGAGAGGGAGATGGGACACAGCTTGTGAGGGAAAACCAGGGAAGGTGAAAGATGGAAAAGAGGTGATGAAGGGATGAACGGGAGACAGGACTGTGGGAGCAGGAGCACCCTGTAAACAGGAAACACCCCTTCAACTTGCCTGCACCCCAAGTTAATGGAAACGTTGGAATTGCTGGGAAAGAGCATTAGGACAGCTTTTCAGATTGAGTTTTGAAACAGTTTTCTGAAGGGAGAAAATGTAACTTCTCCTTCATAGAAGGTTAGTTTCAAGCATGCTGGCTTTGGACAAATGGCATTTAAACAATTGTGTTGTGCTCTGCATCATAGCCAAAGCAGTAGGTAATTCATTTGTTAAGTGGGTGGTCAACTTTGGGTACTGCTATAAATGTTGTTATGAGTGAAAAGAGGGAAATCATTACCCTTAACAATATCTCTAGGGGGCCTGGGTGGCTCAGTCCGTTAAGCGTTAGACTTTACCTCAGGTCATGATCTTATAGCTCGTGAGTTGGAGCTCTACATTGGGCTCTTTGCTGACAGCTCAGAGCCTGGAACCTTCTTCCAATTCTTTGTCTCCCTCTCTCTCTCTCTCTGCCCCTCCCCCTCTCGCTCTCGCTCTCTCTCTCTCTCAAAAATAAACATTAACAATTTTTTAAAATAAAGGGGCGCCTGGGTGGCTCAGTTGGTTGAGTGTCTGGCTTCCGCTCAGGGCATGATTTCTGCAGTTCGTGAGTTCGAGCCCTGCATCAGGCTTGTGCTGACAGCTCACAACTTGGAGCCTGCTTCAGATTCTGTGTCTCCCTCTCTCTCTCTGCCCCTTCCCTGCTCACGCTCTGTCTCTCTCTGTCTCTCGAAGATAAATAAAATTAAAAAAAACTTTTTTTATAAACAAAAAATCTCCAGAAGAGGATTCATTTGTATTCATAATCTTTTTTTTTTTTTAATGTTTATTTATTTTTGAGAGAGACAGAGACAGATCTTGAGCAGGGGAGGGGCAGAGAGAGAGAGGGAGACACAGAATCGGAAATAAGCTCCAGGCTCTGGGCTGTCAGCACAGAGCCCGACGCGGGGCTGGAACTCACAGACCGTGAGATCATGACCTGAGTTCAAATCGGACGCCCAACCAACTGAGCCACCCAGGCGCCCCTGTATTCGTAATCTTGAAGGACTGATGTCATTTACAATTTTAACTAATAGTTAGTTCCCAAAAATTCTATGAAGAACTAAATCTCGTGATGATTTCTTGACTTCCTGATAAAGACTTCTAGTACATGCTATGGTGCAAATGTCTTAAACTGTTTTGCCTAAAATAGTGTTTTTAGTTCTTTCATGAAAGGTGCTGGCAAAGCTTTCAGATATCACAATCTCTACGCCTAGCGCTCCTTTTACATGACCCCAAGAGTTAAACTGCTACCCTGGGGGATTTTTCTTTAAAATTAATTTAACTGAAAATCTCTTCAAACTGCATTGTTGGCTTTGGTGAGGGGCATGAAATAATTTTCCATCGTACCCCACCATTCCTCGAAGGTCACACTTTGAATTGGGCTGTTACTGTCTTGCTGCAGAGTTTCTAAGCTACGTTAATTTGGGGTCTGCTGTTGATGGATGGAGCAGTTTGAATTCTGACATGTAGCAGGCCGACTTGAATGACCTCCAGAGGCAGATGTCAGTCTGTTATTTCATGCCCGTTTGTCAGGAAGGAAAAACAGCATCTGTCCTGGCTGCTCTAGTCCGGGTTCCCTATGTGGAAGTGAGCAACGCGTGCTATCCTTGATAGCGGTTATGGGGGCAGGATGATATGGTATTTATATAACACAGTGAGGTGCCAAGGAACACACATATGACATGTGCATTATGTTTTTATATGCCATTTTGCATTTTGGTGTTGTATTTTGTGGGGATGTAAACAGAGGTGTGTATCTTTGAAACACAGTGACCCATAAAATTGCTTTATATATAAAAGGAGTGTAACCATTGGTCATAACTCATTCATCTTTCTGTGGATATATATTCTTTCCATGGAGAGTATTGGACATGCCTCCAAATGGCACAGGTTAAAGAGCCTGAGTGGACCTCAGATAGCAAGGAAAGCAACACTCTGGAGTTAGAGGCGTGAGGCTGGTAAGGAGGAAATGGGAAACAGAGAAGGTACAGAAAGGCTCTGTCCACATCCTGGCAAAGGACCAAGCGCAGGGTGGGAATAGTTTGATGAACCGTCTGATAAAATGAAAGAACATGGGGTTTCATTGGGAGTCAGAGCTGCTTTCACGAGTCAGTTGAGACTCCCCTGAGTTCAGGAATCACTGTGCCCTATGGCCACCCAGTCCCAAGGGCCACTTTTCTCCTTAAGGGCTTCCTTGACAAAGAAGAACAAGTTGGGGAGAGGGGTTCACAGACTGCCCAAATCCAGTTCTCTGAAGAGAGATGGATGTCAGAAGAGAGGGTGTGGACTAGCCCTCTCCATCCCAGCCCAGAACTAGTTTTACCTGCTTCCCTTCTATCTGTGGATTTTGCACAGAGACTAAGCAGAGACTGACTTTTGTTTATTAATTTTTATTTTTGTTTCTAATGTGTAGAGTTTCTAGAAGTCAAATAATACTAAAAGGCTTAAAATACAACTAACAACTCCCCAATCCACCTTCCATCCCTTATCCTAGTCCCCAAAAAGAACTCCTTTCCATTCATTTATCTGTCTCTTCTGGTGTTTATCTACTCCTAAATAAATGCCTCAATTTATCCATTTTAGTCCTAATCTATGGGCTTCTATTTTAATGGGTGAGGATTCAGCTCTCCTCTATGTCAGCCCCTGCCTGCTTCCTCTGTCCCCTCCTCCCTAAATTGTTATTCAGGTTTATATCTTTATGCTGAGTAAACGTGTTCTATAGTTACATTACTTTCTTTACACAAGCTTTTTTTCACTTGCTTAATTTAAAAAAGTTTTCTCAATGATTGTTTCCATGTGCTCTAACACCTTCCCAATTAAATTTTCCATCTGGTCATACCTATTAGATAATGTATCAGTTGCGTCTGTCAGGAGCTCTATATACTTCAAGTTCAGTGTGGGCTGCTTTTTTAGGCCCTCTCCAAGGCCACGTTTCTTTTGTTCTCAGATTTTGGATGTCATCTTGAGAATACTCTTTACCTCTTCTCTGGTTTTGGTCACTTTTCCTGGATTTTATACCATTTTTTCTCAATTTACTCCCTCATCTTGTTAGGGCACTTTACTGGTAGCAGCTTCAGAAAACATGTATTGAGAGGTGGATGTTTTGAGAACTTAAATATCTGAAAATATCTTTATTCCTTTCTCAAACTTGGTTGATATTTGGGGTATAGAACTTTAGTTTTAAAATAACTTTATCTCAGACTGTTTAATGCCCTGTCCTGTTGTCTTCTAACTTACCCATGCTGCCATAGAGAAGATGGGTGCCATTCTGGTTCCTGTTGCTTTGTATAACTTGTTATTCCCCTTCTAGAAACTTCTGGAATTTTCTCTTTGTTTCCATTGTTTTGTAATTTCACAAAGATGTGCCTTAATGTGTGTCCATCTGCATTCGTTGAGCAGGGCACATGCTTGGAACCTCTTAATTTATTAAAGTTTTGGGTTTTTAGTTCTGGGAAATTTTCTTGAAATATTTCCCTGATAATTTTTTTAGCTCTGTTTTCTTTTTCTCTCCTTTAGAAACATTAATTAGAAGTTGGACCCTCCTGGATATAGTCTCTAATTTTCTTTTCTTTTCTGTTTTCATTTTGCTTTGAAGAAAATTTCCTTGATTTTATCTTTCTGCCATCTGATTGGATTTTTTAAAAAAATTCTGATAATGTGGCATTCTAGTGTTTGACTTGTCTATATTTACATAGTAGTCTGTTTTTGTTTCATAGATACAATACTTTATGTTATTATTTCTTTGTAAACTTTTCCTTTTGTTCCTTAGATTGTTTATATGTTCTTGGAGTTCTTTTTTAGCAGTTCATTTCAGTCCCTGCCATCCAGTTTTCCCAAATGTGTTACGTTCTTCATCTTCCTGGGTTCACGAGTGAGGCACTAAAAAATTGATTGGCTGGGTTTATCCTAGTGTAGAGAGGGACAGGGAACAAGTGTTTATGTTGGGGGACTCCCAAGTGGTAGATCTCCTTTTGAGTGCTGTTTGCTTTCTCTAGAGAAACCTCTAATCCCTTGCCTGAAGGATATAATCCTGGCTGAAAGAAATCCGGAAGCCTGGCGGGAAATATGGTCTGGGGGCAACACTGTTGAGCTTGCCCCCAGATCAAACTTTTTCTTAATGTTCCTGTTTCATACTCAGGTCCAGCATCTCTGAGGCTAGACGCACTTCAGCTTAAATACTCCCTGAAATAAACTTTCCATCTCCTGCAGAAATGAAGCAAGAGTTGTCTCCTGGCTTTGCGGGATGAAGAAGGGAATAGAGAGCTCTACATGCTCCTTCCACAAACCTTCAACCAATCCTCCTCTTTTTAGCCTTTTTAGGATTCTGCAAGGAGAGTCAGCTTTCTTTTCATCCCTCTACAGAAATTTATTTCAGCTTCATCTGCTCTGCTAAGACAATTATTACTCTTCCATGGCTTACTTTCTTTCAAAGCTTTGTTGACATTTCTCATCCACTGTCATCTTCTTACCTATTTTCCTTCTCCTGTAAGTTTATGCCTTTTTTATTCTCTGATTATTATTTTTTTTATTCTTATTACTTTTGTAGGATTGGGAGAGGAAGCAGAGATAAACACAGGTTCAATCCACCATGTTTAACCAGAAGTCTATGAGGCTTTCCTTTTCTAAATACAACCCAGTAATGTGACATGTTGCTGTTTTAATATTAACCTTCATGAAAGGATATGATTAAACCACTCTGCTCTCCAGAGCATACCAATAAAGGAGTCTTCAATGACTCTTGAGTCTCATGGGGCTACCGTAAACCCTGGTTTAGAGATTCTTGGTTTGGAATTTTTTATTTGTGGACAAATGGATTTATCGTCTCCAAAACACATTAGTGTCTTTTCTTGCATAAACAACAATGGAAAACTTACCAAGGGGGGGGTGGTGGTGGTGGGGAACCTCCACTGCAATATATCTGAGCAGTGGAACTAGTATTTGCAGATTCCGCCAGGATTGTAGCAGGAAATGCCACTGTGAACTTCATTAGGCTACTGATAAAGGTTCTAAGATGTTGTAGGATAGGTTCTTAGATACGAAGGAGGAGGTGGAGAAATAAAAGACGTGAAAGAATACTGCCCTGCCACCTCCTTGCAAAGGACCACTATCTCACGGCTTTTTTTCTGCATGACTTCTATTGAGTGGATCACAAGCTCACTTATTTCTATGCCTGAAAATCTAATAAATTGCTAATATATACAATTCTTCCTTCTTTTTTTTACTTTTTCTCCCTTCTCCTGCTTTCAGTAGGATCCACTGAATTATTGGTAGATTTCACCAAAGTTAAAGCCCATACCCCAAGACATACTTTTACATAGCTTCATTTTTAGACTAGTGTTTTGGAACATAGATATAAAGAGTCCATGTTAGGAGAAATAAATTGGGTTCCTATTTCATTGATTCATTCAACAAACATTTGTTGAATGTCTGTTATGTAGCTGGTGCTGTGCTTTGTGATAAGGTTGTAAGGAGGAGGGTATCATTGAAACCTGCTCTCAGAGACAGACAGTTTAGTGAGAAACACAGACATTTAATCAGATAAACACAATACAGCAACTGCTATAACAGATGTTTATTTATATGACAAACATTGATTATTAAATGCATGTTATGTTTAAGGTATATTAGATGCTAGTATACAAAATAGAACTCTTCAAAGGGCTCACAGACTTTTGAAGTCATTTGAAGGACTGAGGAAAAGAGTGCAAATGAAAGCCTTTACACCATGTATCTAGATACTGAAAAGTCACAAGTAAAAAATCAACCTGTTAACTAAGATATTTGCGATTTTCAATGCCTAACTGGTCTGATTCCATTCTTGTTTCCTGACAATCCATTCTGTACAAAGCAGTCAGACCTTTGAATATATACAGGTTAAATCAGTTACCTTCCTAAAATGAAATTGGTCCCCTATTAATTTTCCTTTTAAGAAAAATAAAACCAAACTGTCATTGAGCATCCTTATACATGTATCTTTAGTTCACATTCATGAATATTTCCATAGAATAAAATTCTCTACAACTGTGATCATTTCATAACTCTTGAAAAGTATCGCTACACTGCCCTCAGGGTGTAGTGTGTAAGTTTATCCTCACACTAATAGTGGACATGAAGGGCATTTCCCTATACTCTACCTGACACTGGGAATTATTAGTTCTTAAAAAATATTTATCAATATAACTGATAAGAATGACATATCATTGTTTTTATTTTCAGACATCTATTAAAGAAAGTGAAAAAAATTTCATATGTATTCTTTTATTAACATTCTTTACCAAATTGCCTAAGCCAGTTCTAGTGTTTTCTTTTGGGGTGTTCACCATTTCATACTATGTTTAAGCACTACTTATGTATTTCAAATTTTTGTCCTTCATGCTAAATGCATAGTTTTCCAATTTGTTTGCATTGTTTCTTTTAATGTATAAATTTTGCATCTTAAGCTAATCTGTAAATCTCCGGCTTGATGAAAACTGTTTTTCACTCTAAATTTTTTTTAAATGTTTATTTTTTAGAGAGAGAAAGTAAGGGAGACAGAGTGCAAGTGGGGCTCTTGCCCCACTAGGGGCAGAAACAGGGAGACACAGAAGCTGAAGCCGGCTCCAGGCTCTGAGCTGTCAGCACACAGCCCAACAAGGGGCTCAAACTCATGAGCAGTGAGATCACGACCTGAGTTGAAGTTGGACACTTAACCAACTGAGCCACCCAGGCGTCCCTGCTTTTCTTCTAAATTATGATATATCTTAAACCTTTAGAAAATACTATATTATTTACCTTGCACGTACCACCCAGCTTTAAAACACACACACACACACACACACACGCACACGCACACACACACACACACACACAGGCACTTTAACTTAACTTTTTTGCTTTGACATGTTCTTGTAAGGACAAAAGATAGGACTTTAATTTCATCTTCTCTCCAGTAGCTACTGATCTTCACATACTTATTTTTTAGTGGCCACATTTTCCTATTGATTTGAAGTTCCACATTAAGTTCTTTTATATATTCACACATAAATTCCTTTATATATTCAAATGTATTTTTTCATATTATTTGGTTCCATTAATCTACCCATTTCAAACCACAACGTCATTGTTTTAACTACATAGCTGTAGATATTTTAATATCTGCTAGACCAAATCCTCCTTATTCACTTTCCCCTCCAAAATTTCTAGCTAATCTCCTGTTTTTATTTTTCAGATCAACTTTAGAATCATTACATTAAATTTTACCCCCACCCCAAAGAACCTTGGAAATTTTAGCATAATTGTGTCAGGTTTATAGATTACTTCAGCTGAAGTTAGTAGGTTTATAATTGTATATCTTTCCATTTAGCTGTAAACATGACTTTGCATCTATTTAAATCTTCTTTTATGTTTCACTGTAAAATGTTTTTACCATATAGATACCATGAAATTTTTATTAAATATATTTTTAATAATTATATCCTCTAATTCCCACTGTGAATGGGATATTACTATTGTTTTTTCTAACCGATTATTGCTGGCATATGGGAAAGCTATTGATATTTTTCATTACTTACTGAATTTTACAATTTGCCATATTGTTGAATAGGTTTAGTTTATATAGGTTTTTAGTTGATTCTCTTAAATTTATCAGGTGACAATTACATCATTAACAAACAATGACACTTTGCCTCTTTCTTTCCAATATGCATATTTCTTATCTTATTGCTTTGGCTAGAACTTCCAAAACAAGGTTGAATATTAGTAATAATAACAATAAGAGCAGGCATGCTTGTCTTATATTTGTTCCCAGGGTTCCACCATTAAGTTTGATATTAGCTGTTAGTTTCCAATAGGCATCTTTTATTAAGTTGAGGATATATCGTCTTCCAGTTTTTGTTAGTAAGTTTAGTTTGAAGATAATAAATTTGAGGAGTCTGGAAATACCTCATTGGAGATACCAAGCCAATGAAAGAGAGCTGGCCAGGATTTTCATTATTATATCTGAGAATGGGAACTATGAGGGTAGAAGTGATCAATTCTTCCATGAAAGTGTATAAAGATGGTAAAGAAAAATCAAATAGGATGAGGAGTGAAAATAAGCTATCCAATTTCATTATCTGTGGCCATCGTGATGATAAGAAGTTACTAATCCTACTGAGAATAGATGAGTGCTATACATTGTAAGTGCAGAAGACAAATTACAAGGGAATCCAAAGAATACATATTTAGAAAATAGAGATGCCAATATAAACAACTCTTTTAAGTAGTTTTATGGTAACAGACATAGGCTGCTAGCTTCAGCAGGAAGAAGAAGCAGAGGAAGAGATAGGTATTGTTGACAAAAAGGGAAAAAAGGATTTAAGACCTCAGAGAAGGGAAATAGTTGGATGGATACGGATGGTAGCAGGAGTAGATGTTCAGGAGTCAGTTGGATACAATCCAGGTCATAGAGTGAGAGGTTAGCTTTGAAAAGGAGGAAGGGACACAGACAGGACTATCCTTCTGACATGAGAGGAAAGGAAAAGTACTACTGTTTCCAACCCACCATTGCAAGCTTATCATAAGCCTAGGACATCACCTAGGAGATGGAGAGAGAGAGAGAGAGACGGACCACTTTCTGGAATGAGAACCTGAGTAGCATGCAGCTCCCTGTACCTCTGTCAGAAAGTTGGGCATGTAATTGCTAAGCAGCTACAATTCATTTATCCAGTGGCTTCTATTGGCTTTTGGAAAGAAAGCATATCAGCAAATGATGTAGTAGTTTGCTAGAGCACAACATATGTCTATTTTCATTAGTAAAATCCCTTGGGAACTCTCTACCTTCTCTTTATAATTGTACCACACAAAGAGCTTTGCCTGAATTTCTTTTCAGTGAGAAAACTTTGACAAGATTCCACTGGAATGAAACACCATAGTTTGCAAATTTGAATTTTCTCTTCCACCTCTCCTCCTCCACCCATCACTTCAAATTATTACTTTTATGGTGAAACTGATCTTTAATGAGATCATTAAACATATCTTAAAGTCTGGAATTAAAGTTGTAAGATGTTACAAAGGAGAAAGCAGTCACTCTCATTTCTTCCTCTCTACCTTCTTTGTCACCCAACGCTGCTTTCAGTGACTCAGACGAAATTTGTTTCTTCTAAGAAGCTTATCCATTGATATTCACAGAGCATGTTGTACCTGAATTGTGGGTCCTTCCTGTTGGTTGTCCTCAAGAGACACTACAAAAAAGACCTCTTTGCACCCTTCTCATTTGTAGGACTCATGCATGCAAATGGGTTAAATAGCTCACTGATACAAACCTCTCTGAACAGTGTACTTATACTTGTAAAATCTGTATCTGTAAAATATCTGGGAAAGCATACCAACGTTTCTTCTAAATATTAATCAAAATTAATATTTTAAATATTAGTGTTGATGAGATTATGACTTTTGTAATTAAATGTATATAAATATAATGAGCTGAATTGCTTTCTCCATGAGTGCATTTTTTCCCTAATAGAAAATGACCCTAGGCTCCTTTCTTAAAATTAAGCCAACTCCTTATTCATGTGAGCCACTTTGAAGTGAAAACTTCTCTGAGTGAAAGAAGTCGATCTGGTCCCTTTTTGGAGGGAAGAAAATAATGTTTAAATTTTAGTTCACTAATGAAACATAATTTCATATAACAAATACATTTCCTTTCTATGTTATTGACATTATACAGTGTGTGTTTATAAGTGTGTGTGTGTATATATACAATATATATGCATGTGTGTCGAGATAGATCTTTGCATCTTGCTTTGATCATATAACATATTTTGGTCATTTGTGTATATTATAAAAATGTCAAGATTATTAATTTGGTCACTTCATAATGTCCTCTTATAGATGTGTTATAATTTTTTTACTATTCTTCTTTTATTATACGTTTAAATATTTTACTGTTAGAAATAATACTTCGATAAACATCACTGCTCTTAATCCATTGTTTTCATCCTGGCTTTTTTCCAAGGGTAGATTCTTAGTAGCAGAGTTGGGAGGTCAAAAACCATTTTTAAGGTGTGTGATGCGTGTTGCCAATGCTTTGAAGAAAGGCCATGCCATCCGTGCACCCATCACAGCCACCAGCACTGAACAATGTCAAGTATCTTCTTTCATTTCTTAAATGAACTACTTCTGGTACACAGAAAAGTCATAGAGAATAATGTAATCAAATCCACATACCCACCGCCAGCTACAGAACTCAAGCATTACAAATAGCCCTGAAGTCTCCGTCACATCCATGTCCCCTTTCCTCCTTTCCTGAATGTGGTTTCATCATTTTCGCAAACATCTCTGCTCTTTAGCGGCACTACCATTTCTCAAACAGTTACTAATGCGACATGTGACAACACAAGATTGCATTGTTGATTTAATTAGTATTTCTATGGTTCCTTGTGAGTTTGAACACATTTCATGGTTTGGGCCACTCATAATTCCTGATGTGGATTGTCTGTCCGTTTTGAAATTGGCCTTCGGTATTTCCTGTATCCTTCGGTATTTTCTGTATCCTTTGTATATTAAGGGGGTCAAACTTTAGACATATTTGTGAAAAACATTTTATTTGTTGTCTTTTAATTTTAAGGTGATTTTTGAAACATAGAAATTAAACTACAACAAAGTTCTTAATCTTTGTATATTAATTTCATCCATTACTTCTGTGTTCATAAAATCCTCTGTGCCCAGAATCCATATAATAATATGATTCTCAGGGCACCTGGGTGGCTCAGTCAGTTAAGCGTCCAGTTCATGGTTTCAGCTCAGGTCATGATCTCACAGTTGGTGAGTTGGACTCTTGTGTCTGGCTCTGCACTGACAGTGTAAAGCCTGCTTGGGATCATCTCTGTCCCTCTCTCTCTGCCCCTCCCCTGCTCATGCGCTCTCTCCCTCTCTAAATGAATGAATGAATGATGAATGAATGAATGATTCTCTACTAGTTTCATTAGTTTTGTAAAGCCAGTTATCTGCCTCTGTGATTGTTTTAGGTGCTGATGGGGCAAGAATGAACTTTCACGTGGCTATGTATATTCTCTTCTTCTAATCGTGTGTGAAAAGGCAAGAGGGCAGGAACCATTTCTAACATTTTCTAACTGCATGTCCATTACTGGCCCTCCAGGAGCACAGAACTTGCTAGAGTATGTTTGTTCAATAAGGAAATGACCAATGAATTGATATTTTGCTTGTAGCACCTTCGTGAAAACACTTTATGACCCTTTTGAAATTTCACCTGGGGCACTTTCTTTCTCCCCACATCCTCTCACCTCTTTTGTGTTTCATTATCTTAAGTAGCCTTAAGTAATATTGCTTACTTCCTTTAAAATAAACTAGGTTTCTATTTAGAGATGCAAAAAACTTTTATTACAAAAAAAAACCCCAAAATATAAAGACCATGAAAAAAAGGTAGTAGCATGCTTCTTCCAACCCAAACAGCTTCTTCTGTAAATGATCCTAACCCCAATTCTGTGCATAGATTTGTAATTTATATATAGATAGAAATGATCTCAAACTTGATGACACCTAGATAAAATAAGTATGATGTTAGCTAACAAGTCAGACAGAGATGAAGTGTTTCAAGTTATACAACCAAATGGTTTGAAGCTGGAATTTCATTGGCTTGCATAGCATTTATTTTTTCTTGACTCTGAAGCTCTGAATCCTATACCCTGAGTTGTTAAAGAAATTATGTACTTGGAACACATCCAGAAGACAAATTAATATTCCCAATATAACATCTGGTATTGGTGCGCCATGTTGGTTTCAGAGAACTTCTGTATATAAATGTTTAGGGAAGCAGGTAAAATTCACACCTGACACAGATACCAGAGTCAAGACCCAACTCCAAGTTTCTCCTCGCCATCCTCAACCGTTCTGATGGGTGAGGCCTCATTTCATCTATCTCAGAAATCTCCCTTTGTAGTTTCTTACTGCTGCTCCAAATGGGAACATACCCTCAGCAAAACCTCTGATACCGGGAGGTATGATACCAGTTTTAAGTTAGTAAAGCCTGGTGCCAGCTCTTATTGCGGGTTTAAAACTAACCAGGAAAGGGGCGCCTGGGTGGCGCAGTCGGTTAAGCGTCCGACTTCAGCCAGGTCACTATCTCGCGGTCCGTGAGTTCGGCCCCTACGTCAGGCTCTGGGCTGATGGCTCAGAGCCTGGAGCCTGTTTCCGTTTCTGTGTCTCCCTCTCTCTCTGCCCCTCCCCCGTTCATGCTCTGTCTCTCTCTGTCCCAAAAATAAATAAACGTTGAAAAAAAAAATTAAAAAAAAAACCAAAAAACTAACCAGGAAAGACAGAAGTAGAAACCCATGTTACCTCTCTCTCAGGGGAATGTTTCTTTATTCCCTAGCCACCCCCTTCTCCCAGAGAAATTACATTAAAAACACATTTAAATAGCAATGAGACTGTGTTTCCTCCTGATAACAACCAGGAAATTAAAGGTTAAGCCTGTCGCTCTATCCTTAACTGGGACTGTTGTGGCTTATTCCCCTCCTGGTGTATGAGTTAACAGTGAGACAGCAGCTAAACTTTGTACTTTCTGACTGGTGTTCATTATGTCACCACTTTGTTGAAGTAAGACTTTAAAACATCACTAATGAAAAAAAAAATCACTAATGAGCTGGTGTTGCTGGTTAAAAATGTGGCAGATCCACTCCTGAAATTTGGTTTTTATCCTAATTTGCTCTTTCTGTTTCTACTTGTAAGGACAGGGTTCGCTGGAACCCAGTACCCTGAAAGATACTGAGCAGCACCGAAAATCATTTGATAATGTAGAAAAAATAATAATGTAAAATTGTCTCTAGTCACTTTATGGCAAGGTGAAATTGACATTTGAAGCATTTTATAATTAATTTCGTTTGTTATAGAAAAACAATGTGGGTGAAGAAAGATCCCCAGATAAAACCTGTTTCTTCTGAGAGTGGGACCACCCCTACCCCCAAAGGATCAAACCTATTTCCAGTTTTCTTTCTCACCATACAAAGGGCTTTGGGGAAGTGGAATTCTATCTGGGGACTTCCATTTGTCTTGATTTTCTGGCTAAATGTAAACTGTTTCAAAGAAGGTTGAAATTAGACTAACATTTTCCAAAGTGTCTACCTTTCCGTCTCACTGAAGAAAACCTCTGGAATTTTTTTCACTGTGCAGAAATATCATGACACCTGTCTAGACCAATTAGAGAGAGAGAGTGGTTGAGTCTCTGCAATAGAAATGATGGATGGGCTGGGGGTGATTTCAGTGACTCATTAGCCCAATGCTACAAAGATATAAAAGTTTTCGTGGTTTTTATTTTCATTTACATCAAGAGCCTGCTTAAACCTGTACCGTTCTCTCCATTACCTCTTTTTTGTGCCATTGAAAGCAACTCTCTGTTCAAACCACCAGGCATGCCTCGCATTTAGTATGCGACCTGTCTTGTTGCCGGTGCCTTTTTAGTTATTCCAATCATATTTCTAACTAGTAGGATTTCTAAGCTGGAGGAGGAAAGTGGCAAGAATTTAAGTATGCCTTAAATTCAACTCTTTATGTCCATCTCCAAGCACAAGTGATGGACACACTCTGGGTTTTTTGTTTCTTTTCTTTTTTCTTCCTTTCTTTTTTTTTTTTTAACTTCATTTCAATTTATGGCATTTGGGTTTGCTTTTGTCTTTTATTACCCTCACCCAGCCTTCGTCTTCTCATTCTCTCCCGGGCTCAGTCCTATGGCAGGCACATCTCTCTTTGGTGCCTTGGAAAACACTACGCCTTTATTCATATAAGTCCACAATATCATAAATGAAATTTCGATTTGGGTGTAGCGGCTGTCCTGCTTATAATATGAATCATAAACACGAGCCATGCAATTTTAAGAAGCTGATTTTTTTTTTTCCCAAGAAGGAAGGAAAATAAAATCTCTGAATCTGCCAAAGTCAGACCACCCTCCCTGCTTACTTACTCTGAACAAAGGCTAAGCAATCTCAATCCTTCTGAATACTGTATGAAATTCCAGGCAACATACAGAGCACGTATGGAAACAGAATGTGCAGTAGAAGATGGGTTGCACCTCTTGCAGTATTTACGTATCAGCAGCCTTGTTTGCACACACACACACATACGGCACACGGGAGGTGGTAGGAATGGCTGGCTGTTGGTACAGATTTATATTTCCCATCACTGCTCTCTATCCTTTGGGATCAACTTTGTCACGGGAACACCGGCAGGGGTTTATTACAGTGTGTGACAGCAGGTGTGGGGCTGTGTGCACATTGTAGATTCATTGTCCTCCTGGATCAGGATTTATACAGTCACACACCCCTTCTTTCCAAGAGTTTTCCTGGTGCGTGGATGCTCATGTGTTCTACAGGGCTGGGTCCTGGGGTCCTGCACGATGCTCCTTGAGTCAGTGACCGCATCCTGCACACCTCATCTAGGGCTGGGAGTTCATTCGAAAAGATTTGGTTTGAAATGCTTGCTGCTTTCTTTTTAAAATTTAGATTCTTTCAGGGACACACATGGAACTGCAAGAAAGAGGGAGACTCTCCATGCATCAGGAAGTTCAGAGATTGACCAGTATGATTCAGAACAATTCAAATAGACACAATGTTCACTAAAGCCATCAGTTTAGTCAAATCGATGTTAATTTATTGAGTATCTACTGCAGGCAAAGCAGGCCTAATAAATGGTTCTAGAAGGAGCACAAGAGGATTTCTAGAATTGAAAAAATTCAACTTCTCGGGATTCATAGGGTATAACTCCTTTCCCGTCCTCCTGGCCCCCTTGTTTTCTGAAGAAATCCTGTTTAGGATTAAATATAAGGCCATTTGGGCCAGTGGTCTTTCCGGCAGACTATTTTTCCAAGTTTGAAAAATAGAGATGCTTTATAAATGGATGCCTTTTCTCTAAATAGATCCATAAATTGGAACCCCAGCAATCATCTCATTTTTTATAGCTGGTTAAGAGAAGAATTAAACATACACATTGGGGTGGGAAATTGGATTAACGATCATTTTTATGAGATTATAACACAATGATATGTTTGATAATAAAGCAAGTTTAAAATTTGCTTTTCTTATTCCCAGCTATGTGATAAGGTAGGAAGAATGCATGGCAGGTGGAAAGAAGAGAAGAAAACTCCAGAAAAAAAGCACCTATGGCAGCAAGGGGCAGGAGACTATTTCTTGGTGATCATATAGCCTAGATTTTCTAGGTGGATCTATTTTATGTCATTTAATTCTTTCTAAAGAATGAAGGACATTCATCACACGAATGTCTAAAGGTAACTTGATTTTCCCATGTTTGTAAGCTTTTTCATATAAATAGATTTATAAATTGGAACACATATCTTCATTTTAGATGGGAAAATATGAGTAAAAATTGCCTATGTAAATTTTCATTTCAAGGTAGAAATCTTTTGTGTGGGGGCACAAGTGGATTCAAGGAAACCAGAGCAATGGTATTTTCTTTTACGGCTTTGTTTTGGTCCATGATTCCTGTCTGACTGCTTACTTCCTGTGTGTAGTAGACATATAGATATCCTTGCCCAACGTGAGGGCTTACTTCTTGCAGGGACACCCAACCAGGAAATCCCAAACTTGAAGGAGAATTGAGGTTGGTTCTGTTACATTTAAACTTCATTAAGTGTGAACACATTGAGCTGGGCAGGTGTGAACTATAATCTTGCTGTGAGAGGTGTGCCTTCTCATTGGCGACATGTTTGTTTATATTCTGAATTATAGGGAAAAAAGAAAGACAAACATAACCTGCTTCCTAAAAAACTGCAGCATTCTAAAAATTTAGCAGACTTTGCATGCCTGATTTATAAAACCAAGTGGCTGATTTAAGTAAATAAAAAGCATGGCACATGTTTTTCATAACTCCACATATATATTGTATTTAAATGACTTCAGAATCCAAAGACATTTTTCTCAGACACCTAACACCAAAATCAGTTTGTTTTTTTTTCTTTCCTAGAGTGTATGGAATAACCACTGGAAATGTGGTAATAGGAAAGATGAAATTTTTCCATGCTCTGGGCCCATGAAAATGGGGCCGTAATAGACATTGTTTGGCAGCTTTCTTTTAGCATTCAGTACAACAGTCACATCTGTCCTGGGCGTGTAAGAGTGTATGAGATTGGATCTGGGAAAGAAGCAATGTCTTTGAGCATGCGGCAGCATCTGGCCTCACTACCTGGAGTAAGAGATCAGGGAACGCTGAGGCACATTAACAGCCAGGGACTTCTGACGGTGACCTCCTACAAAATTGGATCAGGCTTTTCCCTGGCAGTTGTATTAAGCTCACACATTTGATGAAATGTACTTATGAAGCTGGCATATTTGACTGCTTTCTTCCCCAACCCCCCACCTTTTTTTTTTTTAACTGGGGGGATAGATTCTTTATTATCTGCTGAATTCATTTCGCTCTGTCAATATTCTATAGAAAAAATGATGGACATTCTATAATTTTGACTTTTATATTAATTCATAATTTTGATGGCTCTACCTTAGGGCTGCTTTCTCTCACCCAGACTTTGTGTGCCTCCCTCCTGCCCCTGACTTGGGTCTCTGGCTGCTCCATCCAGCAACTAAGCTTATGACAGCTGCCTCTCTCCTTATTGCCTTAGCGCACGGCAGGTCTTTTTTCATATTAAACCCGCGATAACGGCAATGCAATTCAGATTTATAGCTGGAAATCAGCCTATTTGTAATATAAAACATAAACATAGGAGCATTTGAAAAAGCTGAAGAATTTTCTTCTCCCCTGCTTTATATTTTTCTATTCTTGGAACTTCATGACTCGAGTCCCAAACAAGTGCTCTTTTAAAATTTTCTGGCCCCATGTAAGATAATTGATAATTGTGTTTAAGCAGCATCTAATATCAGCCAGCATAGTGCAAAGTGAGCCATCCTAGGATATGAGCTTAAAAAATTGCATTAACACTTAGACAAAATGAAATTTTTATACTTGATTTGCTCATGGTCGGACGGATGCAACTAAACACAATTTGAGCTGTCACTTTGCAAAGGGGAAAAAAATATGCAACTTTGGAATGTTTCAAATGAGCCCAATATTAGATTCTATAACTCAGAGTGACACAGGAAATACTATTTGCAACATGATTGGTTCATTAATATTTGGTAATTGTAGTACATCATTTTAAGGGGGAAATAAAATGCAAACAAATGTTTGCTGCTCCCAGTCAGTCACTGCTTCTCACCTGCCACAGCCAGGAAAGGTTTAGGAACTAAAGGGTCCGTAGATTGGGAAGGTTATATTTTCCCCTCCCCGTTTTCATTTTGGAAGAATAATTTTCATCATAAACCAACATGTCAGACAAAGCATCTACATTTAAAAAAAATATTATTTCACGATTTTCCACATGCACATTTGATGTAAACCCTGGAGGTGTATTCCCTGAGGACCTATTAGCTCCATTTTAGGGAAATTACATTAAATTATTAGTGACAAATTTACCTGTCTGCCAATGTATTTTTCTGGAATTTTACTACAACATCAATACTTGGCTGTTTTATATGGGCCCTCATTTACCTGTCTTTGAAGGCAGCCACCCCTTGGGGAGCCCTGTCTGTCACTAACAGAAGCTGGAACGAATCTTTAAGTTTAACATTCGCAGTTTTGAATTAGATGGAAAAATATGTTGCACTTTAAAAATGTAATGTGCCCTTCTGAATTTTACAATTAGGCCACCTTGTTTTGTAATCCATTGTCTCACGTTTCAGACAGGGCTGAAACAACATGGATCGTCAGGTATGGAGCACAAACAGCGGACGCTGTCTTTAAGGGTAAAATACGTCTGCCAGGAACCGACAGCAAAAGTGATAGAGATGATCACACAGTTCTTGTGTTTATTTCAGGGAAATTAGTGCAGAGAAGATTTACCGTAATTCAGACGAGACTCAGTTTTGGGGGCCCCTCACTTGGAGAGTGCCCATAGTATCCTGGGAACTGCCGGGAAGTATGGGAGCCTCTGGGTGAAGAAGCAGGGAAGTCAGGTGTCATCAGGTGCTGGCAGAGACCTCAGAAGAAAGGGACCTGAATGATGAAGACCTAGTTCTTTGTGTGACTTATTTTCTCATTTCATGTAAATATCAACGTTGAAACCTAATCCCACATTCCTTTCTTTCAGAGAACTCTCTGAATTCTGTTAGCTTCAGGCCTCACAGAATCTGGCCCTGTTACTAAAACAGGATGTGAACCCTGTGATCAACACAGGGTTCTTCTTCACTACAGTTTACTGAAGCAATGCTTGGCTCTGATGACACGGAAGGTCTTCCTATCCTATACGTGTCTGGTTCTCTGGGTTGTATCTTTGAGACTTCTAAGTAGTTTAGTGGACGACTTCAATTCCTTTTTAGCTAAGCGTCCATGGTCTTCAAGATGAACAAGACCCTTCTATGTCTTGGCTTCACGAAAAATTACTAGTTATTGTAGATATGTAACTTGGAGTGGAGAATGACACAGACATGCTTTGTTCGTCCATTCTCAGGAATCGTCTTCCTGTGCGCAGCTCCATATGGTTCAAACCTTGCCTATTGGCCCTTCATCCCCATTCTCGACTAGCAGGAACCCTCCATTTTCCAGAGGTCTTTTCCTTCCCTCACCCAATAAAACAACCATTTAGATCAAATTAATGAGAATATCTGTTTCAACTGACCTAAATTCATCCTCTGTTATGGCTTGGGAGGTTTGACCTTAGCTCAACCTCTATTTTGCCTGAGAAGGAGCCTGCTGGAGGGGAAGACCATATGAATTTCCACTTCCATTTCAGGTGGAACATTTGTAGCACCTGGGGACAGATTGTTAATGAAATATTTGTTTTATCTAGTAGTGTTCTGTCAAAACCTAGAAATTTGGCAGTTGGGCAAGTCTAAATGGGATAGAATAGGAACAAACACCACAGGCAGGAGACCATACTCCTGAAGGAGAGGTCAGTACTCTTGAAGGAGGCAGAAGAGGTGACGATCCATAGGACACATGGAGGAAAAAGCCTTTGAAAAAAATCCTATGAAAATAGGATTTCCTCCCTTTCCTTACTTCACCATGGTCCTTGATGCTAGAACACGAAAATCATTATTACGTTTAATCATCAATGTATCATCCTTACGTTAATCATCATTATTACGTTAATCAACCGCCCTGTAAGGTAGCTACTATATTTTCATTTTTCCCAAGAGGAAACCAAGCTGCAACAGTTTGCTTAAGGTTGTCGAAGATTCCCGCCGGGATGCCCACTGATTTGTGCCTCCCTCAAGCACAGGGTCCGTTTCTTTGCTCAGTCACCTTTCCGCTCATCTACTAATTCTGAAAGTTGATCACTTTGAAAATGTTTGCTCTGAATTCTTCAGCCAATGTTAGAATCTCCTGAGCAGTACCTTATGGGCTTTGAATATACTGTCAAAAGTTGAATAAAGAGCATTAGTAAACAAAGATGCATCTCAGCTATATTGGTCCCTAAGGCGTTGCCTTAACTTAGGGGGAAAGATGAGCGATGAAATTGGGGAGGAAAAGGCACTCCTGCAGAAAGCCAGACAAATCTACCCACGCTGTTTCAAGCTGCATGATCCCTAGCAGTAAAGCACTTTGGGTTCACATTCATTCAAACCAGACTTGATTCAAAGAAAATGTTTAGAAATGTTAGGCTGTCCTAACAGTTGAGACATTGTTGCTAACATCTCCTACATCTCCACCCCTGGTGGCTACTGAAGCTTAGTGATTACTTTAAACCAAACAAAAAATTTGCGGAGAAGGTTTGGGTTGGGGAGTGACAGCCACCCAGTGGAAATGTCGTCAAAGCCTTTCAGTTGTGTTTTTCATTTATTGCCCTAAGAGCAATATTTATGTTTCTTTGACGCTTGAAATCAATGCCTCCGTTTATAAATCTCAAGCCGAAAAACAGATGTCTGCTGTTACACTTGTGCATTTGTTCTTTGGATGCTACCAAACTGGAATATCCTGTCTGCCCCCTCCAGTACCTTGGGTTCTCCCTACCCACTGAATGCAGTTGTAGCTCTAGGACTGTCATGGCAGCTTGTGGGCTAAGTTAATCAGTTGGATAATGACTAAGTATTTATCAAAGCCCATTAGTGTGTGAGGTATTTTGGAGGTACAGGAGAAATGGAGCCATGCTCCTAAATGTAGTCAGGGAAGCAACTAATGGTGAGGTTTCTAGGGCACCATGTGATGGAAAATTGAGGTGTGGGATACAAACTGTTGTGGATACTCACAAAAACTGTGTGTGGGGACCCAGGGCAGTTTCATGGGTGTGTGTGGTGGGGGGGGGGGGGGATGGGGGGGCACACGGGGCTTAGTAGGCAGGAAATGGCCCAGAACATTCCTGGTGGGAGGCCAGGTGAGGCAAGAAGTGGGGATGTTCTGCCTTTTGCACCCTATCAGGAAGTACAAATAGTTGAATAAAAAAGAGAATTCTGTATACAATTTGTAAGCTATTGATCCTGGGCCATGGAAGGAACATTGACTGAGTTCAGAAAAGGTAATACTATTGACTGAAATGCCAAGAAATTAACAGACCTATAATTTTATTTTCCCTGTGCTTCTCCTTTTTATTGATTTTTGTATAGCTTTGAGTAGAATTTTGAATGTGTCCTTGTCTTGAACCTTTGCCTAAGACAGCTTTTATATTTAATTTTGCTTAGCTTACCATTTTAAATATCTGTCGATATGGAGCTAGGCAATGTCTTCATACATTAGAACATTCCTGAGTTAAAATATGCTCTGGGGCACCTAGGTGGCTCAGTCAGTTAAGTATTCGACTTTGGCTCAGGTAGCGATCTCACAGTTTGTGGGTTCGAGCCCTGCATCAGGTCCTGCGCTGACAGCTCAGAGTCTGGAGCCTGCTTCAGATTCTGTGTCTCCCTCTCTTGCGGCCCCTCTCCCCTCACGCTCTGTCTTGCCCTCTCTCTCAAGAATAAATAAGCATTAACATTTTTTTTTAAAAAAAAAGCATGCTCTTCTTTTTGTCTCCATAAGCTTCCTCCAAATTATTCATGGCCATCACCTGTGACAGGCCACAGTCCTGTTACCACCCTGCTTCATGTCACATCTTAGGTCAGCATTCTAGTTCAGAAGATGTGATCTAAACTGAGAGAAAGCAACAGGAGATGAGGGGGTGGGGAGGTCCAGCACTGAGTCAGTTGCACCAAAGATATAAGGGGTCCACCACTAATCTTTGGGGTCAACCTCAGTTTGGGGGCTCTGCTTCGTCTTCCAAGATTGAGCAGAACTCATTTTCCCTTTTTCAAAATTCAAAACTATTTCCATCAAGAGGACGGGGTCCCTGTCCTCTCTCCATGGATTGAAATCTACCAGATGAGTCTCTTAAAAGTGCTTCTTGGTTCTTTAATCCTCTGGTGAAAAGTAGGAGGCCCAGTTTTGTATACGGACTCTGTCATTATAAGTGATGAAACTTTGGATGAGTAACTGAAGTTCTCTGAGCCTCTGAGCATTGTCTATAAACAGAGAATTCTAATAATCCCCTACTCCATGGGCTTATGATTAAAAAAATAATAAAAGTACATAAAAATGTAAAGAAACTGGCAGAGTAGTACTAGAAGATACTTCTGTCTTTGTGTTTGCAACCAGATCGTTTTCGGATCCCAGGATGTGGTAGAATTTAATTTGGTGGAGAATCACCAGTAGGTATTGAAGAGTGCCAGTGGACAGTGATGGTGATCTTACCTCTCACAGCCTGGGAATCTTGGACAATTCAGCTCTGAGGAGCTGCCCTAAATATGGAATACTATAATGATGATCGTTATTGGCTGAAATACAGGCCAGACAGCCCTGCCCGTGTCCACTTGTAGCAAATTCATTTGCCAGGCAAAAGGAGGCCCTGTGGGTTGCATGGATTTTCTGTTATGAGTGATCTGACGGTACCTGAACATTAGTTAATGACTTAGAAAGGAGTGGCTCAATTGCCTTGTAGGCCAATGTGCACAGTCAAGAGAAGTTCCCAGGCAGCACTGCCTTGGGAGTCGAAGAGAAATGACAAAGACATTATTTAAGACACCCAAGTGAGACTACGTGAGTGGAGTGGGCAGCGTCTGGGTAAATGAAGGAAGCGCTATCATTCTCTCAGAAAATACATAAATTCTAATGATTTGGATGAGTTGTGTTTTTTTGTTTTTTGTTTTTTTTTAAAGCGGGCTAATATTTTCAGAGTCCTCCCTATGGTGTATTCTTTTATAAAATGGTTTCCTATAAATGAAGTTTCTTCAGTGATTTTCTCCTGGAAAAACAGTTCTAACAAAGACTATACATTTAACTAATAATAGCTCAGATGATTGTATCTATTTTTCTAGAAATTTTAATAAAGAAAATTTTTTCAGGCATCTCCATCTCATATATAAATCTCTATTAAGTAAATTACAGATTTATCTTACTAGATAAAAGCATTGAAGTAGATGGCCAGTTTTCTTGGTATTGTTTTTCGTATGTTGTTAAAATGTATCCTTTAGAACACTTAAATGATTGAAGATGATGTATTTAGAATAAAAATAATTAGACTATAAGTATGTATACACCGCAGTTACCTGCATGATCCACAGGATGTGTTTCAGCAACTTCTCCTGGAAGAATTCACATCCTGTATTGGTCTGAAATATTCGGTGCCTTTTATTCGCCCTTTGCTGTTTCCCTCACCTCACTGTCAGTGCTTGATGCCTGAGTGGTCGGAGGCTAGATTCCCACATTATAAGCAGCCCATCATCTAAATTACAGCAGATGTTAGAGCCTGTTTCTCCCAGTTGCAAGGGTTACCCACATTCCAAAATGGTGGGGAGAGGAGCGTCATGCTTTGAGCTGAGAGAACTTTTCCATGCATTTGCTGTTTACAAACTCATCTGTACCTAATCTTTCATTTCAGCTCAAGATGGAGGGTTTATGATTAATACAGTTGATGCAGAAAATGGCCGAGTGCTTGGCTCCTTTTAAATATATCATGCTCAGCGCACACAGACTCTGAGCATCAGTTAGAGAGAAGTGACAGCCGACTTGACCTTTCTCTCTGAAATGCATGTGGAAAAAGGGAATTAGCTTGCTACAATAGTACTTGAACTTGCTCTAACTTATCACTTTCCTCTTTAGAAGGAGGAATGCACGTTAGAAATGCAAAATCTCCTTCAGGCCTCATGTTGTTTGAAATGAAACTAAAATTCCTCATACTATTAAATCAAATGTATCTTTCAAAAGAATTTACTAAGATCATATAATAAATATCATCCAAGTTTCCTTTTCTCTTTCTTTTTTTAAACAAACCAATATTTACATTTAGTGTTGAAATGCACTGTGTGTGTGTGTGTGTGTGTGTGTGTGTGTGTGTGTGTGTTGAATTTTGCAATGGCTATTGAGGTTCCCCAGGAGAACATGTGAACAATAGGTCCACTAGTGAGGTACGAGTTATAAAAGCTTTTAAATTGGCTTCCATGTAACTGGAAACCAAATAAATGGCTATGGATAATGCAAAAGGAGACCTAGCAGGGTTTTTTTTCCCATAGTTGCCAATTACTGCTATTAGAAGATCTAGTTTGCTCTGCCTGTACCTGAAACAACTGTGATTGACAAGGACCTCAGCCAATCATGGTGTTTCCTTGTCAGCTGGCATTAGCCTGTGATCAATTACCATGATATTAGACTAACTTGAATGGAGAGTAAAAACACATTGTTACCTAAAAGCTCATCAGGTAAATATACCATATAAAGAAATATATCTTCCCTGACCTCTCTGACATTTTCAAACTGTTTAAAAGCTGAAGTTAATTCTTTGTGATGGCTTTTCATCTTTAGTTGACAACAGAGAGCCCCAGAGTGGTGACAGCTCTTGTCAAGTGGGACCGTCTTATCAAAAACAATACCCTCCAGATCTTTCAGTCCAAATATTCTAATCTAAAATAATTGCATTTAAAATTTCATGTAGCTTTTATGTCTCCCTGAACCATCCTGATCTGAAACCACATGAATCTCTTCCTGCAACCCACTTTAAGCTTCGAATTTTCAATGTTGCTAGTTTAAAAATGCATTATAGAGGTAACATGCCAGCCTTGAGATTATAAAACTGTAGCTGGAGTGAATGGCTACAATTTGTTCAGCTATGTCTTTTATTTGTTTCCTCACACTTGGAAGGTGTTTTTGCAAGTGTCAGGCCTCTCCTGTTTCTGTATCATTGTACTTCTTGTGCTTAACCCAAGCATTTAAAAAGCTTACAAAGACAGCAGAGATCTTGGATTTGGCTCTGAGATGATGTGAATCATCTGTTGAATATTTAGATTTTTAACACTCTGTGTTAGATCTATCTTTTGAGCTCAATTCACTTTGTGATTTGGAAGAACCCTGTAATTAACATGTAATTGTAAGCAGCTAGTGGTTTTATCCCACCTCTGTACTGGATCCCAAGTTATTTGTAGAAGGACTTTGCTGGTTTATAGATTTGAAGGCAATTCTCCATCAGCTGTTACCAGCCCTGTTGAGGCGGGTACCAATGTTACAACAAGCCCTATCACAGGCATCATCTCTTACCATTCTTGTCCTGGTCTTTCCTCCAGCAGTTGTCTAGGGACACACACGTTCTGTTCACCCATTCCTTCCCTTCCCTCCATCCTTCCTCTAGATCCAACTCCTGAACTGTCTCCCTACGTGTGTCAAAGGTTTTTTGGGTTTTTTTGTTTTGTTTTTGGTTTTATAGCCTTTTCCCTTAAATAAGTTATTTGGTTGGGTTTGTTCCCAGAGACGATCACATTTCATACTGGAAGAAAAAGTTGCCCTCCTCAAACCAGTTTTCATTGTTAAAACATAGCAGACTCCCTTCCCATTTACACGGGGAAGGCAAGGCTACCCACCTTTCTCCTGTAGATTTAAGGTTCCAGATTTAAGCAAAAAGAACTGAGAAACAAGACCCTTTAACATCTTCTCTGATACAAGTCCTGAGAGAAAACAATAAAAGCGAAAACATTCATTCGCTTTCAGTGTTCGTTTTTCTCTTAGATATATGGTACCTGTGGAATATTTTTATTTCTCACTTTAAGCTTTTACTCAAGAAAAAAAAAAGGACAAAAAGGGAACCAAATGGTGTTTACATCTTTCACAAAACCAGTATGAAAAAGAAATAGTATGTTCAAAATAAGAGGATAGCTTTCAGAGCTGGAAGCCTGTCCACTCTTGGGAAAATTCTGTTCAGAATCTGAGTTGCGTTTCCCCATCACATGTAAACTCCTGACTCGTGTTTCCAAAATGACCGGTCAGGTACGTTCCTGATGTCATAGAGGCCCCATTACCAACTTCACTTTCCTCCCTGCACATCACATATGTTCACCTGGGAATCATCCCTGTCCTTCCTGCCTCTTAACACTGTTCTTTTTCCTTTTTTTTTGCTTTTTGGCATAAAGCATGCTTAATCTTTTCTTTCCAGGCATAGATGTTACTAAGAATATTACAAAACCCTTAAAATTTAGTTATGCATTTCAGGCAGTGTAAGATGCATGTCTCAGAAAGCCCAGATTCATTGTACAGCTTGGTCTTTGGATCTGAAGAAACGTTCTAATAGAAAACAGCAGTGTGCTGAGGGTGTCGAAGAGGTTAGGGCTCAGGTCCCAGAGGCTGATTTTATTAGGACATTAGTAGTGCTGTGACCGCACCCTCCCCCCCACCCCCTGCCTCAGTGACAGGACTTGGTCCTGCACTGTTTCTCTAAGATTAATGGGCTTAGGGTTGTTTACACAATACTGCTCACAGGATGTACAAATGCAGACACGGGTCCTGAATACCACGCCCAGTTAAATGTAGCACAAAATCTCCATAGATGGTTTTTGCAAAAACATTGAAAGTAGCTATCATCCCCCATTCAGGAGCCCCATGGGGATATCCCATGGCACCCAGAGGTTATCTTTAGGGAAGACCAAGGTCTCACCATTCTTGCACCTGGGCACTTCCTACCAGCTTTACTGTCCTATAAATAAAAAGTCACCTTAATCCCCCAAAGAGCAAATCACAGCCATCCCACTTGTAGAAACTTCCACCTGTTTCCCTAAAAATTGCACTGTTTTTGCATTGCTTCTGCTCCAGGATCCTTGTGATTCTTGCCATCCTGCCTTACTTCTGAAGATCAAAAGCAGAAACTAAAAATGCACCAGGTTCTTGTTACGTAAATGAAAAGAGATAATGAGTCAGCCTCTCTTTATTACTATTTTGCCCAGGGGCTTATCTCTTTTTTGAACGTTGAGCAAAATTCTGAGGGAAGCCCTGAGTGGATCAGAGTTTAGGGAAAGAAATTCCTGATGTCCCATAGGAGCCTCGTCTTCCCCAAAGAAGATGCAGATAGGAAGGTTCTGGTGAAATTGTTTTGACCCATAAACGACCCCGAGAGTTTGGATTTGGATTTCTATGTCACAGCAATATCACTAGTAATCACCTGAAAACTAGATTTGGATTTTCACTAATATAAGTGAAGATTCACTATTCCATTTTTTCAAAATGAATTTCTCAAAATCTAGTAGAATTCAGCTCTGTACTTTGGTATTGCATTAGGCTTTTATGTTACACGATTTTCTACTCCTTTACAATGTTTTCCTCCGAGAATGTTAAAATGTTAGAGGTTCCATTTGAAATATCCCCTCATCTTTTGTTTTCTTTTTATTGTCTTAAATCCTGACTTTTTTCTTAAGATTCAGATACACTGTTCTTAGGTGTCTGTTAAGAGCTTTGAAAAATTATTCCAAAATGATTCATTACTTTTTAGTTAATCAGAAGCAAACTGTTATATCCTGTGTAAAGTGTGTGTTTTTGGGCTTTCAGAACGCAGTTCAGTTCACTTAACATTTGCAAAGGTTAGGACTATTGTGTGAGTTACCCTGTGGGCTGAAAATTCCTAGTCACCGGGCAGTCCTTATTTACCAATCAATGACAAGATGCCCTGCGCACCCTCTCAAACTTTTTTTTTCCCCCCACCAGAGATTCATTGTTTGTTTTTAAACGGCTTTATTGAGATACAATTCACAGGCCATACAATTCACCCATTTTAAGTATTTTAAGGAAAGAGATGCTTCCTTCTAATTCAACTGCATAAGTTTATTTATTATTTGAAACTGGAAAAGCTACAAAACATGATCAAATGGAAATCTGAAAACATTCTGTGAACCCCATTCTATTTTAATGCATAATTTTCCTATTACAGCCGCCTGTTTGCACCTCTGGAGTTAAGGTCACAGCAGCGTTTGCATTATAAACCCTTTTTTCAAGCGTTTATAAATGCAGCTGCTTTTGTTTGCTCAGGACTGAAGCTTGCCTCATGAGGTTTCCATGCAATAGAGCGGCTTTTTGGGGTTGAGTTTTCTTTAAGTAAATTAAAATTTTAAAACACCACATTGCCCTTTAAAAAAAAATCATTGCAAGTGTCAAAAAAGTCTAGGTAGGAATTTCTCTCCAAATAACGTTTTTATGCATATGCCGTTTTTAATTGCCTTTAGTTTCCAAAAATTCTCCCCGGTGCTCAGTTTGTGATTAATGTTATTTGCCTCAAATATTTACAAACCTAAATCCAAGTCGGTTTATAAACGAAAGAAACATGTTATATACAATTGCTGTCTTTCAGCTTTGTTAACAGGATGATTTTACAGCCACAATAAAGGCTAAAGATGGAATGAGAAGATAGAAAGCCTGTCATCCCTTGTGAGAAGTTATACAGAAAAATGTGTGCATTTCAGAGTGCATGTTCTCTAGGAGAGTTTAAAATATTTAGAAAGAAAACCATTAACATTTTTAGGATCCTATTTTGCCTTTTTGCGAAACAATAAAAGTGGGCGGTGCAGGATACAGAAAACAACCATGAATTATTAAATTGGTTTTAAACGCTAAAGAACGAAAATATATCTGATCATTAAACAAAATACCATGTTAACACGTCAGTTTAAATCAAGTATAATTGAGAATCCTGACTTGGCCCACAATTGCCGGAAACTTCTAATCAGACCTCCACTTGGTAATATTAGGAGATGTTTTGCTTCTCAATCACAGACCAGTAAGTATGAACCATAACCTGACCTTATGTTTCAGAAGTCTGGTTTCATCTTGCTCAATTTTATTTAAATTAAAAAAATATATATTAACTAATATGATCTAACTTTTTTTTTTAAAGTAAATGCCTCTTTTGTATGGGAAAGGTGGATAAAATCAAATGCAAAAGATTACTAGTGAATATTGTGTTCTGACGTGCGCATTTTGATGGGAAACAGCTTTTTCTTCTACACATCAATAATGCTCAAGCATTGAAAGTACTGAAAGCATTTTTCAGTCCAGTCCATTTCAGGGTCAACTCCAGGCCCCCAGAAGTCAGGGACTCCGTTATCTCCCACATCCATCTCTGGCTTGCCCACCCCAACGCAGTACCTGCCTCCCAAAAGTTTTCTGAATGAAGAAATGGCTCCTTGCCCCCACCCACTCACCCACCCGCACCTAAGGGACAGCAGTCAAAAACTCAAAACCCCAAACTGCTTTTCTAACCTTCTTCCCACCTCCTGATATCCAAAAACAAAACAAAACCGGCAAACAGAAAGGTTTAATCTGGATTTATGAGACTTCGCACGAGGGTGACAGCTGGAGTTGGGGGTTCCAGCGGTGGCTGACAAAGGCAGATCAGGTGCCAGAGAAAAGGTTGCCTCAGAACCTTTCTGTCATCCAAGGCTTCCACAGCCCATAGCCATCCTCAGCCCTGAAATGCAGCTGCTTGACTCCCCAACCTCCTGGCTTTTGAGAATCCTTTGAATTCAGAATATATTTATCCAATCCAATCTTTTTGCTCACCAAATACATAGTTCTAAACCAGTGTTAGGAAAATAAATGTATTTGTTCCCTGCTAAGATATTTCATAATCCTCCTTGTCTCTCCCAGTCTGCTATTTTTTTTTTTTAACTGGGAGAGATTGTCTGTACCATCCTGTTGTTATTTAAAAAAACAAACAAACAAACAAACATAATATTGTGTAATTTAATTGTACTATAAATTCAGGATCATTAGAGGAATGGGAAAAATAATTTTATAAATTCACTGCTCACAGGTTTAATCCATCAATGTGGTATTTCAGTTAACAGACTGTTTGTTTTTCCTGTGGGTAAACAACAACAAAAAGGTGCCTTTGAGCGCTTTTATCACCGGTGAAGAGGAGCGTGGCAGAGCAAGAAACATACAAAGGGTGGAGGGGTGCGGTGCTCAATGTTTCTGTGTAGTGATATCACCCAGACAGACCTGCCTTTCTGTATTCCACATTCACACGTGTGTAAAGAAAAAGGGGCACCCAGCACCCAGAAAGAAAATACAGTGATGGAGGTGTGAAATCATCACCTTTTGTGAGTGGATGCATCAGATTTCCATTCTGGGGTGAAAATGAATCCATCATTTCCAGCCCCCTGCCCCCCCCATTTCCCATTAATCCCTGAGTAGTTTTTTTTCCTCTAAGGTTAATGCTATTAAATGTGGGTGCTTAGGTCCCTGGAAAACCCAGAATTCAGGACTCCCTGAGAAAAATTAAAATCCTGCTTTGCTTCACTGTCATGCTGTGGGGTGGGGTCTTTTCAGGCCTGGATGAAATGGTGAGCAGGGAGGGACCCTGGAAACCCATGCTCCACGCTGGAGCCGGGAGTCTGACCATCTGCCCCACACACACCTGGTCTGAGTACATATTTACAAATTTCAAGTACATGTGTACACATTTCGGATTGATCAGTTGAAGTAATGACTCTGGGATTTTCATAACCCAAGTAATTTAAGGATGGTGTCTCTCCCTTTGAGCCACTGGCCTAGAGTGAAATTGGGATTTGACTTGATTTGGTTTGAATTTTTGGATGTAGCCATTGTCATTTGGCATCCGTAGAAACCTCTCTTCCATGAGTGTACACGTATCCCTGTCTATTTAATATTCCTGATATAGGCAACAGTGTGTTTAAACAACCTCCCCCCGCCCCCCAACGCTTCTCCTCACGGCCTCCCTCCTGCTTTCTCCTTGCCTCCCTTCTGCTCTTCCCTCCCTCTTCTCTTTTTCCCTCCCTCCTTACCATATCACCAATGGTTTTCCTGTTAAGTAGTGCCCCACTGGCTGAGGTTAAAATCCACAGTCTGAATCCTTTCTGTTTTTTGAGTTTTCATTTAAAAATAAAAATGTGGGTGTCTGCTCAATACCCTCTATTTAAATCCAGGCCATTCTAAAGGAAAACTTCTTTTTGTTGCTGGCAACACATTCGATTTCCCTTCTGCTCCTTATAGGAACAGTAATGAAGGGCTTAAAATTGATCCTTTTATTTTTTGAAATGGAGGAAGTGACAACTATTCTAATTTGTCTTGATCATTTGGTTTCCACACGCGGGGAGTAAACACCGTGCGAGCTGTACGGGCACATTCTGCAGGTGGTCATGATGAATAAATTGGTTGCGTGATGCAGAAATCCAGTGATGGAGGGATGAGCAAATCAAATGTCTTTGCGTTCTCACTTCTGAAATGGCGTTAAGTCAGAGATTTCACGAGAGTGATTCCAGGCGTCTGCTTTTCTAGCAAAATGAAAGTTGTAGCTTGGGCATATCAAGACTGGCAAAGCAGAGGATTTGTGCCAATTTACAGAGGAAGAGCACATCAGATGGATAAGAAGTTTATGGATAATTGAAAGTAAGGTGGCTGTTGCTACAGTTTGTGAAATTTGGGGCATCCCCAAGTACTGAGGAGAAAATAAATGGAACATGGAACCTAAGGAATAAGAGTAATTAAGAAATGCTAACAGTAAACCAGTGGGCAGTTTTAATGTCCAAACTCTCCATTTCTGTTCTTCTTTGTAAAATACCTTTTAGTGCTTATTAAATCTGAAACCAGAAGCCATAAGGCAAGAACCCTGCTTATGGACCAAAGCTGACAAACACACCAAGTATTAGATCCTTTTCAAGACAGAACATGAATCTCGTGGAGGGTAATTGCCATGTATTTAGTTATTAGTGAACTTCAACTAGAAGCCACAAGAAAACGTTTCAGCTGAAATATTTCATCATTGCCTGCTTCGGAATATTAGCATTAACAGATATTTACTTTTGGAGAAAAAAAATTTTTTTTTCAGTTTTAGCCAAAGGAAAAGCAGTGTTGCTGTTTTCTACTTTTCAGTAATCTCTGAAACTGAGCAAATAAGTGATCTCTCCTGGCTGTATTTGTACTGTTTCTTCAAAGAAGAGAGAGTCAGCTGAATGAAATTTAACATGCATGGATTTTGTATCTACTCTGGATAAGTATTACTAGGCCAAGGACAGTCTAGAATCTTCTATACCCACTCTCTTGCTGTGTTGGGAAGCTGTCTGCAATCTTGTGTTTTAAACATGGGGCCACATTCGGGGCACCTGGGTGGCTCAGTCACCACCCAAGCATCTGACTCTTGATTTCAGTTTGTGGGTTCGAGCCCCATGTAGGGCTCTGTGCTGACAGCACAGAGCCTGCTTGAGATTCTCTCTCTACATCTCTCTCTGCCCCTCCCCCATCAAAATAAATAAATAAACATTAAAAAACAAACAAACATGGGGCCAACTTCAAGAAAAAGGATACAGAATGGGGCACCTGGGTGGCTCAGTTGGTTCAGCACCCAACTTCGGCTCAGGTCATGATCTCACAGTTTGTAAAATTGAGCCCTGTGTTGGGCTCTGTGCTGACAGCTCAGAGCCTGGAGCCTGCTTCAGATTCTGTGTCTCCCTCTCTCTCTCTCTGCCCCTCCCCCATCCCTCCTCATAGTCTTTGTCTCTCTCTCTCTCTCAAAAATAAAATAAACATTAAATAAAAAAAAAGGAAAGAAAAAGGATACAGGAAAATGGGGGGAATACATGGGGTTTGTGTACAAACAGAAGTTCTTTGAGACTTAAAGCCAATTCGCACATATTTTGCCCATTTCTGTTCCTCATTCTAGGTGAGGGTTGCAATGCTCTTTCCCAAATGTCACCTTTATGAAAGGTACCCCTTGTGAGACTCTCTCTTTCTGACTCTTTGGGTCCGGTTATTCAGCACACACTTTAATCCTTTGTCGCCATTCCTCATTGAGTTCATCAGTGTCTGTGTTTTTATGAAGAAACGTGGTAAAAAAATTTCCTTAAAAGTAGCGCTCACTATGACAATACCTTGTGTTGATAAAGACATTTTAAATTGATATTTATTTCCTTATTGGATCTTCAAAAACATTCGGGTTGGATAATCAGGGATACTAGGTGTTTTTCCCGTTTTAGAGAAGAAAAAGTGATGTACATTAAAATCACATGGAAAGAGCTAGAACTGATGCTCCCTTATTTCTAGCCAGGGGCTCTATCCACTATTCCAGCCAGGGGTCCATAAACCAAATCCCAAGGGCCAAGACCAGCCTGTTTTTTTAATGGCCCTATAAGAGAAGAATGGTTTTTACATTTTTAAATGGTTGTATTTTAAATGCTTTTATAAGTGCTTACATAATAACCTTGATTTCACCTCTTGACCCGAAAGCCTGAAATAGTTACTATCTGGCCCTTTAAGAAAATGTTTGCTGACCCCTACCTCATCCTTTCCAGCCCCCCAAATCTACTCCCTAAATTGTCTTTCCCCCACATCCTACTTTCCCCTCCCCACGATAGATCATTGACTCTGTAAGCAGATAACTCTTTCTCCCTTATGTATTTGGCACAAAAGGTATGGGGCTCTACGTATGTAGGAATTTGGCTAATAACTATTTGAACATTGAACTTACCCAGACAAACCCAAGCATGCCAGTTATGCCTGGAATCCTGTCTTCATTTGGGGTTCAAGTTAGAAACAGAGATGCGGTAGAAGTGGAAAAGATCTCACTGTTTAACGTTAGTGTTTGATTTTCAGCGTAAAACTGGTTTCAGCCAAACCAGGACCTTTAGCGATAGTCTTCTCTCGTATCCTCCTATCTGAAAATAAAGGGGAAACGTGTATCGCGTTTAGTTCCCTACGACCCGCGAGGTAAGTCAGGGAGTTCCTTTTTAACTCCTTTGCGACTCTTTTTAAATAAAGACAGCAGAAGAGACTATGTTTGCTAGACATGGGTTCTGTTTTAAGAGGGTCTTGAAGGTTAGGTTATTTGAATGACCACATCCACCACCCACAGACCTTTCAGAAGATGAAACAGTCCGACCTAAATCGTCAGCTTTTTTCGTTAGAATACAGCCAGTGCAGCCATTAAAGGAGAGTGTGACTTTCTTAGGCTCTTAAGAGCAGATAGCAATTAATTACTCCAGGCTCCGCAGTCTCCCCGAGCAGGCCCAAATAACCACATTAACTGAATGGGATTTAAACAGGAATCTGAGACACACGGGTGAACAATGGATTTTTCTTCTGCCTCAGTCTACCTACCGCAGGACAGATTTTAGAAACTGTCTCCACATGGTGGCCAACACTGGCCTGGTGGTAGACGCAGGCTAAACACTCTTCCTATATAGTGCTTGGCAAGAGGCAGAGAGAACCCAGTAATTCCTGGTCCTGGGAAGTTAACAAGGCCACCTGCAAGGTGAATTCGATTTTAAATGGCCTGAGTAGATGTTTTTTTGGGTAATAGTGAATTCTCTTTGTCTGTTAAGGCTCGTGCTTATTTAGTGTTCCCTATCCTGAATTATAAAATGTGGTCCAATATAGAAAAGTTGGAAAATATGAAAAATAAAATTTGAAAAACTCCATAACCTTCCATGCAGAGCTGCTCAGAGGTACTCCTTCAGGGTATTTAGGTTTAGTTTTAGTTGCTGTAAAGATGTACAATTTTAACCATGTGGAGATTATACTATATTTGGTTTCTGTTTGGCTGTTTATTTTAATTAATGGTGTAGTGTGATTTTTTTCCCCCGAGCGTTTTTAATGAGCGTGTTGACGACGTAATATTCCATCCCCTAACTATGTAATTATTTCTGTATTCATTCTCCTGGTATTGGCCACATAACTTGTTTTAGTTTGTCCATTTGTTATAATAATGTTGCGATGAATTTTTTAGGAGGGATTTCTGGAAATGGGATTACTAGTTCAAGGGGTGAAACCCTTTTCAAGATTTTAGATAATTTGTATCAACTTCTTTTCAGCTCTCTGTGAGAGCACATTGTCACCAACTTTCAGATATTAATTTATTTTTAATCTTTGCCAGTCCAATTGTTTAAAGAACATCTTGATGTTTTGATTAAATTTAATTTTTTCATGGACTTACTAACCAGTTGTATTACCTTGGAGAGTTATTGGTTCATGCTTTTGCCCTCTTTTAGGAGAGTATTCATCTCTTTTCCTTATTGATTTGCATGGTATCTTAAAGCCATCAGGTAGTAATATTTTTAAATTATTTTACCAAGGAGAACAAAGGAAACCAAATGGAAGCAATCAGAATTAGGAATTCATGGAGGTTGTGGTTTTACATGAAAGATTTAAATCAACGTAAATGTTCTTCTTAAAAGTTTTGTTTTTTAGGGGGTGGGGCTGGGGTATGGTATAAAAATTAGGGCAGCCCCACTACAGGGAAAAGGCGTTCCTTGTTTATCATTCCATTTAGGGGTAGGACTGCTTTTCATAGTGGGGAGGCGTTTGCTTCTTTGTCTTTACATCCTGGTTAGATTTTAAAATTAGAAGCTCCTAGTTTTCTTATATTGGAGTATATAACCACCAACCTGCCTGGATGTTGCAAGAGGTAGATTCCTCTTTATGACCAAACTTTTTGTGGCTTCCCAAATTGAAACAATAAAATTTTGAATAAAATATTACATAAAAGAACCCACTGCTCAGATTTTCACATGTTAACATTTTGCCATTGTTGTTTCAGACCATTTTTCCCCCCAGTTTTCTTTTCTCTCACAGCCTGCTGATCCGCTTCTGCCCCTAATTTCTGAAGTTGATGTGTCTTGTTCCTGACCATATTATGCTTTTGCTACCCGTGGATGTTTGTTTCAAGTATCCTTTATTCTGTGTTTTAACATGTGACACTAAGCATCTATTTCAGTACCTTCTCCCCTTTGACTCAACAATATTTTCAAGAAAGCATTGCTTTTTAAACATTGAAGCACATATTTTCAAATGCTGTATATGTCAAGGAATATCTAGTGGGGTGAATATGGTAAAAGTGACGAAATTGGGGGCACCTGGGTAGCTCAGTTGGTTGAACGTCCTATGCTTGATTTCTGCTTGAGTCACGATCCCAGGGTCATGGGATCAAGCCCCTTGTCAGGCTCCATGCTGAACATGGAGCCTGCTTGAGATTCTTGTTCTCTCTCCCTCTGCCTCTCTCACGCTCACACTCTCTCTCTCTTTCTCTCTCTCAAAAAAAAAAAAAAAAAAAAAAGACAAAAGTGAACAGAGACGAGTAGGGTGCCACAGAACCAGGAATCAAAGAAAGTATCTATGAAATGCCTGTTCTGTTGGGTTACTGTGGGGGATGCACTGTTCTCTGCCCTCGATGAGTTTTATTTTAATTCAAGAAAAAGGAAAGTCAGACTTAACTCGTGACACGTGATCACAGAGTGCCAAACCATTGTTAAACAGTAGTACAAGAAAACTTTTTAAATGTCACAAAGTAATATATGTTTCAATGTCAGAGATGAATTTTCTAACACTTAAAAGCCAGAATGGAAATATATTTGTTAGTAAAACACTAAACAGTTTCCAGAAGGGAAAAAAAAAAATGTTATCACTCAAGGTGTTGAGGTTTTCCTCAATTATTTATTGATCACCCACTCTGGATGGGGTGTTATGTTAAGTGTAGCTAGAAGATCTTGGGTTCAACCCCTGGGTCCAGGGCAGTGGTGCTCCATGGTGTATCAGATTTGGGTTATGTGCTTATTCCTGTAGAAGGAGTAAGGAAAGAATGGATGGGTAAGCCTATATTGACAAAGACAAGTGAAATGGTATGGATTCAAAAATCCACAATGCTGTTAGAAGAGAGACCATGGTTTATACTCTGACTCAAAAGATTTGGCAGACATGGCACCATGGAACCAGAGGAAGCGGGAGAGGAAAAGTCAGCTGTCTTCACATTTCTGGGTGACTTTCAGGTTCCATCACTTTTGAGATTTCTCATGAAATCTACCCAGGCTATTCTTTACAAATAGCCCACTTTAGATCTTTCTCTGTGGTCCTTGGTCTAATTTAATTAATACAGCTTTATCCAGATTTGGAAGTTTGTCCAGCTGGTATGCATGAGCATAGCAACTTCCAGTCAAACAAAGAAGGTCTGAGAATTCCCTTTTAAACTGTTGAGATGTTTCCATGCACAAATAAGATGCTTAATTAAAATGTACTGATTGAATTATCCAGCGACTCTAGCCCTCCCAACCTAACCCAGGAGCTTGGGGGTGGGAGTAGGTGTGGAAAACTAGAAAGGAAGAGCTAACATCTGCAGCAAAATCTGAGCATAAAACTTCCCAAACAGGAGAAGCCAATTGACATCAACAGGTTTAAGAACTCACAAAATAAAAATTCTATTCTCTGAAGAGAGGACTCATTTTCTCTGTCCTGAAAATGCAGCTCATTATAGCAGGGAAGTGTATTCACCAGTGGATTGTTAAGAGTTGTTTTTTATTTTTTTTAATGACATTTTAATCTTGGATTTATTATTCATTGTATAAACCATTTATACAGTTCTCAATCAGCTGCCATCATTTTTGATGACCTGTGCTAATGGAGGGAAGCAGCCGTGGAGAAAATCCAAAGCAATTGACAATCCAAATGCTGTTAATGTTTGCTTGTGAAATATAACATCTGGTTTTCCACTGCAGATGGGTCTGGATTCGTGGGTGTGCAAGCTGTGCAGTTGCACAGGCTTTCTGCTCAGAAGGGTCTTGCTCCTGACTTAATGCTTTCCTCTCACTACCTTGAGATCCTAATCATTTTTAAACAAACGAGTTCCACGTTTTCGTTTTGTGCTGGGCCCTGCAAATCATGTAGCCCACCCTGGTTTCTGATTGGCTTTTCTGAGATCCACTCTAACATGATTGTGCATACCAGACAACAAAAGAAAGAGTTCCCCAAGGCAGGCTGGGTGACCAACATCCACCCTGTGGCTTTCCTTTGTCTGATACCCACACGGTTAAGGGAGAGGTAACTGATATACTGTGAGAGCCTGTCAAACACGCAGAGCAGGAAGGTAGGGTCTTACATGTGACATCAGATTTAAAGGTCACAGAGAACAAAGTTGTCCTCTTGTATAAGAACTAGAAAGTTATAGAGAAGCCTACTCTCCTTCCTTCCTTCCTTCCTTCCTTCCTTCCTTCCTTCCTTCCTTCCTTCCTTCCTTCCTTCCTTTAATGTGTATTTATTTTTGACAGAGAGAGAGCGCAAGTGGGAAAGGGACAAAGAGAGAGGGAGACAGAGGATCTGAAGGAGAATCAGCCCTGAGAGCACAGAGCCCGATGTGGAGTTCACACTCACAAAGTTGAGATCATGACCTGAGCTGAAGTCAGACGCTTAACCGACTGAGCCACCCAGGCGTCCCCAGAAACCTATTCTTTAAGATACTCTTTTCATAAATATATGATCAAGAAAGGTGTTCTAGCATCCCAACATGAATTTTAAGTCCTGGTCTTGGCCAGTGAAAGAGAACAGATGTGAACTGAGTTGTGTGTGTCTTGACCAAGCTGGGCCAGAAAGATTTGTCCTGAGGATGGCATTTGATGAAGAGGAAGCTGCAGGGAAAGCAGAAGTAGGTACGAGTCTGTGAGCTTCCTAACATGTCGTGGACCTTGTCCCTACAGAGAAGCCTTGCCTCTCTCTTAAAGATCTGCCTTTTCCCAGCTGCCCTACGCCCCTGCTTCTGAGCTGCACTGAGAGCCCAGGCTTCTGTGGTACCCTAGCTTCCTAACAGGAGCCTTTGATTTCCTCCCTCACGTTAAATCAAACTTTGAAGTAGTTCATCTTTTCTGCATGACCTCACCAAGAGTTGTTTGGGAGCCATCAGGGGTCATCCCCAATGTCTGTAATGACAGTGATAATGTCACTATATGTCCCAGAGTCATGCACTGCAGGCCTCAGTATTTATTCATCTCTGCATGCAGCAGTTACTAAAATTAGCACCCCAAAGCTATACTGAACTCTAACAGATGCACAGTATATTCATTTCCTAGAGTTGTTGTAACAGATTACCATGAAGGAGGGGACTTAAAACAATAGAAATGTATTCTCTCACATTTCTGGAGGCTACAAGTCTGAAATCAAGGTGGCATCAGTGTCATGCTCCCTCTGAGAGCCCTGGGGGGAAAATCTCTTCCATGCCTCTTTCCTCGCTCCTGTATTACTAGGTAGTTACCAGCAATCCTTGGTTTGTTATCACTCTACTCTCTTCCTTCTTCCCCTGGCAGTCTCCTCTGATGTGTTTTTATGTGCCTCCTTGTAAGGACAGCAGCCACGGGATCCAGGTCCAGGGTTTCCCTAATCCAATATGCCTTCATCTTAGTTTAGATAAGTATGTCCTCAGGGCACCTGGGTGGCTCAGTTGGTTAAGTGTCCAGCTCTTGATCTTGGCTCAGGTCATTATCTCACAGTTTGTGAGATCGAGCCCTGTGTTGGGCTCTGTGCTGACAGCTCAGAGCCTGGAGCCTGCTTCAGATTCTGTGTCTCCCTCTCTCTTTCTCTGCCCCTCCCCTGCTTGTATGCTCGCTCTCTCTCTCAAATATAAATAAGCATGAAAAAAAAAAAAGAAGAAGAAGAAGAAGAAATATGCAGGTCAAATGCTGTGGAGGCCCAGAGAAAGGGGAGACAATTTCCAGAAGGCATGATCAGGGAAAGTTCTATGGAAACGATGACATGGTTGTTGGGTTTTGAACTGTAAGTGAGACTAAGACAAATGGAGATAATGTACTGAGAGTTTGGGAAACAACATGAACCAAGGCAGGGAGGTGAGAATCACAGGGACACATATAACATATGAGTTATTCAGGTTGGCTGGAAACTAGAACAAGTGATAATGAACCACATCCAGAAAAGTTAGCTGGAACAGACTGTGGGGGTCATGAATGCTTGTGGGAATCTAATGCCTAAAGCATTAGAACTTTGTTCAGCATGCAGTGAGGAGTCATTGATTTTTTTTTTTTAATGCAAGTGATAGATTATGTTTGATACCTCAGGTAGAATCACTATGGCAGAGTGTATAGGATGCATTCATTCATTCATGTGTGCAACATATATTTATTGTCTGTTGGACTCTGAGGATTATAGTAGATCTGAGAATGTGACGGTAAATTGCGACGATGTTTCCTAGCCACTAGAAGCTTTCTGTCCAACAGAGAAGAGCTAGAACTAGATAATAGAAATTGAGTATTGTGATCAAATAGGCTATAATAGGCACTATGAACACATTCAGGAGAAATACTTAATCTAGCCATGGCAAGCTTTTAAAAGAAAATAATGTTAAAGCTGAGATGGGAGACAGGTGGCAAAGAGGGCTCTAAGGGTGCCCCAGGCAACATGTTAGAAGGTCTGGAAGCTAGGGGGCCATTATAGAAACCTAAAAGTTCCCTTCAGGAGGAAGAGTGGTGGCTGGGAGTGACCACAGTGTGGGTAGAGGTGTGGGAGGAGGTCAGAAATGAAGCTAGAGAGAGAGACAGGAGCAGGTATAAGCTCTATCCTAAAGGCAATGACTTAGTTAGAACTGCATTTTAGAAAAGCTCCCAAGGGCTGTTTTGTGGACACGAGATTAGAAATTGGTGGTCAGGGAGAGAGAAAATGGTGGCCTGGAGTATACCAGTGGCAGTGGGAATGGAGAGAAGAAACCAGGCTTAGAGCTACTGAGGAAACATAATCTATTGGAGTCCAGATTAATTGGCTGCAGAGTTGAGGAAGAGAAAGTGCCACAGATGGCTGTCATGCAAAGACAATGAAACAAAGGGTTCAGTCGGCCAGACAACAGTGGAGGAGGGGTGGATGTGTGTGTATGGGGTAAGATGATGAGTTCAGTTTAAGTGAATTTGAGGCTCTTGAGAGATATTTAGGAAGTGATACTCATCCAGTAGATAAAGTACAATATTGGTCAAAATATCTGGGCTCAGATAACAATGTCAAAGCCATCAGCATATTAATGGTAATTAAGTGTAAGTAGAATCAAAATAGAAGGCCTAGCCAGAACAATATGAGCATAAACAGTTAAAGAATGCACAGGCAAATGGGACCAAAGGATGTGGCCAACAATGTAGGATGAAAACCCCAATAGAATGGAGTCATGTAATCCAAGGGAAGGTAACGTTTCACGAAGGGAATTGTTAACTTTTTGTAATGCAACTGAAAGGTCAAGTAAGATAAGGGCTGAACACTGTCCACTGGATTTAGCAACCAAGCAGTTATCGGCACCCTTTGCAAGAGGACTTGGGAGACCATCAGCTGGCCCATGAGATGTGCTGACCTGTAAGTTGAGAGTGAAGGAAGAAATAAATGAGATGATTAGTAGTCAGACAAGCAATCTCGAGCTTGGGTAGCAGGGATGATGGTGATGTTATTGACAGAAAGAGGGACACAAATGGAGAAGTTATTTATGTGTGGGAAAGAGGAGATAATGAGCTCCATTACTTGCAGTGAAAGCATCCTGAGGAAATCTGCTTGTTCAAGCAACCCTAAGACAGATATTCTCACACATATTCTCTTGGAGACCAATGGAAGAGCTTCTCTGGGGTTTTCATGAGAAATGGAGCTGCTGAGTCATACTTAGGTATGAGGATATTTAAGCCAATTGGGGAGCTCTTCAGAAAGGCTCTCCCATTTTATGCTCCTACCATCAGTGAATGACCGTTCACATAATTCCACTTTCTAATGCTTCCCAGTCTGCTAGGGGTAATCCTGTATCTCACTGTTGTTTTCAAATACATTTTGCCTATTGCTAGTAAGATCCTATCTTCATACATGTATTAACGTTCAGATGTTTTTCTTCCTCAAATTGCCTAGCCATATGCTTTGTCCATTTTTTTTTTCTTAATGGTTCCCCATCATTTTCTCACTGTTCATTTGTTCATTGTGTATTTTTGATGTTAAACCTGTATTAGTTTAGGCCATTGGTTTTCATTTATTAGAAATCTGTAAATTTGATGTTTTTATAGCCATTAATATTTTTACTGTATGATTTCTCTACCACCTTTCAGTATCACAAATATTTTCTCATTCTTTTTCTTAGCTTATAGGTTTTACCTTTTTTTCTATACGTCTTAATCCTCTTAGAAGTCCCCTTTGAACATGATGCAACTTAGGAATCCGCCTGATTTTTTCCCCTCTGTTGAGTCAGTGTCCCCAAACAATTTAGTAAATACACCACTTCATTGGTTAATTGTCTTATATTGCAACATACCATATCTGTGCCATTCCTATACTATGTCTTTGTTTTATATCTTGATATACTTAGAATGAGCTCCACATTTTTGTTCCACTTACACTTTGATATAAATTTAAGTATGATTTTTTTCATCTTTTAAAAATCTTGGTATAATTTTGATTGGAATTATAGGGAATTTTCATTATTTTAGAATAATTCATAACTTCACAGTATTGAATGGTTATATCGTGAATAGGATATGTCCCTTTCGTATTCAGATCTACTTTGTATGTTTTAATTCATTTTAGAAATTGTTTCTATTAAGGTCTTGTGTCTTTTGTGTTGATTTATTATTTGATACTTTTTAGTTTGGGATGTTATTGTGGGTGGCATCTTTTTGTCCATTGTAGTTTCCAGTTGGTTATTGTTGGTTGAGAAATGCTACTGATTTTTGTGTTGATCTTATATCTGGCACAAGTGCTGAACGTTTTTACTAGTTCTAATAGTTTATCTGTGGTTCTGTTGAGTTTTCCATTATAGATGATCATATCAACTCTAACAAATGACAGTGTGTCTCTAATTTTCCAATACTCACAGCACTTATAACTGGTTTCTTGAATGAGCTGGTCTCATTGGTGTATAAACACAAAAATACTCTTATTCTTCATGTAAATTGCCCCTTCAAACCCACTCTAGTAGATTGAATTGTGGCCCCTCAAAAGGTATGTCCAAGTTCTAATCTCAGGACCAGTGAATGTGACCTTATTTGGAAATAGGGTCTTTGCAAATATAATTAAATTAAAGATCTTGAGATGAGATCATCCTGGATTTAGGGTCTTTTCTTCCCCCCAAGTTTTTATTTAAATTTTAGTTAGTTAACATATCGTGTAATATTAGTTTCAAGAGTTAGGGTTTGGCATTAAATCCAAAAACTGATGTCTTTAGAAGAGAAAGTTGAGGGAGATTTGAGACATACAGAGACACAGCAGAAAAGCCATGAAGATAGAGGTAGGAATGATGTACTTACAAGCCAAGAAGCACCAACAACTGCCTTAGCCAACAGAATCTAGGAGACAGACACGGAATGAATTCTCCCTCAAAGAACCAACACTACTGACAGCTTTATTTTCGAATTCTTATCTCTAGAATTATGGGAGACTAAATTTCTGTTATTTGGAGCCATCAAGTTTGTGGTAATGTGTTACAGTGGCTCTCGGAAACTAACACACCCACTGGGGGGCTTCAACTTTCCTGACCCTGGATAAAATTTTAGGAAAAATTCCATAGCTTTTCTAGTCACTCCTTTTCTGGCATGCTTGCTATTCTAACTTTTTGAGTTAGATGTTTATGTCCTCAATTTTTAGACTTTTTCTTTACTAATATATATATGTAAGGTTATAATTTTTTCCCAAAAGAGTTCTTTCTGCATTCTGCAATATATATACACACAATATATATACTAAATATGCTATGTATATACCATATATAAATATATGTACCACAAATATTGGTATATAACATATCATTTAGTTCTAAATATTTTCTAACTTTCATTTTGGTTTCTTTTTTGAACTAGGAAATATTTAGAAATGTGCTTTTGTTTCCAAGAATACAGTTTTTATTTGTTACTGTTGTTGCATTCTTTTGTGACCAGTAACTGTTTATGGTCTTAGTATAGGGCTTAATTTTATCTTTAACCACATGAGTATCCAATGGTCCCACCATCATTTGTGGAAATGTTGCTGCTTTCTACACAATTCTGCAGTATTGCCTTTGTCGCGTATCTAGAGCTGTCCATTTCCAGATCTGTTTCTAGACCATTCTCTTCTTTTGGTCAATTTATCTCATGTCTGCTAACATCACACTGTTCTAGCTGATATGAGTTTATACATTCTGGTAGGACAAACCTTATGTCTTCCCACTCCAAGTTTAGTCTTATAAATTTCCACTAATAAAACTCCTGTTGGTTGTATATTTCATTGATGTTGACTGTTATCTATGGATTCATCGGGAGGTAATTGATACTTTTCCCTCTTGAGACTTTTCATCAAAACTGTGGTATGGTTCTCTATTTATTTAGATCTTTTAAAATTATTACAATAGATGTTTAGATTTATTAATCAGCACATTTTTATGCTATTGCAAATAATATATTTTTAAAACTTAATTTTGTAACTTGTAGTTGCATTATATAGAAATACAATTGCTTATCACATGTTGTTTCAGAGTAACATTGCTAAACTCTCCTGATAATTTATCTTTAGATTTCCCTTTAAGTTTTTACCTTCACAATCATATCTTATTTGAATAATTTTATTTCAGCCTCTCCAATCATACCTTTTATTTTTCTTCTTGCACTATCTGTGACCTACACTATAATGTTGAATAGGAGCAGTGGGAGTGGGCATCCTTTCTTATTCTCAATTTTAAATAGAAGGCCTTCCATATTTCACCATTAATCAGATGTTTGCCAGAGGTAAACACCCTTTATCAGGCAAAGGGTATTTAATTCTATTCCTATTTTGCTAAAAGTTTTTTTATTGAATTGATGTTGAATTTCATCAAATTCTTTTTTGCATCTATTGAGTAAATGATATTTTTCTCTTTAATCTGTTAATGTAGTGACTTATAGTAATTAATTTTCTAATGTTAAACTTTTCATTTCTGGGATAAATCCTACTTGGGCATGGATATTATCATTTTTATGTATTGCTGGATTTGGTTTGTTAATACTTTAGTTAGAATTTTGCATCTATTTATTTTTATGTAATGTTTTCTGTAATTTTTCTTCCTCACAATGTCCTGGTCAGGGCGTGGCATCCAGTTTTATTAGGCTCATAAATTTAATTGGGGTCTGTTCCCTTCTTTTCTGTATTTCAGAATAGTTTGTATAATATTAAAAATATTTGTTCCCTGATTGCTTGGGAAAACTTAATTGGTGAAGCTACTGAAGGACTTAATTTTCTTTGCGGGAGGATTTTTGATGACTGATTCAATTGTTTTTAAAATGTTTATGTTTACACATTACATTTAAAATGTCTACTTGGTTTTTCTTTTTCTTGTGGGGGGCACTTTTGGTGCGATTTTTCTAAGAATTTATCAGTTTGATCTATTCTTTTTCATATCTGCATCATCTGTACGTAATCTCTATTTTTGTTACCACTACTGCTTTATACCTTTCCTACTGGTAGTTTACTGGTTTTATTAATCATTTCAAGAATCACAAACTGGTACTTTGTTGAATCATTTCACTGCATATTTATTTTCAATTTCCATTTGTTACTCCTACTCTTATTTTTACTGTTATCCTGCTTTCTACTTTTTGCTTAAAAAAAATCTTACTGTTGTGGAAACTTTCAAACATATGCAAAATAGAGAGACAGTAAAATGCACCATCGTGTACCCATTATTTAAAATGAACAATTCTTGATATCATTCTTGTTACACATGTACCCCCACCCACTTTCCCCCTGCCCTTAGCTTATTTTGTAGGGTATAATTCCAGACAACATAGCATTTCCTGCATAAATATTTTAGCATATATCTCTAAATAATAAGGAAAAGTAGTTAAAATTTTTTTTTAATTTTTTACAGCAAATTTCAAGTATGTACAAGAATAGGAAATACAGTTCACCTTTGAACAACACAGGTTTGGACTGCACATGTTCACTTATATATGGATTTTTTTTCTATAAATTTAGTACAGTACTGTAAATGTATTTTCCTTACAATTTTCTGAATAACATTTCATTGTCTCTAGCTTATTTGTAAGAATGCAGTATACAATACATATAATCTGCAAAATATGTGTTGTTATCAGTAAGACTACTGGTCAACAGTAGGCTATTAGTACTTAAGTCTTTGGAGAGTCAAAAGTTATATAGGGATTTTCAACTATGTCCATTTTTCAACCACTGTTCATTTTCCTAATGGGATCATTTTTTACCATTTCCTTGAATCAAATTTTATTTATATTTTTAATATTTTAATTTTTGAGAGAGAGTATAAGTAGGGGAGGCACAGAGAGAGAAGGGGATAGAGGATTTGAAGCTGGCTCTGCACTGACAGGCTGACAGCAGTGAGCCCAATGTGGGGCTCAATCTCATGAACCACGAGATCATGACCTGAGCCGAAGTTGGATGCTCAACCCACTGAGCCACCCAGGTGCCCTGATGCAGTTTTAAATCCATACATTTCATTCATTGATACATATCTTAAGTCTCTTTTTAATCTATGGATTCTGCATCTCTCTCTTTTACTTCCTAGTTTTTGCTTTGTTTGATTTGTAAGGTGGTTGATGAAAGAAACCAAATCATTTGTCCTATAGATTTCCCCACAATTTGGATTTTGCTCTTTGCATCCCTTTGTTATCATTTAATGTGTTTGGTTTCTTTATTTGGTATAGATTTTTAGTTAGAGCTACAGACTTAATTAAATGCTGGCTTGATTTTTTTTTCTTTTCATAAAATCTACATGGGGTGAGACGTACTTCTATAAGGGGACACATCATGTCTGATTATTTTTGTTGTGATGTTACAGCTATTGATGATTATTGCCTTTCTCTATTAATTCATTAGAGGTTTCAAAATGGCATATTCTATCATTTACCTTCTATTTATCAGCCAGAACATTTCTTAGAGCAAAATAACCTCCTCAGCAAATATTTGGTTACAGGTGAAGTTTATATAGGAAATTCAGGGCAAATATTTGATTTTTTCCCTTTATTTACCAGTTTTCAAATAAGTTACCAATGGTTTTCTGGAATAATGATAACCAATGTCATCAAAAGTATTATGAACTCATGGAGTTTAATATGTTGATAAGTTGAGGTGGGCTAAAGTTATTATTACCGATGATAATAATGCTGCACATTTTGTCCCATTTCTGGCTTCTGGGAATCTCTTTAAGTTGGCTCTTGTTTCCTTTTGATACAGCCCTGGTCATCACTGGGACCCTCCTTGCTTTCTGGCATGACAAGATATTCCATGTTCACTTTGTACAATTCTGCCCCAGACTGGGAATCAATTATTTTCCCAAGGAACTCTGGTTCTTCTTAGCTAGAAGTAATTACGAGACCACAATCTTGATGGTAGACTTGTTCATTGATAGTACGTCTGTCGTGGTTTTTAAGAGTTTTCAATAGATGAAGTCAGGACATGTTTTGTTTTCGTTTGGGTTTTTTAAAAATATATATTTTTTAACTTTAATGTTTATTTTTAAGAGAGAGACAAAGCATGAACAGGGGAGGGGCAGACAGAGAGGGAGACACAGCATCTAAAGCAGCCTCCAGGCTCTTAGCTTTCAGTACACAGCCCGACGCGGGGCTCAAACCCATGAACCATGAGATCATGACCTGAGCCAAAATTGGACGCTGAACGGACTGAGCCATCCAGGCGCCCCTTTAAAAATATTTTTTAATGTTTATTTATTTTTGAGAAAGAGACAAAGTGCAATCAGAGGACAGGCAGAGAGAGAAGAAGACACAGAATGTGAAGCAGGCTCTATGCTCTGAGCTGTCAGCACAGAGCCCGTTGCGGGGCTTGAATCCTCAAACTGCAAGATCACGACCTGAGCCAAAGTCAGATGCCCAATCAACTGAGTCACCTAGGCACCCAGTGTTTTTGTTTTTATCATGAGTTTATACTGATACTTGCACTTCAGATTTAGGACTACACGTTTTAATTACCTTCATCAACCTTATCTGTGTATATCCTTTGTCCCATACTGAAAATCCCTGTGCCAGTATGATTACTTACTTTTTTTATTCCATGATATACATAGAAAAGTCTCCACATAATGAAACCAAAACTGTCACCAACAATGTGATTGTTGAAAACAGTTTGAAATTTTTAGTGTATGCATCATTAACATTTACTGTCAACTTACTGTGTTTTAAAGGCATTTGGAATATTTCTTCTTTAAGGGACAGTATTTCCTACTAGGTTAAATTAGGTGACATTGTTTCATTTTAATTTCTCTTTTTAAGGATTGCATTTTTAAATGTAATGTTGTTTTGTACTTAAACCAGATTCCAAAGTCAAATCCACAAGACGCAGTATATTCATAGTTAACAATATAACTTCTCTTACTGTTTCCCTTCTCTCGCTATAGGTAGCCATCATTTTTTGACTTATTCTTCTCTTGTTTATATATGTATTTTCCCTAAATTCTGAACTCCTGAGGGTTTCTCTAGTTATCTTTATGTAATTCATTCTAGCTTACCTGCATGTAGTCAGATTACCTGTCATTGTTAGTATATGATGTAGCCAGTCATGTCAGTTCTTTGAAATTTGCTAAGATTTGCTTTACTGTTAATACTCAGTATGTGTCCCATTTTTGTAAATGTTCCACATGTGCTAGGAAAGGATGTGTATCCTGTTCTGTGGTTGGTTGATGAAGTGTTCTATATATTTAAGTTGCACTGTATGAAATTGCTATTTTTGGATGTCAAAATGAAAATTCTGCTTTTTTTCTGAAAATTAAATTTTGTTTATTTAAAATATATACAATCAGCATTGATGGTTTTCTCTGAATGGAAGATTTCATTTTTATAAAACCTGGCACTTTTAGACTGTATAAATTATTCAAATCCTCCAATTACTACTTCTGTATTGGAAATGGTTTGTTTATTGGGAAGCACTCCAAATCCTGATAAAGGTAGTAGCACATTGGATACAAGTCGGCTGAGAGTGTCGGACACGCTAATCTGTAGCCCAATTCAGTTACTTGTGCTGTGGCAGCCTGTGATAAGGGTGGTAGAGTTGTGGGATCCAAGAGTTTGGAAACACGTCTGGTAACCACTGTGGATTACTTTCCGATCAATTGTTGATGCACAATTTCAGTTCCTTGATAATATGCTCCTGCTATTGTCTAACTCAAGTTTTAAAAAAAGAATAACAGGTTATGACTTTCGAAGCCCAACATGAGTCACAAGAACCATTTGGGTAGTAGCTATGGTTTTGGGGTATGTTTGGAAGTTTCGTCAATATCCAGCCAGTGTCTAGGTCATCTGCAATAATCCCACAGCTGATTCTTGACATAGATTAGGACTCATTCTAAAAATGGCTCTGCAATGGTAAGAAGTAGGGATATTTCCACATGTCTCTGTTTTTTTATCATTTAGCAGTGCAGTATATTCACTTGTGTAATTTTTATGCTTTTTCTGTTGCACTCAGATGTTGAGAACCTGTCACAGATTTTAAATTATGAATTGTTAATTAGCTCCTACCATGACTTTGAATTGACCTTTGAAAACAGTTCTTTGAGATTCAGGTCCCCAGAATATAACTTCTGGACCACGAACAAATAAATCTTTAACAGAGCCATCACCAAAGGCAAAATTGTTATGGTAGCCTCTTTCAGTGGTATTGTGTCTGTTCAAATTCATATATATTTTTTAAAAGTATTTAGAATTCTTCTGTAGGCATCATGATATTTACATAGTGGGAAAAAATACCGTGTAGCAAAAATAGCCCAATTATCAAAGAAAATTAAAGAGCCTACCTGTTATAAATTCTAAAGACACTTTAGACAGTAGGAAATGTACTAGGTAACCATTTTACTAGTCTCAGACAATTTTTAACTCATACACTGCTTCATGTCATAAAATCTAGTTTTTCCATTAGATTAATTTTAGGTTTGTATTTTTCAAAAAATTTTTAAGTTTATTTATGTTTGAGAGAGAGACACAGAACAAGTAGGGGAGGGGCAAAGACACAGGGAGAGAGAGAATCCCCAGCAGGCTCTTGACAGTCGGCATGGAGCCCTATTCAGGGCTTGAGCTCATGAACTGTGAGATCATGACCTAAGCCAAAACCAAGAGTTGGACTCTTAACCGACTGAGCCCCCTGGGCGCCCCCAGTTTTGTGTTTTTCAGATCTTCTGTATTATTACTTATCTTCTGTCTGCTTCACCCTATCAATACCAGAGAAGAATGTAGTTAAAACTTCATCTGTGATTGTCGATTTGCTTATTTCTCCTTGTAATTATAGCAATTTTTGCTTTATGCATTTTGAAGCTTTGTCATGAAGTACATACACATTTTAACTTTATTATCTTTCTATGAAATGATAGTATTTCTAGTAAATTTTTGACTCCCAGTCTATTTTGTCTGATAATAACATAAGCTGTCATAGACTTTTTCCCCCATAGTGTTGCTTTCATTTACATTCCCCCCCCCTTTTTTTTACTTTCAGTTTTTCGGTATATTTTAGTATGTTTTTTTGAAATAGCATGTTGTTATGTTCTTTATACAGTATTTTATAGCCCTCTATATATATTTTTGACCTTGTGCTATTTTATTTTGTATTTTATATTTGTATTTCTTTATACTGGTGACTCTTGAACTGTGCAGGTCCACTTCTATGTGGATTTTTTTGATAAAGTACAGTACTATAAATGTAATTTCTATCTTACGAGTTTCATAACATTTTCTTTTTTTTTTAATGTTTATTTATTTTTGAGACAGAGAGAGACAGAGCATGAGTGGGGGAGGGTCAGAGAGAGAGAGGAAGACAGAATCCAAAGCAGGCTCCAGGCTCCAAGCTGTCAGCAAAGAGTCCAACGCGGGGCTCGAACTCACAGACTATGAGATCATGACCTGAGCCGAAGTGGGAAGCTCAACAGACTGAGCCACCCAGGCGCTCCAACATTTTCTTTTCTTTTTTTTTTTTTAAGTTTATTTATTTTGAGATAGAGAGAGAAAGAGAAAGCAAGCATGCATAGGAGAGAGGAAGAGAGAGAGAGAGAATCCCAAGCAGGCTCCCTACCATCAGTGCTGAGCACTGTTCAGGGTTCGAAATCGTGAACTGTAAGATCATGACCTGAGCCAAAAACAGGAATCGGACGCTTAACCGACTGAGTCACTCAGGCACCCCAACATTTTGTTTTTTCTAGCTTTATTGAGAGGCTACAGTATATAATCCATGTAAGATACAAAATGTGTGTTAATTGATTATGTTACTGGAAAAGCTTCTGGTGAATAGTAGGTTATTAGTAATTAAGTTTTGGGTGAGTCAAAAGTTATATACAGATTTTCAACTTCATGAGGTCAACTGGGCATTTTTTTTCCCTGTCTTGCCTTGTTTTGAATTACTCATTCCATGTTTTTCCCCGACTGCTCATTTGGAAATTATACACCTTCCTCCTTTTCCTCCCTTCCTCCCTTCCTCCCTTCCTCCCTCCCTCCCCCCTCCTTCCTTCCTTTCTTCCCTCCTTCCTTCCTTCAATTCTTTCTTTCCTTCAATTCTTTCTTTCTTTCTTTCTTTCTTTCTTTCTTTCTTTCTTTCTTCCTTTCTTTCTTGTTAATTACAATATGTATTAACTAATTAAATTCTAAAACTAATCAACGTATTTCCATACTCCTGAATTACTCCAAGACCTTAAAACATTTTAACTGCATTTACCCTCTACATATTAGTGTTTTCATGTTTTATTTTTGTCTGTTTAACCCACAAGTCATTACTTTTTAAGTTTTCTTTCTTTACATTTATCCACACATTTTTCACCCTCTGTCTTCACACATTATCACATCTCTTTCTTCAACTTGCAATAATTTTCACAATGCTCAAAGTGTATCCTTTCGCCCTACTTTAGTCATGACCTGATGTTGGCAAACTGTTTTTTATCCTTATTTTTAAAAGATACTTTCAAAAAAATAAAAGATAAAAGATATCTTCTGTACTATTTGTAGAAGTCTATATTTCTAGTTATTTCTGTTAATACCTCAAAATTTTTATTCTCTGGGCTTTTTACTTCCTTTGTTGCTGATCCACAGTCAGCTGTCAGTCTGTTTCTCCTCTGAAGGTAAACTGTATGTTTACAACATTTTCATCATCTTTGCTATTCCTCAGTTTTGCTAAGATTCATCTAAATGTAGATTTACTGTTATTTGTCCCGCCTGGATTTTATTAGGCTCTATGAATCTGACTTCCATTACATATAGAAAATTGTCTGCTCTTACTTCAAATATACTTTGTTCCTCATATTCTCTCTCTCTCTCTCCTCCTAGGGCTCCAGCTAAATGTATGTTAGAACTTTTCCTTCTAAATGCCATTTCTCTTAACCACTTTTTCACATTTTCTATATTTTTGTCTCTCTGTACTATACTTTGGATAAGTTCTTCAGATATATCTTCTAGTTCACTAATTCTCTCTTCATCTATCTTTAATATACTCTTTAGCCTGGTCTTTGAGTTTTCAGATTTCAGTGACGAAGTAAATTTTTTTTAATTTCAAAAAGTTCTATTTAATTTGTTTTCAATTTGCCAGATCATTTTCATAGTGGGTGATTCTTTTCCTATGCTTTTTATTATTTCTTAAATGGTTTTAATAATTTCTGTGTACTCATATCACAGTCTGATATCAGAAGCTGATCAGAAGCTATAAGATTCTATTAAAAGTTCTAGAGAGTCGGGGTGCCTGGGTGGCTCAGTTGGTTGAGCATCTGACTTCGGCTCAGGTCATGATCTCGTGATTTGTGAGCCCGAGCCCCTCATCGGGCTCTGTGCTGACAGCTTGGAGCCTGGAGCCTGCTTCGGATTCTGTGTCTCCTCTCTCTGCCCCTTCCCCACTCATGCTCTGTCTCTCAAAAATGAATAACCGTTAAAAAAAAATTTTTTTTTTTAGTTGTAGAGTATCAGTATTCTCTTTGGGGGGTTTTGTTAATTTTCCTGTGAAGCAAGTTTTTTCTTCATGGTATATTTATAAGTCTGAATTGTGAGTTTATGTTCTGTGGAGGCATTTGTCACCTAGAGTGAGGTATATTTGTCTAGAAGGATTTTGTACTGCATTAATTTCTGTTATTTGGCATTCTTGTACAACACTTTTCTAATCAACATCCCAGGTAGAGATAAATTTCATTGTTATCTCCCTCAGTAGGTTGGCAGAATTTCTTTCTGGCCTCACTTTTACCAAGGATGAGCCCTTAGAGGGGTTAGTTTAACTTCCTAGGACACAGGGCACACAATTTTCTATCTCTAGATTTGAAACACATTCCCTATTCCCATGATGCTATTCACAATGAGAGCTCATGTGCTAACCTCCCTGGTTCTTAGCCCATTCTTTCTTCCTGGTACTTGAAGATGTCCTTTCTTCTTTTTCTAAGAATAGCTGTGGGTTTAAAAGCTATTCTTTTTTATTTAGGTTTTTTTGGTTTGCTTCAAATGGGAGGGCTTGCAGCCGGAACATGCATTACAGACTCATTTTGGGGGGGGAAGAGAGGTGTGTAGTTGTGGCAGTAGATCAGAAGGGGCTGGATTAGCCCAGATATAGTCAATACATGTTGAGATTTTCAGAAATATTTTTCAAGACAATGCCGGGTCCCCTCTGGGGAAGCTGTGGTTTGTAGAAACTCCCCACAACTTTGCAGTTATAATTCTCTCCCCACCCATTCTAAGACTAGTTCAAGAAGTGAATCACATAGCATTTTATATTTTGATTAATCACATGCTACAATTTATTTAAAACAAGGCAGAATAATAATGACTGGGGCTTCACAGTGTTGTTGGTACCTGGAACTAATCCCCACATCTCAGCATGTGGATTTTATATGGTGGCTTAAGCTCTTCTGCTATGTGTCATCTGATATCACTCCAAGGCAAGAGTTGGGTCCAGATGGGAAATCTGGATAACAAATAGTTATCATTAGATTTAGGCTTAATTTCCTATCTTCCTGTATCTTAACTGTAAAGAATGTTGGAAGTTTGTAGGAATGAGATGTGTGTCCATTTGGGGTTTTGTGGGAACGAGTACATCAGAACTTTGGGTTTATGAAGATTAGACACAACCTCATGGAAAGTGAGCAAAAACTAATGTGAAGAACATATTCACAAGGGTCTCCATTTCGGGATGGCCTGATCTTTGCCTTATGTCTTGGAACTTTTCCTGAACTCCTCCAGGAAAGACATTCTTGCTTCTAGGGTTTCATGCTATGCTTCTTTTTACTCTAATTTTTCCAATGATCTGTGTCTTCATTTGCCTTCTATTTTCCAGGATTTTCTAGTCTTGTCTAGATCTGTATTTTGTCTCATATTATGATTATGATATTACTAATTTGAAAAGTAGTGTTTCCATTACTTCAGAGGGAACTTAAAAGGAAGGGGAAGTATATATGTGTGTCCAGTCCACTACTATGAGTGGAAAATTTATTTTAAGTTTTATGATCAGAGACACAGATGGTAATGCAAACATTAACAATTCTTGTAATAGAATTAATAACTATTTAAATGTAAATTCAAAAAACTACTCCTTAAACATTTCTAACTTGATACCTAGGACATTTTTGAAAGTAACAAGGGTAAACTTTTTATGAATTTTTTTTTGTTCCTACAAATGACAAGTCTGATTTCAAATGTAGACAGAGGAATCAGACCTGTACTACTTATATAGACAATATGTCAAAGCAGAAATTATTAAATTTGGTTCCCAAGTGCTATAGTTGAAATATTGATTTATTTTTAGTTTTTAAATGATTTATTTTTAATTTTTATTTGGGGGGGGCAGAGATAGAGGGGAACACAGGATCTGAAGCAGGCTCTGTGCTGACAGCAGCAAGCCTGTTGCGGGTCTTGAACTCGTGAACCCTGAGATCATGACCTGAGCTTAAGTCAGACGCTCAACTGACTGAGCCACCCAGGTGCCCTGAAATATTGATTTAGATAGGACTTGAGGAGGAATGAACATATTTCATATGAAATTATGTACATAAACAAAGTGAACCACTCATTAATGCCATCAGTTTATTCTCTATGTTGGTAAGCTTGTGCTTGAATTCTGGTATTTCCTTCTCTTGGAAATACTTAGAGAAGGCCAGTAGTCTGGCTATTGTTTAAAGCCTCTCGTTTAGAAATTTTTTCTTTGAAAGGCAAGTAAGTATTTCTGAGACCCATCCCCTGAACAAGCCTAAAATAGTGGTAACCCCAAAGTAATGAACATGCCTACATACCCTTCTCCACTAAAAAAAAATGAAATAGGATTTCTTAAAGAGTTGTTTGGTTCTAGTCTGGCAGGAAATATATAAGGTCACAATAAGATACTTACTATGTCAGAAAGTAAAGAAACTATCAGAGATTAAAGGACTTTGTCAAAAGGATACATGGATAAATTCAAATGGGCTCCCCTTGGCAAAAAATGGAACACAAGGAGCATCACAAAAATAATAAGGAGTGAAATTGGTTGAAACACACTCAGTCCAGTGACACTCAGATCAAGAGACAGGGGGAGAGACTGAGAGAAATGAAAGCCAAAAGCAAGCAGTATCACTAGCTGGATATCATTAGAATTCACTTCTTGCTCTGAAAATTGGTAACCAAAAGGAAAGAAATAAGTAAGTATTTATCCTGTCTTTCCCATATGAATTGTCTTTCTGGGTAACTAGTCCCAGTTAATGAGGGAAACTGCTTTTTTACAGAAGAATTTCAACTAACATATAGGGAAGAAATTGTGACATTGGGGAATCACTATTTTAAGATCTCTAATGAAATCACTGGTACTTCGTAATGTTAAAAACAAGATGTTTTCATTTAAACCCTGTGACATGTAAGAATTTTATACATTGTCCAGGGAGTGTGTGTGTGTGTGTATAATATTCCTATGAAAAAAAGGGACAGGTAAAGCACAATCTGGAGAATTACTGAATCTGGGTAATGGGAATATGAAGGTTATTGTCTGTTTCCTCTCTGATTTTGAACATTTGAATTTTTTCATAAGAAAAATTAAAATAAATGCATTTAGTTTAGTTGAGAGGATTACAGTGGGAATTTAAAGGCCCAAATTCTTGTTTTAACTCCATAGAATAGGTATATTTTTTTCCTTGTCTTTCTTTTCTTTTTTTAATTGTAGTTGACACACATGATGACGTATTCATTTCAGGCGTATAGCACAGTGATTCACCGACTCTACATGTTATGCTGAGTTCACCGCAAGTGTAGCCACCCATCTGTCACCCTCCAACACTATTATAATATTGTTGACTCTGTTCCCTCTGCCGTACCTTTCATCCCCACGACTCGTTTATTTTGTAAGTGGAAGCCTGTAGCTCCCACTCCCCTTCATCCATTTTGCCCATCCCCCCGACCTCCCTCCCCTCTGGCAACCATCAGTTTGTTCTCTGTATTCAAAAGTCTATTTCTGTTTTTGTTTGTTTGGTCCTTTATTTTGTTATTCACGTAAGTGAAATAATATGGTATTTGTCTGACTTATTCCACCTACCATAATACCCTCTAGGTCCATGCATGTAGTCACACATGGTAAGATTTTATTCTTCTTCTCTGGCCGAGTAATATTCCACCATGTGTGGGTATGCCACATCCTCTTTATCCATTTATCTAATGATGGACCCTTAGATTGCTTCCATATCTTGGCTATCACAAATAATGATGCAATAAACACAAACACAGGGGTGAATATGTCCTTTTGAATTCGTGTTTTCATTTTCTTTGGGTAAATACCAAGTAGCGGAATTGCTGGATCATATAGTATTTCTATTTTTAATGTTTTTGAGAAATTTCCATACTGTTTTCTGCAGTGGCTGCACCAGGTAACATTCCCACCCACAGTGCACAAGTGTTCTTTTTTTCTCAATATCTTTGGCAACACTTGTTATTTCTTGTCTGTCTGTCTGTTTATTTTTTTTATTTATTGCTTTATTTTTGAGAGAGAGCACATGTGCAAATGAGAGAGAGTGGTAAGAGAGAGAGAGAGAGAGAGAGAGAGAGAGAGAGAGAATCCCAAGCAGGCTCCCCAGTGAGCTGTCTTGTCGTTTTGATTCTAGCCATTGTGACAGGTGTGAAGTGATACCTCACTGTGGTTTTGATTTGCATTTCCCTGATGATGAGTGATGTTGAGCATCTTTTCATGTGGCCATCTGGGTGTCTTCTTTGGAAGCAAAAGGGCTATTTTAAATAAGACAAATTGCTTCTTTGAGTGTTTGCTTCCCTGTCTATAAAACAGTTTGTACTACGTCATAGTGTTTCAAAACTTGGTAGTCGGGATTCTGAACTGTGAAATTAAACACATAAAAAAAGGATTCTGTGTTGAATGTAAGCTTGGAGGAACCTGCATTATAATGTACGTTAACCTTTTAAAGCTTTTGGGAACTCCTTGGCAAATAAAGAATCAAGTAAACAATTACACATCTTGAGCTCAGTGTTTCCCAAATATGTTTAATGAAAATACCCTTCCCCTCAATTTGTTTTTCATTTAACACCTATGAAACTTTGAGGAAAACCCTAAACTATACAATACCTGAAGACCCTTTTGGGACAGAAATTCTGGGGGGTCTAATTCTGTAAGTCTTTTAAATGTCTATAGAAAATCAAAATAACCAGTTAATACAGTGGGGAAAAAAAAATCAATCAAATCAGTTGTCTGACAGAAGGGCCTATTTAATTCAGTCCAGATGGTTTATCAAGTAGCCCCAGGTAGACCAGCTTGAGTGTTTAAAAAAAAAAAAAAATCTTGGCAGCATCCTGTGAATCCAAGCTTTGTTATATTTGTGAAATGCTGAGCTTCAGTGAAGACACAACATTCATTTGGTCAGCCTCAGTGATCAATGTTGATTTCTCAACAATCAGATTGGTCACACTGATCGATGATGTCAATCAGAAAGTCAACAAATGGGCAAGTTCACTGCCTGCACATTGCTAAGAGTCACTGATAGGACCACCATGGCCTAATTTGGAGAGATTTGATATGTGACATGGAACAGGTTTGTAACTACTGTGGATCCCCCACATAAATAATTTTTCTAATCTTCACTCAATTATTGAAATTCATGGGGCAATAATTATAAAAATGTGGAGGACATAAGGGGGTCCAGGGCTGAACATTATTTAAATAATAAATTGTTTTCTAAAGGATATATACTGTCTCTTTTACCCTCCCTGGAGGTAAATTCATTAAAAACAAAAGTGAACCCCCCCCCCATATTTCAATCTTAAGAAAAAGCTGCTGTCAGTAGTTTTCTTGTTTGCCGTTAGTAGAACTTGCTAGAAGGTCAGGAAGTGAGAGGGAGCAGGCACATGAGCTGAAGGGATTCATTAACAATAGAAGAAAAAGCCTGCCTAATTCTTGTGTCTATCCTACAACTATACATGAGGTTTTTTTATTTTTAATGTTTATTTATTACAGAGAGAGAGAGAGAGGGCACAAGCAGGGGAGGGGCAGAGAGAGTGGGAGACACAGAATCCAAAGCAGGCTCCAGGCTCTGAGCTGTCAGCACAGAGCCCGACGCGGGGCTCAAACTCATAAACCGCAAGATCATGACCAGAGCCAAAGTCAGATGCTCAACTGACTGAGCCACCCAGGTGCCCCTACAACACATGAGTTTTTGAATGAAACTTTTGATTTTGAGATAATCATAGATTCACATGCAGTTATAAGAAATAATACGGAGAGATCTCATATATTCTTTAGACAGTATCTCTCAATAACATCTTAAAAAACCTATTTACTGCAACATTGTAACTAGGATCGCAATATGCTATTTGTAAAGGGTTTAAAAGAGATGCCAAAAGTAAAGAGACATTCAGAAAAGAAGGGGCCAAAGATATATGAACTTTCTGGATAGACTTCATTTCAGATTGCCTACCTATCTTCCATGTTTTAAAAGAAAAAATCCAAATCACTCTTATCACTAATGAGGCATCCAGATGCTTTCTCTTTCTGTACTTGTATAAATAAATTATATAATTTTCCGTGTACATAAAGTGTTAACATACACTGAGGTCATACTTAGCATAGGCTTATACGGTATGATTTTGCATTTGCTCCCACACACCCCTCTCCACCAAATACACAGGGTTTCAAATGTCTCAAGGTGCAATCTCAAGCAAATTTGTCAGAATCTAGACCTAATGAAACGATCCCATGGAATGAATTTGCTGTCTTATGAAATTTTAAACCTGTCATTTACTTTGAATGTTAAAGGAAGAACTGTACAAAACACCTCCCTGCTTGGGACATACAAAATGTTAAAACAGAACGGTCAGCAGGGTGTTGGCTGGTCACTGTCCATTTACCTTTACCAGACATTCACTTGCGTGGGTGCATCTGTGATGATGGAAGAACCATTTCTCTTCTTTCCTTTCTTGGTAATAATTATTTCTCCAAATGCTGGTGCCAGATGAAACCTGCAACCATAGGTGCATTATCTTTTCTTGCCCATCGTTCAGATTCTTGGGTGATGTGAACCTGTGTGTGTGCATGTGTGTGCCAAGGGTAAATATTTGACCGTGGTTCCAGCCACCATTGCACAGCCCCTGAGTGACCCTGCATTAATTAGCTGAGAATTTCAGGGCTTTGGATCTGATTGAATCAAAATATTGTTTTTACAAGTTGATGAAGGCTCTTGATTGATGTGGGCCCTGCTGATTCTTTAAAGGATTAAATTGTATGTACAGATTACGGAGTCCTGGCTGTCACTGCTTAAAAGGGGATTGTTTTTTAACCAAGCTTCAAAAAAAAAAAAATAGCGATAGGGTGTGTTTTCCTCCCAATGGGTGTCGTGATCATTTCAGTGGGTGTGTGTATATGCACGTATGAAAGAGAATTAGAAAAATTAAGGGAAATGGTCAAGAAAATCATTGGGTAGAAAAATAAAGAGGCAGAAGAGAAAGACTAAAGGAAATGGATAAAGGAGGAAGAAAGGGCTTGGCTTCCGTTCATCCTGAAAATATGTTTTGCGTGCACATCTCCCATGGTAAAGCCTGCTGCATTTTACCCTGGGTTCAGGAAATAAGTGCAATCATCAGGGTCTGGGCTGGTTGGGGCCTCGAGGAACTGAAGGGCACACAGCATCTCCAGAGAGATAGACTTATATGGCCATGGGTCACATGGCTCCCTGCCCACTGAACCTGAGAGCCCTGCAGCGTAAGTGGGGTACAGGACCCCCAGTCAGATCCTCATCCAGAGAAAGGGCAACACGAGGAAAGCTCTGGGGGAAACTGGCATGAATAAAGATGGAAGAAGGAGGGGCTCAGATATCTCCCTGCAAACCTTCCACGTTAATGGGAAATATCCACATCCAGAAAGAAGGCGAGTTTTAGTATGTTGCCCCCTTATATTTCTCTTTCTCGAGATCTCTTATATTGGTCCCATGCTGATGTTTTTCCTACCTGCAAATTTACAAAACTTTAATCTAATTTCATCGTGCACCCGTTAACTTGAAAAATGACTTTTCTCATGGACTCTGTGTTGTGTAATGAATCAAAACCAATCAGCATACGGAAGAAACAATAAAACGGAGCACAAATCATCATGTACCCAGAGCAGGGAGATTGCTGAAGGTCTTAGCCGGCAGCCCCTGGCACAGCTTCGGAGAATAAACCTCTGGTTTTTAAATACTTCTGGGAACATGTCACTTCCCCTAGGTTCCTTTTTGGACAAATTAGCTACAACCTTGGGTGCTTTGTGAAGTTTTATTCTTCCTTCACTTGCTTCATGAAGGGGATCCTGAAAGTTGGTTTAACCTGTGGTATGTTACATAGTGGGTAGAACACAATAATGGTAAGTGACCTAGAGCATGGAAAAGGGAAATCTGTTAGAAGTAAAACTAGAAAAGCCTGAGGCTTGGTTTAAAAAAAAATCATATACACAAAACTGCATGAGAACCATTTAAAAAGAGCGTGTTAACGTGTGCCATCATAGTTCATTTGGATGCCTACAACACGGTACCATAGACTGTAAACAAACAGAACGACAGAACTTATGAACAACAGAAAGGTATTTATCACGGTTCTGGAGGCTAGGAAGTCTGAAATCAGGATGTGAGTGTGGTTAGGTTCTGGTAAGAGGCCACTGCCAACTTCTCAATATAGCCTCACAAGGCAGAGAACAGAGAAGGGAAGCCAGCTCTCTCTGAAACCTCTCTTGTGTGTCTTATAAGAGCACCAATTTTATGCAGGACAGTTTCCACCCTCAGGATCTCATCTCATCCTAATTACTTCCCCAAGGCCCACCTCCCAATATCATTGCTTTGGGAGTTTGCAGGGAGGGTGGGACGCAAACATTCAGTTTCCAACACTGTACAAGATGGCAGCTCTAAAATGAAACACACAAAGACGGAAGGTGAGTAGAACAGTGGAGAATACTAAATAGGATGTGGTCACTGGAGGAGACCACCAGGAGGCCGTGGGTTTTCAGAGGCACCTTGAGGGAGATGACAGATGTGAATGTGCTGAGAGCAGAGAAGACTCTCCTACAGGACAAAGGAGAGGTCTTAAGAAATCAGGGCAGTTGGTGACTATTTAGCCTGGTTGAGGCAGGAGAGTGGGGTGGGTAGAGGAGCTGAAAGGCATTTTAAGGAAGTGGTTTCTTTTTAAAAAAAAAAGTTTTCTTCCTATTTATTGACAATTTGTATTCTTTTGTGCACTGTTTGTTCATATCATCAGTTTTCCATTGGGTCTATCCTCTCTTCTTTTCTTTAAGCATTTTCTATGTATTAGAGCTATTAATCGTTTTCTTATATGATATAATTCTTTTTCCGAGTTTGTTGTTCATTTTTGAATTTTGTTTATGGCATTTTCTCTTCTCTTGATGGACGACCCTCGTATCTCGCACAGAGATACAAAAAGCAGACGCAATAGAGACCCACTGAAGAAGCCTAAGCAGAGATATGACAGTGGGAAGAACCTCCTTGTGAGGCTATAGAAGTTCCTGGTCTCTAATCACAAAGAATTTGATTTAGTAGGTCTAAAGTACGGTCCATAAGTAAGTAATTATAAGTCCCCACTGTTGGGGCTTCCAGACTTTAAAACGCATACAAATGACCTGGGGATCTTGTTGAAAAGCAGATTCTGATTCATTGGGTCTGGGGTGAGGCTTAAGATGCTGCAAATCTAGCAAGCTCCCAGGTGCAGGGTGTGCCGGCCCTGCCTTGCCTAGCAAGACCTGGTGGATATGATAACCAGGTATGTTTAGGATCCACTTCCGGAGAGGCTCTAACGTCCAAGAATAATGCAGGTGCTGTAACCTGTCTGCAGGAAATTTTACATCATTTCTTTAAGCAATGAGAAATAAAGAGGTGATTTTTTTTAAGGAACCAGAACATGACCATAAAATAGTGAGACTATTTCTTTTTTGCATCCACACTTGAAATTAGTCTCATTGTACTTTAGCCTCACAGTTCGTAAAAGGGATAAGAAAAAGAAGTCTTCAAGTCTCCCTGGAATACATAAATAATGGATTATTCTGCAGGTTCTTCTTCCTGTCTTAAGAACCAAGCTGGCATTATTTCAAAAGAAAGGGAGGAAGGAAGAGAGAAAAGAGGAGAGGAAGGGAAAGGTGGGGGTGGGAAGAAAGGAGGGAGCAGGCTGGAGAGTCACTGTAGGTCTTGCTTGACAAGGGAAGGCTATTGCTGTGAGAGAGAGAGAGAGAGGAAATAGGAAGCTACACCTAAATTATGTGTGTGCACATGCACATGTGTATGTATATATATATATGTGTATGTATAAATACATAATGGTATATGATTATAATGTATATACACATGTGAATATAGTTATATATTATATGTATGTGTGTGTATATATATATATATATATATATATATATATATACTTATATTTCTGTGTGTATGTGTGTGTGTGTGTGTGTGTGTGTGTGTGTGTGTATGGAGAGAGACACAGAAAGATGACCAAGCTGATAGAAAATAAGCCATCTAATTCTAACATAATAGTTGGAGATATTATGTTTATCTATAATATCAATAGATAATACTGTAATCTAATAGCTTATAATAATCATCATAAAGTAAACTTTACTTGATGCCTGCTAGTGGCAGCAGTGTTCTAAGAACCACACTTCACTGAAACAAACATTTTTTTAAAGTTTATTTTTGACAGAGATGGAGAGAGAGAGAGAAAGAGAGAGAGAGAGAGAAAACGCAAGTGCATGAGTTGGGGAGGGGCAGAGAAAGAGGGAGAAAGAGAATCCCAAGCAGCCTCTGTGCTGTCAGCACAAAGCCTGACAAGGTGCTCAATCTCATGAACTGTGAGATCACGACCTAAGTGGAAATCAAGAGCCGGACACTTAACTGACTGAGCCACCCAGGCGCCCCAGAAACAAACATTTTTAAATGTCACTACAGCCAAGACCATGGACTACCCTCATTCCCGTGTTCTGTTGTATGCATATAAAAGTTCCATCCTCCCTTTACAGACCAAAAACCTACTGTTTTTCCATGAAGGGCCAGGGTTTCTCACTGCCATGGCTGAAGATGGCACACCTCCATTCCCTTGCCTGAATCAGCCCAAGAGTACAGCCATCCATCACCCCCACTTTAGAAAGGAAGTTTGGCCCTCACTGAGAAGTCCAGGCCAGTCTCTGGTTATCTTCACTTCCCTTCAGGATGGGGAGAGTTGTACTGGTCTGTGGTGCTAGGGCACAAGAGGGAGTGTGGGCAGGAGGTGTGGACCTCCGGGGGTGCTGGCTGCAGGTGAAATATTCTTGCAGAAAAGCAACACATCCCGTGCAATAAAATGCACCCCCTCCCCTCGTTCACGATAACTCTCTTGTTATCCTGGGCTCAGGTGTGTTGCGTGAATATACAATAATGGGGCTAACAAGATGGTTTGGGGTCACAGAGGGATAAACCATGGCGTAATCCAGCTCTGAGAGCAGTTCTGGTAATGAAAATTGTAGAGCAGTCTTGTGGCTAGTTTTGTAATAAAGATATACAAAGATGAATATAGGTTTCCAGGAATTAATCTGAGAGCATTTGATCCAATTTATAACTGGAGTGGCTGCATTGAAGGCAGCTCGGTAGACGGGATTCCAATTTAGGTTGATAGAGTGCTGTGGGGTCCCCGGGAGGAAGGGCTCCCTGTAATTGGGAGATGATTTTATTTTTGAAATGCCCATCTCTTGGCTTTGTCAAAGGCCATGCATCTGTCTGCCTCGCCTATGAATGCAGCCACGCTCAAGGCACCAAGCCCCGCGGTGTAAGCTTCGGGTTCAGTATTCAGCATGACCGACAGTATTCTTTCAGAGGGGACCCCAGGACACACTGCATTTTATTGTTGTGATTGTTCTGTGGCCCAAACGACATTAGGCCCACGGAGAAGGGAGGCTCCAGACAGCTTTAGGCACCTTCTCGTTCCCCACTTCTTTCTGACCCTGACCTGCTGAAAGTGACCAAGTTTCAGTCTCCTTAGAGTTTTTGCTCTGCAGCCAGGAGCTCCGGTCTGAGGAGCCTGGGGAAGCTGTTCTTACTTTGTCCTTGACAGTGTGTCATTCTCTGGCAGATGGCCAGGTCGGGGACAGAAGGGAGCCGGCAGCTGAATTCAGGCTGTGACTCTTGCACAACTGGAACTCCTGCACACTCTCCTTCGTGAAACAGCCCCAGACCACCCCAGCAACGTTGATCCTGCCGACCTTTCTGCCATGCTAGCTGCCGGAGGCTCCTCGGAGCTGCTAATTCAGGAAAAAGTTTCTGTACGAATATTCAGATTCAAAACCCATTTGATGCTTCCCGTGGACTGTTTTTTGTTTTGTTTTGTTGTTTTAAGTGGCATTAGGGAATTAGTCTCTTCAAATCCTACCTCCTTAGCTCTTAAGAGAGGATTGTGTTACAACTCCTGTCCTGCTTAAGATGCATCAGAAAGCATTGACTTCTGGCATTCTCCCTTAGAACTTCTGGCCTCCAATTTGTCATTTTATTCAGTCCTTTTCACTGATTTAATTTTGAATGTCTACGAGTTTATGTATTTTCTCTTATGTGAATCTCTATTTATGACTCACCATCAGAATGCATCGTGGTTGTTGGAACACCTTTGTAAGCCCGATTTGAAAAGAAGTTTGTAACACATTTCCATTTACATCACGAATGATCACTTAGACTTGTCATATCAGTATTAGAAAAGTTGGCTGTGGAACTGTTTGTCATAGTGTGTGGGAATGAAATTTAATTATTACTGAAGGCTTTTTATTTTTTCCATTTTTAATCCTGTCTTAATATTTCCCTAAATGGCATACATTGGCTTGTATAGTGCACACACAGAGTGGTGTAAGATCTGAACTGCCTTTAATAACAAATAAAAAAGCAGTTTGTATTCAGCTTAAAATAGCCCACAGCTAAAATGAAGGATATAGCTTTTCAGCCAACAGACCCAGAGAGAGTTTAATCATTTAGCCTGCAGATTACAACTTAAGGCATTTGTAGAGGATTTTCAAATATATATATCTCTATATTCTGGAATTTGCTTATTACTTGTATAAATCACCTTTTTGTTTAGCACAAAACCACACGCTCATTTAGTTCATTTTTACTTTTATACTATCTTAGCTTAGATTATCTTTGATGGGAGGTGGGAGTGGTATTTTTAGATGCAGCAAACCAGGAAAAATGCATTTTCAATTGTCAGTAATATTTAATTTCTATCAATAATTTCTTAATTGTTCTCCTGAAAAGCAAAGCTTTAACGTGTCAGCCTAAATTACAATACAAAAGAAATCAGAAATTATGCTGTTAACATTTCCCATTTTCAGATATTACTGATTAGATTAGAGAAAATTATTCCTTATAATTTCACTATAGAAAAGCTATATGTCTAGTCATATCACTACATCGAAACGAAATTAAGGAGAAATGGTTTCTTAACAGAGTGTTTGCAGATTTTTTTTTTTTTTTTGAAAAGGAACGATTGCAGCATCTAATTTTACCCATGATTTGTCTTTATTAAAAGCTCTTGTCAGGGAATTAAACTTTTTAGGTCTGGGCATTGCTTTAAAAATACAAAGACTATCATGACGTTGGTCTTATAATAAAAATTAGACTGATTTTAATTTAAAGAGATTTGTAAGTGGCTCTCTTAGGAATTTTATTGTCTTATTCCCCAAGTTAGTAGACCAATGGAAACATACCACTGACGTTTAGCTTGCAAGTTAATGAAAAACAAATCCCCTATTGAAATAAACTGGATATTTTCTTCTTTTAATATAGAGAGATCGAGTTCATGCCTAAGAAACTTTTCAAATAGAAAAACTCTGCTAAATTTCTTTCTCACATTTTTAAGATCGGATGCCCCCCGCATCATGGAACTCACCATTTTGGGGGGAAATCTTGCCTTTTCAGAATTCACTGATGCCATTCGCTGAGGCTGAACTTTGCTCAGTATGATATACATGTCAAAAATAGAAAGAAAAAAAAAACAACCCTAAAGGAATGGGGAAAGCATTTTAATTTGAATGATTTGTATATAGACATCTCAGGAAACACATGTATCGTGCATGAGAAAACCATGCCTATGTTGTGAAGGATGCTAAACCAATGTGTATTTAACTTCAGATGAAAGTTGGAGAGCAGAAACAAGCATCTATTAGGGAAACATTATAGGGGGTTGCGTCTGTGACGGGAATCCTAAGGATTTTTCTGAATATGTTAACTTTTTGGGATAACTCTATGATGAAAGCTTACAGCAGAGCAAGTCTACTTCTTAACACAAATTTGTAAGGATGGTTTTGATATCTTTACCTTTAATGTTTCAAAGAAGCTTTGTTAAAGTCCAGTTTCTATAAAATGTATACTTGGAAAGTGTCAGATCACAGGAAAAGAAGACTTTTAAAAATTCAAGGAATATTTGTTTTTTAAGTAAAGCTTGTGAAAACTGCCTGGCAAGCCTATTTTTAGGATACCACATACCTCTGCCCAATAGCACACTCTACCTCTACCTGTCAGAGAGGAGACAATACAGGGAAACGGGTGATTTGGTTTCTAACTGCTATTTACAGCAAATGATCAGTTTGCTATTTTTCTTTCCAAACACTCGGATTAAGATAATAAAAGAAGCGACCGTGGATTCCTTGTGGAATTCACTGTTCTTCTCAAGCTCCATCCTGGCATCAACGGCATTTGGGGTCTCTTCCGGCCCTGCTGGGGAGTATACATGTTTGTATATCCCGGTTTCACTGGCAGACCTAATTTCAGAATACATAATGCATGATTTTGAAACCAATTTGTTATTGTAATAAAATATTTTTTAGGAATGCATGGAAGTGCTTGAGAGGAGAATGTTAAATTATACATGCATTGTGGCCGAGTGGATTCATTTAGCTCAGTCTGCAGGTGAATCTCCCTGTGACCTTGGCACTTGCTGGCTAGTATAGAATAACAATCAAAGCTTGGATTGGAAATCCAACCATTTCCAAATATTAACAACTTCTTTCAAAGGAAATGCTGATTTCAGCATTTATGTTAATGGGGACATCATTATCTCTTTCAGAGTTTTTAGGAGGGGGGGGATTAAAAAAAAAAAAAAAACAAGCAGCCACAATCTTAATAGGATTAAAAGCCAGGCTTTTTATTTTCAAAATGCTAATTTGTTTTCCGCATTCTGTTTTCATATCAGGGCTTGTTATTCAGTACCTTAGGACACACAAGCCATGGAAGACTCACAGAATCGCACTGGTAATGATAGGAAAGGGACATTAAAGCTTTCTGTCTGAAAGGAATTCTATATTCTTTCCAAGCCCATTTCCTCCTTTCTTATAAGTCAGCTTGTGGCAGAGCATTTCGAGATAGAGGGTGGGAGAGTACAGAGATGCTTCAGGTCCCTGGCCCGGCTCCTATTTACTTACCCTTTCACGTTAGGGAACAAACTTCAGTCATTAGACGGGCATTGATTGAAGCAGCCTGTGACCCATATGAATCAGATGAACAGCCTGGGCTGGAGAAGTTTGGCTGTGAAGTTGAGTCGCTGGAGGCACTTGACATTCTCTAATCTGCTTATCTTGCAGCCTTTCACCGGTAGCTCACCCATGGCTGAGGAAGCTGAACAGTGGGGCAGAGAGAGTAGGCCAGAACAGAGACAATAATTTACCATGTAATTTCTTTTGAGATTCCTTTGATTGATTTCACTTTCAAAGAAACTTGCAAGTGAAGGGAACTCTTAACACCCTGAAGCCAGCCTTATCTTGTGACTTGAAAGGGCTACACCATGCCGGAGCCTGGTGATGACCTTGGTAAATGGAGCTCACCTGGACTCACCTGGGTTTAAAGAGGAATTCCCTCCATTCTCTCTTTGCCTTTTGCTTTCTTGTCCAATTGGGGGATGAAGAGAGGACACAGAAAAGTCCCATGCAGGTTGATGAAAACCGGGTGTTAGCAGTCCAGAGAGGCAGGTAATTGTAGGTTCGGGTCTGTTTGGCAAATGAGGTGTCCCATTTGGGGTAATACATGTTCATGTTTTGGCCCAGCAGGTGTGCTAATGCAAGGCAGGTTTCCTATAACTGCCTTATTTAGGAGATGTTACAAATGGAAAGACTATTTAAATGCCCACAAAGACATTAACAAAAATATTCCAACTCTCAAAACGCTTTTCTGAAAACCAGAAAAAAAAAATCAAAGGAAAAAGGCCCACGCTTTGGGTTTTGCTCACTTGTGTTTTTAATAGTTGTTTAATGACCTATAAAGTCACTTTTCTAAGAAAAGAAACATAAAGGAATTTGGTAACTAAGAAAAAAATTAAAAAGGGAGGGGGCTGCTGAGACATTTCCTTCCAGCTGCTGAGAGAAACCGAACTGGCTATTTTCTGTGGTGCTTTGAATGGTATTTTGCAGCATTCGCCTTTCCTCCTTCCTTACTGACTTTGTTACAGAATACAAATTCCGAGGCTATTTCTTTTTCCTGCCAGGTCAGTTGGTTTGCTTGGAGTTGTGTTTTGTTTTCTGTTTCAAGAAACAGCATATAAAAGGGGAGGCATCATCTACATTTTGCTTAGTACATAGGTTTCTGTTGAATGTCCTTTTGGAAAAAATAAATAAATTCCTTCAATTAGCATTGCTCACAGAAACAAAGAGTTTGTTCTGTTCAGAGCTCATTATTGAAATATTCTAAGGCATATAACATTGCAGCCCGTTGCCATGAAAGTGATTTGTAAGTCATGTCTTAATTAAGGAGTGTTTAGGAAAGAGGATATGCAAGGAGATCCTGACTTGGAACGGAACAAAACAAATGGATGAAGCCTGTGAGTGTCCAACTTTGTCCTCCAACTTTGAAAGGTATTTTCCGTCTTCCGACGCCTGTTGAATGAGTATCGTGGAATCTGAAGAAAAAGAAGATACTGGGGCAGACACTGATTCAAAAGGATGACCTTGGCATATGAGAATGTTCTGTTTAGAGGAAATGCAGCTGAAAATGACCAGTTTTATCCTGTAGAGGAAGCCCCTGCAGAATGTCTCAGGGAAGGTAAATGAGGAAATCCTATAGGGATGACAGTGGCTAATGGTTCTCATCTTCTTTCTTTGAGTATAGGGCAGGAGAATTTGGGTTTCAGCTAAACACGGAGAATTAGTTCAAAGGAAGAAAAATTATAAGTGCATGCAATGGATCTCCCAGTATGGTGGGTTAAATAGGGTCCTCCCACAATTCATGGCCACCCTGATACTCAGAATGGGATCTCATTTGAAAATAAGGTCTTTGCAGATATAATTAGTTAAAGATCTCAAGATGAAATTGTCCAGGATATAGGGTGAGCACTAAATCAGATGATGAGCCTTCTTCTAAGAAAATGGAGAAGGAGGTATCTCACAGAGAAACACAGGGGAAAGCCATGTAGAGACAAACATAGAGATAGGAGTGGTGAGTTTACAAGCCACAGAATCCTTGGCATTCTCCTGGCCACCAGAAGCCAGGAGCAAAGCTCTCCATCAGGGCCTCCAAAGGAACCAACCCTATAAGCCCCTTGTTACTGTATTTCTGGCTTCCAGAACTAGGAGACAGTAAATTTATGTTGTTTTAAAACACCAACTTTGTGGCAATTTGTTACAGCAGCCCTCGGAAACCAAAACACTCAGAAATACAGTAGCCATTTTGCATATTTTAAGCCCAGGAAATGATCCTGATAAATACAGATACATAGGAGATAAATCTGATTTTTATCTGCTATCTGCAGAGCCCTCTTGGTCTAGATTATATGGCCCACAGCTATTAGGGTATTAACAGGACCCAGGGTCCTCTGGCATGCCAAAACAGATCTTTAGCTATCATCGGGAGAGGGTGCTCTGAAAGTCTCAGGCTAGCCCTGCTCCAGAATTGCCACGGCTCTAGATTCAGTAGGAAGCTTCCACAAGGAGTCTTCTACCCAAGTGGATGTGAATTCTACACATGTCTCTTAGGTACCAAAAAATGACTCTCATGCCCTGGAATGTAGCCAGGGAATCATGAGCACACGGAGAGATTCACCAAGTGCTCACCTTTCCCCATTATAGCAGTGTAAGTTAGGCACACACCCTAGGTTGCATTGTGTGTTCAGAACTCTGCAACTTGGCAGATGTTGATGGTAGCCAACTTGGAGAATATGCTGACATAAAACAGGGACTCATCTGTGTAGTACACTATAGGAAAGTGCTAAACCCAGATTTGGAATGAAGACTAGGCCTGGTCTGGGTGATCTTGGATAAGTCATTTAAGCCATAGTACCTTTATTTTCATCATCTATGAAAAGCGAAAGTAGATTATTCTTCCCTGAGTTCTGAGGAATAAACAAAATAATGTGTATGAAAATAACTTGGAAACAATTAGATGTCCTGCAAACCTTAAGTATTTGAGGTCACCTTTAGGGAAAAGGACCCCAGTTAATTTTTTACTCCTTAGCACCACCTTGTGTCCAAGCTACTCCTGTTGAATTTTAGAGTTCTACATTATAAAATGGATCAGAGGTCCCTGAAGGACTCTGGAATTTTCTTCCTTAGACTGTCAATGTGAAAACAAAAAGGAAAATTGAATAAATTATCCCTCATGACTTCTTAAAATTGGCATCAGAGCAAATGTTTGACAGTAGTGTGTTTGTTTCTATTGCACAGGATGCATATGGCAACTGAGAGGTATCTTCAGACTCATTAATTTCAGTATTTTTCTCTTAAGAGAACAAAGATGGACTCCAAAGTTAAATACGTTGCTTAGCTACCAACATTTCATATCATAATGTGAATTGATTTTGAAGAAACTTCTGTCTAATTCTTAGAACCTGAGCAGACTTGACCATCAGGCACAGAGAGACCTCGGCAGTACTGTTCTGAAGTATGGGAATTAAGAGTGGATTAAGCTAGAAAACAGACCCATTTGAAGGTCTAATGCCATGGTTTGGCCAAAGGGCCTGATGATAGAGTACAATGATGTGTTGAGTCTAATCCATGCCCTTGTTCATACTGAGTTTGAATTAGTCGGGGTGGTGATAGAGAAGACAGATAGAAAGGAGGGAATATAGGAGCCAGAGTCTTGGAAAATTGTGGCGATAACTATAATGAAATGTAATGATGTTGGAACTGATATCTTCAAGTGGTAGGATACTTGGTATAATCTGAGGTTAGAGGGAGTGAGGCCTATCTTTAAGGGGATGAAACCAAGGGTTGGCAGGAGTGGAGATGAGGCAGAGGCTAATCACTGTAGAAGGGAACTTGGATGTAAACCAAGGTACAGGGTGCAGTTTGTTGTTTCCAATAAGTGAGAAAAGGCTGGGCATAGTAGGTCTGCAGGTACTAAGCACTCGGTCCAGGGAAGCTGGGCTGTTGTGGAAAGTGAGGATGGGGATAGTGACACATTGCCAGGTTTATATCTCATGAACTCAGGATGGAGAGAGGTTAAAGTCAGAGGTCAAAGGTCTTCTAGACTTACAGAGAAGGACTTGTGACCAGGTAGGAAATACATGCTTGACTTACCCTAGTCCTAGCCATGACCAAGTGACAAAACCATATCTGACTTGCAAATGTGAACTGTTGGATTTGCCCTTGACCTATCCCTAATACATACCTTGTTTTGGGTTATAATTAAAGCCATCCTTGAAGAAACTCATCTTTTTTATTATAAAAAAAGTGCTTTCAGTTACTTGAGGATTTAATTTAAGGGTCTTTGTGTAACACATTGCTCTGTCATTTCTTTTGTCGTTGTTTTATGTTCCCGCCTAGACTATAAGCTCTTTTACTGTAATATTTATACCTTGAGTTTTTGTTTTGTTTTGTTTTGTTTTGTTTTGTTTTTTTGCTTTTGCAAAAAACAGTGGTAGGACTCAAAAACAAAACAGACTAAGAACTGAGGCCTGGGTACATGACCCATTCCAGGTGGAAATCAATTGCTTTCTGTGGCCAGGGATGGGGAACAGCAGGATGGAGGCTGGCAAGAGTGTAAAGAGTGATATTATGCTTAGATTATTGCTGTTTCACTCAACATGGAGTCACGCAGCAACCAATCACAACCCCTAATATCATAGATTATCACATGTGACATTAACGCATGTGAGAATTGGACTTTTAAGACTGCATATTCTGAAGCTAATCACCTTCTTTGACATCCCCTCTATCGACCCAGTCTTGGGCTTTTCCTTCATTTGTAAATACTCTGGATACTGCTGGTTAACTGAAATTTTCCAGAGCAGTATTTTGAATCAGTGGCATTAGAACTGCAACTGAATGGTTTACAGTATTTCCGGCCAAGGTCTTCTTTAATGGAGGCAAGGATTTTCTGCTTATCTTCCTATAATGGTACAGTAGCTTTGCTAGGGGGTAGATTCTGAAGTATCACTTAATGGCAATCTAGTTCCTTAAGATTCTTGATAACATGGTTTATATTTCACTACTAATAAATAGGACCAGTTTCACAGAAAGGCTGTTAAAAACACAAATACATTGGATTTGCCTGTACTTAAAAAAAAAAAAAAAAAAACATTTTGTTTATTGTGTTTTGACCCTCTCATTGTCATTTTAAAGCCATCTTTGAAAAGGGAGACACCTCCTCTATCTTCCCTGGTAGGACAAGTGAATAAAGATGCTTCTCATAGCCTCTTCTTAGCTGCATCCCATCCTGGCACTTTGCAGTTCAGAACTGCGGGGGCACAGCCTTCACCATAGGATATTTTACTGACTCCTCTAACAGAGAAATTTCTAACACAGGTGCTATCCCAGCAGATCCTAGGGAATATTCAAATCTAAAATAGTATGGGGCCCAGGGAAGCCTGCCCAGGATCCCTGTCACAGATTTCCCCAAATATTCTGTGTCAGTAGATGTATTTACAGGACCTTCTTTGAAAAGGGGCGTTAATGATGATATCCCATCTGGAGGCTTAAAAGTATATCCACTCTTTTGTTTTTATTACTGTTTATTTTTTGGGAGAGTGCAAGCCAGGAAGGGGCAGGGAGAAGGGGACAGAGGATCTGATGCAGGCTCTGCGCTGACAGGCTGACCCGGGGCTGGAACTTGCCAACCTCGAGCCGAAGTCGAATGCTCAACCGACTGAGCCACCCAGGTGCCCCACAACTATATCTACTCTTATCAAAAGAGTTTCTCTAGAGAATTTTATCTTGCTCAAGTAAGGCAATGGATGGGGAACCTGGGGAAATTCAGGAACCTTGTTTTTCTCAAAGTCAAAGTGCAAACCTGCTCCAGGACTCAGGCGAGGCTGCCATAGCCCAGTTTGGTCGTTGCAGAGCCCGTAGACATGGAAAAAATACACTGGGAGGGCCTGGGACGATTACAGTCAGACTTCGGTTTAGAATTTCTTTCAGAGAATTTGGTATTTGTATTTACTTTTCAAGAATAAGCCCGTATCTGGTAATACGATTTTATTGTAAACTGAAGGGAAAAGAGAAAGCAATCACGGGGGGGGGGGGGGGGGGGGGGGGGAGGAGTTATATTTTGAGTAAAATATAAGAATAACAAACTGTAATTATTTTGTATTAGATAAATTCTAAATTTGTGGTAACTTGACCCAGTTAGGAGAAGTTTTAGGTTTCTGTTACTTAAAAAGAATTTTTTTAAGTTTATTTTTTTTTGACAGAGACAGAGTTCGAGCATGAGCTGGGGAGGGGCAGAGAGAGAAGGAGACACAGAATCCAAAGCAGGCTCCAGGCTCTGAGCTGTCAGCCAGAGCCTGATGTGGGGCTCAAACTCGCGAACCGTGAGATCATGACCTGGGCCGATGTCGGACACTTAACCGACTGAGCCATCCAGGCGCCCCTAGGTTTTGGTTACTTTTGCACTCAGTTTGTAAATATGGACTGTGACAAAAAATACGATGGAGCATTTCTGAGCTAAAGTAACCAACCTGGTTTTAAGGGGTTGATCTGATTAATTGTGATATGCAAAATTTTAACACTAGTTACCTATATCTTTCCTAAGGCCTTTCACTTAGAAACACTTCTTTTTATTTTTGGTGATTTAGGCAGTTGTATATATAGTAAAAGTGGTAAACTGATTTTTAAAAAATAAAGTACAGTTCTAAAATTTAGATGTTTCATGAAGAATGACCTTATCACATAGTTCAAGTCTGCATATACGTAGAAATTGAAACATATTACCTACCTAAGGTCTACTGTCTGTAGAAAAGTCCAGAACTCCAGTCTCCTGCCTGTGGAAATCAAATTGGTTCAATCATGGTATGAGATTGTCAGATTTAGCAAATAAGAACACAGAGCACGCACATAAATTTGAATTTCAGGTAAACGACTTTTATGTAAGTATGTCCCACATTTAGACATACTTACACTAAATATTTTATACTAAATATACTAAATATTTTAACATATTATCTATATATATAATACGTCCTGTATTTTAAGTGATGACCCTAATTAGGGAGAGATTCAGATTGTGTTTCTGCCTTTTCTCTAGTGATTTCGTACTTTTTGCCTATTCGATCAAAACTTCAAGGTCTCTGTGTTTTAAATAAGGGACAGAGTAACATCTCCCAGTTTCTGAGAGTATTTTTAACTTGTCCTGCCTCTGACCTAATGAACCATGAAGTAGAAACAACTCACACAAGTGAAATTTCAAAGGCCACATCTGAGACCTATCACCCTCCCATCTCCTGGTTATGGTGACCTTACTTTTAAATTACAGATAGGATCCTTGGCACTGTGGACTGTTGATCTAAGTAGAGTTCACAGACTACTACTGAAGTCCCAACCGGGGCTGCTGTCTTAGCACCTTGGAAGTCCCCAAGGATTTTAGCATTCTGACCTGGACCCACTCCAAGCTCATTCCTGACAATTAAGATGATAGAGATGATGATTGAGGCTTTATGAAGTACTGACGTGATGAGGTAACGTAAGAAAAGAACTACAGAGTCATAAATGTAGAGCACAAGCATGAAATCAGTGGGAAATTTGGCTTCCAAAAGGCATTTTAAAAAATCAGCCCTGTCAACGTCTTGATGATAAAATGGCGTTGACTTTTGAAAGGACTTTGCAGCCAGTCGGAACACTGACAGGTCTATTAAGTGATTCTGTTTTTGTTTCCTCTGCTCCCTGTATGCCGGAGGGGGGAGGAGGGCAGTCTTGTTTTTTAGTGTGATATTTACTTGGAGATAATAAACTGAAGATCTTTGGCACATCTGTGGTCCCTGAAACAGGCTGTGAAAAGACTTCCGGAATTGGGAAATCATCAGCATCTTGTGACTTATTTAACATTTGGTGCAAAAACCAGTCAATGGAAAACTAGTTGGAAGCACAACAGGGGGACGCTTGACAGACAAGCCTCCAGTTATCATAGCCCTGGGTTCTCCACACCCCCCCTCCCCCCAGGTCGTTAGTGGATGAAATGTCAAATGAAACAAGCCGTTTTAGTTCTTCTATTAAACCCAACTTTTAATAACAAGCATCCTGGAAGAGGAACAGATAATATTTGTCTTATGGAACGTGACAGTTGGTTCCCATCCTGAGCACAACCCAGCACACAGGACTTCGTCAGGGGCTCAGTCCTGACAAGTTTGCAGATGCTCCTGCTAGTCAATTATTCAGATCCAGATGCTTCTTCCAAACAGTTTTCTCACTGGCCTCGTATCACTTCCCATGGTGGCGGCGGTGGTGGAGAGAGGAACTGAGGAGAGCCAGGGTTTGCCAAACGTGTTTTTATTCTGAGAAGTTCCGCCATGTTTGCTCTATATTTCCATGTTTGTTCCGAACATGGAGCGTTGGCAGTGGCCGGCAAGTCAGCACTGGCTGGATGGGAGGAGAGCTGCCCGTCAGACGCAGCTGCTTAAGTTAGACGCCACATCTAGACCCGAGGGAAGCGTGTGTGTCTTCGTTTGTCTTCTTCACTCTTCTGGCAACTCATCAGGTGGTCTACTCTCTCCTCACTTGAACCTGGAAGGATGCACAGACCTGTGAGAAGAGCAGAAAGAGGGTGATTTCATTAAAGCCAAGCGTCACACAGCTATTTCCATCGGTTAGATTTAGCCTCTTACAGTGACCTGCCAAAAGAACCCTTGAATTATATTTGGAAACAGGGTGGGGGAGGGCAGGGGACAGAGAAGAGGGAAGAGGAAAATAGAAATAGAGGTGTTCTCTTCTGTGTAAGGGGAGGGTGTGTGAGTATAGAGCTCATCCACAGATGTTTTGGTTTCGCCCCTTCACAGTGGTCTTGCCAGCCACCAGCTCATCTTCACACCCACCACTGCCATCTGACTCTTGTTACTAAGAGCACTGTGGCTTTCTGTATTCAATCGACTTGTCCCCATCTGCTTTTACAGTGAGATATAAGAGGCCCCAGTAGTTACTCCAGGCATTGTGGTAAAAAATCTCAAGCTTCAATACTGTTTGACAAGCGAAAGAATTACCCTACCGCCACATGGCGCTGGTATTTGGAAGCGCTTTCCTTTAGAAAGTTCCAGGTGCTTTTGCTCTCTGAACACACAAACTGTTTACGAGGCAAAGTTGTCCTCATTTATAGAGGGTCTGTTTTCTTTCTTTCCCTCTTGAAGAAACCTGTTATTCAGTGGGCTGTAAAATGGAAAATAAAGATCAGAGGTAGTGGAAATAATATAATGTATCTGGATAGAAACACTAGAACTTTCCCATAAAATGAAAGGCATTTAGAAATTTTCACCCTGTTATTTCACCATGGCCTGTTGGGAAGCCATTCTTCCTGCTGTCCTTTTGGCCTGGTTCTGGGACATCTTCATCAATTCTTCTTCTCTGTTCCTTTAACCACCACCTTCCCGAAGGAGGGAGTGCCCACTAAGAACCACTTCGGATGATTACGTTTGGTTGTTTTCTTAGTTATAATTGCTTTGATATGGACTGACATGTTATGTCTCCACTGAGAGATTCCAGAATGGCTTTGGTCTCCGTCTGGCCATCCTGAATAGTGTGATTTTGGGTTTTTCGTCTAGTGGGTAAGTTTTGTTTTGTTCCTTTTTGTTTTCAGCCCACAAACTGTCTATCAGACAGCACAGTACTAACAGATTGTTTCTTTTCCCAAAGCCCCATTTCTCTCTGTCTTACAGTCTTGCTTCTTTGATGGTGTCAGAAAACCTTTGTTCACTGGATATTCCCTACCTTCTGGGTAGCTCCATAGCATTTGTTTTCCTAATGGTTGGCTTCCCACCACGGCTGACCTGGTGGAAGGGTCAGCCGTGCCATGAGCCCTTATTCGTCCTGCCCATCCTTGAATTCTTAGTTCCCAGTGACCTTCTTCAAGCCAGTCTTGTTTTAAAACAAATCCTCCAGTAGAGGATGTTCAGTGAGCAGGGATCCCGAGGGTGGGTCAGCCCACCCACTCAACACCTAGACATCACCCCAGTTCAAATTAAGCCCCCTCTCAGAACACCTTCCTCTGGTCCCTAGATAGCCTCTGTGTTTTCTTTCTGTCCTCTTTCCTGACCACCTCCCCTCTCCTCCCCAGAAAAGCCCCCCGTAGGTTTCTCTCCAGAGAATACTATGCCTGAATCTTTGGGGCCCATCCAGAGCATGGACGGAATGTTGCGTTTGTCATGGCGGGCTGTAGCACTTTCCTTTGAGGCAAACAGATGGTGAAGGGTAGATGACACCTCTCTGACTGCCTCTTTTGAAGTAATTGGAGATAATTTGTATTTCGAATCAGAACTTGACCATTGTCAGAAGGGAAGAAGGTTAATATGGAAACGATTTTACATTAGCCCCCTGTTTCTGGCACTGCCCCCTCCCCACTTCTTTCTTTCTTTCCTTCGCATCCTTGTTTCTTTAATCCTTGCTCCAGGCAATTGGTGAGATTGTTTCTGGGCTCAGTGTGCCTCGTTTTTAGGCTGGGGCTGTTATGAAAGCCAACAACAGCTTATTAAGGCCAGTGATAATCTCTTCTACTGATGCATTGTTGCTTTCCAGAGGTCCAATTAGGGCCGCGCATCGGAAACAAGATCTTGTAAACCTACAGCTCCTTGCCTAGGACAGTTTGCAAACAAATGCACAGGCTGCTTCCTCATTTCTGCTTCTGAATGCAAACTGACTTCATATCACAGAGAACAGTGTGTCTGCAGTAAAGAAAGGGACATGCGTGTCTTTCACTGCCTGCCACCCTTCCTCTCCAGACACTTAAAAAAATTTTATTTTAATTTCAAAGCCTGGCTTTGGGCCCCACCTCTGATGTGAAGCACGGTATTATTTACCTCCTAACTGCATCCTTTCAAAGAATTTACAGTACTTCCTGAAATCCTACTTGGGGAGGGAAGGGGAAGAAAGCCCCTGAAAAATCAGAAATGCTTTGCATGTTGTAGAAAAGAGACATAGAGGAAGTAGCCTCCCTGCCCCCATCACAAATTCACCCAGAGCCAGCAGGTTCTTAAAGTAGAAAATGCACAGGCTGAGAAATTTGATATTCTTGTCAGTCTCCACCTTGGGGGAATCTGGGTGAAAAAGATGCTGCCTTCTGGAGGTGGCCATGATATTAATCTAGCCGACTCATAACACCACCGTCTGGGTATTGCCAGGTACCAGGGACCTGGTGAATGGCGGACACATTTATAATTTCCTGCCATATTGGACATGAAGTGTCATGTACACAGCTGATGAGAATAGGTGAGCCCATGCTTTCAAAGGCGGGCACTGTCCCTTGTAGGCTTCTCCAGGTGGTGCTGGTTAGGAAGACTAGTTAGTTACCTGTAAATCCCCTGTCTCCTGACCCTCAACGCTCGGAAGGAAAGATAACTGCCAGCTGGGTTAAGATGGCACTCAGCCCTTCCCACACAGAGGTCTTAAAAGCAAGAAATTAGCAATACTCTGCCCTCAAAAGAATCTGGATATGGTAACTAACACACAAAAAAGAAGTTTTATTCTATGCCACCGTGAAAAGTTTTAATCTGTAGAATCTAGGGAGGGAAGGATCAGAAGCGAAGACTGAAATCTGTCTACAGCATGTTTAAGTGTTATTTGCAACAGAAGTGCCAAAGGCAATATTGTATTTTATTCATATACATCTGGTTTATTATGAAGCATATTTTTTTCCCCACTAACTCAGAGAAAGAAAAGAAGATATTGTCGTATTATTCCTGGCTTTTTCTTAACCATCCAAAGTAAAGACATGGCTGCAAAACCTTTAGAAGCAATTCAAGTATCTCTGTGGCTTTCATCAGATGTTCTCTGTACAAGGAAAAGAAAAAAAAATCGTTCTATCTTTTTATTTTTACTTTGCTTTAATCTTATTTGATGATGTCTCAACAGGCTGGGACATGCTTTCTTGGATGGCAATTTCACTGCACCATATGTGTCTCTCACAAGATAGCAGAGTGAGATGAATCTTAGCAGGAAGAGAACTAAACACATCGACAAAGAAAAGAAAAAATTTATTTACTTAACTCCCTGTTGCCTGCATACATTTTCCCCCCTTGTAATCTGACTCTCAGTACAGGAGTTTAGACTTAGTTTGTTATAAACAACTGTGTGAAATGCAGGCCCCCATTTATCGCTTTTTTCTGATCATCCGCCCTAGTTTTTCTGAAAACCTACATGCAGCGTTTCAGTGACCAGAGGATGAAGCAGGGTATGCAAAAAAGAGAAAGCTGGCTCCCCCCGGCCCCTAGAAGGAGGAAGAGCCCCTTCTCTGCTCTATACTCGGTGATGAGCCTGGGGTCTATACTGTCTTGCAGCCACGTGGGATCCTGTGTTGTGCCAGACACTCTGTCTCCATCTTCTCCTCAAGGTGGCATTGCAGGTGGCATTGCCATTAAGTCATCATGAGCTGATTCATATGGCTGGTCTTTACAGGATAGATTACAGTCTAAGTACTGCTGAATAGAGAGAAAAAGTTATTGCAAGAGCATCAGAGGTGACCGCTTGGTTTGGGCTGTATTGGGGAATGTATATCAGAATTCCATCCCTTCCTTCACAGGGACCAAGGGCTGTTTCATAGGGCAAGCCAAAGCCCTGGTCTGGACATTTTGCTCGCCTTTGGTTGGAGAGTGGGGTTGTTTTCTGTTATGCGTTCACATTATATCAGTTAAAGTTCCAACGACAGTGTTGAAACTCTGGAATATGTATGCTTTTATATTGTGTAACATTTTCTCAGACAATAGCCTAGTGACCTCATTGTGACCTCTAGTGACCAAGAGCACAGAGAATGAAGCTCGGTGATCTGTTTTAAAATGTGTTGAGATTTAGGGGCATCAGGTGGCTCAATTGGTTAAGAGTCCAACTTTGGCTCAGGTCATGATCTAAAGGCTTGTGAGTTCCAGCCCTGTGTCAGGCTCTCTGCTGACAGCTCAGAGCCTGGAGCCTGCTTCAGATTCTGGGTCTCCCTCTCTTTCTGCCCCTCCCCTGTGCGCTCTCTCGCTCTCTCTCCCTCTCTCAAGAATAAATAAACGTTAAAATAAAATAAAATGTGTTGCGATTTAGGTGAAATCTGAAACTTAAAAAAAATACAAATAAGCGATGCTTTTCAATAGTCAACTTAGAAAAAAGGAGCTATGAGACTCATTTTCCAGGTATCAATTTTAAAACGCTTGGAAGCATTATTTTATTGGGGTAAAGCACCCATGTTTGATTTTTCATGGGATCAGAGAATGGAATACACTGCCCTTGTCACCCTTTGGGTCAGATTCACAGGTGATCTGATTAGGGCAGTTAGCAGAGCGCAGTGACGTGTGACAGAGCCTGCTTCAGGCGTAAGGTCTCCCTGGAATCCTCAGGCTTATGGCCACATGGGGGTGAAGAGAATGAGACCTAGGTCATAAGGAAAGAGAGTCACATTCAGAATTAGCTGCCTTCAGGAATGCATGAAGACTGATAGGTGATTTCCCCAGCATCTTACAAGTAGAAATATCAGTCGTGAGGAGGAAAATTGGAGTTTGTTGTTTGTTTGTTTAATACGTTAAAAGGAATATAAATGTAGCATGACAAGCAGATATCTAATGTTCTTTTGCTACTGGACAAAATGCTTTGCTTCTCTCACTTGTACCAAGGTCCCCAGAGAACAGAGTTCAGGCAGAAATTCAGTGCTTCTGGTTCTCAGAAAAAATATCTCAGATTGTGGAGTTGTGCCGAACCCATCCTAATCTACCGATTTTTCAGTTAGAATTTTAATCGCAGGGATAAGATGAAAATGTAAGTGTGGCATTATGATGGTTTCTAATTGTTTCAAAAATCAGGCTGATTTTTTTTTTTAACTTAGTGGATTCCACGTCTTAGGGCTTTTCAGCTTCTGCCTCAGAAACTTACATTTGGGTCAGGATGCAAGGATTTCTGAATGAAATGGCTGAATGGTAGTAAGAATTTCATGACTCATTTTTAAACTAATGGCACGCTTATTAGGTGCTATGAGCACATAATGGGCATAACAGGTGTATATCGTGCGCTGTCTGAGCTTTGCATGTTGAAAGGAAGAACGTGGAGAAAATGATGGAAAGCAGGGTGGACGGAGAAGGTTACTGGCAATGATGTAATCTCCCTTTGGTATCTCGTCCCACTAAAAACTCAAGGTTGCCCCATTATAAATACCAGATCAATGCAATTTATTTCTTGAGTTAGGGCTCTAGTTAGAAGTCTTTTTGGATGAGATGAGTACAAGATGCATGACCATGTGCTCCCTATATCACGCTCTGTGTCTCTCAAACATGCACATGTGTGCACACACACACATACTTGGTCACAAACACATATCTGTGTTGGGATTATTCATATCCTCTCATCATAAAACTTGAAGATGGAATTGGCAAATATTGATAGGTGTGCGTATGTATGTATATACATACGTACACACACACACACACACACACACACTGTACACACGATATCAATTGTATATTGAAAGAGAATGAGTTACTATAACTCTTGTAAAAAGCATATCAAGATATAAAGCCCTTTTAAATCATCTGAAGTCTCCAAATCCTTATGTGGAAGCTTTGAGAACAGATACGATAAGGCAGAGTGTGGGTGTGTCTGTTAATTTATCCAGTTTCTCTGGACTAAAGCAGTACTGAAATCAATATGAAAATGAGATGTAACCTGCATGGTTCGATAAACTGACTCCTTTCAGAAGAAATCATTCTGAATTTTAGCAAGCTCTAAGGGTTCCAAACTGCACTAAGTAGGGGACAAAGCGTATGAACTCTGGAAAAGTCTCTCTCAGGTTTGGATAATGTGAAGTGGACAATGAAAGGCAGGCGTGTGGCTCTGCCTCCCTCACTCTTGGTTAAACATATCGCACAGCTGCTTCCTTATTTATCAGAACGGTAGTTAATAGTTCAGTAAATAGATTATCTTGCTAATTAGATTTCTACTTTTAAGACAAAACAGACGCATAATTTGGTCAAATTATTAGCTCATTTGTACTAACCTTTTTTTTTTTTTTTTTTGCTAATTGTGTAATACTCAATAGTGTTGTTTAAAGAAGAGAGGGTTGTTTCTGTTGGATTGAGTTTTCGATTGTGGGGGCCACTTAAAAATTCCCTCTCCTTTTCCCTTCTCATGCAGTATCAGTTAATTCTCAAGAGGAATCCAGACAAGGTGTTAAAACTAGGATAAAAGCATTGTAATACCAGAAAATCTGCTCTGTCAAACCAGAGGCCGCTTTGCTGGTGAGAAAGCCGAAAAAGTAAACAGTAGCGATCTCTCGCGTAACAGAAGATTTAGGTATAATTTGTTTAAATAGTAGCAATAATGATTATTAATTCACCCTTTGAATGTTAACAAAGACCTGGGTTTTGTTAGTTTGTGCTTTTGATTCATTTTCAAGCCAAGTTTGTTTTAGGCTAACGCTGCCATCCATGGGAAATGCAATTAGCTTTAGTGGGCCACGCCCCTGCCCCCCCAAAACACATTTGATGTTTGGAAATACAAAATAAAATAATTCCCTTCCAGGACACAGCCTTGCCTATGTTAGGATCACAATGGAGTGAATTTTTGTTGAATTCCTCTCTACTTCCCTGGGAAACAATAAGGAATTCTTTTTGTTCTTTGCCACAGAAGGTATAACAAATGGATTTCAAAATACCTGCACTGTATCAGCGGTGCTTAGAAGAAAGAGAAAAATCAAAGCAAGAAATAAAAATTACAAAATGGTAGAGCCTGACCACTTTATCCACAATTTGCGTCTGACCTCATTGTTGAAAAATTTTGTGAAGGATCACAGTGGCAAGTTTTTCTCCCTTTGACGCTGTGACATTAAAACTAGTTGTAGGTATATTTTGTCCTGTTTGGTGGAAAAGGGACAGAGTCCCTAGAGGACCTGACCACAGGGACCCCTTGCATTCTCTCAAAGGCGGCCCCGTACTGGGCCTGCCGTCAACACAGCCAGGCTCAAGAGCGGGGTCCAGCTTGTCCCGTCAAGTTTATCGTCCACTCCATCAAAGGGCCTAATGGTCAGCTGAGGGGGCTAAATGTGTCCCCCGTGACCTGACATTAACGGAGTGGACTGGTTTAAGTGTTACTGAGGGTGTCTCAGAATGATTTGGACGCCAATACCCGTTTCCCTCAATAAGCCATCATTTGGGTCATGACTCAATACAGCTTTGCACTGACACGGCCCAGCCCCGAAGTGCTCCTAGGGGACATGGCCTCACCTCTGAGACCAGCAGACAGCGGGGCTGATCAATGCCCTCTGACAACAAGTAAAACAATCACCTTTTCCCTCACCCCGCCACCTCTTTGCACCTCCCACCCCCTAGGCCATCTGACCAGCTTGAAAATGATAAAGATAAATTGTTTTATCTAAACATAGAGTCTGACACTGAGAAAAGACAGGAGGAGTGAAGAGAACCGCCCAGTTTGTCGAGACTCTTAGATTCCAGCTTTTTGCTTCTCATGTAATTTTGATGGGGAAAAAAAAATCAGTCTGTATATCAAGTGTAGAGCTCGACTGATCCAGAAAGGGAAAAAAAGGAAGAAAAAAAAAAAAAAAGAAGAAGCCCGCAGTTGTGGTGAATATTTCTCTTCAGATTTAAGCTGGCCTGTAAACATTAGCTTTGTAGGTGTTAAGGAGACACAGGGCATTTTCTGTGTTTGGACTGGGATTTTGACAAAACCATGTGCATAGGAAATAAATTTAAATTATAAGGTTCTTTAAAACGCTGAGTATTTTTCAAAAGGAAACCAACAACATAATACTGATGTGAGAAATCTTTAGAAAAGGCTTCAAATACTGTTAAAAAGAAGATTCCCTGCAGAGTTCTAAAATAACCATTTAAACCATTTTTACATTCCTATTTATTTGGATTTGAAACAAAACTAGATAGAAAAGGTACATATTTTCTTGCTATCCTGACTGTCATTTTCTTCATGACATAAAAAAATACAAACCCGTAATAATTCCCGAGTAGGGATTGTGATGGGTAGACAAATATACGTGAAAAATATTTTTAAAGAAAGACCTAATTAAAAATTATTTAAAATCAACATATGTGAAAATATTTTAAGTGTATTTGGAATACTCGAAACAAGTGGATTAAAATGTTTAAGAATTATGTTCCGTTTACTAATCATAATGTCATTTCTCATTTTGATTTTAATGTAATATTTCTTTGTAAAGTCATTTTCAAATAATTTCTTTAAGGCAGAAAAGGAGAAAACATTTCTATTAGATCCAGACTCGCATTCCTCATCTAAGAGTATGATTACTTCTGACTATTTGAAAAAGTATATCAAAAACTTTAATTTCAAGGCATCACCTTTTGAACAATTTCTAAAGGTCCCTTTTGCAATTTCTGAGAAGAAACTAAAATTCCATATTCAGTTTTGTTTTTTTTTTTTTTAAAACAAATATCTATTTTCATTTTTTGGCTGATGATCGCTGTCTCAACTCATATTTTTTCATTTGCTGAAGCGAACTGGAAATGTAAATAAATCAACGGGAAAAGCGTCCAATACTTTTATTTTTAATAGAGACTTATAATTTACTAGTGGTTTTTCTCATTTGATGTTTAATTTGTTTAAATAGCAGCTCAGAATCACATTTTATTTAAGTCATTATTTATATGTTATTTTTCCTTCTTGCCTTTATTAATTTTTTTCTATTTTGTTTCCACTTTCTAGCAGAGTGGAGTAAATATATTGTGTATACAAAGCTTCACTGGGTTATTTCAAAAATAGTTTATATTATTAGTTGCTTAAAGATGATGTTTAGAAAATGTACATATTTATGTGGGTTATTTATAACAAAAGAGTGAAGTACATTTTATTCTTTGTATACTAGCATTAACAACAGATTAATGTCTTCCTTTTGGGAAGGACAAATATTTATTATATAATTGCAGTGGGAAAAAAAAAAGCTAAACACCCAAAGTGTCAAAAGTCAAGCTTAACAAATTTAAAAGCAATGAAATGAAAACCCAGTTAAGCACAAAAGGTCTTTTTTGAATTTAGTGAAAAGCTGTTGCAAGAACTAAAGAAGACGAGATCTGTGCCTCCAGTATTCGGTTTATTAGGTCCAATGCTCGTCTTCAAAGGAATATCACAGCCGTGTGGCATTTAAGGATTTAGAGGAATTCTGAGAATTTAAGTGCTTTTTGCCAAAATGGATTCCGTGTGCACTTTAGCCATGAAAACTGATTTAGGACCTTTTACTCACTCTTTGTCCTCCAGCTATGTTTGTACAGTTAGATAACTGTCAAATTATCAGGCCGCAAAGGTAGAAATATCAAGCAGAGATGGACCTAAACAAAAATTATACATCTTAGCAAAAGAAAGATCACACTCCTCTGTTTACAGCAAGGAGCCCAGTGTAGGTGTGGTTACAGAGTTACAGAGCTGGCCACCGAAATAAGAGCCTGCAACTTTTCAGAGGCTACAGAAGCATCTGGGTATGTCTTTATTCTCTCAACCCTCAGTAAAGATGTTTGTAAATGGTTTTAAAGTGAAATTCATTGGGCATTGTCTGTGTTCAGGAGTTCCGAAGTAATTCAGCAAATTGGTATTGCACTTCAGATACAGGAGCTACAAGAATATAGCATGGGGTTGACCGTATGTGCCTGAGGGAAGCCAGGAGGGGGCCAGGACATGCCATCAGGGCAGCCTTGGTTAGTATCCACCCATGACACATCTCTTTCTTCATTCGGGTTTCAATAAGGCAGTTTAAACCTAGTGTTCAGATAAAAGGGCTCGAAGTCGACCTTGTATTATGAAAATCAAACCCTATTCACTGTCAAGATTTTCAGCAAGAGCTGTTTCTCCCCTTTTCCAATCCACCTTCTGCTCCCTCCTTCCGTCCATGGATAAAATCTGGTTCTAGGGTTAGGAAGGGAAGTGACAGGGACCTTGGGAGACCTCATTTTGAAATGAGGGTTTCTTGTCCCTGGAACTAAAGGAATAAACCCAAAGAAAGCCCACGTTTCAGGAGTAGAGGGGCTGAAAGGAAGCGAGTATGAACTTTGAACAAAAAGAATGAAGTAGGATTTAATTTAAACCAAAGTATTACCTTCCTTTTATTAGCTTTGATTGTATACAAGAAGTCGCACGGTTTTCATTTTTTTTTCTTCCTTTCCTTCATTCTTTCTATTTTTAATTTAAAGCCAATTTGGTAACATGGGGGCTTGTTCTGTAAATATAAAAATAGAATAGCACAATAGCCCATGTGCAGGAGGGGAGGAGATGGGGGCAGATACCCTAGCTATGAAGATCACTGAATTTCTTACACAAAGAACAAATCTCTCCAACCTACATTGTCATTAGGACAGAAAGATTTCTTTCTTTCTTTCTTTCTTTCTTTCTTTCTTTCTTTCTTTCTTTCTTTCTTTCTTTCTCATTTCAGTATAAGACAAGGACCCCTCTCAAAATGAGGTTCCTGCTTTGCAATGTTGGATATGTTGTTATTATAAAATGTGGTTATATTCTCTGCCTCTTACATTAACAATGGGGGCAGGGGTAGGGGGTGGGTCCGAGGGGCCTGAAATGACAGAATGAGGGACACACAATAGGATGGCCGTGACTCTGAACAAATAAATAAAACATGTGAATCACAGTCTCTGCTCTCTTTCCCTCCTCCCTCACCCCCCAACTGTGATTAAATTTGCTGTGGTCATTTCCCAAATGTCTGCCTGATAAAAGAAGAGGAAGAAGAAGAGGAAGAAGAAGCAGAAGCAGCAGCAGCAGAAGAAACAGAGAAGAAGCAGAGAAGAAGCAGAATCAGCAGCACCCAGAGCCTTCGCTTGCACTGTGACTTAAAGCCAGGGCCCTTCCTGGAGCTGCCAGTCTCTACTCCTGCCAGCCAATCCCACGAGCACAGACACACACGCTGTTTGCATTCACCAAAAATGCTCCACATCTGATTGCCGGCCCCCACGGCCCCCTAAAATGGAAAAAAAAAAAAAGCACAAACAAACAAAAACAAAAGAACAAACAACAACAAAAAAACCCCACAAACTACCGACCCTGTAACACAACTCTACCCCCTTAATAAACAGCTTCCCAAACTACCCCCAGCATCACACTGAAACCCTAGGCGCCCGGAGCTCAGTAATGGGATTTCTCCTACCCCTTCCTGCAACCACCAACGCAGCTTCCCAGCAACCTATTGAATGCACAGGGGGAGAAAAAGAATACATTTTAATAAATCGAGGGGAAAAAATGATTTTGGTCCTGTAGCCCTGTTCTTTAGTAATAGAAAAAGGTGAGGTTGTTGAGGGGGAGGTGGGGGGAATTTAATATTGCAAGAGATAATAGCAACTATGTTAATATCCGGAATTTTCAATGTACCATAAGTACATTTTGTTTTTCCTTTTAGCACGATTTATAATTAAAGATTTTAATCTGGCTTCACATTGAGTTAATAAGCCCTTTGATTGATTAGGATTCATAAAATTGCCATTTCCCGCTGATGCTTTGTGTTTCTGGGGATGTTCTTTTGAAAAGCTGGGTTAAGGTGAATAGGAAGCAGCCATTGTTTAGGCTGAGCTGTGCCAATTCTGGGAACTCGGAACTGCTTTATTCAGAGTTTGTCCCCTGCAATATCTTGTTGTTCAGCCAAATTAATGCAGATAGGATCTGCTGGGCTACAGTTTAGCCATTTTTAGAGGAAAACTTTTTTCATAATTATTATTTCAGCAGGTGTTCCATGCAATTTCTGCCTCTGTTTCCTGACCTGTTCTTTGCCTTAAAATAAAATAAACTAAAATAAAACCACAATGAAATAGCATCAGATTGATAAATAGAATGTTACAAACTGTTGCAAAGATAAAAGAGAGGAAGGCACAAACCAAATGAATATGAATGCAGCGAACCCAAGAAAACCGGGCTCCGATTTTTCTTTTAAAAATTCAACTTCAGAGGCTGTCTAACCAATAAATTATCCTCTTGCATTAATGGCCAATACTGCAATATGTGGGAAGTGTCCTCCTTCAGCTAAAGGGATGTCTTAGAAATGTAAACACAAATGAATAAATAGGAGCAAGGGGCCGAGGGAAGGAGGCGGCAGGCAGTGGGCTGATGCTGTTTATCAAGTTAAATAATACATCCTGCCACCCCTCCCTCTAAAACCAAACCAAAATTAAGAGCAAGATCAAGAAACAATGATAAATTCTCCAAAGAGAAAGAAAGAAAGAAAGAAGAAAAGGAAGAAAGAAAGAAGAAAAGAAAGAAAGAAAAGAAAGAAAGAAAGAAAGAAAGAAAGAAAGAAAGAAAGAAAGAAAAGAAAAGAAAATTATAAGAAAGAGCCAGTGATTTGAAATGTCCTGTCAAAGGGCTCCTTTTCTTCAGCTCATTGTATCCGGCGTGTCTATACGGGAGTGTGTACAAGAGAATTCTTTCTTTCCCCCCTTATTTTTAGCATGGGGGAAAAAAGTGACTCTCTTCAGCTTCCGAAGGGCCTCACTGTGGGGACTGAACCAGAGCAAATTCCCTTTGTGTTTCTTGCTCTGAGGGGACCTGCTATTGTTGACTGCGGGGCCTCTTGTAAGATCCAGGCAGGCTGGGGGCTGTGGGCAAAGCCTCTTCAGATAACACTCAACTTGTTTTGGAACTGATACTGCCTCTCCTCCCCTGTCACCCACCCCAGTTTACTGGACATGACCAGCATTTTCCGATCCTTTTATTATCATTCCGATGGTCTCCAAATGCAAACATTTTTAGGGCTCAGGGAGAAAAACTAGAAAACGAGAAGCCAGGTCCCCGGGCATGTCCAGCCAGGAGGAAGTACCCAGAAAACCTGCCGCCAGGAGGGCTGGGACGGGATGCTGTACTGGCTTCTCCCCCACACCTTTACCTGGGGCTCCTCCTGGCTCTGGTTCCTGATGTGAGAACCCCATCTCCCTGCCTGTGTTGCCCAGACCTCGTCCTGGCCGGTGCTTTCTCACTCTGTCCCCAACACACATCCTCATCAGCCCCCTGATCAGCGTGGTGGTCTGTCCCCCTCCCCTCCCTGGCCCCTTTTCCCTTGAGGTTTCTGTTTTTGCCATAAAATAGCAAACACCAGCACAAAGTAGAGACCGGCCAAACCCGCAGAGTGAAACGAGTTTGGGTTTCTAAACCGACAGCGATGCTGCTACCTACCCCCGGAGTCCTTGCTTTGCTGTCTCTGACCTCATGAATCCAGACCTGCAGGCCTGATTGGTGGGCTTTTAAACGTGACTAATGAAGAAAATTTACCCTCAGGGGGAGAGCCCCCTCCCTACAACCAAATAGAATGTGCCCTGATGCATTATATTTTTTGCAAGAAGGAAAGAAAAAGAAAGCAAGAAAACAAAGCCCAAAACACACATTTGTGGCAATGCAAAAATAAAATAAATTTAAAACAAATCCTTCCCACCCCCACCTTTTTTTTTTTTTTTTTTTCCCTATCCCAGGGCCTAGGCAATGACAGCAGAGAAGGAATAATTCCCGGTGCAGTGTCTTACATCAGTTAAAGGTACCTTTGAGTGAATGTCAGCTCCTTTCTACCTTAGTGCCAGTCGATCGATGCTTCATTAGGGCCGAATTGTCTTTTGCCCACGCAACCTTGAAAACAGTCCCTTTAATTACCTGTGAGGAAGTCAGGACCCTCCTTTCCCCCTGTATCTCTCTTTCTCCCTTCCCTCCTCCTTCTGGTTCTTCTCCCTCTCCCTCTCTCCCTCTCTCCCTCTCTCTCTCAGGCTCAGGGAAGTGGGAGTGGGTGGATGGGGGTCACTCACATTTATTCAGTCAGTCTGAGTACATCACTCCTTGATAGAGAAGCTGGGAGGAGAAGAGAAGGTGGGGGCAGGGGGGAGAAATAGAAAAGAAAGAAATATTGGACCCCGAGGTGAGAGGGCAGGGTTCAAGTCCAGACTACAGATCTGTTGAAGAGGTTTCAGCCAGGCAGGCCTCCACTTGACTTTCTCAGCAGCCAGCTTTATGGATTCTCAGCTGCTCCCTTCACACCACAGCTCCTTACATCTCCCTGCTGCTAATTACCGAGGGTTTCTAAATAACGTAGGGACCCCAAAGGATCCTGAGTGGCCTCTATCCAGGTCACAAGGTAAAGGGGAAACTGTTGGCTAAATATTTCAGAGAAACTGGAGAGAGATACACAGGGAGCAGCACAGCTCAATTTAATCCCTCCCATCAAAACTGAAGGCATTCCAAATAATTGTAGGCCTGGCAAGTTGAGCACTGGAAGAAAGTGCATAAATAATCGTATTTGTTATGCACTATTAAAAATTCAGAAAGATTTTAAATTCAAGTGATAATCTGGTCATCCTGAGGGATAGGCTTGTATTTAATAGCCAGGTATTTTTACCTATTCAATTATGATGAGAAATATTCTAATGAAGTCATAAACCTCAGCAGAGAATGTTAATCACCTGTGCGTGCTCTGTTAGTGCCGTGTTGAAAAACATACCTGCCCAAGCTCAGCTTCCCCCAACGCGGTAATTCAGTATCGTATTTGGAACCCTTCTTCCCTCCAGAGAGAGGTCCCCAGGCACCTGGAAATAGATGGCTAAAAACTACAAAGCTCATCTGATCTTCTCTCCAGTGGCCATATTTTTATCCAAGCAAGGGGGCAGGGGTTAAGAATGTATTTCCCCCCAAATTTACACAACAGAATGAAGTTACATTGCTCCAGCCCCTTCTTGACCACCCCCTGCCAATCCTCCCCACACATGCAAGCCTACAAATTTTGCAGGCTTAGGGGTCCCAGATAAAATACTGGATGCCGACTCAATTTGAATTTCGGATAAACAACTTAAAATTTTTAGTATAAGTATGTCTCAGCTCTTGTGTGAGGCATACTTATCCTAAAAAAATTCATTGTTGATCTGAAATTCACACTGAACTGGGCATCTTGTTTGTTTGTTTTGTTTTACGTGCGGAGCCTGGCAACCCAATGCAGATTCCTTTTAAATCTAGGTATTTCCTGCAAGCAAACGAGGGGTGGTAGGGATTGCAAGTCACTTAAAATAAACATAATCATAAAAGGATTTATTCAAACATTTCCAGGTCTAGCTCGTGACAGTGAAACATGAGATGTTATACTGTGTCTGTACATGGTGCACGTGCCCTCTCGGTCCATAGCTGTTTCGTTCCGTCTCGACACAGAAACTCTACCCGTTGAAGAGGTTACAGCAGGCAGGTTCCTGCCCATTCACATCAATTGTATGAAAAATTGAGAACCCTGGATTAAAAAATCTCCAACCTGAGCTGTTGATACATGCTTGGGCCGTGCCATCTTCATGATATCACGGTCCTCGTGTGTCAGCCCACTACCGCACGGACCACACCTGAGGTGTGCACACAGGCCCCCCACGGTCCCTGCACAGGCTCACAACTTCTTGTCCCGCAACGGACAGTGGCAGCCTTGACATGCCCTCGATCTGGTCCCTGGAAAGCGGGCAGAGAGAAGGGGACAATGTGTCGTCTGTCCGTGCTCAGCCCTTTACCTCATTCAGTGACCTGTGATATCACCACAGAAGCTCTGCTAACCCCCAAGCAGGAGTCCGGGAGAGCAGGAGTCTGGAGCTGGGAGGGGAGGCAGAGGGAGGAAGGGGAAATACATTTCTGCACATGCATTGTCAGCTGGGCCAAGCAGTCTTTGTGGTTGGAGTGTCGTGTGGAAGGCGAAGGGAGAATGGCAGGACCCAGGCCTCAGGCACAGGCTGCAGGGTCTTCGTGCGTGCTCTCAGCTGGGAGGTCAGAGAGCGTTTGCATAGCCTTTACTTCGTCTGCCAAATACATAGAAGAATTAGATTTCTGTTTAAGTGTTTCTGTCCACATGTTTTTAGTACTTTGTATGGGGGTGGGAGGAGGCATGTCAAATCTCACGTAAGTTTGCCAGGTCCAGTTTAAGCGTTCATAAAGCCGAGAATATTCAGGATGCAGGTGAGTGGGGAGAGAGAGAGGGTCAGGCTGATCTGATGCCTTTGGATCACTCCTGCCGGGTGGGCAGGGGGCAGTGCTGTCATTTCTGGGAGAGCAGAGGAAATGTGGTCTTTGACACTGCCATAGTCTCTTCTGAAAGAGTCTCTTGTTTGCCTGGATCCCAAATCCCCTGTATTTATGAAGCATCGGCACAGCAGTGCATGTCCATGCCTTCCTGTGTGTGCGGGCTCAGTCCTGCTCGCATTGGTGTCCACAGAGACCTCAGGCAGTGAGCACACCGATGGTTGATTCTGCCGACCTGCAAATATGGTACTCCTGGTCTTGGTTGTAATCAAGGTGTATTTGCAGTCCAGTATGGTATTTGATCTAGAAAACAGTGAAGGTGATGTTTCGGTAAGGTGGTTTTTGGAATGATACTGTTTTGTTTAAAAAAAAATTTTTTTTAACGTTTATTTATTTTTGAGACAGAGACAGAGCATGAATGGGGGAGGGTCAGAGAAAGGGAGGCACAGAATCTGAAACAGGCTCCAGGCTCTGAGCTGTCAGCACAGAGCCCGACGCGGGGCTCGAACTCACGGACCGCGAGATCATGACCTGAGCCGAAGTTGGCTGCTTAACCGACTGAGCCACCCAGGCGTCCCATGTTTTGTTTTGTTTTTAATTTTTTATGTTTTTATTTATTTTTGAGAGACAGAGACAGAACACAAGTGGGGGAGGTGCAGAGAGAGAGAGGGAGACAGAATCTGAAGCATGCTCCAGGCTAGTACAGAGCTCAATGCGGGGCTTGCACTCAAGAACCACAAGATCACGACCTGAGTCGAAGTCAAACACTTAACTGACTGAGGCACCCAGGCACCCTGGAATGATACTGTTTCTTAAGCGGGGAAAACAGTGCATGGTTAATACGTAAAAAGTAAAAAAAAAAAAAAAAAATGTATAGGTGTCTTCTTAAGAATCAGGGAATAGAATTTTCTCCAGAGGAAAATATAACTATTCCGTCTTTTTCCTCTTTGGCTGATGGTGAAATGGGGTATCATTTTCTGATAGGGTAGGAAGGTAGGTTATATGGACTATCCTCTAGAAATTTTTGGTGAGACCAAAAAGTAGGATTTGAAATCTTTGGGGTCCTGAAGGAAAAAAGGGTTGGTCATCTCCCTTATGGAGCTTCTTATCAAGAGAGAAGATACGTTTTCCCGAAGGTAGATTATAAAAGTGACTATATTAAAAAAAAAAAAAAGTGCAACCTGCCAAACATATATGATCTGCTTCCTTGTCACTCATCTAGGAGTTGCACTAGCCCAGTGGCTTTGGAAGCAGTTATATCTGAGGGCCCTTGAAGCCTTTGTCCCCTTAGGCCCATCTCACAAGGAAGCCAGAGACGTGTCACACCACAGAAAAATTTTGTCTACGTGCAACGTGTCTACATTCCAAATTATGACAATGAGCTCCAAAACCCTTACTCTAACGTGAGTCACTGGAATATGTAGCTTGTGGCTGCAGAGGCAGAGCCGATGAACATCTGTAATGTTTGGAATGTAGACTTGTGCCCTTGTGGCATGGATAGCCACCACCAATTCTGAGCTCTTCTATTTGTGTAGGTGAACGTGCAGAGAAAAACAGTATCTGTATATACAGGGCGTCAAAAAGCAATTTCTTGCTGCAGTGAGTTTAATGTATTCAGTAACCTTCTGTTTATTTGGGTATTATTTGCTGAAGACACTTGGAAAGCTTTGGCATAAGAGTATAGGAAAACCCAGACCTAGCGTTGATCCAGAGCTCCTGTCTTCACACACCAATGGCCCGGACCCGCATGGGCAGACGGCAGAAGAGCCGTCTCTCTTTACTGCACAGCATCAAATAAGGTCAGTGATGCTGCTTTGGCTCCTTCTTCTTTCATTGTCCATGTTATTGAGGAAACCCATAAAAGTTCCCTCTTTTGATATCTTGACCCACGGTGTTGCTCGCATGCTGCTTTGTGGTTTAGAGATTTAAAGAAACAGAGAGGGAAAAAGAGTGAGGGAGAGAGTTTGCCTTAGGTGATAAACAGCAGTGTAAGGCCAGAGGCCTTACAAAAAAAAAAAAAAAAAAAAAAAAAGAAAAGAAAAAAAAATAAAGGAAGAAGAAAAGCAGCCATAGCAACAAGGGAGTTTGGAAACGTTCAAGGGTTCGGGGCTTGTCGGAAGAGGTGGGGGCGCGTAAGCGAGGGTGTAAAATCAGCTCCACCCGGTGACAATAAAAATACGATTCCAGGCGTTCACCAACTCATTTACACCATCGCTTGAATGCGAGCATATGACATACGTGTCTACGGGGCCAAATGGTCATGTAAAAAACACGAGCAAAGCCACAGGTATGCTTGTTCAACTCTCCCAGTTTTCCAAGACAAAAAAAACCCTGTTTGATGACATAGGTTATTGGTTTCTGTTTTTAGTAGAAATTGACATTAGATGCTGGCCTTCCTCCCCCAACCCCCACCCCAACAATTTTCCCTACAGGTCACACTTTCTCAGGCAGACCTCTCTGCCTATGCCCTCTGCATCCTGTGTTACCAGTGGTGTTTCTTCAAGGAAGATGTCTTGGTGATTTTGGATTCTACGCATGTCACTGGTTTATTGAGATGACCACTTTCCATTCTTTGTGGCTCACATGGCATGTCTGTCCGAGGCAACAGATGTGCTTATTGAGAAAATGGCAGAAGGAGGTGCTGTTGTTGAAATTTTGTCTGACGACCAGCAGGGCAGAGCTACCTGTTTATTTTTTCGGACTGCTTCCATGCGGGGTGTCAGGTGATTCTGAATGGCCACATCTCCACTGTGTTAACAGATGGGTGTGTGCCAGGGAGTGAGGAATTAGGCGCTGTGTCCGGAACAGGACCAGTGGCCTAGGAGATGGTGACATTTGTATATTTCGTCTACTGTCTGGACATCTCCTCTGACGCTTGCTTTGATAAGAGGTAGGATTGTTTCCTTGGAAAGAAAAGACAATTTCTGTGACTTTATTCAGAGAGATGTGATTTTAGAAATAAATACTGAGATTTTTATTTCTGGAATGCGGTCAGTACGCACTTATTGTTGGTGCACTTTCAGAGCTGGAGTTTGAATTTACTAGTACTGAAGTACAGGGTGATTTTTTCTGTTTTGTTTTTTTTTAATTTTTTTTTAACATTTATTCATTTTTGAGAGTGAGAGAGACAGAGCATGAGCGGGGGAGGGGCAGAGAGAGAGGGAGACACAGAATCTGAAGCAGGTTCCAGGCTCCGAGCTGTCAGCACAGGGCCCGATGCGGGACTCGAACTCACAGACTGTGAGATCGTGACCTGAGCCGAAGTCAGACGCTCAACTGACTGAGCCACCCAGGCGCCCCTCTGTTTTTTGTGTTTTTTTGAATAGACTTTTTATTAAATTTTATTCCAGTACTCCTTGGTGAAATTAAGAAAAAAAAAAAAAACAACCTTTGTAGCAGAAGAAACAGGAGAGGGCATAAGATGAGAAACTTGAGACAATGGCACGAAGCCTTTTTCATTTTTTAGTTTAGTCTGGTGAGTGAAAAAATTAATAAAACAATGATACAACAGTCGTTGATGTGATAGGTACATATGTTAGGTGATAATGTGCTACTCACATTCACCACTCAGAATGTTCTCTTGTGATCACCTGGTTGGTCCACCTCTTTAATTCTCACAATTTACTCAGACCAAAGGAGGGGGGAAAAAACAACAGAGTATAGTAATGACTAGTCAGTATTATTCCAAAAAACTTGGAAGGCTGTGAGTCCATATATGAAGGATTAAGGCAGGGAGAAAAGTTTCTTTAAACAATGTCCTTTTCCATACTGCATCAGTAAGTACCAAACTCTTTGTGCAGATTTAGTATATTACTCTGTGGCTTGAAAGTCCATAAGATTTCAATAAAGCCATGAGCCTAACTGATCAGCTTTGCTCTCTTTACCGAATGTCAGCTTTTCCTGGTAGTGTGTAAAAGAAGGCAGATTTATGCACTGGCATCATTTCATGGTGTTCCTGAAGAGTGGCTGAGCTCCTCCAGGTCTGCTGAAGGGCTTAGAATGACTGGTCTCAAGGCCTTCAGACATTGCTGTTCCAGTAAGCACAGTTATGACCTTTCTATTTATAGGTCTCAGAGGCTACCCCCTTAAGTCATTAAGGAATAACTTCAGAGCTGGGATCAAAACACAGGAAAACACTCCCGAGCTTTCTTCCCTTAGGGCTGAAAGTAGTGTTGGTGATGCTGAACTTTGAACCATCAGCTGTTGAAGTTTTGAAGATAAACATCAGCCAGAAACATCATGTCTACTCAGGGCTTAGATACCTCACATTGAGTGAATTAATTCAGTTGGTCATAACTGAGTCAGGTCTCTTATTTGCCCAGCATGTGATGAGATAGAGAACTTACTGCTGGTATGTTTTTGATGCTCAGGTCAGATAAACACTCAGGCAAATTAACATGAACTTGAAATGTAGGATTGGCCAATGCTCACCGCACCAGTTTCTTTCTTTTTGAAACACAGAATGTCGTTGAATTCACCTCTGCAAATACATCTTCCCAAATAATAAAACACAGATGCCTTAGTTACATGTGTGCCTGCCATGTATTGCTTTCGTCTGAATAACAGCAGATTGGGTCTTCCCATCATGGAGACTCAAAGTGGACAAAACAGAGACTCAAATCCTGACAAATCCAGAATCTTGATTAGAAGAAAACGCTTGGGATGGTGGCCTAACTAGAGTGGTGTTCTTCCTGGTAGATCCTGGATACCAGTTCACGTGGCACACTCAGTGGCATTTCTGAATAGTTTATTTATTCTAAGACACGTTAAAATAAAATTAACACGCTCAATTCACAATTTTATAGATGCTTGGGTTTAGGCTGCAATTCAGTGAAGTCGCACTTTATGCAGAGTGAATGAATTGTGTTTCTTTTCTGTGGTACATTGACTTTGATGATGCACTGTTACGACAAGAATTATAGAAGTGGTACAAGAATATCAGAAGTTGGCAAATGAAGACCTTTTGGGTAATACTGGCCACTATAAATTGAGGCTGCAGCTTCCCCAATTCTTTAAAAATTTTTTTAATGTTTATTTATTTTTGAGAGAGAAACAGACAGAGTGTGAGCAGGGGAGGGGCAGGGAGAGAGGGAGACACAGAATCCAAAGCAGGCTCCAGGCGCTGACCTGTCAGCACAGAGCCGGATGCGGGCTTAAACCCACAAATTGTGAGATCATGACTTAAGCTGGAGTCAGACGCTTAACTGACTGAGCCACCTAGGCGCCCCATGCAGCTCCCGAAATTTTTATCTCCAAGAACCCATTTCATTTTTTTCTCCTGGTGTAAACCTCATTTTTGAAATATCTTTTTCGGGGCGCCTGGGTGGCGCAGTCGTTAAGCGTCCGACTTCAGCCAGGTCACGATCTCGCGGTCCGTGAGTTCGAGCCCCGCGTCAGGCTCTGGGCTGATGGCTCGGAGCCTGGAGCCTGTTTCCGATTCTGTGTCTCCCTCTCTCTCTGCCCCTCCCCGTTCATGCTCTGTCTCTCTCTGTCCCAAAAATAAATAAACGTTCAAAAAAAGAAAATTAAAAAAAAAAAAAGAAATATCTTTGTCACCTTTAACAAATACACTCAATTTGCAGTCATTCATTTTTCTGTTTAAAGATACCTATACCTGGGGCGCCTGGGTGGCTCAGTCGATTGGGTGTCCAACTCTTGATGTTGGCTCAGATCATGATCCAGGAGTCATGGGATCAGGGCCTGCATTGGCTCTGTGTGCTAAGCATAGAGCCTGCTTGAGATTCTCTCTCTCTCCCTCTGCCTCCCCCTCTAAAATAAAAGAAAATGTTTGAAAAATAAGATATCTATACCCAATAATCATAAAGCAGTCACTCTTACTGTTTACATTGGTATAACTCCAGCCAACCCCAATTAATAAGCTTAACTTGTCCTTAGGACTGTTGTCAGCAAACATCAAGCCACTTGAAGCTTGACCAATGACAAGGAATTTATTTTAGATACAGACAGACATCTCATGGAACCCAAACGCCAACATCAGGAACAGCTGGATCCAGGAATTGGAAGGTGACTAATGCCCTACCAAAATTTTTCTTTTGGTCTTCTAACCCCACTTCTCTTTGCAGATCTTTAATTCTCTCTTAGCATACTACCTTTTCCTGCTACCCTGTCCTCATGAGATATGGAAGATGGCTGTCTGTGGTTCCCAAGTTATATTCCAGCGATGTGAAGGACTGGCTCTCTCGGCTCTTATTCACTGTCTCTAGGAAAGGGACCCTGATTGGCCCTGCTTGGGTCAGATGTCTGCTCTAATCATTGTTGTACTGATGCTTGCTCATACTAGCTCCTGGGAGCCAGTGGTTGAGTTTTCAGGAATTTGGGTGAGCCGGTTGTTAAATTCAATTATTACTGAAAAGTAAATTACTTAAACTTCTGATTAAATGAATTAAATTTTAATGCAATAATTCCTTAAAACAAATTACTTCTTAGTCACTTTTCTTCATTTTACTACTTATTCTCTTGAAGTCCTTGTATGTATATTGTGTCCGTATGGTAGAACTCCTGAATAGTGGTGCCCCACTGTACATCTCTTCTCAACGCTCTATTTAGTGATATAATGTTGGAAGCTTGAAACAGCCATGGTGGGAAAATTTACACTATAGAAATTGGTGAACACTCACACATCAGAGTGGTGGCAGTGCTGTTTCCTGGAGATCTGGTTGTTAAACATTTATCAGCACATCACTCAGCCTAGTCTGCTCCAGTCCAGGTGGCTATTGGCCCTAGAGGTCCCTTTCCCTGTAGAAAGAATGGTGACAACATCCCACCCTTGAATGGGTCAGGGGGACAGGACCATTAGGAGAATCACTATAAGCTGGACTCTACCGACCAAAATCTCAGGATTTCGCTTTTACACATTACAGATACATTGAGTATCCTGGTGCATGTTCATTTGTTTCTATATTTTATGCTAAAAAATACCCCGAGAAAGACTCAGATACCTTTATTATCTGGTAACTGGGATGACAGTAATGATGACGATAGCTCACATTTTTGAGCTCTTTTAAGACTTTTTATACACATGATCTTGTATTATCCTCATAACATTTGTCATTCAAACTGAATTCATTTTAATTCAACAAATATTTATCAAGCACCTGAAATATACCAGGTTCTTTTCTATACATATAGGATGATGTTAGTGAGCAAAACAGACAGAGATCCCTGGTGTTTTCATTCTATCTGGGGAGGGGGGAGACAGACCTATAATACCCATAGTAAAGTTACACATTATAGAGTTCATTGGAAGGTAATATATGCAGTGGCATAAACCCAAGATAGAGCATTGTAAGGTGAACTGAGATGTCTGGGGATGGGGATGGCCTGCAATTTTAAGTGAGGTGTTCAGAGTAGAACTCACTGAAAAGATGTTTAAGCAAAGACTTGAAGGAGATGAGAGAGTTGTTTCTTTGGGTATTAGAGGGAAGGCTGTTCTAGACAGAAGGAACTGCAGGTGGCATGGCCCTAAGGTAGAAGCATGTCTGGTGTGTCGAAGAAACATTAAGGAGACCATTTGTGGCTACAGCCTGAGGAGCAAGAGGGATATTAACAGTTAGTCAAAGAGGTAAGTAGGTGGGGGTATAGATAACCTGGTAAGACCTTGGAAGAACTTTGACTTTGACCTTGAATAGAAGGGGTAGCCATTAGAGGGTCTTGACCTCATCCAAGTTTCAAAAGGACCACTCTGGCTTCTGGGTTCAAAACAGAGGGCAAAGGTCGAAAGCCTACTGTTGGAATCAAGTGAGTGATGGCATTAGCTCTGACCGGGACAGCAACCACGACTGTAATGAGAAGTGGTTGGGAATCAGAATCTGGGCACATTTTAAAGGTAGGGCTGAGAAGATGTCCTGATGATTCAGAGGAGGGCTATAAGAGAGAATTCAAGGATGACTCCAGTGCTTTTGTCTTAGCTTAAACAATTGAGAGGTTGAAGTTGACATCACCTCAGGTAGCTAAGGCTGAGGGATGGGTAGATTTAGGGGAGAAAAATAGTTTAGCTGAGTTGATTTCCAGATGGCTACTTAAAATCCGTGTGAGGGACACCTGAGTGACTCAGTTGGTTAAGTGTCTGACTCTTGATTTTGACTCAGGTCATGATCTCACGGTTCATGAGATCGAGACCCATGTCAGGCTCTGTGCTGGGCATGGAGCCTGCTTGGAATTCTCTCTCTCCCCCTCTCCCCCTTCCCCTCTCATGCTGTCTCTCTCCCTGTCTCTCTCTCTCTCTCTCTCTCTCTCTCTCTCTCTCACACACACACACACACACACACACACACACACAATTCTGTGAAGATGTCCATTGGATAGTGAAATTTGGATTTTACAAGGGAAGTCTGAGCCAAAGATGTAAATTCCAAAATCCTTGGAACATAGATGGTATCTAAAGCCATGGAACTTGCTGTGATCACCCAGTCAATGAGGATAATGAAGAAAGAGAAAAAACTTGATGCAGGAGAGGAAAGGGAAACTAGCTAGAGTTAGTCTGCAGTTGGCAGGAGGGGTAGGATCTAGTGTAAAGTGAAGGGATTTCGATAAGAGTGTGAGGAGTTTATGTGTGGTAATAAGATGGCACAAAATGAAAGTGCAGTTGCTAGCTGGTAGGTGAATGTGGTAGTTAGGAGTCTTTGGAAATTTACTTCTCATTGCTTCAGTTTTCTCAGTAAAGTAGGGAGCATAGTCCTCAGCTAAGAGTGAGGATGAGGAAGAAGGCAATGATGGTTTGAGATGAATGGAGAAGATATCATAGTCATCCTTGAAGAATGAAATGGTGGGGCGCGAGGGTGACTCAGTTGGTTAAGCTTCCAACTTCAGCTCAGGTCATGATCTCACAGTTCATGGGTTTGAGCCCCTCATTGGGCTCAGTGCTGACAGCTCAGAGCCTGGAGCCTGCTCTGGATTCTGTGTCTCCCTCTTTCTGCCCCTCCCCCACTGGCACTTTCTCTCTCTCTCAAAAATAAATAAACATTAAAAAAAATTTTTTTTAAAGAATGAAATGGTAAATGAACTATATAAATACAATGTGATCTTTGGGCAGCATAAAAGGTCCTCTTGAAATTGACAGTCATGTTAATGGGTACAATGAGTATTTTTCCATTAGACTGCGGAAATCTGGGCTCACAGAGGTTAAGTTACTTGCGTAAGCTTATACACCTAGTAAGCGGCAGAGTTAGGATCTGAGTTCAGGCAATCTGGCTCCAGAATCCTCCCTCTTAAGCACCACACGATATGCATTAGAATTAACTAATAAACAACTATGATTCTGCTTCTTATAATGACTACTAAAATAACAGCATTTTATCTTTAGAATATAAAAAAAAGGCATAATTCAGATCTGTCGAAGGTAATAGCCTTAATTAAAAAGACAAAATTAGCCTTATGTAAAAATTCTCAGATAAGAAAAGCAGGCAGGTAATTTCTGGATTAGAATCTTTTGAGGGGAAAGTTGTTATTAAAAGGTTTTCAAAAGCATTTAAAATAGTAGGAGAAGCCGATCTGGAAGGTAAGGAGAAACCTATCTAAACACATTGGGCAGTGGGGATCTGTTAAACAAATCTAGAAGGCAGAGAAGGATGGCCAGGGCCATGTCAGGCCCGGGTCCCAACCATTTATATGTGAAACAAAGATTCCCATCAGGACAAGATATCCTGAGTCTTTTAAAAGCCACACATTTGATAAGTGTCCTATCAAATAATGATGGTTTGGAAGAAACAGCTATTTGGCATATTTGACCAAAAATAATTATAATTCATCCCTCCCGTTAATCAGCAGCTTTACCCTCCTAAGTTGTTGGCGTGTTAGCATGCGTCCCATGCAGAACTATCCCAGTTGGCAACTCATGGTTGAGCCTTCACCAAGGGACAGATTTGAATTCAGATGCACATGTGACTGTCAAGCATTTTCTGTGCCAGACACTGGGGTTATGAAGGTGAATAAAACACAGACTTGACCTCACAAAGATCAAAATATAGAAACAACACCGAGAAGGGGCACCAGGGTGGCTCAGTTGGTTGAGCATTCGACTCTCGATTTCGGTTCAAGTCATGATCTCACGGTTCGTGGGTTTGAGCCCCACATCAGGCTCCACGCTGACAGTGTGAAGCCTGTTGGGTATTCTCTCTCTTTCCTTCTCTCTCTGCCCCTCCCTCTCTTAACAATAAATACGCTTAAAAAAAATAACACAGATAAGTGAAGAAACAATCATTGTGCCGTGTGAAAAGTACATGGACAGTAAAATACATAAAAGATGGCACTTTGGAAGCCATAATGAGCTTATCTTAATGCAAACTTCCAGAAAAATATAGGAATGTTGACAGTTCTAAATTGTAATTTAGAACTTTCCCCTTCAGAGAGGGTTCTGTGCGCCATTAGCCCTGGCGTCATTTTAGGTAGTTTTGTATGCATGTTACAGTCTGAGAAGGTGTGTCCTAACCTTTGGATAAGGGAAGCAGATTTCTGGCCATGGGAGTGAGTCTCTGGAAGTCCCACTCACACGACAGTGCTTAGGGAGCATGATTAACTGGGGACACGTGGGACCTGTTCCATGGCTGCTAAGAATTCCCTCAGGGGGCGGAATCTTGGAGATGAGGGGAATTGTTTTCTAAGAAGTTTCTGTTGCCCAGTCACGGCATGTCCTCACATAGCCTGAGATCGCCTAATTAAGCCACCAAGAAGCAGGTGCATCAATTGTGATGTCACAGCAATGAGCACAAATGGCACAATTATTTCCAGCACTTGAAATCCGAATTTTAGAGTATGAAAATTATTTCCCACTAAGTTACTATCTAGGTGCAGGAGTACAGTTACATTGCCATTGACTTCCTCAGAAGTGTGCCTCTTTCTCAGATTTCACTACAGATTCCGATGAGTGCTTTCTCATCTGTCACCAGGAAACTGGGCAGAGGCCAGAGAGAAGGTCTGTCAGGCCTGACAGCTGACCTCAGCAGGCTTGGAGAAGGAGGGCCAGGCGGAGCCTTTTCTGTCTCCCAGGGATACCACTGCTGGGGGCTGCTAGCCACCTCCCCTGCCCCCCAACCAGTGTGGGTGGGTGCCATGCTGTTTCTCTCAGTGGGACGCTGGTTGAACACATCACAGAATGAAAGCTGCTGAATTGGCTTCTCTCGAAGAGCCAGAATATTTTTTATTAATCCTGTTTCTTGGCATCAAACTGCCTGATTCTTCTCCTTTCCCATATAGGCTTTCTTTATGAGCTTACCTGAAATTAATAGTAACTCTTTTGACCAGAGTAGTTTTTCTTTCAGCAGCCACTCTGTCCAGTGGGCAAAATCATCATCTACATATACGAGGGTCTAAACGGCAGAATGAAATACAGAACCTACCCACGTCTGGATAATTCAGATCCCTGATATATTTTACCATATTTTCAAAGTAGAGGAAAAGCTCTACTCATCCCCCAGGCTCATCATATGTATTGTTTTCATACAATGCATTTATACTGTGTGACCTCTTCCTTGGTATGCTCATATTTTATTCTGTGCCGTCCTCAAGGAAACCCTAGCTTATTAATTGTTAAACACGTTAAGGAACTGGGGATTCATTATGTGCTGTTCTCAATTCAGAAGGGCTGGACAGCCAGATGCCCATCCTATATCCAGGAGGTTGATGCTCAGTAATGTATCATTATAATGTAGCTGGTGTAATGATGCTGGGGTCCTGGGTGTGATTCCCAGGGTGCCAGTTAGCATGGTGCTCTGGCTGCAGACTGTAACTCTATTCTGGTGCTACACTTCAGGTGTGTGGTGTTGGTCAAAAGGAGACTGGACAAGGGGCTATGACTGACACACCAAGAATACTTCAGGAATAAGAACTCACAGCATATATCTTAGTGCTAGTGTGTGTGTTGATTCCTTCTTTGGGCCACTCACAGCCAGAGCTGAATTCTACCCACTGCATCTGGATTGCTTCCCCACTTACCCATGCTCATGAGACTTGTCACTTTGGATTCCTGCAGTTCCTGTCCACATATTGTCTTCTCTGCTAGCTTGTAAACTCCTTGAAGACATAAATCGTATTGAATACATTTTTCTACCTCCTATAGTGCTCTTGAGTGCTCCATATTTGTTGAAAGGATGATTAGAAGGATGGATGGTTGGAAAAATGGATGAATGAATAAGTGTGCAGGTTGTCTTTGCAAATTTGTTGGCTAGGACCTCTATAGGTACCCATCAAGGACAGATAACCCAGGGATGTAAAATATGGTGTTATAATCATGTCTGATAACAATGCTACACCTTCCACAAACTGATTAATTTGATAAGTACTGTACATCAGTTATTCATAAGATGCTGATGATGCATAGAATTTCCCCTCCCACCATCAGAACCACATCTTCATAGATATTTAATTCATTCTAAAGCCTCTCCAGGAGACGGTTCCCATTTTAAAGACAAGGAAACAAAAGCACAGAGCAATTGACTTGATCTTCATAAGATCATATAGTACATAGTAGGATTAATGGCATTAGTGTATTAGTTACTTATTGCTACATAACTAATTACCCCAGAATTTAGCAGCTTAAAACAACAAATGTTGGTTTTCTCAGTTTCCCTCGGTCAGGAATTTGGGCACAGTTTAGCTAGATGCCTCTGACCCTAAGTGTGTCCATAAAGCTGCAGTTAGAGGTCATCTGGTGCTGCTGTCTTTCCACTGGAAAGGATCCAGTCCAAGCCATTCACATGGCTGTTGACAGGTCTCAGCTTCTCTCTGGTGGTTGGCTGCAGTTATCAATTCCCAGACTTGGGCTGCATAGGGCAGCTTATCTAGGCCAGTTTATTTCTTCTGGACCAAAGGCCCCAGAAGAGTGAGAGTGAGAGTGAGAGAGAGACAGAGACAGAGACAGCAACCCAGAAGTCGTGGTCTTTTTGTAACCTAACCTTGAAAGTGACACCCCATTACCATTGGTAGAAATAATTTGCTGGGTCCCACCCACCCTCAAGGGGAGGGGATGACACAGGGCTGGAGTACCAGGGCATGAGGATCCTTGAGGCCATCTCCAACACTGTGGATCACAGTGAGCCCCAAGAATCACAGAAGGACCATCTTCAAGCTGCTTCTTGCCCGTCTGTACATACAGTGTTGGTCAGAAGGTGGTGCCAAATAGAAGATCACAGAAGCCGCCTGAACCAAAAGTAAAATCTCTTCTCCATTTTGACAGAATGCAAAGCTAGATGTGGCTTCTTGCTGGAAAGTTCTACTGACTCCTCACATCCTGAGTGGCACCTAAGCCTCTTACCTCACTGCCCGAGCTTTCTCTGATAGCTGGTGATGAATTTCTGGGAAATTCAAACAGATGTATAGCTTCACTCCATACCCACAGCGTATGCCTCTAGCTGGGACCCTGTGAGGTGGCAGGATTACTTTCCCAATGGGATCAGGGCTTGAAATGGTGAGATTGTGGGTGGAGGAAGGAAAACGCCTTCCTGATGTTTGGTGGAAATGAAACTCAGTTCTGAAACCAGTAGTCGCTTGTGTCGGAAATGAATGCTTCGAATTGACTGAAATCCCCTGGGAATTTATTCCTTTGTGTCTCTTAAAGCGAGGCTTTCAGGATAGATACAATCAAAGAGACAGAGTGGACCGGATGAGGAGCAGAGGGTATTTTTAAGCCCCTTTTGCTTCGAATGGTCATCTGCCCTGCAAGTCCACTGTTACCGCCAAATCTCCTTAACTCCTTAAGCAAGATAATGACATTTTATTAAAGAGCAATTGCTAGATTATTAGCTACTGGGCTTAAAACACTGAAGAGTCATCACTCTGCTGTTTCCCTTGGCTCAGATCAACCTGGTTCCAGCTGCTTGTGAGATGTGAAGTCCAGAGCAAGCAGTTCTCTCCATCTCCACCCAGAATTAACCAATAAATTAGAATAACTAAATGAGTAAGGGTCAGACAAAGGCAGTGTGGAAACCGGAGGCCGGGGCCTGGGTCGTCCTGAATATGAAACGAAGCATGGTTTATGTTTTGTATTTTATAGGTTTTAAAACAAAGCTAAAGTATAGCATTAAGGATCAAGGTCAGGGTGTTATCTTTTGTGGGGTGAATGGGGTGGGGGTGGCGAGGTCACAGCTTATGCCAAAGACTTGGCCCCTCCTTTCTCCGTAACATTTATTTTCCCGAGCTTCTGTCTAATTAATATAAGGCCTTGCTCGAGCACACTGGCCCTCATTGGGCCTGTCACTCGTTAATCAAGCGACCCTTCTAGCCTTGGGTAATGACCTTGAAAGAATATATCAGCCCATGATGGCGGAAGTGAGGAATTAAATTGTTTCTCTGAGTGCTTATGGTCATTGCTGACAATTTATATCTCACAGCTGCCCTGGGCTGGCCATACCGGCCATTGTGCGGCAATCATTTTCCTGGCCGGGAATGGATTGTGTGCCGGACGGGGACCAAGCTGGCCTCCTGTACATCTCCATCTTTATGTTATTTCCCTTCCCCCCACCTGCTTTTAATCACGTCTTTGTTTGAGAGGCAGGGATTGTACAAAGTTAAAAGCTTTGTCATTAAGGCCACCAAGAGCCACAAGCTTGGGGTAAATCGTGTGTCCGGCTGTACCCTGCTTTGTCTCCATGCACACTGCTGTTGCCTCTGCTGATGTAAGGCTTAAAAGGGAAGTGTCTTGAGAATTATGTTAGCTCGAAACTCATAAGAGAAAAATTACTGGAAATATTAAAAGGCTGCAAAGGGTGTATTGTGTACAAGTGATTAAGCCTGAACCCTTTCTGGGTCTTTCTAGGAGGTCAGGGAGATATTGGCTGCTGGTCCTGAGGGGAATAGGCAAGGATGGGGACTTCCATCCTTTTACCTTTTATGGTGGTATATTTAGACTTAGTGGTATCTTGGGGTACGCTAGTGTGCAAGTAAAGTCATACCCTAGTACCAGAATAAATATTATATGTACCTAAAATTAAGCACCATATATCCACTCAGAACCTATACACGCCTTTCTCTTTTACTGTTTGCTCTCCTTGAAACTAAGTGAATTTTAAGAGCTCTTTTCCTGTGAAAAAGTCTTTTTCATTGTTTTACTACACCACACTTGGGTTTGCGAAAGAATTAAGAGGGAGATTCTTCCCATTAGCTAAAATTCGTCAAATAAATAGCATACCTTTGCATAGCTCAAGCTACAATGGCTGGATTTTGTGTGTGAAGCTTTATAAATACAATGGCATAGCTTGGATTTGTCCTGGGTTTTCTTTGTCTATAGACATTCACTAGTTATCACTAAATGTATGTACTAAAACTTCAAAGAAGAAAGATCACCAGCAGGGACCTCCGGTGGGGTGGGGTGGGGGCGGTGGTGGGCGCAGAGAGTTAAGTATTTGTAAAACCTAAGTTGGGATTCCTTCCTCTTGCTGGCTCCAGGCTTCTTGCCTGTGTCTGTTTATCATTATTGGACAGTGCCTCCAAACATAGGGAAAGTCCTTTTTCCTGAGGTCTGTATGGCATAAGAGCTTCTACAGGTCAAGGCTCACCTTCGCAGTTGGGGATCACCATCACGGGACCTTATTACGTACAGTAGCTGGTGGAAGGGTGAGGAGAGGTTGTGTCTAATTGCTCAAGCACATTGACCCTCTATGAAAATAGGACAGATAATCATTCTGTCCTCAGCCCATCTGGTAGAAGACTGTGTGCAAATGTAGACAACGATGTCTTCTGGCAAATGAAAGCAGATTGATAGAATGCACACTGACCGTGTATATGCTGATCCAAACAAGATTCATATCACCATGTTTGTTTTAAAGTGGAAATTACGGAAGGCAAGGGCCACATTGTTTTTATCTTTAGATTCTTTACCGTACTAAGTATAGTGTCTTACATGCAGTAGGCACTAAAGAAAAAAGAAAAAGATTTGTTGAGTAACGTGATTAATCCATTCATTCCATGATCAGAACACGTGGGTGAAGCTGGTTCTGTAGCTCTTCGACAAAACTAACTGCCATGAAAGTGATTCTTACCCCCATCTTCCTGTTTTCTTTGCATTCATATTCTAATGGAAAGAGAACAAAACTGAAAGTCACAGTCCTCCCTTCCATCCGATGCCACCACCCCGTTGAGCTCCAACTTTGCAAGGGAGTCATGGCTTCTCCGGAAGCATTAGAGTCTACAAGTCTTAAATGAAGGGCTTAGACTTGCTAATCTCTGCAGTTCTTCCCAGCATGACATTACTGTAATTTTAGAGGACTCCTGGCACTTCATGGAGGATAACTCCAAGTCATAGGAAGAGAATGTGTTTACATATAAAAATGGTCAGGATTGCCTGTGTGCCGTGCACATGGTAGGTGCCCACAAAGATGGGTGGGACTGGTTTGTGGAAGGAATTAGCTGACAGACAAGATATCACTCAGTTAAAATCCATTATCTGCACTCACCCTTCTGTCCTTCCCTTACTCAAACATTTACTCATTTACCTTCCATTACTCAAAATTTACCATGGCTCTTGGCTCAAGCAGAACTGTTTATTATTTATTACTATATTTTCTGAAATATAATTCTAGTGATGAGGCTACTATTGACCTGAGGAATTTTCAAACTAAAATGATAGAGATTTTGAAAGTTTCATTTGCTTTTTTACCTAAGTTTTTAAAATCAGTGATTCCCATTTGTATTGCCGTTGAGTTGGCTAGATTTTTATCTAAGCATCTCCTTCTGTATTTTTTTTTAAGTTTATGTATTTATTTTGAGAGAGAGAGAGAGAGAGAGAGAGTGAGTGTGAGTGCAAGGTGGGGAGGATCAGGGGGAGAGGAAGAGAGAGAATCCCAAGAAGGCTCCACACTGTCAGTGTAGAGCCCTATAAGGGGTCTGAACTCAGCAACTGTGAGATCATGATCTGAGCTGAAATCAAGAGTCAGATGCTTAACTGACTGAGCCACCCAGGCATCCCTCAGTCTGTATTTTCAGTGATGAAGGTCTTAAGTTGCTACATCTAAATATTATAGGTTTATTGGTTTGTTTTGATAAAGGATAGAGTTTGAGACAGGAATGTCTTCTTGTGAGGAGCATACAAGAGGCAAGGCAAAAATCAAGGAGGAGAAACTTTGGGAGGAGGTGTGAGAGAAAACATTTTCCATCTCCTTTCTTAGTTTTTGTCATCCCTTCCTTCAGAGCACATATGTAAAAAAACTGAGCTTTGTTTCCCTCAGCACCGCATCAATTTCAGTGAAACATGCCAAGCGTCCAGAGTGAGTGGCCATTTGCAAGGCTGATGGTGCTGTCTGGGCATGTGAGAAAATGCCACCGGTGCAGAGCACACTCCCGAGTGGATCATTGAGCTTTGCCTATGGGACAGGGACACCCAGTCACCCGGAAGACAGTACCAACCCCACCCCTAAAATGGCACCTCAGATGCAGTTAGCAGAGTGTGCAAATCCAGGGAGGGTACATGTGGTTACAAGTTCCAAATCCACTTAGTGTAGGGGCTTAAATCTGCATGGTAAGAGATCTCATTGGACCAGGCAGGTACTGTGTTCCAAAAGTTGTATGCTAAATAGCTTTCATGTGTTTTTGCTTCTTTAGCCTTAAAAAAAAAAAATCTTTTCAAAGTATAAATAATCCCAAATCATTTTATTGGCAAGTCATGTATATTTGTTATGCCCCAAAACAAGGAACATTCATGCTCTGATGCCAATGGTCATTGAGTGAATAATGATGAATTCTTCCTGTATTCATTAAGTGCAGACATATGTAACTAACAGTCAGAACTTCTGTGAATAATTGGATGCCCAAGGCTTCCATGCAAACATGCTATAATTTTAGCCACAGGGGAAGGGACTGGGCATTTTCATCAAGGCTTGTGAAATCTCTGTTGTGGGAAGACACTACTTTTGTAGACTCAGGATTTTAAGGCCAAGGCTGGAGACCACTGCTTTTGCCAGTGGAAGTTTAGGCACCATAATGAGCAGAAGCGAAAAAAGTTGATCAGTGTGAGAGTTCATCTTTATGAGCAGGGCCCCTATTCTAGGGAATAAGGAAACCTATTCTTAGAGTTTTTTCAGTTTTTGCAGATTTCCACCTTTCTCTACATTCACTGCATTTTCTCACAGTGGCTTCCATGAGAGTCACCAGGGGAGAAGGAGGGTGAAATGAGGATTGGGGTGCGACAAGTATGGGGTTCAGTGTGAGCCAGAGATATCACTCCTCCCCCAACCTGTATACAAGGTCTGTCTGTTAAAATAAATAAAGTTTACCAGTGCTGTTCTGACAGATTCAGAGTTAGTGACAGAGTGACTTAGTAGAACAAATGATTATAACTATTATTACTGTTATTAATTCACCTTTACAATTTCACATTCATCGAAACGTGAAACGTTATATACCAAACTCCTTTGCAAACTCTTTATAATAACCCTTTAAGGTAGATATTATTTTCTGCATTTTATTGATGAGATTCCTCAACTAGAAAGCGACAGAGCCACTTTAACATCTCTGCTGTCATCTATTGTATGGTATCTGGCCAACCAACCAACAAGGAGACCTATTTTAGGTTTGATAATGGAAGACTAAGATTCCCTAACTACTGTGAAAAGCATGGAGCTATTTAGGATTTGCTTATTGGGTTTGGTCTTTTGCACTATGATATTCTGAAGTGCTGTATTCAGTACTATGAAATTCTTAAGGGTCTAAAATTGGTTCCCGGTTCCTCTAACCTTAACCGAGAGTTTATATCTCCTTTTTCTTAAGGAATATTAACTTGTCCCAACATATCATCAATATCACTCCAGTATATAGTTATTTCTGTCTTTCTTTTCCCTATATTATTCTATGGACACTTTGAAGGCAGAATCTAGGTCTCCATAGACATCATTTTTTAGTGTAAATAGTATATGCTAAATAAATATTTGTTAAATAAAATTTATTTTGTCTAAACTTGCATTTCACTCCATAAATAACCCATGCTGATTCCTTTATTAAATATTGATTTTACTTGAGAAGAAGTAAACAAATTATCTAGAAGGTGAGGAAGTTGGGTGGGGGCTTTGAAAGGCAATTCAGCTGCTCTTCTAAACCCAAAGAAAGAAGACCAATATTTGAGTTGAAGTTGACCAAAACAGTGATTTTATAAGATATTTTCCAAAAATCTATTTCTTGTAAGTAAGCCTCTATACATGAATTTAGGAAAACTTCAAACAGGTTTCTTCAGGTGTGCCTTTATAATTTTAGTTTTCGTTCTAGATAAAGACCAAAGATTATATAATTCTAATTCTAGTTGATAAAATTGGGGGCCATTTATGGAACATTCCAGAAAATGGAACTTTGGGGATTAGAACTAATCATTAAATATAACAATTGTTGAAAGACAAAATAATATTCAATTAAATATTTTTTAAAATGAGATATGAAGCAATACTTTTTTGAAGATTTTTTTTTAGTTGCTTTTCAGTTTACAGTAAAATTGAGGGGAAATTACAAAGATTTTCCAGGTACCTCCTGCCTTTGCATATTCACAGCCTCCCCAACTGCCAATGTCATTCGTCACAATGGTACATTTTTTTTCTACCAAGGATGAAGCTACATTGATACGTCATAATCATCCAAAGTTCATAGTTTTACCAAGGGTTCACTCTTGGTGTTGCACATTCATTGGGTTTGCATACACGTTTAATGACATTTATCCATCATTATAATATCATACAGAGTATTTTCACCACCCTGAAAATTTTCTGTGTTCTGCTTATTCATCCTCTTCCACCCTCCCCCTGGCAACCACTGATCTTTTTACTGTTTCCATAGTTTTGCCTTTTCCAGAATGTCATATAGATAGAATCATATGCTGTGTAGCTTGTCAGATTGATTTCTTTCTCTTAGTAATATGCATTTAAGGTTTCTCTGTATCCTCATGACTTGATAACTCATTTTTTCAAGTATATTTATTTATTTTGAGAGAGAGAGAGAGAGAGAGAGAGAATATCCCAAGCAGGCTCCATGCTCCACGCTGAACCTGACTCAGGGCTCGATCTCATAACCATGAAATCATGGCTTGAGCCAAAATCAAGAGTCAGACACTTAACTGACTGAGCTACCCAGGCACCCTGATAACTCATTTCTTTTTAGCACTAAATGATACTCCATTGTCAGGATGTAACCAGTTTACTTATTCATTCACCTACTAAAGCACATCTCGGTTGCTCCAAGTTTGGGCAATTATATATTTCTTTTATGTTTCTTTATTTTTTGAGAGAGAGAAAGAGAGAGAGAGAGAGAGAGACCTCAAATTGGGGAGGGACAAAGAGAGAGGGAGAGAAAAATCCCAAGCAGGCTCTTCACTGTCAGCACAGAGCCCTACAAGGGGTTCAAAACCACCAACCACAAAATCATGTCCTGAACTGAAACCAAGGGTCAGACACTTAACCAGCTGAGCCACCCAGATGCCCCAAGTTTTGGAAATTATAAATTGAACTACTATTAATATCTGCATATAGGATTTTGTGTGCACATGTTTTTGACCCATTTGGATAAATGCAAATTGTAGTTGCTTGGTCATATGGTAACAGCATGCTTGCTTTTGTAAGAAATCACCCATCTTCCCCCTGGATGTACCATCTTGGATTCCCACTAGCGGTGAAGGAGAATTCCTGTTGCTCTACGTCCTCGACAGTATTTGGTGTTGTCAGCGTTCTGGACTTAGGCCATTCTCATAGGTGTGTAGTGATATTCATTGTCTTAATTTGCAAATCACTGATGACATAGGATGGGGGGCACCTTTTTATATGCTTATTTGTCATCTGTACATCTTCTTTCATGAGGTGTCTTCAAGGTCTTTGGCTCAGTTTTGAATCAGATTGTTTTCTTACTATTGAATTTTAAGAGTTCTTTGTATATTTTAGGTAACAGTCCATTATCAGATGAGTCCTTTGCAAATATTTTTCCCCCCAGTCTGTGGCTCATCTTCCATGAAGCAACACTTTTAAAATGCATTCATTATCTAAAAGAAAACCTCACTCTTCCATCCCAAACTTGAATTTGTGAAAAAGTGCCTGGCGTGAAATTAAATAAGGTATACATTCGGTCTCTACAAACCAACCACAAATGGCAGCACTTTCTTACATTCTTTTATCTTTAAATATGTGATTTGCCTTGTACCTAAAATACCATAATTTTCATTTATAAAAACAGGCATCAGATTTTTTCCACTCCCAATACACTACACATACACCTACATTTCCTAGAAATTTTTGTTTTGAAAACAAGATAGCCTTAATTCCTAGTAGTTTGTGATCAATGCCACTTAGATATCTGAGCAGAGTTTATTACTCACATTGTCTCTTAGTGACAAGTGACTGCTGGTAAAAGCAGGGTTCCTAGGAGTGGGGGTACTACCCATTTCACCTTATTCTATAGAGAATACCGAGGTGTGATGGGTCTCCTTTGAGCCTCTCAGCCTCTGAAGTCCCAAGGAAATGAAGGACTAGACGGGTGACATGTGGCCAGGAAGAGTCAGGGACAGAAAGGTGGTCTCACCTGGAAGGTAGAAAATAGAAAGGGGGAAGTTTGGACTTGACCAAGATAAAAGGTTGAATGTACACAATTCTGAAAGTAGGGCAATTTATGGATGAGAATGAATAATAGGCCCGAGGTAGAGAAGAATGAAAGGAGTTAAGAAAGAAGGAAACATCTTTAAAAGGAAACGCAAGTATGTAATTTAAAAGTAAATACGACTTTAGAGAAATGGGGGGGGGGGATTTTTAAAAAAAGAACATGGGGCACCTGGGTGGCTCAGTCGGTTAAGCATCCAACTTTGGCTCAGGTCATGATCTCACGGTTTGTGAGTTCGAGCCCCGTGTTGGACTCTGGGCTGACAGCATAGAACCTGGAGTCTGGAGCCTGCTTCAGATTCTGTGTCTCCCTCTCTCTCTCTGTCCCTCCCCTGCTCACACTCTGTATCTCTATCTCTCTCTCAAAAATAAATAAATAAATAAATAAATAAATAAATAAATAAATAAATAAAATGAAGATTTTATAGAAAATCTTAAAAGATACTAGTGAAAGGTTGAGCATTTAATCCTAGGTAAAGAAAGAGGGGGAAATAAATGGGTCTATAGATCCAATTATAATAACCAACAATGGAGAATATGGCTTTTTTTTTTAATGGAAACTTTCCATCTTCACATTTACTGATGGTTTGGATGTCACAAATAACCATCAGTTAGAGATACTGGAAGTATTTTTAGACTTAAGGTCAAGAAGGATGGGTCATTTTGAATCTTCTGAAATTTAGCAGATCACTCCTTTTTTTTTCCTAAGAAGTTGATAGTTTGGAAATGTTTATATCTCTCTGCTTACGTAATTGAGATTTGAGAAATTCCCATTTTTCCATTAGCAGACAATGAACACCAGTTAGTGCCTTGGAGATTTTCTTGGACTTTGCAAACTCTCTTTGCCTTTGCTGCTTTGCCTCTCTGGTGCCACAAATCTCAGTGCTTTTTGCTTCGTGGCATAATGGCTGCTGTTCTTTTGGGCTGGGAAGACATGTTAACCTTTTAATGGCAAACTGGTCACCAAGTGACCATCCTGTCCTTTTCAAAGTCCTCTGTGGACTTGGAAATAAAGGCGGGCAATAGAGCAGAGCAGACAAACCAAACCAAACAGATAAACAGCTTAAGGATGATTTAGGTTCGAGGAATGGAAATGTTTTCACATAGAAAAATGTGTTAAAACACTCCAGTTTGTTATGGGAGGAGTTTGCGATATCTGGTTCCATGGAAGTCTTTAAAATTCTTGTCTGTGAAGTGGTTGACTATGTCTTACTCAGGGCAAGGGGGTTCTTAGCTGCCAGCCACAGAGCTAACTGTGTCCCTCTGCTGAGAGCTGGACAGGCTCATCTCCCTTCCCCTCCCTGAATGGGGAATTAACAGTGATTTCTTTTTGCAGAAGGTTAAGGATCTGTGGATAAAGTGACTTCAGCACTCAATCATTTGGCAAAAGGTAATTGAACAAAGCAATAAAAAGGAACTGATAGGAAGGTATACAAGTAAATCCTAGAAGTATACTTTTTATTCAGGGGCATAAGACCTAACCACATGAAAAAGTAAATAACATTTCTAAACAATGTATGCTGAGTCTTAGATCAGTACTTTAAATAGTCAATTGAAAGAAGATGATCTCAGTGTCTAGAAACTGTGTAGCAGGCACTCCGAGTGGCCTAAACTGCTTGTGTATCTTAAACCTGCACTGTCCAATAATAGCAGCCACTAGCCACGTGTTGGTTTTACACACATAATATGTGGCTAGTCCTAATTGAGATGTGCTCCAAGCATAAAACGCATACCAGCTTTTAAAGAGTTGGTACAAAACATGGAACGTATCTCAATAATTTTTTATGTTAATTACATGTTGAAGTGATAATAGTTAGGGTAGCATATCGGGTCAAATAAAATATATCAACTAATAAAAACACATTCTATTGAAGTTAATTTAAAAATCTCTTTATGCCTTTTTACATGGGGCTACTAGAAAACTTAAAATTCCATGAACTATCTCAGGATCTACATCTCTGTACCTGAAAGCTTTTTCTAAAGTTGTGGTAGATGGCAGTAATTGGGAATTAATGTTCTTCCCTCCTCTGTATTGGTCCTGAACCAGTAACTTTCAGGAGCTGGTGTATAAATACCCCAGCTCCCTTACCTTACAGATGAGATAGTTCCAAGGTGCATGTTCTGCACCATTTCCAGTGCTTTCCCCATAGCTGTCCACTGTGGTCCATTCTCGTGCTCCTGTTCCTTGCTTTTCCCAAGTAAACTGTCTGCTCTCTGATTTCTGGCCTCATGTACTGATAACCCAAACTTAGGCAGTCAGGAAAGAAGACTATAGAGTTGTACGTGGCATTGAAAGGTGCATGAGATTTGTAAAGTTAGATGGGAAGGACCTACATCTGTGTACTTGTTTACCCATGAATTTTACTGATGAATGTAGAGAATGACAGACTTTGTGAAGGCAGAGATGACCAGGCCTGTTAGAGGAGCATGAGACAACAGGTATTTCTAGAGCAAAGGAGATGAGTGGGAGACACAGGTAGACAAATAGACAGATTCCCAAAGATGGATGGTCTCAGGTGCTTTGCAGTCTTAAAGGCCACAGGAGCTTCTCCTTGATGGTGTCAGCTGGTGGAATATGGCATAATCGTCATAGAGATTTAGGAGGGTCTTACTTTAATCAGAATATGGGATGATATGAAAGGAAGTTCTGAAAGTAAGCAGCTCGTTACATTTGTTGTGAGATCATTAAGATCTCAACTGGGGTGCTGGCAAGCAGAAGTTGAAAGGAATATTTACCCTCAATGTATATGGTGTTATACAATTTATCAAGCATTTTCATGTGCTCACTCTCATTTTATCCACCGTCACCCCAGCAGGGTAAACACATGCAGAGAAGCACTTTGAGGAAAGATAAGACAGGGTTTGTGTGTAACTGGAGAGGAAGGTATGAGATGGGCTCCACAGCAGGGACAATAGTGATATTAGTGTTCCATCCATCTATCCATCCAAGCAGATCACTCACCACATGTTTACTCAGTACCTACTATATGCCAGACACTGCTCTGGGCCTTGGGAATACAGTTGTAAGCAATTCAGACAAAGCCCCATAAGAGTCCCCATGATAAAGATCACGGGAAATGGAGGAAAGGGAAATTATGCTCGGGAAAAAGTGATGATTTTATTTTTAGATATATTGGCTTCAAGGGACAGTGTTTAAATGAAAATCCCTAATGATTTACAGGCACTTTGAACTATCATTCCAGAGGAAGGGCTGAGCTAGAGGTATGCTGAACATTACCTGCAGAGAGGTGATATTTGAAACTTCTAATCACTGCCCATTGGCAGCTATGTGTCTTGAGTTAGAGCATTCAAACTATTACATTTGCATGTAGTGTAAAGATGATAAACTTTGGGTACTTGAATATATTTCTGCATGTATGTCAGTGTGTGTATCTCTTATATACAGTTATATATGTATGTGAGTGTTTATACACCAGTATTTTCTTTTCTAACCAGATGGTTCCGTGGATGTCAGTCACAGTAGAATGTAAGCCCTGTTACAAAGGAAGATCTGTTGCTTTAACTTCCTCTGTACATCCCCGGCTCCACAAGGTGATTCATTGCTGTCATCTTTTTTGGCAGTGACAATATTTAGCGTTAGGATTTTGTGTGACTTGCTCAACTTTTCAAAATGCATTCATATAGGTCATGGCATGGTATTCTTAAAGGAGTGCACGGGTCAATATTTAATGATTATTGCAAAAAGTTAGCAATAGAGGTGCTGACGTGTTTTCCCCTGCATTCTGTCTTTGAATGTAAATTTGTTTCATAAGGATTACTTAGTTCCATGTTCTAGCCCGTGAATGGCAAATGACCAATGGAAACGACGCATTTGCATTTGCACAAAGAATGTAACATTTTAACTGACTCTACATCATCTTCCAGATGGGCTTGTTTGACTGATTTAGCCCATCCGTCCAGCCACACAATCATTCCGTTTAAACAGCTGGTCAAATGATCAAAATAGCTAGACATAGATACAGCTCAAAGAAATGTCTATCAAATAGAGTCCCAGATTCCTCCATGACAGATTTTAAATGGTCCCAGATTCCCTATAGCCATAAATCATTTCAAGGGATTATTTTCCAGACTCTTCTCCATTACGTACTTCTAAAGAAACCATATCCTCAGATTCTCATATTTGTTCTCCCTCTACTCTCTCTTTCTTCCTCACTCTGTCTTCTCCTCTCTTCTCCTTTCCTTTTGCTTCCCCATCCTAGTTTAAGCCCTGTTTTATTGGCTTCCGACCTCAACTCCATCTTTGTTACCCAGAAATCCCTTTACATATTTGACTTGGTTATCATTAGCCAGTACATTCTGTTCCAATTTAATGTGCTGTGTCCTGCACATCCCTGAGTGCACAGAATTGGTAATTGGCAGCCTGGGAAGCTTAACAAAAAGACGACAAGACTTGCAGAGCCTCAATTGTGCTGCCCTTCTGCACACACAAATCCGATTTAGGTCATTGAAAGTTATGTAGATAAAGGCGTGGAAAGGAAGCCTTCAGAAAGCAGGTTTCCTGGCCTGTATGAGAGTCAAAGCATTGTGGGAAGTAGCATGGGAAAACCGTAGAAAAACATTTGGGGTTCATAGCTTGCAATGGATAAGCTAGAGTTGTCTTTATTTTTATTTATTTGTTTCTTAAAATGTGAGTCCTTTCTTTGGTTTATGAGGGAAAAAAAAGAAATTGGAATAAAATATCAAGATAGTAAAGGTCACTAAGACCAGCTCAACCAGCTCAAATTGTCATCAGCACATATGTGGGAGAAAGAGAAGGAAGGGATGGAGAAGGAGGAAGGCAGGGACAGCAGTATCCTTAAGACGGATCAAGAACGTCACGTTGACATTTTATCTCCATTAATTCATTCATTCACTCATAACAGTTTGATCAAGCTCAGTGGCCCACTCTCCCCACCCTTCTGTCTCTGACTTACAGGTAGAAGTAAGAGTGACATAAAGTGCTTCAGCAGAGGCGACTCTTAGATCTGGCAGTTAGAAGTTCAGTTCATCACTTGTAACACAGGGATAATAATACCTATCTCAGGATTACTGATTAATCAGGATTACTGATTAAATGAGATGATAGATGCAAAGTTTGTTCTTTATCAGTGATTGTTAGTATCACTAGTTGAAGGAAATAATAATAACAATAATAATAATAATAAAACAGAATATACAACTTAATCATTTATAAAATGGTAATAATAATAGGATCTAATTCATAGTTATTGTGATGGATAAATTGGAAAATGGGTATAAGATGCTTGGACTAGTATTTGGCACATCATATACCGTCAATAAATGCTACTTAATAGTAGTAGTAGTAGTAGTAGTGATGGTGGTGGTGGTGGTGGTGGTGGTAATCATCACCTACCAAATACAGATTCCTTTTCATTATGGCTAAAATATCACTTCCTCTCTGAAACCTTTTCCTTCCATCGTCCAGCCTTCCTGCCCCCACAGAACTGGTCACCTGACCTAGCAGAAGAGAGAGAATGGCTAATATTTGCAGGATGAGCCCTCCTGGTTATTTGTTGCCTCCGCTCTGGTGGGCATGAACAAAATATCCACCTGCTTTGTGTCTCTTTCATAGCTCTCCTTGTTTTCAATCTCCCAGTGTTGCTCCTTCCAGGCTCCTGACCAACCAAGCATTTGCCACTGCTCTTGAGTATTTATATATCTTAATTCAAACCATCATTTTATCTTCACCCCAAATTTATGGCCAGACATTCTCCACTTTACAGGAGAATGACCCATCACCACTGTCTTGTAGACCATTCTTAAGTGAGGCTCTCAGATCATTTACAGTTCACGCTAACATGCTGTGTCAACATATCCATGAACCAATCTCAAGTTCTTTCTTCCTCCAACATCTGGTCCTAAGGAAATACTTCTACTATGAGCAAATGGTATGGATTGAGGGGAGGTGTCAGTGGAACAGATTTAGTTGACATTGGGGATCTTGGCCATCTGTTCACGTAACTCTGGATATTCTTATGCCTAAATATACCTACCACTTCTACTGTATAATTATGTGTTGGACTGCTTATCCAACCTTGTGACTAATGGTTCTACTTATACCCCGCTCATGAAAGGCAATTCCAGTCACACAGTTACTTTGAGTTCCATGATCAGATTCTCAGTCACTGCTTGGGCTCAGTTGCACACCAGGGGCTGCTTTTCAAAGAGCTGTCCCCATCTATCTCACCCATGAGAACAACATGATTTCTAGCCATCTTCATGGATCTCTGATTGCCTGTTCAGACTTGCTGCCCATTACAGTAATTTTAACCGTCCTGCCTTGAATGGTTAAGTACCACTGTCTGACCGCTACCATTCCAGAATCCTGTATTCCTCATTAAAATTAGTGAAGTCTTATTCCAAGATAGCATTTTCTTTTGTTTACCCTGACCTGTAGAGGACAGCCACCAATTAGTTTCATAGGGACGTCACTGCCAGTCTCACTGGTGTGTTCTTTACTGATTCAACCAAGGGAGTGTTCTCTGGGTCTTCCTAGGCAACATACTCAAGCAGTGGGTTCTTTAGTCTCAGATAATAAGTCTATTGTAACATTCCTACCTCCTGATCCTCCTGACCCTCCCCTGTATACAGTGTCAAAGCAGTTCTACTTCTCTACCATTTGTCTTAGGCTATCACCATGCCTAAGCTTTTAGGAACTAGCCTGGGCAAGTATGAGGACTGGGTCCAGGTTTCTTTGTCAGACCTTAACAGAGTATTCTCAATTCTCCCTTTATTTGCCTTATTTTCCAACCCTCCTATTTCAACACCCTTTAGACCCATTCTCTTGGATGCTCCATGCTCTACTACAAAAACTTGAATTCTTTCCGTGAATAAGCTATTCTTGGAGCAGACCATTATTTCCCCCTCTTGAATCTCCTGAAGTCTAACCCTACTCAGCAGGCTATCAGCAACAAGAGTGGGGACGGAGAACAGTCTCAAAGAAATGTTCTAGGCACACTTGAGAAACAAAAAGAAAGCAAGATTGTCTAGACCAAGATGGGAGTAGAAGGGAATGAAGTGGGAGAGGTAGTCAGAGCCCAAATCATGCATAACTGTGTGGGGTGACTTTTATTCTAGAAGGGTATTGAAAGGATTGGCTGATGGATTGGGGCAGAAGGGGACCACAGTGAAGAACAGTTGAGAACGAGGTGATGGTAGTGTGGTCATGCCATTTACAGAAACAGAAAGGGATCTGGGTTTTAAGGGGTGTGTAGAAGTTCTTCAGATAGGGAGGCGGAAGGGTATTTTTAAAAGAAGAAACAATTGACAAATGAAGTCTTTCAGTTCTAGTAGCTACCATTACAACAAATTTGTACCCATGAAAATCAAGGCCAAAGTCAAAATAGCTGTGCCAGAGATGAGACCTTGAAAATATCTGATTAATTAGTATCAACTATGCGAATGTGTATTTCTTTATGAAACTGCTTTTGGAATTGATTTGACCCATTGGCACTGAATTTCTCTGAGCAAGAGTCTGAAGGGTGCATTGAGTGTTCATGTTTGAGCCTTTATACATTTGGCACAGGGTTATCTTTTTCCCAGATTCATCCAACAGACATCATGGACCTTCAGCACAGTTTTTATTTTGGTGGAAATGTCAAAGACACACAACCTCCTTTAACAAAGGAAAAGAGACATACTACTTCAATCTGTGCCACTTAAAGCCTAAGTCTTGCTAAGCCAAAGTTTTCATTTATGTCTGGACAATAAAGTGCCATTGCATCTGTGTATATTACCATTGTGTCCTGTTCCCCTGGACTGTGTCATGCTATTTCCCTAACTGGTTCCATGTGATAAAATGAAAGCCTTGTTTCTATGTTCTACTCTGCCTAACTCACATCTGTGTAATGACGGTCCTGAAGAAATGAATGTCCGTGCTTCAAGTATGATATCCTTTTACCTGCATTGAGTACTCCATGATGGTATGCTCAAATCTTCTTCCTGGGAACATGCTTTTCAACTTCCCCCCACCCCTTTGTGTTAAGGCATATGAAGAGGAGCAAAAAATAGCCCTCACTAAGCAATCTAATTTCTTTTCATAAAATGTTGACATTTTCCTCCAGAGCTTCCATGTGGCCCATCTCCCCCATTTTGCAGATGAAGGAGTTGAAGCCTAAGAAAATTAATTCAGCATCCTAGTAGCAGAATGAACCCACTAATCCCTCTCTCTGTGGGCTTTGGGAGATATTCTTAGAGCACCATGTGGATTGTGAGGGGTCTGCTTAGCTAATAGGATCAATGGGTATTTGGGGAAAGTGACTTTATATCAAAACCAAATTGTCATCCTCAGGCATTCGCAAAAGGACTGCGTGTATTATTACCCTTGCCTTCTGCCTTGGTCCTCATATTTGTTGAGCATCTATTATATTTAAGCACTAATCTAATTTAATTTTACAAACATTTTATACGCTCATTATAATTACTCCATTTTATTGAGAAGGCGACTATGGATTACATGGGTTAAAAACTTGTCTCTAGTCTTACAAGTAAAAAGTTATAGAGCTGAATTTCATACTCCTTCTCTGCCACTGAATCTACTACTCTTTCCCTTGTATCTGTCGCTAGGTCAGGTACCATGAACTTTCTAGTTTAAAGCTTTTTTTAATATTTATATATTTTTAAGAGAGGGAGAGACAGAGCATGAGCAGGGGAGGAGCAGAGAGAAAGCGAGACACAGAATCTGAAGCAGGCTCCAGGCTCTGAGCTGTCAGCACAGAGCCTGATGTGGGGCTCGACCTCATGAATCGTGAGATCATGACCCGAGCCGAAGTCAGATGCTTAACTGACTGAGCCACCCAGGTGCCTCTGAACTTTCTAGTTTAAGTTGTTACTTAAAAAGTCACTACAGGAGGCACTTGGGTGGCTCAGTTGGTTATGCATCTGACTAAGCTTCCGACTTTGCCTCAGGTCATGATCTCATGGTTTGTGAGTTGGAGACCCCCATAGGGCCCTGTGCTGACAGCTCAGACCCAGGAGCCTACTTTGGATTCTGCGTCTCCCTCTCTCTCTGCCCCTCCCTCGCCCACTCTCTCTCTCTCTCTCTCTTAAAGATAGATAAACATTTAAAACAAAATTTTAAGTCACTACAGGGTGAGAGGTATTTTGTATTGAACTTAAGGGAATATGGCTTTCAGCTCATAAACCTAGGATTATCATGTATACAGTAGGTACAATCCATTCCGGATCATCTACACCACCTTGTTTTTCTATTTTATTTCCCCTTTTTCTTTACTGAAACAATTTTGCTCTTCTCCTTAAAAAAAGAGGACACCCAACTCAGGTTGTGTTTGTCTAAAGAGATAAAAAAAGTGTAGACAGACATGAGAACTAAAGAGCTTTGCTGAAACTGGGAAGGGCACGAAGTCTCTCCCAAGATAGTCATTACAAAACTGGAGAACCTAGAAGCAAAGGGAGGCTGAGGAGGAAGAAGCACTCTGTGTGGAAGTCTGTGGAAGGAGCCAGGTGAGAAGAGTCATGTTGGAACCCTTCAGGGAATGCTGACTATTTCACACGGCATGGCTTAGAATGGATTTCTGGACACAAAATGCACATTATCGCCTTGGTTCAGCCAAGGAGAAGGCTCTCTGAGGCCACATGCATATTAAAGTGTGTAATCTTGCTGTTACTATGGGGAAATAATTTACAGGATCGTACAACCCGCTGCCTCCTGTCATCTACTGGGACCCTGTGGTTGCCGTGGCTGCACGTGGGGACTCGGCTACCGAGTTAATGTCACCTACTGTGTAAAATTGCACCTCAGCAAAAAGAGAGGGCTGATTGGTCTTGGCCAGGGCTACATGTGGTGAAGGCTTAAGTAGGAGAAAAGCTATCCGAACCCCTGCGGCTTCTGGATAAGGGGGTGTCAGAGCCAGGCCTGACAGACCGGCTTTGGTTTCATAGCCAGGATCATTCTGGCTAAACTGCATGGCATTCTGTTAGCACATCTGTGCTAAACTTCAGAGCATTTCTTGGGACAGGATGTGAGTATTCAGCAGCGGAAAGAAATCTGGAAACTGAGTCTATATGTCCAAAATATCCTACTTATTTCAAGGGGAACAGAGTTAGGAAGGTATGGGATATAGAAAGGGACAGGACGGAGAAAATGGGAGGGGACTTATCCATTAGATTTCTTACGGCATCCCTAAATATCTGGGTCAGGGCCAGGCTGCGTGGCACCGTGGGGGGTTTGGAACCGGTAGCATTTCATGAAAAGACAGATAAACTTGCTGTGAAAAAAATCTTGGCATCTCAGATCAGATCAGGCCCAGGGCTTAGGAGATTCTCTGCAAGATCTGCTCTACAACAAAGCATCTGGGGACCTGAAGCAAACCTTTATCCACTTGGTGTTTCCAGGTCTTCATCTGTAAAATGGTGAAGTTTGAACACCTCCCTGACCCTGATCCTGCTGTAATTTAAGCTCCTCAGTCATTACTGTCTCCATATCCCTCATGCACTGTCCAACAGGATGCCTCACACATAGCGGGAGCTCAGGAAATACTGAACGGAAGAGAAGAAACTATTTAGTAGCAGAGTGGCAATCTATCCTGATGCGTCGAGCAGGAAAGATTCTGCTCCAGTGAGTTCATTGGTGTTAGTGTGGCCATATTCCTTGGTTCCAGTCTGCAAGTCCTCGAGTTTTCCATCGTGGGAACAGTGACGGTACCTTTCAAGGCAGGCAGGAAAGTCTCACAGTGTCCGCTGCTGGGGGTAAAGTGAGCAGAAGCAAAATCTAGGACCAGCAATGACTGGGCGCGGCTGTGAAGACTTGACACTGGTACAAGAAGCAAAGTTTTCAGCCTGGGGAGTAATTAAGTAAAGGGATCCTTGCGACTCACAGCCAAGCAGACTAAAATCTCTTCAATCTTATCTTGACTTATTGGGCTTCTGGTTTTACTTATATGTATCCTGTTTGCCTTTTCTCTCCCGTCAGTGCACTTCAGGTTTAGTTACTGCACAAGGGTGACTGGCCAGGTAGTTGGTGGACAGGTCTCCTCTCAGAATAAGGAGACAGAGCTGTAGCCCCTTGACTTCGCAATCAAACCAGACGTTAGAATTCATTATTGAAGGGGATAGGAGAAGAAATCAGTTAAAGAGAAAGTGAACACATGGTCAGCCCTGCTGTTCAGGCCCTGCCTCCCGTAGGTGACGTAAGCCTTCCCAGAGAGGCAAGAATTTTTCTTTTTTTTATTTGTTTATCTCCACTATCAGGTGGTTCACTGGCTGGCATTCTGCATTTAGACAGCAGAGCAGGGAGGATATACATATATATTTATATTTATTGTATTTTTTCAAGCACATTCATCTGAAAAGGCTTGGGTTGATTAATATTTTCCGCTGTCCGGTAACCATGGCAATAGGGTCAGCAGATATAATACTTAATTTAATCTTCCAGCTGCCTCAGTGTGCTTCACCGGTGTCCCGAATAATAGAAAGCCTTTTGCCTCTCTCGCGCTCTCTCTCCCCCCTCGTATATTATTATCTTTGCCAGTGGCTCCCTCACATGACCCAAAAGGAATACACTGGTTTTTTTTTTTCCTCATTGCATTTTGTATATGCACCTAAAATAAATTCTTGTGTGATTCCACTCCCCACCGAGCCAGTCCCCCCTTCCACAACTCAACCACCCTCTTTCCCCCTCCACTTCCACTCCCCACCACTCCCCCCCACACAACACTCCAGCAGCCAATCTCCACGGAATGACAGGAAACGTGGGAAGATCCTGATAGCTTTCATAGCTGCACCGTAAGGTTTATGAAACACACTCCTCGGCCAAATGAACCCATGCCGACTCTCCTCCCCGCCGCAGACCCAGGCCATTGGCTGAGAGCGCCTTGCTGGTCCGATTTGCTCTCCAGGTGGGTTAAGTGCATTGCTTTGTCTTCATTTGGCCCAGTTCCCTTGTGTCATATCTCTTTATTTTCTTTCTCTTTCCTTCCTCCTCCTTCCCTCTGATAATTATCTTTTTTTTTTTTTTTAAAGCTACCATGGTTTTACACACACTCAATGTTTGGTTGGTTCTAGGAAAAAAGGAGAATTGGTTTTCAAACCTAGGTAAAGACTTTTATGCAAGAGCAAATCCAAAGAAAGACATTTTGGGGAAGATAGGGGGTTGAGATTTGAGATGGATATTTTTGTTTTTCCCGCTTTTCAAAAAACTGATGTGAATTCTCTGAGTTCAGTGGTTTCTTTCCTCCTTCGGTTTATCATCCTGCCACCGATTATTCCATAGCTGTTAAAAGAAAACATTAATATTAAAATAATACTGTCTTCCCAAAGCTGGTGGGGGGAGTAGGATGGGGTGCTGAGGGGGGATATGTAAAAGAAAAAGAGGGGACAAAAAGAGAAATGGTTGGAATGTGGGCCATAAGAAAACTGTATCATTTTTTTTCCATTTCTGTTTATTTATTAATCAGACTTTTATTAATCCTGTCATTGACTCAAATAATAAACATATTTTCCCATTCCCCCCCCCCACCTTTTGTTGTTTTACAAGAAAGAGCAATTTCAAGATCAGAACAGTATTTTTTTTTTTTTTAATGAGGAAATGAGCGACTCTCACCCTTATTTCTTCCCCTGAGGAGCATAAACCCCAGTTTATTCCTTCAGGATTTATTTCTGTTTTTGGAAGAAGCAGGTAAAAAAAAAATATATCACAAAAAGTACTGATTGTGTATCCATTGTGCATCCATTGGCTTCAGTCTGAAACTGGGCCAATTCAGGTGATTACATTCTTCCAAAATGGAGGAAGCATCTCCCATCTGTCTTTGACAATGTGTGTCATGTAGATAGGCATTCGGTATCTTTGTTCTTCAAGGGCAACCCCCAGTTTCTTTTTCTCCCATTCCCCCTTTCAGGAAGTAGCACATCCAGTTAAACTGTAACAGTGCCTGTAATTGACATGTTGGTAACTGAAAGCTGAGGGAGTTGGGTTGGGAAGCGGAGGAGAATGGATACACAGCTGTCAATGTCATGAGGTGGGTGCCACTGTGGAGCCCCCACCACCAAGAGCAGACGTTGCGAAGTCAATACCTTTTGCAGACAGGTCTCAAGCCATGTGACGTGTCTCAGCCAGCTCCTGTATCTGTTAACATTTATGACTTGGAGCAAATGGAAGCCTGTAGATGTCCATAGACCAAATGTCCCAGACATTCTCGGAAACAAATGTACCTTGTAGATTTACCTGGGGCTGCTAATGCTGTGTACCTCAGAGACCATAATATCCAGACCCTGGAACAGTAGGCACACACAGCTAAGTGTGGATATATAGACAAGCACCTCTAGCTCATCATGGTGGCCACAAATACCTCCCTGATGAAATCATAGATTTCCATAGGCCCTATGGTGTGAATGCTGACTCCCATTTTATGGGCACATCATCTAGCTCTGATCACAATACCCACCCCCCAACCCCCAAGAAAGTGGGAAAGGGGATAAACAGTTGCAAGTGCGTGCAACACAACGGACTTGATCATACTAGGCCATGGAGTCACAGGACACATCAGTGAATGCACTATAAGCAATGTTTGCCATCATGTCTGACACTATTACGCTAGTGTGTCAAGGAGGTGCTTTGCAGTTACAAGGAGCCAAGACTCTCTGAGTTTACCACAGTCGATCAAGTCTATTTTAATAATACCCAAGGAAATGAGGACAAAAGGAAGCCATTTCATGAGTACACAGCTAAGGATGGGAAAGAACTGGGCATCGCTTGGAGACATGCAGTCACTCTAGAGATTGAGCATTTGAGGCCTCAGTATCTCCTGGGGTCTTCATCTTATGGGGTTACCAAACCAGTCTTTCTACTTTTTCCAGCCACTGATGCCCATTGCTCCTACTCTACCAAATCCATGGAGTCTTAGACCAAGTGTCTGAGAGAGCCACTAATTTCTTTCTGTGCTTCTGTTTCTGTTTCTCCTACTGGCCCCAATTCTCTGTCCTCTCCCTTGCCCATGGCTGCTACCTTCTTTCTTTGGGAATCTCAGCTTCTGCATTGTCTACCCTCTAGATAGGTCTGAAGTCCACACTTCCCACGAGCAAGGGTCTGAGTGGTTAGTCTCCATGTGGTGCATGGAGCCTCTTAGGTCAGGCTGCTTCCTAGGCCACTGTCCCAATGCCTACAATTATCTTGGGATCAGGGGCCCATCTCTGACCTTGTCAATCGCTGTCAATTGCTATGGCCATAAAGGACAAAGGAGGCATGATGACCCCTTCATAGAGGAAACATGCTGGGCCCCTAGGTTTCTCAGTCGATACCTTTGGTCATTAAATGTCCCAGGTTCCTCAACTTAACACTGCCTGGCAGGTCTTGTTGGCCCTTGGCAGAAGGCTTTATCCAGGAAAACTAAGAAAAAAAATGTGCATTTTCCAGGCTGCTTTCCTTAATGGCCTTTTAGAAGTTCCCATTTATATTCAAAATGGACTAACCACAGGTTTCTTGATCTATGGCCCCTTTTTTTGCCCGATCAGTGACTTTTAATGCTGTATCTTCAACCACTTCTAGTGGTTTTTACCTCCTGGTAGAAAGAAACAGAAAAGAGAGATAACCTGCTGCTTGTGGGAGACACAGTTTATCAAAGTAAATAAATGGCTCTTTGGTTTTTGGTGTGTTTTTTTTTGTTGTTGTTTTTTTTTAAATCGTACATAACAGCAACCAAACCTTTTGTCAGTAGAGTCTCTTGCTGGTACCTTCAGGGGCTCTTCACCTCCCTGAGGGAGACATTGGGTTCCTGAGGGAGACGTTGGGTGTGGTCCTAAACGTGGGCTTAAGCTGACTCTCTCCACTTCCATCCTCCCCACATGGTGGCTTTCTTTCAGGTTTCTTTTAATTTTTCTAATTAATTTTGAGAGCTCTTTGAGACATTTTCCATTTTGTTCACAGTTTGAGTCCTGCTCTGAGGTGTTCTCAGTGAATGTCTTGGTGTCTTTAGCAGAATTCCTTCAGTGTAATGGATCCTCTGAAAGAGACTCCTATTCCCATTTAATTTAGATGCCTGATCTGATTGTCATTTTCAATCCCACGATGGCTTTGATTATCGATGGTGGCCTATAAATCATGAGCACTCACAGCACAGTTTGGAGAGGAAGGAGGGAGACTGGTTAAATATTCCAGAATTACAGAGCTCATTGTACGATACAATTTCTTCTTGTGAGCTGCTGGCTTAGCTTTTCTTCTGAGACAGTTGGCTGATTTCATGCTGGAGGCAGGTCTGTTCCAGAGTCTCAGATTGTGAGTGGTGTGTGTGGTGTGTGTGCACGGAGAGACAAAATGTGGAAAATTTTTAGTGTAGATTTTGGTGACCATTGTATGTATAATTTTTGTTTCCATATCTTTTTCTTTTAGTTGCGGAGATCTCCTCTTCTGATATCAATAGTCTCCACTCCTTAGGTTTTTATTTGTGTTTTCACAGATTTGGTCTAGTTGTTTCTAGCTTAAACTGCCGCCCCCCACCCCGCTTACATGCCTCTTACATGTTTGTGCATCAGATGGATATTTGTATCATAACATGAGGAACTTAGAAGGCAATTCAGCTGTTTTCCCAAATGTGCAACTTGGAAATATCCAGTATTCTACAGTGTGAAAAACACAGATGTCCTCTTCCACTTCAGAGAATGCCTGTCAGTCAGTTGCCACCTGTTCAGAAAGGGAACTGCTGAATGCAGAGTGGCAGCTTGTCACCAACTTCCCAAACCCAAGCACACTAATTAACTCCTGTCCCCTCACGAAAACTCATTTGCAGCCTGCACAAAGATGCTTTTCCCCCCAACATGGTGGCACTCAGGGGGAATGCCCCTTGGGTAGATGAGCCTGCAGCTCTGGTTGTCCCTCTTGGCTGTGACCCAACAGAAGAGGTCATGGGCAGGAGGAACTAGAAGGTGCCCCTGAGTTTCTGCCTCAGGCCATCGAATTTTCACTACATGGTATTTGCAGGCTCAGTATCCTGCTACTTTAGATGCCAAATGACAACCTTATTGAATGAACTACTGTAGTTTTGCCCGTGATTGTAACCTTCACTCCAGGTTCAGCCTCTATTTCAGAACAGAAGCATTCATTCCCCTGGTGGTTGGAAATGTTGGAAGCTGACAGCTCTTCACAGAGTCCTCTCCCTGGTAGTTGCCCCAGGTTAGTAAACCCCTTTCTGCAGAAGCAGACTGCATCCCATTCTGGAGCTCCCCCGCAGATGAGGCCTTGGTTTTATCTGCATCACAGTTCAACTTCTTCCTCAACCCGACCCTGCTTCCTTCACCCCACCAAAGACAGTGTCCATCCCGAACACGCTGCTCAATAAACTTTGCATGGAAACACCCCTCACAGAGTCTCCATACCTGAGACTCATTCCCATTAAGACATTCAATGTGGTGCCCAAGAAGCAATTCCAGGCCTTCCTGGACAAGCCTGAGACCCGAGAGACGTGGTCTAATGTAGTTGGCCCCCCACCCCTTGCTCTCCAGTAGATGTACCCCGGGCTAACTTGTGTGTCCATCGCAACTGCCAAATTTCATGGAAATGCCCGTCCTTTAAAATGATGGTGTAGCAATCATATTTTAGGAAAGGAATCTCTACTTCCACTGTTCAGGGGTTGAAGTTGTAGGTCTTTTGGAAAATGATTGTTTTCACATTTTTTATTGATGTGTACATACATACAATAAAGAGCACAGGTCTCAAGTGTACACCCCGTATATATGTGTGTGTGTGTGTGTGTGTGTACACACACACACACGCACACACACACACTGATGTAACTAAACCCATATCAATATGTCAAACACCTCCAGCATCCCAGGAAGCTCCCTCATTCGCCCTGGCCAGTGTTCCTCTGCCAAAGGCCAATACCATTCCAACCTCTACCCACATAACTTAATGTGAAAACGATGATCTTGTGCATTTTGAGTTTTCACCTTTCACTTATGGTCTTCGGAGTTTGTTGAATACTGGTGGAAGTCACCATTTCTGTTATGCTTTTTAAAAAGCCATAAAGATACTTGGGAAGCAGCACACACAAGGGGAAAACTCACAATTCAGTAGTGACACCAAATGCTTAGAAGTAGAAGCAGTGACGTTGTTAATATTGTACACATGTGGGGCGCCTGGGTGGCTCAGTCAGTTAAGCGGCCGACTTCAGCTCAGGTCACGCTCTCGCGGTATGTGAGTTTGAGCCCCGCGTCGGGCTCTGTGCTGACAGCTCAGAGCCTGGAGCCTGCTTCTGATTCTGTGTCTCCCTCTCTCTCTGACCCTCCCCCATTCATGCTCTGTCTCTCTCTGTCTCAAAAATAAATAAAAACGTTAAAAAAATTAAAAATATTGTACACATGAAAAACTGAGGAGGCATTCATAATTTGCAGAGAAATCATTGTAAAATGCTCCATAACCAAGATGTCAAGTTATTTATAACTTAGCAGGATGGTCAGGTTGGAGTTGGAGGAGTCATTAGGCTGGGATTTTGAAGTTACATTAGAATAAACAATTTGAGCTTTGACTAGATCACCTTTTTTGTTGTTGTTTTCTAAAGGAGCCATACATTTTATAAGGTATCACTCTGTAATTCTTACAGTCCTTCTTTCCCCGGTGCCGTTGAGGTTCTCTGCCTTTTTGTCACCATATCCTTTGGGGTTTTTCAACCTTCCATCCCAGTCCTACCAGTGTGTTGCCAGGATTCCCAGAGAGTCTCACGATGTACTCAGGTCCACGGCTGACGCTTTCTTTCTCCAGGGGGAAGAGGAGATAAAGGTATTATGGAATAGATGAGGTTGTGGCAGATTCGCCAGATGGTCCCCAAGAGGCTGATCACGGGGTGAGGCCGGAAGCAGGTTTGGATTTTTTTCCTCACCCACATGTCGATCAGTTGGAGATGGTGGGGCAGTCTCCAGGCTTCCCCCCACCGAATCGGTCAATTCCGAGCCAGAGGAAGAGGTCCTGTGTACATTTATATAGGGGAGTTAATATGGGGTCTTGTTTCAGAGGGGCTAGAAGGGCAGGGGGAGACAATCAAGAGATTAGTGCCAGAGGGAAGCTGGTACTACCTGCAGACTAGAGGAGCAAAGGGAAAGGGCAGTGGTATAGAAGTCAGGGAGTGGGCTCTCCGGAGGGAGCCAGAACCACAAGAAGGCCGTCTGGCCAAAGCTGGAGTATGCAGAAGTATGCTGGAGTATCCAGGGGGGCCACCCAGAGCAGGGTCAACAGGAGAGGGCAAGTGGGAGAAACCAGGTATTTCTCATCCTTCAGGTTCCTGCCAAGGCCTCCCACTGGCTGATCCCCACCGGAAGCCATTTGGCAAGGGAGCTCTTGGGAAATAGAGTTTGCACAGGGCATTCCTCTGGGATGTGGAACCCAGTGGAGGAAGGGAGGGTTTGGATCTGAGAGCAGAGTGGCCCGTGACCAACCCATCCCCTTTCCCATACCTCATTAACTGAGGAAGAGAAAACCTTCCTAAGACTTTGATGTAGAGTTAATTTTTTAAGATGTGTTTCTAAGGGGAGCCAAAGGCTAAAAACATTTGGTGTGTCTTTGTTTTCAGGGTGTGGGGACTTCAAGTGTGAGCCTGTGCTAAGGGGCTCTGTCTCTTTGGGACCTTAAGGATGCAGCACCTTACTTTAGGATTTACAGGCTATCTCAGTTTCATAAATCAGCGATGTGCGCTCCGTGTGTGAGAGTCTGCAAATTCTAAACTAATATGTCGCTCTCTTTCTGTCTAGCATCATATTTATGTTAAGGCTCCATAAATCATGCTGCACATTTCCACAGCACAGCCATGATGAAAAGTGATGTAACCAACAATAGGAAAGAATGGAAATTAAAATGCAAGAAAACAAAATGAAATAAAAATTCATGTGACCTGCAATTTAAAGCCACTTATTTCAGAAATGTGCATCGATTAGGGGAAAGGAATCAAGTATTCAGTCTGCGTTTAGCCATTTGGCCACTAAGCCATTCAACCTGTCCTTGCCATGTCAACTATGCCTGTTGCCAACACCCTGAGGATTGTTGCTGGATCAGAGATGATGGTGGTGAGCTTCTGCACCTTAATGTCTTTTCTGGGGCAGAGTTTCCAGAGGGGTCTTAGGGGCCAGCGCCCTGATGTAGGATTGTAAGGGCAAAACTCCCACTTTCAGAGACCAAATTTTCCACTAGCCAGGGAAGACAGAAGAAGGATTCAAGGAAGTGCTTCTCAGGATTAAGTCAGGAGGTTTGCTATTTCCTCTCTAGCATAGCAGACCAGAATCAGGTGGATTTCAGCAGCTCCGTTTTAGCTCAAGCATTTTTGTCGTACAGATTTCAGTATATTCCATGCACACGGATTTCTTCCCTCTGTATCAAACTTGGAGAAGGCGTGGATATACCAGAGCTGAAGAAAGAACAAGCCAGCTAAGTGGTACCGTAGGCTGGTAGAGGGCAGTGATTTCAAAGGGAATCCACCCATAGAGCATCTTCCTTTTCTTTAAGGGTATTTGCTTTTCAAGTTTGTTTATTACATATGAAAACCAACTGAAACATCAGGTTATGCATTAGACGAAGGAATAAAAGGTAATATTTTAACATGCTAAAGGAATTCTGCCAGCCAGTCATAAGCATCAATCCATCACAATTATTAGAAACAATGTACTGTGCAGTAGTAAAGAGATACAGCCAATATGCAGACACACACACTAAATAAATTCTCTCTTAGACTGGCTGTTTCCTCCCCTGCCCAGACAGACAGCAGAAACTGTTCATGCAAAAGAGAAACACTGAGAGGTGCAACTCAGCACCACACAGTTTTCCCCCCAAACCTGCTGGGTTTCATTCATTCCTGTAAGTCTCTGAGTGGAGCTTATACCGGCAACCCCGTTTCCCTCTTAAAAACACAGATTGGCTCTGGATTTGGGGGTTTAATACACAGAATGTGATTATAATATCAATGATTACATGTAAGCATCAACAAAAGCGGCCTTTAGGGAGTAAGAAAGTGAGGGGTGGATGGAAGATGCAAATCGATTCAGCCCAGAAAATGGACCTCACCTAGGCATTTATGCACATGTGGATACCTGCTTTTGTTTCTATTCGAGTTCCCTTCTTTTCCAGCATATCTTCATCAGCAAAGAGAACGCTGGAGGCAGCCCCTCTTTCCTGTAGCCATTTGCTTTACGTAAACCAGCTAGCAAACCGCTCCGTTAGTATTGATGTAGACATTACCACAAATCGCCACTTAGGGACCTGAGCGAATTGACTAACTGGTTTCAGATCCAATACACATAACTTGATCAGACACAAAGTTTAAGTACACTTGCAGGCGTGCCAACTGCACCTACCAGGAAGTGACTCTTTGGCTGCCAGCTTCAAGAGGCCCTAAGGGAAACCCAGGAGGAAGGCATGCAGACCTAGAGGTGAGGCAGTGAGTCTGGAAGTTTCAAGAAGCACAGCCTGAGGTGGAAAGAAATAAGGCAGTCAGGGCAGGAAATAAAGCAAATCTCACAAGCCACAGGGGCACTTCAGTCCAGGGTGCACCTGATACGACTTTCATTATTTTGGCTTTTTATCCTTGCGTCCAACGGCTCTGAGGTCTGGAACGCTGAGTGTCAGATGACTTGGGAGATGACTGAACTGTGATCAGAGAGAAATCTCAGCTGATCCAGGGTCAGCTACATGCCCATCTGCCCACCAGGCTGTCAAGCCCCCAGGAACAATGGCTTTTGAGTTGATTGTCTTTTTAGTAGCCAGGAAATTACCTGGATAGAACTGGGCAAAAGCCTTCAACAGAATGAACAGCATCGACCCCGAGAGGTCAGGGCTGGTATGGGGCAGGTGGTGTGGTGGGGCTAAGGACCACGCAAGCATGTTCCACCCCACTCTGAATGTTAGTACATTAACCACTTCTTACTCCTTTGGGGTAAAAGAGTTTGCTTTCTTCCCTTCACCCTGGGAGTAGGAGTGCTACTTTTTTGTGGCACGAAGCTTTCCCTCAGAAATTATGTAGTTGAATGCTGGATGTACAAGTAGAGAGATAGGTTGGACATGTAGCCATGGAAATTTCTGGAAAAAAGGATAAATGAGAAAAATCTGTGCACTTATGTGTATGTATTGGAGTGGGGGCAATATTGGTAAAGGTAAACTAAATAGAATTCTGGCAAGAAAGGAATGTGTAGTTTATTAGAAGCAGACCAGGCCAACAGCTGTCAAGGAAGACCAGAAGTTAGAATAGAGTAAAGGGATTAGTTGCAGGGAGAGAGGTGGATAGGGGTGGACTTGAAGAGGAAGGATTGTATTAGAATGTCAAGTCTTTAAAAATAGAGAAATCTTGGTTTAAATATAGACAAAAATATTTATTTCTTGTATTATCTTTTATTATTATATGTATATTTAATATTTATTTTATTCATTTGTTTACTGTGTGTTTATTGGCCACCTACTATGTAGTCACAGCATTGTGGATACACTGAGAAATAATACAGACATGGTTACTGACCATGTAGTGTTTACAGTCTCATAACATTATCTGTGAGCAGACTATTGAAGGCTTAAGGCATTTGGCAGTGCTTAATCCTTACAAATTGAAATAATTTAATGTTAAAGGTGATTTTAAAAGCGATCTAATAATAACAAAAGCAAATGATTGTGGAACATATTGAGCATCTGGATGTACCCGGGAATCGTGCTGGTAGATCTCTATATTACATCATTTAATCCTCATGACCATTTTATAAGGGAGAAGCTTTTAGTCTTATTTTATATCTGTGGCTTAGAGAGGTTAAGGTACATCCCACACATCATGGAGGAAGGCCTCCAGGTTTTGAATTTGGGCATATCTGACAACCCCTCCCCCCGTGCCCCGCCCCACCCCAGTCCTCTGCTCATTCTGTTCTACTGTGCAGCTTCCCTGGTGGCAATGAGGACATCGAATTGGGATGAAGAGAGACTGGAGTTAGGGAAGGCAACTAGGGGGATAATAATATTCTTACTCTATGGGAGCAACAGTGAACCTACGAGATGTAAAACATTCAAGGGGCAAGGGAGATGGAGAAGAGTGTCTGATTCACTAGTCTTGTCAGAGCCATCTATGGATTTTGGTAGGTATGTGGAATTATGAAGGGAAAGGAATCAGGAGGGGTCCTAACGGTTTCCAGCTAGGGTGACTGGAAAGGTGGGAGGTCTGTGACATTATAGAAGGTGGAAACAAGGCAAAATGAATTTCATTTTGAACAGACGTCGTGTAAGGAGATAGTTGGACATCCAGATAAACGTAACTGATAGATAGTTGGACTTATGTCATTTGAGAGAGATTAAAGTTAGATATACAGATTTGGGAACCATCAAAGGGGCCAAGGAAGCAGGCGTACATAGCTGAAAGCAAGCGTTTGTCCAAAAACACTTAATAGGCACAGTGGGCAAAGTGCATTGCATGGACCATCTGGTAGACCAAGGTTTCTCGTACTGAGCTCCACTGACAATATAGGCCAGATAATTCATGGTTGTGGGGTGGCTGTCTTCTGCATGGTAAGATGTTTAGCAGAATCTCTGGACTCTACTCACTAAATGCCAGTGGCCAAACTCCTCTAAGTATAACAAATGTCTCCGGGCACTGCCAAATGTCCCTTGGGGCACAAAATTGCCCCCAGTTGAAAGCCACTGAAGTAGTTGAAAGTTCATTCTAGGCCGTGTGACTATTTATAAGTAGGCATATCATGATACATGACTTCTTTATACATGTTATGTATACCTATGCAACTTACCCAGTCAGTGGGACTCAGTGTCACCCTTGTAATTGCACATGCAATAAAAAATGACTCTGATGTGAAGTGGTCACAATGCTGCATATTTCTGAATGCTTTGACTCCAGTTATGCTTATAATTTGAAATATTTTGAGGCTTGTTCAAGCTCACTTTATTATACAATTTTATTTTAGTGTCTGTGTCAAAGACAGTTGGTACTCCCTAACCATCCATGTGCTCTCTTACATTTCTGAGACAGATGCGTTAGAGCCAGGTGACTAGTTCTAGTCAATGGATAGATTGAAGGGAGAGAGAAAGTGACATGTATCACTTCTGGGCTGAAACAGATAAAAGCCAGGTACCTTTTCCATTTCTTTTCCCCTGACACAGTGGCACCAGAGGCCATATTCCAGATGACTTGGCTTCAAGATGGAGAAGGACTGCCTGAGCCATATCAGACTTCACATGGATATTATGTGTCAAGCCACTGAGACTCAGGGGTTTATTTGTTATCACAGCAGAGCTCAGCTTTATCCTGACTGATAGAAATCTCATACATATAAAATGCAGGAGGAACAAGAATATTTTAATGAGGTTTTGCCAAATGTATATCCACTTTATAGGAACATGACAACCACATGTAAAAACTATAACCTAAGAGAGTAGTAAGGTAAATGTTAGTCACCATGACAATCTGACATCATACTATACATTCATTCAAAGAAATATCAGTTAGCAGTCATCTGTAGTTTCCTGGTTTCAGTGGAGTTAGTTTTTATTTTATTAAAAAAATTTTTTTTTTAAATTTTTGAGAGAGAGAGAGAGACAGAGACAGAGCATGAGCAGGGGAGGGGCAGAGAGAGAGGGAGACACAGAATCCAAAGCAGGCTCCAGGCTCTGAGCTGTCAGCACAGAGCCCGATGTGGGGCTTGAACTCACAGACTGTGAGATCATGACCTGAGCTGAAGTCGGACACTCAACCGACTGAGCCACCCAGGAGCCCCTAGTTTCTATTTTATTTTTGAATGCAAGATGATTCTGTTACACAGAGCATGTGTCCATGAATGGTAGAATTATGTAACATACCAACTCAGTCTTGATTTCAGATGTATCACACACCTTGAAACTGATTTCCACATTGCTTAAACCAAAATAAAAATTTTGCTGGTTTGAGCAATAAGGGAATCCCCTAGGTTTTTCCTCCCGCTCCTATGTGCTTTAAAAGCTTTGAAATAGGAATCGGGCAAAACTTTGCAATTCTATTATTTAAAAAATATGAAAAATGTCCCGTCTTTGGAAAATACACTTGTGTAAGTGCTAGACTTCACGTGATGGTTCTTGAACTGGATATCTCAGTCATTCCTCCATTCTGAGTGGCAGTAGAATTCTTGATAAAATTGTTAGCATGTTGGCTGACAGTATTTTCGTTAATTTTAAGGTGAGAATGTAAAGGTTTTAAGATGTCTCCTACAAGTGTTTGAGTAATTTCGATGAAATTTTGTGGGAATTGGTTGTACCACAGGAATTTCTAACAACTATATAAATGGTGCATCTTAGTTTTTATACTTGCCTTGATGTTTTTCATATTTATATAGCATGAGTGGAGATGCTTTAATTATTTTGTAATTTTATTGAAGTACAGATCAGACGGATCTTGGGGAGCACAAGATTTAAGTAACTGATCCCTGCTCTTAAAAGAATGCTTATGTTGCAATTATGATGAGCTTTTGTTTTACTCAGTTGAAGAATAATCTGAAAAAGTTGGGTTAGGCATTCTGAGTCAGAACTTTGGTTCTTGTTATGAAGTATTTTTCTCTGTAATCCTTGTCTTAAGAAAGGGGAAATTGTATTGAAACCAGAATTATTTGTGCATATTTTCCCCTAGATTGGATTTAGAAGGAAGCAAAATTTCTAAGATAATGCTGCCTAAGGAAAGTCATAGAAGAAAATTGTAGCAGTGGTATTTGTTGTAATCTGGATTCAGTGCATCAGGTGAGAAGGGTGTGTGATGTTAATTGTTGAATTATTCCACAGCTTGGAAAGGCAAATCTCAGTGCTTCAATGAATTATGCTGGATTCAGTTGGAAAAAAGCCCTAAATGGGATGATCTGGAGAAGATATGGAATCATTTGTACGTTATTCATCTCACTTTGTCAGAAAACGATCTTTTTAATGAACTTTCAGTTCTTAAATCATATCTTAATGAGAACTTGCTAGCCAGATGGGATAGAAATAAAGATCAAATATAGTTGAATGTGCATATAGATTTTCATCAGGAATATATTAGAATCCCAAGCATAAGGAAACAGAGAACTTTTCTTCTCTCACTACCAGTTTCAAATGCTAGTGATCAAGAGGGCATTTTCCCTAGTTAATATATTTTAGGTATCAGAGAAGGTATTGATGATATTCCAATGGTGGGATCTTTGTGGATAATCCAAATGAATTACTCAGAATTTTGAGAAAACGTGGAGGACTAAATAACTATTGGAAATAATGATGGGGCACCCAGGTGGCTCAGTCCGATAAGTGTCTGACTCTTGATTTTTGGCTCAGGTCACGATCTCACAGTTCGTGAGTTCAAGCCCTATGTCAGGCTCTTCACTGATAGTATGGAGCCTCTTTGGAATTCTCTGTCTCTCTCTCTCTCTCTCTCTCAAAATAAACAAATAAACATTAAAAAAAGAAAAGAATGATGACCTAACGAATTTGCTGTGTACTGGATACTGTGCTAAATACTTTGAATGTATGATTCTTCAAAACCATCACAGCAAGCATAAAAGGCAGGAACTATTGTTATCTCCATTTTGCAGATGAGGAAACTGATATTAAGTTTCCCAGGGCCATCAGCTAGTAGGTGGTTAAGCTGGCATTTGATTGTAGAACACGCACTATTAATCGCCATCCTGTCTCTTGCCCCTAACAACTGGGCATGTAATAGGACATCACCTCCAATAGTAGGTGGGATGATGAAAATAAAAACGAAAATAATGTGTAGGGTGACAGACAATTTTTGATGGGAGTTGTATGCCCTGTCATACAGCTTTATTCTCTGGGCATCCCATGCTTTCCTAAATCATAGCCAACTGCCTAAAATGGAGAAAACTTGATCAGTGAAGCTTTTCCCAGTAGAGTAACCTCCCCACCCACCCCCCCCCCCAACATGTTTTCTTGCCCCAACAGAATCCTAGGAGGAAGCCATTGAGATTTACCGGCTGTATCCATCCATGTCAGTATCAGCACCTGCTCTGCTATCCCTTTGGTTTCCCCAGCAGGGACCTTGCTATGGCCTTCCATTTGGCCATGAGATCCCTACTGATGTGGGTTCTGTTATTCCTTTCATCCTTCTGGCCTTCCCTTAACCCCACTCCAACCAGTGCTGGCCCATGTTGCTTTTGTCATTAGTACCATAATGGGCTGGCCCTCCTTCCTTTGCCAACCTCTTGGCTGCTCCCCTCAGCCAGCCATGGTATTGTTAAACCTCTGAGCAGACAGCCCTAAAAGATGGCCCCATTCTCTTAGCTTTTTATAGTATTTGCTGCTCTTTTATCAATTCCTAAAAGAGTAGCCCTGTCCTCTCAAGTTCTTTTGGCTCCTCTCTTGAGGACCTTGTATCAGTTAGCTATGACTGAGTAACAAATTACCCCCCAAATTAGAAGATTAAAACAAAACTGTGATATTATTTAGCTCACTCATCTGCATGTGGACCATTTAGGCTGGGCTTAGCTAGGACAACTCACTTCTGCCCCTACACAGTGTCAGCTGAGCTCTTGGGACCTCAGTCGGGTCAACTACATTCGAACTTCTCTCTTTGTTTGACCTCTCATTCTTAAGACCAGCCTACGCTTTTTCCACATGGTGCTAGAAGTACCAGCAAGAAGCAAGAGAAGACAAACTCCAGTATGGGAGCACTTTTTAAGCTTCTACTTACTTCACATTTGCTCAAGTCCCATTGACCAAAGCAAGTCACATGATCAGTCACAGCATTAATGTGACAGGGTCCACAGAGTCACATGGATCACACAGAGATGTGATTCACGGAGCCAGTGCTATAATAGACTTTAATCGCAGTCCTTCTGGAAATGGTTCAGAAGACATTTGAGTGACTCTGCCCTATAATGCCAAACCCCAACTCTCCATCGTCAACCAAAATCTTCACTTTGGTATTCAAGGCTCTCACCAATGTGGCTCTCTTCCAAAACCATCCTTTTACCAACCTCTTCAGGAATCCTGTGCTCCAGCCACTGTCCCTATTAACTGTCTCCTTCCCATTTCCTCAAGGTCAAACCCCTGCTCTTTCTAAGTAGCAAGCTATTTCAGCTTGAGGAACACTATTCTTCTACCAAACTCCAACCTCCAGTTCCATTTCTCATCATTTCATTTCTGTTACTGGCATCATCTTATAAGCCTTATTTTCCCAAGGCGGTTTTATGCTATTAACATATGTATACCTAAGATATAAACGCTCAGTAACCTGTACTGAACTGGGCTTATGGTGAAGGGAATTTGCCTCAGTGTTTGTGAATCCCCTGCAAGGGTTGAAGCAGTCTGTTTGGGTCATGGGGAAAGCCAGAGATCCTGAAGCATGCAGAGCAGGGCGCAGCACACAGAAGGATACATTCTTTGCAACATTTGTGGATAAAAATTAATTCCATTTCCGAAGAGAAAAAAATAAGGAAGAGAGGCCCTAGATTAATTGTGAAACGTTCTGGGCTAGAATGAAAACAACATGACAAAATGCATGAGGTCAGCAAGCACCATTGAGTTAGGTATTTGGAATACACACTGGTTTGTCTTTATGTCGGGAGCTTGCTGGAATTCTGGACCTGATGGGCTTTTTGGCAAGCAGAATTCCCCAATGCAAAAAGAGAGTGGTGGAGAAGTGTTATCAAGTGACACGTTAGGCCCTCAATTCAGCTTTTGGAAATCAATTCAGCTTTTGGATAATCAGATGGCATTTATTTAATACATGCTTGTGGCTCAACTACTCTATGCCAGGCACTGTGCTAGGTAATGGGGGCGCGATGGAGGACAAGAGAGAGACAGTCTCTGCTCTCAAGGAGCTTACGGCCTTGGAAAAGTGAACAGTTAGAGAACTTTGTGTAAGTTCTAGCACCGGGCACTGTGAGAGCACACAGGAGATGACTTACCTTGGGAGCTCAGAGAAGGCTGCCAGAGGAAGTAGCATTAAGCAGAGAGCTGAGGAAGAGGATACAGATGAGTCAGCCTGAGGGGGGTGTGTGTGTGTGTGTGTGTGCGTGTGTGTGTGTGTATCCACGTGTGTGTTGGCAGGTGCTTGTGTGACAGAGTAAGCGGTGCACAGGGACATCCTCATAAGCAGAGAGTAGTTTGTGTCAGAAGTGTGAGAGGCGAGAGAAAGCACGCTGGGTTCAAGACCCTGAAACCCATTTTGTGTTGGTGGATTTCTGAGGAGGCAAGAGAGAGAGAAAGGAGGCTGGAGAGAGCTGGGATGTGGCAGGTCTAGTCAGCCATGCCAGGAAGCAGAGCTAGAACAAAAGCCCAAACACAGTCACAAAATGGAAGGCTACTTTTTAATCAGAAGCATTTTGGGGGGCACCTGGGTGGCTGAGTTGGTCAAGCGCCTGACTCTCGATTTCAGCTCAAGTCATGATTTCGAGGTTCATGAGTTCAAGCCCCGCGTCGGGCTCTGTGCTGAGAGCCTGCTTGGGATTCTCTCTCTACCTCTCTCTCTACCCCTCCCCTGCTCATGCTTGCTCGCTCTCTCTCAAAATAAATAAATATGTATTTTTTAAAAACCCACATTAAAAAAAAAAGAATCTGTAAATGCTAGAATTCCCCTCCCCTGTCAAGTTTCTGTCCAAAGAGCTTTGAAACCTGGATTGTACCTAGCAGTTGAGCATTCTTTATTTAAAAGTAGCCGGTAATGGAATGGGCCAGGGGAAGCTGTGGAGAGGATCATGAGGCCAGTTGTGCCCCTATCTCCTGAGTGGGGTTCGAACATTACAGAACAAAAAGAGGCCAGCGTCATGGGCCCTACCTCTCCACCCAGCTCCATTCCCTAGATTACCCATTGGTCCCATCTGCAGTGACAGCGTGCAAGCAATTTGTCATTTCCTCTTACTCATTATTCAAACCTGTGTTTGACTTTGCGACGACCTGATCTATTTTCAGTCCTTCTCATGTTTTTGTTAATTTTCCAAATGTGCGCGCCTACCCATCAGTTCTTGCTCTACCCTGTAGAGGACAAAATTGGTGGGATCCTTTTGTAGCCGTGTCTCTGAGGATACTTCAAACCTTATAAAACAACTTTTTTTTTTCCTTATGGGAAATGCTGTCTGGTTTTAAAGGTGTGTGTGTGTAGCTACATCTTTCCAGTTATCCGGGTGGAAGGTGCCTATTCCCATCCACGTTCTAACACTGTACATTTTTGTGAAATGTAAAACAAAAATAAAATGCCAAGGCAATGCATGAAATGTCCCTATGCCACTGGAGGAATACGAATGAAAGACAAACTTCCAGGGAGGCCTTTTTCATCCAAGGCATTCCTCTGGCAGAACAAACAGATGCTAAAACAAGGGAAATTGGAAGTTGATTGCTTTGAAGGAGAGAGTGCTTTTGGAAGTGTATTTCTTCAGGTCATAGCTTTCAGAACAGTTTTAGCTTTTCCCCTCTGATGCCACACGTCTCATTTGGGCCGATTTGGCCCTGAGCTGGCCATTCCCCTTCAGTCACCCGTGCCACACAAAGGGGTGAGCTCATCGCAGCGTCATCTGATATTCCAGTGGCCCATCTGGTCAGCAGGCACCCAGCTCCCGGGAACATGGAATTAGGCTATCTCAAGGGAATGCCCAGGGCGAAAGTCTCCGAGCCTTTTCTGCAAGAGTTTGGGGCGTAATGCATCATGACTGGAGGTGTTCAGGCTGGGTATGTGAATGGTTAAGACATTTAAGACAACCAGAGCTTATGACTCTTTGGGAGTGAGATGGGAGACAAAACCCAGCTCTGACCCGGGCAGTGACCCAGTGACGTTCTGTGGCCCACTGGGGGAAGGAGAGAGCACTTCCCTGAAAGGGCACACAGCACTTTCAAAGCTTCTGTCATCACGCAGTCACAATATTTGCCCCGGGACTTCTGCACCTTTCTTACCTGCGGACCCTGGGCTTCAGCACAGAAAGGCTCCTCACCTGATACATGCTCTTCCCCCTTGCAAACTTGACATTCTTGCATTCCAGTCCAGTGTGTCTAGCGGGGGCGTGTGTGTGGGTGGGTGGGTGGGGGGGGGGGAGATTTTAGACTGTTTTCTTATTACTAAATGGAGAGGTATTAACAACACAATGCAAAAATTAAAAAAAAAATAAAGACAGAGGGTGAGGTGGGGGGGCGGGTGGGAAGAAAAGACAGCCGCCTGCTCTTTTCTTCTTGGTATTATTATTTGTGACAAAGCCCTCGGTCCATTTTTCTTCATAATTTGCAGGACTCCTAATGGGAACAGCACCTCCCAATTACCATGGCTGCCAAAGGCTAATTTGGTTACCCTCCGGATCCACAATAGCGAAACTGTGTCGAGCCTTTGTCGATATTTGCATACTATACACACCAGGAATGTAAAACAGCTGCCTGGCCCCTCTCCCACTATCACGGCAATTATGGGTCATTAGCTTGTCCCCCCCCCCCCCTCCCCTTTTCTTGTTCTCGTCTTCCAGGGTCTGGTAGGCAGTGGTAGGCAGCTGACGGATTTGCAGAGACAAGAAATGAGAGAGCGGAGCTGCGTGGCCTATTTGTTAAGAGTCTGAGGCTGACGGACTGCCTCTTGAATTGCGCTAACGCGGCCCTGAGCTTTTATTCATGATTACCTCCTTTTCTTCCGCCAGCCAGCCCCCACGCTGGCTCTCCTCTCTCTTTCAGGACGCCTCTCCGAGGGCCCGCGCCGGCCCCACACGTGTCTGTGTGTGCGCGTTCAACCTGGCGGCGGGGCCTGGACCTCTGGGCAAGGCGTGTGCCGGCACTTGGCAGTGGGGACGCGCCTGGAGGGACCAGGCCTCACGTGCACGCGCGGCCAGCCCAGAGGCCCAGAGCACCCAAGCCGAGCCGATCCGCCGCCTGGGAGGGAGGCGATGCTCCACTTCCAAGTTTTCTTATTGAATCTTAGCCCCATGGAGAAGAAGGAGGGCAAGTGGGGGGGGGGGGGCGAATAATAAGAAAGGGGCTTGTGCTCTCTCCTTTGGAACAATGTGTTGTGTCTTGCGGTAGTTAATGGGAAGTTATGGTTTTGAATATAATTTTTCCCCCTTCAAGCTGCTAATTTTATTGACAATATGGATAGATTGAAAGACCCAGAGCTTTTGTGTTGTTTTGTTAAAGCAAATAAGTGAGGCACAAATGTAAATTACATCTCCAGGTTCGCATTAGAGGTTTGCAAATAACACTGAGCTAATGGTTATTGCAAAGGAAAATGGCACTGGGATCAATATTCTATACAGTGGAAGGCGATACCTCTCTCTCTTTTAATCACCTCATTGCAGAAATGGCATTGAAATTTGAAATCTCATTTTCTCCATTTGTACAAATTGAACATAAATCACCAGGAGTGAGGGGAGGTGGCAGGCAGCTTCGCTCTTTGCGGGATTGCATTACTAATTAGTGTTGGGCCAAAGCTGTGCACAGCCTGGGAGAGGTTTCGTTAGACCTCTGGCCAAAGACAGGATGCTCGGGGAAAGCCTGGACCTGTGGGGGAGGGGCCCTGCCCCTCTAGTGGGGAGCCAGGGAGGCCCGGGTCAGCCCCTGGAGAAAGAATGGAGACAAAGGGCAAAAGGCATTTCAGACCCTGACTGGCTTAGATCATTTTCTGTGCTGGGATGGCAGCTCCCCACCTATGCCCCTTAGATGTCAGCGGATCAGAATGTATAAGACATCACTGTTCCTAATAAGCAGCAGACGAGGTGGTAGCTTCCAAGCCTCGTGTTCGTCTCTGTCTGTAGGGGTAGAGCATGGGGTGCGTGAGAACGGGGGATCCCTGCTCAACACGCCCCCCCCCACCCCGCCGCTATCTCCCCAAGTCCACCTCCTGCCTCCAACACCTTCCCTCTACCCTTCCCTTCTGCTGTTCCTGGACTTCATATACTTGCCCCGAGGGACTGTCGCAGCTCCGAGCTGAACGACCGATATTATCTACAAAAGATCTCCCGAGATGTCAAAGGGCCTCTGGTATTATACCCACTTCAGCTACATTTTCTCAGTGTTACAACTTATTTGACCTTGGCTCCGGGGTCATCAGGGGGAAAGAAGTCAAGCCCCCTTTCTCTCTTGTCGAGACAAAATAGCCCATACTCGTGCATTTCTGGACTGGGCGCTTATGAGGGAAGAGTGTCTTTTTTTTTTTTTTAAGATGACAAAAGGTGGGTGAGAAAGTTGGCACCTGAAATGTGGTAGGGGAAACAAGAGGGCAGGGGAGAGAGGCATCAACTCAGCTTGTGGACCTCCTCTGAAAGGTTTGGGAAGATCCTGTAGGGAAGACTTAGGCACACAGAGCCTTTGGCTCATCTTTGCAGCTGGTCACTTGCCCTCTCATGTGGAGTAAATACATTCTCCTGGGTGATGAATGGAGGATGTTTATATCATTAAACTTGATACCCCAAGGGCACGATGGACTGGTAAAATATTTATATATTTATATGAGAGGCGGCTCCCATGGGGGCCAGTGTGTACAGATTAGCCCCAAATAGGACAAGCCGGTGTCCATCAAGGTGGGGCCTCGGCGATGACCACTGACACCAGCATCCCCTGACGCGGCCAATGGGCTGCCATTAGGATGAAGAAAGAGACACCTTTCATTGCCAGCCAGGAAGGCCATTAGGAAGGCCAGAGAGAAGTAGAGTGGCTGGCCAGTGTAGAAGGCAGCCAGATACCTGCAGCATCCCAGGCATAATTGTGCCCTCTTCTATCTGCCCCTCCTTCTCTGTGCCTTGGGAGAAAGGCGGAGGGACTCCCATAGATTCATCAACACCCCAGGAATTTTCCATCCTTTTCCTCCTTCTTAACAGTGGCAGGAGGAATTAAAAATAGGGGAGGTTAGGGGGGAAAGTGGAAACAAGATTCATTACCTAAGGGCTTTCTCATCCATTTCAATAGATGAAAGCAAAGAAAATACAGCAAACCCCATCCAAACAGTAAGCAGGTGGTGGCCGCTAATAGAGAAGAAATAAAAACCTTTTAGAAATCAGAGCCAACTACAAAAAACACTGACAAAGTGGAATGAAAGTTCTGAACAATCAGTTCAAAGAAAAGGGTGTTTGAAATAAACCCTTAAAAACATTTCAAATGGTGAAGAAGAAAAAAAAGCTGTTTTAGATATTTGAGGCCAGGATGACTTAATCTGGAGAGAGGATTTTTTGGATTCAATTTAAAGAAAACAAAACAAAACAAAACAAAAAAAAACAAAGGAACCCTAATAAGTTCTTGGAGGTAGTGGGGCTTGGAGGACAGACATCCATCAGGTGCCCATGGACTGGCTTGATTACCAATCACAGGTCCATAACCAGCTCCCTGGTTGACCTGGGGCTTTTAACCTACCCTTGCCTCCATTTGCCCAACTATAAACTGGGGTTGCTAATAGACATGTCCTCTCCGCCCCCCCCCCCAGGTCCCTGAGGAGTTATAATAGAATAATGGCCCAGATCCTATTGATGGAGAATGAGTAACTGCTATTTTGTGACCCCTGCCTCTAGAGGCTGAGCAGGTATCCTTCCAGAGACCTTTGGGGAACTCCCCTTTTTAGTGAGTTTCAATATTCATTAATTTCACATGAGGTGTGCCTGCCATAGTGGTATATGATGACAAAATGGAGAAAGCACACTGTCCCCTACCCCAGCATATCACAGGTTGAAGGAGGCAAGTAGGTTAACGGGTGGCTATATAGCACGGCCATGAGAGAGCAAGAAAGGGCTATGCTAGGGGGTGCAGCCTGGAGAGGTTTCCTGGAGGAGGTGATGACTAAGCCTGTTTCTGGCAGAACAGCAGAAGTGGCTGGGTGTCCAGGCTGGAAGGGCATCTCAGCCAAGGGAATAGCACATGCAAAGAATAAGGGAGGGGGAGATTTAAGGGCAAGAGTCACCAGCACTCTTTATGGCAAAGGATTTGGGGCACAGAGGGTAGAGCGGAGACAGAGGGGCCTAGGGTGGGAAGCAGAAGCTACATCAATGAGCATTTGAGTAGGTCAGGAATTGCATTCAGTTGTGGGTCGGGAAGTTGGCACTTCACAACTTTGGAGGCTCCGAGTCACCAGCAGCCCGGGATCCTTTTATTTTTCCAAGCCACCTTCCTTAGCAGGTGGCTTTCATCTTCAAGTTCACCTTGCAGAGAGGAGGAAGAGTAGTAAGGACCTGACATACGTACCAAGCAGGCTCTAGCACGGCCTTTTCCGACTTATGAAAGAGTGCATTTATCTCTCGTGGGGTCTGTGATCATTATCTCGATGAGATGTGCCTTCATCTTGCTTTCACACCCTGTTAGATATCTGCCCCTCACTCTTCTGTTTTATGAAAGGTGTAGGAGTCCTGAGGGATGGACAGGCACACAGAAAAACATTTAGCAGAGAAAAGGATAAGAAATTTAGAGATTTGCTGCAATGAAAATAAAACCCAAGAGTCCTAAGACACAGGGTGCCAACACACCCTCATTTGCCCAAGGGAGTCCTGGTAAATGCCTATCCTTTCAGCATCCCGTGCAGTTTAACATTTGCCCCAGATTTTACTTTGATTATTATTTTGAACAAAGCGTCATTATTAATTGTTGCATTAAACCGAGAGGGGCTGGTAGACCCCTCATTGTGTTCATTCCAGCTCCTGCCAAGGTCTTCTCCAGCTGTGTGTGAGATGCAAGTTCAGTGAACAGAATTCTCAGTGTAACTTTCCATTAAGGCTGAAAGGCTACCCAGGAGCTGACCTGGCTCTATTTTCCCACTCTGTTCCAGATGCTAGGTAACTGACACCCCTTCCAAGTGCAGCGTGCAGTGTCCTTGCTGCCGAGGCACAGTGTCCTCAGCTGTGAGCCCTGGAGTTCATGAACTCCTCCTGGTCTCTGGTGGCCGTGAGGAGCCTCTATGCTGCTGCTCCTACTGGCTACCTGTGCGTGGCCACCTCTCGGGCCCACGGGGTACAGCTAGCCACCGTGATGTCCGCTGGCAGGCTCTCTCAGAACTGTAGGACACTAGAGTGTCTGTGTAGAGCAGAATAGCCGTCTCATGCAGGAAACAGAGTCTGAGCAGCCCTGCCACAGAACACAGAATGCTCTTGCGATAGTGGTACTGCCATTTATTATCATTTAAATCCACAACATTAATTTTATTGTTTGGTAACATTTTCATTTCAAAATAAACCCTTTGGGTAGCAGTGAGCTCCGAAAACAAAAGTGCATGCTTAATGAAAAATTCATTACTCAGTTTCTTATCAAAAGTTGATGAACTTGCACAAAATGTTTACCGACATATTCCATCCACTGTGACAAATGCCTCCATGAAAAACAGAAGACAAAATTTGCTAACAAAATATCAGCATCTAATTTTAAAAAGTAGTAGTTATTTTAAGAAGACTGGTAGCTGATGAATCTTCAGAAGGTGGGTTTACAAATCCCTCTGCAAAGCATGATTTTTCATTTACATCAAATGATTTTTAAAATAAATGTCATGCTTTTTTTAAAATTCCAAGTCTTCTTATGCATGTGCAAAATGTGAAGTGTTTGCAGTTAACAGGTTGGCACTTTCAGCAATAGAAAAACTGCAAAGTTCAAGGCTATCAATTTTATTAGTGCTGCGAGATGCTTTGCAGAGAAACTCAGTTAATTCTGATAATTGGTTCAAATTTTTACTTCCATTGGAGGAAATGAAAGTAAAGTTTCTAGAAGTTTATTCTGAAGAAGGTGTAATATTTGATCTTATTGTTAACACTAGTGTCAAATTCATTTTGAAAATAAACTTTAGTGTAACAGTGAAGATTAGATTTTTTTCATTTTTTAACGTTTTATTTGTTTTTGAGAGAGAGAGAGACACACACATACAGAGTGCAAATGAGGGAGGGGCAGAGAGAGAGGCAGACACAGAATCTGAAGCAGGCTCCAGGCTCTGAGCTGTCACCACAGAGCCCAATGTGGGTCTTGAGACCCATAAACTGTAAGATCATGACCCGAGCCAAAGTCAGTCGCTTAACTGGCTGAACCACCCAGACACCCCATATGATTAGTTTTTATAGTGAGAATATACATTCAAATTTTCGTGAAGCATAGCTTCTCGGTGAAAGCAACATTATTACACAATTACAAGAAACTTATGGTGCAGAAATAAGTCCGACATTGGTTTTGGTGTTCATATAATTGAAACTTTCCTTCCACTGAGCTGCAGTGTTAGATCAATTAAAACAAAAGTTGCAGTGGTTTCAATTCACAAATACTTTTGTATATCCTGTTAGAGTAATTGAACCACAAAATTTTTGTGATGAACCTGATGGTGAATATTTAAAAAAAAAAACTTTACTGTCTCAATATGCACTTTCTCTTTGCTGCCATTCATCTTTGCTGACTTGTTAAAGATTTTGCCCCCTTGAAGAACTATTTTTGTAGATCATCCTACATGTTTTGCAGTGGTATTGAACTTCTTTCGTAAACACATTTGTAAGTTTTGGTTGTGTTTCATTTAACATCTGTTGGATAACTTGACGCTAGTTTTCCCAAGAAGGGAGTGTTCAAAAACTCCATTTTAAAGCTTTTAACCCATTGTGATTATTGAAAACAATGCCTACAAATAGGAAGAACGAAATTTATTCCTATAACAGAAAGGAAAAAAGTGAACACATTAAATGTGAAGAGCTCCAAAAGTATAAAAAATTTTTGTTGCAAAATTATAATTGCTCTTTGGAATATCTTTACCTATTAGAAAAATCTTTTGATACATTTTTATTTTATTTTATTTTTTTTAATGTTTATTTTTGAGAGAGAATGAGACAGAGGGTGAGTGGGGGAGGGGCAGAGAGAGAGGAGACACAGAATCCAAAGCAGCCTCCAGCTCTGAGCTGTTAGCACAGAGCCCGACGCGGGGCTCAAACCCACAAACCGTAAGATCATGACCCGAGCCATAAGTTGGATGCTTCACCAACTGAGCCACTGAGGCACTCTTGACAGCGTTTTTATTTTTAATTGCATTAAGTTATATTCTTGCTGGATGGAGGGAAATGGAAAAGCCTGTGCTTGAGAACCATAGACACAACTTATTTGAAGAGTTTTTCCCTCAAAAAATATCTGTGAAAGATAAGTACTTGGGAGATTAAAAGACAATATCTGAGAAAATATTTGGGCTAAATATTTATGCAATTTAATATGAAAAATAGAGAATATTTGCTAGTAGAATTTCCTCTAAACTTATCTGAGAAAATATTTGGGCTAAATATTTATGCATTTTAATATGAAAAATAGAGAATATTTGCTAGTAGAATTTGCTCTGAACTTACAAGACACCATAGTAACTTGAGAAAAGCTATTTTTCTCAATTAAAAAATAATATAATCTACAAAGAAGATTCAATTGAGGATGTCAACAGTTTCAAATTTATTAACAATAAAATGCAATGTTAGAACTTTCCAGTATGTAGTACTTCAAAAGCTTGAAAAAGGCAACTTTGAAGATTATATGCAATTTTATGAAACAAAAAGATTAAAAAATAAATCTGTGTTAAAAAAATTCCTTTAGGAAAATACCATGACATAATAATATTAGAAGTAAATGTGACTAAAAAAACCATGAAAATATATGAATATATGCCAAGCACCATTATTCTGCTAATGGTATTGTTTAATATTTGGATAATAGATTGAACAAAATAAATTATTTCTAGTTTGCTTTAATGAGCACAGATGTATTTATTTGGTGGCAATAATTTCATTTTTGAAAATAGGTTTTAAATAAAACTATTTTATAATTCCACCAAGACAAATAAAATCAATAAATTAATATTTTAATTTATTTATTTTTATTTATTTTTAATTTTTTTTCAACGTTTATTTATTTTTGGGACAGAGAGAGACAGAGCATGAACGGGGGAGGGGCAGAGAGAGAGGGAGACACAGAATCGGAAGCAGGCTCCAGGCTCTGAGCCATCAGCCCAGAGCCTGACGCCGGGCTCGAACTCTCGGACCACAAGATCGTGACCTGGCTGAAGTCGGACGCTTAACCGACTGCGCCACCCAGGCGCCCCAATTAATATTTTAATTTAATATTTTAAAGTACAGAATTTTGATTGTTCCTAACACTCCTTTTAACTCTCAAAAATGCCTTCATTCAGTTGGTAAATTATGTGAACCCCCCCCCAATATAATAATAGAAATAAATGCTGAAGAAATACTCACCAAGAAGAGAGAAGAAATGGATCAAGGAGTTAGAGAGTAGAGGGAGGGGAACAGAAAGGAAATCCACAGAAGGAGGAGAGGTAGGTAAGGAGACAGGAAAGGAGGTGGAAAGCCCCACGGGAGCTGGGGGGATAGAACATTGCTCAAGAGAAAATCCATCCTAGGGACTATACAGACCAGGAGAATCTCAAATATTGGTCAGATTTTTGCCAACTGCTGTCAGTTTTCCATATGTGTCCTACCTTGTTTTTTTGCCCTTCCCCTCATTCAAATGGAAGTGACCCCATACGCAAGTCAGCTAATGTAGTCTACTGTAATCTGATACAGTTCCACCCAAGGGTATCCAAGAGAGCTGGGTACACCAGGGTATACACCTGAGATGAGGGTGGACAAGAGGGAAGAGGCAGTAGTGAAACCCTGAAAATGGCCCCATGGCTTCATGATATAGATCCTGCTGCTGGTAAATACCCATCCCTGTTTCTGAAAGAAATAATTGACCAGCTAGAAAGATAGTGCTGTCAATTGTTGATTCTTCCATTCACTGATTTATCTCTTACTCATCTGCTCAACCATTCATTAATGCATTAACTCAATCAACCAAGAAACATTTGTTGATTACTTACAATGTGCCAAGCACCTTGTTAGGCATTGGTAGGCCAGAAAATGGAATAAGGCAAAACTCAAAGGTGTGCATAGCTTTTAGTTCCATAGAATGTCAAGGAAGCTGCAGGCTAGAGTGGGGGTATGTCGAAGGCCTGTAGGGCACCCAGAACGAGCATCTGCTTATAGGGGTATATCAGGGAGGATTATGCCAGTTTCTCCAATTAAAAATAAGCTTCCTCCTCCTCCCTCTCTTCCTCTTCCTCCTTCTCTTCCTCCTCCTCCCTCTCTTCGTCCTCCTCTGCTGCCTCGTCATCCCCACCCTCCTACCCCTTGTTGTCTTACCTGGATGGGTTTTATGTCAGAACATAAGCCACTGCTTTTTGCTCTTGATATTTTTAATAGTAAAAGAAGAGCAATAACACAGATCCTGAGGAATGATTCTCTTTGCTCCCTTGGTGTGCTTTCCAGCTGCTGTTTCATTCCTGTCTAGTCTCAGTGTCCTGGAAAAACTTTTAGGGCCCAGTAGCTGTTTCCTGTTCCAGGTTCCTTGTGTGTTGTTTCTGGGCACAGAAACAAATCCAATTCAAGCAAATAATGCTGTCATCAGGATCTTGTGCAGGCGTTGGAGGGGGGAAGACTGGCCAATGGAGTGCTATGTTTAAAATATCTTGAGATCTTCAGAAACATTTGTTTTTGTTCAGAAGTGTTCATTTGATGTTTCCCTGACCCACGCAGTTTCCCTATGGGCTTAAGCTCCCATTTGTTAAAGAAACAGATGGGAAAACCAGTTCAATTTGTGTTTGTTTTAGCATTTAAGACAGCTTACCATGAGTTGGTAGAGTTTGGACATTGCAGATAGTGACACATTATATTTAGCAGGCATGCAAGGGAACAGAATCATGTGACCAATCTAGAGAGGTAGAAGCAGGGACCTGCCCAATTCCATGGAATAAATCATTGGTGACACTAGGAGTATAATCCCGTGATTCTGCTGTGGAGTCATTTAACTCGAGTGGGATGTTCTAAGGTAGACCAGGAGAATCTCAAGTGTCGGGCAGATTTTTCCAATTGCCATGTTGGTTTCACATAGATATTCTACCTTATTTATACTCTTCTCCCCATTCAAATAGAAGTGACCCCATGCCTAAGTTAGTGAATGTAGGGTATTGTTATCTGATACAGTTCCACCCATGGGTACCCAAGAGAGCTGAGGAGTACCCAACCCACAGTGATGGCCCCTGTCATAGTCAGGGTCCCGGCAAGGAAAAGACAGCTTGCTCAACATGTTAATTTAATGAAGAGAGTTTAATAAGAGTTTAATAATGGAACTAGTTTCAAAGGTGAAAGGGTGAAGGGAACTGACAAAGGATGATGGAGAACCTCAGAGAACTGAGGTGGTAACAGAAGGAACAGCATTTCTGGCCTCTGCTGAGACCTGTGGCTGCGGAGAGTTGTGGCCACAGGTAGAGGGATGCAGCCACTGCCAAAACCATGGCAAGGCAGGGAGGGGACCAGAATAGCCAATACCCCAACCTCTGACCTCCTTCTGGGCCTTCCCATTGGTTAAACACAACCGTAATCTGGAGGACAAGCCAATCCGGGTGATGAGTCTGTAGAGGTTAGTCTCCCAGGACACAGAGCAGAGTGGAGAGAGAGGGAGGATGATAGGTGCATCTGGAGAGGCAAACAGAATAACCAGCACACCCTGTACTTTTAGAATACCCTCTTGACTCAGGCAACTATGATTCGTTTAAAATACCGTATGCTATTTCTCCCATTGCTGGCAGACATAGAGAATGTGCCCTTTGAATGTGATGGAGCTTCTGGCAACAAACTAGATTTGTAACTCCATCTGAATGCACACTGGGGACAACAGCCTAGCAGCCAGCTAAAGGTGACTTCATATTGTACCACCATTGGCAAGATTACCCAAGAGCTATTTCTTTGAGACTTTAGGTTTGCCATTTTTTAGAGATTTAAAAAATAGAGTCCTGAAGTAAGAGTCAGAAAACCTGGACTCCTGTTCCAGTTGGCTGTGGGTAATCCGCTCTGGGTGTTTTCTCATCTGTGAAATGAGGAAATTGGGTTAAAAGCTGGCTTAAACCTCTGTTGCCTCTAACATTTGGTAGGACTTTAAATCAAAACCAAAAGACTACTTGGGAGGAATGATACATGTATGCAGGGGAATGTCTGAGCATCCTCAGACGTGAGTGTATGAAGAAGAAAGGGGAGGTTCTTCTAAATGCTCAGGTCACTGGACTGGTTGGGCATCACACTGTCAGAACCAGGAGGTGGGTAGGTGATTTCTCACCAAGAAGCAGGCTAGCTCACATGATGAGAAGGCTAGATGCTCTCAGATGCCTCGGCTTGCTGCAGGGTCTTTCCCAGGCCAAGACTAAGCATAGTCAGACAACTTCTTAACTCTGTCCTTCTCCACCCAGAAGGACAGAGACTTTTGAGTCTTCCTTCAGTGAGATCCTGCCAAGGGAGACTTAGCAAAATGCCTTTAGTTCCCTCTAGCTTAGTCTCCAGGCGTATCAGAACCTTAAAGGGTCCCCTGAGATCTCCTTTTCCCACCATTAGTCAAGTCAGCTGAACCTGTAGTAAGGGGTAAACCTGAGGACAAAGGAAATTTAGAAAGGCAGTCATGAAGTGGATATCTGTCTTGTCCACCTGTAACAGCTGTAGAGTATGAATGGCTTACCTTGGCCTATCTCTTTGCCTGTGATTTAGACTTGTAAGTTTCCCAGTGGTCAGAATGAGCCTGCAGAAGGAGGCTGCTGTGCCACACCCACCACTTTTTTAAGAACAGCCTCCCAAAGCAGCCCCAGTTACACATCCAAAAAGCAATCAACATTCCTACATGTCCCAGTTAATTGTTGACTATGATAACGTATCTTGTTATCAGTTTTTCTTTAATGAATTCCCCAATTGATGTCATTAGGCATTAGGTGCTACATTACTCCCTCTAAGAAGAAATGTTTAAGGAAACTACACAAGGGTCCGCGTTCTGAATCAGACCTGAATGCCATCCTTAGCAATCATGAACCATGCTATGGAATCACGTTCTTACTGATGTGCTTCTGTTAGTTTCTTTGGCTTCTGAGAATATGGTTTTTTGAGGATTGAATTTGATGCTATAAGAACATGCTCATTCAAAAAAGGGGGCAAAGGTTTTGAATTCTAAGAAATTCACTGGATCCCATAGGAAACACATAGCCATGATGAGAAATAGATAAACAATCTCAGTTTGTCAGCACCCTGTGTAGGGAATTAAACTTACAACTTCCATGTTAATGACACTCTCACATTTAATTTCCTGTGTGCCACACTGAAAATACATCTGTTGAAAGTGGAATTTCGGTCCACAGAGCTGTCTTATTAAGTGACTGTGTGTGAGGTTGTACCTGTCAAAACAAGATTCTAGAAGCTCATTTAGGGCTATAATTTGGAGGGGGGGGTGGTATATAGAGGAATTTGTACCATGTAGGACTATGATTGTTTTCTCAGTGTCATTATTGGTATTAATAAATGGTTACTTATTAGCACTAAACATTAATTATTCATATTAATAAGAGATGTATAGAGCACTAGTAGCCTGTTCTCTGCTGTGTTCCACAGGGGCCATTCTAGATCATCAGCTTAGGGGATGACATGGTAAACATGATGGCAGATGTAGACCAACCAGCAAGTAATAGGCCTGGAGTCCTGTCAGGTAGGGTCTCGGTACAAGGCCAAACTTCCTCTGGCCTCCAGACAGGCTTGCATAAGTAGACCATGTATTTAGGCTCCCATGGAGATAGCAAAAATGCATATTCTCTGTAGGAGTAATGCAAGAGTCAAACTCTCTGCTCAAAGTCAAGTGTGCCCCAAAGACGGCAGCATCAGCATCACCTGGGAACTGATTCAAATGTGGTCTCAGGCCTATCCTGGACCTTGTGAAGAACAATCTGCATTTGTACCTAATCACAAGATGACAGACATGCACATTAAAGTTTGAGGACCGCTGCTCTAGATTCTAGTGATTCCCTCACTTTGCTGCATGTCAGAGTCCTGTTGGAAGTTTTGAAAAATCTCAATGCCTGGGCTTTACCCCAAACTAATGAAGTCAGAATCTTGGAGGTCGGGACTAGGCATTAGCATTTTTTCAAAAGCCCTAAGTGATTTCAGTGGGTAGTCAACTTTGAGAACTCTGATCAAGAAGACTGTGACACTAGACTGACTTAAAATCCTTGTTTTCCCCTCCAGATGAGATCACCTGTTTAGAACTCCTTTGCTCTCAGTCACCCTTTATGCTTTGCAAGGTTTCGGTTATCAGATGGAGGTAGCGGGTCTGATAGGTGGGAGAGACTGGGCAGACTTTGTCTGTGTCCCCATACACTTTGCCAGTGGCCGCCAAAGATGAAGGAAGCCCTCATCAGTCTTTTCCACTTAGGTAAACTTCCATTTCTTATTTCTAACATGACGGTGGCAATACCTACCTCACACTTTGGTTATTAACCTCTACAGCATTTATTATAAAGTTTCTTATTTTTTTTCTCCTCCTCACTATATGATCAGGATGGAAAGGAGACCATTGTCACGGAGGTCAGTTGAGAAGGTCAGAGCTGACCCTATGGGAAGGCAGAGACAATAGAGAAGTATAGACTTGTGATTGGAGCATTCTAGAGAAACATGTTCCCCGCTTTTGAGAGACACTGTTAGTTGTCCTCACAAATCCTTTCTCCCTTTTTTCATAGTAATAGAATTTCTCTGTTGGACATATTGCTGCTGAAAATTAGGACTACATTTCCCAATCACCCTTGCAACTAAGTGTAAACATGCAACTAAGCTTACATATCTATTTCCAGAAATCTTCCTTAAAAAATAGCTTGGGCCTGCTGTTGTGTTCCTTCATCTTTGTTCCTGCCATCATCTTGCTGCTTGAAATAGAGGTGAAGCCACCTGGACCTTGAAGGTGGGGAACGGGCACTATCTCTTAGGGGTGTTGGAGCAGTGAGCTGGAAAAGACCAGCATTCTTGAAATGTCTGAGGTGCAGAGTCATGGGCTACTCCCATTTGGGTTTTATTCATCTGATCATGAAATGAACTTTCTACTTGTTTACCTCAGTTGTTCTTTCCTGTCTGACATTTGCACCTGACTCTAATCTCAACTGATATACCCATCTACAGTTTCTTCTCTACTGGCCAAAATTCCATGTCTGCAGATTTATTTCCTTGATTGTTAAAGACTTGTATTACTCATGAGAAAATATATGTAACATATAGATTCCATAGCATGGGTTCATAGCTTAAATCTTTACAAACGACATTCTTAGCAGGTTGTCTTGTGCTGGAAAAGTGTGTGGGGTGCTGAAAGGCAAGGGGAAAACATTGAAGAAACTTTAGCCTTTCACTATTCAGCCAACTACTTTTGGAGACAACTTATCTTGAGATATGAATTGATTCACTTGGATACTGTTACCTGTTTTTTTCCCTAATTTTTTGTTAAAATTTGCAAACACATAAAGTTGAAAAAAACCGCTTGCAGTGAATACCCATACACTCGCCATCTGTATCCAACCATAACATTGGAGCATGCTTGTTTTATCTCAGTCCATCTATTTGTCCCTTTGCCCATCCTTTAGTCCATCTTTTTTTGTTTGTTTTATTTCAAAGTAAGCTGCAAGCATCAGTATACTTTCTCCTAACTCCTTCCCTCTTACCTAAATTTTGTTCATTTTTACACCTTCTCTGTTTCTGTTCAAGCCCTCTTCTCTGCAAGGAAAGAAGGCAGGAGCTCCAAGGTCAAGAATTAGGACCTCGAAAGCTGCAGAAGATTTCTCTCGACTCATCCAACACCTGATGTTACAAGGCAGTTAATGGAAGGTGGAGATGTTGTCCTTCTGGAGATATTTTGCCTCCTCATTCTCTACTCTTAAATTTGCTCTGAGATTGTTGTTTAGGTTTTCTTGAGCCCTATAGGTCTCCCTCTTTGCCTGACTCCTGCCATTTACTTACGTGTCTTATTGAGGTACAGAGATCATTCCTCCTTAGCCAGAATCTTCTCCATTATCTTCAACTAGATCTTCCTGCATAAACTCTGCACTGAAACCTGCCTCCCTTTGTCCCATTCATAGGGTATCTGCCCAGTCGTTCTGTAGCTGTCAGGTCCTACCCATGTCACTCTAGAAGATCGGTTCACCTCTCCTTTGCTCAAGGCTCATGTTTCACTCTTTGCTTCCTATCTTAGTGCTTCCTGCGGTTGCAACTCTGTCTTCATTGGAGCCTCAGTCTCCTAAGCATCCTCCCTCCCACTCTTCAGAAACCCCAGAATATCAGACCTCCTGGAGCTGAAGTGGGAATGAGGAATTCAGGATTTGCTCTTGGAGTTTTCTGGTAACAAGATAGGTACCTAGAGGGATTAGTTTGATAAAAGCTGACTCTGTTTGAGAACTCCGAATGTGCCAGGCACTTTGCATGCACGTATATTACGTCATTTTATCCTAGCAATAACACTTTGAGGTAGGTACTTTTATTTTTCTTCCTTTTTATGCATGAAGAGGCACAGAGAATTTAAGTAACCGGCCCTTGTTTGCACAGCTAATAAAAGTCTTGTAGGAGATTTTTTTTGTTTGTTTGCTTATGTGTTTGTTTGTAGCATGGATGCTCAGGTTGGAAAGGATGATTTTTGTGGGGGATTTGGGCCTAGTGTCTTGGAGGGCTACACTTACATTTATCTTTTCATATTGCATGGGTTTTGTTTGTTTCTCAAGGCAACATTTTTCAGACTAGAATCTTAAGACCCCAAAAGTTCATGAATATTCTTGTGTTTTACTACATTTTGTTTCAAAGGGCTCTGTGCATCCTTCCAGTTTGAGAAACACTGGCCTGGAGGCCAGGGGTGTGGTCTCTTCCTCCCAGTATGTCTTCTCCTTGTTGTCATGGCCCCAGACTTAACCCAGGCCATGTAGTAGCTCTGTTCCTAAACTTTGTTTTGCAGTCCATTTGGAATAATTTTCTTATCCATCTCATCTGTATGTTGGGCTAGAAGTGGAGCCAAGAAAAGATAGAAGGACTCAGAAGAGAAGAGAAGGGAGAAGTTGTATTCCAAGTGGGGGCAAGTCATAGCAAAGGCCCAGAGGCAGGAATTTGCTGGAGCATTCTGGAATAGTGGTGAAACTTACCACCTGTGGTTACAGGGCTGAAGGTAATATCTGCATTAAGGTATGCGGGAAACTTACCTGCAGAGCCTTGAATACCAAGTTATGAAGTCTGGACAATGCTGTTGGCATTGGGGAGCCAGAGAGGGAATGGATGAGGAGGACCCTGTTCAGATTACAGTCTCCAGAGAACCTCAGAGGAGATAGGACGAACCTGGGGGAGACATACAAGGCAGCTTCTCACATGGGAGGAAGTGAGGTGAGGAGTGGACAGGGCTGTTCCAGCCACCAGGACATGTCTAGCCAACCAGGAGCCACATGGGAGAGGAGGCCCTCTGGTTCTGTCCCTGAAACTGAAGGAAGGAGAACGCAACCACAGAAGATCCTCTGCTCTCAGACCTTAAATACAGTTTTTGGTTCTTCTTTTTCTGAAAGAAAATTGTTTAATTCTGCTTTTTGAGCTGCCCTTGGCTTCAGTACAGCATAAGCTGAAAAGAGAGAAAATAACTATTAACCCAGAGAATTGAAATCAGAGAAATGCAGTGAATAGTTCTCCATGTTTCTTGCAAGTCCTGGAACTCTCCTCACTGCTCTTGCCTGTACTGGAAGACCAAGAACAGCCAGGTCCCGTGATCCAGTGACCATGCTGCCCTCTTGCATGTTCACATCCAGCCCTGCCTGCCCCTAGGAAGGCAAGAGCCCCCACTCTGGCACAGCCTCAGCAGCCCCCTGTTATGTCATCATGGGTTTGTTCCCACCTCCCCAAGAACCTGAACAAAACCAACAGAGCTGTGGTCTTCTATGGCCAAGGGACGTGCTGGAAAAGCAAACTTTCCCATGTGGACAAAGGAAAGACAAGGAGAGAGGGACCCAGAGGCAGGTCAGGGACTAAGTTGGTCCCCAAGCCCCTTGGCGTGACCGAGCCCCAGCACAGCTGTGACATTAGCAGCCGGCATTTGAGGCACAATAATAATTCTTCAGATCAAAGCAGCTCCGTCTTTAGACAATTATAGTAAAATTGAAGCTGTCCTCTAAAAGAAACACATGCTCTTGTTGTGTTTCCCCCCTCCCCCTTCTTATTTTATTCTTTATGAACAAATTGGTTTTCAGGGCTATAGAAAGAACCGATTGGAAGCTTAAATTCTCACTGTCTGCCCAGGGGTGGATTCGCAGGGGTGAACATGGAACATCTGAAAGCTGATTTTTTTTTTTTAAATTGATATCCAAGAATAAAAGAGAGAATGGTAGGAGAAGCTGATCAGGAATGAATAAAGTCTCCTTTTAAGCTGAAATAACCCCCTCCCCCCATCTTCCCTCCAGAAAAGCCGGACTGTAATTGCTTGCAATCACTCGGCACAAATTGTCTGCTCGTATTTGCTTTTTAATTTTGTATAATCTGGTCCATTTCGCTCTCTCTGCCTTTGAGCTTAACCTCTCTCTTTCTCTCTCTCTCTTCCTCTTATTCCTTCTCTCTTCCTCTCTCTCTTTAATTCTTCAGGGCTGTTCAAAAAATTAGTAATAATTCCCAATGATATTTGATGGCCTTTACCAAGCAAAGGCGCTCAGAGAAAAGAAAAATACACACACACACACACACACACACACACACACACACACATACACAGAATGGAATGGATCTGGGCTGCATCTGCTTAAATGTTAATTTCTGCATTCAAAGTATTGTTTATTTTAGTGTATTAATACAGTTTCATAAGGCATGGTAGATATTTTAATTAAAAAATGGACTGACCCCAAAATGGGCAAAGAAAAAGCCAGAACAAGAGAGGTGATTTATCAGAGTAACTATGCACCATTTTCTTGTAGTTTTAAACAGGCTTATGTCTCTTGGCCCCATAGATCCCCACTTACTCTCGCCAGTGGGCACGCCTCCACCCAGCATGTCGCAATGTCCATTCTGCCACCTCACCGACCAGCGTTTGCCCTTGTTCTGCTGCTTGTGCTTTACTTGTGTGGGGTCCAGTGATTCTGGAAGGAGATGCATCACTTGGTTCTGCTTACTTTCCAACTATATAAAAAGTGATTGGGAGGTGAGGGGTCATTTAGACGGAGCAACGTCCAGAGGGAAAATCCTCAATGGGCAGAGAAAAGAAAAAAAAAAAAATGATGTGGGTGTGCAGAGAAAGTAAACAAGATGAAAAGCACAGGTTATACCAGAAGCCATGGACGTGACTAAGACTCAAATAGAGGCCTTTTGTCAGCACCGTATGTTCTGGTCTTCTGAGAGAGACATCAGATACCAAGAAAAGGAACTTCAGTTGAGCAATATGGCCAAGAGTTTGATTTCTGTCCTATTTCTGATCCTTACTGTGTGATTGTTTATAGCTTACTTAACTTCTCTGTATTTCTGTTTCCTTTTCTGTATAATTGGGATGGCAATAGAGCCTTCCTTATGGGGTTGCTTACATGAAGTAACAAACGTAAAATGTATAGCAGGTGCTTGGCATATTCTAAATGCTCAGTAACTAGTAACAATTATTATCATTATTTCAGTTTAATATCAAATTACTTAAGATATCAGGATCCAATCAGGGATGCAGATAAGAATGTCATGAAATAAAGAATTTATTATAGGCATTAGAACTTGCATACCTATGGAAGAAGCTGAGGTAGTGAAATCTGGAAGGAGGGTTAGAGAAACAGAGAAAAATTTCACTGCAGAATTCTACTAAATGTTTAAAGAATTAACATCAATTCTACATAATTTCACCCAGAAAGAAGAAAAAGAAAAAATACTTCCCATATTATTTTATGAAGTTGATAGTATCCTGATACCAACATTAAGACTAAGACAGTACCAAAAAAAAAAAAACAACAACAACAACAAAAAAACCTACAGACCAATGTACCTCTTGAACATAGATGCAAAAATCTTTAACACAATGTTAGCAAATACATTTCAGTGATGCATAAAGAGAATTTTATATCATAACTAAGCAGGATTTATTCTAGGAATGCAAAACTGTTTATATATTCAAAAATCAAACAATATAATCCACCATATTAACAGGCTAAAGAAGAATTGCGTGATTATATCAACTGATGCAGAGGAAACATCTGACAAAATTCAATACCCGTTCATGATAAAAAATGTTCAGAAAAATAGTAGAGAAGAACTTACTCAACTTTATAAAGAGTACCTACAGCAAACATTATAAAAGTTGAAAGACTGAATGTTTTCTCTCAAAGATGCGGAATAAGGCAAGGATGTCCACTCTCACCATTCCTGTTCCAAACAGTGCTATAAGTTCAAGTCAGTGCAGTAAAGGCAATGAAAGAAATCAAAGGCACACAGATCAGAAATGAAGAAATAAAATGATCTTCATTTGTATAAAACATGATTATTACCAGAGAAAATTCCTAGGACTCAACAAAAATTAGTAATAAAACCTCCTAGAATGAATAAGTTTAACAGAGTCATAGCACACAAGATATACAGACAAGAATCAACTGTATTTCTATATACTAGCAATGAGCACATGAAAATGAAAATAAAAAATACAATGCTATTTAATAGCTTAAAAAAAGAATGCTTAGGTGTAAATCTAACAAAACACGTATATCTTCTTTGTTCAAAACTACAAATGCTGATAAGAGAAATCAAAGAAGACCCAAATAAATGGAGAGAAGTACTATGTTCATGGTTTGGAACCTTCAACATAGTAAAGATGTCAATTTTCCTACATTAATATATTCCTCAATGTAATTCCTGTAAAATTTCCAGCAAGATATTTTTGTAAATAGAAGCAGGGTTATTCAAAAATTTACATGAAAATTCACAGGAACTAGAATAGCTAAAACTGTTTTTGAAAAAGAACGAATATGTGGGAGGAAATCGATCTACCCAATTTAAAGACTTCTTATCTGGTTACAGTAATCAATGCCGTGTGTACTATCACACAGATCAATGGAGAAGAACAGAGTACCCAGAAATAGAACCACATAAATATGCTGAAATGATTTTTGACAAAGATATAAAGGCAATTCAATGGAAGAAAGATGGCCTTGCAGCAACTGTTTCTGGCACAATTGGATATCCATGGGCAAATCAAAATACCTTCAGCCTAAGTTCACAAAATATACAAAAATTAATTCAAAGTGGATTGCAGAGTTAAGTATAAATCATAAAAATCTAAAACTATTAGAAAAAGTGTTTAGGATCTAGGACTAGGAAAGATCTCTTTTTTTTTTAAGTTTATTTTATTTATTTATTTTAAGAGACAGCATGATCAGAGGAGCAGGGGAGGAGCAGAGCGAGAGGGAGAGAGAGAATGCCAAGCAGACTGTCAGTGCAGAGCCTGAGGTAGGGTTCAAACTCACAAACCGTGAGATCATGACCTGAGCCAAAATCAAGAGGCAGACACTTAACCAACTGAGCCACCCAGACATCCCTAGGAAAGATTCCTTAGAGTTGAAACTAAAAGCCCAATCTATGTAAGGAAAACTTGATAAACTGCCTCGACAAAATTAACTCTTGCAATGTGAAAGATCTTTTTAGGAGGATGAAATAATAAGCTACAGACTGGAAGAAACTATTTGCAAACCTCATATCCAACAAAGAACTAGTTCTGGGCTATATAAAAACTTTTAAAACTTAAAAACAAAAAGCAAAAAAAAAAAAAAGCAAATAATCCAATTAGAAAATGGCAAATGACATGAAGAGTCGTTTCACCAAATATGATATACAAATAGCAAATAGGTCCATGGAAAGATGTTCAACATCATTAGCTGTTTGGAAATACCATGCTATCATTACACACTTATTAGATGGGATGAAAAAAAAAGTGACAACACCAAATACTGGTGGGGATGCAGAGAAATCAAATTACTCATCCATTGTTTGTGGGAATGTAAAATGATGCAACTGTTCTAGCAAAGAGTTTGGGAGTTTCTTAAAAACTGAACATGTAAGGGCGCCTGGGTGGCTCAGTCGGTTAAGCATCCGACTTCAGCTCAGGTCGCGATCTCGCGGTTCGTGACTTCAAGCCCCGCGTCGGGCTCTGGGCTGATGGCTCAGAGCCTGGAGCCTGCTTCCGATTCTGTGTCTCCCTCTCTCTCTGCCCCTCCCCCGTTCATGCTCTGTCTCTCTCTGTCCCAAAAATAAATAAACGTAAAAAAAAATTTTTTTTTAAACTGAACATGTAATTATACAACCCAGCAATGGTATTCCCGGATATTTCCACCAGAGAAAAGAATACCTGTATACCATGCAGGAATCTGTACGTGAATGTTTATAACAACTTTATTTGTAATAACAAAAAACTGGAAACAACTAGATGTTTTACCTAGTGGTAAAATGAACAGTGGTACCACCATACTGTGGAATTCTACCCACAATAAAAGGAACAAACTATAGATACACATAGCACCTTGAATTAACCTTCAGAGAATTATGCTGAATGGAAAAGCCAACCCCAAAGGTTACATACTGTATGTTTTTATTTATATAACATTCCTTAATTGGCAATGCATAAATGGAGAACAGATTTGTAGTTGCCAAGGATTAAGGAGAGAGTGGGGATGGGAGGGAAGGGGGTATGGCTATAAAAGGTCGATAGAAAAGACCCCTGTGATTATGAAATGTTCTGTATCCCAGCTATATCAGTGTCAATATCCTGGCTGTAATATTGTACTGTAGTTTTGGAAGATTATGTCATTGAAGGAAACTAGGTAAAGAGTACGTGTGATGTCTGTGTATTGTTTTTCCAACTGCGAGTGAATTGGCAGTTATCTCAAAAAAGTTTAATAAATAAAAAAACCCAAGAGCTCAAGGCATGCAGAGACTCTACAAACTTTTCCACATTTAAAATTGGGGCATGTGGGTGGCTCAGTTGGTTTAGTGCCCGACTTCAGCTCAGGTCATGATCTCGCAGTTCTTGAGTTCAAGCCCTGCGTTGGGCTCCATGCTGACAGCTCAGAGCCTGGAGCCTGCTTTGGATTCTGTGTCTCCCTGTCTCTCTGCCCCTTCCCTGCTCATGCTCTGTCTCTTTCTCTCTCTCAAAAATAAATAAACATTAAAAAATTAAAATAAAATTAACTTTTTGTATTTTCTCTGCTCTAGTTTGGAGGAATTAACTTATTCAGTCGATCTCACATAAATGTCTATCCTGTCTTCTGCCCCGATCTTACTTACCCCATCAATAGGTAAATAAGTGAGGAGAAAGAGGTGCTGCACAAGCAGATGGATGAGTTTGCTTGATTAGCTTCAGTCATTAAGCAGATGAGTTTCTTAGGCAAGTCAGTTGGAATACTCTAGACTGGGATATTTATTCTACTTGTCATTGTAGGCAGATTTCAGTTGCTACTAATATGAAGCTTTATTGATATGTTTCAGTTATGTTGGGTCCCTGATTATTTCAAGCAGGGAAAAAACAGTTTACAGAAAGGTGATAAGAAATCATTTTAGGGGCACCTGGGTGGCTCAGTCAGTTAAGCGTCTGACTTCAGCATGGGTCATGATCTCAGAGCTAGTGAGTTCGAGCCTCACGTCGGGCTCTGTGCTGACAGCTCAGAAACTGGAGCCTGCTTCGGACTCTGTGTGTCCGTCTCTCTCTGCCCCTCCTCCTTTCATTCTCTCTCTCCTCTCTTTCTCTTTCTCTCTCAGAAATAAATATTAAAAAAAAAAGAAATCATCTTAATTTTTTTTTTACTAAGAAGGAAAAATATCGTACAAAATATTGAGAGATGAAGGCTGGGGTGAGCAACAGGGAGAAGTAAACTACAGTAGGTAGAGAGAGGTGATCAGCGTGGGACAAAAACCAAGAGAGTCAGAGAATCTTAGAGCTCAGGTAGAAGGATTTTACTTGTGTGTCTTAGGCAGTGGGTAACCACTGTGGGACTGAAATTTATGTTTAAAGGGAAGAGAGAAGAAGAAAGAGGGGGGGATAAGAACGTTAGAATGAGGGAGGGAGAGAGATTTCTTTAAGGATAAATTTTGTAGTTGACTAAAGAGGGGACAGGAAAAGGAAAACCAACAGCTATTACCAAAATAGGAAACTACTGGGGGGCAAGCGTTGTGATGATGCAGGCCAAAATGGTTCAGGCACCTTTCTGTAAAGCCAGCCCATTGAAATGACAGAAAAACATTTTCAACAGCAGAGCTCAAGTGCTCTCTTCTCCAAGTAGTGTTACAGTCCTCCCAGAAGTTAAAAGAGATGCATCCTTTCCTCCCAGAAGGAATGCAACTTCAACCAGATTAACATGTCTCTCCTGAGCTAGGCTGTGTGCAAAGAACTTTCCGTGCATTATCTCTTTTAGGCATCACCATGAAGCAGGTATTACTCTCTCATTTTATAGGTGATGGAATGAGGTTCAGAGAGGTCACATAGCTCTTGCAAGGTCATCCTGCTAATAAGTAGCAGATCCACATGGAAGGAAACTTTCCAGCTCCCACAGTGCAATCAAAGCCAGGTGCTTCAGGGCTGCTACTGGTGGGAGAAACATTCTATGAAAGGAAAGGCCAGATCTCGTTGCCTCCATATTTGATGATCAGGATTTACACTCCCACTGGGGGTGTCTCATCATTACCTCTCGACCCACCAGACTGGTTTCAAGGGAAATGCTATCCCATGGAAGAAAACTGTTGGTTTCCTCAATAAAACTCCTCCCACATTAGAAGAGGACTATATTGGTTATCAGGGGGAGGGTACAGGAAGGGGGAGAAATGGGTCTTCTAGTCTACTCAAAAACACAAGCCACCCTCCATATGTGGTGGTCCCTCTTTATTTCTAACCCCAAGAAATCAGTGAACTCCATCCCTTCTGAATGTTATCTCTAGTCTGTCAGATCCTAGAGCCCACAATCCTTCCATTACACCACACTGACGGGAACTTACGGGGCCACACTCTGACTGCCATTCAAGTACTTTTGCCTGAAAGGTTATCACAAAATTTAAAACGGAGGTAGGCAGAGAATTATCAATACTTCAAGTGTACGCATATGGTTTTCAGTAGTTGATGGTTAGTAGTTTTCTGTTAAATAAATAAATTATCAGATGCAGCTTGATTCAATCTTTCTATCCAGATAGAACATAGAATGACATCTGGATCCCATTCTCCAGGCCTTGGAGCAGCTCTTCATTCATTTCAAGGTTGTAATTTTCATTTTGATGTCAAGGCAGCTACTTTTAGAACTGAAACAGAAGAGATGAAAGCTTGTGATTTTTGAGTGCACCTGTTTTTTGTTGTTGTTGTTGTTGTTGTTGTTGTTGTTGTTGTTTTTACCATAGTTGGCTGTGGTCTTTTCTATCAGAACATATTGTCTTACGTTTTCACAGTTTTTAGCACTAAGTGTTCTGTGTCAAGAAAGTAACATTTGCCCAGGAGATTCTATTGTTTTGGACATTTTCTAGAGGATGTAGCCCCTGTGACACTTTGGTTTGTCTTTATCTTTTTGCTTTGTGTTGTATGGATGGTGATCTGTATAACCACATGGGCCTCCCTATGCTGCGGAAGATAAGGAAGGAAGGAAGGAAGGAAGGAAGGAAGGAAGGAAGGAAGGAAGGAAGGAAGGAAGGGAGGGAGGGAGGAATCTCTTTAATTTGGAAACTAATCCCTGTCTCTAGCTATTTTTAAAACTCAACAAATTGAGAAAGCTCTTTCTTTTCTTTTCTTTCCAGGGACTTGAAAAGGGAAATGAGGAGCAACTATAAAGTGTCTGTGTCTCATGACCCTGTCAGATTCTCACGGAAATGAACGTATAGAAGGCCACAGGCCATCCTAGCAAAAGAGGCAACAGGCTTCTGACTCTTGAGGAAACCTCTGCCCACCTGCCCTTCTCCCATTGATGGGAGGGCTCCTCCAGCACACCAATATTTTCTGGACTTTTCAAAGTCAGCAAGTATGGCTTACTGCATTGAGAGGTCTGAGTAGCCATTTTTCCCAGGTAAGTGATAACTTCTACTTCAGATTCTAAGAATTCTAAAGAATAAAAAATAAACAATGCAATGTGGTTTGGGAAAGGCCACCCATCGCCTGCGTGGTAGGTCATGTGCCTCAAGTGGTAATGGCAATGAAGCCCCTACCAACCTAGATTAAAGGATTTCTCCGGTGTGTCCCCTCACACCTCCCCAAATCAAACATACTCCCTCTGTAAAAATAAATTTGGTACCTGCTTCTTAACAAACAAACCCTTTGAGGACAAAAAAAAAAAATGCAATATTTAAAAAAAAAGAAGAAAATTACATGTGTATTTTCTCCTGACACAGTTTTAAAAGCTGTTTGTAGCTGATTTACAATGCTCATAGTATTCAGCTTTTCATTTGAAATTCTAATAAGTGCTTTGAATGGGTTGGAGCTTGTTAGAAAGTAAAGGGAATGAAATGTCTTCATTGAATTGTGTGGTTTTACTGGCTTCCTCATGGATGTCCTAGCTCTCTCCTCACTGTCACCTTTCTTTCCATGGATTGTTGTTGAGTTGATATGGACAACGAAAGCAAATAAGGAGTCAAAGGATGACTGTGTAGAACCGTCACGTATGTTCCATTTTGACAGCCACCTAGGTGTCTATTTCCACCCCTTCATTTGCATATTCCTATCATGTGCAAATGAATTAGAAGAACCAGTTTTTTCCACTCTCCCAAGAAATTCTCCTCTAAAAATCCAAATATAAAGTTTCTGGGAAGTGTTGCACCTCTCAGATCAGTGGTGCTATTTTTATGGACTAAATGTGGTCACCTGTGTTCTAAAAGCAATGTTGACTGACATGGAAACCAGGCCTATGTAGATCTTACTTCCTATCCATAGGCCATGCTGTAATTTTATAAGCTACCTCATCTGTGATGGGCATCAAACATGCCATAATAATTTGAAAAGGCAGTTGGAATTTATAACAATAAAATTCCATTTCTAAATCATTTAAAAAATAAATAGCATGTTCTTGGCATCAGAGGTCTAATTCTCACTTGGTCTGACCTTGACAAAGATAAATCGAGGCCCAAGTTAGTATGCTATAGCAGATTTTTTTTGTTTTTGTTTTTTGTTTCTGTTTTGTTTTGTTTTGTTTACTGCTTTATGTTCTAATATCCTTGCTTTCCCAACACTGTTATTATAAATGATGGAAAAATCTTGAATATTTGCATAACATTATAGAAGATTTGTGACTGAAAGGATACGATGTTACTTATGCAAACTATATATATCTTTTCTTGCGTGTTTGTAGTCACTTCTCACTCCTCTCCCTTAGCCGCACACCCCCTTTCTGGAGGATGACTTTCTAACTTGGAAAAAGAACTAGGAATTGTGAAGGGTTTGGGTGGGTTGAGGAATGAATAGAAGCTAAAAAAATTGAGACATGTGGATTGGCTCTTCTGAGAAATTGGTTGTGTGAGGTGAGGTGAGAGAGGCTTGGTGTTTTGCTAACTAACCTGAGTAAAATTTCTGGATAAAAAGCGGAATTTGGTAGGTCTAATGGTCTCACTACTGTGTTCAGGGTTTCAAAGAACACATGTGAAATCCTTATATTTATTCCCTTGGGATTGTCATCAACTTCAAAATTCTGACTAATTTTACCATCTGCTCTTTGCTTCAAAAATGCACCATCTTTATATCATCTGTAAAATAGTTTCTGGTTGTATAAGGTTGTCTGAATTTTCTCTCTAGAATAAAAGTAACAGGATCTGAGATGGCAGCAAATGCGTAGTAGCATATTAAAGCCTCTTAGGATGTTCCAGTGTCTTCTGGTGCTTTACAAACCACGTCGAAATACAGTGGTGGAAAACGATGAATTTATTATGCTCATGGATTCTGTGGGTCAGGTATTTGGATAGGGCACAGTGGGGGTGCTGTGTTTCTCTGCAGTGTTGAGGGCTCAGCACTGATTAAATGAGAAGAGATTCTTGGCTATGTTGGATTCAACATCTGTGTCTTCATGTGACCATATTAGTGGCACCTCTTCCGGTTGGAAAAATGTTTTACGTACCTCAGATTTCCTACGTGCATGAGACTCTTCAGTGTCTCACCGCCAGCTGGAAGAGTTCATTATATTTTTAATGTGATAAAAAATTTAAATAAAATAGTGATTTTTATATACAGACGTTGATGAAAAATGTGTTTTTAAAGCAGTAAATTAAAATCTCATTAATATTTCAGTGAGAATATTTTGTGCTTATCTGTTTCATCTCTATTTTTGACCTATGGCTTAGAGTTCACAGCATGAAGGAGATGGTGAAATCTGTTCACCATAAAATGTTAATTATAAGTAAATTACAGCACAAACGTTCAATCAGCCACATTAATTCTATATAAAGTGAATTATTGTAGCAGAAAATTTTGAAATGTGACTGAATTTTGTAATCTTCAGTTTCCTTTTTCTACCTTTTACTCCAACTCTGATTCCCATGTGTTTATCCCAGAAACTCTTAAGATCTTTGTATAAAGTTGAGCTCATTCTACTCACTGTGTTTTGAAAGTTAAATACAGTGTGCACCGCTCCCCCCATCTCTGCAAATGATTCTGATTTGTATATAACTCTGTTTGCCCCATGGCAACTTAAATGAAATCTTTGATATTTTTCAAGCAGAGAGTTTGGCTTTTAAATGAAGGTGTTGGGTTTGTCATATGAAAGAGTTCTCTTCTAAAATGTGATCAAAATGTTCTCACATATGTCATTCATATATATATATAATTGTCATTTTCTCTTGGATTTAGGTCTGTTTTAAAGTTGCAAACTTTTTTTTTAATTGCTTTTATAACAAAAAACCAGTGGATCTTCCATCTGGAACCATCTTAGTCACAGAAAAATCCTAAGGGAATCAAAAATCTTACCCGAAGAGTAATAATAATTTAGAAAATGCTTAAATGCTCAAAACATCCAGACTGCATGAGGCTCATTCCTCAACTAAGTTGATTGTTCATTAAAAGCAAAAATATTGATGCTTCCTTGAGCAAGAATGGCTCTATATATTCATTTTATAATCAGAAATAGGGATGCTGCTCACTATTAATAGTGCAGTGACTAGATGCCATTAGGTACTGCATTCAAAAGAAGACATAGATTTTGCAAAGTACTAGGGGGCATTACTTTTCATTACTTGGTACAACTAACAGCCAACTGAATTTAAATTAGCCTGAAAGAATTACATAGTAATGGTTTCCAACTCCTACTTGTCTTCAGGTCTAAAGTATGTGATGGATCTAATATGCCACTTTCGACTTTCAGGGTCTAGTATATCCTAGTGGATCTAGAATGTTTATGTTGAAAATTTGGATCCCATTTCAGACCCCTAAGACAGAAGCTGCCAACTGTCTCCTGGTCTCATCTCACCCCCTCTGCTAACATTATTGCTTAGGTATCTACTCTGTGACCGCAAGAGAACTTCATGACTTAATGGAAGATAAAGAATGGCACATGCATTGTTACCTACCAATGTCTGGCTTGTGTATTAAGGATCAGTGTTCGCATTAGTTGAAGGTAGAGTCTTTGTTCCCTCAGATAAGCCATTCCATTTAACGCTCATTAACTCAACAGAAGGCTGAAGCATCCAAGAACAATGGAAATGCTTTATAGACTGGATTAATAAAGGAAGATGCAGAAATGGGAATCATAGTACTATTAAGAGAAAACAACTCCCACTATAAGAGGGATAAGGGAAAGAATTTCCAATTTGCTAATGGAAGAAGCTGTTAATCTGTAAATGTATGCAGGCATTGGTGAGTCCTCCTTTGACATGCTCAGAAAACCTTGAAGATTAAAATATCTGAGAGAGTCAGAATTAGGGATCTGGTAACCATAAAAAGAAAAGGAGCATCCGCTTCCTAAGAGGCTCGATCTTCTGAAGAAAATAGCAGAATAAACAATGTAGTAAAGTTGAAATGACAGCTACTTTAATCTGAAACCATAGGCAAAAATAAGAAAAAAATAAAGATGATGTGATGCTTCTGTTATCATTTTCTCCCCCTTTCTTTATGCCCTAATTCCAATCTGGGCTTTTAGCATCATCCAGCTTCTACTTTACTTTTGTGCCAGGTAGAAAATCATGAATACATTGATAACATGTTGATAGAAGCCTGTATTTTTTATAGAGTAATGGCTATTGTTTTTGTAAAGATTTTATATGTTCACATTATAAGATTAAAAATGGTAAAGTACAAAAAAGAAAGCAGAATTTCACTAAAAATTTCACCACTCAATAATAGTCATCTTTCTCATTTGGTAAACATTTCTGCAAGAATTTGTTTACCATGCATATAAAAGAAAGAGAAGACCAAGAGAGGAACAGAATGAAAGGCTCAAAGAGACTGAGAAAAATTGAGATTTTAAAAAAGGCATTATGTATCACAAAAATAACAACTATTAATTGTAATGGTACTAAATTATTATGTTAAAACTTAACAGGAGAAATTTAAAGGTGAAATTGAAGAAATTTCTGATTCTCAAGAGGGAGAAATATGTTTCCTATATTTTTCACAAAATTTTTTAAATTAATAATTAATTTAAATTTACATCCAAGTTAGTTAGCATATAGTGCAATAATGGTTTCAGGAGTAGATTCCAGTGATTCATCCCCTATGTATAACACCCACTGCTCATCCCAACAAGTGTCTTCCTTAATGCTCCTTACCCATTTAGCCCATCCCTCCAACTACAACCCCTCCAGCAATGCTCAGTTTGTTCTCTGTATTTAAGAATCTCATGTTTTGTCCCCCTCCTTGCTTTTAGATTATTTTTGCTTCTCTTCCCTTATGTTCATCTGTTTGTATCTTAAGTTCCACAAATGAGTGTAGTCATATGATAATAGAATATACTTCTTAAATGATTTTTCTATAATTAAGAAAAAAGATTAGGAAAAAGCTTTGTCTAGTTTCCTTATTCTTTTTTAACTTCCTGTTTTCAGTATTACATAATAGTAGTTGACTCCCTGCTTACAAGATGAGAAAATAAGCATGCAGACACCCAATTTCCTTCTCATTTCCTGATATTTATTGGTTATTGCTTTACTTTGTCATAGCTATGACATTTGTCATCTTGTTCTGAGCCATAAATAACACATTAATTAAATAACACCAATTCAATGCTCAAGTTTTGAGACCTGTGTTCTCCCATTATTAAAATGTTATTTCTTTTTTAGTTGGATGAACTTTATTTTTTTTTCAAGTTTATTTATTTTGAGAGAGAGAGCGCAATTCAGGGAGGGACAGAGAGAGAGGAAAAGAGAGAATCCCAAGCAGCCTCCACACCACCAGTGCAGAGCCCAATGTGGGGCCTGAACCCATGAAACCATGAGATTATGACCTGAGCTGAAACCAAGAGTTGAATACTTAACTGACTGAGCCACCCAGATGCCCCATGGATGAACTTCATTTTTGGATAGACTTTTAGAAGATATATAAATGCCATATTTTAAGTTCTTGCACGCTTGAGAATGTATGTTGGTTTTATATTCAAGGTGTAGTATCAAGGCATACAAAGTAAAATAAAAACAAATAAATGAATAATTGAAAGGACATTTTAGCTGACTATAAAATTTTACCATTATGCTTTCTTTCCTCAGAACTTTATAGACCTTTGTTCATTGTTTCCTGGCAGTGGGTACTGTCCTTTAGTCACAAGTTGTCCTTTGTATATTGTTTTCTGGGTAGATAGACGCATGGATTCCATACTCCAAGTTCCTTCATATTTGAGAATGTCTCATTGTTGTGCTTGTACATGAACATCAACTTGCCTGAATATGATATTCTACAGAGAATACATTTTTTTAGCACCTTGTAAATACTGCTTCTTTGTCTTCTAGGATTAAATAACATGGAGAACACTGAGGCTCATCTAACTTTTCTTTTTATGGAGAAATTGATTTTTCTACCTGAATAACTAAAAAAAATTTTTCTTTATCTTTTAAACTCAACAATTAAACTAGGATATGCCTTGCATCAAGTAGTTAGTTTTTCCTAGAATATACTGTATTCTTGGATTGATATATCTATTCCTTTTTTAAGATACTTTTTTCCCTTTATATATCTGACTTTTGTCTCATCTGTTATATCCTCTGCTCCAGGGCCATTAGTTATTTTTTCTTTTTCTCTTTTCCCTTTCATTCACTTAGATTATCTCAAGGCCTTTCCCTATGCCACAAATTGTATTTTCAGTCATGTTTATTATGTTCAACTCATGCTCATTTATTTATTCATTATATAATGATGTTTTGCTCCTCAATTTGTCTCCAAAGCTCCACAATGTATTTTTCTTATATCATTTTGCTACTTTATTAGCCTAGCTTTTCGCAACGATTTAAGTAAATTTGTGACATATTAAATGATTCTTTAGCATGAAGTACTCAAAAACAAATTTTGTTTTACCTTAGTTTGTAGTTTCTTCCAGATGAGCATTCCATCTCTCTTTTGTATGTCTTACTTCCTTTTTAATCTTCCTTGACATGTAATCTTTTGAGATCCTTGCCTTAATGTGGGGAGGTATCTTAGTGGATTTATTACCCTGGATTGGCTGTGGGCATTCTCATATCTCTCCCACCTCACATATAGCAAGGCTGTCAAAATCCAAATCCAAATTTGAGCATTTGGCAAAGATCCTCACATATTGATAAATGCCTGTGGGCTAAAGAAGGGCTCTTGTGCTCCACATTCCTTTCAGAGTTCTGGAAGTCCCTTTAGCTTGACCAGTTCCTTGATTTCTCATCAGGTCCTCAATGCTTTTAAGGTGTTTTACTATTTTATCCGGTTGTTTTCAGTAGAATTCAGCAGAGTCCTAGTCTGAAAGATCTAGTTTGTTATTGAAAATAGAGGTCCCTTCATGTTTTTTAAAAAAAAATCATTCATTCATTCAGTCACTCAGTCATCCAATCATTTATTCATTCATCTGTTCTTGCTTAATCTGTGAAGCCCTATGGAGGCCTTCTTTTTGTACTGATAGACGTTGGGTAAATCTTACTGATCCCTTCCTATTTTTATCTGAGACCTGTTTTTCTTCCTACCAACCGCTTAGTGTTCTGTCCTGTTGTCTATATCCAGAGTACTTTGAAGGGGGGTTAATCTGATGGGCTTTGTCTCAGAGAATCAAGAACTCTGCTCTTCTCCTGAGATTTTATTAAATGCCACTCGTCAGAATTCATGTCATCAAGTTGGGAATATACCTTATTACCCTGAAGTCCTTCCTCTAAAATAGTGAGCACTGTCCCTCGTAAGACTGTCTTATCATGATAGGGTTTCTATTCTTTTTTTTATAATATAATTCATTGTCAAGTTAGCTAACATGCAGTGTATATAGTGTGCTCTTGGCTTCGGGAGTAGATTCCCATGATTCACCGCTTACCTACAACACCCAGTGCTCATCCCAACAAGTGCCCACCTCAATGCCCATCACCCATTTTCCCCTCCTCCCATCTTCCCCTCCCCCCATCAACCCTCAGTTTGTTCTCTGTATTTAAGAGTCTCTTATGGTTTGCTTCCCTCTCTGTTTGAAACTATTCTTGAAATTACTTTTCTGACACAACCCAAGATGCCTATGCATATCTTTAGTTTGTTTCCAAACTGTGAGGAATTCAGGGAAAATTCTAAATATTTTCTCTATTTCTTTCACTCATTCTGGGGTTCAGGGTATAGTTGAAAGCAGCATTGAGACATCAAAATATTTTTTTCTCCTCTTCTCAACTGTTATTGTTTGAAGTTTATAGCTTGAGGTTATACCATTTTCTTTGTTTGACTCTCACTGGTGAGCATTTTGCTGGTTTTCACTACTTTTTGTTCCTTTTGTTAGGTAGTGGAACAGGGAGAGTCTGTGATCCAAATTCACTCCACTCTCCACTCCCCCCCCACCACACCCCTGAATCACACACACAAATCTAAGATTCTGCATTTAAGAGAAGACCTCTTAGCAATATTGATGCTATCCCAAAAGAATGACCACATGTCTTTGTTCGGGTTCTCTCAGAAATAGACCCTGACACAAGTATCCAAGTAAAAGTAATTTATTTGTAGGGTCATCCCAGGAACTGGAAAACGTGTGGTGAAGAAGGCAGGGAGAGGAAGATGCCAATAAAGAGTGTATTAGCAAGCAAGTTGACATTGTGGGCAATGGAAGCTTCATTTAACTAGCAAAACTCAGGGAAAAGTAGAGAACACACACTTCACAGTTGTCCCACCTGAGGGAAAATGGAACTGGTGTATTTATACACACCTGTTAATCATTGGTCGAGATCTCCTCCCAGGGGTGATAATTCTGCCTACCACAGGTATAAGCAGTGCAGCAGGCTCAGATGGCCAAAGAAAGAGCTCAATGAGATATAGTCCCTAGAAGTTGGATGTTGGGCTCTCATGCCCTGAAATGGTCAAAATTCAATGGAAGATGGTTAGGGCATACTGTGCGATTGTGAATTTTAGGCATCTTGGCACTTGGGTGGAGCCAGACTGGGAAGAAAAGAGATCATCCCAAGGCTGCTCAGTGGTACCACTTACATGGTTTCCTGCTTAATACCAAGTATAGATCTTAGGCAATGGTCTTTTCTAGTTTATATAGTTATACCAGCTCTTCAAATTCAATAGATGCACTTAAAGAGAAAATTAAGGGAAATATCTGGGAGGCCTAAAAAAAGGTAAGGGACAATTGTGTTAATTAATACAGCTGGGAAAAACGTGGACTGTGTTGTAATTATATATAATGACATAAAGAGAGACACATATGAATTATATCCACTATATATATGAAAATATTTTTATAAGAGGTGAGTATAGGTGAGGTGATACACACAAAATAAATGTGTATGATGCAATATGTTGCATGGGTGCTATATGGACACTTCATCGAGAGTATTAAGACTGATGTTGAATTGCATTCTTATCAGTTCTGATCTGACCTATAGGGAAGGGATCACATATTTCTTATGGAGGCCACAACATAAATACACTCACCCACAATCCCACTTTCAAATAATCCCTTTTATAAAGGCATCATATTGATTTCAATTTTCAACTGTTCTACATGTCACATTAGATTGGTGTCCCACACACCAATCCCTTTCCCTCTGTATGAAGTATCTAACCTATTGGTTAGAAAGTAGTGACTTACATTAAACCTGAGAGGAAAAGTAAAATGATATCCAAGCTTATTGATTAAGTTGGAGAGAAAAATAATCATGTTAAATATAGGAAATTGGAGAATTCCAGTCAGCTATTTTGCCTATAAAATGTATGTGTAGAGTATTCCATTTTCCAAGGCAGGTGTACTTCAGAAGTCCCACCGAAGGGATTAGAAATGTATATATATTCATATTATAAAAAATACCTATTTCCTTCTTTCATGGTTCTTGACAAAATTATCCATATTAGAAATCCTTATTAAAAAAATTTGAGGGGCGCCTGGGTGGCTTGGTCGGTTAAGCGTCTGACTTCGGCTCAGGTCACGATCTCACAGTCCGTGAGTTCGAGCCCCGCGTCGGGCTCTGGGCTGACGGCTCAGAGCCTGGAGCCTGTTTCAGATTCTGTGTCTCCCTCTCTCTCTGCCCCTCCCTTGTTCATGCTCTGTCTCTCTCTGTCTCAAAAATAAATAAATGTTAAAAAAAATTAAAAAAAAATTTGAGTGTTCTTTGCATGTTTTACTGAGGTAAGTCTAAATGTAGGATGTCAGGTGGGAAAGGGGAGAATGTTTGATATTTATTTATATTACTATATATAACATAATACAGTATAATTATTACATATATTTATTTTCTCTTATAAGAAAAAGCCAAGAGGTAACTTAACTACTCACATATATTTTATGTGATTATTTCAGAGTAATGAAATATATACATTGAGAGAGAAAGGGAAGCAGAGACTAAGGTAGACTGAAAGGTAGACTAGCAGGGAATGTGAAAGAGAATGGATTCACCAAAGTCATGAAGCCTTGAAATGTTGAACTTTGGCTTCCATTAGCAAGAGCTTTTGGTCAGATGTAAGAAACACCATTTTGGTATGCAGAATAGATAAGTCATCAGAGCAGATCTCTAAAGGATTTTGTGGAGTGCCCACTTCTGAAGATTTTTAGAGAAGAAACTACCATATTTTTTAAAGTTTGTTTGTTTGTTTGTTTGTTTGTTTGTTTTTTAGCGTTTATTTATTTTTGAGACAGAGAGAGACAGAGCATGAACAGGGGAGGGTCAGAGAGAGGGAGACACGGAATCTGAAATAGGCTCCAGGCTCTGAGCTGTCAGCACAGAGCCCGACGCAGGGCTCGAACTCACGGACTGCGAGATCATGACCTGAGCTGAAGTCGGCTGCTCAACCGACTGAGCCACCCAGGCGCCCCTATTTATTTATTTTAAGAAAGAAAGAGAAGGAGGGGCCAGGAAGAGAGAGAGAGAGAGAGAGAGAGAGAGAGAGAGAGAGAGAGAGAGAGAATCCCAAGCAGGCTCCATGCTGTGAGTGCAGAGCCCGACACAGGGCTCAATCCTGTGAACCATGAGATCATGACCTGTGTCGAAACCAAGAGTTAGACACTTAACTGACTGAGCCACCCAGGCACCCCAAAGAGAAGAAACCCCATCTTTTACAAAAGGCTTTTGTGAAAGGTTTAGGCCAGAATTTGAGCATTATTATAATGCCTGGAAGCTCTCATTATTCCGTGAAAGGGAATTATCTATTGTTTAGGAGAATGTACTTACAGAAGCACATCTCAGTAACTTCCATCCACAAAACATTTGCTTCACCAAACTCCTCAGTCTCCAAATCTTTATAGTTATGTCACTAAACATTTAGGCTGCTCCATACACTTATAGATTTGCTTCTTCCACTCTTGGTGTATTGTTGTCACATTACCTCCACATGTATGGGCTAAATTGTGTCCCTCCCACAGATTCACCTGTTGAAGTCCTACTCTCTAGTAACTCAGAAGGTGCCTGTGTTTGGAGATAGGGTTTTACAGTGATAATTAAATGAAAATGAGGTCCCTAACGGGCTTTAATCCAAGATGACTTGTGCAGAGGGAAGATGATGTGAAGGCACAGGTGGAAGATGGCCACCTACAAGGCAAGAAGAGAGGCCTTGGGAGAAACTAACCTTGCTGATACCTTGATCTTGGATTTCTAGCTGCCAGAACTGTGAGACAATAAATTTCCATTGTTTAAACCCCCCAGGCTGTGCCCCGGCAGCCCTACCAAACTCACACAGACATCCTTCCCCTTTCATCTTACCTCTCTTCTCTTTGCCTACTCTTGGATGACCAGTTAGGCTAACATTGCTTTTCCTTCTAGTTACACTTAAAACCTACCCCACCCTTGTTTCTTCAGGGCCCCAGTGACGTATCTTCACCCAGAACCATCATTTCCTTCCCCATCAAGGAGGATTAGATCTGGAGTCGTGTCAGGAGAACAGTGTGAATCCCAAGACTCTTGACTGTTGAGCAAGTTTTCATGCACACAGATGTTGTTTTCCCTTATTTCCATTTTAGAAAAGGTGCACATTTTTTAGAGTAATTTTTTATCTATGTGTGCCTCATTACGGTTTACAAAGTATTTTTGTGGACTAAACATTGCCTTAATCCTTCCCACATTTCAAGGAGGTGGTTTTTCAAGACCCTGAAATTCAGAGAGGTTAAGTTAGTTGACTGAAATCACACAGCTGGCAAATGGTAGAGATGGAATTTGAACCAAGGTGAAAATAAGTATGGTCACAGGTTCCCAAAGCAGGATGGTCAGTGGAGCTGTTTTACACTGCGGCTGCCTGCTCTCTCCTCTGAAGTGGATGTTCGTGAGCTTTGTCTCAGTATGCATCATTACCTCATGAGAGGTAATGATGAGGTGTTTGCTCATGAATCATTATTACCCCAAATAAATTAGAAGCTCTGGGGAGGCAGGTTCTGGGCTGTGCTTTCTGCTTAGTTATAGTGTTCGAGGAATGTTTGTGGTTAATTGGTTAAGTGGACATCTTTTCCCAGAGAATTTGGCACAGTTCTTGGCATCAGGTTTTCCAAAGACATATGCAAAAGTGACAAGGATCTTGCAACGTTGGTCTGGTCATTTTAGATAAAGGTTAGGAAAGGCTATGTGTAAAAATAATACTGTGGATTGTCATTATAATTATTATACCCTGTATTTATATAGCATGCTTGTGTGCTTGCTCTTGAGCTCTCTCCCTCCCTCTCTCTCTCTCTCTGGCTCATCGTCATTTGTAAGCAGTGGGCCTTATCCTGCTACTAAATAGAAAATAAATTGCTTATCTCTTGCAAGAGAATTAACTCTTTCAGGGCACTGGGGTACCATTTAGTAAATTAGTAATCCTCTAAATGGCACTCTAGATACATAAGATCCCCCATATAAACTGGAAAATGAACGTGTTCCCAGTGCTTAAAAGAAATCAGGGCATGCCTAACAGAAATCAGACAGCAAGCTAAAAATGTATGTAATGTATTTATCTCTCTCCTCTAATAACTTTGTATTCATTCTCACGGAAATCTGTTTGTGACTAAAGATGAATCTACTTGCTAAAAGCTGGCACTTTTGATCTTTTTAATCTACTAATATGAGAGCAATACAGGGGAAAGGGGCAGGTGATAGAAAAAGTAGAGTGGTGGTGTTTATACACATGGAAGCAGTGACAATTTGTTCAACTAAACAGATTTTGAGAAACTAATGAATTTTTTAAAAAAATGATTGGAAAGGCTAGCCTAGATAGTTTCCTTAGATCCTGAAAATATTCATCCACTACGAAAATAGTAGTGAACTGGAATTAGCCTCATGGATCTCCTTGGAACCATTGCCAAGTTAGGTAGGGGCCCAACCATGAGTCAGCAGTAGCGTTAGAAATTCAACTCCTAAGCCCTCGGAAATGAAGATGAGGGAATTAACACAAACGTGTAGGTGCTGGAGGTTTTCCATGGCTGGTACGGAGACAGAAATGGCTAACTGGTACTGAACTGGACTTTTTTTTTTTTTTTTTAAAGCAAATCAACTGCGATCTTCTCTCTTGTTTTCACTTTCTCTCTCTTGCGCATCCCCCACCTGCTGCCTTTAAGATGTTGCTTTCAAAATTATGATCTGATCACTTCATCTCATTTAAAATTTTCAGAGTTCACTCATTGGCTCAAATGCCTCTTGGACGCACCCGCTCGTTGAAGTGTTGCTACACTGAATTCCGATTGTAATTCAGTAACGCGTTATTGATTGTTGAGACCTTCGGTTTATGTGCAATGAGATAGAATTTGGAAACTGGTGGTGTCTTATTGACTTTCTGATTTGTGCTGCTGGGAAGCTCATCGGATGGTCAAATGGGTTGCTGCCAGGCAGTTTGGCAATTCAGTAAACACTCTGTGGTTATTCCTCCGAATTGTGTAGCATTCCCCTCAGTGCCCTCTCCCTCATCTAGATCCCACGTGCTCAGGAACAACACGTTTGACGACTAACTGCCATCCTTGTTCCTCTCCCTCAGCCCCATGTCCAGGAGTTAGCGTCTCTCTGAAGCATCATCCCTCCTCTTTGGTTTCTTCTTTCCTCTTCCTGCCCCACTGACAGCCGGCTGCCAGGGGCCTCTTTACACAAGCCTCAGCTTTTCAAGGTAAATATGCCACGTAAGTCCAATTTCAGCAATCCACACACCTCTGAGCCCCTCAAACTCCAAGGAGCATCCTTAAAGAGAAGAATCAGCAGGCTGCTAAAAAGAAATCAAAGGAGATCAGCAAAATGTCTTGAAAGGGAGAAGGAAAGATGAGCCACAGAGACTAACAGCCTTCATTTTCCAGTAAGCAATGTGACTGGCGACAAAAATAAACACTAATGGGGAAAGTGTATATTCAGTCTAATTGTATAATTGCAGGTTGCTTTCTGTACATCACACAGAGATTGAAGTAATGTAGCACCAGGAAGTAGCTCAGTGGTTTCCCTCCTGCATACGTAGACGTTTTGCATTTCATGAGTAGACGTCCAAATGTACCCGGTTTGAGGATTCTAACACCTATCACTCACCATCTCAAGATGAAGGTCAGTTGAAGGAGTGCTCTGAGCTCAGAGGTAGCCAAGTGAGGTGAACAAAGCTGGCACGAGAAACAGAACCACTAATTCATCTCCCAGGTGGCCCTTTTAATATTCGAAACCCCATTTAATCATCCAGCAGTATATTGAACCAAGGAGCCTGGTCAGCAGTGTCCTTCTGCTGACTGACTTTTCAAACTTTCCAGCAAGTAAGGAAGCTGATGGATTTCTTATCCTGCCCCTCCTGCTGATACTAGACCCTCAGAGACTTTTCTGAGGATGAGAAAGCTAGGTTCTATTCATTTCCTTTGGTTTTGCTAGGAGGGCAACCCCCGCCACTGGGTTATATCCTAGGATGGTATGAGACAGATGTGCTTCTCTTGTCTAAATCTCCAGCCCTTCCTTTTTGGCATTTCATCACTTATAGATTTTCACTCTCCTCAGCAAACAAAGCCATGGGCTTCCTTGCTCTGAGGCTCTGTCACCTTTGTCTCCGATCCTGGTTACCATTTCCTTTGCTGTTTGTGACCCCGATTTCCTCTTGAGTTGAGAACACCATCGCGGTCTGGACAAGTGGGAAGTTCTTACAAAGGGGGCATTTGCACTGCTGTTCTTGCGGTAATTACCATACATTTTATTTTCAATTTTTCAAGAAGAAGCTGGAAATCAGGAAAGAGTTTGAGGTTCTGAAAATTCTCATTTGACGTAAATTTAGTAATAATTATTAAGGGTTATTACTAACACATTATTTTTTTTTTTACTTTATAGCTGAGGAATTTCTTTTTAATTCCTGAATTTTATAGAACCCAGAAGCAATGCATAGATGAATACAATTTGCATTTGATATTTATTATTTTTTTCCTGTCAACGTAGAAAATTGCTCATTCACAAGAACTTAAAATACATTTTGATGATTATTTCTTTCATCTAGTTATGTGCATTTTGTAATGTGCTTTCACATCCTCTTCGCTCATGATTTCTGTGGCTTTGTTCAAATGGTCACGACTGCCTTTGAGCCACTGAATTCATAATGATTGATGGACTTATCCCAGGGACCGAATTATCAGCATCTACCCTTCTGCAGGGAAAACATCTTTACCAGGGAAGATCCAATTTTTGTTTCCCCCTATTTGTTGTTAATCTGACTTTGTGATAATGTCGTCAAGCCTTATTCTATACTTTTTCTTGTTGAGCTCGAGTTCTCAGGAGCTGAGAGTTGCAGGAATGGGAGAGAGTGATAAAGTGGGACCATGGAATTAGGCAAATACACTTTTGACATTCCCCTGCCTCAGACATACAATTGATGGACCCACCTTTGTCATGTCTTAGGTTTAGGGCACTTGTCTGTCCAATCAAGCTCTGTTAGACCATCTGACTCAAGAAAAGGAAACCAAATAAAAAGCTGAACATCTATGTTGAAAGAAAATATTGCCTTTAACTTTGAGCTTTCTTTGGTGCCCATTGGTTTAAAAAAGAGGCATAATATTGAGAAAGACTGGAGGCACCTGGATGGCTCAGTCGGTTAAGCGCTAGACTTCAGCTCAGGTCATGATCTCACCGTTTGTGAGTTTGAGGCCCCCATCAGTCTCTGTGCTGACAGCTTAGAGCCTGCAGCCTGCTTCAGATTCTGTGTGTGTGTGTCTCTCTCTCTGCCCCTCCCCTGCTTGCACTCTGTCTCTCTTTCTCTCTGAAAAATAAATAAACATTAAAAAAAATGTTCAGAAAGACTACAGAGGAATTTTCAAGGACCCCTTTGGTCTGCAAATACTTTGAAAAACTAACAGGCATGAATGCTTAGTGGGTAAAGTTGGCAAATAGGGCATATCTAGAAACGAGTGAGATATAACTTTATTTTGATTAACATTTCCAAGTTGGAAACAGTTTTACACTCCAAAAGCTGGTAAACATGGATTTGTTAGTGAAAATATTGTTAATAGATGATCTCATTTATTCAGAAATTACATACAGTTTTATTGTCTATTTAGAACAAAATAAAAAATGCCTAAGTAATAGCGGGGAAAAGCCTTCTACAGAAAAAATGGTATGACACCAAATGTGCACACTGATGAGGTCAAAAGAACTTTGACATCTTATTTAATGTTTCTTAGGAATATTTTATTAAAATATTTATTTACTTATTTATTTAAAATTTTGTTAATGTTTATTTATTTTTGAGAGAGTGAGAAACAGTGCGAGCAGGGAAGGGGCAGAGAGAGACGGAGACACAGAATGGGAAGCAGGCTACAGGCTTTGACTGTCAGGATAGAGCCGGATGCAGGAGTTGCACTGAGCCGAAATCAGATGCTTAACTGACTGCCATCTAGGTGCGCCCCTAAAATATTTAAAGTGAAAACAAAATTTTGGTGCTTGGAGGCATAAGCTTATTTTTCCACTACATACATGAATACCCTTTAATCCCATGCCAATAAAAAAGGCATTGTTGTGCAACACCCCTTTCCTAAAATTAATGCATTAATTTCTGCAACATTTTTTGTAGTTTGCAAGTTAAAGATAGTCACCAGGAAGGGAATTGAGCACCTTATTCTTTCCTCTGTTACTTCTTAGCTGTGTGACCTTGAACCAGTCATTTAATCTCTCTGGCCCTAAGTTTTTTCATCTGCGGAATAAGGTATTTCTCCAAAATTAAGTTTTTCTTATTTGTAGGAAGTCAAGTGATCCTTTAAAAAAAATTTTTTTTAATGTATTTCTGCGAGAGACAGATCATCAACAGGGGAGGGGCAGAGAGAGAGAGGGAGGCACAGAATCTGAAGCAGGCTGCAGGCTCTGAGCTGTCAGCACAGAGCCCGACGCAGGGCTCAAGCTCATAAGCCGTGAGATCATGACCTGAGCCGAAGTCAGACGCTTAATGGACTGAGCCACCCAGGCGCCCCAGAAGTCAAATGATTCTTAGGCAGAAGTGGTTCCAGCTGATCACATAAAGCAAGTGGTAGGCTCCACGCCTCCCTAAAGGCTATTTGGCCAAGAACCTGAGGAAATTTCTGTCTCTGAGAAGCCAGGCTAGCTTGAATCAATTATAAGGCATGCGTGGAGGGAAGAAAATCATGATTTGGAGTTCAAGACAGCCAGTGACACAGAAGTGTGCTTTGAGTCAACCTCCCTAAGAGTCTTGTATGAATCCAAAGACCTATTTTCAGTGAAGCTCTGTACCATGTCTAGAGAACAGGTTGGATTGCTTTGGTGTCCATCTAGTGGAACATAAAAGCAAACCAGAGCCATTCCCCCCCACTTCAGCCAGGATATTACCTGGCTTCACTGTACACATGGTCTCGGAGAACGTTGTGAGCCAGGCACGTGGGGCCCTGGTAGCCACAGTAGCAGTGATGATGGATAGCCATTGCCCAGTACTCTGGGCCAAGGGAGGACTCACCACCCACTTGGGAAGCATCAGCAGATATGTTCTAGCATGGACATCAGTGCTGGGAAGGTAACCTAGAGGTCTATAAGACAGCCCAGCCTTCAGTAGCAGATGAGTACTGATAGACTGAAACTGCCCAAGAGACAAACAGCCGTTTCCCAAGGTAGCCACAGTGACTCATTTGTGAGTGCCTGTAGGAACCAACCCAGTGGGTAGGGACACTTGAAAAGAGGCTATGGCAGAATGTGAGGGCACTAGCCTGAGAGACAGAACTCATGACTGTGACTGTATCTTGATGGTTCTCAACCAGGGCAATTTTGCCCTTTGGGGACATTTGACAATGCCTGGCATTTTGGTTTGTCATAAATGGGGAAAGGGGTGCTACTGGTATCTAATAGAGGACACAAATGTTACAGTATGCAGACAGTCCCCCAACAAAGAATTATCTGGTCCAAAATATCAATAGTACTGAGACTGAGAAACCCTACGGCCTTTCATGCAGGTGTGACAAAGGAAAACACAGATTCCGTCTGCATACACCAGGAACTTGAATCTGTGCCATATGGCCAACCAGTTTAACAATTAGGATGATTCTATGATCATAGTAACAGAAATCATATCAGTAATAATAGCTAACATGTATTGAGTTTTATCTGTTACCTGTTAGACTGTTCTAACCATTTCACAGGTATTCCCTCATTTACTCCATATCACAGCTCGGGAAAGTCAGTAGGATTCTTATCCACAACTTACAGACAATTTAAATAGTGGTGATAGAGCTTTATTAGAAAGTATCAGCCAAATTGCTTGCTTGACCAATTTAAGTGATCAGCTCGGGCAAATAGTCCATGCAGAAGGGACCTCTGAAGTCACTGATCTTGCTCATCTCCACCACTGTCACAGCAACTGGAGAGCAGAAGGCTGGCCCAGCACTCCCACATACCTGCTCGGCATTTTGAGAGCAGCTGCGATTATGTGATCTGATCACCTCCCAAAACACATTATTGTTTTCTGTGGAGGGGAGGGGGAGAAATTACAAAACCAGAGACAAATCAATGCAGCGCAAGGTCACATGGAAAGGGATTGGCAAGAATCCAGTGACTCCAAGTACCTATTCAAATAGATCGTGAAGCCTCCAAACTCTGTTTTTGCCTCAATTATTCAAACGCATGCAGATTATTTGCAAATTACCCAGATAACTGGGGTACGGTAGCCCTGCTTTGTTTTTATGGGATTTTAGTAGATACTCTAATGAGATGGACTAATTAGTCCTTTAGTCCGTTGTTGTGTGGCATCAGTTTCTTGAGAGGAATACCACAGCCCTCCCATTCACCTTTTATCCCAATCAATCACCTTGTGTTTACTAAGGGCCCCAGGAGGGGGGCGTGAGAGGTGTAGATCATTCAATTTGTCGCAGCACATATTTTCAGTATTATGATAAGAAGACAAGGGACTCTGCATTTTGTCAACTTGCAAGGCCAAGATCGATCAGCAAATAGATGGGCCTCCCCGTATTCTGAATTAAAGTGTGTGTTTTTTGGCGGTTTATTGACAGTTGATAACTACTGACCACTAGTCCTGATAGAGTTACAAAGGTCGGGTCAAGGCAGGTCAGAGCCACAAAGAACACAGTGCTCCTGGAGCCCACCACCCTCCCAGAAGGGACGTGCAGGTCGATAACTAAGCCACCTGTAGGGTCTGAAGTCTTTTCCAGACTTTCTCCTTCTGGCTCTGCCGTGAACCAACCTCCATTCAGCCCCAACCTGTCCTTTTTCACCGGGATGTGGCTGCTGCCCTGGAGGTCCCACAGGTGCCAGGGAAGCCAGGACTCCACCAGCGAGGAAAGGAAGAATTGTGCCACGGTAGCTTGGGCCCAGCTGTGCATCCCACCCCACGTGCTCTTCTGCAAGGGGCTAGCACGGGCCGTGCTTTTGCCTGTGACCTCAGAGAGTTAAGGACACACAGTAGCAAAGGAAGTGGCTGTCTTTAGCACTCCCCCATGAGTGCCAGCCCTCCTGTGCATATGCATACCACTCTTGGCAAGCAGAAGTTTAATTAAAAGCCTCTCAGAATGCCTCTCCAGCTGGGGTGGGCCTCGGTCACCAGGAGGGACCTTTATCAAGTGGATGTGAAAGCATACAAATGATAGGCCTTGTTCCCAGGAAATGTCATCTGGTCTGCCTCACTCGGTGCCTTGCTGAGGCTCAGAGGAGGGTGGCTGTGGCCGTGCGTTTGATGCGGTGCCCATTGTCTACCTGGAAGATGCAAATGATATTCAAATTCGGTTCCAGTGTACAGGCTGCTTGCATATACCCCACAGCAACCCTCAAGCAAGTGACTAATGGGAACATGTGTTCTTTCTATTTTTATAAGGCTGGGAGAACAAGGGGATGGAGGGCTAAGCTTGTGGGGTTTGAAATCTCTCTTTTCAGGGGGCTTGCTGCTGTCTGGAGTGATAGTAATACCCAGTGGCAGCTCCATGGCAATGGCCCAGACCTGCTAGATGCTCTGCTCCTTGGAGGCCCTGGAGCTGGGTAAATGGCCCTGCTTTTCCCTTCCATTCAGCCAGAATATGGACCGGGGGATGCGAGAGGGCTCTTGGGACAGTGGCCCCCCATCTCTGTCTTCTGATGCATTGCCCACATATGAGTCTCGGCAGGATGTTATCTCAACCGCACTAGCGGAGTGAAGGTCCCCAGCACCAGTGTTGGTACCACAGCGGTCTGTGTTTTTAATTCGATGATTTCTGGAAGGGGGGAACTTGGAGGTGCCTTAAATAAAACCTGTGCCTCTTGAAAGCATCTTATAGCCTCTTACAGTCCAGATGGGAAAAAAAGTCAAAAGAGTGATTCCATCCAAGACAATCTTCATATCGAAAATCCATTGTTGCAGCTAAGTCCCCGTTGCTATTGTGAAGGCAGCGTTGGGCCTCCTGCGTCCCGACTGCTTCTGTTTACTCGGGGATCCAGTGACCAGGAGTCATGGGACAGAGAGGGCCAACAAGAGGCATAATGAGCTCTTTTCTGTGAAAGGTGATCTCTTGCTGCATGAATAACACAAGAATCTTGAAATGCTAGGATTTGGGGACATTGAAACAGATTGACTGGATTGGTGACCATCAAACTTCCCTTTCTGAGGGGAAGGCAGTGGTTTGGGCTCTGGACTCCTCACCCCTTTGTAAAACAGTCTACCCCTACTAATTTCCTTTATATTTATATTTCGGTAGCCAGACTGTAAAATGGAGTTACGTGCTAAGTCCAGTCGACTAATCCAGACTAGTGATGAGGACGCTGAGGTCAAATCCAGGATCCTTGTAACAGAAGACTGTAATCCCCAGGGAGAAGACTGGGGAGTAATGGCATATAAACCGAGCATTTGCCATCCCCAGTGTCAACTTTTTTTTTTACAGCAATGTTTCTGAAATTGTTTAAAGTTTAAAGACCATCAAGCTCTATTTTCTTGCATTTAGATAGGAAGCTTCGTTGGAACTTAGGCAGAGATACATTTTGATTTTAGTAATGAATTTTACAAATGCTCATGGGAAATCATATCAGCCCAAGAGTTCTTAACAACCTATTGGTGTAAGGAAACCAACTGGCTGCCTTCACAAAAATCAAACCTCAACCTTCCCCTTGCCAAATGGAGGAGACTCCTGGGGATGTGATCAGGGTGCCAAGATCTAGTTACTTCTCCCTGTGTAGAAACCCATCTCCACTGACACCAGTGGAAGTTTCACTTTGTCTCAGCAAGGCCGTTGGGTGTCTCTTTACACTTGGTCGTAGCGATTCTTAGAGGTCTGGTGCTTTCTATGTTTCAAGGATCTTAAGCAAAGTGCATGCCCTTGACCTGACTTTTAGGATTTTCTCTCCCAAGGAGATAAATCGTGGAATCCTATATAAAAAAAGAAGGAATCATGAATAAAAAGATGCTCATCACATCATTATTACAAATAATGGGTTAAAACGCGGGGATTATCTAACAATAAGTGATTGGATTTATAAATAATGAACATTTATAGATGTTATGTGTGTGTATGTATATATATATGTATATGTGTGTGTGTATGTATATGTATATATATATAAATGGAATAGTATGAGGCTTGTAAAAAGCTTGCTTGCTTAAGAATACTAATGTTTTGAAAACTATGAAGTGAAAGAAACAGCACACACAATTACATAAAATAGGGCCACAAATTATTGTCCAAATGTGTAGGCATATCCCTGAAGGGGAGACATATATATAAATGCACACATACGTGTGACAAAAAGGGACAGAAGAATGCACCAATATTGAAAAGGAGTATCCCTGAATGTAGGGATTATGGATGAGTTTTGGGCCTTTTGTAACTTTTCTCTATTTTGCAAATTACTTTTGTAATCAAAAATATGTTTCCCAAAAAATAAAGCCCAGGCTCCCATAAACCTTAGGGTCCTTTATTTTTCAAGGCCATCTCTGCACCAAAGTCCCTAGAAACAAGTTGCCTTAGAGAGCATCTATAAAGGGAAAGCGAAGTGAATTTACTGTTAATATCCACTTGGAGTTAATATGTAAACTGCATTATTTGGGGTAAACAGAAAACCACTCTTTCTCTGCAGTTGGTTGCTTGGCCTTCTTTATCAGGAAACTTGCTTCAAACTTTTATTTCTCTTTGTTTGGCAAGCAAAATTCATGTCTTGTCCTGTGCCAAAGCAGCCATAATTTGACCCACTAAGCTGGCCCATTGAGTCCCTGCCACATGCCAGCAATGTGGTAGGCAAGAGAGACATAAAGAGTTAGGATGTCATCCCTCCTTTGGAGAGATGTATGGAGTAAGAGAACTCAGAAGTGTAGACGATTCGTGGTTAGTACTAGCTGTCACCTGTTCCAGTGCTTTGCCATCACCCACTTGATGCCAGGCATTGTCCTAGGACCGTACCTGAATCCATTACCTCATATGTTCACAATAGCCTGAACACAGGTGCCATCTCCCCACTTCTGAGTTGAGGGCAATGACACCTTAGGGGCTCTCTGGCCGGAAGTAGAGCTGGGACTGAGACCAATATGCCTAGACTGACTTCTATCTAGTAAACTCTTGAGCCAAACTGATGTTGGAATAGAAGTAACCCCTGCTTCTGCCTGCAGACTGTAGCTCCACATGGAAAGGGTTTTTTTTGTTTTGGATTTTGGGGTTTTTTTTGTTTGTCTGTTTGTTTGGTTTTGGTTTTTGGTCCACTTCGTTTCACGCTCTATTCCAAGCATCTAGCTCAGTGCCTGGTAAGAATGTAGGGTGGGCAAAAAATAGTAAAGGACACCCGGTTGAATTTACATTTTGTGTAAACAATGGATACTTTTTGTGTTAGTGTAAGTATAGCTCATGAAATATTTAGGACATACTTCTACTTAAAAATTATTCTTTGTCAACTGAAATTCGAATTATACTGTGCCTCCTGGTACATCTGAGCTGTGGCAGCTGATGGTAGGTTGTCCTGGGCTAAGTTCATAGCAGGTGAGGAGGCCCTCACTGATTGTGCGAGACAGACAAAGGCAGAGTCATGAGCAAGGTGTGGAGCGGTGAGGATGTCTGGCTTATTGAGGGAACTGTGAACTGTGGGCAGCTTGTCTGGACTGGAGTCGGGGGCACGCTTCTTGTGAGAACAGTGCGTGAGTAGGAATCCAGTCGTCTTCATTTCCAAATAACAATGGTCAGTAGGTGAGTAGCTGTCCCCTTTGTCCCTTTGGGGGGATAAGAGAAGCTGGGCCCTCCCGTCAGCTGCACGCTCCTAGCGCTTGCTTGGGGTGTATATTCTCTCTTCTTGGACCTCACAAGCTTCTGTGTTTGCTATGCCTGTCTGGCAGTGATTGGATTAACTGCTCTCCCTGTGTGAGGTGCCGGAGGAATTGCTATCCTGGTGTGGGGTGACTGGGGGGAAGTCCTACCCCCAGTATGGGGTGACTGGGGGAAATTGCTGCCCTGCTATGTGGTGGCTCAGAAAAGATTGAAAAAGGAAGGAAGGCCTTGTCTAGGCCATTAAGTGCCTGTGAACCAAGCCAAGGAATTTTCCTCTACAGACAGAGGGATCAAGCGGGTGTTTTGTAAACCATGCATGTGGCATACCCACTTGTCTTTCAGAATGTCTGCTCCAATCCATCCTCCATGGGGTCACCAGAGTTACAATGACTGATGCCAGTAGGGGGGTCACTGCGGTAGATCAGCATGGTGAGGGTGACAGGACAGGATGTAGAGGATGGTCCAGGTAAGTATTGCGTGTCTTCAGATCCTTGTAGAAAGGCTTGCATGCTTCCAGAATGTTCTGTGCCCCTCATGAGCCAGTTACTACTTTGTGAGTTCAAGTGGAGAGCATGATATGTTTAGGGGATGATGACATTTAGTGATCCATATTCATTCAATTTATTTGTCTATCTATAATTTATTTATGGCAAGTGACGAAGGAAGAAGGCAACAGATGGAGTCAGAAATGGGCATGATCCCCCATTTGCTCAGCTAACTCCCTTTGGCTTAAGGAAATGTAGCTATTCCCCTGCCCTGTGTGTCTGGCTGACCCAGGCTGTCCTTGCTGGTCACGGGTTGCTGAGGGCAGATGCATTCATAATGGAAGAGACGAACTCACCATTGGGGGTTGGAGGGAGGGCATCCCGTGTTCACCCTATCAGGAAGGAGGATAGGGAGATGTTTTCTTCTCCAGTAATAAGATTGTCAGGGCCCCTTCCTGGCCTGAACGGACCGATGGAGGCTGCCAGGATGGCGAGCTCACTCTTCTTAATTAGCACTAATGCAGTCAAGGCTGTTTTCTTAGCCTGACCAAAGGGAATAGTAATTAATATGGTGGGGGAGACAGACGGAGAGTTCAAGGCTGGCATGTGTGCCCCTGACCCTGGGGTCACCAGGGAAGGAGAGCCTGGAAGACAATAGCCTGGCTCCCGCAGGACTGGACAAAGGCCGGCCCTAGTTCTCAAACCTTCGCTCTCTTCAGCCTTCTCATTAATGAGAAACTCTGTCCTTCCCCTTCTGGAACAGGGGCTTATCATCAGGCCTCCTGGCTGCCGTGTATGGACGTATGTGTCTACATATGAGTGAATGTATGCAGTTTCAGGGATAATTGTTCTTTCACTTAAACTGCTAACTTCACAAAGCTGGGGAGGTCCTTCCTTCTCAGTGTGAGCATGTGGCACCTGGTGGTGGTGGTAGTGGAGCCTGGATCTACCCCCGACAGGCAGAACACGTGTCCATTTCCACAGTGTCCATTGCCCCCCAAAGCTTGTACAGCCTCCAGGGCTGGGAGTTCAGAACTGAGGATGGTCTTGTGCAAGCCGGTAAGAGATCACCTGAGGGGGAACGGGTAGCCAGAGCCCAGGCGCTTATGTGGTCAGCGGGCCAGATAGCAGGCATGCTGACCCTGGCATGGCAAGGGCTGAAGCTAGGGAAAGTGCCATTCCGCCACCCAGGGGATCCCTGCAGAGACAGAGTGGGAACCAGTCGAATGGTGGTGAGTGGGCTCTAAGTGATCGTCGCCCTCATTAAGCATGACCTTCTGAGTCCACATGACAGGTGGACACAAAGCACTATGAATAAATGAAAATACAGAGGACTCTTGGTGCTGCTTCCTTACTTTGTGATGCTGATTTTCCCAGAGATGAATTTGTTTCTTTTAGATTTTGCCTTCGCCTTTCCTTAGGCTGGTGGTTCTTCTTCTTTTTCTTTCTTCTTCTTTTTTTTCCCTCTTTTCTTTAATTAAATATTGCTGCCTGACTCTTTCAGGTCAGCAGCAATGTCACTAGCATCAGCCATGAATCACAGCTGAGCTGACATTTTAAAAATGGCATCATCAGGGCAGCAAGTGCAGGCCAGACACCCAGGCACAATGGCTGGACCCCGTAAATTACACTAAAAGTCTAATCAGAATAATCAACACACTGACATCTTTATGCATGTGGACAGAACTTAGGGAAGGGAAAGAAAGGCGCTGTCTTGGATTTCTCTGAAATTTCCCTTGCAGCAGATTCTGGTGCTTTTTGAGGACACAGAGAGAATCTTCAAGGTATATCTTTGAGTATTCTGTGACCTCTTTCTTCATGTTTACGCTTTGTGATAAAAACAGATATAATGAGTGCCTCTCGATAGTGTGTTGGTTTATATGCACCTTGTGCAGCAGAGCCATATATTTTTTTCTTATTAAGCACCCCACACACACATATTTCTTCATCAGTACAGGTGCACATGAATGGCTCTCACTCTTGGGTACACAGGCACATACAGACACACACACACACACATCCTATGAATATGATTGAAGACATTCTTGGGTGCTTTGGGCTATAGAACTATGGTCGAACTCTTTCCTTGTAAGAGTTTCCTTTCATAATTCTGACCCAAATTCTTTACTGATCCCTATTAATGTGATTTCCTAAGGCCAGACAGGACAGCCACCGTCTGGCTGAGACCATTCATCAGCCTTCATACTCCATTTTAGTTTCTGACCTTTCTCTTTCTCTCTTTTGAGTTCTTTCTCTGTCTCTCTCAAACTGCCTCCCTCCTTTCTTGTCTCTCTAGTTTAAAAAAAAAAGTCTCTCCCAAAGCTTTGGGCTCCCTGTCTCTAATGGAAGGTCAGGGGTGCTCCTGGCCATACATATGCAGAAAGAGCACCTCCTGGTGATTAATTGGCCCCACCAGGTCACAGGCACAGAGAGCCCATTTGTCACCAGCCCCGCTCTGGCCATCACAAGCAGGCTGCCCAGGCCTTGTGGGCGGCCCAGTGCACACCAGCTGGGACTAGCCAGTTAGTACCCACTGAGGTGTGGCTAGCGGGGAACCGAGGGTGAATGCTATGGACTGGCTGCAATCAAGGATGGCATGGAAAACGAAAGAAAGAAGAGAAAGTGAAAAAAAGAATCATAATTCAAAGATAAGACATAGAAACAATTTTCTTAAAAGGTAAAGAAATTGGCTTTAACTGATTTCTCAAACATTTATTGAGCGCCTACTATGTGCCTTAATCTGGTGCTAGACTGTTGATGTTATTTGAAGTGCTCTGATAGATTTTGCCCACCTGATTTTTGGAATGATCTCAAGCGAAAGACATGGCCGATATTCATATGCTAATTCTTCAAATGGGTACATAGAGCCAGGGTCTCTGAGATTTGCCCAGGGCCATGCTGGGAGTAGTCATTTTATTTCTTCACCAAGTGCTTCTCTTGCTTTATCACACACAAGAGGGCGTCCACCAGCATGACTCCATTCTGCCGTGCGCGTGGGTCCTACAGCATCTTCTGACTAAGGGACAGCCCTCAAATCCTTCGGCTCCTGAATATAAATCTTTGGGCTCTGGTTTGAGTTTTGACTCTTTTAGGCATCCACTATAGGGCCTTGGACAAGTCACTTTACCTTTTGCATCCTCAGTGTCTCCATCTATAAAATGGGCTTCATACTCTTAGAATGGTGGTGATTAAGTGAGATAATGAAAGTTGGGGCATTGTGTCTGGCACAGATTAAGCGATTAGCAAATGGCTGGGTGTGTAAGGTACATATGTATTTGTACATAAACATTCTTTCTGGGCTGGGCCGTCTGGGCGCCCCCACGTGGCCACAGCGTAGGTGTGCATCCTGAGCCACAGTCTGTCCAGGGAGTTGAACACAGGGACAAATGCCCCACAATGCACTTTCCAGAAATATGCTTACCTGGTTTCCCCTTGTCCATCCTCCTATCACCAGTCTCTCCCCAACCTTTGTTACAGTGATCCCTACAGCCAAGCATTTGTTCACTAAGCACTTCTGGATAATTACTCCTAGAAACCATTGTGTTAGGGCTTGTGGGGCTGGGCAGGTAGGGTGCAGAGAACCAAGCAGTGAGAGAAACAACAAAGTACAGGAGACGGTGGGATTAGTCATGAGACCCCAGTTATGAGACCGCCATGCAGATTTGTCCTGCTTAAGAAAGCTCCGGATAAGAAAGTGCAGCCCAGTGAACCATTTCAGGAAAGGGAAATTCCTATAGGATAATATACATTTTTGCTAAAGAAAAAAGATAATTGAATTTTAGGTCAATTGTTTACACTACTTGACAAATGAACTGGTTGTAGAGTTCCTTGAACTAGCAAGCCTAGATTCTAATTCTGCACGTAAAAATATTGGTAGTGTGAACCGTTAGGCCACTCCGCTTATGAACATATATGCAGGAGGTACAAGAGAAGTGATTTCCAAGGTACCAAAGGCCCCCAGAAGAATGAAAGGTCATAATGGCCCTTGTTTTTGTGCACCTGCTAGGTCCAAGATGATGCGCTGAGCACTTTAGGTAACTGAGTTCACTCAAGTTATACGGTAACATTGGGGTGTAAGTGTTATTATCACTGTTTTACAAATCAGGGAACTGAGGCACTGAGAGTGAGTAGTAAGTGACTAGTAAGTGGCCTGAATCCGTTCTCTTAGTTAGGTTGATTTTAGATGAAAGCGGTAAAACTGTATTTCAAACTGGCTTAAATAACAAGAAAAAAGGTCCCCATCTCACCTAATAACAATCTAGTGGTAGGGCAGGCTCTCCAGTGTGGGTAGATTTCATGGCTCAATGTCATCAAGGACTGGACTTTTTCGAACTCTTCTGAGTAATGCTGTCCTTGCGTTCACGTGCCCTTACTTCAGGTCCCCTGGAGATTGCAGTAGAGGCACAGAAATTCCACGTGTCACTCTGACACCCAATATCATCCAGAGGTAAAAAGGAAGCATCAGTTTCTAGGTTTCTTAAGAGCAAACTTTTCCTTGAAGCCCCCATTCCTTCCTCTCGCTTAGGCCAGATTTGGGTCACATGACCAGACTTAAACCAGTCATTGGCAGGTGAAAGGAATGACCAACACAGTCCAGACTGGTCAGAGGAAGTTACAGAGGAAAGGCCATATGATGACATGGGGAGAAGATGGCCATCTTTGGCTACCCATTCTGTGCTGCTCTCCTCCGGCAGCCCTGGCAGATTAATACAGGAAGAATGGCAGTTTTCTAGTTGTCCTCCCAACCCATAGTATTCACTGCAGACTGGGAATGACGGAAGGTCTCAGGAATGAAGAGGGATGGCTGCGAAGAAATAGAGCAAAGGCACGAGGACACGCTGCATGTGAGTACTCAGTAGGAAATATGGATGTACTTCGTTTGGCAAGTTGACCCATCAGGGAGGAAATTCAGACCCAAGCCTGGGTGCCTGGAACCCACTACCAACCTACTGTGAACCTGAGAGAGTTGCTTTGGATGGAGAGATGAGTTTGACTTAGGGAATGGTCTCTTTACTCTCTGTAAAGTAACTATGAAATAAATAATTTAGGTGCTTTTGTTTGCCAGTAATTATGCCAGGACAATGAAGACAGATAGACAGTGTGACCCTCGGCTTCAGGAAACTGGTATTTACTCAGAGAGAATGAGTTTAGCTTAGCGGTGGGAAGAACGTTAGCATCAGGAATGTGACTGCCAACCTCCAAAACTGTATCATGAGAAAGTTTATGATATGCTGGTATCATCACGATTTGTAAAGTCAGATGGCCCCATCCAAGAGTGGAGCAGAGGAAAACATCGACAGAGTTCACCTCCCAAATAGAAAAAAAAAAATCTTCTTAAAATAATTCAGTTTGCCTTCCATAAATGATCTCCTTGTGCTTCCTAAATGGAGGGGAGGAGCGGAGAATTTAAAGTAGGCGCTTGAATTTAAAGTAGAAACAGGGAGAAAGCAAGGACTTCTGGGAGACCAAACATATTGCCTCTTTGCCCCCCAAGTGTGGCAGAGCAAGTATACTTCTGTGATAAGGAAACTCAAGGCAGCTAGTGTGTGTTATTGCATATCTGTGCCTTATCATGGGATCTTAAAGGTTTCCCTGGTGGACTTCAGAAGATTGCTCCAGTCGAAGGAATCTGGGTTAGTTTGATTTGTGGCCTTTTTGAAGTTCTACCAAACCTAGGGCTTTAATTTATCCAGAAAATCAAGGCAGAGCATTGCCTCAAGTCTCGCCCTGGGTGTGTGTGCTCCTAGAGAGAGAAGACCAAGTCCTACCTTTCATTCCTCCCCTGCCAGTCTGAAGTCCTAGAGACATAAAACTCTGGTGGCCCATGCATTAACAAACCTGGGGCATCTAAAGCCCCACTGCAAATGCAGATTCCATATCAGCCAAGCCCAAAGCAGGGATTTATGGCAGATCTACAAAGATGACCATTTATTTAGGCTGTCCTGTCTAGAATTTCTTGTCTTTTTTTTCTCTCGATTTTTATTGGCATCAAATGTTTTACATTTACCTTTGCCCACTTGTCACTATGACAGTGATGTTTGGATAATGACTTGTGAATGAAATATGTACGCATCCTAAGACATTTGTGTCATTTAGCAAAATTATTTTTCAGGTTCTTTGAAAAGAATCTGCTCAGTTCATGTCTTGCCAGCCCCACAAGCCATCGTACTAATCATACCCTAACGTGGGGATGAGCACACATTACTTAAACGTACCAAAGATGTGAAAATATAAATAGTGTTTAAATTCTCTCTTCCATAGTAAATTATGATCCCTATGTTAAAATACCAATTTCTAGAGACAATGGAGTTCAGAAAAATAGCTAATCACAGTATCCTCTGAAAGCAGCATCCTTTCAGTATCAATTAATTTTCAAGCCAAGAGATTTGGACTTCTCTTTCATTTTGTGTTCCATTATTTTCCCCCATTCATTTGCTGAACAATAATCTTCTAAAACATCTCACTTCTGCAGTGGTATCAACTGGCGTGATACCAAAAAGATGTAAATGATTTAATTGAATTAGTTTAATTAGGTAAATTAACAGTTAAGCATATCACACACAGGCTTGTTCTGTTTATCCTACGTTATAGAGATAATTTAGTGCAGAAGGAGAACCGGGCATGACCAAAATTCCAATGCAGTGAACCAGATTAGCTGGCAAAGAAAAAAATACACAGATAACAGTCCCTGGAATTAAATCTCAGTAAATAATTTATGTGCTGGATTCATTATGTAGTTTGAGTTTTAGACAACAGCCAGTTGATAGTCAACGAATGTGCAAAAAAAAACTTGCTACTGAGCAAAGGGTAAGGATAACCAAAGTGTTTCTGACCTTTCCAGAAGCATCTTCCCAGGCAAATTTCAACATTTCTTGGTAATTCAGACAAATTGAGGCAACAAAACCTGTCTGGGTAGCCAGAAATCTGAACTAAAAGCAGAAACAAACAACAAGCTATAGCATGTTTGCTTTCAAGTATATGTCATTAAATCAAATAAAACAGTGTTTCCCAACCTTGGCACTATTAACATTCTTTCTGGCGTTTGGGGGGGACTATGTCTTGCATTGTAAGATGTTTAGCAGCATTCCTGGAGTCTACCCACTAGTTGCTAGTACCACCCCTCTGCCCCCAGCTGTGACAACCAGAATGTCTCCAGACATTGCCCAATGTCCTCTGAGCAAGAGAAACAAAATCACCCTGGTTGAGAACCACTGAAATAAAGCCATTGAATAGTATCCAGTATTTGCTTTAGTGAATTATTCACAAAGGCTTGTAACATTCATAGCACTTACATAGGATGTACATAAAAACTTGAAAAATACCAAAGTATTTGGACTGTCCTATTCTTTCTCATCCGTTCATTCATTTGTCCATTCATTCATTTCACAAGCAGGTGTTAAGCACTGAGCATAGGGTGTTGGTCGATGGAGAATCACACAACATTGAATGAATGCTGGCCATTGTGGGGAGGGTAAGGACACCATGTGCTTTTGTGAGAGAGCCCTAACCTTGGGTGACTGGCTTTTAGTTCTGTGTGGCAGAATGCAAGGCCAGAAAGGAGGGCAGGTGCCACTACTGATACATCAAAAGTTGGCTAAGACATTAGCTGACCCAGTGGCACTGTGAGAAATGGGAAGGTTTTAAGCAAGAGTATGTTATATGTGGTCAGTGTTGACTTTTGGAAAGAGCGAAGGTTTTCAAGTCACACCCACACAGATTAACTCCTCACTTTGCCACTCACCAGTGTATTACCCAGGCAAATTGTAGATTTCTCAGTGGCATGTTCTTATCTGCATGATGGAAATAACAATAGTTACCTCACTGCAAATTTTAAACCAGACAGCGTATATAAAGCACCTGGCATGATATATCCCTCATAAAAGTCACCCAATAATTATGAGTTTTTCTTTCTTTCATTAGCCAGTATGTGCAGCTTAACATTTTTCTCACAAAGTTGCCATGGAAAACATACATTTATGAGCTCTACATTCCCCCACATCTGGGTTGTATCGTTTAATGTCACTGAAGTTGTCCAAACCTTGCCACTGGATTTTGTTTACTCTAAAGCTGAGTGTTTAAATCCTTTAAATTGGTGATGTCAGTTTGACGTCCATGTTAATCTTCCATGAGATTTTAGGATATGGAATCTGGAGGTGGCTTTCTCTACCACGTCCACTGATCTGGAGCCAAATGTGGCAATTATCACCACGGGAATCAGGGACAGCATGGAAACCCACCCATTGGAAGAAATGCTTATTTTCTCTACAAAGGAATTGAAGTGTTTTGCCAAGCAAGTTTCTGGCAACAAGTCTAAATGCCCGCATTTTCATTCTCTTGGAAAACAGGGACAACCCAATAGAGGAGAAGGGAGACCTGTTTTGCATTTGGAAATACCAACTAAACCACATTCCCACCCCTTCTGCAAATTTATCACTAAGCTTTGTATATATAATGGAATGCAGAGCTAAGCTGTTTTCTTTGGGATCCTGACATGTCTCTTTCTCTCTCACACACACTCTTCAGTGATATATGTAAAAATGAGGAAGACGTTTCCAAGAACACATTTCATTGTCAGAAACGTATATACATAACATAGTAGACATCATACACAAAGATGTGGCCCCCAACCTGTGGCTGGGTACTCCCTCCCTGTCATGTCCTGTGATAATGGAATTCTCCATTCCAAGTTAAGCCAAGTGAGCCTCTGAGAGTGCAGTGGTCAGGTGGCTGGCCTCAGACCCCAGCCAGCCCTGAAGACACTTGACATAACTCTCTGCTCCACTGGCCACAACTGCAGGTGATGAGGAAATCAGAAATTCTTTAATCCCTTCCACTCCCAGGGACTCATTCTCAGAAGTGTATTTAACTTGTGTATGTTATGATTATAATAACATACGAGTTCAGATTAACCCAAGAGGAAATACAAATTCCCAGTGGCCTCAGGTTCTAGATGGTTCTAGAAGGAATAGTCAAGCTGCTAGGCTACATCTCTATCCCATTAACCACTCTCTGTCCTCCCTTTTCCTCCACAGCTTTTTCTTTTCTCTCTTTTTAGAAAAATGTATTTTGAAACAATTTTAGACTTAGTAGAAAAGTTACAAAAATAGTTCAGAGAGTTTCCATACACTCTTCGCCCAGCTTCCCCTAATGGTAACATCACATATAACCATAGTATATTAATCAAAACTAAGAAGTTAATATCAATACAGTATTATTAACTAAACTACAGTCTTTTTTGGTTTATACCTATTTTTCCACTAATGGCCTTTTCCTGTTCCAGGATCCAACATTGCATTTAATTGTCACATGTCCTCAGTCTCCTCCAATCTATGACAGTTCTGTCTTCCCTTGTCTTTCATGACCTTGCTGCTTTTGGAAAACACTGGCCACATATTTTATCAAATGACCCTCTAATCCTGTGTATCTGATAATTCTCATGATTAGAATAAAAAGGCATTTTGTGCAACAATACCTCAGAAGTGGTACACTCTTCTCTGTGTGTGCCGTAAGAGGGTGCATGATGGCTCTGTGTTATTATTTTTTTCTTTTTTTTTTTTTTAAGTAGAGAGAGAGAGAGAGAGAGAGAGCACATGAATGGGGAAGAGCAAAGAAAGAGGGAGAGAGAGAATCCCAAGCAGGTTTTGCACTGTCAGCACAGAGCCCAATATGGGGCTCGAACTCACAAACCGTGAGATCATGACCTGGGCTGAAGTCAAGAGTCGGATGCTTAACTGAGCCACCAGGTGCCCCTGCTCTGTGTTATTATTGATATTGACTTTGGTCATTTGGTTCAGATCATGTCTATTGAGTTTTCCCAGCACAAGGTTATTATTTTTCCCTTTGTAGTAAATAAATACCTTGGGGGAAATACTATGGGACTATGCTAATGTCCAGTTTCTCCTCAAACTTTCCTCCTCTGGTGTTGACGTGTTTGGTAGCTGCATCTTGCCTGAAACAGTTATCTCTGTGGTGTTCTAATACAATTTTCCCCTTCTCTTATTCCTTCTGCAGTTGTTGATTGCAATTCCCAAAACCTTTTACCTGGCTCTACACAGAATTCGTGTCCTTACCTTGTAGGATTTTGCCTAGCCTCAAACTCAGGCCCCTAGAAAGGGCTTTATAGATATTTTGAAAAATGGAAAGGAAGAGGAGAAAAAAAAGACAAAGAAATAAAAGAACCTAGAAAGCCTCTAATCTGGGCTTACTGCGTGACTTTAAACAAGTCACTGTCCTTCTATGAGCCTCGGATTTTTTTCTCCTTAAAATGCCATCAGTGAGCCCCTTCCAGCTCTAAAATGCTATGATTCCATGACAGGATGCTGGATTATGACAGAATCTGCAGCTGGTGCCACCAAACTTCCCAACAGTAAGATGAACACAGAACAGCAGCAGCCACAGACAGGGGAATTCAGCGAGAAGGGAAGGAAATGGTCCATGAATCTTTTACAAGCACTAGTGATACTGACATTAATAATACTTTCCACCGAGAACCACACTGGAGGGGAATGCCAAGGTTTGGGGAGGAGGCAGCCCCATTTGGGATGAGGTCTTTTATCTTTGCCTGGCCCTTGAAACAGATGAATCAGCCCTTTCTCCTCAGATTGAAGAATCCACACTATGTGTTTCCATTGTCAATTTCATTACTTTGCATCAGGCTTAATACCCATTTAAGGCTTAATGGCTGCAGAATTACACTGCATGTAAAATATCATCTTTAACAGGGTGGTTAAAGGGCTGAAGTTTTACTCTTATCCTCTATATAAAGCTCACACAACATCTAAGCCTCAAGACTAAAAACATTCTCTTCATCCCTTATAAGCTAAATCTGTTTCTATTGATTTCCAATGCAGAGCCGAGTTTTTACATTTTATTTTTAATTTTTTGAGAGAGAGAGAGAGAGACCATGAACTGGGGAGAGGAAGAGAGGAGCAGAGGGAGGGAAAGAGAGAGAGAGAAATTGAGAATCTTAAGCAGGCTACTCACTCAGCATCAAACCCAACTTGGGCCTCCATCCCATGACCCTGGGATCATGACATGAGCTGAAATCAAGAGTTGGATGCTCAACTGACTGAGCCACCCAGGTGCCTCAAGAGCTGATTTTTATTGATATTTTAAATATACAGTTAGAGATTACAGTTTATTTTGCCTATTTTTTAGGTATGTCAGATATTAGAATCATTTAAAAATGTTAGACCTCAGTCATCATTAAAAAAAAAAAAAGATTGAGGGCCAAACATTTGTGATTATGAAAGGGAAGGCTGGCTCCCAGAGTTAGCTATGAATGCCAAATTGGGCAAGATACTCAGGAGTTTTCAGTAGACTTCTCCATTACAGAGAGAGAGCGCTCCAGAGATGAAGTAAAACACAATTAGTCCTCAACTGTTTTTATTTGAACCAGTACTTGTTAAACTCATTTTCTCAACTAGTCTCAGATCTGCTAGCAAATAGAGGAATATACTCGTTTGGGAATCATACCTCTCCATTTGCCATTTTTAATAGGGAATTTTTGAAATTTCACTGTAAAATGCCTCTGTAAATATAATTTTGAAGATCATGGGGAAAGTGAGATTGGGAGAATGAATAGCCAATTTGGAACTAATTATTGTGAAGATTCTGTGTTACTGATTAAACATGAGTTTAGTTCCTTACAGACAGGAACACATACCTCTTAGTTCCTGCTGTATCTCTAATGCCAACTGCGGTGCCTGATACGTGGTAGGTGCTCAATAAATCCCTGATACATGAATAAATGGTGCATTCTAGAAATTACCCTTGTATGAATGACACCCTGATATAGTCCCTTGGATTTATCTTCGAGGTGAGGATTATAAGCGGGAGCCAGTCTAACAAGAATAATTGTATATTATAGGGTATACTTTGTATTATATAATACTTTGTAACAATAGTTTTCAAAATGCATTTTTGGAAAGTTAATAGATATTACTCAATAAAAAGCTTCTTTGTCAAAGTTTGAACAGTGAAGGTTAAATTTCAGGGCTTACCAGAACCTTTGACACCTTGAATGGGTGTTGGGACTCACCAAGGGAGCTAATAAGCATCAGTCTTCTGAATCTTTTTTTTTTTTTTGTAGCATCTTTCATGTAATGACCAAATGAATAGTTTGAGAAACATCAATAGTATATGAGCATTTTATTTGCATAGATTATTCTAGAACATTTCTTTTCTCCTGTCTCTGACTTTGGACTAGTTACTCATATGTGAATCAAATGCATAACATGAAAATTGCCCTTAGCACTCCACTTGTTCAGTGAATGAATGAGTGAATTAGTGGTTATATCAGAATAATAGAGGGGCGCCTGGGTGGCGCAGTCGGTTAAGCGTCCGACTTCAGCCAGGTCACGATCTCGCGGGCCGGGAGTTCGAGCCCCGCGTCGGGCTCTGGGCTGATGGCTCGGAGCCTGGAGCCCGTTTCCGATTCTGTGTCTCCCTCTCTCTCTGCCCCTCCCCCGTTCATGCTCTGTCTCTCTCTGTCCCAAAAATAAATAAACGTTGAAAAAAAATTAAAAAAAAAGAATAATATTGCTAGATAATTGATATAAAGGTAATATCATCATTACCCATATCTAAGAGAGTTGTTGAGATTTCAAAAAGCGTAGATATTCTCGCACGTAACCCTTTCTTGCCATTTCCACTGCCACTCCTTCCACTCCCTTACCCCCAGCATAAAGCTACTCATGAACTGTTGCTAATTGCAATAGCTTTTTAACTAGTCTTTCCACATCTGGTCTTGGTGTCCTCCCCTCATGCCCAAGCCCTGGCATATCTGTGTCATTCAGGCAGGCACATGGCCATCCTCAACGTGGTGCCCAGCACCTCCTACAAAATGGCCCGATTCACCCACCAGCCTAATCCGTCATCCCCTATGTATGGGCCACATTCCAACTAGCCTTTCCCTCTGAGTACGTTCAGAACTTTCTCACTCCCATGCTGTCATTTGTGCTGTTTCCTTTGTCTGGAATGCCTGGGGAATCCCACATCATTTGTAAAATATTACCTATTTTTTGGTTTTTATTTCAGACCACTGCCATCATTAGAATATCTCAAGTCCTACCATTTGCTGAATCTCCATGGCATTCTCTTATATCACTCATAAGTACCTAGTATTCAGTTTTGTTTGCCTCTTTTCTATCCCACCCCAGTTCTACCACACACACACTGAATTGTGAACTCCTCTGAGGCAGCATTTTACTCTTTGTTTTGTTTTCATTACCTAGCACAGCTCTTTACACACAGTGAGACCTCAGCTAATAAATGAGTTGAGCATTCCTCTTAAGTAAGATCCATAAGTGTATTGATATTACTGCTTTTCACTGGAGCAGCACAGAGAGACAGGGGTCTTGCCTTAAGGAAGCTTAAGTTCCAAATAGGAAGCCCAATTATCTTCTGGAACTTAGAAACATCAGATTTACTAATGGGCTACATTGCAGATATTTATTTGTAAGTCTGTTGTTCAGAATGTGGGTTAAATTTTCCCTTAGAAACAGTATTATGCACGGTAGTTGTGTCTCCCAGCCAGCCCACAAAAGCCTGTTTAACTTGTAATGTGTCTAAAGTCTGATACTAATAGCAGCCCCAGGGGTTCATCGGCCTCTTCTCTCAGGCCATTGCCAGTCTTAACACTACAGACCTTGCCCTGAGGCAAAGTGTGAGGCAGAGATGGGATGGGATAAGGGGCACAGTCTCTAACAGCTGTGGATGATGGAGGGGACGGAGGGAAGGCGGGAGGCGAGGTCTCCTGTGAGCAGGAAGGTGGGAAGCAGAAGGAAATGACCATGAGAAACCAAGCTAGGGCATCCAGTCTGAGAGAGCCTTTCTTGTGTAATGGGTACAATGTGAGCATTCTCTGACATTTACTTTTATTAGAAGGTCATTGGAAGGCTGCCTGCCTATGCCTGTCTTGGAGACTTTGATGATTCTTCCTCAAGGTTCAGGAGAAACTAAGCACATTGGCAAAGAAACCAAGGAAAGACTTATTTCAGCATGGGGAGGCACCTACTGGGGTATAGACTGGAATCCACAAACTTAAATGCCCAAGGGGCCTGGCAGGCCGTGGAAATGCATGATGTAGAGCAGGAGTAGGGATGCTGGCACTCTGGCAGTTAGCAGAGTGTGTGCTCCATCTAAAGGAAGCAGGTTCTGTTTCACTTCAGCCAGGTGTTCACCCAGCCTTCAAAATATTCAACTTTTTCAAAAGAGACATCAGTCTTTTTATGTCCTATCCCCTGGATTTTATACGTTGACAGTTAATTCAAACATGTTTAAGCATTATATAAAGCAAACATACATACATACACACAGATTTTTGGGCCCCACCCATGATATCTTTGCTGTACAGGGTCACATTTCCCTTAATGTCCTCGGGGGGTGGGGGCGGGTAGGGGGGAAGAATTACAAATAGAACTGTGTACGTGTAATCATATATTCCCATTTGATGGACGTTAACCTTTCAGAGACGTTTTCCCTCAGAAAAAGATTTCTGTTCAACAATACACTTGAAAATTATACTTCAGGGAATTGTTTATGTACATATTTCAAGGGGCAATTGTCCATTTCTGATAAAATTTTAACAATAATGCACCAATCTCTATTACATTTAATTGCTAACACCTCCAAAACCCAGGGTAAAATAACTTGGAAAACTTGGAAATTTTCAACAAAGGAGTGAAATACTTTTGGACAGAGACACATGTCATTGTTTCAGAAGTCACCCCAGCACATGGCCATTCCCATTCTCTGCAGAGTCTAGATCACAGGACCATGTCTTTAAAACTCAGGCTTTTTATGGTGGCCACTATTACTCCCCCAGCATCCAGGGGCCTCAAAAAGAGCTATGCTCCTTCCACCCTTTGATAGCGTTCCCCCAAGCCTGACAGTTGTTGTGTTGGTGGTCATGAAATATGTATTTTGAAGACCACTGACAGCACGATCAAAGAGAACGGCCATAGCCATCTCACATGGCAGAGCTCTATGCTCCGTGTGGTGGGCAACTAGAAGTCAAAAGCATGGCATCTTTTCTGATTTTAGATGCTGGATTCTGGTTATAGAGCTGCCATGTGCACATGGGCAAGTCACTTACACTGTGCTTTAACATCCACATCACCAAAATGTACCTATCCCATGGGTTGTTGTGGGAGTCAGATGAGATCATGCTCACGCACAGCACATAATTTTGTCCTCACTGGTTGGTAGCCATTATGATCATTCATTCTCTGTACTATCATTAGCATCATCAGACAATGTGGCTTTTCCTGTTTGGTTCTTCCTCCATTCGCCAGCTATTGTCCCTTAAGATCACACTGGTTGAGGAGCAGGAGATTGAACAGCACCCAATTGTGCTTTGGGTACAAACCAGAGACATTTGTCCTTAAAATGAGAGATATTTCATGAGTCAAGATTTCTTACCACTTTATCCAGGGCATAGTTGTCTCCAGACCAAATGTAACTACTTTTTGTCTCTGGGCTATTGGGGCTTGACGATTCAGCCACAGTGCATCTTCTTTATGCTCAGATACATCATTGGGCTCTTAGGGAACAAGAAACTTTTAAAGGACAGAGAATGTTCTTCTGTTTTGCTGTCTGCAATGCCTATCTTGACACTATAAACAAAAACGTACTAATAAGTTGCTTTCTTAGCAAGGAAACTACTCATTTTGAGTGAAATATTCATCTGGGGGGTTGATGAATTAATTCCTTCATTTCACCAAAGCTGGCTTTGACCAAATGAATGAATCCTTGTACTGAATGCAGGGAAAAAACTGTTTAAATGAACAGCGGGAATCCCTTGCACAAAGCCATGTTGAAATGAATGGGGAGAGAGCCAGCCTTTTTTGGGAATCCCTAGAGCCCATGTCCATAAAGTTTGATCCTGTCTGGCAGATGAGGAAAACTCTGGTTGTCTTGGCTAGAACTTGATGCAGCTTGTTCATCCTCTCCCAAAGGGCAGTTAGGATAGCACATGGATCCCACATCAGGCCATACCTGTTTCCCTTCTGAGCAGAGGCTGAGCTGTTTCTTCAGACACTGACATATGGAAGCATCTTGGCCAAAGGCCTGACCTTCTAGTCTACCCAACGGGACTGTCAAGGCTACTGCTCTCCTAACTTCAAGCATAAACGGCTCCAAGGTCAGTTGGAAACCAGATTTCCAAAGCTCTGCTCTGCTTATGTTCCTTCATTCCCAAAGGAGAGAGTATTCCCAGCCCAGAGGCTCCCAGACACCACTCGTTGAACCACAGCCCTTCCAGCTGTTAGGATTCTGAATTGCCTTTATTTCTTGGCCAGACTGTGCTGGGGATGAAAAGGAAGGGCAGATGTGTCAATGAGGAACCAGTAGCAGCCGCATCTGCTGCTGGTTAGAGTTATTGGCATCCAAATCCCTTTTTCTGTCACCCCATTGGCTTTAGCCCTCCAGACCCTGTCAGGGACTCAGGCTTGTCCTGTTCTTCCCCCAGAGTTCTCCCTCTCTTGTCAATTCTGTTCCAGGATCGTTGTCTCCACCCGTGTATTTTGATGGTGGATAATAATGAATGACCTCTCTTTCTTCTGTATGTATTCTGATGTTACTTAATGCAGAAATGCCTCCTGGGGCCTTGGAATGAACAGCCATCCTTTTAGGTCCCAGGCCAAATCCCTCCACCCCAGCGGATAAAGCAACTCCACAGGCTTCTGCAACCAGAGCTTCTCCCCCGTACCACCCCCACCCCCCACAGCCTTCCCACCCCCATCCTTGGCTGCCTCCCCAGTGGCCCGAGTCTCCTGTTTCCATCAGAGGAAAGAGTAGGTGCACTTCCCTCAACTACTGTTTGCTTTCCCCCCGCCTGTGGGAATCAGAGGTTGGGGTAGGAATTGATAAAAGCGAGCATTTTGCCATAAAAAGAATCTAAGAGGGCAATGGAAGGCCATCCGTACGATTCCCCAGGCTGTCTGTCTTTGAAAAGGAAGATCTGGCCAAACCTACAGAACTTGCTGCCTCTGGAGTTTACTCTTTATTTCACTCTGTGCAGCACGTCCTTGTGTATGAATTAAAGATTAAAGGCAACTTAACCTGCATTTTGCTATATCTCTATATACAGGAGAGGAAAGGAGGGAGGGAGTATATGTGTTCGGCATGATCTCTTGGTTCTAAAACCAGACTAGGAGACGGGAGACTAAAGGTGGTCTCTTTCTGACCTCCCACTCCTTCATGCAGTGACCTCTGACAAGTCCTTGAACTGGGTTTTGCCTCCATTTCACCAACCATAGAATGAGTATTGTGATGCCTCTTTGGACTACTGACATGTCCTCTGCCCCAGTCATTGGGTCTCAGAGTGTTGATGACATCATTACTGCACTGACCATTGAACACAGGCCACAAAGCATGAATTACCTCTCTGTGGAAAGATCAGCATTTAGCCCCACCCTCATTTTGAAATGAAATCAATTTGGGGGAGTTCCTAAACTATAATCCCAGATGCTTCTAGTCAACCAGGCATAGTAAGCCACCTTTTGTCATCCCTTAGAACAGGATTTCTAACCTCAGCCCAACTGACATTGGGGCTAGAACATTTTTGTGGCAGAGGGACAGAGTTGTCGGGCATTGTTGGATGTTTCACAGCATCTCTGGCCCTGTAACCACTAGATGCCCATAGCAGCCCCCAAATTGTGACAACCAAAAATGTCTCAAACTTTGCTAGATGTCCCCTGCAGGACAAAATCTCCCTCAGTTGAGGATCACTGCCTTAGAATCAGCCCCTCTTGGGGGACGCATCACCAAAAACCTGGTCCTGGTAAGAAACCACAACAAATGCCTGGACTGATAGAGTGCCTTATTCAGGAGCTGGCATGTCACCAGACAATATAAACCAATTTCAACAACATTTCAAGGAGCTAAGGCTGCAAAAAGAAAGTACATTCCCAAGTCATTCTCTTTATTTTTCAGGTATTCTTTATGGCTCTACTATCCTGTTTGGTTCAAATCATGGATCATTAACCCAAGGAAGAGACCATCCCACAGCCCTTCTGGGCACTCAGTTTTTCAGGCATAGGCAGGATGTGAGCAGTAAAGTATTTTACAGACGCACATGGTCTAGGCGTGCCCGTTTGACTCTGGACCCATTGTTAAGTGTCTATGTAACAAGTGTTAAGCAGAATTTACTGCCTTCTATATGAACATTTGAACTTGGAGCAGCTATATTAAGCTGTTGGTATCTGCCAAAATGGACGTGTCTTGAGGATGAGGCTTCTTAAATATCAAATAGTAAAAAGGCAGGAACAGGCCCTAACAGTGGACACTAAGATCTGTGGTCATCTGAAATATTCTTTAGCATCTAGCAAGGTCCCAACTGGTCTTGCCTTAACGGTAATTCTCTGTTAGCTGCTCTGGTTGCAGAGGCCCCAAGGCAGGGTTTCATAGATGAATACAGTGATGCTTCCAACATTTACCAAATATCAGAGAACCCACGTATTCAGTAAGTTCTGGATCCCCAACTGGAATCACTAGCAGCTGTCGAAATGGAAAGGAATGGCTCTTGGTGCCCAGATGGAGTTGACTCTAACATGGAGGGATTATTCAGGGCACTCTTTGCAGCTGACACTCAACAAGGCATCCGACAGGGCATCCCAGGGCCAGTTTGCCAATCCAGATGTTTTTACTTTGCTGCCTCCTCCTAGAGGACATGGAATGTATGCCCCCTTCCCCCACGCCCTATAACTTGTGCCCCTGTGGGCATCTACACCGGTTGCCTCTTGGAAACCACATTCCTGGGAGGAATTGTTTGTATGGCACTTTCCACCCTCCCCTGGAGCCAAGAAAAGATTTACATTTTGCTGTCCTTGTTCAACAGGTCCCAGTCATTTCCTTTCCTTTCAAGAAGATTCCAAATGAACATAAATCTCGCCTCAGCTCTGACAGCCTCCAGTCATCTGTTTACCAAAATAAACTTTAAGCATACATTGAAAAATAATTCCTAGTGAAATATGCATCCCCATGGCATTCAAGTCTGGTATTTAATGTCTTTTTTATGGTTAATAATGCATCAAAAGCATCCCCAGTCTAAAGCTGTCATTACATCACATACATGATGTGCAGACCCCATTTCAATGACTAGAAAACTTGGAGTCCATTTTTAGTTTAAAAAATACTAATGTATAATTACAGTGGCCTGTTTCCTTCCATGTGTATTTCTTTTTAATAAATCTGCTGCTTGATGAGATCAATCCACTGAAAATACCTGGAGAGGTTCTCTGCATTATACAGATAAAGAGACATGCTATATAAGCAACTCCAAAATCCCCTCATTAAAACTGGGCTCCATTTGAAGAACACCCTCGTCTTTTTTCTTTCTTTTTAATGTCGCTTTACTTTTTTTAAAAAAAGTCATCCAGGAGTGTATAGAGGAATACAGGTAGGCCTTGTCCTTCTCGGTAGACGTAGAAACAAATAGAATATTTGAATGAAAATACCAGCATTTGTTTTAATTCCAGCCCTCTGAAGTTAACAAACGTCAGGAAAGCCCCATATGCCTTCTGTTAATGCAAAATGAACATTACTCGGGGAATCTTTCCTTATTTCCTTTCTGTGTGGCCACTGGTGCTAAGAACAGCATGGATGGGAGGGATGACGAGTCAGAAGTTTCCTTCCTGCATTATCTGGAGCCTCCTATCTCCCTTCAGGTGTACAAGCCCCAGATCCCATCACGGCCACCTGTAATGACCACATTTATGACCAGAAGTGATTTCTTTGCCACTGTGGACCATTTCCAATGGGCTGAGGATGATGTGACTCTGTGGGAGCAGCCAGCTTATAAGTGCTTAGAGGTTGGGCAGTGTCTGCTTACCTTGATTTGTGGCTCTGAGGACCAAGTGAGATAATTAGATAATGTATGTAATGTGCTTAGGATGGCCATGCACCTGGGAGACACTCAGGAAATGGCAACTGTTAGGATTTGGAGGGGCAGTAAAGCAAAGCAGCCAGGAGAATGGCCGTGGGCTCAGATGCTCTGGGGCCAGGTGGGACATTCCTAGACTCAGAAACCTAGTTTCTTTTTGTGCAAAATGAGGGTCATACTTGCTGAGGGAGTAGATCTTAAATATTTTCATCACAAAAAAAAGAAATTGTAATTATGCTACATGGTTGAGTTGTTAGCTAAAGCCACGGTCCGCAATCATTTTGCAACATCTAAATGTATCAAATCAACACATTGAATACCTTAAACTTCCACAATTTTCTATGTCAATTGAATCTTGATAAAGCTGGGGAAAAATGGTAATAATAATGCCTACTTTATCTCTTACATAGTTATTATGATGTTGACAGTGAGCTAATGTGTATTAAGTATAAAGTACTTAACAACAGCAATACCTGACATCAGCCCTGTAATTTGCAAACCCTCATGTTATGTGATTTAATAGTCACTTTGTGGCCCCTTCTACTTACACTTAGCTAATGATGGACCATTCAGACCTGCAGCACTAAGTTTGAGCCAAGATTCATCCTAGGAGCTTCTAAGGCCCTAAGATTCTCTCTCCCCTGCAGATATAGTGAACACACGGTTTAGGAAATAGGGAAAAGGGTAACAGACAGCTACTTTTCGTGACTTGCAGGTCTGAATTTTGATAGGTGGTTCCACAAAACCGTCACAAACCACAGGATATGGGTTGAATTCAAGCCTTCTTTTGTGCCTGGTGGACGACCCTCTATCTAAAGACTGAAGGCTAGCTTGGTCCAAGGCAAGCTGAGAGGGAGTTGGGGTGGGGAGGTAGGAGGGATGGGGGTTTTCCTCAGATGGGGTTAGCTTTTCCCCAGACCTTAAGAGCACTGACACGGGGTCCGTGGCCACTCCCTACAGGGGTAGAGAGCTTCTGAGACTGGATCCTGAACGTTCCCCTGATGCAGGGAGCAGTTTTAGTTTTTGCTTTTTCTTTTTTCCCTTAGTACTCTCTAAGATTTCCATTGTGGGGTTCACAGTGGGGGTCCTCCTCCCTTAAAACTCCTTATTGGAGTTTTTCTTCCACCTTTGCCTGGAAAGTAACATACCGATATCCAAAGCCAAAGCAACAGTGACTCCCAGTGCCACCCGCACCAGGACATTTTGGGCAGTCTGTTCATCTGGCTTATTCACCCTTCGTCTCTTCCTCACCCTCCCCTGCGACTGTGGTTTCTGGTCCCCGCTTCCCAGGAGCTGACAGGACTCACAATCTGGAGGTAAATGCTGCAGGCTCTTCTTTTCACAGGCGGTTTAAGAAGTTACCATTTGGATGTGTTCACCACTGGCTTCCTTTCAGCTCACCAGCAGCCCCCCCCCCCCCCACCCAGTTCAGATCCTTTCTTGGTTTCCCTATTGTTCAACTCCACGGTACTTTTTAAAGTGTCAAAGCAAATTTGTGTTTCTAGTAAGAAAGCACCTTTTGCTTTTTGCTTTTTTTTTTTTAATTGCATGTGACCCTCATGTTTCTAATTCCCACGGAAAACTAAGTGTATCCCTAAGAAAAGGCACACACATGCACACAAATGCAGCCCGGAGATGCTCCCGCGTCTTCGCACACTCTCGCAGACACACAATTGCATACCGCAAAGCTGGCTAATGTTGATGCATCCAGGTTGGAAATGACAGGATATTGTGGAGGGCCAGTCACTTAATGAACCCCTGCGGGACCAGCCTTGGTTACTAACAATTTCTCTCCAATTCATCAGGCAGGGGAATCACAGCCCTCAGTGTTTCACTCCATCACATCCCCCCACTGCCCCCTTCTCTCTGCTCTACACAAACAAACCAATTACAGCAACGGATATAAATTGGACCCCTTTTCTGAAAATGCTCCCTCAACCTTTTTTCTGCCCTTCCTTACTCAGCTCCAATCAGCCTGCCCACCAAGTGGACTATATATACACACATGCACACACACAGCCACGTCCCTGTGCATGCATAGACATACTCAGGCATACTCTCTGTCTCACAGCCTTTACATACCTCTTGCTCTTTGATCCAGCATCGGTTTAGGCATCTTTCTAGCCCCTTAATCTACCATCACATAGAATACAGATGAAGAATCACTTTTCTTTAATTTTTTCATTTTTTTTTTATATAGCAGCCAGCCCCATAGAAAGCCTTCCCCCCCTTCCATCATACCTTAGAGTAACTTTCTGACTTATTCTTGGACCGTTCCTCGTGTAGCTCATATTGGTATTAAATCCACCTTAGTTATCAGTTGATGACTTAGCTTAGAGGCTTTGTATAAAGCCCTATTCCTGTTCAAATATGACTATTATTAAAACATCAGAGTCACAAACTCTTAAAAGGAGTGTGAAGTTGCATCTTTGGGATTTGAGGCATTGGAAGTCGGGTGGCAAGACAGTTAATTGCCTCTACAACAGTGCCATTAAGAAATAGTCCAAGGGGCGCCTGGGTGGCGCAGTCGGTTAAGCGTCCGACTTCAGCCAGGTCACGATCTCGCGGTCCGTGAGTTTGAGACCCGCGTCAGGCTCTGGGCTGATGGCTCAGGGCCTGGAGCCTGTTTCCGATTCTGTGTCTCCCTCTCTCTCTGCTCCTCCCCCGTTCATGCTCTGTCTCTCTCTGTCCCAAAAATAAATAAACGTTAAAAAAAAAAAATTAAAAAAAAAAAAGAAATCGTCCATGGGCCACCCCTAGTTTGCGAACCATTTGTTGGAGATCTTCAACTAGTTGAGCACAGAAATTCAGAGTAAGAATTTAGAAACTTTTGTAGCAATCTGCCATTGCTGTGACATTCAAGCCACATTTTATGTTCCTAGTGATTCATTTTATATGTATTTTACAACCTGTTAATCCAGGGAGGACTGGATGTTAACAATAACAGTGACAGAAAGGTATTCTTCACCACAAATAATTTGAGAAGAGGCTTCTTGATTATCGTAAAAATGTTCAGGTTTACCTAAACTAACAAGGGGTCCATCTGAATGATTACATTATTTTGGTGCAATTCAATGTTCGCTTACAGATCTTTAACTGTTTGCGTGGATGGTGTGATCAAGCAAGGGCAGAAAAGGTTAAAGCTCGGATATTTCTAAAAAGAGATTACAAAGAAATGAAGATAAACTTAGTCTGGGGTTAACATAGGTATGTGGGAAATGATCATATTTTATAATGCTTCTGTTTTTGAAATACCTTCTGGGAAATAAATCTATCATGTAATGCTACCTTGGATCCTGGAATGGTGACCCCATATCCATATTCTCGAGGGTGACTCTTTTATAATGCGGGAATCAGGGGTGCCTGGGTGGCCCAATTGGTTGAGCGTCCAACTTTGGCTCAGGTCATGATGTCGTGACCTGGGTGTCACGTCAGGTGACAGGTCATGGGTGTGTCATGTCAGGTCATGGGTTCGAGCCCTGCTTTGGGCTCTGTGCTGACAGCTCAGGGCCTGGAGCCTGCTTCAGATTCTGTGTCTCCCTCTCTCTCTGCCCCTCCCCTGCTCACACTCTGTCTCTCTCAGAAATAAATAAATATTAAAAAAATTTATAATACGGGAATCAGGTTATCTTAACTAACTTGTTAAGTTAGTTGTAATATACCAGTGTGAGGCTTTTGTTTTTCAGAGGAGGCTATTGTTAGTCCTTTGGTGTCGGCAAATCTCTATGGAGTCAAAACCTTATTATTACAGGGTTCTCCATGCCTCAGCCTCCACAGAGATGTACAAACATTTCAAAGCAAGACTTGTTCTCTCTGGCATGAGGAACAATTACCCGATTATGTAAGTAGGGTGATGGGTGCCTACGACAGATTGTAGAGTGGAGACATTTTAGAAATAATAATAACTTGCATTTTTGGTATACTTTACCATTTACAAAGCAAGCCCACCTCTATTAATTCCCTTGATGCTCAGAGCTGGCCAGCAAGAGAACTCAGGCAGAGTTTATTACCTCCATGTTAAGGCAGGCATCTGTTGTCTAGACTCATCCAGTCCACTGTCTCTAGATGTCTATGCAAATGCTGCCCAAGGCCCAAGGTGATTCCATGGAAATGGGAAGAACTTCTCCTTTTTGTCATTTGTACATTGTATAATTCATGGAGAGCCTACAAGGGGGACACTGGTAGATTCCAACCATCCTCTAGGTTTTGGGGTGTTTCTTTTTTAACCCAAATACCTGTGGGTGTTATTGGCTGGATTGTGACTGGAGGCAGTAGGGAAAAGGGAACATCAGGCATTAAAAATGACAAAGCACTTTCATTTGTGAGAGCCATCCAAGGAAGGTGGAAATGAACATATTTTTCTGAAGGAAAGCAATTTCACAAGCCCTGCCTGTGTACAGATGAGCAGGACAGTGAAGAGGCACAGGATGGCCTCCGACATTCCTGGGGAATCGTGGAAGATTGATGTTTTCTCATTATGTGGGCTGGGCAGGAGTTTTATGCAAAATTTAAAGAAGGAGAGAAACCCCAGCTCCTGCCCTTCTTCCTTTCATGGGGGCCTTCCTTGAGCTGGAGACAGACAGATGTAGCAATGGAACAGACGCAGAATTACGCAGAGGTGATGGGATCGTTTCTGAGGCAGTTAGATGAGCCAGACATAGTGAGGCCTGGCTGCTGTAGAGGATAATGTTTCCTCTGGGGAAGAACACAAGGTAATAAATGGCTTTTGCAGCAATTAAACGCAAGAGCAAAAGGTGAGCCTCTAACTCTGTGGTACCGTCTCTTTTGTAAGAACAACAACAAAAATGACCACGAGCCACCGATTTGGAAGAACCATTCCCCTAAGCTGGACACGGACAGCTGTCTTTTCTCTTAGTGAACTTTTCACAGAAGCTTCTTATGGGTTTCACAGATCCAGTGCTCAGTAGGAGCTGAGAGACTCCCATTCCGTCTTGCACTTGCTAAAATGCATTCAGAATCACATTATTATAGATTATGCAAGATTGGAACATGGTTGAGATGAAAAAGTAGCCCTTGATGCTTCTGAGAGAAGGAAGTCAGACTGACCCCTTGGAGACCAAGCTACTGACTCTTTGTTTTTCCACAGATCCACTTGCCTGAGGGAACAGTTCAGCTATTCCTTCCTTTTAATTCCTGTGTTGTGGGAGATGTGAAAACATGAAGCAAGGAGGGAATATCCCTGCAAACCCCCATCACATACCAACAGCTCTACATGTAAGCAAGTATATGTGCTTGCGCACACACACACACACACACACACACACACACACACACACAGTGGAGTCAAGGTTTTAGAACTTTACATGGACTGGGAAAAAGGGCTCAAGAATTGGAGTCCTGGAAGGCAGGGACTCACCTCTACTTGGATTAACTCTGTGACCTCACTTAACTTCTCTGGGCCTTAGTTTCTTCATTTGAGAAAAAAATGAATGGAGCTTTGGTTTTGACGGCTTTTGTGATTCCTTATAGACTCCACATTCTCTGATTTAGTGAATCCATTTCTAAATGAAAGCCTCATTCAGGAAGGCTTATGAGGGGTGTGTGTGTGTGTGTGTGTGTGTGTGTGTGTGTATGTATGTACATGCACGCACACGCTCATTCCAGCCATGAGCAGTGGAAAATGCAAGGTTTCCATTTTGCTCTCTCCCAAGCTCAACCTCCATGGATGTGCTGTCTCAGTCCACCCCTCCCCCTGACTTCTATGCGCTTTTGATGGCCCCGTTATATCCAGACAGCTACATCTTCTGAAAATCATAATTAGATGGAGGCTGGAATGACACATCTCTCAAGCCCCGAACGCTAGTGCAAACCAGCACTCGATTCGTGTTGGAAGCAGTCAAGGTAACCATGGTCCACTCGAGCGTGCAGGGAGATTGGCTGTACGCTCCAGCGCACCATAGCATGTCAATACTCCTGAATAAACTAATCAACCCATTTGCACCTTCGAGAAAACGCATCTTGGAGTCAATGAAATAGGTGTGGTAGTGACAATACCAATGAGGAACAAGAAGGAAATGGGTTACAAAGAAAAAAAAAACTTGCTGCTTTCCCAAAAGCAAGAGAGTTGTGTATCTAGCAGCTTAGGGTAAGGTTGGAGAGATGTCCCAGGCATCCAGGAGCCTGTGTTCCCTCTGCCTTCTTGCTCCAGAGCCTTGAGCCTCCTTGATGTTTCCACCAATGCCCAGATGGAAGAATCGTCTCAAGCCCCCAGTTCTTCTGCAGCTACTATTTAGTAGAAACAACACTCTCTTCCCTTTCTAAGGACGCATTCTATGCTGGTAACTTGGATTCCAAAGCTTCCCTTTGACTTTTTCCCCAGGGCTGCTTAAGACCCACCTTTGGTTATCATCTGTGTTGTGATGGCAAAGTTTCAATGCCGGTTTAAGCTTGGAATGTTGCAGGAGTTCCTGGTTGTCAGGACTGTGCCACTGTGTGCTGTAAATTATGTGCCATATGGGTCAGCTCATGTACGAATGAGGTCCTGTGAGTGTGCACAGATGGCATCTGGAGATCCCATCCCACTCCTCTGATAAGGCTGAGTTCTAGGTCTCCCTAAAGTGGGAAGGGCTTGGTGCTGTTCTGATAAACTGTCTCTCAAATTTTACAAAAAGGGCTCAGTTTGGAGCATTTGCTGATTTCTGTGGCATAAATGTTCCTACTGTGACTCCCACAACTGACTCACACAACTTCTGAAAATGTAACCACTGGATCTCATGAGCCACAGGCTGGCCCCTGCATCCTACTGAATGGGATTCTGGTGATGCTAATTAGAATTTTGGCAGTGGCGGTGTGCCTGGGTGGCTCAGTCTGTTAAGCGACCGACTTCGGCTCAGGTCATGATCTCGCAGTCTGTGGGTTCGAGCCCTGTGTCAGGCTCTGTGCTGACAGCACAGAGCCTGGAGCTTGTTTCAGATTCTGTGTCTCCCTCTCTCTGACCCTCCCCTGTTCATGCTTTGTCTCTCCATGTCTCAAAAATAAATGAAAGGTTAAAAAAAATAATAAAAAAAAAAAGAATTATGGCAGTCTTCTTCCTTCCCCTTGAAATCTGATGGGTTGTTTATCCCAGAGATTAGTAGAGAAATGCTCAATGGTCTACTTAACCAATTCTCCCTTTTCCTGGACTCCTTCTCATCTCTCCATTTCTTTTCCCTAAAATGACAAATCTAGGCCCATGATTTTAAATTCCATTTATTTGCTGATGTCTTCCTCACTTATCTCCCCTGAACCCCAGACTTTTCAATTCAACCTCTAACAGGTATCTCCAAGTTAGAACTTTTACAACAGGACTCTCAATGCCCTCCCCCCAAAATTTTCTCTGCCCATCTTGCCTGACTTAGTAAATGGCACCACTGCCTACTTGCTCAAGATAAGAGCTCTCCTTCACTCTCCACATCCAGTCTGTCAGTCAGACCTGTTGGCTTTATCTCCAGAACACATCCTGAGTCCAGCCCTTTCTCCCATCCCCACTACTAACATCCTGGCCCAAGCGACCATCATTGATCACTGGACTACTGTACTTATCTCTTCAGCGTTCTTCTTCATTCTGTTCTTGACCCCTACAATCTGATCATTGCCAAAGTTATCATCATTCTTCAATCAAACGGTATCTTTATCTCTCTCTTTCCCTCTATCTACCCATATTCACCACCTATACCCAGTTCAAGATTCCATGTATAATTGCCTCCAGACTCCTTATTCTTACTCTCCATCCTCACCAGTGTTGTTACCCTAATCACTATACTCCAGCCACATTTTTCTCCCCTTCTATTGCTCATGAACAAGTTATTTTCTATCTTTGAATTCAGTTTTCCATCTTTCTGAGTCCCCAGGTCTTTGCATGGCTGCCTATCCTTACTTTTCAGGCCTCACTGTAAACATCACTTCCTCAGAGACACCTTCCCTGATCACCTTCAGTATGCAGTATCTGTTTAGAATGTAAGTTCCTTGAGGCAAAGGACCGGTGTCAGGCATACATAAGAAAGGCTAGATGGTGAAGTGGTCTGATGAGAGGACAGCAAAAGGACAATAAAGTTAGTTTCTTGCTCACAAGTGAGCTGTTCAGGTTCCTCCCTTCATGCCGCTCTGCTCTCTTCCAGGGCATCACCGCCATCTGCAGTCAAAGCTGAGTCCCCACAGGTGCCATGCAGTGGGAAAGGGATCAAAGAGGAGGCAGCATACCCAGTGTCTTGAGGTGTAGGTACAGACATGGCTCACATCTCTTCCACCCTCCTGCTACTAGTGAGACTCCTCCACATGGCCACTCCCAAGTACATATGAGGTTGGGAAACATAGCCTATCCATGGCCTGGAAGGATACCCCGGCACTGAACATGCATTGAATGAATGGATGACAACAAAGAATTTTCTGGTTTAGCAGGTAAACATTTCAGTTCCTCTGGTCTGTAAACTATCAATGCCGTGAAGGGAAGTTAGGAAGGTAAACTACAGCTCTCTCCAGTTTGATCCCATGTGGTATATTTGCACCATGGAAGGTATCCATAAGTAAACCAAGTATCACTTATCACAGGATGGACACATTTTCCATCCTCTCCTTTCCATAAGCCTATATTCATCTTAGAAAGTAGAAAAGAATGGAGAAAGATGTCCTCTGGGAGGCCAATAGAGAATGCTGTGTCTTTCCCATTTTCGAACTCCCTACCTTCTTCTGAAACCCCTCAGCCACTTTCCCCCAACTTCAACAGAATACCACATCCCTCTAAGGCCCTGTCCTATTTATCTCAGGTAGGGTGATGATCATGAAAGAACAAAAGAGAAAAATAGGAATCTCATGGTAAGCTGCTCTTTTCCTCCAAACTTTGTCAAAAGTGTATCTCTACCTAAGATGCTCATGTGAGCACATTTAACTGAGTCCTGTGAGGCTGCTGGTATGTACAGGAACAAATGGGTAGATGTCTTGTAGGTCTGCATTTAAGGTCTGCATTTAAGAAACTAGGGTTTATATCTTTACTCTTCCATAGTGACTTTTGCCCCTATTTTGCCCCTAGTGACATCATGGCCCCTATTCTGCAGTGAAGTCCAGTCTATAGGCCTTTTTAAAGTATTAATCACATAATCACTTGTGAAAGAAAAACAGTTTGTGTCCTTTATATAGCAGTATGGACGATTTGACAACTTCAGAAAAATAAACCGTTTGGTAATAGTTGTAAGACCATTAACAGTGACTATGTACTAGGTGCTGAGAATAATGCAGTGAGCAATTAATTCAGAATTTCTTAAAGCAAACTTCATAGAGCCCGGTGCAGGATTTCTCAGCCTTGATCCTGTTTGCATTTGGGGCCAGATGGTTCTTTGCTGTGGGGGCTGTCCCGTGTGTCGTAAGATGTTTTGCTGTATCCTTGGCCCCTACCCACTAGATGCCAGTAGGACTGCTATCCCTGGGTGTGACAAGTAAAAATATCTTCAGACGTTGTCAATGTCCCCTAAGGGTAAGATTACCATTACTGAGAACCGTGCTGTAGTGAGGAAGTGCATGGTCTTTGGGATCAGATCTGGGTTTGAGTCCTGGCTCCATCAACTGTTAGCTTTAAAACTCTAGGGAAACTTCTTTACCTTCCTGGGCCTTGGTTTCCTGATGTGTCTAATTGTTTTATAAGAGGATGGCATGAGATAATGAATATAAGATGCTGAGGTTGGTGTTTGTACATCAAAATAGGTTTCTGGAAATGTTATCTAAAGGGTATGAAGTTTCATTGGCTCTGGAACCATGTAAAAGTTTCAGTTAGTATAAAATCCAGACAGTCATTTATCATTGCCAGTTTTGAGGATTTCATCAGGTTTTGTGTGCCCTTGTGAGTAGATCTGTTTGTGTTTCTGTTTGTGTAGAGTTCTTTGAAATATTAAATAGGACGTTAGTAGAGTTGGTGGCATGGAGATGCAAATGGTTAACAAGTTCTTGTTCTTAATTAATAATTCAGTATTTTCTAGTACTTTCCTTTGCCACAGCTCTTTGGCCCACTGGATATTGCGGTGGCTCCCAAGAGAAAATGTTTTCCTGCAGATATCACTGTCCTTTTTTCAAAAACCAGATCCCAACTTTCGTTAGTTTATTCATTGTGATTGGAGCTGAGAAGTAGCACAGAGTGTCAGAGGGAAGATTCGTGTGAGGATGAATGTGTGCTTCCAGTAGGAACTGGAGTTTATCTCCAATGACTTTAAATTTGTGAACAGCTCCAATTACTTTAGGTATCTGTTCATCTCTCCTTCAAATTCAAAATCATAACTTTGGTAACAAAGGAATTCTGTAGCACTTAATGTAAAGTTTGCATGGAAGAAGGGAGAAGACCAGGAATTGCAGTATCAGGATGGTGAAATACTGTAACAATTGTGGGGACGACCGTTAGGGCCAGTCATCGGACTGTTGGGACTGACTAGAATATATTGATAAGTGACATGTTGATTTCATCAATGACATGTGAAGCTTACATTGAGAGGGTAGTAGGAAAAAGATATAAAGCAAATTATTTTTTTTAATTATGTATGGTAGAAGATTATGAAAAGACACTAAAAGAACTATAGAAATTTTCTGATACTTTAAAGAAAAAAATACAAGAATAATAATGAGAAATAGTCTTTATGCCCCAGTTTTCTGTATCTCAGCATACTTTATATAACTAAAAAACAAAGCAAACTTAAAAGTTTAATGCAGGTATGAAGATGCTCTGTGAGACCCGAAAATTAAACAGTAAGGTGTGGAATGCTTGAGCCAGTGAGTTGAAATGTGGTGGAAAATGTGTACCTATGGGTAAACAGAGAAAGAAATGGAAATGATGTCCTTATGGGAAGTGATATCCTTACAGGAAAGAAATAGAAGTGATATCTTATTCTGCTTCAGACCAACTGGTCAAGCAGATCACTTGGCTCTCGTTTTATTATCCATGACTATGAACTTCACATATGCAAAATGCACCCTTCCACATGCTACATATCTCCTTCTGTTAAAAATACATTTCTCAGGGCACCTGGATGACTCAGTTGGTGGAGCATGAAACTCTTTATCTTGGGGGTGTGAGTTCAAGCCCCACATTGGGTGTAGAGATCACTTAAAAATAAAATCTTAAAAAAAACAGACTTCATGAAACATTAACCCCCCTTATTCAACATTTCATCTATCTGAAGGTAAAGACAAAGGAGTAACTGCCAACTCTGGACTTAATTCTAATAAATCTAGAAGAACTGGTGTTAAAATCAATTGGTGGGACACATTTCAATATGAGTTTTAATTTTTTAACTTAATTTTATCAGTTATTCATACACCTAGTTTTTGGATACACACTCTCCCCCAAAAGTCTCCTACCCAGTGCCTTCAGTCCAAAGACAAACTTTTTTTAGTTCTTTTAACTGATACTTAGGAATTTATCTCCACGTATCTAAATAACTTTTTTAAAAATTCCCATTTCTTAATTTTTTACTTCTAGGCATTATCTACTGACTTCCCACTATGGAAAATGAGACCCAGCTCTCTTTTTAATCCCCTTTCAGAAAACCACATAAAATTCCCATCCTCCTAATTTTATGATATAATTTTCATCAGATCAATATTCAGCCTAGCTGAGCCATGTAGTATACTATAATTACTCCTTTTTCTTTTCCTACTTAACTCTGTTTTCAGTGGTTCTTTTTTTTTTTCCTTAGTTTTCTATGTAGTAATCACAGACATATCTATAAACTCTCCCCCATTTGTATACATCTCCTCTCAATATATTCAAATATATTGGGTGTTCTGTCAATTTCATCTTCTTTTTATGTTTGTTTATTTTTGAGAGAGAGAGTACAGCTGGGGAAGGGGCAGAGAGAAGAGGACAGAGGATCTGAAGTAGACTCTGGGCTGACAATAGAAAGCCTGATGCAGGGCTCGAACTCACAAACCGTGAGATCATGTCCTGAGCCAAATTCAGACATTTAACCCACTGAGGGCCTTATAAAGGTCCTCCCAGAGCTTTCTGAGCCGCTTCCATCAAGATTGGTGGTCTGTAAATCTGAAGTCCAGCTGTTGCCTCAGGCTATCCCTTCCCATCATCCAGGGACTTTTTTCTTCTCTATAATATATGGAGTCTGTTTCCTGCCTCCTATTTCATTTCATCCCCACCCAGTAGGAGCTACTGTTATTAGTTCTATTTTGCAGATGAGTAAACTAAGGTCTGGGGAACTTAAGTAAAAATTTCCCGAAAGCATATGGTGTGGGCACAAATGGCACAGCCAGGCCTCAAATCCAAAATCCATCTGACACCAAACCTGTGCCCTCAGCTTCTCACTGAGCAGTCACAGCATGCGTCCGGCAGTCTTGAGGTGGCTAGGCGCTTGAAGCTGGGGGCACTCACAGGTGGCTAAGGGCCTTGTGTGGACTGTGCTTCCCATGTTCAGGACATTCTATTGCAACATTCTTATTTCAAAGCACTTTTACAGCCCCTGACTCACTGTCCCTAATGGCAGCTTCTTATTTCTGGGATTAGTGGGTAAAAAAATAGCTTCTGGGCATGTGACACTATTCTCAGGCCTTTAATGTCAGAAATAATGATCGTGTTAAATTGGAGCTCATTACCACAGAATGAGACCTTATTGAGCTCTCTTTTTGGGGGGTTGTTTAATGATTCCCCCCCCCTTTTTTTTTTGCCTCCTCCTCAGTAGCTCTGACATGGTGCACCAGGGGGGATGTGGATGTTTGGAGTGGCAAATTTTTAAATAATAAAAAAGATCTCCTTTCATCCATGTAAGGAAAAGGGTTCATCCTCCATTGTTCTCACCAAACACTGGCTGTTCCTTTGTTATGGTCTCAGGGAAATTTCCTGAGCCCCTTAAGCCACTAATGCCAGTTGTATCCCCAGCAGCCACAACACGTGCTTAAAGCATTATATTCAGCATAGCCTTTCCTATAATGAACCTGACAATCCCATTTTATGATTTGTTGAGTGGTTAATTCAAAATACACTGGTCTGTAGAACCATCTTTCTGGAGGCCTCTATCACTGGCAAAAAGGCATGGTATGACCATTCTCAGAGGGTGCCACACGGCCTGATTAGACCGTGGTGTTACCTTGGGCCTGGGATTCCAGAAAGAGAGCAGCCATCTCTGCTTTCTGCCCTCTGGAAGCTCCTCTGCTGACCTATCAGAACTATGCTGACAGAAGTAAAAGGCCCTTCTTGAGGTGAGACCCAATGTTCTCACAGCCTTCTAAGTGTAAAAAGGACAGTGACATCCAGGAGCAGTGACAAGAGGCAGGGAGCTTATTCTACACCATACAAGGAACAATACAGGGACTGGGGCATTTAATCTGGGGAAGCAAAATACAAAGGTAAAACTTGTCAATTGTCTCCAAATCTTGATGTGTTATCTTTTAAAGGGGATCGTCCCCCTTTTCCTGACTGGCCACAAAGGGCAGAATGGGAATCAATAGGTAGAAATTATAAGAGATTAGATTTTTACTCTAAATTTAAAAAGAGTTTGCTTTCTTTTAATTTTTTTTAATGCTTATTTATTTTTGAAGGAGAGAGACAGAGCGTGAGCAGGGAAGAGGCAGAGAGAGAGCGAGACACAGAATCCAAAGTGGGCTCCAGCCTTTGAACTGTCAACACAGAGCCTGATGCAGGGCTCAAACTCACAAACTGTGAGATCATGATGTGAGCCCAAGTCGAGCACTTAACCCACTGAGCCACCCAGGAGCCCCTTAGAAGAGCCTTCTAACAGGTGTTGGGAAACATTACAGGCTTCCCTGTGAGTAATTTTGTGTTCCCATTTATTGGAAATGTCCAGAGAGATGGGACATCCACAGATATTCTGGAGGAGAATCACACACTAGGCTTTTGGTAGGACTAATAATCTAAAATACATCTGATAATTATAGGGTTCTATGAGTCTAAGAAGTGGAGGTTTACAAATTACTTTTAAAGGGGAGAGAGACCTTTTGGCAATGAAAGAAAAGAAAAAGGTTTTCCAGATATAAGGTGCTGCTTTAAAGTAAAGATCAGTGGTAAGCTTTTTCTTAAAGGGCCAGAGAGTAAACACTTTAGACTTTTTGGACCATATAACCTCTACCGTGACTGTTCAACTCTATTATTGTGGAAAAGACAGTACACAAGTATACAACACACAAATAAGTGTGTCTGAGTTCCAATAAAACTTTATTGACAAAACAAGCAGGGTGGGATTTGGCCCATCATCCCTGCTTTAAAGGATACTGAGAAGCCCAAAGAATAAAAAGACTATGTTAATGCCACTAGTGTGCTTGTGAGTATCCCCACTCACGTGCAGTATGTACAGTACACATGTGTACATCTTTGTGTGGGCAGATGCATATTTATGTACGTGGCTTGGGAAATAATGAGTAGAGACAGATGGAACACACACCTGCACACAGAGAGGTAAAGCCTCTAAGATGCACTGGTCTTGGGCTGCAGGGACCAGTTCTCTGTCACAGTAATGTAAAGGCTCCAGCCCCAGGGGTACCTCAAGGGGAGTTGCAAACAGTGTCTGAAATTCCTACTGCTTCACTCTCTTTGCTTTTGGCATCTGCTCTGTGAAGGAAAAGGCCTAACTAAATGTAACTTTGTCCTGGAGGGAAAACACAGTTCCCCAGATTGGCTGGTGTCACATAGGCCTTCAAACAGGGAATTCAGGCTATGTTGGTGCCTGATGCAGCAAGGCAAGGCAAGGAAGTTCTCAACCTTCTCAACCCCTGGAAGGGAGGTAGCGAAGGAGTGAAAACAGAGGAAAGAGGAGGAGGAGGAGGGCAGAGATTTATTTGCATTGCCTGCTTAGCAAATTTGCTTAGGGATTACCTTGCTTCTGTGCCTCCAACCTGCTATCCATTCACCTGGGACAGTCTTGGGGTCATTTTAAACAAAATATTTCCAAGCAGCTGATGAGCATTTGCAGAGACCTTTTTGAGCCCTTGATCTGGCATGATTATAGTTGAAGGTGGGCAAAATACTGCAAATTCCAAGTGTCTTGTAGTCAACGTACTTTCCTGGAGGGTTGTTTCACCCAAACCACCCTTTGCTGTTCTCTGACCACTTTCTTTAACGACTGCTTCTTCTTTCTACATGCACCCCTTTTCTGCATCTGAACCTTACAAACCTCCTATCCAGGTCACACCCTGGGCCTCCCACCAGCCCCAGGCGTGTACACACATCCCCTGAGGCTCCCCGGAAGCCCCTCCACCGCCATTTGCTGCTGCCTCGAGTTTCCATGGCGGCCATTTTGTCACATCTGACGAGAGGGAAAGCACAGCCTCCCCCGTTCCGTGTGAAGTGCAGTGTGTAGCGCTGATTTTTTTTCCAATCATCTCTAAATAGAGGTTTCTCTCCCCCTCCTACCAGCTCAGCACCCGAGCGCGCAACGAGCGTGCCCTGCATTTGAAATCTGACATCTCCCTCTCTCCCTCATTCACTCTGTCTTCGGCTTGGCAGAGCGCTTAAAAATTGGTATCCCTTTAACTAGGCGAGCTATTCTTCTGCTGGGAGATGACCTTTTATACAGAAGATAGGGCTGTCATAAGTGATCTCTGATATATGGAAGTTTCCTGTGTGTTCTGCCGAGGAACGGTACCTCACGGAAGAGCAGTGGGTGTTTGCAGCGTGTTTCTGTGCCACGTGTGTAAAGATGTATTATATTACTTTATACAGACCTGAATAAATTATTACCAGTTCTTGAAAATACTGCCAGCCCTCATGAGGCACATCCGTTCAGTTTTTTTTTTTTTAATTAAAAAAAAATTTTTTTTCTTTGTCCAATTCAAAGGCTCTTGGGGGAAAGGATGGGGAAAAATCATTGAAAATAGGAAAATTGTCCATGGGTTTTATAGAAATTAATGGTATTCAAAATTATGAAAATAATCTTTAAATAATTCTTCCCTCAGACTTGGGAAATGAAAACAATGAATGGCTTTTTATTCTCCAAGGTAATAGGTTATCCTGAAGCCTTCAACATTACCCCTCTTTTCTTATCAGAAGCCTAATGTCTGATTTTTCTCCCAAGCAGAATATTATTTATTATTTTTTTTCAAAATGTTAATCTACATTACCGTGGAGTTGTGGGATTCGTGAAGCAAAATGAAATGTGAAATTTCCAAAGTGGGAAATGATAAGGATTTGCTTGCCTGGCACAAATCTACTGGGTCCACACTTAGTGTTAATGAGACTTAACTTCAGGACCTTGTTATTTGCTCAAATAATGCACATACCATGGGTTATTAGTGTACCAAGGATGCAGGGCTCACACCGTCTCCACTGTCAGATGAGACGGAAATACCAGGGATGTGCTGACCACCTGCAGTTCCCTCTATTTTGTCAGTTAAGCAAGAATCCTGGGATAACTGCTCTTGAAGTGAAAGAACTGCTTCTCTTTGCCCCTGAGTTCTTTTTCCAAGCTGCTGGAACATTGGATTCTGAGGGTATTCTTTATGCAAGGGAGAGCATTTACAGACTTACTGGTTGATGCCACCTTTGACCAAAGAAAAGGAACTCCTCTGTGGTAGGAGGCCCACGGCTGTCCAACCCTAAACCAATCCTAGGATTGTCCATCAGAGATCAGTGGTGGTAATGACCTCTAAGAACTATGTATTTCAAGGCCTGAGTGTTACCCAATGGCCTCTGTTATCCCTGGAATCCCTCTTTTGACTTCTACCCATAGGGCTGGTGTTTTGATTCTCAAGGTCATTACCTAAGGACTGTGGAGACCTCCTGTGTCCCTTCATTAAGTGGCCATTTTACAGACATAATCCTTGGAATAGCTCTGTTGCTGTGACTGAAATTCCAACAAGGAGTTCCTAACGTTGGGTTGAAGAAGAAATTGTTCCCTATGAGAAACTAAAATAATATTAATATTATGACTGTACTATGATTTTTACTATGTAGTAATAGTGTTACCACTAACCACTGTATGCATTATCTTATCTCATTATGATAACCCAGCAAGGTAAATATGATAAAAATAAGGCAACTGGGATTCAGAGAGTTTAAACTTAGCATACACACACGCATAGTAAGTTGTGGGCCTGGGAATCAAATTCAGAAATGATTTGAAAACTAGTATACTTGATTCCTGTACTCCTTCTAATCTGTTTACTAAGAGAGAGAGACAGAGACAGAGAGAGGAAACACACATTGGTGAATTTAAGGTTGAGACTATGCTATGAGAACCTGGAATAGTACTAAAGAAAACATTATCTGCTATAGTTTTGCCTGGGGTGCCCTGCCCTTTGGTAGTTCTTTTCTCAGTTGACCTGAGACAGAACTCATGAACCCTTTGGCCAGAATCTTTCTTCTGGAAACAGGGAATGTTCTGACATGAACTGGTTGTGGTTAGAGGGATCAGAACTGCCAGGGTCAGTAAGCAATAGCGACTTTGGTGACGGCCAGGCAACAGTTCTTTTTCATATGCTCTTGTGAGAAATGTGCCAAAATGTGTTCAAACATGCAGGAGTCTCAAGAAGAGTCTCCATGAATGGCAGGAGTGCACATGGAGTTAGATGTCCAACCGCAGTCATATGGAAAGTTTTAGTAACTTTTCCTATTAGGATTTTTTTTTCATTTGCGAGGCACAGATACCCCATCTCTGAATGGTAGGAGCAGAAGAGGATATATGAGCTCACATAACTGAAAAACTTAGGGTAAGGTCCGTTTGAATCAGTAACCAGGTCAGAGGTAAAGTTTGATTAGGGACTGAAATGAAGGCACCAACTTTCTTTTCTTTCCCTGTCACTTGGAGCTCTCCTCCATACTGGTTCTAGATCTGTGTTGTGGCTACTCAAGTGTGCCTGCTGATGGCGCTCAAAAGCAGCCCATAAAGGATATGTAAATGAATTGTTCTGGCTGTGTTCCAATAAATCTTTATTTTAAAAAAAACAACAGCCTGCAGACTGCAGCACAGATTTGGCCCATGGGCTATAGCTTGCCAGTCCCTGGCCTAGGGGATTAGACATCATGGTAGGAATTAATGTCACCTAGTCTTACCTTTACTTTGGATTTTTACATATCCAGAGCATTATTAGAACATGACTCTAAAATTAGCTACTCATTCATCCATTTATTCACAGTGTGTTGAATATCCATTATTTGGGAGCCATTTTGGCACTACAAAAATGGTCAAAGGGATCTGGAGTTTCCCAAGTGCCTACAACGTGATAGTACTCTCCAGAAGGCACACACTCTTCTCAATATGCAGAAATGTATGCATGTATGCATGCATGTGCACAGTTCAAGACACTGCTGTGAAAGACCAGCAAGTTTGGTGAGGGCATCCCTTTGTGCCCGTCTCCCTAGGGAACCAGACCCAGGCTCAGTCATGGAGAATAGAACATCTGCAGCTTGCCCAGATGCAGCTGTGAGATGCAGATTTGCAGAGAGCTAAAAGTGTCCAGCCCCACCCCCCAGTTCCTTTGGATCCACTTTCCTTTGCCTGCTCCACAAGGGACTGCAGACAACAGAGAGGCCCCCACAAAGATAAGCCTCACAGAGCTCTACGGCAGGCTGCAGGGTCCCTCTGTGGAGATGCTATTCTCTTCCCTTTGCAGCAAATGTCAGCTCTACTGCCTCTCCCCAGCAGCTCACGTCTGTGTGTGTTCTTTCATTTTTCTCTAGAGATCCCTCCTGTCCAGGACATTTTTTATTTTACATTTGAAAAAGCAGAGGCTCTGTTCAGAGCCTGAGTTACCAGCTCTAGGCCCAATGCTGCTGTGCCGCCTTGGATTTTTGCTTCTGGCTCCCTACACGTTGCACGGGGAGCCCTCCTTTGTGCTGTCACTCCAGCTGCTGGTCCAGCTGTGAGGCGGGTAGAACCCACTTCCTGGCTGAGGAGAGGCAAGTTGTTACTTCACTCTGACCACTTACCGGGAGAAAACTCTTGGCTTCACACATGGAAAAAATGACTCACATCCAGCTGCTTGGGTCCTCACACCTCAAGAGCAGAGAAGAAATTGTGCAACGCAGTCTTTCCCAGCCAGGGGCTAAAGGCACCTGCCCATCCCCTTCTGTGTTTGTGTATGTCGCCCCTTCCTTTTCATTCTCATCCCCTTCTTCCCATGCCTGTCCTCATTAGGGCAACAATTCACTGATACCTCAAGATTGCCCTGAGTCTTCTTCCTTCCCCATGCCCTCTCCATAACCAGAGCCGAGAAGGACAATCAGACTGAATCACATGGGCCAGTAAGGTAGGATTAGCTCAGGACTCACCCTGGCCAGAGCAAGATCTTGGGTTCAAACGACCAGTGACCCACATTTGCTTACATGGAAAAACTTAAAAAAGTCATACCATATTCCTAGCCTTGTCCCTCCTCAAAGAAAGGATCAAGGAACCCTTGGCCAGAAGCCATAGGGAGCATGGCATAGATGTTTTCCTCAAAACCAGCCCATGTTTATTAAACATCTATTAAGCCCTCTCTAGGGAGTCTGCAAAAACATCTTGGCTGGCCTCCCTGGTTCTATGATTGCCCCCTGCCCCTGACAGTCCATTCTCTATGCAGCAGCCTGAGTGGTCTTTTTAAAATATAAATCATTATTACTCCCCTGCTCAAAACCTCCAAAGGCTTCCGATTGTGCTTAAACTAAAATCCATACCCTTTGCCCATTTTTCTATTAGGCTTTTGGTCTTTTTCATGCTGATTGGTCAGAGATCTTTGAAAATTAGATACATCAGTCACCTGTGGTGCAAACGTTTTCCTCAAATCTATTGTTTTGTCTTTAGACTAGTTATGACATCTTTTGTAATATAAAAGTTTTACATTTTTATATAGTCAAATATGTCCAACTTTTCTTTTATGGCTTCTGATTTCTTGATTAAGATGGATGCCCTTCTTAACATGATTGTACTTCTAGTCCACCTGGATTTTTCTTATAAGATGTTTTTGTGGCTTATATTTTATATTTAAGTCTTTACTCCTTTGGAATTAACTTTTTTGTTTGGTCAGAGATGAGGAGAACCAGAGAGAGCTGGGAGGTTGCTAATTTTATTTTTCTCCAGACCAGAGATTGACAAACTGTGGCCCACAGGCCAGTGCTCATGTTTATAAATAAAGTTTTATTGTTATACAATCATGGCCACCCATTTACATATTGCCTTTGCTGCTCTTACACTATAATGACAGAGCTGTGCAGTTGTAGCAGAGACCATAAGGCCCACATTACCTAAAATATTTACTGTCTCTTTACAGAAAAAGTTTGGCTATCACTGTTCTAGATGGCTAGCCATTTGTGCCAGCACAGTTTGTTAAATAAACCACCTCTGTCCTCTGAAATGAAATTATTTTTGTCATATATAAAATTCCAGTGTGTCCTAGGATCTTTTCCTGGATTTTTCCATTCTATTGCACTGATATCTCTCTCTCTCTCTCTCCCTCTCTCTCTCTCTCTCTCTCTCTCTCTGTCAATATCAATTAGATTTGATTACTCTGACATTATATCTGGCAAGGTATATCCTTTTTTACAATTATTTCTCATGTTTTATTTTGACTGTTCTCATATCATTATGCTTTCATTAGAATTTAAAATATTTTTATCCATTTCTAAAAAAGAAAACTTTTGTTAGAATTCTAATTAGAATTGCATTGAATATATATGTATATATATATATAGCATTAAAAATATATATACATGTTTACATATATACATACATGGAGGAATGGATGGTTTTCCTATTGAAGAAAGTACTTTTCTACCTTTTCAGTTCTCATTTGGGGTTTTTAATCAAATTTTACAGTTTTATTCATATAGATCTGTGGTAGTCAAGGTCTGGTCATTAGACAGAAACCACACCAGTGATTTGAACATGGAAAATGTATATAAAGACTTATTAACTAGTGAAAGGTAATTAACTTCTAAAAGAGTTAAAAGAAGACTCTAAGGAATACAGGAATAGCAAATGCAGGAAGCAGATATTATTTGTGGGGCTGAAATAGAGAACACAAGGATGGAACAAAGTACTTGGAAGAGGGACCCCCCGTCCCCCACCACCAACATCACCACCAAACATGAGGCTAAAATTCAGATACCACTGGAGAAGATGTAGCTGCCACAGGAAAAGGCACCTGGGTTCAAATTATTTTATACTAAATTTGTCCTATGTATTTTTATAGTTTTTTAATCTATGGTAATTTTTCCTATTCTCATTTCCTAGGTACTTACTGCTAGTAGAAAGTGAAACTATTGATTTTTGTATATTTATCTTTACTATCTCTACTAAATTGTCTCGCTTATTTGACTAGTATTTTGCTGGAGTCTGTTGGGTTTTCTAGGTGTTCAAACATATCAGCCCAAAGAGATAATTTTATCTATTTTTCTGAATACTGATACCAGTGATTTCATTTTCTTGCTTCAGTTCATTTACTAGTTTATCAGATAATGTTAACTTTAGCAGTTTATCTATTCTGAGTTTTTTTTAAGTACTTAATTCCCTCTGTCCTTACTTAATTTTTTCTCCTAGATATGTCCAAATCTGGAACATGTATATGCATATCACCACCTCATTTTCTTTTAATTAAAATCTTCTTGTATGTTTAATAGCTTTTTTCTTTATATATTTAGCTGTTATGTTGTATGGTGCATACAGGTTTACTGACATTATATCTCCCTTGTGAACTGTGCTTTTTAACATTATACTGTCATGCTTCATTCTATTCAGTACCTTCAACCTTAAATTCCACCTTTTCTGAAATCCATATTGCTATTTTTTGCTTGCTTTTTTTTTTTTTTTTTGGCCTGGTTACTCTTTATATTTTCCATTTCAAGTCTCCTTTCTCAATTTCTCATCATAGAGCCAAATAATATAGCTACCACTTTTGAGTTTCTCTAGAAGTTGCCACAGTAACTGTGTTTTTAGACTCCAGCACCTCTGGTTGTTGTTTACAGTGGGTTTCAGTAACCCTCAATCCTACCTGCAGTCAGTAGTGAGCACTGTATATACACTCTGTTCTTTCCATACCATTTCATGACAGTGAAACTAGTGCCCTACCGAGTAAGATAAGAATAACTATTTTAGCAATAGCCAAACAAGACCCCAACACCTTTGTTCCTTACCACCCTGGACATGCCTGACTTTATTTTTGCTCATGTTGACCCAACCCCTTCATTCATGCAAGACCCAAATGACCAGCAAGATGCTCTTACTTTCTGCTTATAATCCCAGTGACTTTCATGTATTGAGTCTGGCTCTACAGCAGGGATTTTGCCTACTCTATACACATTATCATACTTAATCCTCACAGTAATCTGGGGGAATATTTTACTATCCCTGGTATACAGATAAAGTGCGTTAGGTAGCATGTTTATGGAAACATGGCCTATAAAGAGCAAAGATAGAACTTGGCATTTGTTTTGTTTTACTCCATACACTGCTTCTCCCTTCAAGTCCATCAGCCCACAATATAGCTCTACCCTGTGCTGAGATTGGGACTGTGAAGTCACAGAGGCAGAAAGTGAAAGTATTCCAGAATGACCCAATAATGGCTGTTTCACCAACTTCACCAGATTGGTACTAATAGCACCATAACATCTAGTTGAGCTGAACACCTTTACTCCCTTATGGCTCAGAAATCAGATATTATCATTAAAATCTGAAAGTTCAGTAAAAATCTTTCATTACAAGGTTTAGTGTTATGCAGATATAAAATTAAGGATCTCTCCTAACTTGCCATTGACAGATTCCCCTCCGTAGACTCACGGGAATCACCCATACACTGTGTTCCTGGGACTTTACACAAGACATTGGTATAAAAGAACTACAAGGTGTGCTGTCTTCTTCCTTGGAAGTTTTACATTTAAGTTATGACTTGTACTCTCAAAAGTTTTTAAAAGGTAGATGGCACAGAGCACAGAGAGGTACTACAGTAAGTGTCTCAGAAAGTCAGAGCCAATGTTCTCTGAAGGAAAGATTTAAGGGGATAGTGAACTGGACCTAGGCATAAAAGGAGAAAAGAAATTAACAAGTGGAAAGAAGGAAATAATAAGGTAAGAACAATGAGAGCAAAAGCATGGAGAGGGATATATATGACAATGGGAAGGAATAGGGAGCAGACTCCACTGGTCAAAAATGGAAGTTTGTGAGAAGAGTTGCAGTGGAAGATAATGCTGGATTATTTTGGTGTAGATCATGCTCGGAGAAAAGACTGAATCTTACCTTGTAGGGAGCAAGAAGCATTTGAAAGTGTTGAAACAGAGGTGGCGGGTACACAATAGTTGCTTAGAGTCAATTAATTTCACAATGGTTGTACCTAGAGGGCTGGAGTGGTGTGAGAAAGAGAGCAGCTTAGTAACTAGTACAAGAATGAAACAAACATTTCACAAAAAGAAAAAATTTTAAAGGCAGATAACTTTTTAATTGGAGAAAAAATAATAGCTTCACATGTTATTAAGTAAACGCACAGAAAAACAACTATGAGGTAGCTTTCTTCACCCCAGAAACGCAAAAGTACTTTAAAGTATTATAGTCAGTGTTATCAGAGAAAGCGACCTTAAGTCTTCCATATGCTGCTATTCAGCATATAAGACATTTCAGGGAAGAATTTGGACATTTGGACCAAAATTTCCTAAAATATCAAAAAGCCTTTGACATACTTTTCTATGTGAAGATTAATCATAAATCACAATCATGAGGAAACAAGTCTGTGTTTAACATTTTAGATACACGGCACCTGGATGGCTCAGTTGGTTAAGCATCCTATTTCGACTCAGGTCATGATCTCGTGGTTTGTGGGTTTGAGCTCCACATTGTGCTCTGTGCTGACAGCTCAGAGCCTGGAGCCTGCTACAGATTCTGTGTCTCCCTCTCTCTCTGTTCTTCCCCCACGCTCACTCTCTCTCTCTCTCAAAAATGAATAAACTTAAAAAAAACATTTAGATACAAAAATCTCCATTGCAGCACTGTTTTTAATGGCAAAAAATAGGAGCAACTTCACTATTAAGGGTGACAGGCTATGTTAAATAAATGGTGTGTTCATGCAGTGCAATACCCTGTAGCCACTAAAAATGATGACCGTCAATAGCAGTTGAGATGAAAATACAATCATAAGACAACGTGTTCGTCTTTTTTCTTTTGTTGTCCAGAACCATCTCTGTGATAAAGCAAGCATGTAAGTATGCAGGGGTCTGTTTCTGGGCTTGTTGTTCTGTTCCATTGGTCTCTTGCTGATACCACGCTGTGTTAATCACTATAGTTTTGTAAGTCTTGACCCTGGTGGTTCTAATTCCCCTGACTCTGGCTGCTGTGTGAAGAATAGATTTGGATGGAGACGAAGTTAAAGCAGGGTGACCAAGTGGGGCACTGTTGCAATAATTGGAAGTAGAGGTGGCAGGGGAAATATTTTTGAAAACAATTGGGGTTACTCTAGTGCTCTACAAAGCCCACGTTATTAAAGGACAATAATAAGAACTTCTTATCCCATATATTGGCAGCTCAATGCAATATCTTAGATCCTGGAACAACTCCTCTCTTGTCAAGCCGGTTTCAAAATTATGAAGGAGGAGAAATCAGTTGCTAAGCAGAATGTTGAATTTAAGGTTCTATGTCCCCTAGATCACCCACCATGTCTTCCATTTATGCATCTAGATACAGAGGAGGAGCGTAGTCCTTCCCCAACTATCACATTCCATTGGTCTGTCAACTACAGTTTCCAGAAAGTGTGAATCGTCTCCTATAAGTCATTGCCATTATAAACACCATGAATTAAGACTTCAACATTGACTTGAGGCAAGAGTGAAAGAAGTGCAACATTGTCCCTCACACAACAAAACATTAAGAAATCCCAAGTGGTTTTGCTTTTTTAGAAGAACTAATAAATGATGTCAAGGGGTTTCCTTCTTTCCATGGAAATGAAATGAATTAAAGGTTAGCAAGTAAGTAGGTGGTGAAAGCCTTGCTGACATGGCTGAAAAATTCTATGGAAGAGCTGATTGAAGGCCGGGGAGAGAGAAAATGGTCCAAGACCTGAAAGAATTTTTCAGGAGTTTTCTGCAATATTAAAGAATTACAACAAGTCAGCAATGACCTTCTTAAATTTGAAATGTTCTAGGATTTAAAACTGTAACTTCAATAATTATGATCCATTAAGAGCATGATAACTCATTGGCTCTATTCTAAATATGTATGTGATAAAGTAAAAGGCAGCTGTTTATATCTTTAAAAAGAAACCAAATGAAGAATCAACTATAACTTTTTTTTAAGTTACTTATAATGGGAAGAAGGAAACACAATGAAAGGACCATGATGAACATCAAGAGTTAAACTTGTTAGAATATACTTTGTTATGTACATTTGCCCTTGGAACTATGTAAAAACTCACATATTATAAAACAAAAGTAAAATTTTAAAAGACATCCTTAAAATCAAAATCAGGATGGAATAAATGGACCCAACTTTGTGTTCAGTGGGTGACATGACCACAGAGATGGACTTGTCTAAATGAATTTAAAACATAGTAATTTGTGTACATAATTAAGGATAAAAAGAACTGCAAAAAATATTAAGGTGTTTTCAGTAATGACACTGTGGATAGTTACAGTGTCATCGTTATTCTAAGACCAATAGGTGTATGGGGCGGGAAGAAGCAAGTAAGTATTTAGACTAGCATCATTGAGAACTGAGATTTTTAGCATGAGTGAAAGGAACATAGCTAAAGGATCAAGAAGCTAAATAAAAACCTTATTAATTATGAACTTGAATAGAAAGTATCAGTATGAACTATATTTTATTTATATAATGTATTTTATCTTATATATGTATTACTGTATTTTACCTTAAATATATGTGTGCCTGTGTAGTTCACATAATTTACATATTAGATCCTGTATGTGTGTTTCCTTAAACAAGTGTTTAGCGCATTAGCAATGACCAACCCTAGCACCCAGATTGTGGTCTCTAGATATTACTTCTCCCTGAAAGAATCCAGGGCTCCTTGGAGAAATGGCTGATTTCAGGTCTATGGCAAGAAATATTCAAAGTGAGCTTGGAACAGTTCATCATACCAGAAAGCAAATATTCATGAGCCAACGTGAAGAAGCTTAACTGGTAATAATAATAACTGTAATGAATTTCATTGGATTGAAATACAACATATCAAATAGGCTTAGATTTAAGAGTTCATGCTTTTTCAAAACCATCAACCAAACAAAAGCCAAAGTCTCAGGGTAACTAAATTAGGGGAAATTCCTCTCTATGGAAGTATTCCAGCTTTACTAGAAAAAGTTGTAGGGGGTAGGAAGAGGAGGAGTAGGAAGTTGGGATGATAGAATTAAAAAATGACCATTTTGTGATCCTTAATGGACCCAGGCAATGATCATTACTGCCTATTCACATCAGGAAAAGAGAGCTAATCAAATATTAAACCTCTTCTGATAGAGACACAAACAACACCACCTATGAAGTAGACTTTCCAAAGAAGTGAATCAAATGAAGCCTCTTTGATTGATCCAAATGCCAATTTACCAGAGATGAAGGGAACAGCAGAACACATAAACACCACCATGAAAATACAATCTGCAAAATATAAGACTGTTTGAAACTCTACAGGACACATGACCCAATTTCTTCAACCACCACCACAACAAAATGTACAAGGACAATAAGAGTTTAAAAGGGAAACTATTGATTAAAGAAATTTAAGACTGTCAATCCATTGCAAAGTACAGACCTTATGGGATCCTGACTCAGACTTTCAAAAGGTGAAATTCATAGGACATTTGGGAAATTTGAAACACGACCGGATGTCTGATGCTGTTAAAGAAAAATCTGGGGGTGTGATAATGGTGTTATGGTTATGTTTTTTGAAATATCTTACTGTCTTTTGGAGATGCGTAGTGCAGTAGTTACAGATGAAGTATATCTGAGGCTGGCTTCACAATCACACGCCGCGGAGAGTAGGTAATAGATGAACCAAGACGAGCCGTGAGCTAGTCATTGTTGTAGCTAAGTGGTAGGAACATGGAGGTTGATTCTTTCACATTACAAAAAGGGACATTAAGAGACACAATCTACATAATTTTATGTTACATATGTATATAATGATGCAAAACTTGACATTCTTTAAGAAATAGCTGACCCCATCCTCACGTGCATGTGCTTCACACTCAGTCCCTCTGTGGGCTCCCGTATCTTCTCCATTAATTGCTTTCCTTGCTTCTGCCAAAGGTGAGTTCATGGTCCCCTGGAAGGGCTGGAGGATCTGGCTAAGCTGCTGTTTCCCAGCTTGCCTTATGCGCACTACATTCCCTCCCCTATTGTTGGTCTCAGGAGTGCATGGAGATCCCATCAATCTCATGTGCAGTAATAGAATGTAGATTTTATTTTAGCAGCAGCACTTCTTTCAATAGCTTTGTAACTTACTTCGGTCCAAAGTTTACACAATCATTAATAGTCTGAAGGGTTAGCTTAAAATTTTCACTTACACTTTATTGTATTGTATAGGGAAATCGTATACTGTAGTAATGACAGAGAGGGGAGTTTTTTGAAGCTCTCTTTGTAAATTTCTACACCAAAGATGTATTCAGAGGCATGGCCTGAGGCGGGAAAGGAGAATTTTATCATGTACTGCTTCATTTTGTTCTCTGAACAAGGATCAGCTTGTGCACCCGTCTCTAGTAGAACCCATACTTTTTGCTTTTGTTTTACTATCACCTCTCCAGCTAGACTGGCAGGACTTGATTTTCTAGCTGACAGGAATTAAACAGAGAGGCAAAAGGGACAAAACCCCATGTCTCCATGCCCTGATCCCCTTAGACTCTTGGGGGCCAACTCACAAGGAATCTCACTTGGACAGGCAAGTAGTAAGAGGCTCTTCCATGCTGCCAGCGTGGGCCTCTGTGGCTTCTAGGTCGCTGGGGGTACCATGGCTCTGATCTTGTAATCCATCTCGCCTCAAATTCCTGACTCGAGAGCCATGCGTCATAAAAGACAGTACAGCCAAGCCAAGGGGCCGTGGAATGAATAGCTACCCAACTGGTGAGAAATGGAAGCTGAGACGCAATCTGACAATTTCTCCCTCTTAAATTAAAGAAAATGAACCTGGAGACTTTGGAAACCTCTCAGCCCCCAAACTTAAGTCCCCGGGCCCAAGTGCTCTAATTCTTCACCCTGGAAAACTTAGAAGCCTCGGGACAGGCGGCAACTACAAGTCTGTCTCTGGATGCTCAACTCATTAAACTCTGTGAAAGCAATTTGACAGCATCTGGGACGTGTTTTGTCATTAGGGGTGGGACTGGCACTGTTATTTATTTTAGCCCGGAAGAGGCGTGTGTGAAGGTGTCTGCATGCGAGGGTGTATGTTTCAGATGTAGGTGTCACTGAGTTTGTGTGTGTTAGGAACGGGTGTGAGTTTTTTGAGGGTTTCATTACTATTTTTCTTTTGCGTTGTTCCTACCGGAGAAATACCCCTAAGCCCCTGAGTTTGATTCATCTAGCAATTCTGTGCTTTCTTCCTACGTTATTGGAATCATCCAAAGTATTGTCCTTCCTCTGAACCATTTTGACCAGATCATTCTGAGCAGCCCTGGAGAGTCATCTCTGAATTTTACATGTCCCTGTCCTTTCACCTAGAGGAACAAATTGTCATCCTAATGGAACAACAACTTTATTACATGATGCAAGGAATAACATGTCTGAATTACTTTCACTAAGTTCCAGTTTAAATAAAGTCTTGCAAATAATTACTTGAACATAAATTATTTACCCATTAATTCTTGATTTGAATTTGGAGGAATTCAAATATGTTTTCTGGCAAGTGCTTCATGATAAATGACTTGCTTAATTAGCGGTAAGTGTGTTATTCTTATAATTTCTAGTGTGTAATAAGCAGAACCCAGCCATTTCTGTTTCATCTGTTCTTTTTAAACCCTTTATCTCCCTTAAAAAATCTTGTTTAATAGATCACAGACATGATCTTTTAAACTGTTTTCAGTAGTTATGCAAAATCTTCACAAAAGTACTGGTGGGCAGACTACAGGGACTTCTCGACTTTAATCAGCCACGAGAGTAGCAGGATTTAGAAGTCATTTCTCAACTCAGGATCACCTGCAGAAAATGAAAAGTCCCAGGGAAGACTGCTGAGTATAAAATGCCATTGTGTACATAGACTTTTATGGACTCTGAAAAGCCCTTTGACTCCTTGGAAATAGAAGCTATGTTGGAAGTGGAAAGAGTAGAAAAATTTGTGTGACTTGTGCATGTGAACGCAGCACTGATGTTTAGGCTTGAAAAAGAGTGAAGAGGTCTGGGAAGGGGGCTCGTAGCCACTGAAAATCTTAACTGCTTGCCCACAGGGGCTGGGCTGAGACCTTGAATGGGAGGGAAAGGGCATCAAGATCAGTGAGAGAGACTTTGAACTGTTTGCCAGTGACATTGACTTCAGAGCCCCAAACCAGACAGCAATAATCCAAGAAGTGGAGCAAGGTATGGAAAATGGGCTCAGCATGAGAATGAAGAAACCATATTTAAAGGAAGCATGATAAAGGATAACTACTGTTTTGGAGAAACTGTGGACCTCGCTAGTGTCTATGAGAGCAAACCAAGATGGGCAGTGCAGGGTTGCAAAAAGCTCCCTGGTTTCTGCTGGCAGATGGAGCTTCCGGTTCTGTCTGTGGGACTTCTCATTATGTGACCCTGGGCAACTCATTTAACTTCTTTGACCTCCAGTTTCATCACGCATAACATTGGGGGTTAGAATGGCTGACTTTAAGAACCCTTCCCGATGTAGCGTGCTACAATTCAACAATGATGTGTAAGAGGAGAGAACTTGGCTTTCTAAAAGCTGTCCAGTATTAGAGCATTAGCCCAAAGAGTTTTTCCTTCTCTTCATTGCTAAGCATCTTGCAGCTCTGGTTAGCCAACCATCCATGCATCCACCATAGACTGTCCAGAAAACAGGGAAAGACCCATCAAGTATAAGACAGCTGGATGAAGAGAAGGAGAAATGACTTAGACTTTCTCGTGGCTGGGGAGGTGTAGATAGGGTGAGTTTTGAAGCAGTCAATAACAGGGAAAAAGAGGCAAAGAAGCAGCAGTCTCCACCCTAGCCCAAGATTGCCCATTGACTGAACCAGGGCAGTGTGCTATGCATGTCGACACTGGAATCGAAGCCTCTCCCAGTTGACCCTAATAACATGGTAATCACACTGACAGCCCTACCATAAGTATACAGGGGGAGAAATTACAGCCAGGAAATTTGAGTTGAGCCTACATCATATTACGGAGTTAGCACATGGGCTTTACGGTACACCGGCTAACCACTCCAGGCACCTCTGAGCTTCCCATCTATGTCCGTGTACCACCCAATTAACACCCCATTAATGGCTGCACACATTCGTGGGCTTTGCCTTGTCACCACTGCCCTGAAGCTCTTAACTCCTCCCAACCTGCCTTCCCATATAATAGAACCTTAATTAATACTCTCCCATCCAGGCAGAATACAACCTGTTAAAAAAAAAAAATCAAATGGCTTTGATGAGAGGATGCGTGCAACTTGTCAAATGTAGCCATTCTATGGTTCTCAGAAACAGACACCCAGGTGAGAATGCAGCTGAGTTACAGTGACATGTGCCAGGTGGCATGAAAGCTATCACCATACAATTGGTTTTCTGGCTGGATTTGAAGTACTTCCAAAGAAAGGCTGCTGGTGTATATCTGTTCTCACTAGTTCTGGTCTTTCCTGGTTACGTGGCAACCAGAAGCCAGAGAGGGTTGGGGGTGGGAAGCCGGGAGCTCAGCGTAAAAACTTTGGCCTTGAAATTACAGTTTCAAGTGAGGAATAATTCCTTGCCTAGCGGTATAAAAGAAATCTTTTGTGTGTCCTAGAGCCATATCACTGACAGACCCACCAAGTTGCAACACTTCCATAGGGTGGGTTTCCAGAAACGTGGAGCTTCAAATGTGGCTTGACTGTAATCTCAAAACCAAGGAGCGATCGTCCTATTTCTAAGTAATTAAGCTGAACGTTTCTACAGTATATGATATCTTTTGCTTGGTAGTTCATGGCTGTGTGATCCTACCTGTGCATCTGAGTCGCCTGGAACTTGATAATAATGCAGACACACAGACCAGAACTCCTGGGTCTGAATCTTCAAGAGAAGCCAGCATCGTTTTTAACAGGCTCACAGGTAGTTGTGCTGCAAGTCAGGATTGGCCACCTCCAGCAAGGTACTTTCTGATTAAGCCAGAACTTTTCACCCATCGCATTTGCTTCTCCCTACAACCTGTGAGGCAGGGATGCTTTCTTTCATTGTTATTGATGAGAAATCAGGGAGAGACTCAAAAAGCTCCAGAGCTTTGCTCAAGGCCACGGGCCTCATAAGTTTAGGCAGCCCAGACTCCCACTACTTGTACTCTCCTCGTGAGTTCTGTGTAGTTGCACAGGATCTGGCACTTAGGAGCCCCAAGCTTCATTTGATTCTCTGTATCTGCCATCTTGAAATCCTTAATAATTTTTGAACAAGGGCATCACATTTTCATTTTGCACTGGGCCACACACACCATGTAGCCAGTCCTGCTGTGTAGACCATTACACCGTGTTGCTTCAACTGTGTTAAATCCATCCTGGGGAATGGGGAGTGTTTCTCTCCAAAGTGAATCCCTTCCAGAGTTGTTAGCTTAAGTGTGCTAGAATGGCAGCCTGGGGGAGGGGGGGGGGGTGAGGAGAATAATGACAATATATGAAAATAGTTCCATTTACTGAGTACTGTGTTACAAGCGTTTCATAAATTTTAGCACCTAATCCTCCCAACAAGTCAGTATTATTATTGTCACCATAACAATTTCCAAGTAAGGAAACTGAGACATGGAGAAGTTAAGTATAAAGACAGAGGTCCTGTTTATATGATTGTATATGTCTATGATGACAGTGATTCTGGACTCAAATCTCACCTCTACCATTTATCAGCTGTGTGACCTTAGGCAAGTTACTTGACATCTCTGAATTTCACTTTCCGCAACCAATAAAATGGGGGTGATAATAATTGCTTCAGAGGATTGTTCTGAGGATTAAATGAATTAATATGGACAGAGTGCCCAGCACACAGATACTCAATGAACACTGGGGCCTTTAACAACCTTTGCACTCAAGAATATTACCCATTACATACCGAAATAGGTATTTAAATGGTACCTTACTTAAGGATCTGAAGTGTTTTCACAGCACTGGATAATATAGTCAAGGTGCAATTAGCCATACATTATAATATTTTTAAGTGATTCAAGTGACACTTCTTATGTCTAAGTGTAATCTTTCCCACTTTAGCATTTATCATAGTTTAATAACTACTGAATGCTGTTGAATTAAAATACTATTCTGTCTGGGGACACATTGACCCTTAGCGTGGTAAAGCTCATCCAAAGCTCAGCTAGAGCTTAGCAAAAGGCTCACCAGAGCAACTGAACTCACATGCTCTTTGGACAAAAGAAAAGACCATAAGTAAAATGGAGAGCCATGACCTTTGGGAGAAACCGGGCAGCCGGTTTCTCAGATGAGGAAAAGGCATAGGCTGGAGGCTTACTCATAATAATGATATCTCAATGACATTTTACAGAGACTTTTTTTTGTAGTTCTTCTATACTTCATAAGCTCATTTGATGCACCCAACAACCTGTGTGGTTGAAAGGGGATATAACGTTAAGACCTTTTTTAATGATCTCCTCCATATATGCCCATCAGAGTATACCTACTATATGCCTCTCGCCTGTATCAAGTGCTGTATATATATTCACTCAGAGCTCTCATACAGCCTGCGTGATAAGTAATACTGCCCATTCTCTAGATGAAGAAAGTGAGACTCAGTGGATAGAGCTAATGTGCTTGGTGGAGGGTTCAAACCCAGAGTGGGATGGCCAGACCCTGTGCTCCTCAAGTGCCTTTCATTCTTTCCATTCCCAAGCTATATGTTCTTTGTGCTCTTTGATGAGAAGGAAGAGGACAGGCATAAGGAAAGTGGTCAGTACATATTTAGTGAATTAAGGAATGTGAGCTGTATAGAAGAACACCAGGTTTCAGTGACATTGGGAACTGGCTTGAACATGTGACCCAGTCAAATATACCATTGTTCTGAATTATTCAAAAGCTATGAATTTGTTATTCTAAGCAGCCATTTTTCTTTTCTTAATGCACACCATCCTTCTTCACACCACGAAGAGAACCAACTTGATTTAACGGCTTATGTTCTTCTGGGCAGTTAGCCATCTTGATTCAACAGTCTCATGGGATCTCTTTCTGTCTTGTGCATCTAGGACTTGGCTCTATAGACATGGAGTTTCATTCTCCCAGTGACCATTCCCTGGGAGAGAATTTAATATTTTGTAAAGCCATGTGAGGTCACTGAAAAAAAAAAAAAAGAAATCCCTTTAGCTCTTTAAGAGAGTTTCCTGGTCAGCTCCTTGGGACCTGGAACACTAGATAAAAATTGCTCCCTGGGTGAAAGGGAAAGTGTGTGCATATGTGTATGCCCATACTCACATTCAGTGCTGAGTCCAACAGAGGGAGGGCATGGACCCCACAGGCAAAGCATTCACGATGTGGGTTTAGAATCCCATCCACGACAGGAGATAGTTTGCGACACGGTGATTGGAACCATACCCTGTAGACTTGACATGGTCATAGAGCCCTCTGAGAAATAATGAAATCTTGGAGTTGGCACCTTATCCTGGAAAATGTTCACACATGTAATACACACACACACACGCACGCACGCACGTGCAATTTTGTAAGCAGTATCAAGTGATTTGTGAAATCTGTGAATTCCCCTATGAAACCACTGCTCCATGGTTTTTCTTTCCTGTCCTAAGAAACAGTCTCCAAGACCAATGTCTTTCTCTTTCCATCCATTGCTTTCTGTCACTTGTTCCACTTATGGGTCAAAATAGAGCAGAATTTTATTTTCTATAGCTTTTTTTTTTAACTGTGTTATATCATAAGTCCTTTTCCATGTTGCTACAAAATCTTCATAATGACCATTTGTCATGGCTGCAAAATATCCTATTCATTGGCCATCTCAGAATTTTCTTAAGCACTCTCTTACTGGTGGACACTACCATGGTTTCTAATTTTTTTGCTATTTTAAGTTAAAATTTCAGCAAACAATTTGCCCCCGGCATTGCCCATTCCCTACTCAAGCTACCAAACCCTTTTAATCTTCTTGAAGTCTATCGGTGGTCATCATTTCCATTTACTTGATTCGAATGTGCTTGTGTCTGTTCTTCCCGCCAGACTGCAATGCGGTGCCTTTCTTGTGCACCTCCTCAGCTGGAGGCTGGATTCTCTCCCAGCTTGCCACCACCAGTTACTCTTTTGTTTCTCTTGCACCTTTAGTTTTTTCCTTTCACCAAGCATTCCAGATGCTTTTTGTCTAGATACACCTCTCTTGTTTCCATGACATCTACAGGTGCTGGTTCCCCTGCCTGGAATACTTTTTCCTCCCACCTGTACCTGGGAATCTCTACCAAGCAAAAGACTGAGGAGAAACATTGCTTAACAAGGTGACTCCATGGTGGGAAGGGGAGAATGTAACTTTCGGTGAGGACTGTTGATGATGGTCCGCTGGGGTCCAGAGGACCAATGTGGCTCTGTGCCTATGTTTAAGGATTTCAGTCTCTGCAGAGGTGGAGATCTGAGGAATCTTTGTAAGTTCCTGAAGCAGAACAGTGTACTGGAAAGAGGACAGTGTTTAGAATTGGGCTGACATTAAATCAAGTCTCAGCTCAGCCATTTACTAACTCTGTGACCCTACATATGTTGCTAAACACAAGTTTTTTTCATCTGTAAAAGGATTAATGATATATTATTTGGCCTGGTACCGAGCCCCTTCATTAGTGTTTCATAAATGGTTTCTCTTCTCTATTACAAGCCTTCATATGCCAGCAGTGTCTCGCCTTATGCTTGGCTCAGAGTAGACACTTAATAAATATTTGTTGAATGAATAAACATTGACCGATAGCTCCAAGGTGTGGGCACTGGCCCTCATCTGCATCCTTGCTTGTCACAGGCTGGGCAGATGAACAGACAGTGCCTGCTGCAGCCCAGGGTGATCTCTATGTGAAGCAGAAAAGTCTGTGATTGTGAGTGTACATGCGGCCAGGCAGCAGCTGCCTCCAGAGAAAGTGGTGGCACCATGCCAAGTGCCCGTGGCCTCTCCACAGAGGTGCAGCAATAATTACAATCCCTCATGTTCCTTCTGCAGAGTTCCCCCTCCTTGGAAAACGTGGCACTTCACAGACGTCATCTCAGGGATCATCGCCACCTGCTTCTGAGGGGACAAAAGCACCATACACTTGCTGCATGCCCTGTGGGCACAGGAAAAGGAGGGTAGATGATGAGAAAGGATAGGAGTGGTGGAGAGCGCTCATGTAGAAAGCACAGAAAGGTAGAAAGATAGAAACGTAGAAAGGTAGAAAGATGGCAGCAAGAGTTTTCTTTTTTTTTTTTTCTTTTAAATTTTTTTTCAACGTTTATTCATTTTTGGGACAGAGAGAGACAGAGCATGAACGGGGGAGGGGCAGAGAGAGAGGGAGACACAGAATCGGAAACAGGCTCCAGGCTCTGAGCCATCAGCCCAGAGCCCGACGCGGGGCTCGAACTCACGGACCGCGAGATCGTGACCTGGCTGAAGTCGGACGCTTAACCGACTACGCCACCCAGGCGCCCAGGCAGTGAGAGTTTTCAACAGCTCAGCCACGGGGGGCATAGGGAGCAAATTCAGTATCTCTTTTTGGTCTTGGCACATCTGGGCAGTTCCATGGGCCTGGGTCAGTCTCAACCAATCTTGGCTGGGGCTCCTGGATATAGTTGCAGCCCCAAGGCCTAGGCTTTGTCTCTGCTACTCTCATGAATGTAAAAATGTCCCCCCATTGGCAACTGTGAGATGGAAGAAGGAAGGAGATAAGACCTCACAGACCCAGACTGTTCACAGGTTAACAGTTCAAGTCCAAACTCCTTAAAACTCAATCCCAAGGCTTTAAAACTACACAGAACAAGAATGTCCTATAATTCACCAGCTCAGGTTGGGATGATGCTGTGCCAAGATGTTTGCTATGCCCAGGAGTTCCCCAGCCACGCCTCAACCAGACCAAATCATGCTTCCCTGTGATAGCGTCTGTGCTTTTCCTTTGTGACACTTGGCTGATTTGTAATTATTTGTTTATTAGCATGATTATACCTATAATTACACATATAGTCTCCTTGACCAAACTGGAAGCTCTGTGATGTCAGAGAGTACTTTCCGTCTAGTTCACTGTGTGTGTGTGTGTGTGTGTGTGTGTGTGTGTGTATCCATTACCAAGTACACAGCACTCGGGAAGTATTTGTTGAATGAATGGATGAATTATAATTTTTAATGAATAGGAAAAAATAAGCCAACAACAAAAATCAAGTCACAGGAAAATAAACATCTTGTCCCAGGATGCGATGGCATTTGTTCTGGATATACCTAAACCATAGCCTTACTTATAATTTCAACCTACATTTGTAAAATGAAATTAGCTATTTCCTGTTACACAGAATTAATGGTATAAATTTCTACAGCTCTGTAAGGTCGGGCATACTATCCATCTTGCTTGTGCATTGTATCCTAGGGGTTAGCATAGCACATAGCACAAATTATGTACTAAATAAATATTTGTTGAAGGGTGCATGGAAGGAGCCTGCAGATGCTTTAAAATTCATCAATCCATGCCCCATTAATTAAGAATATTGGATAATTAAGACATACTCTAATTGAGTTTTTCTGTTTACATTTTATTTGTTTATCTTGTATTTATTGTTACTCCCCACCTCATTTAGAAAAAAATTGAGGTACCAGCAAAATAAGTCTATTGCACACTATTCTTTTACTCAACAAATATTTATTAAATGCCTACCTGAAGCTCTACATAGGGTTTGGTGATCATATAATGGGAGAAAAGACAGTTCACAGTGTCTCTTCATAGATCTTCCAGCACTGAAAACATGTTGGCCAACCAAGTCAATAGAATTTGGATTGGTATTTAAAATATGTAACAGTTAGCTTTTGCTGCTTAACAACCCCACCAAAAAAAACTTTGTACTTTAAAACACCAACCATTTAATTTATGACTCAGGTTAATCATGTCGGCAGTTTGATCTGGGTTCATCTGGGCAATTCTGCCGACCCAGGTCGGACTTAGCTGATCATGGCTGGGCTCCCTGGAGCAACTACAGTGAGCTATGAGGTTGGCGAGGGGCTGGATGAATGTCATCTGGGGTGCCTCCTTGACCTCGTCATCCAGCATGCTAGCTGAGACTTGTTCACATGGAAGTCTCAGAGTTCCAAGAGCTTGAGAGTAGAGGTTGCAAAGTCACTGAAGGCCTGGTCACCAGAACTCACACAGTGTCACTTCTGCTTCATTGTCTTTGGTCAAAGAAAGGCGCAAGACCAGACCAGATCCAAGTGGTAGAGAAATAGATTCTACCTTTGATGGAATGAGTTACAAAGTATTGTGGTCATTTTTAAAAATCTACCACAACATATATCTTTTTTAAGTTTTTATCTATTTATTTATTTTGAAACAGAGAGAGAGAGCGGGGGAGGGGCAGAAAGAGAGGGGGAGAGAGAGAGAGAATGAATATCAAGCAGGCTCTGTACTGTCAGTGCAGAGACATAGGCAGAACTCGAACTCATGAGCTGTGAGATCATGACTTGAGCCGAAATCAAGAGTTGAATGCTTAACCGACTGAGCCCCCCAGGTGCCTCTTCTACAACGTAATTTTTTTATCGTGATAAAATATCCATAGCATAAAATTTAACGTCTTTTTAAGTGTACAATTCAGTGGTATTAAATATATTGATAATGTTGTGCAACCATCACCAACACCCATGTCACAATCCTTTTCATCTTGTAAAACTGAAACTCTACCCATTAAACAGCAACTTTACAACCTCTCCTTCCCTTAAGCCCTGGAAACTACTATTCTACTTTCTGTCTCTCTGTTCTAAGTTACTCATATAAGTAGAATCATACTGTATTTGTCCTTTTTTGACTGGCTTATTTCACTTAGCATAACGTCCTTAGGTCTGTCCATGTTGTAGCATTTATCAGTATTTCCTTCCTTTTAAAGACGGAATCATATTCCATTGTCTATACGTACTACCTTTCACTTATCCATTCATCTATTAAAGCGACCTGGCTTGCTTTCACATTATGGCTTTTGTGAATAATGAATGTGGGTATATTAATACTTCTTTGAGTTCCTACTCTCAATTCTTTTAGACTACCTCAACATATTCACCAAAACATGTTTTAAGTCTTTTTATCTTACTTTAGAACTTCTCACTTGTATGTAAACTAAGCGGGATACTTAGAGAGATACAGAGCTGCCAGGAATTTCATTTGGCAACTTCTTGTTAACTGTTTTAGATTCCTTAATTCTGAGAGCCTGTCTGCCCTCCCCCTAAGCCCATATTAGGGTGATGTTGTCGTTCGTTTCACCTCCAGGGGACCAAGACTGCTTCGTCACTGGAAACAGATGGGGGCAGTATCACTGGCTGGTGTTCCAGGGCCCTATTTGTCCTGCAACATCTTGCATCAAGCCACGCGTCTGTCATATTCCAGGTACTGAAATATTAGATGAATTCATCCATAGTTCTGGATGCTTCTTTGTAGCTTATTTGTAGGATCCTTCCCAACACTCTGTGAAGTGTGCTCTCTGTGTCTGGTGAGGCCCGACAGCCATCAGACACTACTGCTGTAAATTGGATACACCAGGCCCCATGCGCTGGTTCCAAGGTGTGAATTAGATAGAGATGTTTTTGACTGTTCCTCTGGCCTCCTGGCTCTGTTCCTGGGTCATCCCATGGCGGTCCGGGCCTCCAGGCAGCATGCCTGACCTCAGCTGCCCAAAGATATAGGTAAAACAGTAGGGAACCGTAACAGCTCCTGCATCCTGTTTGCAAACTGATGAAACACAGAGCTCTCAGAGATCTGAGCTTTTGCTGATTCCTCTCCTTAGATGCAAATATTCCTTAGGTAGGGAGTGTGGTGGGAAACAGAGATCCTGGGAAGTCAAGGAAGGCAAGAAGGCATGTACCCCAGGGTGGAAAGCCAAACCATTTTTGGCTACCATAATTCTCCTAAATCATGTTGGAATACATTGCCCGGGAGGGATTTCCTCTCCATGTGGATATGAGAAATGAAAGTTGCTTACTAAGTCCCTCTGGGTGCGTATCCTTCTCTGAGGAAGCTGAGAAAGCAGATCAGCACATTGATTTAGGTTGCTTATAAGCACAGAGGTAGAGGAATAGATTGTGTGGTTAGAGGCAAGTTGATTTTTTTAGTCATTGTAAGGGTAGAAATCCACCCCTGCCACCACTGTTGGCCACACTGTTGCCAAAAGTCTATTAAAAAAAAAAAAAAAGGAATGGATTTCTATGTATCTTTTGTATTTACCATTTAAATCTGAAAGAGAAAATAAGGAAAGTCCCTTCTGTTACCTATTTCTGTAGAACCAGAGACCTCAAGACCCAGTGGCTTAAAACCACAACAATGTATTATTTCTCAGAATTGCAGCTGGGCAATTCTACTCCACATGTGATAGCTGGGGTCATCATGCAGCTGCACTAAACCCTGAACTAGGTTGGAGGTCCAGGCTCTGTATCCAAATTCTCTCTCTCTTCACTTCAGTCCAAGCTTCTTTGCAGAATAGTTGCTGGCTTCTAAGGGGACAAGCCCAAGTGCAAGCACTGACCAAGCCTCTACTAGAGGGGAAGACTGATGTTCATTGGCCAAAGCAATCACATGACATCAATGGAGCTGTGGGAGGGCAAACAAGGGCATGAATCCTGAAAGTTGTGGTTCTTTGGGGGCCAGCAACCGTAACAGTCTACCATAATCCTTCAATTATTCCAGACCACATGATTCTCTTGGAGACAGGGTGCAGCTCTTTACTATGGCAGTTGCTGATGCTTTCCAAGCTTAGATGAGTCCTCCTAAATCTCAAAGTCAGAATTCTAAAACTCCTCACCTTTCCTCATGTGCTTTTAACCTTTTTTTTTTTTTTTTTTTTTGCCTTTTCATTCTCTACTTTCCTCCCTCATCCAGTATTGTTGGGGGGAAGGGGGGGGAGTTTCATGACCTTCATTACTTTCTTTTGCATTATTCCCTGAACTGTCCCATAAGGAAAATAGAAAACTGATTCCAGCAGCTTGCAAAGAGTTAGTAAAAGGGGCAGCATGGACTTCTAGGTCATCTCATCAACAGTATGACCCTTGGCATCTGTACACCAGACACTGCCATACATACATTAAGGCCATATTCTCAGGGGTTAACAGTGCTAGCTCTGGGCATGGATTACCAGCTTCAAATGCTGACTCCACACCGTGTAACCTTTGGCAAGGTTCTATGTCTCAATTTTTTTCACTGGGTGGTTGTGAGGATTCAATTAGTCCATTAGCTCAAGATGATCCATTGTTGTTATAATTTCCATCATCATTATCGTCACCCCTTGTATCTTGCTTAGTTCTTCTAACAACTTAAAGTTGTAGTTATTAACTCTCTCATTGTACCTATTGGGAGCCTGGAGCCCAGAGAAGTTGAGTAACTTACCCAAAGCCACACAGCTAATAAGTGGTATACCCACGATTCAAACCACTCTCTGACTTTTAAACTATGCACTCAGCCACTACCTGATATCTTACTCAGGTTTACAGCCCCTCAGGCAAGGTGGGTTCTGGCGGGCGATCTTAATTTAGTTTTCTACCAATAGTTGTTTGATCACTTAAAAAAAAAATCTAATACCTGCCCTATGATCAATACCTATCTGCGCTGAATCTTTAATGCTCTGTCTTATCAAATTAGCAGTTTCCACCACAACTCAGGGGGGAAATAAATGTTGTCTTGATTTTAAATACACACTAACTTGCAAACACTGTGCCTCGGGGCTTTGGTGGCTTGTGGGTGAAGGAAGTCACTGTCAGGGACATCCACTTCAATGCCCTGAGAATGCAGTTCCGGATGAGCTGTGTCACCACAGGCCCTAGTGAGCCTGGAAGTCATGGCCTCTCCATCAACAGGCCTTTCTGTCCCTTCCTCCAGGACCTGTGGTATCTCCAAATGACCCTGGGTGCACAGCACACAGCCAGGCAGCTTTGTCTCCGCTTGGTCCTAAACTCAGCCACGGTCTCCGCTTTGTCCTAAACTGAGCTATAATAGTAGGAGGCCTCTCAGGCACCAGGGTCTCCCCTCTCTAAACCCTCCTGTCCTCAGCACTTTTCCCAAATACTTAGCAAGCCAGAGACTTGTCCCCACCCCCCATCCTATAGGCTCCAGGCTAACACTTGTCACTGCTGTACAAGTTTCCGCATTAATTAGTGTCATTCCTTCCCGGTACTCTCTTCCACTCCAACCAAGTCCCTTGCACTACTGGTCTCCTATTTTGCTCCGACCTCTTGTTCTCTGCTCACGCCAGGGGTCCTTGCTGTAATTCCCCACTCCTTCTTTTTATGCCCACTTTGAGTCTGATAATCTTTCATGCCTTGTTAAAGCTTCACCACAAAACATTAGAGAAGAGCCCAGCCGATTTTTTTCTTTACCTCTTCTAAACCCCTTCAGTATTTCGAATCTAAAGAACATGGTTTAGCGATTGTCTGTTACCTTGTGTTGTCTCTCTTTGTGAGCTGTGGCATCTCCATAAGCAGAAGGCAAGGTCCTCAATTTCCAAAAATTATATTGTACTTTCTTTTATAATCTTCACAAGAGTAGTAATAGATAGCATTTGTTAAGTGCTGACTAGGTACTAGCTAGTGTTTTAAGCAGTTTACAAGTATTATCTTGTTAAGTCCTCATAGCTGATTTTTAAGGTGACATTATTACCTGCATTTTTGCAGATGAAGAACCAAAGCTAGTGGTCAGATGACCAGCCCCAAGTCATCTAGGTGGCAAGTGATAGAGCCAGAATTTGAATCCCTATAGTTGGATCAGAGAAGATGCTCGTAGCCACTAGGCTTCCTATAGGTAACACAGAATTGTTTTACAATCAATGCTTGTTGTGAAATTATCCCCTAAAGCATATACTCTCACTGATTCTATGGAGTAACCACATATAATGATGAAATATCATCTGAGTTTGTTTCTCTATTGTTGCGTTGCAAAATTTCCCCAAAATATGGTTGCTTAAAACAGCTTAGCTTCTTTGGGTCAGAAATCCTGGCAGAGCTCAGCTGGGTGCCTCTGGCTCTGGGTCTCTCACAAGCCTGCAGCCAAAGTGTCAGTCATCTCAGGGCTTAACTAGGAAAGGGTTTGCTTCAAGCTCATTCACCAGATTGTTGGCAAGGTCCAGTTCCTCTAGAGCTCTCTTCTGGAGGCTGCCCCCAATGCCCTGCCATGTACAGGCTCTCCACGGGCAACTCACAACATAGCAGTTTGCTTCATCAAAGCACGCCAAGGGCAGAGACAGAGTGTAACCAAGACAGAAGCCACAGTCTTTGTAATCTACTTCTGGAAGTGACATCCCAACACTTTTGCCGTTGTCTCTTCATTAGAAACAAGTCCCAGGTCCAGCTCGCACCCAAGGGGAGGGTGTTCCACAGGGTTGCCAAACCAGGAGGTGGAAATCATTAGAAGCCACTTCAGAGGCTGCCTACCACAAATCCATGAAAGCAACTAGGGGAAGCCTGCCTAAGGAAGGAGCGTTCAAGATGACCCCTGACAGAGAAATAAGAGTTTGCAAGGATGCATGCATGGGATGAGAAGGAGACATTTGGGGAGGCCCTGAAAGGAGCTGGTCTTGTTCAAGGGACAGCATGATACTCCGTGAGACTGGAGTGGCAGGGGGACAGGGAAGGGGACCCAAGGTAAAGCCGGGGAAAGCTCATGGGCAGGTCTGGAATCTTCTTCCATCTTCTGAGAGCAATGAGAAGTCCCTGAAGGATTTTCAGGAGTGGCATCTAAGTATGGAGAATGTGTCACAGAAAATGGAAGTGGTAGAGGGCAACAGATGAGAGCTGTTCCAGCTGGGGAGGAAGAAATGTGATGAGTTTGAGACATAATTTGGGTGCAGAATCAACTCAACTGACCTGCTGTCCAAGGCAAAGGACTGTTCAAATTCACAAGTGCTAGAAATTTCCTACCGAATGAGACCTGATTGCTTCCACACTTACGTCTGTGGGTCCTAGATAAAACTATCATCCTGGGGTTCTGTTTAGAATTCCAAAGAAAGGGGCCCTTTGAGGGTAAATCCTCTCATTTCTTGGTAGGACCACCCTGCCACTGAGGTGGTTCATCTGGGATAGAGCTGTGTGTATTCTCCAGACTACACATGTGCCTCTGTCTCTCTCTTCTAGAAGGATCTGGCCTTCCCTCTACTCTTCTTACTTGCCATCTGTGATACCCCAGGCCATTTCCCTCACCATTTGCTCCCTTCCAGAAGACATTACCATTGTCTTCACATTCCTGTGTCCTCTCTTTCTCAGTGTTTATGATTAGTATCATTAACACTTAGGACTTACTTTGGGTTTCCTCAGAAATAGAACCAGAGATAAAAACTCAAGAAATTTCCTTTTTGGGAGGTGATCCCAGGAAACACTAGCAGGAGAGTGGGGAAGGGAAATAAACCCATAATATGAGTATTATTGAGGGCATTAATACCATGGGCAACTGGAGCTTTGCCCTGCAGGGCTGCATCAGGAGACAGTGAGAATACACAGTCAGAGTTGTCCCATCCTAGAGGTGGGGAACCCCGATCCATCACAGCTTGGTTTCTTCCCACTCTGTTGGTTCTATGGCTCATCCCAGCACAGGTCTGAAGACTCCCATGGCCAGAAAAGAAAGCCCCTAGAGGGGAGTCACCATGTTTGCTGCCAACAGCCTTCCTGTGGAGGTTTGTTGAGAGGGCATGAGAGGGACTTCACAAAACCGAACGTAGTAATAATAGCTAACATACTTTCATATAATTAGTCTATTTCATCCTCACATACATGCTATCTCAGTCCTTGACACATGAAGGTACTCAGCAAATGTTAATTACACTTGTTAATGTTGCCCCTGTGTTGTCCAAGGTCATCCAGTTTGTAAATGTCAGAGCTAGGACTCCCACCAGGTCATCAGTGTGGAGTCCACTGGTCTTTAGACTGTAGAACAAGGGACATGTCACTGCAGTGAAGGGTCCTGCCTCAGCTGTGGAGACAAGTTGATGATAAAGGTAGGTCGGGTAATACAGAGGACTGACTTTGCAACATTGCCATCTTGCCCTGGGTCAGTCCAATTAGCAGGGTTTGTCTGATAAAATTATAAAAAGGAAAAGCCCGGAACGACCTCTGGGGAGGTGCAGGAGAATCCAGGGAGAACAAATGAGGGTGAAAAAGGTATATACCAACTGTCTCTAGAAAGCCAAAAGTACCAGAATGATAGAGTCATTCAGGCTCAACCTCCTGTTTGCCTCTGGAGACCAAGCTAACTTATCCCATTGCATGTCTGGGAAAAATGCACCACTCAGAAGGGGCCCCTCCAAGTGAAAACTGCTTGATTCCTTCATTGAATCTCTTTTTGGCCATAAACTTTTGTTTTGGTGCCTTGATGGTCTTTCAGAAATGTGGGTCTCTAGGGTAGATATTTTTTAAAGGTTTATTTATTTTTTGAGAGAGAGAGACAGAGCATGAGGCGAGCAGGTCAGAGAGAGAGGGAGACAGAGAATCTCAAGCAGGGCGGGCACTGTCAGTGCAGAGCCTGATGTGGGGCCCAATCCCATGAACCATGAGATCCTGACCTGAGCCGAAACCAAGAGTCACGCTCTAACTGACCGAGCCATCCGGGCACCCCTTGGGTAGATTCTGAGCTGAACAGCAACGTGGAACAGAAAGATTATGGAGGGGCAAAGTGAATGGAGGGGAGAAAAACCCCTTGACATGAGAAGGACAATGGTTCTAGGCTCAGCTCTCTAGGTACCTCCCTGAGTAAGAAAGAAGGGGAGGGGGGCAAACCTGGCAGCTGGCACCTCTGCTGTGGGTCAGGCAGTGTCCTTGGTGCCCATTCACCGGCACAAAGGCCGTGTACATAGACTTTATCATCTCCTTTGTACAAAATCTGAGGAATTACACAGCTGGCCCAAGGTCACTCGGCCATTAAAGTGAGACGCATTTGAATTCAATTTTGCCTGACTCTGACATCCTTGCTCTTTCCTCCCTGCTGTACCTCAGTTTCCTTCTGTGCTTTTTTTAAAAAAAATTTTTTTAATGTTTATTCATTTTTGAGAGAAAGATACAGAGCATGACCAAGGGAGGAGGGGAGAGAGGGGGAGACACAGAATCCAAAACAGGCTCCAGACTCTGAGCTGTCAGCACAGAGCCCGACGTGAGGCTTGAACTCACAAACCGTGAGATCATGACCTGAGCCAAAGCCAGACGCTTAACCGACTGAGCCACCCAGGTGCCCCCTTCTGTGCTTTATAGAACTGTTCATCAAATGCGTAGGAAGTGCCTTTTTTTTTTAAGTATAATTTTCTGTACACATGGATGTAGACTATCAATGGAGCTGAGTGCCCCAGCTCTTGCCCTGCTATTCATCACCCCTTTCAGGAAGAGGGCCTCAGAACACTCCTCTTGGTGCCTTTTCCACACCAAGTGAAGGAGACTATTACTTGGGAAAATGTGCCTCATCATCTGTAAATCACTGGGACCCCATCTGGTTCTGGCTAGAGAGTTAGCAGAACCCAAATGGAATTTTTTAAGCCAGGTTTCCTTTTTATTATTATTATTCATGCCAGGAGTCCACTGGGAAAATCTTTATCTGCATTAAAACATACATAAGAAGAGGAGAGAAGAAAAGGCAGACAAGAGTGTGTCCTACAAAGGGTTTCTTTGAGCCCAGCTCTATTCCTCTGTCAAGTTCTTTGCGGCGCTCTCCACAAAGATGGAATCTGGGTTCAAGGTTGAATGGAAGCCGGCTCCTGATGGAACGCATATCCCCTGAACACACCTCTAGGAGATTAGCCCGTCATTAAATATTTGTAGGATAACAGGAGAAGCCTAATTTAGTTTTTGTTTCTTTCTCTCTGTGGTTTAATCACAGATGAAAGAGACTAATAGCACTGCAGAGCTTTCTGGTGATCAAAGGCCAATCAATCCCCTTTGTGGAGTAATTAACTATTTGCTAAACTTGCAGAATTGATTTCCATTTAGGGCTAAGAGAGAGGGTTTTAAATGAAGACCGATTCACCAGGCAAGAGGAGGGAATCTCGGGGCTGATGCCAGGAGATACTCAGGGTGATGAATTGGAATCTGCTAATTAGAGACTGAAAAATACAGCCAGAACCTGACCCTATTCAGGAGTACTTTAGGGGAAGGACAGGCAGGAAGAAGGTTGGACGCCAATGCTGTCTTTATCTGCCAGGCAGCTGTGCAGATTCCCTTGAAGTGGAGAAAGCCTAGGCATCCTGTTTGGGGCAGAAAAGGCTTGATTACAAGCATATGCAGAACTGGGCAGGAGGTGGAATGCATGTGGTCAGGAAGTCAGGGTGGAACTCAGCAGGTGACCAGGGCACGGAGCCCTTTTGACATGAGGGCCTCGGTATGGGCACACCTCGAGGCACAGAGCTGGCCATTGTGGACCTTCGAGACTCTACTCAGGCACTTGAAACGTGCATTTGAAGTCAGTCAAGAATTTAGATCCTGTTGGCATAGATGCTCTGAGAATCTGACCAGTTGAATACACGTGGGACCTTAAATTAAAAGTTTATGCCAGCTTGAAACTACGAAGACTTGAGACAACCTAATAATACCTCTATTTAGGGTTGCCAGATAAAACACAGGATGCCCGGTGTGGTGTGAATTTCAGATAAATGAGTACTTTTATTTAGTATAAGTATGTCCTAAGTTATTTGTTGCTTTAGTAAAACTGTGTCCCCAATGATCGGGGGTTTCTTTGAAATTCATATTTAACTGTCTGTCCTATAATTTTATTTGCCAAATCCTGCAGCCTTACTCTAGTGGGAGTCTGGTTCTCTGCTTACGGAGTTAGAGCCTCTGAGTCTCAGTTTCCTTCTCTGTGTATTTGGCTTCTCCTAGGAGTATGTTGACTGTTTCATTCTGAATATTATAGGAGGTAACTGAATGTGATTGCTGCAGACATTGTGGTGCCCGGCACATTTTCTATTCTCTGCAAACGTTACCTATGATTATAGTGAACATTATTGATTTGATAAATACAAATAATACTCTTAAGTATTAAAAATGTATTTCCCTTTTTCCCATCTCCTCTGTATCTGCCCTGTATCTCCAGACTCTTTTCTTCTTCTCTTTCTCTTCCTGCCTCTCCTCCCTCCCTTGCATTTTTCACTGTGCATTAAGTGTGCACCACCAACATTAATATTATGTTGTAAACTTCAGCTTCTCTGTCCATTTTCCCTTGTGCACAGAGCAGTATGAGTGAGTGACCACCAGCTGGCTCAAGGTGCTAATTCTATGGTGTTGGCCATGCTCTTTTACTGTTCTGTGCCTCAGTTTCCTCATGTGACATGTCAGATTAAATGAACTCATGTACAGAGAGTGCTTGAAATGGTGTCCCACACTTTATTACCATGATTCCTAATAACATGTCTATGTTAGTTTGGGTTGCCCCAGAATTAATGCAGAAAATGTTCATCTATTTCAGTGAGATTGCTTGAGCCAAGCTGGATGCTGGTTTGTCCCGAGGGAGCGAGTAAATTGATGCAGGTCCCATCTTTGGTTTTCGAAGTTCTACTGTGGCCAGAGGAACTCGGAGGTGAGTGAGAACCAGAACTCAGCCTTGGGTGAGATAAGCCCATGGGTGGTTTCAGTCTTTGAAGTAAATGAGAACATTCTTGGATCCTGCATATGGTTTCTAATGGTGGACTACCATTTGCCAGAGCAGAGGCTTCCAGCAGGTCGACTGTGATCGAACAGTGTTTTTTGAGAACTTACATGATCGATTTCCCCAATGGCCACCGTGACCTCCTTGCCACAGCCATGGGTTCCCTGGGGAGTGAGGGCAGGGGCAGGCAGGGACTTTTATTTTTCTGTATCCTGTTCAATCCCCAAACTTCGCAGCTTCTGGGAAGGTAGCCCAGCCCAGGCACATGCACAGGCTGTGGCCCCTTGCCCTGAACCAGCCAATTTAGGGAAGCCAGGCTGGATAGCACTTCTAATTGATCAGTAGGCTGTGGATTTCATAGTAGATGAGGTCTCAGACGAGGAAGGGATTCAGGCAGGCTGATTGTCTTGTACTCTCCTCATATTACCCTGTAAGTAGCCAGCCATGCCTTTACTTAGCACTTTTATATGTGACAGGCTTGGCTCCAGAAGCTTGGCACGTGTCGACTTAATTTATCCTCATAACAACCTAACGCAGCAGGTACTATCATCACTCGCACTGCATGGATGAAGAAATACGGTAACAGAGAGGTTACGCTCTTGCCCAAGTTCTCACAGCTTTCGAGTGGCCCTTTTGTCATTACAGATCATTTAAATAGGACCCCACGAATAGTTGCTGAGTCCTTGGTTAGACATTGCAGTGCACCAGGAGCTAGGTGCCCAAGAATGCCTTAGACCCCATTCCTCCGCTCTCTGTGAGCCAGAGGCATGAACTAAAGGGATGTGTGTGAGGTATTGCCAGTATGGTCATTGTTTGGACTGAGAGAAACATGTCCATTTCTGAGGTGATGAGGAAGCCATGAGTGGAAAGGAAAAACGGTGTCTTTGGGCTTGCCACTATTCCCACAGCCAGGGAGATGGTATTTCATTTGGACACCCTGGCAGGGGTATAAAGCTTACCATGCTGCATTCACTAGGCCTCCCAGCTTTGGGAACCCATTGAGAGTTTGACCATTTTTGTAATATTCAACTGGAATTTCAAAGATCATGCTGTGTTTGACCAACTGAGACTGGGACCGAGTGATTTGAGTGAGGGTCTTTTGGAAAAGTGCTGTATGCTGGGAAGCCACTCCCACCAACCCATCCCTGGCCCACCGGACACACAGAAGTAACAGGGACTGTGCTGCTGAGAAGCCCGCAGAGAAAGGAAGAGGCTAAACATGGTAGTGTTTTAAAAGGATTCTGTGTGATGCTTTATTGCAAATTGAATTCACCTATCCCACGGCCAGGACTTGATATTATTCATCGGCACGTGAGACCATTGTCTCCGCAACTCCCTGGAAACAGGAGTGAGACAATGCCCACTTAAAATGGAGCTCTGCAAAGTCTCCATTTGCTCATTAAATTATTTAGGAAGGGGAGGGAAAAGTCGCTGGAACGAAAACAGAAAGGTTTCCCAAGTGGTGTCCGGAGAAGGCACCTCGGTGCTGGCTGTCCCCTGTCCAGGGCTGACCAGCAGCGTTTAAATGCAGGGGCTGCCGTGAACTGACTCACTGCTGGATAATTACGTTAGGGACCAATACGGCCTGTTGAAAATCAATTCTGTTGGACCAGTGTGTTTGTTCGGAAAGCCACTCAGCCAATTCAGGAGTATATTAGGCAGCAGGCCCAGTGCGGTGACCTCTTCCGGATTGGGGTTGACACTTGAACGAAGGCGTTTGTCCAGTTAAAGGACAGTACTAGCAGCAGGCCCTTATCTCCCCTAAATTGGATTACTCAGATCTGCTTGTTCTCTTTAAAGATTGCTACTCTTGGGTTTTTTCCCCTCTCTTTCTATCTGTCTGAGATGGTTACCTAGTGATTACTGTTTAACTTGCCATCCTTATGTATTCTCGGACAGTTAACGCTTAATGCCACCAGTGTCACATCCCTTTTCTATGTGGGGAAGGTCATCGGATGTTGATGCCTTCATTTTTCCAGTCACTGGGTGGACCGATGAGTGTGCTGGGATCCAGGTGAGCTGACCTGTGTATTCTTAAGGAGTTCAGAGTTGGCAAGTCCGTGATTCATTTACCAGGGAACCGAACACAAACCTAGAGATAACACAGACTTTCCCTCAAACATGCCAATTCCTCCCAAAGGAATTACTCCCACCATGTTTCCCTTGGCTCGAGAACTCTCAAGCCTGCTCACTAACCAGTGTCCCTTGAGTGAGGGTGCCACCAGGCCACCAGAACCATAGACAGCAGCCACCCACAGCCCTTTGGAGCACTAGCACTCTTGATGGAAGGCGAGAGTACAGAAGAAATGCTCACCAAAGAGGGTGCCTCTGAGAATACTGAGGAACGAAGCAGGGGCCCAACTCTTGATGGAGTCCTCTCTACTGAGAGTTCCAACAGCTGCCACCACACCTGAAGTGGTGTAGAGTGTCAAGAAGACATTGAGAAGTCCAGGGAATCCCACACATACTTCTTGAAAGGATCCAGGAAAGACTTATTGCCGCAATTATGGTTCCTTTAATGACACATAAAATTAACCGCTTCACGTATCCATTCACTTTGACAGCTGAGGATTTCACTGTGATAAAAGTAGGGCCATGCACACTGTCAGTGATTTACATTTCTGTATCCCAAACCCTGTCAACCAATTAGACTGTAAGAGCGAGCGGCACCATTTTCTAATGAAGCTATAATCAGGCTGCTCCCTCACCCAGAAAGAGCAGATATTCTTGTCCTGAATGGAGAAGGTAATCATCAGGGAAAAGGGTTTGAATAAATCAGATGTGATATTGGCGCAGTCTGCTATAGGTCCATTATAATTGGAATCTGGGCTGATGGAGGCTCAGCATCCCCTTCTTACTGTTTCACTTAAAATAAAGTAAGCTTTTCTGTGTAGAGAAAGGCAACATGGTTTCTGAAATAAACAGCTGGAAAGGCAGAAAGCTTGGATATCAGACCTGAGCTCTCAAGGGTCCACTGAAATGAGAGGTGAGGAGAGGAAAAGAGAGCAGAGGGAAGGTGGGGGAGATAGAAAGAGGAAGGCAGAAAGGCTGGAGGGAAGGAGGGAGAGAAGGAGGGAAGGAGGGGGACAGGGAGGGAGGGAGGGAGGGAGGGAGGAAGGAAGGAAGGAAAGAAGGAAGGAGGAAAATAGAGGAAGGAAGGAAGGAAGGAAGGAAGGAAGGAAGGAAGGAAGGAAGGGGAAAAATAGAGAAAGGAAGAATGGAGGAAAAATAAAGGAAGAAGGAAGGGAGGGAGGGAGGACGGAGAGAAGAAGGAAGGAAGAAAAAAACAAGAGAGGAAGGCAGGAAGGGAGGGAGGGAGGGAGAGGGAAAGTTGAAGGAAGATAGATAAAACACCCTCTACCTAAGCTTCCTCACATAGAAAAACTGATGAATAATATCTGTGCTCCTTAACTCTTAAAATGACAGAAAATGAAATGAGATCCTGTGGTCTCCTTTTATTAATGTGGCTGTGAACCCACCTCTTACAGGGTAGCACTAACCACTGTGCAGCAGCTCACAGATTCTGTTCAATGATGATGACTGGGCACTTGGCTCATGGTAATTCTTCTCATCAGCTAGTTCTCCAACAGGTGTCAGGATGACTCCAGGGAGAGGGAGAGGGGAAGGGTGCAGACTGAGCATCTAGGGGAATTCCAACGAAGTGTTGTTGACAGCAGTGAAAGCAGAGCCTCTCAATTCCCTCCCCCACATCCTTTCCAGAGTTTAAGATTTCCAGTACCATTGCTGTGGCAGAACAAAGGTGTGGAGGCACTAGGGAACCGTGAGGACTCCCTTGGGAGATTCCTGGGTGGAAAAGTATTTTTAAAAATGCTCCCTGGGAATCGTTTCTGATTTGATCTATGTTATTGATGCCCCGAAAGGAAGGCCAAGAAATGCAAGATCCTTTGGACCCCCAGACAGTATAATGAACCCATCCCCAGATTATTGCTTCAGATTTTTTTAAAAAAAATATTATTTCCCACTGTGTTTTAAGGAAATCCTTGCTTCTCCATTGAACCAATTTTATTGCCACAAAAAATAAACACATCAGCCTCACTTGCAACAACTGAGAATTCCCTGGATTTCTGGCAGCTCACTTGGTGGGCAATGCTCCATGCCAGCCTTGGTGAGGGCCAATCATCCACAAGGGAATTTTCCCATCCTTAAATGGGAACGTGGGTCCCTCAAGAGCCTCCCAATGAGCGCCAAGGGTTCAATGAGAAGAGATTTGAGGGCACTGCTTGTGCCAATTTGGCTTGTGTGGCTAATTGCACCGTGTGCAGAAAATAACACCTGCGAAGATCAGTCCATCCTCTGAACGCCAGACTCTCAAAGTCAACGACAAAGCTCTCTGGGTGAAGCCCATCAGTAGAAACACCCATGGAAACATCAAACGCAGCTTCAAGTGGAAAGTGACTGACAGAACAACTTTAAAGATCAAGGAGAGGGCTAAATTGAACCGAATTCTTTCAGGGTCTGAAGAGGATGGAGACCCGGGTTGGGGGCTGGGATGGGGAAAAATGTCACACCCTGAGGGTGAAGGACCCTTTCCTGAGGGGTGATTAACAGCACAGTGCAGAAGACTTACTGGCCGCTCCCATTTCCAGGAAGAAGGGGACAATACTGAGCATCTCCTTAAGACCTATTTTCTAACCATCGTCAAGCAAACTTGGAGTGTTTCAGTGCTTGGGATGCAATTACATGGTGTATGCCTTGAGTAGGCTTTAGTAGGTTGGGGGCAGTTTCCTTTTCAGCAGGCTGCCTTTCCAAGTTCAAGGAGATTAGTAAACAGATAGAGAGGATTTGTTTACAGTGACAATGAAGCTACCCCTCTGGCCCTTTAAAAGGTATTTGAGGCTGCTTTTTTTCACACTCCCACCCCCACCAGTGGACTGCCTAAGGAACAAGCTTGATATTCTGCCAGCTTTTTAAGAAATACTTAAATATCAAAAATTTTCACTCTTTTCTGTGTGTGCAAAATATCAGCTTAAAACCCAATGGGAGTCAAAGTTCTTGCTTAGCATACAAAGGCTTATGAGTTTTATAGTGTTCAGGACTTTAATCTACAAAGTCTAATTTAATCCTCTTTGTACTATCTGCATCACAGAGCCCTGGTTGTAAATAAACCATATGGTTGCAGTGGAGGCAGCCACAGCTGCCTGCCTCCATCACTCACCCTTAGTAAATATTTCTGCAAAACAGATGAAATTAACTACTGTAACAGATAAATAGAGAGTGCAGTTCTCAGAGCACATGTTTTACCACGGCGGTCATGCCGAAACACAACCAACAGCTCCAAGTTGACACTCAGTCACCTGCCGATGACTTTCTGTCTCCGCAGATCCCTGGTGTACCTGGGTTCTGGTACCTCCCTCTGAGGTGAGTGAGGATGGCACAGAAATACCCACAAAGCCAGGAGATTATGTGCTCCTGCGCAGAGCAGATGCTGGTGTGCCCCTGTGTGTTGCATTATTCTGCATCGGGGCTGTGGGTGCCCCTGGGGGTTGCGGGGGTACCAAGTTCTAGGCATCGAGGTCTGGAGAGGGGAGTGGCATGAAGTCAAGGAAAGGAGATGATTCCCTTGGAGTTGAGGTTGCTTCAGGTGAAAAGAACAATTATAGTGGTGAGTCCTGCTATCCTAGGAAGTAAAATGGAAGCAGAACATCAAGCATGTACCTTCAGCAGAGGATTGCTAGGGATGACCTGGAGTGAGTACTTAACTGGTAAACTCGGACTTTGCAGTCATTTTAAAGAGCAAACATTGGAGCGAGTTGCCTCTGTATGACTCTGGCATCATAGATACCCAGATTTGAAACTAGATTCCTGCATCTAACAGCTGTGGGATGTTGAGCTGGTTATTTTACCTCCCTGAGCTCCCCTTTCCTTCCCCTTTAAAATGGGAATGATCATACCTCCTTACAATTGATGAGCATAAGGATTAATTGGCAAACTCATAATTCTTAAAGGAATTATTTATTATTATATGTATATATTTTTTATTATTATTATTATTATTATTATTATTATTATTATAGTGAGTGTTTAACTTCATGATATAGGGAGAAGAGGCCCCTATCTCTGCCTTGTGCTCTTTAAGCCATGGGTCTTTTGCTAAGGCTGTGGTCCTCATTTCTAACATCTGAAACTCATGATAACCAGGGTTGTCCCATTCCATGGCTCTGTCACTCTCTGTAGGAGGTTCAGCCAATCATTGGCTCCTCTCTGCTTCAGATACCACAGGGCTTGACTGAGGAAGCAGTAAGCTGTCTCCCCACTGCTGTGTTCCACCAAACATAGGGGGCCCTGTGCATACAGTTGGGGCAGGGTGGTAAACAGCAGGAGAGCACAGAGGGTTGTAGGTATGTGAGGTTTTCAAAGCCGGGTGTCAGTGGCCTGTGAGGGACAGATATCTACTGGAAGGCTGAGAAAGTTTCAAAAGGTGGACAGAAGGTGAATCAATCGGATCAATATACCCACTGTGGGCTGCAGGCTCCCTGAGCCTTCAGGGAAAGAAGAGGCTTTCATCCCGGCCTGGGAGACATCCCCAAGAACTAAAGCAGCGTGCAGAAGCACCTCAGTAGAGAATCTTGGTTTCTTACGGCTCAGCTTCAGAGCTCGAGCCAACATGTTCCACATCCCAGCCACAGCTGAGGCTGCCACACATCTGTGCCCCAAAGGTTGGCAGGGCCCTGAGCTGGAGTCGTTGAGGGACACGGCAGCTTCAGAGCAGCTTTTGAGAATTTTCACTCACAGATTAACATCATATTTGAAAATAGCTGGGCCTAATTGGATAATATCTTTTAAAACAATAAAAGGGATTTAAGTCCTGAGCTATAAAAAAAAAAAAAATGCTGGGGCGCCTGGGTGGCACAGTAGGTTGAGCGTCCGACTTCGGCTCAGGTCACGATCTCGCGGTCCGTGAGTTCGAGCCCCGCGTCAGGCTCTGGGCTGATGGCTCAGAGCCTGGAGCCCACTTCCGATTCTGTGTCTCCCTCTCTCTCTGCCCCTCCCCTGTTCATGCTCTGTCTTTCTCTGTCTCAAAAATAAACATAAACATTAAAAAAAAATTTTTTTTAATGCTGTTAACTGGGAAGAAGATTTTTTTCCCCCAAACCGATCATATTCACACCATTTAAGCTGGGAGTGGGGCTGAGAAATTCCACAATCAGGACAGAATACTCAAGGAGGGTTGGTCCAGCAAGAGACCCCAGGGACCCGGCTTGTCTCCATAGCCCCTGAGTTGCTGTGCAAATGTTTACTCTGAGATGTAGTAGGTGTCTATGTAATTTTTGCAATCATGTAGGAATGAGTTGCTGGTACTGTGTCCCTTTACCCCTTAGCACTTCAGTGTGTATTTCCTAAAACCAGGGACATTATTTTACACAATCACAATACAGTTCATCTAAATCAGGAAATTGAACATTTGTACAATATCATCAACTAATCTGGGGTCCAAATTCAAATTTTGTCCATTCTTCCAATAATGTGCCTGGGACTACATACGTACTGCCTTCATTTGTCACATCTCTTCAGTTTCTTTTGAACTAGAACTTTCCCCTGTCATTCTTTATCTTTACCTGTTCTTTCTCTTTCTCTAACCTTGACATTTTTGAAGAGTACAGACCATTTATTTTGTAGAAGGTTACTCGATTTGGGTTTGTCTGATGTTTCCTTGTGATTAGATCTGGGTGATGAATTTTGGGCAGAAACACCCCAGAAGTAATGTTGTGTCTCTCTCGGTGCATCCAGCCAGAGGGATGTGATGTTGGGTTGGTGTCATTATTGGTGATGTTAGCTGTGATTACTTGGCCGAGGTGGTGTGCATCACATTTCTCCCCTAGAAAAGTGCTATTTCCCCTTTGTGATTAATAAGAAATTTATGGGAGATACTCTGAGGTTATGTAAATATTCAATCCTCATCAAATCTTCACCCACCAGTTTTAGTGTCCATTGATGATTCTTGCCTGAATCTGTTATTACTTATGATACTTGCCAAATGGTGATTTTTTTTCTCATGGCATCATCCCACATTTATTAGTTCCATTCTACCAATGAAGGGCCTTCCCTATCTCACATTTATCTGTTTATTTATTGATTCATTTATATCAGTCTGAATTCATGGAATGTTATGCATTATTCAATAGGTTGTCATCCATTACTGCTACTATTTATTTTCACATCCAAATTGTCTCAGAGTTGAACAGTGGGATTCCTTTCTATCCTTTTGACATGGCCCCTTCATTTTTTTGAGCACTTTCTGGGACAAGATGTTCATGCTCATTTGGTACCTTACCTGCCCTGGAATCAGCCGTCTTGCCTATAGATCCCGAATCCTTTTAGTGGAGAATGAAATTTTAAAAACCATGATCTGAACACCGACACCAGGTTCTGAGCATGAGGGCTACTGGGGTCTCATTGTTTCTAGGCCCTCTCAAAGGACAGAGCTAAGATCTCTGTTTTAAAAACATACTGATGTTTTCGGTTCCAATCCCACAGAATTCAGGGTTTTCCTTTCTCATATGTTTGGGGAAAAAATGCTACTCCAGTAGTGAGACATGTAGTTCCCTTTTTTCCCCCGATATATTTATTCTTTTGCTCAATCCTAGAATACGTATAAAGTAGTTTTTGAATTGTTCACTCATACCACTGTAAAAAACAAAACCACTAATTAGAGTTCAATATTTCTCTACGCTTCTTTTTGTCTTTAGACTGAGGATATGTAGTCAAAACACTGTCTTCAGAAGTTACTTCAAATAATTCTCCCTCCACCCTTTGTTCAGCACGGTTATGCCATTCATTTGAAATATAATTTGGTTCATTTGTTCTGTTAGGGGCTTTCTCCCCATCCTTGTGGATTGTTTGAACGTATAAAATACTAATATGACTATAAACATCAAAACTAAATTTGAAAAAAAAAGCTTATCCAGAGAAGAGTCACTCCCCCTAACCCTACCTCCCTGTGGCCATGCACCCTTTGCAGGAGACCAATCTCCATTTCTGGTATTCTCCCTTATGTTTCTTTTTGCTAAAATAATTAAATACATGTACAGTTTGTTTCTTCTTCTTTCTTTCTTTTTTAACATTTTTATTTAGTTTTGAGAGACAGAGCGTGAGTGGGGGAGGGGCAGAGAGAGAGGGAGACACAGACTCTGAAGCAGGCTCCAGGCTCTGAGCTGTCAGCACAGAGCCTGATGCGGGGCTCAAACCCATGAACCGTGAGATCATGACCTGAGCCAAAGTCGGACGCTTAACCAACAGCCACATAGGAATCCCTTCTTCTTTCTTATAAAAAAAGAGAGCATACTATAAATGAACTTTTGCACTTTGCTTTTGTCCTTTAACAATGCATCCTGGAAATCATTCCCATCAGCTCATAGGGCTGTTCGGTATTCTTTTCTGGCTGAGTAGTATTGCACTGAGCGTACCACAGTTTATCCAACAGGTCTTTAACTGGTGGGGATTTAAATTGCTTCCAGTATCTTGCAGTTACAAACAATGCTTTAGTATACAAGCTTGTATATAGTATTTTCTTATAGGTGGACAGCATCTTCAGGATAAATTCCGAGAAGTGAGACTGCTAACTGCTAGGAATACAAATATATAGTTCTGCTAGAGATTGCAAAATCCCCCTCCTTAATGTCCATACCAATTTGTCTTCCCTCAAACAAAGTATGAGTGTGCCTGTTTGTTTTCCTTTGGCCTCACGAGCAGAATGTACCAAGCTTTCTAATATTTACCACCAATCTGATAGGTGAGCAATAATATTTCAGTGCCAGCCTTTAAACCAGCTTTATTGAGATATAATTTATATACTACACCATTCACCCACTTAAAGTGTACAATTCAGTACATTTTAGTTCCTTCACAGATATGTGCAACCATCACCGCACTCAAGGTCAGAAACCCAATACCCTTCATCTACCACTCTCCTAGCTCCCCATTGTTCCAGGCCTAAGCAATTAGTTTCTGTTCCTAGATTTGCCTATTGAAGAAATTTCGTGTAAATGGTATCATACAATATGTGGCCTTTTGTGATTAGCTTCTCTCATGTTTTCAAAGCTCATTCACGTTATGAGCTATTACATATTATGACATGTATTGGTATACCATTCCTTTCTATGACCAAATAATATTCCATTGCATGGTCAAGTTATATTCCCTTTTGTTTATTCATTTATTGATAGACGTTTGGGTTGTTTCCACCATTTAGCTATTAAAAGTAATCCTGCTATAAACATTCATGTATTATTTTTTTCATGTGAACATATGTTTTTATTTCTCTTTGGTATATATACCTAGAAATGGAATTGTAGGGTCATATGATAACTCTAGGCGTGATTGTTTGAGAAACTGACAGACTGTTTCAGTGTGTTTAGACTATTTCACTTATGTGTGAAATTGAACATTTTTTCTTTTGTTTAAAAGGTAATTTTTATATATTTTTCATATTGTCTGTTCATTTCCTTTGCCCATTTTCCTATTGGGTTGTTATTTTCTTCCCCTTCATTTTTTAAGCCGTCTTTGTATATTGCAAACATTAGCCTTTTATCTGTGATACATATTGAAAACATTTTCTCCCTTTGTTGTTTTTCTTCTGATTTTGTTTATGGTATGTTTTACCATACGAACTTAAAAAAGATTTTTTTAATGAAATTTATCATTGTTTTCTTATATTGCCTTTGGGCATTAATTCAAGTTAGAAATCCTTTCTCCATATCCAGGAAATCACCCATATTTTCTTCTAGTACTTGTAGGGCTCATTTTTGCCTATAGCTCAATGATCCATTTCAGAGTATATTCTTGTGTGTGGTTGGATGTATAGGTCTAACTTCACTAATTCTACTAACTGGCTACCCAGTTGTCCCAGCATCACATATTAAAAAGATTATCTGGGGGCACCTGGGTGGCTTGGTCAGTTGAATGTCTGACTTCAGCTCAGGTCATGAGCTCACTGTTTGTGGGTTTAAGCCTTGCATCGGGTTCTGTGCTGACAGTTCAGAGCCTGGAGCCTGCCTCAGATTCTCTGTCTCCCTCTCTCTCTGCCCCTTCCCTGCTCGTGCTCTATCTCTCTCACTTGTTCTCTCAAAAATAAATAAACATTAAACAATTTTTTTAATAAAAATAATAAAAAGATCATCTGCAACCTAGTGATTTCCAGTGTCACCTTGGGTCTTTTCCAGACTTTCTGCTTCATTCCAGGGGTCTGTTTATTCAGGCGCCATCACCATACTGTCTTACCTCTTATGAACAAGTTTGATGACCTCCCCTGGGCACCTGTTCTTTTGCTAAGACCTTTGCTCTCAGGAAGTCCTTCCCTGTATCTGTGCTTCCATCTCCTACTCCAGCTTAAGCTCATTTCTTCTGTGAGTTCCCTTGAATGCACGGCTCCCTTTGAACACCTCTTCCTGAGTTGTCAGGTGCTATGAGCTCTCTCCTTTTATGTAAATGTGGTCGCTGCCTTCTGGCCCAGAGGTGACTCTCTGTCATTGATGGCCCTGACTGCCGACTTTACAAGTAATTTGCTGAGTTTGTCAAGCACTGCAGAATCATGTAAATGCCATTATCGTTTTTGTCATCATCATCATCATCATCTACAGAAGCATCAACTGCTTCCCTTCCTTCACCTGTTGTTTAGAGCAAATGAAGTAGCTGCTGATGTTCAGAATAGAGGCTTTATCTGTAGAGTATCCAAAGTCATAAGTCTCTGTAGGTCAGTTCATGTCCTAAAGGTGTAACATAGGCTAGGAGAAAGGTTTTGTCATACACCACTTACTCTTTGTAGTTGAGGAATTGATATATATCACAGGGGTTGGATAAGCAGTCTTCTACACCCACCCCAAATCAATTTTTTTTCTTGCTCTTGGTGTGATAACAAAATGTCTAATTGAAAATATACTTACGCTTAAGAAATAGTTGTTTTTAAAAAAGAAATTGTTGTCGACTTTGTAAACCTATTTTTCTCATTGTTATGGAGAAAGAATAAGGTTATATGCTTGGGACAATTAACCACTATTTGAGTCCATTCAACAAATATCTGGTGAGCAACTGGTCTGTATAAAGCACTCTAGTAGAAACTGTGAAGGACTAAAAAATGAATAAGACAGGATCCTGCTCTCCAGGAATTCATTCACAACTGGAAGAGATAATGGGAAGAAAGAGAAATTGGTATGAACAATGTCATTACAAGGCAAATGAGAACAAATGAAAAGAGAAAAGTTACAAAGTCCTATGGGAATGTAGAAGAAAAGCTATTCATTGTGGGGCCACTTTGGAAGAGATAAAACTTAAAATTGGACACTGAAGAATAAGTTGGATGACCCGATAAGATAAGCTGGCATTTTGAATGGCTTAAGCAAAATTACGAAGACAAAAAAAACTTATATTGAATCAAGCCATACGAAGTGGCTGTTTTGTAGGTCAAATCAGCCATATATAGTCAAATGCATATGATTCAATCTAATACATCATGTATCAGGATACTGTAGACTGGTTGTAAATCTAGTAGAATCAATAGACTAATCTGGAGGGGTTAAGAGATCCTATATGGGACCCCAGGTTGTGTAGAATTTTGAGTGTTAAGTTGAAGAATTTGACCTTTATTTGATGAGATTCATTTAATTACTTGTTTATGAAATATTTGTTAGGGTCCCTGTTACATGCTCAGCCTCCTGGTTGGGAAAGCTCTAAGAATAGGGCCATGTTTCACAAGGATAATTCTGGCAGTGTTGTACATGGTGGGCTGCCGAGAGGAAGGGATGTGAATGAGGAGACTACTTAGGGGTTCTAGGAACTAAAGGGAAAATGAGGACCTGTGATTGTGAATAGGAAGGAAGGAAGTGAAAGCCATTCCAGAAATGGAATTCACACCAGACATTGTGACTGAATCAAAGCATAGGCAAGGTAGAAAAGGTCAACCAAAAATCTGCAAGGTGCCAACTCAGGAGAACTGTGAGGCTTCCACTGATCTCTATATATTCATCCATTCATTCCACAAGTGTTTATTGAGCACAAAACATGAGATGAGCAATGTTCCAGGAGCTGGAGACACAGTAGAGAACAAGAGAAGAGGATGGGGTGCCTGAGTGTCTCAGTTGGTTAAGCGTCCAACTCTTGATTTTAGCTCAGGTCATGATCTCGCGGTTGGTGAGATCGAGCCCCACGTGGAGCTGTACACTGACAGCACAGAGCCTGCTTGGGATTCTTTCTCTCACTCTTTCTTTCTCTGCTCCTCCCCTCTCTTAAAATAAATATTTTTTAAATAAAAATAAAGAAAAGGAGAGGGAATTTTGATTAATGCAATGAGACAAGCAACGAATAGATAAACAAATTAACATATGATGTAATGGGTAGAGAGTGGGGGCACTATAAGGAAGCATTATTCAAGGTAAGAAAACAGGGGAGAGTGGGAAAAGTGTGTCCCCAAAGAATACACAGGGAAGAACTATTGCAGAAGATGATATTGGAGCAAAGACCTGCATGATGTCAGGGAGGGAGCATGAGAAGACCTGGAGAAAGGGAGTCCCAGGGAGAAAGAACAATGAGAGTAGTCCTTGAGGCAGGTTCAAGCTTGGAGTGTTTAAGGATCAGCTATAAGGCCAGGACAGTTGGACTGACTCGAGAAGGAGGGAAATGAGTAAGTCACATAATGGAGGGATAGGTCGAGAGCATGTCATGGCAAGGAGTTTGATTTTATTTTGAACATGCCAGGTTTTGAGTTTGAAGAGGTGACCTTTTACAGTTTCTCTGCCTCCTATATGGGGAATTGGCTATGAAAGAACAAGGAATGAAGAGAACTAATGTCGTGGGGTTGGTGAGAAATGGTCAGATTCTGGATGAACATTGACATTACAGCTAACAGAAAAATGCCAAGGAATTAGAACACACTGTAAGGGAGAAAGCAGAGTAAAGGATGACTGCCATTTCCAAGTCACAGGGAAGAGGAGGATTTGTGTAGAGAATCAAGGTTTCTGATTTGGAAAGTTTCATATGCCCAGAAGACTCTGAAGTAGAGAGAATGAGCAGGAAATAAGGTACAGGAACTTAGAGCTCACAGAAGAAGCTGAGGCTAGGGATCTAAATTTGAGAGTCACCAGCATATAGATGCTTTTGAAGTGCTGAACCTGAGTGAGACACCCAGGGGATGGGTGTAGACAGAGAAAAGGAGAAGATTGATGACTGGCTCTCTGATGGTCGGGTAACAAGGGAAGGAAGAGCCAGAAAAGGAGACTTGGAAGGAGGGGCCAGTGAGAGAGGAGAACCAGGGGAGTGCAGTGACTGGGAAGCTCTGCAAAAGAAACATTTTAAAGAAGAGGTGCTGGCCAGCTGTGTCAATGCTGCTGAGAGGTCACATAAGATGAGGTCAGAGATTTGACAAGAAAATTAGCAAGAAGGAGATGTTGGTGACCTTGTTAGGCAGTTTTAGTGGTGTGGTGGAGGAAAAAAAATCTGAGGAGAGAATAGAAGGTAAGGAATGGGAACAGAAAATATGGACTATTCTTCTTAGGATATTTGCAATAAAGTAGAATAGGAAAACAGAATGGTATTGGAGGGGGATGTGTTTGGATGTGGAGTCTAAGAAGGGCTGAAAATAATGATCAAAACGAGGGAGAACATGATGATTAGTAAGTAGGGCAGAGGAGGTGGGATTGAGAGCTCTAGGGTCGTTGGACCAAGATAGGAGCTTGAACCTTTTGCCCATTTAATGAAGGATAGAGATGAAAGGACTGAGATGCAAAATCCTTAGATTTGGCAGTAGAAGGATGAGGAAGTTCTTATTGTCGTCATTTGCTTAGTGAAATAAGGGGCACGCTGAGAGTTAGGATGGAGGAGGAGGTGCCTCACTTCGAGGAGAGGATGGAGGGTATGAGAGAGCTCCAAGTGAATGCCCTGATCAGTCATGTGTGCTGGGATTGCTGGTGAGGTCCAGTGGTGAGGTCCCCATGATACTCATGGTCATAAATTTAAAGCAAAATTAGTCATCCTGGCCGTGTTGTTTTTCTTCTGTACATTCTGTTGCTCACCTGCAGATAAGGATTGTTTTTAAAGATTTAGGTTTAAGCAGAGTTAGGGTTTTGACAAGCAAGGACAGTGGAAGGTAAGAGGGTCACAAAGATGCTGAGGGTATGATGACAAGAGAGAGGTCTCCTTATAAACTCTGGAATAAAAAATGAATAATGAGGGAAGTGAAGCCTGAGGCAGATGATAGACATAGAAGAAGCCCCCAAAGGGGTTGAAGATTTGGTGAAGCTGGCATACTAGAAAGAGTAGGGTGGGAATATGGAAGCTTAAAACAAATGGGATGCTTCAAATAGAGGACACTAGAAGTGATGGGGTTGCTGGCAATGACAGGTCTAGGGTATGGCTATGACCTCAGTAGGGTACAGAAGAAGAGCATTAGAAGCAAACAGGCCAAGCAACTGAGAGGCCAGAGTGTTAGATGGATTATCTATATGGATATTGAAGTCATCGTGAATAATGACACGAAGTAAGAGAGACAAAGACAGTCGAGCCAGGCATGGAAAGATTCATTGAATCAGTAGATGTGCTGTGCAAGGTGATCAGTGACTGCAATGAGGAGGGGTATTTGGGCCCATGCAGTAGCATGTTCCTCAGAGGAGGTTTTGGAGAAGGAAATAAAAGTAGCCCAGAAGTAGCAATGAAGGGCTGTGAAGACACCCAGCAACCTCCTGGTATACGGGATGTGGGAGGGAAAAAGTCACCAGTTAAGGGGACACAGGGGGAGTCATGACTTCCAAAGAACTCTGCTCTAAAATGGTAAAAGACACATTTATGGGAGAGGCTTGAATGTTAGGGGATTTGGTTGGGAACAGACACTGAATTCCAGAGAAGATGGTACAAGGATGCAGGGGCAGTTAGGGATGGGCGGAAGATTGGATCAGATTAGAAATGCACAGCCATGGAGGGCAACCATCTGGGGATAATAGAGATGATTTGGAGTCTTGGACTTAAACTGAGATAAGCAGAGATGTAAAACATGATGGTATTGAACCTTTTGTTTTTTTTTTTTAAGGGAAATTTCTGAATTACACCTCATTCTTGGGATTTCTCTTAGGCAGGTAGGTGGTGGTGCTAGGAAGTAGAGCGTGGTCAGAATAGGAGGTCAGAGAACCCTGTGGGCCTGCCTTAAATCTCTCTGGTAACATTATAAGTGGGTAGGGAGTTCTTGAAGAGGAACAGTGGACGTTTATGGGATGGGGGAAGGAAAAGGAAGATGACAAGCACATTGGAAATTGTGGCCATTGTACATTTGGTAAAGCTGATGACCCTTGAGAGTAGGGGAGATGAGGTCACCAAGATGGCAGAGAATGGATTCAGCTTTAGTGAGTGGGGGGTTTTGAGCACAGGATTATGTGGAGGGTTAAATGAGATAACTTCCACCCGTCAGATAACTACGGTCCCTGGTACTTAGTAGGTGAATAAGGCTAGTTCCCTCCCTCCTCGCCACCTTCTATGGCCTCCAACTTCCCCTGCAGATGCATGCAGGTGGACCCCACAGGAATAATGGAAGTGTGGATATGGATTGGTATAGATCCATCTCCAGCTGTTAAAGCAACTTAAAACACATGCACTGCTCCAGATGACTGGAGGCAGAACTGGGCATTGAGATAGAAGAAAAAGAATCTGTAATGTGCAGTTTTGTAGAAATGTGGCCCAAACATTTTGAGGGAGTTGCAAAAGCTCGTGATGTTGAGCCCAGCTATTGGGATAATCGAATGGCAAAACCTTTGGTATATTAGGGACATTATTGTAAGTGCATGAAATTTAGGCAGAACAAATGCAATCAATACCTTGATCTTGAATCTTCATTGGCAACCAACAGAAATAGCTGTCAGAATTGTATTTGAGTTTGTTTTGATCGCTTTAACTATAAAGTTATAGATGGTTACATCAGTACCTTAACTACATCAATTAAATGAGAAAAATATTCTGTAGCTGATACTTGGCTCCTGGAAATATTAGAGACATTCAGAAAAGTTATAGAGTAAAAAATAAGCCTTTTTAGGAGTTCTTTATCACTTTATTTTTTCATCTCCAATCCACTCCAGTATTTATTGGATTCAGAGTTTTAAAATGTCTGGGAATTTTTAAGTCACCAGGAAAAGGAACTTATCTTCATTTGTTTGCTTGATTTCTTTGTTTTCTGGGGGGGGGGGGGGGCGAAACACAGGACCTCACACATAACACTTGGTAAACAATATCATTATTACTGTTATCACTACAATAGTTTGGCACCCCTTTCTTAAATTTACCTTATTAATCTAGGAAAATGAAACACATATGTCTTTCTTGGCTTTCCTGAAAAATAATCACATTTGGGATATTTAAAACCATGGTTTTGTCCCTTAATAATTGGTCCCACATTTGCTAATTGAAATTACCTTTAAATGTTTTAAATTTTGTTGTGAACAGAGCTGCTGAATTCAGGTGTTTTTTGTTTTGTTTTGTTTTTTCCCCTCTGGGAGAAGCAGGCAAACTCAAGAACAAAACAAGTCATCTACATTAGGATGAAACAAAGAGAGTTATTATGTCAAGCTGATTCAGAAAGCATTAATTTTCCAAACAGGAATGAGAAAGAAAAAGAGGAAAAGGGATCCCCTTATCCAATTTAATGGAAGGTCCTAGGGCTGAGGGGAGGAGGGGCTGGGTTCAAACTTGGTGGCAACTCTAAAGCCTGTGCACTTGCCCCTCGCTTCTGTCTTGGAGCCTCTTGAGCCTGCAACAACTTGGTTCTAATCTCTCCAAGCACAAAGGAGAGCAACTGTGAGTGGCCACTTGGCCTGCAGTCCTTGGAGGAGCGGGCGGACAATGGGCCCTCTGACACCCTCCAGGGCTGAAGGGGGCAGGAGGTTGACAGCAGTAAAGGAACCAAGTAAGTCCCACATCCTTCAGCTCTGAGAACTGAAGTGGTCTCCTGGAGGCAAGGCTGTATTTCATTCTGATCTGGAAGTTTATTATTCTGTTTGTCCTCAGCATTTAGGATAGTTAATGAGGTTTTTTTTTGCCCTTACTGACTTTCTGCCCTCACCATCCCCTCACTCCATGACACCCAGCGGTCTTTCCTCTCTCCCCAATAAACTCAACAGCCTCTTCTCCCTTCTTACCCTGTGCAGATTATCCTCAGCACAGAGGCAGAGATGAAACTGATGGCTTTCCCTGGATTCTCTGCTTCCTCAGAGTTCTCTCCCGCTCTGGCCCTGGAGACTCTGTCCTCCTGTTCTGCTGCCTTTGGTGTTAACCTGTCTCTTCTTTCTTCTGCCTTCAGAGCTTAAGGTCTGCCATCAAAGATGTACCATTGGCCCCTTCTTCTCTCTCTCTGGTCTCATCCTGGACTCTCCCGCATTTATTTCTGTGTGCATCATGCATTCTCAAGTCAGCATCTCCAGACACAATATATTTGAGACTTCACTTTCTAAACAATTCACCTGCATAAATGTCAGGACTTTAAACTCACTGGATATAAGGTGGAAGCCAGCAGCCTCTCCTTAACATGCCCCTCCTCTTGTATACCTCCTCTCTTGTAAAGGTTCCATTGTGGTTTTTGTCACTCAGGATAAAAAAAAAATCTCCTTGACTTCCTGTTCTCTCTCACCCCACACCAAATTTGTTGCCAAATCTGTTTCTGTCTTAAGCACCTGTCTCATTCATCTCCTCTTTTCCAATGCCCTTTTGCCATTTCCTCCTAGTCTGGGGCCCTCATTACCTCCTGGAAAATCAATCAGGGCACCTGGTGGCTCAGTCGGTTAAGCATCCGACTTCAGCTCAGGTCATGATCTCACAGTCCGTGAGTTTGAGCCACGTGTCGGGCTCTGTGCTGACAGCTCAGAGCCTGGAGCCTGCTTCAGATTCTGTGTCTCCCTCTCTCTCTGACCCTCCCCCATTCGTGCTCTGTCTCTCTCTGTCTCAAAACTAAATAAACATTAAAAAAAAATTTTTTAAATCAAAATTCCTTCTGACTATGCCTGCATCCCACATTCACCTTCATTATTGCTCCATGTCAACTCATCCCATACCCCACCATCAAATTAGTATTCCTAAAATAAGACCATGATCATGATGTCAGTGGGCACTATCTATCTATCTATCTATATATATATATTTAATCTCTTCTCCCCTAAAAATTCTGGCAAATAAATGTGGAGCAAGGGAGGGAGAGATGGATGGATGGATGGTTGGAAGGAAGGAAGGAACGAAGGAACGAAGGAATGAAGGAATGAATGAACTTCAAAACAGCAGCCATAGATTTATTTCTAAGTGTGTTGTTAATTTGGCCTCTGGAAAAATCACTGACCATTCTTATGCCTCAGTTTCCGTCTTGAAAATTGTGAAAACCCTTGCCACCAGTCTTGTTGCATAGAATATATTCTTCACTGACTACCTCAAGGGTTCTGTGAGCCCTCATGGAAAGAGATCACTGTCTATTTATTAATACCATTTCCCCTTTACCTTTGTTTGTAGTTTTGATTAGTCCCAGGCCAAAGTAAGTGTTTGCTGGTCACATGGACATCTTCATCCTGTGGGGTTTATACTCTTAAACACCAGCAAAATATTTCATTTCTCCTCCTAACCAGATTAAAGTTTTGAGAGAACTTTAAAGAAGATTTGTTCAGTAAAATGTAGTGGAAAGAGGCAAAAAAGAAAATTAGTAGGTTTTTCTCTGGGATAGTAGTTTAACCAGGGACCTTTGTGACTCTAGATACTCTAGAGCATTTGCAGCCAGTGAGAATGCCAAACCAAGTTTCCTGGTCCATCTTTCTGAGAAGAAAGGGCAGCTTAGTGCTTAAAGCTAATCTAAGTGATTTCATTGCTCATGAACAAGTTTGAGTTCCTTTCTATCCCTCAACAGTAGATACAGTTGGTTATATGATTTCCTTCTCTTCATATGTAATTCCCATGTAAAATCCCCATCTCCTGGAAATGACTTTCTATTCATTCATCAGCTCCAATTTTTCCCAAATTCCATTTGTATCATCTGACTTTATTACGTAGCCAACTTTTTCAGGGTACTGAAAGTATCTCCCAACCAGCCCTCCTTTGGGAAGGAACTTTGGGAAAGAGAATTAATATGCATTTTTGAATGCTTGGGCTCTTTAAAATGCATCTTGTCCTAAGCCACTTACCATAAGACAGAATTGAATGTGAGTAAGGGAATAGCAGATTTCATTGCTCACTTCTGCCTTGCTTTTTCTTCTGATGTATGATGTAGTACTTTTAACTACTGACTAACCAACACCACTCTCATGTAACCTTGGTTTGTCTCTTCAGGCCAAGGGTAACACTACTGAGATGAGGTCCCAGAAACAGGTTACTGAATCAAAATGGCAGGGCTCAAAATTTCTCCCCTTGCCCATATTGTTCTTAAATTCAGACATCTTCATTACACTAGATTTAAGTGTCAAATCACTTTGTAAATGTAGCAGAACTTGAATATTTGTTAATCTAGTATACTATAACAGTCCATGTTCTTCCACAGAAAGTGCCAACACTTCTGGGTATTCTCACCATTGAAATAAGTCACAGAATTACTCCTCTTAACTATATCTCATGGGCAGATCATGACACTCATGAGATCAAAGTTGTAGATGCACCCTCTGTACAGACCAGATAGTATGGTTTTATTCTGCGGCAACAAAAGAACAAAGGACTCCAGGCAAAAGGCCAGGGATGGCCCAACCCAAAGTACTGCTCTTGTCACACCAGGGGATGCTGAACACATTCTTTCCAATCATCTCTCTTACACATTTTCTGCTCTTGGAATGCCCTTTCTACAAATGCTGCCCATGACTTTTCCATCAAGGATAGCTGAGATAATCTGTGATCAGCAAGAAAAACCAAGTACAGGAATTCATCAGAATAAGACCAAAGTAAAGAGAAGGGAAGAAACACAAATGGGTATGGGTTGGTTGCTACTCTTCCTTTCAGAAGAGACAAAGCCAGATAATAGGGAAAACCATAGTGTCTTAAGCCTATTGTCTTGGCATCTTTCTTTTAGTTATCTCCCTCCCTTTCATCAAATCACAATGATTCATCTTCCCCAGCACCAACATATCTTCACCACCCCTTTATTCAATGGTCATATCACCTAAACATATCCACATCTAACTATGAGCAAGCAGGCTCATCCCCCCTCAAGCCTGTTTTCAAAATTCTGCCTGGCCAGCTTTGTCTTAAAGAAAGCCCTTAAATAACAATCGAGATGCCTTTTGCCTACAGAACACTGACATTTGTCTCCATCACATTCCCCGTGTGATATTCACGTGATAGACTATCTTCCAACACATACATGCATTGCTTGCCTCCACTTTGTTTTATCTACTGACAAACATGCTCTACCTTCACCACACCTGCAATCAATCCCCTTTTTAATATCTATATTAACCAGAGCCTGAATGACAACACCTTAATAACTCTATCGCTTAACTGCCCAGATTAATTATAAAATCCGATCCATTCACTGCTTCCACTTCCCTTTTCTCTTTCCCCTTCCTGGTCATTAGCTGCTACCTGGGCCACTTGGGCTCTTTCTCTTGCCCATCAGTAGGTGGCTCAAGACTCTCCTCTCTCTTTCCCCCTTCCTGCCCTAAGTGTGCAGTTCCTGCTCTTAGAGCAGTGTTTAGGATGACCCTACTTGATCCCTGTTACATTCCTCTGGGCTTGTCAGAGGTTTGCATTGTGTCCCTGAGTAGCTGGGGCATGCCATGAAGAGTGAGCACGGCCCAGCCCTAATCATGACAACCTCAGCCCCAGTGAAAGATGAATAATAACAACTGCTCTAGCCAGTCCCAGAAGAGCCCACTGAGGACGTTTGTTTTGGAATAATGAATATGGAAATTTGGAATCCATAATAAACTGCAAGCAGTCTTTCAACTCACTCGTGCCGAAAATTCACACTCGCCTTTCCCATAACTTGTCACTTGTGTTTTTTATTGTTCGATATGTAAACAAGGCCGGGAAAGCCTTTGTTCCTTGGTGCCTACTTAGATTTGCCCATTAATCCCAATCCCCCTCCCTTTCCCACCAATGCATGCAGGATTACACAAAGCAAAAGTCATTAATTTTTATCTCTGACTATCTGTAGGGTTTTTAATGTGGCCTGGCTTGCTTATGCACCACCAATTACATGTCATAAGTGCTTGTAGATGCTGGAGCAGTATCATGGGCTGATGAATCACTGCCTCCTCTCCTGATTAGTATGCAAGGGGCCGTGTTCCTTTTTGAGCAGCTGGCATGCCAATGAGGATCTGGCTCCGCCGGTCAAGGCATCTGGACATGAATTCAATATGGATTGCTTTAATTAAATGGCTAAGCACACAAGACGCTAAGAAACAACTCCATCATTGAGTGAAACTCAAAAATATAGTCGGCGCAAGCAAGAAGGTGGAAAAGGTAGGAAAATATTTCATCATCACCGCCCACTCTACCTAAAATCCTTGAAATCCTACACCCTCCCCGCGCCCTGTGTGAAGCACAACCACTTGCTAAAAGCCTGATGAATTGTGGAACCCACAATGAAACACTGGAGGTGAATCTAGTTCATCACCCTTAAATTTAGAAATCAAAACAGTAGAGCAAAACCTACTCTTCTGCCCTTTGAAAAGGTTTTATTTTAACTATACACTTGATTGCAAATTACTGATGCGGCAGATTTCAAGAAGGAAGGATGCCAGGAGAGGTGGGTAGTAAAGTCTGAATGTACCTGTTACCAGCAGTCTTGGAGGAAAAGAACAAGCTAATGCAGCTTTGCAAATATCAGGAGGCCAGAGTGGTCCGTCAGTGTGCTAATTGGCTGAAGAGGAGAGAAGGGAAAAGCAGCATGGATTCACAGTGTCCACTTGGGATGGGCTTTGCATAGATCAGAAAGATGAAGTATCTGCCAGCTCATGTTTGCTTTCAGCCTACCTTTTATTAGTCTATTTCCATAAGGAAACAAATGGAATATTTTCATAACGAATAGCTGTTGTAGCAGTAACGCCAGTTTTATTCTTCTGAGCACTTATCTTTAATTCTGTTGCAAGTTTCCTCTTATTTGCACCCTCATTGTGTTTGGTTTGCCTGTATATTTCACTGGGAAGCAGGATAGAAAAATGGCTGAGAGTAAGGGATTCAGACACATCTGGACTCTTATCCCAGCTTCACTCATTTCAAAATATGTGGCTTTAGGCAAGTTATGGGACTTCCCTGAAACTCCTTTTCCCGATCTCTGAAACAGGAGTAAGAATAAATACCTACCTCACCAGCATTTTGTAAAGATTGATTAATCCACATCAAATCCATAACACGCACTGGAGACTCTCAAAAATGATGGCTACTATTAATGTTTGTGGAATGCGTTCTTGTCAAGTGTTGATGTTTTACTGACCACATACAGGGAATACCTGTTTCCCGTAATTGACTAGATTTACCTACATATAGCAGCAAGGATTTAAAGAAGACCTTTAAAATATATTACCATGCAACCACTACCTCTCCAGTTTCTACTCCTTCTCTACTCCCCATCAAAGATCTGATACCTTCAATAATAACATGCACTACCGATGGACCTGGGGCTCTATTTTCTTTTTTAAATAATTTATTAAGATACCATTGTTAAAAAGACCCTGAGGCACTCTGCTTTAGAAAGGGTGGGAAGGGATATTAAAATGATAAAGCATTCCTCCTGGTGTTCCTCCTTCATTCTTAGCTGAAAGGTTGATGACCAGGAAGGGAAGTTAAATGCTAGTATCTATGCTCTCTCTGCCCTCACATGGTGCATTCTCTTAGATTTTATAAATCCATGGAGGATTGGGACATTCCACATCAGCAAGATCATCAGGGTCCTTAGAGTCCCCCAGGGGCAATGACAGAAAGCAACCTGTCCATGGTGCACAAAATTCACTTAAACCACATATGGACAGTATGTAAGATTGCAAGTAGTAATCAATTACAAGGATTCCATTTCAGGACAATTCAATACTTGACACACCAGCCTACCAGATCTAAGGTTAACATAAAGACAGTATTTTTGAGTAATAAGGCAAGACACTCTCTTTTGGGGCTTCTGAAAGCAAAAGTACAATCTAGATTCTCCTTGGAGCATAACTCATTCACCCTCCAGAGGCCACCTTTGGAAGGAAGCATGTTAGTACAGATGGCTATTACTGGAGAAGAGACTTGTGGTTTGATCTAACAATGTGTCATCATTGTTTTAAAAATAGTGGACCCAGTTCTCCTTCTGGGGAAGTGGGGGAGGAGATGGAAGAAGTTGTTTGGTTCAACACTGACACTTGGAGGCATGGGAAGGGGTTGGAGAATGAGTCATCATATCTGGTCTCATGGAGTAACTGAGACATTGAACAGCAGTCATTGTAGTGGTGGGTAGGACATAGCAATAGCAAAGGGTCTACTCGGGTCTTAAAATCTGCTCATATGCCGTAGATTGTTTCTCCCTGTTTGAAGTGAATACGAGTAATGTAGGGCATACATGGAACTCAAGAACAAGTAAGCCAAAAGGCCTATCAGAAAACTACCATGCCAACTAATGAATACCAAATATAATTTGAACATTAAGACTCATAACCACTTGTCCAGGTTTCTTTCTAGCCAAATGTTCTGTTTCATGTTATTTAGACAGTGCCTTTCAAAGAGCCTTTGTGGGATATGGTTTAATCAGGAGTGAGACCTCTCCTTTCCTTATAAATGTTTAAGTCCCTGCTACAGTTCTTTAAAACCACAAACACATGTGGAAAACTATCTAAGATGTCAAAACATGAAGTTTGATGAGTTTGACAAAGGGATCAATTGCACTGTCTCCAAGGTAGGTTGGTGTAAGGTGTTTTAATAGGTTAATTAATGTGCTAAAGATCCAAATGAAGACTGTAGCCCCTTCAGTTTTTTAACAACTTTTTAATTTCAATTATATAATTAAGAGTGGCTAGTATATTCAGAGAGTGGTGCAATCATCACCACATTCTAAGTTGAGAATATTTCCAATACCCAAAGATGAAACCCCATAGCCATTTGCAGTTACTCCCATTCTTTCCTCCCTCCTTCCCCAACCCTTGGAACCATGAGTCTACTTCCTGTCTCTATAGATTTACCTATGCTGGACATTCCATGTGGATGGAGTCCTATAATATGTGGTCTTTCGTGACTGGCCCCTTTCACTTAGCATAGTGTTTTCAAGGTTCAAGCACATTTAACATGTATCAGTACTTCATTTCTTTATAGCTTCACTTTTTAAAAACTTCTATATGCACACTACCATTGCACAGAGAGCTGGAATGTCAGCTCAGAATAGATGTGTTCACTCGCTGACTGTTGGACACTAGCCCGGTATTAAACTTAAGATAATATGATTCATTTTCTTCTGGTCTGCCATGTAGATTCCTTCCAGATTCTCAAATTCTTGAATGGCCCCCGCACATAATAAGAGATATTATTCTTTATGATTTATTTATGTGAGGAAATAAAAAGTATCATTGAAAAAATATTTTATAAAAATAATATTGGCTAATCCCAACATTCTGGATTTTGTGAATTTTTTTTCATGGAAAATTGCTTGGAGGAGAAATGACCACACATTATATAAATGCATTGAAACTTTAAGGAGGAGCTAGGTATGAAACAAGAAAAGCTCGGAGTCAGAAGAGAGGTGATCTGTATCTTACTACTGTTCCCACCACTGCAAACCTTGAGATCATGGACATATCACCTAGCCTCTTAGCTTCTGTGTCCCCATCTGTAAAATGACCATATCTCTTCCAGGCTTCAAACCTTCACTGGTACCCCCACTACTTGAGAATCAAATGCCAGCTTGTTAGCATAATCATCTGAGTGTCTCCTGATAGGGTCTCAGCACACATCTTTGGTGCCATCTCTCCTATACTTGCAGATTTGGGCCACACTCCTTAGTACTAGCATGTGTGCACCTCTCTCTGTGCCAATCACTCCACCTGGCATGCCTTCCTGCCTTCCCCTTCCAGAAACTCGTCTCCCATTCTTCCAGGCCCTTCTCAGATGTCCCACTTCTCTGTGGAAGATTTCTCTAAATTCCACAGGCAGAGTTATCAGATTCACCCCCAGATCCTAAGGCACTTTGTTCATACTTCAGTTGGAGTCATTATCCTGTTGTGCCATAATCATTTGTTTCCACATCTGCCCAAGCACCTCCATATCAAATCTTCGGCACTCTTCACAAACAGCACCTTTAAGTACCCAAACCCTATCACCATGTCTGTGCTATTGTAGATTTCTTTATAAACGTTTATTAAATCTATAAACTAATGAATTTGAGAGAATTGGCCTTAAGTTAATCATTTACTTCTCTCCGTCTTCATGTCAACATCCTAGACTAAACTACCATATTGCCTCTTGCCTAGACTACTCTGGAGTGCCCTTTTCTCCTTCTTCCTTCTAACCCATTATCTACCCAGAAGGCAGAGAGGTTGTGTGAGAGTCACATGGAAGAGATTTGCAAATTCTAAAAGCACTATACACATATAACGTTTTTAATTGTTTAATGCCTGTCCAATTTTGATATTTAGAATAGAAGTGATTAAGGGTAAATGTTGCATTCTTTAAGATAATTGGAAGCATTCTGAGCTGTTACAAAACTGGGGCTGAGAACTATAGAATGCATGATTGTTTTCTCAAGCCTGTGCTCCACACCCAGAACCTAGAAACTAACTTCACCCTTTTGGTCTTCATTAGTATCCACTCCAGAAATTCTATAGTTCCTGCCAATGACCCTGAAATCATAGAGTTCAGGTGAAGCCTCACCCATTCTATACTTCCTCCCACTGGCCTTTTCTACTGTGTGTAATGTTGAGTGTAGTGGCTAATGTCACATCCGTTCTAAATCAGCAGGACACTTTCCTTCTGCCCACTTTTGTCACTGTATTCTCTTCTCTCTCTTTCTCCATTCTGCTGTGCTCCAAAGTCTGCTTTCCTTATTTAGTTTCTGCTTTGGAACTACTCCATAACTTCTTATATCTGCGTTCTTCCCATAAAATTGACCTTATTCTTTCTTCTGCCAAAATTTTTGGCATCTTCTAATAATATACACTGTAAATAGAAGTATGAAATTGCCAGTACACTGTTATTCCAACCTTTATAACTACCCCAAAAGAAGTTGCTGAAATTAAAATGCTCAAATCCATCTGCTTCCCTCCATCTTAGATTAAGGCACTGTTATATCTTGTGCCTGGACCACTCCAGAAGTCTTCCTGTTTACATTCTTCACTCCTATACCTCATTCTCCATACAGAATTCTCAAAGATCTTCTTAAAACAACAACAACAAAAAACTGAATCATATCTATCACACTTCTTTGCTTAAAATCCCATAGATGGGGTGCCTGGGTGGCTCAGTCGGTTGAGCGTCCGACCTCAGCTCAGGTCATGATCTCGCAGTCCGTGAGTTCGAGCCCCGCATCGGGCTCTGTGCTGACAGCTCAGAGCCCGGAGCCTGCTTCGGATTCTGTGTGTCTCTCTCTCTCTCTGACCCTCCCTCATTCATGCTCTGTCTCTTCCTGTCTCAAAAATAAATAAACATGAAAATAATAAAGGTTAACATTATAAAATCCCATAGAGTTTTCCCATAGCATATAAAATTGAGTTCGACTCCCTAATCTAACCTATGACCTCTATGTGATCTGGCCTTGACCTCCACCTTGTCTTTTTCCTCTCTTCCCTGCCACAAGCAAACCCAGTACTTTGTACCATCTATTCCTTCAGCTTGAAATGTTCTTCTTTCAGTCTCTCCCACAACCAGCTCCTGCTTTCATTCATTTCTCAAATTATATTCCATCTCCTTAGAGAGCCTGTTTCTGCCACCCAACCTAAAGTAGCCCACTGTAGAAATCAGGCTGAGCAAGGTTGTGCTGTGGTAACAAGTTTTCTAACAGAAAAAAAGATTTGTCTCTTGTATTATTTTACTAGGGCTGCCGAAACAAAATACCCCAGGTTGGGTAGCTTAAACAACAGAACTTTCTTTTCTCACAGTTCTAAGAGACTGGAAGTCAAAAATCAAGGTGTCATTAAATTTGGTTTCTCTTAACACCTCTCTCTTTGGTTTGAGGATGTCTTTTCCCTCTGCCCTCACATGGTCTCCTTTGTTCACACTTACCCCCTATGTCCAGTTGCATGTCCAAATCTCCTTTTGTTACAAGGACACCTGTTATATTGGATTAGAGCCCACCTCAATGGCCTCGTTTTACCTTAATCACCTCGTTAATGGCCCTATCTCCATATATAGCCAGATTGTGAGGTTCTGGGGTTAGGGGTTCAACACACGAATTTCAGAAACGTAATTCAGCTCATAGCATCTCCCTCACTCAGTCTGCTGAGGGCCCAGATAACTCTCTATAGCTGTTGCTGTCCTCCATTCTTAGAAATCCATGCTCCTACCATTTTGACACAAGGCCTGTTTCACAATTGTCACAGAAGGGTTCAAAAGTTCTAGAGTATGTCACCCTGAAAATTAAATGATCCAACCAAGGAGTGTTATGAGTCACACCTATTCCCATTTCACTGGCCACATCACATCACATGGTCATGCCTTACTTCAAGGTAGGTGGGAAGTACAAGTTTTAAGTGCCCAGAAAAAGAGGAGAATGGATTTTGGTGAATGGTAGTAATGCCTACCATACTCAAAGATCAGTCCTGCAACCTAGGGCAGAAAACGAAACACTACCAACTTGTCCATAATGACTAAAAAATGGGCTGAGCCTTTTGCCCTCCAAGAATGACATTGATGCTTAAGGAAAAATCAATCTAATAATATCAAGTCCTGATTTCTCGGTGAATTTCAGAACCCTCCAACTCAGTTGCTTCCATGCATATTAGTCACTTCCTGTTGTCCTAGTCCATTAGGTCTAGTCTGGATACATTTGACTGCCTGGCCAGTCCAAATGTTCTTGTCAGCCACTCTCGTCCCTTTTCACTCATGTCAGAAATGTTACCATCCATTGGATTTTCTCCTGGGCCAATGTCAACCTGAACCATTCTACCCCACACTTGGACCCAAGTCATAGACCCCTGGTAAGAGAAGTCATCAAAGCAAGTGAATGTGGCCTCCCATGGAAAGATACTGTGATACTTCAAGGAGACTTTGCAGTTCCTGAATAGATATTGAATTCACTTGTTCCATCTTCTTAGCCCCAGGCTGGCCCATCTCTGCTATCTACTGATGTCCCTTACTTTGTGAGAGAGACCATCAGGGAGCATTGCCCAGCTTATCCACCCCTCTCCACTCCCACCTTCTCCACACTCCTCATTTCCCAGCTTCTGAGCTCTTCAGTCCCTTCTCTATGCTGCTTCCTCTTTTACCACAAGACATACACAGTCTCCCCTAACTTGCCAAATTCTGCACTCAGTTTTGCCTTTTACTCAAACTGCCACCTATATCCTCCTTCATTTCTTGGTCAAACTTCCTGAGCAGGTGACCCATACTCACTGCTTCCAGTTATTTTCCTTTTACTCCTCTGCTTTCCAAGCTTGTATTCTGCTGGAAGATTGTCAGGGCTTTCTACTTCCTCACTTCCTGCAAATCCACCTTCTCCTTGGCTTTGGGAATCCCACATTTTGCTGACTCAGCTCCCACCTCTCCGACCATTCTTTCTGTTTGCTGCTCCAGAATGAAACTCTAAGCCACTCTAAGCAGATGGCTATCCTTCTGTCCCTCAAAAAACAATGCTGCTTTTTTCTCTGCATCTTTGCCCTCACTGTTCCCCCTACCAAGAATGGCTTCTCCAGTCCTTTCATGCTATCCAGGTTTCACCAGGCCCTATGGAGATCCATTCTTCCCATTAATTCTTTACTCCCAGTCACTGTGATCAATCCTCCTCTGAATCTAGAACATCTAGACCAGGGGTTGCTTAACTCTCTTGGTAAAAGACCAGATGGTGAATATTTTACACGGACTATATAGTGTCTCCAGAATCTATCGTATCTGCCATTGTAAGGAGAATGCATCCATAGACAAAATGTAAATGAAAGGGTATGACTGTGTCCAATAAAAATTTATTGATTTATTGATTTATAGGGAGAGAGAACATATGTGTTCATGCAAGTAGGGGAGGGGCAGAGAGAAAGAGCGTGAATCCCTAGCAGGCTCCAATCTGTCAGTGTAGAGCCCCACATGGGCTCATTCCCCCGAACTGCGAGATCATGACCTGAGCTGAAATCAAGGGTCAGATGCTTACCCGACTAAATGACTCAGGCACCCCTCCCAATAAAGCTTTATTTACAAATACAAGTAGCAGTCCAGTTTGCATCCATAGGCTGTAATCTGCCAACCCCTGATCTAGCTTAAATTTTTAGCCTTGTTTTTTTTTTTTAAATAGCATGTTACTTTGCACATATGAACATCTTCTCATCCAACTAAGTTATAAAGTTCTTGGAGGTAAAAACTCTTTTTCATACTAAGACTATGTTGAAATCCACTTAGCAAAACTCTATAAGCACTGGTAGGTATTCAGTAAAGAGAGGGAACGAGTGGTCGATACAGCTGGGTGCTATGTGGTTGGAGCGCCCAGCAGCGTTCCCAGAACACATTAGGAGTTCAGCATTTTTTGTTGTCATCCCTCCTAAAAATCACTTCCCAAATCAAGGCCTGTTGAAAAAGATTGGAAACTAAGAGCAACTCTCCCTACACACCCCAAAGCCACACAACATTCCCAGGTTTGCTCTGTAGTTGCAGCAGGGCATCCCTTTCCAAATTTCCTGCTCACATTTCAGAACCACGGCATCTTCCTATCCCCATCCTACCTGGTGGAGCCATACATCTAGACATACTACTTAACCTTATTATTCTGTTATGGCACATTTAAATGGGACACTTTCTTTAAACCTAGCTGCCTCGCCATTAAACTTGCGAAAAGTATCTCATAAGCTGCAAAAAATAGTCACGAGGATTCAGATGTCCTCTCTCTTCTCAGTGCTCTCTGACGGATTTCATCTGTGTCTGGGCTCCCCATACACCTCCGTGTCTTTATTATGCGTGCCAGGCTGGTCTGCTGGCAGGTCTCTGGCCTCTCTCCGTCTTCGAGCTGTGTGCACGGCCAGTGCTGACTGCTTACTGAGTAGAGGTAGATCTGCCGGCACCGAGTGAAGGGAAGCAAATGAACTGTGAGGGCTGAACTTTGATGCCTTTGGTTGGGAAATCACGAGTTTTATTTCCAGCCTCTACCTCTGGGGTTTTTATGTGCTTAACGATTTCATACACTTTGTAGTTATTTTGGTCCTCAGGAGGGAACATGAGTGTAGCTGTCATGGAAAGTTGATAGACACCAGAAGGTTTCTCTCTTCCTTTTTTTTTTTTTTTTTTTTTTTTTTTTTGCATACAGTTTACCATGCTTATGAGGAGATGCTTACCCACCATTTTGGGGAAAGAGACAAAGCTGCTATTTTGTCAGTAGTTAAAATACAAAATCAAACGAAAGGTGTCTAGCAGAGGAAGGCAAGTTGAGCTGCCTGCCAGACCTGCTTCCCTGGGGGCATCTAAGAAAGAAAGTTCTGGAACAAATATATCCAAGCTGTGTTCTGCACTGGACTCTTCCAAAATAGGTTTTAAAAAAAAAGTCATTGACCTATTGGTTAAGAGCTTATCATTCTGAAAATTATGCTTTTCTCTGTTGCTAACATAGCAATGGATTATTGTTGCCTGTCACACATTGGCTAGGGCAACAGGGAGTAACAACAATAAATAAAATGTAAATGCCCTCGATTGAACATATCCATTTACAACTATTACCTCATTTAATTCTGCCAGCAACCTGAGCAAGTCAGGTGCTGTTATGCTCCCACTTTCCAGATCAGAAAACTGAGGCTCAGAGAGGTCACCCAGCTAGCCATTGACAAAGCAAGGTCTTTACCCCTGAGTTGTCCTGCCTCTCCACACTCGGTTTGTTTATACAGATTTATGAGGAAGCTGAAGCATGTTATAGAACCCTAAGAAATAGTAAAGAATGATGTTCTTCATCCTAAAACTCAGGGAAAAACATGGTGTTTGGAGTGGAGAGAAGGAGATTTACAAGTGGTCTTTGGCTTTGCTCTTTGTCCTCGCACTTGCCCCTGTCTGCTGGTGTCAGAACTCCATGTCCCCTCTCCTCTGCCAGCCCAAGAGCTCCTGGAGCCCACCTCCCCTCTGCTGGCACCCGTGCATCTAGAGCATTGTCTTAAAGTAGGTACCAGGTCAGTGGCTGACATGTAGAAATGACTCCTCTGACAGTGGGCAATTGTCATTTAAAAAAAAAAAAGTGACAATACCAAGCTCACCTTCGCTGTGCCACGTTTCCAAAGCAGGAGACTTTTGTGGCTGGTAAGGCCACAAACTTTATGGAAATAAGCTTTTTAAATAAAGCATGACCAACCATAGAGAGGTGGGAAGGAGGGCAGAATGAGTGAGGGGAGCAGGAAGTTGGTGGGGGCGGGCGGGGTTCGGGCATCTCACAGCTGGTTTATGATATCACTTGGAGCCCACAGTGGGATTATATAGCCCTGTAATTCCCGGCTTCCTCTTCTGTATGCTGTAGCAGTGCTTGCTAAATAGCAGACAGAAATCAAGCACGGGTTGGTAGGGAGGGTTGTTGGGATAATATCCGCAGAATTATCGCCACCCCTCGACGTCAGCAGGGGAAAAATTGTCACTACATTAAAGGAAACATGAAACCAGATTTCCAAAGGAAATGCTCCCCGCTAACTCTGAAGTGATATGATGTGGATCTGTGGCTGTCAATGGACTTTTATATTCAATAAATAAATGCTGTGTAATTTGCCACCTTCATCGTCATTAGAGTATTTTATTTAAGTGGCAGTAGCTGAGCTATTCGCTACGGCAACAGCTCACGGGTTTGGTTCAGTTCACGGTTGATGTTTTCTGGAGCCAAGGTACTGCAGGCTCATTTGGAATGTGTTTTTTAAATAAGGAGTCATTAGTCTGATGGGCTGATTTGGATGATGAATTCCATATCAAACAAGGCTCAGTGTCTGTCTTCTGAATCTCAGGCCCACAGTTTAGACACAGAGCTGAGGATCTTTCTTTTTCAGTTATTGTATCCCTGTGGTTTTTCCCTTTTCCAGACCTCCAACCTTTTCCTCCTCCTCCTTTTCTCCCTCATTTGTACTGGTTGCTAGTCTCTGTCCAGCTCTCTCTGGAGATAAAGACTCGCTTTAGCATACGGCGCGTTCTCCTTAATGCAACCGAGTTCACTCTCATCATTTTAATAGTGGACCTAAGGTATGTTGCCATGTGAACAAGCCATCACGTCACCATAGCAACCAGCCAGATTGCAGCACACCAGTCTGAGGACTGGACCTTTTCTACCACCCACCCCCCCCTTTCTCTTCCTCGCCTGGGCTCTTTCTTTTGTTAAATTTGCTGAAGTGCTCACAATAGGAAGATTCAGTCTGCTTTTTCAAGCGGGGTTTCGTTTAAACCTGTAAATTGTTGTATAAACAGAAAGGCCAGCGTGGCACTAGACTTACTTTCAAAGACGACTTGATGAGGACTTTGAATGTGGACCCCACCCCCACTCTCTGCCATGCCTTGCAGTTTGATCAAAAAAGGGACGATCACACGTATTGGTGGCATTTGGACTTAACCAACCCCCCGCCCCTGAGTTTCTTCTTAGCTTCCCCCAGCAGGGACTCCGTGACTCTCCCGCGCAGGCCTGGTGACCATAGCTAAGCCCTCAACTACGCTCGGAAGCCCTTTACAGTTTCTGAGCTCGGTAGGACCCGAATTAGACCCAATTAAAGATGTGGATTCTCCTTCTCCGTTTCCTATTGCCAAGTAACCTGTGCTGGTTCCAATTCCAACCGCGTGGGGAGCGCAGGGATGTTGAAAGGACAAATGATAAAAGGACGTGTGTCGTGTCCGCCTGCCCATATTCATCAACGTTGCTTGGCCTCTGATGCTCCTAACCTTCTCGTCTTTGTTCGGGGAAGCATAAAGAATCATTCTTCCAGGGCCTCACATCTTTTCCCATTTCATCCCCTGCTCTCTTGTGCATGGTGCATCTATTACCTGCTCCGCTCCTCGTCCTCGCGCATCTCCTCCCCTCCCCCGCGCCAACACAGCACCCCTCCCCTTCAGCTCCTCGCCCCTACCACTGCGTTTACTGCTGAGCATGTGCTGCGTATGGGTCCGAAGGCGGACTCAGCTGCCAGCGAGCCTCGGTTGCTGGGTGGAGTGAACTGCCCTCCATGGGCACCAAGGACCCGTTCAGCTCTGTGCATAAAATTACAGCAAACAAGCTTCAAATAACGCAGGACACTTTCATAATTGATTTATGCAGGGGCGCTGAAAGTTCTATTACCTTTTGTTTAGCTCAGGGGGCCTGACTCTATGCAATCCATTGCTGAAACTAATTACAAGATATAATTAAACTGTGACACAAAGATATTATACCGTTAGTTTACTAATGACACCGCGAAGCTGTACCACCAGCACAGGACAGTGATTACGCTTCATTTATTATTTATCCTTTTGCTAAATGAGACGCTGACATTTTCAAAAATTACTTTGAGGTTTCTTAATTGTCGGCAGCAGGATGGACTAGAAGGAGATCTCCTTCCTCTTAGTTACTTATCCAAACCTCAGAAGCATTATTAGCCAAAAGAAAAAAGAATAAGGGGGTGGGGGCAAAAACAATCACCCAATGGTAATAAGTAAAGCCTAATTGCATCTTTGGACGTTTTTGAATTTTTACAAACAGCGCTCCGCGGTAGATAGGGCTGCTGACCCAGGGTTGAGGTCCGGAGGAGAGAAAGCCCTATTGTGAGATTAAAGGTGGCTCTTACTCTGTAACTTGCACAAGGGCAGGTGGCCCTGGATATGTGTGGGAAGAGGCTGGGCGTGAATCGCCGGAAGCTGACCCCAAGGCCTTTTCCGGGAGCCCATTTCAACAGGCAAAAAGCAGGTAGGGCTCTGATGTTAATATTATTGTTGGGTTTTTCTTTAACAACTTTTCCCCTTATTGATTTCCCCAAACAAAACACTTCGTTAGCAATACTGACAGGAAAACGTTTGCATGTGAGAAAAGAGAGGTCTGCTTAAGGTTGGGACCAGGGCTAATGTGATTCTAGTTTGGCCTTTTCTGTTACATCTTCCATGGAGGGGGGGATTTCCTGTAAGGACCCACATGCCCCAAGTGGATGCTTTTTCTTCATTGAAAAGGTTTCCTGCCTCCTTTTCTTTAATCGTCAGTAGCGCCCTGGCTATTGGCAGAAAGTACCCTAGAGAAGATTGGGAATAGTAATTCCCTGCATCAGCTTTCAGGACTGGAATTCTCTGGGCCCATTTATCTAGAATCCCTCCATCTCCATGTACGGGCCTTGCTTTATTACCCTCTCATTCATCGCATTCTCAGAACAATAAAAGATTAATTCACTGGCTGCCGTTTGATGAGTTTTTGATGCCGTGAATCTGTGTGCGCACGGGTGTGTCTCCTTATGGCTCTTCTGGGTCAGGCATCCTTCAAGGTAGTGCTGGCCCCGAATGGCCACTAACCTTTCGGTAACCCCAGTGGTGATGCAATCACAGCGCCCACTGGCCGGCCTGAGACGGGGTTTAATTTCTTCTGAGTGTAATGGCATCCGGCATCTATAATTATGCTATTTTCTCTCCTGTGCTGATTAAATACGATTTACCCAGAGAGCTAAATGATGAATATTTGAGTGGAGTGTGTTGAGCCAATAGCTGGTAAAATAGCCACAATAAATAAACTTGGAGGGGGGAAGGGGATGAGTGACGGCTACGACTCTGCCAGGTAGCACAGACAGGTGCAAGTGGAAAGAGCAGGATTAATGCTGAAGCCAGAACAATGCCCATCCACCCACCCACCCCACCTCATCCCACCCCAGCTTCTGTTTAAAGGAAAAGCAACCCTGAAACCTTGGAAATCTCACCTTGAGATCTTACTGAGCCCCAGCAGCAATTAAACAATCAGACCCCCACCCCACCCCATCAATATCATGGTGGGGGTTGTTTCCAGATACCCCTCCCCCCACAAAGAATACTCTTTATTCCCTAGCACATAGCTGAGAAATGAAATTCAATATCACCTCTTCCTGACCCTGGACCTGCTCATCCCACAACTCCTGTGTTTATTAAAAAGAGGCCTGGCTCATCTCAAGCTTCCTCTGTCTGTGTCAAAGATTCTCACAGATTGAGTAAAATGTCTGTGCTCTTCTGATAAAAGGACGGAGAGCCTGATACCCAAGTCAGTCAGTCAGGAAAGCCTTGCAAGCTTTTTCCTATTCTTAGCCCAAAACACAAAGAATCTTTAGCAATGGCACTGCCTTTCCCCACCCATATTGTCATTTTTATGTGAGATTACAACTTGGGTATTTGTATTTATTGGTCGGGAAGGAAGGGTGCAAGTGGAAGCCTATACACATTGCACTATTTAGAAGTATGGACGCGGAGGTGAAACAAATTAAACAGTTTATCAGCAATAATTTACTGAGATCACAGAAGTGATAGATCTAGTGAGGATGAGGAATCTCCAACAAGTATAGGACAAGATCCTTTCTTTCAAGGCACATAGAGTGTTATTTGGCAGAAAAGAGCCTATACACATGGAACCACTTGAGAAGAATACCAAATAGTGAGAAGGAACCATCTGAGTATCAGGTTGTAGGGTAGAGATTACCTATATCCTCTGAGATCAGAAAAAGAACAGGTCATTGTGGATTGGGGACAACAGGGAGACCCATTGCCCACGCAGTACCCCTTGAGTGGGTGGACAGTAAAGGGCTTGGGGGCTAGGGCATGGGGGCAGATATAGGGACGGAGATATGGAGAGGCTAGGTTTGCAAGAAAGAGAGACAGCAAATGTGTGTATAAGAAGCCCAGTGTACCGTTGCCTTTAGATTCAATTGTTTAAGACCCCACACTTTCTACATATTCCATTTTGGATCCTCTAGATGACATTCATTGATGCTAAAGGTTATCCTGCAATGGGAAATAGGTTCACAATGGAAACCTTCCCCTGGGGTGAGAAACCTGCTGTCTCTGATAGAACCCCTAAGGTTTGCATCAGATTAGAAGCTCCTACATTTGTTTTCCTCTTCATGTCCACTCTCTTTGTGATGAAGCATCCAAGGAAAGGAGAGACCAGCCTCTGGGAGCCTCTCACAGTGGACCAGCCAGTGTGGGCCAACTGATCATGGCTCTCACTGGGGATGCACCTGGCAGGGGCAGCCTGGGCAGCAGCTGTGGATGGTGAATGAGGTTGTGTCTCGCTTGTCTTTGACTTTCAGGCTTGTCATCTCCTACTTTAGCGGCAACACCTTCCTCCTTGCAACTCCCAGGGGGGCTGCAAATGGATTTAAAAGCTCCTCTTACATATAACTGTAAACGGGAAGTGAGCAGGCAATGACATCCTCATAGGGAAATATTCTTTGAGCATATGTTGATGCATACAAAGAAAATACCATTTCCTTAGGCACTTGGCGTTTGTTAGCCATTTTGCTTTCCTTCCTTCTTTTGCTAACCTTGCTTTTTTCTTTCTTCTTTACTGCTGAAGGCTCATATAATAAAACCATTGTATTTCTGTTTGGGTCTGTTTCAATGCCTTTTTTTTTTCAATACCTGGTCCCATGACATGTTTTTGTGCTGCTTTTGTCTGTATTGTCTTTTTGTTTGGAAATTACGTGAAAGATGAGCCACCAAAAGAGAATACACTTTGGATGGTCCAAAGAGAGATACTGGTATTAACGGAAATCTGGCAAAAGTGAAATTTAAACTGAGAATATCAAGGGTTTTTTTTTTCTCTCCTTGAAGGGCTTAGTAAACCAAAAAGTAGAAATGTTATCACAGGAACTGCTGAAATCAGGGAAGACTCGCAAACCTTGGGAAAAATAACGGTGCACATGCTTCTGCTTTTTCTTTCACCAGGTAGGAGAAGCAGAGAGGAAATTTCATGTAGTTGGATTATTTTGAACATTCTGTATTTGAAACCCAAATTCTCCAGTGAGTGGGGAGGGTAGGGGTGGCAATACAGTTTCCTCTTCTTGGAAAGCATGAAGTATTCAGTGAATTCTTTTTCAGCTGAATTCAATGATAATGGGGGAAGCAAAGGTATTGGATCTTTTTGCCTTTGATCTGTTAAGTATTGAGAAATGTCCTAAAGTGATAGAGGCTATCTGGAGGGGGAGACACGGCCATTTGGTAGAGAGAGGAGCCAAGACGTGTCATCCTTTCTCCCCAGCCAGCTTGTCCTTTTCCTGCTTCAGAAGGTTTCTTCTACTAGTCTCCTAATTTCATGCCACCCAGTCAGGAAAACATGCCACAACTGACAGAGCAAATGGCTCCAGAGAACTTCACAAAGGAACTCAGACTATATAGCCAGATGGTCAGAGTTTCCATGCTGGTTTGGCCATTTATTGGTCATGTGGTTTTGAGCAAGTCACATGATATCCGAGTCTCTGTTTTCTCATATTAAAATGAAGATAATGATTGTACCTACCTGCATTAGTCAGGGTTCTTCATAGGAACAGAACCACTAGGGTGTGTGTGTGTGTGTGTGTGTGTGTGTGTGTGTGTGTGTGTGTTGAAGGAGGTTTATTATAAGAAACTGATTATGAAAGCTAAGGGGTCCAAAATGTGCAGTGTGGGGTCAGCAGACTTGAGACCCAGGAGAGCCAAGAATATAATTCCAGTCAAAAGGCCAACAGGTGGATACCCAGAAGGGCCAGTGGTGCAGATAAAGTCCAAACACAGTCTGCTTGAGAATTCCCTCTTGCCTGGGGAGGCCAGTTTTCTTGGTTCTATTCAGGTCTTCAACTGATTTGGTGAGGCCCACTCACATTATGGAGGGCAATCTGCTTTACTCAAAAGTCTACTGATTTATGTGTTAATCTCATCCAACATCACCCTCCAGGCTGACACATGAAATTAATCAGCACACTACCTCATAGGGCTATTGTGTTTCCCAGACTCATAGTATGTGCTATGTAAGTGTTGTGGCATCACTACTATGCGGTGAAGACAATGAGAATTATTAGTAGCACTGTTACTGATACAATTATGGAGTTTAACGTACCAGGTTTCAAAGTCCAGATCTACCATGTAGGAGTTGTGTGACCTTGAGCAGGGTCTTCAGCCTCCCCAGGTCTGTACTTCCTTACCTGTAAAATGAGGATACAAAGAGGAAGTTGTATTAAATGAGTTTATATAGGTAGAACATTTGGATCTGTGTTTCACACACGGTAGGCACTACATGAGTATTTTCAGCTGCAGTTAATATAATCGTGCTGATGAATATTACCATAATTACTATCGCTACAGAATATGACACATTTCTGGCCTTGGACAAGATCCTCACCCCCTCAAGTCTCATCTGTACAATGGGGATGCAGGTATAGCATTTTAAACTATGTTTAATTATAGTAAACATTATACAAGTGTTTCCTACTGCAGTTATGATGATGATAATGAATATTGCCATTATTAGCATTACTATAGAACTTGGTACATTTATTAGCTGTTGCTTTGAACAAGGTCCGCAACTTCCCCCCAGTTTGCATTTGGGAAATGGTGTTAAGTTGAAAGGAACAAGTTAGGCAGAGCGTGTGAAGCAGTTGGCACTGTTCCTGGCCCATGGCCCATGGAAAGCACTCAATGAATGTTGACCACTCTGCATTTATTCATGTGTCAAGCACTGGACACTGGAACACATTAGTGACAACACTACTGTCTTGTTTTCTCAGCTCTCTGTTCACTCTATTGCAATCCTAACACGCTGCCATTAAGTTAGTGATGGGGACCATATGATGTCCCAAGTTAGCCACCCTATTTTCATACAACTCTTACATTTAGAAGACTTTAATTTTCTTGCTTGGAAATTATGTTAAAGAAGATAAGTTATCACTTAAAATCAGTGGTTAGTGCTAGCTCTGTGGTCCCGGCCCATGCAGAGCATATTTATCCCTCTTCTGGGTGACAGCCTGCCAAATATTTGAAGACAGCACTCACTTCTCTCCTAAGTGTTTTTGTCATCAGACTAAACATCTCTATCTCTTTCACCCTTTTGTCACATAACACAATTCCCAAACCCCTCACTTTATTGATTTCTCTCATCTGGACCTACTCCAGGTTTTCAATGGTCACCCTAAGATATGTCATAAGGACTGCAATGAGCCCTCCTGATGGGCACACTTGCCCCACAGAGAACTGCTACCTACCTCATCCTGGAACAATGCTAACGTATTAAGATATCAAGTGTTTGCAGTAGCTCTTTTAACAATCCCATCCAGCCTCTCCTGTTTTATTTTAAGCTGTAATTGACTCACACCCTTTATAAGCGGACCGGTCATAAGCAAGACTATCTTCTTCCTGCCTCTGACAATTGAAGCTTTGAACCTATGTGTGCATGTCTCACGGTCCAGTCATATTTCATCTTAAGTTTGGCCTTTTTTCAAAATACTGAGATATAATGACAGAACAATTATTATATTTTTATTAGAAAATTATTTCACACTTACCGTAAGATATTTGGGAGACAGGGAAAAGTGCAAAGAAGAAAAGAAGCATCATCCATTTGTCACCATCACCAATGACTACTGTTGGCATTTTGGTGACTTCCCAGACCTGTCTCTTGTGTTGTATTATGTGTCATGGTATGCGTGCATTTGTCATTGCAGAATTGGGATCACATTGTATATAGAGTTTGGGTACCTTATTTTTTTCATTTAATATTAAACTGTGAGAAATTTCCTACATAATTAAATTATATTTGGAAATTTGACTGCAAAGTACATCCTGTGGACATATGGATATTCCATAATGTGTTATTGGGAATAAAGATTATTTCCAAGATTTCTGTGTTAGAAATAATGCTTTAGTGAGCATCTTTGTCAGGGTTTCTCATTCAACCTCAGCACAGTTGACTTTTGGGGGGCTGAATAATTCTCTGTTGTGGGGGCTGTTCTGTGCATTGCAGGATGTATAGCAGCATCTCTGGCCCCTCCCTACTAGATGCTAATAGTACATTCAAGTCCCCACCGAGTCATAATGACCAAAAATGTCTCCAGACATTGCCAAGATTCCCTTAGAGCTAAAGTCACCCCTGCCTCATAGAGAACTGCTAGTCTTTGTCTCTTCAGCTGGATGGGAGAGGGGGGCGGTGAAAGAGCACAGTACAAACAATCTATCCCAACTGCAAAGAGTGAGGGAGTGCGTTGTCAATAGAACATTTAAAAACAATTAATAAAACCAACTGAAAATTTGCCCATTTTTTATTATCATAATGTGCCAATAATGTCAGCAATGACATTCTCCCTCCTCCCAGGGTAGAATACAGATAGGTACGATCATTATTCACTTCCATCACCACCACCTCCAATGGTTTTGCCATTGTCCCTTTAAAAAAATAGTCCCAAGGTGCCTGAGTGGCTCAGGCGGTTAGGTGTCCAACTCTTGGTTTTGGCTCAGGACATGATCTCATGGTTTCGTGAGTTTGAGCCCCATGTTTGGCTCTGTGCTGACACTGTTGAGCCTGCTTGGGATTCTCTGTCTCCCCTCCCCCACTCACGCTGTTTCTGTCTCTCTCAGGATAAATAAAGCTAAAAAAAAAAGTTCCAAAGTACACTGTTTATGCTCCCCCAAAGTTGTATACAATTTTAACAACACAGCTTTCTGGGTGAATTTCATCTCTTTTTTTGCTTACAGCTTTCTTGTCACAGATCTGAGACCCACTGGGGATAGTCAGGAGATACTTGCTATACTCACAGTCATCTCGTCCCTCTGTTAAGTACTGTTTTCTTACTTGATCAAGTTCAAGGAGCCTAACTCCCTCTTCTCTTCTGGTGTGTTATCTCCCTAGTTCCTGGGAACATATGCTTGAGGGTTTAAGGGTACATTCCCTAGTTTGCTAAAATATGTTTTCAGTATAATACTCCTCTGTTTAAAAGTAATTTTCACTGTCTCCTTTCTGCTAATCATTTGTGAATACTACCGTAACCTGCTCCTTCACAGACCATCAAACTTGATTTCCCACAATCCCCTGACAGGCCACATCTGCCACATGGAACTTGTCTCCTTGCTGCCCCATAAGTATACACTGGTCTTCATGGCTTTGCATATGTTGTTCCACTGCCTTAAAATGCCCTTCCTCTTTCCTACACAAACCCTATTCATAGGAAACCCTTCTTGGGTTTTAAATCTCTCATTGATATTCTGCTTCTCTAAGCTCCTTATTACGTGATCTGTATCGTATCCTCTCCTATCATATCATGTAGTATCCTTTGGCACTTAACTTACCTATCTATGTATTTCTAATTATTTTTGTAACAGTCTTATCTCAACAGTTAGAACATAAATTTCCTAAAGGCAAAGATGTTTTACACTCAAAAATCTTCTCAAAAACAAGTCTGTAAATATTCAATAAATAGCTGATGATGATGTATAATTTGCTCTGTTCCAATATTATTTAACTTCCTCATTTCCTAGCTTAGCTCTATAACATTCAGTGAAAGAACTAAAAATACATGTGTGTGCATTCAGATATCTTAATTTAACCTTAAAATTAACTACCTAGACATCCCAACCTAAGTTTCAAAAACTGTACTAGGTTTTCTCATCATTTATGTCTCTAACAAGTATTTTCTCAGGAATCAAATGATCCATAACAATCTCTAATAGTACTAGCCACCCCCTGCCAACCCAGCCCCTTTAGTTGTGTCTATCCTTCAGCATTCAAAGCGAAGCCACCATTTAGCATAGGTTGCAGAAATCATGGGAGCTGGCAACTTTGCTGGTAAGAGTGCTGGCTCTACAGAATCCAGAAACTTCCTAAACTTTCTGTTTAATGTTCCTGTAAAGGTAATTACTAACCTTCTGGGTACCTGGTACCCATTTCCAAATGTCATCCCATAGTTCATTTTAAATGAAAATAATACCTAATACTTCTTGTCATTTCCCCCAATTTTTCAAACTCTGAACTTTTAGGAAATTATCATCATCACATATGGGGGGAAAAATTAAGGAAAATTTAAACTCTAAATTTTAACAACCCAGAATACTAAGAAACTGAAAAGAGGCTGTAGGAGGAGGAAAGAATGCCAAGGTGAGAAGGGAAAAAAGGAAAGATCTTGTAGCTAGGTTTCACTTGATAGTCCGCACTTTTCTTTTGTCTATCCATCTGTAGTTCCCACTGCCATTGCAAGTCAAAGGGGGAGCCCAGAGAGTACACCAGAACAAAATGAAGTTAACCTTGACTTGGTTACTGGCATGAGAGAATCAAAGGGCTGTCCTAGAACAGACCAAATTCTATTCTGAGAATACATTTTTGCAGAAAGAAGCAGATTTTCCAGTTTCAGAGAAACAAGAGAGTTCTTTTAAGTCCAGCCTCCAAAAGCTCCTTGACCAACAACCTTCAGTGCTCACTGTTCTCTTGAGGTCAGCCCAGATTGATTTAGTGATTAACTCCAACATTTTTCTGGCTTCTCCACTACACCAGCACATTTCAGGTTTCTAAATATAGGTCAACCCAGGCAATTAGGAGAGAGCTTCTGTTTTTGAAAGGTATTCAGCAGGCAGAAAGCCCAGTTTACAAATGAGTGATCATGTTTGGCCCCAGATGACTTGACTGACAGGGACCACCATATCCGCAGGTACGTGTTGGGATATACAAGAAAACTTCCACAGTTAGTTCAACAAAGACTATATTAACCACAAGAAACTTTAATTTCCCGTCAAAAAAAATGCATTTGTCACTGACCTTTGTTAGGGGCCTCCATTTTAGGTTGCCAATTTTATGATCTTGCTGTTCTTGTTGTGTTGGAGAGTAACTGCGGTGATGTTGAATAAACCCGTAGACCCACTTATCAATTGGCCGTTGATAACTTAATCAGCAAAGGTTTCCATTTAGTTCCCACCTAGCCCCACTTTGTTCTCTCATTAGTTTCCTAAAAAAAATGATCACATTGCCTTGGGAAGCTAGAAATGAATGCAGCATTGACTCTGGCTGCATAGGACATTATTTAGGAGGCCACCACTCCAGGCCAGTATTCTGCATAAAGAGTCAGAGTCCCTTTGGATGAGAACTTGCAGCCTACCACTGCTGGGCTTTGAAAGTCAATTGATCCAGACCTTACCCTAACAAAGAGTCTCAAATATAGACTCTTGTTATTATCTCCAAATGAGATGATCATTTCATTTTGGAGAATATTGTAGAAGTATTAATATATTAAATGCGAATACTCAGACTATCACAACTTTTGAAGCTCTATGTTGATATTAATTTTTTTTAAATATATGGAGAACCAAGAACAAAATATATGGGAACAAAGAAACAGATGGGCTCTCTCCTGGATTTGGAGCCTGCATATACACTTTAGGGAAGCAGAGCAGTACTGTGCATGTAAAAACTTGGTAGAACCCAAAACTTTCTTCTTCAACATGTGGTCCAGCAGTGTCACTAGCACCTGAGAGCTTGTTAGAAATGCAGACTCCCAGGCCCCACAGACTTACTGAACCAGAATCTGCATGTTAAGATCTCCAAGTAACTCCTATGCACTTCGCAGTTGGTGAAATTTTGATCTAGAAGTCGGCCGAAGTTTGAGTTCAGTTATTAGACTCAGATTATGTGGATTTCAATGTACATAGAAGCTAGGACTATGCATTGTTCCTGCCAGGACGCTAACTAAATTTTACCCTCTCTGAAGAGGAAGCAGTATATAAAATGAAATAATCTACCATTGTGAGATGTTAACATTTCAAAGTCATATTTTCTTTCTTCTTTTCCTGTGCTCTCTCCCACTGTAATGGATATGGCTGGCACGTTAGTAATGCAGAAGCTTCCTGCGACATGGGACTTTTCAAAGGGGCGGAAATTCTTGGGCATCGTGGTGGTGAATTTTGGCTTCAGCACTGCGAGAAGGTCTCAAGTTGCAGAGATGGTAAAACATACCCAGCTATATGCATGCTCATTCCTAGATCAGCAAAGACATGCAAGTCAGTGAAACCTGGGAGTCAGCTGACTCTAATTCCTAAGCTCTAGTCCTGTCTTTCTTCCTCATCTTTAGCTTTCAGACCACAACAACTCATCTTGGATGTCATCTCTAGGCTATTTCTGAATCCCTTGTCCTCTTTTCATGAACCGGTTGTCTAGAATTTGACCAAGGCAATGACCACCTAACTGAGGCTCAAAAACTGATTTCCATTGCTCTCTCTTGCAATGGATTATTGCCTCCAAATGGGCTTTGCTCTCATCCAACAGCTTTACCTGGTAGAAACCCCTTCCTCTGCCTACCCCCAGTGATTTGCTTCCTATTTGAGGACTCTGAATTGCCTGACTTAGTCCTCCTTCCTCCCACCTGGTCACTGTGGTCATGTTGGCCGCTCCCTCCGCTGTTGTGAGGTAAGCGTGGCTCCTTCCCTCTGGTCTTGGGCCATTTTTCCTAGGCTGCTTTTTTGTAAATTTTATTTTATTTTATTTTATTTTATTTTATTTTATTTTATTTGTGGTCTCTGTCATTCTGCCGGGGCAAGGGGGTAAAGAGATCTGACACTAAGTGCGGAGAAATGCTGAATCTGGAATCTATCTTCCAGACGGCACAAGAATAAAAATTCATGGCAGCACAGCAGCTGCTGACACATTCCCAAAGACATATTGCAGGTAGCATTATTTATTGTGGCAAGGAGTTCATAGAAGTGCTACCTCAAAGCACCCTGAGAGATCCTGAAAAGCCCATCTCCCATCACGTGAGGCAGATTTATGGGGGCTGCTCTTAGAGAGGTCAGGCGGTACAGCTCAGGACGCGGCTCCTTCCAGAAAGCCTGGATTCCCTTAACATATTCAGTGCAGTTTGATTGGTTCAAAGGAGGGCTTGAGTCTGTAATGTTGACCATAAAATTGCAGTGACACGCTGCTTTAGATAAGAGGGCTGGAGGAAGGGGGCAGGGATGCTGTTGGCGCAGGAGCAGCCAGCACAGGCAAGACCGGAGCATGCGCTCATATTTTAGGTTAATGTGCGGGAAAGGGATGGGGGATGGGACCAGGCAGATTAACGTCCGCACAAAGGAAAGCTGAACCCACCAGCCTGGACACGGCAGACACCCTGCCTCTATCCACATAAATCCATGTGCACACAAACACATGGAGACATGCGGGGACCTGCAGGTACCACCCAGACAGAAAGAACCACAGCCAGGCTAGCCAGGATGACCTCCCCATTGTCCTGGAGTGGCCAGGGGGAGGGACTGCTTTCCCCATGACCCTTGACAACTAGATCAAGTGCCTCACAGGCTCTCCATGAGTGCTATTTAAACGGTGTCATTCCCTATGCTGCTCACTAACCAGCCTCAGATGCACAAATTCCTAGTCCACACCCTTCACCCAGACAGAGCCCAGAAATGAGACTCTTGTGCAAGCTCAGTGGGCCTTGGACTGATGGAAGGCTGCCAGAGAAGGGCACTGATTCCTCTTTTCTGGAATGAGTGACATCCAAGCAGGCCAAGAGAATACTAAGCCATGAGGAAATGACCTCCTCGCCTTTTCCTGAATCTAGGGTCTTGGACTTTCAATCAGATGGGTGAACACCACTGACTGATTCAGGGTGAGTGTCTTAAACATGAATTTGTTTATCCTGGTCACTTTCTACCCACAATGTTTCAGGGCCGCCACATTTGTAGCCAAAATCCTTGGCCTTCCGTGGGTAGCCTAGTTAAGAGACTTAATTGCTGTCAACTTTCCAGATCTGAGTTAGAGAGATGGCCTATATAAGGGGATGAGCTGGCTATCTAAATAATTGAGGTGATTATCTTTTTCTGAATTATTCAGCTAGGACCTAAATTGTCCTATCAATTCACAAAAAGGTAGGTTTTGGTTTGAATTATACAGATAATAGCCTTAATTCTTCACTTCACTCAATCCTGTATGTCCCATGGAAAAGGGACTCTTTCTTCTTTTGTTGAAACTGACATCATTTAGATTTTTGCCCCCACCTGTTTTGAACTATTGCTTGCAACCACGTGTCCTTTACATCTTACATGTGGAGTGTTTGGGCCGTCCATCTTGCTTCCTGAGGTCAGCCTCTGGAATTTGAAGTGTGGGTGTAGAAGCATGAAAGTTTTTCAACTTACTGAGATGAGGAGAACCTATTAAAATTTATCCATTGCTTTTTGCTCCTTCAGAATCCATTTAGAGGCTCTCCATCATTTGCACATTCTGCCAATCTCCCATCTCTCATCCATGATCTTTAAAATATAAATCCCTGCCACTGTTTAATGTTGCCTGCTCACAGCAGATGATAGTCTGAGGCACTGCTATTCTTCTACTTGGATTCCAGACCTAGCGTCCTTGCAGGCTCTGTCCTGAGGGATGTGACCACTGACTTCGTGAAATCCAGGAGACCACTCAGAGACACCGAGCGCCACTGTTCAGATGACCATCCTTGCCCATTGGCCTAAACAGTCTCTCCTCTGCGTACCACTGTTGACCCCCTGAGGTCCAATGCTTGACCTCATTAATACAAAAGGGGAGAAAGCTAAGTGAATGTTTTCACAGTCGCCTTTTTCTGCAGGCCACCTGGAGGTTATCAAGGCCAGAGGCTGCTTTCTAGTTCATAAACCTGTTAGGGTATTCGGAGTCATGATTCTCTTATTCAACTGTCTGTGCTTTTCCTTGGGACAGCTAATCCCTCAGCGTGACTGGTGGAAGCCGCAGTATTGATTTCTGTGTCTCTCTAAACCTCAGTTGTGTTCAACGCTTGTTAGACATCTGAAGGAATATCCAGTGGGCTCTGGGGGCAATTTGAGAGCGAGGCGCCATAGGCCTGCTCTTAAGAGAAGTTTCTGTAAGGTTGCCGGGCAAGCCGATTGAATAAAATGAGAAAGAGAGGGGATGGAGAAGATGAGAGGGAAGAGAGGAGGGAAAAAGGAGAAAGAGGGAAGAGAAAGAGAAGCAAGAGAAATAGGAGGGGAGAGAGAAGAAACGATCGAAAGGAAAGGAGAAGAAGAGAGAGAAAGGGGGGTCTGTCCTGCTAATAGGAATCTCTGAAGGATTTTCATCTTTCTGCTCCTTTAAGCCTCAACTCTCCCTTTGTTAATAAAAGAGCAGTTTTCATTTTCTGGTCAGTTCCAAATGGAATGAGAACAGGGTGCCCGTGTGTGTGGCTGGTGTACCCCCCAGGCTGTGCCTGGGGAGCTCATGAAGGGCGTGGCCCTGTGGTTCCAGGACGCTTTCACCTCCTGCTCCCATGTGAACACGGGAGGGCGTGGCTGAGGACGCTCCTGCCAGCGAAGCCAGGAGAAAGGCTGATGCAAGATGCCGGGTGCTTAAAAGAGTGCTTCTTGTAACAGCAACAGCAAAAGCACCAGAATAGGATTTTGTTGCAGGAATTATAATCCCAAAGTGAAAGACCGGCTCACGGCAATAAGCCATCAGAGACTTGGCAATGGTTTCTCGCTGTCATTCAGTTAAGAATGTCATTCGCCTCTTTAACATGCCTCGGCTGTAAAGCCTCTAGGTCTGTCTAAGCCAGGGCTTCTGAACGGGGGCAATTTTGCACCCCCCCTACCCCTGTCCAGAGGACTCTTGGCAATGTCTGGGGACATTTTTGATAGTCATGGCTGGGGCATGGTACTGGCATTTAGTGGGTACAGGCCAGGGATGCTGCTAACCACCTGACAATGCACAGGAGAGCCCCCCACCACAAAGAATGGTGCATTTTGAAATGCCAATACAGCCAAGGTTAAGAAACACTGGCTTAGCCCTGAAAAAGTAGCATTTCCTTTTTTTTTCTCCCTTATTTGCTTCCCACTTTTACCTAAGACATTTCCTCGGCCAGTAGTATGTAATAGCCACCTCTAGGGAATTAAAAAAGGAAAAGAAAGAAAGACAAAGATGTTTTTCTGTCCAGACCACACTCACCCAACGTCTCTGGGGATGAGGCCCAAGAATCTATATTTTGGAAAGTTATTCGGATGACTCTTATCCACAACCAGGTTTGAGGATCCTAGAAAAAGATAAGTGGCCCCTTCAAGATTCTGTCAAGTGTGAAAGATTGTTTTTCAATCAGAAATCTAGTTCCTGAGTTCTAGAATTGGAGGAAGGTTGACCAGTTTCCATCTTATAGATGCTCTAGCATTAAGATTCATTTCTCCACCTAAGAATCATATTCTGCTCCAGCATGAGTATGTTGGACTCTTTCCAGCATCTCACAGTCCTGAACTGGAAAAGCCTGGACCTTTGGACTGCAAAAGCAGAGAACTCTTGGCTATTGGAGCCCCTGTGTGCTGGGGCCCAGAGCCACCTGCAGGCCGTGGCAAGATTACCTTTGTTGTCAGTGCTCTCCAGGTGGAGTGTAGGGGAGTCTGCTCAGGTGCTCACAAGGTCTTTGGACCACATCAGACCTTGCCTCCATAATGGCCTCCTGGTGTCTTTGTTTTCTACAGTGGGGCTTTTACAGGGGTCCTTTGTCTTACCAAGTAGCTCTTGGAACATATTTGGGAAGCAACAATAGCAAAGAGATCACACCAAACTCACTAACTGAAAGAAGGCAGAGCAATTTATGGTAGCATATGATAGTTAAAATAAAGCAGAGACTTCAGATGATGCCATGGATAAGTAAGATTTTTAAAATCCCTTTTCTTTCTGCCGCTGAGAGTAGAGAGAGAGATGAGGAGATTACCCCAGTTGTTGTGGGGAATTGTCATAGTTCTGTGCTTTGCTGGGCCTGTGGAGAGCTGATTTAGAAGCATAGAATTCATCTCATCACTTTTCCTTCGCTTCCTGAACCTCCCCACCCCCCGTGAACCTGAGAGTCCCTAGAATGTGCATGGTGGAATATGGGGCAACCTGCATAAGTAGGGCCAAATGGTCGACCCTTTCTGGGTCCGGCCTCAGCCTGCCCCTCCTGAGCTGAGGCATTTTATTGGTTTTCCTCTTCATCTGCAGCATGGGCTCTTTTCCCTCCTCATTATCATTACCTTCCCCAAGACTGGAGCCTGCCCCTCATCAAGATTTATATCGCCACATTCATTAGGTGATACAATACTGTCAACAGAATCAGCACTGGCAGCAGCGGCCTCATTATCTCCGTGGTTAACCCCTGCTTACCCAGTGTTGGTCCCTGTCAGGGATTTTAAATTCAAATTAAATTTTAATGCAGCAGCTTTGATGTTTGAGGTGGAACTGCCTAGTCAGGAGGTGGCTGGGGGAGGAGATTCTATTGTTATGTTACCTCTCCCTCTTACGGGCTCCGGGCTCCACGCAGAACGTCCGCACAAGACTGTCTTTCTCTTTCAGGGACTGATCAGCACATTCTCATGCTGGAATGTCTTTCGTTTTCTGGTTGGAATAATAAATTAAGGAACATATATTTCAGAGCTATATAGATCATACCAGATTGTCTAAGGACTGGAGTATTTGGGTCCAGATGCTATATGTGACCCTAGGGGCCAGCTAAGGGATCCCAGCCTGTAAAGTAATAATAATCATAATTTGTATTTAGAGAGGAAATTAGTCACTTTTTAAGATTTTCTGACATGAGAAAGAAATAGCACCCTTCTCTGGATCTTTATCTCCTTGAAGCTCTCCCTAAGTACACAGATATTGATAGTGTTTAAGATAATCGAAAATACACATCATTTTCCTTTTTGTGCATTTATGCACTGAAGTTAAGTTGTCCAGGGCATACTTGAAGCTCTGCAAAGTGGTGAGTTTATTTTGGGCATCATTACAAAGTAATAAAAGGAATTTTCGCTGTGGAACTGGCATATGGTAGGTACTTGCCAAATGTTACTTTCTCCTCCACCTAATGCATCACCCTCGTACCCCCTTGCCTTTAGAGTGATGATCCTCAATAAAAACTTGTCTGCCAGCCTGGCTTGTATCCACGGGCTTCAGCAGCTAGTAGCATCACAGCTGGCCACACAGCTTCAATCACATGGTAAGGCCCAGAAGCCCAAAAAATACCCTGTGAGCTAATTCTATCTAATTGTCCTCTATAACAATCAGCAACAGAAATGGTTGATTGAAGGAGTAGACATAAGTAAAGTCTAATATTAATTAAGTTCTCACTGTGTGCCAGGCATTATGCTAAGTGCTATCTCATCTTGTTTATCCTGCCCAACAACCCCACATGGTAAAGTTATTACCACACAATTTGCAGAGGAAGGAAACGGAGGCTCAGAGAGGTTTTGTAACTTGGCCAAGGTCACATAATAAAAGAAAAGGTTTTGAACCTGGCCTGCCCCATCTTCAAAGGCAATGCACATTCCCCCTCTACTCCTTCTTGTCTGTGTTTTAAAATGAAAAGGTCACATTGTATCAGATCCACACCTGCCCTCTTTGACTTCCATTTGCTAAAGGAAGCAAGTTGTAGGTGGAAGGATTTGGTTTACTTCCACCTGTGATAGTTTATCTTCCATTTACCTGGTTCTACCTACTTGAGGTACATTGATACCTCAGGGCAAAAACAGGGATCATGCATTTGTTTTAGGTATGCTTATTGGTAGCAAGCCTGTTATGTCGATGTAAGAGGACAAGGTGACCATTGTCTGAGCAATGACAGTTCCTCTTAACACTCAAGTAGGTTTACTCTAGAATCGGCATCTACATCACTAAACACTTGGGCTTTGAGATCTAAGTTTGCCTCTTGACTCCACAGCTTGCTAGCTCAGTGACCCAGGGCAATTACTTAGCCCTTCACGACCTCAGTTCCCATATCTTAAAAAAATGGACAATAGTCATTTTTGCTTCACATGACTATTATAAAAGTAAATGAGATGGGACATAGAAAGCATTTTAAATTGTGCCTGGCCCATGATAGGTGCTCAATAGACATTTATTATCATTGCCATGGTTGAAATCATTATTAGTAGTATTTAGTCCTAGGCAAATCAATGCAAAGAATCTATGCACAACTAAGACCCAGTACATAACAGTTTATCTTGGATAACTGATCAAGGGCATGGATTCTATCTATTCATCTCTTTGAATAAGGAATTGAGAAATAGAGGGGTAGGAAGTAAGAAGGAAACCATTAACAGAATTGTTGTCTGATAAATTTGTTAGATTTTTTAATGTACAAGTCAATCCAAGACATGCTAAAAGAGAGTAATTTTCTAATCGTGCTGATATATATATTATCTTCACATTAGAACAGTACTGTCTGTTCTTAAATATATTTTCAGAGTGAGCCCTAGAAATGTGGTTGTTTAGTGTTAATTTCCCACATTGAGGGTATGGAAGGCCCATTAAAGTTCTCTCATGCTTCCTTCTCGGACTTTATTTCCGCAATCTTCATAATTCAATTGTAACATTGCTCTTACACATTATCATACAAGGTCTTGGCTTGTAGTGATGTTTTTAAATGAGAGAATTTAGACATTTTTATGCTTTTCTAGTTATGTCTCTTAAAATGAAATTTCATAAGCATTTAGCTGGTAATATGAACCAATTGCCTGAGTTATTTCCAAACAGAGTGTACAAAGGTCAGGATACTATGGTTTGAAACACATACACAGAGGGGATTGCAATGAAAGGGCTAGGACTGTGATCCTCTCTGAAGATAATGCATGAACTGTGACTGAACCAGAAGACCCCATTCAGGGAGTCACAACAGCAGTTGGGACACCATTCCTGCAGCCACTGCAATAGAAAAGGGGAAAGGAGTTGCAGGCAATTGCCCCACATTATGCCAGCTTCCTGCAAGAAGGTCCCTAACGGGTGAAGTCCAGCCAGTGCTCTTGGCTCCCTCTGTCACAACACTTCTTGCCTATGCTTTTCCTCTATCACCACAATCCCTTTCTCTCCCAGTCCCTTGAGCAGGTGTGAAAGGGTAACCACTGCCTTGTCATCCTATCCCTGTCCAACCCAGGCCCAGCCTCCTCCCTTGCTCTCACCCCTCAGCAGCCACTTCACAGCAGCCTTCTGTCTATGCCACTAACTGAAAGACAAATGGATTTGCTGACATCCTCAATGTTGTTACCTAGTCATGGAACTAGAAAATGAGCAGCCCTAAGGATGTGGCACATTACTGTGAGAGAATTGCAAACACTGTACAAAAAGGCTGTAGAATTTCAGAAAATGTGCTGCAACCCAGTTGTATAGTTGGAGCTTAATTCTTAGAGCCAATGAGAAAGGTTTAATACATGCACAAATTAAGCCTTCAGACAAGGCTAAGATTGGCTCAATCCCTAGACAATCAAGGATTAGTCATTGTAGAAGAGCATGACTGTGGCTATTAAGACTAACATCCATCCACCAAGGAACACTAGAGGGTCCACACTTTTGCCTCTTCCATGGCTAACATAAGTCTTCTGTATGGGTTCCTTGCTCCCAGGCCTATTACAAATCAACATCCTACTTAATAACTTCTTCCTGTATTCTGTTGTCTCCAAAATAAGCATAGGACCCAGCCCCCTACTTTCTAGTTTTAAGAATTCTGGCTGATGTTTGTAGGAAACATAAGGATGATCAACATATTACCATTGTAGGGGGAGGGATTGCTTATCTAGGGAGAGACTTTGAGGCTCATGGCATGGCTTCCATCACCTGGGCAATTTTATCCCTTTCCAGTTTGTGGTTTGCAACCTTACAGGCTAGGAAGCTGATGCTACCCACATTCCAGGAATGAGCCCTCCTCCTCTCGGAGCCAAACATCCTTAAATGAATTTGTGAAATAAAACAAGGGCAGTTTACAAATTTACAATAAAAACTATAACCCATTGTAATGAACATTGCAACACATCCAGTTGTTTTTGTCACTAAAAATAAGAGTACCTGGGAACCCAAGTCATTATCAAAATATAAATGTATTACTTTGCAGTGAGAAGCAACTGTCCCAGAGACCAGAATTTGCAGAGTCTTAATGTTGAGCGTGTTCTTACGGACATATCTACTTAGGCAATCAAGCAACAATCCAAAGGTTTTCTAGCAAGCATTGAATCTGATCATAGTAAGACAAGTTAAGTCAATGTATAATGATCTTGTCAATGAGCCCAAATATTCAAAGGCTATTGGCCAACACTCAGTGAATCTCTATCCACATTGGCTGTACCAATAAAACTACCATACTGCTCCGGCCCCAGTGAATGGTTTTTTATTAGGCATTGTCAGTGTTCACGTCCATGAATCTCCTTGCTCTATGATGCTATGGTCTGACCAACTCTGCTTCTAATGAACATTCTCTTCCATTACATATGTTGACACATCTAATAGACACAATCATGCTAGCATGTGTGTCAATCTGTCTCTTTGAGATGGCTGCTCACAAAGAGTGAAACTTTAAGATCCACATTCCTTTAATTCATTTTTTTCATTCCCAAATCCTATGGGATCTTCTCAGTATTGCTTTTATATACCAACAGCAGAAAATAGAGTAGAATAGAATAGAGCTAAACTTTAGGGACATTTCAGGCACTGAAGTCTTTTTTTTATTATTTTTTAGAGAGAGAGAAAGAGAAATGTAAGCAGGCTCCATGCTCAGTGTGGAACCCCACTTGGGGCTCGATACCACGACCTTGGGATCATGACCTGAGCTGGAATCAAAAGTTGGGCACTCAACCAACTGAGCCATCCAGGTGCCCTGGCACCAAAATCTTAAATGTACTATTTATAGTTGTTCCTGCCTAAACTCAAACCCCTTCCCAGAAATACCAGTGATCTTCCCTAAATCAGTCTACCTTTACCCTATTGGTTTTCGATACTCACTTAAGGTTGCTATGGGTTGGTTCCAGATCTACTAGGATTCGGAGTCTCCTTCATAACCTTGTTTCCTAAACTCACCAACTGTGACTCTTGGTATTGCACAAGAATTTTCCATCACAGATCCTCACCTTATAATGGTTTATCATACCTACCTTTCACTCTGCTCTGCCCCAAATCCACAGCCCAAACCTGTCTTCTTCTTCTCTGAAAGCTTGCCTGTGACACACATCAGCTGGTTTTTAAGGCTTATTCTACCTTTAAAATCACACACTGTGGCGTCTGTCTGCTTTTGCTCTAGAGTACTGAAAATTACTTCTCTCTGAAGGCCACATGCTTCAATGGTAGACATCATCCTTGGATTCCAGCTGTGTTGTCTTGGCTCCTAAAACTCTCAGTGATTATCATGTCTTCCTTTTTGAAAATTCAGATCCCCTACTAAAAATACCAAAAAGCCCCTACTTCCAGTTTGAGGAATACTTTCTAGTTTCAATACTTTCTAGTTTCGATTGCACAGACTAAGATGACTGATGTCTTGGGATCAAAGTTCTCTGGGTTCAGGTGGCCACCTCCACTCATAGCCTCAGGCTCTCCTTGGTGACCATCTGGTGCCATGTTTTTCTTATTTGTATCCCACACAAACACACACAAGCACACAATAGAAGGCATCAAGAGTTAAGCAATTCCTCTTAGATGCTCCAGGAAGACTTGGAAGGAAATGAATGGCCATAAAAAACAATCCTTTTTTTCTATCATTGCCCTGTTCCCTCAAACAGGGCAAAATTTTAAATATTTTGAGTTTTTATTTTGGAATGTTAGAAGTGTTCTATTAAAATGAAGCCTGGAAAATCTGTAACTCACAAATGTCAGAATGTTCTAGATTTCGGCTGGAAATTAGAACTGCAGACACTGCAATGCTCCATCACGAGAAGTATGGAAACCTGGAACTTCTTTGCAATCTCTGAGTCCCATTACTACAAATCTGAGATATTGTGGTCATCTCCCTCAAAAAACTTCATACGAAAGGCCACACCCAACTCTGTACTCAATAAGGTATACTAATCACCAGCTAAGTTATTACCCTGCCCTGGTTCCACTTTTTTCTGCTGTAAATTATAAATTTTATTCTTGATTCTAGATTTACAAATGGCAATGGGCAATGTTTACATTTGTTTTATTTTTGCTTATAGTTTTCATACCAGTCTGTACAACTATCTTTAGGATGAGTAACATGTTGAACTTAAACACGGGTCTTAAACAGCATTTCAGAACTTCCCTTATGTCAATACTTAGCAACTACAATTCTGAGCATGCCGTCTCCTTATCAGAGGGGACATTCAGAGGATACTATCAAGACTTTTGTTTTTTGGCAAATGTAGATAAAACATCAAACAAAGCTAAAAGCAAGAAGCTTGACAAATGACTAGCTCCTCAAAGTTCTTCCCAAAATATATGGAATGCTCAAAGCCAGCTCTAAAGCCAGCCCAGTTAACCTTGGCAGGGTTATGTAGAGCTCTCATGTGGAATGATGAAAAGTATTTTCACAAAAGCATGTCAAGCTTTCTTTAAATGGCCATGATAGTCTTGATGGATTCTGGTTCCAGAATGTTAATAGTCAAAAGCACCTACCTAGTCCTTCAGTGTCAACACACCTGCTCACCAGGTGCTCAGGGCTCTTAGGGTGGCTATCCATTGGAGAGAAAGGGAGAGGTGAGGTGAACAGATGCTGTCCACATTTCAGGCTTTCTAATCAGGGGTGAGCAGATGCTCTCCCAAACAACTCCATGTTGAGATGTCACTAATGTAAAAATTAGTGTTTTTCTCTTTCTGCCAGAATGCAGGATTTACATGATCCCTCACACATCCCTGGAGGACTGGGGTATAATCTCCTAACCAGCAAGGGGCCAATAAACCTTCATTCAGAAGAAAATTTAACTCGCAAAAAATTCAGAGACCTTGCTTTCACTGGCAGCAGGCCAATCTCCTCTGCCCTGTGTTGGGGAGCCCATTCTCATTTCGAGGTGTGTGTCTCTCTCAGCAGCCTTCAGTCTCCTGCCTGCCCTTTGATGGTGGTCATGAGCGAAGGTTGCATGAAGCAACCTGTGAAATCAGTGGGAAGAAAGATGGAGTAGAGCCCAGGTTTAGATGAACATATACCTAGCAGGCATGGGATCCAAATGTGGGAAGTGCAAACCTTGGGCACTGTCAGAAGGATGGGACAGCCCTACAATGGTCTGGAAAGCAGTTGGGCTTTGGCTTAATGAACTGCATGCTAGGGCTGTGGGGTTCAGTTGGGTTTGGTACATTGTGGCTAGAGAGATCAGCTCATCTGCTGGAGCCCCTTTCTAGCAGGTTTCCATCTTCTAACCTCTCCTGGTCAACCATGGAGATCACTCAGTCCTGGTCACAAAGTTCTTCTGGGGCCATTCCCAAATGCCATGTTTCTTCTTCTTGCGCTTCAAGTTCTGAGTTTCCCATTTGCTCATTCATGATGCTCTTCTGGGTTTGCTTTGAGTAGGATTTTACTCTACTAACTAGCATTCCTCAACTCTCTTCCCAAGCACACAGCTAAGCCCTAAGACTATCCAGGAGCTTGGGAAAGCAGAAGCCGAGAGGCTGGTGGCTCTGAAGCTCTTTTGTTGCACCTTCCTCTACCACTGACTCAATACCTGAGGAGCACAGGGGATGGTGGGGGGGAGGCACTGCACTAAAGCAATGGATCAGGTCCCCAGTGAAAACTAGAGCACCACTGTGTGATATGTAACATGATAGAAGACGCTCAGCCTCACTGTTAGGCTTATTTTCTGAGTCTAGGCTCAGCTGGGGCTCCTTTTTGTCCTTCTTCCCTGACAACTTTTATTCTTTCTGGAAACTATCCCTGACAGTTGGCTTTTTCTTAGCACTGCAGATGACTTTCCTCTAGGCAATGACTCTCAACTTCTGTTTGAGGTTTGGAACATTTTTAGCTGATGCTGAACTCCATGGTATCTTTGTTCCCTTGTATTCTTCATGTTCCTGCCTACCATAGGGCCTTTGCATAGGCTTTTCTCTCTGGCTGGAATGCCTTTTCACCTGCTTCATGCTGACTTGTCTTTCATATCTCAGCTTCACCACATTTCTTAGAGAAATCTCCCAGTGCTCAGATGAAGTCCAGTCTCCTTATCAGGTTTTCATGGTACTAAACACTCCGCAATTTTATACTCATTTCATCATTTTGTTTAGAGGCTGTCTCCTTTACTCAGCTAATCTCCATGAACAAAGGCACAGAGTCTACTTGGGCTCCTCGTTGAGTCCCTGAGTTCTAGTGTAGTGCCTGGTTTACAGTAGGCACTCAATAAATACTTGTTGAAACTTGTGATTTACAGATATGAGCTTACATTCTTAGTTCATCTAAATGTGTCTATGTGCCTATTGATTTATGCACTAATAACTATAGCTTCTACTTTATAATCTTCATACTACAATGATGCTCAGAAACTGACTTTGCTCAGCAGTGCTGAGCCAAAGAAGGAGCCATCCCAAAGCATCCTAGTAATTTTGCACAAGGGGGCCTGGTATGGATGTCCCACCTGGCAATGCTGTCTGTAGAGCACCTCTATGTCACACTCACTCCCTTATTCCTGGCTTATGTCCACATCTTCGTTCACCTGCTAAGTTATTTCCCTCTAAAATGGCAGGAAGGTTGCCGGCTGTCTCTTTAGCCCCCGTAGACCCATCAGACTGAGACTCTAGAGCATACAGGAAGGGGAAGACAAGGCTGCTGCATATTTGGCCAGCAGCCTGGGGATGGCGCTTGTGGTGACAGGGCCCGGGGGGGGGGGGGGGGGTGGGCAGCCCAGGATCTCAGCAGGGATCAGAGCCCTGTCTCAGACCTGCAAGAAATGCCTCATTTGCCCCATCCCTTTCTTGTTAGAGGTGAGTATCTGGGACACATCACATGGGGTGCAAAACTGGGTGATGCTTTCCTCCACACTGAAGACAAACAGCTGGGTTCCCCTGAAGATGTGGTTTTGAATCACTCACTTACATTCCCACTGAAAGGGTAGTGTAATTGCTGATGGGGGAACCCCATGCCTCCTTACTCCCCTTGCTAGGCATAGCTGGGATAGGAACACACGTATAGGAGTGCTGGAGGGATTTTAAATCACCAACCAAAACCACAAGCTTGATTTGTTCCCATCGGAGGGATATTTGGCCAGACACAGGCATCTTTCTCCTCCTCGGCCACATAGCCCTTTAAATACTGTTTCATCCCAGATCAGGCCAGTGTTTGGGCAGCAGAGCCTCTGTTCAGGCCTCATCTTCAGCTCATCCGCTGCATGCTTCCCCTTTGAAGGAGCAGGCTTGATTCAGTACTTTGGGGACTTGGTGACATTAATGGATCTGTTTTATGTAACACAAAGTCATTATTAACAGCATCCTAGATCATAAAAAAGGTATAACAAGAGACAAGGAGGTTTTCTCCCCCCTTGAAGATAGGAGCAGTCAGACTGAAGTAGAGAGGGGTCATGGAGCCGTTCTCTGATTGGTGCCTTGCACCCCGCATTGACATTTCTGCAGCTTCATCAGAAATTCTGAATAATCCATGTGAAAACGGACGGTTATTTACCGAAGATATACGCACTGCATGGACCCGTAATGCACTGAAGACATAATCTTGGCTCTTGGAGCTGCCTTTTGTGTGTGGCTGCAGCAGTAGCAGCTGCTACAAGCCTCAGATGAAGGGAACCTAGACATCTGTGGGGAAACTGAGTTAGTGGGTGACAAAGTACGGTGGTTTGATAACACGAAGGCTGGCTAAAGAAATCCATCTCTGCTGTGGACAGCAGGCGGAGTAGCTAAGTAGGCACATCTGGCCGGCAGCTTTAAATAGGACCGAGTCACAGAGCCTCCCAGACCCAAGCGCCTTTGTGTTTTTTCAAGCTGGTTCCCATTTTCAAAAGGTAAAGGAAAGTTTCCTCAGCTATCATTGGAGAGGCAGATCCATGGGATTCCGTCCCTTCTGTTTTGTCATTAAAGAGCTGGCAGCGTGCATCCGCAAGGAGGGTGCACCTCCCGGGCTCATTTTTCCTTTCCATGCTAATAGGACAGCATCCGGAAACAGAATCACATGGAGGGATGCAGAGCCCAGCTTCTGTATGAGTGCTGGGATCCCTGATTCCCCTGGGTGGTTTCACATTTGGGTGCTTTCAAAACATCCTTTTCTGTCTCCTTCCATCCTCTACCCCCAGCACTGTGGTGGCTGCCCTTCTTTCCCTCTCTCCCTCTGCGGGGATGGCAGGCGGGAGTTGCGGGCAGCCAGGCTGATGAAGAGCCAGACCCCCATCCTCCTCCTGGGCTTCCTGCTGAGACTGAACATCTAAGAGCAAACATGCAGGGTCAGAGCATTAATGGGGACACAGGCAGTCCATCTCTGCCTGGCCCAGATGTTTAGTGCAATGTTCTTAGTCCTCTGCGTGAGGGGACAGCACCCGGAGGGACTGTAGGACTCGTCAGAGTGAGGCTCTTGGTGCATGTGGTTGTTTGTTTTCCCAGGGTTTGCACAAGCCTAATGCTGGGGCACTCTCATGCTTTCATGCTCGCTCGCTCGCTCGTTCTCTCTCTTTCCGTCTCTCACACACACACACCAAGGTGATCAAGCTTTGGACCACTCCTGCTATACATCAGGTGTACAACTGGATTCCAAATTCAGGTTTTGTGCTCAGAGTCAGAGTTGGTAAATCTGAAGAACATACCTCACAGGAGTTTCTGGAGCCATTTCCCAAATCTGTGGCAGCTTGACTTAGAGTTCTGAATTGCTGCTTTTCATGAGGTTACTTCAGGAGAGGGGGAGAAGGCATGCACGTGCCCACCTGTGTATGTGTGTGTGTGTGTGTGTACGCATGCATATGTGAGAGAGAGAGACACACACACACACACCACCACGGGAGCCGGAAAGGGAAGAATCGTTTGGCTCCGTCTAAAGCATTTGTATGGTAGTCCCTTCCAGAAATGTTTGTGCATGACAGACTCTCCCAGACCTGGGGAGGCGGAGGCAGCTTTTCCAGCACATATTATGAATTCCAAGATGTATAATAAATACACACTTTACAAAGGCAATATGTGTTTTAAAATATAATATATGCAAACAATCTTATAAATCACTACGCTTGACACTAGTCAGCCGAAGAGGCTTCTGGGGAAATGGTGTTGTGTGTGTGCGTGTGTTTTTAATAATGTAAAAATATGTGTAATATGCTTGAAAAACAACGGCCAAAAGCCCCCTTCTACCTGCCAACTTTACAATTCTTATTTCCCAGGAGGCTGCTGTATCCTAGGCTCTCTGGAAAATAAGCGAGGGGCTTAAATAAAGAGTATAAATATGAATAAAATGGGAAAGCTCCACCCATCTCAGTATATATTTTCCCGATGGACTTGCCCAGCCCAGGCTTCATATGTCAGAAAACAAGCATGTTATAATCTTGATGCAAAGGTTTCTGTAACACTATTGCGTGACACAGAGGCACAGCCAGTAAGAGGAAAGAGTTCTGTCGGATCCCCCATTCTGACCTACCCCATGGAGCCTTATGCTGTCATGGTGTGTTAAGGGCTAAATGTCAACCCAGACTATGAATTTTGTCCCCTTTGTCAGCTAGAGACACCCTTTGGATTTTTTTCAGGCCCACATTTAGTATTTAATGGTTTAATGGAGCTTTCCTGGTGTTCAGTATGAGATGGTCACAATGGGATTTCTGGCTCTCACAATTACTCTCTACTGGCTCTCCTTCATCTCTTCAAGTAGCGAGGTGGGGCTCCTCTCCCTGTGGGAACTGCCTCTCAGGGCACCAGTATCCCAATCCCAATCCAGGCGTGGTGGGTAAATAGTGAACCTCACAGGCTTTTCCACGCTGCCTCCATCTCCACAAACCCAGCCAAACAAAAAGAGCAGAAGGGGACAAGAATTTCTTAAGTGTTATAGCCGAGTCTCTGAAACAAAAATGAGAAAAGTGCCCAGAGCAGGTGAGGTATACTCTCCAAGAAAACTTCTATGGGAAAGTGTGTGCTGAAAAAAAAAAAAAAAAGAATGTTTGCATATATTTAGACAAAATGACATTTATTCCTGGGTTGTTTATAATGCCACAAAAACAGAAGCAAAGTAAATTTCCAATAATGAGAGGTTCTTTAAATAAATGTTGGTACATACGTGCAGGGAAATACTGTGCTACCGTTACAAAAAGAACACTTAGAGTCTTGGAAAAGTTCCGTGACTTATTAGGAAATGCAAAAGGCAGGGTACAAACCAGACCAACTTAAGAGAATGTCGTATTCTACTACATATGTTATTGCCATCACGTATTACTTATTGAAGGCTGCAGATAGAGTGCTAGATATTAAATATGAGAGCCCACTTTTAATGTCTCCATATACATAATAATAGAAAATTATACATTTAATATATATTAATATCCAATATAGATTCATATTTGTAGAAAAATATTTGGAAGGATATACCTGAAAATGCTAACTTTGGTTATCTACAGAGGGGGCATTTGATATCATTTATATTTTCTTCTCTTTGCTTATCTGCATTTGTTTCTGCAGTGAATAAAAACTGTTTTTAATAGGAATAAAAAGTGTGTTTAAAAAGCATTTCAGTGGTCCAGCAAAATAAGCCAAGGGTTAAATGTGTAAAGTCTACCACGTGTAAATAGAAAATCACCAGTAGAAGAAAGACTGAGTTAGCGGGTGTCATCACAGTACTTCTTTAGGGAGCAATTTGCACTGCTGGTTCCCTTCTTCGCTTTCTTCTGGGCCCCCCATTAATTGGGAGTCACCCCAGGGCTGGAGAGCTACAGGGAGAAGCTAGCATCAGGTTCCAGACTTTAAGTCTTTCCACATTGGCAACTGGAAATGGGCTCAGGCCAGAGGTGACCCAAATGACCCTTTGCCCTTGGAATTGAAATACTTACGAGTGAAGGTCATGGGCCTCAGCGCATGTAGAATCAATTATTGCTCTTTTTCTTTCCCTCCTTGCTGCTGGTCATCAGCCTTTGGTATCTTCACTCACTCCAACCCAGGACCTGTACTTCATTGCCGTAAGGTAGACAGAATGCCCTCAGGGAAGCAATACCAAAGAAAGCATGAGAATAATGTTGGTAAAGAGTTGTCCTAAACCAGGTGTCTGAAAAGTTTTATTAGAACACAGTAATACTCATTGGTTTACATACTGTCTATGGCTGCTTTTGAGCTACAAAGCAGAGTTGAATAGATGACCTATGGCCTACAAAGCCAAAATTACTTTCTACCAGTCCCTTTACAGAGAAAGTTGTACTTAATATTTCATTATATATTTGGAGGTTTTCGTCTGACTTTGTCTGAGATGTAGTATCCATGAGGGCACGGAACTTGGTTTCTCCAATGGTTCTCACTCTAGCATCAAGAACAGTGCCTTATACATAGCAGGTAATCTATAAATCAATATTGAATGAATGGAACTTAGCATAAAAATCACAAATGAATGACTTAATCTGAAGGAAAACAGACGCCAAGGAAAAGGGGATAATCCTATGCAGTTGTATCACACTATTAAAGAATGTAATACAAACATATTTTTGAAGGAGATGATAAAAAGAGGCTGCAAAGTTAAAGAAACTGAGGACAAAAACACTATTATAGAACTCACAGATAAGTTAAAATAGCAAAGCCTAAAATATTACTAGCTGAAATAAAATTCTGATATAAAGAATATGTTTCAGTTAATCATGGTGAGTGCAGAAGAATAAAAGACAAGTAAGAGAATGTAATTAGTGCATGGACAGTCTGAAAGTGGTTCAACGTAAAGATGTTCCTCAAGTAGAGAACCCAGAAATGGAATTTTTTTTCAAAGGTAGAGTAACTAGAAGCATTCTCTAAAATGAGGCAGTAGGGATATTGCAAATAAAAAATAAATTCATTCCAGACTGGTAGAAAAATACTAACCCTAAGCTATCTTCTGGTTAAAATTTTTAACCTTGAAAACAAAGAAAATTGATTTAACTTTTTCTCACATCTGTAATACAAGTCACCACCAAAGGAGATGGAGTGGAATCTGACAGCCTTTTGACCTTGCCAAATAACACCCATTAAAAGAGACATGGGATAATGTCTACTACATACTGGGGAAAACCAGTATGATTCCAGGATGGGAAAAATACAGAGAAAAAATTTATCTGGTTTGCAAACATGTCCAGAAAAATAAAAGGACACACACACACACCCTCAAAAATTTTCTTTAGAATTGCAATTAGGTTTTTTTCATGTTGTGTTTCACTTTGGCATATCTGCTGAATTTCTTTGAGGCATCATTGCATTGGAAGTCTAGTGGATTCTCATTTGGTTGTCTCTGAAGTTGGCTTCTCCAAGTCTAGCCCTAAATCAGGCCATTTAATCAGGTAGGCTGCCTTTCCAATTCCCCGATGTCCTGCTATTAATATTGTCTGATTAGTGTGTTCCACAAGCCTTTCTAACATGCATAATTATTATCAGCAGATGATAGGAGCATTTTAGACTTGCAGTATCTTATTTGTGGAGTTGGTGATTGTTCCTTTGGATTAGCTGCTGGACTCTGAGAGGAGCAGGGTTAATATTTCATGCAATCTCCTTTAAGCTTCAGCTATATGTCCTCATGCCTTGAGCCTGCTCTATTGAGAAATGACTTCCACTGCCTGCCAAGTTTCTAACCACAAGGAATAATGCCATTGTTGAGAAGATCCAAAAACCACATGAATGAAAAGATCTGGCTGCCTTTACTATGTTTTATAAGAACTTGAGTGATGTAGCAACAAAAGAATTACTCAGTATTGATACCTTAGAGAGTTCAGTAGCAATCTCCATTGGTCTCCTCATTACCTTTGTCTTAAAATTTTTTTCCCAGTGTAAGACACAATGTAACATTGAATATGAGCTCTTTCTTTTCTTCCTCATAACTATAACATAGTATATATCACTTTCAGATCACTAATATGTGATAAACTATAAATACATTGTATACTGCTGACTCCAAGTAGAAGAAAATACCCAGTAGGTTTATTATGACAGATATATGCATCTTTTTGATGGATAACAAGAACGTGATTACTGTCTGGTACTCAGTTCTCTGAAAACTTCTTGAAGGGAAAAACTAATTAATACCTTTGACTGGTTCATTGGGGTTACAGCTTCCTGCCTAGAATTTGTGCAGAATGAATTGACTCTAAGGCAGGCAAAAAAAATATGTAAGATAAAATGACTAGCATCTTAATTTGCAAAGATTATGAATGGTATGTACAGACAGGGAGGTTAAGACTACAAGAGAAGTTGTATTAGAATCAACTGAGAAGTGTGGTTGTCCCCACTTAGTGGTAGGAGAAAACAGCAGAGAGATGAAAATTCTTTGAAGCTGCCCTCTGAGTAAGCAGTCACCACTTTCTTCCTCCAGCAGTATGAAGACCATGCCCAATGCAAGACTTAGTATTTTGATTGCCTGGGACTGTAATTACAACATAACTATGAAGTTATGTAACAGGAGATTTCCAGTGACAGCAACGCACACCTTATTTTAAGATGTGTATTTTTACCTGGATTCAGTGTGAGAAAATTGTTCCATGGGTTTAAATGATCATTTATCAAAGGAATGGGAAAGAATAAAAAAACACCCAAGAGTATTTCCCCTTGGACATAAAAATTGAAAAGACACATCTCTCTTTCCACCATATGCTTAGAAGATGAACTTACAAAGTAGAATGAATCAGAAAATCTTCAGTGATTGCTCTCCCAGCTTTTATCAGGCACATTGGTATCCTACAAACAGAAATGCTGTCATTGGGTGACAACCACAGGGTGAATAAAGTCATGAAAATTTAATTCCTTCTAACAGTTTTGGGAATTATTCTCCTCTATGAGTGGTGGGCCCTAAAGAAAATGCTACCGAACTTTTGGATTTTGATAAAGATTTCATGTACCCAGTAAGAATGACAAATAGGATGCCACCTAGAGCTCAAAGCCACAGAGAATGGCCTTGCTCTTGAACTCTGGAGCCACAGCACTGCCCTTGAGAATGATTCATCATCTTAGGCAGGGTTGGTATCAAGTAAATCTGGGATGACTTTCAGTTCATTCTGAAAATTAAATATTTTCATTAGATGGAAAACAAGGACATCAACATGCAGTTTGTTAGCCCTGAGATTTAGCATGATTAAAATGCTGCATTTGTACTCGCAGTGCTTCTAAGTCACCTTTACAAGTGTGTGTCAAGCCCTTAGCAAGTTCTTCACAAGGAGAGAAAAAAAAAAAAAGCATGAGACATGGTCACTTAAGGATCAAGCTTATGTTTAAAGAAAACAATTCAGGACACCCAAAAATGCATATATGTAATGTCACCAGTTTCTCAGTTTCTACAAAATCTTTCCTGTAGGAAACTCAGTATTTTGTACATATTTGACCTATTCTAATCATCAGAAGTTCCTCCCAAACCTTGGAAGATGGAAAGGACTGACTTCTCATTTTCTGAGTAGCCTTGGATTTAGCTCATACGATGGAATGTTTGTGCTAGCCGCAAAACGTGCTTTCTCCCCATGGAAACAAAAATGTCCCTCATTCCTGGAAAATTCAGCTTAAGTGGTTCCTGTGAGACTAGTGTTTTCTACTTTTGAAAAAAAATAAATAACCACAACAGAAACATGACAAGATGGTTTCATATTTAAGAACCAAAGAAATAAGGAAGGGGTATAATTTCCTTATATTTTATGAATTTCAGTATTATGCAAACCTATATACCATGCAAGTAATAATACTGTAAGAAATACAGCCATTAAAAAACAATGACCACTCCAGTGCCTAATCAGCTTCCCACATTAGACAATACAACCAACCAACAGAGAGAGTCTGTATTCTACAGTCTGCCATGTTAGGGGGAAAAAAGAGCATAAAATATGGGGCATAAAGTATCATCTCATAAGTCCCCAATACTATCCTTCTCTGTCCCTCTCCATCACTCTCTATTGCTACTGACTTTAGGGTGGAATAAAAGATGCTACCTGTAGGTTGAGTTCTCCAAAAGTCTCACTATATTGCTGAGCTAATGGGAAGTTTAATTTATTAACATATTTTACTTATTTTCTCCTCTTTGTTCTCTCTCTCTCTCTCTCTCTCTCTCTCTCTTTTGCTTACTGATTTTATAAAGAAAATAAATAAATCTCAAAAAACCCCAAATATTAGGAATGGAAAATGGAAAAGTACATACAGATTAAAATTTTTGATAATTTTAATTTTATGTCAATGAATTTGAAACTAAAAATAAAACAAAACTTAAACCTTTCAAGAGAAAATGTAAAGTGCATCATCTCCAGGGGGAACAGAAATAAACAATTTAAAAATTGAATATAAAATGAAATTTCCCACCAAGGAAGACACTAAATTCATAAAGATTTACAAATTTTTACCAAACTTTAAGAAACTGAAAAATCCGTAACAATCTATTTCAGAAAACTTTTTTAAAAAGAAGAATGTTGCCCAATTTATATTACAAGGCTAGTATAATCCCCAAATCTGGTAAAATGAAAACAAGAAAAGAAAATTAGAAACCACACTCACTTGTGAGCCTAGATGCAAGTCTCCTAAATAAGCAAGCAAATAAACAAAAAACTAGCAAATTGAATTTAGCAGTGTATAAAAATATAAAAATTCATGTTAATGAAGAAGAGTTAATTTCAGGAGTACAAAATGTTTCACACTCAGAAAATCAAATTATGCAAGCTACCATATGAATAAATGAAAGGAGTAAAGTCATATGATCATTTCAACTGATAGAGAAAAATCCAATTAAATAAATTTATGTTCAATATAAAAAATCTTAGAAACCTGGCCATAAGAAAGTTTTTTAACTCAGTAAAGGCTATCTATCAAAAATATGCAGCAAACATCATACTTAATATTGTTTGCATTCACATCACTATGTTTGGGGAATGTAGAGAACATTTTAAAAATGATGGTAATTATTTTGAAAAATATACATATATACTACATACACATACTGGCTGGTAATTATTATGAGTATATATACACACACACATATATATGTACATATATACATATGCATACACTGGCCAGGATTTTTCAGGGAGTAGGTAGGAAAGAGTGATGGAGTGATTTATCACTGTCAGATTATCATAACAGATTAAGAAGCAACAATAATTAAGGCAATTTGATGTTGCTGAAGAAATGGATGGAATCCAAAAATATACCTAAGTATGAAATAAAGATAGTATATCAAGTCAGTAAAGAACAGAAAGATTATTAATAAATAGTGTGGAATATCTGGGTAATCATTCACGGAGAAATGAAGTGACATCAATAAACCCAGTAAATTCCAAATTGACCAAAACCTTTAAAGAAACAAATAAGCCTCAAAGTTATAGAATACAGTCTAGGTGCTCTTAGTATCCTGAAATGGGAACACTTTCTAAGAAGATAAAAACTAGAAACCATCAAGGAAAAGAGTGATACATTTGGCTACGGAAACCAAAAAGGAAAGCTGAACAACCCAATGCAAAAATAAACAAGGTAGAAATGTCAATATGATGTTAAAAGTCAACTATCACATGGCAAAAATGAAGAAATTTGGGAATACCATTTCCTCGCAGGGGAATATACCACCCATTCTTTCTAGGAATATAAATCTGTGCAACTATCTGGAAGGCAATTTGGTAATAACTATAAAAAATTAAATATATATTACTTTGTACAACACTCCACATATTTGTGATATGCCTCTGAAGTACACCAAAATATCTACACAGAGACACTCATTGAAGCATTATTTTCAAATGGGGGGGGGGAAATATGAAATATCTGGCAAATGGGGACTCGTTAAAAGCTGTGTGGTAGGTATAACCTTTGATGGAATACTATATGGCCTTGAAAAAGAGGGGACAGATCTGAATGGACTAATACAGAGACATTCCTAAGATATAACATCAAGTGAAAACTACACAGTGCAGAGGAATGTGGGTTAGTAGGAGTCCTTTGAGTAAAAAAAACCCAAAATCAATGGATTATATATATTATGTATACCTTATGAATAAATTTTGACTATATACACATGGAAAATGTTTCTGAACGGATACATGGAAATGGCCTGTTGGGAGACTGAGGACTTATTTTGTTTAGTCTTCCTAGTTTTAAGTTGAATTTTCTAACCATGTGGATAAAATACTTTCAATTTTCATACCCAATAGGACTTACTCAGATAGTAGTTTTATAGACCATTTATATTCTTCCTATTTTCAGTGTTTTTTAATTCATCCATAACCCTTATAGTCATTGCTCTCTGCACTACCTCCTTGTAGCGCATGAACTTTAAGAATATGACCAAAGGAGAGTTAGGACACCCTGGACTGTTGGACTGATACAGAACAGGAACAGGATTGTGTTCTGTCAAAGGGGATTTTTTCCCCTGGGGGTAAAAAGAGTAACAAATATTTCCTGAATATTTTGGCAATATACCAATAATACTGATACTGTTGATATTTCTAACAGACACATTTCTTCTTACTTTCCCCAAACTGACTGTTGGAAATGGCATTGAGCTTACTGAGGGCAGTGACTATTCCATTTTTCTTTTGTGTCCTTCCTCAGACTTCAGTACAGTGCTTAGCACAAATCAGATGCTCAGTAACTATTGATGAAAGAAATTAAATGAGAAACTGAAAGACTTTCTCTTCCTTTCTTCTATTGGCAACATGTTTTCACTGGAAGATAAATGTCATATTCATCGATATAACAAATGTATATCGTGCATCTTTTTAAACATAGCTATTGTTTAGAGTTACAGATCTCAGACTTCTTCACTTCACAGACCAGTAACATTTTACACAAACAATTGTGAGAGACAAATATAGGATACCGGTATTTCATTTTGCAATGTAAAGTCATTTAAAAACATCTACTACAATCTACTATCACAACTGTGCCATTAATGAAAAGGCATTTAACTTAGAAAGGGAAGGAGAAAGAGGGGGGAAGGGAGGAGAGAAGGAAGGAAGAAAGAATTGGAGCCTATAATCTCAGAATAAACCCAGTTCTTTATAGTTAGTGCTCCTTTCATCTCATTTCCACCTCTAATTGGTGAAAACTCTGTCAAGGTTGAATGTTATCCCATGCCCTGTGTGACCTTGGTTGATTACCTGGCCTTCCTGAGGTTCAAGTTGCTTGTCTGTAAAACAGGGCAATAAGAGCCCCTGGCTCTAGGGTTATTATGGGGACTAAATGAGGTAATGCACATACACTACCTACCAGAGCCAGACATACAGTAAGCATTCAGTAGATGTCAGCAATTAGTGTCACTGTGGTTGATGGTATTGTCTTGGAACAGAGACTAAGAGGAAATAGAAGACCTTGTGTCTGCCAAGAACTCAGCATCTAACTGGGAAAAGAAGCAGGTGGTAAGAAAGTGCCCAATAGGCAATATGGATGATGAGAGGCATCCAGGTGTTGTCAGAGGAGGGAGGCAGTGCAGTGGAATAGGGGAAGGTGTGGGGTGCGTGGACCAGAAGACACCAGGTCTGAGTCAGCCACGATGGAATGCTAACCTTTATCTGGCACTCACCATGCCCCAGGTCTGTATCAGGTGCTTTTCAATCATCTCATTTCATCCTCATTCAAAAGCTATGTGGCTGTTCCTATTGTCATTTTTTTCCAGATGATGAAACTGAGGAGCAAAGTCACAAAGGTGGTCAGTGTGAGAGGTGGGATTCTGATCCAGTTTTTTCTCACTTGAAAGCTGGGCTGCAGTGTGGACTCAGGCATCTGCTCTGTGCTCTTGACATTGCCATGCTGCCCCTACGGAGCAGTGTAGACTTTAGCCGGGAGTCCAGGAAAGGCCTCAGAGGAGAAAGTGAGCAGGGCTATGACCTACTCATGGGGGTGGCCTGGGAAGACAGCATGTCAGATAAAATAAAACAGAGGACTAAACGCAAAAAGACTGCTTTAGAGGGAAACAAAGAGGACCCATTTTGTTGAAGTGGCTGGTGCCTAAAATGAGCACTTATGTGCCCAGAATCTTCCCTCATGGCTTAGAGCCTAGACTTGGTCATTAGTGGACAATGTGTAACTTCACGGCTCAACCCTGAGGCACATTCCAGCGTATTCCAAGCTCTAAAAAAATGCCCGTGCCTTGGCCACACCCAGAAAAATTAAATCTCCGCCTCTGGACTGAAGCCCAGTGGGAAAGATCAGGTTTCAGGAAACTTCTTGAAAAAAGAACACAAAATCATCACCACCATCAACAGCAATATCCAGTGCTTAGTATTTCTGTAAAATGAGTGCAGAAATCATGCAGATTACTGAGATTCAGGTCCCTTGCTTCCAAGATGTCTTTGAGTGTCCCGATTGCCACCTGGATTCTTCCCTTCCCTTCCGGAACACTATAATTCTCAGTAAGTTCCAGCACTCACAGGTACTGCAAATGAGAGGCCTGCACTAGCTTCATGCAAAATCTGTGCCTGGTCCTAAGCATCTCTTTAAAAAATTCCCTCCCTGATTTTATAGAGCAGCCTGATAAAGGACCTCTACTCTCTGTATAGCATTAATGCCCTCCACAGGACAGAAAAACCTCTTACTAAGTGGCCAATCCACCCTCTGTGGCTTTAACATCTCCCAGAACATATGCACACATCCTAGTCATGTCCCCTGGGAATGTGAGCCACCATCTTGCCTCTGTCAATCATCAGATATTTATTGTATCCGCCGCGTGCTTGACCCTGAGCTGGATGCTGTGGGGTGGGAGGGGGATGAAAAGACCCAGTCCCTGCCCTGAGGTGAGCTCAACATGTAGGGAAAGTTAACTTAGAGTGGTGTTGTTGTCAGTGACCACATTGCTGGGTCATTGCTATGTTTGGCCTTTCCTGGGATGCACTTTTTTTAGGCACTTGGGAGGGATTTGACAAATCTCTACTAAAATGAGGTACATGGGAACTTGCTTCAACAAGAATTTTGGACAGAGTGGATTTGAGGTGATTTTTTAAAATAAATTATAGCATGAAAAGAATCTTAGAATCATTAGTTATTAGGAAAATGTAGTTTAAAATCACACTAAGATACTTGTAGATACCTATTAGAATGACTAATATAAAGTGCTAACCAAGATGTGGAGAACTGGCATACATTACAGATGGGAATGCAAAATGGTATATATCCACTCTGCAAAATATTTGGGCAATTTCTTGTAAAGTTAAATGTATAAGCAAGAACCAAGGAATTCCATTCCTATGTACCCAAGAGTAAATAAAATGTATACCCACACAAAGACTTATACACAAATGTTCATGGCAGCGTTGTTCACAGAGCCAAAAAGCGGAAACAACCAAAATATGCAAATGCTGGAGAATAAACTGTGATTCACCCAATACCACTCAACAATAAAAAGAAACAAGCTACTGACACACACGACAACATGGGAGAATCTCAAAAGCATTATGCTAAGTAAGAGAAGACAATAACAAGAAACTGCTTAATTATCTCATTTATATGACTTTCTGGAATAAAAAACAAAAATAGGGACATAAGATCAGTGATGACATGGTCTGGGGGCTGGAAAGGAGGAGTGACAGAAAAAGGAGCAAGAAGGAATTTTTAGGAGCAGCGGAATTTTCTAGATCTTGATTGTGGTAATGGTTACATGACTGTTCACATTCGTCAAAACTCCTAGAACTGTGCACTTTAAAAGGGTGAATTTCCCTGAAGGTAAATTATCCCTTAATTACCCTGACTTTTCAAAAACTAAAATGAGTGATAAATATCGATTGGGATAAACAGTGCATTCTTAGAAAAAGGACAGTTGCCAGGTTAGATGATGAGACTAAAAGGAAACAATAACTAAAGAGCCTTTTACCCCATAAGTGGCTTCGGTTCCAGTCTTTATTCCTGTATATTACATCTACCATGGTTGCTGAACAGTTTCTAGCATCAGGCACTGCAAAGCAATGCTTCTGCCTATTCATGGAACATTCCCCGGGCCCACCCTGTTAGCAGTCGCCCCACTAGAAATAGTAGCCTGAGTTCCCTGCTGCTGTCTGTTCTCATTCATAGGAAACATGTCTTCGGGACTGGCACTCCTGCCCGCACTCCTGGCCTCCCCTGGGTCTCCATGGTTATCCCTAACCAAGAGGAGAATGTAATGTTTCAGGTTCCACCAACCCCTCATTTTAAAACAAAAGCCTAATGAAAGGGCAGGTGTGCCCGGAGCCCTCTGTGATTAGCTGTAATTCTTGGCAGAGTGTGACATGCTTATTCTTCTGAATTAGCACAGGGCACAAGGCATTTACCACGGTGCTAATTGCTATTGGATGAAAACAAGCAGCCCCAGTATGTGGGCATGAGGCAAGACAAAACAGATGCCAGAGCCATTCAGAGCCATACCCTGCATCGGGCACAGCGCCGGTGACTGAGAACACGTTTGTCTAAATGTCAGTCTCCTGTGGGAGGGTGTGGGGAAGCGAGGCTGGAATCCAACATGATTCTGGTTGGGTAACTGGGCAACCACACACCCTCCATTCTCCCCTCTGATACAGTCAGCAGTTGTGTTCTTTGAACTCATGTAGAGTTAGGGAAATAATGTGCACATTCTAACGCATCTTCCCCCCAAATTCACCAGTATATGGAATTTCCTCCAGAAGGGACTGATCATTCTCAAGCAAAGCCAGCTGAGAGCCAAGTTTAACTCATCTACCAAACTTCTTCAAAAACTCAAGTGTAGGAAAAATGACAGATTTTGGTGTCATTTATTGTGGAAAAAATTTGTACACATCCCATTTCTTCATGTTTTTTTGTTGTCTTCCCCCAAATCACCATTGATATACGGAGATAGAAATATCTAGTAAACCAAATCTTCTGAAATCTTCCAAGTGTAGTAATGGAGGCCAATAATAGAGCTAATATCACTGTCCATTTTTATCAACAGATATACCCAGAAGGTGGTGATAAGGAAACTTCATGAATTGAAAAAATAAATACCCTTCCTTGTGGTTCTTAAACACTTCTCCCAGAAAAGTTAAAAATAAAACTCTGGAAAAAATAAAATGAGGGAAAAATTCACTTAATGAAGCTTAGCTTGTCATCTTAAAGGTGAATGGAAGGAGCAGTGCTGAGTCTTTCAGATTCTACTGGAGTCAACTGGGTCTGCTCCCAAGAGTCTAGTCCAGCTGCCCCTTAAGGCTACCACAGGCTGGACCAAGCCTGCTGATGGAGGCCTTTGTCAGGCAGAAAGGATGCCGAACCAAAGGTTTTGTGACAGGTGGTCATGGCTCAAAGAAGGAAATGTGTCTGTATGATCCTTTGTATGAGGAAGCTCCATATTTTAGTGAATGTCCCATTTTCAGGGAGGGGAGTCTACGTTATTAAAACAAAAGCCATAGGCCCAGGGGCACCTGGGTGGCTCAGTTGGTTAAGCGTCCGACTTCAGCTCAGGTCATGATCTCATGGTTTGTGGGTTCGAGCCCTGCGTCGGGCTCTGTGTTGACAGCTCAGAGCCTGGAGCCTGCTTTGGATTCTGTGTCTCCCTCTCTCTCTGCAGCACCTCCCCCTCTCATACTCTGTCTCTCTCTCTCTCTCTCTCTCAAAAATAAACATTTTAAAAATTAAAAAACAAAACAGAACAAAAGAACCAAAGGCCAACTTATATCTAATTCTCAAAGCAGGGTTAAAACATAATCTAACTGCAGTTTCTACCTCCCCTAGAAATCTAGTCTTAACCAGTCAGTCGGGAATTTTTCAGTCAGCACCAATGAGTTTGTGACTTGGGCTTTTTCCATCCATACCCCCATCCCTCGACCCCAGCAAAAAATGAGATAATCTGCATGACAAGACCCTTTGCTTTTCCCCTTAAGGGAAAGCCACCTTGCCCACAACAGTCCTTCCCTTTTGCCAAAAACTTTCTTGCCCCACCTTCCTTCTACACAAACCTTCCATTTAGGACTCTCCTAGGCTCCTCCTCAGAGCACCCTCTAGATAGGGGTTGCTAGGTGGGATGCTGCCCATTCTTGAATCGTTTAATAACGTCAATTAGATCTTTAAAGTGTACTTGTTTGAATTTTCATTATTTAACAAGATAAATACAGATCTGAGCCTGATTAGTAATTGGCAAGGACTACTTTGTATGCCCAAACTCTACTTCTCCCAAACCTTGGCACTAAAACCTAGCTGCCCACCACAGTTTGTGGTGATCACATTGAAATCATGTGTGTCCTGATGAAACAAGATGACCCCCCAAAAAAACCCTGGACCAAGGAGGACATTCCCCACCTATAGGCACAAGCGAATAGTGTCACACAAGAAATGGGTATACTGTAAAGAAACCTAAGGGAGAGATGGTTAATTAAAGTTTTTGCTTGATGCAATTGAAAATAGATCAGAACCCCTTTCTTCTTGCTTCTCTTCTATTGCCAATCAAGTTCCTGTGCTATAGATATTTTTTCCTCTTCAACTTCACCATGCTCCCACAAAAATACAGTCAAGCTGCAAATATGTTTTTGCTTTTTCATCACCAAGCACTCAACTGCAGGGGTATTCTGGAAGTATACTGGTATTGGACTCAGGATACCTGAGTTCAGATCTCTTTTCTGTTTCTCAATAATAACCAAGTAATTAATCCTGGCCAAACCCCTTAAGCACTTGGAGTCTGTCTTGGCATCTGTAAAATGGGGACACGTTAACAGATATCCCTCCTTCACAAAAGCCTTGTGAAAATTCTAGGCAATAATGCCTCTTGCGGTAGCTAGCACCTCATAGTTTTTCATATATTTCTTGGATCTCAAAGGGGAAAGTGAAGATATTATCTCATATTTAAGTTTGCTACAGAAAGGGAAGTATATAGTCATCCTTTAAAGTGGGTAGTAGTTACATCCCTCTCCAAACAAACAAACAGAAGCAGGATTTGTGATGATAGGGTTACAAAAACGCTGGCATTCAGAAAGGAATCCAGATTGAACTGCCTACTGCGTGCAGGTTGGCAACAGGGAAACAAGCTTAGCTGTGAGTGTTGTTTTACTTGTAGCCCCTAAAGGTTATATTTGCATTTGTAATCACTGCCCTGTCATGTTTTGATAAATTGAAGAGCAGCTAGATCTTTCTCTTGAAAAACTTCAGTCCCCTTGCTGTAAAGAGTAAGCAGTTTGTTTTCCATACTGACTGCTCTGATTGCCATGTTTCCTCCGTTCTCTGTTAGCACTTGGGAATGTGGTCAGGTTTGGGAAATTCCTGCTGAAAGATGAAGGAGCTCATGTGATGCCCACGCCCAGAGGCTGTTTACATTTATATCACTGTCCTTGGGATATCTTGTTTTTCCCCTTCAGGGGCATTTGCGCTTTGGCCGGCAGACCTCAACTCCTTTGAAGACTAAAACCTGAACTACCTTCTGATGCCTCCTGTCATATCACTGCAACCATTTCTATTACACATGCCCAGAAATTTTAATTAAAGTGGGAGTTCTCCATTTGGCACAGAAAACCAACCAGGGAAATTCCAGAAGGGCTGATAAGGTCACGAACCAGAGTTTCCAGGGTGACAACACAGAGATTTCCTCATCCCTCCTCTAATCACCTCTCAAAAGTACCAAATACCCCACAGGCTGATAAGAGTGGTCAAAACTACCTCAGTGTATTCCAACAGTCCACAAATGGCAAGTGAGAATCTTGCCATTCACAGAAAACCATCGTGCAGTTCAAAGATGGTAGAATTATGAGCGCTGTGTCTAGGACCAAGCAAGGAGCGAGGGAATGAGCCCTGGTGAGAAGGGAATAGCAGCCAATCTGACCCTAGCTCACTCTTTCTCATCAGTCTCTCTGCCCCTCATGATTTCCAGGCCCCCAACTGATTTCACTCTTGACTCCTAAGCCAGGTTCTTCTTTGCCACTTGGCCTCCTAGTAATCGAGGAGTTGGAACTTTGTAAGATTGTGATTAGAAGAATCTTGGGACTTTAATCAGAAGTCTAGTGTTTTTTCAACTATGAAAGCAGTTAGGATGAAAGTCTTAAAGGAGAAAAATGAAAAAAATGCCTAAAGTTGGAGAGACAGAGAATGGGTGAAGGATATAGGCATGAAATTTAATGGGAACCAGGAAACCCTTAGTTGATTTCTGGAAATGGAAATAGGCACCTTGAGGGGCTGGGGAGGTGGGGGAGGGTGTACTGTTAGTGAAAGCCAAGTAAAAGGGAGAAAAGGAGGGTGAAAAATGAAAGTTTGGAATCCTATGACTCCAGAAAATCACTCTCTGGCTTTCATTTTTATAGGATGTTCTCCTCTGTTTGCCAAGCACCTCCCAGCCAGTACTAGCTAAGCCCCCTCCCTTTTATTCATACAGGAATAACTTACCAACATATTTGCATAGCAGTCTAGAGACTGCAAAGGAAGAAGTAGGGTAAGGAGGCTCTACAGACAGCACTTCCCTGGGTCCTGTGCCAATCTCTCTTGCTGTTGCTGGAGAATTATGGTCTATGACCCTGGGAGACATGGATCTTCCCCCCACCCCCGGGCCCTTGGTAGGATCCCACCCAGAGGCCAGGGGTGTTCCTGAGAATAAAGGGACATGGACCAGGCAACACATGGGTGGGAGAGATAGTTAATCTTGGTGCATAGTTGGTCATCCAGACATCCTAGAGATGAATTATACATGTGGTGTTATTGAAGAGAGGCCTGGGTTCATTATCAGTTTTTGCTGTATAAAACACCACTCCAAAAGTTAGTGGCTTAAAACATCAAATATTTATTATTTAGCTCACAGTTCCATGGGATGGTTAGGATGGCTGGACAGCTAGGGCAGCTCTGTTGGTCTAGACCAACTCAATTGATTTTTGTGGTCTGCTGGTGGCTTGGCTGGAGTTGGATGATCTGGGGAGGGGGCATCTCACTCATGTGCCTGGCAGTTGGCCAGCTGGTTGGTGGTCTAGGACAGCCTCCACTGGGACTTCTTGTCTGCACTCCATGTGGTCTCTCATCTTCCCACAGGCTAGCCCAAGCCTTGTCACCGAGTAGCAGTGTCCAAGAGAGTCAGATCAGAAACTGCAGGACCGCTTGAGGCTGAGGCTCAGATCTCACACTACATTCAAGGAGTGGGGAAATAGGCCTGTCCCCTTGATGGGAGGGGCTATGAGGAATCTGTGGTTATTTACAGTCTAACACAGCTGACAATCCCACCACTGATGTTCTAGGGTTGAATCTGCTCTGGTTAATTATGCTACATTGGACCACCACTTTTTCTCCTTGAGCCCCATTTTTATGTATTTCATAACCTATAAAATAAGAGACATGAATTAGATACTCTGAGGACTCTTCTCTTTCTAAAGTTTCATGATGGTAAGAATTATAACTTGAGCCATAAGTGCCAGGGAAGATGTAGAGAAACTGGAAAAGCTGTGTGCTGTTGGTGGGAATGTAAAATGTTGCAGCCCTTATGGAAAAACAGCAGACTGGTTTCTCCAAAAAATTAAAAATAGGTGCCATTTGACCTAGCAGTCCTTCTGGATATTTACTCCAAAGAATTGAAATCAGGATCCTGAAAATATATCAGCACCCCTGTGTTCATTGCAGCACTATTCACAATTGGCAAGATATGGAAACAAACTAAATGTCCTTTTATGGATGAGTGAAAAAAATGTGGTTCATACACACAATGGAACATCATTTAGCCTTAAAAATGAAATTCTGCAACATGCAGCAGCATGGATGAATCTAGAAGACATTATGCTAAGTGAAATAAGCCAGTCACAGAAGCACACATACTGCATGATGCCACTTATATGAGGTATTTAAGATAATCACACTCATAAGAGCAGAAAATACAAAGGGAGTTGCCACAAGGACTTGCATGTCAGCGGATGTAAAGTTTCACTCATACAAGATGGATAAATTCTAGGGGCTCAGTCGGTTAAGCATCCAAATTCAACTCGGGTCATGATCTCACAGCTTGTGAGTTTGGGCTTCTGCGTCAGGCTCTATGCTGACAGTTCAGAGCCCGGAGCCTGCTTCAGGTTCTTTGTCTCCCTCTCTCTCTGCCCTTCCCCCACTTGTGCTCTTTCTCTCTCTGTCTCTGTCTCTGTCTCTCTCAAAAACAAATAAAAATTTTTAAAAAAGATGAATAAGTTTTAGAGATCTGCCATACCACTTTGTGACTCTAGCTAACAGTACTGTATTGTACATGTAAAATTTTGCCAAGAGAGTAGATCTCATATTAAGTGGTATTACCATAATAAAATAAAGATAAAAACAAATTATAGCTTACATTTTTTGAGTGATTACCATGAGTCAGCGCAGTTTTAAATGCTTTACATGTAATAACTCATGTAATCCTCACAGCTACCCTAGAAGTCCCATTTTACAGGATAGGAAACAGGGCACAAATTGGTTAAATAAGTTGCCCCAGGTCACAGGGCTAGTGTGGCAAAGCCAGACTATGGACACAGCTCCCTGACTCCCTGACTGGTGGGCTGTGTGGCCTGCCTGGGGCATCACTAAAGTAGTGAGTAACAACAATGCATTAAAGATTATCTACCTTAGGACTGCTCCTTAAGGTATTCCTGTGCTTTTAAAAGTTCTTTTCCTGAAACTCAAGTGGTGAAATATAATTCTCCTCCCGCCTTCCTTCTCTTATAACTTTATCCATCCATTCTTTTATTCAACAAATGTTTCTTAAAATCCCATAAATGTGAGAATATGTGATGACTAGCTGTCCTAGTAGCTTGGCACTTTGTTTTCACTCTTGCTTCACCTGCCTTTGCTCTGGCTTCTAGGATAAAAATATTACACCCATATCACAGATGGAGAAGTTAAATCATAAAAGTATACGACTGTTTTTATTGATACTGAGAGATAATTATCCAGTTGCACTTGTGTTTTTAGCTAGACTATTGTCCCAGAAAACAGATTTCCTCTTTTGATATTTGAGACAGTAATAAATACTTTGCATTAAAGTGATGCATTGTTTTATATTTTATAGTATTTTTAATGCTTCATATGGTCCCAAATTTGAATGGTATGAGAAAGTTTATAATGAAAGTCTTTTTCCCTCTATTACCCAAATGCTCAGTTCTTTTATCCACAGTCAATGTTTTTGGATTTTGTAAGCTTTTCCAGAGCTATTTTATGTATTTATCAGCAAGCACATATACATATATAATATATGTGTGTACGTGTATATATATTCCCCTTTTGGTACATAAATAGTAACATACTGGATACATAGTTCTATAAATTGATTTTTTTAATTTAATCTATGTTGGAAATAATTTCTCAATCTTTTATGGATGCATAGTATTCAATTATATGGACTTAAATAGTTTATTTAACCCTATTGATGAACCTCTAGGTCATATCTAGCCTTTTGCTATTCTATATAATGCTGCAATTAATGATTTTATACCTGTTGCAAGAATTTCTGAAGGAGAAATCACTAGGTTCAAAGTTAAGTGCACCCATAACAAAGAACACACCTAGCACCCATATCTTGGTTTCTAAATACCATTCTCCACTCAAAGGAACCAGGACTCCTTAGAAAATGGTCAGTTCCAGGACAAGATCTGGGTGGGCATGAGATGAATGTGGGACATCTTACAGTGACAGAAAGTGGTGAAGTGCCAAAGAATAATGGGGATGTATCAAAAGAACACAGAAGTAGGCTTGAATGAGTGTTCGCTGACCAAGCATGAAATACTTTGGTCATCACAATAAGGTTAGTAACCCAAATCAACTTATTAAATCTAGGAGTCCATCCTGATAGAAATTGAATATATTCATAGTCACAAAATATCTCCCCAAAAGATAATTACAAAGGGAAAAACAGCGGGGTGCCTGGGTGGCTCAGTAAGTTGAGCGTCTGACTTTAGCTCAGGTTGTGATCTCACAGTTCATGGGTTGGAGCCCCACATTGGGCTCTTTGCTAACAGCTTGGAGGCTGAGGCCTGCCTTGGATTCTGTGTCTCCCCCCTCTTTGCCCCTCCCCAACTCACATGGGAGTAAAAATAAATAAACATTAAACAAAATTTAAAGGAAAAAACAGTAACTTGGCAGGTACCACCATAACCAAGTGATCAAAATATCATCACCAGTAATTGGGCAAACTGACTGCAATTGAGTACTTCTCTGATGCACTGAGGAAGGGTACAACATCACTTCTGTGGTATTTTTCCCAAAAATGCATACCCTCTACCTAATTATGAGAAAACATTAGATAAACCAAAAATTAGGGGTATTCTACAAAACATCTGATCAATACTTTTCAAAAATACCCTGAAAACAAAAAAGACCAAAGAATTAGTCCATCTCCAGTGAGCCTAAAGAGACATGACAACTAAGTACAACAAATGACTTTACATTGGATCCTGGAAGAGGAAGAAAATATTTTAGTATGAAGGACATTTGTTGGAGTGTAGATAAAATTTGAATAAGATATGTGGGTTATATAATAGTATTATGTTGCTGTTCATTTTCTGATTTTGACAACTTTTCAATGGTTAAATAATGGAATGTCTTTGTAGAAAATTTTCAGAAGTAAACTCTTGGCAATAAAATATATTTGTGTGTGCATTTACAAATAGATGTGTATAGATATAGATATATACAGAAAGAAAGAAGGAGGAGAGATGAGAGGGAGAAAGAGATTGAGAACTATAATGCAAATATTATAAAACATTAACATTTTGACAATCTGGGTCACAGGAATTCTATGATATTTTCACTATTTTTGTGAAATTTTTAGGTTTTTTTTAAGTTAAAAGAAAATATATATGCGTTTGAAATTTTGATACATTATGTCAAACTGTCTGCTAGAGAAACTACAAATATTCTCTCCTACCACCAGCAATGTACAAAAATGGCACTTGATACTTAAAAAAAAACCACATTCGCACACTGCACCAGAAGAACTTATTACTACTCGTACACATAGGAAAGGTATTTTCTCCATTTTACATAACTGAAGCTTCCAGCAGCGTAGACAGTAAGAGGAGTGGTTAAGAACACAAGGTTTTGAAATAATAATTATATGCTATTTCGCCCTAATCAGGCTGGCAAACATAAAGTTTGAAAATACTGAGCATTGGCAGGGATGTAAAGAAATGAAAACTCTTACAGTCTGTTGGAGGGGGTGTAATTTAGTGCAATCATTTTGTAAAACGATTTGGCAATATTTAATAAAGTTGAAGATGTGCACAGCCTGCGACCCAGCAATCCCATTTTGAGATGTGCATCCTGGAGAAACCCACACACACACACACACACACACACACTTGGGCTCCAGGCCGTGCAACTTGGAATAGCAAACAGTGGGAGACAATCTAAATGCCCACCAAGGGGCAAATGGTTGAAAACATAGTGGCCTATTCCCTCTAATACTTTTATTAAATAAAAGTATTAGAACCATAAAACATAATGTTGAGTAAAGAAAGCAAATTGCAGAAGAAGGTGTACCCTTTCTGTGCATTTTTTGGAGTGTTGTATGTGGCTTGTGAACACACATCCATGGAAAAGGAGTATAGTCTTTCCCAGGGAGGCTATGGTTCAATAGAATTGTTATTTTGGGAAAGAAAGTGAGAAGAACAGGAGTGAAAAAGTCTAAAAGGGAGATTCATCTTTGTAACGCTTTATTGCCAAAAAAAGATATAAAGCAACTATGACAAAAAATAATAGCATTTGTTAAATTCAGAGTACTAAGTACATAGGTATTTATTAGATTATTCTCTTTACTTTTTTGAATGGGTAAAATGGCTTAAAAGAAAAAAGTAGGGAACAATGAACATGAGCCTTAAGGTTCAAAGTTCTGGGTTCACATCTCTAACACTTACATGTTGTATAATATTGTGCAGTTTCCTTAACATCTGTGGACTTCAATTTCACCACGTGTAAAGTGGGGATAGTATTGCTTACTTTGAAATGCTAGTTTCAAGACTGAATGTGGTGTATATAAAGCCCTACCACAAAGCCCTAATCGGTGCTCAAAACTAGTCGCTATTACTATAACCAGTGCTTCTCAACTGGGGATAATTTTGCCTCCCCCAAAGGGGACATTTGGCAATGTCAATGTCTAGAGACATGTCTGATTGCCACAAGTAGGCGTCACTTAATGACATCCTACAAGGTACATCCTATCATGTTCAGGATAGCTCTCCCCACAGCAAGGAATTATTTGGCTCCCAGTATCAGCAGTGTTGAAGTTTAGAAACTCTGCTGTTGTCAAAATGGCCCCAAATTTGAACTGGATCTTTTGACTCCCAGTTGAGTGCTCTTGCTTCCACAACACATGACCTTTCTATTAAATGATGAGGGCACCTGGGTGGCTCAATCCATTAAGCGTTCAACTCTCAGTTTTGGCTCGGGTCATGATCTCACAGTTCCTGAGTTGGGGTCTGTGCTGACAGTGTGGAGCCTGCTTGGGATTCTCTCTCTCCATTTCTGCTCCTCCCCCCGCTCATGCTTGTGCTTTCACTCTCTCAAAATAAATAAATAAACATTTTTTTAAAAATGACTTGAGTAACTGGTAGGTAATCAATATTTACCCACCTTCTAGTCAATAGGCTTCACATTGCCCTCCTTCTAGTCAATAAGCTACTGAGCAGAACAACTGCCTGGGATATAAAAGGTCTTCATAAATATTGAATGAATGAATGAATGAATGAATGAGCCCATGAATGAGGGCACCCTCTTAAATTGTGAAAATCTAGTCACTGTTCTTGGAATAACTTCTCTGATTCCCCATTCATTTGAAATGAGGATGTACTCAGTTTTCACTTTCATATATAAAGAGAAGAACCAGAAAACAAGTGAGTATGAAGTTCTCAGAGCCCTGTAGCCCATATCAGAGGGTCCTCTAACTACTATGGACTAGTCTTCCAGTGATCCTTGTCAAGACAGCTCTGGAATTTGCTGAGACACAAAACCCTTCAGCTTAAATTGACCATGGCCTCACAAGGTAAAGTGAGAAATTAACCTAAAGATGAAGAGCATAATTATGACACTTAAATCTGATTTGATTCTAATAAAGCTTATGCAAAGTACTTGTTATTTTAATGCAGCATCAGAAACAAATACAATTTCTTGCAACTGTTTACTTTTTTGTTTTATCCCAGGCACTGAGCTGGGGGGACCCAGACACTGTGATTGTTCAGAGGACAACTTTGAGTTCCTTCTATCGTCTTTTTCACCATTGATATAGGAGAGGGTAAGTACCATTTCCTTCTGAATGTTTGCTTTGGCAACACTGAAGTTCTCACCAATTGCTTCAAAGAATATAACAATTTAAAAACTAATCCACACATTCTCATTTCTACTTATGTGCATGTATATCCAACAGGACTTGAAGGAGAGAAGGTATAGTAAATGCAAACCAAACAGTATAGTAAATGCAAAAGGCACAGTGACTAGACTTTGCTTCTAGTCCTGACTTTCCACCTTTAACTGGGTTAGTGACCTTGAGAAGGTTACCAAAGCCTTCTATTTCTTCATCTGCAAAATGAAAGGTTTGGGCTGGATTACTTGGAAAATATTTCTATAAACTTCTTAATATCACATCTTCAGAAAGATTGAAAGGCAGTGATTTAAAGCAATGACTTCTAATATATTATGGGCAATACATCTGCTTCTATCACTGGAGTACTTGCTAAAAATGTACATTTTTCAAGTCCCGCCCCAGACCTACCAAGTCAGAATCTCTGAGGCTGAAGAACAGAAATCTGCCTTTTTAGCAAACTCCCCAGGTAAACTGGATGCACAGTAACATTTGAGAACCACTGTCCTAACCACTGTAAGCATCATTTTATCTACGTGTACATTTAGTTCTGTGAGATATGATGAGTTAGGTCTGGGCCAAGCAGCAACTGGCTAAAATCACTTGTATTCATATAAGAATTAACAAAGTCGGCTTCTGATGGGTTTTTTTTTACTTTTTGTTTCTTGGCTCTGTACCTTCCCCTTTGGCTCATTCCTCCCCTCAACACTTTGTTGGCTAAATCTAGGTGTCTTTGGCTCCCTTCCCCTTGGCTGCAATTGAATGAGAGTAAAATCCTTTTGGAAATGACTGTTAAAGGATAGAATCTCCTCTAGACTCCATTCAAAATGTGATCTCATTGGTGTGTATCACTCCTGGAGATGTCATAGTTATTACCTCTTCATTTTACAATGGCTTTGCCGTCAATCTTTTGCTGTGGAAGGTTGGGCTTTGCTCCCAAGGATGTCATCACTATGAAGTGACTAAAGGGATGTGGATGGAGGTAAATCATGTTTGCATGTGGAACCAAGATGGCAGACTTCTAGACAGAAGGGCCTGTGTCCAGAGATCCCAAATCAGACAGAACCAGACGCTGCTCAAGGCTCTGGCCTGTGAATCAGAAAAGCATTCAACTGTGCTGTAGGCTAGTTCAGTTGCCAGTATAGCATCCATAGCATTTCATGCTTTCTATAGTGTGTGCCTAAACCCTCAAGGAGTCACAGGCAGCCATGAAGAGACTTCTATCTTAAAGGAAAACTAAATCCTGGCTTTGAAATACATACAGAGTCTCCCAGTACTGCCTACAGAGACTTCCCACCAGGATCAGTCTAATTGCTCAGTGGGTGACCGTTGCTCTTCTCAAGAGCTTCAGCAGATAGTATTTTCTGGTATCAAATAAAGGGAAGTGGAGCTTTAAGAACATAGTGTTGCTGTTGTCTTCTGTGGGTCAGATATTAAACTCTCCTCCCAAATCACAGGCAAGGCACTGTATATGATAGGTCAGGTAAAGTACTAACAAGTGCCCCTTCATGAGAGAGCCACTCGCCCCTAAAGTGCGTTCCAGACAACACCCACTGCTGGCCGGGGATGGATGTGGGCTTTATTTGATTTGGGGCTGATTTATTTGTTTGCCTTGCTTCTAGAACAGAATAACTTGGATTTAATGTCTCGAATACTGAATCCAATACTTCTAGGTTCACTGACTTGTTATTATTTAGCATTTATGAAGTATATGTCAATGCACTTGGTGCTTTACAGTGACTCGTAAAAAGGCATGATCCTGGCTGTTGAGCATACGGTTGCTACCAGTTTAATTACTGCCTAGGTAAAAATGATCACAGGGCCAATCTGGATATCCTTTGCCCACAAAACAACTATATATCTGGGTTCCTCACTGCATCTTAATTCAAGCACAGGTGTGGTAGCTGCTTCTACCATTTTGATATCAGTATTCTAATGCAGTAGATGCACAATATAGGTCCTGACACTTAGGAAAAGCTTAGCAAACATGGATGGAAGGATGGATGGATGGATGGATGGATGGATGGATGGATGGATGTTTGGGTGGATGGGGAGCCCTCTCCTCAATAGACATATGTCACTTTTCTATTTTTCCCTCCACCTAATGGCTTTATTTATGCATCTTACAAACCTTGCGGTTATAGATCTGGTTGACTTGGAAGGAACTGTTATTTAAGTGGCCTTTTGCAAAGAAGATGAGATCAATATATTTATGATGTGGACAGGAACATAATGAGAAACAGATTACCCCAAATCATATGAACTTGTTAACAATATTATATCAATATCAATTTCTTGGTTTTAATTATATAAGATGTTACCACTGGAGAAAGCAGAGTGAAGGGTATAGGGGAAATCTCTGTACTATTTTTGCATCTTCCTGTGAGTCTATAATTCAAAAAGGAATTGCATAAACAAAATCTTCACATCTTTGCAGTCACCTAATTGCCTACATCTTCCAATCACTAGGTCCTCCACTAATAATAGCAAGCCCAAGTGTGTCCCTTCAGGACTTCCAAAACAGCAGAAGCAAAAATAGAATTATACATGTGAGAGATTTATTGGGGGAAATGCTTGGGAGGCAAAAAGTGAGAGGGATTCAGGTTGGGAGAGTCTTCAAATTGGCAGGCAGTTCTAATAACTAAGAAGGAGAGAGGGCAGGAGGGTTTGGCTAGGAAGAGCTTCAGACTCCAGAAAAAAGTCAGAGAAAAATCTCAACCAAGCCAACGGAGTCCCTGAGCACACTTAATTATGAGAGGAGTCCCACATGGGGAAAGATGGCCAAATTTAGTCCCTTCACTGGCTTTAGTCCTTACTGGTGCAGCCTGGAAGCAGCCTGGCCTGGGACGAATACTGAGTGAATCCACAAGTGCTGAGACTACTGGAGGCTGTCAGTCAGCTGTGCTTCCAGAGCATGTTATCTTCAAAGGGGAGCTGATCCTCCAGTGCCACCATACCAGGCAATGTTTTTCTCTCAGTCCTCTGGCCTTTCGATCTACTCCTTAGTGACTTTGACCCTTTGTGCCTCGGTTGGACTCCTATTCTAACTCCCAAACCAGAGTGAATTCCACCGTCTGCTGCTCCTACATATCTGCTCCCTGCCTAAACAATCCAGTTTTTAAAAAGTCATAGAACTGATGTAGTTGCTCCACCATACGTGTTATCCAACATCAGGTGGCCCTCATTCCCCAGTATCTTTCACTGTCCTTCCTCTGTTGACTACATGCCATACTTCTCTCTGTGTTTATTGCAACCCTGTTGCACTTCGATCAAGTACTTCTATGCTGCCCACACTCTCACTTTTTTCTGGTTGGCCTTCCTCCATGAGCTCCCAAAGTGCTCTCCCTCTCATATCTCACATCAACAGCTTTCTTCATCTTCCCCTCCTTTCTTTAAGTGTTGGACGAAGAAAGGCCCTTCTCCTGCCCAATGCCTCCCTCTCTTTGGGCTCTCACTTGCTTTCTGCCTGCCTACTCTGGTTGTGTCAGTTATCTCTCTCTCTCTCACTCTCTCCCTGCCCCCTCTCACACATTTTCTTTCTCTTTGCTCCACTGGGATTCTTCCACTTAGTCCCTGAACCTTGGCTCTTTTTCCCTAAACCAAACTTTCCCCTGATCCTTCTACTCCTTTGAACTATACTCATGTATGCCTCATCAACAAACCTCTTGGGAGGTGTGTCTACACTTGCTGCACCCTCCCCTTTCTCACCAGACACTCATCCCCTAAACCCCCCTCTCCCCCACCACTCAAGTGAAGCTGCTTCCTTGCAAGTCTCTATTGCCAAACCCAATGCCTCATCTTTTGTTGTGCCTTCCATGACCTTTCATCTTGTCCCTTACCCCCTCGCTCTCCACATGTTCTCCTCCCTTGGCTTTGCTGCTCTCAACTTTTCCTATCTGTCTAACTTTATCTTTTCTGACTACTTATTGCCTCTAAATGTAAATGTTCCTGAAGATTCTGTCTTTAACACTCTTGATTTGACTCTATATTTTCCCTTGACATTCTCCTCCATTTCCATGATATTCAGTCTCCAGGCTCTGCAGTAACTCTAGGTCCCCACTCCAACTTCCCTCTCAAAGTTAAATTCCTCACCAGTGTCCCTATGCATCTTACCAGAGCTTCAAATTCTGTACCTGCACTTTCCTCCCAGGTGCTCTTCTCCTCCCATCTTTTCTGTTTCTCTTAAAGAGACCCCATTCTGTCACTCATCCTGATTGGAATCTTGTAGTCAACTTGACCCTTCATATCCATTGCTCTGGCCTTCCTCTGTAGAGCCTCTCCCCACCTCTCCATGACTATGGTCACTGCCCTCATTCCAGCCCTCCCTACCTGTCCTGTGGGTTCCTATAGACACCTCTAAATTGGCCTTTCCACCTTGAGTCTTTTCTCCTTCCAGGCCATAATAGTCACTGATGGCAGTTTTATTTTCCTAAAAGCATAGCTTTCATTATATTCCTTTTGTGCCGAAAAATCTTTGATGGCTCTACATTGTATACTCAACTCCTTCCTGCGTAGTAGCTAAAAATAATCTCCTCCCAACTAAACTGCCATGATATTTTTTCTCCAAATGCCTTTCTTTTAGCACTTATTATTAACTGATTACTAACAGGCTAATTCTCCCAGCTCTGTGCTCCACCTCTCACTGACCCCCCAAAGAAATAAAGGAGTGTGTGTGTGTGTGTGTGTGTGTGTGTGTGTTATTCTTGTTCCTAATCTATTTTTGTATGTTTTCACCTGCAGTAACTAGCCTCCTACAAGGGACATGAGAATTAAGCATTCTCTTGGGTTCTACTTTTAAATAGGGGTCACAGTACGGTGACTAAGAGCAAGGCTCTGAGATCCATCTGCTTGGGTTCAGATCCTATAACCTTTGTACATATAATTTGCCTCTCTGAGTCTTGGTTTCTTCATCTATAAAATAGGCTAACGACTGCATATATGCCATAGGATTATTATGATGACTACCTAAAGTAATGCACATAAGAGCCTTAGAACCATGCTTGGCACCTAACAGCACTCAGTGTTAGCTATTGTTATTATCACCATCATTATTGTTTTATCACTCTTGCAGCATGACATTATCCACAGCTTAATTAGTCACTGTTTGGCACGAGAGACTAACTTGGGAATTATATACAACTGGTGAATTAATATCCTGAGTACTTCCACTAAGACATCAGGCTAATAATTTTTGGTACTTTAGATAACCCATGATGGGTCCCAAAGGATTCTGAAACCAAGAGTCTACATTTTTCCTAGTAAGAATGGATTTTTTTTTGTTTTAATTCTCCATAGTTTAATGTAACAGCTTCTACTATTGGACAACTGTAAGCTGAGCTGAAGAAGGAAAGAAAGTCCTCTTGACACAGAAATCTGGTCCCCCACATATGAGATAACACACATGATTCAGGCTGTAAAAGAGACCAAGGACCTGGCAAAGATGGCAAAAGATAAAGTGTAGGAAGAGGGAGCGGCTGTATTAGAGGAAGTTTTAAGAAAGCAATTTGAAATACCAAAGTCGATTCTAACAAAGGCATTAAAATGAGGGTGAAAACCGGGTGGCTAGATGGTTGCATTGTGAATATAATTAATGCCACTGAAATGCACACCAAAAATGGCTAATTTTATGCCATATACAAATATTCACATAATAATAAATACACACACCAGAAAAATTAGACAGCTAAATTATATAACAATTTATAATAATACTTGTATTTTAGACATATTTTTATATGACAGATCTGCTTATATCAGTTGAGTGTTCACTGAGCACCTACTCTGTACAAACACTGTGCTTGGTATGTTGTATCATAATATATAGCTATATTTTTTATGTGTTCATACTCACATGATCATTACTATTGACAAAAGAATGATATTATCCATGTAGGATAAATAGCTATCAATTCAATCACCGTAGACCTGTGGCCAAGGTACACCTGTCCTAATTGAAACAAAAGAAAAATAAGGACCTGACTTTAAAATTGTTTGAGAAGTACCTTCTGCTTTAAACTCAGACAATTCAAGTATGATCCAACCAGCATCTGTACCATCACTATTATATTTGGAAGAACTAATGTGTTATTTCTTCCCTTCTAACTGTGCATGAATCCAGTCTAACAGCAATCACTAAAGAAGTTTGCAAATAAACAACAAAGTCAAAAGTGGGAGCAGAACCTTGGATCACGTGGGTGATATTAACCTCGCTTACTGAGAAGCCTGGTTGCTTTTCGACTAGTCTACACATTTAGGGAGAAGAAGGGATAATGACTCTGGCTGATAGTCATCTTCGAGTCTGTCCCCAACTCTCTTTCCCCTGCAAGAAGACATAAAAAAAAAAAAAGAACAGAAGTAGTAATGTTATGGAGGAGCTTCTTATAATGGGAAGGAGAATCAAGCAGACTTACAAAGGTAGGCAGGTTATAATTTGGTTAAATTTGATTTTGGTAGCAACGTTGAAAGCTTTGATAGACACAAAAATTTATTTCCACTGTAAAAGGCAATATATATTTGGAAAAGCACATATATAGAGTTTATAGTATAATCATAAAGTCAAGGAAGATGTAATCACCTACCAGGTCAAAACAGGGAATATTGTCAGCCGCTCATAAACTCCAGCTCCACTGCAAGCTCCTTCTTGATCATACTTCCTTCCTTCTCCAATACTGATAAGCATTTTCCTGGATTTTATGGTAATCAATTCCTTTCTTCTCTTCAAGGTTTTTTTTTTTTCATTTGTGTTTTGCTTCTTTTCTTCAACATAATGACTGACCATAAGTTTTATCCATGGAATGCATTCATTTTTAATGCATGTATTTTAGTGTAATATTCCATTGTATAAATAGAAGGGACTGTGTTCCTGTTGATGGATACGTGGTTGCTACTGTGAACATTTTTATCATGTATCCTGTACCCATGCTCACAAATTTCTCTCAGGTGGTGCTTCTTCTACTTGAAAGTTCATGACCATCACCCAGATGGTTCACAAATGACAAGGCTCCACCCTCAGGTGTCTGATTCAGTGGAACTGGGGTTACATTTGAGAGTTTATATTTCTAAGAAGTTCCCAGGTGATGCTGATGCTACCAGCTAAGAATAGGGGCCATACTTTGGGAGCCACTTTTTAAAGTTATTGGAAGAGATTTTAGGGGGATGTCAGGGGGAGTGCATCTCTTCAGCTTTACTAATTAACGCAAAACTATTTTCCAAACTAGTGTCTTTACAATCCCACCAGCAATGCATGAGTATCCGTTGTTCTTTGCACCCATGCCAACACTTGTTATTGTCGGACTTCAATGTTTGCCAAGCCAGGGGGGTGTAGGAGGTGTCTCTCATTGTAGTTCATTTTGCGTCTCCTTAATTCCAGTGAATCTGAGCACTGATTGGCCATTTGGATTTCCTTTTGTGTGTGAAGTCACTATTCCAGTCATCTGCCCATTTTTCTGTGGGTTATCTATTTCTTACTGATATGTCAGTTCTGTTTATTGAAAAGACAACAAAATTTTCATTAATTACTGCTTAAAACGGTTTTAAAAATCTCAGTATGGTTTATAGGACAAAATCTTCTTTAGTAATAACAAGAATACAATATGGAAGAGAATTCTTTAGATAACCTCTCTTTTGCAAATGGCTTTGTGGAAAATAAGTTGAGGATGTTTTCTCCAAACAAAGTTACTAACTGAAGAGGCAAACCACATAGAGGAAATATCAGCATTCTTGTTATGTTCACTGAGAATGTGTCTGTAAGCACAAGGCCATCTTGAAATGATAATAATGCAACTGAAATAGATCATTCAAGAAAAGGAGATCTATTATTGAGGCCAACATGGCCATCGACACTTGTTAGCTCGTCTCTGAAGAACAAAATCCTGAGCAGCAAAAGCTTAAAGTAAATGAAATTGTATCCAATTCTCAATCTAATGAAACGCTTTGGGCTCTGGGCCAGAAAATAGATTCGAACCATGGATGGGAATTTTTTCAGGGCCTTCAATTTAAATCACTAAAATTATTTTTAAAGTACTATTCTACTCAATCTTTTGGAATAAAAATGTAGTTTTCAGTTTTAAAAAAAAAAAAAAAAAACTTCGTTTCAATGTAAGGATGAGATGCAAGATTTCTGCCCTTAAATGATCCAAAAAAGCAGACACTTCATTCTAGTGTATACTCCACATGGAGAAGATGTCTATTATAGCCTCCCTTGACCCACAACACACACACACACACACATACTCCACATATAAATATACACACAGACACATCATATACACAGTATACATACATATGTGTGCACACACACAAACACACATGTACATATATACACAGACTATTAAATACAAATATATACATGCACACACACACTCACACTTTGTGAATGGAAAACTTGAAGCAAATATGCATATATGTCAATTTAGTATAGAGGGATTTTTCCGTTCTGAAAATGTTAAATATTATATTATGAAAATGTCTATAGCCATCAGTTTCTTAACCAGTCAAGAACAAAGGAACCATTTTAAAATTACTGGTTTGTGTAAATCCTAATTTCCAGGAACTGAAGGCATTGCAAGTTCTAAGAGTGGAAAAGTATACCTCATGATACTTATTTTAAGAATGTCATACCTAAAGAGTATATAGATTTGTTTTAAAATACAAGCATTCAGGGAGCCCTGGTCGACTTAGAGGTCATGAGTTCCAGCCCCATGATGAGCATAGAGATTACAAATAAATAAATACATAAATACATAAATAAATGCACTTATAAAAAATACAAGCATTTAAAAGGAAAATGTGTTGTTATGGCTCTCTTGCTCTCTGGCTCTCTCTCTTAAATAAATAAGGTAGAATTAACAGTAAGTATAGATTAATCAAGAGATCTGTATAGCAAGGAAACACCCTCCCCACCCTGCTGTTGGAAGTATAATCAAGCTGCTAAAGCCTTCCACCACCCACAGCATCTCAGGGCTCAATGGGTGGTAGTGACCCAGCTGGCTACTTAAGGAGCCAATCAGCCTGGTTTCTGTATTCCTAATCCATTTGCCTCCAGACTCCTGAGCCCTGTGCTCACAGCTCCAAATGTAGCTGTAGAGAAATCCTGCTTGGAAATACAGACTCCTAAATCTATGACTTAAGAGTCCTTCTTTGGTTAAGCTTCCTTCCTCCAAGCCCCTGGCTGTGAGGAAGAAGCCAGAGCCCAGTGATCACCATCAGGCCCTGGTATTCAGGACACTTAACTTCTGGGACCTCCATGGACCAGTGTGGATCAGCTCCCTCCTAGAATGTCACGACTCCGGGGCTTGGAATCAAGAGACAAATGACCACCTGTCAGCCATTGAAGGTCACCTGGCCAAGGTGCCACCTTCACCAGAACCATTACCACAAAACCTTAGCTAAGAAGCCTAGGATTGTTCACAGAGGAGTGGATCTTCTCACTACATTCTCAGGGAAGAGCGCAGGGGAGTGGTCTTGTGCTCTGTCCACAACCCACGGTTGCCTGAGGTGCATATCCCACTGGAGCATATCCAATCATGGTCCAAGGCCAAGGACCCAGCCCTTTTGAAGTTTATGGATCTAGAGGTGGCACAAGTTCATCTGCCATTCCTTCTCATCTTGTAGGACGCTTACTTTTCTTTCTCTTTTACTTCTTTATCAAGACCCTCAATTATTGTGTATGGAACTGACACCCTGTATGATCATTGCAGAGTTGTGTTGACCTGTTTTGGAACACTTAGATCACGACTAGAGACTACAATCTACTGAGGTTCCAGGAGGTTCTGAAAGAGCCCATATAGTAGCCAGCTTTGGACTATACATATTCCCCTGAACTCACTCCAGCCTTGGACGGCTCTGGATGGGGTCTTCCACTTCTTTCCACACAATGTCGTGGGATATGATCCTTATTTATTTACATAATCTTATCACAGATTGCCATCTCATTTGTGACATCTCTTGATTTATTCACATATTTACCTGTTCATCCAAAAAACGTTGATTAAGTGTCTGCTATTTGCTTGACACAGTGTTAAGTAGTGGGAATCTATAGATGAATAAAATATAGTCCCTTTCTTTGATGAGCTTACAGCTCACTAGAAGAGAGAGATGAGTAACTCAATACTTAAAGAACAATGTAGTAACTGCTATTAGCTTTGGGGGAAATGGAGACAGAAGCTTCTAAATCAGTTCTCATGTGCAATAGAATAGAGTCTGACCACCTCTGATGTCATGTTTCTGATATCCATCCTTTATTCACAGAGTTTCCAAGCTTAGGTTGCTGAGATAGCCAATTTCAGGTCATGCCAATGTGGAACTAGGGCCATGTTGATGTGTGTGGCTTTAACATCCACCTGTAACTGTAGAACCTCTAATTTCACTCGAAATCTCCCTCAGGTGTTCTAGGAGGTAATCCAGTGGGGGGGAGATGTCATGTGTGCTTACCTAAGTCCTCTCTGTCCCTCCTGATCTGAGTCCTCTGCTGCATTTCAGGCTTTGTGAGTGTGCCTCATGCTGCCACTGTCACAGCTGCTATGAGGGTATATGGCTGCTATCCAGGCAAAAGCACTTCCTCCAGTTATTCCCACAGCTGGTGGCATTGCTTTCTGCCAGCTTTTCCTTACTGCAAAAGCTGGGGATATCCCACATCACTATGCCAGTCACTAAGGGGAATCTGCTGAAGCTGGGACTGGTAAGGCATGAGCACCCATGTCTACTTCAGGTTGAAATTTCTGACTTTTGTTCTGCACTCAGTTGCCTTGATCCCCACGTGCTCCTGGCTCCCATGTCCCACCACTCAAAAAGGCTCTGTGTGAAATTAGTTCATGAGCTTTTTACTTGTCACTGAGACTCAGCCCTGTGTCCTGGGCTTTGGCCTGGAAGAAGGAGGAGTGAGGGATCATCTTCACAGTGGAGGATATCCTGTGCCCCAAATCCAACCACTCTGTTGATTACCCTGTCTTTCTTCTGGAATCAAGTTTATATGCCTGACCTTCTCCTCAAGACAAATACTTTTCTAGAAGATTTCTTCATCTGCCACTTAAGTATGCTCCCAATAGATCTTTCCATAGTTCTCTAGCCACACCCATGAGTATGGAAATTTCTGTGGAGGCTGCTACTAAATTACAGGCACTGTTGCCTGGCAAAGTCCTGGAGCTCTCTGTTTTCCACTTCTCAATTCAGATATTGTCATGTACCCTCTAAAGAAGTGGCAGCTGAATTAAAGAGATGTCCTAGAAACCAAGAATTTCAGACTAGAAGCACCAACTTCTATTGGACCACTGATGCCATTTCCTGTTCCTCACAGGGGCCAACATACCTTCAAGAGTATCCCATGCTAAAAAAGATCTAAGAGCTCAGCTTCTGCTTGCACAGAACTTCTGCTTGCACAACTATTCCTTTCAAGGGAGGGCAGCCTTACATGATGCCATTACCTGAGAGAACTCCTGGCTATCAGTGTACCATTCAAATTTGGTACTTGGAGGGAACTTCACATCCAACTGAGACTGAATGTTCAAGGGACTTCCATACATGTCACTTCAGCAACAACTCTCCTGTCTTTCATAGGGCTTTTATTTTCAATTAAGTCTAGACAAGTAAGGTAGCTGCTGAATGGTTGAATTCTGGATAAGTGAGATGTTGCATAAATCCAAATTAAGCAACTGAACAGATTATACTGCAAAAAGCATTGTGTTGGATGCTTACGTGTATTCATTGTGATCTTTTTCTATGCCTATAGAATTACGGAAATGATGAAGCAAAACCCTCATGAAAGCTATTCACAGTTTAGCATTTACCGTCATACGGAAATGTCAATTTCATCTAATAAAGAGAATATTAGGGGCATGTTCAATATAAAATGCAAATATAATAGCTTAGTAGGCTGGTTAAGTCAGCTGTGTTTCAGTTAAACCTATTACCTTGGCAGATTAAATACAGTTCCAAACCTTTTGCAAGAAGGATATTCTGATGAAGTTACATCTTATACAAGCTTTTGAGACTGTTCCATATGAGTAGAATGAGGACCAAAATTAGTAAGGAATAAGAACGAATGGGACACAGCCATGGAGAAATAGGAGGATCTTGCCCTGCAAACCTTCCAATACCCACTAAGAAATATTGTTATTTGCTCAAGGATAATTATGAATAATTCATAGCAAAGATTAATCTCTCATGTGATAAGATAGGTGAGGATACCCCAATCTTTCCAGGCCTGCCTAACTACTTCCAAATTTTGATACCTACTTGTATAACCCAACTCATCTAAGTAGAGGTTGGGACCACCCTGTCTTGTGATGCTGGCTGTACCTTGGTGTTTCCGCAGCCATGTGAGGCACCTAGCTCCTTTAGCTGAAACTCCACAATAGTAGACCCCTCTCTTGTGTCAAACACTTCAGACTCTGACCTCATCTTCACCTCCAGGACTCATGGGCACATCATGCCTTGTTTTACCATTAGCACATCCTGCTGGATATAACTTCTTACTTGAATGCCACATAATCCATCATTCCATGGCACCGCCCAGTTTCTGGACTGTGGACAGTTGGACTGTGGACTGTGGACAGTTTCTAGGACTACCTTTGCTCATCTCCCACCCTACACCTCCACACCAATGAAAAAGTTGCTGGCTCCTAGAATAGCCCACTTAATGCCTGTACTCAATAAGACAGGCTTGGTGGATATTAACCAGCCCCATCCAGTTTGCCCAGCCAAGTTCTCTCATCCCTTCATTGCATGATCATTTATAAGCTTTGGGGTTTTAATATCAGGTGGCATTTCCCTGGGGGCTCTTCCAAAGGAGCATCTTGCAAATTACTGCAGAGAACTACAAAATAATTGATCACTTTTTTAAAAGAGCATTCCCGCTGTAGATTCTATAATCATTTTTGCTTTGTATTACATTAATATACTGTGAATATTATCTGTTCATAGATATATGTGTATATATATGTTTTCTTCACATACATATATGATTTCTTCATATATACATGATTTCTTTATATATATATATATATATATATATACATACACATATAGATATGTGTATGTATATATATACATACACATACATATATATGTGTGTGTGTATGTGTATATAGATATAGATATAGTCAAAAATATGAAGAAATCATGCTCAATGATTCCTGTTCTAAAAACTCTACTTGGCTGTTGCTATTAGCTCCAAGTGTTTCTGCCAAAGAAGATACCAGTCCACAGAGCAATGGTTATCAGGCTAGTGGTTAAGGAAGAAGGGGTGGCAGACAGATAGTTGTAGTAGGTTCTATAAGGGAAATGTGGGTATAGAGGACTTTACTGAATAGTTGTGAACCAGACTTCAGAGAGCTGCATTTTCCTTTTGATTCTGCCCTAACTAGCTGTGGAATGCTACACTAGTTAATCCTGTTCGGCCAATATTCTCCTCTGTGCATTGCGGAAGTTGCCCTAGAGCAGCTCTTTCAACTCCAGTCTTCCATGTTTCCATGAATGTGTATTACCTAGAAGTCAGGGCAGATGACTAATTAGGAATCTACAAAATTATAACAAAAGCAACAATTCCCAATTCCCATTTTCATAGTACCTTTCTGCCTCACTTCAAGCTGAGCACTTTACATACATTTATCTCATTTAATCCTCACAGTCATTCCTGGAGGTTGGTATCATGGTCCCCATTTCCCAGAAGAGGGAACAGCTCTCAAGGCAGTTATCCAATTCCATTAGGATGGCAGCAAACATATATAACAGAGCAGAGATTCCAATCCTGCTGGAATCAACTCCAAGCTCACTTGTAGCAAGACATAGTAAGAAGTTCCAGAGGCTCTTGTCATCACTCCAGTTATCTGAAATCCTGCTATGCTTTACACTGTAAATTCCTGATTTACCCCTTTTCCTGACTTCTAAAACACATGTGTGTCTGTGCCTCTGGCTTGTGTGAAAGGGTAACATAGTGTTTAGAATGCTTCATCCATTCTTTGCAACCAGATGGAAATCAATAAGAAAACAGCAAAAAATGAACTTCTGAGCAGCTGTTTGCAAAATGAAATGTAAGTGAAGATATGACCCAAAGAGGGCACGATTTAGCTCCAAAGAATAGCTTTTTAAGACAGTCATATAAAATCCTCTTCATGTAGGCAAAGAAGCCTAACATGAGTCAATTGTAATTTTGCTGAGGCCACCTTTAAATCATAAACATTAAGCGGGTAAAGGTGACAGTGGGAGACTTCACCTAGTTGGAGATGGAGTCTAAATGATTGCCCAGCCTTTGCATCTCATTGCAACAAACCAGTTTTGTTTCTTTGAGTAAAATGCACCATCCCACCCCCAACAATCAACTTCTAGTGAGTGGCAATTATTTATGTGAAGAGTTCCAAGAAAGTGAAGGTGATCCTTTTCCAGAATGAAGTTTTGTACAAATTAAAGAATGAACTCCAAAGTCAGAATTGCGCTGTGAACAAGGTCATCATCATCTCTACTTGGAAATAAGCAAAAGCTCTAATGTTTTGTCCATATATTCCGGTAATACAATGAATCTTCATTCATAGACTCTGTACTTAAAAATTCACCTACTCCAAGTTATTTGTAATGCAGCAGTACTTACAGTGTTTTGATGGTCATTTGTGGACATGTACAGAGGGGCAAAAATATAGAATAAGTACTTCAATAGACACATTCCCAGCCGAGTTTGAATGAAGCAATACTCTGCCTTCTTGTTTCAATTCTCATACTGTAGACAGGTGTTTTATTCCCTGTTTATTTAGTGCTACTAATGAATCAGCAATATATATTAAATAAGACGTCTTTAAACAAAAACACACTTAAAACAAGGTTATGTATTGATCACTTGACAAAAATATGATGACCAGAGGCTCAAAGGAACCTAACCTTATATTTCTCCTAGGAGCAATAGTTCACCATTTGCTAATTCAAAGTCTTTGTTGACTTTATAGAATATAACTACCATAAATAATGAGAATGGGCTGTATTTGCAAATGTAGGAATTCCTAATGATGTCATGAGCTATTTCATGGGACTGTCAAGGTACTATGGTACTAACAATTTCATGCCATTTTCTGCTTTGTGGAAGATGGACACTTAAAAAGCCATCCTGATTATTCCTTCTATGGTAGACAGTTTTTCCTGCTGTTCAATTCAACCAGTATTAACTGAATGTACTAGAATATACTGCTATTGGAAGATATGCAAAAGAAGCATTCAGCAGTCTTGACCTCAAGGGATTTCACCTTTGTTAGAAAGACTAGGCTTAAAGTGGCAGATGTAGCCAGGTCCAAAGGAAGGTAGACACATCTTAGAAATGGCAGGGAGAACAACGAGCTCCCTGAGGCATAACCTAAGGGAAACAGGCTATTTTTCTAATAGTAACCTTGAACTGTTAATTTAGTGTTTCCTCCAGGAACTCCACAAAGGAAGTTCAGCTTTAGCCAAAGCTGCTAATTAACTCCAAAGTTTCTACCACATCAGCACACACCTCAAGACCACCCCAGCATTCATTTCTCACCTGACAGAAGTCAAAAAACTGATGTAAGTGAGAACTGCACCATAGGAAATCTTTTTTCCACCATGAGAAATGGTTGCTGTATTTCCCTCAGTTTGATTATTTGGGGGACCTGTAATTTGACAGCTCAAAAAAAACAGCATTTATGATACTCAGAATAAAAACAGTAATGTTAATATATTAAGCATCCAGTATACACCAGAACCTGTGCTGGGTTCTGGGAACACAGGGATAAAAGTCACAGTCTCTACCTTTAAGTGTCTCACAGTCAAATAGGAGAACCTGATTACTATGCCAGTGGGGTAAATGCTGTGGGACAGCGGGCAGGGGTATAGGGCTTGTGGCAGCATATAATCTGTAGTAGGAGTCTTGGGTGGGGTGGGGGGGTGTATTGCTTCTTGCTGGAACAGAACCATGAAGGTGAAGGAATTGGCCAAATGAAAAAAAGTAGAGGTGAACATTCCATGAGGCAGGAACATTTTATGAAACCCTAGAGGCATAAAAGAGCTATGAGTATTCTGTGACCTATAATATAGGGTGAGAAATGGAAGAATTTTAAGAAAGAAGGCTGGGAAGATGCAAGGCCCTGATCATGAGGAGCCTTGAAGACCAAGTTAGAAAGAGTCCACTGAAGGTTCACAGAGGCAAGCAAAATGGTCATATTTGCATGTTCTATAGATGAGTTAGAAGTAGTACAGAGAATGCATTGTGGGCTGGGCTTGTCTGAGAATGAAGAGAACAGCTGGGCTGTTAGAAAGCCACTGGGAAAATAAACCAAGAGAGGAGCAGTCAGAATTTAGTGGAAATGAGTGGTTAGAGAGAAATTAAGAAAGTAGTATTGAAAGAACTCAAAGAGCAGTTGGCAGTGAGAGGGGTGAAGGAAAAGGGATCCAGAAGGAGAAGGTTTGGGGATGATGGTAAGTTTAGAGGGTATTGAGTTAGGAGTGCCTGAGGAGATGTCAGCAGGCAGCCAGATATCCAGAGTTGAGTTCAGGAGAGTGGTTTGGGCTGGAGATGAGAATTTGATGATTAGTTTAGAGATGACTATTGAAATCAAGGGTTTACATTTACACAAGGCAGTTGAGAATAGAGGAGAACCACAGAAATCACTTGGGGGAACACTAATATTAAAGGGATTAAAAAGGAAGAATAAGTCTGAGATGAAGCAGCCATAAATAAAGGAGGAAATCTAGCATAGCATCGTATCAGATAGGAAAGAAGACAAGAGTGTCATGGAGGAGGGAGTGGTCAAGAGACTGTAACTATGGGGAAGGAAAGTACAATTGAATTGGTCATTAATGACCTGAGGTAGTTTTAATGGGGAGTAGAAATGGAAGCAGAGTGCTCTGTTAGAGATGCAAAAGAAAGCAAAGAGCTAAAAACAGGGCAAATGTAGACTGGCTGTGGATAAACCTGACTTTCAAGGGAACAAGGTGGGGGCAGATAAGAGAAAGTGAAAAGTTAAAGAAGGTTTCTGCCATTGCCAGTTGGAACTTAGCCCTGGTTCTTAACTGCTGGCAGGGTATAAGGAGCATTTTCAAATTGCACATGACTACAAATTACACAGATTACAAAATGAGAACCTCATAGTGAGGGAGTAAGGGTGGGGAGGATGAGAGAGGATCAAGAATAGAGGAAGCCTTGGGTAAGGGGTTCTGAAGAGGATATTTCTAGAAGAATCTATGAAGAATAATGAAACAGCATGAGGCTAAGACTCAGAATCTGTGAATGCCTCTTACCAGCTTCCAACTTGATGCAGTTTCGTCATCTCCCAGAGCCTGCATATCCTCACATGCAAAACAAGCTAAATACAATCTGCCTTGCTGGGTTGTAGTGAGAATTAAACAGGATAATACGCATGAAGAACACCTTGGAAATTGGAAGGCCCTATTGTACTTGTGTGAGAGGGGGGCCTCCTTGCTGCCCGTTACCATCTGCTGAGACGCCTTTTCCTGCTGAAGTTATATCAGGTGCCATGGGAAAAATTTCTTCCAAACTACGTGCAGGATCTCTCTTCTGGGGATTTCTATCTTTTTTTTTTCTTACTCACTTGAGATGTAGAGTTCTGTGGATGAATAAGAGGAAAAAAAATTAATTGTTTTTAAACATTAACATAGCACTCACTAATCACTAATGGTAACAACAGGTGGAGATAAATATGAAAATATGCAAACATATTTCTTTCTAGGTATTTAATCTTCCCAGCCATGACCTTTGTAAGGAAAAAAATCTTTGTGGAGATCACTACCTTAGAAAAGGATAGCATTATACCATGACTGCTAAGATGCCAGGGACCACAAGGCAAGTAAGCCAGGCACACATCCATTTCCTTCCCCTCTTTATTGTTTTAAATTAGCAGTTCCCTCTTGGTCCAACAGAATATACCCTCCTACTGATGTGTGCCATATAGTTGCTAATATGTATATATATTATAAATGAAATAAAATAAAGTATTTTACAGAAAGCCTGGGCATTAGGAAAATATAATGTAAAATAAAATAAAACAAAAATACATAGGTGCTAGGTATTTTAAACTAAAGCAAATATTGTAAAGTGGCATGCTGTGGACCAAGACCATCCTCAAAAATATTTTTTGTTTGACCCATGGATTGTTTAAGACACACACACAACTGGAACCAGTGTTTCAAAATCAATATAGTTATATTTAAACATCCCAATATCTACCACCTCTTAGAACATCGGAAGATTAGGCAACACAAAGCGTGGCTTTTATAGCCCTAAATAGAAGTGAGCGGCTCTGTCTCCAGTTCATCCCAAGTTCCACTCCTCCCTCTTGCCTCCTCGGGCTGGGGCCCACAGGTCAGCCTGAAGTATGTCAGACAGTATGACCCCTGTTATATGTCAGACCACTGGTACACTACAATGGAAGAGAAGATGTTTGTCCAAGGATAAAGTGGCTAAAAGATGGAAAAAGGAAACAAACTTTTCCCATCCCAGATACTTGGTGGGGAGTGCCTGACTCTTAGCTCTTAAACAACATTCCATCTACTTTACCATGGGGCTCTGCAGAAGTATAAGTCAAATCTTCCTTGTGAGTTTTTCTGTATGCTAGAGATTAAAATAAAAGCAACTACTTCCTTTGGGATAAGTCTAATGCGTAGCCCAAGAGAAAAATTCGTATTACTTCAGAAGCTGAGACAATTCGCCAAAAGATCCCAAGAGGCTCTTCCTACCCTCAAAAGGTCAAGAAAATTTGATAACCTGTGGTGAAGTGGAAAGACATCTGGTAGACCACACTTTAGAGTTAGGAAGAGAAAGCTCATTCCTAAGTTTTATTCATACAGATGTACTGGCTGTGGCTGGTGTTTGCCACATAGAAGAAATTCCCAAGCATTGCGTTCTTGGGCTCTCGTCAAGTGGTCTGTTGTCTGGAATTTCCTATTCTCCAGCCCCAGAGCAGAAAGCAAACCCCCCACACACACCAGCTTTGGCCGTCATGAGGTTTAAAGAGGATCATTTGTTTTCATTACAGCCCCTTGAAGCCCTTCCTTCCCTCCTCATTAATGAATTTCCAGTCTTTCATCAAAAAACAAAAACAAAAAAACAAACACAAAAAAGGACCTGACAGAGGACATGGTTAAGTGGCTGGCGCGCATGGCGATGCCGGCTTTAAAGAGAGTAGACGGCCATTTACTGATCGCAAGGAGGGGTTGACATCTTTGGTTAGTATGCTAATTTCATCTCCTGCATTTAACATTCAGATCAGGTCTGTACAGGCCCTCCAGAGCAGCAGAGTCCGGGGATGGGTGGCTGTCTGCCTTGCAGCATTGAGCATTCTCGGCATGAATTGCATAAATGCCCAAACACTGTCTGCTCCGACTTTATTCTCTTTTCCTCCCTCTCCGAGAGAGACACAGACACAGAGCCACACACATGCAAGCACACACTACATGTAATGCCATCACTCACACACACACACACACACACACAGTATAGACACAGGTCTCTATGAATGCTGAAGAAATGCAACGCAAGGTGCCCAAGTCATCCACGACTGGCTTAATTCCTCCTTCTCTGGGTTTCCAAGGCATACTTCTGCAGGATATATCTCTCCTACTCAAGAAACTTGCAATGTATGGGGGAGTCCGAATTTAAAAAGCGATATGGAGAATAAAACCCCAGTCAGAAGGAGGACATCTTATCTATTGACCTTCCAGTCTCAGAAATCCTTTCAATAAAAAAAGCCCCAATTCCATTCAGGTGAAAGAGAACCAGATAGCTCAGTTAAATGAACACCCAGAAATAAAAGAAGATCCAGCTCATTTTATTCCTCGGGGTCTCCACTTTGTCATTTGTGTTTGGAACCCTGTATTAAAAAAAGTCCTATTCATGACTGGTTTTGGACTCACCATGCCACAGCTGGGTGACAACAGAAGAGGAACCCCAGACTAGCTCCCCCATGGTGGTTCAAATGGCAAAAGACAGTCACCTGGCACCATCGCCAGAAGCCCAGTCTACGGAAAACCGAATCTCCTCAACCTCCTTTTTCCAGGATATTTTTGTAACATTGCAGCAGCTTCCTGGAGACAAACAGAGAATCGGCAGCTCCTATTATCAGAAGGCACATTTAGGGTTGCTTTTAATAAACCGAAGCAATTTTGAGCATGCAGGAGCTCCAATTAAAAGGAAAGGACAGGTTGGTTTTTACTGTTTTGTTTTCTTAAAGTATGACATAGCTGTGTAACCTGGAATGCTGTGGTTCCTTCCTCTGGACACCCTGGTGGTCCCTGGTCCTGTCCCCTGGTGCCCACACAGGATTTCATGTTGGCTGAGGAACACCAGGCAATTCCTGTCGGAGCCTCCGACAGGAGCAAGGGGTGTTTCCTCTGAGCTGCAGACTTGATTTGCCTCGATTTTTTTTTTTTTTTGGCTCTGGTCCAAGATGTTTTCCTGTCATCATTTCACTGTCTTTTCCAGTAATCCCTTTGTTAAACATTGCCAACAATTAGTCGATTTATCTCCTCCACCACCACCACCACCACCACCATCACCACCACCCCCACCTCCATATCCAGGCAAACACACACTCCACTAAGCCCCATCACTGTCTTGTTTCGCCTTCAAGTATAAGAAATTACAGCTTCTCATTAGCTGGAGAGCACGTTTGGAACGGCTTTGTGTTTACTCACTTAGCAAGTGATGCTGGCCTTTTTAATTATTCTCCCTCCGCGTGCCATCAGAGAGCGGCAAGCTGTTCCAGTCGAACCAAGCGACTGCATATCCTCCACAAGGCAGTTGGAAGTAATCGTGTTTTACCTCGCTGCTGCTGCTTTCTTCCTGTCCTTGTCAGCAAGCCAAGGAATCCCCCCAAAGCTCTTACGTAGGAGATACCAAAACTGTGAGTCACTTCTCACTCCCAGAGCCGAGGGAGTCCGCTGCACGGTGCACGGAGCAGCAGACCACGATGGGGGCTTCCTCCAAGCCACCGAGATCCCTGGAACCAGATGCCCATCATCACTTGGTTTTTCTTGCTGTTGCTCCCTCTTTCTCTTCCACCCTTGTCCACTCCTTCATTTCCCAGTGCCTTCCTCGTTTCCTCTTCCTTTCTGTGTCGCCGACAGCCGCAGACCCAGCAAGAGCTGGGTCCCTCTCGCCTTCTGGTGTTTTTTTTTTTTTTTTCCCCTGCAGCAGGCTTTGGCTGCTACCTCTGCGAGCCGGATCACCAAAGACACACGACTCACTCACAATGAATAATCAATACAGATATTGATCTGCGGAAAATGTTTGTAAATTCCTGAAAGGGAATCAGGAGCAGGGGGCAGGGAGGCTCGTGGGGGACGACGCTGGAGGGCTCGTGGCGGTAGGCAGCAGAACTTCATTTGGATCCCAAGTCTTGCCGGCTCCGAGGTGACGGTACCGGAATGCGTGCGGTCGAGGGTGTGCGCGTGTGAGTGCGCGTGTGACGAGGGTGTTGTGCATTCTCCTTTCTCTACAGCTGCTTTCCCCAAAGAATCAAGAGCCAAATGGTCGGGAGCCCCCGTCAGTGCCATGTCTTGGCTGCGGGCCAGCACTGTTTTGTTTTCATTATCACACGCTACTTTGCAATTTGCATAAATACAGGGTTATTTTTTATCGTGTCGCCCAAAAGATAGGGGAAAAAAATAGAAGTCTTTGTTGTGTGCAAGAGGGGCTTGCTGCCTACTCATCGTGGCTAAGGATTTAGTGTATGTAGAGGGCTCCAGTAGAAATGCGGCCAAAGAAGTGGAAATCACAGAAAAGAAGGCAGGAGAGACAAAAAGAGGACTTTAAAGAGAGAACTGCAGGCCCCTCAGCTTGGTGGAACCAAATATTAGGGACACGTTTTCCTCTGTGGAGAAGGGCTAGAGCCTTAGACAAGCAAAGAAGAGAGAAAGATCACCAAGGTCTAACCGGTGCCCTGGAGTCGGGAGGTTTCCCTCTGTCAGCTGCAACCAGCTATTTATTCTCAGTGGGAATGGTAAGAAGGACATTGAACACAAACTTGCCTTTTCCTGCCCTCATGCAAAACCTAGAAAGAGTGGGGGCAGAGGAAGCGTCCCCTCCCTCCCTCCTCTCTGCGCCATTGGGTTTTCAGCAGGCGAGCAGTTCTGGACCCTGGGCTTTTATCCACCCCTTCCCCTACGACTCCATCCTTCCGTCGTTCACCTGAGCTTCCTGAATTGCACTTGCCCTAGTACGGAATGGAATTTGCACCCTCCCCTTGGCTTTCTCACCTTCAGGAAAGTGAGCCCAGGAGCATCTTACTCTAGACAATATGCTTTGGGTGACTTTCTCCTGCCTGCGCCCAGTCCTGGCTGTTGAGATGAGGCCTCCTGAAGTTATGCCCCCACGTGGAAGCCAGGCACGCTCACGTGTCCCAGGGAGTGACACCTCATTGCTGAAAAAGCTTCTAGCTCTCTCAGGCCATTGGATGTCCCCCTTTGATGTCCTCTTTCATCTGTCCCCCCACTCACTCTGGTGGTGGTTTTTTTGGTTTTTTGTTTGTTTGTTTGTTTGTTTGTTTTTGATTCAGTAGTAAAATCTCTTTGGGATCGTTCTCCTCTTTTCTCCCATTGCTCTGTCTTCTGCTGGCCTGGTGACAAAAGGGATGCGTCACCTTTGAGATAGCCATCTACAGTGAGACCTCCGAAGAGGATTCAATTCCAGCACCCCCTGTCCAGAAAGGAGCTGTGCGCTTTATCAGCCAGCAGCAGCAGCAGGAGAAGGAACACGGATTTTTTTTTTTTATCCCCTTTCTGGCTTCTGATTAGCTCCAGCAATCCAATTAGCAGAGGAATTTATATCTCGGGCTGAGGTGCCCCTACTCATCACGGCAGCTCAAGCCCACTCATAAATTCTGCGGATACTACATCCTCCTATGACATGGATTAATTACAACATCAGACCTTCCTGAGTAGGTCGACCAGTGAAGGTATATGTGAATATCAGAAGTGAAAAAGAGGCAAAAAGGCAGGACTTTTTGTGCATCACCAAGGATGCATGAAGGCTGTCCTGTGCACCCGCCACTCTGTGCATCCCTCACTGTTCTAGTGTGTGTCAAAGAGGCTGAGTGGGCCAGATTCAAGCATTACGCAGGAGTGGCTACATCATGGCACACCCATGTGTTTTCTCCTTATAACTAAGACATTTATTGTGAAACTTTGGGACTCCTAGAGACTGACTCACTTCTTCCTTCTAGCCTATACTTCCCCCAACACAGTTAAATTATTTAAAATAGCTCCATGAAGAGAAATGTCATTATCTTCATTGGTATTCCATTCCAGTTGGGTGCAATTGTGATATTGTTGTACCCTTCTATCTATCTACGACTTCATTCCAAATTTATCTTTATGTTCATCAATCTCAAGCATCTACCTCTCCATTCACCTAACTATATTCATTTATATATCAACTCTTTATTCTGCTTCCCAGCATTCTGTTCATCCATGTGCATCTAGCTATCCATTTTCTAACCAGGTATTGATCTATGAATATCTTTCTATTATCTGTCATCTACTTGCCTATCCTTTGTGTCTCTATTAATTCATTCTTCTGTATTATCCATCTGTTTTTCCTTCTATTCATTAATCTATTCGTGTGTCTATCCATTCAATCATCTATCATTTGCTTATCAGTTGCCTTTTACTTTGTGCCTTTTGTTGCCTATGATGTTAACAGAATCCCAGACTCACATTCTCAATCATTTTTCAGGTAAATAATGCCCAATTTCCTAATGAAGTCTATAAATGCCATACACTTGGTTATCTGTTCTCTGGTTTAAAAGTCCTATAAACTAAAGAAGTTCATAAAATGGCATGATTTTAAATGAGTTAAAAACTGCAAAGAAAATATTTTTTCCTGGATTCCTGGGGCATTTTCTTTGCTTAATACAAGTATGCATTTCTCCTCCCTTTTAAACCATGGCTTTAAAAGAGGGAAATTTCAGATAATGTGTTACACATAAATCTCATTCAGGATGTTGTGTCTAACACTGAGAGAACTCCTTGCAAAGGATCTAATTCAACCAGAGCTAACTTGAGATTATTTTTATCATAAAGCAAAACAGATACTAAACCCTAACATGGTAATGTGGTCATACATGTGTGGATTTATGTTATATCCAGGTCGGTGGTCGAGTAGCGATTTGGGAACTAAAAATAAATATTGTTTTTCCCTCATTACTTTTATTCAGAATACATTCAGGTTTTGGCCAAAACTTGAGATTCAACATCATCTCAGAATGACCCTTCATTTATTAGCATCCAAGATAATGGGTCATGTGAAGCATTATTGGTTTGGGGAGAAACATTAATGGATGAATCTCATTTCTCTTTGGGACAGAAACTACAGTTTGTTGCTGTGAGTGAGGACTGAGGCATTTGATGGGCTTTTCTCTGTATTTCTAGGGAATCCCTTCCCAAAAAACAGCCCAGGTCAGAATCCTAAGGGCAATGTCTCTGACCCTAGCCATCTATAATAATCTGTTAGTTTGCTGCCAGTATTATCAGTTAAGTATCCAAGTTTTGCTTTTTTTTTTTTTAACTAAATTGAACTGTATTAATGTAGATAAAGTCAATAAAGACCTCAACAGTTCTGGAGTTGCACTCCTCAAGGAGCAAACAAGGCTCCAAGCCATGTGTCCTCCAAAAAAACGAGGGGGGTGAAAACCCCTTCATTCTTCTTCTCATGTTATTTCCATTTATTCCATTGCCATAGCTTTCTGGATCCTGTCATAATCAGCAATGAGGTTACATGATATCATGTTCGAGTCGTGGCTTTTTTGTCATGCTAACCAGGGCCGACTTCTCCATTAGTCTCAGTAGACACGCTACAACACTTTCAGGGGCCCACAGTGTTTTAATTTCTTTTAAAATCATTAAAATGGTAAAAATTTTGGTTAAGGAAAATGTGGGGGCGGGGGGGTTAGATATTTTTTATTTTTAAGTAATCTCTACAGCCAACATGGGGCTTTAACTCACAACCCTGAGATCAAGAGTTGCATGCTTTCCTGACTGAGCCAGCCAGGTGCCCCAGTCAAAGAAAATGCTTTAATATCTAATGTTAATGTATTTATATTAATGTCAGTGCAGTCATAAAACATAAGTTTGAATAATTTTTTAGGGAGGAAGGAGTCCAGGAAGGCAAAAGCACCATAGCTAATGAAAGCTACACATGATGTGGCTTTGACATTTACCAGACTTCTTGTAACAGTTGTGCTCAAACTAGTGTGGTGGTTAAGGACCTGCTCAGGAGCCAGACTGCCTGGGTTCAAATCCTGGTGGTATCACTTTCTCTAGAGTCATGCACTTCTTTGAGTCTCTCCTTAGCTGTGAAATGGAGACAACGGTATCACTTAGTGCATAGGAATGCTGTGAAAATTAAATGAGATTGTGCATGGAGCCTGCACGTAATAAGGGCTCAATAAAATTTGTTATGATGACTGTTATTATTGTTTTGGTTTTGATGTCTGTGCTTTAATTATCCGCCTCTCTGTAATCCAGCAACTCTGACTAAATCAGTTCCTTTTATTTAAAAAAAATTGTATTATCTTCTAGTCCCCATGGACAGAAGAAAAAGATGATAAATGAAGTTTTCTTCCTACTCCAGAAACTGGGAAATTTTCTCTCTTGGAAGTAGTAAATTCCGTACTGTCTACCTGGAGCCAGGTCTTTATTCTGTATTATAAAACTCTTCTAATAAATCAGCGTCATCTCTCTTGATCGGAGATTTGATTCTTTCCTAACCTAAAACAATTCCTGCAAAAATCTTATTAAGAACCACAGGTTAAAAAGAATATTGTCAAAACTTTCTCTCTCCTTTTTTCTCTTTACTTTATTATCCCCTCATTTTTTTTTGTCATTTAACTCCAATTATGAGATGCTAAGTGCTTTTGGAAATTTCATTGTTAATATCTTCTTACAGTGCTATTAACGTAAATCAAGTTTAATAGTGTCCCAGAAAGTGTAAAAGCAATCAAAAATTCAGTACTCACGAATCATTCTGTAATTTCAGCATAAAATGTTAATAGAAATAATATCCAATACCATAAAATATCGGTAAATTCAACTTTAAATATATGTGATGAATTACTTCTCCATCCTATAGCATTCGTGGAATATTCTAGTATGAAGTACTTAATTGGCCAAGCCATACCTCAGTCATGTTAAGGCTGCCAGAAGTCCCCTCCTCTCCTTTTCCTCTTACTAGCCAATCCTGAGAGAATGGACAGCTCAGTGACAGGCATTTCTTTATCCCAGACATGCTGAGTTATTTGGCTATCAGGAAAAATGACTCAGGATCAGGATGGGAAGTACAGTCAACTTGAAGGAAGTCAAATTAATGAGAACAAGATATTTTGGTTCAGTTCTAAGAATATTGATCAGCAGCTGCAAGGCCTTCGCTCCATGTAATCAGCAAAGATGGTTAAGATAGAAGCCCTGTCCTTGGGGAGCTCACATCTTATGAGCTAGGCCAAGGCCAAGACACATACAACATACAGCATTTCTGGCCCAGCTGTGAAAACAATTATCATGTAGGAAGGCTCGGATGGACTAGCAGTTTGTTGGTAAATTGTAAAAGTGGGCTAAAACAGATATATATGTATGTGTGTGTGTATATATATATATATATATATATATATATATATACTTTAAGAACTTTAAATTTAAAATGCCCTACATCTTTTTGCATGAACCACCACCACCATATTCCTTTTCTACATTTTCTAGTCTTTGAAGTGAAGGGAGAATATAAGGCACCCAAGAGGCCATCAGAGTGCAGAATCCATCAGTTATACCTGTCCTACATACACGGCAATTTTTAGCAACTCACCTGTGTGTTTTCACAGAGTTAGTTTAGCTGTCATAGAAACAACTTTTTTGCACCTGTATACCTCTGGCTTATATTTTATTTAATTAAATTATGAATTTCATAAGCAAGAATGACTTCCATAAAGAGGCTGGGGGCAAACACAATTGACTCTTAGGAAGGATACAATTCAGCTGGTGGGGCTAGGACTGCTCAGATGCTCCAGGTAATAGATTATTATCTGGGACCACATGGAGTGCTGTGGGCATCTGTCAGTGGGGCTTCCAAAGGGAATGGAGAGTGACTGTCAGTTCAGTTAGTTAGTGAAGTGGATATTGCTTCAGGAGTTTCTACTCCTGAAACAGAAAGGTGAGCCCAGAGACAAAGAATGCAATGCTGGGTCAGAACAAAGACCCATGTTGAGCCAGCATTCAATCTGTGCTAGGATTATACGATGTATAACACAGGGTTAATGGGTCCATCTGACATCAGGGAGTCAAGTTAGGATTTTGAATACTTATAATTGAATAGTTTGCTGTGTCTCCGACCTCCAGACATGTATTCAAATCTCCTTAAATTTATAGCTTCATTTATAGCCTGTAAGAATATTCCAAAAAAAGTCTCATATATTTATTCTCTATTGTAAACAGTCATATTTCTCTATTTGTCCTAAAAGAAGCTTTCCTTAAATCAATGCTCCCTTCAAATGTGGAATGCATATCCACAGTGATGTGAAAGACCGTGTTTAGAAGTACACTAACAATTTTAGCATTTATGCATATATAAAAATATAACCACATAATCTCATGTTTTCATGGATATTGTCTCAGGATAAGGCTAAATCCACATAAGTAAAATTGTAAGTCTACTGAAAGAAAAATATGAAGTCACAATGAAGGTGGTACAGGAATAGGACAGAATCATGAAGGTGACAAGGCCAATAATTGAAGTTTAGGAAAGCCATCTTAATCTTGAAGAAAGATCTCTAAGTTCAAGTACTCTACAATTCAACCCCTCACATTTGGGCTTCCATGCACAGGCTTGCATTTTAAAGATGCCTGAGAGACCTCTTTTCAGTGAAAAATTCTCGGTGGCTGTTGTAGCATGGAGTCCTTTTCCTTACAAATAAGACTGTTGGCTGCAGTTCTACAAAAGCTCTTCTTTCTTCACAAGCCACACCTAGAGATACAATGCAACACACTTAGAAACAACACTTGAGGACTACTGCTTGTTTGAGTTGACTTGTCTTGCTTAGGTGAGGTCGACCTGCTCTCCACAAGTCTGTCCTTGGAAATTTCCATGTCAAGAAAATTGATACAACCACAGAGAAGCGGCCTCGAAACTCAATATGTGGCTGATTTGAACAAGACAAATGTCTGAGTATTTCATATACATGTTGTGCTGCTAAATCTACTTTTTATTTTGCATTTTCTTACATGGTAAGGGAAAGCAATACTCTAAAGCCATGTATTTTCAACATGCTTTTTTACATTGTCAATCTTAGTGTATGACATTCATATGAGAAGAGATTATTCTAACACCTGGGAAATATCTGTTCATCTTTAGAAAATAATTATAACCATCAGTGATGACTTCAGGGTTAGAGAAGTATAAGAAAAAGATGTGAGAGGCTTCTGGGAAACAATGAGACATGTAGGGGAGAAAAAGATTTATCACTGAGTTTTGCATAATAAAGAAAATTTTTTAAAAACCTGAAAATCCAATGATAAGGGTTATATTAAATAAAATATAGTCTATCCATACAATGATACACTGCACAGCCGTGTTGTGAAGTAATATTTAAAGACATAGAACATATATACAAGACATTAATACGTGATTTTTAAGTTAAAAAATAGCATAGATAGGATATCCCAATTTTATTTTTCAATCTATTAAAAGATGCAACTTAAGATGAAAATGTATAAAATGTATATTCATATGTGAGCAATCTATAAAAAGAAAATAAATACTTATATATAAAGGTGTATAAAATATAGACTTCAAGATTGTAACTATGAAAAGAAGTATTATATTTTTTTTGTATTTTTTCATATTTTTTGTATTTTATATATATTTTTTTACTTTCCAAATTTTCTATGATGGCCACATATCTTTTATGTGAAAAAATCATAGATAGAGATATAGATATATAAATAAAAATATGTATTACTAGGCAAGACCAGATAGCAACCTGATATACAGAATTACTTTTATTTATGAGGCATTTGGCCTTAATGCCACAAATTTTGTAATCCTAGAAGCATGTTTATCTAGTAAACCCTGTTTTCCATTATGATCATGGCCATGGGTTGGGATGTTGTGATTAGTCAAATCTTCTTAGAAGTATCCCACATGGAGTACCAGTTTTCAGAGAATTCAAATATAAATACGGCGAAACTAGGCAATATAAAAAATAATTTAATCATTCTGAGTTGATTCAGAAGGAATCTCATAATCCCTTAGTGCTCCAATATTCTTTTCATTTGAAACATCAATGACCTCTGAGCGGTGGAAGCACAGAGGTGAGAGTTAATAGATGTGTCCAGTTCAGTGCCCCACTCAGCATCTCCCTGAAGACTTTTCTGGCTTGTCCATCACGCTGATGGCTCTCGCTCTCTCTCTGAGTTCTTGGGTTTTTATTGTATACCTCATCCTGTGGTATTCTGTCAGCTCCTTGCCTGCTTCTGGTCTCCCAAATCCTTATCCTTGACTCCCCAAGGCCCCATATCCTGACCAAGAAGTAAAGCATAGCCTCAAGCTCACTCTTCTAGGGAGGTCAGAATTAAGTCAAGTCCAAGACCTCTGACACAGTGGCTCAGTTACAACAATGGTGTTCTGCTATGCTTCCTTGTCCCTAACAAATTCCAAGGTGCAGTTGCCATGGGGATCAACCCTTGAGTTCCTGTATTAGTTCATTTGGGTGGCTATAACAAAAATATCATAGACTAAGTGGCTTGTTTTTCACAGTTCTGGAGACTGGGAAGTCTAAGATCAAAGTACTAGCAGATTCAGTGTCTGCTTGGGGCCTACTTCCTGGTTCATAGATGGCCCTCTTCTCACTGTGTCCTCACTCTGAGATCTCTTTTATAAAGGCACTAATGCCACTCATGAGGGTTCAACCCTCATGACCTAACACCTTCCCAAAGCTCAGTAACCAACACACTGGGGATTAAGTTTCAGCATATAAATTTGGGGAAGACACAAACATTTAGTCTATAGCAATTACCTTGCTGTTGGAACAGCACTCCTTCCTAGGGCTAAAGCCTTGCTCCATATAGGATATGCTCATCAATTCCCTGGGACAGTCTTGTTCCATACACACACCCTCCTTCACACACACAAGCACATCCATTCACAGTGTTCCACCAAAAAGGGTACAGGGACTTTGCTATCTACAGAGCATCCTTTCAAAAATTAGAAGATGAGGACAATTCTTATAAGACAGACAAATAAAACTAAGAATGAAACCCCTCTGGGGAAACACAGGTGCACAGTCCCTTTATTTGGCAAGCAAAGTGCAGGGCACATACATTTCAGCTCCCAGTCGCTCCCTTGGGTAGGTGCCTTTGTGTAGCACAAACACTACACCATAAACAGCAGCATTGAGGGATTCCACAATCAAAAAATTTCGGAAAATACTATATAGTGTGTCTGGCCTCTTGGAGGCTCAGGATGCACATGGTTATATTTAAAGGCTCTTCAAAGATCTGTATACCAAGACCTATTTAACTTCTTTTAACCTAACCTTTGGCTGCATTTCTCAGACTTGTCAGTGAAGTCCACTCTTTTTTCAAATGGTTTACAGCTCACCTAGCTTTCCCCCAAATATATTTTCCAAAGAAAATCTTAACCCATTTTCCTGAGACTTTACTGACCAGAGAAAGCAGCCTTCAGTCTCTCACCAACGTGGACTCCTGGATAGGACCAGTCCAGAAGCAGCCATCACAGTACTTCCTACTCTGTCTTGTGGGACACTCCCTTTATTTCAGGCTCCCTTATCACTAACCATTTGTCAAAACAGTGATAGAAAATTGTAATATCTCTCAGACAAATGATCTCACAGGTCCAACAGGGCCTTAGCTGTCAACTGGATATGTCTTGGGTTCCTGTTCTGTCCCAGTCAGCAGATTTCACCCAGGCTTAACTCGTTCTTGGTTCCACAGTATGACCCATTCAGAGACCGCCTACATTATCCCCTAATTATTTCATATAACTCTTTCATCATTTCCGGTGTACTCAACCAGAACCCTTGGAGGCAAGGACATGAACTTATCAAGCAATATTGATTTAGTGCCACGAGTACAGTACATGTTGACAGACTACTAAGAGTAAAATATGTTAATAACATGACTTGTTAAAAACTACAGCAACAATAACTTTAGAGCTCTGTGTTGTTTATATGAATTTCTGTCATCATGAAAAGAAACTAAAATCAGATCCGAGAATCCAAATGTCCATCAACAGATGAATGCAAAAACAAAATCGGTATATCCATGCAATGGAATCGTATTCAACTATAAAAAGGTATGAAATACTGATACATGCTACAACAAGGATGAAACTTGAAGATATTATTATGTTAAGTAGAAGAAGCCAGACACAAATCACACAGAATGTGTGATTCTGTTTTTTATTAAATAACCAGAAAAGGGAAATCCATACGTACAGAATGTGGATTTGTGGTTGTTAGGGGGATGAGGAAAAGGGAAGTGACTGCTAATAGGTTCAGGGCTTCCATTTGGGGATGATGAAAAAGTTGTGAAACTAGATGGTGGAGATGGTGGCACAACCTTGTGCATGACCTAATGCTGCTCTGTTGTCCGATTTAGAATGGTTAAGATGATAGATTTTATGTTATGTGTTTTACCCACAGTAAAATACTGTGAAGATGCTTAAAGGAATTAGTTGGGTCATTCCCTGGAGCCAATTCAGGACTATTCTCCATAATCCTCACCCTTAAAGTTTCATTGGATAGGTTAATCACTGCATGTCTATTGTAAGATTTTAAGATTGGAATTCTTTTGAATCGTGCAAGGCCAAAGCATACAGAGTAGCTTCCTTTTTCTTATTTATGGTTATGACATGGTTATGACACATTACAGAATTTTCTAGTGTGCTATCTCTAGCCTCCTAATGTGCATAAAGATTTTTTGGGGGAGAGAGAGAGCATGAATGGGGGAGAGGGGCAAAGGGAGAGGGGGAGAGAGAGAGAGACAGAGAGAGAATCTCAAGCAGGCTCCAAGCCCAGCATGGAACCCCACACAGGGCTTGATCCCATGACCCTGGGATCATGACCTAAGCCAAATCACAAGTTAGATGCTCAAGTGACTGAGGCACCAAGGTGCCCTGCTAATGTGTATAAATCTAGATCAGACCACACTGTATTATATTCCATTCTGGATACCCCATTGTGCAAAGTGAGTGATTCCAAAACTGCACTAAATATGGCATAACAGGAGGGTTAGAGTTGGGGTGTGGGGGGAAAGATGGAGTGACATAAACGCTCTCCATCTCAGAATATAACTGGAGGAAACCATCACTCCTGTATGCTGGAAAAGGCTCATGGACAATATAAACCCCATAATAAAAATATAAATCACCAATTAATCTTTTTTTTTTTAATCTTGGCATCTATAGATTAAAAGAAATTGAATTTTTTAAGGTTAACTGCAAAGCCACCAGCAGGGGGAAGTATACAAAGGGATGTCAGGACTGCCTTGGGGCCCCAAAATGTCCTGGGCTCCTCTGTAAACAGGGGGGTTTCTTTTGTGCCTTCAGTAGAAAAAATAGCCCTATTGTGAGGCTGTGAGAGAAACAACCTTTAATCCTTGCAAAGCCCAATAATATTATGTATATTGACTAAAACCCTGTAGAGTGGGCCTGACGGGGTTTTTTCATTACCACGGTACATTGTAACCTAGCTACCTTTGAAAAGTAACCAACATCGAGAGGCACTTGACATTTGCAAAGTATTATGGGTGTCCTCTCTATGTCCTCTCAAGTTCCCAAATTTACAATGGTCTTAATTTAAAAGTTAAGCCAGGGGATCAATTGCTTAGTGTAGGGCCAGGCTGCCCTTTTTAAAACAAAACAAAAAATACCAAACCCCTGTGGGCCAGTGTGACCTGACTTCCTCATGTGGTTCAGATTTTGGTGGGTTGCACGTTGTCTTGTATTTAATTTTGAAGGAAGATGTCTGAACCCCAACCGGACGGTCATGTTCTACTCCTCCAGGTGTTGCTGAGACGTATGAAAGCAGCAGCAGCTGGTAATGAGTTGGTGAAAATGAAAAAGGAACATAAGTAGCTTCTTTAGCAAATCCCCTGGAAATGACACAGAGCCTTGAGGATCGATAGCATCGATCTATCCCAGGACTACAGCCCTGCTCCATCTGACTCGTCTGCAACAGTCAGTCCAGGGAAAACAGCAACATTATTATGGTCAAAACTGTGACCAAATCAACTGGGAAAATCAAACCCCAGCCTGCTTTCAGCTCCCTCTATTTGGGCAATGGCTATGGGTCAACATTAGAGCAAGGATCAGGCTGAAATCCCAAGGGAGAACTTAAGTGGGCCATGGCCTTGCTTTCAGAACATATCTTTATGACCTTCAGTGATATTTGCACCATTGTCTGTCTCCTACTGAAACCCAGATCATTGTGTAAACCTAGACTCCTGAACTAGGAGTCTAAGTTACTTTCTTAAAAATGTTCAGACAACAGCTGAGTCTATTGTAAGCAAATGGTCTATTGATGTTTCCTATCAAAACCAGGCAGGTTGTAATCATTACTAAGTAAATTCAATTTGTTTACCAGAAGCTACTGCTGGCACTACAAAGATGAATGGGATGACTCTTGACTCTGGAGTTCAGTCTTCCCAGGGAAATAGATATAATATGACTGACATCCAGTAGAACAAGTGCTATTGTAGCAGACAATGGACGTGCTCTAGAAGCCCAAAGGAGGGGAGCCAATTAGTTCAGGAAGGTTTTGCAGAGAGACTGACCGTCAGGGTAGAGCTGGATTGGGAGAGGCCTTGAGGGGCATGGTAAAGAATTTGGACTTGCCCTATAAGCATCAAGGAGCCATGAAGCAAAAGGCTCAGGTGGCAATTGTAGGAGTCAGCTATTGCCACAACACTGCTGTGTAACAAACCTTCCCAAAACAGGGCATCTTAAAACAGCAAATTTATATTTTTCCCTTGTGTAGGCTGGCTTTGTCTCTGCTGTGCTTGTCTGGAGTCAGCTGAGTTTGGCTCCAGAGGGTGAGATGGGTTCATGTCAGCTCCAAGTGTTTTGTTATTCTTCTCCAACCACTTCCTATCCAGGGCACTTTATTCCCGTGCAGATTAACAGAGCTAAGAGCAGGAGCAGAAAGACAGGCGCAGTGTCTCTTGAGGTCTCAATCCAGAGCTAGCATGCTCCCACGCACATACACACACACACTCCAGTAGCCAAATCAACTCACATCATTGAGCCTCACAGCAATTCAGTGAGGAAACATACTCCACTTTTAGCGCGAGGAACTGCAGAGTCACAAGGCAAAGGGTGTAGATGTACTGTTCTCATACACAGAGGTCAGGAAGACTTGCAAACAGTGATTCCTTCCACCATACCAGGAAGAGGACAAGCTAGGGGTGGAGAACCATAGGCAGCTTATGATATATTGAGTATGGTCCATGTAAAACAGAAGGAAACAATTCACTGAGTGACACAGAGAACTTTTCTGAAACTACAGAGTCCAACCAAGTTGGCCTCACCCATATATTTAGAACAGGGAGAAAACTCTAGCTAGAACATTATTAAATGGTTGGTTGAAACATTTAGGAATTCCCGGTTGAATTATAGTCTTGGCAGCAGCTGCCTTCCAGATCCATCTGGTTTGAATTGGCAAAACTGCAGCTGTGCTTGTTGGTAAGGGTGAGCCTTTCTTTTGAGGAATGGGCCTGCATGGAAGGGGTGGAGAAAGGGAAGAGAAGGATGAAGCTGTTGTCATGAAAAATGGGTAGAGAGAACAGAACAGCTACTACTGTTTTGCTTTGCAGGATGGAAGTGGCCTGTGGTTCTGGACTGGAGGACAGATTCTTGCAGGATTACTGGGTCCCCTCTGCTCCTCTTGAGCTGTCATACCCAGGAGATGCTGTCACATCACATACTTGGGTTATGAATTGATTGTTTTGCTTTTATGGGGCTGGTATAATTAGTTTCACATTTTTAATTTATAGCATCAGCTAAGCTTTTTAATCCGTTATTTATGGCAAAGAACTAAGAACTAAATTGCCTCCTGCCCCCCTCTCAGAAACCATTTCAGTCCCACAATTTGGTATCGGTTGTTTGGCTAAGACATGCGGCCTCCTTAAAGGAAAACTTTTCTCACAGAGAAGTTGCTGTGGCTTCTTTGCATTTCTTCATATTTGAGTCCTGGAAACCCTGAAATTAAAAAAAAAAAAAGTCTCAAATGTTTAAATGGAGTAATGTTTCGCTAAAGCTCTGCTTTAGGAGAAAGTAAAGCTGGCAGGGTTGAGAAACTCATGCCAGAAAAGTTCTATTGAAAGAAAAGCTCTTGTGTTGGGTCTCATTTTCTGTCTTTGGCGGGCCCTATGCGGTACTCAGGTGTATCATTACTTTTCTGAAACAAGGAAGCAACCTTGAGCCTATGAGAAGTGAACTCAAAGAGCTGGGGTCTGTGAGAAGAAATCTGTGCTGTGAACCAAGGGTCTCGGAGATTAGGTGAGTGAGGGACAGAGAAGCCTGGTAGACTCAGAAAGCATCCTGATCGACTTCAGGAGTTCATTAAATAGTGCTCCCAGGACATCTGATCTGGTTTGGGAGAGTACCTGGGAGGTTTGAGTTGTGTTGGTAGCCACATCATAAGTCACTTAAAAAAAATCACAGTCACACTATGGATCTGGAAATACCAGATACCCCATAGCTCACACTTTGCATGGTTGCTTGAGATGGCACTGGGGAGCATGGACCATATCCAGAATGGTAGCCCCCGTAGTAGCTTGAGCTATAAGCTACAGTTTAGGCTTCGATCCCGACTTTGATCCTTTGCCCAAGCCCATTTGGGCTACAGTGTTGAAGGGTTAAAGATGAAGGAGTAGACACGCACCAGGAGCAGCTCCTACAGGACAAAGGAGGCATTGATGCTGAGCTGGGGTCCTCCCCCTGCCCGTGCTCCCATCTAGGCTGCGGGGTCTCAGTGTTTACTGAATGTTAAATAAATACCAATTGAATCGTATGTTTAATGAGGTGTATCAAACATGTAATAAGATACATATCTATTAAACAGTTGTGAAATCTCAGTAAATATGTTCTTAATAATAAAGGGTGCAGATGGCTTGCAGATTGGACCGAAGAACAAAGACTAAAGGAGCTTATGGAAGGAATAGGGGAGCCATCTTCTGAAAACTGAGAAGACAGCTGATTTTCAGCCAGAATTTGATACATGTATCTGTGCTCAACTAGAGCAAAAATGGGACCCAGGCCCATTAAGGAGGAGACTATCAACTTTGAAACCCAAAGACTAGGAGAAATAGCAACTAAAATTAAAGACAGAGAAATTCTTGCTCACAAAAATGTCATCAATGTTTGAAATATACCTTCAGGTTTTAATGATACAAGATTCTCAGTGTCACACATTTACCCCTTGGACATCCCCAGACTTCAGGGCCTAGCCACATATTAGAAAGCAAAAGAGTCACATGATATGTAGGTAAAGGATTATTAACTTGTTTTTCTTTCCCAAAAGTGTGGTAATTATCATATTATATTGCAATATGCTAGTGAAGTTACATCAGCAAACTCCTTTGAAAACCGATCTCTTTCTCCTTGCACACACAGGTCAGGCTAAGAGCCTGGGTAAGCGTGATTGTTTGCCAAATAGTTGGTGCCTCCAGCAGAGGGGAAAGCCGGGGAAGGCAAACTTTGCAGCAGTGGGGTATCCTAGAGAGAATTCTGAATGAAACACAAAGCTCATGACCACGCTTTCCAGCCTTTCTCAAGTCCTTGCTCACCACTCAGCAGACTAGACTAATCGAAGGCTGGTTCCTATCAGCCCAGAAGCTCTGATCCCTCGGGCCTTTGCCATACCATCCTGAGGGCAAAATGAATCACTTTCTCAACACAGTGTGGAAAATTATGCCCTACACCAAACAGAGACACTAGAGCTTCCAAGTGTAGCATTCTGTCTTTCAGATCAGAAGCCACCCCGGATCTGAAAAAGTCAGAAAGTGTGCTGATGTATATACCAGGATAACAATAATTAACATTTTTATTGCTTCCCATGGATTTGGCATTGTTCTAAGTGCTTACATTTACTAACTTAAATGGCACATTAACTATGAGCTAGATATTATCATCACCTCCACATAAGAAATGAAGAAATTGAAGGACACGAAAGGAAAGTCAGTTCCCTAAGGTCCCCTAGCTGGTGAGTAGTGGTACTGAGCCAGCTACTTTGGCTGGAGAGGGCATATTTGTAACTCCCACACGGTATCAGCACTTTCCAAGACTTTTGGAGTCATGGATCACATAGAAAAGACCTTTGATGGAGTATATTGAGGTAAATACTGGAGACCACTCACAGCCCCAGGCATAGAGTTGGGCCAAATATAGAGTGGGCTGAGTGGTTCCACATCCCACACTGGAACCCTCTTGCACTATACCCATATGCCACAGCACACCAGTTAGGAAGTTCTGCTCTGCAGAGCTAGCTAGAATGTTCAGAGCAGTCTTATTTAAAGCAGCAGACAAATGCCTCCCAACAAGGCCATCTATAGACTTGGTGCCTGATGAAAATGGGCAAAGTCCATGTGCTCACATACTAGGGAGACTTGGTAAAGTTTGATAGAGAGGTATATTTGCTGGCCTGGGGAAATGTTCATAATACATTATGGTAAAAAGAAAATCAAGTGACAAAATAGTATATAGAGTTTGACCTCATTTTAATGTCTTAAGAAAGGACATACATACATATAGATATGTATGTATAGATATCTGTATCTATACATCTGTTTATCCTTTTTCCATAGTGAACACAAATAACTGGAAAGTTTTGGGGTTTTTTTGTTTGTTTGTTTTTTAAGAGAAGCCACCTGTTTAAGTCCTACAGAAGAATTACTAGTGTGTAGGTTCCATTTCAGTCTAAACATAGTTTCTCCCAGATCAGCGATTTTAAACCTTCCATTGTCGTTTTGGCAGAATTTTTTGCCCAATAAAATCTTACTCTTAGCCTCAATATATAAAAAGACAAACCAAATAGAGCTTCTCTGATTGAAGCCAGGTGTGAGGCCTAGAGCCCACCACGCACTTACCCCCGCCCCTGCCCCACCGCCCCATTTCCAGTCAGGCCTTGTCTACCAAATGCTGCCCTCGACTGCTCCAGGAAATCATGGTAGCCTGAAAAAGTGTGCTTTGAAGAAATAAGTCTATATGAATCATCAAAATAATAACTGAGAGAAATAATAGGAAACTGGATTATTTGGGGCACCTGAGTGGCTCAGTCAGTTGAGCGTCCAACTTCAGCTCAGGTCACGATCCCTCAGTTCATGGGTTCGAGCCCCGCATCAGGCTCTGTGCTGACAGCTCATAGCCTGGAGCCTGCTTTGAATTCTGTGTCTCCCTCTCTCTCTACCCCTCCCCCTCTTGCACTCTGTCTGTCAGTCTCTCTCAAAAATAAATAAAAATTTTAAAAAAGAAGAAGAAGATTCTTTGGGACTTAAATTTAAATGCATAGACTCTATTTTCTCACAGCTTGCTTTCATGATGCTTACCTGCCTCTTAAAGGGACAAATCAGTTGCACTTGGTGGAAAATTATTTTAAAGAAAACTAGGCCGTTGTTTTTTTAATACACTATGGTTCCCAACAACCAATATTTGTGGCTGAAAATAATGACAGGGTGCGACAGAACAGAAGCGAGCCACAACACTACCCTGATGTAGACTTTAAATCAAAATCAGGGACTGATGACCTCATCTTGTGTTTCTCTAGAATAGGCCCAACAGTCAACCAAAGAGAGAACTTTTGCTTATGTTTATTATTCATTCTCAAGAAGAAAGTTGAGTAGATCCATAATGTGTAAGAATTGGGTCCGTTATCATTCAATCATTGGAGAGCTATAGTTTGGTTAACCTTGCCTCACAAGTGTTTAGGAAATCAAAATAGTATTTGAAATAAAATATTTCCCAAAGAGAAGCCCAGATGGTCCTATCTCTTTCCTCTTTCCATGGTTTTCATTGTGTGCCGTTTCTGTTGTTCCTCAATGTAAGTAAGAGTAGCCTCGTGACTCTTAGAAAGGATTAATTGTGACACTATAAGTTCAACTCTACTGAGCTGAGTTGAAATCTTATTCTGTATGCTACAGGTTATTAGGGTTAGCTGAAAGAATGTGCATTTATTTACTGAAGGTACTTTATAAATCAATACCTTGTTTTTGAATTCAGGTCAATAGGAATAACTCTGAAACACAACCAACAACTACAGCAACCCTAAAACAGCACTTTCAACTTATTGATTTTTAGAAAAGTATCTTTTCCTGGCATTATTCACACACCCTTGATAAGCAACTCGATGCAATCAAAAAATTTAATGGATTTTTTACCCCCAAAATATATATTTATATATTTTTCAACATGCCTTTAAACTGCAGCCAGTTGGGTTCTTTGAAAAGGGTAAGTTTGGGAGAGACATGAAAGATGGAGTTAGCATTTATTCCTTCCCATTTGCACAGAGAGGCATTTTGCTGATTCAGTGTTTGAGCACAGCTAACCAGATCCAACAGCTACTTACCATTTAATTTCATTTAGTCTTTTGGAGATTTTAGATATTTCTCTAATTTTGCTGAGGAAATTTTATTTCTTCTCATGCACCAGTGTTTATCAAACAGCTTAACCAGGCATGGTCTTGACCTGGGGCACTTCAAAAAGCAGATGTAGCCAGAACAATTCTTTCCTTCCTTCCAGGCTGAGTATTCTTAATCCAGGATGTCCATAGACATCAGGGTGTTAGTAACTCACAAAGCTATTTACAAACCTGTGTGTGTGTGAGTGTGTGTGTATGTATGTGCGTCTGCATGCTCCTTTCTTGGAGAAGGGAGAACATGCACATGGTTCCTGGAGGAACCATGACCCTGAAATGGTCATGAGTCATTGCTCTAGAGCAGCAGTTCTCAAAGTGTGGTCTGGGAACCCCTGGGTTTCCTGTGGTCTCTGAGGTCAAATTATTTACATATGAATAGAAAGACATTGTTTGTCTTTTTCATGCTCATTCTCTCACAAATGTGCAGTGGAGCTTTCCAAAAGCTACATCACCATCATATAGTATATTGCAACCGATTGAACTCAGAAGCAGATCTGAGAATCTAGCTGTCTTCTCTTAAGACTAGACACTAGAGATTTATAAAATGTGATACAATGACACTCCTCTCACCAAATTATTTTGGTTTGGGAAATATAGTTATTTTTATAAAGGTACGTGATTTGTGTTAACATGTAATGGGTGTATTATTTTATTTTTAAATGAGTCTACTTTAAACAAATTTTTTTAATGTGAATCATTCGTGAGAGAGACAGAGTGTGAGCAGGGGAGGGGCAGAGAGAGAGGGAGACACAGAATCCAAAGCAGCCTCCGCCGAGCTGTCTGTCGTAGGACTCTAATTGTCTGTTGTGGGACTCTAACTCGGGAATGGGAAGATCATGATCTGAGCCAAAGTGGGATGCTTAACCGACTAAGCCACCCAGGAGCCCCAAAATGAGTCCATTTTTAAAAAATGTTTCCATTTCCATCTTTCACATATCCATTCCAGGCAAACAAAAGTTCTTTGACATCCTTACTAATTTTTAAGATTGTAAATAGGGCCTGAGACCAAAAAAGTTTGAGGATTGCTGCTTTTGAAGATTGGGGGCTTTCTCCATGCAACACCAGCCAGCAAAAGTAAAAATAACCCTACAGTCTGATAGTTAATTTTACAAGTGGACAGTTTGTGCTATTCCTTGCGTGTTAGGTTGAACCAATGTTTGACCATTATATGCTCACAAAAAAAAAAAAAATGGTAATTTCATTTGGTAAATCTAAGAAAAAGGGGATATTTTTATTTTATTGTCACTTTGGCTTTGCAGATTTGTCTGGGCAACATTTATCTGCACACCTTTATCCAGGTTCCTTTTGTAAGCTAATGTTTTTTTTTCTAAGTACTTTCTTCAAATTTTCATTATGAAAGTAACATGCGACTTAGGAAAAGTACAGAAAAGTAGTAGAAAGGACAACCCTAATCCACCATCCAGAAATAGCTTCCTGGGGAGCTATTTTCCCAATATATTTCTTCCACTCAGTTATCAAGTTATGTTTCACCGAAATAAGAGCATGTGGTATTCTTTCAGTCGTGAGTCCTATGTTTATCATTTAACACTGTTACATTGACATTCCCTGTTTAGTTTAAATCTCATCACTAAAAATGTATTATTTTTTCTGATCATAAAAAATTAACATGCTAATCTTTTTCATTTTTGAAAAACGTAGAAAATTGTGAGGAATTAAATCATTCTACATAACACCATCCAGAATAATCACACTTATGATTTTGGTGTATTTTTCTCTGTTTGCACATATTGTTTTTCACTCTTTCTATCATATTGTTTACATGGTTTTATATTCTGTTTTTCATACAATGAATGGTTTTTTGTGTCAGCAGAAAACTTGTCGTAAACAGTTTCTTTATGGAATAAATTCTATCATATGATGTAACATTATCTACTAACTATCCCACTTTTTTTTTTTAATAATGTTGGCACTTTTTCACAAACAGAAATAAGGCCTCTGTGAACACTTTTGGGCAGACATAAATCTTGTTTCTACTGGAGACTTTTTCACTTTGTTTCTCAAAAATGGAATCAGCCCAACTCAGAGGTTTCTGTCGCACAAGCATGTCACTGGTGGTGTTAAAGCACAGGACATGGTGGAGATAGTGTTCTAGAGAAAAAGGGCAGGTTCTCCAACTCTGTAGGACAGATTCCTAGAAATTGAACTATTGAGCCAGAAGACGAGAATATACATTTGGCTCTTTTCTTGCCAAATTTTCTTCTAAAACGTTGTCCCAATTTACATGTCCATCTGCCATGTTGGAGTGGCTGTGTTACTTAGTCATGCCAGAACTAGGTTTTCTCTGTGTCCCTTTCCCCTACCCACCCCTCTCATCCCCTCCCCTTTACTTTTCTCCCCTCCCCTCTCCTCTGTCTTCCAAAGGAAATAAACAGGAAAAAAATGCTCTCTTAGTTTGCATAACTCTGATCTTTAGTGATGCAGAAATTGTTTTCCAAATATTATTTGCTCTCCACTGTGAGTCACTTTCATTTTCAAGGTGGCTAACTAGCACCAGAGTCAAACCTTAATAGTTCTAGTCTATAGTTATAAAATGAGTGAAGCCAACTGGTCCACAGGGCACTGCACTCATTCTTTTGGCTTCATTACTACCTAGTTGCTAACCAAATGAACTAACCAGCCACTGTTGGAAATATTCCTGGCTAGAAATACAAAATGTTGAAACCACAAGTAACCTTCTCATTATACCCTACACTGGTCAATATCCCTTGCAGTCTAATTTAGGGCCCTATAATTTAAGAGGAAAGTGAATAACTTATACTTCAAAAAAGAGCAGTAACAGAAGAATAAACTTGAAACTGGCCTTATTTAACTGGGAAACAAGTGTTTAGAAAGGTCTGCATATCATCTAATACCTCCCTATCTCTTTCTTTCGGGTTAAAGGTTCTTAAATGATCTCAACTGGCTTTCTCTGTATCTGTGTATCAACATTTTTGAGGTAGTAAGTGTGACAAGACAGAAGTATGTCTAATTCTCTTTTTACAATTTTGCACAAATAGATCCTTTCTAAGCATTCTGGTTGGTTGTATATTGAGATGGTGGCCATGTGTAGAGGGAAAAAAGCAAGGTGGGAGAATCGTTCTAAATATATTTAATAGAAAAAATACCAAATACATAATAATATGGGAGAGGACTTCAGATTCCAGTAATAATTTTTGAATGGTAAACCTTGAGAAATCCTACTAAGGTGTAACCAAACTATGATCTAGATAGGAAAGGCAATTGTGAACTATAAGCTTCCCTAGGAATATAAAGGAATCAAAATAGAAGGGGAAACACCCTAAAATAAATGTCTAGTAACAGAAGATTCCCTGTTTTCCTGAGTACTGTGGACCAGATCTCTTTATTAATTATCCCCCAGCCCTGACCAGTATGAATAGTGGTTCATAACGATAACCTGGGGGCGAGGGGGCGGGGGCAGAGCAAGATCTTGAAGTAACCTCTGACTTACCAAAGAACTACTAAATTAAATGTATTTTTTTGTAGTCTAATTCAAAATTGGCAATCCCTGTGTGGTGTATATGATAATTCCATATTAACCCAATGTTTTAGTTAACCAGAGCAATATTTGAGTAATCCATTTCCCCACAACAGTGAAGAGTTGATGTTAGTTTTCAAGATGGAGTTGAGCACGAATCAATTGCATCTCTATTGTACATTGCTCAAGGAATTTACATGAGCACAGCTGAATATCAGTTGTTTTCTTGCTCTGTGATAAAAGTCCATTTTTAAAACCCCAAATTGCAATTTGTCAAAGTCCATTTGCCAGTTCTTTAACAATTTCAGCCAAATTGTAAATTGTATAACTGTCTGCATCATTTGCATACATAATCACGTTAGAGTGATGGTATAATCTAGGCACATCATTTACGGGAAGAGGGAACAATAGCAGCCAGCTTCCAATTCTTGGGATACTCAGAGTAATTTATTACATGGCTGATGTTTTCTTTCTAATTTCCACCAAATGATCTCTTCTAGAATGATGAGCACTAAGGATGGCTGTCCCTTGTGTATTATCTTTACTGCTTTTCTAATCTTGAATTGAGAGCCAAGATGAGCACCATGTTACATGTCTGCTTCATTCACACACACACACACACACACACACACACACACACGCAGTAATTTCAGTCCAAATAATATCACAAGAGTTCAATGAAACAGCCTCCTCAAATGATGCCCCTGTGTTAAATTAATTTAATCTCTGGGTCTAGTTATTGAGTATTCTTTTCTGTGCATTGACAATTTGCCAATTGCATGCTTCCTATTTCTAATCAATCTTGCAGATAATTTACCAGCCAACTAAATCGTTTTACTGGCCTATCACACTTCTTTACCCGACAGAGAGCAAAGGTAAATACAATCCCTCTTGTGTTGCACCATTGGAAATTTATGATGACCCCAGGCAAGTAGCTTTCTGCAAGACTAATTTATGTATAGTCACATCTGTCACTGTGGCACTTGGACACATCTTAGCCTTTTTTTTTATTAGTTATTCCTGGTAACAACCCAGTGAGATCACAAGGTAGGTTAGATACAACCTATCTTAAGAGGCCCCTGAAATTGCATTAGATGCCCACATCTCAAGACTCAGCCCTCAAGACAGGAGTATGGTCCAGACCATAGTTTAGGGTAACCATGAGACCTAAGACTCAGAATCTCTGCCAGGCTGAAACTCATTCTTCTGCTTATTCATTTCTTCCTCCACAATAAATTCTACAACCCAGAGAGAAAATCACTTTCCCAGGGTCATAAAACAATTTAGTAGTAGTAAGATTAGGTTCCCTTGTAAGTTAATGATGAACACAGACTCAGATCTGGATTCGAATCCTGACTCAGCCACTTACTAATAGTGTGACTTTGGGCAGGTTGCCTAGCTTCTCTTGCAACACTGTCGGCTTCCTTAAAATGAGGAAAGCAATGCCTACCCTGTAGGTGTTATTGGGAATGTTGAAGTAATAACAGCTCCCCGTCTAAGTGTTTCTGGGCTAAGCTATTTATACTTCCTACTGTGTTTAATCTGCACTGCTGCCTTGTAAGGGGTGCAGGGGTATCTCTGTATAGAGCTCCTGATACAGGATCTATACTCATTATTGTTAGGATACCATATGGTAAAGAACACCACCTTGGTTGTCTTTCTTTCCTGTCTGAAAACCTGCTGCTTATTTACTGAAAACATCTTAGAATCCAGAAAGGAAAGTTTTTGATTCAAGTTGCAAAATCACAGGTTAATGGAATTTAAAATAATTTTGGCTTAAAATACTCAAGTGCGGGCAGAGAGCAATTGATGAAACACTCTGGTAACTCTCAGAACAAATCCATATAATCTCAGCTTTCATATACAAGCATGAGACTCAGCATATCCAGCTCTCTCCCCAGTTACAGACTCACAGTTGTCACTGCCTCCAGTGAGAGTCAAGCTCATAACTATGGAGCAGTGTTGAATGGTGGTTTTATACACACAAGGCTCTTAGAACAGCATGTGTCCTACAGTAAGAGCTCAGTTAGTGTTAGCTAGTATTATGACTGTGAGAATTCCCCTACCCCTAACCCATCCCATCAATTATGTTTGATGGATCAGATTGTTTAGTATCCAAAGCTAGGAAGATTGTCCTATCCACTTTGAGATTTGTTTGACTGATGTTTACTTTTTTATGGCCTAATGATACCATAAGCCTTTCCATAGATATTTATGGGACAGAAACACATGTGCACGCACTATGAGCAAGGCATCTTTAGAGATAGAAAAATGAAGAAGACGTGAATCTTGACCTCAAAGAGCTTACATTCTGTTGAAGGAGAGGTGGGGAGCCTACTCATAAAGCAAGTCAAACTGTGGGATTGTTTACAAATAATGTATATAAAGTGCAATAGAATGAGAAGGATCATATAAAGAAGTAGTATGAGAGTAGAACCCTGAGGGATTAAGTCACCGTTCTTTCCTTTCAGCCATCTATCCACTCTTCCTACCAAAAGCCAGGCACTAAGTGATAGGAATACACGATCAATGCACATATGATCTCCAATGTCAAGGCCATTCTAGGCATAAGGAAGAGATACACTCATAGGTCAGTGGCAACTGGACAGTGGGATAGTTGCTCATAAAGTAGCTACAAAGGGCCTATAGGAACCCAGAGAAGGGTCTTCTAAATTAAATGAGAGATCAGAGAAGGCTTTCAGGAGGAGGTGATGCTTGAGCCAAATTTGGAATAGCTTGGGGAGATCAAGAAGAGGGTAAAAGATGAGAAAGAAAAAGAAAAAAAAACAGGCTAGGTCAAGGCATGGAGGCAAGAAAAAGGATGGAGCTTTATGGCACCCCAGATAGTTCAGAATGCACAAGAGAGTTGGGAATAAAAGCACAGTAAGGTAGGTGGGATGGCTGGGACTCTGATGGGGCCAGAGGAGAGCAAAGAAGATAACCACTCCAGGAAGAGGGACCAGCATAATCAAAGGCACAAAGATGTAAGAGCGAGTTACATGAAAGGCAACAAGTGGTGTAGTGTGGCTGGAAGAGAGAGGAGTCTGGAAAGGTAAAATGGGGCAAAGTCCATCTTCCTCCTGTGGAATTCCTATCTGGCTCCCTCAGCACCATCTGGTCGACCCAGTTCTCAGTGACACAGTATAGCCATTCTGCCTCCGGCAACTCTAACATCTTCCCCTGCCTTACTGATGGTTTTATGAGTTGGATTTTGATTCTGGGCCAAACTGGCCATATGGCTGAGCTGCCTTAGTACAGAAACCCTTTCAGCCATTTGCCCTGGGTACCGTTCATATTTTCTTCTCAGGCTTCAGATTTCTTTTCCATGTGGCTTTTGATTGGCTTCACATTTTGGCCAAGAGTTAGCATCAGAAAAAAATGGTTAGGAAATAAATACCTAAGAGATAGTTGGTTCAAAATGAAGGTGTTCTTTTAATAGTGTTCATGCTAGAAAATCTCTAGGGCTCAGCAGTGTTGGGTCTAGCCCAGATTTTGGCCACATCTATGAATTCTAACAAGGCTGGCATTCTTACACACCATCCTTAGGTAAAGAGTGGGTGTTGGGCTGCAGCAGCTGTAAAGTGAATAATTGTGAATGTAAATCTTTGCATTCACGTATCTTTTTTTAGAATATGATTATGTGAGCCACAGAAAAAGAAGGTTCCTCCCACTGATTTATGTTCTTGGTGTTTTCTTGGAGTTTTGTCAATCTCTAGAGAAGAGGCTGATCATTTTTAGATTGCACTGAATTCCTCAAAACTACTGGTATGCCCTATGTGCCTTTCCTTTTTTTTATTATAGAGTCAGTGTTAATAGCTGATGGCAATTTTTTTCCTAATAAATTTAGCCCAGTAAATGCATACTGTGCCCCCAGGTCTTTGTTTGGTATTGTAGATGTCAGTGAAACCCAGTGCCTTTCCTGCACGAGATTTCGTATAATTCAGGATTACCTAAAACAAAACAAAACAAAAATATTAAATCTTCCTCTTCTTTATTATTTTCAAGGATCTTTCAACATCTCTTTTCTTGATCTAGAAGAGCCTTTCCCAGACCAAGTTTCAGGATCAAGTCTAGATGCTTTAGTAGCATTTTCTTCTCAGCTGGACAATGAAATCATTAAATTCCTTTGAATTCAGTGAACCTGCCTGAACATTCCAGGTTTAGTTCAGAGCAAAAAGAAATCCATTTTGGAACATGAAGGTCTTTCATAGACAAAATTGCCCTGATTAATCAAGCTCTTTGAGTTGAAACTAACTGGGATAGGGGGCTTCAGGCTTAGCTGAATTCAAGGGCTCAACCAGTAACATCTGTCTTACTGCCCCACTCTATTCACATCTGCTTTGGTTCTGCTTGCCTTATTTCCCACTGGGCTATTTGAATGTGGTAGCCCCTTGCAGCTCCAGTCTCACATCCTACTCATATAACCACCCCAAGGGCAAAAGCTCTAGCAAAAGTCCTGGTTTTGGCTCTCACTGTCTCAGCATGGGTCCTTGACCCATGGACAGGGTGGTGTGGCATCCAGCAGGTCAGCTTTGGGTCAGCCTGAAGTCAGGGGGATGGGTCAGTCCTACCCAACCAAATAGACTGAGAGCAGAGTAAGGTCCCTCCTCAACAAGGAAATTTAGAGTGAATGCTCCAAAAGAAAAGGAAGAGAGACAGAGCAAGCAGTAACCACTTCAATACACCCTCAGTATACCTAGCAATCACCTCAGTACACCCTAGCATATTGGAAAATCAGGTGGTAAAAGTCAGGTGAAGGACATAAAACTAAATCTAAAAATAATAACAACAACAACAACATAATTGGTGAAGACAATTAAAAATGAAAATATGTCCTCAAAGATTTGGGGTTCTTCTTCAAATACCTTTTATTTAATTATATGATTGTATTATCCCCACTGATTTAAACTACAAGTGGCCCAGATGATTCCTAAATGCACTTTAAGTTTAAAAAAAAAATGCAGGGAGGGGGAGCGGCTGGCTCAGAAGAGTATATGACTCTTGATCTTAGGATTGTGAGTCCCACCTTGGGTGTAGGGATTACTTAAAATTGTTTAAAAAAGTACATAATTCTATGAATTGGTTAGGTTGATTAGTTCACTGTTTTGGAACCATCTAGGGAAGGCTTTTGGGTCATACAGTTAGGTAAACTACATGATACTGTGTAAACATTCTGACACCAGGTTTTTTCAGGCTGTGGTTTCCTCACAAGGCCAATCTATGATACACTCCTTCAGGGGATTCTTTATTTAATATAATTTTGTAGATGAAGCAAAGGCAGAATTCAGCCCTGTATTTGGATGACACTGCCATTTTTATATGATTATTAAATAATAATATATTTTCCTTCAAGTGGATAAGCACATTCTCACCATGACTCTAAATATATAAAATAGAAATTCATGAAGGAATTTTATGGGTAAAATGGAAAGTATTCCCTAGAAATATATAATAATATAGTTGAATAATTTTTTAATTATAGATTTTTAAAAGCAAAATAATAAAGTCCAACTTTGAGACTAGAAATTCTGTCAATTTGATGTGATTTACTCCTCTGGATCAAAATTATGCTTTCCTGAAAAAAAAAAAAAAGAACTTTTAATTTATTACCCCCTCTATAACACTGGTGTGTTTTACCCAAACAAAAACTCTCCAGAAAATACTTATCATTTTATTCTATATTTTCCAGCATGCTCACGTTTTCTTTTAGTTGCATTTTTTCCCATGTGGAACTTCAATCACAACAAAAGGCAAAAATATATTTCACAAATTGACAAGAGTGGTGATTTTTTTTAAAAAAAAAGGATCATAATAAACCCAGCTTCATCAGCTTTAGGGTTATTTCCAAAGCCTTTAAAAAAAAAAAAAAACTAAGTACTGCTGATCTACAAAACACTATTTCATTTCTGAAATAAAAGTTGCATGGAATCCAGTGGCTCATCAAGAAGACAACAACAGTCAGTTTGGAATTAGCATTATTCATCCTCTCATTGTAGCATCTGAACTATTGTGAGGCTATGTTTCCATCTACTATGACCTCCCAAAGGTACTTGTTTCAGCAATGAGACTCACCAATCTTTCATTATTCCAGAAAAGATAGTAGCCGACTGTATCTCTCTAGTGGACTTGGTGATCTTACCTTGAGGTGTTAAGAATCGCTAAGGGCTAGAAGGACTTGTGTAAATTACAGCCATGCAGAGAGGTGTTGAAAAATCAATAAGTAATGAAATAGTACCGGAGTGAAGTAGCCAAGAGAGCAATGGGTGGGAAACTCCCGAGGATGCAGTTTCATTTTGTCAAAAGGTAAAAGAAGATGTTCTGATGTGTTTCTATAAAACAGGCTTCCTTGGAAATGAGACACTATTGGCATAGAATGCAGGAGAATCATTCCAATGTGCCACAAAACACAATGGACTATGGACTTCTTGGTACAACAGTTTGATTTAGGCAAACATGAATTTTATTCTAGTAAAGCAATAAATACGGCATTTTCTTCATCAGTTTGGGTGTTTGTCCCAAGTTTTCTGTCCCCTGGATACTCAAGTGTACCCCATTTCTTCTCTTCTACAAGAGACCATCCACATTGCCTTCATAAATCATTTTCATCGTTTCTGATCCTGCATTAGCAATGTTCCCCAAGAACATGATAGTGTGGTTGCCCACTCATTCACAGATGGCTCTAGATAGATACAGTCTGGAGGCTGAAAAGCTCTTCTAAGCCTAGTAGCTGAAGGGCTTTGTTTTGAATGAAACATTTGTATGGTTGAGAATCCCTGAACTGATATTTAAATCTCCTGGTTTCTTTTTTATTATCATTATTATTTGAAATGACATGTACCCGTGTTTTTATCTTAATGGTCTGTTTTGAGATAGTAGAGCTGATTTTTATAAAAAGAAGATCATGGGGTATTTGAATATAAGAAAAAGTAGGTGCGGGGCACCTGGGTGGCTCAGTCAGTTGAGCATCCAACTTCGGCTCAGGTCATGATCTTGTGGTTCATGAGTTCAAGCCCCACATTGGGCTCGCTGACCCTGTGAGCACACAGCCTGCTTCAGATCCTCTGTCCCTCTCTCTCTGCCCCTCCCCGACTTGTGCTCTCTCAAAAATAAATGAAACATTTTTTTTGAAAAAGAAAAGAAAAAGTAGGTGGGAGAGAGAAAGAGAGAGAGAGAGGTCTAATTCAGTCAAATTTGTTTGGGAGCACCTGCTTCTCTTATGCTTCTGGATGCAAGTCTCCTTCGTCTCTGCCCTTCCCAATGGTGATAATGTCCTTCACTCCTTACATGTCCATCAGGTATATAAACGAAACTATCTACAGAAAAGGACCAGCCAGCCATCAGTTGAATCTGGAGGTATAGATCAAGGAAAAGGTAACCATAAAGATGCCACCCAAGAACTGATTGAAACAATGGGATTACACATGTTGTTTATCTGTCTTTTCATACACATATAGCCTCTGGCCTTTGTTTATCAATAGACCAGTGAAAACTGGAAAATGTCTTCAAGCTCTCATTTGGGTCAGTTGGTGTCACTCCAGCAACAGGAGTTGAAACTTAAAAAAAAAAAGAAAAAAAAGATACCAGGATGGAAGAGAAGAAAATAACCACGGGTGTTTGAATAATTAAAAAACTTGTAGTCTTGATAATAATACTGTGACTAGAGTCTTAAAACACCAAATAAAATATTCTACTTATCTGTTTTCCCTTTACCAACACCCAAATGTATCTGACCACTGACAAGCAGAATCTTTTATATCTGATAAAACAGGGCAATAACTATAAAGTGAAAAGCAGTGAGATGTGAGCCAACTGCCAGCCTATTCCTGTCCCTTTTATGGTATGTCAAGTATATTTCCTAGTAAGTAATGAACTGGTTTTAATTATTATTTTTTATTCTAAGGCTGTGTCTACCTTTATTATGTAGCATTGGAAATGAAGACCTAGATCGCATTTAATAGAAATACGTACGATTCAGGTCCCAGAAAAACACTTTCTCTCTGAAATAGCCACATAGTGAGTAAGTGGTTTGAGTAGCTTGAGTTATTTGGTAATTTGACTTTCCCCTTCTCCTTACAGGAACATAGAGAATCAAATTGCATTCCTTATAGCCATCATACACTACCACTTCTAGATGAGGGTAGCACGATGACAAATCCAACAGACAGTAGACAAGTATTTGTATCACCATAACCATTTTTGCTTGCCTGTCCTCTACTTGATGTACTCCTAGTAAATCCCTGCTAGTCATGCTCCCATATCATGGACATAGCAATACCTATCCCCTCCAACAATTCATCCGTCGATGCCATTATCCATTGTTTATGACATTGCAACCGCAGTAATGAATTGATATGTCTTGATCTTTGAAATGCTCAGACAGGAGGCCACACATTATAAGAAAAAACAATGTCATGACAACTCTCTTCAGCAGGGGTTAGAAATGGATATTGTGCAGGAAAATGCATTAAAGTTGACGAGGGTTTTGTTTAACATGATGGTTTTAAAGACGTAAACAATTATGATGGGCAATAACTCCTTCAATCAGAAGATTGTGGAAAAGCCCTACGTAGGTCAGGGTGCTGGTGTGATTCCAAGTCGTGCTACCACCACGAAACACTAGGGGTCACCATATTAATACCAGTGTCCTGGCTCCATTGCCCTCCAGAGAGCCTACCATCCCAGAGCAGTAGGCTCCCTGTTTATTCAAGGAATGTTCCTCAGTGCCTATCTTCATGACGTGTGACCATTTGCAGTTATTTCAAGCACCACTAAAATAATGGGGTAGAGTCCTCTCTAAGCCTCTTTCTGGTGAATGACATTTTTTTAAGGGCCACCTAAGAGCATCAATCCATTATTTTGGGCTAGATGTAATTATAAGGGGTGCACAGGCCAATTAACCAAATATAGAACATTTTCATTCAAGAGCTACACAGTATGCCAATTCAAATGTTCTGCTAAAGCCTGAGTCTCTCAGACCAAGACAACACTTTTTCACTAGCCAGGGTTGGGGCTTCTGATGAGTGTTGGCTTAAAAAATGAATGTCTCTCTCTTCCTTTGTTCCTCATCTCTTCATGTTTTCAATCCCCAATTCAGAAATTATTTTCCAAAGAAGAAATTTAAGCAGTTGTCCTATAAGCTACAGATAGGCTATTACCAGGCTGTACTACAGCCCTTAGAATCCTAACGGGAAACTGCTGGCCCAGGTCCATAGGGGGCCCCAACCCCCAATAGTGACATGATTCTACTTACTCCTATTTCAGTTTTAAGGATAATCCTACCCACCCCACCACCATAAGCAGGAAGCTTTAGCTATCTCATTTGGGGTAAAGCTTCTGAAGGCTAGGATTAAAGCAGTTGAAGAGCTGTGAACAGCATTTAAACCACAAAAATAATATTGCAAGGGAAACGGATGGTAGTTGATAATAATGGTAAGATCATAGCCTAGCTAAAGTGCACTTTCAAAGTTGCAATTAATTTCAAAGTTTCTGGGATTCTTATACATTCCCTTTGTATCTCTTCCATTTATTTACTGAGTTCCTAACATGTGGAGGCATGTATTAGGGGAGAGGGGAGATACAAATATATAAGTGTGCAAAGAAGGTAACTAGTGGTTACTGTTTTCTTTTCCTTGTCCTCACCATTTGTGCAAATGCCTTACCCCAATATATCCCTTCTGTACTCGGCACTTGTCTCCTACCCGGTTCAGTCTTGGTCTCTTGCCTTCTTCTGTATTTCCTGCCATTCCAGACTCCCCATCACTTACCTTCACTCTTCCTTTTTTCTCTCTAGCCCATTTAATTGGACATAACTGTAAAGAAACTGAAATGTATTTTGTAGTATGTACTTACCTTCCTCAGGCTTAATTTTTAAGGCAGGCATTTCTTTCTCTAAGAAAAGAAAATATTGATATTACTTTGATTTTTGTATGTCGCCTTCAGCCAACTCTTTTCTGTGGGTTATCAGCCCTTGATAGAAAAAAAGGGGGTTCCCTTTTCTTTCTTCCCCTAGGACAACTATGGTTTAGTGGGAAAGTGGTTTCAGATATTTCTTTGTAGCAAATTTTGCAAGGCAATGGTACAGAAGTAGAGGAATAAATCAAAAGCGTACAAAAGGTATTTGTTAAGTAGGTATTTTGGGAGACTTGAAATATGCTTCTGTCTAACCTGAAAATTAAACTCTTGTGGGTCCAGCCCATAATTCCTACGAAATGACAACGAAGTCGTCCAGGGTATAATCATATCGAAGGGTGTATTTGCCATTATTTGTTTTTTAATTTAAGTTCTTCCAAATTCTAGCCTATAAACACGGTACATAAGAGAGTTCTTTAACTAGAAATAGGGAAGTTTTCATTGTTAACTAAGAGGTTCACAACTTTAACCTTTCATCTCTCCAGAATTGGAAATTCTTAACAAAGTGACCCTTGGTTATTTGCAGCTGCCAAATAGTTGGAATAAAGGGAGAGAGAGAATTTCTCCAACACTCTCTCAGAGCAGTGTACATTGGGCTGAGACAAAAATGGCCATGGTATGCATCAAGGACATAGTCCTAGTACTAAAGAAAGAGATTGTGCAAATTGTAGTTTGGGTTCATTTATAGCATGCATTTTGTTTCCTTTTTGGATCTCAAGTTGATGGTAACCATGATAAAATTTTCTGATCAGGGATTCTTATTCTTAACTACAGCCAAAGCTATACCTGGATGTTCCTGATACCATAATAAATGTTATCATAATAAAAATATAATAAAAACAGAGTCCCTAACCAAAGGTCAATGAGCCCCAGCAATTCCAGTAATCCCATGGATGGTTTGAAGCCCCTGAAAAGCATATGTGAAATTTGGGGCATGCGTGAACTTCTCTGCAGAGTCTATATGTTTATCATTTTCTCAATCAAGCTATGCCCCCCCCCCCCAGGAGTTTAAGAACCCATTGGACATGAATGTCTTAATTCAGAGAGGTCTCTCCTGAGTCAAGAATCTCAGGGTCAGGCTTTATCACCGCATGGTCTAGAAAAATTCAAGTAATTGGGGCGCCTGGGTGGCGCAGTCGGTTAAGCGTCCGACTTCAGCCAGGTCACGATCTCACAGTCCATGAGTTCGAGCCCCGTGTCGGGCTCTGGGCTGATGGCTCAGAGCCTGGAGCCTGTTTCCGATTCTGTGTCTCCCTCTCTCTCTGCCCCTCCCCCATTCATGCTCTGTCTCTCTCTGTCCCAAAAATAAATAAACGTTGAAAAAAAAAAAAAGAAAAATTCAAGTAATGATAATAGTGCTGTTGACACTGATGTGGGTGTTATCTAGTTGTATCCATGGGACAACATGAGCTTAGGATCCTCCTACACCACCATCTTCCCCAGAGGTCAAGTTATCAATAATAATAATGCTCTTAATATTTACTGAGTGTTTATCCTGTAGCCAAGCATTGTTCTAAGGACATTATGTATATACATGTAACCTTTCTCGCAAGGGAACTATTATGATCCCCATTTTATGGTTGAGGACGCTAAAACACAGAGAAGTAGGCAGTTTGCCCAAGGATACAAGGTTGGAAAGTGGCAGAGTTAAGACATAACCAGAGTCTTGCCCCATAGTACATGGGCTTAACTGCTTTAGCCACTATGCTCTAAAGCGTCTTGCCTCAGGGCCACTTCCAGCCAGGGGCCGTCCCTTTCAAAACAAAATGGAACTGAGAGTCTAAGGAAATGTGACAACTAAAAAAAATGAGTAAGAAAATAAAGCCTAACTTGCCTTACCCAACTCCTCATTTCCAGGGTATTAGCAATTCAGGGGAATTGTCAAGGGAAATGCCAAGGTGCTCGTGGGTGCTAAAGAGGGTTCCGAGGGTAGCAGGCAGGGGACTGGAGCCCAAGGGAGTTGGTTGGTCCTCAACCTTGAGACCTGTAGTGCCTCACACTCGAATAGTACTTTCCAATTGACAGTCCACAGCCCCTTCTCTCCTTTCTTTTAACGTTCCCTTCAAGGAAGACAGAGTGGAGATTTTTAACAGACTAGAAAACTGAACCCCAAAAAGGTTGTAGCTTCCCTTGGGCCATGGGACTAAGTTATAGCAGAGTTCTGTGTAGGACCCAAGTCTCTGGACCTTCGGTCCAATTCTCCGTCCACTACTCTTTGTTGCCTGGCCTGTCAGTGTCACCTGGTACTGAAGAGTGAAACACCCCAACAGGCAAGAATTCCATGTGCACCCAACTCCACTGAAGTGGACACCTTATTTTTTGAGTTTTTTTAGAGTGCACATGTTTGTGGGCACATAGTAGGCCCTGAAGCAATGCAAAGCACATTACTTCCGTTATCTCATTTAATCCTCAAAACAACCCAGTGAGGTGACTGTTATTTCCCCAGTTTCACAGGCAGGGAAACTGAGGCATGGTAGCACAGCTAGTACATTATAAAACCTGGACGTGGGACCCAGACACACGTTGCATTCCCCATCGGAGGCTCTGCACCACTGGGCCATGCTACCATCCAAGGAGACAGGAAAAAGCAGAGGAGGAGGAAATGAACAGCCTATTTTGTATGATGAGCAATGCTTTCTACCTTCTCCGAGGACGGCGCAAACGGAAATCTGTTTCAAGCACTAGCACATGAGGTTGAAATTAAAGAGGACAATTACGAGCGATTAGTCACTGGAGTGGGGCTCCATGGGCGTCTTCAAAAATAGGATCAGCTCTCACTCACTTGGCCCTGGCACAGAGGAGCCGTCAGAGAAGTCCTTTCTAGGCCGTGATTCTGTGATTAACTCTTTTAAAGGAGCCAGACCGCTGAAGCTCATTAGAAACAATGGCCCCATTTCTCAGGGGCTGTCGAGTCAAGCAGGTCCCGAGGAAATTTCTTTGGCACCCAGGGATCATGAAATTAACACCAGAGGCGCTGGCACTGGATCACTCTCCTCTGTTGAGACCTCAGGAAGGGAGCAGTCACTCAACCTTTTTGTTCTGAAAACCCAGGAAGCCCGGGCGGCCCGTGGTTTGGGTTTCAGCCCCTCTGAATGCATCATTTCAAACGGCTGTGCTTCCTAAATTTGAATTCATCCCGAGGTCCCAGGAGAAGCATCCTGAATGGACACACAGGGTCGGGGAGGTCTTTGAAAGGCCCGTGGGGCAAAGTATTTGGGAGGGAGACCCTGAGCTGGGAGGGAAGGCAACAAGTGAGGCTTCCGTGCCCATGCTAGGGCGGAAGGGGCCCTTCTGTCTCTGGATCCCCCCGGAATAAGGAGAATGTCCTCACCGGGGACCTTCAGGAGTTTGCATGCGTCGCCTGTCACGGACAGCCTGCCAGCGTGACTACGCTTCTGCCAGCAACGCTTCCACAGGGGAGGCCCAGAGGGCCGCATCTTTGATGTGCTCAGTGGGTAAAATTCCTCTTTGTGGAACCTTCCCTCAGCTTCCAGCATTATGTCTACTACCGAGTGTCTTCACAGTGCAAAGGAGGCCTGGCTGTACCATGGCTACAAGCCAGAGAGGCCATAAGGCTCCCTCCAGAGCTAGCCGGAACCCCCAGGGCAGCACAGCTCAGGTCCCTGGCTCCAGCCCCCAGAGAGTTTGGCTTTCTCCTCCAGCAGTAAAAAATGTGTATCTCGAGGGTTCTCACTGAAAGAGCTGTGGGTAAGAGGGAGCCAGAGAACAGACTGACTAATGGCTACTGTAGAAGAAAAGACGAGAAACTAGGGGAAAAAAAAAAAAAACAAAAAACAAGGTAGGGTGTGGGGAGTGAAGGGGAGGAGTTTTTTGTGTTTTCCTTCCTTCCTTCCTTCCTTACTTCCTTCCTTCCTTCCTTCCTTCCTTCCTTCCTTTCTTTTTTTCTTTCTTTCTTTCTTTCTTTCTTTCCTGCAGCACTGTCTCCTTTGGAGATCTAAAATCTGCAAGTGTTACGTCAAAGCTTTCTCCAAATGACTTGACGAGGGTTTTGTGTTGTTGGGTTGCCGCACTCCCGGGACTCATTGGGATGGCAGGATAAAAATTAATTAGAGGCTGTTTGGAGGGGGCTTTGCAAGACAGCCTGAGGCTACGCTTCAGTCTGGTTGTTAGAAGCAATATCATCACCGCCTCCTCGCCCAGTGAACAGACCTGCGCCAGGGCGGCCGGGGGGAGCCACAGAACGTTCAACACAGACATCAGAGCCAAGCCTTCCTCCCAGAGAGATTACTTACCACAAACCAGTGGATCTACCTGCTGACAACCTCAGAAATATGTCTTGTTTCATTTTCAGATTTTTAAGAGGGGTTACATATGAAGCTTACAGAATCCTGATGAAACAGCTCCAGAAGGAGGAGGTGCCCGCTGCTCCACGCCTCTAAAAATGACATTCAGGCCAGGCAGAGCCACCGAACAGACACCAGGAAGGCAAGATCCTTTCCAGGTGTGGATTGGCCTCCTTTTAGGGGGTGGCAAACAGAAAGGGGGACTCTAGAAGTTGGCGCATTTCCACACAACCAAGGCTGATGGAAGATTATTTCAAATTCAGGCAGTTTGCAGGAAAAACAACCCAAGATCTCTTTGCTCTTCCGGTCTTTATCTTTCTCCCTTTGCTTCCTTTGCCCTGCAGTCCTCACACGGCCTCTCTTCTCTCATCCACATGTAATCCTCCTCTACCTAAAGTACTGGATCCATGAGTGACCTTGAAGTTTGAATAATTGGGAACTGGCTCCTCAAATCCAGATAAAGTAGTTCAGAGCACGAGATCGGTCCTGGTATTTCATCAGCCACAAGTAGCTTTTCTGGCTGTACATTTCACTGGAAGTGGAATGCAAAACGAGTGGATGCCTGGGTTCCCCTCTTGAGAGCACTTTTAACCATCATGAAAAATCCTCGGCACTTCATATATGTAGTTTATCTCCAGACCAATGTAAAAATGTTAGCTAGTTAGTCCTTAAAACATTTCCTGGGATGCAAGCAGTAATTTAGGACCCTGTTTTATGGATGGAAAAACTGAGATTGTTTGTATTTCCCATGTCCAGAAAAAAAGCAATCTATGTGTGAGCTCAAAGAAAATATGGAAACTCCTAGAGCCCTTCCCTCTCCCTAAACTTAGCTGTGTCTATTTTATTGCCTATAATTGCTTCCTTGCATCATGTTGAGGGGTGGGGGTGGGATAGGCCAATGGGAACAATTACCCAAAGAAAAATAGCAAGTTTCTCCCCTAAACAGCCATTTCCAAAATGCATTCACCAGCTGCATAATATGAAAGTGCACCATCCCACAGCATTTTAGCAATCTCGTGCTTTCAAAGTTGCCTCCTTTTGGGTGAGTCTTACTCTATGGTCCTCACAATAAGGGTCAATCACGGCACTTACCACATCTCCAGAGGAAACAAGGAGACTTCTTCCTAGCAAGGCTCACTGCTGAATCTGAACACTTGGCTTATATCAGAGGAGATGCAAGACAGCGGTGAGCCAGACTAACATTGCTTCCATGCCCCAATTCCTTCTTCTTATACATAACCAGATAGACAAGAGCCAGTCCCCAGTGCACAGGGACAATAGTAGCTGGTTAGTGAGCTGGGGTGAGGGGAGCCCCAAACCACCCCTTGACTGTTTGCGCTCTGCCAGAGGGAGGCAAAAGGAGAAATGTGAGGGCTGCATTCAGAAACCAGGTACCTACTAAAGTGAAGGTCAAGGAGTATGGCTACATAAAGCCAAATCCTCTCCACTAAGTGCTTTCAAAACTAACCAGTCTGCCTGAAAATCAATCTGCTGCTTTATAAGCAGCCAGCATATTTAGAACCATGGAAATTAAAGATGGAAAAGACCTATTAAGTCTTCTAGATCATTCCCTAGGGCCCGGTACAGGGCTCATTCCCTGTAGTATATTTGTTAGCGCTATGTCAGGCCTAATTTCAAGTGTCTCAAGCAATGAACATGAAGGAGGCAGAGACAGAGGTGTCTGCCCACCGCAGTGAACAATGATCATGTGATTAGAGTTCTCCCAGCTGCTCACTGGCCTTTGGCATGCCTGGAAAGGGTTTGGATTCCCCAGGGCTTGGCCCAGAAGAAAGCAGCAGCCTCTAGAAAGTAGAGACATTTAGAGAACTTCTCTACCTCTTGTGTTTAAGCAGAATAACAGTACCTTTTGGAAGCATACAGGCACCAGCCTCTCTGTAAATAAATTGCCACAAAGGAAGAATAGAGAATCCAGGTATACCAAGACTGTTTTTTTTTTTTTTAAATGAAATAAGTCCTACCCCTAAGGTATCCAACCTTCCCTCTCACAAGTTTTATTCTGGGTTGGTCAGTAGTCAACTAAATCACATTTGCAACTGGTGGTAAAATGGAGGAAATATTTTCAGAGATGCCAGGACTTTATTCTAGAACATTTAGGACCAAGTGATATGAAAATAAGACAGCCTCACAATTGTACAGTCAAGGTTTTTCTGAGAAAACCATTTCTCTTTTTATCTCTGTTCCCAGCTAGAGAGAAGCAAGTGAAAATCACAGTTTCAGGTGGGAGAATCTTTAAATGACTGTACACAGAAGTCAACACTCATAGAATCCAGACAACAATGCACATAATGTTCTTTTTACTTGTCGGTTTTGAAATGATGGAGAAAGTCCCTTTAGATATTCATGTTAAAATTTCCACCCCTTTTCTATGACATGAGTGAAGTGAACAGTGGGTCACTCACTGGCCCAGTGCAGAAACCATGTGGTAATTCTCTTATACCGAAGATCATGAAAATATTACCATTTCACATTTCTGAGAACAGGATCATCCAAAGAGGCTCTCCTGCTCCATTTCTGCTGTAAAAGAAGAGCTCCATTTTCTTTACCGGATACTTGAAGCAAAACTGAACTTTTAAAAGCCTGAAATTTGATTCATAAGCCAGCGGCTCATTCACTTCTGAAGTGTCCCCCCCACCTTCCCCCTCCCCCCCCCCGCCACCACCACACACAGCCCTTTTTCCTCCAAAACATTATCTCATCTCAGCATTGCAGCTTTTTTAAGTTCAATGTCAATAGCTAGTTAGGAGAGGGCAGGCGGGTCAGGGCTTAGGACTCCGAACGGTCCTTGACGTTTCTCTGCAGACTGATCTGCTGTTTGCATCAGCCCAATAAAAAAAAAAAAAAAAAAAACCTCTTTACTATCTGAGAAAAGATCAGAACAGGAAAATGTCAGTTTGAGAGCTGACAGAATTCTGATAAGAATGAACTGGAAATGAGAGAAAGAATGGAAGAAATGCTGTCACTCTAAGAAGTTTTTAATTTAATGTTTTTAGACAAATATGTTCCCCACTGAGTGTGTATGTGTTTTTCACGCATAACCCTTCCATCCCTCCACCTCTTTTCCAAATGTTCTTCTCGAGAGAAAGCCTGTCTATTTTGACTTGATTTGATTTGATTTTTACGGTCTTTCCACAACCTTTCAAAGATCTGGAAGGGTCAACCTTTCTGGCCTGAAAGCTGTGAGCACATTCACTCCCACAGAATTTCTTCTAAGCCCTGGGATAGTTTCCACTTTCAGAAGTATCCATACATATTTTTAGAGTTAGAGAGATAATTTAAATTCTCAAGCTTAATTGAACCGACAGAATGCAGAATGGAGCTGCTACCCCATGGAAGCACTTTCCAAGTGTGACGACCTCAGAGTTCAAATTTAATACCTACATAATAAAGGCTTGAAGATAATATAATGGGCATTGTTTCTGTTGCCCCATTTTTTTAAACTTGTGTAGTAACTTTATTATTAGAGGAAATGGCTGGTGTTTTTAAATACAGGCTACATGAAACCTTAAGAAGTGACCCCCATTAAAAGATATATTTTTCATCAAGACAAGGCCAAGTCTTTGATGCATAAAACACTTGGTAGGAGTTAAGTGTTCTTCTGAATGAAAAAAGAAAAGTTTGCTGGAAACCAAGGAGTCGCCTAGTTTACCAACAAAGCACTTCTTGAGCATTCCACTCTCTGCCTGGCGTTCTGCTGGGCATCTTGTATCATCTCAGTTAAACCCGTGGTAACTGCATGAGGTAGATCGTACTATCCGCGCTTTCCAGTTGAGGAGAATGAGGCTAAGAGTGGGTAGATTTGCCCAAGGTCACACAGAAACAGTGTGATCGACTCAAGGTGCATACTTGGTATGTATGGGACATGCCCCGTATTTAATGAGTTTGTCCTGTGTCTTTATTCATTTTGTCAGGATGCCTTATATGTCCTGTATTCAGCTATTTTTAATAAGTTGAAAACGTTCATTAGAGCTACTTTTTCAAATTTAACTAGGCGTTCTGTAGTTTTATTTGCTAAATCTGGCACCCCTAACATCTGGGTCCCATGATTCCAAATCCAGAAGTTTGCCCCTTCTTTCACACAAAAGGAATTTTTTTTATTTTTCTGGGCACTCAATGAAACAAGCGATATATACACTAAGTGTGATGTATAGTAGTTAAGAGTGTGGACTCTTGAGTCAGTCAGGTTGGGTTCAAATCCTTGCTCTGCCACTTGCAAGCTGTGTGACCTTGGGCAAGTTTCTCAACCTCCCTGAGCCTGAGGTCGTCTATTGGTAAAGCGAGGACAAGAGTAGTGCCAGCCAGTGTGGAGATTTAAAAAGAGAATGCATGTAATAAAATAATTAACTTAGTTTTTGGCACATGGCAGGCGTTCAAGAAATATTAGCAATCAACTATGCCCTCAAAGTCATTCTACTATGGCCCTTCTAAAGCATAGCTCTGTTCATCCCCTTGCTTTAAAATGTTCACTCATGGCCAAAATGAACAAATCAGGAGACTATAGATGCTGGAGAGGATGTGGAGAAACGGGAACCCTCTTGCACTCTTGGTGGGAATGCAAATTGGTGCAGCCACTCTGGAAAACAGTGTGGAAGTTCCTCAGAAAATTAAAAATAGACCTACCCTATGACCCAGCAATAGCACTGCTAGGAATTTACCCAAAGGATACAGGAGTATTAATGCATAGGGGCACTTGTACCCCAATGTTTATAGCAGCACTCTCAACAATAGCCAAATTATGGAAAGAGCCTAAATGTCCATCAACTGATGAATGGATAAAGAAATTGTGGTTTATATACACAATGGAGTACTACATGACAATGAGAAAGAATGAAATATGGCCCTTTGTAGCAACGTGGATGGAACTGGAGAGTGTGATGCTAAGTGAAATAAGCCATACAGAGAAAGACAGATACCATATGGTTTCACTCTTATGTGGATCCTGAGACACTTAACAGAAACCCATGTGGGAGGGGAAGGAAAAAAAAAAAAAAAGAGGTTAGAGTGGGAGAGAGCCAAAGCATAAGAGACTCTTAAAAACTGAGAACAAACTGAGGGTTGATGGGGGGTGGGAGGGAGGGGAGGGTGGGTGATGGGTATTGAGGAGGGCACCTTTTGGGATGAGCACTGGGTGTTGTATGGAAACCAATTTGACAATAAATTTCATATATTGAAAAAAAAGAAACATAAAAAGCAATAAAAAATACATAAAAGACTTGAATAAGCAAAAAATAAAAAATAAAATGTTCACTCATATAAACAGTACAAATTCCTTAACTTAGAAATTCTTTATGTATACTGGCCCCACCAAACTTGCCAGTCCTATTTCCGACTTCCACACGTAGGAGAGCGTCAACTGTCAGGGTAACTTGTTGAATATAACTCTGAATTTGATTAAGGAAACAATTACATTTTCAGCCTTAAGTGTGAATTCTTTTTCTGCCAAATAGGATTCAACACATTGAATCCTGGGGCCTCCTTATCTATATATAGGTGGATTTCAGTTTTGTTTTTTTGGTTTTTTATAAAAATCTTTTAATGTTTATTTATTTTTGAGAGAGAGAGAGAGACAGAGAGATAGAGCACAAACAGGGGAGGGACAGAGAGAGAGGGAGACACAGAATCTGAAGCAGGGTTTAGGCTCTAAGCTGTCAGCACAGAGCCCAACGCAGGGCTCCAACTCACCAACTGGGAGATGATGACCTGAGACAAAATTGGAGGCTTAACCGACTGAGCCATCCAGGTACCCGAATTTCAGTTTTGAATTAAAGATGCCAGCTATCTTAAGATATTCTAGGATACTCTGAGCAAGAACACCACATTGAAGTGGCCAGAATATTGGAGAGGCTGCCTGTAGGAAGACTTTTGTCAGGAAAAGACTCCAGGTTTTGCTCTCCAGCGCTCTCCAAGCTTACCTTAAGCCCCACCCTCTGACCACGCCCATTGGAGATGAACCCCTTCTTGAATCACAACGCCTCCTGGCTTAGAAGTAACCAGGCCATAAACACCAAGGAGGAATTTTACTGGCCCATCCCCAGCTTGCTATTTTATTGTCTGGCATTTCCTCTACCTTCTCCTGAAATTGACAAAAGTATCTCCTACAAAACCTCCGTTTGGTTTTCCAGGTTTAGATTTATGTTATCTGTGAAGGCTTCGTCTGTAGCTGCATTATCTCCTCTCCCCGCTCCCTGCCCCCTCCGCAGTGCTGTGTCTGGGTCCCCCTGTGTTCTTGTAACTCTGAAATAGCAAGCGTCAGCCACTGTCTCACCTGGGACACTGTCTGACTGTTCCATTGCTGACCTGGGAGACACTGAGAAACACCCAGTCCCTGGTGGCACCGCTGTGCACATGGCAAACCCTAGGACCCTAGGACGTGGGATCAGGTGGGAGGTTAAGTCAGAAAGGAGGGTGGAAACAACCCGAGAGGTCCCACCTTCCCCTGTGAGAGAAAAGAAGCAGTAGGCCAAAAGCTTGCCTTAGTGAAAACCAAGGATACAAAACAGGCCTCTTTATAGACACATGACCTGCATCCCTGAGGCCCTGCTCTTTACGGATTCATGCACTGGCATAAGTTCTAAATTGCTGCCAGTTTCACAACTGTTTTTAATTTAAAGGCCTCCAGGCCATGATATTCCAGGGCAAAGAGATTTTTCGGCAAGCAGAGCAGAAGAACGAGATCAGAGCGCCCCCACGGTTTGCAACAGCCGACTTCACCTCCTCCAGCTTGGGAAATGGTAGTTAATTTCTCCCCATCTCCAAAACGTACTTCCATTTGGAGATGAGCACACAGGCTGGAAACCATTCAGAGGAGGCTCACAGGGGCAGAGCAATCAAGCGCAGCAACTATAAACATGACTTCCTTTAGGAAAAAAAAAAAGAAAAGAAAAAGCATATCTCAGAGTCTTCCAGAACTTAAGACAGTGTGTGATGTCTGAACTGTAACATCAGCCATCTCTGGAAGCTGATGGAAAGAGATGGGCTCAGTGACACCCCCGGACAGGGAGTTCACTCAGGCAGGGAATACTTGACAAATCCCTTCAGGGAGGAAAAAACAAAGGAACACTCACCTCACTTTACAGTAACCTAGTTGCGAAAGAACAGGAGAGTGAGCCAGGATAATTATACAGGCATTTTATTATCCACTGCTGCATTTTAAAAGGCCAAGTATGAACTTCTAAATGCTCTGTTGGGATCTTCTCCACCTTTCTTCCCCCCAGCTCTAAGGAAAAGGCCAGAAGAATCAGGGCCTTGTCCAGCCTGTTCTGGACCTTTGTTCCATTTAACTAAAGCTATTCCCTCTGCAGGGACAATTAGAAAAGAGTGCCCCACTTGATACACAAGAGCCCATAGGCTGCATGCTTGAATTACCAACTGCTCCTTTGTATGTTCCTTCTCCCTCCAGGTGGACACCCCCCTATGTCAGGGCACATGGTAGGACAGCTTGGCAGGTAGAGTGTCAGTTGGTTTCAGCCAACAGTTGCCCCTCAGTGGGGCACCTTGACAAAATCCACAAGACACTCAATCATGCATGCTGGCCCTAATGGGAATTATACCCCCAACATGCTTCCATCATTTATTGACATGGTATAGATGATCATCTCCCTCCTCCCAATCATCAAAGACTATTTATCCCAGAACATTTTTTGCCCAATTCCCTTTTGAGTGATGACTGTATAGTCACAGCCAAGGGCACAAAAGGCAAAGAGTGGAAATTGGATTAGAAGGGCAAAATTCAACTTCAAGACCATTCGTAGATAATGGAGCCAGTGGTGTTGTTAAAGAGCCCCCACGCAGGCGTCCCCTATCCATCATACATAAACCTTGTACTGCTACTTATCAGAGCAGAGTGATTTGGGGAGATGGTCACGCTCCCACAGGCAGAGCTGGAAAAAAAGAAATTCACGGGGCTCTGGAAACTAAACCGCAATCTTGCTTTCAAGCCCTCCTTACACAAACTGCTTCAAGCATTCCCAAAGGTATGTCTCTTATTGAAGAAGAACACTATATAAAGAAGCACAGTGACATTGACCATGCACTACACCTAGAGAGACCAGGATGGCAGAGCAAAGCTTTGAATCCCCCAGGGAACACCAACATTGGCACTCCAGAAAGGGTAGGCAAGATGGGTCCTCATAGAAAACTTCCTGGCAACAGTTACCAGCCACCAACTTCCCTGTGGAAGTGGGCTTCATGCCCACTCATATCTCCTGTGTCTTCCTTTCAGCATCTGTGACCTCAGGACCTCTGCTGAAAAACAGGGCACTCAGACAAGATGTTCTGGATCCTTCTAGTGAGTCTAGACCAAACTTGAGAGTGAAAGCAAAAAAGAAGAAGAAATAAGAATGAAATAAGAGGATCCTTAATGAATGGATCTAAGTACTGAATCTCCTCCCAACATGCCTTTAAATTTTCCCTACAAATATTTGGATCTGTGCAGAGCAAGTCTGATTTCGTAGAGAAACTTGCTCTCTCAATGACCCCTGGGTCCAAGAGTTGGCTGGAAACAGAAATGACTGGCCAAAGCCTGGATGGATTCAGCTGGGCTCAGTCCCTGAAGGCTTTGTTCTTCAATCTGTTTATACAGTTTCCCGTAGGAGTCTGTAATTTTAATCAGTAAATATCTCCCTTGATTTATCACCTTCTATTGACATAGTGGTAATTCAAGCAGTGGAACTAAAGCTGGGCCTGCTGTGTGTTTTTTCCCCTCATTGTGCCCGGCCTCTGTTTGATTTTTCTCAGTCCTCTTAGGTAATTGGTCCGCCTCTGACACTCTCTGTATGACCGGCTGTGGTCAGGGGTCAGTGGGCTCCCCCTTCCAAAGAGCAGAATGTTCTAACCAATCACGATTCAGCCCCATCTTGAGTTTGCTAAAACCAGAGCAGACAAACCACAGACTGATAGGACCCAGTGGATTTCGTTTTAAAAGTAGAAATCCAAGATGCTCATAAAGAACACTGTTATTCTCTCTAGCTCCAGAGACAGTTTGGAGACTTAATCCGCTGATTTAGTATCTCTGAGTTGAGAAGGGAGATCCTCCTTCTCCAACCTTTTGGCACTGCCAATTTCCACATTAGCAGAGTGATCCCTCTGTAAATATGGAGTTAGGTAAGGCCTGGTACTCAGTTCTACTGTTTATTAATGTGTTTATTTATTTAGTATTTATACTGGTAAATTGGTAAAATTCTTTGGGCACCCAGTATCCTGATTTCAGTGTAACACGTAACCAAAAATGATCTCCTTAATGGCCAAGATAAAGAAATGAGGACTTGATAGTTATAGAACTAGGTGGATTCAAAGCTAGCTTGATATGCTCCAAGGTTCTGTGCTATGCTGTTTGTGTTTTCAGGTGGCCCAGGACTAAAATGAAGAGCTTGATGTTGAAGGACAGGGTTTAGATTTCCAAAAGATCTCCATGAACTGAATTGATGGGGTGAAACTTTGGAGGATAGAATCAATGTAAAGTTTTGAATTTTGGTTCCCAAAATTAAATGCCAATGCAGCAAAAAGGGGCAATGTGTTTGATCATAAGTTTTGTGAGAGTATGTTAGAAGTTTTGGAGTCCACAGACTCAGTAAATTCTGTGTGTCCCATGGCTACCAAAAGTACTAATGAAATCTTAGGTTGTGTTAGTATGAGAATGGTTCCCTCTAATCATCATCTCATTAGACTTGACTTTCATTGAAGTTTTTCATCTTTTTATTCCCTATAATAACTAGAACAGTGCCTCATATCACAGAAGCTTATTTAAGTATCATTTGGAGGGATGGGTGAATGGGTGGATGGATGGATGGATGGATGCGTGACAGACAAACAAACAGATGGATGGATGGATAACAAGGGAGGAAACTGACCTATTAGTGAATGCATATCTAAAATCGTGTCCAGTTTTGAATGCCATGTTTAAGGATGGAAATGAATAAAATGGAATGTATCAAGAGAAGAATGTCCAGATAGTGAGGGATTTGAGAATCATGGCATAGGGGAAAGAGTTAAGAAATTGATACATTTAATCTGAAATCAGAGGAGGTAAAGGAATCTTTGGGGGAAGGAGCACTGGGAAAGGGGAGAGAAATATTCAGAAATATTCAGAATTTTGGAAATTCATATGTATGAGAGGGATTAAAATACCATACATTGCCTCAGAGAATAAAGCTAGAAGCCCATGGTGGAAGCTACAGAAAGGTAGATTTCAGCTTAGAACCAGGAAGACATCTTTCATTTAGAAGGAGTTTTGGTGCCAACAGGGAAATGGTCTGATTCTACTGATGTGTCTTTCTCTTTCTCACTTAAGGCTGACTACCATAGACAGCCCCCATCTGGAGCAACTCCTCCACTATGATGCCTCCACAACTAATTGTCAATAGTCCTTTCTCAGAGCTTTATCTAATAGTGCTTTGTATTAAACTTAGTTTATACGTCTGTCTCCTCCAGTAAGTTATAAATTCTTTGAGAATAAGACTGTTGCCTTTCATATTCTTTATACATAATAGACACCCAATCAACATTTGCTTCATTTGTTGAGTTAAATAGAACTTGGCAGCCTCTGATTCAAGACTGACACCAAAAACTTCATTTGGTTTAGTCTGAGATCTGTGGAAGCACAGAGACTCTGGAATGGTAATAGAGCAGTGCTGGCTCTCCTCCAAGGTTCTGCGTATTTGGGAGAAGATCTCATCTGTGAATCTACTCTTCCCATCTTTAAAGTAAGGAGACCTGTAAATTCTAGAAAATTTATTTCAGTCAAACTCATTTATCTACTACCCATCCAAACATATATAAACCAGTAAGTCTTTTGCATAGGGTAGAAGAGATCTTTACCTTCTTCTTCTTAAAGCAGTTAATAGCTGTTCATTCTTTTCCTAATAACTCAAATCACTGAATAGTTTAGTCTGGGGGATATGCATATTTCACCTTCACATCACATTAATGGGACAGGGTGCCTCAACAGAGTGCTGATAGACTTGCTTTCACAACTCAGTCACAGTGATGGTACAAATTTGGGTGAGGCCAAGAATGAAATGATGAAGGCAGTTGTCCTTATGCTTATTCTCTTGGTTAAGAAGAAAAGCTCTGATGCAAGCCCTGTGCTCTTTCTCAGGATTACGTCATTGCCTTCATATTGTATTAGATTCCAGGGTGGGGCTAGACCAGCACTTCCATGAGAAGACCTTTCTTGAAGCTTAGCCCTTATCAAGCCTACAGTCCATCACACTGCCACATTCCTTCCCAGCATTCTGGTGAATGGTAAAGTAAAATGATTTCCAGAGAAGTAATTAGCAAAGTGCACAGAAGCTTAAGGGGGGGGGGGGGAGGGGGAAGACAGGCTATCAATCAATAAATAATAAAAAATTCAGTCGAGGGCATTTTCCATCATGGTGTTCTTGGTTATGAGAGAGAGCAAGAGAGAGATATTCATGAGGACAGGTCAGGTTACCTCTTCCTACCTCATGTTCCACTGCTTCTGTATAATACAACATATATACATAATGAGTGGTGATAAGGATCAAAAATGGGAACTATAATTTCACCTCCACCTGGTTTACTACTATCATTTTGGGCTTTCAGGTAGGACTGTAAGATACCTGCTCTTGGGTATTTGTGGAGTAATTGCTCAGACATTGATCTCTTAATGGTAGATGATGAGTTAATTCATCCCAAACTCTTCTAACTTGGCAGATAAGGAGTTATTAGTCATCAAACTCACTCTAAGCATTATATATTCTATTATTTATCGTTTACATATAAATGAAAGCTTGAGCCTTTCACAGAAGCTGGCTTTCAAGCACAAGAAAAGAGTGGCGTGCTGGTAGAAGCATGGGGCAGCCCCCAGGTGATTCAGAGGATTTTCAGTGCCAAGAGACCAGGGTCAATACCAGCAAGAGGATGAGAGAATAAATAAATACATACATACATACATACATACATACATACATACATACATACAGGATTTGGAGAGGAGAGGTGACCCAGGAGATATGGTGGGTTGGATATTAGAAGAGGAAAGGAGAAGAAAGGAGCACCATTCATTCATTTATGCATTCATTCCACAGCTGTTTCTTGTGCTAGATGAGGAAATACAGTCACAACCCTGCCCTCAGGTGAACAAATCACACGTAATTGCCAGTTGGAAAAAGTGCTAGGAAGGAAACAAATAGAATGTTACAGGACAAAATAATGGGATTGGGGTTAAAAGAATGGGAACCTATTTGAATAGACTGGTCAGAGAAGATCTCTAAGGAGTTCACATTTAAACTCAAATTTCAAGGATAAGAAAGAACCAGCCATACAAGAAAAAGACAAGTGACAGAGGCTTTTGTGAAGGCCTTGAAGCAAGGAAGTCCTTTGCAAATTCAAAGAAATAAACTCTAAATGGCACTTGGATTTATTGAGCACCTATCATGGTCAGACCCTGGTCCAGGTGCTTTATGTGTGTGAAAGCATTTACTCTTCGCAGCCCTACAAGTAGGTATTATTGTTATCTCCACTCTACTGGGGAGGAAAATGAGGCTAGTGTTTCTGCGGTGTAAAGGACCAAGGAGGGGATGGCTCAACAGCAAGTCAGAAAAGTAGTCAGGGGTCAGTAGGGTTTCCAGCAGAGACATGCGATCCATCTAACTGGGGCTTTTAAGGCATCCTCTGGGGGCACCTGGACGGCTCAGTCGGCTAAGCACCTGACTCTTTGTTTCGACTCCAGGTCATGATCTCACAGGTTCGTGAGTTTAAGCCCTACATGGGAATCTGTGGTGACAGCACAGAGCCTCCTTGGGATTGTCTCTTCCCTATCTCTCTGCCCTTCCGCTGCTCGGCTTCTCTCTCTCTCTCTCTCTCTCTCTCTCTCTCTCTCTCTCTCTCTCTCTCTCACACTCACACACACACACACACACACACACAAATAAACCTTAAAAAAAAATTTAAATGATCCCTCTGGCCTCTCATTGATGAGTGGACGAAAGGGAGCAAGACAGGACATGGAGAGACCACTTAGAAGGCGTTTTGGGCTCCAGGCAAGAGTAGATGTGGCTGTGCCAGGAGGGTGGCAGAGGAGATGGTGGGAAGTGCATTCGAGGCATGTTTTGGCTGCATTGAGATTTGAGAGGCAGCCAAACAATGAGGACACGGTAAGAAAACACATGGACTCAAACCTAATACCAGCTGCCTTCTGCTACGAAAGAGAGGGAACGGAGAGTTGACAAATAGACTCCTTGAAACTGGAAGATTTTCAGGCCCCGAACCAGGATCCTGCCTCGCTGTCAGTATAAGACTTAAACACCCATTGCCTGCATGTTGTGGTTTGGCTGCCCTAATTTCTCTCATGTTTTTTTGTTAAGTGGATACACACACATACACACATCCCTCTGGATCCACTGAGCATTGAGAAATAGCCAACAAGTAAGGCTTCCTTCTGGTACCAGAGAAGTCTCCTGTCCGAGAAGGAGAGACCTGCTCTCCAGAAACTGCAGTTAGAAAGAAAGAAAGAAGAAGGAAAAAAAAGAAGACTAAAACGTGTAGACAGCTCACCTGGGGGAAACAGGTTGCTCTAACCCCAAGCCAATCATTAACTCTGCCCAAGGCCGTCAGGACACTCACACGCTGGGGAATTTTAGGAGCCTGGAAACTGAGAGCAAAGTTTATTTTCAGAACAAGGCCTGAAAGAAGGAAGCAGAGGATAAACAGAGACCAAATGTTTTAATTATTTGAAATGGTTTCCACCCCAACACCGTTTCGCAAATCTTAAAAGAACAAAGGTTGGGGAGGACCGTTAGGGAGCACTTTCCTTCAGCTCCCTGCCGTGCTGGCTGCAGCAGCCCCACGCCCTCCCTGCCATGACATGTCTTTCATGGCAGTGGCCGCGGATACCTGTGGCTGTTTCGTGACCTTGGCCAGAGCTGGGCGTCAAAGCCTGGTGAGTTTTCTGGGCAGCCATCTGGAACCGTCCTCGGCTTCAGAACAGTAGCCGTTCTCCAGGGACTGCCTCTGAGTTTCGTGTGATACAGTTCTTCATCTGGGTTTTATAGAGAACAGGGGTCTTGACCCCGCAATGGGAGAGAGCACAGCCCCGTTAGCAAACTGTCCGGGGAAAACTTGAAGAACGAACGTGAGGAGAGGGAAACCAGAAGGCTGAGGGGTGCAGATCTTCCTTCAGGCGCGAGTCTCCAGCAGGCTCCCTGGGTATGGCTTCGGACAAGAAACCCGACTCCAGATACCTCAGGAAGAGTGAGAGGAGAGGACAAAGGTGTTGGGAAAAATAATGGCTGATATGATAAAATGTGAGTGGATACGACAGGCCGTGGCCCATCGAAGATCTCAGGAAACACAGCTCAGAAAAAGTACAAAAGTCCTTCAGTGTGAGGTAATGAGGCGCGTCTAATTATATTTAAGAAAGAAACAGCAAGAAATGCTTTCAAAGCCTTCCCCCTCTTTCTTCCCTCACGAGCGAGTCCAAATCCCAAACGGAGAGACACCGTTATTTCAGAGAGAGTGAGGAATTTCCGAGAGCATCACGGGAAACAAGGTTGTGCTTTTCCCAGAACTGAGAAAAAACTATCACACAAACCCTTCCCCACCCCTCTTTTCCCCTCCCCAAAAAGCTCCCATCAGGAAACAGCAGGGGGAGGAAGAAAAAAAAAAAACACCAAAAAACACACAGGCAGCCCCACCATGAGAAATCAAGGCAGTTGAAATGACATTTGACACCACCAGGCCACAGCTGAAGAACAAGGGAAAAGTTTTAGGGTGACTGTCACTGACCCATAGTCTCTCACTCCTAACCTTGCTCTCCAACATATGTTTCTCATTTCCTTGCTTATAGCTGGTCCAAGCTAATGATATGTGTTTTGGCCGGGATCCCGTGCTTGGCACACAGCCGGTCTGTTCTCATTGTCCGGGCTACTTACAGAAACCTCTTTCTCTGTCTCTTTCTCTCTCTCAAAAAACCGGCTTTAAAGAACAGTAAATATGCAAAACAGCCCCCGCACTCTATACAGCTACCATCTTGAACACGGCCCCCTCTACCCTAACACACCCCATAATAAAGGCCTGAAGAGACTGCCCACGGGTGAGGGGTACGTTCAACACAAAAGCAGTGGAAATTCAAACAAATTGGCCCATTAGAGTCTCACACGGCTATAAATACAGCTCGGCTCGGGCTATTTTGAGGGATGGTGGCATGGGAAAGTTCCTCCTGGAATCTTGAGTTTGTCAGAGGAGACGGATCTCTCCCAAGACATGGGAAGAAGACGAAGCGCTCAGCAGACGGGGAGGAAGGAGGGCATCAGTTCTGGTCAGTTCCAGGGCAAGGTTAGCAGTGGACGAGGAGACACATCCAGGCCTCGCCCCTGTTCTCCAGCGCCTTGGAGGCCTTGCCTTTGGAGGTTTGGGCTCTGATGTCACTCAGAGCGTCCATAACCTCTAAAAAAGCTGAACATGCCCTTTTGCTCCTCAGAGGTCAATGGACCATTTCACTCTTCCTGAAAGACCAGGCAGGCGAGGGGAGGAGGGGTGGGAACGAGAGAGCAGCCTAGCCAGTCTGGGCAGGCCCCAGGCCGCAACCAGCATCTCCAGCTGACCACAAGGGAATCCTGAGGAGGCCATTTTTTTTGCTGGTCAGACCCAAAATGTGGCACCCAGTACACATAGACTATGAAATTAGGGTAGAGTTGCGTGGATTTTAGGAACCTGCGACCCATACGTGCGTGTTAGCAAAATATGCCGGCCAAGAATACATATGCAAATATCAAAAGCTGGTTCACATTTCCCCAGTGGGTGTGTCAACAGATGGCAATTAACTGCTAACGGTTAGGAAGGAGTAAACACAGAATATGCATACATTTCTGCCTTGGGTACTGGCCCACTTTTGGGGAACACAGATCCCTCACCTTGCAGTCTGTTAGGTCTGCTGTACCTTCCTTATTTTAGTCGACCCCGTATCCACTTCTGTTCAGAAAGCATACCCAAGCCAACTTTGGGTTTTCTCATTTAGTTGATAAGACTGAGCAACTGCTGTATACCGAGCCCTGTCAGAGGCATGGGGTCACACAGCCACAGCCCCGACCTCTGGGATTTTCAGCCTGGTGGATGTATTTGATCTGTCCCTGACCGTAGTCTTCTTAAAACCATCCCAGTTTGCCCAGGACAGCCCAGTTTATATCTGTTGTCCCTGTGTAATTATTAATAGCGCTACTTTTCACTCGCCAAGTGTCCCAGTTTGGATGATAAATCATATGGTTATCTACAGTCCCTTTTTAAAAATCGCTTTTTTTGGTATGAAATCTAATACACAGAGAGAAAAGTGCAAAAATATAGCATCCTCTATTTTCAAGGCTCTTTGGAACTTGCAAAAGTCAAGAGAGGGTTCCCAAATTATCAAAAAAATGGCTTCAGCAGATTAAATTCTAATTAGTTCAAGAACGGGCTCCACTGCATTCTGGGCTTGAATCCTTGCCACGTGCTGAACTTGGTTGTGTCATTACAGACGTTGTCTGCTCTGGATTTTCCACGTTGCATCTGAAACCTCAAAGTGACTGCCACCATGCATGGGGACAGCTGGGGCACATGAGGGCACTTGTCCTTGTACAGCCCAGAAAGGAAGAGCCAATTCAGGTTACCATGACAGCGCTCTTTCCTGAAAATCTCTGACTGACACTTCCTGGGGAGACAGGAAGTAAGGACAGGAAGACACCGAGGTCACTCTCTTCCCATGTCCAGCACTCCCACCTCCCAGACTTGCCTGGTATTTGACCTTTTCTAGCTCAGTCTTTCTTCTCCCATTCCCATCAGCAAAGCTATCCTGACAGAGAAAGCAGCCCACTGCTTCTGTCCCTTTCCTCCCACCAGCCAGTGGAACCCCAAAATCGTTTGATCATAAGCTGCATAGAAGTAACTAGATGCCTCAGAAAGTTACACAGTCGATTCCAGAATTAAAAAATTTTAAATATTATGGATGATCTTCACTTTTGTAATCAATGTTATGACATTAATAAGCATTCACCAGATGTTCTTGGGTACCAACTGTGTGCCGGGCCTTGTGCTAGGGATTGGGTGTAGGGTATTGAACAAAATGGACATGGTCTCTGCCATCATGGAGCTCACAGTGTCTTGAGGGAAACAGAATTAAAGGGATAATCCCCCAATAAATACATAACCACAGATTGTAGTAAGTACTACAGAGGAAAAGCACAGAGTATAAGAGAAAGCACAAGGGGACCCAACTTACATTTGAGTGAATCAGGAAAAGCTGCCCTCCCCTCCCCATAAGGCAACTTTCTTCTAGGACTTGATTAATGAATAGGAAGTAGTTGAAGAAGTCCATTTATATCAAACCCCTGTGTCACCACAGTATTGAGCCTGACCTTTTTGTTTTACTGAAATATGTCATTTCAAGATCAGGAGACTTTTGCAGGTATGTCTTCCAAACCTACAGATTTATAACCTGCATCACAAATAATACAAGGAGGTAATAATATCTCACTTCTAGGTTATTAGTTAATTGTGTGTAAAGCTCCCAGTGCAGTATTTGAAATGCTCAGAGCATGGCATTCATCTCCCTGGAACTATTTTAGCAAATGGAGGTCTCTTGTGTCTGAATCCCCAACACCTACCATGATTCAAAGTAGATTTATGTATTAAGTGCTCAATATACATTGAATGAAGGGAGGGATCAATGAACAAATGAGTTAACTTTTATAGGATGTCTTCTGTGGACCAGGCACTGAGCTGGATATTTTCACAAAGACTCTCCAATCTCAACATCATAATGCTATTGCATCTTTCTCGAGACTAGGATTCTAATGTGCTGACCTAAACAATAGCTCTGAAAATAATTATACAATATAACCCTAATGAAGTTTGGAGAAGCAGAGAAGGGAGAAAATGCTTTTCAGGAGCATTCTGAAATAGTAAGGGAAGATGCAAGGCAGCGAAATGAAAAGGTACAAGTGCTCCAAAGAGTCACAGAAGTGAGACGAGAAGGAGGCTCTAATAGGAGAGAAGGATGCGAGGCAGAATGGGCAGCATTGCTAAAACCCGCAGAGCAGTCTGAGTGAACCCCTGAAGCAGACTGCAGAATGTTTTGTAGGTGGATATGATGAGGTTGGAGTCTGTTGTCCTTGGGACAAGTGGTAAATACACCCCCAAAGGTCTGGGCAGGGGACTGCATTTGGAGAGAATGAAGCAAAGCGAATTTGGGCTCAGTGGAACATTTAAGTGCAGAGAAACTTCAGAAACAATATAGTGACAAGGCTGGTGCTTATGAGGCAGGTGGTCATAGGGCCGTTTTCTGAAACAAAGGTAATGAAAGAAAGTGTGAACTCCAAAGTAGCTCCAAATCTCACTGGTTTAAGAATGGACATTGGGTAAGGGAGAAAACTGAACGGATAATTTTATGTTTTAAGGGGTTCCTCCAGTCTAAAAGAGGCAAGTCTTACTTTGAATGATTAATACTAAAGCAAGTTTAAACACAGGTAGGAGGAGTTTGTGTTATCAAAGATGGCAATGAGAAACATAGACTCATGTTAGGATCAGAAAGCTCTACATTGAAAAACCATCCACATTAAACTGGGGATGAATTGAAAAGGGAAATGTCTGAAAAGGTTCAAGGCAGTTGGAAAAAACCCAGAGGCAAAAATGATTGCCCCTCGTAGTGAGCTGTGCTGTTCCAGAGGTTTTTCTGCAGAAATGGACTCAGGTTTAAACTTGGTGCTGTGTTCGGTTGAATCCCTGCAGCTCCCTGAGATGGTGACAAGTTCCATAATTGTCCCAGCTTTATTGTTTTTCCTCCACAAACCTATTTGTGAAAGTGCCATAAAATCGTCCTACCCAAAGCTCTCAGTTTCAGGAAATATGATATACAGCAGATCAGAGGAAATTAATATTTTTTTCTCATTTCACCGCATCTTGGCCCAAATTCAGCACTGCAATGGTTAAAATATCAGCACATTTCACTGGTCTTGGGTTACTCATAAACATTCAGCAAAGCAATTTCACTCAATCGCACATATTAACTGCTTAAGTTCTTCTCTCTGAGGATGTGGACTGTTATTTTATGCCAAAAGTCCTGTAATTAAGTTTGACATAAGCGCATGGATTAAATATGTGGTTGGGCGGGGGGCGAGGAATGGAAGGTTTTCTGCCCTCGCATTCTTGCCATATGGAGACTGTAACCAAATAATGTGCAAAAATTTTTAAGAGAATTTCCAATCTTATTACCCACTGTTGTTTATCAGGTAAGTCACAAGGCCAGTACACTTACAAAACCAGTTTTTCTTTTCCCCAATTTAGCAATAAGAACAACAACACAACAGTATTCTTAAAGCAGCCTCCCAGCCCTTCATAGTATAGTCTTTATAAGGCAGAGAACAGAACAGCTACTAAAAAGCTCCTCCATTGGGCAAGCAACTGAGGCTGTCATTTGGAGCTAATTTATCAGACTGATCTAATTCAGGGATATATTTTCAATGCTGAGACCATGATGAGGGTGCTATGCATTACATTGCTTTGTCGATTATGTGATGGTGAGAGACATTTAGACGCACTTTATCCCAAGAGTATTTTTATCATGTCCAGATTCTCCCTGTCTGAAGGGTCCTCAGGTGACTCTGAAAAGGCCTGAATCACGGGAGCAGCATAATAACAAATTTACTTTCAATTTCTGGCCATATTCATGAAGGTTTCTTGTGGTTTGAGAGAGGAATGCTCTTGTTCCTCCTTTCCTAAAAACAGCTGAAAATAGCTTTCTCAAATGTTTGAAAGAGAAAACATCCTCCTTGAATTTTCCCCAAATCGGAGGGAACACACGGGAGATTAACCCTAAAAAGGAAGTTAGGCAGCAGGCTGCCACCCACCTTCCCTCCTGTTGAACTTGCCCCCCAATGCTCGTGACCAATTCTGGATCTTTCCTTTCATTTGTTTAACTGAGTTCACCACGTTCTTGGTGGCTTGGTCCAGCTATAACTTCTTTAAAGCATCAAAATGCATTACCCAAATCACTGCCATGCTCAAGCTCTTTATACTTTGCCATCACTCTGAAAAATTGTAACCATTCCCAGCTACCTTCTGCTTTGTCTTCATAACTCAGCTCTGAATCTTTTCCTTTTGGGGCACCACCATCTAAGCTTCTCATAACATCAGAAACCCCATAAATCTCCATGTTGTGTTCACTTCTAGACTGGGCTTCTGACCATTTGAGCATATCCATTTTTGTTCTATAATAGGTGGCTCAAGCTGAGAACAGCGTTGAGATAAAGCCTTGATATTTGCTACACAGGAGTGAGAATAATTTACTTAGGTTGAATGCAACCCTCCGTATTCCCTGTAATTTGGGGGAATATCTGCCACATCATTCAAAAGCCCATCCCAAGCCCTTCAGGGATGTTCTTGTTTCTTAGTTTATCAACCTCATTTTATAACTTATATTTCTGCTCATCAAATTACATAAGCCTGTTACTAGGTCCACAGCCTTAATGTATTCCAGGCACTCTGAATTGTACTGTACTCTTCTGTTTTATCCCCCAATCTCATACAAAACATAATTACCTTCAACTCTACTATCCATGTCATTGTTGGAAATTGTCTGGTTCTCTTAAATGGCTTTCACTTTTTCTTTGATATCTTAGGTAGTTCTTTTTATTCTCAAACCTTTATCTCTGGAGGAGCCAGTTCACAAGACTTGTCCAGGAGTGCTAATGAAATTCATACCTGTGTCCCGGAGCTTGGCTGCTTTGGTCACGAGGGGTGAGGAGAAAAGACCTGGTGAATTGTCACTCCCTGAGTCAAGTCCAGTGACTCAAAATTAATGGGACTGACCCAAGGTCCACTGTGAGAGAGGTGGATGCATTCCACTTTCTAACAATGCCTGTTTGCATTTTCCATGGACCCAAGTCTGTCATTTTCTCCTGTCACTGCCTGATTCCTTCACAACAACTCCAGAAAGAAGGGAAAGCCAGGCAAGGATGCAAGACTAGGCACCAGGTGGAGTGTGGCTGGGGTTGCATGCAGCTGATTTAAGTGGGATGCATGTGGTGTGTTAAGAATCCGGGAACCCCAGCATAGTTGTGCAGCCCTTCTCAGAGGCCTGTTGAAAACCTTCTGCACTTGAGCCTTTCTCATCTTTCTCCCCAAGTAAGAATTTATCTCCATTTTTCCTCTGAGATGCTATCATGTTTTGCCTCCAGGCTGGGTTAACTCCAGCGTGGACCATGTGTTCCTCCTGTGCTCCCTCTTCCTTCTGACATGCCTGCGGGACTAAGAACCTGTTAGGAATTTTTGAAGTCTGTGCTCCCAGCTCTCTAAAGCTACTATAGCCCTGTTGAAAAGGATGGTGATCTTCCCTGCTTCATGCATCATGTTTTTTGGTTCCAGTCTTCTTGAGCACGATTCCAAATTACATACCCTTATGCTTGTCCATGAGTACCAGAATGCAACAGTGCAGTGAATAAGAATGGATGCTCTGAAGCCAGACCACCTGGGGTCAAATCCCAGTTCTGACATTTATTAGCTGTCTGACCTCAAGCATTTTAACTTAACCATCATGACTCATTTGCCTTATGTATATCATAGGGAATAATAGAATGCTCCTCTTGGGGTCATTGTGGGGACTAAACACATAAAGGGTTAACAAGAGTGCTTGGCCCATGGCAAGCCTTCAGTAGGTGTTGGCTATATTCCAAATACTCTAAACAATATCAACTACATTATTTTTGGTTTGAGATGAACTCGTCCTTCAAAGATCTAAGATGCTCTCAAGGGGGTGAATGAGCACATCCTTGTCTTCATGTTGTACTTCACTTGGCAGCACTTAAACATAGCCTTACGTCAAAACTCACAGTCAACCCATGACTCAACCTCTCACAGCCTACTGTTACTTGAGGACATGGAGGCTCAGGAAATGGAATCACCAGTGCAAAAGTTAATAAAAATTTCATTCCAAAACTCTTATTGTTCCTTCTGTTGCATGTAGACACAAATTGCAGATTTCTCATGTGGACTCCCCATAAAAGCCAGAACCTTGCTAGAGTTTCAGGATGAACTGGCAACTCTGCAACCTCCAGCACGACCTCCAACCCACCTCCTGACCCTCTGCTGCCAAACTGGGGTGATTCACCACCATGCCTACCTCACAAGACTGTTGCAAGCAAGAGAGTGAAAATATTTGGAAATGCAATAATTGTTATCATGAAATAGTTTCTAATGAATAATCTATCTTAAAATCAATAATACTTTTAAAAGAAGTTTTTTATTTATTTGTTTGTTTATATTTATATAGAATATTGCAAAATGCCCTTGCAGTACTTCATTTTTCCCATCTCATTGTCCGAGTTAGTTACACTAATTCAAATGCCCAAATTAAGCCTAACTTCCTCTAAAAAGTCATCCTGCACATGGGCACATGAAGGCAACGTTAAATTTCCACTCTTTTGACTATTAGTTCATTTACTACCGTCCTTTTCACTTGCTTTGGTACTTAATTATCTATTCCAGGAATCAAGGGGCTTTTCTATAAAGGTCTGGATAGTAAATCTTTTAGGCGTTGTGGTCCATACAGTCTCTGTCACAATCATAACTTAGCTCTGTTATTGCAGCACAACTGCATGATAGAAAATATGCAGTTGAATGGGCATGGCTGTGTTCCAATAAAACTTTATTTACAAAAATAGGTGTGACCCATGTACCATAATTTCCAACTCCTAATTGGTAGCTTGAGTTTGTTATTGAACATCTTTATTTGTGCCTTTTCAGTCTACCCAACTGGATTATCAGGACCTCAAGGATAAGAGTCTTTATTAGGTGTTCATAATGCCCTACTTCCCGCTTCTCCTGAGCCCAGTGCCTGGTTCAGTACATACTTGTTGGATTAAACTATCTCATGGGAAAATTATATGTATTGTGAGTAAATTAACTCAGGCAACCAAGCCATGCTGAATGCCCTGAAGAGTTAAATCAGGGAAAAGAGAAGTGTTGTCCCTATGGAATGAGAGACAGCCATCTGCATGTGAAATACATGAGTGTAAGAGAAACGTTGCCCACTGATCACTGTTAAATCCTGAGGGGAAAGCTATGGAAAACACCTGAAGACCACATGTTCCTGGAATTTGAGCTCTGTGCATGAATAATGCCATAGGAGACCCAGAATATGAGTAGCCTGACTCTTTCCTAAGGACATAGTTATAACTCTGAATTCACAGATGACCACCATTCTTTAGAGGTAACCCTCTTATTACTATCCTTGAATTTACAATAATTTCCCTGTTGTTTCCCATTTAGATTCATCCGAAAACAAGTATTTTTATTTGTGGAAGTATGATACTCCAGGGGCAGATAGAATAGTGGTTAAAGAGAGCAGGGTCTGGAGTTACACTAATTCAAATCTGTGAAATGGGAATTTTGTGAGGGTTAAATGAGGCCACGACTATGAAGAACTTGTATAGGGCTCAGGGCTTAGTAAATACTCAGTAATTATTTGCATCTAGTAGTAGCAGCAGTAGTGGCAGTCAACATCACAGAAGTAAAAGATACTTCTTTAAACATACAACTACCATATGGACTAAGATTTCCACTCCTAAGTACATTCAAGAGAAATGAAGACCTGTATCTACAGTGAAAATCTGTATACACAGAAACTTGTACATGAATGTCCACAGCAGCATTATTCATAATAGCCAAAGAGTAGAAACCACCCAAACGTGCAACAACTGTCAAATGGGTAAACAAAATGTGGTATATCCATATAATGGAACATTATTCAGCCAGTAAAATAAAACAGTGAAGCACTGATGTACACTACACCATGGATGACCCTTGAAAACATTATGCTAAGTGAAAGAAACAAGTCACAAAAGACCACATAGTGTATGAGTCCATGTATATGAAATGTCCAGAATAGGCAAATACATAGAGACAGGAAGTAGATCAGTGGTTGCCAGGGGAGAAGTACAGGGTAGGGGAGAGTGAGGAGTGACTGTTAATAGGAATGGAGTTTCTTTGGGGATGGTGAAAATGTTCCAAAAATAAATAATGGTTATTGTTGCACAACTCTGTGAAATACTAAAACCACTTTAAAAGGGTAAATTTTATGTTATGTAAATTATATCTCAAAGAGGCTATTTTTTCAAGACGTTTCCTTTTTTAAAACGTCAGTTGACTTAGCTATCCTCATCAAAAATTAATCTGTAATGTATAACTTTTTCCCCTTGATATAAGCTAGAAGTTTATAGTTTAAGAATTCTACACACAGAAAAATATGTCGTGTGCTGATATATCTTAAAAGTAGATCATTTATTAAGTTTGTATGCCCATGATGTTTAAATGTACTTACCAAGGGTATATATACATAACCTTCATTTATAAACTCCAGTTAGTTGTAAGAATCACTCAGAGTCAATAACTATGTGTTGAGGGCCTATTGTGTGCTACACATTAACTTGGATATAGGGACATAGGAAAGAATCCTGGGATCGTGAAACTTATGGTTCAGCTTACAGTTCTTTGCATATCACACCAGCAGGATGATTTCATCATGCTCCACTTTCCTGTAGTTTATATCATAAGAACAACTGCATTTTTTCTAAATATTAATCATATTATCATCTTAAATCTGCCTTTTCAAACCCTTCTCCCCAGAGGCAGACTACCCCCATCCCCAGTCGAAAATCATCATTCTAAATCCTAGAAGTTACAATAAGTTCAGAATCCCTAAGTTTTACATAAAGAAAGGAGTCTACCAGACCATGTATGGATTGCATTTTCTCACTTGAGGACCTATAGTAAAAGAGGGATTCTCAAACTTTTATGAACATCAGAATCCCCTGGGAAGCTTGTTTACCATGCAGATTCCTGGTTCTTAGCAGCAGAAAGGCAAATTCAGTAGCTTTGAGGAAGAGCCTAGGAGACAGAATATTTAACAATCAACCAAGTCACTCAGATGCAAGAATTCATGAATGACACTCTGAGAAATACTACACTCAAAGGTTGGAAACCAATGCATTGCCAGATGTGTTTCACGCACCAACCTTAAACACACACTGCCTAGGCACTTTGGGAGATACAAAGACATAGTGTCTCCCACATGGAGCACACAATCAAGTCTGGAATTGCTGAGAGACACAAGCATGATAACTGACTATGTGCTGGACATGATCAATAACAAATGAGTGACTGAGACCTCAGGGCTGTAAGAATTCAGAAGAACAAAACTGCTATATGGGCCCAGTTGGTTGGAGAACTTTTCAGAGGAGAGAGTTTACTTAGGCCTAACCTTAACAGGTAACTGTAATTGTAAAGAAGTAAATGGAAGAATCTGGTGCAGACAATGATGGAAATTTGTCTCAGAGGAGTTTGCTAGAGTGTATTACATGAGGAATAAAAAGAAGCCCAGTGGTAAAGTAGAGTAAGATCAAATTCTGGAAGGCCCTAAATGCCTTGCCAAGGGAGTGGGATTTTACCCACAGAGTGTAGGGACCCACTTTTGAACAGGAGAGTGGCAAGCTGAGGTCAGTGCTATAAAAGGATTAATCCAATAAAAAGTTACTGAGAGCATTTTTGGAATGAAATGACACATAAATAAAGTGATAGCATGATAGAAGTATAATCCAGAATGGATTTGAACAAGAGAAGACTAGAGATAAGAGAATGATTTTGAGGTCTAGGATTCATCCCCCAAAAGAATAAGCATGCCATACCAGAATTCCTATTTTACTTAAAAGGGAAAAGCAATACTGTTATTGTTTCTTTCTAACTGTCGCAAAAAGAGATATGCTAACTCAAAAGAGACAATTAGGCAGTGAGATTATGAGAATGGTAATGAGGGACATGGAGATGGACGAAGGGATTTGACCAGCCTCGGAAACAGAAAACAATGACCGTATGGTGAGGGAGAAAAGGGCATGGAAAACCACATCTCTAAGGCCTCCTTGGAGTTCTCATCCTTAGGACCTTGCTCATGAGAGCTAGAATGAGCAGCATTGCTTCCTAGGAAACTGGTCCACAAACACATGAGAAGCGACCTTAAAAATGAATACAATGACTACTCAGGAAAACTTGATAAAACTCCCAATCAGAAAGGAAGAGCTGTCATTGTGTAATAGTTAATAATCGTAAGTCCAAACAATGCCTTATATTTAAGGAACTGTGTCCCTTATAATAAAGCTTAAAGGAGAAAAAAGCAAGGCCCTTGGTTATGGTCTGTTACACAGCGTTTGCCATGTAACAAACCATCCCAAAACTTAGTAGCTTAAAACAGTAAATCATTTCTTACGATTCTGTGGGTAGACTAGACAGTGCACCTGGTCTGAGTTGATTTGACTGCAAGGGATCAACAAGAAGGGCCTCACACTCATGGTGCTGGACTCCATGTCACCCGAGCGACTCCCTCACCCAACAGCAGACTAACTCGGGTTTCTTCACATGGTGGCCTCGGGATTGCAAAGGGCAGCAAAAGAACCAGCCTCAGTGTTCAAGCATTTTTCAAGCCTCTTTTGCTATTGCCTCATTGGCCAAAGAAAGTCACCCAGCTAGACCACAATCTGGGAAGGCACTGCTCAAGAGCACAGATAAAATGAACGGGCAATTTTTACTACCGTAGCAACGTATGTCTAAAATACCATGCATCTCTAAAGAAAGTGGCAACTGTCTACTTAATCTTACCCAGAGGATCTGGAAGGGTAAGGGTCGATGTTGGGCTTATGCTGCACTTGTCCAAATGTACATATTTGAACTATTGTGAAACAAGTTTATGGATATATATTACTGATTTTTACAGTTTTAAAAAGGGGGGAGAAAGAGAAAGTAAAGGAGGAGGAGGGAAGGAAAGAAAGAAGGAAGGAAAGAAGGAGAGAAAGAAGGATGGATTACAGGGAGGGAGGAAGGGAGGGAGGAAAGAGAAAGATATCTTTCTTGGCATATCCAATTTCATTACTCTGCATTGGCAGATTGCTACCAATCCTGTAAAGATCCTAAACTCTCTGGTTGTCATTACGTGTCTTGTAAAATAGCTTCCTATCTCCTGAACTTCTGCGTGGGTCAGATTTCCGCTTCTGCAGAGGCACTCAGCAATGTATGTCCAGGACCCTTTCAGGGAACAGAAGCCCAAATTTCCATTCCACAGCGTGGTAATGCTTGAACTGCTGGCCCAGCCTCAGAAAGACCGAAGATGTAGGCCAGCAACGCCCCATTCTTAGGACATAATTAATGCGCTGTTAATTTTTTTTTCATCAACAAAGGATTACCAAAATACCGCATGATTTCCTTCAAGAATGTGACCCTCCCTTTCCTGTCTCATTTTTCTTTTCCTGGATCTGAACGTGGTTTCCATTGGCTTCACGAAAACAGTTATTTCTGTTCATTTTCCTCAACTTGTCTCAGTTCCTTGATCTTAAGAAGTCCAGAAATGCTGAAGCCAACTATCAGTAGAAATTTAAGGGGCTGCTTCTCCCACTCAGAGCTCTTCTCTAGAATGCTTCTCCCCCTTGTGAGGCCAGTGGCTTCCTCTACGTCGTCCCACAGCAAACCTCATGGTGTTATAAAAAGCCAACTAACTAAATAATGCCATAGGAATCTTAATGACTAGGGTTATTTGGCCAACAACATTACACAGTTTTTTCCTCTCAGAATGCAAGCATTTAAAATTACAAATATCCCATCCAACTCAAATTTAATTACCAGTGTTCAAGTTTTAAGAACTTTCTTGTTTTCAATTATGTATAATTGGAAATAATGAGCTACCGCTAAAAGATGGGTCATTCCACTCCTTTTTTAAGGAGGAAGCAGGAAAGTGGCATCATTGTCATCTCTTCCTGATAAAATTTTTATTGTTGACTGGCCATTTCTTTACCAAACTTCCCTAAATCCCCCAGGTCAATATCTCCACATTGATCATCAACCAAGAATGAAAACCGGTGATGAGCCCTCATGTCTGACTTGGCCATAGAGACTGTAGTTTCCAGGACAAAAGCCCATGTCTGAGAGCTGAGCCAATGTAAGCTTTGACAATGGCAGAGGGCATTTTAAGGAAGAACTGTCATGGCAAACCTGGGACATAACAGTCACCATTAGCCCAAACGAACTTGGAGTTACTCTGCATTATCTGCTGGATGAGGAAAGGAAATTGGGGATGTGAGGGGGACCATGTAGCACCATTAGGCTTCTGAGCGATCCCACTCATGACTTGTCTTCCTTTCTATGAAAGGCTAGACTTTAGAGTCAGGCGCATATGGCCTTGCTTTAGAAATGTGGCTTCTCAGTTTCTAAGGCTAAGGAGCAAAGACTTCCATCAAGAGAGACCTACCTGTTTGGGGCCATCTCCTTGAACTAATGATGGATTCATGGCAGCAGTTCTCTGAAAATCCATTTCAGTATGCTTTGCAATCTAGTCCATTGTCTCTAATGATCATCTTTTAAAAAGAAAAAGAAAGGCGCCTGGGTGGCTCAGTTAGTTAAGCCTCCAACTCTTGATTTTGGCTCAGGTCATGATCTTGCGGTTTGTGAGTTCAAGCCCCACATCGGGCTCTGCGCTGACAGCTCAGAGCCTGCTTGGGATTCTCTGTCACCCTGTCTCTCTGCCCCTCGCTGCTCCTGCGTGCGCTCTCTCTCTCTCTCTCTCTCTCAAAAATAAATAAATAAACATTTTTTTTAAAGAAAAAGAAAAAATCCCCCAGTTTTCTTTTAGTACCACCAAAGTCATTTCTCTAAATTGGAACTACCTACCTACCTATCAAGTAGTTCCTATAATGAACCTGACTTTTGCATTACCAGAAAAGAAAGTTTTAGATATGTGTGTGTATACACGTATATACATATGTCCATATACATATGTATGTATGTATGTATAAACATATCTAAAGTGTGTGTGTATTGTTTTATCACTAGCGTCTATTTGGAATGGGCTGCATCTTGTCACTACTGGCAGTTGTGTTTACATGGAAGGTTTGAGGGATTGGGGTGAGGACTTTATTTTCACTCAGCTTTCTCTTTGGAAACAAGAGTCCTTGTGTCGGGGACATGCTCCCGGTTTTATGCAGTAACAACATACCTTCTATTGACCACTAAAGCCTAAAGCCCCAGTGATTATTTACCCTCCCTTAAATGTGTGGTATTTTGACTCTCGAGCAATTTGAACTGTCTTTAAGGGTATACGTGCCACCTGAAAAAAAAATTCCTAGTTTATCTTTATGCTGGAATTGTGTTCATGCTTCTTTATTTCCACAATCTTACTTCTCACTATCTTTTTTTTAATGGACTTCACTACTCACTTGTCCCCCATTCTTCACCCATCTTTAGTATTATGAGGTTTTCTGAAGATTGAGCATTTCGGATCTGACTCATGCTTTTTCCCCAGAACGTATTCCTGTTTACCAAAATCTCAGATTGCCATGGTAACTATCAGGAGTCCCTAAAATGTATGTTGCCTTTTCTTTACTCAACTTATGGCAGAGTCACTGCAAATGGTCGCAAAGATTACATAAGAATTACATCCACGGCTGAGAAAAGAGCCGCCCACCCTCACGTCACTAATTTCTTTCCATTATAGTGTGTGTTGGGGGAGATTGAATGGCAGGCCTAGGAGGATAATAAACTGTCAGTACAGGTTCTTCTTGTTGTTTCACAGACAGGGAGTGACTGTCCAGTGGATGTGTGTGCCCAGTCATTGGTGCAGGACAGAGAAGAGGAAACGCTGAAAAACGGAACAGGAAACAGATGGGAGATGTGATCTCTCCAAGCTCCCCAAATTCTGAAAAACCTCAGAACAGCCTGGTTGCTTGAAGATTAGGAAAAAAGTGAGATCTATGCATTTACCAAAGAGAGGCCAGCAGAAGCAGGCACAGCAGGGAGTCCTGTCACATGGACACCAAATCCAACTGGCTGCAGTTCACTGTGCCAAGGGGAAGTGAGAAAGCTTGCTATTACTGAGTTAATTTGGGCCAAGAGGTGGGAAGAAGGCTTATACTCTTGCAAGGATAGCCTCAACCCTAGCTTCATGTTGACAGCTGAAATCTCTGTAATCATGTGATTTGGAGTTAAGAATACTTCTTTCTTTACCAAGAATTGAGGGGGAGGGTGAGTGCCTGGGTGGCTCAGTCCATTAAGCATCTGGCTCTTGATTTTGGCTCAGGTCATGATCTTGCAGTTCTGTGGGTTCGGGCCCCGCACTGGAGTCTTCTCTGGCAGTGCAGAGCCTGCTTGGGATTCTCTCTCTCTCCCTTTCTCTGCCCCTCCCCCACTCACGCGCTCTCTGTCCCTCTCAAAATAAATAAATAAACTTAAAAAAAAAAAAGAATTAAGAGGTATTTAGTAAAAATTAAGCCTGGAGGGGCACCTGGCTGATTCAGTTGGAAGAGCATGAGATTCTTGATCTCAGGATCATGGGCTCAGGCCACACATCAGGTGTAGAGATTACTAAAAATAAATAAATAAACCTAAAAATTTTTTAAAAATTAAGCTTGTAATCGTGGCCAGAGGAAAGGGACTCAGTCTTCTACATCTGTAGCCTTCAGGTCTCATGTCAGGGAAAAGAGAGAGCAGACAGAGTCTGGAATAAAAATGGGCTGGGATCATTTTCTGTGACCCCAACACAGAGACATCAAAGAATCTAAATTACATCACTGAAATTCATCCCAAGGTGCAATTATTTGTCCAAAAATGATTCCAATGCCTGAGTTCAGAGCTCTGCGAGAAACTGCTGTGGGGATTGTTTCCCCAGCGAAACGAACATCCAGACTAGAAGTTTCCTTTTCTTTGCTGGTCTGGGAAGTGGGGTGTTGGGGGAGGGGAAGCGATGGCTCCCCAACAGCCAGCAAGTTGAACCTGCATCCTGAGGAGATGCTCAAATCTGACAATCCTGTTGACCTCCTCCTAACAAAGCCTGATAGCAACACCATCCAAAAATCCCAGACACCCCTCCCCCTTCCAGAACACTGCATTTCGCTTGTGACCTTGCACAGCCTGTGGTCAGGAAAGAGCCTTTGAACACATCTCCAGAGCAGCGGCCGATTAGAAGGTCTTTGATTACTCAGCTCAGCTGGTCCTCCCTTCTCTGTATTTCCCTTCTCCCCTCCCTCAGCCCCTTGCCCCATAGCCCAGGCAGTTTTTTTTTAAAGCAACCCATTTTTTTCTCTCTTTTCATTTTCCTATAGCATCCTAAACCTCAAGATGTGGTTAACACTAATCCTGATTTATTTAGGGTTTATCTGCATTATTAATTCCAATCGTGAAAAAAAAAAAAGTGTTCCAGTCCCTGGTTTGTATACAAAGTTTGGGTGTTTGTGAAAGGAACCACAGCGATCCCTGGGAAACATATTTCCTTTAGCTATCTTTTAAATCCAAACAACTTTCTTTTCTAGTTTGGAAATATTTCTTGAGATGGGTCCCATCCTTAGCAATTTAATTTATTATTATTTCCCCCCACCCCAGTCGATATCCTTTGAAGCTGCTTCCTACATTAATCTGGACTTAATATGGATTTAAACATGTACAATGGAAAATAATTTGGGTTAAAAAAATAATCTCCCTTGATAAAGCTAGAAAACCCCCACAACTGTCACCATCTCTGACAGCCCAGAATAGAATGAGATTCTTGAATATGCATATGGAAGAAAAGGAAAAGCAAGTCTAACAGGGTGTATGTTATTTTTTATGTTTGTCAGCTGTTATGACTGGACTGGAGTTGAGTGATATCCAGGGTCTTGACTTGTTGTTTGAACGAATTCATCATCACTTGGAACATATGAACAGTTCCTTGGTGCCCAGGATATACTAAAAATACCTTCCTTCGGACTGAAAGCTGTCTGTCAGAGGTGGCAGCCTGCATCCATCACTCACAGAAGGGCTGCTCAGTCATGGGTTCCAGTGCCCCATCCACCATTCTTTTCAGTTTTGCGTTCTTCAGTTTATTGACTGGTACAACACTGGAAGTGGAAAGTTCCTTTTTCTTTGGGTAGGCCCCCAGCATGGCCAATGTTATCAGGGGAATTCACCCTGGATTTGACTCAAGGGACACGTGAGGATTGGAATATTTTCATAGGAATTTAAAAGAATTCAGATCAGAGCTCCAAGTCTGCTTTGTCAGATCTCAGCACTTAAGGCAGACCTAAAAGTGTTTCAATTTCTTGGGGGCTTGCAGAATGAGACTAGGCTGACTCCAAGAAGCACCCCCTTTTCCATGGATGGAAAATAATATGGCCATTACTCTTCTTTCCTGTGCCTGTGGCAGAAATCACCGATCAATCCCAACATTTTGCACTGAGCCCCAGGCAGCCCCTGTATCCTTCTCAACACAATGTCTTGGGAGCCACCTGCAGTGGATCTGATTTGGGACACACATCAAAAGCTATTTGCCATTCCTACTGGGCTCTGCACTACTTCAGGAGGCTCTGAGCTGATCTCTAGGCTTTAAGCATTCCCTTCAGCCTGTCTTGTGCACTGATGCCGGTTCTATTCCTGTTCTAGAGAATATGGGCCCACGGTATGAGGAGCAGTTCCAGAAAGACTATGAAGGCCAATGTGAGGGCATATAAATTCATTGTAGAAATTATAGAAAATGTAGATATACAAAAAAGTATAAAATTAAAATAATTTATAATTCCATTAGGATATACATATTGATGTATATGCTTCTCTTTTTACAACATATTTTTTATTGTAAAAAACATACATACACTTAAAAAGTGAGTGAACTTTATAATTTGTTATAAATTGTACCTTGATAGGCCAATCATCTTTCTATATATTACACATAGAAGAGTATATATTCTTTGCATCTGAACTTTGTGTGCATTTTAAGCAAAAATATGGGTTTCACATTTCATACATCCTATTGAAAAGTCTGTAAACTTTATTATCTGTAAGACTTTAGGTCATAAAACATATAGTTGAACAGTCTTAGGGCATATACCTACATTTCTAGTATTCTAAAGATATCTCAATATGCTGGCCCATTCTTTTTAAAATTTCTTAACAGCTTTATTGAGATATAATTTACATACCAAGCAATTTACCCAAAGTGTACAACTTCATGGTTTGGGGCATATTCACAAGGTTGTGCAAGCCTCATCACCTTCAATTTTAAAGCATTTTCATCACCCCAAAAAGAAATCCTACACCCACTAGCAGTTACTCCCACTCTCGTTTCCCTCCAAGTTCCCTCAGCCCTAGTCAACTGCTAAGCTGCTTCCTTTCTCTATGAATTATCTTGTTGTAGACATTTCACATAAAATGGAATCATTAAGTATTTGGATTTTTGTGACTGACTTCTTTCACTTAGCGCATTTTCAAGATCAATCCATATGTTATAACATTCCTTTCTTCCTTTTTATTGCCAAATAATATTCCACTCTATTTGCCCATTCTTTCTAAGAGCTTCTGTTTTGTTTTTGTGGTGTTGCTCTCAGCACTTTACTGAATTGAGTGGCCCTCATATCTCCCATCTGTGCCACCCTTTTATTGTTCCATTGATTATTTTTGTAGGATTCTACTAAATTTACAGAGAAATCCAGTTCAATTAAGTCAACAGTACATATTGAGTGTTGAAATATGCAAGGTTCTTTGCCAGAAACTGCTGGGGATAAAAAGACAAATAGACACTCTCTCTGCCACTCAAGGCTTTATAATCTAGTTACATCAAATCATGAGAACAAATCATGTCCATGAGTCACTCTGATACCATTAGCTTTTCACTAACATTTTTTTAAGTAGGATCCATGCCCAACGTGGAACTCAAACTCATGACCCCAAGATCAAGAGTCACATGCTCTTACTGAGTGAGTCAGCCAGGTGCCTCTCATGTCTGAATTTGCATTATTTTGATGTAGATGTGTAAATGGTTTTCCAGCTTATTTCATGTGTTTTTATATTTGTACCATGCTATTATGTAAGCCACCCCAAGATAGGAACTATGTGCTCTATTTCTTTTCTATTATAATAATGTTAATTATTAGTACAACATGTATTGTTTACTATGTATTTCTTTTTTTTTTTCAACGTTTATTCATTTTTGGGACAGAGAGAGACAGAGCATGAACGGGGGAGGGGCAGAGAGAGAGGGAGACACAGAATCGGAAACAGGCTCCAGGCTCTGAGCCATCAGCCCAGAGCCTGACGCAGGGCTCGAACTCAAGGACCGCGAGATCGTGACCTGGCTGAAGTCGGACGCTTAACCGACTGCGCCACCCAGGCGCCCCTACTATGTATTTCTTTTATTTTAGCTGCAAAACAATCCTGTGAGGTAGCCACTGTTATTTTCATTTGCTGATGGGGAAACTGAGGCCAGGATGATAAAGCAACTGGCTAAAGGTCACTCACCTGGTAAGGGTGGTCACTGGACCACATTAGCCCCCAGCTGCATGGAAGGCACTCTTAGCAGCCAGTAGATGATCCTATTTACCTGCCATTCTGGCGGGCAGCTCTGCATCTTGGTCTTAGAACCCTGAACCGGTGTCTGGGGGAAAAGGATAGAGTCAAAGTGTTTCAAGTCTTTGTCCTACAGCATTTGTGGTTGCATCCATTCCATTCTCTTGTCAACAATAGAGAACATAGCTCCCCTCAAAGCTCCCTCTGTTTGATACAAGAAATCACTGGATGTCATCTTTGGAACTTAACATTTTGGAATCAGATGTTAGAAGATGTGCTTAGGGATAACAAATTAGGATCCTCCCAACTCCCAAAATGTACCATTTTGTACAGCAGCATCACAAATGGCAGCATTGGAGAACTCAAGGCTTTCCATTTGGGACCTCTAGAACTGTCCAACTACGTTCCTAAGACACACGTGTACTGTGCTGTCATCTTCAACAATAAGGCAGGTTACATCCGTGAATCTACATATCACACTGAAGACACTCAATAAATATTAAATAATAATTATTGTTTCTTTCACATTCACTGACAGGATAAAATCCCAGTAAAGAACCTTAAAGGTCTAATTACTTCGTTGGCATTGAAACCAAACTGCTAGTTGAGAAATTAATTGTGGAGCCGTCGGAGATGGAATAGTAGGAAGTTGTTTTGAGCAGTGGTGTCACTCTGAAACTTCGAGTAAGACGTGGAGCAATAAACACCAACGCAAACTGCCAAAAGTGACGGAGCAGGAGGAGACTAGATGTGCAGGTGGCACTGAACAGACTTCTGTTCATTTACTGATAACTTCAGTGCACAAAATGTGTGTGGAGTGGGTGACCACCTGAATTAATGAGCAGAAAACATCTCTAGAGATATTTAGAACAATGTGGAAATGATCTCTACCACAAATGAAGGCACAAAATATTAATAACCACAATTATAATGTTAATTAACATTCGCTGAGCACCAGCTATGAGCCAGGTCCTATTTTAAGTGCTTCAAATATATTATCTCATTTAATCTTTATAACAAATTACATAGCAAATATCATCCTCATTTTTAAAATGAGAAAATGGAGGCATGGAGAAGTTAAGTAACCTTCCCAACATCATGCAGTTAGTAGTAAATAAATTAACAAATAAATAGCGCCCAGGATTAGCATCTTCTAATCTCTTTGGAGATCACTGAGTTTCCAAGACCTTAAAGAAACATCCAGAGATTATCCAGTCCATATTTCTCAAACTGCTCCATGGAACCATGGGAGTTGCTTCAGAAGTTCTACCAACAATGACGTATTTGTGTCTAACAGGGATGAGTTCCTCATTTTGTGCTTGAACCTGCTTTGGGTATTGGATTTCCACATAACACTTTGTTTTCAAACAAAAGAGACAAAGAGTATTCCATTGGTATATGTCTTAGACCAGTAAACATTTTCTGTAAAGGGCCAGATAGTAAATACTTTAGGCTTTGTGGGCCACGCTGTCTGTGTCACAACAACTCTGCTGTTGTAGGACAAAAGCTGTGATGGACAGTATCTAAATTAATGAGTGTGGTTGTGTCCCAATAACACCTCATTATTGAAGCAGCCATAGTTTGCTAACCTCTGGTCTAGACCATCCCTCTGTGGTCAAGTGGAGTTTGCCTAAACTTTCTAAATAGACGTTGTCTTGCTTGCTCACAAAGAGAAGGTATACTGTCTAACACTCCCATATTTATTAGCACCTGTCATCTGTCAAAAAGTCCATGGCATAGTTTGAGGGAAAGGAAACTAATGTGCATTGAATGTGGACTTTGTATCGTGTAATCTGCTAATGGCTCTACATCTAAAATGATCATTGTAACTGTGTAAGGTGAATGGCATGACCGTCTTTAACAAAGAAAGAAACTGAGACTTAGAGTTGTGAAAAAAGTAACTAAACTAGAGTCAGGCTGAAGTTTCCCTATTCACCATCACACCTTATTGACATGGCTTAAAGCCACATTGCTTTTCCTGCCATGTGACAGACTGGAAGTTCATTGATAAGTCACCGTCTGTCAATTCTTCTCTAGGAAAAAGCATTCAAGTTCATGTCATAACCTCACTTTGCTGCCCCCAGATGCTTCACCATCTCTATTAAGTTAGCGACTTAAAGATTAGTGCTACCATTCCTATATGAGTTTTCCCAAGGCTTAGCAGAGGAAGAGGATAACCTTGCGATTTCAATAAGCTGTTCTCCCATTTATGCTTTTAGTCATTTATTGTCTAATCAGGTTGCGTTGGGGATGTGTACTGGTGGTGATCCTCCATGATCCATATGTCTTTTGTAAAGATATTTTTCATCTCTATACTTTGTCCTCTATCTACTGTACTTGTCTCTCTTAAATTCATACTATGCCAGGAAATTTTGGAGTTCTAAGTCTTCAACAAACTCATTTTCTTCAAATATTTTATGGCACTACTAGCTTGGTTATATGCCACCAGTAGATAAAGAAATTTAGTTTCTTCCTTCTGCATGAGATAGGCTGAAATTTTGAGGCTGTGATATTGATGGTTAGAGTACTGAATCTCTTCCAGAACACACATTTATTGTCTTCTTTTGTGTGCACCAAAATACTTTGGAATTGAAAGGCCTTTTACAACTGATTTCTTTTTTTTTTTTTAATTTTAGAGAGAGAGTGCCAGTGGGGGAGAGGGACAGAGGGAGAGAGAGACAGAGAGGGTCTTAGGCAGGCTCCATGCTGAGTGTAGAGCCTGACATGGGGCTCAATCCCACAACCCTGGGATCATGACCTGAGCTGAAATCAAGATTTGGACGCTCAATCGACTGAGTCACTCAGGCACCCCTACATCTATTTTCTTTCTTTTTTTTTTTTAAAAAAAAACGTTTATTTATTTTTGAGACAGAGAGAGAGAGACAGAGCATGAACGGGGGAGGGGCAGAGAGAGGGAGACATAGAATCGGAAGCAGGCTCCAGGCTCTGAGCCATCAGCCCAGAGCCCGACGTGGGGCTCGAACTCACAGACCGCGAGATCGTGACCTGAGTGAAGTCGGACGCTTAACCGACTGAGCCACCCAGGCGCCCCCCTACATCTATTTTCAATTCATTCTGGATTGGTTTCCTTTTGAGAACCATCAGCCCCATTCACCTGGCAATAAGAAGTTGGTGCCAGAAGTCAGTGACAGCATAGCCTCTAGTGGCTCTCAGTTCCAGAAAAAATCCAGGTCTGTGAGCCACCACAGCCCGCCTCCACAACCACACACTGTAATTCAGCTGCATGTGAAGAGGAAGAGAAATCCATCACCTGTGGAAAACTCAGCCATCAATAAGCAGCCCTGCAGGCCTTTTGGTTGGGAACCAACCACAGAACTGGCTCTCCATCAACAATCAAACAGTCTTTAGCTGTGATCAGCCACTTCCGTCACCTCTGAGACTGGCAGGTTTCCAATAAAGCCAATAGCCCCCTCCCCCAGGGTAAGGTCATCAGCAGGAGGCAGGCATTGTCGTTTAGCCAAGCAATTTGACAACAGTGTTAGCTTACACTCTATTAGCCAGCAGCGACACCCTGACCCCTGACCCTGACATTGACCTCAGACAGCCTTCTCCTGAGGTAGACTCTGATCATTTGAGGTGGTCCGCCCTGCTGGTTAGCATGAGAGAAGGCCCATCAGGACCAAGCAGGGCTCCCCAGTCACCCCTACTCCCAAAGGAGGCTTAAGGCTTGAAGTACAGAAACAAGCCAGAGTTGAACCCAAGATGCCAAAGGTGAACATTCAGGAGCGTATCCATCAGCAGCCTGTCACCAAAGGACGATGTAAGAACTATGGAAGCTTTCAGCGCAGGGGTAGCCATTGTCTCCAGACAGTTCTGCTCCTTAATGGAAAAGACATATCAAAATATGGCTTACAAAATACAAAATAATGGACTGAGATGTACATTATATGAGGGTGTTAGATTGCAATGTACTTTACAGTGGGGGAATTAGATTGAGGTGTTATGCCAGGGTAGTTAGGTTGAAATATGGATTATCCTAGGAATGTTAGCTTGAGATGTGCTTTATAACACAGTTGTTAAATTAAGATGTGCTCCGCAGTGCAGGCATTAGCCTGAGATGTGCATTATAGCAAAATTGTTAGGGGGAGATGTGGATTCCACTTTGGGAGGGGATAAGAGTGAGGAAAACACCTTGTGTTGAATACTATTCAAGGTTGCATTACATGGATTTCAGGGGTTTGAATGCAGGGGAATGAGAGCATATAATGTTCCTTCCCTTCTCCTTTCTCCCAGCCAAACAACCTGCCACTTTCCCCACTTTTCCTGTTAGGGACTTACAGGCCTCCCCCATCAATAAAAACATTAGCTCACTAAACAGCCTGATGGCTTTTCCTTCCCTGGCTTAACCCTTTGGGAGCTGGGGTTTCCTTTGGATTTGTAAAGATATTGATCCCGGATAACGTTTGCTTTTCTAACTCTCTCTTCCCTAGACTTGATGGATAGGTTCAGGGCTACATCTCGGCAGCCAACTCACCGCAGCTACCCAGGGAAAGGGGAATGGAAAGCAAGGCGAGCGTTCAGTAGTTAACGCCATTGGAATGCTTTTTCTGGGATGGGCAGACTGGGGAGAAATGTGGGGGCCACAGTCACTTCTAATCAGCACAGGATTTCACTTTTAATTTTCCTCATTCTTGTCCTGATCCCTCTACCAATATTTCTTTAGTTCAACTCAGAGTGTTGTATAGTTTCTAATTAATATCAGATGCTATCTTGAGATTGGCTGCCCTGAGTTCCATTTTTAAAGACTGCTTTTTCAGTTAAAGGATCTATAGCATTACCAATATGGGTGAATACGGTAGCTGTGTTGTTTGCTTGTGATGCCAGCCTAGGTGGGGACGGCTTTAATAAACCCTCACCCTATATATAAATCTTACCTAAGAAAAATAAGCGAAGAGGAATGGGAGCATCATCTCGCTCATTAACCACTTGGCCTACAAAGGTTCACTGACTGTCTTCCCAACAGTGTTTTTGTTCTTTCTTCTCTTCCTTAGTTCAGAAGATATAATTTACAGCCTCCAGAAGTCTAGCCGAGAGCAATTGGATGGTGTCCAGCTTCACCGGAATCAGAAAGGTGAGTTCCAGCCTTCTTGTTTCTCAATGAAAGAAAATGTTATACCAGGTGAGTTAACTCAGTCAAAAAGACTAACCTGCCAGACAAGGGCACCAAACAAAACCAAACACTTCAAAGGAAATTGCAGTGTTACTAGACACCTCTGCATTGTGCCTTGAGGTTCCAGAAAAGAGGCAAGCAGGCATTTCTGTGTGCGTTTTGTCAGGCTCTATTTCTCTAGACAGAAAAGAGGGTTTGCTGCAGGACAACAGTACTTACCTTCCCTGGCTGAGTTTGCTGTGGACAAAACACAAGGAATATGACAGAAATATGCTGGCCAGGTAAAAAGCAGTCCCACCCACCCTAGGATATCTCTGCCAACTTTAGTCTGTCAGTATTCCCACTTCTAAGCATTTTTGGGGTAAGCCCTCTGGAAGTTTGGCGTGTTCTTTTCTTCTCCTGGTGTCCATTCCTGCCTCATTTTCTAACATCACATTTTCCTTAAAAATAGGCTATGAGAGCTATTTCTATCCACTGTCAAGGGATCTGTCCAGCCAGACTCCCACGGGATGTAGGAATGAATTTAAAACCAATGATGAAGGAAAAAGAAGGGTTGGCTTAGTCCCAGACTCTGCTTTTAAATAAATCTTTTGGGTCAAGTTATATATTTGTGGCCCCTCCCTAGAAGATGAATTACAGTATGGTTCTCTTGAAAACCACCTAAAATCCCACCCCAAAGAAGAGACCAAATAGTATCATGGCAGAATCACGGTAGCCTGGTAGTTGGAAGCAGCTTTGGAATCAGTCCTGCTCCATCATTTAATTGCTTTGTGAATTTGGGCAAACCACTGGACTTTTCTGAACCTCTATTTTTCCATCCATAAAATGGGCTTAGTGGTGGTAGCAACCTCACAGGAATATTACAAGGAACAAATGGGCTAATGCCTATAAAATGCTTAGTCTTATGCCTGCTGCAGGGTAATCACTCAACAAACAGTGACTGACAACTTTATAATTTTATTAGCACACCAACAACTAGCAGGAGCAATGTTCCAATTCACCATGGGCTCCCTCAGCACTGACTTATCACATACCACACTGACCCTCATGTGCTCATCGACATATCTGGTCTTAGTAACATACTGTATCCCTCAGCCTCACTCCTTTCCAAGACTAGTGTTTATGAGGATTTTCTCTGTAAAGGAAGAAGGGCAGCCCTGCCAATGAGGGGATAGACAGATTAGAAGGGCCTCATTGATGGAATATAATCCCTCTCTGTACTCATTGGTAACTAGCCACGATTGTGTTTCAAAGGTAACAGTTCATCTCCACCGTGGGGATTGGCGTGCACTCCACAAATAGGGCCTAATGTGATCCGACAGGCCTGATTTCTCTAGATATATATTAAAACAACATGCCCAGTGATGATGGCTCCAAGGTCCTGACCTTTAACAAGAACTTATGACGTAAGGCAACTTGCCCAGGAGAGCAAGTGGGGCAGAAGGCTAGAGGGACAAGGTCATCAGCTAATGAAGTGGTCAGCATTGAGTTTCTGTCACTCAGCTGGTTAAGAGGAAACTGAGAGGGAAGTAAAAGAAAATGGGAACATTTAAGAAACAAAGAGAAGGACCACGTTTGAACTAACGCTCCGAAAGTGAGCAGATGTTGTCGGAACACAGGATGATGAAATGCAGCCCATCTGAACCTTCATCATAACCTTGCTCAATTTTACCTGCTGAACACAGGCTGGCTGAAAGGACATTTGGAGGAAGCTAATTCTGTACAGATCCCATGTTAGAATGAAAATGGGCAAGTACTAAGCCCACCTGCTCTTTGGTTCATGTTGCCCCCAGGCACACAGTAAGGAAGGGCGGTCAAGAACATGGGCTTAGACATGTATTCCAGACCTATTCTCTCTGTGTTCTGGGCATGCTACGCACTAAGCTTCAGCCCCATTATCTGGAAAACTGAAGATAGCACCTACTTCAAAGAGAGGTTCATAGAATTACATGAGAAAATTCATATAAAGGGCATAGAGTGGTGCTTGGCACAGAATAAACACTCAAGTGTCAGCCATTACTATTGTTATTCCATGTATGCCAATGATCTTCAAGAGAAAGTAGAGAGATTTGAAAAAATGGGTAATAAGTTGTGTGTGACAGCATAAGAAGATGGTTCATACCGGTTTCACAGTGGCAATTCCAATGTTTCCCACTGGAGGAGCACTTCAAACTTTCGAACCACTCACCCAGCCAACGAGCATTTATTGAAAACTACTGAGGGCTCAGCTCTGTGCTAGGTCCTGGTTGGGGTGAATTAACTTTGTTCTTCACTGCCTTGCTGGGGAGACAGAAACATCAAGACTTACAGTCTAAGTGGTAGTATATTTCAAGAATATATTATGGGGTGGGGGACAGCCAACTCTTCTTGGGAAGATCACAGAGAAATCAAAGAGATGAGGGCATTCATTTCAGTTTTATTGTTTGGTCCTTCAAATGATGCCTTGGGGCAGGTAAGGCTGGTGTCACTCTCCCCATTCATTTTATGTATGAAAAAGTTGAAACCCCAGCAGGTTACCCTTGCTTTGGTTTGCCACAGTGCATAGTAGAACTGAGACTGTTACCTCAGCTTCCAGGCTTCCAGAAGGGAGACCCCCGCCCCAGCAGCATCAGGATGAATTATGCCCTGTGATGATCACCTGAGGTCTGAAAAAATTTCTCCTAACTGTCATGATCATCACAGCCAGATTATAATCCAACTCTTGAACATCCTAAGACACAAAGATGTAGAGGGTTTCAGTTCCACTTCCTGAGTTATCAAAAAGATTCTTTTAAACCTTTATCCTCTCATTTCTAAATCCAAGCGCTCTGGGTTAGGGGAAGAAGCACTGAATGGAGAAACCAAGGATCAGCATGCTGGTCTCAGCAGTACCCTGGTTTCCCTCACATCCCACAGCCACTGATGTCTCAGGTCCTTGGATTAGGACATTTATATTCCCTGCCCACCTCTACCTTATAAAGATGATAGGAGGATAAACTGAAAGCATTGATCTGGGGAAGCACTTTGAGTGTTTAGTGGGGAACATAAAGTTCCAGTGGAATCAATCATCAAATTAGGCTGTAGCAGCCTGGGAATAAAGACTTGGAACATCACCAGGGCCACCAACCCCTATGTATGCCTATGATGACCCAGCCAAACCTCTTTCTCAGGATTCAGTTCTTTGGGGCTTTTCTGGGTTTGGAGACTCTAGCGGAATGGCACAAATAATCACATGCCATTAACCAAGGCTACTTACTCTCTTTTTTCTTTCAAATATGGACCTAGCTTTAAGCCTTTTTTTCTAGTTATGAAGATAACATACAATCTCTTTTTAAAATGCAAACAATTTATCGAAGTATAAAAAAATTAAAATCACCCAAAACTCTACTACCCAGAAACAAACACTGTTAACCTGAACTGTATCCTATCAGACATCTTTTCTGCATACATATACATATTTATGCCTTATTTTATATTAGTGGTATCATATTACACATGCTATCCAAAACAATATACCATGTCATTGAATAATAGATATGCACATTCCTTTTCAATGACTACATTGTACTCCTATTGGATATACCATCAGTTATTTAATCCCCTATGGATGGGCAGTAATGTTATTATAAATAATACTCTAATGAGTATACTTGTGCTTAGTGAACCTGTTGAGTTGTCTCCTTAGGATAAATTCCCACAAGTTGAAATCACTAGGGAAGCTGCCACCTCCAACCACTCTTAAGAAGTATTCACATGGAGCAGTGAAGTAATAGAAGGGCAAGGACCAGCCAAACTGAAGGGTCCCATCAATCCTAGTGGTCTTTATCCATTCATCTATGGGGAAATGAGGATGCCAGAGGTGAATTGCCATATCCTTGAGATTAAGTGTCATGCCATGGGGCTTTAGAATCTTGTTTTGCTTTGTGTTGTGTTTGGTTTTTTCAACTACTCTTCTTGCCCTGGCCTTTGGATCCATTGCACACCACACAACCCATTCTGCAGCACTGTTCATTCCCGGACACTCTGATCATCACATAGTGGATTTCATTTTCTCTTTACTGGGTTTTCTTTCTGGTGGCTTTTCTCCGAATGGGGCCCAATGGTTGCTTAACTCATTTGGGTTAGAGTCAGCACTGAGGCCAGCTAAAGCAGTGAGTTGAGTTGGGTGATTACTCTGCAATGTTTTAATTTGTCTTTGGACAAATTCTCATAAGCTTTCCTGAGAAAATCTCCCATTAGATGTAGTCGTTTAATTTAAGAATGGTTGGGAGAAGAAGATGAGCTAAGATGACAGATGGAGGAATGCAGATGTGTACTTCTTAGAGACTCAAAAGCACCCTGAGGATTTGGTATCCAGTGAATCACAATGTCTGCTGTTACTGCTTGTGTCCATGGACTTGAGAAATGTTCAAGATATCATTAAAATACAGGGATTTTCTCAGATGACAAGCAAATTTTATTATTTTTTCTTGTCTATAAAATCATAACAAGTTCAACTAAGGAACTCGCACACACCCCAAGTCCAGCAAACATAAAAAATAAAAATTTGAGTAGCCTCATAGGAAGGCAAAACAAAGCAAAAATAATAACAAGTCTGCTGTTAGAGAGAAGTTTCCTTTGGTCACGTTGCCACAAAGATAACTTTTTAAATTCCATGCTTACTCTGGTTTCCTTCAAACAGATTTTCTGGACATCCTAATTTGGCGTTTGTATAATTCAACATCTATTATTGTTTCAGGACCACAGTTATTATTTTAATTATAATTTAAAGCTGCCTAATATACCCAGAGGTCACCGGGCACCTAAAAGAAATAAATAAAAACAACTTGCCATTTTTAAAAGCAGCATGTTTATTTGGAAGTCTCACAAGCAACTCAACTAAGACATCATAAAACCTTCAAATAAACTAAAACGGAAACAAAATAAAATGTCCGGTCTTAATCTCCTTAGAAGGCAAGCAGGAGAAGGTTGCAGCTAGCTGAATGCTGGCATGAGAACTCTCAGAATGATTTTATTACTGAGTTTGGAAACACCAGTGTATGTCTTCACGCCCACACTCTGTATTGTATTTCTGTATAGTCCTAGTCTGAGATTTATAATCCTCGAGGCGTGGTGCGAAGTTTTAGTCACTGAGAGGTCAGTCTAGCAACAAATTTGGTGCAGAAAAAGAAAAGGACATTCTAGAGGCTTGGAAATGCCTACCCACTGCCTACTTCATCCAGATGGCTCTGGATGGCCTTCTCCAGTGTAGGTGTCCGTAAAGCAGACTCAGGTCTCATTAACTCTATTTCAAATGTAAAATTGCTGAAATATCAAAGTCTAGTGATTTTACATTTGGAAGGCTAAAGAAATTTCAAAACAGTTCCATAATGTTTCTACATGTGAGTTTCCATAACAGAAAACAGTAAAATCATTTTCAAACCATTTACTGCTAGTATTCTCCATGTAATCAGAGCTGTTATGGTTTGTTAAGCAACAGAATTATCTAGTGGGAAGGAGGTTTATGCTGCTCTAAAACCTTCCAGCTACGTAACTATGCAAATCAGTAAGTATTATAGAATCTGTTGAGCAAACATAGTCAAGATTTCCAGAGTGAAGCATCTGTTCCCTCCACTCCAAGAATGGTCTTAGATAGTTTAGGGTGACTCTCTCTGGGGGCCCAGAGAGCTGCACTATCAAATTTGGCTCAAAGTTCTGAGATTAAGGCAGAGTGGTGTCCTCAGACTGGCAGAGAACAGGGTCCCAGAAATCTCCTTTCTTACTGTGGAAGAAATAAGAATGAAAAGAGAAAAGAGAGCATAACAGAAAAAAAAAAGAGGAAAAAAGAGAGAAAAGGAAGGAAGTTGATCCCCAGGGTGGCAAACTTGAATGGCTGCAATTGACTAAGCTAAAAATATAAACAGCTGAAGTGAGTATCAAGGAGTGTTGGGGACCTTGGAAAATACACCCAGCCTAAAGGGCATTGGCTGTTCAAATCCAGCTGCGGGTTCCCAGGTCCAGTGTAACCAGAGCTTTCAGTTTTTCAAGAGAAACTGGAAATATAGATTTTTTTTCCTTGAAATATCTCAAATTTTGAATGTTGGCAATCAGTTTTAGTCAAATGCCCACAGAATGTATGAATCAAATCAAAGCCTCCTACATGCCTCATCTAGCTCATGGGCTCTAAGTTTGTAAATTGTATGAGATAGAAGTAAGCAGTTGGGCACTAAAAATAGCAACAGGTTTTGGAGCCTGGAATGGATAATTTTTATTAAAGAGTTCTTTCATCCTCTGTCTCAGATAAGGGAGAGTCTTATCAAGACTTAACACTAATTCTCATCTATAAAGGAAAATATATATATTTTTCTCTCCCATTCTATCCAGTGCCCTCAAATCTAAAATAACTTTTAATCTGCTTTATCCTTTCTTTCTGATTCCCTTTGTAAGTATTGGGCGGCGAATGAACTCTGGGTATACTGAGCTAAGCAAATGCTTATGATCTTTTAGTCTTCTGAGATGGGGATGGATTGATGCATAGGAAAGATTTGAAGACAGTGGAAAGCTGTGCTGAGCCTATTTGCAAAATATATTATATAAATTATAATATAGTTTATTAGTTGCTTGAAGATATTATCCTTACAGCATTCCTGCATGTCACCTTTAAATTATTGTTATTCAGAGGTTATATTAGTCAGTTTTTATTAAATAATGTTGCAGTAACAAATAACCCTCAAGTTTCAGTGGCTTACAACCAAGATATATTTTTCATGCATAGGTTGGTTGTATCTCTCCTCTAGTTCATCTTTATTCTGAGCCCAGGGCTAAAGGAGCGGCTCTTCCCTGGCTTCAAAACAAAATGGTGCTAGGGGTACCTGGGTGACTCATTCTCTCTCTCTCTCTCTCTCCACCTCCACCCACCCCCCACCCCTCTCCCCTGCTCGTGCTCTCCCTTTCTCTCAGACAAATATAAATATAAATATAAATATAAATATAAATATAAATATAAATATAAATATAAATATATATTTAAGAATATATTTTAAAAACAGTGTGGTGTTAGAAGGGAGAAAAGAAACCACATGATGGCTTTTAAAGCTTCTGCTCAGAAGTAGCATACATCACTACTTCTTACATTTTATTGGTGGCCAAAGCAAGTCATATGGCCAAGCTTGATGTTGATGAGGCAGGAGACATATTACCCTCTCACAAGGAAGGGCAATAATTAGGAACAATAAAACAATCTCCTATAGGGGGTATGCCTTGGGGGCTTTGAAAGAGAAAAATAATTAGGAAGCTCCCAACATCTCCTGTTGGAAAAACAAAGCTAGCCCTCAGGCTCCATTCTGACCTTGGTAGGAACCATTGAGGTAGTTTAAGTGGTGAGTGGTTAAAAGCAGGGCATCTTGAGTCAGATTTCCTGGGTTTAAATCCTGGCTTTCCCATGTCTTAGCAGTGAGGCCTCAGATACGTTACTCAATGGTTTTGTGTCTCATTTTCCTCATGCAAGCACACCTACCTCATAATGCTGTTCAGAGGATTCAATGAGTGAGGATATATATTGAGAAAGAGGGAGAGAATACTTAGAACAGTGTTTGGCACATAATAAGTATTGACCATTACTGCAGTGATGATGACTGGAAAGCCATCAGCTCAAATGCTTCTCAGCCCCCTTCTCAATAAGGGCCAAGACTCCCCATATAGATAGATTCCTCCAGGTATTTTCAACTTAAAAATCCTATGTTAAAATGCATGTGTTTCTGGAAGAGCTAAACCCTTAAGTCTTTATCAACTAATACTCTGAGAGCAGTTTCTAGCAGGATAGGATGTAAGAAAGGGGTCCTGGAGACAGTGCGACAGAAAACAGAAGTTAGGGAGCAAGGACCCCTAAGTAATAAAACTTTTAAAAGGTTGAACCTGAACTGAGGCTGTTTTACTTAGAGCTACTCTGACTAGACCAGTAATTCCCATCCTTGGCTATACATTAGAATCCCAGGGGATGCCAAGACCACATGATGTCAGAATCTCTGTAGGCAGGGATGCAGGACTCAGCACCTTCAAACCCCCCTGGTTCTTCCTGTGTCAAACCAAGGCTGACACATTGGAGCAGTCTATCTTCCACTCAGAGCACCTGATTGCCTCCTTCTTGGTCCACATTTTGCTCCGCCATGGATCTGGGTTAACCCTGTTTCTCCAGCATGATCCAGATGAACTGACCAGGAGAGGAACACTTGCTGACAAAGACCAGGAAGAGATATGGCCAAAGTCGCACATTTTTCTTTTCTGCCATCCTGATTGATCACTTTATACAATAATAAAACTTTTAAAAGGTTGAACCTGAACTGAGGCTGTGACGGTGACACAATTAATCAAACTCTTGAAGAATCATGTTACATTATGTGCTTCAAGCATTGATCCACTTCACTAAAAGTTGGCCTGAAATACAACCTAGACACATGATGCTAGATTCATAAGAAATGGCCAGGATGCCATCTATTGCTTTGTGTCTCCATGTACTATGTGGACCTGCAGCCAAGTAGACCATAAAGCAGGACAGATTCAGACACATTGGAGGGGACATCACTAGTCCCTACCTTGCCCCCAAACTGCTAGGAGTAGGAGTACAGAGGAGAGAGGGATGATTATGATGTGTTCACCAAACCTGCTATCACTGAGCCTAGCTGATGATGATGCTGTTCATCCACAGGCTCCCAGCCTCCTTACCTGTTCTTGAATGGAGCAGAGACAATACCAGCATCCCTGGCACCATAAACTCTTCCGCATGGAGGCACATTTTGGGAGTCCTCTCTAGATCTAAGTTTAAGGACCAAATGCATCCCCCTTTTTAACTCATAGGTATACATCAAGTCAATAATAACATCTAGCATCTCTGTGCAGTCGTTTCCAGTTAGCCAAACACTGAAAAGTCCCCAGATCCATTTGAGCCTTACAATAACCCCATAAGGTAGTTAGGTGAGCCAGGATTTATGATCCCCATTTTACAGAAGAGGAAATTTGCTGGGGAAGTGATGTGAGCTGAAAGGTCATGGAACTCATGGTAGAACTGGAACACCTGGTTTTAGCACGTGGACCCCGTGGCCTTCTGACAACTTCCAAGCAACATAGGAGACCACAGAGGAAATCAGATCTTGTGCTGGCCCCAGGCAAAATCACATTATGGGCAAAGCTCCTTGGATGCCTTTCCTCTTCCCCTTCACCAGCCTTCTTGCTCTCTTCCAGGTGTCCCCCCCTGCCCCACTCTCTGCCCTCCATGGTGTCAGCCCACATTTTCACTAGCATCCCTGGGCCCAGGGGTCCTTCTATGTGCTCCCCCCTTGAAACTGCCCTGGTCTTTAGCTGGCCCAGTGGAAAGACAGATGTGCCCTCAAGGCCCAGTTCACCCTTGAGACCTAGCTGCATGACCTTGGGCAAGTTACATTATGCTTTTGGATTTCCCCCTCTGTGGAATGGCTTATTACTAGTACCAACTTCTTGGGGCTGTACAGAAGATTATATGAGTCATGTACATAAAGCACTCTAGACCATGTCTGGAATTTATTAGGCACTCAAAAAGGGCAATTGTTTCAGAAATCATTTCTGTTTAGTCATTAATTATATAGCTAGCATTTTTCAAGACCTACTGTGTAATGCTATGCATTGACTTGTTCTTAGTACTTTTCATGTACTCCTCTTTCACTGATTCCTCAAGACAACCCTATGAAGCAAATACTGTTACTACCCCACCTGACAGATGAAAGAACTAAGAAATTAAAGAGCCAGCAAGAGATCGACTCTGGATTTGGCCTAAGTAATGTAATTCCAGGCCCAGCTGATAGTTCAGGCCCAAGCTCCAGTTGTGGGAGGTAGGGAGATAACAAACATTTAACATTGCCTCTTGCCTTTTATATTTTTACTAAGAATATCTTTGAATAAAAGAAATAGCTTAGGTATATAAGTACTCACATGGAAAGGAGCAAGTCTGTGATGGTGTAATATCAGCCATTATAGCAAAGAGGACAGACAATAAGTAAGAAACAGGGCTTTCTAGGTGCTGCTAAAATTATACTGTGAATATATTTTGTAAACTGAAGGAAGGAATCACAAGAAATTGTTAACAGTGGTAGTTTTTGTAGAGAAGGACTGAGTTCAGGTGAGGATAGCACGGTTTTTCCTTTTCCTTTTGTGTTTTTCTATATTATTTGAATGCTCAAACCTGGCTCTACCTGTTGGTTTTGTTTTATACCAACAAGATTTATCAGAATAAGACAACTTTTGTTTTATTTTGTTATGTGTTATTTTCTTCCTTATACATTTTGTATTAAAAAATTAATGAATGTCATGTTTAAAAATCATACCATAAAACCAACCACCTTCTCCACTCTAGTGTCACACCCTCAAGCTGCTTATCATCTTAATACAAAGATGAGACAGAACAGGCAGAAAAATGGGAGCGCCCAGCAAGACGGGTTATAATTAAGTGCCAGAGAATGCGAAGCCATCTCTTGAGGCTGTAAGAGTACAGCTCCCTTCCCAAACATGGTATTTTCCTTGTTGGTTTTCTTCCCCCACCAGAAATTTTCCACTTTAATTATGTGGGTTAGGTTAGAGAAGTTCACCTTCGGAACTTTAAATGCACAAACAGCTAATCCCTTCCATAAGACACATTTCTGGGAAAGCCCAAAGATAAATGTTTACAGCCTATGCAGAGAGAATAGAACCCAGTGAAAAAGTGATTTAAGCATTATGTGCCCATGCCTGAAGAAACAATTTAGAGAGCGCTCTAGCCTGTACATTCTGGAATCCTGACCTTCATTCTCACAGAGTGGAATCGTTGGCAATGCTCATAGGCTAGATTTTATTTTCTCCTTTTTCCTGGTTTTGACTTCAACATGAGGAGGATGGGGATTAAAACTATACTTAAAATATTAAGTCTACTACCTAAAGGAATGAAGTTTATTGAAGTTGCTAAGTGTTCAGCATAGAAACTCAAAACAGCCCGAGCATACTCATCTCAGCATAGAACTAATATATTGGTTGAGAGGAACCTGAGCGTAGGGATGGCACACATATGCACACACACACATCAATACATTGATGTATCAATAAATGGAATACATTCGTCAAGTAACTAGAATTTGACAAGCAGAGAGCAAAAATGACCCCCTAATTAAGGCACTTAGAAGTACTGTTAGTCAGCAAAATTATGAAATGCTCTCATAAGAGCGCAGAGAAGACGGGGACCAATAAGAGATAACAGTTAAACTCTTGGAAGCTCAGTTTCCTCATCAATCAAACGGGGTCAGTAATATCCGTTTGGGAAGGATATGCGGAAGTCATAAGGAGATACCTAGCATGACAACAGGCATAAAGTAAAGAGATACATAGTGTAAGGTCCCTTATTCCTAGAGTGTCTCATGGCCGTACAACTGACAACAGATGAGCACTCTTCCTCCTCCCTACAAGGCTGGATGGGATCTACAGGTCAGTCCAGATAAATTCTAACTATGGTCAAGGAGTAGTCCATCACCATCCTTGTCTCCCACACCTACAGTCATAAGGAAAGAACAGCATGGGTTAGTGGCTAAAGATTGAGTCCTGGGCTCAAATACTAGGTTTGGACATGGGACAACTCATGTCACCATCCTGAAGGTCATTGTGAAGAATGAATGTGAACCTGAATGACAAGTGCTCAGCACCCAGCAGGTGCTGAGTGCTCTGGGCTTCTCTACTCTCCAGGGGCTCCTTTCCCACCTGCATAGCTGCCCATATCCCCTGCAGGCTGGTCATAAGGGTGAGGAGCCTCTCAGGAGCTGCTAATAAATGTTTATGAAGGAATTATAATAAGTGCTACCAATTACTGGGCTACTATTATGTGCCAAGCACTGTACTTGAAAAAAATCGTAACTGTGTTATTTCACTTTAACTCCACAAGTAGGAGGGAGGCACAAGAATTTATAGAAAGGATAATAGGCGTTAGAGGCATAATCTGAACTAGCCCCCATCCTTCATTCTAACTGGGTGACCTCTGGAAAAGTATTTAAATTATCTGAGCCCCAGTTTCCTTATCTTTAAGTGTGGTTGGTTGTTTTTTTGTTTTTTTGTTTTTTTGAGAAAGAGAGAGAGAGAGAGCAGGGGAGGGGCAGAGAGAGGGGGGGACAGAGGATCCAAAGCAGGCTCTGTGTTGACAGCAGCAAGCCCAATGTGGGGCTCGAACTCAGCAACCATTAGATCATGACCCGAACTGAAGTCAGATGCTCAACAGACTGAGCCACCCAGGTGTCCCTCAGTTTCCTTATATTTAAAATGGATATAATGTAATAGCTACCTCCTAGTGTTGCTGTGAAGATATAACAAAATAGAGAAAGAGAGGGACAGATGATGGGTAGATCTTTTATATGTGTGTATACACACACATGCATATAAAATTACAGAGTGCAGCATCTAAAACCTAAAATATGATGTTTAAAAAACAAGTGAAAAATAGTATCTGATAATACAGTAAGATGGGTGTTATTATCCCTATTTTACAGCTGAGAAACTCCTCAGAATGAGACCCTCTGACAGAACTCCATTCAGCCTCTCCCAGTGATGAGGAATTCGCTTCTTGTATCCCAAATGAGTAGGAAATTGATCTGGAGCTTTAGAAATACCCAGGATTTGGGTAACAAGTGGAGAAGAATATTACAGATAGGCTCAAACCCTACAGAGGTTTATGGGGTTGAGGGAAGGGGAATAGTGAAGGTTCAAAAGAAATACTAACCATGTTTTCTTCTTCTCCTCCTATGTAGAACACTTGGGTATGAGAAAATGGGTGGATTTATTCCCAAGCCTATATACTAGGAGACCTATTATTTATTAAGCACCTAAGCTGAGATCTAGGATAGGAAAATAGTTAAGAAAAAGTGCTCTGGAGTGGTCTGCTAGGGTTTGAATTCCTGCCTACCATTTATAAGCTGTGTGGCCATGGAAAGTCTTTTGACTTCTGTGAACTTTGAGTTCCACAATCGTAAAATGAGGATAATAATAGATCCCTCACAAGGTTGCTTTGAGAATTACACTAGTTAATATAGGTAGAGCCTGTGCCACACCTGTATCTTGGAAGCATTCATTGCATCATAATTTTATTGTTGCTGATGTTTTTATGCTTTATATACATAATCCAAGATTTGGGTGGATTAGACATAGGCCAAATCATCCAACTACCCGCAGCTGGTAGCCATAGTGACCTACCTGTATTAGTCAGAAAGGTTTGGGTATGCTGTGTAACAAACAAGCCCAAAAGTTCAGTGGTATGACACAATAGAAGTGTATTCCTTACTTACACAAAATACAATGCAGTTCTGGACAACTATTCATGTGTTAGCTTAACATTCCAGATGCCTTTGCTCCTATCCATACCAATGCACTGTGATCGCAGTGGCAAGCAAAGAGCAGAAAAGCTGTGCACTAGCAATTAAATGCTTCCACCCAAAGGGACACATGTCTCTTCTCACATTTTATTGGCCAAAATAAGTTACATAGCCACACCTAATTCGAGAAAGAGAAATGCAACCCTTCTGAGTGCATAGAAGTACAGGAAATAAGTTATCAGTGAACACTGTATTGTGCAAAGCCAGCCTCTTAACTTTGCTATATTGCACTGTTCTGCCTCTCTCTCTCTCTGTGATAGGTCCAGCCATTGTTCAACTTTCCCTTACTGCAGCAGTTAGTTTCAACACCCCTTACTTAAGTTCAGAGAAAAGCATCAGCATTTTAAATGAACTAATTAATCAGCGACTGTTTCACAAATTCCAGCCCGGCTCTGGTCGCTTTCATGCATGTCAGCAACACTGCAGGGCCAGTGGCTCTCCTCCAGTGCACCCATTCAGCTCAGCCAAGACCAGGGCTACCCATCCCTCCATCAGAGGGCCTCTCCTCTTCCCCCATCCATCACCAGGGCCCTGCAATCTTGCTTGTCGATGCCCAGCTCTCGCTTGATGTCTCAGTTCCGGAACAGAGATGCTCCAGCTGCTACCTGGGAAGGCTCTGGCCCCAAAAATATTTAGTTAGCAGCCATTCAGTTAAGTGGAATTGACTTTTTATCGGCTTTCCTCTGTACAGCTGCCACCAGCGAAGGCTGTTTCCTCCTTCCCTCTTCTCTGCCTGTCAGTTCACTCCACATTCCTATCGGCAGCCTTTAGCTCTGATCAATATTAACCGCTGTGTAACAGCTCATGCACGGCTGCTCTGGTTTGCATCGATCAGACCCTTCTTCCAACAGGTAGTCAGCTATTTGAGGCAATGACTTGAGATAAACACCTACTTTAACTTCAGGCTAATTCATTTCAGGTGGATTTCAAGGAGGCTCTGCACCCCATCTCTGTTAGACAAGCTAAAATCATAGAGTCAAGATCAACTCCTCATGTGCTCGAGATCCTAGGAGACCTTTCTTCCGCTCCCCCTTTTCCCCCTTTCCTTGTATGTTGTAAGTGCCACTTATAAACAAGATACCAAGACTTGGGACATTGAAAATGCCACTTCAGAAAATGTGTCAGCCAGCTGTCCCTGTTTTCTTTTAATGAGATGCATCCGGGACTGCAGGAAACCAAGGGCTGCTATGGAGGCAGCATTGTCGCCGGGCAACCAAGCATCCTTCCAGCTTCCCCAGAACTAATCTCACAATATCCTGCAGCTCTGGTTCTCTCACAACCTCAGGGAGAAGTCCTTGAATCCATCCCCATCCTTGTTCCAGGTTCACAACTGAATTCACCAGGAGCTGGCATTACAAAACCAGTTGTTATTTTGAAATTGACTGGGGATTGGTACAACTTTATAGCATTTGTGTTGTAACCCGAATACATGCATGAGTAGATGATACACACTTTTTTCCCCAGCTTGTACACTGAGATGGCTGAATAGTACATCTGACACCATCCTGACCCTGTCACCTGGGTCTTAGACCTTCTGTCCTATTTCTCTTTATTCAGACCCCTTGATATACCCAGTTCATTGGTCCCCAAGCCCCTTGAGCCTTCCCTTGCAGTGCACTTCTAATGTCCCTGCCCCCCATCTCTGCTGGTATCATTCTATGCTAGCCCTTATTCCCTGGTGCTTGGACTCTTGCAGTATCTGCTTGTTGCTTGCCTGGCTTCCAGTTGTTCCCTGCTCTGTTAGTTTCACTCTATGCACACATTCATTTCCCTGGCCCTCTGCTGTGACTACCTGTCTCTGAAATTCTTGTGGCTTCCTATCAACTACCAGAATGGAGACCAATTCCTTAGCTTACCATTCCAGCCTTCAGAGATCTGGTCCTTTCCTCTCTCTCCAGACTGTTTCTCACTGTCCTCCAGCAGAAATCCCACACTGTGCTTCATCTAGATGATTGTCTACTTCTTCTACAAGCGTGCTCTAGTTCTGTGCCTAAATAATGAATGTCATGCCCTACACCACCTTTAAAATCAGTTCAAATCCTGACTCCACTACTTACTAGCTGTGTGACCTCAGTTATCTAACTTCTCTCTGCCTCCATTTCTTACCTGTGAAATAGGGATAATAATAGTACCTACATTAGAAGATGGTTATGAAGATTAAATAAATTAATGTATTAAGGCATTCGCAATGGTACCTGCACATAGCAAAGTCTAAGCAAATGTTTCTTCTTATCATTATTTTTAGTATTTTGCCACTTCTCCAAACCACAACCCAAAGCATTCCTTCTCCATGAATATTCCCCAGGTTAGCCTAGAAAAAAATATGCATGTCCAGTGGCTTCTAGTCAGATTTGACAAACAAGAGCACTGGTAAGAAGTAGGCAGGAGGAGGAAGTGTAGATCAGAATTTTTATTCCTCTAGCTCCTTCCCAGTGATATCACTGCAGAACAGCTTCATCTCTCAACCCAAAGTCATGGCTCCTGTCAAGTGACACTTTTGGACCAGCCTGCTCTGTCTCTAGCTTCCAGTCACCGTGCCTTCCCTTGCGTCTTCATACCCATGATGGTAACATGGCCCCAGAGCACTACACTAGCCCTTGTGGTTCCCTGAACCCCAACCACACCTTTGTAAATACAAGTGTCCCTATATAAACTCTCCCCAAGTTATCCTCATTCCCATAGGCCACGCTGACTGACACAGTTCTCATTACAACCCTACAAAGTAGGTACTTTTGTTGTTACCAAAGATCATACCAAGTAAGCGATGGAACCACACTGAGGCTCCAAAACCAAGACTCTGACTCTTTCTCTTATAGTAAGGTGTAAGGTAGCTGTTACTCTATGTGTTTCCACATCTCTTAGGTAGAATATATTAGTTTGTTTTTGGCACACACAAAACACTCCAAAACTCAGAGGCTTCAAACAATGATCATCCATTATCTCACCATTCTGGGGTCAGCAGTCTGGGCTGGGCTCAGCTGGGAAGTTCTTCTGCCGGATTCACCTGGATTTGCGTGTATGGCTGTAGTCAGCTGGAAGATTTTTCTGGGGCCTGCTGGTCCTTGACGGTGTCACATACATGTCTGGAAGCTGGTGGGGAGCCACAGAGGTGACCAGGATACATGTCTCCAGTATCTAGCAAGCCAGCCTAGACTTCTTCATAGGGTGGTTAGGTTCCAAAAAAGAGCCAAAGAGAGGAAGCCCCAGTGTACAAGCACTTTTCAAGCCTCTGCTTACATCAGGTAATATCCTCTGGGTGTTAGAAGTCTCTAACATCCCATGAGTATAACCCAGATTCAAGGACTGGCAAAATCCATTTCACTTCTTTGGTTGGAGGAGTTGCAAACTACTTCAGCTTTTTTTTTTTTTTTTCAGTCTACCACATGAGACACTCCTTTCTGGAAAGATGTACGCCTTGACAACTTCATATCCTGTATCCTCATAACCCAAGTCAGAAAAGCAATGTGGGCAAGTCCTATGTTTTAGGGGGTGGGGAGTATCCACTTTATGAACATCTGATACTCTTCCTGCCTGTTACCACCAGACTGAAAATAATTCTGAAAGGGAAGTCTCTTAAAACTAACCATGAGGGAGTGGAATTTTTTTTAATTGGGCTTCAGCAGAATTTTTAAAAGAATCTTTCTTTTCTTCGGTTGCCTCTCCCTTGTTATAAATTTTAACTCCACCCAGTGGCATACCACAGCCAGCCTAGCTTCTCTTTCCCAGTCTTCCACACCACTGTTTGCTTGGCAGCCATGCTTAGCTCACATTGCCACAAAGGGTAGAGGGAGAAGTCTTGCTTCCTGCTTTCCTCACTTCCTCTTTTCTTTCCTCCATTCCTTTTGGTGCTCATTCTTGTCTGCTCACTCCTGCTCTGTACCCATATGGTGCTCTCCTAGGAGCAGGATTCTAGGAATAGTTGGAAGGTTTGTCTTCAGGGATCCCCTGTATAGCCCCCCAAGGTTGGGCACTGCACATAGTGGCCAAGAGACTTAGCCAGAAGACTGAACCTTCAGGAAACCCTAAAACAGAATATTAATCTAAAAAGTAGTTGTACATGAAATTATACTTTTTTTAATTTTATTTTTTATTTTTTTAAATTTATATCCAAATTAGTTAGCATATAGTGGAATAATGATTTCAGGAGTAGATTCCTTAATGCCCCTTACCCATTTAGTCCATCCCCCTTCCCATACCCCCTCCATTAACCCTCAGTTTGTTCCCTATGAGTCTCTTATGCTTTGTCCCCTTCCCTGTTTTTATATTATTTTTGTTTCCTTTCCCTTATGTTCATCTGTTTTGTCTCTTAAAGTCCTCGTATGAGTGAAGTCGTATGATACTTGTCTTTCTCTGACTGACTAATTTCACTTAGCATAATACCCTCCAGTTCCATCCATGTAGTTGCAAATGGCAAGATTTCATTCTTTTTGATTGCTGAGTAATACTCCATTGTATATATATCACATCTTGTATACCACATATTGTATATACATTGTATATATACCATTGTGTGTGTGTGTGTGTGTGTGTGTGTGTGTGTGTGTGTATATATATATATATATATATATATATATATATACCACATCTTCTTTATCCATTCATCCATCGATGGACATTTGGGCTCTTTCCATACTTTGGCTATTGTGGATAGTGCTGCTATAAACATGGGGGTGCATGTGTTCCTTCAAAACAGCACACCTGTATCCCGTGGATAAATACCTAGTAGTGCAATTGCTGGGTCATAGGGCAGTTCTATTTTTAGTTTTTTGAGGAACCTCCATACTGTTTTCCAGAGTGGCTGCACCAGCTTGCATTCCCACCAACAATGCAAAAGAGATCCTCTTTCTCTGCATCCTCGCCAACATCTGTTGTTGCCTGAGTTGTTAATGTTAGCCATTCTGACAGGTGTAAGGTCGTATCTCATTGTGGTTTTGATTTGTATTTCCCCGATGATGAGTGATTTTGAGCATTTTTTCATGTGTCGGTTGGCCATCTGGATGTCTTCCTTGGAGAAGTGTCCATGTCTTTTGCCCATTTCTTCACTGGATTAGTATTCATGTCTTTTGCCCATTTCTTCACTGGATTATTTGTTTTTTGGGTGTTGAGTTTGATAAGTTCTTTATAAATTTTAGATACTAACCCTTTATCTGATATGTCATTTGCAAATATCTTGTCCCATTCTGTCGGTTGCCTTTTAGTTTTGCTGATTGTTTCCTTCGCTGTGCAGAAGATTTTTATTTTGATGAGGTCCCAGTAGTTCATTTTTGCTTTTGTTTTTCTTGCCTCTGGAGACGTGTTGAGTAAGAAGTCGCTGTAGCCAAGATCAAAGAGGTTTTTGCCTGCTTTCTCCTCGAGGATTTTGATGGCTTCCTGTCTTACATTGAGGTCTTTCATCCATTTTGAGTTTATTTTTGTGTATGGTGTAAGAAAGTGGTCCAGGTTCATTCTTCTGCATGTCGCTGTCCAGTTTTCCCAGCACCACTTGCTAAAGAGACTGTCTTTATTCCATTGGATATTCTTTCCTGCTTTGTCACGGATTAGTTGGCCATATGTTTGTGGGTCCATTTCTGGGTTCTCTATTCTGTCCCATCGATCTGAGTGCCTGTTCTTGTGCTAGTACCATACTGTCTTGATGATTACAGCTTTGTAGTATAGGAAATTATACTTGTGACTTAATGAACTTTATGTGGTTACCCATTCATGAATTTATTTCACAAGTATTTATTGAGTGCCTACTATGTGCCAGTCACTGTGGAGGCCTTAGAAATATAAAATATGTTCACTGCCCTTGAGAAACTTACAGTCTGGGGACAGGTGGGAACAGATAGATACATGAAGTGATAATATCAACTAATGAGGTAGGTGCTATGTAAGAGAATGTCATGAGAGGGCAGAAGGCCACCATATCTAGCCTTAGTGATTGTGGAAGGCTTTGAGATGACATCTGATATGTTCTAGTTCAGTGCCAGTAGAAATATATTGTGAACCACATATGTAATTTAAAATTTTCTTGTAGCCACATTAGAAAAGTAAAAACAAACAGGAGAAAATAATCTTAATAACATATTTCATTCAATCCAATATATCCAAAATATTAGCATTTTACTACCCAATCAATATAAAAATTATTAATGAGACAATTTATAATCTTTTTATTGTACTAAGTCTTTGAAATCAAGTGTATATTTTATACATACAGCACATCTCATTTGGACACCAACTTTTCAACAGTTAAAATGTAGTTGTATCAAAGCAATGAGGTTTGTGTTTAATAGAAAAATATTTTATATTGCTCCAGTTTAAAATGTTTAAATTAATTCAAATGGAGTAAAAAAATTCCATTTCTAACTTTCACTAGCCACATCTCAAGAACTCAATAACTATGTGTGACTACTGGCTACCATATTGGAGAACACAGGTCTAAAAGGGTAAATAGATGTGAAGCAAAAAAAAAAAAACTAGAGAGGAGAGGGTATTCTTGGCAGGAAAAAAAATAATGTGAGCAAAGGCACATAAATTAGTATGGGGTATGGAACTCTGCAGTTTGATATTATTGTCACATAATGGGCAAGACTAGTGATGGGAAATGAGCCAAAGGTGGAGGGATAGGCAAAAGACACTTATAATGAGTCTTGAGTGCTCCAAAAGAATGATATATCTCATAAGTATGTACTTAATATATGGGAAATTGAACACAGAGAGAAGTCTCAGGTGTATGCCCCAGCTGGGGTCACTAAAACCTAATGTGAAGGAATCCACATTCCTGGTGGCCTAGGACACAGGCTCAGCAAGTCTACTTCCAAGGTTCAAAGCTTTGCAAAACAAAGTGTAGAGTGGGTGATGTGTGTATATTCTATAAGTAACAGAAATCCACTCAAACAGATTTCAATAATAGGGCTTACTGGCTCATAGGGAACAGTCCAGAAGGAAGGCACGCCATACTTACCTATGGCTGGTTGATTCAAGTGTCCCAGAGTATCATGAAGGGCTCAGAGCCTTTCTTCCTTTCCACTCTGTCATCCACAATGTTGACCTCATCCAAAGGCCCACTCCCCTTGGAGTAATAGGATGACTGTCAGCAGAGTTAGGAGTTCCATGTTTCCTCATTCACGTTCAGTAGTAGAGAGTGTTCCTATACCATCATTACACATTAAGATTCCTGTGATGCACCTGATGGGACCATCCCAAGACACAATGCCCATCCATGGAGTAATCACTGGAGGGAAAAAAGGTACTGACTGGCTCAAGTCATTCATAACTCACAGCTAGAACGGCCCACAAAGTCAATGGGCTGCATGGGGGTGTAGTTGCCTGAAAGAAAATCTGGATGCTGTTAATATGGGAGAAGGGGATATGGGTGCTGAGTAGTAACCAATACATGTCAAGTATAGTCCACCCCTTGGCCACCAACATCTGTTCATGCCCATCTTCCACACAGACACTTTCACAAATGCCCACACCCACATAAACATTCATTCAACTTAAATGGAAAGAACCCTGAGGCTCATATAACTACCTCTTATGAAATCCTTCTCCTCAAAATCCAGACATAATTCCTTGTGGTTCAGTGACCTTTGGTTAATGGTAAGTTATCTATATAGGGGATAAAAAACAGAATGCCTGTAATAAAAACTCTGGGAAAATGGGGAAAAGAACAGATCATATCCTGTAGAGCAGAAATAATTAAGACTCCTGGAAATAGGAAGAATTCTTAGCATCCAATATAGACTAAGAAGGATCATCTTTGTTCATCTTTGCTCATTTGTCCTTCATGAGCATATCTGAGAAAGGCATTGGGAAGATGTACTCTCTGAGAATTATATTGCTTTAGCTGTTCACAACTATTTGGTGCAAGTTTAAGGGTTAGAGATTATCCTAAAGATTGCCCTAAGATTTGAGCAACTGAAAATAACTATCACCCTGTCATGGAGTTTCTGTGGCAACATATCTCATGGAAACTTATAGGCTTTTCATCTTCTTCTTCTAGTCAACTCCACTGAGTAGCACCCATAACCAGAGGTTTTGTTTGGTCATGTATTTCAAACCTGGAAGTTTCTATTTTCTACCCAAAAACCTCTATGCTTTATCAGTCTGCCTAGACTACTAGCTTTCAAACTTTTTGGCCATGACTCATGATAAATATTAATTTTACTTCATGACCCAGTATCTAATTATGCATGTGTGTATATTAATATGTATTTATGTATAATCACATCACAAGTTTCATGCAACAGTATTTACCCTCACTGAATGAGATGCATGCCAATATTTCCTATTTCATTCCATTAAAAAAGAGAAAGAAAGGAAAAAAGAAAAGAAAAGAAAAGCTGGTCACCATCCACGAAATTGATTTTACAACCCACTGATGGGTCACACCCAGAGTTTGAAAGCATTACCCTCAGCTGAGGCCTAGTTTAATAGCTTTTCTGTTAATTTTAGCCTTTGCTTTAAAGGAAATAAAAATAATAATGCAAAAGATAACCTCTTTCTCCACATCCTTGCCAACATCTGTTGTTGCCTGAGTTGTTAATGTTAGCCATTCTGACAGGTGTAAGGTGGTATCTCATGGTGGTTTTGATTTGTATTTCCCTGATGATGAGTGATGTTGAGCATTTTTTCATGTGTCAGGTGGGAATGCAAGCTGGTGCAACCACTCTGGAAAACAGTATGGAGGTTCCTCAAAAAACTAAAAATGGAACTACACTACGACCCAGCAAATGCACTACTAGGTATTTATCCAAGGGATACAGGTGTGCTGTTTCGAAGGGACACATGCACCCCCATGTTTATAGCAGCACTATCCACAATAGCCAAAGTATGGAAAGAGCCCAAATGTCCATTGATGGATGAATGGATAAAGAAGATGTGGTATATATATACAACGGAGTATTACTCGGCAATCAAAAAGAATGAAATCTTGCCATTTGCAGCTACGTGGATGGAACTGGAGGGTATTATGCTAAGTGAAATTAGTCAGTCAGAGAAAGACAAGTATCATATGACTTCACTCATACGAGGACTTTAAGAGACAAAACAGATGAACATAAGGGAAGGGAAACAAAAATAATATAAAAACAGGGAGGGGGACAAAGCATAAGAGACTCATAAATATAGAGAACAAACAGGGTTAATGGAGGGGGTATGGGAAGGGGGATGGACTAAATGGGTAAGGGGCATTAAGGAATCTACTCCTGAAATCATTATTGCACTATATGCTGACTAATTTGGATCTAAATTTAAAAATAAAATAAAATAAAAAGGATGTACCCTCCCCCCCCCAAAAAAAGAAAAGAAAAATAATAGCCTCAGATAGGTAGATTCTTATAATTCCTTCCAGCCTTTAGACTACTCCCAGATACAGGTTCACAAAGCCTATGAGTCTCCCCTTTCATAGAGAATGTTTAACAGGATGTGCTGGGACAGCCTAGGATCGGGTGCATCAGGATTTTTCTGTGTCCCAGTATCACCTCCTGGGATCCTCTAGTCTCCCTGCATCTGTTTATATTAACCTTGGTTTAAGATAGAAAATATGGGTTTGCCAGCCCCACAGTCCCAAGGTAAGGACTTTCAGCCATCTTGAATTACCTGCCATGGGCAGAAAGGATCTCTCTTAGCAAAGCCATATTCTCTTCACTTTCTGCTAGAAAATAGGCTACCTTTAGCCTGTCTCTTACAGTATTTTATTGAAGGCTGCCAGAACTAGCCAACCCACTACAACATCCTGAATTTTTTCTACCAAATAAAGCCTTGAAACGTAGTCAACCTAATCCTGAGGTACAAAAAGTAATGGTTTCACCCACTGCGTAATGAAGACCCCCAACTTCCCAGCCTGGGGTGTGGCACCCTTGTAGGCCACTCCTGGCCTCTTCCAGTTGCAATTCCATAATTTAACAGTATTTTTTACACCACTTGCTGGTCCAAACTCTCATTAGGCCCCCTTGAAAATTAGCCTGACTCTTCCAAGCCCTCCTTGTCCTAAGGAAAAGGCCTTAAAGTAAATAACCTTCAGCAAATCCCTGTTAATATGTTAGTCAGAATTTTTATAGGAGCCTCCTTACTACCACATTCGGAATGTCAGGACTTCTGTGGAGAAACTCCTGAAGGTAGAAACAGTCTTCAACATCCAAATACCTGCATCTAATTGTGAAATTTTAGGCATAGGACAGAAAGCAGGATGATGGAGTGGACAGAGTGAGCTGTTTAGAACCAGACAAACCAGGATTGAGCATTGGCTTCATCATGTGAATTTGAACCAGTCCCCTCTCTAAGACTCAGTTTCCTCAGCTGAGAAATTGTGAACAGTAATCCCTCCTATACTATTGAAGGCTGAATTGGAGATATAAAGCACCTAGCACTGTGCTGGCCACAGAGTAGGTGCCTACAATTGTTGACATCCCCTTCTAGAAGCATGGAAATGAGGTGGGAGATGCTGAAGGAACCTACATGTGGATAATGGGCTTCGGAAGCCGGTAATCTTGGGACCAGGTGGAACTTGGATCCCTAAAATCAGACACCATGGTCTCTCTAAAGGTACAAACTCAATAGTGTCTGCTGACACTTGCAGATGAGATAGCCAGGGTTAGGGTTTTCTTTCTTCAGTAGTTGGTCCTGACCATCCTTGTATCAAATCCTACAAGAAAGAGCCATGCTCAGAGTTGGTGGACGGCAAAGAGGCCTGGAGAGAGGAACTGAAGACAGATCCTTCTGTGAATTCAGACTCTTCTGGGGTAGATACAGCAGGGCCTAGGATCCCAAGGTGGAAATAGGGACTACCTATTGCCTATAAGGTGCCTCTATTATCAAAGACAGGCCAACCATCTGCTTTATGAAGTGGCAAAGCTTAGATCCTTGCAGAAAATCACCAAATGAGTCTGCCTAATTTTTTATAGTAACTTAAGAGAGGATTAATAAAGAATATTAAAAATGCAACTTCAATTAATAAAATTCCAACTTACCTTCAACCGTAGTGTTTGAGTAACATATGCAGAAAATGAGTAACGTGCAAAATCCAACCCCCTTAAAGTTTCTGAAAAGAGTCCCCAGTCATGGGGCTGACCACTAATTTAAACTTTCTACCTTGCAAATACAGAACTTGACAACATTCTACCCCTCTGTAGAAATCAAGTCCTCCATTTGTGTTTGATTCCACTTTCTGTTATCTGTTCTAGAACATTCCTTCCTGTGCATTTGTGGCCCTCCCCTCCTTGCCTCGCACCAGTAGTTCATGTAGCGAGATGTGATAGCCTCTGGGGGTTCCTGCTTAATTATAATTACATTAAGCAATATCTCCAGGCTGTAACATGGACTTGGGTATGGATAGATGTGGGCCACATGTATCATGGCCTGAAATTTTTAATTTCAAGGATGCAGCTTTATGGAAGCTGACAGAAGTTTTTGTACTTCCTCAGGGCTTTCTAACCTTCAACTAGAACTTGTTCCTGATTTCCCAGCCAGGTTTATTGATCTTCAGGATATGATGAAGGGTCTTACGTTATTACTTCCTAGAAATACAAAATGCCTTCCTCTTCCCTTCCCTGCCTTTCTTTCTGCCAGCGGCTTTCCTTCTTCTCCTTGTTTCTTACCCTCTTCCTTTCACCTGTCATCTGTCCTCTTCTTGTTGTCTTCCTTCTTTTGGTCCTTCACTTTTCCTAGCATTCTCTCTTTGTCTCCTCTCTCACTTTTCCACTCTCTCTTTTATTTCTCTCTCCTCAACTTCTCTCTCACCGTCCTACCTCTCTCCCATGACTATTTTAACTGGGTCACTGCTGCACTGTTAAATTTGTTAGATCACTTTGGATGTGTGCCCAGAGATGTTCAGGCAAAGGGAGAACTTTGAAAATCCCTAAGACAGTGACATTCAAGGTGCAGGTCTTCTGTGGTGCCTGGGCCTGAACCATGTGCGATGCGTCCACGGGACAGAGGAGAAAGGACATGCCCAAATTAAGAGGGGCTGCAGACCTGCCTACCTGATCAGCTAGGTCCCCAAGTCAGTAGCTGGATGCAGAAGGAAAGTGGGTGGAGTCTGGCGGGCTTTTCTCCTTTCCACCATTCGCCAACCTCTCCCTTCCCACCCTATGAGGAAAGTATTTGTTTAAATAGAAAATCCTTCCTGTGTGTCTTTGTTGTCATCTCTTGATTGATAAGACCAAGATTCCCTATAGTTTATTGAATCACAGGTTCTTCCCCTTCCCTTCTGTCCACTTTCCTCTGTCTTCTCACTTTTACCAACTCCTCTGTGGTCTCCTGCCTCTCTTTCTCCAGTTACCCTTCCTTCTCTGTTGATGCTGTTCCTTTTTTCTCTCTCATCTCCCTTGAGATGGGGTACCATGAGCAGACAAGAGCAGGGGAAAATGGGACATTCTGAAGAAAAGTTTGTCAGACATATCGAGGGCACTATCTAAAGTTTCCTCTAGAGTATCCCTAAAAATGGAGGAAAAGGACAATGAGACACCTAGATCCATGAGTCCAAAATTCTACAACCGCAAACCCATTCTCCACCCTCTCTGGAATGATTCTTAAGTGAGGAGAGTCAATGAGCATTGAGGTCAGGAAGGACTGAGTCTGAATCCACACTCCATCACCTGGCTTTTGGCATGTGCGAGACTTGCACAAATGTGTTCCACCTTCTGAGCCTAGGTTTTCCCATCTGTAAAAGGGAGGGACAGTAATACTTCTTAAAGCTCCAAGCATAGAATGAAATAGCAAATATAACAAGTGTTTGGAATGTGCTAAGTACATAGTGAATATTAATTTCTTTCTTTTCTCCCCAAGAATATTGAATCTGTAAAGAACTTAGGATAAATAATAAAGCTTGGCAGTCAAAGCTGGTAACAGCACAGCATTTCATGTACTGGTTGGTACTGTTTCCTGTGGATAGCAAAAGCCTACAGGTCAATTTTTATTCTGGGTGTGTGGTAGTTAAGTGCATTAGATTCTTTAGTGTTTAGGGGTGCCTGGGTGGCTCAGTTGGTTAAGCGTCCAACTTTGGCTCAGGTCATGATCTCGCAGTCTGTGAGTTCAAGCCTCACATTGGGCTCTGTGCTGACAGCTCAGAGCCTGGAGCTTGCTTCAAACTCTGTGTCTCCCTCGCTCTCTGCCCCTCCCCCACTCACACTCTGTGTCTCTCTCAAAAATAAATAAACATTAAAAAATTTTTTAGTAAAAATTTAAGAAAGATTCTTTAGTATTTAAATAGTGACTGTTTTCTTTAGCTGGCATGATGGTTAGACCTCCCATAGTGTGCTTATTTATTTATTTCTAATTTCACTAGCAATGCATGAAAGCATTCTCAAAAAGAGCAAGATCAAACAAGATAAGATAACGTGAAAATGTCCTCTGGCCACCCTCAGAAATCCTAACCCTGTCCCAGAGGTGATAATGACTTGATGTGCATCCATTCAAACCAAAAGGATAAACTTTCATTCACATGCATATGTGTACATATAGAAATGTCTAGATTTATTTTGGGATTTTTAAACATAAAATGTATCTTTACCGTTATTATTTTGCAATGTGGCTGTTTGTTCCTTTATTAGGTAAAATGCTCTGGAGATCTTTTCTGGTCATCAAGTAGAGCCCTAGATCATTTTTTCCATCTGCTTCAGTGTATTCCACAATCTTCCCACTAGAATGTAAGCTCAATAAAGAAATATTGTCTTTTTCACTTCTTCATCCCTTAAACCTTTAACATTGCTTGTCACATAATAGATGTTTTACTACTATGTTAACAATTACAAATATTGCTTAAATGATTATGTGAATTCATAAGGATACACCACATGCATTTCTGGGGCGCCTGGGTGGCTCAGTCAGTTAAGCTTTCAACTTGGGCTCAGGTCATGATCTCGTGGTTTGTGAGTTCAAGCCCTACGTCGAGCTCTGTGCTGACAGCTTGGAGCCTGGAGCCTGCTTTGGATTCTGTGTCTCCCTCTCTCTCTGCCCCTACCCCACTCGCTCTCTGTCTCAAAAAATAAACATTAAAAAAATGGTTTTAAATAAGAATACACCACATGCGTTTTTAACCATTCCCCTACTGATGGATAGTTAGGTTATTCCGTTTTTTTCTTTTCCTATTATAAACAACACTACAGTGAACATCCTTATGCCTGCCTTATTGTGCACATATGCATAATTACTGTAGGCCCTAAGAAATGTATTTACTGGGGCAAAGAAGACTTCTTTTTATAAATATTGGTCAATACTGCCAAAATGTCTTCCAAAGACTGTGGTGCCAGTTTTTAAACATACTAATAATACCTTTTCTTTGGTGTCTTTTTGACAATGTGTTTCCAAAATAATCATATGTAGTCCTTTTCTGTTTTTGTCCCAGGAAGGGAGGAAGAATAATCATAATTACAAAGAAATAAGGCAATGCCTAGAAATGTATTCATTCATTCATTCATTCATTCATGTTTTTCTAATCATTGATTCCATTCTAGGCTTTGCTCTAAATCCTGGGCATGTAAAGATAAATGAGACCTGCTACACACCCTGGAAGATATAGTAGTCTGGACTTAATACTTAAATACTTAATTCTTAAAAGACAATGGCATAAATACAAGGTTGATCCTGGACCAGGAAAAACAATAGCCATAAAGAAAAATTTTGGGAAGGGTGCCTGGGTGGCTTAGTTGGTTAAGCATCTGACTTTGGCTCAGGTTCAGGTTCAAGTATGAACTCATGGTTCACAGGTTTGAGCCCCAGTTCACAGGTTTGAGCCCTGTATCAGGCTCTGTGGTGACAGCTCAGAGCCTGGAGCCCGGTTCAGATTCTGTGTCTCCAGCTCTCTCTGCCCCTCCCCCGCTCGCATGTTTGCTCGCTCTCACTCTCTCTCTCTTTCCCTTCCTCCCTCTCTCTCTCTCTCTCTCTCTCTCAAAAATAAATAAACTTTTTTTAAAAAAGAAAATATTGGGACATTTGATGAAATTCAAATGGAATCAGTGGATTAGATAATATATCAATGTTAAATTTCTTGATTTATATTATCACACTGTGGTTATATGAGAAAATATTCTTTTTCTTAGGAAGCACACATTGAAGTGTTTAGGAGTAAATACCTATGATTTCTCCAACTGACTCCTAAATGCCTCAAAAATATGCATTTATGTAATTCGGAGCTTTCCAGTGGAACTTTCCACAATGATGGAAATATTCTATATGTGCTCTGACAGTACGGAAGCCAAGAGCTACACAAGCACTTGAAATATGGTTAATGCAACTAAGAAACTGAATTAGTAATCTTATTTTTATTTATTTATTTATTTATTTATTTATTTACTTATTTATTTATCTTATTTATTTTAGAGAGAGAGAGCATGAGTTGGGGGGAGGGGCAGAAGGAGAGAAGGAGAGAGAGAGAGAGACAGAGAATCTCAAGAAGGCTCTAACGCTCAGCGCCAAGCCTGACACGGGGCTCGATCCCACCACCTTGGGATCATGACCTGAGCCGAAACTAAGAGCTGGACGCTCATCCAACTGAGCCACCCAGGTGCCCATAACTTTATTCAATTTAAATTTAAATAACCATATATGGCTAGTCGCTACCATATTGGACAGCAATGATATAAAAGAGTAGGAGAAAAAATAATAAAACGAGGGACAAAAATGTAAAGAACTGAAACTGTATAAAGAGTATGTGGAAATTCTTTGGATTATTCTTGAAATATTTTTTTAAGTTTGAATTAGATATTTTTAAGTTACATAATAAATGCAATGTCATGGGGCACCTGGGTGGCTCAGTTGGTTAAGCATCTGACTTTGGCTCAGGTCATGATCTCACACTCCGTGAGTTCAAGCCCCGCGTCAGGCTCTGCGCTGACAGCTCGGAGCCTGAAGCCTGCTTCAGATTCTGTGTCTCCCTCTCTCTGACCCTCCCCCATTTACACTCTTTCTCTGTCCCAAAAATAAATAAACTTTAAAAAAAAATTTTTTTAAATAAAAAAATAAATGCAATGTCATATCAGGGAAACACAAATGAAAATATCACTGAGATATATTTTGTTACAATTAAGTTGTCATAAATAAATAAAATTATACTGTCTAGAGGCCATGGAAAGGACACACTCAGACATTACTATTGGGTGTACAAATAGTCGTAGCCTTTTTCATGTATCCTACAAAAGTGCTTATGTAAATACATGAGAAAATGTATAAGGATGTTCACTACAGTTTTATTTGTAATATCAAGAAATTGGACAGTTGAAATATTCAACTAGGTAGTGGTTAAATGTCTTTTTCTTTGGTCTTATTCTGGATTACCATAAACTCTTCACCAGATTGAAGAAAATCTTTATGCACTGACAAGGAAAGGTCCAAGACAGATGGTTGTGTAAAAAAAGAAAAAAAAGCAATATGCTAGACAAAATGTTTAGTATGATTGCATTTTTGCAATAAAAACACTAAACTATACACACACACACACACACACACACACACATACATACATGCATTCACATATACACTCCCACTCACATTTATATGTACATAGGAAAACTTTTGGAGAAATACACATGAAACAGTTACCAGACCATTCTCCAGAAATTCCTCAAGTCTTGTGGAAAGACCACCCAGACACCTCCCTCGTGTCCCTGGGCTGGCTGTGGAGGGTCTTCTCTGAGGCGCCTTGTGCTATAACAACAGAGGTGCCTCCGGCCAGCCAAAAATCTCAAGCTGGTGCCCATCAGCTTGTTAGCTGTGCCTCAGAGCCTGCACCACCAAATCTCCAGGAAACGTCCCTAACATGGACTGCCCTTTCCAGGCCTACCCAATGCTCCTCCCCAAAGCCGGCAGGCCTGCAGGGCAGGCAGGGTCATTACTGAGTTCCAAAGAAGGGAGTGTTTATTATTGTTGTCGGTTTGATGCTGATCCCAAAAGGACCTAATCAACAGGTAATAAGACCTCATGGGAGCAATTAGAAACCTCAACTTTAACCCTATGATAACCACAGCAGAGAAAGCTAGAGTCACTGCAGTACTGTGCTCCTGGCTCTACAGGGCCTGATGGGGAAGAAATGGAGGGGAAGTGTGGGGAGAGCCAGAGAGGTGCTGGTGGTTATGCTCAGGGATGATTTGAGAAAGGAATGGAGGTGGTGGTCGGGGGAACACATCCCAAATTGAGTCTACCCAATGATATACATCATCATCATATGTAACTGAAGAGCTGTGCTAGGTAGATGGGGTACAAAAATAAATAAGCCATTGTCTTGTCCCCAAGATGCTGATAGACATGGGAATAAACACTTGCCATACAACAGTAGGTACACCACAGAACAGGTTTATTCAGGGGGTAGGGATGGTATAGATGAGGGAATTATCAACCTTACTGAGTGAGTCAGGGAAGGCAAATCCACCAGCAAGGTGTTATAGTAGGGAGATGTGACAGCATCTGTTGGTTAGGCATGACGGCTTACATGGATCTCCTTTTGTCTTTGAAGCTGTTTTAAATAGTTTTTCTTTCTTAAAAAATTGGATTAATTTTATAATTAATTAATTTTAAAATATGTACTGAATACTTTTTTGGTGGTGTAAGTGATTCACCTGCCAATGAGTTAGATGGAAAGTTAGTCCTGTCCATTAACACAATGTAATAATGCCTGATAAGATAGCAGTGTCATGAACATCCTTGGAACTGGACTGACTAACTGCACATAGGCATATCGTCATCATTGTCGATGGATAGTTGATAAATATTTTGATTACTTAAAAGTTTCCAAAGCAGGGACTCTGTGATGAATGATGGAGATGAGGAGACAAAGTCACATTTTTCTTCAAAGGCCAAATTGGCCCCCAGTCTTTCCCAACTTGCACAGAATTACAACAAGCTTCTCTTGTTGTTGTTGCACAAAAATTCACATTTTGCATAAAACTAGCTGCATATGTCATGTCAGTTTGGTCTGCAGATTTGACTTGGCCCAAGAGCACAATAAAGATAGCAAAACCAGGCAGCAGCAGGACAGCCATCCTGCTGCTCCATCTTTTATAGCCTTTGAAGAGCATCACCCTAAGAGAAAGAGAGTTTGTACCTAGGCTGCTTGCTTAATCCTGGGTTCTCATTCTGCAAAAACAAGAGTCCTGGAAACCAAAAACTGACACCATACTAAAACCAGTGTACATTTAAAGTCTTCTCAGAGCTGGTAAAGAACTCCAACTTTATTAAATAAAACAGAAATGTAAATTACACAGATTCTTACTTCATAAACATTCGTGCCAGCTAGTACCTAGTACTGGATGTGGAAAAAAAAGAACAAGACAAGATCTTTGCCCTTAGAGAGCTTGCCTTCTAATTGCAGGAAACAGAAATAATCGGAACATGATGACAAAGGTCAGGAGTAGCAGAAGCTTGGGGACCTAAGAGGATAAACCCCTAACATAGATGTCAAGAGGCATCAAGATACCCTCTGTTAGCTTGGAACTTTGGCCAAATTACAAAATCTTTGTCTTGATTTCTAGATCTTTCTTAGTATCTGCTTGAGCAATCCTAGTTTGGTCTAAAAATCCAGGAAAAGGATTTATGTAAAATATCTCTGTGAAGAGGTCTGCAAATAAAAAGGTGTTGTTATTTTATTAAGCCCAGAAAACATTCATCAAACTCTTAGACTTTTCTAAGCTCTGTGGTTGGGATGGAAAGAAGCTTGAGACCTAATCCCCACCCTGAGAAGTTCACGGACTCACAGAGGAGTTCAGATACAAAAACAAATCCACTGTAATTCAATATGAAAAGTGCCATAATAGAAGGAGGTTCAAAGTACCGTGCAAACATGAATGGGGAAGTAATTAATTCTCGGCAAGTACCAGCAAATGGATGGCCAGGGGGTGGGGGATAGACACAGCAGGTGGAGGGAGCTTCTTCAGAACGAACTGGAGGGCTGGGGTGCATGTCTTGATGAAGGACAAAGGGGAGTCTGGGCTGGGGTGATTGAGTGTGAGGTATATGGGGCCCTGCCTGGCGCTGGGGCTGGAGACCTGAGATGCTCTTGGACCAGGATTTTAAATCCCATCCAATAGAACTGGGAGCCTGTGGAGGCCTTCCCAGAGACATAAATGGAGGGACACCAGCACCCAAAGGCTACCATGTACTGAGTACCTGACATGTACTGTGAACCCTGTGAAGCACTCCATGTGTTTTTTTTTTCAACCTGTGAGTTAGGTACTCTTATTACTCCCCTTTTACGGAAGGTAAAACTGAGGTTTAGAGAGTTGGGAACTTGCCTAATGTCCCCTGTGGGTGACAAAGCTGAGGTTCTAAGCTCAAGTCCAGGAGGTTGTCATTGTTTTCTTTTACATCTTTACAAATACAGATATACTGAAAGATGCAAATACCAAGGAAAAGAAAGGCTAGCTATGATATGATTGCAGAAGTGCTTTGGAGGGTTGAAAAATGTATACAAATACCTACACATTACTGGTGGCCTGTAATTGAGAAATTCACCTGTTCAATTCAATAAATGTTTTTCAAAGCATCATGCAAGGTCCTATGCTATAGAGAAACAAAGATGATTTATAGCAAAGAAACTCACTTCTTGGAGCTTCAAGTCCAGTTGAAGAAATAGATAAGCATGCAGAGCTATATTGTCAAAAGTGGGTAGAAAATAAGTGTTGGGAAAAGGGGGGGACACGTACCCTGGATTTATAGGCTGCTTTTGAGATGCATCTTGTGGCCAGCCAACAAGAATGGTTTCCAATTCTTAATCTAGAGGTGCAGAAGTGACAGTGGTAGAAACAGTGCTGTGGATGTAGCCCTCAATTAGTGAGGGGCACATAGGGAGGGGTGGCAAACAGGGAGAGGATGACTGGAGGGTTTAGATTTGAAGCTTAGGATGTGGTGTCATTAACAAAAATAGAGAAGTCAGGAAGAAGCCAATCTCAAAATGAAGTTGAATTCAGAAGAAATGTTGCACTTTTTTGTGGCACTGAGCTGGATTTCTCTTAGAGCAGCATTCTCAACCAGGGGCATTTTAGCCCCCGCTGTCTGTCCCCCATCAGACTTTTGGGACTTGCTGGAGACTTTTTTGGTTGTCACAACTCAGGGATGGGGAGTACTATTGGTATCTACTGGGTGCCATTGGGTGCTGCTACAATGCACAGGAGAGCCCCCACAGCAAAGAAGTATCTGGCCCAAAATGTCAATAGTGCCAAGGTTGAGAAATTTATTCTTAGAGCATCTTTAGAAGTGTGGCCTCCACACCCTAATAGGAAATGGAGAAATAAGGATAATTCAAAGGTCATGAACAAATGGATTGCTTTTCAAATTACACATTTCTTCTTTTAAAAATCAGAGGAAGGACAATAGAGAGCTTTGTAGAGGGTTCCAGAACACTCACCTGTGGTGACTACATTCTAGGCCCCCAAAGAGCTAATAACACTTTGTCTGCATTCCTTCTTTATCCTGTCAACAAATGCCAGGTGTCAACCTCAAACCAAACCCCATTCCTGTGCCTTTCCTTCACATGCGTTCACGAAAGGAGTGGCCTTATAGAATCCCACTCAAGATAGCTACACAATGGTACACTATTTTATTAATATGGTGATCATGTTACTCAGACCACATGACAGTGTTCTCAACTGTATAAGTAATTCTGAGGGGTCCAAACTGACCTTAGAAATTCTGCTTTGGTAGATCTTGGATGGGGTCCAGAAATATGTGTATTTAACTAGTACCCCCAGAAATTCTGATCAGGTGGGTCATGGCCACACTTAAGAAACCCTTGCTATAAGGGTACAAATGGGGTGGGGCCTGGGAGGGGGCGTTTGCCTCATATCAGACAGGGCAAGGGCCAGGAGAGCTCCAAGCTGATGGGATACAGACTAGATGGGTTTCAGTGGGTAGAGTCTGAATATGGAGAATGAGAAGAGTCTGGAGCACAAGAGAAAGGACATGGTGGGCTCTAAGACTGGGTCAAGAGAAGAACAACAGAGAGGTGCTGGGAATCAGTTGTTTTCTGATGTCTTACCTTCAGAATCCTTTTTTTATTTTTTAAGAGAATCCTAGGAATTTTTTTAGATGTTTTTATTTATTTTTGAGACAGACCATGAGCAGGGGAGGGGCAGAGACAGAGGGAGACACAGAATCCGAAGCAGGCTCCAGGCTCTGAGCTGTCAGCACAGCCTGACACGGGGCTCGAACTCATGGAGTGGTAGATCATGACCTGAGGTGAAGCTGGACGCTTAACCGACTGAGCCACCCAGGTGCCCCGAGAATCCTAGGAATTTTAACCTATAAACCAAAAAACTGGGAGATGTCCTGATTCAAGTGAAGTGACAGGGCTCTCTTGAGCTCTGCTACTTCCTGGTATTTCTGAGAGCCAAACTTTGCCAAGGATTTGCAAAGTTAATCAAACCCAGCCCACCCTGTTTGACCAGACCAAAGAGGAAATAAGGCACACCCATTGGTCAGATCACATCAACTCCTGAGGATCTACTGACTGATGTTCATTTGATAAATACTTTCCTGACTACTTACCATGGGCTGGAGACTGTTCTAAGATAAGAGAAGTACAGTAAGGTCATCCGTATGTTGTCCACATTTTCATTCTTTGTCTGCTCATTAGCCCAACTCTCAGAAATTGGGGAAAAGAGAGGAAAAGAAACTAAATGAAACTCAATCCATTTGTCTCCTTGCTTACAGTTTTAATGAGCAGTTTTATGGTGGAGTTTTGGAAATTGTCAACAATAAAACCTAAGGCCTCTCTCCAAGTGCTCCTTATCTGAATTCTCCTTGCCCGTCTTCCTCATGTGTGATGGACTTATTTCTATGGTGAGATGGTGAACATGAAAGTAGCATCTCATGTCCTCCAGACAATGTTCCCAGGAAAGGAAATTACAGCAAGACAGTGCCAGGTAGCCAGGAGCAGAAGTTCCCCTGGGATAATACCAGGGTATGGCAGGTGTTAACGGCGGACTGAGGGACCCAGATCAAGAGGGACATATGACCTTGGGGCACCTGGGTGGCTCAGTCAGTTAAGTTTCACCTTCAGCTTGGGTCATGATCTCATGGTTTGTGAGTTCAAGCCCCGCATCGGGCTCTGTGCTGACAGCTCTAAGCCTGCTTCAGATTCTCTCTTTCTCTCTCTGCCCCGCCCCCCACTCTCTCTTCCAAAAATAAATAAATAAATAAACATTAAAAAAAAAAAAGAGGGACCTATGGCCATTTCCTGCTCCTTCCCTACTCCCACATCACTTCTGTTTCTTCTCAATAAGACACACAAACTCACCTCTTAATATTTCCAAATAATGCTGTTTTAAGGACCTGGCTGTCTGGTGTGTGACAAAAATAAAAAAACTCTGACAACAAAAATTACTTATTCAAACTAAAGTATTATTTTAGGGTGACATTATTTTTTAAATTCACATTTTTCTCATTTGTTATAACATGTAGCAGTTCTGCGAACACACAGATAAGAGGATACAATAGATATTTGACAGTGTAGTTCTCAGAATATTTGCATATCCAAGAGATTATTTTAGCAAGTATACTTAGACTGACCCTATTAACCATTCACAATATTTTGTCTTGAATCCAATTCACACTCTATAGACATGTTCAATTCACATTTCAGCTCTTACACCATTTTCCCTTTTAGACTCTATCTTAGGAAATAAATCCATAACATCAAATTTCATGACAACATCTGCTCTGGCTGACATGATTGAAAGGGAATTTCACTCATGCCAGATTATTCTGTTTCTTAATTTGTTCTTTATCGTACCTGAGAAGCAAGCCTGTTTTAGCAAGTCCAATGTGGAGAATGGAAGCTACTGGTACGGAAGTCACAACCTGCACCAGCCCCAGAGATTCCAGAAAGTGCCTGCAATAAGTCCTCTGAGGCAGGAGTGTTGACAGGATGGCTGGAGAGTAATTTGTGGATTTGCTACTTGTGCCCCAAGTAGAGCATTCTATATAAAGGTAGATCCATGTAAATAACGTGCAGTGACCTTTTATAAAAAAATGATGTAGTGGTCTAGAAATATTAGTCTCTCTATATTAGGGACTCAGATTGTTGTACACCAATGTTCATGGCAGCATTGTTCCCAAAGCCCAAAGGACAGAAACAACCCAATTGTCCGTTAACAGTTGAGCGGATACACAAAATGTGGTATAGCCATACAATGGAATATTATTCAGCTCTGAAAAAAAAGAATATTATTCAGCTCTGATACATGCCACAACATGAATGAACCTTGGAAACCTTATGCTAAGTAAAAGAAGCCAGCCACAAAAGTGCAAATGTTGTATGGTTCTACTTATCTGAAATCCAGAATTGTCAAAGCCATAAAGACAGAAAGTAGATTAGAGGTTTCCAGGAGATGGGACAGGAGGAAGTGGGGAATCAATGCTTAATGGGTACAGAGTTTCTGTTTGGAGTGACAAAAACTTTTGGAGGGGCACCTGGGTGGCTCAGTTGGTTAAGCGTCTGACTCCAGCTCAGGTCATGATCTCGCAGTCTGTGAGTTCGAGCCCCATGTCGGGCTCTGTGCTGACAGCTCAGAACCTGGAGCCTGCTTCAGATTCTGTGTCTCCCTCTCTCTCTGCCCCTCCCTTGCTCGTGCTCTCTCTTGCTCTCAAACATAAATAAAACATAAAAAATTTTTTAAAAACTTTTGGAAATAGTGAGAATTATGTACCACTGTAAAAGTGATGAATGCCACTGAACCATATGTTGAAAAGTTAAATAATTATATATGTTAAAATAATTTTTAGATACACATACATGTGTGTGTAGATAGACAGATAGATATAGACAGATAGATAGATAGATGATAGACACTTCCTGACAAATCCTAAAACCAGATGGTCAGAATGAAAAAAAAATCCATGAAAGCTATAAATAGGCAATGAAATAAATGGAAGGTAGAAAAGAAAGTAAGCATCCATCTCAGAACTATTCATTTCAAACTGTCTCAGAACGAAATACATTATCTTCCCTTTGCCTGGGCTTCCCCTACAGATGTGGGCGTTTGTTTGCAGCACATACCTGTGGCTGCATTTCGAGACCTCATCTCCTGCATTTGGGGCCGAGTCCCCCTCTGAACCAACACACCTGACGTGAAATGGGCTCTAAAAGCAAGCTTGCTCTCGAACACACTCCTGCTTTCAAGAGGAGTCTGAACACAACGTCCCATTCCCTGCCTTCTCCCGCCCTGTTTCCCTTCCGCCATCTGACCGTCTATCGACCATCATTCCCACTGTACGAGGACCTGTTTGCTTTCACTGGTTTAAGAAACGTGAAGGACTACTGTAAGAGAGCCCGTGGAATGTGGGGAGGTCTCTTAACCTCCCCGTCCATGAAAGACCTTCCCACCTCTCAGCCTCTAGCTCCTACTTGCTGTCCTTTGAAGAAAAAGCTACTTTCTAGAACCGTAATGGGAGCCCAAACCCAGAGCCAGCAGCAGGAGCAAAGTCTCAAAACCCCCGGGACATGTAATCACGTTCTCCAACCTGGTGCTGGAAGTAGGCTTGTGGCTTCCAACCTTCTTGGCCTGAGGCCAGACTTTCCAGGCCTCCCTCCACCCTTCGGCTCCTTCCCCTCATCTTCTGAACCAGAAGCTTGTTAACTGTTTTCCTGTGCTTTTATTTCGATTTCAAGACACCCTCTGTGTGTTAAACTTCAAAGAAAGTTTGCTCCATTGAGTGCAGTGCTGTGACAAGTGGAAGCTCCAAAGAGCCCTGTTGAAAATGGTTTTGTTAAAATGAATGGTGTTGGGACTCTCTCCCCCTCTGCCCCAACCTTTCTTTCAAATGAAATTGCATTTGTGCCTGGCTTAAGTTGCCCAATATCAATCCTGAAATTCTTAAAGATGAAAAGCAGAACAGCCACACAATATTTAAAATGTGAAATGATTACAAAATGGCACCAGGCCAATGTTTATGAATCATTGAATATGATCATAAAATCATAAAAAATAATCACCAAAAGGTAAATAAATTACCCAGCTTACTGCTTATTTTCACATAGGGTCTGACACAAAAGCTGCAGCCATGAATGATTTATACCTGTTTTAACAATAATACTCATTTTACTGAAAGATGGTCAGCACTTGGGCTGCTGTGGGCAACATGCCAGTTGTCGAAAGGTTAATGTTTCAGCAGCAATACATTAAATTATGAATAATACCGGTCCCAAAATGGAAGGTTATTAGCTCAGTATGCTTAATTAGCTCAGCTAGAACTTTGCCATCAAGTAGCAGTGCCCATTACGGCAGCTGTAGCAATGATGAGGGATGGCAGCATTGGGATTCTAATGCCAGAAGTGGGGGCAGGTAGAGGGGTAGGAGGGGAGTGAGGTGTGTCCTTTATTTTCATTTCATTCAGTGTAGCACTGAGAGAAGCGTCTCAGAAGCTGGTTTCCAGGATTTGAACTCTCCCATAGTTTCTCTGTGAAGACGTCGCGAAAAAAAAAAAAAGCAGGAATTACTTGAAATAGGAAAGGCATGGGGCTTGGTGTTGTTGACCCACCATGATCTGCTTCTCCACATCTGCTTGCTGCTTCTTAGCTTGAGACCTAACCTACCACTGTAACATAAGGTACCGTTCACGGGCTGGGCCCATCCATCAGCACCCATCCAACACAGACATTTGTTCAACAGCTACTATGTACCAGGCACGTACAAGGCAGTTAACGAGACGAGACCTAAGGGAGGAGACAGCCCTTAAACAGCCAACGATGTAACTGGTACATTAATTACAGCCATGTGATTGTCACGAAGGGAAGGTTTTTAGAACGCCAACGCCTAGACTGGAATTGGGGTAGAGGTTCTTGGAGAAGGCTTCCTGAAGAAGTGCCGTTTGCTCTGATATCTAAAGGGTGAGTAACAATTAGCTAGGTGGGTCTCTAGGAAAACTTCGAGGCGGAGAATATCTAAACCATGCATGAGTGTCCAGAAAGAAAGATGCTAGAAAAAGATGCCGGTGTTGCTTAAAAGGAGTAGAGGAAGAACACTGGTCTGCCAGGGCCGTAGCAGTGCCATTGGGCACCTAGCTTTGTGTGGGTACGTGTGCTTGTGCGTGTGTGTCCACACCTGTCACCACAACCCTCTCTGGTTTTTCCTTGCCCTTTCCTGGCTTTGCCCTGCCAGGTGCTCTGGTTTGAAACTCTGAGTTTCCAACCGGGAGCAAGGCCGGGACTCACCCATGATACCATGCCGGCTACACCCCGGCTGTCTGCACCACAGCCCAGCTCTACTTAGTACTATTAGTAGCTTGTTTTTCTAAGCCCTAAAATTCATTTTCTTTTCCCGCCTTGCTTCCAGAAAAATAAATAAAAGTGAACACATCACTCATTTAAGACGAGGAATGGAATTTAGGTTGAGTTTTTCTTTCTATTTTTATGATTAGTTAGAATTTTCCTGGGAACGCCGCCAGGAGGGCATTATGGTGAGATAATGTCCTGTATTTAATCAGTGTTGCAATGGCGAACTGCCTTCTGCGGGGAGAGGCCGAGTTAACGCATCCTCCTCTGTCTTGTCTGCTTTCAGGATGCGGTGGGCTAGCCCACAACGAAGACGGCACTGAGAGGTGGCAGGGCTCCAGGCTTGCGTGACGGCCCACGGGTGGACAGGATGCAGCCGTGACTCCTTCTCTTCACCCAGGACCCATCAGCTCTGAGAGCCCTGGAGCCCCCAAAGTAGCTGAGTCAAAGGGCCCCAAATCTGACCAAAGTGATTAACCTTGGTCCTGCATCCAGTGGACACTCCTGGCATCTTCCCCTGCGGCTTTCAGACGTCTGTTGGCCTGGACACTCTTCTTGCTTTCAAATGTGCATCTCGCCCCTTTGCATCTCAAACACAATGTGTGCAGGGGAAGCGCAAGGCTTCTAAGTGAACCTGAAGTCAGCAACAGGTAGGACCGGATCAGCCCCTTAACTCTGCATGTGCGTGGTCGTCCAGAGAGCCCCAGAAACGCTGCTGGAGGCGACGGCTGGTGGTTTGCAGTTTTCCGAGTTGTTCTTGTTTTCCTAGATGGTTGATCCATCACAGAAGAATGAAAGTCCCTGGCGGTGGTAAAATAGAAAAGGACATCTTTGAAAGATGTCTTAGAGAGATGTCTGAAAGGAAGGAAGAAAATGAGAACCCAGGGAAAAAGGAGAACAGATTTAACCTCAAGGAAGGGAGCACAGAGAATAGGTAAATGGATGCAGATTGACCTTTCTCCACAATTAGCACGGTGGCCAGGAAAACAGGAGCGTGTGGGGCACACAGAGCCTTTCACATTTACTGTTGTCCCTATGAAGTGTGGGGTCTGCGGGAGCCGTCTGTTCAGGTAAGGGCAGTGGAGAGAACAGGATGCCCCAAGCAACCCATAAATAGCAGGGTGAAGACAAAGTGTTTATTACTTAGCCTCATGAAGCCCATATAAGTGCTCTCCCAGGGTGCGAGAGAGCAAGAGCATGTGTGAGCTGGCCCGCGTATGTCCCGGGAGTGGGAGTCCCAGAGCCCATGTTCGCGCTTGGCTTGATTCTATGAAGGCGTCTATTTGATGGAACGTACTGGAACAGTTCATAGCCAGCCCAGCAAACCTTGTGTGGAGACAGAGCTTTCTTTTTCTCTTCCCTTTTCCTGTTTGCAGTGAGAATGAGGCCTTTCTCTTCTCGGCCCTTTGCTCTCCCCAAAGTTGTCTCACGAGGTCATTGCCAGCTGACAGGCTTCCCTTCAGGGCAAGGTTTGGATGGAAACAATGCTCTGTTTTCTAGGGGGCTGGTGAGGCTCTGGGCCTATTCCCGACTAGGCTGCCCTAAATTGAAATGGGTTATTGTTTCAGTAGGGCTCTCGGTTTCTACAGACAGCTCGATCTATGTGATGCAGGAATTTATCCTTGTATGTGTGTGCATGTGTGTGTGTAGGGACTACCATATATATACATGCCATCAATATCGAACAATAGAAAGGTGTTTTAAGATCATCGTGTTTGGCTTCAAGCCAGGTTCAGCCACTTACTAGCTGTGTGTCCTTGGGCAAGTTACTTCCCTCTCCTTTCAGGCATTAGCATCCTCAGTTCAGACTTTCTGTAAGGTACCTTCTTGTTCATTTGTTGACTCTGTGATTGCACAATACTCTATTACCGTGTTCAACAATGAGCTTAAAACCACTTTTTTAAAATAGCTTATACATCAACAGAACCAGTTTTCTAACAGCCGTCAAGGATATGTGCCGAATGTTCCACTGAATCTCCTGAATACTGAATTTACTGGTTTGCAAAGGTGAATGGAAAGTAGAAGAGATCTGTGTTGTCAAGTTCTAGGGTCTTGAAAAATCTTTATTGATGTACTCAGGGTTATCGTCTATAATAATCTTTGTCACCAGTGGATAATGTTTTGAGAATTAAGAAACACTTCCAAAACCTATACACTGGGAATTTCTGAATGAGACACTCCCCCCCATCCCCCTGTGCCGCTAGCTCTGCAAACTCTTTCATCTGATGAGGAACAGCAAATAGATCAAAGCAATTCACCGACACTAAGTTTGACTGTTTTTTATCATTATTAGTAATGATCAAATATCATAATATCAAATCTCAGAGGCCTCAGAGGAAACGGTAGGATAGTGACAAGACTCTGCAAGGCCCAACCTCTAGGATGCGAGGAACCTTCTGGCATAGCCAACCTTGTGCTGGCTGACTTTGCAGAAGTGTCGCCAGCACAGAACTATGTGCTGGCCTTCCAGGAAGGTAAGTCAGTGGCTTAGCCAACAAAGAGGGATTCCCTGGGATTCTGCCAATAAGTGCAGTGGGAATCACAGCCCTACAGCCACCAGATGCCATTGCCAACTCCTTTGTAGATCTCCATGGGGTGGTCTCTCCCAGGCTGGCTGGCCAATATCTTTTTGGAAGAGCTTGACACTGTTGCCTGCCTGGTTAGTGGCCTTACTGCTTTTTAAACATTCCTACCTTGGGGGGCCTAGGTGGCTCAGTCGGTTAAGCATCTGACTTCAGCTTAAGTCATGATCTCACAGTTCGTGAGTTCAAGCCCCACATCGGGCTCTGCACTGACAATGCAGAGCCTGGTTGGAATATTCTCTCTCCTCTCTCTCTCTCTCTCTGAAAATAAATAAGTAAAGTTTAAAAAGAACTATAAAAAATAAACCTTCCTACCAACTTTCTTTCCTTCCTTCCTTCCATAAACATTTATTGAATATATACTTTGTGTCAGATGCTGTTCATGGTACACAGTACTCAAATACTAAAACAAATGGTCCCTGAGCTCAAAGTACTTTCAGCTTCATGAAAGAGATAATCAAGTAGACAAGTAATCACCAATAGAGTTTATTTAAATAAAGTTATATACACTGAACTTGGAGAGCACAGAGTAGAAAGAAAGTAACCTGGCCTAGAGGGGGTCCTAGGAAAGATGTTTCTGACAGATATCATTCCCAGCAGAGGAAACACGGCTTATTTGGGAATCATGTGTAGACATTTTATGAATCATATTTAGGATTTGGGGAGGAATCGGGGCTGAAGATGATTTTGGGCACCCCCAGCCTCAAAGCAACCACAGCTGAGGCTCAGGAATGCTTCTTCATCCTTCTGCCCTGCAGACAACTCCCCAGGCCTGGACATTGTTGGGAGGAATCTCCACATCTTGCCAGTCATTCATAAAAGACATGATGATCATTGTTAAGACCTGCAGGTCAGTCTCCCAGAGTGACATCCCACCTCAGGTTCAGTGACTACAAGGATCGAGAGCCCTCCCTGGCATATTCATCCTATCTAGAAATGAATCTTGATTCACTGGGCTTCTACTGTCAGAGACTATACCTGATTTATGACAGCTAGTGCAGTGTCGATGGATAGTGCAGTCACTACATCCATGATTTAATCACAGCGGAGCCCTTGATGTTTCTTATATTAGACCCTTTGTTCAATGATACAAGTGGTTTCATGTTGGGCAAACTCTCTCCTGTTTAATTTCTCCTTGTTAAAAGATGTGCATTGGTTAAAGAGATGCAAGTGTATTATGTGAAGACGTATTGCCACATTTGCCTTTGGAAGTAGATGTATGGTTGTGCAGACTACCGAAATCTGGCCCCAGGGCTACGTTATGTCCATATGCAAAGGCCCTACCCAGCCCAAAGCCTTCCAATGAGCCTTACTTTTCTGCTTCTGGCTCTCTCTGGCTACTCCCCACCCTCATACTCCTTCCTACCATGGAGATTAAATAGTATGACCTCCCTTAGAACCCACACAGGGCCAAGATTCTTCAATGACTAGCCAACATGACCAACAGTGTAGGGATAGAAGATCCAATTCTTGTGATAAGATGAGCTCCTATTTATTAGTGGTTCTGTCGGCTGAAACCGATGTCTTAATATCCTTGATCTCCTCAGTCAATGTATTTGACTGCCTTGACCCTCAAGACCTTCTTCATGATGTTTTAAACCTCATTTGATTACCTGGATTTGTGACCCCACAATCTGCTCTGACTTGCCATACCTACCTGGTCCCTAAAGCCCTTAGTATGGAGCCAGAATTCTCATTTGCTCCAGTAATACCTCCCTTGTTCTTCTCCATGCTTGGGTTTGATACAAAGACAGACTTCATTTAGGTGATTCTTGTGGTATTCTAGGCTATATTTAATCTTAGAGATGGTGAGTACAGGTATATGAAAGAAAAAAAATGAAAGTCCAGCTTAGCTGATAAACTTTTTTGTTCCTTACAGTTTAAAACATTCCCCGATCTTTGAAACACATTAAATCTCATAATGTATTAGAATTTGGTGACACTATCTTTTACTGCTGGAAAGAGTCCAGACTGACATGAACAAAGTAATCTTTTCCATGAAAGAAGACATATGAATGCCACTTGCTTATAGAGTCCCATGGGATTCTCGTCTGTCATCCTCCATTTTTAATTAGAGTTGTAATCATCTCTCAAGAGGCATCTGGAGGCTTCATTAAATCTATCAGCTTCACTATGATATATAAAACTGGTGGTGTTTAAAATCTTGGTCAAATAAAAAATAGCAGGAAGTGGGGCAAAATGTATCTGTCATCTAGGAAGTTCAGGTAAAGTGAGTTTCTCTTTCACTCTACAGGACTCTGACTTTTATGTAGTCAGCACCAAAACAGCACCCTTTCCAGTTGGTACATTTGCTTCGTGTCCACCTCACATTCCTGGAGCCTTAAGTCTCCAGTTACATCATTAGCAGCTGTGGTTCAGGGCTTTTTTTATGACCATGAACATGGCTCACTGATGCTTCTTGCATGATTCTACTGAGCATGCATTCCTTCATATGTTGAGAAGGAGGCTGCCTTCTGAGCAGAGTTCACTAAAAGCCTTCCCTGTAAGCCACTCTGAAGTAAAACCCATAGCAACTAGGAGTGTTCCAGAACCTTTCTTCTTCCATTCAGCCCGCTGGGTGGGTCTTTCAGCCTTGATACCCTCCCCTCACCGTAGAACTGCAAAGTATCTGATAGTGTTTGTCACCCTTGAGTTACTTCACATCCACAACAGGTAGTCCCGTGACCCTTTGAGATGGATCAGTCTTTCCAGGTTTGGCACTACAACCATAGCACTAGACCAGGGGTTTTCATTAATGGCACTATTTTTAACTGAAAATTGTTTGTTTGTTTTTTTTTTTAGAGAGGGAGAGAGAGAATGCATGTGAGCAAGGAAGAGGCAGAGGAAGAGAGAAAGAACTGTAAGCAGGATCCATACCCAGCATAGAGCCTGACACGGGGTTCGATTCCATGACTGTGGGATCATGACCTGAGCTGAAATCAAGAGTCAAATGCTCAACTGACTGAGCCACCCAGGTGCCCCTCATTGAAAATTTTCATTGATATAATTACTATTGGCATTTTGAACCAGATAATTCTTTGTTAGTGGAGGGAGGCATTCCTGGCCTCTACCCACCCGATGCCAGTAGCACCTGTTCCTCAGTTGTAATGAGCAAACGTGTCTCCAGGCATTGACAAATATCCCTTGAACAGGAGGTAAAGTCACCCCGTAGTTGAGAATCACTGCCCTATACCTCATGTGGAACAAGTAAGTAGATGTGGGGCTATCTGGCTTTCCTAGTAGAGGAATATTCTGGAGCATTTGTGGAATCTTCCCTGGCCTCCAAAAAATAGGAAAGACAAAATGTGATCATGAAGAAAGTCACATGAGCCGTAGAAACCACAGGACTTTTCATCATTCGTTTACAGTTGTTCACTCCACTATTTTATGTATCAGAGAATTACTCAGATGTGTTAGCAGTTGTGATGTAGAGGGATGTCCAGCTATCTCATATCCTATTGATCTACCTGGTGCCATCACGGGGGGTCTCGTTAGAATGAAGCCCGTAATATGTTTGCATGTTATGCTCACTTAGGTGGCTCCATTAATCCAGGGTTTTCCTGAAATGCACTTTCCTATGTCTCATTTGGTCATTGCCACACATTCTAGTAAAGTTGTGATGTTTTAGAAACTGTGTCATCATTTCTCAGTGTTTTCATTACCTTTCGTTTCAAAGAATGCCTTTATTCTAACAAGCTCATTTGAATGGGCAGTGACTAAAAGAAATAATTGGGCCTGTGGAGATCTGTCCAGGCATACCACTTCCTTCGTGCCTAAGAAGCCTAGTCTCCTAGTATTCACGGCAGAGTCTGCTTTCATCTTGTACAAAGAGGTAAAGTAAGTTAGTGGGAATGAAATGTAAAATTCATTCATTCATTCAAAGAAAAGTTTTCAAAGTAGGACATTGTGCTAGTTACCATGAGATATTTAGAGACACATAAGACACAACTTCAGAGTTCAAGTGCTCTTTTTCTAGCAGTAGAGTCAAAATGTGGACAAGAACATTTGTAATATAATGCCTAAGTGCCATAGGCATTCAGAACAAGGTCACAGACAAAGGTGGCTTCTGCACACTACACTCTATTGTCTGGCCCCAGATTCTAGAAGGCATGTGTAAATGGCCCTTGAGAATACTTCACTTTCTTCTTCGACATGACAGTGGATCAGGAAAATATGGGAGACAAAGAACAGTTGGGCTTTACCCAGGCATTTGGCAACATGGTAAATGACAATTTGTCCATTTATCTTATGGGGAATAAGGTGAAGTAGGAGTTTCTTAGTAACCAGTTGACCATTGTTGGTGTCACTGTAGAGGGAGATTCTGAGTGCTGCGATATTAAGGTTTTTCATCTTAATCCGTGTGTGATTGTCATGAGGTCATACGTTGCAGAATAAATATTTCAACAGATTTTGATAGGCCAAGGCAATGAACCAAATCTAACAAGACAAAATATAATGCAAGAAAATGGAAAGTTTTGTCTTGGATCCAAAAATCCATCTGCACAAATATGGGGGCCAGGTGCAAGCTTGGCAACAGATGTTGAGGAAGCATTCCCCCCTACCTCAGATTTGGGGTACATTAAGAATCATCTGGCATTGTTGTTTAAAATGTGGATTCCAAAAAAATAATAAAAATAAAGTGAAATGTGGATTCCCAGATGTCACCCCCAGATTACCAGATTCAACAAGTTTGAGGTGGTACCCAAGAATCTGCATTTATCAAGGATCCTGGGTCATTCTGAAATAGAAGCTTCAGTGGGCCACACTCTGTGAGCCACTATCTTAGAGCTTTAAGTTGATAGCAGGAGGATTCAACCATTGTATTGAGCAAAGTGTAATTAGGAGAACAAAGGAGGTGATGACCTTGTTCTCCTGTACTAGGTGGAGGAGCAGATGTAGATAGTTTACATTTAATCTTGGGACATGACCCTTTAAGAAGAGAGTCAAACTGAAAACAAGGAGGTGAAAGAACTCAGAATCAGGTCTTGTAAAGAGCAGCTGCAGGAACTGGCAGTGCCTAGCTCAGAAAGGTCACAGAGAAGAGGACAGGACAGGACAGGAGAAAGGTTGTCTGTGTCAGGGAATTAAACATGCTCTGTGTCAGCAAGTGCCTCACAAGGTGACACAAGGACCAGTAGGCAAGAGCTACAGGAAAATCACTTTATGCTCAAAATAATGGCCATCCTTCTCCATTGCTGTCCACAAGGCTGGGGGTGTTCAATCATGGACCACGGAATGTGATTCAATGATTCTTTTAAGAAGTTGAGGGGCGCCTGGGTGGCTCAGTCGGTTGAGTGACCTACTGGCTCAGGTCATGATCTTGCATTTTGTGAGTTTGAGCCCCACGTCCGGCTCTGTGCTGATGGCTCAGAGCCTGGAGCCTGCTTCGGATTCTGTGTCTCCCTCTCTCTGCCCCTTCCCCACTCATGCTGTGTCTCTCTCTGTCTCTCAAAAATGAATAAACATTAAAAAATTTAAAAAAAAGAAGTTAAGTAGTGAATAGGAGGGTTGAATCTGTGGTAGAATCAGGGGAAGTTTGGTTTGTTTTATTATTTTCTTTAGTAGGAGAGAATAGAGCATGTGTAGGTTTTCAAATATAAATGGATTGATTAAACAAAGATAGGAGAGTGGTGGGGGCAGGCATGCCATGGTGACAGGAGTAGGGAGAGATAAATAAAGAGTAGGGGAGTGGGGTGCCTGGGTAGCTCAGTCGGTTAAGCGTCCAACATTGGCTCAGGTCATGATCTTGTGGTTGGTGAGCCTGAGCCCCGGGTGGCGTTCTGTGCTGACAGCACAGAGCCTACTTCACATTCTCTCTCTCTCTCTCTCTCTCTCTCTCTCTCTCTCTCTCTCTGTCCCTCCCGCACTTGTGCTCCCTCTCTCTCTCTCCCAAAAATAAAATAAACATTAAAAATTTTAAAAAGTAGCAGAGTGGAGGGACCTGTGAAGGTCAGACTCTAGAGCCCAGGAAAGATTTGCAGTAGAAACAAGGCAGAACAAGAGAAAGGAGGTAATGGGTAAGGATCCCAAAGCATTTTGTGGTGGAGAAGAAGGTGCAGAGCAAGGCACTGTAAGGTAGCATAATGTGCAAGTTGATGAAATTCATTCCAATCATGGTTTCAAGAAACAAGGGTTTGAAATCTGTTACCCAGAGTTAAGAAAGGGTGCCATTGGCGGGGGCTTGATGAATGTGGAAAAGGTGTGGAGCAACAGCTTCAGGGAATTTGTTCAGTGGTCAGCAAGCATTCGTGGCTGGCTGTTGCACTGTAGAATGTTGTACAGAGTACAGTCCACTCTAGGTCCTTACGCCCCCAGCCATGTTGAGCAGTCTGGAGGCTACAGTGAAGAGCAGGAAGCTCTTGGACCGGGAATCAGCATAGGGTACCCCAGAAGGACAAAGGAACTTGAATTTCAGGCTCACAAAGATTGGTCAATACCAAGCTGTATTTGTCAAGAGGCCACTTCAGAGTTTAAACAAGCATCTATCTCCATTAAACTTAGAAACCCCCAAACCTGGAGATACCCAGAAGTACCCAAGATATCTGAATTTCATTTCATTGTGCTTTGTGCTCCCATCTTGGTCTTCACAGAGTTGGAGCTCTGCTGACTTAAGGTTGTGTACATGCAGTGTGTGTTCTAGAAGTGTTGAGTTTTTATGAAACTCTGAGATTTTAGGAAGTGTGAAGACCGCATGGCCACTATAACTTATGTGAAAAGGTGTAAAACTATGAAGTTTTTTACGTACTTTCTCCCATTTTTCCCATTTACTTCCTAGCAGATTGTAAATGGATTTCTGGAAAATAATGGCTTTAACTTGTAGAGACATACAAGATAGACACGATCTAAAAGTTTACCATACCTGTCTTTGGCCTTGGACCCATTGAATTCAGAAATCCATTCAGATCATATCTGCATCCATGGGAGAGATCTGGAAACAGGCCTGTCGAAGCAGAGGTCTAAGCTTTGACTGTTTGCTTCCTCATTGTTTTCCCATGATCAACTTTTAAATATTCCTTAACTACTTGTAGAAACACCTCTCCTTTAAGTAGACTTTTTGCAGGGCCAAGTTTTTGTAAGGAAATCTGTTATTGTTGGCTAAAATCATGGGAGAGTAACTTCATTTTTAAGAACTTGGAAAGACTGAAAAGAAGCAAGATTAATGCCTCTATTTTTAAAAAGCAAAGAGGAAGTTCGTAATGTCCTAATCTGGAACTTTACCTGGAAAAAATGATTGCCAAATCACTTCTAGAATAATCTGCAGTGAATACAGTGTTGGGAACTTATATCACTTGACAGAGCAGTCCTGTCAGACTGATTCATTTCCTTCCATGAAAAAGTAACAAGATTTTAGTAGATTGAGGGGAAATGATAAATGTAATCTATATTTTATTTAGCAAGATGCTTGAACCTGCTCCATCCAACATTTCGGTCGATAAATTCAAAAAATTGGGGCATTGGCATTAGCTGTCTAGGGGGCAATTGAGTTCCTATCTTGGGGTCTGGCTTTAATAGCACATCCTTTTTGTAACAGGGGAAAAGTTACCTGATCTGCTTTAAGAGGAAGAAATAGAAATGTTAGTAACTTACCCCAAAAGGATCCTTTATGCTCTGAAAAATGTATATCTGATATGTTTGTCATTCATGGTTTTGATTATTTAGATATGCTCAGAAGATGGGTTACGAATACATGTTTTTATAAAATGAAATAGACGCTTGCTCACAGTCATTCATATACCCTGCTTGTACATCCTCCTGAAAATTCCCCGAGAACTTCCTGACAGAATCGGTTCTCAGGCCTCTCTATCACCAAAGAAGAGGGAAAAAAATAAGAGGAAACAATAACTCTGAAAGCAAGTGAGATGTGTGGAAATAAATCTGTCATACTCTGTAATTCCAAAAGGGAAAGATACTTCTGGAAATTCTGTTCTGGCCTCGGAAAGAATCTGTTTCTAGAAATGGTGGTAGTATTATGTTGATGATTATTCCTTGGATTTACATATCTCCTGTGCTGCAGGGAGCCCACGCACCTTGATAACTTGTGTCATTTTTAACTATTAATCTTCACAAAACCCTCCCTGAGGAAATCTGGTGGTTTCTTGCATTCCTCATTTCAGTAACCATATGCCCCAAATTAGATATATCAGATACCTGGATATGGAGAAAATTTGTCCTTGATAATATATCTTTATCTCTGCCCCATTTCCCAGTATTGGTTTTCCCCGCTAAGTGAAAGTAGAACGGTCCTACGGAAACTTTCATAAGCCAAAATGGCATAAAGCGAAGCAGCAATTACCATTAATTTATATGGAAACATCTTTGAATGTTTCCAGACCCCCAAATAACCTCTCTTAGGCTTTTCTGTTACCTTAGGACACATCATGCTAACGGACGCCCAAAATAAATTGAGATAAAGCACAAATGCTCACAGACACAGTTCAAATCTCTGGCAGCTGGTGCTGAAATGCCGGGTGTGGTTCTGGAAGGGGCTTGGTGACTGCTTGGGGTGTGCGTGGTCTCTGTAATGGCTCACTGCAAAGCAAATGCTGAATGCTATTTTCACTTTTTGCCCTTTTTTTTTTGTAAAACAAACTTGTCTTCAGATTTCTTTCCATTCATAAAAATAGGTAGTAATGTAGGCTTTTGTGAAAGTGATGTGGAGTAATGTGAACTTTTGAGAAGCGGGGAATACCTGCACCAATGGAGTGAGCCCAGATCCCGTAATACCTAGAAAGAATGTGTTGGATTTGTGCAAGGCTATCTAGTTTGTATAGCCTTTTTCATAATAGCTTGTTCTTCACGCTCCAACCTCACCTGTGCGGACAGGTGAGCAGTGGCAGGATAATATTCACCAGTCTGCCACGTATTAAACACCTGCCAGGTGCCCGGCATCATGAAAGACACTTTATATTAACCATCTCACTTGATCTGCCACCAACCATGTAGGGTGTGTATTGTTATCTCCATTCTCCATTTTACAAGGAGAAAGCACAGTCCAGCATTAAATGACTTACTGGAAGCCATCGGGCTCTTGGTGGCAGAGCTGGGACCAGAATCCAAGTCTTTGAAGATCTTTACACATTCTAAGTTTTAAGAAAAGACTTTGATTCCTCTAGGTAGTTACACAGTTCTTTTTTATTTAATTTCCTACATGTTAAAAACATTTTTTTTAACATTGTACTTTTATTTTTGAAGGAGAGACAGAGTGCAAGTGTAGGGGGGGCAGAGAGAGAGGGAGACACAGAATCTGAATCAGGCTCCAGGCTCTTAGCTGTCAGCACAGAGCCGGACAAGGGCTTGAACCTACAAACTGTGAGATCATGACCTGAGCGGAAGTCAGATGCTTAACCAACTGCACCACCCAGAAGCCCCCCGCCAAATTTTTAAACATATTTATTTATTTTGAGAGAAAGAGGACATGTGCAAGTGGGGTACAGGGCAGAGAGCGAGGAGAATCCCCAGCAGGCTCCACGATGTCAGTGCAGAGCCAGTCTTGGGGCTCAGTCCCATGGACCTGTGAGATCATGACCTGAGCCAAAATCAAGAGTCAGATGCTTAACCGACTGAGCCATCAAGGCACCCCTACTTTCCTACGTGTTTTAAAAACTGTGGGTTGATTTGTATATTGTGTATCACTGCAAGGTGTGTCCATCTCTGGCTTGTGGTCCGTCATGCTTGGCTGTAAGGCGTGTCTTTCCTGTGCTACCAGTGTCATCTCTCTGACATCCCTCCCAGAGCAGATTAGGAGAGTGGTTCTGTTCTCTAAGTACCAGCAAAAAACTTTTGTTTTCTGTGGTCATTTGCCATGAAAGAGATAAGTGTTAGGTATCTCAATCAGATTTTTAAAAGTACACTGATGATGAAAAGTGATTGTCAATCCACCTTGTGTTATTGTTACGCCACTTTGGCCCAGCCCACAGGCTCAGCAGTTGAGATTACTTCCTTTAATAAATAATCATGGAGTAAACACAAAGAAAGAAAGAAAGAAAGAAAGAAAGAAAGAAAGAAAGAAAGAAAGAAAGAAAGAAAGAAAGAAAGAAAGAAAGAAAAAGAAAGAAAGGAAGGAAGGAAGAAAAAAGAAAGAACCAGATCTCGGAAAAACACTCAGTGAAAGTCCTAACTGTATTCATTCATTCTGAGTTTGTGGAGCATATCTCTATACCCACAACTGTTTTCATCCTGGAATCATTATTAGCAATTTAGTGTCATCATCATTGTCATCCTCCTCATCATCAACATTATCATTATCCTCCTCTTCACCACGGGCACATCACTGAGTAGCAATTAGCACTGTGGGCATTTATGGAGATGTGTACAGAGTATACTCCATATGGAGCCTATCCTTGGGGAAGCAGGTGGGGTAACACATAACATGAATCCAAATATATTCATAAATGCATGTGTGTTTCCACATCATCACAGGTATTGAATAGCGAAACAAATGGATCTTATCAAACATTATTTTGGTGTCTGCTAACTAATCCAAGAAACCTCCCCAGAGAGCTGAATATGAGAAGCTAGGTGAGGTCACTTCCAGCATTGGGCCTCCTCAGGAGGAGGTGAGCCTGAGCTAGACTCAGGGACGGGGGGGGGGGGGGGGGGGGGGGGGGGGGGGGGGGGGAAGAACTTCCTGCACACCCTTTCCCAGATCCCTCCAAGGTTGAAAGGCAGCATATCAAAGGACCTCAACTCCTTCTATGGTTTTGTGTGTGTGCGCCCGCGAGCGCGTATGTTTTGTTTTCTTTTTTGTCTTGTTTTTTTGTTTGTTTGCACGATTCCCACCACCCTGTATCTCATCCTGGCTTTAGTTTGACAAGCAATGATAATAACTGGATAGTGTAGAATTCTTAACAGAGGCATCTCAAACCCACAGCTGGGGGTTTGGAACCTGTGTTCCACCCTATTCTTTTGTGCTTTTACTTCGGCCAGGGCCCCATAAATATTCATGGAGATGGTAAGAATGACATTGAGACTCTCCTTACCACTTTATTTGGGTTCTAAAACCACAAAAATCATTTAATTGACCAACAGAACTATCTACCTAATTGACAACTCAAAACAGCGAGTCCTTGGCCTATAACATTTGGAAGTTTAAAATTAGAACTTGCACAAAATATTTAAAGCCAGGAGAAAGTTCTCGATTCCCAGCATGTCTAAAGAGGATTTAGATCTTGACATGCCTGAAGAGACATGTCTGTGACTGGAGCTTCGCAAAAGCCCCCCACCCCCACCCCTGGCTGGCTGTGTACATTGACCTATGAAAAGGTCTCTCTATAAGGTGACTTCATAATATCTGAATTCTCTCCTCCCTGGCTGCCAGGGCCATTTAAATGTGCACTGGAAATGTTTTTCAAGAAGTAGGAATGCATGTGAACATTGAAGAACTACTATTTTAATGTTGAAGGTCCTATTCTTAGATTTTACTAGGGTCTTCCAACAGGATGCTATATTCCTGATTTTCAACATAACCCAATGGTAAATATGCCCATTAAAACACTCTTGTCATGGGACACCTGAGTGGCTCAGTTGGTTAAGCATCTGGCTCTTGATTTCAGCTCAGGTCATGATCTCAGGGTTTGTGAGATCAAACCCCGTATCAGGCTCTGAGCTGACAGCATGGAACCTACTTAGGATTCTCTTTCTCTCTCTTTCTCCCTCTTTCTCTGCTCCTCCCTCACTTGTGCTTTCTGTCTGTCTCATAATTAAGGGAAAAAACACACATGTCCTCCTCGTAGAGTTCTACCTTTATGAGTGTTGGGGACTATGAGTTCACATGTAAGTAATGATTACTTACTGGTCTCACTCTTTTTAAAAATGTTTTTATTTTAATTCCAGTTAACGTACAGGGTTATACCGGCTTCAAGTATGCAATATAGTGATTCAACACTTCCATACATTACCTTGTATTCATCACAAGTGCACTCCTTAATCCCCATCACCTATTTCACCCATCCCCCAATTCCCCCACCCTCTGGTAACCACCAGTTTGTTCTCTATAGTTAAGAGTGTTTATTGATCTCTCACTCTCTCTCTCTCTCATACTCCCCCCTTACTTGTTTGTTTGGTTTCTTCAGTTCCACATATGAGTGAAATCATACGGTATTTGTCTTTTTCTGACTGACTCATCTCATGTTATACTCTCTAGCTCCAGCCATGTTGTTGCAAATGGCAAGATTTCATTCTTTTTTATGGCTGAATAATGTTCCATTGTGTATATTAATGACCTCACTCTTGCATGACTTCACATGCCTCCCTCTGCCTCCCTGCCCTACCCCAAACTAAAAGGTGTAGGAGCCCAGGAGATGACGGCCTGGGTGGGAGATGGGAGCAAAAGAGCTCTGAAAGCCTGCTTTCTGCCCCTTTTCCCGGGCCAGTCAGTTCCCTTTGAAGGCACCCGTTGTTTTACCCTCTGGCCTCACAACCTTGCAGGCCACCTCTGAGGCAGTTTCCAGGGACATCGTATCTCCACCTTTCCATTAGGATAAATAAACAGTTTGGGACTCCCGTGTCTTTATTAAACATTTCCTCTAAACTGCATGCTTTGGCTCTGAGCCCGCGTGCACCAAGCAAGCTGTCCGGGAGCAGCCGGACCCCAGAGCCCTGCCACTTGGTTCCTCCTATAAATAGCCCTCCGAACAGGCAGCAGGCACCTGCGCTGACCACTGCCCCCTCCTCTCTGCCTCCATGGTCTTCCCAGCTCTCCAGGTTGGGAAGACGCCAAGAAGCCCCCTCAGCCCCAGACAGAAGGAGTAGCGGCAGCGGCAGCGAGGTGCGTGTGCTCGGTGGCCCCGCAAGGCCAAGAGCCGCTGGGACCCTGTGGGCCGGCCGTGGGGAAGGGAAGGCACCCCATCCTGCAGCAGTGAGGAAGCGTGGGAGGGAAGCTGGAAGAACGAAGGCTGCAAACAAATAAATAAAGAAGGCATGTTTGACCAAACCCCCAACACCTAAATCTCCAAGTCCACTGGAGCAGGAAATTGAGTGGCTGAACGGAGCGGCCTTGCTCTGCCCTCCCCCCACCCTTGGCCTGGAAGGTTTTCCAGGCCTTCCAGAGGTGTTTGCTTTGTTTTCTTTTGTTTTGTTTTTTTTTTTAATAAATCTCTAATCTACACAGAAAGAGGAAGTTTGTTTTTAAAACAGCGAAGATTCAGTGGCCACGGACGTGAAAGAGATTGAAAGAGGAAGAAAAAGGCTTGTCGAAGAGAAGGAAAAAGGGTTCCCAGAAGTCTGCGTGTGTGTGCGCGCGTGTGCGTGCGCGCCCGAGACGGTCCAAGAGGCGGCCTACAAGGAGAAAGAAAACAAAGGAAAGTGTGACAGAGAAAGACAGAGAAATAAGTGGGAGAAGGCGCGAGTGCGGGGGGAGGGGCCGGGCGCCGCGCGAGGCGCAGAGGCTGGACGCCGGAACGCAGGCACGGCCGGCGGGAGGGAGGGAGGCGCACATGTGTGAGAGAGAGACAGTGATGTCAGCATTTCCTTCTGGATTGGTCACGTGGGCCTTGCCAGGTAAACAGACTGGAAATAGACTCCATAAAGGCAGAGCCTGCTGGGGGAGGGTGGAGGCGCTGGCGCTTCACCCTTTCCTCTCTGCTGCGGCCTGACAGAGCTGGTTTTCGTGTTTGCGACAAGGTGGTCTCCGAGTGGAATTGCCTTCTTATGAGCCAAGGACTATGACTCAGGGAGGGAAAGCTATTTGCTTTTATAATTAGCTCTAGGACTTTTGAGACGCTTTGATTTCAAAAGAGAATGGAGGTGGGGATGTGTGCACGTCTAAGCTCAGATGCTGTGAGAGTGTCTTGGGCAGGGGATTGCTTATCCTCATTTGTCTCCTTCCAAGGGGGTGGGGGTCAGATGGGTCTAGATCCAGGATGGCTTGGAAGGCCGCAGTTTACAATAAAAGGGTCGGATGCTGTGATGATCCATATTAGGAAAAAGGAAATGCTAACAGGCCCTAGGTGAATATATTCTCTTAGGATACAGCTCCGAATGTGACCCTGGTACCACAGGGAGGAATGGAGACCCAGGAAAGTGATGAGGTGACAAAAAGTCCTCACTGTGACTCAAGCAGTTTTTTCAAAGGGATATAAAACCAATCCCCATCCAAACCATGGCAGGAGTTCAGGACATTGTAGAATGGTGGAAGCATGTCTGGAAACTTTATCTGAAAAGCAGAGTAGATGGAACAGGTGATTTTTCCACCTGGAAAGCTCTAGAGTCCAAAATGGTGAGAGGCTCTTTCTTCAAATTTCCTGGAAATGGGGCCTTTGCCTCTCTGATGAAATAGCTTCTTTAGGTTGTTCTTTGAATGATTCGGAATTGAAATGAACTACCTCATTTTGGTCATAATTTTCTACATCCTTGTGGAAATTTGGCCAAACCTGTGAGGAGAGTGACGAACTATCCCAGTTTCTAGAGCTGAGGGGATTCCTGGGATGCAGTTGTAAATCTGGAACAGTCTTGGGCAAAGTGGGACTAGTTGGTCAACTGTAGTGGGAGGCCCAGTCTAGTTATAGTAAGATAACTCATGTCCATCCTGTTCCACCAACAAACAGAGCAGAAAACCCCTTTCATTCCCTATCATCTTTCTTCCACGGTTCCCCCACCTTCATTTCTTTCTCTTAACTGTCCCTGAGCCGTTTATAGCAGAGATGACTGCAAGACAAATTTGAGTGGATGTGACTCTGTACATGGACTTGGGAGCTGGCAGAATACAGTGGAAACTGAAGAGTTGGCTTTTGTTGCACCTGGGGAAAAAAGAGGAGGGGGAGGGGACTGGGCATCCTTGCCTCCTGTCCCTCCCCGCCCCCAACCTTCCTTGGGCCCTGGGAGGAGGAGAAGCCCATCAGCACCACAAGTGTACTTTCAGCCCTTGGATTGAAAGATAGATATTTGATACCCCTCTCTGCTAACAAAATACGTCACTCTGACAAGATCCCAGCCCAGAGTTATTTTTGTGGCATTATGTAATTGGATTGCCTGGTCAGGAGCACTTCCTTAACAAGGCTTCGGCAGCCCCTCGGTGTGGGCCTGGCCAGTCCTGCCCAGTTACCCACTCTGCTTCAGCCCAAGACGAGACAGCTAACTGCAGCAAAGAGATGTCAGCCAATGCCACTGACCTAACTGCCCCATCCCCTCGCTGCAGAAGCCCCGGAAGGAGGACTTCGGTACCTGGTCGCACATGCCGTGGCCAGAGTTGGCTGAAGACTCTCCCATAGCCAAACCTCAGTACCGCACACCGGGCATTTTTGTTCTGAGGGGGCTGCGGGCCTGCTGCTGCAATTCATGCCACACAGGCAGTCGGAACCTGAGAGCTCCAGGAGCAAGCCCCAGCGTGACCAGGAGCCCCTCCGCAGGCCTGCCATCTGGATGTCACTCCCCTCTCTTCTTCCCCAGCTTTCTGAATTTCCTCACATTTATTCCTGAGTAATTGGTCATCTGATCATCCCTTCCTGTTAGCCTGCTGACTCACAGAAGTTAGGAACTTGTCTGAGCTTCAGACACAGTAAGAAAATTGACAAAGAAAAACAACAAAAAAAAGGCCTGGTGCCATCTTGCCCTGATATGGCCCATTGCAGGCCCGCCATCGCAGGGGTACACTGGCAATTGTTTCGGGGTGATAATTATGTTGCTGTCACCCTGGGGTGGGGGCTTGTTCATCTTTTTTCATTGTCATTTCTGTCTGTGGCCTTTAGAGAACATCCTCCATGCCTTTCTGTGATGTGTCTCCCAGCCCGGAATCCATATCTAAACCAGAGAACCTTTCCCGGAATATTTTTCTTTCCCCCTTCTCAGCCCATGTGCACTACATCTCTCCTCTTATTTTTCCTTGAGCCCCTGCTTCTCCTGACCTTGACAAGAAGCAGACGGTGTAATAGAAATAGCTTTAAAGCCAAATGGTGCCGCGTTCGAATTCAAGCTGAGCCACTTAAATAGCTGTATGTTCTCAGTCTCTCTGAATCTGATATCCCTCATCTATAAAATGGGACTAATAATACCAGTTTCCCAAGGCTACTGGGAGTATTGAATAGATTCATGTAAAGTGTCTGCCAAGGGACTAACACATGGTGGGTGCTCACCAAATGTAGGGTTTCAACAAAGGTAAGGAGGAAGAGAAAAGGGCGAATTTGCCAGGCTCCTAAGAGCTAACCTCCGTCGTCCCCCTTAAGATACCACTGGTCTCCTCCTGGAATGCCCTCGTTAAGGGTGCAGAACTGAATCTCACCATCATTGGGGGGATGGGGTCAGGAGGGAAAGGGAAAGGGTTCCTGCCATAGAGACCACCATGGCTGTTCTTTCTGGGGAAGCTTCCCAGTCTGAAAATCTCGCCTCTACCTGCCTCCTTACAGTCAGGGTCTCCCTGTACGCCCTTCCAATGCTGGCCACTAAGTTGAGTGTATTAGCTCTAGTTTTGCGTGCACCAAGTTGCAGGGGCCACCAAGTACCCAGAACAAAGGAACGAGGGACAAGTGTGGTTTCTCCCAAAGTGCCCACATGTGTGAACCTTGCATGCCTGTTGCAATGTAGATAGAGGTCATTCCAACTCCACAGTAGGAACTAGTTGGAACCCATAAGTCAGGGATCCCGAGACCAAAGTGAGGTCCAAATAGCCACAGGCAAAATGATGGGGGAGAGAAGGAAGGCGAGGTTCCCTGGAGATGGGTGGAGGTGAGAAGACCAGCGCCCCGGGGCACCTCTCACTGAAGTGCACAATTTGCGAGGGGCTCTGACGTCAGCTGTACCTGCAGGGGCGAGGGCGAGGTGGGGGAGAGCCCGTGGCAGAGTGCATTTGTTCCACTTGGCAGGAAGCCCTTCCCTGAAGGCTGTGAGTTTAACCTTTAGCATTCAAGTGTCGGGGCTGAAGTGTTGTTCAGTGTTGTTCGGAGCACTTCTTCCTGCTGCAGCGCTCCCAGACCAAAGAGAGGGAGGGAGGTCTACAGAACTAAACACGCAGACACGGCGCTCCTCAAGCCAGGCCCTCGCTAACTCTAAGCATCCAGTCCCACCTTCTTGGCTAGCCCAGTGTCTGGTCAGCCTTAGTGGTGAGCAGGGCCCCAGGTCGGGGGGGGAGGGGGAGGGGGTGGCTCCCCATTCCCACCTCTCCCTGGGCTGGCCTGAGCTGGAGGCGGCCCCCAACTGCCCCCTGTGGTCGCTGCTGCTCGCCCACTTTGGCGCCCCACAGGTACCTGTGTCCTGAAAGAAGCTGGGAAGCCCAATGAGGGCAGTGGACAGGGAATCAAACCACCAGCTGCCAGGGGTGGGGAGGAGGACCAAAGCCGGAGGCAGGCACTGGGCTTGGGCAGCTCAGCTCAGGCCTGAGCTGCACCTTCGACTTTCCTTCTTCTTCCCGGGCCTGCGGGTTTTTCTGGGGGTGCCCCGCAGGGGCGTAATGGAATGCTCAAATTGTTCCATGGGGGCCAGTTGAAGGGGTGAGGGGCCTTGCTAAGCACGTACCTGTGCTGGCTTAAGCTCCCCAGCTGGCCTCTCCAGGGGCCTGAGGAGCCCAGGCTTCCTCTCAGGAGCCCGAAACGGCAGAAGAATATAGATTTCCCAAAATGGGGCTGGGTGTGCCAGACATTAAGGACATATGCCCTGGCTCAGTGAGCTGTGGTCAGAGTCTCAGGAAACTCGCGATCCTTGAGGTCATGGTTCCTGGGGAGGTGGGAACAGCGCCTGGTGTCCATGATGCTGAGCCCAGGGGGCAGGAGACTAGATGTAAAAAGGGCGTGTCCCATGCCAGGACCAGAGGAAACTGGCATCGAATATTCCTGCTGGCCCGCTGAGCCCTGGAATTAAACAGGGAGGTGGCCATGCTCACAGGGGACCACTGCCCTGTGTGCTGTCCTGGCACAGGTTGGGCCCGCTGGACATCTGTGAGGAGCCCAGCTGGCCAGAGCCCCAGCCCGCGCACCCCCGGGGTTGGCACCCACTGGATTTCTCCAAGACTGTGGGGCTGCACCCTGCCCTCCACCCCCCGGCCCTCACCAAGCGCTGGCCCCAAATTTCGTGTCATCCGCGTGCAGGAAGATCGAGTTTGCCTTTTTCTCTATTTCTAAGAATTGGAAACAAACGAATTGGAAAAATTTGGCTTTGGAAAAATATCTGTTCGATGTCGTTTGGTGTTTAAATTGTCCTTGGAATTTTTTTCAGCTTCATTTGAAAAAGAAAAGGAAAGTTGATGCGTGCCCCAAACCTTGTTTCTCTTTAAACCATCCCCCTTAGACGTGCAGTCTGTTCCTGCAGATGTTTTCTGGGGCGAAGAGAGTGAAATGGAATGGGAGGGAGGAGGAGAACTGGGAATCTCTGATTTTAAATCCCATTACTGGCTTTGAGGAGAGGCACAGAAAAAAAAAATCAGGAAAAGATAGTTCGTCCCCCACTGATTTTCTTCACTTCAAAGATTTCCCTCGCCCCTTAAATCAGAAATATTATGGTGCTAGGTATTTCTCAAGAAAAAAAAAATGCACATGTTTCTTCAGAATACACACACGGTATAGGTCCCTTTTTACATTTCTCAGCAAAAAAAAAAGGGGGGGGGGAAGGCACTCAATTCCCTGGCTATTAAACAAGCCATGCCTGCAAGAAATGCAGGCATCGGGGACTGCTCAGCCGCGCATCCCTCCATTAGCGCACGCCTGCGTGTCTGCGTGTCAACGATGCACGTGCTACCACGGCACGGACTCCCCACGCCAGCCCTCATGGGCGCCACGCAAATGGGCACTCGGTCTCATTTTCCCCCGCTGTCAGCCCTACCCCCCAAGCCCGCTGCCCGTGCCTCTCCAGGATCCCTTTTTTTCTGCCTCTGGCTGGCAAGTCAGAAACCTCGATCTTTCCCCCCAAGTTATGCCCTTGGAAATCCCCAAAGCGAACACAGCCCGACTGGGGGGCTCTTGCCCTCAAGTTGTTCACTTTGTTGTGTAGAGATAAGCCTAGTTCTCTTCTTCACCTGCCCCAGGCTGTGGATGTAGTGCAAACTTCTGGTACCAGGTCACCAAAAGGGAAGCCAGTGTTTGCCAGTAGTACAGGCTGTGTGGAACCCAAGAGAGCCACCAACTCAGAGGCGACTCCTGCCCCAAGGTTGGATCTCAGATTTCCATTGCAAAGGAGCCGAGGAAACTGGAAATCTGACTCAAACCTTGGAACTAATTGCCCTGCATTTTCACAGTGCACCATGTATTAGAAATGAAGGGCAGGCTTCATCACTTGGAACTCTTTCAGTGACCTGAGCGCTCTAAGTTTGGGGCTAATTCTTTAAAGGTTTTACTTCTGAGATATAGGGAAGGAAGAATGAAAGAATGAAACAGACCCACAATCCTTGTATTGGGGATGACACTCAAGAGTAGGTTGTGGTCTCTTTTGAATCGGGAGTTCAAAAGAAAAAAAAAAAAAAAAAAGTCTTGTTCCCTCCCCCTTGCCCCAGGGATGAAACCTCTCTAGATTCGAGCAGCCAATTTGGTTTGATATCCGTGGTTTGGAGGCTGTGGCGGGGTTAGGGGTGCAGGGGCTAGGAAGACAGACCTCAGCTGCCTACTGGACCAGCAGGTCTACTCTTGGCCCTGGAAGCAGAAGCGGAAATCGGGGTGATTCGCCCTCGCTCTGACAGCTGGAGGGAGCGTCTGGGGCGCGCGTCACCGAGCCTCCACGCAGCCGTGCCCAACATGCCTTGTATGTGGACCTCCTTGCTCACTCAGCTCCCTGTCTACTCCTAGCACCCCCCACCTGCCTCGCGTCCCCCAGGGATCTAATTCTCCGTTCCCTCTGTCATTTCCAGCCAGTTCTTTTCCCACCAAAAACTCCTTTTTCTTGGAGTAACTTTCCAAAAGAGCTGTCGTTGTCCTAAAGTCCAACCTCGTGGGGTGCATTTGGGAAGCTCTTTCTCAGTTGAAGCCCCTTTAGTGGACACCACATATACGCCCCCAGGGTCCCCAGGACATCACCTGGGCACTGAGCCCCACAACCTGGTGCTTCCGTGCAGCGCCAAAACAAAAGGGGACTTCAGACGCTTTGCTCTTTGCCAGTGAAACATCTCACAAGCAAATCTGAATTTGGGTGTTGGTTATCTTTCAGGCTTGAAAAATATTTTGACAAAAGTATTCTCCCGGCTGCCCAAGTTGGGGGAAAGAAAGCTTTTGACCGAGAATATGGGCAGAAAGCAAGAAGCTGCATGTAATGGATACCACTGTGTACATCCGCTCAGGACGATGAGGGACTATGAGGAGCCTGACCCGAGTCTGCGAGGCTGGCGCCAACATCCCAACTCCCCCCACCCTGCCAAGGGCACCCCTGTTTTCCACAAACGGGGAGCAGTTTTTGCCCAGACCCATCTGCTCCCCCTCTGGTGCATTAAGAGCAAACTTTCTGAGGCTTGGATAACAGTGGCTGAGCCCTAGGATAGAGCTGGGGATGGAACAATTCTGGATGCTCAGAAGAACCTCACCCCGCACCCTTAGGAGAAAGGGGAACTGTTCGATTTGTCTGGGGGTCACAAGGTGGGCTGGTAGGTTCGGGGAGGGAACGGATGGATGGAGCGCCAAGTGCCGCGCCTGGCTGCCTCTGTCTCCACTTTCTCCCTCCCTACCTCATCTTCTGCCATTTCCAGAGGCAGGAGAAAGGTGATCTCGGACTTGACCCCTAAATCACAGCTGCTGGTGGCTGCACCTCGCTCCGGGATGAACGCTGCCCCTTCCCAGAGCTCGGGCAGCTTAACCCTTTCGTTCCCTGGCGCTCAGGGGCCGGCGGCAGCGGCGCCTCTGACCCCGGAACCGGAGCAGCCCGCCTCCACGGGCGCGGTACCTTGGATCCCACCAGGAGACTACAAAAGGGCGAGACTACAGGGTGCTGCGAGCCTGGGGCAAGGGCCGGCCAGCCCGGAGCGCTGCCAGGGAACCCGAGGAAGAGCCAGAGTTAGCGGAACGAAGAGGGATGTTTGGATCGTGTTAACTACCCAGACAGATGCACTTCAGCATGTCTGCATTTATGGAATCCATATGTTGTCGTGGCAAATGAAAGGACAGTAACACATACATACAATAGACTTAGAATAACAATACACATTCAGAAAGGGACCCGCACATTCTTCACCCTGCAACCCCTCTCTTAGATCTAGCTCTAGAGTTGTGCGCAGAGGCGTCCTTTCAACCTCCCCCTGCCTCCTCACGGGCTTGCTTTTTTTTTCTTCTTCTCTTCCTCTTCCTTTTTTTGTTTTTGTTTTTGTTGTTGTGTCCCCCCAACCCCCCAGCAGAAGAAAACCCAGGGTCCAGAATCTAGGCTCTTTGGAAGTGAGATCTCCTAAGATCCCCTTCACCTCTCTTCCCCCTTAAGACTGGCCCACGGCATCTTTAACCCTTGGACCAAATAATAGCTGCTCACATTGTAACCCCAGATTCTGAAAATTGCAGGGAAGCAAACTCTTACTCAAATTCACCATTCACATCTTCATCATTAAACCAACACTTCTATGTTATATTTGCAAAAAAGTAGCTTCCAACAGATCTGGAAACAAAAATGCCTAGCGAGAGAGCACACACAGCATAGCTCTGTATAGTACCTGCATTGATGTATACCTTGTATATTTGTGTGCACATATATTCACAGCACACACAGAGACGCAAAGACATCTAAAGTCATTCAAATGTATATTTATGTACCCATTTATGCATATATCTTTGTGTTTCTATCCATTCATTTGAGCGAGAGGCAGAGAAATACACACATCAATGCAATATTTAGCCTACATTCTACTTTCTCTCCCTACTGTAAATGTCTTAAAAACAGATTGGTCTAAAATTTTCTGCCCTCTTGCCAGCTAAATGAAGGATTTAGATTCTGAATTTCTTGGTCCCTTTTTTCATTTTGTACATAAAATAATCCATACAGATGCTGGATTATCGCCTAAGCATTATTCAATCATACAAGCTTGGTACCTCTCCTGCTTATAACGAATTCACTGAGTAAAATTAGCATAAGTATTTACCAGATTAAGCTGACATTTTCCTATATTGCAACATGAAATACATTTATATCCAGAATTTCCCCCAAATAGCCTATACCAGTGGAGATACTGACTTCCTCCGCGCTGTTTTGTGTAACAAGCTACAAGTTCGCTCCTTGTATCATTTACATTTTTAAAAGAAAATAAATACATAGCATTTAAGTGAGTTTTCAAGATCTACAAGGAGAAATTAAAATTTGCTGCATCTTAAAAAAACCCCCAACAATTATGAAGATTCGTGAAGACAGATAAATTAGAGACAAATATACTCCTGAAGGTCTGAACAATTTTCCTTACCTGATATATTATGGAAAAATTCAGAATTTACCAGTCTTCTTTCAGTCAGCTACATTTTACACTGACCTGCACTTTGGACTGAAAGGGAAAAAAAAAAGATTAACTGTTGCCAATGAAAAATTTAAAATCATAATCAGAAACCGGACAAACTGAAGTTAAAAATATACAATGGTTACAATAAAGATAAATATTTATTTAATCAAAGTAGAAGTTGTGTTTGGACTGTAGGAATGTTTCATCCTTCCCTTAAAAAAAAAAAACCAAGAAAGAAAAAAGCCCGTCTTTGCAGGCTCCTGGAGAGTGCCCATTGTCCAGGGCTATCGAGAGCCCAGAATGGCATTAACCTCACAAAAGACACATTGTGCAGGGGACAAAAAAAGCCCCTTCTTCTACAATAACTTTTAGCTTTTTTATTTTTAGAAAATGACAAAGGTTTTGCAAGCACTGACTGGTGAAACCTGTAGCAAGGCAGGCTGGGCTTGGCTTTATTGATCAACTGTCCCGCATGGAAAAGCAGCCAGGAAAAGTTTGAATGGCAATCCAGATTTGGCTCATAGAGAGGAAACCCCCGATTTTTCTAAATGTATTTTCTTTTTTTCTCTCTAAATAAAACAGCATTATTCCCAGAGTGAATTCACAAGGATTAGATGAGGTAACCCTGCAAAATCCTAAACCGGTTTTCTCCCCCTAGTCTTCACTAAGAACCTGCATGCTCTTAAGAGCATTGGAAAATCTCTCAAAATGAAGAATTCCTTTCTAATCAAATAGATTTCCCGATTAATTCCCAAATTCTTTCTAAAATAAATAATCCAGCGAGGCTGGGAAAAAAATCTTTTTTCTAAGAAAAATAAGTTTTGGTGCGCGCTGTCTACCTGATGTTACAGGGTTCACTTCTAAAGCCTTCAGAGACATAAATGTTGTTTTTGTATTTGTTTGCAGATCACTTAAAGTGCAAATTGCCTTTTATTTTATTCCAGACATTGTAATTTCAGTGGTACTAGTTCATATTTAGAACTTACATAAATACATACTTGTCATTAAAAAAAATCTATTGCATTAGCAGTGACGCTAGGCTAGGATTTGAAAGAGGGGGTAGAGAAAGAGAGAGAGAGAGGGAGAGAGTGGGAGAGAGACTGAGACTCTTGTTCTTCCTGCGTTTGTTTGCTTCCTTTTTGGAGGTACCGTACACCCGCCTAAGTGATGGCTTTGATGTACTGGGAATCGGTACAGTAGCAGGGTCCCTGGCTGCTGTCTTTGATTCCAGGGATCTCCTTTGGGCTCTGGTGGGATGTACTGCTCCTAGTCTTTATCTGAAATCCATCCTCTCATTTCAAGCCCTTTGGCTTCGAGACTCTGCTCCAAACTCTTGGAGGAAGCTGTAAGACTTTTTTTTTTTTTTTTTGGCATTAGGGAAGGGGTATGTAATTTCCCCCCTTTCTCCGCTCTAGACCTTTCCTCGCTATTTAAATATATTGGCTTTCTTTCTTACGAATTTAGTCTGAAATTATTTTTCACTGCCTTTATTACATCCCTGCTTTTGATGGCAAAATAGCTTCCTGTGTTTTGAAAACATCTGCTTTCCAGGTTTTACACGAGAAAATTGATTTTACTTTTCTCTTAGGTCCAGAAAGGTAGAAAGTTGACTTGTTTCCAAGTGCAACTTTTCCTTTTCTTGTCTTTCCTTAAGTTACCCCCCTTTCAGTTCTGTTTCACTTTTCCCCTTCTATTCCTTCTAATCATCACTCCTGCTTCCCTTCTTCTTCTAAAGAACCAGAGAAGATTGATGGCATCTTATTTCAGAAGACAAAATTAACATATCATATATATATTTTTGTCTAGTCTATGGTACGTGCTAAAGTTTTCTCCATATTTTCTTTATTTGTCTTCTGATTTGGGGGAGGTAATTTTCCTCCTTTAAAAAAAATCTCAGATTTGCAATTTAAAGTGGCCTCTATTTTGTCTCTGCTGCTTCTCTGCCTTTCACTTAAATCTTTGCTTTAAGCTGTCCCACTCCATTATTAACCGCCCCCCCCCGCTCCCCTCCTCTTTGAAGATGCTCTCTTCCTATTTAATTTAAACACTGCTGCATTTGCCAAAAAAAAAGAAAGAAAGAAAAAGAAAGGGAAGAGGGAAAAAAAATAAGAAACAAAAAAAAAGAATGAAAAAAAAAGGAAAGAAAAAAATCTTAAAAAAAATCTTAGCCAGGTTCCTATTGTTGCTTCTCTGCATTTCACTTCTCGGTGTATGTGTGTGTGTGCGTGTGTGTCGTGTGTGTGTGTGTGTGTGTGTGTGTGCGTGTGTGTGTATGTGTTTTTAATACATGCATAAACTTTTGGTGCCTCTCTCCCTCTTCCTGGGCTCTTCTCCCATCCTCTCTTCCTGCTCTCCTTGCCCTGCTCATCACTTTCCCCCGGTTTTTTTTTTTTCCTCCCTTCCTCCCCTCTGCCTCCCTCCACCTCCCCCTTTTCTTTTTTGCTGAATCTTATTGATCCAGAAGGTGGCTAATTAGCCCTTCCCGTCGTGCCTGGGTAATGAAGCACATGCGCACTGAATTAATCACAGCCATTTTTTGCAGGAAACTAATTAGCAGAATAAAGATCCAAAGACTTTTTTTTCTTTTCACTCATCAGCTCCCACTTCCAGCGCGTCCCCTCCGACCGCTGCAGCCGCCGCCGCCGCCGCCTCCTCCTCCTCCTCCTCCCGGCCGCAGCCGCCGCCGCCACCGCCTGCTTTGCATCCCAATTACAGCCTAGAGCCGCTGCCGCCGCCGCCGCCGCTTCTCCTCCGTGGCCCCTGCCCGCTCCGGGGGCTGTAAACTCCCCGCCAACCATGCTGCTCGGCGGCAGCGGCGGCGGCGGCTCCGGCTCCCCGGCTGCGGCCGCCTCCCGCCCCGGGCTCCGCCGAGCGCGCTCCAGCTCCGCCGCCGCCGCCGCCGCCGCCGCCAGCAGCGCGTCCTCCGCCGCCGCCGACCCCCGCCAGCCGCCGCTGCTGCCTTGATGGGCTCCGCGGCCCGAGCGCCTCTTTTCGGGATTAAAAGCGCCGCCAGCTCCCGCCGCCGCCGCCGCCGCCAGCAGCGCCGCTGCAGCCGCCGCCGCCGGAGAAGCAACCGCGTAAGTGGCAACTTTTCCCTCTTTTTTTTTTTCCCGCCGCCGCCGCCGCCGCCGCCGCCTGCTCCTCCTCCTCCTCCCGCCGCCACCGCCCGGACGCGGGGCTCCTCGGGGCGCCCGGGCTGCTTTGCATGGGGCTCGTCCTGCCCCCTCCCGGCTCCCGCGCCCGGCCGCCGCCGCCCGCGCTCCCCGCGCCCGCGCCCTGCTCGCTCGCTGCGTCCCGCTCGCCTTCCCCCTGCGCCAAACTTTCTCTTTCTCTTCTTCTTCCTCCTCCTCCCGCCGCCGCCGCCGCCGCCGCCGCCGCCGAGCCCGGGCCGCCCCCTCCTCCCCGGCCCCCGCGCCGCAGCCGCCGGCCGCCAGCGACCCCCGGGAGGGTGGAGGCGCCCGGGGCGAGGCCCGCGCGCCGAGTTTGGAGGCGCCGCGGGGCAGGGCCGGCCGGGGCGCGGGGCCGAGGGCGGGAGGGCGGCCGGGGTCCGGGCGCCGAGACAAAGGCGGCGGCCGGCGGGGGGGGGGGGGGTCCGCGGTGCCGAGCGCCCCCGCCCCCGCCGCCCCCGGCCCCCAACTTTGCCCCACCCCGAGAGGCGCCGGGGCCCCGGGCTGAGCCACCGCGCGGAGCGCGCACCCGGCCCCGAGCAGTCGCCGCGGCTGCTGCTGCCGCCGCCACCGCTGGCCGGCCGGGCGGCCGCCTTCCTCGCCGGGGCTCGACTTGCGGGGGATGTGGCCGCCCGGCGGGAGCCCCGGGTCGGAGAGGGGGCAAGGGGGCGAGGCGGCCGCCCGACCCCGTACCTGCGCGCTCTCCGCCCTGCCCCACTGGCAGCGCCGCGAGCGCCCAGAGGGGGCTCTGCCCTGGACACTAGGGGCTCCCGGGGACTCGGGGCTGCGCCGCCGGCCAGGACTACATCTAGCCTGGCCGGCCTCTCTTTGACCAGCTGAGTTGAGAGAGCGGAGTGTTCCTTTTTTATTTTTTTTCTCTTTTCTTTTCTTTTCTTTTCTTTTTTCTTTTCTTTTCTCACGAATCTGGGATTGTTTACGTTCCATTCTTTGCTCTCACCCCTAGTCCTGCTTCACTCTTTTCCATTAATGTATTTTCGTGTACGTCTTTTTGCATATCTCTTGGAGAGTAGATGTGAGTGTATTTTATGCAGTGTATTTAAATTGTGTATGGACTCGTGGATTTCTTGTGGAGCTATTACATTAAAAAATACATTTTACTTTACAAATTAATCTGTTGCTCAAAATCTGAGTTTTGCAGAATGTTGTGCAATTCCTTCGACTGTGGCAAATTCTTTGATTACAAGTGCTTTCAAAAATCACCCACTCTTAACTTTTTCCCCTTGTTGCTTCCAAGTAAGGCAAATATGACAATCTTTATTGGTCTCAATTATTGAAACTTGATCTAAGGACTATATGGAAGAAGGAGGCTGATTGCCTTTTTCTGGCCTCCAGTTCTAGTGACTTTTAAAAGGGGGTTTGTTAAGCACCTTTGAAGAATATGACATACGGTGATCGCTTAGCTATAATGCAAATTGCAGAGCATAAATTTACTTTGGAATTAAAGGAAAAAAGACCCAAGCCCTTTCAGTGGGGACACTTGAAGATTTATTATTTTTTTAAAAAATTACTTTTTTCTCCCTACTTTGGGAGAATGGCTAGTTACAGACCAACTTATTTGGAGGTCTTCAGAAAGAGGCTTGGGAAACGGAGAGGGGAGAAGATTGATCACAATCTGCATAATCAATAGGGCAGCGTGCTGCAATCGTGTACCTACATTTACTGTAAATTTCTACAATATCTGCAGCGTGGGTGCTCCACTGCCTTGGTTGGCTCCTTAGAGCAGGTTTAGAGGCAGTACAAACAGAATTTAGTGTCAGCCCTCCGGAACAATATAGGGGAAGTCCAGTCGATAGTGGCTCATTTAAAAACTCCTTCATTTTGCTGTACATTTTTGAGGGGAAAATCTGTTTACATATGTGGGTTTCAGGTACTGAACCCCCAAGGTGTAGGTATCCTGTAGGTTGAGGGGAGTGGAAAGTATTGGTGGGGGGAGTAGGGGGTGGGTATTCGATCATTGAATTATCACCTTGGGGGCCCTCTTCTCATCGTATAATGTTGGGTATCTTTAGTGCAAATAATTCAGGAATATGAATACAGTAGAGAGTAATACACCAGAGATTGAAGCAGTGTCAAAAGTAAGAATTGCTGTGTGTGCATTTGAGAGAGAGAGAGAGAGAGAATACAGACTCTTATAGTCAGGCTTGAAAGCTTGGTGGTAGGTAAATCCATATTTGGAGATGATTTTGAAATAGTCTAGCAAATGGTGCACGAACAGAATTTCGTAAAAAGTGTACATGGAGTCAGTTTTGAAAGGATTGTGGTTTGGGGAGATGAGGTGTAGGCAGGAAAACCCACTCTAGGCCTGCAGCCTTCTTCTGTCTGTGTATCCCTCCCTTCCCCCTCCCTGAGTTTTAGTTTTCAATTACTTAATGCTGAAACGCACAGGGCTTATATAAATATTTGCAAATGCTCTTTCCTATTGATTTCTCTGAATAAACTGCCCTGCTCAGGTCCAGAGAGGAGGCAATTCAGATCTGTGGACTTTTTAAACATATAAAGTCTCTGGAGGAGTGTTCGCCTGTGCATGCATGTGTTTATGGGTAGAGTTATAGATATGAAGATTTTGGGGGGCTTTAGGGAGAGTTCAGGCTGTGGTTAGTGTTAACTGAGAAAGCTGGGCTGGAGCTGGCCCCATGGCCTGGCATTCCTGACAGATGTGCGCGCGCGCGTGTGTGTGTGTGTGTGTGTGTGTGTGTGTGTGTGTGTGTCTCTGTATGTGTGTGTATGTGTGTGTGTAAGTACATAGTGCGTGGGTGTCTACACTGGGGAAGTCTGAATGTGGATGCACTTATACTCCCCCATTCCCCCCCCCCATTACATGCGGAGAGTTTTCCAGGGCTCGGTGACTGCCTTCTCCTCAGGGTCACATTGAGTTCGAATCTGACCCAAGGTGCAGGAATCCTGCAATGGGGAAATAAAAGAATATACAGAATGGGGTCAGGTCAGCTGCTCAGAGGCCAAAACCCCTACAGCTGCTTTGATTTTATTTTTTTGTGTATATTTTAGGCTCCTCCTGCCAGGTTACAAATTGTGCCTCCCCCTCTCAGGTGTTTGCTCTGTAGCTTAAAGGCACCAGAGCCTATTCCTGGGTTGGTGTCTGCTCCCAGCAAGAACAGAAACCCCACAACACCGAATCCAAAACAAAACAAGAAGGGGGGCGTGAGGTGGGGGGCAAGAAGAAAAACCCTATTGAGTTCAGGCAAATAAGGTTGGGTCTCCAGATCCGATTACAGAGCTGCTTTGAATATGCAAGACAGCACACAAGACCAGTCATTCCAGTTACAACAAACTATTAAAAGAGAGAGAGAGAGAGAGAGAGAGAGAGAGAGAGAGAGAGAAAAGAAAAGGCATGTTTAGGTCATAATTTGTTAGTACAAGGAAAAGAATCCCACATAAAGCTCCCCTTTCCCCCCCTCCCTTTGCTGGCTTCACATAGAATTCACTCACCCTTTTCCGATTCGTCTACTATATAGGTTCTTTTATTAAAATCTTTTGGGTTTAGGAAGATCGCTGCAAGCAACACATTTTCTGTATTTTTTTTCTCTTTATCTTCGAGGAGAGTTGGCAGGGGTTCTGTGGTTTGCAGTTACACAATATGTTATCATGTTTTTAATCACTAAATCATTGCAGTGGTTATAGATTTACAGTCTTGGGGTATTACAGAGAGGAGCAACGGCGGCTATATATATGCTTTTAAATTACACCAATGTAAACTGCGTGCAGCAGCTGCGAATATGGTTGGCCGACTTCAGCACCCCCCCACCCCCCCCAAGCATCTTAGTACTTTTCCCTCTGTGATTTTTTTTTTTGTATTGTTTGGCTTTCGTAAAGTAAGCTATCCCCCACTCCTGTATTCCTTGTCTTTCAGCCTCCCCCAATTTTCACTGCAGGCTTCTAACCCCAGATAGGCTAGAATTCAAACTCTTTGAAATATACTTTGGATCACAGATTATAATAATAGCAATAATAATAAAAAGAGTGGATTTCCTAAGAAATCCTCTTGGTTTCCATACCGACCTCCTGTGTAGGGATGGAGAGCTGATCGGGAGACAGGGGTGGGCGAGAGAGGGAAGGGAAGGCGGGCTTGGAGCTGCTTGCCTGCCTGGAACCTCCAGTGTCCTGTCACTGCGAGCCCACTTTCAGCTTCTGTTTTTCATATTATTATGTAACAGAATCCTTGGCAGCATTAAAAATTCAGTATTACAAGCTGATTGTAATGCTGCCTCATTAGACAGCACTGTCTGGCCTTGTATTAAGTGAAACACAGAGCATGGCTTTTAGATTATAAACACCAATAAATATTAAGGATCAGCAGAGGGGGGAACTAGTCAGCTGGGTTTTTGGCCCCTTCTGGTTTTCTATCTCCTCCCGTCTTCTTTCCTTCATCCCCCTTCCTCCTCCCTTTCTTCCCTCCCCCTTTGGTAACTGTCATCTGTTTTCTTGGGATGCTGATGTGTCGACCCTGGTGACATTTTAGGAGGGCTTTTTATAGAGTTATCTTGTATACACAAAAGGTTTGGAAGTTTGTTTTGTTTTGATCTGCAATAAACAGGCCCTTCACTTTGCTGATGTCATTTCCGTTCATATTTGAGTTGTTTATTGTGTTTCTTCGCAGGGCCCTCTCATCCCTACCCCCACCTCGCTTTTTCAGCCAGAGCCTGCGACTGCCTGGGGAAGGGGGGGACGCGTTCCTAAGCTGCCAGGTCTGGGTTCAAAGGCTGAGGGTTGCGTGTCACTGCCTCGTCCTAGGGGTTCGCCCGCTGGGGAAGATGTTTCCAGCTTAGAATCTGGTTAAACACTCCGACATCCACTTGCCCTGGTATTTCCATGGCATGCAGTGATTCATCACAGCTTCCTTTCTTTGAAGTGCCCCCCCTCCCCACACCCACACACCTTGTCTCTGTCTTTAATACATCCTTACTGTCCACTTCTCCATGCACCCCCCCCCCAAAAAAAAACACCAACCTTGTAGTGATGACTTTGATTCAGTCGCAAATCTGAAGCTGGCATTAGCGACTTCATGCTGTGAAAAAAGAAAATGTTTTCAGGCGCTGCCCCACAGCCTCCCGACCATCACCTAGCCCTGATCAGTCTTTTTTTTTCCCCTTTTGCGTTTATTTTTCTGCTCCCTGCCTTTTTGTAGACATAAAGGCAGTTCTGGTGTTACTAAAAACGGCCACAATGTCCAGTGTCTCTTATTTCCATGTGATCTACAATTGGAATCCCCCCTCCTCCCCCCCCCAAAAAAAAGTAGGGTGGGGAAAGGAAGGAGGGAAAACTTTGTAGGTCCCTAAGGCTTTCCTCTAATAGGATGATGGGTTTTAGGTTTAAAAAAATATTATTGTTTTGTTCTTTTAGGTTTAGAAATAATAAGGGTAGAGGGAAAAGCAGTCATTAGGAAGTTCACTGAGCTGCTTTCCAACTAAGACGGGTGAAAAATGAACCTGCATTGACACTTGGCTCCATGTGAAAGCCCCAGTAACCTCTCCCCCCTTCCGTGGCCCTGGCCTTTTGTTCCTGGAGAACGGAGCTAAGGTGCTTTTTCTCCCAGACCAAAGGCAGCAGGCAAGGAGTCCCCTTGTGTGCGCATCGCCTTTAGATGGCCTTCTCATGGTTATTGTCAATGCAGACTCCTGCAAACAATTGCTCCAGGGAGACACAAAAGCAAAAACATTTGTCCTATTTTTTTAACCTCTTTGTTTTAGATTTTTTTTTATCCATTCTTTAAATTTCACAGTTTCTATTTGTCTGCAGAGAGACAATCGAAACAGCATGAAGCACATTTTACCGTAGGCCTCGCTGACGATTGGAACAGCCTCAATAGAAATCCAGATTCTAAAACACTGGCTGACTTGGAGGATATGTGAAATTTCAGCCCGGGCTCTTAAGTCAGATTAGCACAGATTGCAGACAAAAACGCACTAAAATGGCAAGATAAGAAAATGGGATTCTAGAATCATTTGGGGGGGGGGGGCGGGGGAGTGTGAACAGGGTTCTCTTTTGTTTATCCCTTAGTGTCCTGCCCCAAGAAGTGGTTGCTTCATAGGAAGGAATGGCCAACCCAAATGAAATTCTTCACTGAAACAAAAATCTGATCTTGGTTTGTGTGCTCCTGGCATATTGTTTAATTGATTGTTTTAACACATGTGTGGGGAAGCTTTTGGTACATACTATGGAATTGAGGCTGTGCTGAGATTTTGTGGTTTTTATTTTTTCAAACTCCAATTTATAGAAAGAGACCTTATTTCCTCCCCCTTCCCTTTCCTCTCCTGTTTCCCTTTTCCTTTCTTCTCCCTCCAACCTGCTTCCCTCCAAGAATTCAGTGGTTTGTATCAGAGTGCAAAGGGATGAGTCCAACAGTGGGAATGGCCCCTGAAAAAATAGGAGTCCACCTCGTTTTCCTAGCCCCCAAACAAAGCACTTCTCTACCGTAATGTATGGACCCTGATTGTGATGCTGTCCTTAAGCATCTGTCTGCCTTTTCATTAAAATTCTCAATTTCAAGGTTTAGAAACACAAATGTAAGAATCCCCTTGGGTATAAAAGTCTTGCATGGCAAATTCTCTTTGCCCTTTTAGAAATAATATTTTTGTTAACAAAAAAAAGGGAAGAAAGAGAGCAAGCACTTCACCTAATGCTTTAAAGCTGTTGTAAGGCAAGTCTTTTATTTTTGGCTTTCTTAAAACTTGGGCTTTATAACTTAAAATTAATTTGGAAAAGCTCCTTCCAATCACGGTTTTTAAAACATGGTTACTCGTTTGTGTCTTTCTTATGTGTGTGTTTGACAGATGTAGGGTCTTAGTTGGGCGGGGTGGGTAAGTTAACTAGATAATGTTCCACCCCTGATTTGGGGGTAAAAATTTAATCTCTGGAATTAGCATTGTAGCGATAGTTGGAGGCCTTGAGGTACGTGTCAGAGAAATGTGAATCAAATTATCTGTGTAGGCCTTGGCACGCCAGCCTCCCATGGTTATGAAGGTGAGTGTGGCTGTTCTGAGGAAAGCCTGCATTCTCTGTCACACCCAGGAGGGCCTGGTCACCTGGTGGGTACCAGGCCCCTGAATATAACTGCCTAGAAACGATGGGATGAATTCGGGGCATGGGGTGCAATTTAACTTCAAATATTCTATTGTTTGTTTCAGGGATTTTTGTTTTTGCCCTCTCCTGGCTTTTTCTTTGTTAAAACCTCAAGGTTATTGAAGCAGTAATTTTAAAATCAGTGTGTCTCTATATTTTAATAAAAATACAGGGATCTGGAAAAATACACAAATCTCCCCTAAATCCAGTGTGCTGTGAAAATAGAGGCTAGGTTTAGCTGGAAGTCAGAATGCTGACATTCACTGTGTCTTAGCTCAGAGATCATATTTACTTTCGCTGAAGTGTATGTGGAGACAGGGAGAGAGGGAGAGAGAGAGAGAAAGGGACAAGCCAGTTTGGCTCAGTTGGGATCACTGTAATTTACCAGCCAGCTAAGTGTTAGGGGGCTGGCCTCTGGCTTGGAGAGTGGGTAAGGGGAGGAGTGGGGAAGAGGTTAGCATTCCCTGATTTATTTTTAAATATTTATCCTTTTGGCTGTTGCCAATTACGGTTTGCAGATGAGATGAGACTAGTTACAGAGAACTACCTTTTCTAAGAGCGGGTTTATTTGTCAGCAGTGTCCAAGAGCCATGAGAGTGCCAGATTGTCTCTGCTGGGTAGGTTAACTACAGATACCTGCCCTCAGAAGAGCCAGGGCCTTTTGGAGCCAGAGGACTGAGTTTGCAACCTGTCTTTCAGGGAAACAGTTGATTCCATAGACAAGTGCAAAAGTTTCAGACTCCCTCTGAAGAGGTATTGTTTTGTTAATGATGAAAATCAGTTCTGGTGGAGGTAATGCCCCCAGCTTTTTTGGTAACCCTTTATCTTGATGCTCCAGAGGCCCTAGATTCCCTGCCTGTGGACTAACCTGTTACAATTTTGCCTGTAACAAAGGCAAGCTTGACCAGCTCTTACCATGTTAGTAGCTGGTGCTGGATTAAGATAAAGGAAAGGGACCCAGGGTTACTCCCAGTTCCACTTGTCAGGCCTCTGAGGTGCAGGAGGGCACATTGCCCCGTGTGCCCCTTGGGATGTTGGTAGTGTCCTGCAGATCCCCCCCAGGGCCTTCTGCCCAGCACCTCCACATCCTTCCAGATTACTTTATAGCTGGTTCTTTGGCATTCTCGCTTTTCTTTTATTGAAGATATTTATCTGTCGGCCCACCAGGTTCATGATGTCACCAGATTATGAGGTCATCCCCTGTTAATAAAAGTTAAGATAAAGGAGCAAAATTAGATTTTCGGGGAGTGTAAACATTTTCTTACTGTCTTTAGCTCACGGGCTCCGGGTTGCTCCCAGGTAGGACATAGGGGCCTGGAGTCCTTGTTTTCCTGGAGACATTTCCAGAGACATCTCTGTGTTGTGAGTGCCACATTACTTGCGTTATTGCTAGCATCATCATCTTCATGTATTATTCATAGTCACTTTTTCAATTAAATTATTAATTGGTTTTCTTTAAGGTGTTCTCAACTCATGTGGCTAATATAAATAATAGTGTGTTTTGAAAACACCACCTGTTCTTGGGGCTTAAGTCAGGTGGTCTGGCAACAGCTCGGCCATGATCATATCCCGGTTTGCAAAATCATCCTCCACTTTCCTTTTTTGCTCTCCAGCACCCTCCCCCCCCACCCCCATACTCTCTCATGTGTGACAGAATTTGGCCTGTGCTCTCCTTTGTCCCTAATCGGACATGATTCCCTAGAGGCAGTCTTTTCTCCCAGGGCCCTGGCAGACAAAAAAAAATTTTTTTTGGAGTCTTTTTTTCTGGACTAAAATGTAAAATGTAGAGGGGGGTTGCCTGTCCCCAACAGGTTGGCTATTTACGTTAATTTGAACTCAAATTACATTGTGTAAAATGCCTTGTGCGTGGAGACCTGATAGTTTCAATCAGCCGAGCATCCTCTTCCTCCTGCATCAGTGTGCTTAATGCTAATACAATTCCATACATACAGCTCTTTGCCTCCTGAGCTTATTATATTTCTCACACTTGCATGGTTCATTATTGTGCAGTCGGGGAAAGGGCTCTTAAGGTTGTGGGGCCAGCCTGGGTGGGTGGCTTTCAGAAAGGGAAAAATAGGTGCCCTTCTGTGCTGGGGGAATCAGGAATTAAATCAGACTGAGCGTGGGATTCTGACAGGGAGGATGGTGACTTCCGGTGAGATTTCTCTGGTGCTGCCTTTGCATATGAGAATGGCGAAGGCGAACCTGGGGAGAAAAGTGTCCAGCGGTTGCTCTGACCAACTGGGGTGTCCCCATTAAATTTGACCTGGCAGTTGAATCTCCCTGTGAAGGGCATGATGTATGCCTTATCTGAAATTATGTGTGTGTGTGTGTGTTTTAAGGCAAGTCTTGTAAAAAGACTGTAAGCTTAATTGCAAGCTGTGACTTCTTTTCTTGACTCCCCCCCCCCCACCCTTCTTTCTTTCTCTCCCATGAAAAACTCTATCCTTCAACTCTCAATGGAGATCAGGGGATGTTTTTCTAAGTTTCTGCAGCTGAAAAACAGAAGTGCCCTGTAAAGCAGTTAATAGGATGGGTGTGTGTTTCAAATAAATTCCTGTCCACATTGGCTAATGTCCCCATGCTAGAGTGGCCTGGCTGTGACGTGGATGGGGCCCAGAGACCCATGGCTCCGGTTCTGAGGCCTCAGGCTCTCTTTTGTGGCCGAGGGCGCGCCCCTTTCTTCTCGCCCGATTCTAGGCCGGCCTCTGACTTTTGATGAGAGAGAGGGGTCAGCGCCTCGGAAGGACCGGGCTTTGTTCCCGCCGGGCCCGTTCCCGAGGCGGTGCAGGCCCAGCCGCCCAGGGCTCCCGTCCCAGGCGCGCGGCCCGGCCTGCCCAGAAGCCAGTACCCGGAGCGCGACCGAGCGCTCGGGCCTCGCGCGCCCGGGCGTCCCCGTGTCCCCGCGGGCGCGGCCGCCGCCGAGTACCCGGCCTGCGCCCGGCACGACTGTAGATGTCAGGCTTTGCCCGGGGAGCCGAGCGGCGGCGGGGCTGTGAGTTTCAAATTAACCTTCCGCTTTGTTGCTGTGTAATGTGGATCCCCGAAGGCCCCCCGCCCCGCCCGCCCCCCTTCCCCGGGCGGTGAGCCTGCAAACTGCGAGTTGAGCTTCATTTACATAAAGCGATTCCGGGCGGGCGGTGAGCCGGCGGCGGGCAGGCCGGGGACCCGGACGCGAGCGCCGCGCCCCGTGGGTGAATCCCCGCCGCGCGCCCGGGGGACCCTCCCTCCCGGGGAGGGGCGACCGCCAGCCCCCGCCGCCACCATGCGCCCCCCTGCCCTGCCTGCGGCCCCCCTGCACCTAGACAGAGCCACCTCGGAGTCCCGGGGGCGGCGGGAGGTGGGGAGAATGCCGCCTGGGGTGGGTAAGTTCGGGGCTCCGGTGCCGCTGGAATTTCCCATTGTCGAGCGCGCCGCGGCCCCCGGACCTGCGAGTGCCTCCTCCCTCCGGAGGTGTGCGGAGCCTTTGTGTGCCAGGTGAGTGGAGCCTCCCTCCCCAGCCCGCCAGCCGCCCGGTTCGCACCGCCGGCCTAGAGCGGCAGGCAGGTGCTGCAAGTCTTGGCTGAACTTCCCATTCTCTTGGGGCATGTGGGGGAAGGGCAGGCTGGATGCACTTGAACTCGTAGGTTCCAACTGGAACCTACCTGGCGTGAGAGTGTCTAAATTCTGCTGGGTACAGAGTGAAGCCCTTCCTCCTTCCATCTTTCCTCCTCTCTCTCCCTCCCTTCTTCCCTCCTTATTTTGCTTTTGGATTAGTTCCTGCCTTCTGAATACTTGCGGTACTAGTGTCATTTAAAAGTTTAGGTTCCTCCGCCTTAAAATGCGCCCTTTTCAGGCACAAGAGAAGTCACTGGTCAGTTTGAAACAACGTGAAGAATGTGCTTATTGTGGAGTAATTAAAGGAAGAATCAGAGGTTTGGAGCTGGAAGGCACCTTTGGGGATCCACTTGCCCACCCTCTAATTTTAGTTTGTTCGCACTCTGGAAAAACATTTCCGTGGGGGAGAGGGGTAGAGGAGAGGGAGAGCTGTGATGTTTGTCCTGTTAAAGGAGAAAGATTGCCCAAGTTAGGTCAATAGCAGGAAAAAAAAAAAGTAATCATTGTAGACTAATAGAGGGAAAAGAACTTTCTGGAAAATAGTCTTTTCAGCTTTGGACATACCTGTGTTATAAGAATGGTAAAACACCTGGAGGGCAAAGACCATCACTCGTGCCTGGTGTATTATAGGAGTGCATTGCCTGGCTTAGTAGTGCACAGTATATAAACTGGTTTAAATGAAACACATGAGCAGGTGAATCCAGGAGGGTCCTCACTGCTCCCACCCCCTGTTTGTGTCATTTAACAGGCCTGGAAGACTCTGAAAGCCACTGACAGATAAGCTCAGAGAGATTAGACAGCCCCACTTGGGCACTAGGAGAAGGCCTCCCCACCCCCCGTGGGGGGGGGGGGCTGGGGCCTGCTTCGTGGAATCTGTCAAGGCAAAGCAAGAAAAACAAACTTAAGCCTTGAAGGTAGATAGTGGGAAAGTTACACGTCATCTTATTTCATCCCATGCTTTGAGATCCTTGGAGACAAGTCACTAAATAAATAGAGTATAATTTAAAGCTTGCTCCTGCTAGCTGGGGAACTTTGTTTCTTTGCCATCAAGCAGCAGGTGCGAGTTTGCAGAGTTAGCCCCTCGAGTCCCCTCATTCCTAAATTCAGGAGGTGTCAAACCTTCATGTTCTTTTAATGGCTGTGGTTTCTGGATAGATTTCAAGGGGAAACCCTAAAAATCATGAGTTCCAGGAGGCTGGGCTGGAGAAGGAAGCCCAAGTGCTGGGGCAGAGACTGCATTTGAGAGGAAAACAGACACCTTCCAAGGTAACCTGATTGAGAGAGGCCAAGGCTAGACCGTGGCCTGTTCCTAGTTTTCAGAACAGCTGCTGGCGGCCTGATATTCTGAATCCTTCTTTTTACCCAACCCAAACACGAAAAGCAGTTAGGGGACAGAGGTAGGATATGTGGGAAGTCAGGAGCCCACTGTTCTAAATAATTCAAGGGTTTCAGGAAATGAGTCATTGGAGAGAGAGAGGTACATACCTGGATGTTTGTGCACCTGTATTTTTGTGCATTCTATTTTGCAGAGACCCCAAAAGCCCCATTTCAGAGGGTATATGGCTATGAAGGCCAAGAGAAACTTTTCCTGTCTCTCGTCCTTAAATTACAGGACTAAGGAGATTGTCTGCACTTCGTTTCTAGCATGTGTTCAGAGAGCGTGTGAGTGCCTCTCAGAATGGGCTGGGGTCCCACTTTGCTCTTTTATTTAATTGCCCGAGTGTTATTTAACAACACGGGGCAGAGGCAGAAGCAAGCACTTTTACACTTTAAAATCAGCCCTTTTGGAATCACAAGGAATTAAATGACTTGGAGACCTTCTGTCTTTATGACATGGGTCACCTCCCTCTCCCAGCTCTCTTTTGAAATGGCTGCACTTTCTGTGGGATAGAGCTGCTGTTTTCCAGTTCTCCTGAAAACAGTTTTGATGGACAGGGAACTATTGAGAAACGCATGGTAACTCTTCCAAAATAAAAAAAAAAAAATCTGAGCTGCTTCCCCAACCACCTGAAACTTTAATTTTGGTTTCTTCCCTTCCGTCTTTTATTTGCACAAATGAATACTCAGGGAGGGTGGAAAGGACCCAAATAAAACAGCACTCTCAGCAGGCCTCTGTTTGGCTCGTCCCAACAGGACAGTGAAGTGCCTTCCTTCTTGCTGCTTTGGGATTGGATTTAACTGCCGTGTAACCTCCGTGCCAATGGACTGCCCAGTGGCAAGGAGCTAAAATAAGCGAGATTTCAGTTTTCATCATTATGACTTTAAATGATGATTACTAGACACTCCCAGGACAGGCCTGGCTCACCTTGGATGACCCACAGGTTGTTAGTTCATTAGAATAAATCTGTGATTGCAGAATACTAGCAAAGTATTACCTGGGGCTGGTGATGATTTAGCTTGGTTCTTTCAGTTCTGGTCACGAGCGGTATCCATGGAGCGTGTCCTTATTGTTGCTGTGTGCTGTTGGACAGCAGTGGAGCCTTTTTTTTTTTTTTTTTTTTTTCGCTTCTCAAATGTTAATGTGAGATATCTTGGAAATACTAGAAGGACCAAAACAGACCCTTACCTAAGAAATTCCTTGTATTGTAGATTTGCAACAGCCTCATTAACACGAACACATGAATATTTAGGTGACGAAGCAGCATTTTGTAAAAGTGTAGGTAGCTGCTCTATCCCTAGAAGGGAAAGTGACTTGTTACACCCACTTTTTAGAGTATCCATTTTGCTTCTTAACCTGAAAGGTTTAGCTTTATCTTACAGGGGAGACAACAGTGACAGTGATTCTGGCCTAAAGACACTTGGAAGCTTCGTCTCACACTTGCCAGTATTACAGGGATAATGCACCTGACTCTGTACCCTCCACAAGAACAGTATGTGCTGTGGTTCATACTCTCATTTGTTACTAGAGTGGTTGCTCGCTCTTAGCCCCTGTTTCTGTAATGCTTGGGCCTGTTGGCCTACTCTGGTTCCCAAGGCTGGTCTAATTAACCAGGATGGGGGCGGTACCATTGAAAACACAACAGGAAGGCAGATTCCATTACAGTGAACTTCATAGGGGTATCCACATGCTCTGGTATGAGAATTTGGTTGTGATAGTGATTGCTAGAAATCACAGCCCAGCTCAGAACCAACATCCTGGGCCTGGGGATGCAGCTTCTAAAAGCTACAGTCAAGGAAATTGGGACCCAGTTTTAATCGAATCCAGACAAGGGAATGCCTTTGCAGGAGCTAGTCTCAATCAGATTTTAAAGGGTGCCTTTTCTGTCCAAAGCACAGCGTCCTGAGTCCATAGGCCGCTCAAATTGAGAAATATACAGAAGCTAAGATTGAGTCAGATTGCCCCGAGAGAGGAAGTGTGGCAAAAATCTTGGCTCATTGGCAAGCCTCTGACAAAGTTCAGATTAAGGAGAAAAACTACAAAATCAACAACTGTCAGCTTTCTTTTCTATGTGATTTAAAGTTGGCTCCCGGATTGTCAGATTGTCGCTTTGCACATGTTCGAAGAGAGCCATCGGATGTTAGAGGGTCCCCTCCCCCAACGTGGTAAATGACTCCTGTATGGACAGGAGCTGGGGAATTGACAGCAGCTTTGCGTTTCACAAGCAGTGAGACAACGCCAGTGTTGTGTGTGTGTGTGTGTGTGTGTGTGTGTGTGTGTGTGTGTGTGTGTGTTTTCCCTGGTTTTCATTCTTTGGGGCAGGGGATAGGATGGTGAGGACGAGGCAGTGAGTGGTCTAGCAGTGATGGGTGTGTTTCTAGAGTTCTTTGCCCAAGGAAGGTGCTTTTGATTCTTATTTGTAACTTTTAAAGGTGATTTTTTTTTTTTCTGTTGATGTTTCTTCCCCTCTTTGACTGTTAATTGCCTGGAGTTTCTTGCTTTTGCAAGGATATGGGTGTGAATAAAAATGGGAAAAGAGAGTTTGCTAGGTGACAAATTTGGCTTCATTTCAGAGTAAGACTTCTGTTATGTTGGTTTTAACCTCAGACAGGGCCTCTTAGCAAAATGCCTGGGCTTAATCTGCCTTTTGGGTGAGCCCTTCTCCCTTCCCACGGGAGGGCCATCACACAGTCATGTCAACACGGGGATTAATGCATAGGGGTTTTGGTGCGACCTTCCAGAGAGGCCTTAGCCGGCCTCCTGTGCCCTGGGGGTGGGGGATGGGGGGCTTTAGGTGGTTCAGTTGCTCATGCTTTGAGTTTTGTGCCATCTCCAAGGTGTTTCCATCCTCTTCTCTCCCTGAAGTGGGACTGAGGCTTCTGTAGAAGGGAGGAGTCTGGTGGGCTCCCCTCACACCCCCTGCTCTCTTTGGGTGTTGCTGGTTTGGGACCGAGGGCATCAAAACCCCTTTGCAGACCACTCTTTGTGAAGATGGGGAGGGGCCGGCATCCCTCTCCCCATCTCTTCTGCTAATCACATAATGGCCTTAAAGGCTTTCTGAAATGATTATCTTGTCTTTAATTTTAAGTGGCTCTTTTGGGGCAACATTTGGGAGTTCATGGAGTATCTTCAGTCATCTGTAGGGAGACTCTGAACTGGGAAAACTGGCTCTGTTGGGCTCTGTGAAAAGACAGCGGAATTTTCATCTGCTGCCGATTTCACGCACTGTCCTGAAAGTGATTTTGGCCACAAACCTTTGATCTGGGAGTGAGACAGCCCCCACCTCCTGCTTCTGGAGGCAGGAGTTGGTGACTGTTCAGACCTCCCTGCTCTGTGTATGTGAGAAAGTGTGTGTGTGTGTGTGTGTGTGTGTGTGTGTGTGTGTGAGCAGTAGCTAAAGAGAAGGGCCGAGTAGTGGGGTGATTGGGGCCTAAGTCATGGTGAGGGCTTGTAGACTGGGAAGGAACAATGTGTAGACTTCCTGAGGGGCAAGAAGTGTGGAACAACTTGGAGATTTTGGTGGGTGGGGGTGGGGGTGGGGGAAGCGGACAAAAAACAATTTTGCTGGTTTCTTGGTTGTGCCCAATTTCATCCACGAATGTGGCTGGAGAAAAATGTTTCTGAGTGTGTTGGTTGTGCTAGGTTTTGAGTGAGAGCTGTAGCCTGTACGTGTGTCTGTTGCGGGCTGTGCGTTTCAGTACGAAACTTCCAGTTGACAGGCAGCTGTACGCCTTCTCACTTGAATCTCCTCAGTGGAGAAGCTGGAGCCAGGTTAGCTCAGGGAAGAAAAGACCAAGGGGCTTAATTTGATATTTGATTTCAGCCCTGCAGCCCCCGCCCCCTCCCAAAGTCATATAAGTGCCTGTTCAAATATGGAAGTCTCCCTTCAGTGTATAAAAAAGCTCTTTTCAAAAGTGTTTTGACTCCCGTAACCCTATAAAAAGTACATATGTGTAGACGTGAACTAACTTGCTTCCCACGCTTACGGTCTCTGAGTGGCCCGTTTTGGACAACTTTCTCTTCCTGACGTTTGTGTCCAGTGAAAATGTGCTAAAAAACACGTGTGTGCTTTTTTTCTCCTTCTCAGCAACTTTTCTTTCTCCTCCTCCTTCTTCTCCTTCTCCTTCTCCTTCTCCTTCTCCTTCTCCTTCTCCTTCTCCTTCTCCTTCTCCTTCTCCTTCTTTTCCTTTTAAACCGTTTTTCTTAACTGCTCAAGAAACAATGCAAGCCTCTTCCACCATTTCAGACCCTGCTTCCTAAAATGCTCTTTGGCTCAGGGCCTTGGTTCTTAATGTACATTTGGCTTGTAGGGGGATTGGTTTTTGCTTTCCTTGTAACAGCTATGTATTTCTCTGTGGAACATCTGCATCCTTGCTAAAGCGTCAAGTCAACTTTTGGACACTCCAGAAGCCTGGATTCAGTGTGTATTAGGAGGTTGATCTCACTGTAGAAGTGACTGTTTTTAAAATATCACCTCTGTTCTGCCAGATTCTTGAACGGTGTCACTTTTATATTTGATACATAATTATTGCCAGGGGACAGGCATTGATAGAGACTGTCCGTCTGTATACCTGACTGTAAACACACTTGTTACCTGGGCCTACCTGGCTTTTAAAATGTAGCTCCAGGCAGAGGATGGCAGTAGTGAAAATAACAGGGGTTTCCCGCCCCCACCCCCCACGTTTTCAGAGGGGGGTGGTTGAGGCTGGTTTTTCCTCCGAAACTATGAAACCCAAAGGTAGAGGGGTGTTTAGGGAAAGCGGAGAGTCATACATTTTGGGAAAGGACAGTCAGTTAATTTTGCCCTTGCTGGGAAAGCTGTAGCCGTTATCTAGACAGTGGAGAAATTGGCTGATACAGACTCCAGAGTGTCTGCTTGGAGGGAGGCGCACTCTTCCTCACTGGTTGAGAGAATTCTAAAATGAAACCGGGGAGAGGTCAGTTTAGGATAAGAGAGTGGCTTAGGAACCAGCCCTTAAAATGGGGGTTCTGTTCACACTCAGTGTTGTGGGAGAAGCAGAGATGAAGCAAATGAGCCTGCTCTTTGGGAAGCTGGTTCTTGTTCATCTGTCTCCTTGAGCCTGGACCCCTCTGCTGGGGTCATAGACTGGGGGGGCCCAGTTCTGGTCTGGCACCTCTCTGTGACTGTGGACCAATCAGGTAACCTCTCTGAGCCTTGCCTCCTTCACCTACCGCCTTACCTGTAGAATGGGCACGATACACACTTCACATTTATAGTGGGAATTCAATTCAATAAAAACAGGCTTCACAGCACTTAGCCTGTTGCGTAGCCTCCCCACAAACGATAGTTCCCATCCCCACGTCCTCTTCCTTTGTATTTCTTTTGTTGCTGCTGCTGGCCTCTGCTACCTTTTGTTTCCCAGCACCCTGGAAGAAATAAACTCAAAGGTCCAGCATTCCTTCGGGCGCTCCCCTTATGGGCTGGGAATAAGGCCAACTCTTTTTGACATCGTGCAACTAACTGCATTTAGGAGTGAAATAGACATAGTGTCCTCATCCTCCCCAGCCCTCCCCTCACGGGCCCCCCCCACCCTGCCCCCTGAAGCTGGCAGGCGGCCTTCTAAGTGAGCAGCCCACTCAATGACCCACCTAGAGAGGCCTTCCCGGGCTGGCTTGTATATGCTAATAGGCCTGACTTGTCCTGGCTTGTTTGTAGTGATTTGTGGAGGCATTTATATGCAAATACTATCAACTTGCTGAGTTAATTATCATGTGCCGAGCCCCCACCCCCCCCTTCCTGCTATGCCTCCCAGCCTGGCTCTGCAAAAGGGGCTGTTCTCATTCATCCCTGCGCTCTTCCTGTCTCGGCCTCTGCTGTCCTTTGCCCTGTCCCCTTCCTGTCCCTGCAGACCTGATCACAGCTCTTTGCTGCCCTGTCGCCCATCCCTGGAACCTCTGTAGCCAAGGGTGGGCATGTAAGTGGCTGGCCCAGTTGGAATCCTCCATGAATGGTGTCACTTTGCATGCAGGGCAGTCTGGTTTACATTGCTCAGAGCTATATTTTTATTATTTTTTTTTAAAGTTTATTTGTTTATTTTGAGAGGGACAGAGACAGTATGAGTGGCAGAAGGGCGGAGAGAGAAAGGGGGAGAGAATCCCAAGCAGGCTCCGTGCTGTGAGCTCAGAGCCTGACATGAGGCTCAAACCCACGAAACCGTGAGACCATGACCTGAGCGAAAAACCAAGAGTCGGACGCTTAACCGGCTGAGCCACCAGGCGCCCCCTGCTCTGAACTTTAAACCCCATTTTTACCTACTAGCTTGAAAAACAGACCTACCCAGACCTATCAACTCTTGACCCTCAGTCCTCAGTCTGGTGAGACAGTGACTGTTGTTTTAACATTATTATTATTATTTTCATTTGCCCACATTGTTGATACCACTGAATCTTGTTACCACTTCCGAGCCTCCAGGGAAACCATTTTGTGAAGGGGTGCCCCTCCAGCCCCCTATCCCTGGAAATCTGAGTATTTTGAGAGAGACAGAGTTGACCTCTGTCAACTTGAGATGACCTCAGTTGTGGTTCCTTCCTGCTTGTATGTGGGCAGTGTTGACACTTGGGGTTGGCTCATTCTTTATTGGGTGAGCTGGGGGGTGTCCCTGACTTCTCTCCACTGGTGTTATACCCATCCCAAGCCCTAAAACAAAAGTGTCTCCAGGAATTGCCCACTGTCGCCTGGGAAGGCAGAATCACCCCAGGTTGAGAACCACTGGGACAGAGATTGCATTCATTTCTCTTAGATAAAAAGATGGCAGATTCTGGCTTCTTCCTCCAAGGCAGACATGTTGACCAGCCTCTGAGCTTGGACTTTGACTCGGTGGATGTCAGATGTTGCCATTTGCTTAATTTTATGGTCTTCTCAGCATTTAAAAATTAAGACCCTTTCTTTTTAGGGCATGGTAATGGGCTCGTGTTTGAGGCTTTGTCATTTTCACCCTGTAGAGATAGAACTCAAGCCCCACAGGTAGTTGTACATTTTCTAATAGTCGCATTAAGAAAAACTAAAAAGGGTGCCTGGGTGGCTTAGTTGGTTAAGCTTCTGACTATGGCTCAGGTCTTGATCTCACGGTTTGTGAGTTTGAGCCCCTCATCAGGCTCTGTGCTGACAGCTCAGAGCCTGGAACGTGGTTTGGATTCTGTGTCTCCCCTTCTCTCTACCCCTTTCCTGCTTGTGCTGTGTCTCTCTCTTGCTCACTCTCAAAGATAAATAAACACTAAAAAAAAACAAAAAAAAAAAGTAAAACAAAGAAAAAGTAAAAACAAGCAGATGGAATTAAGTTTAAAATATATTTTGTGCGATGCACAATATCGCCATGACCTTCTTGTTTCAGCAGTTGGGACTCGCCATATTTTCAGTGCTCAAGAGGGAGTCCTATGTGGCTGGTGGCTACCCTGTTGGACAGCTCATCTTTGGCAGGATTCTGGTGGTGGCTACCATATTGGACAGCTCAGCAATATCTAGGATGATTGCAGCCCTTTTCAGCCCTGAAATAAAGCCATTTTCTACTGAGTCTGGGAGAAAGTTTTTTTTCTTAAAAAAAAAAGAAAAAGGCTTTATGTTTATTCTCTGAAAAGTAGGGCCTTGACTGCACAGCTGTAGCCGTGCATCGAGGCAGAGGGATCTGGGCCTCTAATCTCTGGGGGAAGCTCCCTCGGTCTCCGTGGGGGAGGCCCTCTGGGCAGTACCCTGGGCCCTGGAAGGAGGGTAAATATTCTGAGGGCTCAATGTACTCTCTCACACCGCACAGACTAATGGTTCGGGTTAATTTTGTGTACAAGGTCCCTTTTGTTGGAGAAGGGGGTGAAAGTCCGCAGCTGTGACCGGAAACAGGGCAAGGGCCTACTGGGATGACCTTGTTTTAGAAAGTCTAAATGGAACCCTAATGGCAGAGATCTAAGACGGGTGATGTATGTGTGTGTTTGACTGGGCCTAAAGATAAGGTGAAGAGTATTCTAAAAGTTACTTTAGTGCAACCTCCCAGATAATCGTAGGCCTGGGGCCAGTTACAATTTATGGTGAGCTGGTAGTCAGGCCTGTGTGTTGGCCTCATTTTATCTTTTGAGTCCAGGCTCTGTCGCTTAACTGGTGGTGCTCTGTTTGTTTATTTTATCATTTTTTTGGGGGGAGGGGGCAGTGGGGGCTGATCAGGTTTTTCAGTGAAGCGTAGGGACATGTTATAATGCACTAAGAGCTGTTTGTATTTCTGCTGCTGAGTGCCCTGGGATGCCTCACGCCTCGCTGTCCCTAATAATACTGTGTGCTGGGGTGTTGTACTGTAGAGTCTCCAGAAGCCTGGCCTGCAGGGCCACACCTCCCACAGTGCCACAAGCCTGCCAAAAGCGTGAGCTGGGGAGGAGGTGTGGAGGCCTTAATATAGCTCCAACCCGTAGGTTTCTTTCATCTCTGAGGTCAGCCTTTTCCTGTTGCCTCTCCAGTTAGTGCAACGGCGTCTCTGGGCTGTCCAGCGCACCCAGAGCACTTTCCTACTAGGCAGGACAGATGTCGGGGGTGAGATGAGTAGTGGTTGTCTTCTCTCACCCCTGGTATCCTTATGGCTCTACATTGAGCCCGTCCCTAAACACTGCTCTTCTTCCAGTTTAAAGAGATCCCGAAGTTTACAAAGTCACCACTGATTGGATTGATGCGTTTGCACAGCGACGGGATGCTCACCTTCCTACCCCTGTATTCCGTAGGAAGCACCTGCACCACAGAATACTCCCAAGTTTTGTTCTTGGAAAAAGTATGTTCTTCAGCTCCTGGGGACTTTGCTTTTAATACTACATTTTAAAACCGGTTGTGGCATTTGGCTGTTGTTAAATCTTGCATGGTTTCTTGTTTGCGCTTTGACAAGGTATAGTTTTTTTTGGGGGGGGGTGTCTTTTTTTGAGGGATAGTAAAGGATAAAATGGGAAGTTTTTCTGAGTTTTGGACTTCCTCTACAAAAATAACTTCTTTATTGATAGATGGGAGTAGGTTTACAGATACCCTTTTTTCTTGTCTTGAGAATGGGGCATGTGGTCTAAGGTTATTCAGACTTTTCACTTTACCTATCCCGTAAGCCACTGCCATCTGCTTTTAAAAAATTTATTTTTTCATTTTAAATCCTCAAAGACAAAGGGACCTGGAGGCTCAGACCTGTCCTGCCACATTCCTGAGTAATTTGGTTTTGATTAACCCAAGGAGAAAAGTTGGTTTCTCCTAGCGACCGAGGGGATCAAAGCACGGGGGTGGGGGCAGTTCCCCTAATACACACAGCCCCCCCTCCCTCCTGCCTCCTGCCGCCTGCTCCCCCTCCCTGGCCTTTTCAACCTCCCCCTCTTTAGAAAGCCTGAGCAAGAGTTATTTCCACTTTCTGACTCTCATAGAGGTGGAAGTGTATCATAGAGCTTTGGATGGACAGACTAGGGAGAAATACCACCCCCCCATTCCTTTCTTCCTAAACTCCTTTTCCCCCCACAAAGCTGCAAAGCACATTCCTGTGCTAATCCTGCTGCTGAAGGAATGCAAATGGCTGTAATTGTGTGCCCCAGGACAGGCCTTCCGCGTCTGTGCTGCTTTTCTTCTTTGAGGAGGTGGCTGAAAAGTTCATTTACATGGAGAAATGAGACTGGCCTGTGATCCCTAGTGGTGGGTTGGGCACTTTCTAATAGGAAAGGGGCCGTGTCTGTGTTCTCTGTTCCTCCTCCTCCTCCTCTCCTCATTTTAAAGTGTGTGTATATTGGGGAGGGGTGTAGGTACCAGGCTCCTGCTGGGCATATTTCATGGGGAGGGCAATTAGAAGGGGGACTCTGCTTTGACAGTAAGAAATCCGGCTGGAGTATTAAGCAGGGCTTGTGATAGGCACCACGACAAATAACTGCTTATTTTTTAAAGCACACTTTTGGTCTCAGAGATAAATTGATGGTCTTTTGGAAGAGGTGCACCATGCCACTGACCTTGTCTAGCTTCGGATACACACCTGACCCTTCCTTTTTTTTTTTTTTTTTTTCTCCTTACACTTGCAGCCTGGCAGTGGGTTATTTGGATACTAAGAATTTTGGGGACAATTAGAAGTTTCACTTTGGGAGTCAGTGCATTGTAGCTTTAGGGGGATGTTCAAAATAGACCAAAATATTCTGTCTCAGTCATATTCAATAACGTTAAGCTTTTGGCTGAATCTGAAGCTGAAAAGCAGGCTGAGGTTCTAGAACAGTACTGTTCTACATAGAAACACAGTAGGGGTCACACATGTAATTTCAATTTTTCCAGTAGCCCCATTTAAAAAAGTAGAAACTGGTAAAATTAATTTTGTTGTTTTATTTAGCCTGGTTTACCTGAAATGTGGTCATTTTAACATATGATCAATGTTGGGGGGTCTGGCTCGCTTAGTTGGTGGAGCGTGTGAGTCTTGATCTTGGGCTTGTAAATTTGAGTCCCGTGTTGGGTGTAGAGATTACTTAAAACAAAACAAAACAAAACAAAAAAACCCAAACCTATTGTCAACATAAAACCATTAGTGAGACATTTTGCATACTTAAAAAAAAAAATACTGTGTGTGTTTTCTACTAAGTGCTTCTCAGTTAGGATTAGCCACATTTTATAGGTTCACTAGCCAAAAGGGGCTAGTAGCTACCTATTGGACTGTGCAGGGCTAACATAAAAGGATGCTGTCCCCAGCTCCTCCGAGGCATTCCACTGATGGAGCTGAGTCACCCATTGTCTCTTGTGACCAGCTGCTTCCATTTACTGGAGTTAGGGGTATAGGCCTCAATTGTACACAGTTCCTTCTGTAAAAACTGCCTGGCTTTCCTGATGTCAGTGTGATGCTGCTGTGCGAACATTTTGTAAATTGATGCCCAGCGTACTGGTGGGAAGTGGAGGTACCCGCCTGGTTTTGAAGGTCTTTCCAAACAAAGAATACCAGCAGTGGCAGTGAGGTGGGCCAGACCCCGGTGGGAGAGGGGGCGCAGCAGAACTCTCAGGGGTGCGCGTTCTGGTACGTTTATTACAACACTCTTACGGCTTTGTACGTCATCCCCTCTTTATTCGTGAGATCACAGACTGGCAGGGCTGCAGGGAGCTCTGGAAACCACCTGTTTCACCGTTTCCACGGTGGCTTCCTAGCTCGGGGCAGGACGGGGTGTGAATGTGGGACCTCCGACATGCGGGTGACCGGTGCACTGTGCTCTCTGACATCACGCAGGCTTCCTGGTTAGTTTGCCTGATAGATGTGGCTTGTTGCTTGGAGGCGTCTTCCTTTTGGGGGTTCTAGTGCTGCCCCAGTGTGAGGTGCAGGAACTATCAATTCCAACCAGAGTGCACTCCTCCTTTTCTTCCCTTAGTGTTTATTTTGGATTTCTGATTTCTCACATCATCTTAATGCCACGCACAGAAGCCTCTTTTCTCTAGTCTAGGACCACTGGGCATCTCCAGGTGCAGGAGGAGAAGGGGAAGGACAGAGAGTGATAAAGAAAAATCAGAAACCACCTTGCCTGTGAGGATAAGGGATAGGATAGAGACAACAAACCCCAGCCTAGACTTTTTTTTTCCTAGATAAGAACAGAGCTGCTTCTTAAAAAGGGTTATTTATTTATTTACTCATTCATTCATTCATTCATTCAGTCAGTCAGTCAGTCAGTAAGTTCCCTGCCCAACATGGGGCTTGAACTCACGACCCTGAGATCAAGAGTTGCATGTTCTACCAGCTGGGCCAGACAGGCACTCATAGACCTTTTTTTTTTTTTTTTTTTTTTTTGAATACTAGGCTGTTAATATTTTTTCTTGTTCATTTATGAAGTGACTTCTTCTCAAAGCTAGGTGACCCTTCTAACATAGCTTTGTTATGTCCTTAACATCTGTCCATATGTCCATAACATATGTCCTTCTAACATAGCTCTTAAGAGTAAAACAGCAAAACCTGGCTTCTGCTGGTAGAAAGAGCAGTGGTAAAGCATGTCCCACAGAGGATGTGCCTTCTCTCCGAGCGGGGTTTTCTCACTATTGATCTTAGCATTCCTTAGTCGATGCATGTGATAAGAACAGTTTCCCTTCACCATGGCTGTGCCCGGGGCACGCAGCCAGCTTCTGCCGATTGCACAGCCTCCTGGGGGAGGACAGTGGGATTGGTGCCCCTGGTAAGCTGAGAGGCGGTGTGGGTTTGGGTTTTAGGGAGGGAGGTATCTGATTCCTTCCACAGGCAGGAAAAAAAAAACTGGAAGTGTGAGGCTGAGTGGCCCCCGGCGCCGGCCTCTGCTGGGGACGGAGTAGCGCAGCTGTCTGACCCTGGGTGAAAAGTTCAAATCTGCATTTAAAAAGAGTGCCAGGACCCACCCCCCTCCTTCCCCAGTCAAGTTGAAACCGTTCCTGTTTTAGAGGCTCTGGTTGGGCCTTGCGCTGGGATATCAAGCAGCTCCTAGTTCCCGTCTGCCCTGACCCCATGGTGCTAGAAGCCATGGAGGGAGGGGGGGCGGCTTCCCCTGGGGCGGACTTCTTGGACAACAATGGTTGCTGCACACCAGACTCACCCCCCTCCTGGAAGGAGAGGGAAGTTTCTTCTTCCGTCAGACAAGGGGCGTTTAACCCCTTTCTCTGCACTCTCTTGGCATGCCCTTTCCTCTTCCACTGTCCTCCCTCCAAGGCTACCACAGGCTGTGTAAAGGTGCTGGCAGGGCTCCAAGGGGACCCTGTGTGTGTGGGGGGGAGGGGGGGCGGGCAAAGTGATGTTTGGTGGCTGAGGGCCCCGCTCCATGGAGGGGATGCTCCCCTGTCTTGAGCTTGTGGTTTAAAATGCTGTGCTGGGCTTGTTTTGGCGGAGTCTGCCAGCCCCCTTCCCTCTGTGGCCCATCCCTCTGTCCTGAGCTTTTCTGCAACCTTCCACGGCCTTGAATCAATCAAGATGAGCTGCAAGGGGTCATGGGTGGGGGTGGGGGGGACTCAGGCTTGCGGGAGTTGGGGGGGTGCAACATGTGGGGGGTGGGGTGGGCAGGAGAGCCTGGCCCTCTCATCTTCAGAAGTGACCTTGTTAGCCTTGTTCTCCCTGCCTCCAGGCCACAGCCCTGCCCGGAAGCCCCTCCACTTGGACTCTGATTAGTTTACTTGAGCATTTAGGTGAATGTAAACAGTTCAGCCTCTCCGATTTTATATCCCTAAAGGGTCTGAGTGTGAATACAAACGGGTATTAGGCCCCTGCGGTTTCAGTGACTTTCTCCACCCTCTCGCATTGCTAATGGGCAGGTTAGAGACCTGCCCGGAGGAAGATACAGTCCTCTTCATGCTCTGGGACTAGGGGCTGCCTCCTTTTCCTTTCCTTTGGTTTTGGATGCTGAGATTTAAAAAGTGTTGTCGGGAGGTATCTGTTAGGACTGAAAGTTTAAGAGAGCAGAGAGGAAATCTTCTCTTAAGGAGAAGTCTGGCTGTTTTCACCACTTGTTTGGTGGGGCGGGGGAGAGAAGTTTCCTCTTCTGTTCTGTTCTGTTCTGTGCTTGTGCATTTTGACTCTTGGGGTACACTAATACTTCAGCGCTGACCAGGTGCTTTGTTTAATTTTCCCGAATCCTTCTTCTTGCTTAAAAGATAATTAGGAACTTAAACTTCTGGCTCTTCCTATAAGTAGTGTGGTGAAGGATCTTGTTTGATCAGTGGGACACATCTCATTGCTTTCTCTGTAACCAGGGTAGGACGTTTGTATTTGTTTTTTCCCTCAGGGGAACACGGGGACTCAGAGTTTAGAGGGCCACACCGGGGTCACTTTCTCCACAAGGCTCCAGAATGTACATTCCGTTAAGGGAGCTGGCGTTCCCTTTGAAATCCCAGGGCCCTTCACTTCTCCACACTTCCCCCAGCCAGTTCCAGTAAAGGGCTTCCTTCTTTACACCCAGAGGACCTTCCTGACCTGCAGGGGAAGGAGTGGAACATTCTCCCTCCCAGCCCCTGCCCTGTACATTTGCGTTCTGGTTCATGCATTCAAGGCTTGGACAGTTCTTTCTGTTCGCTGTGGTGACTCTGAGTCCAGTCATGCCATCACAGGGGCATTTTAATTAGCAGTGCCTTAGTCATTAGTGAGTTATTGTTTTTGTCTGGAAACACTTAAGTACTGTTTACTCGATGTCTCAACGAAATGCAAAACAGCAATTAAGCAGAAATTTGTTGTATGAGGCAGGAACCAAAATGGATTGTCAAAAGCAGGTTGTGGTTCCTCCCAACTGAGTAAAAATCGCTTTTTCCCTTTGGCCTCCTGATAACTGGAATGCTCCACATCCCCTGTCTTCCTGACCTGCCCCCTAGAGTTATCTGATAGAAATACTCGTGAACTTTATGTCTTCCTGTGTCCTTCCTTCTTTGGTGTGGACATGTGGGTTTGGTGAAGTGTTAATGTTTACTTTTTTCTTCTCTGGGTTTTTTTGTTTTTTTGTTTTTGTTTTCTTTTGGTGTTTTTTTTTTAAATTTTGGGGTTTTTTTTTTCGTTTTTTTGGTTTTTTTTTTTTTTTGGTCTGCTACCTGGGATATTTCAAAACCCTCTTCAAATGAACATTAATTATTTGTGAAAACTCTCACATAGCTTTCCAGTTTTATAGAACTTGAACATATTTTCTTTATGATTCTTGAGATCAGGTGCCGTTGTTAGTCTGATAAAACCTTTGTGATCTCCTGACAGTTTTGAGACACTATTTTTACTTGAAATCTTGTATGGATTCATGCAAGAGAGGCACAGACTTCTGGCTAAGGGAGAGCTGGAGAGGCATAGAGGACAGAACAACAACAACAGCAACAACAACAACAACAAAAAGGTGGGGGGATGTGCATGTGCACTACCTACAACTTTGACAAGAACCCGAAGGAAGGAGCTGCTCCTTTGTCGAAACAAGCAAGCAGCCCCTGTTTTGGTGGGGTTCTCATCCCCCAGAACGCCAGCTTTATGGATAATGGGATCACAGGAGAAGGCTGGGGAGGCTGTGGAACAGGGGGGGGAGAAGTGAACTCTGAATTCTATCATGTCGGCCTCCTTTCCGGGAGACATGTCTCTATAAAACTCTCCTCACCACATTCGTCATTGGGGACCCCGGGTTCTCACTGCCTGGGCTCGGTCTCACGCTTCCTGTCTCTTCTTCTTCTTCTTTTTTTTTTTTTTCTCTTTTCCCTTCAAACAATATCTTCTGACTTCCAGATTTCTGATAAATTGATAAGAGGCATTGCGTGAGTCAATAGAGCTGTAGACACTTTGCCAGTATAACCCCGGCTTTATTGATCTTCCAGTAAATTAAAGTCTTACTTAGAGGCTGCCGATATTTCTAATCTCCTGCCTCACCAATTACATCCTTCCAGCTACCTGGAAGGGGGACTGGAGCCTTAGACCCTTTTTCTGTTGTTGTTGCTGCAAGTGGACTGTTGGCCTTTCATGGGGCTGGGGGCACGTGTCTTGCTTACCCGGTAGGAGAAAGGGGAGCGTGGAGAAAAGTGAACCAGCTTAACTCCTTGTGTGCAATCTGTTTTCATGCTACAGGTTCATTACTAAAAATTTCTGGAAAGCAAATCCCATCAAGATGGTTGCGTACGTTTTAAAGCGAGTCTGTAGGCCACTCTTAAGCCTTGGGTTTGCTCTGAATTTGGAGGTCAAGTTGAGAGTAGCCGCTGTTGGAGATTACCCTGGCATATTATTCTCTTACTTTTTCTTTTTTCTTTAGAAATATTTTATTATTTTTTAAAGTAATCTCTACACCCAACATGGGGCTTGAACTCACAACCCTCAGATCAAGAGTAGCATGCTCTTCTGACCGAGCCAGCCAGGTGCCCCAACTGTCTGTCAGTTTGAAAAATTGTTGATAGTTTTTGTCTTACACTGGGAGAGTATGGGAGGCTTTTTTTTTTTTTTTTAAGAAGTGGGGTTGAGTTTGTCACTTAAAAAAAAAATGCCTCCAGAGTTTGTGGAAAAGAAGAGAACAGAAGGCGTGCCCAAGAGAGGAAAGACTGGAGGCATGCACATGTGCTTGCTGCTTTTTGAGGTTTTGTTTTGTCATTTTGCGTTCTTATTGGAGCATAAGAAAGAGAAAGAGAGTCCATTTCATAGTCCGTTGTAACTTTTGCCCGTGGTGGCCTCCACTGTCCCTCTGTCTCTTCTCTTCTGCTCACTTGTTTGAAGTTCAGTCACAGTAACAACAGCTTAAAGATGCCCCTGCAGGAACAATGGAGCTCATAGAGTTCTCTACCGCGATGCCCACTTTGTGCCATGGTGGTTGGTCTGGGCAGATCCTTCGTCTGATAAGCTCCTTTCAAGTCCTGGTTATATGGCTGGCTTTGAGAAGAAATCTCCGGATGAATGCTGTGTTCCCTCTAATACTCTAGAGCAAAAAAAATCAGTGGGAGGGATAATTCTTTCTCTTGTCTAAGACACACTTCTCACATGTTTCTATCTTGAGCAGCACTCAATTTTTTTTTTTTTGAAGTAGGCTGCACCCCCATCATGGGGCTTGATCTCACAACCCTGAAATTAGGGTTCTACCGACTGAGCCAGGCAAATGACCCTCAAAAGTTTTTTGAATGAAAAATGCAGTCCTGGAGTCCTGTGTTTCTCTAGCATTCTGAGAAAGGAAGCATTGGGAAGTGCCTGTGTCCCAGTTAGTAAGAAGAACAGTGTAGACCCTGTGCCTGCCCTAGGAGTATTTCTTGTCTTCCTCTGTCTTACCTGTCAAGTGGGAGAGATGGATGGTGAGCTGGGGCCAGGTAATGTGGGAAGCTTGCCAGGGGGTTCATCAGCTGGCTCAGTTAGGAAGGGGAATGGAAGGTTCATAGGGGCCCAAGACCAGGTGTGAGGCTTTGAACGACCTCCCCTTCTTAGCCAAGGCCTTGCAGAGCTTGCGAGAGGGAGGCTAAGATGGCGGCCTGCCTGAGGCAGTGAAGGAAAGCTGCTTCGGGATGGGTTAGGTCTTCGTATACCTGGGCCTGGAGACCACCTCTCCAGGCTTCCCTTGTCTCCCTTGGGCTGAGTGAGTGAAGGAGATGTTAGACAAGGAGAAACCCCAGGAGGTTGGGATCGACTTTCCCCTTTGTTTGAATTGCATTGTGTTGTAGGAGGTGTTTAAATCTTGTTCACACCTGTGGAGGCTGAGGCCTGGCTTTGAGAGCAGTTTGTAACAAGGCTTCTGTTGTTGTTGCCGAAAAGGTTTCTAGCTCACAACAGAGGAACTTTATTGTAGCAACTTGTTAATGTTCAATTAGGCAAATTCTGGGTGCCCCAGGGCAGTGGAAGGGCGTGCTGACTTTTCCTGGCTGCCCCTGCCCCTGTTCACAGGGATGGGGCTGGGCAGACCAGGTCTGTCCATAGGCTCCTCCAGGGGCAATAGGTGGGGTCTCCATTGAGGGCGAGAGCCCCTCTGAGGCGTGGGACGTCACAGAGGGTGCAGACAGCAGGTCTGATGCCAGCCCGGCGCCTTCCCCTGTGTGCTGGCACTTGCTGGCTCTTGGCCCGTGGGTGGGGCGCAGGCTGAACCTCATTCACAGTTTTCATGTGGGTTGGGAGGAGGAGGGAAGGACCCCAAAACCCGTGTGTGGCAATTTCAGCATCACACTGTTCCAGGTCCTGGAGCCCTCTTATCTCTGGGAATCTGAGTCTGACTGGCCACACCTGGGTATGGTCTCTGGCCTTCCTTGGAGCACGATTCTTCTAGAATGACTGTCCAGCACCTCGATGGACAGTGTTTTCCACCTTCTAGTCGACTGAGGTCTTGCCGCTGTGGAAAGGGAAAACAGGAAGCTCATTTCTCTAATAGGAGGTTTGACTCAGAGGTACTTTCGTTCTGCCACATGAACGTATTTGGCTGACATTTGTCTTCTCATGGTAGCAAGGTGGGGGTGGGGCTTAGAGGAGGAATCGGGGAAAAAGAAGGAGAACCTCAGGGGGACCAGGCTCCATCTGTCCTCCCCTGGCCCACTGTCAAGGTGCGAGTGGGACCCGCAGTCAGAAGGCAGCGGGAAGTGGGTATTCCCCTCCCCACCGTCTCAGGGAACCTCTGTCCTGGCAAGGCCTGGCTGTAAAATATTGCCCCCCGTGGCAGCCTCACTCCATAGTGTTGAGCGATGAGGAGTGCGGGGCACCCGGCAGTGTATTAAACACTAGTTGAGCACAGGAGGGGCAGTATATCACCGGAGAGAGATAAGCAAAGTTCTCTGATAGTGGATCAATAAAGGTTAGTGACATCATATCTCAAAGTGAGGGAACCTGCTTTCTGCACAGCCATTTATCAGATCACAGCCCTGGAAGGGCATTAACCCCTTTCTGGCCAGATTTTTTTTTTTTTTTTTTTTTTTAAAGCACCTACCCAAACAACTCCTCAGTGAGGGAGGGGCAAGGTGTCATGGCCCCAGACATTGTATTTAGGGATTATTCCTGTGCTGGTTTTGAGAATGCCTTTTGCAGTTAGCATATTACCAGCGGTGGCTTGGGCATGCACCGTGTGTTGATGGAAAGTTTCTTAACTTTGAAATTTGTGCAAACATTCTAATAAAAAGGCAGCATTTCTAACTGAAGCCCAGACCGTGCCAGCCTGTTATGGGTGTGCAGTGGTATTGTTGTTGGACATCTGGGGGCTGGGATTTATGTTTGGTGTTTGGTGGCAAGCAGTGGGGCTGGGCTAGATTATTAAAATTGCAATAAGCCGGAGAATGGTCCTGATTTGCCTTTTTTGGCCTTGTAGTACTCTAGATATTTACAAGTTGCCCAGTGGAATGGCATTGGCAGACTGTAGCCTGTAGGCCTGTTTTTGTATGGTCTGTGAGCTAAGAATGGTTTTTGCATTTTTAAATGGTGGTGGGGGGGGAGGGAATCAAAAGAAGAATGATACTTTGTGACATATAAAAATATGTGAAAATCATGTCTGTGTCCATAAATAAAGTCTTATTGGAAAACAGCCAGGCTTGTTCATTTATGTGTGGTCCCTGGCAGCTTGCATGCGACAGTGACAGAGCTGAGTAGTGGCCACAGAGACTGTGTGGGCCACAAAGTCCAAAAAGTTTACCTGCCTCTTTAGGGGAAAAGTTTGCCAACTCCTAGACGAGCTTCTTACTGCAAATCCACTGCTGGGGAGCCAGGGTGGCTTAGTCAGTTAAGCGTCTGACTCTTGATTTCCTCTTAGGTCATGATCTTAGGGTTCGTGAGTTTGAGCCCTGCATTAGGCTCCGTGCTGACAGTGCAGAGCCTGTTTGGGATTCTCTCCCTCTCCCTCTCTCTCCCTGTTCTTGCCCCACTTGTGTGCTCTTGTGCTCTCTCTAAGTAAATAGACTTTAAAAGTTTAATTCAAATCTGCTGCTAACTGGCTGTGTAACCTTGGGTAAGTCACTTTCTTTGTTTCACTGGTCTGTGTGATAAAATTTTGTCTCTTGCCTGTTCCAGGGTGTTGTGAAAATCAGATGACAGTGGATGAAACATGGGTTTGCAGGATGGCTAGTGTTTGCCCAGTGCTTATTATTAAATCAGCAGACCCTCCAGTATGTAAGCCCCCCTGGGGCTGCCCAGTGTGACCACCGATGCTTTCCAAGGGTTGTGTACCTTGTCTCCTTCCTGTGTCGGGTTGGGTGAAATTTGAGTTTCTTTGACTCTCTGAAAACTTAAAGGCATGCATCTTCCCAGGGTGAACATCTTTTGCTTTGTGAGGGGCCATCAATTGTCCTCCGCGACTGCTGAGATTTTTATCCTTAAAGAGTTGGATCATTTTCTTTCCCTCCCAATTGGTGATTTATAGATGGAGAGTCCAGGCCTTTTCCTTGACTGTTTATCTTTTTGGTTGGGCCCTGACAATATGCTGGCTGGGATATTCACATTGGCCAGGGTGTTCAGGGGCGAGATGCCAGTTCCAGGGCCCAGGGGTGGTTGGGGGAGGAGGGAGGCCGGAGATTCCAGTCCAAAGCTAATGGGCTGATGTCCAAGTGGAAAGTGTATTTTCATTGAGGAAGTGTAGGTATTAGTGGAGCCTGGATTACTGTGTGATTGTGCTGTCAATACTGCAGTATTGAGTCCGTGAGAGCCCGCACAATACAGGGAAACACTTAGCTCACTACTGCTGCTTATTGAGAAGCCAATAGCAATTTACTTGCTGACACTTGACATCAAATCCATTCCCAGAGGTGGAGCTCCTGCACAGTATCAGGGGAGCTCTCTCCCTTCCGGGGGCTCTCTCCTACCTTGGGGGTCTACCGGCGTGTGGCCTGCAGGGCCAGTGGCTGCCTCCCAGTTGGGGGAGGGAGAGAGGTGGGGTGGCAATGGGGGAGACAGTCTTGTTTAACTTTCATAGTCGACAAGACGTTTTCTTCTCTTCCTAATCATTTTTGTTACTTGTCTTCTTTCAACAAGTGCTAAATGACCCTCTCTTCGTTCCTCCCCGGGGTGTGAATTTTCTGCATGTGGGAACTTTCTCCTCCTCTTTCCATAAAAAAGTTTGTTCCTTAAAATGGATACATGAGGAAATCATATGTGGGAGAGAGAGGCGAGGAGTGTCTCATCTCCAGGAGATGGGCGGGTGTCTGAGGGAACTGTGAAGGCTGGGAATGTGCTGTGTTGGGGGGCAGAGTTTCCTGCCCCCCCTCCCCCGCCATGAAACCTAGGGCAGGGGAGCAGGGCCTCCTCATGCCCACGTTCTGGGGGCACGTGTGACTCCAGGGGTTTGGGGATTGGGCACAGCCAACATTATTCCTTCTGTAACTACTCATGTGGAGTCTGTCTGCAAAGTGTCTGGCTGCTTGATTTACAGTGTTTTCACATGGCCAAGTCATTTAGATGCCTTTAGACCCTAAAGTCTTCTCCAAATAATCAGCTCACAAATCAGGGTAACCCGATTCTGGGAGGCAGAACCTAACACAGACAGATTTGGGGGTGACCAGTCCATAGTTCCCATTGGTTCCTTGGCCTCCTTGAATGCTGGTGTCATTTGAGTTTTGTCTCTGTGTTCCCATGCCTTGGGACCCTGTCCAAGCCATTTTTTAGTGTGTCTTACATAGGCCTGTTTGTGACCAGTACTTGGAGGTTGGGTGAAAGGAGAATCAGACTTGGTTGGGAAGGTTCGATGATCTCAAACCCAGTCACCATGGATGGTGCTATTGCCTGTGGGTGGGAGAGGGAAGGCGGAGGAGGAAGGCCTTGTCTGTGGGATATCACGAGGCTCCATGGAGACTGGCCTGAGTTCCCTGGAGTCTGCTGCCTCCAGTGTCCACCTTATTCTTCCCTTTTTCCTCCGTCCCCCTACTTTTCCCTTCCCATCCAGGTGGCTCCTTCCTCAGCCAAAGACTTGGTTATTTCATTCATGTCCAGCAAAATAGAGCTGTGTGGCAGTGGGATTAGGGGGCTCTGACTATTTTACCTTTTATCCAGTGACCTTGACTGTGTCCAGAATTTGATGGAAATATGTGGGCAGCGGCCTGTGTGTCTGTTGTTGATGGAGCACTAAACTGGGGACGGTGTTACTTGATTACGATAGTGTACATGCTTTGTTTGTAGGACAGCTTTCTCTGGGAAGAGGACAGTGCTCAAAGGAAGTCATTCTACCCTGTTTACAGGTGGGGCAGTGAAAGCTGGTGTCACCTCCAGTAAGCCTGTCCACAAGTGGAGGTGTCGCTCGAGCTTTTGTTGCTTTTTGTTAATGGTCTACCATTGGATGGGGTCACATTGCCCTTGCACCAACACCGCGGTGTATGTCGTTGGAGCGTCCTTCTCCCGGTTACACCAGCTCTGAGATGGTGGGTGGTGTTAAGACTACACGAAGCACGCCTGGTGGGTTTGAGGTCGCAGACCTACCTGAGCTCTGATTCCAGCTGGCTTCAAGATGTTCACATTAACCCTTTCCAGGCCCCAGGTTTCTGTATCACAGAGGGACCTACTTGAAGGATGCCTTAGGGGTCCTTCTAGCTCTAGATGATCACAGGTAGGAGTCTGGAGGTGACTGGTCCTGTTTGCACAGGCAGAAGTGCTCTCATTTAAGTACAGTGACATTGCCCAATTTCTGGGAGAAGTTGATCACGTTCTGGCTGCTCCTTGGCTGGTGGTTTTGGTGGATTGAATGATGGGGGAAAGTCTCCCTTGGGGGCTGGGCTGGTTGCTGACCATTGTAAAGATGTAGAGGCCTTGGCTATGTCCAGGACAGGTTGCAGACTTAGGATCATGTGGGTACAGGCTCATATGCCTTCTAGATTTAAGGAAGGGACTTTCTGGACTTATTTTCATCTTTGACAGACTCTCCAAATTCTGTGGCCATTACTGTGGCACTAGTGGGATAGGCCTGCATTTTAGTAAAATCTGGGGAGTTGTCCTACTTTATCTGATTTCTCAAGTTTCTGGGCTTTGGCCCTTTGTTTTTCCCCACATTCACAGGCTTAGTTTGGGCCCCTGTCCCCTTGTGATTGAACTCGTGCAACAGGTTCCTAAGGAATCTCTCATCCACCCATTTCTGTGCCAGAGATTGCAAAGTTGTGGCCCTATAGGCAAACCCTGGCCCATGGGTGTGTTTTGTTCAGCACAGACTATATCTTAAAGTTTATTGTTTGAGAGAGAGAACGAGTCGCGGAGAGGGGCAGAGAGAGAAAAATCCCAAGCTGTCCCGTGCTGTCAGTGCAGGGCCCATTTTGGGGCTCAAACCCATGAGCCCTGAGATCATGACCTGAGCTAAAATAAAGAGTTACACTCTTAACCGACTGAGCCACCCAGGTGCCCCAGCACATAGTGTGTTGTAAAATTTGGCATATTTCAGTGTAAAAATTGGGATTGGCTACAAAAAAAGGGGAGATTTGGCACTTGTTGTTCTCAAGGGCAAAGGCTGTCTAGAGCAGAATAGTGGCTGCCCCTCCTTGAAGGACCATGTGCTTTTCAGAGCACCAGGGTGGGTCCCTGTCATTCCATCCCCTTGCACCTGGCCAGCTCCTTCACGGTTGTTACCTGCCTGGCACTTATAGGTCTGTGCCTTCTGTGATGACCCTGCATACTGCCACCGAAGCTCTACGTTGCCGTGGTTCTCTGTGGAGACGATTTTGCCTCCCTCCTGCACTGGAGACATTTGGCAATGTCTGGAGACTTTTGTGGTGGTCACAACTGGAGGGGGGAGATGCTAGTGACATCTGGTGGGTGGAGGCCAGCGTTGCTGGTAAACCCCCTAGAGTGCATGGGATAGCCGCACCCCCCAGCCCTCCGCCCACGAGAACCGTACAGACTGTCCAGCCACAAACGGCAGTAATCCTGAGGTCAAGGGATCCTGCTTCTCTTCTTTTCTTGATCAGGGGCCTGCAGTGCTTCCTTGATGGCTAGCATTCTCCCCCTGCCTGCCAGGACTTGTAAACCCTGCGGTCACGAGGCTGACTCTTCCCGCTCAGCTTGCTTTCCCTGCTCAAGTTCCGGGGATCCGTGCTTTTGTCAGGGCCTGCGCTCCGTGCTCCTGCTCCCCTGGGTGTCCGGCTCCTCTCCTGCCCTTGACCTTTTGTCCCATCCTTCATCAGATGTTTGGGCACACTTCCTGTGTGCCAGGCGCTGTTCTAGGTGCCAGTGATAGAAAACTCAATGCAGGGAGGGGAAAAACAGAGAAAAACCCTTGCCTTCAAGAAGCTTGCACTCCCCTCTCTCCCTCAATATGCGTAGTTAGTAAGTAAAATGCATGCTTTTACAACATGCTAAATGCTGTGGAGGAAAAACTAAGGAAAGAAAGAGGGAGTGCTGTGGAGGATGTGGTTTGCAGGTTAAGTGATGCTGTGAAGGTCACGTGAGAAGGGTGACGTTTGAGCCAGGACTGGAGGGCCCAAGTGATGGGGAGGCTTCTGGACAGAGGGAAGAGTCCTTCAGAAACCCTGAGTGGGGGGGGGGTGCCCGGCATGTCTGAAGAGCAGTGGGCAGCCTGCTTGGGGCGCAGGGGTGCAGATTATCCCCTGCCCTGAGCTAGGCGGCCGTTTCAAGAGGGATTGTGTCTGCAGGATGGTGTGACCAGACTGGGGGTGGACAGGCTCTCTCCAGCAGCTGTGCTGGGCTGAGAGCAGAAGCAAGGAGACCAGGAAGGGATGATTGCCCCAGCCCGGCCGGCAGTAGCTGTGGCCAGGGCCCTCGCGGAGCTGGGGTGAGAAGTGCTGTGTCAATTTCTGAGTTGTAAACTGTGTCTTGAAACAGTAGAAGTTCGTTCTTTCAGTTCTGGAGGCTAGACATTGGTGTCAGCAAGACCATTGCTCCTTTTGAAGGTTCTAGGCAAGCATCCTTCCTAGCTCCCAGCGGCTGCTGGCAATCCTCGGCATTCCTTAGTGTATGGCTGAATCCCTCCAATCTCTGCCCGTCTTCCCTGTGTGTACCTTGGTGTGCCCACTCCGATTCTAAGGGCCCACACAATTGAGCATGACCTCACCTTAACTTACTTGTACCTGCAAAGGCCCTATTTTCCAAATAGGGTCATGTTCTGGGGTTCTAGGTGGACCAGAAATTTGGGGGGGGGGCACTTTAAAACCCATTCTAAGTGGTCACCCTCTGGATATATCTTGAAGGTGGGATATTGGGTGGGAGGGAAAGAAGAGTCAAGGATGCCTGAGATGACCGGAAGGGTGGGATCCTTGTGAACTTGGCAGAGCTGGCCTCAGAGGCCCTCCCTCCCTTGCCCCAGAGCCACCAGCCCCACATCTTCAGTTATGACTTGTTGCACCCAGCTAAGCTCCATTGATCTTTTATTGAGTTACTGCGTGTCTACTCAATATTACTATTTAGGCCTCTGAGTTAGTCACTCAAAGATATAACTGTTTAATTCTAAACAGAAAGGAGAGGTACCATATCTGTCAGAGGAAAACTGGAAAGGAATTTAGAAGCTTCATTTTCAAAGGCCTGGAGCCTGTGTCCTTTGAAGTCATTCTCACAGGTGTTCTATAAGGTAGGCAGAGTGGGGACATGTCCTTGTCTTTAGATGAGGAAAAGTTAGAGGCTAAGTGTCTTAAGAGAATCACCTAGCAGTTGGTTTAAATCTGAATTTGACCTCCAGTAGACAGGCAAGATACTGCTACAGACAAGTGTTAGCTGGTGGGACGGGGGTAGATTGTAGGGAGACATTGTCTACTCATCCTCCCCCGCCACCCACCTACTCACAGCCCATGATGTCTGAGAATCAGATAGAGGGAGGCCTCAGAACCACCTGCGTGCATGTTATGGGGGGCTTGACTTTTGAGGGCCTGTACAAGGGAAGGAATGGGCTACACGCCTCCTCCTGGCTTGGGCAGACGTTTCCCTATAGTTTTAAGAGTGTGTAGAGAAGAGGGACAAATTGAGTTGAGCTGCTTGGCAGGAACTCTTTCATGTATGAACCTGAACCTGCAGTCACTGCTCCTGATTAGTTTGTTGGCCTGTGTATTGACTACATTACGTAGAAGAATGTCTACAGGTCCTTATGCTACCAGAGATTCCGGTGACCAAAAAACCAGGGACTGGATTCTTGCTCTGATATTTCCTAGCTGTGTGACCTTGGGAAAACTACTTGGACTCTCTGGGGCTCACTTTTCCTTGTGGGCAAAATCGAATTGCTACTGGTACCCATCTCCCGGGTTGTCAGGAGAATGAGGCCAAGAGAGAAGGTAGAATGTTTACTACCTGCTGCCTAATTGGGCAGGTGTTAATTTGGCAGTTACGCTTAATGCTTTTGTAAGTTTCCTCCCACTTCAGCTAGATTTGAATAGAAGAAGACAGAAAAAAGACTAATGACCATGCTTGTAATTCCCTGGCCTTCCCTTAAACCAGTAAGTACTTGAGTGGAAAAATATCCAGGACACATAGGGCATTGAGGAATCATTGAGTCGGACTCAACTCTGGAGGTCTGAACTGATCAGTTCCACTTGATTTCAGTCTCGATAACTTTATTGCCGAGTCATGGCTGACAGGCGGTGCCAAAGTCAATATGATGGGTCTGGCTGGGGCAGCTGGTTTCACAGCGGTTTGTCCCATGTGTCCTACATTTCCCATTTTCTGTGTATTTCAGAAGCTGTCCCATATGCTGAGGCCATTCTTGGCCTGTACAGGCTGTGTGGGGGTGGTTTTGCTTTCCGAATTTAAGAGGCAGACCTTTTGTTTTGAAACTTACTGTAAGAAATCAGAACTGTATCTTGACTTTTCGATAGAATGATAGCAGTGTTAGCTCTCTCCATGGTTTCTCTGGACAATCTCCCTTTGATCTGATCTGAAATTTGATCTTGATTGCTAGGAAAGTGTTCTTCCAATGTAGAGCTTTGGTATGTGGTTCATTACATTTATTTTTGAAGAACTCTAAATGAAGTATCCTGGTATCTCGGTAGAGTAATTGGTTTTGATGCCTCGTGTACTGGTAACAGTGGCCTTTCCCACGTTCTTGGTATATCCTCTCTTTCCTTACACGCTCAGCTCCCAGACCAAGAATGTGAAGGATCCATGTGAGACGTTGCAGGGTAAAGTGGATTTTGTCTTTCAGCAATGATAAGGAGTGGTGATAGTCCATTCCCATGGAATGTCTGCAGTTCTTTCGAAAGGCTAAAGGTGGACCCAAGCAAAGTCAGAACATACATTTTTTTAAAAAAGTGTATGTGCCCTGCCAGGAATGGGAGACAGCGCTCTCACTTTCCTTACCAGTAGGCTAAACAAATCAACAGTCCTAGTTGCGGGTAGATGGAAGAAGAGAGCTTGAAAAGGCTATAGAGAAAGGGCATGGGGGTGGGTAAGCCGAGCACATTATGAGATGGCCTGGAGAGAGACCAGAGAAGTCTCTTCAGGAACTGGCTCACGTTCGGGTTTGAGGAGTTGCTTCCTGTGAGTATTGAAGATTCACACTCTCCAGGTTCATGCCCATTAAAGCAGGAAAGTCTCCGCAGGAAAAAGTGGTCATGTGAGGGTATAGAGACAAGCAGTGTGCAGCCACCTAGGGTTGGCTCACGTTTGGACAGGAGAGTGTTGTTGCCTCCCATCGCAGTGAGGCTGGGAGCGGTGTGGGATGATGGTGGCCTTCAGTGGGCGCATTGGTAAGGAGGGCAGATGTGTGTTCAGATGCTGTGGGAGGGTGGCAGTGTCCTGTACATCACATAACGCATGTATATGCACACACACATACATACATGTTGGTGCCGATGGAAGATTCGGAGGCCCCTCCGGGACTTAGTGTTGTGCCTGAGGGCCATTTTCCTGGGCCTTAAAGATAAAGTGGAGTGAGCAGACATTTATTTGCTTGCTGTTGGCAGCTTCTGCAGCATTGGGCTGCTTCCCAAGATGAACTGGCCACAGGGTCTTTGCCTCAGAGAGCTCTTTGGAGACAGGATGAGAAAGTGCCAGATCTATTGCTGTTTTACTCTCCTGGCCAGTGACAGCTCTCGGGACTCCCGCATGATGCGTCTAAGGAAACGTAATTATGGGAATGTGATAGAATGGAGTGCTTTGTCTCTTGGGTGCCTGTTCTTAGAAAGCTAGGTCAAAGTCTTTGTGGGATTTGGAAGCAGGCACCGATACTAGGGCACTAGCACAACTGGATACTGAGTTCTTGAGGGTTGGCTTGAGGGAGGATAGCCTTTGAATGAGAAGAATTAGAGCTTTGGGGATAAAGTCATGGCAGACAAGGATTGGGGAGATGGTTTGACCGCTGAGTTCAGCATTTGGAAGTTACGGAGGGGCGCCTGGGTGGCTCAGTCAGTTAAGCTTCTGACTTCAGCTCAGGTTATGATCTTGTGGCTTGTGGGTTCAAGCCCCTCATCAGGCTCTGTGCTGACAGCTCAGAGCCTGGAGTCTGCTTTGGATTCTGTGTCTCGCTTGCTCTCTGCCCCTCCCCTGCCCGTTTGTGTTCGTGTTTTCTCTCTCTCTCTCTCTCTCTCTCTCTCTCTCTCTCTCTCTCTCTCTCTCTCTCTCACTCTCTCTCTCTCTCTCAAATAAATAAACATTAAAAAAATAGTTTTGGAGACAGGCTTCAGTCTCCAAGTGAAAGAAAGACTTCAGATTCTCAAGGTGAAGAGAATATGGCAGCATACACCAAACATGAGTTGATTTAGTTCAGGAGCCCCTGAAAACTTCAAGAAAAATTTATTGGCCATTTTTTGCCTAAAGTCAATTTTTAAAATAAGATCAAAACCCATGAAAACATAGGTCTTCCTACCTCCCTCAGCAAAAATACTAGAATGGTCCAACTAAAATGGAGAAGTCCTTCCCAAAGGAGGCAAGAGGAGGATCTGAAGACCTGGTAACGGGGGCCGACCCAGTGGTCATGCCTATCGAGGCGTGAGCTCTGTGCAGGCAGCGGCAGGAGGCTTGGCCTGTTTGGTTCACTGCTCGTCACTATCCCTAGCCTTAGGACAGTCCCTGTCATGCTGTAGCCACTCAGATATTTGAATACATGGATGGACAAGTCCCCAGACAGGCTCCAACTGTGGGGTGCTAAGACTCTGTGTGCAGGACCGTGTTTTCTAGCACCCTAGAATTAGAGAAGTCAGCTGATAGGTTGTACCACAGATCAGAAAGGCTAGGGTAGCCTTGTAGAAGAGAAGGCAGTATTTAGGTGTCAAGGCAGCTAATACCAGGGCAGGGAGCCCAGGGACGCGTGGCAGAGAAGGGTGTTGGTAAGGCTTTGATGGCTTGGCGAGGGGAAACTTTGGGATGGGGTGGTGGGGTGGGGGAGGGTTGAGAAAAAACTTGGAGTACTTTCAGATATCCCCTTTAAGTATTCCTTCTCCTATGGCCAGTGGAGGGTGTGTTCTGGGACATCTTCCCATGCTCACTTCCCTGAATAAGAAATTAAGATCCCTACTCCCCTTAATTCGAGCATGTATGTAAACCCCAATCATGTCTTAGGATTACATGCTGATTGCCAACCCAGCCCATGGCATTCCTTTGCCTTTTTTAAAGGCTAATTAAAGCAAAACGAGTCTTCAAGTAACTCTCTGGGGATATACAGCTGAACTCGGGGAGGGTCCCAAGTGAGCTTCCACTGTAATGGAGAGACTGTGCTCCAGAGCCACCCAGCTCTCACCAGGGCGTGATCCCACATCCGTGGGAGGCATGGAGAATATTCTCGGTTCACGCAGAGGTTAGAGAGTGGCTGTAAATGGACATTCATATAGAAGAAGAGGAAATTACTGTAGTCAGAGCTCTGGAGCAAGGGCTTTAAAAGAAGGCCATAAATTAGTCATAAGCACGAAGGAAGATGGGATTCTATTTCTAGGGCTCGTTTATTTTGAGGAGGGCATCAGAAGAGCCATAGGTAAAGAGAAGCTGGTCAGGTAGCATAAAGATTCTGACTCCTGGGCAGATTAGCTGCCTATTTTGCCAGAATTCACCTTCTCTGGGACTTTGAATATTCAAAATTGTACGTTTGTTAAGCAGGAGGCTGAACGAGAGCCCTTTGTGGAAGGTCGGCTTGTTTATTTTTTAACTACTTCACCCTGTTTACAATAGTGCTTTCTATGTATACGCTGACATTGCGTGTTTAGATCCCATTGAGTGGTCCCAGTCGCTCCTACCTAAAACATTATTGTATAATACTTCAAGTTGATTTTTAACGTAAAGGAGACGGGCCAGACTGGGAGCCTGTAGGCACACTGGTAGGTTGGTAGGCTTGGGAGAAGAGAAGTAGATGGGTGTGGCAGGTTCTGAGGATGGGAGGCCTAACCTGCCATTGAAAGAAAACTGTCAAGTTAGGAAGAAGACCCCAGAGGGATCCTCCTTTGCATAGTAAGTGAGAAGAATATTCTTTGCCTAGAGGCAAATGTGAAGCACCAATGCATTCATTGGCCCTGCCACAGGACGTCCTCCCCTCTCCCCCTGGCCAGTCCTTATGTGTGATGTTCTTCAAGGCGCCATGCCTTGGTTTGGTCAACAGTGGCCTATACCTGTGTGGTTTGTAAAACCTAGTCCTGGAAAGCTGGCTTCTGCGGAGGTGTTGGGCAATTGGGGCCGGCCGGCAGCCAGCTTCTGATGTGGTTGGCTGCCTGGCTCACACCTCTTAGGTGCTGGCGAGATGGCAAGATCCAATGGCCCCAGGCTACTACGGAGGTGGGCAGGATGCCACCATCTTCCAGAGCCTTCCTCCTCTCTTTGTCTTCAGGAGTCCAATGGGCACAGGCCCTGGCTTCCCATTGCCTTAGGCCGGCTGCCATCACGGTGAGGCATTGGGCAGGCCCACCCGTGGGAGCCATTGGGCAAGGTTGGCCTGGCCTGGCTCTGTCCATCTGATAAAAGGAGCTATGGATCTAGGGATTCTTCCCTTTAGATATTTTTTAAGGCCGAGTATCTCCTGTTAGATAAGATATACATGTCGTACACGTACGTTCTTTGTACTGTTTCTCTGTTGTTTCCGTGGCTTCTTGTGCATACTTGTGCATCTCAAACGTAGTAAGCTAGTGTGGGAGGCTTTTTCAGTCTACTGCTAAGAGGTCCTGCTGAGCAGTACGCACAAGCCATAACTTACTTATGGCATCGAGGACCTTTGGTTCTAATTTTTGATGACAGGGAAAGAGGGCTCAGCTGGCTCATAGAGTCTAGAGGGGAGGGTTGTGTGGACCCTAATGAGGACAACTCATCCTGAAGTTCAGGAACATTCCTGCTCCTGTGTGTTCATTGCCACACTCTTCTCTTCTCCAGAGGGGTCGAATTCATTTTCTATTGATGCTGAAATACATTGCATTGAACCTGGTGGCTTAAAACAATGTAGATTCGTTGTCTAACAGTTTTGGAGCCCAGCAGTTTGAAATCACGTTCACTAAGCTGAAGTTAAGGTGTTGCCAGGGCTCATTCCTTCTGGAAACTCTGAGGGGAGAATCTGTTTCCTTGCATTCTCTAGATTCTGGCACCCAACCATACTCCTTGGCTCACAATCACTTCCTCCGTTACACCACCTCTTGCTCCCATCATCATATCTATGTCTGTCTGACTGTTCTCTTGCATCCTTGTTATAGGGACCCTTGTAGTTACATCAGGCCCACCTGATAATTCTGTCTCAAGATCCTTTGCTTGATCCCATATGCAAAGTCTCATTTGCCAGTCTTACTGTGACACATTCACGAGTTCCGGACATTAGGACATGGACATCTTGGGTGGCTGTTGGGCAGCCCACCACAGGGGTCCTGTGGAGGAATTAGTGCAGTTGGCCTAAAAGGAAGGCCCCACGTGGGCCTGGAGTCAGATGGCTGGGGAAACTAATGCTAAAAGCTGAACGGAGCATTCTTCTGAAAGCTTGAAGCAGTGTACCTGTTCTGGCAAAGGATTTTTCCTTGGGAAGGAGGGGAAGACTTTGAGCAGAAATTTGGTAGCCTCTCTCCTCCCCAAACCGTGCAATACTGTTTTGTTAAATTGTAATGTGGTGCGGCACCAAGAGTTGTCCCTGAGAGAGTAAGAGAGTGTTTATAAAGGATTCCCGAGGAAGAATCCAGGCATTGTAAGACTAAGAGCAAAGTTTCAGGGAAGTCTGACAGCATTTGCGAGGTCAACCACAGGGTACAGATGGGCAGCCCATGATGGTAGGTGGGATGGCGGCCTCCTCAGTGTTCCTTATATAGTCTCAGGGACAGGCTCTTACCCCCAAGAGTGACAGGTCTGTGACATGTTGTCAGAAATGGTTCCTGTGTGGCCTGGTGGTGTGTCCAGTCACTGGGTAATTTTTGGCAGCCTCAGAGGAGACCCTGTTCATAGAATGGGGATATGTTTCTAGAACCATCATGGATGCATTTGCTACCAGAAGGGATATTGTGAATGATACTTCATTCCTTGGCCAGCCCCTGGTATTAGTCTGAACTCTGGAATTGCCCTTTTTTGGGATGACAATAATTAAATAACATTATGGAGGCATGTGTTAGGTTCAAGGTAAGGATCTTAAAGCCACAATTTTTGGAACAAGTGTAGGTAATTGGTTGCCCAGCTCATATCATACATGCCAGGATCTCAAAACTTGAGAGAGAAATGGTTTATGGCACATTCCTCTTTTTTTTTTTTTTTACATCCAGTTGCCAAGATTATGAAAAAAGAGGTTCCAAGGAGAACTTGTGGGATGGAGGTTAGTTGGTGCCCTAGGGCCTATGGCCCCTGTCGGCCACGGGCTTGCGACCCTGTCACAGTGCAGAGGGGGACTGAGATGCTAACGTGAATGCATTGTGGAATTGAACAGGGGTATGAGGCACTCTGCCTACTATTAGTGAGATGGGGTGCTGTTGGAGAACTGACACCAAGTTCTTGGTCAGCCCTGCCTGCAAAGCATGGTTCAGAAGTCTGCTTCTTCACGTGCAATGTTTGTAAGTGGCTTTGGCATTGGTTGTAGCTCGCATGTGCTTTGTGCTCAATGAGCTGATAGCACTTCCTTCCCTAAAGACAGTATTCAGTATTGGTGGAAGAGGCTTCCTCCTCCTTGGGCCTCCAAGGCAGCAATTGGCTTCTACTTGGTGATAGAAACCTACCCGGTGCCCCCAGGATTTATATGAATCACCCAGGGAACACACAAAAAAAGGGCATCCCAACAAATTGAGTTAAAAGCCACCTTAATTCCCCTTGTGTTATCCCACATTATCTTGGGAGGTTAGCTTCTGTCTTAAAAATCTGTTGGGGGGGACTTGTGATATTAACATGTTCTGTGTTAGCCACTTGATTTGAATGCTCCTTAATTTGAGTAGAGCCTGTGTGCCGGACAGTCTGGCCTTGGAGGGGGTGGTTTCCGAAGATGGACACGGAACACATCAGCCGACTGGAGACTTCTGTCTGCCAGCTCAGTCCTTTTATGAGGTGTCCAGAGTCAGCTCCCCTGAGAGGATGAGGCTGAGATGAGGTAACCTGGTTCCGCAGGTCAGCAGGGAAGGTTCTGCCTTGGGGCGATGGGCCGAGTGCTCTGATAATGCAGCATCTCCCCTTTAATGCATCTTCAGTGTGGATTATACTATTAATTACTGCTGGACAAAAAGGGATTAGTGCAGCTGGCCTGCTTTCCCCTCTGCACTTTTACACTTCCCCTTTGCTAGGGAATGGCCAAAGGGCAATAGGCTTTCCTGTCATCTGTCTTTTGTTTCAGCAGCAGTGGCTGCTGAACCTTCTGTGCTCACTAGGACAGGAATGAATGGGGCACCGTGCAGAGTCTTGAACTCCGTTTGGCACATGGGCAGTCTGTGGAAGTGGGGCTGTTTCCTTCCTCAGAGTTGGGCATTCTTCACCAGGCTGCGCGGTGTCTGAATGCCTCTTCCCAGCAGGGAGAGTAACCCTGCAGCCTTTCAGCTATCAGAATGCTTTGCAGAGTGCTCCCTTCCCAAGGGGCCGCTCCTCCATGGGTGCTTTCTGTGAACGTCCCAAGGTGCTTTGTCTCTTTAAGAGTTTCCTAAATGATCAGGTTAAGGGCAAAGGATGGTTCTGCCTTCTGCTGTGGGTCACCTCTAGCCCCAATGCCAGGGTGGGATTTTGGTAACTGGCACTGAACTCATACCTTGTAATTTGAGACCTTCTGAGTTCCTAAGCTTTACTACCCTTATCCTTGCATATAGTATGGCAAAGATCTTAAGCAGTTACATTTTCTATTATGTATTATGTATGTTTTATACATTATATTAGTGATTATTTTTTTATATCTTCCCCATATTTGGGCTAGTACACTAATTTTTCATCCATATGGAATAACATTTTTTTTTTAAACAGGTGAGGCCTTAAGTAACAACACCTCAGTAATAATCCTCCTAGGAGTCCATAACTTGGTAGCGTTTGCAGTTACATACGGTGTAATCTGTTGTGTGTGCAGGCTTGTGGCTGTTTATTGACATCCTTCATTATATGGTAACGTAATATACAGAATTTCCCAGCTGCAGAAATTAGAAAGCGGGAAACCGATTTCTTCAACATGAATTGGAAAACTGATTGAGTTTGTTTTTTCTTTTCTTTTTTAAAAAAAGTTGACATTGCATAATTGGTGGGAAGAACAGTGGCATAATGCTTATAATCACAAGTTAATTGAGTTAATTTGGGATTTATGTTCATTTTAAGTCATAATGGAGAAGTCTCTGACAGCGGAGATGCCTAATGTGGAACATTCCTGAAATGGGAGAGGCTAGTTGAGGGCGAACCTGGGAATTTCTCCTATCTTCTCAGCGGTACATTCATGAATTCAGGTTTTACCACGGTAGTCTGGTGGAAACCTGATGAAACTTCATTGTTTTGGATACTTCCTTTTCCTTGAAGCTCCTTAGTTCTCTTCTGAACTAGGACATTACAGAATTAGAAATTATTTTTCCCTCCTCCCTTCTCTAGCCACAGATGTTTATCATCTTGGAGCCAAGTCTTGCTCAATGAAACTAATCTCTAAATTTCATCAAAGAAAGTATGGAAATTTACTTGGTTATATACTTACACAGTCTATCTGGGATGGGTTTAATTCCATTTATTGAGAGATGGCTTTGCTTTTTAAATTAATTTTTAAAGAGGCAATACATGCCCATAATAAAATTTTCAGAAGGTACAGAAGAGACTTCCTTTCCCTCTTTCCTGTGCAGTGTGCCCCACAATCACTCAGTTCCCCAGAATCACCTGCTGTTACATCCCTTCTAGGAGGTATATATTTGGAATAGGGCTGTCACGGCATTATAAAATACTCTTTTCACTACTTAAGTAGTGTTTTCTGCCTAAAAGATTTTTCCCCTTTGTCAGAGTTTCTTCATCTTCTATCAGAGATGTTTTTATCCTCTTTAGAATACTTAATATTAAAAACATTAATGAAATCCAGCTACTTGGAAATTTAAAAATATTCTCCTGAATCACTTGGGGGGAAGAGGAGATGAAATTATTGTTACGGAATCACTGAGAAATACTAAGAATTCAGCATACTTAAATGTATGGGTTATTGCCAAAGTTATATTCCGGGGCACATCCATAGCTCTGAATCTTTTTGTTCTTATATAAGAAGAAATGAAAGTAATTGAATTAAGTCTTCAACTCAAAGTTGGAAAGAATAAAACAAGCCGAGTAAGATGTAGCTAATGCTAATGAATTAGAAAACAGGCAAAAATACTGAAGTGGTAAACCTAAGAGCTATGTATTTGGGGGGAAAAATCAAAGACATAGAGCAAAGCACCCTCATGCTTCATTAACCCAAATAAACCCACAAAACTAAAAATGAGTTGATGTGATGGAAAAAAAAGGAGTAACAAATTATAAATTCTATTTGAGGTAATTATTTTATAACATAAAAATAAAGTAATTTTGAAATACAGCAATTTTGAAAATCTCCCTTGACATGGCTGTTCTAGGGAGATGACTCAGAAGTCTGAATCTTGAAACAAGGAACTAGAGAAGCTGAACATTAGAAAAAAAATTTCCAAAAAGAACTCTGGATGCAAGTAGTTTCATGGAGGAGTTCTTTTAAACTTTGGGGGGCAAAATAATTACCTGCTGAATAAACTGCTTCAGAGCAGAGAAAAAGAGAGCGTTCCAGTTGGTTTTTACAAAGCTAACATAACTCTAGAAACCTAAAATCATTAGAAAGATGACACAAGAAGACTAAGGACTGAGCTCAGACAGGAATATACATGCAAAAACACATATAAAACAGTTGTAGATTGAATTCAGTGGCATTTTGAAAGAATTATGACCACATAGGATTTATCCCTGAATTGTAAGAAGGTCTGTTATTCGGTATATCACCTACTTAGAACAAAGAAGAAAAACACTGTATCTATACGTGTGTGTGTATACATACATACACACACACATACATACATACATGTAGACAGAGTAGGTCAGACAGACATAGAGACACTTGCTAAATTTCTACTCTTATTTCTAGTTTGCTTAGATTTAAAAAAATAAAAAACAAACCTGTGAAGAGATTGCATTAATTTGATGAAGAAACCAGCAGCCCTAACCCTTCCAGCTAGAAACTTACTGATGAACCAGAAGAGACAGCAGAATGAAATTGGGAACAAAACATGGATTGCCCAGTGTACTCATTTCTTTTTTCCTGCCTTATTGAATTGGCCAGAACTTAAAAACCAAAGTCAGATCATGGTTAAAAAGAAACAAAAATCATTTTCATATGTCGTTGTCTTCCTAGAATACCCATTACACACTTAAATGGAATTAAACATAGAGTTCAGTTACAAAATAAAATTTCAGAAATCACTAGCTTTCTCACATAGCAGGAAAACTCGGAAGATATTACAGAGCCCACTCAATGGAATGGAATCAAATAGAAACGTGTTCGGTAAAGGTAGCATTTCAAATCACAGGAATTAAAATAATAAAAATTCACTTTTTTCAGTATTTCTGAGTGATAAGCATTATGCTCAACACTTTCACATGAACTTAGGTCACTGGATGTGGTAGACACCACGAATGGTTCCATTCTCTCAGGTTCAGAAAGTTGAAGTAAGTTGCCCACAGTCCCTCAGACTTGGACACTGGTCTGACTGACAGCAAAACCAGTGGTCTCTGACATTATGCTTTACCACCTGTAGTACTATGCAGTATTGTACATGATGCAACAAACTGTTGGAGCATAGTTAGCTAACCAAGTAGGGGGAAAAGTTAAGTTCAAGCCATTCCCCACAGCATACATTACCATAAATCCCAGAGAAATTAGGTAAAATGAAAACTGAAATCAAGAAAGGGCTACCAGAAAGTATAGGTTAATATTACTCTTAATATGGGACAGGGAGGGATATTAGGCCTAATTCTTCTAGTGAAAAAATTGTAAAACAGAAAAGATTGATTTACTACATTGAAAAAATTCTGTATACTGGGCACTAAATACAAAATTTTAAAGGCATTTGACACATTGGGAAAAGATGTTGAAAGCACATATATTTGACAGAGTGTGTCCTAAAAACTTCAATATAGAAAGAGTCTTAGAATCAATGATAGACAAAGCAGAAAAACGAGCAAAGAATATTAATGGGTAACTCCTAGGAAGGATAAATTCAGATTGCCCATTCCATTCGAAGTGTCCACTGGAGAGCTCCTTGTTTTAACTTGTTTGATTGCTAGAGAGGTCAAGCTTTTTGTGTGTTTTTCAATGAAGAATTCGTTACAAAGCAAATACCCTGTTATGGCAAAGGGGTGCACACTTTCTGCAGAGTAGTTTGGTAGTATGTGTTAAGAAGCTTTAAAATAAAGTGTGTTTAAATTTGTAGGTTTTCTCACCATAAACTGCTGATTCTCCTTACTCTGTCCTGCCTTTCCTTTTTTACCTTAGCCTATGTTACCTAATAAAATACTACGTAATTTAACCTCTAATATCTTGATTGTCTCCCCTGCTAGAATAAGTTTCACAAGGGCAGGGGTTTTTGTGTTTTCGCTAATTGTTCACTAATCTCTAGAGTAGGGCTGGTAACACAGCACCTTCATTTATAGTAAAGAAATCATCTTTTGTGCAAAAGAAATTTATAAATAAAGGCTTTATTACAGGCATTTATAATAGTGAAAATTGGAAACCATCTAAACCTCTCACAGGGGATTGATTTAAGCTGTGGTGCATCCATATGGCAGATTCTTATGTGGCTATTTAAAACTCCTGTCTCCTGGTTATGATGTGGGAAAACAGTGATGTTACATTAAATTAAAGGAGGCTGTGTGCACCATAGAACTTCAGTTTAATTTTTAAAATACGGGGTGGCTAAAGAATTCATATAACCAGGATTAACCTGGTTATTTCCAGGTGACAGAAGTCAGGCCACTGTTAATATTGTGTTTTCTGAACTCTGAATAGTGAATGTCTGTTACATCCATAATAAAAGTTGGTGAGACTGTAGCATCACTTGAATAGCTCTGGTCTGTGGCCATGTCTGGAAGACTTTTGGAGATTATTCAATCTCAAGGATTAGCAAGAGCTGAATTAAAAAAAAATCAGCAAGAATGCTTCAGAAAATGTCCTTAGGTTACGTCGTCTTAAATATTTATGATCTTTACTGTAAGTGTCCAGAGTCTATGTGTGTGTGTACACATAATGGAAGTGTTGGTCAGTGATGTGCAAGCTTGTGGAATCCTGGAGATGTGAGAACACCTCTTCCCAGTGTAGATTTCTTGATGGAAACGCTGAGTGCTCTTCCTGGTAGGTCATAGAATTTGAGAATACACTGAGGTTTTGCCTCAGCAAAAGCTGGGAACCAGGATTTTCCATTCTCAGATTAACCAAGAGTCACACTCTACTGCGTGTGACCCATCCTTGTGTGGAAGGACTTAGGCGGACAGGTGTAGGATAAGGTGCCAAGTTAGAGGGTGAAATGCAAGGGGATGACAACCCGCTGCAGGACGTTAATCAGCAGCATTGTGCCAAAAAGAAGGTCGGACTTACTGAGGGGATTTTCTTGGCCAGCAAATCAGAAGTAAGTTCAGCATGCTTGGGCTGAAATTTCCCAGATCCCTAGAGTCATGTGGCATCTTGGCCAGCATTTAAATTCTGTCTCTGCTGCTTTCAGACTACGGCCCTCAGTTTCTTTTTCCGTAAAAGGGGGAAGTTAGACTAGGTTAGAAAGCTCTCCTTTCAGGTTTGACTTTTTTTCTAAAGGAATCTAATGTCTTTTTATTTTAAGGGATGCATTTTATTTTATTTTCAAAGTTTACTTATTTATTAAGTAATCTCTACACCCACCATGGGCTCGAACTACGACTCCGAGATGAAGAGTCACATGCTCTTCTGACTGAGCCAGGTAGGCGCCCCATTAGGGCATGCATTTCACATGTCTCTGTGTTATCTGTGGTGATGCAGAAGCCCAGGGAGTAGGGTCACTTCATAGCTCTGTGAACCAAAACCTAAGCTGGATAGCTGAAGTCACATGGTGGGGGAAAAGCAGCTGTGATGGGTGTGTCTGGACTCAGCCTCAGCAAGAATCCCAGCCCTGCCTCTGACTGGCCCAAACCTTCTCCTTTTCATTTGTGAGGGGGAAGTGTTAGTTTTCCCTTGCTGCATGACACATTATCCCTAAATGTAGTGGCTTAGTACGGCAGACGTTTATTATCCCACAGTTTCTGTGGGTCAGGAATCTGGATGTGACTTCGCTGGGCCCTTTGTCTCAGGATCTGTCATGAGGGCCTTGGCCAGGGCTGCACTCTGACCCGAGGGCTCGGCTGGGGAAGGACCTGATCTGAACTCATTCACATGGTCACGGTTGGCAGGGTTCAGTCCCTCCGGGACTGCGGGATTGAGGGCCTCTGCACCTTGTTGGCAGGACGCTGCCTTTAGTTTCTTGCCACGAGGGCTTCTCCTTAGAGCAAGCAGCACACAATATGGCATGTAGCCTCTGTGAGGCAGAGGGGGACAGGGTGCAGAAAACAGAGACTTAGTGTCTTTGTAACCTCCTCTCAGAAGTGACCTGTTCTATTCGTAGCCTCTGAGTTAGAAGTGAGTCACTGTGCAGAGCTCACGCTGAAGGGGAGGGGTTATTACACCCCCCTGTGAACACCAGGAGGTGGAGTCAGAGGGGCCTGCCCATCAGGGTTGGTAAGGAGCGAGAGAGGAGGTGGTTTGTTAGTGTTGGGAACCTTCTAGATGCTCCGTGTTAGCTCCTACCCCCCTGCCTTCCCCTGGTTACAACTGCTTTGCTTAAGGATGGTCTGTGGGGTGAAGATTCCAGGAGTGGGTGGAGGTGTGTGTGTGGGGGGTGGGTCTCACTGCCTGATCTGATTGTCCATTCACTGTCTTACACACTTAAGCCTGGAAGTGCGTGTTGGCTGGCCCGTTAGACTCCAGCTCCTCGCCCCGTGTCTGCTGGGTGTGGTGTGTCTAGCGTAACTTGAGAGGGAAATGGGCGTTTGGCTGATGACAACGTCCAGTGAGTGTTTCCGTGGGTCGGACCGCTATTTAGGGAGACGCCCGGGAGCTCTTTGGGAGCCGGCGGGTTGAAACCGCACAGCCTCCTGAAGTTGCCCCCTTTTGGTTTCTGAACACCACCACCTGTACCTGGAGGTGTGCCTGGTGCAGCCTCTGGTTGAGGACACTCCGGTGGATAGAGCTGGGTGCCAGACATTGCCACAACCCTCGGAAATGAGTAAGAAAAAAACTGAAAGCAGCGACCTCCCCGTAGAACAAGCCGAGCTTTGTGCAGAACAGGCTCCAAATATGAAAAGACCATTGTTCCCGGATGGCTTTTTAATTAATGCTCACCACTCACACCCATCAGCCCGCCAAGAAGAGCCGCCTCCTTCCTTCCTCTCTCTGCTTGCTCTCTTCACCTCCTGCTCCTCTCCCTCTTGACTTGGGGACAGGTCGAGGGACCCTCGGGGATGGGAGGGTGCCAGGAAACAGTGTTGACTGGCCAGCCGTCTCTGTGTGGGGAGCCCTTCACCTGCTGGGGAGCGGGCTTCTGCATTTGCAGGCTCAAGAGCCAGGTCTCTGCCCTGGGTGGGCAGGGGCGGCTCTTGGAGCAAATCCTGTCCTCAGCCCGTCATTCTTCCTCACGGGCGATGTGTGCACTTTGTCTTGCCTATGCCAGAATTATGAACTGCTTTCTGTGCCTTTTAGTTTCCTCTTGGATGTACTCCTCTTCGAGCTCAAACCGGATGGATGAGCTTACAAGCGGTACCTGGTATTCTAGTGTCCTCTAGACCAAATCTTGTGCTCCTCTGGATGGGGCTGATGTAACCACAGGGAGAGGGGCTGACGTGAGAGCTGCCGCCTGGGTGATGTGTCTGGTGGGTTCAGTGGGACCCTGTCCTGGCACGGGAGGTGTGCTGCCCCACACCTGACTCATATCACGTGTGCTGTTCTTGCACAATGGGGGTCTTGGGAGGGCCCAGTGCTCAGGACAGACGCACCCTCCCTGAGCTGTGGTACATCAAGTGCCCCTCCTGCCAGATCGAGGCTGAGAGTTTTCTGGTTAACTGCTGCTGAGAACATGGCCTCAACATTTTTTCCTCCATGGAAAAATTTTTCTTCCGTTTATAGCAACTCCCAGACTGGTGGATTTGTCCCGAGTCTGTTTGTGTCTCAGGATCCCGTAGGCACAGCCTCAGTGGATTATTCTGTGTAACTTTGTGTGTATAGTGCATGACATCTTGTGTGGCCAGGGCAGGAATAATTCAACATGACCTTGAGTTTGAAATGGGGTCTGTTGTAGCTGAGAACATACCAGCATGGAGGACGTTTATATGGCCCGCCACCGAGTGAACAATGTATTGTCCTGAAGATGTTGAGTTTTCAAGTTAGAAGGTTGTGAGGATTTTAAATTCAGAAACCCCCAGGGATCGAGTTGACTGGTGGACAAGTCCCGGAGAGAAGATCTGATTGAGCAGATAAGTTGTCCAGGATTCCTTGAAAATCTATTCATTCCAAGCCCAGCCAGCTTAACTTCTTGACACATCACCCAAATAGAATCGTAAATGCCGTGGGAAAGAATCTGGAAGTAGGGGTGGGTTCTGTGAAGTCTGTGAGTGGGAAAAACAAGCATGAATTATTACATTGAGGCCAGATTAGAGTTACATTTTAGGTTCTCATGAGCAGAGGAGGCCACTGCTTTAGATCGCCGTGATCTGGTGGCCACCAGCCCCCTGTGGCTGCGGAGCACCTGAAATGTGGCTGGTCCGCGTAGAACCACGCTGTCAGTACAACACACAACAGGCATCTGGGGCTTAGTAGGAAAACAAGGGGGAAATATCCTAAGAAAATTTAGATGGGTTACATTGTAAAGAAGACTTTAGCCATATTGGATTAAGTAAAATATTTTATAATTTCACCTGTTTCCCCCTCTACCTTTTTTTTTAAAATGTGGCTACTGAGAAAATTTAAGATTATATACGTGACTCCCACTTGAAAGATTCTATTTTTATTTATTTTTTTTATTAGCGCATGAGTGGGGTCGAGTAGAGGGAGAGAGAATCTCAAGCAGGCCCCACGCCCAGCATGGGGCCTGACGTGGGGCCTGACATGGGGCTTGATTCCACGACCCTGGGGTCATGATCTGAGCCGAAATCGAGAGTCGGACACTGAACTGACTGAGCCACCTGGGTGACCCTAGTTAGTTAGTATTCAATAATCTCTGTGCCCAACGCGGGGCTCAAACTCAACAGCCCCGACATCAAGAGTCACACACTCCATCGACTGTGTGGCTCCAATTTTAGATGAAGGATGGCTAAACACCCCAAGATGTGTTCATTGTTGCTCTGGGTCAGTGAACTTTCTGGAAAGTCTAGCTAGGCTCCAGTTGAGAGTCCTGTAATGAATGCTGCAGGAGACAATCTGTGTTTGCTTTTCAGATTCACCCACCCTGGACAGAAATGGGTCAGACAGTGTCCCTCCAGCCATGGTCTGACTGTAAAGTGATGGGACAGTTGCCATGGCTGGGAGAACGAGTCGCCCCACATTCTTGGGAGGCACGAGTGCCATTAGATGCGCAGGGCTGTGGGCCTCGCCATGGCAAGCCTGGGGGGCGGGCGGTAAGCGCTATTGCTCAAGTTCTGGCATAGTCCTCCCGGGTAAAGGACTCTTACCCAATGGAAGGACCTTCAGGGAAGATTTCTGTTGCTTAAATGGGCCTCTGGACCCGCTCAGTCCAATCATTCCAGGCACACAGGCCCACGGGCAAGAGAGCACCCTTGAATTCTTCAGTGGGATTGAGACTTTGCCCTACAGTCATCGATGGGAGCTACAGAGCAGTTTCACACGAACCTGTTTGTGAAGAAGGTGTGCCTTTATATAAAGTAAAGTTAGATTTATGTTGGTGATTTCCTTTCCCAGATTGGTGTGGGAGGATCCCTTTTTGAGCAGGGCCCAATTGTTTCCCTTGCAAGAGCGCTGGATCTTGCCCTTGTGTGCCGAGAGAGGTGGGGAGGCTTTCTTGGCAACACAGAACATCCACCCTCACTCTTGGCTTTTTCACTAGTCAAAGGGTCAAGGGGTCACCATACCAGTTGTGAGTAATACTATCTAGAGGGCTAGCAAAATGAGGCTGACCCCAAGTGGCTTTTCAGGGTGTCTTTCTTGCGATCCTGCATCCAGAGTACTGGTTAAACCAGTCCGTATCTGGCTGATTATTATCAATAAAGTAAACTTAACTCTCTGGCCAGAAACAGTCTCTGGCAGCCAGTAGCTTCGGTTTATCAGGTGAAACTGCCTTAGTGACTACGGTTTGCTTTTCAAAGAGGGCAGTGGCTCTTAATGTGAGAAGTTGGGGCTGATTCTGCACTGGGGATGGGGGGACCCGAGCGCCCACTCCTTTTGCATACTCACAGCCAGTAATGAGTAGTGTTATGAGGCTGGTCTCTTTCCACAGAGAGCTGGTGGGTGGTTAGCAGCACATTCGTGCTTAAGAATCAATGGGTAGCTGCATGGGTTGTAGACTCTGACCCTTTGTTGAGAACCTGCTGGGTGGTGGCCAGTGGTCTGCACATACTGGTTGACCAGAGATATAAAGCCACAGCCCCTCCCCTGCATGGAAGGAAGCCATGGCTAGTTGGACTAGTAATTACCCACACCAATAACTACCTACATTTAGGGGCTTAGGAAAAGCAGGAGAACCTATGAATAAATATTCACAGTTAAGTGGAAGGCAGGGATAGCGCTGTGCCTCTTGAACAGAAAATTGAAAAATTCTGGAGCTTAAGGGCTTCGGTGGCCGGAATAATACAAACGTTTATTTGCATTTTCGGTTTGCACTGTTCTCATTTGTGCTTCTCTGACCCTCTTGACAATCTCAGAGGTAGTTTTCCCAGACCAAGACCTTTCCTGGGCTCATGGTGAGATGCCAAGGTCCTGTGAATGTATGCGATTCGCCCAAGGTCCTGCAGCAAGGGAGTGGCTGGACTCAACATGGGGTTCTTCCTGCACACCGTGCCACATCCCACGGCTACAGTTTCTGCAGTAGCTTGGAGAGTTCTGAAGACTGACGTAGCCTTTGTAGGTTTCATCCTAGAGGAGTTTGGGGGCTGGCTTTGGGGAGAAGAATATGACAGCTGTAGTTGTGGTTGTGATTGGAGGGACAAAAAAGGTGTCCATCCAAGAGGTTTGTGCCAGAGGCTTAATTTCCTTTATTTCAGGACTGGAAGTTATTTAAATTACTTTATAGACTTCCTGTTTCCTTGCAAGAGCTCATTAAGTCTACGCTGAACGGCAGCATTTGCCATAACGGAGCCACTAGACCTGCACTTCCCATTTTATCCGCTAGGACCCCCAGATTAGAGAGGTATGTGCTGAGAATAGAGAAGTGTTTGGTAAGCTGATTTATGGTGACCCTTTTCATAGACTTCCAGTTAGGATTGGACATCGATGGTCTTCCTCAAGGGTGAGGAATTACCCAATGCTCTGGACTCTGGAGACTGTTTTCTAGGCTCGTGAGTTTCACCAATATGTAATGGGGATGAGGCAGGCTCGTCTCATTCGGCCATAGGACCAGGAACCCTGCCTATGTTTTTGGCGATTGGAGCACAGCCTTGTGCCTCTATATGTGGCAGTAGAAGCTGATGTGTAGGCTCTGAGGGCCGAGGATTTCCCCAGTGGTTAGGAATGTGTGTTGGTATAAGTGTGGATTACCTTAACCCTGTCTTTTACTCGCTGGGAAGGCTTTTAGACAGTGATTCCAGAATTGCATTACAGCTTTTTCAACTGTGCCCAAAGGCAGCTCTTGAAGCGATAAGTGTTTGGACGGTTTACCTTTAAACTTGCCCAGAAAATAATTTTAGGTGACCAGGAAACACCCAGCCCCATGCGCATCTATAATTGTTCCATCGGGGGAAGCCTGTCCCTGCGCTCAGACCCGAATTTGTTGCAGAGTGCTAATTAGGAACGATAGCAACAACAAACAGGTGTTATGAGGGAACATGAATGATGTCGCATCAGGAAGCTGTCGCTGGCCCTGTGTGGATGTGTGGGCCAGCTTTGATGCAGGGAAGCCATGCTGTTTACCTGCTACTCACCTGGGGAAAGGTAGAAATCGGATGGGCTACCACCTCCAGGCTTTCCTTGACTCAGTGGCTTTTATTCCTTGGTTTGAAGTTCTGTGACACACCATGTATCCCTTGGGTACTCGGTACATACTCCATTTCAGCTGGTCTAGTAGGTCTTGGGGGACTCCCAATACCTAGGAGTTGGGGGGCAGGGCATCATTCCTTACTAATGGGCAGACAAGAATCTTTCTGAAGATGGAGGTAATACGGCGACTTAAATGTAACCTGAGTCAGACCTGCCTGTCCAAGTGAATGCTGAGTCTTACATACTCATTTACAACGTTAAAGTCTGTAATTTCTTCGTAAAGAATTCTAAAATAATAAAGATGACCTGGTAGGCATCAATTCACTTGTATTTTCTAAAAGCTTTTGAGAAGGTCCCTCATAAAAGATTAAGAGAGAACAGAACCCCAGCATGGTGTAAAGTCCCTGTTGTGGATTAAAAAGTGATGAAGTGATAGGGAACGGAAGAATCCTGGGGGAGACCCCCTGTTTGTGGTGGGCACCAGTTAATAGAGGGGTGTCTGAAGAGTCTGTAGTTGGGGCTGCAGTTATTAAGTGTATTAATTGTTGGGAGAAGGAAATGGAGGGTCAGAGGGTGCAGTCGGCAGCTGTTACCCTGGTTTTTGTCCCTGGATTCGGCCCAGAGTGTCTGTACTGCCTTAAAATACACTGGGGATTGGGCGGTGCAGGGGCAGAGGAAATGAAGTTTGAGAAAGTCTGGAGTGTAATTCAGGTTGGTAGAAAATCTAGTCCACGCAGGAAAGCTACAGTGACCGCTGAACTTGCTGCCTCTCTTGAGGAAAGAGGTTCAGCACTTATCATGGGCATCAGCCGTTCAGTGAAACGCTTTTGTAGGACCAAGCAGATAGAGGAAATTGGGATGGGGTGGGGTCGAAAAACGAAGGGTTTCCTTAGGAAGGAGGGGACGTGCCGTTATGCTGTTGGGTTCTTACTGTCCTGCTGTATAGGAAGGAGGGACAGTTCCCTGAGTCTTTCTGTCCATGTTCTCTTTCGTGAAGCTGTATTTATTTTTAGAGTCCTGATGAGGGCAGCCTGTTGTACCTGGAAACGCCTGCCTCTTTCTCTGTGGGGACTCAAAACACGTTACATATGTGTTCCCAGAAGATAAGCATGCAGACCCCTTAGGGTAGACCACACTTGAATTTTCTAAGTACATGGTGGGGCAGCCAAGCTGTTTGGGGAGGCAGATGATCTTGAGTTGCGCGGGCGAGGGCCGTGTATGTACTGGGGGGTGGGCGCAGGCCAAGCCGCAGTCCAGCAGCCTTCCTGCCTGTTGGTGTTTCTTTTTGCTGCCTCCTCCGTGGCTGACATGAGAGTTCCTTGGGCACAACCGTCTGCCTCAAGAGTGTGTACTTTCCTGAATGGGCTCTTCCAGGCAAGCCATGGATTTCTTTCTTAGTTATCCTCCTTTGTTTACTAATTTCCTTTTGTAGCTGTCTCCTTACCCGGGTCCCACTTTAATTAAAACCTGGAAAGTGCTGGCCTCCCACAGAAATGTTGCTGAGTCCCTCCTTTTGGCTGTGAGCAGATGCCTCCATGTGGGTTGGGGTCCCCAGAAGGCCCCCCACCCCCAGGGAATTTTTGCAATCTTGGTCCCCCGTAGTTAGAAGCTGCAATTACTACTTGGTCGCTAATTACCCTGCCTAACATTAGATCAGTTTACAGAGGGAGCTTGGAGCCTGTCAGCAAAGGTCAGCCTGAGGTCCTCTCACTAAACAGCCCTCTTGTGATAGCTGCTCAAGGAAGAAGGCATTAGCAGGGAAGGCTGGGGAGCCGGCTGCAGGCCGCAGGGTCCTTGCAGGGGGGATGGGAGGAAGAGAAGGGCCACTGATGACCCAAAGGGTCAGGGAGGCTGATAACCCTTCTCACGAGCTTTCTCAGAAAGCCTGGAGGGAGGTGAAGCCCTTTCTTTCAACGAGAGGGAAGAGGCGTTGCTTGAGAGAGGGCGCGATAGATACGAAGAGGAAACCACGATGTGCCGGTTGGTGACTTTTATTGGTCGACTCTATTAGAAGGGACAGTTCAGCCGGCGGCCCCTCAGAGGGGCAGCAGGGCCTATGAGAGAGCTCCTCAGACCTGTTATATCTTCTTACCAGCTGGACTGTGTTGTTGGCTCTTTTTTCTTCTTTTCACGGGCTCTCCTAGTAAAGCCATGAATACCTGCGCTGGCATCGTCCCAGGCAGCCATCCCGGACGAATCACAGTCTGGGCCTAGTTGTGTTGGTTCACATATTAAACAGGTAATGATTCCAATTTAAAATGTTCATCCACATATTGTCCGCCATCACCAGCCTAGGCTACTGGTGCTGGTAGTCCATGCTGGAAAATAACAATGGAAGAAGGGAGACTGGCAGCCTGGGTGTTTGCTCGCAAGCCTGGCATTGCCGTCTTGTGGCCTGTGGGACTGTGTGGGTGAGTCTCCCTGCTTCTCTGAGTTTTAAGGCTTATGAGGATCCCATGTGCTAAATGCTTCACTGCCTTGTTAACCCTTATAGCCATATGGGGCACATGGGCTCTTAAACCCATTATATGTCTCACGAACCCAACGTAGGTTAAGAACTTGCAGAAATGGTCTCTGTGCTGGGATGCCAGCTGAAGGCACACGGCTCGTGGCCTGTATTATGTCTTTTTTTTTTTTTTTAAATCGTTATTGACCCACCTCAGAGTGCCTCTCCTGTGTCTGCCTGTTGGGCACAGTGTTAGAAAACAGTCAATTGAAGTGGGAAGGACTGGAAAGGAAAGAACACGCGGTTTCTCTCGGGTGGATCTCTGATCTCTGGAAGCGGCCGCATGGCACCGTCCTAAGCGCTCAGTTCCAGTTGTCTGTCTGGCCCGTCACTGGTTGGGACAGGCCTGGAATTCACCGGGGTGCTCCCCCTTCCCATCAGGGCGAGATCAGTATGCGGTCAATGGGGCTCCAGGGGCAGGGTTACAACGTGTAAAGTTCTCGCAGCTTCAGAGCAATTTGGGGATTCCTTATCTGATCTTGTCACAGGTACAGCGTGTCTCCCCCGCATCAGAGGCTCTGGCACCGCCACGACCCAGGAGGACACTGTGCCGTCCTGCCTGTCCGAAGTGGCTGAGGGACAGCACAGAGTGGTTTAGCATTTGTCCCTCCATCACCTTATGTGGGAGTGCTGTTCCCCACACTGCCGTTATTGGGGGCGTGTGCCCCTCTTTGGACTGAGTCCGAAATGGTTGGCCCAGACCTAACACCTTGATTAGTGTGACAAATGCATAGAAAGGAAAAGGACCCTGTGGTACTCGACAAGTTAGGAGGGTTTGGCCAGAGGGGTCTAGTGAATGGGCTACGGGAGGTTGTCAGGGAAAGGTTTGCAGCTAGAACCTGGGCCTCTGTGTCATCCTGGGTTCCTGGCCCAGAGGAGCCCCAGGCCCGTGTATCAAAGATGCGTTCCCAAATTATTTTACTGAACTTCCCACCGTCTGGGTGCCGACAAACCCCACTCCCCCCATATAGCTTCACGTTCTTGTAATTGACATATCATCTGATACCTAGAAATTCATGCTGGGCGGAGCTGGAAAGGATTACTCAGCTTTGAGCCATTTAGACTCTTGGGTTATAGAACTCTATGTGCTATGTCCTGCCTCTCCTATTACCGCTAACTTGTTTTGCCAGTATCCTTGCTACTTGTTTCTTCCTTCTGTCCCGTGCAGATGAGTGACATGGTGATAGGGTGTGTTTTCGCGTTTAAAACAACTGAAGGGTTGTTGACTTTTTACACGTGGACTGCCTGCTTCTCCACCGTGCATGCTCTCAGCGCTCCGCTCTCACTGGCTGGTGGACTTCTGTTGGCGCCATAGTTTATTTCCCTTGCTGCTTCTTCGTCGAGGCAGTGCCATCAGTATTAAAAAATGCAGGAAGTAATTATCAGGGGAGAATCAAGATGAAAAATTAGGATGATTTTGCAATTTAAATTTATTTAGAGTCAACGCTGATGGTTATAAGTTTTGTGGGAGAGATTATTTATTGTGTTGACACATGTATTAATGTAGGGGGTAGGAATCCTGGTTCTTAATATACATGATACCTGCCCATTTAAAGATAGACTAGGCGAACTCTGACCCGGAGCTGAGAATCAGCATAGTTGAAATCCCATCAGCATATCATGAAAATAAATCTGAAGGTCCCCATGCTTTGGAAGAAGACAATTTGGGCATTGCAGATGGGAAGTTGCATATCATGTAAACTCAGAGGAAAGGAAAAGAATGAATGCCTTACACCACGATGGTCAGTGGCGTCTGACCTGCAGGTCGTCTCTCCAGTCTTGATGGTCACAGCTTCCTGATCCAGTGGGTTGAGGAGGATCCTGAGTCCTCGTCCCAGCTGAGCATGCTCTCGTTATTCAGCTGTAGGGAAGGTACGGGTCTGGAGTGTAGGTCAGAGGCTGGGCATTTGTTTCCTGCGAGGGACTGTGCTTTGTGAATCTTCAGGGTTTGAGAACTTGACTTTGGAAAGCTTCTAAATTTGTTCTTAGTGGGTTGATTTATTTTGTTGAGGTCAAATTAGAGCTAATGGCCCTAATGGTTTACAGTGCTCCTAAATGGTTCTTAGCACTTAGGCAGGCTTGGCTGGCCATTTTGGGCGGGTTTCCAAGTGTGGACCATATCATTCAGAGGGTATATTTTTTATTGAAGTTATTATTGAGAGTACAACTTATATGTGTAAAGGAGGTTCAGGGTAACAGCAGAATTAGTTGCACTCGATATTCAACTTTCTCTTGGTATCAAATGCAGGGATGTGTCTGTTCACATGGGCAGCATGGGCATATGGTGAGTGAGCATGACGTCCAGCTGAGAGCTCAGTAGTTGGTGATTGTTCTCTGCCACTTTGCCTAGGAGTATATTGTTCATGAAATGTAGTAATAGAAAGGCTTGGATTTTCTCTGACTGTTCCTGGTTGCCAAGTAGTTCTTGTAAGAGCAGGTAACCAGGTTGAACTACTCTTGGTGCATCCCTTCCAGCCATGGTGTGATATCTGTGAGTTCATGGCAAGGTCTTTGGCAAGAGGATTTTACTTTGCATAAAACTGGCTCCTGTCTCCTGATTTCTGTGTGATTGAGAGTAGGCAGGGCAGACAGGTGTCTGCAAAGGAGCTGCGAGTCTCTACTGGTCCACAGAATTAAACCATGCATATGTATGCATTGTCAGGTTCTGTGGGCAATGATCTCCCAGGGCTGTGGGGTACTGCTGAAAGGGAAGAGAATCAGGAGGTTAGGGGCTTTGCCTCCTAAGCTGACGTGGTAGATCTTTCTTTGGCCTGTGAACTTAGAGTAGTGCCCCCTAAGTGGCTTTGAAGGCCAGGTCCAGTTAGATTGTAGGGTAGGTAAAATCTTATTGGTCACTATGGAATGAGCCACAGCTGTTATCAAAGGTTGAGTGAAGGATGGGGGGTTTTGCCTTCTGATTGCTAACGGAATGGCTACTGGGTTTTTCTCAGAACTTGGGTTCCATTTTTCCCCTCTTGCATGCTCTGGAAACACACTTTCCGTGTATTTGCAAGCTTTGAGGTCCTGAAGCTACCTCACTTATTCTCAAGACGGAATAGGTTTTCCCTTGAGCACTTTGAAGAACGTAACACTGTGAGATGCCTCCTTCTGCTGAGAAAAATCTCCACATTCATCTTGTTCATCTTGAAAATCTCATAATCCTCAACAGTGCTGTTCATCTACAAGCACTGGGTCCCAAGGCAGATGGCTGTGTTGGTGAGCAAGAACGAGTTAATTTCCCCTATTATTAGTAAAACTAAGCCATTGCATTGGGCATGATAGAACTTGAGCCCAGGGTAGCAGCCAAAGTCACCACTGGGTTGCGTCTGTGGAATTGCGTTCTCAAATCGGCATTTGACTGTGTTCAGTGAGTTCCATGGCCACCAAGTTCTCCAGAGAAGTTTTAATTACAAACCAAGGTGATGTGGTTTCTTAAATGTGTTGTAACAAATGGATGTTAGTCCAAGTAGCCCTGAACAGCCCCCTCCATCAATAAAACCCCGTAATTATCACATGGCGGGCTCTAAGGAGGAAATCTCAATGCCCTGAGTGTCTAGTCGGCTGTGTTTCCGGCCTCCCTTTCCTGAAGTTGGGGGCAGGGCGAGGAGGGTGTTGAAGGAGAGCCCTCTCCTCGGAGGCCCCAAGAGGGATGACAAAACCCAGGACAGCCAGGGATGCTGTCCCAGAGAGGAACATGTTAATAGCCTGGGGGTAAGGGTGGCTTTTTTTTGGTGGTGGGCCAGGGGTAGATGTTTGGGGGAGGGAGGGTGGTGAAAATGGAAGACCTTGAAATGGCAAATCTTTATTAGTTTTGTAAACAGCTTTAGGAAGCGCTGGGAGCATCTTGCAGGGACCCTGCAATTATCATAATAAACAGTTTTATCATCTGCTTGGCAATCAATATTGTGGCTTATGCTGCTTTAGTATCTCAGTGGTATTGATTACCTTAACAACTGTGCTGCGGTCAGCTTCCATTAACCCTTGCTCTGCCGGCTGGACCTGGGCCTTCCATGGTTGGAAGGAAAACTGCTCTGGTCCCAGCCCAGGCGAGTGCTGGAATTTTGACAGCTGACCAGAGAGACAAACAAAGCTTTTATCTCGAGGTGTGCAACAGAAGGAAGGGTTTTAAACCGAATCCTGAGGCTAATGCAACTTTTCAAAGGCATCTTTCTTTCTTTTTTTAGTTTTTGGAGACAGTGGATGAAACAGTTACAGTAGTGGGTTTCAGCTGTGACTCAGGAATTTGAATGCTAAGAGTAAGGATTGTGGTCCTGCCCTGCCTCAGCTCTGTCCCGTGTTCCTCTCCACTCCACCTGCACGCTCCTCAGGGGAAGACGGACAAGTGTGGAGGTGAATTGAGAACTGTAGCATTGATGCCCTTATGCAACAGGCATTCTGGGACTCTGAGCATTTGTTTTATGAGCCATATTTTAGAGAGAAACCACTTTTTTCAGGACATCTAGTTCTAGGATTCAGGTTCCACTGGTCCAGTGAGTGTCTGAAGTGCAGTGCTCAATCATAAAATGACAGAATGCCAGAGATAGAGTTTGGTGCCACTTGAGATTGTATCACTGTCACTGCCTGTGCCCCGTCTCTGGTCTGATTAATGTTTATGTTCCCCCTTTCTTCTGATGGAACAAAGGCAACAAGGACACTTGGCTCTAGGAAGCACCTGGGATGGAGTCCCCAGACCAAGCCAGTGCTTAGGGACTAGGAAATAGTAAGTGACAGTCGTCCAGAAACTTTTGGGATAGGATCTTACCAGCAGTAGGGGTGGTGGTGTGTGTGTTTGTGTTGACTTCCTGTGTTGTTGTTTTCTTTTAACTTCTCTGTTGTGTTTTAAATATGTATTTGTATGTGTGTACATGTGTATCTGTAAGTATGTATGAAGCTGGGTGTGAGCTGGTACACCATTTCCAGTGGCTCAACCCCTTTGGCCTAACGTTAGTGAAGTCTGTCCTAGGGATCTTCAGCATTGCATACCCACCAACACAGATGCTGTTGAACCTGAGCGACACTGACCTCTAATGAGAAGCCAGCTACCACATCTAGGAGTCTGTTTGTAAAGCTGTTGAGTTTCACAGTGTTGCTGGGAAGTGGAGAAGGGGGAAACAGCGGCAGGACTTGGAGGAGAGCGAATTGTGTTAGTTGCTGCCACCTTCCTGCCTTTCTAGCCAGGCTTCTGCCTGTGGCTTCCTTATCCTTCGTGGCTGCCCAAGAAAACTGGGAGTGGAAATTGGGCAGATGGGGAGAAAGCCAGTGGGTATGTGATGAAGGTGAGGGTTGTGAGCTAGGCTTGGGAAGTACAGGTAGGCACAGGCAAGGGGGTCTCAGGTGTATGGAATTCCCGGCCATGGGATAAGAGTCCATAAGGGTAAGGGAGCCAGGCCACAGAGCCTGGGCAGCAAAAAAGTAAGGCTGTAGGCTTTATCTGGTAAGGTCCAGGGTAGTAATAGCAAGACTTGACCTTCGTACCAAGCCATAGGCTTGATGAGCTGGGCTGAGCTCACAGACGGTGTGAGTGGATAGACCTACACAGGGGAGGAAGGGGTCCCAGGAGTAACAGTGAGTCTTTTGTGTCCAGGGGGGAAGCTGGTGGGATTGTTTCTCCATTTGTGGTTGGAGAGTCTGCCCACGGTCATGGCTTGAGCCTTCCCATCTGACCTTACCTGTCACCAAGGGATCACTGTCACTCTCTTGTATTCTGGACCCACCCACTTCTCTCCTCATTCTCCTTCTGCCCAGGCTCCATTGGTTCCACACATTGCAAAGTTTTATTTTAAGCAAAATGGTCTTCCTAAAAATGTCCCCTGGATCAATTAGGCCTAGAGGGTGGTTAGTACTTACTACATTGACCACAGTTCCATTGCTTTCCCTTCGGATAGGGACTGTAACTCTGAGGGCTCCACCATGATGGCAGAAGGTGGACTAGACTGCTCATAACTAGATAGTATGCAACATTCACAATAGGAATGAAGCCAGTTCCCTAGATTTTGGTTTTACATAGGTTTGTGCACTTACGAGTTGTGGAGATGGGTCACGAAGCAGTAATACTGTGGCCACCATCACTCTTTAGATTACCCCACTGGGTCTTAACTTGAACTCTGTGTTGGTACTAGCTCTTCTAAATCTGAACTCATTTGTGAGGATCTCTTAGACATTGACAGCATTTTACTTTCTTCTTTTCACAGATAGCTTTGGGAGCTGAGTGGTCAGACTACTTCATGCAGGAGTATAGTCTGTGGGGTCAAGAGCATTTTAGAGGGAGTTGTGCACTGCCTGCTGTCTTATATTTTGTTATGGCCAGAGATCCTTGCTTCAGCATTTGGCGCTTTACTAGGTGCTTTTCCAAGCCCTATAACACTCTGATCTATGTAAAATGTGAGACTTGATGTCTTCCATCAAGGTTCTTGGCTCTGTGGAGCAACCCAGTGTTTGGCATTATTTATAACTCTGTTTTTTAGGTATGAGCAGTGAAATAATGTTTGGAGGGGGTTGGTGTATTCAGCTTTTTTTTTTTTTTTAATTTAGAAGATGAAATGTGATTTTGAAAGGTTTGGAAAGATGATTCTCTTTCAGGAAGTGATGTCTTCATGGAGAAAAGAACACTGGTGTAGAAACCTAGAGATGGAGTCCTGGTCCCTGATTGGCTAGTAACCAGCTAGTGACCTTGGGAAAGAGTGACTCATAGTAGTTACTGTAATGTTTGATGAATCTCTTTAAACCTATAAGATGTGAATTGTGATTCCCATTCTGTCTACTTAACAAGATTGTTGGAGGTCAAATGAGAAATGAATATAAGAGTGTTTGAAAATGTATCGAACATCATGTAAATTGCCTGAGCGGAGTTCTTTGTTCCTGGGAAGGTTGGTGCTGGGTGTGACTGTTTTCTTGGTCAAATACTTACTTACAAATACTGTGGAAAAGTCCATTGCAAAGAGTGTTTCCCAGAAACCGCATCACAGTAATAGGTGTGTATGGGCCCACATGTGGCAAGAAGCCCACTTGTCATTGGGCCATCCAACTTGCAGATGAGCCCAAGAGAGCCAGCCCAGCGGGCAGCAGTTCAGTTCAGACTTTACAAAGCAATTAAGGTGACTTATAAAACATTCATACTGAGATGAAAGACAATGAACTCAAAAACAGTGGTTGGCAAATATTGCCTTATTTTGTAAACTCACTGAAAGTGTTTAAAATTATTTTTTAACCCATTAAATCTGTAAGTGGAGGCTTTTAACTATTAGTGGATGTGGTTTTCTTAGAGTTTAGCTTCAAGCTCTTATGTAATCTTGGGCTGTGAATTGGGACCCATTTTGCCCAGTGATGATAGTGATAATTACCACATATGAATGTGGCTAGTACCGAGCCCAGAGTGTGAGGTTGTCTCCTTTGGTAATGGCATGGTAGTGCTTGGTACCTTCTAAGGGTAAGAGCAGGGGTGGGGTCAGCAGATGGTGATTTTGAAAGCAAAATACAGAGATAGAAAGTGGTAAAAGGACTTCTTAGGAAGTCCTTCACCTCTTGTAAGGAAAGGAGAACCCATATTTCTTTGGAAAAAAGGCTTAGCTTACCATGAATGTGTCAACTCAAGGCTGCGAAGCTTGGTTCCAGCCAATGCTGTGCTCTCTTTAGAAGTTGTACCCGAACTGCGTAAAGACCGAGTTTCCTTCTTTTCTTTTTTCTCTCCTCTCCTCTCCTCTCCTCTCCTCTCCTCTCCTCTCCTCTCCTCTCCTCCCCTCCCCTCCCCTCCCCTCCCCTCCCCTCCCCTCCCCTCCCCTCCCCTCCCCTCCCCTCCCCTCCCCTCCCCTCCCCTCCCCTCTTCTTCTTTTTTTTTAGTGTTTATTTATTTTGGAGAGAGAGGGCAAGCAAGGGAGGGACAAAGAGAGAGGGAGACAGAGGATCCAAAGCAGGCTCCGTGCTGACAGCAGAGAGCCCGACGCAGGGCCTGAACCCATGAACCGTGACATCATGACCTGAGTTGAAGTCGGACACTCAACCAACTGAGCCACCCAGGCATCCCTGGAGCTTCTTTCTTTTAAAGAAAAGAAAAATGTGTTCTGAAAAATGGAATAATAGAATGAACCCATCATCTAGATTTAACAACAATACACTTTTTGTTAGATACGTTTAATCTTTTTGTTTGCTGGCTTTGATTTTAAGGCCTATTAAAGATACCGTGAGGCTTTATCATTTTTAAGGTGATTATAATATTGAATTTATATAACAAAATTAACAACCTCTTGACATCATCCAATCCCATATCACCTTTCAGAATGATCGGATTGTCTGTGGAATAGCTTTTTACAGTTGGTTTGTTAAAATTAGTATCCATAGGAGGTCTGTGTAGTATATTTAGTTGTCTAGGTCTCTTTATCTAGGACAGCACCCCCACCTCGAGCTCCAGCCTCCGTATGCCCCCGCTTCCCCTGCCTGACCAGCCCATGCATTTTGAAGGCTAATGGAGGATAGCTATGTGTGGTAGCAGCAGCACTGTAAGTATCATATGAAGATAGACCCAGGCCCCCCTCCTAGCTCTGCCACTGACAAGCTCGCTGACTTCGGGCAAACCCCCAGCACCGTCTGGGGTCATTCTTCTTGCCCATCAAAGGAGGCCATGAGACTGGTCTCCAACTCTAGCAGAGGGAAACAGGGTTATGGGTACCTGTTGCTACCAGTCCTTATCCTAGTTTTTGTAATTGAGAATTTGTTGGTATTAAATACCAAGCAGTTGGCTTGCTCTTTGTCTCTTGGCTGCTGTGAGTGGTATACCTAAAACAAGGCTATTATGTGTTTTTTTTTCCCCTAGACTTTTAGGAAGTTTAGAGCCAAATTTATTGCTCACTGTGTTGATTATGACTGTATCCATACATTTAAGCTTCAATTTTGGCTCAAATTTTCCTACGCTCTTGGTTCCCCCCCCCCCACCCCCTTCTTTCTTTCCTCTTTTGCCCTGGCCTCAATTTAGGCTCTGATGTTGTATTGTGCATTCTCGCAAGCAGGATAAATAAGTGACTGCGTGCTGGGTATTCTTGTGTGAATCTGATTTAGTTTGTAAGCTCATGGAGGCCAGGGGTCCCCTTCTTATGTGTTCTCTGCTTTGTTGAGCCTTAGGTTAGGTGCTCAGAAAAAGCTTACTGACAGATTTTGGTTTGACCTGTTGTCATCGCTTATGCACTTAGAAGTTTTCTATTTTAGTGTTTGGAGCAGTGTTAATTCTGTGACCGTGGCCTGGTTCTGCTCTGATTCACGTTTTATATGGCAAAACAGCCAAAGGAAGTCTGTTGAGCCATTCAGATGGCAATGTATTTTGTTTTTGTTTTCTGTAGAACTTGTCTTCCCAAGTAGTTTTGGTATTTTCTTCTTTTACTTTTTTCCCCCCTGTCAGGTCTTTGGTGAGTGAAGCTGTATTTGCTGGGCCAACAGTTTGGGCATGGGGGCGGGGTGGGGGTGGGCGGAGATCTTAACTGCTATGAAACAGTAGCCAATCCATGCATTCCAAAGTTCACTTCTGGTTGTAGTCCTGGACACAGGCTGTGTTGTTGGGATGCCTGGGACAATGGAGATGCATGAATCAGAATCTGTCCACTGCCATCTCTGGAAAAACGTAGACCAGACAGTCAGACGTGCTGCATCTTAAGACCCAAGTGTGAGTGAGCAAGTTTTCTCATGGGCTCTCACTCAGCCTGCCTTCGCTGTTGGTAAGAGTCTTGCAAACCCCCAGTGAGGCATTGGTCCCAGTTGGCTCTCTCCCTCACCTCCCTGGAACTCTGCCTCCTCCACTGCCCAAGAGAGAAGACGGATAAATGTTCATCCTGGAGTGTTAGGGGAGGATCCGAGTTTGTGCGTGTGGACCGCCTAGCACAGTGTCTGGCACACAGTAGGTGCTCAAAAATGGTAGGTGCCTTCAGGATAATTTCTACGAGTGGTTGGGGGATATATGTACAAAGATTACTTAGTGGCCGTCTCTCTTCTTAGGGGTTGACCCTGGGGAAGGGATCCTTTAAGTGTTGATTTGAAGAGCTTTGGAGCTTGATTCTGACCACTCCTATTCTGGATCCCTGGAAAACTTCTCCATAATTGACAGACAAGAGCTGAGATGCTCCTATGGGTTGAAGGAGTCCCGTTGTTGCTCTCGCAAGCCAGCAGCGTGGAACTTCTTTTCCCGTTGCCATGTTGAGGAGAGCATTTCCCATCCTCTGCTCTGTGCGGACTTTGTCCAGAGGAAGGCGAGACCCCAGGGCGGGGCGTGGGTGTGGCGAGGAAGTTGAGGCTCATGGCTTGCAAGTTCTCTTCTAATGGAATTTCCCATCACTTACTGCCCTGCTGATTTCTGATCAATGAAAATGAAATTGCATCACCTCCTCAGAGGCTCCACGTATGCCTGCTGCTTCCAGCTGTGTCAGTTCCGGTAAAATAATCTCATCAGGCGTGCGAGAGGGTAATAGGAAATAAAAATAAAAACCCACAATTAGCAAGAGGCCTTGCAGCTGAGTAACACTTTCCATCCCGGAGGCGGAAAGGGCTGGGTGGTGAATGCTTGGGAAAGATTCCTTTAAAAAGAGATAGAAAGGAGGAAAGAGGAAGGGAGGGAGGAAGGAAGGAAGGAAGGAAAGAGAAAATTCTCAGTCCATTTTCTTCGCCCCCTTTATTCCCCACTACTTCCCCTGAACTGTCTCTCCGGAGACCCCTTACGTGTGGATGATTCAAAATTACGCACACGATTTTCCTGCCCTACTTCCCAGGTCAGTAGAATTGTTGTGTGATAGGCATATATACCCTGGGTGGTATCTGCTTTTCTTTCTCCTGCGTCGCCCACAGTTAGACACCAGAGGAATTACAGAAACCACAGCTTCTCCTATGGCCTGTGACAAGGAACCAGATGGCTGGGGGTGGGGGATAGCTGGAAGCCGAGGGAACGTTGCTGAATAGACTTTGCAGAGCTGGTTCATTTGAATTCGCAGACTTGATGCTTCTGTTTATCAGCCCATTGAGAACAAGACCCCCCCACCCCCCACCCCCCCCGCCCCCCGTGTTTGTCCCGGAAACTCCCAGTACTGTGTCAGGAACACGATGCTCCATGAAAGGGCATTGTTTGGTCATGTGGAAGCTGGGCCGAGCCACCTCCCTGAGGTGTCCAGTGAACCTGGGCACGTGCCAACCCCAGGAGCTCTCGATAAGACTGGGGGAGACCAGACTCTGCCTCCAGAATATTCTGCCAGTTAGGTGTGTGGAGCCTGTAAAGTCACTGAGTCCATCCTAAAGAGGAACTGAGGCCAAAGAAACCAGGATGGGGAATATTAAGGGCAGGTGAGGAGGTGGGAAACGTGTTGGATCACCTGCGAGGAGCCAGTAGACGTGGAATCAGCTCATTTCTTATCAACTTGACAGCATCAGAGGGAAATAAATGCTTGTGTGAAGGCCGTTTCATGGATTCTGGCAGTTTCTCACGCCCTTCATCCCAGGATGGGAAAAATTCTGGGCTGTTGGGAAATGGTTGATCTCAAACATCCTTAATGTTCCTACAGTCCTTCACCTCCATGGGGATTGAGGGCGAGACCTCCCGAGAGGGATTAGTACAGCTGGGGAATGTGGAAGGGATACATTGAAGTGCGGGGGCAGCGATGTCCCCAGCACCGTAGGGTCTCAGGGCAGTGGCACAACTTGGCAAACCAGGTGTTGGAATAGTCAAACCATGTTTTTAAGTGTAGTGGACCTCAGAGGTCATCACTGAGTACATCTGGTCAGGAGCAGGACAGATTGTGGCAGGAGAGCAGGAAGACTCTGGAATGGTGGGGAGCAGTACCCTGGATCGGTGTTGCTACAGTGAATCCAGTGGCCATGGGAAGTGTTGAGTCTGTCCCTTGCAGTGCCCCGATTGTCACTGTCCATATTCTTATTTGACACATCTGGACTCTGAGAGCAAGCTAGTAGGTCTCTGTATTGCTAAGGATGCTGTATATGTTTTAAGGCGCTCAGTCAATATTTGTTGTGTGAATGAATAAAACTCATTAGAGCAGCTACTGAGTTTTGGGCTTAGTATTCTGCAGAGGAGCTTAAAACTAAGAAGAATAGGGCCAGAACCCCAGGAGCCTCTGTGTTATTGTGGCTCGTTAACTGGCCAGGTTGGATTGCCCTGATGTTAGCCTGACTTCATGTGGGAATCTTCTGGAGATGCAGGAACAGTATCACAACGTTCTCTGGTTCTGGCGCTGTCCAAGATCAGGATGGCTGGCTGGAAGTTGTGGAGGGATGAGCAGAGCTCTAGGGGCCAAAGGAGAAGCTGGTGCCTGCTCAGAACGGAAGCTGAAGTTCTTTATGTTAACATGCATTTTTCATATGTTTGTACAAATACGTTTCTCCTCTCCTCTTAGACACTTAGCACAGGGTCTTGATCTACATTGATCACATTTTATGACTCGAACTGGCAATTCGCCCCCAGGGATCGGACCTAACCAGGGTGTTCAGGAAGCCATTAAGGAAAAATATGTAACCACACTCGTTCCCAAACTCAATCATTGGGTCTTAGCAGTGCTTGGATAAGAGACTTTCAAGCATAATTAATCCAAGTACTATTTAACGTGGACCTTGGTGAGGTTTCACAGTAGCTATTGACCCAAAAGCAGCATTTGGAACAGCAAGAGGAGGAAGACCATCTGGGCCTTTTTTTTTTTTTTTTTTTTTTTTGCTGTGTTTGAGAGGGTATAATTATTACCCACAGTCACTTAGTTCTTGGGGTGGCTTCCAGAGGGTTGAGGAAGTGCAAACTATTGGATCCTTGCACTTGAAGAAGAAATTTTCCTTTGTTGTTTTGCCTAATTCCCAGGGCCACTCTTTGAAGTGGCCAATGGTAACTGTGTCTCAATCTGTTTTTCTTGACGAAAAGTAACAGTGCACATGATGGATTTCCTAAATGCCACGTGGGATGGGGAAGGGGCTGTGAAGAATAGGACTTGGCATTCAGTTTCATACCCACCCTGCTGTGTTTTAAAGCTTCGGAATTTGGAAGTGCTTGAAGCACACTCGGGGCAAACAGACTCTGCACCTCTTCAGGCTGTCTTGAGGTCCTTCAAGGTCCTGATGACTGTTCTTGCGGCTCTCCCACTTTGCCCTAAGGAAGGGCATTGGCATTTGAAAGAGCTCCTCTTACGCCCCTGGGATGTAAGGACTACCCAGTATGAAATAGGCGCCTCTCAGATCTTCAGCTGAGTGAAAACAAAGCTCTCGAGGAGGAAATTCTGTGACAGAGTTGCTGGCTCCAGTCTAGCCAAATACGAGGTTGGGAGAATGCTTGGCAAGTTCAGCCCAGAGGGGCATCTGAGGGCCTCCAGCCACGACACACCCTTCCTGAGCGACCCTTTGGGGTGGTTTCGCTTTTGCATGGTGATCCTTTCTTCATGCCCTTGGCAGTGGCCCGGGTCTTACAGCTTCCATTCCTGCTCTATTTAGTGGTCCCTCTTGCTCCCTGCTGCTCAAAAAGCTGCTTATGCTAATGAGCCAGGGGAGATGTGAAGAGCTTCTGTGCCTGCACTGGTGAGCGACCCTGTGTGTGTGCGCGCGCGCGCGTGCCTTCGAGTGTGTGTATGTGTGTGTGTGTGTGTGTGTGTGTGTTGCCCCATTAATGAGCCTTGGAAGGGCAACCCTTGCTTGTTTGCTCGTGGTGCCAGTTCTGGAGCCTTGTGCCAGTGCCCACTGCCACCAGAGAGCCCACCAGTGGCTTTCTTCCTGCCGAGAGGGAAAGACACCCCTCTTTCAGAGCCATTTTGGAGATGCCAGTGGAGGGAGACTTTCCCCCGCCCCGAGGCCACCACTCACCTCACCTTTACTGGGCTTCCCGATCGTCCCCTGTACAACAGGTGGGAGAGTTACTGGAGAGCATAGAATCTCCTCTCTCCAGGAAAGTTGGATGGGGTTTTCCAGATGGTGCCGCAGACCAGAGAACAGCAGCCGTAACATGTTATTCATCTGTTCCCATGTAGATCAGATCGGCATAAAAGTAGGGTTAAGGCCTGGGCTGTTTCTACCTGCATTCCTTCCCAAGACTGCAAGTGCAGACAGAGAGTCTGCCCAAGTTGAGTTTGTCATGGGCTTGTGCAGCCTTGAACTGCAAACAGGTCCTCCTGCTACTCAAATTCAGTGCTCTGCGAAGAACTCCCTAATAAGAATTCAGGAACCCTCGTAGACTCATCATCCTATGAAACTCGTGAGCATGGCTCTGATAACACTTGGCAATAGGGCAGAAATCTTGTATGCAGTCATTAGTGTATAGCCCGTGCCTGACTCCCCTCCCCCCGAAAACAGAATTGTACTTAGGGATTTGCTCGGCTTCCTGATTTATGTTTCATGGACCAGTTATTTAAAATGGCTGGAATGAGGGCTGCCTCTGTAGACTTCAAGCCTTCTGTAATTTTGGAAAAGGAAACGAACACTATAAACCACAGAATGCTGAAATATTCAAGTATTGTACCTGAACCTCAGAATTAGGATGATTGGGTCTTTGGTGATTAATTACAGGTCATGTTGAGATGAACACACTCCCGCTGTTATTTCCTAGAAAGAGAAAGTGTGCTGTTAATCAAATTTTTGTCTGTAGCACTTGTTCAGCTTTGTGGTAGGAGATGAATGGAAATAGAAGCCAGTTTTTGCCCTCAAGCAGCTTAAAGTCAGTTGTAGAACTAAAAGTGACCCAGGTGAAATGAGCGATAGTTTAGTGGCCGTGTGGTGATGATCGTTAGGACCAATCTCTGTGTGGTAGGACAGAGAGGAGGCAGATCTTTGTGGGCTTGAGTGATCAGAGGGGTTTTCTTGCCTGCGTGGGACTTAAAGGATGTCCAAGGTTTGGATAAATGTTGGGGAAGAGGACATCCGAAGGGCTTGGGACTGCAGGAACAGAGGCAAAAATGAAGGGGAGAGACCCTTCTATTAGAGGGAGGTGAGAGAGGTGACTGAGTAGTAGTAGCACAGGAGGAGATTCCAGACTGTTTTAAAACCAGTGCAGAGAGGGGCGCCTGGGTGGCTCAGTCGGTTAAGTGTCCAACTGCAGCTCAGGTCAACAGCTCATGTTTTGTGGGTTCGAGCGATGCATCATGGTCTGTGCTGACAACTCGGAGCCTGGAGCCTGTTTCAGATTCTGTGTCTCCCTCTCTCTCTACCCCTTCCCCATTCCCACTCCGTCTCTCTCTCGCTCTCTCAAAAATAAGTAAACGTTAAAAAAAACAACAACAGTGTGGAGAGTGTAAGTTTGAATATTTTGGCAGTTCACTCTAATGGGAAAAAGCATCAGATGAATATGACCTTGGGAAGGCTAGACTGATGTATCATTTCTGTTTTCTGGAATCAAAGATGGCACCAGGAGTTCCATTCAGAGAGACGAGGATGGTCAGTGAGGGGCACTTCCATTCAGTCTTGCTGAGCCGTGCTGAGTGTTGAGTGAGGGAAGGCTAGCCATTTACAGACATCTTGTGGTCTTCTGAAAGTATGAGGCCCATATGCAAGTGATAAGTTAGGAATGGATATTTTTGTTTTGGGAGTCAACACATAATTTCGGTGATTGAAACCACAGAAGTAGTTAAGGTAGTTGATGTACAGAGATAAGAGCGGAGTGCCAAGGGGGAGAATACGCTGGTTAAATACTGTAGAAGAACAGAGAGGAGAGGTTTCTGTGGGTTAAAGCAAGAGGGAGTCTTATGAAATAAGTGGAAAAGTGCATCCATGGAGAACTGTGGGAACAGGAAGAGGGCAGGCAGCGCAGAGACCAGAGATCAGAGAGGTAGGAGGAGAGCCGAAGGAGGATGCCAGAGAAATGAAGGGGAAATCTCAGGGTGCGGTGGTTGGCAGTTTGGATTGCAGGAGAGAGTGAGGAAGTTGAAAATAGAAGAGGGAAAAAACTACTGGCCGCTGAGGCGGACATTGGTGACCTTGTAGGGATACCAGATCTTGGAGACGTAGGGCCTTCTCGCTCGTCTGAAGTGATGTCCAGAGAACCTGACCCTGCATTCTGGGATGGGGCCTGGCATCTGTATGTGTCGTCACTGAGCCCCACAGCTGCTTCTGCTGCACAGTAGAACTGGAGAAATGCGGTAGAGCTCTCATTGAACTCGCGGAGGAGGAGAAACTCACCTGGCTTTAGGAGATCAGCGTTGGGGAAGTGAAGCAGAGGCCAGAGTCTGCTTGCTTGAAGGTGCTGAGGACAGGTTGTTGGAAGGAAGGACAGCAGTGCTGTCTGATGATGCGAGTGGGTCAGACTCTGACCCAGGAGCTCAAGGGTAGTGGAATGTGGCAGAGAGTTGAGCAGGAGATAGCCCCAGTAAAATCCTACACAGCCCTCTTACTGATCATCAAGGAAAGGACAACACATCCCTGCAGTAGAAATAACAGGCAATTCACACGAGAAATATAAATTGCCAATAAGTATCTGCCAATAAGTCCCTGTCTTATTAGCAAGAAGTATAAGTCAAAAGGAGATACCATTTCTTGCCTGCCAAATTGACATTTCTTTTAAAGCAAAATAATACCCACTGATGATGAAGGTGCAGGAAAATTGATGCTCATATACCATTGGGCATGAGTTGGAAGGGCTTTTTTGGAATATGCCAGAGAGCCTAACCCATTGTTAGCTTTCAGGCCAGCAAGTCCACTTGCGGAAGTATGTCCTAAGGAAACAGAGATGTAACGTCTTGGGTAAGATCCTAGGCTTTACAATAGGAAGGAAGGCTTCCCTAGTTTCAAAGACCCACTTAGCTGGCATGTGACTTATATGTAAGATACTTAACCTTCTAAGCCTCAGTTTCCTCATCTGTAAAATGGGCTGTTGTGAGGATCAAATGAAATGAGGTATATTTAAAAAGTGGTGAGAACTATGCCTGGCCCTACTAAGTGTGTTAGCAGTGGAGCCGCTCCTTATTTATGTTGGTGATTTCATTAGCATATATACAAAGATTTACAAGAGTTTATTGTAGCATTGACAGCAAAATATTAGAAATTGCCTAAAGGTCTAGTAATAGAATTTAGTGAAATTTTATGCTACGTCCAAGGCATACAATATCTATGTAGCTATTAGTTCTGACTTAGGAAGAATATTCCATGTCCTGGGAAACTCTCATGCTAGATTCATTTAAAAGGGCGGCTCACATAAGGAGCAGTGCGATCTGAGTTTGGTAAAAGAAGATCAGTATCTCTAGACGTGTGGAGGAAAAAAAAAAAAAGCCACCTAAAAACTGTCCTGCCTGCCAGTGACTCTCTGGCTGGTGGAATTATAGGTGATTTTTATTTTAGCTGGTGAGTCGTTCTGCCCGTATCTTTTTTTTTTTTTATAATGAACTCACACTGCTTTAATCAGGAGAAATTATTTAAAATAAATTTAACATCATGAGATGCCAGATTGAAACTGTAATGGGCCAGATGGCACAGTTTTACCTCGTCTCCTAGCTTTTACTGTGCAGCCCAGCAGCAAGAACGGAGAGATCAGAAATAGGATCTTTGGAGAGGGATTTTGAGGAAATTGGGAGGAGATGAAAAGTTGTGGGTGCTGGCAAAGAAAACACTGAAGTAATTGGTTACAGTGAGGGTGGGAAGGGATCCCGTTTAGCTGGGAAGGCAGCAGGGGCTGAGTAGAGATGGGGTGGGGGAGCTCTGCCCACATCGCAGGGGCAGTTGATGCGGTAAGGTGGTTAAAGCGGCTGTGTATGGTGAAAGGAGGTGTTGCTTGACACCTGGGATGGGGGCAGTGCTTCACGGTTTGAGTCTAGGTCAGGAGAGAACTTCTGAGGCCAGTGATGGCCAAAGATGCTGGTCGTCTGCCTTCAGGATATGGTGGGAAGCTGCGGTGTGAGCACTTCGGTATTTACCTAAGTTACTTGATACAGTTACTTGAACAGCTGGTTCAGTTGCCCCAGCGACACTTTTTCAGAACAAGGCAGAGCCTCAGGAATCTTTGGGAGAGTTTGACTTTTTATTATCGCAGTCATGGCTTTGGTCTTTGTTGGAATGTGTGTGCATCCACATGGTTAATAAAAAATTCGATTCCTCCAATGCCAGCTCATCTTTACCAGAGCACACAGACTGGGCTCCTTGCCTGGCTCTCCTTCAGATCGTGTGACACCCTCTTCCTCCCCTCCATGACTCGACTGCGACCAGAATATCGCGGTAGTTACGGATTCCCTGCAGAATGGACTGAGCTAGCAGTTTTCCCTTCCAGGCTGATTTATGTTCACACTGGAAAGAGCACAGATGCACTCATTAGCAAACATGAAGTCCAGAGCCTGGATGATTCTCTGGGCCTCCCAGGCAGTGGACCTCCTGCAACACGAAGGACCGTTCAAACGTGTGTGTGCTCTGACCTTGCCATAGTTACAGAATCATTCTTTTTTAAATTTATTTATTTATTTATTTATTTATTTATTTATTTATTTATTTATTTATTTATTTTCGGGACAGAGAGAGACAGAGTATGAACGGGGGAGGGGCAGAGAGAGAGGGAGACACAGAATCGGAAACAGGCTCCAGGCTCCGAGCCATCAGCCCAGAGCCCGACGCGGGGCTCGAACTCCCGGACCGCGAGATCGTGACCTGGCTGAAGTCGGACGCTTAACTGACTGCGCCACCCAGTCGCCCCACAGAATCATTCTTAAAGCTACTGGGAAATTGCTACCAAGCGATGGAATCTCACCTTTTTAGGCTTTCACACTTCTGACTTCCACACAGTAGCAGTATACAAATCGTGTTATTGTAGAAGGCATAGAATGGAATTGGATATGGTTCTTCAGTGGATTCTAAGCTACACAGATGAGCGTATTATTTATTTGCCCCTTGAATGAGTTTTCTACTTATCTCAGAATCTGGGTAGCCTTTGGGTGTTGCGGGGAGATGTGGGGATGGTTTTTCATTGCCGTGTATTTGTCTCTCTCTGTTTTACTCTAGATTTAGCAGTGCTCCCCCTCTGTAGCTCCTGGGATTCTTCTTTTTTTATGGTGGCTGCCCTTGTCCTTATATTTAGAACTGCATTCACCAGGTTTGGGAAATCTGTCCCGATCCAGGATCATGCATGTCTTGGGTGTATGTCTTTCAACGATGCGTTACTGGACATTCTGCCCAAGTTAGAATGGTCATGTGACTTCTCCAGTTAGCTCTCTCTAGAACCTCTCATCTAGGCGTAGGGAAGCTCAGTTTTCTGTTTTTGTCTGTCTACCCCTCACTGTCCAGCCTTGTAGCCTGCTTCTTTCCTGAAGCTGTGCCAGCAGTGCAGTTCATAGGGGAAAAAAAAGGAGATGGGGATCAGGGTGGGTTGGCTGTTCATGTGTATTTTTGGCATTTCAATGTGGGGAGTTCTTACATCGGATAGTTACTCTTTTCTCTTTGTTTTGACATAATCCTAGGTGTACAGGAGAGTTGTAATAATAGAACAAAGGATTCTCGTATACTCATTAGTCAGACCTCCTCACGTTAACATCATCTCAGATTCTGTCTATATGTATGGATGTGTGTAGATACACACGCACACACTCTATTTCAGGTTTTTTCCTAAGCCACTTGAAAATTGAAACATCATCTGTAAATAGATCAGTGTATTTTTCCTGGGGAAAAAAAAAAGATGTCCTTGTATATAACCACACCATAGTTACCAAATTCGAAAATTAACATAGTTATCAAAATTAGAAAGTTAATCTATGACTATTACTGACCTCCAGACCTTATTCACATTTTGCCAATTGTCCCAATTTTGCCCTTTAAAGGAAAAAAAAATCCAGATTAGGTGTGATGTTCATTTGTCATGTCTCTTTAATCTCCTTTAATCTGAAACAGTTCTTCAGTCTTTCTGTTTCATGATGCTGACATATCTGAAGAGCATAGGACATTTTGTAGACGGTCCTCAATTTGGATTTGTCTGATGTTCCCTCATGATTAGCTTCAGGTTTTGCATTTTTTGTCAGGAATGTCAGGGAAGGGATGTTGTTCTTCTCGGTATAACCTCTCAGGAGGCACATGATGTCTATTTGTCTCATTCCTGGTGATGTTAACTTTGATCATGCGGTGAAGGTGGTATTGCCAGGTGTCTCTACTGTAAAGTTACTGTTTTTCCTCCTGTAATTAGTAAGTATCTTATGGGGAGATACTTGGAGACTGTGTAAATATCTTGTTACAGTTCAGACTTTCATCCACCAGTTTCAGTATCCATTGATTCCTTCCTGAATGGATTATAATTATGATAGTTACCAAATGGTGATCTTCTAACTCCATGATTCCCTCTGCATTTATTAGTTGGATTTCTGTTCTAAGCAAGAACTTTCCCTAATCCTACATTTTTTTTTTACAAAGCGCACAATTAAGCACTCTTATTTTATACGTTGAGTTGTAAACCTTTACTCTCCTGTAATTTTCTTGCTCAGATTGTCCCAGTTTGAGCAAGTGGGAGCCCCTGCAGCCTGCTCCTGTTTCCTTTCAGCACACTGCGTCCATTCTGAGAGCACCTTCTTACGTTTTGGCTCAGAAAGATGCTTCAGGCCCATCTTGGGCTCTTCCTTGCCCCAGCCCAAGAATTGGCTACTTCTTCAAGGAGCCCTGGTTCCATTGAGTAGAGGAAGGTTACACCAGACATTTCTTCAACAGAGACAAAAAGAAACAGAGCATGTTCAGGGGTCATCTCCTCCCCCCCCCCCCGCCCCTTCAAGTATTATTTCTCCCAATACCTTAATTTTCCCTACAGTTTCATTCACCACCTATCACATCTTGGATGTGGAAGATACAGAGATGAATGAGACATGGAACAGACGAATGGCAGAAGTAGACCAGTCAACAGATGATGATAGCAGTGCAGTAACCCCAGAATTGCAATGTGTTTCCATCTGCAAAATGCTACTGCGGGATCACAGAGAAGGAGGTTAAAGTTGACTGAGTGACCCGATTGACAAGTGGGGCATCTTCACCCTTCACGGGACCTTCATAGACTGCCTGATGGAACCTTCTGGCCACGGCAAAATCCCTTTCTCCATTCATAGAACCGGGGAGCAGTATTTCACAAAGTCAACATTAGATTTGAGAACTTGGATAATCTTGAGAAAGACTTTCATTCGTATGAAACCGAACTCGAATTCCTATTAAGTTCCCCGCGTTACTCGTAGTTAAACCCTGAAGCTAGGTAGACCACATGTAACTAATTCCCATTGTACGTAACAGGCATAGTTGAGGAGAGTTGGCTTGCCTTACAGTGGGAGTTCTCTCTTCTCTTTCAGACGGTTCCTGGTCTGCCATCTGACCATGCTCTGGTTTGTCAGGACCCCTCATATGAGATTCTCTTGAGTGGATTGTAACATTCTTCATGCAGAGAAAGAAAATGATGGGCCTGTGAACCCTACTGAGTTTCACCGGGTGTGGTGTAGTCCTATAGCTAGAGATCACATTTCCATCTTTGGCCGCCATGTCAGCTTTGTGCTTGCACTGAATCTGTAGTGCAGTAACACCCTGGGTATTTTTTGCATGAACTCTTGTTAATCAAGTCTCTTCCAGTGTCTCTTGGTTTTACTGATTGTGTGAACTTAAAATACAGGGCTTCAAACTTCATCTTTCAAAATTTCATCTTGTTTGTTTGGGCCTGTCCCTCCCACTAGCTGAGATCGTATTTTTTGTCGTGACATCACCATCTGGCATAGGAGTTAGTCCTCTTAGCTCTATGTCCTTCACATAGCGTTGGGTGTGCCTGGTCTCATCCCTCAAACTGTTGATGGGAGCGAAGGGAACCAGGCACAAGGCAGAATGTTGAGGCATGTCACTAGACACACTGACCTTTGAGTGGATACTTCAAGTCACAGCATCTGCCAGCTGTAGAATCAGCCAGACTTTGTTATCTGCAAGACATTTTCTGTCCTGGATACAAAGATATGATAAACTTTGCTATACCTTATTAAAATCAAAAAGTACTTTGGTGCGCCTGGGGGGCTTGGTTTCAGCTCAAGCTGATTGATTTCACAGTTCATGGGTTGGAGCCCTGCATCGGGCCCCATGCTAATAGCATGGAGTCCGTTTGGGATTCTCTCTCTATCTCTGTCTTATCCGGCCCCTGTTCTCTTTCTCTCTCTCTCAAAAATAAATAAATAAACTTAAAAAAAGTCAAATCAAAAAGTACTCTCTAATGCATTTCTCAGATCTGTGAACTTAAGTGAAGCTACTTTTCAGTTTATTTTATGTGAATGTTCTTACTGAACCTACAGCTAATTGTTAATATCTCAGGACCTCCTTTTTGAAAAAAAAAATTTTTCCTCCTAGATGCTATCCAGTAACTGTTGAATCTGTTCTAAAACTATGGGGAACTTGCAATATGCAATCTCCAGCGTATCTTTTTAAAATCTAGTATCATTATCCAAAATGATATACACACACATTACTTTTTTCCCCTTTTCTTGCTTTATATTATTTCTAAGTGTTTTCTACCACTTAAAGTTCTATTTCTTTGTGGTCTCTCCCCCACGAGAATGTACACTGAGACCTGGATCATTAATTCCCTGGCATCTGACACATACTGGGTACACAGTAAATAATGAATGAGTGAGCGAATGAATGAATACATTTTTTTGTTTTATAGTCTCTGGAATCTGCCTTTTTTCCTCTTCTTTTTTAAACATTTATTTATTTTTGAGAGAGAGTGCAAGCAGGGAAGGGGCAGAGAGAAAGGGGGGAGCAGAGGATCTGAAGTGAGCTCTGTGTTGGCAGCAGTGAGCCTGATGTGGGGCTTGAACTCACGAACCGTGAGATCATGACCTGAGCCAAAGTCAGACATTCAACCGATTGAGCCACCCAGGTGTTCCTGCCTTTTTGTCTTAAAAAAAAAAAAAAGTCAGGATAATGAGCTGCCGGTCAGTTCCTTGTAATACCTCCCCCAATTCTCATTACCCCTTCTCCTGGTAGAGATATCCAAGTAGCTTTCCACCCACTCCAAAAAAAAAGGGGCATGTGTGTGAATGGGCATAGTTGTTTTTTAAATGTTTATTTGAGAGAGTGCAAGCAGGAGAGGGGCAGAGAGAGAGAGACAGAGAGAGGGAGAGGGAGAAGAGAGAGAAAGGGAGAGAATCCCAAAGCAGACTGTGCTAACAGAACCGTGAGATCATGACCTGAGCTGAAATTATGAGCCAGATGCTTAACTGACTGAGCCACCCAGGGGCCTCGAAGGGGCATGTTTTTTCACATAACAATCTTGGATTCCCATGATCTTAGAACAGTCCTCGGTTACATATAAAGATTGAATTTGAATGTCGGATATTTCTGGAGTTCTTTTTGGGAAATAGACATTAAAGAAAACTGTAGGAGAGTGGCTAAGGAGACAGACTTCACAGCCAGATGATGGATTTATCATTTGGGCTGTAGAACGTGCACAACTCAGTTTTCCCATCCTAAAGACAGGGATATAAAGAACATCCGTCTCACACAGTGGTTATGAGGGTGGCGTGGTATCTGTAGGCCTTCCCAGGATGCCTAATTCTAGAAGCGATGGCTTCCCTTAGGATGGTTTTAATTTTTTAAAGCTTTGGGAAAGAAAGGCACAGAGGAGGAAAGGAAGTCACCCATAACCTCATCCCCTAGCGATTACCATTTAAAAAGTTCTGATACAAATCTCCTGTATTTTCCATGTGCAGACCTATAGATACTTCATTCACTCAATATTCTCTGTGATCATTTTCCCACTCCTATAAGTAGTTTCTTTAAACAGTGATACTTTATATTGTCTTAGGGAACTCTATGCAGTATCATTTATTTAGAGAGCCACTTCTTTCACCAGATTATTTCCATCTTCTTTTTTTTTTTTCCTGTTGAAAATGTTGTGATGAATCATACTGTATCTCCGCCGTGTATCTTGGGTTGTTTCCTAGAATTGGGGAATTGCTGAGTCAAAGGGCATGTGTGTTTTTTGAGGCTTTTGATACCTATTGCCAGATTGCCTTCAGGAAAATGGTGCTCCGTTACTGGCCTTCCAGGAGAGCAAGCAGGCTGCTCCTGGCAGATGGTGCTCCCTGACTAGCCCTCCAATAGAGCAGAGCAGGCTGCTTCTGGAGGATGGTGCTCCCTGGCTGGTCCTCTAGCAGAGCAGAGCAGCTGCTTGTGGAGGATGGTGCTCCCTGGTTGGCCCTCCGGGAGAGCAAGCAGGCTGTTCCTGGAGGATGGTGCTCCCTGACTAGCCCTCCAATAGAGCAGGCTGCTCGTGGAGGATGGTGCTCCCTGGCTGGCCCTCCAGCGCAGCAGAGCAGGCTGCTCCTGGAGGATGGTGCTCCCTGGCTGGCTCTCCAATTGAGCAGGCTGCTTGTGGAGTATGGTGTTCCCTGGCTGGCGGTCCAGCAGAGCAAGCAGGCTGCTCGTGGAGGATGGTTTGCCTGCTACTTCACTTCTCTCCGGCATGCAGCACGGATTACTCGCGGAGGCAACAGTTTCTCGCAGTCTGGATTCTCTGTTTTTCTCTTCTTCCCCTTTGTTTCTTTTCTTGGTTTTCTGCCAAACAGCCTCTTGTGAAAGGACCGCCTAATTAACCCTGTGCTAATTAACAATTTAAAATTACACAGTGTGACTGTTCATGTTTAATTCTCTGGGAGCTGGAGCAACAGCAGGAACCCCTCCCCTCCCTAACAACTATATCCTGCCCCCCGCCCAGCTTCCCAGTAACTGTTGCATTGTACCAGTCCTGTCTCCTTAAAGCAGTGTCAGAAAATTGTCCTAGCACATCTTCTTGGTTGAAAGAGGGAGATGAATGACCTTGTTAGCGGTGGGGCCCGGGGTAATAGGGAGACTTATCATTTTAAACAATCTTTGGTAAATAAAGGCTGATACAGGGGAGCTTCCCAGGTAGGTTCCAGGGGGACTGTAACTTGTGACAGGAGCAGGGGTGGGGGCTTTTGATGATGATGTTGGAACTTTCTGTACAAGACTACTTCTCACATGGCAGATTTAAACACTAAGAGAGAATGAGTGTGAGAGAACCAGATCACTCCTATATCTGCCATTGAACGTCTTACTGGAAAGATGTGCTCTTTTGAAATCTAACCGATGTCTTAAAACCATGCACAGACCATGTTGAGTACCATACTGGGAGGTCAGGAGTAGAGTGTGTCTGTGTTTGGAAGGGAATTTGGGGTCACAAGCAGCAGAAGACAAGCAGGCTGCAGGAAGGGTTGTAAGTTGGTATGCGTGAGCTGGCCCTGGCACGAGTGAAGGGTGAGGGGATGGGGTGCAGAGCTGGGGGTGGGGTGTGAGGGTCTCAACGGAGGCTGTTGGTGGGCCTGTGTGTGAGCGCGTGGGGACCTGCTGGGTTCCCAGGCTGCCCTCTGTAACTGAAGATCATTGATTTTACGGGAAACCGTGTTTACAGACAGAGTGCTGATCGACCTGCCGAGTTGACTTCTGCCTCCTTAAGTAAGAACTACCTTTTTCTTATTGACTGGCTGATAAACAGAGCGAGAGGGACAGCCGGTCGGGTGGGAGAGTTCTGGAGAGCCTGAGGTCCTTGAGCTGAAGGATTGGGCAGGTTTAAGGGATTGCTTCATCTCTACCTCAGGTCCCTTCTCTGCACCTCCCACCCCATCCTCCCCGGAATCGGTGGGGGAATCTAAGACCAATCCTGCCTGGCTACCTAGCAGTCCAGGCATCAAGCATGGAAAAGATGGCAATCTGGTGAAGATGTTGTGAAGCAGAGAGTGTCTCAAGCTTTAATGCCTGTCCCCAGGGGATCATGTTAAAATGCAGATCCTGATCTGGAGCGGGGCCTGAGAGACTGCATTTCACAGGTGCCCTGGTGAAGAATGACGCTACTTGTCCCAGAAGCACACCTCACTTAGCAAGGTAGAAATGGTTCTGCCTGTTGTGGCCAGCATGCATTGAAAGGAAGCCCAGAGCCTCGATCCTGAAGTGGACCCTTCTATCCCACTGGTGTCTTAATGGGCTGTCGTCACTCTCTGTGAATGAGTGGTATTCCACGTGTCCTCTCTGATGGGGCAGGTGGCACCACCACGGGGTCATCTGTCTTTTATAGGTGGCCACAGTGTCATCCTTGCTGGACACCTTTTGCTTGGGAACAGAAAAGTTAGGCAAGTTTTTTTAGGTCCCGACTGCCTAGCTGGATGGCTTGTGGAGGAGGAGGTAAGAGAGAGCTGAACAAGAAAAGCCCACCAATTAATTGGTAAACGCTTGCAGGTTTCTCTGGCCTAGCCCAGGCTGGAGAGGAGATTGGCTTTGCTGTCGATACTCAAGTCCCTAGTGAAGCATCAAAGCTGTTCTCCTTTATCAATCGTGGCCTCCCCTTCCAGCATGTTCCTGTAACTTACCAAGCATTTATGACATTGATTTTACAATCGGGCTGTTAACCCTCCCGCCCCTTCAGCCTGCCAACCTTTTTGGCCTGAGCTGTCAATCAGATGTCGTCCAGCCAATCAGGCGCATCCTTAAGAAGAGCCACTCTGGATTCTCACCTGTATCCCAGCTAAGCCTTCTGAAGTCCCATCGCATTTGCTGTGTGGTTTGGTTTCATGTAGTTATCTCTGTTTAAAATCAATGTGCCTTTTCTAAGGCACACGGAACTTTGTTGTAATGGAATTTGAGGTTATAAGCTTGAGAGGTGCCGTGTGTGTGTGTGTGTGTGTGTGTGTGTGTGTGTGTGTGTGTGTGTTGAACAAAACAGGACACGTTTTTCCAAAGCTATTTCTCCAGAGACTTCGGGTAAACCTGCCTTCCCTGTCTTTTCCCGAGGGGGAGCTGTTGGCTTACTGTGCAGTCAAGAATCAAGAAATGAAAAAGAATGGGAACATAGGGGTGAGGTGGGGAAGGAGAGAGACCAAACCCGGCCAAAACCTTCCTCCGATGTGTATGAATGAGATGTTGGGTGGAGAAGCAGCCAAATGTTCTCCAGGAAGGAGGTGTAGGGGGGAGTGTGGCCTGGGATTTGCAGCTGAACAATCGGGGCCGTCCAAGAGGCTGAGTCGACTGTAGGATCCATGCCGGGATGGAAGAAATGCCCCTGTGATGATGTGGCCACAGGAGCAGAGCGATGGCGGGGGATCTGATGCCTCCCTCCCCAGGGATGCGAAGTCTCAGAGGGCAAATTCAGCTCTGTGGCACTCCAGTCGGAAGCGGAAAAGCCCCGGGGCTGAAGGACAGCTACTTGAGCAGCTACTAATAACTACGAGGCAGGTGTGGAATGGGGGCCGGTGGAGCCCAGCTGCCGTCTCGGCTTGCCGCTAGGATCCCTGACAGCAGAAACCGCCACACCAGTGGTGACCGGGCTCCATCCAGACAGGGCAGGATCGACGCTGCCGGAGGGGGAGCCGGCCAGTTGAGAGTCTTCCCAGATACGTCAAGCTCAGATTTTGCACCATCACGTTTTTAGTCTGAAGCCAGCTCACTCACAAGCAGGCGTGCTCAGTGGGTTCAGGGGGGCGGGGTTGGAGATGGGATTTTGGAGATCTGCCATCTGCTTCACAGTGTCGGGGCGGCATTGGGCCTGTTTGTAGATTTAGCTCCTCAGTGTTACTGTTTGTACAATGGGATGATGCTTCCCAGACCCACAGAGGATGAAAGCAGGCATAGGCCCTGTCGAGGGCCTGCAGAGCGTGTCTGGGCCCTGCAGGCTTGCTCTCTGAGCCCTGCAGCCCTCCATCACTTTCCTTTGAACTTCTCAAACTAGACGTTTGGCCAGTAAGAGCAACAGCAGCAGCTTCACCTCTAAATCAGCTAGCGTATCCTCTTGCAGGTTTACCAGCCTTTCTCTGGGGGTGCAAAACCTTTCTCCTCTCGTCCATCCTTCCCTTTTGGTGTCCCCTTGCCCCACAGACAGCGTGGGCAGCCGGCAGTGACTTTGAGCTGGCCATCTCTATTCGGTAGGGCTGCCATTCTGCGTCCTTGGTGGGGCCTGGCGAGATAATGTGGCCCTCTTCCTCTGCTGTGGCTCGAGGCCCAGCCCTGACTCTCACACTGTGCTCGCAAAGAACAGAAATTCGAACCGGTCTCCAGGGGGAGAGGAGCCGACAGTCTGAAGACAAGGAGGGAGTCTCCTGTCTGCCCCCCCCCTCCCCCGTCCCCATGCTCCCCACTCATGCCACGGACCCTGGCCGTCATGCCTCGGGCTCTCACCCGCCCTCTGCGCGTTCATTGGACGACGTGGGGGAGATGGCTGGGGTCCCTGCTGCCCTGGCGGTCTCTGTTGTGGGTGTGGACAGAAGCCTGTTAGAGTGCTCTGTGCGGGACCTAGCCTCGGCCCTCCTAACCTCTTTCCTTTCTCTCTCTCTTCCCCCTCTCTCCCTCCTCTCCCCCCCTTGCCTCCGCTCTTCAGGTCCGATCCGTACTGGGTGCAATGAAAGCTCTACGCAGGCCTTACCATGGAAGGCTGTGACTCGCCCGTCGTCTCGGGGAAGGACAATGGGTGCGGTATCCCTCAGCACCAGCAATGGACTGAACTCAACAGCACCCACCTCCCCGACAAACCCAGTAGCATGGAGCAGTCCACAAGCGAGAACCACGGGCCCCTGGACAGCCTGAGGGCCCCCTTCAATGAGCGCCTCGCGGAGAGCTCCGCCTCGGCCGGCCCCACCGCCGAGCCCGCCGGCAAGGAGGTCAGCTGCAACGGGTGCTCGGCCTCCTTCGCCAGCCTGCAGACCTACATGGAGCACCACTGTCCCAGCGCGCGCCCCCCGCTGCCCCTGAGGGAGGAGAGCGGGAGCGACACCAGTGAGGAGGGGGACGAGGAGAGTGATGTGGAGAACCTGGCTGGGGAGATAGTCTACCAGCCCGATGGCTCGGCCTACATTGTCGAGAGCCTGAGCCAGCTGACCCAAAGCGGGGGCGCCTGTGGCAGCGGCAGCGGGCCCCCCCCCTCGCTCTTCCTGAACTCTCTCCCCGGGGCGGGGGGCAAACAAGGGGACCCTTCTTGTGCTGCACCAGTCTACCCACAGATCATCAACACTTTCCACATAGCCTCATCCTTCGGGAAATGGTTTGAGGGCCCAGACCAGGCTTTCCCGAATACCTCAGCCCTGACGGGGCTCAGCCCCGTCCTGCACAGCTTCCGCGTGTTTGACGTGCGACACAAAAGCAACAAGGATTACCTGAACAGCGACGGCTCCGCCAAAAGCTCCTGCGTATCCAAAGATGTTCCCAACAACGTGGACCTGTCCAAATTCGATGGCTTTGTGCTCTACGGCAAGAGGAAGCCCATCCTGATGTGCTTCCTGTGCAAACTGTCCTTCGGGTACGTCCGTTCGTTTGTGACCCACGCGGTGCACGACCATCGAATGACCCTGAGTGAAGACGAGCGGAAAATTCTTAGCAATAAGAACATCTCCGCTATCATCCAAGGGATTGGCAAAGACAAGGAACCCCTTGTGAGTTTTTTGGAACCAAAAAACAAAAACTTTCAACACCCTTTAGTTTCTACGGCTAACCTCATAGGCCCCGGACACAGTTTTTATGGGAAATTTAGTGGCATTCGGATGGAAGGGGAGGAGGCTCTCCCAGCCGGCTCTGCTGCCGGCCCCGAGCAGCCCCAGGCTGGTATCTTGACCCCCAGCACCCTCTTGAACCTTGGCGGGCTCACCAGCTCGGTCCTGAAGACCCCCATTACCTCAGTCCCCCTGGGGCCTCTGGCCTCCAGTCCTACCAAATCCTCAGAGGGCAAGGACTCTGGGGCAGCAGAAGGAGAGAAGCAAGAAGTAGGCGATCCGGATTGTTTCTCCGAGAAAGCAGAGCCAGCCGAGGAGGAGGCAGAGGAGGAAGAGGAGGAAGAAGAGGCAGAGGAGGAGGAGGAAGAAGAAGAGGAGGAAGAAGAGGAGGAGGAAGACGAGGGTTGCAAAGGACTCTTTCCAAGCGAGTTGGACGACGAACTGGAGGACAGGCCCCACGAGGAGGCTGGGGCCGTGGCAGGTAGCAGCAGCAAAAAGGACCTTGCTCTCTCAAACCAAAGCATTTCTAACTCCCCCTTAATGCCTAATGTGCTCCAGACCCTGTCGAGGGGCACAGCTTCTACTAGTTCTAATTCTGCTTCTTCCTTTGTTGTCTTTGATGGTGCGAACAGGAGGAATCGTTTAAGCTTTAACAGTGAGGGCGTCAGGGCCAATGTGGCAGAGGGCGGCAGGAGGCTGGACTTTGCTGACGAAAGTGCCAATAAAGACAATGCCACAGCACCAGAACCAAATGAAAGCACAGAGGGCGACGATGGGGGCTTTGTCCCCCATCACCAGCACGCTGGCTCCCTCTGCGAGCTTGGGGTTGGGGAATGCCCCTCGGGGAGCGGCGTGGAGTGCCCCAAATGCGACACGGTCCTGGGCTCCTCCCGCTCGCTGGGCGGCCACATGACCATGATGCATTCTCGTAACTCATGTAAGACACTTAAGTGCCCCAAGTGCAACTGGCACTACAAGTACCAGCAGACACTGGAGGCTCACATGAAGGAGAAGCACCCGGAGCCGGGGGGCTCCTGTGTCTACTGCAAAAGCGGGCAGCCCCACCCTCGGTTGGCACGAGGTGAGAGCTACACGTGTGGTTACAAGCCTTTCCGCTGTGAGGTGTGTAACTACTCCACAACTACCAAAGGCAACCTCAGTATTCATATGCAGTCCGACAAGCATCTCAACAACATGCAGAACCTGCAGAACGGAGGGGGGGAGCAGGTGTTCAGCCACTCGGCCGGGGCGGCGGCGGCGGCGGCCGTGGCCGCGGCCGCAGCGGCCAACATCGGCAGCTCCTGCGGGGCCCCCTCGCCCACCAAACCAAAAACCAAACCCACCTGGCGGTGCGAGGTGTGCGATTACGAGACCAACGTGGCCAGGAACCTGCGCATCCACATGACCAGCGAGAAGCACATGCATAACATGATGCTGCTGCAGCAGAACATGTCCCAGATTCAACACAACCGTCACCTGGGCCTCGGCAGCCTGCCCTCGCCTGCCGAGGCCGAGCTTTACCAGTACTACCTGGCCCAGAACATGAACCTGCCCAACCTGAAGATGGACAACACTGCCTCAGACACCCAGTTCATGATGAGTGGATTCCAGCTGGATCCCGCCGGGCCCATGGCCGCCATGACGCCTGCTCTAGGTGAGGCTGACTCCGTGTTTGTTTGTTCTGGTGACTTGAGTTTAACTGGGGAGAACCGAGAATAGACTGAGGTCCTGTGGATTCGGCTGATGCTGATTTTCTCCAGAGTGGTGTTGTATACACTCGAGTGTCTGACTGTCAGGTGTTTTTCTCAAGGACCCCTTGTGTGCCTGTGGGGGGTCGTATGTATTCAGCACCCACACGTGGTAATACTCCGGCTGCACAGGCTGGGATTAAAGTTGAAGGGTTTCCTCTAGTTTTTGGCTTCTGGTCAACTTCCCTTTCTCTTCCCATCTTCTCTTTCTTCATCTCTTTCTCAATTTGAAAAATCGCCCCAATTATCTGAAACTTCTGGGTTCCATTAGATATTTACTGTAATCTACAGGAAACTGCCGTTCAAGTTGTAAACAGGGACAGTCCTGTCCATAAGAACGACTCGAAATCACAGTGTACCTTATTCAGATAACTGAACGCTGGGTTCTGTGCCAAGCAGGGAGCCATCCAGATAAGTGCTCAAAGTTCTCGGGTATGTTCACGAGGATCTCCATGAAAGAGACGCATTCTTTTCTTTTTTGTTTTGCGTGAGTTGTCGCTGATAAGTATAGTTGGGAATTAAATTGCCCCGGGGCACCATAAAGAGTGGTGTGCTAGACGAAAAATGAATAATACATTCTAAAACTGTACATCAAAGAAAGTTGAATTCTAATATCCATTAGATGATGGTTAATGGAGCCTTTGTCGGCCGTGAAAAAACAACCCATGTTGGAGAAGGTGAGTTGGCCGTGTCCGGACAGCAAGTCTTACCAACTGGCTTAATTGACCTAGAATCGGATCAAGAGGATAGGATTTGGATGCCAAAAGTCATCAGTCTTTGCATCAAAAGAATCACAATCACTTTTAGGGTAGAACCTCTATAGTGAGAGAATGTACAAATCACTTTTACAAGGACCAGTATGATGGGGGCTGTTGCTGCTCCCACCACCTGTGCCTCAGACAGGCGCTGCCTGGTCTCTGTCCCCTGACCCGGCTAACCTCTTGGGACCAAGGTGGTGGCCTGGATTAAGCAGTATTCCTTTACTGACACAGGAATAAGTCATTCTCAGCAACAAAGTGTGAGCAGATAACTTTTAATCTGACATGGTTTAGGTTAATGCCAGGGGCCAAGCCTCCCCAGTTGGCACGTCTTCGTATGGTGTTTTAGTGCTAATTGCTGCTGATGAGTTATATTTCATAGCATTTAATTTGTTTTTCCTGAGAATTCTTACTACTTTAATCTTATTTTCTGTTTTGGAATATTGACCCGTGGATCCTTTATTACCAAACGATTTGAAAATGTTTTACCAACTGGTTAATAATGGATGCACAGAAATCAATTATTTTATTTGTCCCCAGAGTGAACCATAGGGTTTGCACACCAAGGGATGGCATCATACTGTAAGCCTTTTTTTTTTTTTTTTTTTAAAGCCTATGGGAATTGAGGTTTTCTCATCTGGAGATTTAAAATCTTGGGGAGGCAGATCTTGGAGTAAATCAAATATAATGTAGGTAGAATGAAGACACAGAAAATGGATAGATTCATACTGGGTCAAAGTGAGATCTTTTTAATTACCTTGAAAACCAGTAATTCTGACTAAGACTTGAATTAAGTGGTAGAAAAATATTTTGCTTTTACGCAAGTGTCTGTGAGTCTGCGGGGCATCATGCATTATGGGCATATGGCAGATGGAAAAGAAATGGTAGAATAAATCCCTGTGTTCTGGACATGTATAGCAGATCCATACTTTATTTCTTAAAGAGAATAGAGCTTTTCCTTCTAAGGGCTTTTTCCAGGTCAGCCAAGCAAAGGTCCTTGAATTTTCAGGGTTACTGCTTATCAGCCAAGGTAAGTCTCTGGAAACCTTCTGTGCCCTTAGTGCACAAGAACAGCTGAGATGGAGCTAGAGTCCCAGATCCTTTATCCTGGAAGCCTGAGTGGGTGTGGGTATGAGAGCATGTGTCCAGAGGTCCTGTAGAGTAAGTCGTAGGACCTCGGTAGAAGCGGGTGTATGCAAATGTGAAAGAGCCAAAACATTAAGTTCTATATGCAACTTTGCTGATCTTTCTTGAGGCCATTTGTGAGCAGGCTGTAGGTGTTACTGGGTATTCCTGGGCTCCGCAGGGGGAAAAATGTTTTTGTGAAATACATTTCTGCTTACGAAGTTATTATTCTCATACTTCTTTTGACAGAGCCTTCTTTCTTGTGATACCAAACAGATGCTGCTTCTGGGAAGGCTTTCTTTCTGGAGGGCTTTAAGGAGAGGGCTGGCACCCTTTGGTCTGGTCTGGTTGGATTTTGCTGCCATTTGTAGATAAGATATTCGACTCGAAGCCGTCTGAATATCCTTCCAGACATCGCTTTCGATGATCAAGTTTAGCACAGCACTGAGAAACAGCTGGCGGGGTATCTGCTTTTCCAGGTAGCCGCCTAGCTACAGGACATCTGCATGAGGTTTACGAGGTCCTCTGCTTCTGCCTTTGGGTCTGGAAGGTGTCTTTTAACTCACGTGCCTCTCTGACGATGTGCTCATGGGTGGGCTCTTGTGCCAGGGTGTAAATTCTAAGTATTAGATTTGGGTGTGTGTGGGGAGGTGGGGTCCCCCCCCTCACAGAGATGTTACCTCCGGTGTAGCTTCAAGAGTAAACACCGGCTGAGTTCTCACTCACAGGGGCTCTCTTCCTAACTTCCTGAGAAATGGGTGACGTTCTGCCACTTCCTGGAGGCTGAATTAGTTCCTTCTAGCTCTACAGATTTGTAGGATTCTGAGCCCTGTGTTCATTCCTCCAAGGTAGAGTTCTCGGAGGGAGTTTTGGCTTTCCTGTCGCCTCCATTTCACTGCTTCTCTGTGTCTTTGATTTGCATTTCAAGAGCTTGGAATGGGAATAGAGACTTATTTCCTCTGTGTGTGTGAGGATTTCTCATTTTTACTCAGGCATCCAGCAAGTGACAGCTGAATTTCTCTTTAGAGCAATATTGATGTGCTGAGGTTAAATTTAAAAAGTGGAGAAGATTTGATGCTTCAGGTGGTTGGCATCAGAAACAAATATATGTTTGCTCCTTGTCTTACCCTCTGGGCAATTTCTGCTTTTACTGAACACAGCGTATGTTTGATGGATGCTACCTGGCCTTTGTCCCCATTAAGGGATGGAGCTTTTAGGCTTTTTTTCCCCCCTCCTCTTTTTCTCTCCCGTCCTAAAAAGAATGTCTTAGTTAAGGCTCCTCTCACCAGGGGAGATGGCAGGGGAGAAGACAAGCAGAAAGCTTCCTGAGCCTTCTGGAATGCACGTGCAAAAGATTTCTGCGGCTTGCTAGATTGTCCACAGGCTTCATATGCAGCCAGTCAGCTCGGTAGAACCTTGTAACTGATCTTCTCACTAGAGGTGCCTCATGTAGCATAAATAAGAAAATCATTAAAAAAAATCTTTTATTTGATTAGCCGCTAACTTGGATTGTAATCAGTCATTAAAACAAAACAAAATAAAACAAAACCTCAGGCCAACCACATGTAAAAGGTCAAGTCTGAGTATCAGTTGGGGAGGGGCAGGGGCAGACATAATAGCTCAAGTGTGCGTGCGTTTGGGGGGAGAGGCAAAAAATAGAAGCCAGTGCTCAGCGTTCTGCTGGACTTTATGCTGCTAGGTAATGGAGAGAAGGCTGCTGTTTCCAAGCCTATTTTGTGGTATAAGTAAGAGCTTGCAGTATTAATTTACCACTGGTGAGTGAAAGCCCATCCCCAGTTTGTGCAGGGCACTGTAGAGCTGAAAAACAACCAGGGCGAGAAGGGCAGAGAAGAGCTTTCTCAGACCCTTTTGGGGGGACTCTGAGCTGACCTTTGCGTTTCACTGCCCATCTGGATCCACTTCCTGAACCTGTAACATTCTGGTTCCCCTTTAGCCTTGTCCTGCACAGCATCTGTGTAGGGGGCTGGGCGGTCTCTAGAGGTTCAGCCAGGAGAAGCCTGGACCCCTGCCCTAAAGAGGCTGTACCCTGATGGGGACACCGGGCAGCACGTGGCTCTGCATGTGGTTGATGACAAAGGAGAATGTGACATGGCCCATAGCAGACCTAACATTTCATGCACCGTGGGGGCTCAGAAAAGGGGAGTGATTATATTCTTGGGGACATGTGGGAGGAGCTGGCACCGTTGACAGGCAGGTAGACTATTGTCCCGCGGGGCGTGATGAGGAATAGGGAGACCGTCCCCTAAATCTCAGATTTAGAGCTGCGCTCTCCACTGTGGGAGCCACTAGCCACATGTGGCTATCTAAATTAAATGAACTAAAAAGATACAATAAAAAATTCAGTCGCTTGGCTGCAACTTTGCCGTATTTTGTGTTCACCAGCCACACGTGGTTAGTGACTAGCACACCAGACGGTGCAGGTATAACATGTTTCCATCATTGTAGAAAGTCCTGCTGGGCAGTGCTGCTTTAGATAAATTCTGGGCCCGATTCTCATTTACCTTGAAGGCTTCATATCTTAGATTACAGCTGTAACTCGTTTCCAACTTTGAGGGGTCTGGAGTTTCAGATTCTGTTATGTCTAGTGAATGATGCTTATTCCCGTCTTTTCTTGGATTAGAGTGAGGGGCCGAACTGAAATATTCAAGAGACTGTGCTCCTAGGTATTCTTTTCCAAAGTGGGGCAAAAAACATGAAACCTTTTACAAATTTCAGAAAGTCCACAGGAAAAGATCTGAACATATAATTACGCATAAAGTTGATTTTTTGTGGGGGGGTGGTGGTGTTACCAGGTCGTAGCACCTTGCAACACTTGAAATGGGATCTTTTTTCTCCTGGAACCTAGGCTGAGGGTCAGGGAGGCTGGGGGGTGCCTCAGCTGCATCTGTGAGCCTGGCCGCTGATTCTCTTCCCCTCTCCTTCCCCACAGTGGGCGGTGAGATCCCCCTAGACATGCGCCTCGGGGGCGGGCAACTGGTGTCGGAGGAGCTGATGAACCTGGGCGAGAGTTTCATCCAGACCAACGACCCGTCTCTGAAGCTCTTCCAGTGTGCCGTGTGCAACAAGTTCACCACGGACAACCTGGACATGCTGGGGCTGCACATGAACGTGGAGCGCAGCCTCCCGGAGGACGAGTGGAAGGCCGTGATGGGGGACTCGTACCAGTGCAAACTCTGCCGCTACAACACCCAGCTCAAGGCCAACTTCCAGCTGCACTGTAAGACCGACAAGCATGTGCAGAAGTACCAGCTGGTGGCCCACATCAAGGAGGGTGGCAAAGCCAATGAGTGGCGGCTCAAGTGTGTGGCCATCGGCAACCCTGTCCACCTCAAGTGCAACGCGTGTGACTACTACACCAACAGCCTGGAGAAGCTGCGGCTGCATACGGTCAACTCCAGACACGAGGCCAGCCTGAAGCTGTACAAGGTGAGCCCCGGGCTGCTTCTGGAAGGCATGCCTCGGATCCCTGGGTGCTGGGTGCCGGGGACAGGGGACGGGCTGTGTCGCGGCGGGGCTGGTGGCTGGATGGTAACCTGGTGTTGGAAGGGGAGTTGGCATCCGCTTCCTGGTGAAGCTGCAGTGCGGTGGCAGCTTCTGCCACCTGAAGGCTGTTTTTGAGAGGTGCCCGTTTCGGAGGGCGGGTTCCGTTGACAGCAGCCCGATACTTCCCCATCGACAGTGTCTTTACAGTTGGCTTTTTTCCCCTTGAGTTGTTGTGGCTTTTGTGTACCCTCGTGCTCCTGTGTTGTCCCTTTCTCATACATGCTTCATGTTCTCCCTTTCCATCTCGTCCCCACCCTGCGCCCCTTAATCTCTTCTCTCCTAAATGCCTCTGGAGGACTTAGTTCGTTTGTGCCTTGGTTCATTCCTTCATCCATTCGTTCATTCATCCATTCATTAGGTACGTATTGAGCACCTACTGTATAGCAGGTGCTGTTCTGGACACATGCCCACCTCCATGCACAAAACAGACAAAAAAAATTCCTGCCCTCATGGCGCTTCCATTCTTTTGCAGGGAGGTGGGTGATAAATACAGTGCATAGTTGACTAGAAGGTGGCACGTGCTATTGGGAAAATTGGGATCAGTTAAGGGGGCTCCTCTGTTCTTTTTGTTCTGTGCCCCTTCCTCTATCTCATGTTTGCATTTCCCCTTTTTCCCCCTGGGTTTCTTCCATCCTCTTCCTCTCCCTCTGTCTCCCCTCCCCTCCCCTCCCTTCCCCTCCTCTCCCCTCCCTTCCCCTCCTCTCCCCTCCTGGCCCCTCCTCTCCTTCACTCCTTTCTTTCCTTCCTCCCTCCCTCCCTCCCTTCTTCCCTTCCTTCCTTCCTTCCTTTCTCCCTCCCTCCATTCTTCCCTCCATCCCTCCCTCCCTCCCCTTCCTTCCTCCCACCCCCTCCAGTCTTTCTCTCAATCCATAGACTGTAACGGTAAACGGTAACGGTGAGGAGGAGGTGCTCAGATACTGTAAATAGTCCTTTCACTTGCGAGGCAGAATTGCTCCAGACGTTTCTATTGATTTTCACTGGACTTAAAGCCTCACCTTTTTCTCTAATCATCCCATAATGGCTTTAGTATGAACAATCAGGTACAAATCGCCATAAATCTGCCCAGCCTCCTCCCATATACCTTCCACACCCTCACTCTCTCTTTGCATTTTCCTCCCTTTTATTATCGGCCTCCCCTCTTTCCTTTCATGCCATTTCCCACATCTTCTTCGGGGCCAGGGGGCGCTTCTTTTGACCCTGAGCTAGTTTTAATCCCCTTTCTACTCCTGGCGATTTTAAAGGGAGACTTCAAATAAGGAAGACCTCAGGTCCTTTCCCCATGTCAGTCTCTGTCGAGATTGATAACTGTAATTCATTTTACAATTGCTCGTTTTCAGCTTGGCAAGAGTCCTGGGTAGAGTGGATGAGAAACCATTTTAGGGAAAGGAAGAGAAAGCAGAAGTGAGGCAGTAGAAATAGAGGGTTCTAGAATCGCCTGCCGACTCCGGCACAGACGGGCTGGCGTGGTGCAGTGGGAAAGGTCTGGACGCCAAGCAGCTGACCCCCTTGTGTTATAAGTCAGCAAGAACCTCACTGGATGGCTTAGTTTTGTGTCACCATTAACAGAAGAGGCTCCTGGCAGTCACTTTAAGTTAGAGGTCTCCCGTGGCCGTAGTGCGGTACTGATTGTGGTCAAGAAAACCTGACGGGAAACCCATAGGAAAACTATTTCCAAAGGACCCGACTGAGAAAAATTAGTTCGGAGCACCCCCCATGGTCATGGAAGACTGTCTACCACTTTGACGAAGGCTGTTTAGAGTTGGCAAGCAACTGTCCTCTTCCATCTGAGGGGAGAAAGACCCTTTAGATTCATTATAAAGCCTACATGGCGGTGATGAACTTTCCACACTACATTCTCCAGTAAGAGTATATCACGCCCTTGACTTTGCTTCTGAGGGGCCTGGAGCCCGGAAGATTCTCTGAGATTATACTTTTTTTTGGTCCCCAGGACACCTTCACGCATCACACTTAGCAAGTCAGGTTGAGGTAGTTTCCTGGATGGATGTAAGGGAGCCATTTGTGTGTTTCCGTTTGTGTTTTGCTGAACTGTGGACACTCATCCTCCTTGGCCTTATTTTCTCTCTCTCTGTCTCTCTTTTGAATTTAAAAGATGGAGAAGACTTCTCGTCAAAAAAGGCAGTGCAGGTGGGCCACAGATGTTGGGGTGTGGGATAGAACTGGGGAACCAGTGTCTAAAGAAGTCTCCAAACAGTGCACTTGGCCGACACAACCCCGGGGGTGAACGTTCCCCACATTCAGAGCACAATTCTGTGTGTCAGGAGCCGTAGGTCATGAGTCTGGTCTCATTAGTCCTTGGGTAATGAATGTCCCTCTGCTTGCTGTGGCTCTGCTGTGGGGGCGGGGAGCTCTCTCACCCACCCCTGAGTGACACGGAGATGGGCTTCTTCCAATGCGTGCGCCAAGCCTTTCTGTCCTGCGGTGTGATTAAGACAGACTTGCTTTGCCGCTGAGGGGGCTCGCTGTCGTAGGGTGTCACGAGTCCATAGATTTGGGGTGGGGCCTGGAGGTGGTTGAGAGTCAGTTTTTCTCTAGGCCCTGGTGTGGCCTGTAGTAAATGGAGATTGATTGCATGTGATTTTTCCTCTTGCTAATGTAATCCATTAGCCCAGCACATGAATAATCAGTTTAGAGCACAGTTAACTGGATGTAATCGAGTTCTTTACTGTCCGCTAGAGAAACAGCTCCAGATGCTGCTGACCTGGGGAGGGCACCAGGCTTCTCACACACAGCCCTCTTTACTCACCCCATCCTCACTTCCCACCCTGCCCCCCAACCTGTCCTGGCCCCCACCCTGCCCCATCCCGGTGCCTTGGCAAATTAGACATCATTTGGTCAGGGAAAGTCCCAACTTGCTTTGTGCTGCACCTGCTCGAGCAGCCATGGTGTACTGGACTTCCTAATGGGTCTCTCAACCCTCTCTTTCAACTGAGGTCTTTATTCCCTCCTCTTCCTTTTTCATGTTGGAGGAGCTAGAACAGCCATCTCAGGAGATGCAAGCAGAGGCGTAGCTTTCTGGTTTGTCGTTTGACCTCACACCGGTCCAGGGTCCCTTCTCTTGGTGTCATAAGTGCTGGGACATACGTTGCTGTATTAACACTGAGCTGTCTGAAAGCGTGAGAGAATTTCCAATCTGGACTGAGAGAGGGTTTCGTTAATCCACTACCCCAACCCCACCTACCTAGAGAAGGGCAGAAACAAACAAAAAACCCTGCTGATATTATCACCCTTGCTTGCATGGAATTGTCAAGTTGTGATTGTGTGAGAGCAGTTTTTCAATGGAGATTAATGTTCGGTGAATTCTTCCTCCCTACCTCCTAGGAGTGGAGGGGAGTTTTGGGTAGGGGGTGGGCTGGAGAGCCTCGGGCATCAGATAAGGCTCTTCCCTTTCTCTGGGCCTCCAGGTCACTTAGTGAAACACTTACTACTGAATTCCTTCAGTGGTTTTTTGTGTGTGTCTTAAAGAGTTGTGGGCTCTGGTCTAGCCCCTAGAGGTCCTCCGCCCATATGCTCACAGCTGCCGTGATGGGGCACTGTGGTTGATCAACCAGTCGGGAAGGGCCAGCAGCCCCAGTCCAGCTTAGAGGCTGGGTCCTTGGTTTCTGTCTGTAGTGATTCATCTGAGCCAGAATGGAAGCGTGTTGTGGGTGGGAAAGGTACTTGTCTCTCATCGGGGCTGGAGCTCCAGAACTTGAATTCCGCCCCTTTCTGCTTTCCCTCATAAGTGGATCACTCTTGTCTTTGGGGACCTGGCCACTCCCCCACTCCTTCCACCTGTAGAGCTGTAGAGATGCGGGGTGCCTTTGCTTACCTTAAACAAGGGAGCGGCAGGTATTGACAGATGCCTGCCCTCTGCTCGTCTCCAAGCTAGCATAGGTCCTGAGTCCGCCGTGTGTGCATTCACAGCTAGTGTGGGCCCTTACGTGTTTACCTGGACTTCCCTGCTATGTGGCATCCATAGTGAGCTCCATAAAATTTGTGGCATCTTCTGCTTGAGGGAGGAGAGTGCAGAGAGGACAGATAGAGATCAGTGTACACTTGTCAGCTGTTAGGATCTGCTTTTTCTTTTGATACTTTTCTTCACCTGAGAGTCATTGGACTGGAAATCCATCAATTTTAGCAGATGGATTAAGAACCGCCCCCTCCTGCCACCCCCCCCCCCCAATAGTAACTCTATTACTCAGAGTTCCCAGCTGAGGTGCCTTTGATTAGACCAAGCCTGATGGTTTCATATTAACCTTAAATTATACACAGAGGAGGTCATCTCCCATGGAGTTGGGTCTGGGCCCCATGTGAGCTACCTTGGGCCAACGGGGCAGACGGTGAAACACCAGCTCTACTTGGCTTAAAGTAGAGGTAAAGTATGGCACCAGTTGACTGAAAACACACACCCACATTCTCCACATAGTGGACTTTAACACTTGCCACCCTATTGGGATTCTATGTGGTGGGAGGAAGTAGGAAACCCTCTGTCAGACTCTGAGAATCCACCTTCTCAGTTCTTCCCCAGACTCATAAACTCACTGGGGCTCTCTCCCAGCAGGGCCATAAATTCATCACAGGGTGGTCAGGCAAATCAGAAGACGTAGAACAAATCCGACAAAGATTTCCTCTTCAGTCTGCATTCTTCGTGCTCCTTTATGGGTACACTTGGGGGACAGACTGTCTTAGGAAGACAGCTGCATGCTTCATGCTTCATGCTTCAAAGACTGGTAGCCTTTGTCTTGCTTGGAAAGCAGATAGCGTGGATCCTCTGGTGAGCCCTGCCTCCCTCCCTGTCCTCTCCTCCCTGGTGCGGCTGCCATGTTTGAAGCACTTGGTCTAGTGTCATCTGGTTTACATCGTCATTCTGGAACTAGTGTCCTCAAACCTTGTTTTCTCATTAGGTTGACTTTTTTTTGTTGTTGTTGTTAAGGGCATTCTTTTGTCTTCTTCTTTCCATACCTTGGTGCCTTCATGCAAAAATGAAAGGAGGGGAATGTTTTTGTTTCCTGTGGTTGATTCAGAATGTGTGAAAAGCCAGATGTTATGGTAAATTTTAGCCCATTTAGTTCTCCATGCCCTCTGTCTCCTAGAGCAGCAGGGCATTTGAAGTTCATTTCCCTCACTTGATTGTTGGGCTCACAGATGTGGGCCTCCTGGAGCAGGGCTGGGAGACTACATGTGGGCCCCGTGGTCATTCCTGCAGAGCCGGGGTTGGCTCTGGTGAAATTTGTGACCACGAGTAACTTAAAGGAGACTCTAGGAAGATTGAAAGGCCACATCTTCTTAGGAAGGAGTGTTTATGCCATGACATAGTTAATCCTTCACTGCCGTAGTAACTGTGGGCAGTGTATGATGGAGGAACATACATGGCAAGTATATTGCCAGTGTGTGCGTTGTGAATGGTAGACATCTCTCTGCACAGGGTCCTTGCCCTCCCTTCCGGTCAGAACCGTCTCACCCACCTTGATCTGAATCCACCCCCCCCTCCCCCCACCATGAGTGTTATTTCGTTCAACACATTCATTCAGCTGATTGGCTGGCTTTATGCACAAACTTTGCCTGGATCCCTGTGGTTATAGTATTATACACACCCTCATGTCAATAAGGTAAGATCAGTGTTCTCTTTTGCCTTTTGCCTTAACAAAACTGAGATCTTATTAGATGTGGCTAGTTTTAAAAAGTCCAGTACTAACTATGCTACCATTGAACAACCATAACACTCACTGTAGCACTTTCTTTTTTTTCAAATGATATTAATATTTTTGTTTTGTCTTTATTTTTCCCTTTTTAAATCTTTTTTTGTGCATGGTAAAGAGCTGATAAGACCCTTTTAGAATATTATTCTGAATTATTTCTTACTAGACTAGCATTCCATGTTTGTCTCAAGTGTAAGCTACTGATAAAATGTAGATTCCTTATTTTTATAGTAAAATAATTAATATGAGTAATCTATGTTCACTGTGGAAATTTTGAAAAATTCAGGAAAGTACAGGTGAAAATAACTATCAACCTAATCCTCCTGTGCAACAGTGTATTTATATTTCCTTCCTTTTGTGTATAACAGGCATTCTACAAAATTGGAATGGGCGTGTGTACAGTATCGTACCTGTATATTATCTTCTAATGTCTTTAAGTGTTTTTTAATAATTAAAAAAAATTTTTTTTTATTTATTAGAGTCTTACTGATGTACAGACAGGTTGTCTGCCATGGTTCGGTATTAGAGACAGTAAGGTAGGGAACAGGTGTGTGCATCTATGTCTCTACGCTTGTGCTGTCCCCGGAAGTGGGATTGCTGGATTCCAGGATGTGATTAATGCCAACAGATACTTTTTCCTGCCTCTTCGGACAGAAGGTGACAGTTTTAACCCCTCCCTGTTAGGTAATGCTCAGATGCCCCTGCAGTGACCGCCATGAGATTCTGTTTTCCTCAGATTGGCAAAGTTGTTGCAGCCTGGGTCTCTCTAATTATTACAGAGGGTGAACATTCTTTCATGTGTTTATTGGCCATTTGTATTTCTTTGGCAGATTTCCTGTTCACAGCCTTTGCCCTTTGATTGTCTTGGTTTGTTCCTTTTCCTGATTGATCGGGAAGAGCTCCTGGTTTATCAGGACTGACGTCCTGATTGTGCTGTGGATGTTGTAGTAGTTTCTCCTGGTCCTTTGTCCATCTGTACCTTAGTTTATGGTACAGATGTGGGGTGTCGCCGGTGGCCGTGGAGCTCAAGCCGGCACTCTGCGCTAACAGAAGTGGACTGGTGCCCTGTGGGGGTGGTGGTACCTGCCCAAGGCCATGTTGACTGAGTCTCTTTGCATTTTAACGTGTAGGAAATTTTCATTTGCATGATGTCCAGTCTGTGCATCTTTTTCTTTACGTTTCTAGCTTTTCTCTTTTCCCAGGGAGGCTTTCTCTTTGACGTATTATGAAATTATAAAAGTCATAACACCTACACAACGTTTATTACAAGCCGGGTACTGTCATAGTAGCTTTCCATACATTAATTGATTTAATCGTCTGTGGATTAGCCTGTTTTCAAGCGGGGAAAGCAAGCCAGAGGGAGGTTACAAGGGTCAAAGTTAGTGAGTGTTGCTGGAGTGAGTGTTCAAACCCAAACGGGTTGGCACAACTTAACCAATATTTTCTTCAATACTTTTTCCTTCCATTTAAGTTTTTAATCTGTAAGGAAAGTATTTTGTGTGTGGGGCATTGGAGGACTCTGTTTTTCTGTATTGTGATTTAGGACTGTATTTTCTTTCAAAGTGGACGGTTGATCATCCAACAGTTTTTTCAATCACCGTCCTGTCCTAGCTGATGTGAAAGGCCATTTTTATCGTCCCTATTTCTCTAAATCTTACAGTCGGAACATATTTACAGAGTAGTGTTTGTCGAAAGCATTGTGGAAGGAGAAGAGGGAACAGAGAGAGACAGTTCTCTTTTCAAGGCATGGAAAGTCCTGTGAATGAAGTTTCTTCCTCCGACCTTTTCCTGTCTCTCCCGCATTTTCCCCAGTGTGAAATTTCTTGGTTTAATTACCTTTGTCAAATTCACTAGGTTGAAGGAGCCTCCAGGAGAGACGAGGGTTTGGGAGAGGAGCTGAGTTTCTTTTTGTTCCTTAATGGAGACTGGGTCTCACCAGTTGTCTTAAAAAAAAAAAAAAAAAAAAAAAAGACAGAGAACAAATACTGAAACTTCTAGAAGTTCCCCTTTCTGAAGTTCTTATTCAGATAACGAGGAGACAGTGTGGCTCTGTCCACATGTTTCTAGTATAAACCATTCTCAACTGGTGGTGATAAGTCTCCTTTTGGATTCCAAAGGTGTAAGGTGTGCTGGTTTGCTGGCTCAGCCGGAGGGGCAGGGAGGTCTAATTTCAGATAATCTAGTAACTACGACTTTGTCAAAATATTTGAAAGCCTCCACCCGCCCTCAGTCCTCAAAAGCCCTAGATCCTATGAGAGGAAAATCTCAAACCATCAGCCCCCTGCAGCCACTTAGAGGAAGAAGTCACACTTGGGGAATGCTTTCTGCGAATGCCATCTGGTGTCCTAGGGGTGCTCTGTAACCCTGAGGAGGATTTTGCCGCAAAGATTCCATTGCCTACACATTCCAGCACAATTCCATGCAGTATGATTGTTCTATAGGTAAACCCGGTCTGGCAGGAACTCAGCGCCAGAGAATGGGACAAAGGTGCGAACCCCGTTTCTAGTCCCTTCAACTTGCTGCAGACCTGGTCTAAAAGGGCAAATTTGAATACGGTTAGTCCCAACAGGTGTTTCTGGTTTTGTTTTGGTGTGGTTTGTTTTGTTTTGAAAGGGAAATTGTAAAGGAACAATTAAGCATTGTCAGGAACACTGTCAGGAGCAGGCAAGAGTTTTTAAGTAATTACATAATATGCCTGAACCATGGTCTTTATTCTGTTCTCTACATAACTTGAAACTACAGATGTCATGTGAGTGTAGGGTGGGAAAGACTGTTAATCTGAAAAACGCTTGAGTCATTTCATACTTTAATATTTAGTTAAATTAGGTTTCCAGCTGTTTTTTTTAAAAAGTAACCAGTATATAGAGTGAAAGGTAAAAACGTTGGACAGAAAATGTGTTGCTCACAGAAGTGGTGGAGATTATTGCAACCAGGGGGACATTAGGGTGGTGACCCTGGGGAGCACTGAAGCAACCACAATGGAAGCCTCCACGTAGTCACCAAATTTAGCAAATAAAAATGTGGAATCGCCAGTTACATGTAAATTTCAAATAGCAAATAATGTTTTAGCATAAGTATGTCCCATAAAATATAATTACATATACTTACCTGAAATTCACATTTTTTATATGTTTATTTTGGGGGGGAATGAATGAATGAATGAATGAATGAATGAATGAATATGAATGAATCCCAAGCTGGTCCCACACTGTCAGTGTGGAGCCTGATGTGGGGCTCGAACTCATGAACCAGGAGATCATGACATGAGCTGAAGCTGGATGCTTAACCGACTGAGCCACCCAGGCTCCCCTGGACTTCACATTTAACTGGGCATCCTGTCTTTTATCTGGCAACCCTACCTCTGGATGGAGAAAAAAATTCTCTTAAGGTGTTCTGCCAACAGGCTCAACCAGAGCATAAAGAGAGAGAGAAGTGGCTTCCTTGTTGGTAAACCTCTTTTTTTTTGAAGCCATTCCCAACAAAAGAGGAAAATTACAAATGCCTCTAATGATGATTTCCAATTTTTGTTATTTATAGAAAACTGTCATATCAGATTTTCACATTTTCTACATTAAATAAAGTGCTTTTCCTATAATGAAATCTGAAATTTTCTCCAGAGCTGTTTGTTAAAATTTGCTTTTCAACAATTTTTTCATTATTTCCTTTTACTGGAGTGCTTTCATGTCACGTGGCCAGACACACGTCAGAGTGCCCGGCTAAGCCTCCCACAGCTATGCCACATGCTTCGAGTGTCATTGCTCACGTTGGTCTGGCCTCCCTCTGCACTTGATCTTTTTATGGAGGTGATAGAAATTCAAGGCCCTTGAGCGTGGGCTGTTGTACACAGAAGACCCCAAGTGCTTACCTTGGATAGGATGCTAATAGGAATTTTCTCAAGTAGATTTGAACTTGGACTAATCATCAAGAATAATCAGGGAACTTTCTCTAGGGCCCACGTCCTCATCCTATAAAAGGCAAACTAGTTAGAAGGTTAGAAATGTTTATCTACTGATAGTGTTTGGTTTGCCGCCTGTTAATTAGCAGGGCAGGTTCTCAGACCCAGAATGAGGGCCTCCAAAGCATATCTGGTCTCTTAGGTCAATAGTTTTATTCATTGTCTCGTTTGCCAGGACAGTCTGTGCGTTGAACTTGCGGAAGGACTTTCCCATCCACTCGCTGTGCCTGTTGAGTCTTGCCCTCTCCGGTGACAGGCTCCTTCTTGAGGATTGTTGGGTCTTGTGACCACTTCTGAGCTGACCAGGTAGTCTTTGTTTCCCTGCCCCTCGGAAGGAGGCGGAAGACTGGGCACAGGCACCGGGGGTTCTGGGATGGGAGGCATCCCTGGACCTGTCACTTTCAGGGGCTTTCCTCTTGCTGGTTCAGACGCCAGCACTTAGGACAGCATTCCCCTGTCCAGAGTGCACAAACAAATGGGAAGAGAATTTCTCCCTCTGTGTCAGCATTTATTGAACGCCAATTTAGTGCTGAGCTCCGGTAGGATTTTGTGTAGATTAAGGTTAATGAATCTTTAGCATGTTTTGTGAAAACCCATTTTGTGTGGGGCGCCCTCTGTGAGCAGCACGTGCCCGGAGTGTGGTTCACCCCCGGTGTCTATGCTCTGGGATGGCTTCTGTTTGTGGTCCATGCTACCTGCTTCAGAATCTTCACGTGGTCCAGAGAGACGAGCAGATAGCGGGCGTGGTTCTGAATTAGAAGATTATTCTTCCAAAAAGTTGGGGCAGACAAGTTCTATCTTTGTGGGGCTGGAACTTTTTTCTGAGGTATTCTCTTTCCTTTATATCTTCTTCCAGCCCCAAAGCTGGAAAGATGTCATAACCCACCACAGCCTGGTGCTGTCTGTCTTCTTTGACACCTGAGGAGGATGGAGTCTCGAATGACCTCAGGGCTTTTCTAACAGGATTCTGTCGCCCTTCACTGTTGGAGGAGCCCGGGCATCACCAGGCTGGTAGTTGGTGGTGTGGCCGTGATGCACACACAGAGGTTTCCCTTTGGCTTTTATGCACATGCACCACAGGGGTCTTTGGGACAGTGGGAACGATAATGTCGGGGTTTTGTGTTTGTCCCCTGGTTCCCTTCAGCCCTTCTGAAGCCTGTGGAGGGAGCTCATGTCACTACAGAGGTCCTGCAGATGAGTTGTTGGTGCTCCTGAAGATCTAGGAAAGGCTCTGATTTTATTTCCAGCAGAGACTGTCCTACTGGAATGATCCTGTCGAGCTTTAGAACTCCTATTGCTGATTTAAACTAGGGCTCATGTGGGGTGCCTGGGTGGCTCAGTCAGTTAAGCAGCCGATTTTGGCTCAGGTCATGATCTCACGGTCCGTGAGTTCGAGCCCTGTGTCGGGCTCTGTGCTGACACCTCAGAGCCTGGAGCCTGCTTTGGAGTCTGTGTTTCCCTTTCTTTCTGACCCTCCCCGGCTCACTTTGTCTCTGTCTCTTTCTCAAAAATAAGTAAACATTAAAAAAAGAATTTTTAAACTAGGACTCATGTGAGCTGAATGCTTCATGTCTCAGTCTCTTTATGAACCATTGACTCATGGGCCAGGAAGGTTCTCTGAGCATCATCACGTGTTTTTCCTACATTTAGGGCACTATGTGCATGTTTCTGTATTACCTTCTACTACCACATTTCTTGTTTTTGAAAGTGATTAAAGATAGAAGGAACTGGGGGAACATTCCTAGGCTCCTCCATTCAGCCAAGTCAGGAGGCTTGGGTCCCGAGGACTGCCATTTCCTCAGTGTCCTAGATTTTAGTCAGTGAGTATGACTGTAGCCACCTGTGGTTTAGGAAGTGCCGTGAGGGGTGATTAGCTGCAGGCATCTGCTTGTGTGTTTGTTCACTCTCTGATTCTCAGATTAGGATCTGGCCGTTGTTGGTGTTGGTGTTGTTATTATTATTTTTGCCCAAACTGGGTTCCCATTAGTAGTGATGGCCACAGCCGCCAGTATAGGAAGACCAAACAGTTTGTCCAGGGATAAGAAGTCTGAACTTTGTCCAGTAATGTGCCCATGCCCCGCTCTGTGCATTTCCATTATCCTGCCATGGTAATTTGCACCTCTGGGCCTTTGGTGCTTTGAGTTTATCCAAAATTCAGACTTTTCCACACTGACGTTCTAGCACCCAAAGGACCCCAAAAGCTCCCCAGATGCTCCTTCTGCCTTCCCACTGCTTCCCACAAACACGTCACATGCTTTTCTTCTTTGCCTGGCCTGTTCTTTATTCCTCTCGGAGTGTGGCATTTGGAATAAAATCTCACCTGGAGAAGTCTCAGCAGTGACAAAGCCCAGCTCCGCTAAGGGGAGACTAATTACACAGCTAATTAAGCCAACAGATGTCATTGCAAGTGCTCATTTCTTTGTAACGTGGATGTACACGCCACGCATTGCTGAGATGGGCTCCTGGCCTATTGCAAGATGTCTTGTTATTTGTTGGACTTTAAGGACTGGTAACTTTCCTGCCCCGCCTTTATGCGTTAGTGACACGGCCCTGCTTTTCCAGAAAGCTCTCTCCTGCTACTGCAGCCACAGGTGGTATCTCTGCCCTGAGCGCATGTCACACCATTTGGTACCAAGCTGGTCTCTGTGTCATGTGGTAGGTAGTCCGTTTCCCCAACAGATTTTGAAGGCTCTTTCGCACATGAGCTGCCTCTACCATCGTGGGGATCTCGCAGGCGGGCAGCACGAGACAAGACAGGTAGACCCCAGGAGAGGGTGCAGATTTCCTTCACTGCCTTGCCTGCCTGAAATCGAGTTCGTTGGCAATGAAAGTAGCAAAGGAGTCTTTGAAAGGTGCAGTTTTGTTAAGAGTGTAGAGCAACCATGATTTTGTCAGCAAAATTGAACAACTCCTGTGTTGTGGGACACATCAAGCGTTCTCGGGAGTGGAGGGAGGGGTGTCAGGAAGCAGGAGGGAGATGGTGTTTTCATACCCACTCCCTACAGCATTAGGAAAGGGACAGACAGGTTGGAAGGATGCAGGGGGCCTGGGGGAGGCTGTGGGGTGTCGCCGGTGGCCGTGGAGCTCAAGCCGGCACTCTGTGCTAACAGAAGTGGACTGGTTCCCTGTGGGGGCGGTGGTACCTGCCCAAGGCCATGTTGACTGAGTCTCTTTGCTAACAACCACTTGCCCTCAATCATGCCTGCTCCATGAGTGAATTCAGTGTCCCTTCCTAGTTGCTGGATCTGGAAGTGACATATTTCACCACTGCTGTGACGCATCACCAGTGGCTCCCATGTTGCCACATCCGTTGGCCCTGTTCGAACCCCATGTGACAGTTCAGCAGCCTCTGCCACGCTTTCTCTTCTTCCTCCTCCCTCTTGCTTGTGTGACACCAGGCTCATGGTTCGTCTAGGCCCTTCTCTGGCCTTTCTTGGCCTCCTTGCTGGTTTCTTTTCTCTTAGTGAATGTAAATACTGGTTTCCAGGGCTTGGCCCAGGTGCCCTCCTTTTTCCTACATGTGACTCCTCCTGAGTGCCTTGTTTAATCCATTGCTTTTAAACTGTCACCTTCTGGTGACACTTGAATTTAGATCTCGAGCCCTGAGCTCTCCCTTTATCTACCTCCCTACAAGATATTTCCATTCGAATGTCTGATAATCGACTCCTCAGACTAAGCATGGTCTAGAGAGAAGTCTTGATGACTGTGACCCCCAACACCTTTCTCCTCTAGGCTCCCCCATTTTGGCAAGGGCCCCTGCCAGTCTACCATTAACTCAGGCCAATAAGCCAGAAATCGTTTGTGGACCACTCTTTCTTTCACTCCCCTGTAGCCAAACCATCAGTAAGTCCTATTGACTCTGCCTTCAGACACTGCCCACCCCGTTGCTTCTCACTGTGTCAGTTCCCTCCCTGCTTCTACTTTTGCCCCTTGTAACTCACTGTACACATAGTGATTTTATGAAGAGGAAAACCAGATCATAGCACTCCTCTGCTCTGACCCAACAGCGGCCCTCCATCCCGTATAAAATAAAAGCCAAACTCATTGCTCTGGCTTACAAACTCCTTTGCGATGTGCACTCCGTGCACCGTGCCCACTTCGTCTTGTACCACCCTTCCCTGTGCCCACTACACTTCAGCCACACTGGCCTCCTTTCTCCACATGCAGTATGCCACGCTTGCGCCTGCCACCGGGCCTTTGCACCTGCTGTTGCACTGCCCAGAATGTGCTTTCCTGACCAGCTCTCTTTAAATGTCTGGTTCTCTGAGAGGCTTTCCCTGCCCACCTACTCTCAAGTCACCATGTCTTCACTTTATCTGAGTTTACTTGTCCGCATTGACAGTTACTACCTACTTTTCTTGCTTGTTGATATATTTGTCTCCCAGAAGATCAAGGACCCTGGTTGTCTTCTTAATGGCTGTATCCTTAGTGTTTAGAACAGTGTCTGACACCAGCCCAATAAACGTTCACTGAAGTGACAGAAGTACTAACAGAATGTGCCCGTGGTTTCTCCCTGACTCCAGGATGCGGTAAAACAGCCCTGTCTGAACACTTGGCTATTACAGTGGAGATTCCAAAAGCATATGTTGGAGTGAACTGAGGGTGTTTCAAAGCTGTCCATAGCCGTGTCGTTTAGCTCTGTGCAGTTACACTCCTGTATTGACCCACGGAGAAACAGTTCTGGTAAAGTGGTGCGGCTCACGTCCAGGTATTTTGAAAATTCCCACATGCAGCTGGCTTTGGCCCAGGATCCCAGAATTCTGCCAGTCCGAATGACAGCTCTTTCTACTCAACAGTCCTAGAGATTCATGTCATGGTAGAAAAATTAATGGTGCTTTGCCCCTTCTACTTCATATTATGGTCCATTTTTGTAGTAGTCTTTCTCCTTGAATCAGTTATAAGACTCTCAACATCAGGATCCATTTATTCCCATCCAACTTTGTGTGTTTCCCAGTGTCTTGAAGATGTTGGATAGAATGTAAGTGTCAGTGGAAGATTTAATACCCAAAGATGGAATCTTGAACATAGAAATGTAAAGACTAGGTTCAGCCCTGAAAAGCCTACTCTGGTTTCTTTAGAATCTGCTCTGCTCTGTTTACTCCCCCTCTCCCTGGGCAAATGTCCGTGTCTAAATGATGCTAATTAGTCCCAGATCTGGTTGTCCCCAAGAGAACCACGAGCCTGGTGGCAGAATATATTCCCAGTAAGGGAGGAGCTCCAGTCCCCTTCTCGCTTCTCTCCTCCCACCCGCTCCGTGTTGAAGCCACACACTTTTGACCACCTTCTGTGAGCAGGACTGTGTATCACCTTCTTCGGGGCTGTGGTCCTAAGCTTTGTAAACTTGGCTGACTGTGATTCCAAAAGAGAGACATTTTACATTGATGACTCAGCTCACTATACACAGAGAGAGATTTTGTCTATATTATTGAAACAAATTTTTAGAGTTCAATTTTATCCTTCTTACATGTGTTGCATATGGATACTTCCTATTTTGTCCTGTTGTTTCATTTACATAAAGGTTCTACTCACTGCATTGATTTCGAGATCCACTGAGGCAGTGACTCTCAACCCAGGGAGCTTTAAAAACACACGTGCAGGCCTGGCCCAGCCCAGCCCATGGAGGTTCTGATGTCGTTCACTGTGGGCTTCTAGTGTGCAGCCCTAGGCTTAACACCATTGTACCCATGGATCACCACCCGCAATTTAGAAAACACTGCTGGGTAAGATACAAACGGGAGTTGATCATTCAGCAGGAGCAGTGAAATGTACACACGAGAGTTATCCAAGTGTGGAGGGAGGTAGGGGGAGGGAGAAATCCCATCCACTTGGTTCGCTCAGAAATGACCTCCTGAAAGAGAGGGACGCTGGACTTGGGTAAGATTTGAAGAGGGAGAGCTTTCATAGATGGACAGAGGATAAAGGTAGATTCTTTTCTCCTTATCAAGCCTGAGACCACGTTACTAAACTGATTTGAGTAACCAGAGTTTCCTTTCTTGCTTGCATGTCTGGTTACGGTACCTTCTCAAAGAAAGTCAGCTATGGGCTGAACATTTCAGGCTAATAACTCACAGGAATTGGGACCTTTTCGCGTGCTGCTAGGAAGGTGTTCTGCTCAAATGATCTGTTGAAATAGTAGAAATACTAAAAAAAATACCCCATAAACAAATACTGAACTATAGTTAATGCTAAATATGTTGAAGTATTTAGGGCTGTAATATGTACTGATGTCTGTAGTTTACTTTGAAATACCGTAAAAAGGTAAGCTGCATTGATAGATGGATAAAAGAATGGATAGATATACAGCAGAATATTAGTTTTAGCATCTGGGTGGTGGATATATAGAGGTCTACTCAATGATTTTTTCCAACTCTTCTCTGTAACTGAAAGTCTTTCTAATACAGTATGGGGGTAACATACTAAAATGGTTAGGTCTTCTTTTGCTGTGAACTTGACCATGTAGAAGCTTTGTGTTCATCATGAGTTCTCTTCTCCACCCCACCCTCTTCCTCTTTGCCTTCCCATGCTCTGGAAAGAGTAACATTGATGTTTTGTCGTGTCTCTGAAGACCAGGCTCAGGTGAGTTATTTCCATTTTTTTTTCCAGACAAGGGCATGCATTTCATTGGAGGCAGGAGCATGCCCAATTGAGAGCCCTTAGACCAGGGCAAGAAGAGCAGGGGTGGTAGGGCAGGGTGGGGCGGGGAGAGTCCAGGAGGCTCTTGGTCATTCCAGAAATTTGAGACGCCCACCAGATGACAAGCATCAGAAAGCTTCAAGATAAGATGCCCGAATGTGTGAAGGAAAACCCAGGCAGTTTTTTGAGTTTATTTTAGAGACCGCTCACGAGCTGGGAAGAGGGGCAGAGAGAGAGAGAGAGAGAGAGAGAGTGAAAGAATGAAAGAAAAGAAAAAAAGAAAGAAAGAAAGAAAAAAAGAAAGAATATCTTAAGCTCCAGTGCGGGGCTTGATCTTATGACCTGAGCCGAAATCAAGAGTCAGATGCTTAACCAACTGAGCCACCCAGGTATCCCCAGTGCTTGGGAGTTTTAAAGAGAGAAAGTCACTCTGGTGTCCGGCTGCCTGGGTGTGCATTCCAGCCTATCTTTCACAGCTGTGTGCCTTTGGACACAAAGCTTATTCCCTGTGCGCCCTTCACTGTAAAATGAGCTAGTAAAACAACATGCCTGATAGGACTGTTGAGTGAGTTAAATGAGATAATACATGGGATGTGTGTCTACAGTGTAGTCAGCGTATGGTGCAAAACAATGTGTTAGTCTTTATGAATACTATTTTTTGGCATCAGGTTTTCCACTCTTATGCAGACCACATAATTGAAGTTACTTTATTATTTGTCTTTCATTAACTTTGAACTTGACACACTTTGGATTTAGAGGACAGCAAAGCTAGTGTGTGCCTTTTTTTTGGTTTTTTGGTTTGGAGGAGGGAGAAAGAATTACCTTTGAGAGAAATGTGACCAGTGTGTAGGGAAATGACTTGGGCCAGTAATTAATCTTGGCCAGTCATTCATGGTCTGATCGCAAGAATGGGGGGCTTAGATCACGGAGTTGTCTTCAAGCCCCAAGTATGTTCACAGGCCTTTGTGGCCATTGTCCTTGTTTTTAGGGAATACTTCTGTCTCTTCTCCTAAGTAGTGGAGCCAGAAGTAGTCTAGTGAGGTACTTGGGAAAACTAGAAAGTAACCCTTGTCCAGCTTTATTTCTGCTACAGTTCTCTGATCCCTCTCTGAGAAGTACTTACAAGATCTTCAGTTGTGAGAAGACTGAGCAGTGAAGTTACTTTTACTGACATAATTTTATAATAATTGCCCTGCCTAATCTGGGGGACTTTACTGTTTGATTTAAAAATTTTTTTTATTTTATCTGATCTTATTTTATCTTATTTTTTATTTTAGAGAGAGAGAGAATGTGCAAATGGGGGAAGGGGCAGAGAGAGAGAGAGAGAGAGAGAGAGAGAATGAATCTTAACCAGGCTCCACACTCAGTGTGGAGCCTGATGTGGGGCTCAATCTCATGACCCTGGGATCATGACCTGAGCCAAAATCAAGAGTCAGATGCTCAACCAACTGAGCCAGCCAAGGGCCCCAATTTTTTTTAATAGGACTTCCCTGCAAGCCAGCAGCACACCCATATTCCCCTTGTGTGACCAAAATTAGATGCAAGTAAGAATTTAAGCTTGGAAACTGGTTCAGAGTACACAGCACACTCAGAGAACTTTCTTTTTTTTTTTCTCTTATATTTCAGAAATAAGTATATATTTCTGATAAAAGCTAATGTATATTCACCGCCCCCTCCTCCCCAAAGAAATTATAATCCAAATGCACAACATGGAGGGCAAGGGTGGAAAAGTGAAGGCTATGTTCAAGTTAGCCTAGAGTACATTTGGCTTCGGTGTCTCTTGGTGTTCTGTTTTTGTGTCTGTTTATGTTTGGTCACCTTGGCAATACCACAGAATATCGTAAAGGGGGAGCAGCCTCTGAACCTGAGTGAAGCTTTAACTAGCGCTGCAAAACTAGCCATACCCACCTGGCCTAACTGAGTTCATTTATGCTGAAAACCACAGTGTTGGAGACGCGGATGACTTAACATTGCCTTAGGAGTCTTCCTTCAGTGTTTACGTCTGTGTCCCTGCTTGTGGCGGGTACCATCCCAGTCTCCATTCACAGTAGCAAACACCTTCAGTCAAGTATGCAAAACTGTTTCCATGGCAATCCTTTGTTACCCATTAATTTAGAATATTCCACAATTTTTCTTCAGCTGAAACTTTTGTTTTTTTAAACGGTACATGGCTCCTCTTCCCTTATTTGTACACTTCAAGTTCATCTCCTTGGCTACTCAAGTTCTGGATGTTTTCCTCCCTGCCCCACCTCTTTTGAGGGCTGTTTTTTGGGGGGATGGGGCAGGGGAGAGTTTAATGAAATAAATGGCAAAACCTGGGATCTCTGATTACAGCTGTGAGTCAGTAAGTGGGAGGAGACGCCTCCCTCTTTGATTTGAGGGAAGCAAAACTTAACGTGAAACAATCTTTAACATCTGAAATGATGTGCAAAGTATGTGCAGCAGAAAAATCTCACCAAGTTCATTGCCTGCCTAATGATTAGATCAGCATGAGCGGATCTGGAAAGTATTCTTGAGAAACAGAGCAGCTCTTTGTCATTTGAATGGTGAATTTAATGGCCACTATGATGACTGAGTTTTGGCAGTGTAAGTCTCATGCTGATGTCAAGGGGTGTGTAGGCATCGTGTCCACGGCTTATGTTTGGAAACACCTATGTAATGAAATGCAAATCGATGGCCATAACATGCTAAAGTTGCAAATTGGAACACAAATGAGAAAATGCAAAATGAAAGCTTTGCATAGAAACGCTCATTTCTCATATGTGGTAATTATCACTATCAAATACGATATTCTGGTGTCCAGGATCTGGGACATCATTACGTCCTACAATTACGAGTCCTTGGGCAAATTTTTACAACCATTGTACGCAAGTCTTTTGCATTTTTGACACATTCAGATGAAGGGAGTGATTCTGTCATTGACTGTGTCCATATAATCAAAACCTTTGTTATATTTAGCACTGTACAGACTTTATCTTTGTTTTCTTCCCTAGTCGGTTTTAGGGGTATTTCTAAGCATGTTGATTCTGAGCTGCCACTTGGCAGTAGCAGGTGAAGTCAGGTGCTAGTTTGGTTTGATTATCGAATAGCCGGAATTACTATGGTTTTCCTAGCTCTTTGGTCTTTGCACTGTTCTTGCTATAGTCCATGTGCAGCTTGTGTTCTGGTCATTTTGGGTGTTAGGACAAAGGACTTTTGTTGCCCTCACCGTATTTTGGACTTAGAAAGCCTGTCTGTGAGACCAGACCACACAGAGTTCATCTCTTCTTCTGCCCCACCCCTTTTAAGAATAAATTTAATTTTCCTTTTTTCCCCATAACTCTAAATAGTTTGGCAAAGACTTTTTATAAGCAGAAGAATCTCAAAGGAGTAGTTTATCAGATGCCACTCCACTCCCATGGGGTGATAGAAAGAATGGGCAGGAAGCTATTTTTAATGGGACTGGGGTGTACGTGTGAAGTATGCTACATGTATACCTTTCTTGTGGAGCATGTTTCCTTTCCTCTCTTCCCCCTTCTCGTGTTGGGGGCCCGGGAGCCCAGCGCATCCCTGTGACTACACTTGATTCAGCATAATTGATGTGGTCTCATTTCCCACAGCTGATGAGGATTATATCAGCTTGGTTTAACAGTCTCATTTTCTGCTCCCAGTGCACACTTGTTTTAATGTGTTTCAGTTAATGAGGTAGAAGAGAGAACGAGGTGTTACTGTTTATACACAGACAGTGAGCTTGTGCAGAGAGAGGCCCTGCCACAGCCCACGTGGCCCTGGGTGTCCTCAGGGGCAAGTCCCACAGAGCGAAGCCACCTTTTAGGAACATGGGCTTTTCAGGGCTAATGCAGATAATGATCATTACCCATAAGCTTTGCCAAATCGTCTTATTAATACCATTTCTCCTTTCTTGATGTGTCTTTCCTAAGCCATGATGTTACCAAAGATGGTAACTTGGCTTAGAACTTGGGGTATCGTTGAAGGGGTTGGTTCACCTTCTCCCAAAAGACTTTTCCAACTCTGCCTGCCTTTCACCAGCCCATACCCCTAGATGGGGCCCTCCCTGAGGAAGGGTCCGGGCATTTAAAACAGCACAAGCGAACCTAATTTCAGAAGTCCCAAGGGGAACCATACCCTTGTGCGGGGGATACTGAGAGTCTGAAATAGGCACTAAGAATGTGTATTTCCGTGTTCGCTGGGTCCGAGCAGTGCTGCTGGTAGGGATGGTCAAGGAGCCAGAAGAAACTTCCAGGGGTGATTTTCTATGAAGGGGGTTCTGGTTTGGGCCATGACTTGGCTCTAGCTCCTTTGGGGTTGGAGGGCACTATAATGGAGGTGCCCATAATGCCTCTCCTTCCTAGACCTGCGTAGGGTGGCCAGGAAACCAGGGCTGGGCAGGCCTTTTGCATGTATTCAAATCTTTAGCTCCTAGACATGTGAACAATAAAGGGAGTTCCAGGGGCACAACAACAAAGGAGACCTTTCCCTCTTTGGGACCAACCTGAACCGTCTTGTCAGCCACATCCACACTTGTGGAAAGACACTCTCTTCCAACCTCGCCCCTCTCCTGCCATGTTCACTTAAGCTCTCTCATTTTCTTCCTTCTCTCTCTCAACATGGATTGCCCTCAATGGTTAAACCCAGTGCTTGGCTTTGGCACGGTGCCAGCCCCGTGGGGTGCTGCGCAGGCCAGAGGCCCCCAGTGCATCCCAGTTTCCCGAAGGCACAGCAGCCGTGGGTTTCAGCAGGAATTAAACAATTACTAAGTCTTACTCCTCCCCACCTTCCGTGGATTGACTCCATAAATTGTCAGCCTGTTGACATTTTAATGCGAATTATGTCATGTGGTATCCCCTTTGATTTCGACATGCCTCAGTTTGTAAATACATGAGCCACTCAAAGGCTTGTGGTTAGCATACACTCCGGAGGCCTCGGGGTTTTTGGTGGGGGAGAGAGCGCTGGAGAGTGCACAATGCTGGGAGTGTGCCTGGCCTGGAAAGCCTTTTTCAGTTACCCAGGGTGGCTGCGAGGGCGGGCTGGCCTCGCAGGGGGCCTGCTGGGAGCCCCAGCGCCGAGCCATTCACCTTCCTGTCCCTCCCAGGGCACCGGGAAGGCCACCGCCTTTGGATCCGAGTCACAGGATATTTTTACTGAATGCATCGACGGCTGAGCATTTCCCCAAAGTCACTGTGCAGCTCTTTTCCTCTTGTTGTAGAGCATGATGTCACCTCCCCCATCACCAGCACCTGGAGAACAGCCGACTGAGTCTAGATTTCAAAGCAAACCTGGAGGCCAAGGGAGCGTGACCTTGGAGCAGGTGTTTCCTTCCACAGGGCTCAGCCATCCCCGCGGGAAAATGAATGGGAAAGGATTCTGAAGGGTGTGCTGGGTACAGAATGAGAAGTTGCACAAGAACGGTAGAGTAAGGATGGTTAAGATGTATGGAGGAAAGGGGCACCCGGGTGGCTCAGTCAGTTAAGCATCAGACTCTTGATTTCAGCTCAGGTCACGATCTCCCGGTTCCTGAGATCGAGCCCCACGTCAGGCTCTGTGTTGTGTTGACAGTGTGGAGCCTGTTTGGGATTCTCTCTTTTCTCTCTTTCTGCCCCTCTCCCCCTCAAAATAAGTAAACATTAAAAAAGAGAGATGTATGGAGGAAAAGGGAGAGGTTTGATATTTGCATGGGAGAGGAAGAAAGAGTGGAACCTTGAAGGTTCTGCATGTTCAGATTCTCAAAGTGAAATTCAAGGGAGGAGATTTTGAAGTAGATTTTAGGAAGCAGTTCTATAGCGAGAACAGCTGAGAAACCCCTGTGCCAGGACCCTGCTCCAGAACCCTGTTTTCTAGCTTTTCATTTCCTTATTTGAGACTTTGCTTTAAAATGAATAATCCGAGAGGACCTGGCTTCTGGTGATCCTTTGGGTATAGAAGGTCAGTGCTCAAGAAAGTTAGAATTAGCCGTCTTGAGACTCGATGTGTTGTGCCCGGAGGAGCTTGGGCAGGATGACCTCATCAGTAGACAGTTAAGAATGGACCAGACGAAGGAAAGTTGCTTCCTGCTTTGCACAGAAGGAGCACATGCTTTTCCCTGTTCTGAATACAGCAACTGCTGGGCCTACTGTCTGTGCTGGAATTTGGCTGACTTACAAAAATGTCATGGGATCTTTAATGGCCATGGGTGGTCGGGACCTCTTTCCCACGTGCTGAGTAATTTCAGTTTCATGTGTGAATAATGCCCATATTAAAGCAATTAGAGCTACACATAATCTGAAAAGGAAGAAGGGACCCAGATTCGTGTTGGTCAGAGACACTTCCAGTTCGTTGATTTCTCTGGTAACTTCCATAAGTGCTTGAAAAAGTTCTTCAATGGACTCTATAACTTAATTTATTTGGAAAAAGTGGTGATACAAACAAGTGTGTTTGAAAACTGGGGTCACTGCAGATGACTCTTGCCTCTTCTGTGGATTTATCTGGCTTTTATTACTAGTGGGAGGAAGTGAGTGGGCCGGTGGGGCCAAATAAGAGAGAGAGACAGACACAGACACAAACAGAATGCACAGTGCTTGGAGCACTGGGGAGCTGGCTACTATGAGAAATTATACTTGGTTCCTCTTCAGCATCTAGTTAGAGTTTAGTTGTAAGGGTATGCATGAAATAAAATGGTAAGACGTTAAAACAGTTGAGGGTCTTAACAACACAAGTCTTTGTTAATGAAAAAAAAGTTCCAATTGATATTTTTCCAAATTAAAACTAACATTGACTGCCATGGTAGAAAATGAGTCCTAAAAAAGAAAAAAAAAACAGAGTCCTGTGCTTTTTTAAAAAAAATCATAAAATGCTGTTGACAACACGTAAATAGGCCTCAGTTGCCTAATTCCTCATTATTGTAGTGAATAGAAGTTAACTGTTGGAAACATGATTTCAGACATAAATGTATGGTCCCTTTCAATAAATTGTAATGTATTTCTCTAACTTGCTAAAGAGTGGGGAGGAGCAGACTGTGTCTCTTTTCACTCATGTCTTCCAGAGGCCAGCCTTTGGCTGACGCCCATTCTGCCTCCCTGGACAGTTGGTCAGAAGGTGACACTTGGTTTTTCAGCCCCATAAATGAGAATTCTGGAGGATTGTAGAGTAGAAGGTGGGGGGAATCAGTGAATTTGCTTTCATTCCTTTCTTCCTTCTTCTTCAACCTTATTCCTTCAATAATAAAGGCAACTCAGGGGTGGCTGGCTGGCTGGCTCAGTTGGTAGAGCATGTGACTCTTGATCTTGGGGTCATATGTTTGAGCCCCGTATTGAATGTAGAGATTACTAAAAATAAAAATAAAAATAAAGGCATTCAATGTGTAATTAAAGGTAATGGAGAGACACAGGAATGGGTTAAGTGGGTACAGGTGTGGGCTGCGTTTTAGCATACCTGGGGAGTGTCATCATCAGAATTACCCTTTCCTGACCAGTGGCATGTGAACTTGACATTTGCTACTATGGCTGGGGGTGTTGAATCTGTGTTCTTACTTCTGGGGTCTGGAAGTAGATTTATATAAAGGGTAGGAGGAGATGGGATTGAAATCCCATTGGAGAGAAGGGCCCCGAAGAAGAAAACCCCGGAGATTCATTTAATAAGAAAAGAAAAATGGGAGAAGTTGGAGGGACGTTAGTTGGGGGGGTAGAGTGAATGAGAGAGTGAACGAGAAGGGTTTCTGACAATTAACTAATTCTCCTTGCTCCAACCCATGACAGAATTAATCACACATTAACACACTGACAGCAAAATTAATGTCATATGCAAATTAATAGTGCGGGCTTGGCATTCAACAGCCTGTTGGCTTTTTAAGGCTGGCGTTGTGGTGACACCCCCAGCCCCAGCCCATAGACGGCTGGCTGTATTGGCGCCACCCCACCCTCTTTCTGCCTGAGAAGACCCACTGCCACTCTGGAACAGATCGACATCCCCTCTGCTGGCTTGAAACAACTTACGTCAAAACCTGTAAGCGATCGTGCCAAGTCAGGAGTAGGAAGTGCTGGTTAGGAACCCTTTGGGCTCTAATACTTTCTTACCTCCACCATATCATCAGCTGCCATCCTTCCAGGAGAGTGGGGGTGATGGAAACATTCCTAGGAAACCACAACGCTATTGCTTCCCAGGTGTTGTCATTAAGAGACATGTGGGGTCCAAGGGAAGGAGTGTTGAGTATACAGCGGTCAAATCTAAAGTCATTCTAGTTTTTGTTACCAACTACAGAGTGAAAATTGTTTTATGTGGCTTCCAAGAGGTTTAACTATTGAAACCAACCCTGAAAGAGAAAATGTGAGCCTCTCCTTGATGCTAGAAAATAAATAAATAACCAGAAGAAAGAATAGTCTGTTTTCGAATATTTTGATGGCTGATCTTTCGTGCCTGGGGCAAGTGCGAGCTAGCCCCGTTACAGCCGATGACTAACCCGCTTGTGAATTCTGCATCTGGGATAATTATTATTTTGACACTTAATAAGTAACAGCGCTGTGAAGCAGGCGTTACACAGAACATGAAGATGTGATCATGCCCTGGAGGCCCTTCAGGAAGGACGAAAGCAATTCAGAGTAGGATAAAAACAGTCAACTGTTTATGTTGATTTCGAATGAGTATTGGCATTTTCTTAGTGGTGCTGATTTCCTTAGCTTTTTCATTAGCTCCCACTTCATCTTCTACCAGGGAGAAGAGACTTGAGACTGATGAGGTCAGGACAGAGACCTGGGAAGCAGTGTTGCCGGCTGTGGAAGAGTTTTAATTCTGGGGTGTGCTGGTTCTTCTTTGCATTGTGTGTCTAAAACAGCTGTGGAGACCAAGTCCCTGGCCTAAATCGGGCCATGGACATTGAGACCCTGGAAAATCATTAACGTAATATTTTGATTTTATAAATGAAGTGAGGAGTTCTAATGTATCTAAGATACAAGTACCTCTGTCTGCCTGTAGCTTTTATCCTTGACATACAGACAGAGATATGCACGCACATGCATAAATACACACACATGTATAAATATACACATATCTGTATGTATATATTTTTTTCTATAATTTTATAGATGGTGGAGTGTCTTAGATACTGCTTTTTCCATCAGTCCTTATAGTCTTCATATCTGCACAGGGACCCTGGTGTGGACAGAGTAGGGAGATACACTGGAGGGTAGGATTCTGTTCTGTTCTTTCTCTGTAGTGTACCAGCCCCAGACCCTCAACCCGTGCCTTAAATACCATCTGTAAAAAAATGGAGCCTGTTTGCCTCCCAGAGTTAACAGCATTGGGTGTTCTGATAGAGGTACAGGAGTTATAAAAACTGTACAGCATATAGTAATTGAAAGTGAAAATCTTATTTTTTTTCTTTTACTCACTATTTTATTCTTTACTCGCTTTTAATGTTCAACTACATTTTGTTTTATTTTCTAATATATGAAATTTATTATCACATTGGTTTCCATACAACACCCAATGCTGAAAGTGAATATCTTATGATTAATAACTGATTGCCCAAGACAGTTTCATAGGTGAAAAGCAGGTAGTGGGCAAGTGCCTGGAGTGACCTAGAATGTGCTTGGCCACACTCATGTTTCTCTGGTGCTCATTTTTACTCCAGTCCTTGCGTTGAAGGTGGCAAGTTAGATGGATGTCCTTGCCGTGACTTGGTGTGACTTGGGCCGGCCTTGATGTTCACCCCTTCCCGTACGTGCCGTAGGATAAGGAGAAGTTCTCATCTCGGTTGTCACCTCCCACTCGGTGTCATTGGCATCGTGGGTTGAATAGGATGTGATGGATTCAGGCTGAGAGAGAAGGAACAAGGGACAGTGGTGAAAGGGAAGGTCATTTGTCTGGAACAGGCGGGCCTGAGCTGGCAGCATGGCCTCGAAGTCCTGTTGGAGGAGATGGGAGAGGATGTGGAGCTAAAACCTGCCGAGAAGCAGGTGTTACCAAATGGGAGTGGGCCTGTGGAAATAACTGCAGAGAGAAGAACTTGGGTGCAGAGAGAGTGGTTAAGATAGAGTGCTTTGGTGTCCTTGCCTGGGGTCTGAGTTCTCAGAAGGACAGGGACATGTGCACGTTTGGTTATTACACCCTTGCAATGGGGAACCTAGTCTGCTGTTTGTGTCCCGTGGGGGCGGGGCCGGAGCTCCCAGGTGTGGCTGTGTTCTGCAAAGCGCAGGCCTGAGGAGAAGGAAGTGTGGCCACCGCCATAGCCAGTCCCCACCCCACCCCCACCCCCCACACGCCTTTTGGGTGCGGCTTGGTTTTGGAGCTGGCTCCCAAATGGGAGTTGGGCCTGCTTGGGTTTTGCATCTTGTGCATGTGGCCGTTTAAAATTTTCCCTAGATGGCCTTGCCTCTGACCATGCCTGAGAGGGTTGCTAGGAAACTGGCAGAGGCCTGTCTTCTTGCTCAGGACAAGGCCCCGGCCAGCTTCCTGGGGCCTGGAACCAGCCAGCATCACAGGAACACGAGAACAGAGCCAAATGCACCACCCCCTCCCTCTTTGCTCTCTGCCCCAGGGCCTCTCCCTCAGGACACCTTGACTCCTTTCTGCACGTTCAGTGACCATTTGCCACATGGAGCATTCTGGGGAGACCACGTGGTGTCAGCCCTCTGCTATGCCTGTCCTGTTGGTAGTCACATGACTTTATCAGGGATTGGGGGTAGCCCACAATCCAAATGAAAATGAGATTCCCTCTAATTTTTTCTCCCAGGGCCTTGGTTAGGTCATACCTTTCAATCTCCGTCCTCTCTACTACCTGTCCCACGTATCTCCTGCTTCCCCGAGCAGGACCTCACGCCTTTTGAAGAAAACAAAAGCTGGATGTATTTTTGGCCATGGCCTTCTGGAAGAAAGTAACCCTGGTTGCATTTCTGTGAAGAAGTTGTCCGGGTTGCTAACAGCTGCATCTCCCAGAAGCCTTCTTGATCTGTTGCTCTGTTACCTTCCTGCCTTCCAAGCCCGGTGGTGGGGTGTGGCAGGACAGTCACAACAAGGGCTCTAATTCATGATTGGGCTCCGGAGTTAAAGAGGCAAAAGAATGCTCATGTGTTCTGCAAGGAGGGTCCTCTGACTTTTGTTGGATTTGCTTTATACCCTAAGAAAGTTGTCCTCTTTTTCTTGGGGAAAGTACTTTTCAGGTTACACCCAGACTGACACTTGCTCCCTGGAGGTTTATTTTACAGGGATTATATTCCTGATCATGAGGGAATTGATACACTTGTTCATGTGTCCTGTTGGTGAACAGGGAACTTACTGTAGTTTTTGCCAGTGCCCGTCCAGTTGTGAAGTGGGCTTGCTCTTTGATGAGACACCCCCAGGCATTGATAGGTCTGAAATGTTCTTCATCAGAGCATTGTTCCTCCCTCCCTCCCTCCCTCCCTCCCTCCCTCCCTCCCTCCCTTCCTTCCTTCCTTCTTCCTTCCTTCCTTCCAGTTTGTAAATCGGTCAGTTGGACTGGTTAAAATCATTATAGCAAGTCCTTGCTGTGCATTACTGTGTAGCTATTAAAAACGATGGTGCATGTGTACTTTCTAGTTGGAAAGAAGGCTTTAACATCGTATAAAATGTTACACATTCAGATTATTCCATTTATGTCAAGTTGTGATATACTGTATGTGTAGATAAGAAGTGTCAAGATGGTTGTTGGCCAAAAGTGTTTATCTCCGTGATAAAATTTAGTGATGCTTTTTTTGTTCCTTTCTGTGTTGCCTTAAAAAAAAAAAAGGTACCATTTCTTAAAGTCTGCTAAAGATGTCATCTTCCCAAGGGTTCCCAAATCTTATTGTGTATCAGAATCATCTGGTGAACCCTGTAAAGTACAGATTCTGAGGTTCTGGCCATGATTTGATTCTATGAATCTGGGCTGGGGAAATACAAGGGGTCTGTGTTTCTAGCAAGCTCCTGACTCATCTGGTCCTTGAAGGGGACTTAGAAAATACTGATGAAAGAATATCTTATAAAAATATGTGTAAGTAACGGTCTTTCACTTTCTCTGAATGTTTCTAGTTTCTTTACATACATGAGTCTAGGGTTACTTCTAACTGGTAAAAATGCTCTCTGTTGAGGTATTGTCTGTTTCCTTCTCTGCAAAGGTGGAGACAGTTATTTCCTGTTTCCCTCAGATAACAGAATCTTCCTCACGATATTGCTGTTTTGTAGAATGTAAATGGTACCGTATGTATTTTGTGAATGGCTTCTTGGGACTTTGCTGTGTGTGCTTTTTTGATGCCACTAAATATTTTATACCATGTGATTTTTACCAGCTGCACAGCATACCCAGGTGTGAAGGTGCCATAGTTTTTTTCGCCAAGTGCCCCTCCTCTTTTTGTCACTTGTTAGTGTGCAGGCACCTCCTCTGTTCTACGGAGTACACATCCCTAACATTTGTAACTAGCTGTTGGTATGAAGTGGCTTCTGAACTCCTTACCATCCCCATCACCTGCTTCTAACCTGAGTGTCTCCTGGGTGACCATGCTCATTATGGGATGGGGTGCTCCTCATGGGATGGGGAGACCTCACTGATTAAAGGGAGTCTTTCTCCTTCCTTGATAAAGACCCTGAATCATTAAGCTTCCATTCTTTTATTAAGCAGGCACATCAGACCCTTGGCTCCTATGGAACTTGTGTTCCCCTGAAACGATGAGGGTTTGGCTCCTGCCTTTGTTTTCATAGAATTGACCATTAAAGCGGGTCTCCCTGTCCTCCCAGACCTGAGGAGAGGACTTAATGTAAATTGCCGTTTTTCTTTATCCTGTTTCTTCCACTGTTTCAGAGTACCTGGCAGCCCTTTCAAATGTTTCATATCTGGAGATGGAATAGTAAAGTTGTCATATTTATGCATATTTTTTTCATTTATTTTTATTTTTGAGTTCAGAAGTAGTTCTTGTCCATTGTAAAAACAAACAAACAAAACTTCTGGGAATGTAGAGAAACTCAAAAAAGAGAATCATCCCTAACCTCACTCCCCAAAGATGGTTTTAATTTTAAACATTTTAGCATTTGTGCTTTCAGCCTTGTGACATTATTTAGTAGAATTTAAATGGTGTTGTGTATATATCTTGTAAGTGGCCCCCTTTTTTTAAGGTTTATTTATTTTTGAAAGAGAGCATGAGTGAGGGATGAGAGAGATGAGGGATGAGAGAGAGAGAAGGGGACAGAGGATCTGAAGCGGGCTCTGCACTGACAGCACAACGCGGGGCTGGAACTCATGAACCATGAGATCATGACCTGAGCTGAAGTTGCACCCTCCACCGGCTGAGCCACCCAGGTGCCCCGAAACAGCGCACACCTGTCTTGTAAATGGCTTTTAAGGACTTTATGGTGTTTGGTTTTCTTGGGAATCCCTAAATATTTCCCTAGCACATAATTTTTCTTAGCTGCACAGCATGCCATTGTGGGAAGGTGCCATGATTATTTACCTCCTTCTCTGTTTAGTCATCAGGATTTTTTTTCCTCCAGTTTTCCACTATTAAAAATAAGATTTTAGAAAGTACATAATAGAAACAAATAGGTTAAAAGTGCTCTTTTGATATCAAAGACGTGAGACACAGATTTGCTCTCTGTTACGGTTCCATGGCCTCCTCTTTTCATCATTATCTTTTATTATTGATGGTACGTTTTGAGATTCCAAAGCTTAACATTTTTGTATCATCAGATCTTTTCATTTCTGTTTCCTTCCCTTTCGTTAAGCTTAGAATTCCCTTTACCCTACCAAGATCAGGTTCACTTATATCCCCCTTTAGTTCTTTTATGGTTTAATGTTTTGACATTAAACTCCATAATCCATCTGGAGTTTATTTTGGTATATATTGCGAGGCATGGATTCTTCCGTGTTTATTTTTTCTCAATTAGTTGTCCATCCCAGCCCCATTTACTAAGCAATCCACCCATCCTTGCCTGTAGTGCTTAGAAATGCCACCATATCACACACTAAATTCATATTTGGATCTGGTCCTAGACTTTCTCTTGTTCCATTAATTTGCCCTGACTTGGGACCATACAGAACTTAGTTCTTTTAGTTTTGTACTGTTTTGTGTTCAAGTGTGATAATTCTGCTCAGTCTCCCTTTTAAAATGTTTTCTAATATCCTCTCTGTGGCTTTTAAAAGTTTTGTTTTTATTTATGTTTGTTTTGGTTTGGTTTTGTTTTTTGTTTCATTTTTTTTTTTTTGAGTGTTGATGGGTATGACTCCTGTCTCTATGTACATCTCATTAGAAATGTTAGACCAGAGAAGTCCACCTGATAATGATGATCCCCTGTAGACCTTTTCCTCCAGATTGACTTTGACACATGACCACTGTTTCTGGGTCAGTTTTCCTAAGTGCAGAGACACCTTGCTATCCTAGAATCACAAATGGCAATCTTGAAATTGCTGAATCTTGTTCTGTACTTGGTGAAGTGGTGTTTACTTCTAGTGATTCATTGCTTTTCTAGGTGCTTAGACATATCTACTCAAAGACTTCAGATTTTTGCTACATACAATGCTCCAGGCCATAATTCTCAGGTTTTGGCTCCATTAAAAATCGGGAAATGTGTCCCTCTTGTATGCTATTTTATTTTTTCTGGATGATGTAAAACATTGAAGTAGTGCATGGAAGAGAACACATTGACACGTTAAGGAGTTACCTTTATGGTGGTTGGTGCCAAGTCTATTTCTTTTTAGAACAGCCCTTAGATAGAACTGTGCTTGGCAGGTAGTAAGCACTCAGACACCAGCTGCTGCTAACAAGTCTCCTCTGTATTTAATAAAGGGAGTATATTGCTTTTAAAATTTGCACTGAGACCCTGTCTTGAGAGGAGGCAGTTCTGTGTTCCTTGAGATCTAGCTTGGTGGATAAGTTTAAACAGAGGCCGACTGTATTGACTCCGTCCACTTGTATCCCGAGGAAAGCCAGGGACCATCCCTGCTCCTTTGCTCTTCTGTGACGCTGGGTGTTTATGGATGATCTGCTCTCTGCCCACTTGTGAGGTGGGATCAGCATGGTGGTAGAATACTTTGTGTGATGTGCTTCGTCAGTGCCATTTTCAAGGCAAATTTTTGCAATTGAAACAATCAGAGAACAAAGCAAGGCAGGGTTACATGGAGAAGAAACGAATGCCAGGTATTTGGAGAAGACGGTGTGGGGTGGGTGTCCAGGAAGGAAGTACGTATTGCTTCCTGCTCACTTCTTCATCATTTTTTTTCTGTATGCAAAGGATGATGGTTAGGACCAGTGTGAGAACTGAATCATGTGGGTACTTGGGGCGGGAGGCAGCAGCTCTTCTCCACACTTGCCTGTTTTTACAGAAGCAACTCATTTCTTTGTTTCTTTTTGATGTCAGAATATGAAATCATTAGCAGTTGGGATTAAACAAGCCCATGTTATAGATCTTGGGGTCTCGGGCCAAGTTTCCCCATGCTGCCTGGGCTGTTGGTCTCTTTCTGTCTTGGCATCCGCTCTCTCTCCACAGCCAGACAGATCTGCTCCAATCCTGACCTCTACTTTATTGCTGTCTGTGCCACAGTGAACCTCAGAAGAGTCGGAGAAGTAAAAGAGTAGGAGACAGTTCCCGGCTTGTCTCCATGACAGACGGGGGCTGGCCTTTCCATAAGCGTCATGGTCCTTAGATTCTGAGCATCTTGCATACTTGTCGATGGGGAGGTCCTTTGAGCCTCTCAGGTGCTCTGTGTTCCTTGCCGCCCTATTAAGGTGGAGGACAGCTGCCTTCTGTTGGAAACCCCTTCGGAGCGTGTCGATTTTGTTGACCCTCTGAATGCCCCCACGAGTGTGCTTGTCTCCAGAGAAGCCTCTGTCCCATTTGGTCTTTGACATCTTTTCCCATGTCACTCTTCTCTCTCAATTATATTTCGCTGCTCTATGTAACTAGCTTGAAATTTTTGAGTTGTATATGGTGGAGCAGGAGAGCTTCGTAGACAGCATAATCTCTAGAGCCAGGAGGCGTGAGTTTGAGTCCTGCACCTGCCACGTAGTAATTGTGTTAACGTGAGCAAGAGATTTCACCTCTTTGTAATTTGGGGTTGACTGTTGTCACATTGCAGCATCCTCTTCACCGGGCTGTTGTGAGGATTAAATAAGTTCACATATGCAAGTATGCAGAACGCAGCCTGGCCTGTAGAGCAGGGTCTCTGCAGCTGTGGGCATTCATTCATTTGTGTTGTTGAGAATCCAAGCGTTTGAAACAACAACAGCAACTCTCAAGACCTTGTAGATAGACATTTTCACCAGATACTTCTTTTTGCATGGAGAAGCTTATCTTTGTGACAAGATAGTTTATTTAACGGCATAATAACCAGAAGCTGGAGCTTCATTCCCCTCCTCTCGACTGAGGCCTGGACTTAGTGATTCACTTCTAATGGTTACAGCATAGAATGGGAGAAGGGGTAGCTTGTCAGTGGGGAAGCCTGGCAGAAAGGGGCCCTCCTTCACTAAGTGATGGACAGTCACCTCTGATAAGGGATAAGTCCGGTTGATGTCACATACCCCTGAGATGATGCCCTGGGAAGGGTACTTTCCAAAAGATCTAGAACCTCACTGTAATCCTAAGAAAACATCAGACAAACCCAGATAGAGGGGTGTTTTTACAGATATCTGGCCAGAGCTCTTGGGAAGTGTCCAGGTCACAGAAGACGGAGGAATTGTCACAGATTGGAGGAGCGCAGCAACTAAGTGCAGTATGGGGTCCTGGTCTGGATCCTGAAACAGAGCAGGAGCACGAATGGCAACATGGGTGGGATCTGAGTCAAGTTTGTGCTTTAATGATAGTATTGTATCAGTGTCAGTTTTTTGGTTTGGATGGGCGTGCCAGATGGTAGGATGTAGGATGTTAACAGTAGGGAAGCTGAGTGGAGGGCACGTGGAGCTCTTTGCCCATCTTCTGTACATCTAAAATTATTTCAAACCAAAAAGCTTAAAAAACCAAACAAAGACAGCTAAAAACCTCACAGTGTGTGCTAGTTTGAAAGATGTTTCATCAGTTTAAAAAGAACATGAAGAAAACAGTGGAAACCCCATCCCCACGTCCCCTTGTCCGTGACCATGCCTCCTGAGGGCAATGACCCTTACCGGGTGGTGTTCCTTCCAGACCTTTTTCTAAGTGCACATAAACACTTTTACTAAAAGCCTTTTTTTTTTTTTTTTGCGCTCCCCTTCTGATTATATGCCTCAGACATTGCAAAACTTTTCATTTTAGCACAACTATTTTCCAAATAAATTCGTTTGTGGACGTATTTTGGCTCTTCCCTAAGACTTATTTCAAGCGGTGTTTGTTGAGCCAGTGCTTAATTTTATTTTCCACTCCTTCTTCTAACCCATCTAGGTCCCATTTATATTGCCTCTGCCCTTGCCAGTCTTTCTAAAGCCTCCCAAATTAGCATCATCTGAGAATTTAATTAACTTGCTGTTTACTAACCCTCTCCTTTCAAGATAATTAATGAGGATGTGAAGTGCCACTGGGCCTGACACCACCCCCGGTGGCACCTGAGCAGCCCCCTGCAGCGTGGGCCCCTTGTGGCCGGCGGGGGGTGGGGGGAGAGCTGCCTTCTCTCCCTTGTTTACCTGTAGCGGGCACCCAGGCTGCGTGGCCACACGAGGTGCGGGTACGGATATGGCACGTTTGCTTAGAATCAGGCTTTCCTGCCTTGCCTTTTATCCACTCGTTTTCTGCTTTGTTAATTAAAAAGCTTCATTTTACTTGGAATGGAATGCGTATTTTTTGTGCTATTCCCTGGACAGAGTCTACATTGCAGGGCTTGAAATTAAACTAGCTGAGCGAGTCAGGTGTTCCAATTCCCTTTTGTTTCTAAAGAAGGTGGCAGTATAGCATCCCCTGCATTCCTCTGCTCCCGACCCATCACACAGCTTTCTACTTAATCCAGGAAACTAGAGGTCACCATGGATGGAGAAGTCACTGCTGTCCACTAGAACTTGGTGATGATGGAGATGTTCTGCTATCCACTAGTGGCTGGGAGCCCCTAGTCACATGTGTTTCTGGAGCATTTGAAACATGGCATGCGTCGTAACAGAACTTCTTATTTAGCTAAACATGTGGCTCGTGGCCACCACGTTAGACAACCACTGTGGATGATCTTTTCTTTGCCTTGGGTTATCTGTGGCAGGTCTGAAGCCCCTGGTGGTTTCTGTACCCTCCCCAGCAGCTTTCTGCTTTGGCACAGAAGGTAAACTGATTTCACCCTCACATTCAGCAAGCTGTAATTAATTAGGAAGGTAAGTTTTCCGAAGGAAAAAGATGTTGCTTTCTAAATCCAAATGTAAATGACTTGGATTATCCGTGTCACTAAGCGCTTCATTCATGCAGATAATTGAGAATTGACAGTGTCCTTTTCCCTCAATTACTTCCTGATAGTTCCATGTGTTACAATGGGAGAAACAGGGAGCTGTTTTTAAATAGCTATGTTAATGTCCTCATTAATTTTACCTTTTTCTACCAATTAGCAAATATTAACTCCTTGGCAGAATTAAGTTGGCTTCCCTTACGAAGCCACATTCGTTCTCAAGTCCCTTACCGCTTGAGCCTGGAGTAGCTCAGCTCTGGCCTTGTGCTCTGTGGCATGCTCCTCAAGTGGGCACTGTGTTTCAGGAGAGTCTTTGTACTGGGTTATTCGTGGGTAGCACAGTGTGGTGTGACCAACGCTGAAGCAGGACCCGAAGGTGTAGGCCCAACTTCCGTGGCCTTCACTCACGAGCCACATCGTCTGGTACATATGGCACGGCCCAGGTGCCTGCAGGGGTGACGCATCTATTGTAGATGGGCACCAGTGCTGGCTTGGGAAGTGCCTGCCCCATTTTAACTAGGTAATTGTTGAGCTGAGGGAATGTGCAGCCAGCACAGCTGGATAGTCATTCATTCATTCATTCATTCATTCTTAGCTGTGTGGGAAATTCACAGGTTTTATTTAAGAAAATTTTTTAACGTTTATTTATTTTTGAGAGAGAGATAGGACATGAGCAGGGGAGGGGCCAAGAGAGGGGGAGACACAGAATCCAAAATGGGCTCCAGGCTCTGAGCTGTCAGCACAGAGTCCGATGTGGGGCTCGAACTCATGAAATGCGAGATCACGACCTGAGCCAAGGTTGGACGCTTCACCGACTGAACCACCCAGGTGCTGTGTAAATTCACAGTATTAACCGTTAGTGAAGAATTTTTTAAAACTTGCAGAGTTCCGTGATTCATACCTGCAGGCTCCCCCAGCTGCCACCCGTTTGCCATCTGTGACTTAAGTCTCTTCTCTATGCAGTGGATGGCGAAGAAAGGCATCTGCCGCCACTGAAGTTCGCAAGGCAGTTGTGAGAATCATTTGAACTAACGAAGGCCAAACCTTTTGAAATCTATGTAGGACTGGGTACATGGAGACGGTGTTATTGAGAAAACATTCAGATATTTTCTTTTTCTAAATCCAGACTTCCTGATCACTCGTTGTTGGATGTCAAGGTCATTGCTAGCATTCTCCTTTCCAGAGATGCTCAGAAAGTAAGCGGATGTGTAGGAAGGTATACAGGGATGAAAGTGACCTAATTTTTCCCCTTTTCATTTTTGCTCCCTTGCTTTTCACATCTGCATTATTTTCAGCTACTCGAGGGCATAGAAGAAGCTTATACTCTTTTGTTGTTGTTAGTAACTCCATCATCAGATTAGTTAAAAGTTGACTCAGTTACAGGTATTGTTTCGTTCTGAATAAATGTATAACCCTAACTTACTCATGCGGCATTATTCACTGGGTTTATAGGAGGAGATGGCAGCATTTGAGAAGGAGTGCCATGGGTAGAAAACACACAATGCAAGTTCTTACGTTCAAAAGCATGAAAACAAGTAGTGAAGCTTAATTGTTCTGGAGTCATTTCATAATTCCCAGTTAAATGGTGCTTGAGTTACTGTTGATCTTCACTTTGAAACTGCTAATTTTGGTATCAAGTTTGCAAACCTTGGTCTTACTGTGCTTTGACAAGTTGGAAGGAACTTTGCTCAACAAACGTGTGTGTGTGTGTGTGTGTGTGTGTTCTCTCTTCATACTGCAAATAAGTAAATTTTACACAAATTTTTTCATCAGGAGTCAGCACATCACTGTCAGAGGGGTAATCCAACCAGTCCTTTCCTTTTATATAAAGTTTTATTGGAACACGGTTATGCATATTATTTTAATAATTGCCCAGCGTCACTTTTGTGCAGTGATAGCAAAGTTCAGCAGTTGCAATAGAGGCTGTATGGCCCTTCAAGGCCTAAAATAGTTACCATCCAGATACTTACAGACTCCTGGTCTAGATGGTAGAAACATATCTTTTAATAGATTGTATTTTTATGGAAACTATGGACCAAGAAATCATTCTATCCAAATGCAATTGTTGTCAGCTCGGTTGGCCCTGGTTTATTTCTGTGATCTTAAGAATTTGCTTATTAGATGTTGAATGCAATGACCCTGGTTTCATGGTAACTACACCTGCATCAGCTTCTGGCTAATGTACTGCTAGTCATTTTATTCAGTAGACTGAGTAGCTTTCAGTGTTTCTATGGGAAGGACACTGCTCATTAGTGGATATGTTCAGCCTTCAGTTTAGCTAAAATCTGAATGCTTTCTCAACCTGAAACAGTGGGGTATTATTCTAAATGTTAAGTAACATAGCTCTCTACAAAGACACAGTGCTTCCTGGTCATTATTAGCTGTGCGCCATCGTCATTCTTCGCGATCATGCCACGAAGGAGGTTCTTAGTATTACCATCCAGATTTTTATCACTGAAGCAGGAAAGAAGGGTGACTTGTTGAAGATCACATAATAACAAAGCCCACTGGCGATTTGTGTCATCTCGTGAGTCATGTTGGCGCAGGGGAATGAGCTGGCACCGGCAGTCCCCACACCCAGAGGCGAGCCAGTCCTCCTAACAGGTTCTTTCCCTGAAACACCCATGATTTCATTAGCGAGGTAAGTGAACAGGCCATCAAGTAATTAATTCGTCTTTGTGTAGACTTAGGACCCCATTGAAATCAGATGGTGGGAGGGTTTTCTGAGTCTTCCAAGTGCCCCTTCCAACCAGTTCTCATCATCTGACCACTTTTTAAAAAATTTTTTTGCGTGGCCGTTTAGGAAGTACATTCATACTGTTTTCTTCACCGGAGTCTCATGGCCCCTCAGTATGAGGTGGTGGTGTTCACAGTTGAGGAGAGAGCTTAGTGTCAGAGACCCTCTCCTGCGTGACTCCTGATTTATGCCCGTGTTCTTTATACAGAATAACCTGACTCTTGTGTGTCCAGTAGGAGGGCACATAACCTCTGTCTTCAGGAACATTCCGGTCTCACTGGAGAATATGCCACCTATGTAATGCTGATAACCAGCACCTAAGGTGTCAGTGGGAAAAGATAGGCTTGAGAGGTGAAGTCTTTAATTTCAGAGAAGGAATTCCTGGAGACAGAAATCGGAAGGGAGATGAGGTGTTCAGAAAGGGGAGCAGAATTTGGCTGAGCTGGAATGGCAGTACGTACAGGGTGGAATGGCATGAACTGACGACAGAACACACACACGCACACACACACGCGCCAGAGAGGGAGAGAGACTGCAGAGGGACTGAGAAGGAGACAAGGGTGGTACAAGGCACTGGTGGGTGAAAACCATTTTAGTAGATGACTTTTCTTATGTACACAGAATGGTGAAAATAATGTTCATGGCGTGCCTGGGTGGCTCACTCAGTTAAGTGTCGTACTCTTGTTCTCTGCTCAGGTCACAATCTCAGCGTTAGTGAGTTCGAGCCCCACATCTGGCTCTGCACTGACCGTGCAGAGCCTGCTTGGGATTCTCTGTCTTCCCCTTCCGTGCTCACGTGTGCGCTTTCTCTCTCTCTCTCTCTCTCTCTCTCTCTCTCTCTCTCTCTCTCTCAAATAAATAAATAAACATTAAAAAAAAATAGTGTTCAGAGACAAATCATCCCTTCATTGCTTTGTGAGGAAACCAGAAACAAGAATATGGAGAGACAGATGGGAAATGAATGAATCCAAAGCTGAAAGAAAGACCGCTAAAGACTGTAAAAATAAAGGTTTTCTCAGAAACTGGGAATGACTGTTGGTTCCTTTTGGCTTCCTGTCATTGTGATGCAATCGGGAAAGGTCATTGAAAGATTGGTGTTTTAAGACTGAGCCCTTTAAAATGCCCACTAAAATAGTATCTGTAGTTTGTGTTAATACCTGCAGAACAGGTTACTAGATTTGAGATTTTAAAGACGTCACCTGCCAGTTGCTGTGGTGGTGGGCGATTGGCTTCGTCTTCGTAACGTGTCCCCAGGAAGAGAGCCCCGGCGGGTCTATGTCCAGATGTCCCTGTGCACCAGGAACACAGTAACTGCTAATGTGCAAAATGCATGCCCGCAGCATCCCGGCGCCCCAGAGCTGGAAATCGTAGCAATCTCCTTGCTCACCCTACCTCCAGCTTTCTCCGAAGCCTGCCATTTTGTTCAAAGAAATCTTCCCGCTTGCAAGCTTTTTAGATGCTGTTTTCTGGAACTTGAATTTTACTGCAGTTCTCTAGCAGGATTTGTAAATGATCATCTTTCTGGAATGAAATTGTGCCCCCTGGAAAATCTTCTACTGGGCCCTTCCCATCTCCTCACTGTTGGTTGGGCCTTCTGAAACAGAATGAACTTGGAGACTGTGAGGAGAGGATGATTTGGTCAATGTAGACTGGCTGGTGAAAAAACAAACAAAAGCCTCCCCTTTTACCATTTAAAATAAGCTTGGAGAAGAAAAAAACAAAAAACACAAAACCTCTCGCTGACTAGCCTCACAGCCACATTCCATTGGGAGCTTGAGAACAGAACCAGGAGGCTATGTCATTAGACCGTGTTGCTTAGAACCTCTGGGGGAGGGTCTGGTGGCCAGTGAGCAGCTGGGGGGCCTAGAGTTTGGTAATAAGCCAGGAAGGGAAAGCAGCCCGTCTAAACCCAGGTGGAGAACGTTCCCTTCTTCACAGGTCTCAGAGTTTGGAAACATATGAAGGTAGATGTAACCAGTTGCTTAGGGAGTGGCAAGAATCGAGGGTCCAGGCCACAGCTGCTCAGTTGTGGAAGAAGACAATAAGTTTGGGAAGAAAAGAAAGATAAGCGGGTATGCATGGTTTGTTTTTTTTTTTGTTTTTTTTTTTTTTGTTTTTTTGTTTTTTTTTTTTTTATGTCCTTAGCCTGGCTTTTCCAACCTGGGGATGAACAGATGTCTCAGAAATACCCACTCAGCCATCTCCTTTCGGGTGTCTGTATGGTCACGCCTCTCCATTGGATCTTGGAGACACTGTGTGTTTAGAACTAAAATTTGTACTAAATTGTTTTTGTCTGTAAAGGTGTGGTAGTGGACTTGTCAACTCGTTGTCGGAGTCCTGATGGCTTGAGTCACTCCCCACCGAGAGGCATCTGCTGGAGTTTGCTCTCTGTCCCTGTCTTCTGTGGTCTTCTTCTAGATGTTTCTCAATACATCTCGCAGTCTCGCAGTATTTGTCCATTAAATAAGAAACAAGCTTTCGTGAAAGAGAATAGCAATATTAAAGCTCTGTAAATACGTAGACCAAAATGGAAGGATACACTGATGGTGACGAGCTAAGTTGTTTTCTGGCTGGGGGACATTTTGGTGGATTCAGAGTGGGGAAGGAGAAGGGCTTCTACGATTCATATACTGAGAAGTGAAGTCATTGAGTACAGCCATTTACAGTAATGATATCCTGCCGTAAAATCTTATCCAAGCGAGCGGTAAATCTTAGAATAAACATGTTTATTCTCTCAGTCCCAGCCTCCTGTCTCAGTCATCAAGGAATGTAGAGCCCACGTGGAAGCCAAGTGAAGGCTGTGCCCAATACTGGTACCCACAGGTGGGGCTCACCTCCTGCCACAGGACCCCAGAGGCATGGAGACAAGAGTGCTAGCTCGGTGTGATGGGGGAGGACGTCCAGGTAGGGGCATCATTCAGCAGGTGGAGGGGGGCGTTCGGGATGGTTTGCGCTTAGGAAGAGCCGCTGTGACCAGAAAGAGCAGGGTTGGTGGGTGAGGTGGAAAGGGCCAGGAGGCTGCTTTTATGTCAAGTGTGGAATGGAGTCGAGGGTTGAAAGCAGAGGAGGAGAGAGGGAATCTGGTCTAGATTAGAAAGGTCGGCAAGCTGAAGACCAAGAGTAAGAGTGAAGTGTGGGAGTTTTGCTCAGACTTTCAGCCAACCATTTTCAAGAACCTGCTGTGGATCAGGAGCTGTGCTGAGGCAGAGAGGCGCAGCTTGGTCTCCGGGCCTGGGACTTGCTGTTCACAGGGCAGCAGTGAGGCAGGCGGGGGGTTGAAATTTTTTTTTTTCAACGTTTTTTATTTATTTTTGGGACAGAGAGAGAGCATGAACGTGGGAGGGGCAGAGAGAGAGGGAGACACAGAATCGGAAACAGGCTCCAGGCTCCGAGCCATCAGCCCAGAGCCCGACGTGGGGCTCGAACTCACGGACCGCGAGATCGTGACCTGGCTGAAGTCGGACGCTTAACCGACTGCGCCACCCAGGCGCCCCCAGGCGGGGGTTTGTAAGCCAGCAAGATGAGTCCGGCATGGAAGTTGCTCCCAATGGGCTTGGGGGCCCAGAGTGGGGGAGAGAGGTACAATCTGGGCGTTAGGGAAGGCTTCAGAGAGGGAGTGGCCGGTGAGCTGGGCCTTTTGCACAAAAGAGGGATCTCATCTTTCCAGCTCTTTATTTGTTTTCGTATATTCTGCTCATCCTGACATCCTTACAAAGACCCGGTTATTCTCATTTTACTTCAGTCACATAATGAGACTGTTGCCCTTTTGTAATTCAGTGGTGTGGCCCACTCTGTGATCTTACCCCACTAATAAAATGGGCTTTTCACACAAGGGCCTCATTCCTTTGGTGTCATTTCTTCCAGAGGCTTTGCGTTCTGAAGCAGGTGGGTGGTGGGCTCTGATCCAAATCTCAGGGAAAATACGGGTTTCTAGCTACATCTTAGACACGGAACTGTTTCTGATTTAGAAAGGACCAGAAACACCGTGATTTTCTAGATCCTCCCTGCTCTAAGCTGCTTTATGTAATTCCCCCTCTAAGATGGTGACCCTTAAACGGGCTTGTGTGGGAATCATCTGGAGAGCTTGTTAAAACTCAGATTGCTGGGCCAGACCCCTGTAGGTCTGGATGGGGTCTGAAGGGGTTTCTAGGGAGTGCTGATGCTGTTGGTCCAGGAGCCAAACTTTGAGAAGGTTCCGGGAAACCCAGACTCTGGGAGAAGGAACTGTCATACTCTGGGTGAGACCTTTCCTTAGCGTGGTCTTTCTCACAGACTTCCACAGGGAGGTGCTCTCCCAGCCAGGCAGCAGGAGCAGAGGCAACGCTGTGCATTGGCCTCGGGGAGGGAAGCTAGCCCTTCAGCCTCCCCGTGAAGCCCTCCAGGTTATCCTTTTGAGAACCCAGGGTCCCTCAATGCGTGTGCGGCTTGCCGAGGGTGCTGGGTCACGTGAAATGGGATTCTAGACTCCTGACTTTCCACCTCTTCTCCTGTGAGGCAGTAACTATTCTCAAGACCAAGACTTGATCTCAGAAACAGATGTCAGCTATGAGGAGTAGCAGCTTTGTTCTCGTCCATCTTCAGTTCTTGGCCCCTCCAGTAGGGCTGTGAGACTTCAGCCACATCTTCCTTCTCTCCTGCGGATTGGTATGGGGCCCCTTCTGTGAGGGGCCCCCCTTGTGAACTGGAAATGGTGTTGAGGTGAGGGCACTCATACTGAGTGGCAGCCAGAGGAGGCTGGGAGAAACCCGGAGATCCTCCGGCCCAACGGTACTCCCATTCTTTGAGCTCATGCACATTGGAATGATTAATTGATGTCCTCTACTCTGCTGGACAATTAAGGGAAGCAGTAGAAGGAGGGAAAAGTCTTCAGTTAGACCTAATTTGGCACCATATTGTTTTCTGTTAATCTATTTTGTTTTGTGTCCGTCTGTCCCAAGGGATGGATGTCTTGCTGCTTGCTGAAGCATGCATAACTAATGTCCTCATTAAGGGCTGATCTGTTTATCAGGGCCATGTGAGGAAGCCGGCCTGCCAAACCTAGGCGCAAGCTGGGGGCTGTTACCTCCCTCTGGGCCTTAGCCCCACCTCATTAAGCTGGTCCGGGCTATTGATTGGGAGCCTGTGTTTGGAAGAGTCTTACTTACTCCATGCATTATCTTGACAGATTGATCAGACCTGATTGAGAACCTCTTAAAGGAACGAACAGCTGTAATGGGAAAGTTGGACTCTGTCATCCGTTAGGATGATTCTGGGAGCAAGAAGAACAAGGCTGACATCTTGGAGCAATTGTATTTACAATTAACATGGCTGAAAAACGATTGCCTCTATTGATCCCCCCTTCCTGCAATTACGGCCCCATTGTTTACATTCCAGCACTTCAGTTATAAAAAGGAAATTCAATAATTATTGCATTATTTAAAGTTAAAGTGCCACAGAGTTTGCTGGCTACGCTTGCTGGTTGATTTAACGTTCAGTAAAATCCATGCTGAGCTCTCCATCTTGAGGCCGAACAATATCGGCTTTTAATGAGACCTACAGAGGGGGGAGAAGGAGAGCAAAACCCAGTGCACGGGGTGTTTGTCTGGGTTATTTATGGGGGGAACCCGAAAGCAGGGCAGAGAAAGTAGCCGTGTCATCGTTTGCAAAACCGTGTCCCCTCTCGCCGTGTGGCCGTCCCCTCTGCAGCCGGCCATCTCCTGGCCTCTTGGCTCAGACTCTACTCTCCTTCCCCAGAGAAGCTTGTTTTCTCCTGTCACTTGCTTGTCCCTGTCCCCCTCCCAAAAGTGTCACCATCTTCTTCGACTAACCACAAAATCCAGGGAATTTAAGGAGAAAAGGCCCAGTGCTTTAGCAGCCACAATGACCAGCATCAGAGACGTTTGTTCAGAGAGAATTTGTATCTCCTGCTTTTTCACCTTCCCATTTTCCCTTTCAAGGGAAGAATGAAATAAAAATGAAGCACCTCAGGGTGCCTGGATGGTTCAGTCGGTTAAGCGTCTGATTTTGGCTCAGGCCATGATCTCACAGTTTGTGAGTTTGAGCCCCACGTTGGGCTCTGTGCTGACAGCTGGGAGCCTGGAGCCTGCTTCAGAGTCTGTGTTTCCCTCTCTCTGCCCCTGCCCCGCTCATGCTCGCGTGCGCTCTCTCTCTCTCTCTCTCTCAAATAAACATAAAAAAAATTTTTTTTTAAATGAAGGACCTCTTCTAAGGGAGAAGTCAGCCTGTGTGTGCTCACTGCCCGCCCACCCCAGGCCCATCTCACCCTGGCTGCCCGTCGTCTTCTCTCATAATGGAGGTGATGAGGGTATTTGTCAGCAAATCATGGGAGCTTAAGAGAAGCCTCCAGGTTTGAGCGCCAAATTCATGCTCTCAGCAGCAACAGCCAGAAAGTTCAGGAGCGTGGGAGGAATTTTAAAGACCATTTTATTTTTTCTGGTATTTGGTTGAAATTCTTTCGTGGGCTCCATTCCAGCAAGACATCTGGACAGGTGTGCTCAGCAGGATCCAGAGCTTATGAGGAAAAAGTGATGCCTCATGCCTTGCCATCAAGAGTCACGCTTTCAGCGACAGCCCCAGGAAATTTTAGACTGCAGGTGCAGAAGGGGGGAGAGAGATGAATAGGGCCGATTTCTACTTTTATGAAGTATCTGGAGCAGGCTGGTAGCAGGCGGCTGCTTCCGTGTGACTTGTTCATTAAAGAGGTGACTTCTTGTGCCGGCATCACATGATTTATCTAGTGCAGTTGGCTAGAATCGGAAATACTCTTTGGGGAAAGGCGGGTACAGAGATTTTAGACTCTGGAAAATTTTCTTCTTACAGGGGAATCTCTCCAAGTATTTATTCTGATTCAGGTTTCTGGTCCATGGCAGTTGCTGTCAAGATCAGCGGTTCTCAAAATGTGGTCCCAGACCAGCAGCATCAGCGTCTCCCTGGAGATTGTTAGAAATGCAGATTCTTGGTCCCCATCCCAGACCAGGTGAATCAGAAACCCCTGGGGTGGGCCGACAGTCCAGGCATAACACACCCTCGGGTGTTCCTGGTGCACGCTCCAGTTAGAGAACTGCTCAGCCAGAACACCATCTGATCGTTAACAACCCAGCCCATGGTGCTGCACCTGCCAGTCAGAAGTGAGGAAGCAAAATCTGGGCTTAGGATAGAAAGATGATGGCTGTGCCAAATAACCTGGGGAGTCCTTCATATCCTTTGGAGGATTTTCACATTTGTTTTCTCACGTGGTTTAGAAAATTGCCCCCGAGGAAGACAGGGCAAGTATAAACATCTTCATTTTACAGATGAAGTAATGCACCTGTTTTGACCACCGGGCACATGTTTTTTCTGCCATATTGACTGCCATGGGATTGGAGACAGAAATAAGCAAATCCTTCAGAGCAAATCTAGGGAATCTGGGAGGTGCCCACCAGCCGTTTCAGCTGAGCCCTCCTTCCTTCACCTGGTCTACACCTGGGGATGTTGGCAGACACGATAAAGAACATGGTTCTTGATTTTCAGTATATTGGCACCGTCATGGGCAAAGAGACCCAGTAAAACAGATCTGGTTTGGGGGCAAGGACATGGGCTTGGGGTATGGATCCCAGCTGTGCCTGCATCAGCAGCATGACTTTGGGCAAGTGACTGAAAATTAAGCACCTCTTACAAGGAAGAAGTCGGTCCTCTGTGTGTTCGTTATCCCTTCCATGTTACAGTTTCTATAGATTGCGGTTTCTTTGCAGTCAACTGGGGATTCCTCTTTGGGGCTGAGAGGGTGGGAGGGGAGGTCCTAGGGAGTGGGGCAGGCAAGGTTGGTTGTAAGGAGGGAAATACCAAATAGGTAAATTCAGTAGACATTTATTTCGATCCCTAATCCCAAACTGTAACTAATTTGAGAAACCGTGATAGTAACAGCAATTGCCTTATCACAGAGGCTTGCTCTGCGTCAGGTGCTGTGTTAAGCCCTTTGTGTGCATTATCCCATAGACTCCTCCCTACAGTGCTCTGCAGCGGTTCTCTTACTGTTGCCCCATTGTGTGTGGGAGACCCAACAGTGTATATAACTTGCCTGAAGTAGCACAGAGTTAGGCTTTTCCATCAGGCTACCTTAATCTACGGTGCACCTTAAACAACCATTATTGGCGACATTTTGGCGTGGAGTTGAAGGGAGACATGCTGGAGTAAATGGCAGCCTTTACTTTTACTTGAGAGTTGATAACTGCAAGAGGTGGAAAGTAGTGTAGAGAAGAAATGCATCTTGACGGATGAGTGGGGAAAGGGACCATCACTGGTAGGTTATCCTAGTAAAGGGCTAATCTTCAGATATTTAAGCTTTTGGTCGGTTCTGGAGGGTGGTCAGTCTGATGTTAGCCTTGTGGGACCCACTTTGTGGTTTCACCCACCATATCCCCCTTCGAAGCTTCCGAGCTCGATGTGTAGATGCTTGTTTGACTGTCATGGAAACTCGCCCTCATTTGGCTTGTGACCTCATGCTCTGATGGGCCCCTTCCTTTGGGAAAACCCCTACATACCTGGTCAGCTTCCTCTCCTTTCTGGAGTTTCCCTAACAAAGAAATGATTTCTGTTATGTGAAGGTATCAGCATTCTGCAAGACAGCATATTGTGGATTTCTTGTTGTTAGTTTCCTTCGAGGATATACTGTATGTCTCTCAAGGAAATGCTCATATTGAGACTTTTGAACCAGGAGATATCATTCAGGTAAGGGAAGTGACACAGGCATGGGAAGTCTCGCCTTCAGCTTTGGAGCTCAAATACTGAGAGTGAACACTCATGGCTTGTCCAGGGCACAAGGACTCTGGCCTAGAAACCAGAAAATAGGTCAGAGTAACGTAAATGGATTGATCTAAGGGAACATTTTTACTTCCTTTCACTTGCTCTTATAAATGATGGTTGAAGCTTGTATCTTATGGTGTCTGCAGGGCTCCTACAGTGAAATAGGACTAAATTAGCATGTGCCAAGGATGAGGGCATGAGTGGGTGAAAAGCCAACATAAAACAGAAAATACCTATATATTTAGGTTGACCTTCTGGAAGCCTTCCTGAGCATGTGACATGAGGTTTGAAACTGTAACACAACCACTGATTAAAAAATTAACTGCCTCCATTCCCAGTTGCGTTACACCTGCAATAATTTATCTTTTAGGCCTTCAAGGCAAATACCTGGGTATAGGGAATCTGCTGTTCCAGAATGAGCCCTGTGGTCAGTGCAGAGTAGCTGGACTGCTGTGGACTTGGTATCAAGCCCCAGGTTCCAGTCCTGTTTCTTTCATACTCTGTGAGACCTTGAGGGGAGTCACATGACCTCCCTGAGTTTTGGGTTTGTCCACGTCCAGGAGCCAAATGCTACCCACCCCGTGGGGCAGGCCCTCATGAGATGAAAAGTGTCTGTGGGTGTTTGCTTAGCAGTAGATGCTGTGAATGGGTACAACACGCACTTATATGTGAGGAATTAGTAAACTGATTCTCATCTTCCCATTCCTTCTCCCTGGAAGTGCTGATGACTTTATATCCCCTGCCCAGAGGGGAAAACTGGAGCCCTGGCCAGGCACGCTGTGGTTAGTAGTTCCAGAAGCCCTTCCATCCGCCCTGCCTAGATGACTTTCCGTGTTCCTCAGCAGGTGTCTTGGGGTTTGTTCTGTGTACCCACCATGGGGATTCTCCTCTGCTCAGCAAGAGGTGTGTGGTCTCCCCTAGGGGAGCCCATTTGCTCAGAGGGATGCCTGGGAGCTGCTTTTCCTCATCCATCAGAGTTTCAGTTGCTCAAGGAGTAGAGGTGCACTGTGTGCGTGGAAGAGGGGTGGGCAAGCGTGTGTTTCTAGTAACAGGTGTTGCTCCCCTGAGGAAGCTTCATTAGGAGTCCTGTGTGTTTTCATTTGTGAATGTGTATGCGTGTGTGAATGTACTTTGTCCATTTCTACTTTAAAGGGGAGGCTTTGACAAAACCTGATCAATATTTTGCATTCCATGCATGAAGAACCAAATGTTAGAAGTTTCTATCACTGGGGAGGAGGAAGGAGCGGGGCCCCTCCAGATTTACAGAAATCAATGTTCTCTGACAGAAGTTGGTTAGTTTTCCTGGGAAACAAGTTACAGGAACACACTTTTTTGATTTTCACGATGAATTATTTTCTAACAAGAGTCCTCTTTTCGTCTCTTTGACTTGCAGTTGTTGGCCAGGGTGAACGAGCACCACATATTAATGGGGTAGAATCCCACAAAGTAACACGGGCTGGCCTCCTTTCTCTCCCGTCTTTTTTAATTATTAATTTTCCTTTTGCGCTTGGATTTATGTGCCAGGTTCATTATCGAGGTGCTTCTGATTGCAGCGATGGCTTTTTCTTTATGAGCCCTGCCCCCACCCCCACCCCAAGCTGGACCCACAGGGGAAGATGTGGGGCATTTGATGTTTCCATGTCCAGGGGACAGGAGTGTCGCCTTCCAGCCAAACCCTGATGGGACAGGCATTTTATTTTATTTTTTATTTTTTATTTTATTTTATTTTACTCATTTTGGGGGGGGATGAGCATCTTAAAAGAGCTCCACCAAGATCAGAAAGTGGTTTAGGAAAAGGTCCCTGAGCAGTACGAGTGAGCCCACACTCCCCTGTTGTCAGTTTAAAGCACTGACCACTGGTGTAAGTCACATTCCTGATGGCTGTCAGTGAGGACAGTCATGCCTGCTGCATAGTGGTAATTTCAAGAAGTTGGAGATCGTTGGGCTCTTCTAGTTCCATTTATGAGTCAAACTGGATACTTGTTAGAGGTCATTGTAGTTCTTTGAGCTTTCAGAAGTAAATCATATTGAAAGTTTCTTAGGAAATGACTGTACATTTGCAGTTCATATAACTCAGTGTTGTGTGTGCACTTTTTAAACCAGCCAGTGACATGGAGGAAAATCAAGGAAACCCTTAGGCAGGTCCAAGGCTATAGGTCACTGGCCCGAGTGGGTTGGGGTAGACCTCAGTTACCACTATTCTTTAGCTAGTTGATCTTGCTTTCTTAGTTTATTAGTTGGTCACGCTTCTTCATCATTATTAGTTTGTGGATAGATGGTAGTTTTTCTTGAGTAAGCCAGTGATTTTCACTGTTGGAGCTGGCATGTTTTCACGATGATATTCAAGCCAAAGGGATGTCCTTCTCATGTCCCTCTTGGCGTGTTCTCCAAGTCACCACTGTCACTGTCTTAATCAACTGCAGGTTAAGGCCTGGGGTAGGGCGTGTTCTGTGTGTGTGTGTGTGTGTGTGTGTGTGGGTGTGTGCGCGCGCGTGTGCGTGTGCTAATGTGTCTAATGTGTTGTAGACATTTAGAAGTGAATCAGATTCAAACCTTGTCCAGTGGGCAGAGCAGCCGGTTTTCTCTGGGTCCATGTGTAGCGTGCACGCCTGAGAGCCTACTAGCCACAGCTGAAGTTGTTGTTTTGTTTTCTCTTTTAAATTGTACCACTGACCTGGGGTGGCTAGGTGACTCGGTCGGTTGAGCGTTCGACTGTTGGTTTCAGCTCAGGTCATGATCTCACAGCTTGTGGGTTTGAGCCCCACAGCTGGCTCTGCGCTGTCAGGGTGGATTTTCTCTCTCTCCCTCTCTCTCTGCCCCTCCTCTGCCTTCTGTCTCAAAATAAAAAATAAACTTAAAAATTTTAAATAAACTCTACACCTGACCTCATAGAGGTAAGAAGTTAAGATCGAATGGAGAGTAAAGTGGAAAAAGTAAAGCAAAACCTACGTTCCCCTCCCCAAGGATCGGAGGGCCTCTGATAGAGTTGAGGGAGAGGGTTGGAGCGTTGAGGATTTGTGGGGGAGAAAAATTCCCTCCCTGTCAAGAAGAGCAAGAATTCTGAACAGGGGCAGATCCTTTATTGAGTGTTCCCCTGAGATTTGTGCCTTGGTGGATTCTTCATATATTACAGTGAATTTAATTAAATACATTGGGATCCCAGTTGAGGGTATTCTAATTAGCTGGGTCAGGAACAAATTATTCTCTCTCCTCCAAATGAAAACATCTAGTCTTTTCTGCAGGGGAAGCATGTCCGTGGGTGACGGCTTGCTCTCCTGGAGTCCTCATTGGTCTCTCCAGCCCCACCCCCTCCCACTGCTTCATATTAGGCAGGTTCCTAGGGTAGAATCCTGGGGACACAACCAGTGCCACTTGGGATGGAGAGGGTATCTGGCCAACAGGTCAGGGCATTGACCCGCTCAAGACCTGGGAAATGACCCCATGGTGTGGAGAAGGTCATACAGGGCAGGACCCTGTTGTAGCTTTGGATCCCTGTTTGCTCCAGGTTGGACAGCTGGAGAAGTACTGAGTGAGAATTTATAAAATCTGGTAAGAACAGGATCTTTGACCTGCAGGTAGACTCAGGTTGTGATCAGAAGTTTGGGTTGTGGGACGCCTGGGTAGCTCAATCAGTTAAGCATCCGACTTTGGCTCAGGTCGTGATCTTGAGGTTCATGAGTTTGAGCCTCGCAAAGGGCTCTCTGCTGTCAGCGCAGAGCTTGCTTCAGACCCTCTGTCCCCCCTCTCTCGGCCCCTCCTCCCCATCAAAAATAAATAAAAATTAAAAATAGTTTTTAAAAAGTTTGGGTTGGGATGTAACCTTTATAAGCAGGTGTTTCCTGGCAACCAATAAACAGTTTATTCTGCAGTTTTTTCAGTGTGTTGGAGAATGAACCCAGACTACAAACGCCGGCTTGGAATTTTGAATTAAGTTTTTGTACAAGCCTCTAAGAGAAGACCCTAAATATTCTCTAGACCAGGATCAAGGGGAGAGGCCATAGACCTGTTTACCTTGTTTCCTCTTATTCTTTTCTCTACCATTTGTAGCGTGTGTCCATTTCCTTTCCAAAATGGCTCCCAAATGGTAGATGGAAGAACTCCTGGTGGCACAAGAGGTTGCCATTTCCCCCCAGGAGATTGAGTATAGAGTGTTTTTGGAACATTTTCATCATATTGGTTATTTTTAAAGCAGGAATTCCCAGTGTGATGTTTATGTCAATTCAGGATTTATATAGTTCTATCACCCAAGGGCCTATGGATTTAAGGACAAAAGACATTTGACATCTCAACTCCCATCCAACTCTTTTTGGCCACGTTGTCCTCTCTTCTGGCTCAGAGGTTGGAAACACCAGCCATTTGGAAAAGAGCCTTTATATCCATATTACAATTTTATGTTAAGGATTCAGTGCCTTATTGCAAGGAAATCCTGTCTCACGGGAGGGTAATGGGAATTTTGGGGTAAGGCTTTAATGATTCTTGTTCTGAGTTCATACTATATGATCTTACCAAAATCCCTCGATAAAATTCATTGCTTTGGATTCCATGGTTATTTTCCCTGTTATCTTTTATTTCATCAGTTGTTGTTGAAGCTTTAATAAATGTAATTCTTTTGGCCTTAGTGACCCAAGACAGCAGTACACGTTTCCCCATGCTGGCTCTCATACAAGTTTCCTGCTCCTTAATCCCAAGCCAGACCCCTTGCTCCCAGAAATATCTTAGTCCAGTTTTTGACTTTTGGGGGGCGGGAGGACTCTATAGGGAAGTTGGGGACAATGAACGTGGGCAAGCTAATCCTTTTCCCTTTATATCTAGCCCATCAGGCCCTCCTTCTCCCCAGGGTTGTAGCCTCCAAAAAAGATTGCTTTGGTGAATTCCACCCTCCTGAAATCCTCTTCAAGGACCCTGTCTCAGAGGCACAATGAAGATAAACCATTAAAGAGGAAATCAGCTCAAATTTATTTCCAGAAAGTAGCTTTTTATTATAAGTTGTTGTCATTGCCTTAACAGTTAACATTGAGTTCGCCAGTTCTGCCGACTCCTTCTGGTTGTGAAATTGCTGTAGGATGGCTGTTACTAGTGGGGATATTGTTTTGTTCCAAAGCTCTGCACCTGAGTGTGTCAAATCATCCATTTTGGGGGAAAGAAGGGATTGTTCTCTTGGTACCTATGAAGCCCTTCCCATTTTTGCCTATACCTTGGCCTCAGAGCAACAGTTAGGTATGGGGTGGTTTAGCCAATTTACATGATTGAAGGCCTGGGCCTCCCTTTCATCCCCCACAAAGATTTTTCTGCAACGGTCCATTGGCACATTCATCCTTCCCTCTTCCAATAAAGCTCAAACATGCTTCTGGGATTTTCATAGTTTTCTACAGAACAAAGAATGTGTACGTGTGAGCACCTGAGCCTGGAGTGTGTCATTCAATGGGAAGTGCTGGTAGGGCCGCTTGGGTATTTTTAATGGAGCGCAGGGCATTCTAACTGCTCTGCCTTCTCAGTGTCTCAAGCTATAATCTAGAGAAGAAGGCTGTTGAAGCAGGATGAGCAACAGTTAGCATGGCATTGGCGTGTGCACATGCAGGTCAGAAAGGAGAGGAACAGCACAAAGTGGTTCCGAGACATTTTTTGTGTCTTTCCTGTGTCTTCTTGAGCCAGGCTCTGGGGTCTGGAGATGGGGGTGGGGAGAAGGAGGAAAGGGCAGGTAATAACACAAGCACATAAAACACAGTATCTGAGTTTGCTCCTCCTCAGGGATGCTGGAGGAACATGAGACCCTGGTCCTAGTTCCCTCTCTCCCACTAAGTAGCTGGGTGACCTTGGGTCATTCACTTAAGTTTATTGGAGTTGTTTGCCCTGCTTTATAAAGGGCAGCCAGTAGAAAAATTCCCTCTTCTCCTAAAATGGGATCATTTGAAATGAAGGAGATTATCCTCTGTATACCAGGAGCTTGTTACTTCCTCAGCTGTTAGTGAGAAGGGCCCATACCTTTCACCGTTTTCTCAAAGAGGCACACAGAGTTTGTGAGTTTTGTCCTTGGATAATCTTCGAGTCTTTTACAGTACACAGAAGTCTGGGGTCTGCTAACTGTTCCCATGACCTCTCCTGTTCTTGCACCTCTCACTTTAATCCTGTGTGTGTCTGCTTTCTGCCACGTTTTGGGCTTCCTTGTTCTGGAATCAGAACACACAAATACAATCAAGAGTGTAATTTTGACCATCTGATGCACTAAGCCAAGTGACCTTCAGATGTTGACAGGCAACCAGTCTGGAGAAATTTATTTTTCTGTGTGTGTGTTTTTTTTTTTTTTTAATCCGAAGGAAAACCTAATTTTAGGTTCTCCTAATAGACTGTGGTTCTAAATATAAAAACTTGACCTGTCATTCTTTTGGAAAAGCCAGACGACAGCTTTGGCTCTGTGTTACTGACCTAGGATTCTATGCAGGGAGTGTAACCATATAGGCTATCACCTAAAGCAGAGGTTGGCTAACTTTTTCTGTAAAGAGCCAGGTAGTAATATTTGAGGCTTTGAGGCCCATGCTGTCTCTGTTGCAACTACTCAACTCTGGTGCTTGGAAAGCAGCCATCGTTAATATGCAGATCCGTGGATGTGGCTGTGTTCTGTTAAAACTTTATTTACAAAATTAGGCAGCAGGTTGGAGTGGGCCCACAGGCCATTGTTTGCAAACCCTGACCTAAATAAAGTGGGGCATTCTGGAGAGTCTGAGGAAGAACCTTTGATTATTGTGCCAGGAAGACCCAGGTCACCTGGGGAGGGTCGGCACTGTCAGCATCAGCAGCCGCGTGGAAAGCCGCCGGGGAAGGGACGTTCGGGGGAGTTGGGGAGGGGAGTCTGCTGGCTGCTGGCCCTCGAAGCACTGCTGGAGAAGAAGGTACGTTGGGGAAGACAGAACAGCCCCTCCCAGGAATCTCCGCCCTGGGCTCCGGCCAGGAACGGGTGGGCTCGTGGCGGTGGTGGCTTCCAGTGGCTTACCCACGACGTGTCCCTCTCCTCTGCCCCTCGCAGCACCTGCAGCAGCACGAGAGCGGAGTGGAGGGTGAAAGTTGCTATTACCACTGTGTCCTGTGCAACTACTCCACCAAGGCCAAGCTGAACCTCATCCAGCACGTGCGCTCCATGAAGCACCAGCGCAGCGAGAGCCTGCGCAAGCTGCAGCGGCTGCAGAAGGGCCTTCCCGAGGAGGACGAGGACCTGGGGCAGATCTTCACCATCCGCAGGTGCCCCTCCACCGATCCGGGTGAGTGGTCTCACGGGCCCGTTGGTGAGTGGTTTCTGGTGGGGGCCCGGTGTGGACCTCCCGAGGGCTTTGGTTTGCTGCTGCTCGTCCTCGTGTCCCATCACCGGCCGCACAGGTGACCATCGTATTCTGGAAGGAACATTGTGTGCATTCTTGCCTTTCTTTCTTTTTCTTTTTTTTAACTGAAGGAACTTCACCTCACTTTCTTCAGGTGTCACAGGCCACTGCCCAATGAGCAGGACAACTGGAGATGCTGTGTCTCCTATCCCCAGATTCCTCCAGTGCTTACTCTAGATACACTTTATTGGTCCAGATGGACATAAAGCAAGTGCTAAATTATGGCCTGCTCGCTGGTAGGGATAAGAGTTTGTGGCCTCAAGTCCAGTGTGTAAGAATGAACTCCAGAGAGGATCAGAACAGCCTGCGCTTGTTCTAAACATTTTCCCGTTGGGTTTGAGGGTGCCTCTGCGAGTCATGGCCTGGTGCTGCCTGCTTCTCCACAGGGTCGGGGCCTCCAGCGGAACCTTGCCAGCTCCTGGCTCCCACCACAGTCCCCTTTTTCCGTCACTCCCTTCCACTTCTTTGTGGTTCTCTTTCCCACCAGGATCTCACTGGTAGAATCCTCCTTCTGTGTTTTCAGCCCTTCCAGTCCCTTTCTCTCACTATGGAATCACAGGGCATCAGGGCCTCTTTAAAAACAACAGAACAAGAGCTCTCCCACAATCCTGTGTCCTGCTTCTTTCTCTGCAGTAGAATCTTCAAGGTTCTTGAAAGAATAGCCTGTATCTGTCGTCTCCAGCCGGTGCCTCAGCTTACCGTAGCCTGTCTCGCTGCATCAGCAAACCACCCTTGAGAGGTCACCATTGACCTTGGATTTACCCAACCCTGTAGCTACCTGCTGGGCCTTCTTCTATTCTTTCTGTGGTCTCTGAAAGTATTGCATGGTCCCACGCCGAAGCTCCCTTCCTTGAGCTTCCAGGTTGTGTTTCTGTCCTGTCCTCGTGTTTCTCTTGGCCATCCTTCCCAGCCTGGCCCCTGGCTCGTGGTCCTCGGCCTGCCCCACCTTCTGGCGTCATCTGGGAGTTAGGCCCTGTTCCTTGGCTCCCAGTCCTTTAAAGCTTGATTTCTGTGGAGTTTTTAATCTTAATTTTATCTAATTTCACATCTTTATAGTTCTTAAAGGCAATAAGTTATGTAAACCTTAAGAAAAATGGCATGACCCTCCCCGTCCCCCATCCCCTTGCCCAGAGTCATGGCTTTCAACTTTTAGTTGTTTGTTTTGTTACATATTTCCATCTTTCTTAATGTGCTTTGATTTCTTTTTTTTTTTTTTTTTTTTATGTTTTAGACATTATCTATTGGCTTTCTAAACGGTGAGACTTTCACGAGCATTCCATTCTACAAACCACACACTTCTACTGACACACACCCATCCACATACTCACACGTGGACACCTCAGACTCCATACACTCCCCTGCACACCACCCCTGGACCCCCTACATCACACTCCCCAGCCCCCGCTGTATACCCAGTCTTCTCTCCCCTCATCTTCCATGATGATTAAATAATAATTTGGGGTTATATTAATATTCAGTGTTTTCATTATTCTAACTCTATAAATATTAATCACAGCTGAGCCATGTAGAGTTTTATAATTTCATTTACCTTCTTGTACAACTTTTTATTTTCCCTGGTTTGCTAGGTATCGATGATTAATTCATGGCTAGCCCTCTGCCAGAGTAGACATTTCCTGGTCTCTGAAGGCCCTGCCAGATCAGTTGTTCTGTCAGCTTCGTTTCTTCCTGGAGATGTCCCTCCTGAGCCCCTCCAGACCCCTCTGCTCCCTGCCCCTGTCCCTACCCCCTCGCTGCTTTTTTGGTCTCTTTACGTAAATGGAGTGAGCTGCTATACGAAACGGGGAGCATGCGCCCTCCCTGCTGGAGTAGCTGAGGTTTCATTCTCAAAATGGAGAGGCCAGTTTCTTTCTTCAGGAACCAGGGTCATTTCTTGGGTGCCAGCATAACTTTTGTCACCTCTGGGTCACTGCAAGACTGTTCTTTCCCCTGTGTTTTTCAGATGTCTCTTCTGGTTCAAGTTCAAATGCTGTGATCTTGGGGGCTTCCTCTTGGTGCCCGACCCTGTCCCTCCACCTTTATGCGCTCAGGAATGAGGGGCGAGGCCGACACCCCAGACTCATCTATGCCCAAACACAGCCTGTTGAGCCATCTGCCTGTGGGGGTCCCCGTTTTCCGCCTTTTGGCCTCTGTTTGATCCTGCCACTTGGCATTATTTTGCTGTGGAGCCATTTTACAGGATTCTCCTGTCCCATCCATAAATGCAGACCTATTTATTTCAGGGTTGTTTTTTTTTCTCCCCCAGCTCTGCATACGTCATTGTTTTAATCTTCTGTTAAAAGCTGGTCCCTTTCGCCCTTCAATTCTTTCTTTCACTCTCCTCAGAATTCCCTTTTTATTAATGAGGTGCCCCAAACTAAATAGTGTACAGCTGCCATTTCACCCGGGGTCTATGGACTGGAACAAACAGTTCCCTGTTTTATAATGTAATACTTCTATTTATGCAGTCCGCTCTGGAATTGCTTTCTTACACCATTGCCTTCTGGGTTTCTCTCATTTAATGCGTATTAAGAGTTATTTTTCCCCCTGAAGTGTATGAGCAACTTTAGTCTAGATGATAGACTTCCTTTCTGTATTTCAAAATCCTTTTGTATTGTCTTTGGCCTGGAGTCATGTTTTTTGCTCTCTACCCTCCTCCCTCTCCATCCTGCACCCTCCTCCCTCACACATTCGGGCTGAGCCCATACTCTTCACTAATGACAAAAGGGCAAATTCTTAGGTAATGTTCACGTTGACAGTAAAAGTAACTTGGTGCCATTTTAGAAACCCCTTTAAGACAACTCCTCTTAAAATATGTCCTCCTTCCCCATAGGGATTGGCTCCTAACTTCTTGAGAGAATATTTTCAAGAAAAGGTGAATTTAAGACACTGAAAGTCATCAACTTCAAATTTATCAACAGAGACTTTATCAAATATTCCCAATCTTCTCTTCTCTCAAGTAGGGGTCAGGACATTAGTGTTCAGTTGGAACCGTCATTCATGTAGCATAAGGAAGCCATGGGGAGGTCTTCGAGCACCTTTTGGGGACCCCTGCTTGTTCTAACTATAAACTGCATGTAAATGGTGTGCTGTCTAGAGTTTTCTACTCTGGCCTTCTGTCAACAGCTAGTTAAATGATGGTGTTCTTTCTTCTTTCCTTTCTGCCTCTGTTGTCCACACACTGGAAAGTTGTCCAAAAGAAATAACTTCCTTCTCTGAACTCAGGACCTCCAACCCCAGTCCCCCAACACCTTCTTTCCACAGGTATCCTTGTGTGGTCCTTGCTGCGGCTGGTGGAGAGAACTCTAGAATAGTTTCTTCCCTGTGGTTGACAAAAAAAATCTCTTCAGATTTTCCTTGTTAACTTAAAGCCAGTATGTTTTCCAGTCAGTCAAGTTCACCACGTAGCCTTCCAACCCGCATGAATTTGTAAGTATGGAAAAGGAGACACGGTGAAGCTCTCCTCCGCCCTTCAGAACTTTGTGGTAGCGGCCAGGATTCACACCTGTCACTGATCGCATAAGCCCTTGAGAGTCCTCATGGCCGAACTTAAAACACCTAGGCCCTGCCCTGCACCAAAGGGCTAAGTGTCAGCTGCTGGAAGGGTGCTAATAGTACACCACGCCCCCTGCATGGTCCTGCTTGTGTGAGGCTTTACCCTTATGCTCGTGGGCAAGCCAGGCCCTGTATCATATTGTCTTTAACCTAGCGTGATAGTTGTGTGCTTATGCTTGCCATGTCACCCCCACACTAGACAGGCAGGCACACACACACACACACACACACAATGGGACTTCCCATTTAAAAAATGGCTTGGAAATATACAGCTCAGAGAAAAGGAAGTAATTTAAACAGGTGAAGTTTCCCCTCTGCCTCCCTGCCCAGTTTTTTGGTAATGGGCTTGAGTGCATTTTCTGCAAGACCAAGTGTTCTCTGGACTTTCTTGGGATTTGGTCTTTTCATTTCGTGCCCACAACCAGGTAGAGGTAGAGGTAGAGAAGGCCCGTTGTTAAGTGCTGACACACTGAGTTCTAGCCTTTCGTTATTGGCACTGGCTGTTTACTTCCCCTTAGTTGACTGGAAGCTCATGGAAGATTGAAAGCTCTCATAGGTGGGTCATGTGAAGGACCACTTCCCTGTTTGCTTATTAAAAAGGCATTTCTGGCTCCCGGGTGAAGCTGTAGTTAATTTGACTATATCATTGCCCTGGGCTTCTAGAAGACAAGAGGTCCTTTGTGTTCCTCCTGTCTGCCTGCCTCCTCCTCCTCCTCCTCCTCCTCCTCCTCCTCCTCTTCCTTTTTTCTGTCTTACCCTTGCCTTAATTATTTTCTCTTGCATATAGTCCTAGAGCTTCAGACTTTGCACAGATGTAATTTAACGGTTCTCGATTGCACGCCGACTATGTTCAAGACTTTTTATGAGTCGGGAGACGCCTCTGATGTTTCCCCTCCTCTCTTGATGTGGATACTCTGGTGGATATGCCAGCCCAGGCATTCGAGGCAACCAGATGATGACTCAGTTTACAGAGGGCACAGCTCTTTGGAGTTCAAGAGAATATTTTGTTTGGAGCGGAAGCTGGCATCCCCCTTCACTGACACGTCTTTGGCGCTCGAGGTCGTGAATTCCTGGGGTCGGGAGGCAGAGGCTTGCCAAGTGATAATGTGGATTTGGTGACAACCTATTCTGAAACACTCACTGGCTTCTCTTGATGGATCATTTTTTCATACCATGTTTCAGGGAGTTTTTGCTTTTAACTTCTGCAGCTTAAAAGAGTAAGAAAATGTTCTCTTTTCAAAACTTTCTCATTTTGTCCTGTTTTTATTTTTCAAAATTGGTATGAGGCTGCCTTCTAACTATGAAGTACATCTTTTTTTTTCTATAAGTAGCTAAATTATATGCAATTTTAGAGTAATTTTTCTCATAGCACTGAAATATGTTAAGGCCAGTTCTGTAATTCCAAAACATTGTTTTTGTAAAACCAAACAGCTGTGTTCTTTTTTTTTTTTTCGCCTTTTTATGGTATGTCTTGTTGTTGGGACTTGGGAAAAGGTATAGGGATAAAAATATTTCCAACTAAAGACATTACATGTAAAAGAAATCACAACAGATTGGAGTGAGTGAAATTTTATGTATTACAGAGGAGTGGAAAAATATGACTGTGTGTTAAATATATTCTCTGACAAGGACTGTTTGGACAATAGGATTATAAACCTCAGTGTGCTTTTTGGAAAGATGCTTCACAATGCACGGATAAAGAGAGATCATTATGTGTCAGCGTGAAAGAGGGCATAATACTGTTAAAGGAAAAATGGAGTTTATAGAATAACATGATTTGGTTCTGTTAGTTTGATTAATTTGATTCTATTTTGTAAAAGTATTTTTCTTAAAGCTTTTAAAATAACCATTCTCAGCAAAGTTTGTAATTGGCGTCTCTGGCTGTTTCATGGGTGGGATCTACTTAACGTGGAATCTTAAGAGAGTGTCAGGCACATGGCAGGACTCAGATATTGATGGCACGTGTACACACAGATACTAACACAATTGCTAAGAACATACCAAAGAGTAAATCTTGGTTGTCTTTTGTCGTAGAGACACTTTTCTGTTTGTCACTGTAAAGCATACATAGTTTGATTACCGTCTGGTTCTCTTGCATTTTGCATCTACATGGCGAGGACAGGAGTAGTTCTTAGGGTATATACACTGTCTTGTTTTTCTGTTGGAACAGATTTTCTGATTTGCCTTAATTAGTCCTCTAACAATCTACAAAGGTCAGCGCCAATTGCCTGTTCATTTACATTTGTAATTGTGATGGCTTCTGATTACATATTCCTTGTCTTAGTCCTTCCTGTAAGTATATGCTAGTGTGCCCTCCCCTTCCCTCCTCCCACATCCCGCACATGCATCAGCCCAGTGTGGATGCCGAAGATCTGACTCTTCACACAAGAAACCTTTGTGGGGATGGTCCAGCCTTCCCTTGAATTTCAGCGTCTGTTATGGAAAGGCATCTTGGCGAGGCCGTCACTTCTAAGTTAGGAATATAATGAAGCCAGAGTCAGGGAAATTATGTCGATGCCAGGCAAGAAATCTGAGAGCCATTATCTAGGAGCCTTCTTGAACTGGGTAATTAAGGGCAATTAAACTTTCCTGCTTGCTCTCTGCAAAATATGCTAATGATCTGGTCTTTTGGAAGGTGGACACGTCTGAAATGTGGTTTCATTGCCGTCCCATGTTCTGGTCTGGAAGGGTCTCTCCGAAGAGTGTGAGATGTCACGACACCAGTGACTTGGGCAGTGGGTCCAGAGTCTCCAACCTCCCATGTAATCTCTTTCCTCTCTGTCTTTTCCAGGAGAGGCTAACATCCACATCCAGACATGGACCTTTCAGATACTATCCAAAACCTGGCTGCAGTAGCCTGAGTTGCAGTGATGCTTATTCATTCGCCCTTTCATATTCTAAATCTGCCATTCACTAGTTGATTTATTTTTATGAGCTGATCAAAGCTACCAGGGATTTGTTTGTTTGTTTTATTTTACTATATAAATCTGGAGCATACGTTGCCCTGTACAGTGGCTACACATTGTGGGCCACTTAGCCTTGTTCTTGGTTGGGGGCTCTAGGTTGTCTTCCATATTGTCCTCTGGGGTAGGTAGTAGTGTGTGTCCTCATGGCCACCTAATGCTGCCCACTCTGGGAGGCAGCAATACCATGGCCACTCTCTTCTAGGGAGGGTGGTAACAAGGAGCACTGCAAAAAGGAAAAAAAAAAAACAGGGACCTGCTGGTGGTTACTGGAATTAGGAGGGGTGTGTGTGTGTGTGTGTGTGTGTGTGTGTGTGTGTGTGTGTGTTGAGTCAGTATTGGATGGTGCCCTGTTGAGGGATATGAGCATGCCAGAGAGCCCAGAAACACAGGAACCCCTGGGGGAAACTTAGAATATCATATCACAACAAGTGTTATTTTAGTGAAACCTTTATGCCAAGTCACCTTTGAAAAGGGGTATCTAAGGAACTTGAAAGTTTGAAACTTGACCTTCAGGTGAACAAGGATTGTTAGACAGTGAGTGGGTGTTCTTGCTGCGTCGGTTGGGGTTTGGGGATTTCATTGGAAGGGAGGGGCCTGGTGATGACCACTGTAGCAGGACACAGAGGCCCTGTGTGTGCGTCCCTCACCCCAGCCTCGGCACTTAGTACCTCTTGTATTGCTCAAATGTAGTTTTCAAGAGAAATAATGGCTTGTGTTTGCTTTGCCTTTAGAAATGTGCAAAGGATCCATATCTTGGGCTACTTATATTCTATATTAAACTTGTTCCTGACCTTGGTTGGGGGCCAGGGAGGAAAATAGAACATGCATCTCTTTGCTTACAGAAATAGCTCAAAGGCTTCTCAGACTTACAGATGTTAAGGAACCCCCTTCAAACTGTGACCCAATTATGAGAATTATAGTTTCATATGATTTTTTTTTACACATTGACTAGAAATGAAAAGTGTTGTGTCCTTCCAGATCAGTATAAGCACTGTCCTTAGTTCCGTGGTCGTTGGGTTTCTAGATCCCTTGAGAACAAAGTGAACGTCTCCAGATCCATGCCTGCCCATCTAGTATGGTAGTCATGGCCATATGTGGCTATTTAAGTTTAAATTAATTAAAGTTACATAAAAATTTTAAATTCAGTTTCTTGGGGCACCTGGGTGGTTCAGCGGGTTAGGCCGCCAACTGGATCTCAGCTTAGGTCATGATCTCATCATTCGTGAGTTCGAGTCCTGCATCATGTTCTGCCTTGATGATGTGAAGCCTGCCTGGGATTCTGCCTCTCCTTCTCTCTGCCCCTCTCTCGTCTGTACACGTGCACGTTCTCTCTCTCTCTCTCTCTCTCTCTCTCCCCCCTCACACACACACACACACACTAAATAAACTTTTAAAAAAATTCAGTGTCTCTGTCATACTAGCCAAATTTCAAGTACTTGGTATGACATGTGGCTCATGGCTACCTCATTGGACAGTATAGATTTATAGAACAGTTGAGAAAGTTCTTTTTACATAACTTATATTTATAGAATAGTTGACAAAGTGTTGAGGTCCTCACTGGGATTCCTTAGAATTATGGCAGGCCCAGTCTGGGTTTGGACTGCACTTTTTATGAAGTTCTTTGGCTTCCATTTTAAAGAATATGGTACCCACCCACCACCTGCTTTCTGCCAATTCTGGATGGGGTATAGTCTTTATTGCTCTCCTTTCTCTCTCTCTTTTTGCTTCCTTTTCTTGGTTTTTCTCAATGTGAGAGGTATGCTTCAAATAAGCATGTAAGCCTATTAGCAGTGTTGAGGGAGTTTGATCGGACTTTCTAAAGATGCATCTTGCAGAGAGCATGTTAAAGGGCTTTTTATAGTTCATATCTCAAGACTATCTTGAGACCTTTGGTGTATATGTTAACAAAAGGAGCTATTGATTGCTTTTAAAAGATCCTTGACCTTTGCTCTAATTAGAATATTAAAAATTGGACAGTGTGTGATTTTTCTTGGAACAGACCTGTTGTTTTAACTTAAAATTTGATCCCAAACTGTCGTCTTCTCATGAAGTCAAAAAAAGAATCTGTGTTCTTTTCTTCCACTGTTTCCATTGGTTTAAAGTCCTGAGCTCAGGACAGAGTTTTTCTTTCTGGACTGCCTTACTTGGCTTAGGGCTGCCATGACAAAATATCATAGACTGGTTGGCTTACCCAAGAGAAATGTGTTTCCCCCGGTTCTGGAGGCTGAAAGTCCCAAGATCAAGTCATCGGCAGGTTTGGTTTCTCCTGAGGCCTCTCTCCTTGGCTTATAGATGGCTGCCTCCTGTCCTCATGTGGCCTGTCCTCTGTGTGCACCTCCCTGCTATCTGTCTGTCTGGATTTAAAAGGACACCAGTAGATTGGTTTAGGGCCTCCTTTTACTCGAAGAGCCTCCTTTTATATGATCAGTGTTTCAAGGGCCCTGTCTCCAAACACAGACACACCTGAGGAACTGGGGTTAGGGCTTCAATGTATGAATTTTGGGGGAACACAATTCAGTCTGTAACATGGGCTTTCTGAGGACATTTGAAGTCTGTTTCATGTTCCTTCTTTGATATGGTCCTTTTGGGTGTGGAGGGAAGGGTGGGATGTGGAGGTGGATGCAGAGGTGACCCGATGTTGGGGAGACCCTCCACAGCTCCCATCCTCCATCCTTGTTGAGGCCCCTGGAAGGTGAAACAGGGCCAGCTCCTTGGAAGGGGACTCCAGAGGAAGGCAGAGGTGCTGGAGGAAACTCATCAGGACAGAGTCGGGTCAGAACACCATGCCCGCTGAGCTCATCTCTCCGTGATTTTTTTCTCACCAGTCCTGACACAGCCTCCACTCACACCTCCTCCTGGGAAACCCCAGGGAACAACCAGCCAGCCCTGTGTAGGGACATTTTCATGCCTGTGAAACGTGACACTCTCAGCATCAATAGAACTTGCCCTTGTTGGGCGCTCCAGCAGGCCAGTTGTGTAGACGGTTTGTGTGAGAGGGATTTATAGCCATACTGACTCCTTACTGTTGCCCACTGGTACTTTCATGGACAAGCAGAACTCACCGGATTTGTGGATAGTGTTGGGTAGCCCTGGTTTTTTGTTTTTGTTTTTTTTTGCTTTTGTTTTGTTTTGTTTCTCTGGTTGGGGAGAATGCCCCCAGATCCAGAGACTTACCATATTCCACATCCTGTTACGGTAGAGAATTCTGTATGGTGTAAATTGGTTGGGCTTCCATCCAAAGGATTTGGGTTGCTGGAAGTACCTGAAGGAACTTTTATTCTTTGATTTTACCTTACTCCGTATTGAATGCTCCATGTTTGACATTATCTAAAGGTCCCAGGGCAGACGTTTTCACCCTTAATAACTTCCGCTGAGGGCCTGTCCCCATGTGTCTCTAGGGCTGGCACATCCTCAGTCCCAACCCTGATCTTTCTGAATGTGAGCCTGGGATGCAGGCCTCAAAGCCACCTTCCAGATGGGCCTTCCTTGACTGCAGGAGCATAAAGCAGAGACCGGTCACCAGTTCACAGCCAAGTGTAGATGTCTCACGTCTCTAGGTTTGCAGTGTTCTGGACTATTTGTGCTTGGTGCCACATGTGACTTGTGGCCGCCATATTGGATCCTGCAGATAGTAGATATTTCCTTCCCTGAAGAAAGTTCTCATGGACAGTGTAGCTCTAGACACCAGCAAAGCTGGGAGTCGGAGCAGAGGCTCAGGGCAATACTCTTCCCACTGTGCCTGCCTTCCTTGCTGTGGGTTGACTGGCTCATCCAAGGGATAAGTAGTGCTTTGGCCCCAGGACAGGGCTTTTCATACCTAGAAAGGAATGTGGTTCATTCCTTAATTCTCTCAGTATAGAAGTGGAGAAACCTATGAGACTGAGGTGAGAAAAGGGGCAGCAGTTATTTGTGACATCAGAGTGCAAGCCTTGGTCTTCTCTGAGACTTGGCAGTGGTTAGCATGGATTTGCTAACACTCACGGTGTTCTGTGCTTCTCTTTTCTGAGTCAGTCCCCAAAGCAGTGAGAAACCCCAGAGAGTGGAAAGGGCAGCTTTGACCCAGTCACCGGGGGCAGGGGTCTTTATTTGAACGGGTTCTAGCCTGTCACCAGTACAGGAACCTTGTGAGGCACTGCTGAGATGAGGATGTGGTCTGGCCATCAGCCATGCAAACTTGTGTCCACCCTGGACGTTTTTATGGTCATAGCTGGAATTTTGTAGTATACATTAGCTGGAATTGGGGGTTGGTAGGTCTGGAATTATTAACAGAGCAACAACAAAGGCTATATTGGCAGTAAAAATCAGAACAAAATAAAAATGGGGCCATGATTCTTGAAAAAGGGTGGGATAGGGAAGTACAAAGAGGCTGGGCAGGTGCTAACGACTCTGGAACTGAAGAGGTAAAGATAAGGTATCCATAGAGGAAAGACCATGTTTGACCTTTCTTGCTTTGAAAAGAATGTTGGCTGGCTGGTGAAGATGTGACTGATTTGAATCCAGAGGTGGAGCTCTTTAGTCCTGCAAAGATGGACATGTCCTCAGCATGGCCAGTCACCACTCTAGGCTCTGGGGAATCTGCCAGCAGGAGGAGAACACGGATTCTGGACTTCTCCCTCTAGTTGCGGGGTGGCGGCGGGGGGGGGGGGGCTGTGGTGGTCAGACACCCAATAAACAAATACAGAATGTCAGGTGTGCAAGGTTCTATACAAATAAATAGAGCAAGGCAGGGTGGGGTGAGTTGGTGGAGTTGTTTTATATAAGATGCCCCGGAAAAAGTCTCTCTGGGGAGGCGACATTGGAGCTGAGCAGAGGACAGCAAATGTGAGCAGTCCTGGCAGAGGTCCAGCAAGTGCAAAGCCCCTGGGCTGAGGGTGGGCAGAGGGCTGGCGAGGAGGCAGAGGGCTGGGAGGTGTGGTTCAAGCAACCCAGTCCCCTGGGGGCCTTGGCAGTGTGTGGGGGGATTTGAATTTTCCTTCCCTCAAGTTGGGAAGTCATTGGCAAGGTGTGAGGAGCGGAGGTGACAGTATGACTTACACTAATCAGGCTGTTGTGGAAATTTGCATGTCCACCATAGTCCAGATGTAGGGTGTCTCCCTCTCCATCACCCCCAAGTAGAGTTGTCCCTCCAGGCAGGGAGGAGAGGGGTGACTATAGTTATCAGGGGGTGCCACTGACCCCTGAACTGCTTGCTTAGAGGCTTCTGCCTACCACAAAGCACTGTGGAGTCCTCTATTTTAGCCCAGGGGTCAGCAGCTTTTTTTCCAAAAACAAAATCCTTTCCTGGTGACTCATTGCCTAAGTGTGAAGCACAGGAAAGACTTGTCCTTTTGACTTGAGGATGCGTTGTCTCTACTACAATGTAAACACCACACGCAGGAATGAGAAACTGTCTCTGGTCAGGGTATGTGTTAGGATGACCGAGGCAGAGCACCCGAGTCTTTCGTCTCCTCCTGTCCTGCACCTTCTGATGGGCGTTCACATTCCACAGGACTTGTTGTATAAGATTGCGATGTGTATCTCTAGGACAGGAATTTCATTTCATTGCCTACCACTGTAACCCAAAAAGAGCTCAGTGCCCTAACACCTTTGATCCTCGGTGTCCCCAGTGCTGCGTGTCCAGAGGTCATTATCCCATTCTGGAAGGGCTGGTGACCCAGCTCTGACTTGCGTGTCTAGCCAGCCTTTGACAGACAGGCCTGATCTAATTCTGCAACCATTTTATTCTCCACGGACATGTGCCCAGATCTCAGGCGATCTGAAGACTTTCTTCCAACACATCAGAGCAGGGAGATTTGCACTATAGTGTACTGTTTTCTCTGGGCTTTATTTTAATCAGGAATGTGGACTGGAGTGTGTGTGTGTGTGTGTGTGTACGCGCGTGCGCGTGTGTGTTTCCCGTAGATGGTGTACAAACACAGGGCTTTTAGTCCCTTTTGTAAGACAGGTTTTACATAGCTAATTGGGAAATAGTTTTTTTCCTTAATCGTTTTAGGGCCACTCCAACCCCCTCAGGGTCTCTCTCCCCTCAGGATTGTCAGGCTCATGTTGAAAGACCTCTGGGGGTGGGGAAGGATGTTGGTATATATCACGGATATTCGGAAAGAATTTTTCAGCCACACCTGGCTGCCGTGTGTGAGGACAAATTTAATTTATTTTAAAAATCTGGCCACAGGCAGCCTTTTCTGTTTGTTTCCTTTGGTTGGGGTAGGGGATGGACTGGATTGCATTTGCTTTCTTCCAGATTTGACCAGCCGGCACAAGAGAGATTATCTCTAAAGGATATGAAAGGTTTAATCATTTTAATTTTGTTTTTATTAAAGTTTATCATAACTTTTTTTTTCCCAACGTGCCCTGCTAGGACAGAAGGGAGAGAAGAGGAGGTGACATAAATAGACACAAACCCTCAAGCATTTGGTTAATAAAACTCTCTAATGGGTGGCATCACGTGGGGAGGAAGTGGTTGGAAGTCAGGGGACAACGGGCTGACCAGGGCGTGCTGTGACAACTCTGACATGTGGCTGGCATCTCATGAGCTCCCCTCCACCTCTAGTGCTCCCTTACCATGGGCAGCTCATGGCTTTCATGAAACAGAAAGAGAGCACGCGGCCACTGTTATCTCACCCCACTTGGTTCCCAAGTGGACTGGATCCCCAAGCCAGAAATCTAAATTTACAGAGAACGATAGAATTTTCTTCTGTTAGACTCTTCGAACCCCTTATCAAAGCAGTGAAATATTTGAACCCAGATAATCTGAAGACTCACTTTAGGCCAAAACCTCTGAGGTTGTGCCACATGAGCTTTATGAAACATCCCTCGTCTTTAGTGTTTGAACAGGAACACTGTCCCATAAATGAGTAGGTAGGACCCCAGTTTAACAGGACTTTTGGCCCATTTTCCCTTTGGGGCAGTAAAGTTAGCTTGTTTCAAAGTGAATTTATTTGTCTGGCATCCCCTGGATGTGGGCTGGAGGCACCCCAGAGTCAGCGCAGTCTACCCTGTCCTCCATGGCTACAAAACTCTGCAGAGGCATGAGTGCTGGGTATCCTGTTGCCAAGACCAGTCAGGCCGGGGCACCCCCTGAGAATGGTGAAATTGCATTCACCGTTCTGTTCTCACGGAGGCCAGAAGCTTGACTTGCACACTTCAGCCATTTCTTTAAGCAGCGGGATTAAAGCATTGTCATCTCGTTAAACCTGACTTAAGCAGGTAGTTCCCTGAGCCCTAATACATCCCAGGCTTGAAGTTTTGGCTATGTGAGGGTTTATAGTACTTTGTCTGCTGTTTTTATGGGGCAAGTGGGTTGGTCATCAGTACAGAAGCAGCTTTTCTAGGGGCAGCTGTGATTCTGGTTCTTTGAACCAAGCAGAAATTGCATCAAGGCTTTGACCCAGCTGGTTGTGTGAGTGAATGTCCTGGTCCCTAGCAGGCCGTGTAGTCGGTCATGTATTACATCAAGGCTCCTTTGGGGCCTGGGGACCCCCTGGGCTTCTGGGCTATGGTTGGTAGTGCTGGGGCTTCCAGCAGGAGCTGTGTTGGGTGAGGGCTGAGTTCAGACCCAGCCAGGTTTCTCCTAAAGAGACTGGGAGCCCAGACCACGTTCCAAGCTTGCAGGCATCTGCCCCGCCTTGCTGGCTGAGTTCCAGGTGGGAGAATGTGCCAAGCCGACAAGCAGCCTGTAACTTTGGAATTCTTTTATGGGAGTTACTTGAGCCAGTGAGGGGCAGCTTTCTTGGTCATTCTCAGTTGCAGGAACAGTAGAAACGAACAAATGCCCACATCATTCTGAGTGAGCTTCTTGAGTAGGGCTCATTATCCACAGGTTAGGCAACCCTTGGTGCCAGTCCCCTCTGCCAGACTGCTGTCTCACGTTGCTCACACAATCTGGATTGTGTCGGAGGGCTTGGTCCTGTATTTTTTCAAGCTATGTAGACGATGAAGATAGTAGAAGGTGGGGAAACAGACAAAAATATTATTTTATCGCACAGCATTAAGCTGCGACTTGCGGAGAGACACGCCAAGAGTGGATTAAACGAATGAGTTTTCATTTTCCTTGACATAACTGACTTGAGAGGAGGGCAGTTGAATGCAGGAGGGAAGGCACCTACTGCACCTTCCTTCCCTCTCTCCACGCAGCCATCCTCACCGGCTCCACGTGGCTGCTCCATCACGTTCTTTACAGAGTTTGCCAGAAAACCACACCCACTTGCCTCCTCTTGCATCTCATTGGCTGGAACTTGGTCACATGACCCTCCCAGTACTGTAGAGACTGGGTGATGCCGTTCTTAACAGGGCTATTGCTGCTCCAAATTATGAGTGTTCGGTTAACCCAGGAAGAGCAGTTATTATGAAGGCAATTAGGAGTCTCTGCCACACGTGTTTTAAAAGATAAGGGGATGAAGTAAACTGTTATGATTATGTGGTGGAAATCTGGGTAGCCATTAGGAATAATGTTCTTGATTAATATTTAAGGATATGGATGAAGCTCACTAGGGAAGCAAGACACAAAATTGTATGTAATTGTCCTCATTCCCTTTAAAATGTATATAAATATACTAAGATGTTACCACTGATTGTGGGTGATTTTTATTTCCTTCATACTTTTTTGTATTTTCAAGATTATCAACAATAGGCACTTACTGCCTTTATGATCGGGGGAAAATGGCAAACTTTAAGTGTAAGGAGTGGAGAACTTGGTAATTACTACCTCATCTCTGAAATATGCTTGATGGAAAAAATAAAATGAGTAATAAAGGGGAAAATCTATAAACATGTAATGATAATGGAATGATGATAAGTAACCATAGTACTATGGATTCATCAAGAACAGATCCCATCATACTAATAAGATAAAATGAAATAACGTACATGAATTCTCATTGAAAAAGGAAGTTGTATTGTACAAATGCAAACTTATATTCTGGGGACTGTAAATGTACTTCAGAAACATTCACCGCTCTCCCTCAGCATTCTTTCAATGTTCCTCAGTGGTAACTATTTCCTCCATTCTTGCATTGGAAACACTGGGGCATGTGGAGCTTTGCAGCTGTTTGTTAAGCACCTGTTAGTTGTAAATGCTCATTTCTGTGAGAGATTATAAAAGAGTAGAAGAAATGATCCCTGCCTGTGATCTTTTTTGGGGATATGAGACACACACCCACATACAAGATTAACAGGATTCAAGATGACCTTCTGTAATTACGAGGTAGTAGGGCAGGGCAATAAATATCCTGGACAGTCCAAGGTGTGAGGAATTCTTGAGCTGAATAACTGGGGAAGCTCCAAGGAGTAGACCTACCTGTTCCAGGAAGGATGGATGGTAGGAGCAGGCTGAAGAAGAGGACCCAGGGGTGTTGGAGTTCAGGAGTTTGGTTGAGGAGTTCAAGGGGCAGTGAGCAGGTCATTGTAGCTAGCAAAAGGATGTTGGGCCAAGATCAACAGTTGCAGTCCCATTTTCTTCCATCTTTTGTATCTAGCTTTCTCTGCTTTCCCGTCTACCATGCCAGTCTACTTTTTTGAAAGACGGATAGAATTACAAGTGTGAATATCATAGATTTATTAAAAACAAAAACACAGAAAATCCCGTGTTCCTAGGACCTAATCAAATTTAGAGCCTCAAGAGAAATTTTTGCATGTGTTAACCCTTCACATGTGCTGAATCTTGACTAAAACAAAGACTAATAAATAGGAATAATACATTGATTTCTGAGCTGTTTGTGTTGAGGGGAACTCCAAATGCTGGTGAGAGCTCTGTTTTTATTTAATATGTTCATTAGTAGCTTGAAAACAACAAATAGTAAATGAAATTTCCATGCAATCTAAAATATTTATGTAGTAATGTGTATAATTGGAAATACTTAACAATAGAAAAATTATATAATTGCACTAGAGGTGTTAGGAATCTTAGTGTATTTCATTTTAAATTTGTACTTTCAAAAAAATTTTTATTGTGATAGAATTTTAGGCTTACAGTAAAGACTAAAAAGAATTCTTACATACCTTTATCCAGATTTCCAAATTTTAACTTTTACTACATTTGCTTTATCAAACTCTCTGTTTCACGCCCTTTCACTCCCTACTTGTGTAACAGATAGATGCAGATACGCACATTGTTGTTGTTCTGTGCCATTTCAGAGTAGATTTCAGACATGGTGCTCTTTGGTCTCTCAATATGTTAGTGTATATCTTCTAAGAACAGGAACACCATCTTAAGTAAGCACGCAGAGATTATCCAAATCAGAAAATAGCATTGATACCAAACTTTTTGATAATCTACAGATCTTGCTCAAATTTTCCCAGTAATGCCCTTTCCATGAAAGAAGATCCCAGATCACTAGCAGTATTCATCTGCCCTTTCTAACATCCTTGAATCTGGAATAGTTCCTCAGTCTTTTGTTTTTCTTTTACAACCTCAAAATATTTGATGAGTACAGATCCATTATTTTGTAGGTGTCCTTCAATGTAGGTTCGTCTGGTGTTTCCTTATCATTAGAATCTGTTTTTGTGTTATGGTAGAAATTCCAGAAAAATGACATGTTCTTCCTAGAGCCATTCTATCAGGAGGGACATACTACTGATTTGTCTCTTCATTGATTACTTACTTTTAGTGATATTTGATAGTTGATGGTGAACCTCATGTAAGGTAAAAGATGAGGGAGGATCTGGGCTGGTGGAAGGGTTGAGATACTTGCTGCTGTGGATGTGGTTCCATGTGGAAGAAATAGGGAGAAAGCAGCTAAGGTGTCTAATGTGGCTACCGAGGTGGGTCCTGATGCTCTAAATGGGAGACAGCAAGTTGAGAAGCCAGTGTGGGTAAGAAAGGACCAAGAAGAGGATGTTACCATTAAAACCACAAATTCTTCCCTCATCTCCCACTCTTCTAAGTGAATATAACGCTTAACTAGTACCACAGAGTCTTACACATAATTATAATTAAGTGCTGTTTATCTCTTATTGTTCAGAAAGGTTTGACAACGTTGTTTGGCTGTTTAATACTTTCTTACTGTTCATCCCTGAAATCTTAAACCTCTGTGGAGCAGCGACCGTGTGTTATCCTACTTCTTTCACCAGTACCTGATCCTGGATCTCTCCTGTCGATTAGTAGCTCAGCCAGTGAGCTACTTGGGTGCCATCTTGCTGGATTCCTATGGATGCTGCAGGGGGCTCTGAGCCTTCTGTCCCATACACTTACTCTGCTCTGTTCTTGTTGCTATTGTTGTCTTTTTTCTGCCACCACAGTCATCCAACGCTTTTGATGATTAGTGAGCACTAGCCCAGAAAAACCCCCGTGAACAAGTCGGTGCATGGACCTGGGTTACGGTTGGGAGAGCTGCTGCCTTGAGAAGAAAGTGCCTGGTCATGTACAGTGTCACTTCTCTTTGGTTTCTTTTTCTTTTTTAATGTTCACTTATTTGTTTTGAGAGAGAGAGCGTGAGCGCGAGCAGGGGAGGGTCAGAGAGAGGCAGAATCCCAAGCAGGCTCCGTGCCCAGTATAGAGCCTGACGCAGGGCTCCGTCCCATCAACCGTGAGATCATGACCTGAGCTGAAACCAAGAGTCAGAGGCTCAACCAGCGGAGGTACCAGGCGCCCCCCCTTCTCTTTTGTTTCTGCAAAAGATCCTACTCTTCCTGGATCTGTTACTTTTTACCTTGGCCACAAAGTTGACAGGAAGTGACCACATGAGCAAAAACAGATATGCCACCCAAATAAATGCAGATTCCAGGTTTAAACAGGTGTCAGCAATAAATAGAAGAAGAGTCCAACTGCTTATTGACTTCAGAGGGCACTAGCTCGTGGGGTCCTGGTATGGCTCCTGACAGCCTTCAGGCTTGGGCGTGTTTTGTCTTCCAAAAGGTGTTTCCTGTGTCCTTCTGTCCCTTGCAAGGAAAAGGTGTGGGCACACACAATGTACAAATAACACTTTGTCTTCCTACTCTGAATTACACCAAGTACACCTCTTTATTTGATGAGGTGCACATTTCTAGGGTTCTTTTATCTGGGTGATGCCATTCTAGACTTTGCCCTTACTCTGCTTAAAATTGCTGGTTTTTCTGCATTTAGTGTAAGTACCCAGGGTAATCACATAATATGCTACTCTGCCATCATTTTCTTTGCAGAGTAGAATTACTCCTCTCAGCAAGGTCACAGATGATAGGCTTCAGATATGTTCCAGGCTGGTGCTGAGAAGGCCAACTGGATGGTCTCATGCTGGGTTAGTGAGACTCAACCCTGGATCCTCCAGGTCATTTCTGTTCAGCCCATTGCTGGGAAAAATTCATGTCAATGAAGTGCATTTTTAATTAGTGTATGTGCAGCGCTCCTCCAAAATTGAGAAATCAATAAATGCTTATGACGTTTAAAAATGCCATGTTGTATGGGGGGGGGGGTGGGTTGGGAAATCGCACAACCCTGAGGATAAGATATTCCCCTCTGCAAAGATAATGACCTGTCATGTTTTTGGAGAACTTCCTTCCAGAAAGACTGTAATTTAGGGAATGTGGATATTTACTGCTTCTTCTGTCATTCCCAGGTCATTTTTTGGCATCAGGTAGAGCTGTGACTGTAGGTTAATGTGTCTGTGCCTGTGTCAGTGATGGGTAGGGCTGCCCCGTTGGATTCCATGAAAAAACGTCACTTCTGTGACTTTGAATGTGTTCAAAGAGGTGAAATTGCTTTGAACATCCTCTAGAATAAAATGGAAAGGCCCATGAATGTCTTCATACATTGTTCTGTGACCCAGGGTCCGTCCCATTTCCTTCTGCGGCTCCTGAAACTCTGAGGATAACCTTCTCTGGTTCTTTTCCTTCCTTTCTCATGCCAGTGAACATTGGAAACTCTCAGATCAGTCCTGTTTGCAAGAGCTTTTATTTATTTGTTTTAATTTTTTTTTCTTTTAGAGAGAGAGCACACAAGCAGGGGTTAGGGGTGGTCGGGGGTGGGGGGGAGAGAAGAGACAGAGAGAATCTTAAGTAGGCTCCATACTCAGTGTAAAGCCCAATGTGGGGCTCAATCCCATGACCCTGGGATCATGACCTGAGCTGAAATCAAGAGTTGGATGCTCAACCAACTGAGCCACCCAGGCACCCTGAGCTTTTTAAAAGTTACATGGGAATTTAGGGGCACCTGGGTGGCTCAGTTGGTTAAGCATCCAACTTCAGCTCAAATCTTGATCTCATGGTTTGTGGGTTTGAGCCCCGTGTTGGGGTCTGTGCTGACAGCTCATAGCCTGGAGCCTGCCTCAGATTCTGTGTCTCTCTGTCTCTGCCTCTCGCCTGCTTGTGCACATTCTCTCTCTCTCTCTCTCTCTCTCTCTCTCTCTCTCTCTCTCTCTCTGTCTCTCTCAATAAATAATGTTTATAAATAAATAAACATTAATAAAAAAGTTACATGAGAAATTAGATCCCAGCCTTTCTGAACTGGCTGACCTTGGTCAAGTTACATAACCCCGAGATTCATGACCTTTTCAGGTAACCTGATGAATGAAATGATCCTTCACCCGAGAAAAAATGCATACATATGACAGATTTTGCATGTTTACTTCAGGATCCCAACTGCACACCTCTAAAGTATTAGATCTTACATCTGTGGAAGGAGATGGCCGTGCACATCTTGGAGGTCTGTCTCATTAATTCTCCTGTGGCAGTTAAGTGAGAGAATGTACGTTAGCATGACACCTGGCACATTCTTTCTGAACCTTGGTCTCTTTCTTCCATTTCTTTCCCTCTTCGGTTCTCTGTCTTCCAGGCACTGTGCCTTGACCTACAGTACATTTGCCAAGGGAGAAAAGTTAGTCTTAGTTCACTTTTGGATCATTTGTTAGGACAGAGCCCTGCCAGATTTTCATTTTATCTGTCCACAATGATTTCTTTGTTCCTTTTTTTTCCCCTCTCGCCACTTTGGGTTTCTCATGGCCGGAAGCATCGCATTATCTTTCTGGTCTGAAGTTTCAGTACACCCGTTTCCTTCCTGTGGGAGGGGTCTCATGTTGGTTGTGCTTGGGGAAGCCCTGGGTCTGCCTCTCCCACTCATGGCCGCCCTGGGGTTTTGCAGAATCTTCAAGGTGGCATTTCCTCTATCCTTGAGGGCAAGGGAAGCCGCACTCCAGCTTTCAGGCTTCAAACAAGCATGTCCTTGGCCCACAGCCACACAGCTCCACAGAGGGCCTTTCTGGCACATATCAGGGCCTTCATCAGTGGTGGATTTGGGAAGAGCCAGCCCTGTTGGTGGAAGACTTTATTGTGGGTCGGAGGTAACCCTGATCACAGTGGTGACCTGCCTCCTTGGCCAGTCAGAGGCAGTGAGAGGCCCCTTCCATCTCAGCATCGAAAAGCCTGCCTCTCTCGCTGTTTCTTGTACCCCATCCTATAGACTCTGGGTCTTGGCTCCTGCCCTCGGCACATTGGGTGGGGGCAAGGCCTGAGGTCATTTTTAACACTCATTAGAGAGCAATCAATGCAGCGGTGCTCACAAAGGTTTGTCACAGCCCAGGTGGCTGACATGACCCGGAATGGAGCCACCTTCAAGGGGAAGGCTTATCTGAAGCACCCATGGCCTAACTCAGGACCTAGTGTGCTTGTTTGTGAGGTGAGCACCCACCTGGATTACAGCGATAGGACCTCAGTGAGATTCTGCCACAAATGCCTTCTTCCCCTTGGCCTCTTCGCCTTTTGGCCTGCCTGGTCCATGGCCCTGTCCTCGGTCTTGTCATTCGATTCCAGCCCTGCTTGGATACAGGTAGTCACCGGAGAATACCTGGTGGTAGGAGGCCTTCAAGTCATGGGTTCATTTTGAAAATGTAAAAACTTTTAGGTTCTTATGCTGATGTTCCATTTGCTATTTAATATAGTTGATTAAGGTCGTTCAGCTGGCTTTCACTGGCCTGAGGGTAGGAAAGAATGCAGAATCCACTTTTTAAAATAATCTGATAGGCAGACAAATGTTGGCCTCACCTGATGCCTGCTCAGACTCTCCCAGCTGGGAATACACCGACCCCCCCCCCCCGCCCCCCACCATTGTCATTCACATCCGCCATGATTCCGGAGACTGTCATTCTTCAGCGAACATCATCACGGCCCACAAACTGAACACCACTTCCACTGGGTCCCCGTAGGCTCCATCTTCAAACTCTAGCTGGATGTTTCCAAATAGCTTGTTTCCGTGTGGGTGATTGATGGCTTTCATTCTTGGTACGGATGCTGACTTAGACCACAGGTGTTGGAACTGAGGTTTGGTAGCCCTAATGTGCACCGTCAGTGTGACTTAGGAGCAATTGTTGGCCAAGAAGAGAGGGTCAAGGGAACACGGGCCACCTGAGAGGTAAATGCCTTGCTACCCACATGATTCGGCACTTCAAAGTTCGGAAGCTTTCAAAGTTTTAAGTACGTGCCTTTTGATACGTGACAACCCATTTCCAAGATCTAATGTTTAAACTATTGGAGTGGCACAGGAATACTTTGCATCTTCCTAAGACAGGGGGTAAGCACACCTTCACAACTGCTTACAAGCACACTGCATACAAATACAATAGGAATTTGAGTTGCTACTAAATAATGATGCGGTTGTGTCTGTACATATGCCTGTATATTTTCTAGTGTGTATTTAATGCAGCTTCCTCTGTGCCAGGCATCTTCAGAGCCGTGCAGACGTGGTGGTGAGCATGGGGTGGCAGACTGAGGGCCTCGCTGGTGCAAGGGGCCTGGGGCAGGAGGAAGGCCGGTGTAGCTGGCATGTCCTGGGGAAGAGGAGGCAGGTAGCACAGTTCACTAGACCTACCTCTGTCAGCAGGCCCAGGGTTGGGGGGTTGGATGCTCTGAGAGGAGGAGTGGCCTGACAAGGTTGGATCCACCTGTGGGAAGCACAGTTTACACCTTGTCTGCGTAGAGGTTTCTCTCTCAGGAAGTGAAGACACAGAAACTGAGTCAGAAAATAGATCCCTCTATTCCTGTGTGAAATCTTTAAATCATAAAGGACTTTCACATTCTTGTATCTTTTGCATCTTGGCGATTTCACTTTTTCAGAGAGAATTTTCTTCCAGTCCTGGACTCTGGTTTGCAGCAAACATCTGGAGCTGCCGTAGGCCTGGATTGTCCTCCTGCTCTCCTGGGACTGAAATTCCTGAGGGTGTAAGGGATTCACTGGTGTAGTGAAACGTATGTGTGAGTGGGGAAAGTTCTCTCTTTTTACAGATTTTGAGGACTGGTCTGAGATCCAGGGAACGACCTGTTCTTGCATCGGGGGCCTCAGGGATGCCCATGTGGCAGTGCTTGAGCTCACCCAGAATAGGGTGTCCGCCCTCATCCTGAGGATTCGGTTTACTCTGTGCCGTTACTTATGTGAGAGTTTCCATGAAATGCTTAGAGGAAAGATCTAGAGCCCCTTTATCTTGGCTGATGTTATTCTTTATAGAGAGACTTAAATATACAGAAGGGTGGCGTGCTGTACGACACCTGCAACAAGACAGCCCTGTGGCTGCAGGGCATCTTAGGTACCAGGGTGCTTCCAGAAGAGCAGTGTAGACATACAGAGCGAAGAGTGTCCCACGTCTGCCAGCTGGACAGCTGGTGGGTTGGCAGAAGGGAAGGTACGAGAGAAAAGCAGAAGCGGACTAGTTGCCATAGGCCAGGGAAAACAACAAGGTGAAGAAAAGTGGAGAAAGTAGTGTTTGTAACTTGGGGGAACTCTGAGAGCCCGTAAAGCCAGTTTCATGCAAAAAATAAAATTCATGATCTTAAGACATTAGACAAGGGGTGAACTTTTGAGAGGCGGTAGGGGAACAGCCAGGCTCGGGTAGAGATCTGGAGAGAAAGGGTGGTTGAGGGTTTAGCAAAATCCTTGCCCTGCATTTTGAAAGAAAATTCTCTCTGAAAAAGTGAAAGGGAGGGAGGAACACGGGGTAGCAGCTCCAAAGGTGATCCAGGAGTTTGTAAATTATGAAGGAGGCAGAGAGACAGATATTTGTTAAATGATGAAGCGAAAAGTGTACTTTGCAAGTTTTTTTTTTTAATAGCTGATAAACATGTGGATCAGCAGCTTCCCATGGGAAAATGGAGACATTCAAAATGATTCCTGCTGGAACAGGAAAGGGGTGTCTGTGCGCTGTCCTGCACCCGCTCCTTCAGGGGCGACCCACTAGAACGGGCTCTATGTTTCCCTCCCTGCTCTAAACAGAAAGGAGTTTTCCTGGATGGGGGAATCTGAATGTATTGAAAACAGTGGGCAACGAGAGCAGTGTTCTGTATTTGAGCTTGACCCCCTGGGAGGGAGGATCTGGTCCAGAGAGAAGGCAGTGCAGGGCTGCAGCTGCCGGGGAGTGTTGCCTCCCAGCCACGCATGGGGCCCCAGACATCCATCACCCCAAGAGGCACCCAGGTAGGAACTCTCCACCCCTTCAGAGACACCCAAGTCATGGCCTTTAAAACAAGCTCTTCTTGGAGGTGAGTTAGTTGAGCATCTCATTTTTGATTTCAGCTCAGGTCATGATCCAAGGGTTGTGGGATCAAGTCCCACAATGGGCTCTGTGCAGAGCGTAGAACCTGCATGAGGAGTCTCTCTCTCTCTGTCTCTCTCCCTCCCTGCCTCCCTCCCTCTGACCCTCTCCCTGCTTGCACTCTCTCCCTAAAAAAAAAGAAGAAGAAAAAAAAAAGCCCCTCTTCTCCCTGTTTTTGTTTATCACCTATTTCTGGAAACCGGCCTTGGGATCTCATGGCCCAGCAGCACAGCTGCTTTGGAGAATGTTGTTGGAGTAGGCTCCTCCCTAAACAGACTCCCCTGGCTTTGGGAATATGAACCGGAATCGGCCAGACAGGTGCATCCTTACGTTCATAACCAGAAGTGGCTACAACCAAACTGTTACATTTTGTCTAACTGGTGCCCTGCTGGGCAACTCGGTAGACCGAGGAATGCTTTTGGCAAAACTCGTTGCTGCCCAGAACTCTGCCTAAAGTTGAGCTTGAGCCTTTGTTTTTTTCTGTTGTAACTTGGAGGAATTTAAAGCTGTATTCTAAGTTCCTGGATGTCTTTTTTCTCCCTCTATGTCTATGTCAGGCAGAAATAAGTAAGGTCTTGTGTATGAACCAACAGATTTCCAGAGATTTTGACCATAGGGAAGCTGGGGAGAAAGCTGAGGGGCAATGACAAGTAGGATTTTGTGCCTTGCCTCCCTTTGGCCTCACTGAGACGATCATGGTTGTTGCAGAAACCCACACCCACAGACAGCCCTTTGACCCATTTCCACCCACATAGAAGGGAATCCAGAGAACTTTCCTGCCTTCTGGACGTGAAGAGAACAGCTGAGTTGGTAAGAGGGGAAAAGAAAGAGAATTGGCTTAACCGTTTATTTATCTGAGCTGGTTATTTCTAGAAAGAGTAAGTCAACATCATCCTTTCGGTAGAAATGCCCTTCTGTGGATTGCTGAAAGAAAGGAAAACAGCTGAAAGATGGAAGTTCTGTTCCCTTTTTGGAAACATGCAGTTGTGTTGCCTCGTTGGAGAAGCCCAGTCGACGCGGGGAGGGCTTGCAGACACAGGTGGAAGCCAGCAGGGAGAGGATGCGGAGGTGGCCTGGGGAAGCCCCTGCAGTGGCCAGCCTGGCCCGCCTGCCAGCTCGGTGGACACAGGAGCTGAGTGTGAGAAGCAGGCAGAAGCTGAGGCCGAGCCGGGCACGGCTTTCTAGATTAGCTCTCTGCAGCTTCCCTGTTTGGATTGGCCCGAAGCTGGCACAGGAGGCCCAGCCAGCTTTCCGAGGGGAAGCCGGTCTGCCAGCCGGGCGGGGACGGTGCCTCCCAGCACCTCTGCCCTCCTACCTTGCCCAGGTTGCGGCAGCTCGTGCATAAATGGGGCAGCGCGTCCACGTCTCTCCTTCCCTCTGCACAAATTGGAAATGACTAACCTTGCCATATTTAGTGCAGCGCTAACGGCCACTCGCCTCTGAGGGGTAATCATGCAGGCATAAATTCGGAAAGTTGCTAAGCTATGAGCAGTCTTATGAGCATTAAAAGTGTCCTCTTTGCCAGAAAGGTCATTCATAACTTGGCTACCCTGCTGATGTACAGTCAGTGATATTGATTGATTAATGTATGAAAGCACTGGATCCATTTGCTTCTATGAAAGAGAATAAAGTGCAGTCGACTCCCTCTTTATTTTCACCTCATCCTTTTGTTTGAAGGACATTTTCCCCCTTCTTTTTGTTTTGCCGGCTAGGTTTAAGGGGGTTACAAAAAGCCAGTTTCTGCCAAGTAATGTGTTCACAAAGAGAACATTGATTCACATCAGTGTCGCTTGAATTACCCTTAAAGGTTTGCCAAGGAGCTGCTCTTATATTAACCTTCTGTTCGTGGAGGAAGAAATAAATAAATAAGTCATAAAGTCAAACTCGTTGCTTTGGATTTCACTCGGGGCCTGATCTCACATAATTCCTCCCGTGGCTGACTGTGGTGAAGGACATTGCCCAGAAGGTCCCGGTTAGGTTTTGGGGTGTGAGGTGCAGGACGCCAAGGGAGGCGAGCCCACCCCCACCCCCCGCCGCCCCCCGCCGCCTGAGCCCTCCTGGGGACCAGATCATGGAACCGACTGAATTTACTTCCAGCACAGAGATTAGTTCTGACTGGCTGCCTCGCATTCAGGCTGAGAAGCTGCGGTCCCTTTTCTTGCTCTCTTAGGCAGTTCACACAATCAGGTGGTGGAAAGGGCAAGGGAAACCTTTCTTTGTCTGAGAGATGAAGGATTCTGGTGGGGAAGGCAACTTTGTTTTTCAGCTCCCATGGAACGAATTCGTTATACAGTCTTCTGAGTCCTCCTTAAATCTCCCAGTTCTCTACAAACTTAGCAAGGCCATAGCCTAAGGATGGGGAAGAAGGACTCCTTTGCATTTTCAAAGCTCAAATGAAGTTTGTTGAGTTGTTGCTGTTTTAATTTTTCTGTGAGCAGATAGTCTGAAGACTTTCCTGTTGAAAACCCAAAATGGTGTTGGTGGTCTATGAAACCTAGAGTGTATTGATTGCCCTGTGATTTGATAAGCCTTGAGTAGTCTCTGAGTTGGAGCATTTTGCAGACTAATGGCGTTCTGTTACTAAGGTTTTCTCTTCAGTGATTTTCTTTTCTGGAAGATAGCTCAGTGCTAGGCACATACGAGGTCATTGGTCAGTGTTAGCTGACTGGCCATCTTGGATTCTTCAGCATTTGACACATGACCACTTTCATAGTCCGAAGCATTTGGAAACAGTGTCCCCAGCGTGCTGGGAAGCTAGGGCAATGTGGACTTAGGGCGCCCAAAGCTGTGCTTAGTTCCTGGGGGGCACAGCCTGAGGCATAGCCTGCACATACCAGTGGGGAGGTCTCCAGGTTGGCTGTCCCAGGTGTGGAATGCCCTTGGGAGCCTTGGAATGAAAACTGGTCGCCCTGCCTGTCTGTTCCTATAAGCCGGACCCCATGCACCTGGCAAAAGCTATTTGACCTGGGTGTGAAGGTGGCCCAAGCTGTTCATTCAGCAGCGTCCAGCAGAAGGCCAACACACAACACAGTTCCTGGAACAACCAGTTTCATATCAGTTCACAGCTCGTGAACAGGGAGGGTGTTGATGGCTGAGAGTCCCAGAGGAATATGTGCTTTGGAAGCATTGCTGTCTGTCTTCTTGGGAGTCTGGGCTGTCAGAGCCTCGTGTACCTCCTGTCTGCCCATGGCCCAGGGGGTATAAAAGCAGCAAGTGAAGAAGTAGGTTGGTTTTTCCCCCTCCCATGGAAGCTGGCAGGTGTCTAAGCTCCTATGAATTCTTCTTAGTTAAAAGGGGCTCTCGGTAAACTGGTTGCACCTGGCCGATGCTTTGATGGAGAAGCAGTTTTAATTGGGAGACACAGGAAGCCCCCTATGCCACACCCCTGGCTTTTGCACAGCACTTTGAATAATATTTTGTGTTTGGCTGCGAGCAGTACAGGGTTACTGGTGGCTTATGGTCTGACCACAGCGCCGTTGCTCCCGGCAGCCTCACTGGCTTCTTCTTAGTTGTCGGACATGGCAGGGGAGCCACAGACAGGTAGAGCGTCCAGCTTTGCAGTTATATGTGTACCACATCACCAGTTGCCCTCCCTCCACACCAGCTGGAGCTCATTGCCCAGCTAACCCTGAGACACAGGTGACATGTTGGCCCATATGGGAGCCAAACAGCTTTATGTGATTGTTTAATTAAAACCTTGGTTTTCTAATTGCAGTCTCAACACAGGTGCCTTTTGTTAATGAAAGACAACCTCCGCGCTTGGTGCTCTTGCTCAAGGCATTTCTTTCCCCTTTTTCCCAACTTGAAAAGTGCCATTTTTGTTCCCACCATCGGGCAAGGGGCGCGTCTTGCCGTTGGGGGAGACGTCCCACTATTCCTTTTCCTTTTGTCAGCCCGTGTCCGTGTCTTATCTCGGCTGTGGTCGCCTCTCTGATTTCATATTGCAGGGAGTCAAATTTGTAAGCCCCTTCACCTGCTGGAGTAATCAGAAAGCCCGAAGAAAACCACCATGTTTCTCCGACGTAAGCATTATTTTCCAGATTCCTGGCGCAAGAGGTGAAATGGATATAATGTTCACTTTGAAAGGGGGAAACCTCCCCTGATTTCCACATGAACCCCGGCACCTTCATCTCCTCCGCCTCCCTCTGCTGAGGCGATAGGAGTCAGCTCAAAGGAGATGCTGCGAGCGAATCCATTTTCTCTTCCTCTGTCTCCACAGAATAAATTAGAATTTGCCCGATTTAATAAAACGGCTTCGTCTCTCTGCCATCTTCCCCATCTCCAGAGTATTCCCTCTGTAGCGGCCTGCTCTCCTATAATGGATCTCTGTGCCGTATCTCCTCCTTACAGGCTGGTGGCTTCACAGGCGATGCTCTCGCTCGCTCCCACGCACACGCTGTTTCACACATGTGCGTGCGTGCCACCTTTGGGGGATCCTGAGGACCGAAGGTGCAAAAATTTGTCACCAGATCTCATTTTCCCCATTGTCAGGCGTGATGGTTGTAATTGATGTAGAGGTTGGTGCGGCTTGCCGTCCGTCTGCCATCAACTCAGCCTCCCAGAGTTGACGCGACCACAAGGTGGAATATATTTTGGGGAGGAGGGGGAGAAGTAGATGGTGGCACTCGCTCTGCCCCAGCCCTTTCTCTGTGTAATTGGAACATAGTTATCTCTGGGTATGGAGGAGCATTTTGCTGTCTCCCCATTGCTCCCGGTTGGACTGATGGGGGTTTGTTGTTTGAATTTGGAATGGTTTTTCCTTTTGAAACACCACCGCCCCCCTCCTAAATTTGTGTTTTAATTTCTATTTCCTGGTTGATTTTTCTCCCTTTCCATTCTGACACTAATTATGCCAGCCGCGTTGGGAGCCCTCACTGCTGGGAGGTACCCAGATAAGGGTTAAGAAGGGTTTTAAAAACAGGCTGAACTCCTTCTTAATGAGGCTCAATCGGGCTCTCCTCCGGGTGGTTTTGTTTTGCTGATCTGTCAGTTTTTCAAGGATTTAATTGCACTTTTTTCGTGTTAGTCTTTGAAATTGGCCTATACAATCTTGCTATAAAATAACATTAAAAAAAAAAAAAAGAAAAAAGTTAGTGGCTTTTGTTCCCTCCCCCCTTTATTGTCATTGGGGGATTTTATTTTTCACTTTCTCTTTCCAGGACCATCTTTTTCCAGTCACTCTTGGGAGCTGGCCATAGTGAGGAGCCCAGGCTGAATGGCAGGAGGGGCCTCGGAGAGCCTGGATCTCCCCGTTTCTGAAGCCCTTCCGTCTCTCTGGGGCTTCAGTAACACAGCTCCTCGTCTTACAGCTCCTCTTCTGGGTCTGCCCTTGGCCAGGGGTGGGGAGGGACCGGTCCGTGAGGACAAGCTCCGATTTGTGCTTTAGGCCTGGAAGCAACCGATTCCATCAAGCGGTGCCAGACCCGCTAAGCAGCGTCTTGAGTCCTCAACCATGGGAGGTGAGGAAAAGAAAGAGTCTACAAGACAGAAGGCAGAAGTTGCCAGGCAGGGGAGGGGGAGGGAAGCAAGGCCATATCCTTTATGCTATTATCTTTATGGCATAGAAAAACATGCTCGAAGCAATCAGCATGAAATTCTTAATTGCTTCGCTTACTCCTGCTCCCCTCATGGGACAGATTGTGCAAGTGTTGGAGCTGCCAGGACCCTCACGTTAGCACACTGTCCCTGCTGCACACACTATTTTTAACCAGTGCTTTGTTTTGCAAAGACGCACAAAGCTTTCTCTCTCTCTCTCTCTCTCTCTCTCTCTCTTTTTTCCTTCCCAAGGATGCTAATAAACAGCAGAGGCAATAAAGAGCTTCTCTAGCCACCCTGGCAGCAGCCACGCTTGGTGAGACTGTGAGCCTCTCTCTCTCCCCCTACCTCCCTGCCTTCTGCTTCCTCTCTTTGGATTTCGTCATTCCTTCTTCCCCTTTCGGCAAAAGTTTTGGCTTAAAAAAAAATTTTTTTTTTTTAAATTTCTGTCTCTGCATTTATCCTGTGAACAAACAAAGTTCCCTTTTCCCCTTCCCCTCTCTCCTGATTCTGATTTACATCCCTCTCCTCCTCTCTGTTCTGATGAGTATCTTCCTCTTGGAGATTTCCAGTCCCCTCTCATGAGGGTGTAAAATCCAAGAACCAGATCTCAGAGATTTCAAAATAAAATAAAAGTAAACTCTGCTTAAAAAACACTTTAGCAGGAAAGCCAGGCTAATTGTAAATCAATGGGTCTTAAAATGCAGCATCGATCTCCAGTTAGAAGTTTGAAGGGGAAAGCAGTAATTACTGCACCAGAAGGTAGTTTTTTCCTCTTAGTAAGTTCTGGGCAGAAAGAAGGCTCATTAGGGCCGCTCTTCGGAATCCGAGTAATTAGTTTAAAAAGTACTTTTGTGGTGTTATTCCCTTGGCTAGAAATTATTGGAGTCTTCACAGATTTATAGTTCAATTCTGATAAGATTTGATTTATTACCATGTTTGGTGTGGACGAACCTTGATACGTAATCACCCAGGTGAAGACTCAGGGAAGCATGGACCGGAGCTTTGCGAAGGAAGAGTCTTTTTAGAGTAGACAGGGTTTGATTCTCTGATGATTTTTATTGCCCTGGATAGTATTGAGTGGGACCGACTTAGAACCCTAGCATGGCATGGATGTTAGAACATCCAAGGCCAACCTTGTTATCGCTCAGATGAGCAAAAGGAGACCTAGTAGAAGAGGCAACGTTCTTGTCCAAGTGCATGTCGATGTGATGGTTCAGTGGCAAGATTGGACGTCTCTCAGCCATCTTGTGTCACCCAAGGTGGGTCTGCTAGAGAATAGGTCCCATGAAGGCAGGAATGTGTCCTTCTTGTCCAGTTGGATTCCCAATGCCTAGAACCTAGTAGGTGTAACTTAATGGGTATGTTTAATGAGTTGGTGAATTCACAGATGAACAAATTAGACAACCCCTCTTTTCTGTCTTGGAGAGAGAGCTTGCAAGCTCTTGTCTTTGGGGGAGACTATTATGGGAGCTTTCTGTCTGGTTAGAGTATCAAGACAAGGACAACCGCCATTCCGAGCGCTCGCCTTTGCACCAGAATCAGGCAACCCTTTCTTAACGGGACTTGATTTTTGCTTGAAGAGCTCATTCTCCCGCTTCACTTTTTATTGTAAAGCAAATACACAACCTAAAAGAGTACTTTTAGGTTCGCTGTCATCTTACCATGATACAACCCTCTCCATACCGGCGTGCTATCTTCCGTGTGCCATGTAATATTAAGAGTGAATTAGATGTGTGTGAGGATGCTTTGTCAGCTTAGGCTGTGAGTTTTTACTTTCTTACTCGAAATTTTAAATTATCCACATTGCTTCTAAGAGAGGCTCTCCAAAGAGGGCGCTCTGTTTTCATCTAGAGCAGTGCATCAGGCAAAACAGTGCTTTGTAAACTTTATTAGCAGAGCTCTCCTTTCTAAACAAATGAGATCTAATTTTCACCCAGTATCTGAATAATTTTCTGGAAAAGCTTTATAACTATAGTTAATTTAGGAGTTCAGAGTTGTCACATTTGTATATTTAAAAATGAGAATAAAGCAGAGTTGATCAACATTTTGATCAAAATTAAGAGTTCTGGGGGTGCCTGGGTGGCTCATTTGGTTAAGCATCTGATTTAGGCTCACGTCAGGATCTCACAGCTTGTGGATTCCAGCCCGACGCCAGGCTCTGTGCTAACAGCTCAGAGCCTGGAGCCTGCTTCCGATTCTGTGTCTCCCTCTCTCTCTGCCCCTCCCCTGCTTGCACGCTGTCTCTCTCTGTCTCTCTCTCTCAAAATAAAAAAACATTAAAAATTTTTTTAAAAATTAAGAGTTACGGAAGGTAGTTCAATAGGATCAGCTAAACTTCTGTTTTGTGTTCTGTTTCGGTTTGGTTCCATTATTATGCAGATCCTTGTTCCCGCGGAAGTAGTTCCAGATGGTACCTGTTTTTATAGTGTTGTGTCTCAGAAGTCTCAGAAGAAGTGTCTGTGTCTCAGTCTCAGAAGAATCTTCAACTAAGTAGGGATGGCAGAAAGTTTTACTCTGAGGTCTGCACAGAATCTAGTTAACTTGGCCATAGAGTCCATGGCCTGTCCTCCAGTGTGTTACGTGGACTTAGGTTTTCATTATTACAACATTTGGTAATCACCCAAAATTTTATAAGCAACTTAAAAGAAAACTGGAATCAAACTTTGCAGGACCCCTGCAAGTGTTACGGGGTTCCTGAGGGAGTGGTTCAGACACCATTACCCTGTGAGAGCTGCACCTTACGAGCGCCCTGGGACTCCTGTCGTCGGAAGACCCTGTGGCTGCTCTTGCTGAAAAAATCACTGTGGTGCCGAGTGGCTGGCGGAGGGCCCCTCGTCTGGGTATCTCCCCGTCACCTGTGTTGGATGACCACTGCGTGGTATGCAGCCTTGCACATGACTTTACGGGTTGAGGAGGCCTTGGCTTCCCCCGTGAGGCCTCTTGCCCCTCTTCTGCTGCCAGGCCGCATCCTGAGAGGGTGACCCCCGGCTGTGGCGGGCCTCTCTGGCCACTGCCTTGGTCTGTTCGGGACTTGCCTCTGCCCTGTGACTGTGGACGTACTGATGTGGTCCGCATGGAAAGACGTCACTTTTTATTTCTCAATGGGAGGAAATACTTCTGTTTATCACAGGAGCCCCGAGCTGTGCTTCCACATGCTGAGAGTTATGTCCCTGAGCCATGGCCTTGGTCACCCTCCTGTGCTCCGTCATCGCTCTGCCAAAAGCAGCTTGCGTTCCCTCCCTGTCTGCTTTTCACCAGTTCTGTTGCTTCTCTCCTCTCTCCTTGAATTAAATGTTTGGGCTTGCAACGTTTATTAATAGCACCAGCACTGCTGAGTAGAGTGGTGATTTTCTTCCCTTTTTACATTTAATTTATTTTTGGCTTTTAGAAACAAATCTGAAATAATATTTGAAGCTTCTCCCTTTGGGGGCCACCTCCAGGTAATCCTTTTAAAGCATGTCTTGGGGTCAGGCATTCCCCACTTACCCTCCCAAAGCCACAGGGCCATCAGCTCACCCCCTTTGCCATAGCGCTAATGCCCTGGTGTTTGCTGCTCGTCAGTCAAGTCCAGCTGTAAATCCTTGGTCCTCTGGATCCACCCACACACCCAGTCCCTCAGCCTTTTTTAAAACAACTTAACTAAAGACATGTTGCTGCCTAGAGAAATTTTTCCCAAACTGTGCCTTTATAGGGATATAAGTGCTGTTGAGGAGATTTACTGTATGCGTTTCAACAAACATTAGCCCCTGTTTGCACAGATTTACTGGGCACGTGATGGTCCCTAATGTGAGAAGTCCTTTTTGGTACTGGAGCTTGGGATTTCAGATGAGCAAGTGATGTTTTCATATAGGACCCGTCAGAGGCCTTGAGTGAGGCGGATGCCATTAGGCGTGGTCAGCAGATGTGAGGGTGCATCGAGGAGGTTGGCGGGGTCTCCAGAGGCAGAGGGCTGATGCCTGTGGCTTGTGTTTTCAGGCTTGTGTGGTTATTGTCCAGGGGCCAGTCTGGGGACTGAAAAGGTTCACCTGTTGCCTCCACCTCTCCTGTTTGCTTTAACAGCCCCCAGGCCCCTCCTGTCTTCCTTCTAGCTTCTGTATCCTGATAGGGTAGCATTTTTGTCACTGGCAGAACATGGAAAGGTGATTTTCAAATAGAAGGGTGGGTGTGATTTTTTTTTTTTTTTGATGAGTCCCAAGTGGCAGAGAGACCACCTGGAGGTCAGTTGAGAACTGGGGACTCTAAGTAAAGGCACGCTTGACATGGCTCTGTCTCCTACCCCTGAACAACTAGGGAAGCGAATGGCAGCCTCTGGCCAGGAATTGATTGCATTAATTGATATGCCAATAAGAGAGCTTGTTATATCCGCCATTGGTTAGGAGGCCAGCTAACAAGTCCGCTGATCAATGGCACCAATAAAGATTTCATCCATTAATGAGCAACATGGTAATTAATGTTATCCATAAACCAATTAGCCTGGCTAGCTAATGCACCAGCCTGCACGATGAGCGGCAGTGCCGAAAGTGGGCAGGCCACTACCCATCTGGCATGGAGTTGGGTCTTCAGGTGGCTTCATGGGGTAATGAGAGAGCCTGAGACTCTGGAAGGTTTATTCCACTGGAGAATGTGAAGAAAACTTGGAGCATTCAGAGCCCCTGGCAGAGAGAGAAGAAGGCAAACAGAGTCCTTGCTGGGCCCCGGGCTGGAGCACAGCTGTGCCCTGCTTGTCCCCAACACCTGCTGGGAGGACAGAGCAGGACACACTTTTCTCTTCCAACTCCTGTCTGCCCAGCTTTCCCACGCAAGCCTCTCAGGGGCTGTTAGGGGCCCGTAATGGAATGACTGAGTTCCCGGATCACTCTGGTCCCAGCTGGGCACGCTTTCCCTGGGGACACCCCCATCGATGGCTCACATGAACTGCCTTGTGCGCTCCTGGAGGGCGGGCCGTGGCCTCTTCTGGGAACCATGAACGAGTGGTAAAGTAATTAATATCCCTCCAGCCCCCTGTCCCCATGTTTCATTTAGGAAGAAAAAATTTGTTGGAGGAAAGAAAGAAGGAGAAACAGATGATTTGAAGCTGTGCCTTTTTCCTCCCCCCCCCCCCCAACCCTGCTGGTTTTTTTGAAATGACATCAGTGGGTTGTTTGCCAAGCATAACCTGGCAGCCTGGCGGCTCTGCCTGACTGCCTGAGATTTCTGGGGACCGTGCAGCTCGCCAGCTCCAGCCGTGGCAGCGTGCCAAGGTGACGTTCCATGACTAAGCAGAAACGAGGGAGAGGGAGAGAGGGAGGAAAAAGGTATGTGTGGTTGGGGAGCTGGGGGAGAGAGTGGTCCCGGGTCTGGGTGTGGCATGGGGAGACATGGAGGCATGGCCTGGGGCATCGGATCAAGAGGGCGGGTGTCAGGGGAACGCACTTGGCAGGCCAGGGAGTGGCCCTGTGGCCCTGGGTAGGGAGGGTCGGCGGTGGGGGGAGTTCCAGGGCAACAGCCACAGATCCAGCCTGAGAGACTGCTGACCGAAGGGGTCTGACTTAGGAGGGAACAAAATGAGCCAAAGTGAAGGTGACAGCCCCGAGGGCCTGGAACTATTGAGAAGGAGGCTTAGGGAAGCTTTTATCAGCACCAGGCCCGATACTCCTCAACGGAGTTTCCTTTGCATTGTTAGGTATTGACCCTCAGAGACCCCTTGTGGATTCCCTAATTGAAAATTAATACTAGATCAATGCCATGGGCAATTTGCATATTGATCATAAACAACTTTGAAGGCACTGAGTGTGCGGCAGATCAATAGGGCTCCTGAATAGGGCTGCAGAGGGAGCACCTCCCAGTACAATGCACTCCGAGAAAGGTTAATGATTTGGGAAGTTCCTAACTGCTCGGCGCTGGGAATGGCCCCCACACCGCACAGCATCCGCAAGAGCAATTAGTACGGGCGGGCGGAGCCACCTCCCCCCACGGCCCCCACCCCTGCCCACCCCCCACCACTGCAGGGGAGGGCGCCTGCTGGTGTGTGGGAAGGGGCCGGCCATGAGTGTTTTTACAGTTGCCTTTTTTGGTGATGGATGAAGTCTTGGGGCAGTTTATTCTGGGAAGTGTACTGTAAAAGGGAGCAACGAAGTGAAGGCTCTGGTAATTGCTCTGGCCCCTTCCCCAAAACACAGTTCTCCTGATGATTGGAGTGGAATGACCTGGAGAAGGGGCGACAGCTCCTCAGGCTCCTGGTCACTGTGGAAACCTGAATTCATGGGCGCTTTAAGCTGTGCTGGGTTTGGCCCATTGTGCATCCTGTCCCATTCAGCTCCCGGTTTTCTGAATCTTGCTTCCTCGCTCATCACCTGCACTCCCCTGCTTGGTGCCTTCTTGTCTCTCTCTGGCTTTTAGCCTTACCTCTCTGGGCAGTCCTGGCCGCTCCTGTGGATCCCCAGCAAGCCCAGAAGGGCCTCCTCCTCCTGGCCCCCTTCCTGGCCCCTCCTGGCTTCTTTGTGTTTTCTTCGGGGCCCCTCCCTCTCTCCCTTCTGGCTGAGATCCAGCTCCTCTTGTCTCCTGGCCAGAGAAACAGCGCCCAGAGCAGCTGACCCATGGGTGCTCCGGATTTACCCGTTAATGTTTAACAACAGAACCCAGAACACTTGAGGGCTCACCCACTTACTCTGCCTTGGAGGCCCCAGGGTACTCTGAGACAGCGGGTTTGCGGCACGGGGCCAAGTGCTGCCTGAGGAGACCTGTGATGCCGGTCTACCTGTACCTCGCTACCTGGCTGCACCCCGAGACAGCCCAGGGTGGCGGTGCGGCAGCTGAGAGCGTGTGCGCGCGCACGCGTGTGTGTGTGAGAGACTAGGGGGAGACCCCTCTTCTCTTGTGGCCAACAGAGTGGACTTCTTTCCACAGTGGCCCATTTAAGAAAAGTAAAGCCTCCTCCCCCACCCTCCAGATCCATCTTGCACTAGGAAGAGCTGGCATCGAAATAGCAGCCCTGCTGAGCTTACGTAGCTTTATATGATTATTAAGTTTGCAGAGTGCGTTGAAGTTCATTTATGTGGAAAGGCAATAAAGTTTCCGAGAAGGGTTGTGTGGAATGGTGGGTGACAAATTTCTGGGTTGGAGCTGTAGCCCTGCTGAACCAGTAGTTCCTCACCCCAGGCCCGAGCCTTAGCTTCTCAGGGAGGGGCTTGGGAGCACAGTGGTGGGGCGGGTCCTTCTGGTGCATGGGTGTCAAGGCCAGCCACTTGGTGTAGTATGGCCAGTGGCAGAGGATGCTCAGGGTTCCCCTGCCTGTCTTTGCATTTGTTCAACTCAAGGTCGGCTCCTGCCCACCCCCTAGTAAAGGAAAAGGCGCAAGGAAGTTTTATACACCACACACACGCAGATTTGGGGAAGTACCGTAGCCTCCGTACTGGAAAGCTCTTCGAGCCTAACTGTGTGAAGCTGAGCAGGATGTCTCGCCCACGCAGCTCTCTGCTAAGGGCGGGAATCCATCCCAGCCTCTACTTACCAGGCAGGATGGGGAGTCTGAGGCCGCATCTGCCCAGAGGAGGGGCTGCTGAACTGAAGCACATTGTTCTGATTTTCATAGAAGTTCTTTAGGTGTTAGCAGTGCCTCTGGCCTGACAGTAGCCAGTAAGGCCTGCAGGAACTCGTCCATATGACCTGACTCATCTCCTGGCCCTCCTTTCTGTCTTTGCTCCCACCTTGGGCTTTGGCACATGCGGTTCCTCTGTGCCTGGAAGGCCCTTGTAGCTCACACCCTCACTCCTTCGGGTCTGTGTTCAAATGTTGCCCTCTCCAAGCTTCCCGTAGAAAATGACCCCTAGCATTGCCTTTTCCCTTTTCCCTTTTCCGTACTTTACCGTCCTTCTCCATCAGCATCTGACTTACAGTATGGTCATTTGTTCGGCAGCTTTTTGTCTTTCTTACTCCCCCACCTTCTTTCCTTCTTCTCCACCTTCTTCTTTACCCCTGCACTTTGAGAGCAGGGACTCTTCCTGTCTTGTTCCCAGCTGTATTGTCATTGTCTAGAACAGGTGCTCTGTGAACGTGTGGTAGGTGGATGGGTGGGTAGGTACATGGATGGGTAGATGGATGGATTGATGGGTGGATGGGTGGGTAGATGGAAGGATAGCATGAGAAGAAGTTTAAGTTCTCTTGGGAAGGCCATGCAGTAGCTCTTAAGGTGTTCATGAAGAACATGGGCGTTGGCTTTGTTCTGCTGCTTCTAGGCCGTGTGACCTTTGCCACTAATTTAACCTCTCAGAGCCTCAGTTTTCTCATCTGTGAAATGGGAATAATAATAGAATTTACTTCTGTTGTGTGACAGTTGTATTCCACAGTTACTGTTATTACATAGTAATAATTTAGACAAATGGCATCTTTCTAAGCACGCGGTACTGGTTTTTATGATCAGACTCTGCAGTGAAGATTTCCCAGGCAGCAAAAAAGGGAAGTATAACACGTTTTCTACTGACCAGTCCCACTTTGCTAGACCCTTCCTTCTCCTCCTTGCAATCAGGGCCTTTGTGATTGGGTCAAGAAAATGGCACCCAGGCTTCAAGGCTCCTGGGGCAGGACGGGGGTGACCTGACATGGATCATAGGCGCACACGGGGTTGGGAGGATTGGAGAGCCAATGTCAGCCTGATTCAGGGCCCAGCAGGCAGGTGCAGGGCCATCCCCATGCATGTGATTACTTCATTATGGAGCCTTTCATTGACTTGGCTGCACTGTGCTGATGAACTGAGACTGGGGACAAGAGCTCATAATTGAGGGAAATAAATTCCCATCACAGGCCTGGCTGTAGCCAGGAGTCAGCATCCCCCTCCTCTGTGTGTGTGATGGGGGTGGGGGTGCGTGCAGGTGTTCACGCCTTCCCTGCACGCTTCTCCCCTTCCGTCCTTCTCTTCAGAACCTCACGGGCTTTGGCTGTAGGCCCACTGAGCAGCCTCTTTGCAGACCTGCCTCTGTTTCCCCTGCGTGGAGCTGCTCTTCCAGTAGCAGGCCTCTTGCACTTGGACGTTAACCCTCTTTTCATGCTCTCCCCGGGACTGGAACCACTGAACCTCCATCAGTCCCGTCACACACCTGTTCTACCTCTCACTTAGTCGTCACCCTTGTGCATTTGTTTGGTCACCTTCATCTCTGTGCTCTCCGTTAGATCTCGGTGAAGGCAGAGGAGGGCAGGCCCTGCTGCTGCCCTTCTTAATTGAAATCCTGTTTCATTCATCTGGGAGATGAGGCAGGGGAGGGGGTGGGGCAGAGTTTTCCCAGGCAGGTCCCCTTGCAGCCCGTCCACCAGACATGAAGCCAGACCTGATACCAGCGCCATGAGTGCGCAGCAGCATCTCAAGGAACAAATTCAGCAACCAGAGTCATTTGCATTCCACTAAACCGAAAACCACACAACCAGCCGCATGGTTTAACCACCACACACACACACACACACAAATGTTGTACTGCGATGCATTTTCTCGAAACCAGGAAATTAGTGGCTCGGGTCACCAGAGCATCTGAAGTTGGTCATTACTAATCAGTTGTTTACAGCAAAGAGATTTTTTTTCTCTCCCCCAGTGTTTTCTGGGCCTTCAAAACATTTCCTGGAATCTTGACTGAAGTCAGTGTGTGCTGTGCGCTGGTGATACACATAATGGCTGGGCTGGGGAGGCAGGTTGCCTCAGTTACAAAGAAGCATGGGTGGAGTGAAGGCAGAGTAGAAAAGAAGTAGAGAGCCCTCACTTGACACCTTCTGACCTCAGCCGGTGGAGCTGAATGCTAGAGAGCCAGGACTGAAATTGCAGTCACTTTAGATTATTTGGAGCGAGGAGAGGCAGGGAAAAAAGGGTCTGTTGACTACAGGAAGCTGAATTCTTCCTCCACTGAAAAGCTTATTAGTGGAAGGGGAAAAAGCAATTACTTGGCTTTTGCTGGTTCTCTGCAGCAGGGACCAGGGGCTGCACCGGCCCCTTGGACCTCACCCTGATCTAGAAGCTCTCTGACAGGCTCTGCTCCCAGCCATTCGGGAGGAATCCTTCTGGGACAACCCCCTTCCAGAAAGAGCAAGAAGGGAGAGAGGGAGAAAGCAGGAACAAGAGAGAGCGTACGTGTGTTTATGTGTGTAAGGATGAAAGAGCGAGGTGGGCGGGCTGCATTGCGCCAGAGCCATGGCTCGTTCTGTCTTTAAACGTGGCGGTTTTATTTTGGGTACCACGTTGCCACTGGGCAGGAAGTTAACAGGATACCACTTGCCTAAATACACGGATATCTGGGTTCTTAGGAGATGGTTTTCGGTTTGTTGTGGTCTTGGCGAGCCCATTTTTATCCTTGCTATTATGTCTTTTGTCTCAGAATGTCAAGAAAAACTAGGTCTTGCTCTGAGCAGCTGTGCCACTTGCCTCAACGTCGGAGCTTTTCCATGGGACTTTGTTGGTTTCTTTGCCCGGCTGGCCACTGGAGCAGCATGTGACCACCTGTCCCCTTCATCCTCCTTTGGATTTCCTCACCCTGGGGACATCCAGCCCCCCACCCCTCTCCAGGTCCTGGTCTCCTGGTCTACAGAATCAAAGTGCTTGTTGTCCGCTCCCCCAAATTCCTCAAAACAAAGGCCGATCCCTCTGATGACTGGGTTTCTGCAAACAGCCAGTATCTCTCTCTCCTAAATCTGTTTGCTTGCATGCTTCTCTTCCATACTTGTCACCAGAATTTTCCAGTAGGTGAGTCAATTCATAGACTCTCTTCAGACAGAAATTGACCTTTCCCCCACCTGCCATCGTAGATGCTGAATTTAAAGATGCAAACTTTTTTTTTTTTTTTTTGGAAAGTTGCTCTTTGATGACTGTCTAAATCCTCTTATTCCCCCTCCTCTTCTTACTTTTTATATTTAAAATTGTTGCTTGGTAAGTGAGAACTCATTCACTTTTTCTCTTCCTAATCATTGGGCAGCCTCATCTTCAAGATTGTATTGCCTTTTAACTAGTTTTTTCATTGCTTCTTACCTTTCTTGCCACCATTCTTGGCCTTACAAAGTGAAGCAAAACCATTGATTTGTTGCAGGCTTTACTTCCATATTCTGTCTCTGCCCGGGGTTCATATTCCCTTAGAAAGAGTTGTCTGCTTCTGGAAGTGTGGGGATAGTTCCGACGTAAGGTATTCCCTGACAAGAGCTTCTAGTAATTTTTCCAGGTGCAGCATGTACACAGAAGAGTGTAGACATCCAAAATTATTTCCATAAAGTATGACTGTGTGCTGTCAGTTTCTCCAGATCCCTTATTCCTAACTGTCCCAAGTACCAGTTACTTTCTGCTCAGATCCTTGATGACCTTCTCATCTCATGGAGATGTTTTCTTTCTCTTTGGTTTCACGTATTGGTTGTTTTCAATTGTTCCTGCTATTAAAGAGTCTAGAATTTGAGTTCTTTTATTGAATCGTTTGTCTTGATGATTATGACTGCATTTTTGGGCTTTAAGATGCATTACACGGGGTGCCTGGGTGGCTCAGTCGGTTGAGTATCCGACTTCAGCTCGGATAGGTCATGGTCTAGCGGTTCAGCCCTGCGTCAGGCTCTGTGCTGACAACTAAGAGCTTGGAGCCTGCTTCGGATTCTGTGTCTCGCTCTCTCTCTGCTCCTTCTCCACTCATGCTCTGTCTCTCTCTGTCTCAAAAATAATAAATATAAACATTCAAAAAAAATTTAAAGATACCGTTACAGTGTTAATTTGGGGTGCGTAATGGACTGCATTCCCTTTCGGGGATACTAGCCTGTTCTTAGGTGGAAGACACCTCTCACAGGAGGGAAGGCTGAGTAGATGGACCCAATCCTGAGACTGAGGGTAAAACACAGTTAGTAGCTCTGAAGATTTGGAGATGGGTTACCGTAGCCAAAATCACCATGAAAGGGCTGGTGTGCTGCTGGTGGGGGTATTTTGTAATATCCAAAGTTTAAAAATGCAGAGGTTTTGTATTCAACCACTGGCATAACTTTGGAAGTTACTCAAAAGGAGGGGGAAGAGCCAAGAATTTTCTTTCTCCCTTTGGGCACAGAAGAGCTGTGCAAGGTGCATGTTAAAAATGACAACTTAGCAGTCCCATCTGCTTTTTCTCACGTGGATGCAGGAAAGCTTTTGAACATGAACCCTTGGATTTTCTCTGTACCTCAGCTTCCTGCTTCACTTTCCTTGCAGTTTCCGAGGAAATGTTAGCTCAAACATGCTGCTGCTGCTGCTGCCTGGTTGTTTCAGACTGAAGTGTGCTTGGGGACTTGATGGTTTTGGAGAATGGCCCAGTTTTTTACTTTCCAAGTGTAGACACATCCTTAAATGTCTCAGGTGTGACCGTAAATGCTTCTGGCAGAGGCAGGCCCTTCTCCACTTGTACCAGGCAATGTATGCATGGTAGGCACCTAAAGACCCAGGCCTGGGCCATCTCCAGGGTTCATAAGTATCCCTAGGGTTAGACTCTGCAGCTGGCAGTGCCATTAACACCTGCGGTGACCTTTGTGCACGTGCAGGTCTGTCCAAGGAAGAACAGGTTTAGCCGGTGCTTTCTTGGGTGCCGGGTTGCCTGAAGTTGGCCTGACGTCTGTTTCCTGCATTTGGTTTGGAAAGTGTCAGCCTTTGTTTGTGCTTTATTTTTATGAATCAGCTTGTTTTACCAGCTGTGCACATAAGTGGCTGATGATCATGCAAAATGAAGTTCACTGACAGGCAGTCCATCACTCTCCTGTCCTCGGGTGGGAGCACACTACTATTTCTGCAAGCACCCTGTGCTTCACAGGGGCCAAGGCTGATTTCTCAATAGGCTGCAGACCCTTTGGACACTGTGAGCATTAAGATTGAGGCCATCAACAGGCTGGGAATTCAGCCCCTCATTCGTGTTGGTCTGTGACTTAGACTCCTGGAGTCATGGCTTCGTATTGTCTTGATGGTGTGCTGTTTGTTTTGATGGCCAGGAACAAGATACTTACCTGTTTGTCTTTCAGTTTTCTTTTTTGCATATCTTCGCCCCAAATATTCCATCATTCCTTTGGGCATCGTCAAATCACATCTCCCCACTGTCGTAAACACCTTGGGCCTGTCCAGCCACCCTTCTGCCTTTCGTTTCCTTGCTGTCATTCCTGTACAGATAGCATCCTTCAGCGTTTGACATTCCCAGTACAAGAGCCATCCCACAAGGTCTCACTTATACCCATTAGGTTCTAATCACCATCATCTAATACCACTCCTGGTACATCCTGTTCGTTTCCCACACACCTTCATTTGTATATAGATGCTTAAGTACACTTACAAGCCTTCCTTGACGTTTTTTTCACTCGTGTATTTCCAACATTTTCCAATTAAAAATAAATAGGAATTTCTTTCTTTCTTTCTTTCTTTCTTTCTTTCTTTCTTTCTTTCTTTCTTTCTTTCTCTCTCTCTCTCTCTCTCTCTCCTCTTTTCCTTCCTTCCTTCCTTCCTTCCTTCCTTCCTTCCTTCCTTCCTTCCTTCCTTCCTTCCTTCCTTCCAGCATAAGATATCTCCCTGACAAGCCAAGTGAGTTTCAACTCAGAAGGGTGGTTTCAGTCTTTTTAATGGAAACTGTTAATTTTTTTTTATTTACACTCTTTCTATCACTCATGTGTGTTTATCTATCCTGTCTTCTCCTCTCCAGCCATGGAAGCCTGGCAGTGTTTATTTCAAGCAGAGTGTTACTGAAAGACAGATGCTTGTAGGGACTGCTTATGTCTCACACCTGGAATGTTAAAAAGCTTTCAGGCAGATCTGTTTGGGTGAAAGATGTCCTTTTCTGTAGAGGAGGGGGACTAGGAGGGAAGTGGGACCTCCCCGCCCCATCCCATGTGAGCAGGAACACCCACTTCTGACTGTACTTCCAGATGCCTTAGATGATGCTTCCAAGTCCACAAGATAGTTTGTTCCGAAGAGCAAACCTCTGAGTCCCCTTCTTCCTCCATCAAAGCCTTCCTCTTTTTACTGACCTTGGCTTTTTTCACCTTTGCCCATCAAATAGTCTGTTGTTAAGACCCTGTGACTTACTCTGTCCCCTCCCCCCGCTCATTCTCAGTAGCATACTGAGTTAGACTCATTATTTTCCTCTACTACTTTGTTTTTAACAGAGGGGGAAATAAAACACCCTTCTTGGTTTCAAGAACCTTCTATTTTGCATGCCTCTTCTTTCCAGAACATTCCAGTTTGGTGTGAGGTTAAACTGTGCAAAATACTGTTTGAAAGAAGGGAGAAAAAGAGAAAGGAACTTGTCAAAATGCATTTGTTAGATCACGTTTTAAATGAAGTACAATTGAAGGTAGTTTTTGTCCAAAGAAAGGAAAAACCCCTGCAAATCCGCTGAGCTCCCAGAGAGCGCGCCTCCTTTGTCGTCGCCCTGACATTGAAGTGTAATTTTTCATGGTTATTTGGACTGGAAAATGGCGGGGGGGGGGGGGGGGGAGAAGGGGAGAGATGGGTCTGCGATTATTTCCCATAAATGACAACACAATCCCATCACGCTCCGCTACAAACATGCTCAGGGAATTTGCCCTTTTTTACATTTCATGTGTGGAAGCAAAGCACCAGTCCTGGCCCTGGAGAAATCAGGGGAGCTAATCCCTGCTGAATTCAGTTTCCTCAGAGTTCTGGGACAGAGCTGGATTTCCCGTGGAGTGTGGATTTCGAAACCATTTCAGGGTTGGGTTTGTGTTTTACAAACTGAAACTCACATTTTTCAGTTATTAAAAAAAAAAGAAAGAAAGAAAAGAAAAGAACAGAAAAGAAAAGAAAAGCAAGAAAGCAAACTCTTCCTGTGAATAGCCACCAGGCGAGTCAGCGGACATATTTAGTTCCGTTGTGCTCTGTCACCGCACATTGGCTTTTATCCTTTTCTGCGTTTCTGCAGGGGGCAGCCCAGGTGCTTTTGCTAAGAACACAGATAAATGGAACTTGTTGCAATCCTGGCTGTAGGCGGTTCCTCCCTTTTTCTCCTCCCTTGACCCCCACCCACCCCCTTAATTTTAGCGCGGTTTTGACAGACTGTTCCGATTGACCAAGTGGCCTCGCCCAGGAGAGGGAAAATGGCAGGACCTGTCCCTCGCCACACAACGGCAGCATTTTTCACTTTGTGCTCTGGCTTTCTGTGTGCCGTTTGCTTAGGAGAACAGCTCAAAGAGGGGAAATTTTCTCTGGGAGGCCTAAACAGGCCCTGGTGGCGATGGACCCATAAAACGCACTCTCCTGTCAGTGCGCAAGGTGGAGGTGAAGTTAAGTAAAAAGCAAAGGGAGAGCCTCCCCCAGGCTTGCGTCCTTGCTGCGGCTGACCTTGCTCTACCCAGCAGGGGCTGCGCAGGGCTGCAGCATGCCCGGCCTCCCCAGCCTCCCTCCTGCCACACAATCCCCATTTTTCTCGTTTCTATAAACAGTGGCACGATCTTCAAATATACAAAAGCATAAATGGTCTCTATTCTCCAATTACTCATTTTAATAATACCCGGAGTTGCCTTCAGAGTGTTGATTCTTTTAGCCTGCTGCCAGAAGGCAGGGTCGTGGGGGTGGTGGCCAGGGAAACAGGGTCAAGGGTGGAGCAGTGGGGAGGCCGAGGTCCTCCAGCACTGGGTTTTCCTGCAGGGCTTCTCCCGAAGCCCCTCTCGGAAGGCTGGCCGGCCCCCCTCCACCTTCCAGGCTCTGTCCAGAAACTCCAGGCCCTGTGGCCCCAGGTGTATTTGGTAAGTGAACACCTAGTGGTCAAAAGAATTCTTGTGGGAAAATGATCACTTAAAGGATTTGCGCTCATCCCTGGGGGGAAAGGGAGTGTATCTCCAGTGGAGCGCGTCCTCCGCTTCCTCTACTGCTCACATCCCCCTTCCTCTCAGAGGAGTGACGTCCATGTGTAGAAATGTCACCTTTAGAAGGCAGTTTTGTTTAAAACAACCGGCTAGCGCTTTGGCCACGTTATTTTTTAAAAAGGGACCAGGGTGGGCACATTCCCCGCAGCAGCACCAGGCTGTCCCCACCCCGATAGCTCTCCCCAGTTGGTAGAGAAGGGTCCTTGGCAGGATGGCCTGGCCTGGCTCGGAGCTTAGGGTGGTAAGCAAATGGATGATGTGAAGACAAGGGCCGCCAGGAGGGTGCTCTGTCCTTTACATCCTGTGCAAGGCAGGGACTTCAGGGAGGCCTGGGCAGGCAGGAGTGCGGGAGGCCCGTTTGCCCGTCATCTGTGTGGGGAGCCTCCTTTTCACCTTGGGCTCTGCTACTGCACTGGAGTTCTGATGTCGGCCGGAAAAGAAACGGAATCTTCTCTTGAGAAGGTGAATAAACGAATGCTCCAGCCTCGAAGCCCTGGGGGCCTGCTGTACCCCCTCACCCTCATTCTTTGCCCCTTTAAGCTTGCCTGCCTGGACTGTGATGGGTTATATTTCAAAATGTTGCACTTGCCAGTGTCAGTATGGATTTCTGGACCCTTCATCTGGTGATTTGGTATTTCCCTCAGTATCCTGTTAAGATGTAGAAAATGGAATGGACACATTTTGCCTGCAATGAAAAGTAATACTCAGGTGATTACCCACAAAGAACTTTGAAGGAGGTTTTACGTTTCCTGTTCCATGTGTCCGCATGAAAACATGCAGTCACCTTTATCAAGATGCTAAGTATAAGGTGTGTTAAGAGAACGATATGCATTTGTGGTAAGCAAAACCACCTTGATCTAAGGGGGGAAATGTTCTGGGGCTGCGGTATTTGTCAACCAGAAAACCTCATCACTCGAAGCTGTGTCTTGTGCAGTTTCCAGCCACGCCGTCAGGGCTGGAAAGACACCATTGGAATAAAACCATGGAGTAAATGTTTGAGGAAATATGTTTGGGAATGGTGCAGAATGGATTGCTGCATCCTGTATCTGGGTGTTCTGTGCATTTGGGAACAAGCCTGGGGCACATGGAGAATCACCCGCTGCTAGGCCCCGTGGTCACCATTCAGTGAGATCCCACTCGCCAAAATGTCACAGAGGGAGAATGCCATAGTTATGAAAGTTGCTGCCATTTACCTCTTCTTCCTTGGCTTTGAGAGGCAAGACAAGACTAGGGGTGAAGAGCTGGGAGCAGCAAGGTTGGATGTCCGTCAGCATTGTCAATCACATCCTGTTACAAGTTACTGTTTTAGCAGAATTTTAACATGCTAGATCTTATGAGAAACAAGTGGTGTAGACCTTAGCAGTCCTCTTTTACATAGTGGCATTTGATTTGACCTGTGTTTGCAAAAGAAAGCATGCATGTTCTGTAGAGTATATACAGCCAGTAGAGGTTTCTTGTGGATAACAAAAGGCCAAGAGGACTGGGCACGCTGGAGGGTTCTGCCCTTGTTTTCCAATTGCACCAACCAACCTTGCAAAAAGACAGCAGATTGGCCACAGTGTCCTACACTGAGTCTATGGCCACAGGGTCCAGCACCTGCACACGAGTTACAGAAATAAGAAGACAAGACACAGTCATGGAGTCCCTCCTGCTCTCCACCAAGAGAGATCCCAGCCTAAGTGGCTGCCACCTTCCGTGGTACTCCTGCTGGCCCTCATGTTTGCAGGCCTTGCTTGCTTTGCGGTTGTCCTTGGTTAATTAGGTTGAAAGTGGAGAAAGGAAAAGCTTTAACCCTATCTTCAAAGTAGGCAGATTGGTTATTTTGTTTTTCAAAGAAGAGGTCCTATATACAATTAAAACTTGTTTCTGGTAAACCTCATTCCAGGAAAGATGAGCTTTTAACAAAAGGCTTTTGACAGCTGCAGGCTATTTCATTTTTTTTAATGCCGAATGAAAAATCAATACATTTTTCTGGGTTATACATATTCAGAACAGGCCTGATATTTCCATTATAATGGAAAGTGGGTGTCTGTGCACATCTCGCCTGTCAGAGCTGCACCACCGCATTTTCCAAGCCACTGCTAAATATTTCAAACCTGATTTGATTGTGGTTCATGACAGCTAATGTTTCTCAGCTCTTGAGCCTGCCGACAGGCAAATGCACTTTATTTCACCCCCACCCTCAAATATGGCTCACCCCAAAGAAAAAGGAAAGAACAGTTTCATTCTTCAGGGATCCCAGATTGTTGTATTATTTAAGTAACGTGATCGCCTGAGAGCCTTGGGTACAGACACCCTGATTCTTAGGAGAATTTCCAAAATTCTGTCACAATGAGGCACTATTGGGAGCTTTGTCAGGTTTGGGGGAAGGTTTGAATTGTTCTACATTATCCTGTTAAGAGTTAGGAACAGAGGGACTAGTCTTAGCCATTGATTGACTCCCCTTCCTTCAAGTCTGTAAGCAATTGGTAAAAAACACCCAGTGGACGCAGCTCCCGGCCCCAGTTATTTGGTGAACGGTATTGGTTTTGGGGGCAACTGGCAAGTTCTCTGGGTATCGCATTTGGGGAGTGCATGCGGCCAGGGTGAGTGCAGACTGTATGATGATGCCACGTCTGTGCTTGCTTCTGCGCGGTGCTCCTTTCACATACCCGTTTCCAGGTTGTTCATAAAATTGTTGCAAATCTCCACGGGGCTGCCACTTGGCACGCACACCTCCTCTGGGAGCAGGTTTCACCCTAAGTCGCGAATCTCGCAGTCACCTTCGCCAACATGATACGTAGAAGGTGTGTTAAGACAACCGTTCGCATTTGTGGTAAGCAAAACCACCCTGACTGAAGGGGAACTTTCTGGAGCTGTAGTATCATCTCCTCAGAAACCTTAGCTGCACCCAAGAACCCTTCCCTCTTAGAATATATGTAGCTGCTGAAATTCTTACACCTGAGGGCTCTGTCCTTAGCCAGGAGACATGAATGAGCAGGGCTAGGTTTGGCCCGAGTGCTAGTCAGTGCTGTCTGGGAGAAGCCATCATCAAAAGGAGGTAGTGATGGAAATAGATTTTTTTTAAAGACCTTCAGCCAATGGAGGCTGAAGTTTTATGTGGAGTTTGAAGGCAGAAGAGATACCAGGAAGACTTCACAGTTATTCAAGATTTGCTTGTGTTTTCCTAGCCGTTTAACATGAAAATACATTCACATAGGAGGGGTGCCTCGGTTTGAGGGCCACTGTGGGGTGTATCCATCCAAGTCGCCTTCTGCTGTAGCGGGTTTAGAAGCACCTTCTCTGAAGTCTTCTGAAAAGCAGACGTTCTGTCTGGGTTGCGCTGGGCCTGCTGCCCCCTGGCAGGAACGGGGGTGGGGGGGGGGCGCAGGGAGCAGAGATGACCTCCTCACCCAGGTCCTGACTCTGCCCTTGAAAAAACATTCCTGGGGTGTTCTGCTTGGTTCTGAAATACCGCTAGACTCTTGGAGAATAGATGGTTTTGATTTGTCTGTTGCAGCCTTAAACATGGCAAAGTGGCTGCTGGGTGTCTTAGGGAAGGGCAGCAACTTCGTCATCGGAGGGAAAGACAGGATTTTCCAGATAAAACCAGATCGTCGGCCCTTCAAGTCTTCACTTGTTCCCACCATCTGCCAGTAGCTGGTATTATATATATATTTAAAACATCGACGCCTGTAATGACCCCGGCCCTTTGCCACTGAGCTCACGGGTGGAAAATGCAATCTGTGAACTGTGAGAAACTGCCACCCCCTCCCCCCAACCCCGTGCTCCGTCAATGCGTGGGTGTCAGATACACATTCCTAAAGGGAATACAGGCTGGATAACCAGTGCCAGCAGCGCGGAGTGTGGATACGCTCTGTTAAAACGCTGGATGCCATCGCGCCCCTGGTCCCCATGTGGTTCCAGTGCAGGGGGATGAGGCGAGGCCTGGGTCTTAGTGAGTGGGCTTTCTTTAGGCTTTCGTAACCAATCAAACAGACCCCGCCTGCAAAGCATTGTGGGTCTGAGCTTTCCAGACAAATTCGTACTTTGTATCTCTGTTTTTTAATCATTTTTCTGGCTTTATTGGTATTCAGAGCTCACAGTTTTCTGGTTACTGTCAGCCTGGGCTTTCATCCATTTTAAAGAGCTATTTTTCCTCTTGCTGTTGATGATGATGGTATAAAGACAGATGGTGTAACTGCTTATGAATGTCCTATTTTATTTCCCCAGGACCAGACAGTTCACTTGAAGACGTATATTATTTCCACATGCTCAGGTTGGGCGGCCCAGACGTGTCTGCTTCCTGCAGCTAGCTGCCCTTCCAGGCCTTGCCATGCAGAGGGCGACACCTGTAGGTCATAGGTGGAACTGCAGCGAAGTGCCTGCTCAGCCGAATGGGACCTGGTTTTCCGTTGGGGGTGACACTGGTCCTCTTGCAAAGGAAGCTGTTTCCTAATAACTTCTTCTTCCAGGAGTTTCTTAATCATTTATTCTTCCACCAAGCATATAACAGCCTGTTAGTGAATGAGTGACAAATGATAGTGGGAGCTGAAAAAGAAGAGGATTTGATTTTTAAATCTTAAAAAAAAAAAAAAAAGGCGGAGGGAGGGAAAGAGAAACAAAATAAGTTCCTGAATTAACCTCTGCCCTCCAGCTTCCCAGTGGAATTTAGCTGCCTTCACTTTTCTCCTTATAGTAGGGTAGGGAGGGAAGAAAGCAAAGAACTGAGGCTTAGAGAATGAGGGCTCCAGGAGTATTCACAAAGCACTGTGCGGTTTCCTTGTTCAGTGCATCACCGATGTGCTTATTCTTCACACTCTCTGTCTTCTGAATAAGATGTGTTTGGAGAGGCTAAAGAAGTGGGGTCAGTGCCAGAGTGACCGTGAGTTCTTAACTCTCTGCTTGGATGGCTGCAGCCCACATGATGGTGAGGAGAAGGGTGCTGGCCTTTGGAGGTGCCTCCCAGTGGGCAAATTCGTTCCTTCTTTTGTAGAGAAGCACTTCAGGCACTGTTCACCACATCAGGGTTTTGTCTATTTGCTAGATGTCAGGTTGTCTCCATCAAAGGTGAAGTGTGTGTGTGATGGAGAGGAGGGGCCATTCAGCCATCTCTTCATAATCAAATCAAATTTAATGTTTACATTACTAGACATAGTTTGTATCACAGCATGTACTGGGACAAATGAGTATATTTTAAGAACCTTAGCTCCTTTGGGTAGACCCAATTTAAGATTGATTGACTGAATTCTAGTATCACCATTCAAAGATGAATTTTATAATCACAGTGTTGAACAGTTTTATCAAAAGTGTAAAAATGTGCATTGGACATTCTGCCCTGACACAATTAAGATTATGCATCTATAATACTGTGTAATTTACGTGTTATTCTCTAATAATGCTTGTATGTAAATTTTTTTCTCTCCTACACCATGTACAGTATTAATATGGCACTGTATATCAGATTGACTTCAAACCATGGTTGCCAGATTTTTCTCTGTTTGAACTAAGTGTGGGTATGGGGAGACTTGATGTTACCTTGCCTATGCAGTATGACCAAAGGAGACATGGAAATTACATAAGGAGGCCTATTATTTGCAGATGAAAATAAGCACTATCTTATTTCATTTGTGTTCCTCATGACTGCCTCATAAATGCCCTTGTGGTGGTAATGAAGAAAGAATGTTTCCTGACTCCTCGTTCAGTTTTCCAGTCCTCGGACTTCCATTGTCTTTTTGGGAAGAATTAGGAAAATCTGACTCTAAACAGATACTTTCTTCCTCAAGTGTTTTATAAAGCTTCTGGGGTCAATTTACTTTTAATTCCTTTTACTTTCTTTGTGTGATGAAATTTAGAAGCTATTTTCTGGAGGTTTGGGGAAGGTAACACCTTGAAACATTGAAAAGCAGGGTCATGGCTCCAGGGACCTAGGGTGACATTGGTCTGAGCCCCAAATCCAGTACCTAGTCCCTGTGCACCCAGTCTAGTGCCGACCCCAGTGATTAATGTGGGCAGTCAGGTTCTCATGTCTCTATACCTAGGAAGGTGTGCTCTTCAAAATCTGCTAACAATTTTGTTGTTCACCCACCTCTGTTTGCTTTGCCCGCCTTATTCATTCATTTAGCCTATTCTTTTTTTCTTTTTTCTTTTTAAGTAATGTCTACACCCAGCATGGGCTCGAACTCACGACCTCGAGATCCAGCTGCTCCACAGAGGGAGCCAGTCATGTGTCCCTCGTTTAATCCATTCTTAATGAATGTTTTGGATAATGATCCTGAGGACCAGGAAAGTAAGAGAGAGAAATGTCTCGCTTTCTTTGCCTCAGCATTTAGAATATCTCTCTTCTTCCTCCCAACTTGAGTAACCTTGTGTTTGAAATGACCATTCTTCTGTCTCTATCAAAGCATTGTGTGTTGAGCTGGAGAGAATTTCCGTGGCTAGTTTTAAACCATTGGTGGGTAAAGAATGGACTGACTTCAAAAGGAAAATATATGATTCTGTTACAATTTTTCCCCCTTTCTCTACGAATCTAGCACCTTGCCACTGATGCCTGGCACACCTACAGATGTTGTTTGTTTTCTAGAACTCTTCACATTAACAAAATCCTCTCAGTGATATTCTGTGATTCTTGAGACTATGAGTGACTTAAAAAAAAAAAAAACCCTCCTGCCGTGGTCTGGCCTGCGCACTGTGAGGCCTCTGAAGGGTCAGTGGTAGGGTCTAGTCTAGTTCAAATCCATAACGCACTGGGGTTGGAGCCAAGCAAGAGCTACCATGTGGTTCCTGTTTTGCATTTTCGGGTGGAAAAGACACGTGCAACTTAAGGCATTTAGATGGAGTTATTTCTTCAACAGGATTGAGAGAAATACCTAATGTCCCCATGTCTAGAGCGAGTCATTCTCATGCCAGTGAGTAGGAAAGGGAAGGCTCCACTTGCTTCCCTAGACCTCAGCACATCCGGAGTGCAGTCAGCCTCTCGAGGGCCATAGGGAGAGAGGAGGCACAGTCGTTGGCCTCTGTGTGCTGTGCTTGGTGATTCTTTGGACTAGGAACCAAGAATCCTTCATCTTCTGTCTACTTTTAATCCTTGACATTTTGCTTTTCTTCTGTTTCAGAAGAAGCCATTGAAGATGTTGAAGGGCCCAGTGAAGCGCCTGCTGACCCAGAGGAGCTTGCTAAAGACCAGGAGAGTGGAGGCGAGAAAGACCAGAGCAAGTGGACAGGTAGCGTGTGCGCTGCCCTCAGGGCCCTGACATCTGTCTCTCCTGGAAGAGGGAGGCCGACGGGTCAGGGAGCAGATGCATCCTTAATGTGTCCAGAAAAACTGTGTTGGCTCTGTGCAGCGAGAGAAGGATTTGGGTTTTGCTTTTTTGAATGGTCAGCATCATTCTCCTTCTGTCTGGTTGTATTGAAGAATTTTTAAAGCTTTTTCTTTAAATGGCCCAAGAGCCAGCTTGTTTATTGAGCATCCAGGTGTCTGGCTCTGTGCCAGGGGCTTCTGTGTTTTTGAGGTCACATTTCTCCAGTGTTGCTTTGTCCTCGATGTGACTCTTCCTCCATGGAAGGTCCAGTCCCCTAGTCCTCCTGCCCCTAGGCCCAGTGGAAGGCTTTGTCCTGCAGACCTTGACTGGGATCACTCCCAAAACTCTGAGGGGTCAGCAGTGAAGGGTGGGCTCCATCCTGCATTCAGGGGCCTGGATGGGCTCTGCACATTTTGTGTCCTACCTTGTCCCCAGGGCCAGCGCCCACCCCCTGAAATGCGCCCAGAGTGGGGCAGGCAGTGAAGCCAGGCAGAAGGACGTGTTACCAAAAGCAGAAGAAGTTGAAGTCGGGAAAGGAAGTGCTATTTCTGGAAAACTTGATGTTGTGAGAAGGGGAACAGGCATCTCTCGTGATGATGGGGTTGCTGTATTGGAGGAAAGAAGAGCGGAGACTGAGAAGAAAAGCTTGGGTGTTTTGAGAAGTGGCAAAGTTGTTTCTGAGAAGACTTCTCAGGACAGATAAGTCTCCCAGAAACCACCACAGTTATTAGAGGAAATGATATGACAGGGAACAGAAATTATTTTATTTGGTCAACCTAATTCTTAAGGCCTTTTGTTATTAATATTGTAATACTTTGTATTTTTTCGAGAAAATATTTACCTTCTGGAGTCTGTATTGGTTGGGCCTTTGTTACTTTTCCAGGCACGGCTGTTCTTAAATCATGTTCAGTGTTGGCCTTCACTATTTAAACAAGATACAGAATCTTGGAGAGAGGCCAGGGAGAGCCATGAAAATGACTGAAAGCTGAGAAATATTGCCTCTGAAAAGAGGCTGAAGAAATTGGGGCTATTCAGTCTGTAAAAGAGAAATTTGAGAGGCAGCTTAACAGCTTCCAAATTTGAAGAGGGAGGGGGCGGAATAGGCAATGTGCCTCTTCAGTGTTTCCTGGGACACAGCAACAGGACCCAGCAGAGTGGGTGAACGGGCACGCTGGGTGGACTTCAGTGTCCATCCTGCTCATCGTCCCCTTTCGAGCCGGACTCTGTGGTGGCCAGGGGCCTGCGCTCCAGAGGCGCTGAGGGAGGGGGCCGAGCACCCTGGGAAGAGTTGCAAGGGCAGACGGGGAGGCAGGGCACGGATGTCTGTTCTCCAGGGCCTCGACTGCAGAGGATTGTCCGGTGTTGCTTTGCACAGACCAAGATCCCAGTTTCTGCTGCGCTGTTAGGGCGAGATGTACACGGACTTTGCAGACAGCAGTTAAACGTACCTGCTCAGAGGTGAACCGGGGAAGAGGATTTCACACGCACGGTTGGAAGGCCCAGTCACCTTCCACACCATCTGTCCTTTGTTCTCACAGTTTGGGTCCCTGGATTCTAATCCTGGCTCTGCCACTTACTAGTTATGTGACCTTAACCTTTATGTGCCTCAGTTTCCTCGCGTGAGACGGAGATTAAAAATAGTGCCTACTTTTCCTAGGATCTCTGTGAGGATTGTTTGAATATGGGAATCTTAGAACACTACTTGGAAAGCAGGAAGCTTTAGATTAGGCAGGTTGTTGTTGTTGTTGTTGTTGTTGTTTTAATAATTTAGATAAATAAGATGAGGAAAGCTAGTACAGTTTTTCTTCAGGTCCTTTCATGTGAATGTGAAACTCTTGCCAGGAAGCATGTGGCTGCTAGGAATTTTGAGAAGCTGAGGGGGAACAACATATGAGAACTTAGGAGGATCGTGCAGATGATATTTGGTGTGTGTTTCCTGCATTCTGTGTGCTACGGACACAGTAAACAACAGAAAGTAACTGCCATGTGCAGGATTCCTGCTGTGCGCCAGGCTGTCCCAAACACTTGGTCTGGGCTTCTCTAATTCTTACGCTGGTTTAGGGCAAGCTTTGTTCAATTAAATGACATTCAGGGTGTTTATAAATTCAGTGGGTGTGTGTCTACACCAAGCTAGTGGACCCGCTAGGCAATGAGGAGCACCGTAAAACTAAACGTGCTTTTTAAAAAAAATTTTTTTTAATGTTTGTTTATTTTTGAGAGAGAGACAGACAGAATCCGAAGCAGAATCCAGGCTCCAAGCTGTCAGCACAGAGCCCGACACAGGGCTCAAACTCATGTGAAGTGTGAGATCACAACCTGAGTCGAAGTCAGACGTTTAACTGACTGAGCCACCCAGGTGCCCCAAAAATGAACATCTTTAATAAGGCCTCACTTTCTCATTCATTCATTTACTCATTCATTCATTCATTCATTCAAGCAGCAGGCTGTGCTTTTTCTCCAAAAGCCAGAGAGGAGAGAGGCAGAGGGAGGGAATGGATGAGTAACTCAGAGGTACACCTTACGAGTTGCAGTAGTAGTAAAGAGGGAAGGGAAAATTCTTCCCTGACTCCTGCAAATGATCCTCTTTTGACCCGAAACATAATTTTGTCTATGTTGTCTGAGTGTGTAATGACAGGCTTTATTAAGGTACTTGAGCCGATTTGATCTTGGAATCAATACAGGTGCCAGTAACCTCTTCTTAGCTTTCTTTGGGATCCTTACTATTTTATATAAAAAAAAAAAACCCTGCGTTTGTTCCATTTATTCCCCAAATTGAGCTGTTCCTATCTGATTAAATGTGATGGGGAGTGCTTCCTCCCAGCAAATAAATAAATAGTGATTTCACAATTTGTACTGTTGATTAGTGGCCGCTCACGGTGCAGATTAATAATATTTCAAATGAGCCTGGATAATTGGCATTTTCTCAGCTATTGATTATGTAGTTTCGGGTTTGTGCAGGAATGGATAATCTTTACTAAAAATTTTTAGTCATTTTTTTTTAAATTTTTTTTTCAACGTTTATTTATTTTTGGGACAGAGAGAGACAGAGCATGAACGGGGGAGGGACAGAGAGAGAGGGAGACACAGAATCAGAAACAGGCTCCAGGCTCTGAGCCATCAGCCCAGAGCCCGACACGGGGTTCGAACTCACGGACCACGAGATCGTGACCTGGCTGAGGTCGGACGCTTAACCGACTGCGCCACCCAGGCGCCCCATAGTCATTTATTTTTATGGTGGACTAGGACTCTGGATTTCCTTTTTGGTGTCCGTCGGTCACCCTCTTTGGGTTTCTATTACTTAGATGTCAGGTCTTTTACCTCAGTTGGCAACGAAGCAAGCAAGATAGTGACTTGAATCATTGTAGCGTCAATCCCACGGTCAGTGGCTGGGTCCCTACCCGGTGCAGGACCCCGAGCAGAATGCCACTGATCGCAAGTGTTCCATGAGATGACAGGTCTTGCTTTCAGGGGACATAGTCCTGAACAGCCAGGGCTTTTAGGAACAGCCATAGTCATCAGAACAGTGTTCCTGTAGATCAGTGCTGTCCCTTGGAACTTCCTGGGCTGATAAATATGTTCAGTGTCTACACTGTACAATGCAAAAGTCACTAGCCACTGTGGCTGTTAAGCACTTGCATTGTGGCTAGTGCCCGTGAGGAACCAAATTTTAAATTGTGTTTAATTGTAATGAATCGAAATGTGGCTCTTTAAATATGGACAGTGCAGCCACAGAAACTCAAAAGGAGTTAAAACTCACCCTGAAAGTACACATCACAGGTACACTGAGCTTTTAAGTGTGTGCCAGGCACTGTTCTGGTGTGTCACAACTATCCTTTCCAGCACGCGTGCCGGGAGTGATGCACAAGTGCTGCTGATGTCTGCAGCCCTTCAGTTAGCCAGGTGGGGCGGAGGCTCCTGAGGCCAGGGTCAGTGGCAGCTTCATCTGTTGATACTAGTTTGCCATCATTTTCTGTGTGCACCACGATGGGAAAGAGACTTGGGAAGCCCTACACATGTTTACACATGTTATTTGGTTCCCACCCTTCACTCTGAGATGCTGTAAGTGACCCCGCCCTATCTGTCTCCCCCCGCCACTGTGCAAGGAAGTCTCTCTCCCCCCTGCCACTGTGCAGGGAAGGAAACTGAGTCTGGGAGAGCTGAGCTCATGCGGGTTGCCAAGAGGCCCACAGAGAGGTTCAGACTTGTAGACTGGCCCTACTGTTTAGGGCAGAGCCTGAGTTCATTTTTTTTTTAAGTTTATTTATTTTGAGAGACAGAGAGAGAGAGAGAGAGAGAGAGAGAGAGAGAGCGCGCGCGCGTGTGCGCACGCACACATGAGCGGGGGAGGGGCAGAGAGCGAGGGAGACAGAGAATCTCAAGCAGGCTCCATGTTATCAGTGCAGAGCCTGATGCAGGGCTCCATCCCACGAAACTTGAGATGATAACCTGAGCCAAAATCAAGATTTGGATGCTTAACCAACTGAGCCACCCATGTGCCCCAGAGCCTGAGTTCCTACCAGTACTCTGTCCCACCTCTCTAAGAATGGGATTTTTCTGTGTCATCATTTGATCTTGCTTCCATCTCCATTCTGAGTTTGGAGAGTGGCGTTCTCCTAAAGTTGTACAGCAGTAACGGTAACATGAGAGCCACCTGTATGTGCAAAATGAGTGGGATTGTTCACCATGAATGTGGCTCCTGGTCAGTCCACATCTTAGTCTAAAAGCAGGTTGGTGAAGTGGAAAGAACTCTCTAGATTTGGAGTCAGGAAGCCCAGCACTCAGCAAATGACCTTGGCCTCTTGGAACCTTGGGTATCTCATTTGTAAAACATGGGTGGGTGACACCCACCACCACATCTGGGTTCCATGATGAGGGTCGTGAGGGTTCCATGATGGCAGGTGGTGGTACACGTATGTACAAGCCCTTGGTAAACCCTCTGGAGGTCACATCTACTCATGGTGAGTGTAAAGCACTCTTGTGGGCCAACGGAAGGTGCAGGAATGTTCTTTGAAGCTGAGTCTCTTCTCTAACGCGCAGCAATTTCCACCGTCCAACTTTGTGGTTTTCTCTTTTGAAACATGAAAACGATCCCTCTTTCTCTTTTAGCACTATGAATTTAAAAGTGTGTGTTCTAGATTGAAGAGCCCCCAGTGTCAGCAACTGAACAATAATTAATGCAGTGATTATCCAATCAACCATTAATTGCTATAAATTAAGTGATATACAATTAATGTGATGCTTTATCACCAATAATTAGGGGAAAAAATTGAACTCTTGGCAAAGAGTCGTAGCAAGGTGGTTATTTAAATCCTGTAGCCGCCATGGTTTCCAGCCACAGAGCACTAAACTGGGTCTAGTTAAACTAATTTGAGACAAGATGACCAGGGGGTGTTGGTGCTTTAAAAAACAAAGATGGGGCAATAGCTCCACTGAAAATGACAACATGACAATGCTTCAGCAATCCCCCACTGATGTCCATGTTTGTATTTTTGTAAAATTTTGAGTTAGAGTTGTAGTTTGAGTGTTGTTTTCTAGGGGAATGGCTTGAAGGGATTTTATTTTATTAATTTTTTTTTTTTTAAATCCACGATCCTCACCTAACACAGAGCAATTAGTGCAGTGGAGCGTCCCTGATTTGAATCTATGGAAGATTGCTATTAAAGGAGGTATTAGCAGCACGGCAAGGTCTGGGCGACTGTGAGGGAAAAATGTGTTTATGGAATATGGTGCTGGCAGGCATGATTTCAATCGGGTTTGACATGTTTAACATAAATGTATAGTGTACGGCTCTTGCTGCATATGAATAATTCCTACAGACCCACTGCCTTTCTAATTACTGAGGTTGAAAAAAAGCAGGTCAGGCACATCCTAGTGGAAATCTATTACCAGCCCTCCCCCTATTCTCCCTGTTGTTTATAGCTTTGTATAAATAGGGATGCCATTGTATGGGGGAACTTAGTGCCTCAAGTGTAATCTGTGACAGAGACTGGAAAGGGGCTGAAAAAATCCCTTTTTATTTTCCTTTTTTTTTTTTTTTTTTTTAATTGAGTCCATTAAGACAAAAGAAAGTGCATGCTGAGAGGAAGCACTATGTTTGGAAAAGCACTTACCTGCTAGGAGTCAGAAGCCCAGGGCTCAAGGCCAAGATTAGCTGCTCGACCTTAGGTCTCTGGTCTTCAGTTTCAAAATCTGTAAAATGGCAGGTTTGGACTGAATAGGTTCTTGCAGTTCTGGAACTCCACAGTAGGGCAGAAACTTAGAGAATATTCATTTCTAAAGTTGGAATGCCGGTAACTTAGAAAGATTTCCTCTAGTCTCCGACTAACGGAGATGGCATGGGTTAGGAGCCTGCCTAAGGGGTTCACATGGGCCCCTTAGGCTTTTTCCATGAGGGTCAGACAGTACCAGGCCGCCTTTCTTGGTGGGGTGTTAGAGTACCACACTGGTCCTGTGTGACTAGGGTCCATCATGCTGTGTTGGCAGAGCCCTGTGTGATGACAGCAGGGAGGAGCCCTTGCAGATTCGAATGGGTACCTTTGAGTGGCTCCCCCATCCCAGCTCTGTGTTGGGCTGGAAACCAGGCTATTCTTCACCACCATCCTCCACAGAAGTTATTTCAGCCGAAGTCTATGTCCTTTTGGCATTTGGTTCCATTTTTCTACCTCACCCAAAAGTAAATTTGTCATTGCAGTAGGGTGTGTGTGAGGGAATGAATGCTGGGAGCCTGGCTCGCATGGCTTCTTTGTGGTTCACATTCTTGCCAACGGAAACCATTTTTGGTTTTACGTTTCACACACGGATGGGAATTGTGCAGCTATGTGGGCTTTTCCAGAGTCCTCTGTTCCCCTCCCCCACCGCCACTCCCCACCTTTTTTTTTTTTCCAGGCCACTTTCAGTATAACTTGGCTGTTTAAAGTCACTGCAGGCAGAATTCTGCCTCACAATTGGAAACAAACCATTCAAACTATTTTTATGTTGGAAAGCAAAAATAGATATAGGGTGTGGTGTATATCTGGACTCGCCTGAGTTCCAGTAATACAGAGGTCTTGGCTTTGAGAATTTATATTGTAAATTGTAAGAGGGGGAAAGGGACCACATCAGTTGAGAAAATATTTTTTCACGCAGTAACAAAATTAGCGAAGATAAACTAAGGCAGATACAGAATGAGCAAAAAAGTAAAGAACTCACTTTCTTCGAGAAGGGACGCCATACATAATCACATAGCTGTGGCATAATGTGATGAGAATTCTCATCAAGGTATGGATAAAGGGTAGTGGAAATGTAGATTAAGGAGCAAATCATTCTTTCACCACTACTGAGAATACCTTCTAGAGCGTATTATTCTTGCAAAGTGGCTGTGTGAATCATCTTGCTTTGTTTCACTTTTAGCTTTTGTGCCAATGAGGGAAGCACCTCTGTTATCAGAATCATGATCATGATTTAAGAAAAAAAATTGCATAGTGCCTTTCTCAGGGGATATCCGAGCATTTTCATTAGGCTCCCACAGACTTTCTGGCTTGACGTTCTCTGTGTTTGGCAGACTAGAGAAGTATGGCACATAGATGGTGAACACCTAGTTGTCAGATTTGTGATCAAACCCCAATTTGCCTTGTGGATCAGGGATATAGTCCCCACATCATAAAGCTAAAGAACACATAACGTAATTGCTTTCTCTTATTATATGAAGATTGGAGAAGACTTGAAGATCCTTTTTCTGTAGTTGTCGAACAGGATCGTGAGCTCTTTATGATCTGAGCTTGTGGTATTCATTCATTTTTGTTTGTTTGCTTAATATATTAGACTTTATTTTTTTAAGTTTATTTATTTTGAGAGAGAGAGCGTGCACGTGTGCACACTCACAAGTGGGGGGTGGGGCAGAAGGAGAGAGAGAATCCCAAGAATGCTCTGCACTATCCGTGCAGAGCCCAATGTGAGACACAAACTCAATGAACCACGTGGTCGTCACCTGAGCCAAAGTCAGACACTTAACCGACTGAACCACCCAGGTGCCCCTAGACTTTATTTTTTAAGAGCCGTTCTAAGTTTACAGTAAAATTGAGAGTGAGGTACAGGGATTTCCTATGTACTCTCTGCCCTCACATATGCATAGGTGCCCCCATATCAACATCACTCACTAGAATGGTACTTTTTCTTTTAAACCAGTGATAAATCATTAATATATCAAAAATCACCCACAGTCCATAGTTTATCTTAGGATTCACTCTTAGTGTTATACATTGTGTGGATATTGACATATGTCCATCACTGTATCACACAGAGTATATCCCCTGCCCTAACAGTCTTCTGTGTTCTGCCTCTTCTTCTCACCCCAGTGTAGCTAGCATTCATTCATTTCTCTAATCTCCGGCACTTAGCAAGTGCCTGATACTGTTTGAATGTTTCATTAACAATCGATTTGGTAAAATAGCATGATTACAAACACTTTCAAGTCCAAGCTATTCTGTTCTACTCTTTAGACGTCAAACCCATGGGTTAATAGGATCGTTGCTCCATGTTAATGTACAGGAAAGGCAAATTTAGGGTGTCCATGCTTCTTTAAAAACCAGGCTTCTCCCCTCATGCCATGGCCACACATGGAACCATATTATTTCCCGGAGATACTTCTAAAAATGAAACCATAGCAACAATGTTTGATCTCTTACTACGTGCTAGACTCTGTGGTGGGCTTTGTATGCCTGATCTCTTGCCTCACAGAAACGCTGTGAGTAGACACTGTTATCCTACTGACAGATGAGGAAACTGAGAGCTCAGTGTAGTCAAGTAAAATGTTCGAGGTCACACAGCCAGGTTGTGGAACCAGGGTGTGTGTGGCCAGCACTGCAAATCACTGTGCTTTGTTTCCTAGCAAGGGAAGCTGATGCTTTTGTAGAAAGGGAACTAGGTCTTAGGAAAACAGAAAGTGACATGTGGAAAACATGAATTCTTAAGGAGTCCCTAAACGTGCACTAAGACCACATCTTGACCCTTTTGCACAGATCATTTGTCCTAGCCCTTTGGAGCACTTTGAACAAATTGCACATGGGGACTCGGTACTGAGAGAAGCATTGACATAAATCCCCCTCTCTCTGTACTGTGCAGAATTACCAAAGGAGACATTTCCAGTCTTCTTGGTACTTTAAACCCACAGGAGAAAGTAGAGAATCATTGCCATTTCCCAGCCTTACAGGCAGGGGCCTGAGTGATGTCTTTCTTCCCCAAGTACAGATTCTCACAGTCTCATGCTGAACCTGGACTGGCAAAACAAAAAACAAAAACAAAAAAACCAATCCAACAAACAAAAATAAGAAACAAACAAACCCTGGACAGCTGGGCAGATCATGGAGGGAAGTTGACTTGAAAGGGTACTGAGAATTTCACTTCAGAGTTCTTGGTGTCTGTCACCATGCTGCATCTGGATTTTATGTGTTTATTTTCACAGGTTCACTTTCATTCTGAAAATGCATTAAGTATCTTAGGAAAATAGGTTTGGAATAGAGAAAAAACTGGAAGAGTATTGTTATATTTCCAATCTTTGGGAGACTGTGCTGTGCTGGGGCTCAGAGACCCTAACTAACCTAATTAATGTTCAATTTGATGGGGACTGGATGAACTTCTGTTAATTAACTTTGGCCTGGTCTCTGAATGACACACATTGCCCCCTTGTTTTGACCTACATTTCACACCTCTGGACTATTTCCTCTTGTCAGTTCAAGGGTCTCTGAGGTCCTTCCCGTTCTGGTTTTCTCCAAATCTGTGGTCTTCGTAGTCCTGTAATTAAGCCAGGGGGGCAGAGTGACAGTGCAGCCCCTAGCTTCTCCTCCGACCATGGCCATTCATCCTCATGGGACACTGTGACCACAGCTGCCCATGGCGTCTCTGCACAGCTCAAGAGGCTGTGCCAGAAGAAGCCAGGATACTTTGGGCAGTTTGGGGGGGGGGGGACTCAAAAGACGCCAGAAGCAGGCAGGCTGACTTATACCTTAAAGTGAGGAGTCAGGGCTTGGCCCTTTGGTCCCCAGCTCCTGGCACACAGACTAGGCTCATGGTGGCAGCCCAGTGTCTAGAAATTATTAAATAAACTGACAGCAGATGTTGGTCTAAACGAGGCAGGGGCTGGTGGCTCTGTTTGGACTGGTGGTTCCTTCACAAACCTGATACAGAGGGAGCAAGGTATCTCAAAATCAAATTGTAGGATGGCCTTTTGGGAGCTCAACTCAGTACAGTTAAGCAGCCTTATGCATATTTCAACAAGGAATTAGTGGAACAGATTGATGCCTCTGATGTAGGGCTTAACACTGTTTTCTCCCCAAAGATGCAGGGTGAGAACACTAGCCATCAGTCCACATGGGCCCACCATCCCTCCCTGAGTCTGCTTACTGGGAAAGCAGAGACCCCACATGGTGTAGTCCTCCCTTCCCAGATGGCTGACATGTACACACAGGGGCCAGGATGGATCTCTGCATCCTTGTCAGGGCTGAAGCAAAGGGAACCCTTGGCTGGTGTGGCCTGCAGGTGCCAAGACCCAGCACGCCAGCACTGAAGAGATGCTTCCTCCTCCTGCAAAGTGGAAAGACCCCATAGGTGTCTGCCCTCTTTTCCCAGAGGTTTTCCGAGACACATGGAAAGAACGAGACTGCCATATGCAAGGCGATCTGTCATTATTTTGGATTATACTACCAACAGAGGATGTGGAAGTTATTCCTTCTGAATTTCTGACTTTGAAAATGTGTCTACATTTGTTTTAGAGGGGGCATGTTCCCTGAGGGACATCCATATTTAATCTTTCACTTTTGGTCTGAGGAGGGAAACCTGTAGCTTTGAGACCAGGCCTGGTTTTCTTCCATGAGCACAGATGATGAGAGTGTGTTGTTGGCAACAGTCATTTGGAAGTGGACTGGCAGATCCACCCACACCTGCCAGGCCCCTCGTTTAATTCTGGTCCCCATCAATTACAGAAAACTTTGACTCTGATGGCAGTTCTCAAAGTATGGTCCATGGGCCATTAGCATCACTTAGAAACTCACTAGAAATGCACATTCTCTGAATCAGACGTATTTGAGGATGCGGGTGTGTGTGTGTGTGTGTGTGTGTGTGTAGCCTGCTCTCTCTGTTTTATCAAACCCTCCCAGGGACTTCTGACTCAGACTTGGGGCTGCAATCTTGTGACATGCATGAGGTTTCGAGAACTATGTCTTCTTTAACTGAATGGCAGGTCCTGAGCCCCTGCTGGGTGCGAGAGGTACTGAGCTTTCCTGAAAGGCAGAAGTGCCTAGAAGAGGCATAAGTCTTGAGTCTTGGCAGATATTATCCTGGATAGCAGGAATGGAAGTGGGACAGATCATGACCTGGGCTGAGGTCGAGTCAGGAGCTCAACCTACTGAGCCACGTAGGCACCCCTTTTCCTGCTTTTAATTTTTTTAAATGTTTATTTTTGAGAGAGAGAGAGAGAGCGCGCGCACGCGAGCGAGCAGGAGTGGGGGAGGGTCAAAGAGAGGGAGACACAGAATCTGAAGCAGGCTCCAGGCTCTGAGCTGGAGAGAAGCTTGGTCAGAGAAACAGAGTCACAATGAAAAGTGACTGAAGGCCTAGAAATCTTTCTCTGGACACAGGCTAAAAGTAACACGAGGGAAGGTGACACGTGACCTCTCTGGATTGTTCTTGCAACCTCCTGTGAATCTACAGTTATTTCCAAATAAAGAGCAAAATAATAATAATAAGAACAACACCAAGAGCTTCTGGATTTCCAAAGTGCTGGCCTATCTAGTTCACATCCGACCTGGAAGAGAAAAATAATTAGCGGTTCCCAGAGTACAAATTACACCGATCTGTAGTATTACTCAAATTTTCCTTGAAGCCCTTTATAGAAACACAAAGACGTGTCTTATACGTTGATGATACCTGTATGTCTTATTCTTCCCAACTAGGCATATTCTTGTATTTCTTGAGTAGGTGGTTGTACTTCTCGAAAATGCTTTCTAGAGATGTACACAGGCAGCACAACTTGGAGTTACAGAGAATGAGCCTGTGCTCTGAATTGAAGGTTCTTAACCCCACTGGGCCAGAGTTTGAGACTTGTCCCACACCTCGGGCAGGGAAAGGAGAGGAACCCAGGTTTGCTGTAGCCACAGCAAGGAGACCACCCCCTGGGTGTGGGTACCAGTGCATGCCTCTGCTTCCTCTTTGAAATCTTTAAGTGCTTGGTCGGCGGCAGAATGAGACCATGCATGTTTAAAGACCAAGTTGGCAGCAAAGCAAATCCTTTAGAGGAACTGCTGTTCTCTGTATTAGGGGAGGAAAGGAATTTAGCCAGATCTCTGGTCACTTATCAAGTACGGTAGTTCCATAGGAAATGCGAGTATGAAATCCTAGCCTGTCCTCTGGGGGAGGGAATTGCAGGGAAATGCCAAGAGTAGCTCCGCTTTCAGTGCCAGTGTAAAGATCACAGAGCCCAGAAGCACAGATTACCCTGTGAAAACATTGAATTTTTGTTGTCTAGAGGAAGTAGGAGGCTCATGAGAAGCTGAAGGAGAAGAGCTAAGGAAAGAGTACACTGTACCTTTCATTTCAGTGTAATTATGAGCTGAAATGACCATTTTCACATCTAGTGAGGCTTCTGAGTCTAGTGTGCTGGGGTAGTTATCCCAACTCAAACACTGATATGGAGTTGTGTGAATTTTTTTCCCCCTAGTCAATGGAGTTGGATAAAAGATTGCTGTAAATTTCTGGGGCAGGTGGCAAGCTGGTTTACGGAACGCAAGGCGATGAGAACCTCTGGCTTACGGAAAGTAGCATGAATTAATAATCATTTAATTGGCTCCTCCATTATGTTGCTGGTTTGGGAGATGGAAGTTTAGATGGAGGGGCTGTCAGTGGCACTTTAGCTAAGAGTTTGACAGTTGAGACATGGAGGTGGCAGCTGCCTTTGGCCTCTCCACAAGGAGTGAATGTCCAGCAGCAGCCCAGGCCCTCAGTGGGCTCACCTTGGGGCCCCCATAAGGAGGAAGATAAGCACTTTGGGGTATACCATCTCTATTTGCCACCCCACCATGAAGGAGAGAAATGCAGAAGAAACTTCCCAGAAACACGAACAGCTCAGCGCATTCCCAGGATCTCCCCAAGGGAGGTCTTTGGCCAAAGGGAGGCTGGCCTGCAGCACAGAATATCCATCATGCCAATAGCCCGATTGGTGATGAGATGACTTCTGCTCATGAAATACAGAAACTACTTCAGAGTACTTTGGTTTTGGGGGAGGGCAAGTCCATGTCTTGGCTGATGATTGGAGGAAGCAAAAACTTCATTTCCAGTTTTTCTTCAGGTTTTTTTTTTCACGAGGCCACTTCATGCCTTACCTCTCTTCAGAGCTGTACGGACAACATCACCAGGTGTGAAATGGGGCATTTTGAGTCCACTGATGGTCTATGGTGTTGCAAGTACATCTTTTAAATTTTCTGTGGCCAAAATTTCAGTGACTCAGGCTTTAATTTGTTAGTGAGGACTAGAATTGGAAGACTGGTTTTATAGGTAAAGTTATATAGGCTGTGTTTTCTACCATACTTGGCCATTCTATGAGCCTCCTAAGTTTATACTTTTCTAACCTTTTTTAAAGTAAGTCACTTCCTATATGAAACTGCTTGGCTTGTTTTATTCTGTCTGCTTGGAACATAAAATCGCAAGCAAAACTTGCATGGTTACAGGTTGGCACTCCTTTTCTCCCAACTTCCTCTAATTAGTATGACAAGAGGGGTGACTTTTTAAATAATTACTTTGAGAGTTTAAATGCTTCCTAAAGAAATATTTTAAAAGCAAAGGGTATCTGGAAGTTGATGTCTCCATGCATACGTTATTTTCCCCCTTAAGGAAAGCCCTTTCCCCCTTCCTTCCTTAAGGAAGCCATGTACTGACTACTGTGTTTCATTAGGAATGAAATTATTTTGCCTCACATGTAGAGGAACCTAAGAGAATAAAATAGAGAGTCATGAATCAGGTCTGCCTCTCTTGGTATTTATCTTTGTCATTTGTAGTGTCCAGCCCATCACAGTTTAAGGGGAAATGGTGGCTTCTGGCCCAGAAAGCCAACTTTGAAGTTTGTGTACTCCATAAGAAGGACATGCCAGTCCTTTCTGTCCCTTATCAAGCAAGTTGGGTAGCAAAGCTATAAACTCCTAACAAGCAAGTGCTTAAACCCCTTAGAAAGTTAGCCTGGCCAGGAATGCATGGCTCACATCCTATCAGGTTGTGGAAGGGTTTGACCCACTATTTCATTGTCGCTATTCCATCTGCCTAGCTTTATATAGAGTATGTAATCTATAACGCGTGCATTCACATGGCTCCTCACCACATTTCTATCCCCTTCCAAGTGCCAGGAGCCCAGCATGTTACCCGTGAAAGATTCGTTGAGATTTAACACATATTTTTGTATGATAGAACTGCCAAAATGAGAAAATTGCTTTAACCAGCAAAGTAAAAAAATACCACCTGATGTTTTGCACAGTATGGATCCAAATATCAACTTTTTCATGGACAGTTGAATTTAAATGCTGAACTATTTAATTAGAATATTAAAAATAATATAACTTCCTGACAACCTTAGAAAATGGGAAAGTGGTCCATTTTATTCTAGTTTTCTTTCCTAGTACCTATTTTTTACATAGTTATATCATGATGTAATGCATATTTTATCTGATTTTTCTTCTGATTAACATTCTTGAGAACTTTTCCACATTGGTTCACAGCTATTATTTTTAATGTCTTCTGATAACAAGTAGAGTAGCTGTACCATTGTTTACTTGACCATGCCCTGTTGTAAGAGACTACATTGCTTCCAGTTCATTTTATCATTATTGTAAAAACCACTACAGGTAGTAACCCTTCAAGTTGTTTGGCTTTCTGTTGCCAGGATAAACCAAAGGTTCCAGGCACTGTTTAAATTAAAGCTTGTCTCTGAAGTGCGTGTATTTCCAATTAACTACTATGATGTCATAGTGGCCTTAAAGTGACCAGTAATTGATTTTTTAAATAATGTTTCCTAGACTCTCCCCTAGAATTTAAGTTAAAGTTTAGAAAAGTCTTCAAAAGCAGAAAACCACAATACTTTCTTTCTTGGTATTCATACAATCTCATTTACTTAGGCCTACAATGTATGCTAGTGATGAACTAAAATAGAAATTGATTTTAAGACTCTGGCCCTTTTGAAGTAGTTCAGCGAGAAGCAGCTTGAGAAATCTTCAGACTGTCTGTGGCCTGTAGTAAACCCTTATCCAGCCTGCTGATGGAGAACTTGTACAGCTGTTGGCACATCTACAGAAATTGTATAAAGACATGGGTGCCATGTCTTGATAGGGATTGACATATTAATATCGGGGGTCAAGCTAGGAGGGAGCTGCTGGCCTAGTTAACCTAACTCTTAGGAGCAGTCCCATATCACCCAGGGAAACACAATGGGATTGTAACTGGGTGTTAATAGATTCTAAGAATGGCACAGCTTTATCTTTAGGAAGTGAGCTAGTAGTGAGCTGCAGGTGGCTAATGTCTACTACTAGACAGATCTGATCTAATAAACATGCAGGCTGTCCAGGATAGAAGGAAGTTGAGCTCCAGAAGTTTTTACACCAGCAGGTGCAGCATTTTCATATTACAGCATGGCTGGTGTATTACTGGGGAGAAAGAGGTATGAGGGAGAGGGTGCCAATTTTATTTTTTAAAACACTTTATAAGGATTCCTTAGCTTGAGCTGACAAAGGAAGCTTTACAATTCCAGAGAAGTTAAGGAGTTTGAAAATTAAAAAAAAAAAAAAAAAAAAAGTAATAAAAGTTCCCCTCTCCATGCAGGGGGAAAGGATAGTGGCTTCTGAAACCAGAATGCTCACCTCTGCAACCTCGTCACAATTCATCATTCATTCAGCACTGAAAGAAGAGGGTGGGCTCTGGTCAGACAAGGAAGCTAATGCCACACTGGGCTACCCTATGTTTGCCCTTCAGCTCCCAGTGAGTGAGATGAGTTGGGTGGTCTCCTCCTCGGTGGTCTCCTCCTTGGGGCTCATCCACACACACGGCCTCACAACTGCACATTTGACCACCTTTCTAAAGGGTGTTAGTGGCAGACTGAGGGCATTTACAAGATGATGGCATGGTCTTATAAAAGAAAAATGTTGTTTCAGGTTGGGCAGACTCACAAAAAGACAGGGAGTGGGTGTTTGGAATGGAATCTGTATCTTGGTTTGCCTCTAATGGAAGGAGGAGCAGGTAGCAGCTCTTTCCTAACTATAAGTGCAGAGCCTAACTAATGCCTACAGGTCGGAGGTGGAAATAGGGAAGGGGTTGGGGAAGGGATGGCTGAACCAAATAAAGTAACACCTAATGCTTCCTCTCACCCCATCTGTAGAATGCTTTTGAACTGTTAATATATAGAGGATAATCAGTAAGCAAAAATGAAAAATGATGGAGAATGAGGAACCTTCGGGGAGTCAGGGGGCACTTAATTCCCTGACCCATTAGTTAAGGACTCCTGTTGTGGTAGTGTTCAGGCAGGAGCCCATCACACTGTGAGGTCGAAAACCTGCGACACAGGGTTCCTTTGAGGGGCCAGGGGATGGGAAGTGGGCCATGGGGGAACCGGTCTAGAATGTTACAGCACCTAGTTAATCGGCAGCCATTCCATCACATTAAATATCCAGCCGTCATGTATTACCTTTCAAGTGAAAATGAATAACTCCCATTAAGAGCAAAATGGGTTTGAAGTCGATTCGAGACAGATTAAAGTACTGTTATGAATGTGTGTGTTGGGAGGAGGAGGGGTCTGTGTATAAAATGCTTGTCCTTGTACTTTTTAAATAATAGATGCCCTACAAACTTAGGCAGACCAGGTTACCAAGATACTGGGGTTTAAAGGTCACAAGATATGCATTCTGGGAAGAGCATCAACTTCCTGGAATATTTCCTGCATTTAGCAATTCTTTCTTCAAAATTATTTGTGGCCTTATGATTTTAATGAATAAAATTGATTTTCTAAAATTGTTTATTAAAAAGCACATCTATAATGAGAGCATCTTGGTATCCACATCAGAACAAATTTCAAAGCTGAGCCTAAAGTAGAAACACAAGCTAGGTAACTAGACTGGGTGATACAGACAGCATTTGCACTTAAGAGTAAAAATTAGGCTTTCTAAACCAAGGACCACAATAGCAAGTCACATTCTTTTTCAATGAGGAGAATGGGTATATATTTCTCCCGACCATTTTCAGGATTTTAAAAATCATTCGTAGCAAAATTCTGAAAAAGGAGGTTCTGTGTTCACAAGTGAGAGAACCATCCTTAGATACTGACCAGGTTTTGGAATGACCACATCCACTCCTGGTGGGATTTGTGTTTACGCTGGAGAAGCACTGCTGATCCTTGTTAAACCTTTAACCCAGTGGTTTTCTCATCAAATTCTTCCAGATCCTTTTCTGTATTTCAGAGAACTCCTTCCACCCACATTTCTGTACCTACTGTTTGCTTCTTAAGTCTCATGTGACTCTCCTCATTAATTAACGTTTTGGTTGTTTTTTTGGTGAAATGGGGCGTGGTTTGGGCAAGCAGAGAGGAGACTTTCCCTCTTACCACCTACTCAGAATAAACGCTTGTGTCTGGAGCATTGGCTAGATTATACGTTGGATTCGTGCCCTGCATCTTTCACTCTTCAATTACTTTTTCCCCAAAACCAGGTTGCTAAACTCAAACTTGATTTTTCCCCCCAAGTATTTATATGCGGATATCCATGTGAACCTTTCTCAGGTCACATGTGTCATGTCTCCTGTGATGTGCTGTGCTGTGATTCCAAGAGCTGGGAAAATAAAGTTGAGCTCATATAGTTGAGGACTTCTGTGAAAGCAGTGTGTGTCTGGGTACTCAGGTTGACCAGCCATTTGGTAAGACTCCCTACCCACTCTCAACCTGACTGCCCCCATAGGCCAGCAGATTGTGTCTTGATTGGGGGGAAGTCAGAATACACCGAATTTAGCTTAATCCAACTCAGAGCCTTTTAGTCCATATTTTTTTTCCCTCAGCATTCAGTTGTTAAAGTAGTGACAGAAATTCATGGGGGAAAAAGGAACACTTGCTTCTTTTCCAGTGTGCTTGATAAGTCAGTCCGGATGCTCATCCTACTTGAGTTTTGGTGTTTCAAGAAAATCCTGTGCTATAAATGAATGTTGATTTTCACCCAACACAAACCCTCTGGGAGCTGGCCTGGTCTGGCTGCTGTATCGCATCTTCTGCTTTTCCTTCCAGCATCGTCCAGCCAAGCAGAGAAGGAGCTGACAGATTCTCCCGCGACCTCCAAACGCATCTCCTTCACAGGTAGCTCAGAATCTCCTCTTTCTTCAAAGCGACCTAAAACAACAGAGGAGACCAAATCAGAGCAGGTGAGACGGGAAGGGGCTCTGCTGGTTGGGGGAGGGGGAGAGCATTCTAGACACCAGTGGGGAACACACTTTTGGGTGGGTGGGCTTGGGGCAGACACAGGCACTGGTGGGAACTGAAGATTCAGCCAGAGGGGTGGATGTATCCCCCACAGATGTACCAGTGTCCCTACTGCAAGTACAGCAATGCCGACGTCAACCGCCTCCGGGTGCACGCCATGACGCAGCACTCTGTGCAGCCCATGCTGCGTTGCCCCCTGTGCCAGGACATGCTCAACAACAAGATCCACCTCCAGCTGCACCTCACCCACCTCCACAGCGTGGCACCTGACTGCGTGGAGAAACTCATTATGACGGTAAGGCAGCCGGCAGCAAGACCTGTGGCTTCTCTTTCCTGAGGTCAAAGGTGATGCAGTAACATGGAGGAGATTCTGTTTTGTTGGGTGAGAAAGCCAGTGTAGAGTTAGAAATATCAAAAATGGCCCTAGACCTCTGTTTTTCTGTACCTGCCTTCGACTGGGTACGACCATGGTGTGACTGTAGCCCAAAGCATTGAATGTGTATGTGTTTCTCCACCTTCCCTTATTATCCTCCCTCCTGGTCTGATGCAGAGATTAGCTAACCACTTACATAAAGATATTGTTATTTAGACTCTGCAAACCTTCAATAAGTTGGTCATGTTCTGGGTTGCTGTTAGTCTCATCTCATCCTCACAACAGCCTTGTTTAAAAAATAAAGAGTTGGACATGTTCACATTAACAGCTGAGGAAACTGAGGCTCAGATAGTTTAGCTGACTTGATGCCACTTGTAAGTGGTAGGGTTGAAATTTGAACCCACATTTTCCATCTCTAGGGGTGTGACCCTGTAATGTGGGCACTTCTCAAGCCAATATCTGAATTCTCGGAGCAGGAGAATGGTCAGTGGGATAGCATGTGTTGACTCATGGACGAGGGCTTTGCATTTTCAACACGCTGTTGCTACACCTGCAGGTTTTAAAAGCATGGCTCTTAAGTGGCTACTGTAGCTCGGCCCAAAAGGTTAGCATAAAGATTTAATTGTAATGTGAAAACTTTCCAAATTCCACAGGTGATACTAATATCCTGCTTTTCTATCTGTGATGGGGCTGCTGTACAAGCCCATTCCTGATTACTAGAGGAAAAACTACCAAAGAGAATTATTCTCACCTCTAACTTATTTCAACAGTGGAGTAATAGGTTAATTTGATGGCCTTTTCATGTACAGATTCCCAGGGAGGTAGTTGGTTCAGAATTCCATGTTATAACGTGCAGGTTACAAACATATAACCTCTAGGCATTTCCTATTCCATTTGGTTATGCAAGATGAATGAATAATGTTCTAAGTGATGTTTAGTCGTGGGGAACATATAATTAATGCATCAAGAGAACTTTAGCAGCCAATAGGAAACTTGAAGGTGACCCAGCATAAGTTTCATCTCAGAGATCTTTCAAGTATAAATTCCCTTTCCGTGGGTGTTTTCAGATAGACTGGTGAACACTGTGTAAAGATTCTCTGTGAGTGGAGACCATTTTTTTGGATGGGTAGGTTTCTGTGTTACAGGTATTGGCATTCTCACCAGCCTTGGAAATAACAAGGGGATTTTCTCAGGCCTCATCACACTTCCCACTGATGGCCTGGAACCATAAGAGCCTGAAGGAACAGAAAGTGATATGGGAAGCATTTTTAGTACTTAATGGCATCTTTCTTCTCCTCAGGTGATAATTTTTCCTATTTGATAGAAGTCTGGTCTAGAAAATATGAGCCTATAATAATCTGTATGACTGGTTTACATTAAACAGTAGGTTTCCTTTATACATCCCTAGGGACTGTAATATAAATTATATTTCAAATATCAATTGTTTGTCATATTTTTATAACAGTGAAAGTGAGGTGCATTTCACATAAGTGAGTCTGGTGGTCATTATGAATCTTCTTCATTTACCAACGGAGTCTTCAAGGACAACATGTAACTACTGTGTTCCTGGGGTACCAATCCCTAAGATATTTCTGGATGTTACTCACTAACTAGCACCTTCTCAGCAGTGATTCTCGACCTTTTTAGAGACTCCAATAAAAGTGATTCTGTAGCCTTACTGGGTTATTCTATGCACAGTAAAGTTGGACAACCACTGTTAAGACCACCATTGAGTATTCTGCATCTACAAAACTGTGTATACTGCCAGGGAGCATAAGAATACCTTAAAATTCATACATGGAACCAGGTTTATAAACCCTGTTCTAGAAGAATCCCTGACAACATAATTATATAGGAGAAGCATGATCCCTAAAAGGATTGTACTTGGTACTTTTTACTGAAACCCCTGTGTACCTTATCTTCCCACAGCAAACAATGGAGATTTTTTTCTATAGAAATGTAGACTTTTTTTAAGTTCTTTTTTTTAATTCCACTATAGTTAACATTGTTATATTAGTTTCAGGTGTACAGTATAGCAATTCAACAGTTCTATACGTTATTCAGTGCTCATCATGATAAATGTATTCTTAATTCCCTTCACCTATTTCCCCCATCCCCCCACCTCCCCTCTGGTAACCATCAGTTTGGTCTCTATAGTTAAGAGTCTTTTTCTTGGATTGCCTCCCTCCCTCCCTCCCTCCCCCCCTCCCCCACACCTTTGTTTATCTGTTGTGTTTCTTAAATTCCACAGATGAGTGAAATCATGTGGTATTTGTCTTTCTCTGACTTATTTCGCTTAGCATTACACTTTCTAGACCCATCCATGTTGGTGCAAATGGCAACATTTCGGTTTTTTTTTTTTTATATGGCTGAATACTCCATTGTGTATATATACCACATCTTCTTTATCCATTCATCAATCAGTGGACACTTAGGCTGCTTCCATAGTCTGGCTATTGCAAATAATGCTGGAATAAACATAAGGATACTTATATCCTTTCCAATTAGTGTTTTTGTATTCTTTGGGTAAACACCCAGTAGTATGATTACTGGATCATAGGGTAACTCTATTTTCAACTTTTTGAGAAACCTCCATACTGTTTTCCACAGTGACGATACCAGTTTGCATTCCCACCAACAGTGCCTGAGTTTTCCTTTTTCTCCATGTCCTCACCAACACTTGCTGTTCCTTGTGTTTTTGATTGTAGCCATTCTAGGAGGTGTGAGGTAGTATCTCATTTTAGTTTTAATTTGCATTTCCCTGGCAATGAGTGGTACTGAACATCTTTTCATGTGTCTGTTAGCCATCTGTATCTCTTTGGGAGAAGTGTTTGTTCATGTCTTCTGCCCATTTTTTAATTGGTTTATTTGGGGGGGGGGTAGGTTATATAAGTTTTGTACATATTTTGGATACTAACCCTTCATTGGATATATCATTTGCAAATATCTCCTCCCATTTAGTAGGCTGTCTTTTTAGTTTTGTTCCTTCACTGGAAGGAAGTGAAGCCTTTCATTTCGATGTAGTCCCAAGAGTTTATTTTGTCTTTTATTTCCCCTGCCTCGGGAGACATATCTAGAAAAATGCAGCTATAGCCAATGTTAGAGAAATTACTGCCTGTGCTCTCTTAAATAATTTTTATGGTTTCAGTTCTCACATTTAGGTCTTTCATCCATTTTGGATTTAATGTTTGTATGGTGTAAGGAAGCGATCCATTTTCATTCTTTTGCATGTTGCTGCCCAGCTTTCCCATCATCATTTGTTGAAGAGACTGTCTTTTCCCATTATATATTCTTTTCTCCTTTGTCAAAGATTAATTGATCATATAACTGTGGGTTCATTTCTGGGTTTTCTATTCTGTTTCATTGAACTGTGTGTCTTTTTGTGCCAGTACCATACTGCTTTGATTACTACTGCTTTGCCGTATAACTTGAAGTATGGAATTGTGATATCTTCAGTTCTTTTTCAAGATTTGCTTTGGCAATTCAGGGTCTTTTGTGATTCCATACAAATTTTATGATTGTGAAAAATGTTGGTATTTTGATAGGGATTGCATTAAATGTGTAGATTACTTTGAGTAGTATAGACATTTTAACAATATTTGTTCTTCCAATCCATGAGCATGGAATGTCTTTCCATTTCTTGGTGTCGTCTTCAGTTTCTTTCATCGATGTTTTAAGTTTTCAGAGTACAGGACTTTTACCTTCTTGTTTAAGTATATTCCTAGGTACTTCATTATTTTTGGTGCAATTATAAATGGGATTGTTTTTACTAGAAATGTAGACATTTCTGAAAAGTGTGCAAATTGTGGGAAAGGTTCTGATTATAGGAAGTCACTTTGCTAGCAGCAAGAGAAAGTTACTGGATTCAGAAACAAAGTTGAAAGTTATGAGAAATATAATCATATGAGGGTTTTACTCTTAAAGGTATACGTAAAGATGGTTTAATACCCTCTGTCTGCATTAGAAGATGGAGTTATTGCCTGGCTGTCAGTATTGAATTGGTTTTTCAAGCTCTGAGGATGGTTTGCATTGAGGTGATGAAGTATTTCCACTTTGATCCTTTAGTTCAGCCGGAAAAGATGAGCAATCAGGGTTAGAGGAGAATTGGTGGCTGTAGCTTAGGGGAAATCCATAATCCTGTTTGAGGACTGAAGTTTGCCCTCCTTAATCAAAACAGATACCACTGTGCTTCCTCTGAAAAGTTTGGTGTTAAAGTGGAATTTGTAATTGTTTTATAGCCAAGTGATTATAATAAGCCTGCGGTGACAATCATGCTCCTGGAGGGCATTTTACTGTAAATTTATTAAAAAATTGGCCATGGGAAGGCATTGGTTGGACTTTCTGACTGTATGTTTGTTTGTTCCTGGTCAACTGGAACAGGAAACTCTGAAAACAGCATGATGAGAAATGTCCCTCAAATCAGAGCTCCAGTTTAAAAATTTTTTTTAATGTTTATTTTTGAGAGAGAGTGAGGGAAAGGCAGAGAGAGAGGGAGACACAGAATCTGAAACGGGCTCCAGGCTCTGAGCTGTCAGCACAGAGCCTGACGTGGGGCTCAAACCCATACAGTGTGAGATCATGACCTGAGCCGAAGTCAGAAGCTTAACCAACTGAGCCACCCAGGTGCCCCAGAGTTCCAGTTTTCAAAAGCGTATCATTAAGGAATGGCCAGTGTATAGACATTCATCCTCCAAAAGGAGAAAGTTATGTCTGCTTTGTCCCCAAGTGGCCAGGATGAATGGTGGTAAGAGGAGTGACTTTCCTTCCTTGTCAAATGGTTTGACTTTTAGCTGCAGTTGGCTGTAGCATAGGAAAAGCTGGCAAAATCTACCACACAGACAATTCTTGATAGAAGTTGGGTATGTCCCGGGTATCTAAAAGCTATAAATTCGGATAAACATTTTCTGCTGTCTGGGTCCAAGGTCACAAGATTTGGCTTGAATTGGGTTTCAGTTCTTCTAAAAGTAAATTTCACCCTGATAAATGGAAATAGATTACTTTCTACACAATGTCTTTCCGTTCAGTTGTAAATGGAGAGTGTTTTGAGGAGGCTTCATTTAATAATACCTTATCAGACAGCTTTCAGGAACCTGCAGTGTCTAATATGTCTGTTGCTATGGTAACAGCTGCTTGCTTATGCTCTGCATCTCATATCTGTGTCTTCCATGGGCCCCCTTCTCCTTACTGATGAAGGGGCTTGAAAATATTCTCCACTGGGAACAATCGCAGCTCTGGTTCTCCACTATGGAAACTGCACCCGCAGCACTTCATTCTGCTTGGCCTATTGGAAACAGACCTCCAAAGAGTGTTTTTATACACGTCATATCAAAGAAGCAAATCTATAAAGCCTAAGGGTTTTGAGACAAGTGCCCCTCCAGACCTGACCGAGCAGGCTGCTACCAGTGTTGGCTCCACAGAACTCTCACCTATTTACAGAGAAGGTAGAGATTTCAAATTGGTGGAGGGGATGTAGGAGCTCCTGTTCTGTACCCTCCTTTTCCTACTCTTTTGGGGGAAGGAGGGTTGAGGCTGAGGGGGGACATGTTCCTGGCCCCTCCATAAGAATGGGAAAAACCACCTACTATGCATTTCAATACTCTTACGCTAATTGATCACTGTCCTTCTAAGTAACAGGACACACCACTGGGCTCCTGGAACATTGATATGGGGAAATTGTTTTTGTTCCTTTGTCGCTTACCACAATATGACCTCATAGTGGAGATGGGGATAGGCTCCTGAGCAGCCCAGGAACTTCTTTTTCTCTAGCTCTTCATCTTATCTCCCTTTGGTAGTTCTTAGTTATCCAGTATTTTCTGTTTGTGCACAGGTTTCCCTTCTCTGCTCCTGGCCCTGCACCCCATTTTTCTCTCTCCTCCCTTCCTGCCTCCCCTGCCCTCTGCACCCCCCACTCAGGAGCAATAGTTTGTGTACTGTGACTTCTTTCAGTCATTGTCTGTCTCCCTGTGCATCTATGGGCCTCTGGGACAGGCTTGCTGTCTGCCCCCCCCAACTGGGGCGGCGGGTGGCCACTAGCCCTGGGGCTTTTGCACCTGCTTGGGTACCAGCTCTCTCACTTTGTCTCTATCTCAGAGGAAGGTAATGAAAATAATCGGGCTTCATTAATTCCAAGCCCTGTGAGATGATAGCCATTTGGAGCCTGTTTGCCAATTAGATGGTCTAAATTAGAAGTGACCTTGGTATACTGCCACTGCTTGCCTCTCTGAGTCTAATGAAGCTTTTCTCTCCAATCCATTCTCCTTCTCAACTTTCTTTTCTGTCACCCTGTGTGTGTGTTAACTATTCCTGTGTTTCCTGTTCTTCCAGTCACCTTTTTATTTTTGTCTTTCTTATTCTTAGTTTTTAAACTCTGGTTAGGGCTATGTTATTTTCTGGCCCACATGAATGTGAACATGGCCCTACAGTTTTTCCTCATGAGTTTTAGGTTCACACACACACACACACACACACGCACACACAAAGATAGACAACCACATAGAAAACAATTTAGAAAGGAAACAAGAAAGAGAGAGAAAGCAGGCCCTCTAGCCTCTGTGGGCCAGTGCCCAGCCTGGCACATTTGGGAGGGAGTAAAGGAAAGAAGAACAATTCTGAAGCCCTGCTGCCAGGAGGTGCTCTGGATTGCTGGCTGCAGAAGTGCAGAGACCAGTGGACAGGCTCCCGTGGTGGCCGGTGCAGGAGCAGTGAGCAGCCTGAGTCCCACTGCAGCCTGCAGACATACCACTAGCTAGAATGCTGAGCTCCCGAAGCATCTGGGTTTGAACTTCAGTATTAACAGAAGCAGTTCCTTACTTACAAGGATGCGGAGACTGGCCAGGTCTGCATCAGGAATGCCTGTGTCTGAGGCTTTCCCGTCTTCTCTTATCTGAGGTGGTTCATTCTAATGATTTTTACTGAAAAGTAAAAGATTTGAGGGTTCCTTAGGAGTCTAGGTTTTGTCAAACGTATTTTTTCACTTGGAGTAGTGAACCTTTTAGAAAGATCCCCTACTTAGGTGAGCAATGGCAAGGGTGTAGGGATAGTATCTTTGCTTTCCAGCGTGTGGAACATGTTGGTTGTATCGGTCTAAGTCAGACAAGGTGGCCTTGAGTGGTAAATTTGCATGGATAGTCCCATGAGAACTTAGCATGGTATATACCCCTTGGCTGTTCAGGGTGCTTTATTTGGCCATTCCACATCCATGATCTGGAGAAAGCAGGAAGCGAGAGAGCTCCTTATAACTCTAGCTTCTTCTACCGAGAAACAATAAACACCGGTGGTCCCTCCCAAATGTCATAGTGGCAGCCAGACCCACATCCAACCCTCTGGGTTTTATAAGGAGTGTCCTTGGGGCTTTGAAAAGAATCAAGTCATAATCCGAAACAATGATGAGCCAAACAGAAGTGGGAACTAGGTATTTATGAATCCATGTCACCTCTCCTGGTAGTTCAAGGACAGTTAACTTGAGTCCATGGATTTTTCTCTAGGGAGCCTGTGATTTCCTGAAATTATCTGTACTAGTTTCTGTGTGAAAGTATGTTTTTAGGCATCTGCAGCCTTCCTCAGATTTTCTAAGGTTATGATCTCTGAAAGGTTATTTATTCTGGCTTGTGAGCTTCTTGGGCACAGGGACTTTGTCTCACCATATCTTAACAGGCGTGCAATACAGGGACCCTGTACGATATCTAGTGAATGATGGTCAAATGCATGGGTAAGCAGAGTCACTTGAGGCCCTTCTTTCTCAACAACTAAGTTGTTTTGAAATTGCTTAAGCTTGAAGACTTTCAGTGTCAGTGTGGAACTCTTTTATTTCTATTGTTGTTTATGAGAATTGCCTCAACTTCAAGATTTCTGGCATCAGAGCAGAACTCCATATTTCTCTTGTATATATGAGACCTATTTTCTTAAGAAGATTTCACAGCCACTTTTCTGTCACTACCTCAGTTCCAAAGGTGATTTTTTCCTGCATTCCCATCAACTCTGAAGACTCTCAGGAACATATGTGGTATCTAGAAGATTACCATGGAATTGCCTGTTGCATGGCCAAGGCCAGACTAAAAGTATGTTAGCTAAGTTGACAGTAAATTATTTAAACACAAACACACACAAAATCTATCAGTGAAATACTATAACCTAAAAAAAAAAAGTCTGTTTTAATAGTCTCTGGTCCCCTGTATACATAGAGTATTTGGGACATAATTTAACATACTCAGTGTTGATGGATGTATAGATTATGAGAAAAATCAATCTACATGGATGGAATAGTGACATGGAGAAAGTATAGTTGTTTGTACCAATTGTGTTGTCATCTGGCCAAACCTGAAACTTTTCGTTTGGCTTTTGAATCTGGAGTAGAAGTAGGAAGAGGGAGATTGGAGGGAGGAAAGAGAGCATATGCATGCATGTGTTTTCTCTGCAGGGGAAGGTGGTGCCATCCTGTTATTTGAGGGTGTCTGAGGTTTGGGCACATCTGGGATGGTTCTGGTTATGCTGCAGTCAGGTTGTGTCCTCTCACACACCTGCATGCTCCAGTGCACCTAGCGAAAGGGAAGGTCTTCACAGAACAGTGCTCAGCACACCTGAGGGACTGCCTTTCCCAGTGACTTTCAGCTACCCATCAGAGGTGTGGCTAGGAGAGTCTGAACCTTCCACACCACTTGGTAGTCATATAGGACCAGAAAACAAGGGGGTGAGGGGGATGCCAAGGGAGATGTCGAAGGAACTCTGCCTTTGGCCAACTCTCCTTTTCCTCAGTGAGCTGTTGGCAGGACTGTATTTATGGCTCTTTACAAAAAAAGCATGCAGAGTTTGAGTGAGAAGCTCTGGAAAGTAGGAGGAGAGGGACAAGTGAACAAAGGCACAGAAACTTTAGTGTCTGAGGGCTGCCTTGGGGCCCTCCAGTAGCCTGTGCAGGAAGGAGGCTTCCATTTTCCATCTCTGTGTTGAGACATATGTGCAGATACACCTCACCAGACTTCCTAGATCCTCAGGATTCCCTTTAGGGAGATTCCTCTTTGCCTCCTGGGAATTTCTTGCCCATCAAAATTTTATATACCAAATCTTTTTTTCCCCCCAGAGAATTTGAGGACCCTACAGATGAGAAGATGCAGGTAGATAAAAGTAATTACTTAAACACATATGGGGCAAGACTTACAGGTTTCGAGGCCCAGATTAAGATGCAGAGGAGCATGTGAGGTTGATGATTATATTTCGGGAAGAGTTAATTGATGGAAGGTGAAGGCAGACAAAGAACCTCTGCTTACTGCCTTCTTGAATCCCAATCAGGAATTATGATTAAAGTCGCGGCGAGACAACAGAGGGCTGATGAATTGGTGTCTTTTTTTTTTTCTTTTTTGCCGTCATTCACACTTGATTGACTTCAACCTTTCAAGTGCAAAAGTCTCTCTTTTCCATTATTATTCATAGCCATCTGAGTTTTTCTAATTAAAGTGTATGAAAACAATTACTGATCCGTCGTACTGAGTCTGTTAGAGGGGATGTCTGCCTTACTGTAATGCGTATAAAAAGCCCACAGTTTTCTATAATGATGTGCAGCTGAGGTGTTAGATAATTTTATTCTTTTTTACTCTGTAGGGCTTTTTTTTTTTATTTCTCATGATTCATTTTTCATAATTCCTAAAGATCCCTGGAAAGGACTGATCCTGCAGCTACAACCGAGAAAGGAGGTGGGGGGGAGTCTTTTTTCCTTTCCCTTTCTCCCCCTCTTGCCCCCAACCTCGTGCTCCCCCTTAGCTGAAGACTATAAATTAATCGGTGACCTTTCACTTCTTGGATTCCCGCTGGACTCCCCAACCACACTGGTCAGAAATGCTTTCTATTAAAAAGAAAATAGATGGAATGAGTTTGGCAATCTCTGCTCCATTCCTAACGATTCATCAACAGCTAGCCTTAACCAGCTGCCGACGAGCTTTGTGTGAGGGTGCAGATGTCTAGGAGCAGGAATTCTGTGTCATGCACATTCACCTGCCTTGCACCTGCTCTTCATAAACGTGAGCTTTCTCAGAACCCTTCTCTGTAGCGCCTGTTGCTTAATTTCTGCACCTTATCAGCATCTGAACTGCTGAAATTATTCTAATACCCCGAAAGGTACTGAGGTGTTCCCTTTTTGGTGTTTATGGGGACCGTTGTGTGGGTTTCCCCTAGGACTGGAGCCTGTCACGATGTTTCTAGGGAACATGTCAGCAGCTATTTTGAGCAAGGCCAGGATCTTTAAACCGTTAAAAAATTAATAATTTATTTAAAATATTTAATTTTGAACAGTAATATAGGTGTTCTAGTCTTTGCAACAGCAAGTAAAGCTCCTGAGATACCTGTGTTTCATGGGAAGATAACTCCTTCAGGTAGGGCTGGATGCCATGTAGAAAGGCTAGGGGTGTGACTCCAGTTTCTGTTCAGCTCATTTCTTAGGCTGTCATCAAACAGGAAATAATTTCTAATTCATGTAGCAATATCTTCGCCTACTACCTTTCCACCCTGTAGCAGGCAAAGGGATATTCTGTTTAAATCAAGAACGTTTTATCCTTACGTTGGATTTGAGGGCTGCTTATCACATTAATGTCTGGTAAATGATAACTTATGTAGACAAACTTCCAGCCAGATGGCAGAGAAGCCTAGAGAAGTGTCTGAGGATCTGATCTAAAATTACAGCTCTTTTGATCCAGGCTGATTCTGCAATTGCTATATTAGTAAACAATAGCCACGGTCAAGGTGGTGCAGCCCTGGTATAGAATGCTGTGCAAGGCACCCTGTGTGGCTGGGACACTGGCCAGAGCTTCCCAATGATTCTGAGTACCTCGAGCAAAGACTCCAAAGGAAATCCTGGCTGAAGTGAGTCATAAGAAATGCTCGTTTGCACTTGATCTAGCTTCTAAAGGGTTACAAAATGTTTCCTGGAGGATCTGCCAATGTGTCTGCGTGTCCTTAGCCTTCTCTTTGTTCTGTTCTCTTCTTCTTACCCTTTCCTTCGCTCTCATTCCCCTCCTCTTCTTGCCTGAATACATTTTGAAAACAGTACTACAATGCTCCCTGCTTCAAGATTACAGTGTACTTTACTAGGTATGATTTAATTAGGGCCCTTATTATGTTTTCAGCAGCTTAAGGTGGGCCTTTCAACTTATCTACCTAATTGGTTGCACAAGAAGTTTCACAGCCCATGACAAAACATTGTCAGTGATCAAAGTCAAAATTCTGCATAAAGGAAAAATATTAATAATAAGATTATTCTTCAAGTGTGCACTGCTAATTATGTCCAGAATGTAACCGTAGAAACACTTTTGACTGATGTGAGCTTTGTCTAATAAACATGAATCTTCAGTGAGCTATGAAAAGTGACACTTCCAGCTTTACACTGGTGAAGGCTAATTTTGCTTATTAAATAATTTTTACACATTTCCCTGTTTTGTGTCTCTTTCCTCTCCATTTGACTCTCCTCATTTCTCTGCCTCTTATTTCTCAGGTGACCACCCCTGAGATGGTGATGCCCAGCAGCATGTTCCTCCCAGCAGCTGTTCCAGATCGAGACGGGAACTCCAATCTGGAGGAGGCAGGAAAGCAGCCTGGTTAGTGTCATTTTTAACCCCTAGAAATGCAAAGAAAATGACATATTGGGTCAAAATTTTCACTGAGCAAGAGTGCCAAGAATCCTTTACAATACTCCCAAGGTTAATGTAATTGATCAAGAGAGGAGGGGCACTTATACTCTGACTCCTGGCATGTATTTGTACACTGTTCAAATTGTTTAAAGTGAGAGAAAATCAGGTGAGAACCAGTGGCATTTCGGTGGACACATGTCCCCTTAGACCATACATTGAGGAAGTAAACAACCAGAGACTCAGTCAATAGACCCATGCATGACTTGCCATTCTAAGCCGTTCAGCATTTGTTCTCTGAGGACTTAATTATTAGGGAGTTTTGGCCCCCGTGAGTGATTTTGGGGCACTTGATTTGTTGTCTGTTGAGGAGCTTCCTTTGCACGAAGTTCTTTGAGTCTTCTGGGATTGCTTTAGGACCCAGTGTAGAGGTGCATTTGGAAAGAACGTTTTTTTAGACATGGATGTTGGTCCCCATGGTGGTTCCAAGCTAGATGGATCATTAGACCTCCATTTATGAGGCTCTCCTACATCTTTCACCTCTTGTCAGCACCTAAGATTTAAGTTGGGAAGACTTCAGCCACATTATTGGCTGGCCCACTTCCTCCCTTGTGATTTTTCCATATTAGAAGGTAGACAGCTGACTTTTTTAAATAAAGGGTCAGAATATGTATGGGTGTAAAAAAAATTGTTACATCTTTTAATAGTTGGCCACTTGAATGTAAATAGAGGTGACAGTCAAAAGTAATATTCCAAAATTTCTTGTATTACAATGGGACAGCAGTTATCTTAAATTCCCCCAACGTAGGATGGCATTAATTCACATATTCTACAGTTCAGGTCCATGTAAAAGGGGAATCCAGTCTAAGATCAGTAACCTTCAAACCCATGCTTGAGAAATTCAAGATGCTGAGTCAAGCAACTGAATGTTGTATAAGAGATCTATGATACAGTACATTCCTATTATGAGTGAAACTTTTGTATTTCCTTTTATTCCCCTCTGTTCGTGTGCACTTGCTTATAATATGTACTCTCTGCAGGAGCTGTATGGAGACAGTCTGTGTTCTAATTGGGTATTTCTTTTATGAGAAGATTCTATTTGTGAGGACTTGCTAGGTAGATAGCTCTAGGAGTCATCTTTGAAAGAAAGGTTTCTTTATCATTGGGATTGGTATGTATTTATTTATTTTTTACAGAAACCTCAGAGGATTTGGGAAAGAACATCTTGCCCTCTGTAAGCACAGAGCACAGTGGAGATTTGAAACCTTCTCCTGCTGACCCAGGGGCTGTGAGAGAAGATTCAGGCTTCCTGTGCTGGAAGAAGGGGTGCAACCAGGTTTTCAAAACTTCTGCCACTCTTCAGACCCACTTCAATGAGGTTCATGCCAAGCGGCCTCAGCTGCCTGTGTCAGATCGCCATGTGTACAAGTATCGCTGTAATCAATGCAGCCTGGCTTTCAAGACCATTGAAAAGCTCCAGCTCCATTCTCAGTACCACGTGATCAGAGCTGCCACCATGTGCTGTCTTTGTCAGCGCAGTTTCCGAACTTTCCAGGCTCTGAAAAAACACCTTGAGACAAGCCACCTGGAGTTGAGTGAGGCCGACATCCAACAGCTTTATGGTGGCCTTCTGGCCAACGGGGACCTCCTGGCAATGGGAGACCCTACCCTGGCCGAGGACCACACCATAATTGTTGAGGAAGACAAGGAGGAAGAGAGTGATTTGGAAGATAAACAGAGCCCAACAGGCAGTGACTCTGGGTCGGTACAAGAAGACTCAGGCTCAGAGCCAAAGAGAGCTCTACCTTTCAGGAAAGGCCCCAACTTCACCATGGAAAAATTTCTAGACCCCTCTCGCCCTTACAAGTGTACCGTCTGCAAGGAATCCTTCACTCAAAAAAATATCCTGTTAGTGCACTACAATTCTGTCTCCCACCTGCATAAGTTAAAGAGAGCCCTTCAAGAGTCGGCAACTGGTCAGCCCGAACCCACCAGCAGCCCAGACAACAAACCTTTCAAGTGTAACACTTGTAATGTGGCCTATAGCCAGAGTTCCACTTTGGAGATCCACATGAGGTCTGTGTTGCATCAAACCAAGGCCCGAGCAGCCAAGTTGGAGGCTGCAAGTGGCAATAGCAATGGGACTGGGAATAGCAGCAGTGTCTCCCTGAGCTCCTCCACCCCAAGTCCTGTGAGCACCAGTGGCAGTAACACCTTTACCACCACCAATCCAAGCAGTGCTGGCATCGCTCCGAGCTCCAACTTACTGAGCCAAGTGCCCGCTGAAAGCGTAGGGATGCCGCCCCTGGGGAATCCCATCGGTGCCAATATCACTTCCCCTTCAGAGCCCAAGGAGGCAAATCGGAAGAAGCTAGCAGATATGATTGCATCCAGGCAGCAGCAACAGCAGCAGCAGCAAGCACAGACACTGGCCCAGGCCCAGGCTCAAGTTCAAGCTCACTTGCAGCAGGAGCTGCAGCAGCAGGCTGCCCTGATCCAGTCTCAGCTGTTCAACCCCACCCTCCTTCCTCACTTCCCCATGACCACAGAGACCCTGCTGCAGCTCCAGCAGCAGCAGCATCTCCTCTTCCCCTTCTACATCCCCAGTGCAGAGTTCCAGCTCAACCCTGAGGTGAGCTTGCCAGTGACCAGCGGGGCACTGACGCTGACGGGGACGGGCCCGGGCCTGCTGGATGATCTGAAGGCTCAGGTTCAGATCCCGCCGCAGAGCCACCAGCAGATCCTACAGCAGCAGCAGCAAAGCCAGTTGTCTCTGTCCCAGAGTCACTCGGCCCTTCTGCAGCCAAGCCAGCACCCCGAAAAGAAAAACAAACTGATCGTCAAAGAAAAGGAAAAAGAAAGCCAGAGAGAGAGGGACAGTGCTGAGGTGGGAGAGGGCAACCCAGCACCCAAGGAATCGCTGCCGGATGCCTTGAAGGCTAAAGAGAAGAAAGAGTTAGCACCGGCAGGTAGTTCCGAGCCTTCCATGCTCCCTCCGCGCATCGCCTCAGATGCGAGAGGGAACGCCACCAAGGCCTTACTGGAGAACTTTGGCTTTGAGCTGGTCATTCAGTACAACGAGAACAAACAGAAGGTGCAGAAGAAGAATGGGAAGACTGAGCAGGGAGAGAACCTGGAAAAGCTGGAGTGTGACTCCTGTGGCAAGTTGTTTTCTAACATCTTGATTTTAAAGAGTCATCAAGAGCACGTTCACCAAAACTACTTTCCCTTTAAACAGTTAGAGAGATTTGCTAAACAGTACCGAGAGCACTACGATAAACTGTACCCCCTGAGGCCCCAGACCCCGGAGCCCCCACCACCACCTCCCCCACCCCCTCCTCCACCCCCACTTCCTGCAGCACCGCCTCAGCCAGCTTCCACGCCAGCCATCCCTGCATCGGCCCCGCCCATCACTTCACCGACAATCACACCGACCCAGCCATCTGTGCCACTCACCCAGCTCTCCATGCCCATGGAGCTGCCCATCTTCTCCCCGCTGATGATGCAGACGATGCCACTGCAGACCTTGCCAGCTCAGCTTCCCCCTCAACTTGGACCTGTGGAGCCTCTGCCTGCAGACCTGGCCCAGCTGTACCAGCATCAGCTCAATCCAAGCCTGCTCCAGCAACAGAACAAGAGGCCTCGCACCAGAATCACAGATGACCAGCTCCGGGTCCTGCGACAGTATTTTGACATTAACAACTCCCCCAGTGAAGAGCAGATCAAAGAAATGGCAGACAAGTCTGGGTTGCCCCAGAAGGTGATCAAGCACTGGTTCAGAAACACCCTCTTCAAAGAGCGGCAGCGTAACAAGGATTCCCCTTACAACTTTAGCAATCCTCCTATCACCAGCCTGGAGGAGCTCAAGATTGACTCCCGGCCCCCTTCTCCGGAACCGCAGAAGCAGGAGTACTGGGGAAGCAAGAGGTCGTCAAGAACAAGGTTTACAGATTACCAACTGAGAGTCCTACAGGATTTCTTTGATGCCAATGCTTACCCAAAGGATGATGAATTTGAGCAACTCTCTAATTTACTGAACCTTCCAACCCGAGTCATAGTGGTGTGGTTTCAAAATGCCCGACAGAAGGCCAGGAAAAATTATGAGAATCAGGGGGAGGGCAAAGATGGAGAGCGGCGCGAGCTTACAAACGATAGGTATATTCGAACAAGCAACTTGAACTACCAGTGCAAAAAATGTAGCCTGGTGTTTCAGCGCATCTTTGATCTCATCAAGCATCAGAAGAAGCTGTGTTACAAAGATGAGGATGAGGAGGGGCAGGATGACAGCCAAAATGAGGATTCCATGGATGCCATGGAAATCCTGACACCCACCAGCTCCTCCTGCAGCACCCCAATGCCCTCACAGGCATACAGCGCCCCAGCATCATCGGCCAACACAGCTTCCTCTGCTTTCTTACAGCTCACGGCAGAGGCTGACGAACTGGCCACTTTTAGTTCAAAAACAGAGGCGAGTGATGAGAAACCAAAGCAGGCTGAACCTCCCAGTGCACAGCCAAACCAAACCCAAGAAAAGCAAGGACAACCAAAGGCAGAGCTGCAGCAGCAAGACCAGCCTGAGCAGAAGACAAACACAGCCCAGCAAAAGCTCCCACAGCTCACTTCCCCTGCTGCGTTGCCACAGCCTCCTCCACAAGCACCCCCACCTCAGTGCCCCTTACCCCAGTCAAGCCCCAGTCCTTCCCAGCTCTCCCACCTGCCCCTCAAGCCCCTCCACACGTCGACTCCTCAACAGTTGGCAAACCTACCTCCTCAGCTAATCCCCTACCAGTGTGACCAATGTAAGTTGGCATTTCCATCATTTGAGCACTGGCAGGAGCATCAGCAGCTTCATTTTCTGAGTGCACAGAATCAGTTCATCCACCCCCAGTTTTTGGACAGGTCACTGGATATGCCTTTCATGCTGTTTGACCCTAGTAACCCACTCCTGGCAAGCCAGCTGCTCTCTGGGGCCATACCTCAGATTCCAGCCAGCTCGGCCACTTCTCCTTCAACTCCGACCTCCACAATGAACACTCTGAAGAGGAAGCTGGAGGAAAAGGCCAGTGCAAGCCCTGGAGAAAATGACAGTGGGACAGGAGGAGAAGAACCTCAGAGAGACAAGCGTTTGAGGACAACTATTACACCAGAACAGCTAGAAATACTGTACCAAAAGTATCTATTAGACTCCAATCCAACTCGAAAGATGTTGGATCACATTGCGCATGAGGTGGGCTTAAAGAAACGTGTGGTACAAGTCTGGTTTCAGAATACCCGAGCCCGGGAACGGAAAGGACAGTTCCGGGCTGTGGGCCCAGCCCAGGCCCATAGGAGATGCCCCTTTTGCAGAGCACTCTTCAAAGCCAAGACTGCCCTTGAGGCTCATATCCGGTCCCGTCATTGGCATGAAGCCAAGAGAGCTGGCTACAACCTTACTCTGTCTGCAATGCTCCTAGACTGTGATGGGGGACTTCAGATGAAAGGAGATATTTTTGATGGAACCAGCTTTTCCCACCTACCCCCAAGCAGTAGTGATGGCCAAGGTGTGCCCCTCTCACCTGTGAGTAAAACCATGGAGTTATCTCCCAGAACTCTTCTTAGCCCTTCTTCCATCAAGGTGGAAGGGATTGAAGACTTTGAAAGCCCCTCCATGTCCTCAGTTAATCTAAACTTTGACCAAACCAAGCTGGACAATGACGACTGTTCCTCTGTCAACACAGCAATCACAGATACCACTACAGGAGACGAGGGCAATGCAGATAATGACAGTGCAACGGGAATAGCAACTGAAACCAAATCCTCCTCTGCACCCAATGAAGGGTTGACCAAAGCGGCCATGATGGCAATGTCTGAGTATGAAGATCGGTTGTCATCGGGTCTGGTCAGTCCAGCCCCAAGCTTTTACAGCAAGGAATATGACAATGAAGGTACAGTGGACTATAGTGAAACCTCAAGCCTTGCAGACCCCTGCTCCCCGAGTCCTGGTGCAAGTGGGTCAGCAGGCAAATCTGGAGACAGTGGGGATCGGCCAGGGCAGAAACGTTTTCGCACTCAGATGACCAATCTGCAGCTCAAAGTCCTCAAGTCATGCTTTAATGACTACAGGACACCCACCATGCTAGAGTGTGAGGTCCTGGGCAATGATATTGGACTGCCAAAGAGAGTTGTTCAGGTCTGGTTCCAGAATGCCCGGGCAAAAGAAAAGAAGTCCAAGTTAAGCATGGCTAAGCATTTTGGTATAAACCAAACAAGTTACGAGGGACCGAAAACAGAGTGCACTTTGTGTGGCATCAAGTACAGCGCTAGGCTGTCTGTACGTGACCATATCTTTTCCCAACAGCATATCTCCAAAGTTAAAGACACCATTGGAAGCCAGTTGGACAAGGAGAAAGAATACTTTGACCCAGCCACTGTACGTCAGTTGATGGCTCAACAAGAGTTGGACCGGATTAAAAAGGCCAATGAGGTCCTCGGACTGGCAGCTCAGCAGCAAGGGATGTTTGACAATGCCCCTCTTCAGGCTCTCAACCTTCCTACAGCATATCCCACGCTCCAGGGCATTCCTCCTGTGTTGCTCCCCAGCCTCAACAGCCCCTCTTTGCCGGGCTTTACTCCATCCAACACAGGTGGGTTCTGCTCTAGGTGATTCTTACAGCATTAAATAGCTGCCCCATTAGTATTTTGTTCTGTGGCTACCACCCAAATCCTAAGAATGTTGGGCAGATAGGAAAAAGCTTCCCTTTCTACTTCTCTAACAGCAACAAAACTTCTGGTCCCCTTCATTGAGTCTCCCTAGTGCTGTGGTGTACATGGTTCTATGATGTCCCAATCTCAGGGATGGGAACCACCCCCCCGGTAGGAACAGTCTTCTCTGAAATCATTCTTATTTCCTGTGTTGAGTAGCACCACCAGGGTGTGTGCCATAGTGAAGAACTTGAGGGTCCTGGCATCCTAAATCCTGAGGTATTTTCAAGAAAGAGGTTTTCATCCTAAATCCTTCCAGTCTTTGTGAAAATGCCACTGCCATGTAGATATTTGTTGAAAATAGAAGACATTTGAGTATCCTAGCTAATTCTGAATTGTGCCCTTTGGAAACTGGTTCAAGAAAATTTAAATCAAGTCCTTATCCTTACCTGTGGTTCCTGCCCATTTTTAGAGAGCTGTTCTGGCAGAACTGCTATCGGGAAGAAGCTCTTATATATGGATCCTTACTCCTGGTCTTCTTATCTAGCCAGAACGACAGTGGCTCTATCAGTTCCTAATGAGACTCCCTTTGTACTTGAATGCACTGGCCAGGAATCCTGTATTGGGCAATATGGTTCTGAATCTTCCAGAGAGACAAAAAAACATTAATGGTCATTTTTAGGGGTCTTCAGTCACCCCTTCATTTCCTTTTGCCCATCTCTCTTTCTTTGCTCCCCATAGTCCCCTAATTCACACATATACTTGGTACTCTTATTTTTCTCCTTAATAGGGAGTTTGATAGTTTGCGCCCCTCTCTTGTTCCTCCTCCTTTGTCCTCACCTGTCTTCTCTGGAGCCAGCTCTCTTTCCTAAATTGGACCTCCAGGATCCTGTGAAACTTAGGCACAAGTCAGCAAGTTTCCCCCATGGCCTACATTGACCAGTGGACCTTTACCAAAGGAGAGCCCTTCAGAGTGCCTCCTTGCCTTCAAAACGTGTCCCTGTTCCCAGGGGTTGAAAAAGTGAAGCATTAAGATGTGTAACTCATTGCTTATGTTAGCAAGTAATGTCGCAGAGTTTTGCTAAAGCCAACTAGACATAAGCCAAGAATCAAGCTATGGGAAGTGTCTAGGCACTGAATTACCCTTGCAGCCTAGGACCTTGGCAGAAGGGCTTGGGATGGCCCAACGTTTCGTAATAATGTGAAAAAAATTAGAATCAGAATGTCTGATCTATTCCCCTTGTTTTACAGATGAGAAAACTGAGGGCCAGAGAGGTCAAGACCATTCAGCAAGCTAGGGTAGGAGCCAGAGCTCCCACCCAGGCCTCCAGGCTCCCAGTGCTATGTGCTCCTTCCACAACACTCAATATGAGCCAGTCAGTCAACAGGTATATGTTTAGTGCTGCTCAGGTTATGACCACTAAGAGTGGACTCAAGATAGAAAAATATGCTGTTAATTATTAGAGGCAGCCAGGTGTGTCCCAGTTACCACCACCTAACTGTACCACAGCTCCCAGGAGCACTGGATCTGGAATGGGGGAACAAACTTGTATTTATATGTCAGGCCCAATGGTAAGCTGTTTCCAAATGACCTTTCATTTAGTCCCTACAACAATCTATTGTAGAAGGCTGAGGTTCTGCACAGTTAATTGGTGTAAGGCCACACAGCAGCTCTGTGTCAAACATAATCCATACTGCATCAATCTGACTCCAGAGTTGGGTGACAAATACCAGGGGGATGAAGGGCCTTGCTTGGTTCTAATCTTACAGATGAGCAAAAATTGAGGCCACAGAATTATTCTGAGAATATATTTAGCAAACTTGGTAAATATAGCAAGCGTTCCGTAAATGATCCTTAAAATTGTTTCTCTTCTATTCAAGATATATTAGTTACATTAGGTTTTCTAACCTGGATCCTTCTCCTGAAAGCCTGATGCCATAGAGATAGGAAATCTCTAGCTGTTTTTGCATTGCCTTGCTGATCTTTTGGCTCTGACTCCAACCTAAAACTTGGAGCAGGCCTGTTGCCTGTAAGTAGACAGAAAGAGCTGCGTCCTAAGTTGTCGACTTCATAATCCATTTGCTCTCCATCTTGTTTGTGCCAGTTTAACCAGTGAACCTTTACAGGGTTTTTCTGAGTCACACATATCTCTCTGGTTTCAGTCCCTTCTGTGCATTGAGGAAACTGGATGACTTAATTTCAGTCGTCCCTTTCTGCTGTTCTGAAAGAACAGATTAATGCTATTCCACAAAGCTGAGGGAAGCATCTTCCTTGGCTTTCCAAACATTAATGGATCTTTTTCTGGGATTGACAGCTTGAGGCAACCGTGTCCTCTTCGTCTGAAATTTGAGAGTTTTTACATGCTGCCCCACTGTGAAGTCAACATCGTCTTCACCCAGGTGTGCACTTCCGTGTGTTTTTTTCTTACAAGGCCCATGTTGTGCTATAGAACACCCAATCCTAGGTTGGTCCAGATGAAATAGTGAGGAGCTGTGGGTTTAATTTTACCTGTGGTACGCTCTGAAGCAAAGGGATGAATACCGTCTAGTTTCTGAAGTGTGCTGAATGTAATGATCTGAGGTTCACTGCCTGTGAATTCTTCTCAGCATCTCCTCATTCAGCACACCTGGTCTCCCTTCCTCACAATGCTGTCCTCTTCTACCACCACCTTGATGTACCAGTAGCAGTGTTGTCTTCCATCACCCTGGAACAAAAGACAGACTCAAACCAGGAGAGAACTATGGGTGAGGGAGGATATTCGGCTCTGGGTTGGGGGAAGGCTTCACAGGTAGAGTGTGACTGTGGATGGGGCTGTAACCCATGTGGGCCTGGTGACATGGTCAAAGACCTTTCCTACTCACAAGCAGGGCTAGGTTGCCATGTCTTAGGAAGCGGTGGGACCAACATTTTGGGCCCTACCATTTCTTATACTGCTTTTCTCCTCTCCCTGTGGCTGGCTTCTCAAGCAACTGCAGCCTTTGTACATGTCATTCAAATGAGTAGGAAGACAGCATGCTCCATTTTTCCAGCAAATTCCAGAATCCTATTCATAGATGGTTACATTTTTCAAAAGATTTGTTAAAGCAGAGTAGCTGAACCAAGGTAATGGGACCTTTTTCCCTAAATGGATTGTTTTTAGTTCTTCCCATAGCTCTTCTCTTTGCCCTCTTAACATGCCCATTCTGCTACAGCAATGGAGGTCAGAGAGGAACATGTGTTTGTTCACATGGGCTTTGGGCTTGGGCCAGGTTTCTTGCTTTTGCTCTCTTCTTTTCCTCTCTTCTGTACAACTTCTGGTGTGGTCACTTAGCTATATTATTTCTGTGGAGCTTTCATGAAGGCCTTTCGTTCAAATGGGTCCCAGCTGGAACCAGCTGGTTTGGGGAACTCACCAAAGAAAATATGAATTAGTGGGTGTGGCACTTGTGGTAGGAAGGTGTTAGAAGTTGTTTAGCTGAAAGGGAAAATCGGGGAGCTGACTCAGAGTCAGGTACTGATCAGAATACAAGGTGAGACACCTCTATTGAAAATGGTGGTTCTGAGAGGATCTTTAGGATTTAAACCTTGAGATCTCAGACTTTGTGCCAGTGACACAAATAAGACATCTTGAGCTTCAGCCTCACCACCCCCGACTGACATGTGGTTCTGTTCGTTTCAGCTTTAACGTCTCCTAAACCGAACTTGATGGGTCTGCCCAGCACAACAGTTCCTTCCCCTGGCCTCCCCACATCTGGATTACCAAATAAACCGTCCTCAGCATCGCTGAGCTCCCCGACCCCAGCACAAGCCACCATGGCGATGGCCCCTCAGCAACCCCCCCAACCCCAGCAGCAGCTACAGGTGCAGCCGCCGCCGCCCGCAGCCCAGCCACCACCTGCACCACAGCTCCCACCCCAACAGCAGCAACAGCAGCGCAAGGACAAAGACAGTGAGAAGGTCAAGGAGAAGGAAAAGGCACACAAAGGGAAAGGGGAGCCCCTCCCTGTCCCCAAGAAGGAGAAAGGAGAGGCCCCCACAGCGGCCACAGCCACGATCTCAGCCCCGCTGCCCGCCATGGAGTATGCAGTGGACCCTGCCCAGCTGCAGGCCCTGCAGGCAGCCTTGACTTCGGACCCCACAGCGTTGCTCACGAGCCAGTTCCTTCCTTACTTTGTACCAGGCTTCTCTCCTTACTATGCCCCCCAGATCCCCGGCGCCCTGCAGAGCGGGTACCTGCAGCCTATGTATGGCATGGAAGGCCTGTTCCCCTACAGCCCTGCACTGTCGCAGGCCCTGATGGGGCTGTCCCCGGGCTCCCTACTGCAGCAGTACCAGCAATACCAGCAGAGTCTGCAGGAGGCGATCCAGCAGCAGCAGCAGCAGCGGCAACTGCAGCAGCAGCAGCAGCAGCAGCAGCAGCAGCAAAAAGTGCAGCAGCAGCCCAAAGCAAGCCAAACCCCAGTCCCCCAGGGGGCTGCTTCCCCAGACAAAGACCCTGCCAAAGAATCCCCCAAACCAGAAGAGCAGAAAAACGCACCCCGTGAGGTGTCCCCCCTCCTGCCGAAACCCCCCGAAGAGCCAGAAGCAGAAAGCAAAAGTGCGGACTCCCTCTATGACCCCTTCATTGTTCCAAAGGTGCAGTACAAGTTGGTCTGCCGCAAGTGCCAGGCGGGCTTCGGTGACGAGGAGGCGGCAAGGAGTCACCTGAAGTCCCTCTGCTTCTTCGGCCAGTCTGTGGTGAACCTGCAAGAGATGGTGCTTCACGTCCCCACGGGCGGCGGCGGCAGTGGCGGCGGCAGCGGTGGCGGCGGTGGCGGCGGCGGCTCGTACCACTGCCTGGCGTGCGAGAGCGCGCTCTGTGGGGAGGAAGCTCTGAGTCAACATCTCGAGTCGGCCTTGCACAAACACAGAACAATCACGAGAGCAGCAAGAAACGCCAAAGAGCACCCTAGTTTATTACCTCACTCTGCCTGCTTCCCCGATCCTAGCACCGCATCTACCTCGCAGTCTGCCGCTCACTCAAACGACAGCCCCCCTCCCCCGTCGGCCACCGCCCCCTCCTCGTCCTCCGCTTCCCCCCACGCCTCCAGGAAGTCTTGGCCGCAAGTGGTCTCCCGGGCTTCGGCCGCGAAGCCCCCTTCTTTTCCTCCTCTCTCCTCATCTTCAACGGTTACCTCAAGTTCATGCAGCACCTCAGGGGTTCAGCCCTCGATGCCAACAGACGACTATTCGGAGGAGTCTGACACGGATCTCAGCCAAAAGTCCGACGGACCGGCGAGCCCGGTGGAGGGTCCCAAAGACCCCAGCTGCCCCAAGGACAGTGGTCTGACCAGTGTAGGAACGGACACCTTCAGATTGTAAGCTTTGAAGATGAACAATAACAAACAAATGAATTTAAATAAAAAAGATTAATAACAAACCAATTTCAGAAATAGACTAACTGCAATTCCAAAGCTTCTAACCAAAAAAAAAAAAAAAAAAAAAAAAAGGAAAAAAAAGAAAAAGCGTGGGTTGTTTTCCCATATACCTATCTATGCCGGTGATTTTACATTCTTGTCTTTTCTTTTTTCTTTCAATATTAAAAAAAAACAAAAAACAACAAAAAAAAAACCACAAAAAAATAACCACCTTAACCCTGTTACATTGTGTCCTTTTGAAGGTACTATTGGTCTGGGAAACAGAAGTCCGCAGGGCCTCCCTAATGTCTTTGGAGCTTAAACCCCTTGTATATTTGCCCTCTTTTCAATAAACGCCCCATGTTGATAGCACAGAGGAGCCCGGCATGCACTGTATGGGAAAGCAGTCCACCTTGTTACAGTTTTAAATTTCTTGCTATCTTAGCATTCAGATACCAATGGCTTGCTAAAAGAAAAAAAGAAATGTAATGTCTTTTTATTCTCAGGTCAATCGCTCACACTTTGTTCTGTTTTCAGAATCATTGTTTTATAATATTTTTTCAGTTTTTCTTTTGTTCCAGAAAAGATTTTTTTTGTTAATTTAAAAACGGGCAGAAAGTATTCCAGAAAAACAATGTGAACTGCTTTAGCTTTCTGGGGATTTAAAGGATAGCTTTTCTGCTGAAGCCAATTTCAAGGGGAAAAGTTAAGCACTCCCACTTTCAGAAAAAAAAAAAAAAAACCCACACACAGAGTGTTGAGGACTTGTAGCTTAAAAAAATAAGTTTTAAAAACTGACTTTCTGTATTTATGATAGATATGACCATTTTTGGTGTTGAGTAGATTGTTGCATTGGAAATGAACTGAAGCAGTATGGTAGATTTAAAAGGAAAAAAAAAAAAACCTTTTGTGTACATTTAGCTTTTTGTATGGTCCAGCTGACAGCTCCTCATTTGATGTTGTCTTGTTCATTCCTAGCAGATAGATTGCAATCCGTTGATTCGCCTAAGCTTTTCTCCCCTTTGTCCCTTAATTCCACTTTCTCCTTCCTCCTCCCACCCTATAATCTCCCACTTAAGGTAGCTGCCTTCATTTCTTCGAGGGAGCTACAGAATTATTTTATAAAACTAAAGAATTTCAAAAGGTTCTAGGGGTCATTAGGATCCTCACAGATTATTTTTGGTTGGGGAGTTGAAACTTTTTAAAGGCATATAATTCTAGTTACCTATGTCTGTAAGCCTTGTGCCATTTATTGTTTATTTATCCTTCCTCTTTAGCTTTCCCTTTTATCCCTTCTTTTCCTCCTTGTTTGGTAGATGCTTCACATATTCTTTTCTTAAACTAAAGCATTTGTTTCAGTTTGTGTAATTGGGCTGTATGCTTTTCTTTCTAAAAAAGTTTTTGGTTAGGGGTTTTGTTTTTGTTTTCTTTCCTCTCAGAAAAAGAAATTTCATGCTTTAAATAAAATCCAAAGACACACCCTTTCACTGCTGATGCAGAAAAAAGGGAAAGGGTTCTTGTTACTTGAGAATTTGTTTCTGATTTAAACAAACAAGACTTAGTTTAATAAAAGAAAGAGTAAAAACAAAAGATTCCCAGGTTGTTATGTGCTTCTTCTGCAAGCAGAGAGGCAGCTGTTAATGACAATTCCATATACCAAAAGACACATTTTTTTACTTCAAAGTTTTGTCCTTGTGTTAGGCAGTCTGAGCGGCGAGTGATCCAGAGTGCAGCCAACAAAGAAGCAGATAGCAATGTACAAAGAGCAAAAAAGGAACCGTATGCGAGGCACTTGTATTTATGTTAATATCTGTATTCCTGTAACACAAAACACAACATAACATACACCCTTTCTCATCTTAAAACAACGGTCTGAACTTTGAAAGGAAAACTTTGTGCTGCTAAAACGTAGATTTTGGAGACAAATAGATGCTTTGCTGTTTCACTTTCATAGCCAAACATCAACAGAAACAATCTCCCCTTACCCCAAAAGTGTGAAATCCTTTTCCCCTTCATTCTCTTCCTTATGTTTCAAAAGGGAACTTTGAAGACTGTGAATGCAGGTTCCATTGGTCACCTTTCGGGCTTCTTTCCCCAGTGCTGAAGCCACTCAACGACTTTGCAAAAGACTGGAGCATTCCAAGATCTGAAAATGGATTTCTTTTTTTCTTTTTTCTCTTTATCTTTTTTAGCCGGGACTATTTTATTTTTATGAATTTGTTTTTGATTTAATGAAAGAGTAGATCCTGAACTGTTGTACATATTTCTAACTAGGCTGATGCACAGTGCAAATTCTTTTTTTTTTAATTTTTTAAGTAGAAATACTAAAGAGTACCATCTAACTATTCATACCAGTATCCAGTTGTAGCATAAGGTGTCAAAAACAAGTACACAAAAACATTTGCTGTTTTAACAAACTGTTTTCTTTTAACAAGAATTCTTGTATTTCTCCCTGTGTTTGAGATGAACATTTTTAAATTTTAAAGTTGTACAGTTTTTTGTTTTCCATTATTTTATCTTGTTTGTAACTCTATGAAATATATATATATTTTTTGCCATTTAACTGTTGTATGTTACTCTGTGTCTGTATCATATAGATAAAAAAATTGTTTTTGTTTTGGGTTCTCTATGTGATACCAATTAACAATTTAACACTAGCTTTACCTGTCAAATTCTGCTAGGTTTTTTTCTGAAAACTTTGTTTTCAAAAATGATATTGCTTGGTAATAGTGCAATTTCTATCCCTTTTCCTCCTCCCTCAACTTTAAGTTCATTTCCTTGAAATTTTGCTACCCCCCTCCACAATGGTTTTGTTTGTTTTTTGTTTTGTTTTTTGAGCTACTATGCCATCCTCCCTCTGTGAGGCAGAGTGACTGTCAGTGTTTTGTTATGCCATGCCTTGACCTGTGGGTGTATTTGGTAACAGCGAGTGGTTGGGTAGATTGGCTAAGCATGCTTCCACCCGCCAGTGTTTCTCAGAGGGGTTATGTGATTGTTTCATCCTGGAGTGGGTTGCACACTCAATGCTTTCCTCTACAACTCTACCATCCACATATATGTTCATTTAAAAAATAATTCTCCACATTAACTCAGAAGTAGCAAAGCAGTCAGTGATGGTGACAATTAGAGGTCAAGTATGAGCTAGTTAGATGTTTGTGGGTTGACATCCACTTTGGCTGTGACCAGTACCATTTACAAAGCATGAATTCACTACAATGCTCAACTGTTTAGATTGGTCTCACTAGGAGAGTTTAACTCCTGTCTGTTGCATAGTAGGTAGCTGAATAGGATATCTCAACTCACTTTTTAAATTAGTTCTTCACCTCTATTGACACTTCATACTTTGGTTGTTCTTTTTTTCCAAATATTCCAAAGTGTGGGTTGGCACTACACACCATTCAGCCATAGCACCATATGAACCCACCAAATGGAACTTATTTCAACCATCCTTCCTCCATCCTTCCAAAAAGAAACTTAAGAAGGAAATACACACACACACACACACACACACACACACACACACAGAAAAGTTTAATAAATCTAGGAAGTTTTTTTTTAATTAAAAGCTATTTAAAGAAATGAATGTGGCCAAAGTTTTACATGATTGAAAATAAAGTAAAACAGACGGCATGTGTTTAAACCTGAGTTTATCAGGCATGGCAGGAAGTTGCAGGAGAGAGAGGCAGTGACCCAAGCCAGTGCACTTGATATTCATGGACATATATTTTTTTTAAATAAATTAAAACATTTTAAATAGAAGCATAAATTGAGTTGGTTGTTTGTTGGCGCTGAGATACTGCCCACTGTGAAACAAAGCTTTGACTAGTTTTTTTTTGTTTGTTTACTTTCTGGGGGGGGGGGGAGGGATGGGGGCAAGTTTGGGTAGGAAAGAAAGCATAAATGAACGTGACCCTGAGGTGAAGAGGTATATGAACAGCCTTTGCAATGTACAAAAAACAAAAAACAAAAAAAACAAAAAAAAAAAATAGAGCAAGTGAAACCAAAAATGATGTTCTTGGTGTTTTTCTATAATGTAGTCTTGTTAGCTTTTTTGTTACTGTAACAATGCTGATCTCGAACTGTACCAAAATACATGGAGACTAACAAACAGAACCACATGGAACTTTCAAACTGAAAAAAAAATTTGTCACAAAAACTTTGTTGTCATAGTTAAGTTGATTGTAGATGGTAATTGAATATACTCCTTTGAAAATATTTCATCAAGTATGTTTCCTGCTCATTGTGATACATTAAAAAAAATATGAGCAAAAGTTCTTGTCTTATGTCATCAGATTTTGTGTGCGTGCATGAGTGATAAAGAGACTGATGACTGGCAGAGAGTGTACAGATGAACAGTATCTTGAGGTTGCATGTACTTATTCCAAGGTACACAAGCTCCTTGGTACTTTTAAGTGTCCTTGTATTTCCCATCTCCTGGTGCTCATGAAAGTGCAGCAAGTTTTGGCCATGATGCTGAGTAACTTCTTTCACTGAGAAGGTAAGCCTGACAGCTTGGATAATTATCTGACCCTTGAGAACCCTAACTGTGTGTGTGTGTATATGTGTGTGTGTGTGTGTGTGTGTGTGTATATATGCATGTAATATATATATATATGCATGTTATATATATATATATATATATATATATATATATATATATATGTTTATATGAGAGTTATAGACACTTGGCATAACGATGAGCAAGTTAAGCTTGCTGATGGCCAAAAGAGAGGTAAGTTCAACCTTTCTGAAATGGGAAGTGGATCCAGTGTTTATGACAGAAGGATATAAAAGGTAAGGTGAATTAAGTTGAATTCACTACATTTACTTTTCCTAGTTAAGGGTTTTGCTAAACCCTTTTTAGAGCAGAATTTGAGGTAAGAACAGTCTGCAAAACAGTAATAGCATGGGGTCATTCCTATATACAAGAGAATACTCAGTCCTCTTATAAAAAACTCTCATAGCACAAAATGTCTGAAATTCGTTAATAACGAGTATATCCAAGATCAGGCCCAAAGGCCTTCCATTCATCTCTAATTTATAGCCATAGCTGATAAATAATTTACAAAATTCTAGCAGCTGGGCTTGGACAGCACTGCAGACTAGCTGTGTCCTTGCAAGGTCTGCAGCATCTGCCCTTGGCCAACAGGGGTCTTTTCCACTCTAGGAGGTAAACTATGAAATCCTCTTCTATTGGCTCTGACAGCCATTGTCAACCAAGTCTTTTTTCTTAGTTCCTGGAGCAGGCATTCAAGAAGAGGCAGAGACCCTATTAGCTAAAAATTGCAAAGAATTCTACAATTGGCACAGGCCTTGCTGGTGCTCAGAAAGGAAAAGTTGGTTCCCCTGCCAATGCTAGAACCTCTATGCCAAACAAGTCATGTCACTATACCTAATAAAATCCTGAGCTTTCCCCAGGCATTGTCCCTTTCTTTTGGGTGTTCCTGCAGGAGCACCCTGCTTGTATGTTGGTATGTTTTCTTGGTACACGTTTATTTCACTGATCTTTATTTTGACCCCATGAAAAGGTAAAGTATGATAAAAATCATTCAGACCCAAAGCCACGTCTGCCTTTCTAAGCTATCATTATTTTAGGATCTGGCAGGATCACATTGAAACATTTTAAATGGAACTATTTTACACAGAGGTTTTGCTGCCTCAACTCTTTAGAGGAAGGTGACTACAATTCAAATTCTTCTACAGATAAATTTTTAACAAGAAAATAAGACTAAACCTTAAGTGATGGTTGAGCCCTTTGTATAAGAAAATCTCTAAGCACCTGAATTACATTGAAAGAGGGTTGGGCAAGGGACTCTGTTACTAGAAAAGCTTTTTCTTAAGGGAAAAGAAGGCTTCCAGTCTGGCTTCAATGCCATGCTCATGTGGATATTAATCTCCTTAGAATTAATAGTTTTTCCCCCCTGGAAAATGTGAAACGGCAACATCTTAAAACGGCTGATAGGTGTTAGGTAGCTGTTTCTAATTTTGCTTTAAAGAAATGTCTGTAGTGCCTAGCTCCTGTTATAGACTAATGACCTTCCAAATCTCACTTTTAACAAGTTTAGACTTTAAGTTACAAGAGCACAAGCAGTTTAAGAGTCAAGTTGAAGGATGAGAAGTTTGCACCTGCTGCTCTGCTCTGCAGCCTTAATTACAGCAGGACACATGTGCTCACTCAGTCTCTGTACATTACTGCTGGGGGTGGACCAGCCAAGGCTCTGGCAAAACTTGTAAAGAAATTAGTACTCTCAAGGCCATTAAAATAGAGGCAGCTTTCCATTACTTTTTACTTCACAGAAAAAGTGGGTATTTTCTTTCCTTCTTTTCCTTCCTTCTTCCCTCCTTTCCTCTTTCTTTCATCCTTTTTAAAATTAAAGGCACATGTTTTTAAGATGTCTTAGCCAATTAGTTTAGACTCCTCACAGTATATCTTCTTAAGTTTTTAAATTACAGGTGCAAAAACAAATTTGTTCTTGATCTTTATGACTGCTTCATTTCTTATCCTATGTGGAACAAAGGCTATGTAATCCAATTTATATGAATCCGTTAACATGGGAATGAGAACTTACAGATGAACAGTTTTACTCTTGGGCCAAGATCCTTTGGGCTGAGAACTGAGTGCAAAGAAGCAACCAAGAGTACCAAGTGAGGAAGGCACCAGTAAATATTCTCTGCCTATGTAAGACCAAAAACTTCTGACAATTGATCTTGCCTTCCTATTCCCCATGCACTGCTCTTTCTTAAGCCCCCTTGTATGTTGCTCTCTTTTACACCCCCTCCGTAACAGCTGATATTTGTATGGCACTTAATACTTTTGTAAAATTACTTCTTGCTTGTTCATTAAAATGATCTATAAGGTAGGCAAAGTGGGTGACATCCCAAGTGTTCAAAGGGAGGTAATGAGTGAGGAGAGAAGGCACTAATCATGTGTTTAGCCTTTGTCCAGTGCTCCTTCTTACCCCCACACCATTTCTTGAGAGACCCCAAGGAAGAGTGGCTGAGAGTATGGGCTCAGGGAGTCAGACTGATGGGGTTCATTCTGGCTTGACCTCTGTGAACATGATTGTGTTACTCCCACTGTAAAATAAGGATAATGGTACCTACTTCACAGGGTTGTTGCAAAGATTATGCAAAAATGTTTTGAACACGGGTACATACTTAGTGCTAAATATCTGTTGCTACTATTTTTGTCAGTTTTAACTCTCCATGTGTCTATTGCCGTAGGTCCCTTGGGACTGCAGCTTTCTAACTCTTGCTTTAATTCACAGAGGATTTAGGGGATGCTATTGTATAAATCAGATCCATCAAGCCTTTGCCATATGTTTATATCTGATGCTTCCCTGTCCATACATATCTCAGAGGATCCAGAGGCCCTTCAGGGAGATTTTGATCAGATCTATACAGGAATGCAGTACACACGGTTTCATTTCAGTGTCTCAATGCCCAACTTCTAGTGATTAATTTGGTCAGAAGAAAGGATGGCTTTAATTTGCAAAAGTAGACATAGTCCTACTTTACCATGTCTTGACAGGGGAACAGCTTAAATGGGGTTAGAGAAAAGAGAAAATGAAATAGGTTGTGACGTTTTGCCAACTGCTACTGCCTGTTTTGAGGTGGTTCAGACATGCAGGTTAGGAGCTGTAGCATCTAAAATAAGACCAAGTCAATGAACTGTCTGTGAAACAAAACTGAAAGAATACACACAAAGGAATGTAACAAGAGGATCTTCCCACTCCAAAACACAGGAAGAGTTTTAAAAATACTATTATTCTAGTAACCTACAAAATAAACATCTGGAGTAGGCATAGGAACAAATGAATAAAAAAATTAGCACAGAGAATAGATCTGAGTAGAGTGTTTCCATGATAGCCTCTGCATACAAGAACTCATCAGTGATACAGGCTTTAGATGGCTATAGCTCTGTCTGTGAAATGCCTCCAATTTTAGTTAAAAAACAGTGATAGTACTGGAAATGAGAGTACTGATATTGGTATGAGAGGGCTAGTAAAAGCTATGGAGGATGACTGGTGGGTGATTTTTCCTCTTCTCTGAGGATAATGACTTATAAATGTATTTTGGCATATTGCATATAGGTAAGATTTCATCATAGGGTACCCACTTTTGATTTGTTGTATGGTTTTAACAGTGAATAGTTTTCAAAATATGAGTTGTATTCAGCTGATTGGTTTTTTCAAAACTGTAAAGATGTTCCATTGTTGCCTCATCTCAATTGCTTCCAACAAGAAATCTGCTGTCATCATTTTTTAAAACATTTTTCCCCTATAGATCCTTTTAAGATTTTGTTCTTTATCACTCGTTTTGTCACATCATGTTTTGCTTAGGATGTGCCAAAATGCAGTTTTATTTGTGTTTCTTATGCTTGGGGTTTGTTGAGCTTCTTGAATCTCGGGTATTACTTTTGGTCAAAAATGGAAATTCTCCAGCCATTATTTCTTCAAATATATTTTTCTTTCTTCCTGCCCTCCCACCCCCTGCCCCCTGCAGGAACTCCAATTATATACGTGTTAGGCCATTTGAAGTTAACCTGTAGCTTACTGATGTTCTGGTTTCATGCGGGGAGGGGATTGGGGAAAGGGCAGGGGGTTACTCTTTTCTCTGTGTGCTTCATTTTCCATAGTTTCCAATGTTAACGTCTTCAAGTCCACTAATCCTTTCTTCTTATATGCCATTAATCTCATCCAGTGTGTGTTTTCATCCCATATGTTAGTTTTCATCTCTAGAAATTTGAGTCTTTTTAAAAATATCTTCCATGTCTCTACCTAACTGTTGAACATAAAATGTACAGTTGTAATAAATGCCTTACTGTCATCCTCTTCTAATCTTAACATCTACGTAAGTTCTGGATCGGTTCAATTGAGTGATTTTTCTCCTTAGTATGAGGTGTTTTCCCACCTCTTTGCATGTCTCTTTGACTGTATCTGAGTCATTATGAATTGGCTTTTTGGGTAGATATTTCGGTATAGCTATAATTTTCCAGTTTGTTCTGGACTTTGCACTTCAGTTACTTGGAAATAGTTTGATTCCTTTGGGTCTTGTTTTTAAATTTGGTGAGGCATGATGAGAACCCTATTTAGTTGAGAGCTAATCATTCCCCATTACTGGAAATAACCCTTCTAAGAACTCTACTTAAATGTCCCATGAACTTTAACCCATCTATGTGAGCATCAGGTGCCACTCCCTCTTATCCTTTGGGCTACTTCTTTCCCAGCCACAGGTAGTTTCCTAACATGTATGCTCTGGTCAGCACTTTTCCGAACACTTGTGGGGGACCCTGTAACAACATTTGTGGGGAGATCCCAGAGGTCTCTCTTTTCTGGTATTGTGTCCTATAAATTATGGCTGCCTTAGTTTCCCCAGGCACAGCTTTATCTCAAGTCACAGAGTCTGCTGGGTTCCACCTAGGTTCCAAACCCTGTATTGTGACCTAGAAACTCTCTCAAGACAGTGAGATGGAATAATCATAGGGCTCATCTTGTTTGTTTCTCATCTCTCAATAATCACCGTCCTTTGCTGTGGGATGTTCAGTGTCTCAAGAATCATTCTTTCATGCATTTTGTCTTTTTAAAGTCTGGTCTCTGTTACTCCCATCTTAGCTGGAGCAAAAGTCAAATTTTTTTAGATATATGCAAGTAAAGTCCTGTATACAAAGGTATATAGTGCTACCTACAGTTAGGAAATTTCCTAAAAGGTCTGAATTAACATAGGAGTCTTATTTCCCCAGCAGACTTCTCTGAACATGACATGGTACTGATTCACTCTTAGGATAAGGGTTGTAACTAATTCATCCTGTTGCTTAACCACAATAATCACGGGTGGAAGAAGGGCAGATAAATGCATGAATTCTTCTAGCCACTTTTTGCTATACCATAATGCCAGGTAGAGGGAAAAACCCGCCCATGAAAGCAGAGGTATTTCTGATGGTAGAACACTGTTTTAGGTCTTCCCCATTACCTTATGAATAGTGACAGCCCTTATAGTTTAAGTCTTAAAAAAAAAATTTCACAGTCTTGCCTCATTCAGATCATTTTTTAGGACACCTAAGTATGGCTCAAGGAGATCCATTAATTTGGAAGTGTGGTTCACACTCTGAAATGAACTCATTGCACTATACAGAGAATAAAAATTTGGCCCCAGAACTGAAGTAGTTATTCTTGCTAAACTCAAATCATAGGTGTTTTTTTTTTTTGTATGTTTGTCCTTTTGGCAAAAATTTATTCCTAATTAAATTAGGCATATAATACATCCATAATATGTAAAATTCTTAAGTTGTTAACTCATTACTTGCTTTCCAAACTCTCAAGATTTTTCCCATGGTACCTTTCCCATTGTACTTATTTGCAGATAACCTGCTCCACTAAAACCAGCCCACCTTCCAAACACACCGTGTACTTTCCCCTCTACATTTAGAAGTTTAACTAATGTCATTTATTCCATGACATCTCATCACATCCTCCCAGACCCTTTCCTGACCCCTTATAGTAGCACACATAATGTCTTTTAGGCAATTTATATGTACGTGTTTTATCATTAGATCACCTTCTATCCGACATTTATATTTAATGTCTGAATGAGTAAATTAAAGAATGAATAAAGGAAAGGGTAGTCACATTCATCTTTATGCTTTTTTTTTTTATAGAAAGAGAGGTCTTAAATGAGTACAGATCAAATGATACATAATTAGGATAGAACACTTTAAAAATTTTTCAGTTCCAAACCTGTAAAGTAAGGGGGAATATTTTCCAGCAGATAGTAACAGAGAATAGAAATCAATGAAAAAGTCAAGTGGTACGGGATTAAAAACTGTATTAGGCAAATGATTGATTTTTAAGAGAAAAAATAACTGCGATAAAAAACAGTCTAGGAAATTAGAAGTACTAGTTGCAATCCTTTGTAGCATTCCACAACTTGAAGGATGGTATTAAGTAGTTGTTTGAAATAAACAAATAAACTTTAAAAAAATGAATGAGATTAGGACACAAAAACATAAAGAGGGACGATCATGTAAAGACACTGAAGATGAGGGCCATCTGCAAGTCAAGGACAGAGGCCCTTAGAAGAAACCAATCCTGCCAATATCTTAATCTGGGATTTCTAGCCTCCAGAATTGTGAAGAAATAAATTTACTGTTTAAGTCTGCCAGTCGTGGTGTTTGTTATGGTAGCCCGAGCAAACTAATGCACAAGGTATATAAAGAACAGAAGTACATACCAAACTAAAGCACAGAGATACAATAAACAAAAAATAGACTGTAGGAAACTCTCTAGGTCAAACTATTCTTTATCAAATAAATTTCAAAGAATAATCTGCAATTACTCTTAGAAGAAGGTGGAAAGAAAAATACCTATGCATTAAAAGATACCTAAAAACTGTATTACATTAAAAGATACCTAAAAACTGTATTACATTAAAAGATACCTAAAAACTGTATTAAAAACAAAGTGGCAATATGGATTCATTTGGAGGCTCATTCACATTATTTTTAAAATTATATTTGAGAGAATCATAAGTTTGATCATGGCTAGGAATTTCATAATATTAAGAAAATCATTGGAGTGCCTAGGCGGCTCAGTCAGTTAATCCTCTGACTCTCAATTTCAGCTCAGGTCATGATCTCATGGTCATGAGATCAAGCCCTATATCAGGCTCTGCGCTGATAGTGTGGAGTCTGCTTGGGAATCTCTTTCTCCCTTCTCTCTGCCCCTCCCCTATTTGTGAGCACAAGGACGCGTGTGTGCTCTCTCTCAATATAAACAAATAAAAAAAAGTAATCATCATTAAGGGAAAGGGTGTATAGAAATTAAAACTCAGGGTCTCTAAAAAGAGGATTCTAACAGAAGACACTGTTCATAATAAACTAAGACCACAAGAGCCTACAACCTTAGGGTTTGGGTAATCCAGAAGTGGAACAAGCCTCTCACAGATTTACAGTCTAAGTTCAAATTCCCTAGGAAGCCCATGGAATCTCAAGCTTTAAACCTGGTTTTCAGGATTGATAGGAGCCACAATTACCTGGCACAGCCAAAGAAAAAATCAAAAGAGAAATCAAAATGTTCTTTGAGATACATGAAAATTGAAGTATGATATATAAAAAAAACTTACAAAGTGCAGCAAAAGCAGTTCTAAGAGGGAAGTTGTTAGCAATATATGCCAACATGAAGAAACAAGAAAAATCTCAAGTAAATGATCTAACTCTATATGTCAACAAATTATAAAAACAACTAACTATACCAAAGGTAGTATAAGAAAGATTATAACAAAGATCAGAATGGAAATAAATTAAATAGAGACTAAAAGGCAATAGAAAAGATCAATGAAACTAAGAGCTGTTTTTTGCAAAAGACAAAATTGACAAACCTTTAGCTAGACTCAAATAAATAAAATGAGAAATCAAAGAGATGTTACAACTGATACCACAGAAATACAAAGGATCATTAGACTACTATGAACAATTATACACCAACAAGTTGGACAATCTACAAGAAATGGACAAATTCCTAAAAACATACAACCTACTAACACTGAATCATGAAAATAGAAAAATTGAACAGATATATTACTAACAAAGAGATTGGATTAGTAACCCAAAACTTCCCAACAAACCAAAGTCTAGGACCAGATGGCTTCACTGGTAAAGTTTACCAAACATTCAAAGAAGAATTAATACCAATCCTCCTTAAATTCTTCCAAAAAAACCCAGAAGAAATAGTTCCAAACTCATTTTACAAGGCCAGCACTACCCAGATACCAAAACCAGACAAAGACACCGCAAGAAAAGAAAATTACAAGCCAATATTGCTGATGAACATAGATGCAAAATGCTTAACAAAATATTAGCAAGCCAAATTCAACAATACATTAAAAAGATCATACACCATGACCAAGTGGAATTTATTTCAGGGATGCAAAGATGGCTCAACACCCATAAATCAATCAATATGATACACCACATTAAAAAAAATAATAAAAGGAGGGGCACCTGGGTGGCTCAGTCGGTTGAGTGTCTGACTTCGGCTCGGGTCGTGATCTCAGGGCTCCTGAGTTCGAGCCCTGTGTTGGGTTCTGTGCTGACATCTCAGAGCCTGGAGCCTGCTTTGGATTCTGTGTCTCCCTCTCTCTTTGCTCTCCTCCTCTCTCTCTCTCTCTCTCTCTCTCTCCTTCTCTCTCTCTCTCTCCCTCCCTCTCAAAAATAAACAAACATTACAAAAATTTTTTAAATAAATAAATAAATAAAGGGAATAAATCATATGGTCATCTCGGTAGATGAAGAAAAAGCCTTTGACAAAATTCAACATCCATTCATGATAAAAACTCTTAACAAAGTGGGTATAGGGGAGATGTACCTTAACACAGTAAGGGCCATATATGAGAAGCTCACAGTTATATTTAATGGTGAAAAACCAAAATATTTTCCTCTAAGATCAGTAACAAGATAAGTATGCCCACTCACTTTTATTCAACATAAGATTGGAAATCCCAGTGAGAACAATTATGAAAAAAAAAAAGAAAGAAAGAAAGAAAGAAAAGGCATCCAAATTGGAAAGAAAGAAAACTATTGCAAATGACATATTATACACAGGATATCCTAAAGACTCCACCTAAAACCTGTTAGAACTAATAAACCAATTCAGTAAAGTTGCAGGATATAAAATCAGAACTGCTTAATTTCTATATCCTAATAATGAACTATCAGAAAGAGAAATTTTTAAAATCCCATTTTTGATGATATCAAAAAGAATAAAATATCCAGGAATAAATCTAACTAAGGATGTGAAAGACCTATACACTGGTATCTATAAAACACCGATGAAAGAATTAAGGAAAACACAAATAAATGGAAAAATATGCCATGCTCATATATTGGAAGAAAACTGTCAAAGCATCCATACTACCCAAAGCAATCTATAGATTCAATGCAATTTCTATCAAAATTCCAATGGCTTTTCACAGAAATAGAATGAACAATCCTAAACTCTGAATGGAATCAAAAAGACCACAAGTAGTCAAAGTAATCTTGAGAAAGAACAACAGAGCTGGAGGTATCACGCTCAATAATTTCAAACTATACTACAAATATATAGTAGTTATGATTATATAGTACTGGCAGAAAAATAGACACATAGATCAATGAAAGAGAACAGAGAGCCCAGGAATAAACCCATGCTTATCAGGGTCAACTAATTTATAATAAAGAAGGTGACAATATACAATGGAAACAGGACATTTTCTTCAATAAATGGTGTTAGGAAAACTGGACAGCTACAGGCAAAAGAATGAAACTGGACCACTATCTCACACCATATACAAAAAATGGAACTCAAAGTGGATTAAAGGATTGAGGGTAAGACCTACAACCATGAGACTCCTAGGAAGAAAACATAGGAGGCAAGCTTCTCCTTGACATCAAACTTGCCAATGATTTTTTTTTTTAATTTGACACAAGCTTTGACAAAGCAAAGGCAAAAAAGCAAAAATAAGTAAGTGGGAGTAAATCAAACTAAAAAGTTTCAGTACAGCAAAGGAAACCAACAAAATACAAAGGCAATCTAGTGAATGGGAAAAAAATGTTTGCAAATTCCTTATCTGATAAAAGCCTAATATCTAAAATATATGAAGAACACATATAACTCAAGGGGAAAAAAAAACAATATAAACTGAATTTAAATGGACAGAGGAACTGAACCTTTTCCCAAAGACACAGATGGCCAACAGGTACAAGAAAACATGTTCAACATCAGTAATCATCAAAGAAATGCAAATGGAAACCACAATGGGATGTCATCTCATAGCTGTTAGAATGGCTATCATCATAAAGACAAGAAATAAGTATTGGAGAGGATCTTGAGAAAAGGGAACCCTTATACACTGTTGGTGAGAATATAAATTGATGCAGTCACCATGGAAAACAGTATCAAGTTTCCTCAAAGAATTAAAAATAGAACAACCATAAACCAGCAATTCTACTTCTGGGTATTTATTTGGAGGAAATAAACCACTATCTTGAAGAGATATATGGACCCCCACGTTTAATGCAGCATTATTTGCAACACTCAAGACATGGAAACAACCTAAATGTCCATCACTTAATGTATATTTTAGTAAGGGTATATACACACATGTTCACATACCAACTCCCCCACACCCACAGTCACAATGGAAAGTTATTCATTCATTAAAAAAAGAAGGAAAACTTCCCATTTGTGACAACATGGATGAAACTTGAAGACAATTATGCTAAGTGAAATAGACAAATACTGTATGATCTCACTTATATGTGGAATCTAAAAAACAAAAAATTGAATGTATAGATACAGAGAACAGACTGGTGGTTGCCACAGGGTGAGATAAAATGGGTGAAGGTGGTCAAAAGGTACAAACTTCCAGTTGTAGTTAACGATATTGTGTTTTTCAAAGTTGTTAAGACAATGTTGAAAGTTCTCGTCGCAAGAAAAAAAATTTTAACTTTGTGTGGTGATCAATGTTAACTAAACTTATTGTAGTAATCCTATTGCAATATATCACATATCAAATCATTATGTTGTATACCTAAAATTAATACAGTGTTATATGTCAAATACATCTCAATAAACAAGTAAGTAAATAAATAAATATTGTAGGTATAAAACAATAATTGTGAAGTTTTTCTAAATATATGAAATTAAAATATTCAACATTAGCATTCAGGTTAGAAGACAGTAAAGAGAGTTAAAAGCTTTTTAAGATCTTGTATTGTCCAGGACATAAGTAGAAGCACTGATTACCATTTGAGTTTTATATGTTAAGACATGTTAATGTCTTTTCAAAAAAATTTTTATGCATTTATACATTTATATTCAATACTTAAAATTACAAAGCAAATGATGAGTTGAATGTTCTATCAGTTCAATAAGCTGTCTATTAATTGAGGAGACATTTTTGCCATAGTGGAGAAATGAGCATTCACAAAAAAAGACAAACATTTAAGTTTTTAACTTTCAGGGTTTGCAAAACAGAATTTATCTACTAGCCAAACCTCAAACTCTACTACCTTTTAAAAAAAATCCTTGAGTACTAAAGACTTATTGAGTCAGACTTATCGAGGTATATCATACATACAGTAAAAATAATTTTTAGGTGTACAGTCCTATGAGTTTTGACAAATGTATATACTGTATATACAATACCAAAATCAATATATAGAATTATAAATTATTACCTTCCAAAAGCTCCCCCTCCTTTGTTGTCAGTCCTCTCCCAATCCCTGGATGAGGGACCACTGATTTGGTATATTTCCCTTACAGCTTTGCCCTTTATAGAATATAATATAAACAGAATTATACAGTACGTAGCCTTCCTTTTGTGTCTGGCTTCTTTCACTAAGCATAAGGCTCTGGAGACTCATCCATGTTACTAGGTTTATCAGTAGTTCTTTTTTATTATGGAATAGTGTTCCACTGCCTGAATATGCCATAGTTACTTATCCATTCACCAGGTGATGCATATTTGGGTGGTTTCCAGTTTGGGACAATTTTTAATAAAACTTCTATAAATATTCATGTACGGATCTTTGTGTGGACACATAGATCTTTTCTCTTAAGCAAATACCTAAGCATGGAATTTCTTGGTCATATGGTAAATGTAACATATAACTTTATTAAGAAGATGCCTGTGGTGGACAGACTCTAAGATGGTTACCATTTATCGCAGCCTCCTGGTATATATGTCCTTGTGTAATATCCTTCCCTTGAGTGTGGGAAGAACCTGCTTCTAAACAACAAAATACAGCAAAGGTGATAAGAATGTCACTTTGATGGTAATATATATAATTTTAATTTTTGTCTTGCTAGCAGACTTTTTCCATGTATTCTCTTCCTTCTTGGTTCTGATAAAGTAACTTGCCATATGGAATGGTCCATTAGCAAGAAGGTGAGAACAGCCAAGAGCCAGCAATGAGCTGAGCTCTCAATCTCACAGCCCACAAGGAATGCTATTGTCCTGTCAACAATGGCATGAGCTTGAAAACAGATCCTTCCCTGTTTGAGCCTCAGAAGAGACCTAAGCATGACTGACATACTGACCACAGGTTTGGTGCAGACCCTGAACAGAGGACCCAGTAAAGCTCTGCCCAGAATCCTGACTCATAGAAACTGTGATATAATACACGTGTGTTGTTTCCAGCTGCTAAATGTATATAATTTGTGGCATTTGATAACACACTGTTTTCTAAAATGATTATTCCATTTTATATTCTCACCAGCAATACATGGAAGTTCTAGTTGCTTTGAACACCCACTATACTTGGTAGTGTCAGTTTTTGTAAATTATGACAATATTAAAAGACATGTCTACTAGTATCTCATTGTGATTTTGTGTTTCTCTTATGACTGATAATTTGGACTATTATATACATATGCTTATCTGCCATCCATCTTTTCATTTTATTAATATTTTATATTAAATAGCAAAATCTTTAGGGGCTCCTGGGTAGCTCAGTTAAGCATCTAACTCTTGATTTCAGCTCAGGTCATGGTCTCACAATCCCAGGATAGGACTCTGTACTGGGCATGGAGCCTGCTTAAGATTCTCTCTCTCCCTCTGCCCCTCCACCACTCACGTGGGTGCTCTCTCTCTCTCTCTCTTTCTCTCTCACAAAACCAAAATCTTTAAATTTCAAGTCAAATTTGTCAGTTTTTCTTCTGGGCTATGTACTTTCTGTGACTTAGCCAGGAAATCTATGCTGATCTAAGGTCACAAAGACTTTCTCCTATCTTTTCTTGTAGAAGTCTTACTATATTAGGTTTTACATTTAAGTCTATGATTCATTTTGAGGGGTTTTCTGTATAGTATGTGAAGCACGGATTGGGGCTCATTTTTTGGTACAGAGGCACCCAATTGTTCAAGTACCATTTGTTGAAAAGACTCATTTTTCCATTGTATTATCTTGGCATCTTTGTTGAAAATGAATTGATCATATATGTGTGGTACTATTTTTAAACTGTTCTGTACCAGTGATTTCTATATCTGTCCAAATCAACACAACATTGCCTTGATTACTGTAGTTTCATAATAAGTCTTGAGATCAGGTACTGTAAGTCCCCTAGCTTTGTTCTTTTTTTTATTGTCAATTCCTTATTATTTGATATATAGGATTCAGTATCATAACAATCAAAAACTCAATAGGCTTTACTGTAGCACTCAACAAGCTATTTCTAAAATTTTTATGTTGCTATGATCCAAATGTTTGTGCCCAGCCCCCCAAATTCATGTTGAAAACCTAGTAAGAAACATAATGGTATTAAGAAGTAGGGCCTTTGGGAGGTGATTAGGTCATAAGGGCAGAGCCCTCATGAATGGTGTTAGTGTCTTCATAAATAAGGTCCCAGAGAGCTAGCTCATTCCTTTACCATGTGAGGATGTAGTGAGAGCTCTGCAACCCAGAAGAGGGTCCTCACCCAGCTATGCTGGCACCCTGATCTCAGACTTAGCATCAAGAAGTGTGAGAAATAGGGGGGCCTGGGTGGCTTAGTCGGTTAAGTGTCCGACTTTGGCTCAGGTCATGATCTCAGGGTTCATGAGTTCGAGCCCCACATCAGGTTCACTGCTGTCAGTGCAGAGCCTGCTTCAGATCCTCTGTTGCCCTTTCTCTACTCACCCTCTGCCATTCATGCTCTGTCTCAAAAATAAACAAACATTAAAAAAAAAGAAATGTGAAAAACAAATCCCTGCTGTTTTAAGCTACCCTGTCTGTTGGTATATGGTTAGAGCATCCTAACAGACAAAGACATATGGAAATAGAAAAGACCAAGAACCATAGTGTTCTTAAAGAAGGTGGAATATCTCATTCTGTTAGATACTGAGACTGTTATAAGGCCAGATCTTAAGCCTAGATACTAGAGACTAGATACTACTACTAGATATTAAGACTTGTTACAGTAATTAAAACAGTGTGAATAGACACATAGGTTGTCAAATAGAACAGAGACATAACAGAGAGCCCAGAAATAGACACACACGTATATGGGTATCAATTTATGACAAAGCCTGCAATTCAGAGCAGGGGGGAAAGAATGGTCCTTTCAATAAAAGGTATTAGAAAAACTGAGTATCTAGTTGTGAAAAAGTATGAAACTGGATTCCTACGTAGCATCAGTTTTAGGTGGATTATAGACCTAAAATCTCTTCTATATGCCATTAAGAAAACAACAGACAAGTAGATAAATGAACAAAAAACTTGAACAGACACTTCACAAAAGAAGAAATTCAGAATGCCAATTAACATGTAAAAAGATGCTCAAATCTCATCAGTAATTAGGGAAATACAGATTAAAAGCACTATGTGATAATATTACATATACGTCAGATTAGCTAAAAACCTGATGATACCAAGTGTTGCCATAGAATTAGAACATCAAGAACGCCTATAAATTAATGTTGGGAGTGTAAATGGGACAACATTCAGGCATTATAAAAATGGGGATATGCCCTAACATCCAGCAATTCCACCCCTACTTTAATACCCTAGAGAAATTCAACAACAGGTACTTGTATGCAATATAAAAATGTCCTTCCTAGCAGCACTTTTTTTATAAAGGCCCCCAACTGAAAACTTCTTTATTTATAAATATTTACACAGTGCAACGTTAAAGAAAAGCCTGTAATTTCCATAAAAGTTAAGACAATGGTTACCTCGGCTCTAAGGATGCTGATCAGGGCCATGTGGATAAAGGAAGATGCTTCTGGAGATCTGGGGTTCTATTCCTTTATACGATTTAGTTAAACTACACTTTTAAGCTTTAAGCCCTTTTCTGTATGTGTGTTTTCCACAAGAAAATAAATTTATATATAAGATGTAGAACAGGTTGCATAGTATGCTAGCATTTGTATATAGAAATAAGTAACAAATATATTTAATATATTTTTTATTTGTAAATAAATACATACATGTGAGTGTGTGTGTGTGTGTGTGTGTGCGCGCGCGCGTTTGTGTGTTATCTCTGATGGATTCACAAGACATTAATAACAGTGGTTGCTTTTGAGGAATTGGGGGCCAAGGGTGGAAGAGAGACTTAGTATTCCCTTTTTGCTGTTTGCACTTTATACCAAATGTTTTACTTTCACAAGATAGGTTTTAAATGTTATTTAAAACATAAACAAAAAAAAATTATATGTTATACCACATGAGCCTAATGTTAAAGTGGGACAAAAAAGAGGATCTATCTCAGAGTTATTCCAGTAAAGAAAAGATTTAGATACAAATGCTGCTTCCTGTAGCCACAGCTTACCTCTTTGGAGTAAGTTTGGAACTAATATAACCCTGGTTATAGGTGTTTTGGTACACTAACACCATAGTGGAGTTTTATACACTAGTGATTAAGAAGTCACTTTGGTCCTAGAGGAACAAGAGAACCTAACAGCTGACTTGACAAGGTTTAAAAGTCAGGGGATGAAGGCACTTCTCTCCCATCAACCTACCCGCATCACTTGAATATAATGGCAAAGCAAATCCACTAAAGCAAACGCCCACAATCATGAGGTAGCTAGCATATTTACTCAGCTTAAACAGTTCTAAGATTTTTCTAAAAATGTTCCGCTTCAGGGGCGCCTGGGTGGCTAAGTCGGTTGAGCTTCCGACTTCGGCTCAGGTCATGATCTCACAGCTAGTGAGTTCGAGCCCCATGTCGGGCTCTGTGCTGACAGCTCAGAGGCTGGAGCCTGCTTCTGCTTCTATGTCTCCCTCTCTCTCTGCCCCTAACCTACTTGCATTCTGTCTCTGTCCCTCTCAAAAGTACACATTAAAAAAAATGTTTTTTTAAATGTTCTGCTCTTTTGGGTTTGCTGTAAATAAGTCACTAGGTGCTTTTTAAACACTCAAGGAAAAAAAAAACTCTTCTAGATGGCAATACTCACAGGAGGAAAAACTGAGATAATCAGAAGGAAGCTCTTATTTAGCAATATGGTTAGTAATTTAGTAAAATTTTGGTAATTTCAGTAATATTTTAGTGCTATGAATATGAAAGAAAGAAAATTCTATGCAATAGTTAAAACTCATTCAACTGAGAATACTTCACGTAATCCTCTTTCCTAAAGGCCCATTTGTGTATCTGTTGTTTTGATCACCAGGTCATCCCTAGGTTTTACTGTCTTGCCTACCCCTCAGCAAGCTGTCTCCCAACCTTTCTAGAATGAGGGCTACATGTACACACTCCCCAGCTTGTTTTTCTTTCTTTCTCCTTCTCTTTCCCTTCCTACACTTCCCTTCTTCCCTTCCTTCCATGTTTGTGATTTGGGATCCCATTTCTAGTGAATGATTATAAATGCCCTTCCTTATAGTACACTGAGGAAATTATGGGACATCTTTTCCTCTTCTATGCATTTTCACAGTCAAACAGTTCAAGTAAAATAGTCATGTTGCTCAAGTCTCTTTTACTTTGTTGAAATGGTCTTTTGGTAAAATATACTATAATACAGTATGGTAAAGATAAATGAAAGAAATTTACCGAAGGGAATGAAACATTTTCTGAAACTTAACATTTTTTTAAAGAATAATTTATGTCATAGTTTTTTTTTTAATTTAAAGGTCCATTAAATATAAAGACTGGCTATATTAACACACAAGGAATTATGATTCTCTAGCAAGAGTTTACAAATTATTTCCTACATTTCATTATCTAAATGCAACCATTACAGCTAAAACTTATAAAGGTAAGTACTCAAGATCAAAGCATCCTAGTTTATTCAGTTTTGGGTTTGGACGTAGCACTTTAATGCCACGTATGCTCTCCTTTACTATATGCCAAGAAGTGAATCACTGAAGATTCTTGGCTGAAACTGTTGTGAATTCTAGCAGTGGTCCTTCCTCATTTAGAGAAAAGCAAGAATGAAATGCCAAATTTATTTTTGTAAGTAACCACCTTTCCTTATCTTCTCTACCATAACTATTAGAAATTATAAAAGTGTCAATCTAGAATATAGCCTTCTCTGATTACTCAAGATGACAAGAATGTAAACCCTAACGCCAATAAGATACTCTAACCTGTAAAGAAATGAGTCTTTCAAGAGTCTAAGAAAGATAGTTGGAGGGATGTCAATAGGAGTACCAGGCAAGACATCTAGTCTGGGACATCTGGGACATCCAGTCTGGGTTAATCTGAAAGCACTCCTAATAGAAGAAAATATTTTAAAAAAGAAAACAACAACAAAAACAAGCTAGTAGATATACCAAGGATAATGGAATACTGTGTCTAATCATGTGGTAGTTTTGCTAGCAGTATCTAGTTGTTTACCCTTTTCGGATAAAAACTTCCGTAAGTTCTTGTGTTTTGCCAGGACACCCATCTGAAGTCTTATAGGACATCACTGAAAACAAAAACTACCTTGATCCTTGTTAACAAGTGATCTTAATAGTTGCTAAATACAAACAGAAAAGGACTAATTTAGACCTTACTACCTTTTGTTTACTTTTTGTTTAGGGAATTTTTGAACTTCTAGAATAAATCAACCACTCAGCACCTTTTAGTTTGTGCAGAGATGGAGAGTAGGGCAGTGGAAATGCTTTTAAAACAGGTGTTTCCAGAGAATTCTGAATTTCTGTGTTTATAATTGTAGGCAAGGGAGCTTTGAATTTGAGAGATCGTAAAACTTGACAAAGAGTTTGCAAGCTGCCACATCCTAGTGCTTGAGGCTCCCAAAAAAGCACATCTGACCATCCTCCAAAAAAGACTGCCCTCTGACGTATCTGAAGGAAAGATGACAATCATGTTGAGACTCTTCATGAACTGGGACTCTATTTGGACAACCACATGACATCTAGATTGTTGATACCCTTTCTGAGGACATAATTCTGTCAGCTATACAGGAACCAAGTTGCCCTGGAAATACAGTGAAATAAACCATAAAACTTTTCTGTTTATCAAGCAGAGCAAAATGATACTGCTTTCCTTAAATCTGGTTGGTTTCCCTTTTCTCTCACCTAATCAGCTCTTCAACCTGACTCTCCAAGTTGGAGCTTGAACTGACTGGGACCTTAAACACTTCGTTACTGTTTGTGTTTTCTTCTAATAAGCACATTACTTTACTCCCTTTTGAGGGAAGGTCCTGGTATAATGAGTCTATGCCTCTGTTAACTCCAAGAACCCTTAATTACTTCCACCACTTTCTCCATGTGTTTCCTTCACCAACTGCGTGAATCAGAGGCAGGCTGCTGGTTGTCAGAGACTGGAAAAGTCACTGGCCTTCCTTGTTGGCAAGGAACTGAATTCAGCAGTGTCTATATTCATAGACAGAGTATCCTGTCTCAGAGTTTGTGCAGCACCTTCTGTTTTTAGTTTACTGGTGATCGGGGCACATCACAAGAACTTGGGAGTGCAGCTAAAGCCAAATCAGACTTGACAGAAAATTATTAGCAGGGTACAGAAGGAAAAAAGATCTCCCTTCCTTTTTGTAATCAGGTTAATATGTGCATGGAATGTTTCACTTGAAAAGGTAGTGTGTTTTGGCAAAGCTGGTTTCTTAAGTAGAATTTCAGTTCCCATTATGCAAGGCTATCCATTGCTGCTCTGGCAGGGCCTTTGATCAGTGAACTCAGTGGGGGAGAAGGGCATAGGCATATTAATAACTTCAACATGTGGCCCTTCAGCCCAGCTGTACCCTAGTCTTGGAAAAAGGCCAAATGGAAAGGGTTTTCTAACACAACCTATGTATGCATATTTTGCAGAGGGGTAAAGAGAAGATAGGGGTTCAAAGAAGGAAATAAAAAATCTGGTTTTATGGTAGTTCTTTCTCCTGTCCTTGTTCCCTATTTGGAGCATTCTGCTACTACATATTTGGATCCTATGGAGTCTGGCTCCATCCACAACTTTTACTATCTTTGTTTCTTCTGCTATAATGTTATAAAGACTAAAGCTGCTGGTTTAATTTACATACCAGCTCAGGACAAGGTTAAGGAGAGGCAGGAGGCTCTGTAAGAGTCTATAAGGATGAGAGATTAATGGGAACCAGGTGCCTGAAATAGGAGCCCAGGGTCCACTTTGCCAGGACTGTATCTTTTGCCCTTTACCCCCTGCATTGGTATTTTTTACTGTTTTATTTTAACAATCACAGGCTTTAGGCCTCATTAAATTACTGCCACAAACTAGAGCCCAGCCTGCTCTTTTTCTGTGTTTCCTTATATTATTTCATATCATTCTCATTTCATTTCCTTCTTCTGGGATATTCATTTGCCATGTATCCCTGTCTGGCCCTCAAGAGGTTCATGAGCAACTTTATATCATAGTCATGGAGAGCAGGCTTGGCTCATCACAAGTGGGTTCTCAATGATGACCTCAGCTGACATTCATCTCTTGTTCTCTCTCTTCTCTTCCTCCTTCAATGTTATGATATTGTTATCATTTCCTTGATCCAAACCAGCTATGCTTTTTTTTTTTCAATTTTATAGAAAGAGTGTGCGAGTGGGGGAGACGGGCAGAGGGAGAGAGAATCTTAAAACAGGCTTCACGCTCAGTGCCGAGCCCAAAACGAAACCAAATCCCATGACCCTGGAATCATGACCTGAGCTGAATCAAGAGTCAGACATTCAACCGAGCCACCCAGGCACCCCTAAAACTTCTATGCTTCTAACTGCCTGATACTAACTTGTAACAAAGGATTAGCAGGGAATAATCCCAGGGGTGAAATGATACCCAATATATGTGTCTGTTAATATACAGTTTTGACTTCTTTAACAAAAGCCAGCATACCAGTGGCTTAAACAAGACAACAGTTAATTTTTGTGTCATATAACAGTCCAAGTTTGAACAGGGTGGGGCTGAAAAGTTGGCTCCATTGTTTCAGGGACTCTGACTCCTTCTATCCTGTTACTTTCTTATTCTCAACACCCAGGTTCCATCATGTAGTCCAGGATCGTTTCTCCAGCTCCTGTTCCCACATTCCCATTTGTGTCAGTAGGAAAGGAGAAAAAGGAGGGGACGACATGCACCTTCTATTTTAAGAGTGTTAAGTTGTACTTACTACTTCTCATATTCCATTGTCAGAACCTGATCAGTTAGCCACACTTAGATTCCAGAGAAACTGAGACATGAATTCTTTTGCTGCTAATCTTGTTATAGAAACCTGCTTACCATGTTGTTTTAGACAGCTATGGAGATTGTGAAATTGTGAGATAGCTATAAAATGAACTAGCACACTTAAGCTGTCTTCTTAGAAAAGGTAAGAATTAGAAGAAAGTAACAGGTGACAATATCATGGTCATGTTTTTTGTTTGCTTCTGAATTACTGTTCTCTGATCACTTCCACTCATTTGTTCACTCAACAAGGTAAGCATGCCATGTACTGTGTAAGTCTCTGAGCCTACAAAATCACCTTCAAAAGTCCTTGCCTTTTATGTATCTTCCCACAGGTACATGAAGGAGTCAAAAACAATGCTAATGTATATGAACATGGGACCTCAGTGGGAGTCTCATAAGGAGTGTGTTCAACAGATAAAAGGAAAAGAGCTAAGTAGAAATAAGGTAATAAAAACTATGTCAGGATAAAAAGATTAAAATTTATCCTGAAAAAGGCAATGGTGAGATACTAAAGATAAATTATAAGGAAATAACATGAATAGATTTCATTTTGAAGGATATAATTCCTCTATAAAAGATATACTTGATCTATTTGACTACATGAAAAAATTTTTTAAAGTCTACTTGGCATAAACATCATGAAAAAAATCAAGAGATAAATGACAAAGTGAGAAAAATATTAACAACACATATGACAAAGGGCTAATTTCCTCATATAATTAAAAAAAAAAACCCCAAACATAATAAACCTAAAGACTAGAAATACGAGAGAAAAGTGCCCCAAAATATGACAGCTCCTTCGTAAAAAAAACAAAACAAAACAAAAAAAACAAACCTAAGTTACTAATGACTTTCAAATATAGGAAATACATTCAAACTCTCTTAAATTAAAAAAAAAAAAAAACTCGACATATTACATCTAAAGTTTGCTAATATACCTTAATAGTGAAGATTGCAGAAAATAGGCCCTCAGGCAAAAAGCATTAGTCCAGGGGCACCTGGGTGGTTCAGTGACTTAAACGGCCAACTTCAGTTCAGGTCATGATCTTGGGTTCATGAGTTTGAGCCCCGAGTCAGGCTCTGTGCTAACAGCTTGGAGCCTGGAGACTGCTTCGGATGCTGTGTCTCCCTCTCTCTCTGCCCCTCTCCCACTCACACTCTGTCTTCATCTCTCGCAAAAATAAACATTAAAAAAAACATTAGTCCAAAGTAAAAATAAGTCCTTTATAATGATGATGATGATGATGATGATGATGATGATGATGATGTATTCCCCACTGTGACAAACCGGCTCTAAAATAGCTCCCAATGATCCCTGCTTTCTGGTAGTGATGGCCTTGTGTAACACTTGCCCCTTGAAAGTGGGCTGGACCTAATGACTCTCTTCTAACCAAAAAATATGGCGAAAGTGATGAGATGTTATTTCCAAGATTTACTTACAAAGGAACTCTGGCTTCCATTTTTCTCTCTTTTTTACTTTCTCCCTTAGTAACTCTGAGGGACACCAACTGCTGCACTATCAACTGTCTTTACAGAGGCCCATGTGGCAAGAGCTGATATCTCTAGCCAACAGCCAGTGAAGACCTGAGGCCTGCCAACAACAAGTGAGTGAGCTTGGAAGTGGATCTTCCCACAGTTGAGCCTTAAGATAACTCAAGCCCCAACCAACAATTTGCAGCCCTGTCAGACTCTGAGTCTGAGGACCACCTCAGCCATGCCTGATTCCTGACCCATAAAAACTATAATAGATGTTTCTTGTTTGAAGCCACTAAGATTTGGGACAATGTGTTAAAGAGCAATAGATAACTAATACAGGTTTTCATATCTGGAAGTGGGGTTCTACTTTGGCTTTGGAATCAGGCAGTGGGCAGAGGCTGAAAGCATTTTGAAGGGCATTTTTAAAAAAGCTTAAACTGCCCTGAACAGAGTATTAAAAAAATGGACTTTGAGGATACTGCCATTTAGGGCACAAAAGGAAGTGAAGAACATGTTATTGCAAAGTAGAAGAGGGATCCTAGTTATGTAGTAGCAGAAAGCTTAGCAACACTATTGACTTGAGTAAAACAGAAAATACAATATATGTTGAAAGACCTGCGTGACCTAGCTGAGATTCCCAAACGAACTGCTAGAGTTACTGCTTAATTTTTTCTTATTGTTGATAATAAAACAAGAGAGCAAGATACACTGAAGGAAGAATTGTTAAACAAAAAGGAATCTGTACTGGAGAATGAAGATGGTATAGCAGGAAGCACCAGGAACTCATCTCCCTACCTAAACAACATTTGTAGGCAGAATCTGTCTAATAATTTTGGAACTCTGGAGTCTATTCAAAGCCTTGCAACTTATAGGATAAGTCTTGAATAATAAATTAATTTTGGTCAATGTCAACTCTTAGAAGCAGCCACCCATTGCCCACTCCCTAGATGGGTGGCAGGCATCCATGTATGTGTTCCAGGAGCAGCTTGCACGCAGCTTGACAAAACCAGGATAGGTCCCTGTCTTCCAAATACTGAGGACCTAGGATCACTGATTACTGCTTCTTTTATTTTTCAAATAAAAATAAAGTTTTTATTTGAATTCCAGTTAGTTAATGCACAATGTTACATTAGTTTCAGGTGTACAATATAGTCATTCTACACTGGCATACATCACCAGGTGCTCATCACAAAAGTGCACTCCTTAATCCCCCTACCCACCTCCCTTCTGGTAACCATCAGTTGGTTCTCTATAGTTAAGTCTGTTTCTTGGTCTGCATCTTTTGTTTTCCCCTTTGCTCATTTGTTGTATTTCTTAAATTCCACATATGAGTGAAATCATATTGATTGCTGCTTCTAACTGCAAAGGTACAGACACAGGGACAGGCAGCCAATGTTGCAATCATCACTACCATTGCTGAAAGCCCACCCTCTCCAAATGAAGCAATTTCTAGGACATTTAAAGTGTGTGCATATTTGCCCCTGCTTCATTTTTCTCTTTTTACCCTTGTGGGAGTCATACATTTAACACTACGATATGCAAAAGCAACCACATATACAGGGGGAACTTAGAAAGTCACTATACATACACAGTGAAAGGTACAGGCTCAGAAAAGCCCTGAGTAGACCTTAAGTCTATACTCCAGGCTGACTGCTGGCACAAAGACAGCCTATAATTAAAACAAAAACAAACACACAAACAAAAAGACACAGCAAACCTTGGGAAACAAAACAAACATGTTTAATTAAATCAATACAACTATCGAACAACAGAAACTGTTTCTGACAAAGATCAGACTTTATCACAATTGTCTTAAAGGTGCTACAAGATCTATAGGAAGACATAGAGAAGGTCAAGGAAATGATGTAGGAACACAGTGGAAATATCAATGAAGAGACAGAAAACATAAAAACATACAAAAAGAAATTTGGGGCTGGAAAGTATAATAACTGAAATGAAAAATCCACTAAAGGGATTTGAAAACAGATTTAAATATGCAGAAAAAACAACTAGTGAACTTGAAGAAAGGACAACTGAAATTATCATTTCTGATGAAAAGAAAGAAAAAAGAATGAAGAAAAGTGAACAGGGCCTAGGGTATTTGTGAGACACCATCAAATGGAAAAACATCTGCATCACAGAAGTCCCAGAACAAGAAAACACAGAGAAAGAGGAAGAGAAATTATTAGAACATTCACTGAAGAAACAATCATTGAAAACTTCCCAAATGTGATGAAAGCAATTAATACAAATATTCAAAAGGCCCAACGACCTCCAAGTAGGATGAACTCAGATGCCCAAAGCAAGACAAACTGTAATCAAACTGTCAAAATTCAAGGGGCACCTGGGTGGCTCAGTGGGTTGAGCGTCCGACTTCAGCTCAGGTCATGATCCCACGTTTTATGAGTTCGGGCCTCACATTGGGCTCTGGGGTGACAGCTCAGAGCCTGGAGGCTGCTTCAGATTCTGAGTCTCTCTCTCTCTCTGACTCACTCTCTTTCTCTCTCTCAAAAATAAACAAACATTAAAAAAAAAAAATCGAACTGTCAAAATCCAAAGACAGTGTTCCAGTCCAACACAGTGACACAGAAAGACCCTGAACTCACTTCAGCCATGGAACACACCAAACTATACCTATTTATAGAACAATTTTTCCTGAACAAGAACTGAGAGCTGACTGAAAAGCTTCTGAATAACCAAAGGTAGAGAACAGCAAGAGAACAAACAGCAGGGGAGACAAAGATATGCCACAATATAAAAGAGTAACTAGTTTAGGAGAAACAGTCATTTCACCTAATCCATACAAACATAGAAAGTCAAGCAAAATGGACAGAAATATGCTCCAAAATGAAGAACAAGAAAAAAAAAAGAAACCTCAGAAAAAGAACCAGATGAAACAGAGATAAGCAATGTGCCCAAAAGTAACTTAAAGTAACTATCATAAAGATACTCACCAGGCTGGAGGAAAGAGTGGAAGAACTCAGCAAAACCTTCAATAAAGAGATAGAAAATATTAAAAAGAACCAATTGGAGTTGAAGAATAATTGAAATAAAAAACATATTCAAGTAAGTCAACAGGTTAGAGGATACAGAAGAAACTATCAATTATATGGAACACAAGGTAATGGAAAGCACACAAGCTGAACAGCAAAAAGAGAAAAGAATTTTTTTTTTTTAATGAGGATAGATTAAGAGATCTACTGGAAAACATCAAGTGAACAAACATTCGCATTATAAAGAACCCATAAGAAGACAGAGAAAGGTGTAGAAAACTTATTAGAAGAAATAATAACTGAAAATTTCCTAAACTAGAGAAGGAAATAGACATCCAAGTCCAAGAACCACAGAGAGTTCCAAACAAGATGAACCCAAGGAGATTCACACTATGACACCCAATAATTAAAATATCAAAGCGTAAAGAAAGAATTTTTTAAAAAAGCAAGAGACAAAGAAAAAGCTATCTAAAAGGGAAAGCCTATAAAACTATAAGCCAATTTTTCAGCAGAAAGATTGCAGGCCAGAAGAGAGTGGCAGGATATATTCAAAGTCATGCAAGTAAAAAACCCACAAACAAGATTACTCTACCTGGCAAGGGTATCATTCAGATTTGAAGGAGAGATAAAGAGTTGCCAAAGTGAAGATAAAGGAGTTTATCACTAACCCTGCCTTACAATAAATGTTAAAGGTATTTCTTTAAGCATAATGGAAATGGCCATAAGTAGAAGTAAGAAAATTATGAATAAAAAGATGTAAAATAAGACAACATATACATAAAATATGGAGGAAGGAGTAAAAATGGTAAAGAAGGTGGGGAAAGAAAGCTTTTGTGTGTGTGTGTGTGTGTGTGTGTGTGTGTGTGTGTGTGTGTGTTCTTTTTTACAATGTGTGTGAACTTAAATAGCCATCAAGTTAATACAAACTTATATTTACTTAGGATGTCCTAGAAGAACCTCATGGTAACCACAAACCCAAAACCTATTATAGATACATAAAAATAAAGAGAAAGAAAGCCAAACATAAAATTACAGAAACCCATCAATCACAAACAGAATAAGAAAAAAGGAATAAAGAAGAACTACAAAAACAACCCAAAAAACAAATAACAAATGTCAATAAGTACATACCCATCAATAATTACTTTAAATATACATAGACTAAATTCTCCAATCAAAATATGTAAAGTGAATGAATGGATAAAATATCAAGACTGTTGTTTATAAGAAACTCATTTTACACCTGAAGACAAATACAGACTGAAAGTGAAGGGATGAAAAAACATTCACTATGCAAATGGAAGTGGACAAAAAGCTGAGGCAGCAATACTTATATTAGAAAAAATAGACTTTAAAACAAAGACTATAACAAGAGGCAAAGAAGAGCGTTACATAATGATAAAGGAACAAATCCAAGGATAAACCAATTATAAATATCTATGCAACTAACAACAGAACACCTAAAAATATAAAGCAAATATTAGTGGACACAAAGAGAGAAATGAATGTAATACAGTAATAGTAGGGGACTTTAACACCACACTTACATCAATGGATAGATCATCATACAAAAAATCAATTAGAAAATAATGTTTTTTAATGACACACTAGCTCACTTGGACATAACAGATATATACAGAACATTCCATTCCAAAACAAAATACACATTCTTTTCAAGTGTCCATGGAACATTTTCCAGAAAAGATCACATATTAGGCCACAAAATAAACCCCAATAAATATGAGAAGACTGAAATCACACTATGCATTTTTCTAATCACAACAGTATGAAAGTAGAAATAAATCACAAAAAAAAGCTAGAAAAAAACACAAACACATGGAGAATATACAACATGATACTAAATAACAGATGTATCAACTAAGCAATCAAAGAAGAAATTTAAAAATACATGGAGACAAATGAAAATGAAAACACAATGGCCCAAAATCTTTGGAACACGGTGAAAGCAGTTCTTAAAGAGAAATATATAGTGATACAGGCATACCTCAAGAAATAAGGAAAAGCTCAAATAATCTAAACTTAAAATTAAAGGAAACAAAATAAATAAAAAACAAAGCCCAAAGTGAGTAGATGAAAGGAAATAATAAAGATCAAAGCAGAAATAAATGACATAAAGACAAAAAATGATTTAAAAAAATCAATGAAATTAGCAGCTGGTTCTTTTAAAAGGTAAAAAAAAAAAAAATTGACAAACCTTTAGCCAGATTCATCAAGAAAAAAAGAGAAAGAACCCATATAAATAACATCAGAAATGAGAGAAAAGTAACAACTGACACCACAGAAATACGAATAATTATAAGAGAATACTATGAACAATTACATGCCAAAAAACTGGACAACCTAGAAAAACGGACATATTTGTAGAAACACAATCTTCCAATACTGAATGAATTTTAGTCATTCAATGAAAAGAAGAAAATCCTGGCATACAACAACACAGGAACTTTGAGGGCATTACTGTAAGTGAAATAAGTCAGACAGAGAAAGACAAATACTGTATGATCTCACTTGTATGTGGAATCTATAAAAACAAACTCATTGAAACACAGAGCAGACTGGTGGTTGCCAGGAGCAGGGGTAATAGGTGAAGGTATTCAAAGGGTACAAACTTCCAGTTATAAGATGAATAAATGAGTAAGTCCTGGAGATTAAGTACGGCATGGTGACTATAGTTAGTAACACTGTACTATATACTTAAAGGTTGCTAAGAGAGAAAATCTTGATATTTCTCACTACACACACACATACATATACACACCACACTCAAAATGGTAACCATGTGGGATGATGAGTGTCTTAACTACCTTATTGTTGTTATCATTTGACAACATATATACATACCATTGTACTATCTACCTTAAACTTACGCAATATTATAGGTCAACTATCTCTAGAAAAAAAAAATGGAAGAAGACATAAATAAATGGAAACATATCCCATGCTCATGGATCATAAGACAATGTTAAAATGTTGATAATATCTAAAACGATCTTCAGAGTCAATGCAATCCTTATCAAAAGTCATAAATCCCAATGATGTTTTGCATAAATTTAAAAATATCCACCCTAAAATTTATATGGAACCTCACAGGACCCAGAATAGCTAAAAATATTTTTTAAAAGTAAAATAAAGCTGGAGGATTCACACTTAACATTTCAAAATTTACTACAAAGCTGTATCAGAACTGTGGTACTGGCATACAGACAGACACATAGACCAATGGAAGAGAATAAAGAGCCCAGAAATAAACTCTCAGATATATGGTTGCCATAGACTTAAGTGTATCACACTCCCTTCATTTAAATGTAGAAGGCCTAACTGCTCATATGACTGTATTGTAAATAGGGCCTTCAAGGAAGTGATTAAGGTTAACCGAGGTCATAAGGGTGGAGCCCCAATCAGTTAGATTTGTCACCCTTAAGAAAAAAGGAGGAGATACCAGACCTCTTTCCCTACCATGTGAGGAATCAGCAAGCAGACAGGAGTCCAGAAGCCAATTAAGACAGCTCTCACCAGAACCCAACTATGCAGGCACTCTGATACTGGATTTCCAGCCTCCCAAAACTGTGAAAAGATAAATCTCTATTGTTTAAGCTACCTAGTCTATGGTACTTTACCAAGTATATTTTATGATTTAAAAAGAATTTTTAAGGAATTCAGAACTTGATGATTTCGAAAATTTGCAGCCTTTCCAGCTTTAAAAGATGCGACCATTAAGAAATAACTTCTATGAAAAGTTCACATAGTAACACTGCCATAAGAACTTTGGTCTAAAGATGACACTAAGGGTTTGACTGTAAAAACTTGTTAGACTATGAAAGATAAAAGGTACTGCCTTCAGAGTACTATGCGGAGTCACACAAAGGGCCTTTTTAAAAGATTAAGGGTGTGCCTCACAGATCCTCTCAAATAATAGGGTCTCTAAGAAGGTCAAGAGCTTTTTCCTACTGACATCTAGGAGCCTAAGGTAAAGAAAGACTCATCTAGAAGAGTTTTTTGGTTGTGACTTTTAGATAATGGAGTGGACCCTAATGAGATTCACAGGGGTTTCACAAATTTTTTTCAAGAATTTTATCAGTAAGGACTGCCAGCTTGAACTGAAAGTTCAGGACCAAATGAACAGTAAAATTTTAAAAAGCCACTAGACCCCCTCAAATTCTACTGGCAGGAAGAACAGGTTGAAACAACTTCTTGACTGTAACATGTGATACTTTTCTTAAAAAATAAAGGATGACCCTGAAGGTAAAACTGGGAGCCCAGAGAGCAGAACCAAAACCTATGAAGTATCATTCCTAGGTCTTGAGACCTAAGCAAGGAACTACTAAGAATGGCCCAACTATATTTCAGATTTTCAATGGACCAGGGACTCTTTTGGACCCCCCATAGACCCCCCTTTTCACACAAAAGTATCCACAGTGGTTATCCTATGCCTTCCTTACTATTCTATGTGGTTTGTGTGTGTGGGTAGAGCCAAGTTTTATAGATTGAGAAGAACTGCAAGAATTGTATTTAAGGAATTATACATGAGGAGCTTCATCTAAAACCGGGTGTGATTTAGATAAGGTTCTGAACTGTGAGCAGATGCTGTAACTGGGTGCGACTCTGGGGGATCTTGGAGGGGGGAATGAGTGTATTTTGCATATGCCAGGGACATGAGTTGTTGGAGACACAAAGAAGACTATAACAAACAGCCTCTAAAACAGTCCCAAATGACTCTTGCTTTCTTGTGTTTATGCCCTTTTGTAATTCTCTCTTCTTTGAGTGTGGCTATCCCTAATGACTTTCTTCTAACCAAAAGAACATAGCAAAGTAATGAGATGTCATTTCTGAGATTAAGTTACAAAAGGACAATGGCTTCCATCTTGGTCACTGTCTTACTTTCTCCTTCAGTCACTCTGAGGGACACCAACTACCATGTTGTAAGTTGCCCTGTGGAGAGGCATAAGTGGCAAGGAGATCATACCTCTTGGCCAATAAGCAATGAGAACTTGAGGCCTCCTAAGAACCAGGTGAGTCAACTGGAAGCAGATCCTCCCGGGGGAGCCTTAAGAAAACTTCAACCCTGGCTGACACCTGAATTGAAGTCTTGTGAGAAACTCAGAAAGCATAAATAAACTGTGCCTGGATTCATGATGCACAGAAATAATGAAATAACAAATGTTGGTTAATGCTGCTAAACTCAGTTGTAATTGGTTATATAGCAATAATTAATACACCCATAATGAAGATCTAACAACCAGTAACATTAATAGTAATACATATATGTATGGTAATCTATATTAATATGTATCTATTCTATAATAGACACATAATATTGATATAGTAATATTAATCAATGTGTATCTATTACACATACTATACTTATATACATATGTACATAATACATTGTCTTTTTAAGAACCTTGGAAAATTCACCAAAGTTAATCATATATTACCCCTCAAAAAATTGATACATTTGTTTTATACAGATAAAACTCTCTGATCAAATGGGAAAAATACCCTAGAAATATTTTTACAACTTTCTTAACCTTTAGAATAAAAAATAAATCAAAACCAAGATTACATAATTCTTTAAAAATTTTTTTTCTTCAGAGAAAAATATATAAACTTAAATATTTATGTTAACTTATTAGTTATTCACATAATGAAAGTTTAAGTTCCCAATTCAAGAAACTGGAGGGCAGCAACATACCGTTTAGCTAACAAGTATTCTAAACAAGAAAAAGGGTAGAAAATATAAATAATATAAAAAATAAAAATAAGGAAATAACATTTTGTCATATATAAGTCCAGTCATTATGCTGTACACCTTAAACTTATACAGTATTGTGTATCAATTATATCTCAATGAAATGAATGGGAAAATAACAGATTCAGGGGAAATATAAAATTAAGAGATTACTTTAATTCTACGTATTCAGAATATCATTGAAATGAATGGAGTTTTAGAAAAATATAAATCATGAAAATGTACCTCCGGGGAGGGAGAAAATTTTAACAAATTAAGTAAGTTACCATGGGAAAAAAAAATTTAATTACCAAAGAGCTACCTATCTCCCTCAAAATGTACCAAGCCAAAAAGTTTTCAGTAGTTCCCTTTATACTAATGAAATGACCTGAAAACTATGAAAACAATTCTATAGCTAAAGATACAAAGAAAAAGCCACATAGAGGACAGAGATGAGGTTGGTAACCCAACTCCTGACACTGGTGACCCACAAACAGGAGGAATATCATAGGTATGGGGGTCCTCCAGAGGAGTGAGGGGATCAAGCCCCATCAAGCATACCCAACCCTGAGGATGTGTAATGGAAAGATGAACCTTCATAACATCTGGCCTTGAAAATGAGCAGGGTTTAACTCTGGGAGAGCAGGAGGGTTATAGGAAACTGAGACTCCAATCTTAAACTACCAGTGCTCTGTATCATGCTAAGGCCCAGCCCAGAGGCAACAGTCAGAAAATAACTTGGGTTATTCCTGAAGGAGACTTATTTACTAATTATAAGGCATGTGCCTGAGAGGAAAAGCTTGTAGCAACTTTCTACAGGAATAGAAATGCTGGCAGACACAATTTTTTTGTTTTTTGTTTTTTGCCATCCTTCAGATTAGCTGATTGGATTCTGTAGGAAACCAGTTCTGAAGTCTCTATCTAACTTGCTAGCACTGATCACCCTTCTCTGGCATTCCCATGCAAACTTAACCCACCCAACTTGCCCATTCAGGCAGGCACTCCTCCAAAGCGGTTGCCCCATACCTGGCAGGCAGCCTTGGTCCGGACTAGCATCTCCCACACCACCACACGTGGTGGGTCCCAGTCAGAATTTACATCCCTCCAAAGCAACTTCTGCCCCAGGGAGGTAGAGGGGCCAGCCCCCTTGCTCCCCACCAGCACACCCACAACAGCTGCAACCAGACCTCCACTGGGGAACTAATTCCATCCACCACAACACCAGCAGCAGCTGCAGCAAGGCCTCTCAGCCAGTTGCACCAGTGGCCAGGGCCAGCTACCAGTGTGTCTACAGTACTCTTAGCAGGTCATTGCAACCAGCTGGGCTGAGGACCAGCTCTGCCCACCAAGTGCACTCACACCAGTTGCAGCCCAGTCACAACAGGAGGGCACATGCAGCCCACACAGGAGATACCCCTGGAGTGTGTAGTTCTGGTGACCTGGGGAGATTAGCCTACTGGACCCCAGAGGATGCCTTCGGTACAAGGCCACTACTTGTAAAACTGGGAAACACAGCTGACCTGTCTAATAAAAAGAAACAAACACAGAGAATCAGACAAAATGAAAAGACAGAAGAGGATGTTGAGGTTCTGAACTGTGAGCAGAACATATGTATTTTCCAAACAAGAGAACAAGACAAAACCTCAGAAAAAGAACTAAATAAAATCAAAATAAGCAGTTTACCTGATAAAGAGTTCTAAATGATAGCCATAAAGATATTCAATGAACTTGAGAAAAGAGTGGATAAACCCAGTGAGAACTTCAACAAAGAAACAGAAAATACATTTTAAAAAATCAAAGTTGAATACAATAAAAGAGATGAAAAATACAGTAAAGGGAATCAATGGCAGATTGGGGAAGGCAGAAGAATGGATCAGTGATCTAGAAGACAGAGTAGTGCAAACGATCCAAACTGAACAGCCAAGAGAAAAAAGAATTAAAAAGTAAGGATAGGTTAATAAGAGGCCTCTGGGACAACATCAAGTGTACTAATATTTGCATTACAGAAATATGAGAAAGAGAGAAAGGGCAGAAAACTTGTTTGATTAACAAGAACAAGAATCATCCCTAACCTGGGGAAGGCAAGAGACCTCCAGGTCCAAGAAGCACAGAAAAGCCCCAAACAAAATGAACCTAAGACACAAAATAATTAAAATATCAAAAAATAAAGAAATCATCTTAAGAGCAGCAAAAGAAAAGTAACTAAGTACTTACAAGGGAAACCCCTGAAGTCTATTAGCTTATTTTTCAGCAGAAACTTTGCAGGCCAGAAAGGATTGACATGGTATGTCCAAAGGGCTGAAAGGGAAAAAAACCCCTACAACCAAGAATACTCTACCAAGCAAGGTTATCATTCAGATTTGAAGGAGAGATTGTTTCCCAGACAAATGAAAGTTAAAGCAATTCATCACCATTAAGCTGGCCATAAAAGAAAGGTTAAAGGGACTTCCTTCAGCAGAAAGAAAAGACCATAACTAAAAGTAAGAAAATTACAAAAGGAAAAACATTTAAGTCATTAAAGCAAACATAATAAAGGTAAGTAGATTGATCAACTATAAAGCTCGTATGAAGGTTAAAAGACAAAAACAGTAAAATCAATTAATTTACAATAATTAGTTAAGGTATATGCAAAATGAAAAGACGTAAAATATAACACCAAATATATAAAATGTGGAGGAGAAAGTGGTGCTTTTAAGAATATTTGTGAACTTGGGGGAGAGGCCAAGATGGCAGAATACCAAGGAAGGTTTTTTGTATCTCTTGGCTCTGAAATGCAGTCAGATCAACACTAAACCATCTTGCACACCAAAAAACTAATTTGAGGATTAACACAACAATCTGCACAACCTGAACCAGAGAACTTGGCAGGTACACAGGGCGGAGAGGTGAACTTGATGGGAGAGAAGCCATGGAGGGCAGGGAGCTATTTTTGCTTGTGGAGAGAAGAGGACACAGGTCAGTGGGGGTGGTGGGGAGTGTAGGGGAAAAGCACCACCCCTCCCCCAAAGCAGCTCCAGAGCAAGCGGAAAAGTGGAAACAGCCACAGGGAATGAACAAAAAAGGGAGAAAGGAGAGGGTTTAAATTCTATTAAGCCTCTATAAGCAGGGGAGCACAAAGTCTGAAACTCCACAGCTTGATACTTGGCAGTGCTCTGGTGGGAAGGGCAAATCCCCAGGAGCAGAGAGCAAGGTGCAAGGGGTCCTCGGGCCACATGGTTCCCTTGCTGGGAAGACATTTGGTAGAGGCTGTGTGGCCACCCCACAGGGAAAGGTTCCAGTGGACCTGGGAGAACAGCCACATTTGCTGCTGCTGGAACAAGGACATTAAGGGGGAAACCTCATGCCAGAAGTGTCTTTTGGTTTTCCATAAACCACGAAACGGTGCTGCGACAAGATCACGTGAACTTTTTCTGGGGTGGGCTGGCACTTAGCTGCAGTCTCTGGACATCACCAACAGCACAGTCTCACAAACATTCCAGGAGGGGGCCAGCACCCGGCCATTACTCAGTGAGACACTCCCCCAGAGGGTCAGAACAGGTGAAAGCTGCAGTCCCTCAGAAGCAAGAGGTTGGGAAACACAGCCCAATTTGACATAAAACTCAGCAAGGAGGCACTGCCTGGCAGACTGATGGCTGACGGCTTTATCACAGACAGTGTAGGGAGTGGACAGAAGCCAGAGACAAAGGAGGGGGGCTTAACTGCCACTCGTGGAGAGCACAGAGTTCCGATACTAGACACTGGGTAGATGGGTGACAACATTTTCACTCCTCCTGCACATGTGCATACACGCCTGCACGCACCACAGCAATCCACCCCAGTAAGCCAAGTAGTGCCATCTAATGGAGAACAGAGCCATTACACTAAACCCCGTGCAACTGGGCCAACAGTGCTCTTAAACACAAGTCTCTGCCTGCTTAGTTTATGGTCTATAAAGTGCTTCATAACTTGAGTTCTACAGGAAACCAAATGTAATTTCAATCGTACTTCATTTAATGCACTGGTCCTTTTATTCAATTTCTCTTTTTCTCTTCTTGAATACAGAAAGAAAAAAAAATCTGTTTTTCTTTTCCATTTTTATTAAAGATTTTTCTTTAATTTTACTACTATATTTTTACTTTTTTGTAAATTTTTAAATTCTATTTTACTTTCATCATTTCATTTTATTCTATTTTACTGTATTCATTTTTTCAAATTTTCAAATATTTTCTTTTTTCCTTTTTTCTTTTTTTTTTAACTTTTTTTTAATCTTCCCCTTTTTGCTCTAATCTATCAAGCTTCTTTCAACAACCAGACCAAAACACACCTAGGATATAGCATCCTTTATTTTATTTCTTTGCGTTGTTTTTATTTTTTTAATTTTTTTTTTACTTTATTAATTCCTTTTCTTCCTCCAAAATGACAGAACGAAGGAATTCACCCCAAAAGAATGAACAGGAAGAAATGACAGCCAGGGACTTGATCAACACAGATACAAGCAGGATGTCTGAACCAGAATTTAGAATCATGATAATAAGAATACTAGCTGGGGTTGAAAACAGATTAGAATCCCTTTCTGCAGAGATAAAAGAAGTAAAAGCTACTCAGGATGAAATAAAAAATGTTGTAACTGAGTTGCAATATTGAATGGCTGCCACGGTGGCAAGGATGGATGAAGCAGAGCAGCGAATAAGCGATGGAGAGAACAAATTATAGAGACTAATGAAGCAGGAAAAAAAAAGAGGGAGACTAAGGTAAAAGAACACAAAATAAAAATGAGAGAATTCAGTGGCTCATTAAAAATGAGTAACATTAGAATCATAGGGGTCCCAGAAGATGAAGAGAGGGAAAAAGGGGTAGAAAATTTATGTAAGCAAATCATAGTGGAAAACTTTCCTAACCTGAGGAAAGACAGACATCGAAATCCAGGAAGCACAGGGGACTCCCATTAGATTCAACAAAAACCGACCATCAGCAAGGCACAGCATAGTCAAATTCATAAAATATTCAGGCAAGGAAAGAATCATGAAAGTAGCAAGGGAAAAGAGTCCTTAACCTACAAGGGAAGACAGATCAGGTTCGTAGCAGACCTATCCACAGAAACTTGGCAGGCCAGAAAGGAGGGACAGGATATATTCAATGTGCTGAATTGGAAAAGCATGCAGCCAAGAACTCTTTATCCAACAAGGCTGTCATTCAAAATAGAAGAAGAGATAAAAAGTTTCCGAGACAAACAAAAAGGAGTTTGCGACCACTAAGCCATCCCTGCAAGAAACCAGCCCTGAGGGGAGAAAAAAACGAAAAACAAAAACAAACACAAACAGATCAAAACCAACAAAGGCTAGATAGGACCAGAGAACACTACCAGAAACCCCAACTCTACAGGTGACCTAATGGTAATAAATTCCTATCTTTCAGTACTTACTCTAAATGTCAATAGTCTAAACGCTCCAATCAAAAGACATAGGGTAACAGAATGAATAAGAAAATAAGATTCATCTATATGCTGTTTACATGAGATGCTTTTTAGACCTAAAGACCCTTCAGATTGAAAATAAGGGGATGAAGAACCATCTATCATGATAACGGTTGCTAAAAGAAAGTTGGAGTAACCATACTTATATCAGACAATCTAGATTTTAAAATAAAGACTGTAACGAGATGAAGGAGGGCGTTATATCATAATTAAGGGGTCTATCCACCAAGAAAATCTAACAATTATAAACTATTTATGCTCCAAACATGGTGGCACCCAAATATAAAAATCAATTAATCACAAACATAAAGAAACTCATTGATAATAATACCATAATAGTAGGAGACTTCAACACCCCACTTACAACAATGGACAGATCACCTAACAGAAAATCAATAGGGAAACAATGGCTTTGAACGACACACTGAACCTGATGGACTTCACAGATATATTCACAACATTTCATCCTGAGGCAGATTACACATTCCTCTCAAATGCACGTGGAACATTCTCCAGATCACATACTGGGATACAAATCAGCCCTCAACAAGTACAGAAAGATCAAGATCATACTGTACATATTGTCAGACCACAACTATATGAAACTCAAAATCAACCACAAGAATAAATCTAGAAAGATAACAAATACTTGGACACTAAAGAATATCCTACTAAAGAATGAATGAGCTAACCAAGAAATTAAAGAGGAAATTAAAAAGTACATGGAAGCCAATGAAAATAATAATGCCTCAGCCTAATACCTCTGGGATGCAGCAAAGGGAAGTATATAGCAATCTAGGCCTTTCTAAAGAAGCAAGAACGGTCTCAGATACACAACCTAATCTAACACCACAAAAAGCAGGAAAAAGAACAGGAAATAAAATCCCAAACCAGCAGAAGACAGGAAATAATAAAGATAAGAGCAGAAATCAATGCTATCAAAACAAACAGACATAACACAAAAACCAAAAAACAGAACAGATGAAAGAAACGGGGAGCTGGTTCTTTGAAAGAATTAATAAAACTGATAAACTCTTAGCCAGTTTAATCAAAAAGAAAAAGGAAAGGACCCAAATAAATAAAATCAAGAATGAAAGAGGAGAGATCACAATCAGTACTGCAGAAATACAAACAATAATACGAGAATATTATGAGCAATTATATACCAATAAAATGGGCAATCTAGAAGAGATGGACAAATTCCTAGAAACAAAAAAACTACCAAAACTGAAACAGGAAGAAATAGAATTGGAACAGACCCATCACCAGTAAAGAAATCGAGTAAGTAATCAAAAACCTCCCAAAAAAACAAGAGTCCAAGGCCAGATGGTTTTGCAGGGGAATTCCACCAAACACTAAAAGAAGAGTTAACACCTATTCTCTTGAACCTATTCCAAAAAACAGAAATGTAAGGAAAACTTCCAAACTTTCGATGAAGCCAGCATTACTTTTATTCCAATACCAGACAAAGACCCCACTAAAAAGGAGAACTATACACCAATTTCCCTGATGAACATGGATGCAAAAATCCTCAACAAGATACTAGGTGACAGAATCCAACAATATATTAAAAGAATTATTCACCATGACCAAGTGGGATTTATACCTGGGATGCAAAGCTGGTTAAATATCCACAAAATAACCAATATGATACATCACATCAGTAAAAGAAAAGACAAGAACCACATGATTCTCTTAATAGATGCAGAGAAAGCATTTGATAAACAGCATCCTTTCATGATAAACACCCTCAAAGTAGGGATAGAAGTTTCATACCTCAAGATCATACAATCCATGTATGAAAGACCCACTGCTTAATATCATTCTCAATGGGGAAAAACTGAGAACCTTCCTGCTGAGGTCAGGAAAACGACAGAGATGTCCACTCTTACCACTGTTATTCAACATTGTATTGGAAGTCTTAGCCTCAGCAATCAGGAAACACAAAGGAATAAAAGGCATCCAAATCGGCCATGAGGAAGTCAAACTTTCACTCTTTGCAGATGACATGATACTCTATATGGAAAACCCGAAAGAGTCCACCAAAAACTTGCTGCTTGGGATTCTCTCTCTCTTCTCCTCCCCTGCTCTCATTCATGTGCATGCTTGCTCACTCTCTCTCAAAATAAATAAATAAACATTAAAAGAAAAAGAATAATTCCATCCCAAAACAACAAAATACATATTCTTTTTAAGTGCACATGGAACATTCTCCAGGACAGACCACATGGTAGGCCATGAAACAAGTCTCAATAAATTTAAAAAGACTTAAATCATATTAAGCATCTTTTCCATCCACAGGGTATAAAACTACAAATCAATTAAAAGAAAAAAAAGTGAAAAAACACAAACACATGGAGGCTAAATAACATGCTGCCAAACAACCAAATTGGTCAATGTAAAGAAATCAAAGTAGAAATCAAACACATAGAAACAAATAAAAAATGGAAACACAATGGTGAAAAATTCCTGAGATAGAGCAAAAGCAGTTCTAAGAGGCAAGCTTATAGTGATACAGGCCCACTTCAAGAAACAAAAAATATCTCAAATAAACAATCTAACCTTATACCCAAAGGAACTAGAAAAAAAATTAAAAGCACAAAGTTAGTACAAGAAAGGAAGTAATAAAGATCAGAGTAGAAATAAATTAATATAAAAGTGAAAAAAAAATATCAATGAAATGAGTTGTTTCTGTGAAAAGATAAACAAACTGATAAACCTTTACCCAGAGTCAACATGAAAAATAGAAGACTCAAATTTTGAAGTGAAAGAGAAGTTACAACTGGCACCACATATATACAAAGGACTATAAGAATTATTATGAAATATTATATGCCAAAAACAGAAGAGATTTATAAACATAGAAGAAATGTATAAATTCCTAGAAATGTACACTCTTCCAAGAACCAGAAAGAAATAGAAAATCTAAACATACTGAATACTAGTAATTAAATTGCATCAGTAATCAAAAAACCTCCCAAAAACAGAAGTCTAGGACCAGATGGCTTCATAAATAAATTTTACCAAACATTTCGAGAAGAGTTATCACCTATTGTTCTCAAACACTTCCAAAAAATTTAAGAGAAAGAATGCTTCCAAATTCATTCTATGAGCCCAGCATGACCCTGATCCCCAAACCAAAAGGGAAAATTACACCCCAGTATCTCTGATAGAACAAAGATGCAAAGTCCTCAAAATACATTAGCAAGTGGGATTTATTCCAGGGTGCAAAAATGGCTCAATATCCACAAATCAATGTGATACACCACATTAAAAAATGAAAGATAATAATCCTACGATCATCTCAATAGGTAGAGAAAAAACATCTGACAATATTCAATATCCATTCATGATAAAAACTCTAAATAAAGTGAGTACACAGGGAATATACCTCAACATAATAAAGGCCATATAGGACAAACCCACATCTAACATAATACTTAATGGTGAAAAGCTGACCTTTCCAAGATCAGAAAACAAGATAAGAATGTCCATTCTTGCCACTTTTATTTAACATAGTACTGGATGTCCTAGCTGTGATGATCAAACAAAGAGCATCCAAATTGGTAAGGAAGAAGTAAAACTGTCACTATTTGCAGATGACATGACACTATATATCCAATACACTAAAAACCCCATCAAAAAACCATTAGAACTAACAAATCAATTCATCAAAACTGCAGGATACAAGGGGCCTACGTGGCTTAGTTGGTTAAGCGTCTGACTTCGACTCAGGTCATCATCTTGCAATTTGTGAGTTCAAGCCCTGTGTCGGGCTCTGGGCTAACAGCTCAGAGCCTGGAGCCTGCTTCAGATTCTGTATCTCCCTCTTTCTCTGCCCCTCTTTCTCTTGCTCTTGCTCTCTCTTTCTCTTTCACAAATAAATATACATTTAAAAAATAAATTTTTAAAAATTGCAGGATACAAAATTAATACGCAGAAATGTGTTATGCTTCTATACACTAATAATGAACTAGCAGAAAGAAAAATTAAGTAAACAGTCCCATTTATAGTTACAGCAAAAATAATAAAATAAGAATAAATTTAACCAAGGAGGCAAAAATCCTATATACTGAAAACTATAAGACACTGATGAAAGAAACTGAAGAGGACACAAATACATGGAAAAATATAATGTGTTCATAGAATGGCAAAGTTAATATTGTCAAAATGTCCATATTACACAAAGCAACCTATAGATTCAATGCAATCCTTATGAAAATATCAATAATATTTTTCACAGAACTAGAACAAATAATCTTATAATTTGTATGTAATCATGAAAGACCCTGAATGGCCAGAGCAGTCTTGAGAATGAACAAAGGTTCAGGTATCACAATCCTAGATTTTAAAGTATATTACAAAGCTACAGTAATCAAAACAGTATGGTACCGGCACAAAAATAGGCATATAGATCAATGGAACAGAATAGGGAGTCCAGAAATAAACTCATGCTTATATGGTCAATTGATCTAAAACAAAGGAGGCAAGAATGTATAATGGGGAAAAAATAATCTCTTCAATAAATGGTGCTGGGAAAACTGTACAGCTACATGCAAAAGAATAAAACTGGATCACTACCTTGTACCATACACAAAAATAAACTCAAAATGTACAAAACACCTAAAAGTGAGGTCTGAAAACATAAAATTCCTAAAGGAATACATAGGCAGTAAACTCAGACATCAGTCTTAGCAACATTTTTCTTGATATATCTCCTCAGGCAAGGGAAACAAAGGCAAAAATAAACTATTGGAACTATACCAAAATAAAAAGCTTTTGCACAGTGAAGGAAACAATCAACAAAACAAAAAGGCAATCCACTGAATGGGAAAAAGTATTTGAAAATGATATATCTGATACAGGCTAATAATATTCAAAATATATAAAGAACTCATACAACTCAACACCAGAAAGAAAAAGCAAAAAAAAAAAAAAAAAATCCAATTTAAAAATGGGGAAAGGACCTGAAGAGCCATTTTTCCAAACAAACAAACCAAAAAAGACATACAGATTGCCAACAGACACACAGAGATGCTCAAATCACTACCATCAAGGAAATTCAAACAACAAAACAACAATGATGTAACACCTAGCATTAGTCACAATAGCTAGTATCAAAAAAGAAAGAGACAGAGAGAGAGAAGAAGGGAAGGATGGAGGAGGATGGAAGGAAGGAAAGAAAAAAGGAGAGAAGGGAAGAGAAGGAAAGAAAAGAGAAAAGAAAAGGAAAGGAAGGGAAGAAAGGAAAAGAACAAAAAGAAAGCAAAGAAAAAGAGAAGAAAGAGAAAGAAGGAAAAGAAAAGAAAAGAAAAGAAAAGAAAAGAAAAGAAAAGAAAAGAAAAGAAAAGAGAAGGAAAGAAAGATGGAAGGAAGGAGAGAAAGGACAAGTGTTGGCAAGAATGTAGAGAAAAGTGAACACCGGAACATTGTTGGTGAGAATGTAAACTGGGGCAGCTACTATAGAAAACAGTATGGAGAGTTCTCAAAAAATTAAAAATATAAATGCCATTAAATCTATTAATTCCACTTCTGGGTATCTTCCTGAAGAAAATGAAAACATTAATTCAAAGAGATATATGCACCCCTATGTATACTGCAGCACTATTTACCATAGCCAAAATAAGGAAGCAACATAAGTGTCCATCAATAGATGAATGGATAAAGAAAATGTGATACATACACACATACACACACATAATGGAATATTAATTAGCCACAAAAAAATGAGATCTTGCCATTTGCAAAAACATGGATGGACCTAGAGGATATTAAGCTATGTGAAGTAACATAAAGATAAATACGATTTCTCTTACATGTTGAATTTAAAAAAACAGAATGAACGAACAACAAAAAACAAAGAGACTTATAAATACAGAGAACAAACTGGTAGTTGCCAGACAGGAGGGGGCTGGAGGAATGGGTGAAATAGGTTAAAAGGATTAAGAGATACAAACATACAATTACAAAATAAATACATCATGGGAATGAAAAGTACAGCAGAGGAAATATAGTCAATAATACTGTAATGACTTTGTATGGTGACAGATGGTAACTATACTTATCATGGTATTTTGTAATATATATGAATCTTGAATCACCATGTTGTACATCTGAAACTAATAAAATACTGTATGTAAACTATATTTGAGTTAACATTTGAATAAATGATGAGGATGATACAATTCGAAAACAAACCAGCTTCTGGCATGATACTGGGACCTGACAGATCCAACATTTGACCATTGGATAACTAGTGACCAGGTATTCAGAACTACTGAAGTCAAGTCATAAAGTTAAGGAGGCTTGCCAGTAACCCATTATAAGACAGAAATAGTAAATATAGGATAATCATGACGTAGACCAGAGGGTACACAGAAGCTATATGAACAGGTGGACCAGACTCCTATATCATCCACCATAGTTAACAAGAGACTCTCCCACAGCTCATATCTGTGGCCTATGTACAATACACCTATATACAATATACCTATGTAGATTCTATGAAGAAGGTAAATAAATTTTAAATACTGATAGAATGAATGGGTTAGACTCAAGCCAAAAATGGATGGTGGCTGCATTACAGCCTCATTCAGGAGTGGCTTTGAAACAGTGGAAAGAGAAAATCTTCCCAATAATCAGAGCTTCAGGCAGTGGTCATCTACTATGTATGGAAGAAATAGCTTGTGGTAAAGATATGCATGGACTCATAGGCAATGACAAATGGCCTAGCCACTGGTGAGGGACCTGGAAAGTAAAAGATTGAAAGACTGGAGACAGGGAATCCTGAGGCAAAGGCATATGGAAAGGCCTATGAGAATAAAGGCATGAAATATGAAGATCTTTCTGTCACATATTAATATTCACCAGAAAGAATCATGGAAGAAGCATTAACCAAGTAAACAAACTGGTGAGTTACTATTAGCCTAGTCCTGTCATTGGCCATGCAATACAATGGATTTATGAAGGAAGTGACCCGAGGGGGCAGAGACAGGGGCACAGACTCCTATTAATCAAGGCTTATATAACTACCATTATCTCTAAATGTCCAGTTTGCCAGCAAAAGACACCAAGGTTGAACCTGCATTATGACAACAAGCCTTGGAATGGGAAGTTGATTATCTGGGGGTCCTTTCATCCCAGAAGGGCCAGAAGTTTTTTCCCACAGGAATTGATACCTATTCCAGAAAAGGATTTGCCTTTGTCTCAGGACCTCAGCCCCTACTATCTAGGGGATTAAGGAATACCTCATCCATAGATATGGAATCCCATACAACATAGCATCCAACCAGTTTACAATAAAGGAAGTAAAGACGTGGGCCCACGGGATCCACCTGATGAACCATCTAGAAGTTGCCAGACTAACAGAGCACTGTAACAAACTGCTGAAGGTACAGAAAAAGTACCAGCTTAGAGGCAAAACCCTTAAAGGATGGCGAGCCATCCCCAGGTGATGGTATACACATTGAATCAGAGACTTTTATGTGGTGCTTGTGTGCTTCTCTCCTCAACAGGACACAACCACCAGGGACCAAGGAATAGAAGCAGGATGGGATTCCACTTACCATCACTTCCAATGACTTATCAGGGGATTTTCTATTTCCCAGCTCCATAATTCTGGGCTCTACAAAGTTAGAGGTCCTGGTCCTCAAAGAAGGAATACTCCCACCAGGGGATACAGCAATAACTCCTTCAAATTAGTATTTTTGAGCTACAGAATAAAGCTGCCACATAAGCACCCTAGGCTCTAAGAGGAGACACTACTTTGTTAGGGGATAATGACCAGAGACAGAAGAAGGAACTAGGGTTTCTGCTACACATTGGGGCAGAAAGGAATATGTGTGAAATTCAGATGACACAATTAGGCATCTCTTAGTATTTTCTTGCCCAACGGTGACTGAATCATCAAAGGAAATACCTAGCCTGAGAATATTATGGTTAGCAAGAACCCTGAGCCCCCCACTAACGAGAGTTTGGGTTACCAAGTCACTGAGACATGCAGAGGTAGTAGTAGCTAAGAATGAGAGGAATTTATAATAAAAGTGGAAGATGGAGAGACAATGAGTATGTGTCTGAGACAAACTTGGAAGAGTGAGGCTGCAGTTCATCCTGCTAATTTCCTTATTCTACGTTTGCCCTCTGGAATAGAGGCCCACCAGAGTCCTATAGGAGCTGTTACCTAGAGGAGTAGATCTGCATCATAGAACTGTGGGAGAATTGGAGATGTACTGCTCAGACCCTCCTTTATGAAAGGATTTGCTCAGACCCTCCTTCATGAAAGGATTTGCTGCCCAGGTCTGAGCAGTATGGTTAGTTGACAACCTCAAGTTGTTAGTGTCAGTAGGGTCTACTTTAGCTTTTGAATCAAGATCATGCTTTTCTTGTGTAGAAGAAAAGAAAAGAAAAAGAAGTAGTGTAGAAGCTGGAGAATGACTGAACAAAGTAGCAGTAGCTGAAGGCACATTCTTCTCAGGGCTGTTCCAGCAATGACTAAACTAGGTGGAGGTAGCAGGGCCTAGCTAATACCTAACAAATGCAGAACTTCTCTAATAGGATCTTTGCTCAGGAGCTCCTCATTGGGCTGACAAAGACTGAGTCAGACTTGCAGACTAATCCCTCTCCCAGCCCAACTGAGCTTTTTCCTTTTCCTTTCACAGGTATTATTTGCACTCCTAAGTCCATCTCAGCAACTGCTTCCCAGAGAACCCAACCCAAGTTACTGAGGTAAGCCCGATACTTTTTTTCATTATAAGGGACGTAATCGTTTTGCCTAACTAATAATGTAGAATTAATTCATTATTTTTTGGAATCTAGTAAGTTTACTAAGATAAACTTTTGGGTTTTTTGACTATTTTGGGTCAATTTTGTTCAACATTCAGCATGTGGCCCTTTCAATACGTATAGATTGAGAACTTTTACTTTGAGAATGTTTTTTGAATTATATCTTTAAATATCTGTTCTATTTTCTTTTTGCTCTCTTCTTCTTAGGCTATAGTTATGCATGTTTTAACTCTTTTGTATATCATTTCAATTATTCATTTTTATTTCATGCTGTTCAATTTTCTAATATCTATCCTTTGTTTTTATGACTACTTACTCTATGTTCCTTTAATGTTCCCTTCATCCCTTTGTTTTCTTCTACTTCTTTCCTGAGTAATTATAGCCAGTGTTTTATTTCCTCCTGTCATTCTACCATCACACTTCACTATATCTTGTATTTATGCTTTGTGGTCTTCATTCTAGAAGTAATTGTTTCTTTCTTCATCTTTTTTTTTTTATTGAAAGTATTCCTTATTTATCTCCCTGAACAATGTAAATATATTTAAACTTCCAAGAAATTGATTCTGTTTGGAATAAATTCATACTTGTTAATTTGGTTGGTTTCTCTCAGACAAGTAAATGTTTTTCTCTGGAACTCTGACCTATTTTGAGGTTTATCCCCCCACCCCTTTCTCTTTTCCAGTGTTCAACCCAATCCTGGGTCAGGTAGTTTTATCTTTACCTCCACCCAAATCCTGATATCCCAATCAAGAATGGGGTCTGATAATGGTATGTTAGGATTCCAGTCCCAAGTAGACATGGTTGATATCCCTGATGCTGTCCCAAAGCTCACAGGCAGCTTGGTTCTGTTTTGGTTATGAGAATATATCTTCCTTCAAATGTATCCTGCAGTTTTCTGAAAGTCACAGCCCAACATGGTCACCAGAAACTCTTTACTCCCCAGACTTTTCTCATGAGAAGATCCCTTACTATATATAGTATAGCCCGTGGATTCATGTGGTTAAGAGGTATTCACATTCCTGATTCAAATGGAGCACTTAAAGTACTCCCTATCTCATAAGAGCTACATTCTCAGCAAATATTGCCCTTTTGTTTTTTTAAACCCACAACACTGAAGGCCATTGAGATTTATCTGTTTCTCGGTTTACCTGTGTCTTTTGGTGTTTTAATATTTTACTGAACATGGCTAAGTGTTAAGAATATTTCATATCAAAACTTATGAAGTCATTGTGATGGAAATTCCCTACAGGCGGCATTTAATATATTAATTATTTTAATAAGTTTTTAGACAGGGGCTCCTGGGTGGCTCAGTCAGTTGAGCATCAGACTTCAGCTCAGGTCATGATCTTACAGTTCTTGAGTTCAAGCCCAGTTAGGAGTTTGAGCCCCACGTGGGTCTCTGTGCTGACAGTTTAAAGTTCAGAGCCTAGAAGCTGCTTTGGATTCTGTGTCTCCCTTTCTCTCTTGCCCCTCCCCGCCTTTGGGCTTTCCCTGTCTCTCAAAAATACAATAAACATTAAAAAAAATAAGTCTTTGGACAACTGAAAGAACATTTGGAGAAGAAAGAATTTGGATACCTGCCTCGTTGTTTACTAAAATAAATTCTTTCTGGATTAGAGATATACACTTTACAATGAAGCCACCAAGGTATTAGAAAAATTTCTTATAAATGACACAGAAAGTGGTAAATGTAATGAAAAAAAGTGAATAAATCTGTTTTAAAATTAAAAACTATTGTTCATCAAAGATCCCATTAAGAGAGTAAAATAACAAGCCACAGACTGGGAGGAAATTATTTTCAATGCACATATCCAACAATGGACTCCTAACCAGCATTTTTTTTAAATTACAGATCAGTAAGATAAAAAAATTCAATTTAAAAAAAACAGGCAAGAGACTGGAACAGGCACTTCACAAAACAGGACATCAAAGAGTCTAATAAACATATAAAAAGATGCTAAATATCATTAGTCAACAGAGAAATGCAAACAAAAGTCACAACAAAAAGTCATCATTTACTCACCAGAATGTTGGTAAGGATATGGAGAAACTGGAACTCTAAAACACTGCTTTTCGAAGTGTAAGTAAAACCACCTCAGAAGACAGGCAGTGTCTACTAAAGCTAACTGCCTATCAAAGGTCTATCAAAGGTCACAGAGATGAAATCACAGATCTTCCCAAAGTCACACAGGAAGGAAGTGGTGGAAATTATATCTATCTGATGTCTAAGCCTTTGTTCTTTATTGCTACCCTGCTCTTACACCATAACCTATGTCTTCCACAAACATACCAAGGCCTTAAATAAACTTTATTTCTTTTTTTGGTTCTAAGTTATTTGAATTTGTTTAAAATGGAAAGCATTATCATCCATAGCCTGGATGATATCATAGTCAGGCCCTTGGATTGATTGTTTGGGTTTACTAAGCACCTTAAGAAGCCTAGAACTAAAATACTGGATGAGGATCAAGAGAAGCAACAAATAAAATCTTAGAGGTCGTTATTTTCTTATTTCAAGTTCAGTAAAGTCCCTCCCAATATACATCAGAATTATTCTTTTAAACTGGTTTGTCTTGCTACCCTTTCTCTTGATTGTAATCCTCATTGTTTAGAATGTCCTCACTTCCTGCCCATAAACAAAATTCAAAGACATGGTCTTGCCTAGTATTTAGTTTCTGATGTCATGGGTCTGTTATCTCAGAGTCCTGTGTAGCCTCGTGTTTGTGAGTCTTCTAAACTTGCTATGTTTTATTAGTTAAGAATCATACTTGAAATCAGTTACCTGGAATTCATCCCAGGTTTTTTCTTCTAGAAAATGCTTTTTTACTCCTGTTGCATAAGTAAATCTACATCATTAAAGTTTGTAATCCCTGTAGTAAAAACTTTTTAAAGCTTTTCCAAATCTTTTTGTCTTTTAGATAATGTTAAACTGCTTTCATTGCCAGTCCATGCATGTCCAATAAAACAGAAGCACCAAACCTGGACATCTAAATATTCTTGTGGTAATTGCCACATTGATTTGATGAGTCAACATGTCTTAGTAATACCATATTGGAACCTAAAAGGCATATATGAAATATTTCCATTAAAAAGCAGTAGCTTGGAGGGGCACCTGGGTGGCTCAGCTGGTGAAGCATTCAACTCCTGATCTCAGTTCAGGTCATGATCTCAGTTTGTGGGATTGAGCTCCGCATCAGGCTCCGTGCTGGTGGTGTGGAGCCTGCTTGGGATTCTCTCTCTCCCTTCTTCTCTGTCCCTTCCATGCCCCATCCCCCCTTCTCTCAAAAAAATAAACATTTTTTTAAAAAGCAGCAGTTTAGAAACCAAAGAAGTTCAATTTGTGCTGTTATTAAATAATAGTAATATTCACCCTGGGCTGCGTTCCCTCAATCCTTTTTAAAACATTTTAGGACTCTCTTTTAAAACATTGAAAAATTTTAGACAGTACCTAAGACAGAAAGATGACTCCAATTTCAATAAAAAGCTTGAATATTTCAAACAGTCTGCTGGAACAAAGTGAAACAAAGAAATCTCCCCAGATGTCAACCTTTCCCCTGGAGATCAAGAGGCTTGGGTATGGACAGGAGCAAGTATAGGAGTATACTTCTGAGTTCGGAATCTGTAGGAGAGCATTTTCTTGATTGATTAAAGATGCCAAAAACAAAAACAAAAAACAAAAAACAAAAAAACAGTCTAAGAATTAAAGCAATCTGGCCAAAGGAGAGAAACGGTTTGTAATGATTTTTTCCCTTTTCCTTAAGTCATTTTATGATAATTCTGCAAATGTGGAAATGTACAGGCTTCTTCACCTGTACAATTTTTATTTCAGATTCAGACTCTGAGACTGTGAAGGGCTTTTCAACATGAACAACAAGCAATGAAGACTAAACATCTTAAAGATTTATTTGTTTATTTGTATGTTTATTTATTTAGAAATAGAGAAAGTCGAGTGGGGGAGGGGCAAAAAAGAGAGAGACCAAAAGTCAAGAGGTGGATGGTTACCAAATGAGCCACCCTGATGCCCCAAACACTAAACACTTTAAATAGGAGTTAATGTTGATTCAAATAAGTCACAAATTATTTCAATTGTTTAATAATATATGTATTTTTATATATGTATATTATGATAGATTGCTTTTTATCAGTTTGGTTCATATTGTGCTATGTGGTCCAGGGCTCACATTCATTTTAAAAAACTATGGCTCAGGGGTACCTGGGTGGTTCAGGTGGTTGAGCATCTGACTCTTGATTTTGGTTTAAATTATGATCTCATGGTTCATGAGTTCAAGCTCTGCATTGGTCTCTACTCCCTGACAGTGTGAGGCCTTCTTGGGATTCTCTCTCTCTCCCTACCTCTCTGCCCCTCCCCAGATCATACTGGTATGCACTCTCTTTCTCTGTCTCTCAAAATAAATAAATACAAAAATAAGTAAAAATAAAAAATTGAAAACTATGGTCCAATTTCCTTTGTTCCTTTTGGTAGTTGTCTTAGTTTACTCAGGCTGCTGTAACAAAATGCCATATACAGGGTAGTTTATAAATAACAGAAATTTATTTCTCAAATGTCTGAGAGCTGCAAAGTCCAAGATCAAGGCACTAGGCAGATTCGGTGTGTACAGTGGGTACAAGCCCACTTCCTGACTCATGGGCAGCAGTCTTTTCACAGTGTCTTCACATGGCAGAAGGGGTGAAGGATCTCTCTGGGGTCCTGTTTTTAAAGCACTAATTCCATTCCAGAGCCCTATGACCTAATCACATCTCAAAGATCTTACTTCCAAACAGCATCACACTGGAGAGTAGGTTTCAAAACATGAATTTTGGGAGGATACAAACTGTCTAGTCTATGGCAGTTTTTAAAAAAATTGTCCTTTTGCTCAAGTTTCTTGCATTTTCCTTTATTTCTGGGACAGCTCTACCTTAGCTGAGGGTTCCACTTTTTGTCTCCAAACCTGGGTGTTAAAGGGTTCCCAGTAAAATTCTGAGTCAATGGCATTTGGATGGAACCAGCAAGAAGAGAGAAGGCAGTGGATATAAGGTTCTAAGGTAGGACTGTGATAGTCAGGGATATCCCAGAACCTATCTGCCTCTACTTTGGGCCACTGTGGACAAAAAACTTCCAACTGGACCATTACCAGTTTTGTCCTCACTCATTCCTACAAAATAATATATAATAGATATATATTATAAATATATATCTTATATATAAATTATATAAAATAATATATAATAGGGTTTTTTTTTAGAGACAAGAAGAAAAATGTATTTTTTAGAAGCACCACTTGTGCTGAATGTTATCCCCATTGTTCTCTTGATCCTCACCACAGTCAGAATGGGTGTTCTAGCCTCTCCCATGGCTGGCAATTCCCTGTAGTCTGGAATTCTCTTTGCCCCAGAAAGTAATTAGGTCACCTCTTTTTTAAAAATAAGTAGAACAGTGAATTTTTGGCATTCACTAAATTCATTTTGGCATTCACAATATTCACTATTAAATAATTATTAAAACTACATGTCCACTGCCATACTACCCTGAATGCACCCAATCTTGTCTAAAACTACAAAACACCAGTTTTCACTTCTGACCTAAATTAGAATCCATGGGAGGGACACAGGTATCTTTACTTTTAATAGGAATCCCAAATGGTATTTTCATTAGGTAACTTTAAGATACACTTGAGAAAGTCATGGTACTCCTGAATATACATACAGCAACCACATAGCTTATCATCCAAACAGGACCCTTTGAAAATAAAAGCAGAGCTAATAACAATTCATTGGCCCAACTGGCAAAAACTGGCACTATTCTGGGCAAATCAGGACATGTGGTCATTTTATAGGTCATCATGTTCATTTCCATCTAAGTCTTATATTTATTTTTGTGACCATTTTATGGAGATATAATTTACATACCGTGCAATTCATCCATTAAAAATGTCCAATTCAATGTGTTTTTTTAGTATATTCACAAAGTTTTGATATCATCATCACAATCAATTTTAAACCATTTTCATCATCTGCCAAAGAAACCCTGTATGCAATAGCAGTCACCCTCACTTTCACATGCCCCTTGCCAGCCCTAAGCAACTGCTCATTTATTTTCTGTCTCTATAGATCTACCTATTCTTGAAATTTCCTGTAAATGGACTCATGCAATATTTGGTCTTTTATGATTTGCTTCTTTCACTTAGCACAATGTTTGCAAGGTTCATCCATGTTGTAGCATGTACCGTACTTCATTACTTTTTATTGCCAAGTAATTACCCATTGTATGCTTATACCACATTATATCATCCATTCATCAGGTGATGGACATTTGTGTTGTTTCAACTTTTTGGCTATTATGAATAATGCTATGAAATTTGTAAGTTTTTGTGTGGGACCTATATTTTCATTCCTCTTAGGTATGCACCTACATTATTATCCCCCCTTTTTTTCATCCCTACCTAGGAAGATGCTAAATAAAGTGCTTTCACAAGACTTGTAGAAGAGCGTGATTTCAGAAAGAAAAAAAAGAAGGGCATAAAATTATGTTGCTTAGACGAAATAGCTATTTTAAAAATACATTTATACCCTTTCTAGCAATAACCCAAGTACTTGTTCAGAAAAGGGAGTGACTGAGAAAGAAACACAGGTGGGATAGGAACCAACGTTAAGGATCAGCAAAAGTCCCTGCTGGGCTACCAAGGATCCTTCTTTCAGAATTTAAAATCATTCATCCAAGAGCAGATGGACTAATACATTTCTTTAAAATGCATGACATAGGCAGGCTGAGTTTTTAGAAAAATGTGTTTAACTGAATAAAGATCTATAGATAGGTGAAATGGTCTTATGTAAGGAGAGAGATAGTGAAGTTAGTTGTGTTAAAGCAAAATCAATATCTACAGAAGACAAAATTAGAAAGGTAACTGCTGATTTTCCTTCCCTCTTTATTATTATTATTTTTTTTCCTGTCACTAGTCTGGGCAAGTTTGGAACTCTAGGAAACATTACATTATAAAAATGTCCAGGTTTTCATTCTAATGGGTTCCAGGTTTTCCTGCTATGGAGATGAATCTAGCAGACCGAGTAAATCCTTATTTATTTGTCCCAAAGGCCACACAGAACTCTTTCTTCTCTGGTGCTGGTTTCTATTCATTCATTGCCTCTTCTTAGGTTCTTTTGCTGCCCATCATTAATCTTTCAAGCTACAGCTGGGTGGGTTCAGAACAAAACCATCAGAGGAGCTGAAAAATGAAATATTTACCTGCACCAATGGGGAAAAAAAGGCCTATCAACCTTGTCTATTTAGTGCAATCACATTTTTATTTTATTTTATTCACTTTCTAGATATAAGACAAGATACATATATACACTCACATATATATATTCTCTCTTTGCATTAATACATTATTTTTTTCTTTTACTATCTATCTTCATTTGTAATGAGTGTAATATATAGAGCTCAGTTAGTTACCATGGAGACACTGGTCCTCTGTTTCTTATCACAGAGCCACACTATCATCTGGTGTCAGCCAAGGAGGGATGACAAAGGCCTCCCCAAGAGCCTAGCTCTGCAATTACTGAGCAATCAAGCGCCTCTTTTAATAGAGCACATCCAGGTATACATGGCTCCTTGCTCAGCACTGTCTTCTCTTCCTCTCCTTTAAACTTACATATCAGGATGTAGTTACCAAGTATAGAGATATCTTCCTCTATTAGATGGCGTATTTATTCAGGATTTCAGTGATATTCTTTAATTTATATAAGAGTACACTAGCTACCACCCTCTTTACTTTTAAATGTCCCATATTTTTAACTTCAACAAGTATTTTCTTCTGAGGATATATAGTGATCTCTCTTTTATGTGTTAATCTGTTTTTAGATTTTTAGGTTGTCATTAACTGATGAAATGAAGAAGTGGATAAATGAAAATCAGTCCCTAAATTTCCTCAGAGTCTAGACTTTTCCCTAACTTCTCTCACCAAATTATTGAAGCTATCAACAAAAAATTTAAACACTTGAATGGCTGGCATTCACTCTTATCTTCTTTCTGGTGATGATATATATATGAGAGCCTAAATGAATCAAAAGCATATAAAAAGAGAAACAAAAAGCCTAATTTTTCTTCAGGGATTATTAACTTATTTGGACATTGGCATAACTCCTCCAGATATGATCTGGATGCTCAGAATGAGACATTCTAAACTCACTTGGAAATCTGGGGTGAATGGAGGTATATGGAGGTAGGCTCTGAGGGATTCAAACTGGCCTGCTATTGTAGACAGGCTTCTTACTATAAGAGCAAAGTTTCGCCCTTGTAGTATCTATAATGTTATATACAGTTGTCTTTGATTCTGTTCAAAAGGTCTAGAAATTTTATAAGATGCCCTTTTCCCGAAAGAAGATGTAATATTCAGGTGTTTCAAAGCTTGATGATGGCTGGGGTATAGAGGTGGAAACAGTCAGAAACAAAATGTGTATGACCTAGTCACTGTATGAAAAAAAAAAAAAACACAACACACAGTCTAATTGGGAAAACAAAGCCTTTAAACTTACGTACAAGGCTCAATAATAGGAGTTAAATAGCTAAAAGTATGAAACAGCATAGTAGAGGGAAGAAAAGAGATCGAGCCCAGAGTTAGTAAGATTTACCAGAAGAGTTAAGATTTTAAGATTGGTCTAACATCTCCAAAGGCAAGGGAATTAAAAGCAAAAACGAATTATTGGGACCTCATCAAGATAAAAAGTTTCTGCACTGCAAAGGAAACAATCAACAAAACTAAAAGGCAACTGACAGAATAGTTATTTGCAAACGACATATCGAATAAAGGGCTAGTATCCAAAATCTATAAAGAACTCACCAAACTCCACACCCGAAAAACAAATAATCCAGTGAAGAAACGGGCAGAAGGCATGAATAGACACTTTTCCAAAGAAGACATCCAGATGGCCAACAGACACATGAAAAGATGCTCAACGTCACTCCTCATCAGGGAAATACAAATCAGAACCACGCTGTGATATCACCTCACACCAGTCAGAGTGGCTAAAATGAACAAATCAGGAGACTATGGCGAGGATGTGGAGAAACGGGAACCCTCTTGCACTGTTGGTGGGAATGCAAACTGGCGCAGCTGCTCTGGAAAACAGTGGGGAGGTTCCTCAAAAAATTAAAAATAGATCTACCCTATGACCCAGCAATAGCACTGCTAGGAATTTACCCAAGGGATACAGGAGTGTTGATGCATAGCGGCACTTGTACCCCAATGTTTATAGCAGCACTCTCAAGAATAGCCAAATTATGGAAAGAGCCTAGATGTCCATCAACTGACCAGTGGATTAAGAAGATGTGGTTTATATAAACAATGGAATACTACTTGGCAATGAGAAAGCATGAAATCATGCCATTTGTAGCAACGTGGATGGAACTGGAGGGTATTATGCTAAGTGAAATAAATCAGGCAGAGGAAGACAGATACCATGTTTTCACTCTTAAGTGGATCCTGAGAAACTTAACAGAAGACCATGATGGGGGAGGGGAAGGGGAAAAAAAAGTTACAGAGAGGGAGGGAGACAAACCGTAAGAGACTCTTAAATACTGAGAACAAACTGAGGGGTGATGGGGGGCTGGGGGAGAGGGGAAAGTGGGTGATGGGCATGGAGGAGGGCATCTGTTGGGATGAGCACTGGGTGTTGTATGGAAACCAATTTTCCAATAAATTATATTTAATATAAAAAAAGATTTAAGATTGGTCTTAAAAGATGGACGAAAAGGAAAAAGGATTCTAAGCAAGGAAAATAGCAGAAGCTAAAATGTGGTGGTGGGAATGGCCATGGTCTTCTAAGAGAACCATGATAATGTTAGCATTACTCAAGTAAACCATCCTTGAGTTTAAGAACACTTTTGGAATCAGTTCAAGTGATGATGTTAGTTTCCTATTATACCACCTTCCCCAAGAGGGTTCTCTTCCCTTTAGTAGAAAAGAGACAGACAGACAGACAGACAGACAAACATGGAGAGAGGGAGGGAGAATGGGATGCAGGGGAAGGGAGGAGGGAATGGGAAAGAAGAGGGAAGAAAAAGGAGCAAAGAGAGGGAGGCAAGGGGGAGGGAAGGAGAATTCAAAATGTGCATTCAAAATGACACAATAAAGAAATGAATAGCAGAGGTTGCCAATTTTGCGGGGGGGGGGGGGCAGGTGGAGAACAAAGTGGATTTTTGCAGGCAGAGTATGAACAGATTCTGTGTTATATGATCCCCGTATGCCAGGAATGTCATTAATGAGATAAAAATGAGTGGCTGGATACTTGCCAAACGCAGCTCAGGAGATCAAGGGCTACATACTCACACATTTTCACCTATGCTCTGGAATCCTTGGTATAGCTACACAGTATGTATAGGCTTTGTCAGGAGCTTGACAGGAGCCTAAATTAATGCTAGGTTTTTAATAGACCAGTGACTCCTGGCATTTTTGTTACCAAAAAAGATGGTTTCATAAATATACAGTTTCTTTCAGCCAGACATTGGAGAAAAAAAATATTTGATCAGTGATGTAAGCTGGGGAAAAAGTCAACTCAATAAACTCAATAAAAGTTTATTGGAGCTACTTGAAAAAGTTTGCAGAAAGGTTTACTGGGAGGTGACTGGAAGGAATGAAGATATTCATGAACATAACATAAAACATAACGGGAAGTGCTCCATAAATACTATCTATTCTGTGTGCCAAGCACCATGCTAAACACTTCATTTACATGATCTCATGTGATCCTCACAAACTTATGAGATAAAGAGTAATCACCTCCACATATCATAGATGAGAAAACTGAGTTTCAATACAGGTTAAGTAACCTGCCCATATTTATATATTATTAAGTGGCATGGACCTGAAGGAACACAATGACCTGAATCCATTATAATAAAAAAGGCAGAATTTGCTTCAAAAGATAGGATTACCATAATATGTATTTATTCAGCATATTCCTTTCCTCCATTTCCCTTGATAAGGGTTGTGATTAAAAGGCATATACAAGTTATCTGTATTTCCTCTGTAAATTTTATCAAAAAGTTAATAATTGGAGAGGATATTTCCGGACAAAGTAGGAAGAATGGAGTCACAGTAATCAAAGGTAAAACTTTCTAAGGACACTGGGGGAAAGTCAAGTAATTCTGTTCATTAAAATGGTTCATCTTGTCTCTTTAGTTATGAAGAAACCCATGCAAAAAGAAAAATAAGCATTTACGAGTAAAGATATTTTACTGTGTATCCTCCCTCACTCATTTGTCATTCTGTGCCTATAAGATTACAAGTCCCAATGAGCTTTAGTTACCTCATCCCCTGGCTTTCTTGACATTCTTTGAATAAGCCAAGCTTGTTCCTATCACAGGGTGTTTTTGCACTGCTTGTTCCCACCACCTGGAATTTATGGCTGACTTCTGCTCAATACACATAGCTCTATTCAACTGTCAGACACTCAAACTGACCTTCCTGAATAACCCATTTAAAATATTTCTTCTTCCCTGCCCACAACCACTCTCTTCCTTACACTGTATCTCAGCAGCATGTTTTTTTCTCTTCATGGTACTAATCACCATTGGAAGTTCTCTACTGTTTTATGTATTTTTGTTTTGTTTACATATTTATATATAAAATGTTACATTTTGTTATTATTTTTCTAGTACTTAGATGTGTAGTTGGTACATAGTATGCACTTGGTAAATATTTGCAGACTGAGCACTACCAGCCAATAGGAATAGGGCAATCCTGTATTTGGTAATGCTTCACAATTTATAAGGTGGTTCCATATACTTCAATAGTCAATATCCCACTGGAGGTGAATATCAACTGGTCATATCAAAAACAGCAACAAATCAGAGAATTCTGTTTCCTAACAGGAGTTTTATTTGCATGAAGGCCCTCAGGTCAATTTAAATTCTTGGCATAGGTGGATGCCCAGTTATTCTCCAACCTCCTCTCATAGCACTGATAAGAAGGACTTTCAGAGGAATGCAAAAAAGCAACAAAATGTGCTGTTTTGATGAGTTTTTAAGTTTCTATTGACATTCCCAACAAATAATAATTCTTGCTTTCATTTGCTGGAAATGCCCTGTAAACACAGGTTTTTATTTCTGCTTCTTTGACTAGTACAAGTAATGATGCTCTGAACAGCTAGAATCAACATGACGTGCTATATACTATTTGTGTCCCCCCAAATTTCATATGCTGAAATCTATTCCCCCACTGGGGTGGTATGCGGAGGCGGGGCTTTTTTTGAGGTGATTGGGTCATGGGGACAGAGTCTTCATGAATGGGATCATGTACTTATAAAAGAGACCCCAGAGAGATTCCTTGCTCCTCCTCCAATGTGAAGACAGAGAAGATGGTCATCTATGAACAAGGAAGCAAGCTCCCACCAGACAATAAATCTGCTGACATCTTGATCTTGGACTTTCTAGCCTCCAAAATTCCAAGACATTTCTGGTGTTTGTAAGCCACCTGGTCTATGGTATTTTGTTACAGCAGCCTGAACAGAAGAAGACATCATAGTTAACAAATGAAAAACTGCAATCAATGCAGGTAACTTTTTGTTTATAACCCAGAGATATTCTGAAATTTTCTGGCTATTAGGGGAAAGAATGACATCCATGGCTGAGAATTCAATTTCATACTCTTGCATGTTCATACATTTCTTTTGACCAGTTTATTAAGAATTATGAAATACTCTTAATGAGTTCCATCCCATTCCAGTTTCATTGGCCTGATATTACACTGAAGAATCAGCAGTCTGAATCTATTTCCTGAATCTCCTATGACAGAGCTTCGCAAGAACCAACATATTTGAATTTAGCATAAGATACAGGTAGCAATGGCTAATTCTAACCTGAGAAGTTATTACATTTGAAAAACACTAAATTATTGACTTCCTCATTGCCAAACGATTTTTGTTTGCTTTCATTTGCAAAATGAGGCTCTGATAATAAGTATCAATATAAAACCCTATGCTGGAATTGACAAAGAGATCCCAGTTCCTTCCAGTATCTCCAATGTTGAGTCTTGACTTTTGCTAAACTGATGACTGAAGATTTTTCCTACCGAGTCTTGTCTTTTCAACAAGAGGCAAGAGACTACATTCATAATGACTTCCATCTAGGTTTGTGCTCTTAATTCATCATGGAGTTCTATTATATTTTCAGGATATCACACGTTGTTTCAAACCTTCTTTCCCTTATGGGAAGTGAAAACATGTTTAGTGGTTCCTTGGATATACCTGGTGGAAAAGAGCCCTACTCCTCCTGTAGTCTCCAGTCACAAAAGTCCTTTCTCACTGACTGCAGACTACTAATCATTCTCTTTTTGTGGTGTTATTATTGTACAAATGTATATCATGTTATGTATTCATTAACTGATAGTTTTTGAAGATTTGATTATTCAAGATAAAACAAGTGTTAGTGAGAATGTGGAGAGAAAAGGAACTTTTGTGTACTGTCGGTGGGCATGTAAATTGGTGCAGTCATGGGGGAACACAGTATAGCGGTGGGGCGCCTCCGTGGCTCAGTCAGTTAAGCGACTGACATCGGCTCAGGTCATGATCTCGCGATTCATGAGTTTGAGTCCTGCGTTGGGCTCTGTGCTGACAGCTCAGAGCCAGAAGCCTGCTTGGATTTTGTTTCTCCCTCTCTCTCTCTGCCCCTCCCCCACTTGTGCTCTGTCTCTCTCTCTCTCTCAAAAATAAATATTAAAAAAATTAAAAAAAAAGAAAACAGTATAGAGGTTCCTAAAAAAATTGAAAACAGAGATACCATATGATCCAACAATTCCACTACTGGAATTTTTTCCCCAAAGAAAACAAAAACACTAATTTGAAAAGATATATGCAGCCCTATTTTATTGCATTATTTATAATAGACATTTGTATTTACAATGGACATTTGGAAGCAACCTAACACACACACAGACGAATATTATACAGCCATAAAAAGAATAAGATCTTACCATTTGAGACAACATGGAAGGATATAGAGAGTGCTATGCTAAGTGAAACAGGACAAAGACAAATACCAAATGATTTCACTTAAATGTGGAATCTAAAAAAATAAACGAATGAACAAATAGATGAAAATCAGAAAAAGATCTATAAATATAGAGAACTTAAGGTTGCCACAGGGAATGGGGGCGGGATGGATAAAATGGGCGAAAAGGAGTGGGAGATACAAGCTTCTAGTTATGGAATGAATAACTCATGGAACCAAAAGGTACAGCATAGGGAATATAGTCAATGATACAACTGCATTACATGGTGACAGATGGTAGCTACGCTTGTGGTGAGCACAGCATAACATATGGAGAAGCTGAATCACTATGTTGTAGACCTGAAACTAATGCAACATGTGTGTCAACTATACTCAAATTAAAAACAAAAAATTAAATAATAAAGTGAGTTTCTCGTTAAAAAAAAGATTTATGTCTATAAATGGTATGTTTATCTTGGAAACATTTCTAGCAATTCCACCTTACAAACTTGCATTATGGTTCATTTGCCTGAAAATGGTATTTTGAATAAAATACTATGTTCAATGCATCACATGAAATTTTTCCAGGAAAACCTGTGGCCTTTTATCACCATCCCAGAGCTGCTGCACGGTAATAAGTGAAAGCTGATCAGATTAGCATGTAGGGCAGTATTTAGTGAACTGCAAGTAAGTAAACAATATGGTAAGGAGACCCTTAAAAGCCCAGTAGAATATAGAAAGTGTAGTGCAACAGTGCATCTTCCAACAGCTACACAAAATCTTTCAGGCTACTCAAATGTAACATCAGTCCCTCCCCAGCTTTAGTAGTACCTAAAGTTAAAAAATCCTGGTTTTCCTACCCTCCTTCCTATTTTCTTTTTTTTAATGTTTATTTATTTTTCAGAGAGAGAGAGAAAGAGCGAGAGAGAGAGAGCAAGCGAGCAGGGAGGGGCAAAGAGAAGGAGGGAGACAGAGAATGCTAAGCAGGCTCTGCTCAGTCAGCACAGAGCCCAGTGTGGGCCTCAAACCCACCAACTGTGAGATCATGAACTGAGCCAAAACCAAGAGTCCAAGTTTAACTGACTGAGACACCCAGGCACCTCCTTATTTTCATTTTAATAGAATATAAAAATAATAACAGAAAGAAAATCAAGATATGGCAGTTTCCAAAAGGTATGTACATCAGCAGGACATTGTAAGTAAAATAAATAAAAGATTCTTCCCACTTCCCCTTCCAGATCTCTTTCAACTAACAACTCTCTGATGTTCAGTTTATGCACAGTACTGACAGGATCATCCTATCAAACCGCAGCTCCTATCTCTTCACCCTCTTGCTCAAAAACTTTCAGTGGCTTCCAGGAAAGATTCTGCACTCTCTGGTCTTCTAATACTTCCACAGTGTTTGCTATGTGCTGGGCATCATTCTAGGTGTGTTGCACATGGTATCTCATTCTTCTCATCAACTCTGTGAAATAGGTAAAGATACTATTCCCATTTTAGAGATGAGGAGCTAAGGCACAGAGTTCAAGTCACTTGTCAAAGGATAGTTAATGTGTATCAGTACTGAGATTTATACGCAAGGACCCTGGCTCCAGAGTTCTCTTCCTGTTTCTTTTCCTACTTTACCTACTATTCACCATTCTCTAATTGAACCAAGTGCTTTTATGCTTTGGAGTCTCTGCTTACAATTTTTTTTTTCTGCCTGCTATACCCTTCTCCCACATTTTCCTATCCATATCCATCAAAATCCATCTGAAATACTATCTCCTCCATGAAGCTCAGCCAGATACCTGCTCTACTTCATAGTATACTTCTCTTATAACTTATAACATTGTATTTTGTATTATATAATTTGTATATACATTTCTAAATGTTAACTTTGGAGGAACAGAACCATTTATTTTTCACTCCCCACCCCCCCCCCCCTTCAGCATTCAGTTACTGTTACTGACACAAGGAAGAGTGGCAGGCACTTGCTATAATTGAGAATAAATGAACTACTAACCAAAGCAATCTTGAGAAAGAAGAGCACAGCCATATCTCCCAGATACTCCAAAGCTATAGTAATCAAAACAGTATTGTACTAGCACAAAAACAGATGCATAGATCAGTGGAACAGAATCCAGAATCCAGAAATAAACCCACACTTATATGGCCAACTAGTCTACAACGAAAGAGGCAAGAATGTACAATGGGGATAAGATAATCTCTTCAATACATGACGCTGGGAAAACTGGACAGCTACATGCAAAATAATGAAACTGGACCACTTTCTTACACCATACACAAAAATAAATTCAAAATGGATTAAAAACCTAAATGTAATATCTGAAACCATAAAACTCCTAAAGGAAAACATAGGCAATAAACTATTTTTCTAGGTGTGTCTCCTCAGGCAAGGAAAACAAAAGCAAAAATAAGCTATTGGGACTGCACCAGAATAAGAAGCTTTTGTACAGCAAAGGAAACCATAAACAAAATATAGTCTACTGAATGGGAGAAATTTGCAAATTATATATCCAATAAGGTGTTAATATCCAAAATATACAAACCATTTATACAACTCAACACACAAAAAAATAAAAAACCCAAATAATACAATTAAAAAACAGCAAGAGGAACTGAACATTTTCCCACAGAAGATACACATATGGTCAACAGACACATGAAAAGATGCTTAACATCACTCATCATCAAGGAAATGCAAATCAAAACCACAATGAGATATCACCTTACACCTGTGAGAATGCCTAGAATTAAAAGACAAGAAATATCAAGTGTTTGTGAGGATGTGGAGGAAAGGGCAAACTTGTGTATTGTTGGTGGGAATGTGAACTGTACAACCATTGTGGAAAACAGGATGGAAGTTCCTCAAAAAATTAAAAATAGAAATATCACATGATCTAGTAATTACCTATGTTTACTGCAGCACATTTACAATAAACAATACCTGAAAGAAACCTAAGTTTCCATCGATGGAGGAATGGGTAAAGAATAGGTGGTACATATACACAATGGAATATTATTCAACCATAAAAAATGAGTTCTTACCATTTGAGACAACATGGATGGACCCAGAGGGTATTATATTAAATGAAATAAGTGAGAATGAGATTGAAAAATACCATATGATTTCATTTATACTTGGAATCTATAAAACAAATGTACAAACAAAAAGCAGAAATAGACCCATAAATACAGAGAACAAACTCATGGTGGCCAGAGAGGAGTGACAGAGGGGAGGATGGGCAAAATAGGTGAAGGGGAGTAGGAGATATAGGCCTCCAGTTCTGGAATGAATAACTCCTAGGGATAAAAGGTAGAGCACAGGGAATGTTGTGAATGGTATTGTAATAGCACAATACAGTGAGAGATGGTACCTGCACTTGTGGTTCACAGAGCATAACATACAGACTTGTCAAATCGCTATGCTGTACACCTGAAACTAATGCAACATTGTGAGTCAACTATGCTTTAACAACAACAAAGAAAATGAACTACTGACATGAAAAGAGGAGTATATTCAAAAGACTATATACCACAGGTTCCAAACTCTGAAAGCATTCAGAACTGTTGTGGACTTTTTATGGATTCATCAACTATCAGTGGTTACTGAGTACCCACTACAGGCCAAGCATGGAGATATGAAAATACAAAAAATTTCTAGTGTATTTCACACACACTCACAAAATCCATCTAGCCCTCTCATATGTTTTAGGGAAGCAAGATCTCTTAATGAGAAAATATAAGTGAAAATTCTCCTGTGCTATAATTCTCTAAAATACGTACCAACAGAGCATGGGTCTCCCATCAGTGGGGATAATCAGGGGAAACCCAAAGAAAAAGTTCTAAAAACAATGAAACATAACTTATACACTCACAAGGACTTCCAGGAAGAAAAGTTTAACGCTTTATATATTTAACATGTAATAACTACTATGTATAGAATTTATGGGAATTTGAGATTCCTGGGTAGAAGATGCTACAGTCGTAGTTCAAAGTCTGAACAAAGATGATAGCTTTGTCTGCCATCAAAAATGCAGCTTTACTCTATCTATAAGGGGGTATGTTTGAAGCTGTGCTATTTCCTAGATCTCTATATGATAATATCCTCAAAAGAGAAGTCTAGGTTTTTAAGAACGACAGATTTTTCTTCTGTATTTCACAGATGTCTGCTTCTATTTTGAGCCACTCTTCTTATTGCTATGGAATAAGCCCAGTCAAAATGTTCTTTTTTCTTCAGTTTTTATTTATTTAAGATGATTTTCTACATGATTAATTATAAAGGCCATAATTATACTATCACATCTCTGTCAAAGTAACTATTTTTATTTTTTATTTTATTTTTTAATTTTTTAATGTTTATTTTTTTTCCAATATATGAAATTTATTGTCAAATTGGTCTCCATACAACTCAAAGTAACAATTTAAGGTTAATGTTTGGCAGTATTTAAATCTAAAACAATACAAAAACTGTGTGTATGAATAAGGTGAATTTAATCACGCTATTTATTTCCTCTGGAGTGTTAAAGTTTTGGCTGTCATTGTTTATACTGTTTTATTTTTTTATTTGAGAGAGAGAGAAAAAAAAGAGTGAGTACATGAGTGGGGGAGATGGCAAGAAAGAGAGAGAGAGAGAGAGAGAGAATATTAAGCAAGATCCACACTCAGCAAGAGGCCCTTTGTGGGGCTGGGATCATGACGTGAGCCAAAATCAAGAGTTAAATGCTCAACCAACTGAACCACCCAGGCACTCCTATTACATACTATTTTAAAGAGAAATAGTTTATAAACTGTAATAAATAGTAAATGGCTATGCCAAACCAAGATCCTTTTCTGATGAATTTATAAAGGTAGCAACTATTATAATACCAGGAAAGGTAATATGAGAACAGGGTAACATAATACAAGCAAGGTACACACTAGCAAGTAATATTCATTCATTTGTGTTTATTTATTTTTATTTATTTTGTGAGACAGAGATAAGGAGATAGTGCAGGCTAGCAGAGGAAGGGCAGAGAGAGTGGGAGAGAGAGAATCCCAAGCAGGCTCTGTGCTGCCAGTGCAGAGCCCAACATGAGGCTCAATCTCACAAACTGAACCATGAGATCATGACCTGAGTCAAAATCACGTTGGATGATTAACCAACTGAGCTACCCAGGCACCTCTAGCAGGTAATATTTATAGTTAAGATATTTGGAGAGGCCTTATTACCTCCAAAAAATCACAGAGAATAAGAGCTTTTTTTTTTTTTTAAGATTTTAGAGGATGTGGTTTAGTGTTGACCTATACATAACATTGAAAAACCTGAAGCAAATGAGGAAAGAGGAAACAAATAATCAAGAATAAAGAAACAGCATGGGAATGCAAGCTGGTGCAGCCACTCTGGAAAACAGTATGGAGGTTCCTCAAAAAACTAAAAATAGAACTACCTTACAACCCAGCAATTGCACTACTAGGCATTTATCCAAGGGATACAGGTGTGCTGTTTCAAAGGGACACATTCACCCCCATGTTTATAGCAGCACTATCGACAATAGCCAAAGTATGGAAAGAGCCCAAATGTCCATCCATGGATGAATGGATAAAGATGTGGTGTATATATACAATGGAGTATTACTCAGCAATCAAAAAGAATGAAATCCTGCCATTTGCAACTACGTGGATGGAACTGGAGGGTATTACGCTAAGTGAAATTAGTCAGAGAAAGACAAAAATCCTATGACTTCACTCATCTGAGGACTTTAAGAGACAAAACAGATGAACATAAGGGAAGGGAAACAAAAATAATATAAAAACAGGGAGGGGGGACAAAACAGAAGAGACTCATAAATATGGAGAACAAACTGAGGGTTACTGGAGGGGTTGTGGGAGGGGGGATGGGCTAAATGGGTAAAGGGCACTAAGGAATCTCCTCCTGAAATCATTGTTGCACTATATGCTAATTTGGATGTAAATTTAAAAAAAAAAAAAAGAATAAAGGAACAGCAGACCAGATTACATAGGAAATAAAGGTGAAATGGAGAAAATAAAGAAAACAGATCCATGATGGGCCTCAAAATAAGATTTAAGCACTTATATATGCAAGGTCTTGTGCAGAGTATTTACATATGTGACACTGATGCTATCATCATGTTCATCACATTAGCTGACACCTAACTTCATGTATACTTTGCATCAGGAATCATTTTCTGTTCTTCTCATATATGAACTCACTTACTCTGGTATTTCAGAAAAGGAACTAAAACACAGGTTAGTAATACCTTCATAATTTTGGTGAATTCTATAAGGGACATAGAGTCTCTTTAACATATGAGAAAACTTGAATACCACAGATTAAAAAACAAAATTAAAATACCTGATCAGAGCTGGGATTTTAAACCAGTAATTGCCCGATTCCAAAGTTCTAAGTATGTGACTTGAAAGAAGAAAGAAAATACCAACAATAGGCACAGTAAGACAGCATATTACATGCCAGGCACTGTTCAAAGTGTTGAGTATTAACACATTTAAATCCTCATAATAACTCTATGAAAATAGATACTACTATTATTCCCATTTCAAAGGTGAGGAAACTGAGGCACATGACCCTAATGCACTAGGGCCATTCAGCTGCCAACTGGGGAACTGCGACTCGAAATCAAGTCCAGTTCCAGAACTATGCTCTGACCACAACGCTATACTGCCCCTTATAATTAAAATATATAATGGGAGCAATTGCTTGCAGTACTGATGAGAATGGTCTCACAGATAAATATACACTGGCACTACTCTATAATATTTATTGAGCACTTACTAAACACTTCTGGTGGAAATTGTGATGTGCCACCCAGATTCCCCTTCAGGAACAGGACTTATTTCACCAGCTTATTAGAGTCCTCAAAGAAGATGGCCCTTATCAGCTCTCAGTTGAAAAAACTTCCCTGTGGGACTGGCTGAGGTCTTTGCTGGGAATGCACTGCAGCTTATTTTCCAGAGGTGTTGATCCCAAGAGCACCCCCTAATAAATGATAAACATTCTGAATGCTAATCTCCACCTGAGAGTCTGCCTCCCTAGTAACTCAACCTACAACAACACTTGACATAATCTCATTTAACTCCTACCATCATACGAATTCGGTGCTATTACTTTATATACTCATTTTAGAAATGAAGACACTAAGGCTTAACTTGCCCAAGGCCACAGAGCTGGTAAAGGATGAAAAGAGAATTTGAACTGATACTGTCTAATTCTGGAACCTATTCCCAACTTCTACAGGATTCTGTACAGAGAGAAAGGCTTCAGTAATTTAGACTTATTATTAGTTCAACATGTATTTAATACTGAGGAGAAAAAAAAAAGGAAATCTAATATTTTGTTTAAGCATAGGTAACAATCATGGAAGTGGAATGACCTGAAATATAAACTAGGTAGCCTGAAAAGGAAGCCTAGCCAAGAAAATAGCCAAACAATTTTCCTCTATGCTTTCTACAATTTATTTCTTGAGAAGATAGAACTGAGGACAAAGAAAACTTCGCATTTCATAGGGGAGAAGAAAATGTTCAATTAAAGATAAACCCTTATACATTAAATCATCTTAAATTCAAATAGAAAATACTTCATTCTCCAATATGCAATGTTTACCATCTGATACATCTGCCCAGCATCTTCCCTCATATAACAGAAGCAGAAAACATAAAATACCAGCATATGGCCCTGACTTTACTGAAAAGTTACAGGGTCTGATATCTGTCCACAACAGTCTGAGAGAAATAGGAAAGTGTTAAAAGAAGGGATAGAGAGGAGCAGTGAAATTGTCATAGAGCCATAGTGTTTGCCTAAGTTAGACTATTCACAGATTTTCTTTAATGTTGTAAATTTCCAGGCACTATTAACCATCTTAATTTTCTCACTTTTTCCAGAAGAGATTCAAGAGATAAACAAATCCCTTGACTCAGATGTAAGCTTAAATTGTGGACTCCACTTTTTAAAATTATACTTCTTTTTTCCAGGCATAGATAATTTCCTATATTTCCAACAGAAGGAAGGGAAAAATTGCAACTAAAAAAAATCCAAATATTAAATTCATCCTGTCAGTGCTCATACGTCCCAGGTACATTCTTGATTTCACTTAAAACCAAAAGTAAACCTAAAATATATCCAGAACATAAGAGGGCCTGAAAAACCAAGTTCAGAGAAAATGGGATGCAGTTAGCAAAGATTACATGCATCAGTGAACTGTACTAAATTGAACACTTTTAAATGCCAGAGATTTTCTCTGTGAAACTGTGGTGTTTGAAAGAAAAATCAATAATGTTGGAAAAGAGAAACCCTCTTCACACATCTCTAATTAGTCATAGCAGAATCTGGTGGATTTCCATATTACAACTGGATCAAACTTGTGAAATTGGTTTTGATCCCAGACTCATTCAGTACATCTTCCAGGAGAAGCTCCACTCAAGACAATCAAAGGCTTTTCAACCTTGAATGATCCCCAAGATTACTCTTTCAGTTTGCATCCATCCTACATTATGTTCAGCGTCTGTCTAATGTTGCCTACAGCAAATCTCCCTGGAATTATTCTGAAAGAGCTCCATTTATAAGAACAGGCAAGGGATCTTCAAAATGCTCAGCTTCAACTGTAGCTTGAGCCTTCAAAATCTATAATAGTAAGTAAAACCAGGCATAAAGAGGCAAAGTTCTTCAGATCTTTTTTTTAATAAATCGAATAAATATTGGCCATATTGTTTATATTTAGGGCATGAACTCCCCTGTAAAGTCCTTGCTCAAGTCTAACGATGGACTAGGTAAAGAGTTTCTGTATTTTTCTGAATAATCAATACCAAAGCTGCTGATGCAAATTTATTTGAACCCCAGGGAATACACCCTTTGAAGTTCTGGGAAAATTTTAAACACAGTGTACAAATCAATAAGTGGACAAAAACATCTCTTTCAATGTGTTCATTTTTATTTGGAGAGGAAATATTTATCTTTAAAGGTAATCTCTCTTTCACTCCATCTGTGAACCCTTTTCCCAAATCATTTATTCTACAAAAGAAACTCATGACAGCTTAACATAAAATACCGTTTTTTAGCCATAATTAGAAGTAGTGTAGATGTAATGTCTCTGAACAGGAAGACTTCATTTCTCAAGCCTGAAAGACAGTCTTCCCCCTTCTGCTTTTCTGTAACAGTCTCATACTTTGCTTTTTTCCCATCCCTTCACATCCAGTTTTGGAGCTTCAATTAACCAGAATGGTTTGAGGGCATTTCCAGAAGGGATTCTACTGGCCTGGTTTCATGGTATGTTACTTTGAATAGGACACATCTAGGAGATTAAAAATATACTTTTTTCATTATTGTTATTTTAACAGTCCACTAAGCAAAAATACAAAAGCATTTTTTTCCTCTCCCCATTCTCCTCTATCCCTTCGTTCTCTTTCTTCCCCTGTGGAGTTCAAATTAAAGAAAGGTGAAAATTGAAGCTGTTGTAGGCAAGGGGATTGCAACATGCATATTTGATTTTTATGATGGATCTAAATTGCTGAATAAGGCCATGGAACAAAGGGAGACTGTGGCTTCCTGCCCATCACATGCAGCCACTGAATGCAGAACAAAAGCTTTGGCCATTAGGGGCTCAGCAGGGAGACACATTATATAAATGACTTTGTCTTTTCTGCCCCCTCCCCCCTACTGGGTGCACTGGACAAGGATGGGTGTGTGTGTGTGTGTGTGTGTGTGTGTGTGTGTGTTATGATTTGCCAGGGCAGAAGATAAGAAATTCTGGGAGCAGCAATGGGAAGAGAAATGTACAGCACATTATGATCCAAAGAAGCCATGTTTTCTTCACTGGACCAGCGTGGCTCTCAAGTGCTGTGGTCAAAGCACCTCTTAAGACAACCACTCCCCTGAGAAACTTGCCAACTTTTCAGAGTAAACTGTAGCTTTCATTTTGCTATTTTGTTTCTGTCATCAGGAATGATAAAACAATAAAAAAATTGGAAAAATATGAAAGCCTAGAATTCCACGATAATTACCAGATTTGCTTCAAGAACAAATTGACAAACACACAGTTCACTGTGGCACTAGTTTCCTCAGAAACCACTACTCTTACTCTTAATTCCTCCTTCTAGATTCAAGACTTTTCTTTTGGCAGGAAAAGGGAAATATATATATCAATAATGATCCTAAGCTATCCTATAGTGGAATCAACCTACTTTTAAGAGGTCCCCTGGGGTAGTATCTTGAATAGGTGCTACTGTTCTATCTGGCTTAAAACATCAGCAATTCTACACAAACACACTCAATAATCTCTGCATATAATTTGTTTTGTAGAAGGATTTTAGTACGCTTCACAAACTGAATTATTTTATTTTACTTCTAATATCACTGAAAGAGATAGTGAATAAGAGAGTTTCTCTTTGCGGACTCTAACTGAAGCATAGAGTGGTTAAGTACATTGAAGGTGACACACTGAGTTGGGGCCAGGCTAAGACTGAAACCCAGGTCACTGGATGCTCACTTCAGTTCTATCTCTTTACGTTTCATACAAACTGTAGCAAGATGCTCTGACACTCCTACAACTGATAAAATAGAGAAAGCAGTCCCCCCCCAAAATAAACGAAAGTCAGTCACATGCTGCAGAATCCCAACTGAGGTTCTTAGAATGTTCCAAAGACAAACTCAACATATGGTTATACACATCCTTAATCAACCTAAGAATGAATGGTGTAAAGCAATCTAAGTGACATGCCAGGAGACAACTGCCATTTGTCACTTACCATCATTACTCTGTCTTAAAATGGACAATTCATGTAAAATAAGTTAGACTCAGAGCTCCTGGATGGCATCCAACTCGTGATTACAGTTCAGGTCATGATCTCACTGTTGTGGGATCAAGCTCAGGGTCAGGCTCCACACTGAGTACGGAGCTGCTTGGGATTCTCGCTCTCTCTCCCTCTTCCCCTCTCCCCTGCTTGCATTCTCTCTCTCTCTCTCTCAAATAATCATTTTTTTTAAAAAAATTAGGTAGACTCATGAATTATATGAAAGCTGAGAAGTCTTAAAGGACAAAGTTGGTTGTCACTGTAGAGTAATTCAGTTTTGAGCTACAGAGACCAAGAAGCTACCTCTTTACCAGTTCTTTTGCATCTCACTTTAAAATGCTTAAATTCCTTTTTGGTAGATGGAAAAAAGTCTCTCAATAAAGACTGCTTAATGGATGAAGGATAGTATTGACGTTGATGTTTATCAATAGTTTTAAGCAACTAGGATGAATAGATGATTAAGGGAAGTCCTTAATGGCCAGAGGTGGGTGGATGAGAATCAGTATGGATAAATAAACAGAGGAGTACAGTGGAAAAGAGACTTCTGTACACTCACTTCTTTATCCATTTATTCAGTTGTCAAGAATTCACGAAGGGCCTACTACAATTCCATGTGCTATAGACTGACTGTAAGACATGTCCCTGCCCTAAATAATGATCTTATGTGTGGTTGGGGGTTGTGAAGATATTAAGCAATTATACAAATATCAACATAGGTTAGTATGTGACAAGAAATAAGAAGAGAAAGTGTGGTGTTCTATGAGAATATTAACTGGAAGGAAGTACCTCATCTAGAGGATGTCAGAGATGGCTTTAATGACATTTAAGAGACATTTAAGCTGAGAGACATTTAAAAAAAAATATGTTCTCTAACCAACTACATTTCACCTTCTGAAATACGTCTCAAGGTATGAATTAAAAATGTCAAGGAAATTATGTGTATTTTTAAGTTCTTGTTAATTTGCTTAAGAGTAAAATAAAACACTAATTTGGCTATAAGCCTTAAGTAATTCAAATTAAGTTAGTTCAGAGTACAAGCCAAAGGCCACAGGCTATAAGTGCACTATGTAATATGGTAGACACTAGGCACATATGGCTACCTCAATTTCAATTATTCAAAGATTAAATTCCTCAGTTATACTAGCTACACTTCAAGTGTTCAAAAGCCACCATATTGGACACTATAGCTAAAGACTATTAAAATTAAAATTAAACATTCAGTTCCTCAATTACACTGGCCGTATTTTGAGTGTTCAGTTTCAAGTGAGTAGTGGCTAACACAGTAGGCAGCAGACAAGAACATGTCCATCACTGCACAAAATGCTATTGGAGAGCACTGCAGTACCATCTGGCACCTTGTTGCCTCTCTAACCTCATTTTCCACTCTTCTCACCTTGCTTATGTTATTCTAGCCATGTTGGAACCCTTGCCGCTCTCTGAGTATATTAGGTATGATCCTGCCTCGGGGCCTTTGCACAGTTTGGCCCCTACCTTCCTCTCCAGCCCCACCTTGTATGAGAGTCTTCAGCTAATTTTTCTATCTTTGACCATGCCAACCTTCTTTCTATCTTCATCATTCTCAAGGTCTCTCTTGTCTCAGGGCTTTGCACATGTTATTACCTTTCCTTATAAGGCTCCTCCTTCCCTACTTTAACTTTCCTTCAAATATCAGCCTACTTATTATTTCATCAGGAAACACTTTTTTGATTAGGTAAAATTTTCCTCATACAAACTCACACCTCTTTTTGCACAGGGCTTATTACAGTGGCACATTTACATCTATTTATGTCATTTTCTTATTTATGATGCTCTCTTCAGATCCACTGAGAGCTCCATGAGGGCAGGGACCATATCTGTTTTTAATCATCACTGTGTTCTCAAATGGTAGCAGAATGCATGGAACAAATAAATATTTATGGTTAATTATGAAAGAATGAATAAATGCTATGGAAAAGTAGCCAGTTCAGCTTAAAATGTATACCTTGTACTGCTTCTTCAATGCACATGAAATACCCAAATGTCAAAATAAGATTATACACAGTGAAAAAAATGAATGTCAGGGATTGTAATAATTTCAGAGGTGTGAAATACTTCTTTCAGATAGATAAAAAGTACTGTTCCCCCAAAGGATGATAGAATCATAGGTATAATTTACATTCTTGTTGCTTATCTGAATTTTCTAATATTTCTCCATAATCATGTATTGGTGTTATAACAACATTATATTTTATTGCAGTATCAAAAATTATTCTGCTCCAGTGCAGCAGAAAACCAAAATACCTGGGAGGCACAGGGGTAAATAAGGTGCTTTTTTTTTATTCCTCCCAGACAAACCAAAGTTGAATTCCTGGTTTTGTCTTTTGCTGGTTCTGTAAACCTGAGCATGTTACCTCACCTCTGTGAGCCTACCTTTCAAATGAGATAACATACACTATATGGGATGGTTGTAAAGGTTAAATGAGATAATGTATATAAAACATTCAATAAATGGTAGCTTAAAATCCACATGCTAAAATGACCATTTTAGAAGTTCAGATAAGCATAAACCTCAAAAACTCTCCTGGTTCTTAATCGTTAGTTTAAAAGTAAAAGATTTTAGCTCACATATTCTAAGTTTGCTCCTAAGGTTACACCATCTTTCTTTTCAATGTGACTGTTCTACATACTCTAAGAAGTGAAGTTAGTTCCAAGGAATTACATTTATTCACTTATTCAACAAATATTTTCATATGCCTTCTGTACATCAGGCCCTGCTGTGTTAGGGATAATAAGGTCAGCCAAACAAATATTCATACAACTCTTTCCGTTTTAATAGTCTACATGATTCCTGGGCCAGCATCTAAGATAAAAATTCAGTTACCAGCTGTCACAAACTATTTGCATTAATCCATTAAGAATTATTTGGAAAAATGATTTTTTAACCAGTGCTTTTTATAGATGTGTAAAAAACTACTTTTATAAAGATATTCTCTTAGCATTATTTATAATATTGAGTACTCAAATGCCCAATAGTGGATTAGTTACATAAATGATATTAAATCCACATAATGGAATACTATGTAACTATTAACAACGCAGTGGTAGAAGCATATTTACGGGATAGAAAGACTTTTACATCATGTTGGTAAGTTTATAAGGTTTCAAAATTGTGTGCTATGTTTATACAAGCAAAAAGACTTGAAGGAAAACATTAAAAAGTCATTTTCTCTATTAGTTGCTCACAAATGTGGCTGCATATTATAATCAACAGCAGAATGTTTAAAATATATTGATGCAGGGACACAATTAGAAATTCTGATTTAAATAATCCTCCAAGGCGCCCAGAAATCAATATTTAAAGAATGCATCCTTGTTGGGGCCCCTGGGTGGCTCACTTGGTTAAGCTTCCAACTCTTGATTTTGGCTCAGGTCATAATCTCCCTGTTCATGGGATGGAGCCCCATGTTGGTCTCCACACTGAGCATGGAGCCTACTTGGGATTCTGTCTCTCTTTCTCTCTTCCTCTGCCCCTCTCCCCAGCTCATGTGCTCTAAAATAAATTTTAAAAAAAGAATGCATCCTTGGTGATTCCAGGCTGCACCTAGGATTGAGAAACACTTTTTCCTAAGTAGTGGGACAATATTTTACTTTGGTATATGTTTTCTGGTTATATAAATGAACATCACATATTACTTATACAATAAAAAAATTATGCCACAATGTAGAACACTGTTACTATTATTGTATGTTGCCAAATAGTAAGTTGGATATGTAGTTAGGTTTCCCAAGTTTTTAATTCCTGAATTTAATTAGTTATGCTCTTTTTTTTTTTTAAATGATGAGTCTTACCTGGAAATAAGTATCACTTTTATTTTTATTATTTCAAAGAACCAACTTTTAGCTCTGTTGATTTGTTGAATGTTTATTATTTCATTAACTTCATTCTTATCTTAATTTTTTTCCTTCTAGTTTCTTTTTGTTTCAATTTGTTCTTTTTTCTAAATGCCTCAGATGGAAGATTTCAGCTTTTCTTCTTTTCTAACATATGCATCTAAAAGCAAAATTTTCCTTGTAAGCATGCTTTGGCTCTACAAGATATGTAGGATTTTCGTTATTATTTATTTAAAAATATTTTCTATTTTTCCATTGTTATTTTTTTCCTTGAGACATGAGACATTTAATAGTGTATTTTTAAATTTCCAAGTATTTGGGCTTTTCTAATTACCTTTATGTTATTCTTTTGTAATCTAACTTTTGGTGATTTGAGAAAATATTCTGTATGATGTCAAACCTTTGAAATTTGTTGATAATTTCTTTATGGCTAGACCACAGTCAAATTTTTTAAATGTTCTGTGTACACTCAAAAATAAAGGGCATTAATTAGTTTTAATATGTATTCTAAAGTTTTACATATAAGATAAATAAATCAAGCTTGTTAACTGGATTAAAATTTTCCTTCTCTTGATTTTTGTCTGCTTGTTGTAAAAGTCATTGGAATGGTGTATTAAAATCTCCCATAATTATTAATTTTCATATTTTTCCTTTTTGTCTTGTAACTTTTTGTTTTCTATATTTTGAGGCTATGTTAACTAGGTATATAAAATATTCATAATTATTTCAGCTTATAGGTGAATTAAGTATTTTGTCAAGAAATAGCACTGTATACAGCTAATATTTTTTAGTGACAACTTTATATGAGTATAGATTTCTCAAATTTGTTTTGCTTAGTATTTAAATGATTTGGTACATTGTATTATTGACCTTAGTTCTTTACCCCTTCGTATATCTATGTCCTTTGCCATGTGACTGCCGTTCCTTCTTCCAGAGATACTATCTTCCTGAGCTTTGACGTTGGGTTCAGTCACAATACTCATTTGGACCTTGAGATGTTAGTAGCTACACTGCATTCAGAGCCTTGAAATGTGCCTGTTCAGCTGAACTTGCCCACCCAGGCTTCTGGTATTACCATAAGAATGTGCCCTGACTAGATTGGTGGGCCAAGGGAAAAGAGTAGATCTGGACCTACACAACAATTGCAGCCTAGATCAGTTCATCCAAGATGCATGAAAAAGAGTAAGTTATTTTGTTGTAAGCTACTGAATTAGGGGCATTACTGGAGCAAAAATGAACAGATATAGAAGAGGTAAGCTATAATTGGGGTGCTCCAATAGCAAAAGACTAAAATATAAAATCGTTTGGAACCAGGAAGCAGGTAGTGAGGAACTGTAATAGGAAGCTGTAAATGGCAAGGAAACAGAAGAAATCAAAAAAATGATGACTCATATAATGGCAAACATTTGGTAAAAAGATTGCACATAATAACCTAACAGAAAATGTTTAATAAACTTGTAGAATGAGGGGAGTAAATTTTGACAGGAAATGTTAAATGCATAAATTGTTTCATTTGGTAAGATACAACAACAAAGAAATGACTTCTGAAAAGGAGTGGTCCATTTGCAAGTAAAATTACAGAGATTATAAACTGCCCAGACATTTCAGGACTGGAAAATAAAACTTTCTCATCGAATAAGGCTGTAGCCATTAAGGAACAGCTTCAGCGAAAAGACCAAACTTAGGGCAGTGGGTAAAGACCAAATCAAGGGTATGGCCATTAGACCTTTACTTAAGACATTCAGAAGAAATAAGGTGGTACCTTGCATATCAACCCACTGAGGGAAAAAAAAAAAAAAAGATGACATACAGAAATAAAAAAGGCATAGGTCCATAAAAATGTGATGCACTCCACGTATTTATTAATTTAAGTATAGAGAGAAGGGCATGTCCCCAAAAGAATCATGGGTGTAGTTTTTGGCATACAGAGTTGATTAGAATGAAATATCAAATCTCCAGCAGTTTTTAAGAGACATGAATCAGAAGTACTGCTAGTTTGAAACAAAGGAAACTGATATTTTGAGGTCAAAAAGACTTCTGGATACCACTATACACCTATTAGAATGGCAAAAATACAAAAGAGTGGCAACACCAAATGCTGGCCAAATGCTGGTGAGGATGTGGAGTAAAAAGAAATCTCTTTCATGGCTGGTGGGAATGCAAAGTGGTACAGCCACTCTGGAAGACTGGCAGGTTCTTACAAAACTATCCTTACTATGACCCAGCAATCAAATGCAATGGTATTTATTCAAAGGAATTACACTCATGTCCACAAAAAAGTTGGTAGCATGGGTATTTATAGCAACTTCATTCATAATTGCCAAAACCTGGAAACAACCAAGATGTCCTTCAGTAGGTGAATGAATAAACAAATTTTGGTACTTTGACACAATGAAATATTATTCAGCACTAAAAAAAAAAAAAAAGCGAGCTATCAAGCCATGAAAAGACATGGAGGAGCTTTAAATGAATATCGTTAAAAGAAGCCAATCTGAAAAGTCTTCATACATACTCCATGATTCCAACTATATACTGGAAAAGGGAAAGTTATGGAGACAGTAAAAAGATCACACATGGCCAGCTGTTGGGAAAAGGGAGGGATGAGTATGTGGAGCACAGAGGATTGTTAGGGCAGTGAAAATACTCTGTATGATACTATAATGCAGATACATATCATACATTTGTCCAAACCCATAAAATATAAATCAAGAGTGAATCCTAATGTAAAGTATGGACTTTGGGTGATAATGTGTCAGAGTAGGTTCATCAACTATAACAAATGTACCACTCTGGTGGGAGGATTTTAATAATAGGGTAGGTTATAACGTTGATATATGGAGAAGGAGTATATGAGAAATCTCTGTGCCTTCCTCCCAATCTTGCTATAAACCTAAAACTGCACTAAAAACAAATAGTAAAGCCTTAAAAAAAAAAAAAAGACTTCTGGGGAAGAGGATTCTGGGAAGATAGCAAAGTAGGAAACACTCACATATCAGAAATCTGTCTCCCCACCGAGACAATTACTCCAGCAGAATCTGTCTGACATAACTATTTTGGAATTCTGGAGTCTTTGAAGGTTTGTAGCCTTCCAGGGGAAGTCTTGGATCATAAACAGTAATAATTTCTGCTAGCTCTTAATACAGTAGCAGCTACCCATCCCTCACTCCCTAGCCTCATGGCAAGTAGCCATGCACATGTTCCCGGAGCAGCTTGTATGCAGCTGGTTTGAGTCACAATGGGCAACAAGATCTTGTCCTTCAAATACTGGGCCTCTGGGCTCTGACTGCTGATTGCTCCTGATAGTAGAAGAACGGATACAGAGTCAGGCAGCCATTAGCCCCTCCACCTCCACCTGAAGTGACTTCCAGGAGATTTAAAGAGTTTACACATTTTTGCCCCTGCCCCCTTAATGTTTATGTCTTTCTTCCTGTGGAAGCCAGACATTTAAGGAGTAGGATATTCAAAAGTAACTGTAGTATATAGGACATTTAGAACGTCAGGCAAAGGCCCAAAGAAAAGTGAAGGCGTAAAGGTATAGAACAGATCTAAGAAGACCTTAAGTTTAAAACCCAGGCTGATGCCCATCACAGAATCAGACAGCAACAACAACAAATGCTGGGGGAGAGGGAGAATATGATTTCCAGAGATGCTACATTTTAAGATTCAGTTTTTGTCTAGTTTTCAACATAAAAAAAGTCTTAAGGCATGCAAGGAATCAGCAAATTATGTACATGCCCCTAAAATTAACAGAATACATCACATTAACAGAATGAAGGAAAAAAAACCTAGGTGATCGTCTCAACTGATGCAGAAAAAACACTTGACAGAATTCAATACCTTTTCATGATAAAAATACTTAATATACTAGGAAGAGAAGAAAACTATTTCAATATGATAAAAGCCACGTAAGAAAAACCTACAGCTAACATTATCCTCAATGGTGAAAGACATGTTACCTTTTCCTGTAAGACCAGGAACAAGGCAAAGGTACCTATTTTTGCCACTTCTATTCAACACAGTACTATAAATTTTAGGCAGAGCAATTAGGCAAGAAACAAAAGGCATCCAACTTGGAAAGAAGTAGATTTATCTGTTTGCACATGATATGATCTTGTATGTATAAAGCCCTAAAGATGTGACCAAAAAAGTGTTTTAGAATAAGCAAATTGAGAAAAATAACACACAAAATCAACACTCCAACATCAGTTCCATTTCTTTACACTAACAATAACCTGAAAAGGAAATTAAGATAATGCCATTGACAAAAGTATCCAAAAGAAAACAACGCTTAAAAACTTTCAACAAAGAGGTAAAAGATTTATACAGTGAAAACTACCAAACACTGGTGAAAGAAATAAAAAATGACATTGGTAGAAGGAAAGACATCCCATGTTCATGGATAGGCTATTTAATATTGCTATGATGTCAATGCTATCCAGAGTGATCTACAGATTCAACATAATACCCACTGAAATTCCAAAGATGCTTCTTGCAGAAATAGAAAAATCTGTCCTAAAATTTGTATGAAACCTCATGGGACTCCTAATAGCCAAAACACTCTTGAAAAAGAACAAAGTTGGAGGACTCACACTTATGATTTCAAAACCTACTGAAGCTACAGTAACCAAAAACAGTGTTATGCAGGCATAAAAACAGACAAATAAATGGATTAAAATAAAGATGCCAGAAATAAATCCTTGCATAAATGGTTGTTCTGGACTGAAGTGTATGATCCCAATTTTATATTTTAAAGTCCTAATTTCCCATGTGACTGTGTTGGAGATACGGCCTTTGAAGAGTAATGAGGATTAAATGAATAAAGTCATAAAAAAGGATCCGTGATTTGTAGACTTAGTGCCTTTATAAAAAAAAGGAAGAGACACTAACCCTCTCTTTCTCTGCCATGTGATGACACAGCAAAAAGCAGCCCATTTCAAGCCAGAAAGAGAATTCATACCAGAATCCAAACATGGTAGCACCGTGTTACTGGACTTCCAGGTTCTACAACAGTGGGAAATTAAGTTCTGTTGTTTAAGCCACTCTATCTGTGGTGTTTTGTCATGGCATCACAAGCTCACTAATGTAATGGTCAAATGATTTTGGCAAGGGTGCCCACAACTATTCAGTGGGGGAAGGGATAGTGTTTTCAATAAATGGTGCTGGGGAAACTGGGTATCCACATGCAAAAGAATGAGGCTAGACCCTTACTTAACACCATATCCAAACCTTACTCAAAATGGATCAAAGATGGATATATAAGAACTAAAACTATACAACTCTTAGAAGAAACAGAGGACAAAAATGTCACAACACTGGATTTGGCATAGATTTCTTGGAAATGACACAAAAGGCAGTGGCAATAAAAGTAAACAAACTGGACTTCGTGAAAATTAAAAACATATGCATCAAAGGACACTATCAATAGAGTAAAAAATGCAACCCCAAAATAGGAGGGAATACTTGAAAATCCTATATCTGATAAGGGATTAATATCAGAATATATATAGCACTCATACATTAAGTATTCTTTTTATGAAATCTGTGTCTAAAAAACCCCATTAACTAAATCATCTCTGTAAATCTCTTTGTATTGGGTGTTGTTTCTCTTGATTTTCTATCAGATAGTTTCATCTTTTCCTGTACCTATTTTTTATTTTGATTGAACACCAGTAAGTATACATAAAAAATTGCAGAGAAACAGTTGACAGCTTCAGACAATTTTATCTTCCTCTATAAAAATTTCTGGGAATGAGTAAGACTACAAGCTACTGTGGATCACCTAAATCAGTTCAAGATTTGAAATAATTTAAAGTTGGTTTTCAATCCCTGACTAGGCTGGTCTATTTCAGGTTCATCCTTTCTCTTAGAGTTAATCGATTGTTATACCACTCTTTGTGGGCCGCGAACTCTAGCTTTTCCCACAGGCTTCACGATTCTGATTATCTCCATTCAACTTTCTCAGTCTTTTAGCCATCTTTATTGGAAATGGCAGATACTTGGATCTACAAGAAATGGCAGACACCTCTAAGGGAAAAACACATGCAAATGCCAGAATCCTCTCTCTTGAATGTCCTCTAATTTGGTCTCATAGGTTTTTCACCATACTGTTAGTATTACAAGGCCCCAAAACAAATTTTTGTTTCTGTTTAAAAACAGCTTTTCTGATTGTCTCCATAGGAGAGATGGTCCAAATTACTTAAACATTATTACTAGAAGCCAAACTCCACACTATTTTATGTGTTTCTTATATTTTACCTCAAATTAAATTGTAGATACTCATATTTCATAATGGAAATATCTGTCTTTTAAACAGAAGTTCCTAGTTTATCTACATATTTAAAATGTATTTAGGTAAAAGACGAATATGAAGCAAACTTCTACAATTTCAAAATGATCTTTTTCAAACGGATAAGTAAATATACTGGCAATTTTGCACATAGAAAACATATATTATCTTCCTGATCTTTTATTTAAATGTACTTTTTTTTTAGTTTATTTATTTTCAAGTAATTTCTATAACAAACACAGGGCTCAAACTCACAACCCCAACATGCTGTTCCGACTGAGCCAGCCAGGTGCCCCATGTAAAATGTTATTTTAAAATGATTAGAAGCACTTTCTATGTGTAAAATATGAAATGGAAAGAACCAAAACAAGAAAAATCTCATCTTATTAGTAAGATCAAGATGTGTTACAATAGGAAACTATCCAATAAGAGAAACCATTTTATTTTTTATATTTTTGTATTAATTTGGGATATGTTCTTTAGTGAAATTGTTAGATAAAAGAACTCTAAGATCAAGATAAATGGTAAGGGTAAAACTTAGCCTAATGAGGGTCACCAGGTGGCTCAGTTGGTTAAGCGTCCAACAATAGCTCAGGTCACCATCTTGCAGTTTGTCAGTTTAAGCCCTGCGTCAGGCTCTGTGCTGACAGCTCAGAGCCTGGAACCTGCTTCAGATTCTGGGTCTCCCTTTCTCTGCCCCTCCGCCATTCTCTTTCTTTCTCTCTCAAAAATAAACGTTATTAAAAAAAAAAAACTTAGCCTAATGAATCTTAGTTACAATTTCCTAATGGTGAGCTAAAAATTTCATGTTTAGAAAGAAATGAGAAATAATGTTACTCTCTTACACACATAACCCCCAGTGGCATGTTAGATAGCTTATACTTATCTTGAAATTTTACATGTTTGTGGCCACTTCTCATCTCGAGTTTGCTTAGCAAAGCCATACATATTAAACATACATCTTAAACGTGACTAAGACATTAATTACATTAATCCTTTAATGTCTAAAAATACAGTTTTATTAATTCTTTTAAGATCTTCAAAAAAATGCAACACAATTTTCTTGTATAGTCCTACCAAAAGGAAGAGAAATATATAATTGTATTCCTTTCAATTATATGCTAGCTTTTATACTATTATTGCTTTGCTAGGTAGCAATATTTTAATCTATTTTTTATTTCCCGATCACTTATTTCTATCCATTGCTTAGTCAACTTCATAAATATTCTGCACAGTCTTTGATCTTTTAACCTATCTAACCACAACATTTTCCAGCATTCTATTCACCCTCTTAGAATCTTCTTCATCTCTGACAGAAAGGTGACCTTCAATTATGCTGTCCAATCCTCATGGGATTTTGAGTCATTGACTCAGCCTGCCTCTTAAAACCAATGTTTTTTTTTTCTTTCCCTTACCTGTAAGTGACCCTCTTTGTATAACTTTCTGTGAAACATTTCACAAAAATTGATTCCAAACCGCATGTTACAAGGGAAAAACAAAGCCAAAAAGGCAAACCAAAAAGGTTAAAAAAGAACCTAACCACTCAGGGATTTGGGACCATAATGACAGTCAACTCAAGTTATTCAAACCAAGCATATTTTGTTTGGTATGAGCTGTATGAATTGGGTTTTTGATTCTGAATTCTAAAAATAATCATATCATGCTCTCTTCTTTATCCCCAAGTTATTATTCAAGTCTATAAATTAACCCTTCATAAGAAATTTCTGGAAATTTACAGCACTGAGTATGATGATGACAGAAGTTTAAAAAATATGTTGTTTAACGCACATTTCAAATTATGTACATAATTTTCTTGTAGTTTCTCGTACTCCCATTCTCATTCCAGTCCAATTTATCCTTCTGAATATTAAAGTTAGGGAATCTGTCTATCAGTTCCTCTCACGCAGAGAAAGACTGTATTATTCAACCATATCTGAAGGATGCTTTCCTCAAGATTTCCAGTAATAGGCTCTCCTCATCCTCATGAAAATAACTTACAAGGTGGAGACCTACAGTGTGGAGAACATTAATGAGTTCATGATTGGTAGTCGCTCCTAGTTATGGTGTGAGCTAGGTATGAATACATAATGCTTGGATGAAGGTGGGGGTTCAATAAATGAAATCTTCATTATTAAGTGAAAAATAATTGATATTTGAGAGAATTTCATGCCTGAGGGGCAGTTAATATTAATGTATTTGGTTCACATTTTTTATGGAAATACTAAGAGAAAAAAATTCATGGGAATGTTAAAATCAACAAGCAAAATGTTAGGAAAAACTTGCCATATTAGAAACCCATTGCTATAATCATAAAATTTCAAATTTTTTTCATATTTTCTTTCTCAGACTCAACAAAGAGCCTAAGATTTGAATTAAGGACTTAAAAGATTTTTTTTTTCCTCCATGTAAAAGTGAGTAGATAAAGGACGTTGAGAGAAACCGGACTGTTTGATGATCCTCCCCCACAATGCCACCTCAAACATAAAAAAATCTAAAAGGTAGCTCACCAAATAATGTCTGAATAAAAAGAATCACAAGTTTGCAAAGCACTTTAGGCACTTTAATTACACTTTTTGTTTGCTGCATATTTTTTCCTTTGTTCAGGGACTTGCACTGGGAAAGGAAGCTGTGCCCCTGAGAAACAGTTCCCAGAATGCACCATGATTTGTGCTGCATTTGACGCCTCTGCTCATTAAGGGCACCTTTGAGTTTCTTCTTTGTTTTTTAAGAGGGCAGAATCCAGTAATAACTCAAATGCTCAGACCTCTCCCCGGACATCATTTTTCTTACAGTCCAAGAGGAGCTGATTCAAGGTCAAAGGTCATAGGCTGTGCTCCCATTTGCCAGCTGGCAGTAAGCTCCAAGGACACAGGGTGCAAGAAGCGTGACGATTCCTGAAGATGCTCATTCACAAAGCATTGAGAATATCCCCACGGATACCTCAGAAATACTCATTTTATGTCAGTTTGGTGGTTTGGAGAAAAGGGGGTCAATTTTCTGGGGTAGCTTTGCAGAGCTTCACATGCTATGATCCCATCTCACTGAGGCTGACTTTATTTTACACTAACACAATAAAGCTTAAGAGAGGATAAGAAGTTTCTATTATTCTGCTCTGTGACTCAGAACAGAGCAATACTGACTACTAAAAGGCAAACATCTGGAAACCTCAGGTGAGGGAGAAACAGTGTCTAGTATGAACACTCTCTAAGAATAAGAAAACTTTCAGAGGGAAACCATGATATTGAAATGTTGATCTATGGTAATTTGGGGTGAGTTCTTTCCTCAAACTTACTCCTCAGTTTTTGTGGACTGGTCCCATACCACATTCAGAATTTGACTGTTTTTCTTTTCCTAAATGGCTAAACTGAGATGCTGTGTGTAAGAAATGGAAAGTGACAAGATATGACCGAAGCATTGGAAATCAATCCAAACTAAATGTGCTTCTTAACTATAAGTGAACAGTTGAAAACAATCCTCTTTTATAGCCATGGAGATAAATACTCTGTTTTTATTAGGAAAAAATTGCTTTGGACTGAATAAAGTCATTTGATTAACAAGTCAAAGCAGATGGTTTATTGATGTTTCAGAAAGGAGTTTACAAGGTCTAGTGAAAAAAGAGACCTAGCTCTGAATTAACAAATTACCCTGGTATATAGGACATTGACAGTTCACTGCTAATAGATTTATGGGCTACTGCTGGGTGTTTCATCCCTATTTGGTTTATTATGATAAAATATTGGGGTATGGGTAACCTATAGCCTTATTGCAATATACCATATTGACCTTTGAACTTTAGGACCTGACAGCAAAACTATGTATTAGATTTTTAATTTGTCTTAATCTAATAGGATCAACATCAGTGTTGTGTGGTTTATTTTGAAGAAGCCATTCAGTTTAACTAACACATGGTATACTGACTTGGGATTTGCTAGAACTCAATAAATTATTTCTCAGAGGTTATAAGAGTCACATGTTAAGATCCAGAAATCACTGGTGAAATGGCATGTGGTTTGAGTAAACAAAGTATCTGTAAGGGATCTCACTGTTCAATTCAGAAGTAAATATTTTTTTTGTCTCATGGGCAATTTCAGAATCTTTGTATTTGAGAATGGATCTTTTGACTTCAATAAATTTAATTTTTATATCTAGAAGTTCTCTTTTAAAATCTGCCTGGATATTTGATACTGTTTCTCTCATTTTCCATTCTTTTAATATCTTTAAGTGTTTAGAAGAATTATTTTATCATCTTTATCTGATAATGCTATTATTGAAAATTCTTGGGCATCTCATACTGCTTTGTTGTATCTGTCAACTCTTTGGATGGATTGCTTTCTGTATTTCCTAATTTGGGGTTATGAGCTCATTTTTAAGTGGGATTCTATTTGTGGGAATCCTTGAATAGTTATGTTCCTTCAAAATTGTTGCTGATGCTTTATATAGGTGCTACATGGATCTTTCCAGTCCACGTTGATTTTTATGTCAATTTCTGATTTTAGGAATTCCTAAACCATGTAAACAAGGTAAATTTGACCCCAAACAGGAATGAGGGCAGGCCTCTGGCTATGGATATGTAAACAAAACTAGACATTTCATTTTTCTGTTTCTCTTTCTCTCTGTCCTCTCTCTTTACCCTCATCCCCTTAATCCAGAGCCCAAGGCTAGTGAGACAAGTTTTCTTGAGCTCTTATAGTCCCAATGGAAAGACTTTTTTTTTTTTAGTTCTGTCCTTTCACCTGGGATGTAGTCTTTGGAGGATTTGGAATCTCAGCTACAATTCTGTGTCTCTCATAGCTCCAAGTCCTACATAGCACTTAAAAATCACAGACCCTTAGTACTGAGACCAACAAATTCCTACAGGCAGCTACTGTGTTAACTCACACTTAATCAATTTCTTTATCTTCTTAATGTTAGGCTACTTAGAAATAATTTTCCTTACTTTTCTGTTACCTCAGTTATACTTTCAGAAAGATTTTTAAGGGGAAGCTGGGTGGGCTCAGTCAGTTGAATGTCTGACTCTTGATTTCGGCTCAGGTTATGATCCAGCCTATATATCGCATAATTACAATCTTCTATTCAGTCTATCTTCTATATTCTGGGTGTAGGGTTCAATATTTTGTCATATGGAATGACACACTAACAGCCCTTTAAAAAACTCCCATGTTTGAAATACAGGGACTGCTTTAAATGGCCAGTTTTAGGTAAATTATCAAATCCTCAAATTTTCATGATAAACATTTAGCCTGACGTGGTATTTTCAAAGGGATTTTACATGGATCATTCCAAATATTAAAATTATTGTATTTAATGAGCTCACAGCTAGATTTAAGAAATCTGGAGGCCTTTAAACATTTCCTCTTTTCCATAGGAGTAATCACCAACCAATGAATACAACTAACGCTTCACTCTTCTGTGACTCCTACATTCCCTGCTGCCATAATGCTGGATGTGATATGCTTCAGCCCAATATATATATGTCAACATATATTGGCACTATCAACTATAATGAAAAAGATGTGATAATGGTTTGAAATTTATACTTTTGAAAGTTATCTATCCTCTTTCCAGATAGAGAAAAGATCGAAACAGGGATGAGGAAGAAGCCAACAATGAAGAAAACAACTGATGAGAGGAGAGAGGGAAGATGGCGGTGTAGGAGGACGCTGGGCTCACTACGCGTCCTGCTGATCACTTAGATTCCACCTACACCTGCCTAAATAACCCAGAAAAACGCCAGAGGATTAGCAGAACGGAGTCGCCGGAGCCAAGCGCAGACGAGAGGCCCACGGAAGAGGGTAGGAAGGGCGGCGAGGCGGTGCGCGCTCCACGGACTGGCGGGAGGGAGCCGGGGCGGAGGGGCGGCTCGCCGGCCAAGCAGAGCCCCCGAGTCTGGCTGGCAAAAGCGGAGGGGCCTGACGGACTGTGTTCCGACAGCAAGCGCGACTTAGCATCTGGGAGGTCATAAGTTAACAGCTCTGCTCGGAAAGTGGGAAGGCTGGAGGACAAAGGGAGGGAGAGCTGCTGAGCCCCGGGACGACAGAGCTCAGTTTGGTGGGGAACAAAGGCGCTCGCCAGCGCCATCTCCCCCGCCCATCCCCCAGCCAAAATCCCAAAGAGAACCAGTTCCTGCCAGGGAACTTGCTCGCTCCGCTCCGTGCAAACACCCAACTCTGTGCTTCTGTGGAGCCAAACCTCCGGCAGCCTATCTGACTCCCTCCCGCTGCCACAGGGCCCCTCCTGAAGTGGATCACCTAAGGAGAAGCGAGCTAAGCCTGCCCCTCGTGCCCCCGTGCACCTTGCCTACCCACCCCAGCTAATACGCCAGATCCCCAGCATCACAAGCCTGGCAGTGTGCAAGTAGCCCAGACGGGCCACGCCACCCCACAGTGAATCCCGCCCCTAGGAGAGGGGAAGAGAAGGCACACACCAGTCTGACTGTGGCCCAGCGGTGGGCTGGGGGCAGACATCAGGTCGGACTGTGGCCCCGCCCACCAACTCCAGTTATACACCACAGCACAGGGGAAGTGCCCTGCAGGTCCTCACCACTCCAGGGACTATCCAAAATGACCAAGCGGAAGAATTCCCCTCAGAAGAATCTCCAGGAAATAACAACAGCTAATGAACTGATCAAAAAGGATTTAAATAATATAACAGAAAGTGAATTTAGAATAATAGTCATAAAATTAATCGCTGGGCTTGAAAACAGTATAGAGGACAGCAGAGAATCTCTTGCTACAGAGATCAAGGGACTAAGGAACAGTCATGAGGAGCTGAAAAGCGCTTTAAACGAAATGCAAAACAAAATGGAAACGACGACAGCTCGGATTGAAGAGGCAGAGGAGAGAATAGGTGAACTAGAAGATAAAGTTATGGAAAAAGAGGAAGCTGAGAGAAAGAGAGATAAAAAAAATCCAGGAGTATGAGGGGAAAATTAGAGAACTAAGTGATACACTAAAAAGAAATAATATACGCATAATTGGTATCCCAGAGGAGGAACGGAGAGGGAAAGGTGCTGAAGGGGTACTTGAAGAAATTATAGCTGAGAACTTCCCTGAACTGGGGAAGGAAAAAGGCATTGAAATCCAAGAGGCACAGAGAACTCCCTTCAGACGTAACTTGAATCGATCTTCTGCATGACACATCATAGTGAAACTGGCAAAATACAAGGATAAAAAGAAAATTCTGAAAGCAGCAAGGGATAAACGTGCCCTCACATATAAAGGAAGACCTATAAGACTCTTGACTGATCTCTCTTTTGAAACTTGGCAGGCCAGAAAGAATTGGCACGAGATCTTCAGTGTGCTAAACAGAAAAAAATATGCAGCCGAGAATCCTTTATCCAGCAAATCTGTCATTTAGAATAGAAGGAGAGATAAAGGTCTTCCCAAACAAACAAAAACTGAAGGAATTCGTCACCACTAAACCAGCCCTACAAGAGATCCTAAGGGGGATCCTGTGAGACAAAGTACCAGACACATCGCTACAAGCATGAAACCTACGGACACCACAATGACTCTAAACCCGTATCTTTCTATAATAACACTGAATGTAAATGGGTTAAATGCGCCAACCAAAAGACATAGGGTATCAGAATGCATAAAAAAAAACAAGACCCATCTATTTGCTGTCTACAAGAGACTCATTTTAGACCTGAGGACACCTTCAGATTGAGAGTGAGGGGATGGAGAACTATTTATCATGCTACTGTAAGCCAAAAGAAAGCTGGAGTAGCCATACTTATATCAGACAAACTAGACTTTAAATTAAAGGCTGTAACAAGAGATGAAGAAGGGCATTATATAATAATTACAGGGTCTATCCATCAGGAAGAGCTAACAATTATACATGTCTATGCACCGAATACCGGAGCCCCCAAATATATAAAACAATTACTCATAAACATAAGCAACCTTATTGATAAGAATGTGGTAATTACAGGGGACTTTAACACCCCACTTACAGAGATGGATAGATCATCTAGACACACGGTCAATAAAGAAACAAGGGCCCTGAATGAGACATTGGACCAGTTGGACTTGACAGATATATTTAGAACTCTGCATCCCAAAGCAACAGAATATACTTTCTTCTCGAGGGCACATGGAACATTCTCCAAGATAGATCATATACTGGGTCACAAAACAGCCCTTCATAAGTTTACAAGAATTGAAATTATACCATGCATACTTTCAGACCACAATGCTATGAAGCTTGAAATCAACCACAGGAAAAAGTCTGGAAAACCTCCAAAAGCATGGAGGTTAAAGAACACCCTACTAACGAATGAGTGGGTCAACCAGGCAATTAGAGAAGAAATTAAAAAATATATGGAAACAAATGAAAATGAAAATACAACAATCCAAACGCTTTGGGATGCAGCGAAGGCAGTCCTGAGAGGAAAACACATTGCAATCCAGGCCTATCTCAAGAAACAAGAAAAATCCCAAAGACAAAATCTAACAGCACACCTAAAGGAAATAGAAGCAGAACAGCAAAGGCAGCCTAAACCCAGAAGAAGAAGAGAAATAATAAAGATCAGAGCAGAAATAAACAATATAGAATCTAAAAAAACTGGAGAGCAGATCAACGAAACCAAGAGTTGGTTTTTTGAAAAAATAAACAAAATTGACAAACCTCTAGCCAGGCTTCTCAAAAAGAAAAGGGAGATGACCCAAATAGATAAAATCATGAATGAAAATGGAATGATTACAACCAATCCCTCAGAGATAAAACAATTATCAGGGAATACTATGAAAAATTATATGCCAACAAATTGGACAACCTGGAAGAAATGGACAAATTCCTAAACACCCACACTCTTCCAAAACTCAATCAGGAGGAAATACAAAGCTTGAACAGACCCATAACCAGCGAAGAAACTGAATCGGTTATCAAAAATCTCCCAACAAATAAGAGTCCAGGACCAGATGGCTTCCCAGGGGAGTTCTACCAGACGTTTAAAGCAGAGATAATACCTATCCTTCTTAAGCTATTCCAAGAAATAGAAGGGGAAGGAAAACTTCCAGACTCATTCTATGAAACTTTGATTCCTAAACCAGACAGAGACCCAGTAAAAAAAGAGAACTACAGGCCAATATCCCTGATGAATATGGATGCAAAAATTCTCAATAAGATACTAGCAAATCGAATTCAAAGGCATATAAAAAGAATTATTCACCATGACCAAGTGGGATTCATTCCTGGGATGCAGGGCTGGTTCAACATTCGCAAATCAATCAACGTGATACATCACATTAACAACAAAAAAAGAGAAGAACCATATGATCCTGTCAATCGATGCAGAAAAGGCCTTTGACAAAATCCAGCACCCTTTCTTAATAAAAACCCTCGAGAAAGTCGGGATAGAAGGAACATACTTAAAGATCATAAAAGCCATTTATGAAAAGCCCACAGCTAACATCATCCTCAACGGGGAAAAACTGAGAGCTTTTTCCCTGAGACCAGGAACACGACAGGGATGCCCACTCTCACCGCTGTTGTTTAACATAGTGTTGGAAGTTCTAGCATCAGCAATCAGACAACAAAAGGAAATCAAAGGCATCAAAATTGGCAAACATGAAGTCAAGCTTTCGCTTTTTTCAGATGACATGATATTATACATGGAAAATCCAATAGACTCCACCAAAAGTCTGGTAGAACTGATACATGAATTCAGCAAAGTTGCAGGATACAAAATCAATGTACAGAAATCAGTTGCATTCTTATACACTAACAATGAAGCAACAGAAAGACAAATAAAGAAACTGATCCCATTCACAATTGCACCAAGAAGCATAAAATACCTAGGAATAAATCTAACCAAAGATGTAAAAGATCTGTAGGCTGAAAACTATAGAAAACTTATGAAGGTAATTGAAGAAGATTTAAAGAAATGGAAAGACATTCCCTGCTCATGGATTGGAAGAATAAATATTGTCAAAATGTCAATACTACCCAAAGGTGTCTACACATTCAATGCAATCCCAATCAAAATTGCACCAGCATTCTTCTCGAAACTAGAACAAGCAATCCTAAAATTCATATGGAACCACAAAAGGCCCCGAATAGCCAAAGTAATTTTGAAGAAGAAGACCAAAGCAGGAGGCATCAAAATCCCAGACTGTAGCCTCTACTACAAAGCTGTAATCATCAAGACAGCACGGTATTGGCACAAAGACACATAGACCAATGGAATAGAATAGAAACCCCAGAACTAGACCCCCAAATGTATGGCCAACTCATCTTTGACAAAGCAGGAAAGAACATCCAATGGAAAAAAGACAGTCTCTTTAACAAATGGTGCTGGGAGAACTGGACAGCAACATGCAGAAGGTTGAAACTAGACCACTTTCTCACACCATTCACAAAAATAAACTCAAAATGGATAAAGGACCTGAATGTGAGACAGGAAACCATCAAAACCTTAGAGGAGAAAGCAGGAAAAGACCTCTCTGACCTCAGCTGTAGCAATCTCTTACTCGACACATCCCCAAAGGCAAGGGAATTAAAAGCAAAAGTAAATTACTGGGACCTTATGAAGATAAAAAGCTTCTGCACAGCAAAGGAAACAACCAACAAAACTAAAAGGCAACCAACGGAATGGGAAAAGATATTTGCAAATGACATATCGGACAAAGGGCTAGTATCCAAAATCTATAAAGAGCTCACCAAACTCCACACCCGAAAAACAAATAACCCAGTGAAGAAATGGGCAGAAAACATGAATAGACACTTCTCTAAAGAAGACATCCGGATGGCCAACAGGCACATGAAAAGACGTTCAACGTCGCTCCTCATCAGGGAAATACAAATCAAAACCACACTCAGATATCACCTCATGCCAGTCAGAGTGGCCAAAATGAACAAATCAGGAGACTATAGATGCTGGCGAGGATGTGGAGAAACCGGAACCCTCTTGAACTGTTGGTGGGAATGCAAATTGGTGCAGCCGCTCTGGAAAGCAGTGTGGAGGTTCCTCAGAAAATTAAAAATAGACCTACCCTATGACCCAGCAATAGCACTGCTAGGAATTTATCCAAGGGATACAGGAGTACTGATACATAGGGGCACTTGGACCCCAATGTTTATAGCAGCACTCTCAACAATAGCCAAATTATGGAAAGAGCCTGAATGTCCATCAACTGATGAATGGATAAAGAAATTGTGGTTTATATACACAATGGAATACTACGTGGCAATGAGAAAAAATGAAATATGGCCTTTTGTAGCAACGTGGATGGAACTGGAGAGTGTGATGCTAAGTGAAATAAGCCATACAGAGAAAGACAGATACCATATGGTTTCACTCTTATGTGGATCCTGAGAAACTTAACAGAAACCCATGGGGGAGGGGAAGGAAAAAAAAAAAAAAGAGGTTAGAGTGAGAGAGACCCAAAGCATAAGGGACTGTTAAAAACTGAGAACAAACTGAGGGTTGATGGGGGGTAGGAGGGAGGGGAGGGTGGGTGATGGGTATTGAGGAGGGCACCTTTAGGGATGAGCACTGGGTGTTGTATGGAAACCAATTTGACAATAAATTTCATATATTAAAAAAAAAAAGAAAACAGCTGATGAAATAATACGTTTGTTATAGTTTTTCTTCAAAGATCATGGATATGTTTCAGAAAATATGGTAATCCTATAGCATATTATTCAATATAAAATACTTAAGTTACTTTTCTCACTTTGTGATTTTGGAATAGTACCTATTACAAAGATGAGAGAGAAATCGCTTAGTGATAAAGTAATTCAAGGGCCCTATAAAAACTATTTTCAAACTACAGGCAATAAAGTTATTGTTGCCTTACCTACATAGTGAATGGAGACTATCAAGAACATTTCTCTCAACTCTTCTCTCAACCTTAAAATCTTGCTTTCAGCATACCATGGATAGAGACAAGGATGTCTTTAGCAAAAATGTCATTTCAAATTTTAGTTTTGTAAATATAGGAGCAAGATTATTGAATTGAATGGAAACAGTATTACATAGATATTTCTATTCTCACCCATTTAATTACCCCAAAGGACTTTTACTTAGTAATTTAACTTGTTATTTGGAAATGGGGTTCTTATTCCAAAGAACTTTGATACTTAACTCATCATCTGATGATTTCTGTTTATGGTTCAGAGTCTCTTCAACACACACACACGCCCTGCATACTTTATACTGATGCTAACAGTCAATTCTGCCATTATATAAATTTACTATTTTCTGCTCAGCTCCAAAAAAAGAATAAAAGAAGGGCCATTTAAAACACATGTCTAAGATATTGCAACACTTTATTCTGAAGCTAGAGGAAGAAATGGAAGAGTAGTTCTGCCTTTTGAAAGTTATACTATACACTATTAACTCTGGTATAAGAACAAAAAGTCAGTCCTAGATTGTGATAAACTGTGCAGTAAAATAAAATGAATTAATGACATTTTCCATAGGAACTTAAGAGAAAAAGGCAAAGTTATTCTGAATTGGTGGAAGTAAAATTATACGAAATCAGACAGTATGTGTTTCATTTGCACCAAATATTAGTTTTGCAATGGTGCCAAACAATATTTGCATCTGAAGATTACGTGGTCATAAATAAGACATGAAAGTGGACTAGTGGACAGCTGGATACAGAAATTCTTATGACTTGTTCCGCAGCCCCCTTTCTGCCCACTTTACTATAATAGGATCTGCAAAAATAATATGAAAGGCTGTAAGATAATTTAGTGTCTTCTCTTAGCCTTCTTTCCTCCATCCCCTTTACACTTTCCACAAGCACTAGGTACCTCCAAGTGAACTAATCTTACTGTAAAGTATTATTTCTGGTCTTTATTCTTAGTTACCAACTGTCCTCAGTTTTAATTACATGCGTTCAGATGAGCTCTGATGGAAATTACTATTCTTGATTTTTGTCTTCTCTTCAGACTTTACTTTCTATCATTTATTTTTTAAGCTATTTTCTTTCTCTCTTTCTGTCTCTGCCCCATGCCTTATCTCCCTTTTCTATCTTTGTCTATGAGAGGGGTATTATATAAAAATACAAGTCTAGAAACTGAGTTTTCACTCTCAAAATTTCACTCAAGAATCCTTACTCTTTGGAAAAATAAACCTCAATTATCAATAATATACTTTTAAATACCTGGGTAAATACACTTATTTTTTTGTAAATGGAAACTTTTATTCTACACTTGAAAATTATAAACCTGAAAATGAACCTAGAGTAAGAATACACAAGACTTGATAAGTGATATAACCCAGCCAAGATAAACCATAGGATAAGAAGATATTTGAATATCTAGGAAGCTGGACATTGCTAGGTGACTCTGGAGCAGAATCTGGTTCCTATGGTTCAAGGACAGAATACTGACAATGTGCGATTAGTCTACAGAGTTAGCTTTAAGCAATGGAGAGATGAAAACCTAAGTGTTTTGCTTCAGTGAAACCACCTCTAATGAGATCACAGGCAAGTTTCTGTAAAGTAGTAAAGCATTTTGAATTTCATGTATCTTTCAGATCTGAAGTGATTTTCATGGCTAGGCTTTATCAACCCCTTCTTCCTTTTAAGCAATCTTTAGGAATAGTGATGTACTTATAGAGGAATATATGATAGGCCTCGAAGCCAAAGCAACCCAGTTTTAAGAGCAAGAGTTGAGACAGAAGGCACAGGCATAAGTGCCAGCCTAAGCAATGCACCGAATAACTTCATTAAGTTTAACCAAGTCCTCCAAATAGATCTGGGATGAACCCATAATGCTTTTCCAGTATCTGCCACTCTCAAATTACCCATAAATTCTCTTTTATAAGTTGCCCATGGCTTGTCTTTCACCTTGAGTTTTTAACCTATGAAGACAAATGAAATCATTTTTAAAGGTGGGAAAAAACTTGTGAGTTTGTAACCACAAATGAAGCAAAATTATGATGTAAAAGAGATAGACACAGTGGAATATTATATTTTTGAAAACGATTGAAATGAATATTATGAATGAAATGAAATAAATAAATGAAAGAACTGCATAGCAAAAAAAATGGGAGAATGAAATAATATGCTAATCATCAAGGAAGTCGGACAAAGGAGACAAAGCAAAATGAAATAATGTTCAATAGAGGAATGAAAGGAAATCAGAAAGAATTAAAAATAGATTCAGATGGAAGTGGGGTAGGACAACTACAAAGAATAACAAACGGGAATTGGTAGGAATGTTAAACTCTTCAGCTTGGCTTTCTGTGAAAAGGCCAATAAAAAGAAAATTAAAACATACAAGACACTTGTGAATATTTAGGGGTACCTGGCTGGTTTAGTCACTAGAGCATATGACTTCTGATCTCAGGGTCATGAATTTGAGCCCCAGGTTGGGCATAGAGTTCACTTAATAAATAAATAAATAAATAAATAAATAAATAAATAAATAATCTACAGATTTGTATAAACTCAAGTCTCAAGAATGAAAAACTATGGAAACCCCTAATTGATCTTGGAGTCCAGAGTTAAACCCAGTATCAAGACACACACAAGCAAAATGATGCTACCTCCACATTCTCAAGGTAATAGACGGTAATTTGAAACCTTGTGTTAATATAGCCTGGCAGTGGTTCCTATATAAGGAGCTAAGAGAAAGTTGACTGATAACCAGCAATTTTAATTTTTCCTAAATAATTCATATTAAATAAACCACATGGAATTTTCCTAAAACTTAGGATTTACTTCATGATGACAATTCAAATTGGGGAGAGCAGAAATATTTGATATCTCCCCAGGCAAGGGAAACAAAAGCAAAAAGAAATAATTGGGAATATCTCAAAATAAAAAGGTTTGCACAGGGAAAGAAACCATCAATAAAACAAAAAGGCAACCTACTGAATGGGAGAAAATATTTGCAAATGGTATGTCCAATAAGGAGTTAATATCTAAACTATATGAGGAACTCATAAAACTCAACAACAAAATAACCCAATTAAAAATGGGGAGAAGGCTTGAATAGACACTTTTCCAAAGAAGACATACAGATGGCCAAAAGACACATGAAAAGATGCTCACTGTCACTAATCATCAGAGAAACACAAATCAATACCACAATATCACTTTAAACCGCCAGAATGGCTAGAATCAAAAACACAAAAAATAGTAAGTGTTGATGAGGATGTGGAGAAAAAAGAAGCTTCATGTACTGCTGGTGGTAATGTAAATTGGGCAATCACTGTGGAAAACAGTATAAAGTTTCCTCAAAAAATTAAAACATAGAAATACCACAATATCCAATAATTCCACTACTGGGTATCTACCCAAAGAAAACAAAAAACTAATTCAAAAAGGTATAGGCATCCCTATGTTAACTGCAACATCATTTATAATAGCCAAGATATGGAAGCAACCCAAGTATCCACTGATAGATGGATGAGTAAAGAATATGCGATATATATACACAATGGAATATTACTCAGCATAGAAAAGAATGACATCTTGCCATTTGCAACAGTGTGGATGGATCTAGAGAGTACTATGCTAAGTGAAATAAATCAGGCAGAGAAAGGCAGATAGCATATAATTTATATGTGGAATCTAAGAAATAAAATAACTAACAAATTCATAAATACAGAGGACAAACTGGTGGATGCTAGAGGGGATAGGTGAACTAGGTCAAGGGGATTGAGAGATATAAACTTCAATTATAAAATAAGTCATGGGGATGAAAAATATAGCACAGGAATTATAGTCAATAATATTGTTATAAGGTGACGAACATACACCACTGATTGTGGTGAACATCTCTTAATGTACAGAACTGCTGCATTACTGTGTTGTACATTTGAGACTACTGTAATACTGTATGCCAACTATGCTTCAATTTTGTTTTATTTTATTTTATTTCATTTTATTTTTTTTTAATTTTTTCTTTACTTTTGAGACAAAGAGCATGTGAGTGAGCTGGGGAGGGAAAGAGACAGAGAGGGACAGGGGATCTGAAGTTGGCTCTGTGCAGACAGCAGAGAGCCTGATGAGGGGGTTCGAACTCACAAACTATGATATCATGACCTGAGCCAAGGGCAGATGCTTACTCGACTGAGCCCCCCCCCAAGCACCCCCATGCTTCAATTTTATTTTATTTTTTAATGCTTGTATTTATTTTTGAGACAGAGCATTGAGTGGGAGAGGGGCAGAGAGAGAGGGAGACACAGAATCTGAAGCAGGCTCCAGGCTCTGAGCTGTCACCACAGAGCCTGACACAGGGCTCAAACTCTCAACCTCGAGATCATGACCTAAGTCGAAGTCAGACACTCATCCGACTGAGCCACCCAGTCGTCCCCCCAATCCCAATGCTTCAATTTTTAAAAAAGAGTATTCGGGTATCATCAGGCATTTTGCAATACCTAATTATTATTTTTAAAGCTTCTTGTGACACTGAATAAATTCCAAGAAAATAAATTATGGCATGGTTTCTATATGACGGGGTCTGTAAGGTGACAGTGAAGTCTATTTCATTTTGATCATTTATTGCCTGACTACATGCAGTTGTGATGAATTCAGTGCAAAAGAAAGTTCAACATACCATAGGCTAGAATGTGATTAATAAGTCTGGAAAAAAGAATAGTGAACTATGGTAAAAGAAATGATAATAGAAAAAACAAAACAAATGGAATTAAACCCCACATTACCTCCTGTTTTCATCACAGTCTAAAATAAGCATTAACTCATTTAAGTTAATGGAACACATACCCTAACTCTAGGTTTTAGACACAAGAAAAAGATGTGACTTTTTGAATTATTCTTATCTAACTTTTGGGAATTGAGTTAGCTTTGAGGGAAAAGGAGTCAGGAAGAAAGAAGAAAACGTTTAAGATGGCATTTAGAGATATTTGCAGTACTCAAGCAAGCTTCAGCAATCTATATGGGAACACTAAGTTAAAAGATGCTGCAGATTCTATTATAAATATCTATCTAAATGTCAACATCACTGCAAAGGAAAGTAAGACTAACAGTGAATTCAAATTATGATGAAAGGATTAGAGAATAAATACTAGATGAAGTTTTCCAAATGACCTAAATGGTAGTTCATTTTATATTCATGGTTTAGTAGAATACTTTTTTTCCTACGTAGTATAGGAAGTAGATTACAATGATAGAAAATAAGAATACAGAGATTTCATTCCATGATTAAGATATGTGAATGACAATAAAAGAGGAAAATATGGACATGTAATGTCATAATTGTGATAATTCAAAAAAAATGTTTAAAGAACAGCTCCTAATCCCCCCCCCCATTTTTAACTTATTTAATTAAATTCAAGTCAGTTTACATACAGTGTAGTATTGGTTTCAGGAATAGAACCCAGGGATTCATCATCTACATATAACACCCAGTGCTCCTCCCAACAAGTGCCCTCCCCAAAGCCCATCACTCATTTAGTCCTTCCCTTCACCCATCTCCCCTCCAGCAACCTTCAGTTTATTCTCGGTATTTAAGAGTCTCTTATGATTTGCCTCCCTCTCCGTTTTTATCTCATAGTCAAGGAACTAGTCTCAGTTTCTAAGGACAATACAGATATTAGGGCCTAAATAAAAATCAAGAAATGGTAACAAATGGCATCTAGGATGACAAGGATAGTGAGGAATATGTGGCTTTCTAAAGAAATTAAGAGCTAAATGAGCAAAATTAGATGTTTAATATCAACAGTAAGTTAGATTCTCCTATGCTTAAGTCAGTGGACATGATCAGTTTACTATCTATTGTAAAGTGACTTGATGTGACCATAGAAATGACAGCTATGCCTCTGACAGATGTGTTAGAATCAGGTTATGACAGGGTTACCACAAGGAATATGAAGAAGGCAACTCTTTGGAGTTTGCTCTAAAAATGTTTAAGAAAATACTGACCAGTATGAACTATTTCAGGTATGGAAGCATCATGCCCCCTTTTATTTCTTGTCATCAAGTTTTTCTTAGAATTAATGATAAATGTGCCTATGTCTAGCCTTTTAACCTCTCTATAGTTCTGATGTTCAGGGTCCTGTATTTTTTGAGAGTTAAGGCCAGGCTGTCCAATAATAAATAATTCAATAACCAAGTATAACACCTAGGCAACTAGAGCCTGAACTGAGGGAGCAGTTTTTGTTGTACTTTATACATTCTTGTTGTATATATATGGAATTTGCTCTATTTTATATAAAAGAGCTGTATCTCTACAGTGGGGAGGTTTACTGAAAAATGAGGATAGATGATATTCTATTTAATTTTGTAAAGATTTTGAGACAACCATATTGTGTTTGTATTCTACAGGCATTCAAGCAGCCAAATAATTAACATAAAATATCCTCAAAGCATGCAGAGGGACCTTAGAATTTATTTGGTCCAGTCTCCCATCCAATGTAGCATTGTCCTCAGTTAAAAATACTGTATTGTTGAATATCCTTTCCCCAACCATATGAGGTGTTCCTTCCTTCATCTCTGCCCTCCACGACTTCACACATAAGAGGAGGAGGTTGAGACAAGATCTTAGTATTTCTTCTAACTCACTGATTTTCCTAAGTATTTTGCTTATTGGAAACTACTGGGCCTAAACATTACATGTGCCCTTAGGATTATAGTTGTTCAGTGCAGAAGTTAAAGAAACAGGTATTCTTAAACCATAAAAATAAAAATTCATAAACTTTTTAGTGTTGAGAAATTTTTTGCAAAAGCATCTATTATTATGCAATACTTAAGCATGTACAGTTATGCAGAAAAGAGATTTCTTCATATATTATTCTGAATGACTCCTTGCCAACAGGTGATAATGTCTTGAGGCTTCCTGATGTATGCTGTGATCACCAGAATAGTGCATTGCTATTAGAATTCTGATCTCTGTGTTTTTCTCTTATAGTTGTTATTCAGTTAGGTCTCAATTGCAAAACACTTCTCAGATGTTACTCTAGTGTATACTCTAGGTGCCATTAGGAGCATATACATGTATTTACAAATAAGGCTTGCATCACTGTGATGCAGATGCAACATAAGCTTCAGTCAGCTGTAGTAAGTAATGAAGGGAGGCTATATTAACTTAATCCTAATGAAAATAGGAACTTATTACAAATAATTTGTAAACTTAATTTGGGAGACAAGGGAGGACGTTAAAAAGAGGTAGGTAAGGTACTTTGAGGCTTGGTATAACTTGTATGTCTCAGCAAGTGTCACCTATGTGGGATACGAACTAGAATCAGCAGTTATGAATGGAAGGACTGGTAAATAGCTCAGTTAATTTGCTGAAGATAAATATATCTGTTGGCAGTGTTCTAAGGCTTAATCATTTTTATTACTATTTCTATTTTGTCGATGGTGGCTCAATACCAACTTGACACAAAATGAGTTCTGTCTTCCAGATGTCATTTTACTAGGTATGAAGAACAGACCACGCTATTCTTTCTTTGTGGCATGTAGTATATGTAACCATAATCTTCAAAATCACTGTATCATAAATTCCTATCTACTTTGTTATTCATTTTTACCCTCAGGTCTTTTTGACCATTTGATGACTTTCAGATTTCACCCATTCTAGATACCCATTCTGTTTTATTGCTTTTTCCTAAAGTACTTTCTACTTTGGAGGGACAGAATCTCATTTTGTTGTCTCTACTCCATATTTCTAAGTTCTCTGGATACCTTTATATTGCTTTGCTGCCCTTACTGGTATTTGCAATTTAATATCATCTGTGAATTTCATTAACATGCTTTTTACTCCTTGTTCTACATCATTAACGTAGCAGCTATATAAGATAGGACATAACACTGATCCTTGCAGCACCTAGGTATATCCCCCAACTTGATACATTTCTGTTTATGGTTTATCAATATTTTTTATGGTTCTCTAGCCAGTTTTGAATATATGTGATTCTGCTGTATATCCAGGACAATCTGAATTAACTGTGCACAGACATCATCATACACTATACCACAGCTTCACTAATATGAAAACTACTACAACCACTATATTTTTTCATTTACTAATACTTCTAAAAAACTCATTTTCAGATTAGCTTAACATTTGTAATTCTAGTGATCTATATGTACCTACTTCTCTTTTTAGATTTGTACCATTATTTTCGCGTAATGAATACAGATGATAATTATTTTTTGAACACTCCTTTTTTAACATTTAGTTTTGTAATAATTTTAGATTTAGAGAACAGTTACAAAGATAGCAGAGTCAGTTCCCTTTATTCCTTCCCGCAGCTTTCCCTATTATCTTTAAAAACCATGGTATATTTGTAAAACTAAGAAATATATAATGATATGAAGTAAACTACAGACTACAAACACATTACACAATCATTTTTCTCCTAGTGATCATTTTCTATGCACGGATCTAGGATACCACGTTGCACTGGTAGTCATGTCTCCTTAGTCTCAGATGATCTTTGACAGTTTCTCAAATTTCCCTTGTTTTTTTACTCCACTGACACTTTTGAAGTGTGGTCAGATATTTAGTAGAATGTTCCTCAATTTGGGTTTGCTGGATGTTTTCTTGTGAAAAGACAGAGGTTACATTTTCTTAGGAAGATTCCTACATAGGCACAACACTCTTTGCACTGTACCATACTGGGGATATATGGTATTAGCAGGAATTATCACTGGTGATGTAAACTTTGATCACTTGTTTAAGGTGGTGTCTGCCACATTTCTCCATCGTAAGTTAGAGATTTGCTTTTTCCATATTCTGTTCTATGCATTCTCAGTGGGGTTATTATAACACCCTCAAGCGAATAAAAATTCATTCCTGGAGGTAAAAAAAATAACTAACTCTTCTTACGCATAAAACATGGATATATAAATAGTACATAAACAAATGTGTAGTATATTTATGTTATCAAAATTTCATCTGGGGTGGGGGAGCATTATGAAAAAATATATAAAAAGATTCCTGTGTCTATGTGGAATGGGAGATGATTTTTAAAAGGGGGAATACTGGCAGATATTGCTGTATTCATTGGAAGCAAGTCACTAAGCCCATCCCACACTGGAAGGGAGGAGAATTAAGCTCTACCTCCAAAAGGAGAGAATATCTACATATACTATTTGGAATTTTTCTCTAAGAACATTTTTTTTTCCTTTAAGTCATCATTTTGGTTCATTTTCAGTCAGTAGTTTGGGTCTGTTTCTGTTCTTGTTTGTGTGTTCCAACAAGCAGATGCCAATCAGACAAGCAAAAGATTTGGGGACTTACTTATAATAGGTGATGAGAAGGTAGCAAGGATGGTAAGAGAGACTTCAGACTGTGATGTAGGTCTAGTACCTGTAATGGAAAAAGGGAAGGAAGGAAGCCTGGGTAGGAGGAGTGTCAGACTGCAGCACAGTTCTAACAAAGTTTTGGCCCAGCCAATGGGAAATCTTTGAACCAAAGTATCCCAGTAAAGGATTCCTGCATGACATTGGAAAGGGTCTGCCTTACAACTCCTATCATATGCAGCCATTGCCTAGAAAGATCACTTTGGAATCACTGCCTTGGTATGAACTTGGGAGTGGGTCTAAAGGGCAGCAGCTGTGGCTATCAGTAAATCATGTTCCCTGCAGAAGTAAATCTAAGCAGTACATCTTCACGCCCATCACAGTCCATAGTTGAATTAAAAGTCCAGAAATTATTTTTGAAAGAATATTACCTAATTCTTTCCCCATTCTAGGAAGTATTTTTTTACTTCTTGCTTTTCTAAAAATAGCTGCATAAATACAGCTATTGTTAGCAATTTCTTAGAAATTGCTTAGAAATACTTATAAGCAATTTCTTAGAAACCATACTTTTATTTTTCTATTTAAAAATACTTTAAAATGCGCAAATGACTTATGGCATTCATAAACAGTGAAATATCTTAAACTAGATAACCCTCCTAACAATAACAATTACAAACTCTAAGATATAAGAAAACAACTATTTGAAGACTATTTGAAACAATAAATAGCAGGTAGAAACTCAAGGGGATATGGCCTTTGAAATAAGGGAAGCCAACAGGTGACATCCATGTTTTTCTAACTTTTTCAGTAAGGTTATTTCCCAGTCTGTGTGGTGAACAGGGAATAGAGCTTATCAGAAAGAGTAGTCTTGGTGGGGCTGAAGAGTGAGAAGTTAGAGCTTCAGGCTGCTGGAAGACCTGAAAGTTCAAAGAGGAAGTCTCCAAAAAGGGGAAACCACTGAGGGCTGGGTGAGGCTGGGAGGGTATCTCCAAAATCTGCATAATGCATCCCCACAAATCCTTGGCTGATTCCTGAACTTTGCTTATTGAGGGTGAGAGCCAAGAAATCAAGAGGGAAGCATAGCTACAAGTCTGAAACAGCTAAGCAGACGGATCTATTGGAATATTCAGAACATTCTACCCTGAAAGAGTAGAATACACATTCTTCACAAGTGCACATGGAACATTCCTTAGAATAGCTATGTTAGGCCAAAAATCTCAACAAATTCAAAAAGACTGAAGTCATAGCATGCATCTTTTCTGACTACAACACTACAGAACTAGAAATCAACCACAAGGAAAAATCTGGAAAAAAACATGAATACATAGAGGTTAAATAACATGCTACTCAACAATGAATGGGTCAACCAAGAAATAAGAGAGGAAGTAAAAAAATACATGAAGACAAATGAAAATGAAAACACAACAGGCCAAAAATTGGGGGATGAAGCAAAAGCTATTCTAAGAGGGAAGTTCATGGCAATATAGGCCTAGCTCAAGAAGAAAGAAAAATCTCAACCTAACCATATACCTGAAGGATCAAGAAAAAGAACAAAAAAAACCCCAGACCAGTAAAAGCAAGGAAATAATAAAGATTAGAGCAGAAATAAATATGGAATTTAATAAAACTGTAGAGCAGATCAATGAAACCAAGAGTTGGTTTTTTAAAAAAATAAACAAAATTGATAAACCTCTAGCCAGGCTTCTCAAAAAGAAAAGGGAGATGACCCAAATAGATAAAATCATGAATGAAAATGGAATTATAACAACCAATCCCTCCGAGATATAAGCAATTATCAGAAAATACTATGAAAAATTATATGCCAACAAATTGGACAAACTGGAAGAAATGGACAAATTCCTAAGCACCCACACACTTCCAAAACTCAAACGGGAAGAAATAGAAAATTTGAACAGACCCATAACCAGTGAAGAAATTGATCAGTCATCAAATATCTCTTGACAAATAACAGTCCTGGACCAGATGGCTTCCCTGGGGAATTCTACCAGACATTTAAAGCAGAGTTAATACCTAACCTTCTCAAGCTATTCCAAAAAATAGAAAGGGAAGGAAAACTTCCAGACTCATTCTATGAAGCCAGCATTACTTTGATTCCCAAACCAGACAGAGACCCAGCAAAAAAAGAGAGCTACAGGCCAATATCCCTGATGAATATGGATGCAAAAATTCTCAATAAGATGCTAGCAAATCAAATTCAAAGGCATATAAAAAGAATTATTCACCATGACCAAGTGGGATTCATTCCTGGGATGCAGGGCTGGTTCAACATTCGCAAATCAATGCGACACATCACATTAATAAAAGAAAAGATAAGAACCATATGATCCTGTCAATCGATGCAGAAAAAGCATTTGACAAAATTCGCCATCCTTTCTTAATAAAAACCCTCGAGAAAGTCGGGATAGAAGGAACATACTTAAACATCATAAAAGCCATTTATGAAAAGCCCACAGCTAATATCATCAATGGGGAAAAACCGAGAGCTTTCCCCCGGAGATCAGGAAGACGACAGGGATGTCCACTCTCAGCCCTGTTGCTTAACATAGCATTGGAAGTTCTAGCATCAGCAATCAGACAACAAAAGGAAATCAAAGACATCAAAATTGGTAAAGATGAAGTCAAGATTTCACTTTTTGCAGATGACATATTATACATGGAAAACCAATAGACTCCACCGAAAGTCTGCTAGAACGGATACACAAATTCAGCAAAGTTGCAGGATACAAAATCAATGTACAGAAATCAGCTGCATTCTTTTACACTAACAATGAAGCAACAGAAAGACAAATAAAGAAACTGATCCCATTCACAATTGCACCAAGAAGCATAAAATGCCTAGGAATAAACCTAACCAAAGATGTAAAAGATCTGTACGTAGGCTGAAAACTATAGAAAGCTTAGGAAGGAAATTGAAGATACAAAGAAATGGAAAAACATTCCATGCTCATGGATTGGAAGAATAAATATTGTTAAAATGTCAATATTACCCAAAGCAATCTACACATTCAATGCAATCCCAATCAAAATTGCACCAGCATTCTTCTTGAACCTAGAACAAGCAATCCTAAAATTTGTATGGAACCACAAAAGACCCTGGAAGACCAAAGCGGGAGGCATCACAGACTTTAGCCTCTACTACAAAGCTGTAATCATCAAGACAGCATGGTATTGGCACAAAAACAGACACATAGACCAGTGGAAGAGAATAGAAACCCCAGACCTAGACCCACAATAGTATGGCCAACTCATCTTTGACAAAGCAGGAAAGAATATCCAGTGGAAAAAAGACAGTCTCTTTAACAAATGGTGCTGGGAGAACTGGACAGCAACATGCAGAAGAATGAAACTAGACCACTTTCTTACACCATTCACAAAAACAAACTCAAAATGGATAAAGGACCTGAATGTCAGACAGGAAACCATCAAAACCCTAGAGGAGAAAGCAGGAAAAGACCTCTCTGACCTCAGCCGCAGCAATTTCTTACTTGACACATCCCCCAAGAAGATGTAATATTCAGGTGTTTCAAAGCTTGATGATGGCTGGGGTATAGAGAGATGGAAACAGTCAGGATCAAAATGTGTATGACCTAGTCACTATATGAAAAAAAAAAAACAGTCTAATTGGGAAAACAAGCCTTTAAACTTATGTACAAGGCTCAATAATAGGAGTTAAATAGCAAAAAGTATGAAACAGCATAGTAGAGGGAAGAAAAGAGATCAAGCCCAGAGTTAGTAAGATTTACTGGAAGAGTTAAGATTTAAGATTGGTCTAACGTCTCCAAAGGCAAGGGAATTAAAAGCAAAAATGAATTATTGGGAACTCATCAGGATAAAAAGCTTCTGCACTGCAAAGGAAACAATTAACAAAACTAAAGGCAATCGACAGGATGGGAATAGGTATTTGCAAACAACGTATCAGATAAAGGGCTAGTATCAAAATTTGTAAAGAATTCACCAAACTCCACACCCAAAAAACAAATAATCCAGTGAAGAAATGGGCAGAAGGCATGAATAGACACTTTTCCAAAGAAGACGTCCAGATGGCCAACAGACACATGAAAAGATGCTCAACATCACTCCTCATCAGGGAAATACAAATCAAAACCACACTGAGATATCACCTTACACCAGTCAGAGTGGCCAAAATGAACAAATCAGGAGACTATAGACTCTGGAGAGGATGTGGAGAAATGGGACCCCTCTAGCACTGTTGGTGAGAATGCAAACTGGTGCAGGTGCTCTGGAAAACAGTGAGGAGGTTCCTCAAAAAAATTAAAAATAGATCTACCCTATGACGCAGAAATAGCACTTCTAGGAATTTACCCAAGGGATGCAGAAATGCTGATGCATAGGGGCACTTGTACCCCAATGTTTATAGCAGCACTTTCAACAGTAGCCAAATTATGGAAAGAGCCTAAATGTCCATCAACTGATGAATGGATAAAGAAATTGTGGTTTATATACACAATGGAGTAGTATGTGGCAATGAAATATGGCCCTTTGTAGCAACATGGATGGAACTGGAGAGTGTTCTGCTAAGTGAAATAAGCCATACAGAGAAAGACAGATACCATATGGTTTCACTCTTATGTGGATCCTGAGAAACTTAACAGAAACCCATGGGTAGGGGAAGGAAAAAAAAGAAAAAAAAGGAGGTTAGAGTGGGAGAGAGCCAAAGCATAAGAGACTCTTAAAAACTGAGAACAAACTGAGGGTTGATAGAGGGTGGGAGGGAGGAGAGGGTGGGTGATGGGTATTGAGGAGGGCACCTTTTGGGATGAGCACTGGGTGTGGTATGGAAACCAATTTGACAATAAATTTCATATTAAAAAAAACCCTATGAATAAATTTAACCTGTATTCTGAACAGTGTAAAACACTGATGAAAGAAATCGAAGATGACACAAACGGAAAGATATTCCATGAACATATAATGGAAGAACAAATATTGTTAAAATGTCCATACTACCTAAAGCAAACTACAGATTTAATGCAACCTTTATCAAAATACCAATAGCATTTTTCACAGAACTAGAACAAGTAATTCTAAAATTTGTATGGAACCACCAAAGACACCAAATAGCCAAAGCAATCTTGAAAAAGAAGAAAAAAACTACAAGTATTGCAATCCTCAATTTCAAGATATTCTACAAAGCTGTAATAACCAAAGGAACATGGTAATAGCACAAAAACAGACACAAAGATTGACAGAATAGAGAGTCCAGAAATAATCCCACAATTACATTGTCAGTTAATCTTTGAGAAAGGAGGCAAGAATATACAATGGGAAAAATAAAGTCTCTTCAACAAACTTGTGCTGGGAAAACTGGACAGCTACATGCAAAAGAATGAAACTGGCCACCTTTCTTCACCATACAACAAAAATAAATTCAACATGGATTAAAAGGCCTCAGTGTGAGATAAGAAACCATTAAAATCCTAGAAAAGAACACACGCAGTCACTTCTCTGACATATACTAGAGCAATTATTTTCTACATATGTCTCCTGAGGCAAGGGAAACAAATGCAAAAATAAACTATTGGAACTTTATCAAAATAAAAAGCGTCTGCACAACAAAGGAGCAACAAAACAAAAGAAAACCTATTTAATGAGAGAAGGTATTTGCAAATTATGTATCTGATAAAGGGTTAGAATCCAAAAAATATAAAGAATTATAAAACTGAACACCCAAAAAACAAATAACTCAGTTAAAAAATGGGCAGAAGACATTAACAGACATTTCTCCAAAGAAGACATCCAGATGGCCAACAGAAACATGAAAATGCTCAACATCACTCATCAACAGGGAAATGCAAATTAAAACCACAATGAGATATCATTTCACACCAGTCAGAATGGCTACAATCAAAAACAGAAACAAGTGTTGGCGAGATTATGGAAAAAAATGAACCCTTTTGCACTGTTGGTAGGAATGCAAACTGGTGCAGTCAATGTGGAAAAGACAATGGTGGTTCCTCAAAAAATTAAAAATAGAATTACCACATGATTCAGTAATTCCACTACTAGGTATTTACCCAAAGAACAGGAAAACACTAATTTGAAAAGTTATATGCGCATCTATGTTTATTGCAGCATTATTTACAATAGCCGAATTATGGAAGCAGCCCCAGCGCCTATCAATGGATGAATGGATAAAGAAGATGTGGTATACACACACACATGCATACATACACACATATAATGGAATATTACTTAGCCATAAAAATAGAATCAAATCCTTCCATTTCCAACAACATGGATTGATCTAGAGAGTATAATGCTAACTGGAATACATCAGTCTGAGAAAGACAAATACTATATGATTTCCTCATATCTGGAATTTAAGAAACAAAGAAAAAAGAAACAAAAAAATCCCCAGAGTCTTAAGTATAGAGAACTGATGGCATCAGAGGGGAGGTGGATATGGGTATGGGTAAAATAGGTGGAGGGGGTTAAGAGTACACTTATGATGAGCACTGAGTAATGTAGAGAACTGCTGAATCACTATATTGTATACCTGACACTAATATAACATGAATGTTAATTATTGAGGAATTAAAATAAAAATAATAAACATTTAAAAAAATAAAATATCTTAAAATAAAAAGGATATCCTCATACATGCTACAACAAAGAGGAACCTTGAGGACATTATGCTAAATGAAATAAGCCAGTGTCTGTTTGTCTGTCTGTCTCTCTCTCTCTCTCTCTCTCTCTCACACACACACACACACACACACACACACAAACACACTAGCATATGGTTCTACTTATATGAGGTACCTATAGCAGTTAAATTCATGGAGACAGAAAGTAGAATGGTGGTTGCCTGGAGCTTGGGGGAAAGGCAAAGGGGAGCTGTTATTTAATTGGTATAGAATTTCAATATTGCAAGATGAAAAGAGTTTTAGGAATTCGTTGCACAACAATGTGAATGTACTTAACAATACTCAAGTACACACTTAAAAAGATGATTAAGATGGTAAGTTTTATGTTTTACCACAATTTTTTTAGAAGTCAGTTAACTATTTATCTATTTTTTATTTATTTTTGAGAGACAGCATGAGCGGTGAAGGGGCAGAGAGAGAGGGAGACATAGAACATGAAGCAGGCTCCAGGCTCCGAGCTGTCAGCACAGAGCCCGACGCGGGGCTCAAACTCACAAGCCATGAGATCATGACCTGAGCTGAAGCCGGACGCTCAACCAACTGAGCTACCCAGGCACCCCCAAAAAAGTCAGTTAACTGTTTAGAGCAAAATATATGTTGGAGCTTATAAAAAGTGTAGGTGTAAAATATATAACAAAATAGTACAAAGGATGAGAGGGAAATAAATAGAAGACATCACTGTAAGGTTCTTAAATTGTAAGTTAAGTACTATAATACTATTGCAAGGTAGACTGTGATAATTTAAGTACGTATATTTAATTTCTAAAGAAACCAATAAAATAACAACACAAGTATATATGACCAAAAGAGTCAAATGAGGAGATAGAATAGAAACCAAAAAATACTTCATTAATCTAAAAGAACGCAGGGGAAGAGGAACAAAGGAACACAGACTACAGGGGACATATAGAAAACAAATACTGAGATGACAGATTTAAATTCAACCAAATCAATAATTTAATATAAACACACTAATTTAAAAATGTTTTTAGAAAATATTAGCAAATATTAACAGTCCTATTGGAGAATCCTTTCTAAAAATAAGGTTTTAACAACGAAATTTGCCTATAGATAAGATGCCTCACTCTTCATATAATTTTACCATATGGCATGGTTATGAATAAAGGAAGTCTATATTAATACCTGTTCTATTAGTTACTTATGTTACAGATGTTTAAAAAATGCTTCCAATGAGATGTACTACAATAGCACTTCTCTATGACAAAAAAAGATTGTATAAAATCTAGAAAATTTTTAACAAGTGAGTTGTTTTTAGAGGGTTTTTCTTCTTCCATCAATTTCACCCTTTTCCTTCTAAATCATGTCTCACTGTTTTCTTCAATTGTTTCTATGGTCTGTACCTTTTCAAATTTACAGAAATAGAGAGTAAAAAAAAGACTATCTCCATTTCTTAAGTTTCTTATGAAAATTATTTACATATCAAGTCAAGTTCATAGTAGCAAACAGTTTATTTAAATGGAGTTATGGAGGAAGGAATCAGGGAAACTAAAAGATTTCTTATACATATTACTAGATAGTCACACTCTTCTTTTTTTTTAATTTTTAATTAAGTTTATTTACTTTTAAGAGAAACAGAACAGCACGAGCAGAGGAAGGACAGAGAGGGACAGAGAGAATCCCAAGCAGGGTTGGGGCTGCCAGCACAGAGCCCCGACGCAGAGCTTCAACTCAAAACTGAGATCATGTCCCGAGTTGAAACCAAGAGTCAGACGCTTAACCGACTGAGCCACCCTGGCGTCCCACACCTCTCTCTTTTACAAACTCACTGGGATAATGAAAAATGTTTTCTTTTATTCCTTCACAAAAATATTGTAATATCATAATTCCTTCCCATCTTGGTGTGGCTAATACAGATTACCTAATCCAGATGGAAAGTAAACAGAAAAACAACTGTCTAATGGATTTTTTTAGCTTAGAAAGAAGGTGAAATTATGCTATTTGCTTCCACCCCAAGATAAAATTCACCTTAAGAAAGAAGCTATACAAAAAATAAAAAATAAGAATAAATAAAAGAAAGCAAATATAGTTATCATGCCATTTATGTTTTTGAGCTTTTTCAGGAAAACCTGATATTCCTAGGTACTTGCCATTTTTAGCTGTGACAATTTAGTAATCTTCCACAGTAGTAGAAACATAATAGAATGAAACATTTAAAAGAGTGAAAAAAGAATGGAATTGGCATTACTTGACTAATAAACCAATGACAATAATGTAACTCATGGATGACACTGGCAACTAACTGAGCTGTTAGACATCTGAATCTCCATCTGAGGATTAAAAAGAAATAGCAAATATTCTATTATGCAGATAATAGCCATGGTATACACCTCTTTCCCCCAGTTAAATGACGCCAATTTTGTGTTAGCATCCACTCTTTAAAAAAGTGACACAACCAAAAACTCAGGGATGAATCTCGATTTTTCTTTTTAACTTTTTATTTAAATTCCAGTTAGTTCACATACAGTATATTATTTTCAGTTGTACAATATAATTATTCCACACTTCCACGAAACATCCAATGCTCCTCACAACAATTGCATGCCTTAATCCCCATCACCTATTTAACAATCCCTCCACCAACCTCCCCTCTGGTAACCATCAGTTTGGTCTCTATAGTTAAGAGTCTTTTTTTTTGGTTTGCCTCTCTCCCTTTTTCCCTCTTTGTTCATTTGTTTCTTAAATTCCACATGTGAGTGAAATCATACGGTATTTTTCTCTGACTCATTTTGCTTAGCGTAATACTCTCTAGCTCCATCCACTTCAATGCAAATGGCCAAGATTTCATTCTTTATATGGCTGAGTAATATTCCACTGTATACAGATATACCACATCTTCTTTATCCACTTGTCAGTTGATGGACATTTGGGTTCTTTCCCTAATTTGGTTATTGTTGATAATGCTGCTATAAACAGCAGGGTGCATGCACCCCTTTGAATTAGTATTTTTGTATTCTTTGGATAAACACCTAGTTGTGCAATTGCTGGATCACAGGGTAGTTCTATTTTAACTTTGTGAGGAACCTCCATATGCTTTTCAAGAGTGGTTGTGCCAGTTTGCATTCCCACCAACAGTGCACAAGGATTCCTTTTTCTCTACATCCTTGCCAATTCCTGCTGTTTCTTATGTTGTCGATTTTAGCCAATCTGATATTAATGTGATCTCTCATTGTAGTTTTGATTTGTATTTCCCTAATGATGATGATGATAAGCATCTTTTCATGTGTCTATGGGCCATCCGATATCTTCTTTGGAAAAATGTGTATTTCATGTCTTCTGCCCATTTTTAAGTTTATTTTGTGAAAGAGAGAGAGCATGAGCAGGGGAGGAACAGAGAGAGAAGAGAGAATCCCAAGCAGGCTCTGCACTGTCAGCAGGAAGCCGATATAGGGCTCGATCTCACAACCCATGAGATCAAGACCTAAAGCGAAACCAACAGTTGGATGTTTAACCAAATGAGACACCGAGGCACCCCTTCTTCCCATTTTTTAACTGTGTGGTTTGTTTTTTGGGTGTTCAGTTCTTCCTATCTTTTGAATACTAACCCTTTATCAGATAGGTCATTCACAAATACCTTCTCCCACTCAGTAGGTTGTCTTTTAGTTTCTTGTCTGCTTCCTTTGCTGTGCAGAGCTTTTTATTTTGATGAAGTCCCAATAGCTTGCTTTTGCCTTTGTTTCCTTTGCCTCAGGAGACATATATAGTAAGAAAGTGTTATGGCTGGTGGTGCCTGAGTGGCTCAGTCAGTTAAGCATCTGACTTCAGCCTCAGGTTATGATCTCAGAGTTCCTGAGTTTGAGTCCTGCATCAGGCTCTGTACTGACAGCTCAGAGCCTGGAGCCTGTTTCAGATCCTCTGTCTCCCTCTCTCCCTCTGCTGCTCCCCCGCTTGTGCTTGCACGCTCTCTTTCTCAAAATTAAACATTAAAAAAGTTTTAAAAACAAAGAAGTTGCTATGGCTGATGTCAAAGAGATGTCTGTGTTCTCCTCTAGGATTTTGATGGTTTCCTATCTCACATTTATGTCTTTAATCCATTTTTAATTTATTTTTGTGCATGGTGTAAGAAAGTGGTCCAGTTTTCCCAACACCATTTGTTGAAAAGACTGTCTTTCTTCTGTTGGATATTCTTTCTTGCTTTGTGAAATCTTGGCTTCTTTAAGCACACCCCTAGGTAATCCATAATCCCTTTCTCCTCACCTGTGTTCATTTAGGAAGTGAGTATCTAACTCAGTAAATGAGTACTGGAGGCAAGTGTGTTAGAAGGTTTCCAAAAAAGATTTTCTTGTTCTTAAAAAGAAACCTATGTGGAGAGATGGTGTTTTCTTTGGCTGGATTAATTGAAGACTAAAACTATAGTGGTCACCTCTGACCCTGAGAAAACCTAGTCTGAAGACAAGGACCAACATTTTGAGGATAGCAGAGTACAATAATGAGATTTGAATTCTCATCACGCCACTGAGCACTTGCAATGACCAATGTGGGAGCTGTCCTTTCTTGAAATTTCCTACTTGAGAGTAATTTTTAAGTAATTTTGAGGCTAAAAATGTTATTGCAATTAAAATTACTCTTAATGTGTATTTAGTAGGTATCTGGTATTGTGCTAAGTGCTGTAAATCGATTATTTCATTTAATACAATAAACCTATGAGATGGCTATTATAATGCCCATAAAACCAAAGAAGAAACTTTGTCTTACAAAATTAAACTACATCCCCCACAGTCACATAACTAATAAATAGCACAGTTGAGAATTCAAAACTTTTGTACTTCAAAGTTAGGCTCTTAGCTACTGACTCAATCTCATTTTATCATTAATTCCACATACCCCCCCCCCACACACACCCCAACATACTATAGGGTGTGTACTGTGCTAATTTCCTGAAAATTGTATTTGGATAAAAAAGTTTTTTAGAGGAAACAGTATCTGAGATTGTACGTGACAGGAAATATTAATCCAACTCTAAAAATAGGCTTGGGTAATAATATTTTCTATTTAGTAAATAATATCCTCATTAAACAAATAATATGCTTTACTTATTTCAGTAGCTTTAGTTTTAGTGTGGCTTGGAAAGCAGGACACACTGCAGAGATCTGTGTTGTTGGCTAGAGGTATGAATCACTTTTGTCAGGTCAGTATCCAGTGGGATATACTTGAAGGTCACCTTCAAGTAATGGGAATTCTCAAGAGCATAGCAGCAGCCACATGTTCAGGGTGACTGTTAATTCTAATTGCAACTATGATATGCTTAAGGGCCTGCTTAGAAAAGACCAATTACTAAAAGTAAACAAATGTTTACTGTGTTTTTCACGCAAGTAACATAGCGCCATGCTATACATAGGAGACTGAAGAGAAATATGAGCTAAGAAACATTAGCTATCCTGAAGCAACATACATGTTCTTGTTTAGGAGTTGAGATTAACATCCATAAAATAACAAAACAAAACCGAATGTAAATAAGTATAATATTAAACACTTATTTTATAATAGTGAAAATAAAAAGTTCAGAAAAGAGAAAAATATCTTCAATTGTCAAATGTTCACCTACATACCACCTTACCAATTTTAAAAAGCTTTCATGTTAACTCATCTAATATTCACAAAACCGCATAAAGGCAGGAAAGGTAAATGATATTTAATCAATAGTGACAACTACCATTAATGATAATTTCCAATGTATTAGATACTGTGTAAAGCACTTTTCATTCTTTCTTATTTTATCTTCATATGAATCCCACGTAGTAGGGAATATTGTTCCCATTTCTAGATGCTGACAGTGAGTTAAATGAACTACTTGAGAACACACAATACTTTCCACAGTTGGTACACAACACTAGCATCAAACTTGATGCCATTACCCAAGTTGAGAGTTCTACTACTGAATTTTGCCAATACTGTGAAAACTCAAAAACCTATAAATACCTCGTCTATTAGAAAAAAAAAACAAAAACAACTTTCCCTTAGTTTGAAACAGAGTGAAGCCTAACTATAGTGAGTCTAACCTTACTTGAAACATCACCTAACTCACTGTGAAGAAATACTTAAAATATAGCTGTTTAAAAGAGCCAAAACTTAACTCATCACACAAAACCTACATTCGCCTTTGGGGTATTTAGGTTGGGACTAAATGAAAAGGAAAGTTTCTAATCTCTCTTGATGCTGATTGTTAATGAGAAGATGATGCCAAACAAATACAGGGGTTTGTTGCTGTTGCAGTTTATCCTATCCTATCCTATCCAAAAAGGTAACATTAATTATGTTTTTAGAACTATTATTTCAGTAATGTTAAAGGTGTAATTTGAATCCCTTTGCCTGTGGAATACAAATTTACTACTGTTTCCACTAGTCTTCCAGGTTTACTATGACCTAGATACTCCATATTCTAAACTCTCAGCCTCCTGACCCCAGTTCAGCCAAGCCTAAGCACATCCCAAAAAACTATGCCAGTGTCATCAGATTCTTCTGAGAATAATTTGCATTTGAAAAAATCTCATTAACTTATAAAAGTAATACTAAAATATTAGAATATTCCCAATGGATGGTCACATTTTGTTTTCAAAGGAAAAAAATCTATGCAGAAAACCTAAATAAGATTAAACATTAAGTTAAGAATCAAAACAAAGAAAACCAAAGTTTTATCATTCATTTGTAAGTTAGAGCAAGGAGTCTCAAAAACAATAACCACATTAAGGTCTTATTCCTATACACATACAACATAAAAGTTAACTACATCCAGTATGATTCAGTGTCATTAAGTACATTCAGGATGTTGTATAACCATCATCACTATTTCCAGAATTTTTTCATCATCCCAAAAAGAAATTCTGTACCCATATAGTAATAGCACATGTGCCTCTCCCCCATCTTAACCCTGATAACCTCTAATTAACGTCTTTACAAATCATCTAACTTTTAGAATTATATCACCCTTTTATATATGGATTATGTCACTTAATGTTTTCAAGATCTATCCATTTTGTAGCGTGTATCAGAACTTTATTCCTTTTTTTGGCCAAGTAATATTCCATTATATGGACATACTAGATTCTGTTTAATGATATACCAAATTTTGTTTATCAGTTACTTTGTTGATGGACAATTGGGTTGTTTCTACCTTTTAATAACTGTGAATAATGTTTTGAACACTGGTGTATTAGAATCTGTTTAAGTCCCTGTTTCGGTATACACCTAGGAATGGAGTTATGATATTTAATTTTTTGAGGAACTGCCAAACTGTTTTTTACAGCAACTATACCATTTCACAGTTCTACCAGCAATGTAAGAGGGTTCAAATTTCTCTACATATTTGCCAACACTTGTTATCTCCTTTTTCTTTTCTTCTACTTCTGCTGACCTCTCTCCCTCCCTCCCCTTTTTTTCTTTTCTTCTTTTGGTAACAGCCTTCCTACTGGGTATGAAGAGGTATCTTACTGAGGTTTCAATGTAAATTTCCCTAATGAATAGCAGAGCTGAGCATTGTTTCTATGCTTATTGGCCATTTGTATGTCTTCTTAGAGAAATGTCTATTCAAGCTTTAGCCCATTTAAGAATTTTGTTTTTTAAAATGAGCGGAAGCAATTCTTCATATATTCTGAATATTACACCCTTTTCAGATATATGGTTTCAAATATTTTTTCCTGTTCTGTGCAATCTGTTTATTCTATTGACGGTATTTTTTGAAACATACAGGTTTTAAATTTTGATGCAGTCCAATGTATTTTTTTTATTGCCTATACTTATGGTGTCATATATAAGAAATCACTGCCAAATCCAAGGTCATGAAAATTGGTCCCTATGTTTTCTTCTAAAAGTCATTTATTTAGTTCTAAAATTCAGGTCTTTAATCCATTTTGAGTTAATTTTTGTATATTGTGTAAGGTAAAGGTCCAATTTTGTCCTTTTCCATGTGGATGTCCAGTTTTCCCAGCACCATTTGCTATAGAGACTGTTCTTCCCCCACCATTGAATGATCTTGCCCCCACTGATGAAAATCATTTCACCATAAATGTGATGACATAATTCTGGGCTCTGAATTGTATTTCATTTGCCTATATGTCCACCCTCATGCCAATGCCAAACTTTTAATTTTTGTAGCTTTGTACTAAGTTTTAAAATCAGGAACTTTGTATCCACCAAATTTGTTTTTCTTTTCAAGATTGTTTTGACTATCAAGAGTCCCTTGAAATTCTTTTTGAATTTCAGGAAGGGTTTTTCAGTTTTAATTTAAAAAAAAGAAGGCTATTTTTCATAGGGATTCAATATAAACTCCAGATTGCTTTGGGTAGTATTGTCATCTCAACAATATTAAGTTTCTCAACCCATGTATATGGAATGTCCTATTTATTTAGGTCTTATTTTTTTCAGCAATCTTTTGTCATTTTGGCACACTAAAGTCTTATGCCTCCTTGATTAAGTTTACTGCTAAGTAAGTCTGTAGTCATCCAGGGGATGTTTCTCTTCCAGTATCCCCACAAGTCAGGCAGAGACCTAACAGAGTCTGTGTAAATGCCTGCATCCAAACGAGAAAAAAGAAAGCATCTCTAAATCTTTTGATAGTAGCCACAGCTGTGGAAGCCACTGCAATCCAAGGGGGCTGAAACAAAAGGAAACACCTTTACTGGTCACTCACAGGATAACCAGACTGATCAAAATGCACCGTCTCCAAAACTTGGATGATGAAGTCAACACTGCCTGCCCTGGCAGTAGCCAGCTACTCTAGAAACGGTGACTACTATCACCACAATCATGGCAAGGCTGAAGAAAGGGGGGTTGGTAGCTGTCATGTCACTTTTACTGAATTTAAAAGCCTCTCCTTTCATTAAGCACTTCCCTGGTTGTTTTACTGCCTGATTGGGTTCCAGAGTTCCAAGATGGTTGACTGTGAGAGGTGTTTTTCCCACTTGAATGGCTATTTTGGTGGGAGAGTAAGCCATAAAATGTCCATAATTTTTCATAACATCATGCACTTCATAAATTTTCCCTTATTCACTGATTTGACATTAAAATCCATGCAAGATACATAACAAGGTTAATTTCCACAAGAAAACGTTTTCAAAGGAAAGGCAGGCAATGGTCATTGAACAACATTTAAAGACAAAATATGCTATCTAGACACACAGAACCACGTGTGCCAGGGCTTAAAATTTGAGGGTCTTTGCCATTGCTTGTGGTTTTATTCCTCTAGTTCTTCTCTTGCTATCGATAGGCCAAGAAAATTGAAAGCTATCTACTCCTCCACTAGATAAAAGGCTTGTGTTTTATTTTTAAAATGATTTTATTTTGAGTGGGGCTGAAGGGAAGATGGCAGCAGAGTAGCAGGACTCTAGAGTCACCTCATCCCATGAATACAACTAGGTAACTATTAAAACATCAAGGGGCGCCTGGGTGGCTCAGTCAGCTGGGCGTTCAACTTCAGCTCAGGTCATGATCTCACGGTCCATGAGTTCGAGTCCCACGTTGTGCTCTGTTCTGACAGCTCAGAGCCTGGAGCCTACTTCCGATTATGTCTCCCTCTCTCTGGCCCACCCCGCTCACACTGTCTCACTCTCTCTCTCAAAAAATAAATAAATATTTTAAAAAATTAAAAAAAAAACAAACATCTGAAGTTCCCCAGAAATGGACCTGAACACTGGCACAACAAACTCCACAACTACAGGTAGAGAAGAGGCTACAGTGAAGAAGGTAGCAAGGGCAGAGACATAGCTTGGGAGAGAAATGAAGAGTGGCCACGGTGGTGAGGAGGGAGACATCATTTCAGACAAGGGAGAGATAAAGACTAACATATAGGGGAGTCCACAAAGGTAAAATGAATTCCCATAGCAACTGTCTGGCAAAGCAATAGGGGCCGAATTTCATTAGTTCTTGCAACCAGTGTGAATTAAAGCCTGGAGTTTTAAAAGTCAACAGGCTTGGTTTGAATAGAGCCTGCAGGACACTGGGGATACCAGTGAACATAAAGCACAGCCAACAGCCTATGGACATACACGGTAGACACAGCAATCTCAAGAGTGCCTGGGAGGGTTATTTACTTTTCTCAGAGTGTGCACCAGAAAGGTGCCATTCATAGATCACTCTGTGAACATAGGAACTGGCAAGCACCATTTCCCTCTCCTGCCTCTCAGTTTAAGCACAGGGCCACATGCAGGAACCAGTGCAGAGCAGACCCTCCCTATGTAACTTGCTTACATCAAGCCTTGCCCTCCAAACTCTGGGGGATCCCCCTTTCTAGTCAACTTACCTCAGTCCAAGCATGGCAGGCCCTCTCCCCAGAAGACTGGCCCAAACCCCTGCCCACACCACGTTTCCCAGTCCAGGAGATTTGAAGGGCCTCAGTTCCAGTGGCAGCAGCAACAGGTCTCATTTCACAAGCAGATCAGGGCACACCTAGTTAAAATTTGTCATATTCAGGCCAGGAACCAAACACTGCCCACAACAAGAAAAGAGAGCCTCTGCAGACAACTGGACTCTGCAGACAGCTAGGACACAACAGCAGAACAAATGCAACACACCTTAAACACACTTGCTGAATTGCCAGGCCCTGAGGAACAGGGAACACTACACAGTGGGGCACTATTGGACCCGTTCTTCATAAGGCCATTACCTGAAAGAAAAGGAGACGTAGATGACTTTCCTAACATATAGAAGCAGGCACAGAGATTTAGACAAAATGAGAAGACAGAGGAATTCGTCCCCAACTAAAGAACAGGACAAAGCCCTGGCCAGAAACATAAGTTAAACAGATGTAGTTAACATGGCTGTTGGAGTATTCAATGTAATACTTAAAGAGAATCACTGGACTTGAGAAAACAATGGAAGGCATGAGTGAGACCCTTAACACAGAGATAAGGAATAATTTATTAGAGATAAAGGGCTCAATAAATGAAATGAGAAACACGCTTGATGGAATGAACAGCAGGCCGGAAAAGCAGAGGAAAAAATTTATTACCTAGCATAGAGAGTAACGGAAAGTCACCCAGCTGAACAAAAGATAGAGAAAAGAATTATGCAAAGTAAGAACAGACTTAGGGAATTCACTGATTCCGTCAAACCTAATAATCTTCATATCATAGGAGTCCCAGAAGAAGAGAGACAAAGGGGGGCAGAAAATTTATTTAAAGAAATAATAGCTGAAAACTTCCCTAATCTGGGGAAGGAAACAGATATCCAGATCCAGAAGGCACAAAGAACTCCCAATAACAACAAAACCACATCAACAGCATGATATATTTTAACTGGCAAAATATAGTGATAAACATTTTAAAACCAGCAAGAAGAAAGAAAATAGTAACATACAAGGGAAACCAAATAAGACTATCAGGGAATTTTTCACCAGAAACTTACCAAGCAAGAAGGAAGTGGCATGATATGTTCAAAGTGCTGAATGGAAAATATCTGCAGCTGAGAATACTGTCTCCAGCAAGGCTATCATTCAGAATAGAAGGAGAGATAAAGAGTTTCCCAAACAAAAACTAAAGTTCATGACCACTAAACCAGCCCTGCAAGAAACATTAAAGGAGACCCTTTGAGGGGTACCCAGGTGGCTCAGTTGATTGAGCATCAGACTTTGGCTCAGGTCATGATCTCATGGTTCAAGGGTTCAAGCCTCGCATCAGGCTCTGTGCTGACAGCTCAGGGCCTGGAGCCTGCTTCGGATTCTGTGTCTCCCTCTGTCTCTGCCCCTCCCCTGCTCGTGCTGTGTCTCTCTCAGTCTCTCAAAAATAAATAAATATTAAAAAAAAAATTTTAAAAGTGGGGGGAACTCTTTGAGTGGAAAGTAAAGACCAAAAGTGATGTATCAAGGTAGGAACCATAAAAGCAGTAAAAATGAATGTTTCTGTAAAAAATTCAATCAAAAAACTCACAAAATAAAAGGATCTTAAATATGACACCATATGCCTAAAACAGGGTAAGGAGAAGAAAAAAAGAATGGGTTCAAACTTAAATAACCATCAACTAAATAAAGGCGACTATACACAGGTGTTATATACAAACCTAATGGTAACCACAAATCAGAAGCCACTAATAAGCAAAGAATAAAGAGAAAGAAATCCAAATATATCATTAAAGAAAACAAGTAAACCATGAAAGAAAAACAAGGGTCAGAGAAAATCTTCAGAAACAACCCCCAAACAAGTATTAAAATGGCAATAAATAGATACCTATAAATAATTACTTTAAATGCAAATAGACTAAATACTCCAATCAAAAGACATAGAGGGTGACAGAATGGATTATAAAAACCAAAACCTATCTATATACTGCTTACAAGACTCATTTTAGACCTAAAAACACCTGCAGATTCAAAGTGAGAGGGTGCAGAAACATCTATCATGCAAATGGATGTCAAAAGAAATCCAGAGTAGCAATACTTACATTGAACAAAGAAGACTTTAAAACAAAGACTGTAACAGGAGACAAAGAAGGACACTATATAATCATAAAAAGGACAATCCAACAAGAACATATAACAAGGCATAAATATTTATGCCTCCAACTTGAAGCACCTAAATATGTAAAACAGTTAAAAAGAAATATCAAGGAACTGATCGATAGTAATACAGTAACAGTAGGGGAATTTAACACCCCGCTTACATCAAGGAACAGATCATCTAAACAGAAAATCAACAAGGAAACAATGGTTTCGAATGGCACAGTGTACCCAATGGATTTAACAGATATATTCAGAACATTCCATCCTAGAACAGCAGGATACACACTTTTCAAGTGCACATGGGATATTCTCTGGAATAGATAACATATTAGGCCACAAAACAAGTCTCAACAAATTCAAGAAAATTGAAGTCATACCATGCATCTTTTCTGAACACAATACTATGAAACTAGCAGTGAACCACAAGAAAAAGTCTGGAAAGACCACAAATACATGAAGGTTAAATAACACACTACTGAACAATGAATGAGTCAGATAGGAAATAAAAGAAATACAAATTACATGGAAACAAATGAAAATGAAAACACAATGGTCCCAAACCTTTAGGATGCAGCAAAGGTGGTTCTAAAAGGGCAGTTTCTAGCAATATGAGCGTACCTCAAGAACAAAGAAAAACCTAAAATAAATAACCTAAAAAGCTAAAAAGAACAGCAAACAAAACCTGAAACCAGCAGAAGGAAATAATATATATAGAGTAGTAAATGATTCAGAAACTAAAAATAAAAAAAAACTTAAAACCCCACAATAGAACAGAAATCAATGAAACCAGGAGCTGGTTTTATGAAAAAAATAAAAAACTAATAAAATTTATAAATCTCTAGTCAGGCTTGACAAGAAGAGAAAGTACCCAAATAAATAAAATCACAAATGCAAAAGGAGAAATAACAACCAAAACCACAGCAATACAAACAATTACAAGAGAATATTATGGAAGACTCTACGCTGAAAAATTGGACAACTGAAAAGAAATGGATAAATTCCTAGAAATATATAAACTATTAAAACTAAAACAGGAATAGGAAATTTGAATAGACTGTTAGTCAGCAATGAAATAGAATCAGTAATCAAACAACTCCCAACCAACAAAAGACCAGATGAACTCTACTAAAAAATGGAAAAAGAAAAAATAGAGGCCAACATTATCCTGATACCAAAACCAGATAAAGACACCATGAAAAAAGAGAACTAAAGGCCAGTAACTCTGAAGAACACAGATGTGAGCATCCTCAACAAAATACTAGCAAACTAAATCCAACAACACATTAAAAAAATCATTCACCCTGGAGGTGCCTGGGTGGCTCAGTTGCTTAAGTGTCTAACTTTGGCTCAGGTCACGATCTCACAGTTCATGGGTTTGAGCCCCACATCAGGCTCTGCACTGACACTGCAGAGCCTGCTTGGGATTTTCGCTCTCCCTCTCTCTTTGCCCCTCACTTGCCCATGTGCTCGTGCACGTGTACACACACACTCTCTCTCTCTCTCTCTCTCTCAAATAAACTTAAAAAGAATTCACCATGATCAAGTGGGAATTATTCCTGGGTTGCAAGGGTGGCTCAATATTTGTACATCAATCAATGTGATATATCACATCATTAAGAGAAAGGATAAAAACCATATGATCATTTCAATACATGCAGAAAAAGCATTTGACAAAGTACAACATGCATTCATGATAAAAACCCTTGACAAAGTAGGTTTAGAGGGAACATACCTTAACAATAATAAAGGCCATATATTAAAATCTCACAGAAAACATACTTAATGGGAAAACAAAGCTTTTTCTCTAAGGTCAGGAACAAGACAAGAATGTCTACCCTCACTACTTTAATCAACATAGTACTGGAAGTCCTAGCCACAGCAATCAGGCAACAAAAATAAATAAAAGGCATCCAAATCAGTAAGGAAGAAATAAAACTTTCACTATTTGCAGATGACCAAATACTATATAAAGAAAGCCTGAAAGACTTCACCAAGAAACTGCTAAAACTGAAAAACAAATTCCATATAGTGGCAGGATACAACATCAATGTACAGAAATCTGTTGCACATCTATATACCAACACTGAGGAAGAAGAAAGAAAAACTAAGTAAATAAACCCATTTATAATTACACCAAAAATAGTAAAGTACCTAGGAATAAACCTAGCCTAAAATGTGAAAGCCTTGTACTCTGAAAATTATAAAACAGTGATGAAAGAAATTGAAGATGACACCAAGAAATGGAAAATCATTCCATTGCTGATGGACTGGAAGAATATTTTTAGTGTCTATAATATCCAAAGCAATCTACACATTTAAGGCAATCCCTATCAAAATACCAATAGACTTTTTCACCAAACTGTAACAATCCCAAAATTTGTATGGAACCACCAAAGACCCTGAATAGCCAAAACAATCTTGAAAAAGAACAAAACTAGAGTTAACACAATTCCAGACTTCAAGTTATACTGCAAAGCCGCAGTAATCAAAACAGTATGCTACTGGCACAAAAACAGAAACATAGATCAACAGAACAGAAAATCCAAAAATACACCTACAATTATATGGTCAATTTATTCTCATATATGCTTCGATAATAAAGGCAAGAATATGCAATGGGTAAAAGCCTCTTCAGGGGTGACTGGGTGGCTCAGTTGGTTAAGTGTCTGACTTTGGCTCAGGTTATGAGCCTACCTTGGATTCTGTGTCTCCCCCTCTCTCTCTCTCTCTGCCTCTCCCCCACTTGTGCTCTGTCTCTGCCTCTCTCTTAAAAATAAATAAATATTTAAAAAAAATTAACTCTTTAACAAAATATGCTGGGAAAACTGGACAGAAATAATGCAAAAGAATGAAACTGGACCACTTTCTTACATCATACACAAAAATAAATTCAAAATGGATTAAAGATCTAAATGTGAGACCTATAACCATAAAAATCCTAGAAGAAAATACAGGCAGTAACTTCTCTGACATGAGCTGTAGCAACTTTTTCTAGGTATTATCTCCCAATGGAAGGGAAACAAAAGCAAAAATAAACTCTTAGGACATCAAAATAAAACTTTTCTGCACAGTGAAGTAAACAATCAACCAAACTAAAAGGCAAACTACAGAATGGAAGAATATATCCGCAAATTACATATCGAACAAAAGGTTAGTATCCAAAATAAATAACTTATAAAACTCAACACCCGAAATATAAATAATCCGATTAAAAAAGTGGGAGAATACATGAATAGACATTTTTCGAAAGAAGACTTAAAGATGGCCAAAAGACACATGAAAAATGCTCACCATCACTTATCGTGAAGGAAATGCAAATCAAAACTACAATGAGATATCACATCAGTCAGAATGACTATAATCAACAACAAAAGGAACAAGTGTTGGCAAGGATATGGAGAAAAAGGAATGCTTGTGCACTGTTGGTGTGAATGCAAATTGGTGCAGCCAAAGTGGAAAACAGTATGGAGTTCCTCCACAAGTTAAAAATAGAACTACCCTGCAATTCAGCAATCACACTACTGGGTATTTACCCAAAGAATACAAGAACACTAATTCAGAGATATATGTGCACCCCTATGTTTATAGCAGCATTATTTACAATAGCCAAATTACAGAAGCAGCCCAAGTATCCACTGACTGATGAATGGATACAGATGTTGTACGTACACACACACACAGGAATATTATTCAGCCATAAAAAAGAATGAAATCTTGCCATTTGCAATGGCATGGATGGAGCTAGAGTATAAGGCCAATCAAAAGAAGTCAGAGAGAGACAAATACCCTATGATTTCACTCATGTAAAATTTAAGAAACAAATGAGCCAAGGGAGAAAAAAAGACAAATCAAGCAACAGACTCTTAACTACAGAGAATCTGCTGATTACCAAAGGGCAGTTGTGTGGGGGGAATGAGTTAAATAGGTGATGGGGATCAAGGAGTACACTTTTTGTGATGAGCACTGGGAGATGTAATGGAATTGTTGAATCACAATATTGTACATGTGAAACTAAGAGAATGCTGTATTTTAACTGGAATTAAAATAAAAACTTAAAAACTGTATTTCTTTTTGATACAATTTACATGTAAATTTTATTAATAAAATTTATCTCAAGTAGTTACAAGTATTATTCCATTTATGTAACATTCTCAAAGTGACAACACTGTAAACATGTAGACCAGATTAGTGGTTGCTGGGGCATAGTAACTGGGATCTAGGTGCAAAGGCTCTGGCTATCAAAAATGTAGCATAAGAGGGGTGCCTGGATGGCTCAGTCGGTTAAGCATCCGACTTCAGCTCAGGTCACGATCTCGCGGTGAGTTCGAGCCCCGTGTCAGGCTCTGGGCTGATGGCTCAGAGCCTGGAGCCTGCTTCCGATTCTATGTCTCCCTCTCTCTCTGCCCCTCCCCCATTCATGCTCTGTCTCTCTTTGTCTCAAAAATAAATAAATGTTAAAAAAAAATTAAAAAAAAATGTAGCATAAGAAATCCTGTGGTGAAAACAGTTTTGTACCTTGACTATAATGGTGGTTACACTAATCTACAGAAAGATAACTGCATAGAATAAATGCACACACGCACACCAATTAGTGTATGTAAACTGGTAAAATCTCAGTAAGGTCATTAGGTAACAATTTCTTGGTTTTGATGTTATACTATAGTTACATAAGATATCATTACCATTGGGGGAAACTGGGTGAAGATGTACAAGGAACCTCTCTGTACTATTACTAGCAACCACACATGAATCTAAAATTTCAAAATATAAAGTTGAAAAAATAACCTTTGTGACTTAGATGACAGATATTGTATGATGGGTGAAAGCACTGGCCTGGGAGTGAGAAGACTGCTTCTTTTTGACTCTAAGTTACTCAAACTTTCTCTCATCTGTAAAAGGGACTATCTCACAAAACTGTTGAAAAGACTATATGAAGAATGCATTTCAAAGCTCTATGCAACTGAGATAAATAAGTGATATTACTTTTAGATTTTTGACATAACAATACCATTTGCCATTTACTGAGTGTTTTTATGTGCTATGCATTGTTACAAGACCCTCTGATTAACTCCCCGTTTTCTAATAACATAATATTTTTGTTAACTCTACCTCGTTCTATGAATGTCCTTAATTATATAACTATTACCATTTGACAGAGAACACTTAAAAATTCAGAGCAATTAGTAACTTGCAAAAGGTCATTCAATTAATAAAAGAGTCACCATTATTTAATTCTTACTATATGGCAAGAACATATTTAACATTGTATCACTTCATTTAATGCTATGAAGTATTAGAAATTTCCATTTCATTTAACATAATCTTATTTTTAAATATTTTATTTATTTTTGAGAGACAGCACACAAGCAGGGGAGGGGCATAGAGAGAGAGAGAGGGAGATACAAAATTCGAAGCAGGCTCCAGCCTCTGAGCTGTCAGCACAGAGCCCAAAGCAGGGCTTGAACTCACAAACTGTGAGATCTTGATCTGAGCCAAAGTTGGATGCTTAAATGAGCCACCCAGGCGCCCCTATTTAACAGGATCTGAATCAAGGTTGTACACACATCTATAAGAGGCAGACTTGAGTTTTGAATACAGACCTCTTATATAAACTATTATACTAATTATGTACTTATGGATAGCTTGTAAGATTGGCATATAAGATATAATGTTTTAAAACCATTGTCTTGGTAAGTCTACAAAGGCTATCACTTGAAAATTTTTCTTCTTTAAAGTCTATATTAAAATAAAACTCTATTCCAGAAACTTTTATTCTTCTGTTTTACTTCTTAAAAAGGGAACTTCTAATTAGGCTTATTATTAATTTCCTTTACTATCCAGGAAAGACCCCCCCCCCAAAAAAAAAAACAACAAAACCCAGGTTTTGCTAATGAAGCATGTTTACTCTTTAGTATTACTGTGATCCTTTTATCTTTTTACCTCCATTGATCCTGGTCTTAAAAATTCTTTTCTACTATACAAAAAATGGACATCTCTAACAGATTATAAGTATCTTCCTGTGTTACCTTCTTCATATAATGACAATCTCTCATTTTTCTTCCAGTTTTATTGAGATATAATTGGTACACATCACTGTACAAGTTCAAGGTATACAGCATAATTGTTTGACTTACATATACTATGAAATTGCCACAGTGTTTAATTACCATCTATCATCCTGCATAGATAAAACAAGCCAGAGAGACAAAGTTCTTCCTTATGATGAGAAGTCTTAGGATTTACCCTCTTAACTTTCATATGTATCACACAGCAGTGCAAACTATTGTCATCATGATGTACATTACATCCCTAGTACTTATCTCGTAATTAGAAGTTTGTATTTCCCCTACCCCCTGCCTCCAGTAACCTAAAATCTGACCTCTTCTGACTTTTGTTTTCAGATTTCACATATGAGATCATACAATATTAACTTACTTCATATGAGAAAATGCCCTCAAGGTCCATCCCTTTTGTCAGAATGGCAGGATTTCCTTGTTTTTTTTTTATGGCTAACTTATAATTCGCTGTATCATATATATACCATAGCCTTTTTTTTAAATCCATTCACCCAATGATGGACACTTAGGTTGTTTCCCTGTTTGGTTATTGTAAATAATGCTGCTATGAACATGGGGGTGCAGATACTTATTCTCTTCACATGGTAAATTATGCTTAATAATCCCTAGCTTAGATTTTCTTGCCATCTATTTTTCAACTCACAGCAACCACACAGTTCTGCAAAACTCCTTCTATTAAAGGGTACCAAATAGATGTCAGTCTCAGAGGTCTCTTCATGTTCACCCTACAACCCTTGTAGTTCTCATTCACACTAGATGATGTACACATTCTTTACTTAAAACTCTTGGTTTTGGTTTTTCCAACTTTTCTCCCACCTTCTCTTTCACATGTTGCCTCCTTCATTTCAAAATCTCTCAAAGGAGAAATAATCCCCCCAATTTTCCCCATGACTTTCTTCTTTTTCCTTTATCTCTCTTAGGAATCTTTCCTTTATCTCTCTTAGGAATCTTTATCACAAAGGATCCCAATTTTTTCGTCGCCCTCTACCTCTTTCCCAGGCTCTTAAAGCCCATTTCTTCTTACTTGCCAAAGAGCTTTCATGGATGAACTTTATTTCTCTCTAAACCAAATACTGGTTAATGGCTAATCCTGTCACTCACGATTTAATCTTTAGAACTATTTTTCAATCTTTCCTCTTACAATGGTCAACAGATCACTGCGTTCTTACACTGAGGTCTTAAATTAGATAAAATAACCTAAATCAAAATCATGTGGAAGGATTGTTAAAAAAAAATGCAGATTCCTGTGCTTTACCCTGGACTAACTGAAAAAGAAATTCATACCAGAGTGTGGCAATCTGCTTTTTAAATAAATACCCCATATAAGTCTTAGGCACACGATGTTTGGGAACTACTGCATTATATCAAGTTTCATCTAATTCTGTAGATTCTACCTTTTCAACATTTCTTGTTTCTCCCCTTTCCTATGGCCTTTGCCCTAGTTAAGGGTGGTTTAATCTCTTAGCTGGACATCTGTAATAGGACTTCTTTGCCTCTAGGATATTTTCCACTCTAATTTATCCTTATTAATTTTACTAAGTCACAGCTCTGCTCATTTAATGTGATAAGAATTTGAGAGCATACTATATCCTAGGTGCTCTGGGGCAGGAGGTTCCAAAAAAGGGCTGATAACCAGAGTCATTAAGTGAGAGAAGCCTCTTCAAAATAGATTCTCTACCACCCCTCCAATCCTATTAAATTAGAATCGCTAGAAATAGAGTTGAGAAACTTATCTTTAAAAAGTTCCCCAGGCGACTCTTGAAACTTTTGGACAATACCAGACTGGAACATATAAAGACTAAGACATTCTTGTGTATTTCAGAGTGCATTGGGAGAGATGTGAACATATGCAAGTAGGTACCATGTAATACACTGATTAATGCTATAGTAGAAGTACCAGGTGCCCTAGGAAAGATTAATTCTAACTGCACTAAATACCTTTAGTAACACACCCTGCTGGAAAAAATCTTTTCCTCCTCTAATTTCCCACAGCACACCTATTATTCTCTTATCATCTCACTTTTATCTTGCACTATAATTATTTTTGTATGTATCTCATGTCCTCTACAATTGTACTTCAGGGCAAAGGCTTGACCTTTTGAGGGCAAATAATCTGACAAGGAATTCTGAGTTCTATTTACAGGATAAAGCTGTACCAAAAAAGAAAAAAATCCCCAAATTATGCATAGTTATGCATTCAGTTACCTCAAAAATAGGATGTCCCTGTAACTCTTGAATATAAGGCCAAATTTATGGATTTTAATCACAGTACAGCATTCAGCAAAGTTCCTTCCACATGGGTATTCCACATAAAGTTATGTGTGAACCAATGGGACCTGGGGAAAATGCCTTTGGATATGCAAAAACATACTTAATATGTCCAGTATCTACCATAAAAGGTTATAGATTCCAAATGAAATCATATGATGGTGGTTTTGGCAAACCAATGCCTTGTAAGCCAAAACCAGTCAGCCTGTTTGTTTTGTGTGGATAGCCCAAACAAATCTGAGGTGTGTTTTATTTACAAATTTTAATTTAGGGGCTCCTGGTGGCTCAGTCAGTTAAAGGTCCAACTCTTGATGTCAGCTCAGGTTATGACGTCATGTTTGAGTACTGTGATCACTGTGTCAGGCTCCACACTGTCAGTATGGAGCCTGGTTGGGATTCTCTCTCTCCCTCTGTCCGTCCCCTGCTTGCTCCCACATGCGCTCTCAAAATAAGTAAAAAAACAAAAACAAAACACAAAAAAACAAATATTAATTTAAATGTCTTGCTTAGGCAAATATTCTCTGATACACCACAGGCTCTACTACTCCCTATTATCTTACACTAATCTGAGTTTACACATTTAAGTTTATATACGTGGTCTAAAGAGACTTCTAAGGGTGACAGAACTGCTCCCAACCACTTCTGCTTTTTGAGTGTTGGCTATTATAATGGGCTGAATTGTGTGCAACCCCCACATTCCTATGTCAAAGTCCTACCCTCAGCACCTCAGAATGCAGCTCTATTTGAAAATAAGATCTTTAAAGAGGTAATTAAGATAAAATAAGGTTTTTAGGAAAGACCCTAATCCAGTATGAATGGTGTCCTTTTAAGAAATTTGGGCATAGTTTATGTGCACATACAAAAAAACCATGCAAAGACAAAGGCAGAACATGGTCATCTACATAAGCCAAAAAGAGAAGTTAACAACTTGATCTTGGACTTTCTACTCTCTAGAATCATAAAGAAATAAAATTCTGTTGTTTAAACCACCCAGTCTGTAGTATTATGTTAAGGCTGCCTTAGCAAACTAATACAGCTACCAATTATATTTAACATTAACTCTAACTTAGGCTTTTTTATACCAACATCATGTTTACCATGTTCAAGTCATTCTGCCAGGTACACTGGTGAATACCATTCTAAGCAGCTTAGAATCTAGTAAAGCAGGCAAATTATACAGAAGATACAATTATCAACATAAAAAAGAAACCGTACAGTCCCTAAAGCAAAAATGCCAAATAAAGACAACATTATAATTCTATAGGTTCTCTGGAGTCAGAGTTGTCTATGGACTACATCTCAAAAGATTCAGAAAAATCTTAAAAATCTTAAAAATTAAGATGCAACTAAGCAGAGGGGGAAGAACATGCAGGTAAGAAAAACAGTGTATAAAGTCAAATATGTCTATTAGAGAAAACTTTTTTTCCAAGTACAGGTACATCTAACAAGTTTCCTTTCTCAACTCTAAAGCCACTATGTATTTTTAAATTAATGACTAAGTCCTTATAAAATTTAGGCATCTTTTTTCCTGCCAGATAAATAACATTCCAACTGGCTTTGTTCAGTATAATACTGACATCCAAAGAATGTGGTTCATCTCTAAGGTCTCTTGGGCTTCTGCTGAGATTCAGTTTTATTTTCAAATGGTCTGTGAAAGCATTTAAGCAGTTCATGGAACATTCTCTTTTGAAATTCTGGCCATTTTTTGATCTCTTGCCTATATATCAAATCTCATCACATTATATGGCTTCATGATGCAGGTAGCCTGTGTTTTCTTAAGTGCCTCCTCTTCTGAAGAACTTATTACACAGTTCATTAATGTTTCATACCTAAGCATTCTAATGTATTTAATTTTTTATTTAATGAAATTTCTAACCTAGAGGCTGAGGAAGTTATTCAAAATGTTTCATCCAAGCTGCTGGAAAAGTGCTCATTAGCAGCGAGTTTTGAAGATGGAATATGAAGAAAGAGGTTGGCAGGAACCTAAACACATACAGATCTAAGCTTTCATAAATGCTTCTGCGCCTTAACTCTAGAGGAATAAATTCCTCCTGATAAGCAGGTAAGTTTTGCTGAAGTTTTCTTTTAGATTTTGGTGACTGGAATTTAACAATGACTTGTGTGATTTGTTAAAAGATGTGTTTTACAATAGAATACTACTTGGCAATGAGAAAGAATGAAATATGGCCTTTTATAGCAACGTGGATGGAACTGGAGAGTGTTACGCTAAGTGAAATAAGTCACACAGAAAGACAGATACCGTATGTTTTCACTCTTATGTGGATCCTGAGAAACTAAACAGAAGACCATGGGGGAGGGGAAGGAAGAACAACAACAAAAAAAAAAGACAGGGAGGGAGCCAAACCTTAAGAGACTCTTAAAAACTGAGAATAACCTGAGGGTTGATGGGGGGTGGGTGATGGGCATTGAGGACGGCACCTGTTGAGATGAGCACTGGGTGTTGTATGGAAACCAATCTGACAATAAATGTCATATTAAAAAAAAAAAAGAGATGTGTTTTAAAGCCACAAGTTTTTTTAAAAAAAATTATCTGTCTGTAGAAAGCCTTCTCTTCTATCATTTCAATGTTTACTTTTATAAGACTTATGTGAGACCAACATCATCAAATGAGACACACGTTGAACCAAAGGCACCATATTTAGCACCTGGCTTCAATTATTTTAGGTTACAAGGACTCTCTTAAAGAAAGGAGACTCAGCTGAATTAGTTTGATTCTTAGAATGGTTTAGGCTCAAAGCAACTGTCCATTTTACCCTCTGCCTTCAGATTTATGGGAGATTAAGAATTTAAGGCAGGGGGCGCCTGGGGGGCTAAGTGAGTGAAGCTTTGGCTTGGGCCCAGGTCATGACCTTCAGGTTTGGGAGTTGGAGACACCACTGGGATCTCTGTCATCAGCACAAAGCCTGGGATCCTCTGTACCACCAACCGCCCTCTCAAATATAAACAAACATTAAAAAAAAAAAAAAAAAACTTAAGTCAGAGAAGCTTTGAGACTGCTACAGAGAACATGAAAATTCTGGTCTTTGTCCATTACTCAGGTAGATGGAATTCTGCAGTCAGGAAGAACCAAAATTTAACTCGAACTGCACTCAGTGTTTTAAAACTACAAAACGCATACAATGTAGTAAAAAATTCGCACTATAAGAAGTTATTTTTCTTTTTTGAGTACCTGTTCCTTGTGTGACACAGTGGACGAGAGTTTCCGTAACCCATTTAACCAGGAGATAGGATTACCCCATGCTTACCTTAGGGAAACAACTTGCACTTTGTAAGTGGGCAGGAATATCGTTTGGTTAGAGAGAAGGGTAAAGGAAACGAAGGCCGGTGGTGTGACCCTAGCACAGGCCCGCCGTTACTCTTGAGGAAACTGCCTCACCCCGACAGCTCCTCGTCCACCTAGCGGGGCAGCTTTTCCCGCGGAGTCTCGTCTTCCGGCCAGAAGTCACCTCGGCCCGCCCACCCGGAAGCCGTCGTCTTAGCAACTCAGTAACGTCCCTCCAGCATTCCTTCGCCACGCCCACCGATTTGGGCATCTGGAGCCAGTTTGCCTTTGATTGGCCCGTCTCTCCTTCACTCTAGGAGACGTTTGGGGCGGCGAGATTCCAAGCCTCTTACTTGAATTTGTGGCGCGTAGAGTTCCTGAGGTGCACAATTGAGCTGGGCGTCTTACTGGAGACAGCAATCTGTGGTGAGCGACACTGAAGGGAAAATGACAAAAAGGGCGGTCGGAGGTGGAGGGACAATGAGTCAAAGAGGCCGTTTCGATCTGGCGGACTTCAGTCGGGTTGCTTCACTCGCCTGAGGCGAGACCTCTGTTCGCGGACTCTTCAGTCTCTAGATTCTGACCTAGCGTCGTTTTTCTCTCGATTCAGAGACTGCACGTCTGCCCCCGTTCAGTCGCCCCTGAAGGAAGGCTCCTCCTAAGGCCATTTTCTCTCTTATTTTAGTGCCTCTCCCAGAAACCACTCTCCAGCTCTGACGTGCTTACAACTACCACCAACTACACTTTATTCCCCACTGATGTCTTCCACAGTTCTATCCTCGTCTCCCTCACCAGCAGTATCATAAAGAAACATTACATCTTCCTTTGTCTCTGGAAAAAAATGCCTTGGCAGAGATTGGTGAGCGTCCCGCACCTCACAAACTGAATCCAGAACTTTCCTCATCGAGAAAGAGGATGCTGCTGTGCTAATTATCCTAAGTGGGAATGGAGTGAAGGTCACGTGGAGAGCGCACGTGACAGCGCTCTATAAAGCACCACAGAAATGTAAGTTAACTATTGTTGCAGTTGCTGACTCTGAATGATGATGGATTCATATCAAAAACACGGTTATTTTCTTGGTCGGACCCATCGATACATGCATTTCATATATGTGTTGGAGTACAGTTAGACTCTGAGGCTTGATCTCAAACAAAAGCAACCACTGGTTAAAACCTCTTCAGTAAATTTTACCTTCTTTGTCTGGAATGACATGATTTCCCCCCACTCCCCAATGTATTTAATGTCAAAGTGAGATTCGGGACCATTTCAGGAGTTTTATGGTATAAATGGACAGCTTTCCTTAACATCTCCTATGACTATGAAAATCCTCGATTTCTAATTTGAAAATTTAACTTGTCGAGGGCCCAGCCTCTAGAATGGAGGTTCTTAACTTTGGTGGGAAGGAGGACGTAGTCCCCTCTAAGAACCAAGAAAAACCTTGGAGGTTTTGTATAGAATATGATTGATGCCCACACAAATTTTATAGCAATGTCAGGGAATTTTAGAGTCCACTTGGAAGTGTGGATGTCGATAGGACTCCAGTCCAGTTCTAAAAGTTTATTTCTATTTTTTAGTTAAGTAGCAAAAATACATAAGTGTTTTATTTTAAAAAAAAAAGGTATTTAGCTTCTGAGTTGTTTTGAGACTTAAGTTCTGAAGGAAGTGGGGATTGAGAAGTCTGAAGCAGTTGCATTAGTAGCAACACTTTTAAATGAGCATTGGTTTAAGAATTTTAGAGAAGTCACTGAAATACTTTTTAAAGTGTTAGGAAAGCCCTCCACAGGTGAGGGTAGTATGTGGGTACACAGGTATACAAGAAATAAGTTGACAAGATTTTGATTGTATCCAGAGTCTTCTTGAATTAACGTAAAAAGTAGAAAAATTCTTAAAACTTAAAGTAATTTATGTGCCTTAATTTTTTGGATGTTTTATATTGAAATGATTTTTAATGTGAAATTCCACCAACATGTCCATTGTACATTGTCTTCTGAACTATTTCCAGCATTATTTTTTCACATTAGAAGTTTAGTTCACCTGAAAATTAGTTTTGTGTATGATGTGAAGAATGGCTTTAACTAAATTTTTTTTTTACTTCGACGTGAAACTTTATTTTTTTTATTTTTTTTAATATATGAAATTTATTGTCAAATTGGTTTCCATACAACACCCAGTGCTCATCCCAAAAGATGCCCTCTTCAATGCCCATCACCCACCCTCCCCTCTCTCCCACCCTCCATCAACCTTCAGTTTGTTCTCAGTTTTTAAGAGTCTCTTATGCTTTGGCTCTCTCCCACTCTAACCTCTTTTTTTTTGTTTTTCCTTCCCCTCCCCCATAGGTTTCTGTTAAGTTTCTCAGGATCCACATAAGAGTGAAACCATATGGTATCTGTCTTTCTCTGTATGGCTTATTTCATTTAGCATCACACTCTTCCAGTTCTGTGCACATTGCTACAAAGGGCCATATTTCATTCTTTCTCGTTGCCACGTAGTACTCCATTGTGTATATAAACCACAATTTCTTTATCCATTCATCAGTTGATGGACATTTAGGCTCTTTCCACAATTTGGCTCTTGTTGAGAGTGCTGCTATAAACATTGGGGTCCAAGTGCCCCTATGCATCAATACTCCTGTATCCCTTGGGTAAATTCCTAGCAGTGCTACTGCTGGGTCATAGGGTAGGTCTATTTTTAATTTTGTGAGGAACCTCCACACTGTTTTCCAGAGTGGCTGTAGCAGTTTGCATTCCCACCAACAGTGCAAGAAGGTTCCCATTCCTCCACATCCTCTCCAGCATCTATAGTCTCCTGATTTGTTCATTTTGGCCACTCTGACTGGTGTGAGGTGATATCACAGTGTGGTTTTGATTTGTATTTCCCTGATGAGGAGCGACGTTGAGCATCTTTTCATGTGCCTGTTGGCCATCCGGATGTCTTCTTTAGAGAAGTGTGTATTCATGTTTTCTGCCCATTTCTTCACTGGATTATTTGTTTTTTGGGTGTGGAGTTTGGTGAGCTCTTTATAGATTTTGGATACTAGCCCTTTGTCCGATATGTCATTTGCAAATATCTTTTCCCATTCCGCGAGTTGCCTTTTAGTTTTGTTGATTGTTTCCTTTGCAGTGCAGAAGCTTTTTATCTTCATGAGGTCCCAATAGTTCATTTTTGCTTTTAATTCCCTTGCCTTTGGGGGATGTGTCAAGTAAGAAATTGCTGCGGCTGAGGTCAGAGAGGTCTTTTCCTGCTTTCTCCTCTAGGGTTTTGATGGTTTCCTGTCTGACATTCAGGTCCTTTATCCATTTTGAGTTTGTTTTTGTGAATGGTGTAAGAAAGTGGTCTAGTTTCATTCTTCTGCATGTTGCTGTCCAGTTCTCCCAGCACCATTTGTTAAAGAGACTGTCTTTTTTCCACTGGATATTCTTTCCTGCTTTGTCAAAGATTAGTTGGCCATACTATTGTGGGTCTAGGTCTGGGGTTTCTATTCTATTCCACTGGTCTATGTGTCTGTTTTTGTGCCAATACCATGCTGTCTTGATGATTACAGCTTTGTAGTAGAGACTAAAGTCTGGGATTGTGATGCCTCCTGCTTTGGTCTTCTTCAAAATTACTTTGGCTATTCGGGGCCTTTTGTGGTTCCATATGAATTTTAGGATTGCTTGTTCTAGCTTCGAGAAGAATGCTGGTGCAATTTTGATTGGGATTGCATTGAATGTGTGGATAGCTTTGGGTAATATTGACATTTTAACAATATTCATTCTTCCAATCCATGAGCACGGAATGTTTTTCCATTTCTTTATATCTTCTTCAATTTCTTCCTGAGCTTTCTATAGTTTTCAGCATACAGATCTTTTACATCTTTGGTTAGATTTATTCCTAGGTATTTTACGCTTCTTGGTGCAGTTGTGAATGGGATCAGTTTCTTTGTCTTTCTGTTGCTTCATTATTAGTATAAGAATGCAACTGATTTCTGTACGTTGATTTTGTATCCTGTGACTTTGCTGAATTCATGTACCAGTTCTAGCAGACTTTTGGTGGATTCTTATCGGATTTTCCATGTATAATATCGTGTCATCTGTAAAAAGTGAAAGCTTGACATCATCTTTGCACATTTTGATGCCTTTGATTTCCTTTTGTTGTCTGATTACTGATGCTAGAACTTCCAAAACTATGTTGAAAAACAGCGGTGAGAGTGGACATCCCTGTAGTGTTCCTGATCTCAGGGGGAAAGCTCTCAGTTTTTCCCCATTGAGGATGATATTAGCTATGGGCTTTTCATAAATGGCTTTAATGATATTTATGTATGTTCCTTCTATCCCGACTTTCTCGAGGGTTTTTATTTCGAAAGGATACTGAATTTTGTCAAATGCTTTTTCTGCATCAATTGACAGGATCATATGGTTCTTATCTTTTCTTTTATTAATGTGATGTATCACATTGATTGATTTGCAAATGTTGAACCAGCCCTTCAGCCCAGGAATAAATCCCACTTGATCATGGTGAATAATTCTTTTTATATGCCGTTGAATTCGATTTGCTAGTATCTTATTGAGAATTTTTGCATCCATATTCATCAGGGATATTGGCCTGTAGTTCTCTTTTTTTACTGGGTCTCTGTCTGGTTTAGGAATCAAAGTAATACTGGCTTCATAGAATGAGTCTGGAAGTTTTCCTTCCCTTTCTATTTTTTGGAATAGCTTGACAAGGATAGGTATTATCTCTGCTTTAAATGTCTGGTAGAATTCCCCAGGGAAGCCATCTGGTCCTGGACTCTTATTTGTTGGGAGATTTTTGATGACTGATTCAATTTCTTCGCTGGTTATGGGTCTGTTCAAGCTTTCTGTTTCCTCCTGATTGAGTTTTGGAAGCGTGTGAGTGTTTAGGAATTTGTCCATTTCTTCCAGGTTGTCCAGTTTGTTGGCGTATAATTTTTCATAGTATTCCCTGATAATTGCTTGTATCTCTGAGGGATTGGTTGTAATCATTCCATTTTCATTCATGATTTTATCTATTTGGGTCATCTCCCTTTTCTTTTTGAGAAGCTGGCTAGAGGTTTATCAATTTTGTTTATTTTTTCAAAAAACCAACTCTTGGTTACGTTGATCTGCTCTACAGTTTTTTTAGATTCTATATTGTTTATTTCTGCTCTGATCTTTATTATTTCTCTTCTTCTGCTGGGTTTGGGGTGTCTTTGCTGCTCTGCTTCTATTTCCTTTAGGTGTGCTGTTAGATTTTGTCTTTGGGATTTTTCTTGTTTCTTGAGATAGGCCTGGATTGCAATGCATTTTCCTCTCAGGACTGCCTTTGCTGCATCCCATAGCGTTTGGATTGTTGTATTTTCATTTTCGTTTGTTTTCATACATTTTTTAATTTCTTCTCTAATTGCCTGGTTGACCCATTCATTCTTTAGTAGGGTATTCTTTAACCTCCATGCATTTGGAGGTTTTCCAGACTTTTTCCTGTGGGTGATTTCAAGCTTCATAGCATTGTGGTCCGAAAGTATGCATGGTATGATCTCAATTCTTGTATACTTATGAAGGGCTGTTTTGTGACCCAGTATGTGATCTATCTTGGAGAATGTTCCATGTGCCCTCGAGAAGAAAGTATATTCTGTTGCTTTGGGATGCACGGTTCTAAATATATCTGTCAAGTCCATCTGATCCAATGTATCATTCAGGGCCCTTGTTTCTTTATTGACCATGTGTCTAGATGATCTATCCATTGTTGTAAGTGGGGTATTAAAGTCCCCTGCAATGACCACATTCTTGTCAATAAGGTTTCTTATATTTGTGAGTAATTGTTTTATATATTTGGGGGCTCCCGTATTTGGTGCATAGACATTTATAATTGTTCTTCTTGATGGATAGACCCTTTAATTATTATATAATGCCCTTCTTCATCTCTTGTTACAGCCTTTAATTGAAAGTGTAGTTTGTCTGATATAAGTATGGCTACTCCAGCTTTCTTCTGACTTCCAGTAGCATGATAAATAGTTCTCCATCCCCTCACTTTCAATCTGAAAGTGCCCTCAGGTCTAAAATGAATCTCTTGTAGACAGCAAATAGATGGGTCTTGTTTTTTTATCCATTCTGATATCCTATGTCTTTTGGTTGGTGCATTTAGTCTATTTACATTCAGTGTTATTATAGAAAGATACAGGTTTAGAGTCATTGTGATGTCTGTAGGTTTCATGCTTGTAGCAATGTCTCTGGTACTTTGTCTCACAGGATCCCCCTTAGGATCTCTTTTAGGGTTGGTTTAGTGGTGATGAATTCCTTCAGTTTTTATTTTTTGGGGAAGACCTTTATCTCTTCTTCTATTCTAAATGACAGATTTGCTGGATAAAGGATTCTCAGCTGCATATTTTTGCTGTTCATCACATTGAAGATTTCCTGCCATTCCTTTCTGGCCTGCCAAGTTTCAGTAGAGAGATCCATCACGAGTCTTATCGGTCTCCCTTTATGTGTTAGAGCACGTTTATCCCTAGCTGCTTTCAGAATTTTCTCTTTATCCTTGTATTTTGCCAGTTTCACTATGACGTGTGGTGCCGAAGTTCGATTCAAGGTATGTCTGGAGGGAGTTCTCTATGCCTCTTGGATTTCAGTGCCGTTTTCCTTCCCCAGATTAGGGAAGTTCTCAGCTATTATTTCTTCAAGTACACCTTCAGCACCTTTCCCTCTCTCTTCCTCCTCTGGAATACCAATTATACGTAGATTATTTCTCTTTAGTGCATCACTTAGTTCTCTAATTTTCCCTTCATACTCCTGGATTTTTTTTCATCTCTCTTTCCCTCAGCTTCTTCTTTTTCCATAACTTTATCTTCTAGTTCACCTATTCTCTCCTCTGCCTCTTCAATCTGAGCTGTGTTCGTCTCCATTTTATTTTGTACGTCATTAATAGCATTTTTTAGCTCCTCCTGGCTGTTCCTTAGGCCTTGATCTCTGTAGCAATAGATTCTGCTGTCCTTTATACTGTTTTCAAGCCCAGCGATTAATTTTATGACTATTATTCTAAATTCACTTTCTGTTATATTGTTTAAATCGTTTTTGATCAGTTTGTTAACTGTCGTTATTTCCTCGATGTTTTTTTGAGGGGAATTCTTCCGTTTTGTCATTTTGGATAGTCCCTGGCGTGGTGCAGAACTGCAGGGCACTTCCCCTGTGCTGTCTTGAATAACTTGCGTTGGTGGGTGGGGCTGCAGTCACAACTGATGTCTGCCCCAGCCCACCTCTGGGGCCACAGCCAGACTGGTGTGTACCTTGTCTTCCCCTCTCCTAGGGGCGGGATTCACTGTGGGTTGGTGTGGCCGTCTGGGCTACTTGCACATTGCCAGGCTTGTGGTGCTGGGGATCTGGTGTATTAGCTGGGGTGGATCAGCAAGGTGCACAGGGGCGGGAGAGGCAGGCTCAGCTTGCTTTTCCTTCGGTGATCCGCTTCAGGAGGGGCCCTGCGGCACCAGGAGGGAGTCATACCGCCGCAGGAGATGTGGATCCCCAGAAGCACAGTGTTGGGTGTTTGCGGGGTGCAAGCAAGTTCCCTGGCAGGAACTGGTATCCTTTGGGATTTTGGCTGGGGGACGGGCGAGGGAGATGGCTCTGGTGAGCGCCTTTGTTCCCCGCCAAACTGAGCTCTGTCGTCCTGGGGCTCAGCAACTCTCCCTCCTGTTGTCCTCCAGCCTTCCTGCTCTCCAAGCAGAGCTGTTAACTTATAACCTTCCAGATGTTAAGTCCCGCTCGCTATCCGAACACACTCCGTCCGGCCCCTCTGCTTTTGCAAGCCAGACTTGGGGTCTCTGCTTGCCTGGCGGGCTGCCCCTCCGCCCCGGCTCCCTCTCACCAGTCCCTGTAGCGCGCACCGCCTCGCCGCCCTTCCTACCCTCTTCCGTGGGCCTCTCGTCTGCCATTGGCTCCAGAGACTCTGTTCTGCTAGTCTTGTGGTGATTTTCTGGGTTATTTAGGCAGGTGGAGGTGGAATCTAAGTGATCAGCAGGACGCGGTGAGCCCAGCGTTCTCCTTCGCCGCCATCTTCAAATCAAATTACTGTTAATAAAAACTCAGGTGTTGTGGTAGGAAATAAGTCTAATATTACCTAACACAAAAAGAAAATTTTAGGAATTTAAGATTATAACTAAATTTATAATTAAAATGAGATCCTATGGAAGATAAAATATATCTAAAAATAGCGTAAATCCCGTTTTTATTTTTCAGAAAATTTTCATATTTCTTGTTCCTGCATTATGGAAGAAAAGATAACCTAAAATGCTCTCGCTTCCAAAAAAAAAAAAAGTGTGTATGCCATATAAATGGGAAATGTCTAGTGTCCAGAAGCAATTAAGGGGGGTGGGGAGCAGTAAGACTATAGGCTTTATCCATTCACCTACTGTAGGACATCTTGGTTGTTTCCAAATATGGGCAATTATGAATAAAGCTGCAATAAGCATCTATCTGTAGGTTTTTGTGCGGACATGATTTTTCAACTCTTTTGGGTAAATACCAAGGAGCATGATTGCTGGATTATATAATAAGGGTATATTTAGTTTTGTAAAAAACCACCAAACTCTTTTCTAAAATGGTTGTATCATTTTGCATTTCTGAGCAATGAAGGAGAGTTCCTCTTGTTCCACAGCCTCACCAGCATTTGGTATCGTCAGTGTTTTGAATTTTTGTATTCTAATAAGCGTGTAGTGGTGTCTCATTGTTTTAATTTGCAATTCCCTAATGCATTATATGATGAGTGGCTAAATGTCATCAACATATAACGTATCATGGCTTATAGCTATGAAATTTAAATGAAGAATTACTATTTGAATAGTAATTAATATGCTCTTCTACCTGAAAGTTTTTGATTTCTGTAATGGCTTTTGATACAATAGATACATTTGTTTATTTCCCCTAGGTGTTTTAAAAGAAATGTAATATTTAAGACTACTCTCAGCTTTTCATTGGATTTCCTCAGTGTGTAGCAGGGACTTTTCATTTTTTATTACTAGATTTTTTTTTCTCTCTCTTTGTTGTTGTTCATGGAGTATTATGGGGCAGAAGAAAGGAAGATTGATTTGTGAATGACAGATTGACTTAGCTAGACAAGCCATATTCAGGTCAAATTGTTTGAGGGTGACCTGATAACATTGTGCAAAGATTTCATTATACTTTCATTTTATTGTGTTTAATTATTCTTGTAGGACAAATGGAAGGTGTAACTGCACTTGGTTTTGTGGCATTTCAATGTGAAGGGCATTAAATATAGTAAGTTCCTACACTGTTAAACATGAGGGAGAAGATTTTTAAATTTGTCTACCTTCCACCTATGAATTTTACACAAAAGTACAATGTAGTTAATCACTTAAACCTCTAGATCCATTTTGCCCTACTATATCTGATTGAGTTATATTTGAGATCCAAAAATTAGAATGACAATTTGCTTTTGCTGAAGGATATACTGTAAGTTCCAAAATATGTTTCATAGTTGTAGATTTATATAAATGAAACTGGGGTAATGGGTGGTAGATTGGTATTTGAATAGCTCTTTTCCATTGCTGTTAGGCTTATTGTATTAGCAACTGTGTTAATAGGCAGGATGTAATAAGATGCAGGTCAATCAACTTTTCCAAAGGATAAACTCTTACATGAAACCTAGAGTTTTGTGGTTATTGTTTTTGTTTTTTTAACTATCAATGTTTGATGCAGATTATGTACTAACTTTGTAGCTCTAGGACAAGTGTTGGTTGCTGGTGGCTACATTTAGAAAGCATTACAGGAAGGAAGAGCTCAGAGAGGAACTGTCATTTTTTAAAAACAGGTAATTTAAAGGTAATTAAATTTAAAGGTAATTAAAAGGTAATTTAAAAAGACAATAATTTGGAGAAATGTAATTGTTTTTTAATCTACCTTCTAAAAAAAATCAATAAAGGCTTTGAATGACAAATGCCAATTAAACGTTTAGCAAGGTTCAAATCAAGGCCTTGACCTTTACACCCATTGATAAAACCTCAAAGTTAAGATGTCACAGAGTGAAGTTCAATTATTGGAGGTATGGTATCTATTCAATTTCTTTCAATTAAACAGAATCTTACGGAAAAGTCTCTGCCTCTCCATCCTTGATAGGGCAAGTAAGATGTTCATAATTAAAAAGAAAGATAGAAACTATGGGGTCATGAAAAAAGATACCTAAAAACCTAAGCATGTCTAGAAAAGAACTGTGGCTCCTGGACTAAGGACCTGATTAAAATAAAATAAATAAGCCAAGCAACTTTTTGAGAGAATGTTATATTTTAGCTTACTAGGTGCATCACAGTTTTCCAAAATGGTTGTACCAGTTTGCCCTCTAACAAATAGTATATTGGTTGATATGATTGATCAATCAGTCAAATAGTACTTAATCTTGTAACAGTTTAGTAGTAGTTTAATTGGCCTTTCCTTGGTATCTAATGGGACTGAATATATTACCTTATGTTTTTAGACATTTATTTACCTATTTTTTGAGAGAGAGCATTCCCATGAGCAGGAAGAAGAGAAAGAAAGAGAGAGAGAATCTTAAGTGGGCTCCATGCCCAGTGCGGAGCCCAATGTAGGGCTCCGTCTCACAACCCTGAGCCTAAATCAAGAGCCCACCGCTTAACTGACTGAGCCGCTCAGGTGCCCTGGAATTGTTTTTTTAATGAAGGGTCTGTTCATAACTGTTCTTGTTGCTTTGGTTGTTTGACATCTAGTGAAGAGTGTCAAGTGCACTAATCTTTAGTGTATAGTTCAGGAAAAAAAAATTTATGGTTTTCTTTATAAATATATACATCCAGATCAAGATACAGAACATTCTCAGCATTCTATATTTTCCTGTGTATTCCCAGTCATTACTACCCATCTTCCCAGAGATAACCACAATTCTCATTATCAGCATCAATGAGGTTTTATTCAAAATTTTTTATTGTGTAAAATATACATATACACATACATATCCAGAAGTGAAATTTCTGGATTATATGGAAGTTCTATTTTTAATTTTTTGAGGAGTTACCATACTGTTTTCCATAGTTGCTGTACCATTTTACATTTCCACCAACAGTTTCGAGAGTTCTGATTTCTCCACTTCCTCACCAACACTTGTTATTTTCTGGATTTTTTCCCCCTTGTTCATTTGTTTTTTGATAGTTGTGCTTTTAATGGGTGTGAGTTGGTATTCTCATAGCTTTGACTTGCATTTCCCTAGTGGTTAGTGATGTTGAGCATCTTTTCATGTGCTTATTGGCCATTTGTGTATCTTCTCTGGAGAAAGGTCTGTTTAAGTCCTTTGCCCATTCTTGAATTGGGTTGTTCTTTGTTGTTGAATTTCAGAAATTCTCTTCACATTTTGAATTTTAATTCCTTATCAGATAAATGGTTTGCAAATATTCCATTCTATGGGTTGCCTTTTTACTTTGTGGATAGTGTCTTTTGTTGCACAAATTTTATAATTTTCATGAAGTTTAATTTGTATGTCTTTTCTTTTGTTACCTGTTTCTTTGGTGTCCTATACAAGAAATCATTGCCCAATCCAATGTTATGAAATTTGTGCTCTGTTTTCTTCTAAGTTTTATGTTTTAGGTCTTACATTTAGATCTTTGATCCATTTTGAGTTAATTTTTGTGTATGATTAGGTAAGGATCCAGTTTTATTCTTTTACATGGGGATATCCAATTTTCCCAGCACCATTTATTGAAAGGGCTGTCCTTTCCCCATTGTATGGTCTTGTTACTCTTATCAGAAGTCATTTGACTAAAGTTATCTGATTTGTTATAATTCTCTATAGTAATATATTAGTGTACTATGTATTTCTGTGGTTACCTGTTGTATTGTTTTCTCTTCCATTTGTCAATTTGGGTTTTGAGTCTTCTCTTTTTTTTTTCTTAATGTAGTTAAAGCGTTACCTATTTTGATTATTTCTTTGGAAAAACTGGCCACTACTTTCAATATTATGTTATCATTTATTCTGGTCTCTATTTTTCTTTGTTGTTTCCTTCCACTACTAAATATCAGCCAAGTTTCTTTTTTTCCTAGTTCCTTGTGCTATAATGTTGTTTACTTGAACTTTTTTTTTTTTTTTTTTTTTTTGACAGAGCAAGAGAATCCCAAGCAGGCTGTGTTCTCCATGTGGAGCCTGATGTGGGGCTCCATCTCACAAACTGTGAGGTCATGACCTAAGCCTAAATCAAGAGTCAGATGCCACCAGACACCCCTAAACTTTTTTCTTCTTTTTAACAAAATTTTTAATGTTTATTTTACTTTTTGAGAGGGGGAAGGAGAGAGAGACTGAGTACAAGCAGGGAAGGGGTAGAGAGAGAGAGAGACACCCATAATCTGAATCAGGCTCCAGGCTCTGAGCTGTCTGCTCAGAGCCCCACACAAGGCCCCCCACTCGTGAACTGCAAGATCATGACCTGAGCCAAAGTCAGACGTTTAACCATCTGAACATGCCAGGTGCCCTCAAACTTTTTTTAAAATACAATCATTTATAGCATAAATTTCATTCTAACATCTGCTTTTGCTGCATTCCATAGGTTTTGGGGTGTTGTGTTTTATTTTTCTTTTGTTTTGAGACATTTTGATTTCACATTTGCTTTCTTATTTGGCCCATTGCTTGTGTGGTGGTGTGTATTTACAAAAAAAATAAAAAATAAATTTAAAACAATCATTTGACCATACATACATGTCTGGATTTATTTCTGGGCCCTCTATTCAGTTCCATTGGCCTGTACGTCTGTCTTTATACCATTAACACTCTGTTTTGATTACTGTAGCTTTGTAGTAAGTTTGAAATCAGGAAGTATGAGCCCTCCAGATTTGTTCTCCTTTTTCAAGATTGTTTTGGGTATTTGATGTCTCTTGATATTCCATATAAATTTTAGGATGAGGTTTTCTCTTTCTGCAAAAAGCATCATTGGAATTTTTATAGGGATTGCACTGAATCTGTACCTCACTTTGGGTAATATTTGACATCACAATAGTATTAAGTCTTTCAGTTCATGAGCATGAGATGTGTTTTCATTTATTTTTATTTTCTTTAATTGCTTTCAGCAATGTTTGTAGTTTTCATTGTACAAGTATTTCACCTTCTTGGTTAATTCCTAAATGTTTTGTTCTTTTTTTGCTATTATAAATGAAATTGTTTTCGTAATTCCCTTTTTAGATTGTTCATTGTTTGTGTGTAGATGTAACTAACTTGTGTGTGTTGACTTTGTATCCAACTTCTTGGCTGAATTCATTTATTCTAAAAATTTTTTGTGGGATCTGTAAGGTTTTCTACGTAAAAGATCACATCAACTGTGAACAGAGATAATTTTATTTATTTTACAATTGGGATGTCTTTTATTTCTGTTTCTTGCCTAAATTCTTTGGCTGACATCAAGTAGTTTTACTTGATTTTGAACTTCATTTAAAAGTATGTGCTATTTTGCAGAGGAAACAATCAACAAAACTAAAAGGCAACCGATGAAATGAGAAAAGATACTTGCAAATGACATATCAGATAAAGGGCTAGTATCCAAAATCTATAAAGAACTTGCCAAACTCAACACCCAAAAAACAAATAATCCAGTGAAGAAACCGGCAGAAGACATGAATAGACACTTTTCCAAAGAAGACATCCAGATGGCCAACAGGCACATGAAAAGATGCTCAACGTCACTCCTCATCAGGGAAATACAAATCAAAGCCACACTGAGATACCACGTCACACCTGTCAGCGGGCTAAAATGAACAAATCAGGAAACTACAGATGCTGGTGAGGATGTGGAGAAAGGGGAACCCCCTTGCACTGTTGGTGGGCATGCAAACTGGTGCAGCTGCTCTGGAAAACAGTGTGGAGGTTCCTCAAAAAATTAAAAATAGATCTACTCTATGATGCAACAATAGCACTACTAGGAATTTACCCAAGGGATACAGGAGTACTGATGCATAGGGGCACTTGTACCCCAATGTTTATAGCAGTGCTTTCAACCATAGCCAAATTATGGGAAGAGCCTAAATGTCCATCAACTGACGAATGGATAAAGAAGGTGTGGTTTATATGTATAACGGAATACTAGTTAGCAATGAAAAAGAATGAAATCATGCCATTTGCAGCAATGTGGATGGAACTGGAAGGTATTATGCTAAGTGAAATAAGTCATACAGAGAAAGAACTTGAGAACTTGAGAAACTTCACAGAAGACCATGGGGGAAGGAAAGGGGAAAAAATAGTTACAAACAGAGAGGGAGGGAGGCAAACTACAAGAGACTCTTAAATACAAAGAACAAACTGAGGGTGCATGGAGAGGGTGGGGGAAAGGGGAAAACAGATGCTGGGCATTGAGGAGGGCAGTTGTTGGGATGAGCACTGGGTGTTGTATGTAAGCCAGTTTGACAATAAATTATATTAAAAAAACTATGATTAATAAAAAAATTATTCAAAAAGTATGTGCTATTTTGTGTCTAGTTTCTTTTACTTAAAATAACACGATGTCATTTATATTTTTCATTGTGTGCACAATTGCGCTGTGTGAATATACTATAATAGTTTTCTTGTTTATACACATTGAGGTTGTTTGGCTATCAAGCTATAAATATTCCTATACATGTCATTTTAGAGACATATACACTTAGTCTTTTTTATGTGTATATATGTACATATATCTGTATGTGTCTGTCAGTCTGTCTAGAAGAAGAATTGCTGGGTCATACAGCAGGGATCTGTTTAAGTTTAGTAAAAATTGCCAAAGAGTTTTCTAAAGTAGTTGTACCAATTTACATGTAGTTCCCTCTGTATTGTATAAGTTTCACTTGCTCTACATCTCTTCCCACATTTGGTATTGTCTTCAATTTTTACAGTTTTATTTAGTGTGTCAAGTTACCTTTCCCCTTTCATTGAGGACTTACTTTGCTGGATAGTTCTAAAACTACCATGTGAAAAGCACTTTTGATTTTGTTTTAATTTTCTGCCTCTATGATTGGAGAATACTGCTTATGTTGTTTCTACTTTATGGAACATATTGAAAGTTTCTTTGAGTCTTAGAATATTTGGTCAATGTGAATGTTTCATGTACACTTGAAAAGGAAATTATTTGTTATGGGAGTTTAAAGATGTAGATATTGATATAGTTTTGTTTAGTTCATGTCTTCCACAGATTTTTAAAAAATGTTTTTTGTTCATTTGTCTTATACTGAGTTTGGGTATATTGATGTCTTCTGTTGGTTTCTCTCTTGCATTTTTATTTTCCTTGATTCATGTTATCAAAGTAGTTGCTGTGTTATTTAGCATGTAGATAGTCATAACTATTATATTTATTTTGAATGTGGCTTTAGGTCATAAAATGTTTTTTTGTTGTTTTTTTTAAATTTTTTTTTAACGTTTTATTTATTTTTGAGACAGAGAGAGACAAAGCATGAATGGGGAAGGGTCAGAGAGAGGGAGACACAGAATCTGAAACAGGCTCCAGGCTCTGAGCTGTCAGCACAGAGTCCGACGCCGGGCTCGAACTCATGGACCGTGAGATCATGACCTGAGCCGAAGTCGGCCGCTTATCCGACTGAGCCACCCAGGCGCCCCAAATGTTGTTTTTTAGTATGTAATGTTTTTTGGCCTTAGTTCTGCCATGTCTAATATCAGAATTACAACACTGACTTTCTTATTGTTTTCATTTGTCTTGAACAAGGAGCTTTGTCTATCCCTTATATTTTTGCTTTTTGAATCACATTATTTTAGATGAGTTTCTGCAATACATTGAAGAGTTGAATTTTGCTCTGTAAATCAATTTGAAAGTATCTTACTTAAAAATAGGTAAGATAAGTCTTTATGTGCTGTTTTTATACTGACATTGTGTATATATATTTATCATATGTATTACATCTTCTCTCTTATTATGTAGTATATATTTTACTTCACCCTCTTTTTGTTTTTTCTTTGATATTCTAGAAGGTTTATATTTTTGTTCTAGTGGTTATTTTTATGGTAGTACTTATAATGCCATTAATTTTTTTATCCTCTTTTTGCTTACTTAAAATTTCATTGTTTGGTTTGTCAGTTTCAATAGCATACCTTGATTCCTACCCTCCTATCACCTTTCTTTGTATGTTGCTGCTGAGTAGTCTGATACCAGTTTGATTTTGCTTCCTGTGTAAATGATCTCAGAGTTTTTTTCTTACTCTGTAACTAAACCAAATGAGAGTTTATCCACCCAGTGAGCAGCAATCCAGTAAAAACTGACACTGAGTTTTTACAGTGAAGAAACATGGGCTCTTTATCTTTTAGGACAACAGGGAACTAATTTGAAAAATCTTGAACTTCCTGATGAATTACAACCAGAAGTATTTAAAGGTTGAAAAATCAGGGTAATGTCTCAGGGCCTTGGATCATGCTGATGGACTAGGTCCTATAATATTTCCTTTCTTGATCCTCTTGTTCCTTCTGTAATCTCCCTATCTGGTTTTAATGTGATTGTTATAGTGAGGTTGTCATTCTGCATCAGGAGACTAGTCATTCTGCTTAGAGTCCCGGAACTACAAATACTCTCCACGGTTTGCATTAGTAATGTATCTCTAGAGTACTAAGGCAGATGTTCTATATCCTGTAACTATTACTAAGCTGCAAAATATTACTACTTTTCTTGCAAACATGGAACATTATATTTGTTATCTCAAGCAGAACAGCATGCCACAGACTTTTGAGGAGACAATTTTATGTTATTTACTAAGGTGGTTTTACAGGTTTCTTTAATATTAACAATGGGCTGTGTGACTCTAGTCAGAAGTAACTGGGAGCCATATGTCTCAATTGTGGGGGGTGTGGAGATTTGCATCCCCAGTTGCACCTTTCAGATCTAATTATGTATTGCATACATCCCAGAATTCAGTGTTTGTGTCAATTGCCCAGGTTTTTCATAGGCCTTTTTAATGTATAGATTCATGTCTTCTCTTATTTCTAGTTCTTTTTTTGTATTCAAGTTTTAAATACTAGCTCCACAATTTTATGTGTGTTGGATCCTCTTTCTCTTTCTTGTATATTAACACTTTCTCCCTGATTCTTATTACAGTGTTTCTTCATTTTGTTCTTTTGCTGTTTTCATCCAATGTCCCTTACTATATTTTCATTCAAGCCTATTCTCTGTCGAGTAATTTATAATTTATTCTTCATTTCTAAAATGATTTTTGTCTTTTTCTTCTCACTTTCTTTTATAGACCAGTTACCTCTCATTTCACATCTTCCTGATGTGAAGATATGAGACCCATTTTGGTTCTGAATTATTAAATGTTTTATTTGAAGGTTTTCCCCAATATTTGTAAATACTGTTTAACAACATAAATCAGGTTGAGGTATTTTAATAGTTATCTCTACCTTATGACTGCCTTTCTTTTTTTCTTTTTCTTTTTTTTTTTTCTGTTTTAGAGAGAGAGAAGAAGAAGAGGAGACAAGAGGAGAGGGGCAGAGGGAGAGGGAGAGAGTATCCCAAGCATGCTGCACACTCAGTGTGGAACCCAACACAGGGCTCAATCCCATGACTCTATGTTCATGACTTAGCCAACATCAAGAGTCAGATACTCAACCAACTGAGCCACCCAGGCATGTTTCTGTCTTGTCTTGTCCTTTCCTTCCTTTCTTGCTTTCTTTCAAGATGTGTTTATCAGCTGAAGAGTTTTCTTTCATTCTTATGTTCCGTATTCTTTTATAAGTCTTTTTACAGTTGTTGCCAGCTGTTTTATGATCAGTTATAAAATTTAATTTTTTCTTTACCAGCAATAATAGTTTATATAGAAAATGGCTAGAGCGTTTCCAAGGCTTCTTAGTTGAAAAGCACTCTATTCTGTTAGTATAATGAAGTGTGGTATCTTGAATCTATGGTGCATTTGTTTAGGAGGGTGACAGGGTTTGACCTATCTCTAATTTTGTGCTTTTTTTTTTGTATCTGTAGGACCATTATTTTTCTTTCTCTTTACCACCAAGCATCCAAGAAGTAGTACTTCTAAGTCTCCCCCAGAAGTGATGCTTCCCCAAGACTGTCACTGCTGTTTCTTGTGATTGCAAACCTCTTCTTTTTGATTCCACAGTATCTAGTACTTGATCTAACAGGTCTTAGACATGTTTTAAGGACTTCCCCATTTCCTGGTGCTTATTTTATCTGTATTTTGCCACCTTCTCTTCTCTTATACATAATTTTAATTTATCTCTCTTTTTAAAGCATGGTTCCAGAAATGGTTGCTGGAATTTGTTGTTCATTTCTCTACTTATGTGTATTTGATATTTATGCTAGTCTTTGTCTCTTGGTTATGGTGTAGATGTGGATTTTGAGGGTTTTTTTTTTCACTCCCTTTTTATTTTTACAGTTTTGTTAAAGTTATGTGGAGATCTTGGATTTAGGTGGTAGTTCTTATTTTATAGGAAACTGGGGTCCTCTTCTATTTCTTTGAACATATTAAAGATATTTTTGAGTCTGGGATATACAGGTACTGATAATTCCAGGTGGAATATCAGTACTGGAATTATCAGTACCTGTGTATTCTGTAATCTTCTTCTTTTAAGTTTTAGTGTGGTTTTGTCTATTGATAGGCTTAGTAATGGTCAGTGGAATATCAGACATTGCTTGTGATATTTAAAAACATTTTTTTAGTGTTTATTTTTGAGAGAGAGAGAGACAGAGAGAGAAACAGCAGGCGGGAAGGGGAGGGACAGAGAGGGAGACACAGAATCTAAAGCAGGCTCCAGGTTCTGAGCTGTCAATGCAGAGTCCTTTGCAGGCTTGAACTCTTGAACTGTGAGATCATGACCTGAGCCGAAGTCAGCTGCTTAACCAACTGACCCACCCAAGTGGCCCTTTGACATTGATTGTGATATTTTGAAGATCTGAATGATAACAACTTTTCCCAAGGAGGTTTTTTGTTTGTTTTTGTTTTTGTTTTGTTTCTGATAGGTAGTTAGAGACAGTTATATGTAATACAACCTGAGATTGAGCTGGTATATAGCTGGGTTTCATTCTTCTAATACATTTCTGGTTTACCACTAGCAGTACCCAATCTCAGAAATTACCCCCTTCCACACAAACCCTCTCCCCACACTGCCGTCTGTGAGTGCTAACAATTCTACTTAGCTTCTCAGCCTCCTGACTGAGAATTGGCAAATGACTTAAGAAAACTGATCCTCAAAGTTGAGCTTCTTTCTATGTACATCTCTTTTGTATCTCTTGGCTGCTCTTGGTAGCTCCCCTGTGCCTTTGCTTAGTCGTTTTACATATTTTACTTAGTTTTTCTAGTTCTTTTTATTGGAAAAGTTAGTTGCTTTTGAGGTAATCTGTCTTATCCTCTCTACTGAGTTTTAAATTTTAATTATTATGTATTTAATTTGTATATGCATCTTTTGAACATTCTAGGTCATTTATTTTTTTCTGTGCTGTGAAATATGTTTACACTTTAAAATTTTTTTTACATCTATTAAATGTGTATAACCTCCCAAGAAATGAAATCGTCATAGGTTCATTTTTGCTGGTTCTCTTTCATGGAGCCTTGTTTACTTATGTATTTAAGAGTCCGATAACATTTGTGTTTGCTGCAGATTGGCTCCTGGGGATACTATCAGTTGTGCACCACTTTATGTTTACTTATTTATTTTGGGGCCCATTCCGGTGATATGAATTTAGCATATATATTTACATGAGTGCTGGGTTGTGTCTACAACTCCTTGTGGTTTTATGTTTTCCTTGCTTTCCTCATTGCCAAGACAACTTTCCTTGCTGTCCCTTAGGCCCAGATTCCTGATCGTCTATACATTGAGGGGAGTAACCCTTTGAGTTCCCAGCTTAATGGGAGGAGAGTCTCCAGTTAGACTCTTAGGCGCTGTTCATGTTTGTTTTCTAATCCTCATCCCAAATAAGATTTATAAGTTTTAACTTTGGTCAAAATTGTTGACCAAATTTTCTCAAAAGCAAAAGCAGATTCAGTACTTAGCATTTCTGAGTTGCACTTTCACTAACTTTGAGTTGATTACTTCTTACTATTTTTATCAAGTAGGATGCTTTTAAGAAGGCATTTTTGTATATTACCCTGCAGTTTTAATTGTTTTCAGTAATGGAGTTGTTGTAAGTACTCTGATTCTCCATATTGCCTGAAACAAAACTTTTTGTTTGACTACAGAATTTAGAAAGCCATTAATAAGAACTTCCCTTTATTTGTCACTGGTTTTTCCCCCCCGCTGTGCTACCACACACACATCCATACACTCATAGTTTTAAAAGGAGACAGTTTCTAAACTTTGCTTTTATGCAAAAGGTTTTGAAATGCATCTGGCATTGCCTGTAAAGTTGAGTTTTACTTTTTGGTGCAGGATTGTATTACTGCTAACATTCTTTACACTCTATGAAGCCCTTAAATAATTTTCCAAAGGTCAGGATTTATGCTACAATCAATTTATCTGGGATAGTTCTGTAATTCCAAGAATTTACTTGTACCTAAGTCATATTTGCTTTAATAGCAAAAAGTAAGTAAAGGTTTAACATGAAAAGCAGGAATAGTCCCCCTTTCTATTTTTGTACAACTCCTTACCTCTCCATTTCCTGGGTGATTAAAAATTTGGTAAATTGGTGGAAGTTTTTCATGAGTTTGTATACTCATGTGTTTAAATTTTCTAAATACTTTCAGAATTTATTTTCTTCCTCTAAGCAATAATAGGCTGAAGTGAAGGACTTGTTTCAAGATGATTTTTTTTAAAGTCAGCTTCACACCCAGCACAGAGCCCCATGTGGGGCTCAAACTCAGGACTGTGAGATCAAGACCTGCGCTAAGATCAAGAGCAGGGGCACTTAACCAACTGAACCACCCAGGCACCCCAAGATGATTTTTAGTTTCCTTTTACGAAAGATTACCTAATCGCTATTAGTTGATGAAAAGAGATATTTTGTGGTAGAGTAATATATAACTTTAATATTCCTTTAGTGTTTGGCTTTGTAAATAAATATGAAAACTGATTGTCTCATAACATTTTTTTAATTGACTTTCTTCTTTCCCCAGAAAGTAGCAAAGTAAATATAACCATCATTCTTTTCTAATATTCATGAATAATTTCTCACTGACCCTGGGTGAGAGACTGGTTTCAAGACCATCCTAGAGTATCCACAAAGATAAAGTTTAGACCTTGCAGTTTAGGCCTCTGTGAAAGAGCTTCTAAATTATAGAAGTGAAGAGAGCTTACATTTAATCTTTGGATAATTCCAGTTGGGGACTTGAGAATGAAGCAGTTAGAGGAGAAAAGATTCCTTATTAGAAGCATAAAACCTACTGACTATATCTTGGCCAGTGTTCCCTTTTTTCCAGTAAGCTGTCTGCTATACGGAGGTGTATAACCCTAATGGCTTGTTGTATGCCATTAAAAGGTATTGTACACTCATAAAAGAATGACATTTTGATCAATGCTGTTAAAAGAATTACTGTCTTGACACAGAAAAGCTTTCCTGCTGCAAGTTTAAAAATATGCCTTTAAAAGCTTTTTATTGAATACCTTTGCATCCCTCAGAAATGTGCCATTTTGGCATGAGGTTACTCTGAAGTAGTCCACATTGTAACTTAAATGCAAAACCTCCTATTTACCTTTAGAAGTAGCAAAGCCAACACAGGTATTTCCCTACCAAATGGAACTTAAAGACATGCTAGCATTTTAAACCACTGTACCTTATCTAAAAATAGAATTGATGTAAAGAGGAAGCTGAAAACCAAATTATTCCTTCATGTATTTTTTTTTCATGCTGTTTTGTATAAACTATGTGGTTTTAATTTCCCTTTGAATTTAAGAGTCAGGCCTTTTCATCCAGTTTCAGAGATCTTTTCTCATCACCTGGGAATTGGTTCTTTCAAATTTGAATGTGTTGAATGTTGATTTCCACTTTCTTTTTCTTTTATTATATTTTTGTTTAGGGGTTTATGAAAACCATGTCATAGTAGATACAGTCTTCCAAAGCTGACAGGTTCTTCTGTACACAATCCTCTACAGATTTTCAGTGTATCATTGCTATAATTTTAGCTTTATTTCATACTTTGAAAACTTTCTACTATTGCCTAACTTCTGACTTCATACTATATTTTCCTGACTTATGAACTGAGCATTCTAAAGTCCCAAACCCTGGAAACCACAGTTTTCCTAAAAATATCACTACAGAATAACTCTTTACTTGATAGATTTTAATTTTTATTCTTTTTGAATTTGACACTTAATCTCAGTCTTAGGAAGTTTTTATACATTTCAGGGTATGGGCGTATTTTAGGTAACATCAATTTTTATGTAATACACTGGCTTTGTTCATCTGTTTCACCTATAAAAGCAGGTGTTTTGTTATTAGTAGTAGTGTTCATTGTTTTTATTATTCACTACCCAATAAGTGGCAGCAGATTTATATGTAATACTAATAATACTGAAACTCTTCACTTTTATTATGTGCCATATTCTGTGTTAAAGTACTTCACAGGCTCAAAGAAGTTCTATAACTTGGACAAACAACAAGTAAGTTGTGGTGTTGGGACTCAAATATAGGTAAGTGTGACTCCCAACTGTTGTTGGGGTTGTGTTATATGTACAATTCTAACCCTTTCTATATCTATTTATTTTGTTCTAGGTGACATTATCCCCATTTTACAAGTGAAGAACCTGAAGCTCAGAGTAAGTACTTTGCCCATTGACACAGCATAAAGGAGTGACAGAGCTGGCGTTTGAAACAAGGTCTGTTTGACTTCAAAGTATATTTTCCACTACATTATACTAGTTATTTTTCCTCGGCCTTCTCATCACACCTCTTAATTATCATTGTGTATTTAAAGATGATTTTTATTAGAAATTTTGGAATAGGAATTTGTTTCATGATATTAACTTATGATTTGGAGAAAAGTATAATGAAAATATAATTAGAGTAGGTAGCGGGAGACCTGATTTATTGTAACGTCTCAGATTCTGGCCATGTGATGTTGGACAGCTCACCTTTTTGGTGTCTTATTTATAACATGAGGGCTTTGGGTTAGATTTTGGTTTCCTCAAACTTTAAAATCTAATTTGACTCTATTTTGATTTAATGTTTATATTTTTTTCTTTTACTATTTCCTTTTTAAAACAAAAATTTTTAATGTTTGTATATTTTTGAGAGAGAGAGACAGAGACAGAGCATGGTCAGGGAAGGGGCAGAGAGCAAGGGAGAGACAGAATCCAAAGCAGGCTCTAGGCTCTGAGCTGTCAGCACAGATTCTGAAACAGGGCTTGAACTCACAAACTATGAGAGCGTGACCTGAGCCAAAGTTGAACACTCAACCAACTGAGCCACCCAGGCACCCCAACACTTGTTCTTTTTAGCACAGATAAAACTATCATCTGCATTTTAGCCCATTAAATATGGTAGTTTATTAAAGTTAGAGGGCAAGAAGCCCTGATTTTTATTCTTTACTTGCGCTATTACATCTGATTTTGAAATTCAATAATGGGAAGAAATTCCATATAAAGAAGTAATTTTATAAAGAGCATTCTTTCTTTTAAACTGCTCAAGATTCTCATAGTTTTTACAGTCAGAAATAATAATTCTGGAAATCTAAATATTATAAAAGGAAATAAATTATTTTTAATAGAAAATGTTTCCACCAAAGAAGACAGGAATAGATGACTGCTACCTTCAAAGCACAGTTCTTAACTGTACAATAATACTATTAGCAACTATCTTAGTAATGTTATTGAGAATTAATTTCATGCTACTGTATTGTACTAAGATTTTATATGCATTGCCTCATTTAATACTCAGGAAAATCGCTATGAGGTAAGTACTATTATCCCTATGTAATACACTAGGAAATAAAGAATTAAGGTTAAGCATTTTCTCCTAAGGTACATCACTGGTAAGTAATGAAGCTGATATTTGGACCTATGGAATGCCACAGAGATTTTCCTCATATTTACAACATAGAATAATTATAAGAAGTTGTCAATGGTAATGCTTAACTCTATAAATATGATTTAAGCCTGAAACATTTGTGGAAAGAGTAGGTCTGATGATTTGTGATGAATGGCAGTTTCCAAGTTCTCAGATTTGATCACTGCCAGTTACATAGTTAATTGATGTAGTCATAAAGCAAGTTAAAGTTATTGGATAATTTTATAGCACTACTTATTTTCTGAAGAGTTAGTAAGTTCACTATAGTTTCAGAAAAGCATTCTTGGGAGTTTGAGATGTGGTTGGGTGAGTGTTGATCTATTTATTTATACACATATGTGCACATGCAAGGTGTAGCTGTAGATTACGGTAATTAACAATCTTAGTTTGCCCAGGCTTTGGTTTCAAAATCATGGAAGTTTCTGTGCTGTGACTAGGAACCTTGCTAAAACAGGTGAAGAGAGGCAAGTGTGTGTGTGTGTGTGTGTGTGTGTGTGTGTGTGTAATATGGGTATGTGTGTATAGGTAGATGTGTATGTGTCTAAAGTAATGGTAGTAGTTAGACTATAGGGAATTCAGATCTTGCAGAGCATAAAACAGCTCTGAATTCAGTGCCTAGACTGATATTTGTCTGTTTTATTAGCAGAAAGCTCAGTCTCCTGTGTTTTCCCTGTTTCAGATAACCTTTTCTTGTCATCTAAGAAATTAATTTCTTTGTTGGAATCATTGCAAGTAAACCTGATAGCAGGAGTGCTGTTATTGAGGCAGCTTACATAGTGATTTGCTAAGTACAGCCTCTTCATAAAAAGTGAAGCAGAAGTCAATTTATCGATCACCACCAGGATTTCAGTAACCTGTTGAACTACCTGATTTTTTTCCCATTTTCTTAAAACCCACCATTTTTATTTCTTTGTACAATCGCATTTAGTTGTTTGTTTGGAAACATTTTTTACATGTATTTGCACATGATGTAAACATTTTTTTGTGTGTATTTGCTTTTTTCTAGAATAGAGTTGGAACTGTGTAAAGAACTATTGTTAGGGTAAGCCACATGAAATTACCATGATTTAACTGTTTTGACTTAGAATAATGGCAATTTCATATTGCTGTTAGTTAATAGTTCATTCAACTTTTGGTTATTTGGAAATATTAGGCTTCTCTTTTAAATCTAGAGAAGATTCCTTTGAAATATTGGTTAATGTTAGAGAGGAACTGATGTGAACTTTGGGCTGATTACTTTGGGCTGCTCATCTGCTAAAAATACATTTTAAAAGGTATGACTTTTAAAATGTGGTAAAAATGAGCATTGCACAGACATTAATATTAGACAAGCATAAAAATTTTTATTTTAACTGAAAGGTTAAGACCGAATTTAACCATTTTTCTTTCTCAGAATTTTGACCCACTATATTCTAAGCTATAGTGGCTTATGTAAATGTTCATTTTGGAAGAAGAATGCTCTGTTACTGGAGTCAGATTTAAAATTGTTGTTGTATTATTAACAGAAGCAAATACTAACCAAAAACATTACTTTCTGTGCCTTTTAGACATTCTCAGTTGAGGTTTGTCTACTTGATAATTTAGGCAAACAAAAAGTAAGTGAATTTTTTTGAAGAAATGAAGGCAGTTACTACTTGCCTCAGCCTCGTATGCTAATTATCAAAATGTTGAGATTTTTGTGATATGTATAAAATTGTACATGTGAAATTTTTTTTGAGCAAGAGCAAGCACACACATATGTGTGTGTGCACTTGGGAGGGGCAGAGGCAGAGGGAGAGGGAGAATCTTAACCAGGCTCCTCGCCTAGTGCAGAGCTGGGCTGACTCTGCCCTTGGTCTCCTGATTGTGAGATCATGACCTGAGCCGAAATCAAGAGTTAAGACACTTAACTGACTGAGCCACCCAGGTGCCCCTGTACATGTGAATTTGAAAGTGTACTTTTTCTTTTTTTTTTTGTTTTGGCTCTTGCCTTTTTAATCCCACAATTGTGTAACCTGTGTCTCATAAAAAGGAAGGGAGGGGCGCATGGGTGGCTCAGCCAGTTAAGCCTCTGACTCTTTATTTCAGCTATACTCATAATCTCACAGTTCATGGGTTCAAGCCCCAGCTCTGTGGTAACAATTCAGAGCCTGCTTAGGATTCTCTTTCTCTCTCTGCCCTTCTCCTGCTCATGCAATGTTCTCTCTCTCTCTCTCTCTCTCTCTCTCTCTCTCTCTCTCTCTCTCAAAGCAGATAAACTTTGCGGGGGGGTGGGGGGAAGGAAGGGAACCCTCTAAGGTTCCTAGTAGTGGATACAGTAGACTAAGCTGATGCTGAGCTATCATTCCACCTTACAGAAATAGCAAGCTTATACAGAATTTTGAATAACTATAGCTTTAAGACTTTTGCATCTCTTAGACTTTAAGAGAGGTATATCATCTAATAGTATCTTACAAAGTTGGAATTCATATATGACTCTCAGTCTTTTTCCCATTATGATCTTTCATAATTAGTTTCAGCAGTGTTTTAGTATATCTTTTGATTTGCCTTTGCTATCAACAGCACATATTTTGAGTGCCCTCTACCAATGAAATATTGTACTCAATCTTCTGTATGTTTCACAAACTACTTTGTGACTATTAAAGAGTAATGTTCATGAATTATGGTTTAGTAGGTCTTTCTAGAAATAAAATATCTTAATTTTCAGGACTATTTAAAAAATAGTTTTGAAAAAAAACAAAAAATAAAAATAAAAAAATAGTTTTGTAGGTCTTTAAAATAGAAATAATTGTCACTGTTATAAACTATGTTATGAGAGACCCAAACGTTTTGTTCTATTGCTCTAATGTGTCTAACTTGAGTCTCCCTTGAATAGTTGAGCTTGAAAAGCTGAAAAACAAGTATGTGTGAAGCTGAGATGATCTTGATCAAATGGGAATTTGATACTATAGCTTTTTGGAGAGACTGAATTCATGGGGCAGTTGACTGGAGGACATGATGTGTCTTTGATCACAAAGTTTCTTTGATCACAAAGATTCACATATTGCAAGTGTACAGCTCAATGAATTTTTATAACTTAGTAATACCTGTGTAATTAGCACCTTGATCAAGAAATAAAACATAACCTGCACCTTGGAATCCTTCTTAGTGTTAATGCCTCACTGAACATCAGGCTCTATCTCCCCAGGTAAATTTTAGTTGAGTATTAAGTAGTTATCTAGATTTTAAAAATGTATGGAGAGTAGGATTACTTAATGTTTGCACAAATTATCCAGATAGTTACATTATTTTTGTTTTTGGCATACTGGCTGGACATATTAATATTCAGTTCAATTCTACAGAATTTTAAATGTCTGGAGTCTCCTTAGTTGTCTTTGTGATGCTGAATAAGGACATAAACAATTTCTGAGTGTGATCCTGATTTTTCTGATTAATTACATTGCTTGGACAGTCACTGACATTCAAAATTGATTGGATTGGCCCTTTAAGTTTCTCTGTTTTGAGCTGCTGAGATTACAAAACTCATTCGTATACAGAGAATTTGCCATTCAGACTGACAGTTCTGTCAGGTCAGGTGGTAGGATTTTCATGCATGATGCAGGTACATTGCTTTTCCTAGTTTCGTTTCGTTTTGTTTTTTTTTTCTTTTTTTCCTTGGAATCTAGGTGGAAGCTCTGGTATGTGAAGGTGAAAAGCTAGAACATCAGACTGCTATCTCCACTTAGCTTTAGTTTCTCTACTGTGTTTCTATCCATGTGTGCAGGGCTTTTCCAGTCACAGCCCCAAGCTCAGAGTTTTTCACTAATGTTTGGTCAAAGAGAGATCTGTCGTCTTTGGAAAGACTGAAATGAGTAATAGTCTTTCGACACTATTGGCAAGTGGCTTTCACGGTCCATAGCAGATGTAATGAGCTACATCTGCCTGCTTGGAAAATTCTGCTTTTGATTGTCTGAAAGGATCTCTGGAATATGGGCTTGAGTGTCTGTGTGCAGTAAAACAACAACAATCATACAATCTTAACAAACTTATTGCAGTTTAAACTTCAACACTTTTTGCAGAAACCTGGCAAAAAAAAAATATAAACTATTTGACAAAGCTTGTTTTATATCAGGAACTGAATTTATGGCATGTTGGTTCTACAAAGTCAGTTCATTCATGTTTAAAAGCAAGGAAATTACGTACACTCTACATTGTAGATTGTATATATTGCTCTTCTCAGACCAAAAGTAAGCCATTTTGTGTAAACTCTTATGAGGGAAGTATTCTGTCTCAGGGTGGATAATGGCTCTACCATTATGGGCTGGGATAATGGTATTTTATTAATTTAACTGAACAGCTTTAATGTATCAGTTTCAGGAAAGTGTTTTCTTTGAAATAGTTTGATCACTTTTTCAAAGAGGACATTGGGAATAATTTAGTTGATTATTTTCATATTACCTGCAAGCAAGCTCCAAGCAAAACTTGCCCAACCTTCTAATTTGTAAGCATAACTGAGTAGTGACCTCTGACAGCCAGTTTTGACTCTTCTTTACTGTTTGGATAAAGGAAGTATTGTTGCTTTTGAGAAACACGATGTAAGTAAGAAGAAATGCAGAGAGGTCATTCAGTAGCATTGTACAGATCAGTGGAATTACTATCGGCCATTGTAATAGTTATAACTATATAACAGAGCAAGTGGAGGATGTGTATTAAAGTGTGAACTTTCCACATTTACACCACACCAAAAATTCTTTGAATTTAATATGAGAGTCTTGATAGAAGGCGGCATAAGTCTCACATAGGCTGTTGTGGCACATGGAATGATATTTCGGGCATACAGAGAATCGTCAGCACACAACCCAGAATGAGGGTGACAAAACATAAGCATCTAAAACAGAATCAAGATGAGAATGTCTCCTTTATCCATTGGGAATTAACACCAGACTCACCTTCTAGATTACTTATGATTTATGAAATAAGCTTGTTACATATGTTGTATGTGTATATTATTGATTAGTAAAATAAAAACCAAAAGAGGAAAGGAAAAGGATGGGAAGTTGTGACTTTTCTGAGAGCACCATGTATACAAAACTAGAGTAAAGAACAAGGAGGGGGGCACCTGGGTGGCTTAGTCAGTTGAGTGTCCTACTCTTGATTTCACCTCAGGTCATGATCTCAAGGTTTGTGAGTTGAAGCCCCATGTCAAGCTCTGTGCTGACAGTGCAGGGCCAGCTTGGAATCCTCTCTCTCCCTCCCTCTATACTCCTACTCTGTTCTCTCTTTCTGTCTCTCTCTCTCTCTCTCTCTCTCAAAATAAATCTAAAATTTTTAAAAATACTTAAAAACAAAGGACAAGGATGAAAGCAGTAGATATTAAGGAAGGATCTTCACTAAATTGGATAAGACCCTCCCTTCCCATTTAATCCTAGTGTTTAATCAGATCCTCCTCTTATTGTCTTCTCTTTGTGATCCAAGTGTGTTTTTGTTAACAACTTTATTAAAATATAATTCACATACTATACAATTTACCCATTTAAAATGTACAATGTAGGGTGCCTGGGTGGCTCAGTTGGTTAAGCATACGACTTCGGCTCAGGTCATGATCTCATGGTTTGTGGGTTTGAGCCCCACATCGGGCTCTGTGCTGACAGCTCAGAGCCTAGAGCCTGCTTCAGATTATGTCTTCCTCTCTCTCTGCCCCTCCCCCACTCATACTCTGTCTCTCTCTCTTTCTCAAAAATAAATAAACATTAAAAAAATGTTAATGTATAATGCAGTGATTTTTGTTATTCTCAGAGTTGAGCAACCATTGCCATAGTCAATTTCAGAAAATTTTTATTTCCCAGAAGGAAACCCCACACTTACTAGCAATCTCTGCCTATTCTTCCCCAATACCCCAGCCCTAGGCAACCATTAATCTGTGTGATCCAGGTTTTAAAAGTTGTTGATTTGAAATTCCCAGTATAAGAGTTTCAGTTAAAGAAGAAGAAAACATTCTGGAGGTAGTTGGTGGTGATGGTTGCACAACAATGTGAATGTATTTAATGCAATAGAACCATATACTTTAAATGATTAATATGTTATATGTATTTTATGACAACTAAAAATATCAGTAAGTTTTATAAGTCAGGATCAGAGAACTAAGGACAATTTATACGTGGCCTGCTCTCCCCCCACCAAAATAATAAAAAGCAGAGAAATTTTTTAAAACTGAAATTCCCATTATAATTAGAAAAATGTGACTATTCTCTTATAAATCAAAAGGACTGATATAAAACTGCATTTTTAGGTATATCTAATTATAGTTTCTTTTTTCTTTTTTAATTTACATCCAAGTTAGTTAGCATATAGTGCAACGATGATTTCAGAAGTAGATTCCTTAGTTCCCCTTACCCATTTAGCCCATCTCCCCTCCCACAACCCCTCTAGCAATCCTCTGTTTGTTCTCTGTATTTAAGTCTCTTATGTTTTTCTCCCTCCCTGTTGTTATATTATTTTTGCTTCCCTTCCCTTGTGTTCATCTGTTTTGTATCTTAAAGTCCTCATATGAGTGAAGTCATATGATATTTGTCTTTCTCTGACTAATTTTGCTTAGCATAACACCCTCCAGTTCCATTCATGTAGTTGCAAATGGCAAGATTTCATTCTTTTTGATTGTTGAGTAATACTCCATTGTATATATATATACCACATCTTCTTTGTCCCTTCATCCATCGATGGCGCTTTCCATACTTGGAGTATTGTCAGTAGATCTGATATAAACATTGGGGTGCATGTGTCCCTTCGAAACAGCACACCTGTATCCCTTTGATAAATACCTAGTAGTGCCTTGCTAGGTCATAGGGTAGTTCTATTTTTAATTTTTTGAGGAACCTCTGTATTGTTTTCCAGAGTGGCTGCATAAGTTTGCATTCCCACCAGCAGTGCAAAAGAGATCTTCATTCTCCACATCCTTGCCAACATCTGTTGTTGCCTGACTTGTTAATGTTAGACATTCTGACAGGTGTCAGGTGGTATCTCATTGTGGTTTTGATTTGTATTTCCCTGATGATGAGTGATGTTGAGCATTTTTTCATGTGTCAGTTGGCCATCTGGATATCTTCTTTGGAGAAGTGTCTATTCATGTCTTTTGCCCATTTCTTCACTGGGTTATTTGTTTTTAGGGTGTTGAGTTTGGTAAATTCTCTATGGATTTTGGATGCTAACCCTTTATCTGATATGTCATTTGCAAATATCTTCTCCCATTCTGTCAGTTGCCTTTTAGTTTTGCTGATTGTTTCCTTTGCTGTGCAGAAGCTTTTTATTTTGATGAGGTCCCAATAGTTCATTTTTGCTTTTGTGTCCCTTGCCTCGGGAGGTGTGTTGAGTAAGAACTTGCTGCTGCTGAGGTCAAAGAGGTTGTTGCCTGCTTTCTTCTCTAGGATTTTGATGGCTTCCTGTCTTAGTTTAGGTCTTTCATCCATTTTGAGTTTATTTTTGTGTATGGTGTAAGAAAGTGGACCAGGTTCATTCTTCTGCATGTCACTGTCCAGTTTTCCTAGAGCCATTTGCTGAAGAGACTGTCTTTATTCCATTGGATATTCTTTCCTGCTTTGTCAAAGATGAGTTGGCCATACGTTTGTGGGTCCATTTCTGGGTTCTCTATTCTGTTCTATTGATCTGAGTATCTGTTTTTGTGCCAATACCATACTGTCTTGATGATTAAAGCTTTGTAGTATAGCTTGAAGTCTGGGATTGTGATGCCTCCAGCTTTGGTTTTCTTCTTCAAGAAGAAGGGGTCTTTTCTGGTTCCATACAAATTTTAGGATTATTTGTTCTAGCTATGTGAAGAATGCTGGTGCTGTTTGATAGGGATTGCTTTCTTGCTTTCTTTTTTTAATGTTTATTTTGAGAGAGAGCACAAGTAGGAAAGGGTCCTAGAGAGAGGAGAGAGGGAATCCCAAACAAGCTCTGCACTGTCAGTCCAGAGCCTGATGTGGGGCTCAATCTCATGAACCATGAGATCATGACCTGAGCCGAAATCAAGAGCTGGTCACTTAACCAACTGTGCCACCCAGGCATCCCTATATATAATTTCTTAAACATGATTTTCAAAAGGTTGTTTTTATCATCAGTATGGACCTGTTAAATATGCCCCCCCTTCCCACTCTCATCCTTAACTTGAAGATTCAGAATACTTATTTTGTCTGAATCCTAGAGTTTTCGGACTAAGAGATTCTGACTCATTTTGACAGCACTTATGAGACACTAATGTGTAACTCAGAAAATAAATTGTTCAATATAATGTAAAATATATTTGCCTGGGGGATTGGACGCTGTGTCCACTGAAGAGTACATTCTCTTCCTATAAGTTACAGGGCAAGCCAAAATATCAGTAAAATGCCTTATACATGTGGGATCAGAACAAGGAAGCTGGTTTTGTGGTTCAGACATTGAGTTACACCACTCTCGTGGTCAAATTGGTAGGCAGAATAGCTCCCTACCCCCCCACCCCACACACACGCCGTCCCAACAATGTCTGGGCTCTAATCTGCAGTCCCTGTTACTTTGCACAGCAAAGGGTACTTTTCACATGCGATTAAGTTAAGGTCCTTGGATAAAGAGATTTATGGTGAATTATCTGGTTGGTCCAATCTAATCACAGGTTTCCCTATAATCAAAAAAAAAAAAAAAAAACTCTTTGTGGTAGAAGGTAAATGGGATTATCCAAGAACTAGAGAGACTACAGCACATGGACTCAACCCACCATTGCTGCCTTTGAGGATCATGGCAGGGGACTATGAGCCAAGGAATGCTGGTAGCTTCAAGCAGCTAGAACAGTCAAGGAAGTAGATTCTTCTCTCAAGCCTTTAGAAGGGAATGCAGCCCTGGTGACACCTTGATCTGCACTTTGAGTCTCCTAGTGAGACTCATGTCAGACTTCTGGTATATGAAACTACATGATAATAAATCTGTGTTGTTTTAAGCCACTAAATTTATGATAATTGGTTACCAGCATTAGAAAACTAATACACAGACGTAATTTTTTTAATGTGTGGATCTAGATATTGAGCCTTGGATGGCTAGCACATTCTCTCTTAGAACAGTACCTGAGTGGGACTGCCTATGTTTGTCTCACTGACTCTTATTTGTATCTCAGGTACTTCCCTTAAAACCCTTTCTTGAATAAATTATCTATTAAAATACATTTAATAAGAACATAGACTTGAGGATTCAATGGGTCTGGTTTTGAATTCTGGCTTTGCCCATTATACTAGTTGGAAAACCTTGGACAGGTGACTTAATATTCTAACCCTTGGTTTTGATGAACAAAGTGAGAATAATCATTAATACCTGTACTTTGGGGATGTTTGGAGGATAAAAACGGATAATATGTGTAAAATGGCAAAATGCTTGATATATAGTGAGCCCCTAATAAGTGATAGCTATTATTTTTGTTACCATCTCTTAAAGGCTATAAGGCATTTGCCGATAGAATGCTTTCCAATACTTCCTCAGATATAAATGTATTACAAACTATATGTACTACGGTACAGCTCTTGTGTTTAGGTGACTATTCCACAAAGTTCTCTCCACAGCCCCTTCTTCCTGATATTGAGCCTTTATCCAAAAGCTTTCTTTTGGATGTTTCAATTGGTTAAAAGATGTTAAAACATCTTTTGGATGTTTTAATTGGTAAGTTAAAACTTTGGCTTCTAGTGTAATATGTAACACCATTTAATATTTATTTTCATCTAAGAGCTAATGTGAAATAGAATGCACTAAGGAAAACCTGGGGTTGTTTTTTCCTACAATTAATAAAAATTCCTGACTGGAATTATGTCTTTAATATTTTTAATCCCTAATGTCTATCAAATGGCTGACACATAATAGGTGGCAATAAATGTTAGTTGAACTGAACTAAACTGAGTTCTAAGCAGTTATTCTTTCACAAGCTGTTTTGAATGTGTCCTTTTTGTTACTACTCTAATTTAAGTCTGTAATTTTTTGTACCCCACCTATGACAGTGGTTTTCAAACTGCTCTTTTTGCTACTTATCTTTTCCCTCTTTAAATGATCTTCCACAGTACCACCAAACCAGGCAACGACTTTGGTACATTACATCCTCCCTATTTAGTCTTCTTTACCTTCATCCCATTGCATATTGCCTAGTAACCATATTCTTAATCACTTCCCAACTTTTTATGTCATTTTTATGACACTTAGAGTTGATGATATTTCTGTGGCACACTAGGGTGGAAGGGAAACGACCTTATGGCTGAAGGGTTTGGACTCCAAGAGCTAAGCGTATTAGCATCTCAGTGTACCTGTCACCCAGTTAGGGCACACAGAGTTAGGAAGCTCTATTTAATCTAGCTTTTCAGACTGGATACAATTGGAATGTATCCCTTTACATAGCTATTGAATAAACACCTTAGCCTGTGTGCATGCTAAGCTATGTGGGAAAGGAATTGGGAGCACCAGATCAACTATTTCCTATAGAAACCCTCAGTTCCAGGTAGACAAATCTGTTTATCAGTCTCGAAATGAGACTGCTGTATTTCTTTAATACTTTTGCTCATGTCTTTTAGTGTTTTGAATGACCTGTTTTTTCTTCTTTGTCTGAATCTTTGTACTATCTTCTCCATGGTGCTGTCCCTAATACAGTTAAAATATGCAGTTTTATATGTTGTATTGTTTTTCATTACATCACTAACTCATTCAGTTTAGTGCCCTCTGTAAAGCTTGGATTAATTCTTAATTCTTATTCAGTTATTTCCTGTCATATTTGTCAGTTTTTTCCCGTTATGCATGTTCCTATGGTTTTTAACATGTTTATGACTATTCACCAAAATATTTACCCTACTCCCTTTCCCTACAACTTTATATCGTATAAATTCTGAGAAATATTTAATGCTATTACAATAAACATAAAATAATAGTCATTTACAGGTATATTTGTTGGATAATAGCAAAAATTTTTTGAGCGCATATTTGGACCAGGTATTCTAATAGCTTTCCATGTGTTTAATATATTTAATCTTAACAGCAGCCCTATAAATATAAAATCTGTTTGGTTCCCCATTTTACAAATGAGGAAATTGAGGCACAGATAAGTAACCTGCCAAAAGTTTTGCAGCTATTAAGTATCAATGCCAGGATTAAAATTTAATCAGCTAATGCAGGCACTCTTGATATAAAAGCCCATACTGATAACCATATATAATACTGTGCTGAAAAAAAGACAATTTGTAAATGTATGAGCAGACCAGTAGGTCCTGAGACTTAATACTAAGCTTTCCCACTAAGGTGAGTTAGGCTACATTATAGTTAAAAAGAGAAGTAGTTACAAAGAATATAGAATCTGTAGAGTATGGTGAGTGGTCAGTTTTATAAAATTTGTGAGTGCTCAGTATTATAAAAACCTGAAGTTTTAAAGATTATTCTTTATGGAGCACCTACTCTGTGTGCCATGAAATGAACTGGGTACTTTACATATATTGTCTCATATATTGTCTCTTTGTGCTGTGCTGCTTCTCTGATGATAGGGTGTTCTGGCAGAAGAGCAGAGCATAGGCAAGCAAGCTATTGCTAGGTTGTAATTAGAGCTGGGCTTAAACTTGGAAAATAGTGCTGTGATGATGCTACTTTTCCCTTCAAATTAAAATTTGAGGAAGGAATATGTCAATATTCTGGAATAAACCCAGTAAAGGCAATATTTGTTGTTGCTAAACTATTACCTTGTGATCTTGGCTGAGTTTCTTTCCCTTTTTGTGCTTCAGCTTTATCTTCTGCAACCTATATGAGGTTAATAGGCATCTATTTATATCCAGAGATGTTTTATGATGTTAGGAGTAGTGTTTAGACTCTGGAAGTTAGTACTACATAAATACCATTTTTTAGTTCTTAGTCTGAACACTGACATTTGACACCACCATGTTTTTCCTTTATAGCATCACACTTTCCTCTTTTTTTTTCTCCTGACACTAACAAAGAGATTTGTTCATAGAGAACTGAGTCTGAAGATGACAACTTTTCGTTGTGTCTCAATGGCTTCAGCTCCACATGCGGTTTCTTCTCTGTCTTTAATTAAACTTGTTTTTTTCCAGAGTTGTAGCTGGGAGCACTGTGTTGACACAACTCACTCTTGTACAGAGCAGATTAAAATGTCAGTGTTCTAATGTTCTCATCTGTGGGAAAAAGAAAATATTTGGGGTATTTTATTTATAACTTTTAGAAGGCTTCTCTGTGGAGAAAGATTACTTGTAAGATGGAAAACCATTTGACAGTTAAAGGGGCAGAACTCTAATAGTGGTCTAACAAAAAAAAGAAGGAGAAAAAGCACCTAATGACACTCTTTTCTAGGATTTAAAACACGTCTATTTCCTTCTTAATTTTCACTTAATTGTATTTAATTCCCTAGTGTCCTGCTTAATCTTTCCAAATGCTGTATATGCAGAATATTGACAGTTTCCGCAAAAGGCAGTTGGTCAGTCATTACAGGAAACATTTTATGTGGAAGAGGACTACTAGTCAAGGGAAATGGAGTTGGTGTGTTGAGCCTTTAACCTTCACATCATAAGTCTGAATGTATCTATTTTTTACAATGGAGTCGTTAGTATTTGCTAGTTATTTATTGGTGAATAGGCCAACAAATTCATCATGCTTCAGCTTGAGACCCTTGTCTGCCTATCAGACATTCACAGTGTTTAAATGACATCAGTTAATTCTGGGTGCCATGCAAATTTTGGAAGCCGTAGTAAAGAGATGTATTTGATGTAAATGTATACAGCAGGGACCTAATAAGGGACATAAGGTATGAGCTAAGACTTATTGAACCCTTGCAGTGTATCTGAAATATTTGTGTTTATATGTATCGATGTATTGACTAATCTTCACAGCTCTATGAATAATTTCATCTTGATTTCACAGATGGGAAACTGAGGTCTGTAAATGTAAAATAACTTGCCCCAAGCAACACAGGAAATAGAGAAGCTGAATTGGAATCCAGGGGATCTGATTCTATAGCCTCGTCTATTAGAGAGTTTCTGAAAGTAATGAAAGTCTCTGAAACTTTTGATACTGCAATTTGGAAACTTTTACTCTGGCAGTGTTGTTAACCGACATGCAATATTGAGTAGATGAAGAAGATAAGTATTTAAATGACAAGGCACATTTCTTATGTTCATGTGATAGGGGTGGCAAGGCAAACTTTGGGTTTATCTTAATTGGCATAGGAATTATGAATTGTTGTGGTTTGCCCATATAAAGGCAAAAGGTAGCTTTCCAGAAAGGCAGACATTTAGCATTCCAAGTGCCCGCTCCATACTCCTGGTTTTGGAAGTTAGCTGCCCTCTAGCAGAGCATCTGCCTTTCAGACCTTATTTAGAGATTTGCCTGATTTGAGTTGTCCCCTGGGTTAACAGCTGCGGAATCTGTATTTCTTTGGCATTACTCCCTTCTATGTAAATTACAGATGTTCTGTAATGCCCTTTTGGGCTGCATTTGGAAGAAGAGGAAAGATTGCAAGTTTTTTTTTTCTTTTTAAAGTGACCTATCCTAGGTTCTCAGTAGGAGGAAATACATTTACTGAGTTTTTTTTCAAACCGTTTATGTTTCCATTCAATTGTTGAACTACTGTCTATAGCCCTGGTGCAGTGGGATCAATTTGTTGGCAAGGGTTATTCAAACATGAGCAGAATTTGTGTCCTCTTTGGATTAAAGTGCTAAAGCCAACAATAACAATTTTCATGTGGGAACTGGTGCTGGATACCCAAGTCAGACTGTACTTGGTGGTCTGTAATTTACTCTAAAAAACATGTATTAGAGGGGAAGGAGGGTTCCCCCCCACCCAGGTTTTTGTTTGTTTTCATTTTCAGTCTTTTGTTATTTTTAAAAAATATCTATTGTTTTTAAACAGACATTAGAGGTCCCTTGCATTAAGTCTCTTGATTTGGAGGTGGAGTGTAGGGTAAATGAAATGAGACATATAATAGAGTTATTTTTTTAATTAACACTATATTAAGATACAATTTATATTTTAGTAAATAAATCTGAAGTGTACATCTTGGTGATTTCTTCTCCCATTTACATTTTATTTAACTTTTACTCTTTTATGCTGTATGGTTGGAGGGAAAAATGATAGAATCTTGAAGACTGCTATTCTTAGTTTAGATTTTTGGATTTCAACCTCATTTGGACCCTCTTGTATCACATGGCACTTTTGCTCTGTGTTTCTAGTTCAGCTTTCCTCTTCCATTCTTTCAACAGTTCCTTTAAGTCTGCCACTATCCTCAGGGCTTCTTTCTTACTATTTCCATATTACTTTTTAGCATGTGACCTTACCTCTTACTTCACCAAGAAAGTGAAGGCAGTCAGGAGAGAATTCCCTTATCTCCTATTAACCCCTCCTTTCTCCCCTGCATTTTAGAAACCATATCCTCATCTATCCGTCATGTCTGAAACTGTGCTTTCATCCCCTTCAATCTTTTCCATGATTGCCTTTATCAATTTATCCCCATTTTCCCCTTAGCATCTCTATCAACTTCTTTTTCTAAGTAAATATGCATAATTCAGAATTCTCAATTTAAAAAAAAAGGTAATATAAAGTTTAGCTTTCACCCTGTACCATCGTCTAGTTACTATCCAACCTTTATCCTTCCCATCTGTTTCCATTTCCTCCTCTCTCATTTGTTCTTCTTCAACTGCAGGATGGTTTTTCCTGAAACCAGTAATGCCAAAACTAGCAAATACCTTTTGCCAAATCTAGTAAATACATTTTTGTCCCTTTTGAAATTCCTTTCTTTTGGTTCATAAACTCTGGAGCTTTCTGGGTATGATCTGAAACTGGCCACCTTAAGAGAAGGGCAGGAAGAGACCAAAGAAGTAGGAAGTTTTAATAAGGTGGCAGTTTTAATAAGCAAGGAAATTTACTCATGGGCCTCTTCTTGAGCAGTCACAAGATGGGTAGACCTTCACACCTACCCACCAGAGACTTAAAATTATATAGAGGCCATAACTGGGCTCAGACACAGTTCAGTCCAGATGGTGTCATCACCTTTCCCTTGGAAGCCTATGTCCTTGGAACAGTTCCCACTACAAGAATGGTAGGCAGTTCATACATTCCAAGGACTGGGAAGGAGGTGATGACCATCTGATTGCCCAGGTCCAACCAGAGGGTCAGCCCGTAGTCACAACCTCTTGATTATCTCCTCTGACACTTTCTTGATGTCATTTTTGCGATAATTCCTTCTTCCTCTCTAATCACCCCTCAGACTCCTTTTGTGAACTCCAGTTACTCTGCCCCTTCCTAAATGTACATTTCCAAGATTCTGTTTTTTTAATTTTATTTTTTATTTTTAAAAATTTACATCCAAATTAGTTAGCATATAGTGCAACAGTAATTTCAGGAGTAGATTCCTTAATGCCCCTTACCCATTTAGCCCATCCCCGCTCCCACAACTCCTCCAGCAACTCTCAGTTTGTTCCTCATATTTATGAGTCTCTTTTGTTTTGTCCCCCTCCCTGTTTTTATATATTTTTGTTTCCCTTCCCTTATGTTCATCTGTTTTGTGTCTTAAAGTCCTCACATGAGTGAAGTCATATGATTTTTGTCTTTCTCTGACTAATTTCACTTAGCATAATACCCTCCAGATCCATCCATCCACGTAGTTGCAAATGGCAAGATTTTATTCTTTCTGATTGCCGAGTAATATAACATTGTGTGTGTGTGTGTGTGTGTGTGTGTGTGTGTGTGTGTGTGTATATATATATACACACACATATACATATACATACATACATACATTGATGGACATTTGGGCTCTTTCCATACTTTGGCTATTGTCAATAGTGCTGCTATAAACATAGGGGTGCACGTGTCCCTTCGAAACAGCACACCTGTATCCCATGGGTAAATGCCTAGTAGTTCAATTGCTGGGTCATAGGGTAGTTCTATTTTTAGTTTTTTGAGGAACCTCCATACTGTTTTCCAGAGTGGCTGCACCAGCTTGCATTGCCACCAACAATGCAAAAGAGATCTCTTTCTCCGCATCCTTGCCAATATCTGTTGTTGCCTGACTTGTTAATGTTAGACATTCTGACAGGTGTCAGGTGGTATCTCATTGTGGTTTTGATTTGTATTTCCCTGATGATGAGTGATGTTGAGCATTTTTTCATGTGTCAGTTGGCCATCTGGATATCTTCTTTGGAGAAGTGTCTATTCATGTCTTTTGCCCATTTCTTCACTGGGTTATTTGTTTTTAGGGTGTTGAGTTTGGTAAATTCTCTATGGATTTTGGATGCTAACCCTTTATCTGATATGTCATTTGCAAATATCTTCTCCCATTCTGTCAGTTGCCTTTTAGTTTTGCTGATTGTTTCCTTTGCTGTGCAGAAGCTTTTTATTTTGATGAGGTCCCAATAGTTCATTTTTGCTTTTGTGTCCCTTGCCTCGGGAGGTGTGTTGAGTAAGAACTTGCTGCTGCTGAGGTCAAAGAGGTTGTTGCCTGCTTTCTTCTCTAGGATTTGATGGCTTCCTGTCTTAGTTTAGGTCTTTCATCCATTTTGAGTTTATTTTTGTGTATGGTGTAAGAAAGTGGTCCAGGTTCATTCTTCTGCATGTCACTGTCCAGTTTTCCCAGCACCATTTGCTGAAGAGACTGTCTTTATTCCATTGGATATTCTTTCCTGCTTTGTCAAAGATGAGTTGGCCATACGTTTGTGGGTCCATTTCTGGGTTCTCTATTCTGTTCTATTGATCTGAGTGTCTGTTTTTGTGCCAATACCATACTGTCTTGATGATTAAAGCTTTGTAGTATAGCTTGAAGTCTGGGATTGTGATGCCTTCAGCTTTGGTTTTCTTCTTCAAGATCGCTTTGTCTATTTGGGGTCTTTTCTGGTTCCATACAAATTTTAGGATTATTTGTTCTAGCTCTGTGAAGAATGCTGGTGTTATTTTGATAGGGATTGCATTGAATATGTAGATGGCTTTGGGTAGTGTCGACATTTTAACAATATTTGTTCTTTCTATCCAGGAACATGGTATCTTTTTCCATTTTTTTGTGTCTTCAATTTCTTTCATAAGCTTTCTATAGTTTTCAGCGTATAGATTTTTCACCTCTTCGGTTAGATTTATTCCTAGGTATTTTATGGTTTTTGGTGCAACTGTAAATGGGATCAATTCCTTAATTTCTCTTTCTGTCGCTTCACTGTTGGTGTATAGGAATGCAATCGATTTCTGTGCATTGATTTTATATCCCGCAGCTTTGCTGAATTCAATTGTAGCAGTTTTTTGGTGGAATCTTTGGGGTTTTCCATATAGAGTATCATGTCATCTGTGAAGAATGAAAGTTTGACCTCCTCCTGGCTGATTTGGATGCCTTTTATTTCTTTGTGTTGTCTGATTGCAGAGGTTGAGACTTCCAATACTATGTTGAATAACATTGACGAGAGTGGACATCCCTGTCTTGTTCCTGACCTTAGGGGGAAAGCTCTCAGTTTTTCCCCATTGAGGATGATACTAGCGTTGGGTCGTTTATATATGGCTTTTATGATCTTGAGGTATGCTCCTTCTATCCCTACTTTCTTGAGGGTTTTTATCAAGAAAGGATGCTGAATTTTGTCAAATGCTTTCTCTGCATCTATTGAGAGGATCATATGTTCTTGTCCTTTCTTTTATTGATGTGATGAATCACGTTAATTTTTTTGTGGATATTGAACTAGCCCTGCTTCCCAAGTATAAGTCCCACTTGGTCGTGGTGAGTAATGTTTTTAATGTATTGTTGGAGCCGGTTGGCTAATATCTTGTTGAAGATTTTTGCATCCATGTCTATTGGTCTATAATCTCCTTTTTAGTGGGGGAAATTGGTCTGTAATCTCCTTTTTAGTGGGGTCTCTGGTTTTGGAATCAAGGTAATGCTGGCTTCATAGAAAGAGTTTGGAAGTTTTCCTTCCATTTCTATTTTTTGGAACAGTTTCAAGAGGATAGGTGTTAACTCTTCCTTAAATGTTTGGTAGAATTCCCCTGGAAAGTCATCTGGCCCTGGACTCTTGTTTTTTGGCAGATTTTTTATTACTAATTCGATTTCCTTACTGGTTATAGATCTGTTCAAAATTTCTGTTTATTCCTGTTTCAGTTTTCGTAGTGTATATGTTTCTAGCAATTAGTCCATTTCTTCCAGATTGCCCATTTTATTGGCATATAATTGCAGATAATATTCTCTTCTTATTTGTGCTGTGTTGGTTGTGATCTGTCCTCTTTCATTCTTGATTTTATTTATTTGGGTCCTTTTCTTTTTGATCAAACTGGCTAGTGGTTTATCAATTTTGTTAATTCTTTCCAAGAACCAGCTTCTGGTTTCATTGATCTGTTCTAGTTTGTTTTTGGTTTCAATAGCATTAATTTCTGCTCTAATCTTTATTAATTGCTGTCGTCTGCTGGTTTGGGGTTTTATTTGCTGTTCTTTTTCCAGCTCCTTAAGGCATAAAGTTAGGTTGTGTATCTGACGACATTCTTCCTTCTTTAGGAAGGCCTGGATTGCTATATACTTTTCTCTTATGACCACCTTTGCTGTGTCCCAGAGGTTTTGGGTTGTGGTGTTATCATTTTCATTGACTTCCATACACTTTTAAATTTCCTCTTTAACTTCTTGGTTAGCCCATTCATTCTTTAGTAGGATGTTCTTCAGTCTCCAAGTATTTGTTACCTTTCCAAATTTTTCTTGTGGTTGATTTCGAGTTTCATAGCGTTGTGGTCTGAAAATATGCACAGTATGATCTCGATCTTTATGGACTTACTTAAGGCTAATTTATGTCCCAGAATATGGTCTATTCTGGAGAATAGACTGCACTGGAGAAGCATGTATATTCTGCTGCTTTAGGATGACATGTTCTGAATATATCTGTTAAGTCCATCTGGTCCAGTGTGTCATTCAAAGCCATTGTTTCCTTGTTCAAGATTCTGTTTTTATCTGGCTCTTCAATTTTATGACAGTCTGGCCCATGTGTACAAGAGTTTAGTTATTGCCTGTGCTTTTTATGTCCTGATACTTACTAACGCTATTCCAAGTCCCTGTCTTGATCTACAACTTTCTGCCCAACAATTGTATTTGGTTGTGTCATAGACACATAGGAAAAACTGACATTATTATCTTACCCCAACATGGCCCTTTCCTAAACTAAGCCTACTTCCCTTCTCATAGTCTCTATCCTAGTTGGTGGCACCTTCTGCATTCATTCTTTAATTCAAGAACTTTTTTTCTTTTCTTTCTTTTTTTTTTTTTTTCCCTTTTTAATGTTCTGGGCAGGTCCTAAGTTCTGGAGTATAGAACTACAAGGACATTATAAGGTCCTTGCCCTTAATTACAGAGACTAATTAAAGAGACAGACACAGGAACAGAGAATTACATTATAATGTAGTGAATATAACAGTAGAAGTGTGTCATATGCATTTGTAATGTAATACAGAAAGGGACATACTATGCAAATTGTAGATTTAGGAAAAGCTTCTTGGAGAAAGTGATGCTAGAGTGGAGTTCTCAGAAGTAGGAGCTTACCACGACTTCTCCCTTTGCCTTTTCCTTTCTCCTTCGTTATTAGCTAAGCCTAATAATTCTAGACTCTTAGTATCTCCCAAATGTATCCCCTCTTTATCACCCCTGCTACTGCCCTTGTTTTCAGGCATTATCCATTCCAGTGGATTATAGCAACAGTCTCCTAATGATCTTCCTTACTCCATTCTCAATATTCTCCCTAACCCCATCAATTATCCACATTGATACTATAGTAAATCTTTATAAAAAAACAAAACGAAACAAAACAGAAAGCAAATGCACAATACAATTATGCCCTTCGCAAGAATATATATCAAGTAACATATCATTGCGTGTATCACATTTTATTTATCCATCAGTTCATGGGCATTTGGGTGTTTTTCTATTTTTTGGCTATTAATAATTTACTATGAACATTCATGTAGGAGGTTTAGTGTGGACATATTTTTTTCATTTCTCTTGGATTTATACTTAGGAGTGCAATTGCTGAGTCATACATCCTTTTAGGCACTGCCAGACTATTTTCCAAAGCAACTGCCGCATTTTATATTCCCACCAGCAATGTATAGGTGTTCTAGTTACCCACATTCTTGCCAGAATTTATTTTCCTTTTTTTTATGGATACCAGCCAATGATACTAATACTAATGGATGTGAAGTGCTATCTCATGGTGTTTTTGATTTGCATTTCTTTGATGGCTAAGAATGTTGAGCATCTTTTTATGTGTTTGCTAGCCATTTGTATATCTTCTTTGGGAAAATGTCTACTGAGATCTCATTTTTAAAGTTGAGGTATTTATCTTTTTATTATTGAGTTATAAGAATTTTTTTAGTATATTCTGCTTGTAAGTCTTTTATCAGATATTTGGCTTGCAAGTATTTTCCCCTTTTCTGTGGAATTGTGTTTTCATTTTCTTGATAGCGACTTTTGAAGCATAAAATTTATAAATTTTGAAGAATCTCAAAATACTTTTTTTTTTTTTTTTTGGTCCTATGTACTTTTGGTGTCATATCTAAGAAACCATTACTCAACCCAGGATCACAGAGTTTTATCCCCAAATTTTTTTTCTAGGAATTTTAGAGTTCTTATATTTAGAACTATGACCTATCTGTAATTAGTTTTGAATATGGTGTGATAAAGGGGTCCAACTGCATTCTTCTGGATATCTAGTTGTTTTAGCACTCTTTGCTGAAAAGACTGTTTTACCCCCCATTGAATTGTCTTGGCACTTTTGTAAAAAAAAAAAAAAAAAAGTCTATTGACCATAAACATAAAGATTGATTTATGGACGCTTAAATTTTTTCAATAAATCTATACATCTATCCTTATGACAGTACCGCATTATCTTTATTACTGTAGCTTTGTGTTAGGTTGTGAATTTGGAGGTATGAATCATCCAATTTTGTTCTTTTTAAAGATATTTTTGGCTATTCTACATCTTTTGCATTTCCTTGTGAGTTTTTGGGTTAGCTTTCCATTTTATGGGAAAAAGCAGCCAATATTTTGATACACATTGAGTTGAACCTACAGACCTATTTGGGAAGAATTGTCATCTTCACGTTGAGTTCTTCAGTCCACTAATGTGGGTTGTGTTTGCATTTATTTAGGACTTCTCTAGTTTTTTTTGACAGTGTTTTATGCTTTCACTGTATGTTTTAAATTCTTTATTTCAAAGTATTTTATTCTTTTTGCTGATATTATAAATGGAATCATATTAATTTCATTTTTGGATTTTTCATTTTACATTTATTAGAATTGTACATATTTTATAATAGATTTTTGTATATTTATCTCACTGAACTGGTTTTTAAGATCTAATAGATTTTTTTATCTTAGAATTTTCTATATACAAGATTATATCCTCTACAAATAGGGATAGATTTACCTTTTTGCTTTCAATCTGGGTGCTTCTTCTTTTCCTGATTAATTACCCTGGCTGGAGCTTCTAGTAGTGTTAAATGCAAGTAGTTAGAGTGGACATCCTTGTTTTATTAGGGAGAATGCATTCAATCACTCATACCATTATGTATGATGTTAACTGTGCGTTTTTCTTGGATTCTTTTTATCAGGATGAGTAAGTTCCCTTCTATTCATAGTTTGTTGAATGTTTTTTTTTTTAATCATGAAAGGATGTTGGCTTTTAACAAATGCTTTTTCTCTTTCTATTTAGACAGTTGTGTGATTTTTCCCCCTTCTATTGATACTGTGCAATTTGTGTATTACATAAATTGATTTTGGGATATTGAGCCATTCCTACATTGATATGATATACATATGACCTATATATATATTTATATATATCTATGGTATATATGTGATAAATATATAAATAAACTGGGCATCATATGTAATCCTTCCTTTGTAGTGCTGGATTCAGTTTTCTAGTTTCCTCTTCTTTTTTATAGTATTTCTAGTATTTTAATATAGAAAGTTGATCTATTGATTTAAGATCTTTTTTAATGGAGGCATTATAGCTATAAACTTTTTTTATTGAAGTATAATTGACATACAATGTTATATTAGTTTCTGGTGTACAACATAGTGATTTGAGAATTCTATGCACTATTGGGCTTACTATGATAAGTGTGATTACCATCTGCCACCGTACAAAGTCATTAGTGTTATTGACTATATTCCCTTTGCTGTATTCTCATCCTCCTGGCTTACTTACTCACTTTACAACTGAAGTTTGTATCTCTCGATTCTCTTCACCTATTTCCCATCCCCTAACTGATGGCAACCATCAGTTTTCCGTATTTATAAATCTATTTTGATTTTGTTTCTTGGTTCATTTATTTGTTTTTTATATTCCACTTGTAAATGAAATCATGTGGTATTTGTATTCCTCTGTCTTACTTATTTTGCTTAGCATCATACCCTCCAGGTCCATCTAAGTTGTTACATGCTTTAATGACAAGATTTCATTCTTTTTTATGACTAATATTCCATTGTGTATATATATACTTCATCATCTTTATCCATTCATCTATTGATGGACACTTAGGTTGTTTTCATATCATGGTATAGCTGTAAATTTCTTTGTTAGCATTGCTTTAGCTGCACCCCATAATTGTCCCATATTTTTTTCTTTTTTTGGTTTTCATTATCATTCATCTAAAAGTATTTTCTAATCTCCTTTGTTATTTCATCTTTGATTAATTGACTATTTAACTGTGTTGTTATTTTTTGCATATTTGTGAATTACTCAAAATTTCCTTCCATTACTGGTTTCTAATTTCAATCCACTCTGTATGATTCAGTCATTTTAAATTCATTGAGTTACTTTATGCTCTAATGTATGGCCTGTACTAGAGCACGTTCCATGTGTACTTGAGAAGAATATGTATGCTCTGTTGTTGGATGGAATGTCTTATAGATGTCTGTTAGGCCGTGTTAGTTGGTAGTGTTATTCAGGTCTTATATTTCCTTGTCATTGTTTATGTAGGTGTTCTCTCTCTTACTGAAAATGACGTATTGAAGTCTCCAAACACTCTTTTTTAATTGTCTATTTCTCCCATCAGTTCTGTCAGTTTTTTTACTCACGAACTTTGTGGCTTTGTTGTTAGGAGCATGTATGTTTATAATTATTAAATGTTCCCAATGGATTGACATTTCTACCATTATTACATGTTTTTATTCATCTCTAGTAATATTTTGGCTTTAAAACCTACTTTGTCTACCATTAATATAGCAGCTCCAGATGTCTTATGGCTTCTGTGTGAATGATATATCTTTTTCTATCCTTTTACTTTCAATCTGTTTAAAGGGTATTTCCTGTAGAGAGGTATAACTGATTTTTTTTAATCCAGCCTGACATCTGTGCATTGTCATTATAAAAATACAGCTGTGCAGTAAATTGTTGGTTGTGTTTCATTGCCTAGGTAAATCCCCCAAATATAATGTTGCTCATGGAGGCTTAATATGGAGTACTTTCTGAATTTATTCTTTTTCCTGTCCCTCTTCTAGCATTGTGAATGCTGCCATTGTTAGAAACTAAAGTCAGTGTGCCTCATATCATGTAGGTTGTCTGACTAGTAAAAATGTGAGAAAACTAGGGTGTTCAGTGTTAGCCATTGTTGGATTACATTGAGTCAGTAAAATATAACATATATATTATGCAGGACTTTTTTTTTTTTCTTTACCAGAATTCTCTCTTTTCTAAACCTAACAACGTAACAGTTAGAATTTTGGCTTTGGAGTTGCCAGGAATAACTTTGTTTTACATGTATAACTAACCAGATTGAGTAACAGGGAAAAAGAACAGAATTTATTTCCACACTGTGGTAATAATAAAACTGTTACTAATTTTGGAACTCCACATTATTTCCATAGTTGGATATGTCTTAATAAGGGAGTGGCTTCCTCTCTGTAACTTAAGGTCACACTAAAAAACCTGCTTTTGCATGAAGCGGGTTTAACTTATTTTCTAAACAAAATAATTTTTTCAGCACAGGATGCTTAGGTGCTTATTTTTCTTCAGGGTACAATCTAGAATCTGTTAGTAGGAAGGTAAAGTTCAGAGTTCCTGCTTTTGTTGATTCAGTGCTTTACAACCTGAAATGTTCCTTGGGGCAAACTATTTCTCAATTGCATTTTCCTACCTATGCTCTGAAAATGATAATTAGACACCATAGCTGTGAGGTAAATTCAGTGTTATATCCTGCTTATTTAAAACCAAGGATTTTGGGGGTGAGGGGAAGGTACTGGGAAAGAAGAACAAAAATATAATTTAAGCATTTTATAATCCAGACTTCTATGTAGTAACATTTAAAAATAAAACTATAAAGTGGTTTCTGGGTGATATTTTTAGATTTCTGTTTAATTTTTGGTTGAGAATATCAATATTCCATCAGTTTCTTTGCATTTCTTAAATAAAAGGCCCCGAAGAGTTCAAATTTTAACACTTTTGAGAGTATTTGTTGCTTAATTATGTATTACCCTCAAACTTTTTTGGTCTGTGTTCACTGAAATTTTAAAGCAAAATTAAAAGAGCACCAAACGCTGAATACTTTATCTAGCAGTACCTGATATTTTTTATGTTGAAAAGCTATGTAGCTTAAAGTTGATGGCTGACCACTTTCCCAACAGCCAGGCAGCAAGTCCTTCATCTAAGGGGAATCTGTAATGTACCTGACATGGTCTCTCACATCGTGGTTAAAGAAATTCAAGAGCTGCTTGGAAACACAGACTTTTTTCAAGTCTGTAAGGAAGAAACCAGAATTAGAAGAAGGAGTAATTGATAGCAGTTAAATACTAGAAAATTTATCATTACATATACTTACTTAAAACTTACTCTAATAATATCTTTCAATATAGTTTATGGTTTATTTAAGAAATATTTGAGAGTCTGTTTAAATGGAGACATTTATCTTCATTTTGGCCTCCTAGAAGGTGAGCCTTTTTCTTATATTTGGGGACTCCTCTGTATAAGGCCAAGTTCACCTGCCACTGTAGAAGCTGAATATGCTTATATTCTCAACCTTCTTACAAGGAGTGCAGGCCTATAACCTAAGCTCTGCTAAACAGAAAGAATTTTGGATCAAATCTGCCTGGTGAAGGTCTAGAATTTTTTTTAATGATGGGTTATGGCAGCAGAAGCAGTGAGTAAAGCAACAACATCTACTTTCCAGGCATAGCAACCCTTATGTCACTAAACTCCATTTTGGTGGTATCAGCTGCGCAGACATCCAGAGCCAAAGATGGCGGTTTTCTCACCAGACTGGTTCTGCAGCATGCTTTTTGGGCTTTGTTTCTGACTGGGTAGCCTATCTGTTTAATTAAATGGGTTGATGTCTATTGCTTGCCCTCAAAATCCCTGACTAATATAGCCCACCCTCTACCAAATGTTCTAGGCATTAGGGTTATTATGGTGAAAAGAAAGACAAAGTCTAGTGGGGAGAGACTAACAGTGAGTAAAAATACAGACAATACACCTGGATGGCTCAGTCGGTTGAGCCGCCAACTTCGGCTCAGGTCATGATCTCCCCGTCCGTGGGTTCAAGCCCTGTGTCAGGCTGTGCTGACAGCTCAGAGCCTGGAACCTGTTTCAGATTCTGTGTGTGTGTGTCTCTCTCTCTGCCCCTCCCCTGCTTGTGCTCTGTCTCTCCCTCTCCAAAATAAAATAAACCTTTAAAAAGGAATACAGACAATACAATTTAGTGGCATGAAGGAAATAAACAGGGATAGATACAGGAGGAGGAGATTGGAGATGGGAGGCAAGGGATCCTTAAAAAGGCTAAGAAAGTGGGGTACCTGTGTGGCTCAGTTAGTTAAGCATCCGACTCTTGATTTCAGCTCAGGTCATGATCTCATGGTTTGTGGGTTCAAGCCCTGCATCGGGCTCTGTGCTAACAGTGCAGAGCCTGCTTGGGATTCTCTCTGTCCCACTTTGTCCCTCCCCTTCTTGTGCTCTGTCTGTCTCTCTCTCAAAATAAGTTAAAAACAAAAAAGAAAAATGAAAGTAAAATGATTGCCCTCAGACTAGTAGGCTGAGAGGAAGAGTGAGCTGAGTGAAAAGGAAAGGGATATGATGAAAAAGGATTTGCAGCCAGAGACAACCACATTTGCAAAGCAGGTGAGAATGAACTTGACTTAATTATTAAACAAATCAAAAGGAGTATTGTGGTTGTCACTTATGTTTGTTTAGCTTTTATTAATAGAATTTCTCTTTTTAAAGAAAAATTCATTTGATATGGAAATTTATGCTATAATCGATGTCTCTATTAACTCTCATGTAACACTGTTTAGACCCAAAAGCTACATTAGTATCACCAGGGAAGCTTTCTGTAAATACACATTTCAGCATTCACCCAAGGAGAATCTAATCAGTCAAGTTTGTTAATCAGTAGTAGTAGGCTATGTTATATGGGGTAATACTGGCTGCACAGCAGTAACTTACTTTAGGTTTGGGTAAATCACAAGGGAGTAACAGCTCTGGTTACTACAAATAGTGTGCATAACTCATGCATTTAAGATTGGTATATACCACTTTACTTGACAGACCTAAGGCTTTTACTTGACTAGAAATAAAATGAGAAAGTAGCCTTTCTTTCATTAAATTTTGCCTTTTTATGTAGAGGTCTATGCTAGTTGTCTTCTGCAAAGTGTAAGGTTATTGCTAATAAAAAATCACAGGTGGGTTTTTTTTTTTGTCTTTTTTTTATTATTATGTAGGACCCACTTTTTCTCCAGAGTCTCCAGGGATACTGTGGAGTAGCTTCAGGCTTAGTTAATTTGAAGGAAACCCCAGTCCATCTTTTAATTAATACATATAATATTAAATATATCCTACAAAAGGGTCAACCTAACTAAAGAACTCTGAGCAAAAGGTGTGCTGTGTTTTAATTATGAGGCCATATGTGACTTAGAGTTCTAAGTCAGAACCAATGCATGCAAGTAGGAGCCATGTTATGCTTATTCTGATCACAGTCAGAAATTAGATAATTTTTCTACCGGAGTATAAAATTTTACCAGAAAATCTTTTGCCAGAAATCCAACATCATATTCAAATGTGAGAAAATTGTTTTCTCAGATCCTTTGTTTGTCATGCTGGTGTCTAGTACATTTTACCACACTTTACTCCCCCGAGCTGGGAATAAACATGGCACTTCTTTCTGAAACAATACTTTCCCTTGATGCTCATGATATAAATCTAATTTTCATATGGAAACAAATATAGGTGTTTCTGGACTAGGGAAAATAATATTTTTATAAAAATGTGTTGTAAATATGTAATGATTTATTAATTGTTTTAAAATACTTAAGCAAATGCTCCAAAATGTTCCTAGTTTTAATTTCCATTATTGTACATATTAATTGTTGTAACACATAAACAAATTCTTTGGAGCCTCAATAATTTTAAGAGCATAAAGGAAGTCATGAGACCACATAGTCTGAACCACTGGACTAAGTGAAAGACTACTTTGTCCTAACTAAGCTGGCATTTATTTGTAACAGTCTTGTCCATGAAAGATACTTGTAACTATTTATTTCAGTTTGACTTTTACTTCTTATTTTCTTTAAATTTTGCAGAGTTCATATAAAGTAAACACCTAGGCTGAGAATAGAAAGTGAGTAAGGATGCAGGTATGTTCCTATGATAAGAAAATAATTGAAAGTATTAAGAAGTGCCAAAAAATATATTTTGCTTCTCTGATAGAAATTAGTAATATTTGATACATTATAAGCTTCTTTAAAGAAGTATATTTTGAATATATCAAAGTTTTATTTTTCTTTAAAAACATTTAGTTAATTTTTAAGGAAACTGTTTTAAAATAATTTTTAATGGTAACACATTTTTAGTTTTTAGTAGAAGTCATGGGGAGAATGATTGTATTTATATTTGTTTTACTTCTAAGCCTGTAGGAAATGGTTCTGTATATACTTCAAAAGTGATGAGTTGATCATTCATGTTAAACCTTTTTTTTAACTTTCTGATATTAAAAAAAAATAAAACATTACTTTTTAGAAAGATTTCCCACTTCTTTTTTTTCTGAAAGAACTTTAAAAATATAATTGTCAGTTGCAAGAACAAATGTCTCACCAAAACTCATAGGAATATAGACTTTTGAGAATTATTTCACCATTAATTGAAAAATGTCTGTGGAAACACTTGTTAGCATTTCAAGGGAATGAATATTTTTATAGTTTAAGCAGGCAGCCTCTTCATGAATATTAGGCCTAAGGCTTGAGAACATTTGGGAACTAGTTAAATTTTGAATAAAGTCAAATTCTTCTTTTCCAAAAGCAGTAGCTTTGGTGACCATATGTTAAGATGACAGTCACTACCAAGAAATGACAGGAAGTGTCAATGGTACTGCTTGAGAGAACAACAAATTTCAAAAAACTGTAAGAGGGTAAAGAAGAAAAAGTGAGGGGTGTTTGTGGTGGAGTCCTTTGGTAGTATCTGGTGAAAATATTCTAAATAATTCACGGCCATTTTATGTTTTAAGAACTAACCAACAAATAGGGCCAGCAAATCTTCTACTTTGCTTAGCTGGTTAGCTAGTTAGTCCCCTAGATCATTATCACTATCATTGATCCTCTGAGTGCGTGGGTGAGGTTGAAAGAGGAGGATGAAGAAATACTTGTTGATCACACCAGCTACCTATCAGATGTTCATTTAAGTGCTTTGATATCTTTTTTAAATTTTGGAATAAGTTTAGATTTATATGAAAGCTGTATATCTGTTACCACATTTCACTTTCTCATGTTATCATCTTATCTGCTTGCTTGCTTTTAATTCTTGCAACCAATCCTTGAAAGAAGCTACTGTTATTTTGTTTTCCATAAGAAGAAACTTGGGCCTCATTGTGAAGAATAACTTACCTATTAATTCAATAAATTTTGAGGGCATACTGTGTGATAGACATTATTTTAGGGTAGCTATGGGTATATAAGTCTAAGATGTTATGCCTGCCTTCATGGGGCTATAATATTTATATTATTGTTTGTAATACCATATCAAACTAATTTCCTTTTTGTGCCTCTAGGAAGTCCTTATAAGAAAAGCACTTATGGGTGAAATAATATTGAGTATCTCCCTACCACCCCACATTTCCTCAAAAACATCTGTATACTTAACCACCTTCACAAACTGCTCTGTAATGTTAATGTATGCCACTTAGGATTTCTGTTCATCTGTTATTGATATATGTTGTCATCCTCTAAACATTCTTTGTTATAGCCTAACTATATTGGCTCTTTGGTAGTATAGGTTATATGAAAATATAATTCTTAGCATCTTAAGGTTAGATTTTCAGTGAAGGAATACAACCTCAACTCCTGTTAACTGTAATGGGAATCCCGTGTCTACCTTACCACACCCCTCGCTGAAAAAGCTACTATTCCTGAGGGGGTCACTGACCTTTACATCCATTATAGAAGTATGAGAGGAGCGGGGAGGGAGAAGTGCGTTAAGTGATAGGTTAGCCACAGAGAGACAAAAGAATAATCAGAAGACTTAGAAGCTGGGGGAAGCTTATGAAAGAATGGGGAAGTGAGATTCTTGTAACAGGGATCCCCGCTGTCCTCTGTTTTCAGTGTAGCAAAGCAAACCAGGCCCCTGTGGACGCTAGTACTAAAGAATGAATTATGGACCTGAATAGTAATGTGTTGGTGCTAATGATTTCATCAGTGACCATGGCCCTTGTCATTCCTTTGTGTGTGTGTGTGTGTGTGTGTGTGTGTGTGTGTGTGTGTGTGTGTGTCTGGGGTGATTTCTTTTATTAAACAACCTATTTGGCTTAAAAAATGTAGTTTTTCCAGAGTCATTTGGTCGTCATGAATTTGGCAATGTGAAAAATGCACTTTACATATTTTTCTGCAGTCATACTCAGTAGAAAAAAAAAAAAGGTTACATCATTAATTTTTGTGTTTAGTTCCATGCACATACAGCTTTTAGCCTAGCCCTTTTTCTTTCAGTCTTTTAGACCTTCCTTCAAATTATTATATCAAAAACTGAATTTTTCACTTTTCTCTCTAAACTTTTTTTTTCCACATTGCTCCTATAATCATTTAATTCATTCTCATACATCAGTTTTTATAACCTTATATAGGCAATCAGATTTCCTTTTGTTCATATTTACATTTTTTTCAGAAATCAAGATTTTAATCTTGATACTTTTGAGTAATACCTTTTGTGGCAGTTATGATTTATAATAGACTCCTACTTATCAAGAGAGATGTTCTACCACTATTAAGGCTAAAAGCAACAATGAATAATTTTTTGTAGGCCTGTTACTTGTTGTTACTCTGACCAATATCTAAGATTTAATTCAAACTTCAGTTTCGTTTTAGAAGAATATATGCTTTTCATGCTCTCTCTTTCCCAACTGCATCTTTATGTCATAAATGTTTTTCCAGAATCTCATGGTCTTCTCAAAACTTATTCTGATTTCATACTACTAACTTTAAAGTTTTCTAAGATTCTCTCTTGGGATCCTTTAAGGAGTTGGTTGGAATGTAGGCAACCAAGAATTATTATTCAGTCTGTTCATCAGTATGTGACATTGGCCAGCATCTTACTGAAGACAAATGATCTCTTAGTTTTAAGTTAAAAATCACCTAATTCTCTTGATACTCCACTAAATTCCAACCTATGAACAGTGGGGATGGAGATACAATGCTATGCTATACTTTACTATACTATACTAAAGTACACTACAGTAAATGAAAAGTGCAAGAATGGGCTAGTGTCCTCAATTTGCGTGAAGATATGTGTGAGAAAAGTGTACCTGGAAGACGTGGCTATCCTCCAAAGAATATCTTTTGTACCCAAGAGTATCCCTTGGCACTAACAATAAAGAGCAACTTTGAGCTGGTAGTATGCAGTGGAAGATGAAGTGCAGAATTAATAATTATCTGTAAGTCTGGATGGTCAACTGGATTCATCTGGGACATCAATCTGTTTTTTTATTCTTCTACCACTAGAGCATGACCTTTATGCAAGTGATAGAATTTGCATTTCTGTTAAGCTTAAGACTTCTAAGAAATCCCCTTTCTTTTCTACACAGGGTTAGTTTAAGATCTCTCACTGAGACTTCTCACATTGTGTTATATACTGAATACTGCTTGCTAAGTTTAGATTGCCAATTTCTATATAGTGGTTTTATCTTATAGAAATTGCATAAGCAAATAATTCTGTTGCCATTTTCCTTAAGGTGTGTATATGCCTTTCAAATACTTGGTTGGAAACAGAAGACTGTTCCTGTCTTGCTCATATGGGTAAAACTCATTTACTGTTTTTCCTTTTAAACTGTTAGCTCAAGTGACCTTACACACGAGTCCCAGCTGTGCATTAGCATTGCTTGGGGATGTGTTTGTATCTTTTGTCTAAAAATACCCAGCCGGTAGGATTCATGATCCATGAAAGCTAATTGAAACAATTTCTCTTCAAGTTTTGGCAAGTGAAGCATGCATTATAAGCATTAATATCTATAAATTGAATTGTTAATGAATCTAGACACTAATAATGAATGCAATTTTGCAAGCTTAACTAGAAACACTAAAATTATCAGGATCTGGAGCAGAATTTTCAATCATTTTTGCTTATTAAATAGCAAAGCTATGCTTTTAATAAGCTAATCATTTTTATTTGACCCCATAGGAGTAGCTCAGTTGATTAGAAACAGGTTTCTAAAAGCAAAACAATGTTGTTTTTCTCTTACTGTTTTAACCACCAAAGCACTGAAATTTTAAGATGGATATCTGATCTCACAGTCTGTGTCTTCTAATCACATTTGTACATATATTCAATGCTTTATGGAATATTTACTTATTTCATTTCTCCTATGTTATACTGTATGTCAGATATAGCTATTGATATAGAGATCTCTTCAGTTTTTAAAACAGTCACTGTCACACTCAGTTTAAACCAGTGGTTTCATTTCACATGCAAATATCTAAGATTTCATTATCAAGATGATACATTGTTGAGCTTCATGGTTGCCTGATAGTTCTATTGTTTTCTGAGACTTAGTAACTCCTTTGATATATATTTCCATTTGAGTATCAACTCCTATAACTGCAGAGACCCAGTTTAAAAAGCAGCAAAATTTAGTAGGTAATGTTAAACAACAATGAAGTGTTTCCTTCCTAGTGCTTGAGTGACTTGAGATAGTTAAGTCATGCACTTAGGGGCATACTTAGTGCCTTTCAGTAGCTGTACATCATAGAGTTCCCAAGTGGCTTGAAAGAGTTAATGCGCCTTTCTGTGTTCTTTCAGTTACTACTCAGGAATGACTTAAGCACACGGGGTAGTGAAACAGTACTAACTCGGAATTTGTGACATCTCTTGTGTGTATTCTCATAGAGGTGACCGAAAGCTTCCTACACCTACAGATTTAAGGATATTGGCCATTCTTTGGCTTTAAACTATGAAAAACTAAGAAGCTGAAGTGTAGAAGTTGAGTCTGATAGTAAATATGGAATTCTGCTTCAGAGGCTATGGATTGGAACTTTTATGGAAACAGAGGAGCAGGGTTGTTAGGTTTCTTCGGTATTGGTTTTTTTCTTCATCATTACATATTCCTCTACCAAATTTGAGAAACTACACATTAGGAGAATGAAATGTATGACAAATATGTATCATACGGAACTTCTGAGGAATATGGTATGTATTGCATTACAATTGATGAAATTGTTTTCAGGATTTGTCATCCAGCATAGGTATGACAATTATGGCATGCAGGTTTTTTTTTCCCCCAGTAGCTACTCACTTCACTGAATGAAAGCTCATACCTGGATTTTCTTAAAAATGGCTTCATCAAAATGGCACTTGAATAGTCTTATTTAGAGCATTTGTACTGTTCTTCCAAAATGGTGATAAGTTTGTGTATGTGACTGAATCAGCCCAGGAAAAACTTCATAACCACAAAGCTCAGGAAGAAAAACAAACAGCAAAACAAAAATCTTCCCCAACAAACTGTTCAAAGAACACTCATTCGTAGTTAATAAACTTTTACTATTTTCTGGGATTTTTAATCAAGATTTTAAAGTGTTTTGTATTGAATTTAGTCTTTCTTTACCTGTAAGAGATAAAATCTGGGTTGCCTATATTTTTTTATACCACTAAGTTTTTATTAAATGATTCCCTGGATTGCAGTCCTGCCTGGATTGGACTACCTAGTTTTATTAACTTCTTAGAACATCTAATTTTTTTAATGTTCTTTTTTTTAAAGGTTTTTTAAATGTTTATTTATTTTTGAGAGAGAGAGAGGGAGCGCGAGTGGGGGAGGGACAGAGAGAGAGAGAGGGAGCGCGAGTGGGGGAGGGACAGAGAGAGAGAGAGGGAGACATAGAATCTGAAGCAGGCTCCAGGCTCATCAGCACGGAGCCCGACGCGGGTCTCAAACTCACAAACTGCAAGATCATGACCTGAGCCAAGGTCGGACGCTTAACCTGTAGAACATCTAATTTTCAACTGTATAAAAATCTTCTCCAGAATTGTCAGATGGTAACCTTTTGACATGGCTACTTGCAGCAGAGAAATAATCTGTGCTCCTGGATAAGCAAGTTTTTTGCTTATTCAAAACTTTCTGCCATTATTTGGTCAGTTTCATGGAAATTAATTCCGCAGACAGGTTAAGATCAACCTGTTATAAGTAAGTATACTTTAGAGTAGCACAGGAATCCTATTTTCTTATCCAAATATTTGAAAATTTTTTTCTACATCAGTTCAATGTTTTGAAGTTTTTACAATATTCTGGCCATGTGATAGTCTAATTTAGAAAGATGACTCAATATCTTTGTAATAAAATTTATTTCTATTTTTAGTTAGAAGGAAATGTGCTGCATTATCACTGCAATATTTGATTTCACACTAGCTCTGTTTCTCAAAAATGTTTCTTTTTCTATCTGTAGTGTTATTTATAGAAGCGCCAAAATATATGTTACACTGAATGACATATTCCATTCCAAGGCAGAGTATGGTTGAAAGGATGTCTCTAAGTGTTTTCTTTTCTTATAAGTGCTTTAGGAAGATAGCATCCTATAAAAGAAATTAAAAGCAGTAAATGAAACATGAACATAAGAATAATTCATATTGTGAGCTTAATTCTTAAAATATATTTTTCATAAAATATATTACCATCTTCTTAAAATAGCCCTTTGTAGTTAAAATAGTAGAACTTGAGGGTTTGTAATTTTTAAAAGTCTATTTATTGATGCATACTTTAAAATTATAGTATTAATTATTTTATATTAAATCCTGAACTATACCTAAAGGTTATGGTTAAACATGACCAAGAACTAGAATTCTCTTTAGATCCTCTCCTCTGTGCTTTTCACAGTCTCTTCCTATGACTTATATACGATAAAAAATCAGTGGGGAATACTTTCACATTACTTTTATGAGGATCTCAGCAATCCAAACATATATCAAAATGGATAATTATGATACTTGGAAGTTATGATTACTTCTTAATAGTGTTCTGAGAAGTTAACTTAAAAGTGCCTTAATGACATTATGTTCCTTATGACATCATTTACTTTCATCATGACCACCTGTTTGCTTCCTTTGCATTATAGTACAGACTTTAAGTAGATTGCAAGACTCTATCAATTATAATTTTATCTAAAAAAAAAAAAAGCAAAATAACTTTATCTAAACTACCATAGATTAAGCCAGTATTTTCTCATAAAATAAGTAGCCCAGGTGTAGACAGTTCCAAGCTGTTCACCTACTTGAGGAAGTCATCAAGGACCTAGGTTCTTTCTGGCAACTTCCTATTCTTTCATCTTTAGTTTGCAGCTTTGTTTTTTTGTATTTGTTTTTGTTTTGTTTTTGTTTTGTTTTGTTTTTAGTCAAAATGCAGGCATTATATCTACATTCCAGGTAAGAAAAAGGGAGAGATAGCTAAGGAAAAATTCATCTTGCTAGACTTGTGTTTATCAGGGAAGAGAAGCCCTCTTCAGGAACTTATAAGTCTTATTGCTAGGACTGTCACTTGATCACTACTAGCTGTGAGGGGAATCTGGAAAGGTGAGAATTTTTTTAAATTATATTTTCCTTTTTTTTTAAAAAAAAATCCAATACATTCTCAAAATGTCAAAGTGTAAATCTATAAATCTGTGAAAACCTCCCTTTCCTATCACATCTCTATTCTTCCACTTAAATGCCTTTCTACCCCACTACCACAAAATAGGGAACAGCTGATGTTAGTCTCTTTTTTCTTCTTCTAAAAATTTTAAAAATGTGTACTCAAACTGATTCACATATGTATTCTCCTCCCCTTTTTAATTAATTAATTTATTTTTTAAATGTTTGTTTATTTTTGAGGGAGAGGAAGAGGGAGAGACTCCCAAGCAGGTACCACATTGTCAGTGCAGAACCTGATGTGGTGCTCAATCCCATGAACCATTAGATAATAACCTGAGCTGAAAACAAGACTAAAATACTTAACCAACTGAGCCATCCAGGCACCTCTCGCCCACATTTTAAAAAACACAACTGGTGTACGAGGTAAAGATCTTTAATTTTCACATAGCTCCCCCCATCAAACTAAACCAAACAAATAAATGCAGGATTCTTTTAATTCAAAGACTAATAACATCTGCCATGGATTTAGTTATTTTTTGTCTGCATGGAGTCCAGTAGTATCCAGATAACAGTGAAACTTTTGGTTCTTTTTAGCAACTCATAAAGGCATAAATGTTTTTCAGAACAGATACCTGAATTGTGTGTGTAGCAGTGCCTTGTACAGAGAAGTTGATCAATAAATGTACAACTCAATTAACAAAACTACTATTTGGTAAATTGCTCAAACCAGAAACAAGGGGTCATCCTTGATTCCTCTCTCCTGATCCTCCAGATGCCTCTCTTTCTCTTATATATCACATCTATTCAGTAAATCCTACTGGCTTTATCCTCAAAAGATATCCCAAATACCTCACCCATTCTGCCACTACCTCTCTCCCCTGGGCCTGATGACCATATTCATCTCCCTGCTTTCCTTCTTGCCCCTTTAAAGGCCTTAAAAATAAATTATTTCCCTGCATAAACCTTTCTAAAGGCTTTCAGCTATAATTAGAATGAAATCCAAAGACTATACAGCCTTTGGGATCAGGTGTTTGTCTACTTCTTATCTCCTATCACTCTAAACTTTGTTTCTGTTGAAATTTGTTGGACGCAAATATTGCTCCTGCCTCAGTGTCTTTGCATTTTCAGTTCCCTTTGCGTAGAATGGTCTTCTCTCAGATGCATGCAGAACTCTTTAGTCAGCACTCAGCTTACATGACACCTCCTCTTGGCAACTTTTTTATCATCTATTCTGCTCTTTCTATTTATACTCCAATATTTTCTATTCCGTTCCTCTATTTTCCTCATGACACTCATACTATCTAAATATTATGGTTTGTATACTTGTTAGCTGTTTTTTCCCCACTAAAATGTAAGGTCCTGAGTTCAGGGACTTTGTCTTATTTACTTATTCATTCTGCATTGTGCCAGATCCTATTTTTTTGTGCTCAGATAATAACAATAAACAGAATGTACAAAAATTATTTCCTTCATGGAGATTTTATTTGTATATGTGTGTGTATGTAGGAGGATAGATAAAACATAAAGAAGTAAAATATATAGTACTTAAAGTCCTATGAAGAAAAATAAGAAAAGGAGATGAGGATCACCTGGATGTTGACAGTTTTCAGTTTCTATTTGCTATGTTCACAGTAATGTGTATAAGAAGCCACCTAAAAATTAGTGAGTCACAACACCAGACATTATCTGTGGGTTTTCCAATGTTCAAATGATCCTGGCTAGATTTGGTTGCACTTTATGGCTGAGTTTCAGGTATGTTTCATGTGTCTCGCATTTTTCTGGCATCAGTGTAATACCAGATGATGTTATATTCAATGGCAAAAAGCATGAGTACGTGAGACCAGGCCTGGAAGTGCAAGCCATTTTAAGTCTGCTTGAACCGTGTCTCTTAACTTCGCAATAACCTAGACAAATCATCTGGTCAGGCCTAATATCTAGGGGCAGAGGAGTACATCCTGGCCACTATGAGGTCAGAGTGTGGATATGTAATACTGTTGGAGAAGAGTGAAAGATTGAGACTGAGAACGTAACCTAATGTAAGGCCAAAGAAGTCTTTGGTGTCAATTGAGTCAAGTGAGAAGTGAAGGAGGGAATCATCTGGATATTTGGGGAAAGAATGGTCCAGGCAGACAGAACACTAAACACAAAGTTTTTAAGGTGGGAATATGACTCTCCTGTAAAGAGGAACAGCAAGAATGAGGTCAGTGTATGGAATGGAGTGAGTGAGAGTAACAGACAGAAGGTCAGAGAGACTGTGGAGGATGGAGGGAAGGTGAGCTTGTAGATCAACTAAAAACGTGAGCTTTTCTCAGAATGAGATGAGAAGCCATAAGAAGGTTTTGGGCAGAAACGAATGATCTGACCAGGACAGAGCCTGGTATAGGGTAATTTCCCAGTATTTATTTGTTGAGTGAATGCCTGATGAAAATACTGTAACTTCAGTAAACCTGAATAAATAACCAAAGCCTGAGAAATAATAGTTATTAACAATAAAATAGAAATGACACATAATAAGGAGAGATTCTAGTGAGAAAGAAGTAAGGTATTGCTTGCCAAGTGACAGCCTTTGGTGAAATCTTTGAGTGGAACCCAAAGAAAGACCCATTGTGTTTGAAATTGAACTCCTTATCTAGACAGTGCAAGAGTGAGCTTGGTGGCCATCCTTTAGGAATCTAAAGGGGTTGGAGGGCTTGTAAAATGATGGGAAGGAGGTGATTTTAGATAAGAACATTTCACTGTAAATTGTTAAAGACCTGAACATATAGGAAGCACTTAAATACTTATAGACCTAAGAATATAATTGAATTGCATAGTTTTCGACCCTGACCCAAAGAAATCGGGCAAGACTTAAATCATGTGCTACGGCTCCTGTTACCATATGCAATTAAAAGAAATTTGTCAACTTCACCAACCCATGATTTTAGTTCCCTTCCTGGCCTAATGGGCCAGCTGTTTCCAAAACAACAATTTTATTCTTTTGTCCATCTCTCTTCTGTCTTGCAGCATTTCTATCAGAAGAAGATTCTTTTTTTTTTTTTTTTTTTTTTTTTAGCACAAGCAGGGGGTAGGGGCAGAGGGAGACAGAGAGAGAATCTTAAGCAGGCTCCATGCTCAGCTCAGAGCCCAACATGGGGCTGGATCCCATGACCCTGGGATCATGACCTGAGACCAAATGAAGAGTCAGATGCTCAACTAGCTAAGCCACCAGGCGCCCCACTACCAGAAGATTTTTAGAGATAGAAATAGTTTTTGCAAGACATTTACTTTCTGGTTGGTTATCTAAACTAGCCATGAAAAATTTTCCTGAGCAATATGAAGATTATTTTTCTGAGTATCTTTTGCTTAAGATTTTTAACAAAAGTTAAACTGGTCTGAAAATCTCAGTTCTCCTTTCAGCCCTTGTTTTGCGCTTTTCTTGTTCATCTTTTAAAGATAACGGTTGATCAACAAAGACAATACAAATCACATTTCTTTGATGTCATAAGTGTTCTTTAATCAAGTTATACTTTAGTTTCAGAGAGAACTTTGGTTCATATTCAGACTTAGTCTGGTATTAGAGTTTGCACTCTGTACACTGTACTGTCACATCACACAAGTTTTTAAACACACAGATTCTTATAATGATTTTATAATCAGTAATTATCTGTAATCACTAACATATCACATTAATATCCTTGCTCATTTTGGCTCTGTTCACTGTTTCCTCTTGGGTTTGATGTTCTTCTTATTAGAGTACATCTTTAACATTGCTTCCAACAAAGGCTGTGGATAGTAAAAATTTTCATTTCTATATGTCTGAAAATACTTTTTCCTCACCCTCTTACTTATATGATGAAGTTTAAGTTTGCATTTATTCTGTGCTCCACATTTTAGTAATATTTGTTATTAATGAGACATCTGTTAATCTGATAGTACTTTTTTTTTGCAGATAATGTATTTTCTGGAAAGTAGCTCTTGTTTTTCTCTTTTTTCTTTAATGCTCTATGGTTTCATTATAATGTGGGTCAGAGTGTGATTTTTTTTTAACTCCTACATGATGCTCGGTGGGAGTTTATACTCTGGCAATTGGTATTTTTCTGTGTTTGGAACATTCTCAGCTATTATCTGTTCATATGCTGCTACTTGAGTTTTCTGTACTCTTTTCCTGGTGCTTCTTATTATGTTAGAACTCTGTATTTTATCTTCCATTTCTACTGACTTCTCATTCATATACTCCATCTTTTTATTTCTCTTATTGCCCTTTGGGAGATTTCTTTACCCTAATTTTGGAATTCACTAATTCTCTCCTTAGCTTTGTCTAGTGAACTGTTTACTCATATAAATGGATTAAAATTACAACAGCCATTTTTCATGCCCAGTTCATTTTAATATTTTTCTATTTTATGATCTCTTTATTATTTTATTAGTTCTCTTTCTTCCCGTTGGCTCTTAGGACATTCATAATCTATTTAAATTCCCTCTTAAATGTTCTGCTACCACTATCTTCCAGGGCAAATGAAATGTCTTTGAGTTGCCTTTATTGACATCAGACTTTTTTTTTTAAGTAGTTGTTAAAATAATCAAATATTTTGTTCATATAAAAGAGAATAAAACATGGGTATGTGGCTATAAGAGTAATAGAAAAACATCCACATACATGTACATACTACCCAATTTAGGAAATAGGACATACCAGAGGCACCTGGGTGGCTCAGTTGGTTGAGTGTATGACTTTGGCTCAGGTCATGATCTCACGATTCATGGGTTTGAGACCCTCATGGGGCTCTCTTCTCTCAGCACAGAGTCTACTTTGAATCCTCTGTCTCCCTCTCTCTCTCTGCTCCTCACCGCCCCCCACCCAAATAAATATAAAAAAAAAGAAAGAAAAGAAAAAGGACATACCAGTATTTTAAAAGCACCTTTGTGTCAGTCCCCTGTTATATCACCTTTGTTTCCTCAGAGTTAACCTACCATCCTGAATTTTGTTGGAATGAGTCTATTGCTTTCCTTTAGAAGTTATCTATGTATGGATACAGTCTTCAGTTTTGCTTGATTTTGAACTTGATATGTTCAGAAGCATCTTGTATGTATCCCATGCTGCTTTAAGTATACAATTATGTTTGTAAATTTCACTCATGATGAATGTAGCTACAGTTTCCTTTTCATTTCCACTGCTGTATAACATTTATCCATTTCATTATTGGAAAATGAGGCTTTTTTATGGTTTATGCTTTTACAAACAATGCTGCTAAGAAAATGTTTATATAGGTATCTGATGTACACATTCATCTAGGCTGTATTTTCTAGGCTGTGTTCACCTAGGAATGGAATTACTGAGTCAGAGAATAAGTGTTTGTTCAGCTTTATTAGAAACACCAAACTTATTTTCCAAAGTGCCTATACTGGCTTTTGCTTTCACTAGCAGTATGCATGAATTCCTCTTGTTTCACATTCTGGCAGAACTTAGATTTGTTAGGATTTTTTAATATTGTCATTATTTAATGAGTCTTACAAGTCTGAAATGGTATCTTTTGGTTTTAATTTGCAGTTAACTCATAATATTGTCATATGTCTACCAGCCATTTGTGTTTTCTCTGAAGAGCTCTTCTCTTTTGCTAACTTTTCTGTGTGTTTGTCATTTTGTGTTGATTTGGGGAATTATTTATATATTTTAGATGTAAATCCTTTACTATTAGATTTATACATATTGCAAACATTTTCTTATGTTGTGTGGCTTATCTTTAAAAGTTTTTTTTACTATGCTTTGTTTTACAAATTTTCTTAATTTTAATATGATCCAGTTATCAATCTTTGTTTTTTATTTTATTTTATTTTATTTTATTTTATTTTATTTATTTTATTTATTTTATTTTATGTTATTTATTTTTGAGACAGTGAGAGACAGAGCATGAGCAGGGGAGGGGCAGAGAGAGAGGGAGACACAGAATCTGAAGCAGGCTCCAGGCTCTGAGCTGTCAGCACAGAGCCCGACGTGGGGCTTGAACTCATGACCTGAGCCGAAGTCAGATGCTCAACCGACTGAGCCACCCAGGCGCCCCTTTGTTTTTTATTTTTAATAGTGCTTTTGGTCTTTTGTTGAAGAAATCCTTCCCTGCTTTAATATTATAAAATTTTTGTTACGAATTGTCTTCTAAAGCTTTTGTAGTTTGCCTCTCACTTTTATGACTGTAATCTGCCTGGAAGTGATTCACTGTATAGTGAGAAATAGGGAACCAGTTTCATCTTTCTCCATATTGAAACCCAACTGCCCCACCATGGGACTGGTTAGTCTAATAACCTTTCCTTATTTATCATCAGTGCCAGCTGTGTTATAAATGAAGTTTTCATAATAGATGAGTCTTTTTCTGTGTTCTTTTTCTCATTGATCCCTGTGCTACTGCCATTGTGTCTTTATCTTGGCTGTAATAAGTGTTGGTATTAGAAAAAGATTTTTAGTAAAACAGTTCCCCAACTTGTTCTTCTTCATGAGTGTATTGGCCATTCTTTGCTTTTTGTTTTTTCATATATATTTTATAATCACCTGTCAAATTCAAGGAAAAATCTATTAAAATTTTTTAATTTATAGATTAATTTGGGGGAGAACTGCTCTCTTTAAAATACAGAATCTTTCTATCCATAGACATGTTTTATTATCTCTCCATTTATTTATATCTTTCTTACTGTCTTTTAATAAAGTTTTACAATTTTTTCATAAATCTTTTGTATTTGCTGTACTGGTAGCATATATGTTTTTGTTGCTATTATAAATGGTATTTATTATGAAATATTTTGAATATACAGATAAGAATAGAGAAAAATATAATGAACACCTATGGACTTAATCTCAGCTTTGTGAAATATTAGCACTATACCTGATTTCCTGCTGTTGCTCTTTCTCCTCCAATTAAGCATTGTGAATACAATTACTCTTCCCACTGTGTTCCTCTCCTGTCTCATTCTCTTCCTTTCCTCCTTCTTTACTGTTTTACAAATCCAATGTTTTCATTCTAATATATGTTTTTATATTTCCACTACATGTTTATGTATCTGTGAGCAATATTAAGTATTGCTATATGTGGTTTATAATGTGAATAGATCAATGCTTTTTATTAAAGCAATAGGGTTTTTTTGTTTTGTTTTTTTGTATTAGTAGAAAGTTGTCTCTAAAGAAGGTCTTTCTACGTATAGTATTGACAGTTCTTTTTCTCCTCGGTTCTTACTAAAACATTCTATCTTTGGAACCCATACTATTTTTCTCTCTGAGAAAGTTCTAGAGAGAGAAAGGTATAAACTTTTCAAATGAAGGAGATTTGATCTTAATCATGTACATTTCCTCACTGACATTTTCATGTCATATGAGAAATAATTGAGTTAATTATTTTAACTAGGTTAAATGGAATTTTGCTACCATTGACATTGGGCATTTTTAACTTTTGCCTCATTCACCCATAGCCCCACTTCTCATACACTTGAGCAAAACGAATAAATGATAAGCAAATGACAACCTAAATTACATATAGTGTATTACAAATTCCTTAAACCAAGATAAGGCTGGATTTACACAAAAATTTTCTCTTTAGCTTTGACACTGAAGATAAAGAAGAAAGGCAAAAGTCACTTTTTTGCTTGGTTAGTTGCTATTGTCTAGAAGTAAACTGAAGGATTTTCTTCATTGAATTAGAAGTCTGGTTTAGCTTTCTCTGGTTGTGGATTTATCCTTTCCCAAATTTAAACTAATTCAAGTGATGTTTTTCCTTCTTTGAGCTAAATATCAACCCATTTGCATGTTTCAAGGAGTGATGCATGGATGCATATCTACTTTTGCTCTCTACTACTGTAATGCTTATGTACATGTCTAAAGGAACTAATTACTGCTTTGCCCGAAAAGAGTATAATAGTTTTACCCATGGGTAAAGGAAATCAATGGACATTTAAATGGAGCACTTCATGAAATACCTTAGAATTCATAAGATAAATTCCAAATACTGACTTCAATCACATCACTTTTTCTATATTAATGGTACTGTTAGAACAAATAAATCAAACCAGGATTATTTGTTTTGTGGGTCATTTTCATAAGACAAGTTAGGTGCTTTATACAAAGATCTATTTAAATAGTAACTCAGTGTTTATAGTCTTTTATAAAATATGCTGAACCAAGACTGATAAAATTTATTAAAATAGAAATTTAAACCACACACACACACCCAAAATTACCTTGTTTTAGAAGAAAGTAATAAAATCAGAGAGGGAAACTTATTTTAGAAGATAGAATAGAAACTGGCTGTTTAAAGAGCTGTACATAAAGTCACACTGTGCCTATAGTTCTAAACATAGAGGGTAACTTTAATTTTAAAATCTGAGAATTCAAATATTTTATCCAATGAATGGTAAATATTTTTATTTTCCTTCCTGAAAACTGTCTTTACCTGGGTTCTGGACATAGGGAAACACTACAATAGCAATTTCTGACTGCTAGCTTTGTGACTACCCTGTGTATGTATGTATGTGGTCATGAAGCAATTACTGCAACATTTCTTTTTGTCTTCATCAGAGATAGAGAGCAAAGGATACACGGTTGCTTAGATGGAATCTGCAGGCTCAAAAAATGATGCCTGAGTTTGGGCTACTTTGGTAGTACATGGGGATTCCTGTGAGCTTGTCCATCTGTACCTTTTTAATCCCTTTAGGTATATAGCAAAGGCTTCCTGCCATGTTTGCTTTAGACACAACTGTAAGGGTAAAGAGAAAAAGACCACAGAAACTCTTTGTTTCTTCGTTGTCCTATCTAGATAAACAAGGGCTTGCTGTCTCAAAGGAGACTGCATATATAGAAAGCCAAGCTGTCTATATAACCTACCAAGGACCTCTTGACTCCAGTCCTTTTTGTTTTATTATACCTATTTATTACCTTTTTTTTTTGTGGTTAAAATATTTTTTAAATAGGGAATGTTTAGACAGTATTAAGTTTGAAAGGGAAAAATAGTATTCATGGAAATGTAATACTACCTTTATATGTAAACCACACAGGCCTCTTCTCCACAAGCAACCACTAGCACCATTTTCTGGTGTGTTTTTCCACAGATGTTATATGTATATGTAAATATATAAAAATACATAACACACACATACATTCCTGCTTGGGATTCTGTCTCCCTTCTCACTCTCTCTCTCAAAATAAATAAACGTTAAAAAAATTTTTTTAAATACATAACACACACACACATACATTCTTTAAAAAGCACACACCTGCACTTATGATAGTATCCTTTATATATTGTTGTACACTTTGCTTTTATAACTTAACAAGACATTTCAGTTCATGCCATGTTAGTACCGGTAAAGCTGCCACATTTTAAAGAAAACACATCATGCTGTTATATAGACTTTATGTAACCAGATCCTTCATTTCTAACATTTAAGTTATTTGTAGTTTTTTTTAATTAATTCTGTTTTGATAGAGATCATTATATGATCGTGATTTTGCGTTTGTATGTCTAGTAATTGCTACTTTAAAATGTATGTGTATTTTACTGGTTTTCTCTATTAGTGCTCTGTTTTTCTAATTGAGTGATTTCCAGTCATATAGCCATTATTTCCTACTCTCTGCTTTTCTTGGTTTAAATTTGTGGGGTTTTGGGTGTTTTTTGTTTTTTACTTTTTAAAAAAAATTATTCTGTTTTATTTATTTCTGTCATATGAGCTCTACAGCCAACGTGGGCCTTGAACTCACAACCCTCAGATAAAGGGTCACATGCTGTACTGACTGAGCCAGCTGGGCACCCTGAGTTTTTCTTATTTATTTGTTGTTTTTACTCTAGAAGCTTAGATAATTGATTTTAAACCTTTTCTTTTTCTAATGAAAGCTTTTAGAGCTATAAATTTCCCTTCAAACACTACTTTAGCTGCATTCTAAATCTTTCAAATATTGTGTTCTTGTTATTCTTCATTTCAAAACATTTTGTGATTTTCCTGGGGTTTCTTATTTGACCTATGCATTATTTAGAAGTATGTTGTTTTAATGGCAAACACTTGGAGATTTTCTAGATACCTTTTTGTAAGTGATTTCTAATTTAATTCTGTTTTGGTAACAAGTATACAATTCAAATGAAAAATATTGTACAATTTCAGTCTATTTAAATTTTACTGTAATTTGTAAGTATTCACTGAGATACAGCATATGAACTGGTGAATGTACCTTTTGAACTTGAAAAAAATGTATATTCTGCAGCTTAAAGATTTTCTCTTCTATAACAGTTAATTTGGTCAAAATGGTTGTTGAAGTTTTCTATTCTCTACTTTTCTTAAAATTTTTAATTCCAGTGTAGTTAACACACAGTGATATATTAGTTTCAGGTGTAAGATAAAGTGATTCAACAATTCCATATGTCACCCAATGCTATTTATAACTAGTGCCCTCCTTAATACCCATCACCTATTTCACCTATCCCCCCACCCAACTCTCGTAACATCAGTTCTCTATAGTTAACAGTCTATTTCTTGGTTCCTCTCTCCCTCTCTCCCTCCCTCTCCTTCCCTCTCCCTCCCTCTCCCTCCCTCTCCCTCCCTCTCCCTCCTTCCCTCTCCCTCCCTCTCCCTCCTTCCCTCTCCCTCTCTTTTCCTCTCCCTCTCTTTTCCTCTCCCTCTCTCTCCCTCTGTCCCTCTCCCTGTCCCTCTCCCTCTCTTTCTCCTATGTTCATTTGTTTTGTTCCTTAAATTCCACATGAATGAAATCATATGGTATTCGTCTTTCTCTAACTTATTTCACTTAACCTTTTACTTTCTAGCTCTATCCATGTTGTTGTAAATGGCATTGTGTGTGTGTGTGTGTACATATATCACACCTTCTTTATCCATTAATCTTTCATTGGACAGTTAGGCTGCTCCCATAATTTGGCTATTGTAAATAATGCTGTTGTAACATAGGGGTACATGTATCCCTTGGAATTAGTGTTCTTATATTTTTGTAGAAAATACCCACTAGTGCAATTACTGGATCATAGGGCAGTTCTATTTTTAACTTTTTGAGGAACCCCCCATACTGTTTTCCATAGTGACTGAACCACTTTGCACTCCCACCAACAGTGTTCCTTTTTCTCCACATCTTCACCAACACTTGTTATTTCTTATGGCTTTGATTTTAGCCATTATGAGCGGTGTGAGGTGATATCTCATTGTAGTTTTGATTTGTATGTCCCTGATGATGAGTGATGTTGAGAATGTTTTCATGTGTCTGTTGACCATCTGTATGTCATCTTTGAAGAAATGTCTGTTCATGTTTTCTGTCCATTTTTAATTAGGTTGTTTGTTTGTTGAGTGTTGAGTTTTATAAATTCTTTGTTGTGGATACTAACACTTTATCAGATACATCATTTGCAAATATCTTCTCCCATTCTATAGATTGAGTTATAATTTTGTTGATTCCTTCACTGTGCAGAATAAGTTTTTTATTTGATGTAGTCCCAATAGTTTATTTTTCCTTTTGTTTCCCTTGCCTCAGGAGACATATCTGGAACAAAGTTGCTACAGACAATGCCAAAGAAGTTACTGCCTGTGCTGTTTTCTAGGATTTTTTTGGTTTCAGGTCTCTCATTTAGGTCTTTAATCCATTTAGAGGTGACTTTTGCATGTGGTGAAAGAAAATCATCCAGTTGCATTCTGTTTTGTATATAGCTGTCTAGTTTTCCCAACCCCATTTTTTGAAGGGACTGTCTTTTTCCATTGGACATTCTTGCCTACTTTGTTCTGGATTAATTGACCATAAAATTTTTAGTTTATCTCTAGGTTTTGTGTTCTGTTCCATTGATCTATATGTCTATTTTTGTACCAGTACCATACTGTTTTCATTGCTACACCTTTGTGATATAACTTGAAGTCAGGAATTGTAGTACCTCCAGTTTTGTTTTTCTTTTTCAAGATTGCTTTGGTTCTTTGGGGTCTTTTGTGGTTTCATACAAATTTTAGGATTGTGTGTTCTAGTTCTTCTATTCTCTACCTTTTTTGTCTAATTTTCATAACTTACTGAGAAGGGGATATTAAAATTTCTAATTATGATTATGGAATTGTCTATCTTATTCCTGTCAGTATTTTGAAATGTATTTTGAAGCTTTGCTGTGAGGTGGATACATATTTACTATTGTTGTGTCATCTTGATGAATTGACCTTTTATCATGAAGAGATGTCTTTCCTTATCTTTGATAATATTCCTTGTCCTGAAGTTGATTTTGTCTTATCTGAATATAGCCAATTTAGCTTTTTTATGCTCAATGTTTGCATGGTATTTTTTTATTCTTTTACTTTTAACCTGTCTGCACTTTTATATTTAATGTGTGCCCCTTATAAATATTGGTTCTTGTTTTTTATTGTTTCACAATTTCTGACTTTTAGTGAGAATGTTTTGTCACTTACATGTAACCTTTAATATGCTTTGGGTTAAGCCTACCATCTTGTTATTTGTTTTCTAATTGTCTTTTCTTTGTTCTTTTTGCTTTCTTTCTTGCCTCCTTTTGAATTAATTGATAATTTTTAATATATAAAAACTGGCTTATTAGTTGTCTTTTGTATTGCATGTTTAGTGTTTACTCTGGAGTTTACAATGTTCATCTTTAGATTATCACAGTCTGCCATCAAATAACACTATGCTACATCACATATAATTTTACTTCCCCCACAATTCTTTGTGTTTTTGGTTTCATAATTTAAATTTTATTTATATTATAAACCAACTGTACAATGTTTAAAGAAATTGAGATATGGAAGAAAAATACATTTTGTGTTTACCCACACATTTTTCATCTCCAGTGCTCTTCATTCTTTGTGTAGATTTGGTATTTCCTTCAGCCTGAAAAACTCCTTTTCTTGCAAGGCAGGTCTTCTGACAACAAATTCTCAGAGCTTTTCTTTGTCTGGAATATCAAATGCTGTATTAGAAAAACATCTTAAACTACAGATTTTAGATAACACTGTTGATGGTTCTAGATAAACTACCTGATTTCCTTGCTTTCCTTACCCCTCTTTATTCCTAGCTCCCCTTGAAGCCAAGTGCTTCATTTCCAAATTACAAAATGCCTTTAATCATTAACCAGTTTGGAAAATGAGAATTCATTAACCCTTTCCAGACTACTTAACTTCACAGCTTTGTTCCTCTTTTGTCCCAGTTTTTAAGAAATGTCAGTGTGTCAAATTCAATGTAGGTAATCTGCTTAGAAGGACTCTAGTTTCGTCTGCTTTGAAGATTTGGTAGGGTGGGCTCAGTTATGTCATTGCACTACAGGTCTTTTTAGGAAGAGGTAACACGAGGGCATGACAAGGCACTCTGTAAGACTAAGGCTATCTTTTGTTTGTAACATTGTCTGTAGTGATTAATAGTTCTATTGTTGTACATGAGCAGTTGAGACCATAAAAGGAATTGGGTTTTCAAGTTAGACAATATTTATTTCCCTAATTTACAGTTTAACATCTTTTATCTCTTGATGTCAAGATAAATAACTTTAGTAGAAGTGTATAGTAACCAAGCTCATCTCCATCAACTTTAGGAGACTGTTCTCCAACTGCCAGTCTTCTCTCATTCTACATGGAGTCCATCAAGAAAACTTGTCAGGTCCACCTCCAAAATATATCCCAGATGTGACTACTTTTCTTTACCTGTTGTGCTCCCGCTTAGGCCAAGATACTTTGTTCTCTTATCTACACCTCTCTAATAAGCCTCTTACCTATCTCCTTGCTTTCATTCTTACCTCCTGAAAATCTGTTCTCAACACAATAGCTAGAATCATCCTTTTAAAATGAGTCAGATCATATCACTTCTCTGCTCAAAACCGTCTAATGGTTTGCCTTTGCACTTAGAACAGCTTCCCGTCTCTCCCATGGCATATAATGCCCTTCATAGTCTGGTCCCACCTCTCAATGCCCTCCATTTTACCCGTCACTGATTCTGCTCCAGGCACACTGGCCTCCTTGCTTTTCCTTGAATACCAAGTATGGTCCATTTTCTGGGCTTTATGCTAACTGTTTCCTCTGCCTGAATGAATGTTCTCTCAAATAGTCTCAGAGTTTGCATCATCTGTTTACACAAGCCTTTGCTCAAATTTATATCACAGAACACTTCTAAAGTAGGAACTCTCCCACTTTGCCCCCTTGCTAGTGTTGCTCTTTATCCCTAATAAATGAAGTGTAATATCAAGAATATAATTCAGGCTAAGTAAGGATTTTTAGCAGAAGATTTTTCTGGTCATGTATGTAGCATATGTATACATTTTTAGTGTGCATTGTATACTTCTTAAGCAACTGGTTTACCACCTATTGTACATTATTAATTATATAACTGACAAAGTTACTGGAAAACTTAGGCAGTGACAAAAACGGTTATTAGCAAACTTTGTAAACTACCAATAGTAAATGTGTATCCCTACATTATAAATTCATTATTTATGATTTCATTCTGTTTCCACCTTGTTTTTCCATCTTTTGTTTCACTTTCAATTTATTTTCTAGTATTACGTAGTGTTTTCTTTTTAAGCTGTCTTAAATTCTTTCTGGAACAAGGCAGGATATAAATAAATACATCTAGAAGTTACAACATTGTGACAGAAATGTAGGTTGATAGAAATGCCAAACAAAATTGGATAAGTTCTGTCTTTCATATGGCCAGCAGAAAAAAATGCATAGTGACATTAACAAATTTTAATATATAAACTTATGGAAGAGATTTAACTTTTTAGAGTAGAGAACATCTATGGGATAGTGTGTCCAGTGTATCTTTTCTAGAACTTTGTCTTTCCATTCTAATGTTTAACATATCTCTTGGTCCTAGATGTGCACTTCAGGAATAGCAGCTATTTGTTAAGTTGGACACAGGTTCCCACCTACCTAGGCAGACTTAATATGCCCAGGAACAGATAAATAGCTCATTAGTTGGGCCAGTGAAAATCTTTGCTAAGAATTTTGGATTTGGGCCTGAAAGACTAAGATTAAAGCTGTGAAATGTTTACTCCCTAGCTCTATACAGCTGTATTTTTCTTTATGTGGGAAAAGTCAGACTGCAGTGATATAGGGGATTAAGCTGGCCTGTGGAGATAGATGGGATCTGAGAAAGAATGTGTATAGATTCTAACTGTGCCTTGTCCTTCATTTTATATAATTCTTTCTTACACTCCATAAAGACACCCCAGTATTATTTTAGTAAATTCCTCATTTTGCTAAGCCAATTTGAGATAGTTTTGGTTATTTCTAACCAGAAGAGTCCCAACTGATTTAGGTAGTTATAGTTAAGGTGAGTAATATGAAATACATGTGGGTATAGAATCCATATCTTTCCCGACCTGAAACTGAGAGTCTGCCCAAAAATACAAAGCTCTTATTTCTAGAATTAAATTATGAAGATATACAAATTGGTGAGTAGTTAAGAATATGTAACAGTTTTCATTAAAGCAGTTTTATTCAGGTTTAGACTATTTCAGATTTTTTGTTTAATATTCTTATTTCAAAATCTGATGCCTATTTTGTAGGAGGCAATGAAGTCAGAACTAATAATAATATGAGGTTATATTTGGATTAAGAAGCCCTTGTAATAAAATGAACTTTCGTGTAATATACATCATTTCATGTGACTAAATGTTTGCCATGTCCCTAGGGACAAAGATTTTATCACTGGCAGAGTGTAGCAGCAAGAGCTTTCCTCTTCTCTTGCAATCAGCACTTTGTTTAATGTTTAAAAATATTTGGCAAACACAACAGAAGAAAGGTTGTAGGTGTTACCTTTAATTGGACTTTAAAAATTAATATGGTGAAACAGTATGCTTGGGTTTGCCCTTTTGCCATTGACCAGATAAAGAGAAGCCTGAGTACATATATGAGCTCTTATTTTGTTCTTAATGAAGGTAGAAATTATTTGTTCTAAATGGTACTGTGACTAGTTACATTTTTAAGTTGTGTGTGTGTATGTACACAATCTATGTTGAATAAAATATAATGACTTTATGTATAACAGAGGAATTAAATAAAAACAGGTGATCACAGACCACATATTTCTACTAATAATCTGAAAAATTTTCCCCCAACAAAGATGCTAGATGCAGGAAAACTGATTAATTTTGTTTGTATCTCCTAAGCCTATGGCAACTTCTAATGGATGTACAAATGAGACAGCAAAACAGAGAATACAAAGTAGTCATGATAACACACAAAGTGAAATTTTAATTTTTGACTTTTTCAATTAACTAAAAAGTCAAAGCACATATTTCTTGTAGCTTCAGAATTAGTTTGATGCGACAAGGTAAATGAGGGTCTTTCTTGATGAGAACTATGACTCTTGACTTCTCTCTGGTATTAATGTTCCAAGCCACCAGTTTATGTCACAGCCAGCTCCATTAAGAAAGCTCTTCTACTCTTTAGGTACTGTTATGATTTCTATCAAGACAGAAAAAGTCTGGGTAATGAACTACTTTTTTCTAGTATATTGGGACTTGGATTCCTTTAGTGGGATCCAACATAATCCATGCAAAGATTGTTATCTGCTCGTCAGGGCTTTTCACCTAACTGAGGAATTGTTTATAATTCCTACTAAATTTGCATCTGGAAGCAGGAGCGTCCATTGGGCCTAATGATAAAAGTATAGAGTTAGAATTCCAGCAGAACTGAGTACAAATCATTACTCTTTCCGTTAATAGTTGTACATCCCTGAGAAAATTATTTAGCTTCTCAGTCTTGCTTTTCTTATCTACCACAAAAGGTTGTAATAAGATATTGTATCCAAGCTATTTTATACAATACCAGGCATTTTTAGTATCCCTAACATTGCTTAATTCCACCGTGTTCCATATCTCTGTCTTCCTTGATCACGAATCCAAATACTAGCCCCTGTTGTAGTCCTTTTTTTTATCTTAAACTTTCATCCAAGTAATGCTCTGTGCTTGGTCTCATGATCTTTCAATGCTTTTCCTCCTCCACAACCTTTCCATTGTGCCCTGTGGAACTTGGCCTATGAGAAAAAATTACCTTAGTTCTTCAGCCTTTTTATAAAGTTATTCTTGCACTGGTTTCACATTGGGAGCTACCTTAAGAATTTGATTACCCCTGGATCCCTCTTGAGTGGAAACTACTTTGTCTTCCTTGTTGTACATTCACATTTCTGGGATGTTGGTTGCTCAGTATTGTTCAGTTTCCTTTTTGCTGCTTATAATCCACCACTCCTCTATCTTCTGTAAAAAATGATCCCATGACACAACTGTCTTTCAACAATCTGACTATCTTGCTTACTTGTGGTCAACTACCAATCTCCAAATTACTTTTCTATTTTAAATAAGGGCTTATACCAGGTTGAGGGTCTTTTTCCCTATTTTTGTATTTTTTTGTTGTTCTAGATGCCATCGATATACTCATTGGAGATGTCTTATCTGATAACATAATCACATAGTTTCCTGACATCCTTAACTTCAGTTACCTTCTGTGTCTTGATGACTCCATCCCTGAAATCTCATCTGCTATTGTACAGTGTATGGAGATATTGTACAAATCAGCCAGTGAATTATTTCCTACATGTATTCCATCTCAGTCCACCCACATGAAAGCCGTTATACTGCTATAGCATGCCAAAAATCACTGACTACTAATTTTGTCCTTTTTGACAGCCGGTTGTGAGTGAATCAACCCCAGAATCTCACCTTCAGATGTACTTTTGGGGACCACTTCTGTCACCACTTCTCTGAGGTGAGAAGAGAAGCACCTCAAGAAAGCAGAGCTTAAGAAAGATTCGTGTGCAGTGACTTATTAAGAGAGTACTCTTCAAAAGAAAGGAAAGCAGGAAAGGGCAGAGGAAGAAGATAGGCAAAGATAGGATCTCAAAAGAAGTCTAGCCTTAGCTTGATCCCACAGGGAGATCTGGAACGTGAATGGTACCACAGAATTATTCTTTTTATGGGACAGTCCCTCTGCGAGACCAAAATGGAATGGCTTGGCTTTTGTAACCTTGTATTTGTTACTATTAACTGTGGGGGCCTCCCAAGTTGGTTGATTCTTATAACCTCCCAAGTTGGTTGATTCTTATAACCCAGATATTACTGGGCAAAGAGACTCACTGACAGGAGTTCCAATTTTAATTAGGTTCCTAGTGTTCCATTGTAGGATTGCACTTGTATTGGTTTCCAATTTTTTTTCTATGGTAAACCAAATGTTTACAATATAAATCATTCTTTAAATAATGGAGCACATGTGATTTTTTTTTAAAGCAATAACAGTTGGCAAATATGAAAAAACCCTAGATCATCAGCTTTTTACTGTGTAATGCCTCTACAGTTAAGGATAATTGAGTTAAACTTTGGTTTAAAAGAAAGAAATCTGTTGAAGTTGTGTGGATCTAGAGATGAGAAATAGATATTAAGATGGAATCAAATATGTAAGGAAAATCTTGATAACTAAAAAAGTAGAAGTTTAAATTTGTTAGAGAATAAATATAGTTCTTATGTTTAGGTAGCCACATGAATTTTCTAATCCCTTAATTAATATATTGAAATGTAAGGCTTGGCTAAAAAGTAGGTTGAGGGATCCTCTTATTGGCTCAAGTATGTGAAATCAGACCTATATGCCATAATTAGGCCATAATAAGTAATATAAGAATGTGTATATACTCATAAATGAAAAAGAGGCAGCACAAAAGAAAAAAAATACTCTCCAAAAATAATTAAGTTAAGGGAGATGGTTTATAAAAAGAAGAAAAGAAAGTTGTATGTAAAGCTAACACTATGGAAAATTGAAATAAAAATTGTATGCTTTCTTCCAAGATTATTGAGGACGTATCATAAGGTATCTCTGTGGAAAAGTGAAATACTTAGAAAAAAGTATTTTGAAAAACAATACCTCTTACCTATATGGATGTATATATGATTATATAAACAGAAAAGATCATCTCTTTCCATAAAATTCACAGAAGCTCTTATCCCTAAGGGAAAGAAAAAAAAGCTGTATTTAAGGAGCTATTAACGTTACTGGTAGTGACTTTTTTTAAATCTGGGTAGTGGGTTGTGTATGTTATTTCTAATATTATGTTTTCAGAACACACCTTTAGAAGTCTAATGTGTTTCCACATAAAGATATAATTAAAAATAGGTTTCAATACAACAAAATAATTTTAAATAACCAATAAATTAAAAAGAAATCATAGTTATAAATGTAAAGGAGGAACAAAATACTGTTGCCCAGCTTATCTGAACCATGAACTGGTTCAGCTTACCAATTCCAAAATATTTAAAATAGAAGCATTCTAAGTTAATTTATAATTTAATATAACAGGCTATTGTCTGGTAAATCAGCATCTAAAATTTAAACTCATTGCACAACAGAATTTGGAATAAGAAATATTTGATAATTTTATATTACGGACATGAGAACATCATACTGAGGCTTCCATGATGTTTGACCACATTTAGGAAATGTAGAAATGGTGGAAGGGAGAGAAGTGGTTGCAAAAGCATTGTCAATCTTGAGATAAATGGTCATAAAGGTATTTAGCATTAATATTAAAAAAAAAAAAAGCATTGACCCTGAGCATGATTCTGTTAGTCCACCATCAACCACTCCTAAAATAATGAAATAAATACCAAGTGGCCAAAAAGTGGTATATTAAGACTATAGCAAGACTATAAACATTAAGCTGCATTAGAGTTTTAAAAAATGAACAAATCATTGTAGAAGAACTTCATTAATGATTTATAAGAGAGGATACACATCACGTTAATTAAATTCACAGATGATACTAAATTGAATAGTGTTGACAAAACCAGTGAGGGCAGATAAAAGGGACCTAAAGTGGTTAGAAATATGGACAGGAAATGAAATGTGATTCAACCTGGAAAAATGTAGCTGATACATCTGGGAAAAAATAATCAGAAACACAGCCATTCAATTGGCAGGATATATAGTACTTGGAAAGCAGTAATACCCAGAGACTTTGAGATGATAGTGGGTTGCAAATTATATATGATCTTGTAATGGAATATGAGCGTAAAATCAGTCAATGAGATTTTAGTCTGTATATGCAAAAGCTTCATGTCATATGGCTGGAAGATAAAAGTTACTTAAATTGTGCTGCTGAGATCACAACACGAATACCAGTTTAAGTCATAAATGCCTCAATATGTAAATTGAGTAGTACTCAAACTAGAAAATAAATGCATAATGGGATTTAGACTCCAAATTAAATTTGAAGGAAAGATTAAAATAACAAAAAATATATTTGTCCATCTCTAAGTCCAGTTATGATAACATTTGAAAAGTATTTGAATAATGTAAACATCATGGAATCCAAGTCAATTTTAAGGGTAGAATAAGGAGTGTATAGTCAAGTAATGGGATGAAATTAAGTAACAGAAACTTAAGACTGAATCTGGGAATTGTTTCCTGACAGTGAAGTCTATTAGTCTCTGGAATGGATTCCCTAGAGGAGTGAGGGGAAGTTCCATTGCTCTAGTCATTGGACTAGATCAAGGCTTGGACAACACGTTATTTTTAGAAAAAGAAAAAAAAAGGCAAAAACTAATTTGACCATTCTGCATTGGCAGGGATGCACACAATAGCATTGCTGGGTCTCATCTAATTGTTGTAGATGGTCTCAGACTTTCCGGACATATCCTGTAATTTTTTAATGAATGATTTCTAAAAGACCAAATTTATATTTTCCAGCTCATGGACTTCAGTTTCCTGGATTTTTTTTTTCTTCCAAGTCCTAGGAATGCTAGAAAGAAAATACCCCTCCTTTTCCCTGTTGATGAGATATGGCCTTAAATATTCCAAGCCTTTTGGATCAAATCAGATGAGGTAGCTGAAGTCTCACTTACACCAGTGCATTGAAAACATATTTTTACTGCAGTTTTGCAACCACAACTATGCAATATATAAAAATTCATTCACTTCCTTTTCTGGGTTAATCCACAGAGAGATTTTTACCAGATGGTGTCCTGGAGGTACTGTTTACTTCTAGCAAAGCAATATAACTGAGTTTGAAAAATATAAAGTATGCATTTCATCCCAACATTAAAACATTCTGTCAATTGTACTCTTAAATTATCTAGGCTAAAGTTTGTCTGTAACTTTATTCTGTGTCATAGCTGACTGAAATGAATGTGGAAGAATACTTGTAAATGACAATTGATTTTAACCCAAAGCGTGATTCTTCCAAGCAAGACAAATTAAAATTAGATTTTGTGCCAGACTTTAAGAGGTAAATTTTACATACACGTATACTTGTTTTAAGGTATATTACACACACACACACACACACGCACGTGTGCTCACGCACACACCACACTACATTTCACAACATTAGTCCTTATTATTTCTATGGAAAAAAGTAAAGAAAATAGGGGCTCCTATTCTCAAAGTGCTTAACAGCCTAGCTGGAAAGAAATGTTTAAAAAGCAAATATAGGCAGTGCAGATATATGTAAGTTATTTAATAAAAGCATTTAGATGGAATTGTACAAATTATGTAGAAAATGACAGATTTTATTCTGTGGATTAGAGAATCTGTTGAGTTCTAATAAGAAATAAGCTGGTGAAATGAGACTAGAGTTGTAATAGAGAGTGTATTAGGGTTCTCTAGAGAAACAGAATCAGTAGGATGGAGATTTGTTAGGTAGATAGATAGATCAATAGATCGATAGACTGATCCATAGGTATAAATCAGTCTATGTTTATTGTGATGATAGAGATTGGCAAGTCTAAAATCTACAGGGCTGTTGTTCCAATTCAAAGGCTTTCAAGCAGAAAGGCCCAGTATTACTACAGATTGAAGGCCATCAGACAGGAGAATTCTGTTTTCCTTTGGGGGAGAATCAGCCTTCTATTCCATCCAGACCTTTAACTGATTAGATGAGGGTCACCCATTTTGGAGTGCAGTCTGCTGTACTCTGTGTACTGATTTAAATGTTAATCTCATCTAAAAACATCTCATAGAAACACCCCGAATGTTTGACCAAATAATCTGGGTACCACATGGTCTAGTCAAGTTGACATGTAAAATTAACTGTCACAGAGAGTGAGAGGAATTTGAGTTTTAGAGAACAATTGTAAGTCTTTGAATAGGAAAATAACATGATAGATAGCACTTGAGAACTATTCTAATAGTTCTCAATAGTTCTCAATAGATAAATAGCACTTGAGAACTATTCTAATAGCACTAAATAGAAAACACGAGAGAAGCCGACTTGATTCTAGAGAAGTTGGTAGCTTTGGATAAAGAAAGGAAGGAGAAGATCCAAAAGACATTTCTAAAGGGGAAAGGATCACACCTTGTTCATGAACTATGAATGTAAAGAGAATCTACTAATTCGTACTTAAAGATATCAATCTGGTGATTTAGAATTAAGTAGAAATGGGGATGTTGAAAAGATTATTTATGCTTTATTTCATTACCAAAAAAGATATCTTTTGTACACTCCTGAAAAAACAATTTTGAAAACCACAATTTTGTTCCTCTTCACCCTTAAATATATAAAAAAATATTTTTTGAGAAAAATAAATGATCACTTCTGATTTTGGTATAATTAAAGTATAATGTAATATGTCATATACAATTAAATAATATAATAGATTTTAGGTGTTAATAAGCCATCCAAGTAGAAGCAACATAAATTACATACGTACATGAGAGTCCAACACTGCCCTTTTTTTCTTAAGTAAGTAGTATTGCTCCAGGAATGCAGCAATCACTTTCTACTATCACAGAACTAGGGCACCTGCTTTTTAGTTTGGGGATATTTACATTTTTTTGTTTTTGTTACAAACAAAATTCGAAAGTCCCTAATCCAAATAGGTAAGAAAAAAAACACATAAATTAGAGGTAAATCTTGACTTTAGAATCATGCACACTTTTAAACAACATGCCCTTAATCTCAGATGCAAAACTCATATTTGCTAAATAGATATCGTATGTTTGTATGTTACTAACATAAAATACTTCTGAGTTATTATTACAGGCTAATAGCCTGTCGGGTAGCAAACACTTCAACTCGCAGAGTTTTTACTTTGTTGTATTTATTCAATTATTTGTGCTGCTTTTTGCAGGAACTTGTAAATTCTTCTTCCCCAAACCCTGTACGTTCCTTAGATGCCAATACTGAAGAAAGTGCAGGAATCTGAGTGGTAGAGGTCTGAATCTCCACTTGGCTTCAACCAGACCAGATTATTTTTGTTGTATTGAGTTTCTAAAAACAAAAAAAATTTCTTTTGTCCATTCCTGAAAAAACAATTTGAAAATCACAATTTTATTTCATTTTACTCTTAAATATATTAGAAGTATTTCTATATTTGACAGAAATATTTGTCAAAGAATATGCATAAAGGTAAAGCTATATTCTAGATATTTTATAACCTGTATATAGCTCTTGGGAATAGACCCCTTTTAATAACATAAAACCATGATTCCACTTTTTTAAACAGAATTATTGAAATAACATTCTCACACCATTCAATTCACCCATTTAAGGTGTAAAGTTCCATGGTTTTGATTATAATCACAGTAATGGAATTATCACCACAATCAATCTTAGGACATTTACATCAGCCCAGAAAAAAATCCACTCCCCATTTACCCCTAACTCTGCCAGCCATCTTAGCCCTAATCTACTTTTTGTCTCTATGGATTTATCTATTCTGGACATTTCATATAAAAGGAATCATATAATATGTAGTCTTTTGTGACTGGCTTCTTTCACAAAACATCATGTTTTTGTGGTTCATCCTTGTTGTACCATGTATCAGTACTCCATTCCTTTTTATTCTTGAATAATATTCCATTGTGTGTATATTACCACATTTTATTTTTATGACATAATTTTCACACATTAAACTTGCATTCCAGGTTTTGGAAACACATGTACGAGGGCAGATTACATGTAAACCATGCAAAATTTTCAGTTGATTCAGAAATGATATGCTAAACATTGTAAGAAAGGCCGAAAGAAAGTTAAATGATCACTATCTTAAGAATACTGTTTTATGGTTTACTAAGCTCCTTCCCATATTTTCTAATATTCTAACTTTAGTATTCTTTGGATAAGCCTCCTGTTGTTAATCCCAAAAAATTAGGACTTTATGCAAGTTATATAACCTTTCTGGGACTCAATTTACTTATCTGAAAAACGAGAATGATAAAAATAGAAAAGTATAAATGAAATAATATGTACAGAGTGTTTAAATGAGACCTGAAACATAGTTATTTCTCAACTTAGTACTCTAAGATCAGAAAACTAATTTATTGCCTCCCAGGAACATGCTTTATAATATAGCCACTAGCCACATTTTAGATGCTCAGTAGCCACAAGTGACTAGTGTCTATTGTATTGGACAGCACAGATAATATTTGTGTCATCATAGAAAGTTCTATTTAACAACACTGCTATAGGAACTTAAAATGCAGAATTATGGATAGGATGTGTACATGGCTACCAAACAAGGAAGAAAATTTCAAGGGAATGATTTTGACAGTATCACATATCCTCACAGTGGGTTGGGATGTCTTCCTTCTGTAACAGACAAAGCCTGTGGAGAAGGTGCTACTTGAGCCAGACCTTGAAGCATAGGAACACAGAAAGGAAGGGGATTATTTAGTAGTATCAGATTCATTGTGTATATATACCAAAGCATGAGGCATTTAAATGAAGAAAAGGATTAATGGAAGAGTAATGAAAATAGTATTAAGGAATTAAAGAAGGATTATATTATAGAAGATTTTTTCCTTGTGTAAAGTGTTTTGTGCTTTCTGTCAACACTGGAAGTCATCAGATTTTGAGAAGGGAAAGGATGTTAAGTTCTATATGACAAAATGGTTAGGGTGGATCACAGTCCAGAAGAATTATTGAGATGTTGCTACAGGCCAAGTTCGGACAGTCAGCAGCCTGAATTATAATAATGACACAAGAACACAAAGGAAGGTTTGAAAGAATACAAAAGAAGAACAATGATTGGTTGGAATGGGGGAGACTTGATGAATGACTGGGTTTAGAGAATGAGGAACCAAGAAACTAAAAAGATCTGAAGTGTGGAGCCTATAAGAACAAGAAATAAGATGCCACTTTATTTTTTTATTTTTTTTTTTTTTAGAGAGAGCATGAGAGTTGGGGAGAGGGGCAGAGGGAGAGAAAATCTTAAGCAGGCTCCATGCTCAGCACGGAGCCCAAGTGGGATTTGATTCCACGACTCTGGGATCATGAGCTGAGCTGTAATCAAGAGCCAGACGCTCAACCAACTGAGTCACCCAGGTGCCCCAAGATGGGCACTTTCGAGTAAAATATGTTAATTTCAATTTTAGACCAAAAAGGAAAAATTTAGACCTGGGAATAATTTGTTTCTGTCTCAAAGATTAAACTAACTCATTTTCAAAGATGATGGTCTAGTTTTAAAAGAACTAGTATTATTTGAATGCCTTTTATGTAGCAGGCACCATATGGAGTGGTAATATACTTTATCCTTTTTAACACTAACTTATAACAGGGGCGCCTGGGTGGCTCAGTTGGTTGAGCATCCGACTTCAACTCAGGTCATGATCTCGCGGTTCGTGGGTTCAAGCCCGCATCGGGCTCTGTGCTGACAGCTCGGAGCCTGGAGCCTGCTTCGGATTCTGTGTCTCCCTGTCTCTGACCTTCCCTCCCTCTCTCTCTAAAAAAAAAAAAAAAAACTTTAACACTCACATATAACTGTTTAAGGTAGGAGTGTAGTAATTATCCATATTTTATAGAAGAGAACATTGACATTGAGAGAGGTTAGTGGGAAGGAACCCACTACTTGTTAGAATCTTCCTATTATTTTTTTGTTGGTGCAATTCTAATTGTTAAAAATTCTTCTTGAAATTTGTTTCTCTGTAACTTTACCATCAGGTCTGCTTCGGTTCTGTGAAGTAACCAAACAGTGCCATATCCTCTTCCCTCTTCTAAGCCCTCCCTCCCATTCCTTTGCCCCAGCCCAGAAAGGTCTTCACATATTTTAGGACCTTTATGTCTTTTCTTTCATCTTATCTTTTTTTTTAATGTTTGTTTATTTTTGAGAGAGAGAGAGAGAGCGCGCGCGCGCGCGCGCACACACACACGCACACGGGGGAGGGGCAGAGAGAGATTGGAGACACAGAATTCAAAGCAGACTCCATTCTCCGAGCTGTAAGCCCAGAGCCCGAAATGGGGCTCAAACCCATGAACAATGAGATCATGAACTGAGCCACCCAGGTGCCCCAATCTTTCATTATATCTTCTGATGACTAAGCATCCTAACTTCAACATTTCTTCTTAAAATCTAGGTCTTGTACCATTCATCTTTCTTATTCCCTTCTTTGGATTCACTCTTGTTGGTCACTGCCTCTCCTGAAAATGGGCCCTGAATAAGTCATGGTATTCCTGGTATGGTTTGATCAATGTAAAATTCAGGACAACTATTTCTACTACATATACAGGCATTTTATGTGTTGATGTGTTGGTGACTAAGGGGCGTATCAGATGAAATTTTGAACCAGAATCAGAAATTTAGCATTGGTACTCTTTTGTTCACTAAGTATTTATTTCATACCTACCATATGGCAGATACTTTTTAGGTGCTCAGAACTAAAGATAGAATTTTAGTGGTAATTGACCTTAGAGATAAAAATTGACTATATATGCATATATCTTTATATATCTTTAAGGGAAAATAGTACACCAGGGACACAGATTGTTTTTCAATGACTTTCTCTGATAAGAGGGAGCTAGGGAAAAGGAGTGAGAGAAGGATGCTGAGTATCTAAATGAAGCAAAGAAAGAAGAGAATTTCAAGAAGGGGTAAATGGTTAACAGTGTCTGGAACTTCATAAAGGCAAGGGAAATCTGAGAAAATAAAGAGATTCTTGATTACTTTTTGTTTAATGAGATTGATTCAAGCTTTTAAGAGATTAAAGTTTTAGTGTTAAGAAGAGGGAAGTAGAAATCTTATGAACACAAAAAGAGAGTAGGCTAAAGAAGATAGTAAGAGATGCATATAGATATTTTTTAGGTAATTTTTAGAATTATCCAAGTTTACTCTGTTGTTTACATGAAAAATCAAACAAGTGATAATCCAGAAAATTCTTTAAAAGTAGCAGGATGAGGAGAGACTGTCCCCCTCAAATGTTAAACATAGTATAAAGGTAAGTTGATCTAAATAGTGTGGTAAGAACACATGAAACAGTAGAGCAATTGATTAAATAGGAAGTACAGAAGTGGACACAAATACATAGGAAATTTAACATAAAATAAAAAGGTGGTGTTTTGAATTAGTGTGAGAAAACTGGATTATTCAATAATAAATGATGTGACAACAGGTTAGCCATTTGTATACATACAAAATGTTGGATTCTTACCTCACACCTCACACCTTACAACAAAATTTTCAAATGGTGCAAAGATTTAATCTTGAAAAATGAAAACATAAAAGTACTAGAAAAAAACCTGGGATTTTTTTTAATTATAGAGGTAAAAAGGACACAAACCTCAAAGTCATAATGGAAAAGATTAATTAATTTAATTAAACAAAAAATAAAAGAGGGGTGCCTGGGTGGCTCAGTCAGTTAAGCATCTGACTTTGGTTCAGGTCATGATCTCATGGCTTGTGGATTTGAGCCCTGCATCAGTCTCTGTGCTGACATTGTGGAGCCTGCTTTGGATGCTCTTTCTCTCTCTCTCTCTCCCCCCCTCCCCCACTCATGCCCACACTCACTCACTCTCTCTCTCTCAAAAATAAATAAACTTAAAAAAAATAAAAGACAAAATTTCATGATTAAATAAGAACACCATAAGCAGAGTAAAAAGACCAACTATAAACTGGGGGAATGTATTTATAATTTTATATTACAAATAACAAATGTTAATATGGAAGGAGCTCTTATAATCAATAAGAGAAATACCAACCATCTGAAGAATATAAATAAATGCTGAGAAAGGAAATATAGTGACTCCTAAAATCCTGAACTGATGCTCAGTTTTTCTTAGAAGAGAATTTTGAATTAAAACTACACTGAGATACCATATCTCACTTATTAGATAGGCAATGGTAAAAGTATTGATAGCATTGACAGGTGGTGAGGAGGAAAGGCATTCTCATAAATGGAAGTCAAAGTGGGCAAAACATCAAGAAAGCAACTTGTTAGTAATTCCCCAAACTGTACATGTGCTTGCTGAACCAGGAATTCTACTTTCAGGAATTTATCCCAAAGACAGACATACCCACACATGAAAGGTTCTAAGAAGCATCCTAGCAGCATTGCCTGTAAATACCAAGAGTGTAAATAAGATAAGTGTCCACCAGGAGAAGACTGTTTAAAGACACTCTGATTAAAGCCTGTGTATAGTTTATAAGTAAGGAAGTATATTTATCATTATAACAAAGAAGTCATGGTGATTCCACTGTGATTTTCCCTAGCATGTTAATGCTTTGCACCAAGTAACAGTGGCTTCAAGTGCTTTTTTTGTGCTGTGCTACCTAGTCTATTGATAATGAGATAATGACTTAAGCTTGAACATTTCCTCTAATGGGCTCTGATTGTTGAGGGGCCTACAGGCTGGAAACTGGGAAGAAGAATGTCTTAGTTTAGGTTCCCCAGGAAAGACTGTCAGATAAGGATCTAGGTACTTTATTTTGGAGGTGATCCCAAGAAACACTGCTAGATGGTGCTGAAAGAAAAGAACAGGTCACTAGTCAATAAAGGATGCAATATCAAGTTAGGAGTCCTGTGTATAAATTCTTTCTAACGGGAATATAGATGCTTGAGTTATCCTACTCAGATACAGGGTAGATTCGCACTGAATCCAATCAGTCTTTGTTGACAGCTTGTACTTGTTTTTGTTTTTAATCCCCCTGCCCCTCCAGCCTGCTGCACACAAGGGCAGAGTGGCTTAGGAGAAAGTCCTTAGGCTGTACTAAGCCCCCTGTTACAAGCAAGGAGAGGAGTTGTGTGTGGGGAGGAAGGGGCAAGAAGGCAAGAAAGAGGGATAAATATACACTCTGTAGGCTGCAAGATGGGATGAAATCTGCTACCATAGGCTGCGAGAGATAACCAAGGCCAAAAGGACATGGACGGGGAGTTTGCTTAGTCTCCAAGTCTGCAAGCTGTCTTTCTTCAGGATAATTTTCCAACAATATTTTTCTCAGCAGCCTGATTTTGCAGGAACACAGGTATTTCAGAACTGTTGTAGCAGAAATACCTGTATTTGTTGTAGTCATGCTGCTTAAATGAAAGATGGGACTGCCTAGTTCAGGCAGAAATGCCTGTGCAATGCAGCTGTTTAAAAGGTTTTTAGATGGATCAGCCCTGTATCAACTACTGGAAACATTTCTGAGATAAATGAAGCACACACATACCATGGAATAAAATAGTGTGAAGAATGTGTTTCAAAGACAGCTACTCTCCAAAAATTTGTGCTACCCTTTGTAAATTTGGGTAGGTGCCAAGCCAGGGACTATATTTCCCAGCCTCCCTTGCATCTAAAAGGACCATGGGACTGTTATTTCCAGGGGAATATGTGCAGAGTGACCTGCTGACTTACGGGCAAGGTAGTTGAAAAACAGGACTTCTCTCTTATTTTTCCTCATTTGCTGCTGAAGTAAAGACTGATGCCCTGGGCTATGGCAGAACTTGGGCTCTTGAAGCACACATGGAAGGCTACCTGCCCAGTGAATGTAGGACTGTCATGTGTATGCAAATCAACCTTTGATTTTGCTAAATCACTGAGATTTCAGGGTTTAAGTATTACAGCAGCTAACATTACCTTATCTAAACAGTATATGGATACTTGAATGTTCTATAAAATTGAATATATAAATATATGCTTCCATATGTACAGAATGTGATTGAAAGAATACCTAAGAAACTAGGACTGGTGGTTCATTCTGGGGGTGAATGATGTTTAAGTTCAGCGTATGAAGGAGAGTTACTTTTCATATTCTACTTTATATCATATTGTTTATATGGAGTATCTTGCCAAAAAATAAGGATAAATATTTGAACTTAGGAGAGAATGGTGAGAATATTAAGGATACTGGAGGAATAGGGAGGTTTTGAAGAAATAAGTTCCTAGATGTATAAAGTAGAAAACTGAGTCAAAGGTGTATAAGTTGACAGCTTGGAAAAACTTGTAAATGTGTAAGTCATTAATAATTACTCATCATCTGATGTGGGAAATAGCAAAAATAGCAGTTTATGTTTCTAATAACAAAAATACAAGTGAAAACTATACTGAGACACAATTTCTCACCTATCAGATGGACAAAAAAACAAAAGTTTGATAACTCTTTCAGTTGGCAAGGCTGTGGGGAAACAAGTATTCTCATGTATCAATCATGAGAGGAAGAAGAATCTGGTAAAATTTTCCCAAAATAACTTTTGATCCAGCAATTCCCCTTCTGATAATCTGTCCTACAGGTAAACCTGCAGAGGTACAAACTGGCAAAATATACAAGGTTATTTTTTGTAGCATTGTTGGAGGAATACCAAACTGGAAATGACTCAATGGTCCAATAATAAGAGATTAGTTGAATAAACAATGCAGTACACACACATGAAAGTAAAGTTCTATATGCCAGTATGGAGATATCTCCATGATCTATTAAGATGGCAGTGGGGGAAAGGGAGGGACAAAGTATAGACGAATGTGTATTACATGTTCCTTTTTGTAGAAAGAGTGGAGAAACAATTTATACATACATATTTGTATTTCCTTATATTCTTGAGAAGAAACTAGAAAGATAAACAATCAACTAATAATAAGATGGTTACCTATAAGGGATGACTTGACAAGAAATGTGGAAATGTGAACAGTGAGAATGATATTTCTCTGTTAATATTTTTATATAAGATTGTTTAAAATTTTTCATTACAGACATTATAGACAAGAGAAAGTAGAATAATGAACCTTCATACTTATCACCCAACTCCAATATTTATAGATGGCCCATCTTATTTCACTTATAACCCCATATTCCTATCCCTTCACTAGGTTATTTTAAAGCCAGTGTCAGACATATTTAATTTGTAAATATGTATATATATTTCAGTGTGTATCTTTAACATATAGGAACTATTTAAAAAAAACATTGTTACACTAAAAATTATAATTCCTTATATCTAAAGGAAATTGAAAGAACAACTAGAGTACATTTTTATAAACATTACCTTATATTCCAGCTGCCCTGTTTTTTTCTCTGCCTACTGAATCTGAATTTATTGTAGGGCTTTGTAGTATAATTTGTTGATAAATTTCCATTTAGAAATAATTTTAATCTCAGAGTAGAGCTGTAAAAATATTACAACGAGTTTCTATATTCTGTTCATCCATATAACCAAATTGTTAACATTTTACTGCTTCTGCTTTGCAGCATTCCCTTTCGCTATATGAATTATGTGCATCTATTTATGTATATGTAAGTTTTTTGAACCATGTGAGAGTATGCAGATATAATGTCTCTACCCCCAAAATACCTCAGTTTGTATTTCGTAGAATATCTTGATACAAAGACACAGGGGAAACTAACAATGCATAATAAATATAATTATTATTTAATCTACAAACCTGATTCTTATTATCCCTATTTTTCCTTGTAATAGCCTTTATAGCAGATAAAATAATATTTTTTCTGAATCAGGATTCAATTCAGGATCATAAAGTGCAATTTTTGTCCTCTTAGTCTCATTTAATTTGGAATTGTTTCTCTGTCATGTGTTTAACATTTTTTAATAAGTATAGGCAGGATATTTTAAAGGATAGCCCTCATTTGGGTTTGCCTGGTGTTTTACCATGAGTAGATTCAGGTTATGAATTTTTGGCAAAGATATTACAAAAGTGAGGTACCTTTCTCAGTGCCTTGTCTTGGGAGGCATTTGATGTCTTTTCATCTCATTACTGTTAATGTTATATTTGATTATTTGGTTTAGGTGGTAGTTGGTAGATTTCTCCACTGTAAAGTTACTATTTTCTCCCATGTAATTAATGAGAATTTGTGGGGAGATTATTTGAGACCAGAGAGATCTCCTTTCCTCATCAACTTTCACTTATACATACTGGTGATTTTTGCCTGAATCTCTTATTGCTGTGCTATTTGCCAAATAGTGACATTTTAACTCTCTTATTCCTTCTACATTTATTAGTTGGTGTTCTATTCTAAGGAAAAACTTATCTCCAACATAAGAATAAATTTATATCAATTAATATGGACTTGGATTTCTCATTATTAGAACCTCTTCAGGCTGGCTTTTGTGTCTCTTTCAGTGTCTGTAGCATTTTTTTTTTTCAATCACTTCCTTGCTTGCTGATATAACAAGACATTCCAGGCTCATCTTATATATTTCTTCCCTCAGTCTTAAAATAAGCCATTCTCCAAGGAAATGGTTTCTTTTAATACTTAAAATCAAGATCTGCAGATTAAGCATGTTAATTATTTCAAGATTTTCAATTCTTCTGGGCCCAATGTTGACTTTTGAATCATGTAAGTGTATTATCTTTTTAAAAATTATAATTTAAAAATTTAGACCTCAAATACACCTGAAATCACAAATTGATTGTAATATACCATTAGGAAGAGTATTTATTTTTTTTAACTTTTTAAACTATAATTTTATTTTTTTTTCAATATATGAAGTTTATTGTCAAATGGGTTTCCATACAACACCCAGTGCTCGTCCCAAAAGGTGCCCTCCTCAATACCCATCACCCACCCTCACCTCCCTCCCACCCCCCATCAACCCTCAGTTTGTTCTGAGGTTTTAAGAGTCTCTTATGCTTTGGCTCTCTTCCACTCTAACCTCTTTTTTTTCTTCCCTTCCCCTCCCCCATGGGTTTCTGTAAGTTTCTCAGGATCCACATAAGAGTGAAACCATATGGTATCTGTCTTTCTCTGTATGGCTTATTTCACTTAGCATCACACTCTCCAGTTCCATCTACGTTGCTACAAAGGCCATATTTCATTCTTTCTCATTGCCACGTAGTACTCCATTGTGTATATAAACCACAATTTCTTTATCCGTTCATCAGTTGATGGACATTTAGGCTCTTTCCATAATTTGGCTATTGTTGAGAGTGCTGCTACAAACATTGGGGTCCAAGTGCCCCTATGCATCAGTACTCCTGTATCCCTTGGATAAATTCCTAGCAGTGCTATTCCTGGGTCATAGGGTAGGTCTATTTTTAATTTTGTGAGGAACCTCCACACTGTTTTCCAGAGTGGCTGCACCAATTTGCATTCCCACCAAGAGTGCAAGAGGGTTCCCGTTTCTCCACATCCTCGCCAGCATCTATAGTCTCCTGATTTGTTCATTTTGGCCACTCTGACTGGCGTGAGGTGATATCTGAGTGTGGTTTTGATTTGTATTTCCCTGATGAGGAGCGACGTTGAGCATCTTTTCATGTGCCTGTTGGCCATCCGGATGTCTTCTTTAGAGAAGTGTCTATTCATGTTTTCTGCCCATTTCTTCACTGGGTTATTTGTTTTTCGGGTGTGGAGTTTGGTGAGCTCTTTATCGATTTTGGATACTAGCCCTTTGTCCGATATGTCATTTGCAAATATCTTTTCCCATTCCGTTGGTTGCCTTTTAGTTTTGTTGGTTGTTTCCTTTGCTGTGCAGAAGCTTTTTATCTTCATAAGGTCCCAGTAGTTCATTTTTGCTTTTAATTCCCTTGCCTTTGGGGATGTGTCAAGTAAGAAATTGCTGCGGCTGAGGTCAGAGAGGTCTTTTCCTGCTTTCTCCTCTAGGGTTTTGATGGTATCCTGTCTCACATTCAGTTCCTTTATCCATTTTGAGTTTATTTTTGTGAATGGTGTAAGAAAGTGGTCTAGTTTCAATCTTCTGCATGTTGCTGTCCCGTTCTCCCAGCACCATTTGTTAAACAGACTGTCTTTTTTCATTGGATATTCTTTCCTGCTTTGTCAAAGATGAGTTGGCCATACTTTTGTGGGTCTAGTTCTGGGGTTTCTATTCTATTCCATTGGCCTATGTGTCTGTTTTTGTGCCAATACCATGCTGTCTTGATGATTATAGCTTTGTAGTAGAGGCTAAAGTCTGGGATTGTGATGCCTCCTGCTTTGGTCTTCTTCATCAAAATTACTTTGGCTATTCGGAGCCTTTTGTGGTTCCATATGAATTTTAGGATTGCTTGTTCTAGTTTTGAGAAGAATGCTGGTGCAATTTTGATTGGGATTGCATTGAATGTGTAGATAGCTTTGGGTAGTATTGACATTTTGACAATATTTATTCTTCCAATCCATGAGCACAGAATGTTTTTCCATTTCTTTATATCTTCTTCAATTTCCTTCATAAGCTTTCTATAGTTTTCAGCATAAAGATCTTTTACATCTTTGGTTAGATTTATCCCTAGGTATTTTATGCTTCTTGGTGCAATTGTGAATGGGATCAGTTTCTTTATTTGTCTTTCTGTTGCTTCATTATTAGTGTATAAAAATGCAACTGATTTCTGTACATTGATTTTGTATCCTGCAACTTTGCTAAATTCATGTATCAGTTCTAGCAGACTTTTGGTGGAGTCTATCGGATTTTCCATGTATAATATCATGTCATCTGCAAAAAGCGAAAGCTTGACTTCATGTTTGCCAATTTTGATGCCTTTGATTTCCTTTTGTTGTCTGATTGCTGATGCTAGAACTTCCAACACTATGTTAAACAACAGCGGTGAGAGTGTACATCCCTGTCGTGTTCCTGACCTCAGGGAAAAAGCTCTCAGTTTTTCCCCGTTGAGGATGATGTTAGCTGTGGGCTTTTCATAAATGGCTTTTATGATCTTTAAGTATGTTCCTTCTATCCCGACTTTCTCAAGGGTTTTTACTAAGAAACGTTGCTGAATTTTGTCAAAGGCCTTTTCTGCATCGATTGACAGGATCATATGGTTCTTATCTTTTCTTTTATTAATGTGATGTATCACATTGATTGATTTGCGAATGTGGAACCAGCCCTGCATCCCAGGAATGAATCCCACTTGATCATGGTGAATAATTCTTTTTATATGCTGTTGAATTCGATTTGCTAGTATCTTATTGAGAATTTTTGCATCCATATTCATCAGGGATATTGGCCTGTAGTTCTCTTTTTTTACTGGGTCTCTGTCTGGTTTAGGAATCAAAGTAATACTGGCTTCATAGAATGAGTCAGGAAGTTTCCCTTTCTATTTCTTGGAATAGCTTGAGAAGGATAGATATTATCTCTGCTTTAAACGTCTGGTAAAACTCCCCTGGGAAGCCATCTGGTCCTGGACTCTTATTTGTTGGGAGATTTTTGATGACTGATTCAATTTCTTCACTGGTTATGGGTCTGTTCAAGCTTTCTATTTCCTCCTAATTGAGTTTTGGAAGCGTGTGGGTGTTTAGGAATTTGTCCATTTCTTCCAGGTTGTCCAGTTTGTTGGCATATAATTTTTCATAATATTCCCTGATAATTGCTTATATCTGAGGGATTGGTTGTAATCATTCCATTTTCATTCATGATTTTATGTATTTGGGTCATCTCCCTTTTCTTTTTGAGAAACCTGGCTAGAGGTTTATCAATTTTGTTTATGTTTTCAAAAAACCAACTCTTGGTTTCATTGATCTGCCCTACAGGTTTTTAGATTCTTTATTGTTTATTTCTGCTCTGATCTTTATTATTTCTCTTCTTCTGCTGGATTTCGGCTGTCTCTGTTGTTCTGCTTCTATTTCCTTTAGGTGTGCTGTTAGATTTTGTCTTTGGGATTTTTCTTGTTTCTTGAGATAGGCCTGGATTGCAATGTATTTTCCTCTCAGGACTGCTTTCACTGCATCCCAAAGCATTTGGATTGTTGTATTTTCATTTTCATTTGTTTCCATATATTTTTTAATTTCTTCTCTAATTGCCTGGTTGACCCATTCATTCTTTAGTAGGGTGTTCTTTAACCTCCACGCTTTTGGAGGTTTTCCAGACTTTTTCCTGTGGTTGATTTCAAGCTCCATAGCATTGTGGTCTGAAAGTATACATGGTATGATTTCAATTCTTGTATACTTATCAAGGGCTGTTTTATGACCCAATATGTGGTCTATCTTGGAGAATGTTCCATGTGCCCTCGAGAAGAAAGTATATTCTGTTGCTTTGGGATGCAGAGTTCTAAATATATCTGTCAAGTCCATCTGATCCAATGTATCAATCAGGGCCCTTGTTTCTTTATTGACCGTGTGTCTAGATGATCTATCCATTTCTGTAAGTGAAGTGTTAAAGTCCCCTGCAATTACCACATTCTTATCAATAAGGTTGCTTATGTTTGTGAGTAATTGTTTTATATATTTGGGGGCTCCGGTATTCGGTGCATAGACATGTATAATTGTTAGCTCTTCCTGATGGATAGACCCTGTAATTATTATATAATGTACTTCTTCGTCTCTGGTTACAGCCTTTAATTGAAAGTGTAGTTTGTCTGATATAAGTATGGCTACTCCAGCTTTCTTTTGGCTTATAGTAGCATGATAAATATTTCTCCATCCCCTCACTCTCAATCTGAAGGTGTCCTCAGGTCTAAAATGAGTCTCTTGTAGACAGCAAATAGATGGGTCTTGTTTTTTTATCCATTCTGATACCCTATGTCTTTTGTTTGACGCATTTAGTCCATTTACATTCAGTGTTATTATAGAAAGATATGGGTTTAGAGTCATTGTGATATCCGTAGGTTTCATGCTTGTAGCGATGTGTCTGGTACTTTGTCTCACAGGATCCCCCTTAGGATCTCTTGTAGGGCTGGTTTAGTGGTGACGAATTCCTTCAGTTTTTGTTTGTTTGGGAAGACCTTTATCTCTCCTTCTCTTCTAAATGACAGACTTGCTGGATAAAGGATTCTCAGCTGCATATTTTTTCTGTTCATCACATTGAAGATCTCCTGCAATTCCTTTCTGGCCTGCCAAGTTTAAGTAGACAGATCAGTCACGAGTCTTATAGGTCTTCCTTTATATGTTAGAGCACGTTTATATCTAGCTGCTTTCAGAATTTTCTCTTTATCCTTGTATTTTGCCAGTTTCACTATGATATGTCATGCAGAAGATCGATTCAAGTTACATCTGAAGGGAGTTCTCTGTGCCTGTTGGATTTCAGTGCCTTTTTCTTTTCCCTGATCTGGGAAGTTCTCAGCTATTATTTCTTCAAGTATACCTTCAGCACCTTTCCCTGTCTCTTCCTCCTCTGGAATACCAATTATGCGTAGATTATTTCTCTTTAGTGCATCACTTAGTTCTCTAATTTTCCCCTCATATTCCTGGATTTTTTTATCTCTCTTTTTCTCAGCTTCTTCTTTTTCCATAATTTTATCTTCTAGTTCACCTATTCTCTCCTCTGCCTCTTCAATCTGAGCCGTAATTGCCTCCATTTTATTTTGCAGCTCGTTGATAGCCTTTTTTTAGCTCTCCCTGGCTGTTCCTTAGTCCCTTGATCTCTGTAGCAAGAGATTCTCTGCTGTCCTTTATACTGTTTTCAAGCCCAGCGATTAATTTTATGACTATTATTCTAAATTCACTTTCTGTTATATTGTTTAAATCATTTTTGATCAATTCGTTAGCTGTTGTTATTTCCTGACGTTTTTCTGAGGGGAATTCTTCCGTTTCGCCATTTTGGATAGTCCCTGGAGTGGTGTGGGACTGCGGGGCACTTGCCCTGTGTTGTCTTGAATAACTTGCGTTGGTGGACGGGCCACAGTCAGACCTGATGTCTGCCCCCAGCCCACCGCTGGGGCCACAGTCAGAGTGGTGTGTGCCTTCTATTCCCCTCTCCTAGGGGCAGGATTCATGTGGGGTGGCATGGCCTGTCTGAGCTACTTGCACACTGCCAGGCTTGTGGTGCTGGGGATCTGGCGTATTAGCCGGGGTGGATCGTCAAGGTGCATGGGGGCGGGAGGGGCAGGCTCAGCTCGCTTTTCCTTCGGAGATCCGCTTCAGGAGGGGCCCTTCTTCCGTGGGCCTCTCATTTGCGCTTGGCTCCGGCGACTCCGGTTTGCTAGTTTTCTGGCGGTTTTCTGGGTTATTTAGGCAGGTGTAGGTGGAATTTTGGCCACACAGTTTTCAGTCTTCATAGCAGTGCTTGCTAGACATACTGTTTCTTGGTTTAAGCAGAGTCTGGCACAGCTGTTGTAAGTCTGTCTAAGTGAATTCTTCTCTGGTATTATCTTCCTAGGGGGTTCACCATTATTACAGTCTTCTCTCTCTGAGGCATTCTCCTCTCCTAGGCCTTACCCAAAACCCTGACACCGAGAAGGCCCTGCCAGCAGCCTCACGGCGTAGGAAGAGTATTTAATACAACATTTGAGGATGTAGACTTTTGAGTTGGACAACTCTGGGTTCAAATGTATCACTTACTAGTTTTGTAATTTTATTTCATTTACCTGCCAGTTGGATATGAACATATATACCTCATTAGGTTGTTGTAAGGACTTAATGAGATGTAAAATGCTCATAATATAAATTTAACATAATATTCATTTGAACATAGCTGTTGGTTTATGAACACTTCTATTAATACTTAGCACACTATTGAACATTGTATTTAGGAATTATTTCTTGAGTTGAATTATAATTTTTTTTCTCCCTTAACTATAAGATAGACTTGTAGATTCATTAATGGTGGAATGTTCCTGAACATTCCTCAAGACCATGAAAAAATATGGAGTCAAATAACTTATAGTCCTGGGGACAAAAAACAAATTGGAGTTGCTCTTCAGCTCTAGGATGTTCTGAGTTGACGGAAACTTGGGTTAACAATGCTTAGATCAGACTTGTTAGATAAAGACAGAAATAATTTATGAAAGCTATTTATTCTAGCTTAAACCTATATCTGCCTTATTACTAAATTTCAAGTCTACTATTAAAGTATTTTATACTTTGTCATTTTAGGAGTAGAGAATGAATGTGAGAAACAGGAAGAATAGCAGAATATTGGACTTAATATAATAATAGAACTCATGCAGTTTAGCAGAGAGAGGAATAAAAAGAATGTTAGCAGAGAGAGGAATAAAAAGAATGAGAGGAATAAAAAGAATCTAATTGTAAATTAGATTTTCAGCTGGTTCACACTTGTCATACAATGTAGAAGTGTTCACATAGATTCCTAAGTTCAGGAAGATGGCAAGTTGACTGCTTATGCACTCACAACAGGTATATTTTCTTACACTCCAATAGTTATGAACCATTTTATATTAAAAATACAGAAGTGGCCACTGATGGAACTACTATTACTGTTACTAGTATTCACTCCTACCCTGTCAAATCAAAAGTGTGTTCAGTGTTTTGGGCAAAGAAAAACAGGGCAAGCCAGTGCAACATGGTGGTAGTTAGGCACATATACTGTGCAGAGAACAGGGCTGAGGAAAGACCTTTTCATTCAGCATAAGTCTATATTTCATACCCTTTTCTTATTTTTTGAACCGAGGGGAAAAAAAAGAACAATCCTAATTTTTAATACAATTGGCAACATGAACCAGATGTTTCTCCTACTTCTCTTTAACATGGTTTACCTGAAAGGAATGTATGTTGTTGGGGTTCTTGGAGTCCCTCTCCCTCTCTTCCTCCCTCCTTCCCCCTCTCTCCCCTCCCTTTCCTTCTTCCCTGACAGGTGTGCACTCTCTCTGTCTAAAATAAAAAATAAATTAAAATTAAGTTAAAAATAAGTAAGCTAAGATATTCTTATATTCTATACACATTATATTTAGATTTATTTTCTGAGCAACATAGTAACGATTAATGAATACTTGTATGACAGTTAAATGATAGTGAATAGTTACTGCTACTGTAAAAAAACAATGCATTATGACACAAACTTGTGGCAATATGTGCAGCTGTTCTCAGAAGACATTCTTGAGTAGTATAGGGTTGTTACTGCTCTAAACTTATCAGTGATTACTAGTAAATATTTCAACTTGAGTATATAAATCCATATACTAGATTGCATTATCTCAGCACAAAAAAAAATTTGTTAGGGAAATGTTCAGGTTTTCAATTTTCATTGGTTTTTAGAATTTAAAGGTCACGTTGATACTACTGTTTCTTATAGTATAGAACAAAGATTGAGATGAAGGCCTTTATCTTTATTACCCCTTATACTGACCCTGACTGTTTTTTAAAAACTGTTTTAAATGTTTTTATTTATTTTTGAGAGACAGACACAGAGCACCAATGGGGGAGGGGAAAAGAGAGAGGGAGACACAGAATCCAAAGCAGACTCCAGGCTCTGAGCTGTCAGCACAGAGCTGGATGCAGGGCTCGAACTCATGAACCTCGAGATCGTGACCTGAGCCGAAGTCGGATGCCTAACTGACTGAGCCACCCAGGTGCCCTGACTCTAATAGTTTTAATAAGCTATGATTCATATATGTCAACTTAAATCACACTTCACTACCACCATTTTTCTGCTGTACCATTACAGAAATAACTTTTAGCGTTCCAAATAGACCATACTATTTTACTTCTTCATACTGTTCACTCTACTGGAGATACCTGACTCCCAGGAGCTTCCTTGTTTTACTCCAGTCTTACTTCCTTGACTAACTTCAAAATAGCTTGCAAACCACCTCTACTATAAAGATTTTCTTAACCACCTGCCACCATCCGTGGGCTTTCTCCCCATTACCACTGTGGTTGGGGAGTTGCCTTGACTTTTGTTCCCATAGCACTTTGCACTTTCTGGTGTCATTCTTCAAAGCATATTGAATAACAAATTTTTCGATAATAGACTACATTTCACCATTTTTTAATTTTTTTTATTTTTCTAGCTTTATCAAGATATAATTGACATATGTTACTTTAAATGGAAAAAAAGTATAACCACTATATAACAATCCACTGAGAATATGTGCAAAACATAAAGCCTTTAAAAACTACTTTCTAAAAGCATACATAATGAACTCAGGGAGCATGTTTGTATGCAGTATGAGATGATAAATGCACAGTATCAGATGTAAATTTCATTATCTTTCTGTATTGCAAAGAACATATGTTAAAATGTAAACAAACATGAAATAATACATTTAAGGTAAATAATACAAAGCACTTTTGAAATAGCAAAGTAAGGACCTCCAAAAATCTCCTCCATTAAATTAATATTCTGGCAAAAATTGTCGAGATCAACTTTTCAAGACCTTTGAAGTTTAACCCAAAGTTTGCCACAATCTGAGTAGCGCTAAAGAAAAATGAGTGAATTTTGGTAGGAACAATAAGCCTTGTGATGTTTTAACTTGTCTTATTCCTATAATCCTCTTCCAAGTTCCACAAGAGCCTTGAAAAACAACACCGTCAGAACCATAGAAGCTGTGAAAACCAGCAGTGTAACAGCTACTAGAAGAAGCAGAATGGGTTTGGAGCTCTCCAGGAAGTTCCATCCCAAAGTATTGTCACTATTTGACCTGACAGATCTCTGGAAAAGCCCTGTTCACAGGGCTTCTCTTGGTTTGACCTGAGTCAGAGCTCGTTCAGTAAGGAAATCTTCATTGTTGCGGAGCTCGTTGAATACAGTTAGAAGGAATTCTTTAATATTACGGCTACCTAAGGCAGTGACACAAGTTGAAGTCAACAAAAGACTGACCAAAATACATAAATGGGAAATCTGAGGAATGCTGTCTATAGGAGACTTTGAAAATCTTGAATATATTCCTGTAAATCTAAAAGGCAATCTACACGTACAGACTTTTTGTAGGCCCCAGAAATACCTGAGCAGGTCTTAATATTTTGTCTGTTTGGACTTGATGCTTTGTACCAGCAGGAATTAAAGAAGACAGTAATAGAGAAATAAGGAACAAAAGAACTATGTGACCTAGTGAAAGCAAATGGGCAAATGGTGAATGTAAATCCTATCGTTTTGGTAATTACATTAAATATAAGTAAATTAAACACTCCAATCAACAGAGATTTTCAGAATGGATAAACAAGCATAATCTCACCATACAATACCTACAGGAGATTTATTTTATTTTATTTTTGGCTTCCACAATAGAAATTCATTTTTTCACAGTTCTTGAAGCTGAACATTTGAGATCAAAGTTTTTTCAGAGTTGGTTTCTTCTGAGATCTCTCTTCTTATACCTGGCCATCTTCATGTCCACATGTTCTGTGCCTGTCTATATCCTAATATCCTGTTATAAAGACACTAGTCACATTGATTAGGGTCCAAAAGTATGACATTGCTTTACCTTCATTACCTCTTTAAAGCCCCTATCTTACAGGAGACCTACTTTAGATTCAAAGACGCAGATAGGTTAAAAGTAAAGAATGGAACTTTATATTTTGATGTAGTCTCAGAATTTTAATTTTGCTTTTGTTTCCTTTGCCAGAGGAAACTAGAAAAAATGTTTCTGTAGCTAATGTTGAGGAAATTACTGCCTATGTTTTCTTTTAAGAGTTTTATTATTTGGGGTTACCCAGGTGGCTCAGTCAGTTGAGTGTCGGCCTCTTGACTTCAGCTCAGGTCATGATTCCAGGGAAGTGGGATCAAACCCCATATGGGCCTCTGCCTTGAGCATGGAGCCTGCTTGGGTTTCTTTCTCTATCTCTCTCTGTCTCTCAAATAAAAATTAAAAATTAAAAAAAATGTTTTGTGGTTTCAGGTATTACATTTAGGTCTTTAATCTATTTCAAGTTTATTTTGTGTATTGTGTAAGAAAATGGTCCAGTTCCATTCTTTTGAATGTAACAGTTTTCATAAAATTATCTGTTAAAGAAACTATCTTTTTCCCATTTCTTATTCTTGCCTCCTTTGTCGAGATTAATTGACCATATAATCATAGTTTTTATTTCTGGGCTCTCTATCTGTTCCATTGATCTATGTCTGTTTTTGTGCCACTACAATACTGTTTTGATTACTACAGCTTTGTAATATAACTTTAAGTCTGGAATTGTGATACCTCCAGTTGTGTTCTTTTTCAAGATTGCTTTGGCTCTTTGGGGTATTTTGTGGTTCCATACAAGTTTTAGGATTATTTGTTATCATTCTGTGAAAAATCTTGTGAGTTTTTGGTTGATACTACACCAAAGTAAGAAGGTTCTGCACAGTGAAGGAAACCATAGACAAAATAAAAATAGCCTACTGAATGGTAGAAGATATTTACAAATGATATATTTGATAAGGGGTTAATATCCAAAATACATACAGAATTTATACAACTCAACACCAAAAAACCCAAATAATCTAGTTTTTAAAATGGGCAGAAGAGGAGTACCTGGGTGGCTCAGTCACTATGGCATGCAGCTCTTGATCTCAGGGTTGTGAGTTCAAGCCCCATGTTGGGTGTAGAGATTACTAAAAAAATAAAATAAACTTCAAAAAAAAGTGGGCAGAAGCCATGGACATTTTTCCAAAGAAGACATATAGATGGCCAAGAGACACATGAAAAGGTATTCAACATCACTAATCATCAAGGATGTGCAAATTAAAACCACAATGAAATATCACCTTACACCTGTCAGAATGGCTAAATAAAAAACAAGAAATAACAAGTGTTGGCACGAATGTGGAAGAAAAGGAACTCTCTTGCACTGCTGATGAGAATGCAAATTGGTCAACTAATTTGGAAAATTGTATGGGAATTCCTTAAAAAATTAGAAATACCATATGATCCAGTAAATTCCACCACTAGGTATTTATCCAAAGAAAACAAAAACACTAATTTGAAAAGATATATGCAGCCATATGTTTATTGTAGCATTATTTATGATAGCCAAAATATGAAAGCAACCCATGATTCTGTCCATCAATAGATGAATGGGTAAAGATGTGGTATATTTGTACTATAAAGTATTAGCCATAAAAAAGAATGAAATTTTGCCATTTGCAACAACATGGAAGGAGGATATAATGCTAAGTGAAATAAGAGAAAGACAAATACCATATGATTTCTCTCATGTGGAATTTAAGAAACCAAACAATGAACAAAGAAAAAAGAGACAAACAAAAACAGACTCTAAAATAAAGAAACAAACTGGTGGTTGCCAGAGGCTAAGTTGGTAGGAGGATGGGTGAAAAAAAAGAAAAAAAAAGGTGGAAAAATATATATCATGGAAACAGTAACAAAACAAAGCTGAGGAGGCTATATTAATAACAAAATAGACTTTAAGACCAAAATTGTTACTAGAGTCAAAGCAGAACAGTTTATAACAAAATGTCAATCCATTAAGAAGAAAAATTATAAACATATGTACTAATAACCAATCCCAAATACACACAGCAACTGACAAAATTGGGGGAAAAAAGACAATTCAAAAATAATGGACTTCATACCTCAGTCTCATTACCTGATAGAACAACTAGGAAGAATCTCAACAAGGAAATGGAAGGGCTAGGGACATTACTAAATAACAAGAACTGACATCTATAATCATTCCACTCAACAACAGCCAAATATACATTCTTCTCAAGTGTATAAGGAAAATTTTCCAGAGTAGGCCATATACTATGCCACAAAACAAATCTCAATAAATTTAAATAATTGAAACCATACAAAGTATGTATTCCAGCACATTGGAATGAAATTACAAACAAGTAAAGGAAATTTGAGAAATCCAGAAATACATGAGTAATAAACAACACACTCTTAAGTAACCAATGAATTGAAAAGGAAAAAAAAGAAATTATAAAATTTCCTTGAGATAGGCAAGGGAATTAAAAGCAAAAATGAACTACTGGGACCTTATGAAGATAAAAAGCTTCTGCACAGCAAAGGAAACAACCAACAAAACTAAAAGGCAACCAACGGAATGGGAAAAGATATTTGCAAATGACATATCGGACAAAGGGCTAGTATCCAAAATCGATAAAGAGCTCACCAAACTCCACACCCGAAAAACAAATAACCCAGTGAAGAAATGGGCAGAAAACATGAATAGACACTTCTCTAAAGAAGACATCCGGATGGCCAACAGGCACATGAAAAGATGCTCAACGTCGCTCCTCATCAGGGAAATACAAATCAAAACCACACTCAGATATCACCTCACGCCAGTCAGAGTGGCCAAAATGAACAAATCAGGAGACTATAGATGCTGGCGAGGATGTGGAGAAACGGGAACCCTCTTGCACTCTTGGTGGGAATGCAAATTGGTGCAGCCACTCTGGAAAACAGTGTGGAGGTTCCTCACAAAATTAAAAATAGACCTACCCTATGACCCAGGAATAGCACTGCTAGGAATTTATCCAAGGGATACAGGAGTACTGATGCATAGGGGCACTTGGACCCCAATGTTTGTAGCAGCACTCTCAACAATAGCCAAATTATGGAAAGAGCCTAAATGTCCATCAACTGATGAATGGATAAAGAAATTGTGGTTTATATACACAATGGAGTACTACGTGGCAATGAGAAAGAATGAAATATGGCCTTTGTAGCAACGTGGACGGAACTGGAGAGTGTGATGCTAAGTGAAATAAGCCATACAGAGAAAGACAGATACCATATGGTTTCACTCTTATGTGGATCCTGAGAAACTTAACAGAAACCCATGGGGGAGGGGAAGGGAAAAAAAAAAAAAGTGGTTAGAGTGGAAGAGAGCCAAAGCATAAGAGACTCTTAAAAACTGAGAACAAACTGAGGGTTGATGGGGGGTGGGAGAGAGGCGAGGGTGGGTGATGGGTATTGAGGAGGGCACCTTTTGGGACGAGCACTGGGTGTTGTATGGAAACCCATTTGACAATAAACTTCATATATTGAAAAAAAAATAAAATTTCTTTGAGATGAATTAAAATGAAAACAAAACATAGCTAAATTTATGAGATGTAGCTAAAGCAGTGCTTGCAATGGAAATTTATATTGCCTATATTAAAAAAGAAGAAAGAATAGCACCTGGTTGGCTTAGTTGTTAGAGAATGTGACGCTCGATCTCGAGGTCCTGAGTTCAAGCCCCATGTTGGGCATAGAGTTTACTTACCAAAAAAAAAAAAAAAAAAAAAAACTGGAATAAATAACCTAATGATAAAAAAACTGGAATAAATAACCTAATGATAAGAAGTGATAAAAAGAAGAATAAATAACACAACGAAGCAGAAGAACAAACAAAATAAAGTCTAAAGCAGAAATAAATAAAAATACAGAACAGAAAAACAATAGAGACAATCAACAAAACCAAAATTTTAGTTAACAAATTATTAGTTAACAAAAGTTAACAAAATTAACAAAAGATTTTCTGGACTAACAAAAGAAGACTCAAATTACTGAAATGAATTGAAGAGGGAACAACACTAATTAACTTACAGAAATGAAATCAAAAGGTAACCTAAGGTAACACTATAAAAAACTGTATACCAATGCATTAGACAACTAAGATGAAATGGAAAAAGTCTTAGAAAACTAAAAACTTCCAGAAGATGAAAAATCTCAGTAGGCCTGTATAATAAATTAAAGAAATTGCATTAGTGGCAGTTAAAAAGGTAGAGTAGAAAGGGGACCAGGGTTTTCCTCATCCCTCAAACACAGCTGTATTGAGGTCAGATCCCTTGAAACACCCAGGAAATCAATCTGCAGAGTGGCAGAAGGATCTCCACAGTTGGAGGGAGGCATCTTGGCAGGGTTGAGGTGTACGTATGTGAATTGGGGAAAGTAAAAACGGCATAGGCATGGAGGGGAGGCTACCCTGTCTGTGTAGAGACAAAAGGGAGAGAAAGAAAAAGAGTTTCTACAAGTCTGTATCTAATTAGCATAAGAGGAAAATCTCTCTGGACCAATGACTGAGAAATAAGAAATAGAAGAGTGCCAGTTTCTATTTTGCAAACAGCTTTAGGAGCTGAAACTCAGAGGTTTCAGAAATACTCACCTTTCTCCAGAGGGAAGCTGGGAGCTGTGTTCGCATTCCTAGGGAGGAGGGAGCTGGCCCCAGAGCAAATAGCGTGGTGTAGTGATCTCAGGGGCACACTAGAAGAGAAGAGTGCCCTTCCTCAAGTACTGTGGGAAGAGGGTTCATTGCCTTCCCAAGGACAAAAGACCCTGCAGGTGCCAGCCAAAAGCCTTTTATCAGTAGAATGGAATGGCACTACTCCAGAACAAGGTCCCTGCTGGAGTGTGGGGTGGGGGGGAGTGCGGGGAGTCCTTTCAAACATTGGGTTTTGAATGCCAGCTGAGTGCCTAGGAGGCACAGGAGAAATGTAGAGCGGGGCAAGCCGACCACCCTTGCTATTCTGTGAGGGTTGCCAGAACAGCATGTTTGAGACTCAGTCGGGGAGGGGAGATTGGGGTGTTCACCATTTTTCTCCCCCTCACCAACACAGTGGGGCTTCAAGGAGTGGCACAGCAGCCCCCTGTAGAGGTGGGACTTGCTCACACCAAACCCCACCTCTCCATGCCTGGCAACTGCTTATCTACTGGAGTGGGACTGACACTGAGTGAACCAGATGACCTGTTCTCCAGACCAGCACAGTCACCAGTCCCAGGCACCACGAAACAACTGATTTTTCTTTCCTCTCCTCCCTCCTCCCTCCTCTCCTTTTGGAATCTGGCTTTTTTTCTTTCCTCTCCCTCCTCCCTCCCTTCTCTCTCTTTGGAATCATGCTTATAGTTTCTGATTTGTTTTTGGTTATTATTGTTGTGGTTAATATATTATTAATATATACATTAAACATTGTATATATATATATGCTATATAAAATTTTTTTCCAGTTTGTTTAATCACCCATTTTTCCTCTACCCTTTTTACACCTTTTCTATATTTTCTTTTTTATTTTCCTTTCTCTTTCTCTGGATTTATTTAGCCTTAGAGTTTTTTGATTCTCTGTTTGGTATTCTTTTCTCCCCTTTGATTTTTCTCTTTTTATAGGATCAGGTTTCCACCCCTTTTCCTCTTTTTCCAAGGTTATCTCAACAAACACATTCAAAATACACCTGTTTAAAGTCTAAACACTCCACCACTACCAACAAGGAGGAGCCTTACAGAGGACTGACCAGTGGGATAGAGCAGCCAAAACACTACAGTGGAGTGCCTGCACCATAAACCAAAAACACTTCCTGAAGCACCAGACCCTGAATGGTGTATGACCCCTTTTTAATATAGTAGTACTTGCAGGTGCAGGGAGCATAACAAGGTTTAAAAACACACAAAAGACAAACACAGCCAAAATGACAAAATGGAGGAATTCTCCCCAAAAGAAAATTCAGGAAGGAATGACAGCCAAAGGATTGCTCAAAACAGATGCAAACAATATATCTGAACAAGGATTTAGAATAACAGTCATATGACTAATAGCTGGGCTTGAAAAAAGTATAGAAGACACCAGAGAATCTGTTGCTGCAGAGATCAAAGACCTAAGAACTAGTCACAATGAATTAAAAAATGTTGTAACTAAGATGCAAAATAAACTACATACAGTGACAGCGAGGATGGAAGAAGCAGAGAACAGGTGAAAAGAAGATAAAATTATGGAAAATAATGAAGCTGAAAAAAGAGGGAAAGGAAATTACTAGATCATGAGGGGAGAATTAGAGAACTAAGTGATTCCATGAAATGAAACAATATCCATATCATAGGTCCAGAAGAAACCGAGAGAAAGGGGCAGATTTATTTGAGTAAATTATAGCTGTGAACTTCCCTAATTGGGGGAAGGAAGTAGGCATCCACGTCCAAGAAGCACAGAAAACTCCCTTTAAAATCCACAAAAACAGGTCAACACCATGACATATCATAGTGAAACTGACAAAATACAAAGAATTATGAAAGCATCTAGGGACAAATGGTACATAACCTACAAGGGTAGACATGTCCACTGAAACTTGGCAGTCCAGAAGGGAGTGGCAGGAAATATTCAATGTGTTCCATAGGAAAAATAGGAAAAAAATTCAGGCAAACATCCTTTATCCAGCAAGTCTGTCATTCAGAATAAGAGATAAAGACTCCTAGACATACAAAAACTGAAGGAGTTCATGACCACTAAACCAGCCCTGCAAGAGATTTTAAGGGGGACTCTGTGTGTGGAAGGCAGCAAAGACTACAAAGAACCAGAGACATCACAACAAACATGAAATTACAGATAACACAATGGCATTAAATTAATATCTTTCAATAAATTCACTATGAATATAGATGGACTAAATGCCCCAATCAAAAGACCTAGGGTATCAGAATGGATTTAAAAAACAAGATCCATCTATATGCTGCCTACAAGAGAGTCATTTTAGACCAGAGGACACTTGCAGATTGATAATGAGGGGATGGAGAACCATATATCATGCTAATGGATGTCAAAAGGAAGCCAGAGTAGCCATACTTATATCAGAATAGATTTTAAAACAAAGACTGTAACAAGAGATGAAGAAGGGCATTATATCATAATCAAAGGGTCTATCCATCAAGAAGAGCTAACAATTGTTAATATTTATGTCCCCAACAAGAGAGCACCCAAGTATATGAATCTATTAATCACAAACATAAGAAAACTTTTGGCTAATGAAACTGTATAATTGTAGGAGACTTTAATATTCCACTTACAGCAATGGACAGATCATCTAGGCAGAAAATCAATAAGGAAGCAATGGTTCTGAATGACACACTGGACCGGATGGACTTAACAGATATATTCAGAGCATTCCATCCTAAAGCAGGAGAATACACATTCTTTTCAAGGGCACATGGAACATTCTCAAAAATAGATCATATTTTGGGTCACAAAACAGCCCTCAACAGGTACAAAAAGATTGAGATCATACCATGCATATTTTCAGATCACAATGCTATGAAACTTGAAATCATCCACAAGAAAAAAACTGGAAAGCCCCTAAATACATGGAGGTTAAAGAACATCCTACTAAGGAATGAATGGGTTAAACAGGCAATTAAAGAAGAAAGTAAAAAATACATGGAAACCAAAATGAAACCAAATACATGGAAACCAAAATGAAAACACGACAGTCCAAACCCTTTGGGATGCAGCAAAGGCAGTCTTATGAGGAAAATACATTACAATTCAGGCCTATCTCAAGAAGCAAGAAAAGTCTCAAATACTCAACCTAACCTTACACCTAAAGGATCTAGAAAAGGAGCAGCAAATAAAGCCCAAAGCCAGCTGAAGAAGGGAAATAATAAAGACCAGAGCAGAAATAAATGATGTCGAATCAAAAAAAAAAAAAAAATGTAGAACAGATCAATGTAACTAAGAGCTGGTTTTTTGAAAGAATAAACAAAATTGATAACCACCTAGCCAGACTTCTCAAAATGAAAAGAAAGAGGACCCAAATAGATAAAATCACAAATGAGAAAGGAGAGAACACAACCAACACCACAGAAATACATTTATAAGAAAATACTATGAAAAATTATATGCCAACTAACTGGACAATCTGGAAGAAATGGACACATTCCTAGACACTCACACGCTATCAAAACTCAAATCAGAATAAATAGAAAATTTGAACAGACCCATAACCAGCAAAGAAATTGAATCAGTTATCAAAAATCTCACAACAAATAAGAGTCCTGGGACAGATGTCTTCCCAGGAGAATTCTACCAGACATTTAAAACAGAGTTAATACCTCTTCTTCTCAAACTGTTCCAAAAAATAGAAAGGGAAAGAAAGCTTCCAAACTCATGCTACGAAGTCACCATTACCTTGATTCCAAAACAGGGCAAAGACCCCACTAAAAAGGAGAATCACAGGCCAATATCCCTGAATAACCTGGATGCAAAAATTCTCAACATGATACTAGCAAATCAAATTCAATAGTACGTTAAAAGAATTATTCACCATGATCAAGTGGGATTCATTCTTGGTTTACAGGGTTGGTTCAGTATTCACCAATCAATCATCGTAATACACCACATTTATAGAAGAAAGGATAAGAACCACATGATCCTGTCAATAGATGCGGAAAAAGCACTTGACAAAATACAGCATCTTTTCTTGATAAAAACCCTCAAGAAAGTAGGGATAGAAGGAACATAACATTATAAAAGCTGTATATGAAAGGCCCACACTAATATCATCATCAGTGGGGAAAAACTGAGAGCTTTCCCCTCTAAGATCAGGGACACAACAGGGATGTCCACTCTCACCAGTTGTTGGAAGTCCTAGCCTCAGCAATTAGACAACAAAACAAAATAAAAGGAATCCAAATTGGGAAAGAAGTCAAATTTTCATTCTTTGCAGATAAGATGATACTCTACCTGGAAAACCTGAAAGACTCCACCAAAAAACTGCTAGAGCTGATACATGAATTCAGCAAAGTCATAGGATATAAAATTCGTGTACAGAAATCAGTTGCATTTCTATACACCAATATTGAAGCAACAGAAAGAGATATCAAGGTATCGATCCCATTTATAATTGCACTAAAAAAACATAAAATACCTAAGAATAAACCTAACCAAAGAAGTAAAAAATATGTATGCTGAAAACTATAGAATACTTATGAAAGAAATGGGAGAAGACACACAGAAATGGAAAAACATCCATATTCACGGATTAGAAAAATAAATATTGTTAAAATGTTAATACTACCCAAAGCAATCTACACATTCAATGCAATCCCTATCAAATAACATCATCATTCTTAACAGAGCTACAACAAACCACCCTAAAATTTGTATGGAACCAGAAAAGACCCCAAATAGCCAACGCAGTCTTGAAAAAGAAAACCAAAGCTGGAGGACGCATCACAATCCCAGACTTTAACCTGTATTACAAAGCTGTAATCATCAAGACAATCCTATATTGGCACACACACACACAAAAACAAACACATAGATCAATGGAACAGAATAGAGCACCCAGAAATGGACCTACGAATATATGGCCAAATAATCTTTGACAAAGCAGGACAGAGTGTCCAGTGGGGGGGGGGGGGGAAGGGGACCAGTCTCATTAGCAAATGGTACTGGGAGAACTGGACAGTGACATGCAGAATGAAACTGGATCACTTTTTACACCATACACAAAAATAAGTTCAAATGGATAAAAAACCTAAATGTGAGATGGGAAATCATCAAAATCCTAGAGGAGAAAACAGTCAGCAACCTCTTTAACCTAGGCCACAGCAACTTCATACTTGACATGTCTCCACAGGCAAGGGAAATAAAAGCAAAAGTGAACTATTGGGAATTCATCAAGATAAAAAGCTTTTGCACAGCAAAGGAAAGAATCAACAAAACTAAAAAGCAACCTACAGAATCGGAGAAGATATTTGCAATGACATATTGGATAAAGGGTTAGTATCCAAATCTATAAAGAACTTATCAAACTTAATTCCCAAAAAACAAATAAACCAGTGAGAAAATGAGCACGGGACATGAATAGACACTTTTCCAAAGAAGACTTCAAGATGTCCAACAGACAGATGAAAAGATGCTCAATATCACTCATCATCAGGGAAATACAAATCAGAACCACAATGAGATGCCACCTCACACGAGTCAGAATGGCTAAAATTAACAACTCAGGAAACAACAGATGCTGGCCAGGATGTGGTGTAGCCACTCTAGAAAACAGTATGGAGGTTAAAAATTAAAACAGAGCTACCCTAGAATCCAGCAATTTTACTACTAGGAATTTATCCAAAAGGATACGAAAATGCTGATTCGTAGGGGCACATGCACCCCAATGCTTACAGCAGCACTATCAACAATGGCCAAATTATGGAAAGAGCCCAAATGTCCATCAACTGATGAATGGATAAAGAAGATGTGGTGTGTATGTGTGTACACACACACACACACAATGGAATACTATTTAGCCATGAAAATAAATGAGATTTCGCCATTTGCAACAATGTGGATAGAATTAAAGGGTATTATGTAAGCAAAATACGTCAGTCAAAGACAGATATCATATGATTTCACCCATTTGGAATTTGAAAAACTCAACAGATGAACATAGTGGAAAGGAAGGAAACTAAGAAAAAAAGAGAAAGGGAGGCAAACCATAAGAGACTCTTAAATACAGATTAAAAACTGAGGGTTGCTAGATGGGAGGTGGGGGTGGGTTACACGGGTGACAGGCATTAAAGAGGGGACTTTCTGGAATGAGCACTCTGTGTCATATGTAAGAGATGAATCACTGGGTTCTACTCCTGAAGCCAAGAGTACACTGTATCTTAACTAACTTGAAAATAAATTAATAAAAAAATCTATAAAAATAAGATTGCATTAATAATTTTAAACTCCTCACAAGCCCAGGCACAGGTAGCTTAGTAGGCAAAAAAATTTTTTTTAAGTTTATTTATTTGTTTTGAGAGAGACAGCGCTAGTGGGGGAGAGGCAGAGGCAGAGAGAGAGAATCCCAAGTAGGGCCCTTGCTGCCCACGTAGAGCCCAACATGTGGCTTGAACCCACAAAACCGAGAGATCATGCCCCAAGCCAAAAGAGTTGGTCAATCGACTGAGACACCCCTTAATTGACAAAATTTACTAAATGTTTAAAGAGTAATTAACACCAATCTTTCACAAATGCTTATTACAAAAAAATACCTGAGAAAATACACTTCCTAACTCATTCTATCAGACTAGTATTGCCCTGATACCAAAACTCAGCAAACGTGAGCAAACATATTGACCAGTATTTCTCACAAATATAGATGCAAAAATCTTCAATACAATGCTACCAAATGAAACCCAGCAATATATATTTTTTAAATCATATGCTATGATCAAGTGGGATTTTATCCTAGGAAGGCAAGTTTGGTTTCACATTTGAAAATCAGTTAATATAATATATGAAATTAATAAAGCAAAGAAAAACATGATTATTTCAATAGATTCAGAATAAGGTTTTGGCAAAATTCAACATCCGTTCATAAAAACACTTACCCAGCTAGAAATAGAAAGGAAATCCCTTAATCCAATAAAAATCATCTGTGAAAAACCCACAGCTAACATTATACTTAATGGTGAAAGACTAAATACTTTGCATCCAAGATCAGGAACAACAAGAGGTTGTCTACTCTCAACATTCCTATTTAACCTTGTACTGGAAATTCTAGCAAGGAAAGAAAAAAAAAGGCATCCATATTGGAAAATGAAAAGATGTGAAACTCTTTTGCAAACAGCATAATATTCTATATAGATAATCCTAAAGAATCTGCAAAAAAAAAAAAAACCCCATTGGATCTATTAAATGAGTTTATCAAGGTTACAGGATAAAAGATCAATATGCAAAAATAAATTGTGTTACTATACACTTGTTCATACAGTGTGGGCCAAATTCCAGAACTCACTACAGAGCTATGGTAATCAAGACTCTGTGGTACTGACAAGGATATACAAAAAATGAATAGTGTTGAAATCCCAGAAACAAACTCTGGCATTTATCATTATTGATTCACCTTGACGAAAACAATTCAGTGGGGGAAGAGAAGACTGTTTTCAACAAATTGTGTTAACAGAAATTTGGAAAAAGAATGAAATTTGACCCCTACCTCAAACCATACATAAAAAAATAACTCAAAATAGATTGTGTGCTTAAATGTCAAGAGCTAGAACTGTTGGCAAAAAACATAGGAGTAAAATTGATGACCTTGGGTTAGGTGTTAGTATCTTAGTCCCCAGGAGCACAGTGATGAAGAAAAAATAGAGAAAATGGACTTGATCAAAACTAAAAACTTCTCTGCTATAAAGGTTTGTGTCAAGAAAGTGAAAAGACATCCCACAGAATGGGAGAAATTATTTGCAAATCCCATAAGGGACGTGTATATTTAAAAAAACAAAAAAACCCACCTCTTCTATCACAATAAAGAGTACCAAATTCTTCCATCTAAAAATCTGCAAAAGATTTGAAGTTTTTAAAAGAATATATACAAATGGTCTATGAAAAGATACTCAATATTATCAGTCATTAGGAAAATCCAAATTGAAACCACAATAAGACACAACTTCATTCCTACTATAAAAAATAAAACGGTAACAAGTGTTGTCAAGGATGGAACCCTCATGTATACTAGTGGGAATGTAAATAGCACAGCCATTTTGGAAAGCAGTTTAATAAAATATTACATAAAATTATCATATTGCCCAGCAATTCTACTTCTAGGAATATATCCAAGAGAATTGAAAATGTGTCCACGTAAAATGCCACGTTCTTCCGAGCATTTTTAATAGTGTCAAAAAGTGAAAATATACTCAGGGAGAAATAGAAAATAGCCTGAGTAGACATTGAAAATGTGTCAAAACTGTCTTCCTAGGAACTGGCAGAATTAGCCATTATTTCTGGGTGTATTCTGGGCAACTTATATTGCATTGACTGCTAAGGGGACCCAGCTTCTGCCAGTAGTAAGGCCCAGTATGAATGGTGTTTTTCTGGACTATGATTTGGATGAGCTTTCCTTTTATAATATGAATAATGGGTCTCTTCTCTCTACTTTTAATAATTACTTTGCAGAAGCTGTTTGGCCCTATTTATGTACTGGAACCTATTCTGAACCTCTTAAAAATCTCTTAAGTAACAGATTATGAAAGATGAAATACCTGGGGAATTATTCTGTTTTAGTTTTTAGGGTTGACTTAGTAAATTTGGTCTCAGTAATCCTGGATTCTTTTTAGGTTTTACCACTGGAAATCAGAATAGATTTTTCTTCTTCATTTCCAACAATAATAAAATATGATAGTAATGCCAATTACATAGATGATACAGGTATCAATTATCAAGTGCTTTGAAATTATAAGATAAAATATTTGAGAATTATGTTACTTAATACCTCCAATAAAATATTTTATTTTTTTAATAAAAAAGCCCCCAGAGGTCCATGAACTGATGAATGAAAAAATAAGCTGCGATATATCCATACAATGAAACATTATTTGATCATAAAAAGGAATGAAGTAGTGAAAGCATTATGCTAAGTGAAAGATGACAGTCACAAAAGGCCATATACTGTCTGATTCCCTTTATATGTAGTAATGTTTTTCTTAAAGCATTCAGCCCTTTTGGATAACAGATGACTTAGTGTTAAATATCATACTTGCTTCATTTATATCTTTGGTAAGTAGAATAATGGCAAACAGAATTACTTCTTTTGAATAGCTATAAAAGGGCGAAAGTGAAGAGTTCCTATTTATTTAGCTGTCATATGCATTGCTGATAAAAAGGAAAACAAAGAATTTCATTTGGTGCAGTGCAGTGTGAAAGTTCATAAGGTTAGAAGTAATTTTCATCTTGACTTAAACTCATAGGTAATTTTCAAAAAAGATTTAATTACAGTTGTCATTTTTGATTGCCACTCAGGAAACAGTAGGGAGAATACCCCACTGAATGTTCTCTCTCATTCTTGAATAATTATTAAATTTTTTGAAACAATGACCTTGTCAGATGACACTTAATAGGAAGGCCGGAGAGTGTCTGATTTTCAAAGTGTTTGAATTCATGCATAGTAATTTCACCTTTTTTAAAAATTTAACATTTTGACTAAATGAGTCCTTTGACTTTTAGTGATACTTTACTGCTGCTCAAGTAAGTAATATTTGCCCTCAATATAGTGATTGAAAAACAGAAAACTCCTTTGAGGAAATTTACTGCTTAGGGAAACTTAAAATTTATGGGATCATGCCATTTTTGTGTGTGTTAAAATGCATTTTAAACCTACTGAAAAAAAGACACTAATATAAGCAATACCTATATGCCTATTTTATAAGTTAATAAGTTCTTATAACTTTGTATGACTGCTGCAGAATTATTAAATAATAATAACACATTATAAATACAATTCATGTATTCTAAATCCCATTATCTTCCTTCTCAGAAGTAATTCGTACCTTGAAATTAGGTTTTATTCCTAAGAATTTTAGCATGATTATTATATAATTCTGTATCCCAAAGTGGCATGTGATGTCATGTATTGTGTTTTTGACCTATAAGTGGTATCACACTATGTTTGTTATTCTGCAGTTTCCTTTTCCCTCACCATCCTATTTTTGACATTTAATTCCATTGATATATTTTGTACAGTATTATATTTTGTAAGAATATGCCCAGTTTATCCATTCATCTCCTCATGAACATTTGGATAGTTTCTATTTTTTTAACTATTAAACAATGCTACAATGAACATTCTTGGGCCCGCCTCCTTGTGCTCACATGCAAGATTTTTTGCCTTGTTATATACTTAAGAGTAGAATTACTGGGTACATGTGTATATTTAACCTTATTAGATGTTGTTACCAAATTGTTCTTGAAAATGGCTGTACCAGGGTAGCTGGTTGGCTCAGTTGGTTAAGAGTCCATCTGTTGGTTTTGGCTCAGGTCATGATCTCAGTTGTTGCATCAGGCTCCGCACTGAGTGTGCAGCCTGCTTAAGATTCTCTCTTCTTCTGCCTCTCTCCCTCCCTCTCTCATACGCTCTCACTCTCTCGCTCTCTCTCTCACATGCACACACACACACACACACCGGCTCACTTTAGAAAATGGGTGTACCAGTTTATATGTCAGCCCTATCCGCAGCCATTTTGCAAACTTTTTATTGAGATATAATTATATGCTATAAAGTTCACCAATTTATTTATTTAAAAAAAATTTTTTTTCAACGTTTATTTATTTTTGCGACAGAGAGAGACAGAGCATGAACGGGGGAGGGGCAGAGAGAGAGGGAGACACAGAATCGGAAACAGGCTCCAGGCTCTGAGCCATCAGCCCAGAGCCCGACGCGGGGCTCGAACTCACGGACCGTGAGATCGTGACCTGGCTGAAGTCGGACGCTTAACCGACTGCGCCACCCAGGCGCCCCTAAAGTTCACCAATTTAAAGCATACTCTCAGTGGCTGTTCTGAGTAATGTTTTTATGAACATTTATTTACAAGTTTTGTGTTGTGTGAATATATGTTTTCATTTCTCTTGTTTGTATTCCTTCCTAGCAGTGGAATTGTTGGGCTGGATCATACTGAAATCTCTTATGTTTGACATTTTGAAGAACTGCCAAAGTAGGCTGCAATATTGTGGACTCTCAGTAGCAATGTACAAAGGTTCCAATTGTTCGACATATTTACGAATACTTGTTTTCTGTATTTTTATTATAATTATCCTAGTAGGTATGAAATAGCATCTCATCGTGGTTTGGGTTTGCATTTTCTTAATGACTAATGAGCATCTTTTCACATGATTATTGGCATTTCTGTATGTTCTTTGGAGGAATTTTTATTTAAATCTTTTACCTATTTTTTAAATTGGGCTTTTTAGGGTTTTTATTACTGAGTTTTATGTGTTTCTTTTTACATATTTGAATATATATTCCATATAAGATATGTGATTTGCAAATGCTTTCTTCCTTTCTATAGCTTGTCTTCTCACTTTCTTGATGGTGAACCTTTGAAGTACAGAAGTTTTTATATTTGATGAAGTCCAATTTATCAAACTTCTATTGCTTGTGCATTTATTGGATTATCTAAAAAATCACTGCTGAAACCAAAGTCAAGGATATTTACTCTTAAGTTTTCTTCTAAGAGTTTTAAAGTTTTTTATAGTTTTATAGTTAGCTCCTATATTTAAGTGTTTGATCTACTTTAAATTAATTTTTATATATGGTGTGAGTTAGGGACTCTCTTCATTCTTTTGCATGTGAATCTCTGTCATAGCAAAATTTGTTGGAAAGGGTTCTTTTCCCATTGATTTATTTTGTCACTGTTGTTGAAAATCAACTGATTATAAACATACAGTTTCATTTCTGGGATCTTAATTCTATTTTATTGATCTATATGTCTGTCTTTATGCCAATACCATGTAGTCTTAATTATTGTAGCTTTGTAAGAAGTTTCAAAATCAGAAAGTGTGAGTTGTAGAGTTTTATATTTCTTCCTCAAGATTGTTCTAGTTATTCAGTTATTCTTGCATTCCCATATGAATTTTAGGATCAGCTTGTCAGTTTCTGCAAAACAACACCTGGGGTTTTGTTAGGCATTGTGATGAACCTGCAGATCAATGTGGGTAGTATTGCCATTTTAGCAACATTAAATCTTCTAATCCATGGCCACTTGATGTATTTCCACTTATTTAGCTCTTTAAAAACTTTTTCAATAATCTTTTATAAGTTTTAGTCTGCATTCTTTTGAAACATTATTCCTAAATATTTTATTCTTGTTGACTCTATTGTAGGTGGAATTGTTTACTTAATTTTATTTTCAAACTGTTCTCTATACATTGGTAGATAAAACTGATTTTTATATTTTTTATATATTGGTCTCATATCCTACAAACTTGATAAACTCACTAAAATATCTAATGGCTTTTTGTTGTTGATTCCTTAGGATTTTCTATACAAGATCCAGTCTAGAATTTATACATGCTATTGGATTTTTAATTCCGGTAATACTATTTTCACTTCTAATTTTTTTCCATGTCTACCTGTTCTTATTTTATTCCTGCCTCTTTGATTTTATAATTTATTTTTTCTGAAAATTATTTATACCTTCAAACATTCTGAATGTTTTAATACTTATTTTGAAGTCTTTTCAGACTGTGTCAGTAGAAATGATTTTATATTGAGTGAATTTATTTTCAGACTTTGTTGGATACCTTTGTTAAAATTAGATTTCTGTGAATTTTGGTTTGCAGGCCTTATGGTTTTATGAGTGTTTTTGTTCTTTTTATTTGATTCTCTTCATTCCTCCTTCTGATGATTTTTCAGTTACTTACATCTAGCTCCCCAAAGCTCCTGTCCAGACATAGATCTTACAATGACAGTTTGGTGTTCAGTCCAGAGTGATATTAGGAGTTAACACAGATTGAGACAGTGAACCACCTTTCATGGGAAAGGGAACCCCACACATCCACCAATGTCAAACCATAAATCTTTGTATTCCTTGTTTCTGTGAAACGTGTGTACCCTATAGGAGCCTAACTCCTTGCTACCTTTGTTTGTCTCCAGAGTCCAACAAGCAGTACCCTCAGCACTACACACTGTTTTGCATTTCCTTTTCCTTTCTTGTCCATAGCTTATAAGCTTATTTATGTCTTTTGCTTTTAGTTATCCATATTTGTATTTTTCTGCCGTGTTTTCTATTTTGAGCAGAGGGCATATGTCATATTTCACATCAAATTATGAAGTCACTACATCTTCATTACTGAACTCCCAACAATATTTATTCTTTTTTTTTTAATTTATTTATTGATTTTGAGAGAGAGGTAGGAAGGAGCAGAGAGAGAATCCCAAGCAGGCTCCACACTTTCAGCTCAGAGCCGAATGCAGGGCTCAAATCAAGAGTGGAACACTTACTTAACTGAGCCACCTGGGATCCCTGCAATAATGTTTATTCTTTAGGTTAATTTTAAATTGTCAAAAGGTTTAAACATATATTTGCTCTCTCATATGGAATGTTATCTTATTATAAAACAGTTCATATAAAATGAGTATTATGTTTACATTAACAGATAGGTCCCCCCCTTACAGGAAAATCTTTTCAGTAATAACTATCACTTGAATATTTATTTGCTCTATGACACGCACTTTACTGTTTTACCTATAGCATTCAATCACAGCAACCCTACAAGTTGACATTGTCATTATTATAGAATAATAAGGTGAATTTTAGACTGTTCAGGAACTTGTAGGAAGTCCATAGAACCAATATTCATGTCCAGGTTTGTCTGATTTGAAAGCTTGTACTTTAAATCACTTTTTTATGTGTTTATATTTTAATTGTTGACATGTTCGCATTCTCTTCTCCCTTTTGACCAATTAGAACAATTTGAATGATGTTTTGGTACAGAAAATTAAGAAACTTTCTCTGAGAAGGGAACAGGCTAGATGTTTTCAGCATTTGGCCAGAGCTTTAGCTATTTGCTGCAGTTAGAATTTCAGAATATATTTGAGTGGCATTCCCTAAACTGGTGGGATCTTCCTTGATATATTACCATTTTTATTATTATTTAAACTGATTGTGAGATGCCAGTCAGATGCCAGGCTAAAATGAACAAATCCGGAGACTATAGATGCTGGAGAGGATGTGGAGAAACGGGAACCCTCTTGCACTGTTGGTGGGAATGCAAACTGGTACAGCCACTCTGGAAAAGTGTGGAGGGTCCTCAAAAAATTAAAAATAGATCTACCCTATGACCCAGCAGTTGCACTGCTAGGAATTTACCCAAGGGATACAGAAGTGCTGATGCATAGGGGCACTTGTACCCCAATGTTTATAGCAGCACTCTCAACAATAGCCAAATTATGGAAAGAGCCTAAATGTCCATCAACTGATGAATGGATAAAGAAATTGTGGCTTATATACACAATGGAATACTACTTGGCAATGAGAAAGAATTAAATATGGCCTTTTGCAGCAACGTGGATGGAACTGGAGGGTATTATGCTAAGTGAAGTAAGTCAGGCAGAGAAAGACATACTATATGTTTTCACTCATATGTGGATCCTAAGAAACTTTATGGAAGACCATGGGGGAGGGGAAGGGGGAAAAAAGTTACAGAGAGGGAGGGAGGCAAACCATAAGAGACTCTTAAATACTGAGAACAAACTGAGGGGTGTTGGGGGGGGAGAGGAGGAAGTGGGTGATGGGCATTGAGGAGGACACCTGTTGGGATGAGCACTGGGTGTTGTATGGAAACGAATTTGACAATAAATTACATTTAATATAAAAAATGATTGTGAGAGACTTTTTTTTTCCATCTTCCCATTTTCATTACTTCTTTTTTTGTCATTAAGATAGGGTTTTTTTTGTTTCTTTATTTTTGTTTTTACTTTTTTAATATAATTTGTCAAGTTGGCTGACATACAGTACATACAGTGTCCTCTTGGTTTTGGAGGTAGAGTCCCACAATTCATCACTTATATACAACACCCAGTCCTCATCCCAACAAGTGCCCTCCTCAATACCCATCACCCATTTTTCCCTCTCCCCCGCCACCCATCAACCCTTAGTTTGTTCTCTGTATTTAAGAGTCTCTTATGGTTTGCCTCCTCCTTCTCTGTTTGAAACTGTTTTTCCCCTCCCTTCCCCCATGGTCTTCTGTGAAGTTTCTCATGTTCCACATATGAGTGAAAACATATGATATCTGTCTTTCTCTGCCTGACTTATTTCACTTAGCATAATACTCTCCAGTTCCATCCATGTTGCTGCAAATGGCAGGATTTCATTCTTTCTCATTGCCAAGTAGTATTCCATGATATATAAACCCTATCTTCTTTACCCATTCATCATTTGATGGAAATTTAGGCTCTTTCCATAATTAACAACTCAGGAAACAACAGATGCCAGGATGTGAGAAAGGGGAACCCTCTTGCACTGTTGGTGGGAATGCAAACTGGTGCAGCCACTCTGGAAAACATTGTGGAAGTTCCTCAAAACATTAAAGATAGTACTACCCTATGATCCAACAATAGCACTACTAGGAATTTATCCAGAGGATACAGGAGTGCTGATTCATAGGGGCACATACATGTACCCCAATGTTTATAGCAGCACTTTCAACATTTTCATTACTGCTGTATTTTAAGATCACTAAATACTTATGGGGGGATACTTAGGATCACGTGTCTTGGTAACTTTATTTTTTGGCATAGGGTTAATTATTTTTTAATGTTTATTTATTTATGTTGATAGAGAGAGAGAGAGTGAGGGGCAGAGAGAGGAGAAAGAGAATCCCAAGCAGGCTCCATGCTATCAGTGCAGAGTCTGATGCAGGGCTCGACCTCAGGAATCCTGAGATCATGACCTGAGCCTAAATCAGAAGTTGGACACTTAACCTACTGAGCCACCCAGATGCCCCAATTCTTTTTTTTTTTTAAGTTTATTTACTTTGAGAGAGAGTGAGATAGTTGGGGAGGGAGAGAGAGAGAGAAGGAGAGAGAGAACCCCAAGAGCCTGACACAGGGCTCAATTTCAAAAACCATGAGATTGTGACCTGAGCAGATACCAAGAGTCTGACGCATAACCAACTGAGCCACCCAGATGACTTATAATTTTATATTCTATGGGAAGTACAGAGAAATCTGAGACAAACCTAATTATAGAAGGCCAAAAGTAAGGCAGAGTTGGCAATAATGAATTCAGTGATGTTTTTGGAAGTTTTTAGCAACAAGTCTGTAGTAGGAATCTATAGATGAAGAATTAAAGTTAAATCTCATATCCTTCCAGCATTTATTAACTAACTGAAATATGCAGGTATTTCCAGGAAGAGAAAAAGAAGTTTTCACTCTATACTGGATAATTGAACTTAAGGATAAAGAACAATAATGACTGGACAAGAGTAGTGTTGTGAAAGATTTTAATTTGTAAGAAACCAAGAATTAAGGTAGCAGGTATCAGAATCAAGTGACTAAGAAGGACACATGTGTATGCCACTGCTCTGCTAGGCTTAATGAGTTTTAGTTCTAGTTTGGAGTAGAGCATTGGAGGGACATGATTTTAGTTAGATTTTTAGTGACGAAGTAATTCTTAATAGATGGAAATTACTTTTCTAATGTATGCGTTATGCCTCTTGGCTTTTATGAAAGACTTAGGTTAGTACCTGTTTTTGCTGACTGAGAGAAATCTGAAGAGGATGTTTGCTTTTATGAAAAGGGAATAAAACAAAAATGGCGTTCAGCAGTTGTTTTGCAACCATCAGGCACCCCTAAGCAGCAAGAGTGGCACCACCAAACTCCTTCCCCGGGAACTACATTCAACATCTCAGCATTAAGCCATCATAGCTTTGAACTGCATCTGTAAGCATGTGTGCTTTATCTTGATTTATTTTGTGCATCTGTTAGCAAGATGTGTCCTAAGTATCAGAATAACCTAAGAAAGGTTATTTTTTTGGCTCTGGGAATTCTCAAAAATTTTTCCATGTAAATTAATGGTAATTGTTTCTTCACTTTATGCCATTTTGGCTTATAAAAGTTTCCATAGGAGTGTTCTACTTTCCAATAGCAGGGGAAACCTGTATCTGCTGAAATGAATTTCCTCCGTGCCTTTCTTCTAATTGTGGGAGATGGTTTATTGGAAATCTCAAGTTTGAAGTACTCAGACTCTGTATCCCATCCCTCTAGGGCCAGCTCAGCCCTTCATCCTGTCAAAGCAGATAAAACAGAACAGCCTGTAATTTGCTATAAAGGGGTCCTTGGGATGAAGCATTTTAATGTCCATAAAGAGGAGACGATACCTTCATTTTTAAAGACTCCCATGGAACATTTCAAACAGCATGGATTTGTCTTGGTGCCCTTTGCCAAAATTAATAGATTTGGGCTGCAGACTTAGAGGAAAGCTAAGTGTTCAGGCCAACTTATCACCCTTTGATATTTTACTATATTTATCTTATTTTAGCCAAGATGCCTTAAAACTGATAACATAATGAGTAAATAATACTTAAATAAGGAAGGCTACTAATTTTTAGACCTATATCAATTAAATATAGGAGATATACAGAGTTACAGCAGTATTATTTTAGAAATTAAAAATCAAGTGCAATGATTTAGAGAACAGATCAAATTGATCCAACTTAATCATTGTTTTTAAATTTTTTGCCTCTTTTTATCAGTCTTGGGTTGAACTGTGTTTCAGATTCCAAAAAGGTATTCCAACCAAGAGCATTCTGATGAGAATGGCACAGAGGGCCTGGAGTGTAATAAAATACCAAGTGTGTTATTTTGAATTCTTCTCATGCTCTGAGAACAGGAATATCTTAAGCTTTGATAGAATGGTGCAATTTTATATTTTCCATTTGACTACTCTAAAAGGTTCATTGTCTTTTAATTAAACTACAGGGGGGAAGAGCAGAGATTAAAAGATGTAGTACTATAAAGGGGATGGCTTTTAGCTACTAGTACATGAGTGAAGACACCACAATAAAGCAAGATGGAGTACAGCAACAAGTTTTGTGCCTTGAAGCCTCCTCTTGTCTGACTGTGGTAGTAATTTGGAGTTAATTTGTGCAGCTTCTCAATAAAAGATTTTGTGTTTTATATTCTTTGATACTTTCTAGCATCTTTTCCCTGCTGATCTTTTTTGGGGGGGGGGCAACATGCTAGTTCCCTTTATTTATTAGTACTGAGATAATTTTTATTTCTCAAATGAAACCTTATCTAAAACAGATATTTTTTAAAGTTGTATTCTAGTTGCTTTGGAGAGGCATCTAAAGTATCCATCATGTATCTTAACCATCACTCCATGATGTGTTCTTAAAGCACAGTATTAGAGCTTTCCCTCCTGTTCTTTTATCTTCCCTTTCATGAGGTTCAATGCAGCTTATACAACTAGATATGATAATAGGTAAACCAGTTTAGGTGAGAAGGTTGGACCAGGTTCAGTGTGTAGATATTTCCTATTCACTACTTGCTTTTTACTTGAGGTAGTAGCACCTTCCTTGAATCTCCCCACTTTCTGTGGTTACTGACAAGTGGAAGTCCACTTTCAACTCTAGTGATTTGTATTTTTAGCATGGGGTGAATGTTTGGGTTTCTTCATTTGGGAGTATTACTGCCTGGTAGTTGGCTTATTTTCCTTTGTCTGCATGAAGATTTTTTTTTTCTTTGTGTCTGTTTTTCTCCCTTTGCTTTCTACTCCCCCACATGTCCCCAAGTCCTTCAAGCCAATGAGGCTGTGGTGACACCTTCTGGGCAGTGATGGGAGTGAATTACAGCCATAAGTTGCATGGTGGTGTTAAGCATACCAAAGATTAGGTGTATGCTACTAAATTTAGTTTGCTTCGTCAAATAAACCCATACAGAATTCTGCTTCTTCTCAGAGTTTCTAACAGTTGTTAAATATTGATATCGTTTCTTGCTAATGAACAGAGATTTGTAGTTAGCTAAATAAAAAGCCAGTGGACCTGCCTCCTTAATCAATATAAAGGATATGCTACTTGGTTGGCCTGAAAATGAATGTCAGCAGAGGAAGAAATTAATGATTGCATGTTATTAGAATATCAGCACTGTACACTATAGTTTTTGCCATGCTCTGGTACAACTGTATCCGGTTACATGTCAGTGCTTCACAGCAGTAGGAAAATGTCCTATAAGAAAAATTTCAGTAGAAACGTCTTCTATCATGACAATCCACCATTGGAACCATGGAGGGTGAATGTTTATCCAGAGCCATTCTTGTCCACCCGTACCTTTCATCAGTTTTAAGAAACATGAAAGGAGTCTTCCCGGTAGAGGTTCCTTCCTCTATAGGAACCTTGCTTTTTTCTGATGAGACTTCATTCCTTCCACTTCTACTTCAAAGCTAATTTTACTCTTATGTTAAAAGATTTTAAATACAGGTTTTTCATGCACAGCATGACTATAATAAGAATTTACTATTACTAATGCACTTTTTTTTTCTGACAGTGAACATGATACAGCTGTAGTTCTAGGAAGGCTTATGAAGTTTGTTATTAAATAATTTCAGAGATCTCAGGAGTCTTTGCAATCTTCAGTAACTGAATAGCAAATGTATTGGGCAACAAAGGTATAACTGGCAGTCGCTGTGAAACTACCCTTGTCTATAACATTACCTTTGGGCAGTGTTGAATGGGAAAGCACAAGACACTAAATTTAAGGGCGAAGACAACTGCTACAGTTGGATATATAGCCTTTAAAATGGCACTGGATGGCTTATCTTAGCGCTTTGCATCATTCTGTGGCCAAATATTGCTTACTCAGTATATAATATATGCATTTATATTTGGTACAGAGCCCAATATTTCTATTACTACTATATAATAAAATCAAGGCAAGGACACATTGCCTTCTAATTTTGATTTGCAAACAGATGGTAGATGTCTGGAAAATAGGCAGGAGCTATTTAAAAAAACTGGGGAAATGCTTTCATGAAATTAAAATAAAGCTAGCTTAAAATACTCAAAGTGTGAATGAGTAACAAAATACCATGTAGTAACTGTGGAGATGATGGTTTTATTTGAAGTGGGGGGAGGGAGGAAAAAACTAGAAGGAGGCAAAAACACAATTTGGCCTAAAATTGAATTTCTCTGATAAGGCATTTCAGAAGCGGCTTGTCTTATTCACTCAGCAGCAAAATAATCATATGCGCTTTAATAATCTTTATTTTACAGGAGTGCGTTGCCAGGGTAACGGAATGTAAGCAGGGGAACAGCACCTTGCAGATCACAAAGGCAAATCTGCGGAAAGAAATTTCACTGAGTTTCCTCACCAGTGTAATAACGACTCTTATTTTTCCTACACTATTTAATAATCTCACATAAACGTTTTTCGTTTTCCCTTTTCTGTATCTCTTTAAACATAGACAATAGCATATATCTGGAACTGCCAAGATCAGTGGGCTAAGCAAAAAAACAGATGTTATATCTTTAGCATTTTTATATAATTACTTTTTATTGCTGTCTTACCCCTATCTCCATCCCTCTCAACCTTATTGTTATTTCCTGCTCTCTGTAAACCTGATGATAGTATTCCAACCAAAGGGGGCATGAGGTGGGAGTTGATATTTGGCTACATTAATCAAAATTTATTAGCTAAGCTTGCCTGTATGAAGATTCTAAAGAGGCAGGAATTCCAACTGAAACATCTATCTTTGCGTAAGGGGATAAATTGAATTATAGCAAATAGAATGACAAGCAAAGCTGCAAAAATAACGTATTCTCTACACTCATGCACACACGCAAACATGTATACACACAAATACCTGTACAAGGGAGGAAAGAAGAAGGAAAGAAAGCAGTGTTAGATTCCTTGAGCTTTCCATTGGGCCCTGAAACCTCAATTCATTCTAGGAAATTGGCTGATTTGAAATTAATAAAATCAAAGTTTCCCGTGCATTTCCAAAAGAGACAGAAAGATAGAAGTAAGAAGTAAGAATGTACCTACTGATCATTTGATTGGATCAAATTTATGACTCTTAGTTTTAACTCTTAGTTGTAACCTGCCTACTATGCACCCAAGCTGTATTTTTCACAATTGTTTCTCTAGGTCTTAAGAACAATCAGTAACCAAAAACAGGTGCTCAAAACTAGTTTCTGGATGGATTGCCTTTGAAATTATATTCTGTCTTGGTTTTGGTGCAGTTTACTAAAATGTAGTTTTAATTATCATTTTTAGTATTTTCCTAGAGATTGTTCTTTTATCCTGGCTAGATTTGCACAACTACTTAAAATTCAAACTAATTAAAGCTAACTTTAAAAAGATAATGGTAAAAGACCAAGTAAAATTTGAAAAGGCCAAACAAAGGCTTATTAAAATGGCAAATTGTGGGGAAAACATTCCATCAAGGTCTGGCTAGTGTACCTCAGAAGTTGAGAAAAATGGGAAAGGGTCATGTTGAAATAATAAGATTTCTGATGTTCCAGAAAGAACTTAAAACCCAAATGCCACAGTTGTCAAAAGCTTCATTCTCATCAAGTACCACTGAAAATTATTAAAAATTTTAAACTCAACAGAGTTTATTTGAAATTGTTTCTCGTTTTTATGAACTTGTTGACTTAAACTCAGCTCCTAATTATTCATTCTATATAGAGTCAATTCTTCTGGAGCTTTCCTATAGTTAATGTCTTCTTTGCTATAAAATCTCAATTTGGCTTCTTTAATGTTAATTGTTTTTTAAGAAATAATAAGTTTCCTAAGCTAACACAGCCAAGAGAGAAGACATGTTTCTCTCCTTGGGCTCTTGTTTATGTCTTAGATGGAATGTTCTATGGAAATAATGTTAGCAGTTTTGCAAACAGAGCAACATGTCTATTTTCTTAGGATTTGAGCCATAATTTATTCTTGGTGCATGAAAATCACTAGTGAGTCTACATTTTTATTTAATTGTTATGATGATGAGCATACGGCTGGCAAATGAAAACATGGTGGTAAGTAAATACTGTTCCTTTGGTAATCTTCAGCTGTAAACATTTTCAAACCATCTGGTGGCATTTGCTATTCTTTATTTGATGAAAAATAATTCTTTCTCCTCAACTATTAAACTTGGTACACTTTTGGAACCATGTATAACAGGATCCTAAAATGGGTTTCTCCCTTTGGGTGCCTGGGTGGCTCAGTCAGTTGAGCGTCGGACTTCGGCTCAGGTCATGATCTCACATTCCCAGTCTGTGGGTTCGAGTCCCGTGTCGTGCTCTGTGCTGACAGCTCAGGGCCTGGATCCTGCTTCGGATTCTGTGTCTCCCTCTCTCTGCCTCTCCTCTGCTCATGCTCTGTCTCTTTCAAAAATAAATACAAATATAAAAAAAATTTTTTTAATGGGGCTCTCCCTGTTTGTCTTAGCTGGAGCCCTAAGAGAAAAGATTTCTAAGTAATAAATGACAACACCCTCTAGTTTATGCATGAATAGGAGAGAGAAGACCAGTTATGTGATTCTAAGGTACTTAACCATGTCAAGGATATAAATGAATTGGAAAGCTGGAAATTCAGAAAAGGGAGATTTTGGAGAGAGTTGATTTGCTGAGTGTCCCATCACACCTCCAAAGGAAGGAGTAAGGATGCATCTCCCTTCATTAAGAGAGAGACAGGCTTGAAGGATATGACTTGGAAAGCTTAATAACTGACACCTGCCACTTAACTGCTATCTCACTTATGACTGAAAAATCTAGAGCTTGAGACGATTGGCCAGCTGCTTTGAAAGTATTGTAATGAAGAGGTGGTGTGTTGGGTGACCTAGATTCTCAGAGTTTTTTGGAGCAAATTTTGCTTAAGTTTAGGTCATGGATCAGAGGTAGGCCATATGCACAAGACAGATGATGTAAGGTTGTGTTAGACTCAGACTTACTAGAGGAGCCTGGTGATCTGAATGGTGAAGTGAACTACCATCTTTTCAAGAGCAGTAAGCAGAAAGAAAGCTCCACCTAGATCAAAGGATCTGCAAGTGAGAGTTAAGACACCCTCTTTCCCACTGCAAGTGGCCAGCTTATAGCAGGAATAAATTGGAAAACAAAAGTAACCATAACTTTGATATTTAAAGTTTTTATTACTAGATGAGATGTAATTAATTACTAGATGAGATGTTGAGTAGTTTGAGTGCTTGTAAATGAACAGAAACATGAAATCTGCCCTAAATTTCATGCATGAGAATGGGAAGCCCCTAGAATAAATTAAATATCATACTGACAGACAACAAAAAAATTTATATTTTATACTTAGTCAAGTTAATGATATTACTGTGTGTGTGTGTGTGTGTGTGTGTGTGTGTGTGTGTGTGTGTGTGTGGTCCAAAATGGTGATCTTGAAAAAGAAGAGTTGCATTTTGGGAAATCCTATTACCCATTTATTTTGATCCCTAGCTTATTATTTCTGTCTTTGTAGACAATATTGGTACCCGTTCTACGTGGTTCTATCCATACTTCAATAGATGGTACCAAGCCAGGCAAATAAGATTTCTGACAGATTGTTTTATCTATTTTATTTTATCTCTTTTCAAAACCCTTTTACTTGATTTAATACTTTGCTATGTCTTTCTTTCTATCTCCAGAGCTCAAGTTAGGGGTATTAAAATCAAGGAACCCTGATTAACCTACAAATTGAGTCACACATTACGAAACATCTGAAAGTTAATGGTAGTATTTTTAGGAAGATATGCTCAGGTTCCTAATATAATGGATTAAATAATAAAAAACAGATACTGTAAGTTAATGCAATGTTTTCTCAAGGCTATTAGTCTAATTTTTAATAAAATTTAAGAAAAATCATTAAAACATTGTCCAAGTATATGTTATCATTGCTTCCAGTTTAGTTTCTGGGGGACGCATTGGCATCTGAGTTTTACTGGACTTGAATGGGCTATAGCTATATTTACACCTTTTATTGAATTACTCTGTAATGTTGGAATTATTTAGAATGTAGCACAGATAATGACAGGGAAGAATGGAGATGGATGGAGAGTGAGATAGTAGTAGACAAATGTTAGGAGAAAATAGTATTAAAGCGAAAACAACATTGAACTCTTTGGAAAACATATGGTACAAAAACTGAAAGTTGGGGCATTTGGATGGCTTAGTCATTTAAGTGTCTAACTCTTGGTTTTAGCTCAGGTCATGATCTCACACTTTGTGAGATCAAGCCCTGCTTTGGGCTCTGACAGTGGGGAACTAACAGTGGGGAACTTGCTTGGTACTCTCTTCTCTCTGTGCCACTCCCCTGCTTGCAGTCTCTCTCTCTCCCTCTCCCAAAATAAATAAATGAACTTTTTTTTTAAGAAAAACTGGAAATCAATGCTGATGATGTGGGCATGAGCAAAAGGAAAAATTATGTGAATTATCTATCTTCATAAGGTCTCCTCAAAGCCCTTTAGGGTGATCCCGTAATGCCCTCTACAAAAATATTCTTCTCCCTTGACCTTAACAGGAATTACATATCTTTTTTTTTTAACGTTATTTATTTATTTTTGAGAGGGAGGGAGGGAGGGAGGGAGGGAGGGGGAGAGAGAGAGAGAGAGAGAGAGCGAGAGAGAGAGAGAGAGAGAGAGAGAGAGAGAATATCCCAAGCAGGCTCTGCACTATCAGTGTGGAACCTGATGCAGGTCTTGAACTCACTAACCATGAGATCGTGACTTGAGCCAGAATCAAGAGTTGATGCTTAACCAACTGAGCCACCCAAGCACCCCAGGAATTATGTATCTTAATCCAAACAAAGAAATCATATTTTCTAAAGTCTGTCTCTCTCACACACATATACACATAGAAACACACAGACTTAAGGGGCAAAATCCAATTTTTAAAAGTAATTGGTCTCAATGCTCTTTTACTAAATAATTCTTATTATTTGAATGAGATTTTACTTATCATTTACAAAGTGGCTGATATTACAATCTTTGTAAATATCAGCGTTCTTTTTCCTGAAGTTTATCTGTTATATACAAGTGTATGTGTATACAAATATTTGTATTTACTATGAAATGTAGTTGGTGCAGATACTGCTAAAAATTTTCACTAAAATATACATTTAAGGAAATTGACTAAATCTTTATTGAACATTGCTAGCTGTGCTTATAATTTCGTAACAGTAAAGCATACTGAAAAGGATGTCTAGTTCTAGTCTTAGCTCTACCACTTAATCTCTGAGGGTTTGGGGCAGTCACTTACCTTTCTGAGTGTCTTCTGGATCTCACCTGTAAAATGGAAATAATAATTCTTCCCCTGCTTAAATGATAGAGTTATTGAAAAGATCAAGATAAGGAAATATATAGAGTAGTATATCTGTGTAGATATTTCTTTATCACTATGATATTCTTTTTCATTATTGTAATTTTAAATGCCAAAAGTATCTAGTTGTGCTTCCTTCTTCCCATTGCTGAAAATTGCTTATTGAGTGTAGATATATTTTCAGTCAGTAAAAGGATTTATCAGGTACCACAATTAAAGGCAAGTCATGAATTTAAAGGGAAAATAGGAATTTCAGTAGTTTTCATTCATTCTGGAGAATTGAGTCAAAGCTGTTATAATAGGGATATAGGGAAGAAGGAATCTTATTTAGAAGAATACTGAAATAACTATAAAGAGCTTTCCTGAATAGTCTGTGTAACTGGTGTTTTGGCTTTTGGATAACAGACCTTACTATCTCAGTAGGAGCATAAATTAAAATCCTTTTAAAAACAAAAACAAATATACTATGCTTTTTTTTTTATGGAGCCCACACACATCCATAGAAGTCTGTTAAAATAAGGAGGATATAGTGTCTCTGACTAGAAGCGAGTATAATGTAATTCATCACAGATAAAATATGCAAACTCTTCAAAAGCAAGTTTTGGGCTAGGGCTAAGCTTGAAACTTAGTTCTTTTAATCAACAATGGAAATAATTTTTAGAAATAGCATAACATGTTAGCCCTGAGAATCCCTCCAGCCCTCCCCCTACCACACCCCCTGAATCACAAGTAGTTGAATATATTGGACATATTTGAATGATTTGATGTTAGTGAACTGATGGGCAAGTTATCCTCTTGGTTACAGTTTCAGCCCAGTGTAATGTGTGATAGCCAAAATATGTTAAACCTTCCACATAACGCACAAATCAGAAGTAGGGATAAGTGTCTTCTTGAGACAACAATAAACATCTGTCCCGTTCCCAATTTTAAGAATCATAAAATAAGAATTTTGGTGTAAAGTTAGAAAATAAAAGAAGTACCTTTTGATATCTTATGTTTAGTTCATGAATAAATTTGTTTAATTTTTATTAAACATATAAAAGCATTATATATTTTTATTTCTTTAGCATGTACCCTATTTATAATGCCTATTCCCTTACTGGAAAACAATACAGGCTTATATGACTTTTTCCCCCCACAAATTAACTTAGGCCATGTGTGTACAGGTCAGTGAGAAAAACCTGATAAGCATTCTTCTTCAGATTTTAAAAACTATTTCATCATTAATTAGTACTTTACAGTGTCTTCTTTGTGAATTACTTAAGAAGTATTTTCCAAAGGATAAGACAAGTATATTCCATGAACAACAAGAATTTGCACCTTGGAAAATTATTTCAATGTCTTATTTGGATAAGAGAAACTCCCTTTGTTTAATGTCAAGTTGAATTCATAGTTCTCTAACTTGATTTATTTTGTTAGAAGGTATATCGTGGGCTGAGAGAAAAGAAAGTTTTTACTTTGTTAATACAATTGCATTAACCTTCTTGATATAAAGCATCTACTCATTTTAGAGGTGATTAACTGAGATATTAATAAGATTGTAACTGGAAGTCTGGGTTGCAGTTCAGATCTCTGGTCCTCAACATACTAGGCCACATACATAGGTAATTGTGGTGCACTTTGAGGGTGAATTTTGGCATGACCTACTTCAATATAATTCCTATTAGTAACTCCATTGAAGTGTTAAATGATAAATCCTTTGAAATTTTTTCTTAGGGTAATCCAACTTAACTATATTATGAAAATAGAAATAGCTCTCTAAGGAGGCAAGAGGGGTATGTGTATGTATCTGTATGTGTGTGTTAGCCTTTCATCCTCTAAAGAGAAGATAATTTGGGCTTCCTTTTGTCTCTAGGAATGTTATTTAAAGCTGTAATTGACATTTTCTTATATAAAGCAAGGATTTGTGAGAATGCATTTTCATTTCAGGGCATGTATATAAAATTCACATATCACTAGACTTAAATGATCCAGTTTTTTACTCTAAAGCAGAGTAATAACACATCTTTATTCTACCACAAAGTGTCATGAAAAGGGTGATATACTCCAATTGTGATAAATCATGTCAGAAATAAAATAATTTGTCTCTAAATTTTGAGTGTATTTACACCTAAATTTTCAGACAGTGGGACTCGTTTGCAAATATCATAAGTGATCAGCTAACATGTTCCCCCATTGAAGCAGAAATAACCATAGCTAATTATAGACGCCAAACCTAGGGAAGTTTCATAGATTGTTACAACTGAGAAGGAATTTAAAGAAGAAACTGACAAATTTGCACAAAGGAAAGGGAATCCCATCATTATAACCAACTGTTTGTTACTATCTGCCTTCTCTTCTCCACCTCCTTTTTTCCCTGCACATGTTTCCATATCAGGTGAAAGAGTGAAAATTTTTATGATTTTTTTTTCTCTAATCAAGCTCCATTCTCTCTTAAATGAACAGTGAGGTGACAACATCATTGTACTAATGTAGTCTTACATGGTAGAAAGATTCCTTAGCTGTCATGACTATAGAGGGTCTGCTGCTTCTTTTTTTAAAATCTCTTTTAGCTGGGAAAGAATTAACTAATAATGTACCCTAATTTTCAAAAGGAAAGGTAAAAGTTGTTTTTATTTAAGTGAGCCATCATATTTTCAATAGCTTAAATTACATGATTTACTTTTTGCCATCATGGTAACCCAGATTCTTCCGCCTTTTGAAATAGAAACTGTCCTAACCCCATAACCTCAACATCACTGCGAGTAAAACTCTTTCTAATTATATGACTGTGTACTGTGCACATTAGCATTGCTAATCAGCTTACTGTGGTGGATTTGTATCTTCAGTACTGATGTTCATAGACTGTCCGTTGATATAATTGCAGCTCTGTACCAGTGCCTAGATGCTAGTATATTTAAAACTACAAGTTTGAAATTCATAGTGCATACCACAGTATATGGAAAAATTTTAAGCTGTGTATAATTTTAGGTCACTAGCTTGAGTTTCCATAGAGTTTTATTTACCCAAACCTAATGCTATATTACACTGGATCTTTAGCTTAAAACAAAAATTTTTTTTAATTAAAAAAGACTTGATCTCATTTATTTTGCTATATTTTTGTTTGACTAAAAGGTAATCATCCCTTTTAGAAGAAAGCTTCTTAATCTACATAAAAGAATACCTGATGATTTCTAGAATTCATTTTCAGAAAGCCTGAGTGAGATCTTATTTGTCACAAATGAATACTTATTAAATGTCCGCTGGGTTCTTTACCTTTTACTAGGTTTTGCAAAGATTCCACTGAAGATAGATCATAGTATGTGACTTTCAGGGATGGGCTATAGGGTAAAAGGGAAAGGATTCTTGTGAATATAATTTTGTACATATATAAATGTGAAGAAAATTATTACATAATTGGATTGTATGTGTATATTTTAGCAAATATATAGTATACTCTACTACTGAATGTGAACAGTCAGAAACATAATAAAAGATGTATATGAAGCAATTTATGTATTTACTTCTGGAAACTGAAACAAATCCTTAGATAAAATCTTCCTCAAGTTAATGAGTTACCAAGAATAAAGCAGAATGTAATAACAGTAAATGATTAAGAATCATATTATGTGCTACTCACATTTGACACTATTTAGTAGAAAATTTAGTTAAGTATAACTGCTGAGAGAAGAAAAGAATTTAAGATGTTAAAAATGATAAAAATAAGATTTTTCGGAAGTCCATCAGCCACAAAATGACATAAGAAGAGTTTCGTTTTAAAAAGATGACTGGCAAATCCATGTGAGGCAAACAGAAGGAGAAAGAAGCTGAGGGAAAGATTATCATGACTACTGTAGTAACCAATGTGAGAAAATTATACAGACCTAAATGGAGTCCATAAAACATGAAATCACAAATTTATAATGAGAGATTTCAGAAATAAACGTTTAAGAAAATGAATTAATGAAAGAAAGGAATGCTGATAAAATATAATCAGTCATTCGTTCAAGCAGTCACTCCACACATTTATTATGTACTGCTCTTTTCCAGATACTGTGCTAGGGGTTATGTGAAGAATAAAAAGATGTATAAGAGAATTCGTGGATGGGCAATCTAGAATTGACTTGAAAACTGTCCCACTACTAAACATCCAGAAATGGTAAATAAAATGCAGCACCTTTCCTTTTGAATGTGTAGCTGTGCTTGTGAAAAAGTAAGGAAGATCCTTAAGACCTAAAAATGGAGAGGGTTTAAAAAATAGAGTGGTAAGCATGAGGAGTAATATGGGCTACCCTGGGGATGGGTGTGGGGAAATGTCCTGGCCCAAGGATAAGGATTTAATAGCCACTCAAGATCAGGAGACAAGACTTGGGGCCTACACAGTGAAGGGAGTTAGAACTGAGACATCAGTTTGCAGGAATCTTAGGAGTTTTATCAAAGAACAAGATATTTTAAAAAAAATCTTGGGGCGCCTGGGCGGCTCATTCAGTTAAGCGTCTGACTCTTGGTTTCAGCTCAGGTCATGATCTCACAGTTTGTGAGTTTGAATCCTGCTCCACACTGTCAGTGTGGAGCCTGCTTGGGATTCTCTGTCTCCCTCTTTTTTTGCCCCTCCCCTGCTCTCTCTCTATCTCTATCAAAATAAATAAACATTTAAAATAAAATAAATCTCTCTAGTATAGGCAGATCACCGAAAGATTTTTTTCAAGTCCGTTGGCCTGGGCTCTGTGTCTGAATGGATAAAAAAAAGCTTCTCTGAGAATTTTTAACCATAGGTATACTATTTTTTAGGTTTGAGATTTTTAATTTTTTTTTTCAACGTTTATTTATTTTTGGGACAGAGAGAGACAGAACATGAATGGGGGAGGGGCAGAGAGAGAGGGAGACACAGAATTGGAAACAGGCTCCAGGCTCTGAGCCATCAGCCCAGAGCCTGACGCAGGGCTCGAACTCACGGACCGTGAGATCGTGACCTGGCTGAAGTCGGACGCTTAACCGACTGCGCCACCCAGGCGCCCCAAGGTTTGAGATTTAAATTTACACTCCTTACACTCCGTATGCTGAGAAAACAACATGAAAGTAGTAACTTAAAATGAATGTTCAAGGTGTCTTATAAGACACTAAAATAGAAGCTATTCTAGAATCATGCACCCCCAAACTAGGCAATACTGTATTTCCTCAAAAAAAATGAACTATTAACATAGACTCATTATCCAAAAGCTACAAAATATGCAAGAACACAGCCAATGTGAACAAGAGTCAGGAGACCCAAAATACACCAGAATTAGCGTTTATCAACTTCAGATAATTGAATAGAGAATGTATGTAGAAAAATATAAAATATTTTCAACAAAACACTAAAACATAAAAGCAGAATATATAAAAATGAAAAATTTGGCCAGTGAAGAGAGAATTAACAATTAGAAGATAGATCTGAGGAAGTTACCTTAGAAGCAGTACACAATTATAGAGACACAAACTGTGGAGTTTCATAGACATGGCAAATAAAGTGAGAAGATCCAACATACATGTAATAGGAATCCAGATGGAAACCACGGAAGAATGAAGGAGAGATCATATTTGATGAAGAAGTGATTAATACTTTTCCCAACAGGTTTGTAAGCACCTAAGTTTCTGTATGAAATACTTATAACCTTTAAGTATTTGAAATGTTTTGTTCTTTTTTTGACCCATGATTGATACATAATCTCACTTAAGCTCTTATTGAAGAAAGGGAGCATAACAAGGCCATTTTAAAAACAAACAAGAAGTGAAACATTTCGCTCACTTATAGACTTTCTGAAAGAATTACCAAAGAATACTTCAAGTAATAGAAAAATGAGCCTAGAAGGAACAAAGGCATTATTCTGAGTGAAAAAAAAAGCCAATTCAAAAGGTCATATAAGATGTGATTCCATTTATACAACATCTTCAAAATTGCAAGATTATAGAGAAGGAGAGCATATTCATGGTTGCCAGGAGTTAAGAATGGCGGATGGGGAGTGGCAGAAAGGAGTGAGATGATTATAAAGCATGAGAGCGAACTCTGTGGTGATGGAACATTCTGTATCTTAGTTATGGTTATCTGAGTCTGCACGTGATAAAAGGACATAGAACTGTATATAAATATTGTATCAATGTAAATTTTCTGGTTTTGGTGTTTTGCAGTAGTTATTTTAAGTTATAACTATTGTGGGGGAACTGAATGAAGGGAACATGGAACCTTCCTGTATTATCCTTGCACTTCCTTAAAACTATAGTCATTTTTTAATTTTTTAAATTTTTTTCTTTTTTAAAATTTACATCCAAAATAGCATCTAGTGCAACAATGGTTTCAGGAGTAGATTCCTTAGTGCCCCTCACCCACTTAGCCCATCCCCCCACCCACAGCCCCTCCAGTAACCCTCAGTTTGTTCTACATATTTGTGAGTCTCTTCTGTTTTGTCCCCCTCCGTTTTTATATTTTTGCTTCCCTTCCTGTATGTTCATCTGTGTTGTCTCTTAAAGTCCTCTTATGAGTGAAGTCATATGATTTTTGTCTTTCTCTAATTTCACTTAGCATAATACCCTCCAGTTCCATCCACATAGTTGTGCAATGGCAACATTTCATTCTTTTTGATTGCTGAGTAATACTCCATTGTATATATATACCACATCTTCTCTATCCATTCATCTATCGATGGACATTTGGGCTCTTTCCATACTTTGGCTATTGTCAATAGTGCTGCTCTAAACATGGGGGTGCATGTGTCCCTTCGAAACAGCACACCTGTATCCCGTGGATAAATGCCTAGTAGTGCAATTGCTGGGTCATAGTGTAGTTCTATTTTTAGTTTTTTGAGGAACCTCCATACTGTTTTCCAGAGTGGCTGCACCAGCTTGCATTGCCACCAACAATGCAAAAGAGATCCTCTTTCTCCACATCCACATCCAACATTTGTTGTTGCCTGAGTTGTTAATGTTAGCCATTCTGACAGGTGTCAGGTGGTATCTCATTGTAGTTTTGATTTGTATTTCCCTGATGATGAGTGATGTTGAGCATTTTTTCATGTGTCAGTTGGCCATCTGGATGTCTTCTTTGGAGAAGTGTCTATTCATGTCTTTTGCCCATTTCTTCACTGGGTTATTTGTTTTTGGGTGTTGAGTTTGAGAAGTTCTTTATAGATTTTGGATACTAACCCTTTATCTGATATGTCGTTTGCAAATATCTTCTCCCATTCTGTCGGTTGCCTTTTAGTTTTGCTGATTGTTTCCTTTGCTGTGCAGTAGCTTATTATTTTGATGAGGTCCCACTAGTTCATTTTTGCTTTTGTGTCCCTTGCCTCCAGAGATGTTTTGAGTAAGAAGTTGCTGAGGCCAAGATCAAAGAGGTCTTTGCCTGCTTTCTCCTCGAGGATTTTGATGGCTTCCTGTCTTACATTGAGGTCTTTCATCCATTTTGAGTTTATTTTTGTGTGTGGTGTAAGAAGGTGGTCCAGGTTCATTCTTCTGCATATTGCTGTCCAGTTTTCCCAGCACCACTTGCTGAAGAGACTGTCTTTATTCCATTGGATATTCTTTCCTGCTTTGTCAAAGATTAGGTGGCCATTCGTTTGTGGGTCCATTTCTGGTTTCTCTATTCTGTTCTGTTAATCTGAGTGTCTGTTCTTGTGCCAATACCATACTGTCTTGATGATTATAGCTTTGTAGCATAGCTTAAAGTCTGGGATTGTGATGCCTCCTGCTTTGGTTTTCTTTCTCAAGATTGCTTTGGCTATTTGGGGTCTTTTCTGGTTCCATACAAATTTTAGGATTATTTGTTCTAGCTCTGTGAAGAATGCTGGTGTTATTTTGATAGGGATTGCATTGAATATGTAGATGGCTTTGGGTAGTGTCGACATTTTAACAATATTTGTTCTTCCTATCCAGGAGCATGGCATCTTTTTCCATTTTTTTATGTCTTCTTCAATTTCTTTCATAAGCTTTCTATAGTTTTCAGCATATAGGTTTTTCACCTCTTTGGTTAGATTTATTCCTAGGTATTTTATGGTTTTTGGTGCAACTGTAAATGCGATCGATTCCTTGATTTCTCTGTCGCTTCACTGTTGGTGTATAGGAATGCAATCGATTTCTGTGCATTGATTTTATATCCCACAACTTTGCTGAATTCGTGAATCAATTGTAGCAGTTTTTTGGTGGAATCTTTGGGGTTTTCCGTATAGAGTATCATGTCATCTGTGAAGAGTGAAAGTTTGACCTCCTTCTGGCCGATTTGGATGCCTTTCATTTCTTTGTGTTGTCTGATTGCAGAGGTTAAGACTTCTAATACTATGTTGAATAACATTGATGAGAGTGGACATCCCTGTCTTGTTCCTGACCTTAGGGGGAAAGCTCTGTTTTTCCCCATTGAGGATGATACTAGCGTTGGGTCGTTCGTATATGGCTTTTATGATCTCAAGGTATGTTCCTTCTATCCCTACTTTCTTGAAGGTTTTTATCAAGGTTTTTATCAAGGTTCCTTCTATCCCTACTTTCTTGAAGGTTTTTATTGTATGTTGTCAAATGGTTTCTCTGCATCTATTGAGAGGATCATATGGTTCTTGTCCTTTCTTTTATTGATGTGATGAATCACATTGATTGTTTTGTGGCTATTGAACCAGCCCTGCATCCCAGGTATAAATCCCACTTGGTTGTGGTGAATAATTTTTTTAATGTATCGTTGGAGCCAGTTGGCTAATATCTTGTTGAAGATTTTTGCATCCATGTTCATCAGGGAAATTGGTCTATACTCTCCTTTTTAGTGGGATCTCTGTCTGGTTTTGGAATCAAGGTAATGCTGGCTTCATAGAAAGAGTTTGGAAGTTTTCCTTCCATTTCTATTTTTTGGAACAGTTTCAAGAGGATAGGTGTTAACTCTTCCTTAAATGTTTGGTAGAATTCCCCTGGAAAAAAACTGTAGCCATTTTTAAAATATTTTTTAATGTTTTATTTATCTTTGAGATAGGGGGAGAGAGAGAGAGAGAGAGAGAGGGAGAGAGAGAGAGAGAGACAGACAAAGCATGAGTGGGGGAGGGACAGAGAGAGAGAGGGAGACACAGAATCCATAGCAGGCTCCAGTCCCTCAGCTGTCAGCACAGAGCCTGACACAGGGCCCAATCCCACGAATTGCAAGATCATGATCTCAGCCAAAGTCAGACGCTTAACTGAGTGAGCCACTCAGGTGCCCCAAAACTATAATTATTTGTTTAAAAAGCTTTTTTAAAAGGAAAATTAAGAGTGGAACTGAAATACTGAACAATAATGTCATGTAAGAAGGAAGAGAATTTTGCCTTAGAGTGCTGAATGCCTTGTATTATTTGAGAAGAAGATAGAAAAACTTTTTGAGAAGAAGTTAAATTGATTGCTTTTAGATTTAAAGTAAGTTTTCTATGGTAAAAGCTTAGATGTATCCATTAAAAATGTAAAATTGCAATGTGTTATTTCCAAACATGAAAGGAAAAGAGGCAGAGTAAAGAAAATTTAGATGAATTTTATTTGTAGCAATATGGTTAACTAAGTACTAACACCACCTTCCCACTAAAAACAATTAAAAATGCTGAATAAAACTTAAAAAACAATTTAACTCTATCAATGAGTTGGTAAGAAAGTAAGGGAAACTGAAGCCTAAAACTAAATGAAACAAGAACCTCAGTCAAGTAAGCAGTTCACTTTCACCTTAAAGACATTCACAGAATTGAGTTGAACCTTTGGTTTTTATGAGTTTCCAAGGTAGAAAGAACAGTAGTCAAAATTCAGGAACTGCCCAAGTAAATATCTCCTTAAAGCTGAGAACACCCACTAGAACTATAAGGAGGATACAAAGTGATTGGAGTTAAAAGTTAAGGTCTCTCTAATCTTCAGAAAGAAAGATTGGATATTTAGATATTTATTATATTTAGGCTGTGATAAAGTAGGTATGTATGCAAGAGTTTATGTGGAATTACTAAAAGAAAGTAATGGTAGGTAATATAAATATTTTTAAAAGTTTGAAGGACCTATAAATGCCATGTAGACTTTAAGGGCAAAGTTGTAATAGAGATAAAGATAGCTACTACATAAGTATAAAATCTTCAGCTCAGTAGAAAGATACATTTCTAAGTGCACATAATAAGAGGGTGTAAAAGTAAATAAAGCAAAAATTGACAGACCTATAAAGAGAAATAAATAAATTCACCAACTTATTTCAGAAGTGTTTAACACATCTCTCAGTTTTTGCAAGATCTAATATTAATCAGTTGATTACTATATCCACACGTTAAAATTAAGAGCTAGTCATACCTTATGCATATTTTATAGTATCCATTTTTATTCCCTCAGTACTTAATATAAACTATTTTTTAATTAAAAAAAACTTTGTCAAGTTAACAGAAGGCAGGAAAAGACAAGGAAGTTCTAAGAAAGAGCAAATAAAAATATTAAATACAAAATATTATGATAGAGATATACTCAAATATTAGTTTTCAGATACAGCAATCTTACCAGATCAGAAAACCAGGTTGTCATATTTTTTTAATTCACCTGCATTTTACTTATAAGAGGCATACTTGACAGGTTAAGACACAGATTAGATGTATGAGGCAAACACTATTACAAAGAAAGCTAATATAATACATTGATATCAGATCCAATGTTCTTTAAGGCATAAGCTTTGTTATACTACAAATTATAAAATGAAAAATTCCAAGTATGTATAAAAAAGTTGGTATGCACCTATTTACACAGCCACAAATATATACAGAAAAAATTGACAGTTACAAGAATAAAATGACAAATCTGTAGTTGTGATGGGAGACATAATAAATACCCTTTTCTAAATAAGTGATCAACATACAAATTAGTAAGGCTAGAAAGAATTTGAAGAAAGCTGTTAACAGTGTAATCTCTAATCCAGATCTGCACAATGATTCTAATATTCATGTATATACTTTCCAGATAAGTAATATTTGGAAAAACTTGCCATATACGAGGACACAAAGCAAGTCTTTTTTTTTTTTTTTTTTTAACATTTATTTCTTTTTGAGACAGAGAGAGACAGAGCATGAACAGGGGGAGGGCCAGAGAGAGAGGGAAACACAGGATGTGAAGCAGGCTCCAGGCTCTGAGCTGTCAGCGCAGAGCCTGATGCAGGGCTCGAACTCAAGGACCGTGAGATTGTGACCCGCGGACGCTCAACCGACTGAGCCACCCAGGCGCCCCACAAAACAAGTCTTAACAAAAGCTTTAAAAAAATCAGTGTCACACTAATTGTATTCTCTAACCCACAAAAGTAGAAATTGAAAAATAATTCAAAACATACCTTAGCTTTGGAAATTTAAAAATAAACTTCTAAACTCATAGGTCAGAAATTAAAATTGCAATAGAAATTTGAAAATATTTAGAATATCACAATAATACAAATATACCATTGCAAAGCTTGTGAGATGAGGCTAAGGAAGTACTTAGGGGAAAAGTTATAACTAAATGTTCAACTTGAAAAAAAGAGAATAAACCAAAAGAAAGTAAAAGAAAGGAAATAAAGAGCAAAAATTGAAGAATTAGAAAATATAGAATTAAAAGATCATTCTTTGAAGAGACGAATATTATTGATAAACCTGAAATGAAACTAATTAGGAAGAAATCTACAAATAATCAGTATTAGGAATGAAGAGAGAGTCCATAACTGCAGGTACATTAATATTTAAACAAATAAGGGAGTACAATTGTGAGTCAAGAGTTACCTAGCTCTGTTCCCCTAGAGTTGCAAATAATAATTGCAGCTGACTTTTGGAATGTGAGATATGTTTGTTTATACCAGGCACCTTTGCTTATGTGAAAAGTGACATTTGATGAGTAAATCACATGGGCCTGGGAAGGCTGTAAATAAGAAATTAGGAAACCATAGCTCTAAACTTACCTGAGTGTGTAATGACTTTGTGCTATACCTGTAGAATTATGAAAGGAAATATTAATGACTCACGCACCCATCCAGTGTGGTTATGTTCCTTCATGTCTGATATTAGCTTCTCTTTGGATTAGTGGCCTATTGTGATGACTACTCTTACTGAAGAAAAATGGCTGACATTGCCCTGCCAATATGCTCTCTATCCTGATCTGTACTCTGCTAAAAGAATTTATGTCAAGAATGGCCTATAATAGTTACGTGAATCTAATTGTTAGTTAAGCTCAAGAAACTTCTCCTGGTGGGCATAAATTATGCCAATAAATTTGAAAACTTAGCTGAAATGGACCATTTCCCAGAAAAATAAAACTTTTCCAAATTGACTCAAGAGCAATTAGGAAACACAAATAGAACTATAAGTCTGTAAGAAATTAATATACCTATAACTTTTTAAGAAATTAAATTTTTTGTTCACGGATATAAATAACTGAAAATATAATCCAGAGACAGGGAAATAATTTTGATAACTTGTAATAAAGATAGAAATGTTCATACCCCCACGGTAGAGCAAATGCACTTATAGGTACTCCTCTAAGGAAATGCTCATATGTACACACAGAGACTTGTATAATGTTCATTGTATCACCATAAGAGTGAATAATTGGAAACAAACTATCTATCAAAAAGAAAATAAATAAATTCATGAAGGATCAAAAGAAATCCCACAGCCAGTTAATGAATGAACTATAGTTGTTTGCATCAATATGAACAAATATGGTAAACAGTGTAGGACAAAGTAAGCCCAAATATACTATGTACATTGGGATCATTAAAGTTTTAATATGCAGAGATAGTTATACATGTAATACAAATATAAAGGCATGCATGGGAATTTAGGATAATGGCTACCTCTATTGGAGCAAGGAGTAGATGAAGAGACCTGTACAGAGTGCTTTAGTTTTATCTCTAATGTTTTATTTCTTCAGGTGCATGCTAGTTAAATTTATCTTAACTTTTTGGGAAGCATTAAATATTTTATTAAAGATATGTAAGTTGAAATACCAATTTTAACCTACTTATATTACAACAGGGACTCTAAGATTATAACAAATCATATTGAAAGGCATTACATAATCACCATAAGAATAATAAAAAGAACAGGTATTGTAAGATTTTAGGTAAATGGACAATGCCTTTTCCATTATTGTAATAAAGTTTCATGGAGAGGGAGGCATTTCATCTGGATAGAATTCTGATAGAATTGTTTTTAGGGTTCTATTTTGTCCTTTTCCTTTCATTATATATTTAACAAAATCCCTGTAGCATATCTACAGAAAGATTTAGTTGACAAAATATGGGGTGTGTTTTAAGGCAAGGTAAGTAGATTAATTTAAGAAAGGCAGTGGATTTGTGAAGCAAATAGTGGACAATAAGGACATATAGGAGTAAGCTTGTTATAGGTCTTGAATGTCTAGTATAGACATCTAGACCTTACTCTTCAGTCTGTTGTTTTTTCCATTTGTTCTATTTAGCCGTGATGCACAGGATACATTTATGTTGTGACAAAACAGATGACTAGGAAAAAGGTTTCTCACAAGATTATGCACTGTTTGAAAACCCTGTTCTAAGTAAATGGCAATGTGATGAAATGCAAACAAAAACAAAAACAAACATGTCTTCGACCATAGTTTGCAGTCTATGTTAAAGTGAAACGATTGTGGATTTAGGGAGACCAGATACAAAGCTGTTGCATTTGGCTAGACATAATGGTCTTATTATTTGAAAATCAGTTATGAATATCGTGAAAGAAGAATTAGCAGACCTTAACAACATTTAGAGTCCATATAAGACTTTATTACCAAGGGTGTTAGAAGCTTTAACAAAAATGGAAGAATAAGGCACCTGGTCTTTGTCCTGAGGTATTTGAATTCTCATGACATATTGTAAAGGGACAGATTTTGACCCACATTTGAGGTTGGTGGTCTGACTTAATGTTAAAGAAAACGCAAATAATTGAAGAACAGTAGTGAAGGTATGAGGGCTTTTACTAAGGTATTTGGAGTCCTAATGTAAAGTTAGAAACAGGTAATTTGGCAAATGGTGGCATCATGGATGTGGATATTGAAAACTAGCAAGGTTAAACAAACTGTGTATAGACACTTGCTGGACATAGATTAAGGACAAGTAAAGCAATAAATGTAAACTGGATGGGAATTGGATTATGGTATTAAAGTAGGCTGCACTTCAGAGTAAAATTCAGAAAAAAAGATATGAAGCATTTTTCTAACTCAATAGGAAAATAAGAGTTAAAAACAATTGGTGAAAGAAAAGAGAGAACAACCATGGGGTCCATTATAGAACTGAGTCTGAAGCGGTTTACTGGAGGGAAATTTTATAACATCAGCATGCTGATGATTTTGTTTCTTAATATTGTAGAAGAATAGAAAAGAATAAAAACAAGAAAGCGATGTTACCTTTTAACACCAAAGCTGTTTCATTTGTAAGAAATAGGATAAAACACTTGTCAGATGGGAAACTGTAATTTTAAACTGACTACATTTTATTTTGGGGTACATTGGAATCTTTAAGATGATGGTTCTAAGTTGATTTTTGTTGGGGTGCCTGGGTGTTTCAGTCAGTTAAGCGTGCAACTTCAGCTCAGGTCATGATTTCACAGTTCATGAGTTCGAGCCCTGGGTCGGGCTCTGTGCTGACAGCTCAGAGCCTGGAACCTGCTTTGGACTCTGTGTCTCCCTCTCTTTCTGCCCCTCTCCCGCTTATGCTCTGTTTCTCTCTGTCTCTCAAAAATAAAAAGTAAAAAAATTTAATAACTTGACTTTAGTTTTTTACTTCTTTCTACCCAAGCTGATCAACTTTTTAAGTTATTTTTTTTTATTTTGAGATACTCATAGATTCACAGTCATTGCAAAAAATAATATAAAGAGATCCCATGTACCCTTTCTTCAGTTTCCCCCAGTGGTCATATCTTGCATATCTATAGTTCCATATCAAAACCAGGATGCTGACATTGATAGAGTCAACATACAGAACATTTCCATCACCACAAGGAGCCCTCGTGTTGCCTTGTATAGTTAGACATACTTCCCTCCTGCCTCCAACTCTCCTTAACCCCTGGAACTTCTGGTGGTAATGAAAATGGTTCAACTACTTTGGGAAACAGTTTGCAGTTTCTTAGAAACACACACCCATATCATATGACCAAGACATTTCATCCTCAGATCCTATGAACATTTGTGTATAAATCTTTGTATAGACTACCTAAGAGAAAAAGAAATATATGGCTATACAAAGATACATGTTCGTAGTATTTGTAATAGGTGAATTCAGTAGGTGAATGGATAAATTATGGTGTATCCATACAGTAAAATACTACTTGACAATAAAAGAAAGAAACTGATTGCACAGCAGCATAGATAAATCTCAGAATAATTATGATGAGTGAAAGAAGTCAGACAAAAAAGAATATATCAAGTATTGTTTCATTCATAAAATAGTCTAGAAAGTCCAAACGAATCTACAGTGACAGAAAAGAGATCTGAGGTTGCCTGGAGAAGAGAGTGAGGGCAGGGAAGGGCAGGAGGGAGGGATTACAAACCAGCACAAGAAACTCGTGTTTTCTGGGTGATGCAGATATTCATTATCTTTATTGTGATGATGGTTTCACAGGTACAATCATAGGTCATAACTTACAAATTATACACTTTGAATATGTGCAGTTTACTTGAATAAAGCTGTTACCACAAAAGAAATAACAAGTGCGTTCAAAAATTGGAGAATGACTTAATTATGTTATATAAAAGTAAATTTTTGAACACTATGTAGCTTTTAGAAATCATGTTTTTGAAGAGTAGTTAATGTCATCAGAAAATGCTCATAATATTCAGAGACAAGTGCAGCTCTGATTTATAACAATCCATTAGTATTTGTTGAATGTTAAGTGAATGTTGTAGTGTTAAATGAAAAAAGCAAGTTTTAAAAAAAATGTTATATAAGTGAAATTGGCAGTATGTAATCTTTGGGATTTTTTTTTCCCCCACTCAGCATAATTCCCTGGGGATTCATCCAGGTTTTTGCATGTATCAATAGTTTTTTCATTTTATTGCTGAGTGATACTCATTGGTATGGATGTACCACGGTTTAACTATTTACCCTTTGAAGAATATGAGTTGTTTCATTTTGAGCTATTTATGAATAAAGCTGTTTATATTAGTTTCCAGTGGCTGCCACAACAAATTACCACAAATTTGGGCTTAAAACAATAGAAATGTATTCTCATACAGTTCTCTGAGGCTTGGAGGCTGAAATTTGTCACTACTCCATTGCCTCTGAGTGCTCTGGCGGAGAATCCATTCTTTGCCTCTTCCAGCTTTGTTGACTTTCTCATCCTATAGCCAGTCTTTGATTTTGTCTTCACATTGCCTTCCTCTCTTTGTATGTCAAATATCTCCTAGTGTCTCTTGTAAGGACACTTGTGTTTGGGTCTAGAACCCACCCGGATAATCGATAGTGATCTCTTCATGTCAGCATTTTTGACTATGTCTGCAAAACTCCTCTTTCCAAACACACAAACATTCATAGGTTCCAGGAATCAGGACATGGACATATCCTTTGGGGAGCCATTATTCAACCCACTACACTGTTCTAAACACCCATGTATCCATTTTTGTTTGAAATTAGGTCTTTGTTTTGTTATGATACATGACCTACAATGTGAGTGCTGCGTTGTATAGTAACTGCATTTTTACATTTTGGGGGGCTTTTTTGTTTTGTTTTTTAAGAAAATGACAGTCTGTTTTCCAGAATTACCCTGCCATTTGACATTCCCACTAGCATTGTATGAGCAATCCTGTGTCTCTGCATCCTGAGCAACATTTGATGATGTTGCTATTTTTTATCTTAGTCATCCTGATAGGTGTACAGTGATATCTTTTTGTGGTTTTAATTTTGGTTTCCTTAATGGCTACGAGCCAATGATGCTGAATATATATTTGTGTGCTTATTTGCCATCTGTATATATTGGACAAATATCTCTTCACATCTTTTGCCCATGTTCTAATTGGATACTTTGCTTTCTTTATGGTTGACTTTTAAGAGTTCTTTATATAGTCTAGATACTAATCCTTTGTCAGGTATTTTTCCCTCTCTGTATCTTGCCCTTCTCTGCTCAACAAGGTATTTTGTAAAGGAAATGTTTTTAATTTTGATGAGATTCATGTGAGTAATGTTTCTTTTCATGAATCATGTTTTTGTTTTCAAGTCTAAGAACTCTTTTCCCAGCCCTAGATCTGGGCTTTTCCTCTATGTATTTTTCTAAAAAGTTTTTGTGATTGGGGTGCCTGGGTGGCTCAGTCAGTTAAGCGTCCAACTTCGGCTCAGATCATGATCCCAGGGCTTGTGAGTTTGAGCCCCACGTTGGGGGCTCAGAGCCTGGAGCCTGCTCTGGATTCTGTGTCTCCCTCTCTTTCTGCCCCTTTCCCACTCGTGCTCTGTTTCTCTCTCTCTCTCAAAAAATAAACATCAAAAAAAAAACCAAAAAGTTTTTGTAGTTTTACATTTATACTTAAGGCTGTGATATATTTTGAATTTTTATGTAAGGTATTATGAGACCTAGATTGCGGTTCATATTTTTGCCTATGGATGTCCAACTGCTCCAACACCATTTGTTGAAAGGCTGTCTTTCCTACATTTGGCAATTACAAAAAATCATTTGGACATTATTGTGTGGGTCTATTTCTGGGTTCTTTGTTCTCTTCTATTGATTGATATGTTTATCTTTCCATGAATACTGCACAACTGTATACTGTAAGTTATGTCTTGAAAACAGGTAGATTAATTCCTTACACTTCATTTCTTTTGAGAGTTGTTTTAGCTCTTCTAAGTTCTTTGCCTTTCCACATGAATTTTAGAATAACCTTGTCTATATAAAAACTCTTTGTGGGATTTTTATAGTTAAACCTGTATATTAACATGGGGAGAACCAGCAACTTTACTATGTTAAGTCTTCAAATCCATAAACACAATGTTTCTACATTTATTTTTATCTTCTTTTATTTCTTTTATCGTTGTGTAGTTTTCAGCATACAAGTCCTATATACGTTTTCTTACATTTACTCTTAAGTATTTAACTTTTTTAACTCATTGTAAATGGTACTGATTTTTTTGAGGGGGAGATGCCTTGTGTTCCTTACTTGTACATAGAAGTACAATTGATTCTTGCATGTTTATCTTGTATCTTGCCAAACTCAATAGTTAGGAGTTTTTAGTTGTTTTTTGTAGGAGTTTTTGGTGTATAATCCTTTTTGTGTGTTGCTGAATTATATTTACTAATCTTTTATTAAGCACTTTTATATCTGTGTTAGTAAGGGATATTGGTCTGTAGTTTTCTTTTTTGCTACCTGCTTAAAACTTCTTCCTTTCCAATGTATATGTCATTTATTTCCTTTTCTTGTCTTCTTGTATAGACCTTCAAGCACTATGTTAAGTAAGACCAATGAGAGCAGACTCCTTGTCTTGTTCCCAGTCTTAGAAGGAATACATTCCATCTTGACTACTCAGTATGATATTAGCTGTCAGTTTTTTATAGGTGCTCTTTATCAAGTAGAGGAAGTATCCCTCTATTCCTTTCATTCTGAGCATTTTATCATGAATGAGTATTAAAATTTGTCAAATGCTGGGAGGTTTTTTGCATCTATTGATATGATCATGTGATCTGGCCTCTTGAATTTTGAATATTAACCAACCTTGCATCCCTGTAATAAACGTCACTTGGTTTTGGTGTAATATCATTTTTGTTTGTTGCTGAATTGTATTTACTAATCTTTTGTTAAGCACTTTTGCATCTATGTTAATAAGGGATGTTGGTCTGTAGTTTTCTTTCCTACCTGCTTAAAACATGCAAAGGCATGCATGGGAATTATGGACATCAAATTCAGAGTGCAGTTTACATCTAGGCAGGCAAGAGAGAGAGGGAAATGACATGAGGATGCATCCTCACCAAGGTTTAAACTGTAACTATGATGTTCTATTTCTTTTTTAAAAAATTAAGCAAAAAGTAATGTGTTAGGTTTGACAACTAGATAGTGGTTATACAAGTATTTAGTGCCATGATTCCTTTTACTTCTTTGTATGCTTCAGATGTTTGATATGTTGTTGTTTGTGTTTGTTTGTTTGTTTGTTTGTTTTTAAAGAAAATAAAAACACAGGGCACCTGGGTGGCTCAGTCAGTTAAGCATCTGACTTGGGGCTCAGATCATGATCTGACTGTTGGTGGGTTCGAGTCCTGCGTTGGGCTCTGTGCTAACAGCCCAGAACCTGGAGCCTGTTTCAGAATCTGTGTGTCCCTGTCCCTCTTTGTCTCTGTCTCTTTCTGTCTCTCTCTCTCTCTGCTCCTCCCCCATTTGTGCTCTCTCTCTCTCAAAAATAAATAAGTAAACATTAAAAAGAAAAGAAAAGAAAAAGAAAAATATTTTGTTAATAGTCTCAGGTCCACATACAGCTTATTTGAAGAATAGAAATCCCCACAGAAAAAGGGTTAGTAAAAATTAACAAAGACCTCTGTGAAAGGAGAATGACACAGTGTATGTAAAGTTAATCAGTTTGTACCTTTGTAGCTGGCTAATAAATGTTCACTTTAAACCTCTATATTTTAGGTACTGAGTACCTACGGAGTCCACAGGCTGAGCCTCATGTTACAGCTATTTCTTCTCTTTTGCTGTTTCTCTCTCTTTATGTGTGTTCCAATGTCTTTTTTTCCTTCGTTCCTAGATGTGATGCTAGTCTAATGTTTTGTTCTTTCATCTGTTGATGAGAAGCAGGAAGCATTTCTTTATTTCAATTGATCCCTTTTCTAAGTCAAAGGGCACACACACGAGAGACTTAAACCAAGTCGCTATGCCTATAAAAATCCTCAAAGGGGTTTTTTTCAAAAAGTGGGAGGTAACATTTTCAGGATCCTCCTGTAGAAGCCAGTTCTCTTTTCCTTTTTATCTCTAGCCTTCCTTACATAGAAAGCTCTCTTTGTTGAAGTTCACTACCAGGACAGGTATGTGTGTCAAGAGTTTGTTATCTATTAAAAGGGCTGCTAATTTGATAATATATAATTCTTAACCATGCACACATAAAATCCTTTGTTAATTCCTATAAGAAAATATCAGACCCATTTAATGTAAATATTACATAGAATCTGATTCTATGAGGATTCTGCCTAATTCCTCTTAAAAATTGAAGGACTTTGTTAATACATGTCATGGATTTCTAAGCCAGCGTAATAGGTAATAGGACAAATTTTCAGTGAGCAATCATATTTAGTTGAGCCCTATAGATTCTGTTATCACCAATAGACAAATCTAGGTTATTTATGTTAGGAGGTGATAAGTGCTATGGAGAAAAATAAATTAAGGTAAAATAGATAGAGAGTGCCAAGGGCTGGGAATGATTGCTCTTTTATATGGATGATCAGGGACAATACCTGAAATAAGTAAGAAAGGGAGGCATGTGATTCTGAGGAAAGAATATTTCAGCCAGAGGGAGCAACAGTTATAGCGCTCTGAAAGTGAGAATGTACTTGACACATCAGGAACAAGGAGACCAATGGAAGCGGGAATAGAGTGAATAAAGGAGATGAAAAATAGTAGGAAATGAGGTCACAGGGGTGGGATGGAGGTGGTCAAATCAGGTAGGACCTAGTAAGTCGAGGTAAGAACTTTGACTTTGACTTTGAATGTTAGAGAAAGTCACTGAAAGATTTTAATCAAAGGAAGGACCTGATACAACTTAAATTTTTAAAAGGATCACTTTGGCTGTGGACAAGAGAAGATGCCTATTAAATTCTTCCTTTATAATTTAGGGAATTTTAGGGGCACAGTCGGTTGAGCATCCAACTTCAGCTCAGGTTATGTTCTCACGGTTCGTGAGTTCAAGCCCCGCATCGGGCTCTGTGCTGACAGCTCAGAGCCTGGAGACTGCTTTGGAGTCTGTGTCTCCCTCTCTCTATGCCCCTCCCCTGCTCACACTCTGTCTCTCTCTCTGTGTCTCAAAAATAAATAAACATTAGGGGCGCCTGGGTGGTTCAGTTGGTTGAGCATCTGACTTCTGCTCAGGTCATGATCTCACAGTTTGTGGGTTTGAGCCCCGTATCAGGCTCTGTGCTGACAGCTCAGAACCTGGAGCCTGATTCAGATTCTGTGTCTCCCTCTCTCTCTGCCCCTCCCCCACTCATGCTTTGTCTCACTCTGTTTCTCAAAAATAAATAAATGTAAAAAAAAATTTTTAAGTAAATAAACATTAAAAACATTTTTAAAAATTAGTATAGGGAATTTTAGTGAAATAATAACAGAATATTTATGCTAATAAATATTATATTTAATATTATATTTTTCAAATGTTCTGTTATTTAATCATTACAACACTATGAAATAGGGTCATAATTATCTCCCATTTTACTCATGAGGAAAGTGAAACAAAGAGGTTTAGTAAGTCACCCAAATCCACACAGCCACTAAGTGACAGAGCTCAGGTTCCAACTCAGGCAGTCTAACTTCACTGCTTCCACTCTTAATTAACAAAAGTGCTAAACTGTCTCCTGTACATATGTCATAGTGGTATTATGAAGAATGTGTGGGTGTATATATCTTTAAAATGTTAAAATCCACCAAGTATATAAAACCAATGAAGTAGTGGAAGGAATAGGATTATTACAGTTCTATAAATTCTATAAACATTCAAATAAATTCTAATAAGTAGATTTAAGGGCAGAGGATAAAACTTGTGGTAGATAGTTTTTATTGAAGGAAGAACATTTCTTTAAATATGTAATTAAAAGGCTCGCTTAAAGGACAGGAAGGGATTGTAATCTAAGTTGCAATATTTAGTCTAGGTGAGAACTGATTGTTGGATAAAATTAAATTTGATAAGATCAGCAAGTATCACAAAAAAAAAACAACTAAAGAACTAAAAGTTTTTGTCATCTTATGCTTCCGATATGCCACAACATGTTCTGAAAGTACCTACTTCAAAAATTCTTTACCTGTTTGCTGGATTGAACTGGGTTTCAAGATCAGTTCCATTTCGAAGGAAAATGTTTCTAGTGGTGGTTTAAACCCTTTTTTCCTGTTTGGAATTTAAACTGAGTCATCCAGTTTGAGACTATTGTGTCACATTTTCCACCTTTCATTCTCAAGAGGCAGGGATCAGGAGAAACACAAGTGATGAACATTAGTGGCAGAGTGTGTGGTTGCAAGAATCAATGAACCACAGGATGCTTCAGATTCTGAAACAGTGAAAAAAGGTGAGGCTACTACGTGGAGTCCACAGAAAGTGTAATTGTCTAAACCTGGTGATATTCAGAGTGAGAGGACCCAGCCCATAATTACAGCTTCCCTGTCTCATTATAACTCCCTTTACATAGACATCCTGAGAGAACCCATACCTTGACCATATCTGAATGTTTTATGAAATTAATGTTTTACAAAGTAACAATGCAATTTAGTAAAGGAATACACAAATACTGTTTAGTTTGTAAATTGTTACTGCTACGACGTTAAACAATCTTGCATGCAGATTAAAGACAACCTCCAAGCTCGGATTTTAAGACCTTAAACCAGTTCATCTAATCTCTCCAGTCTCTTGTGATATGATGACCTAAAGCATCACAACCTCAAAAAAACTGTTTAGGATTTATATTTTGTATTTTTATTACAATTCTTTCTTGCCCTGCACTGATTTTTCAACTTCATTTTAATTTCTTCCATATTTAATTGCATAACTCAGACTGATAAACTTTTATTGCCAGCTCTTTAATTGATCCTTTAATTGAACAGATATAGGCTGTACTCTGTGAATTCTAGATTACCCAAACAAAAGAGAAAACTAGGAAAGCCCTGACAATGCTTCCAGTTTTAACATGTCACTTGTCTTCATTTCTTCAATTCCGGCTTTTATCCACTTAAATCGAGTGGTGTTAGCTTAGATAGAGACTTCATAATAGAAGTAGGCTCTTAGAAATGAATTTTAAAAGCAGAGGACTTTTTCATTGTTTCAGCAATGAAACAAAATATGACAGTAGACAGGAGACAGTAGGAATGAAGATAAACTAATGGTTTAAAAAGACACAGTCTTTAGGATTAAAGACAAGAGGGATGTTGATGGGGGCAAATTGAAGGTCTTTCAATATGAAAACAATAAATATAGCCACTCCTTGTGCACATTTAAAATGAGCAGCCCTTTAGCTTGCCTGTGTAAAGCCAACATTCACTGAGCACCCACTATGTGCCCAACAGTACTTGTCTTTATTTACTTTATTTAATCCTCACAACAACCATATAAGGTCATTCCCTTTATTTCTCCCATTTTATGTGTAAGTGAGGCATGAAGAAGATAATTAACTTCAAGATTATATACCTTGTGAGTGTTGATGTCAGGTTTCAAACTCAGACAGTCTAGCCCTGCACCCTGTGCCTTAACCACTAGGCTAAATCAACTCTTAAGATTGCAGTCCTCATTTAAGAAACAAAACAGGTGAACACAGGGGAAGGGAAGGAAAACTAAGGTAAAAACAGGGAAGCAAACTGTAAGAGAGTCTTAAATACAGAGAACCAACTGAGGGCTGCTGGAGGGGTGTTGGGTGGGGGGATAGGCTACATGGGTAATGGCATTAAGGAGGGCACACGTGATGAGCACTGGGTGTTATATGTAAGTGATGAATCACTAAATTCTATTCCTGAAACCCGTCTTACACTATATGTTAACTAACTTGGATTTAAATAAAATTTTAAAAAAGATTGCAGTCCTGTACTCTTTGTACAATGTTATACATCAAATTTAAAAGAATTTTTGCACAACTCTTAATTTGTTGTGTGTCAGAAATGAGAATAGTTTAAAGATAGAAATGTGCCAAGATATAGGACCTACCAAGCATGTAATAGAAGCTTTCTGAGTTGAGAGCCTTGGTGTAGTATCATATCTGATTGAGGAAAAAGGAATTTCATTTCATACGTTCAAAAGGTTCCTAAACTCTATACTTTTTTTGTGTTGATAAAAACTATAGAAGCCCTTTTCTAAGTTTACCTTTAAAAAATGAATAGGTGTATACAGATGAAAAAATAGGAAGTACCAACTATGGAGGTGCCTATTAGAAATAAAATAAGAGAACGAACACACTGAAGATGATCTAATTTACAACAAAATTTAAAAGTTAGTAATGGTTGTGTTTGTGAGTGTGTCTCAGTGATTTTGCACCTTCTTTCCACTCTCCTTGAGTTCCCATTTTTCTTTCACCAGCTTCTTCCTCCTGTATAATAGAAATCATTTTTTAAAAGCTTCATAAGTTTGAATGAAGAAATTTAATTAGAGATGATTCCATAATTGATTTGTAATTTTTTAATGGACTGATATAACTTACTGCATTACAAACTCATGGAGGGCAGAGAATATATGGTCTACTTCTTATAACTGCACACAGTTTTCTGACAGATAGTATTGGTCTAATACGAAATCATTTACAAGCAAAACAAAACAAAACCCTTACAAAAGCCTGAGGGAGAATTCACCAAAGGGAGAAGTAAAATAAAATTTAGAAAATGTAGCATCTTTAAAAGCCTGTATAGGCTTTTGTGTAAAAGAAACAGGTACTGAGGAGTCATGAGTTGTGAAAATAAGGAAACTGAAAGCAGAGTAAGAAAAACCCATAAGCACCACAGCTCCCTATGCCATTATTATAAAAGTATAGAAGCTTCAGTTTCCTCCAAAATTTTCTCTTTGCCAAAGGTAACTGTTTTGATTTCACCAGAGACTTTCTTAAAATGTAAGGGAGATGACATCAAAATCAAAAAAGATTACTACAAGAAAAGAAAATTACAAAATGAAATTTCTCATGAATATAGATAGAAAAGCCCTTAAAATATGCTGGCAAATTGAACCCAGGAATATATAGAAATTATTATAGATGATCGCCACATGGAATTTATTCCAGGAATACATGGGTGCTTTAACATTTTTAAATCAATCAATGTAATTCACCATATTAACAAAAACAGAGAATCATATGATCATCTCTGTAATTTTTTTTTTGTCTTTGATAAACTTTATAATAAAAACTAGGGGTTGAAAGGAAGGAACTTCCTTAACCTAATTAAGAAGCTCTACAAAAATCCAGAGCAGAATACAAAACAAGACAAGATGCCTGCTACAATAACTTCTATTCAACATTGTACTAGAGGTTCTAACTATACAATAAGACAAGAAACCAAAATCAGAAAAGAAAGAAAATTGTCATTATTCATAAATGATATTAGTATACATGAAAAACCCAGATGAATTTACAATCTTCATGTATTGGGATAGTCCATATTTCTTAAACAGGTCACAGAGTGCTAACTACAAAGAAAAACTGAGTTCATTGAGCTACATGAAAATTAGGAATTTCTGTTTATCAGAAGATACCCTTTAAAAGAACAAAAAGGTGCACCACAACCTAGGTGATAATTACAAAAGATAAGCTGACAAAAGACTTATATCTTTAATATACAAAGAACTCCTACAAGTCCATAAGAAAAAGGATAACCCTGTAGAAAAATAGACAAAAAGACTTAACTAGATGCCTCACAAAAGAAAATACCTAAATGGCAATAAACATATGAAAAACTGCTCTTAGCTGTATTAGACATAAGGGAAATGCATACTAAAACAGTACGAATAGCTAAAATACCAACAGTCAGCGAAAAAAAAAGCAATTGGAATTCTCATGCATTGTTCGTGGAAGTATAAATTGACAAAAAGTACTATGGCAACAACTACAAAACAACATATACATTATCTATACCCAGCAGTTCCACTCCTAGGCATGTTCTAGAATGTCTATAGCATATATTTATAATAGCCCAATACCAGAAACAACCCAAATGTTCTTTAACAATAGAATAGATGAATATGTGGTAATCACACAGTGGAACACTTTACAGCAGAAGTCAACAAACTTTTTCTGTAAAGAGCCAGATAGTAAATATTTTAGATTTTGTATGCCAAAGTTCTACCCCAAGTACTCCATTCTGTCATTGTAGCATGAAAGCAGCCATAGACAATACTTAAACAGAAGAGCATGGCTGTATTTTTTTAATAAAACACTTTATTTATGGACAATGAAATTTGAATTTCATTTTCACATGTCATGAACATTATCTTTCTTTTGATTTTTTAAGGCAATTAAATATGTAAAAATCTTCTTTAGCTCACAGGCCATGCAAAAACAGGCAACAAGGCCACATTGGCCCACTGGCCATAGTTTGCCAAACCCTGCTCTACAGCAATCAGAATGAATGAACCACAAATACATATGGTAATGTGAATTAATCTCATGTAATTTTGAGTAAAAATTTAGATGCAAGATACTGGAGGTACATACTGGATGATTCCATTTATATGAAGTTCAAAAGTATGCAGAATTAATTATGACATTAGAAGTCAGGATAGAGACTACTTTCGGGGTAGTTGATAGTGACTGCGTAAGGACTTCTGGGATATTAGTAAAGTGTTCTGTTGTTTGGTCTGGATGCTGGTTAAACAAGTGGGTACGCTTAGTGAAAATTCATAGATTACAATTTTGATTTAAGCCCTTTTCAGTATGTAGGTTACTTGAATAAAAACCTTATTGAAATGGGAGACTTAGTTATGTGGAATTGGAGAGGGGGGAAAAGAGGTATATTCAACAGTAGTTTCCTACTAGGAAAAAAAAATACACACAACAGAAAAGACATAGCAATCAATGACAGATATTTTTTAAAAGGATCACTGAAAAAGTTAAATAATTATATCAATGATGCACAAATTCCAAAACAAGAACTGGTGAACATAAAATGAAATATAAAATGGCTGAAGTTTTAAGTCCTCATTAAATGCTGTTTTAAAATGTTATTTCTCTGTTTCTTAAGGAAAATGATATAGATGGACCTCATTGCTGAGGAATCTCCAAAAGAAAAAAAAATTGCGATTATTTGACATTTCATTAAACCTCTAGCCTTTTCAAGCATCTCTGAATATGGACTGATTAGTTCCCTTCTGATGTCTTTGGATCCTGCTAGTACTCTAGTTATAAGTAGGTCATACTGAAGTCCCAGCCATGCAGCCTTGAGAAAATATAGCCTTTTCATTTTATGCTCTAGATCCAAAATTTAATTGTCAGTTTTTATATCTAAAGATTTTTAAAATTTTTATCCAAAAAGACATACTATATATTTAAACTTACAGTGATTTAAGTTCCCACAGGTTGATTCCATTGTTTCAGTAGTACATGCAGGAGATTTAAGAACTTGTCTGGGGTTTGCTGTGGCAGCCAAGGGACAGCTTTAGCCACAATTCCATGGAATTTTAAAATAATTGTTTAAACTAAGAATGTATAGAGGGAAGAGCAAGGTGTCACATTAGAAACTGATAAAAGAATTTTTGGGGCACCTGGGTGGTTCAGTCGGTTAGGCAGCCGACTTTGGCTCATGTCATGATCTTGCGGTCCGTGGGTTCCAGCCCCGCATCGGGCTCTGTGCTGACAGCTCAGAGCCTGGAGCCTATTTCAGATTCTGTGTCTCCGTCTCTCTGACCCTCCTCTGTTCATGCTCTGTCTCTCCCTGTCTCAAAAATAAATAAAACGTTAAAAAAATTTTTTAAATAAAAAAATTAAAAAAAGAATTTTTACTTTTAATCTGTCATTGAGATTTGGAATAAGATGAACATGGTTTTTGTTAAGCTAGAATACTATATACTTACTGAACACTCTCTTTACAGCTCCTTGGAGTATTTGCATAATGTAACATTAACTTATTTTCCATTGCTTTTGCAATTCACCTTCTTTGTAATGTTACTGAGATTTTTTAACCATATATATATATATAATCCTCTTGAATTGTCATCTTCATTTACAGACCAGCACATACAAACCATTCCAGCATGATTTCTAGAATTTTTTTATAGTTAAAAAAAACCCTGCTGCTTATGGCTGTGATACCTGGTATTATTTATGGGTTTTCATAAAAAAGAGGGGGGTGAGAAGAAAAAATACAGTACTCTCTGGCCTCTCTCTACCTTCTCCTCCTTCTCTATTCCCCCTCTCCACAGAGGAGTTTAATTTTAAATGATAAATGTGGAAATTAGAGACCATCGAGAAAATCCAATTTGGTGAGGAGTTTTAAAAATCCCATAATAAACGCAGAGTGAAATGTATGATTTAATGCAGGGCGCCAATGGCTGCTATTATGGGCTATTAGCAAATCGGGGCTGAGAGTGAATCTTTATCACTTGGTGAGTGCGGGTTGGTCCTGCCTTTCCCTCTGCTATTGATTTGTAGCCGCTTGTCATAATGACACCGGGAAGCAATGAATGGAAGATGTGCTTTTGATAGGATTCAGGGGGGTCTTGGAGGGGGGGAGAGAAAATTCAGCAAGTTTTCTATCTCTTCTGCCTGATTAGATTTTTTTCTTCTTTTAAGAGCTTTCACATTCCAATAAAAATGCTAAATCAGCTCTGTACCAGAATTGTTAGGGTGTAAATAGCTAGTCACATTTAAAGGAGGAAAAGATATAGAAATACCAACCACACTATGTAATGTTAGATGAATTTGACTTTGTAGAAATGGAGTTGTGCGTGTGTGTCTGTGCATGCATGTGTGTGTCTGAACACATCAAGAGCAGCGTGAAGGAGTGTCAAGGCACAATGCTATCGGTATACTTACATAAAGTGTATACAAGGGTACGCCTGTATTTTTGTAAGGATGTGATGTTTTCCGTTCCATATATGATAGAAGGTGGTCTTGCTTTATGTGAATGTCCATTTTGTGAAGAAGATACATTGTATGTGTCTCTGTGTGTGTGTGTGTGTGTGTGTGTGTGTGTGTGTGTGTGTTTAACTCCATAACACACAGAAAGATGTGTACTTGGTACTGATGATTAAGAAAATTAAACCCCTTAAATCTAACTGGTCACAGCGGAGCTTCACACAAAATTTTCAGCATAGGAAAAGCATACTGTTTGAAAACAAAGGCACTCATAGGGCGAGCTAATGGGGGGAAAAAGATTTCTCTATAGAAAATCTACACAAAATTGTCTTTAGAATGAGTTAGCAATGGTTATATGGAAATGGTTGGTTGCAGTCTCAGCGCATTGTATTCTCCCTTTTTAAGAGGAAACAATTGCTTTCCTTTCAGGTTCTTTTATTCCAAGATGATGCAAGGCATTAGAGTCTCTGTCCTGTATGCACAAGTACATGCATGCAGGCAGTATGATAAAGCAATGGATATAGCAGATGCGAGCATGGAGGGAAGAGTGCATTCAAGGGATGTATTAGACCATTTTGTGAGTTGTATCATGGGGTAAAACCCACTTTCCCACCTGTTTCATTTCTGAGGCAAGTCTAGATGAGACTTGTAGTGAGAAGAGCACAAATTTTCAGCCTACTATAAGAATACTGACTGTTAGATACTTGTTAAATGTTTGTGGTTAAAATCTAGCCCTTTATCTTTACTGGTTGAGCAAGAATAAAAAGTATTAAATTACACAGTTTGAACTTAAGCAAAGACAAGGTATGGAAAATAAATACCGTCTGGATTCTTACAGACAAACTTAGTTTTTCTAGTCTATTGAAATATATGTGAAAAAATTAAATAAGCCTGGTTTGTGGAATTTAATGTCAGAGCCCAAAAAGTAGCTCTGAAAAGAAAATCAGGACTATTAATATAAATGTATTTCTCACATTTGTGAAGTAAAAAGGGCTGTGCCCTACTCTAGGTATTAATTTCACTAAAACTGTGTGTGTGTGTGTGTGTGTGTGTGTGTGTGTGTGTGTGTGTGTGTGTGTGTGATTTAAAATCAATAGTAAATGATATGGTTGTTTATAGAGATGTAGACCAAGAACAGACAATTTATCTGCCGTTAGAACTTGTGCTCTACAGGGACTTCTTCCTGTTAGCCATACCAACCACCTAAAAGAACCTTATGAGATCTTGTATCTTTTCAAACTTTGACAACAATACCCTTTAACAGAGAAGGCTTCACAGACTTATGTAAACAGCTGTCAGAGTTCATACAATTCTACCCCGTATTCAAGGACTATCCCTAAACTTTGATAAATTAGAATCTTGCCATTTATTATGTATCATTTATTAAAAACTAATTAGGGACAGAAAGAGGAATTTCTCCATTTTTCAGTGGGGTTTTTATTTATCGTATATAAGAAGTGATTATTGTTCGGTCTATATATGACTTTCATACTACAATGAATTACCTGTATTAAAATAATAATACCGTACGTTCACAGGGCCTTTGTTCTGAAGTAAAAGCATAATTAATCATTCTAAGAGCACAATAAGGTAGTCATTTCCATATTTTATATATATTAAGTGATTTCTACTTTTATACAACCAAAGCAAGAGAGTTGCAAATAGAAGTGTGAAGCATTTTTTTAACCTAAGTTTCTATAAAATATAAATGTAAGATATCTCATTCTATAAATTGGGGTAAATACAAATTTTGTAACTTAGAAATTTTTCTGAAATATCTGTACTATTATTTGCTAGGAAGTGTATGCAAAATTATAATAAGGTTTATTTTTGGTATAATATGTCCAGTAGTTGTTTCCTTTTTCAAAGTGACAGGGTAAACATTTTTCTACTATTGAACATTTTACCTGCTTGAGGCTTACAAGTAAGATATATAAACTATCAACAATTTTTCTGATTGAGATCAATTTAAATAAATGCATGAAATGAGATTATAGTTTGTTTACAAAACATTTCACATATATTAGGTGCTAGTATCATTGTTATGGTTGCTTTTATTATAATTGAACAACATAGGTTTAAGTCATAAAAGAAAAATAGCCATGGTTTTACATACATAAATAGAATGAGTGAAAGGAGAAACTCACGGCAAAAGTAAATCATTATTTTGTGTAAATAGGAGCCTAAAAATAAGGCAAATAAGATGGAAGGAGAATTAAAAATTGCTGGACATAAAAATAGTAACAGATAACAGGTAATAGAAACAGCACATTGATGAAAATAAATGGAAATGAAGATGTTAAGCAGAATTTAACCTAATGTTTTATACATCCACTATCTTCTTAAGATTTTGAACCTTTTGTGGGATAGCAAAAGAGCAAGAGCTTTTCCAAAAGTGTTTACAGCACAGTAAAATTTCTATAAGCTCTGTGCATTATTATACTAATCCTCCCCATTATCAACACTCCTATGCGGTTTCTGGCAACAGTTACTGCCCCTGTTTGATGGAGAAGCTGAATCACAGTGGAGATCACTGACTTTGTCAAGGTCAATGGTGAGTCAGAGACAGAAATAGAACTCACAGTTTTTACTCCCAAGTATTGTGGCCCTTTTATACCCCTTTCTCTCTACTGTGGCCATCGATTTGCTAGAGCCCTAAACTTGTGTTTAGATAACACAAGTACTTGAAGGCCCTCTTTGAAGAATATTCCATCTCTAAACGTTGTCTTATTCTAGAAACCATAGGACATGCTGCCTTCTATTTGTGCATCTTTTATTTTGGGATTGGCATTATTTAACGTTTTGTTTAATTGCTTTTTCATACATTGTGCACATTTAAACTTATTTAATGTCCACAGTGCAGAATAACATACCCCCCCCCAAAACAAACTAAACAAAAAGTGGAAGAAAACTAAAAGATCTATCAATACTACTTCTTTCAGTGTTGTTAGTTTCTTCATTTGTCAGAACACTGTTTCAGAGATCTTACATTTACACATGTTCTGGGCCAAATGTCTGATCGATCCTCACTTTATTAAACAGAATGACAGCAATACATGTAAACATGTATACATACACAGACCTACCACCCACATACATACATGCCTTAACATTCTTAATGGTGATTTTGAGTATTTAGCTTTTTCTCATATTTCTCAAACTCTGGCTTTAATTCATTGTACATAGCCTCTTTTAAAAGGGAAAAAAAAATTATGCCCAAAGTAAAGGGGTAGTTTATGGAGTTATACCAGTCTCAATTTTAAATTCACTGGTGTGTATAAAACACTGGTTTCCTTCACTTCTTTAAATTTCTTTGTACTAGTATCAAAACCGTTTAAATGAATATTTTACCATTATTTAATGCTGCCTTTTGGAATATCTTATGTTTTCTTTTTCCTGGGATTTAAAGATACACTTGCCATATAGTCAGGTAATTCGTTCTTCTACATTCTCCCTTCTGGATTTTGATTAAGCATGAACAAAACTTTTACTATATGTCACCAGAAATAAATGTTTAATTCAGATAGGTTTTAAAATTTTTTCTTAGGATACCATCAGTCTAAGTAGGTAAGTTTCCAGAGATTGAAAGGTTGAGAGAAGCAATTGCTATCAATGCTAACTTTTTTTTATTGACAATACTTCTGGTTTTTAGATACTGTGAAGCAGACTAAAATTTTTGCAAATTATTTTCTTTAAAAACTTATCCTTCAACAAAAAGCATGTTATGTTAAAAATAGATGTGCCTCAGGGGCACCTAGGTAGTTCAGTCAGTTAAGCATCTGACTTGGGCTCAGTTCATGATCTCACGGTTTGTGAGTTTGAGCCCCACGTCGGGCTCTGTGCTGATGGCTTGGAGCCTGGAGCCTGCTTCAGATTCTGTGTCTACTTCTCCCTCAGCGTGTACCCCACTTGTGCTCTGTCTCTCTCTGTCTCTCTCAAAAATAAATAAAATATTTTAAAAAACCAAATTGTTTTAAAAATAGATGTGCCTCATTTCATAGAAGTTAAAAAAAAAAAAAAATCCAAACCCTCTCACCCTTTAATTTATTGTGGTAGTCTTACTTGGCTAGAAATACAATCCAGAAAATTGTTCTAAAGCATCATTTATCTTTCTCTTTTGACTAACATTTCAAAGAAAACCTAAGGTCCAGTGTAACCAGAACAATTCATAAAAAAAATTATAAGCACATTTCATTTGCAAGACAGCACTAGAGGGCGCTCTTCAGCAGGTTGCAAGATAAGGCCTTTCCTACTGGTAAGGGAGCCTGACTTGGTAATGAAGGTTTGAGGAGCTAGGAGGAAGAAGGGGGCTAGGAAAGGCATTTAACCTTTTAGAAGATCTCCTCTTTCTAAAAGACTAGAAAATCACAATCATTGCCAATAAAACAATACTATATCTCTTAAACCATATTCTTAGAATTTTCCATGAAGAATTCATGTCTTAGAAATTGGTAATCTCAACTATGTCCAAGTGTCTCTCCTTTCTACATGAATCAAAAGTGGCATTTCATATTTTTAATCAACTATCATAAAGTTATTCCCCCATGTTTCTGTTTATGTCAATATTCTCTTTCTATAGTAGGTGAATAGAAAAAAACTATTGGTACTTCATTTCTAAAAAAAAAAGAAAAAAAGAAATGTCTTTTTTCTCCTCTTAATTTAAAACAGCTGAAATTAAACCCAAAGTAACATTTTTAATCCTTTCTGACAAACCTTTTTCTTTTTTCCTTTAGAGTTTGCTTTGAAAAAACTTCTACATGCATTCTGATCCCCATTTTTATTTTATTCTAGTCCACAAAAGAGATATGATCTCTAAATCTCTTATAATCCTTTTTTTTCTTCCCCCCCTTTTTTCCCTACATTTTCATTTTCTTTTTTTTAATACACCATGTTATAAGGCTACAGGAATGAGAGTAGTATCTAGAGGTCATTAACTTAATTTTTCTAATAAGAATTCTAAATCTTTGTCAATAATTGCATTTAGATCTCTACATACAGTAGAGATACAGATGATAGATTATCAGTATTAAGTGGTTATGGTTAGGAGGTGGCAAAGCATAGCAATTAAGAGATTGGGCTTTGGACTTAGATCAACTTGAGTTCCTACCAGCTGTGAGTGTGAGCAAATTATTTAACACTATAGGCATTAGTTTCTCTCTGTATAAAAGGGCAATAATAGTAATACTTTAAGAGGTAGTACTGAAGGAGGTAAACATGTATCACATGATAAGCACTAAAAAATTGTTACAAGTTATGATATTTAGATGTGATCTCTATTAATACCCTACTTATCTAATTTTTATGCAATACCTGTTTGTTATAAAATCTTAAAATTATTTACTTAATTTTTGTTAACTGTTGAACAACAACAAAACAGTATGAAACCAGAGATTGCATTGCCTTGATTCCTAAAAGACTTTGAATAAAACAGTGCCAGGGCCAGGGTGGCAATAACAAGGTGACTATGTAGTAAATTAAAGGAAGTACTTGCTCTTAGGTGCCAAACCTGTACTTGCATGATGCTGAGACTGAGTGCCTCCTTAAATTTTGAACCCTAGGCATTTTCCTTGCCTCATTGTAGCCTGGCTCTGATAAATTTTCACTTTGGCTTTTGCTTTAAGTTCATGGAATCAGTACTTACCAAAAAAGATAATTTACATATGGCTTAGTCTACATGCAGGACCTGGGCATAGAAAAGTTTTAAAAACCTTATTTTTCCAAGACCTTTCAATCTATGGACTGACTTGAAGATTCAAAGTCTCTTTGTCATTCAGATGAGTATTTAACTCATAATAACAAAATGCCTTAAATATCCTGAATACTAGGGGCACCTGGGTGGCTCAGTCAGTAAGCGGCCGACTTCGGCTAAGGTCACGATATCATGCTCTGTGAGTTCGAGCCCCGCGTCGGGTTCTGTGCTGACTGCTCGGAGTCTGGAGCCTGTTTCGGATTCTGTGTCTCCCTCTCTCTCTGACCCTCCCCCGTTCATCCTCTGTCTCTCTCTGTCTCAAAAATAAATAAACGTTAAAAAAAATATCTTGAATACTAAATATGATATAATAACCATATTTATTTATGTCAGGTATATTATGACCTAAAAATCCAACTTTCGCCATTAAATCCTTTGGGGGATTAAATTTGTCTTTGACATAGCATCTTTTAGAGCATCCTAGTAAGGTTACCAATCATTCTTATTGCACACAAGTCATTTCAGTTGAAAAATGACTAAAGTAAAATAAGAATCACCAGTGTTATATCCAGAAGCTAAAATTACATGCAGGTTTAGACTGTAAATAGCTGCATTGCAATTTAGTAAAGTGACAATGCTAGTGTTTGTTTTGGTCATCATTGAGAGATATACATCTATAAGGGAAGAAAGATTACCTTCTAGTGTTTTCTTGCCACGCTAAAAATTTATATCTGATCGGCAAACCAGTATTCCTGCTCAGCAGAGACATTATGTCCTCCACATTGCACTCAGTCCCAAAGCATTCCTTATACTAATAGTGGAAACACTTCTTCTGTTCGTTACTTTAGTTTTAAATCTAACTCTGAAACTTGTGTATTTTTTTGACCCCATTCTCATACTTCTGGAACCTCAGTATGTGAACAATTGCAAAGATAAAAGTGTATGTGTAAAAAAGACTATAAGCATAAAATAAGATTTCTCCATTAGGTGATAATACCAAAAGCCATCTACCTAGAACTCTTTCCTAGATCCTCTTTGTTTACAAGCTCTTGTCACTTAGTAGGCTTTTCTTCTTCTCTGGCTATGATCTTTGTTGGGTCTAGTAAACTGAGTTAGATTTTCATATACCCCAAGAAAAGTAAGTCTTTTAAAATTGATGACTTTTTAGGAAGTGTTCCTTCCTGTAAACAGTCAAAACTGTTCCTAAACAGAGTTGCCATTAGATAAGATACTGCTATAGATGATTTTTTCATAGTTATATAACATGAAGCAATTTAAGGTAACTGAGCAAGACACCAGTTTCTATGTCATTTGAACAAACCAGTAAACTCATTTGATATTCTTAAAATCTTTGTTCTCCTTATAGTTTGTATCAGAGTAAAGCTGTCATCATTTGTCCCTACATTATTACTATAAATATACAATGTTTACTCTACACAATAAGTCTTCAAAGGATGTTGACTGCTATAGTTGATACTGTTTCTGAAAGGGATGTTTAGTGTAAGGTGTACTGAGAAAATAATCCTATAGAATGATTAGAAAAGCAGCCCAAATTTGAACTCTGGCTCTTGAATAAGTTAAATTCATCTCAAAATCCTAGTTTGTTCATATGTAGCTGGAGAATAATGTAGCACCTATCCCATAAAGTGATTATAATAGAGTTAAGATAAAACATTAAAGTGCTAATTATTGTTTGACACAGGAAAGCTCGTGAGAATTTGGTACAGTATATGTTTCTTTTTTTCCAAAAGGTATTAAAATTACTTTGTTTTTAAATTTTTATTTTAAATATTTAGAGAATATTCTGTCTTTTAGGACATCTCACCCACACCCTGGCTTCAAATTATCTGCCTATAATTTTTTTTGATTCTTAAATTTCTCTCTCTCATCTAGATTTTTGTTCTACTTGACATCTCTAAACATGGCCCAAAATCAATGTGTCCAGAACTGCACTCATGACCTTCAAACCCCTGACCTTGAAAAATAAAAACAAAAATCTGTTCTTCTGTGTTGCATTCCTTACCTTCTGTAAATGACTTCACTACCTATCCAATTGCAGAAACATAAGAATCACTTTTTTACCTCCCTCCCCATGTCCAGTTCAAGTTCTGTTAAATTTACATTCCAAATATCTTTTAAATTGAGCCACTTCTAAAAAATAATAAATAATAATAATAAATAAATAAATTGAGCCACTTCTGTCCATATCCACTGCTACCATCCTAAGCCAAGTTACTATCGTCTTCAGCTGGTCCACTGTAGGAGCCTCCTGGTTTTCCCACATCCATTCTTGCTTCTGACAGTCACTTCTGCATATCACAACAAGGGTAATCTTTTTTAAAAACACAACTCTGATTATTTCTCTCCTGTTTATGAAATTCTTCAAAGGCTTCTCACTTCTCCCAAGATGAAGACTTGACATCCCTAATATGGCATTTCAAGGTAAGCACGATCTAGACTTTTCCTGACTCTCCAACTTCATTATATCACAGTCTTCCCTTTCCTTTGTGTTTCAGTCACATACCCATTAAATAGGATCTTTGCCCAAGTCTTTCCTTTTGTCATCATTGAGCTTTTTCTCCCATCTCCATTTTCCCTAGGTAACTCCTACTAATCCTTCTTAAGATCCTAGTTAGCATTGAATTCCTCAAATCTTCTCATACTGCCATTCCTTCCCCACCAAACTGAATCATTTCCCTCTCTTCTATGTTTTCATAGATCCCTGTGCTGTTTTTACACCACTTATATAATTTTTGACAATATACTTGTATAATTATTTGATTCCATACGGGAGTGGAATCTATGTCTGGTTTTGCTCTCACCTATACCTACAAAGATGGCTAGAATATAATAAATATTGTCACAGAGAGAAGGAAAGTAATCGCACCTGACAAAGGATTGGCTATATTCTAGATCTTTAGATATAAAGAAACCTTACAGCCACGCCACTGGTGTGGGTGACAAGAAACTCTTACTTAGGATTCAAGCAAAGATTTGCTGGTAAAGGGGTAGACAGGAAAGCCATCACACTCTGTAGGATAAGAACTATCATTATGGAGGAGTTGAGTGAATGTAATCAGTAGTTGAAAACAAATATTTTTTTATCTCAGTCTTTAATACACACAATGTTCAGGATTCAATTTAAAAAATTACAAGGCATGCAACTGAAGGAGAAACAATTTCAAAGAAGGAAAGCTATTAACAGAACTAGACTCTGATGATGCAGATGTTGGAAAGCTTATGCAAGGACTCTGCAATAACCTTGATTAAGAAGTTTAAGGATCTAGTGGAAAGGGAAGATGACACTCATGAACATGTAGGTAATTTCAGGAGAGATGAAAAATATAAAAAAATATTCAGTGATATGCTAGGAATACAATACCACAGATGAAGAATTCCTTTGATGGCTTATCAACAGATAATATACACCTAAGGAAACAATCAGTGAACCTTAAGATAGATCATTAGAAATTATCCAGAGTGAAAAACAATACCAAAAAGAAAAAAGGCACAGGAAAACAACCACAACAACAACATGGTAGGCTAGAACAGTGAGGTGGTATCAAACCATCCAATTTATGTGTAATTGTGGAGTCCCGGAAAGAGGAGAAAGAAAACTAGAGAGAGGAAAAATGTAAAGATCTAAAACTGAGTATTTTCCAAAATTAAGAAAAGGCTAAATAGCACAAACTCAAGAGGACAAGTAAGATAAAACAGTGATACATGTCCCAAAGGACATCATATTTAAACTGCTAAAAAACAAAGATATAATCTTGAAGACAGCCAGAGGAAAAAGGAATATTATAGAGAAACAAAGATCAAAATTACAGCAGACTTCTCATCAAAAATTGTCCAAGTTTGAATACAGTGTACCAACACCTTTAAAGTGCTGAAATAAACTATCTTCCCAGAATTCTGTATCTAGGGAAATTTAAGGAGACATAAAGATGTTTCAGTGAACAAAGTTGAGAGAATTCTTTACCAGCAGACTAGTGCTACAAAAATATTAGAGGAAGTTGATCAAGCAGAGACAGTCTGATACCCAATGGAAATTTGGGTCTACCCAAAGAAATAAAGAGTAGCAGATACGGCAAATGTTGGTAAATATAAAGAAACTTTTTTTCCTTATTTTTAATCTGTTATGTAAAATGGCTATGCAAAACAAGGAACAGCAAACTACAGTCCATGGACCAAATTTGATCCATGACAGTTTTATGTGCAGCCTGTGAATGAAGAATTTTTTTCCACGTTTTCAAAAGATTATAAAAAGAAAAAAAATTAATGACAGAAACCATATGTGGCCTCAAAAGCCTAAAATATTTACTGTTATATCAATAGCAAAAAGAATGGGGAGAATGGAATGGAAGTCTACTGTCAAGTTTGAACATTGTACATGAAGTGATACAGTGTTTTGAAGGAAGACTATGATAAGCTGAGTACATGTGTATGCTATAAACCCTACAGCAATAACTACATTTTTTAAAAGAGGCACAGCTATTAAGCCGGTAGTGGAAATAAAATGGAACCATAAATGAATACTCAGTTAAATAGAAAACATGATGTGGAGGGTGGGATAGAGAAGAAACTAACAACTGCAAAATGATAGATATAAACCAAACAAGGTGTTTGTCTCTGTAGAAAATCCCAAAGAATCTACAAACTGAGTGCATTCAACAAGTTCATGGGATACAAAGCCAATATTGCAAAAACCAATTATATTTATAAATTTCTATAGTAGTAGTAAAAATTTGGAAATTGACATTTCTCACATACCATCTACAGTAACACCAAAAAGCATGAAATAAGAGGGATAAATTTAACAAAATGTGTGCAAGATTTTTATAATGAAAATATAAGATGCTGCTGAAGGAAATTAAAGACTAAACTAAATATAGAGATATACCATATTTATTGATTGGAATTTTCAATCTTGTTAAGACGCTGGATCTCCCCAGATTTACCTATAGATTTAGTGCAGTTCTGGTAAGAATTCTGGCAGACTTTTTAAACATAGAAATTGACAAATTTATGTGGAAAGCAAGGGAACATAGAACAAAGTTGGAGGACTTACCCTGGTTTATTTCAAGACTCACTAATTTAGTAATCAAGACAGTGTGGTATTTGCATACAGTTAGACCTACAGAGGAGTGGAATAAATTAGAGTAAAAAAAGAGACTCACATAAATACAGTCAATTGATAATTGACAGAGGTGTCAAGTTAAGTCAAATAGGGGAACGGTAGCCGTCAATAAATGATGCTGCAACAATGAGGCATCCATATGCAAAAATAAAGGGAGGGAGGGCAGAAAAACTTAAACCTTGACTCATACCTTGTACCTTGTACATATACAAAAATTTTCTCAAATGGATTAAGAGCTAACTATGAAATCTATAGAGGAATATAGAAGAAAATCTTTGTGACATTGTATTAGGCAAGGATTTCCTTAAAAAGAAAGAACCATCAAAGAAAAACATTGATGAATTGGGTTTCATCAGAATTTTTAAAAACTTGTTCTTCATAGTGTTAAAAGGAAAAAGCTACAGACTGAGAGAAAATCATTTCAATACACATAGATGATGAAGGACTTCTCTAAAGCCTATATAAACTCTTACAACTCAATGAAAAAAAGACAAAAAGGAAATTTTAAAATGAAAGACTGATTTGAACAAACATTGCCTTAAAGTAGTCAGTTGGAAAATAAGCATAGAAAAATGCTTAACATTATTAGTCCTTAGGGAATTGTCAGTTAAAATCTGCAATGAGGAGTGCCTGGGTAGCTCAGTCAGTTAAGCTTCTGACTCTTGATCTCAGCTCAGGTCATAATCTCACGATTCGTGAGTTTGAGCCCCGTGTCGGGTTGTCACTGACAGTGTAGAGCCTGCTTGGGATTCTCTCTCTCCCCCCTCTCTTTCAGGCCCTCCCCCAAAATAAATAAATGTGAAGAAAAAAAACCTGCAGTGAGAAACCACTACTACGTTAATAAAATGTTTGAAATATTTTTCAAATCGTAACAGTTCTGACTTCTGGGAGGATATAGAACAACTGGAACTGCCATACATTGCTGATGGAATGGTGCATCCATCTTCAATAACAATTTGGTAATTATAAAGTCAAGCATTCATTTTAAGAGATGACCTAGAAATCCCACTTCTCAGTATACATAGAAGATGTGAAAACCCAGAAAAGGCAGAACTGTAGGGATAGAACTCAGGTCAATGGTAACCAGAAGCTGGACATGGGAGGAGAAGATTGTATTAGGGGACATGAGAACTTAAAGGGTGGTAAGAATATTCTATACCTTCATTGTGGTGGTGGAGTTACAACTCACTATATTTGTTAAAACTTGTGGAACTGTATACTTAAGAAGGGTGAATTTTATTTGACCTAAGAAAGACACATGCTGCCATTTTTGATAACATGGATGAATCTGGACGACATCATATTAAGTGAAATAAGCCAGATATAAAAAAAAGGTAAATATCACATGATCTCACTTACATATGGAATCTTTAAAAAAAAAAAAAGTCAAAATCATGGTAGCGAAGAGTATCAGGGAATAGATTGGTGGTTACCAGAAGCTAGGGGGTTGGAGAAGAAGGAGAAAATATGTACCCTTGATGAAAGGGTACAAACTTTCATTTCAAGGAAACAAACTTTCGGTTTTAAGATGAGTAAGTTTTGGAGAACTAATCTATAGCAGTCTGACTGAAGTTAATAATAATTAATCACATGCTTAAAATTTGTGAAAAGAGCAGATAGATATCAAGTGTTCTCACCACAAACACATACCCTACATACACATACCAGCAGTAATTATGGTTGGTTATAAATATGTTAGTTTGATTGTGGTAATCATTTCATAATGTCTGTGGATATCAAAATATGTTTCACACCTTAAACAATTTTTATTTGTCAAAAATAAATATTGGAAAAATACATGAATTTATAGTATATAAACCATGTCTCTTAAAGCTGATTTTTAAAAATAGAATAGACAATATAATAAGATTGTGACATTGGCTAAAGAGTTTATATAAAAAAATTGTCTTGAAATTTTGAATGTCATCATCAGAGTAAGAAACTATGCTGCATAATCTCTAATATAACTTTGAGTACTGTTGTTCAACTCTGGCTTCTAAGCTTCAGTCCTATCACCTCAAATATTATAAAAGTATCATATATAGATTTTGCTTCTATAATTTTGTATAGTCTGTATTATGTTTGGCGATATCTCTATTAGTGATACTGCTATTTCCAACTCCAAATGTGGTACAGTTTCTCTTTTGATAGAATTTGTATCCCTAAATCACTGTAACCAGAGGCTCATATTACATCTATTTAGGTAATGGGGGTTTCTATCCCATTTTAGATGTTTAATAGCTATAATTATATTTATAACACAATAATATTTTTGAGCACTTTTGTGTTTTACGCACTTTTTTATTCTTCTGTATTGTTGCTGACCTTCAATCTACTGGTGAATCTACATGTAAGAGTATGGAAATAAATTTATATTTGGAGATTTGTCTCCTTTTTTCCTTTCAGGCCTATAGATTTTTTGGTTCTGTATTTTGAAGCTCTGTTATTAGGTACATACATATATTTAGGATTTGTATGTCTTCTTGATAAATTTATCCTTTTATCATTGTGAAATGGCCCTCTTTGTCTCTGATGATATTCTTTATCCTGATGTCATTTTGTCTGATGGTTAATATAGCCATGCCCGTTTTCTCATGATTTATGAACATTATATATTTTCCCATCCTTTTACTTTTAATCTGTGTCTTTGTACTTAAATTAGATTTGTTGTAGACAGCATATGGTTAGGTTTTGTTTTTTATTCATTATGACAGTCTCTGAATTTTTTTTTTTTTAGTTTGTTTATTGAGAGAGAGAGAGAGAGAGAGAGAGAGAGAGAGAAACAAGGGAGAAACAGAGGGGGGGGGGGGAGGCACTGTGGACAGAAGATCCAAAGAGGGCCCTGCACTGACAGTAGGGAACCTGATGCAGGACTTGAACTCATGAACCATGAGATCATGACCTGAGCCAAAGTCGAACTCTTAACTGACTGAGCCACCCTGGTGTCCTTAACAATCTCTTTTAATTGTTTAAATTTTTGCATTTAATTTTACATTACATTCATTTTATATTATCAATATAGATGGTTTAAATCATCTGTTTTGTAATTTATTTTCTCTTTGTCTCATCTTTCTTTTTTTTCTGCTTCATTTTGAATTACTTAAATATTTGTATTTTACCTCCTTTGTTGGCTCATTAGCCAAACCTATATGTTTAATATTTTTAGTGATTGCTCTAGGGTTACAATATACATTTTAATTTCTTACAATCTACTGTGAAATAATGGTTTGCCACTTCTGTATAACAGAACTATTTTACAATAATGTACTTTTGTTTCCCCTTCCTAACCTTTGTGCTACTGTTATCAAACATTTACTTCTATATAGTTACAAACCCCACAATACAATTATATTTACTTTAAACTAGAAGCCAGCAAGCTTTTTCTATAAGGGTCCATATGGTAAGCCATATGGTTGCTACTCCTCAACTCAGCCATCAGCAATACACAGTACTTAAAGAAAGAGTGAGCTTGGCTATTTTCCAGTGAAACTTTATATTCCAAAACAGACCATTCTGGTTCTGGGGCCATAGTTTGCTGACCATTGCTCTAAACAATTATTTACCTCTAAAGAGGTAGAAAGTAAAAAAACAGAATTTTTGTATTTACTTGCATTTTAAACTTTCCTTTACTCTCCATTTTCTTCCAGAGATCCATGTTCCCATCTGCTATCATTTTTCTTCTCCAGAAGAACTTGCTTTAACAATTTTTTTTTTAGTTTACATCTTCTGGGAATTGAATTCCTTAGCTTTTGTTTATCTGTAAATGTTTTTATTTCACTTTCGTATGTAAAGGTTATTTTTGCTGGATGTAGAATTCCAAGTTTACAGTTTTCCACACCTACTCCCACCCTCACAGCACCTTAAAGACACTATATTTTTTGTGGCTTCATTGATTTTGAAGAGAAATCAGGACTTACTGTTTTCTCTGTCTGCTTGTCTGTAATATATCTTCTTTTTCCTCTAGTTACTTTTAAGATTTTCTTACTGCTATTTTCAACAACTTGATTATGTTTTTCCTTGGTATGGTTTCCTTTGGGCTAATCTTGCTTAAATTTATTGAGCCTCTTACATGGGTGGCTTTGCATTTTTCATCAAGTATGGAAAATTTTCAACCAGTACTCCAGCAAACATATTTTTATGCCTTTCCTTATTTTCCAGGGATTCTAATTATACATATGTTAGATCAGTTGCTATTGTCCCATGTGTCATACAGGCTCAGCTCATTTTTTCTCACTTTTTTCTTTTTGTGCATCAGTTTGGTTGTTTTCAACTGCTGTATCTTTAGTTATTCTCCTTTTAACCTCATCTAGTGATTTTTTTCATTTTGAATATTGTATCCTTCAAGTATAGAATTTTTATTTGGTTATTTTTTATATCTTCCATTTCTTTCCTCATTATGTTCATGTTTTTTAGTCTTTGTACACATCAATAATAGCTATTTTAAAGTTCATGTATTGCCATCATCTGTGTTGTTTCTAGGTCTTATATTTACTGATTTTTCTGGTGTTCAGTCCCATTTACTTACTTCTTTACATATCTAGTGAGGGTTTTTTTTAATTGAATGAGTATTATGCTATTAAGTATAGATTGTGTTGTCTTCTGTTAAAGTGTGTTAAACATGTATTATCAGGCAGCTAAATTACTTATAGATCAGTTTGATGCTTTTGAGGTTTGATTTTAAAAGCTGTTTTTGTCAGGGTACCTGGGTGGCTAAATCAGTAGAGCATCTGGCTTCAGCTCAGGTCATGATCTTGTGGTTCCTGAGTTCAAGCCTGGAGCCTGTTTCAGATTCTGTGTCTTCCTCTCTCTCTCTGCCCCTCCCCCACTCATGCAGTCTCTCTCTCTCTCTCTCTCTCTCTCTCTCAAAAATAAACAAACATTAAAATAATAAATAAATAAATAAATAAATAAATAAATAATTTTTAAAGAGCTGTTTTGGTCATTCTAAAGTAGTCTTCACTTAAGAGTTAAGTTAGCCCTACTGCTACCTCAGGCATGATCCTTGTGAGGGCTTTACTGAATGTTCTGCATGGTCAACAAGTCTCTCTGTGCTAACTGGTCAGAATTTTGATATCTTCCAGTCTTGTGTGAGCTCTGAGAATTGTTGAGTTTATAGTTTCCTGGTAGTTCTTTTCCTGGTCCTATGGAGTTTCACCCTATGCATTAGCAGTTTAGTATTTGGCCAAAGACTCTAGGGGAAAAAGTACCAGAGTCCTCTGGGAGTCTTTAAGATCTTTCAGGAATCTGTAAGTTTAAAACTACTATAAAATTATACCAGGGCCCATAAGTTCAAAGCTATTTTTATAATTATACTAAGATATTTACCTTTCTACTCTCACTGACTAGGTAGTATATAGTAGTGTTTTCCAGAGGTTACGTGATATGTAATACTGCAATAGATTGAACTTAGGAGCAGATATGGCTTTTCTGAATCTGAAGTCAGAAAATAAAGAGAATTAAAAAAAAAAAAGTAAAACAATGCTACTATTCTTGTCCTGTTTTTTGTTTTTACAAATTCTAGTTATTTTTCATAGAAATATGTTATATATGGCTTTTGTATCTACATGAATTGATAAATATAAATATTTTAGGAATTTACCTTTTAATATTTTTTAATTTTAACTTATTTATCTTGAGAGAGAAACAGAGTGCACAAGCAGGGGAGGGGCAGAGAGAGAGAGGGAGAGAGAGAATCCCAAGCAGGCTCTGCACTGTCAGTGCAGAGCCGGATGCAGGGCTCAATCCCATGAACTCTGAGATCATGACCTGAGCCAAAGTTAAGAGTTGGACGCTTAACCAACTGAGCCACTCAGGCACCCCACATTTTAATTTCTAATAAACTAAGTATTGATAGATATAATACATATAAGTAAACTCTCTTTGAGGTCCTTAATTTTTAAGACACTTAAAGGGGTTCTGAGACTGAAAAGTTTGAGACTCTAGGGAATGATTAGGCAACTTTTTGGATTTCTTTCTCATTGGGTCACTCTCTCCTTGGGTACTCTGCAAAAATTCCAGGCACTTTGGCTTCCCTAAACTTTTTGCTCTGTTTCCTAAACTTCATGAAACTGTCTGGCTTTGTTTGGTGTCTTGTCCCAGGGCTCTGGTGTGGAAAGTGCCTCCAACTAGAAAGTTGGGATGATTTGGGGCTTGCTTTATTTGTTTCCCTCTCTTAAGAATAATAATTCTTTTCTGCCTTTTATCCAGGGTCTGTAATGAGTTGTTTCCTATATTTTGTCCAGTTTTTCTACAATCACCCCAGCTTTCTCTCTGGAGGCACTTTCCGGACTATAACCTAGGGAGGAGGAATGAAGCAGAATATGGGCAAAAGGCAGATCTGATACCAGTTACTCATTGGTCATCCAAAGAAGTTAAATGCTTTTAAATGAACCATCTAATTTAATTCTCACAAGAACACTACAGGTGAGAATCATAATTTTTTTCCCATTTTAATAGAACAGAAATGGAAATTTTGTGAAAGCAGGCTGTGCTTCAACCAGATCCTGAGCCCTGTCAGTCAAATTTCAAAGACTTAAACTCTATACCACGAGCGCCTTCCATTGATTAAACTAGTAAAAAAAAAAATTTAATGAAATAACATAGAGTCTGAAGGAAAGGCTTCACTGAGATGATGATGTTGAAGGAGGTGACGAGTAAATCATAAAAACATCTAGTGGTATACCAAGAAGAGGACACGGCATTGGCAAAGCTTTGAGGTAGGAGTCTGAGGCAAGTTTAAGGAGGCCACCATGAGGAGTAGAGCATCGCAGGGAGAGAGCAGTCATAGGTGAGATCTTTGAGGAGGTGGAGGACCCAGTTGTATAGAGCTCTGTAAAATCTGTGTTTCTCACTCTGAGTGAGATGAGACCTCTCTAGAGGTTTTTAAGCAGAGGAGTGACACGAAAAGACGATTATGGCTATTATGCTAAAAAAATACACTATTACAAATTTGATGTATTTAAAAATAAATGGTCATGCACACATGCGCATAAACACACACCAGAGTTTAGTTACACTGTCATCTACAGTTAATCATATGCTGGTGCTCACTTTACACACAAACCATTTTGGCTGATCCACTCACCTCTTGGAATCTTGTTTGCAAATATTGCCTGAGGATCCGTATCTTTCTCTGAGGATTAACTCTATAGAACACAGCTTGTCCCTTCTTACCATGTGTACATGGGAATTATCTGCCTTAAAGCTACAGCTTTCTCTGAGACCTACTGGGAATGAGACAGTGCCTTCTGTTTCAGTTTACAGAGAGAAACCTGACATTCATGGTCATTCTTTAGAGACGATAGCTTTATCCTGATACTTAATTTTTCCTAGGGACAAACAAGGAAAAGGAAGTACAGCCTTTCTTTAAAGGGCAAAATGAAAAAAAAGAAACAAAAACAAAAAAAAAAAACCAAAAACACAGAAAAAAATCTATGATCTTCAGTTGTCTATGGACATTTGGCTTATATAGTTGTTAACAATTCGCTTTGGGAATTACAGATTTAGTTTGTGCTGTTTATTTTCACAGAAGTGAATTTAACTTTATCAGATTGAGTTGAAAACCCTTAAGACACAAGAAATTGATTCTCAAACCTACTAATTTACTATCTTCATTAACACATCTCCTTTATAATAGATCTTTATACCTTGGGTCCAAGATAGTAAAAGAGCTGGTTGTCAGTCCTGTTAACTCATCTTGGGTTTATTTTTCGATACTACACACAAATGAGTATTAGTTGCCCTTTGGAACTGTGGTTCTCAAGTGTGCAAATACAGAAACTGAGTCTTAATAAATGCCTTCAGAACAGTACCAAATAGAAAAAACTTATAGCTGTTATTTTCTGCAATAGAATTTTGATTTATAAGATTATTGGAAGAGATCTTAACATTGTGGTCTATTATCGTTTGAGTCACAAAGTAGGACTCTCATACTCTTTGACTTTGACTTTTTAAAAGCTGTTAGATTTTGCTCTGTTAAATTTTGCATTGATTAAATTCACTTAGGCATACTTACTTTTCCCCCATTGAAAATTAAAGAATACTATAAATAACACCTATGCCAACACAAAATTGCCATATTGAAAATATCCTAGGAGTCTGACTCCTCACAACAGAAGGATTAAAGAATGCACTGTGGCTATGTTGTCATTCCAGAAAACATCCCAGTTTCTCTTTAATACCTATACACTTAATATCCATTTATTTGTTTAAATTGCTTTAAAACTTTTTTTTTCTTGAAGCAGCATTTGCTGAAACTTTACTATGTTATGTCAAGTAATCCACTGTTTGATTTCATTTCATCATGGGTGTTCTAGGTTTACCACTTCTAAACTTCAAGAGATACCCCTAATTATAGGATTTGGTAAATCAGCTTTCATCCTATTGAGAACGTTTATTATCCTCATTTCTCCAGACCAAAGCATCCTCATCATTTCCAGTGTGTCTCCCAGTTCATTAGCCCCATTGACTTTAGTGACATTTAATGTTGTATTTTTTAGGTACCAGATCTATGCATAGACTATCAAGCATGGGGACACCATAGTTTGATGTAAGAAGTTACTTACAAGTGGACTCATTCTCATTTACCATGCCTTCTCAATGATTCCAGCATTTTATTTTTAATTACAGTTTTGGTTGCTGCAACACACTGAGCCAAACTCTTCAGGGAACACTTAGTAACCACTTAAGAAGAAAAGCACTCATTAACATAATGGATTATTTTTTAGCTTCTAAAGTTTGAATCACCTTAATTAGTTAATGTTTTTGTCAGTTTGTTTCTGATATTCATTTTTTGTCTCTTTAGCCTGTAAATTCATTTCTGACAGAAATGAACTTTGAATTTTTACATTTTATTTTAACCAATTGAGCTGCTTTTTTGATAAGACATTTAAAATAGTATAACTCTATATGCACTCATCCATACCTAATATACACAAAGTAATTGAATTTCCTTGATACCTCCCATGTTAGGAAAACTTTAGAAGGGAAAATTTCACATTAAAAAATTTTTTTTTAATAAAAAAATGGGGCACTTATGTGACTCAGTCAGTTAAGCATCTGACTTCTACTCAGGTCATGATCTTGCTTGCGAGTTTGAGCCCTGTGTCAGGCTCTGTTCTAACAGCTCAGAGCCTGGAGACTGCTTTGGATTCTGTGTCTTCCTCTCTCTCTGACCCTCCCCCATTTGCACTCTGTCTCTCTCTCTCAAAAATAAATAAACATTAGAAAAAAAAAAACATTTAAAGAAGGGAAAATTTCAGAGAACAGTGGCTTTTGTTATTTAATAGAGTGATTGCCTTAAAATATGGTATCTTTATTTCTACTTGAAAGATAAAGTTATTCCCAACTATTAGCCAATCAATATTGTCTTCAGTTACATTCAATTACAATACCAACTCAGTGTTCGCTTTATCCTCTATATCATCCATTTTTATTATACTGGCAGTGCTGAATTTTGAGATACAAGCAGCTTTTCTCTATTGATGAGAATTGGGAGAATGAGGAAATTTACACACCAAAAATAGTTAAGTTATTCTTTCTCACAAAGAAGCCTTTGAATCATGTTCTAGAAAGTATCTGAATGTAATCAAATGGATTTTCTCTCTGTGATATAATCTTATAGAAACTACCTAGGAATTGTTATACTTAAAAAATGGTGAGGTTATGGGCAGGAGCATCAGTGGTTCAGTTTTTACAAACAAACTACCTAGTGCTTTCTCTTCTGAATAGGCACAAAGGATTTGAGCTGTTATTTTATTTGACTTATAATGTGTATGTTGTTCAATTTACAGACAGCAAGTGGAACTTCAAACTCAATTATATAGAAACCAAATGATTGTTTAAATTTGAAGGCAGAGAACAGAAAGGAATAGAATTCCAAATTAGTGTATCCAGAGCACATAGATGCTGTGACTTTCACAAAGTCAAGAAGAGATGACTTCCTCTGACATTTAAAATTATGAACACTTTTAGGATCTCAACCAGTCATTCTCATAAAGGATGAAAAAGAACCCATCCTCCCAGCTAGTTAGTGTATGAAAAAAAAGCTATCTCATCAATTTATCCAAGAAAGAGCCAACATTTCACTAATAGCATCCTATTATGTCTAACTCTAGAATGACTTTGGATAGGCAGATTATATTCTCCACTTCTCGCAGAGAATATATAGACTCAGGTTTTATCCACTTAAAGCTTTTTTTTCTCTTCACAATACCATTATCCAAACTGGATTGAAATACAATTTTATGAGGAAAAAAAATTCACAATTTCTAACTGAGGGATGATTTTGTGGACAAAAAAAGTTCAGGATTCTAATTTTAAAAAGAGATTGGGGAAAGAAGGTGATTGTATGGAACGAATATTGATCTAGGAAATAGGAGGCCCAAGTTTTAATCCTTATTCTGTTGTTAATTAACTGTGTGAACATGAATGAATCACTTACCCACCTTCAGCTCAATTGCCTCTTTTCTGATCTAAAGGGATTAGATTAGGTGATCTGATCTCTAATATATATAATTCTGTAAGGAAGGGATGGATATCTTTCTTCAAAATCCCATAGCCTTATTTATCTAGTAAGAAAAGAAAATGAGGTAAGTTATGTGGGTATCTAGATCTAACATCTATTAGTTTCGAACTGTATCCATAAAGTCCTTGCATCAAAGTTCTGCGTGCTTTGCAGTCCTTTCCCCTGTATTAGTGGTGGAAGATCAAAGCAGAAGTAAACATTTTGTTCACTGAAGGCCTTTAGCAAATACAACAGCCTGAGTTGGTGTGACATTGCTGGCTACCGTGTCCTGTTTTGCTAGTCTGGAAATTTGTAGCTAACTTAGGGATTTTATAAAGCATTTGCACTCCCCATTCTTTATCAATCACCGACAGACTCATTGTTTTATAATGTACTTCTCAGCAAGCTGTTTGCGACTCATCGCCTGCCTTGCTTTATAGTCTATAAATATTTAATTCTTTAATAAACTGCTTATATGTAATATAAAATGACTGATGCTATTCTCCCTTCCCTCTTTTAATAGTGCTACTATTTGCAAAGCAATTCTTATTTTTTTTCTGAACAGCAATATGTTTCATAAATGTTTGACTTTCCTTTTTCTAAGCAGCAATTTATTCTGGGAGGTTGGTCGAATGACAGGCAGAAAAACAGCCCCTCGCTCCTGAGAGTCCAGCATAACTCTTCCCTTACCCTCACCCCTACCAAGCTGCAAATTGATGAGGTAAAGAAGATGGACTTTGGAATTGTAACAGAGAGCAATCGCTTGTCTATAGACCCAATGTGCAAAACAGCCTTTAAATCTGTAGACTAAATGTATGCTTACAGTGAGCAAACATGGTTCTCTCTTTGCTTTGACATCCTTTGTCTAGGGGAATCATAAAAGATAGTCAAAGATAATATACCAACACCTTAGTGTTCTTGTTCTCTTTATAACTGTGTACTTTATTTTTGAATGTTGGCTGATTTGCTTTCTGTGCCATGAAATGATTTTCAATATTTAATGACTCATTTTTTAAATCAGATAAGTCAGACATGTATTGAGTGCTTATTGTGTGCCCTGCGCAGCTGTTAGGATGTTTTCAAGCAAGCTACTATTGTTTTTCCTTGATATTTAATATAATTTATGAACCCCTAAAATGGTGAACTCCTTTGGGGGAGGACATAGAGGATGAATTGGACAATGCTTGAACAAATAATGTTTCTTCAGTGCCTACTACTAATCAGATACATGTATTATCCTATGGCACTAACTCATTTCTGCATTTCTTTAGCATGCTACCTTCACTTAGTGTACATTCTGAATTTTCTACTAGAACCTAGTATATTTAATCTGGAAAAGGCATGAGGAGAATGGAGGTAGAACATTGGTTTACAACTTAAAAAATCTTGTTTTTATCTACTTCCGCCATGTATTAGCTATTACTTTAGACCTTTCACCAGTCTTTCATATCTGTAATATAAGCATAATAAAAATATATAGTTTATATGAACACCTATATCATGGACCTTCAAATAATGTTAATTCTCTACCTAAATGTTCTCAAGAAGAACATCAAGACAAAATCAAAATGAGCAAGTGTTATTAATGCAAAGAAGTCATTAATTTTATGTAAATAGGACATATAATTTCAGTTGTTTAATAATAATTATGGGTTACTTTAAGCAATAAATACTTTAAATTGAGGCTCCTTGTTTAATTGAGTGCACACATTTGTGAGGAGACTCATTAGGGTCTTTTACTCTGGAACAGGTTTTTTTATGCAAAACTTGTTTGCAGGTCAAGCTTTTATCCTTGTTCTCATAATCAGTATGATAAATCTAAGTGAGATAATTTTCTTATACATGTCATATTATTCCAGCCTCATGTTCCATGCACTCTGCCCCATTTTATCTACTATTCCTTATTTCACAAATACTGTCCATTTTTTTTCTTTCATTCAACATTGACATCCCACATGTACTTCCATTTTACTCTTCCTAAGACAAAATTACCTGTGGTGCTATTGGTATAGCTTTCTACCCTATTGAAACATCATAAATTCAAACCTGTGTGCATGTCATGCCAGATTCCTTAATGAGTTCCATTTCCCTTGGTTGTACTATCTAATTTGCTTCTGAAACAGATTTTTACTTCTACTTCTCTTCCTGACTTGATCTATATCAGACCAGTCATTGTCTCATATCTAATCACTTCCTTTGATATTTTTATTGAAATGTTATAATGTCAGTGAGAAAATGTAGATAGTTTTAATAATAGTAGCTAGTATTATTATCATTATTAACGATTGAGTTCCTACTGTATGCTAGGTCTTGCTTTAGGATATATAAATGTTTTCCCTTAATCTTATTTTATTAGGTTAGAATTTCAAGTTCACAGATGAGGAAAATAAAGCATATATAAGTTAAGTAACTTGCTCAAGGACACACAGCTAGTAAGTAAATAAAACTAGGATTCTAACAGAGGTCTTAATGACTCTAAAGCCTGTGGTTGGCCATATGGCCTTTTGAGAAGCTCAGCATAACAAGGGCAGTTTTATATTATAAAAATTATATGGGGCGCCTAGGTGGCTCCGTCGGTTAGGCACCCGACTTCGCCTCAGGTCATGATCTCATGGTTTGTTAGTTCTAACCTGCATCAGGCTCTGTGCTGACAGCTCAGAGCCTGGAGCCTGCTTCAGATTCTGTGTCTCCCTCTCTCTCTGCCCCTCCCCCTCTCGCACTCTGTCTCTCTCAAAAATAAAACATTAAAAAAATTTTATATTATAAAAATTACAGGCATAGTGTCTTTTCCCATTTTAAGAGCATCATTATTCATAGAACAAAAATTTAGTGTCTGTTTATATTCTTGTGATGCCTTTCTTTTCAAAGAAACCGTATGTATCAAGGTACTTTGTACACTGTAAAGTTCTAGATAAATATAAGGTATAATTATAATTGTAGTAATGAATTTGAAGCACCTTTATTATAACCTTGTCAATAAATATGGCGTTCTTATACCAAATAAAGGTGTATCTTACTCTTTGTAACAAAAGTTTTTCTGAAAAATTATAAATAATTAAAAAAAATTTTAAAACATAATACCATTTTCAGTGTATAAAAGAGCTTATTATTTCTGGGTGAATCCTATAACAAAGTAAAGAATTAGTTTGTAATATGACTAATTGCCTAATTATCTGCTTTCAATCTTGAATTTTTTAGCATGAAATTTTTTAAAGCAAGATTCTCTTAAATAATGTCTACTGACATCTAGAATCTCTTGAAATAATTGCCACAAGACACCATGGAAAAGCTGCTAACATATTTTTGAGGTCATAAACCATCATAATTAGAGCTACACATTACAGAATCCTAGCTTTATCTTAATCCATAATCTGAACTATTATGTCTGCACATCAATGTACACTAAAATATCGACAACCAGACATGTTTCATTAGAAAAAAAATATTAAGTCCTTGTCTGTATTTCATTAGGAAAAAAATTAAGTACCTGTCTATAAATCAGTTCAAGTATTTTATGTATGCTGTGAACACATATACAAGCACAATACTTAGACTATTATGAGAGGCCAGGTGATTTCTGTATTATCTCTCATTCATCTTCAAAAAACATAACATCTAATTCTATTAAAATAGTATTTTTCAATTTTCTTCTAAAAACCCAATAAAAACTTTTACATCTTTTTTGTTAATTAATTCTCAATATAGGACACCCATCACTTTATAAGACTAAATTCCTTATGCTGCATTCATTAAATTAGCCATTTATTTTAATCTTCTGAATAACACTATTCCTGTTTCATGCAAAGTTATGAAATATATGTATTATATATGTATCTATCTGGACATGTAAACAAACACAGGCATTGTGCTAATGAATTAAAAGTCATGTTGTTAATCCCTAATATCTTCATGATCACAAACTGCACTCCTTACTTTGTTATAGCATTCATTAATAACTATGACAATAGGGGGCAGAATTTGAGTGGAAACATGGTAGAAAGCATCTGGGTAAGCATAAAAAGAGGTGTCAGAAACAAGCATAAAATTAGGTATTGCTTAGGTCAGACATTCTACAATTTCTTTGGCCAAGTAAAGATAATATATCTGGCAATCCTGGTTCAGATCCTTTAAAAAGTGCAAACTTATGATATAATGATCATATAGAGTCAACTGTTCAATTGCATGCCCAAAGTCTCATTATACTGAAAGTAGAATTTCTGAAAGATTCATGGTTTGCCTTGCTAATAATTTGCATCCTCAGTAGATGGGAGAAATGATAGGAAGACTAATTATGTGAACTTAATTTTGATCAACAAGTGAGAACTTCTCAGAGAGGTAAAAAAAAAAAAAAAAGAAATAATAACCCTGGAAGAAAGCAGTCATTTAATCTTAGAGCTTAAAATATCCAAGAATGATGAATATTGGACATAATCAGACATATGCCCTACAGCTACCTGTCCAATAAGTTAGCTCCTTTGATTAAAATTAAATGAAACTAAAGATTCAGTTTTCAGTTGTTACTAGCCAGTGGCTACCCTATTAGACATCACAATTCCATCATTGCAGAAAGTTCTTTTGGGCAATGTTATCCTGGACTTCAGGAAGACGGATTTTTAAATATTTAGATTAAGGATACATAGAACTTTAGGGACATCATCTCTAAAAAGGTAACTCAAGAGTGGCTGCACCAATTTGCATTCCAACCAACAGTGCAAGAGGGTCTTAAAAACTGAGAACAAACTGAGGGTTGATGGGGGGTGGGAGGGAGGAGAGGGTGGGTGATGGGTATTGAGGAGGGCACCTTTGGGATGAGCACTGGGTGTTGTATGGAAACCAATTTGACAATAAATTTCCTATATTGAAAAAAATAAAAAATAAAAATAAATAAATAAAAAGGTAACTCAAGAAAAATAGGAGGACCTACAAACACTAAAATTGCACCTGACACCTATCACGTTATATTGTAATTGGCTTATTGCCTATATTGCATACCAGTCTTTAAGTCAGGATTATGTCTTTTTGTTTAACTGAGTCTGAGACATACTAAGTACATTAGTAAGAACTTAGTAATTGATTAATAAAATTTAAAATCATCAGGGAAAAGGCTAAGGGGATAAAGGACAGCAATGTGATTTCATAGGGATCTATTTGATTATTTTAGATAATAAATGAATATAAAAGATAGAAGAATGGGCATATAAGGGAGAGAATTTGGGAGTTTTTAGGGAAAAGTAAAAGGGGGACTTTCAGGATTTTGACATTCTATTAAGAAATTGCTAAAAGAGATAATAGGAGGGATTGAGAGAGAGAAAATGAATTATTCTTTATTTTTTTCTCTGTAAATAAGAATGAAGTTTAGATAGGAAAGGACAAGAATAAGAAGATATATTACTTTCAAAGGTACTATGATTTGGCAGCTGAGCTTGTGTAACTTTATCTGCAGTTGGGCTTGAGGAATTACACATTTTTGAGAAAATAGGCAGATTGGGAGAGGTGCCAATAGCCTGAATAAAAGGAAAAAAAATCATTCCTGATTTTCAAAAATGTTAAGTTTCATTGTGAAATCAGTTATTTAAAAGTTATTTTGTAAACACTTGGAAAAGGGAATTTTGATCACTGGGAGTAAATTCAAGTTCACAAAGAACAAAGACCCTCACTTCCTTTTTTGATAGCATTATTTCAAAAGAATTCTGTAATACAGTATATTTCAAACTTTCAGTTTTCCTTGTTTAAGGTAAGATGCTAAGAAGCAGATCAGAAAGTTGCTGAGAGCTAAATAGAGCTTTCAGCATTCTTAAAGTGCTAGAAAGACAAAAATTGGAGTTCAAGAGCTGTCAAGGAAATGTGATCTAGGAGATAAGGTGAACCAGATGTACACTTTACAAAGACAACAGTCTAACTTTAAATCAACTTATTCACTTACTGGATTGAGGTGATCTGCCCTTGCTTTGCCTTTCTGCTTTAGATGATACGGTACATTTTCTTCAGAGGAAGATAGCATCATCCAGAGCCTCTAAAACTTTCACACACACAATATCTGGCATTCATTTAATAATTTCCAGAAATATCAAGAAACGGGAACAAAAGAGGGGGTAAACAAAAAGCAGACAGTAGAAACAGACCCATACAGTAAACCAGATACTGGAGTTTTGAGAAATAGCTGTTTACCCCTAAAATGATACTTTGGAGAACAAAGGAACTGCATCTCACGAAAAAAATCAAACATTCTGGAATTGAAAAACATAATAACTGAAATTAAGGCATCTATAACTAGGTTTAACAGCAGATTGGAAACAGATGATGACAGGATTATTATATGATCAGTTAAAAAAATTCAAGCCAAAGCATAAAGAGATAAAAATATGGAAAATAAACATAAAATACATGAGACATATTAAAAATGTCTAACACAGTTGTAATTGGAATCCTACAAGGAAAAGAGAGATTGTAATAAAAATAGTATTTAAACTGATAAGAACAACAGTTTCCAAAAGGGAGGAAAAAATAGCAAGCCACAGATAACCAGGCACAATATATACAAAGAAAAGCATATCCACCTAGGCACATCTGTAAAACTGCTGAAAGTGAAAAATGAGGAGAAAACCTTAAATGAATGTAAAGACGTATTATTTCACAGAAGCAACAATACGACTGACTGCTGACTTCTCAACAGAAATGATGGGGACCCAAAGCAAATGGAATGATATCTTTAAAATACTGAAAGAAAAGAACTCCCAATCTAGAATTCTATACTCAGTGAAACTATCCTTCAGAACTGAAGATGAATTAATTTTATAGACAAACAAGAACTGAGAGAACTTATGAGCAGCAGACTTGTCCTAAAATACCAAAGTGAGTTCTTTAGATAGAAGAAAAGCATTCCCAGAAGGGAACATGGAAATGAAGGAAGGAACAAAGCATGATGCATAAGGCATATATGTTGGTGAGTTTAAATGAATTTTAACTGCACAGTAAAATAACTAAAATATCTTGTGAGATTTAAAATACATTAACAATTAAAATGCATGTTAGCAGTAAACATAAAAGATGGGAGGGAGTCAACAAAATGAGACTAAAGTTGTAATATTGTCTGGGAAGTGGTAAAAGCAGTAATTTATAATAAATAGACTATAGTAAGTCAGGATGCATGTTGTAATGTTTAGGGTAACACTTAATAGCAAAATAATGTATTACTAATAAGCTAACAGAAGAAAATGGAATAAGAAAATTTTTTTTATTTCAAGGAATACAAAAAAGGAGTAGAAGAACATAAATCAGGTATAACAAGTAGGAAACAAATAATAAGGTGATATGTATATAATTTAAAGTATATCAGTAATTACATTAAACATAAATGGACTCAATTCTGTTAAAAGACAAAATTGTTAGATTGGACTAAAGATAATAGCATAATGTATCAAGAACAACAACAAAAAAAGGAGGTAAAATCCAACTAAAAAAAAAGTTGAAGGTAACAAGATTTTAAAAATCCAACTATACCAAAATATAACTAGAAGAGTTATATTACCATTAGACAAAGTAGATTTTAAGATAAGATATAAAGGTGTATATGGCATAATTATTAAAGGGTCAGTTAAACAGAATATTCTTAGTTTGTGTGCATTTAATAACATAGTCACAAAATATATGAACCAAAAATTGGCAAAACTAAAAAAAATGTACACAGATTCACATTTTGATGTAAGACTTTAACACACCTTTCTTGTCATAACCAATAAAACAAATATAGAGCAAACAAAAAAATCAGTAAGAATATAGGTAAACTAAACAACATAATTATCCAACATAACTTAGTTATATGTGGAATACTGCATCTAATAATGGCAGGATTCATTTATTTCAAGTAGACATTTGCCCAAATTGACCATAAAACAAGTCTGAAAAACAGTCAAAAGGTTTAAATCATTCAAAGTAGACTATGATGACAGAAATCTGGAAAGCAAAAATAAGAAACTAAAAATCAATTAATAGTAAGATAACTAAAAATTTTGTGAATCCTCAGAGGCATGGAATTTAAGCCATAAACTTCTGAATAACACAGAGGCTGAACAGGAAATTATGGTGTAATTTGGGAAATACTTTGAACCAAGGGAAAATGATAATTTGACATGTGAAAACCTGATAATTACATCTAAAACTATGCTTAGAGGGAACAGTATAGCCTTTAAACAAACGTTTAAAAAGAAAAATAGGCTGAAAGTCAATGATATAAATACCTCCTCAGAAAATCAGAAATAGAATAGAAAGGAAACCCAAAGAAAGTAGAAGAAAAAAGATAAGAACAGAAGATAATAGAAATCAACTGTATAATCAAGGAAATCAATAGCAGAATATCTTCTCAAGTACACATGAAATTTCAAAAAGATAGACTATATATTGGTCCATAAAACAAGCTTTAAATTGAAATTTACAGAATATATCCCCTGAATGCAGTGGTATTAAGTTAGAAATCCACAGTAATAAGATGCCTATAAAATAACCAGGCATTTGGAAATAAGCAACATACTTCCAAATAGCATAAGTGCCCAAGGAGAAATTGCAAGAGAAATTGTGTTTTTAATTTCAAATAAATGATAATGAATATACATCTTATTAAAGCATGTGGGGTGCAACTAAAGCAATCCTTAGAGGGAGGTATATAGTTCTACATATCTATGTTAGAAAAAAAAAGAAAAGTGTAAAATTTATTATCAAAGATTCAACATTGTGAATCTAAAGAGAAGGAAATTAAACCCAAAGTAAGCAGAAGAAAGGAAGTTATAAAATTAGGAGTAGACATCAAAGAAAAATCAACAGACAGAAGTTGATTCTTTGAAAAGATTAATAAAAGTGATTTATAAAAGACCAAGAAAAAAGGGAAGAAAACAGAAATCACCAATACACATGAAAAGGGACTTTACTAAAATTGTGACAGGCAAATGTAGGGTAATACCAGTACATTATGAACACCTTTGTTCTGATCAATCTGATAATTAAGATGAAACGGATAAATTGCTTAAAAAACAAAACTTGTAAAAATTGACATAAGAAACTGAAAATCTGAAGATCTAAATCATTTTCTTAAAAATCAAATCTATGATTGGAAAATTGCCCCACAATCTGCAGCCCCAGTAGTTTCACTGGTATATCTATCCAACATTCAACAATAAAATGATAGCAATCTTACACCAACTCTTTCAGGGTATAGAGGAGGACACTTTCCAACTAATTCCATAAAGCCAACAAGACCCTAATAACAATACCAAACAAAGTCATTTCAAGGAAAGAAAATTATAGACCAATATCTCTCATGAGCATGGATTCAAAAAATCCTTAACAAAAAAATATTAGCAGGTCAAATATGCAATGTACTTATATACATATATATGATTGATAGTTTGGTCCCTCAATCAACCGATTATGACCAAGTAGTGTTTGTCCCAGGATTGCAAGGTTGGTTTAACATAAAAATCAGTCAATGCAGTTCACCATGCCAGTAACTTTAAGCTGTTAATTTGTTTCAACAGAGGCAGAAAAGATATTTGACACAATTTAACAACCATTCATGATTTTAGAACAGTTCTTAGCAAGTTAGCAAGAAGGAAACCCTTTTCACTTGATAAAGATATCTGTCTGAAAGATGAAAGACTGCATTTTTTCTCCCCTAAGTTCAGGAACAAGGCAATGATGTCCCCTAAGGTTGGAAGCACAGCAAAAATGTGCATTGCCCCCACATACCACTTCTATTCAACATGGTGATAGATGTCCTCACCAATAAAATAAGGCAAGCTAAAGACAAAATTAATGGACATGGTTACTGGAAATGAAGACATTAAGCAATCTATTTACAGATGAAATTATTGCATTTTTTTAAAATTCTAAGTTACCTTTCAAAAACTGCATTGTGTATACAAAAACATGGGAGGGAAAATATATTAATATCTTATTAGTATCTGGGTATACCATAGTATACCTGGAAGGAAAAACAAGAGACCAGTAAAAGTATTCCCAATTGGGGGTGAGGTTAGAAACTCATGTCTAGAGGAGGGACTGGAGAGAGACTTTCTCCTTTCTACATTACTTAAATTATTAATATTTTAAAAATAATGTTTTACCTATTCAAAGAATAACTTTTTTTGAAAAACACTAAAAGTTGGCATTGTCCTGTAAACGTGGTAAATAATGAGCATCTCTCGGTTATTCTAGCCATCCTCTCAGTTCCCATATACCAACCATGATAGAACTCTTATCAGATTATAGATCCCATGCAACGTAATCATCATTTCAAAATTACACATACAATTTTTAAGAAAACTTTTCAAGAATCTATTATGAACTGCATTAACATAAGCTATAGTTTAACTTTTGATTGCTGATAAGTTGCAGTCTATCCACCATGGAAACATATTAAATGCTTTCTCATTAAACTTTTATATGCATCACTATTTAGTAAAGACTGAATGTTATTTCCCTCCTTATTTCTCTCAAATACCAACCAATACACTTGAAATAACAGTAACATAGCAACAATAAAATACAGTATTTAGTGCTTACGTGCAAACACAATGCTAAATTCTTTACATGCATTGTTTCAATATTTAACAGACATAATTCTGTCAACAAAGATGGAAAAGATAAGAGGTTAAAGGCCTGGTTCAGATTCAGATTAAATAGCCATTCTCCACATAATCATTAAGTCCTTGTACTCTAGTTTGTTATGCTGTACCTCTTGAGAATCGTATCACAGAATTTGTGTGTGTGTGTGTTATAAAGAATACTCATAAATGGAGGTTTTGGAGATGAATGGATGAAGAGCAGCAAAATTTAGAACATGCTTACATGCTCATATATAAATAGAGACCAGCTCCAGGTTAACATTATGCATTCAAAGTAGAAATTTGTACAGATACACAGACTAGAGCAAAACTGTCTTTGTCTTTAGGTAATTTAAACAGAAGTATAAAATTGTTTTAACCTGAATTATCAAAGTAATATGAACTATGTCCACCTGAGCAAGGAAGTGATGAATTCTCTTTATTTCTGACTGTGACTTCTTGCTTTGGTTTTCTTTATTAATCCTTTAAGGCTATTAGTAATATTTGTAATACTTTATCAGTTCTGAATCAGACCAATAGGCCTTTCACTATTTGTTCAGTTCTATGCATTGTAAACATGCACTAATCCACACTAGTAATTTCAGCATTCTGAAAATGTTAGCAAACCACAGTAATCATTACCCTGATAATTAACCGGCATGAACAGTATCAGGCCTGCTTAAGCACCCAGATGATTCCATCTACTCTTTAGCAATGTATACTATGATAGCACCAAGAATTCCCCTCTGTCACAAATACCTGGACCAGGAGGCACTCTACTGCATCCCCAAATTAGGAGTAGCTGTGCTTTTGGCTTCCGAGCTGTTGACAGCTTGGTGGGGGACAGGCACCAAGTTGCCGCTGCTTTCCTCAGCCTCAGACCTAGAAGGGCCTGTCTCGGTGCTCATCTTGGTAAACCCTGATAGCTCCCTGCAACAGGAGCCCCCATCTGAGACTAACAAAGTAAGGATGGTTTCTGAAAACCTCCTGTACTATAAAACATTATGCTGTGGCTCTGAATATACTCCTCTTCGTATATTCTCTCTTCTCTCCCTTCCACATCCGTGCCCTTGTTTAGTTCCAGTTTCCATTAGAAATGCTATTTGGGCAGCAAATTTCACAGATTGGATCCATCTCGAAGCTGCCATGCAAAGAAAACACATCTGTCTGACTCTTCATTTAAAATAAGGAAAAAATTGAAATAGCAAAATGCTGTAGTCGCTCTGAGCTATTTCCTAATGAACCAGTTTGTCCCATGAGCTGTACTGAGGAGCTTCTTCTCCTCGGTGAGAACTCTTTATGCATATTAATATTATGCATGTTTTCCATGTGACTCCTTCTGACTTGCCCTCACCCCATCCTTTGAATTCATTTAAATAAAAATAATTTATGTGGACATTCCTTCAGTCAGGATTTTTTCTCCCCTTTTCTTAAAGACATTCATAATATTTCGTTGATGCTTTGCATCCAAACCGAGTCGTTATGCTTTTGCATATCATTAGGGCTTATAAAGAACAACAGCGACATCTGCATGTGCCGCAGCGCCAAGGAGATAGCAAAAATACCGAAAACAAACTCCGTATTGGCTTGGAGGCTGTCTGGCTCTCTGTCTCCCCAGCAGCCCCTGCCACCACTATGGATAGGAGTAATTGTACAGTGTAATCACATCATGCCTCATCTGAATATTCATAGCAGAGACAAAGCTTTGGAGGATAAGGGAGGAGTGGGGTAATTTAAATATAAAACAGCATCTCATTTCCAAATCAAGTTGTGCCAGTTAAACTGTGCACAAGGATTCAATATTAAACCAACATTGTTTTACAGTTTGGAAATTGGAAGTGAAGAAGATGATGGAGGAGAGAAGAGACTTGATAAAGAAGAGATGACATGATATTCTCATTCTTGACCATGGAAAAACAAAACAACACAACAACAACAGTAACAGAATAAAAATACTTAAAGTGATATTTGAAGAGTCACCAACAGTGGCTAACCAGCTGCTGTTTTACCAGGAATGAAACAGCCTATTGAGCAAGCTTTAAAAGCTCCCAATTAATATGTTGTGCATGTATTAGATCTACAAAGAACTCACTGTATTCCTCTCTCCCCACAAATCCCCCCAATACACATATATTCCCTAACCACCACCTTTCTTTCCTGTCGGGTGCAGGAGAAAAAGATCAGAGCTACAAAATAATTGACTAATTGCTTCAAAAGTGACAACATCCCCCTTAAAAGAAAGAACAAAAACAAACACATACAAAAAGGTGACTGTTCATTAAGGAAGGGATAAATTACCGATGGCTTCTTCATTCTCTTTAGTTCATTACCCCCCAAAAGAAACAAATATAATCCACATGTTAATATTTCTTGTCTTCGTTGTCTTTTGTTTTAATATGATGCTCTTTATTGTTTTTTTTTTTAACTGTTGGTATTTGTAGAAGCCTCTGCCACTGCATTCCCCAAAGAGCTACTAGTTTCAACCCACTGGAGTTTATATTCCTTTAATTGTCTAGTGCAGGAACATTTCTGGTGTTTTTAAAAATATACCGCTCTGCAGGAATTAGAAGAATCCAAGGTTGTATCCAACTTCAAAGGCTTCCAAGTCATAATGATTTTAGCAAAAGTAGAAGACAGATCATGGAACAAGTCCCTGTTTGAAGATAAGCATCATAGGGACCTTTTTTTCTTCCCTCTCTCCCCAACTTTGTACTTCTCCTGGCTCTGAATGCCCCTTGCTAACACGGTTTAATGATATGCAAATGAAATATGCATAAAACCATTCTACTGTATGATGATTAAACACTGGAGACATTAACAGCGGAGGCTTCACTCTTTGTAATAATCCTTCCCGACCATCCACTTTGATTGCGGAGTTATGGAAACCCATAGCAGTTGGCAGAGTGAAAGAACAAGAAGGAAGGAAAGACGCAGGGACACATCACCCATCTCGGTGCTTCTCCCACTCCAGGAGAGGTCCCCCCCTTTGTACTGCATTCCTATTGCTGTCTTTTGTAATCCATCCATGCAGTCGCACCAGAGCGATTAACGGAAAAAAACCTCTTTTCTCTTAATGTTTCAAAGCTCATTAGCCAAACGATTATTCCTCATTAACAGCGAAAGCTCATTCATTAAAAGGAAGAATATGCCCAAAAGATGCCAGCGCGGTTAATCCTGAGTCCCGTACTGGGCTGTAAATCCCATACTACTTGTATATTCCATGCGAAAGGGACACGCGCCAATCCACATTTAAAAAAAGAAAGAAAGAAAAAGAAAACAGTTTGTGTGTTTTGTAAAATCCACAAGAGCAGCAATTAATATTCCCATAGAATGACTTTATTTTTTTTTTTTTGTCTCTCCCTTTTGTTTCCAGCGCCTGCCCCTGGCTCAGCGCCTGGTGCCAACAGAACACCTTTCAGGATCCACAGCAACGCAGACAACGTAAGTACCAGCTGTTTCCTGAAACCCTTTCTCAGATTTTTTTTTTAAACGACCACCTAAAACATAGAGAGAAACAAGCCTCTTTCCCCTTCTTTCCCCTTCTTCTCCCCTGCGTTATGCCACCAGGGTTTCCTAAGTAGCACCTTCCAAATCCCTCTGCCTTCAAGTTTGTGCATGTCTGTGTGGCATCCCTCCTCCTCCTTCACTCCCATAGTGGATCTTGTAAAAGGGCTTCAGATCGGCCCCATTCATCTCCCTGGTGATAGCAGTGAATGTAGATAAATCTCTGACTGCCTGCTTGCTGCTCGAGTATGATTTTTATTTTGTCTTCTGTGTATACCTGGGTCAAAAAGTGGGATTGTATGCACACACATACATGCACATACACACGTTTCCTTCTCTCTCCTTCTCTGTCCTCTCCTTTTTTCTCACACATGCATACATCCCACATATGTGTATATATGCATAAACATACATACCTATATACACACCCATACCTATAACAAAAATATATACATATCTAAATGTTTAATTTGTCTGAAAATAATGTGCATTTACATACACATACAGCCTTACAACTGTGTCTATATGCAATCGATAGGTGCCTATCTTTTAATTTATACCCATCTATATCTCCATTTAAATATCCCCTCTCTTCTCCCAGCAGAAGCTGTGTGCAATTGCAATCCAGGATTGTACAAGCCGTATTCTTTCCTTATGATTTCTCTTTGTAGACCTTTATGCTCCCTTCTCTGCCTTCTTCCGAGCTGTAGAATTGGCATCTTTCCCTGAGGTTTTCCGAATGGCAAGTGGCACCGGCTGTGGCATGCATTCACGCCGCTTCCTATGGCATTTCTCTTCCGATGTCTGCTTTTTCTCTTTGTTTGTTGTTGACTAGGCTGAATGGTGGGGGTTTTTTTAAGTTAATTATAAACGAAGTTGAATAGCAAACAAACCAACAGCTTGCCCAAAAAGAAAAAAACAGCCCGACACAAGCGCCTTCTGCTGCAACAGATGCCCAGATCACCCCTGGCATGGGCAAATGGGCACACGATTTTGGTGGTTGTTAATTTTTTCTGTTTGTTGCTGTATTTGTTGTTTGTTTTCCTTGTTTCCTTTTGATTTTTCAAGGAGTCCAAGATCCCGGCCTCTGCTTGGAACGGAACAGTGTCATGGCGGAGACGACGGCCTTTGTCTTGCTGGGTGTGAAAGCATCCGCTGTGCTGGCTCCACTGCGGCAGAATCAAGTTTAAAGGAAGAAAGTGATTAAAGTCAGCTCTGTGCCTCTTTGGTGTGGAAGACCCCCAAACCCCAAGTAGCCGAGTCCCTGGGTCCGAGGAAGGGCTCATAGTTGGAGCAGCCTAGGCTGTAATCCTGGCACTTGCGCCTTCGGTTGCTGCTTGCTGTTCGCTCCTGGGGGTCTGGATAATCTCCCTTGGCTTTACCGCACTGTCTGGCCCGCATACAGGGCCCTCGTAACATATACCCGCTGCTGCTATCACACGAAACTGTGGCGTTGCCCCTGAATGGATGGCACCGTGCCAACTCTTCTGCCATCCGCCCTTGCAGCTTTTTTCTTTCCTCCCTCCCTCCCCTTCTTCTCCTCCTCCTCCCGTCGACTTGACGTTAATTAACACACGGGTTAATTGATTTTAAAAGCCGAAGAATTACAGTTAACTTTTCCCACAGGGTACAGACGCCAGCCGCTTGGCACACTCTGCCTTTCACACTGGTGCAGGGGGGCAGGGAAAGCCCGCAGCAGAACTGGCAACTGCTGAGGGAACGTTGCCTGCTTATTGGAGTAGAGCCGATAGAAGTCGACGTGGTGCTGCCTCATCCTTACAGTATATATAGCCATTCGATATTTTGTTAAATAATCAAGCACACCCTGTCTTTCTTCTCCCTTCGTCTTCCAAAACAGGAAACCCCTTCAAAAGTTCTTATGGGGGAAAAATCCCTTCCCCTAGACCATTTATCTCTTCTATAATGTTTTTTTCCCAATAATAAGAAAATGCCGGGGGACTTTTTTTTTTTAAGTTACAAGGAGGAAGGCTACCCCTTCCCTAAATATCACATGTAAAGAAGCTATTTTTTTAAGGAAAAAGTTCCATAAAGTTTCTTTCTCTGTTATCCCAGTGTTTTGTTTTGTTCCCATTCCTCTTGACTCCGATGGGTGATTTATGGTGAAGGATTTCACTAAGAGAGTAGGTACATTGTAATTAAGAACAAAATTCGTATGAAGGCTCTTTTTGTTTGTTTGTAGGTTTGTAGATTTTGCTTTGTGTCCCCTTTACCCCTTATCCTGTAGAAAATGAAAGCAACTGATGCTGTAGTTGGGAAGGAGACAGGCAAAGCTGGAAACTTGATGCTTCCACCTTTTCATGCTTTCATTTTATTTCATTTTGTTTTTTAAAAGCATGCAGCAAGTGAAGCGACAAGAGGAATCCATTATGCAAATCATGTCACTTTGCATAATGTCTCATGACTGGAATATGCAAATGAGCTGTATAATTTATGAGTGCCAGTGTCTGTCTAAAAGTGTTTCACATAATTTACAAAGTAAGTCTGAGAGACATGGGGAAGGCAGCTCTTCCAACACCATTGCCAAGGAAGCTCTGTACGTTTTCCTACAAGTGCTCCCTGGTAATATTATCAAGTGCTATTTTTAAATAAATTAAGGTTCCAAATATTCATGAAAGACGAAGATTTTCCTCTCACTCTCTTCACCCAAATTATTTGCCTGAAAATTTACAAGAAACTAATAGTTTCTAAAGCATTAATTTTTGGATTCAATTGGGGGGGGGGAGGAAGTTGAGCCAAACTTTTGCGATTTGTATATGGATTTTCCTTTCAAAAGCAAGGAATGTCTTAGAGAAACAGACACCTTATCCATTTATCAGGATCTTTGAAGGCAATAAAGTGGAATTTCTCATTTTGGTTGGTTTTGTGTGTGCCCTGCTATGTGCAGCATTTTATAAATTATATTTTCTTGGATGTGTTAGGCATGTAATATGGAAACCAGATGCATTTAACATTCTTCTGAAGTTATAATTCTGCTTTCAGAGATGTCTTCACAAGAGAAATGCTAGTCATTGAAAACCAGGTTTAAATTAATTAAATCAGCTTAGTTGGCTGCTGTATGTCTCATTTCGGTAACTTTTTTGAGTTGATGATTCTGAACCTTTCGAGAAGTCATAGCATCTCTGATAATCTCAACTAATCTGCCCTTATATTTTTCATTTCAGTCATAGTAAGTTCTGTGAAAGAAAGATACAGGGTGCCCTGAAAATGTACACGAGGAGGACCTGATCTTTGTAGAGCATGTCAGAAAAGGCTTTCTGAAGGTGAATTCAAGGTGAATGCTGAAAGTTGAAGAGAGATTAGACAAAAAGAGGGAGAACATATTTTCCGTGTAGAGAGTATGTTCAGTAAATCCTGAGACAAGAGATCATGGCTGCTTGGAAGAACTAAAATAAAACCAGTGTGGCTAGAGAATTATGAACAGTGGGTCATTGGATCATACTGGGAACAGATTAGAATGTAAGCATGTGAAGAGGTCACTTATTCATTATCTGCATTTATTTGCTGGTATGTGGTCTCTTATGTCACTATTAATTGTATATACATGTACTTGGTTAACTTCACATTGAAACCTATCATTCTAGTACTTTTTTATATAAAATATAATTTTTGATTTTTCAGATGCATTGAAGTATCAGATTTCTGAATCCTGCCTTATGTGACCTATTCCTTCTCTTTGTGAAGTTTTATTTTCAAGAATTTAATAGCCATTTAAGAAAATAAAAATAAGAGGAACACTTCACCCAACAAGAGCAGAATACGGATTCTCTTCAGGTATACTTGAATATTCACAGAAGCAGACCAGTTTCTGGTCTTAAGAAAAAAAATTAAAAGCATCGAAGTCAGACAAAATATATTATGTGACCACAAACAAAGTGAGCTAGAAATCAATAACAAAAATTTCAAAGATCCCAAATTTTGGAAATTAAGTAAATTTCTAAATAACACATGGGTCAAAGAAGCAGTCACAGGGAAATTGGGAAATATTTTGAATCGAATGACAATGAAAATGCACTACACGATATGTAAGATACAGCTAAGGAAGTACCTACAGAGAAATCAGATTTAATGCCTTATTTTAGAAACCAAAAGTTTTTAATCAATAATCTGTCTTAAGGAAAAAAAAAAAAGCTCGAAAAGAAGAAGTAAGGAAATAATAAAGATAAGAGCTTAAACCAATAAAATCGAAAACAGTGGGGAAAATTAATATGCCCAAAATTTGGTTCTTTGCAAAGCATATAAAAATTGATAAGCATCTAGCCTGACTGAGCAAGAGAAAAAGTAAGAAGACAAAAATTATCACAACCAAGAATGAAAGAAGGGAGTTTACTGAATATCTGACAGATACTATCTGGATAATAAGGGATAAATAAATAACTTTGTCAATAATTTTGATAACCTAAATGAAATGAAAAAGTTCTTTGAGCAACAAACTACCAAAATGCAGTCAAGAGTAAATAACCTGCATAATTTTATGTCTATTAAAGAAGTTGAATGTATAGTTAAAATACCTCCCTGTAAAGAAAACACCCAGTCTAGACAGCATCACTGGCACATTCTACTAGCACTTAAGGAAGAAACATGACAGTCCTAAACAATCTCCTTTAGGAAATAGAAAATGAAGGAAGACTTTTCCACTCATTTTATGAAGTCGGAATTACTTTGATGCCAAAATCAGACAAAGGCATTATAATAGCAGAGAACTACAAACCAATAACTCTCATAAATATATGTATATATATCCTTAACAAAATATTAGCAAATTGTGATGAATAATTTGTAAAAAGAATGATTCATCATAATCAAGTCAGATTTATTCCAAGAATCAAAGGTTGGTTCAACATTCTAAAATCAATTTGATTCACCGTATCACTGTATTTTTTTAATCATCACTTCATTGGACGTAGGGAAAAGCCACAGGATCAAAACAGTGTGATAATGGTGTAAGGATAGACTTAAAGATTAGTGGAACAGAATAGAAAACCCAAAAATAAGCACAATTTTTTGACACAGGGTCAAAGACAATCCTATGGAGAAAGAATAGTCTTTGCAATACATGGTGCTGGAACCAAGTAAATAAATAAGTGCCTTTACCCATTTTTGCTATATACCAATATTTTAAATTGGTATTAAAACAAAATACACACCTAGCACTCTACAAGTTCTTGAAGAAAATATAAAATCTTCCTGACCTTGGGCTAAGCAAAAGAGTTTATAGATGGGAGAAAGAAACCTGAACCATAATTGAAAAAGATAAGTTGGACTTCAGCAAAATTGACTTTTGCTATTTGAAAGACATTGTTAAATGAGTGAACAAATAAGCTACAGATGGGGACAAAATATTTGCCACCCAGAATTAGAAGAAAAATTAATATAAACAGAAGATAGAAAATAGAAATGGTAGATGAAGACAGCCAGAACAAGTGGATTTCATATATTCACTGAGTTAGAAGAAATCAGGAAAATATTAAATAGAAATATTTTTTTAAAAATCTCTAATTGAACTTGTAGTGACTAAAAGTACCATGTCTAGGATGAAGAATATCATGTCAGGAAGGGATTCACAGATTAGGTATTTCAGAAGAAAAGATTAGTCACTTTCAAGACTTATAAAAAGAAACTATCCAAAGTGACACAGAAAGAAAAATAACAGTAAATAATGACCAAAGCATCTGTAAGTTGTCAGATAACTTTCTGTGGCCTAATATATGTGTAATTGAAGCCTATGAAGAATAGATAGAACGAGTACAAAAAACGTATTCCAAGAAATAGCTGACATTTTTCCAAATTTGGTGAAAACTATAAATCAATAGGTACAACTATAGCAACAAACCCCAAGCACAAGAAACATGAAGAAAACCACACAAAGCACATGCTCAAATTGCTTAAGTCAATACAAAGAAGAACAATCTAAAAGTATCTGGAGAAAAGAAGACGCATTATGTATACAGAAACAAAGATAAAAATGACAGCAGATTTCTCATTGGAGTCAATGCAAGCCAGAAAACAGTGGAGAAACATCTTTAGAGTATTGAAAGAAGAAAGTAAAACTGAAATTCTATAAACAGCAAAAATACATTTCAAAAGAAAAGTGAAATACAGATTTTTTCAGATGTACAAAAGCTGAAAGAATTTATTAGCAGACCTACACAACAAAAAATGTTAAAGGAAATTTCAGACAAATGGAAAATTTTACCACATAATGAAAAGCCTTGCAAATGGTAATTATGTTGGTAAATTTTTTAAACTTTTTTATTAAATATATTTAAAGGTAATTGTTTATTTGAAGCACATATAATACCAATATATTGTTTTTATAACACATAAAGTAAAATCCATGACAACAGTAGCATAAAAGCTATTGAAGAAAATGGGAAAATCAAGGAATTCTATTATAAACTTCTTATACTGCACATGAAGTGGTATAATATCACTAAAAGGTAGACTGAGAAATTAAAGTTGTAGACTATAAAATCTTTTAAAAACAAGCTAAAATGGGGGCACCTAGATGGCTCAGTAGGTTAAGTGCCTGACTCTTGATTTCAGCTCAAGTCATGGTCTCATGGGTTCATGAAACTGAGCCCTGTGTTTGGTTCTGCACTGATGGAACAGAGCCTGTTTAAGATTTTCTCCCTCTTTCTCTGCCTTTCTCCTGCACACTTGTGCATGCTTTCTCTCTCTTTATCAAAAAAAAAAAAAAAAAAAAAAAGAACTTTAAAAAAATCCAAAATGACATTTTAAAAGAGCTGTAGTTAATAAGATAACAAAAGAGAAAGTGAAGGTATCAAAAATGCTCAATTAATTGAAAACACATAGCAAGATAATAGACTTGAATGTCATCTTCACTAATCACATTAAATGTAAATGACCTAAGTACCCTAATTAAAGGACAGGGATTGCCAGATTGTGTGAAAAACAGCAAGATCCAAATATCTGCCTACAACAAATGTACTTCAAATATAAATATTCAAATAGTTTAGAAGTTAAAAGATGAGAATAGATATACTATATTATCACCAATCAAATAAAAGTTGGAGTGTATATACTCTGTGGCAACAAATAGACCCCAGCTTCTCTTTCAATTGATGGATTCTGGATCTGAGGACTGGCTCTGATCTGGAAACAGAGATTATGACTTCCCATTGAAGTGACTGACTTCATCATTCTCATTCAGTCTCAATCTCTTTTGAATATATGTCATATATATAAAGCACCTTTATTGGCTGACCATTTCTAGTAACATCAAGTTCTGTGAGCCATGTCCATAAATCTCTCTGGATCAGGTACCCACTGGTTGCCATTTGAAACTTGCTGCCTGTTATAGTACTAATTTCCATCATTCTCCTGATAATTAAATGCTGCCACCTAACTTCTATTTCTGGATCATATCATCCACAATTATAGAAGGTGTTCTTCTTTAACACTGTCACCTTCAAAGACCCCACCTACAGAGGACAGTCACTACTAAGCTATTCAGCAATGTTGGTAAATGAAGCAAATCCTTCCAGGAAACAGTAAACTGGGATTTCATCTTATGTATCATGTTCACTCAGGCATATCCACTTCTCTGTGGTTTTTATTACTTTTTGAATAGTTTATAACACTGGTTATCATATCCCTATTTAATATGGGTCATCAGTCTTCATGTTTTCAAAAACCACCTCATCAGTGTATTAACTGATTCCAAGGGTCCTTCTCAGGGGATTAGGTCTGAGTCATGGAAAAGAGCTGCCATTAAGTCTATTATATTTCACTTCCCTGGTCCAGCACCATCAGGATTTACTTCCAGGCATATTCTGCCAGTTCCTACAGTATTTACTAGCCGGGTGCTACCATTCTTTGTTGACATTAAATCTCTCTCCTCCCTTAGCATGCCCAAGAATTTCTCCAATGGGGCCTTTTTGAGATTTGACACTCCTTCTAGTGCCTAGGAAGTGAAATGAAGTCAGGTTCTGAGAAGGAAAGCATTATAAGGCACCTGCACCTCCTTCATTTGAAACCTCTGTGTGGTCATCACGTAAGATAGAGTCCCTATCCCCTAACAAGTGGAAGTGGGTCTCTTTCACAGTCCCTAGGGATTGAGGGTAATCTGGTATTCAAAATTCTCAGATGCATCAACTCTAATGTCCCCACTTCAGGGCTTGGGGTCCCACTTCTCCAACAGGGCCCTGACATTAGCATAGAAGACTTGACTGAGATGAGAAATCAGCCTTCTCCTTAGCTCTGCCACTCTTATAATTAAGTCACATAGCTAATCTTTTTAATTTTTTTTTATTGTTTATTTTGAAAGAGAGAGCCTGAACACAAGTAGGGGAGGGACAGAGAGGGAGAGAGAATTTCAAGCAGGCTCCCTGCTTTCAGTGCAAAACGTGGTGCAGGGCTCAATCTCATGAACCATGAGATCATGATCTGAGCTGAAATCATGAGTCAGATGCTTAACCAACTTAGCCATCCATGCGCCCCACATTGCTAATCTTAAATCATATTTGTTCTCTGGTTTTTTTTTCTTTGCTTTCAGTTGGTATTTAATTGGGGCACCTGGGTGGTTCAATCAGTTCAGCATCCAACTCTTGGTTTAAGCCCAGATCATATGATCTCACAGTTCATGGGTTTAAGATCCACATTGGGCTCCACACTGGCAGTGTGGAGCCTGCTTGGGATTCTCTCTCTCTCTCTCTCTCTCTGCCCCTGCCCTGCTCACTACCCCTCTCCTCCCTCCCTCCCCCCTCTCAAAAATAATAAATAAATGTTAAATAAATAAATAAATTGGTACTTAATTGACCTAAGTCTGTCATTCTCTTCAGTAAATCACTGGTGCTCACCAATAACCACCCAGTTCCACAGTCCTAATACTTAAATCTCTCCCTCATTGGTCTGAAATGCCAGAGAAATTACATAGGCTGGTACATTTCTTTTCACCTTTATCACATCACATTCACCATGGGTGAAAGTCTTAACTCCTGCATTACTACAACCTGCTAGACCCTAGGACCTTTTCTAGACTATGCTTCTAACTGTCAGTCCTGGTAGCAACTGTCCTAGATAGAGTTCTCAAAAGGCAGAGCCTTTATTGGGCAGAGCCCTCATAACCTGTACAATAGCCCAGTGGGCTATAAATATATAAAAGTGTGTCTATGTTCATTAGGTCTGAAAATTAAAATCCAATGAGATGTCACATGTTTCACATGCATTTGAAAAAACATGTATTCTGTGGTTGTTAGGTATAAGTTTCTAATAGGTCCAGTTGATATTCACATCTATATCCTTTCTCACTTGCTTTTTGCTAATTCTATCAATTACTGAGAAAGGAGTGTTAAAATCCTCAATTATGATTTGGTACTTTTTTATTTCTCTTTATTTCTGTCATTTTTGTTTCATATAATTCGAAGTTTTATTATTAGATGCATACATATTTAAGATTATAGTGTAGGGGCGCTTGGGTGGCTCAGGAGGTTAAGCATCTGACTCTTGGTTTCAGCTCAGGTCATGATCTCACTGTTAGTGAGTTGGAGCCCCACATTGGGATTCTCTTTCTCCCTCTCTCTCTGCCCCTCCCTTGCTCACTCTCTCAAAATAAATAAATGAAAACTTAAAAAAATATATTTAAAAAAAAGATTGCAATGCATTTTTAGTGAACTGAACCTTTTATCATTATGAAATGTTTTTCTTTGGCAATATTCTTTGTCTCAAAATTTACTTTGTGTGATATTAATTGCTTAGTCATGTTTCCATAATATACCTTGTTTCATTAAAGCATAGGTTTCAGTAATGCATATTTAGGTGATAAATTTATTAGGAGAAGCAGGTAACTCGGTAACTGAAAACTTAAGGCATTAGCTTTACTTGGGAGAGGTGGGGTGTTAAGCAAGGGTGACAAATTGGAACATAGCACTTAGGATGTTTTTCTGTCACTAGAAGATTCTTTTTTTTTCACCTGGGTAGTGCTAACACAGGTATCTGCTTTATAATAATTCACTAAGCATGTAACTATGGGGTGCCTGGGTGGCTCAGTTGGTTAAGCATCTGACTCTTGATCTCTGCTCAGGTCATGATCTCACAGTTTGTGAGTTCAAGCCCTGCATCAGGCTCTGTGCTGAGAGTGTGGAGCCTGCTTCAGATTCTCTCTCCCTCCCTCTCTGCTCCTCCCCTGCTCTTTCTGTCTCTCTCTCTGTCTCTCTCTCTCAAAATAAATAAACTTAAAATAACAATAATAATTCACTAAGCATATAATTATAGATGGTACATTTCTATATGCTTTATAATTCACAATGAAAAAATCAAAAGCAAAAAAGAATGTTATGTCATGCATACAAAGAATATTTACAAAAAATTAGCCACATGCTTTGTTACAAAGGAAATTTCAATAAATATCAAAACTGATACTATTCAGATTGTGTTTTCTTAGCAACACACAATCATATTCAAAATCAACCATAAAAAGTAATTTTTAAGAACCCACGTGAATAGAATGTATAATTCAAGTAATGGATTACAAACCATAGCATTAAATAAATCTCTTTGAAGCTACACTGATATAAAAAAATTTAATAATCTGGGGCAAAAGGGCAACTCTTCATCATAGTAAAATTCCAATAAATAAATGTAGAAAGAATCATGGTAACAGAAAATCACTATTTGGCAAATACTCAGAAATAATTTTTGCAGGCAATAATTATCCATCCATGGATGCTAAAATTGCTGGATAGAAGTATGACAAGAAAGAGACTATCCTTTACTTATCTTGTTTTCTTTAGTGTTACTAAGGATGATGGAGGACAAACCTATTTAATCTGCCAATACTTACGTGCATTGTTGGAACATGGTTTGTATTAAGACTGAATTTAGCCATCCAAAATTTCTTTTTTTGTACTAAACTGAATAATGATATGTTGACTGCCTAAAACTAAGTAATAATTTATTGTCCTCTTAAAATACAGATAACGTTTACCTAAAACAGATCTTAAATCCATTTGCATTTCCAAAGCATTTTGAGAATTCCATTTGGCAGCAAAGTTTAAATTAAGGAATAAATATACACTGCTTTTTCTTAATATAGTAAATCACTTTTAACCTCTTCCTTCAGTGATGTGGGATATTGCAGTAAAATGCTGAGATCACCTCAGTGTGTTCCCCAAATACCCAGCTTCCTGGCCAGGCACACTGCCTGAGGGTTCAATAAGTAGGTTAATTCTTCCTTCAGGGTTGGCCTGAGGGTTAAAGTTCCTGATGAACCAAGTAGACCGTGCATACAGAAAGAAGGTGGGTAGATAAAGTGTATGAGAATGCTTGGGGAGAAAACCACTCATGTGCAGCTGAGGTCACAAGATGATCTTTATTCTATTTCACCTATTTCATCTATTTCTGTTTTCTTGTTCACTCTTTGTTTTTGGCTTCTTTTACAGCCCTATTAGAACCAAGTTCTTTCCACATCTGACAAATGATTATTATGAAAACATCTTCCAGTATCTTCACACAGCTATTAAAGTGTAAGTTTTAGATCCTATTCTTTTTGCATTTTCATTTATCCAAATCTTTTTCCTATTTTACATTTTTATCAATTATGAATAAGATGAATTAAGAGAAAATAATGATGTGGAAAAGTTTAGTTTTACTTGATTAATTTTTTCTATGACATTTCTAATAGTAATAGTAATGATGGTCTCCTTATATGCTGGTATTTTATGTACTTTTTTGTGTTAGCCATTTCCCCCATTTTGAACAGGCTTTACATTTTCCTAGAGGAAAAAGAGCAGACTCCCTGAATTTAAGTAATTTGCCAAAAGTCATGCAGCCAATAATCCGCAGAGTTAACAGCTACAAAATAGTTTCAACTGAAGTCTCTCTGGCTGCTAAGCCAAAACGTTTTTTCTCCCCATTCCAATATTTCAGTATGGGAATCCTAAAAGGTTGGAGTGTCCCCAGATGTCAGCTTATGACAAATGTTTCATTCTTTCAGCACATTGAGTGCTTCTGTGTGGGATGCTATTCTAGGTGTTTGAAATACATTATGGAGGAAGAAAACTGTTGTGGCCCTAATGAGCTTACATTCTCATAGGGACAGAGGATATAGACAATGAACAAAGAAGTAAAATATATATGTTACAAGGTAAAAGTGCTATGAAAAAAAAGAAAATTATGACAGTTTTGAATTGTGCTTTCATCTTACTGATTATAAATATTTAATGTAATAATATCATGAATAATCTTAGTGACCTCCTATAACAAAATATTCAGTAATTTCAGAACAGTTATTTATATTTGTGTTTTCTCTCACATTTTTGGCTAGTGAATGCAAAGAAATGTCATGGTGCAATTCAAAAGTGAGGTTGTCATAATGGTTCAAAAAGGGTGGACTCATAACATAACATGGCAGTAAAGGCACCATGAATCCAAAAGAACATGCATTGCAGCAATGGGTTCCATATTGAATTTGTATCACTGTTGTTTGACACAGTCCCTATCTGTGTACCTCCTTGAAATAATTCAAGGGTGTTCAATACCTTGTTCTAAATCCCGTCAGATCACTTGTGTACGTTTAAATTACATGACTATTTAAATGTATTCTCGAATAAAAGATTACAGTGTTAGCAGTTACACCTTATTAAAATAGGCACTCAAAGATTTTTATAAACAAGAGTTTTTTAAGTATAAATCTGATCATACTGTACTATCAAACAAAGCCTTTAAATTGTGAGGAAAATTGGGTCCTCTGGGTGGCTCAGTTGGTTAAGCGTCTGACTTCGGCTCAGGTAATGATCTCAAGACTTTGAGTTCGACGGGCTCTGTGCTGGCAGCTCTGTGCCTGGAGCCTGCTTTGGAGTCTGTGTCTCCCTCCTTCTGCCTCTTCCCCAGCACTCACACTCACTCACTCTCTCTCTCTCTCTCTCTCTCTCTCTCTCTCTCTCTCTCTCTCTCAAAAATAAACACTAAAAAAAATTTTTAATTGTGAAAAAAATTAAGGTATAGCTTATATATGGTAAAGTACAGATATATTTGGTGTGAGACTCAGTGAGTATTAGGGCCATTTTATACAGCATACTTATGTGAAAAGGCAGTGTCCACATTAGTAACATTAAAATTTAAAAATACAGGGGCGCCTGGCTCAGTCCGTTAAGCTCAGCTCAGGTCGATCTCGTGGTCCGTGAGTTCGAGCCCCGCATCGGGCTCTGGGCTGATGGCCCAGAGCCTGGAGCCTGCTTTCAATTCTGTGTCTCCCTCTCTTTCTGCCCCTCCCCTGTTCATGCTCTGTCTCTCTCTGTCTCAAAAATAAATAAACGTTAAGAAATAAAAAATTTTTTAAATTTAAAAATACAGAAACACATTAAATATAGAACCAGACCTGAAGAAACATCACCCTATATTAAACCCCAAATTAACAACTTAGTTTTAATGAAACAAAATTATTGTCAAATTGTGTTTGAATAGTATTGGTTTTTTAATTGTTTTTAATTTATAAATTTTAGTTTTATACTTATAGGAGCTTAAGAAAATGCATTATATCTAATTTTATGGTATGTTTGTACATATTTAAGTAATATAACCTTAAGATTCTGTGATATTTTATTTTAAAAGGTTTGCACATTTCTTCATTTGAGAAACACTGCACTATGCAGCATTCTCTTAAATAAAACTATTTGATAAACAGTGAGTCTGTTTGAGCACCTTTCATGCACCAGCCAAACTCTGTTTCCTTGACTGTGAAGTTACCATATAATAGGGTGTTATCCTCTATAAAAAATATAATCTATATCCCTCTAGTTCCCATTTGTAATGCTATCAGCAAGTAGTGGTCATTCAGGTTTGGGATCATATTCAAACTATGTTGTCATTTCAAAAATTACAGTTTGGTTGGGAAATTTTTACATATAGTAACTCTTCCTATATATATTTTTATAGAAATTCTAATCATTCTATCCTTCACTATGTTTTCATGTTAACATTTTTATAATTCTAAATTCCTGAATTTCTGAATTTAGATTATTAAGAGACTTGATTGAAGTAGAATTAACTTTGTAATCATAAATTATACTCAATAAGTAATCCATGTTTCCCAGGCCAGTTTGGGGGAATATTTGGGGCAGTGAGTTAGAGCACATGTTTATATCATGGCAACTTCAGTTCAGTATTAGACATGCCTATTAAGAATGTCTTATGCCACTCTACTGTGAATATAATTAAAGCCATTGAAATATATGCTTTAAATGGGTGAGTTGTATGGTATGTGAATTTAATCTCAACAAAGCTGTTTAAAAAAAATTACAACCTTTCAACAGTCTATTTTCACTTACCATCTTTTCCTTTGTAATATTATTTTCATATGTAGTACATCTATATGCATTAACCCAACATTGCATTATTATGTTTACCTTAGTCATATTATTTTAAATATTAAGAAAAGGAAAATGTATTCCCCTTTATATTAACCCAGGTATTTACTACTTCTGGTTCGTATAATTTCTTCCTATAGATATGTTACCATCTAAGTTTCCTTAACCTGAAGAATTTCCTTTAGAATGTTTTTTTAAGTTTATTTATTTTAAGAGAGAGAAAGTTTGTGTGTGTGTGTGCACGCGCACACGTGAGCAAGGGAGGGGCAGAGAGAGAGGGAGAAAATCCCAAGTAGGCTCCACCCTGTCAGCTCACAACCTGACACAGGGCTCTATCTCATGAACTGAGAGGTCATGACCTGAGCCAAAATCCAGAATCAGCCACCCAGGCGTCCCTACAATTTCTTATAGTACTGCTCTGCTGACAAGAGGTTCTCTCAATTTTTGTTTTTCTGAAAAATGTATTTATTTTGCTTTTATTTTTTAAGAAAAATTTTCCCAGATACAGAATTCTAATTTGACAGTTCCCACTCTCTCAGCACTTTAAAGATGTTGTTCCATTCTCTCCTACCTTCCATCATTTCTGATGAGAATTCAGTTGTAATTTGTATCATTTCCCCCTTGTTTGTAATGGGTTTTCCCCCACTGGCTGCTTTTCTCTTTTTCTGTGTTTTCTATCATTTGATGAATATGTAGCTAAGCATGGTTTTCTAAGTATTTATCTTAGCAGGTATTCATTGATCTTCTTGGATCTGTAAGTTTACATTTATTTAGCAGTTTAGGAAAAATCTATCCATTATTTTATGAAAGGTATTTTCTGACTCATTTTCTCTCTCTGAGAATACAGCTGAATATAACTTCAATCACTTAAATATGGTCCCACATATCACCGAGCTTTTGTTCTATTTTTTTCCAATATATTTTTCTCATCTTCAGATTGAATATTTTCTATGATCTATCTTCAAATTTACTGTTTTCTTTATTTGACTATCTGTGATCTGTTGTTCTTATTCAGTAAATTTTTAATTTTTGATATTGTGTTTCATTTCTAAAATTTCTACTTGTTTCTTTTTTTTGATGGTTTGTATTTTTCTATTGAGATTCTCCAACTATTCATTAATTGTAACCATATTTTTCCTTTAATCCCTTAAACACCTATTTTTTAAATTTTTTTCCTCTTTTTTTCTTAATTTAAATCCACATTACTTAATATACGGTGTAATAATGTTTTTAGGAATAGGATTTAGTGATTCATCACTTACATATAACACTCAGTACTCATTCCAGTAAGTGCCCTACTTAATGCCCATCACCCATTTAGCCTACCACCCCCAACACCCCAACACCCCTCCAGCAACCTTCAGCTATCTGTATTTAAGAGTATTTTATGGTTCCCTCCATCTCTCTTTTTACCTTATTTTTCCTTCCCTTCCCCTATGTTCATCTGTTTTATTTCTTAAACTCCACTTATGAGTGAAATTGTAAGGTAATTATCTTTCTCTGATTGACTTATTTCACTTAGCATAATACATTCTAGTTTTCATCCATGTTGTTGGAAATGGCAAGATTTCATTCTTTTTGATTGCTGAGTAATATTCCATTGCATATATATATATATATATATATATATATATATATATATATATATCTCCCATCTTCTTTATCCAGTTGATAGACATTTGGACTCTTACCATAATTTGGCTATTGTTGATAGTGCTGCTGTAAACATTGTGTTGCATGTGCCCCTTTGAATCAGCATTGTTGTATCCTTTGGATAAATACCTAGTAGTGCAATTGCTGGGTCATAGGGTAGTTCTATTTTTAATTTTTTGAGGAACCTCTATACCGTTCCAGAGTGGCTGCACCAGTTTGCATTCCCACCAACAGTGCAAAAGTGTTCCCTTTTCCCCACATCCTTGCCAACATCTGTTGTTTTCTGTGTTGTTAATTTTAGCCATACTGACAGTTGTGAAGTAGTATTTCATTGTGGTTTTGATTTGTATTTTCCTGATGATGTGTGATGTTGAGCATCTTTTCATGTGTCTGTTAGCCATCTGAATATCTTCTTTGGAAAAGTGTCTGTTCCTATCTTCTGCCCATTTCTTCCCTGGATTATTTGTTTTTTGGGTGTTGAGTTGGTTTGTTCTTTATAGATTTGAGTACTAACCCTTTATCCAATATGTCATTTGCAAATATCGTCTCCAATTCTATTGGTTACCTCTTATTTTTGTTGATGGTTTCCTTCTCTGTGCAAAAGCTTTTTGTCTTAATGAGGCCCTTTGCTTTTGTTTCCCTTGCCTCCTGAGACAGGTCTAATAAGTTGCTACAACTGAGGTCAAAGAGGTTGTTGCCTGTTTTCTCCTCTAGGATTTCTCCTCTAGGATTTTGAGGTCAAAGAGGTTGTTGCCTGTTTTCTCCTCTTGTCTTATGTTTAAGTCTTTCATCTATTTTGAGTTTATTTTTGTGTATGGTATAAGAAAGTGGTCCAAGTTCATTATTGTGCATGTAGCTGTCCAGTTTTCCCAGCACCATTTGCTGAAGAGACTGTCTTTTTTCTAATGGGTATTCTTTCCTGCTTTGTCAAAGATTAGTTGTCCATATATTTGTGGGTCCATTTCTGGATTCTCTGTTCTGTTACATTGATCTATGTGTCTGTTTTTGTGCCAATACCATACTGTCTTGATGATTACAGCTTTGTAATGCAGCTTGAAGTCCAGAATTGTGATGCCTCCAGCTTTGGTTTTCTTTTTCACCATTACTTTGGCTATTTGGGGTCTTTTCTGGTTTCATACAAATTTTAGAATTGTTTTTTCTAGCTCTGTCAAGATTGCTGGGGTTATTTTGCGAGGGATTGCATTTAAATGTGTAGATTGCTTTGGGAAGTATAGACATTTTAACAATATTTGTTCTTCCAATCCATGAACGTGGAATGTTTTGCCATTTCTTTGTGTCTCCCTCCATTTCTTTCATAAGGTTTCTGTAGTTTTCAGCATACATATCTTTCACCTCTTTGGTTAGGTTTATTCCTAAGTGTTTTATAATTTTTGGTGCAATTGTAAGTGGGATCAATTCCTTGATTTTCCTTTCTGCTGCTTCATTACTGGTATATATAAGTGCAACGAACTCCTGTACATTGATTTTATATCCTGCAACTTTGCTGAATTCATGGATCAGTTCTAGCAGTTTTTTGGTGGAGTCTTTCAGGTTTGCCACATAAGGTATCATGTCATCTATGAAGAGTGAAAGTTTGACTTCTTCCTTGCCAATTTAGATGCCTTTTATTTCTTTTTGTTTTCTGATTGCTGAGCCTAGGACTTCCAATACTATGTTAAATAGCAGTGGTGGGAGTGGACATCCCTGTCATTTTCCTGACTTTAGGGGGGAAAGCTCTCAATTTTTCACCATTGAGGATATTAACTGTAGGTCTTTCATATATGGCCTTTACGGTGTTGAGGTATGTTCCTTCTATCCCCACTTTCCTGAATATTTTTATCATAAACGGTGCTATATTTTGCCAAATGCTTTGTCTGCATCTATTGAGAGGATCAAGAGGTTCATAGCCTTTCTTTTATTAATGTGGTGTATCATGTTGATTGATTTGCGAATATTGAACCACCCCTGCAGTCCAGGAATAAATCCCACTTGATAGTGGTGAATAATTCTTTTGACGTATTATTGGATTTGATTTGCTAGTATCTTGTTGAGAATTTTTGTATCCATGTTCATCAGGGAAATTGGTCTGCAATTCTCCTTTTTTGTGGTGTCTTTGTCTGGTTTTGGAATCAAGGTAATTCTGGCCTTGTAGAATGAGTTTTGAAGTTTTCCTTTCATTTCTATCTTTTGGAAAAGCTTCAAAAGAATAGCATTACCTCTTCTTTCAATGTCTAGTGGAATTCCCCTGGGAAGCTATCCAGCCCTGGACTCTCATTTGTTGGAGATTTTTGATAACAGATTTCAACTTCTTGACTGGTTATGGGTCTATTCAAATTTTCTGTTTCTTCCTGTTTCAGTTTTGTTGAACGCATTTAGATTAGCGGTTTAAAAATTCTTCTAATTCTATACTCTGGATCATTTTAGTATCAGTTTTTCTTTTTTTTTTTTTAATTTTTTTTTCAACGTTTATTTATTTTTGGGACAGAGAGAGACAGAGCATGAACGGGGGAGGGGCAGAGACAGAGGGAGACACAGAATCGGAAACAGGCTCCAGGCTCTGAGCCATCAGCCCAAAGCCCGACGCGGGGCTCGAACTCACGGACCGCGAGATCGTGACCTGGCTGAAGTCGGACGCTTAACCGACTGCGCCACTCAGGCGCCCCAGTATCAGTTTTTCTTAACTGTTTTTCTCTTGAGTGTGGGCCACATTTTCCTGTGTCTTTATGTTTAGTAGTTTTTTATTGTACCCTTGTAGAGACTAGGGATAGCTTCATCTAAATAGTGTTGATCATGTTCTAGCAAGCAATTCAAGTGGCTGAGCTCAAACTTTAAATCTTCACTTCTTTCCACCTTCCAGCCATTGCTTTCTGCCGGGCCCTCTGCACATACATTAATCAAGATCATCCAAGGATTTGAAGGAGTTTATATGTGGATTTTTCTCCTCCAGCTCCTTAGCTTCCTTTTTTTCTGAGATTTGTCATTTATTTTCTAGCCATGCCAGTAGTCCCAAACTCTTCCCTCTCAATCCTCAAGTCACTTAGGACTGCAGTTTTCTGTTTGAGTTCCAGCTACTCCATGCAGTGCAAACTGAGAAGTGTTATTCCCTTCTTTTGTGTGTCAACTCCCTTCCAGTTTCTGCCTGCCTTCAGTTGCTCTCAAGTGCATTCAAACAACTGTTTTTATATTTTTCCCATTATTGTTATCTGCTGGCAAGGTTAAGAAGGTTAACTTAATAACAGGTACGGCACCATTATTAATAGTGTAATTTCTGTATCATATTGAAATTTAAAGAATAACTATACACAGAGAATGCTCCTTTTTAATAGCATCTTGTCTCATGAATGCAATCAAGATGTTTTCTTAATTCACTGAGAATATTCATTATAGGTCTTCCAAGGTTATATTTTCCATCCTATTCTCTTTTTCCCCAAACTTCTTTCTTTTTCTTGTGTGGCTTTACATTGTGTCAAAAGAGGACATTTGTTCAAATATCTGGCTCTTGACTTTCCATTCCTATTTGAGTGCAAGATATTAAAAAGATGATTGAAAGTTCCCTGTACATAAATGTGGGTTGCTTTCTTTTGGAGTCACAAAGTTACTTTCATTTGTTGGTGACTACTTCGTTTCATTGACCAATGATTGGCCATTTTATGATGGACCTCTAAAGGTGAGTATGGTTTTTCAAAGATAATATTTCCAAACTCTTGTCTTTAGAATATGAGTTTGTTCTCCAGCATTCTTGGAGTCAGGTTTGGGAAAGAAGCTAGTATGGTCCCCACTTAGTACATAGAGTTTCAATAATTCACCTTTTTTCAACATGAAAACACAGCCCAACTATTTGTTCCACTTCAAAGTCCCACTGGTTGTACCTCCTCAAAGAGTAAATCTCTGGTCTTCTTCATAGATGAGGGAGGGCAAGTTGCTCAGATATACGGTTGACAAAGGCTATATGTAAATCCAGCTGCTTCTTATACAAACTTTTACCCAGTTCACATCATGTTATGTGTTAGTTGTATCCCCACCTTCAGACCTATAATTTCTATGTGTATGAGTGGTAAGAATTTACTTGCTGCTGAGCTCCCTCCCCTACTGGTTTAACTTTCTGTTTTCAAAAATTTGTTGAGCCAGTTTGTCTTTATCCACCTGCTTTCTGGCTTCTAAAATTTTAATGTTTTTTTCTCCTCTTCTGTTACCTTTGGACTTGTGGGTTTATTCCTTTTTTTATCATTCTACCATTTTAGTGGAGTTTTCAAAGTGAGAAATGTAACTTTATATGGGCAAGCTACTGTCTTTAACTGTAAGTTGGTCTTCTTTATCCTTGGGACTATTACAATAACTTACTATGTAATCTACTTGTCACTATTCTCCTTATTATAAATTCATTTTGACATTAATTTGCCCCCCCCCCACTTTAAGCTTCCAGTGGACAAAGATCCAGACTTGGGTGACTTAGGTTACAGTAGAATTTTTTGTATAAATAACTATAACTATAGCTATAACTATAAATACTTTGTCATTAGTCAAATATGATACGAGTTTTCTACTTTTATCCCCCCACAGAGTATCAGTTGACAGTCAACCACAGATCAACTTTATGGGAGTCCAGGAGTCCAGCAGGGAAGTTCTAGCACACTGTTTGAGCAAAAAAATCTAAGAATAAATGTAGTGAATAAGGTAAGAACAGTTTCATTTTACTTATGTCACCATGCCCCCAAAGCAGCACAACTCAGCATCAAGTCACACCCCCTTGGCCAGTGATTTCTCTCAGAAAAAAAAATCTTAACGAGTTTAATAAGAATGAAACCATAGCAATCTTTTCTCCCCACAGTGGTATGAAACTGGAAATCAATAACAGGAGGAAAGCTGTACAATTCACAAATACGTGAAAATTATACAACACTTTTAAACAACAAATGGGTCATAGAAGAAATCAAAAGGGAGATACAAAATATCCTAAAACAAATGAAAATATAAACACAACATACCAAAACTAATGGGATGAAGCAAAACAGTTCTAAGAGGCAGGTTTATAGCAATAAAGGACTACACTAAGGAAAAAGAAAGATCTCAAAAAAGCAACTTAACTTTACACTTTAGGAACTAGAGAAAGAAGAACAAACAAAGTTCAAAATTATAGAAGGGGGAAAATAAAGATTACAGCAAAAATAAATGAAATAGACAATAGAAAAACAGACAAAATCAATGAAACTAAAAGCTAGTTTTTTGAAAAGATAAAATCAACAAACCATTAGCTAGACTAAGAATAGAAAACATTTAAATAAATGAAGTCAGAAGTGAAAGAAGAGACATTAAACATACCACAGAAATACAAATGATCATAAGATATTGTTATGACAATGATATGGTAACAAATTGGAGAACCTAGAAGAAATGGACAAATTCCTAGAAAACATGGTCTTTTAAGACTGAATCGTGAAGAAATAGGAAATTTAAACAGGCTAATTAATAATAAGGAGATTGAATCTGTAATCAAAAACTTCCCAACAAAGGAAAGCCCAGGATCAGGTGACTTCACTGGTGAATTCTTCCAAACATTTGAAGAATTAATGCCAATCCTTTTCAAATTCTTCCAAAACACTGGAGAGGAGGGAACACTTCCAAACTCATTTTATAAGCCAGCATTGTTCTAATACCAAAGCCAGTCAAGGACACTGCAAGAAAAGAAAATTATAAGCCAGTATTACTGATGAACATGCTAACTTTTCAGCAAAATCTAGCAGACCAAATTCGAGAGCATGTTAAAATAATCATATAGCATGATCCAGTCAGATTTATCACCGGGATGCAAGGATTGTTCATCATATGCAAGTCAATAAATGTGCTACATCACTTTAACAGAGTATAAAGTATAAAATCATATGAGCTTCTTAGTAGATACAGAAAAAGCATTTGGAAAAATGTAATATCCTCTCATGATAAAAACTCAACAAATTAGGTATAGAAGGAATGGACCTCAATATAATAAAGGCTATATCCAAAAACCCCACAGCTAACATACTCAGTGAAGAAAAACTGAAAGCTTTTCCTCTAAGATCAGGAACAAGACAAGGATGCTCACTCTTGCCTCTTCTACTCACCACAGTAGTGGAAACCGTAACCTGAGTAATTAGGCAAGAAAAAGAAATAAAAGATACAAAATTGGAGAGGAAGAAGTAAAATAGTCTCTCTTTGCCGATGACATGATCTTAAAAATAGAAAATCCTAAAGGCCCCAGCTAAATGTTAAAACTAATAAATTTAGTAAAATTGCAGGATAGAAAAACAGCTTACAAAAATCAGTTCTGTTTCTATACACTAACAAACTATCTGAAAGAAAGAAAACAATCCCATTTAAAATAGCATCAAGGGGTGCCTGAGTGGCTCAGTCAGTTAGTTGAGCGTCCATCTTCAGCTTGGGTCATAATCTCCTGGTTCATGAGTTCAAGCCTCACATCAGGCTCTGTGCTGACAGCTCAGAGCCTGGAGCCTACTTTGGAATCTGTGTCTCCCTCTCTCTCTCTCTTCCCCTCCCCGGCTCACACACTTTCTCTGTCTCAAAAATAAAGAAAAACAATTTTTTTAAAAATTTTAATAAAATAGCATCAGAAAGAATACAATACTTAGGAATAAATTTAGCCAGGAGGTGAAAGACCTGTACCCTGAAAAATGTAAGACATTAGTGCAAGAAGTTGAAGAAGGCAAAAATGAAAGGAAAGATAACTCATGTTCAAAAATTGGAAAAATTAATTTGTTACAATGTCCATACTACCCAAAGCAATCTACAGATTCAATGCAATCCCTATCAAAATTCCATTGGAATTTTTCACAGAAGTGTAAAAGACGGTCATAGTTTGTAGAGAAGCACAGAAGACACAGAAGACAGAATAGCCTAAGAGAGCTTGAGAAAGGACAAAGTCTGGAGGAATCAGACTTCTTGATTTCAAACTATATTACAAAGCTATAATTTTAAAAGTATAGTACTGGCTTAAACACACACACACAGATCACTGGAAAAGAATGTAAAATACAGAAATACATTCAACTAATCTCTGTACAGAAGATTAATAGAATCTCTGTATAGAACAACACAAGAGGGGAAGGGAGAGTGTCTTCAATAACTATTGTTGGGAAAACTAGAAAACACGTACAAAATAATGAAATTGGACCCTATCTTACACCATATACAAAAAATTAATGGAAAATGGATTAAAGACTTAAACATAAGACCAGAAAACATAAAACTCCTAGAAGAAAACAGGAAAAAGTCTCCTTGATACTGGTGTTGGCAATAATCGTTTGTCTATGACACCAAAACCACAGACAACAATAGCAAAAATAAACAAGTGGGAATACACCCAGCTAAAAATCTTCTGCACAGCAAAGAAAGTGATTAACAAAATGAAAATGCAACCTATGAAATGGAAGAAAATATTTGCAAAGAAAGGGTGCCTGGGTGGCTCAGTCGGTTAAACGTCCAATTTCAGCTCAGGTCATGATCTCACGGTTGGTGAGTTTAAGCCCCGCTTCAGGCTCTGTGCTGACAGCTTGGAGCCTAGAGCCTGCTTCGGATTCTGTGTCTTCCTCTCTCTTCCCCTCCCCTGCTCATTCATTCTCTCTCTCTCTCTCTCCCTCCCTCCCTCTCTGTCTCTCTCTCTCTCTCAAAAATGTTTTAAAAAATTTTAAGAAAATATTTGCATACATCTGATAAATGGTTAATATCTAAGACACATAAGGAACTCCTACAACTCAATAGCAAACACATAACCCGATTAAATAATTGATAAAATACCTAAACAGATAGTTTTAAAAAAAAACTTACAAATGGCCAACAAGTACATGAAAAGATGCTCAACATCACTAATCAGGGAATTGCAAATCAACATCACAATGAGCTCTCACCTCACACCTGTTAAAAGGATTATTATCAAAAAGATGAGAAATAAGCGTTAGCAGGGATGTGAGGTAAAGTGAACCCTTGTACACTGTTGGTAGGAATATAAATTGGTACAACCATTATGGGGATGAGCATGGAAATTTCTCAAAATATTAAAAATAGAACTATGTGATCTAGCAGCCCACTTCTGTATTTAAATTCAAAGGAACAAAATCAGAATGTTTACGAGATATCTGCAGTCCTATGTGCCTTGCAGCATTATTCACAATAGCCAAGGGATAGAAACAACTTAAGTGTCTGTTGAAAGAAGATAAATGGATAAAGAAAATGTGATACACCCAAACCACACGCACACGCACGCACGCACACAGGCACGCACGCACACACGCGCGCGCGCGCAATTGAATAATATTCAGCCATAAAAAAAGTAAATCCTGCCATTTGCTACAATAGGGATGAACATGAAGGACATTATATTGGATGAAATGAGCCAGATAGACACTTCGTCTCGCTCATATGTAGAATCTACAAAAACAACAAGAACAACAAAACCTTGAACTCAGAAACAGTAGAATGGTGGTTTCCAGGGGCTGAGGAGTAGGGGACGTGAGAGATGTTGGTCAAAGGGTACAAACTTTCAGTTATGAGTAAGTTCTAAGGATCTAATGGACAGCATGGTGACTGTAATAATGCTGTATTGTATACTTGGAAGTTATTGAACAGTAGGTGTTAAATGATCTCACTACAAACAAAAAATGACAACTATGTGAGGTGATGGATGTGTTAACTTGAATGTGGTAATCATTTCACAATGTTTTTTTTTAAGTTTACTTATTTATTTTGAGGGAGAGAGAGGGAGAGTGTGGGGGGAGGGGCAGAGAGAGAGGACGACAGAGTATCTGAAATGGGCTCTGTGCTGACAGCAGAGAGGCTGTTGCAGGGCTCAAACTGACAAATCAAGAGATCATGACCTAAGCTGAAGTCAGTCGCTCAACAGACCAAGCTCCCTGGCACCACATCACAATGTATATTTATTTCAAATTTATCACCTTGCATACCTTAAACATATATAAATTTGTCAGTTATACCTCAGTAAAGCTGGAAAAAATATTTTGTGATTCGTAATGAGGAATTGAATTTCAGATACGAAGAATGTCATGAGCTGAAAAATGCTTAGAGTCAGAAAGTAAAAGGTATGTTCTAGGAGCAGCAAGCAGCTAGTTTTGTTAGATATAGAGGACTTGGTTTAAAAAAAATGGCAACGTGTGATGAGGCAAAATAAAGACCTTTAATACCTACCTGAAGAGGAACAGATGTGTTAATGAAGCTGTTTGTGAATTATACCTTCAGAGACAACTACTAAACTAGAAAAGGAGTTCTGTTTGTCTGGATTTGATTCAACTTTTCTTATTTTCTCACACTTTTCTCCAGCATATTCCATGTCGGTTTAAGTAGTCACAACCAATGACAGCCTAGAAAAAAATATTTGATTTTCTTCAGCCTTTTTAGTGGAGCTGGGCAAAGGCTCTTGAGATTAAGGACTTGGTCAACCAAACAGTATGTCTAAAAGTATCTATCACAGTAGAGACTGAGCAAATAAGAGAAAAGAAATTGATTGCCTGAACCCTAACACTAGCTGGATAGGAAGGTTTTTCTTTAAAAGCTTTGTTATTTACCCTGGGGCAGAACATGAGAGTGGTCTTGGCAAACAAGACAGTATACTCCTTTTGCTCTTAACGCTGATATGCAAAAAACCAACGGAAGAGAGTGTTGTATTAGTCACTCTGGTAGCTGAGTGTGGAAATCTCTTCAAATTCATCTACTCGGGTATTACTAGCAGCCTTACAGAAAAAACTGCATATGTGCCAGCCTCAAAGATCTGAGACTCATCTATTAGTATGTGAAGACCTGGCTGTGAGCCAAAGCCCCAAAAGCAAAGTGGTTAAGCACAGCTGAGCCCCTTCCGTGCCTTGGGGGGTTCTCACAGGCTCATAAGCTAAGCAGACTTTCTCTGGGCAGGGTGACCAGGTTTTCAGCAGAAAGCTGTGTCCATTTTATTGTGGCTCATCCAGTACTAAACACAGAGTATGGTAACAGAATATTTTAATAGTTACAATAAAGACTGCGTTGGGCCTACTGAGTTGTCTTTGTTTCAACAGGTGTATCTTGTGCCAGTGACATTGGTAACAGCTGGAAAGAATTTATTTCCTTGATTGACTAAGTAGAAGATGGTTCCCAGAACTGATCTTTAAGTCTAAATAAGCATCCCCAGAGGTGTTGGAGTTTTCAACAAAGTGAGTATCCTGAGGAGAAAATAAAGGGATAGAGACATTTAATTTGAAAATTAAAGGGAATATGACATTATTTTGTGTCTTAGGCTGATGATAAGAAGTGTATATATAGACATATAACAAACTGAAAAGCATGTACCCAAAAGTACTTACTATAATAATACTATATCAACAACTGCATACAGAAAAATTTTAAATAAAGAGCACAGATACTGAGTATATTTTGTCCATGTACAGTCATCCAGGAAAGATTCCTGAAGTTAAATTTTGAACTGGATTTTGAAGAGGATGAAGCCTATGAATCTCAAAAGATGAAAGAAGGTAGTAGTATAAAGTTAAAATCTAGGCTACCAAGGCAGGAAAAAAATTCAGTTGAATTCCTTTTTTGATTGCAGAACAAATGATCATCTGCAGAAGTTTTTCCCTTCCTTTTGATGATCTCCCACTCTCATCACACTAATGAAGGTGTTCTTTTGGCAGTATTATACCTGTGGCAGACCTCAAAGCATGGAAGGCAAGAAAAGTCAAACTTGGGGATAGCAAGTGCAGCACAGTAGTTGAAACAGCATGTCTTTTGTGGAAGTAAAATTGTGGTTTATAAAATTGTAGTTCCAATCATGATATATCTTTAGTGTTGGACTTACTAATTAAACTTCTGTAAAATAAGGAATAGGCAGCCACTGTGGACACTTGAACTGAAGAACAAAATATTGTACGAATATTCTCAAAGATATGTTGTTGTGGGAAAAGTCAAATGATGAGGGGAATTCCTAATAAACCATTGTGATAATCCATAACATGAGTTAGTTAAGGGCAGCTGGGAAGTAGAGGAATGGGGAAGTGAGGTGAGGAAGTGATGCGATTATAATGCGGACAAAAAGTGAAGCCCAAAATTATTACAGAGAAAAGACTAGTAAAATCTATAATTGTTGGTTAAAATGGGGGAGTGGGAGGAAGACACCAAAGGCTATCAGCCTGGAAACACTGAAGGTGTTGTGGATAATTATGGGGAAATGTGCAAAGATAGGTCTCAGGGGTAGGGGAAATGAACTTGTTTTTCAATATGTTGCAAGACTTGTGGCATTTAAATTAAATGTTCTATGCACATTGGTGAATAGGGAACTACAAAGAAGGTAAGAAGTGTATGTGTAGATGAGTAGATAATGTCCCAAACTTGGTTTAGGTCCTAAGACTCATCTAGAACCTTAAAGAAGAATAATGTCAAAGAAGTGAAAAATTTGCCAGTTAGCCTTGGGAAATTCCCAGAGTTATAGAAAATGAACTAGTGAAGGACACATTATTGAGAGTTGGGAGGAATTTTTTTAATTTCCAAGTTCTCATATAATCCACAGTGCTATGAATTCATCTCTAAAAATTTAGAAAAATGGACCTCCAGTCTGCTGTTAAGAACATGAAGACACACACAGTGTTTCATTTAGGCCAAAGCAAAAGAGAGAGTGGAGAAATAACAACTTCTCTGGTTTACAATATATGATAGTGCAGGATTGTGCTGGGCTTGCTCAGACAGTATCTTTACTTCTACAACAACTCGGTGAAATGACTTACTGTCACCTTTGTACTGATGAGGAACTGAAAGAAGGGATAATTGTTTAAATATCAGAAGGAAGGAAGGGGGGATGAGAGGAAGACTGAATTTGGATAAGGAAGTCTTTTGAGAAAACACAGAGTTTCTCAAATTTTGCATTGTGATCTGAGAAAAATTGTTTCCATAAAGGTCGGTTAAAATTTGAAACTTCTAGGGGCACCTGGGTGGCTCAGTCCCTTGAGCCTCCAACTCTTGATTTCAGCTTCGGTTGTGATCCCAAGGTCTTGGGATTGAGCTCTGTGTCAAACTCTGCACTGAGCGTGGAGCCTGCTTGGGATTATCTGTCTCCCTCTGTCCCTCTTCCCTGCTCTCTCTCTCTCAAATAAAGATAAAAATGGGAACTTCTTCTCTCTTAAAAATCCTTGCTGATGGGGAAAAACTTTCTTTAGTTTGTCATGGATCATTCTCTCATAATGCAAAGCAGTAATAAGCAAACCAAGGCATCTACTCTTAAAATTCTTCCAAGTTTATTATAAAAAATTGATGAGTTCAGTGTTGAATAAACTTTCTTAATATTTTATTCAAAATACATATATCTATTTAGCTAGAAATATTTCATTTTGATATAACTTTATACTTCTATGCCTTCTATTCTTGAGGATCTATCTTCTCTGGCTTTCCAGAAACTATTGTTTTAAACTGTAGATAGGTACTGTTATAGAAAATGCCAGAAAGAAAATAAATTTATAAATATAATAGGGAAAGTACAACTATCATCATTTTATTGTAGATTCAAAGAAATACCTGTTAATCCATAACCCTTCTCTTTCTCCTTCTTAACCCACCTTAACACTGTTTTCGATTCATTGTACTTCTCTTTCCCACTCTACAGAACTTTTCTGCTCCTCCAGCACCTCCCCACCCTCCCCACCTTCCTCTTTCTCTGCTCTCTTCTTTTAAACCTTCCCAGGGTAGATCGATTTTCTTTAGCATGACCTATTCAATCACAAGGAAGAGCTCATCAGACTGTCTTACCAATATGTGGCCATCAAAGTGGGAAAGTAGCCTTCAAAGTGGGAAAATGGGATGTGAGCTGGAAGAAGCTTATTTCCTAAGTTAAATATAGCTTTGTACAGTCCTAACAATTAAAAACATTTCCCTGTCATATGCATTAGTATATTTGTATATATATGCATACCTATTCATTTTTTGTTTTGTAGAATATTTAATGTAAACTTTGTAATGTGTAATGAAGATACTTACTAGGTAGTCCCATCATTCCCTACTAACCTGCCCCCAAATTAGTCATAGTCTTTGTCAGTTCTTAAAATCCGCCTTTGTGTAGGTGTCCTATATGTTTTCTATTAGTTAAGTGACTTTTGAAGACTACTCATAAACATCAGGAATACAAAATAGTCCCATTTGTCCTATATCCACATTGTCCAGTTGTCCATGGACCCCAAACTCTGCACCTCTGCCAAAGTGTACCACCAAGGCACCGCTGGGCATTACAGTGAACTCACAGGGACACTGCAGGACTTTTTTAAATTTTTGAGAAACAGAGTGACATCTGTTGGGCATGACCTGAACTATTACTAAGTTGGGATTTTCTTTTCTGAAGAAAAGGGTCCCATGAGCTGAGAAAGTTCAGAGTTTGGGAATCTCTTGCTCTAGGCATTAAAATTCCTTTTGTATCAAAATAACATAATAGTCATTCTTGGGGTACCTGGGTGACTCAGTCAGTTAAGTATCTTACTTCAGCTCAGGTCATTATCTTGCAGTCAGCGAGTTCAAGCCCCATGTCGGACTCTGTGCTGACAGCTTGGAGCCTGGGGCCGGCTTTGGATTCTGTGTCTCCCTCTCTTTCTCTCTGCCTCTCCCCTGCTGATGCTATTTGTCTCTGAAAAAATAAACATTAAAAAAATTTTAATTATAGTCTTTTTTTTGTATACAATTTGATCAAAACAATTTAAATATAATAAGTAATTACTTTTAAAAAGAAAATTTTGGGGGCATCTGGGTGGCTCAGTCGGTTAAGCGTCTGACTTCGGCTCAGGTCATGATCTCACAGTTCGTGAGTTCGAGCCCCACATCGGGCTCTGTGCTGACAGCTTAGAGCCTGGAGCCTGCTTCAAATTCTATGTCTCCCTCTTTCTCTGCTCCTCCCCTGCTCATGTTCTGTCTCTCTCTCCTTCAAAAATAAATTTTAAAAAAAACATTAAAAAAATTTTTTTTAAATAAAAAGAAAAGTTTTATCAAAAACATACCTATTAATGAGATTCATGGAACTTCCCTCCCTCATTAGTTCATGTGTCTGTATATGAATTTTACTGGCTGGACTGAATCAATTTTTATTTATATTTTTGTTTTGCTGATGTAAGCCTTGAGAAAACTTGTTTACATAAGTAAATAAATGGATATAAGCATAAATTTATTATAGCAAGGTCATTATTCTGTGAGCTCCTTTTGAGTTATATGCAAACATATATGTAAAGAATTGGAAAACTATCATCCCTGTCTAGACCTATACTGACTAGTAGGCATTAGTCATGTGTGACTATTAAATATAAGTAAGATTAATTAAAATTTAAAACTCAGTTCCTTGCACTAACATTTCACATGCTCAAAAGCTGTGTATAACTAGTGGCTACTGTGTTGGACAGTACAGATAAAGAACATTTCTATCATTGTGTAGAAAGTTCTGTTGGATATTGCTGGTCCAGACATTAAAACTATCTTCTTTGCCAATATTTATATCAATATTTTAAATGCTTTCTGGGATTGATACCCCAAAGTTTTTTCCACCCCAGGGCAAATGCAGTGTAGTCTTTTATGTTAATAAACATGTTATCATATCAATGTATTTTTTAGTGATTTGCCTCTTTTATTCAACTTTATATTTTTGAGATTCATTCATTGATATATATATAGCTTTTGTTCATTTATTTTACTGTTAAATATTCCACTATATGAATATGCTTTATCAACTTCCAAACACGTAGATCGGTTTTTTCCACTTTCTTTGTCATTGAAATCAGTGCTGTTCTGAAATTCTTGTTTGTGTCTCCCAAGGCCCATCTGCAAATTTCTCTAGGATATATACCCAGGAGTTGAATTCCTGGGTCATAGGATATTTCCCTCTGCAATTTGACTGGATAATGCTAAATTGCTTTCAAAAATGGCTATCTTAATCCACACTCCCATCAGCAGTCCTCGCTTCTTCATGTATTATTTCAAACTAGGTTTGGCTGTGCTTGACAAAAACAAAGAAACAAACATGAATAACATTGGCTTAAACAACAACAAAAATTTATTTCTCTTCAGCTAGATAAGGTTCAGAGGTAGCCAGTCTAGTGCAGCATGGTGGCTCCAGGCTCATTAGGGTCTTTGTCTTCTTTCTTGTTGCTCCACCATCCTCAACATGTGGTTTTTACTTTATGGTATACAGAGGCTGCCTGATCTCTAGCCATCATGTTTGCCTTCAACCACTTAGAGGAAGAGAGAAAGAAGTTAATGCCTTCCCTCCCTGACATTTATAAAAACATTTCCTAGAATCTGAGCAATCTATATTTGCTCATAACCTATTAGCCATACCTTAATCACACAGTGACAGCAAGCTACAAGAGTGACTAGAAAATGAGGTCTTTATTCCAAGTGGTTATGTGCCCAGGCAAAAATCGGTGGTCTTCTGACCAAACAAGATAAAGACTATGGGAGGACAGCAAGTGATTTCTTCTACTTTCCATACATTTTGCAACACTTCCCTGATTAGTGGAGAGGATGAACATCTTTTAAAGTTTATAGGCCATTTGAATTTCCAGTTCTATGAAGCAGTTGTTTATTTCTTCTGTTCATTTTTTTTCAATCTTATTTTATTTTCCTTGTTAGGTTTTAGCGTTTTATTATACATCCTAAGAGAATTTTTAAAACTCTATAATCTAAAATCTTTTATCTGGTGAGTCAGTGCATTTATTGTGATTACTAATATGTTTCTATTTCTTTTACCATTGTATTTTGTGCTATTTGTTCTGCTTTTTTGTCTTTTGAAAAATTTCTTATTTTGAGTTGTGTCTTTTTCTTTTGCTCCCCTACTGGTTTAGCAGTTATCTACTATATTACAACTATTTTAGTGGTTACATTTTAAATTCTAATATGCATGCATACATAAAATCTAAAAATAATCCAAGACTCCTACCCCTTTTCAGGACTATACAATAATTTTAGAATATTTTAACTCAAATTGTTTCTTTCCATTTATTTGATGTTTTCCAGTGTCTTAGTCTTGTCTTATCTTTCAGTCATAGAAATTAGATGTTTTTGTAACATTTTATTTTTATACAATTTCAAATACACCATAAATTTGCAGAAATTATATAAAATTATACAAAAAATTCATATATATATACATATATATATAGATATATACACACATATATACTGTACCCAAATTCTCCAGTTGTTGACATTTTGCTCTATTTGCCTTATCATTCTCTCTCTTTCTATTCTTCCTTTCCACCTATCCCCATCTAAGTGTAATTTGAAAGGTGACAGTGTAATTCTCTTTTACCACTAAAGATTCCAATGTGTATTTCCTAAGAACAAGGCATTCTCTTACATAAGCAAAGTACACTTGTCCATATCCCAAAATTTAACAGTATACTGCTGTGTCCCTATTTGTATTTGTCAATTGTTCCAGTGTTCTCACAGCCATTGCCCACCTACCATTCTAAGACCTAATCCAAATTCCATGTTGCATTTAGTTGCCATGTTTCTGTAGGCATATTCAATCTTGAACATCTCAGATTTTCTTTGTCTTGCTTGACCTTGAGATTTTTGAAGGCCAATTACATTTATAGAAAGCCCCTCAATTTGGTCTTTCATAAAGTTTGCTCATAATTACATCCAGATATGTTATTTGGGGCAGAAATAGCACAGAATTAATGATGAGTCCTTCTCAGAAAATCATGTCAGGAGGCTAATGATAATTGGTTTGTCCTAACACAGGTCATAATAAGTTACATCACTTGGCTAAGGTGGTATCTGCCAGGTTCTCTCCACTGTATAAGTTACTGGTTTTTTCTTTTTAACTAATAAATGATGTGTGGATAAATACTTTGAGACTATGTAAATATTGCATTCCTCATCAAACTTTCACCTCTTAGTTTTAGCAACCAAATGATTATCTAATTCCACCATTCATTTTCTATTTATTACTTCACAGTTTAATGTAAGGAATATCTTTACCTTCTCCCTTATGGTTGTTTGTTTATATCAGTATTGTTATGGACTGCATGTTTTTGTCTCCACACTGCCCCCCTTGAAAATTCATATGGTGGGGGCACCTGGGTGGCTCAGTCGGTTAAGCATCAGACTTTGGCTCAGGTCATGATCTCACGTTTGGTGAGCTCAAGCTCTGCATCGGGCTCTGTGCTGACAGCTCAGAACCTGGAGCCTGTTTTGGATTCTGTGTCTCCCTCTCTCTCTGCCCCTCCCCCATTCGTGCTCTGTCTCCCTCTGTCTCAAAAATAAATAAACATTAAAAAATTTTTAAGAAAGTTCATATGTTGAAACCCTAGTTCCCAATAGAATGATGACGGGATTAGTGAGTATCCTCAGAAAAAGAAGAGAGCTAGACATCCTGTTCTCAGTCATGTGAGGATACCAGGAGAAGATGGCCATCTCCAAACTAGGAAAGACACTTTCACCATACACCAGCACCTTGATCTTGGACTTTGCAGCCTCTAGAACTGGAGAAATAAATATTTGTTGTTTTAACCACCCAGTCTATGATAATTTGTTATAGCAATATGAACTGAATAGGGCAAGTATGAACTCATAGACATTTACTTTATTCTACATGTTGTAGTCCAACGCTGTCATCATTTATTTTGATATGCAAATTGTCCCAGATTTGTCAAGTAAGAGTCCTTTTTTTTTAATATTTTTTGTGAGAGTGCTAGCAAGGGAGAGTCAGAGCGACACAGGTTCTAAAGCGGGCTCTGTGCTGACAGGCTGACAGCAGCAAGCCCCGTGGCGGGGCTCCAACTCACGAATGGTGAGATCATGACCTGAGCCAAAGTTGGATGCTCAGCCAACTGAACTGCCCAGATGCCCCTCAAGTAGGAGTCCTTTTAAACAGTCCTGCCTCTTTTTTTTTTAATGTCCTCACCATTTTTTTTAATGTTTATTTATTTTTGAGAGAGAGAGAGTGTGTGTGTGTGAGCCAGGGAGGGTCAGAGAGAGAGGGAGACACAGAATCTGAAGCAGGCTCCAGGCTCTGAGCTGTCAGCCCAGAGCCTGATGTGGGGCTCAAACTCACAAACTGGGAGATCATGATGCCCAACCAACTGAGCCACCCAGGCGCCCCAATGTCCTCACCATTCTTTGAGCATTTCCTTGCTTTCTGGAACAAAACAGTCCAGGCTCATCTTTTACTTCCCTACTCCAGTCCAAAATTTAGCCTTTTTCCTGTGGAGCCTAATTGCCTTTAATGGACAACAGAATTTTTAAAATATTTATTTATTTATTTTGAGAGAGTGAGAGAGCAAGAGAGCATATGAGCTGGGGAGGGGCATAGAGAGGGAGACAGAATCCCAAGCAGGGTGCAAATAGTTAGCAGAGCCCAGTGTGGGGCTTAGTCCACAAACTGTGAGATCATGACTTGAGCTGAAATCAAGAGTTGAATGCTTAATCACCCAGGTGCCCCAACAGTAGAATTTTGAAACCAAGCTCTGTGCACTAAATGTGCTCATTGATGTTAGTGTTATCATTGCCTCTAGCCTCTCAAAACTGATTGAGCTAGGAACTATGTTTTAATATTTCTAAAACATACATATATTTTTATATACATATATGTGTGTGTGTATATATATATACCCCTACATCAATATTTTTCTGTCAAAAAGTGTGTTTATCCTCATAAGAGGATTGAGGATCATAACTCCAATTTCAATTTAACACCATATGTTATATTCTAGTACTCCCCCTTTCCATATTTGTAATCCCCTTCTATAACAGTGAGAAATTAGGCTTCCATTATCCTCAACGTATTTGCTCATTCTCTAGCCTAGAATTCAAAGAAGTTACTTTCAAATTGCTAACAGATATCATTGCAAAAGTAAGCATACTAACTGGAATTTAATATCTTATAGTTCTTTTTTTAGCTAAAATTCACATATAGTGAAATGTACATGTCTAAAGCATACTATTCAGTTTTTCACTTGTTAATTTTACCTTTTATATGTAGAGAGAGAGACAGAAAAAGACAGACAGAGTATGTATAGTCTCTAGATTATATAGTTGTTATCTATAGGAAGTTTTTTCTGATATCATTTACACCATTATTGCCTGAAGTAAAGACCTCATGTTATTGTTTTATACAGCAGTGTTGATTTAAATATACCCATATCTAATGTATCCCTGTCTAAAGTTTTTTTTGTTGTCATTTCTTATTGTACCACATGACTTTCTTGATCAGTTACCTTCTTCCTAAGGAATAGCCCTGAAGAATTCCTCAGTGAGGGTTAGTTGCTCAAAACTCTCAGTTTTTGTCTGAAATGTTTTTTTTTATGCTCATCCTTTAAAGATGACTTCCTCAGGATACAGGCTTAGGTTGCAAATTATTTTCTCTCAGTAATTTAAATATATCCATGTTTTCTAGTTTCCATTGTTGCAGTTGAGAAATCCGATATTAGTGTTTTTTCTTTTATGATAAATTGTCATTCTCTTTGCTTTTAAGATATTTTCATGTTTTGTGTTTTGCAGATTCACTTTGATGAATTAAATGTATGTGAAGGTTTCTTTATATTTATCCTGCTCGGGATCATTATGCTTCTAGATTCTAAATATTCATGTATTCCAACTTTCTGAATAATTCTCAGTAATTATCTCCTTGAATATCTTTTTAAATTTTCTTTACTTTCATACTTAAAAACTATGAATAGATGGTTTTTAGACCTTTAAGTTCTACTCCACATATCATAATTTCTTTTATCATATTTTCCACCTCTATGTCAGTGCTTTACTTTAGCTAAGTTCTTTAGTTTTATCTTCTAGTTCACCAATTCTTTCTTCATCAATATCAAATCTGATGTTTTACCTGTCCATTGTATTTTCAATTTTTATTATTTTTACCATAAATAATAAAGTGGAGTCTTTGTCAAAAATATGTTTATATTCTCTTATATCTGACTTATATTTCTATTCTCTCCTTTATTTCTTTATACATAAACATACTTATATTATGAATTATGTAATTCCAGCATTTGAAGTACAGTATTTCTTCACCAGGTTTTTCTCTCTGTTATTTCTGTTGGTTCATACTATCTTGTTTCCTCATGGGTTTTGTGATTTTTTAATTTATTTTCCATTATGAAATCATGCAAACTGGGACTCTTTCTGAGCAACTTCTCTGAGGTCAGGGTTAAGGATAAACACTCCTAGAATGGATTTGCATTTTTTTTGTCCTAGGTGCTTGGAAAGAACTATTGACCAAGTGTTACTTTAATTTTTCAGCTTGGATATTTTTCATCGCATATAAGTAGTATGATTTCAATCCAGTTCCCAGGATTGACATGGCAACTAACCTATGGTTCTGAATTAGGGTGTTCATACATCCAAATTTTCCCAGTTAAAGTGCCCTTTATTTTGGTATAATTATTAATAATGCCTTCTTCCACTTTCACAAGATTTTCCATTTGGATTATAAATTATATGCTACCTTTGTACGAATACAGGAGAAACTTTTTGTCCCTTCCAACTTTAGCAAAGGCCAAAAAGATATGTTATTATTTCTTATTTGCAGGGCAGAATTTCTAGTTCACCCTTTCACTGAAAGTGTATCTCCCAGAATCCTGATTTTAAGTTGGGGTTTCCATTCCAGCTTCTCAAATAAGAAGCTCTAGGTTTGTGGGGATTGGCAGATGCCCTCAGGGCAGCTGCTGGCTTTAGCATGTTTACCTCTTTGGATTCATGCTTCTCCTTAGTTCTTTGCCTCTAAGGATTTTCCTTACTTTATTGTGAGCTCAGCTATATATTTAAGAGGATGTTGTAAATCTTTTATTCAGAATATTTAGTTATTTAGTTGCAGGAAGTTATCCCCCCCAGAAAAAGTCCCTGGGCTCCTCATAAATACTGCTTTAACTGTGTGTGGTTTTGGAAGAGCCAATTTTTCTGGTATTGAGGTAGCCCAGAAACTTCAAAGGGCAGGTTTCCTACTTGAGAGCTTTCACTTGTCCCACTTTGTCGAAAACATGAGGACAATTTACCTGAAGAAAAAGTGTCAAAAATTTATCTTTTAATGTTCTATGTTCTCCAGATACAAACTGAGAGCATAAAGTAAAATCACTTTTATTTTTCTAACAAAAGAAGTAGACAAGTACCAGCCTGTAAGATAAAACATACTATTATTATATTCACCTTATAGATGAAGAAAGTGAGGCACAAGGAAGCTAAATAACTTACCCATGGCCCACTATTCATAAAAGCTTATATTAGAACCCATAGCCAGCTGTCTATAATATGCATGCCCTTAACCACTAGCTCATATGCTCCTTGGCCCAAATATATGCATTTTCCTATTTCATCATCATAAAATGTATACTAATGAGGGAAAGTATTACTACATTGATACCATTCAGTAACAGATACAAAAGGATGAAGAAAAAAAGAATACAAGCTTTGTTACAGATTATAAGAATTATGAGGAAACAGAGTTTTTAATCCTAAATCATAAATGCTTTCCATTTCTCCATCCCTTCTCTTCTTCTATTATCTCTGTAAGTTTCTTTCCTGTTTGCTTACCTGAAAATTTCTTGCTTTTTTTTTAATACATTTTATTGTCAGGTTACCTAATATACAGTGTAAACAGTGTGCTTTTGCTTTCAGAGGTAGATCCCCGTGATTCATGACTTGTGTACAATACCCAGTGCTCATCCCAACAAGTACCCTCCTCAATGCCCATCACCCATTTCTCCTCTCCCGCCCTCACATCAACCTGTTTGTTCTCTGTATTTAAGAGTCTCTTATGAGTTTGCCTCCCTCTCTGTTTGAAACTATTTTCCGGGGCGCCTGGGTGGCTTAGTCAGTTAAGCGTCTGACTTCAGCTCAGGTCATGATCTCGCCGTCTGTGAGTTCAAGCCCCACATCAGGCTCTGTGCTGACAGCTCAGAGCCTGGAGCCTGTTTCAGATTCTGTGTCTCCCTCTCTCTCTGACCCTCCCCCATTCATGCTCTGTCTCTCTCTCTCTCAAAAATAAATAAATGTTAAAAAATAAAAAAGAAACTATTTTCCCTCTTCTCTTCCCCCATGGTCTTGTTAAGCTTCTCAAGTTCCACATATGAGTGAAAACATATGATAGCTGTCTTTCTCTGCCTGACTTATTTCACTTAGCATAACACCCTCTAGTTCCATCCACGTTGTTGCAAATGGCCAGATTTCATTCTTTCTCATTGCCAAGTAGTATTCCATTGTATATATAAACCACATCTTCTTTATCCATTTATCCGTTGGTGGACATTTCGGTCTTTCCATGATGTGGCTATTGTTGAAAGTGCTGCTATAAACACTGGGATACAAGTGCCCCTGTGTATCAGCACTCCTGTATCCCTTGGATAAATTCCTAGTAGTGCTAGTGCTAGGTTGTAGGATAGTTATATTTTTAATTTTTTGAGGAGCCTCCATACTGTTTTCCCGAGTGGCTGTACCAGTTTGCATTCCAGTTTGCATTTTAATACAATTTAAATATCTCCATTAAAAAAAAAAAACAAAGCTATCATGAATACAATTGTCCCCATAGGCTTTCTCAGAGAGAATTAATGATTTCCTCATCTTTTTTCTCATAGCATTTTTACGTATCTTTATGATAGCACTTAGCAGTTGTAGTATGCTGAACCACATTAAATCATTGTTTTTACAAGTCAGGAATGATTGAATGTCAACAACATATGGTTCAACCTTATTTATTGTATATATGTATACTCCACTAGATTTAGAAGTAGAGACCATGTGTCATTTGCCTTTTTTTTTTTAAGGCCTGAGCATGTGCTCAAAATATGATTGTTGAATTGGTTGGATGCTAATACTCTGGGAAGAATATTCACAAATACTAATCACTGACATATATTGGTCATTGACCAACCAGAAAAGATACTGGTATTAAACAGCTGCTAAAACTGTGCCCATTTTTTAGCTGCACATTAGCCCAGCCTGTGCCAAGGATACATGCAGAATAAGACCTTTGGGGTTGTAGTGAACCCCCAAATGTGGCTCTAACCAACTACATTCAATGCTTGAAACTTCTCTATAATAGTGTCAGCAAATCTCACTTCAACATCTAGTAACAGACAACTAAGAACTTTTTGTTGTAACCAGTTCTATCTTTGAGCATCTCTCACCCCTAGGAAATTCTTTCTCCCACTAGACACTACAGTCTGTCTTCCTTTAATTTCCATTCACAGGACTTAATTATATCTCTAAGGGCTTCAGCACTAGTCTCATTCCCCTTCTACATGACAGCTCTTAAGATATTTGAATATGGCCATATCTGCCTCTAATTCATTTCATCTGAAAACAAAGTATCCTTGGTTTCTTAAACCAGTTATTATTTTACATGGCTCATATTTCCCAATAATAGTATTATTCTTTGACTTTTTCTGTCCACCTATGATGCCCAGAACTGAGCCTTGTATTCTGATTGAGATACACCCAGAACAGAGGACAGCAGAACTACTCCATCCTGTAACCCATTTAGCACATGGTTTGATAGACCATGGCATATAACAGTGTGATACACCAAGGCATTTCCTGTGATATAAAACAAGAGTATAGCCCTGTCCTGGGGAGCCATGTTATAGGAAGGACAGGCTAGATAACTGAACTAGATCTGTGGTTCTTCATCCTGGCTGTGCGTCACAACTGTCTGTGAGCTTTTAAACAACATAGATGCCTGAGCACCACACCAGATTTACTGAATATAGCAATCTCGATGTGGAATCTTTGGAAAGGGTATACAAGGCAGTATAAAGTGGTCGAGAATGCATGCTCTGGAGCAAGACTGCCTGGATTCAAATCTGGACTCATGTAAATTAATTTACTTCTGTAAATTGCTTTAATTCTCTGTGCTTTCTCATCTCTAAAAAGAAGTGTAGACTCAAAGAACTGTTGTGAGGATTAAATGAGTTACTATAAGTAACGAATCAAGAACAGGCCCTCTCAGTATGTGCTAAGTGAATATTGTCCATTATTATGATCTGAGTATATGTAAATCTGTGCTGCTGGTTTTCGTGCACACGCTGAGAAAGTGCTGGTATAGGATACAATCTGACATGATAGGCATCTCTGTCAGGAGAGGTGATCCTCCTATGTTTCTCAAGCAAGAATGGCTAATTTTTAATTCCCTCCTTTCTGGTGAACTTTATCACCACAGTGACCCAACTGAAACTTTAGCTTGCACATTATCACCAGGACATAACTTCTGCTGCTGAAACAGTGCCTCTCCCTTCCCTTCATGACCCTGAATGCTCTGCATCGTGGTCCACACACAGTTGGATCTTACAGTATACTTTAAAAAGTAGGAACATGGATTTGCCAACCTTTTATATTACCAAGCAAGAACATTCAAAAATTATAATTACATCTACCGTTGTAATAAAAGAAAAGACATTGAAACCCTAAAGAACTAGGAAGTTGTAATCTCAGGATAAATTGATAAGGCTACCATAATTAAGTTAAACCTACGACCTCTCTGTCTATGACTGCAGTTTGTTTAATTGCGTATCTTACAGATGGCGAAAATTTATCATTAGTAAACATCATCGCTTTCTTTACCTAAACCCTCACTTTCAATTATAATTATAGCATATGCAGTAAAAGTCTTTAAATTTGGTAAATGCTGCCTGAATAGAAAAAAGACATGCCATTTTGATTTACATCTAAGTTTTGGCATATTTATGTTTCTGTGGCTTTTATTTACTAAATTGGGTTTGTTTTGATAATCTATTTTAGTAGAATATTTATGTAGCTGTATTTTAGAATAAGAAATAACATATATTTTCCTATACAAGTTTTTCTCATTTTAGCTAATGAAAATTCTGCCGATTAGGCACTGGGAGAGTGTCTGCCAGTAGTTAATGCTAATAGAGACACCAGAGCATTCTTTCCACTATTAATCTGTGGATAATGGAAGGCCCATTTCTTAAGTACACACAGAAGAAAGAATAGGAAAAATACTGGCTATGACACCTAATGAATTGCCTTCCTCCCACACTACTGTGCCCTTGTAACCTAGGGCATGTAGAGCAGGCTGGCAGCCATCGCATTACAAATTTAAAAGTGCTAGAATCTCTTGGTTCTGTAGCATGTTGCCTGATGGATTGGTGAGTAATGTACTTGAAGAGTGCATTACTGAGCTCTAGACTAATGGCCACCTCTTGCCCATGGCCTTTATGGTAGATCATTCATTGTGCTGCCTCATCAGCTTCCTGCCAGCCTGTATCTGGCATAAGCATTGGCTGTTCCAAAGCTGATTAATCCCCCTAGGAATTAGTCCCACTGCAGCTCTCCGTGTGGATTACACAAAAATGGGAATGCTCTGGTGCTATGGAGACAACACAACTTTTCTTTAAATTCATATACTCACTCTAGAAGATGAAATTTCCTCACCAATGTATGTATTGACATATATGGCAAATCTTATACAGTTTTAAGAAATTTCCCATGAAATAAATGCAATGATTGATAATTTCAAGGTTTTGAATTTTACAGGAAGAAAAAATTTTAAAGGGAATATCTACAACGTAAACTTTAACATGTCAATCTAAGGAGACATCACATCACAATGTAACCGTATATTGCATTTTTATTTAGTTTTTCTCAGATGTTTTACTGATTCCAGAATTTTTTTAAAGTCGCAAGTTCTGTACTCTCTACTTATAAAGTAACATAAAATTTCCTCTGAAAGACTTACAATATAACATTTACTATAGAGTTACAAATGGAATTTGATGGTAGAATTTTATTCAGTGGAAATGCATGGCATAACATTTGCTTTTGATTTAGTACAGAAAATTATCTTGATTTTTAACAGAAAAAAAAATCTTAATTTTTGTATTGTCACAGTTGAGGTCTACACAAATTATTGATTTTCTATGTGGTTATTAATTATAATTAGCACATTAAAGGAATAAAAACACATATTAAATATCTTAGGTCTTTTTGGTGCTTTATTCAGCACAAGGATATCATATGTCTTCAAATTCAGTTTCCTAAAATTGAGAATGTGAAATAAGACAAAAGAAACAAAACCAAATAATAGAAAACCATGCATAAGCCAAGACTAAGTACAGACTATTATTCTAGGAGAATGTGGAGGAAAGGGAAGTCAATGATGACTGGAGAAATAAGAAAATCATGGAAGAGATGAAGGTTAAGCTGACTGTTAAAAACTAGAATTAGGGTAGACAACGTGGAGGCCAGGTATTTTGAGTCAGTAAAATCACATTAGCAAAAGTACAGAAGTATTAACATGATATATTAGTAGGTTAGAATGAAGAGGGGTGCCTGGGTGGCTCAGTCACTTAAGTCCGACTCTTGATTTTAGTTCAGGTCATGATCTCACAGTTTGTGGGTTTGAGCCCCACATTGGGCTCTGTGCTGATAGCTTGGAGCCTGCTTGGGATTCTCTCTCTCCCTCTCACTCTACCTCTTTCTCTCTTTCCCTCTCTCTCTCTCTCAAAAATAAATAAACCTTTTAAAAAATAGGCTAGAAAGAAGAAAATCCTGACCAGAGTGGAGGGTATGGGTTTTGAAGTAGTAGAAAATAAAGTACAGTGTGAAAGGACTTCTCATTCTGTCAGTATGGTAGACTAGACCACCTGGAAACTCTCTTGCTATAATCATCTGGAAATCTAAATAAAAGAGAATGAATTTCCTTTGGAAATTCAGAAATGAACTAGAACTTATAACCAGAGTGGTAAACATGTGCACTGAGGCTGTGACTTCCCTAAGAAATTGAATCTGGTGGGAGATGAAGTTTTTTGGTCTTGGAAATCTAGAAGCTTGAATAAACAATCCCGAGTCGATTGAAGGTGAGGCCCTGAGCCCACATAATCCAAAGGGCTAGAACTAAAATATCACTTGCTTCACACTTCCTCCTTTAAAAAATCAGCATTCTGAGGTCCTTAAATAATACATAATTTTTCAAAGGATAGAATAGGGGGTAAATGTACCTACTGAACAGGGAAATAATAAGGAAGCTTATCAGTCCTGGGCTGGACTGAATGTAAAAAAAAATAAAATAAACAATAATTTTTATTAATAATAGCAATGACCTGCATATATGAGTCTGGAGACTCATATATGTACCTGCATGGTACTTATAGTACCTGCATGGTTTGGTAACTACCAAAGCCAGGAATTAACATAGAAATTTGCTCTGGAACAGTAAAACCCCTGGAAAGAACTAACATAAAACTCTGTGGAAGTACCTTTTACAGATAAAAGCCTTTGAGACTAGATGTCGATTCAATGTTATATAACACCAAGCTGTCGATTTAATGTTATATAACACCAAAATAAATTCTATGTAGTAAGCGACAGTCATTAAACACAATAAATAGCAGAATTAAGCTCCCCAAGCTGTCAATAAGTTGTTTAGGGAGGAGAATCAGATTAATAAATATACAGAACAAACTGATGGTTGCCAGAGGGAAAGGGAAGAGGAGGATGGACAAAATAAGTAAAGGGGAGTAGGAGATATAGGTTTCTAGTTATGGAATGAATAAATCACAGGAATAAAAGGCACAGCACAGGGAATATAGTCAATGAAATTGTAATAGCATACTTCGGTGACAGATGGTAAGTACACCTGTGAACATAGCATAGTGCGTAGAGACATTGAATCACTATGTTGTGCATCAGAAACTGATGTGGCATTGTGTGCCAACAATACTGAAATAAAAAAATATATTTTAAACAAAACAAGTTTGAAGGTGATATGAGAACCAATGGGGAGAGGCACTCATTAAAAAAGATAATGACTGGGAATTTTCTAGAACAGATGAAAGGCATGAGTCTTTAGATTCAAGGAGCATGACAAAATCTAATCTTGGTAAACCATTCCAAGAAATTCTTTAGTGAAACTTCAGAATACAAAAAGCAAAGAGAAAAATTTTTAATCCTGTAGAGAATCCTTTTTAATCTTTCAGAGAATAAAAAAGGTCATTGAAAATAGAAAAATAATAATAGCTACAGCAGACTTCTCACTAGTAACAAAAGACAATAGAAGGCAATGGAGTAATTTTTTTTAAGTTTATTTATTTATTTTGAGAGAAAGAAAGAGCAGAGAGGGGCAGAGATAGAGGGTGAGAGAGAATCCTAAGCACTGAGAGTGCAGAGCCCGAGGCGGGGCTCAAACTCATGAACCATGAGATATGACCTGAACCAAAATCAAGAGTTGGATTCTCACCTGACAGCAACCCAGGCGCCCCTGGAGTAATATTTCTTAATGCTGCAGGGAAAACAACTCCCAGTCTGGAATTCTATACCCTGATAAGTTTTGATTCAAGAGTGACAATTTAAAAAATGACATTTTCAGACAAATGAAAACTTTTAGAGCTTATCATTGGCATGCTTTTACTGGAAAAAATACTTTAAAATGTTCTTCACAAGGAAGGAAGTTGAACCCAGAAACAAGGTGGAGAAGGGACAAAGCAGTGCTAAACAAAGAAAATGACAAAATATGTAGGTAAATCTAAATCATCATTAACTATAAGACAATAAAAAAAAATAACATGTATTTTGGAGTGGTACAAAAAAGAGGAACTGAAATACTAAAAAGCAATAACATGAAAAAAAGGAGGCTTAGTTCTTTTATTTTTGTTTTTTACACTAAGATATAATTAACATATTAGTTTCAAGATGCAGACTCCATTTATAGTTACAATGAGTTACCAACTATTAATTCATATGTGTGTGTTCAAAAATAAGACAAGCAAACAAGTGAAGGATATGGATTAGAAATAAATAAAAAAGTGAATGATATAATTGTTTACATAGAGGGGCACCTACTTGAGTGACTTAGTTAGTTAAGCATCTGACTTCAGGTCAAGTCATGATCTCATGGCTGGTGAGTCTGAGCCCCACATTAAGCTCTCTGCTCTCAGCACAGAGCCTACTTGGATACTCTGTCCTTTCTCTCTCTCTCTGTCCTTCCCCAGCTCATTCTCTCCCTCTCAAAATAAATAGATAAACATCAAAAAAAATAATTGTTTACATAGAAACGCAAGAAAATCTAACAAAGTATTAAAGCTAACAAAAGAATGCAGTCAGATTACTGGATTCACATTTAATAAGCAAAATGTCATTTACATTCTACACATCAGCAACAAGCCATATAAAATGTAATTTTAGAAAAATGTCAATTTACAATAGCAAAAATTGTAGACACCTAGGAATAAATCTAACAAAATATTTAGAGAAACTTCAGGGAGAACATTGTAAAACCTTATTGAAAAAACATTTTTTAAAAAAGATTTAAATGATGCATAGGTATATACCATGTTTTTAAATGGAAAGGATTAATATTGTAAATATTTAGATTCTCCTCAAATTAACCTATAAATTCAATCCAATTCAATTAAAAATCCAAATCATGGAAGTAGGAAAACATCATTGTAGTAGGCTTTAATGCCTATAAGAGTAGTCCTCTCATAGTTTTTCACTTTCAGTGTTTTCAGAGCTATTCTTACATGTTTTTTTCCTATGTGAAATTTAGTATCAACTTGTCTGGCCCCACAAAGTAGCTTCGTGATATTTTATTATAATTGTATTTAATTTATAAATTAGGGAGAACTGAGATCTTTATCATGTCAAGTTGTGCTCTCCAAGAACACGTGATGTCTTTCCAATGGATAAAGTCTACTTTGGGGGCTTTAAGGGTGTTAGTAATATTTTTCCCATAAAATTTGACACATTTATTGTTGAACTTATTTATAGGTGTTTGCATTTTTTGATACCATAAATTTGATTTTCTCTACTATTATTTATTTGTGTATATAAAGGCTTATGATTTTTATATATTAATTTCAGATCTTACTATCTCACTGAATTATTGTTTCATTTAGTCTTATCATCTGTTTTTCTGGAACTATGCAGGTTTACTATCATATTTTTAAATAGAGGCAGTTTTACTCCCTGATCTATTCCTGTGCCTGTAATTGATTTTTCTTGTCTAATTGCATTGCTTAATACCTCTAGTACAATGTCAAATAGTGGTGAAGATAGTGGCCATCTTACTTTGTTTCTAATATTAGTGGAAATGTCTCTAGTGTTTCCCATTATAGGAAACTGACTTTAAGATTAGGTATAAAAATTTTATTATGGTAACAAAGTATTCCACAGTTTCTATTTTCTTACACATTTTTGTCATGAATTGATAATGAATTTTGTCAAAGATTTTTTCAGTATTTATAAAGGTATTAATATGACTCTTTCCTTACATTTATTAATATGGTGTATGATATGGATTTTAAAATATTGGACCAAACTTGCATTCCTGAAATAAATTCCACTTGGTCATAGTGTATTATTTTTTAATGTAGTATTGGCTTCTTTTAGATATTATTTAGTTTAGAATTTTTGCATCATTATTCATTGGATATAGACATAGAACCATAATTCTCTTCTTTTGAGTTATGTTTATCTAGTTTAGCTATCAATGTTATATTTCTTTCACAAGAGAGATTAGAAGGGTTTTTTTCTCAATACTGTGGAATCATTTACAGAGCATTGGGACTATCTGGTCTTTGGAAGATTTGTTGAATTTCTTTGTGAAAACAACTAAGCCTGCTGCATTTTTGTACGGTAGTTTCTTAATAACTCACACCATTTCTTCTACAGTACTTGATCTGTTTAAGAGGTTGATTTTCTTTTTTTAAGTTTTATTTATTTAAGTAATTTCTGTACCCTATGTGGGGCTCAAACAACCCCAAGATCGAGTTGCATGCTCCTCCTACTGAGCCAGCCAGCAGCCCCTGTTTAAGAGTTCTAATGCTACTGGAATTAACTTTGGCAATCTGTATCTGAGAATTTATCCACTTGATATATGTTTTCAAATTTGTTTGTATAAAGGTCTGCAAAATGGTCTCATGAGTTTTAAATTTCTTCTGTTTTAATGGTCATTTACTCCTGTCATTTGATTTTGTGTACTTGTGCTTTCTCTCTTTTTTTTCCTTTGATGAGTTAGCTAGTGATCTTCTCAGTATTGTTGGTTTTTTCAAAAAAATACAAAATTTTTATTAATTAATTCATTATACTGTTTTTAATTCAGTTCTTCATTAATTTCTGCTTTTGTCTTTATTATTTCCTCCAGGTATTTTTATTTTGCTTGACTCTGTTCTTTATTTTCTAATTTTGTTGAGTGGGGAACTTGATTAATTTTTATGCTTTCATTTTTTAGATTGTTTTTAAAGTTTGTTTAATTCGAGAGAGAGAGAGAGAGAGAGAGAGAGAGAGAGCAAGCAGGGAAGGGGCAGAGACAGAGGGAGAGAGAGAGAATCCCAAACATGTTTTGCACTGTCAGCTCAGAGCCAGACTCACAAACTGTGAGATCATAACCCAAGCTGAAATCAAGACTCAGATGATTAACTGACTGAGACACCCAGGCACCCCCATTTTTTTTTTGGATTTTGAAATAGTTTTAAAAGTATTACTGCCATTCTTGTAGTAACATTTTTCTAGATATGTTTCCTTGAGGCAAGGGAAATAAAAGCAGAAATAAATTACTGGGACTTCATCAAAATAAAAAACTTATGCACAGTGAAGGAAACAACCAACAAAACTAAAAGGCAACCTACTAAATGGGAGAAGATATTTGCAAATGACATATCTAATAAAGGGTTAATATCCAAAACATTTAAAGTAATTATACAACCCAACACCCAAAAAACAAATAATATGATTAAAAATGGGCAGAAGACATGTATAGATGTGTCTCCAAAGAAGACATACAGATGGCCAACAGACACACAAAAACATGCTCAACATTACTCATCATCAGGGAAATGCAAATCAATGACAATGCGATGGCACCTCACACCTGTTGGAATTTCTAAAATAAAAAACACAAGAAACAACAAATGTTGATGAGGATATGGAGAACAAAGAGCTTCATACACTCTTGGTGGGATTGCAAACTGGTACATCCACTGTGGGAAAAGTATGGGGGTTCTTCAAAATTAAAAATAGAACTACCCTACAATCCAGTAATTGCATTACTGGGTTTTTACCCAAAAAATACAAAAGCACTAATTCAGAGGGATACATGCACCCCTGTGTTTATTGCAGCATTATTTACAATAGCCAAATTATGGAAGAAGCCCAAGTGTCTATTGTTAGATGAATGGATAAAGAAAGCATAGGATATATATATATATATATATATATATATATATATATATGTATGTATACATATACATATATGTGTGTATGTATATACACATACATAAATGTATGTATATGTGTATATGTATACATATATATAGTGGAGTGTTTAGCAATAAATTTGATAATTTCGATAAAATTCTATTTATAATTTTTTTCTCTTATGGTTTATGATTTTTGTGTCTTATGAAGATACCTGTGCCTAGCCCAAGAATACAAATAGTTTTTCTCCTTCTTTCTTTCATAAATTTTAGTGTGCTAGAATTTACCTTTCATTCTATAATTTTTTATAGATTATGGAATGTATATTGAAGTGAATTTGTATTGAAGTTCATGTGAAGTGCATTTTCAGTCCTAGCATTATTTGTTAAAGAAGACTAGACTTTCTCTATCAGACTGCACTCATACCTTTGTTGAAAATCAGTAGTCCATATAAATGTAGATCTATTTCTGGTCTCTCTATCCTGTTCCTTTGATTTACTTGACTTTATCAAGAACAATATTATACCATCTTAATTACTATAGCTTTATTATGTGTCTTGAAACCATGCAGTTTAGTCTCCCACATTTGTTCTTTTTCAAAGTTCTTTTCTATCCAAAAGTTTGATTTCTGTCCAAAATAAAATATCTTCTGGGATTTTGAGTGAGATTGCATTCATTGATTCTTTTAATTGATTTGGAAGGAATTGACATGTTAACAATGTTGAGTCTTCTGATCTATAAAAATGTCATATCTTTCCATTTATTTAGGCCTTCTTTAACTTCTCAGCAATGTTTTGTAGTTTCCACTGTTCAGGTTTTGTACATGTTTTGTCAGATTCAACTCTTGTAGGCAGTTGTATTTTCAATTTCAAATCTGACTGTTGCTTGTACATAACACAGAATGAGTTGAAAGTATTCTCTTCAGTTTTATGGGTATTTTATATAGAGTTGGTATTTATTCCTTAAATGTTTGATAGAATTCTCTCATGAAGTACTTTGAGCCTAGAGTTCCCTTTGTGGGAAGATTTTAAAATCAGATTAAATTCTTTAATAAATATAGGGCTTTTGAGTTCTCTTTCTTCCTTAGTGAACTTTGCTAGTTTGTATTTTTCAAGGATTTTTTTACGCTTGTTGAATTAATTGTTACAAAGCTTTAAAAATAAAGTTCCTTACTATTCCTTTAATATATGTAGAATGTGTAGTGCCATCACCTTTTAATTCTTCGTTTTGGTAGTTTGGGTGTTTTTTCCTTTCTTCCTGATCAGGATGACTGCAGGTTTATTAATTTTATTGATCTCTCCAAAGAACCAGCTTTTGGTCTTTTTAATATTTTTCTATTCTTTTTCTTTTTTCTATTTTATTGAATTGCGCTCTGACTCTTATTAGCCCTTTACTTTTCATTGTGTTGGGTCACATTTACTGTTCTTTTCTTATTTCTTAATACAGAGTCTAAGATCCTTGGCCTGAGCCATTTATTCTTTTCTAAAATAGGCATTTCATATTATCTCCTCCTCAGCAATACATTAGACATATTTGACAAATTTTGATATGTTGTGTTTTCATTTTCATTAAGTTCAAAGTAATTTCAAATTTCCTTTTGGATTTCTTCTTTAACCTGTGGTAGTTGTTGTTGTTACTGTTTTATAAGTGTGCTGGTTTCCAAATATTTGTCGATTTTCTAGTATCTTTGTGATATGAATTTCTTAATTTAAATCCATTATGATCATAGAGCATACCTTTGTTCACTTGAATCCTCTTAAATTTATTGAGAATTGTTTTCTGTCTAGTAGTACAGTCTATTGGTAAATGTTCTGTGTATACATGTAAAGAATGTGTATTCTGCTGCTGTTGGGTCGTTTGTTCTCTAAGTGCCAGTTAGATCAAGTTGGTTAAAAGTGTTCACCTCTTCTACATCCTTACTGATTTATTGTTTACATGTTCTATCCATCATTGAGAATAGGATATTTAAATTTCTGACTATAATTGTGAATTTGTCTATTGCAGTTCAATAGTTTTTGCCTCCTGTATTTTGAATTGGTTTAATGCATTTTAAAACTCTGTTATTACGTGCATAAATGTGTAGGATTATTATATTCTTTTGATGATTTGACCCTTTATCACTATGAAATGACCTTATTTATCCCTGGTAATCTATTGTCTCTGAAATGTACTTTGTCTGATATATTAGATATAGTTACTCCAACTTTTTTTTGCTTAGTGTTAGCATGGTATATGTTTTTGTATTCTTTTTGTAAAACTACTTTGCACCTTTACATATAAAGTGCCTTTCTGTAGGCAGCAAGTAGTTGGGCTTATTTTTTATCCAACATGACAATCATTGCCATTTAATTAGGGTGCTGAGCCATTTAAATTTTGTGTAATTGGGGTGCCTGTGTGACTCGGTTGAGCGCCCAACTCTTGATTTCTGCTCAGGTCATAATCCAGTGTCATGGGATCAAAGCCCCATGTTGGACTCCACAGTGAGCATGGAGCCTGCTTGGAATTCTCTCTCTCTGCTCCTCTCCCCCACTCACACTCTCTCTCTCTCTCTCTCTCAAATTAAAAGAAAAAAATCATGTGATTGTTGATGCCTAATTTATTTCATACAACCAATTTTTTTGAAGTATAGTTGACACACAATGCTACATTAGTTTCAAGTGTACAACATAGGGATTCAACAACACTCTATGTTATGCTATGCTCACCTATTGGTGCCTATTTTTTTTAATATAAAATGTTTTAACGTTTATTTATTTTTGAGAGAGAGAGAGAGCCAGAGTGTGAGAGGTAGCAGGGCAGGGAGAGATGGAGACACAGAATCTGAAGCAGGCTCCAGGCTCTGAGCTGTCAACACAGAGCCCAAAGCAGGGCTCGAAGTTATGAACTGTGAGGTTATGACCTGAGCCGAAGTCAAATGCTTAACCGACTGAGTCACTCAGGTGCCCTACATTGGTGCCCAGTTTAAATCTATCATCATTCTATTTGTTTCGTTTTTTCAAGCTGTTGTTTGTTACTTTATTCCTCCTTTTTTTTACCTTCTTTTAAATTGAATATTTTTATTATTCCATTTTATCTCTTTCCTTAGTTAACTAGTTATATTTCTTTGTTTTTTATATTAATGAGATTTTTAAGGATTTATAGTATACATCTTTAACTTATCATGGACTACATTCAAGTGATACTGTACTGCTTTGTGTATACTATAAGAACCTTCACTGGAATACTTCCATTTCTCCCTTTATAGCCTTTATGATATCATCATATATTTTCCTTTTATCTTTTAAATACCACACCACATTAAAATTATTTTTACTTAAACAGTCCACTATAGTTGTGAATTTATTTTATATCATTTGAGGGATGTGGAATTTGGAGTTGATTACTTCATAGTCTTCAACTACCTGGATATCCACCATAATATGTCTTAATAAAATGGCAATATTTTGGAAAGATAAACATACTTAATCTCTTTAAGGTAAGATTGTTTACAATGTGCTAGAAAGTAACTTTATATTGAAAGATACTCATTTAATAGAAAACATTTTGAAAATACTTTAAAATATTCATTTCATCATATGATTTTGTAGCTATACAATCAGTAAATATAAACTGGAATGATGTCAGTATAGTACAGAAGGTATGTTAGTTATAAGTGATTGTTCCCACAATGTAAATATTTTATGCCACCAACTAAAAGCAGCTAAATTCAATGTATCTAACACAATTGAACATAACATGCTTCAATATTGAACATGATGTCCATTCATTCCATGTTTTTCTCCTTGGTTCAGTTTGACGTAAGCTCTTGTAAACATAACTCATAACCTGAATGGGGGATGAAAACAAGAAAAATGTATCTTAGGAGACACATATACAATTACTTACAGTTCATTGTAGTAAGCACCATAATTGACATAAAATTCTAAGGTGTCATACACAAAACAACACCTGTCTGGAAAATTCAGAAAAGTTTCAAACTAGAGGCATTAGTCTTAAATGCTGAAAAAGAATTTTCCAGAGCATAGAGATGTATAATAAATCATGCCATGCAGAAGAAATAGCAGGTATAAAAGCAAGTTTCAGAATGAGTAGGTCAAGCGGTAACTAGAAGGAATTGATGGGAATAGTGTGCAGTGTAATTTGGGGGGAATGGCTATTAAAGAAGCCAAATAGATAGGCTAGGTCAAAAGTGAAAAAAATATTTGCTGTCATGAAAAGGAATTTTCACTTCATTTTTAAGGGCAGAGATTCTTACTCTGATACCCAGTGCCACCACCTGCCCCACAGTTTTCATAGATGGACTTTAGGGAAATCAGCAAATGCAGAAATTGAATAGGAAAAAATTGTATGTTCTGTTCACAGAATTTGTTAGTCTGTTTTGTTGAATTTATTTGCATAAAGTTGTTAATGATATTTCCTTTTTATTCTTTAATATCTTAGAATCTATAGTGATGTTCCTTCTTTCATTACTGACATTGGTAATTTATGTTTTCTCTCTTTTTTTTTTATTTTTGTTAGGGATTTTGAAACTTTTTCAAGTAACCAACTTTCTTGGCTTTGTTGATTTTCTCTATTGTTTGTCCCTTTTCTATTTCATTGATTTTCACTCTTTATAATTTTCTTCTACTTACTTTGCACTTCTTTTCTTTGCTTCTTGTGGTGGAAGCTTGGATCATTGATTTTAAGTCTTCCTCTTTTCTAAAATAAGCGTTAAATCAATTATTTTTTTTCCAAGCATTGCTTAACTCTCTCCCACTACTCTTGATGTTTTGTTTTATATTATTATTCGCTTCAAAATATCTCATAATTCTCTTGTGATTTCTTCTCTGACCCATGTGTTATTTAGAAGTTGGCCATTTAAGTTCTACATATCCAGGAGATTTTTCTATATAGTTTTTATTATTGATTTCTAATTTATATCTGTAATCATAGAATCATAGAATACTCTGTATGATTTAATCTTTTGACATCTACTGAGATTCATGTAATGGTCTACCATATGATATATGTAGTCAAATATTCCATGTGCCCCCAAAAAGTATGTGTATATTTAAAATCTCTATTATTATTCTCTCTTTAGTATTGCCAATTTTTCCTTCATATACTTTAATGTTCTGTTATTAGGCGTATACATACTTAACACTGTTATGTATTCTTTGTTAATTGACCTTTTTTTTTAATTTTTGTTTTAATGTTTTTATTTATTTTTGAGACAGAGACAGAGCATGAGCAGGGAAGGGGCAGAGAGAGAGGGAGACACAGAATCTGAAGCAGGCTCCAGGCTCTGAGTTGTCAGCACAGAGCCTGATGCGGGGCTCAAACTCATGGACCGTGAGATCATGACCTGAGCTGAAGTCGGACGCCCAACTGACTGAGCCACCCAGACGCCCCAGACCATTTTATTATTTTAAAATGTCCTTCTCGGGGTGCCTGGCTGGTGGCTTAGTCGGTTGGGCATCTGACTTCAGCTCAGGTCATGATCTCCCAGTTTGTGGGTTCGAGCCCCGCTTTGGGCTCTGTGCTGACAGCTCAGAGCCTGGAGCCTGCTTTGGATTCTGTGTCTCATTCTCTTTCTGCCCCTCCCCAACTTGTGCTCTGTCTCTCTATGCCTCTCAAAAATAAATGAATGTAAAAAAAATTTTTTTAATAAAAATAAAAAATGAATAAAGTGTCCTTCTCTACCTATGACAATATTACTTGTTTTGAAGTCTACTTTGTCTGATATTAATATAGTCACATTAGCTTTCTTATGATTAATTTTTGCATAGCATTTTCTTTTCCATTCTCCTATCTTCAGCATATCAGTGTCCTTATATTTGTGTACATTTCTTGTAAATACTGTATAGGTGTATCTTTTATAAAAATTTCATTCTTACCATCTCTGCCTTTTAACTAGAACATTTATGCCATTTACATTTAATGTGAATATTGATATGGTTGAGTTTATGTCTGTCATCTTGCTATTGGTTTTGTATTTATCTGTTATTTGTTCCTTGGATCCTCCTTTCCTGGATTATTTTAGATTGAGTATGTTTAGGTATACTGTTTTATCTGTTAAACTATATCACTTCTTTTATTTTTTAAGTAAAATATGTTTTTATTGGGATTTTGGTGTTTTTCTTCCAAATTTTTATTTAAATTCTAGTTAACATATAATGTAATGTTGGTTTCAGAACTAGAATTTAGTGACTCATCACTTACACAAGAACAGCCAGTGCTCATCATATCAGGTACCTTCCTTCATACTCATCACCCATTTAACCTGTCACCCACCCATGTCCCTCCATTAACCCTCAATTTGTTCTCTATCATTAAGAGTCTTTTAAGGTTTGCTTCCATCTCTCTTTTTTGTTTTCCCTTCCCATATGTTCATCTGTTTTGTTTCCTAAGTTCCTCATATGGGTGAAATTATATGGTGTTTGTCTTTGTCCAACTGACTTATTTTTCTTAGCATAATACACTCTAGCTCCATCCACATCATTGCAAATGGGAAGATTCCATTCTTTTTGATGGCTGAGTAATATTCCATTGTGTATATATGCCACAGTTTCTTTCTCCATTAATCAGTGGATAGGCACAGGCTTTTTCCATAGTTTGGCTATTATTGATAATGCTTCTGTAAACATTGGGGTGTATGTATGCCTTCAAATCTATATTTTTGTATCCTTTGAATAAATACCCAACAGTGCGGTTGTTAGATCATAGGGTAGTTCTGTTTTTAACTTTTTGACAAAACTCCATACTATTTTTCACAGTGGTTTCACCAGTTTGCATTCCTACCAATAGAGTAAGTGGGTTCCCCTTCTCTGCATCCTTGCCAACACTTGTTTCCTGCGTTGTTAATTTTAGCCATTCTGACAGATTTGACGTGATATCTCATCATAGTATGAATTTTTGTTAATATCGCTTTATCATATATGTCATTTGCAAATATCTTCTCCCATTCCATAGGCTGCATTTTAGTTTTGTTGATTGTTTCCTTTGCTGTGCAGAAGGTTTATCTTGATGAAGTCCTAATAGTTCATGTTTCCATTTGTTTCCCTTGCCTACAGCAACATGTCTAGAAAGAAGTTGCTGCAGCCAAGGTCAAAGAGGTTGCTGCCTGTGTTCTCCTCTAGGATTGTGATGTCTCCTGTCTCACATTTAGGTCTTTCATCCATTTTGAATTTATTTTTGTGTATGGTGTAAGAAGTTGGTCCAGTTTCATTCTTCTATATGTTGCTGTTCAGTTTTCCCAACACCATTTGTTGAAGAGGCTGTCTTTCTCCATTGGGTATTCTTTCCTGCTTTGTCAAAGATTAGGTGACCATATAGTTGCCACTCCATTTCTAGGTTTTCTATTGTATTCCATTGATCTCTGTTTCTGTTTTTGTACCAGTACCATACTGTCTTGATGACTACAGCTTTGTAATTTAACACTTCTTTTCCCCCCAATGGTTACATTAAAGACTACAGTATGCATTCTTAATTTACCACAGTCTATCTTGACTTACTATATTCACTCACATATAAACTAAGAACCATCAACATTATAATTCCATTTATCCCCTTCTATACTTTGTGCTATTTTGTCACATATTTTACTATTACATATTTTATAAACTCTTCATTAAATATTGTTAATTTTGTTTTCAACAATCATCAAAGGAATTAGAAAAAAATTTATTTACTCTTTCTTTTTAAGATCTATTTCCAGTGCTCTTTATTTCCTTCTATAGAGTGGAGTTTCTATAACAGATTATCTAAGTTTTTGTATATCTGAAAATATCTTTATTTTGCCTCCATTTTGAGAGATAATTTCACTAGTTGTAGAATTCTAGATTGTTAATTTTCTTTATTCATCACTTTAAAAATGTCATTCAATTATCTCCTGATTTCCATTGTTTTTTTTATGAGAAGTCAGCCATAATTCTTACCATTGTTTCCCTTCTGGGACTTCACTTACATATGTGTTAGACTACTTGATATTGTTGCATGAATCACTGCTACTCTGTTCAATATTTTTTCAATCCTTTGTGTCTCAGTTAACATCATTTCTTTTGATTTGTTTTCATATTTCCTTAGCCTTTCCTCTGCATTTAGTCCTCTTTTAAGGTTTTAATTTCTCAACTGAAATTACCCTTCTGTTCACCAATTATGTTCATCTTATTCTGTAAGTTTTTGAACATATTTACATTAGTTTAAAAGTCCTGGTCTGCTAATGCACTATCTGGCGCATCTGTGGACCTGCTTATTATTGTTTTTTTCTCTTGATTAGGCATCATATTTTCTTGCTTCTTTACTTGTATTATAATATTTTCTTATATGCCAGACATTGTGTATAGAAGGATATAGACTGTAATATATTTTTGTTGTTGTTTTATTTGGTTTTTTTCTGCAATAGAATTTATTCTTTCTATGTCTGACTTCTAAGATGAAGAGGTGATAATTCAAACTTCACTAGAGGTCAGTTTAATCTGTGGCTGAACTACAGTTTTAATAAAGATTAATCTCATCTTGAATAGCCCAATATTCAGTCTCCCAGGTGCCTCCACTGAGAAATTAATCCCTTTTATTTTATTAGTATTGGACTTAGAAGGTCCTGCATTTTCAGCTAATTTTCATTCATCTTTGTATTTAGCTACAATAGGGTCCTAGGTTCCAGACACCTGAAGAATGTAAAATATTAATCAAATTCTTTATTCTTTTAAGCCCTACTTTCACTGTTGCTCTCTCAGCAAAATTCATAGTGGAGGAAGAATTATTATGCCAAGTAAAGTAGTGGTGGGTGTGGAGCTCCTTCAGACTCCAATCTGCCCTCATCGCTATTTCTAGTAACTTGATTGATTTTCTCATCAGCTGATAAAATCTCTCCTTTTTTCGTATACTTTTTTTTTTTTTTTGCTGCTGCTGCTGCTTACCTTTGAGATGAATTTATCACTATGACCTTATATCCACCACTCTTTTAAAAAATTTTTTTTAATGTTTTATTTATTTTTGACAGAGAGAGCGCGCGCGCGCGCGCGCGCATGAGTGGGGGAGGGGCAGAGAGAGAGGGAGACACAGAATCCGAAGCAGGCTCCAGGCTCAGAGCTGTCAGCACACAGCCCGTTTTTTTAAAATTTTTTTAATGTTTATTTAATTTTGAGAGATAGAGAGACAGAGCGTAAGTGGGGGAGGAGCAGAGTGAGAGGGAGACACAGAATCCAAAGCAGGGTCCAGGCTGTGAGCTGTCAGCACAGAGTCCAACGTGGAACTCGAACCCACGAACCGTGAGATCATGACCTGAGCCGAAGACAGACACTTAAATGACTGAGCCACCCAGGCACCCCTATATCCACCACTCTTTACTAGCCTTCTACATGTATTTTTATTTTATGTTATTTTTTTCTTCTTACCATGGGGAAAAACAGAACAAGTTTGATTTTAGAAAATGTTCTATCATTTATATGGCTCTTGAATTAAAGTGGTAAGTGAATGGAGACTGTGAAGCTTGTTATAAGGTGATTGTCATAGTCTGGACTAAAGACAATACCCTAAACCAAATCTATTATAGAGAAATGTAGAACAGTGAACTGCTCTAAGAAATCAGGGCCTGTAACTATGGCAATGTGGGAATTGCTCTAGAATGGAAATTAATAATGAGAAATGAGATTATAACATTGTCTAGGGCCAATTTCTGAACCTAAGAGGATTTTTAATATTTAGCAAGTCTCAAGGATTTTTGAGCAAAGAAGTTTAGAGAGTAGTGTTTTTAAAATATTAGTCTAGAAAGGGCAAGGAAAATAGATTGGAGAGGAAAATTAAGAAAAAGTCATATGGAAAGGATATTGGTATAATATGCAAGACTTACTAAGGTTTTAAACTAGGGTCGTATAGCAGGAATGGTGATGGAAGAATAATAATAAGTAATAATAATCTTAATAAGTTTATTATTTCCATATTTTGAAGGGATACATCATTACCACTCAAAAGACTAATTCAAATCTATGTCATTTCATCATATTCAAAGCCACTATGAACTTCCAGGATTTGATACCATATTATTAAGTGAGTACTCAATGTGCAATTGGAGAATAAGAGAAAAATAAACCAATTTAAATGATTAAAACTTTGGTAACATCTGGCTACAATTAGAATCCAAGCTCATAAATGAAGCCTCATAAATTCTAAAGAATGTTCCCTATAAAATATATTTTAAATAGGAACAGAATAATGGTTTCAATAATGTAAGAGAATAGTGCAGTTAAATACGTGATTATCAAAGGTAGGGTAATCCTGATTTTCAACTACTATCATGAGAATATTTTTCTAGATATAGTCAAACTTTCTATATACAAAGGCTTTATCTAGTCTGACTAGATAAGTAGATTCTGGACTATCCAGAAAAAGAAAACAAAGAGGCCTTTTCATCTTCCCTCTAAAGCAAACTTTTTCTGTAAAGACACAGATAATAAAAGTTTCAGGCTTTATGCTATAAGTCTCTGTCACTAGTACTCAGCCTTGTCATTGTAGCATGAAAGTAACCATGGGAAATTTAAAAGAATGAATATGGCTGAATTCCATTACACTTTGATTTACAAAAGTAGGCAGTGGTCCACATTTGGCTCATGGGTCATAGTTTGTCAGCCCCTGTTCTACAGAGTCTGTGTGTATGGGAACATCCTAAAGACTTTACTCTCCCAGTATTGTCCAGAGCAGTACTCTCTAAAAGAAATGTAATGGTAGCCACATATAAATGCTTAATTTTCTAATAGCTGTATTAAAAAAGCAAAGAGGTGAAATTAATTTTAACAATGTTTTATTTAACTCAATATACCCAGAATTTTGTCATTTTAACATGATACCGTCTTTAGAAATTGGTTAATGAGATATTTTACTTTCTTTTTTCCTACTAAGTCTTCAAAACCTGGCCCATATCTTTGGATTACAGTACATCTTAATTTGGAGTAGCCACATTTCAAGTGTGGCTGTCAGCTACTCTATCAGTGCATATCTAGAGACTTCATAGTTATCTAAGATCTAACTGCTTCGCTTCCAGCCTGGAAATTACCCACTGGTAAGACCATTTCTCATTCAGAAAGATGTTCCCAGTACCCTCCTTCTTCCCCAGCCTCAACTTTATCCATCTCATCACTAGAAACAACCTCAAGCAATGCATCTCTAACTTTAATATACATAAAAGACCCATCTGGGAATATTGTTAAGTTGTAGATTCTGATTCAGTAGGTATGGGACAGACTGAGAGTTTGCATTTCTTTTTCTTTCTTTTCTTTTCTTTTTTTTTTTCTTTCTTTCTTGTTTTTTGAGAGACAGAGAAAGAGAGAACCGGGCAGAGGGAAAGAATCTTAAGCAGGCTCTACGCCCAGCAGGGCTTGATGTCGTGACATGAAATCATGACCTGAGCTAAAGATCAAGAATCGGACACTTAACTGACTGAGCCACCCAGGTGCCCTGAGATTTTGCATTTCTAGCAAGCTCCCAGGTGGTACCAGTGCTGCTGGTCCAAGGACCATACTCTAAGTAGCAAAAACAGAAAAGACCACTCCCAAAGGGATAGCCATAACAAACTGATCGCCTACTTTCCCTTAAAAAGCTAATCAGACCTAATCCCAGCATGCCTAACATCCTTCTTCAGGTCGTCATCAGAAATGAAAGGTTCTAAAATAGCACCATCTAACAGGAATGTAATTTGAGTTATATATGTAATTTTAGATATTTTTTTAGTGGCCAAATTTGTTTTTGAAAATTGAAATTAGGGCGCCTGGGTGGCGCAGTCAGTTAAGCGTTCGACTTCAGCCAGGTCACGATCTCACGGTCCATGGGTTCAAGCCCCGCGTCAGGCTCTGGGCTGATGCCTTGGGGCCTGTTTCCGATTCTGTGTCTCCCTCTCTCTCTGCCCCTCCCCCGTTCATGCTCTGTCTCTCTCTGTCCCAAAAATAAAAAAATTAAAAAAAAAAAAAAAACGCTGAAAAAAAAATGAAATTATTTTAATAACATATTTTTAACCTGTTATGTCCCAAAGATTACTTTAATGTTTAATCAGTATGAAATATTTGATTCTTTTTTTTATGTTTATTTATTTTTGAGAGAGAGAAAGAAACAAAGCGTGAGTGGGGGAGGGGCAAAGAGAGGGAGACAGAGAATCTGAAGCAGGCTCCAGGCTCTGAGCTATCAGCACCTGACGGCTGAGGGCTCAAACTCAGGAACTGCAGGGTCATGACCCAAGCCAAAGTCAGCTGCTTAACTGACTGAGCCACCCAAGCGCCCCGAAATAGATATTTTAAATTCTTTGTGAGTGTCTGCACACACACACACCCTAAGTCTTCAAAATCCAGTATGTGTTTTACACATACAGCATATCTTAATTCTGAACAGGCACATTTCAAGTTCTCAATAGACACATAAGGTGAGTGGTTACTGCATTTGAATAGTGCGGCTCAAAGGTCATCATCATGACTTGTATGCTTATCCCTATGTGGCTCTGTATATCCCCAAGCCTGATCCAATTTCCTATACCTTCCTATTCCCACCAAACCCTCCAACTAGATTTTCTGGAACTCATGGCCTGTCATCAGAAAAAAAAAAAATTCCCTGTGTTATTAACTTCACATCAAAAATGTTTCTTTCAATTTCTCAAACTAAAACCTGGTTATCTCTTAGGGCTCTGCTTTTCCTCCTGCCCTGTCAAGTGGTGGCTGCTTTTCTTCACATATCCTCAGGGACTTGAGGGGGGATAGACATCCTCCTTCCTCCTCATTGCTCCATTTAGGTCCTTCCACTTCCTCCTCTCAAAAACCAGTCTTTTGAGTCAAATGCCAATAGATTATATTACCTGCTATCTTTCCTTTTTGTGGTCATTTGCTTAATTTCCTGCCAATTTATGTAGTCAGCATCTGGCTCAGTATATTCCTCTGCACCGTCACACATGTCAACATTTTTGGTGATTTCACCAACCACATCTTTGATTTCCTCATTTCTACTACTTTTTTCCTCTATCCATTTTCACATACCCACCACACCACTTCCAAAACCTAGATTTAAGAATTCCATTTTAAAATATGTTTGTAGCTCACTCTACCAACACTTCTTCAACCCATTATATTTACATATCAACTGATTCAGCCTCACATTTACCCTCATACCATCAGTCGTCACATCATCAATATTATATTCCACAGTCCATTATTGTAATCATTCTGCTGTACACCTTCTTCCCCCTCTTTCCCTTCTTATGCTTGTTGCTAAACCCAATGTTGGTAAATCTAAGACACCACCTATTTTCACCCTTATCTAAACGGCTAAAGGTGGTTGGTTGGGAGAAAATAACAGTCATGCTGACTTGTCTTATTTAAAATTTTTTACTACAAATCTCAAATCATCCTTTGTATTACTCTCAGTTTATAATTTTATGTCTTGTTTCATTGAGAAATTAGAAACTATCACAAAAGAACTGGTTTATCTCGCTACCAAATCTAACACCTGTAACCTCTACTTTCCCTCCTATTATAATGAATGTCCTGTCCCTGCTCCGGTCTAAGGCCAGTGACTTGACTTGGGAATTGGATCCCATCCCTTCTTTAGTCAAAGCCATTGTTCTTGTCATTATATGCTCTCTTACACATCATTCTTTTCCTTTTCTGTTAAGATCATTCTTGATGGTATACAAACATGCTGTAGTTGTGCCCAACTTAAAACCTTACTTCATCCCAGTTTAACTCCAGATACCACTTCATTTCCCTGCTCCCCTTTCTGAGAAAACTCAGAAGTAGAGTCTACTCTTGCTGGCTCATGTTTTTAACCACCATACTCCATTTTGTCTTTAATTCACTTCAGTCAAGTTTTTGTACTTATCACTCCTATCACTTATGGAACTATTTGTCAAGGTGACCAATGACTTCATCTCACCCTCAAATAACCATCAAATACCAATACTCAGATCTCATTTACTTAAACTCTTGGTGGCATTTTATATAGTTGATTACTCCCTCTTTCTTCTCGTGTCTTTTTTGGTTTTTGTGGTGGTTATTCTTGTGTAACCCTGGGTACTCCTTTTCAGTCTCCTTTGATGCGTCTTTTTCTCTTCCTGACCTTCATTTTTTAGAATACCCCAAAGCCATCTTTGGGCCTTTTAAAAACCTATACTCACTCCTACAATAATTTCATCCATCCTGAAATAATTTTTTAAGTTTGCAATTACAAATACATATCTGTCCTATTTCTAGACTCCTATGAGCTCTACCATACCTACTATTGTAAAACTATCAGTCACCTCAAATTTAACCTGGCCAAAACGAAGCTTTTTAATTCTATCTTTAATCTGTTCCCACTTCAGTCTTCTGGACTCAGTTAAAGCTGTCACCATTCACTCACTCATCCATTTCCTTAACAATAGCTCTATCTTCAAAATATACCCTGAATCTTCACCCCTCACCACCTCCACTGTTACCACCTTAAGTCCAAGATACCATAATAATTTCTTGTTTAGACTTGTGGTATAATCTCCTATCTGGTTTCCTTGCTTTTATTCTGCTCTCCTATCCCCACTCTTGAGCGTGTTTTCCCCCCAAAACCATGGGAGTTAACTCAAGGCATAAATATGTACTCATTGATTGCTTTCATCATGGTCAGGATAAAATTTAGATTCATTATTATGGTCTTTAAGTGTCTACTTCTCCTGACTACTGCCTATTTCTCCTATCACTTTCTTCCCCATTATTCCACTCCAGCCACATTGGCTATATTTACATTTTTAAGATGCTAGGCTTATTTTAGTCTCAAGGCCTTTATATTCTGTCTGGAATACTCATCCCTGAGATCTTCATAGGGCGTGCTCTTTTGCATCATTAATGCCCCAGCTTGAATGTCAGCTTCTAAGTAATAGATCACCCTGTTTCAAATAATTCACCTTAACACTCTCTATTCCTTTACATGGCTTCATTTTCCCTTATACTGCTTATAGCTACCTAAAGTCATATTTTTGTCTCCTTAGTTTCTATTTTTTCACTCCTTCACTAGAAAGTAAATTCTGCAAATGAAGGGATATTGTCCTACCCCCTGTTGTATCTCCTGCATCTAGAACAGTACGTGACAAACAGTGAATACTGAGTAAATGAGTCTGAAAGATTTCAGGAGATAGGTCAGGTGTCTGACCAAATGAGAATTAGTTGCTTGGGTTGTCTTCTAATGCTGACCTAGCCTATATTAAACTCTCTTGTCTTCTAAGAATAAAAGGTTCTAGTATAGTATCATTGTTGTAACATTTTCCATACCAGGGAGCTTGTTAGTAGTCATATACAGAAATTCTCACTGATCCCTGCTAATCAGCTAATTTGCCTGTTTCTATCAATAGTTACTAGCTATTAGTTTCTCCTGCCCAGTCTCCACCTAACTCGCCATACAAGAGCTTGCTTTTAAACCAGGAATTTTCTTTGCTTGCTTTGCCATCTCTTTGCTTGGCTTTTCTTTCTTTAACAAGCACAACAGCATGCTGCAGCATCTTCAAAGAGTAAATTAATTCCGTCCGCAAAAGGGTCAAGTGCTAGAAAGTGCATAGCCATGCAGTTTGCATGGCAGGATACAGAAGATATGATGCTAATAAGATTCTAAGATGAGAACAGCAGACTGTCTCTGGGGATTCAGATGAAGGGGTCTGTAAATTTTAAAAGAAATGGTCTCCGAAAACTAATGATGTCTGCTTTCCAATTCATTAATAATGTGGAGTGGGGAGATGGGAGTGAGATCCAGGCCATGCTTTGAAATATCAAAATGTAACGAGGAAGAAAACAGTAAGAGTGATCTCAATGGGGTCATAAAGCTGGGAGAAGGAGGCAAACTTTAAGAAGATGTGGTGGTGCCGTATGTAGGGGAGGGAATCAATCCACCCCATGTGTGTATATTTATGTGCATATAGTACCTTTATCTATACACGAGTAGAGAAAAAGTTCTTCTGCTAGGAAAAAAACCCCTGCAACATTGATAAGGCTTTTGCCATTTTCATATTTAAGGTGACTCAGAGAGAATATTTCAAGTATTGTAAAAACATGTCTAAGCTGTCTGCCTTTCCATATTTACAAACCCTGCCCTTCACCTCTTTGCATTGCATATACGGAACTGAGTAACAAGAACCTCAACCTTGTTTGTAGTTAATAGTGGAAGAAAAAAAAAACCCTCAGGCAAAGCCTAATGAACCAAGAGCAATTCTGAGCTCTCCTCTGTAATATCTGCCGAGGTAGTGTCTTTCCAAGGGCTGCCTGGACATATCGTGTGACCTTGCTGCTTTACATCATTAAAATTTCCCATTACTGGAATGGTGTTTGCATGGAGGGGCCGTTGTGCAGATATTATGGCTGAGTTTCTCCCTGCTGCATTCAGAGTTTGTGCTAATAGAAAATGCCTCTCTGCTTGAACAGTTCCCTCAAGCTGGGAGGTGGACAGCAGCGGGAGAGTTTAGCTTTGGCTTTTATTTTGACAAAGCTATTACATTTTGCAGATTGAGGTTATGGTCTTTCCTCCTATCTCAGTATTTTATCTGCATGATATTTTCTGATCTCCCTTTTAAACCCCCATTAGTTACGATTGAGGCTCTGGGGTGGCAGCCTGCCTTGGAGCTGTGATATCGTCAGCTTTTCTTACAAGCTACTAAATAGACTGACTGATTCAGTAGTGTTCAGTCATGTGGAACCTTTCCACAGGGGCTAGCATTAGAAAGAAGACCCTTGTGTGTGTGTGTGTGTGTGTGTGTGTGTGTGTGTGTGTGTGTACACCGCAGCCTATAACAGACCAACAATCTCAAACACGAAAGTGCAGCCTCATTTTCCTGTTGGCCACATCCTCCTTTAGTGCTTTCTTCTTCCGCAGGTGGCTGGTTGCACCAGGAAGCTGTGAAAGTTGACAGCATTGGTGGCATTTCCAAACCCCAGGCCTACCTGCAGCCCGTTTTACTACCATCCTTAAAAGCTACTGTCTGGCTATGCCGTTCTAAACATTGTTTCATCCATAGTCACCCTGTCACATGTTCATGGAACTCTAATCTTGGGATTTCAGCAGCAAGTTTCACAGTAATGAACGTTTTTACCTAGAGGGAATGGAAATATTTCAAAGTACTGGTTATATAGCCATAACTGTTTAGAACCAACTGAAAAATGAGAGATTGCTTGGCTAGTCCTTCCAAGTCTAAGTAAACCACAGCTGATTGAGAAATTTTGGACCCAAAATTGGTGCTCTAATTTCTAAAGCAAGATAGTGTGACCTTTTTTTCTCAGTGGCTTTCCTAATTTTAAGTAAGTACAGTGAATTCTTCCTGATAAACCCTTCTGAAGCTGGGAGTGTCACATAGCCACGAGCCTCAAGCACTTTGCTTTGTCTACCTTCTCTTGAATGTGGGACGTGGCAGTCTAGAGGAGGGAGTGTCACGGAAGGGGGGTGTAGAGGTGAGGAATTTATTTCCCCAGGAAATCTCATTAGTGATGCAGCGCCTGTTTTTCATTGAGGTTTCTGCTCCTTCGCTTTGTTTTCGGCTGAGTAACCGAGCCTGAAAGCCGTCTGGTGACTCACAAAAGGTCACTCTGAGAGTCAGGGGCATGGACCAGAGCACGCTGCCTACCTGTGATTGATGTGTATTAAAGCTGTCTTGAGCTACTCATAAACACAGCAAGAATCCTGTTCTCTTTTCATCAGTGCTCTTGACCAAGACTTGATTTACTATTTTGAAATCAGCTGCTCCTTCAGTCCTCTACAATAGCTTGTCATAACAGTTGATGACAATTTGGAAGAGCTCACATATTCAATATATTTTTAAAATTGACTTTGCACTATTCCAGGTACCAAAGCTTTATAAACAGTCTAATTGTTCCCTGAGTGTTTGCTGACCTAAAGGAAAGTGTTGATGAATCAGATCCTCCTTTTCTATCTACAGGGTATTGAATGTGTATTCAATATTGTAGCAAATCACTGCTGAAAATTGGTTCCATGTCCCTGAGGCTACTTACCTCAAAAGGTGAAATAGCAGAAGTACCTGCTAGAGAAGACTGGCCAGCTCTGCTATTTCTTGATGAGATTGCTTTAAAGTTTGTATTGGTAGAATGAATTGAAATTGGATCTGAGTGTTATAAGTGACAGTACAGGTCTCATTCTGGGAAAGAATAATAAGCATCATCTATACTCATTGAGTGTGTTTGTTGGTTTGATACATATGGCCATATGATAATGAAGTTTAAGACTGATGTCAATATGACTAAGAGATTAGTCGTATAACCTTAGAAGAAGTGTGTGCAAAAACTTAACTGAAACACAGCGACAATTAAAGACAGATCTCTATTTCTGCTCACTTTAATTTTTGCCTTTGAAGGCCCAAATAAGTTGAACTACTCCCTGACCACATAGTCACTTCCACATTTGTGTCCTGAAATGCCTGCTGGGATAATCTTCACAATATCCAACAACCCATTTGGCAGGAACAGCAACGATTCAGAATGAATTCTCCAATCACACAAAATAGATGCCAGTGCCACTGTACTGGAACATCCAACTGAACAGTAGCTCTGCTCCTTTTTCTTCTCCACATGTACAAATTCTGTCCTTCAAGTCTTGGCTTAAGTTTCTTTAATAAAGCCTTCTTGTTCTTTACAGTTCTATTTCTTGATTCTAAATTCCTGCAATACTTAACAGCTTATGTTTGCAAATTGTCCCTATATCATGCACCATCTTGTATTGTTATTCTTTTTTAGGTTCCCTATAGCACAGTATTGTGTGCATATAGATATTTCAAAAATATTTTTGGACATAGAATACTGTGGTGAAAATACCCAGAGGTGATGTTGAAAGTGCTATGTTTGGTGTGATGCTAATTTGAATTTCCTTTGTGGACTTGAGCTTGGTATCCAAGTAGCCCATTTTCTTTTAGACAAACCACCTGAAAAACTTACATTTCAGCAAAGAACTGTAGCATCAAGACACTGTCACCAGTACCTTTTGTACTGTAAGTTTTCTTTTCTCATATACTCTGCCTGTTTTCCAGATAGTGAGACACTTTGCTCCATTCTCTATAATTTGGAGTAGAGTTGTGATCTGCTATAGCAATGAAAAAGCTCAGTTTTCACCAGAACCTACTGAGAGTTGTGTATAGTATACTTGATCCTATATTTGTAAGGTCATCGTTTCAGATCTGCACAGCATATATAATTTCTCTTCAGAACAGGAGAAAACCTACATACACAGATAAATTTATAGGAAGTTCCCAAGTATTTGGCTTTTTGTTGAAAGTTTAGTTTGATTATTTGGAACTGGGAAAATATTCCCCCCCTCCACACACAGGAATGATATCAAGAAAGTAAAGGTTTCAAGCTAGCCCTACAGTGAGTCATTATCAGAGCCTCCAGCAAAGAATGAGGCCTGCACTCTGCCAAAAATGTTTTTCAAAGAAAGGTGGAGATGAACTCTCTGAGAAAAACTGTGAGGGCAGCACCTTCAAGGCCATGGTTGTCATCCACAAGTGATGGCTAATATATTTTTTTTGTAAAGCTAGAGTAGAGTGCTGCAAGGGGTCTTGTAAAGCAAGTGTGAATTAAGAGAGGAATTGCCAGTTGTTTCCTGGAAACGACTAGGACAAGTCTTGTAGAACAGTAAAATGAATATCAGAACAGAATTACAGTTTTAGTCCTGGCTCTGCTGCAAACTCTCTGGTTGACCTTGAGGATGTCATTGCACCTGTCTGGACCTGTTTTCTCATCTACAAATCAAGGACTTCAAAATACAATGCTTCTTTTATATAAAGCAAAACATGCCAATCATCTTTTAATAATGCCATCTCTACCCAAATCTCTGTTCTGTCCTGTTCATGGTGCCTCTGTATCTTCTAGCCTTTATTTCATTCTGCTGAATACAGCTACTCCTCCCACTTCATCAACTTCCTTTCCCTTCTCCACAGGCTAACAATAAGAAACAGAGAGAAGAAAAAATGCTTAAGCACCTACTGGTTATCATAGACCATATTCTGTTAACTATAAATATGTCTATATTTATTCTCTGTCTTAATCTGAAAGCCCCTTGAGAATAAACACTATGCCTTTCTTTTATTTATTGCATATTTTGAACATCTGATGGATTTGGAAAATATTTAATGAAGATAGTCATGCTAACATGTTGAATTAAAAGTAGTATCCCTCCAAAACTTTTCTTAAAGTATATTTGCAAAGCAAAGGGAACAATGCACCGCTAAAATCATTTAGACCAATGGGGCACTTGAGAAGAACAACTGGGATTTCAGGGTAGGTAGCGGTGGGGGAGAAAAACAAAGATAAGCTAGTTGGCTTATTCACATTTGATTTCTGCATTGAAAAACCTGGCTTACCAGCTGGGATACCTCAGCTATAATTTTGGTTCACCTCTAAAATCCTTTACTTGGGGGTTACACAGGGATATGAGGAAACTTTTGGGGAGATGACGGAGTTGTGGAAACATTTGATACCTTGATTCCGGTAGCAGCTATTCAACTGTACTCATTTGCTAAAATTCATAGAACTATACACCTGAAAAAAGAATGAATCTTATTGAATGTAAGTTGTTTTTTTAAAACCTAACTTAAAATAAAAAGATTATAAAAGATACCTGCATCTATGCTAGAAAAAAGATTAGTAAAGTGGTTTGTAGGCTTTTTAATTCAACAATTTTAAACTCATAAGAGCAAACTATAAGAAAATATAAAAGACAGTATTTTAAAATTTTTTAAAAATGACTCAGAAAGTAATGTCATTTTTTCTATTCTTTTAATATTTTTGAATGTACAGCAGAATAGTGCTACATGTGTATACAATTGTCATTAACTCCACTAGTTCTAGTCGGTACAAACCAAAAGCTAATTGCTAATTTACCAAAAGCTAATTGCTTTTATGACAGTGCCAGTTAAACCACCTGTGACTATTAATTTAGGTTGAATTGTGTCTGACTTCATAGTGAGTTGAGAAGCCAGTCAGTTGTATGCCAGTGTGTATGCGCGATCCTCCCCTTACAGAATTATGGATAGGCTTTCCTCCCTTACAGAAATATTATTGCTTCAAATGGACTGCTCAGGCTTTATGTCATTGCTTACTTGAATCTGATTTTTGTAACTCAAGTTTTGGTATTTTTGTCAGGTAAAAGTGCTGGTTGGATCCCCTAATATTTGGATGAATATTTTCAAAGTTCAACTTTTTTCCATATAGGCCCCATAAGGATTATTGAACAACTTCCAAGCTTGTGCAGTCATGAGTAATAACTTATATATATCTTTTTATTTTATTTTTTATTTTTAAAAATTTACATCAAAATTAGCATATAGTGCAACAATGATTTCAGGAGTAGATTCCTTAGTGCCCCTCACCCATTTAGCCCATCCCCCTCCCACAACCCCTCCAATAACCCTCAGTTTGTTCTCTGTATTTATGAGTCTCTTCTGTTTTGTCCCCCTCCCTGTTTTTATATTATTTTTGTTTCCCTTCCCTTATGTTCACCTGTTTTGTCTCTTAAAGTCCTCATATGAGTGAAGTCATATGATTTTTGTCTTTCTCTGACTGACTAATTTCACTTAGCATAATACTCTCCAGTTCTAACCACGTAGTTGCAAATGGCAAGATTTCATTCTTTTTGATTGCTGAGTAATACTCCATTGTATATATATATACCACATTTTCTTTATTCATCCATCGATGGACATTTGGGCTCTTTCCATACTTTGGCTATTGTGGATAGTGCTGCTATAAACATTGGGGTGCATGTGTCCCTTCGAAACAGCATTCCTGTATCCTGTGGATAAATGCCTAGTAGTGCAATTGCTGGGTCGTAGGGTAGTTCTATTTTTAGTTTTTTGAGGAACCTCCATACTGTTTTCCAGAGTGGCTGCACCAGCTTGCATTCCCAAGTAATAACTTATATTTTTAACTGTTGTATAATTGGATGTGGGAAGAGTTGCAAGTAATAGGCTAAAAACCTATTTTCCAGATCTGTTCTTTGCTTCCACAGTGATACGGTTGTAGCTACCAACATGGCTAGTCGTTTCCCAGCTTCCCTTACAAATAGTTCTGACCAAATGAATAAGTTCTGTCCAATGGTATGTGACAGGGCATAGATATATACAATTTCTGACTGGTGCTTTTAAGAAATCAGGTGTGTCTGGGGTGCCTGAGTGGCTCAACTGGTAGAGGGTCCAACTTCAATTCAGGTCACGATCTCACAGTTTGTGAATTCCAGCCCCGCATCAGGCTCACTGCTGTCAGCACAGAGCCCACTTCAGATCCTCTGTCCCTGTCTCTCTCTGCGCCTCTCCTGCTCATGCTCTCTCTCTCAAAATTGAATAAACATTTATAAAAAGAAAAAAGAAATCAGGCGTGTCTTCTCCATACACCGTTTTCCTTCCCCTCACTGGAGAAAAAAGAGAGTTAGTGTATGTTTCTTTGCTTTAGTGAGCAGTAAAAACAAACAAAAAATCCAAATATGCCCCCTAGAAGTCTTCCTTTTACATCAGGAGGACATGGTCATACCTAGTTCCAAGAACATCTGGGAAAATGTGTATCCTGCTATTTCAGCCTCTATAGTTGGAAGTGGACAAGGGCTAAGGGGATAGGAATGGATAGCCAATAAACAATGTCTGCTATAAGGACTTCCATACACAATGTAAGAAATTAGAAGAAAAAAAAAAAGTAAACCCTATATGGATAGAGAACATTTAAAGCAGAAAATAATGAAGCAAAACCCTAGTGAAAGGACCACTAAATAAAACCACTAAGTTGTTCTTGAAAAGCCCAACATAATTGTGAAATCTCTAACAATTCCGATCAAGAAAATAAAGAGGAGACGTAAATACAGATGCAGAAATTTTTTAAGTATAAAAGAAAGCTATATATGAATTAATGCTAACAAATTTGGAAATTTTAATTTTAATTAAATTAAAAGTAACTTATCTAGAAAATATATATCATAAAAATTGACTCAACAAGAGATAGAAAAGTATCATAGAAGAAATTTTAAAAGTAGTCAGAGATCTAGTCCTTAAAAATACCCTATACGAAATGGTATTATGGGGAAATTATTTTAAAATTTAAAGAGATAATTTCTAGGTTAAATAAGTTTTTCTAGAATATAAAAAAGATGGGAAACTTCCCCATTAACTCTATATGGCTAGCATAATCTTTATAAATCCATACCAATAATAAATGACAGAATAAGCCAATTTAATCTGTAAACATATGTTTAAATCCTAAATAAATCAAACTGTACTGTTTTAAAAGAAAATATATTTCTAACAACAGATTCACATTATTGATTGTTTAAACTTATTTCTGGAATGCAAGGACAGTTGAACAATAGAAAACCTATAATTTAATATATTATCAGATGAAAGTAGAAAACTCCTATAATCATCTTAAAAGATGCCAAAGAACATTTTAACACTTATTTCTAATTAAAAGCAATGTTAAATCCTTTAGTAACCTGAGAAAAAAACAAATACCTTAATCTAATTAAAGTATACATCAGAAATCTACAATAAATATTATAATTTATAGCGTTTGGCAGAGATGGCTAGCTATACCCTACTGCCAGTTCCCCTCTTTTCCCTAAGTAATATGTATCTTGATTTTTGGCAAGGCTCATGATTGCCTGGACGAAAAACTACATTTCTCAGTTTTCCCGGCTCATAGGGGTAGCTAAGATTGGCTAAATCTGACTGATGGGATAGAAACAAAAGTATCATGAGCAACTTTAGAGACCTGTCCTTGTCAACAAGGATGAATTTCAGAAGCCCACAATATCAAGTTACAAAAGGCTACACATGTTATACCAACAATGTAAATGCTAAGAACCCACATAATAAATATAACTTAGAGGTGCACAGAAAAACCATAAAAATATTCAACATGTGTCTAAGAGTGAAACACACCAATATCAGAGTGAATGAGAAGGAAGGGGGTGGTGTTTTCAGGTGTATTTGTAATATTTTCTTCAAACTAATTTTTAAAAAAGCACAATAGTTCCAAATCAAATATGGCAAGCAGTTAAGAGCTACTAATCTTGGGTCATATTAAATGACTCAGCTGTTAAATTAAGGTCATATTAATTTATGTGCTTTTCTATGTGCATAAAATATTGCATGATTTAAAAGTTTTTAGTTGTATAAAATAAAGATTTGAAACAAAAGGAAGTCCAAATTCACAGCAGCGGTGAATATAGAAAGAAGGAGGAGAAATTCCAGCTGTGGTTGCTTTGTTTTCAGATTCCAGGATGACTAAACATGTATGAGCCATAGGGCTTGGCCTAATTGCCTCCTCCCCGTGTAAATAAATGTCCCAAAGCAAAGGCTAAAGGTAAACTCTTTGATTTGTCATATCCCAGAGATTTTTCTGATGGTGGAATCAATTCAGATCCTCTATCCCTAGCAATTGATTATTAAATGACTGCAATCAAAGTAAAAGTACCCTTGTATCTTTATTTGCTACAGGGTTTTCTGGTATTTTTCCCCTGGAATGTATCTTATAAAGTTAAATCAAGATAGTAAAGAATAAAATTTAATACAACACATTTATAAAAAACAACACAAAGCACAAATTGTCTAGGAACAAACCTAACAAAAATATGCAAGACCTATATGGACCAAAACTGTAAAAATTTACTGAAAATTATGAAAGGAAATCTAAATAAATGAAAAGATACTATTTTCTAGATGAAAACACTCAATATTTTACAGATATTAATTCTCCCTGAATTAATCTATAAAATTAAATAATATCCCAATAAAATAGACCTAAATAAGCTAATTCTCAGATTCATTTATAATAGAATCTTCAGGAATATTTTAAAAAGACCGTGAAGACAAGTGATCCATATCAGATATCTAAATACCTTATAAAGCTTAAATAATTGAAACAGTGTGGTATCAACAGGGAAATAGGATATAATAGAAGAGAAGGTACAGAAACGTTAATATATGTGAAATTTTAATATATTAATGTTATATTTCAAGTTAGAAAAGGAAGTAACAAATAACATATGCATATATTATATTATATGATTATGCCTTCACTGTGACATTCACAGATATAAATCTCAAGTGGATTAAGGATTAAACATAATAGGGGCACCTGGGTGCCTAAGTTGGTTGGGCATCCAACTCTTGATTTCAGCTCAGGTCATGATTTCATGGTTTGTGAGTTTGAGCCCCACATTGGGGCTCCCTCTCTCTGCCCTTCCCCTGCTCACTCACTTGCTCTCTCTCTCTCTCTCTCTAAAAAATAAATGAGCTTTAAAGATTAAACTATCGGAAGAAAATATAGGAAAATATTTCTCTATCTTTGAAGCTAAAAATCATACCCCAGAGTCATAAATAAAATGTACAGGTGGGATTTCATAAAAATTGAGACAAACTGGGAGAAAATACTGGCAACATATAATCGAAAAAGGATTAATAACCAGAACAAATAGATTCTAAAAATCAGTAAGAAAAATAAAAAATGAGAAAAACGTATGAAAAGACAAATGTAGAATGATAACTAAAATGGCCAAGACTTCTATGAAAATGTCCATCTCATTAGTAATCAAGCAGAATACAACTTGAAAAAAGGGAGTGGATTTGTCAGTGGATTTGCCAACACTTTAAAAATGAATAATCCTTCGTATCAGAAATAGCTCGAGGAGATGGACACTCTCATATACCCGTTACCTCTCTCCTACTTTCCCCCTGCTCACTTCAATCCTGCCACACCGGCCTTCTTGCTTTTCCTACTACACACCAGTTATCTATCCACCTATCTGTCCACCTCAGATACTGTCACTTCCCTCTACTTCAGATCCTCCTCTCTCAGATGTATGGGTGGCTTGTTCCAATGCTTCCATCAGGCTTTTCTCAGAGATTACCTATTTATAGCAAGCTACAAGTATCACCTCATTTAAATATGTAACCTGTGCCTAACCTGTCATTCCTGATACCTCTTGGTCTGCTTTCTTTTCCTCCACATGTTAGATAAGAGAGAGAAGGAGGGAGGGAAGTAAGAAGCCACTGCGTAAGCCTTTTGTGAATGAATGACAAAATATGCCACTGGAGAAAGTGGTACAGATTTCTAGGACATTTTGCGTTTAATTGAATGCTAACATAAAATGCAGTTATTCTCTGACCCAGCAATTCTGCTTCTAGGTTCTTAATGAATACATTTGTGCACAAAGAAGCATATACTAGGATGAGCAAGTATGCTCAGTCCAACATCGTTTTTAATAATAAAATGAAATAACATAAATATCCACCAACTGGGGAGAGGTTATATAAAATATGGTATGTGTATGCAACACAATATGATGTTAAGTGGAAAAAAGCAAATCACTGAGAAATATCTAGAATATAATCTTATTTATGGAAAAATAACCCACTGTGAATGCAGGTTATCAATATAGATAAACACATGCACACATATAACTGTGTACAAATGCAAATTTAATATGTAAAGGATATGTACCAAACTTAATAATTTATTAACTTCTGTCTGTGGAGAGGAGGAGTATGGATGTGAGAGAGCAGGTACAGGAATATATTCTGTCTATTTCCATATTATTTTAGTCTTTTATAATAAGAATATATTCATGTATTACATTTTTAATTTAAAAATAGAATATCTTCAAGGTTATCCTCTTCCAATGTCAGTCCCACTCATTTGTATCTTGAAATGCTCTCTTGGGTGGCAGTGAATGAGATGAAGTAATGGCCAGTGTACTGGGAATTGCATTTAGAAAAGCACTGTGTGGGGAACATTAGTCAGCCACGTGTGCCCCAGTGGGGGGGGGGGGGGTGGTGGAAATGGTTGAGAACCTGTTCATGCCCCATTGTTACATTTATTCCAGCAGCATCTAGAAACAAAAGAAACCTCATGTTGCCTTTACTGTGGTCACAATGTGTCAAAAGTGCAGGAAGGGGATTTTATTGCAGTTTAGACACATTTCATACCAAAGAATAGCTCTTTGTGCTGTATTCTGAGTAATTTTAAATAAATAAATGCTTCCCCGCTAACATCAAATGTGGTGAAATAAATTGCAGGGCTCAGGGTGTGTAAATGAGTATACTGGCAGTCCCTTCTTTTAACTCCCATGTGTAGATCAGAAACCGTAAGGTTATATAGCATTCTGACCTCACCTTTGCGGTATTTAAAAAGTTTTTTTAGGGCATTCATTTACAGTTGTTGTATTGGTTCCTTCCAGTGTATACCCAAGCATGTTTATGTTGACAACATGAGAATATTCACACACGCATGTGTGCGTGCACACTCACTCACATAGCCAGAGCTGCCTGTGTCAATCCCAGGCATTTTTCTGGATAAGCATTGCTTGACCTTGTGTCTTCTCTCCATCGACATCCTTTTAATGACTACCCAGGGTTACAACTCACTGACCCATGGGCCAGTGACAACCTTCTGGGGCAGCTCTATTTAAATCAGATCCTCTTCTCTTCTTCCTTTTCTCCTTGATTTGACAGGATAGAATGAGTTGATACGGTATGAGAACGAGGAAAGTGATTTGCATTCAGATATATTAATAATGATAGAAATAACAACAAAATAATGATAAAGACCACGACTAATATTATTCAGCACTTCCTATTTGCTGAGCACTATTTTAGGCGCTTTATGGCTCTCATTTAATCTTCATGATAAGTCTACAATCCAGATATTATCACTAATATTACTATGTCCATTTTACAAATAAGGAAAATAAGGTGTATACATATTAAATACCTTGCTCACAGGTCACACAGCTAGTAAGTGATCTATATCTATATCCCCAAACTTACTGGGCTATTTTCACATAAATAAGATTATAGTTTAGATATTTTCTGGTGTCTTGCTTTTTTCTACTCAGCATCATAACATTGGCATATCTTTCCCTATGGGTGCACACAGACCCACCTTGTTCTTTACAGCAGCTGCATGGCATTGTGTTGCAAAAATATAGCATGTTTTATTTCACCTCTGGCCACATCCCTCCACTACCATCTCCCCAAGGGAACTAGGATTAAGAAGGCTGGGGTGTATCTTCCCATGCCTTTCTCCTTACTTATACCAACATAGGGCTGGTGGTGGTGGTGGTGGCGGTGGTGTGTGTGTGTGTGTGTGTTTTCAATGACTACATTTACCAGGATTCCTTTCCCTAGAAATCCCTTCCTTGTATGGTTGTAGGCTGAAAGTGGCCACAGAGAAATTTGCATGGTATTTGGAAAGCAAAATTGAAGCAGCAGGAACAATTAGATGGAGAAGATTGCTACAGGATCAGGTGTTACAGCAGCCTGTACACACTTGTATGAGTCTGCCGGTTCACCTTGTTGGTGGCAGGTGGCAGCTGTGCCACACATTCTCCAGCTTCCACAGGATCTCCTCCTTCAGGTTCTATTCCTGGGTCAGCTGCCTTTTCCACGACATTACCAAGGGCATCAGCTTCTTCAGCAAGAGTCACCCACATCATCAAAGTTGTATGTTTGGAGGAAATGAGAGGGCCACTTGGGTTCCAGCTTGTCTTCTTAGACTCCAGTTTACCTTTGGAATTGCATGCCACCTCATGTTCACCTTTCCTTTCCAACTTCCTGCCATGAAGACTTCAGGGCCCCAACACTGGACACAGAAGCAACAGCCATATATAAAGTGTTTCACCAGCTCCCACTTTGACCTTGCATCAAATTATAGTCAAATATCTGTGATAAATTCCTTATTCTGTATGACTCCCAGAAGTTCTCTCACTAAACCCTGATTAATACAGGGCATCTATTTGTTTTTTTCTAAACAGAATGAAGTTATACATGTTAATCTTCAACTTGCTTCCTTCACTGATACACCATACAAATTCTTACAAGTCAGTATCTCTCTCTCTCTCTCTCTCTCTCTCTCTCTCTCTCTCTCTTATCCATTTTCCATATATATTTGCACACAGTCACACTAAAATATAATTATATATGCATGGTATAAATCATTTGTTCTAAGTTTGCTTAGTGATTTGTTTTCTTTTTGTCGCTTTCTTCTCCCCAACTCCTGCCTTTTGTCCCACATCCACCCTATAGACAACTTGTATTAACAACATTTTGTATCCTTCTGAAACTTTCAATACTCATAGATCAATATATGAACTAGTGTAAACACCATTGCTTAAGTACAGTGTACTCCACCAAACTGAGTTACAGATTTTTCATGTTAAATTCTTATATATATTATGATCTATTTCTGATCTTCTCTTTTGTCAACTGATCTATTCTCATGCGGAGACCATACTGATTTAATTGCAAAAGCTGTATAATATGTTCTCGTATATAGTAAAGGGCCCCCTACCACATACACTTCTTTTTAATATCTTTCTAGGTTATTGTAGGGTATTTATTCTTATATATGAATTTTCAAATAATAATAACCATTTTTGTTAAATTCTGTTAGGATCCTAATTAGGTTAATTTAGATTAATTTGAGAGAATTACCATTTTGTCATCTTTGGTTTCCCACCCAAGATGATGAAAGGCCTTTCTAATTGCTTGCATCTTGATCTATGTCATTCAATAAGATTTTCTAGTTTTCTTCATATAATGCTGTACTTCTGTGATTTTTATTCCAAGTTATAGTTTTTGTCACTGTTGTGAAAAAATACTCATTTTTCCATTTTTATTTCTAGGTCCATATTGCTAAAACACATTTATTTTTAGCATTTATCTGTATCCAGACCCTTAACAGATTATTAATTCTGTCAGTCAGAATTTAGTCAAAGAAGCAAAGCAAAAGGTGTCATGAAATGAGGTTTAATTATAGGAACAAGGCCTTACATAATTGTAGGAGCTGTTAGGAAGTAAAGACCAAAAAGGGAAGTTGAAAGATCAAAGAAAAGTTACTACCCAACCTTCTTAGAAGTGTTTTCATGAAAATCTGAAAAGCTAGAGACATCCAGGTGCAAGAGAGGGAACATTAAAGGGAACTGGCAGAAACGTTTCTGGAAAACCAGCACCTCTGTGCAGTTCCCACGTATGAGGTCTTCAGTCAAGCATCTGGTGGAGGGCCTGGGGCTACTTTTGGTCAGGAGGTCTACCAGTCAGGAAGTAGAATTGGATGTGGCCTAGGGGAAAATATGACAAACTGGAATTCATTAGGCAATCCTGCATCTGTCCTTCATCATATCTGAATCAAAGATCTTCAGAGATAGTGGTTACTGCTATATGACTACCTCCCAAGTCTCAGGTGACTTTCAATTTCAACCAACTCTTACACAAAATCACAGGGAAGGGCTTCTGAGAAACAGTTCTTTTGTCATCTAGTTAAGAGTAGAATGGTTCAGCACACCTGTCTTAGTGGCTTCTTTTCCAATGCCTGTTTTTATGATTTACTCTTCCTCATTTATGGCAATAACTAGAATCTCCAAGGCAGTGGTAAAATAGGAATTATGATGAGTGGATCTTCCTAAATAGTTCCTTATTTTAATTGAAATGTTTTAGAGTTTTGTTATTTAGACTGACATTTTCTGTTGGTTTCTAGAAAATTGCCTTTATTGTAGTTAAGTAGAGTCTTATTACTTATTAGGATGGACTTCTGAACTGTATTAAATGCCTTTTCAACAGGTACTGGTATCACAGTTTTGTTTTTCCTTTTGGATTTGGTGATGTAATCAATTGTGTTGATTTTCTAGTATTGCAATACTCTTTTATTCCTGGAATAAATCCTTCTTGGTCATGCCATATTATTATTGTGAAACATTGCTAAATTCTTTTTGTTACTATCATAACTTTTGCATATAGTTATAAATGAGACTACCCTTTTTAGATTCATCTGTGTGAATCATGGATTATTTTTCTGGGATGCTTCAAAATGAAGACTTAATAATTTGAATAGATCACACAAGGCATTATAAATGACCAGCAAAATAGGGAAAGAAGAGGAGATTCAGTGTATACCCTCATGGCATCTTTCCCATTGGTTGACCTCTGGGTCCTGAGATAAATGACTTACTGCACAACTGATCTGCAATCTCTCATGTCTTTCTCTTCACATTTGTTATTTCATTACGTAGTCATTAATGGGAAAGACCATCTGCTATGATGTTTTTATATAACAGATTTAGTCATTCATTTGTGCTGAGAAGATAGAGGAAGATATTCAGTACAAAATGCTCTTTTATTTTCTCTGAATTCAGTAGAACATAAGCATTATTTTCTGGTCATCCCCTTAACAAAATTAAAATTTACACAATGTTAAAAACATAACTTTGATTCTATAAAGGCCTCACTAGAAATGCAAGTTTTTTATAATGTCAACCACAGTAATTTCAATAAATTTGTATCAAGTTCATTCCATGAGCCTGATAATGTCATTCAACAAAAAAAATCCACTTTATACATCTTCAAAATATATACATTTCCTACTTGAATTACTAAAAGAAAACAAGGATCTGTATACATTTATAACTTGTACAGTTTTTTTGCTATGAGGGAAAAGGTACAGGTTGCCTTAGTTTTTGCTTGCCTTTGTGGAGGACAAGTAGATATAGGCTTATGGGGCTAAGGCCTGACTTCTGTTGGAATGGCTCAGAAACAGAGCAAGGACATTTAGGGGTCAAAGAATCCATAAAGGCAAATTGGTTTGTGCCTGCCTCAAGCTGTGGTGTTAATATTAGTAGAGAAGATGTTGTAGAAATGTGAGGAAGAAAACGATAAAAAGTGATATTTAAATTGCTATGAAGCTTGAATCTGAGCCCTTTTCCATTATTCCAGAATCATTACTAATATGAGAGAAGCAGAGAGACCCAAGCCCAATGAAAAACCATAGGAAGTTATTGGAACACATGAAAATCCCAACTAGTGAATAAAATCTATCACACTGGCAAAACAGTGTGAGTGAAAATCTTTTAAACATGCACCACCTGCAGGGCCTGAATGTGGAGGAATACAAGATTAAGATGATGCTGGGGAGAACTGGGGGTCAGTCAAACTCACCTCCCTAAGAAAAGCCTGTCTATGATGTATTGAGTCACAGACCATTAGGGTGATAAGACAAGCTCAGCTGCTCAAGACTCATCTCTCCTATAATGTATATATCAGAACACATGGCAGAGATGTTAAGTCTCAGCTTCCTAAATCTAGTCATCTCTAAAACGAGGATTAGATCTTAAATAGTTCTATTGCTTTATTATTAGAGTTATAGCAAGTATAAGTGCTAAATTATTTTATATTGCCCTTCATACCAAACTGGCAATACCATAAAGATAATAACTGAGATAGAATATTGAATATTGATCACCTACTATGTGCAAAACTACAAAGATAAATTGGACATTGTCCTGGACTTCAGGAGTAAAATGTAGTAAAAATCTAGGGGTGCCTGGATGGCTCAGTCAGTTAAGCATCCAACTTTGGCTCAGGTCATGATCATCTCTTGGTCCTTGGGTTTGAGCCCTGTGTCAGGCTCTGTGCTGACAGCCTGCTTCGGATTCTGTGTCTCCCTCTCTCTCTGCCCCTCCCCCGCTTGCACTCTGTCTCTCTTTGTGTCTCAAAAATAAACATTAAAAAAGAAGTTCAGGGGCACCTGGGTGGCTCAGTCGGTAGGGCATCCAAATTCAGCTCAGGTCATGATCTCACAGTTCATGAGTTCGAGCCCCGCATCAGGCTCTGTACTGACAGCTCAGAGCCTGGAACCTGCTTCAGATTTTGTGTCTCCCTCTCTCTCTCTGTCCCTCCCCCACTCACGCTCTGCCTTTCTCTCTCAAAAATAAACATTAAAAATTTTTTTTAAAAAGAAGTTCATGCTCTAGTGACAGAAATAGACATACATAAATAACTTTAAGTTCATTGTAACAAGAATAATAATAGAGGAGAATTTTATCAGTGTGTTGGGGAATGGAGATGAGGGGAAGGATGAATAAAGCTAATAGTTGGGAAAAGACAGTTTATATAACATTCCAGTGTGGTCTAGGAGTTCTTGTCCCAGCTGGATTACTAATAAGTTGCATGACCCTCAACAGGTGTTTGAGCTTTTGTTTTCTCATCTGTAAAATTAAAGAGCTATTCTAAAATGATTTCTCAGGTTCCCCCTACAGAACAAAGTCTCTACCTCATACATACATATCTCAATTTATACAATGAGTATTATTCTTAAAATTCTAGAGTAACTCAAATTTTGTAAATTTAATTTTCAATTTTATTCTCATAGTGATTTAGATTTACTTAAGCTTCTGTTGATGATGGCCCCCAATATGTTAGTTTCAGTTTAACTTGTTATATAATTAATGTTCTATATAAACAAATTGAAAAATATTGGCAATTTAAAGAAAACTTCTGATGCTTTTTTATAATACATAGGGTTATTTTGCATTTTTTATGGTGAAATCTGTGTGTTGTATCAGGTTTTCACATGAGTTACAAAATTAAAATACACAAAGCATTGTGAAGGAAAATCATTTTGAAGCAAGAATCATGTAACCAAGAAAACAAAAATTAACATGAGTGGGCAAAATAGGGTCCTTTTTTCAGACGTTGAAAGAGATTTTATTAACCAAAACCCTCTGTAAAATAATTGTTCAAGGACATACAGCAGCAAAACGAAAGGAATATAAGAATGAGGAAGACATGAAATACAAGAGGAAAAAAGTGTTCAGACTCAACCATAAGTGTAATTTATTTCTCAGTTCACAAGAAATTGACAAATCTTGGGTCATTTGTGTGGCTAACTCAGTTGGGCTTCTAACTCCTGATTTCAGCTCAGGTCACGATCTCACAGTCGTTAAGCTTGAGACATGCAGTCAGGTTGCTCACTGGCCATGGACCTGTTTAGTATTCATTCTCTCCCTCTGCCCCTCCCCCAATGCATGTGGGGACCCTCTCTCTCTCCCTCAAATACATTTTAAAAGTTAAAAATAAAAGAAATTAACAAATCTTTTATCAGAGTAGGAGATTTTTAAAACACTTTTCCCAGAAATCTGTAGACAAAAGCAAGTAAAAGTACAGAGGCTTGAATTAAACCTGATCCACTAGAATTCTCAAGATGACTGACAGCTTTGAGGCAATTAGTCCAGATTGGAGCAAGAAGGTCAGAGGGTTCCAAAACAAATGGAACAGATTGGTCAGTTGACATATTTGACCTATTTTAGAGGAAAATTACAGCTCTGTCCAAGTTTGAGAGCAGAACATTATTGAAACTAAGCAGAGAAAAAAAATCCTGTGATTATGGACTTCAGAGAAAGCAAGAAGTTTTAGAAATATAATCATAGTGTACTATATGACTCGGCTATGAATAAATATTCCATAGTCATAATAAGGTATCACTGAATAATGTTTTAATAAGAAATTGTTGTATAGCCATTTTGGGAGGATTGGGTGAAGGAATGTAGTGTGAGTCTGTGTGCATACACAGCATGTAGGAGAAGGGTAAGAGAGCTAAATCCTCATTTCCCAACTTTACAAATTCAGGATGCCATGCCTAAGCCAGAAAAACATCAAGGTGTTGCAAATATCAATGTATCTTATTTGGAACTATGGATAGAAATACCACAGAAAACAGCTAAAGTTTGAAAGTAGTTAACTCTGAAGAGTGCAACTTAGATTAAGGAGAGATGGAACAGGGTGGGGGCTGCTGTTTTCTATTTATAGAATATTTTGACTTTCAAAAAAAATCTACTTAAAAATGTTGATAAGAACAGGGGCACCTGGGTGGCTCAGTCAATTAAGCATCTCACTTCAGCTCAGGTCATGATCTCATGGCTCATGAGTATCAAGCCCCACATCCAGCTCGCTTTTGTCAGCAAGAGCCTGCTTCGGATCCTCTGTCCCCATCTCTCTCTGCCTCTCCCTCACTCATTCTCTCTCTCTCTCTCTCTCTCTCTCTCTCTCTCTCTCTCTCTCTCTCTCAAAAGAAATAAACTTTAAAAAATGTTGATAACAAAATTTAAATAGCCAAAATCACATTGAATCTGAAAAAGCAATTGACTAGTGATACCTGATCATGGAAGTGGTATGTGATCAGATTAACTCAAGATCAAAGATGTACAAGGGCTCAGGACACAAAAATGTAGTGAGGAGATACACAACCATAGAACAACAGGTTTTGTCTAACTTGACCTGCCCAGGACTTTCTTCTGTTACAACAAATATTTTTTAAACATCTTTTTGTGACTTAAAAATTATAGAATTTGTCAATGAAATGCTATTGCCAATTTCTGTATTCTGGTTGTCATTTTAACTTTTCTAAGTGTTAGTTTCTTATAATAGGGAAATAATGATTTTACCTTTCTTATAAGGTTGTGAAGATTAAGTAAGATATTTGTGCAATCTATTACTCTGCTTGACACTCAGTAAGGGCTTGATGAATATTAACTATTATCATTTTTAATAATAATATAGCACTAAGATATTAAACAGTGCTTTCAACAGGAAATGTATTTTTATATTTTCAACAAACAAATAATTTCGTGAATTTGTATCAGGTTACTTTGGACAATGTCTGAAATTGTTGACTTCATTTGCAATGATTAACAAGTATAATTAAATTATTATGAGTGATGTTGACACCAAAGTAGTAATTGAGGTGTTGTTACTGTTAGGTGTTGATATAATCATGTGACTGACACTGATAGTAACCTATCATCATGAGTGCTGAATGGATCTTTTAACCTGTACTTAATTATGGGCAAATAATTCCTGCTTCCCTTTTGCATATGACGCATCTTCTTTATGCTTTCTAGGTTCTAGAAAGGAGGCAAAGATTTTAAAGCCATGGATGACTATCATAGGTGTTGACAATGACAATCCTGAAGGATTTGGAAGCTCTGCATCACCCAAAGGAAAAGCGCCAGAGTCAGGATGCAGTTCCAGGCAGGTGTCCCTCCTTACTCAAAATGTGTCAAGGTCAGGTGCTGATGATCTGTGCCAGCAACTGTGAAGACAGGAAGACTGGAAGGAAAAAACACAACAGTTTTGTGAGTACTAAGTGTTGTCACATAAGCCATATCATTTAATCCTGATAATAAACTTGTGAGACATGGTTCGTTAGGCCCACTAAATGGCAGGACTATGGGTCAAACCCCAGTTCAAGTTGATATTGTAGTGCGTCTCATAGCACCATATATACTGCCTCTCATAACAGATACACCAATACATGCCTTCCTGGAGGGTATTGTTGCTATGACCTGTTCTCTCAGGCCTGTCTGATTTTCATCTTATATGCATGTTATTTCCCACCAAAATAAACACAGTTTACAAAGAACTGAGCCTAGGTGATTTTGCTCAGTTACTTATATCAGCGTCAGCAAATTATTTTCTGTAAAGTTTAGACAGTTAATATTTTAAGTTTGAACCCCATACATTCTCTGTTGCCCCTACTCCCTTCTGACAGTTTAGGTCAAAACACAGCATTACATAGACAATATGTAAATGAATGGGTGGGCATGGCCATGTCCCAATAAAACTTTATTTTACAAAAACTGACAGAAAGCCAGAAATGGCCCATAGGCTGAAGTCTGACCAATCCTTGCTCTATACAAAAGATAGTCATTTAGGACATAACTCATTCTATGTAGTTTCAGAGTGTTCTACTCCTATAATTCTCAGAATTTCCTTAGTCTTATATCCAGCCTGGATTCCCCAATGTCCCTCACTATGGAAACCCCCATCTTTTATTACAATTCAGCCTTCGAGAGAAAAGTATAAGACAAGGACCCAAGCCTGTGCTCACCACAGTGAAATTTGTGTCATTAAAAGAATATTTATCAAGGGACTTAGAGAAATCAGAGTTGGTGCCCCACTGCCTATATCAGAGCTGGCCGCCATGGTAGGAAATCTCATACCGAGGGTGGGCTCTCATTTCAGAGGATAAGAACCTGGCCTCCCATGGAGGTCTTGGTTGGAACTATTGATTACATAATAGAACAAGATGAGATTGACAGCACTTGAGCCACCACAGAGTAACTAAATTCTGTGCAGAAAATTTTGCACCACTCAACTACACTGATATACTCTTCCATGCTAGCATGCATCTTGGTTTTAAACCGCCCACAACTCTGCCAGAGTATTCATGTTTGCCGAATTTTTCCACTCTTCCTTCTTTTCTAGCATTTTTTGTTTTATATGTATGTGTAGCTGCTTTAGAGATACTCTGCTATGTTTCTGGACTTGGCTTGATCAGAGGGGAGCAGACAGGTTGTGGTTGGAATCTTAATAACCTGTCAAAACAGAGCATTTAAATCCTGTTCATGTTATTTTCTTTCCTTCCCATGGAACACAGATAGCCAGAAAGACAAATAGGAGAGGCCCCTTGGTATTTTTCTCTTGTTTGTGTGATCCTAAGGGTTTTGATGAACTGGCCTTTGCAAGTTACGTTGAAGCTGTTCAAGCCAGCTTCAGCTGAATGTGACTTGTTTAATGATTTGGCAAGGATCCAATGCATCAGAAATCAAAACAAAACAAAAAAGAAAAAAAAACTCAGATCAGTTCAGCATACATCATAACAATATAATCATTCAGCATCTTATCTGGTTACTTATAATAGGTTGTGCAGTGATAGAAATGGAAATAATTTACTCTGGCCACTCTGTGTTACTGTTAAATCATTTATGTGCTGTGAAAGGAATTGCAAACTGTTGAGATTCAAAGATCCCTTAACTGCATTCTCCCAAGGAGTTCTCTACCACAATCCCTTGTTCTATTTCATATTTTAAACATTTTCTTAGAGTGTGAGCTTTATTATCCATGTTCAAATTCAGCAAGCCTTACTTGTCTAGATAGATCACCATCAAGAAATATAGTAATGTAAAATAAAGCTACTTTTGACATTTTTATGGTACATGATATATAGTATAACATGATGTATTAAGCTCTTTGTAATAATTTTTAATTTTTGAAATAGGTGATTCTTTGGGGACCATTTAATACATAATTCCATAGATTTTAGTGATATCAGGTATCTTTCAAGTATCATTTTAATTGAGCTCTGGTGCTTTTTGTCCCCATCAACTGTGAATCAAACAGGAATCTGTCAAGTCCTATTGGGTGACAAATCATAGGCCAAGGAAAAATTGGTTCGCAAGTCATGCTTGAAGACAAATAAGATTCAATCCCTGCCTTCATAGTGCATATGGTTTAATAGGATAGAGAAAATATATGAAAAACTATAACATAAAAGTGTTATAAATTTATTAAGAGGCATAATGTCATAAGAGTTGGACAGAATGGACAATAATAAGAATTATTAGAGCAACTACATTTACTCTGTCCTAAGCACTGTTTTTCATACTTATATGTATTTTTAAAAAAATCATAACTTGGGGAAATAATCTATTGTACAGATGAGGAAAAGTGGCCCAGAAAAGTTAAACAGCTTGGGTAAGTTTACAGCTATTAGGTGGCAGACCTGCGCTCAGTAAGCAAGACAATGAAATGATGAAAGTTCATCTCAATACTGAGAAGATTGGGAGAGACATTTGAACAATGTTTGTAATTGTTTGTTGACTTCATCTGCAGTTATTAATATTGACTAGTATAATTCAATTGTTACAGGTGATGTTGACACCAAAGTGGAAATTCTAGGTGTTTTTGATGTTAGGTATTGATCTAATTCTGTGGCCAACACTGATAATAACCTAACATTATGACAGTGAGATTTAAACAGGGAGTCTAGTTAATGGGATATGAAAACAATCCATGTGAAATTGAGAGAGACTGGACCAGCACAGTGACAATGGGGATAGCAAGGAGTGAAGGACAGAAAACGGCAGGATTTCTATGAGATTTTTGGAAGAAAGAATCACAAATGGCATTTGGTAACTAATTTAGTAATATGGAATATAGGAAAAGTGAGTGAAAAATGACTATAGTGTTTGGAGGTTGAATGGGTAGAAGGAGGAGAGGGAGGATTTTAGGGGATCAGCCAGCTTCACTTGGCACCCAGAACACATTGTGCACATTTCTCTGTTCCCAGCCTTCATCACATTGTATCTGTAACTTTTGTTTATGGGTCTTTCTTCCTGTTTAATTCTAATTCCTTATGCCTCATGATTTTTGTAGGCCCAACACCCAGGACAGTGGTCTGGACGTAGTTAAGTCTTCCATAAACATTCTTTGGAATAAATTTTAAACATGTTGTACAGAAGTTCTCACTGAATAGCCAAATACGACTGTTTAATAGGCAGTTAGAAATACACAATGGACGTTTTAGAATGGTATCAGAACTGTAGATGTAGACTTTGATTACCAGAAAGAAACAATATTTGATATGCCGAGAACAGGTTAATACTTTGAATGAAAATGTGAGAGAAACGGCAAATCGAGTAGAACTGAGGGTTAAAGACTCTGAGAGGCAAGAAGAAGAAAGGAATAGAAACAGGATTCAAAATATGAGATCTTTATTTAAAGGAATGGCTGATCAATCATGTCAAATGCTAAAGATTGAGCAAGTTTCTGATGGTCTGTAAAAATCCAGAGGAAACTGATGTTTTCTTATTACTCATTTTATAATTTCTATATGACTATTGTGGAATATTATATTTGAAGAGATAGTACAGATGCTTTATAATTAGGTTTATTAGGCATTAGCTTTTTGTTTTCTTTAATACATTTTGTATACTCCTCAGAGTAAAGGAAAACATTTTCATAGCTAATCAGTTCAGATGAAAAATAATTAATACATCGTAAGCTATCCTATTTCAAACCACCCTCATTTAATCACCTGACATGGAATATCCATTAACTTAAACATGCTTGATGTTTACCATTATAACTTCCATACTACCATATTACAATGCCAGATAGTCTCCATTAAAGGTTCTGTTTCTAATCTCTTATGATTTCCGGTAGATTTTCCCTTTTAGACAAAAGGATTACATGCTTTGGGTGGGTTCTGAGGCCTTTTGTCTGGAGAAATTCAGCAGAGTGTCTATTTAGCTGTCTTTTATTTGCATTTGAAATGTTTAAAATGTGCTCATTATCCAGCTCTCTTTAATGTATTGAATTATGAAAACTGACTTCAAACCTCCTTGCATATATTATTTTGAAAATGCAATTGTTTTGTCACTGTTCTTTTTAAATAATCACAAAATACCTCATCATCTTAGAGAGCTAAGAACTCAGACCATTAAAGAAAAAGAATAACCAAAGTTATTAGCATTATAAGTACATTATTCTTATAAAGTATCATAAGAAAAAACAATAGCAGGCTTTATTAGGTAAGATAAAACATATGCATCTTGTAATATAATTGGTACATTCTAAGAAATAATCTCTATCCATGTATCCTGGAGTGTGCATTTCTCCTGAAACTTGGAATAATAACCCTAGAACGATTATCTTTTAAAAGTCTATTCTGCATCAGAACTATAATAACATATTAACAGCTATAGGTAGAAATGTAAAAAATTCAATAGGACTAAAATCTATATTATACAGAACAACAAAATAATCAGTATGTGGAGGGCAGTGGTGAGAAATCGACAAAAGCACAAAGAAATAATATATAAGTAAAAGCAGTTAATATAGAGAAGATATATTGAGAGGCTGCACGCCAGGTCTAAAAATAGATCCACAGGGAGGCTCCTGGGTGGTTCAGTCAGTTAAATGTCCAACTTGAGCTCAGGTCATGATCTCACCATTCTTGAGTTTGAGCCCCACATCAGGCCCTCTGCTGTCAGTGCAGAGCCCACTTCAGATCTTCTGTCTCCCTCTCTCTCTCTCTGCCCCCACCAAAATAAATAAACATTAAAAAAATTAATAAAAAGAATAAAAGTAGATCCACTGGAAATGAATAGAAGGAAAAAGGGGGAAAAAACTATATTTGAAAAGATGATAACCTACAGATTTCCAGAATTCAAAAGTTAGTGGCCGTCACATTTAAAATGCACCTTGAATAGTGAGCAGGATAAATAAATGTAAAATCATACCAACTCACATCATAATGGACCTATAGAACATGAAGGATAAAGAAAAATGTTAAAAGCTACCACAAAAAAAAAAAAGATTACCTTAAAAAGGTAATCGACATTTTATATGTTGAAAAGTCTTCTCAACAGAAACAAAAAATGCCAGAATATAATAGTGTTGGAGAGAAATTACAATCAATTTAGAATTTTATACTCAGCTATACTAACATTCAAGATGGAAAGCAAAACTACAGATGCTCACTGCACAACCTGAAAAATAGACAAGAATATAAGAAACAAAGATAACACAGAGGGAGACATGGAATATGCAAAATTACAGCAAGCATAAAAATTGATAAATATATTATTAACAGCCAATTATAGAAAGGCTTCAAAATTTTTTGGTTTTAAAAAGGTTAATCCAAAAGTATAGACAATAATAAAATAGTGGATTGTATTATTTAATAGGTAATTAAAGTACACAAAAATCTGTCAAATGCAAGAGGAAGAGAAACATATCTAATAATTTGGTATTTTAGGCCTTAAGAAAACTTATTTATAAATTAATAATTCGTAATTTTCAAACCTAAAATAGAAAAAGTAGAGCATGGAAACCTTATCAATGTTGCATTAAGATAAAAAAAGAGAGAGAGAGAAACAGAGTAAATGGAAACACAAAATAACTATTAGAAATGAGGCCAGGTGTATTAGTCATCACAATAAATGTGTAACATGTTTATTGAACATGTTGAACTTAGTAAAATGCAATCATGAAATAGATTTGTTTTCCTCTCACTAATCCCCTTCAGACTTTGTATGACCTGCTGTTTCCCAGATAGATCCCATAGCCTTTTGTCAATTTCACATATTAATAAACATGCTTCATTTTCACATATTAAAAGTCTAGGCCACTCAGAGTACAAACTTCAGTTTCTCATTCAGTTTAAAGATTCTACCCTTCCCCTATCCCCCCCTGCAGCTCAAGCCTGACCAAGCCATGGGAACTTGCAATGGGGAAGTATTCTCATGGTTTACCTTTTAAGGTTCCTCCTTGCTCTTGTTTCCCTTCCCTATTGTGTGAGCTACCTTAGCTTTTCCAGGGTTGCAATGAAGAGGTTCAGGGAAAGGTAACAGGGAATTCTATTATAGCTGTTATATGCACATTGTCATGGGAAGGCTGGCTATTTGTCATGGAGTGCAAAACAAACAGGAAACAATAAACAAAATGGCAATAGAAAGCATTTTATCTATTAATAATTACATTAAAAATAATAGATTAAACTTCCCATTAAAAGGCATACAGTGGGTGAATAGATTAAAAGAAAATAAGATCCAATAATATGCTATTTACAATAGATTCACTTTAAATATAAAGACACAAAGGGGGCCCTGGGTGGCTCAGTCATTTAAGTGTCTGACTCTTGATTTCGGCTCAGATCATAACCTCACAGTTTGTGAATTCAAGCCCTGTATCAGGCTCTACCCTGACAGTATAGAGCCTGCTTGAGATTCTCTCTCTCTCCCCCTCTCTCGGCCTCTCCCTTGCTCATGTGTGTTCTCTCTCTCTTTCTCTCTCTCTCAATCCCTCTCAAAATAAACAAATAAACTTAAAAAATAATATAAAGACATACATAATCTGAAAGAGAAGCGATGGAAAAAGATGTACCATGCAAGTGATAACCAAAAGAAAATAAGTAGGCTATACTTGTATCATACAAAATAGACTTTAAACAACTATCACTAGAGACAAAGAAAGTCATTATATAATGATGAAAGAGTCAATTCAACAGAAATATATAACCATTATAAATATATATGCACCCAAAATCAGAGTACCTAAATATATAAAACAAATATTGACATATCTGAGTGGAGAAACTGACAGCAATACATAATAGTAGGAGATGTCAGTACCCCACTTTTGATAATGAATAGAATATGCAGGCAGAAAAATCAACTAGGAAAGAGCTAATTTAAACAATATCATAAGCCAAATGGACCTAACAGGCATGTATACAACATCCCACCCAACAACAACAAATAGATCACATGTTACGTCACAAAACAAGTCTTAACAAATTTTAAAAGATTGAAATCATACTAAGTATCTTCTCAGATTACAGTGGAATGAAACTAGGAATCAATAAAAGAAAGGGGGAATGCCTGTGTGGCTCAGTTGGTTAAGCGTCCAACTTCAGCTGAGGTCATGATCTCACCGTCAGTGGGTGGGTTCGAGGCCCACATCAGGCTCTAGCCTGCTTCTTCGAATTCTGTGTCTCCCTCTCTCTCTGCCCCTCCCTCGCTCATTTTCTATCTCTCAAAAGTAAATAAAACATTAAATTTTTTTAAAAAATGAATAACATAAACAGGAAAATTCACAAGCATGTTAACTAAACAACATACTCTGGAACAACCTTTGGCTAAAGAGGAAGTAAAAAAGGAATTTGAAAAATAGTTTGAGACAGGGGCACCTGGGTGGCTCAGTTGGTTAAGCATCTGACTTCGGCTCAGATCATGATCTCACAGTTTGTGAGTTTAAGTCCCACGTCAGGCTCTGTGCCATCAGCTCAGAGCCTGGATCCTCTCCCTCTCTTTCTTCCCCTCCTCCGCTCACACTGTATCTCTCTCTCAAAAATAAATAAACATTTAAAAAAAAGAACATCCATCTTTAAAAAAAATGCTTTGAGACCAACAAAAATACAACTTAGCAAAATTTATGGGATGCAGGAAAAGGAGTACTAAGAGAAGTTTATAGCAACCAATGCCTACATTTAAAAAAAAGTAGGACCTCAATTAAACAGCATAACTTTACAACTGAAGGAACTAGGAGATAAAAGGGGGCAAACTAAACCCAAAATTAGAAGAAGGAAGGAAACAGTAAATATTAGAGTGGAAATAAATGAAATAAATAATAGAAAAACAATAGATAAAATTGATAAAACTAAGAGTTGTGTTTTCGAAAAGGCAAAATTGACATAATCTTAACTACACTGGAAAAGAAAAAAGACTCACATAAATAAAATGAGAAATGAAAAAGGAAACATTACAATAGATGGCACAGAAATAAAAAGGATTATGTAAGGGACTAATATAAATAATTATATACCATCATATTGGATAACCTAGAAGAGATGGATAAATTCCTAGAGACATACAATCTACCAAGAATGAATCAAGAAGAAATAGAAGCCCTAGAGAGACCGATAACAAATAAGGAGATTGAATCAGTAATCAAAAACTTTTTGACAAAGAAAAGCCCAGAACCAGATTGTTTCATGGGTGAATTCTACAAATATTCAGAGTAATACTTTACCAACTACTACCAACCCTTTTTATACTCTTCAAAACTAATACCAACCCTTCTTAAACTCTTCAAAAAAAAAAAAAAAACAGAAGAGAGAATACTCCCAAACTTGTTTTATGAAGCCAGCATCACCCTAATTCCATAGGCAAAGACAATACAAGAAAAGAGAACTACAGGCTAGTATTTCTGATGAACATAGATGCAAAAATCCTCAACAAAATATTAGCAAACTGAATCCTCCAGCACATTAGAAGGATCATATACCACAACCAAGTGATATTTATCCCTCAGATGCAAGGATAGATCAAAATATGGAAAGCACTCAATGTGATACACCACATTAACAGAATGAAAGACAAAAACCACATGCTCATCTCAATAGATGCAGAAAAAGCATTTGACAAAATTCAACATCAACATACCTCAATACAATAAAGTCCATATATGAAAACTCACCACTAGCATCATAATCAATGGGGGGAAAGCTATTTTTCTAAGACCCAGGACAAGACAAGGATGCTACTGCTATTCAACATAGTACTAGAAGTCCTAGCTAGAACAAATGATCAAGAAAAAGAAATAAAAGGCAATCAATCCAGAAATGGGAAAGTAATCCCATTCACATTAGTAACAAACAGAATAAAATACTTAGGAATTAACTTAACCAAAGAGGTGAAAATTTTTCACACTGAAAATTATAAAACATTGATGGAGAATATTTTTTGAAAGACATAAATGGAAAGATATCTTGTGTTCATGAACTGGAAGAATTAATATTACAATGTCCATACTACCCAAAGCTATCTATAGATTCAATGCAACCCCTATCAAGATCCCAATGATATTTTTCACAGAAAGAGAAAAACAATTATGAAATTCAAATGGTACTGCAAAACACTTCAAATAGCCAAAGCAATCTTGAGAAAGACAAGCAAAGCTGGAGGCATCACACTACCTGACTTCAAATTATATTTCAAAGCTGTAGTAATCAAAACAGTATGGAACTGGCATAAAAACAGATATATAGACCAGTGGAACAGAGTAGAGAGCACAGAAATAAATGCACACATTTATGGTCAACTCATCTTTGATAAGGGTGCCAGGAAAACACAATGGGGAAAGAATAGTCTCTTCAAAACTGAATATCAGCATGCAAAAGAATGAAATAGACCTATCTCATGCCCATACATAAAACCAACTAAAAATGGATGGAACACTCAAATATAAGAAACCATAAAACTCCTGAAAGAGAGCATAGGAGAAAACCTTCTTGACAATGACCTTGGCAATGATTGATGATTTTTTTAACCAAAATATGACACCAAAAGCACAGGCAACAAAAATAAAAATAGACAGCAGGATTACATCAAACTAGAAAGCTTCTGCACAGCAAAGGAAACAATAAAATAAAGAAGCAACCTATGAAATGGAAAAAAATATTTGCAAATCACATATCTAATAAAGGGTTAATATCCACAATGTATAAGGAAATCACACAACTGTGAAAACCAAAAATACAAATAACCTGATTAAATGAGAAAAGGACCTAAATAGACACTTCTCAAAGAATATTTTCACATGTAACAGGTACATGAAAAGGTGTTCAACATCTCTAGTCATCAGGGAAATGCAAATCAAAACACCATGAGGTATCACCTCACATTTGTCAAAATATCTATTATGAAAAAGACAAAAGGTAACAAGTGCTGGTGAGGATGTGGTAGAAGGAGAACCTTTGCACACTGCTAGTGGGTATGGAAACTAGTACAGCCATTATGGAAAACACTATTGAGCTTCCTCAAAAAATTAAAACTGAAGCTACAATATGATCTAGCAACCCCACTTCTGGGTATATATATCCTAAGGAAACAAAATCAGTACCTTAAAAACATATGTGCATTCCTATGTCATTGCAGCATTATTCACAATAGCTAAGATATGAAAACAACCTTAATGTCCTTTGATGGATAAACTTTCTATCCATTCACATATGTGGAATATTAGCTTTAAAAAAGAAGGAGGGGCACCTGGGTGGCTCAGTTGGTTAAGCATCCAACTTCAGCTCAGGTCCTGATCTTGCAGTTTGTGGGTTCGAGCCCTGTGTGGGGCACTGTGCTGGCAGCTCAGAGCCTGCAGCCTGCTTCAGATTCTGTGTCTCCCTCTTTCTCTGTCCCTCCCCTGCTTGTGTGCACGCTCTCTCTCTCTCTCTCTCTCTCTCTGTCTCAAAAATAAATAAACAATAAATAAACAAACATTTTAAAATGTTCTTTTAACAAAGAAGGAAATCCTGCCATTTGCAACAACATGGTTGGAGCTAGAGGACGTTATACTAAGTGAAATAAGGAAGACACAGAATGAGAGCTACTGCATGATCTCATTTACATGTGGAATCTAAAATAGACTCATAAAGGCAAAGAATAGAATGGTGGTTGCCAGGGGATACATGAAGGAGATATGAGGTATTTATTAAAGAGTAAAAAATTTCACTTATGCAAGATGAGTAAATTCTGGAGATCTAATATACAGCATGATGATGATAGTTAACAATATCATATTTTAAACTTGAAATTCATGAAGAGAATAGATATTAAATTAAATCTTCTATGTGCACACACAGTGGTAACTATGGGATGTAGAGGTGATGGATATGTTAATTAGCTTGATATGGTGATCTTTTCACAATGTGTACACGTAAAAAATCAAGTTGTACGCTTTAAATACATATAATTTTTATATGTCAGACATATAAATAGAGCTGTTAAAAAAGAAACTCAACAATAGAATCGAATAGTAGAGTAAAATATTTAAGCCTGTTGGCCCAGAAAATTTACTTCTAACAATTTGTCCTTAGAAAATAGTCAAATAGGAACAAGAATATTTATTGTTGGTTTATTTCAATAGCAAATTTTTAAGGGGGAGGGACAGATTAACCCAAATGTCTAATAACAGGAAACTAATTAAATAACTTACGTAAGACTCATTTAAAAGGAGAAGAAGGAGAAAGAGCAGGGGGAGAAGAACTTATCTGGGCAACTTTCAGGCATCAGTCTCTCTGGCCCTGCCAACTTCGAGAGCTACAGTTCAGTTTCTCTAAAAACTTTCTCTTTTCACTCGGCTCTGTATCAAGGCAGCATCAAGTCTGCAGGTGTCTTCATTCAGCATGCACATGGGTGAGATACCTATGAGATATCACGTTCCCCTCTGGCATGCACCTCACCCCTCCCCTCTTAGCTTTCTTGTCTTGGGAGATGGGATAGGGAAGACACAATACTCTCCTACCAGGCCAATTACTCTCTCTCTCTCTCTCTCTCTCTCTCTCTCTCTCTCTCTCTCCCTCTCCCTCTCCCTCTCCCTCTCCCTCTCCCTCTCCCTCTCCCTCTCTCCCCACTCCCATTCTTTTTTTTTCTCTCCCTCTCTCTTTCCCACTCCACTCCCTCCCTCCTTCGTTTCTCTCCCTCAAGCTTTCTTATAAATATGCTAGGCAAATATAATGGGGTACAAGTTGCAGAACCAGCTTTTTGCCTTCTGTTTTATGTGGGGGTTGTGTGTGTGTGCAGAAATAGTTTTGCTATCTCTAAGAAAGTCTTAAAGATGAGTCTAGTTCCTTTCTTTATTGTGTAGCTACTCTTCACCCATTGCCCTGGCTGCAGTTTGGAAACCAAAAACCTTATAGTTATATCTTACTACAAATGTAAATAGATTTGTTTATATTTTTAAGAATAGAGATGATAAGATTAGATAAAGTAACAAAATCTTGCTATTTACTGATCACAAAATACGTATCTAAAACAAAAATGCATTGAGGAGCACCTGGATGGCCCAGTCAGTTAAACATCCAACTCTTGGTTTCAGCTCAGGTCATGATCTCGTGGTTCATGGGATCAAGCCCTGCATTGGGCTCTGTGCTGAAGGCACAGAGTGTGCTTGGATTCTCTCTCTTCCTTTCTCTCTGTCCCTCCCCCATTTGTGCACACGTACATTCTTTCTCTCTCTCAAAATAAATTTAAAAAAGCATTTAAAGCAAAAATCATAAAAATGTTGAGAATAAAAGGGTGATTAGGACTTATCAGGTAAATGCTAAAAACTGGTTTTGCAGGATTAATAGCAATAAAATAGAATTTAGATAAAGGGCCTTAAGAGGAACAAAGCACAATTATACAAAAAACAAAACTCAGAAAGATATAACAATTAGGAACTTGAAATAAATAGAGAAAAATTACTAAATAGCAAGAAGAACTTAACAAAACTATGGTAATAGTGGGAGACTTTAACACATCTCTGTCACAAACTAGTACTGCAGAGACAGATAAAACATAAAAAGGGTATGGGAAATTTAAACAACAAAATTAATAAGCTTAATTTAGTTGGTAAATAAAGATGTCTCTATCCCTATAAAGAGTACACATTCCTTACAGGTACATACAGAAAAGTTATAAAATTTGAACATGTCTTATTAGGTCACAAAGTAAACCTCAACAAAGTTCATACAATTTTTTCTGTCTACAGTGAAATTACACTAGAAATCAACAATTATAAATAGCAAAACAAGGCTTATATGGTTAGATGTCTGTAGATTTACTCATTAATAATTTGTGAGTTAAAACCACAAAGGAAATTTTAAAGTATCTAGATATGGGGCTCCTGGGTTGCTCAGTTGGTTAAGCTTCCATGATTTCATGGTCTGTGAGTTCAAGACCTGCATCGGGCTCTGTGCTGACAGCTTACAGCCTGGAGCCTGCCTCAGATTCTGTGTCTCCCTCTCTCTCTGCCCCTCCCCCACTCACACTCTGTCTCTCAAAAAATAAACATTAAAAACAATTTTTAAATAAAAAAGTAAAAATATCCAATTATGAATTAAAATTAAAGTAGTACGTATTAAATGTATAGCTTTAAATGTGTTTGTGAAGGGGTGCCTGGGTGGCTCAGTTGGTTAACCTCTGACTCTTAATTTTGGCTCAGGTCATGATCTCCTGGTTCGTGGGATCAAGCCCCATGTCTGCTCTGGCAGTGCAGAGCCTGCTTGGGATCCTCTCTCCCTCTCTCTCTGCCCCTCCCTCTTTCTCTCTGTCTCTTACTGTCTCAAAATAAATGAATAAATAGTAAAAAAAAAAAAATGTGTTTGTGAACAAGAAAGACTGAGAATAAATGATGTGAGTTCAACTTGTGAAACTAGAACACTGCTTTCTGCTGTCTCAGCCTGTCAGTAATCAGTGTTGTGACTGGACCAGCCCTTGTGGTTTATAGTATGATTGCAAGAGGCTCTTCAGTAACAACCATCAGGAAACTGAAAAAATAAAAGTTTATTACTTTAAAAACCTGGCAGTTACACTACACGCCTGGGGACACGTAGCAAAGTGTCAGGGAAAGGGAGAGAAACATGGGCCTGGGGTTCTGCTTATTGGGGTTGAGAGTGGGGGACTAGGGATTTGTGGGGTGATTCTTAATTGGTGAACTTTAAGAATAAAAGCAGGAATGCAAAGCATGGGAAAAGAATAAAACAAGTGGTCCAAATGGTCAGTTATTAAAATCAACCAAAGTTTTTATTCATTCTTTTTTTTAAAAAATTTTTTTTTCAACGTTTATTTATTTTTGGGACAGAGAGAGACAGAGCATGAACGGGGGAGGGGCAAAGAGAGAGGGAGACACAGAATGGGAAACAGGCTCCAGGCTCTGAGCCATCAGCCCAGAGCCTGATGCGGGGCTCGAACTCACGGACCGCGAGATGGTGACCTGGCTGAAGTCGGACGCTTAACCGACTGCGCCATCCAGGAGCCCCTAAGGTTTTTAAAACAAAAGAGCCTTGGTTGGGGGTGGAGGCCTAGCACTTTATGTATTCATGTGGGTGGCAATGAGCTTATTTGAGATGCTGTATTTGAAGTCGATGCTTTTTTGAAATGGATACCTTGGCAATCAAAGCTTAAATCAGGCACTTGCATTACAATAATAAAAATAATAATAACTTTCAGGTTTATACTATAATTTACTCTGTGATGCCAGAGGCATCAGAGTCAATGGTGGAGACCTTCACTACCTGAGTAGGTAATATGCTAAAAGTCAAGGGTAAGACACATTTTAAACTAGAAATTACACATCTAAATAGGATTTTTTAATGTTTATTTATTTGGAGAGAGAGAGTGTGTGAGCAGGGGAGGGGCAAAGAGAGGGAGAGAGAGAATCCCGAGCACACCCTAAAATAGGATTATAGTAGCAAATCCTATAATAATTATACAGGCAATAGTCTAAAATCCAGTCCATATCCACTCTCCCAAACTTGAAGGGTCTGGCAATGAAACTAAGTCAGTGATGTTGAAGGACCTAGGCATATGTTCAAAGATTGTGATCATATTGTGGAATATTTTAATATTTTGGGCCATCTGGTCTAAGTAGGTTTGAACCTGTCCTGATTTGGTAGGTTACTTCATATCCCATTGAACTATAGTCTCTTAGTCCTGAGAATAGGTTAGCTCAGTGAGAGGGTTGTGTCTCATTTTGGGAGACTGTGACAAAGGTGGGTTCCCCAAGTTAGGCTCCTATGATGCAAATATTTGCATCAGATGTTTAATAAGAGGCATTTCCACAGAAACAAAGAAATGAAGTTTACTGATTGGAGCAGATTATAATCCCAAATTCTAAATTTTTAAGGCATCCAGTCCAACAGATTTCTAGATGTCAGGCTTGAAGCATCTTCAAATAGAGTGAGGGCAACCAGTGGCAATATGATAGGTTTTACTTGTTTCCAGTTTGAATGTCTCTAGTGATCTTTCTGAGTGGCCCATATGACAACAGGCATGGAGGTTGTTCATACATGATCTGTTGTGATTTCTCTGACGTTCATGTCAAGTTGTCACACTTTAGTTTGCATGGCTGTGGAAAAAAAGACAGTTTTAGTTCTCAGTGATTCTAAGTCAGAAGGGTAGAAGAAAATTGGAAACATTAGTTTGGAAAGTTGTAGCCAGATATTGGAGGAAATGAGAATGCAATATCTAGTCCAGTTTACAGGTAGGAAACAAAACTTCAAAGACACTTAACAGAACTAGAATCTAATATCCACAAGCATGTATTATAGTTTTTACTGAAACATAATTTGCTCTGTACCATCACCTCCATTTCAAGCAAAGATAACCAAAAGAAGACTAATGTGTCTGCAAAGTAAATCTAGTTTCCATAAACTTGGCTTGATTATTTACGTAAGTGTAGCAGGAATAGCAATACACCATTTAGGCCCTTCTAAGTCTGCTCTGCTGGAACTTCTTATAATAGATCTCAGATTGAATTTTTAAAGCCTCTCTAAACTAAGAAGTCAAGCCAAGAACTCAGACTCAAAACTCAGATCAAGAACTCAACCCTTAGATTTCCCCTGCAATACTGATAGATTTGGGTGAATTCTGTGTAGTTGTCTCCAAAATATCCTGAGGTTCCCGGGCCTGCCAGAAAGTGACCTTCTTTATTCAGGTAAGGCTGCTGGGAACCCCGTAAGCAATTACCCTGTAGGTATTTTTCCAAGAGGTTTTATTAGCTCCATAAAGTCAACTTTAGTTCCTTAAAGCTGTCCAGTCACTCCAGGTAAAGACTTGGTAATACAACCAATGTTTCCAATTAGGTCCTATTACAAGGAGGACAGATTCTTATTGAAATTATGCAAATAACTATATTGCTGTGAGAGTAAGAACACTCACTCAGAATTTCCAAATTTTGGAGGGATCAGGTAGGGAGAAAAAATAATTGTTTGATCTTTGTTCACAAAGGTAGACTTTGCCAAATTGCTATAAGGTGTAGTTAGTTTAAGAGAAAAAGTTTTTTTTAATCTGGAAAAAAAATTGACCCATCTATGTTTCAGATAAAAGTCATACAAAATTGTAATCATCCTCATAAGTTCATTCAGCCCCATGAAATTAATTTTGTTGATCTTGTTCTTTCATTAGGAGTTTTATGAGTCCAGTTTTTTACTTAGAGTTCAGTAAATTATTATTCAGTTCAGTGGTATGATCTGAGAGTTATCAGAAACCTGTACTTCACAAAAGTCAAGACAATAGCCTTGTGACCCAACATACCCTCCTTAGCTCTCCTTGGCCTTGAGGCATGAAGGACTTTTATGCACATTAAAGGCCAATTAAGGCCTTTATAATTAGTGTTCTAATTGTCTCATTAGACTATATGGCCTTGATCACAGTGCTCTGGGGATATTCTTGGATTATTATGGCAGCCATGACCCTTTGGATTGGATATCACAGACAACACAAAAGAGAAGCAATATGCTAAAGCAGCAAGACAGACTGCCAGCAAGCTGTGTTCCTTTCCCAGATGGTATTACCCACCTGACTTAGGTGGTTAGTAAGCAAGTTGCAGATAAAGGGCATTCCCTTGGTTAATTACAAGGACAATCATGCAATCTTGCTGACTACATTAATTGTTTTGTACCAGTCTTAGTTTATCAATAATCAATGTTGTCTTTGAACCAGACCTGTGGTTCTTATTATGACTGCAAGACACCCTTTTGCAACAACCATTAGGAAGCTTTCAAAACATAAAAGTTTATAACTTACAAGACCTGGAAATTACACAGCACACCTAGGGCCACACAGCAAGGTCAGAGAGAGTGCACACACAAGAGAGAGAGCACATGCACCCGGGTTTTAGGTTTTATTGGGGTTGAGGGTAGGACCTAGGGCTTCTTGGGCCCACTCTTAGTGACTTTAAAATATCAAAGTGGGAATTTAAAGCACAGGAAAAGAAAGAACAAGTGACCCAAATTGGCAGTTATGAAAATGAACCAAGATCTCTAAACAAAGGAACTTCAGTTGATGGAGGCAGCCTATCTCTCTATCTATTTGTGTGGCTGGCAATTGAAGTGGATGCCTTGCCAATCAAAGCTTAAATCAGGCACTTGGATTACAAAAAGAACAAGACAAACACCAGGGCTTATACTACAAACAGAATAAATTGAAAGAAAATAGAAGGAAATGATGTAATAGAGATAAGAACATAAATTAATAAATTGAGAAACAAAGAAATAATGGAGAAGAGGAACAAACTGAAAGTGAGCCTTTCAAAAACTAAAGTACAAAAACCTAGAGCAAGAGTGATCAAGAAACAAATATAAAAAACAGATTAATAAAAATTAGGATAAAAAATAGTGCAGAGGTATAGATATGTAGATAACTTTTAGATCACTTATGAATAATTTTATGCCAATAAATTGTAAAATATTTTGAAATGGACATATTTCTAGAAAATATAAATTATAAATGATTCAAGAGGAAATAAAAATCTGAATAAATCAATAGTTATCAAGGAAATTGAATTGGTAATCAAAGTATCCACATATAAAAGGCACCCAGCCCTGACTGTTTTACCAAACACTTGAGAACAATTGTCCCCATTTATTCATGGAGGATTTACTTCAAGATCTCCAGTGGATACTTGAGGCCAAGGATAGCACTGAGCTCTATATATGCTATATTTATTCCTACACATATATACCTATGATAAAGTTTAATTAATAAATTAGGGACAGTAAGAGATTAATAATAACTAATAATAAAATTGAAAAGTTGTAAAGTATATAATGTGTCAGGATCATAGTTGAGCATAGGTAACTGAAACCACAGAAAACAAAACCATGGGTAAGTGGGAACCACTGTATCTATCAAAACTGGCAACTAAGCACCATATAAAACTGCCTCCCCCAAAAAACCTCAACCTATGTAGAAAAAGTATTTAACAAAATTCATTTCATTCTTGATTTTGTTAAAAGCTCAGCAAGTTAGGAATAGAAGAGAATCTCCTCACACTAATAAGGGGTATCAACTAAAGCCTAGAGCTAACATCATACTTAATGGTGAAAAACAGAGCGCTTTCCTCTTAAGATCGGTAACAATGCAAGATTCTTCTTCAATATTGCACAGGAGGTACTAGCCAGAGCAATAAGGTAAGAATAAGAAATAAACAACATGCATACAGAATGGAAAGGAAGAGTTACATTTGTCTTTATTCACACTTGGCATAAATAACTTTATAGAAAATTCAAAGAATCTTCAAGAAAGCTCATAAAACTAATAAATGAATTTCACAAAATCTCATGATACAAAGTCAATATGCAAAAATCAATTGTATTTTTACATAGCAGCAGTAAACAATGGAAAATGTAATATAAAAACATAGCATAAAATATCATAAAATAAGGTAATTCTAACAAAATATGTATAAGATGTGTATGCTGAAAGTTATAAGGCATTGCTGACAGAAAAAAATTTTTAAATAGCTACATGGAGAAATGCACCATATTTATGAAGAGGATGACTCAATATGATAAAATGTCTATTCTCAATTTCATCTATAGATTCAGTGCAATGCCAGTCCTAATCCCAGCAACTCTTTTTCCCTGTAGACGTTTATTGGCTGTTTCTAAAGTTTGTATAAAAAAGCAAAGGACCAGGGTACCTGGGTGGCTCAGTCAGTTAAGCGTCTGACTTCAGCTCGGGTCATGATCTCAGGGTTTCTGAGTTCAAGCCCCACATGGGGCTGTCAGCATAGAGCTTGCTTTGGATCCTCTGTCCCCCCTCTCTCTGTCCCTCTCCTTCTCTCTCTGCCCCTCCCCTGCTTGTGCGCTCACTGCTCTCTCAAAAATAAACAAGCATTAAAAAAAAAAAAGGAAAGAACCAAAAGTAGACAAAATACTTTTGAAAAAAAGGAACACAAGTAGAAGACTGATACTACCTGATTTCAGACTTAAAAACTACTACAATAATCTTAAAAAATATATATTGGAAAGATGTGCAGATCAATATAACAGAATAGAGAGTTCAAAAATAAATGAACACATATAATGTCAATTTGATTTTCAACAAATTGCTAAAGCCATTCAGTGGAGAAATGATAGTCTTTTCAATAAATGGTGCTGGAGCAGTTAGACATCAAAACATACACACACAAAAAATTCTCAGACCTTTGTATAATATATAAAAATTCTTATATTAGGAAAATATTTTTATAACATAAAAAGCATGAACCATAAAATAAAATGATACAATGACTTTCATCAAAAATTTTTAAATTGTGCTCCTGAAAAGACACTGTTGACAAATGAAAAGACAAGCCACAGGCTGGAGCAAATATTTGAAAAACATGTATCTGATAAGGAACTTGTAACCAGAACACATAAAAAGCTTTCAAATTCGATAATTTAAAAATAAAGATGGGAAAGATTTAGATAGACACTTCACCAAAGAAGATATACAGATGGTGAATAAGTACACAAGAAGATGTTCAACATCATTAGTCATTAGAGAAATGCAAGTTAAAACCACAATGAGATACTACTATATGCCTATTAAAATATCTAAAATAGGGGTGCCTGGGTGGCTCTGTCAGTTGAGCATCCGACTTCGGCTCAGGTCATGATCTCGCGGTCCGTGAGTTCGAGCCCCGTGTCGGGCTCTGTGCTGACCGCTCAGAGCCTGGAGCCTGTTTCAGATTCTGTGTCTACCTCTCTCTGCCCCTCCCCCGTTCATGCTCTGTCTCTTTCTGTCTCAAAAATAAATAAACATTTTAAAAAATTTTTAAAAAATAAAATATCTAAAATAAAAAATAAAAATCATACCAAGTGTTGGCAAGGATGTGGAGCAACTGGAATTCTCAAGCTACTGGTGGGTATGTCAAATGCAACAACCACTTTGGAAGACAATCTGGCAGTGTCTTAAAAAATAAACATATACCTACCATATATCCCAACCATTTTAATTCTAGTTTAGTATTTAACCAAGAGAAATGAAAGCATATATCAATATAAGGACTTGAACGTGAATGTTGATAGCAGCTTTATTCATAATAGCTAAAAACTGGAAACAACTCATAGAGTTATCAACAGATGAATGGGTAAACTGATTATGTATATATACAATAGAGTAGTACTCAAAAATAAAAAGGAATGAATTATTGAAATGTAACAACATGGATGAATATCAAAATAATTGTGCTGAGTGAAAGAAGCCAAACAAGAGTACATATTGTATAATTCCATTTATATGAAATTCTAGAAAGTGCAAACAAATCTACAGTGACAAAAAGCAAAGCAGTACAGGTTACCACAAAAGTCCACGAGAGAACTTTTTTGGGTGATAGAAATGTTTTGTATGTGATTGTGGTTATGTTTATACTACTGTACATACTTGAACTTTTTGTTTTTCATTTGTTTTTATTTATTTTTATATTAAATATAATTTATTGTCATATTGGTTTCCATACAACAGCCAGTGCTCATCCCAACAGGTGCCCTCCTCAATGCCCATCATCCACTTTCCCCTTCCCCCCACCCCCCATCAACCCTCAGTTTTCAGTATTTAAGAGTCTATTATGGTTTGTCTCCCTCCCTCTCTGTAACTTTTTTCCCCCTTCCCCTCCCCCATGGTCTTCTGTTAAGTTTCTCAGGATCCACATATGAGTGAAAACACATGATATCTGTCTTTCTCTGCCTGACTTACTTCACTTAGTATAATACCCTCCAGTTCCATCCACGTTGCTACAAATGGCCAGATTTCACTCTTCCTTATTGCTAAGTCAATGCAATCCCAATCAAAATTACACCAGCATTCTTCTCAAAGCTAGAGCAAGCAATCCTAAAATTTGCATGGAACCACAAAAGACCCCAAATAGCCGAAGTAAAACCAAAGCAGGAGGCATCACAATCCCAGACTTTAGCCTCTACTACAAAGCTGTAATCATCAAGACAGTATGGTATTGACACAAAAACAAACACATAAACCAATGGAATAGAAGAGAGACCCCAGAATTGGACCCACAAATGTATGGGCAACTAATCTTTGACAAGGCAAGAAAGAGTATCCAGTGGAAAAAAAGATAACCTCTTTAACAAATGGTGCTGGGAGAACTGGACAGCAGCATGCAGAAGAATGAAACTAGACCACTTTCTTACACCATTCAGAAAAATAAACTCAAAATGGATGAAGGACCTGAATGTAAGACAGGAAACCATCAAAACCCTAGAGGAGAAAGCAGGAAAAAAACCTCTGTGACCTCAGCCACAGCAATTTCTTACTCGACACATCTCCAAAGGCAAGGGAATTAAAAGCAAAAATGAACTATTGGGACCTCATCAAGATGAAAAGCTTCTGGACTGCAAAGGAAACAATCAACAAAACTAAAAGGCACCTGACAGAATGGGAAAAGGTACTTGCAAATGACATATCGGATAAAGGGCTAATATCCAAAATCTATAAAGAACTCACCAAACTCCACACCCGAAAGACAAATAATCCAGTGAATAAATGGGCAGAAGACGTGAATAGACACTTTTCTAAAGCAAATTTTTTTGAACTGTACACTTAAAATGGCGAGTTTTACTATATCTGAATTACATCTCAGTAGATCTGATTTAGAAAAAAACTGTTGCAGATATAATGAATGGTTAACGGTTAGAAGTAATCCTATTAAAATTGATTTTTAAAAAGGTATCCACTAGTACCCCCTAATATTCAACATTTGCTAACAAATATCAGGACTTATAAAGTAATAAGACTACCAATGGAGGAGAGTGAGAGGGGAGAAAATGAAACAAAAGAGACAAAAAGTGCTTATATTTGAAAATGATATAATTATTTAAAAGATCACAGAAAACTTGGAGACAAAAACACTGAAACCAGAAAGATAATTAAACAAGGTTGGTGGATACATATACACACAAAAATTACTAGTATTCCCTTTCTCCAATATTAACCAACTTAAGTAAATCTGAAAATTGAAGTACTTTTTTTATCAAATAGAGTCAAAATAGAAACCCAAACTATGTCTATGAATTTCTAGCAAGAAATCTCAAAACCTTAATGTAGAGAAATGGCAAAACATTGTTGATGGACATTAGAAGACCTGGATTAATGGAAAGATATCCCATGCTTCTGGATAGAAAGTCCCAGTGTTGTAAAGACTAAATTGTTCTTTATATCAATATGTATTCAATGCAATTCAAAACCAATTACTAAAAGGCCTTTTCATGAAACTTGACAAGCTGTGCTTAACATCTATATAGAAGAATACAGATGAGATCTTCCCATCTGCAGAGAACTTCTACACTGACCTGCTGTTACAATTTTGGAAACAAGGGAAAACTGTATCCGTGTGGGTACAGGTGTCTTAGCCAATTCTTATTCTACCCAAGCCAAATTTTTCAAACTTACTGCTATTTAGAGCTTTATCAGCTGCTATTTAGAGTCTTATCTGCCTGTATTTGTCTCCCTTACTTGGTTTTAAGAACTTGGAAAGGACAAAGTGTTGTATACTGCTACACCCATCTATGCCATATCCCCTGATATAGACTTTATTGATTATATAACAGATCTTATTTCCTTTGCCTAATTTCTTTGACTCTATCAGTTGAGTCAGAACTTGGGTAGGAAGGATGAAGGATGTAGTAAATATAAAATAGCAAATACAAAGACGTTTATTATATTATTTTCTACATTTTTCCATAATGAACAATATTTTAATATGCATATATATCAAGGTTCTAAATAATTGAGATATATATGTGTATACACATACACATTCTCTCATACACACGTGCCTATAAATAAGTTGGCTTTTTCATAATAGATTTCTCACAGTTATTTAAAAATCACTTAATAATAATTAATGAATTCAGAGGACCTGGCTAAACAAGTACCATATTTAAAAAAAATTTTTTTTAATGTTTTTGTTTATTTTTGAGACAGAGAGAGACAGAGTATGAGCAGGGGAGGGGCAGAGAGAGAGGGAGACACAGAATCTGAAGCAGACTCCAGACTCTGAGCTGTCAGCACAGAGCCTGACGCGAGGCTCGAATTCACGGACTGTGAGATCATGACCTGAGCTGAAGTCGGACGCTTAACTGACCTGAGCCACCAAGGCACACCCCTAAACAAGTATCATATTTAAACAAAGTCAGAATTTCATGCTGGAGAAATAAGCAACTTCTGCTTTTCTACTCACATGAATCAAATATAAATGACCCTCTGTAAGCAAAGGCATTTGTGTTTGAAACCAACAAGGGATAGCTTTATATCACTTATATTGTACAAATACAAATGACATGGAAATGGGTTTGTGAGTTTATTTTTTTAATATTTTTAAAAAATTTTTAAGGTTTTTATTCATTTTTTGAGAGACAGAGAGAGAGCACAAGCAGGGGAGGGGCAGAGAGTGAGGGAGACACAGAATCTGAAGCAGGCTCCAGGCTCTGAGCTGTCAGCACAAAGCCCAGTGCGGGGCTCGAACCCACGAACTGTGAGATCATGACCTGAGCCAAAGTCGGCCACTTAACCGACTGAGCCACCCAGACACCCCAGGTGATTTTATTTTTTTATACATCAGAATCATTGAGTGTAAAAAATTAGTAAAACGGGTATCAAAAGAGATGCTTGGTTAACATAACATTATACTGGTTAAATTCACCAAACTTGTAATTCCTTCAAGCTTCTTAACTCCTTTCCTTCAATTCTCCTACTTTGTTGTTTTCCGTTTGACCATATTTCTATACTTTTAGGACAAGGGCTTGCCCTGCAGAAGAGAAAAAGCTTACTGGAAATTAGGAGGTTTAATCAAAGCTTTTCTAGACAGCATGAACAATCAGCAAATGCTGAACTGGGCAAAATGAAATGCCATTCACATGGAAACAGCTAGAGCTTGCAGATTTCCCCAACAAAGAACATGATGCCAACGCTTACTCTTCCTCATCTCTTCATACTTTTTCCAGTGTTATATGTGAATGAAATTTGGGATGTTGGAGAAAGGGGATTGTGAGGGGCTGAGAGTAAGGAAGAGTCATACAATATTGCTTCCTGGTTGCTACACAGAATTCAAGTCATTATTTTTCAGTGACAGGATCCAGGGACTATTTGAGGTGCTGGTCTCTGTGTCTCTTTTTTTCTTTTTTGGCAACGTTTTTTAGTTCCTAGAAATTGGCTCATACTTTAGCCTATAGACATGTCCCAGTGTGTCATTTTTTAACCACTATGAGAGAAACAAAATGTGCTTCTGACTTTGGAAAGGAGGTCAGAGAAGAAAGAGCATGTGTCAGAAGGACCTCTACATAGATGAAAAAATGAGCATAAACTGGTTTCTTTCCCAGAAGGATGGTGTGTTATATCATATTCTCAGCACTGTGGATTTATTAATTATGACTCATGGATAGGCATTTGTCAATTGAAAAATATTGAAATATTATCAATTAAGCTAGTCCAATTATATTGCTTCCAGAATAAACTTCTTTTTAATAGCTCCCCCAAATGTTATAGCTACTGATTGGAAATACAAGAAGGTAAGGGAAGTCAGATTATTTCAGTAATAAATTCATTAATTCCTCTTTCAGAGCTGAATTTAAGGGAATATATCTACATCCTTCCTCCTGAACTCTAATGTCTGAATGCTCATTAAAATAGAAAATAATCTTTATTCCTAAAAATGTAGGATATCGTGTTTTTGAAGGTTTTTCTTGTCTTTTTCCTAAATGAACTTAAACTCACATTTGATTATTTCTCAAACATATCTTATTTATCAAGTACAGCAGGAAACAGGAGTTTATCTAAAAATAATGTTGCAAATTGACTAGAGAGCTGTGGGCATGGTTAAAGGAAGCAAGAAGGAGTGGCAGGCAAGGGACTCAGAGACTAGTTGCAGTGGAAGCCATTTCCACCCACTCCTGAGACTAAAGGGACAAAGGAAGGAATGGAGCTTACCAGAGCTCCTTGAGAGCTAAGCATAGAAGAAGGTGTTATTAGATGACAGCTTTAGCCATGAATGACCCTAGTCTCTGCTGTAGCAGGATGCTTGCACACAAAGACAGGACACTGAGGCTTTTCTGTCCAGGAAGCAACTTTATTTGTCATACCAGTGTGGGCTCAGTGGGTTTGTACCCAAAAAACTGAGCCCCTAGCACAGCGGGGTGTAGCCTTTTATGCAATTTCTACTTCTTTGTCTCCAATATATAGTGACATATATATAGTCTGATTGGACACAGTCCAAGTTACAGAGTCATGTCAGATCTATGCATATGTGTATAGGAATTGATTGGGCCATGTTGCCTTCCTTTGTTCTGAGAAAGCCTCCACTACATTCCCCCCTTTGATGCTGGGACCTCCCTTCCTTTGGGTCAAAGAGCATCATCTTGGTTTAGAGGTTTATATTTCCATAACATCATCACATGCTTGGCTGTTTTCCTTTTGACCACTGCCTCAGTGAGGCTGGAGAGAGACCATATAACCAGGGGAGCTAGGCAAGGTAGGACTAAGCAAGCTCTTCAAATCAAGAGATTAATACCTATGACGGTTTTGAATCCCCCAAGAGTCGAAAACCATTCTCCAAATAACTCCCTGGGGTTCCAGCATTTCCAGGCCTGGACTGGGACATGAGCAACGTATCTCATTAGATCTGTGATCTCCTCTATGACTTTTGTTTCATCATCTATCTGCAGGCAGCAGTTGCTGAGGTTAAACTTTCTACAAACTCCTCCCTTGAAAGCAAACAAGTAATCTAAGGCCGAGCAATTTTGATAGATAGCATTGTGCATTTTGGTTTGCTACTTGGCTAGTAAGTTAAGACCTCTGGCAGTTTCTTTGGTTATAATTTCTATAACTGCTTGCAGTCTGATTATGTGGTTTAGCATGTAAATGGGAGTGTGGTAGCCCCAGGACCCATCCTCTGCCCAGGAGACAGGGCAGTACTATTGGATTATATGCTTGGGAGGCCATTCATCATCTTTCCAATTGCCAATTTGTAGGGCACATCCCTCCCTTTGAGTCTTCTTGTCTGCATACAATTGGACTCCCAAATGTTCCCTTCTGACAAGTGGGAGCAGGAAGAGAGATGGATGAATAGTTCCAGCACACGAGACCCTGACCAGCCTGAGGGAAGTACTATATAGCCTGTCTTTCCACATATCTAGTATAGTCCACCTGGAGCCCGCCATTCAACTGTTGCATCGAGATTGTCCCAGGCCTCTTGGAGGTGAGAGAAGTTAGACAAGGGGTGGAGATCTGGCTCAAGGTGATCTGGGGATCACCACCACTGGGATCTGGGTGGTTGAGTTATAAAATCTTTGGCCTAGGCACATTAAGCTTCCAAAAGAGATGGTGAACTTTGTTCTGCACCAGGCAAGGCAATTTTTTCCCATAATTGAGGTTTTGAGGAGCCAAACCCTGGTAGTAGGGTTTGGGTATTCTGTTCCATTATAAGGTTCACAGAGATCTAATACTCTAGCCTCTGATGGCCATTGATCCCCCATGTTGGTTCCCCCACATACATAACAAGAAGAGATCTTTAGAGTCTGGGCTATAGTCTCTGCTAGGGCTAGAAACAGATTTTTCATCATGATGGAGACAGGAGGAGGACCCTTCTCCATTTCTTCATAAAAGGAATGAAAGACCTGGTGGATCGTGTGGCCTTATGTGTGGCAATAACTCTCAAAATACAACATGGGTCTGTGCCCTGCCCATAGATAAGTATACCAATCTGGTAGTTCTTTTTCCATTTTGAGACTCCTGGGTCAAGGATGGTAAAATTAATGGGGTTACAGGTTCCCAGTTGGCAATTTGACTCAGCCATACCCTTTTGGAGGGGTGCTGTTTGTCTTTACTCTGCCAAATGGCCCATGTGACACTGCTTCAATAAGGACAGAAGAATTCAGGTGCCTGTAGCTAGGAACCACACATACCAGACTCCTCACACATATTTATCATTGAGTTGGTACTGTCATTCCCATGTCAGACCTTCACATGGCAAACCATACAGCAATGTGTCACTTATGGCTGTACATACATCAAAGAATATAGACACCAGCCACGTTGGATTGGTATTTGAGTTTTGTTAATTCGTTGGCCCACATTGGCGTTGCCTATCGTGGGGTGACTCTGGGCCTCTAGCCATTCCTCTGTTGGGGAGTACTATGGGTTGAAACAAGTGTATTGACTCTCCCATTACCAAATAGAATAGGTGGTCTGATTGTGTATGCAGGTCCTCAGAATCGTTTCCTGGCATGAGAAGTGTGTATGGGATAGTAAGGTCCAAGTGACTCCCTGGCCTGACTTGGTTATGTGCATACATGAGTCCCAGGATGGGGAATATAGGTCTACAGAAGGGATCCAGATTAGAAGCAACCAATACCAATGAAGCATCCTATCCACAAAAGGAATGTGAGTGCTAACAGAAACCTCTCACCACACTCCCAGCTGTCCGGTGTGGCTTCTGTAATCCTATAGCAAAAAGTAGAGGAAGAATCACAATAACAGCAAGAAACAGGGGTGACAGTGCCTCACATTAAGGAAACATACAGAAAATAAGGACAGTCTATTTGCTCCCCCAGACTGTTGATTCCTCAAGCTTCTGCTGTGTGTAGATTAGTCAGCTTCCAGAGTGACTAAAGCAGGGCTACAGTCTCCCAGAGCCTCTGGAGTTGTAGATTGCTTCTTCCATATGGTCAGCTTGCATGGCGTCAGTGGATCAGGAATGTACTCCCGGTTTCGAGATGCTGGCTTCACTCGGCTGTGGTGAATCCAGGGACCCACTTCAGCTACCTTTACTGCAGTAGGGGTGGGCAAAATGAGTGAATGGGCCCCTCCAGAAGGGTTTTAGGGGTTGGACATTCTACTCCTTCACCCATACACCCATTAAAGGGGTGAGTGTCTATGGTCAGACTCACAAGTAAGTGCTCCCTAACCCAGTGGTATAAGGTGGTTAGGGTAGGGCCAAGGAAGGGCCCGCATCTGTTGCCTTAGGGTTAGATTGCCTATCTCATTTAGATCCCCCCTTATGCCCTTGATAATGGTGGGGAGGGTGCCCATAAAGGATTTCATAAGGGGACCCTGTCTTAGTGGGGCTACACCTGATTCTTAACAAGGCGATTGGCAATACCTTGTCCCAGTATAGGCGGGTTTCCTGACATAATTTACTTAGTTGAAGCTTCAGGGTTCTGTTTATTCGTTCCACCTTCCTGGAGCTCTGAGGTCAGTATGCTGTGTGTAACTGCCAGGTGATCTTTAACCTCTTTGCCACCAGCAGCACCATCTCAACCGAGAAAACTAGCCCATTAACTGATCCCATAGTGATAGGGATTCCAAATTGAGGATGATTTCTTTTAGAAGACAGGCCACTTCATGTGTCTTTTCTGTGTGAGTAGGGAAGGCTTCCACCCAGCATGAGAAAGTGCACATAAAGACCAACAGGTATTACAGCCTCAGACCCAGGGAAGGTCAGTGAAGTCCACCATCATATTTTCAAATGGGACTCCCATGACACTCTGCATCCCAGGGGCAGCCTTGAGTCCCTGATATGGGTTATTCCAGATTCACATTTCACATCGCTACCATACTGCTCGGGCTATACTAGAGAGTCGAGGGATGTAGAAATGTTGACTCAACGTAGTCCCTAGAGCTGTCCGGACAATATAAAACTGATGAAACTGCTTGACAAAAAGCTGGAGCCAGGCCTCAGGAATTGCTACCCGCCTATCTTCAAATTTACGCTATTCACCTGGGAGGTAGCTTCCATTTTCATTCTTAAACCAGGTACTCTCATGTTGTGAGTAATTAAGGTCCTATTCTGCTAGTGGACTATGGAACAGTGTGGCAGTTAAAGCCACTGATTCCACTGTTCCTTTGGAAGCCACAAGCTTTGCCTCTCTGTCTGCCTTATGGTTTCCTCATGAAGCCGTGGTCTCCCCTTTGATGTCCCTGACAATACATGACTGCCACTCTTCTACGGGCCCACACAGCGTATAAGAGTTCGAGGATTTCCTTACCATACTTTATGTCTTTTCCTCCTTAGTTTATTAGACCCTTCTCTTTATATAAAGCCCCATGTACGTGGAGGGTGGTGAAGACATACTTAGAGTCTGTGTATATATTAACACATATCCATGCTGCCAGTTGGAGGGCTTGGGTTAGCATGATGAGCTCTGCCTTCTATGCCAAAGTCCCCTTTGGCAGGAGTTTGGCCTCAGTGTTAGAATTCAGGGTCACCACGGAGTACCTTGCAAGGCATTCTCCCTCTTTCACAAAACTGCTACCGTTGGTGAAATACTCAGCATCGGGGTCCTTGAGGGGCTGGTCCCTCAAGTCTCATCAGCTGGAGAACACCTCATCCATGATTTCAATGCAGCCTTGATCTGGTTGACTTGGTCCAACTGGCAGTAGGGTTGCAGGGTTTAGAGTCCACACTACTTCTAGGTGAATATGTGGGTTCTCACATAGCATTTCCTAATATCTGATCATCCAGGCATTGGTTAGCCAATATTGTCCTTTGTACTCCATTAATGTCAATACTGAATGTGCCGCTCAGACTGTCAATTTTTGCCCCATACTTACCTTGTCAGCCTCAGACACTAAGAGGCCCATGGCTGCAAATGCCCATAGGCAGGGTCGCCAGCCTTGGGAGACAGAGAAATATGCCACTGGGCAGTGCTATGACCCCAACATCTGGGTTAGAACACCCACCGTGATGCCAGTACATTCATGAACGTACAAGAAGAAGGACTTGGACATGTCTGGGAGCCCCAGACCAGGTGCATTGGCAAGGGCCCATTTGATCCCTTCAAAGGCCCTTTGCTGTACTTGCTCCCATAACACATTCCTGCTCTCCCCACTTGTGGCCTCATAAAGGGGTTTTGCCAAGACTGAGAAGTTAGGTATCCAGATTCTACAGAAACTTGTGGCCCTGAGAAAGTCCCAAAACTGATGTCAAGTCAATGGGACCCAGATCGAACAAACGGCCTGTTTTCTCTCTGGGCCAAGTTGGTACTGCCCCTGGAAGAGGTGAAAGCCAAGGTACTTGACTTTCTTTTGACACATTTGGGCCTTCTTCCTTGAGACCTTATAGCCAGTTTCCCATAGGAGGGTAAGGAGCTACCGAGTGCCTCCCATGGAGTCCTCCTGAGACCTTCCAGCCAGCAGTACGTCATCTAATACCGCAACAGGACACAGCCATGTTAATCCACTGGGAAGGCTTTTAGGTCTGAAGCTAATGAAGTGCTGAAAATAGTTGGGGAGTTCTTGAACCTCTGAGGAAATCTGGTCCAAATCAACTGGCCCTTGTCACCATTTTCAGGATTCTCCCACTGGAAGGTCAAGATTGGTTGACTCTGGTCGGACAGATGGATGCCGAAGAAAGCATCCTTGAGTTCTAGGCACGTGAAGAAGACAGCTTCAGCGGGGATAAGACCCAGGAGAGTGTATGGGTTTGGGACAACTGGGTGCAGGGTGACAGCAGCCTGGTTTACTGGGTGAAGGTCTTGGGCCAGCAGATAGTTATTGGTGCCCAGCTTCTGGACTGGTAGAAGAGGTGTGTTCTAAGATGACTGAGGGCTGGAGGATCCCATATTTTAGAAGTCTCTCCAGGTGCTTCTGTATCCCCACCTGTGCCTTACAAGGGATGAAATATTGGTTTTGGCAGATGGGCTCTGCCCTGGCTTTAGTTCTATAATTACTGGAGGTATCTTCTGGGCCAGTCCTGGTGGGTTGTCCTCCGCTCACACCCCCAGTACTCTGAAAGCAACTCAGGTCCCTATTGTGGTTCCTCCATGAGACTGTACATTCCCCTTAGGGAATCGGGAAAGTCATAATCTTTTCTTCCAGCTTTCGTAGGGCCAGAGCAGCTTGTCTGTGGGAGTTGAAAGTTATCTGGGCCTGCAGCTTTCCCAAGTGGTCCTGACCCACTAAGGCCACAGGGCAGTTGGGGAGGTACAGGAGTTCCTGGATGACTTCATGGCCACCTAAATTGCATTACCGAAGCAGAAGGAAGGGATGGCATGTCTGATTGCCCATGGCCCCCACAATGGTGGCTTGTCTCTGTGAGAGGGAGCCCATGGGTTGGGTCACCATTGAGTGTTTTGTCCCAGTATCTACCATGAAGTCTATGGGTCAGCCCCCACATTTGTTTGGACCATAGGCTCTTGGGGGCCTAACAAAATAGAACCCGGTCTGTCCTAGTCCTCCTCATAGTCCTGTATGGCAGCTGTCCCCACAAAATCATCTTTGGGAGCCCCATGAGGCTGTGATGCTGGTTGATACCAGCCCTAGACCACATGACCTCTTTCTTTTTGCTTGGGGCCCTGCTGACAATTACCCAGCTGCAGGGAGCACTCATTTTCCAGTGGCCCTCCTTACAACAGTGAGCATACTAGTTCAGTCCTAACTTTGGTTCTGGGCGAGATCATCCTCCCACTGTTCCCCTTTTTGGCCCCAGCCTTGTCCCTGCAGGGCACTTTTCCAAGAGCATTCCTACCACTCCACCAAGGCATCAGGTAACAGGTATGCCTTTTTCTGCACCTTCCAGCCTTCTTCCCTTCGCACTGCCTGGTCACAGTTGACAAACACCTTAGTTGCTACTTTCAGCAACTGACTGGTGTTATGCCCAGAATTCGTGATCCCCAAATGCCGCCAGGGAGCCGAGTCCGATGTAAAAGCAAAAGAGCCTTTATTCGAGCTAGCTCGAGCTCAATCCCCTACCTGCACCGACGCAGCAGTGAGATACCGGGGAGAGAGAGTGAGTTTCAAAAGGACAAAGGTTTTATTGGGGTCTAGGGGCAGTTGGTGAGGTAATGGCTGTGGCCTCAGCCGATTGGCTGGGGAAGGGTCCGAGTCCTGTTAGGCAGGTGAGCGGGAGGTTATTCAAGGGGAGGAGGCGTGGTCAAGGTGAAGGACACAGAACAAGATGGAGTTGGCCGGCGTAGGCCCGCCCTTTCAACTGGCATTCATGCTGGTGAAACCCTCTAGCTTTTGCAGCTATGCCAGAAGTCCCCTTGGGCCTGACCTATGAAAGCCACATTGACCATCTGCTGGTTAATGGGCACCTTTGGATCAAAAGGGGTGTAGAGATGAAATGTCTCACGTAGCCTCTCATAGAACTGGCTCTGGCTCTCCTCGGGTCCCTGGAACACTTCTGACGTTTTACTCATATTTATAGCTTTCCCCCCGCTTCTTTCATGCCATTTAGTTCAGTCCTTATGAGCACTCCATCTACACTTGAGGCATTTGGGTTCTATTTGGGGTCCTCCCCAGGGAAGTGGGCCCGAGCATAAGCCTGGGTGTCTAGCGTCCCAGCCGGAGCATTCTCCTCTAATCATTTTAGGGCCACCTGGGTAATTTGGCGATGCTCCTCTGTGTCAAATAAGGCCAGGAGGAGGTGGAGGCAGTCTGTCCAGGTAGGTTTATGGGTTTGAATTATGGACTGCATTAGTTCAATCATAGCCTGGGGCTTCTCTGTATAGGAGGGGGTATGGTGCTTCCAATTTAGGAGGTCCATAGTGGTAAAGGGTTGGTATACAAAAACACTGGCCTCCTCGGATCTGGCCTTCCTGATCATGGGTCCCCTCGTTTCCCTCTGTGGCATCTGTAGGGATCCCCAGTGTTGCTGCAGGGAGGGACTGTCTCCACTGGCCTGATCTTTAAGTTGCCTTCCGGGAGGGGTGTATGGGGTTAGGAACGGCGGTACAGGTGAACCATTCACATCCAGAGAGGCTGATGGTGCTAGAGGTGGCAAGGTCTCAGGACAAGGGGCAGACTCCAGTGGGGTTTCAGCAGCCAGGGCAGCTGGAAGCACTGGTGGCAGTGAGGGGTACAGTGGGGCATATGGTGCTCCCAATGGTATGGGTTTTTCAGTTTCTGGCCAGAATTTAGAGGAAGCCATGACATGAGCCATCATAACTTTACAGGTCTCTTCAATACAGACATTTAGCCAAGGTAACTGGATAGGACCAGATCTTGCCAACAGTCAATGTAAGGAAATTGGTTGGGGTGGCCTGGATCACCCACAGCTATCCTAAATAGCCAACTAGTTCCTTATCAAGTGAGCTCTCAGAGGGCCAGCCTACCTGAACAATGGCCAGTTCCACAGAATGTCCAGAGCTTTCTGGGAGTTAATTTCAGACCATAATTTCCTGAGTATTCCATTTTGAAATTTCTCAATATACACTCTAGGGGAGATGGTTTACTCTCATATCCACCCATTTCCTCCCCTAATGGACATGAGAGAGGAAAAAGGGGGAAGGGAGGGACTAATTTGGAGAGGATGCACACTCACTTCATCCATTTCCAGCCATTCTTGAAGATATTTCAGGAGCCTCTTAGCATTGGAAGGTTCAGTATTAAATCCTAACCCGGATCAGACTCCCCAGGAAGTCTGACGCCACCTTAAGTCATATGAGGTTGCCACAGAAGCGGGGATTAGGACTCAACACTTGCTTTGGCCCATTGGTCAGGTCGGAACCTTTCTGCTATCCCTCTCATTCACACAGTCACATGGCGATCCCAACCCACTGCCCAATGCCCAGGGCCTTGGAGCTGTGGTTTGATTTGTTACAGAACTACTCAGGCAATTCTGGGAGGTAATCGGCTCCCATTCTGCCTCTTATGGGCAGGTCTACCAAAACGAACCCAGGTTCTCACCAGTCTGACAGGTGGCGCTCCCTGAGCTGACTCTTGGGCTTCACCTGGTACCGTGGTGCATCTGAGGTCCTTCCCCAGGCATGCCAGGAGGGGCTGGTCTCCTACAGATTAAGTGGTTTGCTGGCACCAGGCAAGGTTGCTTCTTCTGGCACTCCGAGGTTCACACCTGATAACAAAGGAGGTGGAAACCCACTGTCTCTGAATTCTAGATGCAAGCCCCCAAGAGATGTAGTGGAATTCTCTCACAGAGAGATGGGACACTGAGGATTTTCTGTCTAGGAAGCAACTTTATTCATCATGCCGGCACAGGCTGGTACCTGAAAAACCGAGTCCTGAGCACAGCGGGCTATAGCCTTTTGTGCAAGTTCTACCTCTTTGTCTCCCATATATGATGACATATAGTCTGATTTGTTACAGTCCAAGTTATGGACTCGTGTTCTGAGGAAGCCTCCACCACATTCCTTGGGTAGGGGCTCTACCACACTGCCAGAATAGGAAAGATGACAAACAGGGAAGAGTGAAAGGAATAATTATCCAGATCTCCTCCTACACTTCTATCTCCTGGAGGTGGCTCCAGTGCACAGGAAAGTCCAGAAGATAAGGGAGCATAAGGCAAGCTGATAGGCCACAAACACCCCCACCCCCAGGTGTGATACGTGTGATATATCTCAGGAATGCCCAACTGCCCAAGGAAAGGGGAAAACAAATGGTTAAGTAATAGAGATCACAGTCCTTCATCACACGGGTCTCCATCAGTTTACAAATATCTTGGTAAAGTGTAAGAAAAAGACAACCTTATCAATAGCCTAATCTCCAGCAACCTATAGATTCAGTTTCCTGGAGCCCCACCATCACCCTCTCCTCCATAGTGATGCGGGGAACAAAGGCAAGAAGGACATGGCAGATAAAAGTAAATTTCCTTATAACCCGGAGCCCATTGACAGCTACTTGAGGCTGGCAGAGTAAAACGTTTCTCCAGGAACTCCCTGCTGTCTTAATGTTAATGCTTTGCTAGAGGGAAAAACAACCTTAGCTTGACAATAGCTAGGTCTCCAGGATCCTGTGAATCTTCTTTAGCATATGAAAATCTCTTTGGAAACTTCCCCTTGACTTGACCTCCCCCAACTCCCAAGTATATAACCAGTCTCCCCACAGGGTCCAGGGCAGCTCTTTCTGCCCACAGGTCCTGTCCCCATGCTTTAATAAAATCACTTTTTGCACCAAAGACATCTCAAGAATTCTTTCTTGGCCATCGGCTCCAGACCCCACCATCACCAAAACCTCATCACAGATGATATGGTTAATAGAGGTCAGCTTCTCAGACACAGAGCTAAAGAAGAGCAGAGAATGGATCTGATAGTAACCAGAATAACCAGCACACCCTCCTTAGACAGTTACGTCTATGCCTCATTCATCTGCCTGTTAGTGCATACCAGAGATCATCTCTAATATTATATAAGAACATCACAAACATGAATCCCATGTATCCTTCATTCTAAACACTACACTTCAGCCACACAGTACATCCTAACATTATACATTTCAGCCTCAACCTACCAATCCACCATCACCCCTGCTAACAATTTGGAACTTTATTGTCCAGATAGTAGACAGTTGAAGTCTTTAAAGAGATTTAGGGTTGTTTGTTTGGAAAATAAATCTGGAAACAGTTGAAAGATGAACTTGAGTTGAAAGACGTTGGTGGCAGGGAGATTATAGCTGACACTCAGGCAAGAGAGATGATAGATTCTAAACTAAAGTGGGGTCAGACTGGATGGATGGATTCAGAAGTTGCTGTTGAAATAGAGTCTATAGGATATGGTGACAGATTTGGAATGATGAGGGAAGGAAAAGGAAGAATTGAGAATGAATCTTATGTTTCTAATTTTGGAGGCCAGGTCAATTTTTATACAACTCATCAAGTTGACGTAAATATAGAGGAGCAGGTTTTGGTGAGAGAAGATAATGAACTTAGTCATAGACTCGTTAAATTTGAAATGCCTGAAGGAAATCTCTAAAGACAAATTCAGTGGGGACAATTCCAGTCAAGATGGTTCTATGGGTTCATTGTTTGAGCAACCCTCTCCCCTACTCCACACAAAAGCAACAATTAAGTACAAAAAGAAAAATTGAGATGTGGTTGTATTCACAAGTAAGAGAAATATCCTTAAAGCCAAGAAATGAAACAAAAACTGAAATTACTGGAGAAAAGGTTTGAATCCATGGATGGGGAGGGATCTGTGTTTGAAAACAATGATGTAGGCCAGCCTCTAAAGATGATGGGGACTAAATTAGTTGTTCCTTTTGAGAAAGGGGATGGGAAGTAGGAGCCAAAGTCAATATCTGAAACCAGAGACCAAGGTGGAGAGCCCACAGCCCATTTAAATGGTGGCTGAGGGAAGAGCTGTTGCTGATTCTTGGCATGGGGCTTCAGGAGAGCAGACAATCTCAGTACCAGAAAATAAATAAACCTTCTCACTGGCACAGTGACTAATATGGTGATGTCCCCAATATCACAGGGGTCCTCAACCCCAAATTTAAGCCTTGGTGTGGGACTTGGTGCCCTGAGGGGCTGCCTAAAGTCAACTACAAACCAATGAACAGGAAGGAGGGTGGGGTGAGAGAGAAGAATAGAGTTAAAAACCTTCCTTTCAAAAGACCTTGCAAACAGAAGTTCAAAAACAAATCTATGCTAAGATAAATAGAAATAAAAATTTAATCAGAATGTGAATTCATTCTAAATGATATTATTATTAAAAACCTAGTTGGACAAAGTATTTAAAATACCCCTACATATATATACATTTCCCCCCTCCCTCGCAAAATGTCCTTTATTTCCTTTATTATGTGACATGAAACACCCATTGTTCTGCTTAGGAATAAAAAAGTCTCCCTTTCTCAGGAGTTCTAAATCTGTTCAGCCTAGCAGCCTGAGATGGGGAGGGGGCATGTCCCCAGGAAGGGTCCCTTGGGAAGGGTATAACTGGGGTCCTGCACTTTCTTAGATGAGTCATAGTTGCTGAGCTCCTCAGGAGGAAACTTCTGCTTCTTTTGCTCTTTCTGCCCCTCCTGGGTCTCCAGCTTCACCCTGACATTGAGGCCATGTCCACCCATGTAGGCATTTCAGGAGCCTTGGTAGCAGAGTACCTGGGGTTCTCCTTGGCACTCTGAAGCCTTCCCCAGGGTAGTAATTCTGTTTGCAAGCATCCTGGGAGACAGCGCTGGCATTTTTCCTGTTTTACTGAGCAGGTAAGTGGATAAATGGATAAATCCCCTTATCTATTTAGTGACTGTGTGGCCTTGGACAAGTTACTTAATCTCTCTGAAGCCAGTTTTCCTAACTCTAAGATGGGAATACTACCACTTACTGTGACTCCTGCCCACTGGCACATACTAGGTTTTTCATTAAAACTTGTATTACATTTTAAAATTTCAACAATGTTAAGTTTTTCTTTTTTGAGGAGAGGATTTGATGTTTTTTAAACTGGCAAAGCCCATTCATAGAGAAGCCTTATGGTGAGTGATTAAACTGAGTAATACTGTCTAGGATTTTTAAAAATGAGGTGTTAAGAGGCTTATTTTCTCATGTATCCTGTGTGCTGACACCGGGAGCAATTCTGTAAGAGAAATTTCAAAAGTGCGTTAGCAGCAATTAGTGCTGGTGGAGTTACTGTACAGTCTCCCAAGGTGACAACTTCATGGTGTGGTGTGTAAAATCTGATTTTTTGTTCTACATCATGTATTTTGCAGCATTTATATATACCCTATAAGCTTATGCATACTCACTTCTTTCTTTCCCTCACCAAATATTTTTCCTAATGGATTTTCATTTGAGGTTGTACTTTTTTTTTTCTAGCCTAGAAAAGCCACTATACCATTAAACCCAAGAGACAGAGATAGAGCAGCTGTATGCTCCTCAACTTGGATTCAAAAAGTGTGGGTGGAGGAAGGGAAGGTCAGAAAATAGGCTGTTATTTCCATTGCTGGCAATTTAGATTCAGAGGCATTTCATCTGCAGTCCCCTCAAGTGTTGAATTGAATAAAAGTAGTAGCAGAAACAGTGGGAAGGGTGGTTGGGGGAGGGGCAGTGAACACTTCCAGCTAAATGCAAAGAGACAGGCAGCTTGTAAGCATGCATCCTCAGCTTGGAATAAAAGCCACAAAAAGCCTGAGAGCCAGCCTTTATTGAAACAAGATGCTGCCGTAGTGAAACAAAACACAGACTGAAATCCATCTACACTGGCAGAGTAGTGTGATTATTGAGTATGTGCTCCTCCAACCGGGAGGGGCTGTGTAGACAACTGTATGAATGAGAGGAAGAATAAAGCACTGCAGCATTTATGTCCTAACATGTGAATGATGTAGGAACAGACATATTTCACCTGCATCTATACCAAGAATGAATGTGTCTATAAAGACTTACTCCTTATTTTACATTCAACTAGCATTCACATTTGCATTGAACTAGACGTTATGAAATACAGACTGTGTACAAGAAGCTTGTTGTTTACAAAAGTGTGATATCCCATATTCCATTTTTAAGCCCTTTAAGCCACTGTTCCTTAAAAAATATTGTTACAGATGGTGAGATGCATAAGCTAGCCTTCAAAGGTCTTTGTAAACAAATAATACACCAAAAGTGTAAGACTAATACAAAGAAAATGAATAAAAAATAACATTGCAGGAAAGCTAGAAATTAAAACAGGAAAGAATAATTGCATACTGACTTATTTTGCTTGTTTGTAATCTTGAGGAAAATGACTTAATTAGGAGTATAAGGGGAAAGATGAAGACTTATTAGTTTATGAAGGACATTTTGATGTGCTTCAAGGATTACAGAGTTTCATAACACTGATCCTTTATTAGACCTAACTTACCTCAAAAATATGATTTTCCTTTTTATTTGTAAATATTTCAGAGTCATATAACAGATACGAATTAAGCCCATTCTATATAAAAGGTAGGGCATTATGTGCTGTAAGAGATACAAGAATTATTCAAGACAGTGAACCCTTTACCAGGGTGCTTGCAATTTATCTGCAGAGATAAAACATACATGGTACAAAAGTGTATATAATCAATACCATGTGCAGAAGTACAGACTAACAAAGAGATGTAACATGAAGAAGTGGAAGAAGCATGAACTTCAGGGTCATACAGCCTTGATTTTTTTCATACAGATTCTACTGCCTCCACCCAAAAAACCATGATCAAATTTCTTAATTTCTTGAAGCTTTGGTTTCCTTAGCTATAAAATGGAAATAGCAATATCTACCTTATGAAGTGACTTTGAATATTAAATGAGATAATAGAAATGACATGCCTAATAAAGGTACAAGGTAGCTACTTAATTGGTGTCCGTTCTCACTCTTTCCTTATGATTAATAGAAGGGGGGAAAGAATCACTCTGCCTCTACCTGGCAGGTTAGTGAGGAGTAGATATTTAAATAGGACCTTGAAAGCATGGTAGAGGTATGGTATATTTTATTTTATTTCTTTTCCTTTTTTTTTCATTTTTATTTTATTTAACTGCCTATCACCTACGCTTCCTTCTGATAACTGGAGCATTCCCTTCCTTGTGAGTATTACAGAAAACACCACACACTTATTTTCCAAATCCCTTTCCAGCTCGACTTGGCCAATTGGCCATTATAACTATTAACATTATTATACTTCTGTCTTGATATTTCAACCATTAGTCATACCTAACAGATTCCAGGCTGAGGTTCTTTGTCCACTCACACTACTTGCCCTCTCATGTACACCTTCTTTCCTACCCACGATTTTCTTTAGCTATATAGCCTACATTCTTCTGGTGATGGCCCTTACGATTTTAAATGATAGCACTTTTTTTTTCATGTTTATTTATTTTGAGAGATTGAGTGTGTGTGCAAGTGGGGAAGGGACAGAGAGAGAGGCGGAGAGATAGCTGTCACTGCCGAGGCTGAGGCGGGACTTGATCCCATGAACCCTGAGATCATGACCTGAGCCAAATTCAAGAGTCCGTTGTTTAACCAACTGAGTCACCCAGGCACGCTGAGAGGTTTTAAAAACCCATTCCTTGATTTATTACCCTATGAAAGTACAATAAAAGGTTACGAAAATACTGAATTTGTCCCTCCTTCCATTGCTTCTCTCCATTATCCCACCAAGTTTTTAGTAGTTAAATTGTTTTTATTTTATCAGTGTTGATAACATTTATAATTTTATCTATAATTTAAGTCTTACATGCATTGTACATAGAGTGATTTTACAGATTCAAGATAAAATGCAGTTTTTACATTATAAATGTATAGTCACAATAGAACCACGTATAATGGTTGAAACACTAGAGAAGGAGGTGTAATCCTACATCATTGAAAAGTTGCCATTTGAGGGAGAATTTCCCAAGCACCAAAATCTCTAATCAGTTTTCTTTAAGTATCTTTCTAGCTTCCTTTACTTTTCAGTATCATACTTCATTACTACTGTTTTTTGTGTTCGATATAATTCTCCTTTTTTGGTTCCTTTGCCATTTACTCAAAATAATCCACTTAAGTATTTTTTTATATAAAATATGTGGGTGGTAAACTTTCTGCGTGCTTACGTGTCCAAAAATTTAATTCCACACTAATATTTAATTGATAGTTTGGCCAAATGCAGATTTTTTTCTCCTAAGAATTTTTAACGCATTGTTTCAAGGTCTATTAACATGAATTGTTGCTGATAAGGATTTAGTATCAATATGCTTTTTATTGTTATAGATAACCTTTCGCCCTTCACCAAATTAGAATTTTCTGTTAACTATTTTCTATTAGAATTTTCTTTTAACTCTTGAAGTTCTGAAATTTTACAAGAATATGTCTAGATGTGAGCCATTTTCCCCTTGGTCTCTGATATTTGGTACTGCCTTCAATCCAAAGATTTATGTCTTTTTCAGCTCAGGGAAATTTTCAGTATAGTCCATTATTTTTATGATTGTTTTACTCCTCTCCATTATATTAATTTTCTTCTTCAGGAATTTCTATTAAACATATGTCAGAGCTTTGGTTCTATCCTCTATGTATTTTAACTTTTATTTGACATTTTTAGCTCTCTTTTTTTTTTGTTCTTTTGTTCTACATTATGGAGATTTCCTTGACTTTATCTTCCAGTTCACCAATGTAATATTCAGCTATGTCTAATTAATTAGTCAACTACTGAGTTCTTTATTTTTGAAATTTTTAACTTCTAAGAATTTTCTTTTATTTTTCCGTTCTTATAGTATCTTATCTTATTTAACAAATATAATGGCTTCTCAGATCTACCGGACAGTACTACAATACTTTCTCAGATCTATTTGTGCATATTAATTAACATTTATATAAGGTTCTTTTCTGTTTTCCTCAAATAACTGTTTCCTCCAGGATTAGTTGTACTGTTTATATATTGGGATTTTCTCCTTCATTTTGTTGAGTCCTTTAAGTAGCTAAAGTTTTTATTTTTGTTTTTGTCTTTGCTTTTTGTTTTTTGGGTTTATTATTATTATTATTATCTATGCAACATTATGAATCAGGATCATGGTTTCCTCTGGTTGGTAAATCCGTTTGCCCAATAGGTCTCACCAATGAAAAGAAGGGCTGATTTCCAGTACCATGTAATGACTGAGTAGGTTTTGACTGATAGGCTGGGAGCAGGTAGGCTGGTTGGGGATTCCAGTGATTGTAAAAGCCAGGAAGCCATTCCTATGGAAGTAAGGCTGTTTTGCATGTACCATTCTGGTGGAACCGTCCTTTTTGTTTCTCCTCTTCAGGTCTTGCTTGGTGGTACAGAGACTCAATTTCTACTCTGCTTCTCTTACACCCCAGTGCTCTCCAAAGAACCATCCCTGAACAGAACAATTACTTTCTTCAGAGAGTAGATATCAGGCTCTGACCAAAGAACAAAAGTTACTGTTAACAAATGCTCAATTTATATCAAGAAACTAGAAAGGGCCCCGCCAGGCTTAGAGTGCTGTTCTTTAGTGAATTGTCCAACTCCTGCCATTTGTAATTGTTCAAAAGCACCCCACTTATCTCTGAACTTTTTTTTAACCTACCTACCTATTAATTTTTCCACCTACATATGTATGAGTGTATAGGTATGTATACACACACACACACACACACACACACACACACACACACACATATATATGTATATATGTATAGATATATGCACACACATATGTATATATAGTCTATTAACTTTTTGTATCTTTTTGTTGTATAGTAAAACACAGACAGGGGTGCCTGGCTGGCTCAGTGGGCAGGGAATGCAACTCTTGATCTTGGGGTTGTGAGTTTAAGACTTACATTGGGTATAGAGATTACTAAAAAATAAACTTAAAAAAGACACACACACACAGGGGCACCTGGGTGGCTCAGTTAAGTATCCAACTTTAGCTCAGGTCATGATCTTGCAATTCATGGATTTGAGCCCCCGTGGGTCTCTGTGCTGACTGCTCAGAGCCTAGAGCCTGTTTCAGATTCTATGCCTCTCTCTTCTTCTCTGTCCCTCCCCTGCTTGTGCTCTTTCTCTATTAAAAGTAAATAAACATTAAAAAATTATTTTAAAAAACACACAGACACAGAAAACTACATGGAACAAGTAGGTAATTAAGTGAATTATTATAAGGTGAACACCCTTATAACCACCATCTAGATGAAGAAAGAGTACTTTTCCAGCCACCCAGATATCTTTCCATGTTCTTCCTTCCTCTACTGACCATGATATTAGGTATTTATATTTATTCATGTTTTTATCACCCATATATATAGCTGTAAACACTATAGTTTAGTCTCCTCCATATTTTTTTACCTTTATATGTCATTGAAGTCTCTATAGTTTACCTCTCCATCTTTCTCCTTTTCTTACATTTTATTTGTTGATGAACTCAGGCTATTTGACTCATAAAGTTTCTTCTTATTCTGGATTTTGCTGATTGCAGACTCATAGTGCAGTTCAGTGTATTCCTCTGTCCTCTGTCTGGAACTTGGCAGCTAGATCCAGAGGCTGACCTCTGGATATTCAAAGAATTATATGCTTCCATCAGTAGACATATAATGGCTGTTTTGTTTTTAAATGTTAATAGCCATTAATGTTCAATGCCTAGATCCCTTAATCCACTGAGCATTGCAAAATGGTGATATTCTCTATCTGACATTATCTCTATCTGGATATCTATCTGATATTCTCTATCTGATACTTCAGAATACTGAATTAGTCCCATTACCCTCAGGAAATAACCAATTAACTTTTAAATAAATATACATAATTGTTCATTCATGGATTTAAATATATTTTATAGGCTTCAATTTATTGCAATTCTTATGTTTATTGAAGCTTAAAATATAACATCTTTTCCTATGGGGCAAAATCTCTTCAAGTCATTCTAGATGTTTTGACATGATCCAACTAATCTTTGATTAGCTTTTGTGCTATCCAGTATTTTAAGATATTTCAGCTCATCTTTCATATTTTCTGACATCGACCTGGAATCAATCATTTTTCTAAGAAACTCTGTTTTTTTTAAACATGTAAAATGGTATATCAAAATCACAATGGGAGCACTAAGGATTCTTAATGCTACTGCATTGGTCATGGTTTCTAGACCTTTTCAGTGGATTGGCTAGGAAATATATGTATGTGTATGTTTTGTGAATGCATATACATGTGTGTGAAGTATAACATATGTTTTGATATATATATGTATTTATTACATATATTTATATTATTTTATTATACCTATGTATATAGCTTATATTTACTTATGTAGAGAGATAATATACCTCATAAATTCATGTTGATATCTCCAATTCAAATTTAGGACTATACAGATAATTTGTATATTTTGTATTATACCTATATCTTTTTTCTTAAATATTCTAATTTTTGGTTTTCAAAGGCACATGGGAGGATATAATTAGAATACCATAATTACTCATTTACTTTAATGTATCTTTATCTTTTACTTTAATGTATTACTTTACTTTTTATAATTTATGTATATATAAATTCTCCATCATTTTAGTCATCTAAAAGTGTGTTCTCTAGTCAATTTCTTAGGAAGGGTTCATGGCAACACTTTTTTATATCTTACATGCTCACAATTTGTGACCCTTTATTCCTGAAGGTCAATTTTGCTGGGTATGAAATTGGAGATTCACATTTTCTTCCCTTGAATACACTAGGTGTATTGCTCCCTTTTCTTCTGACATAAAACACTACTGTTGAAAAGTGTGATGATGGATGATCTTGAATCCTTTCTCTTTATTTAACGTTTACCTCCTTATAACTTCTCATTTCTCTCAAGAACTTATTTGTTGTGTTTATTTCTGTAAATATCATATTAATGTCACAAATGTTATATTGAGTCTCCATGTGTCAGATGTAGGAGTACAGTGGTAGGCACTTCTCCTCCAAGGTCTTTGCCATAATAGAACTGATGTAACGTTGAAGATCAGTCTTTAATAGGAGAATATTTCTCAACAGATGCATTGTTAAAATTTTGGGCTGGATAATTCTTTATTGTGCCAGGCTACCCTATGCATTGTAGGATATTTAGCAGGATCCCCTACCTCTACCTAGTAGATGCCAGTGGAACACCTGTTGTGAGCTGTGTGCCCCCAAAATTCATATGTTTAAGAACTAGCCTATGATATGATCATATTTAGAGGTGGAGCCTTTGGAAAGTGATTAGGTTTAGATTAGGTGATAAAGGTAGAACACTCATGATGGAATTAGTGTCTTTATAAGAAAAAGAATTAGCAAACACCAAGGAAAGGTCATGTGAGCACACAGTAAGAAAGTGGTTCTCTATAAGTGGGGAAACAGGTCCTTACCAGACACCAAATCCACTAGCACCTTGGACTTCCCAACCTCCAGAATTGTGAGAAATAAATTTATGTTGTTTAAGCTACCTAGTCTGTGGTATTTTTTCTAGCTGCCCGAGAAGACTAAAATAACACCACTGCCCCAATTGTGACAACCAAAAATGTCTCCATACATCTTCACGTATCCCATGGGGGCAAAAACAGTCCCAGTTGAGAACCAGTGAATCAAAGTATCACACAAATTATTGTCAAATTATAATTATGATAAGTACTCCCTGCCTTAGTAAATGGCACTACTGAATCGCTAGGGCCGTAAATCTTGGGGTCTTCTTGGCTCCTCTCTTTCTTTTACACCCACATCTAATTTATCAGCAAGTCTTGATTCACCAACAAAATGTATCCTTATTCTGATTCTTTCAACCTCCTCCACTGCTACCATCCACTATCCTTTCTTACCTAAATACTATAATACCTTCCTACCTGGCATCTGTTTCCACTTTTACTTCCCTATGCTGTTTTTCCCCACATAGTAGCCAGAATTGGCCTTTCGTAATGTAGATCAGATGATGGTATTCTATAGTCAAAATCCTCTAATGATTCATCACTCTTGGAATAACATGTAAGTCCTCAAATGGCCTGCATGGCTCTAAATGGCCTGCCATTATATAGTCCCTGGCTACCTCTCTGAACTCATTTGCTATTGCTCTTCTCCCTACTTGCTGCACTTCAGCCACGCCAGTCTCCTTTCTATTTCTTGAATATGCCAAGCCCACCCCCATCTCTGGGCTTTGTACTTGCTACTCTATGAGCCAAATTTTTCTTCCATGAACTGTCTGGTCATACACTTTACCTAATTTTCTGTTGGGTTGATGGCACTTTTCTTTTGAGTATTCTATTTTGATTGAAACTGTTATTTCCAAAAAAAAAAAAAACATGAGGGGTTTGCTGATAATTCATATCCTGTAATACTTTCATTTCTGACACTGGTAGAAAAAGAAGACAGCAGGAGGGACAGGTGCTTGGAATACATATAGCCTCAAAGGAGGGAAAGAAGAGACTTCTGATTGTTGCCAATATCTTCTGGGATTTTTTTTTTATTACTTTCATTTCTGTCATCCTGATGGTTCTTTCAAACCATTTTTCCTTCCAATTCTAAAATGCCTGAATTTGGCGAAAAACTATTATGTAAATATCTAGGATTTGGTGCCTTTCTGACCTCATCTATTCTCTCTGTGGTTCTCCCATTCCAGTCACCTGACCTCCTTCTGTTTGATGAATGGTCCTGCCTCAGAATCTTTGCATTTACTATTTCCTGGGCCTGGAATGCTCTTCTTCTTACTATCTACATAGATGTCTTCCATTTAATCATCTTCTAAGTGACACTTTCCCTGACCACTGTACCTAAAATTTCAATATTTCCCCACCAAAGTTTCCTATTCTTCCTTTATTTCTTCTCCTTAGCCCTTATCATTAACTAACATACGAAAATTTTTTTTTACTAATTTATCATTATATCTTTTTTTTCACCTCCTTTACAATATAAGCTCCAAGAGGGCAGGAATTTTTGTATGTTCTATTCACAGCTCTATCCCTGAAACCAAGAGCAGTGCCTGATGTATGGTTGGAACAAAAGCTCTTTAATTAATTAATTAATTAATCAATCTAAAAGTGAAAGGTTCTTTGACCTTCTTTGAGCTTATACTGTCACTGAAAAGAACAAATGCAAATGGTCATCCATACATAGAACAACAAAAGATATATGTGTCTAGTGATGATAAAATGGGTTGCCTACGGTGATGTACAGAGAGATTAGTAATTTTGCTTTGGAATTAGGTAATGGGGAGGGGTTGACTCCTGAATTGGATCTTAAGAAATTGATAAACCTTGTCTGGAAGACAGAAATATAAAGCTATTCCCGAAAGACAAAGTAATAGAAGTTGGGTTAGGTATACCAATCAAAACAGCCTGATTGGAATAGAGGGACCAGGTAGAAAGTATTAAGAATTAAGTTTAGATGATACCTGAATATACCAATCAAGATCTCAGCAAGCAACAGGTGTCATACTCAGAGTAAGAACTTAAAGAGGGCCTACTTCAGCAACTACTTACAAATATTTAGGCAGAGGTGCAAACAATGGCAAGGCATAGTGCAGTATCCTGGAGCTAGTAACAGAACAGGGGAGCTGTTACCACCCCTGGCCTTGAATGTGAGGAAGGCAAGAGTGCTGTATAGAGAAGACATTTGGGAAGAGTTGCAGTGTTCAGTCAGAGAACACAGCTTCCCTCAACTGATATTCAGAAAGGGAGAGGATCTCCTTTTTACCACTGATTCCCTTTAGCTGAACCACCTGGAAACCAGAGACAAGGGGGCCCGTTGATACAGTTCACAGAGATCAGCCTCCACACAAACCAAGTGAAGAAGGAGGCAGAGTAAATCTGGAAGGGTAAATGGAAAATACCCAGCACACTAAGGTTAAGATAACCTGAAAACTGTTGCTAGAAAGTCTTGAGTGCCCTTCATAAAGGTCATCATCTGTATAGTTGAGAAATCTTACACGGAAGCTTTTTCTCGACTACACACAGATTATATCCTTTTTACAAAACTGTTTGAACCACATTTTCATAATGAAAACATTGCTCGATTTGGCATTTGAGTAGTACAACACGTAAGACAAAATTACAGAGGTTCAAAGCAGCTGAATAAAGAATTTTTTTAAAGAATCAAAGCACCAGCCAGCAAATAAATGACGCAATGACCAGTGAAAATCAATGAGGCAAAGCCGTTTTTTTGAAATGAGTGATAGCCTTAGTAAAAATGAACTATATTCTCTTTATTAAGTCCTACTGTCCATATTCTACCACTTCCTCTTTTTTTTACCACTTCCTCTTAATATTCTTTTATTCCACTAGTCATCCTCTCTTTTACTTTTATTTCCTCATATCTTCACCTATATTAGGCATTGCTATCTATCCATTCTAACTGCTATCTGTAGCTATATAAAATAAATATCGGTTACATGGCATGGAAGAGAAATAGACAGACTTCAGCTTTACCACAAAGAAATGGATTTGACATTTGTAATTCCTTCTAGCCCTTACCTATAGTGGACATTCTATATGAGTTTTTTGTGACCCTAGAGAAAACATTTTGTCATAGATTCACTGTCAGGGAACAAATAGAAGGAAATTGGGCCCATGCATAGATAACCAATGTCTTTGACTCCACCAACTATAGACCTTGGGCACTTGGAACAGAGTTTGTTTTCTAGCTACAAGTCTTTTCTCACCCAAGCAATGTACAAAATTTCTCTGTACTGAAAGCATAAATTATGTTGTTTACAATAGCAGCTGTAAGACCTCTCATTATTGAGTCTAAAATTGGTTTAGCTTTCATTTTTAGTTTTTTAACTTGTGTAGTATTATTTTATTCCTACAATAATTCAGAATGGTCTCAAATAGTTTAGAGCCATGTTAATTCATACTATAGAGATATTATATAATACTTAAAATTATTTCAAAATTCTGGCTCAATCCAGAACACTATTTTGAACTTTCTCGTAGATACAGATAATTTAAGTGTTCATTTTTTTTAATGAGCCATTTGCTTCACCCCCTTTTTTAAATGAGCCATTTGCTATCATTGTTTAATTTAAATTAATCCAAAAATATTTACTGATGTTTCCCTATGCAAAGAACAGAATGGATCCAAGTATGATCTGTATCCACCCCTTACCTTGAGGAGCTTACAGTCTAATATTAAAAAAAAACCAAATGTATATTAGTAAATTAGGCTAGTCAGATAGCTGAAACACAGTGATGTGGAATTTCAAAGGTGGGAGAGAACACATGATTTAGAATTGGATATTATGGGTGGGTAGGATTGTGATAGCAGTTATTGGGCAAAAAAAAAAAGTAACTGCTTTAAGCTCCTGTTTATTCATATGTAAAATGAAACTAATATTATTTACCTCATTGGGTTTTTGTGAGGATTACATGAAAGAATGCATATAAAGCACTTTGCAAAGCTCATGAGAAAAACACGATAAATGTTAGCTTTAAAAATATCCCTTACAAAGTTCTAGAAGCAGGAATGGTCTGGTGGCCTTTGGGGAGTTGGCAGTGGGGACTGGAGCATGAGATTGGTGAAGTGGAATAAAGGGAGATAAGGCAGCAGAAGAAAGTTGAGTGAGAACTTTCCCCCAACAAACATTCATTGAATACGTTTTACCTCTTGGAAAAACGAGAAGTGGTATTAGAAACCAATGCTGATCTTGTGGGCACAAGGACTCTGTTTTCTGCTATGTCTCCAGTGCCTACAAAACAGAGCCAGGCACACAGTTGCACAGTAACTATTTGTGGAATGGCCCTACCTTGTTGGGGAGATAATGAGGAAAGATTCTATAATCATTAGGATGAGGAAATCCATCTCTGCAGTGACAGGTAGAGGAGGAAGAAGGAAAATTCTAAAATTTCAAAGCCTCTGCGAGGGAAGTATGTTGTGTACATATGTAAGTGGGACAGTGGATATACACATCGGGTGTACGGAGGCATGCTGGAGCAGTGAAAGAGGTAAAGAACTCTTACTGCTTGCCATAATGATGTAGCAGAGCTGAGTTGCTAAGGGAGGAGTCTGAGACAAGGAGCTGCAGAAAAGAAAGGCAAATAGGAAAACCAAGAAAGAGCTAAGAATATGGAATGTCAAATCCCCAGCCTTCCAAAATTCAAGGTATTCACACAAACACCCTGTGTGGGTGGTGTATACAGATCAAGTGCCAAGTACTGGCATCGTACCAGGTATCACAGTGGGATTGATACAGACCAGAGGGAAAGAACAGGCCCAATGAAGTTGAATGCCAGTGACATCATATGTACCATAGAAGCTGGACTATAAGCCATTTAAAACATGAATTTACAGAACTCTGGAAAAGAGCATTGGACTTCCCATCACATGAGGGTTAGAGAGATCACATCATTTGAAAATATTAATTACAAATACAAGGTGGCTTTGGCTGCTTTGGGCATTGCAGCTGACAGCCTGCTGGCTAATTCTGGCCCAGAAATCACCTCCTCCATAACAGGATCCCATGTCTTTTCCTTTGCTCCCAAACAGGTTTTGTGGCCCTCCTGGGTGCTCTCCCATCACCTTTATCATGGCCTTTATCCTGTATTCTAATTATCTGTTTATGTTTCTGCCTCTCCTATTAGATTGAACACTGAAGGCTGGGCAGCATCTGAGCTCATTAGCATCAGTGCAGCAGGGAGGCTGCAGCTGGAGGTACAGACTTTGCAGTGAGGCACCAAGAGCCCTTAGGAAAGAGAATCAGAAAGGGAAAATCCAAGCCCAGGGTTCAGTTAGGAACCAGAACAAGGAAACAAACAAACCAAAATATCAGAGACATGATCGGGGTTCACCTGTAACATCAGGGCCCTATCAGAGATACGATCAGGGGTTCAACTGTAACAATGGGGCCCTCCCACATACCCGCATTTATCTTCACGCCTACTAAATAAGGTGCTTTGGGATCCTTTTGGGTCTGCACTTTGTTAGCTACCACCAGCATTTTCTGACATTTTCAGAAAACAATTTTTTTCTTAATTTCAACAGTCACCACTGTTGAAAATAGTAAATAACTGTTTTGAAAAGCTATGTTTATTCTTAACTATCCTAGGAAGGATGGACATGTGCTTCACATATACAGCCTCAACTATTTAATCCACAAAAAAAAAAAGGAAAACTTTGAGTGGTTGAAACACAAAGCCAAGTGTCTGCATCACGTCTTTGTGTTGACAGGGTTCGTGAGGGTATTTTTTCCCTGTCTTTACTCTCTTGCCATCAAAGGAGGAACCAATTAGGCCAAATAATAATAATATTTAAAATCTGACAGCCCTCGGGAGCCTGAAATGAAAAACTAAATCTGCCATATGGATGCTTTAGAGCCTGTGTTCTATGCATGACCAGGGACTCACCCTAGCTCGAAGCTGCGTGCGCTCCCAGTGTCTGGACACAGCAGAACTAATTAGAGAGAAACCTCAAATTCTCTGCATCTGACTGTCGTTTCTCCTATTTGTTGATGCAAGTGAGAATCCCTCTCCACTTCTTATGAGAACAAAATAGAAGAGCCTAGAACACAGTGAATAGCATGGGATACTCCATTTGTCCCTGTAACTGCCTTCACAAAGCCAAAAGGGGCTGAGAGGAGTTTTAATATGCGAAGTGTTTGTGCAGACCTAGGACTTCTGTGACTATGTGTACAGAAGAATTAAACAACAAAAGCAGTTTGAAGTATTTGTGTATTTTGTTGCTGTGACTTCTCACTCTACGCTCTCTCTTTTTTTTTTTTTTTATTTTTCAACTTTAGCTATCTCTTTCAGTAAGGGAATAAAAATTGTTAAGTCTCATAAAGAAGATAAAAACACTGTTTTTACTGTGATCCAGATACATGGCTTTTATTGAATTAGTCAGAGAGTGTAGTGTTTTTCTTTGTGGTGCAGGGAGCCCTCTGCACATGTATGAGGATCAGGACTAAGGGGGCACACGCATGTTTTCCCACACTGCCATCGTGTGTGTTTGTGTCCCAGCACAGCCATGTGTGAAAGTTTGTGTGCGCCTAAGCATGGCCATGTGCAAAGAAAAGGGACTCCTGCTCCATTATTCCAAGCAATTAAACTCCGACAGCACAAGGATGAAGGAGAGGCCCTGATTTTCTTTTCCTTTGCAGTAATTGCCTCAGCAATCATCTTTGATCAGGGAAGAGCAGAAGAGGAGAGTCCTGAAAGTTGACATCCCTGGTATAAATATATACATTTACATACACGGGGGCAGCACAGCTCTGCAGCTTTTTCCTGACGTCTCTGACCTGAAACCATTGTAGCTCCATTGACACTTCATTTAATTGAATCCTCTAGCAGTGCAGAAGCCTGAGGACTTGAGAGGGGGAGGGGAGTAAGGATGAGTAATCAAGGCAGACTCTTCTGCCTGAATGTCTAAAAAATGACAGGAAAGTAATTGCTTTTGAAAAGCAAAAAAACAGAAATAGCACAATTTGTTCTATTTAGTAAGATGCTCAAAGGGAATAAAGATTATGAGGATTTTTCCCCAAACATAACAAAATCTCTACCCCTAGAATAACACTGATTGGGATTCCTGACAGATAGGAATAAGAGGTGTTTTTTTTTTAAAGAAGAAAGAAAACACAATTGTAAGAAAGAGAAATCGGAGTCTTCCCTGGTTCACAATGGCCAGAGACATTAGTAAGATCATTCTGAGCCCAGAGCCACAGCACAGCCCCTTTTGTCAGCTTCAAATCAGGGAGCTGGAGGGTCGAATCGGTTTAACCTGCCTCCATGACACATCACCCACCCGCCTGACCCCAGAACGGCCTCATTTTTATGGATGCAGAAGCTCAGGGTGTAATTCATTCCCGGCACACCCCGCTCGTTCGGCAGCCTGCTTTTGCCACAAAGGTGCACTGCATATTCTGTGCCGGCTGAACCGATGAGATATCAGTCTGCTTCCTGCTTAATGCGGGAGTTTACCCTGCTCTATAGCTGAAGAGTAATGTCCCTTACCTGGCATCAATCCGTGGGGGCCTAGATCAGCCAGGCAAATTAGCACATGTCCACCAACTCAGAAGAGTTAAAGAAATCAGTCTGGACTTGGAGGACTCAGGCAGCATGTTTAGGAAACATGAAATCTGAAGGATATTTAATAACCTTTTGCCTCCTTTGTCATCCACTCTCTATATTTGCTTCTTTGGTTATATGTTAATGAGAACACGAGAGCATGTGCACAGCAGGCAGCTGCTTTGCCCTTTGATTTAGTACATGGTACAGTGGAAAACAAACAGGCCGACAAAACCAGCATAAATAACAATGCATTACTAGCATATAGCACCTTTACAAAGCACTTGTACATACACAGTTAAATTTGTTTGGACCTTTCAACAACCATGTGTAGTAGCAGTAGCAGCACCTTTATGATCCCTTATACAGATTGGGAAACTGAGGCTCGTATAGTTTAAAGAACTCACACAAGTTCACCTCTCTGGTTAGGGAATTTTAAGATTTTTCGTACAATTGTAAATGGCATCGACTCCTTGATTTCTCTTTCTGTTGCACACAAGTTCTCAATCCTGACAAGCAACAGAGGAAGGAGTGCTGAGGCACAACATATTAGAGGGCTGTCCTCTGGCTTTACTCTGGTTGCATCTCATCCCTTCCCATTGTTTGAAGAGTCCAAGAGATCAAAGGAGGTTACCCACTCCCAGCCCTCCCGGCCTCTAGGCCATACTCTACTACCCAGCCCGCTAGAATTTTAAGTGCATTTTCAAGACCTGCACAGGAGTCTTCCCGAGGGCCACCCTCTTGGTGTGCACCACCAAGCCCACGCAGTGGGGGCTGTTGGGTGTGCAGGCATAATGTTCACATATGTGTGCATGAAGTCATTCACACTGAACAACAAAGCCAGGGTGGCAAGAGCAGGGAAATGAGTTAGAGTTTGGAGACTGTGAGCTAACTCCCCACACAGCCATGGTCTAAAGTCTGAGGACTCGTCACTAGACCTGGCCTTCCAGGGTGTTAATGAACATGTATATATTTGTCAGAGCAGAAAGGCAGGACATGTTTTCTGCAACCATTTGACATGTAACTTTTAAATATTTAGACATATGGTATGTAGACCTCCATTTAAGCTCTCATCCCAGGTTCTGCAAATATTAGGGTGGGCTGCCTGGAGTAGCACTGGCGTAATGATAGAGATGAGTGTAAGTTTGGAAGAGACTATATAATCTAGATTGTCATAAGCTTTAGCCGTCTTTAAAGGGCCAATTTATTGGCCTTCATAAGTCCAACCCTTTCCCCAACAGTTCATTAAAGGCTGAAGTACCTATGTCCTCAGTAGTTAAGGGTACTGATGATGGATCTGGTGACAAAGTAAACAAGAATTTTATGTTTTATTAAGTGTATTAACACAGTCTGTGGGTTAATTAATTTGCCAGGTTCCTAAACCTACTAGCCTAAAGATGTTAGTATCTTTTCCGTCAGGCAATTATTAATTCCTCTTCCTCATCAAGGGCAGGATTAAAACTTAGCCCCAAATTTATGATTAAGTTGAGAACATGTATTCATGTGGCTCCCTTCCGAAGTTCACATCTGGTTTCTATAGAAATTCTCCTGCTAACCTAAGGGACATGCCAAATCACCTCTTCGATGAAGCTCTCTTTCCTAACACTGAATTTCTGCACTCTATAGGGTGAGTATTATACTTTCTTCATCAATCATTTACATATCTCTTATCTATCCTAATAGATTATACAAGTCTGGAACCCTGAAATTTTTACCTTTAAATCCCCAAAATTCACAATTCACGGAGTAAGCATTCAATGAATATTTAGTGAATACACATAAACAAATGATTCCTACTTTTGTAATTGTTTTGTGGTGGTGAGAGGGTATATTTTGTATTCTTGCTGCATTTTATGTGGTATGTGTTCTCCTTTATGGTAATTCTGTAATTTTCAACCAAACTCTGAAGAATGGCATTAAAAATATACATGAGGCTTTTCTTTTACTTTGGGCATATTCATAGGCTAACAATATTCCTATATGTGAACAGAGGAATTTTCTATCAGTTGGTATATGAACTGAGTATTTGCAGCCCGCACCCCAAAATTCATTATGTTGAAATCCTAACCTTTAGTGAGATGATAGTTGGAGATGGGACCTTTGAGTGGTAATTAGGGTTAGATGAGGTCACAAAGGTAGATTACTCAAGATGAGATTTGTGCCCTTATAAGAAGAAGCACAAGAAAGCTGTTCTTTCTCTCCACATACACACTGAGGAGAGGCCATGTGAGGATACAGTGAGAAGGCAGCCATCTCAAACCAAGAAGAGAAACTTTACCAGGAACAGACCCTGCTGGAACTAGGTCTGGGATTTCTAGCCTCCAGAATTGTGAGAAAATAAATTTCTGTTGTTTAAGCCACCAATTTATAGTTTTGTTATGACAGCACAAGCAGATTAAGACAGCTTGGAATGCTTCTGGCATTTTATTAGTTGAGTCTGTAATAAAGACATTCAATCTCACATAGTAAGAGGATGTTAGGACATTGGTAGTTCCAAAGACTCAACAACATTATTATCACAAACTCAAAACCTTTTTGTCCTTCTGTTCTGCCATCTTCAGTATATTGGCTTTTTGTCCCTTTGTTTGTTACTCTATGCTGATGACTGATAAAGTATATAGTCGGAAAAGGAAATGAAAATAGGTGGCACACATAAGCCAGTCTCTTTTTTTAGAAAGCAAACTATTTCCCAGTTGCCCATCAGTAGACTTGCCCATAAATATCATTGGCTGTGACTTTTTCATACGGCCACCTTAGCTTCAGAGTCTGGGAAGGGGAGTACTAAGAAAAGGACAATGGAATTGTCAAATAGGCAAGTCCCCTGAGGATGAGCACATTGTCACCTGAACAAAATCTGGACTTCGTAAGCCAGGAAGAAAAGTTGTAGTAGTCATTGAATGACCAACAAATAGTGTCTGCCACTTCTCTGTTGTTTCGGTGTTATCAACAGATGTCTTACTGTTTTCCCCAAGCACCCCATACTGAGATTATTCTAAACTGAAATTTCCTGTGTCAGCAGTACTCCTGCTGTACTGTGTAGGTCATATACTGATTTGACATAACACCTAAATTTGTCATACATAAAACCCACAAACTCAAGAAAAAAGGAAAGCATCCATGGAAATACATAATTAGAAATTTGTAAAACATGATACATTCTGAAAGTCTTGCCCAGTGATTCTATATGTTACTATTACATGGGGAGTTTTCACATGACACCCATCCTCCAAACCAGACCAGTGAGGTCACAATTTCTATCTGGCCCTGGAATTGGTAAAGCTTCCCAGGTGACTCTAATGTGCAGCCATTTTGGGGAACTACTGCAAAAAAAGGTGTATAGGAAGCAAAGATACGAATCATCTGTACTTTTAGCCTCTCTGGAAACCTGTACCCAGCCCATGAGAGATTTTGTCATTGTTTCTCAATATCCATATTTATTTATTCATTAAGATATCACTTAAGTATATATAATATGCAAATAGTTCTGGGTGCAAGGCTGTGGAGATTATTTAAAAATTTTTAAACAGCCTACACTTCAAGAATTTTCTATTCTATTGGGATAAATCAGTGAACAATTTCTATTTAAACAAGATCATATTTGTTAAGGACCAAAAAGAAAGGCACAGATATTATGGACTTCAGGAGGCCAGATGAGGGACAAATAAATGAGAATTGCAATGGTCAGCAAAGGCCTTATACAGGTAGAAGGGCAATTTTGATAGGCAGTGGTTAAGAAGAGGCCACATTTGTTGAAGATCACAATATGCTAACTCTGATATGTTTAGAATCTGGGTAAATCAATTGCTTCTCTTAGGGAGTAGAACATAAGACTAGAAGCATTGAAGAAACTGGCGTTTTCACAGGATGGATGTCACAGGTGAAGAGAACAAAGTGGTTAAAGCAGGCCTAAGTGCAAAAAAAAAAAAAAAATTCAGGGTTGAGTTGAGATGAGGGAATGACAAGTTGGAAATTTCCAGTAGGTTGCATGGGACACAGAGTTGCATGGGGTATAGACATGATTGTGGTAACTGTGAAGGTGGGCATGGAGGTAGAAAGCTAGAAACCAGACACTAAAACATGTCACGGCATTCAAACAGAATCCCTCCAGGATCTCTCCCTTATTGGAGCTGATACCATGCCTTCAATACACCATCATTATAACATTTGACACAACTGTAGTGCAATTATTAATCAGTCAACAAATATTTATCAGTCATTTAATATGTGCCAAGTACAGTTGATATAGCAGCAAATGATATAAGCAGAAGCTACATTTTAGGAGAAGATATAAGAAACTATGCATGTAAACAAGAGAAGATGAACCTTGAAAAAATTACACTAAGTAAAATAATCCAGATACCTAAGGTGACATAGGTCACATTCAATTTATATGAAATATCCAGAATAGTTAAATCCATAGAGACATAAAGATAGAAAATGATTGCCAGAGCCTGAGGAGAGAGTGAGGAGTGACTGTTTAATGGGCATGAGGTCTGATTTGAAGGTGATGAGGATATTTTAGAACTAGATGGAGGTAATGGTTGGACAACACTATGAATGTACTAAATGCCACTAAATTGTACCTTAAATGATTAGCTTTATGTAATGTGAATTTCACCTTGTTAAGAGAGACAGGCAGAAGTGTCAGTTGCTTTGGGACTCCTGGGTGGCTCAGTTGGTTAAGTGTCCAACTTCGGCTCAGGTCATGATCTCACAGTTGGTGAGTTCAAGCCCCGCAGTGGCCTCTGTGCTGACAGCTCAAAGCTTGAAGCCTGTTTCAGGTTCTGTGTCTCCCTCTCGCTCTCTGCCCCTCCCTCACTCACACTCTGTCTCTCCCTCTTTGTCCCACTGTCTCAAAAATAATAAAATAAACATTAAAAATTGTTTAAAAAAGACAATTGTTTTAAATCATGGGTGGAGCAGGTACCCCTTAAGCTCCATATTTAAGAAATTTGGCAGAGGGGCGCCTGCGTGGCGCAGTCGGTTAAGCGTCCGACTTCAGCCAGGTTACGATCTCGCGGTCTGTGAGTTCGAGCCCCGCGTCAGGCTCTGGGCTGATGGCTTGGAGCCTGGAGCCTGTTTCCAATTCTGTGTCTCCCTCTCTCTCTGCCCCTCCCCCGTTCATGCTCTGTCTCTCTCTGTCCCAAAAATAAATAAAAACGTTGAAAAAAAATTTAAAAAAAAAAAAAGAAATTTGGCAGAGAAGTGGAAGAAAGAAACAGGAAGATAGCTAGATGAACTATTGGTTCCAGAGAGACTTTTTTGGATAACAGGAAGATTTTTGTGTATTTTAAGGCAAAGAGGAAAAGAGTGAGACTGAAATGCAAGGGAACTCTCTGGGGTCTTCACAGGTCTAAGAAGCTGGAGATGTAGATGTAACCCCATAGTAAAGAGCTTGGCCATATGCTCTGGTAAAGAATGTTATAATTAGGATATTTCTAAGAGAAATGCAACTGGAAGAAGCATTAGAAATGTTCTAGTCCACGGGGGTGCCTGGGTGCCTCAGTTGGTTAAGCGTCCAACTTCGGCTCAGGTCATGATCTGACGGTTTGTGAGTTCTCAGGTCAGGCTCTTTGCTGACAGCTCAGAGCTTGGAACCTGCTTCAGATTCTGTGTCTCATTCTCTCTCTGCCCCTCCCCTGCTTGTGCTCTGTCTCTGTCTTTCTCTCAAAAATAAATAAATGTAAAAATTTTTTTTTAATTAAAAAAAAAATGTTCTAGTCCACGCTATTTACTAATGTGGGAGCCAGCTGTCCTAGCTTAAGTGACTTTACCAAGCTCACAGCTGGGTGGTAGAAACCAAGTCTCTGGTCTTACTAGGTATAGCAACCATGTTTATTTTTACTTTATGAATAGTTGACATTATCCACAAAGGCCATTTTCTGTTTAAGCTGTAGTTTATCCTTCATTTTTAATTTTTTCATTCAGTGAATGTGCATAATAAGTGCTAGGAATTCAGCAAATGGACACGCTTGGCTGATGAGTTCTACTTACCCTAATTATAACATTTGTGTCTTTAACTTCCAAGGCCCAGTAACCCGATAATGTTGCCAAAAACTTAGCATGCTGGGGATTTACGTATCTTTCTTGGTCTGAAGTCTGATAGCAAATGAAGTTTGATCTGTGTGTGCGGCTATGGGCATGTCTACATGTGAGAGATATTTCTAATTAATTAATTAACTTATTAAATAGGGAATACATTCCTAGAATTCAAAAAGTACAAAAGGTACCAACAAAAATCCTCTTTCTCTGTCTCCCACCTACTCAATTCCCTTGCCCAATGGCAATCCATGTTACCAAGTTTTTGTGTGTCCTTTTAGAAGTATTTTATGTTTTTAAATTTTTTTTAATGTTTACATTTTGAGAGAGAGAAAGAGAGAGAGAAACAGAGCACAAGTAGGGGAGGGGCAGAGAGACACCGAGACAAAATCTGAAGCAGGCTCCAGGCTCTGAGCTGTCAAAGCACAGAGCCCAATGTGGGGCTCAAAGTCATGAGCTGTGAGATCATGATCTGAGCTGAAGTTGGATGCTTCACCGACTGAGCCACCCAGGCACCCCTAGAAATATTTTATGCATATGCAAACAAATATATATATGCATATACTCCCCTCGTCATTTTTACACAAAGAACACACTAAACATCCTGCTCTGCACCTTTTTAAAATACATATATCATATTTATAGGTATTTATGGTCTTTCTCAACCTCTCCTGTCACCTATTTCATTTTCCTGCAATGGTTACAGAGAAGGAATTTCTACGTAGGAGAGTCCTCAGTCATTTCTACAGCTTCATGGTATCTCATTGTTGGATAAAACATTATTTATTTAACCAGTCTCTAAATGATAGACATTTAGGTAATTGCTAATCTTTTACAAAGTTGCTATGCATCGCCATTACATGTGTGCCGGTATATCTGTAGAATAAATTCACAGAACTGGACTTGCTAAGTCAAAGGGTATGTGCATATTATTTCAGTGGATCTTAGGAAATCACATCCTATAGAGAATGTGCCAGTTTCCACTTCTGCCAGCAATGTGTGTAAAAACTTGTTTTGTCCCATCTTCACCAATACATTGCATTATCAATAATTTTGGAGTTTTGACAATATATTCAGTATGAAATTGTATCTCATTGAGGATTTAATTTGAATTTTCTTATTCTAAGTGAGATTCTTTTTGTGTGTTTAAAAGTCATTTTATTTCTTTCCCTATGAGTTATTTGTTTGTTTCCCATTAGGTTTTGTGGTTTTATACATTGATTTGTAGAAGCTTTTTATACATTATAGAAATTAGCAATTTGTTATGATATGAATTATAAAATTTCCCAGTCGTCTCTCTCTTACTTTAATTATGATGTTTTTATCATACAGAAATTTGTCTTGATTTTAATATAATAAAGTTATGAATCCTTATATTATGATTTCTGGAGTGTATCATATCACTCCAATATTATTTTTTTTAATTTGCTCATTATTTCTTCTAGTAATTTTGCAGTTTTATTTGTATATTTTTAATTCATCTGGAACATATTTTAGTGCATTTGTTGGGTATTGTTCCAACACCATTTTTCCCTTACTGAGAAAATGCCATTTGTGTTTTTTCCTCCAATACAACCTAAGTCAAAATATTGTTCCAAATATCCAAATGAAATCAATATTGATTGAATTACTATTATATGCGAGGCATAATTTCATAATGTTTTCTTTTAAATTTTCCCTTCAAGAAGAAAAGAGACATAATTTTAAGGTCTAAGATCCAGAAACTTCTTTAGTAAAGAAAACACACAAAATCTTCATTTGAAAGTCTCTGGCTATCAGTAAGAACTGTATATAACTATATTCCATGAGACAATGAGCTAGTTCAAGCTAAGAGCAAATAAAACACAAATGGTTCTTTATAGGTGTGAGTCCTCCTCTATATCTATAACCAGGGCAGGAAAATGAAATAGAAGACAGGAGAGATCTTACATACCACAATATCTATGAACATGAGATGCTGCTATATAAAGACAGTGTTGATAGACACTATGTAAACATTCACTTGGCATAAGGCCTATTGGCTTCAAGTGGAACAATACTAAGAAATTCTAAAATAAGACATTGTCTTTTTTTAAATTCGAGTGTGGTTAACATAAAGTGCTACATTCCTTTCAGGTGTACAATATAGTGATCTAACAGTTCCATACATTACTCAGTGCTCATCCAGACAAGGGAAGTCCTAATAGCCTTTACCTATTTCACCCATGCCCCACCCACCTCCCCTCTAGTAACCTTCTGTTTGTTCTCTATAGTTGAGTCTGTTTTTTTGCTTTGTCTCTTTTTTATTATTTTAATTTCCTTTGTTCATCTGTTTTATTTCTTAAATTCCATGTATGAATGAAATCATATGGTATTTGTCTTTCTCTGACTGGCTTATTTTGCTTAGCATTATACCCTTTAGATCTAGCCATGTTGTTGCAAATAGCAAGGTTTCATTCTTTTTTTGGCTGGATAAGATTCCATTATACACACACACACACACACACATATGTGTACATACACACAGCATGTCATCTTTATCCATTCATCTAGAGATGGACCCTTGGGCTACTTCCATAATTCATAATTTTGCTATTGTAAATAATGCTGCAATAAACATAGGGGTGCATGTATTCCTTTTAAATAGTGTTTTTGTATTTGGGGGGGTAAATACCCAGTAGTACAATTACTGGATCATAGGGTAGAGCATTGTCTTTTAAATATACACTCCTATGGTATGAGAAAGAACACCATAAAGACTGCAAACCTCAAATCTTGTATTGAAAAAAAATCCTAGTTATGTAACTAATAGAGCTCTATGATTGTTATAGCTATTAAAGAACTCTTCCTCCAACCTTCCTTTACTACGGTCTGGAAAAACTGGTTATTTTACTATTTTACCTAACAGCCATCATACTACCAGCCTGAATCTACTAATTGTTTGACTTGAGGAACATAATTAGGATCCTTACCCTAGGAAAGGCTCTAAAATTACTGTACATTGCACACATTCATGATGTGTGTGTGTGTGTGTGTGTGTATTAATCCACAAAGAATATTAAAGAAATATTTCTGGTGGGGGAAGGAACAGGAATAAGAGTTAGTGGGTACAAGTCACTGGCAGGGGAGAGAGAAAAATGCTATTAGCAAATATAGGGATACCTACTCTTTTAGAGGACATACAGAAACTGAGGGTAAACAGGAAAGGGAAGCATTACAGTTTGAAACTTCCCATCAATAGTGGGTTGAATGGTATCTCCCCCAAATTCATGTCCACTCAGAATTCTAGAATGTGACCTTATTTAGAAATAGTGTCTTTGCAAATGTAATTAGTTAAGTTGAGGTCATACTGGCTTAACCTGGACCCTAAATCCAATGACTGATGTCCTTCTTTCTAAGAAGAGGAGAGAAAACACAAACTCAGAGGAAAGAATTCATGTGAAGACAAAGGCAGATACTGAAGTGATGTTGCTACAAGCCAAGAAATGCCAAGCATTGCCAGGAGTCACCAGAAGATGGAAGGGGCAAGGATGAGTCCTCCCCTAGAGACTTCAGAAAGAGCATGGCCTTGCCAATACCTTGATTTTGCACTTTTACCCTCTCAAATTGTGAGAGAATAGACTTCTGGTGTTTTACAATAGCCCTAGGAAAAGAACACACCAGCCTATTGGAATTTAATGCACCACCCTAAACAATAGTTTTTCCTCTGTGTATCCCATATGTCCTTTTTCCAAGTATGCTATAAATGAAAATATTCTCTTAAGGTGGATCTTTGGATTTTCAGGTTTACCAGACCATGTTGTGACCTGCTACTCACTAGGTATAATGCCTCTAATAATCTTCTTATCTGTAAAATGCAGAGAACAATACCAGTTTCTTCATAAAGTTGTTATTTAAAAAGATGAGTTAATATGTGCAAAAGTGCTACTTATGCTGGAAAAATACTATATAAATATCACTTGATTGTTAGTATTGCAACTTCGTAAACAGTAAGTGCAAATAGTCACTAGCCCAGATTTTTATTTTTATCAGCCTAATTTCACCCACAACATTACTAATATAAACAATTATCTCTTCTGATTTCCCCATTTAAATTATTATCTACCTTGAGAAAATTCTCAAAAGACTTTCTTTCCAAGGTTGACTTACTAATAATAACTTTTCTTACTCATTGAGTATCTCATTTCCTCTATCTTAGAAGATCATGGGTGTCAATGAAGATATGGAACTCACTATTCATTCTTGTAAATATTACTAAATGTCCATATGCCAGGCACTGTGCTTGGTAATTGAGATTCGGTGTTCAAAAGCAAGATAGCAAAGCAGGGTAAGGTGATGGGGAGTGGCCTCTGAGGCGGGTGGTCTCTGAGAAGGTGATATTTGAGCCAACAGCTAAAGAACAAGAAGAACGGCCAAAGAAGGATGTGGGGATGGAGACTTCCAGGCAAAGAAGAACACTGAGTGCCCAGCACACAGGATATTGGAGTATTTGGGGACCAGAAAGGTGACCCAGTGATTCCAGCAAAGAAAGCCAAGGGGAGAAATGTGCAAAGCCAGATCTTTTAGGGTAGGGCAGGCCTTGGCAAAGAGAAGGGGGTTTTGTCAAAGTGAAATGGGAAGGCCTTGGAGGGCTTTAAGAGAGGGAGTAGACTTGTCTGATTTAATTTGTAAAAGATTGCTTGGGCCGCTGTGGGGAGAACTGGTCCCAAGTTGTAAAAGTGCAGGCAGGCAGGCCCATTGAGAAGCTTCTGGGAATAATATGATGGTGGCTTGGACAAAGATGGCCTTGGGGTCCTGGTGCAGACAGACCAGAAGGCACATCTAAAGGGACAACCAGCACACCTCATGGATCAATAGGATATTTGGCTGAGGGAGAAAGAAAAGAGCTCAGATAACCTGACTCTTTTCATGATAAACAGCCCTGATTGAAAGCAGCCTCACCAGTATACCCAATTCAATTAATCACTGTTGTCCAAATCTCTCTTTCCTACTGGAGTAAGTCTACATTTGCTAGTGGAAGAGAAACAAATGTTGTTGAGCTCAGTTGTCTCATTTTGCTGCTCAGAACACAACTTTCTGTAAAGGTACACAAAGAAAGAAATTCTCTATGAGCCCCTGCTCTTTTTAGTGCTATGAATGGTTTTGCCTCTATTCAAACCTGCTAAGGAAGGCTAAGGGCATTTATCCTACCCCTGGTTCTGATGTAAAATTTGAGAATTTGGATTATTACATTTTTTGTATCTGTCATCTGAGAAATGGGGATATTAGTGCCCACTCTGCAGAGGTTTTCTGACAATCAAATGGAATAACACGTGGTCAGGCAACTAGCCAAACTTCAGTAAAAAGTAACAATGGTAGTGATCATGATCACTGTCTCATGAAATTAGAGGTGGGTGAAATTGGCCTGATCTCACCAGCTTAGGATCATCCAATTCCGTCTAAGTCTCCCCATTACCAAAAACTCTTATTATACTTGAAACTGGGTCTATAAAGGAATATCATGGGATTTGTAAAGCAATATTGGTTCTTCCACAGCACCAGCTCAGGCTGACCAGGTAACCTTTTGATGTTACTATATTACTTATTCCTAGTTCCTTTATGAGATCTAGAAATAATTTTTGAAAAACAGTAGCAAGAAAAAAGGTTTCTGATAAAATAATGAGCCTTTCTTATTTTGAGCCTTCCTTTGATACTTGCCACCTCCCTCCCATTATGGCTCTTTGTCCACCATTGAAAAGGCCAGTGTCCTCAATTTGTGCCCAGCTGGAAAAAGAACATTGAGCTGAAGAGTGCAAAGAAGCAAAGAAATCACACTGAGATGATATTTTCCTTTATGAGGCACTTCAACAATCATAACAGAGAATATCTTATGAGCTGACCATCAGTTTTAAATATGAAAAATATTTTCTGGCTTTGGGGCAGTCATTATGCACATATACATTAGATATCACTAACAAAGTAAGTTGGAGATTTGTCCTGTGTAAATTACATACCTAACATAAGGAGCGAAAAGAAAAAGATAAAAATGACTGCTTCCTGAATCCCGATATGTACCAAATCCTGCACATTTGGCAAGAGGGTTGCATTCTTGATCCTGATGCATTACCTGTATGACCTCTCTCCAGTTCATTCTATTTTCTCATTAGGCCTCACTATTTTTGTATGATTTTGATACCTTCTTTCATGTTTTTAATAACTTTAAGCACACTTACTTTGCAATCTCCTCCAGATTGCTCTATCATCTGAAATTCTCAGACCTCTAAATCATGCTGTTTTCTTTGTCTATTACTCTCACTCATGGTTTTTAGTTTTGTAACATGTGGATATATCTTAAGCAGAGCTTTCTTGATAAGAATTCCAGGTGACCTATATGAAGCTGTGGCCCTCCAGAGTATTTTTGGGTTTGCCCTTGCCAAATGCCACAGGAACATTACTAGCCTGAGACCAAGTTTGATTTTAAGTTTTCAGCTTAGAGGTCTCTGAACTTGGTGAGTAGCAAGTACAAATCCTCAAACCTGTAAGGCATAGTCGCAAATTCTCAGGGGAGACTTTTTCCCACCCATGGGTCAGGGGAAGTTAAGCATCCTTGTAAAAACAGATTTTTTTTCTTTTTTCCCCCCTAGGCTATCCTTTTAGGGGGTCCCAGTTTTGTATGGGGAATATAAGTTCTAACTTCCTAACTTGTATGGGCCACTGGGTCCACATGAGTGTTAAAAGCTAATCTCTCCAGTAACTAAGACTAGGCAGTGCTCTTCAAGGCATTTCGGGAGTTCTGTACTTGCAAACTTAGCCATTTGTTAAAAAACAAAACAAACATACAAAACACAGATGTCTTAACGGTAGAGAATAAACTGTGGGTTGATGTAGGGAGGTGGGTGGGGGATGGGCTAGATGGGTGATGGGTATTAAGGAGGGCACTTGTTATGATGAGCACTGAATGTTGTATGTAAATGATGAATCCCTGAGTTTTACTCCTGAAACCAATATTGCACTGCATGTTAACTAACTAGAATTTAAATAGAAATTTAAAAAAATAAAATAAAATAAAAGAACATTTGTTCTACTTTAGCTGGAATATCTTAAGATTTTTGATGAAAGGAATATTTCTGTTCTGCCATATGGCTGGAAATGAGACTATCAATTCATTCTTCATACTGCAGCCAGAGAGAACTTCTCATACAACATACAAATAAAACTTTGTTATCAGTCTTGCTTAAAACACTGTAGTGGCTTCCCAGTGATCTTAGGATGGAAACTAAGATCCATAACCTGCAAGACCCTGAATGAACCTTACCCAGTTCCCCATCCTAATGTTGCACCATATCTCTTCTCATTCTCTGTTCTACTAACACAAGGATTTTTCAGTTCCTAGAATGTACCTCACTCCTTACAATAGCAACTTTGCTGGTTCTGTTGTCTATTTCTGGAATGTCCTCATGTTCTCCCAATTTGCTTACCCTTCAGCTCTCAGCATAATTGCACAATCGCAGTTGTCTAGGTAATTTTCCTCTGATATGTGTGTATATTGGCTCAGACCTCTCCCTATTATACTTATCACAGTTGTCTTTTTACATTTATTTTTGTAATTATTTATTTAAGTCTCTTTCTCACCGAATAGACTGTAAGCTCTGTGAAGGCAAGTGCTATGTCTATTCTTATTTAACATTTGTATTAGTCAGTAAGAATAACACTAACTGCTACATGGACATTAACACACACAAAAAGTCCTCAGTAACTTCACATCACAGATTTATTCTTCATATGATAATCCACTGTGGGTCCAGGCAACTCTCTGCCAGACCTAGATTGCACCACCATCTTCAACATATTGCCATCAAGGTTACAATGGAAGGAAAAGAGAACAGAGGATAAGGTGGAAGGTTTTTATGAGCCAGGCCAGGCATGCATCACTTCCACCCACATTCTCTTGGCCAGAACTCAGTCATGAGGCTCTATTACAAAAAAAGCTGGGAAATATAGATTACCCAGGAAGAAGAAGAGGAAATGGTTATCAGCAAGCACTCAAGTCTCTGTCACATTTTATATTTTTAACAAAGAGCAGTTCCTGACAATAGGAAGTTCTCAATAAGCACAGATTGAATGAATCAACAAATGGATAGATGGACGGAAGAAGAATGGATGGGTGGTTTTGTTGTCAATGGGTAGCTCATTGATTCAGCTAGTCTGTAAGTTCTTTGAGTATACAGACCATATCTGTTATTGCCCATCATTGGAGAGAAGTTTGGGGCACATAGTAAAAGCTCAGAAAAGAATAAATGATCCCCACTGCTTGGAAGATTTCAGGGAGGAGATGGGCTGCTAGTAGATCTTTAATGAAGCTATGGAATGAAATGGAAAAGCAGTTTAAGAAGTGAACTTGTAAAGGTGTGGAATGGATAGGGAAAAAGTAGAAGAATGATGAAGAAAGGCTAGTATGTGTATAATTAAGAGTAGCACGGAGAGGAATCAGTGGAGAATGGAGAAACTAACAGGAAATGCCTCCCCTGGCTGGTGTATCAAAACACTGTGTCTGCCGAATCCCACACTCCATCATTTTCTCTTTTGTTGTATTACGGACTTACACCTAGGAATAAGGGTTCCTCTTTAGTGAAATAAGACGTTTTCCCCTCCCATTTTGGACCTTCCTGTTTAAAATGAGTAAAATGTGCCCAGGAAGTACGTATTTGGGTTGGCCAGAAGTTAGTACTACAGAAGGTACTTTGCCCCTGACCATGCAGAATGGTAAACCACACTAGTTCCAGCCCCAGCTGTCAGGCCAGGATTTCTCCCTAGCCCTTCTCCAATCAATACCTAGAGCTGCCTGGTGCCATCGGGAGGGAGCTGTATTTAAAAAAAAAAAAAAATGAATGAAGTAGAACAGCCAAAATCTTTCCATTCTTTCCGCTCTTCTCTGCAGCTTTCTGCCCAGGGATAGAGATCCCTCTTAGAGCTGCGGCTGAACAGCATGAGGGTGCCACCCTCCCCTGCCCTGAGAAAGGGTCAGGGTTACAAAAGTAGCCAGCCCTACATTACAGGCTTCTGAAATGCACTGTCGGAGTTAGTGACAGGGGAGCTGCCTTACCTCTGGGGCTACAGCAGTGCAGTGAGCTTTAGTGGATCAATACTTTAGTCTTGTCATGCTAATTGCTCATTGGTTGACATTCATGATCCTTCCTTGCTCCCTCCCTATGTAAACTCTTTACAGCTGGAACAGCGAGATGCAAAAATCCTGAACCTTCAAAGCCAGCTCCTGCAGAAGAGAGAGGGCCTGGCAGCTGAGGTATGGTGCTCCCTCATTTTCTTGCTCCCCTTTAAAAAGCTTCATGTGTGCCTGCATGTGGTCGTGTGATGGGGAGACGCACGAAGAAATGCCCGGGGTACCTCTCTGCAACACGTAAATGGTATTACCTTTTCAGAACAAAACAATATCTCCTCCCCTTCCGCTCCTCCCCCTCCCCCCTAAAAAAAAAAAAAAACAGAAAAATACCCACCCCTTCTATGAGTTTGGTTGCAACCCTTCTGTTCTGGTGAATGTGTCACCCTGCACCGGCTCACAATGAACATGCACCTGCACTGTCCTCTGCTCCCAGACTAGGGCATGTCAGACTGAGCTGACATGGGTGTGTGTGCTTGTGCATGTGCGTGTGCGTGTGTGTGTGTGTGTGTGTTTGTATGTGTGATCACGCCTACCATATTGGCTTCCTGTCCCTGGAACATCAGCTTTTCTAGCTGGCTGAGCCTGTCCCCACAACCAGTGTTGTCACTGAGACCACCCCAACTCCTACCCTGTAAGCTTCAGGCCTGTGCTATGCATGCAGGGTTTTTGTTAAGCTGTTTAGTATTAATTGATTTTTTTTCCATTTTTTTTTCTTTCTTCCCTGGGCGGGTCAATAGCTGGATGCTTCAGGAGCAGAGGATCTATCAACTGCAGACCAAGCATAGGGAGACGCAGGCAGACCTGGAACAGAAACCCAGCCAGCGCCAGCCGCTCCGACAGTACTTGGTGGCCGGAGAGTCGGCAGCAGGAAGCATGAGGCAGGAAATGACCCAATCCTTGAGGTCTGGTAAGTTTCCTCACTTTTGGAAAGTGAGACAAATGATAACCAAGTTTTTCTTTCCTTACTCAAAAGAGTCAGCCGCATTTCTGCTAAATGAGCTAAAGATCAAACTCCAGATGCCCCCAGCAGAACTGGGAGGGTGTAGGGGCTTGTAAGGGAGTTTGCGGGATAGATGAGGGCTAACCAAACTCCTGTCCTAAGGTGAGCCGCTGCAGCCAAGCAGATGTCCTGGGTATCGATCCGTGCCTCCTGATATTGATTTCCTCTTGGGGCCAAGAATGGGGTGGACCTACAAAGGACAAGAGGAGAACCCGACACCCTCCCAGAGGGCCGGGCAGCCCTAATCGGTGATAACAGTGTTAAGTGGTCAGCCTGGAGATGAGGTTTGCTCAGATCTATTGATCTGCGCTCTCCTGGGATATAAATCCTTCTGAATTTGCTTCCGTGGATATAAATATTTATAATTAAAATAGCCTGGAAGCCTCTTTCAGGCACAGGGAGAGTGGCCCATCCTGGGGTAGGTGTGATATCAGTCTCTGCCATCTCCCTACTTTGTATGCTCTTCCCACTCTTGCATCTGTTTATACATCTCTGCTTTCTCTTCTGAACCCTATTTTTCTCACCCTCTGAGTGACAGGCACAATGTCTCAGACTATCAGAAGCCAGGAAAAATCTATTCTTTCTGAATGCAGTCTCCAGCTGAGGAGGGAGTGCCGCTACCCCCCCCCCCCCCCCCCCCAGTCAGTGCTCTACAGTTTCATGTGCAGTCAGGAGTCTGGACTCAGAAAGGAATGGGCTGTTTGGGGGGGAATAAGGGGAAGACTTCTTCAGTTGTTGCTTTGTTCTTGCTTTCATTGAGGCATCAGATTGGCTCCAGTAACAAACAGCTTTATAACGCAAATGTGTTAACCAATGCCAAGACGCTGTGTTGACTCACAGTTAAATCTAGAAGAAAAATTTGAAGGGCCTCATACTCCTGTTTCTCAGCACCTCATAAATCTAAGCTCACATGAAGTAAACAGAGCATCCCTTACCCAAGAGAATGGAAAAAGAAAGGAGCCTGAGGACTTATTCAGAGGCAGAGCCCTTGAAGCCAGTTGAAAAGACCAAGACCATTGACCAAAGCTTTGTCCACTGCAAGGACAACCTTATAAAGGATAGGAACCATTAGACTTAAGTTTTTTTTTTAATTTGGGTAGTAGAGAGAATGGTTTTAGATGTCATTTACCATGTTTCATAAACCTACCGTGTGCTTCACTGTCCAGGATACAAATCTGTTCATCCTGAATCCATCATTTGCTTTGGTATCCAGGATACAATCTTTTCGGTTTTGGAATTTCTGACTGTTTCTGTCAGGTGTCTGCCCTGCTTCAATGCTTACATCTGGAACTGTGTGTCTGCCCTCAGCAGGTTTCATTAATTTATAATTGATGCCCACAAAACTGTTTAAGGACTTCTGGATCTTATTCTTGTTGAGGGAGTGTGTTAGTGGGGATGTATGTACTGTCTAAGATGTGGGGGAAATTCATTGGGTTTTTCTTCTCTTCATTTCAGAATGTGTAGTCACTCCGGTCCATTTATGTGAGTTGATAAATGTATGTCTGTGTATCTCTGTGCAGGTGACTGTACCTGGGAAGCTATGACCATGAGCTGGTTAGAGTGGTACCCCATGTTTCTCTTCCTTCTGCATTAACTGTATCTTTCCCAGATGCATATTAAGCTTTGCTCTTTTTTTTCTTTGTATTCAGAGGCAGTAGTTTCTGAACTCAAATTTAGCTCGTTTGTCTCTTTTAGCAAATGATTGAGGGTTAGGGACTATTCCAATTGGCAGTCAAGGGTCAGTATTTTGGACTCCATTTGGCTTAGATAATTTATACAGAATAAGTCTAACAGGTATAATCACCAACAGCCTTGACTTAAGAATGCTTCTAAGCATACTTGAGTTTGAAAAATACTTCAAGCTAAAAATGGAAGAATGTTCTGGTTGGTAACTTGTATGCTTCTGTGGTAATGGAGAGAATTGGAATGCACTTCTCTTTGTTTGATTTATATGGCGACACTCAGAATGTGAAAGGTGTGTTTTACTGCAGAAATAAACTTTCAACATTGACTTAAAGAATAGAAGACCCAGGCCAGTACTTACATCCTTTGCTAGTTTTAATGAAAAGCATAATAAATGAGAATAGAATTTTTTAGGAAGAAAAGTCCTGAGATAGGTGTCTTTCTCCCATTGTTTGCAATATTTGTCAACATGTGCTTACGTGATTCCTATGAAGAACAAGCTTATTTGGAGAAAGTGATCTAAATCTTAGAATTGAATGCACTCCACTAATTAAATGTGTTTTCTTGTGATCTTAGTGCCACTAAATCTAAATAGCGCATACATAAATTCATTGCTGTCTTGCACTACAGTTCCTACAGGTCATATTTGAAAGCCTGTTACCAGCCATACAGAAATGATATTATGGAATAATCCAGTGGCTTAGGATAGCAAGTTCAATGTTTTCAGTCTTGTAAGAATTTAACTCCTATGTTACAGATAATATGTCATATGCTACATCTGCCTTTTATATTTTACACATACAGATATATTTTTCAATCCCATTTGTCTAAAAGATTCTATATTCAAAATATTTTTAATGCAAGGATAAAACATTTCACTGTTATTTCTACATTTATAACATAAAATATAATGACATATTTTATCCTAAGAGCAAACTTATAAGTTAAAGTGAGAGTCATTGCCACCATTTTACCAATAATAAACAAGCACAAGTGACTCACATATTAGTATCAGACTTGGGGCTATGACCTGAGGCTATGGATCCCTGGTCAGGTATTCTCTCCTACGTTATGAGATGCCTCCATTAATATTTGATAAATTTTTAGCATATTCTCTACTTCCAGCACGTATCCAACCATTGAAATGCAGGTAAGACAAATGTTGATTGATCTTAAATGATCGTTAGCATTCTGCTCATGCAGGAAAAGGGAGTAAGTAAGTATTTCAGGCATCTTTCTTTGGCCTTTATCACCCACAACTGGCTACAGAGTCTAACGCCATGACAGACTGTCCTTGTTAGACTTAGAAATTTTGTGAGTTATTTATATGCCTAATCAATAGTTTTGTTCCCCAGGAACACGTCCTTATGAAAACATAGTGAGTATATATTACTCACTGTATTTCACAGAACTGACACGCACATATTTAGTCTTCATACCAGCAACATTTGCTTGTAAAGAAACATGTATAGGGCATCTGAGTGTCTCAGTTGGTTAAGCATCTCTTTATTTGGGCTCAGATCATGATCTCATGATTCATGGGTTCAAGCCCCACATCGAACTCTTTGCTGACAGTGCGGAGCCTGCATGGGATTCTCTCCCTCTCTCTGCCCCCTCCTACTTGTGCACTCGCTTGTGCTCTTTCTCTCTATCAAAATAAGTAAATAAATAAATAAACATTTTTAATAAATAAATATTATGTATAATTTGAAACATCAAGATAAAGTGCTCAAAGTCAAACATAAACTTTTTGTTTTCCTGAAAGAACCACTGTCCTTTCCCCAGTCTTCTTACTAATTCAGGGGTTCTTAACTTTTTCTGTGTCATGGACCCTATTTCCAGACTGCCATAGCCCTGAAGCCTATGGACCTCTTCTCAGAGTAATACTTTTAAATGTCTGAAATAAAATACATTGAATCCATGAGAAACCAATTTATATTGAGATTGAGTTATCAAAAGATTAAAATCATTGAAATTATTAAAATTAATTTCTGATTGGGGCGCCTGGGTGGCGCAGTCGGTTAAGCGTCCGACTTCAGCCAGGTCACGATCTCGCGGTCCATGAGTTCGAGCCCCGCCTCAGGCTCTGGGCTGATGGCTCAGAGCCTGGAGCCTGTTTCCGATTCTGTGTCTCCCTCTCTCTCTGCCCCTCCCCCGTTCATGCTCTGTCTCTCTCTGTCCCAAAAATAAATAAACGTTGAAAAAAAATTTTTTTAATTAATTTCTGATATGACCATATGTGTAATTTTTATTAAAATGTTGATATAGTCCAGGAATAGAACTGTAACTGTAATTTTTGGATGAATAAGGTCCAGTGCTATAATTTTAAGGAGTAGTGAACATTAGGGATGTTTTGAAATTGCCTAAAATATATGGTATGGATGTGAGATGAAAAAAGCTAGGATTTTTGTTGGTGACATTGTCACTGGGACCATTAATATTACTGGTTTGTTTCCTGCAGTTATAATTGAAGGAAATGCTAAATGTGGTTCAATATTAGTGAAAGTAAAGGTGGTCCCTTTTTTGGTCCCATCCAAGTTTACGGACCCACGGAACTCTATCCATAGATTTATTAGGAATCCATGGATGCCAGGTTAAAAAACCCTACTTTAGACACTTCCTACTCATTTTTCAAAACTCTACTTAAGCATCATTTCTTCTAAGGAATTTCACCAGCCTTCTCCCAGGAGGAATAAACTGCCACTTTTCTGTGCCTTAAGAGCACCCTCACCTCTCTAACACTTAGCACTCCACAGGATTCATATCAATTTACTTGTCTCTCCCTCTTAAAGAGTGCACATTCTTGAGGGCATGGCTCATGGCTTATTACCACCACCTACCACAATGTCTGGCACATAACAGAAGTGCACTAGATATTAAAAAGGAGGAAAGAAAATTCAAAGACAAGGAAGCTATACATCACAGAAAATTAAAATTAATAGAAAATTAAAGTTAGTAGGTTGAATGTTTGCTTGAGTCACATTTTCCATCATGGCACCTTCATATGCCAGGCAGTAAAGATGGCCACAGGGACCCTGTTCTACTTCCCTCTTAGTGCAACTCTTAAGTAATAGCTTCCTAAAAATAATAATCCTGTATTAAGTATATAATAATGAAAATATCCCAGTTTCAGACCCAGTTTTTAGGTTTTTGTTCGTCCAGAAAAGGGAAAGTCAGAATGGACATGGAGATAGAGGGCTTTCTTCACAAGCTGAGACTTTAGGGCTTTCTTAGTCAAATTTAAAGAACCAGGGAAAATGGTTTTTATTTTAAGGCACATATACAAATGTGTAAATTCTCCCTAAAACTCTATGTATTTGAAATGATTATGAAAATTTCCTTGAAAAATAGAGCATGAGTAATAAAAGCCTCTTAAGTTCTCAATACAAATGCTTTGTGTAGGATAAGCATAGACGCTTATACATAGGAAGGTACACATTCAGACATGCACTCAACTTCTTAATATTAATGTCACATAAAATCAGAATTTATTCATGCATATTGACATAATTTCATATGCGCCTCTTGCTTCCCAGTAATAAATATGTGCTGTTTCTAACCAAATGAATGGATATTCACATATCAATGTGAGGCTGCATATTTCTTGGGTACAAGTTGATTTTGATCTACAATGGACTTGTTTATTACAGGAGGAAGAGAATAGACATCAAAATGAAGATAAAATTGGAAGACAATTTATAGCCATTTTTATTGTCTAGTCTTCCATTCAATATCCTTTTGCTTGAGTGCATGTTGAACCTAAGTCATTGATTGGTAGTTCAATGGCTTTCAATATACCTCTATAGAATATCTTATTGAAATATACTAGTCAACCACAAATTTAGATTATAAAATTGAATCTTATTTAATATAAAGTCATAATTTCTTGTCTTGGGTAAAGCTCATTGCACCCCATCAGTTAATAAGACACTGATCCCTGTGCACTGCATGTATCCTACAAGTGGTATCTTATCAGGGTCAGTGGTGAGTGTCCACAGAGGAGATGCCTAAATATCCTGTGAACCTAACCTTGTTTCAGTATTCACTTACCTTCATCCACTGAAGCAGAAAGTTGAAAAAGCAGTGCTGAATCCTCTATTCCCAAACAAAATGTTGGTGGAGGAAAAAAGCAACATTGGATAATGACTGTGATGATAGATAGGGAGAAGTAGCTTGCATTGGAGCTATGTGTCAAAGAATTGATCTCAAAGCATCAATCCATATTTGAGCCTCCTCACCTTTTGAAAGGAAGTCCCTACATAATCTTAATTGATACTCTTGTTGCTACGTTTCTAAAGGTCCTTTGCTTATTGCATGCTTTTCTACTTGTTACATACCTGCTTCTCCTGATTTTATCATTCTTCTCTTTGGTTATTATCACTCTCATTCCTACTCTTCTTACTCTTTTGAAACATCTTTTATTTTTAGTCAACTGTTGCCCCAAATTTACTGATTTGCCATATAACCCTTAACTTCTTCAGAAGAAAATTCTACATAAATCGAAATAAGGTGAGGAATATGTTTACCAGGCAGGCAAATTGCTCTCAATACACATAGGAAAACATATGCTAAGACTTATTTTGCAAATAAATATAGACATTCATAGCTGGTATGATGACATTAGAGGTACAGCAAGAATCTGATATTTACAATCACCCTTACCTTATGCAACACAGTAGACATCTTTCCCAGGAAGAAATGAAAATATGATTCTGGAAAAGCAATTCAAATAAGGAGAACAGGAAAGAGAGTTAAATAATATACTATACTTTATAAAAATAAAAACTTACTTTAAAAAAAAAAGAAGGACCTAGGCAAATTAATTGTTAACAGAATCATAGCTTGAAATAAAGAGATTGCATAAGGCAATTTGCTTAGGAATTTAACAATCAATAGATATTATCTTCAGTAATCCATATTTTAAAGATTTGAAAATTGAAGCTATTTTCGAAACAGAAAAAAAAAGGTGTTCTCAGTAATTATCAACTATTAAAATGTAACCTCTGTGCCTAATAATATAATGACTCAAATGTGCAGAGAGAAAAACTGAACGGATGTAGGGGATAATGGAGCCAAGAGCAGGAGGCAGCTTTAGGGATGGATAAAGGACAAATCATTCCAGACAAATGTGATCACTCTTTTAAATCGCATTACGAGATTAATGGATGAAGGGAATGCACTAGAGGTAATATATATGGATTTTACTAAAGCATTTGATACACTGCTCCATGAATTTCCACTTACAAAATTAATTCAAATTGGGTAGAATATGTGCATGGTCACATAGATTGAAAATTGGCTGAAGGACCATAAACAAGGAGTAATGACAAATGGTGATCCCCTCACATTTAGGTGGGAGACTGTCCAGTGCATCCCTGAGGACTGATTCCCACTTTGGTATAATAGAACCACCTCACTAATGATCTCAAGAAGGGGAAGGAAATTATAGAATTCACAGATTTCAACATAAGAAGTGTCACAAACCAAGACACAATTAGAGAACAAAAAATAGTTAAAAATAAAAGTAGAGAGTAAAGTTAAACAGGGGTGATACTTAACCTCTTTTCCTGACTAAAGGAAGAGCAAAGGATTGCTGGGAAAATAATAGTTAAAATGCTGATTGGGGAAAGTGCACTTACTGTCATTAAATAGAAGAGTCCTTTATTCAGTGAGAGTCTGACATCTATTCTCCTGTGTTCTCCAAATTTTAATTCTTCTAAAGAATTCTCAGGAATTCTGAAGGAGCAAAAGAGATAGATTTATAAAGAAAAAACTTAATTATATAGACTTACATGCATTAATATTGGGGTATCAGTAATTTTCCCAAATATTTGATAAGTACGGAGAAAATAATCACCTTGAAGAAACTTCATCTTTTTATAAGAGTTTTCCTGATACAAATGTCCCCAAGTACCATTTTGATAACTGCCAGGACAACCTTACTATTGTTTCTGATGTTGTTGGAACTGTTAAAACCATATTAAATGTCGTTGTTTAGAAGCAGAATGAACTCTTAAAAAGTGAACTGAATAAAATTTGATATTCGTTTTACAGAGAGCAGGGTCTTAATTATAATTAAAAGCCTTTTACATTAACCATTTTATTAAATCCTCTTGGCCATCCTAGGAGATAGGTATTATCATCCCTGATTTATTGATATGGAAACTAAGGCTCAGAGAGGATAAATGACTTGTCTAAGGTTATGCCATTAACAAACAACAGAGTGAGTACTAAAGCTCCAATTTTATGGACAACTTGTCTTGCAGTCTTTCTACTAAAACCACGGTTTCCCATGTTTGTGCCATGAAAGACACTCTCTCAGAAACATATACCAGGGTCTGACCTTGACTTTGATTGTTCATCTTGTGATGAATCAGCTAGTGTGATGAAAGTGATGTAGCATGGGGCACCTAGGTGGCTCAGTGGTTAAGAGTCTGACTTCACCTCAGGTCATGATCTCATGTTCATGAGTTCTAGCCCTGCATCAGTCTCCACGCTGATACCATGGAGTCTGCTTGGGATTCTGTCTCTCCCTCTCTCTCTGTCCCTCCTTTCTTACTCATTCTCTCAAAATAAATGTATAAATTAAAGAAATAGTTCAGCAAGTGACCTAGTATGGAATCTGGGACATGAAAGGCACTTAATAATGTTTATCTCCTTTTCTTTTCTTTTCACCCCATTTGTAATTTCTTCACTTAGCAAACAGTTATCAAACACCTAATAAGGATGGGCACTGTCTGGCTATGCACACCTTAATTCTTCTTCTTAGTCAACTTAATTCTTCCTCTTAAGCTCAGGTATCCAAATTAGACTAAAAACTCCATGAGAGAAGACCCTGTGTCTGACCATTCACTGCAGTGTCCCCAACATCTAGCACATAACTTCCGGAGTTAGACAGAAAACATCTAGTCTCACTGCTCCAAAGGTCCCCTGAGCTTTGACCAGGCTCATGTGCTTGCTTATTTTCTTCATATAGCATGAAGTAAAATGGCCCAAGACCTCCAGCACATACTAAAAGTGGAAGAGAAGTCCTGGATAGAATCATGAGGAAGCTAGACTATGAATGAACGTGTCAAGCTGTTTTTATTTCCCTTCTACCAAACCACCCCTGTGGCCTCTACGGCCCTGTCTGACAAGGTAACCACCATGCTAAAGAACTTGGCTACTGAGACACCCTTTGCTGAAGGGTAGGAGACAGACGTTCTGCTTCTATACATTGTCCAGCCTCTCTACAAGAAGCTCCATTGACAAGTAATAGAGCCCACCTCTCCGCAGCTTCTGGACAACCTGCTTTCTAGTAAATTTGGAATGAGAATAGAATATGGAAAGCCCAGATTATAGAAAGCTTGGCATTCATTTGGTGAATAGGTCAATCATAAGGGCATGTCACGCGGCATGTTCCTCAGGTAGTAATGCACAACATGGAAGTCCCCATGCATAAGACTGTGGCCGGGGTAAAGACCTGACCTGGGCCATCCTGTACTGCTGTGTATATGGCTGTCACACCCCTACATCTACTCAATTCCTACCCTTAACCCAACTCTGCCTGGAAATGTATATTACAGATATATATAATAAATTAGTTACATTATTTTCAGAAAGAATATCTTTGTCATTCCCAACCTTCTTCTTCCACATTAGGCTTATTGCAGTTGGGTGAGTGCACCTGAAGTCTTCAGTGAGGTGTCAGGTGTAATTTAGCACTGGGAGATGAATTATGGGATTGCCCTTTAGGAAAAGGCTGGGAGCTCATCCCTGCCTGTCAAATAGGTCCCTGGCTTATAGCGAACTCTGCAGGTAAATGAATCAGTATTTGGCATATCAGCATTTCATAGAGCCTCCATGCTAATGTCTTTTTGAAATGAAACTGAGAAAGCTGTTAACCTCAGTTAGCCGAGTGTCCCCTCTGTGACCGGGATAAATCATCAATGTAGAGGCTGAGAACTCTGTTCTTACTGCTTTGGGGAATGAGAGCCAGGGCTGTGGAGAAGCCAATGGAAGGATCCTCTGCACCTCAGAAAACTAAGTAAGGATTTTTATCTCCCCTAAAGAGAGAAATAAATATTACTTCTCCTCACCTCCTGCTTTGGCCTTTCTAAAAGGATTTTTGAATAATTTGATTCACTTAGATGGCATATCCTTACTTATCCTTCTTTCCAAGCCTTTGATCTCTTCTTATTCAGTGAAGTCCCCCCAAAATATTTATATTTTATTGTAGTATATATGTCTAAATATCTATGTATATAAATACATATGAAAAATATAATACAAAACAATATATTGTTTTGTAATAATACATGATAATATCTTATAATATAATACATATTAAATATATATTTGAACTTCTGGAATTTCTCACAGTGGAAAACTTGGTCTTAACTGCCAGAGTAGCAATGGTCAGCTGACTATTCCCTGCTATTCTGACCCTTCTATACTACTTCTTGAATTTTTTTCCAGAGTTCAGTTTCAAACATCCATACACAATCCTCACATCAACCGTGCAATGCCATTGTTTCTGCTTTCACATTTGAAGAAACTGGGGTGCAGAGAAGTTAAGGAAGTTGCAAAACTTAGGATAACCCAGAACTTCTGTCCTCTGTTCCTTAGTCATTAGCTGCTGTGCAACCACCAGTGGCCAGTCATGGTGCCAGAATTCTTCCCCCTAACAAGCCAGTGCGAACAAAAGGTTCATGACCTAGGTTTGCAGACTGCTTTTTGCCCTGAAGAGTCTTGACTGCTTCTTCCTCCAGCTGTCCCAAAGGGGAGGCTATTTGATTACTTCATGCATCCTCAGCCCTTGCTGTTTACAGTCAACTGTGCGATTGCTTTTATTAGTTCCAGGGTGCATGTGATTCTCCTTTTCACTTTGCATGCCTGAGCTATACCTGAACTAGAAGAGGACAAGGTGCCTCAAGTTAAGCAAGGCCCATGACATTGAGTATTAAAGAGGAGTGTGGAGAAAGATGCTAGAAGGATTCTCCACCAGCAGGAAAACAAAATAGGTTAAGTGGATTGCAAGATTTTTAGAACACTTATGGATTCAAGATAAAATATACTCTCTAAAATGTCTTCTGTCCTAGAAAAAAATTAAAAACATAAATTATAAAATGGCAATGGAATGCCCATAACATTTAACTGTTATGATTGGAAAAGAAACTTTCTTGCTTACTCCTACCAGTCTTTGGTTGGAGGGTGAAGGGACCAGAGTGGGAAGGAAACTGGCTTCAGAGTTCAATGATTGATGGGATATGAAATACAAAAGTTTGAGGACCACCATAAGATGCAGCATTTTACTGCCAGAAGATCATTAAAAACAAAACAAAAGAAACAAAAAGCAGAAGTAAGAGGCATCTGGGTGGCTCAGTCAGTTTAGTGTCTGACTTTAGCTCAGGTCATGATCTTGCGGTTTGTGGATTCGACCCCTGCCTGCTGGGGGAGCCTGCTTTGGATTCTGTGTCTCCATTTCTCTCTGCCCCTCTCTCTCTCTCTCTCTCTCTCTCTCACACACACACACACACACACACACACACACTCTCTCTCTCTCTCTCTCTCTCTCTGTCTCAAAAATAAATAAACATTAAAAAAGACAGAAGTAAAACCAATGAATCACTTAAGTAGTAATTAGTAAAAGTTTATTGTACACACACCAAAAATATAGTTGATAAACCAGGAGCACTCAAACCAAAACATGGAATTATGCTGAGAGGTATGTTGTTCTAGAACAACTTGTATAGTACAAGGCAGTGAGTGTTTATGCTTTACAGTGATAGGTTACAATATTAGAATTTTCTTAAAGGGAATTGGTTAGTGGTTACTTCATATCATTTGTGAAGAACTTTTTATATTTCACTTAGGATTTTCAGTGGCATAAGCAAGAAGTGACCCAGGTCAGATTAACCTCACTTGTTTTGCAAAATAAATTAAATTAAGCTTTGCTTGTCTAACTTGTTTTGTCTGCTCAGGGTATTTTCAGGTCTGGTCCCTGTATTTAATTTTAACAATTCTCCCCTTTTGGTCATGCTCTCTGAGCGCAGTAGCATTATCCTCAGTTACCACTGTTGATACAGTCAGGTCTAAGAATCACATATTCTGTTTCCATTAGAAGAGTTGCCAGCCTGAAGGGTCTTGAAGTCTTCATCATTTATGTATTTATTATTGATTTCTTCCAGTTGCCCAATCCTTTTAGATACCAGTTGGCATGCAACTGGCTGCCAACAGGTATTTAAAACGCTCGAAAGTATACACCTCACTAGGTTAATGTCATGTCTGAGAAGAACAATAGGATTGAAAAATTCCCCAGAGCAGAGATTCCCAGGAGTCAAGGTTTAACCAACTAAAGAGATCTATGAAAGAAATGTCACTTATTTGATAAAAAATTTTTATCTGGTCTTTCCATTCCTCTGGATTTGGACTAACAATTTCTGACTTGTCAACATTAAAACAACATTTTTGGGGGTGCCTATACCATATTATGGTTGATAAATGATTGATTTCTTTTCCAGTGGTGCCCTGAATATTGGTCTTTCCAATAAGTGAAACTGTTATTTACTTTACATTATGGGATTATGGAAGCATTGCACTTACCTACTTATTTTTCATTGAACCAGTGTACAGGTTTAGGCATTTCCTTGAAGATAATAATTATAAGGGTATCATTGTCATTACCTAATTTTAAATTCTGTGTCAATATATATAGAAGTCTATGCTACTTCCTCTGAGTTAGATACAGAGTGAGTAGGGGTGCCTGGGTGGCTCAGTCAGTTAAGCATCTGACTTCAGCTCAGATCATGATCTCACAGTCTGTGAGTTCAAGTTCCGTGTCAGGCTCTATGCTGATAGCTCAGAGCCTGGAGCCCGCTTCAGATTCTGTATCTCCCTCTCTTTCTGCCCCTCCCCTGCTTGCGCTATGTCTCTCTCTCTCTCTCTCTCTCTCTCTCTCTCTCTCTCTCTCTCTCAAAAATAAACATTAAAAAAATTTTTTAAACATTTTTTCCCTAATTATAGCACATGTACCTCCTTGTTGAGTGGTCCATCCTATTTTGAAGTACCACTGAAAATAAACCCTTTATTTCAATTTGTACTGCTTGAAGAACATTTAGGGTATCTTTAAAGCTTTTCTCAGTAGTCACAGAAATATTAATAAGTGATTTTTCTAATTCATTAATTCCCAATTGAGGAAAAAGCATTCTTACAAACATATGAAACTAGGGCTTTTTGAACAATAGGATTTGGAAACTCACGGGAAGCTCAAGTTACTTTATGTATAAATTATTTTAAATTTAAAATCTGGCTAGCACTCAAGGAGTCATATTTAGTCCTTTGGGGTACAAGATTATCCTAAAGCACAGTATCCAGACCATTTGGGGTGGGGGGGGGGAACCTTTGTATATTTTATTACCATAGAGGATGAATAACCCAGTAGGATTAAGAGGGAGAGTTAGGTCAGGTGTACAGCCTGGTGATTCAACAATTCTATGCATTATGCAATGCTCACCTCATCTGTTTTATTTTTGGAGCAGTAATTTTGGTTGAATACAAAACATTGTGAATTAAAAAAGAGAGAGAGTTAGAGTAGATCCCATGATGCACCAATTAGGAGCAATGTGGATATTATGGTTTTTCTTTGCCATATAGGCATCAGCACATTCCCATCTTGAATGACTGTGGTTTAAATCTGGATAGAAATTTGGTTTACATTTGGATAGGAACAAAAAACATTCTTATGAATTTGGTTTAGCAGTCTATATGTACTATATCATGGTTGATAAATGATTGATTTCTTTTCTAGTGGTGCCCTGAATATTGGTCTATCAAATAAGTGAAACTGTTATTTACTTTACATTATGGGATTATGGAAACATTGCACTTACCTACCTATTTTTCATTGAACCAGTGTACAGGTTTACTCATTTCTTTCATGATATAATTAAGGGTATCATTGTCATTATCTAATTTTAAATCTGCATCAATATATATAGAAGTCCACTCTCCTTCATCTAAGTCAAATATAGAGTGAGTAGGGATGCCTGGGTGGCTTGGCAAAGCATTTGACTTTGGCTCAGGTCATGATCTCAGAGTGTGTGAGTTCAAGCCTGCATCGGGCTCTGTGCTGACAACTCAGAGCCTGGAACCTGCTTCAGATTCTGTGTCTCCCTCTCTCTCTGCCCCTCCCCTGTTTGCTCACACACATACACACACACACACACACACACACACACACACACTCTCTCTCTCTCTCTCTCTCTCTCTCTCTCTCTCTTTCTCTCTCTGTCAAAAAATGAATAAACATTTAAAAAAAATGAAGAGTGAGTCAGAAAAACTGCCCCACATGAAGATCTAATACCATTAAGGTTTTCTATACATAGTGACAAGATACCAGCCATGAAGTTTACAGTGGTTATAGCCAGCCCTTAGCCTCTAAGGCTTCTTCCCAATTCCATATTAATTGGTCATAAGTATTAGTTGAGTGGCCAAGGGAAAAATACCAGACCTTTCCATAAAGCTGTTTTCCTGAATTAGTCCTTCCAGGCATGTACAGGAGATGATTATAATATTAATTGGGTGTCTTCCTGTGCATTTAAATGGCTGAATAACCAAAAATCACTTTTACTAGTAAAAGAAGGTTTGTGTTTGATGTAGACCTTAGCGAATGTTCAGTCTAGATAAAGAAAATTCCCAACATAAAGAAAACCAGAAATTTTAACATTTTGAGTTATTTTGCGAGATAGTAATAACACAACAATTGTTATAAAATTAAATCTTGAAAATAAATGATGAATTCTGCAAATCTTTTCAGTGATCTTGGGCAAAAGTCCATATCATGCTGTCATCTGCTGTAGGGAAAGACTTTTTCCTGGAAATCTTTAATTTTAAGTCATTTGCAGGTTGACAAGTCCAAGAGTCGGTGGGAGCTCTCTTTAAATGAGAAACATGGATCCAAGGTTCAATACCCTGTAATTTAGCTGCTGTGTAAGAAGTGAAAAGAACCTATTATAGCCCTTTCCATCAAGAGTCAAGTGCTGTTTTTCCCTGATGTTCCTCCCAGAATACCCAGTCTCCAGGTTCCAATATATGGGTACATTGAGCTATTGAAAGTAAGTTTTTGAATATTGTATTAGTGGTTTACAGTATTTGGTCATATCAGAATTTACAAGTGCAAAATGTGCTTGGGGTTCTATCTTTAAGGGCATGAGCCACCCGTGATGATTTCATAAGGTATCAATTTATGCTTCCCAAAAGGTGTTGACCGTAAAGTCATAAGAGCTAAGGGTAACACTTTAGGCCATGGTAATCTTGTGGTTTCAGTCAGTTTTGCCAATTTCAATTTCAGAGTACCATTGGTATATTCAACTTTCCCTGAGACTGAGGATGATAGGAACAATGACAGTGCCACAATGTTTGAATAACCTTGTTTAATTGTTTTATAACCTGTCCAGAAAAGTTAGCCCCTTGATTACTTGAAATTTCATTCAGAACTCCTCATAGTGAGAAAACATTTTCTGATAATTTCTTTGCCAAAGCAAGCTCAGCTTTCCAACAGGGGAAAATTTCTACCCATCTAGAAAACAGACATATCATTACATATACATATTAATAACCCATAGAAAGAGGCAATTGAATTAAGTCCAATTGTAAATGTTCAAACAGTCTGGATAGTGGGGTAGCAACCCCTGGACTAGTTCAGTAATTTTACCTGGGTTATTTACAGCTTAAACTCCAATTATAAATCTTTTATGACAATTTAGAACAATCGTTCCACCAATATTTTTTTCATAATTTGGATGATTTTCTCAAATCCATGATAGGTAGTCATGTGAAGTGCTCACAAGAGTGGCAGTTTGAGAGATTCAGGAAGCCCCAGACAGCTGTTCTGACTTTCTCAGAGTCTTTTGCTGTTGGTGTTAAATTTACATCCTTCTTGGTGCCATTTTTGTTTTTCAGTATTTCACACAATTTTTGTATGTTACACAAATTGTCCTAAGTAACCAGATTTGGATCTGTCTTACAAAGTTCTTTTAAAGTACAGAGTTTTCTTATGTGGATCCTGAGAAACTTAACAGAAACCCATGGGGGAGGGGAAGGAAAAAAAAAAGAGGTTAGATTGGGAGAGAGCCAAAGCATAAGAGTCTCTTAAAAACTGAGAACAAACTGAGGGTTGATGGGGGGTGGGAGGGAGAGGAGGGTGGGTGATGGGTATTGAGGAGGGCACCTTTTGGGATGAGCGCTGGGTGTTGTATGGAAACCAGTTTGACAATAAACTTCATATATTGAAGAAAAAAAAAAGTACAGAGTTTTGGTACATTAGGAGTTTCTTGAGTAACAGCCTTAGCATGAACCTCAGCCATAGCATTTCCTTGATATTCAGAGTCTGATCAGTGGGTATGAGCCTCAATTTTGCTAACAGCTATTTGTGAAAATAATAACAGCAGAAAGAAGATAAGCAACCTGAGGTCCATTTTTTATGAGCATGCCATTTGATATTAAAAATATTCTGTTTCTCAAGTGTACCAAAGGCATAGACCACTCCAAAAATATACCTGCTATCTGTGTAGATATTTGCAGTTTTTCCTTTTACTAGTTCACAAGGTTGAGTGAGTGCAAATAATTCTGCAGGTTGGGCTGAGTTAAGTTGAGAAAGATCTCTTCTTTCTAATAATTCATACTGAGTAGTTAGAGCATACCTAGTTTGATATTTCCCTTCAGAATCTTTGGCATAAAAGCCATCAACATAGAGTACTAAGTCTAGATTGGCTAATTTAGAATTTCTTATAAATCTAATCTAGGAGTCAGATTTTGAAAGACCAAGTCTACACAGTTATGTGCTTCTCCTTTGTCAGGGAAAGGTAGAAGGTACCAGGGTTTAAGGAGTTGCATCAAAGAATGTATAGCTTTGAGGGAGACAGGAGTAGAATGTGATGTTAGTCTACTAATTAAGAATTTCTGGGGTGCCTGGGTGGTTCAGTCAGTTAAGCATCTGACTTCAGCTCAGGTCATGATCTCACAGTCTGTTTTCAAACTCCGTGTCCAGATCTGTGCAGACAGCTCAGAGCCTGGAGCCTGGTTCAGATTCTGTGTCTCCCTCTCTCTCTGCCCCTCCCCCACTCGTGTTCTGTGTGTCTCTCTCTCCTTTCAAAAATAAATAAGCATTAAAAGAAATTAAAAAAAAATATTTTCTCAGTGCATTCAGTGTTTAGCAAACTTTCTACAGCATGAGAAATTTGAAGACTTAATACACTTCCTTGAACAAGTTCTAAAGAGGATTCTACAATTTTAGCAGCTGCAGCAACTACCTTTAAACAATGTGATTATGCCCTGGATACCAGGGCATTGTAAGACCATAACAAACTATGGTCTATTTTTCCTCCATGTTCTTGTGTAAGGACTCCCAAAGCCTGTTACATTCATGAACAGTATAAAAAGCTTGTTATAGTCAGGAATCCCCAATACAGAAGGATCTTGTAAGCCTTGTTTGATTTCAGTAAAGGCTTCCTCATAATTTGTTTCCCAAGGAACAGGTTCCTAAATGTTCCTTCCAGTCAGTTCTTGGAGTGGAGAGGCCATAAGGAAAAATTAGAGACTCAAGATTGGCAATATCTTGCAAGCCCAAAGAGTCCTCTAAGTTGTCCTTTAGCCTTAGGTCTTGGGTAGTTTTGGATGGAACTTATTCTTTCCAGAGACAGAATTATTCCTTTTGCTGATAAATCATAATCAAGGTAATGTACTTTTTGTTGTAAAAACTGAAGTTTATCTGTAGGGGACTGGTGGCTTTTAGAAGCTAGCTATTGCAATAGATATTTTGAGTTAGTTCCTGAGTTCTCTCTGGTTGAGGAGCAAAGAAGTAAGCCATCTACATACTGAATCAAGCTAGAGTTTCTGGAAAGTTGTAGTGTACTTAATTCCTGATGTCACACTTGTGAGAAATATGAAGGGGCCTCAGTAAATCCTTGAGTGAATATACTATCCAAGTATACTGTTGATTTTTCCAAGAGAAAGCTAACAGATACTAACTTTCCTTATCTACTGGGATACTAAAGAAAGCAAAACATAGAGTTACAACTGTAAACCATTTAGATGAATGGGAATATTTGACAGCAAAGTGTTTGGGTCGGGTACCACAGGAAACCTTGGAATACAGTTGTATTTGTAGCCCTAAGATCTCATACAAATCTACACCCTCAGCCATGGGGCTTTTTTTTTTCATGGGTAGATAGTTGCAAGGACTGATACAAGAGATAATTAGTTCCTAATGTATTAAATCCTCTAAAATGGGGGTAAGCCCTTGTATGACTCCAGGTTTTAAAGATGTTGGGGCAATTTTGGAAGCAGTTTAGAAGGATGAATCTGAATTTTGTTTTGTTTGTACCAAATATGTTTAAGTAATCTCTTAGTTGTTTCTAATTTATCATCCTTTCTTTTTCTTTTCTTCTTTTTTTTTTTTTTTTTAATTGAAGTGTACGATGTTATATTAGTTTCTGGTCTACAGCCATCAGTTTGTTCTCTGTATTTATAGGTCAGTTTCTGCTTTTTGTTTGTTTGTTCATTTGTTTTGTTTTTTAGATTCCACATGTAATTTAAATCATATGGTATTTGGCTTTATCTGTCTGAATTATTTCACGTAGCATAATACCTTCTAGGTTTATCCAGGTTGTTGCAGATGTCAAAATCTCATTCTTTTTTATGACTGAGTAATTTTCCATTATATATATATGTCACATCTTTTTTACCCATTCACCTATTAATAGACACTGGGTTGCTTTCACATCTTGGTTATTGATAATAATGCAATAACATAGGGGTGCATATATGCTATAATAAACATAGGGGTGCATGTATCTTTTCAAATTAGTGTTTTTGTTTTCTTTGGGTAAACACCCAGTAGTGGAATTGCTGGATCATATGGTATTTCAATTTTTAGTTTTGTTTTAAGTAGGCTTCACACCCAGCCAGAGCCCAATGCAGTAGTTGAACTCATAACCCTGAGATCAAGAACTAAGCTGAGATTAAGAGTCAGACACTCAGCCAACTGAGCTACCAGGTGCCCCTCTATTTTTAATTTTTTGAGGAACCTCCACACTATTTTCTTGATCAAAATTTTAATAGTTCCACACTCTTAATTGTTCCCATATCTGTGAAAGAAGAGGACCATAGAATGTTAGGGAGTGTGGAGAGGTATACAATGTTTATGTCCTCAATTTGGGCCTGTAGAGCACATTATGTTTCAGGGTCTTTTGAGTCTGGAAATTCCAATGTTATTTCTCCTGAGGCAAAATTTATTTGGCCTCCTAATCTGGAAAGTAGACCTCTTCCTAGGAGATTTATAGGAGCAGTTTCACATAATAGACAAGGTTTTCAGAGAAGGGACCAAGGTTAACAGTGTCAGTTCTGATAAAGGAACCCTTTGATTTTGATTGGACACAGCCACCACCAAAACATTTTAATTACTCTAAGGAAGTTCTTGATGTATCATGATGGAGTTTAAAGTCACACTAGCACAATACAGATTTCTCCATTTATTTTAAGTTTTATTTTACCCTGATGATTTATAGGAATTACTAGGAGTAGCTTACTAGGCAATTCCTCCAAGCCCTGTCAGTGTTGATAATTGTCTTGGAGATCTGATGGTTGACTGTTCCCTCTAGATGGATAACTAGGTTGTTTGAAGGGACAGTCCCTTTTCCAATGTCCCTTCTGTTTGCAGTATCAACAGGTATCTTTGTCAACAGGGGAAAAATTAGTTCTAAGATTTGTTGAGGCCCCTATAGTTGCTGTAATTGTAGGATCATGAGCTTATTTGCTTGATGACTTCCACCATTGAAAAATTCTTTTGAAATACTCATCAAGATGTTGGAGCTCAGAAAGGGGAGTGATCTCCCATTCTAATTTATGCTTCTTTAATAAATCATTAAGCTCAGAGCAAAGCCCATCAACAAAATGAGCAGACAAGGCAATATTAGCTTCAGAGTCCCTGAGACCAGAATGCTGTCTAAATATTTCTTCTAAACAGATTTGAAAGTCTGCAACTGATTCATCCCTTTTGTGTTTACAGGATTGTATTATAACTCAATCAATATTCACAGGAAAAACACTCATATGGCTTCATGGAGCAATTAACCTAATTTTCTTTCTCTTTTTTTTCATCTTTTGAGGCATGTGTGATGGTGTCCTCAAAGTCTTTAGAGGAGTCTTTCCTCTTTTCCTCCTTTAGAGGAGTCTGCTGCATGGAGCCACCTTTGGGCATCTCCTGGACTTAACACCATGTGAACAAATTGGTACAAATCAGGGAGTCCAGGGTCATAAACTCCAAGAAGAATCCTAAATTCTTCTCTAAATTTAGTTTGATCCTTCTTAGGGTCTTGAAAATCCTTTATAATGGCTTGGAGTTCAGCTCAAGATCATAGCTTAAATTCTGCTGTAGCTGGGACTCTTGGTTCCTGGGAAGGTCTTACTCTCAAGGTCATCAAATAGTTAAATTAATTTTTTCCTCTCCTCCATATCAGAGAAGTTGTATCCAGACAGGAACTTCAAAGCCTTATCTAAAGAAACTCCCAAGGATCTCTCAAGATGACATAGTTGAGAAAAGAGGTCAGGTGGGTGGGAATAGGGCAGGTGGATGCTATGGGTAAATGGCTGAACAAGAATGCCTCAAACATAGATTACACCTGTCCTGTTTGCTCACCACATGTTTCTAATTGGATTTGCACAATGTGAATTTATGGCTTTTTTTTTTTAAGATTTATTTATTTAAATAATCTCTACACCCAGTATGAGTCTAGAACTCACAATCCCCAGATCAAGAGTCACTTTCTCTTCCAACTGAGCCAACCAGACACTCCTATGGCTCATCTTAAGGACTGGCTTTACTTGGGAATTTGTGTTGAGGTAAAAAAATGTTCATCACATTTCATATAACAATGTAAACACACCTGCTTGTTAATAAACATTAAACAAGTCCCTTTAAGTATACCAATTGAAGCGGGGCCTGGGTGTCTCAGTTGGTTAAGCACCTGACTCTTGATCTTAGCTCAGGTCTTGATCTCAGAATTGTGACTTTAAGCCCTGCATTGGGCTCCACGCTGGGCAACAAGCCTACTTAAAAAATACTAACAGAATAATGTGATAGGTTTGTAATGTTTAGGTTGAGCTAATCTCATCTACCTATGAAATCATAAGTAAATCTTTCATTTTTCTATCTTACTACTTACAAAGCTATGCCCTCCTAGTGTATAATCAAAATTTATTTATAATGGAGAACCTCAAGAATGGAAGAGTTGTAAGTTTGAAACATATCACATCAGTACTATCTTAGAGGCCTAATGCCATTGTTACAACCACATCACTTTCATCTCTTCCTCCATAAACTTACTAGATGTAGCTAACTAACACCTCCTAAATAACCAGAGGACAGAAATTAATAATAGCTATATAACAATTTAAGATTACCAGGAGAATTTTTCCATGATTCTATTAGGATGGAGAAACAAAAATGGGTTTCTTGCTCTTTCAATGTGTAACCAAGAAAACAAAGCACTTCAGGTATTTACAAGAGGGAATTTAATGCAGGGAATTACATAGGGGACCTGAGACACCAGTAGGGGTGGGGCAGTTAACAATGGCAGGAAGCCACTACCCTCCTGCAGAGACAAAAGGAAGAGATGATGCTCTCAGAGTCCAGGGACCCTGGGTAACCTCATGGGAACTGAAATCATGTCAAGCCTATGGAGTAGAGCTGAAGCTACAAAGGAGACACAGTTGCTGCTGGAATCCAGCCCAAAGCAGAGGGAGGGGAAATGTGCCTAGTTCCTCCTTCCCACACTCCATTCCCCTTCCAGCTCCTCTCACTTGGTCAAATCTAGCTGGTAGCTAGTTGACTTTGGAGCCTAGAAATGCAGCCTACAGGGGTTCAGCTCCCAAATGCACAGAGCAGAACAAGAAAAGAATGAGCAATGGAAGCGAACACAAACAGAAAACAACCCAGAAACTAAACAGAAGCCTCTCCATAGATGAAGACCTACACTTCGGTCTTTAGTAATTATAAAGTTGTGCCTCTCAGCTATCCATTGAGTTCTTGAGTTCTTTCCGTTGTTAGTTAGGTTGGTTATGTCAGTACATTGTCATCTTTAATGCATATCAATGGATGATAAACATTACTAGACTCTGTAGGAAATATAAAGAACTAAAACACAGCATCCCTAATTAGATGTAATTTACTCTTACATTTACCTCCCTGAAAGAGGTAAATTCTAAAAGAGGAAGTAAGAGGTTTCCCAGAGAGGAGATAAGAAGAGTGTTTTAGGTAGAGGGAATAGCCTAAAGAAATGGTAAGAACATTTTGCATAGCATGCAAATCTCCTTAGCTAGAATCGATTCTGAATGGGCTTGGGTGACAAAGAAATGAGTAGAAAATTTTGGAGGACTTTAAATTTGATCAATAGAGAACACAGTAAAATTTTTCTTGTGAAAAAATAGTGTTGAGTTTTGCTGAGGCCAGAAAGAGTACTAGAAAGCCATTGGTATAATCTAGTCACAAGGTAGAGAACCAAGTGTTTGACTGTGAAAAGGCATCATAGTGTGGTCGCTAAGAGCATAGGTGTTGAAGCAAGACTTCCTGGGTTCAAATCTCTGTTCTGCCACATACTAGCTCCTTCTCTGGGAGACAAAGATATAACAGTACTTACCTTGCAGGGTTCTAAGCATCAATTTTGTGCCTGACACGTGATAAATGTTAGCTATTATTGAAATCATATTAGAGGATGAGCTTACCAAGAAGGAAAGGAGAAAGAGTAAAATGCCCTTCAGGCAGCTCCAATGTATATTTGGAATCTTTTGTAATCCAAATTGTAGTTGAAATCAGTACGAATGCATAAAATTTACTGCACGAGTGAGTCCAGAGAAAGGAAAAACAGAGAGCCCAGGATGGACAGAGGAGACAATAGAAAAAGCAGTCAGAGAAATAATAAGAGAATTCTGTGGACCAGCATATTAAAACCTCAGAGAATAATAAAGCCTTACAAAACAATAGTCGCTCAGCAGGATATTGAAAACCCTGGATGGATGTCTTCTGTTCACTTTGCTGAGTTGGTTCTCTGCTTGCTCTGGCCTAGGCATTACCATCATTTTTGCACATTGCAGCATTTTAAACACCATTACTAGAGTAAGAGCCAATCACAATGTTGTATAAATGCCTGTCGTCAGTGAGCATTAGAAAACTAAGTGATACATTTTTTGTCCACAGGGAGTTGAGTGTACATCTCTAAATCTTCCAAGGGGACTAATTTGGCAATGACAAGAACACATTTTTTCATAGGGTACCAGATCTCCATTGGCTGGTACCAATTTTCTTGCTTCCCACTGGAGGCTGAAAACAATAAGGAGATGTAGCTCACAATGTGAAGCCATTACCAACATCCACAAAACAGCCAACATTACTGCAAATGGCCTGGCATCAGCCTGATACCAGCTCTAGCTGAGGCTGCATATCCATATGACACATGTTCATTATGGCTGGCTTGGAGGAAATGGTGGAGTGTCTCTTGGGGATGGAGATAAGAAAAGGAGTTAAGAAAGAGAGATGGGAGGGGTGCCTGAGTGGCGCAGTTGGCCCAGTCTGCTAAGCTCACAGTTTGTGGGTTCAAGCCTCACATCAGGTTCTGTGGTGACAGCTCAGAGCCTGGAGCCTGCTCCAGTTTGTGTCTCCTTCTCTGTCTGTCCTACCCGGCTTGTGCTCTCTCTTTGCCTCTCAAAAATAAATTAAAAATGTTAAGTTAAAAAAAAGAGAGAGAGAGAGATGGGAGGGCAAATTTTCACTGTAGGATTTTGTGGTTCAATTTCTATTACTGCCTAAAGAATGGTATGTAGAAGTCCAATTGGTAGCAGCTCAGAGAATGCACCTTTCTGTTTCTTTTTCAACTCCTTTAGCAGTAGGGTTAAAGTGCTTAGAGGGACAGAGGCCACTAGAAATATGACAGGAGCTGTAATCTTACCAAGGAGATCAAAGAAGCTGGGTTTTGCAGGCCATGAGGCTGTGTATCATGACAAGAGATAGTCATTTCATTATTTTCCTCAAATGTCTTCTGGTTCTTCATGTTCATCACATAAGCCAACAATTAATTGTTTGAAGAAAAGCCCAGCAATTGTTTAGTTTCTCTTTTAATTAAGGAGAACCATGTACTTTATCCTCCAAACTTTCTATTGAAAGGGGATACAATGAAAACTTTCACTGAGACAATAGCTATCAAGTGGATCTGTCCCAAACTGTTTGGAATATGTAATCATCCTACTTATAACACATTTCATAATCTTTTTAGTTCACATAGCATAGTCATTAAGGGCACAGACGAGCAAGATTCACTAAGTTTAGTCCCAGCTCTACTGGCAACTAGCTGTGTGACCTTGACAAGTCACTTAACTTCTCCGCAGTTCAATATCCTCATCAGTGAAATTAGACATAATAATTGTTCCTACATCCCAGGGTCAAAGTACCAACTGGTTAATTAATATGTGGGCAGGCACTTAAAGCAATTGCTTGTGGATAGTGTGAGCTGAGTGCTTATTGTTCTTGGGTCATTTGGTTGGTTGGTTTGTTGGTTGGTTTTGGTTTTGGTTCGTGTTATCTTAGACTCTCAAGGGTAAGGAACCTGATCTTACAGACCTGACACACCTGCTACCTTCTTTTTCCTTGCCTTTACATGGATGGGCATTTTGCAAGGGTTTGTTGAATGAATAACTGAGAAAAAAGAAGGAATGCATAGGAAGAAAGGAACATTACAATCCTTTACTTTTTCATTTTTTCTTAATTTTTTTATTCTGTTACTATTTTTAGGTTACTTTGAAGCACAAGGACACTGATATCCTCTGAAAAAGTCTTTCGAATGCCTATTCTAGCCTTTACTATACCCTGAATCCCTTGGTTTTGAGCTTTCCTGTCATTATCTGGCCCATAACAAACACTGGCCTCTCCCTACCATCTGCTTTTCCACCTGCCTGCCTGTCATAAGCTGTTAGAACTTGTGGGAGGAAGTTACATCTTGTCAAGTAATATTAATTTTGTCAATTAGCACTGTTGCTACCACCTCAACCAGACTTATTAGCCATCCTTTTATTCACTCTCTATCATATTCCCCAAACATATCCTCTTTCCCATCCCTCATACTTGCAACCCACTCAGCCACACCTCTCTCTCATGAGGCTACCTGCTTTGTGCTTTATTGAAATGAGATTCTCTAAAATGAACTCCTTCAACTTCCTCCTTCCATATTCAAATGATATAAAATCCCTCCTATTATCTTTTTTGCCTGGCTCAGAGGGAAAATTGTCCCAGCTTCTTTTGAGGCTAATTCTTCTCTCTCTGTCTGGATCCCAATCCATCCTTTTTCCTTCCAGGGCTCTGCTCCAACAGTTATCCTGCTCTGTTTTGTTTTTTCAGTTCTCTCAAATCCTTTATTCCTTCCCCTTAGTATATTAACATGCTCATGTATTTATCTACCTTAAAACAGAAAGAACAATAAAAATTCTCTTATCTTTCTCCTTCTGTTCATTACCAAACCTGTCAAAAGAATATTAGCCTCTTTCACCCCCTTCATCATTCCCAAACCCTTCCAAAATGATCTCTCATACCCCTAGTTTGAAACTGTCCTCTTTTAAGTTATCATTGGCATATTAATCCCTCTAGCCAATGACTATTTCTGGGTCCTTGACCTCTTCAGTCTCCCTACAGCATTTTATGTTGCTGATCACCTTCTCTTTCATGCATTACATTCTCTGGCTTCCCTGACTTGGGTTGATCTTGGTTGCCCTCTGCCTCTCTAGCTTGTCTTTGCCTCTCTCATCTCCCACCCCTAAACAGAGGTGCTCCCCCAATGTTCAGCTTTTCTCTTTATGCTCACCCATCTTCATTGTTGATCTCAACCATTTCCAGGCCTTTGATATCTCCTCAGTGCAGATGGCCCCAGACCTATACTCACAGCCCAACAGACCTCTCATGCTGCAGGTCCACATTTCCAGGATTCTGCTGGACTTCTCCATTTACTAAAATCCAGACTCTTCTTCTCAACACATTCTCCCAAACCAATTATACCTCCTGGGTTTCCTGTCTCTGGTACTAGCCTCTCCATCCTTCCATCTCAACTCTGTAGACTTCAAAGTTCAAATTATTTTTCATGACTACTTTACCTAATTAGTCTCCAGATTCCATCAGTTCTACCTCTACCTCTCTCAAACACATAGCTCCCTTTCCATAACCACAGCCACCATGCAGTATGTCACTTCTTATCTCAAATATCCCAACAGCCTTCTGGCTATTTCCGTTTCTTCTTGTGTATTCTTCCAGCTCATCCTGAATCCTCTATCACTCCCTTTCCTAATAATGCTTTAAAGATGACGAATAAAGGCCCAAACTCCACAATCTGAGCCTTCTTATTTTCCTAGATGTAATTCCTACTGTTGGTCTTTACACACACTGCTCCCTGGCCGACCCAAACTTCACCTTTCAGAATAAGTCCCACACTTCCCACTGCTGAGCCACATCTTCTTTCTTCCTACATTAGTTTCCTCCAGCTGCCATAACAAAGCACCATAAAATGGGTGGTTTAAAATAATAGAAATGTATTCTCTCACAGTTTTGGAGGGTAGAAGTCTGAAATGAAGGTGTCAGTAGCATCACGTTCTCTCTGAAGACTCTCGGAGAAAAATCCTTCCTTGTCTCTTCTAACTTCTGTTGGTTACTGGCAATTCTTGGTGCTCCTTTAGCTTGTAAATGCATCTCTCCAGTCTCCGTCTGCCTCCATCTTCATGTGGCCTTCTCCCCTACCCAGGAGAGGGTCCAAAGTTTCCTCTTCTTCTTTGGACACTGGTCATTGAATTTGGGCCAGTCCTCATCTAGTTCATCCTCATCTTAACTTGATTATATTTACAAACATTATTTCCAAATGAGGTCATGTTCACAACTTCTGGTGAATAGAATTTCAACAATATCTTTTTGGGGGGACACAATTCAACTCATGACGCCTCTCTGTAGAGATGGATTTCTCCTTCCATCCAACTCCATCTGTCAAATGCTTCTATTCATTCAGAGTCTGGTTGGTTTTCACCTCTGCAATGTGGTTGCTCACAATTCCACCTCACCCACTCCCTCTAAGTAACATAGTATTTTGCCCTTCTTGTAGTATAGCTATTTCTGCACATTTTCTCTCTGCGGTTAAATTCTAAAGCTTTCAAGATGTAAGGTGCATACGTCTGTCATCTTTGTAGTCCTCAAAATGCCTAGCAGAGTGTCTTTTGCTCATGAACTCACCTAGTTAAATAAAATTAAAATAAATTTCCTTATAAGTATGAAGTTGTGACCATTCTATATTTTTTGCCACTTAAAGTAATTCTCTTTCATCACTAAATCTAAATGTTGGCCAGACCCAAAGAATTTCAATCTAGACTTACTTTTGCATTGAAATATTTCAACATTAATAAAATATCTCCCTCTTTTTTTAACTCCAAAAATTATTTTGTATAGGTCATTTTTCTGTGCATCGATCTATTCCTTGGATTGTTTTGAAGTTAATATTGCAGTTGCCTTGAATTCCATAGGAATCTAATCATCTGTGATTCAGAAGATATATCAGGGAGTGGTCTGGTGAGGCTGGCTTGTACCTTCAACTTCAGCCTTAGCAGCAGTACATTGAGAATTGAATCAGCATAGTGAAACACAGGTTCCTTCTGGCCCAATTTTTATGTTTTAAATATGTAAATAACTCTTTAAGTTTCTAACAAGTAATATACTTTTCCTAATCCCATATTAATTTATTTTTGATTTCTGCGGATTTTAACTTAGAAAAAGGTAGAATAACTCATGAATGTTCTTATATCTTAATTAGAGTAGATCTCTATCCTAGTTTGTCACCTGGAGTTCCTATATATATATACACATACATATATATATACATATATATGTATATATATATGCATATATATGTGTGTATATGTATATATATGTATATGTATGTATACATATGTATATGTATATGTATGTATACATATGTATATGTATACATATGTATATGTATACATATGTGTATGTATATATATGTATATGTATATATATGTATATGTATGTATGTGTATATGTATATATATGTATATATATGTATGTATATATATGTGTATATATATATTATTCTGTGTGTGTTTGTGTGTATTTGTATATAAATTTATGAAGTGACTGAAATCTGATTAATCTTCTAAATATGTTGAACACAGGCACAGTGAGAGCATTCAGACTCAGCTTTTAGTCGAGGATGTGGTTCTTTCTTTAATGCATGTTTGGGACTGACAGACAGAATTACTAAGGATCAACGGTCATGAGGAGAAAGAGAGAAAGAAGTAAAATGGTAGATTGAAATGGTGTTTAAGGGCCAGTTTCTCTGCACGCACTCACTCTACAGAAAGGGTACTAGGGGCTGTGGGGAAAGAGGCGGCCTCCGGGCTGTGAGCTAACATGGCACCGCCGCTGTTTGCATAGCTGCACAGCCCTAGGAGAGACCTGGGAAAGCTAGCTTGAATTCCAATGAATATTTACAATTACACTGCTCCGGAGCCGAATGCAATCACAGCGCTCCAGTCTACAGGTTTTATGCATCAAAAGAAAATGAGAGGAGAGCAGCAAAAATGGAGTTGCCTTTGGAGAGACTTATAAACCTAGATCTCACTGCTTGTGGCAGAACTAAAATGCTTTATTTCTGATAGGAGCAATTTATTCTTCAGGCACCTTCCTTGATAGTAGAAAGCGCCTGACTGGGTTTTGAAGTGAGAAAGTCTTCAGTAGATGATTTTTAATTCCAAGCAAGAGAAAGGCATGGAAGGAATTATATTACATAATTCTGATTTTGTTTTCTAACAGAAGACCCTAGAGAGAAGTGAGAAAATCCCTAAGCTGGTCACAAATTCCATCTTCTTTCAGTTTGTGTTTTTATTCTGTTCTCATAGATTGTCCTTTCTTCACGGAGCAGCCCTGGGAAAAGCTGAGACCATTGTGTGTTCCCAGTTTAAAACCTTGGGTAATTGATTGCCAGTAATGCATGCAGCCCCCTTGCTCATTTTTTCTCAAGAGCTTTTGATCCACACCAAAGATCTGGAGAGAACTGAATGGGAAAAATTAGTCAGAACCACTTGGACCCACTGAGGCAATTTTTAATTCTCAGAGGTGACAGGGTGGATGAAATTGAATATTTCAAAAGGACTCCATCAGAACCTGGTTTTGTGGTTCAGCTGACTAATCTTTTAGACTATTAAGACTTGTATTGAATTACTGCTTGCCAGCAGCCTGGGTTGCTGCACTAAACAGAAGTCCTCTCTACTACCCATCCATACTTTTACCCACTTATCAGTCCATTTTCTCCCATCACGATGCTACTGTCTTTGATCCATTTACTGGCTTGCTTACCCCTCCTACTGCTAATCCACACCACCTTTCACGTATCTATCCATCAGTTTGCTTGGAAATATCCATACGTGGAGCAAAGAGAGAGAAGAGTGCTGTGCCTATATCCATGTGACTAGCCATTGGTAAATCTGGGAAGCATGTTTCCTTCTCCAATTACAGTTCCTCAGATTCTCAGTTAGTTATAGATGCTGGCAAAAGGGAGAAGCTTTAGGTCCCCATGATCTCTATCAGGCTTCCCCTATTCTTTGTAGTAGAGTAATCATACTTTGATAGTCATATATGAGTGTTATGCAAACACAGCTTCAGGGCATTCCTCCTTCCAACTAGACTGCTGCCTCTAAACCCTTCCTTCAAGGAAATTGTGTAGCCACCAGTGTTATTTAGTAAGTCCCTACTATATACACAGCAGCATATGGTCTATGAATGTGCAACAGATGTGTAAATATTTGTTGTAGAAACCCATGGATATTGTATTGCTAAATGTAGGACAAAGAATCATCTTAAAGTGATATGATTGATTAATTGAGTTTTTACTCTATGGTCAAAGATGTGTCACACTCCAGTTTAGTGACTCCAGGAGGCTATGCATTTGTTCCAACAGTGCTGCTATGGCTCAAAACATTTGGATCCTCTCTTCTGGAAGTGCCCATTACAAATTTTAAAGTAGGCAAAGAGGTGTGCCTAGCTGGATCAGTCAGTAAAGCATGCGACTCTTTAAAAAAAAAAAAAAAAAAAAAAAAAGGAGGCAAAGAAATTGAATAGACACTTTTTCCCAAAGAAAATCTACAAATGGCCAATAAGTACATGAAAAAATGCTCCACATTAATAGCCATTAGAGAAATGCAAATCAAAACCACAATGAGATACTCCTTTACACCCACTACAATGGCCATCATTTTTCAAAAAGTGGAAAATAATAAGTTGTGGCAAAGAGATAGAGAAATTAGAACCTTCATAAAGCACTAATAGAAATGTAAAATGGTGTAGATTCCATGAAAAACAGTTGATAATTCCCCAAAAAGTTAAACATAGAATTACCATCTGACCCAGCATTTCTATTCCTAAGTGTACACACACAAGAATTTAAAACAGGTATTCTAACAAAAAGTTGTATATAAATGGTAATACCGACTCTATACACAATAGTCAAAAGTGGAAACAAATGTCCATCAACAGATGAAAGAATAACAAAATGCCATATATCCATACAGTGAAATATTAATCTGTAACAAGGAATGATACATGCTACAATATAAATGAAACTTGAAAATATTATGTTAAGAAGGCAGTCACAAAGATAGCATGTTATTCCATTTATATGAAGTGTCCAGAATAGGCAAATCTGTAGAAACAGAAAGTCAGTTTAGTGTTTGCTTAGGGCTGGGGAGAGTGGGGAGGGAGGGAAGGAAGGAAGAGAGGAGATGGCTAAAGAGTACAGGGTTTTTCTTCATGGAAATGAAAATATTTTAAATATTATTTAGTTTTTTTAATGTTTTGATTTATTTTTGAGACAGAGAGAGACAGAGCATGAGCAGGGGAGGGGCAGAGTGAGAGGGAGCTACAGACTCTGAAATAGGCTCCAGGCTCTGAACTGTCAGCACAGAGCCCAACATGGGGCTCGAAGTCACAAGCTGTGAGATCATGACCTGAGCTGAAATAGGACACTTAACTAACTGAGCCACCCAGACACCCTGGAAATGAAAATATTTTAAAATTACCTGTGATGTTGGTTGCACATATCTATGCATGTACTAAAAATAATTGAATTGTACACTGTATATGGAATGTGAATTATTTCCCAATAAATCCGGGTTGTTGTTTTTAAATAATCTCTTCCCCCAACATGCACCTCAAACTCACAACCCCAAGATCAAGAGTCCCATGCTCTACTGATTGAGCCAGCCAGGTGCCCCAAATCTGTTTTATTTTTTAAAAAGCGATTTATAAGCCATACAAAAAAAAAAAAAAAAGGTATTAACCTATTACTTTATGGTACTGCCCAATTTTTTTTAGATAAAGAATAGTATTATCCAGATTGTTTATTTACTTATTTCAGAAGTTTGGTTCCAGCTGACTTTTAGCTATTTTTAGAAATCAAATCTATCAGGTGGTGAACATTTGCTGACTATGACAGTATCCAAAATAATGACCAGAGGTCATGAGTGAACTTCCCAGAGGAAAGTTCCCAAAGTTTTTACTTAAATCTGAGAAATAAATGGATTAGGGGTGCCTGGCTGGCTCAGGCAGTTAAGCGACTGGCTTTGGCTCGGGTCATGATCTCATAGTTCATGAGTTTGAGCCCCACATCAGGCTCTCTTCTATCAGCACAGAGCTGGCTTTGGATCCTCTGTCTCCCTTTCTCTCTTTTTCTCCCCCACATGTGCATTCTTTCTCTCTCAAAAATAAATTAACATTTCAAAAAGAGAAATAAATGGATTATCTCTTTAGATAACTTCAGAAAGGGCAACTCTTATTTGGAGCTATATATTCTGGTATGTGTGTTTTTTTTTAAAAAGCCAGATTTCGCATATCTATGCATACGTTAGTATATGCATATACTTTGCAATGGGTAAAATATTTAATATGTGTGTGCTCAATCTTTGATTTGTAACAGAAAAAGTAGAAAGAAAAGGAAGTGGATTTTTCCCCATTCATTCATTCAGCATTTATTGGGCTCCTAATATATGGTACAAAAATCATAAGACAATTTTTGAAGGAAAAGCCCTTATCAGGTAATCTGTAAACTCCCAAATCCAGACCAAAGGATAGAGATCAAATAATATATTAATGCTTAAGAGCAAACTTTGCAGGATAGTCAACAGAGACTAGTGTTCCCTGGAAAAGTTAGCAAATATTTTTTAAAGCTCCCAGAAGCCATACCACCAAAGGTCGTATAACTAATTGTCTCGGCAATAACATGTATAGTTGCTGTTGACCTACCAAGAGGAATCTATCTTTAGTTCTTCCCATGGTTTTAGGCCCTCTAATGCTAAGTACCCTGTAACTTTTATTAAAATGGTTCCTGTTGGCCCTATTAACTGATTACAACTGCATAATAATACAACAGGAGAGGATGTTATAGGTGTTGGTAGATTCTTGGAAATCCTGTCCACTGTGCTAATGATCTATGGGTAAAAGAAGTTACTTGTCTATTTCTATAGAATTATTTTAGGTTTTTGTCATTTTTCTTTCTGCTAAAAATGTACTAAGTAAGAAAAGTCATAATAACTAGCTAACTAATTGCCTCCCCCACTGATATTCAACTTCTATAGCAACTGGGTTCGAGTAGCAACTTTGCCAGAAAATGGTTTCTGTGAACTCAGATGAAACTCTAATGATACCACCACATAAGAGAAAAACTGCCACCATCATATAAAAAGAGTTAACGCAGAGCAAATTGTTATCTAAGAGAGGCCCTTTCAACCTTGCCAGCAATGGTGTTTTCAAAAGTTTGCAAGTGACCATTTTATCTGGCATTGTTTGAATGTTCAGATGCCCCCCAGAAGGACAGATAGCATTTTTTCTAACCTTGAAATAGACATTCAATGGAAATAGGAAATAATGAGATTTGTCTGTACATTTCTACTAATATACCAGCTGTCACCAATGGCTAATACATTCAACCAACATTTAGCTCCTTGCTCAACTTGAATCCTCAACCCATCTATTAGTTTGTATTGGTGATACAGTTTGTATTAGATAATAGTGTTTATTGTTTTGGGGGAAACTGTTATTTATTTACAGAGTTAAAATATACTTGGATTCATACCTCTTGGTAACTATTGGTTACATCACCCTTTTATGTTTACATGTACATTTATTTTTAAATATTTATTTATTTATTTATTTATTTATTTATTTATCAGAACAAGAGAGAGAACACAGTCTGGGAGGAGCAAGGCAGGGCAGGGAGAAGGAATCCCAAGCAGGCTCCACTCAGCACAGAGCCCAACACGAGGCTTGGTCTCACAAACATTGAGATCATGACTTGAGCCAAAATCAAGAGTTGAACATTTAACCAAATGAACCACTCAGGTGCCCCTATGTGTACATTTATAAAATACACAAAATAATACCCAAAAGAATAAAGAAACCAACATTTGTTGCAAACATACCACATGCTAGACACTGCGCTTGATATTTCATTTTAATCTTCAAAAATACTGTATAGTCAATAAGATTCCCATTTTACAGACAAGCAAGCAAGTCACTGAGTCTGTGACTTTTGACAAATGGTGGTACAAGGATTCAAATTGAAGTAGAAATCTAAAATCCTTGTAAGTTTCAAGATCCTACATGCACACCTCTCCCCACTCCTTATATCTTGGATCTCATCATCTCTACTCCTTCACTCTCCTCCAAACCTACAAGCCTGATCCTGTGTCAGGGCCTTTGCAGTGGCTGTTCCTTCAGCCTAAAACCCTTCCCCTCATGTGTAAATGGCTTATCCCCTTACCTTCTCACATCTTGACCCCAATGCCACCTTCTCAGTGAGGTTTCTCCCAATCATCCTATTTAAAACACTCTCCACTCTCTACTCTCAATCTTTCTTACCCTGCTGTTTTCTTTTCCTGTGGCATTTTCACTGTAGAATGTTAGCTTTTTTGTCTGTTGTGCTCGCTAGAGTGTATGCTCCACTAAGATCTTTTTTAAATACAGTTGACGCACAATGTTATATTAATTTCAGGTGTACAACATAGTTATTCAGCAAGTTTATACATTATGCTATCTTCACCACAAGTATAACTACCATCTGTACCAATACATTGCCCTTACAATATCACTGACTGTATTCTCTATGCTGTGTCTTTTATTCCTATACCTATTTATTCCATAACTGAAAGCCTGTATCTTCCACTCCCCTTCACTCCTTTTGCCCCTCCCTTCACCCTCATGTTTGTTTTCTGTATTTATAGGTCTGATTGTGCTTTTTGTTTATTTATTTGTTGTTTTGTTTTTCAAATTCTACTTATGAGTAAAATCATATAGTATTTGCCTTTCATGTCTAAGTTATTTCACTTAGCATAATACTCTCTAGGTCTTCCATCCGTGTTGTCTTAAGTGGCATGACCTCTTCCCTTTTTTATGGCTGTGTAATATGTGTGTGTGCATGTGTGTGTGTGTGTGTGTGTGTGAGAGAGAGAGAGAGAGAGAGAGAGAGAGAGAGAGAGAGAGAATGAATATGGGGGGGAGAAAGAGACAGAGAGGGAGAGAGGGAGAAGGGGAATGATATCTCTTTGCTAGTCACCCACATGCTTGGTGAATGAGCCATGGTGCTAGGCAAGCATGTAGACAGAAAACCTAGGGAGGAGCAAAGGAGCTCTTTCCTCCTCTGCCTACTTGTAGCCTCCTAGGCCCAAAGAAGAGGTCCATACTCTGTTTGGAATTTACAGTCTTGAGGGACAAAAGATAAATCTAAGCTTGGATTACGTTGCTAGACGGTTAAAATTCAGAATTTCATAATGAACAGTCACAAGGCTTAATGGATTTTGTGCTATGCTCTTACCATTGGATATTTGTTGAAATTCAACGTGGAACTAATTAATCTCTGAAAGCCATCTTAAACTTTCTAATAACCCATAAGCCTGCTGGAAAAAAGGCAATGGCAGAAACCAGGTTCTTATCATTTTCATTGGCATAGTTCTTCATAGGATTGAAATGAACTCACTTTTTTTCACTTTATTAAAAATATTTTTTGGCTGACTCAGTATACGATAAGGAAAAATAGCTAGATACAAAACCTTGAAAACAGTTAAACAAGTAAACAAAAAAAATGTTTTATGCTCAAGCTACCTTACTGCTTCTTCACTTTTTTCAACATGTGCATGCATGTGTGTGTGTGTGTGTGTGTATCATTATATACTGGAAATTTGGTAAGTTGTTACTTCTAAATTGTAAGATCCAGGGTGATTTGTATTTTTTATATATGTCTACATATTTTTCAAATTCTCTACCACAAATGTGTATTATTTTTATAATCACAAGAGCAATTAATTGTACAAGTAATATTTAGACGTTTTACATCATTTTCTTTGAATATCTATCAGAGGTATTCCCTGTATTAATTATGTTGCTTTAAATCTATTTGCTTTCTCTTAAAGCCTGCTGTGATGCTAACAGCAGTAGAAGTATTTTACCAATTAAAAGACTCTAAGATTTTTCCACACCAAAAAAGATATTTTAAAAACCACAAAACCATTTTTTCAGTGATTTTTTTTCCCCCAAGTAATAATGAAAATGCATATCCACACACACAATATATTTTTTAAGCTTTGGAGAACGGACCCATAACAAATACTCTCTGCCTCCACCTCCCACCTCCCCATATATTCATCTACTCCATATATTTGTTTCATTTTTAAAAATATTTACCAAAGATCCTGAAGTGACATCTAAACTACTTGTCTCCTTAGCTTATAGATAAAGAAAACAAAGATCCAGCTGGGACAGACTCGAATGGATGCACCTACTTTCATGCCCAGGCTTTCAGAGGAGGTAAAACACATACCTAATCCTTCCAATAGATTCCAGAAAGAATGTGGATGACACTTCTCTTGATCTTTTTTTTTTCCTTACACAAATTTAATACTTTGATCGCTTATAACCAAAAACACTATTTAAAGAAACAGAACAGGTCACCTTTATTATATACAGCACAGTTAGCAAGATACTACCTTGAGTAGCTGTTTAAAGGGATCACACTTCAAAAGATAATTGACCTAAATTCTCCTTCCTGCTCTGCACTCTGGTGAGTCTTGCCCATGTGCAGCCCTCCTATGCATCTCACACATGGAAGAGATACAGTAGGATCCTGAGAAGCATGAGAATAGAGGCCACTGTGATTCAAACTAATTCAAACATTATTTTAATGCCTGTGTTTAGTTTGCTAAAAATTCTCAACTTCAGGGGGTGTGCAAGGGCTGACAGCTCCAGTCTGGAATATATCCGAAGTTGATTTATAGAGAAGAACACTTTAAAGTGATTACACCTGTTCTGGTCCCATTTGGTTTGGGTATGATGAAATGGAATTCTTTGTCTCTACTTTCAGAGTATTGGTTATGATTTGAATTATGGACAACATTATAAAACACACATATCTCAAGGAAGAAACTACCTTGAGAAGCCTAATGTTACCTAATTTCTTTTGTGAATCTCATAAAGAGTATTAGTGTAAAAACTTTCTTTTGGTAGATGTTCACTAATTCCATCACATTATCTGGCAATGTTCACTTTCCAGGTCCATTTTATTGCTTTGCCCCCATGATATATTTTAAATTGTAAATTTAAAAGATATCTGCTAGGAATATTCTTAGGATAGTTATGCAGTTGGTTCTTTACAACATGAAAGAACACTAATTTGTTGGAGAAATCCTGTCAGCATCAATGAACTATTGTTCTGAACATCTTTTGAACAAATTGGAATCAACAAACATCTTGGGTACATGAACTTCCTGGAGTGTTTTTGTGGCTTTCTCCCATTGTTTTGGAAAACATTCTTATTGCTATTGTTTTAGAACACTTCCAGAAGCAGACTTGGCATTGAAGTTCTTATTCATATATAAAGCTCTGACCCATATGTCACAAATTACAACTTTCTGCTTCATACATGGTGGACCAAGGCAGATGTTAATTTGGAAGATTTTTGTATTACCTGAGGTTGTGTGCTAGCAAACAAAGGCATGGGAGCCAGATTCCTAACTAGTACTCATATTTCTGATATGTATCTTTGTATTAGCAACTGCTTCCATTGTGTATTTCTCAAACATTGCCCTTTAAATTATAAAATTAAACAGAATAAAAAATAGAAAGAGATATATATGCTAAACTTCTGATACATAAAGACTGGAGAAGCCAAAATGAAGATGAAATCGGGAGACAGCTAAGGAAAGGAAACAAAATCAAGCTCCTTAGAGCCTAAGATTATATGAATATGAGCAAAAACCCATATGAAGTCACTTAATAAATGAGGTCAAGAATGCTGAATAATTTAACATACATGGATCTTCATTTGTGATTGTCCAAAACTAATATTTCACAAGCCACATTGTACCCTGTCACAGACCCCTATTTGTCCTTCAAGATAATGCCCAACGATTAGTGGACCCAGTTTGGTAGAAATAACCTAATTGGCTGCAGTCACTTCAACTTGAATGTGACATTTTGGACTATTCTGTAGTCACAAGGATAAGTTAGGAGCTTGGGCAGCAGAGTTGCTCTTTGTGATAATTGTAGCTGAAGCTTGTGTTATCACTGAAGCTTATTATTTTGCAAGTTGTACACTCAGCTTTTTGTAAAAATTGTACTGTAAGGAAAAATCCCTGAGGAAGCTTCTTTTCTCTACTGGTTCTTCTAACACCCCAGAGGAGAATGACCAAACAAAATGCTATGTGATTCTATTTAAGTGCACTTAACTACATGCCACCTGATAAAATAACTTAGTACCATGAATTAAACAGTTTCTTAAGTCTCTGTGTTCTTTAGGTTTTATGCTTATTCAGCTAACTGAATTACTGCTAGTGATGACATTAGTTAAGAGCACTCATCCTGTCTTGGGGAAATTGTTTACCTACCTTTTCATCAGCAGGTAAATGAGGAATAAGAGGTCTGCTTCCTGCTAGCATTGTCATTGGCCTCCATGCTGTGCCTAAGCATCGTGCCTATGAAGACAGTGAGCTCATTCCTATATAGGATGAGTACATCAAACAGTAGACGTCTTTCTCTGGTTAGTAATTCTTTGTATTTTCATAATGTTTTGTAGTTTCAGAAAAGACACATCTTCCCCACCTGCCCCCTCTCTCTCTTCCTTACCTCCTTCCTTCTATATTTATTGAGTAAATAAGATGATCCAGGCCCTGTGCTAGACATTGAAGATACACAGATAAATGAAATATAGTCTCTGTCTTCAAGGGACTCTTTGGTAAGTAAGAGAAATAAGAATAACCAATTAATTATAATCCTTTGCAATGAGTGCTCTGACCATGTGTACTATAGAAAATGCCAGAAGTCAGGAGGCTGCAAAGAGAAAGTGACTTTGGGGCCAGATCTTAAAAGATGAACAGACATTTACAACTGAAGAAGAGGGCATGATAAAAGGGGCTTGGAGGAGCTGTTGCCTCAAGCAGAAGGGACAGCAGGTGTGAGGACATCAAGGTGCGAAGTAGGTGGCTAATATGACAGGTGAGGCCAGATCAGAAAGAATCTTATGTGGGTGTGTGAAATAACAGAAAAAATATATATATTGGTCTCTGCCCTTGGTTCCTGGCACAGAGTTCCTAAATCCCCTGAAATTTCCTGGGTTATATGAATGTCTTTTGTTCTAATGAAATGACTCTTGGTGGGTTCATGGACAGACTCAGGTTGGGTGCTTGGTCATCAGAGAGACCAAGCCATGATGAGAAGCTTGGAATTGTCAGCCCCACCTCCCATCCTCCAGGACATTGAGTTAATAATTGATTGCTCATGCATACGTGATGAAACTACTGTAAAAATCCTAAAGGCGTGGGGTTCAGAGAGCTTCCAGGTTGGTGACCACATCTCTGTGCTGGGACGGTAGCACCTACCAACTCCATGGGAACAGCAGCTCCTGCACTTAGGACATTTCCAGACCTCACCCTCTCTATATCTTCATCTGGCTGTTCATCTGTATTCTTTATCATGTCCTTTATTGTATAATAAAATGGTAAATGTAAGTCAGTGTTTCTCTGAGTTCTGTGAGCTAGTCTAGCAAATGATTGGACCTGAGGAAGGGGGTGATGCAAACCTTCAAATTGTAGCCATATTCGACAGATACTGTGAGTAATCTAGGGACCTGCTACTTGAAATTGGTGTCAGAAATGGGGAATGGTCTTATGGGAGTGAGCCCTTAACCAGTAGGGGCCTGTGCTAATTCTGGCTAGTGTCAAAATTGAATTGAATTATAGGACCCTCATCTAGTGTTGGAGAATTATTTGGTGTGAAAAACCCACACATCTGGTGTTAGAATTGTTTGAGAAGTGTGAGTGTGAAAAAAAGGAAAACAGAACGGTTCTCCTCTAGACAGCCTTGTTCAGGTGTCTGAACAAGTCAACAAGCTCCTTTGGGCATAGAGTACACATAGCCTATTTAACACTTCTCCATGCAACAATAATTTTACAGTAATGCTGTTCTTATTTTCCTTTAAATTCTTTAATGTTTATTTCTGAGAGAGAGAGAGTGCAAGGTGGGGCAGAGAGGGGGAGACAGAGGATCCAAAGCAGGCTCTGTGCTGACAGCAGACAGCCCAATGTGGGGCTGGAACCCACAAACTGTGAGATCATGACCTAAGCCAAAGTCAGAAGCTTAACCAACTGAGCCGCCCAGATGTCCCAATGCTCTTCTCCTTTTAGCAACAGTCCGTTACCAAATACTGTTAATATATTTTCCCCAGGCACTGTGTGCTATTAACCAATGGAAACTAATATGACAAACTGTAGTCTCTTCTTTCAACCAATGAGCAGTAGTGTAACACTATAACCAGACTTACCCAATGAGTGCTTTATCATGCTATCCTCAGTTGAGTGTCTTTCCTGCCACTGGTTTTTATTCTGCCATGAACTCTCTTTTCTGCAATATATTTCTGCTCTGAGAAGCAGTGATGATCCATGTGGCTAACAAAAGGTGTGCAAGTTCTAGTGCTAGAGCAAAGACATAAAAAGTATCATGCTAGGTGTTTGAATACAAGTGCAATAGCAGCTCAAGGGAATTTCAAGGAAATGGGAGAGAGAAAAGATCAGCAGACAGACACTTTGGGTGGCAGTTTGACTTTGGGAAGGGCAATATATAGAGCAGGGCATCTTGGGAGGACTACAGGGCACCCACACAAAACCTGGCTGGAGAGACCTTGGGATCTCAGGGAATTTGGAGGGAACAGAGTGGCCATTGTCAGCATTGCCTTAATACTGAGAACAACTGTCTGTAGAGTCTATGCTTTCAGGACCATGTGCAGCACTAATCCAGATAGTGCACCGCCTGTGCAAATGAGAATAAATGGGGACTTCATAGCTTACTAGGGTATGCCTCTGGAGCCAGGCTGTCTGGGTTTAAAACTCAGCTCCACCATTTTTGCCAGCTATATCACTTTGGCTCTTGAATCTTACTGACTTCAGTTTTCCTATCTGTAAAATGGGAGTAAAAATACTACCTACCAAATGAGGCTGTTATGAAAGTAGAACAATATTTATAAAGCACTTAGAACAGTACCTGGCACATATTAAATGCTTGAAAATATTAGCAGTAGTAATAGTAGTAGTTGTTATTATTATTGTTATTATTATTATTATTACCACTGTTTAGTGTCTATCTATCAAATGAGGAAAATTAACTAAATGATCCCGGAAGTCCCTCACAATTCTCATTGCCTGAATTTGCCAGTCCCTATTATCTTAGGAGAAAACTGTAACTCAGAGGGTTTGACCACCTACCCCCTCCACCAAGGTTACATGGGGAGTAAGGAATAAGATGCAAAATCCGAATTAGAACCCAGGTCTTCCAGCCCCTAATATTGTGCCTTTTGTGCCCCTCCATGTACCAAAAAATGAACAAAGCATCACCAGCTGGGCGCCTCACTCGAAGTTGCATAGCCTCAGGCCACTCTTTTTTTTTTTTTTTAACCCCTTCCATCCCTCTGCAGATCAAGAGGTGGCAAGCCTGGAAATGAAAAGGGATCTGTTGCATTGGAGGAAATAAAAGTTAGCATCATGTTAGAGTATTTCTTCAGCATTTATATCTCAAGCACCTGCTGTTGGTCCCCATCATTAGGAGATCGATCACCCTTGCAGGGCAAGTGGTCCACTTTCCACTCAATGCTGCAGTCACTTTTTTTAAAAGCCAAGTCTTTGGATTTAGCCCTTTGTCTTAACTACCTTTTGCTCTTGTTCTATATGGCTGGAATCCTAGTCATACTTGTTCCCCTTCTGGTACAATTATGGCAATTCTGCAAGGGCTCAGTAGAAATGTAAAAGAGAAGGAAGAAGGGGGAGACAGAAGGAGGTGTAAAGATGGGACACATCCCCAGCAAACTGACCTATCTAGTGTCAATCTTGCAAAATTGTGCTTCTATATTTTCTCCTACACTTTTGAAACCTATTTAAAATGTACCAGGGACTCTGGTCTGCCATTCCTAGGAATGATGTCTTCTTTCGTTTATTATCTTTTTTTTTCTTGTCTCTGTCCATTTAAGTATTAGAATAATCACTACCCTTTTAACAGCCAAAATATCTGTGCAGGTTTTTAAAAAAATAAGCATTTTTCATTTGAACTGATTTCATCAGAGAAGGTTAATGTGATCATTTTAATTTGCAAAAATTTTTTTCTTCTTTTTATTTCTTCTACATTTGATTTTGAGCACACATTTAATAATTTCTGGTGGTTTGTGTTTCGGCATCAGCTGGATATGCAGAGTAGGCTCTCCACAGTCTCAGAATTTGATTATGACCAAGCAACCGCTATTCTATAAACACGGAAAATTGGAAATTATCTCTAGAGCTGTTTGTTAACGAAGTCGAAGGCTAACCTTTAGGGCTCATTAAAATTCCACTGATGAAAACTCTCTCGCAGGTCTCTCTTTCATGAATCCATCCCTGTATTGCGAGTGCTGGTGTGTGGAAATTGGTCTGGGCCCTCCCCTTTTGCCCTCCCCTTTAATCCCTTGGTCAGGTTTAGGCAGAGATTTTTAAAGCTTTTTGGATTTCTCTTTCTCCTACTCAAAGTATGTGTTGTGGATCCAAACAAACACGAACAGGTCTCTGAATGTGTAACTGTTACTGAGTCCGACTGACCAGGCAGGCAGTTCTGCTGAATCTGCCTTCCTCCATCAATAAAGCATGAAGTCAATTAGGGGTAATTAAGAGGGGCAAAAAAAGGGATATGTTTTCTGTACCCGAGAGTAGAAATAAGTATGAAGGCAGGGGAGAAAAACGACAAACCTCCAAGTATAATGCACAACCGGTGAAATGCGTTGAGTTATTTTAATGAACCTATTTTAATAAATGACAGCCATTTGAAATACCATCTTATCAAGAGATCCCTGCATGGTAACAGCAGCCACTCTGCTGTCCTGCTGGTGAATAACACCCTCCAAATCCTCCCTAAGTGCTCCAGCATCCACGTGCACAAGAGTATTTGAATTCACTTGGTACATCTCTGTAAGAGAAGGATTCTCATGATGGCACATCGTATCACTATTACTGTTGCTAAACAGATGGAATATAATTGTTTATGGAATTTGTGTTTTAATCGCATTAATGTATTTGGCAGGGAGATCCACCTAAGTACACAATGCAAAGCCTGCCTTTGATCTGGGCCCCTTTGGGGCATTTTCCGTGACTGATAAACTGCTCCTCTGAGTTCATAGGCAAATGATAAAAATGATAAAAAGAAAGAAAAGAAGAAAGCCAGGCATCAACCTCCCATTTGGTTATTTGTCTCCTTGGAGAATCAGACAAGCTAGCCAGGCTTGCAGTCATGCTGACGACTCAGCACACATCTTACCCAGTTATACACCCACACAGGGCTCAACACGAATGTCCTCATCTCTCACCACCACCCCCCCCCCCGCCCCTGTTCTCCAGTTCCCTCCTCCCCTTTGCACACAAACACACACATGCTCAATGCAAGAATTCATATGCTCTATCTTTTCAAAGACTCCTAGTGCCTTTTCATATGGGCTAGTTTAAATGCTTATAAAGTATTTATCAATAATAGCCCTTACACATATTTTCCTTTAATCCTCACACATTTCTTGGTTAGCATTATATTGTGATATGATAGAAATCAGAAGCTTTCTTTTAATGAAAATGAATGTTCTAATTGTGAGATATTTTGTCTACTAACTATTCTCTATAAATTAGCCTGAGGACAGCTGAGGGCAAAACCAGACCCTGTTCACTTGTCTATTTCCCTCTTACCAAGACCCAAAGAACAGAATCTAGGATAGAAAATGTGATAGCCACTGAAAGAAAGGGTTCTATAGATTCCCATTTCCCAAGCACAATCCCCATCTTGCCTCCTCTTGAAATGGTGGATCAGACACTTCCCTCCCTTCTTAGTAGAGAGAGATCTGAGGAGGTTTTAAATTCTTGGATGGATTTTTTTGTTTGTTTGTTTGGTGGATTTTTTCTTCTCATTCTTTCTCCTCTGCAGAACACAACTAGTAAATGATTGGATCTTTGACAGAACAAAGGTATTTTTGATGGGCTCTGTAATCTAGTGCGCTAATGCGCCCAGTCCCCTCATTGTCTTGCTGTCTGATCCCATCCCTTCTGCCAGACAGTCACTGCGGGATGAGTCACTTTTAATGTCTGATAATCAAGGTGAATTTTCAAAAAGCTGCCATTTTGGAATTATGCACTATATCACAGTGTCAGGGACGAGAGGAGGAGGAAGGATGAAGGAAAGGCTAAGATAGACACCTACTGCACATTCAGAGAACTGCAGGACATAGCCAGCACAGCGCCAGACAAGATGTGTCTGGAGGGGCTAAGTCGATCAAGGCGTCCATAATGAGAAGGAAACTATGTTAATTATAAATTAAAAATAACTTCTATGATAATGAAGATTATATGCACGGGAGAAAACGTCTTAGTTAAAACAGACTGCAGGGATGGAATTAAGCACCAGCCATTGGGGGTATGGCTTCTGTACCTACTGAATCTATTGTGGTCCATTAAATAACCTAATACAAACTTACATTGGAAAAAGAATAGAAATGAATTGTGGCTGTCTCCGTGGATGCTGTATTGTCTGCCGTCCTTATTTAAAGCAACATCAGCTAAGGGAGGTACCTAGCAGAGGAACACAGCCTCCCTTGTCTGGGGAGACTGGATATTTCTGGAATCATATAAAGGGCTGAAACATTTTTCCCCAAGAAATAATAGCAAGGGAGATATTGGAAACCCTTGGTAAACAAAGGCCAATCAAACATTCTTGCAAGACTTCGGCTTTTCAAATATACATTGGTCAGTGTCTTCTCTAAGGTAATTAGCTAAACCCACTGTTACGTATTGTGGTTCTGGAATTTTTTTTAATTGTTGTCATTGTATTAAGTAGTAGGATAGTTGAAGGAAAATGATATAAGAACAGTCTGCTATTTCTGTTTATTATTGAGATAAGTGAAAGCCTATAAATAGAATCAGGATGTTTTGACTAGGGAAATGCTGTCCTCATTACAGCTGGGAGATGCTGGGGCGATTTAAAGCTGGAGCTTCAAAGCCTTGTCCTGCTTTATAAAAGCACGAGGGTTTTCATGGCTGTTTCAGTGACCAGTCAAAGTCTGCAGGTGCTTTCTCTGTCCTGGGGGAGGGAGAGAATGACATTTCTGAGAATGCTATTTTGTAACCGTGATGAATGCTTCCATATTTCCTCTAACAGAGGTATTTAAATACCTGCATATCTTCAACATAAGTTATGTGTATAGATTATTATACCTTGTTATTGCTACCAAGGTTAAGTGGTCCATTCTCTCCCCATTCTCCACTTCTACCTTCACCACCATCATACACACACATGCGGGCACGCGCGCGCACACACACACACACACACACATGCTCTACTTTAACAGATAGTTGCAAAATAAGCAGAGAAAAGAAAATATTTAGCTACCATGCTACTGTTCTCATATACACAAAAGATTAGAGATATGGAAAATATTTGAGATAGAAGTGACCCCTTAAAGATATTTGGGTACAACCTTAATTGTACTAAAAAATACAGAAGTGACTTGTCCTAGGACACTCAACCAGAGAATGGCAGATACCAGGCTAGCATCCAGGCTTCTAACTTAAAAGCTGGCATGCTTTCCACAGAAGCATGCTCACTTCTCATTAAAAGAATCAGGTCTCTGAAGCTTGGCTAAACAGTGATTAATGCACAGATGTCACAATGAAAAAAAGAAAAACCTGAGGAAGAGATAAGAATCATATTCATTTTCAACCATGATACAAAGAAATAAAAGGTAAATGGTATGAAATGAAAAAAGCAAAATGTTAATAGAACATCTATCTAACAAAACTATCTGCCTAGTCAGGAATTCTATTAGAAGACAGAATTGTCCTTTAAGGAAAGTAGTAGAGATTTCTAAAACTAGCCAAGAAAGCAAATGCTGCTTCCAAAAGTCACACTGCTCTAATTTTCTCTATGTATTTTCTTCTGAAATATTAGAAAAATTCAGTCATAATCAAGCATGGACTCTTACTTTAGTCACTGAGATCCTGCCTAGGCTTTGTAAATTGGTGACATGACTAAAACTAAGACTAACAGCATATTCTTTTCTTCTCCTAGAATCTAGATCCTTAGAGGGTACAGCCTACCTTGGTCTCTCAGGAAAGGTCTACCTTATATGACATAATAGGTATTTTTTTCATCTATAATTTCCCTTTTCCTGTGTTCTGTCTCCTGTTAGACTAATGTCTGTCTGAACCATTCTGCATATTTTTATTAAAATATCTCCCTGGTGCTTGAGGACTCCAAGGTCCTGAGGATGAAACCCCTCAAGCATAACCCCTGTTTTAGTGTGAAACTGATGGATTTTTTTTCACAAACACTTTATAACAATAGGAACATTCTTGGAGGTGCCAGATAGTAATATTGATAAACCAGACATTATTATAAAACCAGAACAGGACTTCTCAGTATCTCTTCTTTTCCTTCTAAAAGGACCCAAAGAAAGGCTGCACTAAGAATTTTAAAAGGAGAAATAAAATCCATGTCAATCAAGAATGTGTTTTAGCATGATGGAGAATCTTTGATAGCTAAAGGAAGGGATCAAAAGATTAGGTATTGTGTAAAAAAAATCTTAACAAACAAGATGGAAGATGGAGATGTGGTCAATAGACAATGAAAGGTTAAAAAACAAATTGTGATTCCTTCAAGTATCAAAACAAGCGGGCTTTCATAGTCTCTCTGATCCTACTTTTTGCTTCTGGGGAAGAAAAAATTGAAGAACATAGATCTGGCTGGTGGGGTAAACACAGAAACATGTTATCTGTTTTTGCTCTGGAGAGCTATCGGGAGTATTAATGGGACTTCTGTTTCAGTGGTACTGTTAGGAATAGGGTTTCTCAACTTCAGCACTGTTAACATTTTGGGCTGGATAATTCTTTGTTGGGGAGAGAGAGAAGAGGCAGGAAGGGGGATGTTCTGCGCATTTTAGAATGTTTAGCACCATCCCTGGCCTCTTCCCACTAGATGCTAGTGGCATCCTCCGGTTGTGACAACTAAAATGTCTCTAGACATTGCCAAATGTCCCCTAGGGAGCAAAATCACCCCTGGTTTAAAACCACTGAACTAGAGGGGATGGTTCTCATTTTTCAAAATGGGCTTAGTTGTCCCATGTTTTGGAGACAACCTTTATTTGTATAACAAGGCTCATGTTTCTCATCATATTTTGAAAACATAGCAGGTACTACATGGTCTGTGATATTGCCCATAGATTGACTAATGATTGGTTCTCCCACAGAACTCATAACTCAAGATACCTGTAATCAAGTCTAGAGGGAGGCATGTCTCAAAAAGAATTAAGCAATTGATTATTGACCTAGAGACCTGCCCAGGATCAAACAAATACAAAGCCAAATATATTTTTTAAAAGAGATTACAAACAAAATATTTTGAAAGAAATTACGGTCTAAGGACCTAAATAAATGGAAACACATCCCATGGTCATGGACTGGAAGATTTACTATTGTTACGACTGCAACACTTCCCAAAGAGCCATTGCCACAGAATTGTTTGTTTGTATGTTTGTTTGTTTTATATGGCTACTATGACAAAAATGACTTTGAAGTTCCCAGTCTTCTACAGAAAACAGGCCAAAGCACAGTGGAAAGCATATTTTTCAATACCCTTTTCAGGTGTGGCCAAGGAGTATAATAGGATCTCCCAGGACCGTGGAAAACAATGAACTAGGAAACTCCTCCAGGAAGCAGAACAAGAGCCCAAGTAAAGAACACTCCCTACCCCAATCACAAAAATCCAAAATTGTTGAGAATCAGTGACAGCTGTATGATTTCCATTGCTTCCCTTTGTAAATGGAAATATTTATTGTAGTTACCCTGTCCCTCTTCCACCACTATGTATTGAGCATGCAAGGGCAAGTAAGTTGGCTTATTAGTTCACAAGTGTCTGGACCAAGAGGATCCATATGAGATCCAGTGCTTTGAGTGTGAAATGTGATTGGATGAGACTTAGGGGTGTTTTCTTTAAAGAAAAGATGGAAGTGTTTTGCATATAAAAGAAGGAGCAAGTATTTGTCACCAAAAGAATAGGCAGATTTTATTACTCTTCTCAATTATTGTCTCCCCTTCCCTATGAAATGATTATACATACCACTCATTTTCATTTGATTTTCAGCCCCTACTCATATAAGTGACTGTCTCTTTGACATTAGGTTTTCTTTTGCCATAAGACTTTCTTTTGCCAATGAAATGAAATTGTACAATTTCCCAGGAGAAACTTAGCCATATTATGGTTCAATCATCACTTCTTTTCCTTTGTCATTTTGTCCAACTGAAAGCATTGAATGGGTACCACCAACGCAACTCAGGGATTTTAGCAGAGGAAATGATGGCCGTGATGCTGGTAATGATAAGGTTTTGCAGGTGAGGCTTTTTAAAAATCAGTCTTCTTGCTCAAAACATTTCTCAGTTTCATCTTTTGCAAGTTGGAAATGAAAAATAGTTATATTTTCAACCCCATTTACAAGCTGCCAAGTTCCTTCTTGGGCCCCCTGTTTTCTTGTATACCTTGTTAAATGTAGGAAATAGAAACTAAGTCATACTAGTAACTTTCTGTTTCTTATCCTCTTCACCTGAATCCACCAATTAGGTAGGTGATCTGCCTTCCTAGAAAAGCCAGACTCAAGCAATGCAAGTTTTTAATTCAAAAATAGAGAAATAGCAGAAAAAGCATTAGACAAAATCCAACATTCTTTCGTGATAAAAACACTCAATAAACTAGAATTAAAAGGAAAATCCCTCAATCTGAAAAAGGACATCTATAAAAACCCCAAGACTAATATACTTAGTGGCGAAAGACTAAGTACTTTCCCCCTAATACCAGGAACAAGACAAGGATGTCTGCTCTCACCACTTCTGTTCAGCGTTGTATTGGAGGGTCTATCCAGGGCAGTAGGCAAGTGAAAGAGATAAGAGGCACCCAGGTTGGGAAGGAAAAAGTAAAACCATCATCATTTTCAGGTGATATGATCTTGTATATAGAAAATCCTAAGCAATCCATTAAAAAGCAACTACTACAACTAGTAAACAAGTTCAACAGTGTTGCAGAATGCAAGATCAATATACAAAAATCAATTGTATTGATATACAGTAGCAATGAAATCCAAAAATGAAACTACCAAAAAAATTCCATTTATAATAACCCCTGAAGGTTTAAGTCAAGTGGAATTCATTCTTTTCATCCATTACTGTTTGCCTTTTTGTGGATCCCTCCAGTGCTCATTCAAAATGGTTTTAGTTAAATAAGAGCTTTGCTGGGTATTTTGGATTCATGGATAGGGATGATGGTATATATGTGTATAGTTTTGGTGGTGGGTGATATTCCTAATGAAGAGGTTTGTTTTTTTTTTAATGTTTATTTATTTTTGACAGAGAGAGACAGAGCATGAGCAGGGGCGGGGCAGAGAGAGAGGGAGACACAGAGTCTGAAGCAGGCTTCAGGCTCTGAGCTGTCATCACAGAGCCCAACGCAGCACTCCAACTCACAGAGTGTGAGATGATGACTTTAGCTGAAGTCGGACGCTCAACCGACTCAGCCACCCAGATGCCCCTCTAATGGAGAGTTTTTAACCTATATCTTTACAAGTGGAAGGTTTGTGGGCATGCTTGACTTGTGAATTAGACCTCAGGTTTCCCTTTAGCAACTTCTAAAAATGGTTTACCCTTACATTTGGGGAGTCACTTTACCAACATAAATTACTTTGTAACCTTTTGTATTTGTTTACAGTTCCACCTGATAGAGTTAATCACCCTGTCATCAGTACCTTGTACAAATTCCTATTTTTGCATGTCTCCCACTATTTTGTAATTGTTTGTATGTCTGCTTCTGACACTAGACCTTCGAAAACAAAGACAGCATTTTAACTTTGCATCCTCAATGCTTAGAACACATTCAATGCATGTTTGCCATCCTGAGCTGCCACTTTCATGGGATTTTTGGTTTTTACCTGCCTGAAAGGTGTCTTCCTGAAGTCTTCTCTCCTCCAAACTCTGTATGTCAGTCTCCTCAAATTACAAGTTGATATATAAATTAATATATATCCTCTCCATGCCTTGTATCCATTTCCTTATTTCTAAACTTATCACTAAGCATCATTTCACCATTGGCCATAATGAAAACAACCCATGAGAGTCGTGTTAAATGTGTCTGGTAATGGGATTTAAAGCCATGGTTTGAGAATAGCTTGTCTGTGAACAAAATTTTTAAGGTAAGAAATAAAAGTCTCTGTCCATCCTTTCACTATCCCAGATTTGTCAGTATTTCTTAGCCCCTTTAACCTAAAACAATAGTGGATCGGAGAAGCTGAGATCTTCCATCTGCTGTTTAAGCACAGACTATACATGTCTTTTCAGAGGGAGACAGCTGCCCTTGTATTTAGAATAAGGACAGAAAGAAGCCAGAATATAGCTCATGCTTGATGGATATTTATTGTTCGATATAGTCTAAGGAACCTGCCCTATCACTAGTGTTTCTATCAACTGTGACTATCAGCCTATCAAATCAGACATCGTGATAATTGATTGAGATCTGGGTGGGATAGAAAGACATTCTTAATGGTTGATTGACCGAAAAATCCATCACTAAACAATACAGTCAACGTTATAGTCACAGCTTATATATTCTCTGATGAGAGTTTTTAATCCACATAGCCATTGTTTTTCTGGAGGCTGACTTGAGGCTCACCGGTTTGATAGGCATTTTCTCAGAGATGGTCTCAACTTGACCTGATGAGAGATGGAACTTTTTCAACACCCAAACAGCCAAACGTTTCAGTCTTTGAAAGAAAGATACATGAATATTAATTAACAGATTAGTGTCTTTCCAACAGTATATCTTTGTGAGAAAAGTCTTTGCCATTTATTCTGAATAAATCCTTTAAAATAGTGCTACTCAGAGCATGGTCCATAGACCAGTACCAGCCTATGAACTGTTACTGGTTCATGATGAGATAAACACAAAAATTAAAAATGAGCATTTGGGAAATTTTATGTCTGGGTAACCCAGTCATAAAAAGCAGTCACAGCATCTTGTTTTTATTTTACATTTCATTTTTCTAGTATTAATTTTATTGTTTTATAAAAATATTAGTCTGTGATGGTTTGGATATTTTTTTTAAAAAACTGGTCTTTACCACAGATAGTTTAGGAAATGCTAATTAAAATACCATGTCTCATCTCTGCTGTTTTTTTTTTTTTTTGCTAGTCTTATTTGCTTTTGCTAATCTCCAGATTTTATTCCATTTTATACTCAATGCCATTTTCTCTGAACATGCTAAACTTAGACCATTTTCTCCCCTTTAACCTGCAGGCAGTAAGTGTATTAAAGCTGCTCTGGTAACATCTTTGTTTAAAGCCCCTAGTATTTGAGGGTTCACTGTAGTCATGAAGTTTGAAGAAGCCCCTTCCTAACCACTTTAACAATGTATTTATCATTTAGGGGGTAGCATAGTTTGTCCCTATTGGTTGTAACTTTTGTTCCTGGAATTATCAAGATAGAATAGACTTTAGTAAGTGATTCTTTCGCTGACGTGATCACAAAGACCAGATGGCCCTCAGAATGCTGGAGAAGTTCATCTTAATCCACCATGCCCTTCCAGCATTACTAACCTCCACATCATCTCTGCACAATCCAATAAATGTCGGTTCTCCATGAGTATTATTTCAAGTGAACTGATACATTGTTCATTGTTATATTTCATTTGATTCTTGTGCGAGCGGTCAACCTGTCTCCAGGAGAACTATGTTTAACTCATTATGTCTTAACCTATGACATCATATTTTTTAAAGAACATGATTTGAAGACATTGATATCTATTGCCGTTTACAGCTCCTTTTCATCCAGATTGATTATATGCTTATGACAGGGATGTGAGTGATGGAATGGAGAGAGCAAGACCAGAATCAGGGAGACCAGTTAGAAGGTTACTGCAGTAATCCAGGCAAGAGATAATGAGGGGCTGATCCAGGATAGTGACAGTGCTGATGGAGAAGAAAGTATGAGTGTGAGAAATATTTAGGCATTAGAACAAGATTTGGTGACTGATTAGATGTAGAGGGTAAGAATGAGGAGAAGTTGATGATGACTCCCAAATTTTTGGCTTGGGATAAGTAGGTAGTGATGAGATGGGAAGATAGGAGGAAGAAAAAGGCTGGGAAACTATGGGGAGAGAGGAGGTGAAAGATTCAGTTTTGAGTACACTGAGTTCACCAGCGCACCATCCAAGCATTTTGGATACATAAGGCTGAAACTCAGGAGAAAAATCTGGGCTACAGATTCAGATTTTTGAACTCATGGACATGTAAGTAATTAAAACCATAGAATTGAATGAGAACACAGCAATATGTAATGTTTTAAAATGACTTAGAGCCATTTCAACTTCCTCTTAAAATTTAAGATTTTTGCAGCTAGAATTTCTCTATCTTCCCGGTGATAAAATAGGATAAGCTAGCTATATCCTAATCGTTTGCACGTGGGCATTATAGGATTCTATGACAAGCCAAGCCCGTCAGAGAGGTCAGTTGAAATGTTTCCTAAACTTAGAACTCTATCTTCTGGTGTAGCCAAAATTATCCAACTCCTCCTCATGCAGCTCTCATTAACAGATAGTAAAAACACACAAATGTGTGTATTAAGATTTTAGGGGTATCCGCCTGTTTGATTCAATCTTATCATCACATGACCCCTTCAAATATATCATGAAACTCATTTACAATGAGAAAATAGAGAAACTACAAGGATTAAAAGTGGCAAAAGTTGCCATACTTTAGCATTAGTTATCTCCAGCCATCTGGTAGTTTGTGCTTTTGTTTTTTGTGGGGTTTTTTTAAGTTTATTTTTATTTATTTTGAGAGATAGAGAGTAAGTGGGGAGAGGGCACAGAGAGGGGGAGAGAATCTGAAGCAGGCTCTGCACTGGCAGCACACAGCCCGATGTGGGGCTCAAACTCATGAATCATGAGATCATGACCTCAGCTGAAATCCGGAGTCAGACGCTTAACCAACCGAGCTACCCAGGCACCCCTGGTAACATGTGCTTTTGGACAAAATCATATTTAGGGCCCCTCTCTACACTAGTCACTCCAACTGCAGATACTTCTGTCTGCCTCAACCAAACCAGGCACCCCCCCCAAAATTGGCTTTTGTACTGTACCTCCAAAGACAAATAGCAAACACTAATGGACACAGGAGAGTCATGTTTCAAATTATATTAAGGGAGCATTAAGTAGGCTGGACATGTTTATCCTTTCTCACCCAGTAATCCTGCTTCTAGAAAATTCTCTAAGGAAATAGAGAGGCACCACAAAATTTATTCATAAGGTTTTTTTTTTTTATTTAACAAATATTTTTAGTTAGCATCTACCAGTGCCAGAAACTATGCTATCCATAAGACATAGTGTGCCCTCTAAGTGCTTCTAGTCCAAAGCATCTTGGGGATGTGGTACCTACAATGACAGATAATTTGGGTATCATGAAAAGAGGGAAGAGGAGGATCTAACCAGCCTGGGACAGAGAAGGCTTCCTGGAGGAAGTGGTGCATAGGCTGAGTTGGTTGCATGAGTAAGGCCTGGGAAGGTGGGAAGTAAGGGCATTCCAGACAGAAGCAACAAAATCGGCAAAGTCGTAGGAAAAGAAACTACATCAGGGTCTTTCAGGAACGGACAGTTTGGAGATACCGTACCCCGTGCTCTGGGGCCTCACTTTTAACTCTGTACATGAGAAGTGCTCACAGTGTGTTCAGAGTAGCCCTAGTGTTTCTCAGAGCAGTTTTAGGGGCCTTTGGCAAAAGGGAGGTGGGGTGGCACTGGGAATTGTTCCAGGCTCTGAACTCCACCCTGTCAGAACCTAAGTTCTACTTAGGGAACTTTTAAGTTTTACTTAAAGTAGTAAGTTTTACTCAAGAGGGTAAGTTTTACTTAAGAAGTTTACTCAAGTAGTAAAGTTTTACTACTAAAGTTTTACTTTAGATAAGTTTTACTTAAGATATTTAAAAGAAGGCTTCCACTGTTGAAAAGAAGTTTGAAAACCTTTGATCTTTAAATAAGGGAATGACCAGAACAGATGTACATTTCAGGTAGATTCCACTGCTAACTATGGGGAGTATACTTCTCCCACTATTTATTTATAACTGGGAACAACCTAAATGTACAATAATAAGAATGTGATAAAATAATAACAGTAGTATATAGCTACCATTTATTTGTTGAATGCTTATTGTGTGAAAGCACACTGCTAAGTATATACATACTCGATACAATTTAACCTTGATAGAAATCCCATGAGGTGATTATTATCAATATTTTGCAGATGTGAGACTTGGGGCTTAATGAGGTTGAGTGGCTGGTTTTACATCACCCAGCTGGTAAAGGGTGGGACTGGAATTCGATCCCAAATTTGTCTGACTCTTAAGGGGAGGCCATTCTGCCTCCTGAGTCATGATAAATCCACATGGAGGAATGTTTTTCAACCCTTTGATATCATTTTTTCAAAGGCCACTTAATGATGTGGGGGAAATGTCTATAGAATAATGTCAAATGAAAATAAAACCCAAGTACAAAAAATATATAGGATCATTCCATTTTTATTAAACAACTAAAATGTTAAAAATATTTATCTCTGAGTGATAGGACTATACATAATTTTAATTTTTGCTGTTACAGCTTTCTTCAAGATTTTCTAGGATGAATATATGTTTCTTTAATCATTTAAAGTATAACGAAAAATTATATGTAATGTATATATATTTAATTTTTTTAAGGTTTATTCATTTCTCAGAGACAGAGAGATAGAACGTGAGTAGGGGAGGGGCAGAGAGAGAGAGAGAGGGAGACACAGAATCTGAAACAGGCTTCAGGCTCTGAGCTATCAGCACAGATCCCAATACGGGGCTCAAATTCACAGACCGCGAGACTATGACCTGAGCCGAAGTCGGATGCTTAACCGACTGAGCCACCCAGGGGCCCCTGTAATATATATATTTTTAAAAAAACTTATTCAAGCTGAATTGCTGTCATCTGTCATCCTCACCCTAGACTCAAGAGGAAGCATCAGTTCTTAAATATGTCTTTGAGAACAATAGTACAAGCTATCAAGTGTGCAGGATGTAAGAAAAATCAGTCTGTGCTAATTATTAATCATATAATTTTCAAGTTAAATTCTCTGTATCTCAGTTTGTTTGCCAAGGAAATGAGAAAGGTAAGGTAAATAGTCTTTACAATTCTGAAAAATACCAAATTAAAAAAAATAACATTTATTTATTTTTGAGAGATAGAGCATGAGCAGGAGAGAGGCAGAGAGAGAGGAAGACACAGAATTCGAAGCAGGATCCAGGCTCTGAGTGCTCAGCAGAGAGCCCAAAGCGGGGCTCGAACTCATGAACTGTGAGATCATGACCTGGGCTGAAGTCGGACTCTTAACCAACTGAGCCCCAAAACACGAAATTTTTAAAGAAATTTTTCTTTTTAGTACAAATGAAACCAAGTAGGGACATAAAAGAAATATACTAAATTCTTCTTGCTTCATTTACATTTTCATAGGCATTTAGGGTGGGTTTTTTGTTAACTTGGCTATTAGTAATATGATAACATGCTCAGACACATTCAGCATCTGAGCAATGTTCGATGCTTTCACAAAAATTTTTCTCATCTATCTTCACTAAAACCTTTAGAGGTGAGCATTATTATCCCTATTTTTGCTGATGTAGATCAAAGAGTTCAGGAACTCACAAAAGATCTCTCATGATATGTTGTAGCCAGTTCAAACCCAAATGCTTCTTTGTGAATTCATAGAATGTTGTTAGTTCCGATATAGAATTATTTGTTTTGTCATTTCAACTACCTTCTGTATTGGTTATACAAAACAACAACAACAACATAGTTTCTGTCCTCAAGTATTTTGTATTCTAAAAAAGAGGTAAGGTTCTTTTAAAGAAACAATCCTGAAATTAAAATTAAGGATGATATGTAATGAGGACGAATGGAGGCTTTCGGCAATGTCTCTGTATCCTTTAGTGAGAAGCAAACAAAAGGACATTATTATAAAATTGCAAATGGGGGCAGAAGCAGTCACTTGTCATTAGTGTCAGGGTCATTTTAATGAAAATTAACCCCAGAAATGCTTGACTTAGCAGTGGAAACCTAGGGATCATTTGGACCCTGACAGAACCAGGGCATTTCAATCTTTACTACCTGCTTATGAGCTTAAGAGAATAAATCAGTCCAAAGCCACTGGCCATAGTAATTGCTCTAATTATTATTGCAGGAAACACTAGATGATACCTTTGAGGTATCAAAAGATAACCATAGCCCAGAATAATCTTGTAACCAAAGAATTCCCAAAGGAATTCTCAGACAGTGCTCACAAAGGCTGCACCTGCCCATTTGGATAATAAAGCATAAAAATACGTAGTTTGCCTGACAGGATGGATTCCATGGCATAGGGTGTATTCTCTTGCTGGGGATGACCCTGTTCAGCAGAAATACAGCACTGACAGCAAGAAATTAGTCAGGCATCTCAGAAAGTCATTATTGGTAGCTTAGAGACACTTTGGCTCCTGAAGATTTCTGGTGTGTGTGTATACAAAAACGCACACCTTCGCATGTGGCCTTCAGGTAAAAGAACAACTGTGGTGATTTGTTCATCTGTAACCCAACATTATTTCTTGAAATATGACTATCTGCCTAATATTTATGGGCTATGCAAAGAGAATTATGTCTAAATAAGAGCTTCTAGGATTTTTCAAGGGGCTATCTACTCTAAAACTCCCTATTGTTCTGAGATGAAATAGTGACCCAAAGTGATAAGCTTGATCTCAGATGGTAAGTGAAAAAAGGTGTTTTGTGCGTCATCAGTACTGATTTATCATCTGTGCATCATTTCAGGCATGGTGAAGGGTGCATGGTTTATCCTGTTCAAACATTACTTCTCCAGCAGGCCATCTCCTTTACATAGTTAAAGAAATAACTACTGTGAAGTGCTCCAGTTCTCTGAGGAGTGTTGCTATGCGGATAAAGTATGATAGATCAAAGAGCACTGGACCAGAAATTGGGAGAATGGCCTCAAGCTCTGCCCCTATGTCTCACGAGAAAATTAATCTACAGGTGCCATTAATTCTCCATTATCAAAAGCAGAATTGTATGTTTATCTATATAAGTAACCGAGAACAAATGAAATAACGTGCCTATGCACTTAAATGTCACTGTAAGTATAAAAGTATAACAAAATTTAAGGAGACTTTACAATGTGCAAGGTACAAGTTGTGTGGGAGACACAAATAAGTCATGGTTCATATCTTGAGGGAGCTTGGGATCTAGTGAGGTGACAGACCAATGCACGTATTGCAACCAACTGAGATGTAACAGACATTGTGATAATTGCTGTGAGAAAGTTTATTCAGTCATTCAGTAAGTATTGGCAGGCACTGTGCAAACTCTAAAAACAAATTACTTCTCTCTGAGGTGGTGGGGAGGCAGCCATAAAGCTTTATGGAAATGAGCATTTGGAGTGGGCTTTGAAGAAGAGGTAAAAATTTGCTAGGCAGAGATGAATTGAAGCAGGTGTGACACAAGTAATGGAGGAGTAAAAGGGATGGGAAACATACAGAGTATGCTTGGGAAGTAGTGAGCAGTCTGGTTGGTCAAGAGTCAAAAATGTGTAATTAGAAAAGGAGGGCTTAGTGAAAGATACACCAGAAAAGATCACTTGCACCCAGATTCAAGATAGCCAAGTTGAGAAGCTTGAACGTTATTCTGTAGGTATCAAAGACTTGGGGCAGAGGAGTGACATGATTACATCTGTGCTGTAGGACAAGTCTGTCAGTGGAGTATAAGAGGGGAGGGTGGAGGAGAGGAATCTCAGTAGGAGGCATTTGTAAGAGCCCAAAGAAGACGGAACCAACCTCTTTCAGAAGGGGATAGAAAAAAGAAATGGATGCACAAGATATGAAGGATGTAGAATCCACAGAAGATGGCACCTATTTGGACAAGGGGCCAAGTTGAGGAGAGAGTTGAAGATGATCCTTCCCATATGTTGCCATCAGCAGCCCAGCCCTTGGCAAACGATTAGATTTATTTTCACAGCTTCAGAGAGTTCAGCACAGTACCCCTCTTCTGCTGTCAGGGCCATGTGCACTTACTTCCTTTCCACTGTCAAAGTCTGTCATCTGGAAGGGTGTGAAATTTATTTTGTCTGGTAAGAGCTTACAATGTTACCTTTCCCAGGTATTTGCCCTTCAATAGATTTCTAAGCTTTAAGGTAGAGAGAGAGACTTTTTTTGGGGGGGTGGGGGGAGAGAAACTTTTTAAAAGAGAATTTCTAATACCAGCTAATAATTTTCCAATGTGTTTTTCTTCATATATTGTATTCCTTTCAAAATAAGCTCTGCCACTTTAGGAGGGAACTCCTGTAACCCTGTCCTCTGATAGTTTCCTATTGCCTCTGACCATCTGGCAGCCCCCCCTTGACATGTCTTTTGTAGGTCTAAAAATTTTCTGTCCCTTTTCCATCCAGGATACTCACCAGGTCCTTCTCGTTGGCCCCCACTTATGATTTGGGCAAGTGACCTAACGAGGAAGTATCTTATTCTCAAATTTCACATATCTCAAGCTTTGCCTTGGCCCAGCATTATTTATTGGCAGGAGTGATACTCAAAATACTGAATAACTCCTTAAAGCACAATCACTGACTGGTCCTAAGGAACACCAACAGCAAACAATATTTAAGGCCTTATGGGAACATCCAGCTGAGTATCAGCTTGGAGGTGGGCATCTTCTGGGTTATTACAGCCTTACAAATAAGGATGGTCCAGCAGACCTGTGGTTAAGACTTCCACCCAGTCTTTTGACTATTAGACCAAAACAAAATGAAAAACAGACTACAATCCTCTTTACCACCACTGCATTTCCAAAGGCTACTGTTGCCCTTCCACAAACTGATCCGTAACTATTCCCTAGACAAGATAGGAAGGAGTTGTAAAAACCCTGTGATGTGATACACCCCTCAACCTGAACCTTTCTTCTTTGTGCATGTGGTTTTCCCCCCATTGCCTCCGAGATGCTCTGGTAGAAAGGAAGCAAAGCTGATATCTGTTCCTTGCCTTGCTGCAGCCCACTCCTAATCAAAATCCAACAAGCCAGACACTTGGCCCAGTGAGGCTATGTGTCATTGCAGGCTGGCTGGCCTGTGTCTTATTATCCACTCAAGATTATTCACTCCCCTTCTAGCTGAAAAATCCAAATAATTTAAAATACCACCTATCAGGCTGCAGCTGTCCCCAGAAATGAAGTTCTGATTAAATTCCTACTGCTTCTTCAAGAGCCAACTTAAATGTCACCTCTGAATAATAATGGCTGACATTTACTCACTGCTTACTCTGAACCAGGCACTTTGCTAAGGGCTTCTAATGGATTTTCTCCTTTGATCCTCAAAATAAACCCCTGAGGTAGGTACTAGTATCATCCCCATTGCACAGATGTGGAAACTGAGAAGTTAAATAACTTACCCAAGGTCTGACTAACTACTAAGAAGGAGAGCCAGTAGTCCAATATCTGGGTCCTCACTGCTGGTATATAGTGGGCGTTCAGTAAATGACCCGAATGATGAGCACAGTCTCTGGCTCCCTGTGCACAGTCTTCTGATCACGTCATTTGCAGCAGCCCACACGTTTGCAGTGATTTCTCCAGTGCCTGTCCTTCTACATTCAGCAAGTCCCCTATTATACTCCCTAGACCTGGTAATGTGTGCCTGGGATATTGTGGGTATGGAAGAAGTATTTGTGGAAGGAGAAAATAAAGAGATGAAGAGAAGAACAAAAAGACTTTCTCAGTTTGAGGTTTGAAAAATACAGTGCCACCATATGTACTTATGAATGAAAAGAAGCTGTGTCACTAAGGGCTGCACTGGTCTTAGATTTAAAACATCGGGCTGCAGTCTCAGCTCTGCCACATATCAGCCAAGCAACTCCCATGCATATTGCTTTACCTTGAGCCTCAGTTTCCACATCTTCTAAAATGGTTTTCCTCTTTGGAGATATTAAAGTTAAATGAGATCACATAGGTGAAGGAGGCCAACAAAGTGCCACTGCTCAATAACTATTGGCTGTGTTGTTGAATGAGAGATACACACAAGGGAATGACATATTTCACATCATATAGAGGAGCAGGTAGTCATCACTGATATGTAACATATTGTAGGAGACCAGTAACTGTCTTGAGTGGTGAGGCCAAATGGCTATATGTCTAAACATTAAAATATGATACATGCAAGTATCATCAGGAACATCTATTTTATGTCTCAATGCCGTCTTTACAGAGATGTGGATCTGTTTAGATTTATAATGCAAACGCATTTTGTGCTCTTCCTGGTCAGAATAGTTCAAATGTCTCTTCTTTTGTCACTCCCGCCCTTCCTGCCCGCGCCGGCCCCCAGCCTGTGTATTCCTTCCCCACCCTCTCCCTCTAACACCCTTCATCTGCCTGTCACTTTTCAAAGACAAGCTCCTCAGAATGAAATCTCTGCTTTCTTTGTTTTCCTGGTTTCCATTTTGTATCCTAAAATATTCACTTCAAGTTCCGCTTGACAGACGTCCCTAATCTAATCTCCACGTCTGCTTTCTAATTTTCACAGTCAGGATAAAACAAATAGGTTGGAGTTAATTGCCGGAGCAGCGGGCCGGAGCTCTGAGCTGTGATTTATGAGCTGAGTGCAGGCGCTCTGCAACACATTTTTCTTAATTTATTTTTAATGAGTCTCTCAATTAATTTTCTTGGAAACATCTTAATGATGTTGGAGGCGGGTGTTAATGAGGTCTGCACCAGCTCCTAATTTTGCATATTTTAAAGTGCCTAATGTCATCTTGCACCCTTTCTTTCCATTTTAAGACGAGTTGAGAGAGGGGGGAGATTATTGGTGAATGGAGAATTTTCACTCTTCATGCCTCAGTCTTTGCTTAACCTTTCAGACATTATGGGCTTATGGTGTGTCTCAGAGCAATCGCATGCCTCTTGCCACCCTCCCCCACCTGCTCTGGGCTCTCGGAGTCTGAGGAGCTCGAAGGGAAAAAAGGTACAATCCCCAGAAAACTGCAAGTTGGGGGGAACAGTTAGTAGCCCTGAGCGATGATGTCCAGAAAGTAGTAGGTGGCCTAACCTTTCCTAAAGTAGTCAGTCGGTAGGGGTAAATACCAGTGGAAAAAACAACGTGAGGGGTGTCTTAGCGTCTGGCCATTTGTTCAGAGACCCTGGTCCCCTCAGTGTCTCTACAGAGTTCAGGACAAAGTGCTGGAGCACTGTCTCCATGCCCTCTCTGAGCCCTTTTAATTCCAAAGACAGCCTCCACTAAGTCCTCATCAGTTTTCATTCTGATTTGCTAGTTAGAGCTTATTTTCCTGATTAAATGTTCATTAAATGCTTATGATAGAAAATTTGGGAAATGCAAAAGAATGTATCAAATATGGGAAAACCAGGTTCTAGTGCCTGAAAAAGGCCACTATTAAAACTGTGGTGTTTCCTTCTAGACACTGTTCATTTCTATTCATGGGCTTTTGGTTTTATTTTTGCAATTGTGATGATACCAAATATCACTTTTCTCATTTAATATTGTAACATAAGTAACAAACTTCTTTCAAACGTTGTTTTTAATGGCTCTTTAACATTCCATCTAACATATTTGTCATAATTTATTGAACCATTCCAGTGTAACTGAGCATCTAAGCTAATTCTCAAACTGATAATACAAATACTTCTGTGATGAACATCTTTTTACGGAAAGCTTTTTTAAAATTAGGGACTATTTCCTTTGGAATAGCCTGAGGAATTACAGATTTAAAGAGTATAATCTTTTTTAAGGCTCTTGAAATACATTTCCAAGTTACTTTCCAAAGAGTTATGCCCATTTACTTCCAACAGTAATACATGAGTATATCTGGTTATTCATTCTTACATTAGCATGGAGTGTTATAAATGTAAAAAAATCTTAATTAATCTGGCAGATTTGCATGCACTTCTTTAATTCCTCTACTAAGTTCCCTCTTTGAGTAAGCTTTCTGTGAAACAGAAGGCTGCTTTTACTAGGGAACTTCCTGGGCCATGAACCCTGATGTGGCCAAGACCCAGTTTCTTCTCTTGGCAAGTAGTAGAGACTCAACAAATATGTATTCAATTGACTTATCCACAAAGTGGAAAGTTGAGGATGTATCCCAGAGTATCCTATTTCCTTCTGGATCTGCCCAATGACCTCTCCATCTCAGCGTGTCCAAAACTGAGTGCATGTCCTCACCTCACCTTTCCCATCTTGAATAAAGGTGCCCGCATTGGGCAGCTCCCAGAGGCTCCAGACATGGGAGTCTTCTGTGCTGCAGCCCTGTCCTCACAGCCCCCAACACATGCACATTCAATCAGCAAGTCCCCCCATCTTCATGGCTGTCTCTTCTGTTCCATTCCCACAGTGCTGTGTCAGATCCCTGTCTCTCACCTAAACTATTGCAAAAGCCTCCAAGTTGTCTTCTGCAAGTCCTTGCCTCTGCCCTGTAGCTCTTTAAAGTGCCAGGGAGCTGTCTTTCTAACATAAGCAAAAACCCTACAGTGATTCCCTCCTTGTATGCAAAACTTAGTCCAGAATCCTCAGTATGTCATTCATACAGTTTGACTCCTTAATACATTAATCATTTCTTGAATATGCCATGTACTCTCTTCAAGCCATTTGCTAAGCTTGGGATGCTCTTTTCTTGACTCCCATATAGCAATTCCATGCTACCTCCTCCATGGAGGCTTATTCGCCACTATGGCTTCTGCTTGGTGCATATCTTGCACCTAGTAGATACCTAGTGAACATCTGGTGAATGAATGTAGGAATAAGACATCTATAGAAATGTGTTTCCTTCAAATCTGTTACCTACTGTACTACCTGGATTGTTTTGCACTCTAAGTTAGATGTTCATATTTGAAATTTTAAAGAACACTTCAACCTGAGGGTGAGATGTTTATGTTAAAAATTTTTAAGAACATTTCAGCTCAGGAGAAAATAGTTTTTCAAGGCATTTCTGCTTTCTGGTAGACTCCCTTGATTTATTGCTGGACATTTCTTAATTTCTTTTTTTTTTTAATTTTTTAAATGTTTATTTATCTTTGAGAGAGAAAGAGAGAGAGCACTAGTGGGGTTGGGGCAGAGAGAGAGGGAGACAGAGAATCTGAAGCAGGCTTCACACTATCAGTGCAAAGCCCAACTTGGGGCTCGAACTCACAAACCGAGTGATCATGACCTGAACTGAAGTCTGACACTCAACCGACCAAGCCACCCAGGGATGCCACGTTTCTTAATTGCCATTAAAGTATCTTTTTAGTGTGTTTCCCACTGATTCCTTGTCCTTCATTTAAGTATTGTCAGAATACTCCCTGAAAAAAGACTGCAGATTCTAGCTTTAGGGGATGATTGGTTCAGACAAGATTCTGTACCCAGATGCAGACCTTAATATCTAGTGGCCTTAACAGTTAAAACAGGATCTTTCAAGCATTATGTTAAAGCTGAAGGATGTTTTTTTAAAGCTTTCTGACAAATAGCAAAGATTTATCTACAACTGTGAGATTCTGGTCTTTTACCCCAAATATTTGTCAATAAATTAATAAATTATACACGAAGCTCTGACATCAGAAGCGTTGCTTTTGAGATACTTTTAAGCCCTAGATTTATACAGGGAAAGAACAGAGATCACCAGTGGATGAAAACCAAGATGAGCAGGCAATATCAATAGTTTTAGATGTAATGTTGAAGATGGCTTGACCTTGAATATTACATAACATTACTATTATTTCTTATATTGACCTCTATATTTGAGTTATTTTTAATACTGTAATTATGTAAATCCCTCATTTTATTTTTTAATGTTTAAATTTTTCTAGAAACATATACTAGTCATGATAGGTTTTGCTATAACAAACAACCTCAAATTTCAGAGACTTGATGCAACGAACATTCATATTTTGCTCACACAATGTTTAAGGTAGATATTTTTAGTGGGATGGCACTTCTGATCTTATCCCTAGTGACTCAGAGACCCAGGTTCTGCTGTCCCCTAAGGCATTGTTGGAGTCTTTCACTGGGCCCCCTGCAGTGAGCTGGCCAGTGAGTGAAGAGAGGGTATATGAAGGGCTATGCTGCACATTTTAGAAGTCAGGTGTGTAAGTGGCATACCTCATCCCTGGATATGCTAGAACCAGCTCATTGCAGCTCTCAAGAGCTACCTATTACACTTTCAGGCATTTTGCAAGCTGGCTATTAAACACAGACATTATTAAAAGTTAAATTATATAAACAAACAATTTTTAAAATAAAAGAAAATCAAAGGTAATAATTATTCAAACTTCCTATTTTTCCACATTTTACTATTGTATCTATAAGTGGGAAATACTATAGAATACTATAGGATGGTTCACGTCTTCCGGACTCCATCTTCAATACGATCATGTTGGGTGTTTGACATAGACAATGGTAGAGTATTTACATCATGGAAATTGGCAAACACTATAAATCAGGGTTTGGTTACTATCTTTTTTGATTGTCTAGGGACTTTTAGAAGCTATAGAGAAAGTATTAAATATCTAGATTCATTAAAAGCATGTTGTATCTGTAGTCATTACATTGTGAATAGCACAAAATATGGAGGAAATATTCTTCTAGTATTTGATAACTGTCAACTGATTCAGCAAAGAAGTTGCCCGTATTACTGATGAACAAGTAAATTCTGACATATGTCTTCATTATTTCAGTTACTCAATAATGTAAAAGAATATATCAACCAATATATATGTTAGAACTGTATTCATTCATCAATTGTAACCATAGGTTGGCTACAAGAGTTCAGTAAAAATCAACAAAAGCATTCTGAGAGAATCAATTGCCTATATGGAAATTACAATAGAGTATTGCATATTTTTAATGTGATTGTTATTAATGATAAATAATGTGCTACACCTCCTTTATATCAGCAAATTTATAATAAACTCAAGTACCTATGCATATGTTGTTTTATGGACACCCATTGTTAAACACTTACTGTCATACTGCTGCTTCTACCTATGCTGTATTGCCCAGAACTCAATCAAATGGTTTCACCTAGATGCAGGGATTACAATGTAATCAGTATAGCTTTGTATCCAAGAAGAAGAAAACTGGATATTGATGAGCACTAGCAGTCTCTTTCATAGTCTATCCTTCTGGTCACCAAGTATCATTTTCTTTTTTCTTCCCACATGGAGAACATACCCACCCAAAGGGGATAACCCAAAGTCCCATACAGTAACTACATTCTGGCTCAAAGTCCAGGATCTCTCAATAATGCACAAATTTCTCTATCAGGTCAGATGTAATTCTTTTTGGCCTGGCAACCAATGAACTAAAAGAAGAAGTTATCTTCTCTGCCCACCTCCCCACCTCACCCTACATACTATAGTGAAGCAGGGCAGGAACTGTAATTAAATACTCCCAATCAGAAAAGGAACAAAAATGGGATATACTACAGTCACTCATTTTTAACAAATGCTAGAATCCTATGGGGCTGACATTATGAAGGTCTCCTATGCTGACAAGGACCAAGTCCTGATCTATGGGAAGAAATCCCTTGGTCTATAGATCACTGTTCTCTGCTTATGCTGAGGAGACTAAAGATCTCAAGTAGTTAAAGGCTTCTTTAATCTGGACTCATGGTTTCTTTAACAGTAAAGTTCTTTCAAAAACTAATGTAGGCTTCTGGCCTATTTGCTTCCCAGTCACTTGCATGAGCCAATAATTACAACCAACATTATTTCCTAGAGATTATTTTCAACCCTGCCTCATTTTCCTGCTTCTTTGTCCTCATGCCAGTCTCTCTCAATTTAATAGCAACTGGCTTGAGGCCATCTGGAACCATCAATGGGAAGATGAGACCTTCAATCTGGTCTTTGCCACAAGCTGTGTTGCAGGGAGGCTTCACCAGGTCTTTGTCACACATCCTCTACTATTTGGGATCTGTAAGAAGTGAGGTTTTTCAACCTGTTGACTTTGACTTTGCAAATGTCTGGACTCTTTTGATCCCATTTACTTTTGTTTTACAGACCTGCTGATTCTCTCCTGAGTTCATCTCCTTCTTGTAATAATAGCTTAGCAAAGGCAGCCAATAAAAATCAAAACACATTACAAATAGTCTATTTTCTAGATTCTTCCTCTAGAGCTTCCATCTTAGGAGAGTTTATGACTACTAAGCTGCCACAAATGACAGTTTTATCATGTTTTACCACTGTATACCATGGGTTTCATCTTTCTAGTCACTGAAAACAGCATCCTTACCGCCTACTGCCTGACCACTAAGCCAATGCCACATACTTTTAGTTTGTTGTTGTTGTTGTTGTTGTTGTTGTTGTTTTAATCAAGGCAGCAGCTCACTTCAAGGTACCAGCTTCTGTATTAGTCAAAACAGGATAGGCCAAGCTATGGTAACAATATCCTAGCGGCTTAACACAATAAAATTGTTTCTGCCTAATGGAAAGATTCATGCAGATTTTTGTAATAGTGCAACTCTCCTACAGGTACTGACCGATTCTGGGATACTGAGTCTTCCACCTGGTGGCTCTATGTCCCCTGGGATTTCCTGGGAATCCTTAGCATTGTATACTCTGCACTCAGCTGACCAAGAAGGAAAGAAAGAGTATGGAGGACAATGTGGGGTATTTGGGGGGCCAGGATTGCAAGAGGTATATATATCACTTCCACACCCACCCCTAGGCCATTGGCCCAGACTCAATCACATAGTCCCACCTGTATGTAAGGGAGCTCAGGTGCTTTGGTTGTATGCAGAAGAAGAAAAGAAAAAACAGATACTGGAAGAAGATGTGGTGTGTGTGTGTATGTGTGTGTGCGTGTTATATGTATGTATACATGTAAACATATATACATACAATGTATATATATAATACAGTGTGTATATACAATGGGATATTATTCAGCCATCAAAAAGAATGAAATCTTGCCATTTGCAATGACATGAATGGAGCTGGAGTGTATTATGCTAAGCAAAAGAAGTCACAGAAGGACAAATACCATATGATTTCACTATGTGGAATTTAAGAAACAAAACAGATGAACATTGGGAGGGGGAAAAAGTGAGGGAAACAAATCATAAAAGACTCTTAGAGAACAAACTGAGGGTTGATGAAGGGCTGAGGTGGGGGATGGGCATTAAGGAGGACAATTGATATAATGAGCACTAGGTGTCATATGTAAGTGATGAATCACTGAATTCTCCTGAAACCAATATTGCACTATATGTTAACTAACTAGAATTTAAATAAAAATTTGGGGAAAAAAGAACAGATACTGGTAAACAATAGCAGTTAATTATTATCTTCATCCTCTTCCTGACCAAAACAGTTAAGATACATTAACTGCCTTCCTACCTTCTTCCACCCATCTTCCCTGTTAGGACTTTTTAGTATTTTAGTTTGGCTATCTTTTTTAAAAAGCCAAATGGGGTTTTGTTGGTTGGTTGGTTGGTTGGTTGGTTGGTTTTGTTTGGTTTTTTGTTTATATAATTAGTATTTCTTTAGTTTACCAACATGTTTCACTTTATTTTGCTCACTGTTGCTTCCCACATCCTCCTCTCTTCTGATTTAATTTACCTTCTTGAAACAATGTTCTTTATTGGTTCTTTCAGCAAGGGTCTAAGACAAACTCTTACTCTTTATATGTCTGGAAATATCTTGTTATCATCTTGCTTTTTTGATGATAATTAGTCAAGTAGAAAATTCAAGGTTGTCAATTATTTCTCCTAAACATTTTGAGCATTGTCCAAATGTCTTCAGTTTTTTAGCTGTTTCTTCTGATAGTTACTTCCATATTTATAAATAATGTATTAAACAGCTACTTTGTACTTGCAATGTTAGAAATTAACCAGATACTTCATGTTACCATAAGTAAGAATTTAGTTCCCTTATTCCACCTTGTATCACTCCTGTTTTTAATTATGTGTTCAATATTTACAGCAGTGTGCTTATGTTTATACTGTTCACTGTTAAGCCAAGTGGTAAATTATGATTGCATTTAAATTGAATTATGATTCAAGTTCCAGTGCAGCTTTGGGATTTTTCTGGAAATTTCTCTTTGCTCTTTATTTAAATGCAAAGTTTGTTACCTACTTGTCCTTGACATTTTTCCCTCAAATGCCCCATATTAGGTTCACATTCAACTCCCTAGTATTAGTACCTATGACTGTGTAACAAATTGCCCCAAAACGTTGTGGCTTAACACAAGCAATTTATTATCTCAAATTTCTGTGGGAAAAGAATCAGACTTGAATTAGTTGGGTCCTCTGGCTCAGGATTACTCACAAGGCCACAGCTAAGGTGTCAGCCAGGACTGATGACTATCTCATGATTCAACTAGGAGATGATCTGTTTCCAAATTCGTTCAAGAGGTTGTTAGCAAGTTCCTCATGGGCTTTGGCAAGGATTATTCCTCAATGTTTCTTACCAGACATTCTCCACTGGATAGCTCACAACATGGCACCTGGCTTCTATCAGAGCAAGAGATAAAGAATAAGATGGAAGTCAGAATCTATTTATACCCTCATCGTGATAGTAACATCCTCTGAATTTTACTGTATTCTGTTTATTAGAAGCAGATCACTAGGCCCAGCCCATCCTCAAGAGGAGAGAGTTATACAGGGCATGACTACCAGATGTCTGAAATCATTAAAAATCATTTTAGAAGCTACCCACCACACCCTTTTACTTTTTTCTAGGAGTTCTCTTTCTCCTTCTTGCTCTAATATAGACCAGTTAATCTCTAGTCCTGACGCAGCCAACATCCTGAGAGTTCCCTTTACCATTTTCCTGCATTGGAGTCTTTGTTTCCTGGATCCCACCATCTCCTTTCTTGGTTTACTCTCTCATTTTAGGAAGGCATATCTACAACTACTGCTCCCTAACAAAGGCACTGAGAAGGTAAATTTTCTAAGTCTGTTCATGTCTGAAATGTATTTGTATTAATTATTCCTAATATCTGGCCAGGTGCAGAATTCAAGTTTAAAAATCAGGATTTGTAAGGCCTTACTTTTTTTTTTTTCCTAATGCCAATATATCTTAGCAGTCTCTCATTCCTCTGTAAGTGACCTATTTTTCTATCCCCTCTGGAAACTTTCAGGATCTTCTCTTTATCCTAGATGTTCTGAAGTTTCACAGTGATGTTCTTTGGTAAAAACCTAGTCTTTGTTTATTGTTCTGGATACTCTGTACCTTTTCAACCTGAGAGTCATGTCCATACAAGGACAATTGTCCTTGTATAATTTCTTTGATGACTTCCTCTTTCCACTTTCTCTCTTCTTTTCCTAGAATTATTAGTTGGATTAGTTGGCCTTCTAAATCAGTGGTCAGAAAATGTTTTTTGTAAAGGGTCAAATGGTAAACATTTTAGGCTTTGGGAGCCATATATGACCTCTGTCACATATTCCTTTTTTTTTTTTTTCTATGTACAACCCTTTACAGACTTAAAAAGCATTCTTAGGTTAAGGGACATACAAAAACAGGCTATGGGCTATATTTGGCTTATGGGTCATTAATTGCCAACCTCTTCTGGGGAGACATAGCCTATGTATCCTCTCTGCTCTCTCATATTTTCTACTACTTCTCACTATAATTTCTGGGTGATTTTCTTGATGTTATATTCCAATTCTCTACCACACTTTTTTAACTTCAGAAATTATATTTTTAAATTCTAAGAACTCTTTCTTATTTTCCAAATGCTCCCTTGTATAATAATATCTTCTCAAATCCTCCTACAGATACGAACTAGCGTTTTTTTCTTTATTTTAACATTTTTTTTCTGTTCCCTATGTTGTCTCTATTTCCTTAATGTTCATACTGTTTTGTCTATGTTTTCCTCTTCCTTTAGGGATTTCCTAAAAAATTCTTGCCTGTCAAGGATTGAAATGTGAGATTCTTTTTTTAAAAATTTTTTTATGTTTATTTATTTTTGAGAGAGAGAGCACATGAGGGGCAGAGAAAGAGAGAGGGAGACAGAGGATCTGAAGCAGGCTCTCTGCTGACAGCAGACAGCCCATTGTGGGGCTCAAATCCACAAACCGTGAGATCATGACCTGAACTAAAGTCGGCTGCTTAACCAACTGAGCTACCCAGGCACCCCTTCAATGTGCGATTCTAAACAGGGGGGACTTTATTTGGGAGTGGGAGCAGGGCTTGCCAACTAATGGACTTCACTTTAGGGTTACCAGATGGAGAAGGCTAGTGTGCAGAAGTCTAGTCCTTAGGACCATTTAGTTTACCCAGAGAACAAACTTCTAATTTGCCTGGAGGAAGGATGTGTTGTTGCTGGTACTCTCTGCATCAAGACTTGGGGGCAGGAGGAAGGCCAACTTTGCTAGTCACTGATTTTATCCAGTACCTGTGCCTAAATCCCAAGCCTTTTATCCATATCATTCTCTAAATTAACTTTTTAGACTGTGGCTTCTTTTATTTGCTAAATGAGTCACCCCCTTCTAACTTCTAAAACTCATTTAACTTTCTTTTCTGTTGGGCCACCTCTTTCATTCTCTTTCCTCAGTGGATTTATATCTTTTTAAAAATCCCTCTACAATCATTTTTAATAAGGTCTCAGATGTAAGCAGAGATAAACACACATAGTTAATCTCCTATTTTAAATCAGGAGTCCTATCTGTCTTATTTTAGGATTTTAAGATCACCTTGGATGAATGGAATGTCATTTACTGAGTTCTGGAAGCCTGAGAACTCTTTAGAATAAGAGATCTGAGTGTGGATATCCACTAGGTAAAAGTAGGTCCCCACTGCCAGGCAAAACCTTTACCATGTTGGGTGACACAATATAGAACACTTTTCACTTACCATTCATACCGTTATGAGCAGAAAATGCCGATTGTGACTTAACTATTCTATTTTATCCTTAAATCTTCTATAGTCCACTTCTGTCACATAGGTTAATATTCACAGGTGCTTTTTACCCCACCCTTAATATTATAGCAAGTGGATATTTCTTCACTGAGTTTATTTTGCAGTGAGGTTTACATTTAATATTGCTACCATTTTCATAAAGCACATTTTCAGAAGATTGGATGGAATGTTGAGATATTTCACATTACCCTCTATTCAAAAACGTTTGTATGGACCAAAATATGTATCAATTCTGCCTTAAAAGAAAGGAGGGGCACCTGTGTGGCTCAGTCAGTTTAGCATCCGACTTCGGCTTAGGTCATGATCTCATGGTTTGTGAGTTCGAGCCCCACTTCAGGCTCTCTTTTGTGAGTGCAGAGCCCGCTTCAAAGCCTCTGTTTCCCTCTCTCTATGCCCCTTCCTCGCTTGTGCTCTCTCTCTCTCCCTCAAAACTCAATAACTATTTTAAAAATATATTTAAAAGATAGGAAATTCTGACATATGCTATCGCATGGATGATCCTTCAGGACATATGCTGTGTGAAATAAGCCAGTCAAAGACAAATATGTATGATTCCACTTCTATAAGGTATTTAGAGTAGTGAAAGTCATAGAGACAGAAAGTGGAATGGTAGGGGCTGGAGGGAGGGGGAATGGGGAATTATTGTTTCATGGGTGTATAGAGTTTCAGTTTCGTAAGGTTAAAAGACTTTTGGAGGGGCGCCTGGGTGGCGCAGTCGGTTAAGCGTCCGACTTCAGCCAGGTCACGATCTCGCGGTCTGTGAGTTCGAGCCCCGCGTCAGGCTCTGGGCTGATGGCTCAGAGCCTGGAGCCTGCTTCCGATTCTGTGTCTCCCTCTCTCTCTGCCCCTCCCCCGTTCATGCTCTGTCTCTCTCTGTCCCAAAAATAAATAAAAACGTTGAAAAAAAAAAGATTATAAAAAAAAATAAAAGACTTTTGGAGATGTATGGTGGTTTTGGTAGCACAAAATTATGAATTTACTTAATACCACTGAGCTGTACACTTAAAAATAATTAACATGGTAGGGACACCCTGGTGGCTCAGTAGGTTGAGCATCCAACTCTTGATTTCAGCTCAGGTCACAACCCCAGAATCTTGGGTTCAAGCCCTGCATTTAACTCCCATGCTGAGTGTGGAGCCTGTTTAAGATTCTCCTCTCTCGCGCGTTGCTCTTCTCTCCCGCTCATGAGGATAAAGAGAATATTTATCTCTCCCGCTCGTAAAAATAAATAAATAAATAAATAAAAACATTATACAAAATTACGATCATAAATTTTATGTTTTGTGTATTTTACTACAAAAATAATTGGGAAAATATCTAACACTGAGTTTTATATATCATATCATTATTAAATTAATTCAGTCATTACTGAGTACCTACTATGTACCAAGCACCTTTGTAGGTATTGAAGAGTCCACAGTGAACAAAACAGACACAATCTCTTTCCTCTTGGATCCTATGTTCTGGTTGGGAAAGATAGATAATAGATTAATAAGTCTATAAAATAAAGTAGGGTAAAGGAAAATGAGTGACAAGGGTACTATTTCTTAGTATGATCAGGAAACCCTCCCTGATTATGCAGCACTTAAGCACAGAGACCTGACTGGTTTTCATTTCTTACGCCATTTCCTTTTAATTTTTTTTTTTAATTTAAGTTTACTTATTTATTTTTGAGAGAGGGAGAGAGAGCACAAGCAGGGAAGGGGCAGAGAGAGAGAGGGAGACACAGAATCCGAAGCAGAATCCAGGCTCCGAGCTATCAGAGCAGAGCCTGACGGGGCTCAAACTCACAAACCATGAGATCAAGACCTGAGCCAAAGTAGAACACTCAACCAATGAGCCACCCAGGTGCCCCTCTTATGCTACTTCCAAAGAGAATTTATAACTGTGAGTTAACCAAACACCTGCCCACCGCCCGCCCAAACACATACACACAAAAAAGCTATGCTTAGTAAAAGCTCTTAAATTTCAGTTATTCATTGTTCATACATTGGTATCGATACTACTTGAGTATTCATCTACGCCTTCTCTTGTGCTTTTAGCCCATATGATTTCATTATTTCTATTCACATTAACAATTGTTATTTCCTGACATAGACTGAACTTTCCATCCAAAGAAATCCATCTGCTTAAATTGATTATCTGTCACCTATGAGGATTAGGCATTGTTTTCATTTTCTATTTGAAGAAACTGAGGCATGGAGACCTAAAAGCACACAAGTTTTTTCTGGTAAAACAACACACAAACTTCAGCCCCCTAGCTCAAAGTCTACTTTGTTTCATAAGACCCGAATCATCACATTGCTGTGGGGATTGAAAAGGATAACTTCTCTGAAAGAACTTAGCACATCCTTATTAAACATGTTGTAGAAATTCTTTTTTCTTCAGCATCTTTTTACTAATAAATGGTCCTTAAGGTGGTAAAACCACCCCTTGCCACCCTTCCTACCTGGAGAGGGACTTAATTAGCAAAGGATCATTGGCGAGCATTTTTCTTTCCCCTTTCATTGTTTCTAGCCCCTTCCAGTACATGGTAGTAGATATCTCAGTAATTTGGGGCACTGAGGAGAGTTAGCTCCTGGATCATTTTAGTGAAAGTGGCTATAAGGCTAACTTAATGTGTCCTTTGTCCTGTGAACGCCTGGATAACACTGCTTTTGCTGTAGTTGGAAACACTTCACCTCTTCAACACTCTGTCTTGTTTTGTGTCACCATGGGGAGACTCAGTAGCCATGGGAGTGAAATCGCCCCTGGTTTCCTTGCAGCCTGAGCCTTATATCAAAGAAGGCTGAAAAATGGAGCCTTTTTTGTCCCTGTCCAAACATGGAAGCTCTTTAATTTCAATTAGCAAAGCTTGAAAGAGAATATTCTGCCAGGAGTAAGTAAAGCAGGAAGGATTCCTTGCTCACCTCCAGTCCTCCTCCTAATTGAGGAGCTGCAGTGTCCCTCAGCAGGGCTGTGAAGTTTGGGTTTTGGGGAATTCAGGTGCCTGGGGCTTTGATGTAGCTCTCTTTTTAAACAAGTGGCAGTTCAGGAAATACAAGCTTCCAGGGAGGATTTATTTAACTTTTTAAAGTCTAAAAATTAGCTGCACAAATCAGACTTGTCTACACCCAACACCAACTTGTTCACTTCAAGCCCTTGCTTTTTCCTCTCAGTAAGTACCTTTCAAAGCTCCTCCTCCCTCCTCCTGGGGAAGGCCAACCCCCTTCTCCTCTGTGAAACAAGTATTTGTTCTGGTTGACACGTTAGAATCTCTACCAAAAAAGCAAACCAGCCCCCTACCTGCAACTTCTTAAGTTTCACTGTATCAGTCAGGGTCCCAGCAGCAAACAGAATCCACTCCCAGTGGTACAGATGAGGAGAATTGAAGGTAGGGGCTATTGACAGAGGAAGGGACGGGATTAAGAGAAGAGGCAAGGAAAGGTGAGTTGCCCAGAGGTGCCCAACAATAGCAGGAAGTTGTTATTGCCCCTGGAATGGAAGGAACAATGGAGACGTAGTGTGACCAGAGCCAGTGAGAACTAGGAGAGTGGCCCAGCAGAAACTGCAGTCATAGAAGGATATGACCTTCCCAGAGATGCTGAAGCAGGGAAGAAATGCCCTCCTGCCTCCCAGTCTCCTGCATGTGCCTCCATGGTCAACCCAGAGAGGGCATTTCACTGTTACTCCTTGTGTATGGGTCTGTTTCCCCAATTTGTGTGTAGTCTGACTGAAGGCCAGTATTACATCTTGTAGCTGTTCTGTATCTCACCGGGTCTTAACCTAATAGCACATAGGGGCTCAATAAATGCTCTTGTGAGACATTTGAATGTAATTAAATTGTAATAGTGTAAAAAATATATAATTAAAAAAAGATTTCACTAGCTATTACTATCGTATCATATGTGTGATATATAGTGATTTCTTTCTTTTGGGGGGATTATATATATATATATTTTTTTATTATTGAGATTATATTTGATGTATAACATTGTATAAGTTTGATATACAATGTGTCAATTTGGTATATTTATATATTGCAACATGATTACTGCTGTAATGTTAGTTAACACCTCCATTGTGTCCATGTTTTTACATGTGGTAAGAACATTTAAGATCTAGTTTCTTAGCAACTTTGAAGTATGTAATAATAGAATGGTTAACTATAATCTTTTTCTTCAATTATATTTTTATACTCTAATAATAACTTACACTCAATTTAACAAGAGCATTTATTGAGCACCTATGTGTACAGGCATACTTCATTTTATTGCACTGTGCTTTTTCTTCAATTATATTTTTTATTCTATAATAATTAATTATACTCAAATCTAACAATAGCATTTGTTGAGTACTTACATGTACAGGCACACTCGTTTCATTGCACTTTGCTTTATTTAGCTTCATAGATATTGCATTTTTTTTTTTTTTACAAATTGAAGGTTTATGGCAGCCCTGCATCGAGCACAGTGTCATTTTTCCAAAAGCATTTGCTCACTTCATATCTCTGTGTCACATTTTGGTAATTCTCACAATATTTCAAACTTTTTCATTATTATTGTTTTTTATTGTTATGGTGATCTATGATCAGTGATCTTTGATGTTACTGTTGTAATTGTTTTGTTATGTACATTTTATTTATTTTGAGAGAGAGAGAGAAGGAGAAAGGCAATCCCAAGCAGGATCCACACTGTCAGCACAGAGCCCGATGCAGGGCTCAATCTCATGAACCGTGAGATCATGACCTGAGCCGAAATCAAGAGCTGGGTGCTTAACTGACAGAGGCACCCATTGTCATGTATGTTCTATCTTAGACATAATGCTATTGCACACTTAATAGACTACAGTATGGTGAAAACATAACTTTTACATACACTGGGAAACCAAAAAAAATCATTGGACTCACCTTATTATGATATTAGCTTTATTGTCGTGTTCTGGAGCAGAACCTGCAATATCTGTGAGGCAGGCTTGTGATATGATAATAATAAATATAGAGTGATAACCCCGAAAATATGTGTGGGGCATCATTGTAGATCAATGAGTGGATCTCAACCAGAAATACAGAGCAGACCCTCTGTTAAATAAAAGTAAAGAAACAGCACAGCCACTGAGCAATGACAGTTAATGGGCATGTTTGGCCAGGTACAATATGCACGTGACTTTCTGGACACAAGCACTGTCAGAGAGGTATTTGAGTGGTCTGTTTTAAGAGGTTAAGTGATGAGGGGCACCTGGGTGGCTCAGTCGATTAACTGTCTGACTTCAGCTCAGGTCATGATCTCACAGTTTGTGGGTTCAAGCCCCACATTGGGCTGTGTGCTGACGGCTCAGAGCCTGGAGCCTGCTTTGGATTCTGTGTCCCTTTCTCTCTGCCCCTCCCCCACTCATGCTCGCTCGCTCTCTCTCTCTCTCTCTCTCTGTCTCAAAAATAAATAACATTTAAAAAAAAAGGTTAAGTGATGAGAGGAGAGAAATGCCATTTCCAGGAAGAAGGCTGACCAGGACTTAGTGCCCAGGCCCAGCTGGCTATGTGGGATCTATTTAACAGCAGAGGTGTGTGGGAGAAAGGGACAGCGCTGGTGAAACATGGAACTAGGAGTCTAGCAAATGGCCTATGACTCAAAAAGGATTTTGTTACTATTTACTCTTAAGGATTTATAGAGTCTGGATTCCTCCATTGTAAGCATTGCATTGCTCTCTAGCTCTCTCTTGATGGAGCATTGATTAGGTGCAGTCTGGGACAGGGACATGTCACTGTGCCATGGCTGACTTGCCACCTGGCCCAGCCAACCAAACTGCAGTTTCCTTTACTCCTTCTGACTCATCTGGCACCAAGTCTTAGAAGGTGTATTTCCTTGCATTTAAGTTAATGGTAAGGTATATTGACACATGCTGGCAAGAAACAGATCCCTTCTGCATCAATGACAAAAAGCCACAAATAATATAGAATAATTAACTTTGATTACCTTAATGAGCAGCGTGCACTTTTATGCACAACATGTTTTAGATCATGGGCTGGGTTTTTTCCTTTGCCCCAGATTATTTCTGAGCCATCTTTTTCTGCCAATACTTGGCATGCCTGCCAAAAATGCAAACTAACAAACTTACCTTTGGGCAAACATAGTTAGAATGGAAATCATATATTCAATTCAATAACCTTTTGGGGAAAAAAATTAAATGAATGTCCGTATGGATTAGCAAAGGAAAGTCAAGTCTAAAGGTCTCCTCTATTATTTAAAGAAATCTGGGCTGCCCTTGCTGCCCCTTCAGGACAGCTTGTGATTTTTCTCTTCCTTTTGACTGCCAACATTCTCAAGCAGGTGGTTATGTCTTCCTGCCTCCTTCTCCCCACCACACATTCCTCATTTGGTGCCCCAAAAAGTGACTTCAGGGCACTTATGATGGTTAATTTTATGTGTCACTTTGATTGGGCCATGGGCTGCTTAGACATTTGGTCAAACATTCTAGGCATGTCGGTAGGGTGTTTCTGGATGAGATTCAGATTTGAACTGGTAGGCTGAGCAAAGCAGATCTCTCTCCCTAGTGTAGGTGGGCCTCAACCAGTCAAATGAAGACCTAAATAGAAGAAAAAGACTAAGCACGAGAGAACTTCTCTTGCCTGAGCTGCAGTATTGGTCTTTTCCAGCCTTCAGACTCAGACTGAAACATCAGCTCTTCTGGGTCTCTAGCTGGGTGGCTTTTGAATTGGAATTTATGCCATCTGCTCTCCTGAATCTCAGGTCTTTGGACTTGAGCTTACACATCAGCTCTTCTGGGTCTCCAGCATGCCCACCACAGGTATTGGGGCTTCTTAGCCTCTGTAATTATGTGAGCCAATTGTTTATAATAGATCATATGTATATCATATATACATTATATATAATAAATCATATCTGTAAATAGGTATTTATATACATATACATATAAAATTGATTGTTTCTCTGCAGAACCATGACTAATTCAGCACTATTGAAACTAGACTCTCAGATGTCACCAATGGTCTTTTAGTCAGGTTCTATGGGCTGGTCTGCACCTGTCTCTTTGTTGATGCTGACACTCACAGTTCTGCTCGCCTCTCACAGGCTCCTCCTTCCTCTCCTCATTTCTCGGTTCACAGTCCTGCTTTTACAACCTTCTCCAGTTCCCACCACTGCACTTCCCACTTCTCTACTAAATCATAATTCTGGGTTTCCTCTGCCTTCCAGCCCAGTATCTCCTACCACCTGTATTAGCCACTACTCCTCAGTGTTCCCATCTCACCTAAAATTCAGTGTGTTTACCTGCTTTCCCTCAAAATCATCTTTTCCTGCAGCTAAAAACCTGTGTCTGCTTCCCCTACCCCAGGATCCAATTCATCACCAAGTCCTGTTGGTTTTTCCTTTCACTTCCAGACACCACCTTCTTTTCATTCCTTCTGCTTCAATCCTAGTCCAGCCGTCATTCCCATAACAGCCATCATTCTCATTGGCCCCTTGTCTTCAGCCTCTCTTCTCCTTCATCCTGCATACCACAGCCAGATTAATAGTAGCGGACATTATTTTATTACGTCTGTCCCCTTAATCACCTCCAGTGACTAAAGGCAAATCCCAGACTTCTTTGCTGAGCCTCTAAGCCTCTCTGCCATCCGATCCCCCATCCCATGCTGACGAGGAGGACAAAATAGAACGCCAGGTAATTGGAGGCATGCTGTACAGGATTGCCTGTACCTATCACCTATAATCAGGGTGAAAAACAACTCACATGAAGTTTACTATAAAACTTTTAGGGAACTAAACATTTCTTAGCCTGTTTTGCAGTTGTTACTATTAGCCACAGTCACATTGAGTTAGCTGAGAGGGGTACTTAGGGAAATAGTATTTACCAGTGTAGACTCTCAAATCAAACTCCCTGGGTTTTGAATCCTAGTTCTACCACACACAGGCTGTGTGGACTTGGGCAAATCCCTTAACCTCTTGGGGCCTCAGTTTCATCATCTGCAAGATGGAAATGACAATAGTCACACCCACAAGACTGTCATAAGGCTTAGCCGAAAATGGTTAGACCAGTGTAACTGCTCATTCTAAAGGTTCTCTGAGTTTTAGTCATGATGGCATTGTTCCTGGTGATGAGCTGCCAATGCAGTATTGGAATTATCCCCGTGGAGCTGCCCTCCTCAAGTGTCCATATCACAGCTATGAGTGAGTGGGCTCCCTGGTGCTCCCCTGACCTTGGCTCACCTCCAAAAGTTGTAAAATGGATGCAGGTCATGGAGGCTCCCTACCTGGAAGTGCCTTTGGTTCTGCCTATTTGCCAGTCACTCTATAAGGACTGTTACATGCATCATCTCCTTTCACTCTCTTAACCCATAAAATGAAACTAAGGCTCTGAGAGACTAAATAATTTGCCTCAGGCTACATAGCTAGATTTGGGGCTCAGATCTCTTGTGCCTCTGGATTTGTCCTGTGGCTGTCACACCCTCCAAGTCACTGTCACTCCCTTCTTTAGAACTCCATCCCATCTTCCAAAAGCAAGCAGTTATCTAGTGAGAACATTCTTTCATTTTTAGTTTGATTGGAACTGAGGCAAAGCAAAGCAGTGAGATTTCTTTTCTGGCTCCCTGATTGTTGTCACTGAAGCTTCTACCTTCATAAGCATTTACCCTAGAACATTGGGAAAAGGAGGACACTGAGACCCTCAGAAATGTCTTATTCTTCTAAAGTTCACCTGCTTATGTTATGCCATGGGGCATCAAGGATAATAGGCAGGGCTGAGCTGCCATGGCTCCTGCTTCATTGTTCTTGAGCCAAGGAGGCTCAGAGATGATAGACCAGAAATACACCATTGGACTTAAGTGTTAAGTTACAAGCCCGAGAACATTCTTCCTGGTTGGGCAAACGTTCTCAGGGAAGTCACCACCATGGCCAAATGATGGCTATGAATCCTGTACCTAGGAACTGTACTTACCTTTCTTGCAGCTCAAATGCATGATTATCCCAACATTAGTTAGTGGGAAAGGTTTATAATCACTTCACACAATGTCACCAGGGCATGTACTGCAGTCTGTGGAAGCCTGTTTCTTATGCACCTCCCATGGTTCTATTGTCATTACCAATTTAGTCAGGACAAGATCAATAAAGCTGAGGTAACAAACCCAGAAATCTAGTAGCTTAATAGAACAAATGCTTTCTTCTTGTTCATACAAAGTCTGAACATTAGGGGCCTTCCATGCGTTGCCTCTCTTTGGGTACAATGCCATCTCAACAGGAGGTTCCTAGAGTGACCATGGCAGACAGCAAGAGAGCACAGAGGTGGCACATCTACTCTTAAATGCCTGAGCCTGGACATGACATACAGTATTTCCACACGTACTTTAGTGACTAGAACTAGTCACATGGTTCTGCCTAACTACAGCGGTCCAGAGGAATGTCATGGTCCTCGGTGAAGAGGAAGAATAGAACCAGATATGCAAGCATCCTAGTAATCTCTACCGTAATATTTACATAAGAAACCACCAGAAACATAAAACCAGAGTTCCTCAAACTTGCCCTAATGAGAATACACTTTTTTTATTAACTATTTAACTATATTTTATTAACTATAAAAGTAATACACCTTCCTGGTAAAAACTCAAAATGCATAGGAAGGTATGAGGTGAAAAGTGGAATTTCATTCGTCTCTCATTTTCACTCCCTCCCCCCAAGTCCTTCCCAGATGTTTCCTATACATTCTCCCTGCTATTGTTTTCTACTCAATAAGCTACTTAGGTAGCTTTTCATATCAAAGCAGCAAATAGCTACCATCTTCTTTTAATTGCCCCAATCAACCCCTATGAATGAACATTTAGGTTGTTTTCCATTCCAAGCTATCATAAACCATGCTATCTCTGCATAGTTCAGTGGATGTAGTATATGCTAAGATAAATTTCTACACGTGGAACACATAGTCAAAGGGTGTAGGCACCTCAGATCTTGAAATGTACTGCCTCATTGCCCTCTCAAAAGGCAAAAGGTAGGGCCAGCTATCTAAATATTGATGACAGCAAGGAATTTCTGTGAATTTTGCTAGGCAGGACAATATTTTTTAAGTTCTTAACTGTTAGGGATAATTACTGAAGTGTTTGTTGGAGAAATGATATGATGATTTAGATTTTCTTTAAAAAAAAAAACTCAAGCCAAAAAAAAAAAAAAGTGAATGTGAAATGGACGAAGAAAGAATGGCAAACTATTGATCTTTGTTGAAGTGGGCGATTCATTATACTCCTCTCTCAACCTTTGTGTGTATTTGATATTTTACATAATAAAAAGTTAATTCTTTATGTTTATTCTTAGAGGAGATGTTTGAGAGGCTTATTACAGTACGTTATCAACTTCCTGATTAAAGTCAGCTGAGCCCTGGGTGAGAGCAAGTCTCATGTGGTTAGCCGGGAAGAGTTGGAGAGAAATGGGGATTTAGAACATGGGAAAAAATACAGTTATAGGAGAAAGAGAAGGAGGAATTTGGAGAAGGTGAACAAGGAGAGAGATTGTCAGTCCTGTGCTTCCTCTCCTCCCTCCAAGTGAACCACACAGAAACTCTCACTTTTTGTAGGTGGAATTACACCTGGGCATGTAAGACTCTGCACAGCAAGGGAGGTGGGTGACAGGTAGAGTGGGCAGGGAGGAGAGAGGAAAGCTTTCCAACTAAATGTGCAGCAGCACCTCTCTTGGTAAAGCCATTTAACATGCCAGGGAAGCACCTGAACTTTACATCCAGAATTCCAGGTTCTGATCCCTTCCCAGGCCAAGCAGGTGTGCTTATCTTCCCAGAGGTCCACCCCAGGTTGTTTGGCGATCACCCAGGATCAAGCCGATATTTTTTTTTAAATTTTTTTTTCAACATTTATTTATTTTTTGGGACAGAGAGAGACAGAGCATGAACAGGGGAGGGGCAGAGAGAGAGGGAGACACAGAATCGGAAACAGGCTCCAGGCTCTGAGCCATCAGCCCAGAGCCCGACGCGGGGCTCGAACTCACGGACCGCAAGATCGTGACCTGGCTGAAGTCGGACGCTTAACTGACTGCGCCACCCAGGCGACCCCAAGCCGATATTTAGATGATTTCACTATTGTCACTAAATTCTAGATTCAAAAGTTGTGACCATGGATGTATGACTTTTGTCTGTGTGTAAATCTATGTGCCCAGCATAAAAAAAAAATGCATATGTGACAGAATTCTCTATTTTTTAAAGTAAGGATATGAGTACTTAGTGGCATGAAGTAAGTAGTACTTAGTGTGGTTGGTGATTATATCCTCCTCTGGCAGATTTATTGCAGAAATTACTAAATCCAAGGACTGTCTTCTCTTAGGATCTGAAATACCAATTTCTCAGAATTCTGTGAAAGATATCACTGTAAATAAAAGGGCACGTTCTGAATATACCTCTTCAAAACTTAATGAAAAGTGGCCACTCTGCAGCCAGGTGACCACAGAGGTGTGCTCACCATGTGCACTATGCTCTGTGTGTCCAGCCTTGATCCCCATCCTGGCCTTGCATTAAACCCTTCTGTGTGTGTAGTAAGAGCCAACAAAGTGGCCAAGACAAAAATGTGTTGGGCTAAACCTACCCACAGCAATCCAGGATGCCCACCAAGGTTTGTTTTCATCCTTGACATCCAGTGCAATTGGACACACACTTGCAGTTGCTGTAGGAGATGCTAAAGAGAAGAGGAGATGTCTTGATGAGAAACTGATTATCTTTTTAAATTAAAAAAATTTTTAATGTTTTATTTATTTTTGAGAGCGAGAGACAGAGACAGAGTGCGAACGAGGGAGGGGCAGAGAGAGAGAGGGAGACACAGATTCTGAGGCAGGCTCCAGGCTCTGAGCTGTCAGCACAGAGCCCGATACAGGGCTTAAACACATAAGCCATGAGATCATGACCTGAGCCGAAGTCAGACACTTAACTGACTGAGCCACCCAGGTGCACTGATGATCTTTTTAAAAGGAGTCATCATTCAATGCTGATCCATGGCAGGGGATCCACTCAACATGTGGCCAAACAATTCTTCCAGCGACATTCTGCCTCTGTGCTGCCACAGCGCTGCACTCCAGTGGTACAAGAAGTAGGAAATGTCATTCATTTCTAAAGAGTCAGATCACTTTTAAAAATTACGGAAAAGAGTATTTGAAAGCTAATCTGTTTGTAAAGTCTCCCCATGAAGCTTCTACTTCTCTATCTTTCTCCTAAGCTTTAAGCCCTGGTCCTGGGCCAGAAAGGCAAATTTCCAGCCCATAAGCACTGAAAATGACATTTAGAGGGGCCTGGCCTGCTATAACAGAATGAATAGTTAATACAGAGGGGCCCATATGCCACTCAAAACAGTGTGTATTCTCGTGTGGTGTCCAATATGACAGCCACTAGCCACTGTGGCTCCTTAAATTCAATTTAATTTAAACCAAGCAAAAATTTAAAATTCAGTTCTTCAGGGGCACCTGGGTGGCTCAGTCAGTCAAGCATCCAACTTCAGCTCAGGTCATGATCTCGCATCTGTGAGTTTGAGTCTTGCGTCAGGCTCTATGCTCACAACTCAGAGCTTGGAGCCTGTTTCAGATTCTGTGTCTCCCTCTCTCTCTGCCCCTCCCCACACTCATGCTCTGTCTCTTTCTGGCTCTCAAAAATGAATAAATGTTAAAAAAAATTTTTTTAATTCAGTTATTCAGTCATACCAGCCACATTTCAAGTGCCTAATAGTCACCGGTGGTGCTAGGGGCTCCCCCATTGGACAGTGTAGATGTAGAACATTTCCATCATCACAGAAAGTTCGACTGGGCAGTGCTACTGCTCTGATACCATCATTTAAACTGGTATGAGGTCTTTGAAAGGCCCCAAAATCCGTGTGAAGGCAAATGATGGAAAATGATAGATCAGGCTGCAGCTGGGGAGCATAGTTATGCATACATTCTCTCCTCCATCCTTTCATTCTTGTCTCAAATGTTATCATGAGCTTATGTGTACATCATTTCATAAGAGAAGTGTCCTGAGTGTTCATGGAGTTCAGAGAAGCAAAAACTGCTTCCAGCTTGGGAAAAGGCCCTCCAAGCAGGAGGAATATTGTGGTGAAGGAAAGATCATCCCAAGCGAGGAAGGCACTGAGGGAGACAGGGTCTTCCCTAGAGAACATTGCTCCTCCTCTCTCCCAGCTGCCAGCCTGAGTCTCTCACCCCTGCCAGCTAGCTAATTACCTCAGTGCACCCTGTCAAGCAGTGGGGGAATGAATGTCTAGACCAATTGTCCTCGATTTTGATTAAGGGTCAGTCATAGAGAAGAGAATTCACTTTAGCAAGTTACAGTGGGGTATCAAATGACTTACAAAATTACCAGGAAAGCTGAAGAGACAGACACTAGGTGAAGCTTTTAGGAGTGACTCTGAGCACCAGACCCCCGAGGAAACTGCTGCTTGGTTTGTGATCAGGATGCCACCATGATCAGGGAGCAGGACAGTCAGGAAATGACCACCATCGAAATCCCAACACAGCCATGAAGGTGCTGCCAGAGAAACAATGGGCCCAGAAAATATGGGCTCCGCCCATGTCACCTTCCACAGTTCATGCAGGTACATCTAACTGGCACAACTTAAATCACATCCAGAACCCTAGGTGTAAAAGCACCTAGTGAATAAAAAAGAGAATATGGAAAATGCCAGCTGCTAACTTAACAGAGCATAATAGGAAGGAGTGTTAGAAATGGGAATCCGTTCCTCCCCCAACCTGCCATGCCCTCGCACCCCCCAATCATGGCAGATCAGTTACACTCCAGGATAGAGCAACTTTCAAAAGTCAAAGCCTGAGACCTATGGGAAGACTGCTAAAAGTAGAAAGCAGGAAACAACATTCATGTAATCACATTAACAAGAAAGAAAAGTCTGGAAAATACTTTAAGGCTCCTGGGTGTCTTTTATAAATCAAGAGTTCTAGAACTATGCGACCTCTTTGCTTGGATGTAGCTACTGTGATTCCTAGCATTTTGCAAAGAACTTCAGTAAGCTTGGGGTGGGGGTGGGGGGCTGTACAGCATCCCATCCAGCCACACACTGATGAGGACCTGAGGAAGGCTATTTTTAGGGTGAATTTCCAAGTCTGAAAAATGCTAGTAGGAAGTTGGCACCCAGCTCCTGGTTTTGTTTGTCATATCAGTCCCTGCTGAGGAAAGCAAACAGCAGGTAACTGTAGAACACGCCTGTCTATAGCAGCTGTTTGATGTTAGCAGCCTTTGATTGTCAACCAAGCAATTTGTGTAGGATTTGGAAACAAAGGAAGGAGATTGTCAAGAGCCAGAGGAGCAGGTGATATGCAGCATGCCTATGTGCTCCCAGCAGTCAGGAGGAGAATGCCTGAGTGAGAGATTGGCACCAGAGGTAGCGCACTTTGGAGAAGTGACAGCCTCCTATGGGGAAGTAATGGGATCTCTGCAATGAAGTGCCAACTCCCTACCCCAATAAAGCATGGATGTGGCTAAAGTCCACGCTACTTGAAAACAATTCTAATGAGTGTCAGGGTGGGACCTATAGAGGAGAAGAAACACATGGTTCTTAGCACGGCTAGAGAAAAACTTCAGTAAGGACTCCAGATGGATGCTAGCCAGAATGGTTTCCAATTTATGACTGTTTGCTCGTTTGTTTATTTACTGATTTTTGCCTGTCCTTCAAGAGTCAGCTCAAATCCCATATCAAGTCACTCACTCACTCATTCATTCATTCAAGAATCTCTACTCACCCACTCTGCCTTCTGAGTACAAGCTCCTAGTCAGGGCATCCACAGGGAGACAAGTGAAAGAGGCAATCTTCTCTCTAAAGGGGAGATAAAATGTTAATAAATAACTCTTGTACAAGGTATCAGGTGAAATAAAGTGGTGTGAAAATTCCAGGATAGGAGAGTTTAGTTAGGTGTAGGAAAATGAGGAAAAGGATTTGGAAGACTTTCTTGGAGGAACCACCTCTGTGAAAGCCTTCATTAGCACCTCATCCTTGAGATTCAGCCTCTCTGAACAACCAGAGTACTCTGCCACTCGGCCACAACCTACCTTGTAGAGTTAGTGGCCTTTCAGTATATCTAGTCTTCTGATTTATATCTGACAAAAACAATGAGCTTTGAAAGTATTTTCTAATGAGTTGAGATAATGTATATAAAGAAAGGTGGTTAGCCATAGAGTGGGTAATTAATAAATATTAGCCCTTTTTCTAGGATGAAAATAAGCCCAGAGGAAAAAGTAAATGTTGTGGTTGAATATAAGCTAGAAATTCAGCTTGACCAACTTCACTGTTAAAGGACTGGTATTGGCGGCTTTGGTTGAATTCTTCTTTATGATTATTTATTTTAGAGCCAGGTCCTTCTGTATTCCAGAAAAGTTTTTGGAGAGAATTACTCTGAGAATCGCTGTTTGTTCCTAACAATCATATTCAGAGGAGGCATACATGATTCTAATGGAATTAGAAACCAGATATAATGTGGGAAGTGTTGAAGATCTCTGAAAGGAGGAGTACCTATAATGAAAATGTGGACATAGTTCCTCTAACTTTGACACCTCTCAAACTCCAATTTAAATTTAAATCCATAATGCACTGTTCTAAGGGTAACCGTTCAGCATAAAATTATTAACTCAAATTAGTATCTCATCACCCTCTCAAGGGAAAGTCTGAGAACTGAAGAGACAAAGCCAAATGTCAGCTTTCCCACCATACGTTTCCAGGTCAGTGTTGAAGCAGTGCTGGGAAAAGAGTTGGAAAAGCAATGATATACTCACGAATTAGGATTCTATGACAGTCTGGAGAGCTCTGTAAATCTTTCCCAAGGGTGGGATGGGAACAAGGAGTTATTTAGACTGTGCAACAATAAATAAGAGTAAGTATATAGTCAACCAGACAGAGGACCATAATCCAGCTTAAGCACCCAGGGACCCCACAAATGACATTCTCTGTGTATGTCACCAGCAGCATGCAGAATTGGGGCCCACAGGCAGTCTGCTAACCCCTGAGGCCTGGTAGAGAATGCCCAACTAAGACGTGAGCTGTTTCCTTCAAGCAGAGTCCGTCACTAGTGGATCATTGTCTTGCCTTCCCAATGCGAGAGACAGGGAGGACACCAGATATCATGGTACATTTTAGAGGTACACCCAATCTTCATAGGTATTCTATGGAAGCCAAAACTCTGTGCTGTCACACAACAAAGAATTATGTGGACCAAAATGCCAACTGTGCCAAAGTTAAGCACATCTGGCCTAGATGTGCCATGCATGCACCTCACTCTGAGGTCTTGCCCCTTAGGTAGACACATCGTCAGGCCTCAGGGAGTAAGTCCCTTCTTCAGACAGGATTCACAGACTTTTCTCTACTTCTCCCCTTCCTCTTATCTGTCCTCCCCTTTCACTCTTCCCAGCTTTAAGGAAATCTCGTTGAGGCCCTGGGGAATTCTTCTGCCTTCATGTTCTTCAGGACCCTAGGACTATGCTACCAAATCCCCTCTCCAAAATTGACAGGGAGGCCACCATAGGCATTTGGTGCAGGACCGTTCCTGCCCACTCATTATTGCACATTTATCATCTCTAGCCCCTAGAGAACAAAATGTGGACAACACCTTCCAGTCTTTTGAACTACCAATAAAACTCATGGCACACATTTCCAAAACCCCTCTTAGGGCTGCTAATACCCAAATGGAACCTTTGCCTTAAGAACTCAAGCTTTAGTAATATGGAAGCCAGAAAGACTTCCACTCTGCCTTGTGGAATGCTCCCCCTGAGGCAATGACCAATCAAATTACTTGTTTGTAGGAAGGGAAGGAAAAGAGGAAAAGAAAGAAAGAGAAAATAGATTGATATATCTAAATAGTATCCTGCCATGTTCAGGTTACTTCTGTAATAGAGGTTCATAGGATCCATAAACGTCTGAAGCAATACAGGGACTTTTTTTTCCACCAGCCACCTCAAAAGCCAGTGTTAAAACTCTGCTTGTTTGTTGGTTTGTTTGTTGGTTTGTTTTTATCACTAGGTAATGTCCCTACCTGACATCCCTGATTCTCTATTCATTTCTGACCCCGTGCCTATACCACTAAGGACAGGTAGAGAAGATGTTCTAGAGGAGGAAGGCACAGGGCAGGGTAAATATTTCTAGTTCTTCCATTACCAGATAGCTAAAGATGCAGTGGTTTGTATTTTGGCAGAGTCAACTTGGTCAAATGACACCTTCCCTCTGAGGGTCACTGCTTCTTAGGCAGATTTATACAGGAGGCTTCTTGCAAAGGAGATCTGCCTTCTCATTTGTCACCAGGATCCATGATGCCCAAAAGAGGAGATTGGACTGGATTGCAATGTCTCCATCTGACCTGGAAAACTCTAGTGAGTAGAATCCACATCAACCTTGTTCAGAGGTAGTTGGCCCCTTCGTTGTCAACCCGCAGATGGTTACCTTCTGCTCAAGCACAAACCTCCATCCATTCACCCATGGGCTGGTTCTTTCTGAAGATCTAACAATATCAAATTGTGCAGGAAGGAGGCTTTGGGGGCTATTTCCCACAGAAAACGCAGGAACTCTGGCCCTCAGCCTGTCCAAGGGTGGTGGAAAGAACACTGCATTAAGTGTCCTGAGATCTAGCTTTTATCCTTACTCTGCGTGATTTTGTCCGAGCCCCAACTTTTCTACATCCTAATTTCTCGTCTGTGAAATATGTCCCCCCTATATCACAGTATTGCTGTGCAGTTCAAATAAGCTAACATTATGCAAGTACTTTGAAAAGCTATAAGAACTATAATAATGTTATTCCTTGACTATAGATTAATGAACATAGTAAAATCGCTATTGTAGGTATTAGCATAATAGCACAGATTGCCCTTCCCTTTAATGAAATTCATCAGGGATAAAATTCTTAGACTTTTTCCTGACATTCTCTCACCATGTTTTTTCAGTCAGAGGCCATGAAGCTCAGTGGTCCCTAGCCACATACCTCTGTATAGGTAAAGGATCCAGAAGACCCCTCTGCCTAAAGGGACATGGCTAGATACAGATTAGACATCCTCCTGGAATCTTCCAAGGTTCTTCTAATTGCTTGCTTGAACAGCTCTAGGAAGAGGGTCAGCAAATATTTTAAACTGCTAAGCATGGAAATGATGCTCCAGAATGAATCAAACCAAGTTTGATTAGAAAACATGTTCAGTTTTGTGACTAGCTGCACGATTTGCCAGTTATGAGGACAGGGCTTCCTCCCCTCGCCAGGGAGAGCTGGAGCTGATGTAAAGGCCCTGAGGAAAGCTAAAGGGTTGGCTCTACCTGAGAATACCCACCCCCCTGCCCCTGCCCTGTGGAGAGGCAGGGGTGGGGCGAAGGGGTTTGGCAAAGGCCTCCCAGAGGCTCTGGAGCAGCACGGCAGGCCTAGAGCCATGTTGTGCTACCAACAGCTTGACATGCGGTTTCCTCTCTCCAGATCCAAATGTCACATTGCTGATATAAAATTCATTGCAATACTTCTCTTCATTTCCTCTCTGGCTACTTGTCTCTTGCAGGCTCCATGAAGATTTCCATAGTCACCATGCTCTCTGGGTAGAGTCAGCAACAACCACCAGCAGCATGTCCTAGTTCCACACTGCCGTTCCTTCTCTTCTCTGCTTCTCTACACGTTTCCTATTCCAGCACAGCATTAGAACAGTGTTACTAGCTAGGTAAGTGATTTGCAGCTACATTTTCCCCCCTTATTAGAGGGAAGTACCCACTTAAAGGAAGACACTGCAGAAACCATCCCCCTTTTTTTCCCCTCAAAAGACCTTTCTTATCATCTTCCTATGTTTTTAAGTTTCCTTTTGCTTGACCTTCAACATGGAGTTTCTAAGGGCTGGACTCTGCCTTGTCTTCATTTAGCTGTTAAAGCAGGTTTTACGTCCTTTTTAAAGTGACATTCGTAAAAGAGGGAGGTCATCAGTGGTAGGGCTGTGCAAAGACTCGGCCAGGGAGAACACTGCCTTGTGCCTCAAAACACAGGCAGACCACTGAAAACACCTGAACAGACGGGGGAGAGGTGACCTTGGGTTGGAAACAAAGAACTGGGCCCTGGAAGCATGCCTCTTTGCTCCCCACAACACCACAGCAACTCACCCTGGGAAGAGCAAGAGCACAGAAAACAAAGGCTCATTTGGCATCTCTGATATCATCTTTGGAAGTGAATAAGACAAATAACTTAAAAGGGGCTGGAGAGATCGATGATGCTGCTAACTTGAGACTGTCCATATGAGAGACTCTGATTTATCAGCCTTCATAAGAGCGGATAAGCTCTGAAATGAGTGTTCTGTGATCGGCGGTTGTACCTCCTGCTAATCTGTGTTGCTGTCCTGGCTGGGGAAGGGTGGGTATGTGTGGAGGGGGAGGGGACTGTGACAGGGACTGAAAATACACACTTTGATTCCATTATTCACTGATCCACCAGTTTGCCCTCTTATGATGGGGCTGTTAATTGTGCCATTCCAAGGTGCAGCCCAGAGCCGGTGGGAATTATATTTCAGAACAGGTTTGGGGTGGGGGGAGAAAAAGCTATTGCTGAGAGTGGAGCCCTGTCATTTTTTTTAACCAGTATCATTATGAAAGCTATGTTCCTTGTATTAGCAGAATGGACTCAGAGAAACCAAACCATGCAGCCATTCAGAAAAGAGGGGGGGAGTTCTCCCCAGGGCAGGGGGACGCTCGGGATCCAGCAGGGAGAGGGAAGCTATTATTAAAAATAAGAATAAGAAAATAGAGCTGTAAAGTGGGTGAGTAGCTTGGCTGAATATTGGTGCGGAGTAGTGTCTGAGCACTGGCTGGGGCTGCCTGAGTAAGATTAAAATCTGCAGGGAAATTTTGTTCCTTAGCACTGGCAGAAATTAGGAATAAATTCAATTGCATTCTGCACAATAGCTGGAAGCGATTGAGGTTAAGTGGCCCCGCTCTCTGATGTGTTAGTATTACTGAGCACTCTGCCCATGTGACTCGGTGCAATCTGCTCTTGGAACACGTCGCCATGGCAACTGATGATTTCTATTACAGTACATTCAAGTTCACATTCTAGGCCTGTCATATGCTTGGAAATTTCCAGTTAAAATATTTATTTATGAAAAAGGCAAAAAAAAAAAAGCCACCCCCAGACTCTTTCAGGGATAGAAAACAAAAAGGTATACCCCGATGCAGAATGATTTATCTGCAGACGAGGCGAGATGGCTGCATTTTCACTTAGCTGTTGCCACCAAACAAAAACACTCCCCATGGGGTGGCCAACTTTAGGAAGGTGGGGGCAAGATAAAATCTTACCGACTGTGGTGTGTGTGCAGGTGTGATGTCAGCCTGAGTGCAAAGTGACAGAAGTGGCCTGGAAAACCTAAGAATCAAAGTTTCCACTTGGTTCTTTGAGGCACATGGTTCTAACTGCAGCTTCCCACTAAGGTTTTGCACTGCTTCTCTGAGTCAGCCCTCAGCCAGGAAGGAGCAGCACTCACCCCTCAGCCATGATGAAGGAGTGGAGAGCTCTCTCACTGGGTGGATGGATATTCCAGAGCCCCTAGATATTCCCAAGCCAACCCCAGGAGAGGCAGAGGGCGACCTGGGACAGAACACAGCAGACTGCACTCTCATAGAAACCATAACCATGTTCCCTGACAGAGGTCCGTGAGGCTTTCTGTGTATACCTTCCAGGCACTGCCCACAGGGTCCCAGGGACCCCCAACCCCTTCACTAAAACTATTGTTTAAGTTTGTATACACCCACTGGCTTCTCCCCAGAGAAAGACAGTCAAGGGTTAAAGAAAACCTTTCCTGAGAAAGCAAGCATTGTTTCTTTGCCATGCACTACACGGAGAGAGATTGCTAACAAGGGCTCCTGGCTTCCTCCACTTTTTCCCCTTAGTCAAGCACATTAAATATGTTAATAAAAGATTCCCCAATGCTTTCACTATCAGAAGTTTCCAGGTGGTTGTGATGACCCGAGGTGCCCAATTACCTGGTGAGGGCATCCCATGACTCACAGATGGTTCTCTCTCCAGCTTTTAAAATCTCCAGAATCTTTTTTTACATTGTGGCTTCTGCTGTGTCTGATTGGAATTGAATCATGATTCATAGCTACAACCCACTTTGTTGGTGGGACACAGTTTTCTGAATTTTCCTCATTGTAAGAGTCACTGGCCTGCTTGTTTTAGAGACATATTCCTGAGTATATTCCCCAGACCTACTAAGTCAGAATCTCCAGGGGGTTGGGCCTAGAAATCTGTATGCTTACTACCAAGCAAATTTGAGTGGCACTGTACTTGGATTGTGGACCTATTAACAATATTAGGGCTATCTTTCAAAAATTATCCCATTGACATACTCCTAATGTCTCTATATAAGGCACCGAGCCAGAAGTCTCCTGAGAAATTCCTTACCATTACTGGTGTAAAATGTGACAAAAAAAAAGATTGGGCAATATTAAAGAAAAGTAAAGAATGGATTGATGGTTGTAGTTCTGGAGATTCCCCAATGGAAACATGAATGAATTCAGTCTTCTAAATATGAAAGTATTTTCTGTGCAACCAAATAGTCATTGCATGTGTAAGAAAACAACTTCTTAAACCTCAGGTTAACTAATGTGCCAACCCAGAAACTTTAAGAAAGGAGTATTGGGCATGTAAAACAGATGGAACTATTTAGGAATGGGGTGGGGGTGAATTGCAGGGTTAAATTTTTAGTCCCACTCAGCAGCTTTGTCTATGAGAATTTACAAGACAGGTGTTATGTGTACAGATTGCTGACTGTGCGTGTAGAAAGGTAGGGGAGGCAGCATAAAAGATGGCAGCACTAAAGCCAGAATCCTGACCAGGGTGGGTGTGTGTTCTGCATTCAGCAGAGAAGACACCAAACATAGAAGTAGCCCCTGTACCCTCTCCTCCTAGTATAATTGAGTGGTGCCTGGACATGCCACTCTGTTGAGGAACTCTAGATAAAGACTTTGGTGTCAACGCCACTCAGATTGATGGTTCTCTCAGATCTGGGAGCATGGATTGATGAACTTTCTGGAGTGTTTGTTGATCCAAAGGGTGAGAAGTCAAATCCAAGGGTGGGCACTTGGGGAAATTAGAGCAGCCATGTTTAGTTCTTGAATCAAGTCAAAGTTCCCAAGAACTCCTTCACACATGCACACACACACGCACACACGCACACACAGTTCTGTAAGCGCTGAAAGAGAGACAGAGACACAGAGAAAGACAGAGACAGAGACAGAGAGGGAGATTTAATAAGCCCTTCTAGAGCCTGGATTCATGGATCCAGAAATTACTTTTTCAGCTTCTGTAGGGGATTACAGACCTGTAGGCCCTATCCAGCCAAGGAAACGGCAGGACCTCAAGCCCAAAATGGTTCTGGCCAAGCTAGCTCAGCCTCTCCCCTTTGTGTGGGGCAGCAGCGTCACCTAGTGATCCTGTGGTTTAAGTACAAGCTCTTTTCCTGGGAACTGTCCAATTTGATCAAACTGTAAAGAGATCAATTATCCATATTAATGAGTAAGAGTATGAGTATATATAATCCCAGACTGGAGATGATACCCAATTTTGTTTTTGTTTAGCCTAAAATGCATTCTGTGACTTTGTAGCATTTGGGTTTTCCACCAAGCACCATAAAATAGAGTATGACTAAGCTCCTGCCAGGGAGGCTGGGTGAAGAAGGAGGAGTTAACAAGGTTAAAGGGGGATGGGTCCTTGTGTCATTTCAGGTCCTCCAAGAAGCAGATGCTGAGATAAAGTTAGACATGCAAGACACTTAGTACAGTTAACACCTGTAAAAGATAAGGAGAAAGGGAGTAGGAGTAGGCAGGGAGAGCCTTGAGACCACCACACAGGTCAGACATCTGTGAAAAGAAGAAGGAGAAGGAAGGAAGATGGGGTAGGGAGAACTTCAGGCTGCTGTGCGGCTGGAGAAGGATTTGGCCAGCCCAACAGGGCAGTCTGGTACAAAAAGATCATCTGCAGAGGAGTCCTACACTGGCTAGAAAAGGTGGGCCCTGGTATTACCACTGGGCCTGGTCATTGGCCTGGAGCTTCCCTGGAGATGCTCATAGCTGCCAGCTAACTGCACTCCTTCTGGCAGGTTCTCTCTTAAAGGGAGACCTGAGCAGCCTGACTCTATGGCTACCACAGACTCAAAGGGAAGCTGTCTCAAGATCATATGTTTGCCAGCGGATCACCATGTCTGCACATGGACACTATCAAAAACAGAGAATGAAGGAACCCTGTGGAGTGGTGCATCTAAATTGATGAGTGTAAAATCTAGCACTTGTTCTCATTCCATTAATTATTGCAAACTAGAAAGAGGGACTCCAAGCAGCATTTATTAATCTTGCCTTTCTAAACAGCAAGCTGCCTGCCATCAGTGGTATGTTCTCTGCCCAGGAAACCAAGATCAATGTCAACAACCTGGAAAACCAACAGCACTTTGGCTTCTTTGTCAAGGATGGATTTGGATCTGAAAATGTCTATATCCTGCCCAAGGCATGAACAATGACCTCACATCTGTGCTGACTCTCTCCTTCCTGTAAATGGTCTTTGATGCTGTTGACCGTGAGACACCACTGCCCTGGCGATATGACCTGGTCTCTGTATTTAAAAACATTAAGGAACTTGCTCAAATTCAAGGATCTTCAGAAATCCAATTTGCGTGAATTAGGAAACCCAGATAGCAGTACAGGCAAGGGCACAAAGTTTTCAAATCACAGTTAAGCCACAAAGGCCCAGCATACCTTGAATAAAAAATGCAAGGAGCCGCTTGACAAAGAACCTTGAAAAGATCTAAGGATGGAAGAATGCATGCCCCACTGTGGAAATAGAGAAAGGATGAGGAAGAGCCAAAAAAAAAAGTGAACGCACAAACTTTCTAAAGCTTGTCAAGGTGAGAAAGATAAGAGCAGCCGAGAATGAGTTAACACCACCAAAGAGGTTAAAGGCAAGGAAAACGGGCTGGGGAGGGAAAAGCATGGGCAATGAAGTGGCTGGACTAATAAATTAGAAGGCGAGTGAAATTAATGATGACTCTGAGTGACAGAGATACCAAGCTGCTCTATTAAATTGGTCTTTAACAAAAATAAAGGAAGGGAGCATAGATAATTAGGAAGTAATGAAGACTTTAAATATAGACATTGAAATAAACCAGGTAAGGGAATACTTGAAAACATGGTACAATATGTAAATCAGCAGGTCCAGATAACACACAATTCCCCAATCTTAAGGGAATTAGTTAATGAACTTGCTGAACTACTGGCCATTATTTTCAAAGATTCCAAGAGACCAAGGATTATAAAATGAAAATATTTGACCAGTCTTACACCAAATAAAAAAAAAGCAGCGCTGATAATTATTATACCTGCTGCTATATACTCTCCCCCACCTCATGGGGATGTTGTAATGACAAATGTGATTAGAAATATTCATCTACCCAGAGGAAAACCTCGAGGGAGGGGTAGCTGGTGCAGGTTTCTATGATCCAAGCTGATGGGCTGGAGCTGGGACATATGATCAGGAGCACTACAGATATTTGACCTTTTGTTCAGTAGAATGCATTTGGGGGTTGTATAATTATATTTTTTTGGTTTTTAAGCTGTATAAAATCAGTTCACATCCCCAGAGAGAAAGGGAGAGAAAGCCTTCCTACTAGGTGTCCATCTATAATGCTAAAATTTCTAAGGATAGTCCACAGATGGATAAAGGAGTGTCGGCAAAAACAAAAATCCCCACCCTCTCTCTTTAATAAGTAGACTGCAACACGTTATTAATTTAATCAAATAAGTAATATATTAGTCTGGTTTTTAAAAAAAAGCAAAGAATACAGAGAAGCAATAATAATCATTACCTAAAATCCTGCCATTGCTTATAAAATTTGCCGTATTTGCATGCATAACTTTTCCCATAAAAATATAGGAGTCATTTTTATAAAAATTGGATGGGTCCTATATGTAGGATGGCCCATATACATATAATATAATTGGTCTTTTTCCCACGTACTGTAATACACACATCCTTCCATTATTCTAAAATGCTGCATGGTCGTTTAACCAACAACTTCTGGACATTTAGATTAGTTCCCCTACTTCCATTTTGCTATCACTAACTCTGCAGTTAACATCCTTAAACAAACATCTTTGTAGACTTACTCTTTTCTTCCCTTAGAATAAAATCCCATAAGGTGAATTGCCAAGTCAATTGTCCTTCTTTAGGACTTTTGTTCCATATTGCTAAATTACTTTCAAGAAAGAAGGCAATTAACACTCCACGAACAATAAATGAAAGTGCCCATTCCCTCAATACACACACCAACTGCATTTAACAAATATTTTAATCTTTCAATTCAATAACATTTTAAACATCTCATAACAGCTGAATTTGATTAGATAGAAAAAAACACCTGAGGAAATTTATGTATTTTTTTTCTAGACTGACCTGAACCAGTTTGGAGGAATTCTCTTTTCTCTTTCTCTCTCCCTCCCATGTATCCTGCCTGCCTGCCTGCCTGCCTGTGACTCCCTTTCTTTTCGAATCATAGCTACATTGTCATATTTTTCATAAAGCTGGGTAAGAAATTCAAACAGCACTATTGAAAAGAACAACCCGGCACTATCTTATGAAGTTAAACTTTCACAAGCCTTTGAACTGGACCTATACGTGGGAAAAACACTCGCATAAGTGCCTGAGAAGGCCCAGGAATGCATACAGCAGCCCTGTCCTGCCCTAACTAAGGAGCTGACTACAACCTACCTGTACATCCCCAGGAAGAAAGATGAGTAAACTGTGCCATATTCCCACACTAGACCATCATATGGCAGTGAAAGAGATGAGCCACAGATAAATACAACCACACGGATGAATCTCAGAAACCACTTCAAATGAAAATAGCAAGTTGCAAAAGATTAAGTACAGTATGATAAAATTTTTATAAAGCCCAAAAGCAAGTAAACATAATTAACATATTGCTGGGGGGGTACATACATATGGGATAAAAGCTTTTTTCTCAGATAAATAATAATCACAAAATTTAGGGTGTTGGTTATCTCTGAGGGGGAAGGCAGGGTCAGAAAAATGGAACAGAGGGAACTCATAGATGCCACGCCAGGAATGTTTCAGATCCCAGAGGGATCACACCTATTATCATTCCATATATGTTCTGAGCATCTGAATGGATCAACCACAGAGAGGTGATTATGTATTGCACACTCACTAGTTAGCAAATTTCATTTGCTAATATGTCAAATAGTGCTCTGATGTCCCCAGAGAGCACAAGCGATTTTTCACTGCTAAAACCAGGCCCCATACTTTTCTGGCTGGGTGCCTGCCACCGAAAATACAGAACAGAGCCTCTCCCGAGGATTCCACAATCCCCCAGAGAAGGGCTGTACCCCCACATCTCAAGTGGAGAATTCCCTCCATTCTGGAGAATCAGCAAGGGAGAAAAATGAAGCAGAATGTACAACAGACACAACTTCGAGAGGAATTCCCTAAGGCTCAGGGCTATGACCTTACCCATTCTCGTGTTCTTTTCTAAAAATAGATCCCGAATTCTGGTAAATGGTTAGAGGAAAATAGCCTATTTTTAAAGGAGAAGTCCTAAATAGCGAAATCATTTTGCTTAAGCAATGAGCCAAGTCACTTCTAATGAGGTTGTGGCATTACTGGAAATAAGAGATATATTTAAATAAATAGTCCATACATTACCCCAATAAATCACTTGAAAAATATTCTCAAATGTACTGAATGTATTTTTAGTGGCATATGCCTGACCTTTCTGGAAAGAGAAAGACAATGCTGGAACATTTTGAGAATAAACATTTATCCAAATTAGTAGTCAAGACACTAGTAAAATTGTTTTACATTTTCTTAACACCTTTAACTATACCCTATGCTTCAAGAACAATTTATTTTTCCCACCTTTAATAAAATACAGATTCTGCCTGTAAAGTAGCAGGAATATGAGATCAGAAACTTTTTTGATGACCCAATGAGAAATCCTATAATGGTCCTATTACTTCAAGGCCTCGGGCAGGATAGATATATGTATTTGCAACATTTCCATAAAATGACTTGCAGTCCATAAAATGTTAGTTTTTATGACTGTGTTTCTGAGTGTTTTAAAATCAGTGCCATATTCTTTTTTTTATAATATTCACAATAAAAATGTAAATAAAACCCATTTATTCATTCAACAAACACATTCTGAGAACCTGCTCTCTGCCTGGTAATCTGCTAGGGACATGCAAGTCTTCTTTCAAAGTCCTCATAGCCTCGGATGTTTTATAAAGCCCCCTGTCTTAAATAGCATCTGAACCTTTGTATGTTATGTTCCACTGCCTAAAAAATCATGATAATAATCGATATAACAACAATTAAAATAATAATATGCCACTTGCAATTATGTGGATGGAATTAGAGGGTATTACGCTAAACAAAATTAGTCAGCGAAAGACAAATATCATAAGACTTCACTCATATGAGGACTTTACGACACAGATGAACACAAGGGAAGGGAAGCAAAAATAATATAAAAACAGGGAGGGGGACAAAACATAAGAGATTCTTAAATATAGAGAACAAACAGAGGGTTCCTGGAGGGGTTGTGGGAGGGGGGATGGTCTAAATGAGTAAGGGGCATTAAGGAATCTACTCCTGAAATCATTGTTGCACTATAAGCTAACTAACTTGGATGTAAATTTAAAAAAATAAAATAAAGTAATAATAGAATAAGTTATTCTCGAGATAGTGCTTCAGGTTGAGGTTTGGGGCAAGAATTTCCAAACCTCAAATATCTCCAACCCCGATGCTTCCCTCACCCCACCTCTCTCTCACCTCTCACTCTCTGCTTTCCCCTTCTCTGATCCTTAGCTAAGCTCACTGTCTTCCCTTCTGTTCCCTTTCTTCTCTCTTTCCTGTCTTCCCTTTACTATAAAACTTCTAGAAAAACATTCACGCGACTCTCTCCTCTCAGAAACTTCTGGTCAACTGTGGGCAATTTCAGTCCTTTGCTCTAGCCACAGGGACACAAAGGTCAGCAGTGGCCTCCTGCTGCCTGATTTTCCTCATCTTACTTAAACTTCTGTAGCAGGTACACCTTGGACCCTATGATCATTTGTCTGCCTTCTCCCCTTTAGGGAGGTTTCTTTACTGGTTTTCTTTCTGTGGGACCCTTCTCCACTCTCCTGGCCAGCTCCCTCTCTCTTTGCCCACCCCTCCAGTATTGGTACTCGCACCACAAACAGCACCCCCACTTATCCTGTTACTGTGACCACAGTGGGCTCTTCTTGTGGGCCACATGCAACCACACACGAGGGCTCTTTGCCTGGAATGCTGACCCTGAAATCCTCATTTCGCACATTCCCCTTCTCTCTTCTGCTTAAATCTCATCTTCCAGGGACTGGCTTAAATGAAGGCAGCGTGTAGTGGCTGAGGGCATGGATTCTGGAGCCAGATGGTGGGGGTTCAAATGCTGACTCTGCACTGATGAGCTAGCTATGTGACCTTGGGCAAGTTACTTAACCTTTTTGCGCCTTAATTTCCCCAACTATAGCATGAAGATAGTAATAGTATCTGCCTCCAAAGATTGTTATGAGGATTAATGAGTTAATATTTTTAAAGTGTTTAGAGCAGTGCCTGAAACATTGTTAAGTACCATGTGTGTTTGTGGGGGGGGGGGGGGAGAGTCAACTCTGAAAGTATTTTCCAAATGCTGAAACTTTTAATCACCTCTTACCAGCCTTCCTGTCACTATATATTGTTTTTAGATAAGTGTCTCCCTGTATACTCTGAGCTCCCTTGGTCAGGAACTGTGTCCCAGTCGCTTCTGGATTCCAAACTGGCACAAGGCAGCTCTCAGAAATATCGTTAAATGAGTAGAAGATCATACAGGATGAGCTTTCCACAGCCGCCAATCTTTATGGCAACTCAGAGATCATGAGCCTAGAATTTCCTTGGAAGGCATTTTGGCAGGGGGTGAGGGTGAGGTGTTATAAGGCACCAGCACTTTCCAGTCCCACAATTTCTTCAGCCCCGTAAACTGATCAGGTGACAGGAGTCATAGTAGTGCCAAGCCCGGCTAATCCAAACCAGAATGGTACAAACAGTACCTTTCTGTATCACATAGGTTGAGTTTTATTTTCCATCCTTCATACCTGTTTCGTTCTTTGTGTGTAGTTAATGAGCTTTACATTTAAAGCGAGAAAAGCCAATAAAACACGAAAGTCACAAATCAACCGTGCTTTGTTCAAGAGTATTCTGTTTAATCAAGAAACTTCCCTAAGTATTACACTCAGTTCAGCCACCAGGTGCCAGGTCGCAATAGGTGCTGTAGAAAGAGGGCCAGGGGGAATGTAAGAGAGAAAAGCTGTGCTTTCTTCCCTTGACGCTAACAATGCCACATGTGATACAATACACCATCCCCCTCTAGGCAAGCATCTTTAGAAATCAAAGATGTTCCTATAACCTACTAATGCATCTGTGCCTTTAATTAGCCCAATTGAGCATATAACTCGGTAAAATCTCTCACCTTTTTTGCTCCTTTCAACTAATTTCTGAACATTTCATTTTCTAGTAAGCTTTCACTGCATAACGAGCAGTAATGAAATGACCAATATTAACCCATTGTTAGATTAAACAAAGTACATCATTGGCTGATAGGATTCCATATTATTGGGGTTTGAAATGGGCCCCATCCTATGTTACAAACATTTGGTGTTTGCCTAATGAGACCATTCTTGTACCTACAAAGGAAAAAAGACATTGTATTAAAACATTTCATGTTAATGACAACATGTTCAGCACTTTCCACTCACAGCCACATCTGTGGGTGAGGCAGGTTTCTTGATATTAAATGCCGCAGTTGGGCCCATATTCTTAGCGAGATGTCTGATTGGCTACTCCCCAAATATACCTTAAATTGGCTTAAAATAGAACAATCACATGCTAACCCGGTAGCATTAGCAACTCTATTAACAGCCAATTTCACATCCACACCAGAGGGAGTAAAAGGTAATTTGCTCATTATCAACACCCTCTGGCAGTGGAGGGAAATGACTGTTCATCAAAAAGTATTTTCCCACATAACAATAGCAGCGCCCATATGTAACCACCTCACTCTCCCTTCCCTCCATGACTTGATCACTGGAGAACAGCTACAGGAAAAGACTGAAATATAAATGGGCTTGATAGTCTACCTGCCTGTCCCCTACCCAGCATCCAAAACCAGCCCTACCTTCACCTCACCTCAGCCCTTTAGGGTGATAAATAAAATGCTGGACAAATAATCCTACAGGGTACAGGGTGGATCCCACTACAACAGAAGTTATTTAGATCAAAAAGGTCTCCAAGCGTCCACTATTTGACTAGTATCTCAGACTACTCTACCTTAACCCAGATGAATGTGGACAGTTCTTTGGAGCCCACTGTAACAAGATATGATCTGTAGATTCACCTAGTGATTGAAAAAAATAAGTCATTCAAGAAATAGACTATTGTCCCAAAGGGGAAATTTTAAATCTCACCCCTGGCCTTAGTATATATGTCTTCAGAAATGAAGCTCTTTTGTTTGCTTTTATCAGTGTTTAATAAGCTTCAGTATGATGTGTTTATATATTTGGATATAATATTATACCATTATAGTGGCAAATTAAAGAAACATTTCTTATCTAGCACCTCTGTTCAGCCAGCTGTTTTTATTTGAGAATGATCATCTCCTAATTCTTGTCTTGCTCTCGGGGCCTTCTCCTCCTCCTCCTACTTTTATCCACCCTCTCTCCTATACACAGAAGCCAGGCTAATCTGCCTGAAGCAACTCTCAAAGTGTCACTCCCCCTACTCTGAGTTGCCTCTCTGCTGCTCCCTATTGCCTCCCCATTGCTTCTAGATGAATTCCAGACTCTACATCCTAGCATCTAAAGCTTTTCACAGCCCTGCCTCTCCTGCTTTACTAGCTCTAGCTTTACTAGAACATAGCCCATCTGCCCTTACCAGAATCAAAGGCAAGATCAAATGCAACTGTCCCCAAAAAGTCTTTTTTGATTGTTCCAAAGGGAAGTGATCCACTACACTTCTGAACTACAGTAGTTTTGGGATTGTCTGCCAGTAGATTACAAGGAGGCTTCCCCTGGAACTTGTAATTGAGAGAAAGATTGTTCTAAAAGAGCTGAACCATACCCAGAGTCACCTTAGAGAGACAGAATAGGTCTCAGATCTGCACAACCTGACTGTATCAGAGTAACCCATTTAAGGAAAGAGCTTATCAGTCTGATCGTGCAGAGGGGGAGGAAAAACGTAGTCACAGAGGGAATGATGACTGGACCCCTTCTAGGGATGTCGAGGAGAGAGGGAACCTTGGCCAACAGATTGACAGTACCAGCCCCATTGGTGAGACTTTGCTGTCTGAGACACTTACATGATGCTGTCCTACCCAGTTGCCATTCAACATTAGACTCTTTAAGTGTCCTTGGTTCTGATTCTGTCACCCAAAAACCTCTTTGGTTTCTGATGTTGGTCAGAAAGTGTGTTAGATATATGGACTAGGAGTACTCTGGCTCGCATGATGGTAATTGCTCACTACAAAGTATGGACTGTGAGTATTCTGGCTCACGTGATGGTGATTTCTCACTACAAACTAATTAATCGGCTCTTTATTCTCTCAGTAACTATTACTGAGCATCTGCTATGTACCAGGTACTTGTCTACTCACTTGAGATAAGCTGGTGAACAAGAAAAATATAGTCCCTTGACCTATGGAGTTCACAGTGTAGAGAGAAATACAGACAAGTACACTTACAATTCTAATATAGTGTGATGATTGCCTTGTTGGGGTTGTTCAGGGGATAAGGGCAGGACCACATGCTCGGAGGAAGCACTCTGGCTTTGGGAACCAGAGAAGGCTTTGTACAGAAAATTATATTTACCCTGAGTCCAGAGGCAGCAGCTAGAGTGAGCCCAAAGCTGATGGAAAGAGGGAAATGAAATGATAGCATATAGCAGAAGCAGCATGGGCATAAGATTCAGGGTATGTCTGAGAAGCTGCACACAGTTCAATAAAGCTAGAGTGGGGAATACGAAGAAGGGCAGCAAGGGTCAGGAAAGCAGGGCGCAGATCAAGGAGGCCTCATAAACCATTTTAAGAATCTGTTTTCTATCATGAGAACAGTGGAGAATTATTGAAAGGTTTTAAGCAAGTAAATGACATGATCATATCTCTAATTGCTGAAGGAATAGGCAGGGTCATGGGGGATGAGGAGAAGGGGGCCAATTAAAAGATTTATTTAGAAGATACAACAGGCAGAACTCAGTGAATGGTGAGATGAGAGGACTAGGAGTTGATAAGAGAGAGTGGGGGAGGGGGAGGGAAGGAAGGAGAGGAGATTCAAGATGGCGCTTGCATTTCTGGGCTTGAATAGATGGAATAAATTGTGGTACCTTTCACTGAGGCAACGTGTAATAGTAGTTCCGAGGACAAAGTCCAGGTAGTCCAGAGTTGGGCTACCTGGGTTTGAATCCCTGCTTTACCACTTACTGCTGTGTAGTCCTGGGTAAGTTACTTAATCTCTCTGTGTCTCATTTCCCCATCTACAATAAAGATAACCAGAGTATTTATTCGTAGAGTCATTAACACAGATTACATACATGAGTTAATAGTGACGTGCTCAGAATAGTGCCTGGCACGTAATAAATGCTTGTGTGTTTGTTAAGTAAATAAAATAGGTGATGAGTAGCAGGTTTGGAGTAGAGGACTGAGTTTCATTTTGGAGATGCTGAACTGCAGAAATCTGTGGAACAATCAAGAATTGCTGTCTAGATGGTAGTTGCATAAATAGATCTGGAGCTCCAAATGGAGATGTGTGCTAGAGAATTTGTTCTGGTGGCAACCTCAAATGAACAGTAACTGAAATCAGGACAATGGATAAAACAGATCAGAGAGGGTGTAGAAGGAGAGAGGAGGACAAGACAAGGGAGATCCTTGGGGACCATTTCAGGAATGGATAGAAGAGGTACTTTACTTGCCAAAGACATTGAGAAGCAGTCAGAAAAGCAGGTGGAAGACTTGAGCTTTTCTCAGAAACCAAGGACAGAGAGTATTTCTAGAAGGAAGAGGTGGCCCCTGGTGTCAAGTTTGTCAAATACAATAAAGACCAAGAAAAGCCCATTGGATATGACAACAAAAGTTTGACCTTGGCCAATCAGTGTTGCTGCCACTGGGTGGGTGAGTAGGTGGGTGGAGGCAGGAGGACGGAGGGTGGTGGAAGAAAAATAAAAACAGCAAATGCAAACAATTTATTCATGGAGATAGTGGGGAGGTGTGGGAAGGAGAGAGCAGACAATAGATGGAGGTCAGGAGAGGCTTTTTTTTGGTGTAATACAAGATACTTGAGCATATTTAAATGCTGTTATGGTTTGAATTATGTCCCCCCAAATTCATATGTTGAAGTCCTAACCCCCAGTACCTGACAATGTGACCTTATTTGAAAATAGGGTCACTGCAGATGTAATTAGTTAGGATGAGGTCATACTGGAGTAGGTGGGCCCCTAATCCAATAAGACTAGTGTCCTTATACAAGGGAAATTTGGAGACAGACTTGCACACAGAGAGAACAGCATGTGAACATAAATGCTGAGATGGGAGGGGTGGGGGCAAACCACCAGAAGCTAGGTAAGAGGCACAGAACAGATTCTCCGTCCCTCCTGGACCTCCTCAGAAGGCACCAACCATGCCCACACCTGGATCTCGGACTCCTAACCTCCACAAATATAAGACAACAAATTTTTACTGTTTAACCACCCAGTTTGTAGTACTCTGTTACACCAGCCCTAGGACACTAACAGGACAGCGAATGGGACTTTCCACCACTTACAGTATTAATCAGGGTCCTGGTAGGGAGTACATGGCACACTCCAGCTGAGTAATACATGGAATGTTTTATAAAGGGATCAGGTATAAAGGTGTGGGCAGGAGGTGAGAAAGCCACAAGTCATCGTGCAATGCCCGGGTCCAGTAAGAGTAGGCCTGGACCATCCCAGACCCCAAGGGCCAGTGCTGGAGCAAACCTACCCAAAATGGGCAGAAGAGTGGCTCAGAAGGGGCCTTGACAGAAGTGTGACACCAGCCTCAGTCACTGCTGGGTAACTGCCAGGGCCAGATCTGAAGGCGAATGTGCAAATATGGCACAGCCCTCCCTCCCTCTGATCTGCTGGTGCTCTGCATTGGCCACACCCACCGGAGGCCGGAGGGCAGGTGAGCTGGCTGACCTCGTGGGGCTTGGACCAGAGGCAGGAAGGATAGAGACTAGAAATGAGCGGAAAATGGAAACCCAGTCCATGCCTTTGCACATTTTGGAACCACTTGACTACATTATATATTCAAATGCTTAAACTTTTAAAATGCTAATAAGAAGAATCATTAGAAAGGGAGAGGCTGCAGTCACTAGGCCACTCATTGCGTGAAGCCCCTGCGGGAGGGAAGGGGGCTGTTTTATGGCACCAGTACTCTTGTAGTTACATTTGTCATTGTTCATTTCTGCTTCACCTGATGCATACTGGGTTCTTTGCACTTTTTAATTACTGAATAAATTAATATTTATAGTCCCTATTTCTCTATCCACTGAGAGGGACTTTTTCTACTACCAACTGCCCTCTTAACTAGTTGAAGTGACTGAGGCATATCTCTCTCCTAGGATACCTTCAAGATATGCCAGTGACTGTAACTGTAACCAGAACAGGTCTGGTCTAAAATATGGGCTCATACAAGACAGGAACTTACTCCCAGAGAAGTTTCTGTTTATGACATAATCGGTAACAATCATTTCTTTTATCTATGATTATAGACATTTAACTAAACCTGTATTGTCTAAACTAGTACATGTTGACATACTATCGCTTTTATATGCTCCTATACTAGCTTTAACCAATGTTTCATTTCAAATGAAATCTTAATTCATTGTAGAAATTAATACAATAATCATAAGAATAATAACTCTTTTGGGTCACCTGGGTGGCTCAGTCGGTTAAGTATCTGACTTTGGCTCAGGTCATGATCTCACACTTCATGAGTTTGAGCCCCACATAGGGCTGTGTGCTGACAGCCCGAAGCCTGGAGCCTGCTTCTGATTCCATTTCTCCCTCTCTTTCTGCCCCTCCCACACTCATGAGTGTGAGCACACCCACGAGCTCTCTCTCTCTCTCTCTCTCTCTGTCTCAAAAATAAATAAACATTAAAAAAAAGAATAATAAGTCTTTTGGGGCATCTGGGCTCAGCCGGTTAAGCATCCAACTCTTGATATCAACTCAGGTCATGACCTCATGGTTCATGGGATCAAACCCTGAGTCAGACTCTGCAATGACAGCACAGAGCCTGCTTGGGATTCTCTCTCTGCCCCTCCCCTGCGTGCTCTCTCTCTCTCTCTGTCTCAAGATAAATAAATAAATAAATAAATAAATAAATAAATAAATAGATAGATAGATAGAAGAAAGAAAGGAAGAAAGACAGAAGGAAAGAAAGAAAAATGAGTCTTTTATACTAAAGACTGATGTACACATGTTCATAACAGTTCACCTTTGGATTTTGCAACCTAAATAATTTTTAATCTTACAAAGTAGCACCAGCTGTGTGGCAGTCTTTTGAGTCCTTGGGTTGGCTTTTCCAAATGAAATTATGGAATTGTTTTATGACAACCCACTTCAGAATTCTTCGGCTTCTCACACCATAATTACAGCTGCAATCCGCTAGTCCCCTGCTTCTTGAAGCACAAAGACCCAATCCAATCTGGAAGTCGCTCTAATGACTGGACTATCCATGTGAATATCCCCACACTGTATTATTGGTCTCTGGTGGGGGGAAAAGGAATGTGATAAAATACAGACATTTTCATAGCAAGAGGAGAAGTTGCTCGTGGGTAAATAAATCATTTGAGGAAAATCAGAATTGAGCTTTGACCCAGTTTCTCCCTCACATGAATAATGGGATTACAAGGATGAGCTAGAACAGGCCTCAGAGATCAGTGAGGACAAAGGAGGAAACCAGATGAGTGGAGAAATGACCTATGCAGAAATTCAGCCTTCAGGATCTTTCCAGGTGGGGATGTCTGAGAGCTGGATAGCATATGGGAAGAAACCTCAATAAGCAATGAGAATAAGCCACACATAGCTGAGCACTTAAAGAAAGAAAGAAAGAAAGAAAGAAAGAAAGAAAGAAAGAAAGAAAGAAAGGAAGAAAGAAAGAAAGAAAGAAAGAAAGAAAAGAAAAGAAAAGAAAAACTTAAAAAGCAAAAGACAAGATGGAGAGGAAGTGGAGAGTACCCCACAGTCCAAACTGTCTTCTTACAAAACGCAGTTCCATGAATGGTTCCCGCTATTTCTAATTTTTTTTTAAGTCACGCCCACATGCTGCGACGCCCAGAAAAGTTTTCATTCCTTCCCTTCGTTTCGGAGACAGAAATTCCCTTTCAAGCTTCCTTGTTACCGGAACTGTGGGAGCACCGGGGTTCGCTGGAGCCTGGCGGCTTTCCTCCCTCATTGCCACTTGGGCGGTTGATGTGCTCTCAGTTACAAAGCGCCGGACTGCTGCTGCCTTCAGTCAATCCGTTTAGCCGAAGGCCTCTGATTTGTTCACATTTACTACAACACATACAGAGGGCTGGAGGATTTTTCTCTTTTTTTTTTTTTTTTTACTATTGATCTGGTGCTTTAAGAGGGGAAAAAATCTCCTTGGCTGTCTAAACACTATTGATCCCTGCTTGGGAGTCGCAGCAGAAGTGTAGAAAGGGCGTGGATGAATTGAAATTTCATTTCCGACAACTTGTTCCTGTTATTTTTACCCTTTTGGACGGGGAGAAACACGTTGCTGCGGCTTCAGTCAATGTGGTCGATAGCTCCACTGAGAAACTCAACACGGCTTCTGCCAGAGGTTTGGCAATGAGACATGATGTTGGATCTGGAGTGTACAGAAACGGAAGGATGCTGGTGAAAAGCACAAGGTCTTAGCAAATGGTTTGGAGCTCACTCTGACCTACAGGGAGCTGTGGCTTTGGAGAAAAGGATTACAGAGACAACAACATTCCTGTTTGGGAAAAGGCCCCGAGCGGTCTCCTAAGAAGCTTCGCGGTTACCGGTGCCCTGCCTAGACTCTTGGCTGGCTTTCTGTAACAAGCAAAAGAGAGATCCTCTGGAGCCAATGCTAAATTTCAGGCCTCAAAGAGGAGCATTATGTTGAGCTCTTACAGGAGGTTGCTCATTACCGTCCAGAAAAGCACTGATGCAGAAACTGGAGCTGCAGGCCCGCAGGGAACGAGTGGACGGCACTGGGCGTTCAAGGGCACACATCTGCAGCCAGGGGCCTCAGGAAGCACTCCCACCCCGTCAGCACGCTGAGTAGATATGGTTTGGTGCCAACAGCACCAGCTTTGTTCTTAACTTTTATGAGATGTTCAAAGAATACAGGAGAGAACCAGGCTCCTTCTTCCTAATGGCAACATCTGGCATTTATGTAGCCATGCACCTTTGATCCTTCAGGATCCCAAAGCGCTTTACAACCTGCTACAGTGCTAATGGCCACAGCAACCCTCTTACAGTAAATGCAGCCAAATATTCCCCACATTGGTTCCCTCTTCTCAATTTTGCAGTGTATAGAACAGTTCTCCATTCTGAAAGAGGAAAGATTCCAGTTTGGATCTCAAGCACCTCTTTTGCTGGTCATTTTTACAGTTTGTTGGGTACTGTTTCCCCACACACACCTCATTTCTTTTTAACTAAAAATACTTAATAACCATTCTTAATAAACAGTGCTTCATTTACATTTCCAATTATTTTATAGGCCCCTTTCTGCTCCTATCCCCATCCCTCCCATTCCAGAGAAACATGGAAATGCTCTTCTCTCCTGGGAGCCAAGAATCTGCATTGTGGATGAGATTGCAAATTCAGTCACAATAAACAGAATTAAGAAAAACTGAGCTGGCATTTGACAGAAATTGTAAAATGACACTCAGAAATGTTGCTCTTGTGGAAATTACTGATATTAAAATATAAATCAGTGTCTTGTGTTTCCCGTAGCACCAGGGGCTCTATTAGGTTATGCAGTTTGATTGCTGAGCTGAACCTAAGAGACTAGGCAGTTCGGTGCGGAAGTTATCCCAAAGTATTTAACCCCTCTCCTGCTGGAGAGCAGGCATCTGAAGCAAATGCCAGTTGAAAATATCACCTCCAAAAGGCCTTGGCTTTTTCATTGAATGCTTTGAAATTCTGGGAAGAGGCAAGTGGGGTAACATGGGGAGAGTAGGTAAAGGAATTTAGAAAATCCTTTCTCAAGGCAAGAATCTTATTGCACAGTACCAGGAAGCAGACAGCCTGGGGCAACTCAAAAAGCAGAATCTATGCTAAAGAGGGTAAAGGGAAAAAAAACCATTAAAAATTTTTTAACCTTACCCCTGTTTTATACATGTGATTTCTTTAATCCTCATCACAACCCTGCAAGGGAGATACTATTACTCCAGTTTTTCTCAAGTGAGAAAACTGAGACTCAGAGACGTTAATTTGCCCAAGGTCATAGAACTTGAGTCAAAATAGGAAGCCTGACTCCATAGAGAAGTGGCTGGGGCAAGGAAAATACAAGATGAGCCTGGAGCGGTGTGTGATGCCAAAAAGCAAGGAAGTACTCAAGAAAGGACAGGGAGTTGTTGAAAGGACACAGGAACCAAACTGAAAGAGCTCCCAGGGCTCCCGGGTGGCTCAGTCAGTTAAGCGTCCGACTTTGGCTCAGGTCGTGATCTCACAGTTTGTGAGTTTGAGCCCCACATCAGGCTCTGTGCTGACAGCTCAGAGCCTGGAACCTGCTTTGGATTCTGTATCTCCCTCTCTCTCTGCTTCTCCCTGCTCACACGCTCTCTCTCAAAAATAAATAAAGATTTTTTTTTAATTTTTTTAAAAGAAAGAGCTCCCAATGGCCAAAGTTGGACCATTTGAGCAACAAAATAAATAATAATATTAGATCATAACCCATGAAATAAAATATATAGCCATGAGTTTATATGCATGTAAATAAATAAATAATTAAATGGGGGAGAGGGGAATTCCGATGAATAAATGTAGAAGGAATAAAGGAAATATAAAATCCCTATTACAACACTATAGCAATAATCGTTGCAAGCAAGATCAGCCTTGCTAAAAATAGTGGGTGAGAGTTTCAGGAAAAAAAAACCAGGATATTTATGTACTCTCAAAGTATCTCCCCCATCTTAAAAAGTTATTAATTATAATGGGGAAAATAGTATAAATGTATAGTGGATGAACTCAGTAGACACCAGCATAACCAAATGACCAAGGTTGACATCATGAGTAATAAGGCATATTGACATTCTGTAAGATACTAACATTGGGAAGCCAGAGAAAGGATACATAGGAACTCTATCAACTATTTTTGCAACTTTCTGGAAATCTATAATTATTTCATAAAGGTCCTACATTCCTCATCTTTCACCAGAGTAGACCACAGCCACTCTTGTGGAGAGACAAGGCAAATCACAAATAACCATAATAAAGGCAGGTTGTGTTGTGTTAAAAGAAGTACAAATAAAGTTCTTTAAGAGTATGAGGGGTTACCTACCTGGCAAGGCTGCTGTAGGATTAACTCTGTTATTTTATGTTTATAACAGTGCCTACACGTGACATATAGCAATTGGCATACAAATGTTAATATTACATGTGGCTGGAGGGAAGATGACAGAAATGGCAGTTGAGTTGGGGCTTGAAGGTGTGTGATTTTTGGACAAGCAGAAAGAAAATTTCTCATTTATAAATAAAGATACTAAGCAATCAGGTGGGAGAGTTTTTGCCATGTCAGTCAATCATAATGGCAACCAAGATTAGAAGAGTGTGTACTTCAAAAGAGGAAATTTTACTAAATGGCGTGGAAATACTACTGGTGTCAGTAGGAGGATAGAGTATGTCACTCTCTTCCCCACTCTGGATCCCCCTACTCCATACATCAAGAGGAAAAAAAGAATGAGTGAAGGCAGGGTTACCTGCATGGCTCAGTTGGTTAAATGGCCAACTCTTGGTTTCATCTCAGGTCATAATTTCACAGTCATGAGATGGAGCCCTGTGTTGGGCTCCCTCCCTCTCTGCCCCTCCCCCACCCCTCTAAAAATAAATAAACTTAAAAAAAAACAGTGAAAACAAAGAGCTGATATATCAAGAGAAAACCGAGTCAAGAAAACCACTATCAAGGAAAGGAAGAAGCATCTGTGGATAAAAGTTGGTCCATAATGAAATGGGGGTTCCAAACTATACAGTAGAAGCAACTTGTGGAGGTGCTAAAAATGGGGAGTGAGTTGTAGAAAGGTATCTCTGAGAGGATCATAAATAAGGATACTTTGTCCACCTAATTGCATTAGATTCCGCTGAATGAAATGAAAAAGTCCAAAGTGACTTAAGAAAGAAATTGTACTCTCTGTCCAGGCCTAGTATGGTGGTTTCACACCATTCAGGGGCTTAGGCACTTTCTGTTCTGTCTCTGTGACCATTTCCTCATGTTCCAAATGGCTGCTGGGTTAAATCAGGAGGGAGGAGGGGGCAAAGAGCTGGGCAGTACTACTAATTAAGAAGAGTTTCTGGGGGTGCCCGGGTGGTTCAGTCGGTTCAGCGTCTGGCTCTTGGTTTCAGCTCAGGTCATGATCTCACGGTTCGTGGGTTCGGGCCCCACATGCTCGGGAGTCTCTGTGTGTCCCTCTCTCTGCCCCACCCCTGATCTCTCTGTCTCTCCCTCAAAAATAAAAAATAAGAACTTTTAAAAAAAGAAGAAGAAGAAGAGTTTCTGGAAGCTTCCCACAGTATTTCCTCTTACATCTCAGTGACTAAAACTTAGACATGCAGCCAGACCTAGCTCCAAGAGAGTCTGGGGTAGGTAGTCTTTTATTTATTTTTATTTTAAGTGTAGTTAACATACAGTGTCATATTAGTTTCAGACGTACAATATACTGATTCAATAATTCCATATATTACGCAGTCATCAAGTTAAGTGCACTCCTTTTTTTTTTAATGTTTTATTTATGTTTTGAGACAGAGACAGCACAAATGGGGAAGGGGCAGAGAGAGAGGGGGAAGGAGGATCCAAAGCTGACAGGCTGAGCGGACCCACTGAAAGCAGCAAGCCTGATGCGGGCCTCAAACCCACGCACTTTGAGATCTTGACCTGGGCCAAAGTCAGACACTCAACCAACTGAGCCACCCAGGCACCCCAAGATAAGTGCACTCTTAATGCCCTTTCATCTGTTTCACCCATCCTCCCGCCCGCCTTCCCTGGTAACCATCTGTTTGTGCTGTATTGTTAAGAGTCTGTTTTTTGGTTTGTCTCTTTTTTTCCCTTTGTTCATTTCATAGAGTTTTAGATGAGCACATAGACACCCAACAAAATTAGGGTTCTGTTACTGAGGAAAAGAAGAAGTATGAATATTGGAATAGGCAATTGATAGCCTCTGTGAAAAGTACCAAAGAAGGGACACCTGGATGGCTCAGTTGGTTGAACATCTGACTCTTGATTTTGACTCAGGTCATGATCAAAGGGGCGTAGGATCAAGCCCCATGTGAGTCTGCACACTGAACATAAGCTTAAGATTCTCTCTTGCCCTCTGCCCCCTCCCCTTCTTGCACTCTCTCTCTTTAAAATTAAAAGAAAAAATGTTTTAATTGAAAAAACGGGGGCTCCTGGATGGTTTAGTTGGTTAAGCATCTGACTCTTGATTTTGGCTTGGGTCATGATATCACAGTTCATGGGCTTGAGCCCCTTGTGGGGCTCTGTGCTGACAGTACAGAGCCTGCTTGGGATTATCTGTCTCCCTCTTTCTCCCTCTTTCTCTCTCTCTGCCCCTCCACTGCTTCCATGTGCTCTCTCTCTCTCACACAATAAATAAACATTTTTTTTTAAGTACCAAAGAAGAGACCCATGGGAAGAGAATTTCACCTGTGACAGTGAGGCTGATAAATCCTGGAACACCTTCTCTTGTTCCTCCTGGACCCTCATTTCTTCTGCCATTACAAAGTCTCCTTCTGGGAAGACCCAACTAACCATGTTTCCTCTCCAGGAAAGCCTTGGTCCTGGGGTTGGACTATAACTCAATTTGTGACATTGGTGTCAGGTCCCTACTCACTAAGTTATGGTGCAGAACCTGAAACCCTGGCAAAACCATCTCCAGCATCATCTCTTCCTGCCATCTTCCCCTATCAGATATGCCCTTACATGGTCAGGGATTTTTCTCTTTGTATCCAAATAGGCAAACTCTGTTCATGCCAAGCCTCTGCAAGCTATGGCTCCATCCATACATTCTGGGTAGAAATAATTGATTGTACAAGGAACATTCCTACCAATTCATGGTGCTCACATATTTTTTTTGAAAATAGAGGAAATATTGGGGTACCTGGGTGGCTCAGTTGGTTAAGCATCAGACTTTGGCTTAGGTCATGATCTCATAGTTTGTGAGTTTGAGCCCTGCTTCAGGCTCTGTGCTGACAGCTCAGAGCCTGGAGCCTGCTTCAGATTCTGTGTCTCCTCTCACTCTCCCCCTCCCCTGCTCATGCTCGGTCTCTCTCTCTCTCTCTCTGTCTCTCTGTCTCTCTCTCTCTCTCAAAAATAAATAAACATTTTTAAAAACATTTTTAAAAAATAGATGAAATATTGAACATCATCTCATTATTTCAATAATTAAGAGCCCTAGGATTCATCACACCTTTTACATTAGTAGGAGGTGGAACATTGGAGAAAAATATAAAACCCAGCAAGAATAAAGGAAAGACTTATGACTGAGTGCAGGTAAATATACTCGTTTTGATTAACCCCCAAGGATAACTTTAACTTTATTTTTAAAACTCATTTTCTTCCTGACACACAGCACTCTATAAGCTTAATGTGTAAAGCATAATGACTTGATTTACATATGTTGTGAAGTGATTACCATGATTAGTTAAGATCATCTAAAAAAAAAAAAAAGATTTTTTCCTTGTAATGAAAACTCTTAGGATTTACTCTCAACTTTCAAATAGACCATACAGCAATGTTAACTATAGTCATCATGTTGTATATTACATCCCCCATTCTTATTTACCTTATAACTGGAAGTTTGGTTTTCTAAGGCTTGTAGTCCATCCATATACCCAGGGAGTACTAGTTCCTTGGGGAGAAAGCCAGCATCAGCAATCTGTGGTTATGGCATTTGTGTAACCTCATGAGGGTAGATGGTGTATGAAATACTAACATATGTTTCCCATCCTGCTTGCTCAACCTGTATTTCATTGAACTCATTCACTTGTACTCTTTTTCCTTCCTCTCCCAAAAACAAAACAAAGCCTCTCTGAATTAGGAAAGAGGAAGGAAAGGGGAATTTGAGCATAAGCAAGAGAATTAGACTCTGGTGAGATTGATGAGGTGGGAAAGAGCTGGGGAAACAATAGAACCCCAGATAGGTTTAGCAAAGCAGGGGCCAAAGAGACTTTTGATCAATACCAGGAATGGGAGGCAGAAAAGTGAGCAAAACCTTAGGATCCTATCCCCTTCATCTTAACACCTTTCCAGACAAAATGTAGAATGATGTTAGGACAGGTCTAATAAGAGAAATCCTGAGACCAATCTCGTGTGTGTGTGTGTGTGTGTGTGTGTGTGTGTGTGTGTGTGTGTGTCTGTCTGTCTGTCTGTCTTTCTCTATGCATTAGGAACATCCTTGGAAAATGAAACAGGGCCAGCAGCCCCAAAGCCCACAGTATGAGGAAGATTCAATAAATCCAGCCTGTTGACCAGGACACTGTTAGCACACTCAATCTGGGAGAGATGTCCATGACCATGGACCAGAGCCACCTCTGATGCCAGACTCCAACCTAGGACCCCAGAATTTAGGTGTACTCTGAAGAGGAGGTAAAGAGGTGGAGGGAGATGTGAACTGATTTATTTTTAACCTGAAAATGATGGCACTTTCTCAGAAATAACTAAGATGCTGTTTCTGCCATTTGTTGGAATGAGGCTCAGTAACCATGTTGAGTAATAAAAAATGTTACTTTTTCTTTACACATCTGAGTTCATACGTGCTAAACTAGTGACTCATGTGAGGTACAGTGCTAGGTGTTTCTTGAGAATCTGGAAGGTGCTCTGAGTGTGAGCTGAGGCCAACCAGGAAGCACAAAACATCACTGGATACTCTGACTGAGTTTCTTGTTTCACTAAAATTGTTTATTTGTTTGTTTGTTTTTCTGGTCATAGCCGTCATGAAGAGAAGGCCTGCTGAGGCAGGGGGGAAGAGGGCAGGACTTTTGAATACAAGAAAGCAATTCCCTGGGCAGATGCAGCAGAATTGGATGTGCCAGTGGAAGAGATGAGGCATGAAGAAGTGGCGATTTCAAAAGAGACACAGAAGACATAGAATGAGGCTTTGAAAAGAGAGAAGACATTCAAGTCCTTGGCCCAGAGATCTGTACCCACAGATCAGGTAGGGAGCCCTCCCTCCATTATGAGTTCTGTCCTCTACAAAATATTGGTCCAGCTACACTCCTCAGAGAGCACTGTGAAGGTTCCACATGATCATTTTGTAAAGCATTTGAGGCTCCTTCAAAGCACTCTTCCTTACCCATCTGGCAAACATTACTGTCAAATGCACTGAAAATTTATCATATAACCCTTCCATTTTTTTCACCATAAGCAATTCCAAATTGCCTACTGCTGTTGTTAATGACTCACAGGATTCCCATGTCTCCTTCATGGAGACACACAACTTAGTTCTCTCTTTCTTTTCTTCTAACTTACTTTACTTAGTGAAGTCCAATATCTTTTCATGTAAATATGAGGCCCTATGCCTTACACTTCTCCTTCCAAACATTCTTGGCCCTTGCAGCTAGTTGTGTAACTCCATAGTTGACAAAACCATCACAATCTAGACAGTCGTTTCTGTCCTTGGGATAAGATTTTATTTGATTTAAGAGTCATCTCCAGACCATCCTGCAGGTCTGCCTGTAGAGGAATATTTTTTTTAATATTTATGTATTTATTTTGAGAGAGAGAGAGAGAGAGAGCAGGGGAGGGGCAGAGAGAGGGAGAGAGAGAATCCCAAGCATGCTCCGTGCTGGCAGCGCAGAGCCTGATGCAGGGCTTGATCTTGTGAACCGTGACATCATGACCTGAGCTGAAATGAAGAGTTGGACACTTAATCAACTGAACCACCCAGACACCCCTGCCTTTGGAGGAATACTATTCTCCAGGATATATTTGTTCCATTCCAACTTTTGTGTGATGCTTAGGCTGGTTATACTAAAGAAACATGTGCATCATGGTAGAACATTGAATCAGTAAACCTTAGAGACAATGGTCATTTAATTCAACCCCCCAACCTCAGTTTATAGAGCCAGAAACAAAGCCTCAGATAGATGAGTGCCTTTCATTCCAAAGGCCATTCCTTGACATGGGTGCTAAACCAGGTTTAGAAGCTTGGTGGCCCAGAGCCTTGTTTAGTGTTTTTATGCCACATTACTTTTAATCTTCTAGTTTAAATGTTTATGTCCCCCCCCAACTCATGTGTTGAAATTCTAATTCCCAAAATGATGATATTAGGAAGTGGGGACTTTGGGATGTGATCAGGTCATGAGATGGATTAGTTTTCTTCTAAAAGAGACTCCACATAGGTCCCTTGCCCTTTTAGCCATGTAAAGTTACAGGAAACACACACACACACACACACACACACACATAGCTGTCTCTGAAGAAGGTCATCACCAAACACCTAACTTGCTGGGGACTTGGTCAAGGATCTCTCAGCCTCCAGAACTGTGAGAAATTTCTGTTGTTTATAAGCTACCCTGTTTGTGATACTTTGTTACAGCAGTCCATCTGGCTGAGACACCTAGTGTGGACATCATTTGTGATGGTCACCAATACTTCCTTTAGGGGATAAAGGAAGATGTTAGGCATGACCACGTGACTTGTTTTGGCCAATGAAATGTGAGCCGAAGTGAAGTGTGTCACTTCCACTCTAAGACCCTGTATGTTACCCCTCTGCTGCCATGGCAACAGGCAACATACTAGATGACAGAGGTTCTACCAGCTGAGGACAATGAGGAACAGCCCCAGCTGACTCATAAAGGGCATGTAGCACAGTGAGAAGTAAACTTTCATGGTTTTAAGTCACTGAAATTTGGGGGCTGTCTGTCACTGCAGCATCACCTGGCCTCTCCCTACTGGGGTAGCCTGAGCTACACCCCCACTCCCATGATGCACCTCTGTGCACGAAGACTAGAGAGGGTAAACAATGCAGCATATCAGAATACAACCCCATAAAACATTCCAAATTCCATGTCTCACCAGCATTCTTTCTTCCTCTTGGCTTATATTAGGGGTGGGGGATGTGGTTCATTACAAAGAATGAGTATTTTGATAGCTTCTCATTCTTGGAACTATTCTGCAGGTAAGTGCCTGGCGGAAATCTCCTTTAGTCTTAGAATGAAAAACATGATAAATTGGATTATTTTAATAAGTCAGTTTGTTATGACCTCAAACACATTATCCTGTAGTTATGCACACACATGTGCAAAAATCTTTGGTTTTCTTTGAGGCTTTTTATATAGATAATTCTCAGCACTCTATGAGTTTCTACATAACTTTATAAGCACCAACATACAGTAACTTGATGCTTTGAAAAAACCACATCATCAGATATCTCCAAATTAATAGTTATAAGTTAATGACAGCTCCTCATGGAATAGTAAGACAGCCTGTGTGACCTTGGGTAAGTCACTTAGCCTCTCTGGACTTCAGTTTCCTCCTCTGTAAAACAAGGATAGTGGGGTTATCCTGAGAATGAAGTTGGGTTGTGCACATTCTGTCTGGTTCATAATTAGTGCATAATGTTAACGATATTTGAGCCATTGAATAGTGAGAAATCTAGAAAGTAAGCTCTCAATATTTTGCTTTCCAAGAAACTATGAATTCAGAAACTCTTTGGCCCACCAAGTGTTGGTTTTGGGGGAAACCTGTAAATCCTTGGTCCTGTCTTTCTGGTAAAGGTTTTAACACGCTTTTGAAAACACAGATGGGCAGACAAGTAGGTATTGCTAACAGTTCGGGAAATTTTTCCAGGCTCCCTGCTGAGAGCACACATCAAGATGGGAAAACCTTTAAAGGGCCAGGCTTATTTCGATTTTTGCCATCTTAAATTCTTGGACTTTTGCAGGTTTATAACAAAGCTCAGAAAATGCTAAAGCTTAAAGAAGAATTGAGAGGTGCCAAGGAAATGAAAGATGAGGTAAGTCTCCTAACTCTTCTACACACATGGAGTCGAACCTTTGTTACAATTAACTTCAAACTCCAGTAATAAGCATCCCAAAATATCACAGAGATGTAGGCAGCAGACCATAGCATTTAAGAGCCCAGACTTGAACAAAGTGGGTCGTGGTCCACATCTAATAGCACTATAATATTGGGCATGTTACTTACCCTCTCTGAGCTTCCTTCCCCTTACTTAGGAAATATGAATAATTAGCACCCTTTTCAAAGGCTTGCTGTGAGGATTGAGTAAGATACTGTGTGTAAAACACCAGTGCTCAGGACATAAGAAGTGTTTAATAGATCTTAACTATTGTTGCCAACATTGTTCTTTATCTGGAATGGTATGGAAATGGAGTGTTCTAATTAGTCTAATATTTTGGCCAAACTGTGTTTACCTATTCCCTCACTTGTTCCAGAAAGCTTTTAAGGCAGATGTTTAGGTTAGCATAGGATTGTTCCACATGACTTATGCTTTTAACAGACCTTCTTCTAATGAACACTTTCCTGCTGCATTACTGCAGGAAGCTGTACAGAATTTGCTGCATATTCTTCAGGGAACAAGGATCTGGCATGGATTTTCTAGAAGGGCATTTCTTCATTCAACTTATATCCTTGGCCTGCCTTAGATGTGCCAGGCATAGTTCTAGGGGGTGAGCATAAAGCAGGGAACAAAATAGAGAAATATCCTTGTTCTTGTGGAGCTTACTCTCCACAAGTGAAGATTTCACTCTCTCTAGTGAAATAATTTGTCCAAGGGCATGATGGAGAAAAGTATGTAGCAATGGCCCAAATGCCATAAAAATCAGCCCATATTCCATAGGTGGGTGACCTCTGTCATATGCCATGTGTATCCTAAACCATATATTTATGTAGTGTGCCAATTTTTATAGAACTTAGAACACAATAAAATTATACTCATTCTTCACTAGATGAATAAAATTGGTTCCAAAATTTTTGCTCACAGGCAAAACTTTGTATAAGTGCCCATTAATTCCCATTATAAGTAATCAAAATCTGCAATGTTTCTATTGAGGGAAATGTAAACTCAGGAATAAAGTTAGTAAGATTGATAACAGTGCTTGAAATTACTGTATATGACTGTAAACTCTACTATTACATAGTAAAATGCTTCATTCCTGAAGCAATGATAATTTTAAAACATAATTCTCACTAGAAATTTATACATATTGAATGGTAGTCGTGGTTTCCATTGTTTGTTAAATATTTGTGTTTATCCTCAGATAAAAAACATAATTTCCCAAAGATGATGACCTTTATGGTATCGTTGGTTGACTCCAAAATTACTCTGGAATCCACCACCCGAGGTTTCTTGTTTGAGTGCCAAATCCTTCATAGAATGCTGCCATCTTAAATCTTTGTAATGCTCCTGACTTCTGAGACTACTTCTGAATCACGGGCTTCAGTTTCACATCAGCTTCCCCCAAAAAGAAGCATGAAACCATTTGTCAGTACTTTGAAGTCTAGAGCAAAATTTCTTCCGAGCTTTTGAAATGTATGTTCGAGAAGACATGCTCTTTGAAAAAGACCCATTTAATCAATACAGAAGATTTGCTTCAGTAAATAATCTGTTTTCCAATAACTATCAGCATTGCAACTGCAGTATCAGCCCTCACCATTTTGCCTGTGGTTGGTAGCTGCTACTGATGTCATATGCCTTCAAATGGTGACCAGGTTCCAACCTCGTATAAGTAAAACCAGGGTATATAAATGCATGGCTTGTGAGTGAAAACTCACCCAGCAGCACAGCCTTGTGATTTCAGCCATCGTTAATGACTTCAGATCTAGGGCAGATCAGATGGTGCCTGCAGGTCAGCATTATGACTCTCAGTTCCTCTCATGCCCCAGTACTGGTTACAGAGCTTTGATTGATGAAATGTCAGATTAAATCAATTCCTGCCACATATTGATACTCAAAAGGCATCTGCCTGGAATTTAGCCTTCATAAAGTAGATAGGATTAGAAATAGTGTACACTGACCTCTGTGCAAGATATTAGCAAGAAATTAAGTTTCCTGGAACCTCAGAAACACTTGCATTTCTGGAGTTCTGAGGTGAGCACATCCTCTTCTTACAACTGCCTACAGTAAAAATCTTTTGTTGTTCACGGGAGTCAGCTCGTTGCTCTCCTAGCATTTCCACGCCTGTTCTGATGAATAAAAACCCCTGTATGATTTTGACTTTCAGAGTGAATGGTTAGGGGTTTCTTTGTTTGGTTTTTTGGGTTTTTTTTTAATTTTAGAGAGAGTGAGTGGGGGAGAAGGGCAGAGGGAGGGAGAGAGGGAAAGAGAAAGAATTAAACAGGCTCCACGCTCAGTACGGAGCCCAACTTGAGGCTCAATCCCATGATCCTAGGATCATGACTTGAGCTGAAACTAAGAGTCAGACACTCAACTGAATGAGCCACACAGACGCCCCTAGTTTTGATTTCAAAAGCAAATTTCATTTGACATCCAACAAAACACATTTGGTATTCAGTTGGTTTGCAGAATCCTCTAAGAATTATTTATTCCAAACCTCTTGTTTTCTGAATGAAGAAATTGCCTCAGACACTCTGAGTCAAAGCTAATGTCCAAATTAGATGAGATCATCTACATTAAAGATCCAATTCTGAAGTCCTGTTGGTGCATTAGAATGGTGGCAAGCAGGTCTTCTGCTCAGAAGACATCTAAAAGTAGAGGGAGAGGGGTTTTTTATTGGCCTGACAAAGAGAAGGGATTTAGCTTTTAAGTTGGAGAAGCTCAAGTTGTATATCACTGCTACTTTGTTAATGAGTCCACAGTGTGCCAGGCTCCATATGGAACAATCCGGTGACATGGTCCTCACCTTAAGATGCGTATATTCAGCATTAAAGCAAGAGTATGGGGCACGTGACACTCTATAAAGCAGGCATTGTATTGTCACCTAATCTGCTCATAGATGCCAAAGAAAGAGTCCGGTGGCAACAGGGGGAGAAGATCCCTAGGGTCTCAATACCCAGAGAGCCTCTATTCCCTATTCCCAGTGTGGCAGCAATGCGAAAAGGAATTTAAAGAACTGAAATCAAACTTCTGCTCCAGGTCGAGTCAAGGATTTTTTCTAGTTAGAAAACAGTGTCCATACACCATTTTTTTTTTTAACTGCTCTGCACACATTCTCTTAAGAGAGTCCCTGGTAAATTGTTGTAATGGTAATTACATGCTTGGGGCAGTTGACATCCACTGTTATTTTTCTGAAAGTGAGGAACGAGGGACAGGAGCAAGAGAGGAAGAGAGAGAGTTTTGAGATAATGAAATCCTTTTAATGACAGAGCCATGCCGTTAACCTAATTAAACTGTAAAGTGGTAAAAAAAAAAAATCCAGGTACTAAATGGAAATGAAGAAATAAATCAGCTGAGACAGCAGCACTTCTGGGAAACCTTCTGAATTCCGAATACTCTGACATTGCGGTGTCCGATTCTCATGGTTATCCTCTGGCCCCCCTTGGCCTTGTGTAGAGGTCTCTTAAACTGACCTGTCCAGTAAGGCTTGATTTATGATGTCCATATCAGGTCTCCAGCTCCCCTGGGGATGAGTGTTATGTAGCTCATGTATTTAAGAAGCCAGAGCAATCAGTGGGGTATGGTGGCAGATCACTGGCTACAGGGTCAGGAGAGCAGACCTCTCCTCATTCTGCTGCCAACCAGCTATGAGACCCTGGGCACTGTCGTTTGGATCACTTTACCATTTTTGTGCACCCATGGCTTCTGTATGCTTTTGTACCTGAAACGCTCTTAGAAGAATTGCCCTTGGGCTATTGGGGTCACTTTGCTCATAAGAGCAGAGAGCTGGAAGTCCTTGCGAGATTATATCCCATGGGGCAGCCCTTAGCCATTGACTGGCTGATAATGAGTCTAACAGCCCAGCTTTTGCAACTAATCAGGACAAACTCCCGAGGTGTAACTTACACTCCAGAGTTCCCTGTGGGATCAGGCAAAAGCTACTGCCTTGAGAACTTTGTCTGAAATAGTGCCCTTCCTTGGTTTCTTCTTCTTTTCCTGTCTTGCTTCCTTCACTTCCTGGTTGATTTCTCTTGGGAGTGTTTCTTTAATAGATGCTGGGAATCCTTGCCTAAGAGCCTGCTTTGGATAATCATGTACCATAAAAGTACCGGACTCAGTTCCAACATCTAAAACTCAGAAGTGGTAGTGCCTATCCTCTTGAGTGTTATGAAAAGTCTGCACGGTGGCAGGACTAAAGCACTGAATAGGTTCACAAAGGGCTTCTTCCTAATTTCTTTCTATACTGTTGCCACCCACAACAGTGAGAGTGGACGGTGGCATCCTAGTGTGATGGAGCACACACTTTCTTACCACAGCTCTACACCCCCAACTCCACCCAAGTTACTAGGCTCCGCACACTTTATTTTGATCTCTATCATTAATTTCCATTCTGACCTAGCTGTAATTAGCTAATCTTTTTCACTCGTAATCAAAGACAGATTATTTTATGCAACCAGCCCAGGGATTTTACTTTTATTCTCATTGGTGTGCGTCTCCACAGAAAAGCACTCAGTTTACAGGTGAAGGACATCTGTTGGATTAGTGGGTAGAAGAGAAAGTTAAAACACTTCAGAATCCACATCAACTCCATCACTGATTCACTATAGTCCTGACAAGTTCATTTGACATCTCACTATGTTCATTTCATCAGTGGCAGAACCATTAATATTTATAGACAGTCTGCGAGGTGCCTGGAATTATTCTAGGCACTGACTTCCTCTTGAAAAACAGAGGAAGTGTCTGTGATGTACCCACAGCAGTGGGTGAAGATTAATTAATGTAAATAAGTAATTGTCTGAATAATGCAGAGCACTCAGACACCTCGCAAATGGATACTGTGTAAATGTTACACTGGATGAGTAATAACAGCTAAGAGTTGATGGACAAATTTCCAGCAAATTTAAAGTCTCTGTCAACCAGTTAAGTGAACGAAAGTAAGCATTTTCTTGATAGTTTATAATTAATGCTCGTGTTTTTTCTGACGGCCTAGGTGGGGGAGAGAGACCGAGAAGTGAGCGGCCTGAACAGCAAGCTCTTGAGCCTGCAAGTTGACATCAAAAATCTGCATGATGTCTGCAAGAGACAGGGGAAGACCTTGCAGGAGAACCAACTCTGTGTGGAGGAGGCAATGATAAGTAGCAACCACGTAAGGGATTCAGCAGCTACTACCCACCTCTGCTCCCTCAACTTCCACCTCCGCTTCCTTAGGCAGGAACAATAATGGAAAATTCTTCCACTAGTCATTCAAGAGCATTTATTGAGCAGAATTAAATACATGCACTCTCTCACTCTCTTGCTCTCTCTCTCTCTCTCTCTCTCTCTCTCTCTCTCTCTCACACACACACACACACACACACACACACACACACACGAACACCCCATCCCTGCCATCAGAACTTTTTCATTTATCTATCTCCAAGGTCATCTACATTTGAGGCCCTGTCTTTTCCTTATCTGGCCTTTTACACCTGGATTTACAGCATCTGAGGCCAGAAAAGACCTGAAAAGACCAAATCCTAATTATATAAGGAGAGTAGCATCTCCTAATGGATGTTAGACAAACTTCTAAGTCAACCATGAAAATAACAACTGTCCCACTCACTTAGAGGTGTCAATGATCATCAGCACAGCAGGTGATCTTTATTGCCACATCTGCAGCTCTCTGCCTACAAGCTTTTCTTCTAGATGCAGGAACCCAATCACCAGAGAAGCTCAAACGTGGAATGGCTAATGCCCCCAAAAGCAGCCCTCAACCAACGACTGATGGGGAAATGGATAAATAATCTATGTCTCTTGGCCCTCAGTCATAGAATACTCCAGGCATGCTCTTTGCTCTGTCCTGGAGTTCCTCAATGGGATCCTGCACCAGCTACCCACAATGGTAACAAGCTTGATAACACCCCCTTCCTTGTCTCATTTCTCCACCCACCTACCTGAATTCCCCAAGATCACTTCCCACATAAACTACTATTTAACACTCAGTCCCATGCCACAGAGCTTGCTTCTGGAGGTGTGCAAGCCAAGACACTCAGTAACACTTGTCCTGCACATGTATGAACAATGGCATGATCATCTTCCCCTGGCGTGATTATCTTTTTTGAACTAATACTTACCTGTAGGCTAGGCAGTTCACCAGCTGAGGCAACAATTAAGCCTGAGGTTTTCTCTTTTTGGAAACTCTAGTTCTAGGCTCTGTAAACCCATCTCTAAATTTATCCCCAGAAGCTGGGAAGCCAGATGGAAGATATTTTCCCATAGCTCTCTGAAAACTTTGGGTTTATAAGATGCCTTATTTGCAGTCTTCATATCTTTTTAGGGACTTGAGTCCTTGGCAAACATGAAGCAGCTACTGGTTGCATAGATCTGCTGCTAGACCCCCTAGTTAGCCTTAGCTGTGTAAGACTGTGTAAGACTCCACTGTCTTCTTCAATATTTGTGGTCTGGTCTCTCTTAATTGGGTCTATTAGACTTCTTTCAGGACTTACTACCTCTCTGTCAAAACCACAGATTTTTCCTCTACAAAGTCCTAAAAATGTTACCAACAAAGCAATTCCACCTTATCCTACTGAGCGTTACTGTCCTTTCTCCAGGAGGTCACAAACATAGAAAAATCCATTGGTTTTCCTAAATGGATCTCAGGAAGAATATTATCATAATTTACTTCTTTCTAAATATTAACATTTTTTGATATTCTCACCATTGCTGTCACAAGTTTATTTTTTCCCCCAGTCAGGGATAGCCATGTGGCTTATAAATGTACCTAGCAACTTGGAAGGAGAAAGGTATTAAATCGCATTTTATTATTCTAATTGCCCAGAAGAAGGTCTAACAGCTTGAAATAAGCTTTAAAACAGGCTCTCTTTTTTTCCTAGCACTTAGTGCAGAATTTAAATTGGAGACTGTGCATACAAATACACAATTAGATGTAGACTTATACTCATCCACTCAGAAAATCCCTGCAAGATCTGCCTTCTACAAGGAAATGTAATATGGGAACAGAGGGGAAAACCCAAGACTTTCTGAAATTTTTGACTACTATCTAACAAAGATCTGGAGAAATAAACCAGAGGTCATAATTAAGAACTAGAATTAGGAGACAAAATTAAAATACTACATCGGATATTAACATGTAACTACAGGGATGGCAGGCAGGGGGTGGGTAACCTAGTAAATCAAGAATATGTCATGCTCCAAAACCCAGGAACAGAGATAGCTAAAGCAAATGAGGTACCGAGGGTACAAATGTTATAGGGCACTCACCCTCAAGTGCTAACCTGGAGACTGAATGCCTTCTTAAAATCTGCACTTGCCTCACTGTAGCCCTGAACCTGCCCAGGAACCTTTCAATTAACGTGAAAGGAGAAAACAACAACAGAGATATCATAATAAAAGAATGATCAAATTAGAAAAAGAAAGGTCTTTCTGTGCAATTTCCCAGGCCCCTTTGGCCCCAGTGGTGGCCTGGGGAGAACACCCTGATTTTCAGTAGAGCTTAGATTATCAAACTCATCTTTGAAGTGGATGTAGGACACTATTCTTAGCATAAAACTGGGCAAGAAATTTGATTTCTGAAAATAAAAGTAACCAGTTGAATACAGGTTAATACATCCGTGATGGAAATTATGGCACAGAAATATGACTGATATTGAGTCATTGGGAATGAAAAACAATTTTTTATGTGGAACTGCTAAATGCCTTGTGGAATCTGGGATTGGATCCTCGAACAGAAAAAAAAAATTAGTGGGAAAACAGATAAAATCTGAATAAAGTATGTAGTTTAATAGTAACCTACCAATGTTAATTTTCTAGCTGGACAAATGTACTATAGTTATGTAAAATGTTAGTGTTAGGAGAAGACAGGTAAAGAGCACATGAGAATTCTATATACTACTTTTGCAATTTTTCTGTACATCTAAAACTATTCCAAAATAGTTTTTTTTCTTTAAAGGGAATCTCTGATAAGCAGAGATCACTGATAAGAAAAATGTCTGAACCATGAAGATGTATCCAAAAGAAATGCATGTCACTTAAACACACAGTTTTACACTCTACCAATACAAGAAAGTACAAGAAATGTAACTTGTAGAAGATATGAAAAGTAACAGATAAACTAATCTAGTGATAAAAGGCTAAACTAGAGTTACAGAGAAAATACCTCGCTTAACACCTCTAAAATAAAGAAGTTCATGACAATGACTGGGGAAAGATGAGAGTTTCAGTTCTTAAATGGAGGGGAAAAGGCAGCAGGGATCCAGTTATCAGAGCAATGCCAACCTGAGACAGAAGAGAGTGCAAACTAGAATAGGGAATAAAATGGTTAAAAAGTATTTTGAAAAGCCGGCTTTAGGCAAATCAGCAGGACCTGATGACATACTTTGAAGAGTACTTAAGGAATTGGCAGGTGTTATTACATAGCTGCTAGCGATTATTTTTGAGAACTCAAGAGGATAAAGTCCCTGTAGACTGAAAAAGGGTAAATGAAGTGCTCATCTTTTTAAAAAGGGAAAAAGGACAATCCTGGTAATTATAGACCTGTCAGCTTAACTTCAATATCAGGGAAAATATAGAACTTAACATCAATCAATTAGCATCAACTTGAAAAGCACAAAGTATTGGATAGAAACCAAAGTGACTTCTCAAAAGGCAAATCATGCCAGGCCAATTAATTTCCTTCTGTGATCAAGTAGCCACATAGGCAAGGAAAGAGCAGTAGCTATAATCTCTTTGACCATAAGTAGGGCTGAGAAATTGACTAAATATGGCAACAGGTTCCTACAGGTGGCCAGTGCTCTCCATCTTTTAAAACACCTGAGGCCTGGATAGAAATCTGTCTGAGAAACATGGTGGACCTGACAGCCTTCTGGAACCATTCAACTCTGAATGGTAACTTCAAGAACTAATCTTACTTCCAGAAGATTACTTCCAACTTGCTTATTTTCTCCAAATCTCAGTTTAAAGGTCAAAGCAGAATCTCATAAAATATCTATGTCTTCACTAGAAAGAAAACTTAAAAAAAAAAAAAACAAAGAAGACAAAGAGGCAGCAGAAAATGCACTGATGCCTTTCTCATACTGCTCTTTGGCACATCTATAAGTGAAATGCAGACTTAATCCATAACATGTCATTTTCTATTAATTTAGAATTAAGACAAAATAATCTTTTGAATAGTTAAGAATAAATAAGTAGAAATTTAATAGGTCTCAAACAATTCCAGGCATTTCTCCAAGACTTTGAAATTTGACCTCTAAACACATTGGTATCTATAGTGTACAAATGTTTAAAATTCTCATCAAGGAAACTCTAGTTTCTCTGCAGATATGGGCAGTTCTTTGGATCTTCAAAACCAGACAAATTTGGCCAGGCATTATGTTTGCCCTGTACTGGAAGATTTGAATGAACTCTCATCATCTGATTGGCCTATCATGTTACCTCAAACCAAAATTAAACCCAGAAGACTCAACATGACCTCTGGGGAAGAGAAATTGGAACTAACAGTTCACCAGTATCACTAACAGTTTGCTGAGCTTTATACACATAGGAAATGACATTCTTTATCTACAGGAGGCTTTCAAGCCACAGAACAATTATGAACACACCTAAGATTAGATGATGTACCACATTCTAGGAGGGGAAACCCTAAAGAAAAAGTTTGACTTTAAAAAAAGATGAACAAAGAGCACTTCTTTCATTCTTTTGTGTGATGAAGAGAAAATAGGAACTTGGAAATAAGGGGAAACTAAGAAAGAATGAACAGTGAAGAGAGCACAGTTTGTTTTCAACTGGGTCATATATACCCATCAGTAGAGAGGCAGGTCCAAATCAACAGTTACACACAGTACTGGAGGGACCAGGAATCCAGTTTTTATAATTTTCAGAGATCAAATCAACTTCAACAAAGCCAAGAAAAACTGAATTTGGGAAAAATTTGATAAGGATTTTGTTGGTTATCTGCTTCACTAAAATAAGCCCTCTGAATTAACCCTACCCCAGGATGTTCACCCCCTTGTTTTGGCTCTAGCCACATTTAATATTTATTCTTGACCATGTCTTTTTCCAAGTAGCTTTCTACCCCCAGCTTACCTGCAGAGACAGAAGACTTCGGCAGTTGAGAACATCCCCCTATACATGTATGTGTGCATGCACACACACCCACATACCACTCCCAAGTCCCTTCTCTTTGAACCTCATTCTTCGATGAGTTCTGAGAATAGCAACATTTAAAAAAAAATTTTTAATGTTTATTTATTGGGGGTGGGAGAGGGGACAGAGGGGCAGAGAGAGAGGGAGACCCAGAATCCAAAGCAGGCTCCAGGCTCTGAGCTATCAGCACAGAGCCCATTGCAGGCCCCAAACCCACGAACCATGAGATTATGACCTGAGCCGAAGTCGGATGCTTAACCGACTGAGCCACCCAGGCACCCCAAGAATAGCAACATTCTTATTTTGAAAAGAATGAGAACACTTAACTAAAAATATTCCATCTAAATGTTGGCAATTATAGTTGCACAGAGTAAATACAAAATTCAGCTTTGTTTGGCTTAAGAAAGAAGTCATCATTAACTTCCCTTCAGCCACATACACCAGATATTCAGGCCAAAAGTTTGGCTTGTCTTTGTCTAGGATTTCTTTTGCTGGTGACCACAATGGTGCATTTTCAGTCTTCTCATTCAGAATGAACTGACACAATTAGCTTTTGTCTTTCTCCTTTTGAGCTGGGCTGAGCTTCCCTTCTCTTACCTGAGCCACCCCACTCACTCTCACTAGAGAAAGTTTTCCCTCTTTTCAGTCCCAGTTCTCACAAAATTAATCTCATTAAACTTCAGTCTCTCCAGTTACTCAGACCAAAACCTTGGAGTCGATTTGCCTTGGATGATCATCATCTCCGACCATCCAACACAGCAACCAATCCTATGGAATCTATTTTCAAAACATATTTACAATCCAGCCATTTCTCCCAACTTCCACCTTGGTCCATGCCACCATCCCTTCTTGCCTGGATTCTTGTAGCAGCCTCTTTGCTGGTCTCTCTGCTTCAGTCTTTGCCTCCCTACAGTTGATTTTCAGTAGAATGGGCAGTGTGTAACATCTGGGCCTTTGTAACATCTAAAGGATATCATTTCACTTGTCTGTTCAGTACCTTCCAATGACCTTTTATCTCACTGAAAGGAAAAGTTAAAGTTTTTAGAATGGACTATGTGGCCCTGAAAGGACCTCACCTCTCTTTCTTTCTCACCTCATCTGGTACCACTCTCCCCCATTCTCTGCTCCAGCCAGAACAAAGTGATTCCTCAGACACCACCAGGCACCTCCCACCTCCAAGCCCTAGCCCAAGCCGTAGCCCAAGCCCTAGTCCAAGCCGTTATCTCTCCCTGGAATGTTCCTGCTGTAGATTCCCACCAGGCTCTTTCCCTGCCTCCTTCAAATCTTAGCTCAAATACCACCTTCTCAATTTGGTCCTCCGTTAAAATTCTTAATTCAAAATTACAGTTCCCTCCATGCAAGCATTCTTCATCCCTCTCCCCTGCTTTACTCTCTTCCATAGCACTTTTTCCTTTTAATACACTACATTATTTACTTACTTAATTTGCTGACTCCCCCCTCCCCACTAGATGAAAAATGCATGAAGGCAGGTATTCTGTTTTATATGCTTCTATATCCCCAATACCTGGTACCGTGCTTGACACATAGTAGGTACACCATAATGTTTGCTAAACAAATTAAAGGAAAATATCACATCTGCAGATGGCTACTATGTTAATGCTCATAGCAGCATTATTCAGGATTGCCAAAAGCTGAAACAATCCAAATATCTATCAACTGGTGAACAGATAAACAAAATATGGTATATTCATACTATTCAGCAATAAAAAAAAGAACAAAATACTGATTCTTTCTGTAGCCTGGATGAACCTCAAAAACATTACGCTAAGTGAAAGAAGACAGACACAAAAGATGACATACGATTCCATTTATATGAAATGTCTAGAAAGGGCAAATCCATAGAGGCAGAAAGCAGATTAGTGGTTGCCTGGAGCTGGGGTAGGAACAGGAGTGACAAATGGGCATGAGAGAATTTTCTGAGGTGATGGAGATGTTCTAAAACCAGATTGTAAAATGGTTGCACAACTATATAAATTTTCAACAAATCATTGAACTATACACTTACAATGGTTGAATTTTATGATATATAAAGTATACTTCAATAACCCTGTAAAAAAATGTTAATTTTTTAAAAATTTGAAAGTACTCTGTTAATTAGCCCGAGACCACAAGCTCACATTTTTGGGAGCCAATGATATTGTCTGTTCTCTGTTTTACTTCCTACTTTCCTTTAATACCTAACTGTGTATAAATCTCTATGTCCTATAGAAGCAGACATGGCCCCAGCCTCCAGGAGTTTATAATCTAATTAGAAGTTAAGATATACAGAGGTCACTGCAATGCAAGATGGAATGTGAAATGCCATATTAAAGACGTGACAGTAAAGTGTATGGTATTGGTGCAAAGGCAACTTTGCAGGGAAAACAAGGAAAGCAAGAATTGGACAGTTTTAAAGAATGAATAGGAGAATAATAAGCAGAAATGGGAGTTAAGGAATGCCCATGGGCCACCCTCTTCATCCACCTCTCTTTCATATGTCATCAAGGATGTTGGGCAAGCAAATATAGAAACTTGAGTGCAAAGACCTCAACTGTACTGTAATAAATACCTCAGGGATACATCCTACCAGCAGTATACCTGATACAAAGCAGGTGCTCAATGTATGTTTATTCAATGAATGAGTAAAAACATAAGATGGGTCTATAGCAGCTTTTCAAGTTGACTGTGGATTAGCAGGAAGAAATCTCTCTCTCTCTATCTCTATCTCTATCTCTATCTCTATCTCTATCTCTATCTCCATCTCTCTATTTCTCTCTGTGTGTGTCTCTCTGTCTGTGTCTCTCACACACATACATACACACACACACTCAGCATCTACAGGGTCACATCTTCCTTCAGGAGGAGACAACAGAGTCTGTGCCCAGATGTCCCTGAATGATAGCTCTGCCTCCCATTTCCCAGCATTCCAAAAAGCTGTTTCCCCAAGAGTTTACCTTTTTTTTTTTTAACGTTTATTTATTTTTGAGACAGAGAGAGACAGAGCATGAACGGGGGAGGGTCAGAGAGAGGGAGACACAGAATCTGAAACAGGCTCCAGGCTCTGAGCTGTCAGCACAGAGCCCGACGTGGGGCTCGAACACACGGACTGCGAGATCATGACCTGAGCCGAAGTCGGCCGCTTAACCGACTGAGCTACCCAGGCGCCCCGAGTTTACCTTTTTATCTGAGCATTTTTAATAATCGAGTTCAGTCCAAGAACACTGACCAGAAATTCACTACATTCTAGGTCATTTAGGTTATTTTTAAATTGAAGACCAAACAAACAAACAAACCCATATTAACATGTGTATCTTTGTACTACTTTCTAGATTCTTTAGCTGTATGTTTTTTTCTTCTGGCCCAAATAATACGACTGGTAGATCCAAATAGTAAGAAAGACCTAGGTTTTTTTTTCTTTCAAATCCTCCTTACCGGATGGAAATATAAAATGATTTTTCACTGTGAATACAGTGAAGTGTTTAGTAAGTGTTCTGTGGATGAAAGGATGACTATAGATGGATGTGAATTGTTGGACAAGTGAAAAAAATCAAAGAATGAATGCAAACTGAGCGACAACCTAAAGTTCTTTCCATATATTTGATCTCAATTTCAGAATAAGAAGCAAGTGCTAGCATTCAAGGAGCCGCGGATGGAGTTTGAGCCCAGTAAGCAGTGCCATCTGAGGCAACTCCAACAACTCAAGAAAAAATTGCTTGCTCTCCAGCAAGAACTGGAGTTTCGCACAGAAGAGCTGCAGACTTCTTACTGTTCCCTCCTACAGTATCAGTCCGTCCTAGAAAAGCAGACTTCTGACCTGGTTCTTCTCCACCATCACTGCAAACTAAAAGAAGATGAGGTATACATAGAATAACTATGGAAATGTCTCCTTGCCCATGTACCTACAGAAATCAGGTCGTACCTACTAGAAAACAGACAGTGGGCTTACAGAGAACTTCCCAATATCCTGAGCAGGTTTTATCAATGTTCCCTCTTTAATTCTCATTCTTTTTGAAACCAAACAGAGGGAACTAAACAGAATGGCATAAATGAGAGCTCCACTAACGATACATGTGGGGCACACGATGTGTGTATGTGTGGTGTGCATATAGGTCCATCATTTCCATCCTATTACCATTGCAATTTAAATGCAAAAGACTCTAGGTCTCTGAGGGTTATAAAAAAGAGGCATAAAATCCATTAAATGGACCATTTTTAGAAAAATCAGATTTTGATAATATATAAATTTTTAGCACTTTGATAGTTGATAAGATAACCAGACATTGAGTCTGAGTCAATCACTGAGAGTACCAGATTGGTCACTTTTTCAGACTGGAGTTTTAGATCATAGAGACTTAAGTATATTCTGTACATTCATTTCTATTCATGTGCCAGGATAGTATTTTTGAAACCAGAAAGAGCATCCTTGTGAAATCCCGAGTCAATTCCAAAGACCAAAACTATAGAATTTAAGCCAGTTAAGCAGTGGTAGCACTAGCAGCAGTAAAAACTATAGGTTCTATGTAATGAGACAGGCAGCCACAGGCAGCCTCCCCTGGTATTTTCTTCCTTTGCCTTTTGAGATAAAATTCCAGAGACTCTCTATGATAGTGCTAAGATGGCTGGAGGTGGATGGTCTAGGACTATTTCGGGAACTGCAATTCTAGCGTCCTATCTTTTGGGTCCACCATCATCAGCTCCAGACTTCCATTTTTTAGGTCTCCTAAGATGGCTGCTGGAGCTCCAAACTTCACATCCTGTGATGGTGGCAAATAATCAGGATGGGGGCAAGGGAGGAGGAGGAGAGGAAAAGACACTCTTCTCTTTTAAGGACACCTTCCAGAAGCCCCATACAACACTTTCATTTATGCATCATGGGCCAGAATTAGTCATATGGCTACAGCTAGTTTCTAGAAAGCCAAGGAAATGTATTTTAGTGAGGTGCACTGCCATCCCAAATGAAGTCAAGTTTCAACTATGAAGGAGGAGGGGGAGAGTTGATGTGGGATCTGGCAAGTAGCAGTCACTGACAAAGATCTCACACAAGGAAAGCATTGGAAAAAATTACTCTCAACATTCTGCCAAGTTTCCTCAATACTTTGTTACTCAGTAGCATTAAACTTTGTGGAAGGTTGTGTTTCCAACAGCAGAGCCTACGACAAGGAAATGAATGGAAGTAGTTTATTCAGGAGGTGATCCTGGAGAGAGAGTGGGGAAGTGAGTCAAAGAAAGGCAGGAAGCCCATAAAGAAAATCACAAGACCCCTGCTGTGGGCACCTGGGGTTCATGCCCTCTGGAGAACCCTGGGAGAAAGTGTAGAACATGGTGATCCCATGCCAACCCACCCAGTCAGTGGTTGAAGGATGCACCTGAGGCTTTTAACTCCCCAGTACTTGTAACGTGCCTTGTCTTTCTCCTCTGCTTGAGTGGGCTCCTGAGGCCAGAGCATCCCTCAGGCAATGAGTTGAAGATGTTTGTGGTTGGAATGCATTTAGCATGCAAAGGAATGGTGAGTGCCAAGGGGATGTGAGCAAGTCACTGACAGCTTCGGTTATAGACATTTGAACATAAATATTCCTTTCCTCTTTCCCTTATCTAATAAACATCTCAAACTAAGTGACCTTTTCCTAAGAGGAACTTCAAATGGCAATAAATAGCTTAGACTTACAGAATGCGTTCTATCCAGTTTCTACACTGAACTATTTGAACCAAGATGAAACATTCCTTGATGACCCTCCCGCTCTTTTCTCCTTCAATACGTATAACTCTAGCCATACAACCTAGCACACTCAACTCTAGACAGTTGTTTGCTAGTTATAAATCACATATTCCCCCAAATTATCCCCTCAACATATCCCCTCAACACCCAAGACATTGCTTATGAGCACTCAATAAATACCTGTCAGTTGGTTGACTAATTAACTGATTAGGAAGGAAAGGAATCTAGATAAGAATTGTGCAAGTCCCAGAGGAATTTGGGGTTGTTCCCTCATGGTCTCTCAGGAACTTTGCTGTGTGCATGAGGGGCTCCACTTTTTCTAAATTGATCTCTAGAGAATACCTGGGAAGGAAAGAATACTGGCATTTCAAGCCCTTAAAAAAATGGAGCTATAGAAATGCATTCATATTAATCAACTGACAAGTTGTTATTGAGTTTTTACTACATGCCAGGCAGAATGGGAAATAGAAAACGGCCCCTGCCTTTAAGAAGTTTACCATCCAAATAGGACCATCTTTTTTTTTATTTCTAATCATTTAAATTCTGATATTGTATATCATAGCTTTTAAATCTGTGCTGGGCCTATTCTGAACATCTGGGCTTCTAGTTAAGACATAAGACTCCTCTGCGTGGGGTCTGATAGCCGTGCTCTTTCCTCATGAGATGCCTCCATGAGTTCAGTGTGGTTTCATTCCTACACCAACAGGTGATTCTCTATGAGGAGGAAATGGGAAATCATAATGAGAACACAGGGGAGAAGCTCCATTTGGCACAGGAGCAACTTGCTTTGGCCGAGGACAAGATCATCTCCCTAGAAAGGAGCCTAAACCTCTACAGGGATAAATACCAGACTTCCCTAAGCAACATTGAGTTACTGGAGTGCCAAGTGAAGATGTTGGAGGGGGAGCTCAGCGGGATCGTCAGTCAGGTAGGACTCACCCCAGACCACTCAGACCAGGCACTCCAGCAAGTGGACGTGCTTCCTGGTTGTCCCTGCTAACAGTCCCTGCTTCCTCTGAGGGAAACCCAAACCTTCAACCAGATGTCGTTCCCTCCCTTCAGTGTTGGAGCCCTCAGCTTTCAATTTCCAGCCTTTACATCTCCTTTAAGATTCCTCCCTAGGAATTTTGAAGCTCCTTAATTAATATAAAGATGCAGCATTTCTAATAACTGAACTCTCAAATCTTCCATGTTCTCATGGGGGGGTTCTGGCTGGGGGGCTCATGTAGGTCACAGGACTCATGCATACCATACCTCAGGGTCAAACGGGGAGAAACCCATAAAAGATAACAAAGAAGAGCCAAAATGCCTGAATCCCTTTTTTTTCCTTTAATTGCTTTTTTTAATTACACAAGTAATACAACAATGTAGGCTCTCTAGACAGAATTACAGAGATTAAATTTGAAAGCCTGCCTTCAGCCTCCTCTACCCACCCCCTCCTCCCCTTAGGTAATCATTTGAAAAATCTGTTGGGAATCTTCCTCAGTCTTTTGTTATGCAGTTACATATATAAATGGTTAGGATTTTCTTTTTATATAAATGGGTCATTTCATAAATGTGGTTCTCCACCTTGCCTTTTAAATGTAGATCTTGACAATTTCCATTTCCTTGTATTCTATGGTATGACTATACCATCTACTGACCTATTTTGTCTATTACAAACAAGCTATAATGAACATCCTTATTCCTATGGGATAATCTCCTGAAGTGGGATTGCTGAGTCAAAGGATATGCTTATTTTTAATGTTTAAAGATACTTCTAAATTGAATGTCAAAAAGGTTCTCCCAGTTTACACCTTTACCAACAATAATAAAGGGAGCTTACTTCCTCTCACTCCCATGGTTATGTTTTCAGTCTTTTTACATTTTGCTAACCTGATGCATGGGGAAAAAAAAGTTTTTCATTACAGTTTTAATTTCCTTTAACTCTAACAGTTGCAGGTTGGGCTCCCCACCAAGCAGACTCTGAGACAAATTGGCAAGCAGCACATTTTGGTAGGGAGATCCCTGGGTATCATCACCTGTGACAGGAAGGAGAAGGAAGCAAGGTTGAGCAGGGGGAGAAGCTGAGCTGTGATGCAGTCCCAACAAAGGCCTTAGCCAACCCTGTGGGGAGCTCTGGGGCTGAACAGACCTTCAAAACGGGCCCAAATTGGGGGAAAGGAGCTAACCGTCTAGCTCCATGTTGATCAGTTTTGAGTGTGAGCTGCCCCTAGGAAGAGGCATGACTTTGGGCAAAGCAGTTTTCTTCAGCCCAGGCAATCCCCAAAAAGGGCTGACAACTGAGGGCTGTCTCAGGGCAGACCTCCCAGCCCGGGAGGCACATCACAGTGCCCATACCTCCATGCTGACAAATATTGAGCACTGCTCATGAGTGTATCGGTCATGTGGATATCTGTTTGATGAATTACTTATTTAAATCCTTAACCTATTTTTTAATTGGGTATTTAGTCTTCTGTGTATCAACTTACAGGAACTTCTTAATATACTACGTGTAATAGTGCTGTATTACATATGTGACAAATACCTTCTCCCAGTTTGTACCTTTTCATTTTACTTTACTAATGGTATTTGTCACTATATAGAAAAAATTTTTTTATTGTTTTAAAAAAAATTTTTAGGGGCGCCTGGGTGGCTCAGTCGGTTAAGCGTGGGACTTCAGCTCAGGTCACGATCTCGCGGTCCGTGAGTTCGAGCCCTGCATCGGGCTCTGGGCTGATGGCTCAGAGCCTGGAGCCTGCTTCCGATTCTGTGTCTCCCTCTCTCTCTGCCCCTCCCCCGTTCATGTTCTGTCTCTCTCTGTCTCAAAAAAATAAATAAACGTTAAAAAAAAAATTTTTTTTTAAATTTTAGTGTTTTTATTTATTTTTGAAGGAGAGAGAGCATGAACGGAGGAGGAGCAGAGAGAGAGGGAGACATAGAATTTGAAGCAGGCTCCAGGCTCTAAGCTGTCAACACAGAACCTGATGCGGGACTTGAACTCACGAACTGTGAGATCATGACCTGAGCCGAAGTCGGACACTTAACTGACTGAGCCACCCAGGCACGCCACTATACAGAAATTTTAAATTTTTATGGAGTTAAATCTCTGAGGCCTCCTTGATAGATTCGAGGTTTGATTTCATGCTTAGGAAGACCTTCTCTACCCCCAAGATCATAAAAGTTTACCTCATTTTCTTTTTAGCACTTTTGTAGATTTGTACTTCCATGTTTTTATCTTTAGTCTATTTGGAATTGATATAGATGGATAGAGAGAGAGAGAGAATCTACATATATAGGTAGATAGATAAATATAGATATACATAATTTTGTGTTTTCCAAGAGGGGTCTCCAGCTGTCCCAACTTGATTTGTTGAACCTCTTTCCCATTACTCTGAAGTGCCAACTCAGTATATATACTGATGTATATATATGTATATACATAAAATATCCCTGGAAGGATACCCCCCAAAACTGGTAACACAGACTGTCATAGAAGAAGAGAACTGGGTCATGGAGGGTCAAGATGGAAGACTAACTTTTCAGTGTATCCTCTTATGAACTGTTTGAAGTTTTCACCATGTGTATGCACTGGTTAATTTTTTTCTTTAACTTAGGGAGATATGATTCACATATATGAACATGAACTTTTAGAATATAGAGCAAAGAGATTTTCCATGCTTCTGTTATTCTAAAGTTAACTCAAATATCATGAACAAAACCAACCCATTATTTCTAAATATCCCAGGACCCTGAGAATAAGGGTGACCATTCAAAGGTGCGTATATATACTTCTTCCTGCATGATTCAAGAGCATCAGGAGACCCTGAAACGACTGTCTGAAGTCTGGCAAAAGGTCTCTGAACAGGATGATCTAATCCAGGAACTTCGAAATAAACTAGCCTGCAGTAATGCTTTGGTAAGTGACTTCTAGAACATTTTTCTGAGACACCAAAAATAATGCCATGAAGAAAGAAAGGAGGGAAAAAGAGTCACCCAAAGTAATCTCTTTCCTCAAGACTCCTCAAATATCTTAATTATACTTGCCCCCACCTTTTGTTCATATTCTCCATGGATGCATCCCCCGAACCCACACTAAGTTCAAGACTCTAAAGAGACTTAAAATCTCTCACACAACAACCTAAGTGTTCATCAATAGGGAGATGGTTGAAGAAATTTTTTTAAAATGGTTAAAGAGATATCCATACTGTAGAGTAATATGCAGCCAAGAAAAAGTATTAAGTAGATCTGTAAGGACTGTGTAGAAGGATGTTTGTGATATATTGTTGAGAAAGGTTACAAAATACTATGAATAGTTCAGTTCCACTTTTGTTTTTTAAATTCTTTGATCATATTATGGAAGTACGTACAGTAAATTGCCCATAGTACCCATTGCCCCCTAGTGGAAGGGAGAGAAGGGAGACTAAATGGAGAGGAGATTTCACTTATTTTTGATGATTTGGGTTTTGTTTGAATTATTTTCAACCAACAAGAACAAAATTTTCATGCTTTTTAAATTTTTTTTTAAGTACATACACATCCACCCACTGCATAAGAAACTTCCTTCTTTAATTCTTGAACTTTGAATCCTGTCCTCTGATACATCAGGTATGTTTTTCCATCACAGTTTTTAAAGAACCTTCTGCCTCATAAACTAGACCACACAGAGGTTCAGGAGGGAGTCCAAAATGTGGCCACTGACAGACTTGAGACAAACAACTGCCTATGCCTTACTGAACCTTGATGTAAGATTGAGAACCTAATTCTTTCTCTGAACTAAGCACACAGGAAGTGTGTGATAACTTGTATACTATTACAATGAACTTAGGCTGAAAAAAGGAACACCCTGCAACATTAGTCTAGTAATAATCACATTCTGTTGATCACCCAGCATGACTGACCTACACTTATACGCAGGTTCTGGAGCGTGAAGAGGCTTTGATAAAATTACAAGCAGATTTTGCTTCCTATACAGCCACACACAGACATCCTCCTAGCTCCTCAGAAGATTGTGAAGACATTAAAAAGGTAGGCGAACTTTTGCTTATTTGTGCCTGGGGTGTCGAGTGGAGTTGAGTTTGATTCTGGGTTTTCTTGCTTATTTTTCATTTCTATATTTGTGTGACCTTGGTTGGCCCTGTCACAAAGATACTGTATGCAATGTATGCCAAGTCCCAACGAATGTGTCTGGCAGTATTCAATTTTGTGGCTGAATTTTGGAATTGCACCTGCTTCTTAACCCCCTTTCAACAGTCCTCCTAAATAAGACAGAGACTCCTCTTGGCTTGCTAGGTTCAAAAGGACCATCCAGCTTTCTAGTTTCTGGTTGGAGTCGAAGAGCACCAAATTTAGGGAAGCTTATCTATTCACAATCAGTCCTTTTTTTCAAAAACTCATTATTTTCAAAATTCAAAGCCATCTCAAAAATTGTTTCTAACAGTGAATAAGCATTTAAACCATGTAAACAAATAGCAAGATTTGACCAACTAGTAGCCAAAACTAGGTTCAGTGCTCTCCTAGGTGAGATCTTTTTTTTTAAGTTACTTTTTTTTTTTGATGTTTATTTATTTTGAGAGAGAGAGAGAGAGATAGCGAGGGAAGGGCAGAGAGAGAGGGAGAGAGAGAATCCCAAGCAGGCTCTGCACTGTTAGACCAGACATGTCATGACCTGAGCCAAAACCCGAGAGTCAGATGTTTAACCAACTGAGCCGCCCAGGTGCCCCTTAAGTTTTTATTTTCATTCCGGTTAGTTAACACACAACATTATATTAATTTCAAGTATTCAATACAGTGATTCAATAATTCTGTACATCAGTTGGTGCTTATCATGACAAGTGCACTCCTTAATCCCCATCACCTATTTATTAACCCACTCCCTCACCCACCTCCCTTCTTCAGTTTGTACTCTATAATTAACAATCTGTTTTTTGATTCTCTTTATCTCTATCTCTATCTCTTTTCCCCTTTGCTTATTTGTCTTGTTTCTTAAATTCCAAATATGAGTGAAATCATGGCATTTGACTTTCTCTGACCGACATATTTTGCTTAGCATTATACCCTCTCGTTCTATCCATGTCGTTGCAACTGGCAAGATTTCATTCTTTCTTGTGGTTGAATAATATTCCATTGTATATGGAATATACCATATCTTCTTTATCCATTCGTCAGTTGATGGTCATTTGGGCTGTTTCCGTATCTCAGCTAATTGTAAATAATGCTGCTATAAACATAGGAGTGCATGTATCCCTTTGAATTACTCTCCTTGTATTCTTTGGGTAAATACCCAGTAGTGCAATTGCTGGATCATAAGACAGTTCTATTTTTAAGTTTTTCAGGAACCTCAGGGGTGCCTGGGTGGCTCAGTTGGTTAAGCGTCCAGCTTCAGCTGAGCTCCTGATCTCGTGGTTCATGGGTTTGAGCCCCACATCAGGCTCTGTGCTGACAGCCCAGAGCCTGGAGCTAGCTTCAGATTCTGTGTGTGTCTCTGTCTCTGCCCCTCCCCTGCTCAGACACTGTCTCTCTCTCTCTGTCTCAAAAATAAATAAACATTTAAAAATCTAATAAAAAAAAGTTTTTAAGGAACCTCCATACTGTTTTCAACAGTGGCTGCACCAGTTTGCATTTCCTTGGTGAGATCTTAAGCCAGTCATACCTGAACCTGGGATCCAAGGCAAAGGCAGCCACCTGAGGCCATACTGTGGGTAGGCAAAGGCAGGTAGCAGAGAGAGTGAACAACACATATAAGCTCTCCAAGAGTCCTCTACTGGAGGGATGGAGACTCTTCTCTTTCCAGGACTTTCTGACACCAGAAAGTTTAAATGAATGAAGGATCAGTATTGAATTTTGGAGTTCTTCCTTGGACATCTGTCAATATTTATTTTAAAGGTCAGTTCCATATTATTCACGTCCTGACCTACAGCAAGATCTCATAACACTCCTGGGTTGTTTTTTTTTGTCTGAAAAATGTCTTTATTTCTCCCATACTCTTATTTTTTATAATAGCAAAAATACATATAACATTAAATTTGCCATCTTAGTCACATTTAAGTGTACATTTTAGTCATGTTAAGTTATATTCACATTGTGTGCAACAAATCTTTAGAACATTCTCATCTTGCAAAACCAAAACTCTATACCAATGAAACACTAATGCCTTTTTACCACTACATTTTTTAAATTGATGCAGACTTCCCTATGAAACAGACTATACTTTCCACTACCATTTTATGTGTCCTATCCAAAGCTTTCATGTTACCTGGATGTTCTATTAGGAATGGCACTATCCAGGTCCCAGCTGGCCTGGCATAGAGTGAGCCTTTTTGTTTTAAGTTTATTTATTTATTTAGAGAGAGAGAGAGAGAGAGAGAGAGAGCAAAAGAGAGCAGGTTGGGTAGAGGCAGAGAGAGAGAGAGAGAGAATCCCAAGAAGGCTTTGCACTGTTGGCTCAGAGCCTGATCCAGAGCTTGAACTCATAAACCACAAGATTGTGACCTGAGCCCAAGTCAGACACCTAACCAACTGAGCCACTCTGGCACCCCATAGAGTGAGCTTTTGAGCCTCTGCAGTGCCCACACCTGGATCATATGGTGATTACCCTATATTCCTCCAGCTGTCCCCTGCTCTGCCCACCTTCATGCTGCAGTCTCCTCTTCCTGACAACTCTGAAATCACATAACTCTCCCTTGATGTCCAGATGACTAACTGCTCCTCCTCGACCACATCTTCCTACCTTCTCTTAGTTACAGCCTCCTGCTTCGGGGTAAAAAGCCAAAGTCCTTGCGCGAGGACTACAAGCCCCCCATGATGCTACCACCCACTGACCTCTCACCTCATGTCCCCCTACTCTCTCCATCACCTATCCCTCTAACCACATGACCTCCCCATGTTCTCTCCCCAAAGTCTGGTCACAGGCTAGTTCCCCTGTCTGCAGATACCTAGAGACACTACAGCATGGCTCACTCCCTGCTCAGAGACACCTTCTCAGTGGGGCCAACCTGTCCATTCTATTTATAATGACAACCCCATCCCCCCATACACCCCCATTCCCCTCTTGCTGCTCTGTTTCTTCCATAGCACCTATCAACTGTTAACATTGTCTGCAAGTGACTACTTAGGCTCTTTGTCTGTCTCACCCCACTGTAAGGTCAGCTCAATGGCAGCAAGGATTCATGTCTGTGGGGTTTTTTTGTTCCACTGTCCCCAGCACTTAGGATAGTGCCTAGCACATAGTAGGTGCCCCATCAATGACTGTCAATTGTTACAGGGCAGAAGGAGACAGGGCCTAGTACATAGTAGGTGCTCCATCAGTGACTGTTGATTGTTACAGGGCAGAAGGTCTGGAGGCTTTTGTGCACATTCTACATGAGGATGCTAAGTCTGCCACATTTTTTTATTATTTTAATATTTTTAAATTGAGATATAATTGACATACTTTAAAACTCACTGTTTAAAGTATACAGTTCAGTGGTTTAAAAATAGTCACAAGGTTGGGCCACCATCCCCACTAATTCCAGAATATTTGTATCACTCTAAAAAGAAACCCCATATCCACGAGCAGTCCCTCCCCATCCTCCTTCCCTCAGCCCCTGGCACCTACTATTCTTCTCTGTTTCTCTGGATTCACCAGTTCTAGACATTTGGCAACTTAAATGTTTGTTTATTTATTTTGAGACAGAGAGAGAGAGAGAGTGTGTGTGTGTGTGAGAGAGAGAGAGAGAGAGAGAGAGAGCAGGGGGAGGTACAGAGAGGGAGGGAGAAAGAGAATCCCAAGCAGGCTCTGCACTGTCAGCACAAAGCCCAACATGGGGTCAATCCCACAAATGTAAGATCAGGACCTGAATCAGTGGGATGCCTAACCGACTGAGCCACCCAGGTTGCCTGAGAGTCAGCATTTTAGAAAGCACTGTTCCCCCATATCCTCATCCCGCCCTGCTCCTTTCCCATCTGCCCAGATACTGAAGCACTTGCAGGAGCAGAAAGACAGTCAGTGCCTGCACGTGGAGGAGTACCAGAACCTGGTGAAGGACCTGCGCATGGAGCTAGAGACCGTGTCCGAACAGAAGAAGAACATCATGAAGGGTGAGCCAGGGAGCAGTGGGGGCCGGGAGGGAGGCAGAAGGAAGCCGGAGCCCCCCTCTGAGCAAGAAGCACATGCCCCATCCCGCTGTAGACATGATGAAGCTGGAGCTGGACCTGCACGGGCTGCGGGAGGAGACATCCGCCCACATGGAGAGGAGGGATAAGGAGGTCATCATCCTGCAACGGCGGCTGCAAGAGCTACAGATCCAGTTCACTGAGACCCAGAAGCTGGGTTTGAAGAAAGACAAGGTAAGGCAAGAGGAGCCCTCTGGGTAGAGCCACCAGTGGGACAGGTGAGAGGCTGGACCCCGGCCAGAGCAGGCCCTGCAGCTCTGTACCCACGCCCTGTGACAGCCCAGGGACCGTCAACACAGGAGCAGTGAGACTGTGGGGTCCTTAGGCCCAGAGGCAATTCTGAGCACTTCTTTGGGATTTCTCATAGCACATAATAAATAAATAAAATACTTTTGTTTGTACTTGATAGTGGAAAGAAATTCTGGAATGAAATATGGCCTTTTATAGCAACGTGGATGGAACTGGAGAATGTTATGCTAAGTGAAATAAGTCATACAGAGAAAGACAGATACCATATGTTTTCTCTCTTATGTGGATCCTGAGAAACTTAATGGAAGACCATGGGGGAGGGGAAGGAAGAACAAAAATAAAAGTTAGAGAGGGAGGGAGCCAAAGCATAAGAGACTCTTAAAAACTGAGAATAAACTGAGGGTTGATGGGGGGTGGGAGGGAGGGGAGGGTGGGTGACGGGTATTGAGGAGGGCACCTGTTGGGATGAGCACTGGGTGTTGTGTGGAAACCAATTTGACAATAAATTTCATATTTAAAAAAAAAGAAATTCTGTAAGGTAAACTTATTATGAATTTCAAGAAATTTCAATTTATAAAATGACAAATATCTTATGAATATGCAAATCAGGCAGTTTGAAAATACTAATGGAACTATGCCTTGGAAGATCTATAATTGCCAACATAAGTCAAGGTCCTGGAAAAGCCTACGAATGGAAGTAAGGACAGAAAGGTTGTGAAACCAATGCAAGCTTGTGTAGTCAGTGCTATTCCAACTCTAAACTTCCATCAGAGCTAATAGAAATCATCCAACCCCTTGACTGGCTGGTCATTCAAACCTCCCATTTGAAGGTCTAGAGGGGATCCATTAGTCAAAATGGAAATATCAGAGAGATGACCACAAGAGGCAAGGAGTCTGGGTAAACAGCTTTGAGTCATTCATATATTCAGTCAACAAATATTTTTGAGTTCCTGTGGTATGCCAAGCACCATTCTAGGCATTAAGAATATAATAACACAGGGGTGCCTGGGTGGCTCAGCTGGTTAAGCGTCTGACTCAGTTTCAGCTCAGGTCATGATCTCACGTTCCTGGGATTGAGGCCTTTGTCAGTCTCTGCACTGATGGCCTGGAGCCTGCTTGGGATTCTCTCTCTCCCTCTCTCTCTCTGCCCCTTCCATGCTCAAGCTCTTCCCCTCTCTGTCTCTCTCTCTCTCTCTCTCTCTCTCTCTCTCTCAAAATAAATAAGTAAACATTTTTAAAAAGAATATAATAACACATGCAACATCCCTACTCCCCTGGAGGTTACATTCTAATACCAAGAGACAGACGATAAACAAATCACAGAACTCATATATAATATAATGCCAATATCAGGTACTGATAAATTCTTACAACAGCTTTGTGGCTATTTCACACAGGGTGGTCAGGGAAGGCCTCTGTGATAAGGTAACATTTGGGCAGAGATTTGAATGAAGTGAGGGAGCCACCCAGGCAAAGGTCTTAAGGAAGAATATTCCAGGCAGAGGGAGTAGCAAGTGCAAGAGCCCCCTTATACGGCAGTCTGCTTAGAATATTCTAGGAGATAGGCTGAAGGCAAGAGGGGTAGGGGTGCGCCATGAGGTGAGGTCAGACCAGATCATGAGCATCCTGGGAGGTCATTGTGAGGACTTTGGCCTTTTACTAAGTGAATGTGGCTAGCGGAGGGTTTGAGTAGAGGCAGAACGAGATCTGACTTAAACTTTCAGAGACCCCCACCCTCCACCCCTTCCCTGGCTGCTGCGTTGAGAGCAGCCTGAGTTAAGGCAGGAAGCAGAGGTAGGAGACTACTGTGATGTCCACACAAGAGAAGACGGCAGCTGGAGAGGACTCTAGACAATCTCTAACTGGCCTCACCAGGGCACTACTGAGGCCTCTATCAGCATCCACATTTTGCTTTCCTCAGATCCTCCAAGAGAAAGATGAGATGTTGCACGAGCTTGAGAAGGAATTGGCCCAGGTTCAGAACAGCCTCATGAAAAAGGAGATGGAGTTGGAGAAGCAGCAACGAATGACAACAGAACTTGAAATCACCATCCAGGAGGTGAAGCAAGATAAGTCCAAGGCAGAGTGTGGAGCCCTGCAGGCTGAGATCCAGAAGCTGAAGGACTGTCTTGAAGATGCTCAACAGCAACAGAAGCTGATTGGTGAGGCCCCGGCAGGTGGTGTCCCTGTCCCCAGCACGCTTCAAACCCACAGGGCCAGAGCAGTCCCTTTTTTCTCTAACGGGCCACTTTCCTCTCCTTCCTCCACTTTTTCACTCCAAACCTTCAGTGACCTCAGGGTACATCTCCCAGGGATCACAATGCCCTCTCGAGCTCCTGCACGCACCCCTAAGTGGGAAAGTGGACTACTGAGCTCACATGCCCGCCGCCTTCCCAACTGCCTCAGGTGAAGGTCTTCTCCTCTCCCCATCCTGGGGAGGACAGGTCTCCGTATTCTGCTTCAGTGCACTGCTTTCCTCCCCATCTTCTCCAGGACCTTCATCATACAATTTACCTCTCCTCTCCCCGGTTTAGACACATTCTCTCCCCTTTTTTTTTGCCTCCAAACGCATCCTTTCTGTGCAGCCTGCACTGTCAATTGTGTCCTTGCTCCACTGCTGAGACTGCTTTCTCAAAGGTGGCCGATAACTTGTTGCCCTGGGTAAGGGGTTCCTCTTGGGGTGATGAAAAATGATCAGAAATTAGACACTGATTATGGTTGCACACCTTTGAGAGTATTCCAGAAGCCACGGACCTGTATGCTTTAAGGAGTTCAATTTTATGTTATGTGAGTGACATATCAATTTCGGGGGAAGAAAGGGTCCCAAGTGTAGCCTCCTTCCTCCCCTCCTGTAACAGTGTGTGTCTGTGTGTGGTTGGGCTCCCACATTCAACCATTGTTTCCCAGCTTTGGAGACATAACAGGTCCCTTCTTTCACAAACGTCACCATTGTTTCCTCTTTTCCCTCCTTCTCTGGCAGTAGTCACCTGCCCCTTACATTCTGCCCTCCTCCCTCTGCTCTAGTTCTCTGGACAACTCTAGAACCTAGAGCCCCCACCCTGACTTGGCACCTGTGGTCACTCGTTTTGGAGAGCAGCCCGCTCTGGGCTTTAGCCCTCTAATTCTTCATTCCCAAAACTGAAACTGTTCTCTTCTCTGCTTAAAAACAGAAAATCTTCCTTCTTCTTCCAAGTTATATAATTATTTCTGTAGTGATACCATCTTTCTTCCAGTCTCCAAGGCTGAAAAACAGAGACTAGGGTGAGGTTGAAGTTAGAAACAAGAGTAGAAACTTTAGTATATAGGAGCATATTCTGGTGTAGAGAAACTCCGGTAAGCAACGTATTTGAGGTTTCTCCCTTTACACCCAGTGGGGGCAAAGGAATGGACTAAAAAGATATTTGTAGGAAGTTTTTCCCCATTTAATACATTCTAGTTTTCCTAAAATAGTCTTTTCTTTATGTCAGGTCCCTGCTCAAGAACCCACTAAATTAACTCTGAACATTCTCTCTGGCTTTCCAAGTCCTCCAAAGCCCTCTCTTGTCCATGTACCTGCTCAGCTGTCTCCCGGCACCCCTTCCCACTTTTCTTTCCAATCAAACCAGTCTCTTCCCATCCTCTTCCCACATGCCTCCCCTGTTCCCTTCCCATGTGTTTGCTCTAACAATCCCCTCCTCTGGAATCCCTTTCCTCCTCCTTATTCTCAGGCTCAGCGCAACCTCTATTCCTCCATAAGTCCATCCCCACCAATCTTGCTTCACAGGAGTTCACAGTGAGTGCACGCTTACTGTGTCCTCTATGTCATGTGGGCCAGTCTGTCTCCCTGACTAGACTCTAAACTCCATTAGGGTCAGGATTTGTCCATAATGACAGGATGAGTCACATAAGAGATACCAAGCAGTTTATATTGATTTGTTGAACTTTAGTCCAGAAGCAGGCCATGGCTGGGGGATAGCTGAAGACAGATAATTTAGCAGAGTTCCTTAGGAGTGATAATGAAATGGAGAGAAATGAGGGCAGGTTGGAAATTGAGGTAGGGCACAAAATGAAGGAACAGATTGGTCTTATTTGGGAGTCTGGTCTTCATGCACGCTCCCTCCTCACATGCACATGTGCCTGGCTTGTCCCCTGTGTTCTGCAGCTCAGCAAGCAGCCCAGTATAAAGAAGAGGCCCTTCTGGCAAAGAGTAACCTAGAGGATTCCCAGAGGAAACTGCAAAGCTACCTATTCATGGAGAAGCAGAAGACGGAGACCATCCAGGAGCTGCAGAGAGAACTTCAGAAGCTGCAGAAGGATTCCTTGATGGCCGGAGAGGAACTCGCACCCAACAGGTACCACCACGCCACCTCTAGAGAAAGGCTCTGTCCGTTGCGAGCCAGCCGGGACACCGCGGCAGCTGCCCGGGAGTGGGCCAGCAAGCCCCGTGCAGGTGGCTCATGATCCGCCAACATAGACACTGAGTCTGTCCTCCTGTTGTTGCCATGTTGCTTTAGGAAACGGATAGAGGAGCTGACGTCAGAACTCTCTGAGGCCCGGAGGAAGCTTGAACATTCAGAGAAGGAAAAGAGGCAGTTTCAGAAGACAACAGCTGAGCAGGACGCGAAGCTGACTGACCTGCTAGATCGTCTAAAACTCCTTCAACACCAGGTATTAAGGGCAAGCAGTCTGCCAGCTCAAGCATTTGCTCTGCTCCAGATTAAATATATTAGTCTTTATTTGGGAAGATGCCACCACCAATCCATTCAAACTCATTGTCCAGAGTTTGTGTTAGAAAGCTAAGCCAGCCTGTCAGCTCTAGTTTCCATGACCAATAATAAGCATTTTCAAGGGCTAAGCTTAAAAACAGTCAGAGGACAATGTTGGTTTTTTTTTTTATAGGATTCAAAAGCCATCCTTGTCATTTTATTTTTTTTTTTAATTTTTTTTCAACATTTATTTATTTTTGGGACAGAGAGAGACAGAGCATGAACAGGGGAGGGGCAGAGAGAGAGGGAGAGACAGAATCGGAAACAGGCTCCAGGCTCTGAGCCATCAGCCCAGAGCCTGACGCGGGGCTCGAACTCACGGACCGCGAGATCGTGACCTGGCTGACGTCGGACGCTCAACCGACTGCGCCACCCAGGCGCCCCATTGTCAGTCATTTTAAAGTCTTTGATCTCTGAATTATTCTTTCTGTGATTTTCTAAGATTTTTTTTAAAAACTTTATTCAAAGAGGTTTTTATGTGGAAAGATTTAGTAAGTGGGAGAGAAGGCTGATGCTGTGGGAACTGGATCTATAAATAAAATAAGTTGGTATATCTAATCGAACAAAAAAAATTGCTGAACATCAGAGGAATCTGTTATTATCTATGCTAAATAACCAAGGAGTTGCCCTCATGTTTATTTCAGCCATTCCCTTTATACAATTGTCAGGGGAAGGGGGTTTTGTTTTGTTTTGTTTTTTGTTTTGTTTCAAAAGCGTAGAGCCTTAAGACTGTCTTTCAGGCCAGTCTCTTTACTTCTCAGCATAGGGAGCAAGCCTCCGCCAAAAGCAATCTAGAAGAGGAGCTTCAGGAGGTAACAAGATTACTGGAGGAGAAACGGGAGCAGTTGAAAAAGAGCAAAGAACAGGAGAAGTTGCTGGAGCAAGAGCTGGAGACATTCCGACAAGAGGAAAAAAGGAAAGAAAAGATGGTGAGAAGGAGAACCCAAGAAGAGCTGGGTCATGAATCCGGGCAAGACTTGAGCCCCACTGAGCCTAGTAGGATACAGAGGCCATTGGGACTCAAATCTCAGGAGAGAAGGGGGGGGGGGGGGAGGTGAGAAAGGCAAGTGAGGAGGAGACAGAAGGCCTAAGAGAAGGCAGGCTGCAGGATGGAGCTACAGGCTGGGAAGGGGGAGCAGGCTTCTAAAGGAATCTGAGGTAACACCTCTTTTCTGGGCTTTGTTCTCTAATGGGGGAGCAGACAAAGGAAAATCTGAGAATATTGGAGGAGGAAAATGAGAATGTCAAAGCACAGTTAATGCAATATTCCACACAACTGGATTCCTCTCTCAGCAAACAAAACGCCTCCCAGCAAATGATCCAAAAGCTAAATAATGAGGTGAGTTGGCAGAAACCCAGAAAGTTAAATGCTGTGACCCTTGACCTGAAATCGGACCTGTCTCTCCTGCACCACGGAAACACAGCTAAAGGCCCAGCCCACGTGCATCATCCGTGGTGCCTGTAGCGCCACTTCTCTCCTTGAAGTCGTAACCCTTACACACCCATTTGCTCAGCCAAAGAAATGTTTCTTCCACATGTGGAAGGTCTTATTTAATATCTGCTGGAGCTCCCAAACTACCTGGGCTTTGGCAACAAGTATTCCACTACAGCATTTCAGACCGGAGTTGGGTGAGTCCATGGCTTGGAGCGCTTTGCTAGGGTACACTTCCAAAAATAGTGCCAAAGCTCAAAAAGGGGATGGAAAGAGAGACAGTTCTTTATCATCACACAAATGAAGAGGAAAGAAAAATGTAAATGGTACCTAACGTATGCAAGGTACTGTGCTTGACATCAGGCATCATTTATTGACTGTCTATTTAAGTCCTTCACATGCCTTCCATCTGCTTTACTCCCCGCAACATATAGATTTCTATGATCCTCATTTTACAGAGGAAAGAAAGTCTGAGGCTCAAAGTAACTGATTACTAAGTGATGAACTGGACCAGTATTTGAACCTGGATCATCTAGCTCCAACACTAACCTCTTTCCCCTTCATCATGAATGTCAATACTTTCCCCCAACTGAATATATTTCATCTTTCTGCAAGAAACAAATACAGCGTCTTGATAGGTGGTCTCTCGGGTTGCAAATGAAAGACCAAGCAGCCGTCATTCCTTTATAATTTAAGAAGAAAAAATGTTAACCTTAAAAGACTATGGACTATGCAAAGTATAAGAATAGCACTGCCTAGTGGCGCCTGGGTGGCTCAGTCAGTTAAGCGTCTGACTTCAGCTCAGGTCATGATCTCTCTGTTCATGAGTTCGAGCCCCACATCAGGCTCTGTGCTAACAACGCAGAGCCTGGAACCTACTTCGGATTCTGTGTCTCCCTCTCTCTCTGCCCTCCCCCACTCACACTCTGTCTCTCTCTCTCTCTTAAAAATAAATAAACATTTAAAAAATAATTTAAAAAAGTAATAGCACTGCCCAATAGAACTTTCTGTGATGATGGAAACATTCTATATTAGAGCTCTCTTGTATACTGTATCTACTAGCCACATGTGGCTGTTGAGTGCTTGGAATATGGATTAGTATGACTAAGGAACTGAATTTTTTTTAATTGTTTGAATGCTTATTTATTTTTGAAAGAGAGAGACAGACAGACAGAACAGGGAAGGGCAGAGAGAGATGGAGACACAGAATCTGAAGCAGGCACCAGGCTCCGAGCTATCAGCACAGAGCCTGACACACGGCTGGAACCCACAAACTGCAAGATAATGACCTGAGCTGAAGTCAGTCGCTCAACCAACTGAGCCATCCAGGCGCCCCAGGAACTGAATTTTTAATTTTAATATTAACTAATTTTAGTTTTATTTAAATGTAACTAGCCTCATGTGGCTAGTGGCTACCATATTAGACAACACAGAGGCTGACGTTTCTGGAGTTTTGTCCTCCAGAGATATAAATCTCTCCTTTGCTGTGGTCCAGAGTTGATCTTTGAATTACTGAGATCCCTAAGGAACCTCCCTAAATATAAGGGGTATTACCTAAATATTTAATATGCACCTGTTAATCACGTTTGCCAAAAGAAAGATAGCCATTAGAAGTAAAAAGTATTAATTTCAGAATTCCTTTGATGGAAACCAGGAGGCTAGAGGGGTTTTTTTGGTGTGTAAGCATGTTCAACTTTTTAAAAGCATACCTCACATATAGTAGACGTATTATCAAGTGAAACAGTCATTAGAAAGAGGTTTAGTTTCACATTCTAAAATGCATTTTCTTTCATCAGCACTCCATGTCTTAATTTTGAAATTTCCCATCTGAAAGCAATAGGTCCTGAGATTTTTTTTTCATCTCTTTGATTCTAGGACATTTTTCCACCATATTTTATAATTAATTACTGTTAATAAGAAAGCTAATTTTATATATTTATTATGTATTTGGACATTTTACTGAACTCACTTCTAAGCAGTAATAATTTTTCAGTTGTTTCTCATGGATTTTTTAGGTGGGTGGTTATGTCATTTGCAAGCAACAACAATTCTCTAAACTTTTGTAATATTTATTCTTTTTTTTTTCCTTATTGCCTTAGATAGTACCTATAATTTAGTGCTCAACAGTAGGATCATTTTCTTGCTTTGAACATTAATGGAACCCATCTGTTTCAGTATGATGTTCTTTATAATGTGGTGAATGAAATTAATTAATTGATCCTAATTTGGGCCCATCATTACATTCCTAGTATGAGTCCTAACTGTGTGTCATGTATTACTCTTTTAATACAATACTTGGACTATTCTAGGAAGTAAAATAAGGCCAGTATGATGGAAGTGTAGTAATTGAGGAGGATATTGGTATAGGATGAAAGTAGAAACATAGTTAGGGGTGGACATTATGGTCTCTATTAAGCAATTTGGGGTTTTATTATTAGAGCAATGAAAGGACATTGATGACATTTCCTCAGAAGAGCAGGTAAGGTGATTTGATCTAAGTTTTCAAAACATAACTGTGACTAATGTGTGGAAATGGATTGCAGAGAGGAGTAGGTATGGAAGTGAGGAGGCTATTGCCATTCAAGCTAGGGTTTTAGCAAATTCATGATGTGTTTTGGCAGCAAAATTAACCAGACTAACAATGGACTGAATGTGACAAGAGAGGAATCAGGATGACTTAGTGGAACTCACCTGTAAAACCTTCCGGGCCTAATGTCTTTAGCCAGGGAGAGAGTATATCTTTATGAGAACTCTTATCAAAACTCCTTGATTCTATAATTTATGTATAACTACATATATGTCTCCAGTACCTTTCTCCAAGCTAAACCACTGATGTTAGAGAAATTTAAAATAGAGCCTCCAAACTCCAGTGGACTTTTAGTTCTTAACAGCCTTCCCAACTTACCCCTTTCTCCTTAAAACAGCATATCTCTCCTTTGTCCCCCAGACTTGCCTATGGTTTTGCCACAGCTTGTTTGTCCTGGATTGCAATTCTCTTTCATTCCCAAATAAACCCATCTTTTGCTGGTAAAATTTTAAAAAATAAATAAAGCAATAAATAAATAAATAATATAAATAATAAATAATACATATTTATTACATATAAATAAATAATACAAAATTAATTTAATTAAGCTTCTATTTTAGCTTCTAGCATCATTGTGATTTATGTCCCACCCTTCTTTTCAATATCTCACCTCTGTGGTTACACATCTTGATTTGGCCACCATTTATTGAAAACTTACAATGAATCACATACAGTGATTCCCCTGGTTTACTGGGGAGACCCAGATGACTTCATGTTTTCAGAAGTCCCCAAAAAAGATGCACTTCTTTTTCCAGAAGACCAAATTATTCTATCTTTAGAAATGGTTTCACTCCCAGGACATGTAAATATAGGGTCAGAAGTGCAATCTAACACTTCTCATCTCACTAATTCCTAGAGTCAAAGATACTCAAAATTCCATCTGAAACAATAATAAACTTCAAGCCCTGAGCAGCTACTGAAGAAAACTCAACAGAGTGTGTTTCTGTGTATATGGCCACATAGAAGATGTGGGTGTATTGAAATACTAAAGAACAGATAAAATACCAAAGAACAGAAGTTGGGCATGTGAATTTCTAAGGTCTCTCTCCTACTTCTGGACTTGGAAGTAGATCTCTGCCCTGTACTTAGAAATATTTAATAAGATGGCTAGTTACTTAGCATGTTCATGATCATACAGCTATATAGTAATGTATACCTTACTAAGCCCTTTTTACCTACATAATCTCATTTGATCATCACCAAAACTCTACAAAACCATTGAAAGTATCCTGGTTTGCAGAAGAGGAAACTGAGGCTAAGAGAGATTAAGTAAATGACAGAACCTGGACCTCTAACTCCAGATCTTAATTCCTTTTAGCTTTGGCATGAATACTAAGTTTACAACAAGGACTTTGGTTTTTTGTTTTGTTTTGTTTTGTTTTTCAATGTTTTGGGACAGAGAGAGACAGAGCATGAACAGGGGACGGGCAGAGAGAAAGGGAGACACAGAATCGGAAACAGGCTCCAGGCTCCGAGCCATCAGCCCAGAGCCTGACGCGGGGCTCGAACTCACGGACCGCAAGATCGTGACCTGGCTGAAGTCGGACGCTTAACCGACTGCACCACCCAGGCGCCCCAAGGACTTTGGTTTTTAAACACACTTCTACCATAACTATATGTTCAGTGTATCCCTAATTCCAAACATTGCTATGTATAATATTACATTCAATCAAAAAAATTATTTAGTATTTACTGAGCACATATTATGTGCCATGCCCTGAGCTATATAGGCAGTGGTGATACAGCAGTGAAGGAAGCACACACAGTCCCACTCTCATGGTGTATCAAGTCTAGTGGATTATGTCAGGAACTAAGAAAGGCACAAAATGTACAAATGAAATGTTGTATCATGTCTCTTAACCTAGAATTGAGTTCCAGCTCTTTATCAAAGGCTACAGAGTCTGTGAAAGGGACTATTCATGTGCTTGATACATCATGGTCCAGTACTGCCAGTACTCTTTGTATCTGGGGGACTTGCTAACTTAGAAGGGGAGTGTCAGGGGAGGGGTGAAGAAGAGCCTGGAAAGGCAGCTGTTCCTTTTATAACAGTGAGAGGAGGGTGTAGGCCTTATCACAGACTGCTCTGCAGGCTAGTGCAGAGAGAAGAGAGACCAGCTCTTATCCATTTCCTACAGACAGAGAATGCCTCTACTGGCATAAATCTTGACAGTGATATTTCCCCTCCCTAAAGCTAGTCCTTCAGAAGGAGGCCTTAGAGAGTCTGCAGGTCCAGCTGGACAAGACTGTGCAGAAAGAGAAGCAATATCTCCAGACCATGGTCAGTAAAGAAGCCTATGAGGAATTATCCAGAAAGTCACTCGCCTGCCAAGATGACCTGACACAAGCTCTGGAGAAGGTAAGCCATACCCTCTCATCTCCAGGACTGTTTTGGGCAAAGAAACATCTGAGTAGCATGAGAGATGTAAGAGTCAATCCCCTGCGTGACTGGCTGCCACCAGGACCATCTGCAAACCCTTGCACAAGCTGCGATATCCTTCCAGAGAAGGCCTGCTTCCTCTTAATGAGGCTTCTTTTGAGGGGAGGAAGGGGAGACAAAGATGGAGGCCAAATCCAATCAGTCTTTCTGGCCACAAGTGACCCAGGGGCGAGGTTTTCCCAAAACCTAGATTGTCTGGGTAATTTGTGCCCCACTCAGTACCAATCATGCCTAGCTGATCAGTTCATAGAATTGGAAAAAGAGGAAACAGGAAGAAAGGGAGGATGTAGAAAACCAACCATTGTCACTTCCCACCCCTCTCTGGGACCCTAGGCAAGTGACTGGGTGTCTCTGCCACCCTGAACAGAGAGGATGGGGAGGGACTGGAATGCTTCTCCATTCAGCACCCAACAGAAAGGGCTAAATGGCTTTGACAGCCATTCTCATCCCCTTTGTCTTTGTGGAAGCTCAATCATGCGACCTCGGAGACCAAGAGCCTGCACCGAAGCTTGGCACAAGCCCAAGAGAGGAAAGTTCAGCTGGAAGATGAAATCATTGCTTATGAGGAAAGGATGAAAAAGCTCAACGTGGAATTAAGAAAACTGCAGGGGTTCCATGAGCAGAGCGAGCTAGAGGTAGGAAGCAGTCAGGAGCTCAGGCTGCCTTCCTGTTCCAGGTCTCCAAGGTCTCCTCTTGCCCCTCGAACTCTTTAGCACTGAGCCATTCCCCTCCGCTGACCGGTTCCCTCCCTCCACTTGGCTGGCCCAGCGAGCCTCAGGCAGAGGAGGCAACGGTCAGAGCGGGGGCGCCCTCTGCTGGTACTGGAAGTAAACTGCCCCCCTGAGGAGTCCCCAAAGCTGAGAAAGCTCTCTTAGGCCTTGTCATGGGTGCTCTGGGGTCAGGGCCGCAAGCCAGGGTCTCCCTTCTCACTTTGCGCCCCTGAGCAGGTGCATGCCTTCGACAAGAAGCTGGAGGAGATGAGCAACCAGGTGCTGCAGTGGCAGAAGCAGCACCAGAGTGACCTCAAGATGCTGGCAGCTAAAGAGGAGCAGCTTAGGGCCTTCCAGGAGGAAATGGCCGCCCTGAAGGAGAACCTCCTGGCAGACGAGAAAGAGGTGGGTACTCCTCAGCTTCTGACACCTCCTCCCAGACCCTCCCAACACATCCACGACCACCAGGATACCAAACAGCCCTTGTGGGGATGGGGGCACCTAAGAGCTAGGCAAGGACACCCCCAGCCCACACTCTATTCAGTGTGAAGCAGGGTCTCAATGTTCTAAGTCCCATGGCAGTTGTCTCAACCCAACTGTCTTCCTGTGCCTTTGTTGACAGCGATATTGAGCAGAACAAAGGCCTATTCCAGGGAAGAGAGTGCCATCTCCTTGTCAGGTATACCACCTGCCCTGACTTAGATAACCCACAGGGCAGTCCCCCTCCAGAGCCCATCCTGACACTTTCACCTACCCTGTAGTAGAATCTGCTAAGAGATCTTTGGGCATGCCCTATGCCCTGGTCCCTGAGCAGTGAAGTGCATGGTAGGAGGCCACAGGATATCTCAGGGTAGCCACAGGGCCTTAGCTTGCATTAAAAAAAAGGGCATCCATTCCTCAAGATATTTGTTTTTCCATCTGTTAAAAAAAAAAAAAAGCGGCTTAATGTATTGCTTTTGTAGAACAAACTGTTTTAATTCCTTTGCCCAAAAATCATTATTGTAAGCATACATGTGTCCTTTGTCTCTACTGTAAATGGTGCCCTGGCAGAGATGTCACCTTGTGTGCCTGTACTGCTGGAGGCAGAGGTTCTGCTGTGGCAGTCCCAACTCTGGCCTAGGGGTTGGATGGCAGAATCAATGTTTCTTCTTCCAGGAAGAGAGAAGAGGCCTGATTTAGAAGTAAGGAGATGACAGGCCTATGCTCCGACCCCTAACCATCTCCTTTTCTTCTTGTACCAAAGCCCTGTTGTGTGCCCCAGAGGTCTGCACCTAAAGATACTACCTGTAGGCTGCACCAAGAGAATGATCAGATTATGTCCAACATGGAGCAATGGGCAAAAGAGCAGAAGTAAGTAAGGGAGAAAAAAGTAAGGCAGGGTTCCAGGGCCTGGGCTGAGCTGAGAACCTGCACACACACTGCCCTCTGGGGACATGGATCCAGTATCAGCCCACATTCAGAGGCTGGGAATAAGATGGAGGGGCCTCAACTAGTCAGTCAGAATCAGAAAGATCTGCTGACTTAGAAACAGAGCAGCTCCAAGATAAAAGAGATGCTTTGCTGTGGGTCATAGTCCCTCTTCCCAACCTGGAATCTGGCTTCGCTGCCTGAATCCCTTGACATCACCTGAGATCATGGTGATCTTGCATGGGAGTTTGAGAATGGAGGGTCCCCTTAATTGCCAGGTGCTAAGGAGGCTCTAGCTCTGGGGACTGGGTAATGAACAGGGTCTAGGGTTCAGCAGACACCTTACTGAAAACACCAACAACCCATCCATCCAGCTCACGCCCTTCTACATGGAGGTCTGGGAACTGTTTCTCTTTTGGATTTTATTACAGGATCGCCAACGAGAAACTAGGAAACAGGCTCCGTGAACAGGTCAAATACATTGCCAAGCTAACTGGAGAAAAAGAGTAAGTCATCCCACACCACCCAGGCTGCTGCTTGAGCCCCAAGGAGAAGGGTCAGGCACGAGCCAGGGCTGGCTTTTCCATTAGATACATGCATCTGACCTCAGGAAAGAGTTGGGGCTTTGGAAAGATTCTGAGTAGTGAATCCACATTTATGTGACCTTGGGCACATCACTACCTCTTTGGGCCTTTGTTCCCTCACCAACAATACAGGAAGGGGTTAATGGTCCCTATGCCCCTTCTCACTGTTACCTTCTGCGATTATCAGAGGTCAAAAATTCTAAGAAGGAAACATGAACTGAAAGTTAGACACTACTAGTTAGGGTAGAGACAAAGCTGCTGTAACAAAGAGACCTCTGAATGAAAGAATGTAGAACATGGAAGGAACATCCCTAGGAAGTGAACAGTCCAGGGTGGTGGGGTTCCTCTGTCTCACATGGTCATTTGGGAATGGAGGTTCCTTCTACTTGCTGCTCCAACCTCCCCTGTGGCCTTATTTCACCCTCCTGGTCAAAGCTGGGTCAGCAGAGTGCAGTGTAGGAGGAGTGTTGGAAGTCTGGGAACAGAAGTGAACATATGGACGTCTAAAACCAAGACTTTGGAGATGGTACAGGTAACAGGTCATGATAAGCTCTAGGGCAATGTTTCTCAACCCTTTGTCAGGGAACACTTAGAAAATAACCACATTTGTTTGGCACAGTGGAAGGATTTGGGATGGGTTGTTTATGATAAAGTTGACCAACCAGTGGCTGCCCCAAGAGCTGGGGGTGTCCATATCTCAGCCCCAGTTGGAAAGCTCTGAGCTGTGACCTTAGGAGGGTGGCTGAGTTTAAGGAGAAGGTAAGATCATTGGACAGAAGTCAAGCAACTGAGAGGCCAGGACTTAGACAGAAAGTGCAGGATGTTGAAGACACTTGGGAATGCTGAAAGAAGTGGACCAAAGAGAGTAGCAGAGAGCCAGGGAATGAGGGCATGGTGAGGACCCCTCCTCCAGGCCCAGTGGCATATGGAGTATGGCAATGACATGTGGGGCTCCAAGGGAATAAGTGTCTTGGACACCAGCCAGGTTTATAGAGAGCAAGAGGACAAACCACAGTCCCAGAGAAGTTGGGAATGAATTCTTTGATTTCTTCTAGAAAAGACCATGAAATTTTTCACTAGGACAAAAGCATTTTCTGAAAGGGATTAACTGAAAGAAAAATTGTAAGAATCTGAAGGTAACAGAAAAAAGCATTTCATCCTTTTTCTTATATTGTGCCCAGTTCCAGGAAGTTCTGTTTCACAAAGAACTCATTCTTAAGTGAACCCATTTGAAGGAAAACCATCTTCTAATAATAATAATAATGCAAATACTATTTGTCAGTTTCCTGTGTAAGACACTGATCTAAGTGATTCATATGTATTAATTTATTTAATCTTCATAAGAAACCATGAGTTCAGTACCATTAAAATCATAAAACCGTAAAAAACTGTCATGGGGGAAGAAAGAGAGGAACCCAAAGGCTAAATAACTCATGAATAGTAAATGGCAGAGCCAGAATTCCAACTCAGGAAGTCTAGTTCCAGAGCCCACTGTCACCCACTGCCCTGAGCATTGGTTTAGAGAAATATGACCATTTATTGAGCCACAGGAGATATGCTAAGTTCTTTCACCTCACCTACATTGCTGCCACCATTTCCTCATCTGTAAAATGGGGATAAGTTACTTGTCCAAGCTCTCAACAGAGCTGGGATCCCCTGTGCTCTCAACCTTCCAGCAAAGGAAGGCAAAAGAACCTGGACTTTGGCATCAGAACTGGATGAGAGTGTTTCCCAGGTATGGCCAGCCGGGACAGCCCAAGCACATGTGATTGTTCATAATAGCCTTCTGGCTCTTCAAATCCAATTTCTATCATTTGTCAAACTGGATCTTTCTATGAAGCACAGAAGGCAGATCAGACTTAATTATCCCCATCTGACAGATAGGAAAACAGGCCCTGAGCTGACATGACACAGTGGCTCGGGAGCTGAAGCAGACTGAACATCCTCTGTCCTTTCCTCAGCCACCTCCACAATGTAATGGTCCATCTGCAGCAAGAAAACAAGAAACTGAAGACTGAGATAGAGGAGAAGAAGGTGAAAACCGGGCACCCAAGGCTATACACCAAAGCCCTATGCCCGAGCAAAACGGAGCCCATACCAAAGGGAAAAGTGTGTGCCACCTTGGGCTGGAGGGGGATGTCCCAGGACATGAACCAAAGAATGGACATCACCAAGTTTGTCGGGATACCCCACTGTTCAGGTATTCTGCCATTTATCTTTTGCTACTTATATGATATCATCTCACTTAGTCCCATGGTTCAAAAAAAAAAAAAAATAGCAACAGCCTGATGCTATTTTTCAAGAGATCACTGCATTGGGAATTCAAAGTGGGAGCTGGGGGACAGATCTTTTGCTCAGCTACTCTAGACCAAAGATAATTGTTTCCTCATCTGTAGAGAGAAGAGGTGAGTGAATTAAGGCTCGTTCTGATCTAAGACTCTTTGATGATACCCAAGTGCATCATATGTCAGACCCATCCCTCTCCCTGACCCAGTCCCTTTTGGGAAGTGTAGGGACAAGGAAGGAACAGGCAGAATAGACATCTTCCTCCCATAATATGTTCGGAAAACCCCAAAAGAGCACCCCAGTCCCCTGTTCAGCCTGGGTCCACGGCTACCTTTTCTGTCACCTATAGACTCCATATTACCCCCAAGGGAAGAAGTCACCCCACAGCTGAGATGCCTGGCCATGAGGCCAGTCCTTGAGGAATCACCTCATTAATTTCTCCTCAAATCAAGACTATCATTTCCTCCCTGTTCCCTCAGGTTCCTCATATTGCTAGAATCAGCGCCTTTGCCCTGAGCATCATTTCCACGCACGTTTTTCAGAGGACAGTGATTTCCCACCCCTCTCTCTTGGATCAGCTCTTATGGGAATGCCTCAAGGTCCCAGCCTATTTTGCAAGATGCAAACATTTTATTGAGTTTTGTCCACTTTCTGCAGTGGAGTGAGCATTGGAACCGTACTACCATCTCCAGACCCAAACTCTAAAATAAAAACATGAGCATAGCAGTGTCAGTGAGCTCTCGGCGTCTTGCAGACATCTCTGCCCCCTCAAACCCCCAGCAACATGTTCATCCTGTTTTCTTAGTATTCTAAAAGATACAGTCTCTCTCACATATATGGGGAAGCTCTAACTCCCAAAGCAAGCTTCTGGATTACCTGTATTAGTTTTTAAAACAACAAGAGATAATTAACTCCTTCTTTATTTCCATCTGTCTGCAATTTTAAGGAAAAAAAAATATCTAAAGACCTCAAAAAGGAGAGTGATCCTGAGACCCAAAAGAAAGGAAGAGAAATGAGTGATACATTTTCCAAATGGAAGAGGGAGAGAGAAGCATCTGCTTTCTCCTTGGCCGCCATATTCCATTTCTCCTTCTAATATTTTGTTTTTCTCCCCAGCCAGCTCAGTACAAGTAAAATTCCATTATAACAAACTCCAAGCACAACTAAACTATTTTATTGTGGCAAGATTTTGTTAAACTGAATATATGTCTGGAATATATATTCCTAGTCTGTAGGAGATTTACAGAAATAGCTACTAAGATAAAGTTAGAGAAAGAAATGAAAGAGCTTGCATCTTGGGGTAGAGGACAGGAGAAGTGAAGGAAGAAACCCACTTCCTTGGTAAGGGGTTGGTAAGGATTCTTAAATATTCTTGCCTCACTCCGCAGCCAAACAAAAGCCAAGAAAATTCATTCCAAATAGGAACATGTTGCACAGAATGCACATGCCGATACCTGGGAAAAGCAAATACGAGAGGTGCAGTTTGAGGCAGGAGTGACGGGCATCTCTGACAGTCTCTGCTGTGACAGTGTTGTTTGTTTGTTTATGTTTATTTTTAACTATGTACCCCCATTGGGTTTAGAGTAAGGATATATTTTCCAGAGTAAACAAAGACTGAAGAATCTGGTACTAATGAAATGGTTTCCTGCTTCTACCCTGTAGCCCATTCACTCAAACAAAAGTTCAGTGTCGTTAAAATCCCTACTACAATCCACTAAAAAAGACATTTAGTCTCTATATTTATGAAAAGGTTTCAGGGGCACCTGGTGGCTCGGTCGGTTAAGCGTCCGACTTCAGCTCAGGTCATGATCTCACAGTCCTTGAGTTCGAGCCCCGCGTCGGGCTCTGTGCTGACAGCTCAGAGCCTGGAGCCTGTTTCAGATTCTGTGTCTCCCTCTCTCTCTGCCCCTCCCCTGTTCATGCTCTGTCTCTCTCTGTCTCAAAAATAAATAAATATTTAAAAAATAAATTAAAAGAAAAGGTTTCATATATTTTGGCCAAGATAATAATAGCTGGATACTTTTTTTTTTTTAAAGAGAGGGAAAGTGAGAGAGAATCTCAAGCAGGCTCCACACCCAGCATGGAGCCCAACATGGGGCTCAATCTCACAATTGTGAGATCATGACCTGACCAAGATCAAGAGTTGGATGCTCAACTGACTGAACCACCCAGGCGCCCCAATAGCTGGATACTTTGAATGTTGTACATTTTTTCAAAGTTATCTTTCACTTCCTGTGGGGTGACTACACCAGAGCATGGCAGGTAGTGGGTTACGGGGAGCAAAGGGCAGAGCAGGAAAACACAGATATGTCACCCCAGCCATCTGGCCCTGTGAGCCCAGCTAGGGAGGAGATCTGATGGGGTAGAGGAGTTGAACTTATAGAAATGTAGTTTCTCTAAAGATAAGGCAAAGGGCAGGGAAGTTGAGTGTGGCCTAATTATAATTCTTTAAGAAATAACCAAAGGGGTTTCTAAAAGGTACTTTGAATAGCTGATATTAGAAATGGTCTCTGTAGGATATAGCGATGGTGGACACTTGTTCATTATAAATTTGTTCAAATGCATCAAATATGTACCACCAAGAGTGAAGCCTGATGTAAACTATGAGTTCCGTGGGATAATGTGTCAATGTAGGTTCATCAGTCGTAACAAGTGAACCACTCTGGTGGGGGATGTTGATGGTGGGGGAGGCTATGCGTGTGTGGGAGCAGTGGGTATATGGGAAATTTCTGTACTTCCTGCTCAATTTTGCTGCACACCGGAAACTGTCCTAAAAAGTAACCAAAAAAAAAAAAATTAGTGCTTCAGCCACCCATTGAGAAGATGTCACTCAGATTCTGATATCTGGGCCCACAGAATCCTTTGCAACAGATTCTCTTGGATCCACCTGGAGTATAATTTTCTCCACTGAGCTGAAGAAACCCAGAGCAAACATCAGCCCCCTCAGGCTGTCTTACTAAAGGGAAGGAGAAGTTCATTGGCATCACCATGTTGCCCCATAAGCATTTGTCTTTTGAGCCTTCTCTCCACAGCTCAACTGAGGAGGAAGCTTCCTGCCATAGACAGGACCTTGCAAACAAGCTCTGGAGTCCCCAGAACGAACCCCCATCTCAGCCCAAGACCCACAACTGCTGACATGTGTCTAAAGTACCATCAACTAGGCATTTAAGGATAGATGCCCATGACTGAGAGCAACAGGGGGCCCCCAGAAAGATGTCCAGTTCAACAGCCTCACTGTTCCTTCACACCAGGAGAAAACCTAAAAGCCAATCTCCAGAATCCCCTTCAAGGTTTTTGTCAAAGACATGCTTTTGTATCCCTGGAGGCAGAAATCAGTTATTATCTGAGGAAGAGGTGGTAAGAATCAGAGTATTAAAGTGGGAAGGAACTTTAAGGTGGATCTGAATAGAAAGCATCCATAATTTAAAAGAAAATATTAGAGACAGAGGTCCAGACAGACTCTTGTGCAGAAGTTCCAACACCAAAACAGATTTGGGAAGTGCTGCTGGGGGGTGGGGAGCCTCCCCAAGTACCCTGTGGCACCTGTGTGTGGCAGGTGTCCTTGCAGGTGCTCCTTGTTTTTAAATGAGAAGTTTGGGTTGACCCATGGTTTTCATAATCTCTGGCTTCATGTTTGTGATCTAAGGAATCGGAAGGTAAGTTCATGACCAAGGTCACAGCCTGTGTGTTAGTAACAAAGCCATTCACTGGAACCTCCATTTTCCCCCGTTCTTCTGTATCCCAAGCCCACATCTGTAAATAGATCACATACCCAGCTTACTTCTTTCCACAGAGCAGGTAGACACCTTCTGCTAGCCCTTCAACTCGGTGCCATGATTAGAAGCCTTCCCAGAGGGGCAGCCAGAAGCCCTTTCTTCACTCCAGAGCCATGAAAAATCCGTTTCTACCTGAATTCCCAATAAAGGCAGTTAGAGGTAAAAAGAATGGAAGTGGAGGTGGTAGCTGGTGCTGGCTGGCAAAGCCAAGCTTCCAAATTCATCTGTAAAATTGACTTAAATTTTAAATTCACATCCCAGGAACAAAGTGAGAAAGGGAATAGAAGTAATAGCAGCATGACCCAAGGGGCTGGAGCTGAGTGCTGGCCTGGGATCAAGGTGCTTCTGAGCCCCAAGCCAACCCCAGCAGTGATTCAGCCCCGACACAGAACCTTGCAACCAGCACACCCAGCAGAAGCCCAACCCCAGGGGATCACAAAATAAAGACCGTGCGTGATGCAAAGGGCCAAATACCCAAAGAGCCACCTCAGCAGATACAGGCTGCTTAACAAGAGAAAAGCTTAGTGATTTCAGTGCAAGGATCATCCTTTACACAAAAATCAAGAAGCAGTATGTTACACTAGTTTTGCCAATACAGCACCCTTACACACGCAGAGCAAACTTCTGCCATTCTGAGCAAGAGAGCAGCCAACCCACACCTGGGGAAGGGAAGAGGGCGCATGGCTACTCACCTCCCTCCCACTTGGCCGTTGGCCAGCCTTGTCCTGCCCACCAGCCTTGGGAACAGTGAGGCGCCCTCAGAGTTTGGCCCGCCTAGTGCCCCAGGCCATTATCTGTCCCTGCCAGTTGTGTCCCACCCTGCCAACCCTCTTCTAAGAGGACTGCCTGGAGAACAGAAATAAGGTGAGGTGAGATTTTAGAAGGAGCCACCTAAAGAAAGTCAAGTCGGCGTCTTGCCCATCTTCTATCATTATGTAATTTAGGGCAGCGAGGGAAAAAGGAACAGTCCAAAATGCAATAACATTTTACAAACAATAAATTTATTTCCAAATCCTGAATTATAACCAAATTACAATTCCCTGTAGGTCTATTTTGCTGCTTTACACAGAATTTTAAAAAACCATAGTTACGGCCAAGTCATTTATACACCAAGCGTCCCAGGAATGGTTTATTTGGACACAGTGGGTCTGGCCAGCTCTCACTGCTCCGCACCCTGACCTGCACCCCTGCACCAAGGAACTGCCACTCCCTCTGTTGTAGAGCTGGCCCCTGCAGGAGCTTCCCCGGGGGCTATGATGTACACAGACGAAAGTGCGCAGATGAAAGGGTTTTGTTGGCAGGCCCCGGATGCTCTGGCCACAGGGCTCAGGACTCAACACACGCCGCATCCTCTGCAGGGAGAGCCTCGGCTCAGAGCCCAAAGCGGGCTGGTGTGCGGCGAGGGGTCATGGGTTCCCCTTGCTCCTTCCGACCTGGAGTGTAGATTTTTGTAGACCTGGAGACACGGAAAGAGGGGTGAGGAATCACACTGCTACTCACGCCAACCAGGATGCACAGCACAGCAAGGAGCCTGAGGCCTTGCTCTTTCTGTGTGTGAGCAGGCTTTGGGGCTGAACGGTCTTCTCCCCCAGCACATTTCCCCCCTGCTGCCATCCCCATTTGTGATGGGGAGCAGAGTAACAGCACCACCTGACTCTGATACCCACCAAGGACTGTTGGCAGCTAAATTTTTTAACAATTCCTTTCATGCCTCCCAGGTGAGCTATGGAAGCAGTCTTCCAGCCACCTCACCAGACGGCCACTCCACCTTCTAATAAAGAATCTGGCTGGCCCTAGTCCCCAGTCCTAGGAGGTCATCTCTAAAACCTCGAGATTTCCAGAGGGATTGAGTGTCTCTGTTACACATGGTAACATCTGATAGTTTATCCTAACAAGAGGACTCAGGATAAGGGCTGGCCCAGCTAGAAAGACCAAGTACGTGGGGCGCCTGGGTGGCTCAGTCGGTTAAGCGGCCGACTTCGGCTCAGGTCATGATCTTGCGGTCCGCGGGTTCGAGCCCCGCGTCGGGCTCTGTGCTGACAGCTCAGAGCCTGGAGCCTGTCTCGGATTCTGTGTCTCCCTCTCTCTGACCCTCCCCCGTTCATGTTCTGTCTCTCTCTGTCTCAAAAATAAATAAACGTTAAAAAAAATTTTTTTTTAAAGAAAAACCAAGTACGTGACCAGAAGGCTATACTTTGAGACTCATGATATCAGCTCAGCCCCTATGGAAAGGAAGCTGGAGACTGAGTCAATCACATGGATACATACTCAACCATTCGTGACTATGTAATGAAACCCCAATAAAGCTCTGGACGCTGAAGCTTCCCTGGCTAGCAATGCTCTGTGCATACTATCACACACCAATGGGCCAGGAGGGTAATGCGGCCCCGAGGACAATGGAAGCTTCTCATTTGGGACCATCCCAGACCTCACTCTATGCATCTCTCCCTTGGTGCTGATTTGTAACCTTTGGCTATAATAAAATTGTAATCTCAAACACAGTACTTTCCTGAGTTCTGTGAGTTATTCTAGCAACTTATTCTAGCAAGTTATCAAATGGCGGGGGAGTCCATGCAGATCCCCAAATATGTAGCAAGGTGGTCAGAAGTGAGAGGGATCTTTAGCACACCCCAAGTTATAGCTGGTGTCTGAAGTAAAGGCAGTTTTTTTTTTTTTTTTTTTTTTTTTCAGAGAGAGACAGAGCGTGAGCAGGGGAGGGGCAGAGAGAGAGAGGGAGACACAGAATCTGAAGCAGGTTCCAGGCTCCAAACTGTCAGCACAGAGCCTGACACGGGGCTTGAGCTCACAGAGTGTGAGATCACGACCCAAGCTCCAGTTGGACACTTGACTGGCTGAGCCACCCAGGTGCCCCTGAAGTGAAGGCAGTCTTGTGGAGAACTGTGCCCTTCACCTGTGAAGTCTGACCTGACTCCAGGCACCAGCAGACACAGAAGCCCAAGACTCTCCTCCCGTCTGCACGTGATTTCCAAGCCCTAGCCTGTCGGTAGAGCTATAAGCCCTGCCTACTTCTCCAGCCCACCGCAGGCCTCAGTACAACATGACAATGACCAGGAGCTGCAGATGTATCACTGCCCCTTGAGAGTATGTCTGGAACTCCTCCCACGCCTCCATGGAACCAGTCAACTTCTGTGACCAGCTCAGCTCCACACACTCAAATTTTAGATCACCGGCCTGCATGGGGACCTGCTCAGTCTATCGGGCTGCTCCCCAGAGCCTCCCAGGGGCAGGCACCATCCCAGCCAGGGTCCCGAGGCCGCAGCCCACCTGACACTGCCCAGAGGGCTGCGCTTTTCTTGCTCCTGCCGGCGGGCTCGCAGCTGCTCCTCAGCCAGTGCCATCTCCTCTTCCATGGCAGAGGCTTCCTCTTTGGCCCGTCGGCGGTTCTCCTAGAAAAGGGAGGGCGAGGTACTGGGGACCACCACCGGCAGGTGGAGAGCCTCGTCCCACCCATCTCCCCACCACAAGCCAGGTGCCGTGTACACAGTGCCAGCTCCCAGAGGCAGGGCCACGTGGCTCCCTGCCCCAACACCACGGCCATCTATTCTTCGAGGCCGGTTCGTTGATTCAAGACAGACACGACACGATTCAGTCCTAACCCTATCGTGTCTCAGCTCTCCACTCAATTCCGTAAGTACTTTCACTCTCTTACCAAGTTCACAGTAATGCCAGGAAGTACAAGAAATAGGGAAGACACGATCAGCTGGCTGGGAAGAACAGACATAAGGAAGGTGTGCACAGACCCAGTGTGGACAGTACAGACAAGAGAGGAAGGAAAGCCCCCCACAGTCTGAAGCCCTGAAGGACAGCTCGAGGCAGCAGCCATCCACGTACGCGAAGACCATGAGGAGGTGGAGTGGCAGAGAGACAATCTATCCTGGAGGGATCAGGCAGAACCACTGACCACTCTCAGCATCCCCAAAAGTGGGGCCACCAGCCCTTACGTGCTTCCTGATAGGATCTAAAAGGAAGTTCACGGCACTGCACGCATTTGTGCATCTTTGCCAAACACAGCTGAACCTGAATCTTATCAGGCTTTTGGATTAATTACTAGTTTACAGAAAGAACATGGGACAGGCACAAGTTAAACGCCATCACAAAAAGCAATCGGCCAAATACAGAAAATGGAATATTCTACAAGTGACCTAGTCTCTCCAAGTAATCAATGCCATAATAAAGAATGAGAACAGAGCACATTCTAGAACATAACACTTACACATATACCAACTAACTGTAACATTCAGATTCTGATTCGAGCAAATCAAATCATACGAGTTTATCTTTGAAACAAATGACAAAATATGAATAAGGACTGGAAGACATTAAGGATTAATTCTGTTGAGTGATAATGGCAAAAAGGTTACATTTTAAAAACCAGTCTTTTTAGAGATGTTTACTCAAGTATTTATTGGTGAAATAAAGTGTCAGAGAGAGGCTTTAATATTTTTTCTAAGAAAAAAAATTAGCGTATGGAGAAGAGGAGGAATAAGCCAAATAAGTCTGACCAACATGTTGAACATTATGGAGATTCGGTAAGGAATACATGACGGCTCCCTATACTGTTTTTTATACCTCTACGAATATTTGGACTTTTCAATGATAAGGTTTTTTTTAAAAGGCTCATCCGACCAAGCAACTGGAGCAAATGGGCGAAAATCTACCATACCAACCTGGCTCCATCACAGCTTTTATGTTTGAGAGAGAAGTAAGGAGGACAGGGGTCAGGTGAGGACGTGTCTTCAATCCCGGGCTGTGCGAAAAATGGGTCCCACAGGCAAACAGAACCTCCGTGGCGAGCGTGGGATGCTTACCTGCCGAGACTTTCCCGCCTGTTTGACGCTGTAGAACATGGGGCCCAGCTCCGCCAGCCACTCTCCATCCACAGCAGTGACACACTGCATGTACTCCTGCAGGCAGAAGGGTCATAAAGCGGTGGTCACAGGAAGGCCAATGCTTTGGGCCGTCCCTCGCCGAGTAGTTCCACAATCGGGACCTACATGGGAAGGGCCTGACCCCCAGCCCTGTGAGGCTGAAAAAGGCAGACATAAGCCCCAGACACTGGAATTTTAATCTTTTCTCCCAAATCCCTCCATGCTTGAAAAAATGCCCCTCCCCCACGCCCAGTATCCAAGAGAAAAGGCCTAACCCCTCAGAAAGCCTTTTTTTTTTTTTAATTTTTAAATGTTTATTTATTTTTGAGACACAGACAGAGTGTGAGCGGGGGAGGGGCAGAGTGAGAGGGAGACACAATCCAAAGCAGATTCCAGGCTCTGAGCTGTCAGCACAGAGCCCAATGTGGGGCCTGAACTCACAAACCGTGAGATCATGACCCGAGCTAAAGTCAGACACTTAACCAACTGAGCCACCCAGGCTCCCCAGAAAGCCCTTCTAATGATACCAACAGGGGTTGCTCATCCCTGGCAGCAAGTAACAAACAATCCTGCTGGCATAGCTGAGGTCACTGGCATCTGAAGGTCAATTCCAAGTAAGCATCCTCAAATCCTCAAATCTCTCAATTCGTCTCAAAGCAACACATGTGGCCTCAAGTCTCCCAGGCTCAAAGCTCACACAGGAAGGCAATGAAGGGTTACAAAGGCCCAGCCCAGCCAGGTAGGCCCACGTCAAGTAAACTGTGTCAGAGAAGACTCACCTTGGTGGTCATGACCAGCTCGTGATACACTATGTAGTCTGGGGTGTAGCCCATTCCAAAGAGGGAGCTGGTGGGGTGCAAGTGGCAGGGCATCCCTGTCCGGATATTCACATACTCCCCGATTCCCTAGGGAAGAGACACAAAAGGTGGCCACATCAGGACAATACTGCTCATCTGGGCAGCCACTCCATCCCAGGTCTTGACAAAGGCCTTGGTGGGGAAAACCCAGGTCTGTAGGACTGTACAATGAGAATGAAAGAACTCCGCGCTGGTATGATTATCAGGCCAGGAAAGGGCCACAACTCCCTCAGGCTCCTCTGGGCTCACCTTGAGCTTGGCTGCCTGGTGGAAATAGGCAGCACAGATACACTTCCTGACGATGTCCCAGTCAGTGCCACACGAGGCCAGGCTCATCCGCTGCTGTACCATGATGTCCTTGAGCTGAGCCCGCACCTCCCGGACCTAGAGAAGGACACAGGGCAGGCAAGGATGAAGCCCGCCTTCTCCTGCCTCCCTGCCTCACCCCAACATCCTGCTTATCTGGGCGACTGCCCCCACCTTCCGCATGGCCTTGGCATGGATGAAATGATCATTACACCAGATGGTGGAGTAATTATTATTCTTCCACTGCAGGTAGACATTCAGGTAGGTCAAATGATCACTCTCGGGGACAGCAAACTTCTCCCGGATTTGATCACTCTCCTCCTCTCGGCCCTAGGAAGGAAAAAGGACCCTTACTGTAAGCACAGGGAGTCCAGGCCCACTGCAAGGATCCCGGAGCTTTTCACACTGTTACCTGCCTGCACGCACAGCTTTAAACACATCAGTGTGTTACCCTAACGATCCAGGGAAAATAACGTAGCTTCTGACAAAACATCTACTCTAAAATGTGACAGCTCAGGCACAACTATACCAGACGATAAGAAATTTCCAAATCACCTGAAAACCACTGATCTAGCCCATGCTTTCCCCTACCCCAACCTGCTTAACAGAAAGCAGTAATACCACTCTTTGGAAACTCTGACTCCCATGCCTCTGTTCCATTTTAATGATACAGAAAGAAACCAGTCCTCTCTAACCCTTCCTCAACCCGGTAAAGCCCCCTGCAGCTTCAAGGAGACCAGAGCGGCCACCACCACCAACCTTGGGCCTGTAGAAGATGGCTGGCACCGAGAGCATGGACACAATGAGCAGGATCTCGGAGCTGCAGCCCATGTCACAGGACACGATGAGCATCTTGGACAGGGCCGGGTCCAGCGGGAACTCTACCATCAGCCGCCCAGTCGAGGTCAGCCCACCTGGGAGAGGAGCGAATCCAGACATTCGGTGGACACAGTGAAGTAAACGAGGAGCGAAACCGACCGCCAGAGCCCGTGAGCACACCACCACCACCCCCATCTCCAGCTCCCGGGGCTCGGCACCTGTGTTGTCCAGGGCCCCAAGGATCCAGAGCTGATACATGGAGTTGAGCATGTTGTCCTCGGGGGGCGGGTCCATGAAGTGGAACTGCAGCAGGTCCTGCACCCCGAGGGACTTCAGCAGCAGCACCACGTTGGCCAGGTTAGTCCTCTGGATCTCGGGCACCGTGGTCGTCAGGAGCTCGTTCTTGTAGGCACTCTGGGTGTAGAGCCTGCCGGGAAGAAGACCACACTCTGCTGCATCTACCGCCTCAGGGCCCAGCTGCCCGCGCAGGGGTCCCTGCAGTGGAAGACCCAATGCTACCCCAGCTTTGCCCTGCACCTGCACCCCACAGAGGTCAGTACGGAAGAAAGCCACAGGCAGGGAGGACAAGTTCTCATTTCTTCTCCCACCTGCCTTGTTCTCTCTGAATCCCGGATTTCCACCCATTCAAATCAGTCCTGCCAACTGACTCTTCTGCTGGAGTCTCCTACATATTTGTTTCAATTCTAGAACCAATGAGCCTGGGACGAGATTTATGGCTCGGTTTTGTTTTCTTTATGCTCTTCTGTATTTTCTGAATTTCTGTAGCGAATACGTTATTTTTTAAAACACGAAAATCAGAAAAACTAACTGCAGAAGTGTAACAGAAGCCAAGATATAATCTGCTCAGACTTAGCCTGTGAGAGTCTTCAGGTGCAGGTACGTTCAACATGGGACTGCCTGACACCCAAAGCTGCTCAGACCTCCAAGCCATCTGGAAAGGCTACTCTTTGGCTCAGCAGCATATGAGGAGCAAACAACCAAGTGGCAGCCCCACCATCAGTCCCGAGCCTCAGGGATCCTAGGGCCAGCATCCCTCTGCTGGATCACAGTCCAGTCCCCACTGCCCCAGCCTGGGCTCCACACTCAGCAATCCCAGCGCTGCCCCAGAGAGCAGGCTAGCACAGGGCTCCTACCTGAAACACTGACCTGGGCCCGTCCTGCCGGCTCGCCCTGACCTCTGGTTGGCATTGGCCTGGCTGATGGGATAGATCTGTAGAGCATCCATGCCAATCCTGGGGTTGAAGACCTAGGAGGGGACAATAAAGAGCTGATTAAGCATAGAGTAAGGGGAAAGCGGGAGGCAACCTTGAGACAAAGACAGACAAACCCTGGTTGCTACGCAGCACGAAGTACAGTGTTTTAGCAATGCAGACAGCCATCCTTTTTCCTTTTTAAGTAGGCTTCATGCCCAGTGTTGAGCCCACTACAGGAGGTGAACTCATGACCCTAAGATCAAGACCTGAGCTAACAAGTCAGTCGCTTAACCCACCGAGCCACCTTGGTGCCCTGGCAGCCATCCTTTTGAAACCAGGAACCTTAAGAAATTTCCCCACAAATACCAGCTCTGTGGATCTGCACAGAGTTATTAAATCATCTAACTCATGGTGTTATCACAAAGATTAAGTCAATCAAGTGCACAGCAAAATCAGCACTCAAATGTTAGCCTCTTAAATCCAAGTCCATCCCTCGTTTAAGGGCTAAAGACCCAGGGCCTGCCTTCCCACCACCTACTACATTGAGTTAGCTTCAGGTGAAGGCCCAGGGCCCTAGTGCCTGTGTCTTTTCTTACCTTTAATTTGCAATAACCAGAGTCAATAACAAACATGATGCCATCGACAGTCAGAGATGTCTCGGCAATGTTGGTGGCAACGATACACTTCCGAACTCCATCTGGAGCCTAGAACCAGGCAGGATGTACAAAGAGGGAAGGCTGTAGGCCCTCAGGTAGGAAAGACTCCACAGGGCAAAGAGCACACCCCACCCCTGCAGGGAAAGTAACACCCTCTCTCTAGTCCTTCCTTGGGAAAATCCAGGGAGACCCAAAGGTGGGTACCCAAGACAGATATTCTTGCTATCACACCTTCTGGAAAATTTTGGCCTGGAGATCAGAAGGCAGCTGGGAGTAGATGGGCAGCACAGCCAAGGCAGGTGCATTCTCTAGTTCCTCCAGATGTTCCACAATCTGGTCTGAGGTCACCTGAGGGCACAGAGAGGAGCCATGAGATACCAGAGCCCCAAACTCCCATATGTAGGATACTACCTGCTCATCATGGTCATGACCAAGGCACGCACCTCAATGTCCTCTTGGCCAGGCATGAAGATAAGGATATCCCCGGGGGCCCCCGACAGATGCACCTGTAAGGACTGCTTCACCGCGGCCTCCACATAATCCTCCTGCGGCGTCTGCAACACCAGTCAGAGACATGGTCAAAGGGAAGCATCGAGAGAAATGCAGGCTGGACATCCCTCAGGAACTGGTGGTCAGTCACTGGTATAGGGATAGAGCCAGTGGACTTTCAGGGCTACAGATGGGCCTGACTGCCCTCTCTGGACCCTGCACTGCTGCTCTAATGAAAGAATAAAACTAGACCTCCCCCGAGTACAGTCCTTTGTGTCTCAGACCTAGAGCTAGAGTGCCCCATCTGCCCCACGGTAACCCCAAAAACCTTTCCTGGCTCAGTTCCCTACCCCATGCCCTCCAACTGACTTCTCATCAGAGGTCAGGAATGGTTCAAAAAGGAGGCCTCAATACCTTGCTGAAGAGAATGTCAACAGGGAAGGTACGACCAGGGATGTGGAAGATGGGAACATTCCCGAAAAAGGCAGCAAATTTCTCTGCATCCATAGTAGCCGATGTGACAATGAGCTTCAGGTCTGAGCGCCTAGCCACCACCTGAGAGAAGAGGTCAGTCCGAGGCTTCCCTATAGATTTGGAACACTTGGCTCCCTCCCTCCAATCTCAGCAACATTACTCTCAGATGAAACAAGCTGAAGCTGACAGATGGGCACATTAGATTCCTAACACTCCTGAGGACCGAACCCATAGAGCCACGGCCAAGAGAACCCGGAGTCTCTTAGCTGAGCATGAACAGAATAAACTACAACCCAGGTCTCAACCTGGCAACCTGGAGGCCTCAGCAAACTCAGGCCTGTCAGAGACCCTCTTGGATCCCCCAGGCGAGACCCCAACCCACCCGGAGTACCTCGGTCATGAACTACCAACAGGGCATGCATCAAAGCCCCACGGGTACAGACAGACTGTGCCCCACAGCCCTCACCTCCCGCAGCAGCCCAAAGAGCACGTCAGTGTTGAGGGAGCGCTCGTGAGCCTCGTCCATGATGATGGCACTATAGTGATCCAAGTCTGCTTCCCGGAGGGACTCCCGGAGCAGGATCCCGTCAGTCATGTATTTGATCAAGGTGTTTTCTGAGGTGCAGTCTTCAAAGCGGATGGCATAACCCACCTGAAAGTCAGGGAGAGACAGCTCAGAAGCTCTGGGCCCCAGCTCACTGCCCGCATACCCCATGCTGGGCCCAGGCCTTAGGAGGTCAGCTCAAAAGGACGGAAGCTGTACAGCTCAGCCCTCGTGCCCACTCACCTCCTCACCAAGGCTTCCTCCCATTTCTTCACTGACTCTCTTGGCCACCGACATGGCAGCCACACGCCGAGGCTGGGTGCACCCAATCATCCCGTAGTCCGTGTAACCGTCTTCATGCAAGTACTGTGTCAGCTGGGTGGTCTTACCGCTCCCTGTTTCTCCAACCACAATCACGATGCTGTTATCTCTACAAGGGAAAGAAGACGAAGGGCAAACAGGTCAGGTGGATGGCCACCTCCAATCCTCCAACAAGACGCTGCCACCTCCTATGCCTATGTCTGGCTATCCAAGGAGCACGCCTGCTTAAAGGCAGATTTCCCTGGGAAAACAGCCCCGAATGAAGACACCCCCTACAATGTCTAGAAGATGGTAAGGTTTAGGGGTGCCTAGGTGGCTCAGTCAGTTAAGCATCCAAGTCTTGGTTTCAGCTCAGATCATGACCTCATGGTTTGTGAGATTGAGCCCCACATCGGGCTCTGCATGGACAGCACAGAGCCTGCTTAGGATTCTCTCTTTCTCTCTGCCCCTCCCTGCTCATGCCCCCCGCCTCTCTCAAAATAAATAAAACATTTAAAAAAAAAGAAGATGGTGAGGTTTAAACAAATGAAATATAACAGAGCAAAGTCATTTTGCTTATTACTTCATGCAAAGTAGCCCAGGGTATGGAGGTCAGATAAGAAAAAATTCTCTCCCTTCTCTACCAGATGCAACAGCCCAAAGTAAAAGAGCTACCGAGTAAACACAAGGGACCCAAGGGACACCCAGTCAACACTGGAATTCCTAGACAAGTTACCTGATAATAGTGAGTAGCTCCTGCTGCACAGCAAAGATGGGCAGGTACTGCCTCTGCTCCAGAATCGACTTCTTTTTGGCAAATTCGCTGCTAGCTTCACTCTTTTTCTTCATGTGATCCGCAAACTTCTGCTCCGTCCTGAGAACACACAGCAGCCTAAGCACCCTGCACAATTTCCCACACTGTTTTTCCTGACTGGGTTACTGTCCTTCTTCCTACATCCAAGAACAAGACCCACCTCAACAAGACGCAAGAAATCTTTGAGACACTAGAGCAGCCAGGTGATCCAAGATGTTTCTCGTCTCCTCTGGCCTAAGGGACTACAACTGCGGTCTGAGAACCATCATCTACAACATACCCAACATTCCCTGGGCAAAGAAAACTAAGTATGACTCAGAGGAGTTCAGGTTAACAAATGGGCCAGTTCTCTGCCCCAAAAAGCTCAACCAGAAGAGGAACTGAGATCACCAGGTAATTATCTTGTACAGAATACTCAGCACAATGCTCAATGCTCGAAAGGCTAAATGGAGGAGTCATGGCTACAGAGTCCTGACCAGGGTCAGACCTCCTCTCTCCTCCTGGCAGGATGGCGGATGGCACGGTCTGTAAAGCTTCGTTTTCAAAGAATTGTGAGAAAAAATAGTCCCACTTAGTAGTGACCTCCAGCTTCTACTGAAAGCACACAAATATCTGACACATGTATACATGCCTAGACTCCAAAGAACTTTGTAATTTTCCCAAAACTGCAAAGAGAGAGTGGTTCAGTGCTGCCAGTGGGCGTCCACATGTCTGCTGCCCGCCACTCTCCCGAGAGACCTGTCCCCCTTTCAGACCTCCCCCCACACCCTGTCAGGCTTCCTATTCTAATTTCTCCGTCACTCTCAGTCAGCTAACAATTAATGCCTACGGGATTACATTTATAAACTAACAAGGGCTGACCATCAGTACTGACTTCTCATTTGGGTTATTTCTCAGAGGGGTGCAGGGAATTATTCACTTGGATGCCAGTTCAGTAAGACTTCAGTATGTTCAAAGGATGAGATTCAGGAGGGACATTTGAGTCCAGCCATCTACCCAACGTGTGAACCCCAACAGGCAGCTATCTACCATCTGCTTAAATACCTCTATGAACAGGGAAGCCACTCCCTGGTAAAAACAATCTTTCCTATTTTCAAAACATTGTTAAAAGTGGTTCTTCCTTCCATTAAACTGAAATCTAAGGGGGCAAAGCCTACCTTCCAACACTGAACATCAGAAGTGCACTTCAGCACCATGACTAAGACACCAGGCTCCAAAGCTACAATGTCTGGGTCTGAGCATCGATCCATTTACAGCTGGGTGACCTCAAACAAGTTACTTAACCTCCCTGGGTCTCATCCTCTACACACGAAAAATGGGAAGGAGAGCACCTATCTCGTGGGACTGTCGTTGAGAATTGAGTCAGTATCTGCGAGGCATTTAACACTGACAGGCACTGAGGTCACTCCTATAGCAGTAGTAGTGGTGGTGGCAGGAATAATATCAGGAAAAGCTGAAGATGGTAGAAGAGAGACCAGGAGGAAGGGATGAGAACAGACTAGAAGATCCAAAGTGACCTAATTTTTCTGTTCATGAGCCACAAATTCTCTCAGTTCCCCAGCAAGTGTCCTTGAGGGCCGCTGGCTCAGGAGACAGCCCACTGCTGACCAAGACTCCTACCTATAGTCCACTTTACCGTCTTCTGTCAGCGCTTTATCGGGCTCTTCCTCTTTTTTGACACCCATTATATCTCCCAGCTTGGTTCCAGCCAGTTCCCAGTGTTTGTGTTGAGCCTAAAAAAAATACGGAAAGTCTGCTCCATCGTGTAACACGACTGTGGTCCATGGCAAACCAATCCCACTTGCACAGGAGGCTCCATCTAGCAGATGGTAAATTCCCACAAAGCCACAGTGGCCCGGCGCCCACATTCCCTTCTTCTACCTCAAGCCACCAGAGCATCGGGCCCTGTGGTTGTCTTAACAAAGGCCTTGGTGGAGGAACACGAAGCCCTCCTCCAACAGCTGGTTCTTGCTGTGTGAGTGTCCTCGAACTTCCAAGAGGACCTCTACCCATGAGATCTCATGCAATTTCTAAAAAGAAAAAAAACAGACTCCCAGGCCCCAAAGGACAAGAAACCAACCTTTTTGCGTTCCTTCTGCTCCCTGTGCTTCCGCACTGTTTGACTGCCTTTCCGGGCAATAATGGCCAGGTCAGAAGTAGCATCCTTGACTGGAATCACAGGCTCCGGCTGTAGGTTGGAGAAAAAGAGGAATTCTCCACTGATCGTTACACTCAACAGGAAGGTCCACTTCATGACAGCCCTAATAAATGAAAGGATTTCTATCCTATTGGGATGGGGGCTTTTTTTTCCTCTTTTTTCCCCCCCACCCTCAGCTCAATTCTATCTGAGCTTTCTTCTCTCAGGCCCCAGCGGCCTCACCTGCTTGGTGAAGACGATGCGTCCATCAAGGAAGGGAGGAACCAGGTTGTGCACCATCAGATGCACCTTGGCTGCGCTGTCCTCCTCAAAGTCCTCATCCACCTCTAGCCGATGGACCACTCCACTGGTGAGCATGCGGTTGGTCTCCCAGCGCTCGTTATCCTATGAGAACACAACGGGGGGCCGTGCTCAGACTGCAACCACAAGGCATCTGAAAGGTCACTGGGAGAGTCCACACATCAAGTCCTGAGAGAAGGGCCACACGAGGCCTGGGCCGTAGACATGTCACAGGCCTCTGTACCCTGTGGCTCCTAAGAAAGAAAAGTGACTGATCCCAAACCACCGGCGACATTTTTTCCAAGCAGCAGCCCTTTAGATGTGAGTCAGAACCTCTATACGGACACACAAATGGCAAGCGTCCACAGCCCCACGCAGACACAAAGAACACCCTACTAGTTCCCATCCCAGCACGGAAGGAGGACTACGAGAGAGAGAGGTTAGGAGATAACTACTGAAAGGTTCTACGCCCACCCTCCTCAGACTCTAGAGGCACAGCGACACCCAATACTTCAGCGACGAGAGGCCAGCTGCGCTGCCACCATGTGCACAAGGCCCGCACTTCTCCCACATGCCCAACGCCAGCCGGGTTCACTCCAGCTACCGCCAGCAGCCCACCTCATTGATCTGCCTCCGCTGAGCAGAAATGCGCTTCTGCTTCTGTTTATGCAGGTGCTGCTCCCGCCTCCTCACGTAGTCCTCGGAGGAGTAGGCCAGGGGGTTGTGGAACTCATCGTATCCCTCATCCATCATGTACCAGTCCCGGTCAGCTTGCTGCAGCGATGTGACAGAGCGGTGAAAACAAGGAACAGATCGAGTTTATGTGCAAGACAAGACCAGAGGGGAGGTGTCTGGTGAGAAGTCACTGGTGTGGTGGAGCAATGTTTGTGGGAGGTGCAGGAGGAAGACCATGTGCTCTAGGACGAGCCATGTGGAGGACACAGGCGGGGACGGACTATGTGGCCGCCCATCGTGACGGCACTTCTTACATTCACCACACGGTGGCACCAACGCTTAACTAAAACAGGTCTGCCAGTGGCAGGTGAGAAGTTTCACAGACGAGCCTGTGCCTCTGGAGAGACTCCGAGGCTTTGGGACTGAATCCAGCTCGGCTCTAGAGACTGTCCAGTGCTAACTGCCCTCATCGAAGTCCAATTCCACTAGAGCGTCTCTCGTGGCCCATTCACCCATGGAGGTCCACCACTCCTCATTCGGTGCCTCAAAGACATAAGGTTTTTACCCTCTGGTCATCTTCCCACTGCTGCCGTTCCTCTTCTGTGTCAAATGAAATTCCTTCTTCGCCATCCTCCCGTCTTCCTGAAGGAGAACACGCAGCAGGTCAGTCCAAACACCCCCAGCCCCACCAAGAGCCCTGCAAAACCGCACAGCTCCAGAAGCGCAGCTTTGCTCAGCCTCACTGGGACAAGTGATCCCGCTTCCCTGTCCCCCTCCCTCCCCCTGCCTTACCTCGGCCCCTGGACAGACGGGGTGTGGACCCCAGGTGTCTCCTGTCATCGGCCCATTCGTTGTATTTGTAGGATGGGGTTGGCAGAGGTGTGTCATCTGAGTACCTGCTCCTCACGGACCTGGGAGACCGTGTAACCAGCATCACTAAGTCACTAAGCTGAGACATGTTCCCTAGCTGCCATCTGTTCCCCCAGCCCAGATCCCTTTGCCCTCATCACGTCCACCCTTTGCCACCCACCCAGAGAAACTGGGCTGCTCTGCCCAGAACATCACCTATCGCGATCTCGACTGGACTGCCGATGGCTCCGCTCAGAATCTCGATAGGAAGGTGTCGGGGAAGGCGATTCCCACTGCGAGCGCCTTGAGGAACCACAGCCACTGTCCTCTTCCTCCCAGGTAGACCTTGAAGGGGTAGCTGCATCTGGGGCGACAAAGAACACATCCACCGGAAACCTCTAACTTCACTGGGACACGGCTCTAGGGCTATCAGCCAAAAGTGAATTCCCCAAATCTCTTTCTTTCACTATCGATAGACTTGATATCTACTTGTAACACAATCTTGACAATTTTTAAGGTATCTGGATTTTAATAGGCCAGTTTTCACGTATTTATAACACTTTTCTTTTTTTTTAACGTGTTTACAACATCTTGAAGAATATTCAATTTCTCTCAGCAAACATACTCCTCTTGAATATAAACAACTTTTTTAAGTTTATTTATTTATTTTGAGTGTGTGTTGTGTGTGCACAAGTGGGGGAGGAGCAGAGAGAGAGAGAGAGAGAGAGAGAGAGAGTGAGAGAGAGAGAGAGAGAGAGAGAGGATGAATCTCAAGCAGGCTCCACAGTGCCGGCACAGAGTCCGACGCGGGGCTCGAACCCATGAACCGTGAGATCATGACTTGAGCCAAAGTTGGATGCTTAGCCGACTGAGCCACCCAGGTACCCCTAAATAATTATTTTTAATCAATTCTTCTGTTCCCCAGCTCCCTATTCTTTCCTGCCATTTGGAAAACTGGCCATTCAGTCCACTGGCCTACCAACTTAGAGGAACATATCCGTTTCAACAGGGAGGTCCAGGGCCTTCCAACCTGACTCAGAACCAAGTATTCCAAGAAGTTCATAGTGGAACCAGCAGTTGACTCTGCCCACAGCATATCAACTGAGGACGCTGCCTTGTATACACTGACCCCTGACAAATCACCACAAGCAACGGCTCGGTCTACCTTTAGGTCGGTGTCTCGGGCTCTCTGGTTCATTTCTTCTGCTGCGCTCTGACCCTCCATCCCGCTCAGATCTGCTGCTGTGTCTGCTTCTATCCCTCTCATCTGTCAAGAGCCACGTGCAGAGCTTAGAAAATGTGTGTCCCATCCTAACTTCCACCCATCTTCACCCTAGAGAAAGGACAGGCCTTCCCACTCACTCACAGGTGCAACCTGCACTGCTCTAATGCGATCCATGGGCTCCTGAAACTCACATATCCCCATTCTTTCAGGGGGAAAAAATAGTTACTGGCTACAAAGTTTCAAACTCACAGTAACAGTTATTTTCCTGCAAGAATTCAAAAAACAATAGTTATAAGTCTACAATGAATAGCTGTTAATGGTTACCAGTCTATAAGCTATAAAATTTAAATAATACTGAGCAAAGCCAGCATTGGATTCTATGTCCAGCTTTGCTTCACAGCACTGTCCTTTCTCTGTCAGCAACACCTGTGTAAATTCTGGTTTCTTATACACACTGCCTGGTATTGCCTTTATCACCAATTTTCATAATTAAACGAGAACTACACACTCAAGCAAAGCAGCTATGCTGCAAGTGACAGTTCTTAAACAGCCTGCTATTCCCAACCCCAACACTATCAACACCAACAGGGCTCCCTAATTATCAGGCATTAGAAAAACTCCTGCAACAGGAAAGAAGCTGATATGTCCACTCAAATGCTTACTGGGCTATAGGAACTAGGCTGGGCTGGTTACCTCTGTCTCTCTTGCGGTCAGAGTCTCGATCCCGTGATCTCTCTTTCTTCCGATCCTTTTCTTCTTTGGACGAGGCATAGACGCCATGTTCCCGCCGCTCCCGCTCTCTCTGCCGACTGCGTTCCCAAAACTCTTCACTCACACCACCAGGATGGGATGGAGTCTCTACCCGAGCAGATCGATAATGCCTGAAACAGAGAGGGCAAGTGGTAAAACGCCCCTCCTTAGGAGAAAAACCTTGCCCCCAAAGGGGGGCTGGCTGGGTGACCTGACCTTTTCCACTTAATCTCCCTACAGGCTTACTGATGGCAACAACCCAAATCATTTCTAATCTTTGTGCTCTACTCTTTAGTCACCTTTGAATGTTCCCCACACATCTGAAGAAAATATCACTTCCTATCTACTTCAATACTACAGAATCATAATAAAACCATAAAGATCTATATGTCCAACAAGAAAACAGAAATCAACATGGGATGTTATTCCCTGGCCTCCATTCTCATTCCCTTTTGGTCAACCCATCCAAAAGCCTTTACCTGTCTTTTCGGCTATGTCGGCCAGCTTGGTCACTATCTTCCTCCTCAGCATCTCTCTGGTCATCTTTGCTCTCTTCCCAGTCCTTGTAGGAAGAGATTCTGGACTTCTTCTTGTCCTCTCCATCGTCCTTCTCCTCTCGCTCCCTTCGTTTCAGGGAAGCCAACAAGTCCAGTCCCAGCAAGGAAGGGCGGGGGGCAGGGGCCTTGAAGACATGCTGTTCACTGGCTGCACTTTTAGTCTTACAAATAAGACCACCAACCTGAGAGTCCAGATCAGTGCCTTCCAATCGATGGATCGAGGCATCCTCGCTGGTGTCCTCCATGACAGGCTCTGGGATTTCTGTGGAAGGAAGACAACCCATTTTGTATTGGATATAAAAGGAGAAAAGGTATAGCTCTGCTATATCCCAGGATAACTGAAGTTACAGGGATATTCAGGGAGTTAACCTCCCCATCAAGACCAGGATTTGCTTAGCTACCTCTTGCCAAAATCTTTCCATTATGTCACTGACAATCTCAAAAGATCCTCCTACTCCCACTCTGATACACATCAGAAACAGAGACACACATTCACACACCCACCAAACACCGGGATCCAAGAGGATACCAGGCAAGCACAGTCCTCACGAAGGACACTTACTAGAACACGATGGCATCTAGAAAGGGACTGTAGGGGAAATACCACTAGATTTGAAGTCAGAATCCTCAATTAGAATGCAAGCTTTTGATATTTTCTACTTGTATGATTGTAAGCAGATAACTTAATATTTGGTTAGGCATAATTTCTGTATCTGTGAAACAGAAATATTTTTTGCTTTATTTAGTCCACGGAATTATTATAAGAATCCCACAAGAAAGTGTATGCGAAAGCTCTCTGTAACCATAAAGCCATACATAAAAGTAACTGTCACGTTATTTTATTTGCCATGCTTCTCTGTACTAATCGGGGCTCAACATTTTCTACATGAGCCCTTCTACCTCTCCCTCCGTTTAAACTACAGATACAGCAGAGTAGACATGCTGGGGTATAAAGCTACCATATACTATGTGATCCATATACTAGTGGATTTTTTTGGACCAGTTGTGTTTTGTAGAAAAGAATTACCTCCCGGCAGTTGGGATCTTGTTTAATAACAATCCATGTTCACCAAAAATATTAACGAGAAACACTAGGTAATGAAATGGTTTCCTGAAAAATATTAAGGTGATTATAAGATTTTCTGACACTCAACGTGTATCAAATTCATTCCTCTTTACATCCCATTACACACCATCCACTTATACACCGATTCTAGGTGCTTGGATAATTTTCCTCTTTCAACAAGTCAGTGAAGCAAAGGAACTGTCAAGGTGTAGGGTACCACCAGAATCCAGGATGTTTTGCTCAGTTCTAATTAACATGCACGGCTCTACAGAGAAATATTGCCAAACATAATATCAACACAGACACAAGAGTTGCATTTTGAAAAATGCCATCAGGCAGAAGAGAAAAGACAGAGCTGCATATCGGTGACTTCTGTGCATGTGAGGAAATCTAAACAGGAAGGTAAACATATATACGCTATGCTCAACAGTAGCATAAACTAAAAAATATACTCCTAGATTGCCAAAGAGAACCTTGTCTATCTTGCTATTACTACAGCCAGCACTTAGTGAAATAAAGTTTGGTGAATAAATGAATGAATGAATTTAAACTGATTAATGGAGAACAGGAAAACAAACATATCTAGAGACAGCAAAGGAAGATCCCAATAGCACAAGACAAGGAGTCTGATAGGACTTAACTAGCTGATGAGAACAAATAAGGAATTAAAAGGACTGGATTCTGGAGAATGATTAGTGGCAAAGAAGCCAATTAAGAATAGAAAATTTAGAAAAACTAGATTTACTCATTCAACAATTTTTCATCGAATACCTTATGTGACCCAATCACTGTTCTGGGCAATAGGAAAAGAACAAAGAACAAAACAGGCAAAAATCCGGCCCTCTTGGAGTTGACATTCTAGTAGAGGAGATCACATAGTAAAGATACCACTATGACAGAGAAGAAAGACACAAGGAGCCCTACTTAGGCTCGGCCTCTGCTTGGGAGGGGGCCAATGCAGAGGCCTAAAGAAGGGTGCAGGATGACCCCTGGGCAGCCAGGCAGCAGTACTGACCAGATCAAGGAGAAAGGACAGGAAAGCCCGGACCGGTGCAGCATCCCAAGGGTAAGAAAGGCAAATTGGGTGACAGGGACGAGACCGCAAACTCGGACCGGAACCTGAGCGAAGGACCCATATCCGCCGCTTGGAGCTGCCGTAATTGGCGAAGGGCAGGTCAGGAAGAAAGAAAGGACACTCACCTCACCAAATCCGACTCTTGGGACCTCCTGTCCCAGATTTCGGGGCGCCGGCACCGCCACCCCTCACTCAGATCGCCTCAGAAAGCCAATCCCAAACCTTGAGCGCAGCCATTATTGTCCCATAATACCCTGCGCGATCCCCTCTATCCGTCCAGAGATAACCATCGAGAGCAGCCCGGAAACCGCCAGTTCCTGGCGCCAAGTGTGGTATAGAAAGCAACCAAGCACTCAACGCTAGAGTATCCTCCTCTGGAACCCTGGTCAGAGACATTTCCGAGTCTCATCGCGACCAATCATAGTTAGCCTGGAAGGCGAGGCCCCGCCTCGGCTCTAAGAAGAAAGGGAAGGAGGTCGGTCATGTTTAATAAGGGCGGAAGTGACGATAGGCTTCCTGTCAAAGGCGGGCAAAGTGGGCGGTGACTAGAGTAACGAATAATCTCGTTGGCTTGTGGGACTATTGAGGGGAAGGACCGCAAGTTTATCTACTTGCCAGTGAGTATTCTTTTTCCGTTTCCGGTTTTATAAGTGGTCCGCCAGAGTTGGCGGGCAGCAGCCCCTGGGTTACTTTGAGTTAGGGTCGCTGCTTTTGGTGTAGAAGACGGGAACCGCCTGTGTGCCGACATTTCGGAGAAGTGGTCGGGGTTGCGAACAGTCAAGTGGAAGAGAAGGAGGTGACTTGTACAAAGAAAGTAGGTGTCGTTTTCCCTAGCACTTGTGGGCCAGGAGCAGCCCAACCACAGGCATCATTAAGCATATATATATTAAGTATGTATGTATAGCGAATAGTTTGGAAGAAGACTCTCACTCCGATGTAAATAAAAGTCACCTGTCTGTTCACTGACAGAGATAACCACTATGTGTTTTGGGATATTTATTTCTAGTTATTTCTATGTAAATGTATACATTTGTATTAGGTTTTGTACAGCAGTGGGATCACACTTTATATACTCTTTTGTAACTGATTTATCATGAGAACTTTTCAGTATGTGAAATGTTCATCTGTAACAGTATTTAGCGGCTGTGTAATAGTATGTCCCAGGACTGTACTGTCATTTTTTTTTTCCAATCTCCTATTTTGGGCTATTTAAGTTGTTTGCAGTTTTTCACCTTAAGAATGTGATAAATCATTGTGGACATGTCAAGTTGATTCTCAGAAATGGAGTTGTTGCTCAAATTGTTTTCTTTCTGGAAAAGTTTTTGCTTCTCTGCATTCCAGCAGCAAGTAAGAATGTGTGGCCCTTTATTCACACTCTTGCAATATTGTTTTGTCTTTACCAACTTAATGGCTTTGTTAAATAATCTTCCATTTGCTTTTCTTTGTTTACTAGTAAAGCTTAACTTTCCAAATATTTTTGCCTATTTGTACCTCTTTTTTTGTGAAGTCTCTGTTGGTATCCCTTGCTATGAACATTTTCTTAGGTGTGGCTTTAGTTTTCCTCCTTTTTATCAGAACTGGAGTTGCTGTTTGAAATCTAGGGTGGGATAGATCCATCCTCACTTTGACTTTCCCTTTTATCAGTAATTTTTTCTGCTACTGACATTTGATGAAGTCCTTCCTAGCAATCAGCTTGCCTGTCTAAAGTATGACTTATTACAGGAACAATTTAATTTCCTATATACATTTTTATTAACTCTTGTCTTAAAATGTGACTTGTCACACACACACATAAAGAAATCCTCCCTTTTCATAGCATTAGCCAACTTGGGGGCCAAATATAAAATATCAGGTACCCCGGTGGAGTTCTTCTGGATGGACTCAAAAATAGAGTTTCTCAACCATAAGAACAGGAGCTTATTATAGCAGAAGGAACACTGCACTAGAAATTTGGTGGCTTGGTGGCACCTGCATGGCTCAGGCAGTTAAGCATCCATCTCTTGATTTCGGCTCAGGTCATGATCCCAGAGTCGTGGGATCGAGCCCCATGATGGGCTCCGTGCTGAGTGTGGAGCTTGCTTAAGATTCTCTCTCCCCCGCTTGCGTGCTCTCTCTCTCTCTCTAAAATAAAATTAAAAACTTTAGAAGGAAAGAAATTTGGTGGCTTTGATTCTAGTCCATGCTGTAGCTAGAACCAAAACTATAAGCAAACAAGTCTATAAAATGAGGGAATTCGATTAGTTCCCTTTTATCTGAGTATTTTATGATTTTTTTTTTAATTTTTTTTTAACGTTTATTTATTTTTGAGACAGAGAGAGACAGAGCATGAACGGGGGAGGGTCAGAGAGAGGGAGACACAGAATCCGAAACAGGCTCCAGGCTCTGAGCTGTCAGCACAGAGCCTGACGCGGGGCTTGAACCCACAGACCGCGAGATCATGACCTGAGCCGAAGTCGGCCGCTTAACCGACTGAGCCACCCAGGCGCCCCTATGATTTGTTTATTTTGTGGTTTTCACACACACTCTTAATCTATCTGTTTGTCACGTGGGGGTGGGGGCTCATGATAATACTTCATCAGTAAAAGACGGTTTTAAAAGTGTGGTGCGTGTGTGAAATAGTATGTCTCTGTGACAACGTGTGTATAGATATGGGAAGGTCTATGCATGCTAAGTAAAAAAGCGCAAAGTGAAGGAGAGTGGGTAAAGTATGTGTGCCGGACATCTGTCATTTGCCTCTCCAGATGCACTCTTTCCTTCTCTAGACTGCTCCAGGACCACGAGTCTTGGATGCCCTCTGCATCTCCCCTGCCCTCTGGTTCCAGTGTGAGTCACCCAGTGGGCACATTAGGAGGAGATCAGACAGATGGAGAAGAGTGGCTGCATCCCTTAACTGCAGGCTGACCTCCTATATGACAGCCTTCTCCACCCAGCATTCCCCACCACACACTTGTGCTAACTACTCCCTGCTGTAGCTCCTTCAGGCCTCAGGGTGGGAACGGCGCCCTGCTCTTACTAGCCCGAGTACAGCACTGTACCTGGTGTGTGCCTGTACCCTGCCTTAATGAAAATCTTTCGAAATTACCAAATTTGAGAATGTTATCTTTCTCCTGCTAGAACCCTGGCAGATAGAATAGCCTGTCTTTGGGGTAAAAGAGGGAAAAAACATAGGAATGCACATTTGTATGTTTTTGTAAATGCATAACAAAACTGGAAGATACATGAGAAACTAATGAAAGTAGCTACCTGCTGTGTGGGGAGAAACAGGCCAGTACTAACAGGGCCAGTTGAGGGCGGAGAGAGGGAGGGAGATTTTTCACAGTATGCCTTTTTGAAATTTTTTTTTTAATGTTTATTTATTTTTGAGACAGAGAGAGACAGAGCATGAATGGGGGAGGGTCAGAGAGAGAGGGAGGCACAGAATCTGAAACAGGCCCCGGGCTCTGAGCTGTCAGTACAGAGCCCGACACGGGGCTCGAACTCACAGACTGTGAGATCATGACCCGAGCTGAAGTCGGACGCTCAACCGACTTAGCTACCCAGGCGCCCCCACAGTACGCCTTTTTGTATTTATGTTTCTTTTCAAGCTGGTGGACTTGCCAGCAGTTTGTGCATTTAGTGTGTTGTTGTTTTTTTTACTGTTGTGATACTATGTTGTATGAAACTATTTCTTTCCTCTGAGAATAAAATATATGTGTATTAACTACTACAAAATTAATTTTTTTTTTTTAATTAGGACTCATGCACTTAATCTGTCTTTAAATATTGCAACTGTATTTCAGGACTGACAGTAAGGATAAATATTTGGATTATGGCAAGATGAGCTTCCTGTTGCCCAAGCTAACTAGCAAAAAAGAAGTAGACCAAGCAATAAAAAGTACTGCAGAGAAGGTATTGGTTCTCCGATTTGGGAGAGATGAGGATCCAGTCTGTCTGCAGCTAGATGATATTGTAAGTGAATTCTTTAAATAAATGGTTTTTATTAAAAATCTGTATGTTCTCACTTCAACATCTACAAAGTGCATGAAAGGCAGTGGCCGAGCCTGGAGATACTGCTTTTCATTTGCTGGCACTCTTTCACTAGGAGCTGGTCATGTGCCTGCCCTGAGCTAAGCCCCCAGACCCGTGATCCTGCTGAATCTGTCCTAGACGTCCCTCCCCACCAGTAGCCATCCAAGTTCAGTTTCACCAACAGAGCAGTAGAGGACCAGAAGCACTTATTTACTCTGTGCTCACAACAGTGGAATAATTACCATCACTGTTACTACTACCACACAGGGAGATGAATGCCAGGGACGTCAGGTGACTTCCCACAGGACAGACCAGTAACTTGCAGAGCTGGGGTTCGAACTTCTTTTTCTCTGCCTGCAAATAAGCTTTTCCAGTGTGGTGCCTCCAGTGTGTGCCTGATGGTAATCTGATTTCATAACATGTCTTCATACTCTGATGAGTAGGGAGGGGAGTATGGGACAAAATGTGGTTATTCTTGTCTCTGTTATAGAGAGAGACTGATCCCAGAACGAACACCTCTTCACACCATTTCTATTACTGCCACACACAGTGTGGATCCAGTATAAGAATCTTTATTTCTGTGATTAAAAATGAATGCTGATGTGTTAATCTGAGGGAGGAATGGGCCAGAGGATTATACCCTCAGCCATAGAGGGAAGGGAATATCAGAGGCCAAGAGTATAGACTGAAGCCAAGCTGCCCAAGTTCAAATCCCAGCTGTACTGCTTAAGTTGTGTGACCAGGGGCAGATTACCCAGTTTCCTCATCTAAGAAGTGGGGACTATAATAACCTCATATGAATGTTGTAAGGATCAAATGAGTTAATAAGCATAAAGCCCTTTGGACACTTAACGTGTAATAACCCGCCAGACAAGCCTTCACTGTTTTTATTATGATTATCATTTAAGGGGGGATTGGAAGGCAGGAGATTGGGGGGAATTTCAGTGTCTGCCGTGTATATTTCTGAGTTGTTTTTGTTTAAGCGAACATGGATTTCATAAATCTATAAGAAGTTTATAAAAGCTTTTTACAACCAAAAATCAATTTAAAAAAAAAGAGAGAAATGTATTCACACAGTTTACACGGTTTACCCATGGCCCTGTCTGAATGATAAGGTTACATTGTGTCTAATGTGGAACTCAGGGGAGATTTAGCTGCCTCTCTCATTGTAACCTACATGTCTCTATTTGCAGCTTTCTAAGACGTCTTCTGACCTGAGTAAAATGGCTGCTATATATCTGGTAGATGTGGACCAAACTCCCGTTTACACGCACTATTTTGACATCAGTTATATTCCATCTACTGTGTTCTTCTTCAATGGGCAGCACATGAAAGTGGATTATGGGTAAGTTAGATTGACCTGAAGTCATTGCAGCTGTGAGGGGTTCTTTCAACCAAGCAGTTCCAGTAACTCACCTGCCTATGAGGGTGGCTCTGTGAGCCCTGTGTTGGTGCTGTGTCCTCCGGTGACCCACTCCTTGGTCATGTGAAACTTTGGCACAAAAATGACAGCGTATCCAGTATGATTGGCAAATGTTAACCTCCTACGTAAGTAGGAAACAATTGAACAGTTTGTGCAGCACTAACTACCCTTTGGTGTAGAAAATACAGAACAGCTTTTTTAAAAGTTTCTTAGGAATTTCATTTAATACAAAATGTGTCATTGTTCTTAAACTTTTGGGACTGGTAGGCTGCATTTATGAAAGAAGCGTTCCTTCCGGCAAACTGAGATATGTTTCTCTCTGGCCAAGTGTCCTATCTTCTTCCACTCAGAGAATTCTGATGTCATTCTTCAATTCTGTCAAGAATAAGCACCATGAAATCTTTAACACCTTCCGTTGTATCCAGTCAGCATCCTAGCACTCAACATGTATTTTCAGTGTGTCCATAATTCTTAACACTTCTCACTGTGGTTCAGGTGTCTGCTTGTTTAGATCTGTGTATCTGTTTTGTCATTATCTACTTGAAAGTGCATTAACCATTACCTGTTTTATTTTAAAGCTGTTTATTCTCTTAGGATACAGGTGATAGAAGTTAATGTGATGCAATCTTTTTTTTTTTTTTTTTGAGAGCATGCTCAAGGTAGGGAGGGGGAGAGAGAGAATCTTAAGCAGGCTCCATGCCCATTGTGGAGCCCCTCACAGGGCTCACAACCATGAGATCATGACCTGGGACTTTTAACCGACTGAGCCACCCAGGCACCCCCCTGGTGCAGTCTTTTTAAAATGTGATTTATGACACTATTTGCCAACTTAAATATGTAAAAATTTCAACCTAGCAATTGCATTTCCAAGAATTTATCTAAAGGGAAATAATCATGAAAGTGGGCAAAATTGGCTGCCTAAATATTCATCCCACCATTATTTAAAAAGCAAAATACTTGGAAAGAAACTAGATGTTCACAGAAGGACACTAGATGTCAGTTTCATATGATGTTGTAAATACAAGTTTAATGACTTTGAAAGAAATAGGTTTTATGTTAGTTGGAACATTACAAAATAGTTTGCATGATATAATTACCATGATTTTGAAAAAAGAAACACACGTGTGTACACACACGCACACACACTTTGGAAGAATATGTACCAAAATGCGGCCTTTGACCTCACTGGTAATGTTTTTTTCTAAAAAATTTCTGTAATAAACATAACCGATGTTTGAAATAGGGAAAAAAAAAAACGATTTTGTACCCCCCCACTCAAAAGTATAAGTGAGGGGAACTCAGAGACGGTGACCAGTTAACGGGTTCTTCACGGCACGGCCAACAGCAGCGGCAACCAACTATGCCCATCCCAACGCCCAGGGAATTCTACTTGATAAGGAACTGAGAAGAAATTGAGGTAGATTTTGAAGGGAAGGCTCTTCACCTGGTAGGGCTCACGTGCCCTCCCAGTGGCCCACGGCTCTGCATTTAATCCTGTATCAAATGGGCCCTGTACTCACAAACGGAGAAATCAATGTTGGGCTTTATGTCTGAAGTCTCCCTCAGAAACAGAAAGTATCAGAACTGTGCTTCATTTTGTTTATCCTGAAGGTCTGCAGCGAGAAATCGCTAAAAGTTCTGAGCGTGGTTGTTTTTCTCCCGTGCTCTCTAGGTCTCCCGATCACACTAAGTTTGTGGGAAGTTTCAAAACCAAGCAAGACTTCATAGATTTGGTTGAAGTAATTTATCGAGGAGCAATGAGGGGAAAGCTTATTGTCCAAAGTCCTATTGATCCCAAGAATATTCCCAAATATGACCTTCTCTATCAAGACATTTAACGCATTCATGACTATCAAAGTTGAAGAAAAAAGCACATCTTGAAACAGTACCTGAACCCAGATGTGCTGTTTTCCTGGAGTCCTTCGGACATGTGTTCAGCATCCCAGCAGAGAAGAGTGCTGACTTGGGTAGAAAATACCCCACCCTCAAGTAGAAGACCACGCTGGCACTGCAATGGGCAGAGATGCTTAAATGTCTATTCCCTGCAAACCCCAGAGCAGTCAAGACCACCGGGGTCAATTTCCCCAGCGTGATTTTTTTTTTAATTTTTATTGTGCTTCTCTTTATTCCTTAAGATGATACAGAATCCTTCTAAACATTGGCTAGTATATTTATGTTGACTTTGATATACAAGTAAAATAGAAAATCATTTCCCGTAAGAGCAGAAGTACTTATTTTTTTTACCCTAAATGTACCCACACACACACCCTCCCCCTCACCCGTTTCTCCACTCATGTATTTATCTCATGCTCTCCTGTCTCCAGTCCCTGTTATCTCAGTTTCTCTTGGAATAAATGTTTCTCTACAGATAGTGAAAAAATGTTTTATTTTGGAAACTTTCTGGTTTAAACTTTTATTTATTTATTTTTATTTTTTGAGAGAGAGATTGCAAGCTGGGGAGTGGCAGAGACAGAGGGAGACACAATCTGAAGCAGGCTCCCGGCTCTGAGCTGTCAGCACAGAGCCCAATGCAGGGCTCGAACTCACAAACTGTGAGATCATGACCTGAGCCAAAGTCGGACGTTTAACTGACTTAGCCACCCAGGTGCCCCATCTGGCTTGAACTTTTAAAACAGTATCCCACTTTGCTCATTTGACTAGCTTTTATTAAATTGCCCAAGAAATGGGACGTTGAACCTTTACCATCCAGCACCCAATTTGAGCTAAACAAATTAGTAAGTAGCAGCAGATTTCTCCCAGAAGTCCAAGTTCTGCCGCTTTCTGAAGCAGAGGATTTTACTTGAAGGACTCAAGACTGGAAAGAGATGTCAGAATCGTTAGAAATAACATCTTTGTGGTATTTGCCCATTTTAATAACTTTATGAAGAATTCTTGCTCTGCCAGCAGCCCTGGCATAACCTGCCACCACTTGACAAGTCCCTGCTTCTCTCAAAACCTCGCTGGGCCTCTGGCTACTGACTTTGTAGAACAAAAGAATAGATGCAGACCCAGAGGGCAGTGGGCCAGACGTGGATTTGCTCGCCAGACGCTGATGTCCCAGCTCTGTGCAGACCAACACTGTCTCTGCAAGTTCATTCTCCCCTTACTGGGCGCTTCCTTTACAAGCCTTTTCTGCAAGAAGAGATGACCACCCGTCCTGGTTCTCATTGACGTGGCATAGAAGGAAGGCCACTGTGGGTTTTTGCATCCTTTGCTGACGACAGGAGAGAGCCACTCCAGGGATAAGACATGGAACCGTAGCAACCATCCCAGGACCATTAGGACCAGCCCTGGGGTGAAACGTGAATGTGTGGAGAAGAACAATAAACACCTGGGTCCTTGATGATGCTATTGAGCTGCTTAGTGAACTCTAAACCTGCCTCCCTCCAGAAAGAATAAAATGTCTTCATTGCCTGTCACTGTTAGTTGGATTTTCTGTCACAACTTCAGTCACACAGTGTTTGACATGTGGTAGGTGCTCAGATACCAACAAAAACTTAGAACTTGCATGCATAAAATTCTCATATCTTCTTTCTTCCTGAGGTCTTTAAGGAATGTTTCTCTGAAGTCCTGATTTTTTTTTAATTTTTTTTTAATGTTTTTTTTTTATTTTTGAGACAGAGACAGAGCATGAACGGGGAGGGTCAGAGAGAGAGGGAGACACAGAATCTGAAGCAGGCTCCAGGCTCTGAGCTGTCAGCACAGAGCCCGACACGGGGCTCGAACTCACAGACTGTGAGATCGTGACCTGAGCTCAAGTCGGACGCTTAACCAACTGAGCCACCCAGGCACCCCTTTTTTTTTATTGTTTTTGTTCCTATCTTAGTTACTTTCCATTCCACAAGTATTGATTGAGTTCATACCAAATGCCCTTCCCTGTGCTCCATGCTACAGAAATACAAGTGACTCCTGAATGGGAGAAGGCTTTGTAGTGGAGACAATGCCCAAACCTCAAAGGAGGGTAGGACGTACTTGTGTGGAAAGGGAGAGGCATTCAGGAGAGGGTGCCAGGAGGAAGAAGCCCAGATGCTGGAGACAGCAGAACATGTTCAGAGAGCCACGTGGAGTTCAGTGTCACTAAAATCCAAGGGGTAGACCAGGAGGGCAGGAGGTGCTGCTGGGGAGGAAGCTGGAAATGATAAGTGAATTGAGAAAATGCTGAAAGTTTTTTCTTACTGTTTTCCTTCAGGACAGTGGCCAGAAGCCACTTAGTGCAATCAGATAGTTCTTCAAGACAAGTGGAGTGTTTTTTCTTCAAGAAAATTTAGTGCTAAAGCTATACCAACCGAAAAAGAACTGTATTGAGAGATATTTTATGTGTGTGTATAATTCTTCAGTTTCTGGCTATTCTTTCACAGCTTTTAGAATATAGATGTAAGATCTTCATTGGTCTCTACTAGCTCTAACCTGTTGAAAAGTGTGGATGGATCTAGAGAGTACACCTGAGGACAACTTCACAGTGAAGGGCAGATCCTGGTGCGAGAATACTGACATCAGCATTTTATACCATGAGAAGGAGAGGCCATATTTTCATAGGACACAAAGGTACATTAATGAAAGGTCAGTGTACTGAAGCCTTAAACAGCAGGAAGGAATAGAAGAAGTTAGAAGAAGAGCCTTCTGTTTACAGGGGTTCTGAAACCTTTCTTCTGGGAGACCCTTAATAGCAAGACCCTGTCTTTGTGAAAGGGAAGACTCAGGTGGCTTGCATTTGGCTCCCAGTAAAGGATAGGTTTCTTCCAACTGGGAAAAGCATACCCTATTGAGGAAGAGACTTGTAACTCTTTTACCAAGTTCCAGAATGTTCATAGGGATGTTAGGGATCAGCTGTTTTAAGACCCTCTGGAAGGAAACCAGGGACTGATGGCAGGGAACTGAAGGCACTTGGCAAACATGTGGCCACACTATGATCTGGACTCAGCAAGTCCAGAAGTCCTGCCTGCCTTTACCCCATCTTACTTTGTTTTCTGAAGTGCTGGTGTGTTGGAGCACAAATAATAAAATACTGCCTGTGCCAAAACCCTTGTTTTCATCCCACGTTGAGCTAGCCTCTTCCTCATCAGCCCGCACTCTTTCCCCTGACACACTTCAAAGAAGAGGATACCGTGTAGAGAGCTGAAGTTCATATCCAGACAGACCTGGGTTCAAAGTGAATTCAGCCTCACTATCTAATAGGTGTATGGCCTTAAACAAATCACTTAACTTCTCCAAGTCTGTTTTCTTGTCTATGAAACCAGGGTAACAGTGACCTTTCTGAGGCCTGCTGTTTGGTAGGCACTCAGTCAATGAGTATGATCCCCAGGGTGGGAAAGTTTGTTTCGTCTTACGGATTTTGAGTTGGCTTGGGGTGTTTTCTGCCACACTCCTAGTAGACTCTATACCACTTAGCTGCTGCTGTACCATAAATGAGAGAATAAAAAAGGCCTGAGGCTAAAAACAGCACAGAAATGACTCAAAAGAAATCCCTTTATTGATTGACTCAGCACTGCTTCATACCCCATTTTATCCCCTCTCCTCCCATCTAGTTTCCTCTCTTCCAGAGTAAAGTCTTGCTGTCAGGCTAGGGCTCCCAGCCAGACAGCATTAGTTGCCAGCTGTGGTTTCCTGAATCCAGGCCAGGATGGAGGGCACTTTCACGTACACGCCATACTCAGCAACCCTACAGCTCTTATCAAAGCTCAGGATTCCAGCTGCATACCAGGTGTTGTCGTCCTCATCGTGAACGGCAAACGCACTGCCAGCGTCACCGTAGCAAGTATCTTCCTGAAACTCAGACAAGCCAGCACAGAAGGTGTGCTCATTCAGTATGGGCTGCACCCCTACAGGACTCTTCGATGACTTCTTCTCGGGCACTGTGCTGCCTTCGTAGTGCTTCACACAATTCTCTTGATCAGCCACAGGCAGCATGACGTACTTCAGTAGCTCAGTGAAATTAAAGTTGGTATTTCGCCCCCATCCAGACACATAGCCCACACGCCCCACTTCTGCATAATCTTTTGAAGGTAGACAGATGGGCATTACTCTCTCATCAATGGGCACCTTCTGTTTGAGTTTGATGAGCCCGATGTCTACGTTGGAGTAGTCAGGGTGGAGAACCACCTTCTCAATCTCCACAGACTGATTTTTCCCCACATAGAGTTTCAAAGTTGGGGCAATGTCTTTTGCTTTTGCATCATCTTTATGGCCCAGGAAGAGATTTTTAGCCGTGGTCAACAGCCACTGTTCACTGATCAGTGTGGCCCCCGAGGTGAGATTATGGTGGGAGACCATCTTAGCCTGCCAGGGAAAGCTGCCTTTGGCATCCACTGATCCACCCATGATCCGCTGCACCTGATCCACCGGGTTTTTGGGCTTTCCGCACACTGTCAAGGAAAGCAAGAAAGTCAGGAGCAGAAATGTGAGTCTCCCAGTGTAGGAAAGAGGGGCAAAGCATTGGCAATTGCTGCTGTCTAAACTGTTGTGTTAATTTCTGCACAGCTAGGAATATTTACACTCCTTGCCTTACCACCTGCTCCCCCCATTTCCATTGTTGACAGTTTAAAGTGGCTCTTTTTTATAAAGTTGTTTACATCAGTAGGGCACAGTTCTATTTCCTGCTTTTCTAACTCATGAAAAAAAACAAGTAGTGCTGAGATTTTCAAATCTCAATGCTGAGACTTTCCCTAAAAGTCATTGTGAGGGTGAGAAGCTATAAAAATTCATTCTCCCTAAATAAAGAGCCATCTGTTGCAGCGTTGGCTGGAACTCAGATTTTAGCTAGAAGGCAGCTTAGTGATTCTACACCACTAGTCATAGAAGAGGGCAGACAGAATCCTCCCGTCCCAGGAGGGAAAGGGAAGGAGCAGTAGCTTTTCCTAATAACAGGAACTAGAAGTCCTAACCCGTCTCCAACCTGCTGCCTCATACTTCCATGGATTTCTTTTTGTTCTGTCCTCCCATGACTAGTTCTTCCTGGAGCTGGCTGTACACTTGACCCTGGGCTGCCTAGGCGGCCTCTCTGTATACACAGGGCCTTCTGATTCTCTGGGAGCAATGTGGACAGTGGATTCAGTCAATACCCCAAAGACCCAAATGAAGGAGATCCTTAGTGCACTTTTTTGGAGAGCCATCACCCAAATGCTCACTTATCGGCCTGGCCATTTTGGGTTCTCCCAGGTCCCTCATCTTGGCCCTGTGATGCTCAGAGGAAGCCACTCAGGAAGGATGTGCCTGCCCACACACTAGACTCTCAACACCTACCTTTGGTCAGCTTCCCAGGGCCCCTGGCTTCCTACCTGCTTCACATTCAGGAAGTTTCTCTCCAATGGCCTTGTTTGTCCAGTGCTTCTCACTGTTTAATGTATACTCTCCTGAAGCAAAAGGATAGAAAAGAGTTAAAAGACACTGAATCTGGACCCAGCATGAGGAGAGGAGGTGTTTAAAGAGAATCAGAGAAAGAGAGGGGAAGGGAGGGAGGGAGGAAGGGAAGAGCAGTGTACTAGAAGCCAAGGGGGGGGGGGAGGGGCAGTGAAGCCCAGCAGGACAGATTTGTTGTCATGGAGACACAGTACAGAGTAGGAACCAGGGTTCAAATTCTGCCTGTTCACCTTACAGGCTACCTGAACTTGAGCAAGTTATTTAGCCTGTCTGTACCTCAGTGTCCTCATCAGCAAAATGAGAGTAACAGTATCTCTTCAGAGGGTTTTGTAAGAACTAAGTGAGCAGATATACATCAAGAACTTAGAACAGTGCTGGGAACACAGTACTCACTAGTAAGGACCACCCCTTGTCATCACTGGCACCACCCTTGTTTTTTTTTGTTTTGTTTTTTTTTTTTTTTTTTTACCACATCTCCTTTTGGAGATGTAGATCTCACTCTGAGATGAGTAGGCTACATGTTATCACCTCCCCTTAACAAAGGAGAAAACTTAGAGCTAAAGTTAATTTGCCCAAAAGGCCACAGCTACTGGTGACAAAATCGCTATTAGAATCTACCTCTTCTGGTTCCAAGGAGAACATGTAAGTTTTCTGGCCCATCACCCTTGGCCCCACTCATCATGGAAAGGCCGGGATGGAGGAGGATGCAGGGACATGGTCCAGGTCTTACCGTCTCCTTCAGTGCGCAGTTTATAGAGGGGATTACACTGGTAGCGAACAAAGTGCTCCGCATAGCCATTCTCAATCTCTGGGGGCTTTGGAAGGCTGACCTCTGCAAAGGAAATGCAATAGGAAGAGGGGTTCATGTTCAGAAACTCATCCCAGAGACCCATGAAAAGAGTTGAGAAGAAGCTGTTCTGCGTATCAACTGCCCTCCACCTCAAATGGAAGCCAAAGGGAAGGCCATCTCCCCTTTTTTCTGGATGGCTCTCCAGTGTTCTTCATGGGACTGAAATACCAGAGGTTAAGATGAGAAGGAGGAAGTGGCTCTTCCCAAAGAGAGGGTGCAGATGTGATAGGGTCAATGAGACCCAGCAGTGCTGGGACATCCAGCTCCCACCCAAACCCAAAGACCTACCTGTGTTATCCGTGGCCTCATTGCCAGTGTCCACTGCGAAAAGCTTCCCCCAGAACAGGAGGGCAACAACAGCTCCCAGGGCTCTGCAGAGACAGGACAAGAAGGGGTGCACAACTGGTCTCCTTGCTACACACACACACACACACACACACACACACACACACACACACACACCCCTCCCATTAGCCAGCAGAGAAGAAGCTACATGGAAGTGTTAGAACCAAGAAGTTGCCTCCTGCCAGCACCCATATACACAGTCCACTTGGGTTCCAGTGTGGTCCGTGCTGCTGGGAATTCTACATGAGCCTCAGAGAGGAACCACCAAGATAGGAAGGTACATAGGCATGTGGGCCTCAATTTCTGGCAGCATTTAGGAAACATTAAGTTGCTAATAATAAATGAGCTCTCCTGAAAAAAAAAAAAAAAAAAAAAAGCCTCAGACACCAAAGGCGCTGGGCTACAGGATAATAGCTAATAAAGTGTGGGTAACTTGAAGACGGAAAAGTAGGGATTTCTTATGCTATTCCCTAGACTTTTTAATTTATTCCATAAGTAGATGTTTTAAATATACAGAATTTATGGTTTTCCTATTTATGATGATATGCCTTTAGGAAACCCCAAAACACCAAAAGGTCACCAGGAAGATAACGGGCTTCCTGAAAGCATGACCATAGACATGGGCATTGACGCATAGGCGACACTACCAGGTAATCGTTTCGCTGACAGAAGCCAACCGTACAGAGATTGCTTAGTTAAGTATGTAGTCTTGTTATTTCAACCTTTAAAAAAGGTTTGTTTTTTGGGGTTTTTTGCTTTGATAAAATCTCAGTGCCTTAATTGGGTCACTCAAATTTGTTACTATTGGTCTTACACATTTTTTAAAACAAACAAACAAAACATCTGCTAATAAACATATCTTAAGTACCAGAAAGCCTACTATGGGAGCCTCTGGCATCCCCTGTAAAGATGAAAATTTTGTAACCTCGAGGAAAAAGATATTGTTTAGAGTAAGTCACATTCTCATGGACACAGAAAAGCAGAAGATTTAGCACGCTAAACTAAACCCCTTAATTTGCTATAGTTTAGCCCAGTGGCCCTATTTCTTTGTTCTTGATTTCCATCTCTCCTTTGGTTCCCCCCATACCTGAGCTGTCCCGTGGGTACAAGATGTGCACAGAGAAAGATGACATGAGCAAGGCAAGGAGGGAAGTGGCAGAACCATGGACTCACCTCATCTTTGGTTTGTCCTGCTGGTTGGAAGAGCAGTGCTGTGGGGGCTACCTGCTGATGCTTTTATGCCTCCGGTATCTCACTCCACCCCCTTCTGGGTTTCGTAATTGCTGTGTCTACACAACTTTGACCTTGTTAAGGTCACTGCATTTTCCAGTAACAGAGCCACAAACAATATCCCTATTAAGAGCTGAGCTCTTGCTTCACGCTTGAGTTGCCCCTGGTGTTTCTTTACAAACCCCAAAGAAGCCTGGCCACGCCATGACCCCCTGTAGCTGCCCAAGTGTTTCCCGAAATCAGCCACTGTGCAGGAGTGGGGGAGGAAACGTCAATCTGTGTCTCTTTGTTTTGGAGAGTTTTCAGCACTGAGGAAAAAAAAAAAAAAAACCCTTCTTTGCATTATTTCAAACGCCTTATAGATGTTCCTGCAACCTGGCTGAGACAGGGCTCTAAAGAAAGCATTTCCTTTTCACAATCATCTTCCTCACCCTGTGTTGACATCTCCCTATTGCTTAAAACTTCTCCAACCTGAAATCAGTAAAATGTATTTATTGTCTTCTCTGATAGCTCTTTGCAAGAAATCACACAAAATGGTTAAAGCTGTACTGTAGGCTGCTGCAAACCATGCTCAATGGCAGTAGTTCTCATGGTATTGTAATCCAGTAATTAATACAGACAGCAGGTGAGGAAAATCAGTACGCTTCAGTCAAATGTCTGCACTCTATATTCCAAGTCCTACTCAATTGAACTCAATAAAATACTGCTTTGTTCATTAAAAAAAAAAAAAAAAAAAGATCAGTGGTTCTTAAGTTATAATGTACAAAAGAATCACTTTGAGATATTGGTGGTGGCACTGATGTAACAGCAAGATCACTGGAAACAGCATAGATGTCCATCAGTAGGGAATGGGTGCAAACAAGCAAAAAGCAGAATTAGACCTATAAATACTGAGAACAAAGTGATGGCTGCCAGAGGGAAGGGATTGAGAGGATGGACAAAATGGGTGAAGGGGAGAGGGAGATACAGCTTCCAGTTCTGGAAAGAATAGGTCATGGGAATAAAAGATACAGGGAATACAATTAATCATATTGCAATAGTGTTGGAAGGTGACCGATGGTAGTAGCTACACTCGTGGTGAGCACAGCATAACATATAGAGATGTTGAATCACTATGTTGTCCACCTGAAACTAATGTAACATTGTGTGTCAACTGTACTCAAAATACTTTTAATAGGGGGATGGCTAAATAATGTGGTATATTCATATAATGGAATACAGATCTTCCACGCCTTGTGATAGGGCTGCATCCTGATAAACCATCTTAAGTTGAAAATATTGTAAGTCACAAATTCATTTAATACACCTGACCTACCAAGCATCAAAATTTAGCCTGGCCTACCTTAAATGTGCCCAGAACAATCCCATTGCCCTAAGTTGGGCAAAATCATCTCACTCAAAGTCTCCTTTATAATAAAACGTTGAATATCTCATGTAATTTATTGAATACTGTAGTGAAAATGAAAAACAAAGTGGTTATGTGGGTAAAGAATGGTCGTTAAGTGTATTGATTGTTTACCCTCATGATCGTGTAGCTGACTGGAAACTGCCGAGCATCACAAGAGACTATCATCCTGCATATGACTAGCACGGGCAAAGATCAAAATTCAAAGTACAGTTTCTACTGAATGCATGCTGCTTTCACACCATCATAAAGTCAAAAAATCAGAAGTCGGGGGTGAGGAGCTAGGTGATCCAGGTGATGGGATTAAGAGATATGAACTTCCACTTATAAAATAAATTAAGTCATAAGGATGTTATGTACAGCATAGGGAATATACTCAATAATATTGGAATAACTTTGTGTGGTGACAGATGGTAACTACACTTACCATGATGAGCATTTCATGCTATATACAAATGTTGAATCATTATGTATCTAAAACTAATAGAATAGTGTACATCAACTATACTTTTTTTAAAAAGGAGGAAAGAAAAAACCCGTTAAGTTGAACCATCTTCAGTCAGGAACAATCTGTATTACACAGCTGTGAGAGTGAACAGACAATGAATAAACATGGAAAATCATAAGTTTGAAAGAAAGTGGCAAGTTTCAGGAGATTACGTTAAGAATGATACCACTTTGGGGCACCTGAGTGGCTCAGTCCGTTAAGCATCCACTTCAGCTCAGGTCATGATCTCACAGTCTGTGGGTTCGAGCCCCACATTGGGCTATGTGCTAACAGCCCAGAGCCTGGAGCCTGCCTCAGATTCTGTGTCTCCATCTCTCTCTGCCCCTCCTCTGCTCACGCTCTCTCAAAAATAAATAAACATTTAAAAAAAAATTTTAAAGAAAAAGAATGATAACACTTTTAGAGAGCTCAAAAACAAACATACTTGGAAAAAGATTCTTTGATCCAAATCACAAGCAACAACAAAAAATAGATAAATTTAAAACTTTTGTGCATCAAAAGACAATATCAAGAAAGGGGAAAGACAATCTATGAGTGGGAGGAAATATTTATAAATCATATCTTTGACAAGGATTTAATATCCAGATATTCTACAAAAACAACAAAAACACAATCCAATGAAAACATAGGCAAATGCCATTGACGGATGAATGGATAAAGAAGATGTGATGTGTGTGTGTGTGTGTGTGTGTGTGTGTATTACTCGGCAATCAAAAAGAATGAAATCTTGCCATTTGCAGCTACATGGATGGAACTAGAGGGTATTATGCTAAGTGAAATTAGTCAGAGAAAGACAAATATCATATGGGTTCATTCATATGAGGTGTTTAAGATACAAAACAGATGAACATAAGAGAAGGGAATCAAAAATAATATAGAGGGCGCCTGGGTGGCTCGGTTGAGCTTCTGACTTTGGCTCAGGTCATGATTTCACGCTCTGTGAGTTCGAGCCCTGCATCGGGCTCTGTCCTGACAGCTCAGAGCCTGGAGCCTGCTTCAGATTCTGTGTCTCCCTCTCTCTCTGACCCTCCCCCGTTCATGCTCTGTCTCTCTCTGTCTCAAAAATAAATGAACATTAAAAAAAGTTTTTAAATATTAATATAGAAACAGGGAGGGAGACAAAACATAAGAGACTCTTAAGCATAGAGAACAAACAGAGGGTTGCTGGAGGGGTTGTGGGAGGAGGGATAGGCTAAATGGGTAACGGGCATTAAGGAAGACATTTGTTGGGATGAGCACTGAGTGTTACACATAGGTGATCAATCACTGGAATCTACTCCTGAAATCATTGTTGCATTATATGCTAACTTGGATGTAAATTTTTAAATAAATAAATAAATAAATAAATAAATAAATAAATAAATATTACTTTTTAAAATGGGCAAATGATTTGAACCAACATTTTTTCAAAAGACAATACACAAATGACCAATAAGCACATAAGCACATGATAAGATGCTCGCCATCACTGGAAATATCATTACAGAAGTGAAAGTCAAAACCACAGGATGCCAAGGCACCTGGCTGGCTCAGTCGGAAGAGCATGCCACTCTCAATCTCAGAGTCATGAGTTCAAATCCCACATGAGGTGTAGAGATTATTTTAAAACTTTGATATAAACACACACACACACACACACACACACACACACACACACACACACACAGCATGGCACTCATACCTACTAGGATGGCTACAATCAAATATATGTTGGGCCCCTGAGTGGCTCAGTCAGTTGAGCATCCAACTCTTGATGTTGGCTCAGGTCATGATCTCAAGTTCATGGGATCAAGCCCCGTGTCAGACCTTGGGCTGACAGCATGGACTCTGCTTGGGATTCTCTTCTCTTTCCCTGTCTCTCTGCCACTTCCCTGTTTGCACATGTGTGTGCTCTCTCTCACTCTCAAAATAACAAAATAAAGTAAATATATTAAAATATACATATTTTCAAAATATATGTTTGAAATTATATAATACATATATCTGTGTATATATATGTGTGCATATACATATATATGCACACATATATACATACATAATAAATGTTGGCAAGGGTGTGAATAAGTCGGAACTGCCATATACTGCTGTAGGGAATATAAAATGGTGTAGTCTCTGTAGATAACACTATGATGGTTCCTCAAAAAGCTAAACATAGAATTGTTATATGACCCAGCAGTTCTACTTCTAGGTATATAGCCAACATAATTGAAAATAGGGTCTCTAAAAGATTCTTGTACATCAATGTTCCTGACAGCATTATTCACAATAACCAAAAGGTAGAAACAATCCAAGTGTCCTTCAACAAATGAATGGATAAACAAAACGTGGCATATATGTACAATAGACTACTGTTCATCTATAAAAAGTTCTGGCACATGCTACAAATATTATGCTAAGTGAAAGAAACCAGACACAAAAAGACAAATATCGTATGATTCTACTTCTATGAAATATCTAGAAAAGGCAAATTCATAGACACAAAGTAGAGGTTACCAGAGCCTAGGGGAGGGGACAGAGGAGTATTATTGCTTAATGGGTACAGAGTTTCTGTTTGGAGTGATGAAAATTTTTGGAAATGGTAGTGATGATTACACAACATTGCAAATGTAATTAATGCCATTGAATTGTACACTTTAGAACTGTTACCAGAAAATTTGTTATATATACTTTATCACAAAAAATTCATAAAAAATAATAAACTTCTTTCTCTTGAGGCCAAAAAAATTTTTTAAAAACAAGCAGAACTAAACAATATGTCTTATAGGCCTAGATGCCAAGAAGACAAAAACTGTATTTTTAAATATTTTAAAAGAATGGAAAACACAAAATGTAAAATGTTACTTCTCATAGGGAGGCAGGAGGAAGGCATAAGAGAAAATCACATATGTAAATATAAATAAATTATTGTTAACAACCCAGCTTTGGGCTCTCTCCCTCTGCCTGTCTCACCCACTCACACTCTTTCTCTAAGAAATAGAATAGAACAAGAATGAATAAATAAATAATTTTTCAAAACATATGTTGGTATCAAATAACATGTAAAAAGTGAAGAAGGGTGGGGGAGAATCACCAGACAGACATTAAGAGGCAAAGCCCAGGCCCCTCCTTGCAGAGAATTGATCCAGTCTGAGCAGAGTCTGAGAATCTGCATTATAAACGGCCACAACTTCTCCCACTGTGTATACATGCTGCAACATGACTGCACTGCTCTGTGATCCTGTGAAGCGGAGGTGGAAGTTTTCTCTTTGGGCTGCAAATGCCCCTCCTAGAATATCTAAAATGAGACATTTCTCACCACCACTGTAATTCGAATAAATGCTTACCCACTAGATGCATGAAAATTTGCATTTGTGGGAATGCAAGCTGGTGCGACCACTCTGGAAAACAGTATGGAGGTTCCTCAAAAATTAAAAATAGAACTACCCTACAACCCAGAAATTGTACTACTAGGCATTTATCCACGGGATACAGGTGTGCTGTTTCAAAGGGACACATGCACCCCCATGTTTATAGCAGCACTATCCACAATAGCCAAAGTATGGAAAGAGCCCAAATGTCCATCAATGGATGAATGGATAAAGAAGATGTGGTATATATATACAATGCAGTATTACTCAGCAACCAGAAAGAATGAAATCTTGCCATTTGCAACTATGTGGATGGAACTGGAGGGTATTATGCTAAGTGAAATTAGAGAAAGACAAAAATCATATGACTTTACTCATCTGAGGACTTTAAGAGATGAAACAGATGAACATAAGGGAAGGGAAACAAAAATAATATAAAAACAGGGAGAGGGACAAAACAGAAGAGACTCATAAATATGGAGAACAAACTGAGGGTTACTGGAGGGGTTGTGGGAGGGGGGATGGGCTAAATGGGTGAGGGGCACTAAGGAATCTACTCCTGAAATCAGTGTTGCACTATATGCTAACTAATTTGGATGTAAATGCAAAAAAATAAAAAAACAAGTTAATAAAAAAAATTAAAATGAAGACTACTTGTGACTTTGAAAATAAAGCTTTTTTTCTCAAAAAAAAAAAATTGCATTTGCCTGTAAACAAAACCTGAGCTCTATTATAACGGACAAGGGAGAGTTCATAGGCTCTCTGCCTTTGGCATCCTTTATTAACTTGACAATTAAGAGTATCCAGCCCAGGGCGCCTGGGTGGCTCAGTCAGTTAAGCATCCAAATTCAGCTCAAGTCATGATCTCACAGTTCTTGAGTTCAAGGCCTGCATCGAGCTCTGTGCTGACAGCTCAGAGCATGGAGCTTGCTTCAGATTCTGTGTCTGCCTCTCTCTCTCTGTCCCTCCCCCACTCATGCTCTGTCTCTCTCTCTCAGAAATAAATAAACGTTAAGAAAAAAAAATTTTTAAAGAAGAAAGAAAAAAATAGTATCCAGCCCAAAGGCCTTCTGACTTGGAATTAGGATGGGACAAGATGAGGAGGTGACAGCTGAGAGTAGCCAGCCACAGGATGTAGGAAACACATTTTGTGGTGAGAACAGAAAGCAGAAAAGCTTAAAAAATTCATAAAGCAGAACAGCAGTTGGCAGAGAAACTTGAAGGGTAGAGTTTTGGTTTTGGAAGGAAAAAATTGTTTTTTAAAAGTTCTACCGTTATTGAAGTCTTGAAATTTTGCAAGCTACAGAAAAATAAAAATAAGAAAAAAGTCTTCCCATTATTTTGCCACCCCAAGACAACCAATAACCACTATTAACACTTTAGTGTCATTTTCTTCCAGGCTTTTCTCTGTACATTCTTTCACATCGTGTTGATAATTCCTTATATCTATATCTATATCTATATCTATATCTATATCTATATCTATATCTATAATTTTTGTGGTCTGCCTTTTTTACCCAATATTACAGGCATTTTCTATGTTGTAGCAAACTCTTTAAAACACTTTCAATGCCACATCATAGTCCTAACTTAAAGACGTGTCATGTATACTTTAAATATTCCTTCATTGTTGGGACTTTATGATTCTAAATTGTCTGTTATAAATACCTTACATAAATTCAGGGAAGTAAGGTAGGAGGCCAGGCTAATTTTATTCCATATGGGTATACAATTGATCTAGCGTCATTTACTAAATACATCAAATCTTAGACAAACATCAAATCTTAAAACATTAGGTCAAGATAATAAAATATTTCTAGCACCCAGAAGACTATTTTGAGTTCCTTGCAATGAACACCCAACCCTCAAAAAGTAACCAGTATTCTGACTTCTGTCATGATAGTTTTGCCTGATCTTGAACTTCATATAAATAGAATCAAATAGTAGTCACTTGTTTCTGGCTTCTTTTGCCCATCATATGTCTGTAAGAATCATCCATATTGTCACATTAGTTTGCTTCTTTTTTATTCCTGAGAAGTATTCCATTGTATGGATAAACCACAGTTGGTTTATCCATTCCCTGTTTATGGGTGTTTGAATTTATTCCAGTTTGGGCTATTATAAATAAAGCTACTATGAACTTGCTTGCACATGTCTTTTGGTGAATACATGTGCTCATTTTTCTTGAATAAATATCTTGCTGTGTCATAGGGTAGGCAGTGTTTAGATTTTTTTTTTAAGTTTGTTTGTTTGTTTATAACATGAGCAGGGAAGGGGCAGAGAGAGAGGGGGAGAGAGAGAATCCCAAGTAGGCTCCAACCTGTCAGCACAAAGCCCAACACAGGGCTCAATCTCACAAACCCTTAGGTCATGACGTGAGCTAAAATCAAAAACTGGACGCTTAACCCACTGAGCTACCCAGGTGCCCCAGTGGTGTTTAGCTTTAGTAGATGCTGCCAAACAATTCTCCACTATACACTCCCACCTGTAATATTCCAGTTGCTTAGATTCCAGTTGCTCCATATCGTTGCCAATACACTTCAATTTTAGCCATTCTGATACATACACAGCAAATTATAATGATGGCTTTCATTTGCATCTCACAGATATTGAATGATATATATTGCTGCTTTTTTTTTTTTTTTAGAGAGAGAGAGAGAGAGTGCAAGAGAGGGAGAGAGGCAGAAGCAGGGAGAAAGAGAATCTTAAGCAGGCTCCACACTTGGGGCAGAGCCCAACATAGGGCTCAATCCCATGACCCTGGGATCACGACCTGAACCAAAACCAAAAGTTGGATGCTCAACAGACTGAGCCAACCAGGCAACCCTATAGAGCACTTTTTATATTATTATTGGTCCATTTAGATATCTTCTTTATGAAATGTCTTTTACTTATTGATTTGAAAATGTCCTGCTGGGATTTTGATTGGGATTGCATCAGATTTCTAGATCAATTTGGGGAGAATTGACGTCTTGACAATATTGAGTCTTCCAATCCCTAAACATGGCATATCCCCTCATTTATTTAACTTGTCTTTAATTTCAGTGCCTTGTACATTTTAGGATACATCTAGTGCACCCCTTTTATTAGATTTACTCCTAAGCATGCAATTTTTATGGCTACTATAAATGATATTTTCATTTAATTTGCTAATTGTTTATAGTGAAGGTAGGAAAGTTATGCGTGATTTTAGTATATTGATGTTATATCCAGCAAACTTGTAAATTCACTAATTAAATCTAATAGTTTCCTTAATCTAATTTTTTTAGGTATACAATCATGTCATCTGCAAATAATGACTTTTTTTACCTCTTCTTTTCTAATCTTTGTATCTTTTATTTATTTTTCTCACCTTATTGCACTAACTAGGGTTTTTGCTACCATGTTAGACATAAGTGGGAAATGAGCATCCTTGTCTATTCCCAAACTCAGGGAGACAAAAAGCATTCAGAATTTCACTCCTAAGTATTATGTTAGCTCTAGGCTTTTTTGTTTTGTTTGTTGTGTTTGTTGTTTCTTTTTGTAGATATCATTTATCAGATTAAGGCAGTTCCTTTTTATTCCTAGTTTGTTGAGTTTTTTTTAACATAAAGAGGTGTCAAATATTTTTCTTTATTAATAAGATTATTTATTTTGTTAATGTGGTGAATTATATTGCTCAATTTTTAAATGTTAAACCAACCTTCACTTCTGGAATAAACTTAAATTTCTCATGATGTAATATAATTTTTATATATTGCTGTATTTGATTTATTGATTATTTTTTAGGATTTTTCCATCTGAGTTCATAAGAAATAAGAAATACCAATCTATAAATTTCCTTTCTGGCAATATCCTTATCAGGATTTAATATTAAGTTTATGTTGATCTCTTAATGAAATATGAAGAGTGTTCCCTATTTTTCTATTACATGAAAGAGTTTGTGTAAGATTGATAATATTTTTCTTAATTGTTTGGGGGAATTTTCCAATGAAGTCATACAGGCCTGTGGTTCTCTTATGGGAAGATTATAAATGGGGTTGGGGGAAGGGTCCAAGATGGTGGCACAGGAAGATCCTGAACTCCTGTCCTCCCACAGACATAGCAAATCTACAGTTGCATATGGATAATTTCCCTCTGAAAAATATCTGAAAACTAAATGAACTGCTCTGCAAAAGAAAGGATTAAAGAACCACATCAAGATGGATAAGAGAGTCAGAGACACACTCTCACCAAAAAAACCCACCCCCAGCCCGGGAACACAATAAGGAGAGATCTCACCAGGCAGATGCTTCTCTCAGAGGAGCAAGAGGTTGGTGCTCCATATCAGGCACCCCAACCTCTAGTATCTGTAACAGAAGGACAAGCCCCAGAATGTCTAACTTGGAAAAACAGTGGGGCTGACATCTGGAGGTCCTAAAGTGGTATAGGAAACTGAAATTTCCCTCTTGGAGGGCTCACATATGGTCTTTCTCACCCCAAGACCCAGCATAAAATAGCAGTTTGAAAAGCACCTAGACCATATGTGAGGGAAATATATGCTGATATGGTGACATCAGCTAGAGGGCCAGGGGACAGTTGAGATGCTCTATGGAGATGGAGGTGCTGGAGGACACCATTGTTGCACTCTTTCCACATGGCCTGCTAGCGCAGGCAGGTGAGCTCAGAGCACTCTCCTGCCAACTTGCTGGGATGGTCAGGGCCAGGGGGTCATGACATTTACTGAGGTCAGAGAGCACAATGGTTGCAGCACTCCCCCACTCCCTGACTAGTCACAGAGTTCTCCCACTCCATAGCTAAAGTCTGCAAACACAGGTGGTTGCAACACTTCCCTGCCCCGTGGCCAGGGCTGGCAAGTGCAAGAGGCGATGGCATTCTCCTGCTTTCAGCGTGAAGCCAGCATGTGTGCAGACAAGGCACTATCCTGCTGCTTTGCTAAAACTCATAGGTGAGAAGAGTTAAGACATGTTCCTGCTGCCTCTTAGATGGTGCTAGGGTGCCTCACCCCCAACACTCTCCAGCAGTCTTGCCAAAGCTCGCAGGCACACTCAGCCCACACGGGGACACCTCTTGATTGCCTAGCCTTGGTAGCCAAGAGGGCTGTTCCAGAGCTCAATATGACCGTAACAATCAGACAGTTCTTGACAGGCTACAACTCGCAGTCTTCCTGTGAAAAAACCTATTTCCTTAGCCTGGAGCTTCAGCCTGAGAGGCAAGCTTCAGGCTTTCCACAAACCTAGAGGCTAAGGAGGCACTCCCAGGGAATGTAAACAGGGAGATATCATCATTCCATACCCCCATGGCCTTCCTACAGCTCAACAAGACTTCCCAGAAAGGAGCTTATACACTCATCTGGAACCCTGATTTTTGGAGTTGTCACACAGGGGACACCTCCAGATCTCCTGGTCTGAAGGACAGCAGGCATTACAATTGCAACCCCACAGGACTGTGTATATATGCATATTTTAAAAGCTGCTCCTCAGAGTCTGGCTTCCAATCAACCTGAAACCAGGTGCTAAGTGAAATACCTCCCCTTGGAGCACTGACAGGTCTTGGCACATCTCCCACAACAGGGTCATATCAAGAATAAATCAGGAAATTTAAGGGTGCCTGTGTGGCTCTGTTGTTTAAGTGTCCAACTCTTGATTTGGCTCAGGACATGATCCCAGAGTTGTGGGATCAAACCACACATCATACTGTGCACTGAACATGGAGCCTGCTTGGGATTCTCTCTCTCTCTCTCTCTCTCTCTCTCTCTCTCTCTCTCTCTCTCTGCCACTGTCCCCTACTCACACTCGCTAAATAAATAAATAAATAAATAAATAAGAATAAATCAGGCAGTTTAGACAAAGGTTCAAGAGACAACCGAGAACTAGGGCAAGGTTGAATGAAAAGGATCATCACCTAAACAAGGCCATTCCTTCAAGACAGAGAGATAGATGTTGTTTCCTAATACACAGAAATAAACACAGAGAATCAAGCAAAATCAGCAGGAAAAGAAATGTGTTCCAAATGAAAGAATAAGATAGAACCTCAGAAAAAGACCTTGATGATATGGAGATAAGTAATCTACCTGATAAGCAACTCAAAGTAATGATTACAAAGATGCTCACCAAACTCAGAAGAAAAATGGATGAATACAGTAAGAACTTCAACAAAGACATAGAAGACATAAGAGAGTACCAAACGGAAGTCGCAGAGCTGAAGAAACAAAAACTGAACTGAAAAATACATTAGAGGAGTTCATCAGTAGACTGGATAAAGCAGAAGAATGAATCAGCAACCTGGAAGATAGAGCAATGAAACTCACCCAGACAGAGTAACAAAAGGAAAAATACAATTTTAAAAAATGAAAGTAACTTAAGTGACCACTGGAGCAACATCAAGCAGAATAACATTTGCATTATAGGGTTCCCAGAAGAAGGGTAAGAGAAAGTGTCAGAAAACTTATTTGAAGATGTAATGGCTGAAAACTTCTCTAACTTAGGGAGAGAAATAGACATCTAGGTCCAGGAATCTAGACAGCTCCAAAAATGATAAGCCCAAAAAGAGCTATACAAGACACATTATAATTAAAACATCAAAAGTTAAAGAGAGACTCTTAAAAGCAGCAAGAGAAAAACAGATTGTTACCTACAAGGGAAACCCCATAAGGCTGTCAGCAGATTTCTCAGCAGAAATTTTTCAAGCCAAAGGGAGTGTCATGACGTATTCAAAGTGCTGAAAGGAGAAAGCTTCAAACCAAGAATACTCCATCCATCAAGGTTATCATTCAGATTGGAAGTAAAGAGAAGTTTTCCAGACAAGCAAAAGCTACAGGAGTGCATTACTACTAAACCAGTCTTACACAAAATATTAAAGGAACATATTGGGGCGCCTGGGTGGCTCAGTCAGTTAAGTGTCCGACTTCGGCTCAGGTCATGATCTCACGGTTCATGGGTTCAAGCCCCGCATTGGGCTCTGTGCTGACAGCTCAGAGCCTGGAGCCCGTTTCAGATTCTGTGTCTCCATCTCTCTCTGCCTGCCCCCACCCGTGCTCTGTCTCCCTCTGTCTCGAAAATAAACATTTAAAAAAATAAATAAATAAAGAGACATATTTAAGCTGGAAAAAAAATGGCACTAACTAATAATAAGAAGACATATGAAAGTAAAAATCTCACTGGAAAAAAGTAAATATATAGTAAAGATAATGGGTTAATTATAAAGCTATTAAGAAGGTTAAAAGACAAAAATAGTAACAGAAACTACAATAATTAGTTAAGGGATACATAAAATTAAAACATAAAAAGTGATATCAGAAACATTAAACATCAGAGAGAATAAAAATGTAGTTTTGGATGTGTTCAAATTTAAGTTGCCATTAACTTAAAGTAGACTGTTACAAACATAGGATAAGTAAGATATGTGAACTTCATAGTAACCTCAAAGTAAATACGAAAAGAAGAAGAAGAGGAGGAAAATAATCTAAATATAACATTAAAGAAAGTCATCAAACTGTGAGAGAAGAGAGAAAGAGAAGAAAGGAACAGAAAGGAACTACAAAAACAGCCAGAAAACAATTAACAAAATGGCAATAAATACATACCTATCAGTGATTACTTTAAATGTAAATGAATTAAATTCTCTGAGCAGAGATGTGCAGTGTATGATTGGATTTAAAAAAAAAAAAAAACAAGACAGGGGTGCCTGGGTGGCTCAGTCAGTTAAGCGTCCAACTCTTGGTTTCAGCTCGGGTCATGATCTCACGGTTCATGAGTGCAAGCCCTACATCAGCCTCCGTGCTGACAACATGGAGCCTGCCTGGGATTCACTCTCTCCCTCTCGCTGCCCCCCTCTGCTCTCTCTGTCTCTCAAAATAAATAAACTTAAAAAAATTTTTTTAAAAGGACATATCTATATGCTACCTAGAAGAGACCCCCTTCAGAAGTAAAGACAGACACAAACTGAAAGTGAAGATACGGAAAAAAATATTTCATACAAATGGAAACAAAAGGACAGCTGATGGCAGCTATACTCATATCAGACAAAATAGACTTTAAAACAAAGACTGTAACAAAAAACAAAGAGGGGCACTACCTAATGATGAAATGGTTGATCCCATAAGAAAATATAACACTTATATATGCACCCAACATAGAAGGACCAAAATATGTGAAACCAATGTTAACAGACCTAAAGGGAGAAATTGACAGCAATACAGTAACAGTAGGGAATTTTAACACCCCACTTACATCAATGGGTTGATCATCCAGACAGAAAATCATTACGGAAACATCAGCTTTAAATGACACATTAGACCAGACGTAACAGATATATACAGAACATTCCATCCAAAAACAGAAGAATAGAGGCATCTTACTGCCTCAGTCGGTAGAGTATGTGACTCTTGATCTTGGGGTCATGACTTCAAGCCCCATGTTGGGCATAGAGATTACTTTTAAGGGGAAAAAAAAAAAGCAACAGAATACAGTCTTTTCAAGTGCACACAGAACATTCTCCAGGATAGATCGCATTTTAGGCCACAAAACAAGTTACAATAAATTCAAAACGATTGAAATTCTATCAAGCATCTTTTCTGACTACATTGATATGAAACTAGACATCAATTACAAGAAGAAAACTGGAAAAGCTACAAATACATTGCGATTAAACAACATGTTACTGAACAACTACTGGATCAAGGAAGAAATTTAAAAAATACCTAGAGACAAATGAAAACAGAAATATGGCATACCAAAATCTAAGAAATAAGAGAAATCTCAAATAAACAATTTAACTTTATACCTAAAGGGACTAAAAAAGGAACAAATGAAGCCCAAAATTAGTAGAAGGAAGGAAATAATAAAGCAGGGCAGAAATAAATGAAATAGAGACTAAAAAGACTAAAAAGAAAAGATTAATGAAACTAAGACCTGGTTCTTCAAAAAGATAAAATCAACAAACCTTTAGCTAGACTCACAAAGAAGAAAAAAGAGAGAAGGGGGGCTCAAATAAATAATATAAGAAATGAAAAGGGATGTGTTGCACCTGTCAGAATAGCTAAAATAAAAAAGACAAAAACTAAAAAGTGTTGGCAAAAATGTGGAAAAAAGGAACACTTGTATACTGTTGATGGCAATATAAATTGGTACAATCACTGTGGAAGAGAGCATGGAGGTATTAAAAATATAAATAACATATAATCCAATAATTCCTCTGTTGGGTGCTTACCAAAGAAAACAAAACGCAAATTCAAAAAGATATATGCACCCCTATGCAACATTGTTTACAGTATCCAAGATATGGAAACAACTTAAATGTCCATTGATAGACAAATGGACAAGGAAGATGTAGTGTGTGTGTGTGTGTGTGTATACATATATATGTGTATATATATGTATATATATACATATATATACACATATATATATGTAATGGAATATTCAGCCATAAAAAAGGATGATATCATGCTATTTGAGACAAATAGAAGGATCTAGAGGATATCATGCTAAGTGAAATAAGTCAGACTGAGAAGACAAATACCATATGATTTAGCTGATATGTGGATGTAAAAAAAAAGGAATAAATAAAAAGCAGAATCAGACATGTAAACACAGAGAACAAGCTGATGGTTGCCACAGGGGAGAGTGTGGGGGGATGGGCAAATGGGTGAAAGGGAATGGAAGATACAGGGTTCCAGTTTTAGAATGAAAAAGTCACAGAAATAAAAGGCACAGCATAAGGAATATAGCCAAGAATATTATAATAACGATGTATGATGACAAATGGTAGCTACACTTGTAATGAACATAGCCTAATGTATAAACTTGCCAAATCACTATGTTGTACACCTAAAACTGATGTAACAATGTATGTCACCTATGCTCAAATAAGAAAGAAAGAAAGAAAGAAAGAAAGAAAGAAAGAAAGAAAGAAAGAAAGAAAGAAAAGAAAAGAAAAGAAAGAAAGAAACTTTAAAAAAAAAGACATTGGGGTGCCTGGGTGGTTCAGTCAGTTGTGTCCAACTTTGGCTCAGATCATGATCTCATGGTTTGTGAGTTCCAGCCCTGTGTCAGGCTCTGTGCTGACAGCTAAGAGCCTGGATTCTGCTTCTGAATCTGTGTCTCCTTCTCTCTCTGCCCCTCCCCCACTTGTGCTCTGTCTCTCTCTGTCTCTCAAAAACAAATAAATGTAAAAAAAATTTTTTTAATAAAAATTTAAAAAAATTTTAAAAAGACATTGATGAAAGAATTGAAGAAGACACAAATAAATGGAAAGATACTCCATACTCATAGATTGGAAGAATTAATATTGTTAAAATGTCCATAATGCCCAGAGTGATCTACAGAGTCAGTGCAATCCCTATCAAAATTCCAGTGGCATTTTCCACAGAGCTAGAACAAATACTTCTAAAATTTGTATGGAAACACAAAACACCCTGAATAGATAAAATTATCTTAAGAAGCACAAAGCCAGAAGTATCATGGTCCCTGATTTCAAACTATACTACAAAGCTATTATCAAAACAGTGTAGTATTGGCATAAAAACAGACACATAGATCGATGGAATGGATTAGAGAGCCCAGAAATAAACCCATGCAAATATGGTCAGATAATTTACAACAAAGGAGGCAAGAATATACAATGGCGAAAAGACAGTCTCTTCAATAAATGGTGTTGGGAAAACTAGACAGCTACATGCAAAAGAATAACTGAACCACTTTCTTATACCATATACACCAATTAACTCAAAATGGATTAAACACTTAGATGTGTAAGACTTGTAACGATCAAACTCCTAGAAGAAAACATAGCAAGCTCTTTGACGTTAGTCTTAGCAATGTTTCTCTCCATACTGATTTTTTTCATCAACTCTGACAATCTTTGCCTTTTATAACTGGAATGTTTAGTTTATTTACATTTAATGTAATTCCTAATGGAGCTGGTTTCAAGCCTACCATTGTGCTCTTTGTTTTATATTTAATCATACATTTTCTTTTTATTTTTTTCCTGCCTTTTTTGTATTACTCAATTTTTAAAATGTTTTCTCATTATTTTGTTACATATTCTTCTATTATTTTTCTAGTGGTTATCTCAGAGATTTCAAGATATGCATCCTTGACTTATTACAATCTACTTTAAGTTACTGTCTTTATCACTTCCCAAATAATACAAGAACTTTACAACAATGTAATTCTCTTTACATTCTCCCATCCTTTGTGCTATTTGTGTCATATATTTAACCTTCATAAGCATTAAAAAAAAACAATTGCTAGCAGGTGGATGTGAAGTCATTTTAAATGTGAATAAACAGAAGCCAAGAAGACAAATTCAGTGTTGTGGCAACTTAAAGGAAGGAACAAATTCAAGAGAATTTTCAGAAAAGCAAATTGCAGAACTTAGTGAGTAACTAAATATGGGGAAGACAAGACTTGAAAATAACTCAAGGTATTAAGCTTGAGACTCAGGGAGGAAACTGATTCTGTAGATACATATGGCAGGCTGAGATGGTGTTAGGGTTTGGGTTGGGAATAGAAAACGGTGAGCTCAAGTTTTTAAATGAATTTTAATGTGAAATTCAGGCTTGAAAGATGACCACTGGAAACAGGACCAGATTTGGAAATCATCTAAACATATACCACTTTTACTGGAAATTGTGGGAGAAATGAGTGTATCAGGGTACTGAATTTAAAAGAAGAAATATCCATTCATTCATCAAATCTTTATCAAGTGTCTACAATATGTCTAGGTGTTCTAGGTGCTGAGGATATAACTGAGAACAAATCAGATGAAATTCCTGCCCTCCTGGAGCTGACATTCTAATGAGAAAATAAAGGATGATCAGTGGATGGAGTTGGAAGGACATGATTAATTGAGACAGAGGAGTGTACCATATATAATAAATAGAATCTGTAAAGATGCTGGTCATGAAGCTTAGGAGTTGGAAAAAAGCTTGAATAAGGCATAAATACCTTATTTTAACAGTTCTCAAACTTTGCTGTACTTTAAAGTCTCTTGGGAGCTTCTAAAAATCCTGATGCCCAGATCATACTACATCCCTCTTACATAAAAATGCATGCAAGGGTGCACTGGCCATTGATATTTTTTTAAGATAGCCAAAGTGGGGAAACTAATGAGGAGAACAAAGACAAGAGAAAGGTAGCTAAAATTAAATCTCCTTACAACTTGCAGCCCACTGATAAATACCTGACACATGCAGAGTGTGACATTGCTCAAGGAACTCATGGTTGCCTTCATATTGATGTTTCATTGGAGGCTAAAAGCAACCTTATCTTGACAATAGTGAGACCTCCAAAGTCCTGGAGACCTTGAGATCTGGAGACCTGGAGATCAGTCACTCCTCACAAACACAAGTGCAGCTCTTTCTGGCCACAGTTCCTATCCCCATACTATAATAAAATCAGCTTTTTACACCGTAAAACATCCCAAGAATTTTTGACCATTGCCCTTGGTGGCTCTGCATCAGGAACCATTGGCATATTTCATCAAATTTGATATGCTATGAATTATAAGAAAGAGAAAACTCTGCCAATTAAATTCTGATAAAATGCTTAAGATGCCGTCAATTTAAGATGCATCTCAATTTCAGCGATGCCAAAAATGGAAAAATAATAAGCATTTCAGAAGTGGTGGAATACTGTGGACACAAGTGCACGAGCAGCCATGGAATGAGAACTGCTGAATGTTCCCAGGAGTGTACATGACCTTAGAACAGAATGAATAATTGAGTGTTGAATCCAGAACAGCACATGCTGTTCAAAATTTCAGTTTGGCTCAATAAGAAAATTAAACATAGATGCTCACACTCTTCTGCCTCTTTTTAGGTTATCTCACTTTCCCTCTGTCACCAGGGGGCAGGGACTACGTGATCCTGCTGTGCCAGGAACATGGACATTGGTTCCCAGCTGTACTCCCTTAGTTCTGCCAATTCTCTTCTTGAAAACTGGGTCACTGGAGACATACATGCTGATTTTTCAAGCTTTTAAAAAAGCCTCCCAAAAGTAGCTCAACCCTAAAAAAAAAAAAAAAGAAGAAGAAGAAGAAGCATCGACCCTGACACTTTATAAATGAGGAACTTCTTTCTAGGTTCCAAGCTTTTAAATCAAATATTATTCTCAAAGCAGCTTCTAGCAGTAAGACAGCCAACCAGACCTGGTCAACCCACAGAGTCTACCAAAACTTCAAATATAATTTGCCAGTTTGAAATTGGCCAGAGGTCAAAGTTATGAAGATATTGTTAGAGAACAAAATTCAACCAAGTAAATTTGAGGGTTGAATTAGCTTTATTAGGTGATTCATGAATCAGGCAGCATCCCATCTCACAAGTAGAGAGCATGCTGTGGGGAGTTTTACAAAATGGAAGGTTTTTATAGCAAGAAGGGTGGGCAAAGAAGTTATTAGCAAAAAAGAAAGAAACACCAATGAAGTGAGGGAGGGAGGATTTGATTGTTTCTGGCCAGGACATCTTCTTCTTTGGATACACGGAACGGGCAAGGTTTTCATCATACAGATGACCTCACCATTGCTGATCAGGAAATTTCACATTAATTGGTAAAAAGTCACATTCCTGGAATGGGTTGAAACTGTAATTAAGTCTTAGTTTGTTGTTGCAGGGAAGAAGGGGGGTGGAAATGACTCCATTTTGGGCTTGTTTCTTTTTTTAACATTATTATGATCATAATAATCCCCTTGTGTGCATTTCCAGCAGTTCCCAGTGTGGACTAAATCAGCAAACTCCATTAGTGGAAATAGCAGACTGGAACTGGGGAAAGGACTACACCAGCAAACCCCAGTAAATGGGGACTGGGGACTAGAACTGGGGACAGGATTTCAGTATAGAATTGAACACTGAACCAAGAGCTAAGGACTGGCACTTGGTTTGAGCCTCCAGTGATTCTAGACTGACCCCATCTTAGAAAGCCAATTAGATGCCGAGCTTGAGGAAAAGAGAATGGAGCTCAAATGGAGAGGAACTCATGGCCCTTGGAAACAGTAAGAAAGAGGCTGAACTCAAAAGGGGTTTCTCAGGCTCCACATCTGTTTTTCAGGGAAGACCCAAAAGTACTGTTGCTCAGGGCAGGAGAAGCTTGATGCTGCAAACTGGAGGCTACTTTTGAGATGAGCCAATCCCCAGTCCCAGTTTTCCCACACGCCCTCACTCATACCCTGCCCTCACTTGGGGCCCTGGGAGCATCACAGCCAGGAAGCAGGCAAAGACCACGTGGGCCATGACTGCAAAAGCATTAGGAAATAAATCAAGGAAACTGTCTGGCAAAGCATTTGGGAACAGTGTTCTGAGTGCCAACCAGGTTCCGGGAAGAGTTGAGCCATCCATTCTGGTCCCATGACAGATCTTTCTAGAAGGAATGGTGTTAAAATTCTACTTCAAGCTCCAAGAAATTAGTGATTTGCATAATGATGACCCCAGGAAATAGTATGAAATTAGTCCTAGCCACACAGAGAAATCACTGCAGCTGTGTGAGGCCATGCCCCCAGAGGAGTCCCTCTCTGCTAGGGAAGCACTGGGCTCCTCCCACTGTTGTAGAGTGTGCCCCACTGGATTCTGGTCAGTTGTGTTTGTATTTGTCTCTTCTGAGACATAAGAGATGGTAGAAAATTCTGTTATCTTCATCCCCAATATGCAGCACAGCCACTGGCAGGAAGCAGAATCTCAGTAAATGGTTTTGCAAGAATGAATGAGTGAAAGAATAAATGAATCTATAGGTCAGCCTTATTCTCTCTCTCCGTGTCTCTCTCTCACATGCAAACACACATGCACACATATACACATAAACACATATATACACATGTGTGTGTGTTTCAGTGGTTGTACCAGAGTCTCAAATATATTTGAAATCCTGCCCTAACCAGAATGATTTCTTTCAGATTCCCAGACTTGGGATCCATACTTTTCACCCTTTTGAGGTAGGAAGATGTCACTGAATTCATCATAGGACTATAAATTCAACATCCAAGAGAGTAGTTGAAGCTCAAAAGGCTGGCCAGCTTCTCAAATAATCAAGGACTAAAATGACAGCATCAAAGTTACATGTCTTCCACAGGCTTGGGGCGGGGAGGTGTAGCTGACCCAGGAATTATTCTGACCCTCCAGGCATAGCTTTGTTCCTGGACCCATTAAGTCAACTCTAGTGGTCCATGGGGATAAAGTGGTGCAACCAGATTGCCTTCACATGCTGTAACTCCTTTTGTTTCCTGTGGGACACTTCCCAAATGGAGTTCTCAACACACAGAAAACCTCTCCTGGGCTGTGGCAAGAATGCAGAGTTTGCATGTTTTGGGGTTTTTTGTTTCATTTTTTAATTGTGTTAAATATGTATATTTTATTGTACAATTGAGATACTATACATTATGCCCCAGAAATAGCCATTTTTTTTTTCTTTCTTATACTCCTTGGTCCTGTACACATTTACTCTTTTGTGCCATTATTTATTCTTTTATTTTCTCTCTGTCATTATCTGCTTTTGTTTTTTGTTTTTTGTTTTTTGTTTCATATATATAATTTATTGTCAAGTTAGCTAGCATACAGTGTATACAGTGTGCTCTTGGTTTTGGAGGTAGATTCCTGTGATTCATCACTTACATACAACACCCAGTGCTTTTTCTCTCCTAAAGGCCCTGCCCTTTGCAGCCTTGCCCCTGTGTTGCTGCTCAGGTTTGTATTTCACAAACTTGCCTTGTGCCAATGCCAGGTCATTCTCACTCTGCACACACAGTCCCCTGGTGTTCTCTTACACATGACAAGCCATACTAACTTCATTTCTCACATTTATAACCACAAAGTTCTCACAGAAAATTTTCCTGGCTGCCAAGATTCATTCAACACTAGAGGTTAGGTAACATAATAGTTTGACCACATTCTCACAGTGCACTGGTACCAGAGATCTACGCCTGAAGGAAAAAGAAATCCTGAAATGTGTCTTAGCCAAGTAGAAAGCAGATAACATATCTTTCAGGCAAATACAAGATTACAGTAGGCCGTAATCTGGCTTATTAGTGGGGACTAAATTTGGATATATATGAAAGAAAACCCCAATTAACAGGGACTTAAGCACACAAGTTTTTATTTTCTCAAAAGAGGTGGGGAATAAGCAGACAGAGCTGATGTTGGAAGTTCTACAACCCCTTTCCAGTTTTTGCCTCTGGGGTGACTCTGATTCTCATGTGGAAGGTGGCTGCCAGAGCTCCAGCCGTCATATCCATGTTCCGCGCAGTAGAAGACTTCTCAGAAGTTGCACACAATACTTTCACTTTTATCTCTTTCAGTAGGATTTGGTCATATATTCACACCCCAATGAAATGGAACTCAAAGGCTAAAGGCAATATAACCTTTATTTTGGGAATAAATGTAGAATATAGAACTGTTTGCAAGACAACTGACCTGATCTCTTCAGAGGTGACGGTTCTAGATTTTAAAAGACTAAGAGACACATAGGTGAGCCTTGATTGACTATGGAAGATATTTTGAAAGTAATAAGGAAAACTGGAATATGGACTGAATGTCAGAGGATATTTGAGAATCATGGCTAATTTCCTTAGGTGTGATCTTAGAATTATGGCTTCACAGGAGTATGTACTTATTTTGAGAAGATTCAGGCTATGAGGTATTTAGGAATGAAATGTCCTGACATCTACCACTTCCTTCAAAATGGTGTCTCATCCAACGGAATGGGAAAAGATATTTGCAAATGACATATCAGACAAAGGGCTAGTATCCAAAATCTATGAAGAGCTCACCAAACTCCACACCCGAAAAACAAATAATCCAGTGAAGAAATGGGCAGAAAACATGAATAGACACTTCTCTAAAGAAGACATCCGGATGGCCAACAGGCACATGAAAAGATGCTCAACGTCGCTCCTCATCAGGGAAATACAAATCAAAACCACACTCAGATATCACCTCACGCCAGTCAGAGTGGCCAAAATGAACAAATCAGGAGACTATAGATGCTGGAGAGGATGTGGAGAAAAGGGAACCCTCTTGCACTGTTGGTGGGAATGCAAACTGGTGCAGCCGCTCTGGAAAACAGTGTGGAGGTTCCTCAGAAAATTAAAAATAGACCTACCCTATGACCCAGCACTGCTAGGAATTTACCCAAGGGATACAGGAGTACTGATGCATAGGGGCACTTGTACCCCAATGTTTATAGCAGCACTCTCAACAATAGCCAAATTATGGAAAGAGCCTAAATGTCCATCAACTGATGAATGGATAAAGAAATTGTGGTTTATATACACAATGGAGTACTACGTGGCAATGAGAAAGAACGAAATATGGCCCTTTGTAGCAACGTGGATGGAACTGGAGAGTGTTATGCTAAGTGAAATAAGCCATACAGAGAAAGAGAGATACCATATGTTTTCACTCTTATGTGGATCCTGAGACACTTAACAGAAACCCATGGGGGAGGGGAAGGAAGAAAAAAAAAGTTAGAGTGGGAGAGAGCCAAAGCATAAGAGACTCTTAAAAACTGAGAACAGGGGCGCCTGGGTGGCTCAGTCAGTTAAGCCGCCGACTTCGGCTCAGGTCATAATCTCGCGGTCTGTGAGTTCAAGCCCCGCGTCGGAGCCTGGAGCCTGTTTCAGATTCTGTGTCTCCCTCTCCCTGACCCTCCCCCATTCATGCTCTGTCTCTCTCTGTCTCAAAAATAAATAAACGTTAAAAAATTAAAAAAAAACTGAGAACAAACTGAGGGTTGATGAGGGGTGGGAGGGAGGGGAGGGTGGGTGATGGCTATTGAAGAGGACATCTTTTGGGATGAGCACTCGGTGTTGTATGGAAACCAATTTGATAATAAATTTCATATATTGAAAAAAAATGATGCCTCAAAATACAATATATCAATAGGTAAGAATGTCAATAGAGAAAACATGGAAAAGATAGTAAGAATTACTGAGCCTAAGTGGAGGGGTATGGATATTTATTATACTATTCTTTCAACTTTTCTATATGTCTAAATTTCTTATAATAAAAATTAGGCTAGAGTAATTCTCCATTTGGTCTGGCTATCCCACAGTCTTTCATGTGAGGTTGGCTGCCTCCTGGAGAAAGGGAATGATGTTCCCAAGGGCACTCTTGAGTCACGCAGTTCAGAGGGTCTACAGTGGGTTGGATTCCCACAGTCAGCCAGTGGTTCAGCCAGTGGTCCAGCCAGTTCTGGTGGATACCAGAACTTGTGGGTGTTGAGAGAGGACTGCATCTGGGCCCTCAGCTTCTCCCAGGGTCCTCCCCCATTACCCAGGATACAGCACGGCAGTGAGGATCCACAAATGCCATTACCCATTTGAGATAACAACATGGCAGAAGGGAGAACATGAGTCTGCTACATGTAGGCACCTTCTATTGTGAAGGCATGAGTAGCGTATCAGGACACTACTGGGTAGAGTAGAACAAATGCTAGGCTTCATACTAAAAAAATCTATCCTCCCTCCACCATTTCTGCTCATAACATCTTGGAGGAGGCATTTTAGCTTCCTCACCTGTAAAGTGAGGATCATGATCACTGTTTCATCTACTTCACAGGGCTATCTGAGAGGCAAAGAAAAGATTGTGCACAATTTTCTGTAAACTTACAAATGTACAAGATTATTAAGAAAGTGAACTTTCTTATCCAGAACTGCTTCATCCCCTTAGGTTCCCATGCAGGTAACCACAGATACCAGGGGCAAATGCAAGTTTTCAAAATGCTGCTTGTAGTGGTTTGGAAATATCTCCACAAATTCTTTGGCATTCCTCCCTCCAAAAATGGAAACAAATTCCCCTCCCCTTGAGTGTAGGCTGGACCAAATGACTTGCTTCTAACATAGGGTCGCCAGATAAAATACATGATACCAAATTAAATTTGAATTTCAGATAAACAAATTTTTAGTGTAAGTATGTCCCAAATATTTCATGGGAATACTTATACTAAAAGTTTCTTCATTGTTTATCTGGAATTCAAATTAAACTGGGTTGTACCAGTTGCTTTTGTTTGTTAGTTTTGCTAATACTGGCAGCCCTATTCTAATGAATACAATGAAGTGGCATAAGTAACGGTATAGGACTCCAAGACAAGGTCATCAAAGGCATTGTAGCTTCTACCTTGCTCCTCCTTACATCCCTCTCTCTAGGAGAAACCAGATGCCATGATTTGAGGATACTCGGGCAGTCCTATGGAGAGACTGCCAGCATATCCTGGCAACAGCCAGCAGTTCCTCACAAGCCACATGAGTGAACCATCTGGAAGTGGTTCCAGCCCCATTGAAGGGTCAGCTGACTGCAGCCCCAGCCAGTGTCTTGGTTACAATGTCATGAGAGACCGTGAGCCAGAACCACCCTCCTAAGCTGCTCCTGAGACACTCTGTGAGGTAATAAATGATTGTTGTTTGAAGTTGCTATATGTTGGAGCCTCAGGCCCAGCCCCGGCTAGAGCTGAGGTTTCTACAGAAGGTTCTCCACCCCTCCCAGGCTCCGAGCTTTGATCACATTCCCCATTCTACCACCTTATTTCAGACCAATCCTGTGCCCAGGACAAGTATCTCTGAAGGCTTTTTAAAAAATTAATGGTCCACAGTAGGAAGTCTATCTGTTAAAAGAAGATGAACTTTGAGGGGGAAAGCAACAGTGAAAAAGAACAAGTAATACTTTTCAGAGGTCCTGTGAGGTCCTTTACGTGCATCAGGAGATACTTCGGCCCTGGGGCCTAATTCTGCTGGTTCTGGCTGCTTGGTTTGGGGAAGTTATTTAATCTCTCAAACCCTAGGTTTATTTGTAAATACGGGCATAATAATACCAATTTGCCAGAATTTTATGGTGATTAGAAATATCAAAAATAATGTTTTTAGTCAGGTAGCACTACTGCTCTTTATATTTAATCCTTGTACAACCCTTTGAGATAGGTAATGTCCTTCTCTTCCTCTTGCACTTGGGAAACTGAGGCACACAAAATTAACATGACTGCACACAGCTAAAAAGTACCTAATGTGCCTGACACATAGAACACACCTTTGTAAAAGTTATACTATTAGGATATCATTTAATCCTCCATACCATTATTTTTCCTGGTGAAAAAAATGGGGCATCAGCAGGATTAGTGGATCTCCCAAGGTCGAACTCCAACGTCTGCCTGCCCTCTTCCCCCCAGCCGCAGTGAGTCCTGGAGTGAACAGCACCCCCTGGTGCCCTCATGGCCCCCACCCTGGCTGGGGTGGTCATTCTCCTGGTATTATTCCTCCTCCTGCAACCTTCCCCTTGCTGGTGCTTCTGGCTCATGAGAGTTTCTAATTGCTGCCACAGGATGGAATGAGCCAGATACCTCAGTTGGAGACCTTGATTCACATCTGGTCCACAGATCAGTTTTAATGGACTGGTACAACATCAGCTCAGATTTTAAATACAGGAGCCGCTATATAAAACATGCAGATTTCTGCATTCTCTGATCCAATGAGATGCTGGCTGGCCCTCCTGGGTGGCAAGCCCCTGGAGCAGAGGAGTACAGTCTCTTTCAAGATGGGGCCCACGCCCTCCCATGCACCACTGACAGCAGACATGATGGGCCCCCGGTGTCCTGCACACTCAATGTTCCTGTCGAGAGGCACTGTTTGAATGTCACCAATAACCTCCTGAGCTATCCCAGTCACAGCCTTGGCCCTGAGATGAAGTGAGAAATCATCTCAACTCTGTGTCTCAGTCTTCTGCTTGACATTGAGAACAGCATTCTGATGGGATGTTCTCCTGCTCCCATCCTCATAGAAAACTGGACAGAAAGTATCGACTACAGAACCTGAGCCAAGGCAGCCTATCAGAAGGTCAGCAGAGAAATGGATTTTTTTTTCAAAACACCGGATATATGTGACTTGATGTATCTACCCCTTTGAAAGAAACTGCTGCCAGAAAGAACCTCAGCTCCTTCTGATACAGAGATGTGCCTACTTGTCGGCCCCACTGTCAGGAGGGTGACCTGAACAATAAGAATGGGAGAAGCTAGGGAAAACGAGTCCCCTTCTGGTTTCCTTCCCTGGGGTCTTAGTGGAACTTAGTGGAAGCCTCTCTCTCTGTCTCTCTCTCTGTCTCTCTCTGTCTCTCTGTCTCTCTGTCTCTCGTCTCTCTCACACACACACACACACACACACACACACACAGAAATGGATGTGGCAATCACTCTGGCTGAGGCCCAAAGTGGCTTGCTAAACCCACAGTTCCTTTTTGCTTTTTCCACAAGGCAGAGAAATAATGTAAACTACTCCCAGGGAGAAAGTAGAGAAGAAAGAACAGCTTATCCCAGACCCATACTTGGAAATTCCAGTGTGGGACCTAAGAGGAAAGGGTACCCTCTCTCACAAAGTTGGAGAGAAAGTATAAATTGGCATATTTCTCTGTAATAGCATTTTGGCAGTAACTGCTAACAATCTAAGTGTATATAACCTTTGCCCAGCGATAGCACTTCTGGGAGTCTATTTTACAGGAATTCTACTAGAAGAGTACAAAGACACATGAACCGAGAGACCCCCTCCAGCACTGCCTGTGACGTGGAACAGTGAAGTCAGCCTACACACGCAGCCACAAGTGAATGTTGGTATGTTTGTGCTGTGGAAAACCACAGTTCTATTAGAAAACACACATATCTAAGGGAAGAACATTGAAAAATTCCATGATGATATGTGAAAAAAGCAAATTCCAGAATAAGATTTAACTTATTAACTGCCTATATTTAACTAATGTGAAATGACCATGCTAATTATTTATTTATGCACAGAACACAAAATGTAAGTGTGAACAGTGTAAATGGTATTAGCAACTCTGTGTGTCATTCCCCTCGATGATCCTGAGCCCCGGAGGGCTACCTGGGCATTGTCAGTCTGTCTCCCAGCACTGTGAGCTTCTCGGGGCTCTGAGCGTGGTTTTGAGAATTAAGAAGAATGGGTACTCCTTATACCACATGGCCCTTGAACGCAAGCCAACTACTTAGTCTGGTCCTCAAGGGAGAAGCAGCAGCGTGCTACAGCTGTGCTGACAGAATGTCAGTCTCCAACAGAGAACCTTCCAAAGTGTTGCTCTTCCTCATCCCTTCCCTTTTCTGAGCAGTTAGTCATAAAGCCATTGGGTGGCACAGAGAAGGGAGGGGCCTGCCATGGGCAAAAGAGGAGCAAGTGACTCAGAGAACCAAAGCCCACACAGAGTGAGGAGTGTGTCCACCGCCTGGAGCGGGGCCCTTGGAACGCAGCATCAGAGCCCCAGTCAATAAGGAAAGTGACCACACGGAGGGACAGGCCAACACAGAGGTCCGAGCCTAAGTGGTCTGAGGACAATGTCTGCTGCAGGGAGCAGCCTGGAGCAGGTGTCAGAGCTGCACAAAGTCAGGAGGGTGCCTATGCAGTGGGGGATGGTGAGGGTGTCAGGCCCCGAGCAAGGGAAAAGGCACCCACACACTTGCAGGGAGTAGAAACTGGAAGTAAGTTCCATATGAGAGGGTGGATCAAATAAGAAAACAGAATACATATTAAGGGAGTTGCCAGAGTTTCCATTGTCAGAGAAGGGAGTTACAAATATAGGAAGGGAAGAAACTAGAATGAATGTTAGGTTTGGGACCGGATTTGAAGGTATCAGTCTGAACTCATGATTTTCAACATATAGAGATATAGAAATATAGGTGTATGTGTCTGTGTGTGTGTACACACATACATATTCCCTAGCTCTGTTCAATGCAACAGCTTGGGAGCAGCAACCCCTCAGTGGCAATGTGCACTCCCCATATTTTATGGACAGACCTTCAGGTTATTTATGTAATGTCATTTGGTAGCGAGCAATATATTCTTTTTAACAATTGGGCAACTAAGGTATACAATGTTAAATTATTTCCTGTAGTTCACTTGATATATCCAAAGACATCTAACTCTCTTCTGCCAGGAAAAGAAAAAAGTATTGCATTTCTAGCCCTTTTACCCTCTCCCAAAAAGAAATCTTAAAAGTAATTTTATTTTTTTAATTTACATCCAAGTTAGTTAGCATACAGTGCAACAATGATTTCAGTAGATGCCTCAGTGCCCCTTACCCATTTAGCCCATCCCCGCTTTCACACCCTCTGTGATAACCCTCTGTTTGTTCTCCATATTTAAGAGTCTCTTATGTTTTGTACCCCTCCCTGTTTTTATATTATTTTTGTTTCCCTTATGTTCATCTGTCTTGTCTCTTAAAGTCCTCATATGAGTGAAGTCATATGATTTTTGTCTTTCTCTGACTAATTTCACTTAGCATAATATCCTCCAGTTCCATCCACGTAGTTGCAAATGGCAGGATTCCATTCTTTTTGATTGCTGAGTAATACTCCATTGTATATATATTTACATATACCACATCTTTATCCATTTATCCATCGATGGACATTTGGGCTCTTTCCATACTTTGGCTGTTGTGGATAGTGCTGCTATAAACCTGGGGGTGCATGTGTCTCTTCGAAACAGCACACCTGTATCCCATGGATAAATGCCTAGTAGTACAATTTCTGGGTCGTAGGGTAGTTCTATTTTTAATTTTTTGAGGAACCTCCACACTGTTTTCCAGAGTGGCTGCACCAGTTTGCATTCCCACCAATAGGGCAAAAGAGATCTTCTTCCTCTACATCCTTGCCAACATCTGTGGTTGCCTGAGTTGTTGATGTTAGCCATTCTGACAGGTGTGAGGTGGTATCTCATTGTGGTTTTGATTTGTATTTCCCTGATGATGAGTAATGTGAGCATTTTTTCATGTGTCTGTCAGCCATCTGGATGTCTTTCTTTGGAGAAGTGTCTATTCATGTCTTTTGCCCATTTCTTCACTGGATTATTTGTTTTTTGGCTGTTGAGTTTGACAAGTTCTTGATAGATTTTGGATACTAACCCTTTATCTGATATGTCGTTTGCAAATATCTTCTCCCATTCTGTCGGTTGCCTTTTAGTTTTGCTGATTGTTTCCTTTGCTGTGCAGAAGCTTTAGATGTTAGTTTCTAAACATCACTGTCCAATAGAAGGAACCAGGGTTTCTTGTAGAAATAGCTGGTTCCTGGGCTGGGACAGGGATATTATCTGATAAGCCTGGAACAGCTTGTGCCAGAAAGCAAGAAGATGCTAAAAGAATAATGGAAACATGTATACAGGACACAAGCCACCTGAAGAGGCATCCATTGGCCAAATATAAGACAACTGGGCATCAAAATATGATAATAGATTTTGAGCCATTCAATAAAACTGAAAATTATGAGGCCACAATAATATAAATGAATGAAACAAAGGTTTTATGAGGAACAGTTTAAGTACATAATTTCAAAGGACCTCCCTATAAAGTACTTATTAATTACAAAGAAAAATGAGTAACTTTACGGTGGACAAGTGGTACAGACACACCTTCGAGTGACCCATGTGAAATCAGCAGCACTGGGACAAACTGACCCCGTGTGTCACCTGGGAGGACGCAGCGACCCGGCACTGCTGCCGTATGTTCCTGCCACAGCTGCACCGCCTGACTCCAATCACACCACCAGACAAACCCAAACGAGGGAAATTCTATGCAATAATTGGCCTGTCATCTTCAAAAGTGTCAAGGACTAGCAGGAACTTTTCCAGACAGGAGACTAAAGAGACATGACAACCAAATGCAACATGTCATTCTAAGCTGGATACTTTTACAACGAAGGACACGATTCAGACGGCTGGTGAACCACGAAGCTGGCCTGTGTTCATTCTCTCTTGTGTGAAACACAGTCCACAAATTCCAGTGGTTTGAAACACAGTCACTGTCAGCACCATTCTGCATCAGGAGTTGAGGCTCAGCTGGGTTCTAGGCTCAGGGTGTCACCAGGCCAAGATCAAGGTGTTGGACAGATGGGATTCTCACCCAGACACTTTGGAAAGAAATCTGCTTCCAAGCTCATTCAAGTTGTTGGCAAAATCCAGCTCTTTGTGGCCATAGGCCTGACATCCATTTCCTTGCTGGCTGTTAGCCAGGGGCCAACACCTTTCTTCTCATGCCCCCCAAACCAGTCTTCAAAATGGCAACCACACTTTGATCCCTTATGCTTCTTAGAAAGAGAAAACTTGCTTTTAAAGGGGCTCATGTGATCAGACTGGACCCACCTGAATAACCTACCTTCAAGGAGGCTCCTATGTTAAGCCATGTAACATAACAGTCATGAGAGGGATATCTCATCACATTGCTGGGCTCCAGAAATTAGGACAGGGCATTGGGAAGGGGGAAGGCATTTTAGAAATTCTGCCTGCCACACAGCCTGAGGATGAACCGATATGTCAGTACCGATCTCCTGATTTTTGACGGTTGTGTTGTGGTTGTGAAGCAGAATATACTCGTTTGCGAGAAATACACACAAAAATATTCAGGATGGAGAATCAGACCAGCAAATTTAAATTTACTCTCATATCACTTGGTATTAAAAAACAGTTCTCCTAAATTTTTTCTATGCATAAGTATGCAGATACATAAAAAGATACCTATGGATTACATGTGTTTGTATATAATAAAAAGAAAAATATCTGGAAACATCTAGTAAGATAGATACAAAAGTTATCTGTGATTACCTGTGGGAAATGGAGTTATTTAAGAGGGAAGAGAGGTACACAACTTTTATTTGGGGGTTATTTTTTTAAAAAGAAAAAAAAGGGGGCGTTTGGGTGGCTCAGTCAGTTAAGCAGCTGACTCTTGATAAGCACAGAGCCTATTTGGGATTCTCTCTCTCTTTCTCTCTCTCTCTCTCTCTCTCTCTCTCTCTCTCTCTCTCTCGATAAATACACATTTAAAAAATAAATTTAAAAAGTTAAAAAAAAAGTCAAAACAGGTGAACGATCTTTGAAAAGGACAGCAGGAGACTGGCTGCTGGTTTTGTGGCAGAGTGAGCGAACACAAGGAGGAATAGGCGGAGGCCAAGATTAAATGATGAGGCAACAAAACATGTTACCCCTGTTATAGTTCCATGCCTCTCGCAGAGCTACCGAGAAATCAAATTTAGAATAAAAATCTGTACTGAGGTGATGGGAACAAAGGTAATTCTCTGCTGGCTGTGAGGGCATGCCACACATCAACAGCGCTTCCTAGATAAGGTTTCCAGCCTCTCTTCCCCATTTGCTTTCCGGTATCGAAAAGACTGGCGCTGCTCTCTCTTCAGTTAACGACTTTCTTTCACCTCTTTTTACTTTTAACAACTTTTTACACCTCTTTCACATCTTGTCTAATGTCTTCAAGCACCTTGAGAAGCTGTCTGCCCAATGGCACCCCAAGCCACAGATAATAAAGAAGGGGCACAGCAAGCACACTTTCCTGTGATGGGCTGAATTGTGTCTCCCCAAAACTGACATATTAAAATCCTAACCCCCTAGAACTTCAGAAAGTGCCCTTATTTGGAGACAGGGTTTTTACCAAGGTCATCAAATTAAATTGAGGTCAGCGGGGCATGAGGCCCAATGCAACATGACTGGGGTCCTTCTAAGAAAAGATGAGGACCCAGACTCACAGAGGGAAGGCAGTGTGAAGACAGAGGATGGCCACCCTCAAGCCCTATTCTTGCAACTTTATCTGTGTTTGAAATATTTTCAAGTAAAGTCAAAAACTTAAATAAAAGTAAAGGCAGAATGAAACAGAGTCAAGCTCCTTGGACCTACAGCTGACCCCAGGCAGCAGAGGCCTAGAAGGCCCTGCAGCATCTATGTGAGGTCCGTGGCCCTCACTGAGGGCTGGGATTTAAATCCAGGTTTTAAACTTTTTTTTTTTTAATGCCTATTATTTATTTTTGAGAGAGAGAGAGAGCACAAACAGGGGAGGGGCAGAGAGAAAGGGAGACACAGAATCGGAAGCAAACTCCAGGCTCTGAGCTGTCAGCACAGAACCCGATGTGGGGCTCGAACTCACAGACCTTGAGATCATGACCTGAGCCGAAGTCGGACGCTTAACCAACTGAGCCACCCAAGCACCCTTAAATCCAGGTTTTAAATGGCTTTATTTTTTCTATAATTTTTTTCCCTCAAATATTTTTTTTTAATTATTTTTTTTTCTCAACGTTTTTATTTATTTTTGGGACAGAGACAGACAGAGCATGAACGGGGGAGGGGCAGAGAGAGAGGGAGACACAGAATCGGAAACAGGCTCCAGGCTCCGAGCCATCAGCCCAGAGCCTGACGCGGGGCTCGAACTCACGGACCGCGAGATCGTGACCTGGCTGAAGTTGGACGCTTAACCGACTGCACCACCCAGGCGCCCCTCCCTCAAATATTTAATGTCCTTGCAATATTAAAGGGATTTGAGTTTAAAAAGACTCATGAATGCAGTTCATGGTCCGACAAGTGATTAAAGAAAGCCTCATATTGATTCTGGTGATGCTCCTGACTGGGTTTACAGTTGGGCTGGAGGAAGGGCTCTCGTGGTTTGGGGGATGTGGCTCTCCTCTCTCAATCCAGCCACAAAGACCCGTCTCATTTAGTGGGGAGATTCCAGATCAGGCTTCTTATTGAAAACATCCTCACCTCTGATGGTCTGCTCCAATGGCATCTGTGATTCTCGTAAAACCCTGTTCCCTGAAAAAAGAGGAAAAGCAATTTCGGCAAATAGGGAAGGACAGGCCCTGCTCTCGCTGGAAGCCCACATTCACCTAGGCTGTCAGCTCCATAACCATGCCTGCCTGTCTCCCGCAGAGGCGTGCCTCCTGCCTTCTACATCGTCTTCACTCAGGAACCTAGAGGTGTTTCCACCTAGGTCTTCACACTGGGAAAGGAATCAATTTCAAGTATTCACAGCTCCCTGACATCAAGACAATGTTACTGAGCAGGGATGCTGCCAGAACCCCTCAGGCCAATAAACACCATTAATCTTGAATTCCTTGGCCCTCTTTGTCCTCTGTCTTAGGAGCAACAGAGTAATTCCCCCCCCCCCCCCCCCCCCCCCGCATTCTTGAATCCTTTCTGAATGAGGAATAAATAGACAGGTAAATAGCATCTCCTCCTCCCTGTGAGTCATCCTCAACTGATGCCACCTTAACTTCGCCTGTGTCAAGCCACACGTGGCCCCACTCACTTCAAAAGGGCCTCCAGCTCCCGCTTGACCCTGCCCACCACGGGCGGCCCCCGGTAGGTGAGGGCCGTGTACAGCTGCACGAGGGAGGCCCCCGCCCGGATCTTCTCCAGGGCATCCTGCCCACTGCTGACACCGCCAACCCCAATGATGGGGACTCTGCCTGCAAGAAGCACACGTAACATCGTGAGGAAGGGCAGGCAACGTGAGACCCTTAGTTTGGCTTCCCCCGCTCCGGCCCCGGCTAAATGCAGCAGTTCAGGGAACACTGATTCGGATCAAACCCAAGAGCCTGAGCCACACACAGATCTGAAGACACAGGCACCGAATTCTTGCCTTTGGTGAGTGCATACATCTCCCGGATGGTCTGAGTTGATAAATCCCGGAGGGGCTTCCCACTCAGCCCTCCTGTTTCAGAGCGCAGGGCACCCTGGAGGCCGGCAGGGCGGCTCACTGTGGTGTTCGTGATGATCAGTCCATCGATGCCCAACTGCAATGTGAGACAGAGAAAGAACCCTCCAGTGGTGGCACTGATGCAGTCGGAGTAGCTTCCCTGAGGGTCTGAGACAGCAGCCGGGCCAGGTGCCCACACTACAGCCCCTGGAAGCAAGAGCTATACCAGAGCTCACTATGCTTCTAGAAAAAGGGTCTGAATGAGCCTCAACATAACAGTAGCAGCCATCACATATCGATCACCTGTAATGTTCCACAAGGACAGGATTTAGTCCTTAGAACCACTCACTTTAGTCTTGTCCAAGGCCCCTAGGTAGTACATGGTGGAACTAGGACTTGAACCCAGGACTGCCAGATTTGGTCCGTGTTTCCACCATTCTCCTGTAACACAGGGGCCTGGGGTAGACTGGAGAGAGTGACAGAACAGTCTGACCAAGACTGACCAAGAATGCAAGCACAAGCCTTAGAGCTCTTGCTGGATGAATGTGAGGAAAGAGACAAGGGAATGGGTACAAGTAAATGACTCATCCAAACATTTGCTTCTCTAAATTTTTTTTTTTTTAGTTTATTTATTTGTTTTGAGAGAGTGTGAGCAGGGGAGGAGGAGAGGGAGAGAGGGAGAGAAAGAAAGAGAGAGAGAGAGAGAGAGAGAGAGAGAGAATCCCAAGCATGCTCCACACTGTAAGCTCAGAGCCCGATGTGGGGCTTGAACCCACAAACTGTGAGATCATGACCTGAGCTGAAATCGAGTTGGATGCTCAACCAACTGAGCTTTTCATTAGATGATGAGTTACATCATGACATATCAAACCAGCTCTCACTACCACAGAAAGGAAGTCACAGGCTAGCCCAGCTGGCCAAATGGCACCCACCCCCGCCCCTCCCAGGCAGTGAGAGGCGTCCCAGGGCCTAGCCCGACTCCTACCTCTCTCACCACACTGGCAATATCCTCCTTGTCCTGGGCTGTGAGGTCAGGTGCGATCTTCACCAGCACAGCCGGTTTGCGCGCTCCCTGCAGGGCGTCCCTCTCCTGCAGCACCTAGAACAACACACGGCCAGAGACGGGGACCCTGGAGGCTGTAGCCACAGATCAGCATGTTCTCACGATGAAGCACCAGCGACTTCTCCTTCTCAGAAAATACAGCTCTCAGTTATGCCAAAGACCCATCCAACAGATCTGATTCTCCTGAACAAAGGGATCCCTAAGATTAAGTCCCTAATGTTGTCACTGGTATTGGCTAATATATTAAGGCTTATTGAGACTTTTTTTCCTAAAAGAGATAAGAAGAAAATACTGTCACAAGTACTGTTTGATAAAGACTCATCCAGGGGTGCCTTGCTGTTTCATGCAAATCTTGATCTCAGGGTCGTGAGTTCAAGCCCCACATTGGGCATGGAGCCTACTTAAAAAAAATAAGAGTCATCCAATTTATTCAGTCAGTGTGCTCGATGCTAGGGACAGAGAGAGACAGTCCCTGCTCTCACAGGGTTTATGGTTTAACACAGGGACAGGTAACCAAGCCATTAATTACTGTTAAGCATAATCAGTGTTATGACGGGATTATAGGTATAGCAAGGGGTCCTATCTGGTCCAGGTGCTAAGGACAGCTCCTTGATAGTGACATTGAAGCTTTTTCCTGAAGAATCAACTGGAAAGAAGTGGGTAGGACAGGCTGGTGGAACGGAGCCTGGAGATGTAATTTCCTACCTTGGTCAGCAGGTGGCGCAGCTCAGCCTTTCCCTGAAGGCTCCGTAGCCCAGTGGTGTTCGGACTGGACACGTTCACTACCAGGTAGTCGGCCAAGGGACCCAGGACTCGAACCCCCTCCACGTAGTCCGCAGCAGCGTCCACGGAGGTCTTATTCTTCCCCAGGTTTATTCCCAGTGGTAGCCCCCCTGTAAAGATGGCTTGTCAAGATTTTGTTCCTAAACACCATTCCCTGTGCAACATTTTGAAGATGTCCTTGACTAAACAGCCCACGAAGAGCCCCGTACACCTCCACCTCTTTGTGTGAACTTCCCGGACCAGCCGGCAAACACCATGGAAGCTGCACGGTGTTGCCGCCTTGGTCTTGCTGACCAAGAAGAGGTCACCATCTTTGCGCAGCATGTTTGGGCAACTACTAGGATGTTTTACTGCACTGTGTTCTTTTCCTTTTTTAAAATTTAATGGAAAATGGAGAAATTAGGAGTGCAAATGCTAGCGATAAAAAGTAAGGGCTCATAAATGTAATGAGGACAGTCAGAAATCAACAGGCATGTTAGGGGACAGCTGTTTATTCTCAAGGGCTGTCTGCTGGACTTGAGTGACAGGGTGTGCAGTTGGGAAGAAAAGGCAAAATTAAAGAATATGTATACAAGACTGGAAAATGTTTTCCACTAACCATGCCTAAAATATAGAGGCATAAATCTTTTAGAACTTGGAATTTCAGTTTTCTGAGAAGGGGCTCCAGCTCATAACTAGAGTGAGCACAAGTCCCAGTGCTCCCAGAACAGCCCTCATTGCTCCTGTAGCCTGGGCATAATTATTAATGCCTGCACCCTTCACTCCCCAAAATGTCTCAGTTTGCATGATAAGTGTTATGCCACCCAATTTAAAAATCCATGGAATTATTGACTTGCATTTTGGACTGTTAGAAAAATACATTTTAGAAACATGCTGTGCCTGAAAGCCAGAGGTTGTCTGTACTTGGCTTCTAAGATACCACCTTATCTGCAAAGGTCACTGATAGGTCAGTGGTGCCAGCTGCTTTTACCGTGCAATAGTTGGGAAAAGACCTGGAGCACCAAGTGAGCTCCCAAAAGGTGTGTCAGGTCACTGGGATCAAAGACCAACATCTAGTGTTGCTAACCACCTTCTCATTCCCAAAACTAGTCACCCTTTTAATCACCAGCTTGAAAGTAAATGAGATTCCCTTGGGGGTGGCGGGGGTGGGGGTTGGGGGGTGGGTAGCATCCAATTAGACAAAAGCTACACAAGGCCTCCAAGCTTCCCAAGTCCATCAAGCCAAGCCATTTGTAAGCTGATTCTTCTTTGCACAGATGAGCTGGCTTGAAAGGGAGCCTTACTTTCATGCAGCTAAGGGACCTTCCATCAGCAGTTAGCTGCCCAAAGGGCCAAGACTCTGAAGTTAGAAATTTCTCAATTACTCTATCTTCAAAAGGCACCATAGCTTCTGTCAACTTATGCTAGCAATAAGCTGTCTTCAAGGCTTCTAGATGCTGGAAAACATGAACAAATCTGCTGGAAGATTCTGCTTCAATCAGTGTTAGTGCTGGAGTAGGGGTGAGGGAGGGGCAAGGAAGAAAAGGGGCTAAAGCTCGCACTGGGGACAATGAAAAGAAGAAAGGGAAGCAAGAAGGCAGGAGAGTATCACAAGCTATGGAGGTCATATTATAAGCTTCAAAGTTCCCCAAATGGAAAGGTCTGTAGTATAGCAGGGTCTGCTCCTACCAAAGCTTGGGATTTCCAAACAAGGTAACTTCCTTCTCCTAAAATCAGAGATTGCCAACTGCCTCGGCCCTTTCAACCTTACTTCCTGAAGTGAATCCGATGTCCATAGGTTTTTCTTATCTCACTACCAGGACATTTAATGACACTTAAATTCCTGGAAAGAGTTCTAGAGGAAAATGGCCACAGCCCCACACAATCTCAGAAGACACCTGGGAAGGGGTGGTGAGGACAAAACAGAGCTATAGGCACTACATGGATCTGGAGCGAGAGCAGAGCCCCAGAGAACAGACATCGGCATCTCTGAAGGCAGCCTTACAACATGCATGGTGTTTTCTGAACAAGTCATGAAGGATATTTTCCCAAAAGTCAAGATTAATTCTCCCTGAGTAGGGAGGGGTATGATTAATTTCACTTTTCTTCTTGATGCTTCTCTGTATTTACTAATGCTTCTATAATTAACATGTATTGTTTACATAATGCACAAAAGGACATCATAGGAAGACTGAGGAAGATGGAGCTCAAGTTCTGCTCACATCTCAACTACCCACGTGACCACAGCGGGACTGCTTTGCTCACTTCCAAGCGGCCCCAGTTATGACACAACACAGGTTATATAACAAGGGAGAAACTAAGCAAGTCTTTACTAAATTATGAAATTCAGTTACAATCTTGCTGACTGTGATAAAGGCAGGAAAATTCCTGAGTTCCATAGTATTTTTTTCCCTATTGCTCAGTCACATTTACTTCATTAAGAATTCCTGACCTTTCTCCCACAGGTTTCCTCACAACAAATGGAGAAAAGCCCATTAGCACAACCCCACTTTACCTTCTGTGAGCCTGGCCTGCTTCTCCTGTCTGGCCCGCAACCTGTGTTCCACCACCAAGAGTCCGTGACTGTTAAATCCATATCTGTAACATATAAGCAGGTGGGGAGGGGACGAGGTTAGAGCCCTCGGCCATAAGGCAGACACTTTGGAGAGATGGTTTCATGGCCACTTCTACTATACTTTGGACTTTTAAAAACAGGAAAGAAAAAAAAAATCAGAGTCAGTTCTTAGACTTTCAAGGTTTAAACACCCCTGGAATTCCTAGAAAACTTGCCAGAACACCATCAAACACAGAGGGAAAGATTTAAATTTGCAAACAAGTCGCTCAGGTACCTAGCACTGGAAATAGCCCAGACTCGCCAGGTAGCTGTCCCCCAACCTGTCTGAATCCAACCCACACTCCTCCTCACTTATGTACCCCTCCCCTGCAGCGGGGCCTCCCTGACAACCCATCTTTCCTCCTCCTGCCTGTGCTCCACAAGCTCCCTCCCAGAGAAGAAATAATAACAAATGCCTATTGTTTAAGCCACTTTGTTACTTGCAGCCAAAAACACTGAACAGATAGAGGAGCACCTGTTTTGTTTACTTCATGAATAAATTGCTCGATTCACTTGGCAGGCGCTTACTGGGCACCCACTCCAAGCCACCCACAGCAAGGAGACCGAACACACAGGCTCTCCTCCCTCAACCACTTCTCGTTTATGGATTCTGCCCAGTACCGTTGTCCTGGTACCTGCAGTTACTTGTGGCAGCCGAATCATCAACAAGTATATTTTGCCTGGAAATTCTGAAGATACCGATCCCAGCCTGCAATGCAACAGAAAGCTCAATAACTTCATCTCTAATGCTGGAAAATTTCCCTGAAATAAGTACAATAAAGCAGGAAGTGCGGCCACAGGTTCATCTTCCAGAAGGCCATCAATGGTCCCAAAGATGCCTATTAAACTCTCTCAAGGAGACTCTCAAAATTCTGTTACCAAAAAGCAGACACTTTTTCATTTTCTGAGTTTGCTATAGTGAATACTGCCTAGGGATTGCAAAGAGAAGGGCTTTACACAATCTAGAAGGATCTCTCTTATTAAAAGCAGCTATCCATATGGATTATTAAAATTTCCAGTTTACTAAAGGGTAGGGCTTCACCATCCAGTTCAAGAACTTGTAGCCACATGTGCCCCTGAGCACTTGAAATGTGGCCAGTACACCCTGAGAGCGCTTTAAGTCAAATGCACACTGGATTTAGAAGACTTGCTACCAAAGATGGTAAATAGTTAATCATTTTTATTTTGATTATGTGTTAAAATGACATTCAGAACATGTTAAGTATTTATAATTAGATATAATTATAAATAATAATTAAATAGAATATATTATTGAAGTGAATTTCACCCATTTCTCTTTACTATTTTATTGTGACTACCTGAATATTTTAAATTACGTACCTGAATATTTTAAATTACACATCATATTTCTGCTGGACAGTGCTGGGCAAGAGCACTGGAATAACAATGTGAAAAAAGCACAAACTCTGAAGTCAAATGTATTAATCTCAACCCCAGATCTCCCACTTATGATCTCATGATTAGAGATAAGTCATGTAGCTCTCTGAGCCCCTGGGGTGTATATGTGTTAAACTAGAATAATAAAATCTGCTTTTATGCCTCCACACAGGAGATGCTCAACATGGTTCTCGAACATTCCCAATAGCAGAAAAATGTCCACACTGTATGACAAAAAAAACAGGCAGATCTCCCATCGCTGCGCGCCCTCCTGGGAAGAAAGCATCCCCTGTGACCTCTGGTCCATTCACACACCTGTTAATGACAGCTTGGTCCTCTGGGAGGCGGAAGACTCTGGGTCTGGGGTTTCCTTCCTGAGGTTTTGGAGTAACACTGCCGATCTCTACAAAACCAAAGCCCATCTTGTAAAGTCCATCCACAGCTTCCCCATGCTTATCAAATCCTGCAGCAATTCCAACTGGATTTCGGAATTTATGGCCCAGGACTCTCACTTCCTAGGGAGAAGGAAACAAAGCCAGGCTATCCTGGTGTTTCTCAAAGTGCAGGCCCCAGCACGTCTGTGTCAGAAGTGCCTGTGGAGCTTGTTAATCAGAAGGTGTTCCAAGAGCACCTACCAGCATGTCAGAGTCTTGAAATGTGGCACGAGGAAGGAGCCCCAGGGAGGTGAAATGAATGGCCAGCCTGTGGGCTGACTCCGGGTCCAGCAGCCTCTGCAGAGCTGGCATCAAGTGTTCAGCATAGAAATGTTCATCCCCCATGGCCGTCAGGTAGGAAGTGAAGAGAAGTCCTCCGCCCCCCAGGATGACCACAGCATCCTGGGCCCGCTTCTGAGGGGGAAAAAAAGAAAAAGGCCCAATGGGGCCAGACCGCAGTAACTTCTCTGAGCCCTATACACCCAGGCACACAGGACATAATGACATGTGATATGAAGCGATATCCCTAGCCTTCTGCAAACACTGGTCTCCTTCATTTCTAGTCTTGCTCACACATTGGTCTCTACTTTCAGAGGCTGTATCCACACTTCTGCTGACCCATACTTGTCTGGCCTTGAAGGACTCTGGGCCAGAGGCTTCAAAAGAGGCAGTACTGCCCCCTGGGGGACATGTGGTAGGCATTTTGGAGGAATGCTAATAGATTTAAGTGGGCAGAAATCTGTAAAGGTAGACACCTGCACTGTTTTAGGCTGTCTGACAGATGAAGTGTCCCTGTCCTGCATGACTTTTGGAGATACTACTGACATTCAGTATGTAAAAAAATCTATTCATATTATTTGAGCCTGTATTCCACCACATAAACACCAACTATGTCATGCACAGTTTTCATATGCATTGACTTTTCCAGGAATGCAGTTCCATCATAAATTGAGAGATGACTGCACTGTGTTGCACAGAACGTTACTAAGCCTTGTTCACCGTTTCAGAGATCTCAGGAATGGTATAATGCTTTGTTTGGGTTTTGACAAGAAAACATACCTGAGGCGCTGGAATTTCCAAATAGAGGCTTAAACACCTGAGTCTCTCACTAAGTGAGTCATGCCCAACATTTACATACCAAAATACATGTTATTTTATTATGAATTCCTTTAATGTCTCCTTTATATTCCAGTTAGGACATTATGCTAATCTTTTAAAATTATACGTAGATAGATTACATTATACATAAATTCCACGTCAGGATAATAAAAGCAGTTGCAAAATATTTTTTTAAGGAGCATCAGGTCTTATTGAGTCAAGAATCACTAATCTAGTTTTGGGCACCTGGGTGGTTCAGTCAGTTGAGCATCCAACCCTTGATTTGGGTTCAAGTCATGAGCTTACTGTTTGTGAGATGGAGCCCCTGCTTGGGTTTCTCTCTCTCCGCCTCTCTGCCCCTCACCCACTCTCTTTCTCTCAAAAACAAAGAATCCTACTTGAAAAGTGGTTCATAGTTATCATTGCCAGATGATGAGTCATCAGTCAGTCAGTCAGTCATCTGCCCAACAGTAATCGAGCACTCAGAGGTGGGCGAAACAGTCTCCGCCCTCAAAGAGACGACAATCTTATGAAGAGACAGTCATTAATCAATGATCACGTAAATATGTAACTGCCAATAGCTATGAATTAACATACGGTAATAACACACCCCAACCCAATCTCGGAGGTAGAGGAAGGCTTCTTTGAGGAAGTGACTTAAAGCTGATGTCCAAAAGATAAATAGGAGTTAACTAGGACGCGGTGGAAGGGTATGAAAAAGTGTAAAGGCGCTCACAGTGGTACAGGGTAAGGAGATGCACCCAAGAAATGGGGGAAGGGGAAAGGTTTGTCTGGAACCAAGGAACAAGGCAAAGCACAGCTTAAAAAGAAGCTGGGGAGATAAACAGAGACGTAGGCCAAAATGAAGATTCGGGTTCTCCCTCAACAACTTGGTGGCATGATCAGATTTGCCTTTTGAAAGTCACTCCCAGTGTCGATACAGAACAAGTATTTATTGTCTTGCTTCCAGTCTCCAGCGGATTGTAGGAACGCTCCTTAAGGTCAACAAGTATCTGAACACAGTTACATAAGCCCCCGCCCTAAAATTTCATCTAGAAGGGCTGGGGCCATGTTTTAGTGTAACTTCACTGCACGAAGGATCCTGCACACAATGTTATGCGGTCATGTGTTCACTAAACGCCCGTGTGCCAGGGTCAATAAACGTTTGGCCCACGTGCGCTGACACAGACCTGCATCTACCCAGACAGGAACGTGCCCTTATGCACACTGGCCAAGCACACGTGTAAATGCACACGCACGTGTGCCTCCAGACACGCACAGACGTGCAAACTGGGCCCACCATCTTGGAGCCGCACTTCGCCCCAGGTTAGCCCTCCAAGTGCTTTAGCCCCACTCCTCGCCCAACTCCTGGCTCTGCTGCCGCAGAGCCCGCTTTCTGAACTCACTTTCAGCAGTCTCCACGCCATGCTCTTTCCGCCACTGGGCCCGCCTCTGGCTTATTTCCATTGGAAGAGATGGTGGTGAGCCCTCCAATCACCGCCCCTGCAGTTGCCACCTCACCAATCGCCAGACAGGAGGGTGAGGCGGGCCTCCCAGCGGTCGAAAAGGCCTCGCTCCGCCCCGGAGGTGTGGCTAGACGCTGGTGCCGGCGCGCGCAATCACGGCAGTCACGCTCCTTCCGCCCGCCGGAGTCCAGGTGTTGCCGCCGCGCTAAGCTGGGTTGCGATACACTCGGCTTGGGGTGGTGTGTGTAGCTGTTCTGCGGCTCTGCGACCTCGGCGAGAGAATACGCATAGGTAGAGCTTCAGTTCTAAGCAACACTGTCACCAATATCTTGATCATTTAAGTTGAACATGTGATATGCTTGCGCTCTAGGTAAAGCAGGTATTGAGACCATATATCAGGCACTGAAAAAAAGGTTGGAATGAATTACGGCACTGTGGAGTTGACCTCAGAGAAGTTTCCATCAGCCTCAGGTTTCACTTAAAAATGCCTTAAACGTATGTATGTGCGTAAGTATGTATTTTAATGAAAGTGTTAGGAAATCAACACTTTGTTACAAAGTCTTGTAACACCCACAACGATTCCATTGCAGCGAAGACTTAGTGGACTCCTAGTCAGAAGCCTTCCAAATTAATTGGACACTCTTTTTCCTGCCATTTCAAGACTTTTCAGTTTTCTAGTTTCCCTTCCCACTGCTGTCTCCACAAGTGCCCACCCTGCCCCACCCCCAGAATTATTTCTCTTTATAAATACTTTCCTCTTCTATGCGTTTACTAAATCACATTGGATTCTCCCGGTATGACCGTTTCTTCTATCTCAATATGGACACGTGCTGGAAATAATTTCTTTCTCATCTGAACTTTTATAGATAGATATATGCTGTACCTGTCCAGTGACACTGTCTTTATTAACTACAATTGTTATATCTTTTTTCCCCTAACTAGACTGTACACGTTCTGAAAGTAGGGACCACACCATATTTATCTTTTGATTACTGCAGTGTTTTTCAGACTGAGGGAGGCGTATTCTTGGAGTATACACTTAAGAGAATTGTTGATACTAGTATCTTTCCCTAATGATTTTTAAAGGTAGTATAAGCATTTAGGCCATTTGGATAGCCAACTGAACCCTGAAACCTACCATGCTATGTCAGTGCCCACAGTTATTTGTATTTGTTATCACATTTTGGTGCCAAGAAAGAAAACTGGCTAAACTAAATGATAGATGTGCCACAGGTGCAAAACAAATGACATGCTGTATGAACAAAGGTTTTTCAGCAAGCTAAATAAAGTGGTGAGAGAACTGATTTTTCCCGACAGCATGAAATAGCTTGTGTGCCAAATCAAAAGAACCTGTGTGGTCATAAGCCAGTACAGTTTTTATGTCAGGTAACTGTTTAGTTCAGCACGTTTTCATTTCATTAGTTTTCAGTTCTGTTTGTATTAATTTGTATTCATTCGTTCATGGTTGTGTAAGAGCTTTAGCATATAGTTTATGCCTGGTTTTATGGCTGAGTGAATTTAAAAAACAAAATACAATAACTTAGACACAGCCTGGGGGTCTGCCAGAATGGTTTCCTTTTAAAAAACCACACAATACTTTTCTCAATTACTTAGCAAGTAATTAGCTAAAAGCGTATCTGGTTGTGTAGACACAGGTGGTGGTGCCCTATAAAGACTCGTCGCTTTATTGATCTTTGCTGTTTGTTTTCAGCTTATAGGAACTCCACCTGGGTTCTTAAATTAAAAACACACAAAACATCTTTTATCTCCTTGACTAATTATTCCCTATTCCTAAAAGAATAATACTAACAAATATGACTTACCCACTAAGAACATTTTTAAAGGACCAGGCAGCTGCTGAGCCCCTGCACTGTTGTTGCTCATAGTTCACAGAGAAAATGTTCTTAAGAGGAAGAATCTGTCTTTGGTTATATGTCAGAACAGGTATCATTCTAGGAAGTGAGCTAAATAGCCCAGAGCAACATGGTAAAAATAATTGTTATCAGCTTAACAAGTTTCACTGTAGCTTTGAGGAAGCAGAAAACTATTGCTGTGTCCAGGGAGGACACCTTGCTTACACTTGGAACCGGGAAGGTTCGGGATCTTTTCTGGGACTTTCTAGAAGAGAGGAGTAAGTGGTGGATTGGACAAAATCTCATGCTGCTGGGAAAACATCAAGAAGAAAAACAACCCAGGTAAGGCTCTGAGACTTAGCATGTACGAAGGACACTTCCTTGGGGCACCTGGGTGGCTCAGTCAGTTAAGCATCTGACTTGGTTTCAGCTCAGGTCATGATCTCAGGGTTCATGAGTTGGAGCCCCACATCGGGCTTGGTGCTGACAGTGTAGAGCCTGCTTGGAATCCTCTCTCTCTGCCCCTTCCCTGTTCATGCTTACTCTCACTCTCTCTCTCTCTCTCTCTCACTCACTCACTCAAAATAAATCAATAAGGTTAAAAAAAAATGAAGGGAACTTCCTTACTTTGACTCTGGAATAGGAGTAAGAAAAAAATTTAAATCTTTCCACTTTTGTACACTTACTTCATTACCACAGTTCTTCTGAAATATTTACACTTTTGAGCTTCAGCCTTTGAATTGTCTGTGTAGCAAAGATGATGAGTTTTTTTTTTTTTTTTTTTTTAGTGTTTTATCAAAAGGTAACATACCTGATCTTTCACTACAAGTACTGTGCAAGTTTCTGAAGTGGGAAACCTTTTATGGCCACTTTTTTCCTGGTAAATACTTCTTCATCACTCTTGGCTCCAAGTTTCCTAACTCAGAAACCAGGAGAGAAATTATTTGCCTGTTATCTGTCTTACAGAGATATTTTCAAAACCATGCACCATAATACTGTGATCTTACGGAAAAATCCAAGGTGCAATTATATCATCATCGTCTTCATTGAAGTCTAGGTAAATTAATACTAAGCCTGGTGATAACACATAATATATGAAAAATCTATACTAGGTGGAAGTGAGGTGGAGAACAAAGGCAAAAGAAATATAGAAAATATTAAACTTCTTTAAAACTTGCAGCCCAGTGACAAGTACAACACTTGAGACAGTCTGAGTGACCTTCCTCCAGGAGGAACTGCTTCAGTGTCCTCCTTAACTGCTTCAATGTTAGTACTTTGCTAGAGGCAAAAGGCAAACTTAGCTCCACCTCCAGGATCCTGTAAGTCTTTAACATATAAAAATCCCTTTGGAAACTTCCTTTATCTCTACCCCCAACCCAAGATACATGTTAACAATCATCTTGCAAGCATATGGCCCACTGATACACATCTGAAGGGTCTCATGACTAAGGTCTTGATTGCTTGGAGACTTATTCTATCCCTAACCCCCTTCCGGTAGGTAGGTAGGGAGGTAGATAAAGTCAGTCACTCTTCATTATATCATATATAATATATTATATATTATTGGTATGTAGTAAGTCACTCCTCACAATACCCCAGCAGCTCTTTCTGCCTGTGGGTTCTGTCCCCATGCTTTAATAAAATCACCTTTCTGGCACCAAAGTTGTCTCAAGAATTATTTCTTAACTGTTGGCTCCCAGACCCCAACAATACATAGTACCAGGGAGAAATCCTAAAGTTTCACCTATTGGAAGCTAGTAAAATTTGGTTTTCATATTTAATTTTTAAAAAGGTTGACTTTGGAGTATGAGGATCTGTGTCTGGTCCTCCTTCAACAGATGTCGCAGCCAGCAGGGTCACAAAGCCCACCAGATGCACTTACATGTCCAGAAACTCCAACTGGATCTCATCAACAGTGCACTTGGGCTCACTGGGGCATTCTTTCAGTTGCCAGGCTGGTAAGTGATGAAGCCACATGCGGCCAAAGGCATAATTTCTGGAAACCTACAGTATGTTGGTTAAGGAGTCTGTTCCATGAAAGGTATATGCAAAGTGACATCTGAGGACCGAAAGAAAAACTAAAGAAAAAGGCTGACAAGTCCAGCTTGACAAGAAATGGTGTATTAAGGGGGAACCAGCCAAGAGGAGAATGTTTAAGAATAGGTGTGTCTTCAGGGCACCTGAGTGGCTTCGTTGGTTAAGCGTCCAACTCTTGATTTCAGCTCAGGTGGTGATCTCACAGTTCATGAGTTCAAGCCCAGTGTCAGGCCGCACACTGCTTGGGATTCTCTCTCTCTCCCTCTCTCTGTCCCTCCCTCACTTGTGCTCTCTTTCTTTCGTTCTCTCTCAAAAATAAATACATATTAAAAAAAATAAAAAGGATGGGTTTGTGTCCTAGTCCTGTCTCAGGGGCAGATAAAGGACATTATGCCCTGAGGTTTACTTAAGGGTGTGGTTCAACAAAAAGAAGGTTGGAGTGCTCCAGAAGGTTCCATGTCACAGAGTCTGTGAGTGATAGTCCATAGGATGGATATAGGAATTTTGATGATACTGATTAGATATTGATTTTCATGATACTGATTACAGTAAGTAACTGTTCATCTGGAATGACTTTCACATGCAGCCTACTCTGGTAGGTAGAGTTGTGCCTGATGTTGCCTTCATGTCTTGACTTGGGTGGAGTGTGGGAGAAAGTGTATGAGTAAACTCCCTTCTCCTCAGGTACCCTGAATCCATTCAGTGCTTGGGCTTCGGAAGGAAGATGAGAAAAGCTAAAGGAGGAAAATAGAGTATGGTGTAGGAAGATGTGAGGGTGAAGGGTGAGGAGGCTGTTGTCTATAAGTTTTTCTCAGGAGTAGGCCATGAAAATTGTGTGTGTGAATGTGTGTGTGGTTTTTCTTTGAATCAGCATTTTTCATGGTGTTACATACAGCATTCAGTCTTAACTCTGTGAATTCTTGGAGACCTTACTATGCCTCCGAATCTGAGTAAAAATTTTATTCCACTTTAAAAAATGCAAATACATTCTTATTAAAATATGAAGCATCTTTGGGTGCTTCATAAAACAATACATTGCAATGTTTATCTATTATGAGAAAAATAAAAGATCACCGTCCTCAAATACTGGGTATTGAAAGGACTCAGTATTTCAATTTGATAAATTTTTGGTTTCCAGCCTCTCATTCTCCACCCTTTCAAGCTCCCTGTGATATGTTTGTCCGATTTTGCTGTGATAGCATGCTGTTGTTGGCAAGGGCAAGGTTGTGAGGCTGGTCTCTGCGTAAATGAAGTGGTCCTGTGTTTCACTGTCACAGATGGGAGTGATTGTGAACTGTTCTCCATCTTCACAGCAGGCTGTTTGGCCCAGCCCATCTCCACGATAGGAAAAGCAACCCTTAATATAGCCTAAATGATGACAATTTTTCCGTCCATTTTTCACTCTCCAACATTTGAGTTTTTAGACATTTTCACTTACTCTTCATTTTGGAGTGAAATGCATTTCCTGATATTTATCACTCATGTACTTGCAAGATATTACTGTTGTGAAATAGAGAATGTTTGTACAGAGGATAATCTGGGGCAAAAAGAATTCTAGGGGTGGGGCGCCTGAATGGCTCAGTTAAGCATCAGTCTTGAGTTCAAGCCCCATGCTGGGTGCCACGCTGGGCATGAAGCCTACTTAAATTAAAAAAAAAAAAAAAAAAAAAAAATTCTAGGGGCAACCTGGCTGAGTTGGTGGAGCATGAGACTCTTGATTTGGGGTTGTGAGTTCAAGCCCCATGTTGGGTGTAGAAATTACTTAAAGATAAAATGTTGAAAGAAAAATAACCAAAAAAAAAAATTTTTTTTAAAGAATTATATTCAATTATCTAAGCCAGCACTGCAAATTCGGAGCCTGCTTTCCCATAATCATATTAAATAAGTCTCTGCAGTTAGGAGCTCAGGCTCTCATGTCAGACTTCTGAGTTCATGTCTTGATTCTGGAACTTTCCTGTTGTGGCACCTGGCAAGTCCTTCAAAGGATTGTTATGAGGATCTGTAAAATTATACAAGTAAAGTATTAGAATAGTGCCCGGCAGAATATTATAGTTCTTAGTGCTAATATTGTGAAATTTCTGTTTTTTATGCAAAGTGTGTTTTCTGCTTCTAGATGGCATCACATTCATGTCAAAGGTCATTGGAGATCCAATATTGCTAATTACTTTTATATATATATATATATATACACACACACACACACACACATATATATATATTAATGTTTGTTTATTTTTGAGAGAGAGAGAGAGAGAGACAGACCGTGAGCGGGGGAAGGGCAGAGAGAGGGAGACACAGAATCTGAAGCAGGCTCCAGGCTCTGAGCTGTCAGCGCAGAGCCTGGTGTGGGGCTCGAACTCACAGACAGCAAAATCATGACCTGAGTTGAAGTCGGATATTTAACCAACTGAGCCACCCAGGCGCCCCAACCTTTATATTTTTTTTTAAGTTTACTTATTTATTTTGAGAGAGAGCACGAGTGGGGGAGGGACAGAGAGAAAGGGAGAGAGAGATACAAAGCAGGCTCCCAGAGAATGCAGAGGCCAACGCAGGGCTCAAACTCAGAAAATGGCAAGATCATGATCTGAACCAAAATCAAGAGCAGGGGGTACTTAACCTACCGAGCCACCCAGGTGCCCCTGCTAATTACCTTTAAAACTAAAGTATTGACACGTGTAATTGCTTAGAAGTATTCAGAAGTCACTATTGTTGCATTAGTGTTTATACATTTTATTGTGAACTTAAGGAGTGTCTCTCCCAAAATAATATGTTGGTGGGAAAAGTATTTGTAAATTTGTTCCTTAACATTCAAAAAATAGAGAAATGCAAATTAAAACTGAGATACCATTTCCCACCTATCAGATAGGCATGAATCCACAAACTTAACAACATATTCTGTTGGCAAGACTCTAGAAAAGTAGGTACTTTCGTACATTGCTAATGGAAATGCAATAAGATGGTTTCTAGGGAGAGGTATTTGGCAATCTCTAGCAAAATAGCATTGACATCTACCCCTTGACTGAGCCTTCCACCTGCTGGGAATCTATCCCAAAGTTACACTGGCAAAAATATAAAAAGGTACACACACGAGGCTATTCATTGTGGCTGTCTTTGTAATAGCAAAAAAATAGAAATAATCCATATACCCATATAGGGGGGTCCTGGTTGTAAAAAGAAATGAGGCATATCTCTGTGTACTGCAGTGGGGTTACTTCTGGTTTTTTTGTTGTTTTGTTTTTGTTTTTGTGGAAAAAACCCTGCAGAAAATGTGTAATGTATTGCTAACTTTAAGAAAGAGGGTAACATGAATATATATGTGTATATACCAACACACACATCTGTATAAACATAATGGAAAAGCAAACAAAAACTAATGAAAATGATTACTTATAAGGTAGAGACTACTTAAAAATTTAAAGAAAAAAAATTTTCAAAGGACCTGACATACATAAACTTAAGGCAACTCCAGATAAGGCAAATCTCCTTCTTCAATGAGAAGATTTAAAGACAATTATTTTGGGGTAAACTTGACTATATCATATCTAAGGATATAGGTGAAACAGTCAAATGTCTCATTTATTAACTTAGTAACTTGTTCTACAAAGGCATATTTATTTATTTTATAAAAATATTTCTGCACCTAACCTAGGGCTTGAACTCATGACCCTAAGATCCAGAGTCATATGCTCTTCCAGCTGAGCCAGCCAGGCACCCCTCTACAAAGGGATATTTAAAAGCAGATGTTATATAAAATAGTATATTAATTTAGGAGCACTGCTCTCTCAAAACTCGCATTTTATGACATAGCTTTATTGAAACTTTTCAAATGCGTCTTCAGCCTCAATGCTTTAATTACCATCAGGGTGATTTCGGTAAAGATTTAAGTTTCCAAAGTACACCATCTTTACTTTCATCTAATGCCATCACAAAACACTTCTTCCCCAACTCACAAGTACCCATTTACAAAAGCAATTGGGGGTCCCTGGGTGGCTCAGTTGGTTAAGCATCTGACTTTGGCTCAGGTCATGGTCTCACAGTTTGTGAGTTCGAGCCCTGTGTTGTGCTCTGCACTGACAGTGTGGGGCCTGCTTGGTATTCTCTCTCCCTCCCCTGTTCACACTCTCTGTCTCTCTCAAAATAAATAAAAATTTAAAAAACAAAAAACAAAAAAACCCACACCAAACACCAAAAAACAAAATCATTTGGAAAAGCTGATTTTTACATTTGTTCTTTAGATAAATATTCATGTCTCTACAATGACAATTTCTAAATTGCTCTTTTAAGGGATACTTAGAGGGCTTGTTGACAAAGACATCTAAAACTTGAAGTTGGGGGTCATACCCCTAAGACTAAACACTAGATGCACTTTGAGTTGTCTCTTTTCCAGCCTTTTGGTCAGGTGTTCTCTATATAATCATCCCAGACTGGTATTGACTGAGGTCATTTCAGGCTAATGCATCTTTCCCAAATAGTATTTATTTTCAAATATGAGAAAGAACACTTCCTTCATTTGAAAGACTCTGCAAAGACTTTATTTTTTTATTTTTAAATTTTTTTTTATATTTATTATTTGGAAAGAGAGCAAGATAGAGCACGAGCAGGGGAGGGCCAGAGAGGGAGACCCAGAATTCAAGGCAGGCTCCAGGCTATGAGCTGTAAGCTCACAGGAACCGCAAGATCATGACCTGAGCTGAAGTCAGAGGCTTAACCAACTGAGCCACCCAGGTGCCCCTGCAAGGACTTTAAGAAGACTCTTTTTAGATGGAAAAATGTGGGAGAATACATTGTCCTTTATTTGGGCACATGTGAAAAAGAAGATGGCCAAAGGCCTATCAAGAAAATAAGTATATATAAAATTAGGGCAAAGATTCCAATAATAAGAGCAGACAATTTTCTCTTTTTCCCTTTGCCCCTCTCCCCTGCTCATGTTCTAATTAAAAAAATAAAAAATAAAAGAAGGGGGTCACCTGGGTGGCATAGTTGGTTGAACATCTGACTCTTGATTTTGGCTCAGGTCATGGTCCCAGGATCGTGGGCGTCAAGCCCCATACTGGGCTCTGTGCTGAGTATGGAGCCTGCTTAGGATTCTCTCTCCTTCTGCCCCCTCCTCCACTCATGCTCTAATAATAATTTTAAAAAGACATTTTAAAAAAGATGAGACAAAACACAAAGCAACAAATATTAGTTGGGTACATGTTATGATGACATATTTCAGTATTAATTAATCTTGTATATCCTTTCAGGCACGAATTGATTTCACTACACATTACCTGAAGTCATTTTGTTTCTTGGTATTGCGACTTTTCCTCTTCTTGGGTCTCCAGCCTAAACGAGAACTATTTCCATTTCTTTCATCTTGGTCTGAAAAGGCATCTATTTGGAAGCCAATGGAAAAGGTAATTTATAGTATATAGCTCTAGCTTTAAGTCTATAAAATAGTTGTTACTAGCACATATATGATAATCAAGACAACACAAAGATTTTATTTGTTTTTTAAGAACAATAACGTAGGAATTCTCAAGGGGATCTTGTGCTCTGGAATAGTCACATCACCTTATACTATCCAATGTCCCAAAATGAGGTCGACCAAGTGGGTCAACACTAAGAAGATAGAATTAAGTTCACTTTATGAAATTACATTCTAGGGGCTCCTGGGTGGCTCAGTCAGTTAAGCGGCTTACTCTTGATTTCAGCTCATGTCATGATCTCCCAATTTGTGAGTTCAAGCCCTGCATTGGGCTACACACTGACAGTGCAGAGCCTGCTTGGGATTCTCTCTCTTTCGCTCTCTCTGACCTCCCCGCCTTCAAAATAAATAAACTGGAAAAAAAAGAATTACATTGTAAGCACAATATTCTTCTTGTGTTCTATAATTCCTATTGATAGATAGGAACTCAGTAGGTGAGCAATAATGTTCTTGAATGTGCCTCATCGTGTACACTTCCTGTTTCTCACACACGCTGCCCAACACGGCTTGGCAAAACCACACAACCTCACTGACTATATGTCAACTGAAATTCGGATCATGAGCCTGACAATCACACTGTACCCTGGGGGTTATTTGTGCTTCTACTCTGAGAGGACTACTTCTCACTTCCTCCTCTACCTCCAATGACTAGGAAGTCCCTGATCCTCATTCTCAGGTCAGGTCATAACCTTGATTTCTGTTTCAAAAATAAAATAGAAGCAATTAAGAATCCTCTCCACAGACTCCTGCCACCAAATGTGTCCACTGAGCAGCAAGCATCTGCACCCACAGATGCTTGTCTTCTGTCCTGTTCCTACAAGTTCCCCGTACTCCTACCCACAGTGAATCCCTCTAGCTGCACGCTGGCTCAGATCAAGGACACTGTGCTGGCTGCTGTTTTTTCTGTCTTAAGACAAAGCACCAGTTCACACTGCTTCATGAACTACTGCCCCACTTCTTTCCTGATCTTGAGCAAAATTCCCCTAAAAATTGTCTAAACTTGCTACATCCAGTTCCTCTCTTGCTCTTTTTCCTTATTTTTAGGAAACAATTTTTTTTCTAATTATGTAAAACATTGATAGAGTTTCAATGTCAAAATTATGAAACCAGGAAAAAACTAAATTCCATCTCTGTCCTTTCTACTCTATTCCTTCCCTCACCCAACATGGGCTCAAACTCACAACCCTGAGATCAAGAGTCACATGCTCTACCGACTGAGCCAGCCAGATGCCTCTCAGGGTCCTTTGAAATTTTTGTGTCACTTTTTTTTTTTACATGTGTTCCTATTAAATTTCATGTAAATGAGTCTAATTATTTGACTCTGAAAATATTTTTATAGTACAGTTTATCACATTTAAGTTTATTTTAATAATCTGTCATTTCTTATGTGCTTTCTGGTTCTAATGCTTCTTGCTATTTTCTTCTGTCTTTGTTGGACTTTTGTTCTTCAGGACTCTCGTTTTAATTATTTACCTTCAAGGAGTTGTTCTTTTTGAAAACACATTCCTTCACCTGTGTTTGCCTAATTGCTGGGCTCAGGAATGAAAGTCTCTTTAGAAGCCCCCTCATGTGGTTAAAGGAATATAGCACATGTTAGTTTTTCCTTCCTCACCCTCTATTCCTAGATTTTGTTAGTATAGTCTGTAAGTTTTATTCAGGTTATTGTTACATTGGGTTTTTAAAATCTATATTAAGATTAAGAATATCTTTTTGGGGCTCCTGGATAGCTCAGTCGGTTAAGCATTCGACTTTAGCTCAGGTCATGATCTCACAGTTGGTGGATTCCAGCCCCATGTCTGCCCCTGCGCAGACAGCTCAGAGCCTGGAGCCTGCTTCAGTTTCTGTGCCTCCCTGTCTCTGCCCCTCCCTGATTCACACTCTGTGTCTCTCTCTCTCAAAGAAAAATAATAATAATAATATGTATATATGTATATATTAAAAAAATTTTTTTAAAGAGTATTTTTTTAAGTAGTCTCTACACCCAATGTGGGGCTGCAACTTACAACCACAAGATCAAGAGTCACATGCTCTAGCAACTGAGCCAGACAGACACCCCAAGAATACCTTTAAAAAAATTTTTTTAATGTTTATTTACTTTTGAGAAAGAGAGAGACAGAGCGTGAGTGAGGGAGGGGCACAGAGAGAGGGAGACACAGAATCTGAAGCAGGCTCCAGGCTCAGAGCTGTCCGCACAGAGTCCGACTCGGGCCTTGAACCCACGAACCACAAGATCACGACCTGAGCCAAAGTAAAACACTTAACCAACTAAGCCACCCAGGTGCCCCACCCCAAGAATACTTTTTAAAAACTTTTAGCAAAGCAAGGTTTCTAACAATTTAGAACTTATATTAATTTTAACTGGAGATGTTTATGTCCAATCATTTTATACCATAACTTTATCCATCTTGAAATCTTAATTTTGTATCATCTCTATTCTAGTTGTTTTCACAAGATCCACTGGTGGAAATATTTTGGGAACTCATGAATAGTCAAAAAGTCTTTTCTTGTCCCTTCCCAATAAGCCATATTTTAGCAGGGTTTACAAGTTAAAACAGGGTCAGGCGCTCTAACAGAAGTCAAAATGGTAGCTTGAACAAAGTGGAAGTTGATTTCTCTCTTCACTTACATAACAGTGTAAGTAAGCAGTCCAGGGCTGATAAGATGGCACCACAGTTTATAGGGCCCAAGCTCTTTCTGCCTTGTTCTGCTGTCAACTTGTAATTGAATATCGTGGTCTATAAAAGCTGTGTTAGCTCCTGCCTCATGTTCACATTCTATCAAGTGGGAAGGGGAGAAGGGAAAGTGGGAAGCCTGATCATTTTCTTTAAGGGCATAGTCTAGAAATTGCACCAATTACTTCTTATATCCCATTGGCCGGAACCTGATCACATGGCCATACTGCTGCAAGCAAGGAAGGCTGGGAAATGTAGTCCTTAGTGGAGCTACTATGTTTCCCTGGAAGGAAGGCACGGTGGTGGAATAAGCAATAGTCTCTGCACTATAAGTAACATTTCCTTCCTCAGTCTTCCCCTCAAAACTCTGTACACATCATTCCCTTGTGTTTTGTCATTTAATGCTATAGTGGAAAAGACTACTGTTAGCCTTTTTTTTTTTTTTTTTAAATAACAGGTAGCCTTTTTTCATCTTAGATTGTAAAATGTTTTAATCTGTGTAATACAGAAATTCTCTTAGCATGCATCTAGGTCACTTTTCACTGATTTTGTCTAGAATGTGATGTTCTATATACACATTGTTCTTGACTTGTAAAAATTTTATTCTCTGCCACCTATTTGTCACTTCTGTTTCATTAGTTCTGATTTTGTCCTTAAGAAATACTAGTTATCGGGGCACCTGGGTGGCTCAGTTAGTTGAGCATCAGACCCTTGACTTAGGATCAGGTCATGATCCCAGGTTCATGGCATCAATCCCCTCATCAGGCTCCACACTGAGCATGGAGACTGCTTAAGATTCTCTCTCTCAGGGTGCCTGGGTGGCTCAGTCGGTTAAAGCATCCAACTTCCAACTCACAATTTGTGGGTTTGAGCCCCACAGTGCACTCTGTATTGACAGTGCAGAGCCTGCTTGGGATTTTTTCTCTCCCTCTCTCTCTCCCCCCCTCCCCTCAAAGAAATAAACTTAAAAAAAAAAAAGATTCTGTCTCTTTCCCTCTGCCCCTCCCCTGCGTGCATGTGTACATATACACACTCTCTCTTTATCTCAAAAACAAAAAGAACAGTTATCCATGTGCTAAATTGCACGTTTCTGTCCTCCATATCTTTCCTGTCATTCTTTTAAATGAAAAGAATGGTTTTGTATGCTTTGCTCTGTTGCGTTCAGGGCGAACTCCTCACTTTTTTCCTCCGTCTCACTGTTTTGATTTTTCCAAGTCGGTTCTGTATTACCAGTGTGGATTTTAACTTTTCTCAAGCATTTTAGCTCTCTCGAAATCCTCCAGTATCATTTATTTCTCCTTTAATTTATCTCATTCTTGTGCATGTTAGCTTCACTTGGTTTATTTTTAAGACTTCCTGTTTATATTAAGGATGTTAACCAGCTTTGTGAAATATTTTTCTGGATTTTGCTGTTGATAATTTTCAGAGGTATATGTTCCTCTAAGTCCTCTGGATTCAATTCCCAGGGTCCAGAGTGACATTCATGGGCTTCTTTTTGTTGGTTTTTTCCCTCATCTTTTTTTTTTTTTAATGTTTATTTATTTTTGAGGTGGGGGGAGAGAGAGAGGAAGAGGGAACAGGGGAGGGGCAGAGAGAGGGGGACAGAGGATCTGAAGCAGGCTCTTTGGGGACTGCAACAAGTGTCTGATGTGGGGCTCAAACTCACAAATCACGAGACCATGACCTGAGCCGAAGTTAGACACTCAACTGACTGAGCCACCTAGGTGCTCCAGTTTTTTCCTCATCTTTTAAGGCAAGGCCTGTCCAAGCACAGTGTTTGTCCATAGACCAAGAAACTGGATCACCCTTGGTTCAGCAGCTTGTTGACCCACCTAGTGGTCATAACCCCTTTCAGATCGCCAGTTGAAGCACAGGATCAGTTGCTGGTTCCCCGTGAGCTGTTGAAGTAATGACCCTAATCCAAGGTGACATTTTTCTCAACCTTAAATACATTGGTTAGATTTTTACATCGTTCGATATTATTACACTCATTCTCCAGATGAGAGAGCTAGTAGGCTGTCATTTGTCTAAGGCTTCATAGTTACAGTAAAAGGTAGACCAGGTCAAGAGCTCATGTCTTTTGCCTCAGAATCCAGTTTCTAAATTTTTTTTAAAGTTTATTCATCTTGAGAGACAGTGAAAGGGGGGGTACAGAGAGAGAGGGAGAGTGAATCCCAAGTAGGCTTTGTGCTGTCACTGCAGAGCCTGATATGGGACTCAAACCCATGAATGGTGAGATCATGCCTGACGTGAGCTGAAACCAAGAGTCATGTGCTTACCCGACTGAGCCACCAGGCACCCTCAGAATCCAGTTTCTTTCTTCTACTTTCCATCCTGCATTCCTTGGTAGAAAAACATGGCAGTTAACATCTCAGAACTCTGTCCTCCCCCAGCAGTAGTGGCTACAATGATTCCCATCAACAACAAAGGGAATGTTACAAAAAGAGATAGAGAGAGCAGGCTTGCTATAGCCAGATAAATTGTAATGGGTCTAGACACGCATGCCTTGAAAGAGATCAACTTAAGTTAATAGCAAATAGCTATGTCGGTTTTTTAATGTTAATTTATCTTTGATAAATAAATACCTGTGCAAAAGCGGGGGGGGGGGGGGGGGGCGTAGAGACAGAGAATCCAGAGCAGGCTCCGGGCTGTCAGCACAGAGCCTGCTGAGCTCAAACTCACAAGCCTTGAGATCATGACCTGAGCCAAAGTCTGAGCCTTAACCAAATGAACCACCCAAGCATTCCTCAAATAGCCATGTTAACACACTGATAGTGCCTTCAGATTACGGTTTTCTTGCTGGAAAATGTGGAAAGGGAATGAAAGCGATAATGGTGATCTGGTGAAATGTTGTAAATGATCATTTTCTAGAAAAATCAGACTACAGCCATACCACCCTCAACATGGCCAATGTCATCTAAAAGTACCATAAGGAAAGAAAGAATGAAAGGGAGGGAAGGAGGGAGGAAAGATCAGAAAAATGCTCTGATTTATTAATAGAGCTCCTCCTTTTGCTAAAATTATGAATCATATACTTCTGCAGTAATATTTGTGTACTGGCAACTTCACAATTGCTCTGATTTAATGTTTTTATACAGAGAGCCTTTGGAAAAGAAGCAGAGATGAGACATTAGTGATTTGTGATGCTTCAGCTCTAGAATCCCAGCTTGTCTACAGAATTATCAACAGTAGGAAATGATCAGTTTGGTGTCCATATAAAATGATTTATACTGTTGTTCACCAAGAGTGAAACATCCTTAGGTAAAATAGAAAGAGATACTTCTATCCTACACTTTTACTTGGACTCAACCTGCTTTCTTCTTTCTGTGGCAGCTGCTCACCCAGCAATGGCATGTCCCCACACTGCTGGTGCTAATCTTGTAAGTGCCTCCCTTGACAGTAGACACCTGGGGTTATCAATCTCTGTCTTTCCTGGTCCGTCCTGCCAGAATACTGCTCGGTCTCCCCGAGTTCTCTGGATGTAGTTTTCTGATAAGGAAAGTACTTATGTGCAGGAAGGAACCAGGTTTAATGGGTGCTTTACCAACAACATTTTTAAAGCCTAGCTCTGGCTTTCATGTTGTTATAATTATCATTTCTTGGCTGGTTGTTTATTCCCTGCTTCATTCCAAAAAGGACTTGTGACATCTTACAAAAGGATATTGCAATGTCATAAAATTCAGATTTCTTTTTAAAAAGGAAAAAAATTTGAGTGAAAGGGAAATAAAAGTAGAAACTCTGCATAATCTATAAAAGTTCACATTCTAGAAATTTCTTCGCCTTCTTGCCTCTGTGTCCTATATAGAAACCTTTCAGTGGATGTCTAAATATAGATTTACTTTTGTTTGACCCACTGCCAAAAATAAGCTTTTCTAGCAGTATAAAAGAGAACAGGGATGAAGTAAAAATCCCTTAAGTCAACATTTTCTTTTTTTTTTTTTTTATGTTTATTTTTGAGAGACAGAGAGCACATGCACAAGTTGGGGAGTGGCTGGGAGAGAGGAAGACACAAAATCTGAAGCAGGATCCAGGCTGTCAGCACAGAGCCTAACACGGGGCTTGAACCCACAAAACATGAGATCATGACCTGAGCCAAAGTCGGACACTTAACCAACTGAGCCACCCACGTGCCCCTTAAGTCAGTATTTTCCAAGCGGTGTTCTGCAGCACAGCAACCAACATTGCCTAAAACGTTTCCAGAAGGAAAGAAAACAAATGTTGCTGCCTGCAGGACTTCTCAGGGCCTTCCATATGGCCAAACGTAACCACTTCTGACCAGCTTCACCATTATCTCGCTGTAGTCTAAGCCTCCATCATCTCCTGGCTGCACTTTGCATCCACCTCCTGCTCGTATCCCTGCTTCTACCCTCGGCCCTTTCCTGTCCGTGCTCAACACAGCAGTCACAGGAGTGAGGCTTTATAACCCAAGTCATGCTACTGTTCCTCAAAGCCCCCGCTGTCTTGGAAACACTGCCTTCATTTTCATTTGGTAAAACTGGCTTCAGCCTTTTCCTTTACGTACCTTTCAGTCCAAGACCCTGTGCCGTTCCATCAGCCCCTTTCCTTCACTACCCAGAGTCATGGGGCATGTCCTGTCTGTCACCTCGGTGCCTAGCAGCCGGCCTGCATCTGAAACACAGGCTGGGAAAGCTCTGGTGGAGATGACCTCAAGCCCCATAGTAGACTCCCTCCCGAGATCTTTACTTCTCACCGATAAACATAGTTTCAGGGGGCACCTGGGTGGCTCAGTCGGTTAAGCATCCGACTTCGGCTCAGGTCACAATCTCACGGTCCGTGAGTTTGAGCCCCGCATCGGGCTCTGGGCTGATGGCTCGGAGCTTGGAGCCTGCTTCTGATTCTGTGTCTCCCTCTCTCTCTCTCTGCCCCTCCCCCGTTCATGCTCTGTCTCTCTCTGTCTCAAAAATAAATAAACGTTAAAAAAAATTTTTTTTTAAAAAAACATCGTTTCAGGAGGCATCTGATCAGGTAAATACGGAAAACTGAGGTCACCCTGGGTACCTTTGTGGCACTGTAAAAGCGTTCCTATTCTATTTTGTGATGTTGCAGGAACAGCCATGTGAGGAACGGGCCTAGTTCACCACTTACATCCGAGCAGAACTCTACCTTATGCTGATGCATAAGCACATGTCCCGATCAAAAGCAAGCACTAAACAAGTCCACAGTGGGTTTTATACCCACTTCAGTATTTAATGTCTTATTTTTATTCAATACGATTATTTTTGGTGCTTCAGATGGGGGGGACGCTTTGTCCACCTGCCACACTTTTCCAGCCATGGCACACCCTTCCGGACTGTTATTCCTACTCACCACCTCAGTGCTCCTTTTCTTTTAGTTCCCTTTTTCCCCACAAACTTAAAAAAAAAAAAAAAAAAAAAAAAAAAAAAGACAAAGCCACTTTGATAATGTTGAGTGAAGAAAATCATCCTTCTCTCTCTCTCTTTTTTGTTTTTTTTAAACCCAAGCCCTACCTACATGCAACCTAACATTTCCTTGCTAAAAGGTAATCCTGTTTATGCTGGATCTGCTTTCAGTGGCAATTGAAACTACACATTCACTATTGTTGCGGTTAGCATTGTGCTCTCCTGGCAGAAAAACTGATCTACAGTGGCTTCAACAGAGAGGGTTTTGTTTTCCTTAAATAAAGAGAAGTCTGAAGTATAGCATACCCAAAAGGGCGTACAGATAAATTATTGGAAATATTCAGAGACTACCAGATCAATAGACAAAAGCTGATTGTACTTCTACACATCAGCAGTAGTTAGAAACTAAGATAAAAAAAAAAAAAAGATAGAATAGCAAGTACCTAAGAGGAAATGTAACGAAAGATGGGCAAAACTTATATGGGGACAACTGTAAAACTTTATTAAGAGCTAATGAAGAGGGGCGCCTGGGTGGCGCAGTCGGTTAAGCGTCCGACTTCAGCCAGGTCACGATCTCGCGGTCCATGAGTTTGAGCCCTGCGTCAAGCTCTGGGCTGATGGCTCAGAGCCTGGAGCCTGTTTCCGTTTCTGTGTCTCCCTCTCTCTCTGCCCCTCCCCCGTTCATGCTCTGTCTCTCTCTGTCCCAAAAATAAATAAACGTTGGAAAAAAAAAATTAAAAAAAAAAAAAAAAGAGCTAATGAAGAAAGGTAAAATGAATGGTGAGATCCACCATGACTCAGCCCAGGTTCACACTGCTCTAAAACATCAGATAAGGCGCCCTTGGTGTCCATCCTGGCTGCAAGTAGAATGGCATTCGATAAGACCTTGACCTTCATTGGAAAATGTGAAGTTGCGTGGCAGCTGGGTCTCACTCGTACCTTTATTCCTGCTCATTTACACCTTGGTCCCAAAGTATAATACCAAAACTGGGTGGTCCTCAATTCTAAGATCATTCTGTAACTGCTCCAACCCCCTATAAACCCTACGAATTAGGAATACCCCTATTCACTTGCATGGCCCACAAGGGCCAGATCATAACTGACTTTAACCGCTCTGACTCCTGAGCCTAGCAGCACCCAGTAGGCCCTTCATTATGACTTATTGAGGGGTGCTTGGGTGGCTCAGTCGGTTAAATGGCAGACTTTGGCTTAGTTCGTGAATGATCTCATGGTTCATGAGTTCAAGCCCCATGTTGGGCTCTGTGCTGACAGCTCGGAGCCTGGACCCTGCTTTGGATTCTGTGTCTCCCTCTCACTCTCTGCCCCTCCCCCGCTCATGCTCTCACTCTCTAAACTAAACATTTTTTTTAAAAAGACTTAACTGAATACATGACTGAATTAAGCTGCAATGGGCTGTTCTCTAGAAATTGCGTCAAGTAGTTGGTGTAAACAGATCTTCTCAGTCAGGACTTCCAGTTCAAAAGCAGTGGCCTCTTAAAAGTATTAAGACCATGTCCAGAGTTCTGGGTTTGTTTTCTCAGAATTTCTGCCTCCCACCTCCTGCCATGTGGAATTTCAAGTACCTGTGCTTCCCTCTTGAACATGAACTTTTGAATTGAGAGACAGGAACCAGCGGGAAACCTGAGGAAAGCATACTTCTGAATAGAAAAGTTCGTTTTCAGTGTTTTGATTTCCATGTATCCCCCACTTTTGATCATGGCCATGAGATTTAAATTTCTCTTACAGATCTTATTTCCAGACCCATCTGTCCCTGTATCTATCATTGTAAGACCTAGGTATCTCTTTCCTCTATTGCATGGAAGAGGTGAACATTCTATGCATTTGCAGAAAAGCTTCTGAAAGTAGTAACTGTTAGGGGGAGCCTGTGATTCATTGAGCTTGTAATGTTACTGGAGGTCAATTCTTACTCAAACAAGGTCTGAAACTACTAAAGTGCAGCCATTTTCTAGAGATAATGTTGACAAAATCCTTCATTCTCAACAGGTCGCAGATGAGCCAGCAGGGAGTTTGAACGAAGTGATTCATGGTTTGCAAAGTCACAGCAAACTACAGAGAGCTTGTGAGGTGCTCCAGAAACTGACGGCCTTTATGCCAGAATTTTCTAAGTCAGCTCAAGTAAGCAAGAGGGTGATCGGGAGGAAACGAGATATGAGAAAGGGGGAAGTGAAGCAGACAAAATGTGTATAAAGTAGAAAATACGTAATCTAGAGATTGTGCCCTGTGCAGAATTTAGCCTTGTGAACCATTTTGTAGAGACCCAATTTAACATTCAGTCAGGGTATATTTACCTCTAAGTCTGAAGATTGCGGATAAATTGATCAGTAATGACCTTTTCAGATATGCTGTGTTTATTTTCTTTTGATCATTTATCAAGTTACTGTCTTTCTGATACATTTGTTAGACATAATGGGAGACAGAAATAGATCCACTCCTTGCCCGAGATAGAGCAGTTCAGCTTCGAAACAGACATGGGCCATCAGTGCCCCCGCAATGTTTACATTTGTTCCCTCCACATTTGCCAAGTTACTCCCAGTAATTATTCATGCCTGTCTCTACTCCCTACACATAAATAAATTAAGGGAATGAGATTCATGAGAATTTTCATTTTTTTTCTTTTCCATGTCCTATATTTTCAGATATCTGTGATAAGCATATATATACAATCTGTGCTGGTTTATTTGGGTTGGTTTATTTTTAATTATGGCAATAATACATACTTGTTATTTAAAAATCTGAATTAAAGCATATAAAGTTATAAAGCAATAGCCCTCACTGTCTTTATCCTTCTTGCTAATCCCATTCTCAGGATGTAATCACTATTATCAGATTTTTTTTTTTTAAGTTACATCCAAATTAGCCTATAGTGCAACAATGATTTCAGGAGTAGATTCCTTAGTACCCCTTACCCATTTAGCCCATCCCCCTTCTCACACCCCCTCCAGGAACCCTCAGTTTGTTCTCCATATTTATGAGTCTCTTCTGTTTTGTGCCCCTCCCTGTTTTTATATTATTTTTGTTTCCCTTCCCTTATGTTCATCTGTTTTGTCTCTTAAAGTCCTCACATGAGTGAAGTCATACGATTTTCTCTGACTAATTTCACTTAGCATAATATCCTCTAGTTCCATCCACGTAGTTGCAAATGGCAAGATTTCATTCTTTTTGATTGCCGAGTAATACTCCATTGTGTGTATATATACCACATCTTCTTTATCTGTTCATCCATGGATGGACATTTGGGCTCTTTCCATACTTTGGCTATTGTGGATAGTGCTGCTATAAACATGGGGGTGCATGTGTCCCTTCGATACACCTGTATCCCGTGGATAAATGCCTAGTAGTGCAGTTGCTGGGTCGTAGGGTAGTTCTATTTTTAGTTTTTTGAGGAACTTCCATACTGTTTTCCAGAGTGGCTGCACCAGCTTGTATTCCCATATTATCAGATTATTATTAATTTGCTCTACATAGCCTGCCAGATTTTTTCTATGTGTAAACAGGTTTGTTATTGTAACAAAAATGGCATTAAAGTATACACATTTTTCAGCTCCCCCCTTTTTAAAAATATATCTAATGTTTATTTAGTTTTGAGAGAGAGCAGGAGAGGGGTAGAAAGAGGGGGATGGGGGATCTGAAGCAGGCTCTGCACTGACAGCAGAGAGCTCAATGCTGGTCTCAAACTCATGAACCACAAGATCATGACTGGAGCCTAAGTTGGAGGCTCACCCAGCTGAGCCACCCATGAGCCCCAGCCCCTTGGTTTTTTTTGCCTAATGCTGTGTCATGGATATCTTTTCGTGCCAGTACACATAAGTGAACCAATTATTCTTAATGTGCATCTGGACATTTTTTTGTTTGTCTCCTCTCACAAATAGCATATCCACGAGCCTCCATGTACCTACATCACTAAGTACTTACGCACATGTTTCTGTGGAATAGAATGCCAGAAATAGAATTGAGGGGCTTTTAAATTTTCAGTGGATGACAAAGTCTCTTAAAGGACACTGTTTTATATCCCCACCAACTGTTGCCCCACACTTCTAATTTCAAAGGCAAGAAAAGAAAGAAAAGGAAGGAACATTTTACTGATTACAAAGGAGGCCGAACGTCATCTTATATATTGACTGACCATGTGTATTTCTCCTCTCAGTGGCTTCTTCATGTCCTTTGTCCATTTCCCCCACAATGGGTTGTCATTTTACTTACTTGTCTGTTAGAGAGCTTTATTTATTGTTGATGTTGACCTTTCGTTACAGATGTTGCAAATATTTTGTGCCCATGTTTTTTATAACTTTATTATTTCTTTTTTTAAATGCAGAAGTCTTTAATAAATGTAACTTTGAAAACAAAAATAACATTTCAAAACAAAAATAGTAGGACTCGCAGTGGATATTCTGTCAATTTGCTTAACCTTCTCACTTGTTTTGCATAAGAACAGCCTCCAGAAAGGAGAATTGGGGTTTTCAGTTTCATTCAGAACTTCTCTTGATCTCTATTTTAAGTCTATCTTGAGTGCTTTTTTGAGTTTCAAAGGATCATCTACTTGGTGTTTAAGCCAGTACTGCTCTTTGCCTGTTTTTAGCTTAGTTTTGTTAACTAGGTATTTGATCTACTTACCACTCCAGGAGGGTTCTGTGAGTTCCTTAGAATAACCTGAAATACAGGGGTGCCTGGTTAAGCGTCCAACTTCAGCTCAGGTCATGATCTCATGGCTTGTGAGTTCAAGCCCCACATTGGGCTCTCTGCTGTCAGGGCATGGAGCCTGCTTCAGATCTTCTGTCCCACTCTCTCTCTGCCCTTCCCTCACTCGTGTGTGTGTGTGTGTGTGTGTGTGTGTGTGTGTGTGTGTATGTGTATGCGCAATTGTATGTTCTGTCTCTCAAAAATAAATATATTTTTTAAAACTTTTAGGGGCACCTGGGTGGCTCAGTTAGTTGGGCCTCTGACCTCGGCTCAGGTTGTGATCTCATGGTCTATGAGTTTGAGCCCCACATCAGGCTCTGTGCTGACAGCTCAGAGCCTGGAGCCTGCTTTGGATTCTATGTCTCCCTCTCTCTCTGCCCCTCCCCTGCTTGCACTCTGTCTCTCTCTCAAAAAAAATGAATAAACATTTAAAAGGTTTTTTTTTATTTTTAAAAAGAATAACATAAAATAAAAATCCTTCCTATAGGTAAGATGTAATATATTTCCTTTGGCTGCCAAGTTGTAATACTGGGGTTTTTTATGAATTTTTTTTTCCCTTTTCCTTTTTCTTCTTCTTCTTTTTTTTTTTTATTAGAGAGAGAGTGCAGGGATGGGAGAGGGGCAGAGGGAGAGAAAGAATCTTAAGCAGGCTCCATGTTCAGCCACACACTCCTGTAATATTGCTTTTTATAAAAATGTGTTTGAGGGGCACCTGGGTGTCTCAGTGGGTTAAGCATGTGACACTTGATTTCGGCTCAGGTCATGATCTCAGGGTTCATTAGATGGAGCCCCACATTGGGCTCCATGCTGATGGCTCAGAGCCTGCTTGGGATTCTCTCACTCTCTCTCTCTGCCCCTATGCCCACCCCTCTCTCTCTCTCAAAATAAATAAATATTTTTAAAAATGCATTGAAATGCATAAAGAAATTGAACTCCTTATAAGAAGAACACAAGTAAACTTAAAACAGTCAGAAACAGCTCGGGGCTGTGTGTTTGCTTCCAAAATCTCCCAGGTTAGTGTCATCAGTCCTCATGTTTACCTGAGTGAGAAGTCACCAGAGAGCACATTTCAGAGCAAAGCAGTCTGGGTTTCAAAAACCCCCAACTGCCTGCCTCTCCGAGTCCCTCGACACTGTGATGGAAGCTGCTGGAGCAAGTCCACAGAGGTCCAAGCATGCCATCGAGCAGGTAGGTACAGTACATGCTGATGTCGAACTCGGTTTAGAAACTTTTTAAATCTTGGCAGATCCAGGTATCACACGGCCTCTTCCTCGATCTCTAAAGAGTCTCCGGCCAAGTGGCACCACTGAAGAGACCACCGTTAGACCCGCTCTGGGTCTTCCTCAGTGTCTCATCTGTGCGCCAAACCTCCCTAGTGCTATAATCCAGTGAGAAGAGCTCAGTATGGTGTTTGGCATATAGTAGACACTCAGTAAGTTAAACTTGCATTTTCGTGTTGATTTGCATTTCTGTATTCATTTGAGGAGATGTTCACCATCATCGGTCTATGTAAATGCAAATCACACCACAATAAAATGCCACTTTGTACCCAGAAATACAGACAGTAACAAGTGTTGGCAAGGAGGCAGACGAATTCGAGCCCTCGTACATTATTCGATTGTGAAATGATACGGCCACTTTGGGAAACAGTTTGACAGTTGCCCAAAAGGTTAAAAAAGGAACTTCCCATGTGGCCTAGCAATCCCACTCCTTGGAATAGGCTCACATACGTCCACACTAAAACTTGCACAGTCGTGTTTGTAGCAGCATGATTCAAGTAGTCGAATGGCCAAAAAGCGGAAACAACCCAAATGTCCATGATCCAACGAATGGATAAGTAAAATGTGTTATATTTGTTACATTAGCAACAAAAAAGAATGAAGCACTACAACATGGGTGAACCTTGAAAACATTACACCAAGTGAAAGAAGCCAGGCACAAAAGACCACGTATTGTGATTCTATTTTATGAAATGTCCACAAGAGACAAATCTCTAGATGCAGAATGTAGATTGGTGGTTGTCTAGGGCTGGGGGCGGGGGGCATAGGGACAGGAGAATGGACAGAGACAGCTGGCTGCTGGGTACTTGGGTACTGGGTTTATTTTAGGGAGATGAAAATGATCTAAAATTAGATCATGGTGATGGTTGCACTGTGAATATACCAAAAAAACATTGACTTGTATACTCTAAGTGGGTGATTTGTATTGTGAATTGCATTGTAATAAAACTGTTTGTGAAAACCTCTCATGAGTAGGTCACAGGCAGGGGTGCCTGGCTGGCATAGTCGGTGGAGCATGCAACTCTTGATCTCCAGGACATGAGTGCCAGCCCCATGCTGGGTGTAGAGATTACTAAAAATAAATTTTTTTTAAAAAATGTTAAGTAGGTCTAGAGAAGCTTATATCATGGGACAAAGAAATATTTTCTTGGATGGCCCTGTTAGTTGATACAAAGGATGGCGAGGCTTTAGCCAGACTACAAATACTTTCTTTGGGTCCTTTGCAAAGAATGTCATCTTTCAGGGGCGCCTGGGTTGCTCAGTCGGTTAAGCGTCTGACTTCGGCTCAGGTCATGATCTCACGGTTTGTGAGTTCGGGCCCCACGTTGGGCTCTGTGCTGACAGCTCAGAGCCTGGAGCCTGCTTCAGATTCTGTATCTCCCCATCTTTCTACCCCTCCCATGCTCATGCTCTGTCTCTCTCTGTCTCTCAATAATAAATAAACGTTAAAAAAAAAAAAAAAAAAAAGAATGTCATCTTTCAATATGTCACTGTCCAGGTCTTTGTCCTCCTTCCAACCCCTCCAAAACCATTATCCACAAAGGCCACACAGGTCACATGGTATTTCCTTCTCAATGCAGGTAGAAAATATGCTGGAAATGGCCTTGCTGGCCCTTGGGAAGATCAAGGGAACATTTCTACAGCAGAACCAGTTTTCTGAGTCTTCAGTGACTTTGACCTCTATCATTGCTTCTCTGATGCTGAGCAGGTAACAGAGGAGGAGGGGAAGAGTGGTTCATTTTAGGTTTCTGATCTTTAGAAAACACACAGAGGTTGATTTCCATTTAATTTCTCCTTCATTAGCCAAAACATGTCAACCTGGCCGCTGAGCTCCTATACTCTAGGGTCCCCAGCAGCTGTGAGGTTAGGCTTTCCAAGGGCTTCAGCTTTTGAAGAGCTCTTGAACAGACAACCAGGATTTAATGTTCAAGTGAGTGTCAAATTGATTCTGACCCAAATGGAGTTGGGATTGATGGCTACAGGTGTTTGGATGCACCATGATACGTAAGCTGGCCAGACCAAACAAGAGAAGGCTGGGTGCCATGGATTTCTGTTTTACAGTGGCTGAAGTGGAGGTCTCTTAAAAATGGAGGAGTGCCTGGGTGGCTCGGTTAAGTGTCTGACTCTTGGTTTCAGCTCAGGTCATGATCTCACGGTTCGTGAGATCAAGCTCCACATTGGGCTTTGCACTAACAGCACAGAGCCTGCTTAGGATTCTCTGTTTCCCTCTCCCTCTGCGCCTCCCTTGCTCATGTGCATGTGTGTGCTTGCTGTTGTACTCTCTCTCTCAAAAATAAATAAGTGAACATTAAAAAAAATGAGCCACTGTAGAGGTGGGAAGCATTAAACAGACCTCTGGATTTAACTGAGTTTCTGTGTTATGGTTTGAATTGATCTCAACTCTTCACTATTTATATATGAAGCTAGGAATATCTGAATAAGTATTGACTCGTTATACCAACTTATCCATATCAGTATATAGTGTATCTCTTTTGGCATTTACCTAACAAACAAGAGCAAGATTGCTGTCTTATCCTGGAGAGCAGAATACTTCCTTGCTAGTAATAATGAATCCTCCAGGTATAAAAATGTTAAAAAATAATAATTCTGAGGGTCACAAGTAAATGACTCATCTTTAATTCTTCCTCGTATGATGTTATAATGAGAAATATTATTTCAGTTGAGATATTAGCAAGGGGAAAATCCCAACATTTACTTTGATTTCTGATATCTGATACATTATTACCTTTCGGGGTGTTAGGTAATAGATTTCAGCAATTGATGAAACAAATTTTCTTGTCTCTAGGTAATAGGACTAGCTTCAGTTCCTTCAGGGATTTTGATGACAACATTGTTGGAAGTATCGAAAGTGTGTTGCTAAGCTCTAATCATAAATTTTTCCAAGTCCATGATTTAGTGGAAGATATTGAGGTATGACTTCATTATAAAGGAATGAAATAGAAGGGAATAGGAATTCTTGGAGAATAGGATAGAAGGAAGCCATTTTAGATTCATGGCAGTGCCATTATTTTATTATTCACATCTTCACTTGGAAACTTTTACAAGAACTACCTTACCCTTAGGAGGTGTTTTAGGTTTGAGATTATATACTCTCCCTTAATCCCTACAGATATTCATGGAGGAATACCTAGGAAGTTACATTCCATTATCACTAGAAAGGAGACTGAAAGGCATCAACAGATGAACCATCTTGAAGATTGGTTAACTGTCTCGTTCTAGATCATGCTGTGGAGAAATGTTAGCGTGGAAATCTATCCCACCAGCATCAACATGAGCTCAGACCATTTTGTTATGACAGTGAGCATCACTTCCCTGGAGAAATCCCTGATCGTGTGCATAGAACCTGAAAGTCCCCTTTTAATGACGCTCTACCTGGGGTTCCAGTATCAGCCTAACCACATCCACTTCAACCTGAACATCACCCTTCCAAAGAATCAGGTATGGCAAAAAGGTAAAACCCCAATCAGAAACTTACTTTGAAATGCATTTTTTTCTTCTTTTTCTTCAACTTTTTATTTTGAGATAACTTTAGATTCTCATGCAATTGTGAAAAATAAAAGAGCTCATACCTTTTACCCAGTTTCCCCTCATGCTGGCATCTTGCATAACTATACCACTATATCCTAACCAGAAAATGACATTGATACAAAGCATTGACCTTACTTGGATTTCATCAATTTTACCTGTACTCCTGTATGTATGTTTATTCCATGTAATTTTATCACACGTGGGAATGTATATGACCATGAAACACATTTTTTTTTAAAGATGGATTGTGGAATGGATCCAGATATATATGTGATAAAGCAAATTTAGTAAAATGTTAATTCTAGAATCTGGTTAGTGATTAAATGGGTCAACTTTCCATATGGTTGAAACTTTGCATAATGTTGAGAAGTAAAATTCCTGCACATACACATATATTTCCAATTTTATTTCTAATCTTAGATTTGGGTCAGGCCAGAGATACCTCAGTAAATCTTGGTTTAATATCAAAATGACTACACTGTGGCTTAGAAAAGTGAAGAATTTGAGACATATATAAAAAGTTAAGAATTCCTGAGATACATAAATAGTGCCTTAGATGTACTTGACCAAAAAACATATTCACTGGATATCAACTTTAAATGTTGTACTGGGGCGCCTAGGCATCCGACTTCAGCTCAGGTCATGATCTCGCATTTCGTGAGTTTGAGCCCTGCATCGAGCTCTGTGCTGACAACTTGGAGCCAGTAGCCTGCTTCGGATTCTGTGTCTCCCTCCCCCTCTCTCTCTCTGCCGCTCCCCCACTCATGCTCGCTCTCTCTCTCTCTCTCTCTCTCAAGAATAAACATTAAAAATCAATTTATTGTAATACTGAAGAATCTTAATAAAGAGCTACTGTTTGCATTTAAAAAATGTGTGGAGGAGTGGCAATAACCATGTTATAAAATATAAAGCATGTTATAATCCCCTCTCATTACAGTCTTCTCATGTTGAACAAGCTTCTGACTGTTTTGTAGGCCTCGCTAACACGAATGATCACTTTTTAGGTGATTCCTGCTCTTAGACACAGTACCTGAGGCAGCACCTTTCATCCTGGGCTCCCGGGTATAAAGTTCTGTCTGCGTTACAGACAAGCTCTTTCCGACTCAGAACATGCGCCCCATTTTCCTTGCCAGTCGTGGCAATATCATGTCCCTTGGGGATCTTAGACATCCTCTGGTCCGGAGACTTTGTCGGAAAGATGAGAACATTAAGGAGATGGTGTGACTTGCCTTAGCCCTTAACAGCCATCTGGTGACAGAGCTGGGCCTCGAATCAGGGCTCTTTCCTGGAACCACACTCTTCCCATCCTTGCTTCATTCTTGGGCTTCTTCTTTTAGCTCCGTCTTGTAGCTACTCGTTTGGGTGTGTGATTCATTCATTTTTCTAAAACTCATCATATATTCTGACTCATTAGACCTAAATCTTCATCTATCAAAAGAACACAGCTTTTTATTGGAATGGGAGAAACTCAGAACCCCAGGTTGTGCAACTGGTCATTTTCTTGAAAGTCATTTGTAATTCTGAACTTAATCCTTTCCCCACTTGTAAAATAATGATAATAATAACAATAGATCCTTCAGAAGGAGCGTTCTGATAGTAATTTTGTCCCATTGGAAATGCAAGTAAGCCCTGTTCTTTGTTCTCAGATGAGGAATGTACAGGGGTGCTGGCTCCAGAGAGTCTGCAGTATGGGAGCAGCGCCTACTACACAACAGCTGTGCTGAATAAAAGCCAGTAGAGTGCCCAGCGCACACCCACCCTGCTCTAGGCGGCAACTGCCGTCACTCGCTGTCATTTCTGGGACAGCCACAACAGCACGTGGGAGACCATAGCGTGCCAGGTAAGAAGCCACACCACTTCTCTTTCTCTTCTGCCCCAGCTGGCATGAAATGCAGAGCATCTGTTACCTCATTCCAGGGGCCCGGAAAGAAAAAGCATCAGGAGGGAGAGAAATCGGCCTGGCAAAAAAGAAGATTGCATGTAGCGGGCCAGGAAAGTGTGTCTCTTCGGAGCAGGCTTACACTTTATATTTGTTATTTGCTTCTCAAATATTCAGTCCAGGGTGAATCTGACAGTTCTAGATAAAAGAAGCAGTACGTAGCGGTGTCTGGCTCAGTCAGTTAAGCGTCTGACTCTTGATGTCAGTTCAGGTCATGATCTCCCAGTATGTGAGTTCGAGCCCTGCATTGGGCTATGCGTTGATGGCACAGCGCCTGCTGGGGATTCTGCCTTTCCTTCTCTCTGCTCCTCCCCAGCTGTGCATGCTCACGCGCTCTTGCGCTCTCTCTCTCTCTCTCTCTCTCTCTCTCTCTCTCTCTCAAAATAAATAAACTTTAAAACAATTTTTTAAAAAAGCAGTAGGTGGACTCTGTTAAATTCTGCAAGTGTTAAATATGTTGCGGGTAAAAGTAAACAAATTTCCTGCTTAATTAAAGACAGCTTTTGTAAAAATAAGCTGGCAGATTCTTGTACATTCCAGGCGAGGTGGGGACTTTTCTCATTGTCACCTCGTTCCAGGGGTCTGCTCACTTTAAAATGGCGCCCTGCATTTTCGCACAGGTGATTCTGTGTGATCCCATCTGATTTAAGTCCTGGTTCATTTGCACCAAGACCTTGGTGTAAAGTTCTGGAAATAATGAAGCTGTTGGTTAAGAGCTGAGAGAGGGTCATTCACATGTGAAGAGAGGAAAAGAGGATGCTGTGGAAGGCAGCTGCGCCATTCGTGGCCTCGGCAGGGATTTCGGAAGAGCTGGAGCAGAGCCTCTCGAGCAAATCCTCTACCTGGGAGCCCCTTAGGTTGCTGTTTCTGGTGAAATAAATCGGGGCAAGACCTGAGTGGCCTTTCTAACAAGCCCCCTGCACAACGCTGGGACCCCATGTGGGGAAGAGAGCTGTCGAGAGCAGGATGACAGTTAGAGGGTGAGAGATAGACCCGGCACCCAGAACTTAACCTTGTGCCTTGGAAAGCAGCCAGTCATACTGACAATATTTGAAGCTTTTTATCTGCACAATCGAACGTGGAATTGGTAATTTTCATTTGATTGCCTAGTAACATTTTTAAAAATACATATTTTTTAAAGTTTATTTTGAGAGAGAGAACACGTGCGAGTACAAGTGGGGGAGGGAGAGAGAGAGAAGAGAGAGAATCGCCAACAGGCTCCATGCTGTCAGCACAGAGCCCGACTCTGGGCTCAAACCCACACACCTCGAGATCATGACCTGAGTCAAAACCAAGAGTCGGACGCTTAACTGACTGAACCACCCAGGTGTCCCTGAAGATACTTTTTTGTGAAGAAATGTTACAACATGTGGAAGTTACAAGGAAGTTATAGGGAATAATATAATAAAAACCTTAAATACTCTGGCTTTATCGCAAAGTTGGTATTTTGCTCTGTATAGTTCAGATTTTTTTATAATAATAAAACACTCTGGAATAATCAAAGCCCTCTATGTATCCGCGTCCAGTCTTGTTTTCTCCCACTTACCAAAGGGCGACCACTGTCCTGAATTCAGCATTTGTACTGATTGCTTCAGCACATATTTACCGGGCATCTTCTACGCACCAGGCCCATATCTAGGAACTACAGATACAGTGATGGACAAGACAGTGTCCTCCTGAGCTTACGTTCCAGGGAGGGAGACTGACAAACATAGATACGACAGTGTTGTTTTGCATGCATGCTTTTGGTGTCTTTGTAAATGGCATCATCTATACCGTATCGTCCTTTAATTTGTTTTTTTCACTCAGCATTTATCCACGTTGCTATATCTAGCTCTGACAATTTCTTTTTTCTTAAAGGGGAAGTTGTCTCTTTATTTTATTTATTTATTTTTTTATTTTTGAGAGAGAGAGAGAGAGAGAGCATGAGTGGGGGAGGGGGCAGAGAGAGAGAATCTCAAGCAGGCTCCATGCTGTGAGTGCAGAAGCTGACTGGGGCTCAAACCCGTGAATCATGAGATCATGACCTGAGCTGAAATCAAGAGTCAGACGCTCAACTGACTGAGCCCCCCCAGAAGCCCCTCTACCTCATTCGTGTTAACTGCTGTAGATTACTCCATCAGCATGCAGTAGGAGTCCTCTACTTGTTTGTTTGTATGTTCTGCTGTTACTGGACATATATATAGGTTGTTTGCAATCTTTTTTTTTTTTTAACGTTTATTTATTTTTAAGACAGAGAGCATGAATGGGGGAGGGTCAGAGAGAGGGAGACACAGAATCTGAAACAGGCTCTAGGCTCTGAGCTGTCAGCACAGAGCCCGACGCGGGGCTCGAACTCACGGACCGCAAGATCACGACCTGAGCCGAAGTCGGACACTTAACCGACTGAGCCACCCAGGCGCTCCATCCAATCTTTTAGTTATGAACAATGCTGACAGAAACCTTTCTCATGTCTCCTTGTGCACATGTGCAGAGTTCCCCAGAGATGTGGGTTCAGACCTGGAATGGTAGGATTCAGAGAATTTGTGCTTCTCCAGGTTTGCTAGAGGTTTCCCGATTGCTCTCCACATACACTATTTTACATGACCCCCAGTGGTAAATACACGACCCGGACATTGTTTTCCCTCCCTAAATTGCATGTGTTTGTGTTTTATGTTTGTCCCTTCCTTAGCACTCTGTTCAGTTAGAATCAATATCTTGATTCTAATTGCAGGTTGGGCCACAGAGTACAGTTTTGAGGACACAGTAACTGCCAGAGGTCACTGTAACTGCCTGACCTACTTTGGCAGCAACTTCTTCATTGTGCCCCGGATGGTGAACATTGAAGACACTATCAAGCTGCTCCTTCGTGTGACCAGCAACCCTGCTGGGGTGTCATTGCTAGCCAGCCTTTTAGGATTCTATATGCTCACCTTTGTGCGGGCTTGGAGGAAGGATCAAACATACATGCAGAAGGTGACAGTCATGACTTTGATTCCAAAAGCTTTCATTGTGTCTTGAGTAGGTGGAACAAGATGGAAAAACAACAACAACAACAACAACAAACCTTCACCAGAAGAGGCAGGTAGAGTGGTAGGAATTCTCGGTGGCATAGGAATTCGAGTGCGACTTTTTTCTTAAATTTCTCTTCACGTTTCCTGTCTCAGGGCTTCGCAATTTAACTCTTTATGTTCTTTTTTTTTTCTTTAGCAGAGGTTGAACTCTCATATGATTCATTTAAGTTAGGAATAAGCCCGAACATCTAGAGAACTTAAAATCAAATGGAAGTTTATCTCACTTTATACATTGGATGTGAAAGTCAGGTGTAAGTAAAATTAGAATTCCATGTAACTGCAATATAGAAAAAACCTGTATGGAATCTCATTTTGGAACAACAGCAACAACAAATCTTCTGATGACAGCCTCTTGTTAATTTCTGTTCCCTGCATTCCTTATTCTTATGTGTTCTTACACTTGGGGATTCTAGAATACACGCCGTCCATTTCTTTCTAGCCATGGGTATAGAGTTGCCAGTTTTAACAAACAAAAATATAGGACACCCGGTTAAATTTGAATTTTATGTAACTCATGCATTTTTAGTACTTCTGTTCCCAAGTGATTCATTGTTTACCTGAAATTCAGGTTTAACTAGGTGTCCTCTATACGGTGTGATCACCCTACCTGGGCGGGCGGGAGGTGGAAGGATTTCTAAGGCCAAGACCTGATCAGCTGATTCTATGAATATTTCATTTCAGAGGCATCAACCCAGGACTTGAGCCCTCATCCCCTGCTTCATCACTTAGGTCTCTTGTTTGTTTATCTTGTACCCGCACGCCACCCTTGATGTTCACCGAGGTGCCAAAGCTGGAGCCGTGCATCCTCCTGCTTCTTAGCTGGAGGAAGCAGTGTCTACACTAGGTGAAGATCCTTCTTGGTTCTGCTGTTCCTACAGGTGAAGGTCACTGTCCTGGCTGATTGTGACCCCAGCTCTGTTTCACTACCTCCTGCAGGTCTCCACTGGCTATCGAAGAAGGGCCGCCATGCCAGCTAAGCTTAACAAAATGAATGTTCTTCACTCCTTGCCTTGTGTCTCCTATCGCCCGAGATGTGCCCTGACCCAGTGATGCCCTGGTGTCCAGGAGCACTTACGAGAGTAGCTCCTAGTTCTACACTGGACATCGGCAGAGTCTGCCATACTTGCCCAACCCCCCAAAGACTTCATCTCAGTACAACTCTATCTTCCCCCTTCTCCTTAGGGATAAACCCCAAGAATCCTCTGAGAGCTTCCTGCATTTTATCTTTGCTTATCATGTTTTAGGTGGTTATCACCCTCTATGGATCAGAGGGGCAGAGGGAGACCCATCACCTTTGTGACCCCGAGAAGGCAGTCTTTCTTTGAGCCAGAGCGTCTGGATATCTTCCTCCTCAGTACTCAGTCCTCTTGAGGGGAACTGCACAGCCTGTGGTTCTGGCATGATGATTCGGGGGCCAGCCCTTCTCGGTAAGTCCCTGCGTCAGGCTGCCTTGGCCTTTCTCCTCCGTGGATCTGTGGCATTCTGGGCAAGACCAGCATGCCATCACAACAAATGACAATAATGCTTTGGGCCAAATTGTAACCAATGACTGTTAGATTTAAATTTCAAAGCTCAGGGTGCCTGGGTGGCTCAGTCAGTTAAGCATCCAACTTTAGCTCAAGTCATGCTCTTACAGTTCATGGGTTCAAGCCCTGCATCGGGCTCTGTGCTGACAGCTCAGAGCCTGGAGCTTTTCTCAGATTCTGTGTCTCACTCTCTCCCCCTCCCCGGCTCGTGCTCTCTCTCTGTCTTTCAAAAATGAATAAACATTAAAAAGAAAATATTTTAAAAAAAAATAAAATAAATTTCAAAACATTTACAAAGAAGAAACCCTGCAAAGAAATATGGGAAGTTAACAATATAATTTTGTATGGGTGATTAAGTGATGGGTGGTTTTTTTCTTTTATCTTCATTTAATATTGTCATGATTGTAAAAACAGCAAATAACAACCACTTACTGCCCCAAAGTGTTATAAATTAAAAGTACCTATAAACTTGAAAAAAGATCTTTCAAGATTAAATGTAATGAATGACTATTCACTAAGTATACTTGGGGTAAAAATTAAGAGCTTGAAGGAAAGAATAGAAGAATCATGTTATGGGATGTGCCCAGGGGGCTAGAGAGGGAAAAGGTCAGTGATGAGTGCATGAACCTGATGTGTGCGAGGTCCTCATGACCTGTTTTTCTCCAGCAGCAGGCGGAGTGAGAAGAGGTGGGTGGAGAGAGTAATGGTGAAATTAACTAAGGACCAAGATGATTGGTTGTTTGGGGTTTGGGAAAAAGAAGGGAATGAAGTCAAGGGTCTAAGGCCCAGGTGTTCAAATTGTTGCTGAATATTGTCCACCTGAAAAGGGTGTACAGCTTGCCTGTTTGTCAGCAAAATGAGTCTTTCCCTGCTATGCTAGACCACTAGGCCAGTAGAGTCTAATAGTTTGTTTGCTGTCCCCACTCTGTTCAGGCATCTAACAGAGCAGCTTGTACACTATCATTCCAGTTTGATTATAATGGTGAATAATGTGTAATAAGTACTTGAAGAAATGCTTAACTTTGCTAGTCATCAAGGAATGCAAAGTAAAGCCACAGTGAGAGCACTAAACATCCACCAAAATAACTAGAATTAAAAAGTCTGACAAAACCAAGTTTGGGTGAAGTTGGAGGCAACTGGAACTCACAAGCAATGCTGGGAGCACAAAACAGTGCAGCCACGTGGGAGAACAGTTTGGCAAGGCTTGTAAAGTTGAATACACCTTTACCATCTGACCCAGAAATTCCACTCCCAGGTATTCACCCAAGAGAAATGAAAACATATGTCCATTGCAAAATGTATACACATTCGTTCATAGCAGTTTTACTAATAGCTGTTCAAAACTAGAAACAACACATAAAAAAATTTTTTAAAAAACTAGAAACAACACAAGTGTCCATCAGGTGAATGAATAAGCAAGTATTAGCATGTTCATTGAATGGAATACTACTCACCAACAAAAAGAACAATCTACTGATACACACAGTAACACGGATGAATCTCAAAAATGTTACGCCAAGCAAAAGAAGCCAGAACAAAAGAAAACATGCTGTATGATTCTACATATATGAAATTCTAAAACAGGCAAACTAGTGCAAGAGACAGAAAGCAGATCAGCGGCCACCTGGGGCCAGGGGTGAGTCTGAGGGGGGTTGACTGCAAAGGGACACAAGGGGACTTTTGGCGGTGATAGCTTGGCAGTGGTGGTACTTACACAAGTGTTCACATTATGAAAAATGTGTTGGACGGGGGGTTCCTAGATGGCTCAGTTAGAAAAGTGTGCAACTCTTGATCTCGGGGTTGCGAGTTTAAGCCTCATCTTGGGTGTGGAGGTTGCTAAAATAAATTAAAGACCTAAAAAACTGTACTGAACTGTACCTTTTATTCATTTTTTTAAGTAGACTTCACAGGCAGAGCAGAGACCAGCATGGGCTCAAAACCCTGAGATCAAGACCTAAATTGAGATCAAGAGCTGGGCACTTAGTCACCTGAGCCACCTAGGCACCCCTTGACCTGTATGTTCAAATGGGTGCCTTTTATCATATGTAAATTATACCACAATAAAGTTTTTGTTTTGTTTTGTTTTGTTTTGTTTTGTTTTGTTTTGTTTTGTTTTGTTTTTGGTACAGCACCAGTGGGGGAAGGACAGAGGGAGAGGAAGAGAGAGACTCTCAAGCAGGCTCCCTGCCCAGCGCAGAGCCTGACATGGGGCTCAATCTCACAACCTTGAGATTATGATCTGAGCCAAAATCAAGAGTCGGATGCTTAATGAACTGACCCACCCAGGCACCCCCACAATAAATTTTTTTAAGTATGCATGTAGAAAAAATTCTAGAGTTATATATACTAAGTATTACCAATAATTATCTCTGAGTAGTAGGCTTATAAATTTTAAAATTGTTTCTTCATTATATTTTTAGATATTTTCAAAAAAATTTTAAGAGTGTATTTATTTTGGGAGAGAGCGGGGAGGGGCAGTGAGAGCGGGAGAGAGAGAATCCCAAGCAGGCTCTGTCCATGCTTTCATCACAGGGCTTGATGGGGGCTCGAACTCACAAACCATGAGATCACGATCTGAGCCAAAGTCGGACACTCAACCGACTGAGCCACCCAGGCGCCCCTGCATTCTGGTTTTGATACATGAATTCTCTTAGAGGTTGCAAAGGAAGAAATTGGATCAGCTTTTGTTTCTTTGTCTAGTTCTTGCCTCACAATGAAAAGAATCCATTTACTGATAGTGCAAGATTACTTCTTGTTACAACAACTGGTTCATGCCCACCTCCCTACCATGCTTATCTTCATTTTACTATAGGTATGGAAACCGGGTAATTGCCAGTGACGTGGCAGGTAAAAGGAAATGGCACTTCCTGTCCAACTGTTGGCTGGCCATGGACCTTGGAGAGAGTGAGCATGACCGGGTCTTCAAACCAGTCTCAAAGAAAGAACTCTTTTCCTTTAGGTATTGGTGGGGAAATGGTGGTGTTCCACAAGTCTCTGAGGCTCTGTTCATTTTTCTTCATCCTCCGTTGCTCAGACTGGATAATTCCAATTGACCCATCTTCGGGTTTCTGCTTCTTTTTTCTGCCTGCTCAGATCTGCTGTAGAGCCTTTCATTTCACTTAATGTATTTTTCAACTGCAAACTTTCTGTTTGGTTCTTTTAAAAAAATAATTTTTAGGGATGCGTGGGTGGCTCAGTTGGTTGAGTGTCCAACTTCAGCTCGGGTCATGATCTCATAGCTCATGAGTTCGAGCCCCACGTGGGGCTCTCTGCTGACAGTGCAGAGCCAGCTTGGGATCCTGTCTCCCTTTCTCTGCCCCTCCCCCATTTGCAGTCTGTCTCTCAGAAAAAAACATTTTAAAAATAATAATAATAATTTCTGTGTGTTTATTGATATTTTCTATTTGGGAAAACACCATTCTCATTTACTTTCCTTTAGTTCTTTAGACATAGTTTCCTTTAATTCTTTGAACACATTTAAAATAGCTGATTTAAAGGCTTTTTCTAGTGTATCCAGTGTCTTGGCTTTCTCAGGGACAGTGTATTGATTACTCTGTGTGTGTGTGTGCCTGTGTGCGCACACACACACACACACACACACACACACACAAGCCATGCTTTGTTGTTTTTTAGTGTCTTGTGATCTTTTGTTGAAAACTGGACATTTTATTATTTAAAAATTCTTTTTTTAATCTTTATTTATTTTTGAGAAAAAGAGACAGAGTGTGAGTGGGGGAGAAACAGAGAGAGAGGGAGACACAGAATCCAAAGCAGGCTCCAGACTCCGAGCTGTGAGCACAAAGCCCAACACGGGGCTCGAACCCACCAACCACGAGATCATGACCTGAGCTGAAGTCAGACGCTCAACCGACTGAGCCACCCAGGCACCCCAAAAACTGGACACTTTAAATAATAGAATGTGGCAACTCTGGAAATCAGATTTTCTTCCCTTTCCCTGGGGTTTGTTGTTCTCTAACACAAATTTGTTGTTGTTGTCTGTTTCATGACTTCTCTGAATGAATTCTGTATCCTTTGTCATGGCGTGCAGCTGAAGTGTCTGCCCAGTTAGTCTGGAGGTCAGCTAAAGTTTGGATAGAGATTCCCTAAACACCTGGAGCCAGTAAGTCTCCCGGTCTTTGCCAAGGGGATTTGTGTGCATGTTGTGTCATACCCTCAGCCCTCAGCAAGGCACCGGCCAGCTCTGCCTTGGTCTTCACTTCCTGCTTGCTGAGAGCCTCAATATCATGCAGGGGTGAGGGCTCAGGACGTTCTCTGGCATCTCCTGAGCCCACACACAGCCCTGGATTCCCAGCAGTTATGTCAGAGCTTTCAAAACTCCTGCAGACTTCTTGTTTCCCAGTTTCTTTTCAGTTTTTTGGTTAGCCTGTTGTTCACCCACCATGGCAGGCAGCTATGAAGGTAAACAGTTGCCTCTGAGTATATTTTTAAAATTTTTGTTAATGTGTATTTATTTTTGAGAGAGAGACACACACAGAACACGAACAGGAGAGGAGCAGAGAGAGGAGACACAGAATCCAAAGCAGGCTTCAGGCTCTGAGCTGTCAGCACAGAGCCCAACACAAGGCTCGAACTCAGGAACCGTGAGATCGTGACCTGAGCTGAAGTTGCCACTTAACCCACTGAGCCACCCACGTGCCCCGCCTCTGAGTATTTTTCACAGTGCCCTCAGGGGAAAAGCTTTTCGAAGCTAGTGAATACCCAGTCAGGTCAAGTAAGGACAGCCTGGCAAGTGGGGTTTTCCTGGGAACTACCAGACAGCTCAGATCATCACAGTTATCTGGGAAGGAGACCTTAAAGGAGCTCCAGTCCTGTTCTGCCTTTTTTTTAGTGGCCCCTGGCTTTCTCTGTGATTAAAGGCTGTCAGGTCACCGTAGAGCTAGAGAAAGGGAGATGGGAACAGGGCAAGTGACAATGCCACAGAGATAACTGCTTTTACTGATATTCATTTTTCATTTTTCTTTTTTTTAGTTTTGTTTTTTATTTTTTAAAACTTACATCCGAATTAACATATTGTGAAACGATGATTTCAGGAGTAGATTCCTTAGTGCCCCTCACCCATTTAGCCCATCCCCCCTCCCACAACCCCTCCAGCAACCCTCAGTTTGTTTTCCATATTTATGAGTCTCTTCTGTTTTGTCCCCCTCCCTGTTTTTATATTATTTTTGTTTCCTTCCCCTTATGTCCATCTGTTTTGTCTCTTAAAGCCCTCATATGAGTGAAGTCATATGATTTTTGTCTTTCTCTGACTAATTTCACTTAGCATAATACCCTCCAGTTCCATCCACGTAGTTGCAAATGGCAAGATTTCATTTTTTTCAATTGCCGAGTAATACTCCATTGTGTGTATATATACCACATCTTCTTTATCCATTCATCCATTGATGGACATTTGGGCTCTTTCCATACTTTGGCTATTGTGGATAGTGCTGCTATAAACATGGGGGTGCATGTGTCCCTTCAAAACAGCACACCTGTATCACGTGGATAAATGCCCAGTAGTACAATTGCTGGGTCATAGGGTAGTTCTATTTTTAGTTTTTTGAGGAACGTCCATACTGTTTTCCAGAGTGGCTTACCAGCTTGCATTGCCACCAACAATGCAAAAGAGATCCTCTTTCTCCGCATCCTCGCCAACATCTGTGGTTGCCTGAGTTGTTAATGTTCGCCATTCTGACAGCCATTTTAATGACTGTATGTTTCAGTTATAAGATTTCTAATTAATTTTATTTCTGTTTCTCAGAATTTTTTATTCTTTTTAAGTGAATGCTATGCCTTGATTCGTCTCTTTGAGCAACCTGAAATACTTATTTTGAAGTCTTCGTCAGACTGTCCCATAAAATTAATTTCTTCAGGACTGAATTATTGATTGTTTTGGTTGCCTTTCTCTGCATTTGATTTCTTCCTGAGTTTAGGAATTTGGGATCATAAGTTTATTTGGGGGGGGGGGTATTGTTAAATTTCTTTCTCTCTCCCTCATCCCTGACTAGTAGTCTTGTTGCTGTTTCCATGTAACTCTTCACATGGCTAGTCTAGAATTAGGCCTTATTATATTACAGTATTTTGGATCTCCTATTCCTTAGTGGAATTGACAAAACTAGGGCTCTTGCAGATTTTGTCTGGAACGAGTGGATTTCTTGGCTCAATTCCTGGTTATGGGGCTGTCCTTTTTCCGCCCACCTCCTTACCCACAAATTGGCAGTTTATTGTTCTGTAGTCTCCCTTCATGAGCTCCAGCCTGAACCTGGGCTCCAAGCAGTGAAGTTGGCTTTACTCTCCCTACCCCACCCTATGAAATACTTTCATTTCCAATTACCTTGGAAGAACCAAACTCCTGCCTGCATACTGCTTTCTTCTGGAGCCCAGAAATCTTCCCTGCTCATCTCCATGTTTTTTTTCATTCCATTTCTCCTCCTCATAGATGTTTATCTTGTTTTGAAACCCAGCCAATATTTTTGGCTCTTCCTTTTTTTCTTTTAAATGTTTGTTTATTTATGTTGAGAGTGTGTGCATGCATGCAGAGAGAGGGAAAGGGAGAATCTCAGGCAGGCTCCACACTGTCAGTGAAGAGCCTGATGTGGGGCTGAATCCCACCACTGTGGGATCATGACCTGAGCTGAAATCAAGAGTCAGTCACGTAACCAACTGAGCTAACCAGGCGTGCCTTTGGTTATTTCTTTTTTTTTTTTTTTAGTTTTTTTTTTAATATTTATTTATTTTTGAGACAGATAGAGACAGAGCATGAGCAGGGGAGGGTCAGAGAGAGAGGGAGACACAGAATCCAAAACAGGCTCCAGGCTCTGAGCTGTCAGCCCAGAGCCCGATGCAGGGCTCGAACTCACGGACCGTGAGATCATGACCTGAGCCAAAGTTGGACGCCCAACCGACTGAGCCACCCAGGTGCCCCTGGTTATTTCTTTTTATGCCTTATTTATAGTTCGTCCACATTTGGAGAAGAGAAGGGGCTCAAACTATAAATTTACCAAACTATGTTGAGTGGAAGCCCAATGCAAACTTGTGAAGAGTAAAAGATTTATCAAAACTCTTAGACAGCTAAAAGAACCGTTGTTTTTTTTTTAAGTTTATTTATTTTAAAGAGACAGAAAGCACAAGTTGGGGAGAGGCATAGACAGAGGGCAAGAGAGAGAATCCCAAACAGGCTGCTCACTGTCAGTGCAGAGCCCAATGCAGGGTTTGAACCCATAAACCATGAGATCATGACCTGAGCCAAAGTCAGACACTTAACACACTGAGCCACCCAGGCACCCCGCTCAGCACTTCTTGTTGGACTGTGCTCAGTTCTTTATATGCTCACCACAGTCCTGTGATCTGGAAAATATTATTAGCCCTTTTTTTACGGATCAGGAAACTGAGGTTTGGAGAAGTTAAATTAATTTTACTGAGATCGAGGGGACAATATGTTTCAGGTTTAAAAGACTGTTTTTAATTTTAAACTCTCATACAATATAAATTAACCTTATCCTTGACAACCTTTTGTCCTAAAGCTACAAAAGAATCATGTTGCCATGAATTTGAAAGTCTTCATAGAGGTGTTGGATACTGGCCTAGTTGTTGGTGTAAGCGTGTTGCCGGGCAAACCGCCCCTTTAGGATGCTGTCGGAATGAAGTCTCACTTCTGTCCTTTTCTAATTTCTCTTCTTAGACACCTGTTTTCCTCCATGATTGTAGGAAAGCTCACCCAGGATCATCTGTGGCTCGGAGAACCAGTTTACAAGAGTCCAGAGGCTCTCTTGCTGCATGACCTTGCTTCTGTGCGACATGGTCATCAACGTCATGTTCTGGAGGAAAACTGGCACCACTGCCCAGAGAGATGAGCAAGGTATGGGTGAGCCCGATGTGTAGCCTTTGTAGTGTGTAATCCTCTCAAAGTACTGCACTCTTCTTCCTTGCAGGGTCAGAAACACAATCCTGATGTGCCTTTGTTTTTTCCTTCACTACTCTAACACTTGAATACTCTTAACAGGTTTCCTCAGGGTTCCCATTCATTAGTGAATGAAGCAGCCTTAGGAACATATCGGGATCTTTACTGCCATGAAGATGTCCTGTCCTTAGATAGTCATGGTTAAATTGCCAAACAGATGGCTAAAGCTAGGAGAGGAAGGAGTCTGAGATGATTTCCGCTCTTGAGGATACAGGTTGATGTGATGTTCTTCTTCCAGTGGGTCCATTGCTATGACCTGGTCCCAACTGTTCATCAGCATCCAAACCGCTGTCTTCCTCTTCCCTGTCAGTCTCGTAATCGGGAGGCTCTTCCTGCTGATCTAGCCTCAGGAACCCCTGCCTCTTTTTCCTTCCGACCAGGCTTCCTGCCTCTCGTATGTTCCTTGTGAGCCTCTGTCTCACAGAGGTGACTGAAGTAAGCTTGGTATCTAACTGTATAGGTAGATGGTGGGCCCTGTTTCCCCATGTAGCAGGAAAGGCCAGCAGAGGGGATCTCCTGGAAGGCTCATGGGGTCCTATTAATCTTGATAGCTTTTCCCTAATTTCTGTCCTCTGGGCCACAATGCATCATGCCCCTTGTTTCTCCTCTTTTTTTTTTTTTTAATGTTTATTTATTTTTGAAAGAGAGAGAGAGTGAGCGGGAGTTGGGGCATAGAGAGAGGGAGACACAGAATCTGAAGCAGGTTCTAGGCTCTGGGCTGTCAGTACAGAGTCCGATGCTGGACTTGAACTCACAAACCGCGAGATCATGACCTGAGCTGAAGTCGGACACTTAACCGACTGAGCCACCCAGGCACCCTTTTGTTTCTCCTCTTAATGGTGAAGTATTGTGAGGACAGGATGTGAATGCAGAAGGTACTGTTCTGGAATTTTCATTTTTGATGTTTGAGCAAATGGTCCAGTCTTTCATTCTGTATTCTCCTAAAACTAGTTTTATTTTCTTTTTTTAAATTTCTATTTTAGGGGAGCCTGCGTGACTCAGTCGGTTAAGTGTCCAACTTCAGCTCAGGTCATGATCTTGCCAATCGTGGGTTTGAACCCCATGTCAGGCTCTGTGCTGACAGGTCAGAGCCTGGAGCCTGCTTCGGATTCTGTGTTTCCCTCTCTCTCTGCCCCTCCCCTGTTCATGCTTTGTCTCTCTCTCAAAAATAAACAAACATTAAAAAAAGTTTTTAAATAATAAATTAATAAATGTTTATTTATTTTGAGACAGTGTAAGTGGGGGAGGGGCGGGGGGGGAGGGAGAGACACAGAGAGAGAGAGAGAGAGACCGAGAAAGAGAGAGAGAGACTGACTTTCAAGCAGGCTCCACACTCAGCATGGACCCCGACCCAGGACTTGATCTCACCACCATGAGATCATGACCTGAGCTGAAATCAAGAGTCGGACACTTAAACAACTAAGCTACCTAGGTGGTCCTCCTAAAATTAGTTTTGAAGCTACTGTGAGGTGACGTATTTCTGAAAAAGGAGAAAGAAAATGAAAAATGGAGGCTCTTCGCACTAAGTATTTGCCTCTCCTAGTCAAGGGACAACCTCACCATCTATAACCGCGACCAGTCCTGGGTGAATGTAAAACTGACTTTTCTCCTTTTGGTTCCATATTCAGGAATTAAAGGAGACTGTGGGATTCCTACTCTGGAGAAATATGTACCTACTCTCAGAGTTGGAACAACCTTTATGGAGTCCTTCCAACATTAACAAGCAGGTGAAGCTTTTACCCAGCCTCCTCTGTTCTCACGTAGCAGGTCACGGCTCTCATCAGCGGGCAGGACCCCATTGGGTAAACGGTAAACTTCCGCAGGTTTTAGTAACTGATGTGTTATCTACCTCCTCCCTTGCTTGCCTCTTGCTTATCCTTCCTACCTCTCAGCATGACCAACCGGCACGGTACAGCCTTCTGCTTGACCCAGCTTCCTTATGCTTCCAGTAGAGCTTTTAAAAAAATAGATCTGGTGAAACAAAGTAAAGGATTAAGGAAGAGCCCACAAAAATGCCCTCAGACCCCCCCCCCATATTCCATCTGCTTTGTTGGGGGCTCTTGAAACATGTCATTCTTTTTCTTCTGTTGGAATGGTGACATTATGTGATCTATGGATTCTTGAATATAATTGGGGCCTCCTGGGCACTTATCTAATATAGTTGTACATGTACTGTGGTTCTGGTGAAAAAGCCCAGTTAGGTTTAAATTTTTATTTACTTCTAGAGCAAAAGTTGTTTTTATTCTGGATCGCAGTGTAGAATTTTAGAAATTGTTACCAGCTGGCCAGGATGATCAGAGAAGACAATACTGATTGTGGTCTAATCTCCAGTGACTGGGCAATTTAACCTCATCATCAACGAGTGAGATGCTAATCTCTGCCAGTTAATTACTATCTGCTGAAGTCTCCCACTTGCTGAAGTGTGAACCTCGGCCTGTATTTTCAATGGTTCCTGAAGGCCAGCATCATTTCTGTCATTACCTGCTCAGAGTTCTGCAGAGGCTTCAATCTCACTTAAGCGCACTGGGTCCCACTCAGGCTGACCGGCCTTGTGACATCCTAGATGCCACCAGTCAACTGCAAGAACTCCAGGAGCTCTTGGACATACATATTCTTCCAACAGAACAGGGGCCATTCAGGTAATAATGCACCACCCTGGCTTCTTTTATCACTTATAGTCTTCCTGTGCTTCTCTCTGAGCTGTGGGCTAGCAGGTTATTCTTTCAACTTCTGTTCTTAAGAGAGGCAACCAGTTCCCCCCTCCTGAGCCCGGAAGAAGGGAAGAAGCCCATCGTTAATGGCCTGCCCCGATGGTTGACTTGCATCTCCTGGCTCCCTCTGGGTGTCACTAGCCCAGCTGAAGCCTTTTTTACTGCATTTTATAGTCAGGAACTGAACAAAAACCAGGCCACCAACTGGGTTATTTCAGTGATATTATCAGTGTTTCAGAACATCTTCCTCAGCCAGCTAGTAAAGGTATGTGAAAAATGGGTCATAGTGGCATGGTAGGCGGGGGGGTGAAGGGGAGGTACCCATTCTAGTTGCAGGTAGTTTGGAACAGTGAGACCCTTGGGTGTTAATTCAGAGTGCCTAATGTTTCTGCCAATTTGACCACACACACACACACACACACACACACACACACACACACAGAAATAGGCAGAATGGGATTTGAGATATGAGTGAGGTAGTCACAGAAAAAACTAACCAGAACTGAGAGACCAGTAGAAACAGAGCAGAAAAGCATTGCCAAGTTAAAAAGGACAAGTAAAAAAATCAATCGGCATCAAACTACTTTTTAAAAAAGCAACAGAAAACTTAATTTTTAACAACTTTGGATTAAGGAAAATGTCAAGCCCCACAGAAATGTGTAGAGAATAGTATAACGAATTCTGCCGTTCTGTTAGCCAGCTTCAACCATTACTTCATTACCAGAACAAGTCAATCATCTATTTTGAAAAGAAAAATGCCTCACTTCATATCATCTTATCCATAAACATTTTAGTGTGTATATTTCTAAAAAAAAAAAAAAAGACTATTTTTTTGTTTTGTTTTTAAGGTTTTTGTTTTTTGTTTTTTGAGAGAGAGACAGAGCATGAGCGAGGGAGGGGCATAGAGAGAGACACAGAATCCAAAGCAGGCTCCAGGTTCTGAGCTGTCAGCACAGAACCCAACATGGGACTCAAACCCATAAACCGTGACATCATGACCTGAGCGGAAGTCAGATGCTCAAGCAACTGAGCCACCCAGGCAGCCTTTAGGCCTCTTCTTTGGAGTGTCTAAAATCGGGTGTGTGGCAACAGGCTGGAAATAGCACCCTTGTCTTTATTCTCCTGAGGACTAGAGCGCTTTCTTCCCCTCCATGGAGATTAAAGGACAAGGTGGAGGGGGTATACTTATTACACATGTAACAGATACTTTTAAAGTCTTAGTTACAAGAGTCCATGCTTACTTTAGCAAAAGAGAGACTTAATCGTTGGGATTTTTATCCCCAGGGGCATCTGGGTGGCTCAGTCCATTTAGAAGCCAACTTCAGCTCAGAACATGATTTCACAGTTTGTGAGTTTGAACTTGGTTGGGTTCTCTGCTGTCAGTGCAGAGTCTGTTTTGGATCCTCTGTCCTCTTCTCTCTCTACCCCTCCCCCACTTATACTGTCTCTGTTTCTCTCAAATAAATAAACTTTAAAAAAGTTTTTTAAGAAGTGTAGCTTCTCCAGTCCAGCTCATTAGAGGTCTTCCAAAGACAGGTGGGTTTTGTTTGTTTGTTTAATTTAAGTAGGCTTCATGCCCAGCCTGGAGCCCAACATGGGGCTTGAACTCATGGCCCTGAGATCAAGACCTGAGCTGAGATCAGGAGTCAGACACTTAACCAACTGAGCCACCAGGCACTCCAAGAAAGATGTTCTTAAGTAACTTACACAGATCATCGCAAATCATCTGATAGTTAAACTTTCCTATCAAGCAGCTTACGGACTACAAGCAAAATTAGAAATGTTAACATTGTATTAACCAGGTCCCTGTGATTATGCAAAAATAATTATGAAACCACCTAATTTTTGGTTTTTCATGATAATAAAGGGTCAAATAATTGAAATGCATTAACCATAGTCGCCTTGGATCCTGTACTGTCTGCTCCTTCTGTGATCTTCTCTGTTTCCCCTGTGATCTCTCTGTCTAGGCGATCGTCCTCACATTGTCCATCTCACTGATGCGGAACAGGATGCCGTGTCTTACCAAAGAGAAGGAACAACAAACAAGGAGGATCTTGGCACTCTTGGGTAATTTAAGTAGTTCTGAGTACCAACATCTGATTTTGCAGAGAGCAAATTGTATTGAAATACTGGACATCTAGCCACCTCACCGAGTCAGTCATCTATGTAGGGACCTTGTCTCTCCTTAGCTGGCTGCTCCTTCTCTGCTGCCCATGGAAAACCATTGTGTCACCACACTCGTGCTCCTCCTGAGACCCTCTCGTGCTCTCTCAGTGCTGTGCCTCTTGTCCGGGTCCTGCATCTCCTTCCAAGTGTCTGTCTCACCCCTGAGCCCCAGAGGCTGTTTCCAGCTGCTCACCATCTTTATCTGGACACCTCTGATCAGACATACCCCAATCCAGATTGCCTGGCCTGCAAACCCACTTCTTTACTCTTCTCCTTTCATTTAAGTACATGCCCACTCTCTAAAAATGTCAAAATAATCCTCAATTCTTACTCGTCACATTCAGTCACCACGCCTGAGGGAAACTACCCTCTAAAAACCTGATTGGAGCTGCTCCTGTTATGCAAATGAACCTCACAAACACAATGGTGAGCAAAAAAATTAACATAGTACTTTAATCATGGAAAACAGCACATATATACACTTGTGTGTGTACATAGACATATCTATCTATCTATACATATTTGTATACATATATAGGTCTATATATGTGTATACAGAGATCTATATAGACCTATATAGACCTATATAGATCTCTGTATACACATATACATACACATGTATGTGTGCATATATATAATATATATATATGTATGTATGTATGTATGTATTTGTGTCTGTGAAGAAATGCATGGGAATGATAAACTCTAAAATTCAGCATTGGATTAGCTCTCTGAAGGAAAGGAATACTATCACAGACAAACACTAACCACCTTTATTAAGTAGTGGTAACTTATTTCTTAAGCTGAGTGGTAGATACATTACTAAGGGATAGGCACCCCATTCCTTATGAGATTTGTAGAAATTAATCTGGTTTCATACTGCCTTCCTAGGCCTCATTTCATTTCTCCATGCTCTGGAATTGTTGTTCCCTCTGCCTAAAAAGAACTTTTTCTTTTCTTGTCCTTGTCCATTTGGAGAATTGTATCTGACTCATCCTTCACAACAAATGTCAAGTTTCACCTCTATGACACCTTCTCTGACTTCCTCAGGGAGATTTATTTTCTCTTCCGTGACTCCCAAGCATTTGGCACAGACGTGCTAGCAAGTTTCATGTCCTATTCTGGCTCCTTCTCTCTCCATCTTGGTTTACATGTCTCTAGATACTTCTCACGGTGTGGTCCGCAGACAGCAGCTTTGGCATCTCCTGGAATTTTAGAAAATGCATAATCTTAGGCCTCACCCCAGGATCTGCATTTGAACCACATTCCCAGGCGGTTCCTGTGCACATTGAAATGTGAGGAGCCCTGCTCTCCAACAGTGCTCCCCACGTGCGGTTCACCGACTAGCACTGCTTGTTTCTAGTCCAAGATGAAAACAGAAAGTGAGAGGAAGTATTTAGAAAGTTTTATAGCAATCGGGCAGACCAATTTTAGACATATTGAATCTAATTTTTTTTTAATTTTTTTTTTAACGTTTATTTATTTTTGAGACAGAGAGAGACAGAGCATGAACGGGGGAAGGTCAGAGAGAGGGAGACACAGAATCTGAAACAGGCTCCAGGCTCTGAGCTGTCAGCACAGAGCCCGATGCAGGGCTCGAACTCACGGACCGCGAGATCATAACCTGAGCCGAAGTCAGCCGCTTAACCGACTGAGCCACCCAGGCGCCCCTGAATCTAATTTTTAAAGTAGGACTTGGGGACACCTGGGTGGCTCAGTCAGTCAAGTGACTGACTCTTTATTTTGGCTCGGATCATGATCTCGAGGTTCGTGAGTTTGAGCCCCAAGTTGGGCTCTGCACTGTCAGCATGGAGCCTGCTTGCACTCTCTGTCTTCTCTCTCTCTCCCCTTCCCCTCATCTCTCAAAATAAATAAACTTATAAAAAATGGGACTTGTATTTTACATGCTCCTGTTTTACTTCTTTATTCTAGCAATTCCTTGTTACTGTATTTTATCAAAGTATCTGTCCCCAGTGGACTGGAATTTTTCTTACATCCTTCATGATAGTTTGAGAAGTGCCACTGCTGTAGCTTTATTCTTTGTGTTTTCAGCATTTAAGAGGAGGTACTCATAGTAGAGTTTCAGCAAATGTTGATGACTAACTGCTTAATGAAATATAACTGTTTTTTGGGCTACATTTGAATTTTTGACAGCACAGTGTTCACCATTACTTGGTTCGAGAGATAAGAATAACCCCGTCTATACAGCTCCAGCTTTCCACAGCCCGGGTAAGTGACCAGAAAGGACCTTGAAAGAGAAGAAACACTTCAAGCTGACGGGAGATATTTTGGGCATGGAAAGCAAACAGTAATGTGTTGATCCTGTAGCACAATTCCCAGCAAAGGGGGAGTGAGAAGTAAATGAAAATACAGGGGAGTGAGAAGCTGTCTTAAAATACTCCCCTTGAAAAAAATATGGACTCCAGGGAGTGTGGTAAATGGGCAGACGCCTGAACTTTGGAGTCATGAGAAGTCATTATGTGCTTGAATAAGCACCTTCCTCTGCCTACAGAGTAGAGTAACAACTTGATCTATATACTTCACAGGAGGAAAAATGAATATGCTTTCAAAAGTGGTTGTCCTCGGGGCGCCTGGGTGGCTCAGTCCGTTGGGCATCGGACTTCAGCTCAGGTCATGATCTCACAGTTTGAGTTCAAGCCCCATGTCAGGCCCTGTGCTGACAGCTCAGAGCCTGGAGTCTGCTTCGGATTCTGTGTCTCCCTCTCTTTCTGCCCCTCTCCTGCTCATGCTCGATCTCTGTCTCTCAAAAATAAATTGTTTAAAAAAAATGAAAAAAAAAAGTCGCTGTCCTTTAAGTACAGGGGAACTGGTTCAGCACATATCATGTTTGGGTTATCGCATTTCCTGGACCAAAGAAGACCAATTCTGTTTTTATCTGCCTTCCCTTTCTTGTGAACACAGTCCAGAGATAGCTAGAGAGAGAAAGGTTGGGGGCGGAGATGCATTTAGTTTTAAGAACTAAAATACAGCAATTTTTGTGTAGGATTTTGTGTATCTTATTTAAAGGAAGACTTCTGATCAGTGGCAGAGTAATTCTGGGAAGGAATATATAAATATTTGTAGATATGTATAGGCACCACCATGAGCCAAATACGTTGGCTCATCTGTTTTCAGTTGTTGGGTTGAATGAAATTGCCAAGGCTTGGGAACCATGAAGGAGAAGGTGTAGAGAATTTCTAAGCTAACCACTCAACTGTAATTTTTTTTTTCCTATTCTTTCCTAGTACAAATCCTCTTCCTCATCTTGTTGATGACTGCGGTCTACTCAGCACAGAACTCCAGTAGGTTTTACCTCCATCAAGCTATTTGGAAGAGGTTTTCCCACCGTTTCTCAGAGATCAGACTTCTTAAGCATTTCTACCCACAGGCCAATCTCACCTTCCTAACCTTTATGGGGATTACAGAGGTATGGACACAGTCCTGGGGCCCCACTTCTGGGATGCTTCGTGTTCAAAATTTTCTACCAGTGACCAACACTTTGTCCTACCTTTCTGTCCTAAGTAAGCTGTATTTTGGAAATTGTTGCATTCATTTATCTCAGGATTGGTAGTTTCCTTTGGGCATTTGGAACACGGCCATGGTTCCTGGGGTGGCGGCGGCCATGGTTCCTGGGGTGGCGGCAGGGAGAGCCCTAAAAGACACGTTCATCTCAGTAAAGGCTTTTTTGGGCCATTTAGGCAAGTGTTAACAGATGGCAACTCCTATGCCTTGCATGTTGATCCTTTCTAGTTCACTTCTGGATGGTGATACTTCTCGGTTCAGGGCATGTTTGCTTGCAGTCTGTTACTATGTGCGGAATGAAGTATTGACCAAATTAAAAGTGAATGGAACCCTGGGTGGCTGAGGCTAGTGCCATCATGGTAGGCGTGGTCCTCCTTCTGGACTCCGTGGCTCTGCAGTCTAGTGTCTTGGTCCAAAAGCACAGACTCAGAAGCAAGACTGACCAGGTTCACTTGTTAGCAGTGTATTCTTGGGTAAATTACTCAATCTCTTGGGCCCCAGTTTTTTACCTACATGATGGAGATACTCTTAGGACCTGCCCTGTAAGATTGATGCGAAGATTAAAAACTCAGTAGATGTAAATGCTTAGAAGAGTGTCTGACCCAGAGTATTTACTGGATAGGTGTTAGCTATTATTATTAACTGGGGCAGCTGGGGCTCTGGCTAATCTACTGGAACCACAAAGTGTACATGAGTTACCTAGACATGCTAAGGAAAAGCCCCAGCAATTGGTAGATGGAGACAGAGAAATAGAATTAAGTAGACCTGAGGTGAAAAGCACTAAAACTTGGCACTAACGTGGTTTATCTCTTCAACTACTAGCAAATCTTTACTTTCAATTTTATTTATCTATTTATTTTTTTAGCAATCTCTACACCCAGCTTGGGGCTTGAACTCACAACCCCAAGATCAAAAGTCGCATGGTCCTCCAACTGAGCCAGCCAGGCACCCCACAAATCTTTACTTTCAGGATTGATGTAGGCCAGTCCTGCTAGTCCAGTTGTTTTCAGGAATATTGAAGCCCAAGCTATTCATGGCAGATAATCTGTTTCTTGTAAATACTCAATCTTCCTAAATAGCATGGTGCAGTGTTGAATCACATATAGGGAAGGATCTCTTTTTTTGGTAGGATTTAATTAAAAATCTTGTAGCAGTATGAGCTTGCCTTTTCTCTCTTGACTTTTCTTCCTGGGCTGAAAACAACTGATCAAAATTCTATCATAATTTCATGTACTTTTCATTTAAGAAACACAGAGTGAGAGGGGCCTCTGGGTATCTCAGTCAGCTGAGCATCCGACTTTGGCTCAGGTCATGATCTCACAGTTTGCGAGTTTGAGCCCCACATCGGGCTCTGTGCTGTGGGTGCAGAGTCTGTTCTGATCCTCTGTCTCCCTCTTTCTCTGTGTCCTTCCCCCTCTCATGCTCTGTCTCTGTGTCTGTCACTCTCAAAAATAAATAAACCTTAAAAAAAAAAGAAATATAAAGTGAGACCATCTTTGAAGATTGTTAGCCCTCACCTTTCTCTTCTGTCTTCAGCCTCTCCCTGTCAGATTTCTCTCAATAATCTTTCATGTTAAAACAGGTTTTTTAAATAATTAAAACACATACATGGAGAAAACTCAAATGTGCCACAGGGTATATTGTGCAGCTCTCCTCTGTCCCCTAATCCTCGGAGACACAATGACATTCCCAATTTATTATATATTCTTTCGGAGGTAATCTGTGCATTTGCAAATATGTTTGGTAAGTGGTAGCCCACTTATAAACATTGCCACGAATTTTGTGTTTTTCTCTTAACAGTTCACCAGAGATTGTTTCATCAGTATACGTAAAGCCGCCCCTATGTTTTATTCATTTACTGTGTAGCATTCCTTTGGTCACATGTCTCATAATTTGTAAAACCAGCTCCCTATTGATAGACATTGAGATTTTTTTCAGTCTTTCATTGTTAATAATACTATTATTAATATCCTTTTGTGTACATAATTTCACACATGTACAAGTATATCTACAACATGAATATCTGGAAAAGATGTGGTAAAATGTGCATGCATTCTTTTTTTTTTTTTCAACGTTTATTTATTTTGGGGACAGAGAGAGACAGAGCATGAACGGGGGAGGGGCAGAGAGAGAGGGAGACACAGAATTGGAAACAGGCTTCAGGCTCTGAGCCATCAGCCCAGAGCCTGACGCGGGGCTCGAACTCACGGACCGCGAGATCGTGACCTGGCTGAAGTCGGACGCTTAACCGACTGGGCCACCCAGGCGCCCCTGTGCATGCATTCTTAATTTAGAAAGATATTGCCAAAGGGTACCTGGGTGGCTCAATTGAGTGACTTTTTTTTTAATGTTTGTTTATTTCTGAGACAGACACAGAGCATGAGTGGGGGAGGGGCAGAGAGAGAGAGAGACACACACACACACACACACAGAATCCAAAGCAGGCTCCAGGCTCCAAGCTGTCAGCACAGACCCCGACGCGGGGCTCGAACTCACAAACCGTGAGATCATGACCTGAGCCGAAGTCGGTCGCTCAACCGACTGAGCCACCCAGGCGCCCCCAGTGACTTTTTTTTATAATGTCTCTATGTCTGTATTTGTACGCTCAATCTTTCCTCTAGCCTCCTGAACCTATGAGATACTTTTTTTTTTTTTTTTTTTTTTTAGTTTGTTTGTTTATTTTGAGAGAGAGTGTGAGCAGAGGAGGGGCAGAGAGAGAGGGAGGGAGAGAGATTGGATCCCAAGCAGGCTCTGCACTATCAGTCGGACGCTTAACTGATTGAGCCATCCAGGCGCCCCAAGTGTCTGACTCTTGATTTCAGCTCAGGTCATGATCCCAGAGTCATAGGATTGAGCCCCACAATGGACTCTGCACAGAGCATGGAGCCTGCTTAAGACTGTCTCTCTCTCTTTCCTTCTCTCTCTCTCTCTCTTTCTCTCTCTTTTCCCCCCTCCTTCTGCCCCTCTCCCCTGCTCTCAAACTGTCTCTCTAAAATAAAAAAAAAGAAAGTTATTGCCCCAGTCTTCTCCTTATTGTACCAGTTAACACTCCCATGAGCAATGTATGAGTCTGGCCACATCCCCAACAGTCCACTGAAAATTGGTGTTTTCAAACAATACCCATAGTTCTGAAATAGAAGAAAGGCTTTGCAAGTGCACTCATGAGAAAATGGAAGTCAAAACCAGAGTAAGGTACCATCTTCCACCTCTCATCTGGGCAGAATTTGCCTCTGCCCTTGCCCTGCCTCATTCCATCCTCCCATATTGTTTTCAAACATAAATCAGTATTATTCCCCTGTTCAAAACCTCCCAGTAGATTGCTATCATACTTAAAATCCCAAACCCTTTCCAGAGCTTACAGAGGCCTGCCCAGCCTGGCCCACAGCTACATCTCCACTCCTATGCCCACCCCTCCTCCACTGTCCTTCAGCCATGCACACTTCTGTGCCCTCCCACACACCAACCCTGTTCTCAACTCAGGGCCTTGGAACGTGCCGCTGCCCTGATAGATATTTGCATTGGGTGCTCCGAACGTTATTATGGTCTCTCTCACAAGCCACATCCTCAGAGAAACTTTCTCTAGTCATCCCTTGTAGACGAATAGTAGTGTTCCCTCCCCAGCCCCCTCTATTCCTCCTCCTACTTAATTTTTCTTCTTAGCACTATCATTACCTGAATACTGTTCGTTTCTTGTCTCTCTGTCTCCCTCCTCAAATGTGTGTTCTCTGTGGACAGGGACTCTCTTTCATCCAGTATGCTCCTGGCACCTAGAGCAGGACCTGCCATACGTGTGCACTCCATACATATCAATTGAAGGAATGTATGAATGAACGAATGTCCTTTCCTAATCTCTGCCCAGTTTTCATTGGGCTGCTTGATTTTGTTAGACTGTTTGGATATATGGGAATTTTTTGTTGGTGTTTATTTTTTTATTTTTTTTTATTTAAAAAAAAATTTTTTTTAACGTTTATTTATTTTTGAGACAGAGAGAACCACAGCATGAACGGGGGAGGGGCAGAGAGAGAGGGAGACACAGAATCGGAAGCAGGCTCCAGGCTCTGAGCCATTAGCCCAGAACCTGACGCAGGGCTCGAACTCACGGATCGCGAGATCGTGAGATCGTGACCTGAGCTGAAGTCGGACGCTTAACCGACTGAGCAACCCAGGCGCCCCTGTTGGTGTTTATTTTGAGAGAGAATGACTGAAGGAAAGAGAGAATCCCAAGCAGGCTCTGTGCTATCAGTGTGGAGCCTGAGATGAGTTTCAAACCCATGAACCGTGAAATCACAACCTGAGCTGAAATCAAGAGTTGCATGCTTAACCGACTGAGTCACCCAGGTGCCCCGGGGGGAATCTTTTTATATATTAAGAGCTTATAGGGGCGCCTGGGTGGCTCAGTCAGTTAAGCGTCTGACTTCGGCTCAGGTCGTGATCTTAGAGTTCATGGGTTTGAGCACCGCATCAGGCTCTTTGTTCAGCACAGAGCCCATTTTAGATCCCCTGTCCCCCTCTCTCTGCCCCTCCCCTGCTTGCTCTCTCTGTCTCTCTCTCTCTCTCTCTCTCTCTCCAAATAAATCAATAAATAGCGAGCTTATATGGTTGTAGATCTAAATTTAGATTTTTATATAGAGGGGCGCCTGGGTGGCTCAGTCAGTTAAGCAGCTGACTTCAGCTCAGGTCATGATCTCGCGGTCCGTGAGTTCGAGCCCCGCGTCGGGCTCTGTGCTGACAGCTCAGAGCCTGGAGCCTGTTCCAGTTTCTGTGTCTCCCTTTCTCTGACCCTCCCCCGTTCATGCTCTGTCTCTCTCTGTCTCAAAAATAAATAAACGTTAAAAAAATTTTTAAAAATAGATATTTATATAGATAGAAACTATGAACTTACAAAGATTAATTCAGGGAACTGATATCTGTATGATGTTCTCTTCACACTGCTATCTCCCTGGGAGTATGGTATGCCTTTCCGCCCTCATCTTCCATGGATCCCTCATTAATAGTCCAAATCTCTTGTTAGGTTTATTTTATCTTTGTGTAGCTATTATGAGTGAGATATTTTATCTGTCTTTACCATTTAAGTAAATATTGTTTGGATGTATGAAGGCTGTTGATTTCTGTATATTAGCACTCAACCACCTTGTTGAGTTCTCTTTTTTCTTTATTTTAAAATATTCCAGTTAGTTAACATATAAGGTTATATTAGTTTCACGTATATGATACAGTGATTCCACAATTCCATACATTATCCGGTGGCTCTCCATTATCTTTTTGTAAGTAGTAGTTTTTCAGTTGATTCTTTTTCCCCAGCTTTACTGAGGTATAATTGACAAGTAAATTTATATGTGTCCAAGGTACACTGTGATGTTTTGATATATGAATACATTGTAAAATATTTACCACAGTCAAGCTAATTAACATATTCATCATATCGCAAAGTTACGTGTTTTGCATTTTTTTTTAGATTTTATTTTTTTTAAGTTTATTTATTTATTTATTTTGAGAGAGAGAGACAGTGAGTGGAGAAGGGACAGAGATAGAGGAGGGGAGAGAATTCCAAGCAGGCTCTGCACTGTCATTGGGGAGCCTAACAGGGGCTTGAAGTCAGGAACCTGTGAGATCATGACCTGACCCAAAACCAAGAGTTGGATGCTTAACCAACTAAGCCACTCAGGTGCCTCTGAGATTTTTTTTAAGTAATTCCTGTATTCAACATGGGGCTCAAACCCACAACCCCAAGATCAAGAGTCACATGCTCTGACTGGGCCCGCCAGGTGCCCCAATTTTGGTTTTGGTATGCTAAGAACACATAAAGATGTATTCTCTTAGCAACTTTCAAGTATACAATATAGTACTATTAACTATAATGATTATGCAGTACATGAGATCTCCAAAATTATTCATTTAAAAAAAAATTTTTTTAACGTTTATTTATTTTTGAGACAGAGACAGAGCATGAACAGAGGAGGGTGAGAGAGAGAGGGAGACACAGAATCTGAAACAGGCTCCAGGCTCTGAGCTGTCAGCACAGAGCCCGATGCGGGGCTTGAACTCACGAACTGCGAGATCATGACCTGAGCCGAAGTCAGATGCTTAACTGACTGAGCCACCCAGGCGCCCCCAAAATTATTCATTTTAAATAAAACTGAAAGTTTGTACACTTTGGCCAATATCTCCCCATTTTCCCTTCCCTCTCCCCAGCACCTGCTAACCATCATTTTACTCTCTGGTCTATGCGTTTGACGTTTTTAGATTCCACATGTAAGTGAAATCATACAGTATTTATCTTTTTCTGTGTGGCTTATTCTGCCTTGCATAGTGTCCTCCATATTCATCATGTGGTAGCAAATAATAAGATTTTCTTTGCGTGTGTCACATTTTCTTTATACAGTAACCCACTGACATACACCTAGATTGTTTCCATATCTTGGCTATTATGAATAATGCTGCAATGAACATGGGAGTGCAAATATCTCTCCAAGATATTAACTTCATCTCCTTTCAATATATACCCAGGAGTGAGGTTGCTGGATCACATGGTAGTTCTGTTTTTAATTTTTTAAGGAACCCCATGCTGTTTTCATAATGATGGCACCAATTTCCATTCCCAGCAGCCTTGCACAGAGTTCCCTTCTTCACACCTTCACCAACGCTCAGTATCTCATCTTCTAGATAAAAGCCCATCATGAGGTCCCTGAGTGGCTCAATTGGTTAAGCATCTGACTCTTGATTTCAGCTCAGGTCTTGAACTCAGGGTTGTAAGTTCAAGCCCTGCATTGGGCTCTGCACTGGGAGTGGAGCCTACTTACAAAAAAAAAAAAAAAAAAAAAAAAAAAAAACCACAAAAAACACAACATCTGAATAGGTCTGAGGTGATACTTCATTGTGGTTTGGGTTAGTGATTTTTACATACACTGTTAGCCACTTTTCTTCTTGATAAAAATGTATATTCAAGTCCTTTGCCCATTTAAAAAAATTTTTTAATGTTTATTTTTGTGTGATCAAGAGAGAGCACAAGCAGGGGAGGAGCAGGGGGCAGCAGGACAGAGGATCTGAAGTAGGCTCCACGCTGACAGCAGAGAGACCCATGTGGGGCTTGATCTCACAAACTACAAGATCATGACCTGAGCCAAAGTCAAATGCTTAACTGGATGCTTAACTGACTGAGCCACCCAGGTGCCCCTGACCAGTTTTTAATCAGTCATTTAAGTTTGTTTGTTTGGTATTTAGTTGTATGAGTTCCTTGTGTATTATGGTTATTGACCCCTTACCAGATACATAATTTGCAAATATTTCCTCCCATTTCATCGTGGCTTGGTGGTTTCCTTCACTGTGCAGGAACTTTTTAGTTTGTTGTAGTCCCTCTTGGTTTTGTTTTGTTTTGTTTTGTTTTTGCTTTTGATGTCCTAGTCAAAGAATTGCCAAGACCTGCATCAAGGAGCTTTGCCCCTGTTTTCTTCTAGGAGTTTACAGTTTCAGGTCTCAGAGTTAAGTTGGTAATACTTTTGGGTTAAGTTGGTAATACTTTTGGAATGGATTGTTTTATGTGGCATAAGAAAAGGGTCCGGTTTCATTCTTTGGCATATAGATACCCAGTATTTCCAGAACCATTTGTTGAAGAGACCATCTTTTCCCTATTGTCTTTACTTGGCACACTTGTCATAGATTCATTGGCTGTATGTGCATGAGGTGATTCTGGGCTCTCTGTTCAGTTCCATCATTCTGTGTCTGTTTTATGTCAGTACCACACGATTTTGATTGCTATAGCTTTTATTTTTTTATTTTTTTTTTCTGGGAGAATTATTTTCCAAAGTGCTCATTTTTTTTTCAATATATGAAATTTATTGTCAAAATGGTTTCCATACAACACCCAGTGCTCATCCCAAAAGGTGCCCTCCTCAATACCCATCACCCACCCTCCCCTCCCTCCCACCCCCCATCAACCCTTAGTTTGTTCTCAGTTTTTAAGAGTCTCTTATGCTTTGGCTCTCTCCCACTCTAACCTCTTTTTTTTTTTTTCCTTCCCCTCCCCCATGGATTTCTATTAAGTTTCTCAGGATCCATATAAGAGTGAAAACATACGGTATCTGTCTTTCTCTATATGGCTTATTTCACTTAGCATCACACTCTCCAGTTCCATCCACGTTGCTACAAAGGGCCATATTTCATTCTTTCTCATTGCCCTGCAGTACTCCATTGTATATATAAACCACAATTTCTTTATCCATTCATCAGTTGATGGACATTTAGGCTCTTTCTACAATTTGGCTATTGTTGAGAGTGCTGCTATAAACATTGGGGTCCAAGTGCCCCTATGCGTCAGTACTCCTGTGTCCCTTGGGTAAATTCCTAGCAGTGCTATTGCTGGGCCATAGGGTAGGTCTATTTTTAATTTTTTGAGGAACCTCCACACTGTTTTCCAGAGCGGCTGCACCAATTTGCATTCCCACCAACAGTGCAAGAGGGTTCCCATTTCTCCACATCCTCTCCAGCATCTATAGTCTCCTGATTTGTTCATTTTGGCCACTCTGACTGGCGTGAGGTGATATCTGAGTGTGGTTTTGATTTGTATTTCCCTCATAAGGAGCAACGTTGAACATCTTTTCATGTGCCTGTTGGCCATCTGGAGGTCTTCTTTAGAGAAGTGTCTATTCATGTTTTCTGCCCATTTCTTCACTGGGTTATTTGTTTTTCGGGTGTGGAGTTTGGTGAGCTCTTTATAGATTTTGGATACTAGCCCTTTGTCCGATATGTCATTTGCAAATATCTTTTCCCATTCCGTGGGTTGCCTTTTAGTTTTGTTGGTTGTTTCCTTTGCTGTGCAGAAGCTTTTTATCTTCATAAGGTCCCAGTAATTCATTTTTGCTTTTAATTCCCTTGCCTTTGGGGATGTGTCGAGTAAGAGATTGCTGCGGCTGAGGTCAGAGAGGTCTTTTCCTGCTTTCTCCTCTAGGGTTTTGATGGTTTCCTGTCTCACATTCAGGTCCTTTATCCATTTTGAGTTTATTTTTGTGAATGGTGTGAGAAAGTGGTCTAGTTTCAACCTTCTGCATGTTGCTGTCCAGTTCTCCCAGCACCATTTGTTAAAGAGACCGTCTTTTTCCATTGGATGTTCTTTCCTGCTTTATCAAAGATTAGTTGGCCATATGTTTGTGGGTCTAGTTCTGGGGTTTCTATTCTATTCCATTGGTCTATGTGTCTGTTTTTGTGCCATGCTATAGCTTTTATACTGTAGTTTGACATTAGGAAATGTGATGCCTCCAGCTTTGCTTTCTTTCTCAAGATTCCTTTGGCTATTTGGCATATTTGGTGATTCCATATAAATTTTAGGATTATTTTTTCTATTTCTGTGAAAAGTGCTTTGAAATTTTGATAGGGATTACACTGAATTTGTAGATCACTTTGGGTAGTGCGGACATTTTAACAATAATCTTCCAATCCATAAACATGGGATATCTTTCCATTTTATTTGTGTCTTTTTCATTTCTTTCATCAGTGTCTTATACTTTGTATCTTTCAGTTTCTCAGTTCAATCTGTTCCAAAGTATCTTATTATTTCTGATGTTCTTGTAAGTGAGATTGTTTTCTTGATTTCTTTTTCGGGTAGTTCATTGTGTAACCAAATGCAACTGATTTGTGTGTATTGATTTTATATCCTATAACTTTACTAAACTCATTTATAGGTTTTACAGGTTTGTATTTGTTTTTGTTTTGGTGGGATCTATAGGATTTTCTTTATATAAGATCATATTATCTTTAAACAGACAATTAAGTTTATCCTTTACTATCTGGATTCTTTTCATTTCTTTTTCTTACCTAATTTCTTTGGCTAGGACTTCCTATAGTATGTTGAATAGAAGTGCAAGAGTAGGCACCCATGTCTTATTCTTGATCTTAGAGGAAAAGCTTTTAAGCTTTTCACAGTTGTGATGTTAGCTTTGGGTCTGACATACATGGTCTTTATTATGTTGAGGTACATTGCTTCTATGCCTAATTTGTTGACAGTTTTTATCGCAAAAGGATGTTGAATTTTGTCAAACGCTCTTTCTGCATCTATTGAGATCATCACATGATTTTTAATCCTTTATTCTGCTAATGTGGTATACCATGTTTATTGAATTGTTTATGTTGAATCATCCTTGCATCCCAGGGATAAATCCAATTTGGTTGCAATGTATGATTTTTTTGTAAGTAGGCTTCACATCCAGCGTGGCACCTAAAGTGGGGTTTGAACTCAAAACCCTGAGATCAAGACCTGAGTGGAGATTAAGAATCAGACACTTACCTGACCAAGCTCCCCAGGTACCCCGCAATGTATGTTTTATTTTTTTTTAATGTATTTTTGAACTTCATGTGCTAGCATTTTGTTGAGGATTTTTTTGCATTTGTGTTCATGAACGATATTGGCCTGTGATTTTCTTTTCCTGTAGGCTTTGGTATGAGGGCATTGTTGGCCTCATAAAGTGAATTTTGAACTGCTCCCTCCTCTTTAATTTTTTGGAAGAATTTGAAAAGGATTGATGTTAATTCTTTAAATGTTTGGTAGAGTTCATCCATGATGCCATCTGGTCCTAGGTTTGTCTTTGTTGGGCGTTTTTTTGTTTTATGCTTCAATCTCCTTACTCGTTATTAGTCTGTTCAGATTTTTTGTTTCATCATTATTTAGTCTCGATAAGTTGTGTGTTTCTAGGGATTTATCCATTTCTTCCAAGTTGTCCAGTTTGTTGGCATACAGTTGTTCATAGTGTCTCTTGTAATCCTTTGTTTTTCTGTGATACCAATGTTAATGTCTCCTCTTTCATTAATTTATTTATTTGAATCCTCTTTTTTCTTGGTCAGTCTAAAGGCTTGTCAGTTTTGTTTATCTTTCAAAAAAACATTTTTTTTCTATTTTTCTAGTATTTATTTCATTTATTTCAGCTCTTTATTGTTTCCTTCCTTCTGCTAACCTTGGACTTAGTTTGTTCTTCTTTTACTAGTTCCTTGAAGACTTAAGTTAGCTTGTTTGTGTGAGATCTTTCCTTTTTCATAAAGTAGGTGTTTATTACTATAAATTTCCACTTTAGGACTGCTTTTGCTGCATCCCCTAAGTGTGGCATGACATTTTGTTGGAGAACAAGAAGCTGGAGGCACTGTAAGAATGTCCTGAAGGAAAGGGACAGAGCGGCAAGGAACTAAAAGCAGTTCCATTCCCAGGTGGAAAGCCATTGGGACTGCACGTTCTCTCCAGAAGGATATCATATGGGCACCAGGCCTGGGATAAGAATGTTTTGTCTGGCACCAGATGTACTCATGACCTGGTATGGAATACGCTGCAGGTGCAGGACCTGTCAGGATGCCAAATACTACGTTGTATGTGCTTGCTGTTATCAGACAATTTGCAAAAATAAAAGAGGCTTGAGCCAGGGGACCGCTGCTTCAGCTCCTGGACAGTCTCAGCCCTGCTTTCCAATTCTCTTGTCATCGCATCTTTAGGACCTCTCTACAACATTTATACTTCCATTTTTATTTGTCTCAAGGTACTTTATAATTTCCCTTTGATTTCTCATTTAATCCATTTGTTGTTCTGAACTGTATTGTTTAATTTTGTGTATATGTGAATTTTCCAGTTGGCCTCATGTTATTGATTTCTAGTTTCATACCATTATGGTCAGAGAAGATACTTGATATACATGCTTTCAATCTTTAAATTTGTTAAGACTTGCTTTGTGGCCCCACTTAGGATGTATACTGGAGAATGTTCCATGTGCACTTGAGAAGAACAAGTATTCTGGCTGAATGGAGTGTTTTGAATAGATCTGTTTGGTCCGTTTGGTCCACAGTGGTAACTAGTCTGCTGTTGCCTTAATGATTTTCTGTCTAGATGATCTACCCATTGTTAAAAGTGGGTTGTTGAAGTCCCCTACTGTTATTGTATTGCTGTCTATTTCTTCCTTCAGTTAACATTTGCTTTAAATATTTAGGTGTTCCAATGTTGGGTGCATATATATTTATAATTGTTTTGTTCACTTTATGAAGTGAGCCCTTTATCATTTTATCACAAGTGACCTTCCTTGTCTGTTGTGCCCGAGTTTAAATGAAATTCTATTTTATCTGTTATAAGTTAGAGCTACTTCTGGTCTCTTTTGGTTACCATTTGCATGGAGTATCTTTTTTCCACACCTTCATTTTCAACCTGTGGTGTGTACCTAAAACTAAAGTGAGTCTCTTATAGGCAATATATTATTGGATCTTGTATTTTTACCAGACTCAATCATTCTGTCTTTTGACTGAAGAATTTATTCTCAACATTTAAAGGAATTATTGATAAGAACTTACTGTTGCCATTTTATTGTTTTCTGATTATTTCTCAGCTCCTTTGTTCCTTTTTCCCTCTCTTGCTACCTTCCTTTGTTATTTATTTTTTGTAGTGGTATGCTTTAATTCCCTTCCCTATATCTTTTTTTGTATCTATCTATATAGATTTTGCTTTATGGTTACCATTAGGTTTACATGAAACATCCTATAACCTGATAACAACTTATGTTCAATCACATACAAATACTCTATACTTTGGGGCACCTGGCAGGCTCAGTCAGTAGTGCATGCTACTCTTAATCTCAGGGTTGTGAGTTCAAGCCCCTGCTGGGCATAGAGATTACTTAAAAAATAAATAAAAATAAACAAGATTGTGCTGCCTGTATATTGGGGAAAAAAAGAAAGAAAAACCCTCTATACTTTTTCTTCTCCTTCCCCTGCACTTTATGCAGTTGATGTCACACTTCTTTTTATATTGTCATCCAGTAACCAATTATTGTAGTGGTAGTTATTTTTAATACTGTTGTCTTCTAACTTTTATACTAGGGATAAAAGTGATTTATAAACCATTATATTATTACCATATTCTGAATTAGACTATGTATTTACCTTTACCAGTGAGTTGTATACTTTCCTTTTGTTACATAGCATCATTTCCTTTCAACTTGAAGAATTTCCTCTAGCATTTCTTGTAAGACTGATCTGGTGGTGATGAGCTACCCTAATCTTGTGTGAGTCTCGGAATGGTTTTATCACTCTTTCACTTCCAAAGAACAGTTTTGTTGGGTTTAGTGGCTTTGGTTGGCAGTTTTTTGTTTTCTTTCAGCACTTTGAATATGTCATTCTGTTCCCTCTAGCCTGCAAGGTTTCTGCTAAGAAATCTGATAGACTGTGGGGGTTTCTTTGTGCATGTAAAGTTATTTTTTCTCTTGCTGTTTTCAGAATTCTCAAGCTTTGAGTTTTAACAGTTTGATTATTATGTGTCTCAGGATAAGCTTCTTTGGGTTGATCTGACTTGGGGGGTCCTTTGAGCTTCATGTACCCACATGTTTATATCTTTAAGTTTTCATTTATTATTTCTTGAAATAAGTTTTCTGCCTCTTTCTCTCTCTCCTCTTTCTGGGGTTCCCATAATATGTATATTTGTTCTTTTCACAATGTCCAGAATTCTCATAGGCTTTCTTCATTCTTTGTCATCATTTTTCTTTTTGTTCCTTGAAGTGGCTAATTTCAAATGACTTATCTTCAAATTTACTGATTCTTTCTTCTGTATGATCAAGTCTGATGTTGAAGCTTTGTATTGAATTTTTCATTTCTATTACTGTATTATTCAGCTCCAGAATTTCTGTTTAGTTCTCTTTTGTGGTTTCTACTTCTTTATTAAAATTACCATTTGGGGGGTACCTTGGTGGCTCAAATGGTTGAGCATCCAACTCTTGATTTCAGCTCAGGTCATGATTTCATGGTTCATGAGTTCGAGCCCTGCGTCAAGCTCTGCGCTGACAGTGCAGAGCTTGCTTGGGATTCTTTCTCCCCCTCTTGCTGTGCCTCCCCTGCTCACATGCACACATGCTCTTTCTCTCTCAAAATAAACTTAAAATTACCATTTTGTTCATGCATTGTTTTCCTAATTTCATTTATTTGTTTTGTCATGTATTCCACTGAGTTTCTTTAAGATGATTATTTTGAATTCTTGTGAGGCAGTTCATAGATCTTCATTTCTTTGGAGTCATTCTTTGTGACCCATATAGCTTTGCATTGGTATTTGTGCACTTGAAAGAGCAAACACATTTTCCAGTCTTTCCAGACTGTTTTTGGCAAGTAAAGACCTTCTTCTGTCGTTTCCCAAGGCTAATGAGATTACCTCCAGAATCTCAGTTGAGTTGGGATGGAGCCATGTCTTGTGGCTATTGTTAATCTGCAATGGGGTCCACAATTTGTGGGCCTGTTACCAGAGGCTTAGGTGGGTGTGGATTCTATCTGGTCTCTGGGTGAACAGGACTTACTCCAGAACCTTGTTCACTAGGACTAGCACTGGGACATGGGTCTGCTTCAGAGTTGGCATATAGCAACTCTATTACCTATTACCTATTACCAGGTGCAAGAATGAGTGTGGCTCCCACCAGATTCCTGGAAGGGCTCCTGCTGGGTCCCTGGGCAGGTGAGATGGGCCCTGGACTGTGGCTGAGAAGGACTGGAACCACCTCCCAGGGCTCTTCAGGATCCACAGCCAGGACCAGTGTCTACAGACCTGGTTCTGGAGGGATGGATGAGTGTGTCCCCCACCCGATCCCACAGTGGGCGGGACGGCTTCCTGACAATGGCTGGGATGGCCTGGAGCCAAGTTAGAAGGAAGTTTCAGGATCTAAACTCAGACATGGTTGCTAGGCTTGTCTCCAGGAGCATTAACGGGTGTGTCCCCCAGCAGGTCTCTGGACTGGCAGGACTGCTCATGTTCTACAGCCAGGAGGGGCTGGAGTCTAGTTGAGGGCCATTCCAGTGAGTTTGGTGAGTTTGTCTCCAGGAACCTTTGAACTGTGGCTGAGAGGGACTGGCACTGGGTCACAAGCTGTTTCATGGTCCACAGTCAGGACTGAGGTCTGCAGGCCTATTATCCAAGACACAGGCAGGAGTCTTCTGGTGCATGGTGCTGGTGGCAGGACCAAGACCGAAAGGTGCTGTAGCCAAGTGCATAGGGGGACAAAGCTATTTCTGAGTCTGTCGTCAGGACCACAGTTTGTGAGCCAGCCACCTGGGCACGGACCTGCCTTCTCAGAATGGCCTTTTGTCAGTCTTGGACTCCACTGGGGTTTCACAACTCCCTACCTTTGGATCCCAAGGCTCCCACAAACATACTTTTTTTTCCTGAGAATGGTTGCCAAATTATTGTTGCTAAGAGCAGACGCAAGCAGAGGGCCTCCCGTTTCACCATCTTACTGACGGCTTTCAGTCATTTTCTTGTCCGGCTGCATGAGCAGAAATTCCAAATTCTGTTTTTTAAAATAGCAAAAAAGGGCATTTTCTGTTACTAATTTGAAGTATTTTTAAAAACAGTTTCTTGTACTCTTTCATTAGGATTTATTACTGATGGAAACTCCTTTCTTTTGGGCAATGTTCTGCTTCATCACATTCACGTTCCTGGTGCCATACTTCTCCCAACTGGAGTATCTCCCCAAGAACAAGTGAAGCCATCTCACAAGATCAGGAGGATACAGAGAACTGTGGAGTCAACGGGGGCTCCCCTGATATGAACATCACAAAGTCAGACAGCATTTGGCATTATCAGGATCAAGAGATACTGGGTGGCTATCCTATCCAAGGGGAATTTGCCATTTACTCAGGAGGAGGGTATGTTGTGAGACTTGGAAGAAGTTCCAGTACTGCAGCCAGGTGAGCAAGGCTGAAGCCTGGAGGGATAACCAGGATGTGCACTTTTGTCCATTCTTAGGGCAATTAGGAATTAAGGACCCATTTGAGTAATTTCTACAGCCACTATAATGCTACTCTGTTGTCTCCTACACTTGTAATACTTTTTAGACTTTAAGGAAATGTATCTTTTAGTTTGAAAATTCCTTGTTCAACCTCAAACTGTAGGTATGTTTTGGTTTGGCACTTTTCCCAAACTCATTTTTTTTTCTCATCTGGAAAAACACCTACCAATTTCAATTCAGGTATCTCTAGTTTAGGCAAACTATAATCTTCAAATTTAAGAGTCATCATTGCCCTTTATGAACCATAATCATCCAAGATTCAAAGTTAAATTCCAGAGATTTGTAGAATGGTTTTATATGTGTATGTGATAAAAATCTTTGTCATTATGTATGAAAAAGCTTAAATTATCTCTTCATTTAAGTTTACAGCAAGAATTTACTCAAAAAGAATGATGCTGGGGCGCCTGGGTGGCTCAGTCAGTTGAGCATCTGATTCAGGTCATGAATCCAAAGTTCAGGTCATGAATCCAAAGTCATGGGATCCAGCCCTGTGTCAGGCTCCATACTCCCTGCTTAAGAGTCTCTCTCTCCCCTGCTCTCTCTCTCTCTAAAATTAAACAAAACAACAACGATGCCAACCAAATAATGACATTTCCACCCTTCTCAAACCTGAATAGCTGTTAAGATCAGCACTTAACATTTAGAAGTAGAAGGAGTAGAGTAATAGGTGGTTGACGTAAAATTAATTCTACCCTAGATGTTAAATGCCAAATATGTTTTCTTGAACATTGAAGTTTGGTGTGAATACTATTATGAAAACCTTCATCTTTGTAGCTAAGTTTATATTAGTGTTAACTAACACTAGTGACAGTTTGAACATTAGTAATAGTATTTAATAGGTAAACTAGATTTGGAGATGTAGCTTTGCATACTACTGGTACGAAGGTGATATTGGAGATGCCAGGGCATTTTTCTCCTTTGCAGGGTTGAATGGAGAAGGTAGCTTGTAGCGTGCTTCTCCGTCTTCCCAGAGTTCTGCAGCATCTTGAACAGAGCCACTGGCTTGACCATTGCACCAAAAGCCTCTTTGTGCAATTTGTGGTCTTCACTGCTAATGTGAACCTGTTGTGTGCAGGGACCCTGATTTTGGAGTCCAACAACATGGGTATGAAGACCTCTTCTCCCCTCTCTCTCTGACCTGCGTATCACAGGAGAAGGCTCAGTTTCTTCATACCATTAAAAGACAAAGTTATCAGGGCACCTGGGTGGCTCAGTTGGTTGAGCGTCTGACTTCAGCTCAGATCATGATCTCACAGTTCGTGAGTTCGAGCCGTGCGTCGGGCTCTGTGCTGACAGCTCAGAGCCTGGAGCCGCTCATGCTGTCTCTTCCCCCACTCATGCTCTATCTCTCCTTCAAAAATAAATAAAAACATTAAACAAAAAAAGTTAAAGTTATTAAAAGTCAAATAGTTCAAGGCAAAAACTAGCAGTCCTCTCTTCTTCCCCACCTCATGGCCCTTCCCAGAGACAGCTCCTTCCAGCTTTTTAAACTGGTTCTTTGAAATTTAAAAATTAACATGATTAACTATTTCATGAATTTTTAGTTGTAGGTATTATCTATTTCTTTTTTCCTCTACTGATGAACATTTAACTTTCTTATATCCAATGCATATCCCTAACACACACATACACACCTTTTCTCTTTCCTTATCCCAATATAGTAATAATGAAAATAAATATTAAACTAACCATAAATTGTGACCATATAAATGATTTTTCAAAGATGAGCCATGTAACATATTAGTTAAATTTCTTCTACAGCTTTTTCCTTAGAGTTTATAATTACCTCCCCCTTTTTTTTTTCCATTTGGTTTTGCATGGATCTATCACTGAGTCATCTCCAAACTCCTCCAAAAGTAAAAATCTCATTCTGTTCAAAAAGTGTCAAGTAACCTTCATTTTAACCTTTAAAAGATAAAAGGACTTCTCTAGGGCCCTCCATCCTTTTGGTACAGTAAAGATTGGTTATCTTCTAGGTCTGCATTATAGCACTCACCCTGGAATCTCCCTAGGGATTATCTTGACCTCTCTCCTCTGCTGGATCTTTCTCCTGGATCCCATTTTTCCTCCGCTGCTGTACTTTATCATTTAAGCTAGAGCACATCATCCAGGAAATTACTGCAAGGGTGCAAAATTAGTAAAAAGGGTGCAAAAGTAGTAAATTTCTTGAAGCCTTCCATGTCTCAAAATGTTATTCTGCCATAACATTTGATGGCTAACAATTCTGGAAACAGTTGTCTTCACGGAATTTGAAAAGTATAGCTCCATTGCTTTCTAGCTTCTCAGGTTGTTGTTAAGATGTATAATGATGTTTGATGCCCCCAGCTCTCAAAAGTTTTTAGAATTTTCTCTCTTCAAGGTGAGTCTTTTAATCTGGAAATGTGTCCTTAAGCTCTGAGAAATTTTCTTACAGACTTCTATTAATTTCTTCTCTATTTTTCTCTGTTCTTTTTCTGGTATTCCTGGCATTTTGACATTGGAGTGACCAGACTGATCCTTTGATTTTCTTGGTTTTGCTTTTCCATCTTTTTTCTTCTAGTTTCTGGGAACTAAATTCAATAAATGGTTTGGAAATGGTTTAGAATTGAAGCATTCATCTTTATATTTCAATTTTTAAGAATTGTTTGCCCTTGTTTTTTTTTTTTTTCATAGTGTCCTGTTCTTTTATGGATGCAGTATCCTCTGAACTGTGAGGATGTTACAGGGTTTGTTTCCTTTTCCTCCCCTGCTCCCTTTCTCTGATGCCTCCGAGCTTTATTTATTTATATAGTGATTTTACTAAAGTACAGAGACAGGAGGACCCTTGGGCAGAAAGAGCTGCCAAGCTTTTATTTTTTGATTTGTTGTTTTGTTTTGATCTCCAGTTTTCAGTGTAAGAGGTTCAAATATGTGGCCAGCTTTTCATATTGAAGAGGGGGACAGTAAAAAGCAAATAAATGCTATTTAGAAGTTATTTGCATATGGAAAGAGCTTGTCAACTGTTATCTAGGTCTGTCTATGGGACAGTTTTCACATAGAGGGACCCTCCAAACTCCTCCCTTGAGGATATAGGCTTGTTGGACCTCTCAGAGCCTGTGGAGAAAGGGGCCTGGGAAGCATCTCACCAAGCGGTATAAAAACTTTCTCTTAATTCTTTTCTAGTAGATCATACCTGGTGCCCCTGACTTCAGATTCTCTCTAGTTCAACATCAGTAGGAAATAAACCTTTAATTTTAGGGTGGTGGAAGGCAGGATGGGTAGCTAATACCTTGTTGCAAATGATGAGGAAGGAAATCTGGGATCTTGCAATCAATTCTTGTATTTTCAGTTCCACCTGACATTACCTTCAAAAGTATCTGATGCCTGTAATTTTCCTTTCTAGTCTTGCTTCTGGGTTTTCTACACAGCTGATTTAGGTTTCAGCTTTCTTGACTCTGCTTTCAGTGTCATCCTTCTGTTGTCCAGCTTCCAGCAGTTTGTTGCTGTCTCTACCCTCCTCTTTTTCTTTGGGTTTTCTTTATGCCTTCACTATTACTGTAGTGGCCTTTTTATGAGATTAGAGGGAAACTAGTATGTTCAGTTCCCCTATGTTTAACAGGAAGTCTGTCCTCGTCAAACTTCATTTTCTCTTTATCTTCCCCAGAATTTGCCCCCCAGTATCCTTCCATTTTACTATCAGGTGTTTAATCAGGAATTTTAGACTTCTATATGTATTTCTAGATGAAGCGTGAAGGCTTCCTGTGGGTCTTCGTAGGATTTTTCATTAGTAGTAACTACCCAAAAAATAAAAATTAAAATAAATAATAATAAAAAGGGGTAAACATGGGAAAGTCCCAGTCTTAAGAGGTAACTCTGTGAAGTGGAATTCCTTTTATTTTTAAATGTACTTTCTACTAAGGGACACATCTTAATTCTAGTATTTTGGGGCCTTATGAAAGTTTATAGTCACAAGACCTGTCATGATTTTATACACAACAGTCTCACTGTCCTGGGTGGAATCTGAGGCTTTTTAGTCTATCATAGAAACATCTGAGTATTCACAGGATACTGTTAGTATTCATGGGATATTAGTGCTTTACACTTAGTAAATTTGAAATGGCTCAAAGCATACTGATTTCTGAAAGTGTATTTTAAGTAGCGTTCCCTTCTCCCCACACTTTACATCACGCTCATCAGTTCTCTTCCAAACATCATATTGCAAGAGTACAACTAGTCAGTGTATCTCTGCACCTGTTCTGGCTTGGCAAGGATAACACCTTTAATAGCTCTGAAGTCAGACACTGCCCTCATGGTCGGGTCACCAATATACCCATTCACTCTATTGATAGTGCAGCCAGCACATTTCTCCAGCACATACATGATCTCAGCTAATATCCAGTGACAGCTCTAGAGGAAATACCAAGTAAAATGTAGAGATTCAGGAACATTTGTAATAGATAATCCAGGAATAGTTGCACTGATTTCAAAGACAGAGTCTGAAAGGAAGAGGGCACAAGCTTTAAAGACTCTTGACTCCAGGTATTCTTTGTTCTCAGGTGCCTTCTTCACCTCTCTGAGGCTGGACATTTAAGTTCCCTTCAGGCATCCAAGAAGGACTTTGGTCTGTTATCTCACAAGTCCTCTGTTATCTCCTAGTCTGTTACTACGCCTTCGTACAGGTGAACTTAAAGTGTTAGATGTAAAAGATTCTTGAAGTTTCCAGATGTTATCAGGGGAGCTCTACAATGAGCTGTTATTAGAATTAGGGCTATGACTTTGGTCCTTTCCAGAGCCTGAATTCAGTTAAAAGGTGACTGGCTTTCCACCAAGTAGCTCTTCCAGTTTTCAAGAGCTAAGGGATTAATCTCTAGAAGGAATATTTTTTGTGTACAGTTGCATTATCCCTATATAAGGTAATAGCAAGAATTGAAAATATGAATAAATAGAGCAAGTATTCAAAAGTACAGGTAACTGCACCAAAAGAGAATCTGTCGTAAGCCAATACCTGTCTTATTTTCAGGCCTGAAAACTAATTTGGAAACTTTTTAAAATGTAAACAACAAAAATGAAATAATGTATCCAATGAAAGTTGTAGTGGAAAAGGCGAACTTTTCTGTAAGCAGCGGCTCTGAGTTACTACAGAGCAGACCAAGACCATAACCCAGTGTGTTCAAGTTAGATTTGACAAGTGCTCAGCTTAGTGTTTTGCCAGTATTAAAATACTTCGTTAGGGAGAGACCTGGCTAATCTTTAAGGCAAGCAGTAGTGACTGTGGCGTCTGTGTTTAGGGTCATTGGCTGAAACAGCAGAGGTGGCGGTTCTTCACTAGGAAAAGAAACATCCTGGACACGAGCATAAGCCTCAATACCTGTCATCCTGGGTCTTGACATGAAGCTTACTTCTCTGCATAAGAAAAACATAGCACAATACCACTATGACCGTAACAGGTAAAAAGGAGACTAAGGAGCGAAGCCTATTCCTAGTCAACGTCCAGAGTTTCCTGATTACTCACAAGTATCCTTTCAAACTCCCTTTCCTCCTCCACTGCTCTATCAGACCTATATTGGTATACCAGAGTTAAAAACAGAACTCCGACTAATGTCCACAGCTGAGAAGACAGTTAACAAGAAACCATTTATACTGCTAATCATATTGAAAATGTCCTCTGTCTTCCTAATACTTAGGTATGTGTTTGTCAAGGATAATACATTCAAATTTCACACAGCAAGGACCTGGAATTAGTTATATTTTGCACCCTGACCAAAGAATAAAGCCTAAGGCATGAAAAATGATCATGCTTTAAATAAAACTGCAACACAGTGCGTTTTTTAAATCCAAAGAGGGTTGCTTTCTGGGTAGGGATGTTCATGCATTAGCTTGTCCATTACTTAAGAGACATCTGGTGCCCCTTTGGGCACCTTCTCTGGTCTTTCCCATGGGGAGGAGCATCTATTTCCCAGGCCAAGTATTGCCATGTGGTACTTGACTTTTTCAGTGGTCACTAGTCTGGATTGTTGATCTGTGTAATGAAGCAATGTTCCAGGTCAGACTTACAGAGGGTTGTTTATGTAGGGAGTGTGTCTGTGCAGTTAAATCGTGTTGACACTTGAGGTCCATCGTGCTGTATGGCACTGCCTAGGTCTTAGACACTAGAACAGTTTGTGACCAGACACCAACTTGCTCTATGGGGTCTTTCCAAGTTGCAATACAAGATTGTGAACGCCTTTCTCATATAACACCCTTCCATCTAGTTTACCTATCATCTTTCTACTTTCAGCACTGTTAAACCTATTAATTATCCTACAGAAAACAGAGCAGCATAAGGGCACATCTCCTTAGGCTAACTCCTCTCCTTTTGAGGAGAGATTTAACTCAAACCGGGGCAGTGGACGAGGCTGGCCTTGATTTGCAGGATGAATTTGGAGTAATCTCCTAGGGGTTGCACTTCAGGGCTTCTGGAGATCTCACAACCAAATACATGGCCTTTTGCCAGTGCTCTCACATCCACAAGTACCAGAGGCGACACTGAAAAGAAGAGTTCTGACATCAACAAGTGTTTGACCCAATAGGACTTGCAGAGATGCTACACTTCAGCTGGAGAAGTGGATAGCATACACTTCACCTGACTGTCAGCCTTGCTGGGTACAGGTTCATCAGCTTCCATGAGGCAATAATAGTAAACTCAGCAGTCGTTCACCTCATGGGCTTCCTGGTTCTACTGGCAACTGTTCAGCTGTGGAACCTGCTGGATCCTAACCCCAGGCTGCAGGTCGTCAGTAGAGCACCCAGCAAAGCCTGGGACAGCTTCCTGCTATTCATCCTGATCCTGCTGACAGGCTATGCCATTGCTGTAAGCCCTCGTTCCCACTGCCTTTTCCTAAAAGCAGTGCTGGCCTTGGAATCACATTGCCTCCCTGAAAAAGCACTGTATGAGAAACCATTAGTTCAAGTTAGCAATGAGTTCTGGAGAAAAGAGGGAAGAAATCTTTTAGTTATAGTTCCATACTTAACTGGTAGTGAGACTTAAATGCAGAAATTTGTCTCATCTCCTAAAATTTAGCTCACAGGTTGATGTGAAGGTCAAATAAATTGATGAAAACACTACGTAATTAAAAAGGAAATATGGGTATGGGTGTGTGTGTGTGTGTGTGTGTGTGTGTGTGTGTGTGTGTGTGTTGGTGGGGGAGGGTTTCTTTTAGGCATAGTGATTTGAATGGCCACTAAAGCATTTCTTTCATTTCCATTCTCTTTGGTTCTGTGTTGGCCTCCTTATCAAGCACCTCAGGAGGGAAAGAACTGAAACCAGCTTCATTACGGTCTGCCCTCTCCTGACTGGTCTTTGTCCTTTCCAGTTTAATCTGCTGTTTGGATGGAGCATCTGGGACTACCAAACTTTTTTCAGCTCAGCAGTGACTGCTGTTGCTCTCAAGATGGGAATCTCTCATCACAAGGAGGTAAAAAACCCCATCACGGTTTTCCTGCAGGATTCTCTTTGGTTTTTTATACTTAAGGGGAGAATTGCTTACAAAAAAAGCAGCCCTTTCTGCACCACTGCACACTGGAAAAGGGAGTGTAGATCCTTTGCCTTTCCATTTTATGGTGCTATCTATGAATACAATTTGAGTGGCTGTTACTTTCAGAAATGTGCCCTTTTCAAGCACCTGGTCCCACTTTCCTCATTTCTTATATTCTTAGACTTATTGCCAGGATACTAGGCCTCAATTTATACTCTCATAACCTACCCAGATTAACATTATTTGCTGTTTCTGTCTCAATGGCCCTTTTAAATATACAATGAAGTATACTTTTAAGAAAATTCGGCAGGTATAATTCCAGAAAGAACTGCAATATTTGTTTATAGTTAATAAATGCTCATTTCAGACAGCTTGTATTCTCCCCCTAAGAACTACCAACACAAGTCTCTTCTATTCAGTATAAAAAGTATAAAAAATAAAGGAGGGGGGCGCCTGGCTGGCTCAGTCAGTAGAGCATGTGACTCGTGATCTCAGGGTCAGGAGTTTAAGTCCCACATTGGGTGCGGAGCCTACTTAAAAAAGACAGAACAAGGAAACCTAGATGAGGATTTGTAGCCCTAGCATATATAGACTTGATTAGGACAGAAAAAACTACAATTCAGATTAGTGAATGAAGCCGTCACTCTTGGAACACTTTATTTACTAAAGCTCTTAAGGAAGTAACAATCACAACAATAAGCTTTTGCTAACACCTCCTTTGTGACTTAACTCTTTTTCTGCTTTAATCATAATCATATACAATGTGAAGGGAAAATGGAGTATACTTACTGGGCAAAGTCTTAACAGCACAATCTGAGATTGTCCCAAGTTACTTGTTGACTTAGATAGAGTAGCTATAATTAAGCACTTTTAAGTGGATGATGTATTCTTACTAGGATATATTTGGTCATACATATTTCCATCACAGTGGTATTTATTATAAATATTCACCCTCTAAGTTGTTGGGCTGTTTTGTTTTTTTAGCAGTACCCTAGTGGCAACAGTGAATGAGCCAAAATATCAAGAGAAAAAGCGCATCATTTGTTAAAATGAACATGTAAATTAAAATGCTGTTATGGAAACCACTCTAGTAACCCTGTATTTGAGAGATGTCTTTATGCTGAAAAGACTAGCAAAACTCAGCAATTACACTTTTAAAGATAACACTTAAAAAAACAACCAACTATGCTCTGTCTCTCTCTGTCTCAAAAATAAATAAACGTTAAAAAAAAAAAAAAAAAAACCAACTTTGCGGCACCTCAGTGGCTCAGTCAGTTGAGCATCCAACTCTTGATTTTGGCTCAGGTCATGATCTCACAGTTCATGAGTTTGAGCCCGGCTTGGGATTTTCTAAATAAATAAAAAGAAAAAAAGACTAAAAAGCCAATTTTTATGGTTAACCTGTTAAATTTTATTAGAATGCTCCTGTGTTTAAAGTAGAGGTCATAGAACGGCAGAGACAGTTTTCAGGATTTCTGATGTATTTTTTCAGTAACCTTTTGCTACTCTTTCAAACCTCCATGTTTATATTTTCCAGAACTGCCAAAACTCACATGGGTTTTGAATTATAGTGCTATTGTGACTCACCTGTTTACCTGTGAAAACACTGAAGTCAATTATTTTTATACCCACCCAGTCTATCATTCTTTCTCTTCTGTCCACTCAAAAGTATTTTCCTTTTTAATAATTTTGCTTCTCCAAGTTTCCACCAAATATTTTATGTGACTATATCCCAAACATAAGCATATAACTTACATTTTTAAAGTAGAAATTAAACTGACAATCTTTAAACTCAAAATTTTATTGTCTCTTTCCAGGTTGTTGTTTTAGAGCCAATCCGGGTTCTTTTCTGATCCTCACCAGTGTCATCTTGATAGTACTTGTGATCATTAACCTTTTTGTTTGTCATCCTCATGGCCTTTGGTAAAGAAAGTCCCTTAAGGTAGGTAACTCTCTGGCTCAGTAACTGAAATATAAATGTCATGATTCTTCTATCATTGGAAAAGCTCAACTGTTGCTGCTCTTAGGCAGACATCATGCACAGTATTAGCATATTCCCTTTGTTGGTCTCTGCCAACCATTTTTATAGGAAACCCAGTTTACCAAGACTATATTATGTTCTATATCCACTGTCCTATAAACACCTGGTCCTGCGCTATTTAGCAGAAACACTCCAATGCCTGACAGTAAATCATAAAAGGAAATTTCCAGTATTACTATTCATACTTTTTTTTGGTATCTTGTGGTACTTTTTCTCTCCAACATCAGGATCAATTGTTAATTTCCCCCACTTTTCTCCTTTTGTCTTTGAACAGACTCTAAAAAGAAGGTGCATTCACACATGGTGCTGCAGAGAGTTTGCTAGGAATCCAGCGGCACCAGAACACATGAGCAAATGGTCATGATAGCAATGGGCATTAACAATGGAGCCTGGCTCCATTCCCAGCCTGGCTTATTACTACTTAGCATATTATTACTTATCTTTGCATGGCACAGTTCAGAAAATTACCAATGTTTATATATAATGCACTGTTAATTTTGTAAATCACTGAGGAATCAAAATCCCCTGTGGCTGCAAGTTCTTCTGTTTATAGAGCACGGTCAGGAAAGGGTTAACCCTGTAAGAGTGATACAGAATAATCCAGCTCTGCTGCCAAACAACAAGTAAAAAAACACTCATCACCAATGTTTCAGTATGGCTGTGGGAAATAGAAATGAATCACAAGTGGGCTCACAGCAGCTTACTTTTTTTTTTAATGTTTATTTTTGAGAGAGAGCACAAGTGGGGTAGGGGCAATGAAAAGGGAGACACAGAATCCGAAGCAGGCTCCAGGCTCTGAGCTGTCAGCACAGAGCCCAACAGGGGTTAGAACCCACTAACGGTGAGATCATAACCTGAGCTGAAGTCAGACGCTTGACTGACTGAGCCACCCAGGCGCCCTGACAGCAGCTTAAAGATAAATGCATGAGGTTTGGGTAATGGAGAGCCCTGTCCCAGAGGAGTAACCAAGCAAATTCACAAATGCTATCTAGGCTTAAATACAGAAGTTGAGGGGTGCCTGCGAGGCTCAGTCAGTTAAGCGTCTGACTCTTGATTTCGGCTCAGATTATGATCTCATGATTCATGGGTTCAAGCCCCACATCGGGCTCTGTGCTGATAGTGTGGAACCTTCTTAGGATTCTGTCTCCTTCTCTGCCCTTCCTCTGCTCACTCTCTTGCAAAAATAAACATTAAAACACACACACACACACACAGATTGAAATGGGCTCCTGGCTGCTGCAGGTCCCCATGACCCAGGGAACCAAAGAGTTAAGGTCTGGCTTGTGCCCAGCATGGGTCACTGCTTAAAATAATCTCCACTAAATGCACCTCATCATTTGACCAAACCAAATTCAGCAAGGTACAGAATTTTTAACTTTATTATCAGCTACTGAGCTATGAGATAGATACAAACCAATCAAAAACACTAAAGTTGCTTGAAACAAGTATATACATTACACTACACATAAGCCAGAGTCCTACCTTCTGATCCCAAAACCATCCCTCTGGGGAAGGACAGCCTTATCTACAGGGAAAAGGAGCACATTAAGTTACAATAGTAATAGTCTCATCCATCTAGGAAAGTAGTGAACTACAGCCACGTTTTTTATGGGCACCAAAAAATTTTCTGAAATCAGTCTTTAAAGGTTCTCTTAATCATAAAGTTTTCAAATGAAAACAAGAACCCTTCTTCTCCTGTAGGCATTCCAGCTCACTACCCAAGAGATTTGAGTACTTCTATTAAGGCAACTGGAAGCCCACCTTAGCCTTGAATGGTGACTTCTGCCCAACATGTGACCTGTCCGCCATTTGCCAGTAAATGCAATCCAACAGAACACGCTATGGGGAAAAACAGGAATTTATGCAGTGTTGCCCTCTGGTAAAAGGAGAACACAGCACTCAAAGCAAAAGGCCACGGAGGGCTCCCTGAGAATCCAGCAGAACTAAGAGAAGCCTTCAACTTTCCAAATAAACTTTGCAACTGGATCCAGGTAGAACAATGCCCTGCAGCAAGAAGTAGTGTGTGTATATGCCAATGAGAGGACCCAGCTTCCAAGAACTGTTAAAGAGGCTTCCAGCATCAGTCTCTCTTCCCATTCATATTACACCTTTTTGTCTTGATTCTTGCTCACCACAAATCCCTCTGTACAGAGGGGTTTGTTTCTAAATCTAGAACTTCAGCACAGGACTGAGAGAGACTTCATGAAGTAATGTCCTCCGTGTCCAGCCATCTTTGGCAGCTCTCCTCACAATGCTTTCACCTTTTCCCTACGGAGGGACAGAAGGACAGGTGACGGGCGAACCTGGGATCACACTCAAAGGAGACGAACAAGCAAGGTTGCCAAGGCTGCTCTGGCCTCGTTGACTCTAATTGTTAGTCTCTTAAGAGCAACAGAGAACTGGAAAGCAGCAGAATTTAGAGCAGGAAGAGAGCCCAAAGGAAAAGTGTGCTCAGTGATGGTAAAAGATGAAAAAGAATTGCACGGAGATTCTTTGTTACAAGGAGAAACAGTGCCGTCTCAAATCCCAGAGCCTGGAGGTTGCCTGGCTTAAGAGATCTAGGTTTTCTTTTTTAACTCTTCAAATCTCCGGGAAAGATCATCAAAGTCAATGTCCTCAGATGCTGAGGTGTTGGCACCAGCAGATGCAGTCGGTAGTGTGTCTGGCACAGACGGCAACTCTGGTAGTACAAAGTTGTCGCAGGTGTCCACAGGTCTGGAAGGGGGCTTTGCGGGGGCTTCCGGCTTGGGCCCAGGACCTAATTAAATAAGGGTAAGGAGCCCAGTGTTACAAAAGCCAGAGAAGGGGCTCAGATCCTCAAAGCCCACAATCCCCTTTGGCAAAAACAATGTAACTATCAAAACACAGAAGAAAAATATGATTAAAGATCAATAAAATTTTCAGTACAATTAAGATCTACATTCCCTTAATACAGCTGAATCCTGTTTTACTTTCCTATGGTAAGAAGAAAGATTAAGAGAAATTCCAGGTGTGGTACATGAAACCAGGTACACAATGCATTCTCTTAGACTATGCCCTTTCACAAAGGTCTGCTCCCATAACAACAAAGTCCAAGGGGTGGCACTAAAATTCTGTTGGAATGAGCCTCTCTTTAAGGATTAGGGGAAGAAAAATTTTATAAGGAATATTAATGTCTACATTGTTTGATGTAATAGAATCAGAATTTCCACTCTTCCATTTTGTATTTTACAAGTTAAAATCATCCCCCTTTCCGTTTGTATCTAAGTTCTAGAAAAGGTGAACCTAAACTATAGTTTTAGAAAATAAGAACAGTATTTGCCTCCAGGGTAGAATGGACTGGGAAGGAACATAAGAGAACTTTCTGGGGTGATGGAAACTTTCTACACCTTGACTGAAGTCACTGTTATGTAAAATCAAAACTCATCAAAATATATACTTCTGTGTATTTTTTTCTATGTTAATTATACCTCAACAAAACAACTATCCCCAAATTTTAAAAGCATCCCCCCACCCTGGGCTTCTGAAGTGCTAGTAGTGTTTTATTTTCTGAGTGGATGGCCACACAGCATGCTTGCTTTGTGAAAAGTCACTGAGCTATTCACTATGGTTTTATCTACTGCCCCCTCATTAATGCCCAAGTTTGTTAATATAAACATGTATTTATATAAATACAAATAATTTTGATACTTCTAATACAATGAAAGTTGAAGCAGCAAGAACATCAAGAACTTGAGGTTGAAAGAATAATACCACCAACAGAAACAAGGAACTTGAAAGATTCTCTGGGGCCAGAAAGGTATTTTCTTTATGGACAAGGGAAATCCTGAGTTCTATTTTTGTCATACTACACTCAGGGAAAGGACAGGGCATGTGGGTAAAATGCCACGGACATGAAAACTTTCTCTGAGGGGGAAGCAGTAATGAGAAAACAGCAAAAAGGTTCAGCACTGAGGGTTTCTGACTCACACTCACCAACAATCTGTGCAGAAGAGACATTCTTATCAGCATTAACGTCATCAACCTGAAACACAAATACTGTTACCAAGGGAGAAAGCAAAGGCATTACTAGAGAGAAAGTACTGATACTGGTATAAGCCCCTGTGTTTTCCAAAAGCTAAGCAGAAGCAACAGAACCACTCCAAACAAACTGCCCCTCCACCCCCTGTACTCTTTTCTGATCTTCCAGCTAGACAGATACCACATTAAACTCTAAACCACCAAGCAGAGAAAAAGGAAATTCTTACCACACCATAACACCTCTCTTTGATACCTTCACCTTCTGTGCAGAGAGAAAGCACTAACCCACTGAATTCATCTCTCCAAGAACCAAGTCCTCAAATACTGAAGATCTTCTACCTCATTCCTAGAAACAGCTGTGGGCAATGCTTCAATGCATGCAAGACCAAACTTAAGAAAAACCCAAGCCCAAGGGGAAAACCAAAGGAAAGAACACTAAACAAGTTCAGGAACAGGAGGATCTCCCAGCAAACGCCATATCAATTTGTTTTCTCTGTAATTCATCAGATGGAAGGAAATAGGTCTCAAAAGGCACATACTAGCTAAGGAAACAAAGCTGACAGAAAAGGAGCCCTCTAATTTGGAATCAAAGCTGTGCAACCACCAACAATTCAAGGAATGATTATATTTATAATAAGTTTTACCTACAAAACTAAAATGTAAAATTAGTAATATCGACTGAAATTTACTAACTGGACACTTCTATTTAAGACAAAAATCTGGCCACTATTCCTTTACACAGTGTTGAATTCCTAAAACTGGTATTTTAATTATGATATTCCAACAGCAGGACTATACCAACTCAAAATAATTCTCTGCCCTACTCCAAAAAAACTAGGCCAGTGCCCTACATGAACTTTCTAAGAGACCTTCAGCTCTTTCCTGATTCCTGGCTTAATTGCAGACAAAGCATTGCCACCAATGATGATGTTGCTGCGGCCGCCACCACCCAACTTCCAGGGTAATGTTAAAGCAACACAAGAATCCAAAGCAAGAGCAATGATGGTACCAGGAATTGATCAAAACTTTGCCTTCCCTGTGGCCATTATTTTGCTCTCTCTTCATGGGAGTCACTCTCCTGCTGCTTACAAAAGAGGCTCAACCACTTACAGATTCATACGATGGGGGAGTTGCTGGTATCTGAGGTGGATGAATATTGGGAAAAGCCTGGTAAGTCCCCATTGGCAATCCATTGAAATCCGACTGCAAGAGGAGAAAGGTAACATCAGAGACACGGCCCCAAAAACCCCTGAGTTTTCTGAGGTTTGTTGTATGGTAAGGGAGATATACATATATTCAGTGTATATTCAAGATATATATTGAATATATACATATATTCAAGAGCCAAAAAAGAGAAAAAAATGCCTAGAAGAATTCTAGATCTTCAAAGATCTATAGCCAAAGGCTAGTTTTCAAATTACTAAATTAACCGCTTCCATGTTGACAAGGAAAGATTATAATCAAACTCTCCTATTACTAGTAATGACCTTGTCTACAATATGTCTACAAAAGAGGTTTTTCCACCTGGTAATAAGCAGTATTCATTTTTGGAAAAAACTAGTATGGCTGCAAAAGGTCCCAAAGGTTATTTACCAGTAAACCTATAGGAAAAAGTTTCTTTAACACCATCTCTCTGTATTTTCCCACATCATTAACTATAGACAAACCAAAAGACTTTTTCCAAATCCCGGTATTTTTTTCCACAATATGATCACTAATACCCAATGTTCTTACTGCTCAATCTTGACAACCTACAACTTTTGTGTGTATTCATACAGCCAATGTGTCTCTTCTTCTGTTACATTTTCTAGAGTTTATATCCACGCTTATATGTATACTTACTGGTCCCTTTGGAAGTGGGTAGGAAAAAGGAGTACTTGGAGAGGGCATGGGCATAGGCACAGGCATAGGCACTGGCACTGTTCCGTCAGGTCCACCAACTGGTGCGGCAAAACCACCCCCTCCTCCTCTTCCAGGGCCCCCTTTCTTCACATCATCTGTGAATCCAACATCAATAAGATCGGTCTCTATGCCAGGAGGAGCTTCTGCCTGAGAAGAAGAGAGAAACCTGTATCATTAACCCACACTGCAGGCCAGATCCCCCAGAAGTAGACTCAGAGATGCAGGTCAGCATGGAGGAAGTTTACTGGGGTAGTCTCTTGGGATAAAGACTTGTGGGGAGTGAAGGAAGCAGGGCTGGGCAAAGGGAAAAGCTGGGCTGCCATGTAGTCATAGCAACTGCTCAGTCAATTCCTTAGGGAGCTCTGGAGCTGGGATGGGTCTGCAGCAGGTGCCCTCAAATGGGGCAGAGTCTAAAATCCCAGTTACTAACTACAGGCTGCCCCTAAGGAAAGACTTTGGATGAAGCAGCTTTCTTCTGAGAGCCACTGCTGGAGGAGCACTCAGCTGTGTATGAGCACCAGTCACGAATATTCTCAAGAGCTGGGAGGATAAATGCTTTTATCCTGAAGTGTATTTGGGATGGGGGGGAGGTTGTCTAAACAGCATACTAAACCACACACTACACCCCACCAACCTTAACTGAGTGATTATTATTTGTACATCTGCCGTCCTTACACTATAAGCCTCTTTAGGACAGTGACCTTGTTTTTATCTCTGTATTTCTGTGTACTGTCTGGCACAGGGCAGGCACCCAATAAATCTTTCAGGATCCTTTCTTGCTTCAATTCAGTGAAATTCATTGAAAACCAACAATGCCATTTTGTATTTGTATCAAGGTCTGTAACTTTTCAAAGTGCTTTCATCATTCATCTCATCTGATCCTTAAAATACTCTTTGCAGGCATATTTATTGTTGCCCAAGCAGAGAAAGGCTTAAACTCCCACACACAAACTTTAATGAAAAGAATATGGTTATTTTTAAAGAAAATGATATCCAAAGACTCATTTCCCTTTGTACTCTGAAAGACTCTAAACTCACCATGACCACAGAGTCGGGCTCATAGGGCACATTATAGTTCTTGGCAATTTCAATCAGGTATCTCTCCACCAGGATCTTGGGTGGGGCTTCCACACTCAGTTTGTGCATTAGCTATAAGTAAAACACCCAGGATTAACATCTATGCCAACTAGCCTTAAACCTAACTTGTCTCACTTTTAAACTTTGTTCCTCTTATTTTATATGTAAATTGAGAAAAAAGGGGTTCAGACTAGTTACATGATTTCTTTTTTCAGTCACGAGACATATTGCAAAACCATGCCTCTTTCATGTTCTCTGGTTACACACAACCCAGGTGTTGCTAAGACTGATACCACCGCCGTCCACATTTGAATTCATCCACTTCTCTCCTCGCTTCTACATCCACAAATCACAAGAGGCACAAAGGATGGGGGTGGGGGGGCCTCACAATCAGAAGTTTAGGGACGGAGTAAGGAGCTGACGACACTGCCAACCAGAAAGCCTCTCACCCTATGAAATATGCAACCCTAGATTAACTCAGCCATACAGCAGAGCCCACGAGAATCAACACAGGCAATAGCATAACATGCCCACATCCCTGTCTACTGCATCATGTTTATTAACAAGTATGTTAATTACCCTGTCATTCACAGTTCCAATCTGGTTGGTCCTACATAACTTGCCATATTCCTTGCTATACTTGGCACAGAGCTGATCAGCAACCTACAGAGAGAAAAAAAAAAAAAAGAAAAAAAAAAGGCAAAACAGTAAATAAAAGTGGAAACCATTCTTAAAAACTACTTCAAGCTTCCTCCTAACAATAGTAAACATGCTTCTTTCTACTACAAGAATTCAAAACAACCAGGGTCTATAAAGCCTTAAGGGGTACACATTCGTACTTGTTTATCCAGCCATCCACTGAGCTGTAACTATGTGCCAAATTCTATTACAGACATTATGATATATGCTATAAACACAATGAACAAAAACAGACACTGTTCTTATAGAGGCTTATAATCTCTGAGGAAAACAGTCATTACTGAATCACACAAAGATACAAATGCAGCTGTAATAAATGCCACCAAGGCAAAGTAACAGCATGTGCAAAGGCCTCTGGTGGAAAAACAGGGCCAATCCTCAAGCTGAAATAAATTAAGTGTTGAGCCCAAGGGAGGAGTAAGAAATGAAGTAAGAAATGAAGTAAGAAAGGCATGTGGGGGCCAGAAAATGCAGAATCATATAGGTCATATTAGGAGTTTTGTTTCTATCACAAGAACAACAGCTACTAAAGGGCTTTAAAGCAAGAGGTAGTGACAGGATCAGATCTGTGTTTTGAATAGAACCCTAAGCTGTTCTGACAGAATGGTGAAGAGACTAAAGGAAACCAAAGTAGGTATAGAAAGAAGATTCAAGAAGTTACTGTAATAGTCCAGGCAGGAAATGACTGGCATCGAACCAGAGTGGTCCCAACACCTGAGAGCTCAGTGAGGAGGCACTCATTGTTCAATATATAGACCCGGTATTTATGATGTAATTTAGTCCTTTGTCTTTTGATAACGCTCTTGGTTGCATTATACTATGCAGAAATTTTTTATTATATTAATGTAATCACTTTGTTCATAGCTTTTGTGGCCTTTTCCACTATGAGATTATCTTTTTAAATCTGCCTAGTTTTCTTCTAGTTTTTAATGAGTTCATTAAAAAACAAACAAACGTATAAATCTGTTTCATCTTGAATAAATCTTCATATAAAGGAAAAGTATAGAAGAGGTTAAAACGAGGTTTTAACCCCGGGTTGGGGCTCCTGGGTGGCTCAGTTGGGGAAACATGCAACTCTTGATCATGAGTTCAAGCCCCACGTTGGGTGAAGAGATTACTTAAAAAGAAAAAAGAAAAGAAAAAGAAAAAAGAGAGACAGAGACTAAAAAAGTTAAAAGTCTATATAAGAAGCAACTGCCTGGCTGCCTCAGCTGGTACAGCATGTGACTCTTGATCTCAGGGTTGTGAGTTCAAGCCCCATGACAGACGTAGAACTTACTTAAAAAGAAAACAACAGAAAAAGAAAAAAGAAAAGAAAAAAAGAAGAACCTGTTGCCTCTACTCTCCCATTCCTCTACCAACAAAACTCTAGGACTACCATCCCTACAGGAATAGAATACAGGAGGCTTACTCTCTGGGGAGGTTAAACTAATAGGACTCTGAACTCCACGCACAGCAGAGAGCAAAGATACTTACTGACAACCAAAATTTTAAGTCTTCTCTAAGACAAGAATGAGACCTTTGGCTTCGTCCTCCCATGGTTCTCAGAAATTCTGGCAGCCAGCTTACACCCTTGAGGTAGAAAACAGGATTCTGTGCTGACAGCTCAGAGTCTGGAGCTTTCTTCAGATTCTGTGTCTCCCTCTCTGCCCCTCCCCCACTCCCTCTCTCAAAAATAAACAGTTAAAATTTTTTTTTAAATAAATAAATGAAAACCCACAGAAGACAAGGAAATCTCAAGGGGCATCTGGGTGGCACAGTCGGTTAACTGTCCGACTCTTGATTTCGGCTCAGGTCATGATCTTGTGGTTTGTGGCTCAGGCTATTACTGCAAGCCTGCTTGGGATTCTCTCTCTGCCCCTGCCACCCACCCACACACACACACTCTCTCAAAAATAAACTTAAAAAAAAAAAAAAGAAAAAAGACGGGTCAGGAGGTAAGACTGAGACAATCTACAGAATAAAACGAAAAGGCAAAGATGCAGAAAACAGGTAACAACTCAAATGAATTTGAATACTAGCAGTCAGTACTATATCTGTGTTGTGAGGTGAAAGTTTTTAGTTAATGTCTAGCTCTTCTGCTAGATTCTACGCTACAAGAGTAGGGTTACTGTCATATTTTGCCCACTGCTGCACCCTCAGTGCCCACTTAGCTCATAACATCAACTTGATAAATATTTGTGGAATTAATGAATGAAGCAAAATATGTGACCTTAAATTAATGTTAACTGGTTTACAGTTGTGTAAGAACTTTCCTATTTGAATATACTTAAATAACATTACAATAAAAATAAGACAAAACTGAAAGTACACAACACTTTGCTCTTTAAAAAAATTATTCATGTTTGCAAAACACTATTCTGTTGCATTATATAAGGGCTGAAAAGGAGGTAGAGACAAATTTACAAATTTACAAAGCCTGTTTCAAAGGCAACATAAGAAGTGTACAAAATATCTTGTCAAATAAGCAGAAATGATTTATGTTAACCAACCTCACAATTTAACAAACTACAGACATCAGTGAAACTGGTTGTACTCACTATTTTCAACTCAGCCACTTCTGACTGGAGTCGAGGAGCAGCCCATATCAGTGTAGACACAGATTCAGCCAGACCAGAATCTAGTTCCCTAATTAAGGAAGAAAAATTAATAAAATTTAACATTCTTTAAAACAAACCAACAAACCTTAGCATTTGTATCATATAGTTGATAGCCTTGGAAAGCTCTTTCACAAATCTCACTGAATTCTCATAAAATACTCTAGGCTTCCTATCTTACTTGTGGGGAAACTCAAACTAACTGACAAGCCCAAGGTCACAAAGTCCGGAAATGGTTGAGCCAAGACTCAAACTTAGGCCTTTTGATTTCAGATTCCTTCCTTTCTTTTCAAAAACTGTCTATATCAAAATCAGGCCTTCCAGCAAAGCCATTAGGAAAAAGGTCCTTGGGTATGTGAAGTAGTCCCCTAGTGCTAGTTGCCCACATGTAGTAAGAAATCACTATTAATGCTTTCACAGATTCCCTTTCTCAAAGAGATGATTTGATTTAGGTCTTCAAAATGCATTATTTCATTACACTTACACAAAATGAATTAAGTTCTAGATACTTCTGGAACAACACTGTGCCTATAGTTAACAATACTGTACTGTGCACTTAAAAATGTTAATAGGGTATGGGGCACCTGGGTGCCTCAGTCAGTTAAGCGTCCGACTTCAGCTCAGGTCATGATATCACAGTTTGTGGGTTCAAATCCCCTCTGGGCTCTGTGCTGACAGCTTGGAGCCTGGAGCCTGCTTCGGATTCTATGTCTCCCTCTCATTGCCCCTCTCCATCTTATGCGCACGTGCTCTCTCTCAAAAATAAACAAACATTAAAAAATTAAAAAACAGGGGTGCCTGGGTGGCTCAGCCAGTTAAGCGTCCGACTCTTGACCTCACAGTTCATGAGTTTGAGCCCCCGTATCAGGCTCTGTGCGGATAATGCAGAGTCTACTTGGATTCTCTCCCTCCTTCTCTCTGCCCCTCCCCTGCTCTCTCTCTCAAAATAAATAAATTAAATTAAAAAAATTAAAAACCAAAATACTAACTTAAAAATAAATAAATTAAAAAATGTTAAGAGGGTAGAGATCTGATGTCATGTATTCTTACCAATAAAGGGAGAGGAGAGGAGGGACACAAGGACTTCTAGAGGAAACAAATTTTATTACCTTGATTGTGGTGCTGGTATACGGATGTATGCATATGTCCAAACTCATCAAACTGCATGCATAAAATATGTACAGCTTTTTCTATAAACCATACCTAAATGTAGATTTTAAAAAAAAATACAAAATATCTTACTTCATAGACTGGATGAGGCCAAACCGAGCCAGCAGCAGGTCACAATAGAGCTCCAGGATCTCCATGGCCTCCACGAGGTAGTCTTCTCGGATGATGTGCTCCACACGGATCCGAGCTCGTTCATCTTTCCCAGCAGCCAGATAGTCAGCAATCTCTTTCCTTGCTTTCTGGGCCAATTCCGCTAAGTCACAAATCGCATCCAGTTACATAGTAGCAGTACACTGAGCCGCCTGCCCTGCAGGAGACTTCCACTCCGACAGAGAGAAGTGCGTGTTTCTTCTACATCCTAGCTCACTGTTAGCAAATCTAGTCCCAACTCATCTAGTCTCTAGAACTTCCTCCACTATCTAGGTGAGACTACTGTTTGTGTAGCCAAAAATTTCCACCTCAGGAGTCATGTTATCCATTCCCGACAACAAAGTGATTCAGTCTAACTTGTCACAAAGGGCAACAGTAATATATCTAAAGCTTCAAGGATATGGGATCCCTAACACTTCATAGTAGTAGCCTAACAGAGCCAAATTATTAGGGTGCTAGAACCTGGTGATGTATTCTGGGAAATAAAATACAAGGAAATCATGCATTACTCACTTTTTTTTTTTTCCAATAGTTTAAGACGGTTTATGACTAATCTCAAATTGACTCGTAAACGCTCAGCTTTAAATCCAGAGCCCAGCATGCTGTGTTGTTCCTCCTGGAAAAAGATAAGAAACACAGTTACTACCTTCAAATTGAAATTAGTTTAGAAACTAACATCAATTAGAAGGTAGATTAGCTGACACTATAAACCAGAATGGTTTTCCACAGGCAAAATGACATAATGTGATTCACATTTCTTAAAGATCTCTTTGGCTTGTGTGAAGAATTGACTGAGGGAGAAAAAGAATAGAAGCAAGGGACTAAGGAGAAGACTATTACTATAGTCCAGACAAGAGATGGAAATAGTTTAGAATCGGGTAGGTACCAGTGGTAAGGGGAGAGTGACTGGATTTGATATCTTGAAGGCACAGCTCAAAGATGCTGGCGATGGTTAAAACGAGTATTATATATTGCTGTAGGAGCAGGTTGATAAAAAAACTAAGTAGCAGGAAGGCCTCCTACCTCTCCCAAAAATCTCATCAGGGTAGTGATGAGAAAAGATTATCAAATTTAGAACCAAATTCAAAAATATTCTTTCCTTGGGGCACTCGGGTGGCTCAATTAGTTAAGTGTCCAACTTTGGCTCAGGTCATGATCTCATGATTCATGAGTTCGAGCCCCACATCACTTCTGTGCTGACAGCTCAGAGCCTGGAGCCTGCTTGGGATTCTGTGTCTCCCTCACTCTCTGCCCCTCCCCTGCTCGTATTCTCTCTCAAAAATAAATAATAAACATTAAAAAAAAAATTTTTTTTTAATTTCTTCCCCTCAATTCCTCATATCCTCCTGACTCAGCCTTTGGGAAAAAAACTAGTGTACAGAAATATTAATATTTTACTCATGTACAAATAAATATACAAAGGGGTGAAAAGTCCAAGGAAAAAAAAACTTTAAAATTCAACAGAAGGCTATTTACCAAGACTTTCACTGAACAGAAGAGTTACAGTCAGTAAAACCACTCCCCTCCACCCACAAGGGGGTATATCATTGTGCATTCCATATTAGGCACAAATCCTATGTTTCTCAATTAATTCTGGACTTGAACTTCAAAACAGGTAACATCCAAACAAAAGCTAGGTCTAACAAAGTAACCAATAAACAGACAAACCAAAGAAGATATCCAACGTAAAGAAAAACACTACGGATATTTGTCTGCTTGTGCAAAAACCACTAATAAAAAACATCAGATATGTTTTCCTTTTGTAAAATTACCTCCAGAAGCCTTTATACATTTAATAATTAACCTAAGTCCCAGTTTATAATGGGGTCTCTATGTCACGAGATACCTTGGATCCATTATACTGAGTATTTATTCAAATACTTATTGAATATCTCTACATTAGACAATAGCCCTACAATCCTTGCCCTTAAAGGAACTTATATTTTATTGGAAAAAACAGCTAAAAGAATCTGGCAACTATGAAACTGGTTAGAACTATGATTTTACAGTGGTTCTCAACTGGAAGTGATTTTGCCCCCTATAAGGATATCTGGCAATGACTGGAGACATTCTAAGTTGTCACCATCGGAGGGGATGCGACTGGCATCTGGTGGGTAGATCCAGGAATGCTGCTAAAAATTCTATAATGAACAGGACAGCCCCCCACAACAAATAAATTATCCAGCCCAAGGGGCACCTGGGTGCCTGAGTCAGATGAGCATCCAACTTGATTCCAGTTCAGGTCACCATCTCACATTTCTTGGGCTCAAGCTGACAGCACAGAGCCTGCTTGGGATTCTCTCTCTGCCTCTCCCCAGCTCATGCAAACACTCTCACACTCTCTCTCAAAATAAATATACATTAAAAAAAGAAACAGATTCATGCAGACTTTTATACAAAAATATTTATCAACACATTTTAGGATCAAAAAACTAGACTAATGAACTATATGAACAAAGAATATTGCTTATTAAACAAACTATAGTATATTTATGCTGGATTTTTACATAGCCACTAAAATTTTTTTGAAACATATTTACTGAAGTAAAAATATATCAACAATATTGGTTAAAAAGGCAGGACTATATATATGAAGTACGACCTTAAATTCTGAGTTTTTAAATTTTTATTTATTTATTTTTGAGAGAGAGAGAGAGAGAGACAGCACGAGTAGGCGAAGTGCAGAGACAGGGAGACACAGAATCCGAAACAGGCTCCAGGATCTGAGCCATCAGCACAGAGCCCAACGCGGGGCTGGAACTCACAGACCGTGAGATCGTGACCTGAGCCGAAGTGAGACGCTCAACCGACTGAGCCACCCAGGCGCCCCTAATTCTGAATTTTCTGAATTTTAAAAGAGCACACATATATACATACATATAGACAAAGGCTGAACTAAAAAGAAAAAGCTGTAATTATTGTTATATGTAAACTCTTTTCAAACCCAATGAATTTAGACTAACAATAGAGCTAATATTAAACAGGGGCACCTGGGTGGCTCAGGTGGTTAAGTGCCCAATTCTAGATTTCGGCTCAGGTCATGATCTCATAGTTCAGTAGTTTGAGCCCCCCCATCAGGTTCTGCGCTGGCAGTGTGCAGTCTGCTTGGGATTCTGTCTCTCCTCTTTGCCCCTCCCCAGCTTGCTCTAAGTAAATAAACTTAAATAAAAATAAAAAAAAAAACCACCTCAGGAGCATATAATTTAGAATTTCTATCAAAGACAAATAATATAAATTCATTTGCCTCCTTAGGAAAAAAAATATTGGGGAGCCTGGGTGGCTTAGTCAGTTGACCATCCAACTCTTGATTTCAGCTCAGGTCATGATCTCGCGGTTCCTAAGTTTGAGCCCTACGTTGGGCTCTGTGGTGTCAGTGTGGAGATCATGTAAGATTCTCTCTCTGCCCCTCCCCTGCTTGTGCTCTCTCTCAAAATAAATAAATAAATAAACATTTTTTTAAAAAGGGAAAAACAAAACATTAACTCATCAGAAAACATTAACAATCAAGATCACCTTATTGTAAGTGGAAAATATGTAGAATCTGGAAAACCACAAACTAACAGATACAGAGAACAGACCAGTGGTTGCCACAGGTGGTGTGTGTGTGTGTGTGTGTGTGTGTGTGAAAAACTACAAAAAAAAAAAAAGTATGGTGCAATACTGAGCAACAAGCTTACAACTATCTAGTAATTTATGACCATCTCCTTAAACAAACATTAAAGAGAGAGAGCATGCATACCATGTGTGAGCCTGTGACAAAGAGCTAATGCAAGAAAAGGAGGAGAAATCTCCTCACTGGGTGCCAGCTCCTGGCTTTCACATCCATCAGCCTGTCTAACCACTACTCCAGAAACGAAGTCAACAGATGTATAAGGGCAAGATTTGGGTTCAAAGCCCAAATGCGGCATTACCCACAAAACAGTAATATTACAAGTGTGATTAAAAATGTATACATGGTCTTGATATCCCTTTTAACTCAGATGCTGTTCCATCAAGGGCCAGTGCAAGGGGAGAGCTATGCAGGAGGACCTTCATTCTGCCATGGAGCTCTGGGAAGTTTCCAAGAAGAGGAAGGATGAGCACTAAGCTTGAAGTGCAAGCAGGGCTCTACAGAGAGGCAATGCAGCAAAGGTAACAGAGGCTTGATTCTCAATACTCACTTCTGTTTTTAACAGACTTTGTGCGTGCCATTAAACAACTCTGAGCGGCATTTACCTTACCTTTAAAATGAAGACAACAGCAGATATCACTAAACAAACAAACACAAGAACAAACCATCAAATCCTATCAGGCACTCTCCTATGCACAAAGCATCAGCCATATGCCTCAGCAGAAAGCAAAACAGGCAAGAAAGTTTGTGGTGGACAAAAGAGGAAAACTAGCAGCAGGTCTAATAGGATATTAAACCACAACCAGAAATCTAAAGACCAAGTGTCCAGAGAGACAAGTGCCTAAACTCCAAAGAAGGAACATTTTAAAGTGCATGAGATGCACAAATGAGGTTCTGGAAAGGGAATGCCTGGGAGAGAACAATGTTAGCAGGAAGGGAGGGGAGAAGAATGCTAAGAGCAAAAGGGCAAAAGGGAGAGATTTAGAGTTCTGTCAGGAACAAGAAAATTTTTTTAAAGTCAAAGCAAAAACAATGTATCTTCCCATCTCAATGAAAGTAAAAATTAATGAGGATGTGAACAGAAAAAGAGTACAGCTGATTAATACACTAATACATTAATACATATTAGGAAAGTAAAGTTTACCCCCTAAATTAGATTAGGTATCTAAAGTGAGCTAGACAATGAAAGACACAGGTTAACAGAGAAGGTAGATTAACAAAGAAGTGACTTTAGCAACATGAAATGTTGGCAGTTGTAAAGACATCTTTTTTTCACATATTTGCCTAAGATGGGCAGCATCCACAAATGCTAGTTTAGGACCATGCTGAAATTCTCTGAAAGAGACACTTAACAAATGTTTTATGCTGCAAATTAGAAACCCAACTCTGTGAAGGAAGCTGAAAATACTGAAATGTGGCAAAGTTGTTTTTATTTCAATCCTAATCTTTTAGCTGGGAATGTTTGGGGAAAAGAAACTCCGAAAGCCTACTGTAAACATCTGTGGAAGATGGATAAAAATAAACCCAAATTACTAATCTTATCATTCAGTAGTAACATTTATTCAAATCTTAAAAAGTAAGTAAAATCACAGGGCCTGTTCAGGGACTCTAACAATCAGGGTTCCAGCTGAAAACAGATAGCATCCACATCCTGGGTAATCTGAGAAGAATTTAATAGATTATTTACAAAGATGTGGGGAAGGCTCCAAGAAACCAACAAAGGATAGTGTATTGCCCACTAACACATCCAGGCCTGAAGGGCAAGATGAGGAAGTGAAACCTGGCAAGGGTAGCTATAAGAAAAGGGTCTCCAAGACAGAAATCAAGGTCATTGGTAGAGGCATGCAGACAATTTGCAGCAATCTGGCAGGAAAGGAGAAGGGAAATAAATACCTAGTCCCCATTCCTCCCGCCCTCTGGTCTCCTGGTACTTCCATCTACCTACCCCCAGTTGGAAGGCAGAAAGGAAAGGGGCCTACAGACAGTGCCCAAGAGTGAGCCTCCAAGGACACAATATCAAAAGGAAAGAAGGCTATGTGGCTCTGGAAAAGAAAACAGAAGCTATCTAGCACAAAGACTATACCACACAGGACTAAACAAGCAGGAACCTAGATCTACCAAAGCAACCCCAGATTACACTGTAGTAAGATTTCAACTAACCAGACTAGAAAACTGAAGTTAAATGAATTATCTAAAAAAAGAAAACTGAGTCCTTTATGTCCTTTCCACACTAAATACAGTATGACGAACATAATTTAAGTCTCTTATCTCTAAAGTCCCTTCAACTCTAAGATTCCGCAGGATACTAGATATCCAATTACAGTGAATTTATGGAACAGGCAAAAAGCCATAGACAACGGAGATTAATCCTCAAGACATCTCTTAAAAATCTTCTTTTAAGGGGCACCTGGGTGGCTCAGTTGGTTGAGCGTCTGACTTCGGCTCAGGTCATGATCACACAGTCTGTGAGTTAGAGCCCCGCATCAGGTTCTGTGCTGACAGCTCAGAGCCTGGAGCCTGCTTCAGATTCTGTCTCCCTCTCTCTATGCCCCTCCCCCACTCATGCTCTGTCTCTCTGTCAAAAATAAATAAACGCTAAAAAAAAAAAACTTATTTAAAAAAATAACATAACATTGAAGGGGAACCTGGGTGGCACAGTTGGTTAAGCATCCCACTTGGCTCAGGTCACAATCTCACGGGTTGTGAATTCAAGCCCCGCATCAGGCTTCGCACTAACCGTGCAGAGCCTGCTTGGGATTCTCCATCTCCCTCCATCTGCCCCTCCCTGCTCACTCTCTCTCTCTAATAAATAAATAAACTTAAAAAGTTATTAAAAAAATAACATAACATTGTTTTCCTGGAAAAAGAAACTCAGCAACTCATTTTACACAGTCTTTCATGCACCTAGTATTTATTAACCATTTTACTATATACCAGCAATGTGCAAGTTCTATATGTAAAAAAATAAAAATTATCAGTCTTCTTGCTATCACACACACAAAAAATTTCAGATCCATGAAACACTAAAACATCGTGAATATAAAGAACATATATCTTAAAGTTATTAACATATAAACAAGTCACCAATAAAAAAATAACCTGACTAAAAAATGAGCAATGGACTTTGAAGAGACATTTCTCCAAAAGTAATATGCAAATGGCCAACAGGCATATGAAAAATGCTCAATTTCACTAATCATTAGAGAAATGCAATCAAACCCACTAGGAGCTAACACTTCACACCCATCAGAATGGCTACTATTAAACAAACAAAAAAAAGGTATTGGCAAGGATGTGGAAAAACTGGAGCCCTTGTGTACCGTTGTTGGTCAGACTGTGAAGAGGGGTACCACTATGGAAAACAGTATGGTAGTTCCTTAAAAAATTGAAAATAAAACTACCATGTGATCCAGCAATCCCACTTCTGGGTACATATCCAACAGAAGTGAAAAAAGAATCTCAAAGAGATATACACACACCCATATTCATAGCAGCATTATTCACTACAGACACGAGGTGAATGTAACCCCTATGTACACTGACAGATGGATAAACAAAAAGCACTATTTGTGTTTATGTGTTTTGACACACATACAATAGGATATTATTATTAGTACAATCTGTGTCCATGTTGTAGCAGGATTTCCTTCCTTTATAAAGGGATGAATGATATTCTATTATTCTAATATTCTAAAATACAAGTCTATTAGTATTTAATAAAATGTATGCCTTAATGTGTAAGATAAATGTACACATATACCTTAGGATCTGGCAATCCATTCCTGAACATATACCCTAAAAGGAACGTGTACAGAGGGCCATGAAAACATATGTATAAGGATTCTGTGGTAGTAAGGTGGTAGAGGAAAACAAAGTGTCCATTAGAAGAGGACAAATAAAATGTGACAGAAGCATAGGACAGACTGCTCATGCAGCAGTCAGATTAACGAACTAGCTATACTCAGAGCAACATGTGTAGTCCTTTAAAAAACAAGCAAAAAGCAAACAACAGGGTTCCAGGTTCAGTGCCTCTCCAGCCGAATAAAGCTATATGACCTGAACAGAATGTATGGAGCAGCTATTTGAAGACCCTGAAAAAACTATAATAGTAGCTAGATGGAAAAGACCAGAATCTGAAGAGCCATAAAATGGCAGTGAGTTTATCACTTTTCCTCCCTCTGATATATTTCCTGGCCTAGAAGCAAGGCAGCCTGAAAACCAAAACTGAGGATCAGCACGGAAAGGAAAAAACATTAAGAGAAGCTCTCTAATCCTGGTTTGAGGAACTGGAAAGGGGTCCTCTGGTGGAGACAGAAAGTGGGTCAACTACATCAAACCAGGAATACCAACTCACCTGGGAAAAGACAGTTATCACCCATCAATGCTGAGATTACACAGATGTTGGAACTGTGAATTAAATGACAAAGACTTTATGCGGCGTCTGGGTGGCTCAGGTCATGATCTCGGGAATTTCAGCCCTGCATAAGGCTCTGTGCTGACAGCTCAGCGCATGACACCTGCTTTGGATTCTGTCTCCCTCTCTCTCTTCCCCTCCCCTGCTCCAGCTCATCTCTCTCTCTCCCTCACACAAAAAAAAATAAACACTGAAAAAAAAAATTACAAATAAAAAAAAATGAGGGAGACTTTATAAAGCAACTGCTATAAAAAATGCTGCAACAGGGGTACGTGGGTGGCTCAGTTGGCTGAGTGTCCAACTTTGGCTCAGGTCATGATCTCAGGTCATGAGTTTGAACCCCGCATCGGGCTCTGCGCTGACAGCTTGCAGGCTGGAGCCTGCTTCATATTCTCTGTCTCTTTCTCTCTCTCTGCTCCTCCCCTGCTTGTGCTCTGTCTCTCTTAAAAATAAACATTAAAAAAACATTTTTAAAAAATGCTGCAAAAAGGTGAATACTCTTGAAATAAATAGATATAAAGTCTCAGAAAGAAATAAAAGATACAAAGAGGAAACAGAAACTTTAGAACTGAAAAAGACAATAACCAAGGTAAGAAACTCACTGGTGGGCTCAGTAGCAGAATAGAAATGACAGAGGACAGAGCCAGGGCACTTGGAAGATAGATCAATCAATATAGAGTAGCCAATCTGAAAAAGAGATTTAAATTTTTTTTTTAAAAGTGAACAAAGTATCAGAGACCTGTAGCACAACAGCAAAAGCCCTCAGAGTCCCAGAAAGATGGAAAAAAATACTGTGGTACCCAAAAATTGTAAAAAACTATAGGCTGAAAACTGCAAATTTAGCAAAAAGCTTAAATCTACAGACTGAAAAAGCTTAGGAAATTCAAATCAGAATAAACCCAAAGAAATGTATGCCCAGACTCATAATCAAACTGCTGAAAGCTAAATACAAATTTGTAAAATACTGAAAGCAGCCAGAGAAAAATGCATTGCCTATTCTATTCAATGACCATGAATTTCACTTCAGAAACCATGGAAGCCAAAAAGTGGAACAGTATTTCTAAACTGCTGAAAGAACTGTTTGCCAGGAATTGTATATCCACTGAAAATATTCTTCAGAAATAAAGGTGAAATAAAGTCATTTTCAGATGAAGGAAAACTAATAAAAGAATTTGTCACCAAACCTGCTCTAAAGAAGTTTTCCAAGCAGAAGGAAGTGATATCAAAAGGAAACTTGGAAGATTAAAATAAAGGAAGAAATGGCAAATATCTGGGAAATCTAACAGATGACTCTTGAGTCTCTTAAAATTTATTTTACAGTTAAAAGCAAAACTAGTAACATTGTCTAATGCGGTTTTTGAAGTATACAGATGTAATGCATAAGTACAACATAATGAACTAAAAGCTAAAACATGATGTTCCTGTATTCCACAATAAATAAATGGCAAAATACTGACTACAAGTAGACTGTGAAAGTACATCTATTATAATCCCTAGAGTGACCTGTAAACCATTCCATACAAAAAAATACCAAAAAACTTGTGACTTTAAACTAGAATACTAAAGTGTTCAAACAACCCCAAAGGCAGGAAAGCAGAAACAGAAAGAAAAACAGAGGAATAGAAAACATAATAAAATGGACCTAAATTCAATGGACCTAATTACGGAGAAATGGTCTAAAACAACAATTTAAAGACAGAGATTGTCTCAATCATCCAAAAAATGGTCCATCTATATACTATCAACAAGAAACTCACTTTGATATAATGAATATATTAAAAGTAAAAGGATGAGGGGCACCTGGGTGGCTCAGTCAGTTAAGCGTCTGACTTCAGCTCAGGTCATGATCTCGCAGTTCATGAGTTCAAGCCCCGCATCAGGCTGTCTGCTCTCATCACAGAGCCCACTTCAGATCCTCTGACTCCCTCTCTCTCTGCCCCCTCCCATGTTCGCACTTACCTGTCTCTCAAAAATAAACATTTAAAAAATAAAAAGCAAAAGTAAAAGGATGAAAAGGGGTGTATCATGCAAACATAAAAAAAAAAGTTGGAAGTTTCTATCTTCTGACACCCCTCCACCTATTTTAGTACAAACTTCCAGTTGTAAAATAAAGTCATGAGGAAGTAAATGTAGGGATTAGTTAATAATACTACACTGCATATTTGAAAGTTGCTGAGAATAGATCTTAAAATTTGTTATCATGAGATGCCTGGGTGGCTCAGTTAGTTAAGCATCTGACTCGATTTTGGCTCAGGTCATATCTCAGGGTTTGTGAGTTTGAGCCCTAATTGGGCTCTGTGCTGATGGTGCAGAACCTACTTGGGATTCCTATTCTCTCTCTCTCTCTCTCTCAAAATAAATAAATTAAAAAATAAACTAAAGAAAAAAAAGGGGGCGGGGGGGGACAGGGCACCGGGGTGGCTCAGTAGGTTACGTGTCTGACTCTTTATTTCAGCTCAGGTCATGATCACACAGTTCTTGAGTTCAAGTCCCAACAATTGCACAGTCAGTGCAGAGCCTGCCTGGGATTCTCTCTCTTTGCCCCTTCCCACTTGTGCTCTTACTCTAAGCAAACAAAAAAACTTAAAAAAAAAAAATGTTAAAAAAGAAAAAAATAAAGGGGCACCTGGGTGGCTCAGTTGGTGAAGTGTCTAACTTCAGCTCAGATCTTGGCTCAGGTTCATGGGATTCTCTCCCTCTCTCTGCTCCTCCCCTGCTTGCTTGCCTCCCTCCTCCCCACTCCCCTCCACCAATAATAAATTAAAAAGAAAAAAGTTAAAGTTAGTTGTAGAGACTATATTAATTTTAGACCAAGTAGTTTTCAGAACAAGGAAAACGAAGAATAGAAAAGGAACATTAAATAATGATAAAAAAGTGAATTTACCAAGGAAATACAACAATCCTAATAATAAATGCACCTAAAAGTAATGCTTTAAAATACATGAAACAAAAAATGACAGGAAAGAAGAAATAAATCCCTAATTACAGATGGAGACTTCCACATACCTTCCTCAGTAACTGATCAAACTGGTGGAATATCAGCAAGGAAATACAAAAACTGTATCTCATTGATAATTACTAAACACTCCAGCCAACCCAGTAATCATGTACATGGAAAACACTTGAATGTAGACCATATCCTAGGCTAAAAAAAAAAACCTTAACAGAACACAACAGAAGTCACACAGAGTATGATCTTAAACCATATGGAACTGAACTAGATAGAACTCAGTAACAACAAAACACAGCAGAAAATCTCCAAACACTTGGAAATTAACAACACACTTCTACATAATCCATGGGTCAAAGAGGAAGTTGCAAGCAGAAACATTTTTATTTAATTAAAAAAAATTTTTTAATGTTTATTCATTTTCGAGAGACAGAGAGCATGAATGGGGAAAAGGTAGAGAGAGACAAAGGGAGACACAGAATCCCAAGTAGGCTCCAGGCTCTGCACTGGCATCAGAGCCCGACACAGGGCTCAAACCCACAAACCATGAGAACCTGAGCTGAAGTTAGACGCTTAACCAACTGAACCACCCAGGCACCCTAAGCAGAAACATTTTTAAAGGTATGAACTGCAAGAAAATGAAAATATTGAAACTTGTACATGTAGCTTAAAAAGTAGTCCTGGTGCACGTGGGTGGCTCAGTCGGTTAAGCATCAGACTTCAGCTCAGGTTGTGATCTCTTTGTGAATTCCAGCCCTGCATTGGGCTCTGTGCTGATGGCTGGAATCCGAGCCTGCCTGCTTCAGCTTTTGTGTCTCCCTCTCTCTGCCCCTCCCCCACTCACACTCTGTCTCTCTCAAAATAAATAAACTTAGAAAAAAATTTAAGGGGTGCCTGGGTGGCTCAGTCGGTTGAGCATCCAACTTCAGCTGAGGTCATGATCTCACCGTTATGAGGTTGAACCCCACTTCAGGTTCTCTTTTTGTCAGCACAGAGACTGCTTCAGATCATCTGTCTCCCTCTCTCTGCCCCTCCCTGACTCATGCTCACTTGCTCGCTCTCAAAAATAAATTTAACTTAAAATTTAAAAAGTTAAAAATTAAATAAAAATTGGCAAATTTGGGGGCACCTGGCTGGCTCAGCCAGTAGAGCATGTGACTCTTGACCTCAGGGTGGTGAGTTCGAGTCCCATGTTGTCCATAAAGATTACTTTAAAAAATTGATACATCTATAGCAAACTGGCAAAAAACAAACTATCAGGAATGAAGAGGGAAACATCATTACAGATCCTACAGACATTAATTAAAAGGGGACATTATCAGGGTGCCTGGGTGGCTCAAGTCAGTTGAGTGTCTGAATTCAGTTCAAGTCATTATCTCATGGTTTGTGGGTTCGAGCCCCACGTCAGGCTCTGTGCTGACAGCTCGGAGTCTGGAGCCTGCTTCAGATTCTGTGTCTTCCTCTCTCTCTGTCCCTCCCCTGCTCACACACACTCACTCACTGTCTCTCTCTCTCTCTCTCTAAATAAACATTAAAAAAAGGGGGGATATTATTATCAAATTATGCCTATAAATTCAAATGAGTCAAGAATGGACAAATCTCTTATACTTAATTTACCAAAATCAACAGAAAAAGAAAACGTAACAGGGGCGCCTGGGTGGCTCAGTCGGTTGAGAGTCTGACTTCGGCTCAGGTCATGATCTCCCGGTTTGTCAGTTCGAGCCCCGCGTCAGGCTCTGTGCTGACAGCTCAGAGCCTGGAGCCTGTTTCAGATTCTATGTCTCCCTCTCTCTCTGACCCTCCCGTTCATGCTGTCTCTCTCTCTGTCAAAAATAAACAAACATTAAAAAACATTTTTTAAATAAAAAATAAACTGTAAGATATGCAAACATCTATAATACAAACCCTATGAAAGGATTATAACTAGTGAATACAATACTATTTCTCAGTATTCTACCTTGTCTATATACAGGCATACCTCTTTTTATTGCACTTCTCACATACTGCATTTTTTACAACTTGAGGGTTTGTAACCCTGCATTAAGCAAGTCTATCAGCACCATTATTTCAAAAGCATTTGCTTACTTCAAGTCTGTGTCACATTTTGTTAATTCTCACGATATTTCAAACTTTTTCATTATTATTACATTTGTTATGGTGACGAGTGATCAGTGACGTTTGATGTTAATATTTCAATTGTAACTGGGGTGCCACCAATCACTCCACAACCACTCCAATGTAAGACACTGAACTTTGTAAGTGTGTGTGTTCTGACTGTTCCACCAACCAGCCATTCCCCCATCCTTCTCCCTTTGCTTAAGCATCCCTATTCCCCAAGAAACAATACTAAAATCAGGCCAATCAATAACCCTACAACGGCCTCTAAGTGTTCAAGGAAAAGAAGAATCATATGCCTCTCACTGTAAATCAAAAACTACAAATGATTAAACTCAATAAGGAAAACACGTCAAAAGCTGAGACAGGCCAAAAGCTAGGTTTCTTGCACCAGTTAGTCAAGTTGTAAATGCAAGGGAAAAGTTCTTAAAGGAAATGAAAAGTGTTACCCCACTGAAGACACAAATAAGAAAGTAAAACAGCCTTACTGCTGACATGGAGAACGTTTTAGTGGTCTGGATGGATAAAAGATCAAACCAGCCACAACATTCCCTAAACCAAAGCCCAATCCAGAGGAAGATCCTAACTCTCCTCAATTCTACAAATTGAGAGAGGAGAGGAAGCTGCAGACAAAAAGCCTGAACCTCGAAGAGGTTGATTCATGAGGTTTAAAGAAAGAAGCCATTTCCCTAACATACAAGTGCTGATGTAGAAGCTGCAAAAAGTTATCCAGAAGATGTAGTTAAGATAATCAATGAAGGTGACTAAAACAACAGATTTTCAATATAGATGAAATGGCCTTACACTGGAAAGAGATGCCATCTAGGACCTCTATAGCTGAAGAGAAGTCAATGCCTGTATTCAAAGCTTCAAAGGAAAGGCTGACTCTTGTTAAGGGCTAATATAGCCAGTGACTTTAAGTTGAAACCAATGCTCATTTACCATTCTAAAAATCCTAGGGCCCTTAAGAATTACACTAAATCTGGGGGCCTGGGTGGGTCAGTCAGTTGAGAATCTGACTTCAGATCAGGTCATGATCTCATGGTTTGCGAGTTCGAGCCCCACATAGGGCTGTGTTGACAGCTCAGAGGCTGGAGTCTGCTTTGGGTTCTGTGTCCCCTCCCTTGCTCATGCTGGTTGTCTCTATTTCTCTCTCTCTCTCTCTCTCTCAGATTAAATAAAACATTAAAAAAAAATTATGCCAAATCTAGGGGAGCCTGGGTGGCCCAGGCGGTTACCCGCTTGACTTTGCCTCAGGTCATGATCTTGTGGTTTGTGAGTTTAAACCCCACATTGGGCTCTGTGCTGACGGTGCAGAGCCTGCTTGGGATTCTCTCTCTCTTTCTCTCTCTCTCTCAAAATTAAATAAAACTTGGAAAAAAAAAAAAAAACAAAGAATTATGCTAAATCTACTCTGCCTGTGCTCTATAAATGGAACAACAAAGCCTGGATGATAGCACATCTGTTTATAACATGGCTTATTAAATATTTTAAGCTCACCATTGAGACCTACTACTCAGAACAAAAAGATTCCTTTCAAACATGACTGTTCATTGACAACACACCTGGTCACCCAAGAACTCTGATAGAGATGTATGAGATTAATGTTTCCAATGCCTGCTAATACAACATCCATTCTGCAGCCCCTGAATCAAGGAGTAATTTCAACCTTCAAGTCTTATTACTATTTTCTTTAGTATTTAAAAAAAAAAAATTTTTTTTAACGTTTATTTTTGAGAGAGACACAGAGTGCTAGCCGAAGAGGGGCAGAGAGAGGGAGACACAGAATCTGAAGTGGGCTCCAGGCTCTGAGCTGTCAGCACAGAGCCCAATGAGGGGCGTGAACTCACAAACAGTGAGGTCACAACCTGAGCCAAAGTCGGTCGCTCAAATGACTGGGCCACCCAGGTGCCCCTCAAATCTTATTATTTAAGAAATACATCTTACATGGCTAGAGCTGCCATAGAGAGTGACTCCCCTCATGGACTTGGGCAAAGTTAATCAAAAACCTTCTAGGAAGTATTCACCATCCTAGATGCCACTAAGAACATTTGATTTGTGATTCATGTCAAGAGGGTAAAATATCCATATTAACAGTAATTGGGAAAACACTGATTCCAAACTTTGATGGGTTTGAGACTTTAGTGGAGGAAGTAACTGCAAGTGTATAAAAAGCAAAACTAGTAAAATTAAAAAGGAGAGGCTGAAGATGTGGCTGAATTGCTGCAATTTCATGATAAAAACTTTGATGAGAAGTTGTTTCTTTTTTTTTTTTAAGTTATCTATTTACTTAAGCAATTTCTACACTCAATGTGGGGCTCAAACTCAAGATCAAAAGACCAAGAGTCACATGCTCTTCTGAGTCAGCCAGGTACCCCGAGACGTGTTCCTCATAAATAAACCACGTTCTTTAGTGGTTTCTTGAGATGAATTCTACTCCTGGTGAAGACGCTGTGATTGTTGACACGACAACAAAGAATTTAGGATATTACATAAACTTAGTTGATAGAGCAGCAACAGGGTTTGAGAGGACTGACCCAAATTTTGAAAAAAACGGTCTATGGTGGGTAAAATATTATCAAACAGTATCATATGCTGAGAAATTGTTCATGAAAGGAAGTCAACTGATGCAAAAACAAAAAAACAAAAACACCCAACTCCATTATTGTCTTAAAATTTTAAGAAATTGCCACAGTTTCAGCTTCACCTGCATCAGTCAGCAGCCATCAACATGTAGGGAGGACCCTCCAGAAGTTAGAGCTTGCTGAAAGTTAGCATTTTTTTTAACTTTTTTTTTTTTTTTTTTTTTGCGAGAGAGGGCATGCACTTGCACGTGTGGGGGGAGGAACAGAGGGAGGAAACAGAGAATCCTATGCAGGCTCCACAACCAGTGCAGAGCTGCATGCAGGGCTCAATCTCACAACCATGAGATCATGACCTGAGCTGATATCAAGAATTGATGCTTAACCAACTGAGCTACCCAGGTGCCCCAGCAATAAAATATTTTTAATTAAAATATATTTTTTTAGACATAATGCTACTGTACACTTGAAAGACTACAATATAAACATTAACTATTATATGCACTATGAAAACAAAAAAACTGATTTGTCTCACTTCACTGTGGTGGTCTAGAACGGAACCCACAATATCTCCAGGGAAGGCATGTACTGATCTACTAATATTTTTATTAGTGTAACACCACTATGTCACACATTGGTTCTTCCCAAATCCTCACTTTATCCCAATTCTTAACTCTGGAACAACAAATCCATCTAGTCCCTCTTTTATCATTCAGTTCCAGAAGTCTTTTAAAGGATAATCTCTTACAAATCAAAACCACAATGAGATACCACCTCACACCTGTCAGAATGGCTAACATAAACAACTCAGGCAACAAGAGATGTTGGCAAGGATGTAGAGGAAGATCTCTTTTGCCCTGTGGGTGGGAATGCAAACTGGTGCAGCCACTCTGGAAAACAGTGTGGAGGTTCCTCAAAAAATTAAAAATAGAACTACCCTACAACCCAGCAATTGCACTACTAGGTATTTATCCAAGCATAGGTGTGCTGTTTTGAAGGGGCACATGCACCCCAACGTTTATAGCAGCACTATCAACAATAGCCAAAGTATGGAAAGCACCCAAATGTCCCTCAATAGATGAATGGATAAAGAAGATGTGGTATATATATATACAATGGAGTATTACTCGGCACTCAAAAAAGAATGAAATCTTGCCATTTACAACTAGATGGAACTGGATGGAACTAGAGGGTATTATGCCAGGCGAAATTAGAGAAAGACAAATATCATATGAGGACTTTAAGACACAGAACAGATGAACATAAGGGAAGGGAAGCAAAAATAATGTAACAGGGAGGGGGACAAAACATAAGAGACTCTTAAACATGGAGAACAAACAGAGGGTTACTGGAGGGGATGTGGGAGGGGGGATGGGCTAAATGGGTAAGGGGCATTAAGGAATCTCCTGAAATCATTGCTGCACTATATGCTAACTTGGATGTAACTTAAAAAATAAATAAAAATAAATAAAAATAAGCAGAAATATGTAACAAGAACTTAAAAAAATGAAAATGAGTCAAAGTAAATAAAGGATAATCTCTTCATTCTGAAAAAGGGAAGGTGTAAAACCATGGATTGAGTCATTCCTCATGTTGTTTGGAGGATAAAGGCGAGACTGCTGCAGTTCATACCTGCTGCCCCAAATCATGAAGCTGCCCAGAGGTAGTAATCCTGAAAGCTCTACTGAAGTAGCTAAAAAGAGCAAAAAAGATCCTGAATTTCTAAAGGACCAGCTTTCGAGTATGTAGCTCCAAAAGTGCAGTGGGTAAGGGAGGAAGTAGAGTGAATAGTGGGCTAGAATGGTATTATGCAATATAAAAAAAAGTTTTTATATTTGAAATGTATTATTTTACTTATCTTGAATATTTCTTCCTTATAAAATAAATTATATGAACAGATTTAGGTATGACCTCTGTATTTCAGCTATGAAGATGTCACATTAAAGTACAAACAAGCTAGAAGGCATTTCCAAGTTAATATAGTCCAATCCTTAAAACCTTTCACTTACAGAATGCCAACTTTACTATATTTTCACACAGTAAACTGTTACCTAATCTCACTGACCAAAACAAAAACTTCACTGACCAAATTAATCAAGATTAAAAAATTAATAAAGGGCCACAAGACCTGTAGCATCATGTGTAACTCACAAGAAACGTATAGGCTACAGAATTCAGAGACCATCAAGATTTTCTGGAAGAAGCTATAAATACTGAAATATGTAGGCATTATTAAAGTGTTTTTTATCTTGTTTCTCAATGAAATTAGTATTTAAAAAAAAAAAAATCACAAAAAATTCAGTGGGTATACATTTTACCAAATTTTTCCTCATACTGTTACAAACCTGTAATCATGCACTCTGACACTACTGAATCTTTTTATCAAGTGACACAGAATCTGTTACAGTGTTTGTAACTTTCTTTTAATGGCTGCCTAATATTCCAATGAGTAATAATTTCTAAATTATTTCCCTTTCTGACATTTGTTATATAATGCTGAAATTAGTATTCATGTGCATACTACTTTTCCTGTATTTGAAATCATTTCATTAGACTATAATTTCTAGCTTTATTTTTTAAATCAGCATCGACTGCATACAGCTGGGACTTGATTCTAACTTTAAAGGAATGAGAACTTGGGGTGCCTGGGTGGCGCAGCTGGTTAACCGTCTGACTCTTGATCTCGGCCCAGGTCATGATCTCACAGTTGGTGAGTTTGAGCCCTCCATCAGGCTCTGTGCTGATGGTGCAGAGCCTGCTTGGGATTCTGTCTCTCCCTCTCTCTGTCCCTCCCCTGCTTGTGCTCTCTCTCTCTCAAAATAAATAAATAAACTTAATAAAAAAAATTAAAAAAAAAAAAAGGAATGAGAACTTAAGCAGACTAGAGTTGGGGATTCTGGAGGGTCCTGATCACTTAGAAGCCCAGAGGCACAGGAAGAGAATAAAAACAAATAATTTGGACAAAACAGTAACACTAGTTTAAAAATGAGAGCATTTAAGAAACTAGGTGACTTTAGGACTGCCTGGGTGGCTCAGTCTGTTAAGTGTCCAACTCTTGATCTCAGCTCAGGTCATGATCTCAAGAGTTCCAGAGACGGAGTCCCCAGTCGGGCTCTGCAATGACAGCACAGAGTCTGCTTGGGATTCTCTCTCTGCCCCTCCCTTGCTCTCACTCTCTCTCTCAAAACAAATGAAGTTAAAACAAACAAACAAACAAACAAACAAACTAGGTGACTTCGAAATGCAATACTAACACTAAATTTTCAAAACACTCCTTTATCTTCTAACAAAAGGATATTACCAAGTCTTCCTATCCCAGAAGATGTAATTCTGAGGAAGCTGTAAAAAAAAAATTCCCAGGGCACCTGGGTGTCTCAGTTAAGCCTCCGCCTCCAGATATCCGCTCAGGTCATGATCTCAAGGTTCCTGAGATGGAGCCCGTCTTGGGCTGTGCACAGACAGCACGGAGCCCACTTGGGATTCTCTCCCTCTCTCTCTTCCCCTACCCCACTGGCGCGCTCTCAAAATAAATAAACATTTTAAAAAAAGAAAATTTCCCATGGACTACTGGAGTGTAGGTAGTCAATAAACTTCTACGTGCTTACGCGCACACACACATATCTCAACCACTATTTTGTTAACATACACAAGGAGGGACACAAACAAAACAAAATTGGCTCTGAATTGATCGCTGAAGTTGGAAGAGGAGGGAATTCATTATACTGTCTGCGTTTGTCTGCCTGAAACTTTAAATGAAAACTTAAAAATATATATTCATAATAGAGAAAACTACAAGTCCCCAAAAAGTTACTTATGACCGGCTTTTGTTTTTTATTTTACTGCAACAGAAAATGAAACTGGTTGTCTTTCCTACTGTCTAATTGTAAACGGACCCTCCATGGATCCCTATCCTTGCAGAAGTTTACGCTGCTAGAGTTTTCAAATCCTCAACTCCGGCACGCGGGAGGAGGAGCGCTGAGAACACAAAGAGGAGAGAGACAAGGACAGGGCCTCAGGCTTCTCACAAGGTCTCTCATAACACACGTAGGGGTCTGCGAAAAGGGACGAAGACCGCTGCTTGCTCAAAACAGAAAAAGGCCATTTTCTCTGGCCAAAGGGGGCCCAAGTCCAGGGCCCCCACCCCCCCCCCCCCAGGCACCACCTCAGGGGGCCGCCCCGCCAGGTGGAGGCGATCAGACTGTCACGCACACCGGAGACACCGACCTTCCCGAAGTCTCTCTGAACCAATGGAAACGGCACAAGGGTGTCACCGAAACCGCAGAACGAGCCCTGTCACCATCGGGAGGCAGAGCCGAGGCCGTGGCGTTTCCGCCTCGAGGCAGGAATGACAACGGGAAAGTTTCGCCGCTTCAAGTAACCAAGACCAGCGGTCTCCCGAGCTGCTCGAGGCCCTGCCACGCCCCCAACCCCGGCCTCCATTAGGCCTCCCGCACCGCGGACTCTCGGGCCTGACCTAGGGTCTGACCCCCAAACCCAGGATCCTTCCCTTTCTCAACTGCCACCTGGGGGTCGTCTGAACCCCAGATTTGGGACTTCCAAATACGGAGCGCAGTGGGAGGAGGAAAACAAAGACCCTTGACACTGAGGCTGCCACACTCACCTGGCTGAATTCAGGTGCAAAAACGGCTGAGACAGACTTAGCACTCAAAGACCAGCATCCAAAATGGCGGGTCCCTCAGCCTCAGCACAAGCAAGCGCGGGCGGAGGAATCTGCGAGGCCAAGCTAGCCACGCCCCCCTTTCCAGGGATTGGCTGCGTTCCCGCCCCGCCCGGAACTCACGTTCGAAGGCACTGGGAAGCTCCCTCATTGAGCTCCCTCCGGAGCCGGTGCAATGGGGACTACTTCCCGCGGCGGAGGCATGGGTGGTGACGCGTTAAGACTTCACGCCATCTGCATTAGCGTTCTCCGGTAGAGGCGTGTCCTGGGTATCGCATAGCTTGACCTGGGCGCGGGGAGGCAGGAGGGAGTGGTTTGTTCACCTGCTTTGTGCTCAATTCCTTTTTCCGCATTGTTCCATTCCCTCGAAAAATCCGCTCCAGCACTACCTTTTAAACACCCAGTGTTACTCCTAGAGATTTGCTCCCGTGCCTCGCTCAACTCCAGTGGCCCTGGGGGCTTTCCCTGGTGTCCGTTTCTTTCCTCCGGCGGCAATGACTGAGCATGTTTCCACCCTTTAAAAGCTTCTTATCCGACCCTTCACCCTATTCCCTTAGTTGCCCACCATCACTCCATCGATCCCCTCCAATAGTCTTGCCCCCTTTTAAAACCAAGTCTCATTACTATTTTAACCAGACTCTCTAGCCTGTATTATATAATTCACTAGTATGTTTCCTCAACACCACGTTCTCCAGAAACTTACCATATCTCTGTGTTCAGAGGAAACTTGGATATAGTTGTCTTTGTTTTCCACTTGAAAACTATTCTCTGCTTACTATTGGAAGGGGCTTCTTAGGCTCTTGGCTTCTAGAAGGAGGTAACCCTGCCCCCTGCCGTAAAGGCTTCATCTACCGGGATCAACACTGTGGTTTGCTAAATTATAATGCGGTCATATGACAAGGATGGACTATGCGTAACTGTATGAGGTTTTTATGAATTTAGATATACTGTTTTTATAACCACTTGCAGTATTTCTAAATTAAACCGGTTCCAGAACCTCAAAATACAGTGTTTGGTTCTTTTAAAATGTGTGGGTTTTTTTCCCCTGTAAATGCATGCAAATATAATTCAGCCCGTTGTGCAATAAGGTAATGGCATCTAAAAAAAATAGAAGTGAAGGCAGATTGCTTGAATTTAAAAAGCCTTGGAGACACTGCAATCAAATGGAATGTGTGTGGATCTTGTTTAATGATTCAAACAAGCCAACTATAAAAGACATTTTGAGACAATCAGGGAAATTACTTTATGGACGAAGTATTACAAGATACTAACTAACCAAAGAGTTGTTCTTTTATAAGCATGAAAATGGCATTGAGATTTTGTAAGAAAATGTCTTTTTTAAATTTTTTAAGAAACGAATACTTTGCAAAGGGGTAAAATGGCACAAAAATCTTGATAATTGTTGAATTGGATGAGGGTTACTGTACAATTATCTCTACCCTTAAGCATGTCTTCAAATGTTCATAGTCAATAAGTCAAAAGGTGAAAGCAGCCCAACTACATGGTGCGAAGACTGGATAAATAAAATGTGGTACATACATGCAATGGAATATTATGCAGCCTAAGAAGGAAGGAAATTTTGACACATCATCTACAACATGCACGAACCTTGAAGACATTCTAGTATGGAAAATAAGCCAGTCACAAAAGGACATACGCTGCGTAGTTCCATCTATATGAGGTACCTAAAGAGGTCAAATTCAGAGAGGGAGAAAGTAGAAATTCAGAGAGGGAGAAAGCAGAATCATGACTACCAGGGGCTAGAGGGAGGGGAAAGTGGGAATTATTGTTAAATAAGCACAGAGTTTCAGTTTGGCAAAACAAAAGTTCTGGAGGTGGATGGGGGTGATGGCTATGATTATGTGAATGTACTTAATGCCACTGAACTGTACAATTAAAAATGGTTAAAATGCTAACTTTTAGGGGTGCCTGGGTGGCTCAGTCAGTTAATGAGTTTGAGCTCTGCATTAGGCTCTGTGCTGACAGCTCAGAGCCTGGAGCCTACTTCAGATTCTCTGTTTCCCTCTCTCTCTCTACCCTCCCCCTTGCGTGCTCTTCCTCTCTCTTTCTCTCAAAAATAAATAAACATTTTTTAAAAAATTTTAATGCTAACTTTTAGATTATGTATATTTTACCACAACAAAAAAAAAACAGTTCATAACAAATTAAAAAAAATTTTTTTTAATGTTTACTTACATTCAACAGAGAGAGACACACACAGTGCGAGCAGGGGAGGGGCAGAGATACGGAGACAGAATCCAAAGCAGGCTCCAAGCTCTGAGCTGTCAGCTGTCAGCTGTCAGCTGTCAGCCCCAACGTGGGGCTCAAACCCATGAGCCATGAGATCATGACCTGAGCAGAAGTGGACGCTTAAGGAACCGAGCCACCCAGGCGCCCCCTAACAAAGTTTTTTAAATTAAGTCTATGTCATGAAGGGGATTAAATAAACAGCATATATACTAATCATTTAAATGGAAAATGTGGAATCTTCTACCAGAAAACTGGCTCTAGATTAAAAGGGACTAATGAGACATAATAACCAAATAAAATACATAAAATTCAATTGGATCCTGGTTAAAAAAAAGGAAAGATACTGGGGGAACAACTTAAGAAATTCAAATGTGTGTTTAATATTAGACATTATGAAATTATTGTTAATTTTCATAAGCATAATCATTGTTTCATAAGTGTAATCACAGTGTAGGAGAGTCCCCTTATTCTTAGGAGATGTATGTTGAACTATGTAAAAGTGAAGGATCATGTTGTCTGCAACTTACTTTCAAAGTGTTCAGAAAACAAAAAGTGTGTGTGTTTATACTAGGCTATTATATATCTCCATGGGAAGTAGTAGTTTCCCCCCAGAAACTACCAGATTAAACCAAGTTCCCAGCAATAAATATATTATGATTCTGTTCTGCATTTAGTTTAAAAGCAGGATAAAGGGGACTGAATTTAATACCTTCTTTTTTTTTGAAAGTAAAAATATGTTTGTTTTTACTAATTTGAAAGTGTATGTGTGGGGTTTAATGAAAGACTCCTCCTGCCATTATTAATTTTTTGGAATACATTATTTAAAATTTTGTTATTATTTTAAATTTAACACAAATAATAATATGCAAACTGTCAGTAAACCTGCTTTTTATACTTAATATATCCTATATATCATTTTTTTAAGATTTTTTTAAATTTTTTTTATTTTTGAGACAGAGAGAGACAGAGCATGAACGGGGGAGGGGCAGAGAGAGAGGGAGACACAGAATCGGAAGCAGGCTCCAGTCTCTGAGCCATCAGCCCCGAGCCCGACGCGGGGCTTGAACTCACAGACCGCGAGATCATGACCTGAACTGAAGTCGGACGCTCAACCGACTGAGCCACCCAGGCGCCCCTTTTAAGGTTTTTTTTAAATGAGACACAGAGTGCAAGTGGGGGAGGAACAGAGAGAAAGGGAGACACAGAATCCAAAGCAGGCTCCAGGCTCTGAGCTGTCAGCATAGAGCCCAACACGGGGCTCGAACCCACCACCCGTGAGTTCATGACCTGAGCCAAAGTCAGACACTTAAAGTTTTTATTTTTAAGTAATCTCTACAGGGACGCCTGGGTGGCTCAGTCAGTTAAGTGTCTGACTCTTGACTTTGGCTCAGGTCATGATCTCATGGTCATAGGACTGAGTCCTAGCATTGGGTTCCACACTGAGCATGAAGCCTGCTTGGGATTCTCTCTCTTCCTCCCTCTCGCTGCCCCTCCCACCCTCTCAAAATAAGTAAATAAACATTAAAAAAAAAGTAATCTCTACACCCAACATGGAACTAGAACTTAAGAGTCCCATACTCTATCAACTGAGCCAGCCACACACTCCATTCTGCATATCTTTTCCTGTCAATACATATAGATCCATCTTTAACAATGGAAGCAGGTACACCATTATTTAGCCAACCATCTCTTATTGATACTTAGGCTGATTCCAGTAATGTTCTGCAATGTACTATAATGAATATTGTTCTAAATATATATATATGAATACTTTCAGACTATTTTTCCTCAGACTATTTATTCAAGACAGATTCCCATAAGTGGTAATGCTTGGTCAAAGGGTATGCATATTTAAATTTTTGATGCCCACGTTATGGGCTGAACTGTGCCCCCCCGCCCTCCAAATTCGTATGTTGAGATACTAATCCCCAGTATCTCGGAATGTGACCTTACTTGGAGACTGGGTCTTTACAGAGGTAGTCAAATTAAAATGAGGTCCTTAGAGACAGCCCTACTCCAATATGACTTGTGTCCCATAAAAAGGTGAAATTTGGAGATACACACACATGCAGGGAGAACACCAAGTGAAGATGAAGGCAAAAGCAAAGCATCTACAAACTGAGAAACACCAAAGATTGCCAACAAACCACCAGAAGCTTTCAGGAGAGGCCTGGAACCAATTCTTCCTAATAGCCCTCAGAAGGAACTAACCCTATTAATACCTTGATGTAGAACTTCTAGCCTCCAGAATCATGAGACAATAAATTCCTGTTGTTTAAGCCACCCAGTTTGTGGGACTTTGTTAAAGCAGCCCTAGCAAACTAGTACAACCTGTTACCAGACAGTTCTCCCAGAAGGTTCTATAATTTTATCCTCCTAGTAATAGTATATGTGCATGCCCATTTCCTCATACTCCCCAACTGTGGGCATTGTCAATCTTTCTAATCTTTTTGAAACTAATAAATTATTTTAATTTGCATATCTTTGAACATTAGTAAGATTGACTACCCTGTAAATAGTGTGCTCATTATAGGTTTTGCCCATTTTCCTAATGGTGCAAATAAACTTTTAAAATAAATTTTTTTACGGTAATGCATAAACAGCAATACACACAAACACACACACGCACACACACGCGCGCGCGCACACACGCACACGCACACACACACACACACAGCTGAAAAAGATTTACAGTAAATACTGTCTCCGTCCTTTGCCCCTTAGTCTTTTAGTCCCTCACTCTAGAAATAGAAGAACTGTTGTTACCAGATTCTGGTGCCTTAGAGCAAGTTACTTAATCTCTCTGTGCCTCAGTTTCCTCATCTGTAAAATGGGAATGCCACCACCTACCTTAATAAAATTGTTATGAGGATTAAATGTGCTAATAACAAAAAGCTCTTAGAATGGTGTATTAAACAGATAATGTTTAATGCTTTCAAAATCCTTCCAGTGATATTATGGGCACATAAAACTATATAAATATATATGCCTTTCTTCTACACATGTACTACTAGCATACTATTTATGGTAACCTATAACTTGTACTGCAACATACATTAAGATATACATCTTAGAGGCACACCTGGGTGGCTCAGTCAGTTAAGCGTTTGACTTCGGCTCAGGTCATGATCTTGAGGTTTGTGAGTTAGAGCCCTGCATTGGGCTCTGTGCTGACAGCTCGGAGTCGAGCCTGCTTCCAATTCTGTGTCTCCCTCTCTCTCTGTGCCCCTCTCCACCTACACTCTGTCTCTCTCTCTCTCTCTCTCTCTCAAAAATAAATAAAAATAAAGAGAAATTTTAAGATATATATCTTGGAGATTGTTCCATATCAGCAGTTTTCAATAATTCTCATTCTTTTAAAGGGCTGAATAATATTCCAATATATACGTATACTATAATTTTTTAACACTGTTCTATTGATGTGAATTTAGATTATTTCCAATATTTTGCCTCTGTAAACAATGCTGCAATGACTAGATATTGGCCTGCATGGATTGTATTTATTAGGTAAATTCCCAGAAGCAGAACTGGATCAAGGGTAGGTATATTTTTAATGTTAATAGATATTGCCAAATCACCCTTGAAAGAGGTAGTTCAATTTACATTGCCACCAATGTATGAGAGTTTCTATTTCCCCATGCCCTCAGTAGCATAGTGTGTTTGGATAACTTTGGGAATAGTTGACATTATTGCAACTTTGTTCAAACCATGAAAGTAAAGATCTGTGGAAAGTGTCATTGAGCCCATGTCTTGCTAAAACCTTCTCCAAATGGTCAATAATAAGCATGTAAGAAGGTGGTCAACATCTTTAGCCATCAGGGAAAGGTAAATCAAAACCACAATGAGATATTACTTCATACCCCTACAATAGCTATAGTGAAAAAGAAAAATAATAACAAGTATAGTCTAGGATGTGGATAAATTGGAACCCACCTACATTGCTGGTAGGAATATAAAATGATGCAGGCACTTTGGGAACAATTTGGCAGCTCCTCAAAAAATTTAAACATAGAGTTACCATATGACCCAGCAATTTCACTCCTAGGTATATACCTAAGAGAATTGAAAACGTATGTTCATACAAAAATTATACACAAATGTTCACAGCAACATTTTTTAGAATAGCCTGAAAGTGGAAACAACACAAATATCCATCAACTGGTAAATGGAAATAAAATGTATTATATCCATACACTGTCATATTATTTGGCCATAAAAAGAAATAAAGTATTGGGGCATCTGGCTGGCTCAGTTTGTACAGCATGTGACCCTTGATCATGGTTATGAGTTAGACTCCAAATGTCATGAGTTAGAACCCATATTAGGGGTAGAATTTACTCAAAAAAATTTAAAAAAAAAAAAGGAATGAAGTACTGACACATACTATAACATGAATGAACCTTGAAAACATTCTGCTAAGGGAAAGGAACAGACACAAAAGGCCCCATATTGTATGATTCCATTTATGTGAAACATCCAGAATAGGCAAATCCACAGAGACAGAAAGTAGATGAGTGGTTGCCAAGGGATATGGGGGAGGGGCGGAGGAAGAGTGGGAATGACTACTAATGAGTATGGAGTTTCTTTTTGGGGCAATGAAAATGTTTTGGAATTAGATAATGGTGATGTTGCACAACCTTGTGAATATACTAAAAACCAGTGAAATACACACTCTAAACGTGTGCAGTTCAAGGGACTCCTGCCTGGCCCAGCTGGTAGAGCAGACTTTTTGATCTCGGGGTTGTAAGTTTGAGCCCCATGTTGGGTGAGGGATTACTTAAAAATAAAATCTTTACTCCCTCTCAAAAAGTGTGAATTTCATGATATGTGAATTATATCTTAATAAAATTTTCCATCTTAATAAATTTTTAAATTAATTTTTAAAATTATCTTACCAACACAGTTGTAATGTAAAGCCCTAACAAGGTCATTGTAGAAGCCCGTAAATATAAAACAGATTAGGAAGCTATTTCAAGGAAAAGTTTATAGGGTTGAAATGGCAAAAGAATAGCACAGCTCTGTGAGTTGATTGGGAAAGTAGAAGTAAAAAATGAAGCTGAAAATGACTAATGAAAAAGACTTCTAGATACACAAATTTAGGTGAGAACAGAGGAAAAAGAAACTAATTCCTTATTTAGTAATTTTTCCCTTATTTGATTATAACCCTGAGTCACACCACATCGGAGACACAGGGGGGTTATAAGAATAGCATTATGATCCTATTTTATTTGCAGCTCAAGGAATCAGAACAAGCTGCCCAGCTTCACATACTAACTTAATGATGAGGCCAAGAAATCTCACTGGAGGCTTTCTCTTAATGTTTTATCTCCTTACTTTTTTCATGTTGAAAACATCATCTATGTTGTGGCGCCTGGGTGGCTCAGTGGGTTAAGCTTCCGACTCTTGATTTCAGCTCAGGTCATGAGTTCACATTCATGGGATTGAGCCCTGCATTGAGGAGCTATCAGCACAGAGCCTGCTTGGGATTCTCTCTCTCACTTTCACTCAAAATAAATATTTTTAAAGTTTATTTATTTATTTTGAGAGAGAGCAAGAGAGAGAGAGAGCACAAGTCAGGGAGGAGCGGAGAGAAAGAGGGACAGAGAAGGAGAATCACAAGCAGACTTTGCATTGTCAGTGTGGAGCCCCATGTAGGGTGCTCAAACTCACAACTGCAAGGTCATGACCTGAAGCAAAGTCAGGTGCTTAACCAACTGAGCCACCCAGATACCCCAATAAGCATTTTATTAAAAAACATTTTTAATAAACATTTTTTAAAAGAAAATATCATCTATGTCAACTTTAGAGTGACATAATAAAGCTATATTTGCATCTCTCAGTCTCAGCTCATCAGGAATTACTGTTAAGTATAAAAGCCAGTGTATATTCCAGCTTGCATTCTTTTTTTCCTCAAGTTTTTATTTAAATTCTAATTAGTCCACATGTTAGTTTCAGGTGTAGAATTTACTGCTTCAACACTTACATACAACATCTGGTGCTTATCACAAGTGCCCTCCTTAATACCCATCACCTATTTAACCTATCCCTTCACCCACCTCTCCTCCAGTAACCATCAGTTTCTTCTCTACATAGTTAAGAGTCTGTTTTATGCTTTGTCTCTCTCCTCCCCATGTTTATTTGTTTTGTTTCTTAAATTCTACATGAGAATGAAATCATATGCTATTTGTCTTTCTCTGACTTATTTCACTTAGCCTAATACTCTCTAGCTTCATCAATGTCATTGCAAATGGCAAGATTTCATTATTTTTTGATGGCTGAGTAATATTCCATTGTGTGTATATATATATGTATATATATATGTATATATATATATATATATATACATATATATATAATATATATATACACACACACTATATCTTCTTTATCCATTCATTAGTCAATGGCCATTTGGGCTCTTTCCATAATTTGGCCATTGTTGATAATGCTCCTAAAAACATTGGGATGCATGTATTTCTTTGAATTAATATTTTTGTAACCCTTGGGTAAATACCTAGTAGTGCAATTTATTCCAGTTTGCACTTTTTTTTTTTTTTTTTGGAGAGAGAGAGAAGGAGGGGAGGGGCAGAGAGAGAATCTCAAGCAGGTTCTGTGCTGTCAGCTCAGAGTCCAATGCAGGGCTGGAACTCATGAACGGTGAGATCATGACCTGAGCTGAAATCAGGAGTCAGATGCTTGACCAACTGAGCCACCCAGGCATTCCTTCAGCTTGCATTCTGATATGAAACTGTCTAAAAACCTTCTGGTTAGATGAGAATATTCCATTTTCTGGCTACTTAGGAATTAAAATGTCTCCTTAAATGAAATTAAAGAATAATTTCTACTTAAATATCCCAGCCACAATAAATGAATGAATGAAACTATTTACTACACACTTGTGAAGTATGAAGTTCTTTCAATACAGCCATTCTCTCACATTAAACACAAGATGCAGACAATGATATCATCTCACTGGAGATTTATGGGAAGAACATTTTGCAAGAGTCCTTTATGCAAATACCAGGCCTTGTTGCTTTAAAAACATTAGCTCTGCTGCCTTCCAGGGGCCAGGAAGCACAAGAACTACTTACACAATACTTTCATATCTTCATTTTACTTAATCCTATGATTACAACAACCCTATGAGAATAGAGGTTAGGAATTATTACCTTATTATCCATTTTACATTTCAGGAAGCAGAGGTTCAGAATAGGGACTTGTCCAAAGCCACCAGGCTGGTCAGTGGCAGAGCTGGGACTCCAGGCTAGATCTGCTCTTACCAGATCCCATCTGCTTTTCACCGCATTCCCTACTTCAAGTAAGCTCTGTCAGAGGCAAGCTTAGGCGTTCTACAAGAAGACAGAATAAGAGGAAGGAAACAAAGTAGTGAAGAAGCAGGGATGATGACAAGGGAAGGAGGTGTCTTATTAGGAAGTGAATCTAACCACTTTCTATTGCCTCAAATGCCCCTTAAGTGATAACAGTGCCAAAGTTACTCTATTCTATATCCTGTGCTATTCTATATCCTATGCCCCTAGGTCTACAGCTGTTATTTTACTAGTTAAGAAGCATGTTGGAGACTTAAATGCCTAAAATAAATCTAAAGATTTTCCTGAAGTCTAAAGATTTTTCTCCTCTGAAGTTCGGACAGCAGAACGTGGCTCCCCCTACAAAGGCCTGTGGCCCCTAGGTCTGGGTACACATTAAATGTCTAGGCGGACGAAGAAACCGTGAAGCGTCGGGGAAAGCAAGAGAAGAGGGTTTGGGTTGGGGGAGAGACTAAGGTTGGGCTAAGCAGAGGGGGAGCCTGCGGTGGAGCTGTGGTTGGGGGATGTGGGTTTTGTGGCTGAATTCAAAGGTGAGGTAAGAAACCAGGATCGGAGCTGACTGTCAGGGTGGAGTTCACAGGTCCAGGAAAGGTTAGGTTGCTGGGGGGTGCTGACGGGGCTGAAGAAAGACCAAAGAGGGGGCGAGGCTGGGTGGTCTCCGGGGCGCGAGGATGGAGGCGAGGCCCCCCTCCAAAGTCTGTGATTGGATGCTCCTTTAGTCCCGCCTCTCCAGAGCCCCCTCTCCTCAAGCCCCGCCCACACCGCCGGGCGCGCGCCTGGGGAGCGGGGAGGGGGACCAAGCCGGAGAAGGGGGGAGGGAGAGAGGAGAGGCTCGTGCACGCGCCCCACTCACTGCGGGTGCGCGAGCAGCGCGCTCCCGCCGCCCGCGTCGCCATCTTTTCCCCCTCCGTCTGTCTGTCTGCCGTTGGCTTTGTCCGTCTGCAGCGCCGCCCCTCGGCTCCCCGCCACCGGCTCGGCCCGAAACCGCCCTCCGCCTGCCGGGGCTCAGTCTCGGAGAGCCCCGGCCCGGCCGGCCCGAGCTGCGGCCCGGGGCCCATTGTCCGGCGGTCCGTCTGTCCGGAGGCGGGGCCCAGGGACGCGGCGCGCCGCGGTGCGCCGAGGCTCCGGGTAAAAAGACCCCCGTCTCCTTTCCTCCGGGGCTAGGCTGAGGATGCAGGGGCTCCCCGCTCTCTCCCTTGTTCGCCCGCTGTCGGTCCTTTTGTCTGTGTCTGGGGAGGGGGCTTGGTGCTCGCTCTGGCCGGAGGGCGGGGGTAGCCCAGGCTCCGACGCTCCCCCTGCGCCGGGTTCCCCAGACGAGGCCGGACCCGGCTGGCTCCCCACGGGCCGTTCCTCTTTCAGTCCCTCTGGCGGTCTCGGGCGCGGGAGGGACGTCCGCGCCGCCGCCCTCCCGCGGTGGGCCCAGGTCGGGCTGGGCCGGGCACTACCGGGGCGGCCCCGGCGTCTGACAGGCTGGGGTGGAGCCGGGGGAGGAGGAGGATGGGCGTGGGAGTGCAGACCCGGGTGTCAGTCCCGCGTCGCGGTCTCGCAGAACGGCTTCTAAATTTAGATTTCTGAGAAGACTGTGTCGTCTGAGGGTTTGTCTGAGCCGCCTCGGAAGACCTCTGGCTTTTGTCGGTAATTCCCGGGTATCTACCTGTGCTCAGAAGATCGAAGCCAGAGGGACCATCTCGGCTGATTGATTGTACACCTTCTCCAGACCAAAGAAAGTGGGAACAGGGTGAACAGTGAGGCAGCTACGTGACCAGCTTTCTCGTCCTCTCCTTTTTGGCAGATACAAATCACTGGGATTCGGGCGAGTTTACTTTGCTCCGTGGGAACTGCACCAGAGCTGGAGGTGGGAGTGCACCCTCTTTTCATAAAGCTTGGATTTCACCTGCTCCTTTTGTTTTTTTCCCCCATGCTAAAGTCTGTGGTGTGTCCTGAAAGCTGCAACCTAACACCTGTGGGAGAGCAGGGACAATGTTAAGGGGCGATGTTGGCCTCCCTCCAAAGGACTCTTAACCTCGTTCTAAAGGCAAAGCTTCCTTCCTTTTTACGTAGAATCCCTTGTAAACCTGAACCTCACCGTTTACTTTCTTCCCATTACGTTTTTTCTTCCAGATGGTGGTGATGTTCAGGCGGCTCTCCATTTACATTTTTGTGTTAGTTTCAGATTCAGTCTTGGGAACTGAGGCAGTGTTAAAAGAAGAACTGAATGCATGATCTTTAGGGCAACGCGTCTATGAATTTTATTACCTTTTATGGCCTATAAAACGGTCGTCTAACCTCTGAGATCTTGCTATGTAGTCAAGAATGCACTTATATTGCCATTTATGTATGTATGTATGTATGTATGTCTTTTCTTATTTATTTCCTTATTGAGTCCACGACCCACTGACTTTTTTTTTATTTTTGAGGTAGAGAAGGGTATTTGCTTATCCCCCCCTCCCCCACGTAATCCCTCAGGTGTGAAGTCCCATTGGGTACCATCTGGTCAGTTCCCCATTTGGCCGCTAGGAGGATTGTGAGATGCAGTGGATACTGCCTATTTCAATATGCAGATGCTCATCTCTGTTTCTGACTTGTGGCTTCAGTATTGAACTGTTGCCTCACCAAGATGATCTGAATTGAGCATGTCTCAAGTTATTTGGCCTTCCTTCAGAAGGATCTTCATTACCTTTATCACACAGTTTCAATTTCTGATCTTGATTAGGAGAAAATTTAAAGATTAGTTAATATTTCATTTTTCCTTATATAATAGAGAGGTGTAGCTCTACAAATGTTGGGAAAAAATGATAATGTGCATTTCATTCAACTTTCCATTTTATGATTCCACAGGAAAAGACCCAAAGTGAATATTCCTTCACTGCTTATGCTAATAACTACTTGATTGGAAAGAAATGATCTCTGCAAACAAAACTTAGAACAGAGAATACATACCATTAGCATTAGCTCACAGAAAGTGCCCTCTAACTAGTTAAAATTGATTTTACTGTATACATTTGAAGCTGGTTTTTTGTTGTTGTTGTTTTAATTAAAGGTCTGAAAAAGAACTGTGTTTGATATGCAGATATGATAGAAGACTGCCTGAAAGCTGCTTCCTTTGCCACTTCCTGTGGAGGCCTGTCTTTGCCATTTGCGGTTTCTTTCTTTTGGTAAGGGGAGGCAGGATCTGATTACAGGTCTGAGATCCTTTCTAGCTACATGGAGGAGTTAGTTGGCATAACAGGAGATGAGTCTTCACTAACTGGAGTGCAGAGTATAGCTAGCAGTGGCCTCTCAGAATGCTTCTTAAGGCATTAAACTACTTGCTTATTCAGTATAAGTACAATTTGAAAGGGCAGGAAGTGAAAGAAAACTTAGAGGGTGACCAAATCCATATTCTTGTCCTTGGTAGGGAAGAGAATCTCTTTTTTTAATCTGTTTATTCACTGTGCCTTTTTTTAAATTTTTTTTTATTTTTATTTTTTTTCAATATATGAAATTTATTGTCAAATTGGTTTCCATACAACTTCACTGTGCCTTTCATAGAAAATTTCAGTTTTCACTACTAATCCATTTCAGACTCTTTAACAACACTTACTGCTGGGAAAGTCTTTCTTAGAAACTAACCAGGAACCTCCAGGCTTATGTATCTGTTCCCTCCAGTTTCAGGGAAGCAGATGCAGGTCTCTGCAGCACGTCTCCTTTGGGGAGCTTTTCTCTTTGTTCTTCCCACTGATCTCTTTGCTACACAGAGGCTGGATTAAAAAGAGGCACTAAAGTTATTAACTTTGCCACTCCAGAGCATGTGAGCAGGGCCAGGTTGATATTCCACACTGGAATGTTGAATTAATACTCAACAGTGTGGATAGCATCTGGCTCTTCTGGTGAGAGCTCATCTTCAACATTGGAAGCCTGATTTGATTCAGTGCCCTGTCATCCACAGTGCCTAGCACTGTGCCTACCTCGCTAGGTAGAGGCTCTATTTCCTGTGCTGATTTCGTTTATAGATGCCTAAAAGTTTTGAGATGTTTCCTGTCTCGCAGGGATGTGGTGCTTTGTCACCTCCAGGCAAGATAACTTCTTGAAAAAACATCTGGAGGTTCCCATTTGTGCAGATTGCAGGGCTTGACTTCCAGTGGGCGTGTAACATGTGAGCTGCCACCCTCTTTAGCTTCCATCTGCTTCCTTTTACATTCATGGGGGTTATCCATTTGAGCCTGCAGTGCTTCTAAAACTGTTACCTAAGTGTTTTGCTTCCTTTTCTATCCGGTGACCTTGATCATGATCACATAACAGTGTTCTGGATTCCACAGATAGATTTAGAGTAGAATTCTCTAAATCCTTTGAAGGAGTCCCTTCTTAAACTTCTTGGGACCTGGATGTTGTGCTAGAAATTTCTTCCTTCCTTTCTTTCTTTCTTTCTTTCTTTCTTTCTTTCTTTCTTTCTTTCTTTCTTTCTTTCCTTCCTTCCTTCCTTCCTTCCTTCCTTCCTTCCTTCCTTCCTTCCTTCCTTCCTTAAGTTTATTTATTTATTTTGAGTGAGATAAAAAGCACGAGTGGGGAAGGGGTAGAGAGAGAGGGAGAAAGGAAGAATCCCAAGCAGGCTCCGCATTGTCAGCACACAACCAAATGCGGGGCTTGAACTCACGAACTGTGAGATAATGACTTGAGCCCAAGTTGGATGCTTAACCAACTAAGCCACCCAGGTGCCCCCATTTCTTTCTTTCTTTAATTAGTTCAATTATTTATAACTGGTGAGTTTTATATGCTCAATAACTTTTTTAAAAGTCTTTTTATCTTTAATTTTGTCTAATTTCTGGGAAAAATGGCACGTGGTAACAATATGTTTTTTATTGTAGGTCAGCACCCTGCAAGGAAGTAGTAACATATCCAGTTGTGAAACTGGGAAAGGCCAGAACTTTTGGATCAGGAAAACATGTCCCGTCGGAAACAGACAAATCCAAATAAAGTTCACTGTGAGTATTGGGTTTTGTCTTCTGGAACCTGGGAACATTGAGGGTTGAAATGAAAGAGTAATCTCAATTTAGGTGAGATGCTTACACTAATTTGTGTAGGAAAAAAGGGTTAAAGAGGTTGAACGTGATGGGTTTAAAGTGTGTCTGGTTGCTGGAGGAAGTATTAGAAACCTGTCTTAGGAGTAAGTGCACTTGATTCATCCTTAGTATTCACATTAACAGACATTTATAGGATATCTGTGCAAAGCCTTGTGCTAGATGCCAGGACTGTAAAACAGCATAAGGATATATAAGACTATAGTGGAGCCACAGATACATAAAATAATATTTAAAAACACAAGATAGTATATGCTGAGTGCCATATAGGGATGCTAAGACTGTGTGTACTACAGAAGAGGAAGGAGTTCCATAGACTGAAGTAGCAAGGGAATGCTTCATGGAAAAGGCCCTAGACTGTGAGCTTAAACTGGGCCTTAGAAGGTAGGAAGTGGATTTTTAAAAAAGGAAGAAGGAAGAGGTAAAATCAGGTAGGGAAAATTATGTGAGCAAAGATAAAAGAAGGAAAGCACATGTTCAGGGGATAAGGAGACTTTGTATGAAGCAGACGTTATATTTATCCAGATATTCTAGGACATGAGTTTGGAGATGTTTAACTCAGGCCAAGTTCATACTTCATACTGTGGACTATAAGGAGCTACTAAGGGTTTTCAGGCAGAGAAGGGGAGGGGCATTTAGAATGCAGTGTGTCAGGACTACGAAGCAGTTTGTGTGATGGATCACATGAGAAAGACTAGTAACAGGAAAACTAGGTATGCATTATTGCCTTGCATTGTTTCTCAGCAGTTTTGTATGTATGTATATTTTATTTCAGTAATTAGACTGTAAAATTCTAGAGGGCAGAGACTATGTCCCATTTATATTTCTTGCTATTCCTCTTTACTTCTAGCACTGCTTATAAAGGATGTTCAAAGTGCCTTTTAAATTAACATTTAATATGTCTATCTATGCAGATTTTATATAATTGACCTGTTTCCTATGATCTGGGAAGATAAGCATCCTCACCCAAATGTTTATTTATTTATTTATTTTTATTAAAAAAAAAATGTTTTTTTTAGCCTTTATTTATTTTTGAGACAGAGAGAGACGGAGCATGAACGGGGGAGGGTCAGAGAGAGAGGGAGACACAGAATCTGAAACAGGCTCCAGGCTCTGAGCCATCAGCACAGAGCCCGATGCGGGGCTTGAACTCACGAACCGCGAGATCATGACCTGAGCCGAAGTCGGACGCTTAACTGACTGAGCCACCCAGGCGCCCCCCAAATGTTTAAAAAAGAGTCACATAGCACCTTTTATTATTGAGGACTGACCAAATAAAGTACAGCAGCATGCGAAGAGAATTCAGTGAAATAATACATAACGGTTATTTTGAAGGAAAACACTCTTCTACATATGAGAGGGTAGATTCGTCAAAGAGTTAAGATAAGAGGACTAAAGTTCATTAAAAATATCCTGCATACCAGGCACTCTGTACCTTATCTTATTGGGTAATTTCAAGAGTGAGAGAAGAAATAGTAGGAACAGAGGAATTAGGTGGACTTGAATATTTTATAAGTTAATGAGATCAGGGTGGCACACCTTCATTTACAATTAATTCTTCAACTTAACTCCTGGAAAAGTTGTAGAAGAGAACAAGTTGGATGCTTCTAGGAGTATGTTCTGGAATAGGTGGATGTGGAAGTCTGCTTAATATAAAGGTGAGTGAGTGGTTTAGGAAGGGTTTAGAAATTGATGCTACAACAATAAAATGTAGTGGGCCTGAATGTGAAGATTGTCAAGAGAGACATCTCTTGATCCAACTCAGAGGTTTAGGAGGGTTGTCTTCTCCTCTCTGATTGAAAACAAGTATCAGTAAAAGACACAGATGTGACCCCAAGAAGGCAGGGAAGGAAAGGTATTCTTAGTAGATGGGTTCACAAATAAGGCGGTCATAGGAGTTGGGTGTTTACTTAAAAAAGCCGTCTGTCCAGGGCACCTGGGTGGCTCAGTCAGTTGAGCGTCCGACTTTGTCTCAGGTCATGATCTCACCGTTTGTGGGCTTGAGCCCCATGTCGGGCTCTGTGCTGACAGCTCAGAGCCTGGAGCCGCTTCAGATTCTGTGTCTCCCTCGCTCTCTGCCCTTCCCCCGCTCATGCTCTGTCTCTCTCTCTCTCTCTCTCTCTCTCTCTCTCTCTCTCTCTTAAAAATAAACATTAAAAAAAAATTTTTTTTTTAAGCCATCTGTCCAAAGAGACTTGGTTAGATTTAAGGAGAGTAGGTGGCAGGGAATGATGGCCTGATTGTGATAAGGCCAAGGGAAGCTAGGCTTGTATGGCCTTTGCCTGTGTCCATGTAGCGTATATCCATCAGCTGAATCTCCTCCCACCATAGTTGAACCCAGGGTGAGTTGGTATTGGGTCAGAAAACAGATGGACAAACAGGCCATGGAGAAGATAAGAGAGTATTACACATCCACAGCTGCAGAAATGTAGTTTCCAGAGCCGAGTCAATATCATATTGTGGTGGAATGGGTGGGGCTGTGCGGGCTCTGAGGAAGTGACCGTTATGAGGGCCATGAACAGAAATGTTCAGCTGCAACTAAAAAGCAGACCCCCAGGGAGGGACTGTTTTCGGAGATGTATTTGGATGGGGAACCATGAAGGCTTCTCAGGTAATAGACTGAGCTTGACTAAAGAAGAAAAGACACTGAGATTTGCTGGTGTCTTGGGACTTTGTGCTTATTTACTGTTTGGGGACTGAAGCAGATCCTGCCTTTTTAAAAACAGCATTTTCTCCTTGCCCATGACAAAAGTGGCAGGTAGAAATAGGTAGTTTCAGTCTTCTGCCCGCTTGAGTCTCCTGTTCCCTTGCAGTGAAATGGAACCAATCAAATGTATTGAATTTAATGCTGCTTATCTATTTAAAATAAGTGGAATGGACTCAAGGTCTGGGAGGCAAGAATGTCTGCAGAAGCTTTGCTGAAATGTTAAAGCCAGTCGGCACTTGAGTAATGGCTGAGCTCCATTACATCTGCCTTCTGGGAAGAAGATTGAGTCATGAAACTCAGAGCCCACCTAAAAGAGTATATTAAGAATCCCACTGCTGTAGGGGTGCCTGGGTGGCTCAGTCCGTTAAGCTTTCGACTCTAGATTTCAGTTCAGTTCATGATCTCATGGTTTGTGGGTTCAAGCCCCATGTCAGACTCTGCAGTGACTTTGTGGACCCTGCTTGGGATTCTCTCTCTCCCTCTCTCTCTGCCCCCCACACCCCAAATAAATAAATAAACATAAGGAAGGAAGGAAGGAAGGAAGGAAGGAAGGAAGGAAGGAAGGAAGGAAGGATCGATCCCACTGCTGTAGCCTGGCAGCATTTATCACATCCACTTGAGAAGCCAGCGGGCAGGATGCACTGGCATTTACTTGGCTTTCCTCAGGACTGTCTCTGTATCTGAATTACCATCATGATCTCTCCTTTCCCCAGAAACATCCACACGTACTCTTGTAGTTTGCTCAGTTCATTAATAGATTTGATACAGAGCTTTTGGAATAAAAGCCCAGAATTATTGGTTTCAGAGAAACTGCTGAGGGGTATTAGACCTTCCTCTGCCCCTCCTTCCTCATCTCACCTCCTTCTGAGTACAAGTTTCTGTCAGCTGTTTTCTAGAGAGGTTGAAAATAGAGTCCCTTGTACACTCTCATTTGATGTGTTTATGCCAAGCAAACCACTAAGAAAAGGAGAACTCTTTCTTCAGAGGCTTTTGTTTTCAGATTGAAAAGTACATACAAGACTAAAAACTTTGAATTTCAATAAAAGCTTCTCAGCTTTTATAGAGAAGTAGGAAAAAAAGCCTTTAAAGTGCCTTCTCTTCCAAAAAACGCAACTTGTTTTGTCCTCGTTCATTCTGTCAACATCCTTGTGAAGTAAATGGCTATGTTCCCGGCATGTGGTAGCACCTTGGGTCACAGAGACTGTCAGCTGGAATGGAATCCTAAGCCCCTCACTCCCAAGACTAGCTCATTTTTTCTGCATTTGACTTCTGCTCTGTTGGAATATTTTTCAGCTGCTTTGCTTTCTTTAATTTCAGTCAGCCAGAAATTGCATGTGTTTAATTGCACCAGTGACTCAAGAAAGAGAATTGTAAAATCTTTGCCTTTCTAGTAACTTTTATCCCAGGCTTCTCCTCTGTTCTACAGACTTGCTTGGATGGCCTTGTTCTTGTCTAGTCTGGAACACCTTAGCCAAATCAGACAAACAGTATCTTGATTTCATACCAAAAAAAAGAAAAGGTAGCACCTTGTTTTTTACTGTAGAGCTTAGATTACTTGTTCTTAACTATTAATAGACAAATAAATACCCATGTTAAATAAGATGGTTGCCCTACATTAATATCTAGAGACCTGAGTGTTTTTTTAACCTATTCCAATAGTTTCAAGATAGAAGGAAATAATAATTCTACATTAGAAAAGCAGACAAATTTCCAATTCTGTGTCTCCCTCTCTCTCTGTCCCTCCCCCACTCATGCTGTATCTCTCAAAAATGAATAAACGTTAAAAAAATTTTTTTAATAAAAAAAAAAAGAAAAGCAGGCTGTTGTATAACATTTCTCAAGTGCCAGTATTTCTATGGATCACATTATATTTGAGTTACTATGACATAATTTTAGCAGATATCACTACCTTTTTATGAAAGGATAATTCTGGGCAGTCAGATTTACAGCTTAGGTATATAGGGCCTACTGGAAGATCATGATATGCCCAAATCGCTTTTTTAATGGTTTTTATATATTTTGCTTTCTGTCAATGTTTAAGATAAGAATGGCCCTAAGGAATAAAGTTTACCTTAGCCTTTTCCAGGAGTCAGGAATAGAACCAAACTGCCAAAAGGGAATGACAATTAATGTATTCTAACTATCCTAAGTGAGATTGCCAGCAAAAGTCCTAGATAAAGACGTTGTATGGAATTAACTCTTCTCTGTTCCGTGAAGGCCCAAATATTTAGACAATATCAATAGACAAAAATTTTCAGCTCAAGTTGGTGGGTCTAAACTGAATCACTGGTAGATCTTGAGAGGTATTTATCCTTTTAGATGCCCTTCTACTAATGCAATGCAATTACCTATTAAGGGGGGAAAAAGTGTATTCTTCATATGTTATAAACCTAGTTTTTTTCTGGGTAGGTTTCTTTAGAGATGAGAAGTATCACTGATGAGAGTGGTCTACCCTTTGATAATCATATGTTGGTACATGACGTGTTCCTCAGTGCCATTTCTACCCACGGTTTCCAGGTCCAAAAGCATGCATCTACCCAGAAGAATTCAGTAACTAATCCAGTTGGCCATGGTCTTGTGGTTACAGTGGAACCACCATGAAGAAAACTATTTTACTTCTGCAAAGAAGGATGAGAAGGTGCTATAACACAGAATTTTTTTTTTGTTCTTCCTTGCAGTAATTTATGTCCAGTTTATGATCTTGATATTTTGGAAATGGACTTAAGGCAGCTTATTTTTCTTTTACTTGAGTGCTCTGTGGCTAGAAGTTCACTTGAACCCTTGCCACCTCTACTCCCATTCCCAGTAGCAATCAGAGTAGCCACAGTATTAGTTACTCTGGCCCCAGCATGGTAACTCATCATAGGGTATCAGAACCATCAAAATGATGGGTCCCTTTGTCATTTACTGGCCCTAAGAACATTATTTTGATCTTTGAGGTGTAGCATCAGTTTCTTGTGGTTCGAAGGTAACATTATCACTAGGATCAGAGCCATTCTTCTCACACAGAGACAAGTGTTTGTTTTCAGCAGCACAACTCTGGTGAACTATCTAAACTGCTTACATCAAGGGTGCCTGGGTGGCTCAGTCGTTTAAGCGGCCGACTTCGGCTCAGGTTATGATCTCGCGGTCAGTGAGTTCAAGCCCCGTGTCGGGCTCTGTGCTGACAGCTCAGAGCCTGGAGCCTGTTTCAGATTCTGTGTCTCCCTCTCTCTGACCCTCCCCTGTTCGTGCTCTGTCTGTCTCTGTCTCAAAAATAAATAAACGTTAAAAAAAAAAATTTAAACTGCTTACATCACTGCTAAAAAGCAGTTTCAAAATATGGATATTAAAATTGTACACACCTGGGTTTGAATACTTTGTTCTATAGACTTGAGTTTTCTCTTAAGTAAAATATGTGTAGGAATACCTACCACATAGAGTTTTGCAGAGAATTAAGATAAAAACTATAAAGCACTGGGGCACCTGGGTGGCTCAGTCGGTTAAGTGTCCGACTTCAGCTCAGGTCATGATCTCATGGTTCATGGGTTCGAGCCCCTCATTGGGCTCTCTGCTCTCAGCAAAGAACCTGCTTCAGATCCTCTGTCCCCCTTTCTCTTTGCCCCTCCCCTGCTTATTCTCTTTCTCTCTCTCTCTCTCTCAAAATAAATACATAAACTTAAAAACAACAACAACAACAACTATAAAGCACTTAGCTTAGAGCCTGGAACCAGGATATGCCAAATAGTAGTTATTAGTGTTTAGCACTTAGCATCTAGATGCTCACTGAATTTTTGCTGAACAAATGCCAAAGTGAATCACATGAAGCCTCCTTTACATCAGTTCTTTCATCGTCCAAGGACTGATAGCACAGGTCAACTGACCATTTCTCCTGCCGCATTGTATCCTGTCTTGGAACCTGAACCTGTTTATGTTCCTTTTTTCTTTTCAGTAAGAAAGTGCCTGGCCTGTTGTCAGACATTTCACTAGGGCTTTTTATTCTCTCTTGGTGGCTGGGAGTGGGAACTGTAGTTTCCACTCTGACTGAGATAATGGAAACCTCAAGAAACCCAATTCTCTTTTCTCCTTATGCCTGGCCTCTTGGAAATAAAAGAGCACTTAAATATTAACTCTTCAATAACCACAAAGATCCTAGGCAGAGTTCATTGCAAATGAATGCATAATCAAGGACGGTCCTGGGCTTCTGGATACCCCATATGAAAAAAGAAAAAGGAAAAAATACCTCATTGACCAGGGAGACTAGATAAAATATTATTTCTTGCAAATTAGTTGGTATGTTTCAGGAAGTTTGTTCCTCAGCAAAAATGAGTTCATATATTATCTGTTCTCCATTTAGTCTGTCATTCAACCAGTTGTTGATTTGCTTGTGGCTAATTCTGGTAGACAAAGAAAATCAAGGCAGAACTTCCAAAGTATCTCTCGCAAGGGGAATGGATGAAAGATGAGATTAGAGAGATTGTTATTTGGAAGGATTATTTGAAGCACTTGTTTATAGTCAGAGATGAACTCTGAGTCAGGGCCATAATGTTAGTATGCTAAGATTCAGAGATTGTGCCCACATTTGTTGCCCTATCTGTATTATCCCATCACTTTGCCTCTTCTGCCTCTGTCTCCCCAATCCTGATGGTAGGTTATCCGTGGAATTGATATTCTGACGTTAAATTTGTTAAGTAGCAATTGATTACCTTTTGAAAGGAGTCAGGATTGGGAGGATTTAAGCAAGTGATGCTTTCTAGAGCATCTGGCTCACTGCCCAGGAAGAGTAGCCATGCCCAGAAACTCCAGGAGGCAGCAAGCTAAGAGATGGATGACCCCACAATAGGGTACCTGCCTGTCTCCCAACTTTGAATGGTCTGACTTTCCACCCAGCTTGCCTGGGATATGCTGTCTAGCTGGTGGCCTGACTGTTTTTCCTTGTGACCACCAGGGGATCAAGTATTTGCTGGGCTAGAAGAGCAAGCCCGCCAGGCGATGATGAAAACTGATTTTCCTGGAGACCTTGGCAGTCAGCGACAAGCTATCCAACAACTAAGAGATCAGGACTCCAGTAGCAGTGAGTTCTGCACCTTCTGGTAATGACTCAGGGCAATGGGAGAAGAATTATCAGAGTGTGTGTGCTCTGGGGATTTTGCATGGGGGTTGGGAGGAAGACATGAAGAAAGAGATTTGTGGATCCTCAGTGTTCCCAAAGGTGTTCCAAGGTGTATGAGCATATGCTTATCCAGAGAGAGGACAGGTTTGGCATTATATTTTTTTTTAACTCATGGACTGCAGTACTTGATACAGTGCCATACACAGATAGGTTTGTGATGACTGTGATAGACAGGGGTATAGAGATCATTCGTACAGGAGCAGTCCCTGGGTTAGGTGAAATGAAAATAATCCCTGTCTCCTAGAATCTATTTACTTAAAGTTAACAAAATATAAGAGTGGCATTAATGAAATTTTTGCTTGAGGACCCAGTTTGAATGTCACACAAGAGGATTTGCTTACTAATGAGATTATGCATCATATAAAATGCTAAAGTCTGGGTACCTGGGTGGCTCACTCTGCAGGGCATGTGAGTCTTGATCTCAGTCCGAGCCCCACAGTGGGCATAGAGACTACTTTTAAAAGAATAAATTAATTTTTTTAGAAAAGCAATAAAGTGCTAAAGTCAGTGTCTTTCTACACCAAGTCCTAAGTAGATCCCTGGAAGGAGATGGCAAAGACAGTGATTGGTAACTAACTGAGCCTGATGGATCATCTGTTCCATGACCTGCCTGAACAAATACATTTTGAGATATATTTGTTGAAATACAAATTTCCTAGGATGATTTCCATACTTTACTAATCATATCCATCTGATATTGGATATTATTACTGTCAATTCAGAGTGACATTTTTAATTTTTCTGTACATTTGGGATTAAAGAATAACAAAGAGGGAAAGAATTCAGGGGCCTTCTAGGAACTAGTTTTCACTCAAATTAATAATTTAGCAAAAAAAAAAAATTAGCATCTAATTGCTCAGGTACAGAAAAAACGAAAGATTTTTAGAAAACCTATGGGAGCCACCAGTTTGAATAACAGGATAGGAATGGCAATGTCTATAAAAGTTTAATAGGTTTCCATTCTGGAAAAGCTGAATCATCCCTCTAGATGGCATACTTATTTTTTTTTAAATCTTTGGAATTCTATATTTGGATTTTTGATCAGTCACATAGCGTGTTTGATACAGTAGTGTCTTAGACTAAGTTTACAAGTACTCTGGATAAACTGGTGAGAAAATATGGTATGATTTAATCTATTCAAATCCTGCATCGTTGAGATAAATTCCCACAAAAGCTTTGGGCTAGGGAATAAGGCATACATATGATATAGATCTTTCCAGGGCCCAAATCCAGTCCACCAACCAAGCAGAGTATCTAACAGAGACCCACATAACTACTAGCAGATGATTTGGTTAGATTTTCTTATGAAGACAAAGAATGTAACCAGTTTTGCCAGATACTGGTGGATTTAAAAATTACACGAGGGGTGGTAGAGAGAAGACAAGAAGCACTGTAACTAGGAAAGCTGAGTCTCACAGGTGACAGTCTACCCTGTATTTCTCTTGCTCACAGTCAGGCCCAGGAATCCAGAATCTAAGGGTGGTTGGGATAGGGTTGGAGTCTGACAGCTTCCCTAGGCTTGGCTTTCTCTTGTGATCTTCAAGGTACTCATACTTTTTTTCCCTTTCAGAACAAACTCCCTATTATTATCGTGGTTTTTAAAAAATCTTTTTCTTTTCTATGTATTTTATAATGAGGGAACAAAAATCAACCCACAAAAATTTTGCAGACCCCTCAGCCACAAGTAGACCTCCCCACAGCCACATCCTACCCCCTAAATGAAAATAAACTCAATTCTTACTTTAGTTTTAAGAAATTGTATTTCATCCTAAAGAATGTCCTGTTCCCTCCACTTAATGCAGTCAGTTATCCATCAGATAATCCAAAGAACCAATGTAAACAATGGATTTATTTAGCCTGGAATCCTGAGTTACTAGCAGAGTAAGAACCCACTGAGTCAGGTACCACAACAAATGGCCTGAGGTTGGTTGCTGTGCTGTTTTTTCCACTGGACTGAACAAACTTTTCCCTATAAAGTAGACATTATTTTTAACTAATTGACTATTATCTCCTTTATTGATTAAGAGGAAGGAAAAACTTCCTTGTTTCTCTGTGTGCCTTGGGGTTTTTTGGGAGAGAAAAGATTAGTGGGACACAGAATAGAATAGTGTATGTGATACCAAGGAAAAAATCATGCAGGGGGTTATGGAGAAAAGTAAGTAATAAAATCAGTGAGAAGTGTGGGTAGGTCAGAGGTGATGTGTTGTGGGAATGAATGAGCATGGTGTGAGGTGCATAGGAGGTATGATTTGAAGTATGAGGTATTTGGGAATCATGTAAGAAGAATTATTTTTATGATAACATACAGGGCCCAATAACCATTGTCTAATGGTTTTGCCTGAGATTTTCTCTTTAGTGTGCAAATGGCATTATAAATAAGAGCTAGCAGCTCTTTCACTTAACATGATTTGTATCCACTATCCAACTATATAGACTATTCATTGATATAAACTCTGTTGTGGAAGATCTGAAAATGTTTTCATTATAGCTACAAACTCTAAGGTGGAAAGCAACTCAAGGCCTATTTATGCAAAAATCAGAACTAGTGACCAATTTGTGTGTTCTAGGTGACAGTGAGGGTGATGAAGAGGAGACCACACAAGATGAAGTCTCTTCCCACACATCAGAGGAAGATGGAGGGGTGGTCAAAGTGGAAAAAGAGTTAGAAAATGTGGAGCAGCCTGTTGGTGGGAGTGAAGTGGTAGAGCATGAGGCAAGTGACAAATGGTTCCTGAGTCCAGGAACCCCCCCGACCCTTCTGCTCAGCCCTGATGCCTGATGGTCTCCTGGACCTTCATGTGAAGCCCATCTTCCTCCACAGATCCATTTACCCAAACCTCAGACACAACTCTCATCACACCAGCTTTCCTGTCCACCCACATGTCACTAACTGAGGTACAGCTCCCCCACTTCTTTCCAGACGGAATATCCACTTTTGCAAGACTGTCGGCTGACTTCCTGAAGTGTACTCTCGAATATGCTTGCAAATTTAAGTCAGAGTGTTACCTGAGGTGCCACCTTCTCACTAAATTGTTTCCTGAGGATTCCTGCAAGAAGGACAGCCGGAAGGAAGCTAATCCGAGAGAGTTAACCTTAGGGGAAAAAACAGAGAAGCTGTCCCTGGGGCAGCCCTATGTCCTCATGGCAGGAAGCCTTGGAGAAAATAAAGATAGGAGCAAATTTTATTCCCTTGCCCTATTACTTTTTCTTTCAGTCCATAGTGGAAACCTAAGAATAACATGTGATACCAGGTTGTGTTCTTTTTAACAGGATACCCTATTAAAAGAAGTAGGGGCAGGGAAAAGAGTGGTAAACAGTCTTAATGAATTGCCTACTTGTTGAATTGCAGGTCACGGGGAACTTGAATTCTGACCCCTTACTTGGACTCTGCCAGTGTCCCCTCTGCCAGCTAGACTGTGGGAGCCGCGAGCAGCTGATTGCTCATGTGTACCAGGTATGGGCTGGGGAGCCACTTGCTCCAGAACACGAGCGTCAGCAGCTTGTTTATTGGTTAGCCTTTGCCTCCAGCTCCCAGAGGAACCTTGGGCTGGTGCTTCCAATAAGAGTCCACTCCAGGCCCCAGAACATTTTAGAGACTAAGTGGGATATGTTGGGTAAAACCGTTGTCGGTTCCCAGGCAGACACCCTATGAAAACTTAAGTATAATTTTTTTTCCCAAATTAATGCATATTTAAATAGTTAAATCGAAGCTAAGATCCATTAATAATGAGGGCTTTGTTTTAAAGAAGAAAAAAATGAGTTCTCATAAATGTTTCTGTTATACTAGAGAAAGTGTAAATGAAGGGATCGGAAGAACACGAGCTTTTGTGCTCTTTTTTCCATGATCCAATCGCAGAGCACCTTTGCCTTGTGATCTATATTAGAAAGGCATCAGCACACATGGCAGCCTGAGCTTTACCATAAAGGGAGTTGGTTAACAAACAGACACATTTCTTTAGAAGATTGTTTTGAAAAGATTGAAGAAAAGGCAGGACAAAATCTCTTTTGGATACCAGTCTTTCTAGCTAGCTTCTACACTTGGCCTTCATTGCCTCCTTACCGTGCATTTGTGTCTGCACAGTGTGAGGCAAGCAGACAGAAATTATCCCAAGCATGAGTTCTTTGCAGGTTTTGAAGAGGGCTCTTGCTCTGGAGCCCTGTTGTTCATCAGGCCAGCTGCACGTTCCAGAACATAGTCAAAACTCAAGCTAATGAAATCTGAACAATAATCGGCATGGCCTGGCCCTTCTAAAGGCCTGTTAACACAAGACTCTTACTTTTCCAGGTGCTTAACGGGGAGAATTGTTGCAAATCCCTTGTTCTGAGACTAAGGAAAGGGGACATTTTTTAGAAAGCAGCTTCTAAGTGGGTATGACTTATCTTAAAGGTTGCATGAGTTGACAGATTAAGGCTCTGTTTTGCAGCACACTGCAGCAGTGGTGAGCGCCAAGAGCTATATGTGTCCTGTCTGTGGCCGGGCCCTAAGTTCCCCAGGGTCCTTGGGTCGTCACCTCCTAATCCACTCGGAGGACCAGAGGTCTAACTGTGCTGTGTGTGGAGCCCGTTTTACCAGCCATGCCACGTTTAACAGGTTAGCTGGCCACCTAAACCTCTTGGTCTGGGAACAAATTACTGGGTGTGGGTTCTGCTTTCCCAAATCAAAACAAAGGCTAGAGATAGGTAATGCAAAGGCAACTGACCCTTGACTCCTTGGAAATAAAATTAATGAAGCTAGTAAATATGCCCATTCCATTAGATATCCCCAAAGAGAAATGAATTCCCATTTCTTTCCTCTATCAGGATAATATTTTCATAAGAGATAGGGGTGGGGGAGAAGTCCAAGAACATTCATAATAAAGTTCACTGGAATAAGTGCTAAGAGGCCCCTGATATGAGGACACAGTCTCCACTGTGTCCGAGGAAGACTGGAACTATGTGAATTGTGTCCTAGTTCCATTTGCCAAGGGTACAATGCAGAGTCGTCCAAGGCAGGAGGGGCTGAGCCAGTGGACTACCCTAAAGGCAGCTTCTACTTCAAGGACTGCTGCTTCCACAGGAGGACTGCCCTGCCTGGCTCTTAGGAACACCACCAGCCAGCTGGAATGAAAACTGCATATTTGTGGGGGTCCAGCTGATACCTGGCTGTTGGCTTTGTGTCCAACTCCAGGTGGGCTTTATAACTTGATAGACCCCCCAGCCCAGAGAATTTGGGGAGTCGGAGAGCTAGAAGAGGTCTCCCAAGTACTCAAACTGACTCCTAGTTGTGAACTTGGAGCAACTGGTCTGGTAGGACAAGAGTAAGTCAGAGCTAGATACCTGAGCTAGACTAGAAAGAGACACTAACGATCCAAAATTTTTGTATTCCAGCGAGAAACTTCCTGAAGTACTTAATATGGAATCCCTACCCCCAGCCCATAGTGAGGGCCCCTCCAGTGCTGAGGGGAAGGACATTGCCTTCAGTCCTCCAGTGTACCCTGCTGGAATTCTGCTTGTGTGCAACAATTGTGCTGCCTACCGTAAGCTCCTGGAAGCACAGACCCCCAGTGTTCGCAAGTGGGCCCTACGTCGACAGAATGAGCCTCTGGAAGTAAGGCTGCAGCGGCTGGAACGAGAGCGCACGGCCAAGAAAAGCCGGCGGGACAATGAGACCCCGGAGGAGCGGGAAGTAAGGCGCATGAGGGACCGTGAAGCCAAGCGCCTGCAGCGCATGCAGGAGACTGATGAGCAGCGGGCACGCAGGCTGCAGCGGGATCGGGAAGCCATGAGGCTGAAGCGGGCCAATGAAACCCCAGAGAAGAGGCAGGCCAGGCTCATCCGGGAGCGGGAAGCCAAGCGGCTCAAGAGGAGGCTGGAGAAAATGGACATGATGTTGCGAGCTCAGTTTGGCCAGGACCCTTCTGCCATGGCAGCCTTAGCAGCCGAAATGAACTTCTTCCAGCTACCTGTGAGTGGGGTGGAGTTGGACAGCCAGCTCCTGGGCAAGATGGCCTTTGAAGAGCAGAACAGCAGCTCTCTGCACTGAACCCCTCCTGCCCTCTCACTCACCCAGGTCCCCAGGGATCAGTGTGGTAGCCACCCACAGGGCCCTGTCCTTACTGCCAGAGACAGGCCTGGGTTGGCTGCAGGTGGACCTGCGTACCTTTGCATGTGGGAGCGGGATGCTGGGATCAGCCAGAAGCCGACTTAACACGGCTCCGGACAAGGGAGTAGGCAGGCACTCCAGAGAACTGGACTCCCCAGCCCACTGCTGCAGGGCATGCTTCTAGGACTGCAGGGCCTGGTGCGGCCCACGGAATTGTGAGGGCAAATAAATTAATTTTATCTTTACTGGCCTTTTTCTGTTTTTCTCTCCATTTCATTCTAGCAAATGAAGTGATGTAGGAGAGACCCAGGTGGAAGTTTTCGGCAGGGACTTCTGGCAGATTGTCTTCTAAAGGGAGGGCACTCCTCAATTTAGGTGGCCCAGAGATCCCTTGTTTGGGCCTTTACAAGCTGATAAGGCATACCTATGACAAGAAAGAACCATTGCTGACTTTGTGAGAGTCCATTCCCAACAGCCTAACAAAGATCTTCTATAGTCCCAAAGGCCATTTAAACCTAGCGTACTTTTTCCAAACTCAGAAGTAGACACCTTTCCTCATAACTGGCATTTTCTAAAGAGATGCAGTATTTATTTAGGCTACGGGCTGGCTACTTTTCCCAGCGGAATTCAATTTGTCAAACTTTAAAAATCCTATCCTAGCGGCACCTGGGTGACTCGGTTAAACGTCCAACTCCTGGTTTTGGCTCAGGTCATGACCTCACATTTCAAGGGATTGAGCCCAATGTCAGGCTCTGCACAGGCTAGTGCAGAGCCTGTTTGGGATTCTAGGTCTCCCTCTCTGCCTCTCCTCCACTCACGCTGTCTCTCTCTCTCTCTCTCAAACTTAAAAAAGATTAAAAAAAATTTTTTTAATGTTTATTTATTTTTGAGAGAGAGAAAGAGCATGAGCAGGAGAGGGGCAGAGAGAGAGGGAGACAAAGAATCCGAAGCAGGCACCAGGCTCTGAGCTGTCAGCAGAGCCCAACATGGGGCTTGAACTCACAAATCAGATCATGACCTGAGCCAAAGTCGGGCGCTTAACCAACTGAGCCACCCAGGTGCCCCATAAACTTAAAAAAATTTTTTAATCCTATCCTAGACAGCAGTCAGCTTTATTGAGGAATATGTTCACAGAAGTAGCTCTAATATTGGAGCACCTGAATGGCTCATTTGGTTAAGCATCCAACTCTATTTGTAATTAAAAAAAAATTTTTTTTTTAGTTTATTTATTTTGAGAGAACACGAGCTGGGGAGAAGGGCAGAGAAAGCGAGAGAGAGAGAGAGAGAGAGAGAGAGAATTCCAGCAGGCTCCGTGCTGCCAGTATTGCGCCCAATGTGGGTCTCGATCTTACAAACCATGAAATCATGACCTGAGCCCAAGTCAAGAGTCGCTCAACCAACTGAGCCACCCAGGAGCCCACAGTGTCCAACTCTTGATTTCAGCTCAGGTCATGATCTCACTGTTTGTGAGATCCACCCCCCATGTTGGGCTCTTGTGCTGACAATGTGGAGCCTGCTTGGGATTCTCTCTCTCTCTCAGCCCCTCCCCTGCTCGTGCACGCACTCTTCTGTCTCTCTCACTCTCAAAATAAATATTTAAGAAAATCTAAAATTTCAAAAAAATTAAATAGCTCCAATATTAAGATCTATAGTACCAAGGAACTCTTGTTTGAGAGAAGTGATCCATCTTCTTATTTATTGCCCAGAGCCAAGGTAGAATAAAACCCATTGAGAAAAATCCAGAATTAAAGTGAGAAGAGAGTTGAAGTTGACAGTGGTCAAAGCCCAAGCAAAATGACCATTTTGTAGGTCTGCCAAGCCGAGGAGCCCAGAGCTGAGGTCATTTCTTAAAATTGTCTGTGATGGTACAGAACAAGTACAGAACTTTCCTTAGCCTGCACCAAAGGTTGTGTACAGTTTAGATAATTATAGATCTTGAGGTCCAGAAGGAAGTGCCCTAGTTAAGCTGTAGCCAGAAAAATAACTATGCCAGGAATGTGGACCTCTTCCAATATCATAACAAGGAAACTTGGACTCCTCTCCGACCTCCATAGGTTTAAGGCTATTAAATAGTGTTAACTGACAGCCCCCGCCCCCCAACCACCACCACCAAACAGGTTAATTCCTACCAGACAGGCTGAGATAGTTCTGTTTGGGGAACACAAAAATTTTAATAAACTTATTTCAAAGTACTGGACTTTTAAAAGAAAATTCTTAATGAGCCAAGTGCCTGTCTCACAAAGATCCATATTGAACTTTTACTTGAGATGCTTCAAAATGGTTGAGTAGTCACTCTGTGTCAAAGATTATTCTGAGCATTTTATATAGATTATCTCTGCTAAGTATCACAACAAACTGGTGGTTAATACAAACTCAGGAATCTCATGCCTGGATTTAAAATTCTGCACTCCCCTTTAAAATCTGTAACTTTTGGGGTGCCTGGGTGGCTCAGTCAGTTAAGCGTCCAACTTTGGCTCAGGTCATGATTTTGCAGTTCATGAGTTCAAGCCCCACATTGGGCTCTGTACTGATAGCTCAGAGCCTGGAGCCTGCTTCAGATTCTGTCTTCCTCCCTCTCTGCCCCTCTCCCACTGGCCTCTCTCAAAAATAAACATTAAAAAATTAAAAACTATAACTTTTATTAAAACAAACTATAACTTTGGGGGGAAGTTACTTTAGTCTTCGTTTCCCCAAACACAAAATAAAAATACTAGCAACAAGTGACTATTAATAAATAACTAATATATATTAATATAATAAATGTAACTTAGGATAGTTTGTGGCACCTAGTAAGTGCTCAATAAACTGATCTGAGTCACAAACGTGTGTTTCACCTCCTACTACTGGCAAGCTTTCTAATTTAGAAGCAGTAGTTACGATTGCTGCTGATGTATTCCAGCAATTTCTGGCAATATTCCCGAGGAAAGGAAAGAATTGGAGAAAAGGCCAGCAGTGAGGATATCTACAAGTCCTTGTGATTGATCATGCTAACATCTAAGTGTATAGGTAGACTTCTGGATCATTGAAATACATACCAAAACGTGCAGCCATGCTTCAGGACTAGCTTGCACAATCTGCCCAGAGTCCACCACATAAAGATGGGAACAATTTGGTATATTACAAGCTCTCCCACAAGCTATCCCCCACCCAGCAGCCACCATCTAAGGCTGGGATAAGAAGAAGGCGCCAACACCAGAAGGAAAAGCTAGTAGTTTATATAGATAGATATATAGATATATAGATATTGATATATATTGTGTTTACATAGTCCACAAGTTAAATGCAGGTATCCATAAGAAGAGCATTAACAATAAAAATACAATCTGTGTGTAGCCAAGTACAGAGACTTAAAATGGTAAAACAGCAAAAAGGATCTCACAAAAGTACAAATATACAGTACAAATTGATTTATTTAAAACAGTTACAAAAAAGCACAACAAAATAGAGATTATCCTTAGAATTATTAATGCTTTGTTAAAGATCAGGTAGGATTAGAGGGTAAGAAATGGTACTGGGTGGGGGGAGCACCTGACTAGTTCTAAGGCTTTAGATACAATGCAGTTGATTACATATTAATTCAGCCATTACATACTGGGGATAGTAGTTGGGGGATCAGTAATTTATCTACAGGGAACTCCTACACAAATCAGATCCATCCAGACCTCCCCAGTGCCATCCTTCTTTACTCCTCAGGACCCTAAAGCCACCTGGATGACAACATTCCTGCTTTCCTATCTCCACCCCATTCCCTATCCATATATTCTTCCCTCCCCTAAGGTGCTGTGCAAGCTGAGAGCAGTGTGCTCTCTGCAGCTGGAACATATACTGTTTTGGCTACAGGGATCCTGTGTGTGACTAGGAAGGTTGTAGGGGACAGCCTTACTTTAATACTTCAAGTTTGCCACGAGTACAGTCTCTTCCCAACACAATCTATATTCTCTTGAGTGTATCAAGCAAATGAGGGATGCACCCTGCCTTCAGCAATACTAGCAATGCACTAACCACTCACAGCTCAACCACGTGCAAACTCCCTGTCTAGGGAGTGGGTGTAAAACCACTGTGTCACCAGCTCCCTCAATCTGAAGAACCTCAGTCCCCGTGACAGTCATAAAGACGGAAATAAATGCTTGCAAGTTTGACAATAGGTAAAGGCACATGGGCTGCTGCCATACACACTGCAGACAGGAACCCAATTTGAGGCCATCTTCACTGCTGGGCATCTGCAGTAGAATGGCTTTGGGATCACACAGACTGAGTTTGCAATCTACCAGGGGAGGATCTAGGCTTAACAGGAGAACTAATAAAGAAACCTTAGTGTGAAAAGTGCATTTATTACTACTGTTCCTGCTGGGGAGGCTCAGCAGGGCAAACCGCACCAGCTCTCCTCCTTCCACCCCAGGCACTGTGCATAGTCTGCAGGTAAGGAGAGAGTGCAGTCAACTCTAGCATCAAGGGCCGGTGTCATCCCAGGCCCAGACCAGGTTTCTGGCCCAAAGATGGACCCTAGAGTTGAAAGAGCAACTGATAGCTGCAAAGACCCAGATGCTTATTTTATTATTGCATAATGTGGGAGGCCTTCCCTAGCCCAGGGAAGCTGGATGGTGAAGGCTTCCCAGCAAAGGGCTAATAGGTTCCTGGTCAACATCCACCTTACATAGTCCAGCTCTTCAACTGTAGTGTACACTTCTTCTCATCTGGAAAGTATTGTAGCTTCGGTGTGGTTTATTGAACTTAGCCCTAGGAGGCCAGGAAGTCTCCCTAAAACTTGACCTCTACCCTTTGCTCTTAAGACTGTGACCTAATCTCCATGGCCAGTTCAGTTAATCAGGTATCTTTACTCCAATGGACCCAGGCCCTTTCCCAGTCAACCCACATCCACCCTTCATCTCCAGTGTGATCATTCACCTCTCCAATGTGCCTGCTTGTTGCAGGTCTAAATCATATCACCACCCTGTTTATCTCCTATGATGTCCACTAGTAAAAATAAAACTAAACCCATAGAGGGGCTATTTCAGTCAAACTTTAAATGCTCTCCAGTCCCAGAATCCACTTAACTGGAGCCAGATGAACCTCCCTAGGATGCTGACACAGGCCCTAACCTGGTTCCTCATCATTTATTTTAAAAACAGGATACAAGATACCACAAAGGAAAGCGATTAATACATAGAAAACGCCCACTAAGAAGACCTGCTTGCTTCTCCCTCAAGACAGTCAGATTTTGGAGCCAAAGGGCTCCCAGCAAGCACTGAAGCCATAGCCCTTTGGATTCACCAGCCCACCAGCAGCATTTCATACTATCCCTATTCAATAGGACTTTGCTATAAAGTAACACTTGCACAGGTAAGAGTGGACAGGATGCCTGGATTTCCCCTCTATGCTCAGACATGGAAGGACAGGGAGCTATAAAGGGTGGCAGGCAGGACAGTGAGCAGACAGCAGCAGTGGCAAAGCAGCACAGACCAAAGCCCTTGGTGTTACAACTGACTGGGACCAAAAATGTAGAAGGGTCAGTCCAGATCTGCTAGGGGCCCTCCCCTTGGGTACAAGCATTCAGCTCTGAATTCCCTTCCCCCACACCACCACCCTCCATGCCCCCCACCCCTCCCCACGTACACTAATCTTGATAGGAATGATGATCCAAGACTTGGGCATATTACTCATCCTCTACCTAGTCACTCTACTCCCAAATCGGTACAAAGCCACTCCTGTTCAGTGCCAGAGTTAGCAGGCCTCCTTTCTACTCCTTAACTGTGGGAATCTCCTACTACTGACAAAGGAGTGGCTCTGGCCTGCTTCAACTGCCCATTTCCCAAAAAGCTGACAGCTTCCACTAAAATGCTCACTATCCCCAAACTGCTCTTAGGTCTCTTACAGACGTATGAAATTCCTTTAAGGAAGAACAGATACACCACAGGCTCCTTTTATTTCTCATGCCTGGAAGAAAAGACTGAACCAGAAGGAAAAGGCAAGCAGAATGCCACAGTTCTGACCAAGATTTAGAGCACAGAGCCTCTGTTCCTGGGAGCCCATACTTGACAAAACACACCTCTGCAGCTTTGCAAAACCGAGTATTAATAAATTACATACACATGGCATGGTACTAGAAGAGCTGCTGATATTCCTTCACCAGCAAGAGACAGAAGAGAACAGCAGCAGAAAGGTCAGGGCCCAATTTGTGCACAAGATTTTCTCTTTCCAGGATTCAGTGGAAATTACCAGGCTGGGAAGTGGACAAACTACTATATCTGGTTGGACATAGGTTTGCTCCCACAAGAGGAAGCTCAATTGGTGTCCTCGGGGAACACTTCTTGAGTGTCTACTGTGTGAATGCCACTGTATTCAGTTGGTGAGCCTTCCTATGAGGAAGGATGTTTCTGAGAAACCCGTGCAAACAATAATCCCTAGGAATGAGTTGACCACGGAACAGTCAGAGATGAGGCCTTCTCCTGGGGCTGTCATCCGAGAGGATTCCTCAAGACTTATTCCCACAGGCCTCCTCTGTAGGAAAAGCCAGAGAAAGCAGCATTCAGAGAAAATGCGGGACAGAGAAGGGAAAGGCGATGATCCCACATGCATACAAGGTTGAGTGTTTATCACACACAGTTGGTGTTTGGTTCTGAGGTGACCTGGAGACTTAAGTACTCACAGTCAGGTCAGCAGCTTCCTTTGGATGGGCCCCTAAAACCTGACTGACCAGGTAATTGCTCTCTAGGAATGAAACAGTGGCATGTAGGGCTTGGAGCAAACAAGCCGGTCTCAGTCACTTAGTTCCCCCCGGAGAACAACCTTTAGCACCAGAACACTAAGAATGACTCCATTCTCAGAACTCCCCCTCCCCCCAGGAGGTAGGTATGATTATTAATCCCCATTTGGCAGCTGGGGAGGAAGTGAAAGAGCGAGAGGTCACAAGACTTGCCTGAAGTCCTTGACAGAGCGGAGATCAGACCTCAGAGGTTTGGGACTCCTGATGGCAGGCAAGGCCTCAGCCAGTCCAAGTACATTTCTAAAGAAAATGCCAGGATCATATTATGGGAGAAGCCTCACCAGAGAGCTGGGTGGACAATACCCTGAGTTGCTTCAAGAGTCTGAAGACCCCTGAAAAACAAACAAAAAACCCACCCACCCACCTGAAAGCTGGTGGGGGAGCCTAATTCTCAATACCCAGTGGAAACCCACAGTCCAAGCTGATGCTAAAAGTTGTGAAGAAAACATGGGCTTAGGACACAAGGGGACAAATGCAACTAAGATTAAGAATGCTCTTTGCAGAGGAATTCTCCACCACGAAATGAAATCTAGAAGACTTCAGGTACTAGAAACTTATCAAGACCCTTATCCCAGAACCTCAGAGCTGGCTGTGGGAGGGGATGGCTCCGAGAAGCCTGATTGCTGACAGGAAGTGGAATAAGATGGGAGGGGCTATGTAAAAACGCCAGGATGGGCACTGCCCAGCCAGGTGTATTTGCCCTGACCCAGGGCACAGTTCCCTTCTTGTTTCTCTACCAAGCTGTTCAGCTGCAGAAGAGGAGGGGACATGATTCTTTATGAGTTTTTAAAAATAGGAAATATAACTAAAAAGGAAATCAAAGAGACCCCTACACACCAAAAACAAGAGGTCTTGGTCAGAGGAGACAAAAACAATTGTGCAGAAGGGGAAAGGCAGTGCAGCTACAAATCAGGCCCAGGTCAAGACACCATGCAGAGGTTAGGGCAGCAGAAGGGTGGGGACAGCGCAGGCACTTAGGCACAACATAGACAGAGGAGAGTAGGGGACTGGGTAAAAAGGTCCACTGGTTCTTTCAAAAGTCACCATTACCAACTAGAAATTCAGTACAATTTCGAAGTAGGTCTGGCATGCTGGGTAGGAGGAGCTTTGTTACATCAGCTACCTTTCCAGAAGCCCTGCCTAGAACCCGGTCACCTGGCCATCAGGTCTTTCTCCTAAAGTCCCGACTGGGTCCCTGCCAAAGCAGTACTTCACTCTGAACCCTGGAGGGGTTTCTCTCTCTCCTGGTGCTAGAAGCCTTGTGGGAGGAATGGTGGGGAGATGGGAAAGGGCTGAAGCACAGAATCAAGCAGAGTCCTGTAGATGAGTGCTCCTCCCCCACAAACCCACAGACATCTGTAACAAAATCACCCTTTAAAGTGCACAGCTCTCAAAAGAAGAGTTCTGGGTGGGAACCCTCTTAATCCCAATCATGGGGCTTCCTGCCCTCCCACCACAAAAAATTTAAGGAAAAAAACTTCAGACAGTTGAACTGCTACTATAAGCTGTGGATCATCATTTTTGGCTCTTTCTTTGCTCCCTCCCTCTGCCACCTGCCCCCAAAGCCCAACTTTCCCCTTGCAGGAGCTAGGGATGGGGAGGAAAGAACAGGGAGGCCCTGATATTTGGAATGTTTCTTATCTTGTGTGCACCCCCATCCTTCCTTGGCTCAAGCCTGCTGCTCTCCATCGCAGCACCCTCTGGGGCTGTCCTGAAAGGCTGCCATGGGGTAATGAGCAACAGACCCTGCCTTGGGAGGCTGCCTTCATGCCTCCTCTTTCCCCCCAATCTCACTGCCAAGAGAGCCATTCCCTGCTCGGCATGTGCAAATCCTCTGCCTGCTCACGGTGAGGCCCAGCTCTGGGGTGAAGCCCCAGTCCTGGTCTGGGAGAGAGGTTCATTTTCCTGCATTGGAACGCCCTTCGATGGACAGCTTTACCTCCTGTGAAATGAAAGAGGGACGGAGCAGTGCAGCCCGTGCCTCCTCCCCTTGCATGCTGTATCTTTGGAAGCTTGGGGCTGGCCAGCAGGCCTGAGCACCAGGCTCCGGCTGCGAGGGCTCTACCATTTGGGAGCCCTCACCTGGCGGCTGGCTCTTCCCCTCACTGTCACATTGCTCTCTGGGTCCCAAGACTGTCCTCTCAGGCCTTTCTTGGGGGGGACCCAGCTGGCCTGGGGGAGCACAGCTAGCCTGAGAAACTGAGTTACTGTTCAAGCTCTGTAAACTGATAGAGATGCAGACATCTCCCACCTGCAGCCGATGGCAGGGCAAAGAGAAGAGCTGTGCAGTCCTCCCGGGGCTGCAGGAGGACCAGCCCTGGCCATATACAAAGAAGGGGTGCTCAGGGGGCACCTCGATGCTCACTTTGCTCTGCTGCTCACCAACCACGAAATGCAGCATGACAAATCCAGGCCACTGGCTCTCCTGAATGTCCACGACCGTGCTAGAGTCAATCTTCAGCCCCCCGCTCACTTCGGCACTGCGCACAAAGTCCTGGGTCTGGAGGTCCTCCACCCGCTTCAGCTCCCCTGTAGCCAGCTGGATGATGGCGCCTTTCATGAAATGGGAGGGCACGTGGGAGGAGGTAATGGGGGGTGGCGTTGGCTCCTTATCTGGGAAGGTGGCTCTGGCCTGCATGTCCAAACTTGATGCCACCAGGATCTCCGAGCCCATGGGCAGCAGACCTGGGTCAGTTCCAGTGGGCACCAGGTTGCCATTGGCTACAACCATTGCTTTGGGTAAAGGTCTGTGTTTCACCGGTTCCTGATGGGATTGAGGGTAGAACCCTCGGGCCTGATTTTTCTCGGCCATCTCTGCTGGGTTCCTGGCTGACCCTCGCCCCTCACCCTGATGGTCGGGTGTATGATGGGACAGGTTGAGAGGGCTGGGCTCATCCTTCCTCTGAGCTGTCACCACACGATAGTCCTGAGAAGCTAAAGCGCCAACCACCCGCTGGACCTCAAGGTCGGTGTCTGGGGTCCCTCGGTGTGCTGGCACTGCCACCTCCACCCGTGCAGTCTGAGAACCTGAAAACAACTGTCCATCCACCACACATTCTACCACTGGCACCAGTCCCTGGCCTTCACTCTTGCTGTTGGGGGAGTCGAGGGCTTCGCTTTCCCGTCTTACTAAGTTTCGTTCTCGCTGTCTCTGTCCATTGGCAGCGGCTGCTTCCAGAGCAGACTGGCCCTCCTGAGGGGTAAGAACTGGGCTGGCACCTGCTGGAGGGGTTTCATGCAAAGTGTACCCAGCAGGTAGCCTGGACATCTGATAATAAATGGGCATCCGGCCTGGAGCAAGGTCCAGCGGCTGAGTACTCGAGTGATGTGGCAACTGCCCAGGTGGGGAGGTGGCAGAAGGGACTTTGTTGAATGAGTGGGCTGGGGAGGAAGCCTGGGGGGGAGGAGTGGCTCCTTCTGCCAGGAGTGAGGCATATGGCACAAAGTGAGGAAGGTGAGAGGTGGCGAGGTTGGCAGAAGGAGAAAGGAGGGGACTTGGTAGGAAATTAGGTGGCACAGCATAGGGAAGGCTATAAGGAGACCCGATAAACTGCAGAGAGGTGGACGGGAGTTGAGCATAGTGGATTGGGGGATAGTGGATTCCTGGATGTTGAATCAGTGAAGACGCTACATTAAATGTGGGGGGCAAGGGGCTCATGTTCACCACAGATGGGAGGCCAGTTGGGGAGAAGGTAGCAGGTGGCACAGCCACCTTATACAGCATACCATACTGGTCCACTGTCAGACCAGTGATGGCCTCAGCTCCATCACCCCCCAGGCTGACTCTGGCTCCTGCCTGGCTCTGCCCGGCCACCACAACCCCTCGGGACCATTCAGAGGCATCACTGGAGGGTGTGTGGTTAGTTGAGCAGCTGGTAGTTCTCCCCATATCCTCGCTGGTCACGGGGAGGTCTCGTTTCTTTGGTGGAAGGCATTCCTGACTCCTCTCATGAACAGGTTTCATATTGCTTTGTGGTGTTCCTTGAGCCTGGAAGGGGTCGGCTTGCTCCTTGGGGCATCAGAAGGGGCTTCTCTGTGGCTCCCCTGCACCCCTCTCTGCTGCTGGCTGGGGCGCCCACATCTGCTAGGGAACAAATCAGAAGCAAAGAAAAGTAACCTAGGGGTGAACTAAGTCAAAGGAAGTAGCAGAAACCATGCCTATGGAGGAAGATGTTACAAAGGGTGCTGCAGGGGAAAAATGTATGAGAAAGGGGCAAACAAGGATGCCACTCCCCTATCCATCCAGCCCAGGACATGAAAGAAATAGGGAAACCACAGACAGCTACAAGAATAAACACTCAATGATACGTAAATAACCTGTGGGCTCTACAACCCCAGAGAGACCACCATCTTCATGATTAGTTGTGCCTTGACAGGGACCTTGACTCTTCCCAGCCTTCTTCCCTAAGAGAAGATTTGACCACATGGTCTTTGCTGCTGGTTCTTTTTCCTAAGCTTCTCCTTTTGTCACCAAAGACTACCGTGCTATCTTCTTTCCTGAACATATGACCTCATCCTTGCTTCCTTTCCCCAGCCTAATTTGGGTTATGATCTCACCTTTTCCCATCCCCCCACCCCCACCCCCACCCCAGACCTGGTTACATTCTCATCCTCCTTTGCCTCATATCACCACTATCTCAAAGACCCAGGTGCCAATGAAAAATAGTATCTTCTTTGCCGCATGAAATACTACATTCAAATTTGGGCCCTATGGGGAGAATGATTGTACTAGTGTGTTTCATAATTTATCGTTTCTCCTCCTCCCTAAAGAGCAACAAAACTCTTCTGACCTCAAATAGACTTTTTACCCCCAGTCTGGAAAGACTTCTTTTCTTCTCATTGGCCATCTTCAATGTACTTTCTTCATTCATTCTCTTTCTATTGTCCTGTGTATTTTCTTTTGCCAATGGCTCCTTTTCCATTGTAGGTCTGCTCTAGGAACAATTTCCTAAAATTCTGGCTCCATTCCTTCAAACTGCTTATTACTATCATAGGCCTATATGATTCATAAGAAAGCTCTCTCTCCCCTTTCTGTCACCTTTCATACGTGCTTTTGTCCATTGTCATAAAGTATCCTTTTGTTCTGAACATTTCAATGCATACAAACTTTGTCACCTATTTCTTCCAATCAAGGCTCCAGTTCTTTAGATCTGGGTATCACAGTGTGTTCTGTTTTTCCACTCTTGAATCCCAGATGCTTTTTCTGCAAGAAGGTGTCCAAAGCTCCTGTTATTACCTGAGCTTCCAGTGGTGCCTCTGAGCAGCTGTAGTAAGAAGCAGTGTCCTCCCCACTGCCTTGGGAGCCTAGAAAAAGAAATAGGGATAAAGTAAGCAGGAGCCTAGACTCTCACTTTCCCCTGAGTCATCCAGAAAGGTAATTCTAAAGCCACAAAAACATTAAAGTCCATGAGTCCCTGCCTCATCCTCTGCTCCTGAGGTAACAGTACATTTATCCAGAGTGTGTGGGCATTTGAATAGAGAAAAGGCTATGTCTTAAGCTCTAATTTGTAGAAAGACATCCCTGAAGAAAAATTTTCAAGCTTCGTCGTTTTCCTTAATGTCATATTCTTCATTCTCTACCTGTATCCATTCCCAAAGGTTAAATATACTTCCAATCCCAATTTCAGGTAAATGCACAACCAAAAATGGAAGACTCAACATTTATTCCCATGTGACCAATGGGAAGCTGGAAAAATCAACTGTATTGATTTCACCTTTATTCAGGGATGATGAAAACAGATGTGGAGGTTATTTAAATGACAAAAGTGGCACTAGAGAAAAAGAACAATTATTTATGTTTCTGGGGCAGAAAAAGAGGTCAAGGGGGAGTCACTCAAGGGGAAGCCTTATTAACGGATTTTCAGTGTAAAAAAAAAAAAAAGGATCCTTTGGGTGTGTGTGGGTAAAATGTTCTGAGTGACAGCTTCGTACCAAGTGCTGAATCAGGTGTGACAGAAAATGAAAACACTGCCTTGGTCCTCATGTAGCTAACAATGGGGAAACAAAACTCACATTAAACTATCAATACCTTAATCTACACATGCCATTAACATCAAGCACTCAAGAAAGGAACCTTAATCTCTCAAAACAGCTAAAGTAATATTGACCAGTACTCCGAGAAACTACCCACTGTCCTGTCCAAGTCCTACAGAACTGCAAGCCTCTAATCAAACTGAAGGCAACATTTATCTCTTTAATCGAGTGGCAAGGTGTGTATGTACAGGAAAAGGTGATGAGATAGGAAAACCTGGGGGAAAGAAAAATTCTCAGTTTCATAAACACAAATTACACGGTGGGCACAAGTCCTGCGTCCCTTCTTTGGCAGCTTCAGTTCCAGCTGAAAAGCAATTAGCTTTCTCCCTCACTGGCAACAGAAATTGGGGTCACATCTCCAATCCCTGAACGATCTTTGCTTCCTGCAACTAAAACCTGAAGGAAAACCTGCCTCTGGGTTAGCCAAACATAGCCTAATAAAAGAATTAAAAGAGGCAAAATGTGAGGGAATGACAACAAAGAGTCAAGCCTGTGCACCAGGTTCCCACAACGGAAAACACATTTCGGAATCCGAAACCTCGGCTTCAGGAGGGGCTCAAAGAGGACTTCTCAGGGTGTAGACGCGGCTTGTGACCCTGACCGAGCTAACGGGGATGGGGGTCAGTCCTGGAGAGCTGCCAACGTTGCCAGAGTCCAGAATCAAGAGATTGAGCCCAAAATTCGGTGAGGTGCGCCCGCCAGAAAAGAGTGGAGCTTGGAAGAGACTACGTGTTATGGCTTCTCGTGATCCTGCAATCCTTGCTTCCACAAGGGTAGGGCCCGAAATTAGAAATTCAGCGTTTAGGGGTGGGGGGTCGACCCTTCAAACAGAGGGGCAGAGGCAAGGCCCTGCAGACGATGCTTCCTTGTTCGGGGGCCCCTTCCCGCACCAAAGACTGGGACACCCCGGCCCTCGGGGACACAGCCGCAGGGGCTCCAGGGCCTGAGGCCGCCTTCTGGGCCAGGCCGGAGAAAAGCGCGCGGGACTCTAGGCGCGGCCTCTTTCGCTCCCCGGGTTCGCGGTTCTTGGGCCCCGGTCCGGCGGGGCAATGGGTTCCAGGAGGCCACTTCCTCCAGAGCTTAGAGCCCAGGCCTGCGTGGCCTCAGTGAGGCAGGCCCAGCGGCCCGCACTGCCGGCGACACTCACCGGCCCATCTCACGGCGCTCCTCGGGCTCCTCCCGCTCGTCCCGGAGCCACCGCGACCGCGGCCGCCGCCATCCCCGGCCCCGGAGCCGCCCCACACCCAGCGCCCCCCCCAGCCGGGCGCCCGGAGATGGCGTCAAGTGCGTTCCGCCCCCGTCGCAGGCAGATGGCGTCAGGGCCCGAGCCCAGGAGCAACGCCCAGGAGTACCCGGGAAGGGAGGGAGCCGGCCCTTGTCGCCCCTCACCCCTCGCCCCCAGCGCCCCCTCTGGTGGGAAAAACGAACTCCTCCCCTGGGGAAACAGGGTCACGTGAAGAAGGCTGGGCCGGCCCTCTCACCCTGACCCCACCATGACCCCTGCAGTCTCTGTACTCCTGTAAATTCTGGGGGTTCCCAAACAGAGCCTGGGGCGTGGCCAATAGCGACCCTCACGTCCTGGATTTCCCAGGCCTAACTCGTGAAGCCTCTTCTTGGGAACCTCGGGGAACTCCGAGGAGACCCCCTGCCCAGGAGAGTAGTAAGGTGATCTCCCTGGAGACCCAGGGTAGAGATGGGAGCTCTCTGAGTTGAGAAATGGCTTTCAGGGGCATGAGAATGGACCGGACCTAGGATTTAGGGGAAGACGAAACAGTGGTGAGAATTTGCGGGATGAGAGGAAGGGGGTTCATACAGTGGGAAGGAGCTTGATTTAGTAGGAAGAGGTTTTGACTACTCGATTAAATATTAAGTCACCATTCATTGCCAATTAATTAGCCATCTTCATAGTAACATAAACATCTGATTAACAAAAAGTGAAAGCCAGTCGAATTTGTACTCTGATTACAACTGTGTAAAAAAGTAGTTCTGTATACAAAAAAAAACCAGAGGGAAAAAATAAGTTTAACTATTGGAGAGACTGGATTCTGAGTGGATTTTCCCCTGTTCAGTTTCTGCAAACTCTTTTCACCAAATAATGAATGATTTCTGTTTGATTTTAAAAGTACTGTCTGGGCTCTGGTCCCTACTCTGTAGCTATCTCACCTTAGGAGAAAGTCATTTTACTACTTTAGACTTAGGTTTCCACTTCTGGAAAATGAGGAGCTTAAATTAGATGAAAGGGTGGTAGTAAAATGTAGATAAAAGAGCTCTCTATAAACATTGTAAGTGAAAATGTAAGCAAATATGTACAATGTGATATCCTGCATTTAATGTGAAACATAACATATATAAAGTCATCTTTATGTATTTATACAGAAAAGGAATGGAAGGATATGTAACAACTAGTTAACATTGGTTATCTTGGGAGAGAAAAGTGGCACTGGGTGGTAATCAAAAGATAAAAAAGGGACTTATTTGGATTTTTTATGAGAATGTTATCTTAGAAATATTAAGATGAGTAAGTTAAAATACAAATAGAGTATATGGTCTCTTCTAAGATTCTTTCTAGGGAATCATTAGACCTCAGTTTTGGTATTTTCTGACCTGGCAGGTCACAAAGGATTATCAAAATCATAGAATCCCGCCCCACCACCGCACACACATACCTTGCACCAGTGGGTGAAACACTGAAGCTACTCATCTGTAGCCATCTAAATCAGCAGAGGGCCGTGCTTCAAGGATATTAGTATTACTCATGACAGTTGTCTTCTCCCTCAATTTGGCCAAGAAGGAAGTCCTGTGGTCACTCAGTGACTCCGTTTTAGCACTAACTGGCATTCTGGTTTCTAGTTCATTGCTTAGCTCACTAAATTGGCATTAAAACTGCCAAGATAAACAAATAAATAAGCCTATACTCTTTTTTACATGAAAATGATACATGTACTGCTGTCTTTGCCAATTTTTTCCATATCAATAAATTCAAATCATTATTTTAAAAAACAGGCCAAGATAGACCCTTGGATCATCCAGGTGTATTCAAGGATAGCCATTTTCTCCCAGATCAAGACACATTCTCAGAGAGCCAGTGTTTCAGACAAAATTGAAAGAGCAGACACAGGTAGATGCAAGCAAAAAGAATTTTTTGGTTACCAGCCATTAACATGATTACATAGTACAAAGGTGTGTCTGATTTTTAAAAAAACACAGGATGTTCTGATCGGTGAGACACAGGTGATTTCCTGGTTTGATGCTGCAGTCCCAAAAGAGTGGGTCATATCTCTGCTGTATCCTCTTCTAGAACTCCAAGCAATCTTCATTTCTCTGGTTGTACATATTGACAGTAGGAAGCTCCATAGAGACAGTTTTACAGGAATGTTAGTGATAAGTAAACTAACATAGTTTTTGGATTTAAGACACTAAAATAACCAAAAGTTACCTCATTTCTCCAGAAATCTGTATTATTGTCTGGAATCTGTATCATTCTCTATGTAAGTTATTTATAGTAAGTAAACCCAGGGTCTTATTCACTGTAACTGGCTCAAAAAATAATTCTTGAATGAAATTTCAAAAAGATACCTCGAACTGGGAGACTCTCCTTGCTAATATTTTTGCTCTCAATTCCTCATTTCTACTCCAGTTTTGCCTATTTATTACCTGTTTTCAGTCTCTCTCATCTGAAAGTCCTTCATTTTCTTTTACCAAGTTTGTTTGTTTGTTTAATTTCCATGGGGTTTTAAGAAGTGATGAAGTGAAAGGATTTTTTTTTCATTAAAAAAATTTCTTTCCTGCCCCATGAAAGGAAAAATTTTAAACTAGTTGAGACATTTGGGAACTGAAAAGTTATACTTCAGTCTGTTTTGTCTACCTCTTCTCTTTCCTTGGATTCCCAATGAATTTCTTTGATGTGTGTAGATTGAATTTGTGTGATGGGAGAGTTTGAGCTACTCTTTGGAAGGAAAACAAGTGACCACAAAACCCTGCTAAGCTAGTTATTCTTCTCCCTAAGCAGGCAGGAGTTTCAAACCAGCTCTGTCAGTGTTGCTTAGCTCCTCATTGTTGATTTTTCTAGACCTATAGTATGGCAGGGGAAGTTTAGACAACTATCCCAACTCTTTTTTGACATTAAGGGATCAAACCAGAGAGAAGTGCTGGCAGTTTAGGAAACCGCGTGTGTCATCACAAGAAAAATAGATGGTTTTCATACTGTCCTGTCTTTTTGCTTGTATGGCTCAGCATGCAAGGGTGCCATTTTGGGAAATAACTTTATCTTTGGATGCCAATGGCAGAAACAACAATTCATCTCAAGTATATGTTGAAATTATAGAAATACTTAGCAGATTTAGCTTTCCCTAGAAATGTGTTGGTGCCTGGTATTAGATTATTTTTCAGAAGTTTTCTAGATGTCCAAATGTAGAAATGTGCAGTTTTCAAGCTTCTGTTTTATCTATTTCTCTGAACAATTCTGTGTCCTTATTTCTACATGCTTTTATTTTTATTTCTTTTTAATTTTTTTAATGTTTATTTATTTTTGAGAGCGAGACAGCACGAGCAGGGACAGGGCAGAGACAGAGGGAGGCACAGAATCCGAAGCAGGCTCCAGGCTGTGAGGTGTCAGCAGAGTCTGACGCTGGGTTTGACAAACCCACAAACCGTGAGATCATGACCTGAAGTCGGACACTAACCGACTGAGCCACCCAGGCGCCCCTCCATATGATTTTCATGTTATGTGCTTTCTCCTGATTCCAATGGGGGATCCCCCCTTCATATTCATTAATGTTTTATTTTCAAGGAGGTCTTGGAATTTCTCCATAAGTGACTAATATACCCTTTGGGGAGGGGAATCCTGATCTGTTGTCTACTTCCTCAGACACTTGCCAAAGGCTTTCATTTTTGTCAGAAACTTCCTGAAGAACTCCGAAAAGTTGCAGTCAGAACATAGATTGGAATAAACTGAAGGAAACCTAACTAACCCTTACTTGAATTGCAAGAATCGTATCTGGGGAATTGGGCCACAGAGAAGCAAGTACATTTAGGCCACTGCCAAACAGCCAGAAATTCCTTACAGGGGCCTATTGAATGCATAAAGTAAATGTCGAAAAACTAATGCCCCCATGACATTGATAACTCTTTCTCTGCAAAACTGGCTCAGCAAGGTGATTTGCAAGCTGCCTGCAGTGCCTCCTGGTGAAATCATGTTCATCTCTGCCTTCAAAGCTGATCACCTTCAGGTCAACTTGCAACTGGTTGTCAATTGCCTAAAACTCCTGGAAAAAAAGAAAAGTGAGTAAATACTCTAGACAGCACAGTAAGTGGCCTGTCATCACTGAGCACTACCTTCCCACACCCCATATATCTCCTAAGACATTACTTAGCAATTTTAGAATTCAAAGGAATGTTTCTGACTTGTGGAAATTATTATAGTGCTCAAATCATTTAAAAGTTTGGGGCACCTAGATGGCCCAGTTGGTTATGTGTCCTGACTCTTGGTTTTGGCTCAGGTCATGATCTCTCTCTCAAGCCCCACATCAGGCTCTGCGCTAATGGCACTGAACCTGCTTGAGATTCTCTCCTTCTCTCTCTGCCCCTCCCCCACTCATGCTCCCACTCTCTCTCTCAAAATAAATAAACTTTAAAAAAATCACTTAAGGGGTGCCTGGGTGGCTCAGTTGGTTAAGCGGCCAACTTCAGCTCAGGTCATGATCTCACTCTGAGTTAGAGCTCTATGTCGGGCTCTGTGCTGACAGCTCCGAGTCTGGAGCCTGCTTGGAATTCTGTGTCTCCCTCTCTCTCTGCCCCTCCCCTGCTCATGCTCTGTCTCTCTCTGTCTCAAAAATAAACACTTAAAAAAATTTAAATCATGTAAAAGTTTCCAAAGACTATTCTGTATCTTGATTGTATCAATATCAGTATTTTGGGGGGTGCCTGCATGGCTCAGTTGGTTAAGGGACCAACTTCAGTTCAGGTCATGATCTCACACTCTGTGGGTTCAAGCCCCACGTCAGGCTCTGTGCCGACCGCTCAGAGCCTGGAGCCTGCTTCAGATTCTGTGTCTCCCTATCTGCCCCTCCCCAGCTCGTGCTCTATCCCTCTCAATAAGAAATGAACATTAAAAAAAATTTTTTTTTAAATATCAGTATTTTGGTTGTGCAAAATGTTATCACCACCAGAAACGGAGTAAAAATTACTCTGGATCTCTCTGTATTGCTTCTTACAAACTGCATATGAATGTACAATTATCCCAAAATAAGAAGTATAATTTAAAAAGAAGTTTCCAAAGATTTAAAATGTAAAACAATGTCCAGATTACTGGACTTTTCTTCACCATAGCAGAGAACTTTATCTAGTCAAGCCTCTTCAAATGTGCAATAGCTATTAAGTCTGAGCTGCTGGACACATTTTTCTGGAAGGGCTTCCTTACCTTTTTTTAAACACACGGGAAGGGAAGGGAAGGGAAGGGGAGGGGAGGGGAGGGAGCTATTTCTTCTGTCAGGTGACGACTCAAGTAGAATTACACCCATGAGTGGAAGTAGTAGCTGACAAGTTTTGTCTTCTTTCTTTAAATTCAACTTATTTTCTGTTGCCTTTTGCTCTTTCCTCATTTCAGTGAGTCACATGAGCCATTAACCCCTCAATAAACTGAAAAACCAATGATCTCTGATTATGAGGGGGATTCAGGTAAAATAAGTATTGTGTGTGCATACAGTTTTCTGAGTGCTCCATAAATAGCACTACTTACTCGAATTACTATAATCTATTGGTGGAGAGGCAGCTGTTACTCAAACTTCCAGATAGATTTTTGGGCATTCATTAGATAACAGGGAGGGCCTAAGAAAAATGCACAAATGAAATTTAGGCAAACTCAATGGTACCCATCATTTTTACCATGAAAATGACGATGATTGATGGTGTACACAGAACTTGTGAATTTTATTTATTTTTTAAAATTTGGTTTTTTTTTAATTTTTAAATTTATTTATTTATTTTGAGGGAGAGAGAGAGAGAGAAAGAGGGAAAGAGAAACCCAAGCAGGTGCTGTATTGTCAGCCCAGAACCCAATGCGGGGCTCAGTCCCAGGAACCATCATATCATGACCTGAGCTGAAATCAAGAGTCACATACTTAGCTGGCTGAGCCACTCAGGCACCCCATGTAATTACACTTTCTTTTTAATTTTTATTTAATTTATTTTTAAAATTTACATTCAAGTTAGCATTTAGTGCAACAGTGATTTCAGGAGTAGATTCCTTAGTGCCCCTTACCCATTTAGCCCACCCCCCCTCCCACATCCGCTCTAGTAACCCTCTGTTTGTTCTCCATATTTAAGAGTCTCTTATGTTTTGTCCCCCTCCCCGTTATATTATTTTTGCTTCCCTTCCCTTATGTTCATCTGTTCTGTGTCTTAAAGTCCTCATATGATATTTGTCTTTCTCTAATTTTGCTTAGCATAATACCCTCTAGTTCCATCCATGTAGTTGCAAATGGCAAGATTTCATTATTTTTGATTATCTAGTAATACTCCATTGTATATGTATACCACATCTTCTTTATCCATTCATCCATCAACGGACATTTGGGCTGTTTCCATACTTTGGCTATCGTTGATAGCGCTGCTATAAACATTGGGGTGCATGTGCCCCTTCAAAACAGCATACCTGTATCCCTTGGATAAATACCTAGTAGTACAATTGCTGGGTCATAGGGTAGTTTTATTTTTAATTTTTTTGAGGAACCTCCATACTGTTTTCCAGAGTGGCTGCACCAGCTTGCATTCCCACCAGCAATGCAAAAGAGATCCTCTCCGCATCCTCACCAACATCTGTGGTTGCCTGAGTTGTTAACGTTAGCCATTCTGACAGGTGTGAGGTGGTATCTCGTGGTGGTTTTGATTTGTATTTCCCTGATAATGAGCGATGTTGAGCATTGTTTCATGTGTCGGTTGGCCATCTGGATGTCTTCTTTGGATAAGTGTCTATTCATGTCTTTTGCCCATTTCTTCACTGGATTATTTGTTTTAGGTGTTGAGTTTGGTAAGTTCTTTATAGATGTTGGATACTAACCCCGGCCATCTGGATGTTTTCTTTAGAGAAGTGTCTATTCATGTATTTTGCCCATTTATTCACTGGATTATTTGTTTTTTTAGGTGTTGAGTTTGGTAAGTTCTTTATAGATTTTGGATCTTTGTCTGATAAGTCGTTTGCAAATATCTTCTCCCATTCTGTTGGTTGCCTTTTAGTTTTGCTGATTGTTTCCTTTGCTGTGCAGAAGATTTTATTTTGATGAGGCCCCAATAGTTCATTTTTGCTTTTGTCTCCCTTGCCTCGGGAAACATGTTGAGTAAAAAGTTGCTATGGCCAAGGTCAAAGAGGTTTTTGCCTGCTTTCTCCTCAAGGATTTTGATGGCTTCCTGTCTTACATTTAGGTTTTTCATCCATTTTGAATTTATTTTTGTGTATGGTGTAAGAAAGTGGTCCAGGTTCACTTTTCTGCATGTCACTGTCAAGTTTTCCCAGCACTACTTGCTGAAGAGACTGTCTTTATTCCATTGAATATTGTTTCCTGCTTTGTCAAAGATTAGTTGGGCATATGTTTGTGGGTCCATTTCTGGGTTCTCTATTCTGTTCCATCTATCTGAGTGTCTGTTCTTGTGCCAGCACCATACTGTCTTGATGATTACAGCTTTGTAATACAGCTTGAAGTTTGTATTTTTAAAAATTTGTTCTTATGTTTATTTATTTTTGAGAAAGAGACAGAGCACAAGTGGAGGAGGGCCACAGAGAGACAGACACACAGAATCTGAAGCAGGATCCAGGCTCTGAGCTGTCAGCACAGAGCCCACTGTGGGGTTTGAACTCATGAACTGTAAGATCATGACCTGAGCCAAAGTCAGATGCTCAACCGACTGAGCCATCCAGGCGCCCTGAGCTTGTGAATTTTAAACTGCATGCTCACATGTCCTTTTATTAGATCCTGGCAATCCAGTGACACATATTATTATCCAGATAAATTATATCTTCTTTTAACAAATTTAATTTAAACTTGGGAGTGCCTGAGTGATTTGAGGTATATAAAGCAAATTAGCCCTCCTTAACTAAACTTACTCCTCTTTAAAGGGAGATAATGATCTTGGTTTTCTATCATTCCAGGGATCTATTTGTAACACAAACTATAACCTGGGCACACAATAAATGTTTCCTAATATTAGTAATGGTGTAACAACAGTTCAGTATTTATCTGAAACAAGTCCAATTCCACTATAATTTCTTTTCCCTGTGATGTCTAGAACAGAGAACATTTTCCTCCTTTGTACTCGGCTAAGCAACCTTTCAAGCACTGAGATTTGTGTTTATTTCAGATTTAAATGTAGTCTCATGTCAAGATTTGCTTGCAGAGAGTAACTCTGTCTTTTCGTGATTAGGAGGTGAGTATAACTCAGTGAACAGACAGGTTACATAATTTAGAGGCTCAGGTTTTCCTGACTTGTGAAAAGTCTGTTTCCCCAGGCTCAGTCATCAGTTGATAATACAAGGTGGTAAGACTTATCTCGGTGGATTGGCCTGGGACAGGCTACATTTGTTACGTCCCCAGCATTACTCTACTTGTTCATTTTATTGGCATAATATGGTGAGAAAGCATAGGCGCTTACAGTCTGAAGATTTGGCCATGTTCTAATTCAACCAGTTACTCTTAATCGTGTGACCATGGGCAAGCCATTTAACCTCTTAGAATCTCAATTTTCTCAACTGTAAAATGCAAATAACACCTCACACAGGTGTTATAGGATAAAATGAAACACCCACACCCACAAGTGATTGGGGGGTGGGGGGGAGAGAGACAGAGAGAGGGAGGAAGAATATTAAACAGGCTTCATGCCCAGTATGAAGCCTGACGTGGCACTTGATCTCACAACCTTGAGATCACAACCTGAGCCAAAGAGTCTGACGCTTAACCAACTGAGCCACCCAGGCACCCTTGAGAACAGTTTTTGTCTTAATATTTTATTTATTTTGGAGAGAAAGAGAGTCAGCAGGAGAGGGGCGGAGAGGGGGACAGAGGATCCCAAGCGGGCTGGGATCCTCTGTCAGTGCAGAGTCCAATGCATGGCTCAAACTCCCAAACCGTGAGATCATGACCTAAGCCAAAATCACGAGTCCGTTGCTTAACCGACTGAACCACCCAGGCGCCCCAAGAACAGTTTTCTAAATATAGAGCACTTCATGCATTCTTCTTTATTTTCTTATTTTTATTTTTTAAGCTTATTTATTTTATTTTATTATTTTAATTTATTTTTTTTTCAACGTTTATTTATTTTTGGGACAGAGAGAGACAGAGCATGAACAGGGGAGGGGCAGAGAGAGAGGGAGACACAGAATCGGAAACAGGCTCCAGGCTCCGAGCCATCAGCCCAGAGCCCGACGCGGGGCTCAAACTCACGGACCGCGAGATCGTGACCTGGCTGAAGTCAGACGCTTAACCGACTGCGCCACCCAGGCGCCCCTAAGCTTATTTATTTTGAGGGGGAGAAGGGGTAGAAAGAGGGGGAGCAAGAGAATCTCAAGCAGGCTTTGTGCTGTCAGTGTCAGGCTGCAGGGCTCCATCCCACAAACCGTGAGATCATGACCTGGGCCAAATCAACAGTCAGATGCTCAACTGGCTGAGCTACCCAGGATCCCCTATTCTTCTTTTTTAAATAATATTTTTATTACAAATATAAGAAATGTTCACTATGGGACATTTTAGAAAAGCAAGGCTAGCTGAAAGGATAAAACAAAGATCACCTGACAGAACACCCCCTAGAGCAATTCTTAACCTTCAACAGGTGTCAAAATTGGAGGGCTTGTTCAAACACAGATTTATGGGTTCACTTTCAGAGTTTCTGATTCAGTGGGCTCCAAGAATCTGCATTTCTAACAGAATCTCAGGTGATACTGGCGTTGCTGATCTGGGGATGACACTTTGAGAACCGTAGCCTAGTGCAAAACATTGATAACTTCATATGTGCACATATGGTATATATTTTTTATTGTTTTTATAAAAACAGTTTCACACTATCGTGTCACCTGCCTTTTTTATTCAATAAACTTCTCTTTGTACATGCACTTTTCTTTTTTTAATTTTCTTTTTTTTTAATTTTTTTCAATGTTTTATTTTTTGAAAGAGACAGAGCACGAGCAGGGGAGGGGTAGAGAGAGAGAGGGAGACACAGAAGCCAAAGCAGGCTCCAGGCTTTGAGCTGTCAGCACACAGCCTGACGCAGGGCTCAAACCCAAGAACCGGGACATCGCAATCTGAGCTGAAGCCGGAGGCTCAACTAACTGAGCCACCCAGAAGCCCCCATACATGCACTTTCCTATACGTGTGCTTTGTGCTGCAGCTGAGCAGGCCCAGAGAGCCAGGAAAGAGATTGCTGACTATCTGGCTAATGGGAAAGATGAACGAGCTCGGATCCAAGTGGAACATGTTATCTGAGAAGACTACCACAGAGGATCCATGGAGATCCTGGAGCTGTATTGTGACCTTTTGCTGGCTTGGTTCAGCTTGATCCAGGCCACAAAGTAAGACCTATTGAACTTGCACATTTTTCAGGCTCAAAGGAGTGAGAAGGCATCCCCGCACCTAGTGAGGGGGAGAGTACACTCTAACTTGCTGGTACTATGCCAAAGAACTTTGTCTCTAATTTTTATAGAAGAAGTAGTGCTGTTTGAAGAGAATATGGTAGTCCAAGGAGCCATGTTTAGAACCATATGGTTGTTGGGGAACCTAGCTGGCTCAGTGGGAACAGCATGCAACTCTTGAGCGTGGGGTCTTAAGTTTGTTAGGTGTAGAGATGCCTTAAATAATTAAAGTTGTTCTTAAAAAAGAACCATATAGTTATCTTTTTTCCCCTTGAGTTTGTAGAGGAGTGGTGAAATACAGACAAAAAAAGAACCCATAATCACCAAATCTAGAGATAAGAATTTTGGTACATTTCTTTCAGTACATATATGTATTTCTTTATTTATCTATGTGTGTATAAACACATACACACACAGTGTGGGTATATATATATATATATAGTTATATATACCTATGTGTATATACTGTAATTGTATATATTGGTATATATTGTAATTTCACTTAAAAATTATTTAACATTAGCAGTGTCTGGGTGGCTCAGTCGGTTGAGCATCTGACTCTTGATTTTGGCTCAGATCATCATCTTGGAGTTTGTGGAATTGAGCCCCATGTCAGGCTCCATGCTGACGGTGATGAGCCTGCTTGGGATTCTCTCTCTCTCCCTCTCTCCCTGCCCCTCCCCTATTTGTGCCATCTTTGTCTCTCTCAAAATAAATCAACTTAAAAAAAAGAATTATTTGATAATATATTTCGAACATTGTCCATGGACTATCTTTGAAGTAGGGAAAAGATGGAAACATAAAGCTCTGTGTTGCATAACTTTGTGTTCCTCTTAGGGAACTGGATTCTGGTCTGACCTAATCTGTATCTACACTAATCTGGGCAACTCCTCACCTCCAGTCAGAGGTGCCTGAGTTGAAGATAGTAAGTTTGATAAGTTTTCACTGCCTGTGCCACAACTGTAGGTGAGAGTATCACTCTTGCTACTTGTTTAGAATTGTAGGATTACTTAGAGGAATCCTTTTTTCTCTTAAAGGACAACCATAGAAATATTTTCTGCTGTTAGTGTGTAAGTGAAAAAATACTTAAAAAAAATGGCAGTGGTAGAGGGGCACCTGGGTAGCTCAGCTGGTTAAGTGTCCGACTTTAGCTAAGGTCATGATCTCACAGTTCGTGGGTTCAAGCCCCACGTCAGGGTCTGTGCTGACAGCTCAGAGCCTGGAGTCTGCTTCAGATTCTGTGTCTTCCTCTCTCTCTGACCCTCCCCTGCTCACATTCTGTCTCTCAAAAATAAATGAACATTAAAAAAAATTTTTTTAAATGGCAATGGTAGAAAAAAATAATAAACCTTACCTAAAAAAATAAAGCAAAATTTGACAGTGGATTTCTTTCGTGTGGAGACAGGAGTCATAATTTATAAGGTATTTAGAATTAGAAGTTTTAAGTTTCACATTTATCAGATACTTAAGAACAAAACACTTGTTCTGTTGCTATTGCTGTTGTTTTGGTGCTAATAGAATGTAATTCCAATGAGATAAGATGAAAGTGATTTTTGCTCTTTTCGTGGTTCTTCATCTTCAAATTTGCCATAACTTGATGGATTTCACCTTTATTTTTTTCTTGGCGATGGTTTGCTTCAGGTATCTAATCAGCTGTGTGCAAAGTACAGCCAAGAATATGCTCAACTGTGTCGAACCAATGAGATCGGAACTGTCACCTCTCAGGTAGACACATTTCCAGAGACACACATTTTTCTAAGCCAAGAAATACAGGAAAAGCAAATATAAACAAACTCAGAATGCATAATTTTGTGCAGACTGAAAGATGTTTAGAAATAAGTCTTGGGGCACCTGGGAGGCTTAGTCACTTAAGCGTCCAACTCTTGGTTTCAGCTCAGGTGATGATCTCACAGTTTCCTGGGGTTGAGCCCTGTGTCAGGCTCTGAGCTGGCAGCGCAGAGCCTGTCCGGGATTCTTTCTCTCTCTCTCTCTCTCTCTCTCTCTCTCTCTCTCTCTCTCTCTCTCTCTTCTCTGCCCCTCCCCCACTTGCACTGTCTCTGTGTCTCTAAAAAATAAACATTAAAACTTTTAAAAATATTTATTTATTTTTGAGAGAGAGAGACAGAGAGGGAGAGAGAACAAGCAGGGGAGGGTCAGAGAGAGAGGGGAAAAAGAGAATCCCACACTGACAGCGTGGAGCCTAATGTGGGGCTCAAACCCACGAACCATGAGATCATAACCCAAGCTGAAACCAAAAGTCAGACACTTAACCAACTGAGCCACCCAAACACGTTGGAGGCAGAATAACCTGTTTAAACATTTTGGACTAGGGAACTCAGATCTTTATAAAAAAGCTAGTGTCAAGCAATCTGAGATTATTTCTTTACGAAGAAAGCATACATTTTCCTAAATGTAACTGGCCTAGTAATATGAAAGAAGTTTATAAATTTAGAAGCTTCAACTTTTGAACATCTTACATCATGACCACACAGTATAATTCAGGACTGACATTCAGCTGAGACACAGAGATCTAGCCGCAGTGTTGTTTCAGGCTGGTGGTGTTTCAGAGTTGTTTCAGGGTGTCCATTCTGACTGGATGGTGCCTTGCTGTACTGGTTGCTGAGTATGTTGAATATCGCCTTTGACATAATTCAAATACTTCCAAAATCAGAACTTTCAATTTAAAGTATTTTTTCTTAGGTTTATTTTCTTCCTCTTATTTTCAAAGATTGAGATTCTTTCTCCCCAGGATCAGGCTGTCTTTATGATATAAGCAGGGCACCTCCTAAATTAAAAAAAAAAAGTTTTTAATTGTACTTTTACAGAACAGATACTAGAAAAATAAAGGACAGTGATTTAGAGGTGAAAGACCACCTCAACTCTTTTTGTTTCTGAGTTTGTGGATATGTGTGTGACCAAATTCTGTTATGCTCTTTATCTTGCAGCTAATGTGTAAAATTAAATGTGACTACTCTACCCCAGGTTGTAGTAGAATAGTACCTGACAGAAATTGCTAAGAACTATAATGTGCCATATAAATCCACGGCAACCATTACAGTGAATACTTTCAAGAACAAAGAATGGACTTAAAGCTGAGATTTTTATTGTGCACCAGAAGATCTGTTTTCTACTTAGGAATGTGGCTTCCAGAGTAGCTCTGCCAGGATTGTAAAGCAGGTGCATTTGCACCTTTTCTCCACCCACATACTTTTCCTAACAGAGCTTGACTTCTGCTATCACATGACCCTTATAAGTTGGTAACAATAGGGTAGAAAACAAGGATGAAGATACCTTAAGTATTATACTTACAAGTGTGTTAAAAACAAACACCCATGGCACAAAAACAGACACACAGACCAATGGAATAGAATAGAAACCCCAGAACTAGACCCACAAACGTATGGCCAACTCATCTTTGACAAAGCAGGAAAAAACATCCAATGGAAAAAAGACAGTCTCTTTAACAAATGATGCTGGGAGAACTGGACAGCAACATGCAGAAGATTGAAATTAGACCACTTTCTCACACCATTCACAAAAATAAACTCAAAATGGATAAAGGACCTGAATGTGAGACAGGAAACCATCAAAACCCTAGAGGAGAAAGCAGGAAAAGACCTCTCTGACCTCAGCCATAGCAATTTCCTACTCGACACATCCCCAAAGGCAAGGGAATTAAAAGCAAAAGTGAATTACTGGGACCTTATGAAGATAAAAAGCTTCTGCACAGCAAAGGAAACAACCAACAAAACTAAAAGGCAACCAACGGAACGGGAAAAGATATTTGCAAGTGACATATCGGACAAAGGGCTAGCATCCAAAATCTATAAAGAGCTCACCAAACTCCACACCCGAAAAACAAATAACCCAGTGAAGAAATGGGCAGAAAACATGAATAGACACTTCTCTAAAGAAGACATCCGGATGGCCAACAGGCACATGAAAAGATGCTCAACGTCGCTCCTCATCAGGGAAATACAAATCAAAACCACACTCAGATATCACCTCACGCCAGTCAGAGTGGCCAAAATGAACAAATCAGGAGACTATAGATGCTGGAGAGGATGTGAAGAAACAGTAACCCTCTTGCACTGTTGGTGGGAATGCAAATTGGTGCAGCCGCTCTGGAAAACAGTGTGGAGGTTCCTCAAAAAATTAAAAATAGACCTACCCTATGACCCAGCAATAGCACTGCTAGGAATTTACCCAAGGGATACAGGAGTACTGATGCATAGGGGCACTTGGACCCCAATGTTTACAGCAGCACTCTCAACAATAGCCAAATTACGGAAAGAGCCTAAATGTCCATCAACTGATGAATGGATAAAGAAATTGTGGTTTATATACACAATGGAGTACTACGTGGCAATGAGAAAGAATGAAATATGGCCCTTTGTAGCAACGTGGATGGAACTGGAGAGTGTGATGCTAAGTGAAATAAGCCATACAGAGAAAGACAGATACCATATGTTTTCACTCTTATGTGGATCCTGAGAAACTTAACAGAAACCCATGGGAGAGGGGAAGGAAAAAAAAAAAAAGAGGTTATAGTGGGAGAGAGCCAAAGCATAAGAGACTCTTAAAACCTGAGAACAAACTGAGGGTTGATGGGGGGTGGGAAGGCGGGGAGGGTGGGTGATGAGTATTGAGGAGGGCACCTTTTGGGATGAGCACTGGGTGTTGTATGGAAACCAATTTGACAATAAATTTCATATATTGGGAAAAAAAAACACCCAAACACATGTGCGCACGCACACACACACACGGAAGTGTGTAAAGCTTTTTTACTTCTTAAGATCTCAATTTTATAGTGTAGTATAAGGCACTATATTTTGGTGTTAAGAGTATGAGTTCAGTAGTGAAATGACCCATATTCAGATCCTAGATTCACCATTTATTAACCATGAGACCTCAGGCAAGTGACTCACCCTTTCAAAGACTCAGTTCTCTGGACTTTAAGAAGGGGGATAATAAGAGTTAATAGTTATCACCAAATCTCATAATTTGTTGAGATGATTAAACATGCTAATATGAATAAAGAAGTTAAATGCAATGCCTGGCACTTAGCCAATGTAATCAAGTTTTGCTTTCTATCACCATCATCATCATCATCATCATCATCATCATCATCGTCATCATCACTCAAGGTAGTCTAAGCTTCTAAAAGGTGGTCATGGAGGGTTTTAGGACAAGAGGGATTTCCCCTAATGCCTTTGAATTGCTGAAGAGGCATGTAACAAGTTGGGTAGTGTTAAGGGGCACACTTTTCTGAGGTTTTGCTGATTGTTTCCTGCTAGGACTCTTATACTCCTTTTTTTCCCCTCTTCCAAAGAGTTACATGGTTTGTTGAAAAAGGACATATTGTACAAACTTAGACAATACAGAAAAGAACTTTGAAGAAGTAAAAGCCACATGAAATACCACTAGAGATGTGCCCAAGGGCTCAGTCTCTAGACTTTTCCCTTTCTTCTCTATTCTTTAGGTGATTTCATCCTACGTCATGGTTTTCAATCCCATGTTTATGGTGAAGACTTCCATATCTCCATCACTAGCTAAGAGCTCTAGGTTGATACGAACTCCAGACTGATAAATCCATCCACTTTCTTGACATCTTCACGTGGATGTTTCAGAGGCATCTCAAACTTAACATGTCGAAAAGTGCTCTCATCCCTTTCATGGACCTACTCCTTCTTACAGTTCATGGCAATTCTATGCTAGGGCAAAATCTTGATATCTTCCTTGACTCTACCCCTTCTCTCAACCCCTACCTAGCCCCCAACCAATTTTCAGCAAATCTTGGTCACTCTACCTTCTAAATATATCCAGAATTCTGCCACTTCTCACCACCTCCATTGACGGTACTTTGATCTAACCTAATCTCTTGCCTGAATGACGGCAATACCCTCTTAACTGGTTTTCCTGCTTCTACTCCTCTTCCCCATTAATTGATCCAATATAACAGAGATCTGGTTAATACCTAAGTCAGATCACGTTACTCCTCTTCTTTTAAACCCTTACAATGTCTTTTTAATTCACTTACGAGTAACAGGCAGCAACTTTCCTGTGATGAAGGAGGAAATGCACTCTCACCTCTTCTGTCTGGCCTCATTGTCTCTACTCTTCCCCTTATTTACTCTGCCTCAGACACACTGGCCTCTTTGTGCTTCTTCAAGCACACATGCTGGTTCCCACCTCAGAACCTTTGTACTTCCAGTACTCTGTGTTCTTTAGCTATCTTCCCCGTCCTTCCCTCACTTCCTTCAGGTCTGTACTTGTGTGTTCTCTGTGAGTCACTTCTCAGCTATTGTCTCCAAAATGTCAACCTCTTCCCTCTTCTCTGCTTTATGTTTTTTCTCTATTGCTCTTAACTCTAACATACTATATAGTTCACTTAGTGATTTTGTTTATTATCTATTTCTTCCACTGGAATATCAGTTGTATGAGGACAGGGACTTTTATCTGTTTTGTCCACTGTAGCATCCCTAGCACTGTCAATAGATTTTTGTCAAAAGAATGAATAAATTCAGAGTTTACCACTGCTCAAGTTTGATAAATGTTCTTGTAGACCTACCTGTGCATGTTTATGTGCGGTTCCTAATCATTGATGTACTACAATGTCTGACCGCATAGGCACTCAAAATATAGTCTTTGAAAGAGAGAGAAAGAAGTTGGTATGGGTCAGAAGCTTGATTGCTTTATCTGTCATCAACTTAACTTACATTAAAGTATGAACTTCATGAGGGCAGGAACCATGTCTCCTTGCTCACCATTTCCTCCCCTGTGCTTCTAAGAATGTTTGGCATCTAGTAGGTACGTGATAAACAAATGTGTGATAAGTTGAGAACACAATGTGACTCTTACCCTCTTGCCTTAGGTGGAAGCCCTGGCAGACCTGGTCAGTATTGGATTTACTGAGGATGTTAAGAAAGGTGCTGTTGACAGAGCAGGTGGAACTTTAGCAGGAACTGGTGATCCACTTGAGGCATCACCAATATCTGCACTGGGACCCTTTCCTGTGAGACCCCCAGCCTCTTGTTTTTTACCCCTTCCTCCTGAAAGACAGGTCAGTACAGAGAGGGAAACTGATTCTGGGATGGGACTACCAGTAGTGTTAAAATATATTTCTACATGGGCCTTTTGAATGGTAGAAAAATCTTAGTGATGTTTTTTAAGGCTAGGGGGCATATTTGCAGTCATTTAGCTGACATTTGATTTTTTTTTTTTTAATGTTTATTTACTTTTGAGAGAGAGAGAGAGACCGAGCATGAGCAGGGGAGGGGCAGAGAGAGAGAGTGAGACACAGAATCTGAAGCTGGCTCCAGGCTCTGAGCTGTGAGCACACAGCCCAATGTAGGGCTCAAACTCACGAATTATGAGATCATGACCTCAGTCAAAGTCGGACGCTTAAGAGGTTTAAGAGACTGAGCCACGCAGGCTCCCCAATTGATGTGTTTTTATGCTGAACTCATAGGAAAATAGGCCTGTAGTCTTTTATCAATCTCTTGACAATACCACAATATGGACTGCAAGGAACATTTTTATGAGCTGGACAAATTTGAAAGTCTTTCATGTACAATGATTCAGACACATATTTCAATATTTAATTTATATGTAGGGGAAACAGTTGTCTTCTCTTATTGAAAATAGTATAAAGATCTCAAAACTTGGTAGACATAAATCTAGAGAAGTCAAATAAGTAAAAGCTAAAGAGCCATAGACATTAATTCTCTGTACTCTGTTCCTTCAGTATGAATAAAGAGAAATGGTCTTATTCTTTTAAACTTGCAAGATATTTCTGACCCCATGAAACTCTTTTTTAAATTTTTAATGTTTATTTATTTTTGAGAGAGAGAGAGAGGGAAAGAGAGAGAGAGTACAAGTGGGGGAGGGGCAGAGAGAGAGAGAAAGAGAGAGAGTCCAAAGCAGGCTCCAGGTTCTGAGCTGTCAGCGCAGACTCTGAAGCGGGGCTCGAACCCACGAGCTGTGAGATCATGACCTGAGCTGAAGTTGGACACTCAATCAACTGAGCCACCCAGGTGTCCCTATGAAACTCTTTTTTTAAGATTTTATGTTTCAGACATAATTTAACTCTGATTTTCTTTGTTGAAATTATTTATCTGAATGACACCTTGTGAATTGCTCAGCTTCCAGTCTTGGAATGCAAGTCCTCTGATTTAAAATAAGAAAGAATTGAGGTGCCTGGGTGGCTCACTCAGTTAAGCATCTCACTCTTGATTTTAGCTCAGGTCATGATCCCAAGGTTTGTGGGATTGAGACGCATGTTGGGCTCCACATTGACAGCACAAAGCCTACTTGGGATTCTTTTTCTCCCTATCTTTCTCTGTCCCACCCCTGCTCGTGCGCATGTACTCTTAAATAAATAAACTTAAAAAAAAAAAAAAAGAAAGAAACAGACTCTTAAATATAGAGAAAAAAACTGATGGTTACCAGAGGGGAGGGAGGTGTGGTATGGGTTAAATAGGTGATGGAGGTTAAGGAGTACACTTGTCGTGATGAGTATCTGGTGATATACGGACTTGATGAATCCCTACATTGTACACCTGAAACTAATATATCACTGTATATTAACTGGAATTAAAATAAAAACTTAAAAAAAGAAAACAAAGAAAACTTTATTATGGAAACTTTAAACATATTGAAAATTAGAGGTAATAATACAATGAACTTCCATATACCCATCACTTGGTTTTAAAGTTATCAGTTTCTGCTTCTCTTCTTTTCTCTCTTCCTGACACTTTTATTTGGGGGTGGAGAAGGAATTTATCTTTTATTTTTATTTTTTAAAAGTTTATTTATTTATTTTTAGAGAGACAAAGAGAGCACAAGTGGAGAAGGGGCAGAGAGAGAGAGAGAGACAGAGAATCCCAAGCAGGCTCCGCACTGATAGCACGGAGCCCTGGAGCCCCTGACTAAGGGCTAAGGGCTTGAACTCACAAAACCATGAGATCATGACCTGAGCTGAAACCAAGAGTCAGACGCTTAACCAATTGTGCCACCCAGGCACCCCTGTGGGGAAGGAGGAATTTAGAGCAAATCTCAGACATCATATAATTTCACCTGTAAATATTTCTGTAAATATCTCTAACACATACCTTTTGTTTTTATAATATAAAAAAATGCCATGCCATTATGATGCTCAGTACAATGAAAAATAATTTCTTACTATAATATAATACTCAATCCACATTAGATTTTGCTAATTGCTAGGGTGCCTGAGCGGCTCAGTCGGTTAAATGTCCAACTTTGGCTCAGGTCATAATCTCACGTTCTTGAGTTCAGGCCCCACATCGGGCTCTCTGCTGTCAGCACAGGGCCTGCTTCCAATCCTCTGTCCTCCCTCTCTCTCTGCCCCTCCCCCACTGGTTGTCTCTCTAAATAAATAAACTTTGAAAAATTTTGCTGATTATCTCAAAAATGCATTTTATAGTTATTTTATTGAAATCAGGACCAAAGATCTACACATTGTATTTGGTTGATATATCTCCTAAACCTTCTCATCTCTAACAGTTCCTTCTTCCTGCCTGTTGTTTTCTCCTTGCCATTTCTTGGAGAAAGAGTCCTCAGACTTTATTAAACTGAATCATCTTTCACAAGTAGCATCTCCAGACTTTAAGATTTCCTGTTTCTTGTATGTGACCACAGGTGACAAAAGCAGCAAAACTCATAGTTGCTCCTAAGGCTAATTTCCAGAAGGCATAAATAGAAACTTCACCTTCACAAGAAGGAAGCTGGACTGTGATAAGTTAATTTTATGAAATATTTATTGAAGGCTTACTGTGAACAAAATATGTGTTTGGCGCTCAGACCAATCACAACCCAGCGGTATTTTTTCTTTCAGAATGACTCCTATAAGAAGAGTGATTTGTGTCCTTCACTGTTTCCTAGTAAGTATAGGGAATGCTGGTAGAAGCTGGAACTGCTTACTACTCACTGAAGATTTTTCAATTCTTCAAAAATTTTTTTTACATTTTATTTATTTTTGATAGAGAGAGACAGAGCACAAGTGGGGAACGGACAGAGAGAGATGGAGACACAGAATTTGAAGCAGGCTCCAGGCTCTGAGCTGTCAGCACAGAGCCCGACGCGGGGCTCGAACTCATGAACCGCAAGATCATGACCTGAGCCACAGGTGGACGCTTAACCAACTGAGCCACCCAGGCACCCCAAGATTTTTCAATTCTTATAAGACTATTCCTCCATAGGTGACAGAAGGTTATTAGTGACTTACCAGGAGTACAGTGGGTTCCTTTATAGTAGCTAACAGTTTTCAAAGTGGATATAGATCTCAGATCTTTAACACAGAAAAAATTTTAAAACAACCATCACAGTAATCATGGCACATAGTTTGAAAAACTGTGCCTTTTTTAGAAGTCCAGATTGCTTTTGAAGCAAGGGCCAACAAAATGTCACCACTACCACCATTTGCATGACGGGGGAGTTGTCTAGTTTTCCAGCCAGATTATATGCTGCCCTCTCAAAAGTAATAATAGTCTACCGCCTTTGAGGCTGGGATTTCTTTCTGGAAGGCTGTATTATTGTGACTTTTAATTATATTTATTGAAATGAACAGGTACAGGATTCAACCTCCCAACTTCTCCAAAGCCAGAATCAAGATCCAAGATGGGTTTTGATAACTTTATGCCTCCTGATTTGCCTGATGAAAAACCTCAAGCAAGCCTATCCATTGACCCTTGTGGTTCTGAGGAAGTTGATTTTGAAGATCTTAACCGGAGACTTGAAATCCTCAAGAAAACCACAAAATTCCTTGGTCTTGGATTAATTAATTGCCTGGGAATCAGGGCTCTTCAGCACAAATGTTAATGTGGCTACTTGTGTGTGAGTCTGAAGTGTTCTCATTTACAACCTCTTCCATCCCTTAAAGTCTCTGGTTCTCTGTCTGTAATAATGTATATGTGTGTCCATGCATACACATATAATTATTCCTGTCTCTGAAACTTCTATAATTCTTAGATGAAGATTCCTGACCTAAATAATTTTATTAATTATAGTCAATAAACTCTTGTTTTCTCTTGGATCCTTACTTCTCTCATAATGATCACTTTTTCCAGGGAGACGGAATGGTGTGTATTTAAATCCTACCCACTTACTAGCTATAAGACTTTTGGTAAATGGTACCTTCTGTCAGATGTGCATGGAAGTGCAAAGAAACTAGAGGAATATGTGTCTTTTTAAAAATGAGTATTTTAGGAGCACCTGGGTGGGTCAGTTGGTTAAATGTCCTATTCTTTTTTTTTTTTTTTAAGTTTATTTATTTTGAGAGAGAGGGAGACAAAGCACAAGTGGGGGAAGGGCAAAGAGAGAGGGGGAGAGAGAGACTCCCACACAGGCTCCATGCAATCAGCACAGAGCCCAACACAGGGATTGAACCCATGAATCACGAGATCATGACCTAAGCCAAAATCCAGAGTCTCAATCAACTGAGCTGCACAGGAGCCCATGAGTATTTTACTCTTGATCTCAGCTCAGGTCTTGATCTCAGGGTCATGGGTTCAAGCCCTATTTTGGACTCCATGCTGGGCATGAAGCCTACTTAAAAAAAAAAAAAAAAGAGTATTTTAAAGAATGGGGTGCCTGGATGGCTCAGTTGGTTAAGTGTTCAACTTCGGCTCAGGTCATGATGTTGTGGTTCATGAGTTTGAGCCCCACATTGGGTTCTGTGCTGACAGCTCAGAGCCTGAAGCCTGTTTTGCATTCTGTGTCTCCCTCTCTCTCTGCCCCTCCCCTGCTTGCTCTTTCTCAAAAATAAATAAACATTAAAAAATAAAATAAAAAAAGTATTTTAAAGAAAGAATGCAACACAGAGTGAAGAAAAGGCATTGTTAGGAAATCAGTGGAATCCTGTATGTCTGAGTTCTGCCACTTACTAGCTGTGAGCCTCCTTTTTCTCCTCTATAAAATGGGGACAATAATGAAAATTAAAAGAATTTATGTAAAGCCCTTTAGCACTTATTAGGTGCTCAATAAATATTAGTTTCCTTTTCAGTTTCTATTTGCTGAGTTCTAGTGGACTAAATATTAGTGATTCTATGGGATAAAGGAGAGGGTGAGAAAACAAGATGGTCAGATTATTGTTTCTTGTACAACTGGCATTTTGTTTGGTTTTCTTTTTAATAACCTTTATGTTTTAGAGCAGTTTTTGGTTCACAGCAAAATGCCAAATTAATTTTAATTACTTTTTAACTATGTGTGTGTGTGTGTGTGTGTGTGGGTGTGTGTTCGTATATTTATTTTTGAGAGAGAGAGAGCACAAGCACGGAGGGACACAGAGAGAGGAGACACAGAACCCGAAGCGGGCTCTAGGCTCTGAGCTGTCAGCACACAGCTCGATGTGGGGCTCGAACTCATGAACTATGAGATCATGACCTGAGCTGAAGAAGGACTGACTGAGCCACCCAGGTGCCCCAAGGCTAACTTTAAAGCAAACTGCAGAACTGCCTGATTTTAGAGGAGTAAGGATGGGGCTAGGCACATAAAACAAAACCGTGTTTGTTCAAACAAAACCTTCCTTACCATGGAAACTTCTAGGCAAATGATGGTGCTTGTATAAAGGAAATAGAATTACTTGAGTAGGAAATGAGTCAGAAGCCCTGCTGACTTTCTGGGTGCTGCATCCTTCTCTGGTGGCCACAGTTTTGTCTTCCCTAGACTAGAGAATGGCACCACTTCCTCAAGTTGGGGTTTGAGTTGGTTGCAACCTCTTATCTGGTAAGAGTTTTTACTCTAAAAGTGCCAACATAATATAGAATGATTTACAAAACCAGGATGACATAAAACATCTCCATTGGCAAACTCTGGACTGCCTTTTTTTTTTCCTTTCAATTTGTATTTATTTATTTTGGGAGAGAGAGAGAGAAAAAGTGCAAGTGGGGAAGGGGCAGAGAGAGAGGACAGAATGAGAATCCCAAGCAGGCTCTGAGCTGCCAGCACAGAGCCCAACGTGGGGCTTGAACTCACAAACCCTAAGATCATGACCTGAGTCAAAGTCAGACGTTTAACCCACTGAGCCACCCAGGCACCCAGGACTGCCTCTTAAAAAAAAATTTTTTTTTAATATTTACTTTTGAGAGAGAGAGAGAGAGAGAGAGCAAGTATAAGTGGGGGATGGGCAGAGAGAGAGAGAGAGAGAGATAGAGAGGGAACACAGAATCCGAAGCAGGCTCCAGGCTCTGAGCGATCAGCATAGAGCCGGGTGAGGGGCTTGAACCCAAACCATTAGATCATGACCTGAGCTGAATTCGGACACCTAACCAACTGAACCACCCAGATACCCCAGGACTGCCTCTTTTAAATCTCTAAATCAAAGAAGGAGCTGGGCTGAACCTTGTATCGTATGCGTTTTGATCTTTAGTTTCAAGGGGCATATAGATTTCCTAATGGTCTTGGTACAAGGCCAAAGGGTGTATGGAGTTGGCTATTAGAATTTCAATTTTACATCACTTCTAGCTCTTTTGCCACAACTAAAAGATTAATTCCTAAACTTTTCTCAAGCCAGGATAAATTGTGATTAGGCACCATGCCTAAAAGAACTGTAAAAATGCTCTTTGTGAAAACATTACATAAACAGAGGGACTAATTTCTTTCTGACTCTCAGGCTTATTTATAGACTCAGGTGATTCAAACAAGTGGAGCCACCTCCTTGACACACGTCACTGTTTCCGACAGGGTTGGATCTCCTTCCCTCTCCTTTCTCAGCTGAGATCTCTGGCATGTGGAGAAGCACGAAGAATTCCTTGTGAAAGACGCTGACCACATTTCTGTAGGGAGAGTTTTCCCTATCTGCTGTAAAGGTCTTATGGCTTCAGCTGCTGATACTGTCATTTAAGAACCCCACTGCAACTAAGCCTCCAAAAGAGGGTTCTCTCTGATACCACGATTCCAGTTGATATGCCATGTCTTCCAAAAGACTTCTTTCTCAGCTCTGGCGCCCAGTGACCTCTCATTTTTCTGCTTCTTTTGGAACTATCATTTATCTCCTGAGTGGTAATATTGATATTTCTATGTATTGGAGGATTTTTAAAAAATCTAGTTTTCTTTAATGAGATAAAGAGGGTAGGGCAGTCTCTATTGAAATGACAATAACAAGGGTGCCTGGGTGGCTCTGTCAGTTAAGCTTCTGACTTCAGCTCAGGTCATGATCTCATGGTCTGTGAGTTCAAGCCACAAGTCAGGCTCTGTGGTGACAGCTTAGAGCCTGGAGCCTGCTTCGGATTCTTTGTCTCCCTCTCTCTCTCTGCTGCTCCCCTGATCATGTTCTGTCTCTGACTCTCTCTCTGGAAAATAAATAAACATGAAAAAAAAATGAAATGTCTATAACAGATTCTGTGCACCCAGGACAGTGTGGTGTAGTACACTCAGGCAATATATTTATTAAATGATTATTATATAGGCTAAAAGATATATAGTTACCCCTCACTTTTCAAAAGTTCACATTAGGCCACTTCGATTTTATGAATGACCTACATTAGTACCCGTTTTGGCAAATCAAAGGAAATTTGAAAAAAACGTTCACTTCTACCAAAAAAAAAAAAAAAAAAAAAAAGGGGGCGCGTGGGTGGCTCAGTCAGTTAAGTGTCCGACTTCAGCTCAGGTCATGATCTTACAGTTTGTCAGTTTGAGCCCCGCGTTGGGCTCTGTGCTGACAGCTCAGAGCCTGGAGTCTGCTTCAGATTCTATATCTCCCTCTCTCTCTGCCCCTCCCCAGCTTGTATGCTGTCTCTTCGTCTCTTTGTCTCTCTCTCTCAAAAAATAAATAAACACTAAAAAAAAAAAAAAAAAAAATAAGGGGCACCTGGGTGGCTCAGTCAGTTAAGCGTCCGACTTCGGCTCGGGTCATGATCTCACAGTTCGTGGGTTTGAGCCCCATATTAGGATCTGTGCTAATAGCACAGAGCCTGGAGCCTGCTTCGGATTCTGTGTCTCCGTCTCTCTCTGACCCTCCTCCATTTGTGCTCTGTCTTTATCAAAAATTAAATGAACATTTAAAAAAATTTTTAAAATTAAACACACGCACACAAACACACACAAAAGTAAAAAGTGAAAACGGCATTCAGCACTTGTTCTGCAGTAAGCTTTTACAGAGGCAGTATGCACACAGAGCAGTGATAGTGGCCAAGTTTCTTACCTGGAAACTATGCTAAAAGTAAGATAATATTTATCCTAAAGACATCTCCTATTTATTGAGCCCTTACCACGTGCCTGCCACTGTTCTAAGTACTTTAAGTGTATCGGCTCATTTGATTATTATACCAGCCTTAAGGTGCCAATGCTACTACTCTCATTAACTCCATTTTATAGACAGGTACACTGAGGTTCAGAAATCCTCAGAGATGTTTACTAATTTTCTACAGGTCATACAATAAAGGAAGAGCAGCATTTAAAAATTTTTTAAGAAGTTGATTTATTTTGAGAGAGAGAGAGCACACTCGAGCAGAGGAGGGGCAGAGAGAGATGGAGGGAGAGAGAGAGAATCTCAAGTAGGCTCTGAGCTATCAGCACAGAGCCTGATGCAGGGCTCGATTTCAGGCACGAGAAGACCACGACTTGAGCCAAAATCAAGTTGGACATTCAACTGACTAAGCCACCCAGGCACCCAAGGAAGAGCAGCATTTTAAACCCAGGCAGTCTAGCACCAGAAACCAACACTTTTAACTACTATGCTATAATGCCCGCATGGTTTACAAGCTCATGACAGGTGAGGAGCAAATGAATAACTGTATATAAAAACACTTTTGTAAATTGTAAGACACAATGCACTACTGTTACTTGGTAGTGGACAATCAAGAAATGGTTGAGATGAATTGTATGGTGGCATAAAAACTGTTTTATACTTATGTTCGCAAAATCCTTCATACTTTTCAAAGTGTTTTCACACATTTGATCCCTCTGGAAATTAAGCCACTGTAAATCCATTTTGGAATAAGTCTAGTCATAAAGAAAGCATTCATAATACTTATATATTAAATAATGTATGTTAATATTTATAAAGTATTTATTCTCAAATACTTCAGGGCCAGCTGAAGTAACAGGCCCAGAGATGTTAAATACCCTGATTACAGCACAAAGTTAGTAACCCAGCCAGGACTGCCATCCGAATGTCTGACTCCTGGCTGATGCATCTTTAGTTTTGTTTTTTGTTGTTGTTATTATTTGTTAAATTGGAGCATATGAGTTTTTCAATAATAAACAAAACTATAAAAATAATGATCTTTTCTCCCAGCCATTCTCTCTTCCTAAAAGTTTAGTTAATTTTTGGGATGTTGCCGTTTTAAAAACAAAAATCTCCTGGGGTGCTTGGCTGGTTCAGTCGGAAGACGAGCATGTAACTCTTGATCTCAGGGTCATGAGTTTGAGCCCCACACTGAGTGTAGAGATTACCAAAACTATAAATAAATGTTAAAATAAAGAAATAAAAACAAAGATCTCCTTTAACATTTGGATCTATAAAACTGCATTATTTTGTAAAAACTTTTTTTTTCAAAATGTAAGTCTTTTTTTCCCAAAATGTACATTATGCTCATTGCAAAAACAAAACATCATAATATACAAATCCTATATAATCCCACCATCCAAAAATAACCATTTTCGCATTTTAGTTTTATCCTTCAACTTTTTTCTATGTATATATACGCTTTTTTTGCAATATTATTATAAAACCATTTTGTAATGTTCAAAAACACCTGTCATACCATGATAATAAAGATAGAGCTATAGCTTCATTTTTATTAGCAGCATAGTACTCCATTTTATTCACGTGCTGTAACCTACCTGAAACTAGAGATTATGCTTGATTAGATGGGGAGTAAGTCTTCCCAAACTTTTTTCAAAAATTTTTTAACACTTATTCATTTTTGAAAGGCAGAGACAGAGCGTGAATGGGGGAGGGGCAGAAAAAGAGGGAGACACAGAAGCAGGCTCCAGGCTCCGAGCTGTCAGCACAGAGCCCGACGTGGAGCTCGAACTCAGGGAATGCAAGATCATGACCTGAGCCGAAGTTGGCCGCTTAACTGACTGAGCCACCCAGGCGCCCCAGTCTTCTTAACCTTTAAATGCTAACCACGGAAACCAAAACTCTTAGGATAATGATGTCCACACTATATATTAAGTCAATTGCTTTTATTGAATTAAATTTTTTTTAAAATGTTTATTTATTTTTGAGACAGAGACAGAATGTGAGTGGGTTAGGGGCAGAGAGAGACAGAGACACAGAATCCGAGGCAGGCTCCAGGCTCTGATCTGTCAGCACAGAGCCCGATGCAGGGCTCAAACTCAAACTGTGAAATCATGACCTGAGCCGAAGTCGGACGCTTAACCAACTGAGCCACCCAGGCGCCCCTATTTTTTAGTTTCATTGGAGGAGGAGTTTGGTAATTATAAAGGTAATAAAAGTAAAAAAGAAACATGGAGGGGGTTTACATCTCATAATGTCTGCTGTATTCTCTTTAATGCTCTGCCATTTGGCATGGTACTAAAAAAGTTCCTTCCTCTTTCTTAAGAATAGTTTAATTTTTCTTTTGTGGTTTGCAGTGGTATAAACACTTAAATTCAACCTCTAAACAAATATTTGTGATGTTGCAAACAAAATACTTTAATTGCTTTGTGACCTGCAAATTCCTTACTTTTGAGGGAGTCCAAAACTGTTCTTTAGCATGTGTTCATGCCTAGCTATACTTCAGAGGAATATGCCTTGCAACATCATTATGTTCTAGTTTTATGCTACTACCTACAAGCTGTGTGATCCAAGGTTGCACTGCACAGTAGTGCATTGAGGGGGAGATGAGGCAACTGAATTCCATGAGGTTTCTGCTCCCCAGACCATTTGGGTTGATTCCACCCTGAGTGTGGGAGTCAGTGTGTGTGTGTGTGTATACTCTTTTCTAATTCAGGAAGTGGCACCATATAGCTGAATCAGAGTGGGGGAGGGGGGAGGGAGGGTTTCTATATTAATAGTTTCTCTGAGCCTCAGTCTCCTTATTTGTAAAACTAAGTTACTTATCCTTGACTAATCTGATTTAGGAGGTTGGTAGGAGGGTCACACTGGGTCACACATAGGAAGATGCTTTTATAAACAATGTGATATCAATGTTTAATAATAGTAAATGATAATTACTTTATCACGCCCCCTGGCCTTTGTCACTTGTTAAGCCCGAATAGTTCAAGAGCAAAATTGTGCTCCTGAATTCAATTTTTGTAAAATGTTTTGAAATCTCTGCATGAAAGTGGCTGTCTGAGGAAAAAAGAGCAACCTCCTATGACAGGTTCTAAACTTAAGATTTGGTTAGTTCAGTTCTGTTTGGCATCCCGCCAGGTGCTGTGCTTTATTAACTTTCAGGACTTCTTTGCCGCCAATCTACGTGAAGGATTTTAGTTTAGGTGGGTCACTTTTCCTTTAAATGAGCCAAAATATCACGGCTCTTTTCACCGTTCACGTGGAAAATATTTGTGTTAGGTGTTCATAATTATTTATCAAGCCAGGTAATGTCTGGGTAGACGGTCTTTGGCTCAGGTTATTGGTTATGGAGACATAGCCCACTCTTTAAAGAGTTTTAGCGTTCACTAGTACAAATCCTTTGTTTTTACATACGAGGAAACTGAGGCCCTGAGAGTTTAAATGATTATCCAAAGCAGGACGTTGAGCGGTTGTCCTGCGTTTGAAATATATTCTTCTGTATCATCCTCTAACTCTAAAAAACACCTTGCAAAGATACTATAAAACTGTAGACTCCAAGACCGCTTGGAGCATGTTCCTGAAGTTAGCCTAGAGAAAGCTAAAGTTTCAAACACGACTGGAAACAGCTCGAGATTTTTCTGTATTAATTCCCAGCCCCCACCTGCCTCGCCTCACCCACGTCTTTCTATACCTTGATAGCTCGGCTCTCTTCAGGTGGCCCCGCGGCTTCCTGGTAGCTCAGCTTCCTCCTCCCCCGCAAGCGGAACCAAAGTTCGTAGGCTTCCAGGGTCAGCCGGCTCTTTCTCTCCCAGACTCTTCGCAGCGGTGACTCGGCAGCAGCGTCTCGCGTCATCAGTGACCGCCCAGTACTTTGCTACGCTTTGCGTCGCTCTGCTAAGAGCAGTCACCTCCTCCTTGGCAAATAGTCCTCGGTGGGGTCCGAGTTTTTGGGTAGTAGGAGAGCGGAGGCACAAAAAGTTACGTCTAGGGAAGACGGAATCGACTAGGAGAGGGAGATAGAGGCCAAAGTTTTTGCGATAGTATTTGAAGTTAGTTAAAAACTCCCTCCTTCCTAAAAGGATCCTTCCGCCTGCAGTAGCGGTGGTGAGGCCGAGGGAGCCGCCATTTTGGATGTTCGGTTCCTGCTGCCACTGCTGCCGCCGCCCCCGGAGCTGCTGGTTTCATTCGAGGTTTCGGGCCGGTGAGTGTCACTCGCGGCGCTAAGGACATATTGCTCCTTTTGCCCCGCGCCTGCCGGGAGCGCTCGGCCGGAAGCTTCCTGTCAATCTCATGAGTCCGGTTCTAGGCTTTTGGGGGTGAGAAGAGAGGACAGAGGCTGGCCCAGGAGGGGCCCAGAGCCCCAGGGGCTGCTCCGACTTTCTTGAGGGCCGACCCGAGGCCTCAGACCAGGAGGCTCTGCACGCTTCTGCGTTTTGTGCTGTGGCGTTGCCCGGCCGGTGCGGGCCTCCTTTGGACCCATTGACTTTCTCGGGCTTCGATTCTCTTTTGAGGGTTCATTCAGGGAGCAGGGTTAGCGGGGCGGGCCCCACCCCCGCGTGTCTTCTTTGAGCGGTATATCAGCGTTCTTGTATCTTGTACTCGGGTCAGGTCTTTCGTAGAACTCTCTTTAGCTCTTCCAAATGCTTAATTAATCGCTGTCTGCCCTGCAGTGGCGTCCTCTCCGAACCGGACATCGGCCTCGCCTCTCTCTAACCTTCCGACCAACTTCGTTTCCGATTTTCAGGGTTTCCTCCCTACCCCCAACTCACCTGCGAGTACACTGCTTACCTTTCTCTCAAACTCCTGATCCTGCGGACGTCAGTTTCTAATAATTCTCCGAATCATCTTGACTGTCTGAAAGAGTCCGGACGATTGGTTATGTTTCCTAGTTAGGGTTTGGTGAAGGAGACCCATCGAACCACTCGCTCAGAGTATACTTCAGCAGTAAATGTTTGTGAAGCTAATGAAATGGCTTTTTGGGGGGGAGGTTAGGGAGGAAGGTGTCATGTTTTTTCATTGGTGAATTCCTTTCGTGTGCTGAACACTTAGTTATTTGGTGCTTATTGACAACTTATGTATTTGTATTGGTGATATTTAACCCTGGGCATGGAAATTGCCTGAGAAGGATCTTAATTTGACGTAGGTAGAAAGGGAAGTAACTTTTTTGGCGACTGAAAGGATTAGTTAACAGAAGAGAGGAGCGAGTGAAGGAGTTAGTGATCTTAACTTGCAGGTGTTTTGTACCGTAATGATACTTGTTACCTGATTCTAAAAAATACGGAGATTGACTTCATGTGTTAGAATTTTCTGGGGTAGTTGAATTTTAAATATTCATTTCCACCGTTCCCGTAATACTTGTCAGACTATATACGTTAACTTTTGGCTTAAAAATACAGATTTTCCAGGTATCCATAATCTCATTACCTTCATGCTGTTATTAAAGTATGTTTGCAAAATAGCATGTTTGAATAAATAGCATTTCATAGTAATTTACTGATTACTTCCTACATTTCAGGTTAGGCGAGTGTGATTGAATCGCCTCTATTTCATCTCAGCCTGGATTTTTTAATCTGCGAAAGAGAAATAATTTGTGATTACAACCTAGTGACTGCTGAAATTTAAATTTGTAACTTGATGGACTCATTGCAGAGGGATGAAGAGAAAAGTGAAATAAAATTGTAACTTGAACTTGGATCAAATCTTTTAATACTTCTAATCCGTGTCTAAGTGCATTATTCTTATCAGGTAGATAAATTCCTGTACTGGTCATATGATGTCTCCATAGAAGATTGACTGTTTTCATTGTAAATAGTGTTCTTGTTATTTATTTTAAGGAGACTTAAAAAATGTTAGTATTTGTGTATTTACTGTCAAGATAGGGAGTTTCTCTTTTGGTTTAAAGGAACTGTCAATCCCCTGAAATCTAGGGAATGCTTTTTCATAAACTAAGTACTCCTTTGTAGTTACTGAAATACTCCATTTCTGACTTACCTTTTTAAAACAAAGTTATTAGAAGAGCTATCAAGTACGTGTTACTTAACTCCGTTCATTTTGCGGTATGATGTATTGGTAGTCAAACGTCATTCATTCTTGGGTGGTTTGCATTCAATTGGAGTGTCTTTTTGCCTTACAAATTCTAAGCAAAGTGCTGTTTAGTGCACTGTTGATTGATCACATACTGGAATGTCTACTTTGTCTAAGGTTGTGGGAATCATACTTGAAATTAACATTATTGTTTAGGGAACTTCAATTCATTTTCTTTTGGGTACAGTTGCTTGTTCTTTGATCTGTTTCACTCTTATCAGTTCTAGATTTGAGAGAATTTTATTTATTTATTTTTTAGTACACTCTACACCCAAGTTGGGACTTAAACAAACTCATGACCTTGCCATCAAGAGTTGAATGTTCTATTGACTGAGCCAGCCAGGCACCCCTTGAGAGTAAATTTTAGAGTGAAATTGTAACGTACAAAGATTGTCAGAAATATCTTGGTGATATTTCACCCCCTCTTTATTTTAAAAATAGTCTTGAAATCAGTGATGTATAAAAACAAAAGTGCAATTTTTTGTGTGTGATTTATAAAAACTATACATATTGAAAAAGTTGAATGAGTATTTTCCAAAAGATTATTTTTAATTAAAAAAATTGAATTAGAAAACTACATACCAAAACAGATTTTCAAAATGCTTAATCTCTTTATTTGCATTTGATGAGGATTAAAAAGTTTTATGTATAAAGCAGGACTTAATTGATAGCAAAACTTTAAAACTCTTACTTAGATTTAGTTTCAGAGAATCTAAAACTATTACCTTTTCTGTAAACTGCAACTACTTGTTTAGCTATTTTTGTTGCTTAAAATTCATTCATTTTCAGCTTTATGAATTTTTAGTTCTTAATTTTGGCATTCTTTCATCCCTTTGTTTTATCCAATTTCTTTCATGAAGGATAAGATTTAAAGTAACAATTAATTTTAAAATTAAGAGAACATATGGGTATGTCTAAGTTCTTATATATCTTGGCTTACAAGTTTTGAAAATTGTATCTTTGTCAAAAAGCATTAGGATTTTTTCATTTGCTTTTTCGTGTAGAAAATTTTATATCAGTGAAGGCACTCATTTCTACCTTGAAAATACATGAAAGGTGGTTTTTTTTTTTTTTTCTTCTTTGAAGGAGTAACACAAAACAGTTAATTTGGCATGTATTTTGGCTGCTAGAAAACCAATCTCTTGTCAAAGTTGGAAGGGTCCGGAAGTAACAACAACAACACAACCTTGCTCTTGGCCAAAGTTGTTGAGTCAGCATTAACTAACACTTTTGTATAAGGGCAAGATTTAAGATAATATGATGGAAATGAGAAGTGCTTTTTCATTAGGTACTTGGAGGTTTTGCATTTTTTGTTTACTTAGGCAATTGGAGAAAATTGATGTTATAAATGTTGTCAGTGTAAAATAGTCTTCAGAGCAAAAAAAAAAACAACGTATTTTAAAAGAGGAAGAAAACATGTGACCTTTGTACTTTATAAATAATGAAAGACATCTTAAAGGCAAGTAGTTTTTACCTCCTTTCTCTGTTACACTGCAATAAGTCACAGTGTAACCTTGATAGGCAGGTGCTTTGCTCACTGTAGCTTTCTTGTAGCTGATTGTAATGTGTTTTACTGAGTATTCTAGGCTTTTCAGCTTGTTTGATTTTGAGATTAATGTTAATGATTTTTGTGAAGAGCAAATATGAGAAAGACATGAACTTAGATCCTTGGAACTGTAAAATATTTGTACTCCTCTCCTTACAAAACTTCGGGTTAAAAATGAGACTGATCTAGAATAGATGATGTACACTATTGGGTTAAAGGATCTAACTTTAGTAAATGATCATATAGTGGTACAACTCAAAAGAGTTCCATTATTGTTTTTACAGCTCAATTTAGTGAAGCTCATTACTAATCCTCATGATTGGGAAATTATTCCGTTTTAAGCTGAAGAAAAGGAAGGGAAGTTAATTTTTTTTAATCCCTTTTTAAAGTGTGCACAGAAGATTTGGTTTTCTTCCCACTTTTTGAAATTTTTGAAAACTTTTAAAATATGGTGAAAATACTGGTTTCAGGTGAATGGGGAAACTAACTGAAAATACTTAGGTAGCCTGTATCTTGGTAGGTACGAGATTTTGGGTATGATTTATTGACAGTAAGCTGTTGGGAGAAGAGTTTCTTTTCCTTTTTTCTTTTTTTTTTTAAATTTCTGTTGCCTAGTATTTTTCTTTTTATTTTTTTACATTTATTTATTTTTGAGAAGCAGAGTGAGACAAAGTGTGAGTAGGGGAGGGACAGAGAGAGAAGGAGACACAGAATCTGAAGCAGGCTCCAAGCTCTGAACAAGCAGTCAGCACAGAGACTGATGCGGGGCTCGAACCCACAAACTGTGAGATCATGACCTGAGCCAAAGTCGGACGCTCAACCGACTGAGCCACCCAGGCGCCCCAAGAATTTCTTTTTCTGATAGTACTCAATATGTGTGATGTTTTTTAAATGTGTGTTTGTCTCTACTAGTGAAAGTTGGGCTTTATATTTTCTTTAGAAACATTCCATGATGAAAGCTTAATAAATCGTGTTGATTATTTAGGAAAGTAGAATGAGGAAGCATTTACTAGCATTTGGTTGTGTTATTTTATTTACACACATTGGACTTTATTTAAAATTTTTTAAAAAGTAAACTTTACATGCAATGTGAGGCTTGATTGAACTCAATGACCCCAAGATCAAGAGTTGTGTGTTCTATGGACTGAGCTGGCCAGGCACCCCTACACACACTGAACTTTTTACTGTTTCTTGAATACTCAGGTTCTTTCATTTTCATTCTCTTTGTACCTGTTATGCCTATACCTGGAATGTTTTTCTTTTCTCCCTTCCACCTAGTAAACCTGTTCTTTCCTCTCAGCCCCCTGGCAGAGGGGTATAGTGTAGTGCTTTCTTTAAAGTACTTGAATTGTCTACCTGTTCTTGAGCTTTCAGAGGACAAGAACTATATAATTTATGACATCCATAGTACATAGCACAGTGCCTGGCACTTAGTAGCTACTTTGTGGAATAGATGCTATGGATGAAAATAATATGGAAAAATTGTTTGGGTACTCAAATATATGGTGATTGGTTAATGCCAGAGCCAAAAACAGAGCCCTGAGTTATGAGATGCTACTACAGGTCATTTACTTGTGACTTACAGAATTGATGTCAGTGAAGTTTACTTTCAGGTTTAGAAAACATAGGGATGCCTGGGTGGCTCAAAAGGTTGAGTGTAGGGCTCTTGTAGGACTACTCTTGTAGGACTCTTTCGGCTCAGGTCATGATCCCAGGGTTACGGGATTGAGCCCTGAGCATGGAACCTGCTTAATTAAGATTCTCTTTCCCTCTGCCCCTTCCCTGCTCACGCGCTTGCTCTCTCTCTAAAAGAAAAACAAACAAAAAAGCAAAAACCTATATAAAACCTTGTGTCTTTACCCTGGAAAATAGCGTTTACATGTTTAATTCTGAAGTTGACCTTGCTCTTTCCTCTTTGTGATTTAGTCTGATTCTTTTTTGAGAGAGAGCATAGCGCTAGTTGGGTAGAGGCAGAGTGAAAGAGTCTTAAGCAGGCTCCAAGCCCAGCATGGAATCAACGTGAGGCTTGATCTCATGACCTGAGATCTTGTGTTTGTTTTTAAAAATTTTTAATGTTTACTTTTGAGAGAGAAAGAGAGAGCATGAGTGGGGAAGGGGCAGAGAGAGAGTGAGACACAGAATCCGAAGCAGGCATCAGGCTCTTGAGTCGTCAGCACAGAGCCAGACACAGGGCTTGAACCCACAAACTGTGAGATCATGACCTGAACTGAAGTCGAATGCTTAACCAACTGAGCCACCCAGGCACCCCATGACCTGAGATCTTGATCTGACTTAAAATTGAGAGTCAGATGTTTAATGGACAGGGGAATCCAGGAGCTTTCTTCTGCAAAAGTTTCAAGTGGCAGCAAAGAAATCTACACTTCCCGCCATCTTCTTTCTTTTGAGTTCTTAATATGGTAATGCATTATACTAAAGAAACTAATAGTAAGTTGAGCATTACAGGCTTTACTCCCCAAATGGAAATGTGTTGATACAGTTCAGTGATTTCTTGTCTTTCCCCTCTTGTTTGGATAATATACTTTTATAATGCTAAGGTTTTTTTTTTTTAATCTTTTTAATTTATAAAATAATAGGTGTCCATTATGATGAAAAAAAATCTAAAAACATATTTAAAGTTATCATTTCATTCGTTCTCTTCAGTGTTTGTCCCCAGCCATTTAACCCGGTTATGGGTATACTTCATTATTTCCCTCCATGCTTAGTCAAGTGCAGTGTATACTAACATAAATGTGCACTTCTATATGGATTCTTTATATTTATAAAAGGGAGATCATATTTTACATCACTCTGTAACAAGCTTTTCTTAATACATCCTGGTCAGTAAATATAATTTGATCTTGTTTTTTTAAATGTCCCTATTATGTCTCATAGTATGAATGTGTACCATACATAACTTATTTGGCTATTTTCTTATGGATATTTAAGTTGTTTCTAGATTTTGTTAACACAAACAGTGATACAATAAAATCCTTGTACATGTCACCTTATTTATTGCCACTTTTAGTTATACAGACTAGAGTCTCCGAGGTAGGATTTCTGGGTTAAAGGAAATATACTTTAAATGTTTTTATTGCCAGATTATTTTCTAAGTAGGTTGTCATAAGTTCTACCTCCACTAGCCGTGGGCTTTCTATGTCATCACATCATTAGATGTAAATAATTTTTACTGGTCTGTCAGATGATGACTACTCTCTCAGTTTGTCTTAATTTTAATTTTCCTGGCCATAATTCGAGCTAGCCTCTGCTTTTTTTTTTTATTTCTATCTGGATTTCCTTTATTTAGAATTTTCATGTCTTTGGTTCCTTTTTCGCTTACTTTTCTGTGCATTTTCTTGATTTACTTTTGTTTTTCCTCATCTTCTAGGAACACCTTATGGTATATTAATTCTTTGTTGTATAATACATGTATTTATTCATCTGGAATTAACATTTATATGAAGCAGGGAGTCTTATATGGTTTTCCTTTATACAGAGAGACAACTACATGAGGACTAAATAAACCATCCTTTCTCCAATGAATTAAATGCTATCTTATAAGTTTCCATGTATGTTTACTCCACTTCTGGTTCTTTTTTTCTCTTTACTTTTCTTTTTATTTTACTTTTTTGAGTATAATATATTTGTAAAAAGTTACACTGTTAAGAAAAGCTCCTCTCTAGGGGTGCCTGGGTGGCTCAGTCGGTTGAGTGTCCAGCTTCGGCTCAGGTCATGATCTCACGGTCTGTGCGTTTGAGCCCCATGTCAGGCTCTGTGCTGACAGCTCAGAGCCTGGAGCCTGCTTCGGATTCTGTGTCTCCCTCTCTCTCTGCCTCTTCCCCGCTCATGCTCTGTCTCTCAGACAAAAATAAATACACGTTAAAAAAAATTAAAAAAACAAAAGCCCCTGTCTGGGATTCCTGGGTGACTCCGTCAGTTAAGCATCTGACTCTTGGTGTCGGCTCAAGTCATGATCTCACAGTTGGTGAGTTTGAGCCCTATGTCGGGGTCTGTGCTGACAGTGTGGATCCTGCTTGGGATTCTCTCTCTACTCCTGCTCTGCTTGCATGCCTGTGTTCACTTTTTCTTTTTCAAAATAAATAAATAAACTTTTTTTTTTTAAAGAAAAGCATTTATCACTGTACTTTTTTATTTTCTTGATTATTCTTGAACATTTATTCTTATCTATTGATTAAAAATAATTCTAGGGGCGCCTGGGTGGCGCAGTCGGTTAAGCGTCCGACTTCAGCCAGGTCACCATCTCGCGGTCCGTGAGTTCGAGCCCCGCGTCAGGCTCTGGGCTGATGGCTCAGAGCCTGGAGCCTGTTTCCGATTCTGTGTCTCCCTCTCTCTCTGCCCCTGCCCCGTTCATGCTCTGTCTCTCTCTGTCCCAAAAATAAATAAACGTTGAAAAAAAATTAAAAAAAAAATAATTCTTCGGGTTCACAAAACCTCAAAAAAGTCTACTGTTCAGAATCGCATTATTCATATATTAATTTTGAGAGGCCTGACATTTTTAATTATGATAATTTTTCCTTGTGATTTTCCATTTGTTTAGATCCTGTTTCAGTTTTAGGTCCTTCAGTAAAGGTTTCATAGATTTAATAGTCTTCTTCATGTAGTTCTTAACGCCTTTCTTGCTAAATTTTTTCCTAGATATTTTATAGTTTTTGACACTATCGTCAATGGGACTTTCCCCCTCTATTTCTAACTAATGTCAGCAACATGGGTTAAAAATGGACCTTTAATTTCCTGTGGACCAGATCCCTATCCCCCCTTTCTTGGTATCCAGAATGAACAGAACTTTGAATTTATGAAGAATATGCTAGGGAGGCTTTGTTATCTTAGCATGAAATCATTTTCTAGTAATTTTCTAGTAAACTTTCTAATGTCATCCTGCAGAAAAGACCTTTAGATAAATGTGACTTTGTCTTTTCAGGACGAATGTTATCTTATTATTTTGAAAGTTTACAGTTTTGCTTTACTAATCCATTATGATTTTTAGTACTTTGATTTTTCAAAGCACAATTGATTGCTCAAGTAATATATGTTCATTTAAAATACAGCAGAAAATGTACAGAAGTTAAAAAGGCATCTGCATTTCTACATGGCACAGAAAATCTACCTTGCTTAACATACATTATATCCTTTGGGGCATATCTTTTATTATTTATTTATTTTTTTAAAGTTTTTTTATTTTGAGAGACAGCACGTGCATGTGAGCAGGGGAAGGGACAGAGAGAGAGAATCCCAAGTAGGCTCAGCACTGTCACCATGGAGCCCAACATGGGGCTCATTCCCACAAAGATTGTGACCTGAGCCATAGTCAGAGGCTTAACTGTGACTGAGCCACCCAGGTGCCCTGGGGCATATCTTGTAAAAAACCAAGATTTTTGTTCTGAGAATTTTGTGACAATTTTTGATAAGTGTGGGCTCCTTGGGACACTTTTGCTAATAGTAGGTTGAGAGAGTAAAAATTTGCTTTTTATTTTATCGGTGTCAAATTAGATATTGATTGTGTTTATTATCATTTATTTGGCCTTTATTTTCATGCATCTTAATGCAATTGAATTGTTCAGTAGGCATATTTGCATTTATATACATCTGTTTTTAAATTCTCATTTTCAGTGAATTTTGGTTATGGATAATTAAAGGGGATGGCTGTAATTATTGTGGCATTTTAGGGAGAATAGAACTTAAGACTTCTTAGAGGAATGCCAGCTGGGTGCCTAGACAGGGTGTGGTGGTATCTTGATGTGGTCACACATTTCACAGCATTCCCTTAGCCTGGAAGATCGAGAAAGTCCATTTTAGTATTTCATCTAGGGATGAGTTAGCCTAATCAAACTCAGTGATGTGTGAATTAGAATAACAATGTTGTAATTCACATTGGGGCTGTGCTTTCTTCTGGATTTTGTGTCTACTTTCCAGGGCACCCTTGAAGGAATTTGGGAGACAAGATACTTGAAAAGATTAAGAATCACCAAGTTGCATTATGAGCCTGAAGCCAGAGTGTATAAAGTTGAATGGTCTTGAACGTTTCATCATTCTAGGCCATGGTGAAACCTGATGAAAGAACTATCCCTGTCCCACAATGGTGTTTACATCTGTAGTGACCAAAATACTTACTCCCAGATTTAATCTCCCTTATTCAAACAGTGATGTACTAACACTTCTCTTCCCTTTTCTTCACACTGTAGAACATTTCCCTTCTATGAGCACATTTCTTCATACTGTGGAAATAGGCTTGCACTGCCTCCCCTTCCCTGTCGCCTAATACTCAAAAGAAAGAAAACCACAAAAACACAAAGATGGTGAAAAGAACCTAGTTAAGTCAGATGAATGACAGCTGGTATCTGTAAGATATATCGGAAAGTAAAAGTGTGATCAAAGATTAATACTGTTGATCAATTTGGTGAAAACTTTCTTACTACTTTGGTCATAGTGTTTTGCAAGTTGTAAATGCATTAAAGCAATTCAGATATTCATATGCAATAAAAATCTGAAATAGGGCTTCTGTGTGGAGCATATAAAAATATAGGCCATATGGAGAATGCAGGACAGAAAGCACAGTAACTTCTTTTGGAGGGTTTTGCCTTGTATTAACTTAAGTCCCTGGAGTGTTCTTAGCCATACTTAAGAACTCAGAAAGCGGATGTTACAGGGTAATCACTGGCAAAGTTAATTGAAATCTAATTTCTTGTATCTTTTCTCATTATTTAGCAAGAAAGACTTCAAGTACAGTTTTTGTGTTGGATAGAAAAGGAGGTAATTTTAATATTGAACAATTGCTTTTAATTTAAGATTTCTTTTTAGGTTAGAGCTCACATAGGTTCAGGTTTAGGGAAAGAAGGACAATGTAGCAGCAGTAACCCCAGCTTTTTGGTTATATATTCTTAACTGTTGGCTGGTGGTGATTCAGAGTTCACAGCTAGGTAGTGGGAGTTCAGAAACAGTGGGAGTTCAGCTTAGTTAACTCAGCTGGGTAGAATAGAGGACTGGGTTGAGTCCTGGTGCCTATCCCATTGCTGTTGGTAAGTAGCTGGTGCACATTCTTTACTTTGTGTGCTTTGGAAAGGACAAATGCATTTTCTTTATCTAAGATGCTTCTAGCATTTAGAATTTAGTTAAATGCAGTATTTATCAAGTTCCTACTCTTAGGTAATGGGAATACAAGAATAAATAATATCAACAAGATCTGGTCTTTAGGAGCTTATATTTGACTGGGAAAAATAGGCTTTTCAAAGAAAAAGTAATCATGGCCTGGAGTTGGTATTGCAGTAGGATGAAAATCTTTATCAACTAAAGAGGTTTGTGGAGATTTTGGAAAATAACCATTTTCTCCATTTTGGTATAAATTTTAGGAGAATTGGAACATATGCAGTCATTGTTTTTTCTGTTTCTTTCCTATAGTAAGCATTCATAATTTTGGTTACTCTTTGGGTATATAAAGTAATTAAGCTCCAAAACCTCACTTTGTTTACATTATGGGTAGAAACTTAAAAAATGAATTTTTTCATTTTTGTTATTTTTCTTTTTGTTATTTTTCAACATTATGTATTAAAAAACCATTAATGAAATACATTTATCTACAATCTGTTTATCTTAACAAGTCAGACTTTTAATTTTTCTGTGTCCTTTTTCCATCCTTGTCCTAATGAGTATTTGAGAACAAAAGGGACATCTTATTTTTATAAAATGTACAAGCCATGTAAATGTCAAACATGTGGACACTTAGGCATTAAAACCACTGAAATACTAAATGTAAATAATATAAAAGGAGAAATGGATATAAACACAATTATAGTGGTAGACTTTGACATATCTTTCTCAGCTTTTTAAGGGTCAAGTAGTTAAATTAATAGGAGCACATAGTATCTGAACTCTATATTTTAGAAATTGTTACTTCTCAGGTACAGTTTTATTTTTTTATTCACTTAATTGTCATCTTAGTCTTAAAACACAACTTTATAGGATGCCTGGGTGGCTCATTCAGTTGAGTGACTTGGTTTTGGCTCAGGTCATGATCTCTTGGTTGGTGAACTTGAGCCCTGTTTTGGGCTTTGTGCTGGTAGTGCAAAGCCCGCTTGGGATTCGCTCTTTCTCTCTCTCTCTGCCCCTCCCCTGCTCATGCACTCTCTTAAAAATAAATAAACTTAAAAAAAAAAAAACCTTTATATTTCCTACAACCACTCTAAGAAAAAGAAAAAAACTGACTTTTTTGAGGTATACACAATATTTAAAGTCTATAATGGGATTATAAATGTATTATGGATTGGATTATGAATTATATGTAATGTATATAAAAGTCCTAATGCACATATTTACTGTATAGAATTAGATGTTAGGATACAATTTTATATCCAGGTTTTTCCACCTCTGCATTAAATGTTAAATGTTATGTTATTGAACCATTTATTGATAAATCAGGGTCTTGTAAAATAATTATGGTACTCTTTGTAATTTAATACTTTTAAGACTTTAGGGGAGAGTTTAATGCTTTTTGCTAGTACACTAAATAGGCTCAGATTACTGTGGTGGGTGGGTGGGTGTGTGTGTGTGTGTGTGTGTGTGTATTTAAGATAAGTATTTTAGGGGCGCGTCTGTGGCTCAGTCGGTTAAGCATCTAACGTTGGCTTGGTTCATGATCTCATGGTTCGTGAGTTCAAGCCCCACGTCTGGCTCTATGCTGACAGCCTGGAGCTTGGTTTGAATTCTGTGTCTCCTTCTGTCTCTGCCCCTCCCCCACTCGTACTCTGCGTGTCTCTCTCTCTCTCTCAAAAATAAATAAACATTAAAAAAAATAAACTATGTTAAGGTAAGTATTTTAATTTTGGATTTGTAAAAAATTATAAATTAAGGTAATTACTATGGAACTCAAAGGCAGAGATGTACCAGCGATTTGATCTGTTTCTATTCATTTATTTATTTTTAATGTTTATTTTTGAGAGAGAGAGTGAGACAGAGCGTGAGCGGGGGGAGGGCCAGAGAGAGGGAGACACAGAATCCGAAACAGGCTCTAGGCTCTGAGCTGTCAGCACAGAGCCTGACGTGGGGCTTGAACCACTAACTGTGAGAACATGACCTGAGCCTAAGTCGGACGTCTAACCGACTGAGCCACCCGGGCACTCCTGGTCTGTTTCTTTTTGATTAATCACTTAAAATTTTTTACAGGGTAAGAATCTGATGTAGGGGCGCCTGGTTGGCTCAGCTGGTTAAGTGTCTGACTTCCCCTCGTGTTCTGATCTCAGGGTTCATGAGTTTGAGCCCTGTGTCTGGCTCTGCACTGACAGTGCTGGAACCTGCTTGGAATGCTCGCTCTCGGCCCCCCCACCCCTCGCTGTCACTGTCTCTCAAAATAAATGAATAAGCTTAAAAAAAAAAACTTTAAAAAATCCATTATGTAAAGGGCACAAACTTTTTAGAATTGTGGAAAGAGTACAAGCAGATCTGTCTTGAAGTTTTCAGTTGCACAATACAGTATTGTTAACTGTAGGCGCAATGTTATATAGCAAATCTGTAGAATTTATTAATCTTGCTACTATGCTGTTTGGATACTTGTTTCTGCTCTATGTAGGTTTTATTTTTTTGCTTTGCTGCTGCTGCTGTTTCTTCCCTTACTGTAAGATGACATTTTGTTGACTGTCCGTCTTCTTCCCTAAAACAGCTTCTGTCCCCTGGTCTCCACCCTCCTCTGTTTCCCTTTCAGTTTTCTAATTTGTAAATCAGAACCTGCAAATAGAGTAAAGTGGATGTTTTCGTGTGTTGATGTGATGCTCTCTATATTGCTGCATGACGTTATAAAAATAGGTTTCAGATTCTCAGCTATGTTTAGCTAAGTCATCACTATAATCATATTCATACTTTATTTTTTAAAAAAGGATAATTTGTTATTGTTAGCAATAATAGATGTTTAAGTTACTGTATTTTAAGGAATCTTGCTTTCGAGTATTTTGAAAGGCAAGTAAAAACTCTTAAAATAAGGAAATCCTCAACATTGTAATAAGAGCAAGTAGGTTGTGTTTTCCAGGTTATATATTCTACAACATTCGCTACATGGATTAGATATATTTGAATTTAGTTTTTAATATGAAACATTTCAGACATAAAATATATGAAGAATAATAATAAGTACTCAATTATCCACTACCTAGTCTCAGAAATAAAGCATCACCAGTATAGCTGAAGCCTTCTGTGTGTTACTCTGTTCCACATCATATTCCCCTCCCTCCCAGATGTACCACAGTGTTGATCTTTATGCATGTTTTACATGTTCATTTTATGCATATTCTTAGTCTCTTACTGCATTTTTGTATCTCTAAAGAATAGGTTCTTTTACACATTTTAAACCTTTATGAATATTAGTACTGTGTTATTCTGCAACTTATTTTTGCTCAAAATTAATTTATTATGGATAGTTTATGTAGGCAACCATTATGGCCAACATTTATTTATTGGATACAATGTGTGTGGCACTGCGCAAGAAGTTTACATGTATTCTCTTTTAATTCTTGTAGCAATCCTTTGAGGTAGGTACTCTTCCTATTTTACAGATGAGGAAATTGAAGCTCTGGGATGTTGTCATTTGCTCACGGACACATAGCTGATAAGTGGTAGACCTGAGATTCAAATTCAGGTAATTTTACTTCAGGGTCATCATTTTTATTTTATTTTTTTAACATTTTATTTATTTTTGAGACAGGGAGAGACAGCATGAACAGGGGAGGGTCAGAGAGAGCGAGACACAGAATCTGGAACAGGCTCCAGGCTCTGAGCTGTCAGCACAGAGCCCAATGCGGGGCTTGAACTCACGGACAGTGAGATCATGACCTGAGCCAAAGTCGGCCGCTTAACTGACTGAGCCACCCAGGCGCCCCAGGGTCATCATTTTTAACAGTGCTTAGGGTCATTGGATAAGGGTAAGGCTGCACAGTCCTTTATCTCAGTTTCTGAAATTAAAAACAAACAAAAATGCCCAGGAGTTCTTCATAATTCTTTTGGTCTTAAAATCTGATTTGACCAGACATGACACTGTAGTAGTTTATTTTTCTCATTTGGTGTGAATATTCATATGTTATTTCAGAAATATTGTTTGGTAATGAAACTGTTGCTCCAGTCATGGTAGGTGAGTTATGACATAAAAAATATGCACTGTATTACTTTTCTAAAATTCAGAAAATTCTAAGTTTTGCTCTTAATAGCTTTGGAAAACAAATTGTAGGTTGGTACTGTGCTACAGATCTCTTTCTACATGGGATTTAGGAGTTGTTGAGCTGATGCAGAAAGCACTTAATTTTGGAAAAGAAAAAATTTCTAAGTATATTGAATTAGTTTGGCTGTGAAACAGTTTAGCTTACCCTAAATACAATTTTCTGTTCTGTCATTGGTCAGTAGTTTTTGCTGTTATTTTATATGGCTGGAATTGTAAAAATCTGTTTTCCTCACTAGACTTTTGAGTTCTTAAGGGTAGAGATTACAATGTTGGCAGTCGTCAGCACCTTTTGCAATGCCTGACATAGAGAAGGCTCAGCAAATATTTGTTGAATGAGTGATTGGCACTTTTTGGTATAACATGTTTCCCTGTTACTTAGGTCATCTATGGGATAGTATGACTAATTGAATTGGATAATGCATGCATGACGGTAACTTCTAATTCCGTAGTTTTTGTTCTCCTTTCCCCCTTTGAAATAGATATAAATGATGCTTATGTTGATATCATTTATGGTACTATTTACTCTGTAGTCTAATGGGCCCTGAACTGTTAAACTTTTTTTTTCATTTTTTTTGATTAAAGACTTTGCAGTTTTCTGAATTCAAGATTCTCAAACTTAATGTCCAATTTTGAAAACTGCGTTTAAGTGCTATGTTTTGAGAATTCCTTTTTATAGTCTAGTTACAAGTCCTTGTCAGATATGTGATTTGCAGATATCTCACTCTGTAACTTGTCTTTTCATTTTCTTAACAGTGTTTTTCATAGTGCAAAAGTTTATAATTTTTATGAAATCCAGTTTTAACATTTTTCTCTTATGAGTGTGCCTTTGATGTAATCTCCAAGAACTCTTTGCCTAACCCCAGTCAAGAAGGTTTTCTCTATCATCTTCTAATGGTTTTATAGTTGTGTGTTTTACATCTAGGTCTATGCTTCATTTTGAGTTAATCTTTGTATAAACTGTGAGATTTAGGTAGAGGTTCAGTTTTTTGGCATATGATGTCCAGTTGTGATATTCATTGAATTGTTCATAGTATCACCTAATTATCCTTTTAGTATTTGTGATAATAGTCCCTTTCATTACTGATACTAGTGATTTGTGTTCTTTCTCTTTATCATCTAGCCAGAGGTTTATCAGTTTTATTGGTCTTCTCAAAGAACTGGCTTTTGATTTCATTGACTTGACCTTTTCCTGTTTTTTTCCTTCTGTTTTTTAATTTCATTGATTTCTATTTGTCATTATTTGCTTTTTCCTACTTGGATTTATATTTCCCTTTTTCTAGTTTCTTAAATAGAACCTTAGATTGAGATGTTTCTTCTGTTCTTACACAAACATTTAATGCTATACATTTCCCATTAAGCACTACTTTAGTTGTACTACAGATTTTAATAAATGGGTTTATGTTTTTGTTCAGTTCCATATATTTGCTAAATTCCCTTGATATTTCCTCTTCCCCCATGGATTATTTGGGAATGTATTGTTTAATTTCCAGGGCCATCGCAAGTTTTCCCGTTAGCTTTCTGTTACTGATTTCTAGTTTTAATTCTGTTATGGCCAGAGACTGTACTTTATTTTATATGATTTCCATTAATTTAATTTATTAACTTTTTATTTAAAAAAAATTTTTTTTTAACGTTTATTTATTTTTGAGACAGAGACAGAGCATGAACAGGGGAGGGTCAGAGAGAGAGGGAGACACAGAATCTGAAGCAGGCTCCAGGCTCTGAGCTGTCAGCACAGAGCCCGACGTGGGGCTCGAACCCACGGACCGTGAGATCATGACCTGAGCTGACATCGGACGCTTAGCCGACTGAGCCACCCAGGCGCCCCTATTAACTTTTTAAAAAAATGACCAGGACATGGCCCATTTTGTGTATGTTCTGTATGCAATTGAGAAGAATGTAATTCTGTTGTTGGTTGAGGTGTTCCATAAATGTTGGGTTAGATCCAGTCAATTGAAGATGGCATTCAGGTCTTTTATATCTGTGCTGATACTCCATAGTTGTATCATTTACTTAGGTGGCATGTTTAAGTCTCTGTAGTTGGGGGGTTTGTTTATTTTTCCTTTGATAACTGTCAGTTTTTGCCTCATGTATTTTTTAAACTATATTATTACATACATTTGCAGTTAGGATTGTTGTATTTTCTTGGTGAATTCAGTCTTTTATCATGCAGTGGGAGAATAGAGAGTGACTTACTCCATGCTCTTAGGATCACAGCTCCTCTGGTCAGAGAGAATTCCCCTTCCCTAATTTTTATATGGCTGCCTATTACTGCCATTGCTGTTATGGCACAGCCACTGCCATTGCAGTGTTGCCTAGAGGCAGTGGTGGAGGGAAGGAAAATATAGAAAGCCAAAAGAGAGAATTTCTCCCATTGTCCTTCTTTTCCTGCTTCTTGGATCAGAGACAGAGGGTTTTTCTTAGAGCTCCTTGTCTGTACTCCCTGAGCACTTTTGGGTTTGGGGCTGTCATTGGGTCCAGGCTGGGCAGTACTGGAGGAAGAATGATAACCTCTTCCATTTTGATGGAACTTCAGATTCTCCTCTTTCTGGAATCTGCTTGCTGTCATTTACTTTTTAGCATCCTTGGGTAGCTGTGGCATGCATTTTATCCAGGATTTATAGTTAGGGTCAGAGGGAGAGACAGGAGCCTCCATGGAGTATGTTTATTCCATCTTCCCTGGAACTGGAATTTTTTGTTTCGTTTCTAACTTAAAATGTATTCTGAAATATACTAAACTCTTTATTATGTAAATTTTGTTTTTCATTCATGCCTACTAAGACATTTTTTTTTCTTTTTTTTAAGTCTATTTATTTTTGAGAGAGACCGAGTCAGCGTGAGCAGTGGAGGGGCAGAGAGAGAGAGAGGGAGGAAGAATCCTAAGAGGGCTCCATGCTGTCAGCACAGAGCCCGACACGGGGCTTGAACCCACAAAATCGTGAGATCATGACCTGAGACAAAGTCAGACACTCAACCAACTGAGTCACCCAGGCACCCCTTACTCTTAAATTTTTTATCCTAAAGTCATTTGTATTTGTAGTCATTGTGAAAGTAGTTCTTCAAGTAGATCTCTAGTTTAGCTACGAAGATTTTAAAAAACTATTTATAAAAAATTTTAAGGATTTAAATGCTTTGTTTGTGGAAGCTTTTTATTTTTAAAAAGCTTCTGATGGGGTGTTTGAGTGGCTCAGTCGGTTAAGAGTCCAACTTCAGCTCAGGTCATGATCTTGCAGTTGGTGGGTTTGGGCCCTGCATCAGGCTTGATGCTGACTGCTCAGGGCCTGGAGCCTGCTTTGGATTCTGTGTCTCCCTCTCTCTCTACCCCTTGCCTGCTCACGCTGTCTGTCTTTCTGTCTTGCTCAAAAAGGAACATTAAAAACAAACAAAAAAAAATTAAAAAGCTTTTGATTATGAAAATTTTCTAATATATATGAAAATAGAGAATAATACAGTATAATTTAATATACTCATATCCCCTCAGAGTGATCAACATTTTGCCCATTTTGTTTCCTTTTTTCCTTCCTTAATACTTTTTTCCTCTAGAGTATTTTGAAACAAATCCTAGCAGTCATAAAATTTTATCTGTAAAGATAATGTTCATTTTTGAAGTATAAAGAAGAACTCTAGCCCTGGAGTTCTAAGACATGGTTTGTGTGCTGGCTCTGACACTTACCACCTTTGTAATCTTAAGCAAGTTGCATAATTGATTTGAAACGAAGTTTCTTCATAGGCAAAGCAGGTATAATGATTTCTGCCCTTCAAAAGGGTCTGGACCAGGGATACCTAGGTGACTTAGTTAAGTGTCCCACTCTTGATCTCAGGGTGGTGAGTGCAAGTCCCACATTGGGCCCAAAAATGGTCTGGAACAAGTGAAATAATGAAGATAGTGAATATAAGAATGTTCAAACACTAGACCCTCAGTATTTTTATTAAAAAATAACAGAATAACAGTATACACGTAGTTTTATATAGTTTAGTACACGTGATCTTAAGAGGGCTAACGGAGGAACACAACCAATACCTAGAGAACTTGGTAAATTCCTAATGTACTATCCCTACCTTGAGGAGTGATGCCATAGTGAACTGGTGGGAGTGGGATATCCTCCTGGTTTGTGCGATTAGAACATTGAGAATTAATGGTTTAAGGGTTCTACAGCTTGTATGTACTGAAGATGATGGTAATGGTATCTAATTTTATCATTTTTTTAACTTATTGAGGTATAAGATACCAATAAAATGCACTTATTTTCTTTTTAATGTTTATCTTTTTATTTTTTGAGAGATATGGAATGTGCGTGTGCCCAGGGGAGGAGCTGAGAGAGGTAGAGAGAGAATCCCAAGCAGGCTCTGTGCTGTCAGTGCAGAGCCCAATGTGGGTCTTGATCTCATGAAATGTAAGATCGTGACCTGAGCCTAAATCAAGAGTCAGATGCTTAATCAACTGAGCAACCCAGGCGCGTGTAAAATGCACTTGTTTTAAGTGTGCATTTCTGTGAATTTTGAGAGAGATCTATACAACCATCATAAACATTTCTATCACATCAGAAGGTTTCCTTGCATCCTAGTTGATCACCATCCCTACCCTCAACCCTAGGCAGTCATTGATCTCTTTAGCATCACTATAGATTAGCCTGGTCTTTCCTAGAGTTTCATATAAGTAAAATCATAAAGTATGTACTTTCTTGTTTCTTTCTTTTTTTTTTTTTTTTTGCTCATCATAATGTTTTTGAGATTCTTCCATGTTGTGTTGGTTCGGTTTCATTCAGGGAAGTATTCGTTTATTATTATTCACCTATTTATGGATGTTGTTTGAGTTGTTTCCAGTTTTTAGTAATTATAAATGAAGATTCTATAAAGATTTGTGTACAAATCTTGGTGAGAACATATGTTTTCATTGCTTTTGGGTAAATACCGAGTGGATTTCCTGAATCCTATGCTAAGTATATGTTTAATTTTACAAAAAGTTGCCAAACTATTTTCCAAAGTAGTCGAACCATTTTGTATTCCCATGAGTGGTTTGTGAGAGTTCATTTGTTTTGTATCCTTGCCAGCACTTGGTATGGCCAGTCTTTTAAATTTTAGCCATTCTAATACTGTAGGGTGGTATCTCTCTCTCTCTCTCTCTCTCTCTCTTTTTTTTTTTTTTTTTTAATTTTTGTGAGGGACAGAGAGCGAGCACAAGCAGGGGAAGGACAGAAAGAGAGGTGGGAAGGTAGGGAGACAAAGGTTCCCAAAGATTTCCTCCTATGTTTTCTTATGGAAGATTTTTAGTTTTGGCTTTAATGTTTAGGTCCATGACCCATTTTGAGTTAATTTTTGTATATTATGTGAGGTTAGGGTTCAAGGTTAATTGGTTCTTTATATAGATATGTAGTTGTGCCAGCACTATTTGTTGAAGGAATACCCTTTCTCCTATTGAATAACCTTGGCCTCTCTGTTGAAAATCAGTTAAGCTTATATGTGTGGGTCTATTCCTAAACTTTCTATTTTGCATCATGATCCTGAGTCTGCCCTTAAATTCAGTTCCACATTGTCCTGATTACTGTAGCTTTGTAGTATTTCTTGAAATTAGGTGGTGCAGATTCTCCAACTTTGTTCTTTTTTCCCCTTAATTTTGGCTATTACAGGTTTATCATTATTATTTAAAATTTTTTCGTGAGAATATGATTCTAATAGTCTTATCCTCTGAGATTGGTTTATTATTTTTTTCCTCATAACAATTTTCAGAGTACCCAGTGTACCAAGATGATTACTGTTTCTTGGAAGTGTTTAAATCTGATAATTGGTCTCTCCTGATCTCTCATTTTGTTGAGTTGAGCTTTTTTTCTTAAAATTTTTTTTAACGTTTATTTATTTTTGAGAGAGAGACAAAGTGCAAGTGAGTGAGGGGCAGAGAGAGGGGGAGACACAGAATCCAAAGCAGGCTCCAAGCTCCGAGCTGTCAGCACAGAGCCTGATGTGGGGCTCGAACTCACAAACTGCGAGATCATGACCGGAGCCCAAGTCGGATGCTTAACCGACTGAGCCACCCAGGCGCCCCAGTTGAGTTGAGCTTTGATTGTGATCATATTCAGTATTTATCTGATAATTTATTGAGCTCTGTTAACAGTTCAGCAGAAAATAATCTGTCTTCTCTAAGGTTAGGCATAGAAAATATGTCTTTTCTCTTTCTTGAGTAAATATTTGGGTTGAGTTAGTTCTTAACATAGTTTGATACTAATGATGGATTTTACATACTGATATATTCTGTGTCTTATCTTGCTTAATACTTAACATTTTTGTTTATATTTTTTTCCAGAAATTTACCGAATTAATGGGTTTGTATGTAATAGCTATGCTGAAGCTTTATGTTGTTGGACTGAGCAAGTCTTGAATTCTTAAAAATTGGAAATTTATGTGAGAAGTTGTGTGAATGCTTTTGGTAGTGAAAAATGTGAACATTTTTATTTAATGTCTTTCTATAAACAGAGGATGCCAGCCCCCATCAGATTGCGGGAGCTGATCCGGACCATCCGGACAGCCCGAACCCAAGCCGAAGAACGAGAAATGATCCAGAAAGAATGTGCTGCAATCCGATCATCTTTTAGAGAAGAAGACAATACTTACCGGTGTCGGAATGTGGCAAAATTACTATATATGCACATGCTGGGCTACCCTGCTCACTTTGGACAGGTAGGCTGGGCTGAGACCACATCTAGCAAGGCTGTTCTTGTTGGAATGACAGCTCAAGGAGGGCAGATGTTTCCCCGTCAGTGAGGACAGAATATTCTTGATAGTCTTGTAATCTGATCATTGTGGAACTGAGGGTGGAAGTGAGAAAGTTGCAGACCTGGAAACACATGATACTGCTGTCAGTTGTGCTTTCCATTGAGATTCTCTCATTATATGGATTAGACTATGTTTTGATGGTGGCAGCTAGCTTACTTAAAGACTGACCAGGATAACCACTAGATTGTGATTGGTCTGTTAGAGTGGCTGGACTATAATGAATATTTAAGAAATGTTTGCTAAATGTTTCCTTAATTATATTCTGTGTGCACAATGATACAAGGAGGAAAACTCCAAATAGATGTTTTTAAGTAAAATAAGTTGCCACATCATGGCATTTATGGATTTTGTCCTAATTACTTTGTTACTGGGTTGCTACAGTGACTGTGCCTCCTGATTTTCTACTACACACAAATGCATATTATTAGCTATAGCCAGTCTAGGTTTTGAGCATGGTATTTGGTATTCAAGCAAGACGTGCTTTCTTCTATGTTTATACATATGGGGATGGAGTCACAGAGAAGGGTTTAGTGGGTTTTTAAATTCTTATTAATGCCATTAAATTTTATCTTAGATAATTTAAGAATTGTATTACATACTAAATAGTGTTCTTAAGGAAAAGATTGCAAAATTGAAAGAATGTGCAACATTAGGTAGAAGGAGAAAAATACCATCCATGTTTCCATTATTCACAGATAGCTTTTGTTAATGTTTTATTTAATTTATCCAGGAAGATGGCCACATTTATCTTTTATTCAGCTCAGTAACTCCATTGAAAGGAGATCACCCCACCTCTGAGTTAAAACAGTAATGGGATTGAATCTTATCAGACTGACTTGGGTTAGTTTTATGCTTATCTTTTGCCTGGGAGTGAGATCACCCTCACTAGAAATACATGATTGAGAGTGGAAGACCATTAATTTCCCAAAGGAAGATTCAGGTGTTAGTATTAGAGGAACGGACCAGGTACTAGGTAGACAAAAACAACAGCTATCTCCTCTGAATAAACATGTTATATGTTTTTACCACATCAAAAAGTGATCCAGGTGGTTATACATTTAATGCATGTCATAGTATAAAGCAAATAGATACTTATACGTTTTTGTTGGTTGATTTTAAGTAGACCCATTTGGTTATATTTATAGAAATCTGATATGTTGAGCTGTAAAAGATAGTCAAGGATGGCAAGGCGTGGGGAATCTCTTAAGCCCTCCACTCGAGGTAACCACTGTTAACATCATGGAGTTAAAGGAGTTCTTTTAAGACCAGTTGTTGAATTTAAAATAATAGGATAGATTTAAGACTGATGATATTTCATTTGTGAAAGAGCAATCTCTATATTTCTAAGAGTCATTTCTATACTGTATGTAAATAAAATATGCTTTCCAGCTTTACTAGATGGCTTTTTGGGGGGCATTCTGGAATTTAATTATTTGATAAGACATTTAATTCTTAGGTGGAAAGTGTTAATACTCAAGGAAACTGTACTAAAATTGTACCCCCCCCCCAAAAAAAAAGGTTTTTCTGAGTGAGAATAGGAATCCCACTTTTAAGTCCCTTAATCTATTTCCTCTTGGAGTAAATCCTGGCCCTATCCAATCTTGCCCATCAGAATTCTTTTATAACATATCCATAAAAAGATTCATATCTCGGTTCTCTCACCTGCATGTATGAATCACAGTACTATTTTCACTTAACTATGTGTAAAAACAGCTACCATTTATTGCATTTTATTTGTTTATTTTATTTGCACTTGTACTGTTCATTATGATAGCTAGTAGCTGTATAGCCACTGGTCTTTTGAAATGTGGCTCGTTCAACTGAGGCGAATATTAAAGGAAAATAAATTTGGGGGGATATTGATGCAGTTACTGGAAAACTTAAATGTTTTAGACAACTTGAGTATGTGAATATACTTTATCAATTGTACATTTAATGAAGTCTAAATACAGTTAAAATATTTTTGATGGATATATAGTGTACATATTGAGATGTGCTGTAAGTGTAAAATATATACTGTATTTAGAAGCCTTAGTACAAAAGAAAGCTGTAAAATATCTAACTAATAATTTTTATGTGGATTATATGTTGAAATGGTATTTTAGATATATTGGGTTAAATAAAATATATTATTAAAACTAATTTCACCTGTTTCTTTTTACTTTTTACTGCAGTATCTAGCATGATGCTGTTCAATAGAAATAAAAATATGAGCCAGATATGTAATTTAAAATTTCCTACTAGCCACATTTGAAAAGTGTTTTAAACTTTACAATGAAACCCACAACCCACAAGGTGGGTAATATCCTCATATTGCAGATGAGAAAACTGAAATTCAGAGATTGACTTGTTTAAATTCACACAGCTAGTAAATATTAGGGAGAGGATTAGAACTCAACTTTGTATAACGCTAAAACCTGTTCATTCTTTGGATATAGTTTAAATATGTTTCTTAACTATTTATTTAATTACTTTAGTCCTGACTTGCTGTACAGAAGATTTGAGGTAACATACATGACCAGCGTCTGTAAAAAACAAAACAAAAGGATGGTAGAAAATAAGAGTTGGGAAAAGGAAGAATGCAGAACCCAAAGCCACTGTACTTGGTGATGGTGAGGCAGCTAAGGCAAGAAAAAAAATCCAGTTATATGGTTGTTATAACCAGAATTTAAAAGCACAGCTACAGGAACCAGACTGCCTGGATGTGAATTATGGCTTTGTTACTTTACTATCTCTGATTTTTTTTTAATGTTTATTTTGAGGGGGGGAAGGGCAGAGAGAGGGTATGAGAGAGTCCCACGAACCATGACCTGAGCCAAAATCAAGAGTTGGATGCTTAACTGAGTGAGCCATCCAGGCTCCCCTCCTGTTAGTGATTTTGAGCAAGATCTTTAACCTTTCTTGTCTCAGTTTCCTCATCTGTAAAATGGGGACAATTTTCATACTCTTTTATAGGATTATTATTATGAAGATTAATAAATTACTAAATGTTAAACATATACGTTTTCTACATAAATAATTCAAGTATTACTGATTTTACCATTCCCTCAAGGACAGCAAAAAAATTTCTTTGAAAAGTCACTGGATTCTGGGGCACCTGGGTGGCTCAGTCAAGTGTCTGACTTCAGCCCAGGTCATGATCTCACAGTTTGTGGGTTTGAGCCCCTTGTTTGGGCTCTGTGCCGACAGCTCAGAGCCTGGAACCTGCTTTGGATTCTGGGTCTCCCTCTCTCTCTGCCCTCCCCCACTCTCAAAAATAAATAAATATTAAAAGTTTTTAAAAGAAAGTCACTGAATTCTAAAATAGATTTTTATTTATTTATGTATATATGTTTGTATATAATCTCTGCATCCGTGTGGGGTTCAAACTCATGACCCCAAGATTAAGAGTTTCATGCTCTTCCAACTGAGCCAGCTAATTGTCCCTAAAATAGATTTTCTTATGTGAGTCTTTTATCTAGGAGCCTCTTGGTAATGTAAAACAGTGTATCTTCAACATTTTTACAACAAAAGCCATGATAGATTTCCTGTATGGTTTGTAACCTTTCATGTGTTTGGCTTAAACACAACCTAGAAATAAAGTTGAGTTACGAGGTGGGAGTAAATGTATGGGAGTAAAAAAATGGTGGCTTGGGGTCCAAATTCTTCCACAGATGTATTTTGTATTGCAGAGTACATTAAATTGTTTTGAATTTGCTGCCAATGTAAAAATCAAGGAACTTATCATAGAAATCTGGATTTCTGGTTCCTCTTAGAAATTAGAGGATTTTACAACACTGGATGAACATTTTCCCAGAGCTCTAGTAGGCTGGTGACCTTCTCTAGGTGGGGCTTAAATTCTCTATTTCTTCCCATTTCCAGCCTGGCCTGCTATACCCAATTATCTGTCTACAATAGTCTTCCCTTCCATCAATAGAGTATTTATAGCACTCCACTTCCTTATGTTTTTTAAAGTTTTACAGTGTTCTCCATAAGGTCTTACACACTTTTGGTGAAATTTATAGGTTCCTTGGAGCTCTTCTTCCTATTGCAAATAGCAGTCTTAAAAGTTGAATAATTAGGTTTTAGTTATACAGAAATACATCATTGATTTTTGCGTATTTCTCTCCCTAGCAACGTTATTGCACTTCTAAGAGTCCCTGTGGACTTCATTGTTTCCATATAGTCAGTGCTGTTGTCTGTAAATAATGTCAGTTCCCTAAGTTTCCATCCTTATCCACATTTTTAATTTCTTTACCACACTGTACCTGTAGTATAATGGTGATAGTAGGCATCTTTGTGTTGAGCACCCATAAGCCCAGATTGTGGTCTCCAAATACCCATTTTACTCTAAAAGGGCCAGGACCCATTAGAAAGATGGCTGATCCGAAATGTGGAGCAGGAGATACACAAATTAAGCCTGAACTGTCTTACTGTGCCAGAGAACAAGAAAAATTACAGAGGTCGTGTTAAAAGGATTTAGTAGCCACCAAAAGTGGCTTTTTGTTGTGCCCCCAAATGAGAAAATTTGAGCATTAATAAGGATAATAATAGTAGTTGGAATATACCAAGTAAGTTTATATCAGTTAGTTTATATCAGTGAGTTAATAATTATTAAACAAATTATAAAAAAAAACTCCATTGGTCATCTTTGGAGGATACTAGGTACTCATTTTGAAAACTGACATTTATCCTGCCTTTGCTAAACTTTCTGAAGGAACTATTGTTAACCCAGTGGTACATATAGAGAAGTTGCTCCTTAGAGGAAAGTTTAATAAGTAAATAAAGAATAAAATAATTAGAATATTACCATTCTGCAATCCTTGATGATCTTCAATGCTAATATCACAAATGAGAGACAACCACCAGGAATAATTATATATTTCCTGATGAAAGTTTATACCACCACCTATGAAGTGTATTTGCTAAATGGAAACAAAATAAAAACTGAAAAACCTGAATCTGATCAAGAATCCTTGTCTATTTAACAAGGGACATTTATAAGAGTGTTCATTGCAGCATTGTTTCTAATATGAAAATATTGGGAACAATCTATATGTCCACAAAAAATAGGTAAGTTGTGGTATATTTACATGTGGGATACTGTATTAGCAATTAATATAACTGAATTAGAGTTTCTTGTTTGGATGTGAGTAATACTCAAAGATCTTGAGTGAAAAGAGGAATATGGTATGATACTTAATATAAACCGTAAAACATTGAAAAACAACCAACATGTGTAGTAAGGACATACGGCATGGCAATGCAATGATGAACAGCAGTTTTGAGTTTTGGTTACTTGTGGGATGGAGAGAAGGAAATGGAATTGAGGCAGAGTGTATAGAGGGCTTCCATTGAATTTGTAAAAATTTGAAAAAATGTAAAAGTAAGGGTAAAATGTTAAGAGTTGATAAAGCTGGTTGGTGTGGGTTAGGAGTGTTACATGATTTTTGTGTATTTTGGAGTGAAATGTTTCATAATTTTCTGAAGAAGAGAAATGGAATGCAATAGCACCGTGTTAAATGTTTTATTTTTCCCCCCTCTGCCGGAAGAATGAAATAGACTGGTCTCAAATACGGATTTTTATGTTGCCAGACTACATAGTGGTAAAGCAGTTACAGGGTCAACTTTTAAATGTGTGTGTGTTTGTGTATAAACTAGAAAGTTTTTTCTGAATATTGAAATAAAGGTAGCTTTTTAAAATACCTAACCAGTCAGTTGCAGATCCATTAATGTTTATGTGTATCTTTTTATCAAGGTGATTGTTTATATCATAAAGCTCAAATGTTAAATTTAAAAGCAAATGTACATGTGCATTTGACCTTGTGGGAAATTGTTCTGAAGGCTAACAAAATAGGTGCAGCTTTTTTCTTAAAGGGCAACCAGATTAAATGTTGATAAAGGGCAATATTTGTACTTGTAGAAAAATGTAACAAGGCCAGAAACCTTTTTAAAGAAAGTGCTTTGAAATTTGGAGAAAATTGAAACACTGAGTTATCTGGAAAATGTTTATAAAAATCAAATTGTCAGGCTTTACCTGAAACCTATTCCATCAGGATGTTTTTGGGGGTGACCTACCTATTTCAAAACTTTCCCAGGTGCTTTTGATCAGTCATGTTTGGAAACCACTTTCTTAAGGCATTGTATTTATTCCAGAGGGAGCTGGTAACTTCACTTTTTTAGGCTTGTTGCTAATGGCTGCCTGGAATGTTTCTGCTGAGAAAAATTCCTAGGCCACTTTAAGGATCAGCTGTAGAGAATTAGTGACTACTGTATTTGCCTTGAAAGCAGGGCGTGGAGGGCAGTGTTAGGGTGGTCTTTCATGACATGGCCTGATTATCTTAGTGATGAGGAAACTGAGGCCCAGGTTGTTGAAATAACTTGCTTAGGTCTCTTAAACTAAACCCAGGATTATGACTCTAAATCAAATTGCTTCTTTCTGTTCCACTATGTGTTACATAAAGAGAGTGGAATCTTTCTCTGATGTTTTTTTTTACTGTTTCTAACCTGAATGAGTGCCCTTCCTAATTTGTTTTCATAGTAGCTTGTGCATAATTGTCACAAATATTTATGTAAATAAAATATATAAGTATATAAATATTCATATTTATATATATGTTTCATAGGATAAGTATATATGTATCACACTTATGATATATATCCAAATGTTGGTTTCCTTTTGTGTGCCTTTCTAACTGGGTATCTGTGAGAATGTCTGATACATTGGTACTAGTTTCGTAAGCTAGTAATTTACGAAATTAAAGCAAAACCATAGCATCTCAAAAACAATTGGAAAGTAAATCCTGTATAAAGAAAATCAGTGAATAGCTGAGAGTTACCACAATGAGACCTTTGGGATGGAAGGTGGCAGGGAGAGGGAGAAGGTTGCTGTTGAAAAGCCAGTGGTAGTTAAGAGTGTTGTTGACAAGAAGGACACTGATAGTGAAAAATACAAAATAACTGCCAGCGGAAAAAAACATAGCCATCATGGGGATTAGAGATAAGGAATGGACATACTTCTTAAACTCCTGCAGCATTACAGGAATAATAGAATAGCACAGTAATCCTTTATCATAAATTAAGTTATTTAAAACTGATTCTTCCCATTTATTGAGTTGTATTTTCATAAGATTTTGGTCTTAAATTTTCAAAGTCGTTTTCATAAAACAATTCCAAGACTCAAGGGATTTGTTGTTAGTTTTTCAAATCACATATTATTCAATTTTGGAGAGGGAATAATTTCCCTAGGTTGTTTTTTCTTTTTAATTATAGCATTAATTTTTCTAACCATAGTTGAAAGTTCCCTTCATCCTGCAGTTTTAAACTTTTTCCTCTAGTCCAATATTACTTATATTGTGAATAGATAATGGTAGTTCATTGATGCAAACTTTAAAAGATACAAAAGAATAGATAATGGGGGCGCCTGGGTGGCTCAGTCAGTTTAGTGTCCAACTCTTGATTTCGGCTCAGGTCATGGGTCATGGGATCGAGCCCCTTGTTGGGCTATGTGCTGAGTGTGGAGCCTGCTTGAGATTCTGTCTCTCTTTCTCTCTCTCTGTCACCCCCTGCCTCTAAAAAAAAAAATAAATAAAAAATAAAAACAAAGAATAGAAGATGAAAACTCCACTTTCTGTCCTCTTCCAGTCACTTAGTTTCCTTTTTATAGGCAACCATCTCTTGTCTATCCCTCAGATATTTTATACATCGCCAGGCAATGGAAATGTCCCCTCCACTGTAAAATATGTATTGCAGCACACTGTTTGCACTATCTGCTTATTAATCTGTTTTGAAGATTAGTTCATATCAATATAAAACAGCTTCCTCCGTTTTTCCAGCTCTTTGGACATACTGATGGTAGCGTATCCAGAATTGTAGTCCATGATGTTTATGAATCATAATTTATTAAGCTGATGCCTTATTAATAGACGTTTATTTCCAGTCTTACTGTTTTTTTAATTTTTTAAGTTAAAAATTTTTTTCTAATGTTTATTTTTGGGAGAGACAGCACGAGTGGGGGAAGGGCAAAAAGAGAGAGAGGGAGAGGGAGACACAGAATCAGAAGCAGGCTCCAGGCTCTGAGCTGTCAGCACAGATCCGGATGCGGGTCTCAAACCCACACTTTGAGATCATGACCTGAGCCTGATGCTCAACTGACTTAGCCACCCAGGCACCCCTTAAATTTTTTATTTTAGGTTGACTCCACACCCATTGTGGGGCTTGAACTCACAACCCTGAGATGAAGAGTCTCATGCTCTACCAACTGAGCCAGCCAGGTGCCCCTCCAGTCTTACTGTTTAAAGTAATACTACAATTGAATAATGCCCATTATTTTGCACATGTGTGAATGTAAGTGTGTAAGTTCCTAAATGTGGAATGGTCAAGTCAAATGATATGTGTATTTGTAATGTAGATAGGCTAGAACTTTCTCACTATAGCTTGTGCCAGTTTATGTCCAATCACTAATGCCCTCACACTGTTATAACTGTGAAGCTTTGCTAATAAAATAGGTTAAAAAGTAGCATCTCACTATGGTTTCAGTCTGCATGTCTTTTCTAATAACTTCACTGAGGCATATTTTGTATCTCATGTAATTCGTCTTTTTCAAGTGTACAGTTCAGTGATTTTTTTAAAAAGTAAATTTACCTAGTTGGGTTTGCATTTGTTTTATGCGATTGAACTCCATTTCATGTTTGAATTATTTTTGTTTTCTTTGAACTGTCCATATTTTTTGTCCATTTTTGTACTGAGTTGTTGGTCTTTTTAAAAATCAATTTGTCTTTTAAAAAATCAATTAGGATTCTGTTATATAGGATTTCATATCTGTGAAATGGGTTGCAAATATTTTTTCCAATTTTGTCATTTGTCTTTTGACTTTGCTTACAGAGTTTGGTGTAAAAAAGCAAAAGTTATTTTTTATCTCTGTGGTTGTGTGAATATAAAAGTTAAACTCTTTACTGTGGTCTTAAAGCATATGCTAGATTTGTGAGTTAGCAGTGTTTAGGTGAGATTTTTCAGGTAGCTTTCAGTGAGTAGTAGTTCTGAATTTGAGGTTGTTACCTAAGAGGCAGAAGCATTTAATTGATTTTACTATTTTTCTAATGTAACTCACATGAGAATTGTGGTTTTAGTGGTTGCTGCTCAAAAATGGATGCTCTTCCCTCATATTTACCCCAAACCCCATTGTACACTCCTCTGACCTTTTTCTTTTTCAACATCTGAAAACTTAGATACTGTTCTTAAAGATGAAACATGGTACTTTCTCAGCACTATTGCTGGCCGCTGATGCCTAAGTGTAGATATGATCAGAGTTAATCCTTCATTGGAGCATGTTTTTAAAATGCCATTTCCAGTCTGTAATCTTATATTTCCTCTCAAATTTGCCATCTTCATAAAGTAAATGCTTATTCTTGGTGCAAAGTTACTGTACCAATGGGGAATATTAAAAAGAATTAATTATGTGTTTGTCCCTTTAAATTGTAGTTTTTGTTTTCACTGTTTAATTTTTAGATAAGTTTTAAGCAAATGCTGGGGCGCCTGGGTGGCTCAGTCAATTAAGCGTCCTACTTTCAGGTCATGATCAGGTTTGTGAGTTCGAGCCCCGCATCGCGTTCTGTGCTGACAGCTCGGAGCCTGGAGCCTTCTTCGGATTCTGTGTCTCCCTCTGTCTCTGGCCCTTACCCTCTCTCTCTCTGTCTCTCTCTCTCTCTCAAAAGTAAAATAAACATTAAAAAATTTTTTAAAAAATAAACAAGTGTTACAAAAAGCAACAACTGTACTCACTAGTCACTGATGACTTTTACTGTGACTGTTTTAAAACTTGGCCCTAAAAAAATACAAAGTAGTATTAACATATAAGAGTAAAGTCTATCTTCCTCATTAGTTCATCTTAATACAGAATTTTTAGATAATTTATTTGAAGCATGATTCAATAAGGATGATAAAAATTTTAGTGATACCTGATTATTAGAACTTTTCTTCACTGCTAAAATATTAATTTATAGGATTATTGAATGGGAAGGTTAAAAAAGCCTTCTATTTGAAAAAGTAAGGTGTTCTGATAATACTTTAGCTTCTAATTTTCTCATTCACCTCAGCAGTAACTTTTCTGCTGACATTGTGAAAATGACTTTCGTCTTCTATTTCAGAAATTGTTTTTTAAAATTTAAATTGAATGCATAGAAGGAAATGAAGGGTTGTTATATAATCTTTGTCAGTTTCAGAAGGCATTTCAGTTCCCCTTTTGGATCCTGGTTCTTCTTGGAGACTTCTTTCATTTGTTGATGGTGGTATAGCCATTCTGCTAACTTTAGGTGCTGATTCTTTTTTTTTTTTTTTTTTTAATGTTTATTTTGAGAGAGAGCGGAAGGGGCAGAGAGAGAGAGAGAGAGCAAGCGAGAGGGAGAATCCCAAGCCGGCTCCATGCTGTCAGTGCAGAGCCTAACGTGGAACTCAGTCTCATGAGTTGTCAGATCCTAACTTGAGTCAAAATCAAGAGTTGGATGCCTAACCGACTGAGCCACTCAGGTGCCTCAACTTTAGGTGTTTCTAATGCAGATACACTGAGAGAGCAATTTTTAAATAGCTTGAAACAGTTCTGTGAATTTTTTTCATTACTCAATTTTGCTTTTGAACTTAGAGGCAAATTCAGATGGGGAGTAGTCTCACATGATTTTAGACTGTTGTACGCAGGTCTGCATTTGGGCCCCTTTCCTTGGGATGAAATGATTCTAAATGGGAACATAGTTCACAAAACTCCTCTTGGAGAGCCTAACTTATGTACACCTTTGGAAACCATTGCTATAGAAGGAATGTTTGGCCTTTTCCATGTTAGTTGATAGTTTGATAAAGTATATTGAAGTAGTTGTGACATTCAAGAAAAGCTAAGTAGAGAGACTAACTACAAAGACTCTTAAGCTCTGAGGATTTTTAATAGTTATGTAAAGAAGAAATTGCGTAAGATATATTAGGTTAACTCCACTCCAGAGAGTTCCTCTGGGTTTTTTTTCCCCTCTATATTTTTATTACTCATATCCTACTAAACTCTCACTTCTCCCTACTACATGGCTCAAGCCCTAAATGTAGCACTTTCCCCATTATATTAAAGTTCGTTGTTCTTTCTTGTTGTATATTCCTGATTTTTTTTAAAGTTTATTTATTTTGAGAGTGCACACATGTACGTTTGTTGGGGACAGCAGAGAGGGAGGGAGAGAGGGAGAATCCCAAGCAGGCTCCATGCTGTCAGTGCAAAACTCCATGCCGGGCTCCATTTCATGAACCATGAGGTAGTGGCCTGAGCCGAGATCAACAGTCGGATGCTTAACCCACTGAGCCACCCAGGCACCCCTATTCCTGATATTTAAGGTAGTGTTTGGCAATTTGATGTATTTCCATTTACTGCGTTTTTTGATATTCAAAATGTGAAACAGACCTTAAATATACACATAAGTTGAGTGCTCATTTAGTACAACTTGGGGATTAAATTAGGAATTGGGTTTATTAATATTTTATTGTAATATTTTACTAGTTAGTATTTATTTAAATTGTGGAGCTAAGGTAAATCTCACAGATTATTTGGATAGCAAATATCATAGGACCTTGCTGAGATCTATTCTAAAACTTGGTAGCTATTATCAAGATTTCCAAAGATGTTAGTATTTCCCTTTTATTAAGGCAGTTTGGTAACTATTTATTTTAGCTATCCACTGACTCTGGGTTAAAAACATTGCTTTCCTGATTGTGGTAACAATTTCTTAATTTCTTTTTCTTTTCTTTTTTTTTTTAATTTGCAGTTGGAGTGCCTGAAGCTTATCGCCTCTCAAAAATTCACAGACAAACGCATTGGCTATTTAGGGGCAATGCTGCTGTTAGATGAAAGACAAGATGTCCATCTTCTCATGACCAACTGTATCAAGAAGTAAGTCTTACCTTTCCTTCTTTTAAGGACCTCTTTGTGCTTTTAGGTTTTTCTTATAATACCAAGAGCTTCTGTTTATTGATTTTATTTATCATCTAGAATATGTTTGGGGCACCTGGGTGGCTCAGTGAGTTAAGCATCTGTCTCTTGATCTCAGCTTAGGTCTTGATCTCAGGGTCATGAGTTCAAGCTCTGCGTTAGGCTCCATGCTGGGCATGAAGCCTACTTTAAAAAGAAAAAAGTATGTTTGAATTGCTCTTGTAGTTTATACGTAAAGAGGCTAAGCAAAGGTTTAAACCTTCCGTAGGGGACAATTAAATGAAGGTGTTGCTGTACATCTTTAGGCATAGGAACACAGTTTAGCAATGAGACAAGAATTTAGGCCTTCATAGAATAGAAAAAGCATTGGTAAATCACAGCTTTCTTATATTTCCAGGACCTTGAATACCATGAGTAATGAAATGTTACATTTATTAAAGAATTACCAGTGTATGTTCTGAGTAAATACTATTTAAAGGTAAAAATAGAGGTCTTGCATGTCAGTGGTCTAATCCAAGATTTCAGTTGCATGAGGTTATACTTAGTCCTGTGAATTTTTGTGAATGTCTTTTTTTCTCTAATGGATGCTTGGCTAGTCCAATTATGTTTGTTCAACTTACAAATTGAGGAATGCTTACTGTTTGGAGGAATTAGAGTACCCAAGCAGGGAATTAGCAGTTTTTCCCAGCATCCATCTTACAGCAAATATCTGTTAGAACCTTATAAAAGTTCTGAGGGCCTTACTGGCTAACGGTACTTTTTGGTTTGTTTTAGTTTGATTTTGGTGTGTCAATTCATAGTTATTCTCCTTTTGTAGATTGCTTTTTCATTTGCAGTATTTCTTTATTTGATAGAAAGTAGAAGCAGGGGGGTATCGGCGATCAGATTTATAGATACTGAACTCTTATACTTTTCTGTGGTCAGTAATGTCCAACTTTAAAATTTCCCAGTGAATAATGGAAAATTCCAAAATGAGAATTATGATTTGGTTGTAAATACAGTGTGTATAATGTAAATACATTGAGTCTGTAAACTTAATTTTGGGAGAATCTTGTTTTTTGGCCTTGAAATAAACATTGCTGATGAAAATACCAAGTTGATTCATTTATTCAACAAATATGTATTGTATACCTTTTGCATGCCAGGAGCTGCTATAAACTCTGGGAAGGGAGAATGAAAAAAAAATGGACCGAGATCCTTGGTGTCATAGAGGTTACATTCTACACGAATCTTGCATACATTTTCTTTGGAGAGGTCTCTGAGAGTTTCTTTAATTTTTGTTCTTGCATGCTCTGTTGACCTTATTACTTAAGCCTTCAATCACATGCTGATGATTTGGCAGTTCTATTTAGCAGCAAGTTCATATTAAAGAGTTAATGTCAAACTCAGGTATAGGTTTATAGCTTGATAAAAGTTGAAGATTGAGGCACATAGGTAAAGAAGAAACCTTTCTTTTAATGAAACCTAGACAAGCTCCAAGTGAATGTGAGAGAGAATTAATTGTTGGGAATTGATCTGGCTGGCACTCAGTCTAAGCTCAAGTTAAAGGACTTTGGATCATTTATTTTTGTTTTTTTAAAACATTTGTTAATGGTTTTTTTTTGTTTTATGTTGGGTTTTTAAAAATTTTGTTTTTTGGGGCGCCTGGGTGGCTCAGTCGGTTGAGCGGCCGACTTCGGCTCAGGTCATGATCTCGTAGTCCTTGAGTTCGAGCCCCACGTTGGGCTCTGTGCTGACAGCTCGGAGCCTGGAGCCTGTTTCAGATTCCGTGTCTCCCTCTCTCTGACCCTCCCCCGTTCATGCTCTGTCTCTCTCTGTCTCAAAAATAAATAAACGTTAAAAAAAATTAAAAAAAAAATGTTTGTTTTTTGTTTGTATTATAGGGCATCATAATGTACCAGCAGTTTTTATGTTTAATAATGAATGTTTCCTTCATTGTTCATTGGCATAGAAAAGCTCTAAGACATTAAAGATCTTGGAATCTTTAAAAAATGGGTATGATAGGGGCACCTGGGTGGGTCAGTTGGTTAAACATCATCCGACTCATGATTTTGGTTCAGGTCATGATTTCATGGTTCATGAGATTGAGCCCGCATCATGCTCTGCACTGTTAGAGCATAGCCTGCTTGGGATTCTCTCTCTCCCTCTCTCCCTGCTCCTCCCCAACTCATGCTCTCTGTCTCTCTAAAAATAAACATTTAAAAAATTGTATATGATATTTTAAAAGTTTGCAGTATGCAAAGATTCTTTAAAAAAAAATTTTTTTTCAACGTTTATTTATTTCTGGGACAGAGAGAGACAGAGCATGAACGGGGGAGGGGCAGAGAGAGAGGGAGACACAGAATCGGAAACAGGCTCCAGGCTCTGAGCCATCAGCCCAGAGCCTGACGCGGGGCTTGAACTCCCGGACCGCGAGATCGTGACCTGGCTGAAGTCGGACGCTTAACCAACTGCGCCACCCAGGCGCCCCTGCAGTATGCAAAGATTAACCATTGAAAAATGAAAAGTTGCCTAAATATTTTTGGGAACTGGGAAACTAAATGGTAAAGTCATAGTTAATCCTTAAACATTATTTTACCGGTAATTTTTATCTTAAATACTCAAATTGTTAAAGAGTAGCAAACCTGGCTAATTTATACTTTACTTTCTTTTCCTTTCTTTGTTCAGGGAAGATTAAAACCATTTGTTAGTTCATTTAAAATTACTAGTAATGGTGTTGTTTATAGAGACCCATTTTAGACCTGAAGACACCTTCAGATTGAAAGTAGGGGGATGGAGAACCATCTATCATGCTAGTGGTTGCCAAAAGAAAGCTGAAGTAGCCATACTTACATGAGACAAACAAGATTTTAAAATAAAGACTGTAACGAGATGAAGAAGGGCATTATATCATAATTAAGGGGACTATCCACCAAGGTCTAACAATTGTAAATATTTATGACCCCAGCGTGGGAGCAGCCAGATATATAAATCAGTTAATCACAAACATAAAGAAACTAATTGATAATATTACTAATAGTAGGGGACTTCAACACCCCACTTATAGCAATAGGCAGATCATCTAAGCAGAAGATCAACAAGTAAACAGTGGCTTTGAATGGCACCTGGACTGGATGGATTTAACATGTATATTCGGAACATTTCATCCTAAGGCAGTGGAATACACATTCTTCTTGAGTGCACATGGAACATTCTCCAGAATAGATCACATACTGGGATACTTGCTCTTAGCAAGTAGAAAAAGATCGAGATCATACCGTGCCTGTTTTCAGATCACAACGCTATAAAACTCGAAATAAACCACAAGAAAAGATTTGGAAAGACCACAGATACTTGAAGATTAAAGAACACCCTCCTAAGAATGAATGGGTTAGCCAAGAAATTAAAGAGGAAATTAAAAAGTACAAGAAAGCCAATGAAAATAATAACATGACATCCCCAAACCTCTGGGATACAGCAAAGGACGTCATAAGAGCAAAGTATATAGCAATCCAGGCCTTCCTAAAGAAGGAAAAAGTCTCAGATACACAACCTAACGTTACACCTTAAAGAGTTGAAAAAGAACAGCAATTGAAGCCCCAAAATAGCAGAAGATAGGAAATAATAAAGATTAGAGAAGAAATCAATGATACCAAAATTAAAAAACAAACAGTAGAACAGATCAATGAAATCAGGAAAGAATTAACAAAATTGATAAACTCCTAGCCAGAATGAACAAAAAGGAAAAAGGAAAGGACCCAAATAAATAAAATCAAGAATGAAAGAGGACAAATCATAACTAACACTGCAGAAATACAAACAGTAATAAGAGAATATTATGAGCAATTACATGTCAATAAATTGGGCAATCTAGAAGAAATGGACAAATTTCTAGAAATATATAAACTACCAAAACTGAAACATGAAGAAATAGAAAATTTGGACAGACCCACAACCAGTAAAGAAATTGAATTAGTAATCAAAAATCTCCCAAAAAACAAGACTCCAGGGCTGGATGGCTTTCCAGGGGAATTCTACCAAACATTGAAAGAGTTAACACCTATTCTTTTCAAGCTGTTCCAAACTCATTCTATGAGGCCAGCATTACTTTGATTCCAAAACCAGACAAGACAAAGACCCCACTAAAAAGGAGAACTACAGACCCAATTTCCTTGATGAACATAGATGTAAAAATTCTCAACAAGATACTAGCCAACCAGATCCGACAACACATTAAAAGAATTACTCACCGTGATCAGGTGGGATTTATACCTGGGATGTAGGGCTGGTTCAATATCTACAAATCAATCAGTATGATACATCATGTTAATAAAAGTATAAGAACCACATGATCCTCTCAATAGATGCAGAGAAAGCATTTGACAAAATACAGCATCCTTTCTTGATAAAAACCCTCCAGAAAGTAGGGATAGAAGGATCATACCTCAAGATCATAAAAGCCATATATGAAAAAGACCCACTTCTGATACCATCCTCAATGGGGAAAGAATGAGAGCTTTTCCCCTAAGGTCAGGAACACAAACAGGGATGTCCACTCTCACCACTGTTATTCACCATAGTGTTGGAAGTCCTAGCCTCAGCAGTCAGACAACACAAAGAAATAAAAGGCATCCAAATCGGTAAGGAGGAAGTCAAACTCTGTTTGCAGACGATGTGCTACTCTATATGGAAAACCCAAAAGATTCCACCAAAAAACTACTAGAACTGATCCATGAATTCAGCAAAGTCGCAGGATATAAAATCAATGCACAGAAATCGGTTGCACTTCTGTATACTAATAATGAAGCACAAGAAAGAGCAATCAAGGAATTGATCCCATTTACAATTGCACCCAAACCCATAAAATACCTAGGAATAAACCTAACCTAAGAAATACCTAGGAATAACCTAGGTGAAAAATTTCTGCACTGAAAACTATAGAAAGCTTATGAAAGAAATTGAAGAAGATACATAAAAAGGAAAAATATTCCATGCTTATGGATTAGAAGAACAGATATTGTTAAGATGTCGATACTACCCAACACAATCTATACATTCAATGCAATCCCTCTCAAAATAACACCAGTATTCTTCACAGAGCTAGAACAAACCATCCTAAAATTTGTACAGAACCAGAAAAGACCCTGAATAGCCAAAGCAATCCTGAAAAAGAAAACCAAAGCTGGAGGCATCACAATTCTGGACTTTAAGCTGTATTACAAAGCTGTAATCATCAAGACAGTTTGATACTGGCACAAAAACAGACACATAGATCAATGGAACAGAAAAGAGAACCCAGAAATAGACTCACAAACGTATGCCCAGCTAATCTTTGACAAAGCGGGAAAGAATATCCAATAAAATAAAGACAGTCTCTTCAAATGGTGCTGGGAAAACTGGACAGCGACATGCAGAAGAATGAACTTGGACCACTTTCTTACACCATACACGAAACTGAACTCAAAATGGATGAAGCACCTAAACGTAAAATAGGAAGCCATCAAAATCCTAGAGGAGGAAGCAGGCAAAAACCTCTTTGACCTTGGCCGCAGCAGCTTCTTACTCAGCATGTCTCCGGAGACAAGGGAAACAAAAGCAAAAATAAACTATCGAGACCTCATCAAGATAAAAAGCTTCTGCACAGTGAAGGAAACAATCAGAAAAATTAAAAGGCAACCAAGGGAATGGGAGAAGATATTTGCAAGTGACATATCAGATAAAGGTTTAGTGTCCAAAATCTATAAAGAACTTACTAAACTCAAACCCAAAAAACAAATAATCCAGTGAAGAAATGGACAAAGTGAATGAATAGATACTTTTTCAAAGATATCCGGATGGCTAACAGACACATGAAAAAATGCTTAACATCAGTCATCATTCGGGAAATACTAATCAAAACCACCATGAAATACCACCTCACACCTGTCAGAATGGATAATGTTAACAACTCAGGGAACAACAGATGTTGGCGAGGATGTGGAGGAAGAGGAACCCTTTTGTACTGCTGGTGGGAATGCAAACTGGTGTAACCATTCTGGAAAACAGTATGGAGGTTCCTCAAAAAATTAAAAATAGAACTACCCTACAACCCAGCAATTGCACTACTAGGTATTTATCCAAAGTAATCAGATATGCTGTATCGAAGGAGCACCTGCACCCCAATGTTTATAGTAGCGCTATTGACAATAGCTAAAGTATGGAAAGAGCCAAATTTCCATCAACAGGTGAATGGATAAAGAAGATGTGGTATATATACACACAATGGAATATTACTCAGCGGTGAAAGAGAACAAAATCTTGCTATTTGCAATAACATGGATGGAACTAGAGTGTTTTATGCAAAGCAGAATTGTCAGAGACAGACAAATATCATACGACTTCACTCGTATCTGAAATTTAAGCTACAAAACAGATGAACATAAGGGAAGCAAAAATAATATAAAAACAGGCAGGGAGACAACATAAGAGATTCGTAAATACAGAGAACAAACAGGGTTGCTGGAAGGGTTGTGGGTGGGGGGAAGGGCTAAACAGGCAAGGGGCGTTAAAAAGGAGGACACTTGTTGGAATGAACACTGGGTGTTCTATGTAGGGGATGAATCACTGGATTCTATTCCTGAAATCATTATTGTACTATATGCTAACTAACTTGTGTGTAAATTAAAAAAAAAAATCAATCAATAAAATTACCAGTAATGAACTCCTTAAATGTTAACAAAGATAACGTTTTTTAATGAAAAATAAACTAGTTTGCAAGACAAAAACAAGAAAAATAGCATTGTTTCACATTTCTGTAAATCTTTTTAATTTCTGGCCTAATGGAAGACAGCTAGACGTCGTATTTGCTTCTGCATACAATATCTTGTGTTCTGTTTTGATTGAAGTATATGAAGAAGATCCAGCCTTTCACAGATAATATAGTTAGAAAAAGGAAGCCATCAAATAACCTTTCTAATAACTGGATATTCTTGTTTGATACTATACCAAAACTCCCTAAGGGTAATTTCTTAAGGATTAGTTACCGTGTGGAATTTGAAACAGTGAGTTTAGTACTTTGTTATATTAAACCCATTGGTCTTTCTTGCACTTTGAATCTTGTATTCATGTATGCGTTTGTAACACCATGCCTCAGTCATTCGAAAAAATTGCTCTCTCAGTTAAAGTATTGGTAGACTGTGAAGTTCATTGTGGCAGGACAGATTTTCCAAAATTCTGAATCTCACTTCAAGCTTAGATTTTATCATTGGCAACCAACACTGTCAGTTGTTGCTCTTGAAGTGATAGGGTTAGTTGGCTCTTTTTGCAGAAAATGTCTGTCAAATACCCAAATCTTAATAACTATAGTTGTCAGTTATTTTTCAAATAAAAAAAATCATGTACATTTGAAAAGTTCATAGTTTAGTTTACAAGTGCCCAGGTGCTTTTTCTCTGAGATTACCACTTCAGTATGCAGTTCTTTTTGCATACTTCCTATTTCATCACATGATAGCAGTGTGTACTCACGTCATGATTTAATAAAACGAGTCTTTTTTTACTGCTTTGTCACAAGCGGGCTTAAGTGAAACAAACTCCCTTCCTCCCTCTGTGTGGCATTGAATACAATGACTACTAGTCATTGGTGCCACTACTCTGACTTGTAATGTGCCAGTAGTTTTCTCCACCACTGCTTTTGCATCCTTAGTGTATATGTCGGTACAGTTGGCAAATAATGAGTTAGTATTGTGAAAATAGTTGGGTTCTCACAGACCCCCTGAGACAGGCTTGGGGGCTTCCAGAGATCTGTTAACCACTGAAATCCTTGAGAACCGCCTTACTAAAGGATAGTAAAATGGTCATAAAGCTGGTTGAAGTAGCATAACTCATATAATAATTCAGTTTCTGAATAGTAAGCATTGATTATAATATACAGATGAGTTACTGATTCAAGTTTTTAATATTTCAGCTTTTCTGAAGGTACACTTCCTGGCTGGTTTGTAAATAGTTTTGTACTGTAATCAATGTCTGCTAGAAACAGGATTTTGTCTATCTGTATCACTAGCTACTGGTCTCACTGTAAATATCTAGCTTAGTTTGTTAAAGGTGGCTTAATTTAGCTAATTTTTTTAGTTACTATTTTTTCTTTTGAATACATAAAAACAAAAGTTAACCTGACATCAAGGTTAATACTATACCATAAGGTTAAAGGTTTCAACGTATTTCTGTTTAAGTCATCTTAAATGCTTTAGTAGTGGGGACTCTTTTCTGATTTTTTAAAAAAGGTTTTGGTTTATGTAAATATCCTAGTTTCTTTGGTAGTTAGTGGTAGAGGATATTAAACATCTTTTAGGGGTGCCTGTGACTCATTTGATTAAGCATCTGACTCGACCTCACCTCAGGTCTTGATCTCAGGGTTGTCAGTTTGAGCCCCACATTGAGGCCCGAGCTGGATGTGGACCCTACTTAAAAAAAAAAAAAAATGGAGGAAAAAAAAAATAAAAATCTTTTAAAGATACAGGTGTGCTTCATGTTTCTGTTTTTGTCAGTTTTCATTTTTAGTGGTTTGCTAAGTTTTCTAAAGTAGTTTGTCTTTGACAGATAACCCGTCAAAGTTCTATTACTTTGGTATTTGGAGACATGGAATTATAAGTATGTAGGAGACACTCTCAATCAGTTTACTCTATTGGTAGTCTAATAAAGTTAAAGGAAACATTTTTTGCAATAAATAATTCTATTAATTACTTTCCTTATTGTAGTAATTATGAGTCATTCAGAGGCACCTCATTAGATTGTGAACGTGAACCTTCTTTATGGGGAGCACCGGGCAAAGCATGTTCATTTCTACCTCTTTCTTTTGCAGTGATCTTAATCATAGCACGCAGTATGTACAGGGGCTAGCACTATGTACCCTCGGCTGCATGGGCTCTTCAGAGATGTGCAGAGATCTTGCAGGAGAGGTAGAGAAACTCCTGAAAACCTCCAATTCTTACTTAAGAAAAAAGGTAACTTTAATGAAACCAAATGTCTGCGTTTGGATTAGGGAATATTACAGAGATGAGAAGGCAAATTATTTTAGAGAGCTCTGATGATAATCTGTTTCTCTGCAGTCAGTGTATTTTAAATGATTATATATGAATCAAGTGTTTATAAATCAAAATCTATTTTTATACTAATTTTGGAGGTGGTTTTTTTAATTGCTAATTACCTCTAGTTGATAATTGTGAAGACTTTACTTAATTCTCTTAATTCCTCTTTTTTCAAGGAAATGATTTATAGACAAACATGTTACTGGGTATCCTAGAAACCTAATTACTTCCTAATTTACTGGATTCTAAACAGTATTAAACAAAGTGAATAATGAACAGAACTTTAAGAATTTACTTTTATTCTAATAGTTAGTGCCTGTGTCTTTGCATTAGTGCCTTTGAATCTCTGGAAGTGCAGTTCCATTGGGACCTAGAGAATTATAGAGAATCATGCTCTAGAACACACTTTCTAAATTGGTGTGTCTAAATGGAATAGTATTGGAAGACAATGATCTCATTCTCTTAACTTGCTTTTATATGTTGATATAAACATTTTATGTTTTTTAAAATTGTGCTTGAACTCTATAACCTTCATAAACAAAGGATGTAAAATTCAGAACTCCCAAGAAGTGAACACTTAATATTGCGTCCATTTTAATGGTGTGAGGCAAGATGTTGCAAGGACCACGCTGTTTTCCAGGATCATACACTGTTGATGATGACTGCAAACCAAAGCCAGTGCTTTCTCTTAAAGAATGTGTGGCTGCTCTTGTTCAGAAAATACATTATTTCATTAAATAAAACATTCTCTGGACTGGTAAAAATCTTTTTCTCCCAAATATAACTTGGGAAGAATTAGCTGAAATCTTTTCTAGTTAATATGTCTAAACTTGTATGGTATTTAACTCCAACAAATAGTAGTTATGGTTACTTTTGGTGGGCAGAATCAAAGTCAGTCTTTGTATGTTTCTTTCCAGTGAACAAGCCAAGACCATCTTTTCTTCAGTAGAGACTAGCTAATTATTGTTCAAATGGTTTTCTTGATATCAGCAGAGAGTGAATTGGGGAAGGTATAGATATTATTAATAGTAACAGCAGTAGTATATCTTTCAGTTGCATTGTGTTTTTTTATAAAACCTTTCGGTATCTTACTCAGAAGAATGGTTATCACAGATGGAAGTCTCTGCAAAACTTTGTAAAATCCCACATAAGTTATATTTGTCTGATAAGTTCATGTTAACCATGTTCTAGGAAGTTTTTGTCCACTTATTTAGTAATGTATGAACTAAGGAACAGGTGAGCTAGAAGTTCTCATTAATGAAATAGTATAAATTGGAAAGCCCTAATCAGTTAATATATAATACATCTGATATCTGACTTCTTTCTTCTTTCTTGTTTTAGTAGGTGAACTAGTTGATATGGTTTTTTGTTGGTGGTTTTTTTTTTTTTTGTAAGATTGGTTGCCCTGACTTAATTGAAATAAATCTTTTGTCCTTTTTATTTTTTTTATAGGCAGCACTATGTGCTGTTCATGTCATCAGGAAGGTTCCTGAACTTATGGAGATGTTTTTACCAGCAACAAAAAATTTATTGAATGAAAAGAACCATGGTAATGTGATTTGGATGTACTTGTGAAGTACTGAGGGAAAAGAGGAATGAGAAAAGGCTTCAGGCAGTGTTGGCCTTCTGTTTCAGTGCAGTGGAGTTGTCTTTCTTCTGTGCATAGACACTTTTCCGGGAAGGGCTGATTGATCAGATCTCTTTCTACTCTCATAACCTGCTTTTATAATTAGAGATTGGTGCCTTCATAGTTAACTTGTTTTTCATTTTTGGTCTACTTTTACTATATTAAAAGTACTATGTTTAGTTACTAATATTTAGCATAATGTACAAAATAGCCTAGCTTTGATTTTCATGTGTAAAACACCTTGATTTCCTGGCTATATTATAATAGGAGAAAAAGTTATTTTTTTATTGTCTGGTGATAGGAATGTAAGATTTATGAAAATACTTTAGGTTACTTGTAATAGGAATTTATAATAAGTACTTAGATACCTTCATATTAAATGTGAGAGAAATTAAATGGAACATGGGTATTCTTTCCCAAACATTTTATTCTTATTTTGAAGTCAGTGAAACAAGTTCTGAGTAAAGAAAATTCATGTGTCCTACTAAATGCTAAGAGAAAAAATGGTAAGGTATATTTAATTTGGATTAATTAATTAATCCAAAGGATTAATTCAGTCCTGTGCCCAGAAGGCTCAGAATATACTTGTTGAACAAATTAATGGTTAGGGTACTTATTTATTATTAGTGGGAACTGTTGTGAGATCCTTTTTATTGTCTGTGGAACAAGCATGTTCACTTTGTCATCCATAATTACCTGGAGTTGTGATATATTTTATTTGGAAATTTACAGTCTTAATAAGATTTCTGCTTCTAGAATTATCAGAACTCAGCTAACAGCTTATAAAGTATGGAGCAGATGATACCTAGGTTATTTTGACTGTGAGCATGTCCTTATGGATATTCTCAGATGGAGAGACACATGTGTTGGTTGTCATTTTTTAGCAATTATCTTGGTAACATAATTGTTTAAAATATTCTGGTTTGACTGACTTGGCCAGTATTAAATCAGGCATCTATTAAACACCTCCTTTGTATTCACCTCAATGCTTAGCTTCTTTGGGAGAGTAAAAAATAAAAGTAGCAACTATCCTTTTGGAATTGACCTTCAGAACTCAAAGCCCTCAAAGCTTCTATGAAGCTGAATATAGAGCCTCATTTTTAGTTTTTGTTTGCTCTTTTATTTCAGGTGTCCTTCACACGTCTGTAGTCCTCCTCACAGAAATGTGTGAACGAAGCCCAGACATGCTTGCACATTTCAGAAAGGTAGGCACCATTCTGTATGCCTAAGCCTTTCTTGATTGAAAAATGATTTTCGTGAGAAACACATGGTTTTCTCAGTTATGAATTTTCTTTTGAAAGGAAGCTATTGAACTGAATAAAGGACTTGACCAGCCCTGCTGCGTGGTAGGGCTGGGAGCCAGATTTAGGCATATAAGAACTGGCAGTAGTACAGTGTTTTCTCTTTCATAATAGAAGTCTTCTCTCATTGTTGGCAGACATACCAGTCTCTCTTGTGCTTTATCTGCTGTTTTCACATTGAAGTCACGAAATGTAACCTGAGGTCAGATTACAAACAGAAATTGTGTGTGTGTGTGTAAGTGGCGCCCTGTGTGTGTGGTGCCCTGTATGTGTGTGTGTGTGTGTGTGTGTGTGTGTGTGTGTGTATTAAAGACAGGTAATTTTTTTTTTTTTTTAAGGTGAAAACTACAGAGTGGAATTTGACATTACTTTTATGTAACACAGGGTCACCTTCTATTCATTTTAGGCTGTTGACTGGTGGTGGAAGTCTAGCTTTCTTAAGTCCCTCCCTTTCTTACAGCATTCTAAAGTGGAAATTTTTGTTTTCTCCACTTTCTTTTAGAAGACAGTAGTAAGGACTTGAAAGCTATACTTTGGGTAGTTACATGCGTTTAATTCCTTTTATAAGGTGTTGATCACTCAATAAATGGGGCCTACTTTGTATTTCAGTTATCATGAGGCTCTAATAGCAGTTCTTTTTTTTTTTTTTGGCCTTTTTTTTTCCCTTAGATGTTCATGTCTTGATTAAATAATTGTAAATAGTATGAGGCCCGTATCTGTCCCTAATGCTTGCTTTGTATGTTTTGTTCCTGTTGTCTGTTTGGAATCCTGCTGTATGTTAGAATGAAAAGGTAAGAATTAACCCTCTTTTAGATGGTGCATGCTGGCATTAGGTCCTTAGTAGCTTTTGTGCATCCATCCACAAATGTGGCTTTTAAAAATACACTAACACTGCAGCTGTGCTTAATACTATGAGTTATTTGTTCTTGCAGTTTTGGCTAACTCCCTAGTCCAGTTTTTGTCTTGTCGTTTAAACTCCCAACTCCAAAATCAGCCTTGGATTTCAGTTGCAGCCTTTCCTGAATTCTAAACCTCCTTCTTTGCCATTTCTTCATCTTCACTTGAGAAACTTTGAACACTTTCCCAGTGGCTTTGATGATGGCAATTCCAGATCAGTTTGGAGACTTGGCACAAAACACTGCTTCTTTTTGAAGTAGATATTTTAAAGCCATGTGTGGGTAACCTCATACTTTAAAAAGCTCTGTATGTATTTCTGAACTCTCAGTTCAGACTTAGAGCCTTTATTTCCCCCTTACCTGCACTTAATCTTTTCTGGAAGTTTTGGAATATGAAAAACATTTTGAGGTAGAGTGGGTGGGCATCGACTGATTTTCATGGCTGCAGCCCTTCCCTTTGTCATCTTATTTTTGTCATCAGTTTTAACAACTTACATTTTCATCTGAAAAATAAAGCTGGGTTCCAAGAATCTGTATGTTGAACACTTAGACATTTGTGCTTTTTGCCCCAAGGCAGTTTTAGGTGGTGTGCTGGTTTTTTGTCAGTGAGCAAAACAATTTCTGAATTTAGTAGCCCAAGGAAAAAAGATTTCTCCAAGAAATCAGATTAAACAAATAATTAGGGATACGTGTAGTACAAAAAAGTAGGCCATTGGAAAGTATGCAAGGCGAGCTGCTTTTTGTGCAGAGCTTGGTAACTGGATGATTCCAGCTTAATCACATTTTAGAGCAGTTTATAAATTTATATTATTTTTACCTTTAATATAAATCTGCCTATGGATGACACATTTAATGAGGATTCTGTTTAGAATTTACAGGTCACCATAGTTTAGTTTGTTTTAATCTTGGAGTTGTCCAAGTTAGAATTTTGTTTAAATGACTTAAGAGTCACTTAATTCTGAAGTGTTATGGCCACACTTGTTTAAATTCATGTAGATTATGTTCTCTTACATTTAGAAGTGGGATTTACGTGTTGGGAGTGCATACATTGGGCATAGCTTGGCTTTTGTTTTGATCTTGATCTCCTTTTGGAGTTGGGGAATAAGGAGGGAGCAGAGCCAGAACAGTAATTGAGAAAAAATAATTGAGCTGCAACAAAATTGGGGCTGTTCTGATTGCCTCTAAAAGAGATGTGATTCACTTCACTTTGGACACTTGTTTTCTTAATTTTATGTGCTTAGAGTTGTTTATGTAGCTAAATTGAGTTTTCAGTTGGAGCCTGGAAAAATTCCTGTTGTGGCAAATGTTTTGGAATTGGGTTTAATATTAAGTGCTCAATCAACAGAATGAAATGAATGATAATATTTAAAGCATTTTAAAGTTCAGCTTGGCCATAGACTTGCCTCTACTATGTGTTACGACTCTAATGGACAAAGTAAAGGAAGGACAAGAAAGGAATTCTGACCGTAAGGAATGTATATTAATATAATAAGACAAGAAAGCAGGCAACAAATCAGTCTGTATAATTAAATCCTAAAGTAAAATTTTACCAAAAATTGTATCTTAGGAGTTGAGAATAGGGAAAGGAAATTATTCATGGCCTTGGTATCTTCTTGAGGTGAAAATCAATTTTTTCATGTGTCTTTTCCCCTTGGTCAGTGCTGAAGGCGTTTGTATTCCTGTTGTTTGTTGGAAAAGACTATAACTAGTCTATCTTAAGAGCAGAGAATTTTTTTTTCTCTGTTTAAGATAGTACATTTTAAAACCATAATTTTAATAAGATCACCAGTATTTTTGGTGATCACATTTTATATCCAAATGTTTGAATGGATAAAAACTGAACATGCATGTGTTACCTAGGTATGTCAAGTTCTATAGAAGTAAAAATGTAGTATGCCCCGTAGGCATCTGTTTTACTTTTTTCCCATAGGCTTTCTGATGTACTGTATTTGTAGTATCTTTGTATATATAACTCTGGAGTAAATAAGTCATTTGTTTTTAATTCACATAAAAATACATATTCCTTCTTGAGTTCTTGGCCTAAATACTCCTAAGTTATATTCATCAAGTGTCAGCAGTATTATACCAGCATATTGTATCAGTAGAATTTTTTTGGATTCAGACCCTTGCACCCTCTTCTTAAGCCAAATCCCCTGCCTGTTCATGAGAAATTCTTTGATGTGCACTGTTTTTTGATGCATCTTTCTTCTCTGCAGCTTGTGCCCCAATTAGTTCGTATTCTAAAGAACCTCATCATGTCGGGATATTCACCAGAACATGATGTTTCTGGTATCAGTGACCCCTTTTTGCAGGTGAGGTTGAAAGAGAATTTTGGAGAAATTAATTTAATACTTTTGAAATAGACTGTTTCTTTCCTCTTAAGTTTTTGTCAGTAGAAATTTGGTAATTGATTGATTAAACTAATTACATTAATAAGTGAATAGTGACACAGTTCTGTGCTAAATTAACAGGATAAAATTATAGTTGTAATCGTCAAAATTATGTATTGCATAGAGACTTGACTTGCCAATGTAGTAGATCCCTGCAGGTGGTGGTATCCTTTAGCTGTAAAGTGATGAAGTGTGCCTTGTCTCATTACTTCATTAGGGCATAGAAGCATACATTACTTCTCTAAAGATCATGTTTAAAATTCTTCTGTTTGAATTTTGGCCATTTCTAATGGGATCTAAGACTTCATTTAAGTAATTTGAGTTTCATATCAAGTAAATTCCTTTGTGTCAGACATTATTTATTGACACTTCTCGTATTTTGCACATTAGGTACGAATTTTGCGGTTATTAAGAATTTTAGGACGAAATGATGATGACTCAAGTGAAGCTATGAATGATATATTAGCACAGGTGAGTAGACTCAATCTGCATTATAATGAATCTTCATTTTAGTAGAGCAGGGAGCCGAGTGATTGATGGTGGTTAGATGAGCAGTATTTATTTGTGTTTCCTCATCAGTGGCTGTAATTAGTCACAAAATGCCTCTTGTTACCTCTGGATATTTTTCAGAAGTGTTGTTTTATCACTTATGTACTGACCTCTTGTGACTTTTCAGGTTGCCACAAATACGGAGACTAGTAAAAATGTAGGAAATGCTATTCTTTATGAAACGGTTTTGACTATCATGGATATAAAGTCAGAGAGTGGACTGCGAGTAAGTCTTTTTAAATCTTCCCTCCCCCCCCCCACATGCATTCCAATTAGAATAATTAGACTTGAGTACTTTGGAAATGAATTGCATTTGGAAATTAACTTTAGGAAAGCGATACAGAATATATAATGCTGTGTTTTGATATCTAAAGTATCACTCCCTCCATTGAAGGTTTTTGGTATAGATTATAATAAAGTTTGGATGATCTTAGGTACAGGTAGATAAATAGATGCTGTTGAGTGAAGGAGACATTTCAAAAAAGTTTTTACTAGGGCTGTGATTTGAGTCGTTTCCATCACTTCGAACAAGACATCATATTTGAGTTAATCTGTTTTTCCTAAATATTTGTGTGTTTTTTTTTTTTTTAAGAAATAAACACTTAAAAAACTGAAACAGTACAAAAGGTGTGCAGGGAGGAAAATGTCTGTGGGTAGCTTTCACATTCTTCTAGTGGGGAATGTGGTATCCTTTTGTAACATGTTTTTTCAGAAATTTTTATATTTAAATTGTGTACATGTGTATTTCTTCTCTTACCCACTTTTTGAAACCTTTTTTTGGTACTTTAGACTTACAGAAAAGTTGCAAGAATTAGTTCTGAGTTCCCATATACCCTTCACTCAGTTTCCCCTAATGTTAACATCATGTATAACTATAGATGATTACTGAAACTAAGAAGTTAATACTGGTACCCTACTGTTAACTAAATTACAGACTTTATTCAAATTTCACCAGTTTTTCTACTTCTGTCCTTTTTCTTCAGGATCCAATCCTAATCCCACATTGCATTTAATTGTCATGTCTCCTTAGTGTCCTCCAATCTGTGGCAGTTCCTCCGTCTTTCCTTGTTCTTTCATGACTGACATTTTTGAAGAGTATTGATCAGTTACTTTGTAGAATGCCCCTCAAATTGGCTCTCTCTGATATTTTCTCATAATTAGATTGAGGTTATGCTTTTTTTGGCAAGACCACCACAGAAATGATGTACCCTTCTCAGTATCATATCAGGATGCTATCTACTTGTCTCATTACTGGTGATATTAACCTTGATCATTTGGTTAAAGTGGTGTCTGTTGTGTCTCTCCACTGTAAAGTTATTTTTTTCCCTTGTAATTGAAAATACTTTGAAGGAGACACTTTGAGGCTATGCAAATACCTTGTTCTTAGACTTTTTGCCCACCAATTTTAGTATCCATCAGAGAATCTTGTCTGCTGTAGTTATTTAGGATGGTGTTCCAATCATACTTTTCTCTTTTCCTCATTTTTTCCTCATTAAATAATTGGAATTCTCCTGTAAGGAGAGTTCCCCCTCATGAATTTATTCATTCTTTCAATCACTTAATGATAAAAGAATTGGTAGCTCATAGCCTTATGAGAAACATTACTAGAGACAGTCCAGTATTTTGTATATGGTTCTTTTTGTCTTTAACATTCCAGTATCCAGATAACTTAAAGTAACTTAGGTTAGTTCTCTTCTTCTCCCTACCTTTCGAGCAAAATGGTAACATATATATATTGCCCTGTACCTTACTCTTTTCACCTAATGTTATCTTGGAGCTAGTCCATATTCATGTAGATAAACTATATTCATGTAGAGAGACCATTCCCATTAAAAAATAATTATGGTGGAATATACATAATATAAAAGTTACCATTTTAACTGTAGTTTAGTGGCATTAAATACATTCACATTGTTTTGCTACCAACACTACCATTTATCTTCTGAAATCCTTTGTTTTCCCAAACTGAAACTATGTACCCATTAAACAATAACTTTCCATTATTCTCTACCTCCGATGCCAGACAACCATCATTCTACTTACTGTCTTTGTGAATTTGACTATTGTAGATACCTCATATAAGTGGAATCATATAGTATTGTCCTTTTGTAGCTGGCTTATTTCACTTAGTATAATGTCTTCAGGGTTCATCCATGTCGTAGCATGAATGAATTCATTCATGAAGGAATCCACTTTTTTTTTCTTTTAAGTTTATTTTATTTATTTTGAAAAAGAGAGAATTCCAGGCAGGCTCCACACTGTTAGTAGGGAGCCTGACGCAGGGCTTGAACTCACAAACCATGAGATCATGATCTGAGCCGAAATATGTGCATATGTACATGTGTGTTTGTCAGGTAATTCTTAGAAGAATTGTTGAGGCAGAAGTAATATTAAAAAAAAAGAATTATATATATATATATATATATATATATATATATATATATATATGTATATGTATATGTATATTGCCAGATTTTTCACCAGTGAGGCTGTACCAATATTATTCTCCCACTAACAATATAATTTTAAAATATAATCTTTCAGCAATTACTGTTGAAATAGAATATGATTTTAAGAGTTTGCCTTCAGATTTTTGTTTTGTTTTTGTGTTTTGCTAGCCATCTGTAGAAATACCAACTACCACCTTTAAATTGCTTGCACCATCAGAGGCCAGGTGATGATCCTTAAATGATACAAATATTTTGTTTTCTTCCATTTTTAACCAGTGCTGTTTCTCTGTAGGTCCTAGCCATAAACATCCTGGGTCGTTTCTTACTGAACAATGATAAGAATATTAGGTAAGTCAACTGAAAAATATCTTGTACTTTGGTTTTATAAACTCAGTGTTTTCAAGAGTGACTTTGCTCAAAATTGCACATGGATTGAATGACTTATCTAGAACTTCAACTCAGGATTTTTATTTTTAGCCTGATCTTAAGACTACTGTTTTGTAAAGAATATGAGGATTTACCTCATGACTAAATTTACTTTTGTTTACAGTGTTAGCATTAGAAGTCAGCAGACTTTCTGTGAAGGAGCAGATGGTCAATATTTTAGGCTCTGTGGGCCTTAGAGTCTCTGTGGCAGCTACTCAACTCTGCCTCTTGGTATGAAAGCACACAGACTATGTAAATGATGAGTGTGGCTATATTCCATTAAAAATTCATTTATAAAACCACACAGCAGAGGGCTAGAGTCTTGTAGGTAGAGGCTGTGATTTGCTGACCTCTGCTCCAAATTAAGAAGAAAAATAACATTTTGTGTAGCAAACCTGGAATGTGTGAACTCTAGCTAATTTTTTTAGGTAGATCAATTTATTGGTATTTTATTTTGTTATATTCCTTTGTGTAGTGTATCCTGCTTGCCCTTTTTCCTGTTTTAATCAGGAAAAAAATTTCTTATGTTGAGCATTTAAAAATATGTAAATAACACCTGAATTATCTCCTCCTTCCAAAAGAATTTTTATTTATTTATTTATTTTTTCAAATGTTCACTTATTTATTTTGAAAGAGAGAGAGAGATCACAAGCAGGGGCAGGGGCAGACAGAGAGGAGAGAGAATCCCAAGCAGGCTCCCTGCTGTCAGCATGGAGCCCAGTGGTAGGGCTCTGTCCCACAAACTATGAAATCATGACCTGAGCCAAAATGAAGAGTTGGATGCTTAACCAACTGAGCCACCCAGGCACCCCCCAAAAGAATTTTCAAATACTTGAATGATTTTTTTAAAAAAGTTTATTTATTTATTGATTTATTTAGTGTGCGCACACAAGTCGGGGAGGGGCAGAGAGAAGGAGAGACAGAATCCCAAGCAGGCTCTGCAACATCAGCACAGCACCTAATGTGGAGCTCAAACCTACAAACTGTGAGGTCATGACTTGAGCCAACACCAAGAGTCGGACGCTTAACCGACTGCTCCACCCAGGCACCTCTCAGATACTTAAACCTTAAAGTGAAGGCTTTATAGGGGCAGTTTTGGTACCAGTATCAAAAGCAAGAAAATATAAATGGTAAATTGAAATAATATCCTCTTGCATTTTGGGTCTAAGGAAAGGCATAATATATGCTTATTTTGTTGTACTATTTGGAAGAATTAAAAGGATGGAATTAGTTACTTTTAGAAGTTTAAATGGACTTGACCATGAATGCAAGTCTGAATTTTCCTGGTTACCACTACTTAAGATTATAGTGTCTTTTACACCGTTAAAATAATACCATTATACTCACTAACTCTGTCTTGTCTTTTAAATATTTAAAAATATTTAGTCATTAGATGTTTTCTTTGTCATTATTTTAGAGAAGAACTATCCCGACTTTCACATTTTAATTTGTCTTCTGCAACTTTGTTTCATCCAGATACGTAGCTTTGACATCTTTGTTGAAGACTGTGCAGACAGATCATAATGCAGTACAGAGGCACAGAAGCACAATTGTGGACTGCTTAAAAGATTTGGATGTCTCAATAAAACGGTAATAGATTGTTGATAGTTCTCTGCCCCAGCCCCCACTTGATAACTTTGTAATGGTTTTGAGAGTGAGAATGTTGACATTTGTTTTTTTACTCATTATTTGCACAGATGAACTCCCTGCTGAGTAAATCCTTTTTAAGAAAGGATTGGTAGGGAGAAGGTTAGGTCAGTGAAGGAGGCCAATATGGAATACTAATGTGCACACTGAAGTTGTCCTTGGTTCTTTGATAAATAAACAGGTACAGGTAAGCTGGGCGAAAGTCTGCTTAACAGAGGTACTGCGCTCTGTGTGCTGGAGGATGAAAATACGGAGTGATCCATCGGCTAAGTGATTTATCACAATGCTGAAACTCATATTGCTGACAGCACACATTTTCTCACAGTACTTCTGCCCCAAGATACTAGAGGCAGCTGTGGTTTTTAGAACAGCACATCTAGGAATGACTGTTAGGCAGCAGATAGCACTTTGCAAAGGCATCAATTCTTTTCCTCGACAGACTGACTCTACTGATTGTCCTATTGTAAGAAGTGAAGATGTTTGTAAAATCTAATTTTAGTTGGCCTCAGTGAACTTTTGGTTGTATGTTCAAATTCAGAATAAATGAGATTTGAAATGATATCTGAAACCATTCATTTAACAAATATCTATTCATACTGAGTTCCTTTATTTGCAGAGAGCATATGCTAAGTACATGGGCAATCTAAGGATACAAGCTAAACTCAGCAACAATAACTCACCTAGTGCTTTGCACAGGATTTTTTTTTAATTAAAAAAAATTTTTTTAAATTAAAAAAATTAAAAAATTAAAAAAATTTTTTAATTAAAATTTAAAAAAGTTTTTTTTACATTTATTCATTTTTGAGAGACATAGAGACACAGAGTACAAGCGGGGGAGGGGCAGAGAAAGAGGGAGCTGTCAGCATAGAGCCCGATGCAGGGCTGTAACTCACAAACCATGAAATCATGACCTGAGCCAAAGTCAGATGCTTAACCGACTGAGCCACCCAGGCACCCCTAAAAAAAAAAAATTTTTTTTTAAAGATTTTATTTTTAAGTAATCTCTTCATCCAATGTAGGGCTCAAACCTACAACCCTGAGATCAAGAGTTGTATGTTCTACCACCTGAGCCAGCCAGGTGCCCCAGGATTTTTTATTTTATTTTATTTTTATTTTTTTGAATGTTTATTTGCTTCTTAGTGAGAGAGACAGAGCGTGAGCAGAGGAGGGGCAGAAGGAGAGGGAGACACACAATCCGCAGCAGGCTCCAGGCTCCGAGCTGTCAGCACAGAGCCCGACATGGGGCTCGAACCCACGAACCATGAGATCATGATTTGGGTCAAAGACAGACCCGTAACCAAATGAGCTACTCAGGTGCCCCAACCCAGGATTTTTTTTGTGTGTGTGCTTTCCACAGAATGTATAAACACCCTCTCAGTTGGTTCTCAGAGTGAGCCAGTGAGACAGACTAGACGATTAACTTAACTTCTATCCCCAGTTAACAGATTAGTTAAAATACAGGCCCAAAAGAATCAAATGATTTCCTCTAAACCTATGTGTTGGACAGGGCAGACCTGGGAATAGAAATCAGACCTTCTGACTCCTATTGTGTTATTTCTCTATTACTCATGAAAGGGCTTTGCATATCAAACATAAAATCCCTGTCTCTTTGACAGGGTATTTAACAGTAGAAGTTCAGACTCTGAAGCCTGAATGCCTCATTTAAAATCCTGACTATGTCCTTATTAAACTTGATGTAGTTATTTAAACTTTCTCTGCCTCAGTTGTCCCATATGTAAAATGCAAATACAAGAGCACCCACTACAAAGGTTATGCAGGACTAATTGGATTATTATATGTAAAGGACTTAAGCACCATCTAAGAATTAACTATTAGTGGATTTCTGTAAAGATTGAATGTTGTTTATAGATTAGCCAAGATAAAAGTATTTTATACTTATTAAATTGGTATTTTAAAAGTCAAATTATATACTATGTTTGAAATTATTGACCAAATATGAAAAGATTCATGCAGTAATCTTCTTTTATATGTTAAATATTTTGGTTTTCCTTTGATTGCCAAATTTGATAAGGCAGTTCAAGAAACTCTTATTTGCTCTCATGGTACGCGCCCTTTTTTCCTTTTCATGGCCCTCATTGTTTCATTTTCCCTGCCCAGCTTTATTGAGATAAAATTAATATAAACATTGTGTAAGTGTAAGGTGCATTGAATTAATATACTTATGTGTTGTAAAATAGTTACCACTGGAGCTTAGTTAACATACTTACCTTTTCTTTTTTGTGATAAGAATATTTAAGATCTACTCTCTTAGCAACTTTCAATTATATAATATGCTATTATTATTAACTGTAGTCATCATGCTGCACATTAGATCTCCAGAACTTACTCATTTTATAGTTGAGGTTTGTATCCTTTGACCAACATCTCCCCTTTCCCCCGACCCTCGAGACCCTGGTAACCACCATTCTAGTCTGTTTCTATGCTTTTGGCTTTTTTACCTTCCAGATGGAAGTGATACCATACAATATTTGTCTTTCTCTGACTTATCTCACTTACCATAACGCCCTCATGGTGTGTTTTTATTCTAATTTTCTTACATATCTTTTGATGTAAACTGTTACATCATTTTTAGACAGAAGTGGATGTAATAAAGAATATGGTGACTTTATCACATTTTTAAGAAATAATGCAAAGAGGTATTCTCATTGGGTACTCATTTTGTTACTTCCCTTGTTTAGCCTTTTGAGTGTTCAAAATTTCAGATGCATAGAATAGACTTTGGAACCCAGACTGCATTTTTGGTGACTAGTAGTGTGTCTCTTGGATCTTTGTAAAGAAAAGTGTTGAATGAAAATTCAGAATGTTAAAAGTAACTTTGATAACTTTGGCTATCATGTATGTATGAAGATGGGGATCACAAGATCGTGCAAGGGCATAGAACCCATCTGCCAGTGTTCAGAAACAACACACCTGGGTTTTTGTTTCATTCCCACTATAAATATCATAACTTTTTTTCCCCTCCCTCTGCAAGGCGTGCAATGGAATTGAGTTTTGCCCTGGTAAATGGGAATAATATCCGAGGCATGATGAAGGAATTACTTTATTTTCTGGATTCATGTGAGCCAGAATTTAAAGCAGACTGTGCATCTGGAATCTTTCTTGCTGCAGAAAAGTAAGACTTAATTTTTACATTTATTGGTAAAAGATGCTTGGAACTTTTTGAAAGCATCTTTAAAACATGGAGAAAATATTGTAAACCTGTTTAAAACATGTCATGTTTATTTCAGGCTCCCAATTATAAATTTGCTTCATTTAAAAAATAAAGAAAAGAAAGAAATTTGCTTCGTTAGAAGGCCATTCTAACCAGTATTTAAGTATTTTAAGTATATTAAGTATCTAAGACCAAAAAGAATCCTACTTTTATAAAATCTCTTTGTATATCTATTTTTTAACTTCTCATCTGTGAAGAAGAGAATACAAAAGTGTTTGGATTTTTTTTGGTAGAGAATAGAAAAATTACAGCATTGAATTGTTCTGTGTAAAACTTAGGAAGAAGTACCTCAGTTTTGATAGTATGGTTATTTCTCCTCTCTGCACTGTGATTTTAAGGGAATGAGTTTCTAGTCCTGGTGTTGCCTGGGTCTGGGAACAGTCCCTTTTCTTCTTTTTCTTTGTCCTCCTGTTTTGTCTTGATGATTTGTTTTCTGAAAAACTGAGATGGAGTCCCATTTCTCAGTTCAGCAACTCCTATTGCAATTATTATGTGAAACATCTAAATTTGACTTTGCCCCATTTCATTACCCTTTGAAATGGAGGTAGCTGCTAGGTTTGAAGATGAAATATGTCAAAAATAATCACTTCACCAGTAAGCCTAAAAAAGACTGTAGCACAGGATTTTTGAAAGTCACTGAGCACAGTATACTTCACAGGTTCCAATGTTTTTATCTGGTGCCATTATTTTCTCAGGTATGCACCTTCCAAACGGTGGCATATAGACACAATTATGCGTGTTCTGACAACGGTAAGTAGCTTTTTTTTTTTTTTTTTTTTTTTTTTTAGTCAACATATACTAAGTGCTGGATGAGGCAGACAAAGCCTTTGTTCTCACAAAGCTTACATTTTAGTTCTAGTGGGGGAGATAGGAACTCCGTGGAGAAATATGTACTATCCAGTTAGGCAGGAAAAACTACTACGAACAATAGTGAAGCTGACTGAAGCAGCATGAAGGACTCCAGCGACAGCAGCGAAGAATGGAAGGTGGGGCAAAGGGCCAAGTCTTTTAGGTAGAGTAGTCCACACAGGTCGCTCACAGGAGGTAACAGTTGAGGAGAGAGCTTGATGAAATGAGGAGCCGTGCAAAGATTTGGGGGAACAGCAAGTGTTGCAAAGCCCTTAAGTAGCAACAAGTGTGGCCTGCTTGGAGAGCAACAAGAAGGCAAGTGAAGCCAGTAGGTAGCATGAGAGGCAGAGAATGGTAGGATTGATACAGGGCCTCCATTATATAGGGCCTCATAGGAGTTGGGAATTTTTGTTTTTAATATGATAGGAAGCCATTGGAAGCTTTTGCTTGACTATAAATTTATTATGGATTTAAAAGTATGGTTTTATAAGATATTCTTTTTTAGGCAGTCTTTCAGAGTTTTGGAGCTTCTCTGTTTATTATTCAGTTAATAGGGATTAGAAATTTAACAGTCAAAATGGAAGTGTAGTGGTATATAAAGAAAACACAAGTATCTATGTCTAATTATTGTCACTGAAGTAGATCCCATTAAGGGAAACTTTTACACATTTGGTCGCATCAAAATTTGAAACTTGCATAGCAAAAGGGAAAAAAATCTACATAGTTGAAACAAATGACAACTAGGGGGAAAACACTATACCATATGACAGCATGGTAATATCTTTATAAATAATTTACAGTTAATAGGAAAAATCAAATACTGTAATGGAGAAATTGGCATTTGAATAGATACTTCACAAAAGAAGAAAGAAATGGCTAGTTAACATTGAAAAATACCATTGTTAATAAATAAATAGTAAGTAAAATTACAAGTGGGGTATCATTTTTCACTTGTCATACTTTTTAACCTACTTCCTAGTGTTAGGAAAGAGAAATAGGTGGTGTAGTCTCCACTTCATATTGGATATAAAATGGTGCTTTCTGGAGTAAACTTCGGTAGCCTATAGCAAAAGTCTTAGTTTGTACCTTTTAACTCATTAATTCTTTTCTTAAGAATTTATCTTGGAAAAATAAAAGGGCAAGTATACAGAAATGTATATACAAAGGTGTTCATCCCAATCTTGTTTATAATGGGGGAATGTTGGAAATAAGTACAAGTCTCCAAATAGGCATTGGTTAAGGAAATTATGAAACATCTGTAGGAAGGAATGATATCATTAAAATTGTGATGTGTGTATGTGTATTTGTTGTTGTGGAGTTCTGTCTGTGACACAGTAGTTTTCTAGTTTACTTGCAATGAATTAACTTTGTAAAAGGTTAATACATGAACTTAGTAACAGGGGAATTATATATATATATTTTTTTTTTTTAAATTTTTTTTTAACATTTATTTATTTTTGAGACAGAGAGAGACAGAGCATGAACGGGGGAGGGTCAGAGAGAGAGGGAGACACAGAATCTGAAACAGGCTCCAGGCTCTGAGCAGTCAGCACAGAGCCCAACGTGGGGCTTGAACCCACGGACCGCGAGATCATGACCTGAGCCGAAGTCGGACGCTTAACCGACTGAGCCACCCAAGCGCCCCAGGGGAATTACATTTTAACAAAAGATACGAATCAGGATGCATTTTGGGTTTTTTTATAAGGATCAAAAGAAGAGAAAAAAGAGCTTCTGAAGAAAAATGTTGTCAAAATCAAAGCCATTCTTTTTAATGCTCCTACTTTTCATTTTTCCAGTTATATAATCTTATTGTGTCCTACAGTTTTTCTTCTTTAACCTGTTGATGTGCTAGATTACATTAATTGATTTTTGAATGTTGAACTAACCTTCCATACCTGGAATAAATCCCACACAGTCGTGGTGTATAGTTCTTTTTATACATTGTTTTATTTGATTTGCTAATACACTTTTTAGGATTTTTGTATCTATATTCATAGAGATAGTGGTCTATAGTTTTCTTTGATCTATGTGTTATTTAATTTAATTTCTGAATATTTGGGGATTTCTTATCTGTTACTGATTTCTAGTTAAATCCTGTATGATTTTAGTTCTTTTAGATTTGAGATGTTTTTTATGGCCCAGAATGTGGTTTGTCTTGATGAATGTTCCATTTGACCTTGAGAAGAATGTGTATTTTGCTGTTGGATAAAGTGGGCTGTAAATGTCATTTAGATCATGTTGATGCTTTCTGTTATTTAAAACACTCTGCCTTCTGGTGCCTGGGTGGCTCAGTCAGTTAAGCGTCTGACTCTTGTCCTTAGCTCAGGTCTTGATCACGGGGTCATGAGTTCAAGCCCCTCATTGGTCTCCACACTGGATGTGAAAACTATTTAAAATAATAATAATTAAATAAATAAACAACACTCTGCTTTCTCCCATTTGGGAAGAATGAAACAAATTACCTGTTCTTTAGCTTCTGTCTTTAGCATTTTGACCTTTTTTCCAAACTTCTCTCTGAGTCTTTGTGTTTTTTAACAAGAGTGAGGGGTATCCCAATCACCTGGGTTTGTTTCCTTTTCTTTCTTTCTTTCTTTCTTTCTTTCTTTCTTTCTTTCTTTCTTTCTTTCTTTCTCTCCCTCTCTCTCTCTCTCTTTCTTTCTTTCTTTCTTTCTCTCTCTCTCTCTCTCTCTCTCTCTCTCTCTCTTTCTTTGTTTCCTTTTCCTGGTCTCACTCTTGAAAAGCTCCCTCTTTCTTTCTCTGTCTCTTTCTCTCTCTGTTTCCTTTTCCTTTTCCTTTTCCTGGTCTCACTCGTAAATCAGATCTGCTGCTCTGTCTAGTAATGGGAGCTTGATCAAGGTGGGCTGATAGGCACAGGTTCCACTGTTTTTAAATCCTGTACAGCCTTGTTATAATGCTCTGACAAGGATGAGATTTAGCTTCCTTGTTGGTGTTAAATAGCTTTACTTTGTTTCATGGTTGCAAATACTATTTCAGATTCCACTAGTCAAGAGAATATTAAAGAGACTAGGTTTATTTTTGTTTTTAAAGCGTGGATGATTAAGTACAAAATACTTCCCATTTGTGTGACTGATGGTTCTATAATGTTTATAAATTCTAGTTTTTAAAGGACAGTGTGATGTTTTAAATCGAAGTTTTAAAAAGAGTACTATTTATTTAATTCTTATTTCACATGCTGCCCTTTTGGACCTCTGATATACACCCCTGTCTCCTTCCCCCAGAGTGATGTGGCTGCTATAGGTAGCCTGTGTGATTTTAACTGTACTGGGGAGTTGTGAGAAGGGAGAGTTTGCAGTGAATATTCTACTTAAATTTTTGAAATCTTAGGCTTAATCTATTTTGAGTAGAAAAGGTCTTTCTTGAAATTTTAATCCTTTATATTTTACTTTTCCTTTGACAAAGGACATTTTGTTTTATTTTTTGTAAAATTGAAAAACTTAGAATATTCATTTAAATAAGAAGTAAGCAATTTGAATAAGTAAGACTTTGAAGTTTGAGCTGCTTATGAACCTGAGAATTGGAACCAACTTTATCGTGGAGGGTGTTTTGTAGTAGTCTCCTTTGAATAGAAGCAGTAGCCAACACTTCTTATCATTATGATGTGTTTCTAGGGATAACTGTTTGCATTTCCTTTTAGGCAGGAAGCTATGTTCGTGATGACGCAGTCCCTAACTTGATCCAGCTAATAACCAATAGTGTGGAGATGCATGCCTATACTGTCCAGCGCTTGTACAAAGCAATTCTTGGTGATTATTCTCAAGTAGGTACTTTCTACTTTGGTGGGGAAATTACCCGTTAGTTCCTGGTGTGTTCTTATTACTAACATTCTAGATGTGCCTTGGTTTCATCTTTTATGATTAGATGATCTGCATTAATCCTTGCAAGGATTGAAAGCCTTTGACAAATGGTGACTTTCTTTTGACAGCAACCTTTGGTACAAGTCGCTGCATGGTGTATAGGTGAATATGGAGATCTTCTTGTATCAGGCCAGTGTGAAGAGGAAGAGCCTATTCAGGTACTCCCTGTCACTCTTTAAGGAGGGAGGAAAATAGTGTTTTGGTTTATGAAAGGATAGTGTTTAATGAGGAGTTGAGGTTGATTCCTTGAAAACCTTTTAAAGAAGTAATCCCAGAATTATATTGGGAAACTTGCCAGTTTTTGAGATGGAATTTAGCTGCCCTGATGAGATTTAAAACCATCTGCAGATCTACTTCTCACCCTTTGGCTTGATAAGAAATGAGACCTATCCATGTCTGCATTTGCTTATCAAAGAACTGGCTTTAGGAGAAATTGTGGCAACAACACTTGAACTCTGTTTATCTTGTTATTTTCTTTACTTCTACCTCTTGAAGCTATATATGTCTCAGTACCCACTGGGTGTTTTCCTTTTTTTTTTTTTTTTTTTTTAAAACCTCCTTCCTACGTGCTTCTGATTGATGATGGATCAGTTTTTACAGTTACTCTGGCAAAGCACAGTTAGTGTTAAAGTTTTGGTAATGATGGTGGCATCCTGTGACTTGGTATCTGATTTAGATCTTTACTGTTAGGATTCATCCTGCGTTTTTTTGTTTTGTTTTGTTTTTGTTGTTTGTTTGTTTTGTTTTTCTCTCCAGGTAACAGAAGATGAAGTGTTGGATATTTTAGAAAGTGTCCTCATCTCTAATATGTCCACCTCTGTGACGCGAGGTTATGCCCTCACTGCCATTATGAAGCTTTCTACTAGATTCACCTGTACTGTAAAGTGAGTATGGAGAAAAAGTAGGATGAACATGTTATTTTGTAATTTTTAAAAACTTTTTGTTATGGAAAATTTCAAGCAGGGGCAAAAATAGGAAAATAGGATAGTAAAATGAGTTGTATACACCTGTCAATCCACAGTAATAATTATTAATTTGTAGTTCATCCTTATTTTATCTATACTTTGCTTTGCTTTAGTCCCACACCCCACCATTTATTATTTTGAAGGTGAAAAGTTATGTTTTCAAAATCTGAGTTCTAATGCCTTTTCTCTTTTTTTAAAGTAAGAAGTTACTTTCCCCATATAAGGGTTTATTATAATATTTTGAGATGTCTGAATAGGAAGAAAATCATGAAGGTTTTGGTGGTTAAATTTTTAAATTCTGCTCTTCACTATTTTGAATAAAAGTCAGTTGGACTAGTTTTCCAGCCAAGCATTTTTAAGGCAAACTTAGTTCTCTTAGATCTTGTGTAAGGTCCTGTGAAGAAATGATATATATATTTTTTACTAACTCTTTAAATTGTGAGCTAGAAGAATTTGCTGTCAGGTAATAACCCTTTATTGATAAAAGTCTAATGCTGTGACCCTTAAAGAAGAGAATGAATATTACACACTTCTTTTGTAGCAAATTAATAATGGGTACTTTTTCCTGCAGATTTCAGGGTATGGGATATTTAACAGACAAAATCTAGCATTACAGTTAGAATAAGTACAGTGGTAAGTGATGGTGTTGAGGTGTGTTTTGGATAAAGAAGATAAAGGAGAGGTGTTTTGTTTTTGAAAAGATGCATGAATTAAGGAAATATGAGTATTTCATATTTTTAACCAGAAAACTCTGGTTTGTTTATTCACTCTACTTGTTTATGAACTTTCTTTCGGGTATTTGAATTTGTTTGTCATTTTATCCCAAAGCCGAATTAAGAAAGTGGTTTCCATCTATGGAAGCAGCATTGATGTGGAACTCCAGCAGAGGGCAGTAGAATATAATGCACTTTTTAAGAAATATGATCATATGAGGTGAGTGAAAGAAACCAAGCAATGCATGTGGCTGTTAGCATCCTGAGCAAATTGTCATGATAATCCACAAAGGAGACTCATTCCTCAGGCTTTGTTAACTGGGCTTCACAAGTCTGTTTAGTCCTAATTGCTTCCATTTGTCCATTTTCTGTTCTGCCTACCTGTAAACACTTAAGTTAACCATGTTCTATCATTCCCTTTCTCTTCTTTTGGTATGAGATGTTTGCTTCATTTTCCATTTTATTTGGTTAAGAAGTGGAAGTTGTGTTTTTTCAAGAGAATCTCATATATTTAACTTTGTGATGTGTGATTATTTTCCCCCCTCTGTTACGCAGTATCTTCGTGATTGGAGATTGTTAATACCTACTTATTTACCTTTCTTTCGTTCCAATTTCTCTACCACTGAGAAATCCCAGTCTCTTGGGATTTAGGTGGACAGTTTGTCTATTCAAGGTTTCTTGCCTGCCCTTAATCCAGCTAGGAATTTAGGTCATGTATTCTTGTAATCCACCTTCTATTTTAGTGTGTGTGTTACAGGGTGGGGAGGGGAGATGGCTGTCCATGTTTGACTCCAATATAGTAACAGTGATTTTCTTGGGTAGGGAATCTAGGTTAACTGCCTAGAGTTTAACCACTTCAGATTCTTCTAGGTCTGCCCTGCTTGAGAGAATGCCTGTCATGGAAAAAGTGACCACAAATGGCCCTACTGAGATTGTGCAGACAAATGGAGAGACAGAACCAGCTCCACTAGAGACCAAACCACCACCCTCTGGGCCACAGCCCACCAGCCAGGTAGCTTTTCACTTGCTAATCTGGGAATCCTCATGATATTATAGTTAGTTCTTTATGACCTATCTCTTAGCTGATTCCCTTCAGTGTTCCTAGATTGATTCATGGTTCTCTTCCTTATTTTTAAGTCTTGAAAAAGCTTTGCCTTAGATACAGATTAGACAAATGATTAATGAATTGAGATACTATTTCTTTGTTTAGGCCAATGATTTATTGGATTTGTTGGGAGGAAATGACATAACACCTGTTATTCCAACTGTACCTACAAGCAAACCAGCTTCTGCTGGTGGAGAACTTCTCGATTTGCTGGGAGACATCAACCTTACAGGTGAGAGCAGACTGGAGCTATTTAATGCTTGGCTGGGGATAAAGGCCTTCAGGAAAAACTGCACTGAACATAGACTTTCTGGCACATGAATCACTTAAAGATGGGAGAGGCTAAGTAAGAAGTAGGAATAGAATCTTCAGAATATCTGGGATATAAGCTACCATGCTAATGTTCTAGAGGTAATTCATAGGAATTCCTTAAAATCCAGTTTTTAGTTTTGGGAGGATAAATTGCTCCCATTGTATTTAAGATAGAAAGGACTTTCTTTTTAAGTTTTTGTTTTTATTATTTGAGAGACCATGAGTGGGGGAGAGGCAGTGAGAGAGGGGGAAAGAGAATCCCAAGCAGGCTCTGTGCTGTCAGTGCAGAGCATAAAGTGGGGCTCTAACCCATGAACCTGGGATCATGACCTGAGCTAAAATCAAGAGTCGGATGCTTAACCGACTGAGCCACCCAGGCGCCCCTAAGATAGAAAGGACTTCTTTTTCAGGCTACAAAAGAAATAGATCCCAAGTCACTTCTGCTTTTAGTTATTGTTGTAATACATCACTTTTCCTACACTTCTTTCTACTCCTGATTAGTTTTCAGTGGCTAAGGAGAGTGGAGAGATGTTAACCTATTTTCCTCTCTCTCTTAATAAAGCAGTGGATGGAGAAAATTGTCCATAATTATAATACTCAAATTTAACTTTTTATTTGGGAATGTTTTTTTCTTATGTTTGTTTATATATAGTAGAGATTAGTAATTGCTGATGTATTCGGTGATATTATGAACCTCTGAGTCCAAGAGTATCACTGTAGCATGTAATTCCTGTCTTTTTTGTTGTTGTTGTTAAGTTTTATTTGAAAGAGAGAGAACGAGAGAGAGAGAGGAAGGACACAAGCCAGGGAAGGACAGAGAGAGAGAAGGAGACCCAGAATCAGAAGCAGTCTCTAGGCTCTGAGCTGTCAGCAGAGAACCCAATGTGGGGCTCAAACACGCGAACTGCGACACGAGATCATGACTTGAGCCAAAGTCAGATGCTTAATCTACTGAGCCACCCAGGCGCCCCACATATAATTGCTGTCTCAAGTATAATGACGTGTTACTGCATACATGGCCTCAAATAGAAAATAGCCATAGAATAAAGATTTTGGATGGTCATCTAGACTGGCTAAATGGTTTTCCCTAACAGCATCCTCCCAGAGCTTATGGTTTATATTTATGTCTTAACAAAATTTCCAAATGTTACTTGTCATATATTTTTGAGTCATTCACAAGTAATTCCAAATCCTCAAATGCCATAGCTCTACTGGTTATATGGAAAAAACAACCCCTTAGTTAAAACACAATGTATAGGGGCGCCTGGGTGGCTCAGTCGTTGAGTGTCTGACTTTGGCTCAGGTCATGATCTCGTGGTCTGTGAGTTCGAGCCCCGCATCGGGCTCTGTGCTGATGGCTCAGAGCCTGGAGCCTGCTTCGGATTCTGTGTCTCCCTCTCTCTCTGACCCTCCCCCGCTCATGCTCTGTCTCTCTCTCTCTCTGTCAAAAATAAATAAAACATTGAAAAAAAAAAACCACAATGTATAGATGATACACTTTACTTATTGACATACTAGCATTTCCATGTTAGTACATAATTTTCACAGTTATAGTTTTAAATGGTTGTCTAGCATTGTATTAAAAAGTTTGCTTCATGGGTCACCTGGGTGGCTCAGTCGGTTAAGCTTAAGTCTGACTCTTGATTTTTGGCTCAGGTCATGATCTCATGGTTCATGGTTTTGAGCCCCTCCTGTTAGTGCTTGTCTGCACACACTTTCTCAAATAATAAGTTAAAAAACAAAAAGATTCTAGCCTTCTTTTACTTCACTTTGTTAATCCTTTTTGAAAAGGTATATATATATGCAGTTAATTTCATAAGTAGTTTGAAATCTATTTACACCTAAAAGGCACTCTTTATTTTGCTGTGTTTTCTTATGCGTCTTCTTGTATTCCTGATTTCTCTCAGTTCATGGTCATTACTATCACTTGCATGATCCTCAACTTGTTCTTGTTTGGAAGGATCAAATAAAAATGGTAATTTGGTGACTTTCTTCACCCATTTTATACCACCCCTCCCAGGGTTTGTGTGTATGTGTGTGTTAAAATTCTAACATTTATAAAATTTAGGGTCACCTGGGTGACTCAAGTCATGATCTCACAGTTCATGAGTTCGAACCCTGCGTTGGGCTCTCTGCTCTCACTGCAGAGCTCGCTTCCCTTTGGATCCTCTGCCTCCCTCTCTGCCTGCCCCTCCTCCACTGATACATACACACACTCAAAAAAAAAAAAAGAATTAAAAATAAAGAATAATAAAATTTAATAAATGTATTGATCTACTTAGCTTGTAAAAACATAAAAATATTATTAAATTATTATGATGGTGAAAATATTGTTTTGCCCATCAGGGGTTGGCAGTGTCTAGAGATATTTTTGATGGTCACAACTGGGAGGATGCTACTGTCATTTAATGGGTAGAAGTCAGGGGTGCTGGTAAATATCTTACAAGGCACAAAGCCCCCACAGCAAACAATTAGCCTAAAATTTCAATAGTTTTGAGGTCAAAGAACTTAATTTTTAAAAATTTTTAAAATTTATTTATTCTTGAGAGAGAAAGTACTAGCGTGTGAGTAGGGGAGGGGCAGAGAGGGAGGGGCAGAGAACCCCAAGCAGATGCTGTGCTGTCCATGTAGAGCCTGATGCTGGGCTTGAACCCATGAACTGTGAGATCATAACCTGAGCTGCAACTAAGAGCCGGATGCTTAACCAACTGAACCACCCAGGTACCCTGATGTTGAGGAAATTTAGAGGAATAATCGTGTTCGGCTCTCCTGTTGCCAAATTGTTCTCCAGTTTGTACCAGTTTACATCTCTATGGCAGAGATTAGAAGTCCCCATTGCTCCTTATTCTTACCAGTATCTGGTATTATCAGACACTGAAATTTTCACCATTCTGTTGGATGTGAAATAGTATCTCATTGTGGTTTTAAACTTTGTATTCCTCATTACTGGTAATGTTGAGTATCTCTTTACATATGATTCTCTTTTCATTCAGGTTCCCTCTTCTGCAAATTGCTTGTTTATATGTCTTAACCACTCTTTTTTAAAATTTTATTTTAGAGTGTGAGCAGGGGAGAGGGGGTAGAGGGGCATGGCGGGGAGAGAGAGAGGCAGAGAGACAGACTATGCATCTTAAGCAGGCTCCACGCTCAGTGCGGAGCCCAATGCAGAGCTCATCCCCACAACCCTGGGATCATGACCTGGGCTGCAATCAAGAGTCAGATGTTCACCCGACTGAGCCACCCAGGCATCCTGTATAGGTGCTTACCACTTTTAAATTGAGTTACCTTGTTTTCTTACCAATTTGTAGAAAATCCTTATAGTTCTGTATACACATCCATTTGCTGTTTTGTAGCAAATATTTTTCCCCTGCCTGTGGTCTCTCTATTTTATTTTAGTATTTTTAAATAAGAGTTACTCTTTTTAAAGTATTTGAATGTTTAGTTCTTTCCTCTTATGGTTTATGCTTTTTGCATCTTGTTTAAAAAGAATCCTTCTCTTAATCTGAGATCCAATAATTTTCTCCTGTATTTTTTTGGTGAGCTTTGTCATGCTGGCTAAGATTGACTTACCATTGGAATGCTTCATTTAGGTGCTCCGGCTGCTACTCCTGCTCCTGCCTCAGTCCCACAGATATCCCAGCCTCCTTTCTTATTGGATGGGCTTTCATCACAGCCTCTCTTCAATGACATCACTACAGGTATGGTTACTGGTATCACCATCAGTGAGAGGTGATTCTTGAAGAAGAAAATAATTCTGCAAGCCTTAAGCTGACTGCAGTTAGACTGATCTTCCCGTGCTTTCCAGGCATCCCCTCCATCACAGCATACAGTAAGAATGGCTTGAAGATAGAATTCACCTTTGAACGGTCAAATACCAACCCTAGTGTCACAGTGATAACGATACAGGCCTCCAACAGCACAGAGCTGGACATGACAGACTTTGTTTTCCAAGCTGCAGTACCAAAGGTACTACAATGTTGTCTTTGTCTTTTTCCTTTGATTAAAGATTGATTTTTTGTCACACATTTGTTGAGGGATATATTTTAAGCTTTAGAGGTTAAATCAAATTTGCAGGTTTAATCCAAATTAACAGTACTGTAACTATTATGGTTCATTAAAGCATGTTTATTTTTGAGAGAGTGTGAGTGGGGGAGGGGCAGAGAGAAAGGGAGACACAGAATCCCAAGCAGGCTCCAGGCTCAAAGCTGTCAGCACAGAGCCTGACGTGGGGCTTGCACTCACAAACTGATCATGACCTGAGCCGAAGTCAGATGCTCAACCAACTGAGCCACCCAGGTGCCCCAAAGTATGTCATTTTTAATGAATACTTTTTACTTTAAATATTACTTTAAATACTTTAAATATTTTTACAGTTATTCCTGAAGGATAAAGGACATTCTGATTATAGCTAATGAGATTCACAGCAGAATTCTGTGAGGTGGTCTACTAATGCTCAGGGGCATGTAGGGTAGGTTGGAGTTCAGAAATACAGTGGTAAACACCTGAAAAACACAAATACTAACATGGAATTAAAGTTCATTAAGACGAAGGACTTTATTTGGTATTCTCTTCTAGTCACTGGATCAGAATTGACAGTTTTCATCTCAGTATTTGAGTGAAAGAAGCAGTCATTCCTCCTTCATTAATACCTAGTTTACTATTGATACAATGACTGCTTAGTTTTATTTATACCAGATCTTAGTTTAAGGAATATTTATGTCCCATCTTTGAATAATGAAAAGTTCGGTGTATTGAGAATGAAGAATAGACAAAATTTTCCTGTAAAGGATAGGATAGTAAGTATTTTAGGCTATATGATCTCTGTTGCATCTACTCATTTCTGCTGTTATAGTGAAAAAAAGGGGGGTGCCTGTGTGGTTGAGTGACCAACTCTTGATTTTGGCTCAGGTCATGATTCCATTGTCATGGGATTGAGCCCTGTGTCAGGCTCCTTGCTGAGTGTTGAGCCCACTTAAGATTTTCTCCCTCCCTCCCTCTTTCTCTCCCTTCCCTGCTAGAGCGCGCGCTCTCTCTCTCTCTCTCTCTCTCTCTCTCTGTCTCTCTCTCAAAACAAAAAATCCATAATCACCATGTAAATGAAGGAGTGTGGCTTTGTTGCACAGTAAATGTTCCAGTAAAACATTATTTACAGAAAAGATGTCAGGTCATTTTTGGCCCATGGGTCATAGTCTGCCAGCCCTTGGTTTAAAAAAAAATTTTTTTTTAACATTTATTTTTGAGACAGAGAGAGAGAGAGCATGAACAGGGGAGGGTCAGAGAAAGAGGGAGACATAGAATCTGAAACCGGCTCCAGGCTCTGAGCTGTCAGCACAGAGCCCGACGCAGGGCTCGAACCCACGGACCGCGAGATCATGACCTGAACCGAAGTCGGATGCTTAACCAACTGAGCCAGCCACCCAGGCACCTCTGCCAGCCCTTGGTTTAGACTAAGCTAACCTTATCTTTGCAGTGACATGTGAAGTGTGACATTCAAACCACACATTTTTGAAAACTGAAGACATTTTATTTGTGGTTACTGTTGATTTTGCAAAAGCCTCCTTTAATTGCATTTTTTAGGAACTAGAGTAATGTAGATGTTTTAGGAGAATGGAGTGGTTTCAGTACTAATTGTGTGACATTAAGCAAGTTCCTTAAACTGTGTGCCTCAGTTTCTTCCTTTACAAAGAGGGGATGGTGATAATGATGTCTATTTCCTAGAGTTCCTTTGAGGATTAGATGAGTTTTATGTGCTGTGTACTGTTTTAAGCACTTTTCATGTGTTCATTGCTCAGTAAATGTTAGCTGCTACAACTTAGGGTTTTACACTTGTTACCTGAGGCTGTGTACTAGCAACATATCACCTCTGCCATTAAAGCATAGCCTTATTTTTGGTGTTGTACTCTAAAATACCTCCTTGCATGTCATGATGTATCTTGAACTTCAAAATACCATATTTTATAGGTTCTATTACTGTTTTCACTTTTTATTATCTCTGAAATTGAGATGCATTTTAAAATTAATACTTTGTCATAGTTTAATTGGTAACCTGTTATCTTTCTCAGGGGTACATAAAATGGTGTGAATTACAATTAATGGCATTTTACATTTGATGAAATAATGTAAATAAATAAAGAATATTTTAGCTTACATCATCCATCTTGACAATAGAATTATGATAAGACCCAACATGATAAGTCTGTGAGTTGATACTAAATCTCTTTACTCTTACAGTAAAGTTTTGGTCCTTACAGATGGCTAGACTTCCCTCCTCTCATTCTCTGCCAGCCCCACCTCTTCCCATCTTTCTGTGTCTCTCCCCCTTTCCTTCTCTCTCTCTCACTCTCCCCCTCTTCTCTCCTTCTCTCTTCTTTCCTCTTCCTCTTTTTCCCCTCTTTCTTTTTTCTCCTCTCTAATATTTTTTCTTTTTTTCCTTAATTTTTATTTATTTTTTAATTTACACCCAAGATAGTTAACATGTAGTACAATAATGATTTCAGCAGTAGAATCCAGTGATTCATCCCCAACATGTAACACCCAGTGCTCATCCCAACAAGTGTCCTCCTTAATGCCCCTTTCCCATTTAACCCTTCCCCCCACCCACAAACCCTCCAGCAACCCTCAGTTCTTTGTATTTAAGAGTCTCTTGGGGTGCCTGAGTGGTTCAGTCGGTTAAGCATCCAACTTTGGCTCAGCTCATGATCTTGAAGTTCGTGAGTTCGAGCCCCACATCAGGCTCTGTGCTGACCGCTCAGAGCCTGGAGCCTGCTTTGGATTCTGTGCCTCCCCTGCTCTCTGCCCCTTTCTCTCTCTCTCTCTCTCTCTCTTTCTCTCTTTCTCTTTCTCAAAATAAATATTAAAAAAAATTTTTTAGAAGAGTCTCTTATGTTTTGTTCCACTCCTTGCTTTTATATTCTTTTTTCTTCCCTTTCCTTATGTTCATGTTTTGTATCTTAAATTCCATGTATGAGTGAAGCCATATGATACTTGTCTTTCTCTGACTAATTTTCCTTGGCATAATACACTCTGGTTCCATCCACTTTGTTGCAAATGGCAGGATTTCATTCTTTTTGATTGCCGAGTAATACTCCCATCACCTATACATATACACATACACACACACATACACACACACACACATACATACTACATCTTCTTTATCCATTCATCTATTGATGGACATTTGGGCTCTTTCCATACTTTGGCTATTGTTGATAGCGCTGCTATAAACATTGGGGTGCATGTGCCCCTTTGAAATAGCACACCTGTATCCTTTGGATAAATAGCTAGTAGTGCAGTTGCTGGGTTGTACGGTAGTTCTATTTTTAATTTTTTGAGGAACCTCCATACTGTTTTCTGGAGTGGCTGTACCAGTTTACATTCCCACCAGCACTGCAAAAGGGTTCCTCTTTCTCTACATCCTTGCTGACATCTCTCGTCGTTGCCTGAGTTGTTAATTTTAGCCATTCTGACAGGTGTGAGATGGTATCTCATTGTGGTTTTGATTTGTGTTTCCCTGATGATGATCACTCTCTAGTATTTTAGAAGACTACACTATTCAGGAAAGATTTTAACAATCCTAATGTATAGGGGCACCTGGATGGCTCAGTCGGTTAATCATCTGCCTTCAGCTCAGGTCATGACCTCACAGTTCATGAGTTCCAGCTCCATGTCGGGCAGTGCGCTGACAGTGCAGGGCCTGCTTGGGATTCTCTCTCTCCCCTCTCTCTTTGCCCCTACCTTGCTTGTGCTGTCTCTCTGAAAATAAATAAACTTGAATTAGAAAAAATCCTAGTATGTAGAATCGCTACATATATATACTATATTGTGCTAAAAATTATCGTTGACCTATCTTACAGCACTTTTATCTCTTCTCTGTGAACAAACACATGAAACTTACACTAAAAATTGTGGCATTTGGCTTTTCCAGGTCTTTTGCTGTATAGGCTAGTTCTGCACGTAATTTTTCTCTTAATCCCTGTGTCACTAATGGAGAGATCCTGGTGTATTCCACATACATATTAACATCTGGGCTCTTTCCAGCTTTTCCTTTACCTCTGTCATGTAGCCTTTGACACATTCCAGATTATGTAGACTTTAGAAAACAAAAGGTCAACTCTCCTGATCCCACTCACACCAAAGCATAAAGGGCTGTAGTTGGTGAATGGTATGCTGGTTTGTTATTTCTAGAAGGTTTTTTTCTTTTTTTCTAGCTTTCTTTAGCCACAGACACCCATTTTTTACCTGCGTAGTTGATCAGTTACTATTAAGTGAGGTTGCCAAAACAAGAATTGGTCACCTTTTGAAAAGTGGTAGGCTAAAGTTCCTTTTGCTGTAAAGAGGAGAGTGGCTCATTGCTAGTTTTCATGATCAAAGACCTAACGGTGGCTTTTTTTTTTTTTTTTAATAACATGAAGGTTATAGTCAGCCCACATACTATGAATTGCTGGTATCTGGAAAACAAATAGAGCATAGTAGTAGGTAAATCTGTTACTTGAATGATCATCTTAGTGTCTTGACATTTTTATTTGTTGACATCTCTGACACAGTATTGAGTGTATTATTTTTTCTGAAGAGTGCCCTTTGTTCCCCACAGACATTCCAGCTGCAGCTTCTGTCTCCTAGTAGCAGCATTGTCCCAGCATTTAATACGGGGACCATCACACAAGTCATTAAAGTTCTGAACCCACAGAAGGTGAGTAGCACATTTGAAGGCAGTATCTGAGTGAAGTATAAGCATATTTCCTGAAATAAAATTTTGCTTTGGTTCTCTAGGTTTTTTTTTGACTCATATTCATAGAAGAAATCTGGGAAAGGTCTACTCTAACCTCTTTATTCTTTTGTAGATTAGATAATAAATGCAGCTCAGACACATGAAATGGTTTAGTGGCAACTTATTAAAATGCAGCTTTAAAGAATTTGGAGGCTTACAGGTTTAATTTCTTTGCAGAAGAGTGGAAGGTTAGACATTTTAATCTTTACACAAGTTGCAGTCTAGGGTAAGAGTATCTGTACAACCCCATATATCCACATTTACTACTGTAGTAAGTATTCACAGCAAAAGTAGAAGCATTTTTAATGAACCAGCCAAATGAAAAGTAGCTTTAGAAACTGAAATTAAGCAATATTTTCATTACATCTTCTCAAAGAAGTAAATTGACTCTTTAATAGTCATCAATTGACTCGTTTTCAAACAGGTTTTGAAAATGGTTAAGAGAATTTCTTCACCTTGAAAGATTTCTAGCAGTGTCTAACAACCCCGATATTTCCTTCTCACAAAACATTTTGCGTTTCCTCTGCTATGCAATGTATTTTGGAGTATCTGCCTATAGCATAGCATAGATTCCTTTGATGATCTGATACATAAAAGTACAAATTTTCTTAGTGCATTAATATTTGAAATCTGCCACATAAAGTCAAAAGGATTTATAATTGAGCTGTCTTATAATGACTTCTGTTACCATAAGTTAACTCTTTTTTTTCTGTCCTGGGAACAAAAAAGTTTATGTTCACATTTACTATTGGTTTTACAGAGAACATCAGTATCTCTGAATGTAGAGCGTAAGATGACTATGTTACCTCATTTTTCTAGAAGCTTGGATCCAAAGGTTGAATGTTTTTGAAAAGCACTCAGCCAGTGTGACTATGAAATGCTCCCAAATGGTTCTGTCCCATTAATGCAGTTCTAGGATTGGAGCTGATGATGTGTTTTGGAGATGCATTTTCTCTACTCGACTGCATGATGTTGGCCAGAGTACTAGGCAGTAGGGATGGTGGTGGTTTGCCTGTTTCATTTTTAAGAGACAGCTTTGCTGTAAAATAATTTGTTTCCTTTGAGATTAAAAGTCTATTTTGTAGGGGTGCCTGGGTGGCTCATTTGGTTAAGTGTCTGACTCTTGATTTTGGCTCAGGTCATGATCCCAGGGTTGGAGATTGAGCCCTCTGTTGGGCTTGGAGCCTGCTTAAGATTCTCCCTCCCCCCCCCAACCCCCCCCCCCCCCCCGCCGTCTCTGCCCCTCCCCAACTTGCACATGTGCTCTCTGTCAAAAAAAAAAAAAAGTCTATTTGTGGCCCACATAGATTCTAGAGATTTCCTTTCAGTGTATAATTTGTAATTCTCTGTTCTTCCACAGCAACAGCTGCGAATGCGGATCAAGCTCACATATAACCACAAGGGCTCAGCAATGCAAGATCTAGCAGAGGTGAACAACTTTCCCCCTCAGTCCTGGCAATGAGGGCCTGGGCACCATTCTCATTCTTGTCCCACTCAATCAAAGGAACTCTGGGAAGGAGGTTGTGATCGCTGGCAAGTCCCCCCCAACTGTACCATGGGCATGAGGAGCTGAAGAGAACTGTTGAGGAGGATTTTCCTGAAGTTATCGCTGACCTTGAAGCATTGTCAAAGACGAATCTCCTCTCCTCCACTGTTGTGGCTGGCTGCTTCTGGAGGCTACTTTGCACTCTTCCTCCTCTTCTCCTTTGTCCGCACTTCTCCACCCGTCCCACATTTACAGCCAGAATCAACATTCCCTGGGCCCCTGAGGAAATAAGCAGCTGGTCTGGAGGAGAGGACTAGAATCCATGGCAAGAAAACACTCACTCTGTCTGTGCAGCAAAGAGTTGCCCCTTCTTTCTACTGTGTTTTTCTGTGGACTGGGCGAGGTGGGGTATTCATTCCTCACTAGCTGGGTTACTATCTTCAGGCGCTTTTTACATCAGGCATTCAGAACGGAAATGTAAAAATGGACTTTAGGGAGCCCTGCCTTTTTCTACTGGTTCCCCCAATGTTTGAAAGAGGCATTAGGCTCCTGGTAGCCTTTTCTGTGCATTGCTGTATACACACAGACACACACATGTATGTATGTTTGTTACCAAGAACTGGGTAGACCTGGAGAGGTTATTTTAAACACTGGACAGATGCAGTTAAAAAGAGCTTTTGTTGAGATTTGGCATGAAGGATATGGTGCTCTATTTGTAATAGAAACTCCCAAGGCTCTTCCAGCTCCCCCTTCTCTCCATTCTTTAGCTGTAGTCATGAATATTCTCCATGATTTTCAGAATTGATTCCCCTGAAAGTGCAAAGTGAACAATTTCTAAAGGATATATTGTTATTAATGCCCCTGTTCCCACCACAAATTTTAAGTTTCTCCTAAGCCCATAACTTGCCTGTTGAACTATGGTAAATGGGTGGAAAGAGGAGTTAGCTTTTTAAGATCAGACTCCTTTAAAAAAGCACCTTTGCCCATAGGAAGAGTGAGTATCAGACTCATCCTAGAGCATATTGGAGTCATCTTCTTCATGATTCAAACCTTCCTTTTTATTTCCTGAGCCTGGCTTGGACCTTGGCATTCCGTTTGAATTCCTTCTTCTAACTGGAACATTTGTGTTGTATCTGTAACACTGGCACTGAAATAAAGACCACGCGGTTAAAGAAATCTTTCCTATATTGTACTTTATGGTGTTGGAATGAAGCCTTGTAGCTTCCTTGCCCCCGTATGAGAGGAGGTCTTATGGACACCATAGGGTAGGCATATCCTTTCCTGAGTCTGAGAAGTTGGTGTCTTGAGAGTAGCCAATCTCATGAATATCTGCATCAAAGACCTGAGGTCTGGAGCTTTTTAAACTAGTGAGAGTGCCGAGTGCTTTTTAGAAAGGACCCTTGTGTTATCAAACCTTAACGCTGAGTTGCCGGAGTGAGGTAAGATGACTCCTGTGGCACATATTGAATGTACCGTGTACGTTCAGGTGCACAGGTGCCATGTCTGATACACTAAAAGAAGAAAGAAAAAGTCAGGCCCACCTTGCTCTTACAATGTTTGCAATCATTACTGTATTGATTACAGTATAATGACTACTTTGGCTCTGGTCTTAAACCTGGGTACAAATATCTTTTTTCCCCCTTCACTTCCCCAAGCCTTTACTTAAAATTTTCAGTGTCTTGTCAAATCTAGCTCTGTATCAGATGCTAGATTATTCCTAACATTTGACAAATGGGGGTTGAACTAAAAGGCTCCAAAGGGGAAGATTTCTGGTCTTATATAAGAGCAAGATTTGCTAAAATTTACTCTACTGGGTAAATGGTTGATTGAGTCAAGAACAGGATATTACCTTGTGCATAGTTTTCAGTAAAGGCAAGTGCGGACTAGTGTATATTTCCAACAGCTGCTCTGCCTGTGCGATGAAAAATACAGCCTTTTAAGCTTTCTTTGCAGACTGATTTCCTTGGATGGATACTTAATGCTGTGAAACATGATAGGGTTAACATAATATTGGTGGATTTCTTCAATAGAATTTATCTAACATTCCTCTTTGTGTTAGAGGCTTTATTTTCTCTCACGTTTATAGTTGACCAGTTCAAGTTTCTTTAGTTGGACTGAGTTGGATCTCAGAAACCTGCTGAAGACCATGCTAGAAGATAGTGCTAGCTAATGGAGCAGGAAGGGGTCTACTCTAGTAACAAATCTCCATGGGTGATTATAGTTTCGAGGTAGAGTTATAGGATTATTCATAGCTTTGTCTAGATAAAGGGATAAAAATCATGGCCTTAACACAAGGGGTGCTGCCTAGAATATGAAGTGGTTTTGGAGAGTGAAACTGAGCACCACACTGAAGAACTAGTGGCCAAAAAACTGCCTAGGATACTGATGGTTGTGAAGACTGTTCCAAGTAATTGGATCTTTGAAAGCTTCAGCGTGCCTTAGTTTCTAGGATCAGAATAAGTTCTCCTCGTACTTGGCCTTGCTGCTAAAAGGAGAAATCTCTTAATTTTTATGAATACTTACACATTTCAGTAATTTCTTTCCCTGGTATGACCATTCGAGGGGGAGCAAATTTGAATAGATTTACAACTTCAGAGCCATTGTGAGGAAAGAGTGATTTCCATGGCTGTTTTAATAACTCCAGGGTGATAAGCAGTGAGCCTACACATACTTGGACAATTTCACATGCACTTTTACCTCATTTTCCCCCTCTTTCCTGTCACTCCTACCCCCAGCCCCAAAGTAATCCTAAGGGAGAATTAATCTAAGTAATCTCAAAAAACTGTAGGAAGGGTGCTCTACCCGAGAAGCTTCTCCCACAATGCTCTGGTGCTGTTACCTTGAGGTGATTTGGACAGTCATGGAATGTTTTATGCTGTGTGTAGTGATCATCTGTTCCTTTTAAGGTCTTTCTCATTTAAAGAAACATTCCTCAGTGTAACAGTTGGGAGGGGATTCTTTCCTCTTACTAGGTTAAAGATGTATTTCATTCATATAAGAGAGTAGACATTTAAAACTGTTCAGCACTAATGGTTTGAGTATTTCCATCTACTGTATAAACATGCTTTACATTTTTACATTCTTCTAGAAGAGATTGGAAGGGGATACTGTTTGAGGTTCAACTTGATTATTTTCTGCATTGGAAAATATTTGGGCCACAAGAACTAGGGGGAAGAAAGAGTTTGAATGTGTATATTTTTTTCTAGTGAATGTATTTTATCCACACGGTCCTAAACCAAGTGAGAGCTAGAGAGCAAAAAGTGGATATTCACAAATTTGTGGTTGGTGGAGAGGTGGTTCATGACTGTGTGTTTATGCGTTTGGGAGTGGGGAGGGTCACTGAAGAGGAAAAGACCTGAAGTTTGAAACACTTTGACCAGCTTTGGCTCAGGAAGGTGGGGCTGCTTGTAGAAGTGGAAGGTGAATCACTCTTTTTCAAGCAATAGTAGTGAGGGGGCTCCATCTGCAGGGTTCCAGGACCCGGACACTTAAACAGAAGGACGTGCTGAAGCAGCTTGCATGGTTGCTTCATGAACTTCCATGAGGCTGATTCTGGCTTCAGGATGGAGCATTGGAGATTTTTCGTTTTTGTTTTTGGAACCTGCTGTTGGGCTTTGTGTGTTTTGTTTTTGTTTTCTATCTGGGGGGGGGAGGGGCTCATGGGAAAGAGCTTCTGAACTCTTTCCTTTGTGAACTCCCACTGTGTCCCTGTAAAGTCCTTTTCTTTCATAATTGTTGTAAGTTACATTTTCATTAAGCCCCATCACATCTTCTTTACTGTAAAAATATTAAAGGCTGTTTCTAAGTGGGACGGCTAATTCTAATTATTGCAGACATATTTTTGAGATGTAAAAAAAAATTTAAAATTAAATGATAAGTCTTAGAGGTGAGTGAGGAATAAAATGGATGTAAACATTTACATGGGATGCATTAGAATTCTGTGTGTATTGTCTTTTGGTTGAAACAAATTATGAACAGTGACTAATAATAAAAAGTCAATACTCAAATGATTTAAAATTTGCTTCCTTGCTTCTTACAAGTAGATTAGAAAAGGCTTGAATGAATTCTTATTCCAGAGCTTTGAGCTAAACTTACTGACCTGTTAATGTTTCCTTTACAGAAATCTCACCTAGAGGAATTTGAATGACTTAAATCTGTAGTTTAGAGACAGTCAGTAGTGCAATTGGAAATTTTTAACTAATGATTATTAACTAATGCTTACTTCTCCACATGGGTGAATTCTCAAACAAGGCAAAGCATGTCAGGGTGAAATGTGTATTAGGGGTCAGGATGGGGTTTTAGTTATAAGCTTCTCTTTGTAAATTGTTTAAGTGTATCTGTGACTGAGAAGAGGAAAGATTGACCAGCCAAAATGAATTCTGTTTCATGATCTATTTTATATGAATTCTTCCATAGAAGAATGGTTGGAAGTTGGAAGCTGTAGGTTTTCTATTACTCAGGTGATCCCTTATAGTCCCTTGATTGAGAAGTGGGAGAGTGTGACAGCCCCCTAAGTGAGGAGGAGAATAGAGCCTGTGGCCTTTATCTAGTTTATGCAGAAGTGCCCTTTGGCACTGTTTGATAAGTGACATTTCTGTAACCTTTCCTTATATATGGATTAGTTAAAATTCATCTTTGTTTTTAATACTAAATTTGGTTAACACTTTCATCTCCATATAATTTCATGTAGAGGAAAATCTAAAAGCTACATTAGAGAAGTTTACCCAGTAATAATAGAGTTCAGACATTTACTTAACAATACAATGATTAGTGCTTAGATTTGAACTTTAGTCCAGAAGGACCGAATTAATTTTTATCACTTATAAGCGTTTTCCATGCTGTTTCCTCCCCTAGTTTATTTGTCCCTTTATTTTGGAAATAATGAAAACATTCACAGAAAAAAACATTCCTTCAAATCCTGAAGCCAGGTAAATACTACCTGTTTCTTTGGAACTAAAATAAAGAAAATCTGCTCAACCTGTGTTAGAAATAAGAGATTTAGGCCTAAAGATGACTTTGTGATGATCATTAAAGGAGTGGGAACCAGCTATAAATAAGTGAATGTAGTAAGATCTTATGGCTCTTCTACCAGTTTGACAGACTTTTCTTCTCCAGACTTTGTATTTTGTAGTGAGGATTAGGGAAAGCTCCTAGGATAAATTTGTGTGTGTGTGTGTGTGTGTGTGTGTGTGTGTCCTTCCCAGGTGAAGAGAGAGAGTTATGTACTTCTAAAACGATACAGAGAGGAAGCAGTAATGACTTGTCTGTCTCTTGGCTTGATCTAAACAGTAATTTCTGTAATGATGAACCTGCAGTGAGGGCAGATGGATTTTTCTACAGAAATTCCCAGAGGAATTTATTTTTAGGGTTAGTCTCAGCTGTTTACCATTTCCAGAAACCATAGTTACATAACCCTTGGCATACATAATGCACATTGCCTTGAACTGGGGAAGAACATGAATATGTGACCTTTGAAACAGTATAAAATGTTAATGGTAGTACATGATTTGAAAAAGGAGAATCAATTGCTTGACTGCTAAATTGGATCTTAAAACATGGAGACCTTTAAAGAGCTGCATCATAAATGATTCCCTGCAACATCTGGGCTGGAAATTCTTTTGTTGTTGTTTGTTTTCCTTATGAAAGGGGTACTACTGTTGTTGATGAAAAAATAGTAAATACATAAATTTTAGTATATGCTTGTATTCTGAATTGATGCTTTAGCCTTTATTCCATTGATTTAAAAAAAACCGAAAACCAATCTACCACTGCTGTTCCCCAGCATTAACTCAAAATGCTGATCCTGGGATAGGATCCTTTGCCCTTGTTCAAGGGATCAATCAATAAAGAGTTTCTCATGAGATCTGGAAAAGGCAATGTATAAAACCTCAAGAAACAAGCTTTTAGAAACCCTAATTCTGAACCACATTTTGGTCTTTCCACTGCCCATCTGCCCTTGGTTAAAGTTCACTTCTCTCTCTATATGGGTGCCTATAACCTTCATACCAGTGTTCTTGCTGGAATAAGTTACCCAGTAAGCATTGAAATGGGAATTCAACTACTTATTTTTTTAAATAATTTTTTTAAGTTTGAGAGGAAGAGAGCAGGGGAGAGGTTGAGAGAGAATCCCAAGCAGGCCCTGCACCATCAGCATGGAGCCTGATGTGGGGCTCAAACCCGTGAAACTATGAGATCATGACATGAGCCGAAACCAAGAATCAGGTGTTTAACCAACTGAGCCACCAAGGCACCCCAGGATTCAACTACTTTGAGTAGCTTTCATGAAAGTAGTTTCAAGGTGGAAGGAAGACCCAGGAGGTAGCCAACCTAAGACCTTTTTTCACTTTATATCAGACTTGCCAAAGTCATTTTTAATTTATTAAAATAAGACAAATGAAGATTACTGGAGATCGAATTTTGGCATATGCAAAGTAGCTCATGAAGGGAGAAAGTAGTTTCCAAACTTTTACAGAATAAATCATTTGTACAGAGAATTTTTACAAGAGTCAAATTTTATCTTAGAATTTAAAAGATCTCCGAATGCATATATATCTCACAGTAGAGAAGGGGGCACAGACTATGCTGTTAGATCTCAAAACTCTTGTACTAAGCCTACAATTAAAATGTTTTAATTTTTTTAGTGTTTCTTTTCTGAGGAGGGAGATCTCAAAACTCTTGTACTAAGCCTACAATTAAAATATTTTATTTTTTTTTAGTGTTTATTATTTTTTTGAGGAGGGGGTTGGACAGAGGGGCAGAGAGAGAGGGAGACACAATCTGAAGCAGGCTTCAGGCTTTGAGCTGTCACTACAGAGTCCAGGGAGGTTGGGGGGTGGGGGGTGGTGTTCAAACTCACGAACCCTGAAATCATGACCTGAGCTGAAGTTGGATGCTTAATCAACTGAGCCACTCAGGCACCCCTCAATTAAAATATTTTAGACATACAGTTAGTCTGGGCTAGGCAAGTTGGAGCAGTGGATAATGGGGAGATAACTTTTCACCAATTATTCAAACCTCCGGAAATTACTGATTTTGCTGCTTAATTCCCTACATGTTGCTTGAAGATTCACTAACACCTGTGTAAGAGGAAAACCCTAAAATCCAAAAGTCTAAAAGGTTTCCTAGGAAAATTTAGAGCAGAATTAACAAGAGGAGAGGTCTGATGAACCTCTTAAATGATGAACCAAATCTTAAATTTGGAAAATCAGAATTATAAATGGTTACTGTGAATTCCTACTAAGCACTTTGTATGCATTCAAAAAATCTCAAGAAATCAATCACTGGGTTTTACTACTGAAGCCAAGACTACACTGTATATTAACTGGAGAACATAAATAAATGAATGAATGAATAAAATGTAAGCCCTTAAAAATCTTGATAATAACTGTTAGATATGAATTTCTGTTTCACAGCTAAGAAACAAAAGCTCAAATCAAATAAACTGCACAAGGGTATAGATGTAATAAGAGGCACAGCTCAGATTTGGAATTAGGCTGACTCCAAATCTGGCCTACTGGCTAGTCACAAAACTACTGTCCCTTCAGGAATTAAAATAATAAATTAACTTGTAAAGATTTTCTAAATTAGCCTTACAAATAATAAAATGGTCTTAGACCATATTATGACTTGAGGCAGGGAAGTGACGTTTTGTACACGAGGTTGGGTTTAATTTGCTAAAGAACGTCGTGAGCATCTTTAGGAAGAGAAAGGGCCTTGTTAAGGTGAATATTCTCGACAATCCGTTCAGTGGCTCCGCATGTGAGGGTGACAGGCCAGTTTTGAAGCAGAAAGAGGAAACGTCTGGGAGAGGTAAGTTACAAGAGCCACCCTCTGCGGAGGGCAGCGTCCGGTCCCTACTGACAGGTGCAGACCCCACCAGCCCCTAGTCCAGCCGGTGATAGCAGTGAATAACCCTCAGTCCTCCAAACAGAGGGCAGCGGGTGACTCAGGCCCAGCCTTTCGGTAGCGCCCGGCCCCACCCGTGGGCTCCGCGCCACCGGCCAGCCAGGATTCGGCTCTTCGCCGTAGCCGCGTGGGGCCCGCAGCTACGCAGGTCCCGCTGGGCTGCGGGAGGGGCGGGGCCCGGGGCGGGGCCCGCGGTCGCGGGGGCGGGGCCAGGGGGCTGCTCGCGCGCGCCGCCGAGGCTTCGCGCGCCGTCGCGCCGGCCCGGCGTCCCTGTGCAGCCTCCGCGGCCGATGGGGGAGGTGGAGCCGGGGCCCGCGGGCCCGCTGGAGCCCCCGGAGCCGCCCGAAGCGCCCGCGAGCCGCCGGCCGGGCGGGATCCGGGTCCTGAAGGTGAGGTGGGAGGGCTGGGGAGGGAGCAAGGAAGGAGAGAGGCCGCCCCTGCCCCGCGCGGTGGCCGAGGCAGGCGGCGACCCCCGCGCCGCGTCAGCCCGCTTCGCCGCCCCGCTGCCCCGCAGTCTGGCTAGGGGCGCCGCGGACCCCGCAGAGGCCTCCGCGACTGGCCCCCGCCGAGGCCTCGGTCGCCTCTGTCTCCCCTCGACTGCCCATCCCTGGCCGCGCGCCACCCGCCTCGCAGGCCCACGCCTTCGGTCCGGCGTCCGCCCAGCCGCCGCCGCCCACCCGGCTCCTTCAGGACCCGGGGGCCAGCCGCGGCCTTCCTCGGCCTCGCTGGGGGCCGGGGGCCGGTCGCCCGTGGCCCGAGAGCAGGGCTGTAAGTACGCAGGGCTTTCTCCCCGGACACCTGAAGACATCACCCCAGCGGGAGGATGGCGGCGGTGATTGGCCGGGCGCTGCGGTGTGCTCCGGGCTGTGCTGGGTGGAGCGGGCTGACTCTGCCCCCGGGGCTCACCACCGAAGTTAGGACCCGGCTTGCGCTCCGAGGCGCAGGCCTACACGCTCGACCTGCCTGCCTGGAGAGAGAATCCCCGGAGGATCTTAATCTCCGGGAATCTCTGGTCTCGTTGCAGCGGGGAGGAGGGGTTTGGCAGAACGGGCATTCCTGTTTTGGGAGTGGGGCTAACAATCCAGGGAGACGGCGATGGGGGAGCAGTTATGCAACAGGCATCTAGCAGGATTTTGGGGCAGGAATTGAGGGGAGTAGGAGGAAAATGAAAGCAGATGCAAGCAAGGCGGAGAGTGGAGACTTGAAGGGGATGACAAGAAGTTTAAACGCACAAGAGATGTAAGGTCGGGAGGCAACAGTAAAGATGGTTTAAAGGAGGGGTTGTGGGAAATTAACTGGATGGAGTTTTCTACTGGCCTCTGAAATAGTTGGAGAGAAATTTTTCTGTAGGTCAAATATATAAGCTAGATGTCCTTCTGGAGGTGGAATAGAATTCTTTCTAGAGTTCTAGAAGAGGAAATCGGCAGAATTTAAAACTTGCCAGCGAGATGGGAGAGAAAAGAAAATTTAGAGGATTTGATGTCTTTAAAAATACTGTGCAAAACAGTGAAAATACTTAAAGTTAAAAATGCATTAATAGTTGTTAAATGGGATTAAGGGTGAGCATTGTATTATTGAGTTTTTTTTGTAGGACACTACAAAGGTGAGAACAATGAAAAAAATGATAGACGTAAAGTATCTGGTGAATCCATCCATGAAAAATAGAACTCTGTAGAATATGAAACACTTTTTTCTGCTACTACCTCCCAGTCTTAGTGCAGTGACTTAAAGAAATAACTTTTCATAGTTTACCTTTACTTCTGCATAAACCTTGTACGTACTATTTTAACTTACTTAACCTTAAGTCTTAAGTATAATTACTTTAAGGTATTTATTTACTTTAAGGCATTTAAGGCATAATTACTTTTAGACATTTATTTAAAACTATAAGGTCACCAAGTGTAAATTGTGAATGAAGAAAAGTTCTGCCCTGGCTTATCAGGAAATGGCAGGTCTGAGAGATAGGTAATGCCCTCTGGCCTAGAAGATAAACAACCTTGGCTTTTTTTATAGCAACTTTTTGTTGGGGAGGGAGTGAATTATGAGAGGGGAGGAATTGAGAGAAAGGAGGCTCTTGATTCAAGGGTCCTACCTTCCTGCACTTCCAGGAAGTGATCCTATTTACCACTGGTTCCCTGGGGTTCCAGTCTGGGGACCATTAGAAAGATTCCAGAAATTGATTTTGATTATAGTACTGAGTTGGTGGGAGGCTGACAGTGTCTAATGCCCTTGCATCTCTTGCTTTATTGCATACGGTCAACATTTTAAATAATCCTTGTAAATTAATGGGATCATCAATGGTGAATAGGTGCTGTGTGTTCTGCATACAGAAGTTTCTTTAAGTAGCTGAGTAGTTGAATTTTGTGTCAAGTGAAACTGGACAAGAATCTATAGGTAGAAGAAAGTCATAGTCTCCTACCTGTTCTTCTCTAAAGAACCTTTGGAAAAGGCTTATTATTCTTTTTTTTGTAATGCCTTTATTATACTTAATGCCTAATTGTGAGCATCATTATTGTCTAATATAGATCTTCATAAAAAAGGCTAGTATAGCTAAGCTAGTATAATTTAGCCAGGTTAGATCTAGGTCCATCTTTATGGGATATTGGAAAGTTGATTCAAAACTCTTCTCCCAGATTTATTTAGCAAATTGCTAATTAGAATGTACCTGTTTACTGTTGTTGGAATATAAATACGATACTGGTAATTGGTAATACTCGTAAGATTATTGGGAGTACCTTTGAAGCATCATTTTCCAGATGTTTCCTACAACTTTGGGATTATTGTTTTACTCAGACTGTACAAGATAAGAAGTTAGTTACAACTGGACAGTGAGTGCCATGAGATCCGTTTTTGTCAGAACTAGCTTCAAGTTTTTATCCAAATAATGTGTGTATGTGGTTCTTAAAAATCCGTGAATACCAAAATGAGTTTAATGAACTGAAATATTCTTCCTATCCTTATCTCATCCCACCCTTTCCAAAATATTCCTTAACATATATATTCCTGGAGACAAGGCTATATTGTTTTAAAGTTTTGAACTGGGGAGTATATCTCCTACCTTAGAGAATTTCACATTCTAATAGAACTCAGTGCATAGGGAGAGTTACCTGACCAGACTCTTGTTTTTACCATGCATATATTAGAGCTAATTGTATGTGGGCATTTAATATTTTATCACCTTTGAACGGATACAGCCCTCATAGGTTATTTTCCTTTTTAGAGAGTTAAAAGCTTAAAGTAGGTACTTAATTCATGGCTTATTCTAAAGACTTGTACTTTCTAGAAATACATTTAAATCTTAAATGTGCTCTTTTATACTTGTTTGATGTGAGAGGTAATTATAGTTCTGTTCCCTTTTAGAAAAGTTTGTCAACAGTTTTTATTTAAGAATAAGGAAAGCAATAGAATGTTCTTAATCTAGCAATTTCAGTGGAAAAGTGATTCTAAAAGCTGAAAATGTATCAGAGGACAGTACTGGCCTTCAGCAGTTATCTGATGATTTACACAGTGGAGAAGAAAGCACAGGTAATTCAGCAATAGCTAATAACAGCTGAACAGTCCATCTAGATTTGTTGCTAGAAGGCTATGCTTGTTTGGTATCTAGGCCTTTTAAATGCCCATTGAGCAGGTTTAAGAGGATGATATCTACTCAAGTTCTAATTCAGCAGTTTATAGGGTGTAATATGTCATATATGTAGGAGACACATTCTTTGACCAACAACACATGTGTTCAGCAAAGTTCTTAAAGAATGTAGTCTTTTTTTTTTTTTTTTTGGTACAGAAAGGTGTTTTTATTAAAGCACAGGGACATGACCCCTGGGCAAAAGGAGCTGCCAGGAATTTATAGTCTTGATACAAATATATAAACATTTAAAAATGTCTTTAAAAATCCTCACAGAAGAAAAATCATGGATGGACTAAAATAATAACTTCCTGGGGTTTCTCTTGACTTTTTTAAGATTGATGAGATCATTGGGCCTTATTTGACCTTAAAAAGTTTTTTAAAAGAAGCTTTTTGGTGGTTGTGTGGAATAGTATCCACTTGCTCTCTCCAGTGAGCTAAATTTCTCTCCACTTGGTGCAGAACACAGAGCTTCCTTGTAAAGATGTTACTGTACATATAGAATACTTTTTTTTTTTTAAATCACCTTGATTTTTTTTAATGTTTTTATTTTCTTTTGTGGGGGGAGGGGCAGAGAGAGAGAGGGAGACACAGAATCCAAAGCAGGCTCTGGGCTCTGAACTGTCAGCACAGAGCCTGAACTCATGGACTGTGAGATCAGCACCTGAGCCAAAGTCGGATGCTTAACCGACTGAGTCACCCAGGCGCCCCTAGAATGCTGTTTTTATTTTATTTTTTTATTAAAAAAAATTTTTTTTTAACGTTTATTTATTTTTGAGACAGAGAGAGACAGAGCATGAACGGGGGAGGGGCAGAGAGAGAGGGAGACACAGAACCAGAAGCAGGCCCCAGGCTCTGAGCCATCAGCCCAAAGCACCACGCGGGGCTTGAACTCACGGTCCGTGAGATCGTGACCCGAGCTGAAGTCGGACGCCCAACCGACTGAGCCACCCAGGCGCCCTCTAGAATGCTGTTTTTAGATGGACCAGTTGTTAATCTTTCCCAGAGACTAAAAAATAAGGAATATTTGGAATTAATCAGTGGTTAAAATTACTTGGTGATACAAGTATGATGGCCTTTGTCTTTGTAAAATAAGTGCTTGAAAGCCCTTTGTTAATTCTGAGATGTTCAGCTTTGAGAAAATGCTCTTGTTGAGAAGAGAGAGACCTAGTTCCCACTTGTAGCAGGGGTTTATCCTACTTATCTAAAGTTAGAATCAGTAATAATCCTCATGGTTTTAAATAGCTATATTCAAATCCTTAATATCTGTAAAACAGTTGATTTACTTGTCATCCTTGAACAATGAAGCCATTCTCATATTTTTCTTTCTTCCTCCCTGGGAATACCTTTTTGCTTCTCCTTCCATTTATTTATTTGTTTGTTTGTTGATTGATTGAGAGAGAGAGAGAACGCTCACACACGTGTTGGTGAGGGAAAGGGAGGTAGAGAATTCCAAGCAGGCTGTGTGCTGTCAGCGCGGAGCCTGACATGGGGCTCATTCTCATGAAACTTGAGATCATGACCTGAGCTGAAATCGAGAGTCCATCGCTTAACCGACTGAGCCATTCAAGTGCCCATCCTTTATCAGCTTTAGAAATTGAACCTTAGGTGCCACATTTGTCCTCAAATATTTAATCTTGGTAATTACAAAAATAATATTTGCTTATTTATAGGTATTTCTGATTTCCAATGAGGAATAGTAACAAAAGTGTTTTATTTACTTTCTGGTTGGCAAAAAGATTTTAGTTCTCTGTAAAAAAGGAGATGTTCCCCCCTCCGCCCCAAGCTTATTCAACTTCTTGCCAGAGCGAATTGGGCTAAAGTATAGACTGGCAATACATTTCTGTGATGTCAGTTCAGTTCTGAATGCATCAGTTTGCCACTCAGGTATTAAGGCACCGTAATAGATTCTCAGTGTAGAAGAGAGGAAGAAATATCAAATACATTATTAAAACCCATTGTGATCCCCATAGTAATAGATGCATATTCAAGGTGAAGAGGTTCTGCTGTGGAGAGAGTAGAGTCGCTAATTTTATGTATGCAGAGAGATTGGGGATGGGAAAATAGAAGGCTCCGTAGAGAACACAGGGTGACAAATGAGTAGAGTTTTCAAGCCTATCTCATCAGAGGGACAAGGTGAAGGACCTTTCAGACAAGTCACACAATTAAGGAATCGTGACATGTTTGGGAGTTATAGGTAGCTGGATATGACTGAAACAGTAACAGGTAATGGAGACTGACACTAGAGAGGTATGGCAGTGTAAGCCTTAGTGGAAATGCCTTTATATTAAAAGGAATAGAAATGGCCCATCATAAAAAAGAACAGGTAAATACTGATCTTTAGAGCCTTGTCATATTATTGCTGTAGCAGTTGTTTTTGCTTTGAGGTAACCACAATGTGTGTGAATTTCACATACCTAAATTATCAAATGCAACAGTAATTTTTTTGGGAACACGATTAGAATATAAAAACCATTTGTACAATATTCTATACTTATTTAGGATGTGAGGCAGAGGGTCAGGACCCTAGAGAAACTCTCAATTTGCATTATAGAGACATGTCCAAAAACATCTAATGCAGCATTGTTTATAACAGTGAGAAATTAGAAACAAACTAAATGCCATCAACAGGAGAATGGATATATTGCAATGTATTCATATAATGGGATATATTCAAATGAATGAGCTGGGTGTATTAGCATGACCAAGATTGACCCCTCCCCCCCCCCCCCCCCCGCAAAAATGGCAGGGTAAAACATAAGTATGTTAGCATTTACAGTTCTAAATCATGTAAAATAAAATTTCATTTATAGATATATATATATGGCAGACAGAAAAATGCATGGAATGGTGAATACCAAATACAATAGAGTGTTTCTGCGGAGAGAGGGAAGGAAATGGAATTGATGGGGTATCAGGTAGCTTCAGCAGTATATGTAAGAATATGTTGTATGTATGTTCTTTAAGGATCTGAAGGGGCGCCTGGGTGGCGCAGTCGGTTGAGCGTCCGACTTCAGCCAGGTCACGATCTCGCGGTCCGTGAGTTCGAGCCCCGCGTCAGGCTCTGGGCTGATGGCTCAGAGCCTGGAGCCTGTTTCCGATTCTGTGTCTCCCTCTCTCTCTGCCCCTCCCCCGTTCATGCTCTGTCTCTCTCTGTCCCAAAAATAAATAAAAACGTTGAAAAAAAAATTTAGAATAAGGATCTGAAATAAATATGACAAAATGTTAAATTTTATGAAAGGTGGGTAATAGGTGCACAGATAATTCTTGACATTTTTCTGAAAACATAAGAAAAAGAAAGGGTCAGAGAAGCTAATGGACAGAGTCCCGAACAGCTAGCAGGAGAGAAAACCATTTTCCAGCTTAGGAATGGGCATGGTGGATGTGGAAAGCCCCAAGAGAGGAGGTGTTTGGTGAATGTAGAGTGGAAGGGTGGGGTGAAGACTGAATGTGTCTAACTCAGCCAGACATTATAGCTAATGATTTCTTTCTTCTTGATGTTTTTTAGAGAAATATGAAACGCAATGGGAGCAGAACTTGTTTGAATAGGAGAAGTAGGTTTGGTTCTCGAGAAAGAGACTGGCTGAGAGAAGATGTGAAGAGAGGTTGTGTTTACCTTTATGGAGCAGACACGACCACTGCCTCTACAACCGCCTCTGCCTCCTCTGACTTACATCTCGTCCTGTGTACAGTGGAGACCCCCGCGTCGGAAATCTGTGCTGGAGAGGGAAGGGAAAGTCTGTATCTACAGCTTCATGGGGACCTAGTCAGGTATGGTCTGAGTTTTACCACTCTGATGTAAGTCATTACTCTTTGTGATGGGAAGTGGGCTCTAGGATTTTCATTGTGTTTAGAACTGATGTTGATTGTGGGGTCACTAGGCTTGAAAACAGATTTGTCCTTGGAATGCTGACATTATGATTCCTGAATTTAAAAGCCATCAGGGAAGGAAAATGTGATGGTTACTTCATTTGGATTACACCATGGGTCAGATGTCTAAATTTAAATATTTTAAAGTTATTTAAAAAAATAATACATGTAAATAGAATGAAATTGAAATGTGTAGAAAGAAATAGAGAAGTATATATGCTCATGCATAAATATGTATCTCTCTGTATAAATTTTATTTTATAATTATTTTTTAAAAAAATTTTAAGTAATCTCTACACCCAACATGGGGCTCGAGCTCCTACCTCCTAGATCAAGAGTTGCATGCTCTACTGACTGAGCCAGCCAGGCACCCCTGTATATAAATTTTAAAACTAATGGTGCTATATCCAGCACACTGCTGACTGGAAATCTCTTATAGATCTTTCTGTATTAATATTTATATAATTTACATTTATTTAATGCGTGTATAATAGTCCATTTTATGAGTCTACCATCATTTTAGCCAATCTTTTTTTTTTTTTTTTTTTTTTTAATTTTAAGTAGGCTTCACACCCAATGTGGGGCTTGAACTCACCACCCTGAGATCAAGAGTGGCATACTCTACCAACTGAGCCACAAAGGTGCCCCAGCCAATCTCCTATTAATGGACATTCAGATAGTTACTACTTTTTACTTCTACAAGCAGTGTTGCAGTAAATATTCTTTTACCTATGATATTTCTCCCATGTGGAGGTAATCTGTAGGATAAACTCCTGGAAGTAGAATTGCTGGGCCAAAGGATATATGCATTTACCGTTTTTTTGTTTTGCTTTTTTGTATGTAGACTTTGTGCCCAGCACAGAACCCAGTGCCGGGCTTGTCTCTTCATAGAAGTTAAACTTTGACAAATAATAATAAAAATATGCCTATTTTCCCCTTTCTCCAGATCATGTTAGGATTAAATTTTATATGTAAATATAAATACATACTCAAGCATGTGAGCACATACTTGCTTGTGAATAGACCTGATTGTCAACAGTTTTTAAATTAGAGAATCATAAAGTCAGCATTCCAAGGACAAATCTGTTTTCAAGCCCAATGACTTAGATTTTTGCAAATCTGGTAGGAATTTTGTTATTTTGTCATTTTAATTTTCATTTATCTTAATGAGTGAAGTTGAGCATATTTTTATAGATTCAAATGCCATTTGTGTTCTTTAGAATTTTTTATATAAATGTGAAAAAGTATTCTCATAGTAGTCTTATACTGTGTTTATGAACTCTTTGCTTCAATTAAAAAAAAAAATGGCTGGTTCTTTGAATTAGACATCAAATAAGAGCTTAAATGCCTGACCATTCTCCTTCTCTCCTCCCTCCCTGTAACAAATGTCTTGAAACAGAAGTTAGAGCTGTAGATTTAGAGTGAGCGGCTCGTGAAAGTGAGAAAGGAAGCTCCCACTTACTCCTCAACATGTGGTAATAATAGTAACACCTTTAGTTGAGCTAAAAATTGATGTCACTTAAAAAGTTTAAACTGAAGTTTACTTTGTGCTTCTTTTAGGGTTTGGACTAATTCCTGAAAAAGTAGATTAGCATGTGAATGTTTTCCTTGTTCACCAGTTAACTAAATTTCCTAAATCCATTTGCAAAACGTAAGGATCAGACTGGGTGATCCTTAGGCTTTTCTAAATCTTAACACCGATTCCGATCTAATTATATCAGGTGCAAAGCCTTGACCTACATTATAGCTGGTAGTGATTGATGGAGTTCATGTATTTAAGCATAAGACTTACTCATTTGTATACTAATGTGTATGTGTGCAGAGATACAGAAAAGTGGAGAAACTCTGAATTGGCTTGCTGCTACTACCTGTGTAGTTAAGAATCCAAATGTGAAATAACTTGTGAATCTAAACTACTTAAAATGGAAAGTTTGGCCTTTTTTTTTTTTTTAGCCCTGTGGCCTTGATAATTTTGTAATGAAATAGGTCTTCGTAGATCTAATTGATTAGAAAATAATGAAAACACTATTGAATTGCCATTTGAAAAGAATGAATATACTTCAATTCCTGGAGTAGGAGCTCGAGAAGTTTAATTCAGCCAGAGAATGATGATGGTGGTGATGATGGTGGATTTTTGCTAACATTGACTGCTTGTTTTGCCAGTCACTGTGCTTAGTGCTTAACGCTCCTATTCTCATTAAATCCTCACAGTAACTCCAAGGGAAGTAGCATCCTTTCTTTCAGATGAGGAAGAGTGAGGCTTTGCCGGAGGTCCTGGAACCTGTTCAAAGTCAGGTACTGCCAGGCAGTTGGAATGCCTCAGTCATTCAAAGTAGGTGGTGGACTTCGTTCTTCACCCAGTCCCTCCTGGAGGGGAACTGGTGCTGCGTCCCTTACTCAGTTTTACTATATAAGCATACTTATTTAAAGATTTTTTTTAGATCTCTTATTCAACTGTTAATTGCTTGAATTCAGTCTTGTGTTATCTAATCACACGAATAGGTACTTTCTAATAGCCTGTAAGATAGTTGACAATCTAAGGCATTATTTTTATTTTTTTATTTTTGCTATTTACTGGTGTAACACAGTCATTGTAGAAATTTAGGAAGATGAAAAAGTATAAAGAGAAATAATAATATTCAATGCTTATGCTTTTTGTAGATTACCTCATTTAATTTTCACAATGATCTTGTGAGGTAAATGTTATTTTCATTTGGGAAAATGAGGCTTAAGGTTAAGAATCTCACGTAAGATCACTTGTGGAGTATTTCAGTCAGATGGGGGTTCTCTAAATGTGGGGTGCTCCATTTGAATGGAGGCCACCTGTGCATGCGGTGAAAGAATTCACCCAAGGCAGAGCAAGGGAGAGAAGTTTCTAGACTCAATGTAAGGTAGCAGAGGGCAGAACAGCAAAGGAGAGATGGCCTGGCATGAGGTGATGGTGAGGGGCTATAGTTATAGGGTGGAATGAGGGAATACAGGGACAAATGGAATTTTCCCTTTTTTGGTAATCTTAAGAACTGCCTGGTTGTAAGTAGCCCATTGGTCGGTTAGAGCCTATGGCTTAATGAGCCTGTTGGAGTCCAGTGCGGTGGTTCCTGTGGGCCCTTTTACCTTGCTCAGGTTTCCAGTGCTTAAGACTGTTGCCTAAAAGCCGCCTCTACATAACTGAGCTAATAAGAGGAGCTGGAATTTGAACTCCAGCATTCTGACACCAGGTCCCATATTTTGACTTCCCACACCAACATTTTTCTTCAGGTCTTTTTCAAAGTAAATGTGCGTAATTTTTAAAAATTACTTATTTGGGCCCATACCATATATTCAGTTTTGTTTACTGTATTCTTCAGTTAATTTCCTGTGTCATTAAAAATTCCTTAGACATCAGTTTAATTGCTACAGAAGATTCCATTTTCTGGAAATACTATAACTTGTTTAAAAATTGAGTAATAATAGGCAATAATGATTTAGAGCTTTGATTCTAGAACAAGAGTGTGTGGGTTCAAATCCTGGCTCTGACCGTCACTATGCAAGTTATATAATGCTCTATGCCTTAGTTTACTAATGTATAAAATGGAGAATGATTATATTTACACTATAGAGCGGTCATGATGAAAATTACACGTTATAAAGATCAAGTGAATTAATACTTGCAAAGTAGTGCTTTTTAAAATCTAATGTTTACGGCGGGGAGCTTGTTAAAATACATATTCTAGTGCTCGCTTCAGCAGCACATATCCTAAAATAAAGATTCTGATTCAGAAGGTTGGGTGGGGCCTGAGATTCTGCATGAAGCTCCTAAGAGATGTGCTTCACTTGGAGTGTCAAGAAGTAAAGTGCTTACCTTGATGTCTGGCACCCAGTAAGTCCGCAGTGTTACCTATTTGGGTTGTTTCAAATCACTCAACTCTTCAAAGTGGTGTTGTGATGACTGAATCTTAGCTCATGAATCGCTATATTGTTGCTCTCCCTGGGCTCCGTGCTAGAAATGGGATTACTGGGACGAAAATTACCTCGTAAGTTTTTTCTAAGTCACCCATGACTTTTTCTTTCCATACTCTTTTTCAGTCATGGACTTGTCACTTCAGTGAGACTGAGGATTATTTATTTATAGAATTGTAGTACTTTGAGGAAACTGAAAGAGATCATCTACTAGGGAAAGAAAGTTTTCCAAACTTAATGACCCCATGCCCTTTCCATTGGGGCAGGGTTTGCTGGTTGTCACATCCAATAGAGAGAGTTACCAGCATGTAGGGGGCAAGGGCCAGAGAGGCTTAATGTCCTCAATGTGTGGGATAGACTTGTACAACAAAAAATGGCCTTGCCTGAAAGGCCAGTAACTTGCCAGTGGGAATAACCGAGACCATTTCTCTTTGTTTCATAAATGTGAAACAGAGGCCTGGAGAGGGTCAGTTGATAGCACATTCCCACCACCACCTGGTGTCCCAGTCCATTGCTCTTACATGATAATGTTTGGTTTGTCTTTTAAAAAAATTATTTATTTATTTTTTTAAAGTTTATTTATTTTGAGAGAGAGAATGCACATGTGTGCAAGGCAGGAGAGGGACAGAGGGGAGAGACAGAATCCCAAGCAGCCTCTGTACCATCAACGCTGAGCCCAATGTGGGGCCTGCACCCACGAACTGTGAGATTATAACCTGAGCTGAGATCAGGAGCTTGACTGACTGCACCACCCAGGTGCCCTTATTTATTTATTTATTTGTTTGTTTGTTTATTTATTTATTTTGAGAGAGAGCACACATGATTTGGGGAGGGTCAGATAGAGGGGGAGAGAGAGAATCCCATGCTGACAGTGTGGAATCCGACGTGGAGATCCCACAAACAGTGAGATCATGACCTGAGCTGCCAAAATCAAGAGTCGGACACTCAACCAGCTGAGCCACCCAGGCGCCCTGGTTTGTCTTTTTTCAATTGAACTGTTTAAGTGATTACTGACTCACTAGTGAAGTTTAGTATAATCATTGCCTTCTGCCTGAAAAGTTATAACGACATCATACGTGACAAAGTGAAGTGCCCCTTGGCTCATGGTCATATATTTACTTTTATTCTTAGTCATCAAAATGAGTAAGATTTCTGTGTTTGATAGACTATCTCTTAAGATAAGCTTGGAGACAGTAAGGTGTTTATAACAGAAAATACCCTTGGGTTTTGGGATACTGCATTCTAATTACCTTTCTGTCATTGACTTGCTGAGTGACTTCATGCAGGTCACTAAAATCTTTACCATATTTTGATGTTATAAAAGTAGAGTGAACAATCCTGTTTTAGGATGCATACTGAACTGATTACCATTGAGGAAGGAAAAAGAGATTAATTTTGTTTTGTGCTTCATATTTCTGTGCTATTTTAAAACTTAAAAATAATGTATTATACACTAAGTAAATAGTTTTTGTTAATTTTGTTTTTACATGTTTCTTTAATGTTTATTTTCAAGAGAAAGAGTGCAAGCGGGGGAGGGGCAGAGAGAGAGTGGGGCAGAGGATCTGAAGTGGGCTTTGTTGTGACAGCAGCGAGCCCGATGCCAGGCTTGAACTCACTAACCGCGAGATCATGACCGGAGTTGAAGTCAGACGCTCAACCAACTGAGCCACCCAGCCACCCCTGTTTTTTACATCTTAGTACTTCTGAAATCAGCTTGTATTTTATGGTTTTTGATGGGTTGTCGTTTAATTGGCAGTTTGTTTTTTGTTTCTTAATGGTTATTGCAATACCATCTGGTTTTCTGAAATACAATTCTGATACTAACTACCCAGACTTTTCACAGACTACACAAGTTAAAGGGCATGGTCCCCAACAAGACTGCCCTTCAGATTCTAGCTACACTTCTGACCAGGTTGGATACAAATTTGGGGGTTCCCATGATCCTTTTAGGTTCACTAATTCACTAGAATGAGTCAGACTCAAGAACTGTACTTATGATTAGTTTTAGTCTAAAGGATACAAATTAAGACTAACCAAATGAGGCGATACATAGAGTGAGGTCTGAGTGGGTCATGAATGTAGAACTTCCATGCCCTCTCCCCGTGTCACCCTCTCAGCACATGAGTTTGTTCACCCACCAGGAAGGTCCATGGAACTTCGGTACAGATTATATTGGCATTTCTTGGGTAGGCTTGATTGATTCATTGACCACATGCTTGGCATTCAGTCTCTAGCCCTCTCTTCCTTCCCCATAGTCAGGCTGGCTCCAAACCCCAACCTTCTCTTCACTTGGTTGGTCTTTATCGTGACCAGCCCCCATCTTGAGTCATCTCATCTGTTAGAGGTAATGCCAGGGGCTCATGAATGACAAGACACCTCTATTATTCAGGAAATTCCAAGGCTTTAGAATCTCCCCTCAGGAATCATAGACAAAGACTAGTTAGTGTAAGATTCTGTATTATATAACGATTCACACAAAATAGTGTATCTTTCAAATGATGGTGGATTAGACTGATAGAATACAATTATTTTCAAACATAACTTTTGAAGTTTTTTGTATACATTAACATATGAAGTGTTTTGAGCTCTCTTCTGCGTAAGTTATTTTAACTATATAAAATAGTGTGGTTTACCGAAAAAAAGCTAGGCTTTGTAATGTGTTAGCTTCGTAAAATGTTAAACACTTACAGCATAGTGTCAGGCATGGAGTAGACATTCGGGCAAGTATTGTTGTTGTTTGTATTATCTGTATTGTTGATCTTAACATTTACAGATTTTACCTTTATAGGTGGCCAGAGATTGAGTTTTAATCTCAATTTGAGGTAGAGAATGCTGCTGTGCTTTGTTAAGGTTTTTGATAAAATGTTTTATTCCCTGTATTATATTTTAATAATGTGTACTTTTGCCTCCTACTATTAACTAGAATCCTTGTGAAATGATTGATACATGGAATGAAGCGTTCTCTTCTCTTACATGTGTCTTACCTATGGGCACCGTTTAGAATAACTGTTGGCTGCTACTCCTGGCTAAGAGCTGTAAATGTCTGTTGATAGCATTGTGGTATTAGTTGGGTGGTTTGGAGAGAAATAATCACATATATTCAGATTTACAAGAACCATAGTAGCTCCTAGAGCCTTAGAAGCAAACTAAAACTTAGTCTTACTGTCTTTCCTTAAAGCAGAAGCCGAAGTATTTCAAATGCTGAACAGAACCTTTCACTGCCAATATTACTCTCTCCTACACCTGATTTAGCAGTATATAATTTTCCTTTGATTTGTGAGAGATTTAACAAATAGCTAAGTACCAACCTGTTCAAGTTTTGGAACTTTGAAACACAAAATTGATCAGTAAGCATATTACACATTTCCCTCCCATCATACTCTCTACTTTCTTAAGCAGATGAGTTTAATGAGTAAATGGAATTAGTCCCTCATTTTAGTTGTTTTTGCAGTTCTTAAAATACTTCTTGTTTACTCATTTATGCTAAGTTAATAAGAGCAGATGTTGAGATTCTCTTGATTTTTTTTCCCTCCTACCAAGGAAAATACTTTCCTTAGGTGGAAATGTATATAGAGGGTTTAAAAATCTACAGAGCCTTTTTAGGAAGGAAATTTGATCGTGTAAAATATGTCAGAATTAGGATGTTACCATTTCTCTTGGTTTTCTAGACAGAAATTGAAAAATTGAGCTAGTAGATTTAGCCTGAAAGTATTATTTCTTGGTCCTGGCTATGCGATCATTATATGGAATTATGATACTTAAGTACATTGAGCTCTGTATCTGGAAATAATAGCAGGATTCAGGTAGAATTTGCATTATATTAGGAAGGTGTCTTGGTACCTCACAGACTCGGGTTCTAAAAGACTAAAGATCATCTGGCCCCACTTGATTCTTTTAGGAGACTCTTATCTAAATTATCTGTGACAGATGGCTCTCTAGCTCTCCATGAGCTATTTTGAGAGGCAGTGTGTTTCACTATTGGTATCTCTCATTATTAAAGTTCTTCCTCATTTTTGATCCAGGCTTACCTGTGTAACTTCTCCTTGTTCCTAGTCCTATTCTTTGGAGTGATCCAGAGTAAGTCTAATCCTTCTTGACACTGGAAGATAGAGATAGCTTGTTATACCCTTGTTATGCCCAAGTTAATCCTTTAGTGTTCAGATTACATGGCTAGTTAACCCCTCCAGGATATAGCTAATTAGAAGTCCCTCTTAAAACACATCCTCCTTAGAAGAATTCTACCATTATACTGGGAAAATGGCTAATATTGCCATACCCCTTTGTGAATTTTTATTTTGACTGGAGATTAGTTGTAACTGACGTTTTTATTCTGATAAGTTTATGTTCTATTTCTCTTAAATTCAGTATTTAGTTATCATTGAGGGTTTTAGTTCTTTGGTCATTCCTCCTGTAGTAGTTCTGAGTTTATGGATAAAAGTCTGCACTGTGCAGTCAGGAGGGGCCAGGTGGTCGTTTTATTTTTGTGTTTTTGTGCTCATCAGGATGATTTCCATTCCTAAATTATTGTTTTTGTGGAATGTTCCAATTGGATGGGGTTGGATGAGGGCCAGAGGTACCGGCGGTGAAAGAATTCACCGAAGGCAAAACAAAAGAGGTAAAAGTTTGTTGACTACACCGTAAGGGAGCAGCGGTCAGGACAGCAAAGGAAAAACTGTCCGCCACGAGGGAGTGGTGAGGGGCTATAGTTACAGGGTGGGATGAGGGAATACAGGGACATATGGAATTTTCCCTTTTTTGGTAATCTTAAGAACTGTGCCTGGTTGTAAGTGACCCATTGGTTGGTTAGGGTGTATGCTTAATGAGCCTTTTTGCATCAATTCTGTGTCCGTAGTCACCTGGGGCCCTAAAGCCTTGCTCAAGTTTCTGTTGCTCAAGCCTGTTACCTAAAAGCAGCCTCTACAATTCTGGTTGTTGTTTACATTCAGCTTGGTACTATTAGTATTTTATGTTATTTTGACCTAAATCTTACTCCCAACAGTATTTTCTCCTTCTTTAACCATAAAACATAGATGTCCTTTGTATCTTTTTGCAGTGATGGGAGTGTATCATGTTTCTTCTAATTAATACAATTCTTTTTTTTTTTTTAATTTTTTTTTTTTTAACGTTTATTTACTTTTGAGACAGAGAGAGACAGAGGATGAACGGGGGAGGGTCAGAGAGAGAGAGGGAGACACAGAATCTGAAACAGGCTCCAGGCTCTGAGCTGTCAGCACAGAGCCTGATGCGGGGCTTGAACTCACCAGCCGTGAGATCATGACCTGAGCCGAAGTCAGACGCTTAACCGACTGAGCCACCCAGGCGCCCCTAATTAATACAATTCTTAAGTTTTCTTTTCTTTTTCTTTTTCTTTTTTTTTTAAAGATTTTATTTTTTAGTAATCTCTACACCCAACACGGGGCTTGAATTTACAACCCCGAGATCAAGAGTTGCATGCTCTACTGACTGAGCCACTCAGGTGCCCCTTAACTTTTCTAAATAGAATCCTTTTAAGACATAAAGACGAATGCTCCTCATGACCTTTGAACACACACATGTTTTCCTATACTTGTTTTTTGGTTGTTGTTTCAGACAGGGGAGATAATTCTATTTTTATTCTAATTAAAATTTGAATCCAATCCTAAGAATTGTTGTCAATATGTTATTGAACATTAATGCGAGCTATTTTGCTAAACACTTTCCTTACTGTAGAATATCTTGTAAGTAAATAAATTTAGGAACAACTATGTGAGGTAGGTACTACTGTAATTCCCATTATATATGATGAGGAATTTAAGACTGAGGTTAACTAAATTTGTCCAAGAGCAAAACTGAGACTCAAACCCAGTCAGTCTGACTTTGGGATCTTAGGCTATTAGTCACTGTATTTATAACTATTTCCTTCCTTCCTTCCTTCCTTCCTTCCTTCCTTCCTTCCTTCCTTCCTTCCTTCCTTCCTTCCTTCCTTCCTAAGTTCTAAGTGTATTTATTTATTTTGAGAGAGAGAGAGAGAGAGCGTGTGTGAGCATGAGTGGGGGAAGGGCAGAGGGAGAGAGAGAGAGAATCCCAAGCAGGCTCTGCACAGTCAGCACAGAGTCCAGATAGACACAGGGCTCAGTCTGATGAACCATGAGATCATGACCTGAGCTGAAACCAAGAGTCAGACGCTCAACTGACTGAGCCACACAGGTGCCTCTATAACTGCTTTCTAATGAAACAATTGTAAAAGGACTCTCTTGTTGTTATTACTGATGTAGCCCTTTCTATCAAAATTCACATTGAACATTTTTGGTTTTTAAATATTTTGAAGTGCTTTAGGTCTGTATGATCTAAAATATGCAGTGTCACCAGAGGCCACAAATAATTACTAGACATTCTGACTTTACTTTAGCGTTCAGTTGGGACCACATAGTAGAATGATTTCTGGGGAATTATTGGGCTGTTGACTTCTAATTCTTGTGGAAGAAATCATCTCTGAAGCCAGTGGAAATACATAGTACCTGAGACATAGTAGGCAACTCAAAGACTATGTCTCTGACTATGTGTGTAATTTATATGAAATCACTTATGGCCAAGTGTGATCTTTTATATCTCATAATTTCACTACCATTTGGGCCACAGGTTCTCAAAGCACCCTGTAGGAGTCCCTGAGACTCTTTGAGGAAGTACATGATGTCACAACTATTTCAAATCATAATAAGTTAATAATATTCTTTTTTACTCACAGTCTCTCATGAGTTATAGTGAGGTTTTCTAGAGGCTACACAGCATGTTATTACAACAGATTAAATGTAGAAGCAGATCTGAGAATCTAGCTGTCCATTGAAATTGCCATTCTCATCACTAAATTTGTTTGATTTTGGAAAATATATTTTTAAAGAAATTTTACTTACATTATCATATAATGGGTTTATTACTTTTAAAAATGAATAAATATTTAGAAACTCTTAACTTCAGCTTCTAATTCAGTAAATATCAATAGATATACCCCATGTAAAAAGAAGCTCTTTGGGGTTCTCAAGACCTTAGGAGGCTTCTGAGTCAAAACCTTTGAGCACCTCTTGTTTCGATTAGTTGTATCATATGATATTAAAGAAAATCTTGATACAGAAGTAAAACAAAATTTAAAACATTAAAAGATTTTTAAAATTAAAGGAAGCATTTTTATTTCTTACTAAATACTTTTGTTTTGAATTGTGTGAGCAGGAGACTGGAACCTACTGAACGACCTCTTCAGATTGTTTATGATTACTTAGCCAGGCTGGGATTTGACGACCCTGTGCGCATACAGGAGGAGGCAACAGATCCTGACCTTGGCTGTATGCTTCGATTTTATGGTGGTAAGAAGTGTTTTTTTAATGTTTATTTATTTATTTTGAGCGAGAGAGTGGGGAGAGAATCCCAAGCAGGCTCCATGCTGTCAGTGCAGAGGCCGATGTGGGGCTCTAACCCATGAACCGTGACATCATGACTTGAACTGAAATCAAGAGTTGGATGCTCAATCGACTGAGCCACCCTCAGGTGCCCCTATGGTGGTAAGAACTTATCATTGGCTTTGTGAGTGTGTTAACTACTTTTAGGTTGGTCATTTGTGCCTCTCTTGTCTTCAGCTTTTCAAAAGTATTTTTGTAAAAGGTGTGTTTAAGCTAATTAACTAATGTGGTTACAAAAAACAACAAAAACAAGAAAGCGGGGTGTAGTTAAGGGAAGACTTCAAAGTATTAGCCAAAATATCTTTCCTTTTTTATTTTTGCTCTTTTTGTTCTAGTTTTTTTGCTGACTTACTAGAATTATTTTATGTCTTTGCAGAATCTTCATCACATCATGCTTTTTAGTATCAATTGTATTTTCAAGTTTCTTATAAAAACAATGAACTTCTGGATAGCTCAAGAATGTTGAGAGCTAGATGGTCGTTATTATATATGACTTAACATTTGATGACTCCATCTGTCAAAGCTGTATATTGTTAAATTGAGTGGGCTTGAAATCTAGGATTTTTTACTTTGTCTTTTGGTGCATTCCCCCCACCCCCCCACCCCCATCAACTTTTCACCTGGTCACTTCAGTAATAAAGTTAGACTTATTAAAATTAAATACTTTTTGAATATTACTTTCCAAATATACATAGTCTACTACTAATACTAATGGTACTGAGTACCATTGATTGAGTGCTTACTGTGTGCTTTTATGCTTGTGAATTACCCACTTTACTCATTAGAAACACCTTATGCTATAGGAACTGTGATCTTATTTAACAAATGAGAAAGCTGAGACAGAGAAGTTAAACTACTCATTCAAGATCATACAACTAGTGACGGAATCTTTTAACACCTAACAATTTTTAATTAATATGACCCACTTATCAAACAATTGAAATAATAACTAAATGATTTGTGTCTATAGGCAAAATTGTTTACTAAAATCCCTTGCTCTCATTCCTCAAATTACTGATTAAATTTCTGTATACTTCTTTTTTCTTTTTTTGTTGTTGTATTTACTTATTTTTAAGTAATCTCTGCCTCCAACATGGGGCTCAGATTCACCTTGTAAGATAATAAAGTTGTCACAAACCAACTTTATTAAATGCACTTCACCAAAGATTTTATGTATAATTTTTCATCACAACACTATTTTGTGATATGTTGTTCCTTAAAAGTTGGTATTATTTTATTTCCATTAATTTCTCTTCTTTGCTAGTTCATGGAAGGAAAATAGTTGCTAGGTTGAAATTAAGTACTAAAATCCTTTAAGGTGAATTTGAGGAACACAACCCGTTTAAACCTATAAAACTTGGTTAAAAAAAAAAAAAAAGAGCAACTTGGAGCAGTAACATTCTCGTTTTGTGATTGTGGTTGAAAGTGAATTCTTCATTATATGTTTTATTCTGGAGTGAAAGTTGAGCCTTAAAGTGCCAGTGGGCTCCTGAGCCATGGAGATTGCATTTGCATAGCTGTTGGCATCCACACATTAATTTTCTACCACCACCTGATAAACTATAGCATGCCCAGGGTCTGCATATACCCTTAAGAGGATATTTTTAGTAGAGTCCAAAAGAGTACCAGTTTTTAGTGCTTACTGTTTTTTTTTTTAATGTTTATTTATTTCTTAAAAAAATTTTTTTTAACGTTTATTTATTTTTGAGAGAAAGAGAAAGAGCGTGAGGGGGAGAGGGACAGAGAGAGAGGGAGACAAAGAATCGGAAGCAGGCTCCAGGCTCTGAGCTGTCAGCACAGAGCCTGATGCAGGGCCTGAACCCACAAACCGAGAGATCATGACCTGAGCCGAAGTCGGACACTCAACTAACTGAGCCACCCAGGCAACCCCATACTTACTCTGTTTTTAAGGGGAGGGGGAGTCTTTAACAAAGAACATTTCCAAAAGTGACCTCTGTTAATTTAGAGAAGCTAGTATGTTTTGAGTGAGAAAATTTTGTTTGGGAAAGAGGTGTTTAAAGCTAACTATATTTGAAATTAGACAGTATATATATATGGCACAAAATACACAAGTAAATATATATATATATATATCAGTAAGTGTATTAATTATCTATTGTCTATGTAATGATTTACCTCAAAACTTAGTAACCTCTCAGGCACCTGGCTGGCTCAGTCGGTAAAGCATGTAACTCTTAAATGTTTTGTTTTGTTTTTTAAAGTTTATTCATTTATTATTTCTGAGAGACAGAGAGATGGACAGGAGAGAACACATGAGGGGGAGGGGCAGAGAGAGCCAGAGACACAGAATCTGAAACAGGCTGCAGACTCTGAGCTGTCAGCACAAAGCCCAGTGCAGGGTTTGAACTCATGAACTGTGAGATCATGACCTGAGCTGAAGTTGGACACTTAACAGACTGAGCCACTCAGGTGCCCTAGTAAAGCATGGAACTCTTGATCTTGGAGTTGTGAATTCAAGCCCCACATTGAGTGTAGAGATTACTAAAGAACAAAAATAGATAAATAAACTTACAAAACAAAAACAAAAACAAAAAAACAGTGACGGGATGGGGCACCTGGCTGGCTTAGTCAGAAGAGTGTGTGTGACTCTTGATCTTGGAGTTATGAGTTCAAGCTCCACGTTGGGTGTAGAGATTACTTAAAAAATAAAATAAATAATGCCTTTCTCCAGTTCTATTAAAAAAAACTTGATGATTTAAAATGAATAAATATTTATTATCTCACATAGTTTCTGTGGGTCAGAAATCCAGGAGTACTTTAGTTCTGGTTGGGGTTGCATGAGATTGTAGTCACTCTGTTGGTTAAAGATGTAGTCATCCAAAAGCTTGACTGAGGCTTGAAGCATCACTTCCAGCCTGGCTCATTCAAATGGCTGTTGGTAGGTCTCAGTTCCTCACCAGCTTTTGGCAGGAGATCTCAGTTCTTTGCTTTGTAGACCTCTATATAGGGCTGCCTGAGTATCTTCATGCCATAGCAGCTAGCTTCCCTCAGTGATGAGACAGATAGATGGACGGACAGACACAGACACACATACACACGCACGCATGCACCTACACACACACAGGGAGGCCTCAGTGTTTTTTATGACCCAGCCTCATAAGTCACAGACATTTTCATCACCTTCTGTTTACTAAAAGTGAGTCACCAAATATGGCCCACCCTATAGAGAGGGACATTAGGCCCCAACTTCTGGAGTGAGGACTATCAAAGAATTTGTGGACATATCTTAAAACCATCACAAAAAATATGCTTCCCTTTCATCATGTTCCTCTAACTACTCCCATTCCTGAATCCAGAGACAACCACTGTTAAGGAAAGATATCTGTGAAATATTCTCTTAAAGCAAATAGCTTAGTAGTCATCTTTAAATATTTTGTGTGTAGAGTCTTTGAGGAGTAAGCTTAGTTAGAATACAGTGTTATATGAGGCCAGGGTCATAAGGGCCAAAGTTCAAACCAGTTAATGTTGCTGTGCTTGCCGGGTCTAAAAGGTACCCAGTTCGCCATTATGCAGCCATTATGCAGATGTCCATTACCAGTCTTGCTGGAAAGGGAATTCTGGGGAAAAGTGAGTTAGTGGAATGACTGGCTCAGTGCAAGTCATGATAAAAACTGTGGAAATCATACAATTGACTAAAGATGAGTAGGTAGCATGAACAATCACAGAAATTAAGAGAGCATGTTAATGAACTCTGTGTATGAGGAAAGGGAGTCTACAAGATGTGATTTGCTAGTGAAGTGGTAGTTTGGGGACTCTGTGGCTCAGCATGAGTCCCAGCCTGAGCATTTCTTTCTGTACCATATTCTGTGCACACATTGTTTAAGACCATTTGTTCCAAAGAGCATAAGCACAAACAAATGAAGCCAGATACAAAAGAATCACATGGTATGTTTCCATTCATTTAAAGTTCAAAAACAGCTAAAACTGAGCCATGTTGTTTAGAGATGTGTGGCAGAACTACTGTCTGTCCATCAAAATCTGTTCTTTTCTTCCATAATAAGAGAATTAGATTTGGGCACATTGCTGCCCAGCTATACCTCATTTCCCTGCCTTTCTTGCAGCTAGGTATGCACATGTGACACACTTTGCTTCAGTGGTATGGAGTGGAATTGTTGTGCCACTTCAACACACCATTCCTAAAACTTCCCAGGCACGCTTCTCAGTGTCCTTCTGCTCTCCCATAGGCTGGGATGGCAGTCATCAGAGTAATATTGTAAGTCATGTGTCGAAAGTGATAGATCTTCCCTCAGCCTGAGTTTCTTGACAGAGGTGACCCCCTGGAAACCCACAGTGTGTACTCTAACAGAGAGTTAAATTTCTCTTGTGCTTGAGCCATTATGTGCTGTTTGTTATAGTAGTTTATAACCTGCTATAACTAGTATAGGATACATACATAAATGGCAGAAATATAAGGAAAGCAAGGACATTATTATTATAAAAGTTAGGAGAGTGGCTGACCTCTAGGGTGGGGGAAGGAGGACATGATTCCTACAAGTAGAATTTTTGAGTCAGTACATATATATATTTAAAATTGTGACTATTCCTAAATTGCACAGGCGATACTGATGGATGCTTTCATCAGTAGTGTTTGAGAGTACTCATTTCCTTGTCCCTTTGCCAATATCAGGTATTATTGTTAAAATTATTCTTTGTCCTAAATTGTAAAAAATACTGTCTCATGTTAATCTGCATATTTTAAACTTGATTGTTAAACTATAGGAGTAATATGTTAAAAAATATTTCATCATCCTTATACAATTACATTTATTATGGTACATTTCCTAGTCATATTTTATATACATATTTCACATTTATAATCATTGTGTCCATATATTTTTCCTTTGTAAAAAATTTAATTGCACAAGTAAAAGGTGGATATAGTTTGATTATCTAAGTGTTACAATCTCTTGTAATCATTATCTATAGTGTTTCAATCTCTTGTACACCTCCCAGGTCAATTGACTGCTTAATAGATAACCACTGCTATCAACTTGGTGTATATGTATTCAAGGTTTTCTAACTTATATTCTTATCTAATAGGTATTTGTAGAAATATATTTTGTTTACATAAACGGTATTATTTGATACTGGTCTTCATGGTTTTTTACCCAACCATATGTTTTGGATCTTTCCTTAGCTGTCTTCTTCTTCTTCTTTTTTTTTTTTCTTTAAGTTTATTTATTTATTTTGAGAGAGAGAGAGAGAGTGAGCAGGGGAGGGGCAGAAGAGAGGGAGAGAGAGAGAGTCCCAGGATCCACAGGATCCATGCAAAGCCCGACGTGAGGCTCAGACGCACAAAACTGTGAGATCGTGACCTGAGCTGAAATCAAGAGTCGGATGCTTAACCGACTGAGCCATCCAGGTGCCCCTCTTTAGCTGTCTTCTATATACATTTCTCTAAGTTGCATAGCACTGAATATCATGTGTGTATTATAGTTTATGTAGTTTATATTGCCATTTCACTGGTGATAGACGCTTACCGTATTTCCAGTTTTGACTATTGCAAACAGCATTATAATAAAATTGCCTCTTTGTGCCCTTTTCTTCAGAGGAGATCTGTAAACATGAAATTAATGGGTCATTGGATATTTGTGTTTAAAATAATAATACTATTGCGGAACACTGTATATCCCGTCAGTATATCAGAGTACCACTTTGCCCACAATATCACCTTTTAATATTATTAGCATTTAAAATTTTTACTAATCTGATAGATAAAATGATGGTCTCCTTGTTTGAATTTTTCTTTCCCTGATTACTAATGTGGTTGAATATTGCTTGATATTTTCATTGGTTCTTTAGATTTCTTTGAATAACCCATTGATATTTCTGTGCAAATATGTGTTTGTCTTTTTATCATATTGATCTAAAGGATGTTTATATTCTACGTATACATCATTTGGATACTGTATTTGTGGCAAAACTTTTTTCCAGCCTGTAACTTGTCTTTAAGTTTTATTGTTTTTTATTCTGCAGAAGTTTTAGTCAGATTTTTTGAGTCTTTTTCTTTAATGTATTTATATTCCTCCCTTATTCTAGCTCATAAATGTATTCTATATTTTCAGTACTTTTATATTTTTAAAATCTGCATAAGATAGGGATGTAACTTTACTTTTTCTCAATGGGTAGGTAGCCATTTGTCCCAACAACATTTATGGAAGAGTTCATCCTTTTCCTACTGACTTGAAATATTATCTTTATTATTTTTAAGTTCCTATACAGGCAGGGGTCTATTTTTAGACTCTATCCTATTAGATTGATTAATTTGTACTGTGCTAATACCAAAAATTATTTTAATTAATATATCTCTATGATATATTTTGATAGCTGATAGGGAAGCTACCTTACCACTATTCTCTGAAAAAGGGAGATCTCTTGAATCAGGGAAGCCTTTATGAAGAAGTAGTATTTGAGTTGGTTTTTTAAAAATTGACAGAATTTCATTAAGCTGAAAGGAAAAGGAGGACCTGGGATGGGAGATTAGACACTTCAGTGTATGTTCTGTGAATCACAGATAATTTGAGTCCAGATTGTTCTGGGCATTGAGTTCAGTATCAGGAGCTTAGTCTTTGTTTGGCAGATGATAGCAGGAAGTGAGAGCATCCAAGTGAGCCAGAGAAGGTGAAGCTGGCACCAGTGTGGACAGTAATTCAGATGTGAATTAATAGGGGTCTGAAATGGGGAATGGGAAGGAATTGTTCCTGTGAGAGACTTTTTGAAGGGATAATCAGTAAGAGTTGGTGGCTGATTAAAAAGGGGAGTTGAGGAAGGGAACCTAAGAGTTGGAGCTGAAACTGAGTTTTTGAGCCTGGCTTACTTCAGGAGAATATCAGGACTTGATTTATGAAAAGGAGTTGTTCATGGGGATGGTGATGACTTGGTTTTAGGAATATTTCATTTTAAGTGGTGACGAGTATCCTGTTGGAGGTGTCTGGCAGGTAGTTGTAAATGTGGAACCAGAGCGTAGGAAGTACAGATCTGAGAGTCGGGTACATGGGGATGTTAAAGCTGTGTAAGTTGTTAAGATACCCTTTTTTTTTTTTAAGTTTATTTATTTATTTTGAGAGAGAGAGCACCTTTGAGCAGGGAGGGGCAGAGAGAGAGAGAGAGAGAGAGAGAGAGAGAGAGAGATACCCAGGGAGGCTCCACAGTGACAGTGCAGAGCCTCATGTGGGGCACGAACTCATGAACTGTGAGATCATGTCCTGAGCTGAAATCAAGAGTCAAGTGCTTAACTGACTGAGCCACCCAGGTGTCCCGGAAGATTAAGTTATCTTGAAAAGAATCCTTGTATGTAGGAAGAGAAGGAGGCTTAAGGCAGACAAAACTTTCATTATAATAACTAGCATTTGTTTAATTCCCCTCCTCTATGCTGAATGCTTTATCAAGTGCTGAGCACTCTGTTTCCTTGCTTTGTGTAATCCTTATAGTCCCATATGGAGATGTTACTATTCCAGAGAGGCTATAACTTGCCCCAAATAGCAGAGCCAGGAAGCAGATAAATCTGTTTGCTTCTAAATCTCACCCTTTTAACTTCTAAGATACTCCACCATTTAGTTTTTGGAGAGAGAGTTTAGAGGAGTATGAGGAATCCATAAAATGAGACCTGGGAAGGATTAGGAGTCATCTCATTCAACTCCTTCGTCTTAATCTCAGGAAACTAAGGTCTGAAGATGTAAGAGGATTTGTTGGGGATCATGAAACCCAAGGGTGGAATTGCTTTAGCCACCACTGGTTTGCCAAGTTTTCTAGTGGAGTACTTCAAGTAGTTTTCTGTGTTGTATGGGAGCCTATTGCAAGTTTGAAATTTGTTCTGAGCTTTCCTATTTTGTTCTTTAAATGTAAGTAAATATTTTATTTTTACCTCCCAACCTCTTAACCAGTGTTTATTTGTTTAACTTTTTATTTGGAGCTAACTTTAGATTTTCAGAGCAGTTGGAGGGATAGCACAGGGACCTCCTGCAGTCCTTCATGCAGTCATTTGAATTGTTCCCATATAAATAGTGCTTCCATTTTCTCTGACTTCTCTCAAGACTTTTTCTTTGTCTTTAATTTTCAGCAGTTTGACGATGTAGTGTCTGGGCTTGAATGACTTTGGGTTTGGGGTTCACTAGACTTCTTGAATCTATAAGTTTGTATTTCACTTGGGGAGTTTTCCCCTATTTCTTCAAATAATTTTTTAGCATTGCACTCTTCTCTCCCTTTGGCTCTCTATCCCTCCGTTGAATTTTCATTTTTGGCATGCTGCTTGGGAACACATCCCCATTTGTATACCTCAAGGGTGAGCCCAGGGGTTCATAGGGAACTTTATGGGGTCATTTTCCAGAGCTCCAATCTCTTTGTGATTTCCTGGGACTTTATTTAACCTGCCCTCTTGGGCATTTCCTACAACTGCATCCACACGGCCCAGCCCCCAATGAGACCAAAAATTCAACAGGTTTTCCGTCCGCTGTTTTGGGACTGCAGATCTTCCAATCACAGAAGGAAGTTCACACACCTCAAAGTTATAGGTGCCTGTGTCCCTCACTGTTGCAGCCACTCCTCGAGGCTGGGACTTGAGAAAATGAAGAAAAGGTCGGGGAAGGGAAAATGAGGGATTTCTCCCACTCTCTCTGAGTGTTCGCAGACCCTTTTAACACTCCTCAAGGCATAGCTTTCCACACCAATGCCTACTTCTGGATCTTGGGCTTTCTCGAGTCCTGAGCTGGGAGATGTCAGAGATGGAAAAATGATAAACTTACTACACTACTGCTTAACTTACTACTGCTTAAGTTGTATTTGTAATTATGTTCTTTTTCCCTAGTCTGCCTGCTACTGTTTACTTTTTGGGGTCCTCATATAGCGGCTCTGTGCATTCTGTCCAGGTTTTATAGGTGTATTTAGTGAGAAAGACAGGGCTGGGGTGTGCTTTCTCCATCTTACTCAGACTCTATATGATTTCTTTTTTAATAATTTTTTTGTCTGAGTATCATTGTGATCTCATGGGCTTGTGTATATTTGTTGTGACTCATTTTGACCATTACTGGTTGTTTTTTTGTTGCTCAGTTTCTTCCTCGTGGGAGCTTTTCACATTGGCTTTTGTCCTTCCAACATGACCCCAGTTTTTGATACACCCTGGATTTCCCATTAAGTTCTGGCACAGCAAGATGTCCTAAGTTCATCTTTTCATTGTCTGAATCAGACCAGGAATAGACTTTTTCTAAGGACTCCTGGTTCATATTAATGAAAAATGATGTTGAGAGATTATACTCTGGGCAGTAGAAGAACTCACTGCTACAGGGTTGCCCTTGATCGTTTTTTTTTTTTTTTAGCAACTTTTTAAAATTATAAAAACAATCTACTTTCTTTATAGAACATTTGGAAGTATACATACATGAGGAAATGAAAATTATCCCTAATTTTCCACTTAGAATCTTGGCTTTTGAGATTGTAAAACAATTTTTTAATTAGAACTGTTGCACATTCTGAATACTTATTAGAACTTTCTCATTCTGTTTTTTGTCACCTTTCAGAAGATCAGAGACTGGAGGCACTTTGGATGTCTAGCAAATACTCCAAAATTAATAATAAAACAGAATGTTGTTTCGTGTATAAATAACTTATCCAAAACAAAATTTAATGTTTCCTTCTGAGACTGGTGGTGTATAGATTCAGGAGTTTTCTCTGTAATAAAATAGAACTAAGGCAAAGAAAGAAGAGACTCAGAATTATCTATCAATTGTTAAAACATCTGTTTCATGTAAACTTGTAAAAAGATCATTAGGCAATTTGGAAGCCTGTTAAACTATTATAAAGTCCCATTTTTACATAATTTAGCCAACTTTGTAGTAAGTGATGCTGTTAACCAAGATGGGGAATCTAAAATCAATTAGCATTTTGGGGCGAATCATGAGATTTAAAAAACAAAAACAGTTTTATTGAAATATAATTCACATACCATAAAATTCACCCTTTAAAAGTGCTTTTTAGTATATTCCGTGCTTTTTAGTATATATAGAGAGTTATGCAGCCATCACCACAGTCTAATTTTAGAATGTTTTCATCACTATAAAATGAGACCCCATATCCATTAGCAGTTATTCTCCATTCCCACTTCCAGTGCACCCGGCATCCACGAATCTACTTTCTGTCTTTATGGATTTGCCTATTCTAAACAATTCATGTAAGTGGAATCATATATACTTGACTTTTTGTGACTGGCATCTTTTACTAAGCATAATGTTTTCAATTCTCACCCATGTTGTAGTATGTATCAGTACTTTGTTTCCTTTTATGGCCAAACAATATTCCATTGTATAGATGATGCCACATTTTGTTTATGCATTCATCAGTTGATGACATTTTGGTCATTTCTACTTTTGGGCTATTTTTGTGAACAAACATTTGGGTATAAGTATTTGTGTAGACGTATGTTTTCACTTCTCTTGGATAAAGCTGTAGGAGTGGAATTGCTGGATCTTATGGTGACTCTGTGTTTCAGCTTTTGAGGAACTACCAGACTGTTTTCCAAAGTGGCTGCACCATTTTATCATCACCCCAGCAATGTTTGTTTACGTCCTTGCCAACACTTATCCAGTGTTTGTTTTTTTCGATGAACTCGTATCTTCTTGTGGTTTCGATTTGCATTTATCTAGTAACTAATGAGATTGAGCATCTTTTTATGTGCTTGTTGGCCTTTTATATATCTTCTCTGAAGTAATACCTATTCAGATTCTTTGCCCATTTTTTAATTGTGCTACTTGTCTTTATTACGGAATTGTAACAGTTCTTTGTTCTGGGTACAGGTCTCTTATTTGGTATACGATTGGCAAATATTCTTTCCTGTTTTGTGAGTCATCTTTTTAATTTCTTGATGGTGTTTATAGAAGCACAACGGTTTTTTGTTTTGTTTTTGTTTTTGGATGAAGTCCGTTTATATTTTCATTTTTGTCATTTATACTTTGTTTCAAATCTTTTTTTAAAGTTTATTTATTCTGAGAGAGAGAGTGTGGAGGGGCGGGTTGAGAGAGAGGGAGAAGGAGAGAGAGAGAGGGAGAGAGAGAGAGAGAGAGAGAGAGAGAGAGAATTCCAACCAAGCTCTGCACTGTCAGAGTCCGATGTGGGGCTTGAACCCACAAATCTCAAGATTGTGACCTGAACCGAAATCAAGAGTCAGACGCTTAATCAGCTGAGTCACCCAGGTGCCCCTGTCACTTATACTTTTGTGTTGATACTTAAGAAACCTTTGCCTGGGGCGCCTGGAGTGGCTCAGTTGGTTAAGCGTCTGACTTCAGCTCAGATCATGATCTTGCGGTCTGTTAGTTTGAGCCCCATATCAGGCTCTGTGCTGACAGTTCAAAGTCTGGAGCCTGCTTCAGATTCTGTGTCTCCCCCTCTCTCTGCCCCTCCCATGCTCATGCTCTGTCTCTATCTGTCTCTCAGTAATAAATAAACATTAAAAAAAAAAAAGAAAGAAACCTTTGCCTAATCTAAGGTCACAAAATTTATTCCAGTGTTTTAGTTTTAGTTCTTACGTTTAGGTCTACAATCCATTTTGAATTAATTTTTGTGCATGGTGTGAGGTTAGGGATCTGACTTTATTCTTTTGCCTGTGGTTATCCAGTTCCAGCACCATTTGTTGACAAGATTGTTTTTTTCCTATTGAGTTATCTTGGCACCCTGCTCAAAAGTCAGTTGTCCATAAGTGTAGGTGTTTATTTGTGAATCCTATTACAATGCTGTATGTCTATCCTTATGTCAGTACTGTACTTTTTTTTTTTTTTTTAAGTAATCTCTGCACCCAACCTGGGGCTCAAACTCATGACCCTGAGATTGAGAGTTGGATGCTCTTACCAACTGAACCAGCCAGGCACCCCAAGTACTATACTTCCAATTTTGTTCTTTTTGTAGATTGTTTTGGCTATTCTGAGTTCACTGTATTTCTATGTGAATTTTAGGATCAGTTTGTCAGTTTCTTCCATGAAAGCAGCTGGAATTTTAATAGGGATTACATTGCTGTAAATCAGTTTGGGGAGTTTTGCCATCTTAACAATATTTAAGTCTTCCAGCTCATGAATATTGGACGTCTTCCATTTATTTAGGTTTCTTTTCATTTCCTTCAACTATATTATTTAGTTTCACTGCACAAGTTATGCACTATTCTTTTTGATGCAGTTAGTTTCTTTTTATTTATTTACTTTTATTTTATAGAGAGAGCGCACAAGCAGGGAAGAAGGGCAGAGGGAGGGAGGGTGGGAGAGAGAACCTTAAGCAGGCTCCATGTTCAGCACAGAGCCTGACACAGGGCTTGAACTCATGATCCTGAGCTCATGATCTAAGCTGAGATCAAGAGTTGGATGCTTAACCGACTGAGCCACCCCGGTGCCCCAGATGCAATTTGTTTCTTAATTTTACTTTTGAACTGTTTATTCCTTGTGCATAGAAATACAATTTATTTTTTAAAAAATTTTTTATCCTGCAACCTTGCTGAAATCATTTGTTGGTTATAATTGTCTTTTTAGTGGCACACTTAGGAATTTCTGTATACAAGATCATATCATATGCAAATAAAGATAGTTTTATTTCTTTCTTTCCAGTCTGATCCTGGAAATTTGAGGTAAATGGGAACATCTGTTGGACATGACCAGCAGACAGTTTGATATGTGAGATTAGAACCAAGGGAAGGGAAGATTGGGACAGGAGATAGAAATTTGAGGGCCATTATCATCATATGAATAGTACAATTTGGAGACTGGAAGCAAGATTGAAGTAAATTGAGTAAATAGGAGGTGAGGTAACAGAGATAGCTAATAAAGAGGCACAAATGAGAAGAAAAGAGCCTCAACAGGGTAAACTTAGAGTTTGTCAAAATATATTTTGTGGACCATCTGCATTTAAACTACTTGGAATAGATGTTAAAAAATACATTTTCCTGGGGCGCCTGAGTGGCTCATTTAGTTTAGTGTGACTCTTGATTTCAGCTCAAGTCATGATCCCAAGGTCTTGGGATTGAGCCCTGTGTTGGGCTCCACACTGAGCCTGAAGCCAGCTTGTTTCTCTCTCTAACCCCCTCTGCTCTTCTCCCCAGCTTGTGGTCTGTCTCAAAAACAAAACCAAAAAGACATTTTCCTATGTTACATCCTAGGCCGTACAAATTAGACACTCTGTGAATGGGTCTCAGCGTCCTTCAGTTTAAACTGTTGTCACATAATAACTCTTGGGCACACAGAAATGGGAGAATCGCCGAACTGAAGGAATTCTACAGTTGAGACTGAGAGGGTATGGGAGAAAACTTGAATGCTTTTGTAGCTTTGAAAAGAACAATAAGGAGGGTGGAGTTGAAGACTGAGAAGAGAGAAGAGAAATTCTCGGAGAAAGGTGGGGTTAGAATATAGATGAAAGGCCTGGCCTCACATAGAAGGAGAAATGGCTCTCGGGTAGGGCTAGTGTTAGCATACAAAGTTTGAGACCTTTTTTTTTTTTTTTTAAATGTTTTTATTTATTTTTAAGAGAGACAGAGACAGAGGACAAGCTGGGGAGGGGCAGAGAGAGAGGGAGACACAGAATCCGAAGCAAGCTCCAGGCTGTGAGCTGTCAACACAGAGCCCGACACAGGGCTCGAACCCATGAACTGCAAGATCATGACCTCAGATTGACCTCAGGCCCCATTTCCTCAGATTATATGTGGGAAACACACAGTTAAAGGGGCATGATGCACAGGTTCCATAATCAATTGTGTAATAATATCAGGTACGGTCTAATTTTCTCTATTCCCACTTTATTGCTCTGCAATATCTCATACTAGTGCTGCTCCTGTTCGTTCCTTTGTAGAGTTACTTGTCTGTTTTTAGCTGTGCTTTAATCAACAACCTGTCTGCTCTCATAATGTGCTGTTTTGTGCACTATATCTCAGCCTTACGAAGATTTCTGTTGGGGAGGGAGCATACTAAAAAAGAAAGATCTTGTATGATATGAGCTTCTGCTACCGTGATTGGGATAGTTGACTGAAATATCAGCCCTAAGCTTTTCTGCGCAAGAAGCAGGAAAATGGAGCAATGTGTACAGAAGTAGAGTGCTTCCATAGTTATTTATTTCTTCCTTCTAGAATAGACTCGTCTCAACAGTAGTGGCTGTTATTTACTCAGTACTTCTTTTGTTACCTAAAACTATGCTCCGTACTTTAAATTAATTATCTTAATTTTTTCATAATGAAATTCTAAAGATAAGTAGTATTAAGATCCAAACTGTATAAATGAGGAAAGTTAATCTCAGTGAAATTAAGTAGTTCACAGAAACAAAAGTAAGTGGCAGAACGAGGATTTGAACTCAGGTTTACGTGTCTGGCCCCCAGGTCTATGATCTTAGTCACTTTGCCATTTTGCTTTTCTCTGTGTTCATGGGAAATAGGACTGTGTTAGAAGAATTAATAATGGCATCCAGAATAAAATCTTGTTCTTAGTCTCAAATTCACAATACTCCCATTGTATAACTTCAGTGATGGGTAACATTTTATGACTGAGATCTTATTTTGTAATACTTATATTGCTTGGTCACTTAAATCTGTAAACAAGGTTGCTGTGTATTGACACACAATACTTTCTTTTTCCCTTATAGTAGTCTTATACTAGTTTAATTGTGCCTTCTGAATTTTTTTTCTTTCGTTTTGTTTTCTTTTCAGAAAAACCATGCCAGATGGATCATCTGGATCGAATCCTTCTGTCTGGTATCTATAATGTACGCAAGGGAAAGACCCAGCTGCATAAGTGGGCTGAACGCCTAGTTGTTCTCTGTGGTACCTGCCTCATCGTTTCCTCAGTAAAAGATTGTCAAACTGGAAAGATGCACATTTTGCCTTTGGTTGGGGGAAAGGTAAGACTCGTAAAAATGGAATTATTCTTCTTTTGTTTGATCTTCTTCATTAAAATCACATATCTTTTCAGCACTTTGCTCACATCTTTTTATTTTTTTATTTTTATTTTATTTTTTTTGAAGATTTATTTATTTAGCTAATTTCCACACCCAACATGGGGCTTGAACTCATGACCCCAAGATCAAGAGTTGCATGCTCTACTAACTGAGCCAGCCAAGCGCCCCTCCCCACACTCCCCACATCATTTTAAAGAAGCAAGTATGAGCATGTGTAAAGATTACACTGTAGAGGCATCTGGGTGGCTCAGTTGGTTGAACGTCTGTCTGACTCTTGATTTCGGCTCAGGTCATGATCCCAGGGTCATGGGATTGAGTCCCCTCTTGGGCTCTGTGCTGAGCAAGGAGCCTGCTTAAGATTCCCTCTCTCCATCTGTCCCTCTCTCCTGCTTACACTCGTGCTCTCTCAAATTAAAATTTAAAAATTAAAATTAAAAAAAGTGCAATTGCACTATATCCATGGGATACAGGTGTGCTATTTTGAAGGGGCACATGCACCCCAATGTTTTATAGCAGCACTATCAACAATAGTCAAAGTATAGAAAGAGCCCAAATGTCCATCAACAGGTGAATGGATAAAGAAGATGTGGTGTACATACATACATACACACAATGGAGTATTACTCGGCAATCAAAAAGAATGAAATCCTGCCATTTGCAACCATGTGGATGGAGCTAGAGGTATTATGCTAAGCAAAATTAGCTAGGCAGAGAAAGACAGATATCACATATGACTTCACTCATATGTGGAATTTAAGATACAAAACAGATGGACATAAGGGAAGAGAAGCAAAAATAATACAAAAACAGGGAGGGGAACAAAACATAAGAGACTCTTTTTTTTTTTTTTAATTTTTTTAATGTTTATTTATTATTGAGAGACAGAGTATGAGCAGGGGAGGGGTAGAGAGAGGTAGAATCTGAAGCAGGCTCCAGGGTCTTTGGAGCCCGATGCAGGGCTCTATGTTGCTTTGTTGTTGTTTTTTGTAAATTCTGTAGGATTTTCTTTTCTTTTTTTTTAAATGTTTATTTTTGAGATGGAGAGAGACAGAGCATGAGCGGGGGAGGGGCAGAGAGAGGAGGAGACACAGAATACGAAGCAGGCTCCAGGCTGTGAGCTGTCAGTACAGAGCCCGACGCTCTGGGCTCGAACCCACAAACTGCGAGATCGTGACCTGAGCCAAAGTCGGACACCTAACCAACTGAGCTACCCAAGCGCCCCAGGAGACTCTTAAATACAGAGAACAAACTGACGGTTGCTGGAGGGGTTGTGCCGGGGGATGGGCTAAATGGGTAAGGGGCATTAGGGAGGACACTTGTTTGGATGAGCACTGGATGTTATACGTAGTGGATGAATCACTGAAATCTACTACTGAAATGATTATAGCACTATATGCTAACTTGGATATGAATTTAAAAGTTTAAAAAAATTAAATAAATAAACAAACATTAAAAAAATTAAAATTAAAACTAAAAAAATTAAAACTAATAAAATTAAATTAAAAAAAATTTTTTTAAAGATTGCATTACAGGGGCGCCTGGGTGGCTCGGTCGGTTAAAGCGTCCAACTTCGGCTCATGTCATGATCTCACGGTCCGTGAGTTCGAGCCCCGCGTCGGGCTCTGTGCTGACAGCTCAGAGCCTGGAGCCTGTTTCTGATTCTGTGTCTCTCTTTCTCTCTGCCCCTCCCCTGTTCATGCTCTGTCTCTCTCTGTCTCAAAAATAAGTAAACGTTAAAAAAAAATTAAAAAAAAAAAAGATTGCATTACAACGTTGTTTTTTAGAGTTGTTAGGTCCGGAAGAAGCCTACTCAGCCTAATTTAAGCATAAAACTGGTTTATTTACATCACAGATTCTCTGGGAGGTCAAAAAGTATCCATACCACAAATTTCTTTTCTTCTTTTCTTTTCTTTTCTTTTTTTTCTTTTTTCTTTTCTCTTCTCTTCTCTTCTCTTCTCTTCTCTTCTCTTCTCTTCTCTTCTCTTCTCTTCTCTTTTTAAAATATTTATTTTTTTTTGAGAGAGCACAAGCAGGGGAGGGCAGAGAGAGAGAGAAGGAGACACAGAATATGAAGCACACTCCACGCTCTGACCTGTCAGCACAGAGCCCAACATGGGGCTTGAACTCCAGAACTGTGAGATCATGAACTGAGCTGAAGTCAGATGCTCAACTGACTGAGCCACACAGGTGCCCCCATACCCCAAATTCTGCTGCAGAACGCATTTGTTGATGATACTTCTGCCTCCACTGCTAGGCACTGGATGCTACCATCGGTAACGCCTGGGTAGATCGAGGATGCTGCCCTGCCAGCTTCCCGCCAGCATCCATTCCTTAAACAGATTGTCTCCAGCTTCTCCTTTTCCCTCATTTATACTAAAATTCAGAGTCTGGGATGGTCACAAGCCCCTCTCCAGCAGCCAGGGAAGCACACTATTTCTTGTCTGTACTAGAGAATTCCCCACCCTGGGCAAGGAGTTCAGCTGCAAGTCCATCAGACTGACAGATGACTGGAAACAGATATATTAACATTTATATGAAGCTGTACCTCATTTTGTTTCTTTTATTTTTGATTTTGAATATCATAAAAGTCTGAATTTGAGAGAGCTTCCAGACAAAACTTAGTGAATTCATGCGTTGAAACAGCCAATCTGCTCCAGATACACAATATATCATCTATATATAGATAAAATATATATATTCAAAAGGTAAATATACAGTTTTAAATATACAATATTCAAAAGGCACAGTTGGGCTTAGGAATGTAGAATAGAAGTGCATGTGGTGAAATGGTCTGAATCTGAGGGCCTGCTGGGTTCTGGGCCTGAAAGGTTGTGGCGGCCCAAATGTGTAGCTCCTCTAAGTATTTGGGTTTAAAAGTCCTCTACTTATGAGGGGAACCTGGCCCAGGCTTAAGTAAGAGATGAGTGGTATTCTGCCCCTGAAGGACTGCTGGAAAAAACAAAAACAGAACAGCCCAAAACTGCTGTTAACCACTGACTGGAACCAAGTCTTGTTGTTGCTATTGTCCTAGAGAGGTGGAATGACCCATTTATGTGGCCCATAACCAGGAAATGAATAAGCTGCCACTAAATGAATGTGTATACTTCAGTATCCACCAGGAGGCAGAAACCTACCACTTAGCAATATAAGACCTGGTTCTGGTCTTGGGGGCTGAAGGACAGAATGAAGAAAATAGGTTAAAAAAAAATGCCCCCCGCCCACCAGAAAGGAAGAGAGAGAGAAAGAAAGGAAGGAAGAGAAAGAAAGAGAGAGGGAGGGAGGGTGGGAGGAAGGAAGAAAAGAAGGAAGAAGGAGGAAAGATGGAAGGAAGAAAGAAAAAAGAATACAACAAGGGAAAGTAAATTCAAAGGGAAGTTTTAAGAAATAAGAAACGATGAGTGCAGACACTGATAAAATAACGATGGTAAAGTTAATATTAATTGTAAGAAGTTTAAACTTTTTTTTTATATTTTAAATATAAATTTAAACTACTAAAGCTCAAACTACCCTGAGTGATATTTAAGATGTGGTGGTATGTTTAATAAGTAACATGTGATATAGTCTTGGAATAAGAGGATAGAAACACCAAATAACGTTCAACTTCATTAGGAAAAAAAGTGTGAATTAAAAAATTTTAAGGACAGCCACTAAAAAAAGTAAAGTGGGAAAGGGGCCTCTGGGTGGCTCAGTCAGTTAAGCATCGAACATAGGCTCAGGTCATGAACTCACAGTTTGTGGGTTCAAGCCCTGCATCGGACTCTGTGCTGACAGCTCAGAGCCTGGAGCCTGCTTCAGATCTGTGTCTCCCTCTGTCTCTGTTCCTCCCCCACTTGCACTCTGTCTCTCTTTCTCACTCTCTCTCTCTCAAAAATAAAGGTTAAAAAAAAAAGTAGAGTGGAAAAAGAGAATATAAAAAGTTCTTTGATGCCGGGCGCCTAGGTGGCTCAGTCAGTTAAGCATCTGACTTCATTTCAGGTCATTATCTCACAGTTTGTGAGTTTGAGCCCCACATTGGGCTCTGCATTGACAGCTCAGAGCCTGGAGCCTATTTCAGATTCTATTTCCCTCTCTCTCTGCCTCTCCCCTGCTTGTGTTCTCTCTTTCTCAAAAACAAATATTAAAAAAAAAAAAAAAAAAATTCTGTAATACTAAAAGAAGACAGAAAAAGAGTGGAGAAAAAGGAACACAATGATTAGCATGGTAAATTATCACACGTTATAGTGATAGAGGGGTACCTGAGTGGCTAAGTCGGTTGAGTCCAACTTTGGCTCAGGTCATGATCTCACGGTTCATGGGTTTGAACCCCGCATCGGGCTTTGTGCTGATAGCTCAGAGCCTGAAGCCTGTTTCAGATTCTTTGTCTTCTTTTCTCTCTGCTTCTCCCCCACTCATGCTCTGTCTCTCTCAAAAATAAATATTTTAAAAAAAAACCCCACAAATTTTAGTGATAGAAACATATCTAAATATATCAATATTGATAAAAATTGTGATTGTTAGATTCTTATTTAAAATCTTAGTACTTGCTGTTTATAAGAGACATACCTAACAATTAGAATGTTGAATGTGAAATGGTGGGAAAATTATGCTAGTCTAATAACAACCAAAAGAAAATCGGTGTGGTTATATTAACATCAGACAAAATAATTTTATGAAAGTTTATATGGAACAAAGGACTTGTCTGCAGGATATATAAAGAACTTTTACAACACAGTGATAGGAAGACAAATAACGTAGTAAAAACTCAGCAAAAGATTGGAGCATATCCTTTACCAGTGAAGATACACACATGGCAAATAGACACATAAAAAGATTCTCACCATCATTAGTCATTAGGGAAATGCAAATTAATATCACAGTGAGATACTGCACACCACTAGAATGACTAAAAATCAAAAGACTGATGAGTACCAGATTTAGCAAGATGAGGAACAACTGGATTGCTTTTGTCATTGGTAGGAGTACAGTCTCTTTGGAAGACAGTTTTTTATTTCTTGTAAACTTAAACATATGTATATCAGATGACCCGGCTTTTCTCCAAGATATTGGGAAATGAACACATATCTTTACAAAGACTTGAAGTGAATGTTCGTCACAGCGTTATTCATAATTGTCAAAACTAGAAACAAGCCAAATGTTCATTGAGTACTGGTGAATTGATAAACACAGGAGTTATGTCCACACAATGGAATACTAGTAAGCACTAAAAAGGAATGAACTGCCGACACTTTCCAAAACAAAGATCAGTCTCAAAATCATTATTTTAAGTGAAAGAAGCCAGGTACAAAAAAGTCTGTTTATTGTATGATTCTATCATATGGAATTCTAAAAAAAGACAACTATAGTGATAGAAAACAGGCACTTGCCTGGGTGCAGAGGGGAAGGGATTGATTACAGAAAAGCACAAAGGGAAGTATTGGGGGTGATGGGCTTATACAGCTGTATTCATTTATAAAAGCTTATTAAATTATTCACTTAGAATCTGTGAAGTAAAAAAAATCACAAAGTTTATTAAAATTATACGTCAATAAAACTAATATCTAAAAAAAGACTTCGGTGCAAAAGAATTAGTAGGTATAAAGAGGCTCATTCCAAAAGGATGAAAGGAACACTTCATGATGAATATAATAATTCTGAAGTTGTACATGTGTTATGATGTAGTCTTAATATATATAATGCAAAAATTAACATAATTAGGTAAATTGACAAATTAACTTCCAGTGGGAGATTTACAATCGTTTCTCAATATTTGACATTATATTAAAAAAAAAATTTGACATTATATATTATTGTTCTGTGTCAAATATCCTGTAATAAAATATTTAAAAGATTATTCTGAAACAGTCATTAATATCTATTCTTCATTTCAATAAGATCCTTTATTTTGACACAGACTCATTCACTTGCCTTGATTTATTACTAATAAAAAGCGGTCCTATTGTGATCATTGCAATTGAATGTTATGAATATTATGTAATTTTATTTGGATCTTTTTAATATGATTCTCTTTCGCTTAAAGTATTATCATGTTTCTGCCATTGGATTCAGTCTTTACTTGGCACCAGAAACCTAATGATTTACGAGTATAATTTGGAAGTTCCCAGCTGACTCACCAAGATTCAGTACCTATGACATATCAAAATAACATGTCAGAGAAAGGTATAAGTGGTTTCATAACTACAAAGGCTTTATCTTCTTCAAAGCTATGTGAGGTAGGTTGTTGGAGTTTTGGGGGAGAATTGCTTTGATGAGAACTGCTGTTGTGCAGTGAATCTTTATTACCGCCCCAAATGGGAACAGAGAAGGTTTCTGCCTGTTTCCTCAACCCTAGTGAAAGAGGTTGCGACAGGACTCAAGAGAGCTTGATACGGATCCCCTACAGTAAGGAAAACATAGTGGACTGGTGTCCTGCCTTCTGACCAAGGAGTCTTGAGGACAAGAGATGAGTTACCAATGCAGCCAGGTAGCTTAAGAGCCTGACTCATGCATTGGGATCATCATGTGCTCCTTGGGTTTGTTAGTATGTGACCCAGAAGGGTTGAGAGAAAGTGATAACCAGTGGGTGGATAGGTGGAAAAATGGATGAGTGGGTGGATTCTCTTAGATCTTGTCTAGCAGGGCCACCCAGAGGGGCAAATAGGCTTCCCTGGAGGACAGGCTGTAAATGGACCACCAGATTCCTTCATGTCTGGGAGGGCATAGTCAACTACTGGAATAATATGCATTAGCCAGGTCAAGGGATCTGTAACTAAGAAGTCATCCATTGTTTGGCTTGAGGTGGGGGTAACCAAAAGAATCCTTAAAAGGCCCCATTGAGGAAAAACCTCCCTTTAAAATCTGTTAGGCCTGGAGACTGCAAAGTCAGGTTATGACTCTGCTTGTCTAGTAAGAACCTTTGAGCTTTTATCTTTCCTGTCCTTCCTATCTACTTCAACCCTGGAGGGGGTAAAAAATGGCATCTAGTCCAGTACTTAGTAGGTAAGGAAAGAGAGTCCAAAAAGCAGGCTAGGTCACCCTTTGTAGGCAGGCAGCTACCTCCATTGTGCCCCAGGATAGGGGAAGGGTTGGAACTGTCATATCTTTGCAATGGCAACATTGGCTCTTATCCTGTGGGTCTAGAGACTCTCCTGTTGCGAAACATGGGATGCTTTCTTGCATCACAGGCACTTGTACTTGCTCTTGCCCTGCATGGAATGCTCCTCCCCCAGGAGGTTTTCATGCCTTGACCCCCTTAGGGTCTTTGCTCACATGTTACCTCAGCGATTCCTTCCTTTACTGACCTGTTCATAACTCAGACCACCCACCCTGTCCTCCAAGCTTTTCCCCTGCTTTATTTTTCTTGATGTTACATCTTACATATTATATCATGCTATGCTATGTCACCATTTTGGTGTTAGAGTGTCTTTCCGCAAGTCTAAACCCCACTTAGAGTAGGCGCTTTGTTGTTTTCTCCTCTGCTTGTCCCAGCATGCAGAACAGTACAATGTATTTATTCAGCTAATATTTCATTACCAAATTGAGACTGGGTTGTGACTTAAAGAATAATTAATACATTTACTTACGATTATGCCCGAGTCCTATTCCTTCAACATAGTTGCTGAATAAGTTATTCCTTTGCTTTTTTAATTTTTTAATTTTTATTTTTTTATTAAAAAAAATTTTTTTTTAACGTTTATTTATTTTTGAGACCGAGAGAGACAGAGCATGAACGGGGGAGGGTCAGAGAGAGAGGGAGACACAGAATCTGAAACAGGCTCCAGGCTCTGAGCTGTCAGCACAGAGCCCGACGCAGGGCTCGAACTCATGGACCGCGAGATCATGACCTGAGCCGAAGTCGGATGCTTAACCGACTGAGCCACCCAGGCGCCCCTCCTTTGCTTTTTTTAAACAGCTTGATTGAGATTTTATTCATGTACCATATAATTCACCCATATAAAGTGTACAGTTCAGTGACTTTTAGTGTATTCACTGTTTTGTGACCATCACCACATCACCCTGAAAAGAAACCCTGCACTACTTAGCCATCATCTCTCCATTTCTTCCCTAGTCCTGGGCACCTACTAATCTACTTTCTGTCTGTACAGATTTGCTGATTCTGAAGACTTCATATAAATGGAATCATACAGTATATGGTTGTGACTTTCACTTCACATAATCTTTTCAAGGTTCATATAGTGTGCAGCAATATCTTCTGTTTATGGCTAAATAATATTCCACTGAAATATACCACATTCAGTGTTTATACGCATACCTGTTGATGGATGGACATTTAGGTTGTTTCTCCTTTTGGGCTATTATGAATAGTGCTGCTCTAATTCATGTGTAAGTTTTTGTATAAATGTATGTTTTGAGTTCTCTTGAGTGTATATGTAGGAGTAGAATTGCTGGGCCACATGGTAACTCTATGTTCAACCTTTTGAGGAATTGCCAGACTGTTTTCCAGAGTGGCTGAACCATTTTACGTTCCCACTGCAGTGTATGAGGGGTCCAGAACCTGCTAATACTTGTTATCCAGCATTTGTTATTTTCTATTTTTAACTTTGGCCCTCCTAGTGTATGTGATGTGGTGTCTTTCAATTTTGATTTGCATTTATCTAATAAGTAATGATGTTGAACATTTCACGTTATTACTGGTCATTTCTCAAGTCTTCTTTGGAGAAACATCTGATCAGATCTTTTGCCCCATTAAAAAAAATTTTTTTTAATGTTTATTTTTTGAGAAGAAACAGAATGTGAGCAGGGGAGGGGCAGAGAGAGAGGGAGACACAGAATCTGAAGCAGGTTCCAGGCTCTGAGCTGTCAGCACAGAGCCCAACGTGGGGCTCGAACTCACGAGCTGTGAGATCATGACCCGAGCTGAAGTCAGACGCTTAACCGACTGAGGCACCCAGGCGCCTCTCTTTTGCCCCATTTTAAAAAGTTGACTTATTTTTCTTGTTACTGTCCTTTGCTCTCTGACTAGGATTTTTTTTTGTCTTGGTCCTGGTTTCCTTGCCTCTTCCTCCTCAGGTGGAAGAAGTGAAGCGACGGCAGCACTCCCTTGCATTCAGCTCAGCTGGAGCCCAGGCTCAGACCTATCATGTCAGCTTTGAGACATTGGCTGAGTGCCAGAGATGGCAGCGACAAGCGTCCAAGGTGATAAGCTGTCAAATGTCCTGATGTGGTGATAAGAATGTAAAAGCCCAACAGAAATGTATCTTGAAGCTGAACTCACTCCAAAGAGAGTGAATTGTAATTCTTAGGTATCTTCCTTTAGGCTCCTCTAAGTTTATAATGAATGAAATAATAGAATTCCACCCGGTCCTTACCTTATTATTTATGTTTGCATAGTACAAAATGTATTCAAACATGTTTTCAGGTGCATTTTACCTTTATACCATCTCTGAGAAGAATTGAGACACAATAAGATTCAAATCACTTTCCCTCCACCACTGTGGTCAGGGATAGATGGAGCCATTCCCTAATTCCTAGACTAGTCCTTCTTGGTCTGAATATATTTAGTACAGCTGTGATGAACCACTTTAAATTTGAACTTATTATGGGACATGACCTGTGATCCTGTTACAAACCATTGTTCCGCTATGCTGAGGATAATTAGCTTTTCAGCATAATTTCTGCTTTTTAATCTTTAAAGATGCAGTGTCCTAAAATTGTATTGCAGTTTCCAAATTTTCTTGTTCTCCCAGCTATCTTTGCAGAATTTTAGCACATTTTTCTTTGTGGAACTAAATAGTTGCATAAAGTATTGTTTTAGTATAATGAGATGCCATAAAACATGAATAACTTTTCTAGTGATTTTGTTTGGTTTTTAGACCAATTTTCACAACCTATCTTTTATTAGCAGACTATTATAGAAATAAAAACTTGTTTTGGTTTTATTGAATTTTATGTACTTCTATTGTAGTGGTAATGAAATCTGTTCTGAATAAACTAATCTCAGTTTTAAATAGCTATTCCATTCTTTTGACCTTATAAGAGAAGTTAATATTTTTTGAGTACCTTTTGCATACTAAGCAGTGTGCTGTGTGCTGAATTTATTTTATCCTCACAACAGATGAAGAAACTGCACTAGTAAGTAGCAGAGCCTGTGGGTACAAAAGGCCATGGCTTTCAATATCACACAGCCTGCCAAAGTTTTGTATAGTTATTTTGAATCATCTTATCTTCTTGCATGAAATGTTAACTTTTCCCCTTTATGATTTTTTTTTTTCCTTTTACTTACAGACACTTTACAGCTTACACCATTGTGTGTTTCAAGCAGCTTAATGGTTTTAGGAAAAAGGAAAAATGAACTGGTTTTTATAAATGAGTAGTTGGATCTCATTACCTTTTTTTCTTTCTAATTGTTAAAATTAGCACTTTTTTTATAAATGGCATTCCTTCCTTTGCTGGGTGAGAGACATTTGTTCTGCTGCTCTAGCTGAGATGGCTCTTCTCCTTGACCCTATTCAGGTGGTGTCCCAGCGAATCAGCACCGTCGACCTCTCGTGTTACAGCCTTGAGGAGGTTCCTGAGCATCTCTTCTACAGTCAAGATATCACCTACCTCAACTTGCGACACAACTTCATGCAGCTGGAAAGACCAGGGGGCCTTGACACTCTCTACAGGTATGTGGAGAATAGGTTTCCAGAATAACTTACTCAAACCAAATCGTGATCACTGTCTTAGTTGTACCTGAAGGTGAGCATGCTTAACATCATACACATATTTGAAAATCTTCTCTATTTTGAAAAAGAGTTGAATTTTTATTTATGCTTTATTTATGCTGTTTTCTTTTTTTTAAGTTTATTTATTTTGAGAGAGAGAGCGTGTGCGCACAAGTGAGGAAGGGGCACGTAGAGAGAATGTCAAGCAGGCTCCACACTGTCAGCGCAGAGCCTGACACAGGGCTTGAACTTACAAGCTGTGAGATCATGACCTGAGCCAAAATCAAGAGTCAGTCGCTTAACCTACTGAGTCACCCAGGCGCCCCTATTTATGCAGTTTTCTTACTCCCCCTTTCCCTCCATAAGACAGGAGATAGATGCAAATATTCTGTTACGGAGGCCACAGTGTGCTGCCATTGAGCTAGACAATCTTGTGATATAATTCACTGATAGTGACGCCTGATCTGAAACCAGGGTAAATTGAGAGATTGAGTGTATGGCAAGTTTTTGAATCCTAAGTATCAAACTTAAATAACTTAAAGGAAATAAGCCTAATTTCAAGAATTCCACTCCCAGTGTGGGACTTTTATCTTTGTTGTGTGCCTATTAACACTAGCTTCTAAGCCTTAGACAACTATGAAACTTCTCCCCTCTGATAAAAGAACCATTCCACTCCTTAGGGACTATGGCCCATATATTTTCCATCTTTGTTAGAATATATTCCCCATTCCCTCCCTCCACCCACGTTACCACCCTCCTCCCTTTGAAAATGGATGGAAGAGGATTGCTTGGGTGGCTCAGTTGGTTGAGTATCTGACATCAGCTCAGGTCATGATTTACAGTTTGTGAGTTTGAGCCCCACATCCGGCTTGCTACTGTCAGTGCAGAGCCTACTTTAGATCTTCTTTCCCCTCTCTCTCTGTCCCTCCCCCACTTTTGCTCTCACTCTCATAAATAAATAAAACATTAAAAAAAATTTTTTTTAAGTAAATATTTGATATAACTAATTGTCTGGGCTTGTGAGCAAGGGAGAAATTGGACATTAAAGAATTCAGATTACATGGTGATTAGAAAGATAATACACATTGAAAGTACGTATTTTAGGGACACCTGAATGGTTCAGTCAGTTACATATCTGACTCTTGATCTTGACTTGGGTCTTGATCTCACAGTCGTGGGTTTGGGCCCTGTGTTGGGCTCCATGCTGGGCATGAGGCCTACTTAAAAAAAAAAAAAAAAAAAAAGTACATATTTTACTTAATAATAATATTTCTAAAATAATTTTGAGAAAGCACTGTATTTTTATCTCATCTGATGTGTTTTACAAAGTTTTTTAGATTTAAGCCTATATTTAGTAATGAGATAATACTTTTAATTATATTGTTAAGTAAAAACAATACAAGCTATCATTTTAAGTGAGTTTCTAGCATTTACTAGTGTTTTCTTCTGAGTTGCTGTGAAAATAGGGTTTTATCTAATTTGAGGGCTGTATTAGGAATTCTCAAGTCAAGGCACCAAGCCAAAGGAACAGTCTGTACTCAAGGTCAGGACAATTGGAAATCAAAAGTTGAAAATTTGGAAGAGTGACTCAAATCTAGGAGCAGGTGATACGGATCGGTATCATGGAAAACACCACCTCAGCCTTACCATCTTGCACTAGTATAATCATAAGTATAATATTCCTAAGTAGAATTAGCAGAGTGATTCCTTTAGATCCAGTTTATGATGATATTATCTCTAGTTAAGATGGCATAGATACTTTTATTTCTAGGAACAAAACAGAAGCATTAAAAATTACTATTTCATGTTCTCTGTTAGATCTTATTACAGTAAAACTCCATTAATACATACATACTTTAAAGCTCTAAGTGTCCCATTCATTTCAAGTGATATTTGAGCCAATATAAATTTCAATATGTAAAAAGAAGTTGCTTATAATGGGATTTGATGTACATATTTGTTAGCTATTCCTGTGTGCGTTGATGAATTGTTATAAAATTTTATATATTGCATGTAGAAATTTCATAAAGGAAGAGGTTTTAAGCATATCAATAGGACTTTGATATGAGATTTTCTTTAAAATTTTCTCCGTTTTTAAGGAGAAGAGAGAAGAACTCCCATTGCACTAGACCTGATTTCCTTCATTGTATGGTCCCAGTGTTAGGCATCTTAGTGTCTGTGCTGTACTCAATGTTTGGCAGGTAGTGAGTGCTCAACAGATATTTGTGGAACAAATTCTGCAGTGGACATCTAAAATGATGGCTAGGGTGCCTGGGTGGCTCAGTCGGTTAAGTGTCTGAGTTTGGCTCAGGTCATGATCTCACGGTCCATGAGTTCGAGCCCTGCATCAGGCTCTGTGCTGACAGCTTAGAGCCTGGATCCTATTTCAGATTCTGTGTCTCCCTCCCTCTATGCCCCTCCCCCACTCACGCTGTCTCTCAAAAATAAACATTAAAAAAAAATTTTTTTAATAGATGTCTTTTTCATTCAGCAGTATAATTTGTACCTTTGCTTTTTAGATTTTCTCAGCTGAAGGGCCTGAACTTGTCCCACAATAAACTTGGGTTGTTTCCTGTATTGTTATGTGAGATTTCTACCCTGACTGAGCTCAACCTCTCCTGTAATGGATTTCATGACCTACCAAGTCAGATTGGCAATCTGCTAAAGTAAGTATCTGACTTTTGCTAGACTCATTTTTACTTGCAGAGTAAGGAGCTTGTCTGGCATTTGGAATGAAGGTAGTCCCATGAGCTCTTGCAGTGAAATTAATCATGCAAGTCTGAGGATTCTAGTCAGCAGCAGTTACTTGCAGCAGTAACTAGTTATTAGTCCCTCAGTTTCAATAGCACAGGTTCTGACTATTGTTGATGTTGGAGGGACCATCCATGTCAGTTATGTGTATTTCATTGAGTCTCTATAGATAGGGCATTTTTTTATTATTGGATTCATAATAAATTAGTGATGTATGTCAGAATCCATATTTCTAGTTCTTTTCATTCCAATTAAAACCTTTCATAAAGTCTTGTTTTGTTTTCTTCCTGCAGTCTTCAAACCCTCTGTGTTGATGGCAACTTTCTGACAACTTTACCAGAGGAATTGGGAAATCTGCAACAGCTTTCTTCCCTGGGAATTTCCTTCAACAACTTTAGTCATATTCCTGAGGTTTATGAGAAACTCACTATGTTAGATAAAGTAGTTATGGCGGGAAATCACCTGGAAGTCCTAAACCTTGGGGTGCTGAATAGGATGAGCCATATCAAACATGTGGATTTAAGGTGAGGCCATTTTTCACCATGCCTTCTTTTGGGTGGACCTCTGATGTCCTTTTACGTTTTCTCTTTATAAAGACTTCTCTAAAACATTTTCCAAGCTGTAGTAAAGCTTCAGTTTTCACTCAGTAGCAGAGAGATTATGAGTGAGGTAGGTATACCATGTGATAGACACTTTTACATTACCTTTGACAAAGGTTGTTCTGAAGTACCCTCCCAGCAACATTTTGTAAGAATTCCCATTTCTACACATCCTTGTCAATGTTGGATCTTAGCAGCCTTATTCTTTATTGTCAGTGTAGTGGGAGAAAATAATACTTCATTGTTTTAATCAGTATTTATTTACTTATGAGTGAGATTGAGCATCTTTAACAAAAAAATTTTTTTAATGTTTATTTATTGTTGAGAGAGAGACAGAATGTAAGTGGGGGAGGGGCAGAGAGAGAGAGAGGGAGACACAGGATCAGAAGCATGTTCCAGGCTCTGAGCTGTCAGCACAGAGCCCAACACGAATGGGCCTTGAACTCATGAACCATGAGATCATGGCCTGAGCTGAAGTTGGATGCTTAACCGACTGAGCCACCCAGATGTCCCCGAGCATCGTTTTAATATGCTTATTGGTAATTTGTATTTTTCTTAAACTTGACCATTTTTTATTGAATCATTGGGTTTCTTCTTGATACCCATTATATTAGATTTTAAATGTTAAAGGTTTTCCTATGAATTTTTTATGAGTTTTATTTTCAAGTTATAATATTTTCCTAAAGAAAGCTGATAAAAGACACATACACATAAAAGACACACATACACATAGTGTAAATGTCTGTCATTTACACTAAGCCATTGATGTCCCTTGTAAGGAAATAGTAACAGAGGGGCGTCTGGGTGGCTCAGTCGGTTGAGCATCCGACTTTGGTTCAGGTCATGATCTCACGGTTCATGGGTTCGAGCCCTGCGTCCAGCTTTGTGCTGACAGCTTGGAGCCTGGAGCCTGCTTCGGATTCTGTGTCTCCCTCTCTTTCTGCCCCTCCCCACTCATGTCTGTGTCTCTTTCTCAATAAATAAACATTAAAAAAATAGTTAACAGAAAAGTGTATTGAAATACCAGAAAATGAGAACATGGCTACGTGCACTAAATCCTATACTTGGGTAGAAGAGAACCAAGAAGCCATTTTCTATAATTTGCCCTTGAACTACTCCATATAGATACAGATTATTTTCCTCTCTAGTAATTAATGAAATGTGAATCTTAGCATAAGAGAGAGTAGGCAGAGCAACGGGAGAAAGTATGGCTGCTTCCTCTTGGTCTCTACATGGTGCACTACGACTGCTTTGCTGCTCATTAACCCAGAAGGTTATGTTCATCTTATTGTTCATTTGGTGTGCTTCTTCGTGCCTACCTAACTTTATTATGTCTTTGGATGTAAGTTTTTAAGTAATTGTTTGTAGGCATGATCCCTCTTCCCTCTCTATTTAATTTGTGTATGTATTTGCAAGTCTGGATTGCCTAACTTAGTTCATAAAGAAAGAACTCAAGGTACAGCTCTTCAGGGTTATTAATACCTTGCAAGCCAAAGCAAGTAGTGAAATTTTTTAGTTGTTTAGAAAAGAAAGAGATCATACCTCTTTTCTTTTGATAAGCACATTTAGTAGAATTTATTTCTAATGATTTCCTTATTCTCTATTAAGGATGAACCATTTGAAAACTGTAGTTACTGAAAATCTGGAGGGAAATAAATACATCACCCACATGGATTTGCGGGACAATCAACTGGCTGACTTAGATCTCAACTCCTTATGTAGCTTGGAGCAGCTGCATTGTGAGCGGAACCAACTGAGAGAGCTGACACTCAGTGGCTTCTCCCTTCGAAATCTGTACGCCAGTTCGAACAGTGAGTTCTCCATCCAGCCTCCTATTTTTTTCTCTTGTAGCTCGCAGTTAAGAGCTTTCTAAGAACAGTGGCATCTGTGTTCCTCAGCCAGTCTGCAAAGTGTGGTTTGAGGTTCATGGAGACCAGCTTTGTCTTTTAAGTTTGTTTTTAAGTTGGCTGAGATAAGCATGAAAAGGCATTGCAGACTACTTTGAGATTCCCTAAGTGAGTATAATCAGAGGCATTTTGCAAAATAACAAGGTAGAAGGGTGGGCAAGCATGTTCAAAACAGAATATCAGGAATAGCCTAAAACAAAGGTTGGTAAACTACAGCCCAAGGGCTAAATCTGGCCCAGCACCTGTTTTTATATGGCCCATGGGGAATGAGTTTTCACATTTTTTAAGTAAATTTAAAAAAAAATCAAAAGAAGAATAATTTTGACTTGGGAAAGTTATATGAAATTCAAATATCAGTGATACATCAATAAATAAAATTTGATTGGAAGATACCCACATTCATTTGTTTACATATCACTGCATGATTGAGTAGTTGTAAGAGACATGGTATGGCCTGCAAAGCCTAAAGCATTTATTAAATATTTAGCCCTTTACAGAAAAAGTTTGCCCATCTCTAGTCCAAAAGTTTGTACTGCCTCAGTTCTAGAATGAGAAGCCCCTTATTTCAGTAGTGATTTGCTCCAGGAATATTGTTCATTGTAAAAGACCTTGTATTTGTCGTATTATTTTTATGGAAAGTTCTTTTTTTTTTTTTTTTAAGTTTACTTATTTATTTTGAGAGCAAGAGAGCACACACGATGCGGGGAGGGACAGAGAGAGGGAGAAAGGGAATCCTAAACAGGCTCCACGCTGACAGCACAAAGCATGACACGGGGCTCAAACTCATGAGCTGTCAAATAATGACCTGAGCCTCAATCAAGAGTCAGATGCTTAACAAACTGAGCCACCCAGGTGCCCCAGAGTTCTTTACCAAGGAAATTATAATTACATTTCCTGTGTTTCAGGAAGGATGGGAAAAGATGTGCAGTATCACTAAGTGCCAGAGAAATGCAGATTTTGATAATTCCATTTTACGCTCATCAAATTAAAAATTCCCACTAAGCACTATTGAAGATATGGAGAAGCAGCAGCTCTCCTACACTGCCAGTGAGAGGGTCATTTGGTAAAGCCATTTTGCAAAGCACTATAACAGTGTTCAGAGAAGTCAAAGATACATGTAGTGCATATTCTGCCAGGTGCTCTGCTTGGAATATCTCCCAGAGACACCCGCATGTGCCCAGGAGATGTGTACTGGAGTGTTTCTCACGGCGTTGTTTGTTACGGTGAAAAAAAAAATATATATGACTCTTGATAGGAAAATGTATACACTAAACAGTGACATGTTTATACAATAGAATACTGCACAGCAGTGGAAATGAATGTCCTAAAGCTTTGTGTATTAATATGGATAAATCTTAGAAACATTGTTTTAGCAAAAAAAAAATGCATAAGTATATGTATGTACACCAAGATAGTTGTATCAAATTTCAAACACACAGAAAAGTTGTTTCCTTAGCTCTGTGTTTACCAGAGACTATAAAAGATCCATGGGAATGATAAAATATTCAGGATGATATTTACCTCTTGGTATGTGCAGTGTTTTAATTCTTGAAAAAGTCTGAAGCTTATAGACAGAATTTGAAGATTTGTTAAAAGTTGGATGATGGGTGAAAGAGTGTTCATTATTGTATTCTCTTTTCTGTATCCCTAAAATACATTATTAAAATAAAAGATAGTTATAGACTTCTCTTTTCACTGCCTTTTATCATGTTAGAGAAATTTCAACTTGTAGCGTAGATTAATTGCTTGGGTCAAAACAGTGTCAAAGCCGATGAGTATCGACTTGTGCAAGTTCTAGATATTCTTGTGAGATGGTAGTCGGTCTTTTGTTGTGGAAATGTTTACTATTAGCCCTATTCTGTGTTCTAAATGTATCTAGAGAATGAATGAGTGGCCCTGCTAGAAAAGACCTCATAGACATAAATGCTGTCTTCGGTAACTGGGATTCTGTCACAGAGCTGTACCAAACGGGGCTTGTTTGAAGTTAGCCACTCTGTTTACAGAAAGAATCCTTAAGTTCTTAACCTGGAAAAATTCACACCAACACTTGCAGTTCTGAGTCCCAAAAGTAAAGAACTCAGCTTCACAAAAGAATTATCCAAGTGATCAGTTAGTATAGGAAAAGGCACTTGACCCCACTGATCATCGGCGATGTGCACATTGAAACCCCAGTGTGACACCACTACACACCTATCAGAATGACTAGAATAGTCCTTGAAAATCACTGAAAATACTAGTTGTACATTGGTCAACCACTCTGGAAAACTGTGTGGAATTATCTACTAAAGCTGAACGTGTACTCAGTAACCCCAAAGTGGAAGAGACTTAAATGCCCACCAGCTCTAAAATGGGTCCATAAATTGTGGTATAATTACATAAAGAATTTTATATGGCCATGAGAATGTATGAACTACAGCCCTAGGCAGTAATAGGAACAAATGTCACAGGCACAATGTAGAGTAAATAAAGCCAGAGAAAGCATTATGCAGACTGTGCATGTGTATTTATGTGGATAGGCAAAAGCCATCTGTGGTATTGGGAGTTGGGGGTGGGGAGGGAGGTTGCCCTGGTGGGCAGTGACCAAAACAGGGAAACGGGAGTGAATTTCAGGGCAGCGGGTAATATGCTGTTTCTTGATCTGGGTACTGGTTACCCTATTGTGTTCTGTTTGTAAAAATCAATTGATCTATACACTTAAGCTTGTTGTACTTTTCTGTATGTATGTTTTTTACTTTAATTAAAAGATACTGCCCGTAAAAATCCAATTATTAAAATTTTTTTTTTAAGTTAGAAAGCTAAGTAGTCACAGCTAACATTTAGCAACTTTCTGTGCTGTGTGAGTCCAGACCAGTACACAAGATCCTTTAATCAGTTGTTTCATTTGGGTTTCAAATCAGGTAAAGTTAGTCAGTGTCAGTTACCCAGCTTTTTGTCTTTAGTTCATCTCAGGAGATGACACCAGTTTTTTCTCTGGTGATTTCACTAAACCACTTTGCTGTTGTTTACCCTCTCAGTTACTTTCTTCTTTGGAGAGTATCACTAACACCTGTTTGTTTTTTGATTAGGGCTGACAGCAGTGAATGTCTATCCAGTACCCAGTCAACTCACTTCTCTAGAACTTTCCCGGTGAGTGTGTCTCATGAGAGTGGTGCTTGTTTGATTCTTAATATTTAAGAGATGGATGTGGATACTTTGGTGGTTTTGAGGTGTAAGACATCTAAATACATGAAAATATTTGCATAGCCTGGAGAAGGGAGAAAGAATGAGTGGAGAAATACTTTTAATGGCTGTACCATCTATTTAAAGGGAAAGTCCTCTTGAAACAGAAAGATGCCTGTGAAATATTCTTAAAAAGTCTGCAGATTTAGAATGAGATGCAAACAAAGGAAACCTTTTATTCCCTTCATGGCAGTGATTTCCTTTTTGCTGTCTGGAATCAGAGAACTCGTCTTGGTTTTATGTTTACAATTTTATTTTCTTTTTTGATATTCTTATGACCCATGTTGGTCTTATGTTCAGAGAGATATTAATTATATTCAGGATCTTATTACTTCCATTTGTGGACAAGAACAGATATAACTGAGGTTTTGCTTTCTTTCCTTCATTTTTAACACTGTTCATTCAGGAATCAGTGGCTGAGTTTTAGGGCCTAGTGGAGAGTGTGACAGTCAAGCCAGCAGTGACAGGGCAGCATCGTAAGTGTGTGATTATAGATGACAGAGCAGGTAGAAGTGGCAGTGGACGGGGTCCTATACATATGGCCAGGATTGTTGTAAAGATTAAATGAGGTAATAAATGCAAAATATTACCACGGTGCCTGGCATAAAATAGTCTTTCGGGGGAATATTAGCTGCTATATAACTAGGTTTCTTTTTGTTGTTTTTTTTATTATCATTATTATTAAGCTGTTGTTTTAGATTCCCTCCCATCCATTTCTTTCTTTCATACCTTTACAGCAAAACCCCAGCATGGATCAACACTAAGATTTACCTTCTCCTCTGAGTTTCATCATTACCAAAGACAATCATATGGACACCACTGTAAATTCACAGTTTCCAACCTCATCAGTGCCCTGGGCATTGGCTCCACATTGTCCAACTTCCCTCACCCTCACCTGCACTAGCCCCAACTCCTTCACTCTAGAGCTTAGCTTCCCACTTGATCGAGAAAGTAGACCGTCTTGGGTGATCTCCCTGAGCATCCTGTCACCTTTCTTAAATTCATGTAATTCATATCCAATTTCAGTTTCTTTCTCTATTCAAGGCCAGTCCATCCTCTGGGCCTGGGATGGCGTCCACTCTGCTGCTCTGCACCTTGCTCTGTAGTCACCACTTTCTCACCTCTTGTGTGTGTTCACTGTCTTTTTTTTCTCAGTCTGTACACACACTCAATCTCCTCTGTCTTAACAGAGTCTGCTCTATCTTGCAGCCCTTCTAGATGCTATCTATTTCTTCTCATCTCCTTTTTGTCCAAATTTCTCAGTAAGTATTTTCATTTGTTGGCTGGGTTTCCTTGGTTCTCATTTGTTTATCCCACCACAGCTTGCTTTGGACCTTCTCCTGTGGAACTTTCCTATATTGACACTGTTAATCTTGCTCTTTTCTTCAAACCTCCTTCCTCAGTTGGCTCACATGATCTCATTTTTTTCATGCCACTTCGACCACTCCTGTCCCTTGCGTACTTTTCTTCCTCAGCTAGCCTTTTACAGGTCACTTATTCCAGGTCTGTCCTCACTTCCTGCTTTCTTATTTGACGGTCTCATCTATTCCAGTGATTTCGGCTACACTTCGGTATCAGCGTCACCTGGATTGCCAGCCCACACCTCTTCTTCCAGCCTCAGACCCATGTATCCAGTTTTACATTAGACATTTTTGACCTACCTGTCTCCAACTACCTCAAATATGTGCAAAATGAAACTCTGTATCCACTCCTCCAGCCCTGCCTTAGCTTGTTGTCTTGTGTCTGTTTCAGCTTTTGGCATTATTGTAAGATAGTCATTTCAGATGGACACCACTCGAGACTCACATATCCAGCCTCATTTGGAGCCTCCCACTCCTTTCTCTGGATATGATTTTCTCCCTGGCAGTCTAGATGAGAAGCCTGAAAGTCATTTTTTATTCTTCCCTCTGCTCTACTCCCATGTCTAATTCATCTCCAAGTTGTTTTGATTTTTGCCTCCTAAGTATTTTTGGAATCCCTCCCCTCCCTTCCGTATGTATCACCACCCAGTTAGGCCCGTGTCATTTCTTGTCTGGAATTCTGTAACGGCTTCCTGATTGTTCTTCCTTTTACTGATATGAGCACCTCAGTCAGACCTCTGTGTGTACACAGAGTAAACTATTTAAAGTACAGCACTGGGGTGCCTGGGTGGCTCAGTCAGTTAAGTTTCTGACTCTTGATTTTGGCTCAGGTCATGATCTCACAGTTCGTGGGTTTGAGCCCCGTGTTGGGCTCTGCGCTGACAGCATGGAGCCTGCTTGGGATCCTCTCTCTCCCCCTTTCTCTCTCCCCTTCCCCACTCATGTGTACATGCGCTCGCTCTCTCTCTCTCTCTCTCTCTCAAAATAAATAAATAAAGTACAAGACTGTGTTCCCCACTGCTTACAAACCCTTCAGTGATTCCCCTGTACCTGCAGGATAAAGTCACAAACTTCTAGATATGATTTAGGTCTTTCCGGCTTTGTTTCTTACCATTTGGCTCTGTATTTGCTGCTCTGGGATCACCAGACTGCTTATTATTCCCCACATACGTCATGCCATTTCCTTTCTTGTTTCTGCTCTAGTTCATGTTGTCACCTCTTGCTTGGTTTGTCCTCCTCATCTCGGGTCATTGTACAACATTCTTCAAATTCCAACCCAGATGTCATATTTCTTGGGGAGTTTGCCCTGATCCATGTCAGCAAAGTGCTCCCTTCACTTAGCCGTCGTAACAGTATCTGAGTTTCTCCTACAGTGCCAACTTCTTTCTGCCTTGAGTTGATCTATCAATCAGTAGGTACTTTGAGCCTTAGCGAAGCTAAGTAGCATCTGAAAATGGAATTCCTTTTACTGAGTATCTGCCCGGTGCTCTGCTAAATGCTTGAGTTCAAATTCTAAATGATTTGCAGCCTTCCCCCACCACTTGTCTTTTGTCACTACTTCCTTACTTCTATTCATTTGGTTCATTTTCTCCAGAATTTCTTTCTCTTCTCCTTCATTCATTCATTACCTGTGGAAATCCTTCTCATCTTGAAAGTTTGTTTAAAATGCCACTCCTTTCATTGTCTTTCCTCATCTCTCTTTCATCTCACTACTTGTGTGCTTTCCTACTGCTCATAGGCTTTGTGTCTTCTTTGAGGAGGTAAAATAATTGATCTAATATAATGCATGTTTCTGTCTTTGTCTCTGTCTTTCTGTCAACAGCATTCATTGAGCACTTAGTATTATATTCCAGGTAATGCACTAGGAATGCCTTGGGGCCCGTGCTCCTGCCTGCAAGGAGCTCAAAGGCTGGTTAACAGATACATTACAGACTAGTGAAAAGAGTTCCACACATCATCAGCAGCAATGCCTTTAATTATTTTCTGTAGAAACCTGCTGGAGTGTGTCCCTGATTGGGCCTGTGAAGCAAAGAAGATGGAGATACTTGATGTGAGCTGTAATCTTCTGACGGAGGTTCCCATGAGGTATGTGTGTGTTAACATATGTATGCATTAATATATATATGTCCGTATGTATGTATAATTATTTTCCTAGATTTGTGTTGCCTTTCAAAGGTACTTTCATCTGTTTGTTCGGTAGGTATTGAGTACCTGTCTAGTGCAGGGCAGTGTGAATTGCTGTAAGGCTAATACATATTAGCCTTACATATTACTTACATAATAGTAATGGCTAATGCACAGTCTTGGCCTGCACGGAACTTGGTAAGTGGATAGTTGGGGTAAACTTGTGCACAGATAACTGTGATAAAATGTAACAAGGGTCACTGGCATAGATCAGCGATCTGATTGTACTAATAGATCATTTGTATTGGATAAGTTTTATGAACTGAGTAATGTTCTAAGAACTTCACATTTATTATTTAATCCTTTAACCACCTTATTAGATAGACGCCGTTATTCTCATCTTACAAATGAGAAAACGAAGGCTTTTTGTGGTTAGGTAACTTGTCCAAGGCAACACTTAACTAGGAAATGATGGGAGCCGACATTTCAATGTAGTCGTTCTTATTCCAAAGTCTTCACTCTTCGTCATTACACTGTATAAATAAAATGCATTGAGGAGGGCACCTTTTGGGATGAACACTGGGTGTTGTATGGAAATCAATTTGACAATAAATTTCATATTTAAAAAAATAAATAAAATAAAATGCTTTAGAAATTAACAACTTTGAACATTTAGAGAATGCTTCATGAGAGAATTGCATATTTGAGTTGACCTTTACAAGATGGTGAGATTTCTGTATGTGGAGGGGGAGAGAGGGAAATGCTGGGGCTGAGGGGATGATATATTCAATAGCACTGAGATGTAAAATGTGTGGTTATCACCTAGTGTAGTCTTTAAAGTAAACTGGAGGCTTACAGCATGGTAGCTGTGAATGCAGCCTTTGGAATCAGACCTTCATTCAAGTCCTGATGTTCATGTAAATGGACCCATGCAGTTCATATCCATGAATTAATAGTTGAAGTGGCCTAGCACGTTTTAAGTGATAGTAGTAGTTTTTGCTATAATAAATTTTGTTGATTACAATCAGTTACAGTTGATCCTTGAACAATGGGGTGTCCTGACCCCTGCACAGTTGAAAATCCATGTGTAACTTTTGACTTCTCCCAGAACTTAACTACTAAGAGCCTACTGTATACTGGAAACTTTACTGATAACATAACATCATATTTTGTGTGTTGTATGTATTAGATACTATATTCTTAAAATGAAAAAAGAAAAATCTCATTAAGAAAATCCTAAGGAGGGGGCACCTGGGTGGTTCAGTCAGTTGTGCGTCTGACTTTGGCTCAGGTCATGATCTCACGTCTTGTGAGTTCGAGTCCCGCATTGGGCTCTATGCTGACACCTCAGAGCCCGGAGCCTGCTTTGGATTCTGTGTCTCCCTCTCTTCTGCCCCTCCCCGGCTCGTGCGGTGTCTCTCTCTCCCCTTCAAAAGTAAACATTGAAAAAAAGAAAAGAAAATCCTAAGGAACAGCAGGTATACTGTTCTGCATACACACACACACACACAAACGTGTGTGTGTGTGTGTGTGTGTGTGTATAAAACCTGCATGTAAATGGACCCATGCAGTTCATATCCATGTTGTTCAGGGATAAACTGTGTATTAATAAACTGAATTTTTGGTGCTGTCTAAACTTAAAATGTAAGTCCATTTATTCTAGAGATTGCTTTTTTTGTTTAGGTCTATTCTGTGCTGTTTGCTTTCATTAAGTCACCTTTTCCCAGAATGGCTTTAATGACTTCCTGGTGGGAGGTGGGTAAGCATATGGTCATGGCCGCTTTGTTGGCTCAAGTGCCTACCGGTGATTAGACTGTCTAGAAAAATATGTTTCTATTAGTTTACTGATTTCAGTGAAATAACCAAGGGCAGACTCAGAAAAAATGATTTAAGTAAGTTTTTTATTTGTTTCTTTGTACTGTTCCCCTTAGAATTCTTAGTAGCTTGAGTCTTAGAAAACTGATGCTGGGGCACAACCAGGTACAGAGCCTGCCAGCCCTGGTGGACCACATCCCTCTTGAGGTGCTGGATATTCAGCATAACTTACTCACCAGGCTGCCAGATACTCTCTTCTCCAAGGCCTTAAAGTAAGTACTATAAGGTGTATTTAGAAGAGCAGAATCATTGGCTCAACAAACTGCATTGACTTGTCATTGGAGTGACCTTTGGAACTATATTTACAGTGTTTATCTCACGGTCTAACTGTAGGTAGAGATTTATTTATTTGTAATTTATAAGAAATAAAATATGACACTGTTGTATGACGTAGTAATCTTCAACTCAAAGGTTGAAATAACCATCAAATACTTAAGTTTTAGTGTTGTAAACAATTTCAAGCGGGTTGGGAAATTTCAAACAGATTTTCTTTTCAGAAAATGAATACATTTATGACCTCTTAAAGAAAAATCACAGTACTCTGATAGAGCTTTCTTGGGAAGTGTTCAGCTTTTGCATTGGGATAAAAGGACATATCACTGAAATTAATTTAGGTTTTGCTTCTTGCTTTATCGATCTATCCTCAAGTTACATTCTTTATGTGCACTGCTTTTTTACTGCCTACTTTGAAAATTGTGCGTTTAAAGGTAAAATTGTTCCAAAAGGTATTATTTGCTTTCTCATTATAAGTTAACAGATAGTATGTCTTCCAATTACTTCCTGTAATCAGGTTTATCTGTCTAATACATATGTCACCATTAAGGGAAAACTAGTTTTAATTATAATCTTCTGCAGTAGGGAGAAAGCAATATTGTCTTCAGTTTGGAAGTGGAGAAAATGGAGATGAGCAGTAGTGCTTTAAGGCTACAGGGTATATACAAAAAGCATTTAGCTCACAGGTGTCTGGCTTGTTCTTTGGCAGATTATACATCTCTCTTTTTTTTTTCATTTTTTAAAGGTTTATTATTTATTTATTTTTAATTTATCGTCAAGTTAGCTAACATACAGTGTAATCTTGGCTTCAGGAGTAGGTTCCCATGATATATCACTTACATACAACACCCAGTGCTCATCCCAACAAGTCCCATCCTCACTGCCCATCACCCATTTTCCCCAACCCCCTGTCCGCATCAACCCTCAGTTTATTCTCTGTATTTAAGAGTCTCCCTCTCTGTAACTTATTTTTCCTTCCCTTCCCCTATGGTCCGTCTTCTATTAAGTTTCTTGAGTTTCACATATGAGTGAAATCATATGGTAACTATCTTTCTCTGACTGACTTACTTCACTTAGCATAATACTCTCCAGTTCCATCCCTGTTGTTGCAAATGACAAGATATCATTCCTTTTCATTGCCGAATAGTATTCCATTGTACATATATACCACATCTTCTTTATCCATTCATCAGTTCATGGACATTTGGTCTCTTTACATAATTTGGCTATTGTTGATAGCACTGCTATAAACATTGGGGCACATGTGCCCCAATGTATCAGCACTCCTGTATCCTTTGGAAAAATTCTTAGCAGTGCTATTACTGGGTCATAGGGTAGATCTATTTTTAATTTTTTGAGGAACATCCACACTGTTTTACAAAGTGGCTGCACCAGTTTGCATTCCCACCAACAGTGCAAGGGGGTTCCTCTTTCTCTGCATCCTTGCCAACATCTGTTGTTGCTTGTTGTTAATTTTAGCCATTCTGACCAGTGTGAGGTAGTATCTCAATGTAGTTTGGATTTATATCTTATACATCTCTTAATGTATAATATACTTGGTTGGATTTTCCTAAAAGTAAAATCTTTGGAAAATCTAGAAAATATTTGAGTGCAGTTTTCTTTATGGAATGTTTATATGGGATCTTAATGCAGTAAAATTTAACTTGTTAATTAACAGGTATTTGTTAGTAATGCATAACATTGCATTTAGTCTTTTTTTTTTTTTTTTAATATTTATTTTTTTGGGGGAGAGTTTGAGGGAGAGGCAGAGGGAGGGAGACCGAGGATCTGAAGCAGGCTCCATGCTGCCACGCTCATAGCAGCGAGCCTAATGTGGGGCTTGAACCCACAAACCACAAGTTCATGACCTGAGGTGAAGTCGGGCGCTCAACTGACTGAGTCACCCAGGTACCCCTCCACTGCATTTAGTTCTAATGACAGTTTGAATAAAATTAGTTTACAACCTTAGGATTTGTAGTAAGGAAGTTACTGAGTAGCTGTAGCAAACCTTTGATGACATTTATTTAATACTGACTGCACAGAGCACTTTTGGGACCTACAAAGACACACATACAAACAGTACCCTCAACACCTAAAGAGCTAGTTAGGGATATGGATCACATAACATGAAGAAGACTTAAGAACACACAACAAGGTTAATAATATTAGCTACCTTTTATTTGAGCATGTTCTATATATATGAAACGCCATGCTAGGCAAATTTTAAACATCATACCTTGTTTTACCTATGAGATTGGCAGAGATTAAAGTGAATTATACTCAGTGTTAACAAAGGATTGAGCAAACAGACATTCTTAAATCCTTCTTGTGGGAGGTATAATTTGGTATAACCTTTCTGTGGTTCAGTTTGACAGTATGTGTATACAAATCTTAAAGATACATGTATCTTTTGACCGTACAAATTCTGCTTCTGATAATATAGTCTAAAGAAACAATTAGAAAAGGACACAGAGTTGCTCATTATGATGTCTGTAATAGCAAACAGTTATGAACAGCCTACATGCCCATTATAGGGGACTAAAAAGGGGATTGGCTAAATAAAATGACCTATTAAAATCAAAAACTTTTCTGAAGGATGTCTTCATAGTTGAGATATTCATGAACATGACATTCAACAACACCTTTTTCATAACAACAGACAGTAAAAGATGAAGCTAGGTTAGAATCAGGCCACCCAGAAGCCCAGGAAGCACAACCAAGCCTGAATTCTTTTCTCTCTGCTTGGCTTGCAGGAGTTGAATAAAAGGAACTTTGGCTGGGTGGGTAAAATCAATTAGAGAAAACCCTGGAGAAAATTACTTGTGTTACAGGTTGGGGAGCATGAAACGACAGCATCCCATACCGAGATGGTGTGACGGTAACAAATAACCATAAAGTAAACGATGATTTGTGTGTGTTCCATCAGTCTCAGATACTTGAATGCATCTGCAAACAGTTTGGAATCTTTGCCATCCGCTGGCGCTGGAGAGGAGAGTCTGAGTGCTCTGCAGCTGCTTTATCTGACAAACAACCTCCTGACAGACCAGTGTGTTCCCGTTCTGGTGGGGCATCCACACCTGCGAATCTTGCATCTTGCAAACAACCAGCTACAGACCTTTCCTGCAAGGTAAGCAGATGCAGACTTCAGTCATTTCAGACACATAGCGTGAAATCTGCATTTGCCAGTCTCCATTACAGCTATCTTACTGGGTACTCGTGCTTTATGTTGCGCAACTTACTAGTGCTATGATTCTACTAGTTGAATGGAAAAATCTGTACCCACTTGTTAAGTATCCATAACCAGAAGTCGTGGCTGAAATCCATTTAATTTTTTGTTGTAATTACTTAATAATAGTCTGAGAATTTTCAGCCTAGACAAGTACAAGCTTATGAAATACATTCTGAAAACAAGTTTTTTCTTTTTTTGTCGAAACTGTTTTATAATATACTGTTGAGTCCATAATTTATTTGTTTTATATATATCTTGAATGCCTTCTGTATCTCAAGTACAGCATAAGTACTGGGGAAACAGTGGTGATTAGGTTACAGTCTCTGTCTTCAAGTAACTTACAGTCAAATTAGGGAAATAGACAATAGGTAATTGCAACGCAGTTTAATAAATGCAGGATTTGGGGGTGCCTGGCTGGCTCAGTCGGTAGAGCATGTTACTCTTGATCTTGGGGTTGTGGGTTCAAGCCCCACATAAGGGTGTAGTGATTACTTAAAAATAAAATCTGGGGGCGCCTGGGTGGCTCAGTCAGTTGAATCCGACTTCAGCTCATGTTATGATCTCATGGTTTGTTTCTTCCATCCCGCCTTGGGCTCTGTACTGACAGCTCAGAGCCTGGAGCTTGCTTTGGATTCTGTGTCTCTTTCTCTCTCTGCCCCTTCCCCACTCACACTCTGCCTCTGTCTCTCTCTCAAAAATAAATAAACATTTAAAAAATTTTTTTAAATAAAATCTGAATGAGTGAGTGAATGAATGAATGAATGAATGAAGGATGTTAAAAATATGCATAGGTAGCTAACGGCACCATACAGTACCTGGGGGTGGGGTTGGCCTTCCTGGAGGAAGAGGTGATATAGCCAGGCTATACCTATAAGAAAATATAAGCGAGATATTTAATGCTGTCAAAGTTTTAAACAGTGTTCGTGGAGAAATAAATGTCTTCCAAAATACATTTGATAAAAAAAAAAATTGGGGAAGATTTGATGCCAGAAAAATCCATCTATACCATGAAAGTACTCATTAAAAATCATGTTTTCAAAAATGAAGACTATGTGAAAATGACATTTGATATAATTTGAATGAAATTATATATATCATATAAAATTATATCATTTGTACTATAATTTGAAATTATATGTTTGATATAATTGGAAAACAAAGCTGTTTTGATTCTGATGATATTTTACACATTTTCTTAGAAATGTGATAAACTTAGAAAAATTCATGGAGATATTATAATTTTTTTTTTTTGAGAGAGCAAGGAGAGCATGAGCAGGGGAGAAGCAGAGAGAGAGTCTCAAGTAGGTCCCATACCCAGCAAGGAACCTGCCCCGGGGCTCTATCTCATGACCTGAGATGAAATCAAGAGTACTACACTGTATCTGAGCCATCCAGGCACCCTTAGAGATTATAATTTTTGTGAATGTTTATGAAATGAGGTATTTGGAGCTTATAGAAGACAAGCAAGGACAAGATTACTTCCTTCAAAGAATTTGAACAATGGCTTTTAAAGTGAATGCAGAATCTTAATCCTGTCAGATTAATTCCGTTGGCCTCAAATACGTTCCTGTAAAGTGAAAACAGACCATTGACAAGTCATATTGGCTTATGAAGCTATTGGGAGATACCAGATATGATACTCTGAAGCTAATGAATTCCTCCTAATCTGATGACATTCTTATTGTTGGAAGTCAAAAGCAGGCTGATACAAAACTTAAAACTCATTAAAGATTATGAAAATAGGTTAGAAGTAAAGATAAGAATTAAGAAGAGATCACACAAAATTAAAGTACTCTACAGATAATAAAACTAAATGGAATTTAGGAGCGGTATATTAAAATGTATGTTCTATACTGAATAATAAGTCCACTGTCAAATCATCTCCTGAACAGTGTTTAATTATACAGGCATAGTCCAAATCTTCTGTTTCTTGTTTTTTTTTTTTCTTTAGTTTTATTTTGAGAGAGAGCATGTGCGTGTGAGGGGGGTAGGAGCAGAGAGAGAGAGAGAGAGAGCATAGCCCCACTCAGAACTTGATCTCACCAAGTGTGAGATCCTGATCTGAGCCTGAATCAAGAATTGGACGCTTAACACACTGAGCCACCCAGGTGCCCCAGAATCTTGTTTATTTTGGACTACTTTGAGAATCTAGAGTAGTTCTGGGTGCTCAGTAAGAAACTGGCTGAGATAGGGATCCTGCATTTCTTCTTACAAGTTAGATCCAAGCAGGGAGTAGTATAAGAGAAAAAACAGGAGATTTGGACAGGAGAACACTTTAAAAATGTATTGTTAAGTAAAATTTAAAAAGAAAATTTAAAAAGAGTGGGGTTATTAATATATATAATATAATATCATTTTTTAATTTGAAAAATGTAGTTTATTGCATTAAAAAGGACAAGAATACGTTCCACCAAACTATTATAAGAGATTATCTCTGGTAGTAGGATTAAAAGAATTTTTTTCTGTTCATCTTTATTTTTCAGGTTTTTTTTTTTTTTTCAATGAGTATACATTACTTTTGTAATCAGAAAGGAAACAATTTTAGTTTACTGAGTTTGGTTACTAAAAAGTATTTTTGAATTTTCTATCAATAGACATTATTTATGATATATGGAGGGGCTCCTGGGTGGCTCAGTTGGTTAAGCCTCCAGCTCTTGATTTCAGTTCAGGTCATGATCTCACAGTTCATGAGCTCAAGCCCCGCATCAGGCTCTGCGCTGACTGTGTGGAACCTGCTTGAGATTCTCTTTCCCTCTCTCTCTCTTCCCCTCCCCTGCTCATGCGCGCTCTCTCTCTCTCTCTCTCTGTCTCTCAAAATAAATAAACTTTAAAAAAAGAAATTGTTTATGATATGTAGAAAGGGAAGGATATAAATTTTATGTAAAATAAATACACATATAAAAATTTTGGTAGGACATAAATTTTATATAAAACACATATGCATATGAAAATTCTAAATATGAATCTCATTTAGCAAAATGAGACAAGTAATTTCAGATTGGTGGTATTGTTGATTTATTTTACAAACTTTCTCCACATTATGGCAGTTTATTTATAATTTTTAAATCAATAAATTATAAATAAATCAGAGCAGTTTGTAATAATCTAGATAAAGATGTTAGGCTGTCTGAAGACATTTTGCTTGTTGTGTAGAAAGCTTTGCTTAGTCCTGTAGAACAATGTGATTTGCTTATATCACAGTTTGTGGCACATGGCTATACATATAGTAAGCACTCCTTAAATGTCTACTGAAGATGGATTATGTTATTAATAGGTAACTGTAGAAATTTAACACTGAATGGAATCTTAGTCATGATTTAGTACTTTATAGCTGAGGATATTGATATCCACTGACATTAAATATCACAGTATTTTGCAACTAGTCAGTGGCCAAGCAAGTCCCATAATAATCTTCCAACAGTGGGCTAGTGCTGATTCAGCCACTTGCCATAAGTCAGATAATGTTCATACCCACAAGATCTAGCAGCTATAAGAGAATCAAGGGAAGCTTCAGTCCTTGAAACACAGTGAGAAGCAGATGAGGCTGAGATTCAGCAGGAACAGTCACCTTGAGGAGCCGTTCCCTTTGTTGGTGTCTGGCTGTTTCACTCTGACCAGTCCTCTGGCAGCAGACCAGGTCGCCGCTGTACTCTGTGTGTGGCTGCTATAAAACTGGCTTGGCATCTTCTCATTTTGAGTGCATTGTGCTATGTTGTTATTTGTTTTTCAGCAAACTGAATAAATTGGAGCAGTTGGAAGAACTGAACCTAAGTGGCAACAAGCTTAAAACCATTCCCACGACCATAGCCAACTGCAGAAGGCTTCACACCCTTGTCGCACACTCCAACAACATCAGCATTTTCCCAGAAATTCTGCAGTTGCCTCAGATCCAGGTACTTTTATGTGATGGAATGGTGTCCTGCTGGAGAAATGGCAGGGTGTTCTCTTCTCATAAAGGGGAAGCAAGCGGCAGTTTGGGATCACAATAGATTTTATTGATTCCTGGGAAGAAATGAAGTTTCCTTTGGGGATACACTAGGGGGCTGAGAGTTAGGGAGTTAAGAATTCAGTCTCTGTGATGTATTTTCTTTTGATTTCTCCATTTTCCTCTCAGTTTGTAGACCTAAGTTGCAATGACTTGACAGAGATCTTGATTCCAGAGGCTCTGCCTGCTACTTTACAAGACCTTGACCTGACCGGAAATACAAATCTGATTCTGGAACACAAGACGCTGGACACATTTAGGTAGGAAAAATTTTGAAGTTGAATCCACGTGTCTCTTAGTTCTACCAGCCATGTGTGGATCTCCTAAAGCTCTGTAGAGATCTTGATTAATTAAAGGAATAGAATGAATTAGGCCATAAAGCCCCTCAGTCTCTCGTTTAATTCAGTTATGGATGGATAGTGTATCCAGTAGACAGCCCATTTATATCAGAACTCAGTGTCATGGCTACTGCTCAGCCACACCCACACACTGAATATTTTCACATAGACATCTTAGGTGACACCGATTACATTATATTATGTCATCGAAGAAATGATGCAGGCTCATTCATTGCACCAAGACTTTGTTGTATCAGAATATTTAAGTAGACAGTTGGCTAAAACTTTGAAATCTGTTGTGCTTTGTTTTTCATTGAAATGAACAGTATCAGCTGTAGCAATATTTGGCCCCTGTTTCTTCCTCCTACCTACCCCTTTCCTTTCTCCCCCTTCTTGGCCAGTAGATCAGTACACTACTTTCATGCAGTCTCTCTGTAAATGAATCTTGGTCTGTCAGCAGATGATTTTATAAAAACACATGTTCTTGCTGGGATAGTTTTTGTAAAACACAGAAGGGTATGTGGTTTAACCTTCCCTTCCTGCACTTCCCACAGCCATATCACAACCCTGAAAATTGATCAGAAACCTTTGCCAACCACCGATTCTACAGTTACATCAACCTTCTGGAGCCATGGACTGGCTGAGATGGCAGGGCAGAGAAATAAGTGAGTATCTTGGCCATGGAGAGAAATGAAAAAGGCAGCCCCTGACATCTGATCTGATGCTGAAAGCTAGGCCATGTTGTTCTCCTCTGGGACATAAACAGATCATAGAATGCCAGCCTCAGAGAAGGTCCCCCTGAGACTGTGATGCAGTGTGACAAACACAAGATGAATGTACAGTCCACAAAATACCAAACAGCCCCTCTCAAGGCTAAAATGGTGACTGCTACTTTCTTTACCAATTACAGCTTTATCCTTCTGCTAATCTTCTTTCCCTATAGTTAAGATTTACTGAGATAGCCAACCACAGACTGGCCCCATGTTCTGATAGCACCCAGTCTCGGATGATCCCCTATTTCATTAGACGGTCCCCAAAATGACCCAACAAAAGCCCAAATCCTGTAGTAGATTCTCTCCAACATGCTCTTAACCTGTTCACCCCAGAGTTCCATGGTACACATTCTCTATTGCTGCAAAGCATAATAAACCCAACTTGTCCAACCGTCATTGTGCTTCTGGGGATCTTTGACTGAAGGATGTTGGCCATACTAGTCATTAATCATTGCTAAGGGAAAACATTTCATCTTTCCAGCCTTTGGCAGCATTGCAAAGCTAGTATGTACTGCTCCTGAGTGGGGCTGAATTCCCCCACTTCTTATGACATCACCTCTTTCAGATGCTACTTAATTATCTAATACTTATTTCATGTGTAGATTAGAATTTACTACTGTTCTTTCCACCCTCAACTAATACTTTTCAAAGAAGGTTCCCTGGAGAATAACGCTTTTACCATAACTTTCTTTGATCTTTGTTTCTTTCATATTTGTGTTACAGGCTGTGTGTATCTGCCCTAGCTGTGGATAACTTTGCAGAGGGGGTGGGAGCCGTGTATGGCATGTTTGACGGGGACCGTAATGAGGAGCTCCCTCGCCTACTCCAGTGCACCATGGCAGATGTGCTTTTGGAAGAAGTACAGCAGTCAACAAATGACACTGTTTTCATGGCTAACACCTTCTTGGTATCTCACAGGTAAGCAGGTGGGTTAAATATTCTCTAACTCAGCTCTGCTTTTGGAAAACTAAATCTCACTAAGCCAGAAGGTCAGGGTCTAAATTACAGGTATAGGATCAAGGTGAGATCTTGCTCCTCCTGCTGTGACTGTTCTTTATATATCAGCACTGAGGAATGTGGGGACTTTGGTCCTTTAACCAGCCTGGGGAGCCATCTGTTTTCTCTGTTGAACCCAGAGGCCACTGAGGATCTGGGAAGCCCAGAAATTGGGAGCAGAAGGTTGTGTGTGTACAATGTAGTTTGTACATTTAGGGGAAGGAAGATGGCATAAGCTTTTGTAAGATTCTTTGCAAAGAGTCAGTGACCTACAAAGGGTTAAAGTACTGCTCAGATTTGTGTATTTAGAATACTTATTATTGAGGATTGGCCAATTAATCTTTTTTTAAAATTTTATTTTTTTAAGTTTACATCCAAATTAGTTAGCATATAGTGCAACAGTGATTTCAGGAGTAGATTCCTTAGTGCCCCTTACCCATTTAGCCCAACCCCCCTTGCACAATCCCTCCAGCAACCCTCAGTTTGTTCTCCATATTTATGAGTCTCTTCTGTTTTGTCCCCCTCCCTGTTTGTATATTATTTTTGCTTTCCTTCCCTTACGTTCATCTGTTTTGTCTCTTAAAGTCCTCATGAGTGAAGTCATATGATTTTTGTCTTTCTCTAATTTCACTTAGCATAATACCCTCCAGTTCCATCCACTTAATTGCAAATGGCAAGATTTCATTCTTTTTGATTGCCTAGTAATACTCCATCGTGTGTATGTGTGTGTGTATATACATATATACATCTTCTTTATCCATTCATCCATTGATGGACATTTGGGCTCTTTCCATACTTTGGCTGTTGTTGATAGTGCTGCTATAAACATAGGGGTGCATGTGTCCCTTCGAAACAGCACACCTGTATCCCTTGGATAAATGCCTAGTAGGGCAATTGCTGGGTCATAGGGTAGTTCTATTTTTAGTTTGCTGAGGAACCTCCATACTGTTTTCCACAGTGGCTGCACCAGCTTGCATTGCCACCAACAATGCAAAAGAGATCCTCTTTTTCTGCATCCTCGCCAACATCTGTGGTTGCCTGAGTTGTTAATGTTAGCCATTCTGACAGGTGTAAGGTGGTATTTCATTATGGTTTTGATGTGTATTTCCCTGATGATGAGTCATGTTGAGCATTTTTTCATGTGTTGGTTGGCCATCTGGATGTCTTCTTTGGAGAAGTATCTATTCATATCTTTTGCCCATTTCTTCACTGGATTATTTGTTTTTTGGGTGTTGAGTTTGATAAGTTCTTTATAGATTTTGGGTACTTAACCCTTTATCTGATATGTCACTTGCAAATATCTTCTCCCATTCCATCAGTTGCCTTTAGTTTTGCTTATTGTTCCCTTTGCTGTGCAGAAGCTTTTTATCTTGATGAGGTCCCAGTAGTTCATTTTTGCTTTTGTTTCCCTTTACTCTGGGACGTGTTGAGTAAGAAGTTGCTGCGGCCAAGATCAGAGAGGTTTTTGCCTGCTTTCTCCTTGAGGATTTTGATGGCTTCCTGTCTTACATTGAGGTCTTTCATCCATTTTGAGTTTATTTTTGTGTATGGTGTAAGAAAGTTGACCATTTAATCTTCTAAGCCACTTAAGGGCAAAAACTCTACATAACCAAACTAGTGAAGATCTGTTAGTAGCTAATATCACATCTTGCGTATCAGGTGGGCTCTGTGAAGGACACACACAGCTGAGCGGTGGTGACCTTGTCTCGCTGAGGTTGAGATGGAATAGCCTGGAGCCCAAACCAGTTTTGTCTCTCATTATAACATAAAGCAAAGATGCTGGGAAAGGAGTCTATTTTTCAGTAATAGAATTGAGCTAGGAGCTTGGTGAAATAAAGAGTTTAGGAAAGAGAACTTGGTTTATGAAGCACCTCCCAGAGCCAGCCAGAAGAGCAAGTCTTCCTCATACCATATCTTTAATTTTCCAAACAAACGAAAGAGGTAGGTATTTCATCAGGCAAGTTTCTCAGAGAAATATCTTGCTGAGGATCTGCAATGAGCACATGTCAGAGCTGGAATTTGCAACCAGATCTTTCTCCTAGCACCTGCCCTGTGGTTAGCGTTGTGTGCCATGTGCTAGGGAATGGATGCCATGTGTATGGGAGATCTAGAAGGAACAGTGTGGCCCTCCTTTCAAGGAACTTAAAGACCGAGTGAGGGGTTATTCCAGGAGCAGCACCTTCAGCACGACCAGAAACTTGTTAGACTTGCAGATTATTGGGCCAGCCCTTTACCCACCCAATCAGAACCTCTGGGGGTGGGGCCCAGCAGCCTGTTCTAAAGAGCCCTCCAGGTGATTCTGATGTGCTGAAGTTGCAAGTGACTTGAATGAGGTCACTGCAGTCTAGGATCAGACCCAAACAGAAGCAGTAGAGAAAGATGTATGTTCACTGTCTCCCCTACCCCCAACCTTTTTGTAAAATTTCTTTCCTCAGTCCACTGAGCATGGAAGGCAGAACTCTTCACCATCATCTGTAGCAAGGGACTGCCTTTAGGTGGATACAGGTGAGGCTGGTTCACAGTCATGTGGCAGAGAAACAAGGAAATCACGGACATGAAGGACTGCTGCTTCTAAAACTAGCTACCGTGTCTTTTCTTTCTTTTCTTTGTTTCTTTTTTTTTTAAAAGTTTACTTATTTTTGACAGAGAGAAAGAGAGGGAGGGGCAGAGAGAGGAAGAGAGAGAATCCCAAGCAGTCTCTGTGCTGTCAGCTCGATGCAGGGCTCGAATTCATGAACTGTGAGATCATGACCTGAGCGTAACCAACTGAGCCACCCAGGTGCCCCTGTTTTCTTTTCCTTCTTAACAGAAAATTGGGAATGGCTGGACAGAAGCTGGGCTCCTCCGCTCTCCTTTGTTATATCCGCCCTGACACTGCTGACCCAACAAGTAGTTTCAGTCTGACTGTGGCCAACGTCGGCACGTGCCAAGCAGTCCTGTGCCGTGGTGGAAAGCCAGTGCCACTCTCAAAAGTATTCAGCCTGGAACAGGACCTGGAGGAGGCTCAAAGGGTGAAGGACCAGAAAGCCATCATAACAGAGGTGAATTTCACTCATTGCCAGTTACTTCTCCCCAGATCTAGTGAATGCTGTTCTACATACAGGCAGTGAACTTCCATTTTCTTCCCATCAAGCCGTGCAAATTGTATCCAATCCAGATAATAGTATTAGAAGAAAACCTAAAGAGCAGTTAATGACTAGCAAAAAGAAAAGGCAAATTAGAAATGAAAAGTCTTAGTTTGCAATCCTTCAGATTGATACCTGGCATGTAAAATAAATGTAAATGTCTCCCTTGGTTAATTTTTAATTCCTCTGGTTTGTTACTCTAAACAGAAAAAGAGAAAGTTCTACGGTTTGACATCCCTGTTGTGAAATGCAAAGTTTCAAAATATTTTTCCTGTGTATACTGTGTATGGCTTAGTATGCTCTGGTGGGTTTTTTTAATTTGTTTTTTTGTTTGTTTTTTTGTAATGAAGCATCAATATCTGTGCTATTTTATAGCTTCTCTCCTTTTTTAGTAGAGTAACATTTTTGCTTTTAAAGAGACTTTAGCAGTAAACAGAACACCGTTTACTACAAAGCAGAATTCTCAGATGCTTTGCCCATTTTTGATTGTCTGTTTGTTTATTGTTGGGTTTTAAGAGTTCTTTGTATATTTTGGATACAAGTCCTTATCAAATATCTGTTTTGCAAATATTTTCTTAGAGTCTCTCTTTTTTTTAACAGTACCTTTTGCAAAACAGAAGCTTTTAGTTTTAAAGAAGGCCCACTTACAGTTTTTTTCTTTCATGGATCATGCTTTTTGGTGTTTACAAACTCATTACCAAACCCAAGGTCACCTAGATTTTCTTCTGTGTTATCTTCCAGAACTCTCATGTTTTAATTTCGGTCTGTGACCTGTTTTTAATTAATTTCTGTGAAAGATGTAAACTCTGGGTCTAGATTCCTTTTCCCTTTTTTGCATGTGAGTGTCCACTTGTTTCTGCGGCAGTGATTGAACAGACTGTCCTTTCTCCATTAAGAAACTGCTTTTGCCTCTTTGGCAAAGATCAGGGGACCTTATTTGTGTGGGCCCATTTCTGGGCTGTCTGTCAGAATTCTGTGGATGGGTTACGCAGATTTGACTCCACCCAAGGAACACAAAACTAAAAAAAAAGTACCATTATAATGTGGCTTGATACAAAGAAGATTCTGGAAAGCTGAGGCGTTGCTCTTAGAAAGGTCTTTCAGTCAAAACAAACAAAAGATAACTTTATGGTTAATTTGTTTTTTCAGAATTTAGGTAATTTTTCTTGGGGTGTCCTAGGCAAGCAGGAATTATTCTTATAAATGTTAGTTTAACCACAGACATTTATTATTTGCTAAGCACTTTACTCCTATTATTTTATTTAATTTTCAGAATAATCCCCATGAAAGAAGTGTTTTTATTTCCATTTTACAGATGAGGAAATTAAAATATAGAGTTTATGACAAATTCTGGTAAATGAGAGAGCCAGGATTGTTACCCAGAGAGTCACTGCAGCTGTGAAACAGATATATTGATGGCTTCAGAGGCTTTGTCTGATTTTTATCTTTTTTTTTTTTTTTTAATGTTTATTTTAGAGAGAGACCGAGACCGAGTAAGAGCAGTGCAGGGGCAGAGAGGCAGGGAGACACAGAATCTGAAGCAGGCTCCGACTGAGCCACCCAGGCACCCCTGATTTTTCTCTTGAAGAGAAATCACCTGCATCTAGGATTATTCCTTTTCCTCTACGTTTAGAATTCTATCAGTTGTGACTTGATCCGCTATTCTTTCTTCATACGATCCTTACAGTAGGTAAATTATGCTATGGAATTCAGGTTTTACTTTTCTAAGCTAAATAGCTTTAGAGATTATTTAATGCTTTAGCTACGAAGATTCTCTTAGCCATTTAATATCTTCCTTAATCTTTTCAGTCCCAACTGTGCCTTTAATGAGAAATCATTAAAAAAAATTTTTTGTAATGCTTATTTTTTATTTTTGAGAGAGAGAGAGCATGAGCAGGGAGTGGCGGAGAGAGAGTGAGACCCAGAATCTGAAGCAGGCTCCAGGCTCTGAGCTCTCAGCACAGAGGTGGACATGGGGCTCAAACTCGCGAACCGTGAGCTCATGACCTGAGCGGAAGTTGGACACTTAACTGACTGAACCACCCAGGTGCCCCAATGAGAAATCATTTTTAATGACCCACCTGAGTTTTGGCCTCTGTGAGAACACTAGTGATGGAGAATTAATGACTGTTCTACTTACTGTTTTTCTTTTCTTCTTCTTTTTTTTTAATGTTTGTTTATTTTTGAGAGAGAGAGAGCGAGCAGGGGAGGAGCAGAGAGAGAGGGAGACACAGAATCTAAAGCAGGCTCTAGTCTCTGAGCTGTCAGCACAGAGTCCCACATAGGGCTCAACCTCACAAACTGTGAGATCATGACCTGAGCTGAAGTCAGCAACTTAACCGAGTCACCCGGGTGCCCCTCTACTTGTTTTTCTGACAGATAATCCTCTATTTAAGGACATGCCGAGGCCTGTGCTTCATTGAGAGCAAATCTCTCTTTTTTTTTTTTTTCTAAGTTTATTTATTTATTTTGAGAGAGTGTGGAAGGGGTAGAGAGAGAAGAAGAGAGAGAATCCCAAGCAGGCTCCCACACTGTCAGCACAGAGCCTGACTCAGGGATTGATTTCGCAAACAGTGAGATCATGACCTCAAGAGTCAGATGCTTAACTGACTGAACCACCCGGGTGCCCTGAGAGCAAATACCTTTTGAGATGGAGGTGCCTTCTAGCCACTTAATTTTAATTGGTTTTAACTTCAGTCTTGTGAACTATTTGGTATAACGACCACAGGATACTTTATCCTTTTAGAATTCTGTACATTTATTTTTGTAAGTCCATTTAAATTATAGAAATCCTCGGAAAAACCGTACAATATGTCCGTTCTCTTTTACTGTATAGCCCTAGGCATTATGATCTAGAAAGATAAAAAAAATTATACGTCATTATTGCTTGTTTCTCAGAATTTGCATTCTGCTTGTCTCCAGGACAACAAAGTGAATGGGGTAACCTGCTGTACCCGGATGCTGGGCTGTACATACCTCTACCCTTGGATCCTCCCCAAGCCCCACATATCTGCCACTCCACTTACCATTCAAGATGAGTTGCTGATTCTGGGAAACAAAGCATTGTGGGAACACTTGTCATATACAGAAGCTGTCAATGCAGTACGCCACGTGCAGGACCCATTAGCAGCTGCCAAGAAGCTGTGCACATTAGCCCAGAGCTATGGTTGTCAGGACAATGTGGGGGCAATGGTGGTTTATTTGAACATTGGTGAGGAAGGGTGCACGTGTGAAATGAATGGGCTCACCCTCCCAGGTCCTGTGGGGTTTGCTTCAACCACCATTATCAAAGACCCCCCCAAACCAACCACTCCTTCCTCCAGTAGTGGTATTGCCTCTGAGTTTGGCAGCGAGATGTCCACTTCAGAGGTGAGCAGTGAGGTGGGGTCCACTGCTTCTGATGAACACAACACTGTTGGCCTGGATGCTGGCTTGCTTCCAAGGCCAGAAAGGCGCTGCAGCCTTCATCCAACACCCACCTCTGGGGTTTTTCAGCGCCAGCCTTCTTGTGCGACTTTCTCAAGTAACCAGTCTGACAATGGCCTGGACAGTGATGACGACCAGCCTGTGGAAGGAGTCATAACAAATGGCAGCAAGGTAGAAGTAGAAGTAGATATCCACTGCTGCAGGGGAAGGGATCTTGAGAACTCCCCCACTCTTACAGAGAATTCTCCTACCCCGTGTCCCGAAGAACATGCTAGAGGATCATTTTTTGGGATCCGAAGACAGAACAGCGTGAACAGTGGCATATTTCTGCCAGTGAGCAAGGACAAGATGGAGTTGCAGAAGTCCCCCTCTACTTCCTGCCTCTATGGAAAGAAACTCTCCAACGGCTCTATTGTGCCCCTAGAAGATAGCCTGAACCTCATTGAGGTGGCCACAGAAGCACCCAAGAAGAAGACTGGCTATTTTGCTGCCCCGACACAGCTGGAGCCAGAGGATCAGTTTGTTGTTCCTCGTGACCTGGAAGAAGAAGTGAAGGAGCAGATGAAACAGCACCAGGAAGGCAGGCCGGAGCCTGAGCCCAGCGAAGAGGATCGGACCGAGCTCCCGGAGGAGTTTGACACAGCACTGTAATCCTCCCCCAGGAGCTGTGGTATCAGGGAAGGCTGTGTAGTGTCGGGGCAGAGATCCTTCCAGAGGCATTTTGCCTCTGCATTTCTAAACCATAGCTTAAGGGTTAGAACTTGGAGCCAAAAATGGTGGGAGCTATCAGGGTCTTGCTCCGGATAAGCTAGTAAACACCATCAGTGTTAAGTTTCACATTTAACCTGCATTGGAATTCCCAGAGTCACTGGGAAGAGAGCAGATGTTCTTCTGTATCAATCCTACCACCTGCCATTAACCCTTTCTCTCCTAGGATCATTTGAGAATTTGCCTGCCTGGGCAGGAAAGGGGCTATTTCTGTGGAGGAAATAACTGAAGATTGATTCTCTTTACTAATTGCTGCTGATGGATCTCTGTGACAGAGAAATCACCTTATATCTCAACCTAACTGATGGGATGTGATGTGACTAGTCACATGGCTTTTCATTCTTCTCTACGAGAATACAGCCTTTCGAAATGATGTTTATTGGAAATGTAGAACCAATCAAACAGATAATTTATGTATGTAATGTAATGAGAGCACTTTTCATTGACTGTGAACTTTTTATTTTTGAATCTGCACTCGAGCCAGTCTTCTTAGAGGCAGCCCGGCACCTCTGTCTGTAGACACAGTGATCATCGGGCGTTGGCACATTCTGTGAGGGGGACTAGGAAGGGCCTTGGGAAATCATTGAACTGTTGGATGTCCAACTGGGGAGAGTAGCATCCTTGGGGACGAAGATGGGGAAGGAGAAAGGACTAAAACGACTCCCCCCCCCCCCCCCATCAGAAAAAAGAGAATAACTCCTTGACAAATGTGGCCCCTGCGAGGAATCGCCCAGCAGATCTCCAGAGAAGTATTTGGGGATTGGCCTCTTCCCACAACACGTGATGGAGTTGGCCACCAGCCTTCTCATATGTTGGGCCAAGGCTGATGCTGTTGGCGTCCAAGTAACCTTGCGTGTAGCAGGGGACTCTGCACAGACTGAGGCTGAATGCGAACAGATGGATGGATGGAGCTCATGGGTTAGACACGCCCCTTCTCTTAATCTAGAGTAGAGGGACAGTTTTCTAAAGTGTCGGAAATGAGTTGAGTTCACCTCTTTAATGTTTAACAGAGTACTCTTCTGAACGCTGCTTATCCACCTCACATGGTTTCAGAGTACTGGGCTCAATTACTAATATAAGAAAGACTTAATTGAGAAAATCCTAAGCTTACAGAAAACCTGGTTTACTGTATTTTTTGCACATTCCACATAACCTTAGCAAAATGTAGTTCCTTTCCTATTTCTGTTCTGTTGCCTTTTCCACTAGAAGATTTACTTAGGAAAACTAATTCCTACTTACTCCTACAAAATTTTGACATTGCTTGATTTTACCCATTGGGGAATGTGCTTTGAATTTTTTAGAATACTTTCACAATTAAAAAGAAATAGTGTGGGACCATTAATTTGCTTTATGAGAAACAAAATGTTAAAGATAGATTTGAGATATATATATAGATGTGTCTATATCTTTTGGGGTGTTTTGGAAGTTTTTGTTAAAGCAATAGTAGAAAACCAGATCTTTCCACAAATGGTTATGTATCCTCATCTTCTCCAAGGCCCCAGAGCTGTGTGTGCATCAGTGGGGTACATTCTTGGGGGACTCCATACCACTCCAAGTAGCTGTCTAGAGTTCAACCCCTCAAAAATCTGAGTTTGAGTCCCCACATTGCCAGGAAAATGTGTATCAAACTACTGGTCAGCTACTAAAAAGTTTTAGATCTCAGGTCTTGATTTGAAGTGGGGCATATAATGGTTCCTATAAAGTTGAGGTGCCGCTGGAAAAGGGAACAAAGAGTGTGTTGCTGCCCTATTTTTATATGGGAAAATGGGGGAAAAAATGAAGGAGAAACGAAAATGAAGAAAAAGCTCAAGATAATAGTGATGGGTGATGTAAAACATCTTCTTACCCAGACAGCACAACTTTTGAGTTACAGAATAGTGATGCTGTCTAAAAAAGAAAGTTACTTTGGGAATATACCACTTTCTTAGTATAGTTTCTTAAAAATAGTCCTTTATCTCTGTGAACCCTTTTCTTGTCTTTGTTTCCCACCCTACTTATCGGGAACACCCCATTCTGAAGTGATTTCACCAAAAGTAAATGCATTTGTTTTTTCATCAGAAGAACTGTAAAATTCCAAATGTTCTTTTATGTGGTAGGTTTATTTTCAGGAAACATTAGGTTGCATTGAAAACCTTTAATATAGGCTGTACCAAACTAACTACTCTTTCCTGTAACTGCCTTTCATTCATTTCCCTCTATAATTGCTCTGTATTAAAATAGAGGGTAAAAAGGCCATCGCCTGTTACCAAAAATATACAGAACTCTTGACCTATGAGGTCATTTACAGTCGTGTGAGTTGATTAGGTTGTCAGGTGGTAAAATCCAGTAATCTGTCTCCAGGTGAATGTAATCTACTTCCCAGGACTTTACCCAGAGGATGTGTTCTCCAGGTGGGCAGAGTACGGTTGATCTCTAGCCCAGAGATTCGGGCCTCTGCATGATTCTCAGGTCTCTGTGTGTATCTCCCATTTAATAGAGAACTTTAAGAGAAGTTGTGAAAGGGTATCACTCCTGCTTCTGGAGCAGTTCAGGAGTCCCATGGAAGAAGCAAAAACACATGAGTCTTGGCAGCCACCGTATTCTTTTTATCCAAATGGATTGGAAATATATTTGAAAATCTGAATGCTAGTGTGTCATAAAGAGTCTGCCATAGAGTCATTGAATTGGCACTCCTGATACAAGCGAGGGCTTTATTATAATACTACTGTAGAGTGTATGTGTGCAATAAGTTGATGAATTCATTTTCTTGGTGTATAGAAGAGCCAACACAAGCAGCTTGGTAATCACTGGGTGCTAATATAGTTGTTTGTAGCGAGTGCTATTTTCCGGGAGATGGAGCCAGTTAGGTTTGGTTTGTCTACTGAATATCAAACGATGCTCTTCTTTCCCTGTAGACCTTCAGCAAAAGCAGGTACTTGCAAGCCACAGGCTCACCTTCTCTATCTACTCAATAATTATTAAATGAAGAGACCTCCATAAGGGAGCATTTGGCTGTTATCGATAAATGTACCAATTATTAAATAATTAGTCTCCAAGCCATTCAGTGATGTCTGCAGCATCACTATAGAACTGTGTTGCATCACTTTTTACTTCCCTCTGGGTGGGGTCTTTTCAGACTCCCCCAACCACGGAGGCAAGTTAATCTTTCTCTCCAGTTAGTGACTTTTGCCCCATAGTTGGGTAAGCACTTCCTAGATTGAGAAAAGCAGCTACAGTAAATCCTGCTGTTTCCTTCATTTGATGACCATTCAATCACACATAAGCTCCTTGTATTCTAAATTTCATGCACTTCTCCCAGATGCTATAGGGTTTTCTCTCACTGTTGCCAGTTGATGTCATCCGGACAGTGAGTTCATATCTTATGGTTTTGTGCAATCATTGTTGTATTGTAGTCCTAAGACTCATGATAGTGTATTTTTGATATTTTTGAAATGTGTTAAATTTTTTAATTCAATAATATGAGCCAGAGCATGTTGCAGCAAATCTATTGTTTGTAAAAAATAACAATAACAATAATAAATAAAATAAAATGGAGTATCTTTTTCATGGCTTCGTTTTAAAATGGAATACCTATTGTTTTATAAATATTTTATTTTGGCATGAAACTGTAATTTTCTCTAACTTGTATGTAGAATTAGTTTCTTAAACAGATTTTTTTTTGCCTTTTTTTTTTTTTTTTTTTTTTTTTTGCTTTAGAGGAAGATAACAGATGAAACCACATTCCATGGCACTCTATGAAGCTGTGAGTTAAGGCAAGAATATTTTTGGTCACCTCTTAAGCTGACATAGCAATAAAGGTTTTTTACATTAAGAAACCTATTCTGACTTGATTTATATGTTTAAAGAAATCCCAAAGACAGGAAACAGTCCTTGTTCACATGCAGATTGTTAGCTGACTAGAGGTAACTCAATTGTAAGTAATTTACAGTTCTTAAATCGTACAGCTGATGATAACACAGAAGAGCCAGTTGGATAATCCAGCTGTCTGACGTGTTTGTCCTAATGTAATGGTTTCGGTGTCAGAACTTCAGACATAGTGGTGGTTTTGACTCACAAAATACTTACAATCCAGTTAAGCCTCTAAATTGTCCTCCCACCTTCCCCCCGCTGCTCGTCTCCCATAATCTGGACTTGCAGGCAAGATGAGGTTCCTTTCCAAATAACAGCCAAATTGAAATCATTTTGCAGGTTTCCTCCTTATCTAGCCGAATGAATACTTTAAAACCTGGGCTCATTACCTGTTCATTGAACACCTTCAATGTGCTGGGCCCAAGGGCACCATCTGTATATGCTTTAATGCCTGAGTTTCTTGAGACAGACAGCTCCCTATTTCGGGGTGGCAGAAGTCAAATCTTCCTTCTCTGCTTTGTGTGATATTATTCGCTGGTACCCCAAAGGCCACAAGAGTACCTTAGTCTCTCATAATACGTTCTGAACACATTGGGTTAGTTTTGTGTCTACTACTTAAAAAATTTGACTTGAGGCAAGTTAAATAGCCTTTCCAAGACTCCATTTTCCTCAGTTGTTAAATGGAAATACCACCATCTCTCCCATCAGTTAGTTGTGAGCTTGAATGAGATCGTGTGAACAAATGCTGCCTTAGCCCAGTACTGGGCCTGGTATATTGTGAGCACTCATCAAAAGGTCAGCTGTTAGGTAAGCCACTTAACCTCGAACCTTCATCTCACCTGTAGCAAGTGAACAGTAAGTCCTGATTTGCCTATCAGACAAGTAGTAGAAAATAAGATGAGGTTCGCTAAAGCCTTTGGACATTATGAAACTCCACACGTGGAAGGTTGTGATTTACAGTGAGAGATGGACTCCGATCCCTCAGAAGGAGGGGAATCTCGGGAACAGTATTGCAGCTGCCCTGGGCACAGTGCTGGGGTCTAGATGGGTCAGAGTCCCCATTTCATGGGGAAAGCTATAAGAGGAACATGTCTCGGGAGATAATGCAGGGCCGGGGGCAGTGCAGGAAAGCTTTTCTGGGGTGTGTGTGAGGAACGGGTTCTTTGATTTTTGCTGCTGTTAAATTTCCTGTGTACCACTCAGTTAAAAGCTGTGGGACTCTGGCCACCGCCTTGAGGCCAAGGGTGACAGTGGAAGAAGCAGCTTTCTGCGGCACAGTGTTTTTATGTTAACCTAGTAATGCAGATTTTCAGTTGATTATTTTCCTCCAAGCTTTACTTTTTGTAGAAGTATAATTAGATATTTTCTCATTTCTGTATGAGGTTTTGTTTTGATCCTTCACCTTCAATAGGTTCTATCAGAAATAGCTGTTGAAAGGACAGGAGAGGAAAGGTAATATGTTCCAGGGAGGAGAGCAGTTGGGGGGGTAAGGAGGGGGAAAATGACATTGACTTAGTTTTCTTTCATTGCCATTTTCACATCTGTTGAAAGAGGCTTATGTTTGCTGATTTCTTACTAACTGTAAATTAGAGAATCTGAGATTTATGTCAAAATTGCATTGTGGAAATAGATTGTTCCTAGAAATGTACTAAGAATTTGAACTTATTAATAGTTTAACCTCATTTATAATACGAAAGTAAAACTGATATTACAGAAAAAAACAATTAGCTATTGAAAAGCAAGAGAGCAATTAGGGAAAAAAACTGTCATAAGAATGCATGTATTTCTAGGTGCATTTAACAACTGAAAATCTGAGACTAGTAAAGTATAAGAACAGCTATAAAACTTTAGATTAAAATAAGTGAAAAACTTTATTTTTAATAGTCAGTGTTAATGATCTATTACATTCTGAAAACAATCCAGGGTCCTGAGTGATTACAATCTACCTTTGAAGGGCTCCTCTAGAGGGGACTGTCAGGGAATGGAGAAATGAAGAAGCCTCCAGTAAGCCTTTCTAGTCTGATAAAATTCACTACATTTTATTTTTGATATCAGTTGAATAACACATTTAAGAAGTTTATGAATTTTGTTTCTATCTGGAAGCCTCATATTTAAGAAAATTATAAGATATTTTAGGAAAGTGAAATCCAATTGAATGGCTTGCAACAAAAAAGTAACTTGGACGCTGGCAGAAAAACCCTTTTTTCTCAGCCCTAATGCAGGAATCCTGAGGGGGAACATTCATTCTCAAAGCGTCTCCCTTCATGCATCAGGAATCCTGGCTCTCATCTGTAAGGGAGGAATGCTCCGTTGGACCCAGGCAGTCAGGGCACACTGCTGTACCAACAGAGTGGCTTCCTTCTAAGAGAGTCAGAATGTAATTACTCATTTAGAACTCAATCATCCAACTGCTTTAAAATCATTCCCCTGGGACCAAATACGGGGGGCAATGGCACTTCTCTTTTGGCGACCTTAAGTAGTTATGACAGGAAGATATTTCTACTGTAACACTGGACCTGCTACCCCGGATGTGTAATTCTCATCTCTCACAATTTTTCTGGCTATGTAGCTATTATCATGATTACCTTACCATCTGGTAAAAGAGCCACACCATAAAGGCATCCCCAGACTTGCAATGTTGCTCTTTGTTGCAAAGGTGGAGACATCTTTTTCAAGCTCTCAGCCAACAAAGACTTACTGATTAAAAAAATGAAATGATCATCTAGCTTTGCACTGGTACCAGAGGGAACATTTGTAAAATCAAGTATGTGAAGACCATAGTTGTGTAATGTGCCACTTTAAGGGACACATCTTTTTGAGAGAAACAAGGGAGGTGGGTTGCCATTTAGGTTCCAGAAGAAGTCTCAGAGCGTTCCTGACCACAGGTATTCAAGCGCGTCATTGTAACTTCTGTTCTGTGCTTGGCTGTCTTTGTAGTGCTTCTGTTCCCGGTAGCTCTGCAGGGCCAGCACTACGCTGGCACCGTACGTAACCACCAGAAGACAAGCAAAGGTGGCTGCTGCTCCATCAGTACCTGCCAGCTGGCAGTTCATCCAGGTGAGACCCTTGCGGGCATAGAGCCGTGCTCTGGCTCCGCAAGTGTCTGTGGCATTGATCCGCAAGGCTACATGGAGGTAAGTGCCAATGCCTACGCTGTAGCTCACTGCCGCCAGGAGGCTGAAGGCGGCCTCCAGCAGGAGCCACTTCGCCGACAGTTTGGTTAGACTTTTGGCTCCTTGGAGTAAAACGCCCATAGTAAGGACACCCAGCCCCAGAGAAACAGCCACACCGCCATATATCAGGGGTGCCCGGAGGACTGTGTACTGCTGGTCCAGCTGCCGAACCTGCTCCAGCTCGGTGCCCTCAAAGGGTGAGTAATAGTTGTTCCCAAAGCCGCCGCCACTGGTGAAGCTGGCACTGAATCCAGCAAGGACAAAGTAGGAGGCCACGATACACATGAGAACCATCCCATTCAGTATCACCTCCACTATCTGTACCACACCTAGGAGGAGAGAGATTCGGGATTTAACACTGACGTCACTCACACCCAGGAAAACTGTAGGTCAGATCAGAGAAGTACCACTGGGGCCCTGATTTGAAGGACACGGTCGGATTTAACATTAACATCCGTGGTATTTGTTTTTTTAATACTCATATGTTCGAAAAACAAAATGCCACTCTGGGAAAAACATTTTGTCAGTTTCTTAAAAAACTAAACATACTTACCATGTGACCCTACGACTGTACTCTGGGAGCACTCATCCTCAAGAAACAAAAACTTCAAAGTCCACACAAAACTGTGTACACAAAAGCTCACAGTAGCTTTGTTTGTAATAGCCTAGTGTCAGAAACCCAAATGTCCCTCGGTAGCGAGCGGTTAATCAGGTACATCCATACTGTGGAAAACCACTCAGCAATTAAAAGAGAAGGAGCCGTTGACACATGCAACAACTTGGGTGGATCTCAAGGGAATTATGATGAGAAAAAAGCCAGTCTCAAAGGTCACACACTGTATGATTCCATTTATGTAACAGTCTCAAAATGACAAAATTAGGGAGACAGCACACAGTTCCATGGTTTTCAGGGGATGGGGACGAGTGGGGAGGGGTTGCATTGTGACTATAAGGGGGGGAAGCCCTCGGGATGCCTAATGATGGAACAGTTCTGTAGTTGATGGTAGTGGTGGCCACATGAATGTAACACATGACAAAACCACACAGACGGGAGTGCTTGTAAAACTGGTGAAGTCTAAATATGCTCAGGAGACTGTCAATGTCCCGGATACAGTATCACACTATGGTAATGCAAGATGTGGCCATTGTGGAAAACTGGGTTAAGGGTATTCAAGTTCTCTGTACTGCTTTTGTAACATTTTGCGAATCTATAATTATTTCAAACCTTCAAGTTTTTTTTAAACTAAAAATGACATGAAAAGGTATAAACTGAGGGAAAAAAATCACTCATGTCCCTGTCCACCCTGCTCTCTACCCCCAACCACCTTCATTATTTCCTGATGTAATTTTCCAGTGTTCTTTATGCAAATAAAAGCACACTCAAATCAGCATTTCATCACCCCTGCCCTGCTTTTTTCACCAGGAAGCATTCCACACACATTGCTCTGAGTCTTGTTTTGTTCATTTAACTATTCCTGGAGATGTTTTCAGATCAGCTCCGACAGTGTCCACATACTTTGTTAAGTAGCTTCCAAAGTCACTGTGTGGGTGGCCCAGTCTATTCAACTGATGGACACATGGGCTGTTCACTTGGGGGTTTCTTTTGAGTTTAAGGGATTCACAAATGCCGCAAGGCAGGAGGAATCAACAGGCGAATGGAGACTGAATATCTTCTTGTCCAAGGTCAGCTTTCATTCATCATGGACAGAGGCCATAGCCTCTGCTTAGGTGTACTTGTGGGAGAATGTCTCCTGTCATTCTCCAGGGTTCAGAGATGAGAACTAAGAGGAAAGCACATGACCCCTCCAGTGGGAACACCAGGTTCACATCCCCACACTTAACTGCTGGTGATCTTACCCCAGTCACTGACTTGAAGCCTCACACACTTCATCTGACGAATGAAGAAAACTGCCTGCCTGTCTTATCCCACAGGGTGGGGTGAGACTTGATGAAAGCAAGTACATGAAAATACTTGGGAAATCATAAAATGTTAAACAAGTGGATGGTATTGGAAGGGGCTTAGTGAGAGATTTAAGAAATTGGACAAGTGTGGTTTCCCAGAAATCAGGAAACCTCTCTAATACATTAGACAGTACCACAGTGTATAAAAACTGGACAGCTAGAGATGCCTGGGTGGCTCAGTCAGTTAAACATCTGACTCTTTAAAGTTTATTTATTCTGAGAGAGAGAGAGAGAGAGAGAGAGAGAGAGAGAGAATCCCAAGCAGGCTCCACACTGTCAGCACAGAGCCGGACATGGGGCTCAGACTCACAAACTGTGAGATCATGGTCTGAGCAGAAACCAAGAGTCAGACTCTTAACGACTGAGCCACTCAGGCTCCCCATTATCTGATTCTTGATTTTGGCTCAGGTTATGATCTCAGGGTTCTTGAGATCAAGCCCTGCATCGGACTCTGCACTGACAGTGCAATGCCTGCTCTGTCTCCCTCTCTCTCTCTCTCTCTCTCTGCCCCTCCCTGGCTTGCTCTCTCTCTCTGTCTCTCAAAACAAACAAAAACCTGGGCAGCTAAATACCAGTTTCTCTAACATACTGGCTTTGCTGATCCTAACTCCTGCAAGGCCCACACAAATTCCTAGGAGGTCCATGGGACACAGCAGCCAAAGGCTTTAACGGTTGAGGAGCTACATTCCTCTTATTTAAATTTGAAGATAACATCAGATCAGAACTGCCCACTCTCCACCCAAGCACCATAAACTACCGGCCACTTGCTCCCTCTAGCAGAGCAAGTGAATTGGCCCAAATATCATTCTAATTCAGGGGGAGTAGTTATCCTCTACATAGAACACCTCTCTCTGCCTTGGCTTTCCTTGTGTACGTGTGTTAACATCTCTCCCCCTGAAGGGAAGCAGGAACACCATCCTTCTACCAGATGGGGAAAGCTGTCCCTTCTGGGACAGATTCTGCCCAAACAGTAGAGTCATGATCCACACAGCATGTATCTGCTAGGATGACATGAAATAAATCTAGATCTTGTCAACTACCCCCCTGGGCTACAACAGTTGAGAGGAATAATGGTCTGTTGCTGGGTCCAGTGATGTGGGATCTGTTGAAGGAATATAGCCACTGAATATTATCACAGTACCAGCCAGGCCTGGCCTGGCTTAGCTATTAATATCAAACAGGCTCACCTATTTCCAACCTTGCTGTTAGTGCAGAAAGATTCACAGCCATTAGAAGAGGAAAAAAAATGCTGACTGCCAGAGCTAGGAGTTTATCTCTATGGTGGGATGGATCAAGTCTCCAGAAAGAGCAGAAGGCTCTGTAGAAGGAAGTGGAGACTGAAACAGACATGAGATTTTTGTTATAAATGGGGTCTTTCTGGGTGAGGCTGGTTTTGTGGCTGAACATGTAATATTCTGCTTAATTATACATCTATTTCTGGCCAACCGACACATGAAAAAATGCTCAGCATCACTCATCATCAGGGAAATACAAATCAAAACCACAATGAGATACTACCTCACACCTGTCAGAATGGCTAACATTTACAACTCAGGCAAACAGATGTTGGCGAGGATGCAGAGAAAGAGGATCTCTTTTGCATTGTTGGTGGCAATGCAAGCTGGTGCAGCCACTCTGGAAAATAGTATGGAGGTTCCTCAAAAAACTAAAAGTAGAACTACCCTATGACCCAGCAATTGCACTACTAGGCATTTATCCACAGGATACAGGAGTGCTGTTTTGAAGGGATACATGCATCCCAACGTTTATAGCAGCACTATCAACAATAGCCAAAGTATGGAAAGAGCCCAAATGTCCATCGATGGATGGATGGATAACGAAGATGTGGTATATGTACACACTGGAGTATTACTCAGCAATCAAAAAGAAGGAAATCTTGCCATTTGCAACTACATGGATGGAACTAGAGGGTATTATGCTAAGTGAAATTAGAGAAATACAAATAAAGGATTTCACTCATATGAGGACTTTAAGATGCAGAACAGGTGAACATAAGGGAAGGGAAGCAAAAATAATACAAAAACAGGGAGAGGAACAAAACATAAGAGACTGTTAAATATGGAGAACAAAGAGAGGGTTACTGGGGGGGGGGGGTTGTGGGAGGGGGGATGGGCTAAAGGGTAAGGGGCATTAAGGAATCTACTCCTGAAATCATTGTTGCACTATATGCTTAGATGTAAATTAAAAATAATAAACAAAAATTAAATATATATATATGTATATATATATATATATATATATATATATATATATATAGTAAATGTGAAAAAACTGGAGAGCAAATCAAATTTTTTTTATTTATCTTAAATAAAACAGAAACATGTGCAGTCAAGCCAGGCATAAAATGAAAAATAAAATCTCCTTCTCTCCAGAAGCAAATATTCCTAAAGCTTTCTTTTGTACATTCTTAAAGAAATTTTCTTTTTTTAAAAAATGTTTATTTTATTTTTCAGAGAGAGCACACACAAGTGGGGAAGAGGCAGACAGAGAGAAGGAGACAGAGAATCCGAAGCAGGCTTCACTACTGTCGGCACAGAGCCCAGCGCTGGGCTTGAACCCACAAATCATGAGATCATGACCTGAGCCAAAGTTGGATACTTAACCGGGTGAGCCACCCAGGTGCCCCTCTTCAAGAAATTTTCTAATCATATACAAGCATATATTTCACTTTCTAAACCCAAATGGAAGTCACTTTTTAATTTGTTTGTTTGTTTGTTTTTGAGACAGAGAGCGTGTGCACATGGGCCAGGGAGGGCAGAGGGAGAGGGAGAGAGAGAATCTCAAGCAGACATCACCTCCAAGTTAAAATTTTTCTTTGGATTTTTATTTGGTTCATGTAATGCAAAGAACATATTCATTTGTACCAAGAATATATTGTAATGTTCCAGAAGCCATAATTTAACATGTAATAGGACCCATTAAATTGTCTGGCCAAAAGTGGCATTCTACTGTTGGGAAAGATTTTACATTCTTTTATTCTGGATGGCTCCTGTCTCCCAGATGTTGGGTTGAATTCTTCATACAATGGCACATTTACAAGAGGTACAAAACACTTATTGAGCTTTCAAGGCCACTCTAAGCAGCTTGTTGGAGTAGCTTCTTTGCATCTCATTGAATTAATCGTATTCCTCTTTGTTCAGCCCACGACTACCTCCAACTTAAATTTTACAGGCAGTGTCTCCACAGCATCCATCACTACACCCTGCACCCAGAGCATTAAGGACGTGTAGGATTGGAGATCTCAGTGTGGAAGAACTTCGGGGCTCATCTGCTTAAAACAGTTGTGTTTAGAAAAGTTCAGGCTGAAATGCTTGTCTCCTGGTAGATGGCTTTTCAGGGACTTTAAAGATAAGGTTCTTCAGATTCACTTGGTCACCTCTCTCTAGTTAATCAAAAGTGCCTTGTCCTACCGCACATGCCTCTTCCTTGTGGGTCCTGACCTCCAGTTTTGTTCTGTTTCAATAATTGTGGGTCATCGCTCACCAAGAAAGAACTCTAGAACCCGAGTGTGGTACATCAGAGAACACTGCTCTGTGTAACCCAGGGCTTCATGCAGGATACCAAAGTCGGCCCATCAGTCTTCAAGGGCTGGCAAGTCCCACAGTGAAGTATTCCAGTATTCCAGTCGTTCAGAGTAACTACCATCACCTATATTGGGCAGGACGGTTTTTTACAAAGCCTAAAACTCCAACATCTCTGCAGGCTTCTCTTTCAGCTTCCTGACCTTTCGGTAACCCCTGATGGCCAGCACAGCCCCTAGAGCAAAGACCCCAATGGCTAGCGTAGCAAAGATTCCAACTCCTATGTCTCCCCCGTGGAAACTGCAGCCGAAGCCGCTGTAGCCTTTGCTTTGGTACAGCACCTCCCTCTCTTTGCACACTGGAGAGGCGTAGGCAGCGGAGAGGTGGTGGAAGTAGAAGTACAGAGCTGGGATGTAGGCCCCAGCAATGAGTACGTCCAGCAAGCCTTCGATCACCAGCAACAGGGGGCAGTGCCATGGGACCCGTAGGACACCCAGAACAACCAGGAGACAGCAGAAGGCCATGAGGGCTCCACCACAGGCCATGGCCACAGTGACGGTGGGCAGCTTCAGCTGGTAGAACTGGACATCCAGCTGCTGCGCTTTCTCCCCATCAGCACCATCGAAACCACTGTAAGCCCCTCCAAACTGGTAGTAATAAATGCCCCCCAGGCTGGTGATGCCTGTGTAGCCCCCTGTGGAACTGTAAGACACAGAACTGCAGGCCAGGATCAACAAGTTCAGGAGAACCTCCAGCATCTGACAGCAGGCTGCAAAAGAAGGGCGTGTTACCATTTTCACAGGTGCTGTTTCAGACTTGGAGACTTCCACCTTGCTGCTCATCTTCCCTGCAGTAGCCGGCACCACAGCAGTCTCTTTATTCCGTGCACACACACCCCCTACCACCACCATGGGGAGGCCCCGATCAGCCAAAGCCGCCTGATGAGCATTAGATGCTAGCGTGCAACTGTGGGCTCCGGAAATGATGCTGGAAGTACTCTAGGCTAGAAAGAGTAACTCTCAAAACAGCTTGCCCCTCGTGGGGTGCAGGAAGAGGGTGGGAGAAATCAGACCAGTTACCAACCAGAAAGAAAGGCATCCTTGATAGAAGGCAAGAACATTCTCAGCCCCAGCCCATCCATGCCAAGAAGACTAAAAAATAGTTATCTTCTCTTTAGATACGTTTTGTGGCTTTCTTCAGTTTGAAAGAGGAAACCTCTCCAAGTTTGAAGGAAATAACGCAGAGCTTAAAAAAATACAATGAAGTCAGAAAATAGTATAGAAGTTATACATCAAAATGTCAACTGTGGTTCACATATATTAGAAACAAGAAAGATTAAGTCAATTAAACCCACAAAGCTTCCTGAATTAAAGAAATGAATAGGTTTCATTGTTCTTAGATTTCAACTCAGTAAGTATGTTCTAAAGTTTAACTTTGTTTTCTTTAGTTTCCCTAAAAAGCAAATTTGGGCTGTGGTTTTTTTTCTCAGGGCTAGATTCTCTTCAGGGCCCTTGGTTTCTTTGTCTTGAACAAGGAAAGAGCTCCAGCTTTTCCGCCAAAGTTGGCTGCTTTCCTTAAGACCCACTTCATTGAGATATAACTGACATGGAAGAAAATGACCCACATTGAATGTACAGCTTGTTGAGTTTTGACAAACACACATGCCATGCAATCTGAGTCAAGATTCAGAATGTTTTCATCTTCCCAGAAAGTTCCCGAGAGACTGTTTGTGGTCAGTCCTTCACCCTCCTCCTCAGACAACCAGTGATCTGCTCTCTGCCATTAGGAATGAGTAGGTTGAGCTTTCTAGAATTTTTTTTTAAGTTTATTTATTTGAGATAAAGAGAGGGAACGAGTGGGGAAGGGACAGAGAGAGGGAGATAGAGAATCCCAAGCAGGCTGTTCACTGGCAGTGCAGAGCACAACGTGGGGCTCAGTCCCACAAACCATGAGATCATGACCTGAGCCAAAATCAAGAGTTGGACACTCAACCAATTGAGTCACTCAGGCATCCCTTTAGAATTTCATATAAATGGAATCATATCGTTGTGTGTGTGTGGCTTCTTTTTCTCAGGATTCTATAAAGCTGGGCACTTCTGAGCTGAAATTATATATCCTGAATGGTTGCAAGAGGTCAGCTGACTCGGGGTAGACTCCCAGCAGCTCCCAGGGGTTTAGAGAACCAGATTTTGTGCCTAGGTCCAGCAGGTGATGCCTGTGTGCTGTATGAAGCTGTGTTACATCTACATGTTCTGTAACTGGAATGATTCACTCTCAAGTATTATCTTAACACTCTTCAATTCCACCCCCCCCCCCAATGCAGATAGCATTATTTCTTTAATTATAAAAGTAATACATACTTACTGTTAAAAAAATATAGACAGAAACATATAATGTAAAGGTATCTAAATCCCAACCAATTAAAAAAATAACCACTGTGACCATTACTTTTTCTTCTGGACTTTTCTGTCATATACGCATAATTTTTCTATTGTTTATTTGCTTTTAGGTGAAAAATGGGGACCTACTCTACTATTATTTAACCTATTTTTTTCAGTTAAGAATATAGTGTGAACATTTTTTTCCATCTCAGCAAATATAAATCAATATACTTCATATTTTTAAAGGATGTATAGAATACCACAAGTTTAAATAATTCCAATGTAAAGAACATTTAGGGTTTTCCCAATGTCTTTGCTGTATGGGAACAAATATGTATATTTCTTAATACAGTGTGGAGAGAGCAGAGACCCTACAAGTCCCTTATTCCTATTTTATAGGTTTTATTTTTTATTTTTATTTTTATTTTTATTTTGAGAAAGAGAAAGAGAACAAGCACAGGCTGGGAAGAGGGGCAGAGGGAGAGAATTTTTTTTTTTTTTTTAATTTATTTTGGGGCACGTGGGTAGCTCAGTTGGTTAGGTGTCCGACTTTGGGTCAGGTCATGGTATTGTGGTCCATGGGCTCAAGCCCTACGTTGGGCTCTGTGCTGACAGCTCAGAGCCTGAAGCCTGCTTCAGATTCTGTGTCTCCCTCTCTCTCTGACCCTCCCCTGCTCACACTCTCTTTCTGACTCTCTCAAAAATGATGAAATATTTTAAAAATTATTTATTTTGAAAGAGAGAGAGAGAGAGCATGAGCAGGGGAGGGGCAGAGAGAGAGGGAAGAGAGAATCCCAAGCAGGCTCTGAACTATCAGCACAAAGCCTGATGTGGGGCCTGAACACATGACCCCTGAGATCATGATCTGAGCGGAAAGGAAGTCAGATGTTTAACCAACTGAGCCACCCAGGTGCCCCAGAGAGACAGAATCTTAAGCAGGCTCCATGCTTAGTGCAGGGTCTGAGAAGGGGCTTGATCCCACGACCCAAAAATCATGACCTGAACCAAAATCAAGAGTCAGACACTCAACCAACTGAGCCACCCAGGCACCCTTCCTTATTCTTATTTTAAATTTTATAGAACCAGAAAAGAATAAGCAGGGCTGAGAGAGATGCGCAATTAACTTGAATGCAAATGTCATGATTTGAGCACTACTGGTCGAAGGGGAGAAAGAAAGAGCAAAGGCAAAACTAAACTGCTCCAGACAAATCAGGGAGCCAAGAAGGAGAGCAGGAAATGCACCCAGGGAACTTGCAACTCCTCACCCGTCCCTCCAGACAATAAATGAGTACAACCTGTACATGCACATGCACTGGTGACCTGAGATACAAACGGGGCATTTGTACCTGCTTTTTGTCTCATCTTTAGTCTCAGCCCCTGAAGATTTTAGTATCTGAGGGGACTTGCTCATAAGTGAATGTGGGACCCCACTCTTTGTGTCAGTGTCCTGACTGTTCTACTGAACTCTTCCAAAGCATGGCTCACAGCCCCAACTCCTCGGTCTCCCTAGGAAGTCAGAGAGGGACAAAGCTTCCTCCCCTCTCCACCAGTTTGCTGGAAGAGGACATGATTTCACCAAAGAGGAAGTCACAAAAGATCTACTCTAAGACAGGGCTGAAAATCTTCAGGTGGCCTTTATCCAGGCATGCATTTCCTGCTGGAGACAAGTTCCTACGTTTAATGGCTGTTTCAACACAACACCAAGTATTGTGTACTGATGTGGGTTTCTGCACATCCAGAATCCTTAATAAGCCTTCAATGGTTAGCTTGGGACTAGTGAACCATCCTTTCACTATCTTGACTCAGAAATGACCTCTAGGCCCAAAGCCAAATAGCCAGGAGCAGACAAAGCTAAATCAAGGTGCATTTGGGTCAGGAGCTTCAAGTCCTGCCCTCTCCTCTTGGTAAAATAATCACAGAGGAAAACATACGTCTACTGAGAAACCTGTTAACCAGCCTCTGGCTTATTCCTCTTATTTTTATCAGCAAGAAAAAAAGAAAGGTCAAGTGAGTAAACCACTTTAGGTCTTGGAGTTACTCTAAGTTTGTATTCCAGCTCTTCCACTTAACACCTGAGCTTAGATACCTCTCTGAGCCTCCCGAGTTACTAAGTGAATTAGAAGCAATGAGGTTGTGCCCGTATATGTGAACTAGAGTGCAGATTCTTGTATCTGGATTGCCTAGAGCTTTTTCACGAAAGTTCCACAGAATCTCATAATCATGTGCGTCATTGGAATGATCCTACAATACATTTTCAGGGACAAGTTCCTTGATTTCTCACCCTTAGGCTGAGAAGTTTTCCCCCTTAGTCATATGCAGCTTAGAAAAACTTCTCACCAAATCATGTGATTTGGGCTCACCCTGGCAAACCAGATTTTCTTCATTGCTGGCAAGGCCAAACACTCAGGTTTGGATGGGAACTCTGGGAACCACATTTGGAGCTGATGCATGATATCATTTAAGTGTTTTTGCTAACTGTGTGTTCTAGTAACTGTGTTTTTTTTCTTTTTGTTTGTTCTCAATGAAACAGTACAACAGGGGCATCTGGGTGGCTAGAAAAGTCGGTTAAGCATCCTACTTTAGCTCAGGTCATGATCCCGTGGTTTGTGGGTTTCAGCCCTGCATTGGGCTGGATGCTGACAGCTCAGAGCCTGGAGTCTGCTTCGGACTCTATGTCTCCCTCTCTCTCTCTCTCTCTCTGCCCCACCCTCACTCATGCTTTCTCTCTCTCTCAAAAATAAGTAAACTTTAAAAAAAAAAAAAAAGAACCAGTACAATAGAAATTACCCATGTACTTGGTATATAATAAGGTAAGTATGGTTTCACAACATCTGTGTGTGAACTTGGTCTTAATGTACAATACATTTCTTACTATGGATCTCAGTCAACAAATATTAACTGTAACATGAAATGCTACCAGGCTGCCCCCTCCAGGTGGCTCTAACTCAGCCCTCCCACAGCTGACAGCTCATAGCTGGTTCTGCCTGCCATTCTTCCACCTCTGAGGCCTGAAACCTGCCAGCATTGCTGCTTGCCTCGCCAGACCCCAGGGCACATCTGAAGAGAAGCACCGGAAATCTAGCTGTACATTTCAGACGTTCCTACTCTTTTGGGGAGGCGGGGGGAAGGCGGGGTGGGGGGAATGAGAACCTCATTGCAATTATGGAAATGAAAATGCTAGGGACCCAAAAGGGAAATCTACTTGAGTTTTTGCTTCGCCAGCTCAGATCCCTTCGAGAACCATCAGCAAACAGTAAATGGTCAAAATGGCTCACCTCTCCCAGTGCACAAGTATTTGCATTTATGGCATTCCAGGAGTCCTTCAGCCTCTGACTGGTAATATTCCACTCCCTCTTGTCCAGACCTGGGGTTCGAGGGCAGGTATCTCCCTGAAGTAAGTTCACTATAACCAAAAACACACATGGTCATTAGGGGCTTCAAATTCAAGAGCTTGTTCAGTATTAGAACACTGAACATCTCGAGCTGGGCCCAGACATTAAAGAGATGGGCAGAACAGAAACAAAATTTGTTGTACTACTTCATATTCCAGAGATTTCCCTGGTTTAGTGGTCCCACAGGGTATCCAAATACTTGGCCCAACATTGTTAAGCTACCACATCACATATCTCTACAATTCTGAACACTGATTTGATGCTAGTCTGTCCACCTGCGGCTAACTAGGTAGCCAGGAGCCACCTTTGTGAGCCTAGGTTTTCAGTCATCACAGACCCGGCTTTCTTTAAAACTAGTTTGCATTCAAGGAGCCTGGGTGGCTCAGTTGGTTAAGCATCTGACTTCAGGGGCGCCTGGGTGGCTCAGTCGGTTGGGCGACTGACTTCACCTCGGGTCATGATCTCACAGTTTGTGGGTTCGAGCTCCACATCGGGTTCTGTGCTGACAGCTCAGAGCCTAGAGCCTACTTCCAGTTCTGTCTCCCTCTCTCTGCACCTCCCCTGCTAGTGCTCTTTCTGTCTCTGACTCTCAAAATGCAAATAAATGTTAATTAAAAAAAAATTTTTTTTTTAAAAAGTATCTGACTTCAGCTCAGGTTATGATCTGATGGCTTGTGAGTTCAAGCCTTGCATCAGGATCTGTGCTGACAGCTCAGAGCCTGGAGCCTGCTTTGGATTCTGTATCTCCCTCTCTCTGTCCCTCACACTCTGTCTCTCTTTCTTTCTCTCTCTCTCAAAAATAAATAAACATTAAAAAAACAAAAACAAATTAGTTTGCATTCACAAGACTCTGATGCCCAGGCTGGCATTCTCTTCATTCTCTTGTTACTTTAGAAAGATCTTAGTCTGCAATAACTCTCTAGACCTATGGGTAGTACAGACAACTTTGGAAGTCATCTCTCTCTCTCTTCCTCTGCTAGTTCTGGCACTTTTTTTCTTTTCCCCTTTAGCCAGCATATCCTGAGCTTTGTCCGAGAAGCAATGGTGGGGTCTGCATTCAACCTACTCGGCTCCAGGGATCCTTCTAATGTTCTCATCATGGATCTCTTGGGTTTGAAATCCTTAAACTCTTATGGCCTTGGATAAAGTCCAAACTTTTAGCACAACACAGGAGAGCCCTTGCTCTTCTCTCTTCACTCACAACCTCATACTCACAGACCCAGCCATAATAAACTTCCTTTCTCCACCCCCAACCCCCCACTCCCACCCCCCAAAAAGATGACAGCATTCCCATGCTCTAGGTCACTATGGAAGCTATTTCTCTGCTTGGAACCCCTTTCATCTTCCTCTCCCAGTCTTCCTATTCTTGCCCCTTTTCCAGAACTCAGCTTTGTGGGCATTGTGCTCCAAGAAATCTTCCAGATCTTAGGCAGGGGATCTGTTCTCTTCAAATTGGCTTCCCCTGAAGTGGCACATTTCACACTGTGCTGCAACGAGCCCGTTTACTTGTCTGTCTCCTACCAGACAGTGGACACTGCCAGGATATCTCACCCATTAAGTAATGGAGCTCTGGCTCCTACATCCTGCTGATTAAATAAAAGCTTATTGTGTAGAGGAAATGTGGAAATAGATTGTCCTTTGGTTTCAAACCACCAACTGTCTGTGAGCCAAAAACACAAAAGTATTCCCTTCACTCGTTTGGGGCTGGAGTGGAGGACTGGGACACTGACTTAGAAGGAAATCCAAAATGTAGCTCTGAAGAGCTACCACAGCAATTTGGCTTTGGTCAGGGATGAACAATAACTAGTGCCTGTGACTATATCTGGGCACACCCTTTTTCATAGTTTGGCTAGTTGGTTTTAGATAATGTAACATAAGCTCAAGATAACAGCTTTCCCCGCTGTGTGGACACAACAGGGAGGGAGGCCAAGCTTAAGCCTCCAAATCCTATAGCAGAGAGGAACCTGACTCCTCCTTAGAGAAGAGGGCAGGTGTCAACCAGAAAGCAGCCATCACTCTAGTACTTTTCTCCTTGTTGGCCTGGCACATAATCTAATCTGGGCATTCAGTAATATTTGTGGAGTTGGATGGAATGTTTGAGGGAAAAAAGACCAACGCCCTAGAAAGAGGTGTGGGGTCTAGGACTACCTCCTCTCCTTACCCTCTCTCAGCTACTAAGTCCTGCAGAACAGCAAGAGGCTTTCACCTCACAAGGCCCATAATGGAATTCTCGGTGTTCTACCAGGCAAGGATGGCATACTGTGTTCATTCAGCGGGGTGGGATCTGAAACAATCATGGGATTTGAAGAGGCTGCCCGGAAAGACTTCAATGACAAAGGTAGGGAAATCTCTGCCCTTCAGTGGGAGTTTTAGGTGGATTTAGTTCTTTGGCTAAACCGGTAGCCTCTCCCAGCTGTCTGTTTTGAAATGCATACACCCCTAGAAGAAGTTGCAGATTCAACTATTAACCCTTCACTGGGCGGCTTTTAATTAGCCCTTGGCACTGGGACCTGGAGGTGGGCTGGTTTGGGAACACAGGACAAAGGTCTCAGGGTCTGAAGCCCCAAGGGGCAGTCGTGTGGGAGGAGCCTCAAGTTAACACCACCTACTTAGTCTCCTTCCCACCCCTTCCCTTTCCTGTCCTGAAGTCCTCTCTTCCTCCTTACCTGGTCCCTGGCCCTGCCACTGCTAACAGGAGTGGTTTCTACTTTGTTAATCAGGTTCGGATCAAGAAGTGGGGGCACCGTAAGGTTTTCTTTCCCTCCCAGGTCACCTCTAAGAGCTCAAAAGGGAGGAATGGCACTGTCTTTCTTTAAGCCGGCCTCTTAGGCCACGAAGCCGGGGGCGTGGGAGCAGCGCAGACAGGCCGCAGACCCAGGCTTCCTGGGTGCCCAGGTCTCAGGGCGCCCCTTAACCCCACCTCACCTTGCCGGGTCACGGTGCCCGAAGCGCTCCTTCCTCGGGAGCGACGGCTCCGTGGTTTCCCAAGGCGCGGGCCAGGGGGGCGAGGCTGAGTCCCAGGTCGGCTTGCGGGGTCCGTCCCGTGTCCGGCTCTGGCGGGACTTTTCCCAAACTCTTTGTTCACCCGCGCGAAGGTCTTCGACCCTGTGTCTGTCGTGGCGGGGGTCCCGGTCCCTCCCCCTGTCCCGGTCCCCGTCCCTGCGCTCGCCCCCGTTTCTCTCCCTGCGCCGGTTCCCGTGTCTGTCCCGCTGTCGCTCGGGGTGGAGGTCTCGGTCCGGGCGGGAGTGCCGGTCTGGGTCCCGCTCTCTCGGTCGGGCGCGGGGCTCGCGAGCCCCCGACGTATCTTCCATGGCCCAGTTCCGCGTCCCCACCCCGGAGCGACCCGAGGGCAACAATCCACAAGTTTCCCGGGCAGGTGGCCAAGCCCGGGGGCGGGGCGGGACGCTCACCTGCGCGCACGCGCACTAGCGGCACGGCGGGCTCGGGGAGCGCTCACCTAAGCGCGCTGCCGGCAGGGGGCGCGGCTGGGCGCTCGAGAAGCGGGAAGCGCGTGCTGGGCTAAGGCTTGGGGGTGTGGCTCGCTGCTCTGCGCGCAGCGGAGCTGACGACCTCCCGCCCACCACACCTCTTCTTCTTTGGCGTATCCTCTCAGTGACCCTGAAAGGTGGGTGGCAAAGGGAAGTGAGTTCTCGGCTTTCTCAGCCCCGTGGGTGTGCGTTCCCGGAGCGTGCCCATCCGTTCGCTCACCCATTTTTCTGGCCCTCCAAACACCCAGCCGGCTTCCCTTCCACTGGCCCTCTCTGTCTTCCTCCCTCTTCTGCTGTCCTTACAACTGTGTTGTTCGGGGGTGCTTGTGGCCAGTTCGTCTACTGCAACAGCCCTGGGCTTATGAACGTTTTTTAAAATGACTAACCTACACGGAATAGGCAGCTTTTTCTTTTGTCAAGTGAGGATATTTAAAAACATAAAATTGCCGTCTGTTAATGAATCCTTTAGACAAATATATGTGAGCACCTACTCTAGCATGCCCTGGAGATACAGTGGCAAACTCTCATTGCAGGCGCTTCCCTTCTGGCGTGTGTGGGAAAAGAGAGAAAGGGCCCTAGAGGAAGAAAGAAGACAATGTCTAAAATTTAACAAGGAGGAGGGCAGGTTTCTTTCTGCAGGTCTGAGAAGGGAACTTTGAGTTCAGTCCTGGATGAGAGGAGGCAGCTTTGGGGATAGCTGACAGAACGTTCCAGAAAGAGAAGCTGAATAATGCAGAGAGCTGGAGAGGAAGGTTTCTGCGAGGGGAGTGAGAGAGGATGGGATGACGCTGAGAGGTGGAGCAGGTGATGTAGGGTCTTTATGGTGAAGACTCTGCATTTTCGTTCTGAAAGTAATGGGAAAACACTGAATAGTTTTGAGCAAGAGAACGACTTGTTCTGATTTATGGTTTTACAGTACTACTCTGGCTTTTGTGTGGAGGGTGGATGACAGGAGGCCAAGGGTAGAGGCATCAGATGAATTAGGAAGCCAGCAAAGCAGAGGCGCCTGGGTGGCTCAGTCACTTAAGCATCCGACTCTTGGTTTTGGCTCAGGTCATGGTCTCTCAGGTTTGTGAGTTGGAGCCCCATGTTGTGCTCCACGCTGACAGCACGGACCCTGCTTGGGATTCTTTCTCTCTCCCTCTCTCTCTCTGCCCTTCCCCTGCTCTCTCTCTCTCTCTCTCTCTCGCAATAAAAAAATAAACTTTAAAGAAAGAAGAAGAAAAAGAAGCTACCAAAGCAATCTGATGGGTGATAGTGACTCAGTTGCTGGTGAGAAATGTTCAGATCCAGGTGGTTTGGAGGAAGAACTTACAGGATGGATTGGATGTAGGGGAGTGAAGGCAAGTGAGAAGTGACTGGGTAGTGGAGGAGCTTCTCTTTCTGGAACATTCTCTCAGATATCCCCAAAGCTGCCTCCTTCTCATCCAGGAAGAACTTACAGGATGGATTGGATGTAGGGGAGTGAAGGCAAGTGAGAAGTGACTGGGCGGTGGAGGCAGCCATTTACTGAATTGGGAAGACTGGAGGCAACAAGATATGGGGAAAAGTGGAAAGTTCCATTTTGGACATGCAAAATTTGAGGTGACTGTGATTCATCTAAGTGTAGGTGTTCAGTTGTGAAGGAATAGGTGAATGAGTCTGGAGCAGGGAGAGGGTGGGGTGGAGACACTCCGTGGGAGTAAAGGCACTCACCTGAGGACAGAGGGGTTAGAATGCAGAGGAAGGCCTTGGGCAGAGTCCCTGGGAAATCTAACATTTAGAGCCAACACTAAGAGGATTAAGAAGTGCTGAGTGAGGTAGTAGGAAACCCAGGAGGGTGAGATCACAGGCCTACCTGCCACACAGCAGCCCACAGGAGCCCTGTGGACCTAATCCTAGGGCCTTCCACAGATATTTATTTGAACGATACCCTGTTCTGAGCCTGGCACAACTGTGGCTATACAGGAGGCCTGGTGAACGGGCAGACACAGGATGGTTCAAGTGGCAAAGTGCTGCCTCTCAGACCTTCCCTCTGGGGCTCTGCAACCCTCTTTTTGAATAAACAACCCCCCTCACCAGCTCACCTTTTTGTTTCCCTTGTTTTTGTTTTGTTTCGTATCTTTACTTTTTTTTTTGTAATTCCCAATTGTTTTCCATCATTTTATTTTACACCCTACTCACATGTATAATAATTTTCAAACAGTAGTAGTAAAAGCATAAATAACAGTTATGTATCCATTATAATCTTCACTTTGCTAACATGTTTATATTATATTTTGTGGCATATTAAAATCATTTATTCTAGATGGTGGAATTATGGCTGTTTTAATTTTCTTCTTAATTCCTTTTTTTTTAATTTCCCAAATCTCTACAATGACCATATGATACATTTCTAAAAACAATTTTTTTAATTTTATTTTTTATTTTTTAAAATTTACATCCAAATTAGCATATAGTGCAACAGTGATTTCAGGAGTGGATTCCTTAGTGCCTGTTACCCATTCAGCCCATCCCCCCTCCCACAACCCCTCCAGCAACCCTCAGTTTGTTCTCCATGAGTCTCTTCTGTTTTGTCCCTCTCCTTTTTTTATATTATTTTTGTTTCCCTTCCCTTATGTTCATCTGTTTTGTCTCTTAAAGTCCTCAAATGAGTGAAGTCATATGATTTTTGTCTTTCTCTGACTGACTAATTTCACTTAGCATAATACCCTCCAGTTCCATCCACATAGTTGCAAATGGCAAGATTTCATTCTTTTTGATTGCCAAGTAATACTCCATTGTACATATATACCGCATCTTCTTTATCCATTCATCCATCGATGGACATTTGGGCTCTTTCCATACTTTGGCTATTGTTGATAGTGCTGCTATAAACCTGGGGGTGCATGTGTCCCTTCAAAACAGCACACCTTATCCCTTCGGTAAATACCTAGTAGTGCAATTGCTGGGTCGTAGGGTAGTTCTATTTTTAGTTTTCTGAGGAACCTCCATACTGTTTTCCAGAGTGGCTGCACCAGCTTGCATTCCCATGTATCTTTACTTTGATCGGCTACTTACTGGTTTGCTGCTATGTGGGGCAAACCATTTGGGGCTTGTTTTCTCTCTCCCTTTCTAAAAATGTTTTTATTTATTGGGGGGGGGGGTTGGGCAGAGAATGAGCTGGGGAGGGGCAAGAAGAGAAGGAGACAGAAGATCTGAGGCAAGCTCTGTGCTGACATCAGAGAGCCTGATACGGGTCTCAAACTGACAAACCTTGAGATCATGACCTGAACTGAAGTCAGATGCTTAACCTACAGAGCCACCCAGGCGCCCCAAGCTTGTTTTCTCTTTTTATTTTGATTTTTTTAAATTTTTTTTAACGTTTATTTATTTTTGAGACAGAGAGAGACAGAGTATGAACAGGGGAGGGGCAGAGAGAGAGGGAGACACAGAATCCGAAACAGGCTCCAGGCTCTGAGCTGTCAGCACAGAGCCCGACGCAGGGCTCGAACTCACAACCGTGAGATCATGACCTGAGCCGAAGTCGGACACTTAACCGACCAAGCCACCCAGGTGCCCCTGTTTTCTCTTTTTAAATAGTGCTTCACCCTTTGCTTTCTCTTCTCCCTTCACAGACACCATCACTACCAAGTCCGCTAAGGGCAGGGTCTCTAAGAGTCATCTGCAAATGCTTCCCATTATGTGCTCAGTCAGGATTTGCTGAGTAGACAGGTGGGTAGATGCATTTGCCTTTTTATTCTTGTTAGGATGCTTTGTGGAACAAGGAGGACACGAATATGTCTTTGTGGGAGGCCGTGGAGGAAGGTCTTTCCGATCTCCGGGTAATGTGCCTTAACTTCTCCACAAACCATCTGTAGCAGATTGCCTTTTCTAAAAAAGACCACACCAGTATTTCCAGCCCCACATACTCTTCCAAAACTTTGGCACTGCCCCCTCAAGATGGGGAGTCTCAATCCCCACCCTGTGAGCCTGGGCAGGACATTATGGTTGCTGGACAAAGAGATTCAGGGCTGGCTACATAATTTGTGGGGCCCAGTGCAAAATAAAAATGTGGGGCCTTTTGTTTAAATATTATTGGGAATTTTAAGATGGTGACAACAGAGTGGTAAACCAAGTGTGGGTCTCTTCTAAGTACGGAGCCCTGGGTGACTGCACAGGTCACATTCTGTGAAGCTGGCCCTGAATAGAAATGGCTTCTAAGTCCTGTCATAAAAGGCAGTGCAGCTTCCTTCTGGCTGTCTCTGAGAATGCTCCATCTTGGAACCCAGTCAAGTAATGTGAGGAATCTCAGGCTACAGGAAAAAGCCACGTTTGGGTGTTATGGCTGTTAGTCCCAGCTGACAACCACTGTCACCTGCAAGATATTGGTGAATAAAATATAAATATAAAATCTTTTGATTCTTTTACCTTCTTCCAGGAACTTGTGGACAGACATTATGCATACAGTAGAAGATTACAAGGACAGGAGCCCTCTTGTGAAGGTTGAATGTTCAACCAAAGCAAAGAGCTCCAGTAGCAGATGGCCAAAGACTATAGAAAAGGAAAGTACTCGCCAGTGGTGTGTTAGAGAAATTTCCTGAAAAGGTATGATCACAACTCTCATTCAGATATAAAACGGACACATGCTAAACCTTTTATTTAACTCAGTAGTCATGGGGGGAAATCAGGCAGATGTTACCACAGGTTCAAAAGAAAATCTGAAGAACACACCCAGTATAGATCAGGAATCATGAAACAGGTGTACAAAGGAGGCAAAACCAATTGTTTGCAAAGAGCAAAAGGAAAATCAGTTGAACCTCTACCAGACAAGATAGAATTTGTATGTCCAAAGGTAAAACTTTACTTTTTTTCAGTGCTATTGATTATCTACATTTTAGAGTTGTAAAATAACACCGTTTTCTGCTGAAGCACAAATAGAAAGGCATTGCCTTTACTTAAACTGGAAAAGTGGGACGCTAAATGGTCTTAGAGATTTCGAGTTTGGGAAAATGTAGCAGGAGGCTAGCTCTGAGGAAAAATAGTACACACTGCTGGTTCTTTTTTTTTTTTTTCATGTTTATTTATTTATTGGGAGAGGGAGAGAGAGCAAGGGAGGGACAGAGAAAGAGAGAGGGAGAGAGAGAATCCCAAGCAGGCTCCGCGCTGTCAGCACAGAGCCCAACTTGGGGCTCAAATTCACAGACAGTGAGATCTGACCTGAGCCAAAATCAGGAGTCAGACGCTTAGCCGACGGAGCCCCCCAGGTGCCCCTACACTGCTGGTTATGACTTAGCATGCTTGGAATGAAGCCTGGGCATCTGCAGTTTTTAATAGTTCCACAAAGCACCCCATTTGAGAATCAATCTGTTAATATAAATTAGCATTCAATTTTCCACCCGAAGGGAGAGCCTAATGTGAGAATAATCCAAATCCTCACCTAAATTTTTTGTTAAAAAATAAACATTTCTGTTGGTTTGGGGTATGTTCTATGGCACTTGGGGGTGGAGGGTTGACTTTCCCACTTGTGTTCTTAACTCTGAGTGGTTTCATTCAGCCATCCCTATCAGGGAAACAGTCCTTCAGGTGTGTGGATCAAGAGGAAATTCCTGCATATTCCCTGTATCTCCTGGCTCCCTCTCTCTTTCGGAATATCCTGTGCTGGTCCCCAGACTCCAGGCTCTAGCTCTGGTGACAGAGAGGACTTCTGACCTTGTTTAGCCTGCAGCAAGGGCAGAGCTGGCCAGCAGGGGGCAGCGCAGGCTCAGGCTGGGGTGTCCTCGCCATACTCCCCTTTCCTCAGCCTGAGCATTTCCTTGCCCAACTGGCCTGGGTGACTATTTCTCTCATCAGAGGTGTGATAGAAAAAGCACACAGTTCAGTTTAGTTCAATCTTTCCTGAACTTTGCATACTACATAAATGACCTTAGGAAGTTTCTCAACTTCTCTTTGCCCAGGTGTTCGTGTTTGCAGAATAGGGATAATTGTACCCATCTCCTAGGATTAAATCAAGTAAATATGTGTAAAACACTTGAAGCAGTGGTTGGCAGAGTTAATACTATAAAAGTATTCACTGTTCTTACCGTCACCGTTATTGTTTATCAGGCACTGTTGACTCCTAAGTGAACGAGACTGTCTTTTAAAGACAGTCTTGAGGCAGGGCAAAGAAAAAGATGTACATGGGTGTACACGGGGTATGGAGGGGGCAGAAGTAACCAAAAAACAGCTTCCCAGAGGACAGAGTGCTTTTAGGAATATATAAGACAAAGGGGCTTGGGAGTTGGGGAGCAAAAGCAGGGGACAGCATTCTAAACAAAGGGGGCAGCCAATGGAAAGGCAGGTTTGGGGAGCTTCAAGTTCAAATCCTTCTACTTGAGCCAGCCCTGGGAGCAAGGGAGGATGTGAAGGGAAAGGAGACAGAGATGGGTAGGGGCCAGATCATGACTAGACTTGAAAGTCAGGGGTGCCTCTGTATCTCAGTTGGTTGAGCGTCTGACATTGGCTCGGGTCATGGTCTCAAGTTTGTGGGGTTGAGCCCCACATTGGGCTTGTTGCTCTCAGTGCAGAGCCCGCTTCAGATCTTCTGTTCCCCTCTCTCTCGGTCTCTCCCCTGCTCACACTCTCACACTCAGAGATAAATAAAACATTAAAAAAAATTTTTTTTTTTTAAAAGAAAAAGGAAAAAAGAAAGTCAGCCATATGGACATGGACTTCCTGCTGCAGGTCTGTGGACTCCAAGCAAGGGCACACAACCTCCACTGTGGGGAGGGAAAAATATTAGTGCTTTAATTTGTAAATGCTATCTTGTTGGGAATTTCTGTTTCTTTTTTTTCTTTTTTGCATTTATTTATTTTTTAAGGGGATACATATATTTTTAAGTTTATTTATTTATTTTGAGAGAGAAAAAGAGAGAGAGAGAGAATCCCAAGCAGGCTTCACGCTGTCAGCACAGAGCCCCACACAGGGCTCGATCTCACAACTGTGAGATCATGACCTGAGCTGAAATCAAGAGTCAGACGCTTAACCGACGAAGCCATCCAGGTACCCCATGGATTTCTTTTTCTGTACCTGATTTTCTAATATGTGAATACAATGGTACACATATGTAATTTATAAATAAATACATTTGGCCCTTGAATGACACAAGGGTTAGGGGCACCAAGCCCCTGTGCAGTCAAAAATCTGCGTGTAACTTTTGACTCCCCCAAAACTTAACGGTAACATAACAGTCAACTAATGCATGTTTTGTATGTTATACATGTTACATATTATATTTTTACAATAAGGTAGGCTAGAGGGAAAATATGCTATTAAAATCACTAGGAAGAGAAAATACATTTACAGTGATGTACTATATTTATTGAAAACCATCCACATGTAAGTGGACCCATGCAGTTCAGACTCATGTTGTTCAAGGGTTAACTGTATTTGTCTATTGGGATGCATGCTAGGTTTATGACTACAGGTCATGCAGAACCACCAGAGATGGCTGGCTTTTAACCAGGAAAATGACAGAAATAACATCTCAGGGGCACCTGAGTGGCTCAGTCTGTTAAGCGTCCAACTCTTGAGCTTAGGGTCGAGCTTGCAGGGAGAGCTGGCCCAAGTTGAGGCGTTGGCATTGGGGATGGCAAAGATGTGGACTTGAGTGATATCAAGGAAGTATTTAGTTCCACTAACAGGAAGTAGTAATCTCTAAGTGGCCAGGTAGCCAAGAGCATGGGGAATAGAATATCAAATGCTCAATGAAAACAAACACTCAAAGAACATCGGGTACCCAATAATTGTCAGGTGTTGGTAGCTATAAATTTTTATTACAGAGTATATAAGTCCAAGATTGGAAACTGTCACTTGTATTTGGACTGTAAAGGTGACCTTAACTGAGTCATGAGAGGATGATGATTCCTTCTTGCCAGGAAGGAGTCAGACTACACTCTTGAGTGAGAATGGTAGGAGGCAGGACCATTGCGGGGAGGAAGGGGAGGCTACGTTTCTGGAAAGAAGGGACTTAAGCATCTCTATAGACTCAAAAGAGAGGGGATCAATGAAGGGATGAAAAACAGAAACAGCTGCTCCAGTAGAATCCCCAGGGCCTGGTGTCCTGGCAGAGTATCATTCCACTTCTCCTCACCAGAGAAACCCCTTCTCTTATCAAAGTGCTCATTTAAAATGGTTAAACAGAATGACTCTTACACAATTATAAAGTGTGTATCAATGATTTATTTAGCTTTACTTATTTATTTAGATTGTTTATTACTAATGACAGAATGGCAGTATGAGAAAATTGGTTCAAAGGCCTATGGGAGAGACCAAAGTATTTCTAGACAATGCAAGACAACACACCAAAAGAAGATGGTCAAGTCAGCTCCCAAACTGGCTAGTGTCTTACTGGTTGGATGAGTTAAATGAGCAACAGCCCCAGTTTGCCCAGGACACTCCTGCTTTTATCACTAAAAGTTCTTTGTCTTGGGAAGTCCCTCAGTCCCAAAGCAAATGGGAACAGTTGGTCATCTTACCTAAAGGACCATAAGCTATAAGCTTTGAAGTTATTCTATTAGACAGGAAGTCACTTCAATCTTTACTTTCCAAAAAGCACTTGCAATTGACCAATCCAAAAGAGGATCCAGCTTTACAGAACCTGACCCTGAATCAAGACAAGTGATACGTCAAACAAAAGCACACTACCCCCTAGAGAATCAGTAATTTGGTGTGGACCTGCTCCACAGCACTCCATATAGCATTGAAGACATGAAGTTATCTCTTGCCTCATTTCTAACTGTTGAATAATTTTTGACACTCTACAAAATAAAACAAAAAATAATTTCTGTACCTCGTCCACATTTCTGTAGAGGAAAGAAAAATTATCAAGGGCAGGCTCAGTCCTCAGAGCTGGGGGGACTCCTCTCAGTATAAGCCATTCACTTGCATAATTAAGAATTACCCCTCTTACAAAAAACATTAAAAAAATTTTTAAAAAGAAAAACAAAGGGGTGCCTGGGTGGCTCAGTTGGTTAAGCGTCCGACTTCAGCTCAGGTCATGATGTCACAGTCCGTGAATTTGAGCCCCATGCCGGGCTCTGTGCCGACAGCTCAGAACCTGGAGCCTGCTTTGGATTCTGTGTCTCCCTCTCTCTCTGCCCCTCCCCTGCTCATGCTCTGTCTCTCTCTGTCTCAAAAATAAAAACATTTAAAAAATTAAAAAAAAAAAAAGAAGAATTACCCCTCTTACAGTAGCTATCATTTTGAAAGGTTGCAAAAGGTTTAGATCCCTGGCAGGTCAGAGTTCAGTCTCCAGGGACTAGACCCACCCAGATAATCCAGGATAATTTCCCTGCTATAGGATTCTTAATCATATCTGATAAGTTGCTCTGGCCATCTGAGGTGACATATTCGGTTTCCGGGGAGTAGGCTGTGGAAATCTCGGGGAGTAGGCTGTGGACATCTCGGAGGGGGACATTCTTCTCTTTACTGTACTGTGGGTCAGTTTCAGGAGTGCTTTGACTGGGTCATTCGTGGGTCTCCCATGAGGCTGTAGCCAAGAGTTTGGTTAGGACTGTAGTCATCTAGGTTTTAATGCGCCCAGAGGATCTGCTCCAAAGGTCATCCAGTCACGTGGTGGACAAGTTAATGCAGCTACTCTCAGGGGGCCTCGATTCCTCTTCACAGGGGGTGTCCATAGGATTGCTTGGGTATCAAGGCATAAGGCTGGCTTCTCCCAGAGCAAGAGATCAAAGAGACCAAAATGGAAGCTGCAGTGAATGCTTTTTTTTTTTTAATTTTTAATTTTAAAATTTTTAAATATTTATTCATTTTTAAGAGACATAGAGTGTCAGCGAGGGAGGGGCAGAGAGAGAGGGAGACACAGAATCTGAAGCAGGCTCCAGGCTCTGCACTGTCAGCACAGAGCCCAACACAGGTCCTGAACTCATTGACTGTGAGATGGTGACCTGAGACGAAGTCAGACTCTTAACCGTTGGAGCCACCCAGGCGCTCCTGCTTTTTTTTTTTTTTTTTTTTTTTTTTTGCCTTAGAAGTCACATACTGTCACCTCTTCCATGGAATCATTAGTCATGCAAGTCAACCCTTACTGCACGTGAAAGGACCATATTAGGGCGTGACTATCAGAAGGCAAGGGTAACTGGGGCCCTCCGTGGAGGCCAGCCATCCCAAATGTTTATTATTACTCATCTTTTGATGTATGGTATCAGTAAAAAATTTCTCAAGATTGTGGAAACGTTTTCAAAGCATCATTTTTAGAAAAAGTCTATGAGTGCATGTGAATGTATTAATTGTAAAAGTAATGTAACATCGGGGCACCTGGGTGGCTTAGTAGGTTGAGCGTTCACTCTTGATTTCGGCTCAGGTTATGATCTCACGGTTTGTGAGATCAAGTCCTGCACTGACCGTCAGCTGTCAGCACAGAGCCTTCTTGGGATTCTCTCTCTCCCTCTCTGCCCTTCCCCTGCTTGTGTTCCCTCTCCCCATATAAATAAATAACTTAAAAACATTAAAAACCAGGAATGTAACATAAAAAGTAACCTCTCCTAATTATAAACTGCTTTCATTTTTGCATATTCTATTAAGACTTTGTCTGCAAGGGTATCTGGGTGGCTCAGTCAAGTTAAGCATCCGACTTTGACTCAGGTCATGATCTCACGGTTTGTGAGTTTTAGCCCTGCATGGGGCTTACTGCTGTCAGCTTGGAGTCCGCTTCAGATCCTCTGTCCTCCCCGCCCCAACCCCACGCAACTCTTCCCCTTCCCTGCTTATGCTATCTCTCTCTCTCTCTCTCTCTTTCTCTCTCTCAAAATAAAAAAATAAAAAAACTTGGCAAAAAAAATTTATTTTGCATATTTTCATACTGTTGTAAACATAACACATGAAATTTTGCAGTATGATGAGGAGGTTAAATGTTTGGTCTGTGAAGCCTAGATTTCCTGGGTTCAAAGCCTGATTCCACCACTTAGTAGCTATATGACCTTGAGAAAATAACTTAAATTTGATATGCCTCAATTTCCTTATTGGCAACATGAGGATACTAATGCCTCATAGGGGTGCTGTGAGGATTGAATGAGTTAACACATTTAAAAGTGTTTATAACACTATCTGATACGTAGAAAGCGCAAAATGAGAGTTTGCTGCTGTTTTTATTTCTTTTAGCGTTATCTTGTAAAATACTTATGTCATAAAACACTGTTATGTCTTTCTGTAAAAGACAAAAAAAAAAAAAAAAAAGAATATATGGAAGTCCTCTGGTACCTCAGACTGTGACCTTATTTGGAGATACTGTCTTTATAGAGGTAATCGAGTTAAATGATGTCATTAGGATGGGTTCCTAATCCAATATGACTGGTGTCCTTATAAAAAGGGGAAACTTGAAGACAGAGATAGACATGCACAGAGGGAAGACAATGTGAAGGGACAGGGAGAGGATAGCCATTGACAAGCCCAGGAGAGAGGCCTGGAGCAGACTCTTCCCTCACAGCCCTTAGAAGGAGCCAATCCTACTAACACCTTGATCTTGGACTTCTGGCTTCCAGAACTGTGAGACAATACATTTCTGTTGTGTAAACCACCTGGTTTGTGGCACTTTGTTGTAGCAGCCCTAGCAAGCTAGTACAAACACTTTCTTATGATGGAATATGTATCTTTACAATTGTGATTATGCTAATTACTATGATGTATACTCATTATATGAATGATGTTATCACACCTTGCTTAGCTGTTCCCCAATAGTGACACTTAGGATGTTTTCAGTGCTTCAGTATCACAGCTAATGCAGAAATAAATTATTTTTTCAGGATAAATTCTCAGGGGTGGGATTTCTGGGGTCAGGGAATATGGATATTTTTGTCTTGATGTGTCTTACCACTTTGTTTTCTCAAAGGGCCACTCTGATAGTCCATGTTTGAAACATGGTGATGGCAAATCAAAGTCCTGTGTAATTATCTGTCTCTATTCTGGGCCCCTATAGGGCTTCATGCATTTTGGAGTGCGCTTCGAGCATCAGTTTCCATTGTAGTGCTCAGTGAAAAAGTCCACGAGTCACTAGCAAAAACTAGCATTTCTCTACATCTTAGGACATCAGTAATATGTGTGCAATAACCAAAAACAAGTTCCTTCAGCCTATTCATCTCACCAGATGTGCAGCGTGTTGCCTTCAAAGGTGACTCAGAGAAAATCCACTGCCCTACCAAGGAACAGCACCTGCATCAACTAATAAGTATGGGCCCTGTTAGCTTTCTGCATACTGACGTCAGCAGAATGCCCTGTCCTGTTCTTAGCACCACCTTGACCAGCACCACCCAGGTGTGGGTGATTCCCAACTCAGGTTTCACAATGTCCCCCGGGAGGCAGTTGAGTACAAGAGGCAGCCTGGGACCAGGGAGGGTGGAGCTCTGACTTCAAGAGCTAGCTGCCAGTGAAATCTGGACACAGACAGAGTGTTGCTCACCGCCTTCACACTTCTCCATTCAGCATCATTTCCTTCTTTGTGGGCACATGTTACCCTCAGAGGGCTGCAATCTCTCCCCTTGTATCACCTACCCCCAAAAATCTGCTCAAAGTAAACTTTTACACACAGGAACAAGCAATCTGTGCCCAATAATATCACTCCTTATCCAAACGGAAGCTCCACAGGAGCTGTTTTTTTAACTGCTGTGACAGTGCCTGGCATGTAGTAAGTGCTCAATAAACAAGTGTTGACTAGAGGAATAAACTTCATCTTTTAAGGTCATTATTATTATTATTTCAGATTTAAAAAATTTTTTTAATGTTTATTTTTTGAGAGAAAGAGAGAGAGAGAGACAGAGCATGAGCAGGGAAGGGGCAGAGACAGACGGAGACACAAAATCTGAAGCTAGGCTTCAGGCTCTGAGCTATCAGCACAGAGCCCCACATAGGGTATGAACCCACAAGCCAAACCCACAAGCCGTGAGATCATAACCTGAGCCGAAGTCAGATGTTCAACCAACTGAGCCACCCAGGTGCCCTATTATTTTGCATTAGTAACAGCACTTACTATAGTCGAAATATTTGAAAATTAAGAAAAATGTAGAGAAAAAATTGAAGTCACCCATAAAAAATCATCCATAAATCCATAACTACCTTATTCCAAATATGTTAATGTTTTATATATTTTTTCCAGTAACTTTGACATCCAAATTTATATGCTGGCTATTGTGAAAGTGCTTCAAAATAGTGTAAGTATAAGGTAGTATTAAAAAATACTAATTTAAAGGGGTGCCTGGGTGGCTCAGTTGGTTAAGCGTCTGACTTTGGCATGGATTATGATCTCACAGTTCGTGGGTTCGAGCCCTGTGTCCGGCTCTGTGCTGACAGCTCAGAGCCTGGAGCCTGCTTCAGATTCTGTGTCTCCCACTGTCTCTGCCCCTCCCCCGCTCACACTCTGTCTCTCAAAAATAAATAAAAATGTTAAAAAAATACTAATTTATAATTTCCTAAAAATGGTCTTTTGGGTAGTCCTAAGTATTATCTCCTCCAGCCATTTCTGTGCCCAGTGGCCATCTGTTTTGTTGATATTCTTGACAAAGGGGATAGAGTTATCCTGGGTATGATAAAATGTGCAAGACCTAATTAATTTTTAAAAGTAAGTCCATGTTTGGCAGTTCCTTTGTCTGGGGCCGGCAGAGAGGGAACCTGCGGGGAGGTGGAGAATAACGGGCAGTGTCACAAAATCAAATAAATAACTGTAACATGTTGGGTGTTGCAACTCTGAAAAGTTGGGAATGATCATGGCCCAAAGGCAGTGGTCCTCTGGCACCTTGTGTGTGTGAGGGCAGCTTTTGTTGCAAACCAGTCCCAGGGACCCTGCCCTTGTGTGTCGGGCCTCTTCATACCACATTCCTCTCAAAAGGTCTCTCTTTTGAGTTGATGGCTTGCTTAAAATCCAACATCTTATTTAAACGTCTATGTTTTGGGGTGCCTGTGGGGGGCTCAGTCGGTTAAGCGCCCTACTCTTGATTTCGGTACAGGTCATGATCTCAGTTTGTAAGTTCAAGCCCCACATCGGGCTCTGTGCTGACAGCGTGGAGCCTGCTTGCAATTCTTTCTCTCCCTCTGTCTTTGCCCCTCCCCTGTTTGCTCTCTCTCTCTCTCTCTCTCTCAAAATGAATAAATAAAACATTTAAAAAATAAAATAAAACTTTATGTTTTCAGTCTTCTCACACCGGTACTATTTCAAGAACAAGACCAGAAAATGGTATCATTTATAGGATCTCCCTTGTTTGCCCAGTTTGTTCAAGGTCACCAACAAATTGTTGACACGTTAAGACTGGAATCCAAATTCTGGGATGCCCTTCCATTTTGTCATACCCACACTCCTGTTTGTTCCTTGTTCTGGGTTGAATTATGTTCCCTCTAAATTCATATATTAAAGCCCTAACTCACCAGTATCACAGAATGTGATGTTATTTGGAAATAAGGTCATTGCAGATGTAATTAGTTGCTGAAGTAGAGTGGGCCTCTAATCCAGTATGATGCATGTTCTTATTAAAAGGGAGAGTGATGTGTTAAGATGAAGGCAGAGAGCAAGAGGATGCCTCTATGGGTCAAGGAGTGCCAAAGATTGTCAGTTAACCACCCTTAGCTGGGGAGAGGCATGGAAGAGATTCTCCCTCCCAGGCCTCCCTCCAACCCTGTGGACACCTTGATCTCAGACTTCTGGCCTCTGGAAGTCTGAGACAATATATTTCTGTTGTTTAAGCCATGTAGTTTTTGGTACTTTGTATCACGGCCCTAGTAAACTAATATGCTCTCCCTAGTATGACTGAGATGTCATTGAATCTTGGGAAATTAATGTTCTCCATAGAGTTGGAGTCTCTTTGGTGATTCTAGCTTCCTTTTTCCTCATTTTGGAAAGTGGTAGTGCTCAGGCAGAGGTAAAGTTTTCTGATATGTTCCATATTCCAGTATGTCAATAGTTTGAATTATTAAAGTCATGAATGTGCAGGGTAAAGTAAAATATGAAAATGTGTGATAAAAAACTTGGTGCGTAGAGTATACCATCAGATTATATCTATGGAAATTATATCTGTATATTCAAGGGACCTTACACAAATTATATCTATTGTTTGTGTACATACACACACACATACACACACACACACACACACACAGATTGTATTTATGCTCATGTACAAAGAAAGAGATTAGGAATATAATGGACATCTATAAACTACTTCATCCAGTGTGCAGAGTGCACATTCCTCTCATGCTTACATGGAACATTCACTAAGATAGACTGATCTAAAAATCAATGATCGAAGCTTCCACTCTAGAAAAGTAGAAATGGAAGAGCAAATCTAAAGCAAGCAGAAGAAAAGAAATAAAAATTCGAGGGGCACCTGGGTAGCTCAGTTGGTTAAGCGTCCAACTTTTGATTTTGGTTCAGGTCATGATCTCACAGTTGGTGAGATCGAGCCCTGTGTCAGGCTCCAAGCTGCCAGTGTGGGATTCTCTCTCTCCCACTCCCTCTGCCTCTCCCCCCCCCCCATTCTCTCTCTCTCTCTCTCTCTCTCTCTCTCTCTCTCTCTCTCAAAGTAAATAAATAACCTTTAAAAAATTAGAGTAGAAATCAATGAAATATGAAACAGGAAATCAATAGAGAAAATCACAAAACTGAAAGATGATTCTTTGAAAAGATAAATCAGATGATTTAACTCTAGGCATGATAAGAAAGTAAGAGAGATGACCCAAATTACTATTATCAGGAATTGAAGAGAGGATATCATTGCAGATTCCATGGATGTTAAAAAGATGTTAAAGGGATATTATGAACAACTCTCTGCTCACAGATTTGATAACCTAAGTGAAACGGACCAATTCCTTGAAAGACACAACCTGCCAAAATTCACACAACAAGAGATAGATAATCTGAATGGAACTTTAGCCACTAAAGAAATCAACTCAACAATATATAACCTTCCAAAACAGAAAGTACCAGGCCCAGATGGGTTCACTGGTGAATTCTACCAAACATTTAAGGAAGAAAAGTATATCAATTCTCTCTAATCTCTTTCAGAAGATAGAACCAGAGGTATAGTTCCTAATTCATTCTGTGAGTCCAGCATTACCCCAATACCCAAACCTGATAAACTACACACCAATGTTTCTCATTAATACAAATGTAAAAATTCTCAACAAAATATTAGCAAATAGAATATAATAATGTATAAAAAGAACTATACACAATGACCAAATGGGATTTATCTAAGATACACAAGGCTGATTCAACATTTGAAAATTAATTAATCTATCACATCAACTGACTAATGAAGAGAAGGCACATGATCATATCCATAGATACAGAAAAAGCATTTGATAAACTCGAGCATCTATTCATGATAGAAACTCTCAGTAGGGACTCCTCGGTGTCTCAGTTAATTAAATTTCTGACTGTTGATTTCAGCTCAGGTCATGATCTCACAGTTCATTAAATCTAGCCTGCTTTGGGCTGTGCCCTGCCAGCACAGAACCTGCTTGGGATTCTCTGCCACTCTCCTGCTCATGCACATTCTCTAACTCTCTCTCTCTCTCAATATAAATAACCATTTAAAACAAAACAAACAAACAAAAACCTCTCAGTAAACCTGGAAAAGAGGGGAGCTTTCTCAACTTGATGAAGAGTACCTATAAAAGAATGTACAGCTTATATCATACTTAATGGTGAGAACTCAAAAGCTTTCTCACAAGGGTAGGAACAAGGCAAGGATGTTCCTCTCATCACTGCTTTTAAACATCATACTTGGAATTCTACCTAATGCAATAAGACAAGGAAAGGAAATAAAAGGTATACAGATTTGGAAGAAAGAAGGAAAACTGTCTTTGTTAACAGATGACATGATCATTTATGTAGAAAATCCAGAAAAACTCAACCCAAAAAGCTCCTAGAACAAATAAGCAATTATGGCAAGGTCACAGAATACAAGGTTATGATATAATAATCAACCACTTTCCTACATATATATATATATATATATATATATATACACACACACACACATATATATACATATATATGTATATATATGTGTATGTGTATATATATATATATATATATATATATATATATATATATATATATATATATACCATCAATGAACAAGTGAAATTTGAAATTAAAAAACATAATACCATTCACATTAGTACTGCAAGAAAAATGAAATAGGCACAAAACTACTGAATAGGGCTAATCTAGCTACCCGGTAGGATAACATAGAAATGCTAGAGGGTGGCCTCTGAGGCTAGATCAAAAAAGACACCAGGCTTCTGCCCTGTTCTCTCCACTCACTCACTCTGGGAGAATCCAACTGCCATATTGTCGAGACACTCAAGCATCCCTCTGGAGAGGTCTACTTGGAAAAGGACTCACGTCTTCAGCCAGCACCCAAGAAATTGAAACTTTCTGTCAACGGCCATGTGAGTGAACCACGTTCAAAGTGGATGACTGTAGTCCCAGATACATCTTGACTGAAACTTTGTGAGAGACTCTGAGCATACTCCCCAAACTAAGCTCCTCCTGAATTCCTAACCTGTAGAATTCCTAACCTGCAGAAACTGTGAGAGAAAATAACTTTTTGTTGTTGTTTTAAGCCTTTAACTTCTGATGCAATTTGTTTCGCATAATAGATAACTAACCTAAATGGGGATATTATCCACTGAGTAAGTGAATCCTGAAGGAGAACTAAGTTTCAGGGGACAGTATAATAGATATGGGGCCACACAATTCGCTCTTGCCAATAGAATTTAAAAGGAAATGATATGTGTCACTTCCCATTTGAAACCATTAAGAAAGGTTCTGCCTTTTCTACATTCACTCCGTCTTCTCTACCTCCATTTCCCCCAAACCAGGGCATCATTGAGGCTATGTGGTGAAAAATGTCAGAACCACAGGATGGAATGAGCCTGGATCCTGGAATCACTCCTGAAAGAAAGCTTCCTATGAGAAATCCCAACCATGAACACCTGCTTTGAACTTTATGTGATTGATAAATAAACATTAATTGTATTAAGCCACTGAGACTGGAGATCATTATAGCAATTAGTGCTGCTTGGTCTGGATAATAGATACACATTAAGTTTAAGTTATATCTGAGGTATCAAATATGGAGGAGGCAGTTGTAAGTACTAGATGCTTGGAAAAAGCTGGAGAAATAGCTTGTGTATCATCTGAGGTCCCCAGGCTTTCGGGAGTCTCCATTCTTAACTATCATGTTACCAAAATGCACATGACATATGCACTAACACATCTGATAACTTAAAATAAGTTTTTAAAAAAATATTTTTATTTTTAAGTAATCTGTACCCAGCATGGGGCTTGAACTCACAACTCCGAGATCAAGAGTCACACGCTCCACTGACTGAGCCAACCAGCACCCCAAAGTAAGTTTTCAATATTTTGGAATTTTCATCGAAAATTTTCCTTTTCAGTCTGTAGTCTTGTTGTGGTGTTCAAGAAGTTTTCATAGTTGGGGCACCTGGGTGGCTCAGTTGGTTGAGCGTCCAACTTCAGCTCAGGTCATGATCTTGCCATCTGTGAGCCCCGCGTCGAGCTCTGTGCTGACAGCTCAGAGCCTGGAGCCTGCTTTGGATCCTGTGTCTCCCTCTCTCTCTGCCCCTCCCCCATTCATGCTCTGTCTCTCTCTCTCTCTCTCTCTGTCAAAAATAAAAATAAACATTAAAAAAATTTTTAAAAGAAGTTTTCATAGTTAATTGTACCACTTACTAGGCATCCAGTTCAAAGTCACTCATGATAAAGATAAAGGTGACTGGCATATTCTTGAAGTAGTCCTTTCTGGTCATTGATTAGTGGTTTAGATTAATCTGGGAGCCAGACTACCTGGGTTTGAATCCAGATCCACCACCTGATAGATCTGTGAACTTGAGCAAGATACTTAATCTTTCTGGACCTAAGTTTCCTTCAATTTCATTTCAATGAAATGAAAAATTTTCCTCCATTGAAAGTGAGCATAATAACAGAACTGAACTCATAGGGTTGTTGTAAGAATTAAATGAGTTAATATATATAAAACACCTAGAATTCAGACTGACATATAATAAGTTCTAGGTAAGTGTTAGCTACCATTTTTATTTTCTCTTATATACCTTTACACCTGAACCTTCCCATATTTTGCACAAGAGGAAAACCACAACCATGAAAAAAAACCTATTTTTTTAAAGAGAGGGAAAAATCATGATAGACATGACTTAAAGATGCATGGAGAAGAACAGTTGGAGGTTGAAGCTCTACTACTCTGTTGGAATTTCCTTCTGACCTTGCTTACATCAGACCCAAGTCAATATCCCCAGGTGAGAACTGTCACTCAATATTGACAAGCTAAAATATATGAGTTTGCCCAAATTGTCATTTTCGGTAGGATGCATATTTTGGTTTGATTTATTTGGCACTTGTAAATTATATTTCTTTTATGAATTTTTAAGAATTGAGGTGTGTAGGTGTGGCGTCTTGGTGGCTCAGTTGGTTAAGCGTCCAACTTTGGCTCGGTCACGATCTCACCGTTCGTGGGTTTGAGCCCTGTGTCAGGCTCTGTGCTGACAGCTCAGAGCCTGGAGCCTGTTTGGGATTCTGTGTGCCCCTCTCTCTCTCTTTCTGCCCCTCCCCTGCTCACACTCTGTCTCTGCCTCAAAAAAAATAAACGTTAAATTTTTTCTAAAAAATTGATATGTGTAAATGTGCTCATATATTAATCCCTTCTTAGAAATAAGCATCCACTTCTTAATTAAATTGAATTAAGGGCTCCCTTGTGCATGGAACTAACACTGTATAACACTACATAAAACAAGTTTGAACAAGTTTCTGCCCTCAGAAATGCATAAACATGAAAAGAAATCAAGATATATACACTTTCCCAGAGTCCACACTTTGGCCAAAGCACAAGCCAGGAACAGATCAATCAGGTATTCACAAGACACATAAGCATTGCAGTTAATAATTTTCATGTTAGGGTTCATTGACATCTAAGTGGGAACTTAATGGTAATTTAAAAAAATCAATAGAGCAGTAAAACTCAGTAACTTGTAAGCAAATTCATTTGTCACTTTGATAGATTGGCCATATATAAAATCTCTTAAGAAAACAATGATGTATGTTCATGTGTGTGCTTATAACTATTATTTCATTTATTTTTTAAGAAAGGAGACAGAGGTTCCTGGGAGATCCCAGAACAGTTGACATTCACCTGCCTTCTAGTTATGAATTATTGATTATTGATCTGATGTCAGGTGATATTATATCACCATGTCTGCACTCCCCGTGCCCGGGGGTGCAGGAAACTTTGCAGGATCAATCTCTGGTCACTCTTTTTCTGTTCTTCTCTCACTCTCTGCATTCCTCCACAGCCCCTAGTTATTCCCCACTCTGGTTTACCAGGACTTTTCTCAGCCTTGGCCACCTGATTCTCATTTGCGAGGTCGGGACAAGGGAATAGATCCATCCTGTGGCACACGCAATAGAGCGCAACACTGAAGTCACTAAGCCAGACATTTCTCAATATTTGCTCTGGCAGAGATAGGGAACTAGAGCTGCTGTCATGTTCTAGGGAACTGAAAATAATTTTGTAAAGAGAGGGGAAGGAATCCACCCGGCCTCAGGTCCAGAAGGCAGGAGGTTTGCAAGGTAGGGAGAAGAGCCTTCCTTTGCTCATGCACTTGGCAAATGGAATCCTTCACGTTTCAACTCAGGGGTCAGCAAAGTCCCCTCTGTTCCACTGGGTGCATTCTGAATCTTCTACAGGCTTCCATGGTGGCAGTCATCTGTCTACCAGCCTCTCTTAGCTACCTGTCCCCAGTGCCTAACACAGTGCTTGTCATCTCAAGGGCACTCAACAAATGTCAATAGAACAAAAGCCAACCAGAGCTTTTGAGCAGGTTGGCTCTGCCTTCCTTTTGCCATTTGATAATTGTCCAGAAAACCAAATGGCCTAATTAACCAGGAGTTGGGGGAGTCACTTTGGTCACAAAAGTTAGTGATTTTTTTTGCTTTATTGATTTTTTTAACTGTCACTTAAGTACCGTCAACACAGGACAGGATGTTTTAGTGGCTCTGAGGCAGTGTAGGCTGGTGGGTAAAATTCTGATCCTTGAATAGGCTGCCTTGGCCTAAGTTTTGGCTTTGCCATTTAGTCACTGTGTGACCTTTGGCAAGTTCCTTAACTTTTCTGTGTCTGGGCTTCCTCATTTGTAAAACGGGGCTTAGAATAGCACCTGCCTCCTGTTGTAGTTGTGAGAATTAGATGAATTAACATTTGTAAGGTATTTAGAACTTGCAAGTGCCAAGACTAGAGAGGGGCTCAATTAATATTTGTTGATGAATACAATTTTTTTTTTTATATTTTCAGTTTATTGTTAAAGAAGATACTTAGACACTCTCTTTTTCTTTCAGTTGCTTAATTTTATATTCTGGTTAGGCAAGGTATTGAAAAGTATTGAAAATTAGCTGTTGGTAATTTGTGATAAATTCCCATTCTGATCAAACATCCAACACAATCAGAAGAGTGAATACAAGTAAAGAGCTTTGAATGGTGCTTGGCACAAGTGCTGAATAAATATTGTCTGGCATTATATTATTATTCATTTGTTCATTTAACAAATACTTTTGGGGCACCGTGTGCTAGACACCAGGGATCCATTGAATATAGAACAAAAATCCTGCTATCATGGAATCAACATTCTGATGAAGCAAATAGATGATAAATAGAGCATGGAAAATGCATATCATATTTTATAGATTTTAAGACCCAACTTTTCATGTGTTAATATCTCAGAAATTGGTATACATCTTACAACTGATAGCATTTTACAATTGTAATTGCTGGCATTTTTTCTTTTGTACCTAAAATGATGATACATGTTTCAGTCAATGGCATCTCATATCGGATGTAATGTGAGAGCACGTTAGATGTGATCAGTGATAAGGAAAAAAATAAAGCAGGAAGGAAGAGAGAGAAGGAAGTTTTGCAACTTAAATATAGTATAATTTTGCAATTTAAATATACCTCTGTAACTTTACATTCACATATTTTAGAAGTCAAAGGCCACAGTATTTAATAAAATAATAATTTAGAACATTATTAGTGCTAAATATAATGTGGTATCCTGGATGGGATCTTTGAACAGAAATAAGACATTAGTGGAGAAAGAGGTGAAATACAAATGAAATCTGTAGTATAGGTAGGTGGTGAACCAATATTAATTTCTTAGTTTTGATAATTGTACTGTGTTTATGGAAGATATTAACATTAGTAGAAGCTGGATGAACGGTATATAGAAAATCTCTCTACTATCTTACCAACTATTCTGTAAATCTAATATTATCCCCAAGGAAAAAGTTTAACAAACAAACAAATAAAAATGTTATTAGTGTACTTGAAACCACTCTGTTTACCAAGGAATAACTGACTTTTTGGACACAGTTTCTCTGTAAGATATTTTACCCAGTAGACAAGCTCATGGATGCAAACAATTCTGGATTACAAGAACAAAGGGTACAAAAGATGAGAGCTTCCAGAACCAGAAATAATGACAGCTAACATTTATTGACAGGCTCTGTGCTGTCAGCGTAGATGATGTGGGGCTTAAACCCATGAACTGTGAGATGACCTGAGTCAAAATCAATAGTTGGACGCTTAACCAGCTGAACCACTCAGACATCCCTCCATTCAGGAGACTTTTACTGGTAAAACCACTCTAAACCCATGTCCTCCTGATGTTGGATATGTTTTTGGTTTTGTTTATTTTCTACTAAGACTAAATTTATTAAATACCCTAGTAGCATTTATTGAACATTTACAACATGCCCAGCTTTGTTTAAAGTGCTTTATATGTGTTAATTTCCCAAATATCACCACAACCCTATGACATTGGTACTGTTATTATTCTCATTTTTACCAATGAGGAAACTGATGAACAAGGATTAAGTATTTTTCCCAATTTATGTAGTTGGGAAGGGGTGAAATTGTGATCCAAATCTATCTGGGTCAGTGGTCTTCAAGTGGGGTTGAGTTTGGCTTGTTCAAGGACCCAAAAGGCCAGTATGGCCAAGCTTGGAGCGTGAGGGCCATGTGGTAGGACGTGATGTTGAAGTGCTTGGTGGGGGCCAGGTCATGTGGGGTCTTATGAAAAGTTGGGATTTTCTTCCAAGTACAATGAGAAGCCATCTAAAGGTTTGGAAGGGGAGTGTGAAGTCTGAAATCTCTTTGGCTGTGAGACACAGAGAATAGATTCCAGGGGCTAGCAATTCAGCTAGGGTTTGCTGGTTACTGTGCAATGGCAATGAGGACAAGGCTAAGTCTGTTCCATGCTGCTTGCAAATGTACTCCAATCAGGAGACTCATTTTTTTTTAATGTTTATTTATTTATTTTGAGAGAGAAAGCATGAGCAAGAGGGGGAGAGGCAGAGAGAGAGGGAGAAAGAATCCCAAGCAGGCTCTGCGCTGTGAGTGAAGAGCCCTATGTGGGATTTGATCTCAAGAACCATGAGATCATGACTGACTGAGCCACCCAGGCGCCCCTCCAATCAGGAGATTCTCAGTGGTAAAACCACTCTAAGCCCATGTCCTTCTGATACTGGATATGTTTTTGTTTTTGTTTATTTTCTAGTAAGACTGAATTTATGTAATACCCTAGTGAAAGTTTTGATTATGTGTCTAATGGTGTAAAAAGTACACAGATTTATAAATTTCTAATATATTAATACAAAGTACATGACTACATACAGTACATCCTACAGGCAAAGAAGTAGAAAGTGAAAAAGAAGACTGTGATTGAGGTCTAGTAATAAATAAATACAGGAGTAGAGATGATCCGTATTATAGTATATTCTACCACCAATACTGCAGCCAAAGTGTACAAAAAATATGTTTTGTTTGCAAAACATGCTTCCACTTTCTGAAAGGAGCAAAAGCCACTCTCCAGTTGATATCCCACCTGTTTCTGCAAAATTACTTTGAAAGATGACCTGTGGGACTGAGATTCAGTGTCACCCTTCGTAGCACAGGTATTTTGGGTTTGGTCTGGGGTTTTTTGTGGGTTTTTTGTTTGTTTTTTGAGATAACCTGTTATTTTTCCTTTTTTAAATAATTGAGGTATAACTCATAAACAGTAAATTTCACTTTTTGTGTAGAGTTCTGCAGTCTTTGTCTGTCAAATGCATGCAGTCACATAACCAGCACCACAATCAAGATGTAGAAGGGTTCCTCCATCCTCCAAAATTCCCACATGCAATCATTCTGTCCCCTATTCCCAGCCTCTGGGAAACCATGGATCTATTTTCTATCCTTTTAATTCTACCTTTGCCAGAGTATCCTGTAAATGAAATCATACTGTATATAGCCTTTTGAGTCTGGCTTCCTTCACTTAGCCTAATGCATTTGAGATTGATTCATGTTGATGTGTGTATTGGTATTTCCCTCCTTTTTATTGCTGAATAGCCCTTACATTAAATGAATGTCCCATAATTTGTTTATTCATTCCCTAATTGAAGGACATTAAGCTATTTCCAGTTTTTGGTAATTATGAATAAAGCCACTATAAGCATTCACATACAGGTTTTTATGTGGATATAAGTTTTTCTTTCTCTTCCTAGGCATGGAATGTCTTCTCTTAGGGTTGTATGGTAAGTGCATGTAGTTTTATAAAAAAAAACTGTTTTCCAATCCAGAAGACTCATTTCAAAAGAACATCAGATACAGGTGTTATTTTTTCAGTAGTCTCAAGAAGTGGTCACTCGTATCATAAAAATAAGCATATTATTATTAATATTGAATATTGAAGGCCACATATTATATGATTCCATTTATAGGAAATACCCAGAATAGGCAAATTCATAGAGATAAAAGTAGATTACTGGTTGTCAGGCAGGGGCAGCAATAGGAGGGATGAAGTGGGCAGAGACTGCTAATTGGTATGGGGTTTCTTTTTGGAGTAATGGCAATGTTCTGTAATTAAATAGTGTTGATGATTGTACAACCTAGTGAATATACTAAAAACCAGTGAATTGTACACTTGGAAAGGATGAATTTTGTGGTATATGAATTACGTTTCAACTTTTAAAAACACATCAAATAATGTAGTATTACCCCCCCAAAATTTAGTAATTGTAGAAAGGCTGAGGAATTGGAATATGGCTTAAACTCTAGATTATTCTGAACATCAGAATGATAAGAACACACATTATTTCCCAAGAATCTGGGCTTATTTGCTTAGTGGCTCTCTCTGTAAGTACAAATGACATTCTTCCTAAGAATGCCAAGAATTGGAGTGTGATTGAGGTTCTAGCCACCCACAAATGAAAGAACACCAAGTTCTCATAAAAGAAAAGTGACTGGGTTAATAGGGCATAGCTTAATGGTTACGCAAAGAACAAAACAAAATGGGATATTATTTGCTACGCTCTATTAAAAAAAAAATGGCCAACAGGCATTTCAATCAGCAAACAGAGTAAAGTTTTATTTCCTTTTAACCTTTAAAGCCCTTAACATTGAAAGCTCAACTGGTCTTCCCTTCTAATCATAAAAAAAATATCAGACAGACCCAAACTGAGGAATGTTCTATGTGCCAAGTTCATGAAAAATAAGGAAAGTCTGAGAAACTGTCACAGAGTAGATTAGATTCAGGAGACGTGACCACTAATGTAATGTGGTATCCTGGATGGGATCCTGGAACAGAAAAAGGATATTAGTGGGAAAACTTGTGAAATCCAAATAAAATATGGAGTTTTGTTAATTTAATGGACAAATGTTTATTTCTTACTTGTGACTAAGAATGTATCATAGTAACATAGGATGTTAAAAATAGGGAAAACTGGGGCCCTGGGCTGGCTCAGTCAGTTAAGTGTCTGACTTTGGCTCAGGTCATGATCACATGGTTTGTAAGTTCGAGCCCTGCGCTGGGATCCACGCTTTCACTGGGGAACCTGCTTGGGATTCTCTCTCTGCCTCTCTGTCTGCCCCTCCCCACTTGCACATGCTCATTCTCTCTGTCTCAAAAATAAATAGACCCCTGTTATTTATTTATTTATTTTTTTAACGTTTATTTATTTTTGAGACAGAGAGAGACAGAGCATGAACGGGGAAGGGGCAGAGAGAGAGGGAGACACAGAATCGGAAGCAGGCTCCAGGCTCTGAGCCATCAGCCCAGAGCCTGACGCGGGGCTCGAACTCACAGACCGCGAGATCGTGACCTGGCTGAAGTCGGACGCTCAACCGACTGAGCCACCCAGGCGCCCCAATAGACTTTTTTAAAACATAGGGAAAACTGGGTGAAGGGTATAGGGAACTCTCTGTACTATCTTCAGAACTTTCTGTACATCTAAAATTATACTAAAATAAAAGGTTTAATTAAAATTTTAAAAGCTCATCCAGGTTTGCCTCTCTTTTGGCGCCTTCTTTCTGTCTAGCTTACAGGTTTGTGGGGGTTTGGGGGGTAAATATTGCATGAGACAATGAATGTGGGAACAAAACCCAAAGTTCTCTCTGTAAACGTAAGGTGGCATTATAAATTATCAAAGTCCAGCATAGCTACCTAATCCCTCCTAAATTCATCACTCCACCTTCCATAACTATGCAGAGATTTTGGTTTTCCCCTCCTTTACTATTCCTTTTACCATTTCTTTCCCTCTGGTTTATGAACTATTCATTGCCAACCGGTGAGCAAGTATCAAGCATGACTCATATAAAGCTTCATGCCAGATTGACAGAGGACATGGAAAAGTAGAAGGAATGTTCTTCATCTTGTACTTCTTCAGAGGAATTAAAATATATGCCTCTTCTCTACCCAGTAGATGAGTGATCATTGATAATGGTTCAAGATGGAAAGATACATAGTAACTAGTAAGGAAATAAGCAATAAAAGGTAAGTGAGGGGTGCCTGGGTGGCTCAGTTGATTAAAGGTCTGACTCTTGATTTCGGTTCAGATAATGATCTCATGGTTGTGAGATCGAGCCCCACATTGGGCTCTGTTCTGGGCATGAAGTCTGCTTAAGATTCTCTCTCTCACCTGCCCCTACCCCACTCTCTCTTTCTCTCTCAAAAAAAAAAATTTTTTTTTAAGAAAAATTGTTAATGGTTTTAAATATTTATTTATTTATTTTGAGAGAGAGAGAGAGAGAGGAGGGGAAGAGAGAGAGGAGAGAGAGAATCCCAAGTAGGCTCTGTGCTGTCAGTGAAGAGCCAGATGTGGGGCTTGATCCCATGAACTGTGAGATCATGACCTGAGCCAAAATCAAGAGTTAGATGCTTAACCGACTGAGCCACTCAGGTGCTCCATTAAAAAAATATTTTTAAGGTAGTTGAGAGGTGCCTGGGTGGCACAGTCAGTTGAACATGCAAATTCGGCTCAGGTCCTGATTTCATGTTCATGGGTTTGAGCCCTGCATTGGGCTCTGTGCTGACAGCTCAGAGCCTGGAGCCTGCTTTGGATTCTGTGTCTCCCTCTCTCTCTGGCCCTCCCCTGCTTGTGCTTTGTCTCTCTCTGTTTCTCAGAAAATAAAATGTTAAAAAAAATTTGGGGGTGCCGGGGTGGCTCAGTCTTTTGAGTGTCCAACTTGGGCTCAAGTCATGATCTCACAGTTCGTGGGTTCGAGCCCCACATCAGGCTCTGTGCTGACAGCTTGGAGCCCAGAGCCCGCTTCGGATTCTGTATCTCCCTCTCTCTCTCTGCCCTTCCCTTGCTCACACTCCGTCTCTGTCTTTCAAAAATAAATAAACGTTAAAAAATTTTATTTTTTAAATTTAAAAGGTAAGTGAATAGTCAATGCTTAATCCACATAGTTAATCCATTATTTTCTTTTTTTTTTTTTTAATTTATTTTTGGGACAGAGAGAGACAGAGCATGAACGGGGGAGGGGCAGAGAGAGAGGGAGACACAGAATCAGAAACAGGCTCCAGGCTCCGAGCCATCAGCCTAGAGCCTGACGCGGGGCTCGAACTCCCGGACCGCGAGATCGTGACCTGGCTGAAGTCGGACGCTTAACCGACTGCGCCACCCAGGCGCCCCAATCCATTATTTTCTTAAAATTAACTCCCCCTGGGTTTTTGTTCATTTTCATTTTTTTCTATTTTCATTTTTTTCTATTTTCATTTTTTTCTATTTAGGGAAGAAAGGACTATAGTTTTCAACTCACTTTGTCATCTAAAGAGAGGCAGAGTTGTGTAGTGAGGTCTGGAGCCACATGGCAACAGTGGAAGTCCAAATCACCACTTGCTACTGTGTGACCTTGTTTTTATCTGTTAGGTGGGGATAAAATAGGCCCTATTCCTAGGACTGATGTGAGGATGATGAGTTAATTGAGGGAGAGTGTTGGTAGGGGCCAGATGCCAAGTCGGCATGAGGTTTATGCCACTCTGCATGGGTAGAGAAAAGAAGGGTATGGGAAAAGGTGTATAAAAATAAAGGGCCTGAGATTTTAGGCAATCATTATAAAGCAAGTTTACAAAACTTTTTATAGTCTTAGGAAAATGTTCACAATATCATGTAAAAGGAGACACAGAATGCAAAACTCTGTTACATGAAGCCTATTGGATGTATACCAAGAAAATATGTATATATTTCAAAATGTTAAATGTGGATAAAATGGATAATAGTTATCTCTCGGTAGTGAAACTACTTAAAAATATTTTTCTGTCAGAAAGTGGAAAGGTCAGAAGTAGAAAGGTGGTTGCCAAAGGCTGAAGAGAGGGGAGAGAATTAGTGTTTGACAGTTAAACACTGTTACAGAGTTATAGAGTTTCAGTTTTGCAAGATGAAAAAGTTCTAGACATCTGTTGCACAACAGTGTGAATATAGTTAATACTAAGCTGTACACTTGAAAATGATTAAGATGGTAAACTTAATGTTATTATTATTTTTTTTTTTACCACAGTTAAAAAAAAAAGCCTTTTCCATGGCAAACACAAAGTTTTATACTTAAGAAAAAAATGAAGGGTGCCTGGGTGGCTCAGTTTGTTAGGTGTCCGACTCTTGGTTTCAGCCCAGGTTATGAACTCCCAGTTCGTGAGTTTGAGCCCTGCATCAGGCTCTGCTCTGACAGTATGGAGCCTGCTTGGGATTTTCTCTTCCTCTCTTTCTGCCCCACCCTGGCTCACACTCTCTCTCTCTCTCTCTCTCTCTCTCTCTCTCTCTCTCTCCCTCCCTCCCCCCCTCCCTCAACATAATAAAGAAAAAGAAAAAAATGAGTAAAAGTTGTTTGATTTTTAAATGAAAATCACTATGGCTGGTTGGTGTAGCTTTTTGTGAGTATTTCTACAGTTTATTGGACCTTAATTGCCCAGTTAGGTTTCCTAAGTAGACTTGGGTGCTCTGATTTGTTTTCCCCCTCAGGTTTCTATTGAGAGAAAACATGAGCTCCAGAAGAGGGGTGTTACCAAAACTTGTTTGCTTTGGCTGTTTTTCTTTCTGATCTGGGTTCAGTTGTCAGCTACTAAAGAGAGTGTGCCCACGTGGATGACCTGATACAGCAGCCCCTGCCCCCTTCACACCCCCTTAACGCTGCACATTCTGCGTCAGCTGCATTATTTGCAGGACCACCCACCAAAATCCTGTGCTTCTGGCTGTTCTTTGATCTGTAAACCTGAGCCTGAGCCAGCCGGGTTGAGACAGAGGAGACTGGGCAGGTGATCTCAGAGCAGCTGTTTCATTGCCCCAAAGTCACTTCCTAGGTCCAGGTCTCACCTAAGAAAAAGATGAGTCCCCCTATAAGATATGTGATGGACGTGAGCAGGTAGTTCACAAAACACCAAGAACTAAAAAAAATATATGAGAAGTGACCACCCTTATCAAAGTTAGAAGGGGCAGAAATAACAGCAATACCTTAATACCATTCCCCTCCCCCTGACAATCAATTTGGCAAAGATTTCTTTAGAAAATAATTCCCAGGGTTTGCAAACAATTACTGATAGGAAGGAAACTGGCCCTTCTGAAAGCAAGCTGGCAATGCTCATCAAGAACTCTAAAAATGTTTGTTCTAGAATAGAATATTCCATAAAAGGTTCAGAAAGATATAGGAATTTAGTATAAGATGAAGGTGACATTTCAAAAAAACAAGGAGAGAGACTTTGATATCTGGCAATATTGAGGTCAGAATGACCTAGAGAATTTTCAGGTAGAAAAATATCTAGGACTTGTGGAATCACTATGTTGTACACCTAAAATTAACATAACATTGTGTGCCAACTGTACTTCAATTTAAAAACAAATCTAGAACCCTACTTAAATCAATGGATAGGTCATCCAGCAAAAAACCAATAAACAATGTTTTTGAATGACATATTGGACCAGATAGACTTAACAGACATATATAAAACATTCCGTCTAAAAACAATAGAATATACATTCTTTTCCAGTACACATGAAACATTCTTCAGAATAGATCACATGAAAAGACCACAAAACAAGTCTCAATAAATTTAAGGTGATTGAAACCAGAGCAAGCATCTTTTCTGACACATGGTATGATACTAGAAATCAATTACAAGAAAAGAACTGGAAAAAACACAAATATTTGGAAAATAAATGACATGCTCCTAAACAGCCAGTGAGTCAAGAAAAAAAAAACAAAGGGTAAATTAAAAAATACATGGAGACAAATGAAAATGAAAACAAGGGGTGCCTGGGTGGCTCAGTCAGTTGAACGTCCGACTTCGGCTCAGGTCATGATCTCACAGTCTGTGAGTTCGAGACTTGTGTCGGGCTCTGTGCTGACAGCTCAGAGCCTGGAGCCTGTTTCGGATTTTGTGTCTCCCTCTCTCTCTCTGCCCCTCCCCCACTCATGCTCTGTCTGTCTCTCTCTCTCTCTCTCTCTCTCTGTCAAAAATAAATAAAACATTTAAAAAAATTGAAAATGAAAACAAAATGGTCCAACATCTTTGCATGTAGTGAAAACAGTTCTAAGAGGGAAATTTATAGAGCTACAGGTTTACCCCAAGGAACAACAGCAACAAAAGTTTAAATAAACAATCTAAACTTACACCTAAAAAAAGCTACAAAAAGAAGAAAAAACCTTTAGCCAGACTCACCAAGGAAAAAAGAGAGGACACAAATAAAGAGAATCTGAAATGAAAGAGGAGAACTAATAACCAATACCACAGAAATGCCAAGTATTATAAGAGACTACTATGAAAAATTATATGCCAATAAATTGGATTAGTTAGAAGAAATGAGTAAATGCCTAGAAATACACAATTTTCCAAAACTGAATCAGGAAGAAATAGAAAATCTGAACAGACCATTCCTCATAATGAAATTAAATTGATAATCAAAAAACTCCCACAAACAGAATCTATCTATCCATCCATCCAGCCAGCCATCCATCCCTTCATCTATTCATTCTAACAAAAATTTAAAGAAGAGTTAATACCTATTCTTCTCAAATTATTCCAAAAAATATGAGTGGAAGGAAAGCTTCCAAATATATTCTGTGAAGCCAGAATTACTCTAATACCAAAACCAGACAAAGACACTGCAAAAAAACACCCCTAAACAAACAAACAAACAAACAAACAAAAAACCTATAGGCCAATATCCCTGGTGAGCATAGATGCAAAAATCCTCAACAAAGTATTGTAAACCACATTCAACAATACATTAAAAAGATCATTCACCATGATCAAGTGGGATTTATTCTGGGGATGCAAGGATGGCTCAATATCCATAAATCAATGTGATAAGCCACATTAACAAAATGAAGAATAAAAATCAAATGATCATCTCAATAGAAGCAGAAAAAGCAGTTGACAAAATTTAACATTCATTCATGATAAAATCTTTCAACAAAGTGGGTTTAGAGGGAACATTGCTCAGCATAATAAAGGCAATATGTGGAAAGCCCACAGCTAACATCGTCAATGGTGAAAAACTGAGAGCTTTTGCTATAAGCTCAAGAACAAGCCAATGATGTTCATTCTCACTACTTTTATTCAGCACAGTACTTGAAGTCCTAGCCACAGCAATCAGACAAGAAAAAGATATGAAAGGCATCCAAATGGGTAAGAAAGAAGTTAAACTGTCACTATTTGCAGATGACATGATACTATACATAGAAAATCCAGAAGATTCCACATACACAAAAAGCTATTCGAAGCAATAAATAAATTCAGTAAAGTTGTAAGATAAAAAATATTAAGAAATCTGTTGCATTTCTATACATGAATAATGAAATAGCAGAAAGAGAAGAAAACAATTCCATTTACAATTTTACAAAGAATAAAATACTTAGGATTAACCTAATGAAGGAAATGAAAAACCTAAACTCTGGAAACTAAAACATTGATGAAAGAAATTGAAATGATACAAACAAATGAAAAGATATACCATACTCATGGATTAGAAAAATTCAGATTATGAAAATGTCCATACTACGCAAAGCAATTTATAAATTCATTTCAAACTCTATCAAAATATCAACGGTATTTTTCACAGAACTAGAACAAATAATTCTAAAATTTGTGTGGAACCACAGAAGACCCCGAATAACCCAGAATAAGCAATCTTAAGAAAGAAGAACAAAACTGGAGGTATCACGATCTCAGATTTCAAGATATACTACAAAGCTATAATAATCAAAATAATATGATACTGGCACAGAAATAGACACATAGATCACTAGAACAGAGTAGAGAGCCCAGAAATAAATCCACTTATATGGTTAATCTATGACAAAGGAGGCAAGAATATGCAATAGGGCTAAGACATACTCTTTAATAAATGGTGCTGGGGAAACTGAACAGCTACATGTAAAAGAATGAAACTGGACCACTTTCTTACATTACACACAGAAATAAACTAAAAATGGATTAGAGACCTAAATGTGAGACCCCAAACCATAAAACTCCTAGAAGAATACATAGGCAGTAATCTCTTTGACATCACCTGTAGAAACATATTTCTAGTTTTCAGGCAAGGGAAACAAAAGCAAAAATAAACTATTGGGACTACACTGAAAAAAAAAGGTTTTGCACATTGAAGGAAACCATCAAGAAAATGAAAACATACCTACTAAATGCAAGAAGATATTTGCAAATGATACATCTGACAAGGGGTTAATATACATTATATAAAGAACTTATACAGCTCAATATCGAAAGAACCCCCAAATCATCCAACTAAAAAAGGGCAGGGGCACCTGGGTGGCTCAGTCGGTTAAGCATATGGCTTTGGCTTAAGTCATGATCTCGTGATTCATGAGGTCAAGCCCTGCATCAGGTTCTGTGCTGACAATGGGAAGCCTGCTTGGGATTCTTTCTCTCTCTCTCTCTCTGCCCCTCCCACACTCACACTTTGTCTCTCTCTCTCTCTCTCAAGACAAAAAAGGAAAATAGTGGGGAGATGACCTCAATAGACGTTTTTCCAAAGAGACACGTGGATGGCCAACAGGCACATGAAAAGATGTTCAACCGTTAATCAGGGAAATGCAAATCAAAAACTACAATGAGATATTGCCTTAACACTTGTCAGAATGGCTATTATAAAAAAACCAAAACACAAGAAATAACAAGTGTTGGCAAGAATGTGGAGAAAATTTATATGCATGCACCATGCACTGTTGGTGGGACTATAAGTTGGTGTGGCCCCTGTGGAAAACAGTATGGAAATTTCTCAAAAAATTAGAAATATTATACAGTAATTCCACTACTGGGTATTTACCCCCCCCAAAGTGAAAACACTAATTCAAAAAGATATGTACCCATGTTTATTGCATCGTTATTTACAACAGTCAGGATATGGAAGCCACCCATGTCCAACTGACAGAAAAATGGATAAAGAAGGTATGATACACGCACACAACACATACACAGTGGAATATTACTTAGCCATAAAAAATGAGATCTTGCCATTTGGGGCAACATGGGTAGACCTAGAGGGTATTATGCTAAGTGAATAAGTCACACTGAGAAAGACAAATACCATTGATTTCACTTATATGTGAATCTAAGAAACAAACAAATGAACAAACAAAAAAATCAAAATCAGATGTATAAACACAGAGAAAAAACTGATGGTTGCCAGAAGAGAAGAAAGTAGGAAAATGGGCAAAATGAGTGAAGGCGGGTGGGAGGTAAAGACTTCCAGTTATGGAATGAATAAGTCATGGGGATTAAAGGTACAACATAGAATACATATAGTCAGTGATATTGTAATAGTATTGTATGGTGACAGATGGTAGCTACACTTGTGTGACATAGCGTAACATAGTACAGTGTAACATACACTTGTCCGATCACTGTGTTGTATACCTGAAACTAAAGTAACATTGTGTGTCAACTACAGTTCCATTTAAAAATACTCAGCTCCAGTTGTGATCTCACAGTTCGTGAGATTGAGCCGCATGTTGGGCTCTGGGCTGAGCATGGAGCCTACTTGGGATTCTCTCTCTGCTCTGTTGCTGCCCTTACCCCCTCTCAAAGAAGCATTAAAAAAAATTTTTTTTACTAGTTTTCTTTAGTTTTGAGAGGCAGAGAGAGACAGGGCGTGTGTGGGGGAAGGGCAGAGAGAGAGGGAGATACAGAATCGGAAGCAGGCTCCAGGCTCAGCTGTCAGCACAGAACCTGATGCGGGGCCCAAACTCATGAACCATGAGATCATGACCTGAGCCGAAGTCGGACGTTTAACCGACTGAACCACCCAGGCGCCCCTCACGTAAGCATTTTTTTAAATAAAAAATAATAAAAGTACGTATCTAGGAATGTTGGATAAAATAAGGCAAATCGCCTGACTGAGCTCCAAAGATACAAAAGGAAATGCCCAATGGGCCAAACGATGAAAAGGAACTCAAAACCAGAGACATAGGTGGGCTGACACTACTCCTACCCTCGAGGGGATTATCTGAATGATATAAGGCTCCTGTGTTAACTTCCAGATGAGGACAGGACACCAAGTCCACAGGCTGTTGTGGGAGGGGGAGTTGAATCTGAGTCTTATGTGTAGCTGTGATCCTTAAAAGTCTGAATCTAGGGACCCCTGTGTGGCTTGGTTGGTTAAGCATCAGACCTCAGCTCAGGTCATGATCTCACAGTTCGTGGGTTTGAGCCCCACGTTGGGCTCTGTGCTGACAGTGCAGAACCTGGAGCCCGCTTTGGATTCTGGGTCTCTGCCTCTCCCCTGCTCACGCTCTCCCTCTCTCTCTCTCTCTCAAAAAAAAAAAAAAAAGTGTAAACATTGAGTGACGGAAATCAGCTTCTAACTTTTAAAAAAGTCCCATCTTTGCTTGACTCTTGCAAAGGCCAATATTAAGAAAAAGAATCTTAGGGGTGCCTGGGTGGCTCAGTCGGTTGGGCGTCTGACTTCGGCTCCAGTCATGATCTCACGGTCTGTGAGTTCGAGCCCCGTGTCGGGCTCTGTGCTGACAGCTCAGAGCCTGGAGCCTGTTTCGGATTCTGTGTCTCCCTCTCTCTCTGACCTTCCCCCATTCATGCTCTGTCTCTCTCTGTCTCAAAAAATGAATAAACGTTAAAAAAAAATTTTAAAAAAAGGAAAGAAAAAGAATCTTAACCTCTGAGATTCTGATCACCCAGAGAACCCTTGCTGTAAAACTCAGTTGATTCCCTTTGTCAGCCCTTAAGCAGGATATGTAGTTGTGATAGGTAGTCTGAACTCCAAGAGGTTGTCAAAATAAGACATATTGCATTGTCTCTTCTTCCTATAGTCTACCAGTTGATCAATTTGGCAGGTCTTTCGGTATGTGAAATGTGATTCTACCTCTAGGAAACTATCCTACAAATTATAGGATACTTATAAAATAATTTTCAATTATCAATAATGAGTGTGTTCAATGTTTTATTTGTGAGAGAAAAAAATAGAAGCTGCCCTATGTCCAACAAGAATAGAATGGTTAAATGGACAGTATATAGCCATTAAAAAGAATGAAATTGATCTCCATGTATGAAAATGGAAAGGATATCAAGACAATGTGTTAAGATTTTTTAAAAGGCAAGCTGTAAAACAGCATTATTCAATAGAAACAGAATGCAAACCACACAGGAATTGCAAACTTTCTAGTAGAAGTATTTTAAAATGTAAAAGAAGTAGGTGAAATTAGTGATTTGACCCAAAGTATCCAAAATATTATTTAAGCATGTAATCAATATAAAATTATTGATGAGATATTTTACATTATTTTCATATAAGTCTTCAAAACCTGATGTGTGTTTTACACCAACACCACATCTCACTTTAGACAAACCACATTTCATGTACTCAATAGCTGCTTTTGACTAGTGGCTGTAATAACGGACAGTGCAGCTATATAGAACAAATTTGTAGTATCTATGTTTTCAAACAACTTTAAAACCAGCTATGTAAGTATTAAGTATTGTATAGAAACAGAAAACACTTGAAAAGATATACAAGAAATGGCTAAAGCAACCATCTGTATGGAGTGGAGTTGTGGGAAAAGGTGTTCAGAGTTTAGTTTACAAACATCAGTATTTCAGTTTACTATATGAGGATTTTAATTACTAAAACAGTAAGAGTAAAAGAAAATGTGTTGGCATTAAATGGTGGTGATTGTTGCACAATATTGTGAGTGTATTAAAAATCAGTGAATCTTATACTCTGAAAAGATGAAGGTGTGAATATTTTGTTATGTGAATTTTATCTCAATTTGAAAAATATATGTAAAGAACAAGAGATCTATGTTGTGGGGGAGAAATAAGGGTAATGTGTTAAAGTGGTGGTAGAATTATAAATGCTTTTAGTTTGTTCTGATTTTGTCCAGTACACATGTATTATATTTCAAATGGGGGTGGTGATGGAATAAAAGCATTTAGGAAAGAAAGGTCTTCTTTCTTGACAAAATCTGTGTGCTTTGGAAACAATACCGTGTTCTCATTGTGTTGGCAGCTATGCAAAAGTATACATCCGTCTGTACAATGTTTAACTACCATTAGGTAAAACAAAGAAGCCATGTGCCTTTTGCCATGGGGTGCCAAATAGCAGAACTGATGCAACTCTTTCTTCCTTCTCTGTGCCTTTGGATGTTGTAGACAAGGCTGTGTACTTGCATTTTGCAACAGAGCAGCCCTGAATATCTAGCTCAGGGTGCAGGGCTTCCAGCTTTCGAATTTGAAATTCGCTATGACCTGGCTGGCTTCCTGCCCCTTGCCTTGTGCTTCTGCTGCTCCGCAGTAAGATGAGGTGGTGAACACTTAATTGCTTCACTGGGGTGGGAAAGGGAATGTGTTAGATAAGTTCTTCAAAGCACTAAGAGATGAAAGGTCCAGAAGAATAAAAGGTAATTCACCCCCCACTGGAGACTCCAATCACCTAAAAGTAAATGGAGAAGAAAGAACTTATGTAACAACTCTTTGTCTTCCAATAAATAAACAGATAAGATCTGAGCAGATGGAGTCCCAGAGGCTTCTTTTAACCCTTGAGTGGATGGTCTTTTTTATAGGCTCACCCGAATGCTGAGGTTTCTGCTGTGCTTGCTTAGCAAGGTTGTTTGTTTAGACTTCACCTGACATCTTATTCTCCCCACAACTTCCTAGCAGGTGAATGAAGGAGAATTCACAGTACAGGATAACGTTCCACAGGTTTTAGTTGCCTTGAAGACGCTACTACTATCTTTTAAGGTATTTGTTGAGTGAAACTTAATTTGTTTCAACTGCCCATTTGTTGTGACTGAAGAAGAACCTTGTGAACAAGGAAAGGAGTGCAGGATGCAGGAAGTAAATAAACATGTTGCAGAACAAATTGTGCAACTATTCCTTCAGTGAATAATGAATTCCTTCACTAATTCCTTCAGTGTTTTGAAAAATCTATAAAATGATGTACCTATGTATCTATCTTGTATCCATCTATGTATCTATCCTCTATCTACCTACCTATTAATCTGTCTTGGCGAATGGATAGAAATGGTCAAATCATTACGTAGCACTGCCTACCCCTGGGGAGAGTGTATGGACTCTGGGGGTAGTGAAAATGAAGTGTGTAGATAGCAAGGTGCAAGGAAGGACTCTTCACTTTTTACTTTACACATGTCTGTACTGTTAACATTTTAATAGGTTATTTGTATTAAAAGAGATTTAATAAAAATTGTCAACTGTAATCCTAACAAGCCCTCTGACAGTCCTCTCAAATGTCTCACAAAGTGCCCAGAAAGAGTTAACACAGAGAATTCCAGAGGTTTGAAGTGAGGACAAACTCCTGGTATGGTGGGGGGGTGGGGGGTGGGGGTGTGTGGAGGAAGAGTTAGAGGTGAGAAGCAGCAAGTGAGGAAGGGGAGGGAAAGGAGGGCCGGCCACCCAGTTCTCACCCTAGCCAATAGCAGGAAAGTTCCAGGCCCAACGCCCATTTGTGCAAACTATTTCAGGAGTTAAGAATTGCATCTGAGGCCATTGTCACTGTGACCTGTCAAAGAAGGACTAAGAGCTTCCAGGTTTGGCTACTGGGAGGGCAGTTTCTCCTGTAGTTGGAAGGTAAAATCTCAAGCCTCAGCTAATGTGGTGGTAACTGGGATGTGTGCTTTCTTCTTTATGGTGTATTGACTTCTTTTTTCTACAGGACACTAAGGTGCTCGTGGGATAGGGCTTTATTTTTACTAATGACAAAATATTAACACTAAATTTCTAACAGTGTGGAATGGTCCTTCCTGGTTCTTGCAGAGGGCAAGACAGTCTATTGAAGCATTAGGGAGACACTTGGATAGGCTTTGCATGGAAAAGAGGCAACACATATATATGCTTTGTTTCATGATTTTCATGTCAGTTCCCCTCAGTCTCATTGAGAGCAGTTAAACTTTCAATGACATTATGGTTGCATGTAGTCTCACAGTAGATAAGTATTCAGTGCATGGTCTTTGCTAACATTATAAAATGGGTTCTTGCTTTATTTTCCATCTCAGCAAAAAGTCTTAAAACTCCCCTTATTCGCAAAGCATGAAAAATGTGGCCAACAAAGCAGTTTGGAAAGACATCTAACGAAATCATGCTTACGTTTAGGTTCAAATATAGGCCGCCAAGATGCTGCTCTGTTCTTAGTGTCACAAGGACCTCCTTTTCCCCATAGGCTTTACTAGTGATGGACCCATATGTGATTCAGATGAACAGCAACAGCAACCTTCCCTCAGTTCTGGATGTGCACGTCAACCTTGGTGGGAGAAGCTCCGTGCCAGGAAAAATGAAAGGCAGGAAGGCCAGATGGTCCGTGAAGCCCTCAGACATGTCCAACAAAACTTTCAATCCCATCCGGGCCATTGTGGACAGCATGAAGGTGAAGCCTAATCCAAACAAAACCATGATTGCTCTGTCAATTGGTGAGTTGGGGACTCTCAGGTGAGGGGCAGATCTCGTTGCTGTTAGCCCCATCCTCACAACTGCTTGGAGAAGATGGGAGTAGAGAGGGAGTCCGAGCACTGGGCATGGAAGAGTAACCTCTTGGGGGCTCTTTTTTTCTCTTCCATGAAAAGGGGACCCTACTGTGTTTGGAAACCTGCCTACAGACCCTGAAGTCACCCAAGCGATGAAAGATGCTCTAGACTCGGGAAAGTATAATGGCTACGCCCCCTCCATTGGTAAGCTTCTCCTGAGACTCTGTCTGGTGGCGTCCAAATTGTTAGTGCTCTTCTATTAGGAGTAAGTTTCCAGCAGTTCTCTTTGCTTCCCTGATTCATAGATCCTAAGGAGAGGCTAAGATAAAATAGCCATTTGGATTTGGGGACGAGGATCTCGGAATGCTTGAACACAGCCAGCAGGGTTCAGCTCCTTTCCTGGCTTCCTCTGGCCCACTGGCTCTGCCTCTTTTGTTCTGTTCACGTACTTATTTCTCAACCAACATTGCTAATTTTCATATGAAGGCCTTGGATTTTGCAGGTGCCTGTTTACTTAGCCTCTAGGTCCTACATTAATTTACTTATTTGCACTATGTAGATAGCTTCTTGGCTTCATTTCTTTTTCTCTATACATTCAACCCTTATTTTAACTATGGTCAAATATCACCGTGTGGTTGAATGTTCTGATCACATTCAAATGCATTTATAGCTGTTTCAGCTTAAATAAAGAGATAAAAATGAAGTAGAATACAAAGAATGGGCTGTTCCATTGAAGAAGAGAAGGTTATTTCTGACAGAAAGAAGTTATTCTTATTGAGATGTTTTTACAGTAGGAGTTTCAGGTGTACAGCTGTATAATACAACTGTATACACTGCAAAGTGATCACCACAAGTCTGGTTACTGCTCATCACCATACAGTTGGCCCCTTTACCCCTTTTTGCCCATCCCTATTCTTATTTAGGTTTAACTGTCTCCATCTACTAACCATTTCCACATTAAATGTCTGATAAAATAAGTGACCCTTTGACTTTATTTCAGTGTTGCACACACACACCCCCAGTCTCCATATGTACCTAGCAACATATTATTTTCCTTTTAAAACTTATTTATATTGTTTTATTTGAATATAGTTGACACACAATGTTACATTAGTTTCAAGTGTAGACAGTGATTCAACATCTCTGTACCTTATGTTTGCTCACCCCAAGGGTAGCTGCCGTCTGTCACCATACAACACTAGGACAGTACCATTGACTGTATTCCCTATGCTGTGCCTTTTATTCTCATGACCTACTCATTCTATAACTGGAAGCTGTATCTTCCTCTCGCCTCACCCATTTTGCCCATCTTCCTACCCCCTTCCCTCTGGAAGGCATCAGTTTGTTCTCTGTATTTATAGTTCTGATTCTGCTTTTTTTCTTTGTTCATTTGTTTGCTGGTTTTTTAGATTCCACAATGAGTGAAATCATATGGAATGTGTTTTTCTCAGTCTAACTTATCTCACCTGGCATGATACCCCCTAGATCCATCCATGTTGCTGCAAATGACAAGATATAGTGACATATTTCTAATGTAGAATGCAAATCCAGTTTTGTGCTAAAATAGAATTTTAAAAACACTTCAAAGAGCCTGAGGGACGTAATTTTTAGGTTGATTGTTTATGTTTTATAAAGTTTCATAAAACAAAAATCAACAAAAGAAGACCAAAAATTAGATTATAAAACAAGTTTATAACTTTTATACCCAAAGTATTAGGGAACAGATTCAACCTGAAAAACCAAAACCAGTTCTCAACTTCACAAATATTCAAATGATATGAACATTTCATGCCAAAGGAAATATAGGCCATAACATTTATCTAGGAAAATTCTCTTCCTTATTAGTAATTAAGGAAGTGCTGATTTATATAACTTCAAGACATTTATCTCTAACTGTTAGGTGGAACATTATGAAATATTGTATCTTTATAATTGAATGGAGTCTTCTTAAAAGCAGTTTCGCAAACCAATTTGCATGATGCTGTCCCTACGTCAAAGTTGTAAGCCAACATTTGGAAATATTGTATAAGAATTGAATTTAAAAGAAAAACTTGTGCAAAACCACTAATAGGTATATGATATAATGTAAAAAACTTAAAAGGCACCCAATGTATTACATGCATTGATTACAACTCTTCAAAATATATAGTCCTGGAAGGGATTTAGGAAAAATCTAAATATTGTTTTTTTATGAAAAATAAAACATAATCATAGTAATCAAGATGGTGCAGAGTATTTTATACTTTGGAAAGTTCTCCTTGTTATTATTTACACATGTGACATTATTATAAAATTGTAACACATAACTCCTTTATCTATAGTGGCTGAGAGCTAAACTGAACAGTTTGTGCTCTAAGCAGGGGCAGGAGTTAGCCTGAGGTCCTTTTGACTTTAGGGCATAGTGGTCAGTTGCCAGATGCAAACTTTCAGCTTCTTCCTTCCGACTCTTTCAGGCTACTTATCCAGTCGTGAGGATATTGCTTCTTATTACCACCGGCCCGAGGCACCCCTGGAAGCTAAGGTAGGGCTTAACCAAGGTAACAGCTCTGAAGTAATACTGGGCAAACTATACCATTTTCCTTGTCTCTGTTCCACAAGGAATAACAGTTTCGGGAAACAAAAGGCGTGAAGAATTTCCCTTTAGCAATTTGAGAACTTCTCATAGAGTGAGGCCACTTAATCCCTGAGTATATTTAATGTCATTACAGTATGATGATAATGTTGAATATAATTTATGTGGTGTTCTGTCTTGAGGCTCAAAGGATTCAGAGGTTCCCCTACATTTGATTCTCTGCAAAAGAACTTTAAAAAACAATAGTTCATAACACCAAAAAAGTAACACTTTTTATTTTACCAATAAGATCTTTCTTAAATTTCTTTCTTAAATTTGTAGCTTCCATCATTCACTTCCCCACTCAGATGGGGGGGCTCCTGGGTGGCTCATTTGGTTAAGCGTCCAACTTTGGCTCAGGTCGTGATCTCATGGTTCATGAGTTCAAGCCCCTTGTCAGGTTCTGTGCAGACAACTCAGAGCCTGAAGCCTACTTCAGATTCTCTCTCTCTCTCTCTCTCTCTCTCTCTCTCTCTCTCTCTGTCCTCTCTCGTTCACCCTCTGTCTCTATCTCTCAAAAATGAATAAACATTAAAAAAAAAAAAAAAGCTCACTCAGATGGGAAGATTGAGGTACTATGGAATATTCAATCGATGGCAGGGCCACAAGTTTAAATGCCACTCTCCCTCTGTCGTCTACTGTGTGTGTTGATATTTCTTAACATAAGAGGTGCCCTCAGTCTGTATTTCAGAGAAGAATCAGGCTTCAAATTTCTGGTCGAAAGTAAACAAATAACCAAGTGAAAAAGTCCAAGGTCATAATGATCTCTCATGGAAGTCTGCTGAGTCATAGCTGACATGTACTTGTTAAAGTGATTTACTTCTTTTAAGTGGTCAATATTTTCAACATTTAGATATGGACATATATAAGCATTTTCCCCCAATTTTGGCTTAGTACAGTCCTTACTACTTTACTTAGAGCTTGTAAAAGTAAGTTTATTATTGCTCCTCACTCACCTATCTGACAATGTCTTTTCTCCCACTGCTGTTGGAACCCCTAACAAAATGTACCTTTTATTTCTTCACAGGATGTCATTCTGACTAGTGGCTGCAGTCAGGCTATTGAACTTTGTTTAGCGGTGTTGGCCAACCCAGGACAAAACATCCTAGTTCCAAGACCTGGTTTCTCTCTTTATAGGACTTTGGCTGAATCAATGGGAATTGAGGTCAAACTCTACAATTTATTGGTAAACAACTTTTTAATTTTAGACCCCAGTGTTCAATTATGGCTTTGTAAAAATATATGACAATTGTCTTAGCACAGAAAGATTTGGAAGTGGGTGGTGGAGGCCACAAACACATTTTATTATTTAGAATATACTGTTAAGTGAATATTCCCCCTCAAGTTTTCAGAACCATCTTAGTCTCACCCTTTCTTCCTCCCCAGCCAGAAAAGTCTTGGGAAATTGACTTGAAACAACTGGAATCTCTAATTGATGAAAAGACAGCTTGTCTCATTGTTAATAATCCATCAAACCCCTGTGGATCAGTGTACAGTAAAAGTCATCTCCAGAAAATTCTGGCTGGTAAGTCCATCAGACTTCATTTGACAGGAGAAGATATGGGGATAGGATCCTTGAGCTGTTTTCCTGGAATGAGAAGAGGGTTAGTTCCGAGCTGAGGATGGGGGTGGGGGAGCTCTACTGGGGTCTCCAGTGAATAGTGTGCCCCTGGAGCAGTAGACCTCACCTACAAGAAGGAGAAAAAGGCAGCACTTGCCTCTTCACTATTCCCATATGTGGAAGAGCAGGTTTGAAATATCTGGTTAATTAAATGGTATATTTAGCCTCTGTATCCTGGAAGAGTATAAGAATTTATAGTTCTTAAATTGGAAAACAAAACACATAAATATGAAATGCAAAATATAATAAGTCCAGGTGAATATTAATTGCTAAGGCAATTCACATTAAAAAGGATTTCAGCCTGGGGGCCCCTAGATGGCTCAGTTGGTTAAGCATTCGACTCTTGATCTCAGCTCAGGTCTTGATCTCAGAGTCGTGGGTTCAAGCCCCATATTGAGCTCCATACTGGGCATGAAGCCTACTTAACAACAACAACAAAAATGATTTCAGCCTGTTTTTCTTATTTTTAGTGGCTGCAAGGCAGTGTGTCCCCATCTTAGCTGATGAGATCTATGGAGACATGGTAAGTCTTGGGCAGGATCTATCACTACAATAATCTCAATTCCAAATTACTTCATGGGACCTTTAGAGGTGGCATCAAAAACACCAGAAGTAATTCCTAATCATTTCAGTACAGCATATCAGTATCCCTACACTCTTAAAAGTACATATAGATTCTACAATCTCTTAGCCAGTTTTCCAAAGTCCAAAAAGCTATAAAAATCTGAAGATTTTTGAAATTCCTTTGGTGGAAAAACCTGGCTTGACTTGATGTAAAGATATTTGTAGATTTTCTATGTATTTCACTTATATATGTATATATATATTTGTCAAGAATGTAAGGAAAGGGAAAGAAATGTTAATATGCTTGATTAGGAGCGCCGTCCCACACTGCCTTGGGGGTGTTACATAATATATGATCCAGGTAAACTTCTCAAAAATCCAAACAATCCTACATTCTGCAACAAATATGGGCCCAGGAATCTCAGGTAAAGGGTTGTGGACCCCTATTATATTTTTAAATGTCTAATTCCAACAAGCATTCATTCCCCAGAGCAAGCTTTGTTGAGTTGTATATATTCCTGGGCCAGGATCAGTATCCTCATCATAGGCTTCCTTTAATCCAGACCAGATGTCAGGTTATATGTCTCTGTATAGTCTCCTTTGAAGCCTCCTAGGCTCCCAGTTATGCTTTAGGGTAGGATGAGTCCATAAATCCAAGGCCCTGTTCCTAGTTATACAAGGTAAAGACTGGAAGGCATGGGATTTGGAGGAAAGTAAGCCAGAAGACAACTGCAAGGATCTCTTCTCCTCAGGTGTTTTCGGGTTCCAAATTTGAGCCTCTGGCCACCCTCAGCAGCAACGTCCCCATCCTGTCCTGTGGAGGGCTGGCCAAGCGCTGGCTGGTTCCTGGCTGGAGGTTGGGCTGGATCCTCATCCATGACCGAAGAGACATTTTTGGCAATGAGGTAAGAGCAATGAGGTGATACAGTATGTCTAATTTAGGATATATATGTGTATTTAATTTGCATGCACAGTGGTTGGGTGGTGATTTTTTTGTTGTTTTAGTGTTGTTTTTTCTTCTTTCTTCTTGGCCCTGTAGTTCTGGGTGCCAAAAGATGCTGGGTAAAGATCGTACTTAGTTATTCCTCTCCAAAACTCAGTTTTCTTGTACCTGGTTCTATGAAGAAGTTCCATTGCTTCTAATTTTAGGACCACAAATAAGGAAACAATAGCTATAATGATACCTGATTTTGTTTGCAGGCTTACAATATGCCAGCACTTGATACACATTATTTTACTGTAATCCTCCCAACAACTCTAGGAGGCCATAGTATTATCTCCTTTTTACGGTTGAGAAAACTGAAGCACTGAGACATTGTACAATTTGCTGAGTCACGCAGCATGTGTGTGACAGAGCTGGGCTACAAACCCCAGTGGTCTGATCTAAGAGTGCCAGTAGGCACGCACCATCACTTTCCATCAGGTTTGATGGAAAGAATGGCCAGAACCAGAATCCCCAAAACTGGAATGCTTAAGGAAGGCTAAATAATATGTTTGCGGGTTGGGGGCGTTTAGATCCGAGATGGGTTGGTGAAACTGAGTCAGCGGATCCTGGGACCCTGCACCATTGTCCAGGGAGCTCTGAAAAGCATCCTACATCGCACCCCTCAGGATTTCTACCACAACACTCTGAGCTTCTTGAAGGTAAGGGCAGCCCGTAGCCTTTTACTTTGGGAGTGAGGAAATGCCGCCAGTGGAGTTAGGAATCACATGTCCTCGTTTCTGGAGCAGTGTGCCATTATGGGGCCTCCAAATCAGGAGATGGCATCAGTGTAACTATCCACCCTTCCATGTCTCTCATTTCTGGCACTTCACTCTGCTCCTGGCCAAAAGTGATAGGATTTTTTTCTCGCCTACTTCCTGTGCCCTTGATGCCAGCAGAGCAAACTTAGGTTCCCTGCCTCCAGTGTGGGCTCTACTTTTAATGATGTGCTTTTCTTTCACTTATATTTTGATTCTTGACATCCTTCTGCCTCCTCTTGTAGTCCAACGTTGATCTTTGCTATGACGCACTAGCTGCCATCCCTGGACTCCGGCCAGTCCGCCCTTCTGGGGCCATGTACCTCATGGTAAGTATGTAGGTGGCAGGCATTTTCTGTAAGGCAAGCAGAAGCTGGTCTGCAGGACTCACAAAGACAACCAGCTAAGCCTCCGGACCTGTTAGTTTAGGAATCGCCTTGTTCTGAATGTCTGTTCAGGTCACTCTGAGATCTTGACCTGAGCCAAAGTCGACACTTGCCCGACTGAGCCACCCAGGTGCCCCTGTTTCCAGAATAACTTGGGGCATTGGCATTTTGTGGACTGGAGACACTAGTGTCTTGTAATTGGTGGGATAGTTCCATGCAATCAACAATTGCCCGGCTCACAATGTTAATGTTGCCTTTTTAGAGAAACACTGACATTCTATTTCCAGCTTTCACTTATCAACATCCAGGAAGGAATGCTTCAATAAACTAAAATATTAATATAAAGACATCCTGTCTTTCCTATGAAAAATTCCATGGGCTCCTAAGTGTTAGAACTCTTAGTTATCAGTAGTAGAGTTCCAAGATATTTTTTAGAGCAGTCCCTATGTTAGTTTCTGGCATGGGGAGTTGGCCTGTTTTCCCTCCTGATAAGTTTGCCTCTCCCTGTAATTGGTATAGGTTGGCATTGAAATGGAACATTTCCCAGAATTTGAGAATGATGTGGAGTTCACAGAGCGGTTAGTTGCTGAGCAGTCAGTCCACTGCCTCCCAGCAACGGTGAGTGTTCATGTCTCTCAGGACATTCCCAACAGTTTCTAGAGCCTCGGGTTGAGTTGGTCTTTAGCCTGCCTTTTTTTCCCCTCAACAAAGTGTATTCTCATTTGATAAGGTTCAAACTGATGTGTTTCATGACGTCTATTTAAAATTCGTTTCTCCCTCATCATTATCCCATCCATACCGGGAAGAAACGTTGTGGCTGAACATTTTAAGTGAGGGGAAACAGGCTTGTCCCACAAGTCCCTTTTAAGATGAATTGTTTCTAGACTTAGCACCCCAATGATGGTGTCAACCAAGAAAAGAAGCGGAGCTAAAATAAAACAAAAACATTTATTCGGTGTCTCAGAATTGCAATTTGGGGAACACAGATCTGGGCAGTGACCCAAATAGTGTCCTTCCACCCCCCAGAACAAAAGTCAAGTGTTTTTAAAGACAAAAAGGAATGCTTGTATATGCTATTTATAAAGAATTTTGATTGATTGGTGGCAGAAAACTAATCTTGGCTGACTGTAATTGGTTACTAAGGCTATCACTAAACGAAGTCTCACTGTAGCAAGTCTCAAGACTCTGGCTGAGTCCTTGTGAGATTGGTGGCTTGGCCCAGTTCAAAAGTTCATGGTTTCATGGGTGAAGAGGTGCATAAGATCCATCTCCTTAATGGCCTTCTGGGTCCATTTTAAAACCCCTTGACATAAGTGACCCCATTTTATTTCACCTTTCACAGTGGAACTGAGTCAACTAATAGCTCTGAGTAAATGACATCACTGCTTCTTGCTGATTAGGACCCTGGCCATCGTAGGGTGGTTTAGTACCAGATTCAATTGCTATGAGAATAACAGGCTCTTATTTTTGCAGTGCTTTGAGTACCCGAATTTCTTCCGAGTGGTGATCACAGTCCCCACAGTGATGATGCTGGAGGCCTGTAGCCGGATCCAGGAATTCTGCGAGCTGCACTATCACTGTGCTGAAGGGAGCCAGGAGGAGTGTGACAAATAGGCCCAAGTCCGTTCTCTTGAGTATGTGTCCCATCCGGGGAAGGCTGGACTGGGCCTTGCTGTTCCTCAAGGGGAATCAGGTGCCCCTACTGGGAGAGGGGCCTCAAAAGCATGTCAAGCGTTCAGAATCGCTCCTGCTTTCCCCCAGCTGTGTCCACATACACACTCTGAATCCCAGATTGTCCTCTCACTCTGCTCTGCTGGAGTGACTCACTCATTCATTAATCTGCCCCCTCCTATATGACTTCCTCCTTTTTTATTGAGAGTACTTGGTGAACAAAATTTACCAGAAAGCACCAGAGACAAAAAAAATTAAAAGCTCATGATAAGAGAAACAAAAGATTGAGAGAATTTGTGCCCCAACCATTTCCTCATACTATAAATAAGAATACACTCTCTCCAGTCAGGTCTGAGGCCTAATTCTGTTACTGCTTCACTTCAGGTATACCTCGCTTTATGCAATAGAACTATAATGAAAGAAGTTGGGGACACATATATTGGTTAATTATTTTCTAAACACATTAGGAAAGTTTGCTAATTTGAAAGATCCCTTACAGAAACATTTTCGTTGATTTTTTTTTTTTTAAGAACTGTTGATCGTATGGGGTGCCTGTCTGGCTCAGTTGGTAGAGCATGTGACTCTTGATCTTGGGGTCATGAGTTCAAGCCCCACATTGGGTTCAGAGATTATATCAATCAATAAATCAATCAATCAGAATTGTTGATTGTAAAGGTAATCAATGGACTTTCTAAATTTAGATATGTGTGCATCAGCGTTTCTTAAAATGAGGGCACATCTGTATTTAAAAAAAAAAAGGAGGAATCATAGGACCTTCCAGAAATACTGTGGTGTAAGGACCAGAAATATTCTCATTTATCATTGTTATGGAATCATTGCTTTTGCTGTAAGGTTGATAATGATTTATTGATATGTATATTATATTATCTTTTCATATGTTTTCTAAGAAACATTTATATTGACAAGATCCTTTATTTTGCCAAGGGCATAAATTATTGTTTTTCTTCTTTTTTAAAAAAATAAATTTTACTAAGTATGCTCTTCTGTGGTTTTTCTCCTCTGTGGGGAATTCCTATCCTATTCATTGCTATTCATTCCTATTCATTGCTCAGTCTGATTGATGCATTACCCACTAGACTTCATTTATTTCCCTGTCCATGTACTGACATTTGGAGTTACTTAAGAAACACTATTCCTAAAATATTTTATTTGGGAGCTCATTTCTGGGTTCCTACTTATAAATAAGACAAACTAAGAAGCAACATTATAAACCTCTGGCCTTTGACTTTACACTTTCAACTTTTTGGAACTCCAACCTCTGGTCCCAAATTCCTATGCTCTACATCCGCTAACCACTCACTGGTGAATGAAACTGAATGGGTTCAGGTGACCCAGGGAATGAGAAGTGTCAGACATCTTTCATCATCCGCCTTTTGTCTGCAAATCCTTTTAGGCACAGTAGACTAATTTTTTTTCTCAAAACTTCCCTTACAGAAGGGAGCATGAAGTTATCTTGCAAGGTTGGGGGCAGGAGTATACCATAACCAGTCTACAGATTACTAAGAGAAATTTTCCTTATCCGGAAGAGGAACTTCAGGTCTCAACCCTGCCAATCACACTGACTTAATTTCCTTTACAAAAATAAACATCAAATGCCCACATTTAGTGAGTTCACGCTAAAATTTACCTTTTAATTTTCTTTGGCAAATCCAAAAGGAACATACAACAATAGAGATAATAAAGATTTGTTTCCTGTAGGCCACCACTGCCAATAATTTTCTGAAAGTGTCCGGTTCCTCTTTTCCTATACCACCTTTGCCCCATCCCCTGAAGATCTGTCCAGAAATATTCAGGAAAACTTGGTGGTTTACACAAGATGTTTTATCTTAACACGTACATATAATTCTATCCAGCTTTAGTGAATTCTACTCAGATTTCTTAAACTTGCGAGTTTCTTTCGTGTCTACATTTTGATAGAGGAGTCAAGGACATACTCAAGCATTAAAAAAAAAACCGCAGACTGGACACATTTCAAAAGATACAAACAAAGACAAAAACATTCCTGTAAACGTGTGTGTGTGTGTGTGTGTGTGTGTGTGTGTGAAGGTTTCCTTTTTTTCTTTCCTCTCTTCAAAGTAACTATTTTTTTAATTTTTAAAGTTTACTTATTTATTTTGAGAGAGCAAGCGAGCAAGGGAGGGGAAGAGAGAGGGAGAGAGAGAATCTCAAGCAGGCTCCGCACTGCCTGCACCGCACACAGCCTAACGTGAGGTTGTAACTCAAGAACAGTGAGATCATGACCTGAGCTGTGCTCATCAGCCGCTTAACTGACTGCACCACCCAGGCGCCCCATAAAGTAACCATTACGCAGCTTTATAATTCAGCTTCCTATGGAAGACAAAGGATGATATTTCTGAGGTGTCCATTACCTCCAGGGTGTTTCTAAATAAAAAGAACCCCTGTGCCTGGTTGCTTCCAAACAAGATTAAAATTCTCACCTCCCGTACCCCCCCCCCCGCCCCCCCCGCCCCAGACAGCTTCCAGATGCTTCGCGATGGCAGTGGCAGGTGAATGCGTTAGAAACTCTGTGATTTCACCTTTCTTTCTAGGCCAGAGCACCGCCTATAGGGTAACTGGCCAGTATCACAGACCAGGAGTCACTCCACGTCCCACCCCCGTCCCTAGTTGCCAACAACTCCCAGACAGCTGGGTAGGAACGGAGTGGGGAGGAGAAACACCTGGCTACGTAGGCTCTGTTGCGAGCGCGAGCGCGAGCGCCGCGCTGCTCCAGGCGCATGCGTCGTCGGGGGGCGGAGCGAGGCACGAAGGGCCGCTCAGGGCGCAGGCCCAGATCCCTGAGAGGTCGGCAAGGGTGGATCCCTTCCTCAGATGCCGGTTTTATTCCCAACGTCGGGCCTCGGTTTTGTTTCCTCCTTTCGCGTCTTTCCCGGACCCGCGCCCTGTGGAGAGATTCTCTTCCCCCTTTACCCCCTGTCCGGGCCGCATCTGGCAGGAGGCTTCTCGGAAGCTGACACATCATCCCTAGGTATTGTAAATACCTGTTAAATAAGTGAACTGTACATTTATTTCTTTTCCCAGCTCTGGGCCAATCCCAGCCAGTCCGATGAGTTGTGAAACAGAAGCAGAAATTCCCAGTAGCTGTTGTCAACTGACAACAAAAGTGTGGTCCCTGGAACTTTTCTCCAAAGAATTGTGTCCTTCAGAGTCCCTGGTACCTGGCATATATGTTTGGATCCCTACTCAGCCGGATAAATGAATCCACCGCTATGTTCCGCACACTGCGCACATTACTACAGTAGGGGCTGTATTTTATGTTACGTAATGTTATATTATTATTATTTTGAGGAGGGGCTGTATTTTAAGTACCCTAAAAGTCGAATTATTGAATCCATTGGAGAACTGAGTTCCCAGTACATCTAATTCATACTCTCATTTGTTTTAAACAGTTTGGGTATGTTGACCAACAAGTTTCATAGGGTGTCCTAGAATCTACAAATCTGGATGCTCTTTGTGGGTCATATTGTTAAACAGCATCTTCCAAAGAGGCAGTCACTTTCTGACGTTACAATTGAGGTATATTATGTAGGATGCGATGCCACTTCTGCAAAGGAAACAAGGAGAAGAACTAACAAGTGTTAATTTTTGTCAGCGTTTCAGGCATGGAAAAAAATTCTTGCTCTTTGAGACATTGACTCATTTGGTAATTGAAATGCAAAGTACATTATGTAATTCAAAGTACATTATGCCTTATTTATTTATTTATTTATCGAATAAATAAATAAAGCAAAGGAGGGGGGCAGAAGGAGAGAGAGAGAGAGAGAGAGAGAGAATCTCAGGCAGACTCCTCTCTCAGTGAGGAGCCCGATGCAGGGCTCAGTCTCACAATTGTGAGATCATAACCTGAGGCTAAATCAAGAGTCAGACGCTCAAGTGACTGAGCCACTCACGTGCCCCACTTTATGCCCCATTTGAAAAATAAAGCCACAGAAGTTTTTTGCTTTGGCAGCATGTATACTAAAATTGGAACAATACAGAGAAGATGAGCCTGAACTTAGTCCAAATTCAACAGCACATTAAAAGGATTATACACCATGACCAAGTAGGATTTATTCCTGGGACTCAAGAATGGTTCAACATATGAAAACCAATCAGTGTAATACACAACCACAACAAAATAAATCATGAGGGGTGCCTGAGTGGCTCAGTCACTTGAGTGTCAGACTCTTGATTTTGGCTCATGTCATGATCCCAGGGTCGTGGGATGGAGCCCTGTGTCAGGATCCATGTTGAGCATGGAGCCTGCTTAAGATTCTTTCTGCCTCTCTTCCTGGCTCATGCACACTGTCTCTCTAAAAAAAAAAAAAAAAAAAGAGAAGGGGGTGGCGCCTGGGTGGCTCAGTCGGTTAAGCATCCAACTTCAGCTCAGGTCACGATCTAGCGTGAGTTCGAGCCCCGCGACGGGCTCTGGGCTGATGGCTCAGAGCCTGGAGCCTGCTTCCGATTCTGTGTCTCCCTCTCTCTCTGCCCCTCCCCCGTTCATGCTCTGTCTCTCTCTGTCTCAAAAATAAATAAAAAACGTTAAAAAAATTAAAAAAAAAATAGGTCACCTGGGTGGCTCGGTCAGTTAAATGTCTGACTTCAGCTCAGGTCATGATCTCGCAGTTTGTGAGTTCAAGATCCATGTTGGGCTCTGCGTTGACAGATCAGAACCTGGACCCTGCTTCAGATTCTGTGTCTCCCTCTTTCTCTGCCCCTCCCCCATTCATGCTCTGTCTCTCTCTCGAAAAAAAAATTAAAATTAAATTAAAAATTTAATAAAGGGCAAAACAGCACAATTGTTTCTATTGATGCAGACAAAGCATTTGACAAGATTCTATACTCTTTCATGACAAAAACACTCAAGCTAGAAATAGAAGGAAATGATATCAAACTAATGAAGGCCATCTATGAAAAGCCCATAGCTAACATCATACTCAATGGTAAAAGGCTGAAAGCTTTTCCAAGGATGCCTACTCTCACCAATTCTATTTACATCATATTGGAAGTCCTAGCCAAAGCAAATAGGTAAGAAAAAGAAATAAAAGACATCTAAATTAGGAAGGAAGCAGTAAAATTATCTCTATTATTACATGACATGATCTTATATGTAGAAAACCCTAAATATTCCATAAGAAAACTACTAAAACATATCAACTATACTTCAAAAAAATAAATATGAAAAAAGCAAAATCACACAAAAAAATACCTATACCTACTAGAACCAACAACTGAATTCAGCAAAGTTGCATAGCAAATCAACCCACAAAAAGCAGTTGTGTTTCTATACACTAATAACAATCTAAAAAGGACATTAAGAAACTAATTTCGGGCGCCTGGGTGGCTCAGTCGGTTAAGCATCCGACTTCGGCTCAGGTCATGATCTCGCGGTCCGTGGGTTCGAGCCCCGCGTCGGGCTCTGTGCTGACAGCTCGGAGCCTGGAGCCTGTTTCAGATTCTGTGTCTCCCTCTCTCTGACCCTCCCCTGTTCATGCTCTGTCTCTCCCTGTCTCAAAAATAAATAAAACGTTAAAAAAAATAAAAAAAAAAGAAACTAATTTCATTTACAATAGTATCAAAAAGAATAAAATACTTGGGAATAAACCTAACCAAGGAGATGAAAGGTGAAAAGATGCTCACCAATCATCAGAGAAATTCAAAACAAAGCAACAGTGAGATATCACCTCATGCCCATTAGGATGATTACTATGGAAGGAAGGAAGGGAGAAGGGAAGGAAGAAAGGAAGGAAGGAAGGAAGGAGGAAAAAAGAAAGGAAGAAAGAGAAGGGAAGGGAGGAAAGAAAGAAAAAAGAAAGAGAAGTGTTGAAACGTTTGAAGAAATTGGAACTGTTGTTCCCTGTTGGTGAGAATTTAAGATGGTACAGCCACCATGGAAAATATTAAAGCAGTTCCTCAGAAAACTAAAAATTGAACTACCATATGATCCAGCAGTACTACTTCTGGGTATATATCCCAAAGAATTGAAAGCAGGGTCTGCAAATGTATGTTCATAGCAGCATTATTCACAAGAGTCGAGCGGTGGAAGCAATCCAAATGTTCACTGATGGGTGAATGGCTAAACAAAGTGTGGTGTATACATATAGTGGAATACTATTCAGCCTCAAAAAAGGAAATGCTATAACATGGATCAACCTTGAGAATATTATGTTAAGTGAAATAAGCTAGTAACAAAATGACAAAAATGTATCATGATGCCAAGTTTAGGAGGTATCTAACGTAGTCACTTTCATAGAAACAGAAAGTAGAATGGTGGTTACCAGGCATGAGTGTGGGGGGGAAGAAGGTTTATTGTTTAGTGGGTATAGAGTTTCATATTTGCAAAATGAAAAAGTTCTGGTCATTTGTTTTACAACAATGTGAATAAAGTGAACATTTGTGAACTGTACACTTACACTTAGAAATGGTTAAGATGGGGGACGCCTGGGTGGCTCAGTAGGTTAAGCATCTGACTCTCGGTTTCAGCTCAGGGCATGATCTCACGGTTTATGAGTTGGACCCCTGCAGCAGGCTCTGTGCTGACAGTGTGGAGCCTGCTTGGCATTCTCTCTCTCTCCCTCTCTGCCCTTCCCTGCTCGAATGCTCTCTCTCCCTCTCTCTCTCTCTCTCAAAATTAAAAAAAAAAAAAAATGTCCATAGCAGCATTATTCATAATAGCCAAAAGATGGCAACAATCCAAATATCCATCAGATGATGAATGGACAATAAAGTGTGATGTATCTATCCATACTATGGAATATTACTTGGCAGTAAAAGGGAATGAAGTACTGATGCATGCTACACTGTGGATGAACCTTGAAAATGCTGTGCTAAGTGAAAGAATCCAGTGAAAAAGACCATATTTTGTGTGATTCCATATATATCAAATGTACTGGATAGCCAAACTCATAGAGACAAAATAAATTAGTGTTGCGTGGAGTTGAGGGTGAGGGTGTAATATGGGGGGTGGAAGGTAGAAAGTGCATACTTACAGGTACAGGGTTTTTTGGGTGAGGGGATAAAAATGTTCTCAAATTGATTGTGTTAATGGTTGCATAACTTTGAATACAGTAAAAACCATTAAATTTTACACTTAAATGGGTGAAGTTTACAGTATGTGAATTGTATTTCCATACACTGTTTTCCTTTTTTAAAGGTACAAAGAAATCAGATTTCAGGAAGATCAATTCAAATATTTGTTTGGCATTTAAAGGAATTTTAAGAAAGGTAAGAAGCCCACGAAATTACCACCTTCATTTATCTGTTCATGATGAGAAATGGTAACTTTTGCTCATGTTAACCATATCCACAAAGATTGTGACATTATTTTAGACATTAGCATTCTAAAAAGTATAGCACCATTTTTTATTAGGGAGTCCACACTAGGTATTACTTAGTTTTAAAATTTTTCTTGCTGTTGTAGAGGGACACCTGGGTGACTCAGTTGGTTAAGTGTCTCACTCTTGACCTCAGTTCAGGGCATGATCTCTCCATTTGTGACATCAAGCTGTGCGTCTGGCTCTGCTCTGGCAGTGCAGAGCCTGCTTGGGATTCTCTCTCTCTCTCTCTCTCTCTCTCTCTCTCAATAAAGAAATAAACATTAAAAAAAATGAAAGTAAACATTTTCTTAGGAACTGGAACTAGATTGGGGTGACTTCATCATTGTTGTTTCATCTCAGGATACAAAGTGTTTTTTCTTGATTCTGGTATTTTATTATAGAAACAGGGCAAAACATCAGTTGCGCTTCCACACTGGGAAGAATAAGAAATTTCTAGTGTGGGAATGCAAGCTGGTGCAGCCACTCTGGAAAACAGTGTGGAGGTTCCTCAAAAAACTAAAAATAGAACTACCCTCCGACCCAGCAATTGCACTACTAGGTATTTGTCCAAGGGTACAGGTATGCTGTTTTGAAAGGACACATGTACCCCAATGTTTATAGCAGCACTATCCACAATAGCCAAAGTATGGAAAGAGCCCAAATGTCCATCGATGGATGAATGGATAGAGAAGATGTGGTATATATATATACAATGGAGTATTACTAGGCAATCAAAAAGAATGAAATGTTGCCATTTGCAACGACGTGGATGGAACTGGAGGGTATTATGGTAAGTGAAATTAGTCAGTCAGAGAAAGACAAAAATCATATGAATTCACTCATATGAGGACTTTAAGAGACAAAACAGATGAACATAAGGGAAGGGAAGCAAAATAATATAAAAACAGGGAGAGACAAAACATAAGAAACTCTTAAATATGGAGAACAAACAGAGGGTTACTGGGGGGGTTGTGGGAGGGGGGATGGGCTAAATGGGTAAGGGGCATTAAGGAATCTACTCCTGAAATCTTTGTATATGCTAACATGGATGTAAATTAAAAAAAAAATTAAATAAAAATAAATAAAATAAAAATAAATAAATACCTACATACATAAAAAGGTAAATTGGTGCCATTGGTACATGGTCTCCAGCCTCACAGGCTCTCAGCATTGTTTCAGCAATCCTTTTATGAATACTGGACCAGTGTCTTCCTAGAAGCCTTGAACTGAAGATGGCAGAGATGTCTATTAAAAGGAGCTTGATGGGGTGCCCGGGTAGCTCAGTCGGCTAAGCGTCCGACTTCAGCTCAGGTCATGATATCATAGTCTGTGCGTTCTAACCCCACATTGTGCTCTGTGCTGACAGCTCAGAGCCTGGGGCCTGCTTTGAGTTCTCTCTCTCTCTCTCTCTCTCCCCCTCCCCTGCTCGCACTCTTGTCTCTCTCTCTGTGTCTTAAAAATAAATAAACATTAGGGGCGCCTGGGTGGCTCAGTTGGTTAAGCAGCCGACTTCGGCTTAGGTCATGATCTCGCAGTCTGTGAGTTCGAGTCCTGCGTCGGGCTCTGTGCTGACAGCTCAGAGCCTGGAGCCTGTTTCAGATTCTGTGTCTCCCTCTCTCTGACCCTCCCCCGTTCATGCTCTGTCTCTCTCTCGAAAATAAATAAATAAACATTAAAATAAATAAATAAACATTAAAAAAAAAGATCAAAGAAAAAGGAACCATCCAATCCCAGGGGTTCTCATCTGCTAACTCCTCCCTTTCTGACGCCATCTTATCCATATTTCAGTAACCATAAGTTGATGATTGATTCCCTGATGTACATCCCTAGTCTAGACTTCTGAACTTCTGACTCGCACATCCAACTCCCTCCTACCATCCACTTGGAGGTGTAAAAAGTACCACCAATTCTTCATATCACTCATATCTTCCAAATCTGGCCTTTGTTCACTGTTCCGTCTCTCAGGAAATGGCATCTCCAGCTGCCCAAGCTAGAAACTGAAGAGTCATCTTCAACACCTCCTTCACTTGCATTTGCCCATTTACTCCCAATACCCCTTAGATCTGACCACTTCCATCCCTATAGACTGCTCACTCTAATCCAAATTATCACTGGCTACTACAGTCTCTTAATGACCTCTATTCTGCCCAGCCGTCCTCTCAACATTGCAATTAAAGTGTTTCTTTTGTTTGTTTGTTTTTAAATTTGAAGTCAGATTTTGTCACCTGCCTAAATAGTAACTTTCCATTGCTTTCAAAATTCAACAAAATTAGAAACTTTTAATAAAAAAGAATCTTTCAAAATGGACAATGGACAATAATTTGAAAAAATACTAAATGTAGTGTATGTGACCAAAAAAGGCGGGGGGGCTTGCATAGCCTTCAGGGTCCTGCATTGTCTGACTCTGTCTGCTTTCCTCCATTTTCACCTTACACTAGGCACCTGCTAGCTTTGGGGGTTTTCCTGCTGCAAAGTCCTTTTCCCTCTTGCCATAGGCCTTTTGTTCACACTCTTCCCTCTGTCTGTATCATTAACCTCTATTCATTTTTCAAAGTACAACTCATAGAAGTCTTCTGTTGACCCTCAGCTTTGGTCAGCTTTCTTTTCCTCATTGTTCTTACCTCCTTTTGTTATTATATATTCCCTTGAGTGGTTTCAACATTTGAGTAACCTTCGTCTCCTTCATTAGGCTGTAAGCAACCTGAGTCTAGGGACTACCTGTTATTGCTGATCACTTCAGACAGCAATTAAATTCTGAATGAATGAGTTACTGCCGGTGCTGTGACAAGAGTGAATGGTGCCTCTTTACTACCTTTAGGTATGACCATCCCCTTGGAGTTACTGTAGATCACAGTCCTGTCTCTTAATCTTTGGGGGATGCTGCAGAGGAAGAAGCACCCACCAGCCAAGAGCTTATGCTCTGGAGGCAGGGTGATCTGGGCCTGTCTGGTCTATGCCATTTGCCAGCTGTGGATTCTTGGGCAAGTCCCTTTGTTTCCCTGAACCTTAGTTCCCAGTCTCTAAAAGAGGGTTACCCCTTACTTCATAAGGTTGGTTGGTTTTTTGTTGTTTTTGTTTTTGTTTGTTTGTTTGTTTTGGTTTTGGTCTGGTTTTTTTGGTTACACTCACTACATTAATATTTTTTTCAAAAATATTATCTAATACATTGTCCATTTTGAAAATGTCTTTTTTTTCCATTTTGAAAGTATCTAATATTCCCCATCGTGGCTTTTTTCAGCATTTCTTTTTTGAATGTAGGATCCAATCAAAGTTCACCCATTTCATTTTGATGTCCTATCTCTTTAGTCTTCTTTAATTGAAAGCAGTGTACTTGTCTTTAAAAAAATGTTGGTCTTTAGGACACTTGGCTGGCTCAGTCAGAGGAGCATGTGACTCTTGATCTCAGGGTCCAAGTTTTGAGCCTCATGTTGAGTGTAGAGATTACTAAAAAAAATAAACTTCAAAATTTTTTAAAAGTTTGCCTTTTATGATGTTGACAGTTTTGAAGAGTCCAGGCCCATTGTCTGGCAGAATATCCATGTTCAGTGCTTGATTGCTGCCTCATGATTAGATTCTGGTTAAACATTTTTTTTTTTTTTTTGGCAAGAGGACCATGTCAGTGATGATGGGTACTTCCTAATACACTCCACCAGGAGGCATGCAATACCAGTTTGTCCCATGATTAGTGATGCTGAATTCAATCACACAGTTAAGGTGGCATTAACCTAACAGAGTTGTGAAGGGGGGATTCCATGAAGAAATGTACCCAAAGAGTCTGGCCCATAAACCTTACTTCTTACCCATTCCTCTTCAGTTTTCACTTTGGGGCAAATAGACAACATTTGCGACTATACTTCCCTACCACAAGCGCCTCTTGGTGGGACTGGTAGTTATCACTAATTTGAGACTATTGTTTAAGGAATGTTTTATTATGAAACTTTCAAACATACAGAAAAGTGGAGAGAGTAGTATAATGAATCTTAATGTATTCATCACCCTGTTCCCAAAATTACCACCAATTTGCCAATTCGTTTCCTCCTTTTCTTTGCTGGTGCATTTTAAAGCAAATCCGAGATATATAAATTCATCCATAGGTACTTTAGCATGCTACATCATTAATAGAGATTATGTATATATGTATGTATACTTATACATACATATATTTATACACACATACAACACAACCATGGTACCATTATAACATTTAACAAAATTAAAAATAATCTGTTAATGTCATTTAAGAACCAAACCATATTCAAAGCTTTGGAATTACATCTTTTATTTTTTAAGTTTATTTATTTGACAGATACAGAGACTGTGAGTGGAGGAGGGGCAGAGAGAGAGGGAGAGAGAGAGAGAATCCCAAGCAGACTTCACACTGCCAGCGCAGAGCCCAGTGCATGGCTCAAACCCACGAACCCACGAGATCATGACGTGAGCCAAAACCAAGAGTCAGGTGCTCAACTGACTGAACCGCCCAGTTTTATTTTTTTCAGCCTCTCTTCTTTTTCTTAACACACAGATCCCTAAGTGGAAGCACTGGACAGACTGTTAGACAAATTTTGATCTCACCTTTTGTACATATATTTGTCTCTCTAGGCAAGAGATATGCAGTTAAAAGCACAGATGAACCAGTCCGTGGAAGTGCAGCCCAAGAATTTGTAACTTTGAAAAGCACCCAGGTGATGGAGACTCGGCCCATAGCTGCCTTAGAAGTTAGAAATGAGAGGAGTGGTTAGAGAGTGTCAGAACAGTTTGTTCATGCTTTCGTCCTGGATTTAGCATGTTGTTGTGGAATTTGGCCAGTCAGCCATAAGGTATTTATTGAGCATCTGCTATGCAGACAAACAAGGCAGAAACATCCTACCCGAAGAAGGAAGACAGAAAATAAACATGCAAATAACTAAGACACCTGTAGGTACTGAGAAGTGTTATAAAGAATTGTGAAAGAATGAAAAAAGACCCCAGTTTTCTTTGTTTAATCTTTACCTCCTTTCCTTCTTTTCTTCTCTCTCTCCTCTGCTTTCCTCTTTTTCCCCCTTTCTACCTCCCCTTCCCCTGAAGCTTAACTAGCAGGAGGTGACTCACAGGGCTTACAAAGATAGCTCTCAAAAGAACTGTTTCAAAAGCTACCGAAGTAAGATTGCACCAACAATCATGAGAAAGAGGCATGAAAACCCCAACATAACCCACTCATTCCAGCTGCAAATGGCAGCCGTTACCGATAAAGAAAAATGGCACCTGGGGCAGTATCAGTATCATAACCATATGCCCCTCCTCTGTGCCTTATATATAAGAATTCCAATCCTGCTTCAGCTCAGGGAGTTAACATCATTTTGAGGGGCTACCTGACACACATTGGCTAAATATCTGAGTCACTTTAACTATTTTTTTAACTCTTTTTATAGTTAAATATTTTTAACTATTTTTTTAACTCTTGACAGAATAGAGAAGAAATAATTGAAGGGGGAGAGACTTGTGGGAAAATGTGTCTAAGGAGGATTCTAAATAATGTTGAGACTAAGTAATGAGAAGATCAGCTTCAGATAATTTGGGGTAAAATGTTCCAAGTAGAAACCACAAGTGCAAAGGCCAGAAAATTGATAGAAAGAGCATGTATAGGAATGAATGAATGGAGAGCAACTGTGTGGACTGGGAAACCCCTGGAGGTTTCTCTTTTGTTTGTTTGAATGGCTTTTTTGAGGTGTAATTCATATACAATTCATCCATTTAAAGTATACAATTCCGTGGTTTTTAGTATATTCACAGAATTGTGTGACCATTACCACCATCAATTTTAAAACATTTTTTATCACGCCCAAAAGAAATCCCATACCCATTAATATTCACTTTCTACCTTCATACCCCATTCTCACCCCCCAGTCCTAGGCTATCCTAGTCCTAATCTATTTTCTGTCTGCATTAATTTGCCTGTTCTGGACATTTCATGTAAATGGAATCATACAATGTATGGTCTTTAGTGTTTTGTTTTTTTCATGATGTCTTTAGCATGATGTTTTCAAGGCTCATCCATGCTGTAGTATTGTATCCGTACTTCATTCTTTTTTATGGCAGAACATTACACTATATATGTATGTATTCTCTCTCTCTCTCTCTCTCTCTCTCTCTCTCTCTCTCTATATATATATATATATATATGTATATATACTACCATTCATTGGTTGATGTATCCAGATGTATCCATTCATTGGTTAGTGAACCCAGATGAACATCTGGGTTGTTTCCACTTTTTGGATATTATCAATAATGTTGCTATAAACATTCATGTACAAGTTTTTATGTGGGTATGTGTTTTCATTTTCCTTGAGCATATACCTATGAATGGAATTGCTAGGTCACATGGTGAGTCTGTTTAACCTTTCGAGGAACTGCAAAACATTTATTATGTCTTTTTGACTTTAGCCATCATAGTGGGTATCTCATTGTGGTTTTGATTTGCAATTCCCTAGTGACTAATGATTTCAAACATCTTTTCGTGTGCGTATTGGCTATTTGTATATCTTCTCTGGAGAAATGTCTATTCTCCTCCTTTGCCCATTTTAAAATTGGATTCTTCTTCTTTTTATTGTTGAAGTGTGTATTCTGGATACAATTTCCTTTTCAGATATATAATTTGCAGATGTTTTGTCCCATTCTGTGGGTTATCTTTTCATTTTCTTGATGGTGTCCTTTGAGCATAGAAGTTCTTTAAAAAATTGTTTTAAATGTTTATTTATTTTTGAGACAGAGAGAGACAGAGCATGAGCAAGGGAGGGGCAGAGATAGAGGGAGACACAGAATCTGAAACAGGCTTCAGGCTCTGAGCTGTCAGCATAGAACCTGATGTGGGGCTCAGACCCATGAACCATGAGATCATGATCTGAGCTGTAGTGGGACGCTCAACCAACTGAGCCACCCAGGTACCCTGAATATAGAAGTTTTTAATTTTGGTTAAGTCCAACTCATCTCTTTTTCTTTAGTTTCTGGTGCTTTTGATGTCATATCTAAGAAACTATTGCCCAACCAAAGATCATGAAGATTGACTTTTATGTTTTCTTCTAATAGTCTTAACTCTTACATACAGGCCTATGATTCATTTGAGTTAATTTTTGTATATGGTGTGAGGTAGGAGTCCAGCTTCTTTCTTTTACATATGGATATCTAATTGTCCTAGCACCATTTGTTGAAAAGACTATTCTTTCCCCATTGAGTGGTCTTGGCATGCTTGTCAAAGATTATTTGACAATATATGCAAAGGTTCATTTTTTGGCTATTTCATTGATCTATTTGTCTTTATACTAGGACCATATTGTCTTAATTACTATTGCTTTGTAGTAAGTTTTGAAATTGGGACTTTTTTTCCACAATATTTTAGGATCAGCTTGTCAATTTCTGCAAAGAATCCAGATGAGATTTTGGATTGTTTGCTAGTACATAGAAATAGAATTGGTGTAAAGATAGAATAAACAGACTAAATAGAATTGGTGTATATATAATACATTTTGTGTATAGTATATAGAAATAGAATTGGTGTTTGTTTATTGATCTTGTATCTTGCAACCTTGCTAAACTCCTTTATTACTCCTAATATTTTTAATGGATTCCTTAAGATTTTCTTTTTCTTAGTTATTTTATTTTATTTTATTGTATTGTATTTAGAGAAAGAGCAAGTAGGGGAGAGGGGCAGACAGAGAGAGAGAATCTTAAGCAGGCTCCACACTTAGAGGTGTGCTCAATCCCAAGACTCTGAGATCATGACCTGAGATGAAATCAAGAGTTGGATGCCCAATCAAATGAGCCACCCAGACACCCCAGAATTTTCTATATGTAAGATCATGCCATCTGAAAATAGAGATAATTTTACTTCTTTCTTTTCAATCTGGATGCCTTTTATGTCTTGCCCAGTTGCCCTTCATAGCACCTCCAATACATGATGGATGAAAAAGGTGAGAATAGACATTTTTGTCTAGTTCCTGGTTTGTTCTTTTACCATTAAGTATGATGTTATCTGTGAGGTTTTTTTCTTAATGTTTATTTATTTTTGAGGGACAGAGACGGAACAGGAGAGGGGCAGAGAGAGAGAGGGAAACAAAGAATCAGAAGCAAGTTCCAGACTCTGAGCTGTCAGCACAAAGCCTGATGCGGGCTCAAACTCACTAGCCGTGAGATCATGACATGAGCTGAAGTCAGATGCTTAACTGACTGAGCCACCCAGGTGCCCCTATCTGTGAGTTTTTAATAGATGCCCTTTTTTTCAGTTTGAGGAAGTTCCCTTCTACTTTTAGTTTATTGAGTATTTTTAATCATTAAATGCTTTTGGATTTTGTCAAGTGCTTTTTTTCTTGCATCTATTGAGATAATCAAATGATTTTTGTTTTCTATTCTATTTATATGGTGTATTACATTACTTGATTTTCTTTTTTAAACTTTTTTTAAATGTTTATTTTTATTTTTGAGAGAGAGGGGGAGACAGAGAGTGAGTGGGGGAGGAGCAGAGAGAGAGGGAGACACAGAATCCAAAGCAGGCTCCAGGCTCTGAGCTGTCATGTCAGCATAGAGCCTGATGCAGGGCTCTAACCCATGAATCATGAGATCATGACCTGAGCTGAAGTTGGACACTCATCTGACTGAGCCACTTGGGTGCCCCCATTACTTGATTTTCTGATGTAAAGTCAAGCTTAAACTGCCCAGCTAGCTTAGTTGGTAGAGCATGAGACTCTTAAAGTCAAGCTTATATTAGTGGGATAATTCCCACTTAATCATGGTGTATAATCCTTCTTACATGTTGTGGAGGTTCAGTTGATACTAGTATTTGTTGAGGATTTGCATCTATATTTATAAGAGATATTGGTAAGTAGGGGTTTTTATAACATGTTTTTCTGGGTTTCGTCTCAGAATAATAGTGGCCTTATACAACAAGTTGGCAGGTATTTCCTCCTTTATTTTGGAAGAGTTCAAGAGGATTCAAATTAATTCTTTAAATGGTTGTTGGAATCTATCAGTAAAGCCATTTGGGTTTGGGATTTTCTTTGTGGGAAGTTTCAAATTACTGATTCAATCTCTTTACTTGTTATAGGTCTTTCAGAGTTTTTATTTCTTTTTGAGTTAGTTTTGGTAGTTTGTGTCTTTCTAGAACTTTGTTCATTTTGTCTGTTATCTAATTTGTTGGCATATGGTTGTTCATAGCACTCCTTTATAATCTTTTTTATTTTTATAAAGTCAGTAGTAATATCTCCACTTTCATTTTTTATTTTAGTAATGTTAGTCTTCTTTTATAATTATTCCACCTAGCTAAAGGTTTATAAAATTTTCTGCTTGGGGGTGCCTGGGTGGCTCAGTCGGTTGAGCATCCGACTTCGGCTCGGGTCATGATCTCGCAGTTCATGAGTTCAAGCCCTGCGTCGGGCTCTGTGCAGACAGCTCAGAGCCTGGAGCCTGCTTTGGATTCTGTGTCTCCCTCTCTGTCTGCCCCTTCCCTGTTCATGCTCTCTCTCTCTCTGTCTCTCAAAAATGAATAAATGTTAAAAAAAAATTAAAAAAAAATATTTCTGCTTGGATATTTGGCTAAAAGCCAGTTGGAAAGCAATCAGTAAGCAAGATTTTGCCAAGTGCTTCCAGGTTCCACTTGATTAGATAATATGCTACACCCTGTGAACACATGCGACTCTTCAGAAACCAGCATAATTTGAAGCTCCTCTTGCTACAGTAATATTAGAAGTCAATTTAATTTCTTTTTCCTTTTTAAATTTTTGTTTGACATTTATTCATTTTTTGAGAGACAGAGAGACACAGAGTACAAGCAGGGTTGGGGCATAGAGAGAGGGAGATGCAGAATCTGAAGCAGGCTCTGGGCTCTGAGCTGTCAGCACAGAGCCTGACATGGGGCTTGAACTCATGAACCTTGAGATCATGACCTGAGCCAAAGCTGGAGGCATAACTGACTGAGCCACCCAGTAGCTCCAGAGAAGTCAATTTAATTTCTGAATATCTGCTTTATCCCCCACGTCCTACCTGCCACTCCACTTGACCCAGCACTTCTGAGCTGTTGGCCTTGAGATTCAGCTTCCCTTATTTCTTTCAAACAGGAAACTTTTAAATGTTGGTGCTTTCTTATCTGAATCTCTAAACATGTCACTATATTTCTCAGAATAGAAGGTTCTGTGACCAGCTTTTTTTTCCTAAGTATTACATAGAAAATGAGTCCTTTACATATAATACAGATAAGCTCACTTATTAAACATTTAATGAGAGCCTACCATGTGCCAGGAACTGTGTGACACATTGATTATAACACAATAAACAAGATAGTTTCCACCTTCAGAGAGTTCCAAAAACACATAAATTGGATGGTTTTACTATATTGTAATAAATTCTGTGAGTAGAAAGCTTGTACAAGTGGCACTCAACAGAGGCCTAAGGGTCAAGCTGGGAAAAACTCCCAGAGGAAATGTTTTAGTTGAGAAGGAATTAAAAAAAAAAAAAAATGAGCCAGAGAAGCTGGACGTGGGAGGGAATAACACACTCTAGGTGGGAGAAATAGCATAATCTAAGATCTAGACATATATGTGGCACACTGGTAGAACTACAAATTGGAGATGGTAGGAAAGCACAGTCAAGAGGGAATGGCAAGAGAGGGATGCAAGAACCAGATCACAAAAGGCTATCTAAACTATATTAAAAATTTGGACTTTCTGAATTTTCAATACAGTGTAGATTGTATTTTTTTTAAATTTTTTTAAACATTTTTATTTAACTTTTAGAGACAGAGACAAAGCGTGAGCAGATGAGGGCCAGAGAGAGAGGAGACACACAATCCAAAGCAGGTTCCAGGCTCTGAGCTGTCAGCACAGACCCTGACACAGGGCTTGAACCCATCAACTGTGCGATCATGACCTGAGCCAAAGTCGGATGCCCAACGACCGAGCCACCCAGGCACCCCTGGATTGTATTGGAAGTGGGAAGCTTGGAGGCAGGAAGACCAGTCACTGGTTCAGGAAGGAGACAGTGGTGGCATGAACAAAACGGGGGATGATTGGAGGAACAAGGAAAGAGAAATGAAAGAACTTAAGAAATGTTGATGGGGTAGAATCAACAGTTGTTGGGGATCGATTAGTGGAAGAAGTCAAGAGCAAAGTACAGTTTTATGATTTGGCAACAGGCTGAAAAGTGGGGATTGATTGGTGGAAGAAGTCAAGGCAAAGTACAGTTTTTGATTTGGCAACAGGCTGAAAAAGTGGGGAAAAGACCCTGGAGGGATGAAGATCTTTGGTGTGGTCTAGGGTTGAGGAGGGGAAAATCGTGAATGCGATGTTTAGACATGTTTCAGTCTGAGGTATCTTTTGAGATGTTTAAGGGACCTGGATAGGTGACTGGATTTACAAATCTGGAGCTCAGAGAAAATATACATCAAATATACATATTTGTGGATCATCTATATGTAGGTGGTTTTTAAGAACCAATGGGCATGGATGAGATAGTCTAGAGAGAAAGCATAGAGTGGGAAAAGAAGAGGAGCTATGCTGTGCCTTAAGTAACTCCAACATTGAATAGTTAGATAGAAGAGAATAATTCTACAAAAAATTGAGAAGTGGCCAGGGAAAGAGGAGGGAAACTAGGGTACAGTGTCTCAAGAACAAGGAAGTTCTCCATCAAATTTGTTGCTGAAATGAGAATTGGAAATGTCCATTGAGTAAAAGAGTAACACGGAACTTAAATTTTATTGTTAACTAGAGCGGTTTAGAGAAGGGGGTAAATCCCAGATTGAAGTGGGTGGAGGAGGAAGTAGAAGGTGAGAAAAACAAAGCTAATGAATATAGACTATTCTTTAGAGCAGTTTGGCTGTGCAGTGAGGAGGGAGAGGCTAATACAGATGGTCCCTGACTTCCAATGGTGTGACTAAGGAGTTTTTGACTTTATAATGGTGCTAAAACAGTATGCATTTAGTGGAAACCAAACATCAGTTTGAATTTTTATCTTATCCCAGGCTAATAATATGTGGTCCAGTTCTGTCATGATGCTGGATAGGGGCAGTGAGCCACAGCTCCTGGTCAGCCACACCATCACAAGGGTAAAAAACTGATACACTTACAACCATCTCTACCCATACAATCACTGTGTTTCTTGCTTTCAATACAGTATTCAATGAATTACATGAGATATTTAGCACTTTATTACAATATAGGTTTTGTGGGAGATAATTTTGCCCAGCTGTAGGTTAATGTAAGTGTTCTGAGATTATTTAAGGTAGGCTGGGCCAAGGTATGGTGTTCAGTTCATTAAGGGTATTAAATGCATTTTTGACTTCCAGTATTTTTGACCTGGGGTGGATTTAACCCCATTTTAAGTGGAAGATCTGTAGTTGGATAATGATATGGGAACAAGGGAGAGTTTTTTCAAGATGGGAGTATACTGAGTAAGTTAAAAAGCCAAAGAGAAGGATTCAATCGAAGAGAAGTTTAGAGAGAGCGAATACTAAAAGTATACAGTTCTTGAAAAGGTAAGGGGATAAAATCCAAAGCTCTGATAGTGGGGAGGCTGGCCACTAGGAGGCTGACTCAACAGGAGACAGAACAACCTCTATCTGGTTAACACAATAGAAGAAGGAAGACAGAAGGGGCGTCTGGGTGGCTCAGTCAGTTAAGCATCCGACTCTTGGTTTCGACTCAGGTCATGTTCCTGTGGCTTCATGGGTCCAAGCCCTATGTCAGGCTCTGCAGTGGCTGCGTGAAACCTGCTTGGGATTGTCTCTCTCCCTCTCTCTTCTCTGCCCCTCTCCCATTCATGCTGTCTCTCTCTCTCTCTCTCTCTCTCTCTCTCTCTCTCTCTCTCTCTCAAAAAAAAAAAAAAAAAAACTTTAAAGAAGGAAGACAGAATGTTATGGGAACCTTAGATGTTTGTAGTGAAGGTTTGAGAAGTCCATTATCAGATGGCTTTTCTCTTCTCTGGGAAGAAGGGGAAGGTATGAAGCCAGAAGACGATGGGGGAAAGTTCTTGTACTGAGGGGGAAAGGGTTGCAGGTGAGTGTTGAAGTGATCATAAATTGATGTGGGCAAACATAAAACCCCAGTGAATTAACTGCGCTCATGTGATGTCCTCCATTTAGCACTTGCCCACTGGGGGTTGGGAGGAAGCAAAGAGAACCCAGCATGTTGGGGCTCTCCAGGATTGGGATTGCTGAAGACAACTCAGTATTTTTCAGACTGGCCTTTCTTGAAACAGTCTCCTGACAGATGTTAATAGGTATATAGAGGAAAAAAACTTCCTTGTTCAAAGAAGTTTGGGAGAATCACTATCTACTCTTTTTTATTCTTAATACGCCCATGAACATATTTGAAGTTCTAAGGGTCTTGCATTTAAAAATCTGGTTAAATTTCATATTGTCAACTTTTTCAAGCTTATTTGCTTCTAGAATGCTCTGTGTATGTGTGTATCTCTTAAGGTCTCGTAGTTTGGTTTATGATGGATCAGGTAATCAGGAGTCCCCTCTGTTCACCTTACCCTACCTGAAAGTACAGGAGCCTTTATTCCTTTCATCCAATGTGTTTGTTTACACTGTCGTTAGCCATTTAAGCCTGTTTGATTTGGGTGGAATAATAGCTTACTTCCTTACATACCTCATTCTTTACAAATAGCAACTATATGCCTGTGTTCCACATGTTCTCAATTCTTGTCATAAACTTAAAAAACAAACAATAAACTAGCTTCCTTATTATTCTACCAGGACCATAAGAAACCACCTTGAAATGTGACAAGGCAAACAGGGCCATGGCCAACGGTTAGAATGAGTCCTGGTGGGAGGGGGGCAATGAGTTACTTGTATTATTAGTATACTACTACTACTAGACAACATTTTTATATGTCCTGACAGTTTATAAGTTGCTCTCATATGTGTTATTTTGTATAATCACATTTAATTATGGTTGAGCAAGGTACAAGTCTTACTGGTGAGAGCAAGGAACATGGTTTGGGGGGATGACAAATGAGAAGACATGGTGAGGAAAATAGTAGCTGGGAATGGAGCTAAGTGTCTGGAACAGTGGTCTAGATCATGCATTCTCGGTGGAGCTGCCATTGCCACCAATGGGTTAAAACGTGGTTTGTGGGGGGCAAAATATGTAGGTATTACAGTGATTTGTGATCATTAGGAGGGCCATAAAAACTACATAAAAATATGCAGTAAATTTGTGGTATTGACATTCATGGTAGAGGACGATTGGAACAAAAATGTCTGCCATAGGCTTGCCAACAGTGGGAGGTGATAATGGGGAAAAGGTTGGAGGACCATGGTTTAACTACCATAGTGCCTGTGGAACTTTTTGACATTCATGAGTGATTCTTCTGTTCCCAGACATTTTAGACAGCTCGTTTGTCAAAGTGAAGTGTCTGCTCCTTGCTTCCTTTGTCCTGCCCATCCTCCTTGAGGACCTAAATGACTGTTTTGCCTCTTTGAAGTCTTCCCTTCTAGCCACAGCTGACTGAATTAGAGTGGATAGAAGACAAGACCAGTTAAGGCATAGACTGGTCAGTGCATGACTGGTCTCAGGAAGCCTGCCTGTGCTCACTTCCTCTCGTCAGACCCCTGTGATGCTGTTCTGTATTTTTATAATGTCTCTTGCACTACTTACTCCCTTTAAGATGATTTGAGTGAGTGTCAGGAGAGCCCTGGTTGTGACATCTGCCCAGTCAGGACGCTTGGCCTGGGGGTGTACTATTTGATCAAGACTGAATGTGACCGAGTGAGGATAGAAGAGAAATCTGTTTGAGTCATTGGCTCTTCATACTGTATATATTCACCATCTGATGAATGTAGAATAAAGTTTCTCAATACCTGTACTACTGACATTTTGGACCAGAGAATTTTTTGTTGGGGGTGGGAGTGGGGGCTCTCCTGTACACGATAGGATGTTTAGTAGCATCCTGGCCACTCCCCACTAGATGCCAGTAACACCCCACCCCACCGGTTCTGACAACCAAAAATGTCTCTAGAAATCACCCAGTGTCCCCTGGGAAACAAAATTGCCTTGGGTTGAAAACAACTGATATACATAAACTAGACTATCAGAGAGTTATAAATCTAATTGTATCATTATGATCAGAAACGCCATAAAGGGCTCTGGATCTGCTGTTGAGCATCACCTTAATAAGGATGTTACCAGAAATGATGGAAGATAGTCCTTGAGAAGGCTAAAACCAGTGTCGTTATCAAGATATTCACAACTACCCCTTAGTGAGTGCTTGCTTACATGACAGATGCTTGCTAAGCGTGTTTCATATATTAACTCATCAGCCCTCCCAAGGGTTGCCAGAAGTCACTGCCACCATTATTCCACCTACCCTACAGTTGAGGGAACTGAAGCATGGAGATGTTAACGGTCACCCAGCTGGTAGGGTTACCCAGGCAGCATGGTTCTGGAGCCCATGCACTCACGAGAACATAACGATTCCTTGGGAGAAGGAAAAGCAATCAGCTCTGTACTCCAGCATCCCACAGAAGTGGTTCCTAAGGAAGTTGTTAACTTTAAGACAATTCAGGTGAAGGCTGGAATTTCAAAGGGGAAACCAGAGGTGGTTGAGTCTATTGCTGTCTTCCCCTGCTCCCCGCCAATGATCTTTACTCTGTTTGCACCATAACCTACTGCTCTGGACTTATTTCCAATGCTAGAGAAATTTCACTCTTTCACAGTTTTGGAAGGTTTGTAGAGGCAAGTAGCATTTGCTTGGGAGATCCTAGGCTCTTAAGGAGTGCCTAGAGTGGGTTAGGTTTGGATGTTAGAATAAATTCACTCCATTAGAGCCACATGTCATTGAACTTTGCCAGATCCAGCTGGCAAGGGTAGCTACTCCCATGTCACCAGTGCTACCACAGCCTGAGAGCTTCTCGGCAGAATCAAGTGTGAGAATTTCCATCTGACATCGGGCACACTTTATGGAGTGAGGACCATGTCCAAAGGGGGAGTGGGAAAAAAGGAAAGATGAAATGATGGTATCTTTCAGATTTGGCCAAGGTGAAATTTAAACAAGTCAGGACTCCGAGATCCCTGGAGGTCCAGACAGATACAGACCTTTTTCCTATTCCTTCCAACTTGAGGACAGTACCAATGTCAAAAGTACGCAACATGGATATTTGGCATATGCTGAAAAGACATCTGTCTTGGAGCAGGAAGGCAAACAGTGCTGCTGCTCTGTGCAGGGTGTGGTCTTGCCAGGCTGGCCATGAAAGAATCATCAGGGTTGCTTGATCAACATACAAAAGCCCAGCCTCCACTGTGACAGATTCCAATTCCAGCAGATCTCAGGTGGGGCATAGCAAAATGAATGTCTAACAGTAGATTCTGATGCATAACTAGACCAGGGGGTGCTGCAAAGACTGGGAGAAACAACCTCTGTTATGTGGACAGGTGACCAGGAAGAGGTGAAAAGCGCCAGCTATCCTAGACCTGAGGTCATCTGGCTGAGGATCACATTAAAGAACCCTTTGTTTGGGTGAGCTCAAGCCCTGCTTTGGATGAGCCCCGCTTCCCTCTCTCATTCTCTCTCTCAAAAAATAAAAAGGAAGGAAGGAAGGAAGGGAGGGAGGGAGGGAGGGAGGAAGGAAGGAAGGAAGGAAGGAAGGAAGGAAGGAAGAAAACCCTTTGCTCAGACCCTTGAGTGATATATACAATATTATTGCAACTCACACCCTGCACAAGAATGAGAGTCTGGCTTAGTTGCTGATTGTCTACTTTCTACAGATTCTTTTTTTTTTTTAAGTCTAATCTTATTTATTTTGAGAGAGAGTGTGTGTATGAGAAGAAGGGCAGAGAGAGAGGGAGAGAGAGAATCCCAAATAGGGGAATCTTGACACAGGGCTCGATTGCACAAACCATGAGATCATGACCTGAACTGAAATCAAGAGATGGACGATCAACTGACTGAGCCACCCAGGTACCCCAGCAACAGATTCGTAAGAACATAATGTGATGGTCAGTATTGATCAGTTTAGACTCAATTTATCATCTGACACCGAACACTGTCTTAGCATTTTTTTTTAATGTGTGGGTAATAGATAATAGAAAAAGTATTTTTAAAAATCTATAAAGATGTTTGTGATATCAGGTTAGGATTCTATAAGAATTAGTGTTTATTACTAAGTAAGTACAAAGCATAAAAGGGGAAACTCCAACCAGAATCCTATTTGGAATTTTAGTGTTAACAGATGGCGGCTTCACAAGTCAAAATCTTCTAGGTGATAGGAAAACACTGAGGGGAAATGATGTCCACAGGGGCCCAGCCACACTATGAGTTTAAGAGCTCACTCTGTTGTGCAGAGATCTTTGTATTTGTGACAACTGATAGCTGTGATGGCCAGCCTCACCAGTAAGCATCCAACCCTGTTCTCTGTTCCCTTTTTGAATCCACCAGAAGCTCCATGGGCTCAGAGTTCATATCCCTGTGGAATATTCTGGTGGGCTCTTTGGCAGAAGACCCATTTCACTGGTTTTCCTGTCCCGCTGGGGACAGAGAAGTTTATGGATTTACTCCACTGATACTGTGTGGTGTCAAATAGGGCCCCAGGCCCCAAAGTCTTTGAGGTATACACAGATAGGAGGGCCAAGAAGAGAAGAAAGGTGATACTTCTTTTTCAGCAGTGTAATGTGCTGCTCATATAGGTTCCTGAATCTCTTCTTGGCATGAGTAGAGACAGAGATCTCCTAGCTTGAACATGTGTGGACACAACCCATGCTCACATGTACACTGATAGAAATGTAATTAAGGCTCAGAAGACTTCAGTTAATGTGGCTGAGGCTGGTGCCAAGTGGGGACAGAGTCTCCTCAACCCTCTTGGCAGATTTACTTGGAGAGGGTCTAGGTAGACAGAAGATCCAGTGACAGGTTTCTCTGCTCTTGCTCAGATCTGACAAGGTGGTAGCCCAGCAAAGTCATGGTATCATTGCAGACTTTTTGAAGTCGAGAAACCTTTGCATAAGGCAAGGTCCAGCGCCAGGCCTGAGAGACGTTGAGGGCATTCCTGGCATTAGTGTGGAAGGCATGACCACCCATGCCCTTGCCTCGAGTGCTGTTGTACACCCAGGTCTGGAGCTGGGGCAAGAATTTCAACCCCACAAATTTATACATTTGGTCAGTACGGCCAAGGGGGTCCCGGACCAGGTCCTCATAGCGTATGAGCATGTAGCGTTGCCTCAGAGCTGTGGGCAAGGACTGCACAGCCTTGTAGATCTCCATCTGGCTTTGGCAGATGACCTGCATCACATAGTAGGGCTGGTCCTCCTTCTTGAGTTTCTCCCTCTGCTGCCCCATCACAATGCGGCTGTCAGTCATGAGTTCCTCTGTGGTGTGTTCTCGAGAACGGAACACTGCCCGGGGGTCCCGCACCAGGTGCACGATGTGCAGATTGAGGGAAGGGTCTCTCAGCAGTGGGTAGAGCACTTGCAGATTGAAGAAGCGTACCTCCTTGAGCACCACGTGGCTATAGGAGCGACAGGCCTTCTCTACCACCTCAAAAGGCTGTTTACTGCACAGAAGTTTGCAGTGAGCCTGAGGTATGATCATATCCCGCGAGAACACATTGCAGGCAGGCGGGGAACACAGGGCCCGGCTCCCCTCCCACTGGAAGAGACTGGACTGTCTCCGAGGACCAGGTTTCATGTAGGCATCAAAGACACTCATGTCACACAGAAAAATGGCACGTATCAGATCCCTGGCCGCCATATGCAGCCTCCAGGCAGTGCTCTCTGTGAAGGTCATCCAGATGTGCCAGGCAGGTTCCATCAGGTAGAAGACATCCGGGTGCTGCCCAAAAAGCTGTCCCACAAAAGAGGAGCCAGAGCGCCAGGAAGACAGGACCAGCACATGCATGGGCTTGGGCTCCTCCTTCGTGGACAGGGAGTTGAAGTTGTGGCCATATAGATGGAATAATAGAGCAAAGATGGCCATCTGGGAAACCAGGAACAGCAGTGGCCTCATTTTTTTTGGCAGCATCATGCTGAAGTGGAGGACCTTAAGGAACAAGCAGAAGGGCTGTGTTAGGCTTCTGTTTTGGTGTCTGCCTTCCATCTGCTTTTATTCCCTAATCCTGAGCAAGGAGCAGCTAGAGTGCTGGAAATTTCTAACAACCAACTGCACAGATCCTTCTCTGAATCAATCCCTGTCCTTTGCAGTTAGTGTGTCAGTAAGTTCTATTTATCTTAGGCTCTTTAGTTCCTCCCTGATGGTCTTTCTTTTCCAGTGACCTACCAAAAATGACTGAGCTCAGTCATATTTCATCAACGTAGAGGAACAGCTCCACCCTGGCACCTTGGTGATACGCATGTCTCTACACAGGCCACTTAGGTAAAGCTTAACCATAGTCTGACCCAAGTTTTGGTTAAATGTCCTTCCGAAACTAAGGGAGATCAGCTGACTTATGAAGAATTACCTCACCCACCTCCCCTATCTTGAGGGAGGTTGCCATAGGCCATTTCTCATTACCTTCCTTCATCTCAAGCAAGCACAGGACTTTCAATCCCCTGAACAATATGGTTGCAGGCTATAAAAGTGCTTGGCTTGAGCTTGGAGTTGTCTCCTCAGTGGCAGAGCCAAGTGTCCATGGCACCTGTCATCTGATCCCCTCTGGCTTGGTCTCATCCTGTGGGACTACGGACATAAGGAAGTGACCCAATGCTGACCTTACATCTGAATCTATATGTCTCGAAGTGTTGTCTCTTTAATAGCCAACCCTATGGAAGTTGTGGCAAGCCAACCTAAGAGCCATGACCTGTTAGCCACTGTGCTGCTTGGAGGAATATTTAACTGCTTGACACAACCTAATCAGGGCTACTCAGTATAGATTGCCAGGTTGTATACTGTACAACCCTAGGGAATGCCATCTCATTAGAACTTTAAGATATTTATTATTTAAAATTATTATTTAAAATTATTTAAAAATAAAAAAAAATCTTTAAAACTCTGAGGGACACCTGGGTGGCTCAGTCGGTTAAGTGTCCTACTCTTGATTTTGGCTCAGGTCATGATCTCATAGTTTGTGGGATTGAGCCCCTTGTCAGGCTCTGCACTTAGAACACAGAGACTGCTTGAGATTCTCTCTCTCTGCCCCTCCCCTGTTCTCTCTCAGCCTCTCAAAATGAATAAGTAAACTTTAAAAAACAATGTTCTGGTAGGTGACAGTAAAGTATCTTAGTCCAACAGAATAAGAATGTCAGGATGATTTTCCAGCTGTTAGATGTTAAATATCTAGAGAAATTAGTTCCACTTAGTAATTCACACTAAGGCTCATATATACTGGTGGCAACCCTCAATTTAATCCCTTTATAATCAAGGCTCACTTTGTATGAAAAGACCATGGGAGTGCCCAGGTGGGTGGCTTAGCTGGTTGAGTGCCCAACTCTTGATTTTGGCTCAGGTCATGATCCCAGGGTCATGGGAATGAGCCCCATGTCAGGCTCTGTGCTGAGTGTGGAGCCTACTTAAGATACCTCTGCCCCTCTTGTGTGCACACACTCACTCTCTAAAAAAAAATAAAAATTATATATATATAATTTTATATATTTTATATATATATAATTTTTAATTGTATATATATTTATATATATACATATATTATATATAAATTATATATATAGAATATATATAATATATAATATAAAGTATTATATATAATTATATAATATAAAATATTATATATAATTATATAATATATATTATATATAATTATATATAATATATATTATTATATATAATTGTTATTTTTATATAACATATACATTTTATAATTTTATATAACATATATAACATATATGTTTATATATTTATATGTAACATATATAAAATATGTTTATATATTTTATATAACATATATTTTATAATTTTATATATAATAATATATATAACATTATTTTTATATAACATATATATATGTTAGTGTTATGGGTTAAGATGAATCTGGATCATCATTTTGGGTGACTTCCTAGCATAAATAACTATTGAGAGATAGAATAGCTATTTCACATAGTGTAAAATATTAATAGTAGCAAGGTACTAATTTTTGTTTTTTAAAATTTTTATTTTTATTTTTATTTTTTTAAAGGTTATTTATTAAATTTTGTTTGTTTGTTTAATGTTTATTTTTGAGAGAGAGAGCAAGTGTGAGCAGAGAAGGGGCAGAGAGAGATAGAATCCCAAGCAGGCTCCTCACTGTCAGCACAGAGCCCAACCCAGGGCTTGAGCCCATAAACTGTGAGATAACGACCTGAGCCAAAATCAAGAGTTAGACACCCAACTGACTGAGCTACCCAGGCACCCCAAAGATTATATTTTTAAATAATCTCTATACCCAATGTGGGACTCAAACTCACAACCCTGAGGTCAAGAGTTGCTTACTCCACAGACTGAGCCAGCCAGGCACCCACAAGGTGCTAATTTACATATCACTACATACCTAAGATATTCTGCCTTCCAGTTTTAACAAAGAAAATGTATTTCTAAACAGTAATTGGAGCTGGATTTAGGGTTTGCTGGTTTCCTGGTGACAGGTCTTATCCCTAATTTTAAAAAAGTTTTTAATAAGCAATAATCACATGGTTCAAACTGTTTTAAGAAGTATCATTATCATGGACATTAAATCCACAGACTTAGAATTTAAAAGAAGGCTTCCTACAATTCCGCATGCAGGAGAGCAATAAGGCGGGTGCTTGCCAGCCGGAGCCTGTCCTAGTCCAAGTCTTTAACAGCAAGGGGAAATACTATGACAAGCATCTGTGTCTGTGGATGAAACCTATAGTCATAAATTAGAAAACAGCTAGAGCTCTTTGTGAACAGGGGTAATGACATACCTTGACAATGGGTCACAGTATTTTCCTGGGGGAAAGAACACCTAAGAATTTTACCAGTTGCTGCATCAGTAACCTCTTCTCTGCTCATGGATAGGATTTTTTTTTAAATTTTTTTTTAATGTTTACTTATTTGAGAGAGAGACAGAGAGACAGAGCATGAACAGCAGAGGGGCAGAGAGAGAGGGAGACACAGAATCTGAAGCAAGCATCAGGCTCCAAGTTGTCGACACAGAGCCCAACATGGGGCTTGAACCCACAAACCGTGAGATCATGACCTGAACCGAAGTCGGATACTCAACCGACTGAGCCACCCAGGCACCCCACGACCTGAGATCTTGACCTGACTTAAAATTGACAGTCAGATGCTTAACGGACAGAGCCATCCAGGAGCTTTCTTTGCAAAAGTTTCAGGTGGCAGCAAAGAAATCTACAATTCTTTCTTTTGAATTCTTAAGATGGTAACTCATTATACTGAGCTGTCAGCACAGAGCCTGACATGGGGCTCAAACTCACAAACTGTGAGATCCTGACCTGAGCTGAAGTCAGACACTCAACTAATGGAGCCACCCAAGCGCCCCTGCTCACAGCTAGAATTAATCTACCAGCTGGTGTTTTGTCATTACTGTACCGTGAAAGTCTACTTCCAATATACGTCCCCTATCTGCCGATTTCCCAACTTGCCCCCAGGTAGCAACTGGGTTCATTTTTTGTCTTTGCACATGTATATGTAGTCTTAATTCCCCTCCTCCCCTTTATAACAGAAAAAGTAGCAAGTTATACACACCTTGCTTTAAAAAAATTTTTTTTAACGTTTATTCATTTTTGAGCCAGAGAAAAACAGAGCATGAGCAGGGGAGGAGCACAGAGCAAGGGAAGGAGACATAGAATCCAAAGCAGGCTCCAGGCCCTGAGCTGTCAGCACAGAGCCGGAAGCTGGGCTCAAATCCACAAACTGTGAAATCATGACCTGAGCCGAAGTTGGATGCTTAACTGACTGAGCCACCCAGGCGTCCCTCCAAACCTTGCTTTATAAACTTTATGTTTTGCTGAACTTTCCATGGTAGCACATAAAGCATTTCCTCATTCCTTTTTACCACTACATAGATTTCTGTTATATGCATGTACCACGATTTATTTAACTAGTTTCCTTGCAGTTAGGCTTTTGGATTGTTCCCAGCTTTTTTTGTCATTTCAAAAACTTCAGTAGTGACCTTTATGTTCATACATCATTACATGTGTATGTAAGCTAAATCCCCAGAAATGGGATTGTGGAGTCAAAAAATATGGAAGTGTATAGCTTTGATATCTGTCACCCAGATGGCCTTCATACTGATCATAAACCATCCTGTATATCTAGAGCTGCAGAGATTCTAGAGGGTAGATTTTAGAGGAGGAATTGGACAGCCACAAATGTGACTCTTGAAGTTTATAACTTGCTTCCTGAAGAGATGGAGCGTGCTTTGCCAGCACGTGGGCTTCCCTTGGAAGTCCCCTGAACCTTCTGGGAAGTGCGTATTTACCCAAGCCAAACCTTGTGTGGCAGGGGCACAGAAACTCTTCTCTTCCATTCATTACAACAGTATATTTCCTCCTTGTGTGCCAGAAGGATCCGGTGAAGATCATGTCTCCTTCATGGCCCAAATCACCGTGCTATATGCCAGGGAAATGTCAATCAGCAGTAATTCCTTTATTGGCCCTGAAGGTTGTAACAGGACCAGCTAAGATATACGCTTAGGTGTTTTAAACTTGAGCCCAAGAAGAAATGATTAAAAACTAGGCTATTACTAATAATGGCCAAGAATGCCCCGGTCTGCCCCCACCCCCAAAGACTGAGGAAATGACGTTAGCAAGATATCTTCTCCCAGAGGTAATGTGAGTATGAAGGAAAATTGGAAAAAAGATAGGAAACAGCACAGCAAAGAGACAAAAAGTAAAGAAGGGAAGAATTTGACCCATGCACACTTATAAGGAAACTGATAGAAAGTTATATGCAGAGCCTCTAGGGCCTATAATCAACTCAAGAAAAAGCTAGCATCTCCTAAGCATTAGGGATGTAGACTTTTCAAAGTTAATACTCTCTCTCCCCCATGCTGGCTTTGGGCCAACTCAGTATCCTGAGTGGGATCAATGGCCCTGAGTCCTCCTTGCCTGCCAGTAGCTCCTGGCCTCATGCCCATTCTCTCTCAGAGCTGGAGCCAGGGCTTCTAACTCTGTCCCCAGTTGTACCCAGGCTTTAGTTATCCATGGTTCTCAGGAATTCCCATGGAAACCCTTTGATTCTGTTCTCTCCTTTTTTTTTTTTTTTTACCATGAGCACTCACCCTGGCCAGAAAGAAAATATGCTTTCATAGAGTGAGTCCCATCTCTTGTCACTGTGTTGGGTCTAGCCAGGACAGCCAGGGAATACTGTAGGCAAAGCTCATTTCTGCAGAGACTGTAATCAGCCATAGAGATGGCTTGAGGGCCTGGGAGAAATGAGCAGATATGGCTCCATGAAGAAAGGGCAAGTCAAGTTTTTTATGGCAATCTCTAATCTAACCACCGCCTCTCCCCCACTGTCCTGCACCAACCTCTTCTGTAGTCCTTGGAGCTGGTAGGCATTTGTGAGAAGTGTATGGCATGAGATCTCTCCATTCCAGAGACCCTAGTCCACCTTTCCAAGTGTTCTTTCCTGGCTGTTCAGTTTCTCAAATTCCACCCTTGCTGTTGTCAGAATCTGAGGTCTGCTTATCGCTAGCCTGGTCTTTGATAGTAAGTAGCCTCTGTCTTCTGTTTCTATTCTCCATCATCCACTGCTGCCAAAAACTATCATTTTAAAGCACAAATCTATCACTCCTCTCCTTGAAATCCTTCAATAACTTTCCAGTACATATAGGAATAAATCAAAATCCCCAAGTCTTGTACCCCAGAGTCCTTCATGATCTGATCTCTGACCCCCCGTCAGTCCCCTCCTTTTTGGCACATGAGGCTCCATACTTTACTTTCAGGTCTTTCAAAGTTGCCTTGTTATTTAGAAGCCCTTCTTCCTGAGATTTAGTTGTTCCCCAAACTTTCCAGTACCATCCATCTCTCACTTTAAATAACTGTAGGTGAATGTCTCTCCCACTGGGCCGCTGTAACTTAAGGGTAAATGGTATGTCTTATCTTATTTACAGGTACATGAAACTTATAACTGCTTAAGGCTCTTTAAACACTTGTTGAATAAATAATAGCTGCATATGGGGTGAGGCATAGTCATTGCTGGAGAGCAGATAACTGAGTGGGATTCACTGAGAGAAAGAAACTTGTCCTTTAAAATGCACACAGATGTCTCTTTAGTATCAGTTACTGAAATTTAGGTGAAATACAAAAAATAATAAAATAAAGTGTAGGTGATTCCATTGAGTATTGAGCACAGAACCAATACTACCTCAATTACATGGAGCAAGATATTAAGAAAGTCAGAGGCATAGGTTTGATAATATGGTACAGTTAACCTTACTCCAAAAAAAAGTAGTTTCTACACTGAATGTGTATTAATGAAAACTAGAAAAAAATTATAAACATTAGTTTTTTTTTTAATTTTTAAAAATTTATTCAGAGAAAGACAGATACCATATGTTTTCACTCTTATGTGGATCCTGAGAAACTTAACAGAAACCCATGGGGGAGGGGAAGGAAAAAAAAAAAAAAAGAGGTTAGAGTGGCAGAGAGCCAAAGCATAAGAAGAGACTCTTAAAAACTGAGAACTGAGGGTTGATGGGAGGTGGGAGGGAGGGAAGGGTGGGTGATGGCTATTGAGGAGGGCACCTTTTGGGATGAGCACTGGGCGTTGTATGGAAACCAATTTGACAATAAATTTCATATATTGAAAAAAAAATAAAAAATAAAAGTTTATTTATTTTTGAGAGAGAGTCAGAGCATGAGTGGGGGAGGGGCAGAGAGAGAGAGGGAGACACTTGGTGCTGACAGTTCAGAGCCCAATGTGGGGCTCGAACTCATGAACCGAATCACAAGATCATGATGTGAGGGAGTCAGACACCCAACTGATGGAGCCACCCAGGTGCCCCTCATGAACATTATTTTTTAAAAATATTTATTAATAAGGAATAAAACCTGGGGTGCCTGGGTGGCTAAGCCTCCAACTTTGGCTCAGATCATGACCTCACAGTTCATGTGTTTGAGCCCCACATCAGGCTCCCTGCTGTCAGCACAGGGCCTGCTCAAATTTACCAAAAATAAATGAACATTAATGGGGCACCTGGGTGGCTCAGGTCGTGATCTCACAATCCGTGGGTTCAAGCCCTGCATCGGGCTCTGTGCTGACAGCTCAGAGCCTGGAACCTGCTTTGGATTCTGTGTCTCCCTCTTTCTCTGCCCCTCCCCTGCTCACACTCTGTCTTTCTCTGTCTCAAAAATAAATAAACATTAAAAAAAAAAAGAAATGAACATTAAAAAAATTAAAAAAAAATTTTTTTAATGTTTTATTTTATTTTTGATTGAGAGAGAGAGAGAGAGCAAGGATGGGAGGGGCAGAGAGAGAGGGAGACACAGAATCCGAAGCAGACTCCAGGCTCTGAGCTGTCAGCACAGAGCCTGATACGGGGCTTGAACCTACAAACGGTGAAATCATGACCTGAGCAGAAGTTGGATGCTCAATCAACTGAGCCACCCAGCTGCGCCCACAAAAAAAAATTTTTAAAGAAGAAATAAAAACTATATTGGAGGGCATGAGACCACTCAGACTACTTCTCTTGTCTAACTAGCTCAGGCAAAGAAGAAAAAAAGGAGAAAACCCTCATCACATCCTACCATCACTGTCCCCCAAGAGGGAGCACCCATGTCAGGCTCAGGGACCATGAGGCGCCAGGGTGGATGACCTCAGCCTGATTCCAGAGGGCCGAATAGTGGATAACCCCCAAATGGGTACTGTGTATGTAGCCTTTTAGAAACAAAATGAAGAATTCTGAGGAAAAAATTAACAGATGGCAATTTAAGAGCCCTGGATTCCACCCATTGGCACATTCCTAACTTAGATTCCCCTGTGAGATTATGCTCCCATAACCCAAAATTAAAGATGGCATGAAATATTTTCACAAACCGAGAGATGAGAGCTGGCTTGGGGAAAGTGGCATCCACACATATAGCCATAAACCCAGGAAAACCATGGAGGTAAGCACCTAGGCAAGGTGACCTTATACTAACAAACACTAACCAGACTAAAGTACAAAGAGGTCTGGACCCGGGTCCTCACCATTGCTGTGACTCCAGTGCCAACAGTAGTGTCCGGACATAGTAGGCACTCAAGAAACATCTACTGAGTGATGACTGAATGATGAACATTTGTAGAGTAGTTTTTCCTGTTTGAGATGCCCTAATTGATCCGGGTAAGGAAGATGGGGCAAGATATTTTTATTTGGCACATATAAATGTGTTTCAATTCCAACTAGAAGTTCTAGACTTGTCTGAGTCCAAACAAGACACAAGTCTCTTCTACTCTGGCTGATGTGCTGGCTTCATAACTTAATCTTACTAACTTAATCCTATTTTACATCTGAATAGTAGCACTCCACAACTTTGAAACCCCATTTGTCAACAATCCAGCTAGATATACAGGACAGTGATAAGCCACACACCTGTTTTTCAGAATAAGTAAGCTGAACTTTAATTGATTGACTTCATGGTGGAAATAGCTCTACCTGAATCAGACCCCAGGTCTTTTGAGTCTCAGGTCTGAGAGCTTTCAATTATCACATCACACCTCACTTGAGCTAGAGAAAATCTACAGCTCTCTGAACCTCCTGCCTGCCACGCTCCAGCACCTGATCAGAGAAGCCACAGGAAGTATAGAAACTTGAGTTCAGAAGCCAGGATCTGAACAAGTTAGATGCATTAGGGAACCATCTACAAAACATCTATCAGGACAGCCCTACTGGCATTCTAGGCTTTTCCAGATCCTTTCAGGAATGGAGCTGCGTGGGGTTGAGGAAGGTGCTGGCAAGAAGCTTGTGCTTTTTCGAGGAGATTTTCCAGGTGATTCTGATTTAGCCTCCCTCCACAACCCCCTCTTCTCCCATTGCCATTAAAATCCCCAGCAAAGCTGTCGGAGGTTTTCTGATACTCCGCTCCAGGAGCCCCAGGACAGTGGCTCTGCTGTGGAGGTGATCCAGAGAAAACTCTCTTCTTACCTTGATAATGGCTTAGGCTTCTCCACCGCTTTAGAGAGGCTCACTGCTAGCCAAGTCGTCCTTTTCTCTTCTGACTCACCAATTCCCCTATCAGCTTCCTCTTCCTCCTTGCATTTTGCGTAACCGTCCCTACTCAGAACGAACTCCACTGCCCTCTCCCTTCTGCCAAAATAGTGACCCACCTTCCAAGACGGTGTTGAGAAAGCACTCACTCCTGGGTAGCCTTGATATTTAGCAGCTTTAACCCTGAGAAGACTCAAGGGCTGGGAGATTCTGCTCGAGGTTTGCCGGGAGAAGCCAAGGAGGAAGCGTTCTCCTCAGGACTGGGAGCCGGAAAGTAGGGTCCTTGAAGGCAGCTGCGAAGGTTAACTCCCTTAGGGCAAAGTAGAAAAAGAAGAGCGAACCCTGGAGACCTGAGAGATGAGGTCGATAGGGGAATCAGACAATTACTAACCCACAAGATCTTAAACCTTACTCTTATACCTTAATCTCATCTCTGTTGCAAAAAAAAAAAAGAGAAAACTTGAATGCTATTTCTGGATTGTACCTGCCTGCTCACTCCACTGGATTTAGGGACATAACATTTTTGCGGCCTCTGTGTCATGTTCAACATCTTCATTGCTTCTTACAGGAGATTATAATTAGATAATTACGTAGATGTCATAACTAAAAGTATGGGAGAACATAGATGTATTGGCATTTAGTTGGGGTACAGGAAAAATATTACCCCCTCAAGACAAAAAGAAACAAGTTATTAAAAATTATAGCTTCTTGATAGCTGTGTGTCCTTGGGCAAATCACACAACTACTCTGAACTATTTTGCATGATTTTTGTGAGTGTAAACAATAGATGAGAAAACTCAAGTAAATGTAAACCATGGCCAAAATGCCACTGAAATGCATTCAGACATCTGGCTAAGTCCTTCCACCCCTCTGAGCCCTAGAATATCAGTGTCAAATATGTATCTACTTTATTGAATTCTTGTGAATGTTAGGGTAGGATTAATGCCTGCAACATTAATTAATGTTATGACAATGATGAGTTAAAAAGTGGTAGTTAATCCCAATACCTCTTTCTTCTTGCTCAGTTTCTGGCTCATTTTCTAGACTTTGAAACAACAGGCAGGGAGTTATAGGAGTTCTAGGATAATCTAGGAAGTATCTTTGCTGATTTCCATTGAGTGAGCTACCCAAGGCCTCGTCATTGACACAGATGACCAACCTGTAGTAGTAGGATTTTAATTGTGTGACTCTCCCTCTCTCCCAATTTCTCCCTGGAAAGGAGAAGAGAAATTTTTCTTTCTCAAAGTGATTCCATGCTGAGATGTAAATTGAAGAGCCAGAACTGAGCGGTTGGTGGTTTTGCTTTTTATTCTTTTTTTTTTTTTTTAATGTTTATTTATTTTTGAGAGAGAGGGAGAGACACATGTGAGCGGGGGAGGGGCAGAGAGAAAGGGAGACAGAATCTGAAGCAGGCTCCAGGCTCGGTCAGCACAGAGCCAGAGGCGGGGCTCACACCCATGAACCATGAGATCAAGACCTGAGGGGGAAGTCAGATGCTTAACATATTGAGTGACCTGGTCGCCCCTATTCTTATTATAAAAGTAGTACTGTTCATTATTAAAAATTTCAAAAATACGAAATCTCTAAGGAAAGCAATATAGATCCCTTTACATTTTGCTGCCCAGAGAAAACCACTGTTGATCTTTTCTCCCCCATGCATGCAGAAATCTCTGTAATTGAGATCACATTGGAAAGTATAGATTTGTGCTTGTTTTCCCTTTTCTTTATTGAAAAACATTTTATATTATGAAATTATAATAAGGGCATGAAGGTACAGTTTAAGAAGTAATATAAATAGGAACTACCACTTCAAAACAAAACAAAACCAGGACCTTGTCAGAGCTGTTTCAGTGTCCCCTGCCTCCCATAGTCTCGCCCCACCCTAGTTACTCAGTTACTTACACTGCCATGGTAAGTGGTTCCTTGCTTTTCCTTGTACTTTATCATCTTAAACAAGACAATTATAATTTCTCTGTTTTGACCTTTATGTAAATAGAATCAGTTTTGAACTTTGCTGTTTTCATTTCATATTATCCTTGTAAAATTCGTCACGTTGTTTCATAGAGTTACAGTTTAAAAATTTGTTTTTATTATCCTTGTAACATTCTGTGTGTGAATATACCATTATTTGTCCATGGTCTTGTTAATGGACATCTGAAATGTTTGTAGTTTGGAGCTATGACTGTATATTCTTTTTTTTTTCTTCATAAAGATCAATGTATTTGATAAACTTCTTGCAAGGTTGACAAAGAAGAGATAAAACACAAATTACTAATGGCAAAAATTTAACAGGGAACTTGATTATAGACCCTGAAGACATTAAAAGGGTAAAGAGAATACTGTGAAAAACTCTTCACACATATATTTGACAACTTACATAAAATGGACTATTCCCTAAAAAGCATAAGGTACTACAGTTCATCCAGCATAAGTTAGATAATTTGAATCATCCTGTAACTGTTACGGATATAGAATTTCTTCTTCTTCTTCTTCTTCTTTTTTTTTTTTTTTTTTTTTGGTGTTACAAAATGTTAATTAATTAATTAATTTTTAAAATTTTATTTAAATTTTTTTTAAAATTTACATCCAAATTAGTTAGCATGTAGTGCAACAGTGATTTCAGGAGTAGATTCCCTAGTGCCCCTTACCCATTTAGCCCATCCCGGCTTCCCACAACCCCTCCAGTAACCCTCAGTTTGTTCTCCATATTTATGAGTCTCCTGTTTTGTCCCCCTCCCTGTTTTTATATTATTTTTGTTTCCCTTCCCTTAATGTTCCTCTGTTTTGTCTCTTAAAGTCCTCATATGAGTGAAGTCATATGATTTTTGTCTTTCTCTGACTGACTAATTTCACTTAGCATAATACCCTCCAGTTCCACCCACATAGTTGCAAATGGCAGGATTTCATTCTTCTTGATTGTCGAGTAATACTCCATTGTATATATACACCACATCTTCTTTATCCATTCATCCATCGATGGACATTTGGGCTGTTTCCATACTTTGGCTATTGTGGATAGTGCTGCTATAAACATGGGGGTGCATGTGTCCCTTCAAAACAGCACACCTGTATCCCTTGGATAAGTGCCTAGTAGTGCAATTGCTGGGTCGTAGGGTAGTTCTATTTTTAGTTTTTTGAGGAACCTCCATACTGTTTTCCAGAGTGGCTGCACCAGCTTGCATTCCCATATAACTGAATATTCTCAACATGCCTCCTGGCATGCATTTACACAAGTGTCTCTAGGGGATGCTGGGACAGAGGGGTGTTTGGCTCAGATTTTTCCACCTCATACAATGTAATAATCATTTATGCATGTAAACAAATATTAATGGGAGACATTACTTTGAAATGATTTGTCAAAGCCAATGTTCCAATGTTCTGTCAGGCATTTAGATTGTTCCCAGTTTCCCTATTACATATAACACTGTGATGGATACGGTGATCTTAACAATTAATGAAACACCTGGCATAATTCTCAGTACAAGTAGCTGCCCCACCTCTTTCCCTACATGTAATACCACAGATCTTAGCCTCTTTAGTTTGTGACTCATAAATCAGGAAGAATTTTTGGAAAGGCTCGGCTGGGAGCAGCCATTAAGAAATAGGTATTCACAGGGTGTCTGCTTGGCTCAGTTAGTTAAGCGTCTTACTCCATCCAGATCAAGTCATGATCTCACAGTTTGTGAGTTTGAGCCCCGTGTCGGCCTTTCTGCTGTCAGTACAGAGCCCACTTTGGATCCTCTGTGCCCTTCTGCCTCTGCCCCTCCCGCACTTGTTTTCTCCCTCTCCCTCTCTCTCTCTCTCTCTCTCAAAAAAAAAAAAAAAAAAAAAAAAAAGAAAAGAAAAGAAAAGAAAAGAAAAATAGGTGTTCACAGTAATAAAAAACCCAGGGTATCCAAAACCCAAAACAGAGGGCATTCCCAGTAAGGAATTAGGAAACATGAAGACTATGAAAGAGACTAAAAGCTCCTGCTTGTTCAGGGCTGGCTACAAGCTAAACCCTGCACTTCATGCTTATTTGGATCATAGTATTGTTGTCTTTGCTGTGGCCTTGGGAGATAAGTTCCGTTTTTCCAGATGACAGAATAGAGGCATGGAGAAGCTAAACAGTGTATCCACAATTGCATGGTTTGTAGGGGAAAAGTCTATATCTCAACTCTGGTCTGATATCAAAGTCCAGTCTTACTCATCAGGCAATGCTGCCTCTCTGAATGATCATGGACAGGACTATTGAGTCTATTCTCTTTTGCTGTGCTCCTAAGAGTAGTTGACAGTTCATTCAGGGCAGAACTCTTTCTACAGTTATAGGAATAGAAATTTAATCTTCATAAAGAGGAAATAACTGCCCAAATTTCCTATATCACCATGTAATCCTCAGTCCTTGAAGACCTTGTGGGGGATTCTACTAGCCTCATGTAAAAGGAAAAAAGAGAGAAACCAAGTCTTTGTCAATGATGAACCCTGATAATTTTAATCCAGCCTTTTCTGCTGTTCTTTTCATGCTTTTCTGAAGCCTTCCCAAATATAATGAGGGCATTCAATAATTCATATCACCCACCATCTTTTTCTTGATAGCAATTTGTGCTGGTAGAATGCCAACCAGCTAAAGAAAAGTCTCATTTGGTTACTAGCATCTGGTGGTAGTCAGCATGTTCAGATATGCATCTTCTAAGCATATCTGTGGTATTCCACAGCACCAAAAGAAATTTGAATGTGGGTATCTGATATCCAAGCCTTCTTACAGAACTTTTATAGAGAAAAACACCATTTCTGTAAGTCAGCACCATCCATAGAACTTTCTGTGACAAAGAAATGTTATGTGTGTGCACTAACACAGCAGCCACTACCACATGAGACCACGGAACACTTGAAATGTGGCAAATGGACCATATTAGAAAATTCAGTTAAGGTTGTATGGATTGACTCTCTTTCTTTTTGAGTGTCAGAAAATCTGATGAAAGATAAATACCATCTGTCTAGAAAAATGTACATTTGATCATCATATAAACACAAAATTATATCAACTTGCAATATCCAATTACCTTAAGAATCCTGACAAAAGGTTGTGTGTACTTTAGGTGTTTCTCAAAGCATGATTTCAAGAGAGTTGTCTCCCAGGGCCCTCTGTTCAGCAGAGCTTTGTGTCCATCCATCCCTCCATCCCTTGGACTTTTGCCATCTTTATAGTCTGGGGACCCACTCAAATGGTAAAGAGTCAGCCACTGAGCCAGAGTCTGATTTTCTCAGAAGTCAGGAAGAATCTTTCCACTGGTTATACTATTCATCCCTATCTTTACCCAGACAATCACTCCCTGTGTACTAGGATTGGAGTTTCTTCACTGCTGTACTTGGCTACATGTCTTTCCTGTTCACTGTCATGTTAAAAGAATAGCAGGCTTTCCTTGAGTGCATTTTCACATGAGGGCTCCAGAATTCTGTGCTTTTTCTCAGTATGCCTCAGTCTGCAATATGAATGTCAAGACCTGAAACTTGAGTGACATTATACTCCCTGCATTGGTCATCAGCCCTATGTTACTTACCAAAGCCTAGCATCAGGACTGGTGAGGGTATTGGCTGGATTTAGAGAATAGATTCTGGAGGACTAGAACTTTCTGCTGGCTAAACATCTGCAGGCTACAGAGGTTGGACCTCAGCATCCTAGGGAACCAACACCTTCTGAAAAAGTGTGCCAGGAAGGGAATTTTGATTGCTATAAATCCTTTTATCAAATGGACAATGCCTTCAGTAGAACCTGCTTCCGTGAGCTGGGCCCTGGGGGTGGACACCTGGCTGGGGATTCCCTTGGCCCTTATCTCTGTGTTTGAAAGTATTCGTTTCAATAGTAGGAGAACAAGTTGGGTTAGGGTAGGTCAGGATGAGGGAAAAGGTAAACATGGCGTTAAGTTTCTTGTTGATGCTTACTTTCTTGAGGCCCCTTAATAGGACAGAGAGGGTGAGAAAATGGGGAATAAAGAGGAGTTCCTCATAAAGCTCAATTTTATATGCTGTTGGTGGTTCAAGAGTTTGTCATTATTGGACAGTGCATGCCTTATCTGGAATTGGGCCAGAATATGATCTGAGAATTCTACCTCCAGGCTTTCAAAAGATCTTCACAGATTGACATAGGTGATCCATGATGACCTAGTCAAGGAGTTTCTGGGGATGAAATCTGGGGAGAATAAAGAGGTGTTTTCTGGTGGGTTCCAACCCCATGTGTCACACTGATCACCAGGTCTGTCTGTTCTACCCCTATATAACTCACATTTGCTTCCCTTTTCTTTTTGTCCACAGACACTGTATTTGCTCAGGCTCTCAATTTTTCTGGCCTGAATTTCCACCAAAAGCCCTTCAACTCTTCCCTCAACCTCCAATCCTACCCGCTCCAGTCTACCTCCTCCACCCTACAGCTAGAGTGAGCTTTCATTTTATGGATCTAATCCCAGTCACTTCTCTGATGAAAAACTGCAATTGAGCTCATTATAGACAAGGTGAAAATTTTTTGGCATGCCATTAAGCACCTTTTAAGAGTGGGTGTCTCTCTACTCTCCATCATAATCTTCTTTATGCAATAAATTCCAAAAATATTTGTTGGTTGCTTATTACACACCAGGATTTTCTGTAGGCCCTAAAAGTAGCAGTGAACAAAAGAGAAAAATCCCTGCCTTTGTGGAGCTTGCATTCTACTGGATGGGGACAAGCATGTAAATAAAATGTGTAGTTTATCAGATTGCAATAAGTGATATGAAGAAAAATAAGAAAAGAAGAGAGAGATTGTGACACGGGTGGGGGTTATTCCAATTTTAAATTGTGGGATCAGAGAAAGTAACATTTTGGCGAGGACTTGAAGGAGTTGAGGGGGAAAATCAAACAAAATATTTCAGGAAAGACCATTCCAAGCAAAGAAAACAGGCAAGTGCAATGGTACTAAGCTAGGAATCACAAGGAAAACAGTGAGTAATCAGAGTGAGTAATAGGGGAGTAAACAAGGAAGTTGAGTGTTTGTCTTTATTAGTGGGAGTTTGACTCCCACTTGGGATGAAATGGGAAGCTACTGGAGGGTATGAATTTGGGAATGACTTATATTCTAAAAGGATCATTTGGGATACAGTGAGGGGAATAAACAGTTAAGGGCAGAAGATGGGAGATCAGCTAGGAAGCTAGGCAAGAGACCAGTGGCCTGGATCAGGGTAGTAGCAGTGAAGGTAGTGGATTCCACAGTATCTATTAAAACATATATTTTAAAGGTAGTCAAATAATTCACTGATGGATCAGATTTGGGGATAAGAGTAAGAGAGGGAGTCTGGGCCAACTCGAGGATATGGTTGCCATTTTCAAAAATGGGAAGAATTAGGTTTAGGGGTGGAAATCAGGAGTTTTTATTTGAGATGTGTCAATTTCAAGATGTCTGTTGGGCACCTAAGTGGGAATGTTGGAGTAGGCAGGTGAATATACAGCCTGGAGTTCAAAGGCAAGGTCCAGTCTGGAGACACACATTTGAGAGTCATCAAGATAGAGATGGTATGTAGAGCCAAGAGACTGGAGGAGAACATCTGGAAGAGTGGGAGATAGAGAAGAGAACAAAGGAAACCAGGAGAAGCAGTCACTAGCAAGTTAGGAGGAAAACAAGGGGATGTGGTGTCCTGGAAGCAAGGAGGAAAAAGTATTTCAAGGAGAAAGGAGTAATCAGTTGTGATAAAACCTTCAGAAAGATTAAGAAAGATAGAGACTGGTTATTTACAACTGGATATAGCAAGATGTTATTAATGACGTTGACAGGAAGACATTCTATAGAGTCATAAGCTTGAAAATCTGTTGGGAGGAAAGGAATTGGAAGTAGGGAAGATAACCAGCTATCATTGTATGATGGAGATGAGAAATGGGACAGTAGTTGGAAGTGAGGTCAAAAGACAGTTTGTTGGTTTTTTTAATTTTAAGATGGGAGTAATTACAGCTTGTTTATTTACTGGTGGAAATGGTCCAGGACAGAGAGGAGAATGGTTAGAGTGATGGAATAAGGTGGACACAAGTGGAGAGTTGTCCCAAGTTAGAAGCACATAGAGTTCATCCTTATTAATAGGAGGGATGTAGACTATATGAGCCCAGATGCAGGTAGGTAGGGAAATGATGTTCTGGGAGTTTGTGATGATTTTCTTCTTACCGTTTTTATTTTCTCAGTGAACTAGTTAACAAGGTTGACATCTGAGTCTGAAGATAGGGAAAAAGTTGTGGAAATTTTGAAGAGAGAGAAGGTGTGGAATGACCCTTTATGAGGATGGGTATGCTGGGGTAATGTAAGTAGGATTGATGGCCTTTGTGAGGTGCGTGGTCATGAACTTAAAGTGGGAGCAGTAGCATAGGTGTGTGAATGTCCCAGCCATGTTCAGCTGTTGCACTTGTGTAGACATAAGTGGAGAGTTAGATTTAATTAAGGCTTGTGTGCTGTCAGAAGAGTGTAACGAAATGAGAGAGGGGAAAGGGAACCAAGGGTGAATTCAAAAGAGTGATTGTAATAAAGGGCCATGGAATCTAAGCAGGATAAGAGGTGAAACAAGGGCTTGAGGGGAATAACTAAGTTAAGGAGGACGACAGGCTTTTTTGACCAGAGGAGGTCAAGGATTTGGGAAGTTAGTATTTTATTTATTTATTTTTAAAGTGTATTTATTTATTTTGAGAAAGAGAGCATGAATGGAGGTGGGGAAGAGAGAGAGCATCCCAAGTAGGCTCTACACTGTCAGCACAGAGACTGATGTGGGGCTTGAACTCACGAACCATGAGATCATGACCTGAGCTGAAGTCAAGAGCCAGATGCTTAACTGACTGAGCCACCCAGGTATCCCAGAAGTTAGTATTTTAGAAGGATCGTCTTTAAGGATGTTGAGATTGTGTAGGAGCTGAGTCAAAAAGTGAGAGTGGCCATATGGCTGCAATGAGGGTAGCATAGCCTGGTTAATGTCAGAATCAAAGCTGGGCAGTTGCTCGGAAGGGGGGAAGCAGAACAGTCTGGAAGCAGCAATGAGGAATATTAAAGAATAATGAAGGACACCAATTATTCCACTGTGGGAGGTGGGAGAAAAAGAGCCACAGCTTGAGAAGCAGAGGAAGCAGTGTCCCTTTAGAGCAAAAAAGTGGAGAAAAAATTCAGAGACCTTGAAAAAAGAGGGATTTTGCCACTTCTGACAATGAATTGCTGAGGGTTTCAGGAGGTGGGGTATCTGGGAAATGGGGTCAGATGTACAAGGCCATTGGGGATGAAATGCAAGGGATAAGGAACAACCTAGGATCCTGGGCTCCTTGCGTGACTGGCCTAAACCCTGATAAAGGGAATCATGATAACAGGTAACAGTGGTCTCAAGGAGGACAGTGGTGGTCAAACTGAATACTGAAGAAGGACCTGCCATGAGAGTCCAAGGTGCATCTGTTGATGTTTGGCAGTGATGATGTGGAGGCCAGGATAAGGGTTCTGTCTTTTCCAGAGCACTTGAAACTCCAGAAATTTAGAAACTTCATCCTGGAGAGAAATAGTGTCACCACTTTTGCAATTGATGCAAAGCATCTGGAGTCAGCTTGACTGAAGGAACTGGAGTTTTCATTGAAGGAAGAAAGGGACATAATTGTGCTTGCAGCACTAAGCAGCAGGGTAGTTCCCCAGGGTATTTTGCAGGAGTTCTTGGGTGCTGACCCATTGACAAGGCCATTTCAGTGGCTCAGTGATGCTGTTAGGTGCGATCTTTCTGTAGACCTTCAATCTGATGATTATTATGTCATGCTAAAAAGAAGACTGCTATACATCTAGGACTCACATCTAAATTCCAAATAGGAAATGAGGAAAAGAGATAAAGGGTATATACATCCTATGGAGCAAACATGTAGAAGTACTTAATAATCTCTGAAGTTCTTAGCTCGTGTGGGTTGCTCTGCTAAACATACCGTCCCTTCTGTATAATCTAGCTAACTTCCATTCTCTTTCAAGATTCAACTCAAGGGGCACCTGGGTGGCTCAGTTGGTTAAGCGTCCAACTTCGGCTTGGGTCATGATCTTACAGTTTCTGAGTTCAGGCTGAGCCCCGCGTTGGGTTCTGTGCTGACAGCATGGAGCCTGGAGCCCACTTTGAGTTCTGTGTCTCCCTTTCTCTCTGCCCCTACCCCACTCACACTCTGTCTCTCTCTCTCTTTCTCAAAACTAAACATTAAAAAAATTAAAAAAAAAAAAGATTCAACTCAAGTCACTATCCCTTCTGAGGGAAACCATTCCTATCTCTTTAGGCTGTTAGATGTCCCTAGTCCATGTGTTCAGAGCCTGTAATAGATTGCAGTACTGACCCCAGTTCTCCTGTCTGTATCCATGCCCTGTGTCATATAACTCTGATTCTAGTCTCACCCATGCAACTTGCTTTGACTAATGGGAGGTTTTTAAGCAGAAATTAAAAAATCACTTGTGTAGTTGGGCTTGCACTTCTTGTGTCTAAGCCATTAGAACATGCCTGTTGGATAATGAGAGACACATGAGCAAAGATGAATCATTCTGATGAGAGCATCCTAGATCAGCCAACAGCAGCCATGCACTCCAGGGTGCCCAACCAAGATCAGCAGAACTGCTTAGGCAACCACCCCAGATGTATGAGAAATAAACAGTTATTGTCCTATATTGCTCAAGTTTTATGGTTGGTTGTTACTCAGCATTATGGTGCCATTGGATCATTGATACAGAATCTCTTGAGCATAGCTCTGTCACAAGCCTTAGCTCTATCTCCCCAGCTAATGTTGGGGATCTCCTTTAGAACATGATCACCTCTTATCTGTGTATACCTAGCACCTAGCATAGTGCCTGGCACACTGAGAGTGCTGTGAAACTTGCAAAAGGAATGAATGAATGAACCTTTGTTCAAGCTTTATAAAGGGACTTTCTGCTTTGTGCACAACAAGTGCAAAATTCCCCATAACTAAACAATGTGATGAAATGAATTCAACCACAAGGTTGAACTTGTTGAATTCAACAAGGTGCATGAAACTACAATAAAAAATAAGCTCGGGGCTCCTGGGTGGCTCAGTTAGTTGAGTGTCCGATTTTGATTTTGGCTCAGGTCATGATCCCAGGGTTGTAGGATCAAGCCCCACACTGGGTTCCAAGTGGAGCCTGCTTAAGATTATCTCTCTCTCAGGACACCTGGGTAGCTCAGTCGGTTAAGTGTCTGACTTCAGCTCGGGTCATGATCTCACGGCTCGTGAGTTTGACCCCGCGTTGGGCTCTGTGCTGACAGTTCAGAGCCTGGAGCCTGCTTCAGATTCTGTGTCTCCATCTCTCTCTTTGCCCCTCCCCCCACTTGCACTCTGTCTCTCTCTCTCTCAAAAATAAGCATTAAAAAAAAGAGTATCTCTCTCTCTCTCCCTCTGCCACTCTCCCCCACTTGCACTCTCTCTCTCTAAAAAATAAGCATAAAAAAAAACAGTATCTCTCTCCCTCTGCCACTCTCTCCCACTTGCACTCTCTCTCTCTAAAAAAATATTTTTTAGTAATTAAAAAAAACTCTCATCACAGATTCAAGTGCTTTTCTACCTCAAGTACAGTGGTCATTTCTTAAACATTGGCACTCAATTTAATAGTTTATTATATTGTGTAGTCAGTTTAAAGATAATCTAAATCCCAAAAAATACACTTTATTTTTTTTCAATATATGAAATTTATTGTTAAATTGGTTTCCATACAACACCCAGTGCTCATCCCAAAAGGTGCCCTCCTCAATACCCATCACCCACCCTCCCCTCCCTCCCACCCCCCATCAACCCTCAGTTTGTTCTCAGTTCACAAAATACACTTTAAAGGGTAGAGTGTAAGTGGATATGACTCAGTGTACATATTCTTACTATGATCTTCAGTACACAATACCAAACCATTGTAATTACTGACATTTCCTAAATAATGTTGAGAAACTTGCACTGCCTTAAAAAAACAAACAAACATTATTTTGGAGCATCTACGTGGCTCAGTTGGTTAAGTGTCTGACTTCAGGTCATGATCTCACAGTTCGTGGGTTTGAGCCCCATGTCAGGCTCTGCGTTGACAGCACAGATTCTCTCTCTCTTCCTCTCTCCCGCTCTCCCTCTCTGCTCCTCCCCTCCCCTCCCCTTCTCTCTCTCTCTCTCTCTCTCTCAAAATAAATGAATAAACTTAAAAAAACATTATTTGTATTAACATAAAAAAAGATAACTTCTTCTAGGGGTCTGTAAAGGATAATACATCTAGTGGCCTAGTCAGGTATGAGAAGTGGGAAGGTGAGAATATAGTTCTTTTATTTTTTCCAGTATAATTAACATACAGTATTATATTAGTTTCAGGTATACAATATAGTGATTCAACAACTCTATACATTACTTAGTTCTCATCACGGTAAGTGTGCTCTCAATTCTCCACCTATTTCACCCATGCCCTCACTTACCTCTCCTCTGGTAACTGTTAGTTTGTTCTCTGTAGTTAATAGTCTGTTTTCCTGTTTGTCTCTTATTTGTTCACTTGTTTGTTTCTTAAATTCCACATATTAGTGAAATCATATAGTATTTGTCTTTCTCTGACTTATTTCACTTAACATTATGCCCTCTAGATCCATCCATGTTATTGCAAATGACAAGATTTCCTTCCTTTTTATGGCTGAGTAATATTCCTGTGTGTGTGTGTGTGTGTGTGTGTGTGTGTGTGTGTGTGTGTGACCTCTTCTTAATCCATTCATCTATCTATGGACACTTGGGTTGCTTCCATAATTTGGCTATTATAAGCAATGCTGCAATAAACATAGGGGTGCATGTATCTTTTCAAATTAGTGTTTTCATATTCTTTGGGTAGATACCCTGTAGTAGAATTAGTGGGTCATATGGTAATCCTGTTTTTAATTTTTTGAGGAACCTCCATACTCTTTTCTGCAGTGGATGCACCGGTTTGCATTCCCACCAACAGTGTTTGAGGGCTCCTTTTCTCCATATCCTTGCCAACACTTATTTCTTCTTTTTAAAAAATGTTTATTTATTTATTTGGGGGGGGGGAGACCACAAGCAGGGGAGGGACAGAGAGAGAGAAGGAGACATGGAATCCAAAGCAGGCTCTAGGCTCTGAGCTGTCAGCACAGAGCCCAACGCAGGGCCTGAACCCATGAACTGTGGGATCATGACCTGAGCCAAAGTCAGATGCTCAAGTGACTGAGCCACCCAGGTGCCCCGCCAACACTTATTTCTTATGTTTTTTATTTTAGCTAGAGAATATCATTATTATAAAACATATTATTATATGTTTTATATGTGTATGTTTTATATATAAACACATATATGTTTTATTTATATATATTTATATTTCATATGAAACATATTATTATATGTGTCAGCAGTCACATGGTATGGCATGTATTGGGGACACAGAAAGTAATTTTACCAAAGAAGTGCATTTCTGCAGAGAAATTGTAAGTAAGATTGGCAGTAACTAACGTTAAATGTCAATTACATATAAATTTTTTATAAAAGGCTGGAAGTGGCAGGGCAGGATGGATCCCAATTGTGAAAATCCTTGAATATAAGGTTAGGGACATTTCAACATCACCTTTTACTGAGCAGAGGATAAACAGCTTTTGAGCAAAGAAGTGACATCATGAAGGGTTGGGTCAATGTTAGCTGCTGGATTCTAGCAATACTATGTGGGATGGTTTTTGCAGGAATGTATTTCATAGTTATATTAAATAATTTAATACCAAAATACTGTTATGCAGATGATGTTCCCATTTGTTGTAAAATCACATGTCTCATTGAAGTCTAGGTTCATACTGGATGTAAATGACCAAGGAATTATTTTGAAATTTTGGAAGGTTTGCTTTTCTCTTCCTGATAGTCATTTGGCCTGTTGTCTATTAGGAGTCCATGAATGACTTTTTTCCCCCTCAGGTTATTGGGTTGTCTCATTTTCTTCTATTGTGCTTTTGATATAGTCCCCTGGCTCTGCTTGTCTGGTTCTATAAAAAAACTATTTATGGGGGGCACCTGGACACCTGGGTGGCTCAGTTGGTTAAGTGTCTGACTCTTGATCTGGGCTCATGTCATAACGTCACAGTTTGTGGGATTAAGCCACATACTGGGCTCTGCACTGACAGCATGGAGCCTGCCTGGGATTCTTTCCCTCTCTCTCTGCCCCTCCCCCACTCAATCTCTCTCTCTTGCTCTCTCTCAAATTTAAAACAAAGTTTTAATAAAACTTAAAAAAAATCTAGTTACAGACGGGTGTGAAAGTCAGAAGTCAGAATGAATGGGACTCCATGTAACCAAAACCAGAATCAATATTGGTATAAACTTTTCTAAGTGCCTTTTCCAAGAATGCATTTCACTTGAGTTTTGGTAGCATTTACCTTTTGGGTGTGAGGGTATCATTGTGTTCTTGAAAAATGATTCATAATCCACTAATTGAATTTGCTACATAGGTGTCACTATTTCTTTTAATTCAAGTGGAACTTAGAGTCAGGAAGGTAAATATCTTACCTCAAATCCTTTGTCATGTTAATGATAGAAGCCTTTTCGTGTTCCATTCCTCTATACCTGTTTTCTTTGGCATGTTCTCCTCTCCACCTTCCTCCCAATTCCACTTTACAAACTCCGATTCAGCTTTCAAAACTGCTTAGACATGCCTTGTCTGTGCAACCTTGTCTTGTTCCCAAGGACAGTTCTGTCTCCTCCCATCCACGCTCCTTCCCTCATAGAAGTGAGCATTCTCTGGGATGTACAAACTTCTGTAATTATGCATATTCCTTTACATGTCTGTCTCCCCTGTTGGATTTTAAGAGCCTTGAGGTTCCTCTCTTCTATGTCCCCAGCACCAAGCTGGGGTACACACTAGGTGCTTGGTTAATGTCAAATCCAAAGTGAAAGAATTGAAAAGCAAAAAGGAAAATTCTAAACTCTTCCAACAATCTAAGCAAAAGAATAAGGGACCAAAAGAAAAAAAAGATTAAGGGACAGCACCTAAAGCCATCTTCACTTAGATTCATGTTTTTCTTCTTTAGAATGTTTGGGAAAGGACATTTCCCAGCCCTCCTGTAGCCATCAAGGAAGTGTTAATGCTGCCCCTTTGTGGTGTTCCCTTCAGGGCTTCCCCCGGGGACTCCCTGCAGTTGTGTGCTGGTCAGTTCCCATGACACTTTGACCCCTCTCAGGAGCCCTGCAGAGTGTGATTACTTTTTCTGCCTGGCTGCATCTCTATTGTGGATGCTAACTCCACTTTGTCTTGGTTTTCTCATGTTTCCTCTGTACAGTAACTTTTTTCACTCTCTTGAGGAGATCTGCCCTCCCCACCACATCTTCTTCCACCCACTGCCTCCCTGAAGAGCAGACAAGAGGGGGTATCCTCTGGGCCCTTTTCTTAAAGGGCCTTTTGCTTAATGTATATTCCTTCCAGTTTTTCAAAACTGTAATCAGATAGGCATGAATTGTAATCATTAGGCAATGAGGACTAAATGAACATGAGCACAATTTATTTAGGGGGAGAGGAGGAAGTCTACACTAGCAGGTTGGCTCTTCCGGCTTCTTCTAGCTTCCTACTGATAAAATCACTGGTACCCCTGGCTTGAATCTGGCATGTTGGTCTTAGGGACACCAAGTCACGAAGCTCCAAACACATCCCAGTTCTCAGGATGCCAAAAGAACCAGGAAAGGAGCAGGCTAGGTTCAAGGGACCAGTTAGGGGAGGTTGAGGGTGGACTGTGAGGGACAGGTGTGTTGTTATCCCCTTGAATTCCTCAAATGTGTAACAAACCAGGGCCCAGGTGGCTCCATGACTCTAGCTTTAGGGTCATTTTTTTCCAAATATTTTCCCAGGTGATATAGACAGAAAGTCTGCAGAGGAAAATCTATCTAGTAGCCTAGTCAGAATCGAGCCCCACTTTGCACTCTGCACTGACAGTGCAGAGCCTGTTTGGGATTCTCTCTCTCTCCCTCTCTCTCTGCCCCTCCCCTGCTGACATTCTCTCTAAACAAACAAACAAACAAACATTTAAAAAAAAAACACAGCAGAGCACAGAGTCTGAAGTTGTGAAAGTTTGCGCCATCGCCAGCGTTGTGCCCGGTGGGCTTGGCAGTGCCCTGGTGGAGGAGGGCAGAAACCCTGAGTGGGCAGCATGGTCTGAGGATCCCCTGGGTTGCACAAGAAGAGGCATTCCCCCGCTTGGAGTGCATTCGGGAGAGACAGCATGACCTCTCTGGGGGCGAAGGATCGAGCTGGTACCTTTGAGCTGCCCTGTATGGTAGCATAGGAATGGGGGCGCTGGCTGAGGGCAGTGAGCCTTGGTGCTGGCTTTCTGCTGTGCTTTGCCTTAAACTCGCATGTGTGCAGCCGATTTCTGGGATGAACTGGTGGATGGCCCCAGCGCAGCAAGACCCTCCCTCAGGGGATTGGTGTGGGACTGCACTGTGGGGATCTCTAAAATCTGGAGTTTTAGAACCCAGCCATCACCTGAGATAAAGCCTAGGAGTGCTGTGCTGCCTGGCAGGCAGACAGCTCAGAGGTAGACAGGATGAAGGAAGGATCTGATGAAGTCCAGGGACACAGAAGTGATTGTTTGCTCTTCTGTGAGGGCTTCCTGAAGGGTGGCCAGTGTGAGCTCTCAGCTCTGGGGATGAGCAAGTGGAGCCACACACCATTTTCACCTCACCCAGCAGCACTGACTGACTTCAGAGAGCAAAACAGTGCCACCTAGTGGAGGCTGGAGCTGCTTACACCAAGCCCCGCCTCCCTGCACACTGCAGGCTCATCTCCACTAGGGCAAGTCCACCTGAGAATGTGCACAACAGGCCTCACCCCAGAAAACCAGCACAAACCGCTCCAGGGCCCCAAGTCTACTGATCATAGAGTGTTGCAAAGCTTCATTTCTAGGAGAAATAGGATCTAGCTTCCTTTTTAAAAATTTTTTCTTTTTAATATTTATTTTTTTGAGAGAGAGAGACAGAGCGTGAGCAGGGGAGGGGCAGAGAGAGAGAGAGAGACAAAGAATCTGATGCAGTCTCCAGGCTCTGAACTGTCAGCACAGAGCCTGATGTGGGGCTCAAGCTCATGAACTATGAGATCATGACCTGAGCTGAAATTGGATGGATCTAGCTTCCTTTTTATTTTTATTTTATCATTAAAATTGTTTTAATGTTTATTTTTGAGAGGGAAAGAGCAAGTGGGGGAGGGGCAGAGAAAGAGAGAGAGAGAGAGGGAGACAGAGGATCTGAAGTAGGCTCTGTGCTGTCAGCAGGGAGCCTGATATGGGGCTTGAACTCATGAACCATGAGATCATGACCTGAGCTGAAGTCAGATACTTAACCAACAGAGCCACCCAAGTGCCCCTATATATATGTATGTATGTATAGATATATATATACATATATATACATACATACACACACATGTACATACACACATGTACATATACACATACATATGTACATGCATGTACACATGTGTGTACATGTACACACATGTATATACATATATGTGTGCATATATGCACATATATACATATGTATATACATATATGTACATATATACATATATATACTTTTAATTTTAATTTTTCTATTTCTTATTTTGTAATTTATTTTTATTTTTTGGATCTATACTCTTTTAACAAGCAGACCAAAACACATCTAGGATCTAGCTTTCCTTCTTTTTTTTAAAATAGAGTTTTACGGGGCGCCTGGGTGACGCAGTCGGTTAAGCGTCCGACTTCAACCAGGTCACAATCTCGCGGTTCGTGAGTTCGAGCCCCGCGTCAGGCTCTGGGCTGATGGCTCAGAGCCTGGAGCCTGTTTCCGATTCTGTGTCTCCCTCTCTCTCTGCCCCTCCCCCGTTCATGCTCTGTCTCTCCCTGTCCCAAAAATAAATAAAAAACGTTGAAAAAAAAATTTTTTTAAAAATAGAGTTTTATTGTTTCTCTTACTTTTAAACTTTTAAATTAAACTATTAAACTAAAAGTTTGCTTTTAAACTTAAAGTTTATTTATTTTGAGAGAGAGAGAGCAAGCAGGGGAGGGGCAGAGAGAGAGGAAGAGAGAGCATCCTAAACAGGCTCCACACTGTCAGCACAGAGCCAGATGCAGGACTTGAACTCATGAACCATGAGATGGTAACCTGAGCTGAAGTCAAGAGTCAGACACTCAACCAACTGAGCCACCTATTTTTTAATATAGATATATATATATTTTTTAAGTTTTAATTTTACTTTTTTATTTTCTGGATTTAGCTTCTTAAAAAAATTTTTTTTTAGCATTTATTTATTTTTGAAAGACAGAGAGAGACAGAGTGCAAGCAGGGGAGGGGCAGAGAGAGAAGGAGACACAGAAGCCGAAGTGAGCTCCAGGCTGTGAGCAAGCTGTCAGTACAGAGCCCAACATGGGGCTCGAACCCACGAACCATGAGATCATGACCTGAGCCGAAGTCAGACACTCAACCAACTGAGCCACCCAGGCGCCCCTGGATCTAGCTTCTTTTAACAGACAGACCAAAACACACCTGGGATCCAGTTTCCTTTTTTTTTTTCTGGACAAAATGACAAGATGGAGGAATTCACCCCAAAAGAAAGAATATGAAGAAGGGATTTAATCAATATACATATAAGTAAGGTGTCTGAATTAGAATTTAAAACAATAAGTATAAATGAAGCAGCTGGGCTTGACAAAAGAATGGGAGACACTAGAGAATCCCTTATTGCAGAGATAAAAGAACTAAAAACTAGTCAGGCTGAAATTTAAAATGCTATAACTGGGATACAAACCCAAATGGTGCCATGACAGTGAGGATAGATGAAACTGAGGAATGAATCAGGGATATAGAAGATAAAGTTATGGACAATAATGAAGCTGAAAAGACGAGGGAAGGAAATGTATTGGGTCACAAATGTAGACTTAGAGAACTCAATGACTCCTTAAAGCATAATAACATTCATATCATAGGAGTCCCAGAAGATGAAGAGAGAAAAAGGGACAGGTTTATTTAAGCAAATTATAGGTGAAAACTAATCTGAGGAAGGAAACAGACATCAAAATTCAAGAAGCACAAAGAACTCCTATTAAATTCAACAAAAGCTGGCCATCACCAAGACATATCATAGTCAATTTCACAAAATATACAGACAAGGAAAGAATCATGAAAGCAACAAGGCAAAAAATGTCCTTAACCTACAAGGGAAGACAAATCAGATTTGCAGCAGATCTGTCAATAGAAACTTGTCAGGCCAGAAGGGAATGGCAGGATATATTCAACGTGCTGAATGGGAAAAATATGCAGCCAAGAATACTTTATCCAGAAAAGCTGTCATTCAGAATAGAAGGAAATATAAAGAATCTCCCAGACAAACAAAACCTAAAGGAGTTTGTGACCATTAAACCAGCCCTTCAAGAAATATTAAGGGGGACTCTTTGAGTGGGGACAAAAGACCAAAAGCAACAAAAACTAGAAAGGAACAGAGAACACCACCAGAAACACCAACTTTACAGGTAACATAATGGCATTAAACTCATATATTTCAATAATCACTCTGAATGTAAATGTACTAAATGCTCCAGTCAAAAGACATAGGGTATCAGAATGGATTAAAAAAAAAAGAAAGTCCTATCTATATGCTACCTATAAGAGATTCATTTTAGACCTCAAGACCCTCTGTAGATTGAAAGTGAGGGGATGGAGAACCATCTATCAGGCATGGACATCAAAAGAAAGCCAGAGTAGCTATACTTATATCAGACAAACTAGATTTTAAACCAAAGACCATAACAAGAGATGAAGAAGGACTTTATATCATAATTAAGGGATCTATCCATCAAGAAGATCTAACAGTTGTAAATATTTATGCCCCCAACATGAAGTACCCAAATATATAAATCAGTAACAAACATAAAGAATCTCATTGATAATAATACAATAATAATAGGGGACTTTAACACCCCACTCACAGCACTGGACAGATCATCTAAGCAGAAAATCAACAAAGAAACGATGGCTTTGAATGACACATTGGACCAGATGAACTCAACAGATATATTCAGAACATTTCATCCTAAAGCAACAGAATACACATTTTTTCCCACTGCACATGGAACATTCTCCAGAATAGATCATATACTGAGTCACAAATCAGCCCTCAACAAGTATAAAAAGATTGAGGTCATACGATGCATATTTTCAGAACACAATGTGATGAAACTTGAAGTCAACCACAAGAAAATATTTGGGAAGACCACAAATACATGGAGGTTAAAGTATATCCTACTAAAGAATGAATGGATTAATCAGGAAATTAAAGAAGAAATTAAAAACTACATGGAAGCACATGAAAATGAAAACATAACAGTCCAAAACCTTGGGGATACAACAAAGGCAGTCCTAAGAGGGAAGTATATTACAATAGAGGCTTACATCAAGAAGCAAGAGAAGTCTCAAATACACAACCTAACCTTACACCTAAAGGAGCTAGAAAAGAAACAGCAAATAAAGCCTAGAGTCAGCAGAAGAAGGGAAATAATAAAGATTAAAGCTGAAATAAATGATATAGAAACAAACAACAACAACAACAACAAAAAACAGAACAGATCAACGAAACTGAGCTGGTTCTTTGAAAGAATTAATAAAATTGATAAGCTCCTGGCCAGACTTATCAAAAAGAAAAGATAAAGAACCCAAAATAAATAAAATCACAAATTAAAAAGGAGAGAGCATAACCAACACCACAGAAATATAAACAATTTTAAGAGAATATTATGAAAATTTATATGCCAACAAACTGGCAATCTGGAAGAAATAGATAAATTTCTAGAAACGTACAGACTACCAAATCTGAAACAGGAAGAAAGAGAAAATTTGAACCAACCCATAACCAGCAAAACAATTGAATCAGTAATCAAAATCTTCCAACAACAAAAGTCCAGGGCCAGATGGCTTTCCAAGGAAATTCTACCAGACATTTAAAGAAGAGCTAATATTTCTTCTTCTCAAACTGTTCCAAAAAATAGAAATGGAAGGAAAACTTCCAAATTCCTACAAGACCAGCATTACCCTGATTCCAAAACCAGACAAAGATGCATGAAAAAGGAGAATTACAAGCCAATATCCTTGATGAACATGGATGCAAAATTCTCAACAAGATACTAGAAAATTGAATCGAACACTACATTAAAGGAATTATTCACCACCATCAAGTGGAATTTATTCCTGGGCTGCAGCACTGGTTCAATATTTGCAAATCAATCAACATGATATACCACATCAATAGAAGAAAGGATAAGAACCATGATCCTATCCATAGATGCAGAAAAAGCATTTGACAAAATACAGCATGCATTTTTGATAAAAACCCTCAATAAAGTAGGGATAGATGCAATATACCTCAACATCATAAAGGCCATATATTAAAGACCCACAACTAATATCATCTTCAATGGAGAAAAAATGAGAACTTTTCCTCCATGGTCAGGAACAAGACAGGGATGTCCACTCTCACCTTTACTATTTAACATAATACTGGAAGTCTTAGCCTCAACAATCAGGCAACAAAAAAAAATTAAAGGCACCCAAACTGGCAAGGAAGAAGTCAAACTTTCACTATTTGCATACAACATGATACTCTATGTAGAAAACCTGAAAGACTCGACCCAAAAATTGCTAGAACTAATATATTAATTCAGCAAAGTCACAGAATATAAAATCAATGTACAGAAATCTGTTGCATTTCTATACACCAATAATGAAACAGCAATAAATAAATAAATTTTATATATATATAAAGTAATAAATCTCATTTAAATTTGCACCAAAAACCATAAGATACCTAGAAATAAACCTAACCAAAGAGGTAAAAGATCTGTACTCTGAAAACTATAGAATTCTTTTGAAAGAAATGGAACAGGATACAAAGTAAGGAAAAACATTCCATGCTCATGGATTGGAAGAACAAATATTATTAAAATGTCTGTACTACCCAAAGCAATCTACACATTTAATCCTTACCAAAATACTACCAGAATTTTTTCACAGAGGTAGAACAAACAGTTCTAAAATTTGTGTGGAACCACAGAAGACCCCAAATAGTCAAAGAAACCCTGAAAAGGAAAAGCAAATCTGGAGGCATCACGATTCCAGACTTCAAGCTATATTACAAAGCTGTAGTCATCAAGACAGTATGGTACTGGTATAGATACAGACACATAGATTAATGGAACAGAATAGAAAACCCAGAAATGGACCCACAACTATATGGCCAACTAATCTTCAACAAAGCAGGAAAGAATAGCCAATGGATAAAAGACAGTCACTTCAACAAATGGTGTTGGGAAAACAGGACAGCAACATGCAGAAGAATGGACCACTTTCTTATACCATACACACAAAAAAATTCAAAATGGATGAAAGAACTAATTGTGAGACAGGAAACCATCAAAATCTTAGAGAAGAGGCAGCAACCTCTTTGACCTTAGCCGCAGCAAGTTCTTACCAGACCTGTCTCCAGAGACAAGGGAAACAAAAGCAAACATGAACTATTAGGACTTCATCAAGATAAAAGGCTTTTGCACGGTAAAGGAAACAATCAACAAAACTAAAAGGCAGCCTACAAAATGGGGGAACATATTTGCAAATGACATATCTGATAAAGGATTAGTATCCAAAATCTATAAAGAACTTATCCAACTCAACACCCCAAAAAACAAATAATCCAGTTAAGAAATGGTCAGGGGGTGCCTGGGTGGCGCAGTTGGTTGAGCTTCCACTTCAGCTCAGGTCATGATCTCACAGCTGGCGAGTTTGAGCCCCTCATCGGGGTTTGTGTGGACAGCTCAGAGCCTGGAGTCTGCTTTGGATTCTGTGTCTCCCTCTCTCTCTGTCCCTCTGCCACTCATGTTCTCTCTCTCTCTCTCTCTCTCTCTCTCTCTCTCTCAAAAATAAACAAACATTGAAAAAAAATGAAATGGGCAGAAGAGATGAATAGACATTTTTCCAAAGAAGTCATCCAGATGGCTAACAGACAGACACATGAAAAGATGCTCACTCATCATCAGGGAAATACAAATCAAAATTATGATGGGATACCACCTCACATCTGTCAGAATGACTAAAATTAACACAAGAAACAACAGGTGTTGGCAAGGATGTGGAGAAGGGGGAACCCTCTTACACTGTTGGTGGGAAGGCAAACTGGGACAGCCACTCTGGAAAACAATATGGAGGTTCCTTAAAAAGTTACAAATAAAACTACCCTACATTCCAGCAATTGCACTAGTAGGTATTTACCCAAAGGATACAAAAATACAGATTTGAAGGGGTACCTGTACCCCTATGTTTATAGCAGCATATATACAACATATATATATACATACAACATATATATATATATATATATATATATATATATATATATATATATACACACACACACACACAACAGTCAAATTATGGGAAGAGCCCAAATGTCCATCGACTGATGAATGGATAAAGAAGGTGTGGTATATATGTACAATGGAATGTTACTCAGCCATCAAAAAGAATGAAATCTTGCCATTTGTAAGCACATGGGTGGAGCTAGAATGTATTATGCTAAGTGAAATAAGTCAGTCAGAGAAAGACAAATGCCATATGATTTCACTCATGTGTGGAATTTAAGAAACAAGACAGATGAACATATGGGAAGGGGGAAAAAGAAAGGGAAACAAACCTTCATAAGAGACTCTTTTTTTTATGTTTATTTATTTATTTTGAGAGAGTATGAGTGGTGAAAGGGCAAAGAGAGTGGGAGAGAGAGAATCCCAAGCAGCTCTGTGCTGTCAGTGCAGAGCCCAACATGGGGCTTGATCTCACAAACTGAGAGATCATGACCTGAGCTGAAATCAAGAGTTGGATGCTTGGGGTGCCTGGGTGGCTCAGTCAGTTAAGTGTCCAACTTCAGCTCAGGTCATGAACTCAGGGTTTGTGACTTTGAGCCCTGTGTCGGGCTCTGTGCTGACAGCTCATGGCCTGGAGCCTGCTTTAGGATTCTGTGTCTCCCTCTCTCTCTCCCCCTCCCCCACTCACACTGTCTCTCAAAAATGAATAAATGTTAAAAAAGATTTTTTAAGGCAAATATCTTAGAACTAAAATGTTGACAATTGTTTTAACAGTCAAGTTTCCTTTAAAAAGCAGAAGGCACCCTAAGTTGGAATATAGTAAGTAGTTTCTTCTAAAAGGTCAACTTACAGAAATGTAAGCAGCATTAAGGGAATCAACAAGAGAATGTGAGTTACCCACACTCTGACAATAGCAGTAAGCCATTAGCACCTATATGCCTGAAGGAGGAAAGGAAGCTCTGTAAAAGCGGGAAGTGTGGGAGAGGGGCCTCTGGGCAGGAGCTGTTTTTGCAGAAAAAGCCACCACTGCCAGAACTTAGGTGATGAAAAGGGAGAGAGTGGAGAAGAAACACCCCACTTTCTGGTTTCCTGCAATTGCTTCCCGTTGGCTGAACCCAGCTGGAAGCCAGAAGGCAAAGAAGCCCATTGGTACCTCCCCCCACCCGCCACCAGGGCTCAGCCTCCCACAGCCTAAAGGAGGGCAGACACTGGATCTGGAGGAGAGGGGACACACAGGAAATGACCAAGCCCAGTCAGTGCCAGTCTGAAGGTAAAGAGAGGGAAGGTGAGCAAGACAAGTGCAGGGTTGGATCCTGCCTTTATTAAAATTTAGGTATTGTGTCACTGTGGATTTTTTTGCTTTTTAAAAACTATTACATTAAAATATGATTTATCTTGATTACTGAATTTGTTAGCACTGTCCTCCCCCACACTCCCTTAAATTTTATACCTGAGGCAAATGTGTCACTCACCTTACTCTAATCCTGGCCTTAATTAAAGGGATTCTCTCTGGATAGGAAGATTGTGGGTGGTTTTTATTTTCTCATTTTTGCTCATCTGCATGTTCTAAATGTTTTGAAGTGAGCATGTATTCCTTATATAATAAAAACAAATGCAAAATTTTCTTCTTTGAAAGTAGGGATTTTTGGGGCACCTGGGTGGCTCATTCGGTTAAGCGTCTGACTTTGGTTCAGGTCATGATCTCAAGGTTTGTGAGTTCATGCCCCACATAGGTCTGTGAGTTCATGCCCCGCATCGGGTTCTGTGCTGATGGCTCAGAGCCTGGGGCTTGCTTCAGATTCTGTGTCTCCCTCTCTCTCTGCCCCTCCCCCACTCATATTCTGTGTGTGTGTCTCTCTCTCTAAAAAATAAATAAAACATTTAAAAAAATTAAAAAGAAAGTAGGGATCCTTTGTACAACATGGAGCAGACTTAGCAAGAAAATGAAATGTTTGTTGAATGTGAATTAAAAAAAATGTGTGTATCAACTCTATTTCCAAATCCTACCTCTTCTCAATTTCTAACTCGAATGCCAATTTCTCATGAAACATTTCCTTATATCCCCAATCATACTGACCTACAAAGGCCCACACAGTGTGCGCATGGGCCACCCCTATCTCTTCACCTTACCTCCTGCCGCCCTCCCTCTCATTCACTTGACTCCACTACATTGGCTCCCTCCTGGCTGTTGCTCCTGGTACATGGGGAACAATCAGTTAATATTTGTTGAGTGAATAAATGAATGAATGAATATGGCATCTCCCTTGTTTTTTTATCATTCTTGACATAATCTGTTTTGTTCTATATAGGTGTGTATTTATCTTACCTCCCCTACTCTTAAACAGCTCAGGCCATTCTACTCACTTTGATATGACCCTTGGTCCCTGGCACATTGCTTGGAATGTACTTAATAACCACTATTAACAACAATAGTAGGAAGAGCTCCCCCCCTTTTTTTTGAGTGATTACTATGAGCCAAGCCCTGTAGTAAACATTTATAGGTATCCATCACCTCATTTATATATCTAAATGACTTTCAGGATGCACATGTAGGAAAGCACATAGTCATAAAAGGGACCTTCTGTACAGGGTGCCTGGTGGCTCAGTCAGTTAAGCATCCGACTCTGCCTCAGGTCATGATCTCGCAGTTCATGAGTTTGAGCCCTGTGTGGGGCTCTGTGCAACAGCTCAGAGCCTGAAGCCTGCTTTGGATTCTGAGTCTCTGTCTCTCTCTGTCACTTCCTTGCTTGTACTCTGTCTCTCTCTTGCTCTCAAAAATAAATACACATTAAAAATATTAAATTAACAAGTACTTAAAATTTTTATCAGAGCTAATTTCTGATATGGTAAATATCAGTAGATATAGCCCACACATAAACTAAAACTCTTTGGGGCCCTCAATACCTTTAAGAGTATTATGTGGCCCAGGGAGCAAATTGCTTGAGAACTTGGTGTTATTAGGTAATATTTAAGTTTCTTTTCGGCTCTAAAATTGAAGGGTTCTCTGCTCATAAAGCAATTTAGATCATACATAACTTTTGGAGGGCAGGAGCAGGGGCTCCAGATCACTACGCAGTCTTTGGGGCAGCTCAGAGAAGAAGGGCCATCTTGGAACTGGATTCTGGGCCTAGGTTACACATTGTTTGACTGATCTTGGGCACCTGGATTTTCTCTGCTCTTAACTGCTCGATGGACTTGTGGAAGCTCCTTTCCTGTCTTGGACTCACACACAACTCCCAGTTATGATTCATTTCTCCCACACTCATTATTTCACTCCTTGTCCTCTTTTATGCTTAAGTGATATGTAAATTTTTACCTTGACCCTTGACTAGAAGCTGCTTCCGACTTTCTTTCTTTCTTTTTCTTTCTTTCTTTCTTTCTTTCTTTCTTTCTTTCTTTCTTTCTAGTCCTCCAACCAGATTTATTGAACATAACAAAATTCTATATACAAGGTGACCTGGATCTGCTGCCTCAAAACATGATCCTTTCTTTCTTACTTATATTTTGATAAGTCAGTCCGCTGAGTGTGAAAAAGCAGCTTACTCTAAAATTCATAGAAAAGTGCCCAATGCACACTAAACAAATGGGGCCTAACCACTGGAAGTTTAATAGTTCTACAAGATAATTAACATAGGATCAAGCCACTAAGACAGGCTGCTGGAGAACTGAAATGATGTCAAGAGACCATTTTGTGCTCTGCTACTGTGATGCCATCATGTTTCTGGATCATAATGTTCCCATTATCTGATTCTAGACACACCACAGGAATTTAGTGGGGACTGTGGTTAACTTAGCTGCTTGCTGGGCTAGAACAGATGTTACCCCAGCATGCTCATCTGACAGGGATCCGCGGCAGCCCAGATTAAGACCTTGTGAATCTGTGCACAGGACTCCAACAATGGATGAATTATTCACTGTGTCCTCCAAGTGTTGTTCCAAGGTCGTCTCCATCCCGCCTGCTGCCTGCCCCACCCCTACCCTGCTTCCAACATTATATACTTAGTTGTCCATAAACCAAGGTCTTACAATATCCAAACACTTCCTGGATTAGGTAATATTACCTAAGATGTTAGCCCCAAATATCTTATTTCATATTGCCCAGGGCATGTGCAGGATTACAACAGATTTCATGGTTTAAATTCTTTCTCATTGATTACCTCTGGGGAAAGGAACAGGGTGGCAAAAAATAAAACTTTGTTTCAAATGCAGCAATCTGAAAATAATCTGAAATGTAATTATTTCTAAAAAAATTCCTTGTTTGGCTGGCATCATTCCATACCAGGGAGGATCATCTTACAGGGTGGTTACAGAAGTGCAAAGTACATCACACATTACTGGGCAGTAAAGAATGGTTTTGTTTTTTTATCCCCTTCAGTTAACTGAGTCATAATTTGATGGAGTGAACTAAGAATATTCACTGGCCTCTATTACTTTATGAAAATGATATTTTTTAAAAATCCAGATGCACTAGAAACTTAGATACACTATATATTGTATGAAGTATACATACTGGAAATGCTTCATACTTTCTATTCATCTGCTAGTATTTGATGTAATTGGTGATTTCTTTGTGCTCTGCTTTTGTTGTTTTCTCAGTATGTTCCCATGTTGATGCATGCGGAGGAAAGAGGCAAGCGAAGGTGTTACTCCCAACCAGGGCACTTATTTGCTGTGAGATCTTTGGTTTGTTTTGCCCTGGGTCGCCATGACTCACATCTGTCACACAAGGGGAAAACTTGCCTTTGAGGGACAACTAGGAGGAAAACACAAGATCCAGACAACAAAGTCTTTTGGAAAGTTAAAGTACTATTCAAAACCTAAGTAGTAGTAGTAACTATTTCTCATGCTTAATTCTCAAAATACTATGGAGGGAAACTGGAACCTAGACATTGGTTCCACTTGCAAGATTAGAACAAGATGGATGAAGAATGTTCCCTGAGTTCCAAAGCAACTCGGTGGTGAGCCTGCTATATCTGCCTTTGTCCAGCCCAAGGAAATATCCTCAAAGCTGGAGGTCAATGGTCAGATGTCTTCAAAGTGAGAACAGCAGCATCTATTTCCAGATCCCCAGCTTTGTGTGAAAGGAGGGCTGCTTGCTCACACAGGTTCTCCTTCTCAAAGCTGCTTTCATAATCTGCCCTCCTCTTGCTTTACAAAAGGAATGCATACTCTTAACCTGCCCTGAACTGCCCCTGGGAGTAAAAACCTCTGGGGCACCAAACAAAGGGACACTTTGAAATACAGATTTCTGAAAAGGCTCCTTTAATAATTAATCAAAGGGGGAAGAAAAACTGCCTACTTTTTGTCTTCCATTGTTTGTACATTTTTTTATTGGGAGGAATTGGCCTCCATTGGGATATTTTGAATTCAGATATTGTGTAGTGGGATAATGGAGTGGAAATGACTTCACCTCTTCCATCTCTAGTTTATTATTGAAAAAACTTTGCTCCTAGCAACAACCTCCTGAAATCAAAGCAAACATCAAATCCTCCAAGTACCTTCCCAGCCCCCCTCCCTGCATATTTAAGATAAACCATTACATTCTGTACATTTTATTCAGTACTCACCCCAGGATGTCTTTTGTGGAAAGAAAAGCTATCTTCAAAGGGGTACAAGTAAATAACGCTGATTCCTTTCAAGGAAACTTCATCTGGGACTATCAAATTATTCAAGATACACCGGATAAATTTGCCAACAAAACTGTCATGTGATTTCTTTCAGATTTTCTGTGCATTAATCAATATGGTAGTTAATAAGGTAGTTTTATCAAAACATATCATGAAATATTTACTCCAATAGCAGTCAGTCCTCATCTGATTTGACTTATAAAATGTTTAATGAGGGGCGCATGGGTGGCTCAGTGGGCTAAGCGTCCGACCTCAGCTCAGGTCATGATCTCACGGTTTGTGAGTTCAAGCCCTGCATCAGGCTCTGTGCTGACAGCTCAGAGCCTGGAGCCTGCTTCATATTCTGTGTCTCCTTCTCTCTTTGCCCCTGCCCTGCTCACATTCTGTCTCTCAAAAAGTGAAGAAATGTTAAAAATATATTTTTTTAAAGTGTCCTTATTTTTAAAGAGATATTTATGGAGATATTTGCAGATGATACTTTGGATTTTCTTCAATAATCCAGCAGTGTGAAGGGGTGGGAGTGGAGGATAGATAGCAGGAAAAGATAGAAATGAAGGAAGACTGGCCATGGGTTAATAAGATTGTCAAAGCTGGATGGTGGTCACATGGAGATTCATTTTATTATTTTTCTACATTTGTATAGACCTGAACTTTTCAATGATAAAAATTAAAAGGTAAATAAAAACAAATCTAAAAAAATAAACTCATTGAAGGAGTACCTAATCTAGCTGTCAGCTGATAAATCGCTAAAACTAATTTTTTGATGATTTATCACTGTGATTTTTGGCATATACCTTGAAAGGACTGAATGACTGACATTGCTATAACAAAACTCTCCATTCCCATCTACCTATTTATGTGAACAGTGCTTAAATATATAGAAACAAAGACAAACAATAAAGGCTTATGCTGAACTTTTTCATATTAGCAAGTTGTAATATTTATTCATGAATTCATGAGCAAACAGGAAAAAAAAAGAAAAGCCCCATCCATTCTCTTAAGAGGTTTGTGTTTTCAACAATTTTTTTCTTTCTTTTAACAATTTATTTTCTTTTTTTGTGTTTAATAATTGTTCATATTACTTATCAAGGTTTGTAATGTTTATGTTGTTTTGATCAATTGTATACTAATACCAACTATAACAACCCAATCCAGAAGAAATTTTTAATATTTGGAGACTTTGGTATCGGGGGAAAAACCTTTATTTATTTATTATTTTTAAAGATTTTATTTTTAAGTTGTTACAGCAAATACTTGGCACACAGGAAGAGACCAGCGATACGCACTCAAAGACTCAGAAAAAACTTTCTTTCACACCAGTGCCGGCCCAGCAGAGTCCTCTCCAAAGGCTGAGCCCCCCAGCCCTTGCGCTAGCCTACTTTTATGCCTGACCAGCTTTCAGGTACTTGGAAATTTTCCATTGGCTGCACAGGTGGGCAAGATTGCAGGGGCTCAAGGAAAAAAAGACAGGGGTGGTGGTGCTGGTACTTATCAGTTGTGCTATGTGGGCAGTCAGCTGATCAAGAGGCAAGCAAAATTATAGAAGCCAAAAGCATGCAAGGGAAGTATCCGGCTTGGGCATCTGGCTGGCTCTTTTTTATCTGCTTTTGTCTGCTTTTCTTTTCATTCTCCCCTCTTGATTCTCAAGCTGCTGTAGCAACCTTAGAGAAAATCCGTTTGTGGGAGCCAGGGAACTCATTGCTGCCATGGGAGGAGGGGCGAAGACTGTTCTGGCTTTTTCCTGCTGGGCAGGGACGTCGAAGGGAGGAATGTGACAGCTAGGGTTCTTCCGACATCCAAAAGAGTTAGCCACAGCTAGAATGGCCCAACTGAAGCATCATCTGGAGTTTTATAGCTTCTAGGCAACAGGAAACAAATCTGGTTAGCATATTAATACAAGGACCAAACAGGACGGCTATGAAAAACATTAGGAGAGGACCAGCAAAAGGGAGGAGCCAAGATGCCCAATTTTATATGTTGTTCCAAGAGTTCCCTGAGTCTGCTAATTTCTGCCTCCGTTTGTTAATTTGTTCCCTAACCCAGTGGTGTAAGGTGGTTACGGTAGAGGCAAGGGCCCACATCTGTTGCCTTAGGGGTAGATTGCCTATGTTATTTAGATCCCCCCTTATGCCCTTGATAATGGGGAGAGGGCACCCATAAAGGATTTTATAAGAGGAGAACTCCATCTGCTTCTTTAACTTCCCATTTGTAGCTGCAGTCTGTAGGTCTGAGGGTCTGGAAGGTCCCTAATCTCTCCCTGCCTAATGTTAATCCTTTTCCTATTTATTCTTTGCCCTGGAATAGGGCCTGTAACAGCTGTTAGGGAGCAGAGATGATGACCATTCTGGCTTCTTCAAGTTGATAAGGGATGGTGTGGGGGTACAGCAGTTAGAGTCTACCCAAGAGTCAGTTGAGTTGCCCACAGAATGGTTTTACAGGAAGGCTGGCAGGCATGAGGTGGCAAAAACATTAGCAGACACAAAGAGAAAAACACAAAGTAAAGATGATACTGACCAACAAGAGGGCATCTTAAGATAATGTCACACAATCCAGGAGAGACCCTGATTTTGTCTGAATGTCACCTATCAGTTCTAAGACTCTGTGAGAATTATCGGTTACATTGAAATGATATATGTCAGGGGAACTCTCATAACACAGGTGATGGAGAAGCAGAGCATTAAGTAATCCATGGTGGCTCTATTCTCCAAGAGTTTGGCCCTAACTTTTTTTTTTTAAAGCATCTAACGCTTGTGGGGTGTTATTTATAGTTTTACTGAGTATAAGCAGACAGTTTGTCTTATTTCAAGGTGTAAACTTTTCCAAGAGCTGGGAGTCCTACTATAGAAAGAGCCAAGGCAGCCGCTTCCCATTATTACTTTGTAAATTTTTAGGTAAACTGAACCCAGGTATTATTTCATACAGCTGAACTTTTATTACTTTTTGTGCCTTTTTCATTTTGTAGATGAAGGCCTCTACCCAATTAGTAAAAGTATCAACCCATACCAACAAATGTTGCAACCCCTTTGACCTTGGCATATGAGTGAAATCTAATTGTCCGTCTTCCTCTGGGTAGACTCCAGTATCTTAATTGCCTGAGAGAGTAAGTTTGTGGTTGAGAGGATTGTTTCTAAGACAAACTTTACAGGCTGATACTATTTGTTGAAATGTCCTTGACAAATTTTTTTTTCCAGTAAACATCCTTTGGGCCATTTGATAAGTTTTATCCCTCCCTAAATGAAAGGCCTGATGTGGTGCTTTACTGATATTCTCTCTCTGTGAGATAGATAATAGTAATTGCCCCTGCTCTGTTTGTAACGATTTTAAGGGCTGGAGACATTGTCCATGAATCAGATCTCAGTTCATTTCCTTAGGAGAGTAGGTGGGATTGAGTCTCTCTTAATAATTGATATAGCAGGTGAGCTATTTTCTGAACCCTGATATCCACAGTCTACAATATCCAGTAATTTTTTTAAAAACATGCAATTGTTTATCTGTCCTGGACCTAGTAATGCTACAGTCTCTAATTTAGTTATAATGTCCCTTCCTAGCAAGGGATTAAGGCTCTCTGGCATTATCAGGAAAGAATGAAAAAAAAAAAGTAGGTTTCCCTATATACATCCCAGGGGCTGAGAGAAAAATTTGGTCAAAAGTTTTCTGGAGATGCCTCTAATTGTTAATGCTGGGTTTGGAAAGTTGGCCAGGAGTGCATAGGAGGACAGAAAAGGTGGCTCCAGGATCAAGAAAGAAATCAACTGGTTTTTTGGTCTTTGGGGTGTTTTTGTTTTTGTTTTTGTTTTCTATATCCAGAGCTCCTGAGGCTCTGGGTTTCCAATAGACAGTTGATTCCGGGGAGCCACCCTGAAGAGACCCAGACCCCCTCAGTTCCTTTCAGGGACACTGGTTATCTGAGCCCTGCAGATAGATGTACCCGAGGGCATTCAGGCTTCCAGTGATTGTCTCCACACAAGGGACATGGTTTATGGGGCTTTGACTTCTGTTGTCCCTTCTGAGGGCAGTCTTGTTTCCAGTGCCCTGAAGGGCCACATGAGTGGCATTTGGTGCCAGGACCTCTGGAAGTCTAGTCTGACATAGTACTTAAGGCTGCGACTAAGGCCTTAGATTTTTTTTAAGTCTCCTTTCCTGTGTTTTTCTCTTCACCTTGGTTGTAATATACCAAATTGGCAGCTAGTAAGAGCTCCTCTAGGGTGCCTTCTAGGCCAACAGCCAATTTTGCATTTCCTCTGAATATCTAGGGCTGAATGAGTGACCAATTTGCCCTTTAAAACCATCTCAGCCTTAGGGGTGTCAGGGGAGATAGCCATATATTTAATGAGAGCCTCCCTCAACCTCCCCAGGAAGACCATCGGGCTCTCGTTCTGTGCTTGTAAAATAGTGGCTAATTAAGCATAATTTAAGGGCTTAATCTTAGATTTCTTTAATTTTTTAAAAACACAAGCTGCCAGCGATACCATTCCCCAAAAGTATGGTCATAGTCCCAGTTAGGATGTTGGGATGGAATGGCCTGAGCTCCAGGAGGGAGCTGGAAGTTTCCTACCAGACCTCCAGTCCCATGGTAATTAATGAGTTGCTCATCCCCATAACTCTCAGCTGCTGCCTGAACCCCACAGTTTTCTCTCTCATTAAGAGTCTGATTTAACAAAAGCATTATATCTTTCCAGGTCAACTCAAAAACATAATAATATTCAGAAAATCCTCTCTATATACTTACCTGACCAGAAAATTTACCTAGATCTCCTTTTATCTGTCTTAAACCTTGTAATGTAAAAGGTTTCTCCTTCTGGCATTCTAGCTTCTTTCAATGGAAACATGCCTGTTACATTATGGGGAGGACCTAGATAAGGTGGGCGGCAGGGAGCGGAATTGCACTTTTTATATGGATTGAGTACCTGAGAAGGAAGAGGTGGAACACTTTCTTTCCTCCTTCTCTAGGTCTGCTTTGGATACAGGTAAGGGGCCCTTCATTATTTTCCCTCCTGATTGCTGGACTTCAGGAAGGGTTGCCATTAAATCAGGATCCACCTTACATTGCATACATGTATCTCGATTTTTTAAATCTTAAACCAGGGTACTTTTAAAATCCATTCATTTTAAGCTTAGTCCATCCTAACTATATATAAAATTTCTTTTTTTAAAGATTTTCCTTCATGAACCTCTTACAACTCTCCTTTGCATTCAGATTCTGTTCCAAGCCATTTGTTTCTAAATAAGCAGTCTCATTTAGGACAAAATTATTTTCTTTTACCTTTAACAAAAATGTATTTCCATTTCGTACATCTTTTTTACATATGTACTTTTTATTTACATAGTTGTTTTCTTATTTCCATCAGTCTTAATTACATTTAGCAGAATTTAACTCTTGGAAGTCTTAGTCTCCAGTGAAAACTAAGTAGTGACCAATTATGAACTGTTACACCAGAATTCCTTAGATGGCAAACTTATGAATCAGTTAAGCACAAAGTGTGTTTTCCAACAGATCTAAACATCCCTAGTTTCTCTGCAACAAGTCAAAAGCACAAACCTACATCTAGTAATTGGTGCTTGTTTCTCTTATCTCCTTAGATATCCAATGAATTCAATCCCAATTTATCATGCAAGCAAAACTTTAACGTTTTAGGTTACCAAAGACTTTGAAAGCTATCTTAACAATTACCCATGAAAACTATGAGACAAAGTTAACCATTATTTAAGTCATCCTTTTGCTAACAGATTGGAACAGAGATAACATGAGCTTATTTGACCTTCAGCAAATCTAGGTAGACTAAAAGTGTGTGTGTGTGTGTGTGTGTGTGTGTGTGTGTGTGTTTTACTTAATGTTGATAAACAGGTCTATCTGAAACCAACAAACTTAAATTAGCTTAAACATTGAATATGTTTTACTTGGGTCCACTTAAAACAATTTGTTCCCCACAGTTAATTTTTACTTGGACATTGGTGGAGAAATCTGAAGTGGGTGGTCTTCGTTCCTGGGCATCTAGGGTGGGAGGAGGAGCTGATGCCTGAGGCATTGAGGAGCCAGTTATGCAGGCCGCACCCCAGGTGGTGCAGAAACAGGAGGGGGAAGGGAAGGGAAGGCAGAAGAAGCGAGGTGCTAGCAGAAGGTAGAGTAAGAGAATTCTCAGTTTTAAATCTTGTCAGCTCAGAGGAGTGTACTCCAGGTTTGTTTTCTTTTGTTTTGTTTTCCACTAGTGGAATTAGGCAGCCCATGTCAGTCCAGAGAAGACAGGGGATTTCCCGGAAACAAAGGGAGTTTCGGCAGCTGCTTAGGAATATTTCTTAGTCCCTGTTCTGAGGTAGACTAACTAGAGACAGTTGGTTCTAACAGTTGGTTTTGAGGAGTCCCCCCCCCCCCCCCCCGCCAACTCCATCCTGATACCCTAGATGGGTCCCTCCCAGTGTACTGTGTTGCAGGACAAACACGAGGCAAGAGGTCGTTTTGTCCTCCTGGCCATACCTCTTGTAGAGATTTAGCTGCCTCTTAGCATTGGCAGGTCAGTATAAACCCCTGACTCTGATCAGGCCTCTGCGGACCTGATTCTGCCTTGAGCCGTATGAGGTCGTCAGGGAATCACAGAACAGGACCCACTCAGGCTGCGTAGCCAAAACCATGGAGCATGGGCACTCACACACGCATTCAGACAGATTGCAGACTCCCACCCAGGACTTCCCTGTCCTATATGGCGACTAGGTCACCTGCAAGGTGATCAAGCTCCCCTTCTGCCTCTAGGGCAGGCTTGATTTCTGCCCTGGGTCCCTGGGGACATTTACCTGATTCAGTGGCCCATCCTGGCAGAAATTTCTGATTCCCCCTGGAGTCCATTCAACTGCAACGGTGGCCAACTATTATCTGCTGGTGAGGGTCACGACCCAGTGAAATCACTGGCGGGGCGCCTTCCTTTCCATTGCAGCGGCCTGCGATGAGTGGCCTCTCTGCTGGCCTCCAACAACGGTCGCTCAAGGGGCCAGCGGGGCTGCCCGCTTCCTAGCCAATGCACCAAATGTGTTACAGCAAATACTCGGCACACAGGAAGAGAGAAGCAACACGCGCTCAGAGAATCAGAAATGACGTTTATTTCACACCAGTGCCAGCTCAGTGGAGTCTCTCCAAAGGCTGAGACCCCAGCCCTGGCACTAGCCTACTTTTATGCCTGGCCAGCTTCTGGGTACTTGGAAACTTTCTATCGCCTGCCCAGGGTGGGATTGCAGGGGCTCAAGGAAAAAAAGGGGGGGCATTTATCGGTTGTGCATTTATCGGTTGTGGGCAGTCGGCTGATCAAGAGACAAGCAAGATTACAGAAGCCAAAAGCATGCAAGGGGAGTATCCGGGTTCGGACATCTGGCTGGCTCTATACCCAATGTGGGACTTGAACTTACAACTTGGAAGAGTTGCATGATCTTCCAACTGAACCAGCTAGGCACTCCTGGAAACAAAACAAAACAAAAAAAACCCCAAAAACTTTAAAAATTACACAAAGATAAATATCTGAGAGGAAATGTAATGAAAATATAATTGCAAGGATAAAAAGGAATGATATAAAATAACTGATAAAGAAGAGGTTGTTCATGTACTTTTAAAAATAGGTGATGGAGGAGGGGGCGCCTAGGTGTCTCAGTCGGTTAAGCGTCCAACTTCGGCTCAGGACACGATCTCCTGGTTGAGGTCATGATCTCAAGGTTTGTGAGCTCCAGCCCTGCATCAGGCTCTCTGCTGTCAGTACAGAGCCTGCTCCCATCCTCTGTTCCCCTCTCTCTTTGCCTCTCCCCAACTTGCTCTCTCTCTCAAGAAAGAAATAAAACATTAAAAAAGAAAATGGGCAACGGGGTATCAGATTAGAGCATTAAGATTACATGGACATATCTAATGTTTATTTATTTTTGAGAGAGAGACAGAGTATGAGCAGGGGAGGGGCAGAGACAGAGGGAGACACAGAATCGGAAACGGGGGCTCCAGGCTCTGAGGTGTCAGCAGAGAGCCTGATGGGGGTGGGGTGGGGGTGGCTCCAATTCACTGACTTTGAGATCATGACCCGAGACAAGGTTTAACAGACTGAGCCACCCAGGTGCCCCTATATGGATGCAATTAAAAGAACGACGTAACAGTTTTATTTTCAAATGTTGTTATGATATACCCGAGAGCTGCCGTCTGCACAGCCAGAAGTGCACCAGTACCATATGATATACCTGAAATTACATCCTTTGCAATTCTTTATTCTTACATGCAAAATGCTAAATATTAACTAAAACCATGTAGGGAGATTATTTAGGGTTTTTTTCTTTCATGGATTTTTTTACTGAGTAAAATTCACATAACAAAATTAACCATTAACCATATTAAAGCCTACAATTCAGTGGCATTTAGTGTATGTATAATACTGTGCAACCCTCACCTCTATTTCTAAGGATATTTTCGTCATCTCAAAAGGAAACTCTGTACCCATTAAGCAAGAACTCCCATTCCCCCACTCCCTGCCCATTTCCTGGCAACCATAAATTTGTTTCCTGTCTCTGTGGATTTACCTGTTCAGGATGTTGCAAATAAATGGATTCATACAATATGTGATCTTTGGTGCCCGGCTTCTTTTACTAAACATAATGTGTTTGAGGTGTATCAGTACTTCATTCCCTTTCATGGTTGAATGATATTTCATTGTGTATACCACATTGTGCTTATGCATTCATCACCTGCTGGACATTTGCCTTGTTTCTGCCTCTTGGCTATTATGAATAATGTTGCTGTGACAGGAGTGTACAGCATTTGTTTGAATACTTGTTTCCAGTTATTTCGAGTCTGTACCTAGGAGCAAAATTGCTGATAATTGTCTTTAACTTTCTGAGGAACTGCCAAACTTTCCCACACTGCACCATTTTATGTTTCCAGCTGCCATGTACAAGGTTCCAATTTCTCTGCTTCTTCAATAACTCTTGTTATTTTTTTCATTATAAAAAAGTTAATACTAACCTAGTGGCTATAAAGTGGTGTCTTTTTGTGGTTTTGATTTGCATTTCCCTAATAACTCATGATGTTGAACATCTTTTCATGTGCTTGTTGGCCATGACTACCTAGTTTTTCCTATTTTTTCATTTTAAGGGGTGTGCAAGCAAAAATGCTGTGTTCCACAGCTGTAGAACGAAGCCACCGTATTTCTGGAGATCTTATCTAATGCCCCTCTGTTCTCCAAGCATTGTGCTATGGCCTCAAGGCTTTGCAACAGTTTGTCTGAGGGACACTTCTCCCATCCGGAGGTACAGGACTAAAAATTAAAAAAAAACTTCCTCTTCAGTGGGGTGGCTTTGAGAGTCTGTGCAGACTGAAACTACAACTTATAATACCGAATCTTCTTTCTCTGCTACCTGCTAAATTAGCCCTCCTATATTCTGAAGACTTTAAATTTGAATGCCAAAGTTAGCTAGCCCCTTGCACATAGCTTTTTTCCATGCTTATTTGTTGGTTTGACATGAAGTCAGAAGGGACCTTTAGCTGTGCAAACTGAGGGAGAGTGCTCTCAGAAAGACAGTTCTGTGTCAGGCTGGAGGAGAGTGAGGAAATGAGGGTGCGTCTGCATTAAGTTGTGCCTAGGCAGGGGGCTGTGAAGGTAACAGGAAAGTCTTGGGGCCCACGTGTCTGCTCTAGGATGGCAAGGAGCTTTATGATTGGCAGTCTCCCCTGGATAGGTTGCTAGTTCACTGAGGGCAAGAATAGCATCTTAGTTCTATATCCACATATGTTCCCTAACTCAGAACCTGGAACATAGTAGTTACACACAGGATGTTTACGGGGTTGGATTGTGCACTGGTGATACTCTGTTCCCTGACACGTTGAGCCCCCTTGCCTCCTTGATGGGAGTTAGGAAGGAGACATCCCGGTTGCTGCTCTTGATTCTCACTTCATTCTGGTCCATCTCAGACTGACATCTTCCAACAGCTCCCCATTACCTCCATTATTGTGTTCCTTAGGGGTCCCAGTGTGAACATAAAATATCACCTGTATCCTTAATCATTATTTCTAGAGTATTCCTTCTGCTTCCTTTTTATTTCAGTTACATTCAAGCTACCCATAGGCATGGACATGTTTGAGACCTTAGAATCACATGCAATCTTCTACAGGAGGAAAAGCTCAAGAGACTTCCAAATTTTTTGTTGATAGACCCTTACCCAAGATGTCTGTTAATTTGGGATTATTCACTGCCCATTGCCTGTAAAGAAGGCTCTTCCAGGCTCCCATGCAAAGGCTATAACCCTGGTTGAGTGTTTGAGAGCCAGGTGGGAGAATGGGCAGGGGGCAGTGGTGGAGCATTGTGATTTTTCTCTGTTCAGTGTATACACTTTCGTTCATTTCCTTGTTTTAAATCCACTGCTTAAATCTGACCCTTTGCTATTTTCCCCCCCAGAGAGTAAGTGTATTGTTGCAGGGTTTGGGAGAAGTCTCTGGGCTGTGTACATGTGGGTAAGACCTGCAGGTCCAATTTCTCCTTGTACATCTGTTCTATGGCTCATCTCTGCCTTGCAAAATACCTGATGGCTGATTCCTGAGCCTTTCCACTGGGTGAATCAGCTTGTCCCGTACTATTAACCATGTGTCCTAGCCACCCCTCCCCACCTGGCTCCCATGCAAGGCTTCCCTTTGTCTCTGGTTATCACTTCTCTATCCCTTTCCATCTCCCTCAACAGTGTCAACAGCTCTCCTCTGTTTTCATCCCGTTTCATTCTCATGTCCTTGTAGATTCTCATCCTTTTTGTACTTTTAATGTCATGTTATAGGGTCCAGGAAATGTCTATGTTCTTTCTGCCTGTATTTCAGAAGCAATGGTTCTTTATGGTTATCAGTCCCATGCAGTGTAATACTCTACAGTGTTAAATGGAATAATGTATCTACATGTCTGGACCTGTGACATGGACAGTATAGAAAGTGAAATGAAAAAAGCAAGTTGCAGGTTCGTATGTATAATGTGAAACTGGTTTCATTAAAAACATTTTCATATTATAATGTATACATATACATATACACATACTATACACACACACACACACACACACACACACACACATTCTCCTTAGCATTACCTGAGATAACATAAGTAAATATCAGAATAAATACCTAGAGAGCTACCTGGATGTTTTTATTTGGCAAAAAGACTTAAAAGGGTCTGATTCAGGGACACTCGGGTAGCTCAATCGGTTAAGCATCCAACTTCCACTTGGGTCATGACCTCATGGTTCGTGAGTTCAAGCCCAGCATCAGGCTCTCTGCTCTCAGTGCAGAGCCCTCTCAGATCCTCTGTCTCCCTCTCTCTCTGCCCCTCCCCAATGCATGCACGTGCTCTCTCTCTCTCTCTCTCTCTGTCAAAAATAAACAAACATTAAAAAAACAAAGGGATCTGATTTAAAGGTCTAGGCAATCTGGTGAGTCTAAAAATTTCCTTTGGGGACCTTGGAGCCAGGGAGCACCAGTCACATTGTGTTCTTTGTGAACAGAGCCCTGTGGATTTGCACAGCTGTGGTGGCACTTCCTGGTGGTTCCCCCAAAGAAGCCCCTGTCATCCTCCAGGGCAGCAGCTGGAGCAAGGGAGTTGTTACTCCCATGTGTAACTCTTTCTGGGCTGTTCCTGGGATGTGATTGTTTGTCTTAGTTAATGATCCTCCTGAACTACACTAGGGAAGCCAACTCCTAAGTGAGGCCAATAATAAGCAGCAAAATTACATTTGTGGAGATGTACATTCTGGCATGTTGTGGGAAACCTGCAGTTCCTCACAAAAGCAACTAACTCTTCCTCCTTCCAACCACCTTCAACCCCCAACTCATGATCAAATGGGAAGGTATGGAAAGTTTCCAGTTAATACTCAGTGATAAAGGGTTGAAAGGAATTTAGCCACTTACTCAAATATTCTCTAGCAACATGTCTCCCTGTTGAGATTTCCCCCCTCAAACTTTGCTGCTTATTAAAATTACCTGGGAAGGTTTTAAAATTCCCATGCCCGGGCCGAACCTGTTACGTAAACAGTCGAATCTTTAACAAGCCTTCTCAACGTTGGCCCTACTGACATTCAGAACTATGTAATATTTTGCTTTGAGAGGCTTTCCTGTGCATTGTGGGATGTTTAGCACTGTCCCTGGGCTCTATGCACTAGAAGCCTACAACAAAAAGACATTTGCAAATCACCCAGTTGAGAATCACTGCCGTAGGAGGTGGGACCCAGACATCTATGTTTTAAAAATCTTCCCAGGTGATTCCAATGTGCAGCCAAGTTTGAGAACCAGTGCCCTGATAGAGTTTCCTTTGGGAAGTGTTCCCTGGTGGAAATTCCTGGGACTTCTGGAGTGGGTTTTTATAAACTGTTATTTAATACTGATTCAGTAAGAATGGATATATCCCAAGCCAGATGAGTAGTGCCACTCATCCTATCTAGTAAGCACCGGTTTCTTTCTATCAAGAGAACTTTGGAAAACAAAGAAGCTGTGAACATCTGGAGAGGCTGGCAAAGCCAGCTGAGCCTGTAACTTATGGAGAACATATATAGAGTGCTGGTTCCGGGGTGGCTCAGTTGGTAGGGCTCCAACTTTGGCTCAGGTCATGATCTTGCGGTTTGTGAGTTCAAACCCTGAATTGGGCTCTGTGCTGACACTAGCAGCCTGGAGCCTGCTTCAGATTCTGTGTCTGCCCCTCTCCTGCTTGCTCTCTCTCTCTCTCTCTCTCTTTCTCAAAATAAATAAATAAACATTTAAAAAGTTTTAAATGGGGAGAGCAGCCTCCTGGGTTCTCTCACCAAAGGCTGCAGCTTTTAACTAAGGCTGTTGTAAGTGTCCATTTGTTTTGGAGCGTCCAAATCCACCAGTTTGGTACGAGAAACTGGTACACAGAAGTTATTGTTCCCAGTCTTTAATGATTACTGGACTTTGGCAAGAAATATCAGGACAGAATGTATTGTATATGAACTGTAAGAGGATAGTGAGAAGATAGCTCACTTATGTTTAAGTTGTTGTGTTAGTAATTAGTAATTACTAATTAGTAATCAGTAATTTCTATTTAGGATAGTATACTTCATGAGTACATAGGGTCTCGTCCTCAGTGAAAAGAGGAAGGGCTTTCCAGATATTAGAAAAACAAGATCTCCCATTTGTGAAGGCTGTCTAGGTAAAGGCAATCACACTATTCACAGGCTTATTTACCCTTGTACTTATGGAAAGTAACCCAGTCATCTAGGCAGAGTATTTCTCATCCATTTAATGTATTGATGCTTTTAAGAGTATTTTAACCTATTTACATTTATTGTGATAAAATTTGGTCTGATATCTCATCTTAAGTGCTTTTAATTTTTGATGATTATTTCTGTCCTATTTTGTCCCTTCTGCTATTGGACTCTTTCTTTGCTCTTTTATCATCTTTTGCTATTCTTGAAGATATTTCTCCTATTTTTATTCTACTAGTGGTACTATTAAGATTTAAAACATTCTTAGAAATATTTTAAGTGTAGAAAAGTATAGAGTATCAGAAACATCTATGTACCTCCCCTTAGCTTTATCATATGTAAACATTTTGTCATGACTTGTTCACATGTTTCTAAGAATTAAAGTGTTACAGATGTAATTGAAGTCCCCTGTATTAAATTGCATTTCTCTCTCTGTGGCTCCAGGAGCAGTTTACCATCTGAATATGGTGTTAATTGTGCCCATAGATGCTTTTAAAGTTGTTACATATGCTTATTTCCATAAACATCATAACATTATTTTGCATATTTTGAATTTGCATAAATTCAAACTTACTTTTAAAATTCAACATTGTGTAATTGAGATTTAAACACATTGTTTAATTCATTCGTTTCCACTAATGTTTAGTATTTCATTTTTGTGGGATAAAGCTATTGACTTAGCCATTGTCTTAATAGTGGACATTTTAAGTTGTTTGGAATTTTTGGTTTTGAAAAACTGATACAGTGAACATTGTTGGACATGTTTCCTCATGCACATGTGAAATTATTTTTCTATGACATACTTAGAATTGCTGGGTCAAAATGTAGGGTGAGGGAAAGTACATTGTAGATGATGGAAAGAACATGTAACTGGCAACAAGGCCTGGTTTATTCTGCTTTGGCCATTTTCTTTTTTTAAGATACTATGTATTTCCTTTATAACAGCCTCAGCTTGTCGTTGGTTGGTTGAGGTGATTGGACAATGATATTTAATAGTCTTATGATTTTTTGATCCTGTTGATTTTTCGGAAGCAATTCTTTTTTTTTTAATTTCATTTTTTATTTTTTAATTTTTTTAATATCAAATTTATTGTCAAATTGGTTTCCATACAACACCCAGTGCTCATCCCAAAAGGTGCCCTCCTCAATACCCATCACCCACCCTCCCCTCCCTCCCACTTATTTCTTAAGTGCAATATTGTTTTCTTTTTCTTAATATAGAACCAAGACTGCAAATGAATTCATAACAACAAAAAATATAGCAAAGGAAGAGATTATGTTCTCTAGTAAACTCCAGAGAGACATTTTCCAGGGAACTACCTTTTTAGAAGACTATGAATTGAAGAGACAATAGGAAATATCCATGGTGGGGAATAAAAGTTTTTTCCAGTAGGCGTGGAGAGGATGAGAGTCTCCACTGGAGAGGTTATTTTAATCAATATACAAACATTTTATCATTTTCAGAGCATTCCCACTAGGGAGAGGTTCTGTGAATGTACGATACGTGGGAAAGGCATCAGCTTTAATTCAAAACGGATTCAGCACCAAAGAACGTACAAGCAAGTGAGACCCTTCAAATGTATAGAGTGTGAGAAAACCTTTGGATGTAACTCCCACCTGGGCACCATATAAATCCACACTAGAGTTTTGAAGCTATATCAATGTAAGGAAGGTGGCAAAAACCTTTGATATGAGTGCAAAACTAACTTGGCACTAAGCCACACTGTGGAAAAACCCTTCAAAAATGTAGAATGTGGAAAGAATTTCAAATACAGTTCTTGCTATATTGGACATAAAGAATCTAAATGGAGAGCAGCCCTATAAATGTAATGAATGTTGGGAAAGCTTTCAATGTCAATGCAAATCCAATCAGGCATCAAAGAAACCATAATGGGGACAAACTTTATTTGTGTGTGGAATATGGGGATGGTTTCAGTTGTAATTCTATCTTCGACATCAAACAAATCTGCATGGGGAAGAGACTATAACGAGTGTGGGAAAGACTTCAAATGTAGCTCCCAATGCAGAAATCATCAGCTTATTCATACTGGAGAGAAGCCATTTCAATGTAAGGAACATGGGAAAGGCGTCAGCCTCAATGCAAAATTAATTCAGCATGAAAAAATCCACAGTGGGGAGAAACCATTAAGTGTGAGAAAGCTGTTAAACGTGTAACTTCACACTGTGCCAGCATCAGGAAATCCACACTGGGAAGACACCTTATGAGTGAAGTGGTTGCAGGAAGGCCTTCAGGTGTATCTTCCAAGTGAGTTAATATCAGAATACCTGTACTTGAGAAGAGCCCTCCACATTGTTAATGCAAAATTAATTGGGCATTCAGGAATCTGCCATGGGAAGAACTTAGAAACTGCTTGTTGTATGAGAAAGGCTTTAAATGTAGTTCTGAAAGTACCTCCCAGTTTGATATGCATCAGAGTATCTACACTGGAGAAAAACTCTACCAATAAAAGTGCTACAGGAAAACATTCCATATTGTTAAAGAAAAATTAAATGGGCATGATGATAGGAAGAACGTCTATATGTATGAAGCACGTGAAAGGTTTCAGCTATAGTTGTAATGGTATTATGCATTACAGAGGTGAGAAATCCACTGACTGTAAAACAAGAGTTACATCCAATTTAGACAGCCCAGGGTGTACTCTTGGAAACAAGTTCTAACAATACATCTGAAAGCTTTAGCATTAAAGCAGAATGAATATAGCATCTGACAGTCCATTCCAGGATGAAAGTCTAAAAACGTAATGAATGTGATAAAGACATTATTTCTACTTTTAAATCTTTTGTTTTCAATGTGAAATAATTGATATTTCAATTTTCATGTACCCACCATCCAGGTTAAGCAAATATTGGCATTTACCAACATTTCAAAAATATTTCTTTCACAACTAAAGCCTTGTTTCCCCTGCCCTTCTTCTTTCCCCTGTCCTTCTTTCTCCCTCCCTTACCCCTCCTCCCAGTGTAAACACCTATGTTGGGGTTAGTGTGTATCAAATTATCCATAAATATTATATATATTTATAATTTATGTATTTTTTAAACATGAAAACATTTTGCACTGTGTCCTTTTGTCATGTTTTTTTTTAAACTCAGCATGATTTTTATGAGATTATCATGTTGAAGCTTCTAGCTCTAGATCATTTTAACTAATGAATATAATTCTCTACAGCCTACTTACCTACTCTTACAATTTCCAGAAGTGCCATAGTGAATATCCTTGTATGTGTTAAACCAACTCAAAGAGGTCTATAGGGAGAAAGCCAAAGCAAAGGGGTCTTCATGTTTAATAGTTGGTAAGTTCAGGGGTGCCTGGGTAGCTCAGTTAGTTAAGTGTCAGACTTCAGCTCAGGCCATCATCTCACAGTTCATGGGTTTGAGTCCCGTGTCGGGATTTGTGCTGATAGCTCAAAGCCTGGAGCATTGCTTCAGATTCTGTGTCTCCCTCTCTCTCTGCCCCTTTCCCGCTCCTGCTCTCTCTCTCTCTCTCAAAAATAAATAAACATTAAAACAATTAAAAGAAAATAATTGGTAAGTTCATTCTACTTCTATAATAGGGGAGTTAGACAATGAAGGTAATAACTCAGTAAGAAATCAGTAGATGTATGGCACAAAAACAGACACTTAGATCAATAGAACAGAATAGAGAACCCAGAAATGGACTCACAAACATATGCCCAACTAAGCTTTGACAAAGCAGGAAAGAATATCCAATGGAATAAAGACAGTCTTTTCAGCAAGTGGTGCTGGGAAAACTGGACAGTGGCATGCAGAAAAGTGAACCTAGACGGCTTTCTTACACCATACACAAAAAATAAACTCAAAATGGATGAAAGACCTTAATGTAAGATAGGAAGCCATCAAAATCCTCAAGGACAAAGCAGGCAAAAACCTCTTTGATCTTGACCGCAGCAACTTCTTACTCAACACGTCTCTTGAGACAAGGGAAACAAAAGCAAAAATGAACTATTGGGACCTCATCAGAATAAAAACTTCTGCACAGCGAAGAAACAATCAGCAAAATTAAAAGGTAACCGACAGAATGGGAGAAGATATTTGCAAATGACATATCAGATAAAGGGTTATTATCCAAAATCTGTAAAGAACTTATCAAACTCAACACCCAAAGAACAAATAATCCAGTGAAGAAATGGGCAAAAGACATGAATAGACACTTCTCTAAAGAAGACATCCAGACAGCCAATCAACACATGAAAATATGCTCAACATCACTCATCTTCAGGGAAATACACATCAAAATCACAATGAGATACCACCTCACACCCGTCAGAATGGCTAACATTAACAACTCAGGCAACAACAGATGTTGGCGAGGATGTGGAGAGAGGATCTCTTTTGCCCTGCTGGTGGGAATGCAACTGGTGCTGCCACTCTGGAAAACAGTATGGAGGTTCCTCAAAAAATTAAAAATAGAACTACCCTATGACCCAGCAATTGCACTACTAGGTATTTATCCAAGGAATACAGGTATGCTATTTTGAAGGGACACATGCAACCCAATGTTTATAGCAGCACAATCCGCAATAGCCAAAGTATGGAAAGAGCCCAAATGTCCATCAATGGATGAATGGATAAAGAAGATGTGGTACACACACACACACACACACACACACACACACACACACACACAATGGAGTATTACTTGACAATCAAAAAGAATGAAATCTTGCCATTTGCAACTACGTGGATGGAACTGGAGGGTATTATGCTAAGCAAAATTAGTCAGAGAAAGACAAATATCCTATGACTTCACTCATATGAGGACTTTAAGAGACAAAAGAGATGAACATAAGGGAAGTGAAGCAAAAATAATATAAAAACAGGGAGGAGGACAAAACATAAGAGACTCTTAAATATGGAGAACAAACAGAGGGTTACTGGAGGGGTTCTGGGAGGGGGGAATAGGCTAAATAGGTAAGGGGCATTAAGGAATCTACACCTGAAATCACTGTTGCACCATATGCTAACAAACTTGGATGTGAATTAAAATAATAATAATAAATCAATTAAAAAAAGAAATTAGTAGATGTAGTGTGCTCATTACATATTAAATGAATAAATTCAATTTCCTACAACAAGCATATACTAACAAGTACTTTTTTTTAAAATTTTTAACATTTATTCATTTTTGAGAGTGAGAAAGACAGAGTATGAGTAGGAGACAAAGAATCTGAAGCAGGCTCCAGGCTCCGAGCTCCGAGCTGTCAGCGCAAAGCCCAACAGAGGGCTTGAATTCACAGACCACAAGATCATGACCTGAGCTGAAGTCGGACCCTTAACCAACTGAGCCACCCAGGGGCCCCAACAAGTGCTTTTTTGTTTAGCAAGTAGAGCATGCTAAAACAATTTCCCTCAACAAATATGTTTAAAAAAAAAGTTTGCAGTAATCATATCATAATCTTGTCATCTAAAGTAGGTTCTCTTGGAGGCAAATATAAAACTTATGTAGTCAGTAGTAGAGCTTTCTCTTTATTAATGGAGGCATTAGACAGCGTCTCTCTTACGAGTCTCTCTCACTTTCTGCCCCAACCCACCCCCCAAAATAGATGAACTTTAAAAAGAAAAAGAACACGAGGCTTAGGACTGAAAGCCTAAGTAGGACTTCCTTTTGTTGACTTCTGTGTTGTTAACATGGTAGCCACTAGCTATGTGTGCTTTATTAAATTACTCTTAAGCACTTGAAGGGGGGCTAATTCAAGGTGAAATGTCCTATAAGTATAAAATACCATATTTTGAAGATTTAGTACAAAAAAAAGTATAAATGATCTCATTTATAATTTTTATGTTGACTTTATGTTGAAACAGTATTTTGGATATATTGGGTTAAATAAAATATTTTTATTTTTGAGTGAAAGATTTCTGCTCACAATCCGCTACATCTATGTCATGACCCACTAGTGGTTCTCAGCCAATTAAAAAGAAAAATCAAGCTAGTCTGGGAAAGATAACTACCCTCCATTGGACCTGAATAGCGAAAGTAAGAAGAAGTGAAAGGGGAGAAGGGAGAGGAAATACCTGCTGAGCTCCGCTAGAGGAGTGGGAAGAGCTGCCGGAGAGGAGAGGCGCAGCCCTAAAGGGAAGGTGGGAAATGGGCGCCACCGTGTGGGAGTGGAGCGCGAGGAGGTTGAGGAGCACCTTTGAGGCCGTCTTGGTTTTCCCAGTGAGGAAGAGGTGGCAGTGACTGGAGAGTTAGGTAAGGGAGCAGGTGGGGCTTTAGGGAAAGTTGTGATTGCCTGCAAGAACCGCTGTGGGGAACCTGATCAGTCGAATGATCGGGTTCTAGGGTGTCAGGGAAGGAGAAGGGTTTCCTTGTCATCTGTTATTCTAATCTGGATAATGTGACACTTGCTTTTTACCAAACAGCAAGAGAAATTGATAATTGACTTCCAGGTTCCACATTATTCTGGTGACTGTGCTTCAGATTATTTTGCTGTTCACAGTTTCATCTGTCTCCTTGTTCCTGTGTCCCAGCACTTCCCTTCTGAAGAAGCCCACTCAAATTCTCACACACAGAGAACTTGGTAGATAACCCCCACTCCCTATTAAAATAGAACTTCTCAGGGGCACCTGCGTGGCTCAGTCACTTAAGCATCTGACTCTTGGTTTGGGAACAGGTTAGGATCTCATGGTTGGTGAGTTCGAGCCCTGCCTCAGGCTCTGTGCTGACAGCGTGGAGCCTGCTTGGAATTGTCTCTCTCACTCTCTCTGCCCTTTCCCCGCTCACTCTCTCTTTCAAAATAAATAAATAATCTTAAAAAACATTTTGAAAAAGGGAAATATTAACCAAAACAAGTAGATCAGCCATTATAACATAGATACAATTATTTTTGAGCCATAATAATTTTATTATTGCAGTATATAAGTTGTATGCTTGTGTATACAGAGTAGCAGTTATTCAATCATTTATTTTATTGTATTTATTTAGTACCTACTGTGTGCCAAGAATTGCTCAAGACACCCAGGATACAGCAAGAAAGAAAACAAAGCCCCTGCTCTCCTGAAGCTTATGTTCTAGTGGTTTAAGATCAAGGACAGCTAATTTGTAAAGAAAAGGAAAGATAAACAAGCATTCTGCACATAATTTTATTGTGCAAAAGGCATAAAAATGCTAATATCTGCTTTTAGCATACTAATGTTTAATTAACAAGAGTACAGATTGATAAACACTTAAATATGAAATTGAACTCAAAGTTTAAAAAAAATGGATCAAATTTTAACAAACTTAATTAAAATGTCATCTTCCAGTCTTTGGAAATACAAATGTCACTGGACAGGCTGTTATTGTTGTCTGTTTCTCACCTGAGGTTTTCCTGTTCCTCACTATGAAAAAGGGGGCCAGTCTCCTGCCTCAAAGCAAATTGTCCCCTTTCCGACTAGCTGAGCAGACACGTTTTGAGTCCCAACAACAGCACACACGCAGCCATTTCTAACAGTTAGATGGCATACACTCAACTCTTGTAGCCCATCAGGTGTTGCCTCTTGTTCTTAGATCCCGTGCTGCTTCTTCCATGAGCATTTTCAAGCATTTAAGTACTATGAAGTCACAAGTTAATAGGGACATGAAGGTCTGGAGAAGCTTAGGAAGTAGTCTTCATTGTTGGAAAGTGTAGTGACGTGGGTTCAAAATCTCATTTCCTGTCCCACAGCTTCTATTTTCGACCTCTGTCATATTTAGCTCTTTCAGTTTAATAGGTTTATATTTCTGGCAGGCTACACGGAGGTTGGAATAGTAATCTCTAAAGGTCCTATAATTTCAGTGCTCTGTTGTTTCTAGTATAATTCTCAGGTGGCATGTGTCTTCCATTTCTCATGTCAGATGCTGAGACCAACACTGACAGTGAGTCCACATCAACACAGGGAATTTCTGAAGAAAGAAATGTGATGGTATCGCGTGGGCTGCTACAGAGTGTTTCTCGGGAAAGTGAATTTCCAGGAACATGTGAACTGGAGAAACACCAGGAAATCTCCACAACGAAAAATATTAAAAGAAAGGATGAGAGAATCTTCTGTGCAAGGAAACCCTTCAGATGTGAGGAATGTGGGAGATGCTTCAGCTTTTTTTCTTACTATGTTAGACACCAGAGAATCCACACTAGGGAGAAACCCTACCCATGTGAGGAGTGTGGGAAATCCTTTAATGGCAATTCTTCATTAATTCGGCACCAGAGAATCCACACTGGAGAGAAACCCTATCAGTGTGAAGAATGTGGGCAAGCCTGCAAGAATAGTGCCAATCTAATCAGGCACCAGAGAATCCACAGTGGGGACAGACCTTATCTCTGCAAGGAGTGTGGAAATGGCTTCCCCAGTAGTTCTGAGTTGGTTATACACCAGAGAATCCACACTGGAGAGAAACCTTATGAGGGTAAGAAGTGTGGAAAAACTTTCACTGTTAAGTCAACACTAAGTCGGCATCAGAGAATCTACAGTGGAGAGAAATACGAGTGTCTCAAGTGTGGGAAAACCTTTAGGACTTCCTCTCAGCTACATCATCCTGAGTATGCCCACCCTAGGGAGAAGCCTGTCCTGGACCTTGGTTCCTTTGGCCTCCCAGCATTTTTTACCCCCTTTTCATGGTAATTACTGCCTTCCTTTGTTTGGAAAGCTACTCTTCCCTCACTCAACAATTGTTGTGGTATAGGTGTGGCTCTGTTCCCCACTGCAATGGTGGTACTTGTGGTCTAGTCTAGCCCATCTATACTCTTCCTTCCCTCTGCCACAATGATAGGTTCAGGTGACCAGGTTCATCCATTTTTCCATCTTTCTCCAGATTTGGGAATTGACTTATACAGCATTGCTAGAAGTAGCTATGAGGCTGTTCTTTTTCTGTGCTTTGGAACAGTTTCAGAAGCCTAGCAGTTATCTGTTCCTTGGAAATCTGGAAAAAAAAAATCCACCTAATAAAGCTGGCTGGGCCAGTTGCTTTTGTTGGGGGTAGTAAAAGAGAAGAGATGTTTAGTACTTTATAAGTTCTTTCTGTGGCATTGAGCCAGTTACATTGTCTATTTCTTCTTGAATCAATATTGCTAACTTATAATTTTTAAATTTTTTAAATATATTTTGAGAGAGAGAGAGAAAATGGGGGAGTGGCAGAGAGAGAGGGAGAGAGAGAGAATCCCAAACAGTTTCCATGCTCTCATTGTGGAGCCTGAAGCAGGACTCGAACTTAAGATGACCTGAGCTGAAACCAAGAGTCAGATGCTTAACTGACTGAGCCCAGGTGCCCCTGTAATTTATAGTTTCTTACTGACACTTACAAATTATTAGCCCTGACTTTTACCCAGATAATGTATCCTGTTTAAAATATTTTCAATATATGCTCCTTGGCATTCTTAAATTTGTTGGTTGACAAAATCTGTATGGTTCTATTACTCATATATTTACATGCAAAAGCTTGACATTTGTCCTTATAATGCCTAGAATAGCATGTCTGCCATTACCTTATAACCTAAGAAATGGCCTGGGTTATCCATCTAAAGCAGGGTTTCTCAAACTTGACACTATCAGCATTTGGGACCTGATAGTTTTTTGTTGGTGCTATCCTATGCACGGTAGGATGTTTAGCTTACTCAGTGACTTCTGCCCACTAGATACTATTTGCAACACTCTTGCCTGCCCCCACTCATGAAAATCAAAATAGTCTTCACCCATCTAGAGAGATCCTAAGGTATGTTTTTGTAAAAATAAGGAGCTAGTCCTCTTCTTTGGATGCATGTCAGTCTGTGCCCTGTTCCCTCCCATGCCACTTTGTACTGTCAACTACTTGTCATGACAGTTCTCAGTTCCAGACTTACCCTGCTGTCTGAAATCTTGCCCTGAGAAGACAGCTTTACCAGCTCCTTATTTGACAGCAATCCACCCAAGTGGAGAAGACACTGGGAGATCTTCTTTTAGTAATGGACTTGTAATTCTGCAGACACACCAAAAGTGATTCAGGCAAAGAAATGGTCGAAGTTACTTGAGTCAAGGTTTGTTTGTTCTAGTCATTGCAGAATATTAGCCTTTTGTTTGTTATAGCTTTCCTTTTAATAAACGCTAACAGCAGTAACATTTTGTGTGCTTTCCTATGCTAGGTACTCCACATTAACTCAATCCTCCCAGCAGCCTTTGAAGTAGATGCTGTTACCTTGTTTCAGTCAGGAAGTTGAAGAATGGGGAAGTTTAGTAGCTTGCCCAAAGATACAGCTAATAAGTGGAAGAGCAGAGATTCAAACGGGGGCAGTCTGACTTCAGAGCTCATGCTCTAACCATTACACGGTTTTGCCCTCCTTTCTCCACTGCTCTTTTTTCTTTTTAAGCTTTATTTTATCATTGACATACAATTGAATCACTTTGTTGATATCTACAAAAGGTCTTGCTGGGATTTTGTTTGGATTGCTTTGAATATATAGATCAATTGGGGAGAATTGACAACAATATTGAGTTTTTCAGTCGACGAATACGGTGTTTCTCTCTCTCTCTATTTATTAAGTGTTTTCATTTGTCATTATTTTGTAGTTCTCAGCAGGTGTATCTTAGACATGTTTTGTTAGATTTATACCTAAATATTTCATGATTTTTTTGTGTGGCGTTGTAAATGGTACTATTTTTGAAAATTCATTAAAATTGTATTGTAGCAAATTTTATTATCAGAAATTTCAGTTTCCCGCTTGGCATGCGAGAGGTGGTGGGATCGATGCCCACGTTCTCCACCAAAAAAAAAAAAAAAAAAGAAAAAAGAAATTTCAGTTTCCAACAATTGGTTTTTTTCTTTTTTGTACCTTGACTTTGATTCTGTGACCTTGCTAAACTCACTTGTTCATTCTAGGAGATTGTGTAGGTTCTTTGGGATTTTCTCTGTGGGCAGTTTTGTCCTCTTGCAAATAGTAGCAGTTTTATTTCTTCCTTTTCAATCTATTCCCTTTCTTTCTTTTTCTGGCCTTCTTGCACTTGTTAGGACTCCCAGTATGGTGTTGAATAGTAGTGGTAAGAGCAGACATACCTGCTTTGTGCTCAATCTTGGAAGGAAGGCATTCTTTCCATCACTATTCGGTATGTTTTCAGCTGTAAGGAAGTAAGCCACATCAAATCCTCTCTCATTGTAGACACTGCGACAAAACATTGAGTTTAGCTGTACGTTTTTGGGTAGCCAAGGCAAAAATGACTTCGTGCATGAAATTGAAGTTCCACTAGAACTTCAGTCCTAGGCTTTTTAGAGAGCTGGGAGGGAAGTTGATATTTCCCCCCCTACTTTAAAGTCAGGAATAACAGCAAATGTGCCATGATCACACACTATAACCCGGGTCCCCTGGTCTTGCAGTGCTGTTAAAGACAGGTAACAAAGGAGTTAGAGGGAGAGCTGGGTATTCAGGTCATGAGGTGACCAGGGGAGAAGGTGGCTCCCAGTGGAATCTGAGGAGTGGCTGAAGCTTTAAGATAATTATGTTTGATGATGAGTATACATTTTCTTGTAGGTGGTACAATAGGCCTGCACCGATTAGCTATTTATTAACCCTGAAGACTCACCAAGAGACTAGACAACTGGGAGTGGAAATTACTGACTATTTAAGCAAGAAGAAGATTTCAGGATGGCTAGCTTTTCCTCATACAAAGGTCTTAAGGACATTGGATTAGAGTGTTGGTCAGGGAAATTCATATGCAAAATTCTAGTAAATTTCTCTCTAAATATCAAGAGACCAGAGTAGTATGCACTCAGACTTATAAAATGTGAGTGACTATGCGGGCAATAGGCAACACTGTTTAACTGCTGATTCTTCCCCAGGAGTCACCTATGACAGTACTTGTTCACCTGGCCTTCACCTGCTAGAATAGTCTTGATAGAATTACTAAATGATTTGAAAAAAAACCAAAACTTGTATAAAAATCAATAAAATATCATGGAGAAACGGGCACCTAAGTTCAAGCCTTGCTAGAAGGCATCTTCTAGCCACAGTATGTGGTTTGTCCAAAGCACTTCAAAATACAACTAAAATCACACTGCTTCTCTGTGATGGCCATTTACCAGAGACAATTGAAACATTTCTCCTCACTGGGGTATTCTTTGTTGTTGTTGAGAGTTTGTGCAGTTTAAAAGTATAGCAACCCCCTCCCCCATGCAAAAAAATCCAGCTCTTCCCAAGTGTTGCCACTGAACAAACATATAGGTTTCCATTATTGTAAACAATAATAAAATTATCAACAATAAAGACTTTTTTTTTAGAGTATACATTTGTTGGGCTTTTATTTATTTATTTTTATAATTTACATCCAAATTAGTTAGCATATAGTGCAACAGTGATTTCAGGAGGGGATTCCTTAGTGCCCCTTACCTATTTAGCCCACCCCGCCTCCCACAACCCCTCCAGTAACCCTCAGTTTGTTCTCCATGATTCTCTTCTGTTTTGTCCGCCTCACTGTTTTTATATTATTTTTGTTTCCTTTCCCTTATGTTCATCTGTTTTGTCTCTTAAAGTCCTCAGATGAGTGAAGTCATATGATTTTTGTCTTTCTCTGACTAATTTCACTTAGCATAATATCCTCCAGTTCCATCCACGTCGTTGCAAATGGCAAGATTTCATTCTTTTTGATTGCCGAGTAATACTCCATTGTATATATATACCACATCTTCTTTATCCATTCGTCCATCGATGGACATTTGGGCTCTTTCCATACTTTGGCTATTGTGGATAGTGCCGCTATAAAAATTGGCGTGCATGTGTCCCTTCGAAACAGCATTCCTGTATCCTGTGGATAAATGCCTAGTGGTGCAATTGCTGGGTCGTAGGGTAGTTCTATTTTTAGTTTTTTGAGGTATCTCCATACTGTTTTCCAGAGTGGCTGCACCAGCTTGCATTCCCAATATAGACATTTTTTTGTTTTATGTCCAGATTTAATGGATATTTACATGATGTAAATGCCCAAAATAGGTAAGTCTTTCTGTAGAGTCAGAAAGTAGATGAGTGGTTGTCTAGGAATGGAGGAAGACCTCACACTGGGGATGTGTTAATCTTATGTTGCTAGCATAACAAATTACCATGAACGGTGGCTTAAGACAACACACATTTATTCTATTTATTAATTTATCTTACAGTTCTAGAAGTCAGAAGTCCAAAATGGGTTTCATGGGGCTAAATTCAAAGTGTTGGCTAAGGAGAGACTTTGTTTTCTTTGTTTTAGTGTTCATTTTTAGAGAGAAAAAGGGAGAGGGGAAGAGAGAGGAACCGCAAGCAGGCTCTGCACTGTCAATGTGGAGCCCACACAGAGCCCGATGTGGGGCTTGAACTCACAAACTGTGAGATTGTGACCTGAGCTGAAACTAAGAGCCAGATGCTTAACCAACTGAGCCACCCAGGCACCCCAGAAGAGACTTTATTTTCTTGACTTTTGCAGTTTCTAGAGATCACCTAGTTTTCTTGATTCATGGCTCTTTTCCTCCAGCTTCAAAGCCAGTAATGATAAGACTAGTTTCTCATTCTCTGTCCCCTCTGTGGTTCTCTCTTCCAGTGACCTCTCCCACTTTTAAGGACTCATCACATTGGGCCCATCTGGATAATCCAGGATAATCTTATCTTATTTATTAATGCTTATTTATGTTGAGAGAGAGAGAGAGAGAGAGAGAGAGCTCACAAGCACATGTGGGGGAGGGGGAAGAGCAGAGAGAGATGGAGAGAGAGAAAATCCTAAGCAGTCTCCATGCTGTCAGCCTAGAGCCTGATGTGGGGCTTGAACTCATGAACCCTGAGATCATGACCTGAGGGAAAACCAAGAGTTGGCCACTTAACCCACTGAGCCATCCAGGTGTCCTGGGATAATCTTATTTTAAAATCAGCTGATAAGTAATCTTAATTCCATCTGCAACCTTAATGCTTCTTTGTCACGTAACCTAACATACCAGGCCACCCAGGTGCCCCTGATGGGAACATTATTCTGCCTATTCCAGGGAAAATGGAAAATGAATGCTAATGCTGATGGTTATGGAGTTTCTTTTTGGGAATGATGAAAATGTTCTAAAATTGATTGTGGCGATGGTTGCACAATTTTGTGAATATACCAAAAACTATTGAGTGTCCTTTGTGCTTTCAATGGATGAATTAGTATGGGATGTGAATTACATTTTAATAAAACCACGTGTGTATGTGTATTCAGTATTTCTAAAACCGAATTCGGTAGTCTTCTTGCAGCTCCACTTCCTGAATTACTGAATTAACTAAATCTCAGTTAATGACACCTTCCTCTATCAGGTCAAGCCAACTTTATGGCTATTATCGATTGCTCACTCTCCCTCATATCTTATTCAATCTTTTAAAAAATCTCCACTGTTTTCACTTCCTAAACAGTTCTGCAGTAGTATCCCTTCTTCACAGTCCTGGTCTTTCTTAATGTGACTGGATCTTTACCCCTAAGGAGGACAGGTGTTTTTTTTAGTTTGGTTGGTTTTTTGGCTTTACTACTTCTTTGGCAGTGAGATGACATTTGTGGACCACTCTGAAACTAGTTATATTAAAATACAGTTAAATGGCTTAAAAAATAAACCTGTGATACAGTAATTAATATACGTGTCTCTACCACTGTGATGAAATCAAATGACAAGATCTAAAGGTGAGCCCTAATAACAACGACGGTAATTTCGAATTAAAGAAGAGAATAGCTCGTATTTTGAGATATCTGCATCAACTGTGAGGTGATATGAAAGTATCTGTGATTTCTATTGGTGACAAAGGCACGGTCCTGCTGATGGTACTGGGGTTTGTTGCCAACACATAATTGAAGGAAATGCTACATTTCGATTAGAGATCAGGGAAAACCCCAGTCTGCTGCCTCTCCTTTACCGGGTCTCCGAGGACCGCGGTCCCAGCCGCGCCCGCCCGCCCGGCCTGGGGTGTGAAGCCAGAGAACCACTGAGCGGCGCGCTCTGGCTTCCTAGAGAGGAAGCACGTGAGGCGCGGGCCCGGCGGCCCCGCAGTGACGCGCTTCCGGTCACGCCGCACATTGCGCCTTTTCTGAGGTGAGTGGTGGGTTCGTTCGCCCGGTCGTCTCCGCTAGCGGCGCGCCCGTCACCGCCGGAGGACGCTGCCGCCTTGGTCCCTGAAGCCGTGGAGGAGGCCAGTGAAGGCCGCTCGCGGGCCAGCGCCGGCCTCGCTCGGGTGCCGTCGCTCGCCCCGGCCCGCGGTGCCCGCTCTGGGACAAGGAGGCGGCGGTTGGAAAAGAGACGCCCCGTGCGCCAGACGCAGCTGTAGAGCCCTGCTCATTGGGCCAGCCACTCCTGACCTAGCAGCCGAAGGCCAGCTGGTGCTCGGGGTTCCCGGGATGCAGTTGTAGGGGACACCAGCGTGGGCTCCGCCTTCAGGGAGCTTTCCGTTTAATGGGAGTCACGTAGTCATTAAATCTGACCAGTTCACTCTGTTTGTAACCCACTGGCTGCGGCCGGTTGCCTTTCGGTCGAAGACTAACGCCCTGCATGGCGTCCTCTTATGCGGCTTGTATCCGCTCGTTTTGCAGCACACTCTCCTCGGCTCTGCTACGGCATTCCTGGCCATTCACCTCCAGAACATGTTTTATTTTTATTTTTTTAGCCTAGTTAATTCCTATCCCTAAATGTACCCATCTAGGATAGATTCCCCGGGCAGTAATCACAATTATGATCTTATTTATGAGATTCGTTGATTAATGTGTGCCTTTCCTTCAGACTGAGCTCCATGACGAAAGGGGTTACACCCTTTTCCCCTGTCTCCACTATATCTCACACTTGGCCTGGAATGAATGAAGTCTACCATAATGAATGAAGTCTTCACCATGTTGAGTGAAGAAAGCACAAATCAATGCAAGAGTATAATCTCTATCTGGGAGACGTGGTATACAGGAAAGTGAACAAAGTATGAGTGGAGTGTTTAACATGGGGAGCTGACTTGGTTTGTAGAGGATGTGAAGGATGACCTGGCATTACCTGCGGTAAGGGTCGGGCTGCTGGAGAGTATCCTAGGCAGAGAGTATCCGTTAAAAAGATCCTAAGGTTGGAGCAGAGTAGTTCATACAGAGACAACAGCAGGTATAAAGATCCCGAGTTAGCATCGTAGAGGTAACGGAAAGAAGGCCAGAATGGCTAAATCAAGGAGGGTGGCATAATGTAAGGCCAGCAGGAAACTACAGCATGCAATGAAGTTAGGGAACATGCTGGTTTTGGGGCAGAATATGACCGCTTAGCAAGAATACAGTGTCTGTAGGGGATAAAACTAAAATAATAACCCAGACATTTTGCATGTTGAGGTGGCCTTTCAGGGTCCTTTGCTAATGAGTTTTGGTAATCACTGGGTCCCAGAATGGAGTGATGAGCAAAAAGATGCCTGCCCCAAGGTCCAAGAAAAGGAAGACTTCCCCTTTGATTCTTTTTCTGAATTTTCTCGGTGACTCTATCCTTCTATATTAACTTCAGAATCACTTTATCAGGTTTTAAAAGAAATCCTCTTGGGATTATGATGGGAAGTGATTTAATGTAGTTACTGAACATGGCCTTTGGAATTCTGACAGATCTGGTTTGGAATCCAAATTCATTCATCCACCACCTTGTGACCTTGGTAGAGAGAATTATTCTCTTAGCCTTGTTTTCTCATTTGGGGAGAAGAAAATTCAGAGGATTATAGTGAAGACTGAATGAAGGGATGTGTATTTTACATCCAAAACTTATTTTATTTATTTATTTTTTTGGGGGACAGAGAGAGAGCATGAACGGGGGAGGGGCAGAGAGAGAGGGAGACACAGAATCGGAAACAGGCTCCAGGCTCTGAGCCATCAGCCCAGAGCCTGACGTGGGGCTCGAACTCACGGACCGCGAGATCGTGACCTGGCTGAAGTCGGACGCTTAACCGACTGCGCCACCCAGGCGCCCCAAAACTTATTTTTTTAACTTGTTATGTTTCTCAGTAAAAGTTTATTTTTAAAAATAAAGGTCTGGGTTTCCTTTTCCTCTTGTTAGGTTTTGCTTTAGTTTGTTTGCTTACTTGTTTGTTTCTTTGGGGTTTTTTGTTTGTTTTTTGCTTGTGTGTACTCCTATTCCCCCTGTACTCATGTCTTATGCAGGACAGGCAGCATTGCTCTGGTGCCTGAGGGCAAGTTACTTACTCTTTCAAAATCTGTTTCCTCAGCATTCAAACTTCATTGTATAGTGTGGATTGAAAGAAGAAATATATGCCACTTACCCAGTGAGCATTCAGTAAATGATGGCTGGTATTATTACTGGCAAGCAGGTTTGTTGGTTTAAAGGAGAGCCTTTGACTGGGCCAAGCTCACTCATGGTTCTCTTTGTTTCTTCCCTCAGCCTCTGACCTTCACTGAGAGGGAGCCCAGGTGATGGCAGCCATGCCCCTGAACTCCTGGCACCAGGTGAGCTATGACTCCCTCAGGTCAACCTTCAAGAGATCTAATCTGAAGGAAATGGGTTATGAGAGGGATAATTCTGGCAAGACTCTTAGAACCAAATCAGCGGGAAAGTACCTCTTGAGTCTTTCTACTAGGACTGAATGTTGGGGAGAAAGTTGATGGTGAGGGGCTGAGTAGCCAGGAGTCCTACAAGCGTTGGCTGGAGAAAGTGTCCAGGGAATCAGAAGTACAGCCTCCTGTACTCCAAGGATCTCTGCTGAACTGGTTCAGTAGGGACCACAAAGGAGGGATCTGTGAGAATGAGGGACTTGGGCTGATGGTAGAAGTATCCACGGTTAGTAGGAGTGATCGAGATCAATGAAGTTGCAAGATTCTTAGGAGGTGGGAGAAGAGGGCTGGTAGGAGGAAGATAAGAAGAGGGAGTCTATAGTATTTGTCCTTCTAAAGAAAGAAGTTTGGGCTTTACAATCAAGGAAAATATATCCTCCTTAAGGTCAATGCTGCTGACTAAGGTGAGGCAGCAGCAGACTATGATACGGAAAATCTGCACTAGGTCAAATCTGCATTAGGGCAGGTCACCTGAATTTAGGGATCCCATCGGGCCTCGGTGGTCTTGAGCCAATCAGTTAAACTCTTTGTGTCTTAACAGACTTCATCTGTAAAGTGAACATTAAGTACCTTACATTTGTGGGACTAGGAAATTGATTTCTTGAGTCGTGGTTCACTTTTGGACTGGTGAGTTGCTGTGTTGCTTTACCATCTCCTCATCCTGGGATTTACTTATCCAGTGACTTAGCATCCATGAAGCATATCCCAAGTCCCAGTCTTGGATTTCTGACATCTGGCAGGTCCCTCTCCCTGACTTTAATCCAAACAGTATCTTCCATATAGTTTCCACCCTCTTCTGATATTCTGTAAGTACTGGTGAGTCACTGGTACCACCATATCACTGTCCTGACCACTCAGTTTCCGGATTGCTGAGCAGTTGTTGACCCTATTCTCCCTTGATACCACTTCTAGAGAGGCACCAAGTCCAGCTCCTTCTGCCTGCTATCTCTTCCACTTGTCCTGTATTTTGTATTTCCATCTTTCAGGGTTTGTCATTCCTTCTCTGGAATTTTGTCAGCAGAGCATTCCAGTTAGTTTCTCTGTGTACAATCTTGTGCCTCCTTCTCACTGTTTGCCTGTCACCTGATGCAGTTCAGTTTCCTGAGCTTGGACTTTATCCTCTCATCCTGGGTTCTTAAGTTTTAGTGTGCTCCAGAATTACCTGGAGGGCTCATTGAAGCAGAAATGCTCTCCAGTGGGGCCTATTAGTTTGCTTTCCAAAAAGTTCTCAGTTGATGCTGCTGCTGCTCTGGGAATCACACTTTGAGAACCACTGTTATGGTTAGTGGTGACTCATTAAGTCATTGAGTTGACTGGGTCAGGTTATCATTAAAAAAAATTTTTTTTAAGTTCATTTATTTTTGAGAGAGAGAGACCGTAAATTGGGGGAGGAACAGAGAGAGAGGGAGAGAAAGAATCCCAAGCAGGCTCCACACTGTCCAAACAGCCCAATGCATGGCTCAAACTCACGAACCGGGAGATCATGACCTGATCCTAAATTAAGAGTTGGACGCTTAACTGACTGAGCCACTCAGGCACCCCAGGGTGTCATTTAAAACAATTTTTTTTTAATGTTTATTTTTGAGAGAGAGTGAGAGAGAGAGTGCAAGCTGGGGAGGGGCAGAGAGAGAGGGAAACACAGAATCTGGAGCAGGCTCCAGGCTCTGAGCTGTCAGCACAGAGCCTGACTCAGGACTCGAACTCATGAACTGTGAGATCATGACCTGAGCCATTTTAAATTGATGATTTTATGTGCTGGCAGAGGATGGATTCAGTGCAGGACAGCCTGGAATTGGAGCTGTTTAAGTGTCCCCCAGCTATTGAACTCGTGTACTGATTGTGTGATGGTGAAGAAGAGTTGGACTGTAGAAATATTTCGGCGGTGAAACTGGCAGGATCTGATTACCAACTGCATGCCAGAAATGAGCAGTGATTGGGGGCGAGTTAGTCTAGGTGAAATCTCAAGTTTCCAGTGGAGTCTGGGCTGAGATTGGTACCATTAACTGAGGTAGGGAAACAAAATTGTTGCTCACTGTGCCAATTAGTTTATATGATTTAGAAAAGGAGCCAGTTTCAGTTTGAAGATAAATTTGGTATAGTTGGTGGGTCAGACATATTAGGTCACCAGGGAGTCTGAGGCAGTGCTGGGACTAGTGGAACGTGGGGATCCACAGAATCAGTTGAGGCATAAGAAGGTGGGAGGATATTCTTTGCATGTTTAGGTAACCAGTTTGATACCAAAGTCTGAGGAGTATAGAGAGGATCTAAACCAGATGCTAGGGGCGCCTGGGTGGCGCAGTCGGTTAAGCGTCCGACTTCAGCCAGGTCACGATCTCGCGGTCCGTGGGTTCGAGCCCCGCGTCAGGCGCTGGGCTGATGGCTCAGAGCCTGGAGCCTGTTTCCAATTCTGTGTCTCCCTCTCTCTCTGCCCCTCCCCCGTTCATGCTCTGTCTCTCTCTGTCCCAAAAATAAATAAACGTTGAAAAAAAAATAAACCAGATGCTAGAACTTTCTGGGAAGATAGAGCCTCAGGGCCATCAGAGAAGGGAAACTGGGGCTGTTGAAAAATCATGAGACTTGGTTGGTAGAAGCTATTATAGATTGTCTTGGAGATATAAAGAAAAACAGCTAAAAGAGCTGCCCAGAAGCAATTTGATTCCAGAAGTATATTCTCCCAGGAAGACACATCAGGAAGTCTGTCAGAATAGACTGCTCCAGGCGGCACTAAGCTTTCTCTGCTGGACATTCTTGAGCACAGGCAGGATAGTTCTTCAAGCACAGATGGGGCTTAGATGAGAATGGCTCATCAGAGCAAACCATGAAATTATTCTTGTTAATGTAGGCTTGAGGTTTGGGGCAGAATGAACCCATCTGGGAACACATGGATTAGCTGGGCACTGAGGCAGTGAAGGGGAAAACAGGTCCTGACATGCCACCTGTGAGTGGGTGTCTAGACCGATTGAAGCTAATGTCCATTTGTAGGTATAACAATAAAAGATTAAAAGTAGTTACAAAACCAAAGAAACTGCTTTAGGAAGCTCAATTGATGGGAAGCTTTCTAAGGTTTTTGAAATGTTACTGTGTTTTATAATAGTACAATTTATGTTCTAGTGGAAGCTCTTCTGTTAGAGCAGTTTTAGGTTTTTGGTTGTAGAAAGTCATTTAATGGTCTAACATCCAGTTCTTTCACTTTTTCTCATTAGTCATCCCTAATAGGACCCCTCCCTCATACTGTACCCAGGCCGAGTCAGAGAATTGGCTCTGGGGCAGCAGGAACTTCTTGTTGTAGGAGGTGGTGACCTTTGAGGACGTGGCTGTCTACTTCTCTGGGACAGAATGGACTGGTCTTTCTCCTGGACAGAAGGCCCTGTACAGAAGTGTGATGCTGGAGAATTATGGGAACTTGACATCCCTGGGTAAGGTTGCTTTCCTCCTGGGACTCAGGTGTATGCTTTCCTGTTTCCTTCCTTGTTTTCTCCTAATAGGCTGGGTGTGCAGTGTGGAGAGGGAGTGGTTGTCTCTGGTATCCTCCAGTGTGTGGCTCCAGGGCTGAGACTGAATGACCCACTTCAAAGGTTGGTAGATAGGGAGAGATCTTGGATCAGTTTGGTCCCAATGTATGGAATTGCTATCCCCTGGTAAGAGTACATCCCATCCTCCCAGGGGCTTTGTGCAGTAAGGAATACGTAGTTTCCATTGCCAGAGTTAAATTCTTAGTTCGTCTAGGGAAGGGTGTGACCCCTTCCCTGTGTTTACATATATGTCTTGTAGGATCTCAGTAACTTACCTACTCTTGAGTAGGAAGAGTCATAAATGCTCAGTTTCTTCTGTATCAGAATCTTGGCTTTCCCCAATCCTGAGCCCTCTTCTGCAGATCTTACTCTTATGGAGGCTCTTAGGGTTTTCCTTATATTGACACAGCAGACATATGTCTGAAAGGTACCACTTTCTCCCCTTTTCAGGATATCAAGTTCCCAGACCTGCTCTGATCTCGCTTCTGGAGGCAGGGAATTTGCCATGGGGCCTAGAGGCACAGGATAACCTATCTGCAGAGAGGACCAAAGACATCTGTGAAGGTAAGCGAGGCAGGTTGAGAACAGGCACCTATAGAGCTTGAGAGAGCAGTGTATTTTAAAATGAACCATGCTGGGAAGGATTTAAATAAAATGGATTATTTCTCCTAATAGGTAATAATATGAAACTTTTCCCATTAATTTTAACTCTTATCAAGATAACAAATTCCTCTTAATCATTTCATGCAATTTTTGAATCCATTACTCTTTTCTGAGTTTCAGCATTTCCCGTTTTAGTAGTCCTCCTCCTTTGGACAGGATGGATTTGTTCAAGGGCAGTTTTCAGCACTTGCCATGTGCCAAGCTTTGTTTTAAGAAGTTCTGGATGATACATGCTATGGAGACAGATGTAAAGAGCTGGGGGGAAAATGTGTTAAGTACTGGTGTTGGTATGTAGTAGTGGGCTGTGGGAGCACAGCAGAAGGAGAACTTGGAGGAATTCCCATGTAGAAGCTCGGTTAAGCTTCTTCAGTGGCAGGCTGTATGTGCCAAATTTGACTTCTTACAGTGGATCCCATGTGGAAAAAAAGAAGGTGGATTATCTGGCTTGAGAAAAGCAATAGAGGATCCAGTAAATCATTGTGAAGAATTTTGCAGTTTAACATGCAGGACAATCACCGGGGGAGCATATTTAATCTAATTTTATTTATTTATTTTTAATGTTTGTTTATTTTTGAGAGAGAGATAGAGAGAGACAGAGTACAAGCAGGGAGAGGCAGAGAGAGAGAGGGAGACACAGAATCTGAAGCAGGCTTCAGGTTCTGAGCTGTCAGTATAGAGCCTGACGCGGCGCTTGTATGCACAAACTGTGAGATCATGACCAGAGCCGAAGTTGGATGCTTAACCGACTGGGCCACCCGGGTGCCCCAGTGGGGAGCATATTTTAAAATGGGTATTTCTGGAATATTTGTCTATCCTAGTAAGCAGTGGAAGAGCCTGAGGTTTAGACCTCAAACCTAAGCGAGACTTCCTAGAATTTGGGGCTGGCAGTTTACAGTATACCCTCACCCCCTTTACTCAGCCAGCGATGGAGATGAATATGGTGGGGTGTCTTACCCATCGAACTTTGTGTGAAAAATCTAGATTGCAGAGTTTGTGGTGGACCTGAGGGCTCTATCCTAAAGAACTTAGGGCATGGGAATAGGAAATGACAGAGCAGGTAAAACCAATCATGCAGCAGGAGCAGTGACCCCTGTCACAGTGACTTTGCCTCTAGTGACACAGGCCCATATTTGGTTGCATTTGCAAAGTATTAACATAGTATGTGCTTTGGATTGGTCTGAAAGAAATTGAAGGAATAAAATCTTATTAAACTATTACTATGTGTCAAGAGTTAACTTTTGAGTGAGTGAATTGGATAGGGGATAGTGGCACTGCAAAAATGGAAAAGGAAGGGTGCCTGCATGGCTCAGTGGGTTAAGTGTCCCAGTTCTTGATCTCAGTTCAGGTCTTGATTTCAGGGTCATGAGTTTGAGCCCTGTGTTGGGTGCTGTGCTGGGCATGAAACCTACTTAAAAAGTTAAAAAAAAAAAAAATGAAAGAGGAAAGAGTATGTGTGGAGCTACAATCGACCAGATCTTATCAAAACTTGGTCATCAAAGAGGAGAGTTGACTCAGATAACACTAGGAAGTCATGACATAAAAGGAGCTTTTTAATTCGTGTGAATTCAGATGTGAGCGTAGAGTCTGAGGTTCCTTTAGAATATGTATAAGTGGATGGCCAGAGCAGGCCATGGAGAAGGCAAGTGTAGAGTCTGAGATAAAGGTCAGGTCTACAGATGTAGATGCAAGTGTACTCTACCAGAGTTTTAATTGAAATGACACCCAGAGAGAACAAAGGGCTGAATCTTAAATGTTACGGGTTATTTAATTTTGTTGAGAGAGAGGGAAGAGAAAATAGGCAGAGGAGGGTCCCTATGAGGGAACATGGAACTGAAGCCAGAGGTAGGAGTTTCAGGATAGGTATTTTGCACAGAGGGAGGGAGTAGGAGATGACAAAATTGAGGCAGCACTTTAGATAAGTTTATTTTGGTAAGTTTAGAAACGGAATATAAGTATATCAAATGTTTGTCAAACTTTTTTTTTATTATGAGCCTCATGGGGTATTACATTTTACATCAAAACCCTCACTATGTACTCTGAGACTGGAGTATCAAGAAACAACATTTACCTTGGCATTGCAATGTACGTGAATACTGTTCTATGTTAGGCTAGTGTATTTCATTTAAAAAAATGTTTTCATTTAAAAAATGAATTTCATTTAAAAAATTGACACCATGTCAATTTCTCAACTAATGAGTAGGCAGTTTGATTAAACACTACTGTAAGAAAAGCTGGATGTGAAGGGAAGATTGTTCAGGTCAAGTGGATTTGAGGATCTGCAGAAGGAGGTTGGTGATGAAAAGGAGGGATGATATAGCTGGTAGAGTAGTGTAGCAGGGGAAGGGGAAGACATGGCATTGGGGTGACTGGGAAGTGTGACTTGAGAGGGCAGTGGATGGCTTGGGACTAGTGGGTGTGGAAATGGAAGGGAAAGACATTGAGGCCACTGCATCTGGGCAGTTGTGTTCTTTCAGCAGGAAGGTGGGGGTAATGGCTAGAGACCTAGGAATGTGGTTGCTTAGAAGAACTGCTATGGGGAACTTGATCCAGATGAATTGCAGAGTATGAGGTAGCAGGAAAATAGAGTGTTTTGGTCATTGATTGCTCAGTCCTGGTTTTATAGCAAGAAGGAGGCAGGGTATGAGAGCAGACCACTAGATCTCCATTGTCATGATCACCCTTTTCCAGACTACTGGTTTTCCCATTTGCTTCAGTCTCTGACATCTCCTCTCCCACTGCTTTCCTCTTAAGGGTTCTTACTTGTTTAACTCACACTCAAAGGATGAACTTGATTAATGAGCAGATGAGTCCCAGATAACCCAGATTAATGTTAAAATTAGTCTAACATTTTGTATAAAATAGATTGACTTTAATTTAGGTAAAATGGCATCCAGTCTTTTGGAACACAAATGCCATTTTATAGGTGGCTGTTTCTCTTCCTTTTGCTAATATGAGAAGGACTGCTCTGCAGTCTTGATGTATCTAAGTAAACTGAATTCTTTCCATATAAAATCTCTGCATTTTTGAGATTCAGACTTTTGTGAGAGTCTGATGACAAGACAGGAATTGTCAGCAGTTTTGGGGTATTCATTGACATCTATGGACCTGCAGTTAATAACTTCTAGGGGTGATGTCCTGCAGTTAAGAACCTCTGAGTGTGATTTTTTTCTTTGTCTTGCCACAGCCTAGTGCCTTTAATGCTCAGTGTCTCCAGTCTTTTGGGACATTTGCAGGGTATGAATTTTTTAAAAGAACAGTTCATGCATCACCTTTGTATCCTGACTCTGTTCTCTTGTACTTGCTAGCCCCAGGGTCACCACTTGCTCTTGGGCCCTTTGCCTTTGATATTTTGTAGGCCTATTACTATGATAAGGTCAGAAGATTAAACACACTAGAGAGAAGTCATTAAAAAAATATGGAGTCTGGAAAAGCTTAGGAAGCAATCTAATGTGTGCTGTGTATACCAATACCCTGTTTCTCCTCAACTGTTCTCTGTGTGATACTTGGCACTTTTATTTTAGTAGCCTGTTCTTGCTAACAGTCCGATGTGGGGGTTGGAATTGTAATCTCTAAAGGCCCTATAATTTATTTTTTGTTTATTTGTTTGTTTGTTTGTTTGTTTTAAAGGCCCTATAATTTTTGATGTTAGTTTGTTTCTAGCATAATTCTCAGGTGGTATTTGTGTTTTCTGTTATGTTAGATACTGAGACCAACATTAACAGTGAGTCCACATCAACACAGGGAATTTCTGAAGAAAGAGATGTCATGTTGTCACATGGTTTGCAGAAGAGTGTTCTTCAGGGAACCAACTTGCTAGAAAGCAGTGAACTGGAGAAACACCAGGAAATCTCCACAGTAAAAAATATTAAAGGAAAGGCTCCAAGAATCCACTGTGCAAGGAAACCCTTCATATGTGAGGAGTGTGGGAAATGCTTCAGTTATTTTTCTTACTTTGTTAGACACCAGAGAATTCACACCGGGGAGAAACCCTTTGAGTGTAATGAGTGTGGAAAAGCCTTTAATGGCAATTCTTCATTAATCCGGCACCAGAGAATCCACACTGGAGAGAAACCCTATCAGTGTGAAGAATGTGGAAGAGCCTTTAATGATAATGCAAATCTGATCAGGCATCAGAGAATCCACAGTGGAGACAGACCCTATCTCTGTGGAGAGTGTGGAAATAGTTTTACCAGTAGTTCTGAGTTTGTTATACATCAGAGAATCCACACTGGGGAGAAACCTTATGAGTGTAATGAGTGTGGAAAAGCTTTTGTTGGTAATTCACCACTGCTTCGACATCAAAAAATCCACACTGGAGAGAAACCCTATGAATGTAATGAATGTGGCAAAAGCTTTGGAAGGACTTCTCATCTTAGCCAACATCAACGTATTCACACAGGGGAAAAGCCTTATTCTTGTAAAATATGTGGGCAGGCCTTCAATTTTCATACGAAACTAACTCGGCACCAGAGAGTCCACAGTATAGAGAAACGCTTTGACTGTGTAGATTGTGGAAAAGGCTTTAGTGCTCAGGAACAATTAAAAAGGCATCTAAGGATCCATATTCAGGAGTCTTCCTCTTTATGTGCTGAGTGTGGAAAAGTCTTCACTAGCAAAAGAAATCTTCTTCAGCATCAAAGAATCCATACTGGCCAGAAACCCTATGAGTGTATCAAGTATGAAAAAACCTTTAGGACTTCTTCCAAGCTAGGTCATCATGAACATGTCTACCCTGGAGAGAAACCTGTCCTGGACATTTGTCATTTTGGCCTCCCAGAATTTTTCACCCCCTTTTACTGGTAATAGTACACTAAATTTCCTTTTGGATTTCATCTTCCTCTCTAGTGGGATGTGTGACACAGGCCTGGCCACAGATTCCTTCCCCTAAGCTATAGTTATTGGTTCAGATGTCAGTAGTTCGCCCACAATGGTCCAGTTAGAGCCCCAGGACTTGGTAAGAATTAATAGGAAGAAATGCTCTTCTTTTTTTCCTTAGTCTTACAGTGGAGAGGAAGTCTTAGATTCTTGTGGAGACAGAATAAAGTTAACAGAGTCAAAGAGGAATCATAGTTGAAGAGCAATCACCCTGGAATCTTCTGTTTGAACAACTGTGTTAAATCATATCTGAAGCCAGAAATACATCTGGGTTTTTTGATTCCAGTAACCAATACATTTAGCTTTGTTTTTGTTCTGTTGTGTTTCTTTGTTGTTGTTCAAGCAAGTTTAGGGTAGGTTTTCTTTCCTTGCAACAGAGCCTTACCAGCATAACAAAAATCTTCAGGGATAACAAATCTTAAGGAGAGTGTTTAGTGTTCCAGCAGTTCCTGTGATTGTAATAAGAATGGAAAACCCGTTGTAATTCAAGAGCACGGGCTATATCAGGACACCAGTATATAGAAGTTCTAGCTATTTGAGGGGCACCTGAGTGGCTCAGTTGGTTGTGTGTCTGACTCTTGATTTCAGCTCAGGTCATGATCTCACAGTTCGTGAGATCAAGTCCCAGGTCAGGTTCTGTGCTGACAGCATGGAGCCTGCTTGGAATTCTCTCTCTTCCTCTCTGTCCCTCCCCTGCTTTGCTTCTCAAAATAAATAAAAACTTAAAGTTTTTTTTAGTTATTTAAGCTCTGTGACAAGTTTCAATGTTACTACAAAATTATGTCTGCATCAATGAATCCATTCTCAAGATAAATCTTAACTATAAAGCCAAAAGCTTCCACTCTTAAAGCTGTCATTTTGTTTGCTCAGTTTTTATTTGGAATGGACGCTATTCTAGGGATTAAACTGGTAAATGCCAGGCTATTGTAGCTTTAATAGTGTGGCATTTACCAATTTGTCTAGAAGAGCATGCCCACCTTGCCCTTTGATCTGGTTAGTGTGCCAAGGAAAAGCTCTGGTTCTCATATGAAGGGGTGCTGAGGTGTCTCAGTAAGAAAACAAAGAGCTGGCCCTTTAGATGATGAATGTAGTCTGCACCCTCTTTTGTCTAGTGCCCTTTTGCTGCCAACCATTGTGGCAGTCACCCTGCCATATTCCAGACTACCTGTTCCCTGAAATCCAGCACCTGGTGGCTTCACCATCTCTTCCTTATTTGCCAGCAGTTTAATGAGCAGTTGTATCATGTCCTTGCACTGACCAGTGGGTAATAGGCTGGGGGATCGCTTAACTTAAGAATTGAGGTATAATATACATACAGGAAAATGCACAAATCATAGTTGTACAACTTAAAATGTTATAAAGAGCATAGCCTTATAATCAGGAAAGTACATACCAGGACCTGATGTCTCCTTGCACCCCATTCTAGTCATTACTTCTCTCTCATAGTAACCTCTTTTCTGATTTCTACCATCACAATTTTTTACATGAATGGAGTCATCAGTATAGATCCATTCTCAATGCTGCATGGTTTTCTGTTACTTGAACATACCACGATTATTGCCTACTGTTGCTAGGCATTTCAGTTATTTCTAGGGGGATCATTTTGAGAGCAGATAATTTAAAAGTCACTCAGAATAAAACTGGTGAGAGTAAACAGGCTTTGGGACTTGGTTTCACATGCTGCCATGTGAGCCACAGCTGCCCTTAAGTAAATGATATCACAGCAGTAATACCCTTGGCACTCATCCTATGCCAGGCACTTTCCTAGTCACTGCACACACTTATTAAATGATTCTCTCAAGTGGGTGTTGTAATTAGCTCCATGTTGCAGTTGAGGAAAAGACTGATTAGGCCACCCAAGGACACAGAGGTAGCAGAGTAGGGCTTCAGACACGGGCAGTCAGTCTGGTTTCAGAGTGCACCTGTGTCCTAGCTATCCCAGTATTCCCCTATAGAGATCCGAGTTAAGGTCAGTACCAGAAGAGGGGTTATTTGAGGAGAGTGATGGACTCCTTAGAGATGGAAGAGCGTATCAGGAACAAGATCAGGAGGCCTGTGCCTGACTTCACACAGTGAGGGAAAGCATAGATTGAGCTAGAACAGTAAGACGTGCAGTACAGATAGTCTCAATATGGCATACCCAGGAGGCAGAGGACCTGGCTCTTAGGTCCCTCAACCCTCTGAAACGCCATTGGAAAATGGATATTTTCTGTCATGTACCTGAATGAGCTGGCTCCTCTGAGGTGTTTTCAGGTTTGAGATGTGGTGAAAGCCTTAGTGATTAGTCATTTTCATCTTTGTGTACTTAATTATCAAGTAGCTTGCATCCATGGTCCCTGACCCCAGTGCCGTTATCAGAAAGCCTTCTCCAGCTGAGTAACCGCCTTTGAATTAGTTATGGTTAGTGTATTAGTTTCCTATCGCTGTGACAAAATACCACAAATTTAGTGGCATAAAACAAAAGAAACTGAGTTTTGGAGGCCAGAAGTCTTGAAATCTGTTTTCTTGGGTTGGAGTCAGGGTGTTGGAAAGGCTGTACTCCCTGGGGAGACTCTGGGACGAGTCTGTGCCTTGTCTCTTCCAGCTTTTGGTGGCTGCCAGCATTCCTTAACTTGTAGCCACATCACTCCAATCTCTGCTTCTGTCTTACCTCTGTGTGTCTAATCTCCATTGGCTTCTCTTGTGGCATTTAGGACCCACCCAGGTAATCCAAATGACACCAGTAAAAACTGCCTTTTAAAAAAAATGTAATTCTCAGATTTGTATTTTTTTTTAATATTTGCTTTTGAGGGAGAGAGAGAGAGAGAAATAGAGCATGAGCAGGGGAGGGGCAGAGAGAGAGGGAGACACAGAATCTGAAGCAGGCTCCAGGCTCTGAGCTGTCAGCACAGAGCCTGACATGGGGCTCGAACTCACGAACTGTGAGATTATGACCTGAGCCGAAGTCTGATGCTTAACTGACTGAGCCACCCAGGCACCCCTGTATTTTATATTTTTAAAGTGTATTTTTGTTTCTAATGTTTTTTTAATTAAAATAATTTTTAATGTTTATTGTTTTTATTAAAAAAAATTTTTTTTTAGCATTTATTTATTTTTGAGACAGAGAGAGACAGAGCATGAATGGGGGAGGGTCAGAGAGAGGGAGACACAGAATCTGAAACAGGCTCCAGGCTCTGAGCTGTCAGCACAGAGCCCGACGCGGGGCTCGAACTCACGGACCGCGAGATCATGACCTGAGCTGAAGTTGGCTGCTTAACCGACTGCGCCACCCAGGCGCCCCTAATGTTTATTGTTTTTAATTTAATGTTTATTTTTGAGAGAGAGAGAGACACAAGAGTGTGAGTGGGGGAGAAGCAGAGAGAAAGGGAGACCTAGAATCTGAAGCAGGCTTCAGGCTCTGAGCTGTCAGCACAGAGCCCGATGCAGGGCTTGAACCAACGAACACGTGAGATCATGACCTGAGGCAAAGTCTGATGCTTAGCTGAATGAGTCACCCAGCTGCCCCATAATGTTTTTTTATTTTTGAGACAGAGAGAGGGAGACAGAGCATGAGCAGGGGAGGGGCAGAGAGATGGGGAGACACAGAATTCGAACCAGGCTCCAGGCTCTGAGCTGTCAGGAGAGAGCCTGATGCCAGGCTCAAACTCACAGACCACGAGATCATGACCTGTGTTGAAGTTGGACCCTTAACCAACTGAGCTACCCAGGCACCCCTCAAATATTTTAAGTTTTCATTTTAAATTCTAGTTAGTTAACATATAATGTAATGTTGGCTTCAGCAGAATTCAGTGATTCATCACTTAAACACCCAGTGCTTATCACTACAAGTGCCCTTAATACCCATCACCAGTTCAGCCCCTCCCCTCCCCACCTTTCCTCCAGCAACCCTCAGTTTGTTCTGTATAGTTAAGAGTCTCTTACGGTTTGCTTCCCTCTCTTTTTTTTTTTCCCTTCCCCTATGTTCATCTGTTTTGTTTCTTAAATTCCACATGAGTGAAATCGTATGGTATTTGTGTCTTACTGACTTATTTTGTTTATAATACACTCTAGCTCCATCCATGTTGTTGCAAATGGCAAGATTTCATTCTTTTTGATGGCAAAAACTGCCATTTAAAGTAACATTTACAGGTCCAGAAAGTGGGACCTGGTATCTTTGTTTGGCTATTACTCATTTTTTTTAAACTTTATTTATTTTGAGAGCGAGAGAGCACAATCAGGGGAGGGGCAGAGAGAGGGAGAAAGAGAATCCCAAGCAGGCTCCACACTGTCAGCGTAGATCCCGATAAGGGTCTCGATCTCACAAACCATGAGATCGTGACTTGAGCCGAGATGAAGACTGACGCTCAACCAACTGAGCCACCCAGGCACCCCTGGTTGGCTATTACTGAGATCCACAAATAAAGTGGAAGAGGAAAGAAGTTAACATTAATTGAGCAATGCCTGTATTGTATGTACTTTAAGTGAAACAGCATATAGTATTTACAACAACTATGTGCTATTACCCCATTTTTCAGATGAATGGAGTTTCAGAAAAATGAAGTGATTGCCCAGTGTTTCATTGCTAGTCAGGGAAGGAGCCAGAACTCCTCAATATGATTCCTACTAAGTCACAGTGCCTCAAAAGCTGGCTGGTGTTTTGAACTTACTGACTAGGCAGTGTGAAGTTAGTGCACTTGATAACACATAACAAACGTATTTGTTTCTTTTTCATTTCCTGCCCACCATCTATATTGCATTTTTAAATAACCTGAATATAAAGGACATTGGGGTTTTAGCAGTTTGCTATTATCCAATGTGGTTTGTAATATAGCCAAACGAGATAATTCAAGGAAAACTACCTTAAGGAACCAGAAGTACCTGGTTTGGCTATAGATGTAGTCTCTGCTTTTTTATCATCATCACCACCACCATCATCATGTGTGATCTCTTGTTTTTTAACTGAAATATTTAATCACTTGTATTTAATATACTTATTAATTAATATTAGGTTTAAGCCTATCATCTTCATATTTGTTTTCTATTTGTCCTATAGTTCTTCCTCACCACCCCTTCCTGCCTTTTTTTGGATCAATATAATTTTTATGATTTCATTTTATCTCCTTTTGTGGATGTTTAGCTATAATAGTTTTTGTTTTAGGGTTCTTCTAGGATTTAGACTATATATTTTAAACTTAGAACACTCTGCCTTTAATTTTATAGCACTTCATGTACAGTATAAAAACCTTATAAAAATGTACTTCCATTACTCCTCTCAATCTTTTAAGGTTGCTTGAAATTGTCCCACAGCTCACGAATTATCTGTTCATTTATTACTTAAACTTTTAATTTTGAGATGATTGTAGACTGACATGCAGTTGTAAGAAATAATACTGAGAGATCCTATGTATCTTTTACCCAGTTTCCTCCAAAGGTAACACAACAATCAGGATACTGACATGGGTAAAACTCAACATACTACACACTTCCATATTCACAGGGATCTCTCATTTTGCCTTTCTAGAGCCACTTACAACCCTCTCCCTTATTCCTGGAAGCCACTAACTTATTCTCTATTTCATTTTTAAAAATCACTTTAAGAATGTTATGTAAATGTTACCAGACAGTATATAACATTTTGAGATTGGCCTTTTTGCTCAGAGTAATTCTCTGGAGATGCATTGAGATTTTTGCTACATGTATCAATAATCTGTTCCTTTTTATTGCTGAATATATTCCATAGTATAGATACTCCACAGTTTCTTGAACTACTCACCTATTGAAGGACAGCTGAGCCATCTCTCGTTTTTGGCTATTATGAATAGAGCTGCTATAGATGGACATTTGTATACAGTTTTTTGTGTGAAAGAAAGTTTTCAGTTGTCTTTTTTTTTTTTTTTTTTTTTTTTTTTTTTTGAGAGAGAGACAGAGACAGCATGAGCAGAGAAGGGGCAGAGAGAGAGACTCCCAAGCAGCCTCTGCACTGCTAGCACAGAGCCTGACACAGGGCTCAAACCCAGGAAACTGTGAGATCATGACCTGAGCCAAAACCAAGAGTCAGACGCTTAACCGACTGAAACACCCAAGTGCCCTAAGTTTTCAGTTGTCTTGAATAAATGCCCAGAAGGACAGTTGCTGGGTCATATGATAACTGCATGTTTATAGTTTCCTAAGAAACTGGCAAACTGCGGGTGCCTGGGTGGCTCAGGCAGTTAACTGTCTGACTCTTGGTTTTGGTTCAGGTGATGATCTCACGGCTTTGTGGGTTTGAGCCCTGTGTCAGGCTGGGTGCTGACAGCGCAGAGCCTGCTTGGGATTCTCTCTCTCCTCTCTCTGCCCCTCCCCCACTCGCACTGTGTCTGTCCCTCTCTAAATAAATAAATAAGAAACTGAAAAACTGTTTTCCAGGGTGACTGCACCATTTTATTTTACATTTCCACCAGTAACATATGAGTGATTCAGTTGCTCTGCATCCTTGGAGGCATTTGGTGGTGTCACTGTTGTTTTCAGTCATTCTGATAGATGTTTATTGTATTGTGGTTTAATTTGCATTTCCCTCATGGCTAATGATGTTGAACATCTTTTGTTTATTTGTCATCTGTGTATCTTCAGTGAAGTGTCTTTTCACATATTTTGCCCATTTTCTAATTGGATTGTTTGTTTTATACTGTTAAGTTTTGAGAGTTCTTTATATATTCCGGAAATATATTATCAAGTATGTGCTAGTACTTCTTGGATATGTGGTTTGCCGTATTTTCTCCTACTCAATAGCTTTTCATCCTCCTAACAGGATCTTTTACATAGAACATTTTTTAAAAATTTTGATGAAGTCTAATTTAGAACTTTTCCTCTTACAGCTAATAAATTTTGTGTTAGGTCTAAGAACTCTTTGCCTAGCCCCAGGCCCTAAAGATTTTCTTTCATTTGTTTATAAACATTTTACGTTTACATTTTCACATTAATGTCTGTGATCCATTTTGGGCTTATAAGTTGTGATACTCAGGTTGGGATTCATTTTTTCCCTATGGATGCCCAGTTGCTCTACCACTGCTTTTTGAAAAAGCCATCTTTCCTTTATTGAATTGCTTATACACTTTTGCAAAAAATAGTAAGTTCAGCATAGTTGTATGAGTCTATTTCTGGGTTCTTCATTCTTTTCCATTGATCTATCTATTGTATATTCCTCTGCCAATAACACAGTCTTGATTGTTATAGCTATATAAGACTTAAAATTGGATAGACCAATTCTTCCCATGTTACTCTCCTTTTTTCAAGCTGTCTTATTCATTCTAGATCCTTTGCCTTTCCATATGGATTTAAAAATAATCTTGTTTATATCTTCAAAAAGTCTGCTGGAATTTTGATAAGAGTTGCATTAAACTTGTATATCAATTTGGGGAGAGCTCACATCTTTCTTATGCTAAATCTTCCTATCTATGAACCTGATATTTATCCCCATTTGTGTAGATCTTCTTTGATTCTTTCATCAGCATTTTGTGGTTGTCAATATTCAAGTGTTGTATATGTTTTGTTAGTGTTCATTTATTTTTTATTTTCTTTTCTGTGTCTTTTTCTTTCCCTTTTTTAACTTTTTAATGTTTATATTTGAGAGAGAGAGAGCACGAGCAGGGGAAGGGCAGAAAGAGAGATGGAGACAGAATCCGAAGCAGGCTCCAGGCTCTGAGCTGTCAGCACAGAGACTGATGAAGGGCTGGAACCCATGAACCATAAGATCATGACCTGAGCCAAAGTTGGATGCTCAATTGACTGAGCCACCCAGGCACGCCTTTCTCTGTTTCTTTTTGGATAGTTTTTACTGCTATGACTTCAAGTTCACTATGTTTTTTTAAAAAGTGTTTCCTCCTCCCCACCCCCCATATCTAATCTACTCAATTCTGTTCAGTGTATTTTTAAAAAAAAATTTGTAATGTTTATTTATTTTTGAGACGATGAGACAGAGTGCAAGCAGTGGAGGGGCAGACAGAGGGAGACACAGAATCTGAAGCGGGCTCCAGGCTCTGAGCTGTCAGCCCAGAGCCCAACGCGGGGCACAAACCCAAACCGTGAGATCATGACCTGAGCTGAAGTCAGACACTTAACCGACTGAGCCACTCAGGCGCCCCCTGTTTAGTGTATTTTTAAAAATTTATTTGAGTGAGAGAGAGAGGGAGAGCAGGAGTGTGGGGGAAGAGGGGCAGAGGGAGAGAGAGAATCTTAAGCCAAGCATGCCAAGCATGCCAAACATGGAGCCTGATGAAGGGCTCAGTCCCACAACCCTGGGATTATGACCTGAACCAAAATCAGGAGTCAGATGCTCAACCAACTGAGCCACCCAGGTGCCCCTCTGGTCCAGTGTATTTTTTTTTTTCAGTTTATTTATTTTGAGAGAGAGAGAGAGAGAGTGTGTGTGTGTGTGTACTTGGGGAAGGGGCAGAGAGAGAATCCCAAGCAGGCTCTGCACTGTCAGCACAGAGCCCGATGTGGGGCTCAAACTCACAAACTGTGAGATTGTGACCTGAGCCGAAATCAAGAGTCAGATACTTAACCAACTGAGTCAACCCAGATCCCCCTGACTTAGGACATTTCTCTATTTTCCATGTCTCTATTTAATTTTTCAATCTGCAGATGCAATTATAATAACCTTTAAATGCCATTGTCTCCAAAATCTATAATGACTATTTCATCAGTTTTCTAGTTCTTAGATTATGAGTTACTGGTCCAGGTAGGTAGTATTAAACTATGTATTCAGTAATACAGACTATAATTCTAAATTCTTACGGGACATCCCCACTACCACTCTAAAACCTACAAAAGGACTTCTTTGTTATCTCTCTTTGCTAGTGGGAAGATTTTTTTCCCCTAATTTATCCTTTCCTGGGTCCAGGCATTTTAGTGGGTGTATGTGTTTGTGAGAAGCCCTAATTCCTACTTGTTTCATGTGGCCTCCTGAATATTATGATTCAGCCTGCTCAGGTATCAAGATCTTCAAATCTCCACTGTTTCTACTTGTGTTGGCCAAAGCATTCAATGCAGCTAAACTCATTGGTTTTAGTTTCTTGTTCAGGTTTGGTACCTGGGTATACTTTCCTGTGAGCTAGGTATAAAATGATGTCATAAATTGTATCTTATCCTAAATTTCTGGATACTAGTTTATATCTTTCACTATATTGCCTTAAATGGAACCTTGCCTGATAACATTTTTTGTCTTAAACTCATTACTATATTAATATAGTTAATGGTATTTTTACTTTAGCTTAATACTTGTCTGGTATATCTTTAACATTCAGTCCTTTTGCATTTTTGTTTTAGTAATATCTTGTGAATATATAACATTTTTGCCCTAGATAAACCTTAGAATCATCTTCACAAGATCCCAAACAAATCCTATTGTCGTTTTATTTGTGTAGGACAATTCCTTCCACTTTCTTCTTCTTTGTTTTTTCAAAATAGTTTGAAATTGGACTTACAGGTCAAGTCAAGATGAATGCCCTTTCTTTGAAAAATTACCTTTGCCTTTTCATTTATACAAGTTTTTATTGTTGTTGTTTTTGTTGGTTTAGTCCCTGAGTATTTAAATTTTTCTTCGTCTATGTCTTAAACATTTATTATTAAGTTTATCCTTAAGTTCTTTTTGGTTTCTTTGTTGCTTTTTTGAATAAGACCTCTTCCTGCCCTATTTCTCCACATAGGAGGTTGAGTGGTTTGTTAATTCATAATAAGTAAAGAGAATTTTTATAATATTGAAACATTCTTGAACTCTTGAAATGAACCCCAGACTTTGTTGTTTTCCCACAATTTTCAAGAGGAAACGCAGGTAGAACAACCTTTACTGTGTAATCTTAAAACTAGAAACACCAAAAAATATTTTTTTAACATGAGAAGATTTGTCAGTTTCTCCCGGTGGGCAAGGGAGGAAAGGTTTTAGGGAGGCCCTGGGACTGAAGGGGCAGAGGATACTTAGAGCCGAGCAGAGGGAAACATGGCTGCAAGCCCAGCCTTCCAGAGCAGTGAAATATGAGAACCAGCCTAAATTTTTAAGTTTGTTTTTAAGTATGTATGATTTTTCCATCATCCCTTATTCCTAGGGGTATTGGTAAGGCTATGGCTGTGGGTATTGATTTGAAGAACCCAAATCAGTGTGGTTAAACATGATGAAAACTTCTTTCTCACTTATGTATCATCTTAAGTTAAGCAGTCTAGGGCTGGTACAGCAGCTTTATGATACCACCCAGCAGCTATGTCAACCCTAGGAGCCACATCCTCATTCACATGGTTCAAGATGCTCACCCCCTTGTCAGCGTTCCACCTAGCTGATGGATACTGGGACAGGAAATGCATGTTCCTTCTATTTAAGGGCATGGCATCACCTTTGCTTATAGTCTGTTTATCAGAAGTTGGTCGTGTTGTCACGCTTGGATTTAAAGAGAGCCAGAAAACGTGTTATTTTTTCTGGACTGTCTTTGGCTTGCTATAGATTCCGTTACTATATAAGGGAAGAATAGAGATCAACAAACAAGTGGTCTCTGCTTCTTCAGGCCTTTTGTAACTTGGTGTGTGCCTGTCCTCATACACTTAGGAGTCAGAGCTTCGTGGTTACTTTGGAGGCCTTATTTTCTTATCTGTAAGATGAGTGACTGATTTATGATCTAACATTTGGGCCCAGGACTTCTGTGACACTGTGATCTCCTAATTCCTTCCTATTTCTTCAGTCAAGCCCTCAGTCCTAGCTAAAGGTCTGCTAAAGGAAAACAACAACAAAAACAAAACAAACAAACCATGTAATGCCAAGAACAATGTAATCTCCAGCTATCACTGTGCTGAATCCTGGGACCATTTTTCTATCTGAACAAGAGAAGCCATGAAAGTGCTCATTTTAGGAAAACAGTGATGATCAAGGTCAAGGCAAAACTGAGACGGGCTCCTGGTCAATGTTATGATTCCAGGCATAATATATATCCCACCTCTAGTGGCACAGAAATGAAGAAGGGTTCTACTCTGGAGTTGGGGTTGGAGCCTTTGGACGATGTCAATGACAAATGTTTGTTGCATACTTCCTTTGTGCCAGGCCTTGTGCTTTAGCTGAGGATAATGGTGTCGAACAAGATAGATATAGTCCTTGCTTCTTGGAGTGAGCAGAGAAGACAGTTAAATAAATTGGTATCGTTAAAAAAGCACACATGTGCCAAGTACGGAGAAATACAGAGTGCTGTGATGGCACATAACTGGCGGGCCTGCCTTATTCTAGGTGCTCAGGGAAGGCTTGCTTTCCAAGGGAAATGGGATTTGAGCAGAGACTTCAAGGAATAGTCAAGATTGGAGAGTAGGAAGGGTATTCTAGGTTTACGGAGCCCTGTTCGGAAAGTGGGGCTGAAGTTGATAGAGGAGGAAGAATAGGTGTGGTGAGAGGCTGGAGAGGTGGGTGGGGCCCACCACCAATCACATTCCAGTGCTGTAGCATTGCGGGATCAGAACCTAAGGATGGTCCAATCCAGTGGCTTTTAGTGCTGTTCCCCGCCTCCCCCCACCTCCCATTTTGGAATTTTATCGGAGTATTTTTGTCACAGTGTTTGGTGGTGTTTGATGGGAGCCTGGAGAGCCAGGAATCCTGCAATGCACAGAAGGGTTCCACTTATTTGAAATAGTTTTCACATACTTTCAGGACATTCATGTAGGTAAAAACTTTATAAATGACCTGAGTCTAGAAAGTGTTTTCAGCTAGACACAACTAATTTTTTTAAGTTAATTCATTTATTTTGAGAGACAGATTGAGAGAGAGAGAGCGCGAGCGAGTGTGCACGTGCACAAGTGGGGGAGGGGCAGAGAGAGACAGAGACAGAGACAGTGTGAGAGAGGATCCCAAGCAGGCTCGGCACTGCCAGTGACCCGCAAGATCCTGACCTGAGCCAAAGTCAGAGGCTTAACCGACTGAACCACCCAGGTTCCCCTAAACACAACGATTTCTACACAGTTTTAATTAACATACGTTGATTCTCCAGAAATATAATTACTATACCTATAAAATCAAAAGAAGATTGTACTGTTTCACTTAAACTTTACCAAAAGTGTTCACCATTTTGGATCGTACCTTGTGATTTTTGAAACAGCAGCGTAAGACAGACAGCATTGTGGCTGTGGCGTTCAGGCACATTCCATGTGAAAAGGCAAATTATCCACCACTTCATTAGGTCTCCTATAGCAGTCACGAGCATACATTTGCATATTGAAAGGTGTATTTTATCTCCTCTATTAAAGCATAATATTAGTTTTTAAAATGTAGGTTGTTTATATTACCTATGATCTTCTAAGTCATGATCGTAAGTTTCACGACAGGAGAATAAAGCAGTCACTAGGAAATATTTGTTACAAAAAGGCTGCCTTAAGGTCTGTCGGCGTGCGATTGATCCACTGGCCCAGTCCGGAAACTCCTGAATCCGGTAGAACCGGGAGCTTTACTAAGATACAGATCCCCGGCGTCATTGCCGGCCCCCGACTCTTCCCCAGCCCACCTCGAGGAACAACTGCCCTGCTGCTCAGACCTGCAGGACCTGAGCATAGGGCGCAGGAGCCTCCGACACCGAGACTCAGCGCAGAGGCGGGGCCAGAGTGCTACCCACTGGTAGCAACGCTGCTCCTAGAGAGGCTCGGCCGCGGCCTGGTGACGCACTTCCGGCCGCGCCACGAAGCCGCCTGCTGCGAGGTGAGTGTGGGGCTGCAGGCGGCGGGGGCGGTGCCCCGGCGGGTAGCTGTGGGTGCTGTGGGGATGGGTTTCCCGCACTTGCAGGAGTGGGTAGAACGGCGGCCCGCGGTCCTCCTCCGCCCCTCCTCGACTCCCACTTTGGACTTGGTGGCCGAATACGTTCCATCCCGTGGAAGGCGAAGCCGGATTACCGTCACAACCTCGGAGCCCCGAGCATTTAGCATTTTGTTCGGGGAAGATACTACTGACCTTTTGGGAAGATATGTCGGAGCAGCCAGGGGGTGGAATATTGGCAGGAGTGAAGCGGCTTGAGGTGATATCACTAGTGTTTTAACATGTTGAAGTCGTACAGGGGCTCTTAGCTATATGCATTTCAAGTATGGACCGTATGCCTCCTGACTCCTAACTAACATAGGGTCGTGAATCAGGGTTCAGTGAGAGCGCAGAAAAAGCAGAGCCCTCCCAGACACCGGGGAGCAGAACCAGCCCGGCTTTTGAAGGGCACTGTCTCCTGGAGCTGTGCGTTCCAAAAGGTAACTTGGCCCTACTCCTGGGCCGTTGGGATGACAATGATCTGGGGATGATTTATAATCACTTATTTGCGAAGTTCTAGAATACACATAAAATAGCCCCAGAATTCCTCATTCATACCTTCATGAGAAGCAATTTTACGAAAACACTATACTACACTAAATTATAGTAATTAACACGAGAAATTACACACACACACACATATATGTATATATCTATATATCTATATATCTATATCTATCTATCTATCTATCTATCTATCTATGTATATATCTCTGGAATGTGGCTCGTAGTGTATGCAGAGGAAAATTTATGGCCTTAATAGGTTTTAATTGCCAAATAGGGAAGAATGAAATGAGTAAATAAATCATGTATCCTCAAGAAGCATTTGGGCACAGGTTTTTTTAGCCTTGTAGTATCTAGTTAAAACACTGTTTTCCAAAGTTATTTAGTTCTTTTCTTTCCCACCACTTCAGTGTGGTTATGTTAGTCAATTGTAGTATAGTTAGGCTCATTTGCTGTTGTTTGTATTCCTTTTTGGCTCGCCACCCTATCCCATCCTGGTTGGTTGGCTTAATGTCTGTATATTTGGATATGTGAAACATTACTATGGTTATGAGTGTCAGAACAAAAAGGCACACTCAGAGAAGCCTGTCACGCCCTCCTTTCCCCTGCCAATCTCATCTACCCTATTTCCTTCCAGCCTGTTTGCATCACAGGCTCCTTTCACTTCCTACCCATATTTGAGGCAACCATTCTCCTTAGTTTCTGATTTATCCTTCTATTTTTTTTTTTTTTTTTTTTTTGGTACAATTGACCAGATACATGTGTATTTTCTTATACTCCCATTTTTTGGTACACAAAAGGTAGCACTCTACCTTTTGCATTTGCTTGTTTCATTTGAAGATATATTCTGGAAACCACTCCATATCATAGAGATAAGTATCTTTTTAAAAAACGTTATTCATGTATACTGAAGACTGCATTTAGCATGACATTTAAGAAGCATAATGGTAAAATGAGCACCCATGAACACACCACCCCTTTAAGGAGGAGAACATTTCTGGTATTGGTGCATCTCTCTGTGTGCTCCTTCTCAACCCAGCTCCCAACTTCCTACCCCTAGAGGTAACAACTAGAATTTTGTATTAATCGTCATCTTACCTATTTATAAAAATAATTTTATCACACAAAATATGTCTGTAAACATTTTGTTTTTGAGCTTTATGAAAATGGCATTGTAGTGTCTCTAGTCATCTGGGGCTTGTATAATTCAATTTTTAAAAAAGAAAACATTTTTATAATTTTATTTCAGTTAATTTTTTTTTGAGAGAGAGAATTCACATGTGTGCAGGGAGTGGTAGAGAGAGACAGACAGAAGAGAGAGAATCCCAAGTAGGCTCCACACCCAGCGCAGAGCCTGATGTGGGGCTTGATCTCACGACTGTGAGATCATGACCTGGGCTGATATCTAAAGTCTGATACTTAACCAACTGAGCCACCTAGGTGCCCCTCTTGTAACTCAAGATTATGTTCCTGAAGTCATCTATGTTGTTGTGTGTAATTGTGAGCTGTTCATTTTTGCTGCTGGGTAATGTTCATTTTTTGGTGGGGGTGGGTAATGTTCATTTAAAAAATGATAGGACAGGGGCACCTGGGTGACTCAGTCAGTTGAGCGTCTGACTTCATCTCATGTCATGATCTCATGATTCGTGATTTCGAGTCCCACATTGGGCTCTGTGCTGACAGCTCAGAGCCTGGAGCCTGCTTCGGATTCTGTGTGTGTCTCTCTCTCTCTGCCCTTCCCCCACTCATTCCCTCTCTCTCTCTCTCTCTCTCTCTGTCTTTCAAATGTAAACTAAAAACATAAAAATTTTTTTTAAAAAAGATAAGACAGTTTATGTACTCTCAGTGGATATGTAGGTTGTTTCCAGTTTTTTTTTAATTAAAATACTGATAATAATTTTGTACATATTTTCTACATATGAGAGTTTCTCTAGGGCATACATTTTTAAATTTAGGCATGAATATTGAATTTGATTAAATTCCTTTGGCATCTGTTGGGATGGAGAGTGTGTTTATTTTTCTTTGATTTATTCATGTGAAAAAGTATACTAATCTGTATCTTGATATTGAGCTTTACTTGCTTTCCTGGGATGATCGCTTTTAGTCATGGTATGTCACTTTAATGAACTACTGGAGTCTATTCCTTTATAGTGGGGATTTTTCTGTGAGTATTCATAAATGAGACTGGTCTGTGGTTTTTACATCAGTATTGTGCTGTCATCATAAAAAGGACTGGGAAACTTATTTTGCTGTTTTTTTCTACAGTTTCAGTAGTTAGAACTACTCATTTCTTAAAGACTTGAAAAGATTTGTTCATGATACATGTGGGTTCATTGTTTTGTGAGCATTTGCTCTTTACTGGCTATCTCAGTTTAATTAGGTAAAAGTGATCATGGATTACAGAAAAATATCTACATAACAAAATAAGTAGAGTTGATTTATTAGATTGAAATAGAATTATATGTTCTTCCATTATAAGATAGGTTTTCTTTTTAAAAGCATTCGTAGAATTTTTTTTAGGCATTTCAGCTAAAAAAAACAAAACAAAAATCCCCCAAAACTTTGTAAAGCAGAAGTAAATAGATCAGGTTATTTAAACACCATGCAATAAAGCCAAAATTATGAACAGAGAAGAAATTAATAACAAACTATCCTAAACAATTCTGTGGTCAGAGACAAAACACAGTTGCTGACTAGCTATAAAATATAATTAGTATAATTAAAACATAAAATATTTTTTTCAAAACCTCTGGCCTGTGGGTAATAGTGTATTCAGAGGGAAAATTATGGCCATACAGATTTTAATTGCTAAATAGTAAAGAATAAACATAAATGAATAAATCATGCATCCTCAGGAAGGTAGAAAAAAACCTTTCGCAGTCTAGCTTCCCCCAGAAGCAAAACACAGGACAGAGGTTTCTGTGCAGGCACTTTATTTGGGAATGTATTCCAAGGGCAGAGTGAACAGCAAGGGGAGTAAAACAGAGGAGGGAGAGCCAATACAAGGATGTGTTGTCAGGCTGGCCTGTCTATAGGCCCCTGGCGCTCATTCTTGCAGGATCTTTGAGCAGCCTTGGAATCTCATGGCTGCTAATGTAGGGGACTAAAGGGGAAAATATTTATCCATTGACTTCTATCCCCTATTGGTCAAGGGTGGCCTCACAAGCCTTAATTTGTCTGTGTTTCGGGACCTAGCAGGTATCCACAGGTATCTGCAGATGTCCCACACAGGATGCCAGAAAAGCCCCAGGGCAGGAGCCAGCCACATGTGGTATAGATCCTTGAGGAGGCATTGGTAGGTTGTCCCTGCGCAAAGCTGATCAAAGCCTCTGGAACTGGGCTGAGACCAGAGGATTTGGAGTGGTACATAAAGTATCTCTTACAGAGCTAAAGAAACAAAGAAAGCAGAACGTAATGAAGGAAATAGAGGAGTGATGTTCTAAATAAATAGAAAAGCTTATTGTTTAAAAATAAAAGAAAACAACATTCAAATAGACAAATCATTGTTCCACTTGACTTTATTAGTCTGCTCAGGCTGCCGTAACAAAATACAGTAAGTTATTTGGCTTAAACCACAGAGATTTATTTCTCACAGTTCTGGAGGCTGGGAGCCCAAGATTAAGATGCCACACAATTCGGTTCTTGATAAGGGCTCTCCTTGAGTTACAGTTGGCTGTCTTCTCATTGGTGTCCTCACATGGTAGAAAATGAACTCTGGTGTCTCTTCTGCTTTTTTATAGGGGCACCAGACCTCTCATATTATGGCTTTGTTTCACCTTATTACCTCATAGGATCTATATCCACATATAGTCATGTTGGGGGAGAGGACTTCATCATATGAATTTGGGGGGGTGGGGAGACATGTTCCATCCATAACATTAACAAAGCGGAAGGGGTCTAGAAAGCACACATATTCAAAAGAAGTGGGAAAAACAAAGTAGTTCCAGATATGGAAGAAATGGAACGAATCATGAACCAGTGTTTTCCACAGTTCTGCACTAAAGTGAAACCCTAGAAGACATAGATGATATTTTAGGAAAACACAGGTTTTCAAGACTGACTTTGGGAGCAGTAACCAGAAAATAACCAGTCCATGTGTTTTGAATACAATGAACAAGGAGTGCTCGGTCATGGGACCCTAGATAATTGAGTGACCCCTCAAGATGCTGAGGCCCTGGCTTCTTCACTGTCAGAGGGCTGGAAAGTATGAGGAGGCAGCATGGGACCTCAAAGGTAAACCTGGGCCATGTGGGAGGCTGGCCTCCCAAGATCTCTCCAGAGGTATCAGGGCTCTTGAGAACACTCAGTTATGTAAGGGAATAAGCAGGATGTAGGGGAATAGCTGTCTCCTCCAGCTCCCTGGAGCATGACTCTCAGGCCTCTGTGCTGGGGCTGCAGCCGTGCTGGCCTGGCTTCCCTTGCAGTGTAATCGAGGATGATCCTTGTTTAGAGAAAAAGAAGTAAGTCCATGATCTTGGTAATGTTCTATTTCTTGAGCTGAATTGTTGCTTTATTATTCTTTAGGCTCTCTATACATTTTATGTATGCTCTAGTGTATGTGATATGTGTCAGAATTGTAAAACCCTAGGGTTCCTAGGATCAATGTCATCGGTGGGAGGGGTCGTGGGCACTGGATCACCCCCTTCTTCTTGTGGCAGCTCCCGCTTGCATTCCTGTCTGGACACTGGCTGCCTGTGTCTCACATCTCTGAGGGGCTGTGTTGTTCCTGCAGGGGCGGGACTTGCTTCACATCTGTCTCTCTGTTTTTCCTCAGCTCCAGGCCTCCTCTGAGAGGGAGAGCAGGTAATGGCAGCCATGCTCCTGACAGCCTGGCCCCAGGTGAGCTGTGGGTCCTTCAGCTCTTCCTCTGAGCAGTTTCACATTGAAGAAGGGAAGCTGGTGAGCTTTGTGATGGAAGTTGGAGGGGTCCTCCTCGCTTCCGCCTGGAACTCATGGGAAGAGCGGTGACGTGAAGGGATGGAAGCAGCAGGAGAGCATCCCTGAAGGCAGGGGTGAAGTGTTCTGCACACTGAGGTTCTTTGCTCCTCTGGTGAATAGGCGACAGGAAGCTGCCCATGGAGGATGCTCCGTGCACGGATATGAATGGAGGAGGGTAGCACCGGCTTAGGATGTCCAGAGACCAGGGCATAGGTGAAAAGGAGTAGTAGGACCAGGTCAACACAAAGGATGGCTGTGCCTCTAATATGGTGTGGAGACAAGGGTAGTGGGGTCTGGAGAGGGAAAAAACAGGAAGTCCTATGGGACAGGATGTCTCATTGTGTCCTGGAGAGACTTTCAGGGCTTGGGTGCAGGGGCTCAAACTTTAGGTTTCTGATAAAAGCTCTGGACCCTCCCCCTCCCTTAGAAAAATAAGCATGCAAACCAAATTTTCCATACAATTTCAGGGACTTCACGGACGCCCTGAAGCACATCCATGGACCTCCATGGACTACAGGTTGGGAATAATCATAGTCACAGTAATTCCAGTAGCATTGTTTGCGGCTTGCTATGCTGCAGGCATAATACTAAGCACTTGCATGGATCGCTCAGTCTTGATTCCTTGCCCTTGACATAGGTGCTGTGTTATGCTCACTCTGCTACAAAACATAGGAAGGCAAAGGGGAGCAGAGTGCCTTGCCCAAAGTCACACAGCTGTTATTTGATTCTTCTCTGCTCATTCCTGTGACCTGTGCAATCAGTGACGTTAAGGTGGTCAGATTTGTCATGGCTGTGTAGGGAATAATTTTCAGGGTGATTCAAGAGGAAGGTGTCCACTTAGAAAGAATTCCATTGGTCGAGGTGATAATGGGCTTCATCAAGGAAAGTAGTTAAAAAAAAAAAAAAGAACCCAATTCAAGTAATGCTTAACAAAATCTTTAGGATATGGAGAGTCAGGATTGAGGGTAGAGTAAGAGAGAGGGAGGAGTCAGGAACATTTCCCAGGATTCTAGCTGACGTTTCCTGCACAGATAGTGGAGGGGGTGGGGTGGGGTGGGGTTGAATTCAGGAGCCTCCAACTTGCTGGGGTAAAGGGTGGTAGTGGTGGGCAGTGAAGGTATTTAATTTTGTGCAGAGAAGTTCCTTGGCCCATCCAAGGTCACAGATGAGTGACACTTAGACTCACCCAGTGGTTGGACTATGCTTGTTGATGGGTGGGGGTCAGTGGAATCAAGCAAAATCCTGGCAGAAAGGAATTGAGGGTATATCCCTGTCAGCGTGTCACCCAGGTTATTACAGAGGACTGAGGTGGGCGGGGAGAAAGCGCAACCAGAGGCCGCAGCTGCCCGGAAGGGAGGCATCAATCCTGATGCAGGGCCTGTGCCGGGTGCACGGTGTAGTGATGCAGAGATGAGCAGCTGGAATGGTGGCAGAGCACCTGGCCACTAGGAAGGCTGATCTACCCTCTTTCCCGAACCCTGGAGAAACAGTGAGTTCTTGGGTAAAGTTGGAAAGGATGAGGCCTGATGGAAGCGTGTAACAAAATCGGGTTTTCAGCAAGACCCATCTGGAAGCCGAATGGGCTGCCGTTCCTGCCTCAGCCAGTCTGGGCAGCACTGAGCTGCTAGAGGTACTCAGGCAGTTGCACAGCCCCTCGTGGCAGGGTCAGTGACAGGAATCCAGATGGGGGCTGGTTGAGATGGAGGCCATAGCTGTTCTCTGGGGGTGGCTGGATGTTTATGGGGGTAGGGATCAGGGTGGGCATGCTGGTGGGCAAGTCCTGAGCCGTATCTGCCCCTGAAGACATGGCTAGCAGAAAGAATGGAGTTGCTTTTGGGGAACTTGATTATGGGAATTTTTTTCTGTCATCCCAACTTAGGATATAAATGTAAAATATGGCATGAGGTTTCCCTGCCATAAGAAAGGTCAGATAATTCTCCATGGTTTACTTTCCAGGTGCTTTTTCTCAAACCTTTCCCTTTTTTATTAATTTTGTGCTCTTCACAAGCTCCCTCCCCAAGCCCTTATACTGCCCTCTGCCCCTCACCTAGGGCCTGAGCCATGGAACTGGCCCTAGGGCAGCAGGAACCTGTTGTTTCAGAAGTCGGTGACCTTCGAGGACGTGGCTGTGTACTTCACTCAGACGGAATGGAATGGCCTGTCCCCTGCACAGAGGGCCCTGTACAGGGATGTGATGCTGGAGAATTATGGAAATGTGGCCTCCCTGGGTAAGGCCTCTCTCCCCCTGGGACCCAGACTCTGCCAGTTGGGGGTTCCTGGCTTATTGACCCCTGACAGGTTGCAGGTGGGGTCTGTAGAAATCCTTTACTGAGTCGGAACCCCAGGGGTTGAGATTCCTAATCCCCCTTGAGTTAGGGGCTGCTGGAAAGGGTGAATCCCAAGCCTTTATTGGGCCAATATGGGATTTTGCTGGGACTAGTGTGCACTCTTTATCCATCCTCTAGAAGTTGTGGTTTGGATACAGTGTGGGAAAAAGAAACTTACTGTTCCACAGCATTATCTTCACATTCACCCTCATCTGACCTGCGTATCTTGGTCTTTCGGGCTCACAGTCCAGGCCATTCCCAACTCCTCCCACACCTTCTCAGGCACTCCCCCCCCCCCCCCACCACAACATACACACATACACTTTCCAAGCCATTCCCCCCTTTCCTGTCGTCTTTAGGCATGGGATCCCCTACAGCTCTTATTTTCCCTTCCCATTGCCAAGACAGTTGGAGAAGAGGCTTAAGAACTCATTTCTGGGAGATTATTTACCTCTCTCTCCTCTTTCTTTCCCCCTAAACAGGATTTTCGCTTCTCAAACCTGCTGTGATATTGCAACTGGAGGGAGCAGGTGAGCTGGGGGACCCATCTCCACTGGTGGCTGGAACAGAAATAGGCTCCCAGGGTGTCTGGACTGGTAAGGGACACACAGCTGCCTTTTATGGGGGAGTTAAACTCTTTAGGAAGAAAACCAACGTTAGCAACATATAAGCATGCCACATTTATGAGCCAGCTGTAGAAAATAAAATTTAAATAATGTTGATGATTTATAGAGATATGTACAGTTGAGACCTGATTATTTTTGCAGTTTGCTGTTTCTTTGTAATTCCAAGAACAGATCTTTTTTTCAAATGCCTTATTCTAATTCTTTTCAGTTCTAATTTTGGAATTCTGCCTTTCTCAGATGAAATGAATGGATTCAGTATTTTGGGGTCCTTGCTACTTTCTAAACATTGTACACTTAATGTGATGGATGGAGAATTAACAGTCTTTTTGTACAGAAAGGCAGAAGAGCCTGGTGGTTAAAAGTACAGTCTTTGGAGTAGACTTCCCTGAGGTTCAATCCCAACTGCTATTCCTAGTTACAGGATTTCCTAGTTGTGACTTTGAGTAGGTCAGTTATTTGAGTTCTCTAAGATTCAATGTTTTTATCCCTGAAAATGGAATAATAAAATGAGAGAACAGTGCTAGTCTTGTGGGTTGAGGATTACATGAGATAATACATATTAAATGTGTAACTTATAGTGTGTGCTCAGTGAAATATTAGTTTTTATTATTTTTTTTTGTGGAGAAGACAGCTTAAGCTGTGGGAAATAAGGTGGAAGGAAGTGCTCTCAGTTCAGTGCTTCTCAAATGATGTGCAAATGAACCACCTCTGGGTATCTTGTAAATATGCATATTGTCATTTAGTAAGTCTGGCATGGGGCCAAGAGTCTACATTTCTGTTAATTCTCAGGTTCTGCCAATGTATCTGTTTCCCAGATCTTACTTGAAGTAGCAAGCTTCTCATTGGCTTAAACAGAGTAGTTGCCAGACAATTTCCCATTTCTTGTGATTTCCTATTTACTTCTCTGCGTTTGTGGTCCATAAGATTCTCTTGTGTCCTTTCAATGAATCCTCTTATTTATTTACTTAAAAAAACTTTTTTGTAATGTTTGTTTATTTTAGAGAGAGGGAGAGACAGAGCATGAGTGGGGGAGGGGCAGAGAGAGGGAGACACAGAATCCTGAAGCAGGCGCCAGGCTCGAGCTGTCAGCACAGAGCCCCATGTGGGGCTTGAACTCATGGGCCACGAGATTATGACCTGAGCTGAAGTTAGACACTTAACTGATTAAGCCACTCAGGTGTCCCATGAATCCTTTAAAGATTCAGTGGATTTTTGTTCCTTGTAGTCATTCAACCAGATGATTCCTGACAAAGGAAGACATGTTTTGCAAAATCAAGAGTTTAAAGTGCATTGCATATAATATGGAGGAAGCTCCATATAATCGTGGGTCTCCTCAAAGGAGTCTGGATTTCATTCCATAGGCAACAGACAATCCTGAAGTCTTTAAAGTTTTTGAATAACCCATCGTGATCTTAGCTGAGAATGGGAACATCAATCCAATTAGTTTGTGTTTGTTAATTGGAGTGAGGAATCAGATGGCTTTTTAGGTAGACAGAAGGGGAAGGCCTAGGGCACATGGCCCATGTCAGCCGAGTTGATTCTCTGTTAAAAAGCTTTTTCAGAAGGCCCACATAGTGACGTCTGTTTATATCTCATTTGCTACAACTGTGTCTTCTGGTCCCCCTACTGCAGGAGAGGGCAGAAAATAGTTTTTAGCTGTAGTTTTTACTGCTACCTCAAACACATTGGAGGCTGTGCTAGTAAGGAAGAAAGGGAGAATGGATACTGGTTAAGAAACCGGTAGCATCTGTCACACTGTAGGATTTGGCAAATAGAAGGTCACTAGTATAGAAAAATTGGCAAAGAATATAAATGTTTGATCCACATAAGAAGTACAAATTTAAATCAATGAAAAATCTTCACCCTCAATAGAAAGCAATGAAAAAGAAATTAAAACAGATGTTTCACCTAACATACTTGACATAGGCAGGGTGGGTCTGAAGACCCAGAGAGGGTCTGCAGGGCCAGCAAAGATGGTCCTTGGCTTTGAGCAGGACAGAAATCAAGTTGCGAGCCAGGATAAAGTGAAAGCAGAGTTTACTGAATAGCATAAGTGATAGAGTACAGCAGATGAGTGTCTGGGAGACTGAGAAAAGAAAGGAGAGTGAGTCTCTCCTTTGCTCAGGGTCTGGGGTTTCTATTCAGAATGTACATGGCACCCAGGAACTGGTCAGAACAAAGACAAGTGTCCGGGTGTCCTCCATAATTCACTTATTCCCTGCTGCCAGGGGGTTTTGGCATCAGGTGTCTAGAGTCAGTGGTCTGGAAAACATACATGACAGCCTTGCTTAGTCATTCCATAGATGTTACCACCTGTGCTGGAAGAGTGTAAAAAATCATTAACTTCTAACTCACACAGGAAGGACATACATCATTTGTTCCATAAGGCATGTACGTGGCCAAAGTGCAGGTCCTAGAAAGAATAGAAGCAGGAACAGAAGCAAGTAGTTTTTCATGGAGTCCCTTCAGTTTTCCTCGCTCATACTGAGAACAATTATAGTAAGGGATGGAGAGAATACACCAAACTGGAATAGACTTCTGGAGGTGAATGTGAATCAGTAGTCTTTCTAGAAAGTACTTTAGCGATACATATCAAAAGCCTTTTAAAAGTTTGTCCTCGATAGCCTGGAAATTCCCTCCTAGGGTGTCCTGATAATAATCAGGGATATAAACAAAGATGTACATGCTTGGAAGTTCATCATAATTTTATATAATAAAATGTTGGAAATAACCTGAATAATCAGGATAGAGATAATTGATTAAATTAACATGCCTCTTTAGGATGGAATGCTTATTTAGCCATTTAAAAAAATTTAAAAAAAAAATTTTTTTTTTTTAACGTTTATTTACTTTTGGGACAGAGAGAGACAGAGTGTGAACAGGGGAGGGTCAGAGAGAGAGAGGGAGACACAGAATCTGAAACAGGCTCCAGGGTCTGAGCTGTCAGCACAGAGCCCGACGCAGGGCTCGAACACACGAGCTGTGAGATCATGACCTGAGCCGAAGTCGGACGCTTAACCGACTGAGCCACCCAGGCGCCCCTTTAAAATATTTTTACAGAATATCTAAAGATACTGGAAAATTATCCTTATTAATGTTAGGAAAGAAAAATATTTTCATTTTTGAAAAAATGTTTTTAGAAGAATGATTGGAAGGAAAATGGTTGAGGGAGGAAATACATCAGAAGATTAGCTGTAGTTGTTGTTAGGTGGTTGTATTTCAGGTAATTTGAATTTTTTTCTTTGCATGTTTCTGATATTAGAGATGAATATTAGTTTTATAATTGGGAAAGGACCAACAGTATTTTGAAAATGCTTGCTAGGGAAATCTAGGTCATTTGGATCTTTTGAGGCAGAAATACTGGGGAAGTGGGCTTATTACATGTGGTTGAGGAGAGATGGGAGATGAAAAAATACAGGCAGCATTTTGAGGCCAATTTTAAGAGATTTGGGAGCAAAGACAGATCCTGGCTCCATTGGAACTGTAGGAATTCTAAAAAGAACGTTAGGGACTGACCACTTTCAGGATTGAGGGAGGAAGTAGAAGGAAAGACCAGGAGAATGCAGCAGTGTTCTGGAGGGGTGGGGAGAGATGGATCAAAGGGATAAAGCGGGCCAAAAGATTGTCTTTTTTTTTTTTTTAATGTTTATTTTAGAGAGAGGGAGCGCACATGTGCATGCAAAGTGGGGAGGGGCAGAAAGAGAGGGAGAGAGAATCCCAAGCAGGCTCTGTGCTGAGCGTGAGATCATGACTTGAGCCAAAATCAAGAGCTGGACGCTTAACTGACTGAACCACCCAGATACCCCTAAAGATTGCCTTTGTAAGCAGAGAAAGCAGAAGGTGAAGGAGGAATTTTAGAGAGCCTAGAGTTTAAGTTCCAAGAAAAGAAATAAGATTATTTCTCTTTCACTTCCTGGTGCTGCAAACACTTGCCACCCTCAGCGTTGCTACAAGTTGTTGGATCCTATGCCTTTTCCTTTGTAAGTAGTTTCCATTCTTATTAACCATGGACAGCTGAGAAAAAAACTGCAGCGTGTAGTAAAGTGTGGTGTGATAAAAAGAATGCTCATCTGGTGGAGAAGACCTAGGATTTTGTTCTACTGCTGTCACTTTTAACTTTTATGTTACTGGAACATCATCTTAAATCATTCATGCTCAAAACTGTACAGAGAGTGTATAAAGCACACTGGAGAAACAAGTCGCTGAAACTTCCTGTGCCAGATTGCTCGGTTTCTTGTGTATTCTTCCAGTAGTTTTCTAGGCATACATATACAAATCTATATGTATTTATTAGCCCGTTTTATTTTCCTTTATAGAAATGGAATCTAATTTATATCCGTTTCTCAACTTGTTTTTCCATTTAACAGTGTATCTTGGACATCTTTTCAGGTCAGCATATATGGATTGATTGATTGATTGATTGATTGCCAACTATATATTATTCCATCTTATGGATGAACCTTAGATTCTTTGACCTAGTGTGGCGACTGTCAAGAAATCCTGATTAACTATGATTCTTTATTACTTTTACCACCATTCTTTTTTTTTTTTCTAACATGGTTCTTACATGATATTTTGTTTTCTGTTTTTTTTTTATAGTAGATATTGAGAGCCAGACTGACAATAACTTGACAAAGGAAATATATAAAGAAAAACATAATACATCATTTGAACTTCAGAGGGACTTTTCAGAAGCCTGTATTCTAGAGAAACAGCAGGAAGTCCATTTAGTAGGAAGCATGAAGAAAGAAAACAGCAGCATCATTGATACAACGGTGAAAGACAACACCAGCCCCGTGGAGGAATGTTTCTTTAGTCAGAGTCCAAACTTCTTTCATTGTCACACCGTCACCACTGGACAGCAGCCCCTTGAACATATGGGATTGGAGAAAGGCTTCAGCTTTGATACAAAACTTATTCAGCATGAACTAATTAATTCTGGGGAAAGAACTTTTAAATGTGAAGAATTAGTGGAAACCTTCAGGTGTAACTCTCAGCATCAAAACAGCTATACTGGGGGAAAGCCCTATCAGTGTAAGGAGTGTGGCAAAGCCTTTAGCGTTAATGCAAAATTAATTTGGCATCAAAGACTTCATAGCGGTGAGAAGCCCTTCAAATGTGTGGAGTGTGGGAAAAGCTTCAGTTACAGTTCCCATTATATCACACATCAGACCACCCACAGCGGGGAGAAGCCCTATCAGTGTAAGGTGTGTGGGAAAGCCTTCAGCGTTAATGGGAGTCTGAACAGGCATCAGAGAATCCATACAGGGGAGAAGCCCTATCAGTGCAAGGAGTGTGGAAACGGCTTCAGCTGCAGTTCCGCATATATCACACATCAGAGAGTCCACACTGGGGAGAAGCCTTACGAGTGCACGGACTGTGGGAAAGCTTTCAATGTTAATGCCAAATTAATTCAACATCAGAGAATCCACACTGGAGAGAAACCTTATGAATGTAATGAGTGTGGGAAAGGCTTCAGGTGCAGTTCCCAGCTTAGGCAGCATCAGAGCATCCACACTGGGGAGAAGCCTTATCAGTGTAAGGAGTGTGGAAAAGCCTTCAGTAATAATGCAAAACTCATTCAGCATCAAAGAATCCACACAGGTGAGAAACCCTATGAGTGTACTGAATGTGGAAAAGCCTTTAGTGTCAAAGGGAAGTTAATCCAGCACCAGAGAATCCACACGGGTGAGAAACCCTATGGTTGTAACGAGTGTGGGAAAGCCTTCAGGTGTAACTCTCAGCTGCGGCAGCATCTGAGAATCCACACCGGGGAGAAGCCTTATGAGTGTAATGAGTGTGGAAAGGCCTTCAACGTTAATGCAAAACTAATGCAACATCAGAGGATTCACACTGGGGAGAAACCCTTTGAATGTAATGAGTGTGGGAAATGCTTTACTTCTAAAAGAAACCTACTTGATCATCATCGAATCCATACTGGAGAAAAGCCTTACCAATGTAAGGAATGTGGGAAAGCCTTCACTATCAATGCCAAACTAACTAGGCATCAGAGAATACACACTGGGGAGAAACCTTTCAAATGTATGGAATGTGAAAAAGCATTTAGCTGTAGTTCTGACTATATTGTACATCAGAGGATCCATACTGGAGAGAAACCCTTTCAATGTAAGGAGTGTGGAAAAGCCTTCCATGTTAATGCCCATTTAATTCGGCATCAGAGAAGCCACACTGGGGAGAAACCCTTCAGATGTGTGGAGTGTGGAAAAGGGTTCAGCTATAGTTCTGATTGTATAATACATCAGACTGTCCATACTTGGAAGAAACCCTTCGTGTGTAATGTGTGTGGGAAAGCCTTCAGGTTTAGCTTCCAACTTAGTCAGCATCAAAGTGTCCATGGTGAAGGCAAATCTTAATGAGGAGGACGTGGCAGAAAACTCTCAAGGTTAATGCAATGGATCAAGTATCATCAGATTCCCCCTGGTAGAAAACCCTGAGAGGGAAATGAATGGGGCATCTTCACATGGAAACAAATCTTTTCCATCTTTTAAAATCAAGAATGAGGACTGGTTAAAAAGTAACATCCAAAAATGAATAGCTTGTTCTATACCAACAACCAATTAGAAAGTATAATGAAAGAAAGGATCCCATTCCCAACAGCATCAAGAAAAGTGGATTTTCTTGGGATAAACTTATTATTATACACAGGTCTATGGAGAAGTAAATCTCCAGTAAGGGCCACAAAAGGAAAAATTAATGGGGGAGAGAGAGAAACCTTGTTCTTAGCCAGGAAAACTCAAGATATTCACTCTACCTAAATTTACTTCCCTTTGACAACAAGCATGTATCACTTTTGTAAAGAGGATGAACAATAAAAATTTCCTTAGAAAAGATGAGTACATTTTGTATTTTCATGGAATGGAGAAAACCTTTCCTGAGCACCATATGAAAGCTAGAAACCAACCATAAGCAAACATACCAAAACACTGAGTTTTCAAAATTAAATACATATGTTCTCAATAATTCCAAATACAGTTAAAAGATAAAGCACAAAAAGTGGAAATACCCTTGTAAGTTTTGTGATATAAAAGTTTAATATATAAAAAGGTCTTACAATTAAGAGATAAGTAATATAATAAAGCCCAGAAAATGATACTAGCAGGCAGTTTTTAAAAAGATGTAAAAATGACTAATGAAGAGATGCTCAGGCTCAGTCCTCTAAGGCGTGAAAAACCACGCACACAGTCATACACAGGGAGCCCCCAAACCTCTCTTCCACAGACCCTCCCATAGATACACTTCTGGTCACAGACACAATGTACCCTACGTATACAGAGACTGTACACTCCCTGAGGCACTGACACCTGCTGCTGCATGCTGTGTAGCTCGAGCTACCGGTGTTGGCCAGGGGTACTATCTTGAGTATTTCAAAGGCACCATTCCTGTTAGAAAGCTAATGATGTGGTGTAGGACCTCAGCAGAGTGTCCTGGGGATGCCATTGTTGTAGAAATCCCTATCCACTGCTCTGCCCCCAGGCTCCTGGGAACTAAGTGGGCGTGGAGGCAGAGCCTGGAACCCCTCAGAACATAGGAGGGAACAAGGCCTTCCCCCTGACTATCTGAACCTGCACTTCTGGGTAGTTCCAGACTTCAAAGTGCCCCAGGTCATTTATTTAGAAACAGCCCCAAAGGTGGATGGCCTGGTCACCCAGCAAATCAGCTGCTAATGTCTCTTACACAGGCCAGAAAGCCACAGCACTCGCCAACCATCCTGGTTCATGAGCAGCCACTAGTTGTGTCTTTGCAGTCCTGGCTTGCAGCAGCATCTGGCAGTTTCTCTGCTGAGGCAAAACTGAGGCAGGGATTCTAGGATAATCAGCCGCTGAGGACAATCTGGGATCTGATACCAATGTTCTATGTGACCATGGTTTCTGGGTCTCAGGCCCTTGTCAGTGCAGGGTGAGGGCTGGCAACAGAACTCAAGGCTGTTCCCACCCAGATGGTCCCTGAGGGTTTTCTCTTTCTCTGTAGGTCTGTTACTATCCAGGGCAGGTGCTCTATTCTGATACTAAGGACAAGAGGAAACAGAAAATAGATACCTGCAAAGCCTCATGAAGTCGAATGGCTCCATCAACCAGTGGTCCTGATATCCTATAGCCTCAGTGCTCATAGGTGACTCCAGCCCAGAGCTGCCTGGGCCCAGTGGAAGCCTTATCAGGACAAAGAGGAGCCATGGCACTGGAGACTTCTGTCCCCTCACAAAAGCTCTTCTCTTTTTCTGAACTGGAGCTGTGAGCCTGGAAGGGCCAGGATTAAATAAAGCCTTTGTCCCTCAGTCCCCATCAGCATGTTCTGTCCCTGCAGCACACCCTTCTACCCTGGCCTGTCACATTGGAAGGGTCCTCAGAGAACATCTGCTCCTGCCCTGTCCAGGTCAGGATGGTAAATTGAGGCTTAGAGGGAAATATGGCTGCCCAGCACCCAGCAGGTGAGGGGATGGCCTGGGGAGAGAGGCCAAGGCAGGACAGGCCTCCAATGTCATCTTGGGAACAAGAGGCCCAGCACAGCTACCCCTGGGCTATCATCCCTCTCCTCCTGGCAGAGAATTCTGAGAAGATGCCTCTGGACTCTTCTGTCCTCTCTGCCTCTGACGTCTGCATTCTCCCCAGACTACAACCCCACTCTATGTGCTATCCTGTCTCTTGATAGGGAACTGAGGACACCCTTCCCCTTGCCACAGGCCAGGGTCGACCAAGTGCTGGGGACCAGGAGATGAGCGAATCTTGGCCTTCTCCGCAAGTCCCCAGTCTACGGTTGGGAGAGCTCCCTGCAAGTCCCTTCCCCCAGCTCTGAGGCCAGAACGCAGCACAGACCACGTGGTCCCCAGCAAATCCAACTGGTCTCAAGGCTCCCGGGACTCTAGCCCCCCGTCTGAACCTGCTCTGCTGGGCCCTGGCTCCAACTGGGCTCGGGCAGCCAGCGGCCAGAGCCTCCCTCTTGCTCCAGCTCTGCCTGCAACAGCTTGCCAGTCCCCGGGTGGCTCCGGTGATCCTGCATTGTGCCTCCAGCCCCTGCCAGCCGCTGAAATCGCACAGGCACTCAGTACAGGCCCAGCCTCCAGGAAGACCTCGCGCTGCGCGGCCGATTTCCTCCAGCCCGCCACGGTAAGGGGCAGTTCGGCTACCCGTACCTCGTGTCTGCCACCCGTCCTTGGCCGGCGAGCCCCGGGCCCACGCGCTCCCAGGGTGGGGACCTGAGGCTCTGGGTCCCATCCGTCCTGGGCCACAGCGCGCGGCGTGGGTAGCCAGGTGGCAGCCTTCTCACCAGGGCACTGTTTTGGCCCCTGAACAAGAAACGGCAGGGGCGTCGGGCCTGCGTGTCCAGGGCTCCGGGACTCGCAGTTGAGAAGCCATTAGCAGCCACTGGCCACCAGCCTCGGCCCCCTGCTGCCCCCGGTGGCCATTTCGCTCACTGCAGGGCGCAAGAAGCCCGGGCCGCTCTCCAGGAGGGACTGGAAGCACAGAACCCCCTACTGTGAGGCTGCCCGGATGCAGGACCTTTCCTCCCTACCCTGATCCCAGGGGTGTTCCTGGGGCAGCCCGGTCCGAGCTCTTGGTGGAAAACTCAACTGGGGATCCACCGGTGGTGGGGGTGGGGTGGACACTACTTTAGACAACCGGCAGGCCAGAGTTGGAACGCACAGAAGGCTTAGGCCAGGGCACTGCAAGCTCTTAAAGAAGCATACTCCTCCACCGCCCCGCCCTCCCCCCGCCCCGAGAAATCTTACTCAGAGGCGCATACTGCAAACTCACCTAAGTTGAGCCCCTGTGGGAGACTGTGAAGGGGCCAGTTGCCAGTGGGCCCGAGAGTAAAGGTCAGGGGGGTTGTGCCTAAAGATGTCTTGGAGACAGGGGTATCCAAGACAGAAATCGGAATGCGTTCCACAGAATCCAAGCGTTCCACAGCAGGGCCGCGAGTGTGAGTTGGGTAGGAAGAACAATAGATAAGGGAGGTGGGATCCACAGCCCTGGGAAGGGCACATAGTAAAGAACAGTGGGTTGGGGCCTCCCCATGACAGTGGAGTTAGAGGAAGTGCAGGGACCAGGTAAACAGTGGGCAGGGGCCCAGCCCTGCGGTGTGGTGTTCTTAATACCCAGAGGAATTTCCCTGCCTTCACACTGAGCTCAGCCCAACACCACTGCCCCCTTGCTGGCCCTCCCCCCTCTCCTTCAGGTCCCCTGTGCTGTGTCCTCCACCAGCTCGCTGAGCCCTCTACCTGGAGCTTGTGTTTTCCAGCCTTACCCTGTGGACCACAAAGTCACTGGGGGTGGGAGTGGGGACAGCTTATTGGGCTGGGCAGGACCTTGCTAGTTGAATAATTTCAGTTGAGTGGATGATGTTAGTAAATCAGTAAGGGAAGAAATGTTTTGTGTCTATGTTTATATGGTTTATATACGTTTTCATCAGCAACGGGTGTCCAGGTGGATTCCCAAGGAGGGTCTAGTGCTGAAAGAGAAACTCCTGGGGTCAGGGAGCCTCCGATGAGAGCAACCATCGAGTGCGCACACTGGCCTGTGAGCGCAAGTCTTAGAATTTGGTTGCTTTCCAGTTGCCCGCCAAAGGGCTCTGCACCCCCCAAATAGAGATCTGAAGGTCGATATTTGAGCCCAGGCTTTGAGGATCCAAACAGTGACCTCAGTGTTTGCCCACTGAGTGCTGCTCCTCACTGTAACCCACCCCCCCAAACTTCCCCACCCTGTTAACGTTCCCCACCCCCCACCCCACCCCATGCTGCCATTTGACTATAGCTGGCAAGGGTGTCTGGGGGCAGGGGCACCTGCAGCTGGCTGGCTCTTCTAGGGGAGCAAAAGTTAAGAAAACCACCAGCTAAACTGCCTGGTATCTGCTGGATGAAGGAAGAGGAAAAATGCTATGGTAACTTGCGAGGCCTGTAGCTCATGACACAATGTCTGATTTTATTTTATTGTTGTAAAATACACATAATATAAAATTTACCATTTTAACTGTTTCAAAGTGTGTACTTCAGTAGCATTAGGTACATTCACAGTGTTGTGTACCCATCACCACTGTCCAAATCTCAGATCTTTTTCATCACTCCAAAAGGAACCCCATATTAAGAAATCGCTCCCGGCTCCCCAGGCCCTGGCAGCCACTAATCTGCCAATTTGCAGATTTGCCAATTCTGGACATTTCATGTAAATGGGATCATACGATATGCAGGCTTTGTGTCTGGCTTCTTTCATTTAGTGTAAGGTTTTCAAGGTTCATCCGCGTTGTATTATGGTCAGCACTTCATTTCTTTTTATTGGTGACTAACAGTCCTTGTATGGATGGACCACATTTCATTTATCCAGCCGTCCGTTGATGGATGCTTCGGTTATTTGTACCTTTTGGCTATTGTGAATAATGCTGCTGTGAATGTTGGTGTACAAAAATCTGTTTGAGCCTCTGTTTTCAGTTCTCTCAGGTATGTACCTAGGAGTGGAATTGCTAGGTTATATGGTCATTCTGTGTTTAACTTTCTTGAGGAACTGCCAAACTGCTTTCCGCGGCAGCAGCATCATTTTACATTCCCACCAACAATGCCCTGGCATTCCAGTCTCTCCATATCCTCACCAACATTTATCATTTTCTTAGTTGTTGTTGTTGTTGTTGTGTTAGGCATCCTAGTGGATGGGAAGTGGTATCTCATTGTGCTTTTGGTTTATATTTCCCTAACGACTGCTAATGTTGAGCATTTTGAACTGGTCTCCAGACTCCATTCTTGCTGCCTTCCCCTAAACTATCCACTGAAGGCCTGGTCCTTTCAAAACACAAGTCCGTTCCTGTCTCCCCCAGCTCAGAATCCTTTGCTGCTCCCCACCTAGTCTCCCTAGATTAGAACACACATCCCTGCCCTCCCTGCCCTCACAACACACTCCCTGTGCTCCAGCTCCTAGAAAATTCTCCCATTTGTTAAAATGTACTTCTCCAGAGGCGCCTGGGTGGCTCAGTCAGTTGAGGATCCGACTTCAGCTCAGGTCATGATCTCATGGTTCATGGGTTCAAGCCCCACATTGGGCTCTGTGCTGACAGCCTGGAGCCTGCTTTGGATTCTGTGTCTACCTCTCTACCCCTCCCCTATTCGCACTCTCTCTCTGTTTCTCAAAAATGAATAAACATTTAAAAAAATAAAATACACTTCTCCAAACCTTTGTACCTGCTATGCTCTCTGCCTAGAACATTCTCCCATGCTCTCCTCCCCATCCTCCCACCGCTTTCCCCACTGATGCCTCCCATCCTTCATGTCGCACACCTCACGGATCACTCATGATCTTTCACATCTGGTGTGTCCCCCTTATCTGTATTCCCCTGTCACACCCTCCCTAAGTTCATCAGGTCACACTCTCCACTCTGATTTATAATTGACAGTTCAACTGTTAGTTTCACTCCAAAGACCTAAATTCACAAGGGTCAAGGCCAGGTTTGTAGGCTCAGCCCTGTGTCCTCCCAGACCAGTGCAACCAGGGAGCAGTAAAACTGTGCTCACTGGCCACTTGGAGGGAAGGGTGGTGAGTGAGTGGGTGGGTGCACAGATGCATTTGATTGCAGTCCTGGACCCATTTTGTTTCCTTTCCTGGAAGCTCCAACACTCTGGTTCACACAATTTTGGTCCTACCTGTTGGCCACCAACCCTAGTATAGCCTGGGCTCAGGATGGGCACCTCCATCCATGGGCTCGGCAGAGGGACAATAGGGTGAAACTGTCCTTGCCCATCTTTTTGTGGTCATTTTCCCTTTCCATCTCAAACTAAATTCCTCCTGTGCCCATGACCTCAACCATTCCCAAGACCACAGGGGTCTTCCTTTATCATTTTTGTCCCTCCTTCCCCAGCCTCTGGAATATCTCCCAACCTCTTCCCTCTACCCTCTCTCACAATCTCTGTGGTCCTGTTACCCTTCTCTGCAAAACCTTCTACTTGAGTGGTTTTCAACCTTAGCTTGCATTGGAATCACAGTGGGAGGTCTGAAAAATGCTGTTGCCCAGGCTGCTTCCCTACTAATGGGAATGGGGAGGGCACAGATACCTGAGCATTGGTAAGTACCTGGGTTACCTTAACTTGCCTCTGAGCTTGGGAACCACTGTTCTTGACACTGTACCCCACAGAGGCTGCCCCATTTCTTCTTTTGTTCAAATGTCTCAGTTAAGTACTCTGTACTCTCACTTCTGTTCTCAACGTCTGACGATTCACATATTAGCATTCTAGTGTCTGGCCCAAGAATGCACAGAAACCACCACTTCCAGGCTGCTGAAGCCAAATGGCCCCCTGTTCCTGGCATTTTCCATCTCCCTGCAGCCTGGAAGAGGGCTGTGTGGGGTTGTGTGAACCTGGCCTCAAACCCTCACTCCAGCCCTTCCTTGCTGTGTGATCTTGAGCAAGGTACTTAAACTCTTTGAACCTCATTTTCCTTAGATGGGGCAGCCGAGAGGGGGCAGTGATGACACAGAGAAGCATGCCCAGTGCCCAGCAATGCAGCCTATTAGGATCCAGACCCTATGCCTCTGCTGGCAACTCTCTCCTCTGTGGGCTGCCTCACTGCACAGGGGACTTCCCACTGGCCTCTCTCGCCTCTCTTTTTCTTTCCTCTTTGGTAGGCCCTAAGAATTGCTCACCCTCAGTGAGCATTTACATGAAACCTGGCCTCTTCAAAGCCCTCTTAAACCTCCAGGTCTGATCTCAGCTTTAAGAAGGATGTAATCTTGTCATCTCCATTTTACAGATGTGAAAGCTGAGGCACAGGCTGGCAACCGAGAAGTGGCAGGCCTGGGCTTCAAATCAGGAGTTTGATGGAAGGGTTGGGCTCCTCACCATTTTGCTTGCTGCTTCCCCCTTCAAGAGAGGCCCAGGCTTCTCTGGACCCTCTGTGTTCCCTTTCTAGATATTGCCAAGTTTTGTAGATTTACATGTAGAGGGTAAAATAGAGAAGCTTCTAGAATAAAACAATGGAGAGTATTATCATGGTATTGAAGGCAGAAAATATTTCCTAAATAAGACAAAAAAAAAAAAAAGACTAACCTTAAAAGAATAGATAAACTGGACTGAATTAAAATTAAGAACTTCCATTCATCTACAGACACCATTAAGAGCTAAAAGGCCAGCCACAGGTTGGCAAGAGACACAGGCAGTGCACATGTTCTGCCAAAGGATTCATACCCAGAGTATAGAAAGAGCTCCTATGATTCAGTACAGCTCTCTCTCAAGCATATTTTTAAAAATCAGATAGGCCTGGCTTTGGACCCTTGCTCTCCCACCTGTTCAGTGAGACCCTGGGTAAGTAAGTCTCTGTGATGTTCTGACCCCCCGAATTAATTCTCATATTTCCAAACTAGCAATAAAATCCATGCCTCACTGCTGTGTGTTTCCTGTGAGAATCAAAAAAGGGATAACTCCCCCAAAATGGTCATGCATCAGCTCGGGAATTACATCAACCACCCTCTGTCCTGCCCTCTCAAATCAGAGCTCCCTAAGGACTTGGGCCATGTCTTAGCTTGATCACTGGTCCTTGGCACCATGCTCAGAGTACGTGGGAGTGTAACTTTGACGCATGAGTGGACAAGGAACAACATTCTTGGATGAAGGAACAGCATAGGGAAGTATGAGGATGGAAAGGTGCAGTCAAGTTCTTTTGGGGTCAGGTTAGGGTGCAGTCAGGGAAAAAGCGAGAACAGGCTGAGCCTGGATGGTGACAGATCTCAAATACTGGGCCAAGGATAATGCCAGGCATTATCTGGGAGACCACAGGCAGTAATAAAATTTTTGGGGATGAGGGGTGTGTTAGTGAGGGGGAAAGAGAAAGGGAGAGACAGTAGGTTTTGGAGATTAGGAGTCAAAAGATTTCTTTGTGGACAGCAGCCATTTCAGAACTGCTGCTTCAAAAGAAGGAAGCCAGCAAATGAGAAAGGAACCAGAGTGGAAGAGAGTGTGTTCAATTGGAAGGGTGAGCAAGAGGCGGGGGGGGGGGGGGGGGGAGGGGGGGGGGAGGAGCAGGAGGGGATCCAGCTTCACTGCCATTCTCTCCTGCAGGAGGGGACCACCAGACTGAGGGGCTGGCAGTGGTTCTCAAATGTGGCACCCAGGAACCTGTTAGAAAGGCAGTCTCAGTCCCCACCCCACACCTACAGAATCTGAGTCTCTGTGGCGAGGGGGAGGGGTGCGGGGGCTGCACTCCAGGTGTCATGGATGAGGGGTGCCTGAAAAGAAAGGCTTCCCTGGTCTTCCCTTCTAGTGGCCCCCTTCTCCTCCCATCAAAGCCCATATTGGCCTCAGCCCCAAACCAGCCTTCAATCCCAAAGAGATTCACCAGAAGACATGAATCTAAACCAGCTCTTGGGGACAGCTCTACCCAGTTCTCGGCCTCTGTGCAAATGCTGGCTCTAGTGGGCGGCCCGAACCCGATCCAGAGACTTCCCCCACAACAGTTTCTGGCTCCATCTTGCCTCCTGCCTTGACCTTACTTGGCAGACCTCCATCTTATCTCTCTTCCAAGGACACAGGGTCTAATTGGAAATGGCAGGTTGTGGCCACGCCCACCCGGGAATTGAGGAACCATTCAGGTACCATTCAGGGCCAGGACACCTGACCCAGGTTCTGACCCAGGGCTTGATTATCAATTAAGCTAAGGTTTAAAAATAGCAGCAGTTCACGGAGGGGGCTGTGCCTGAGTGTGGGAGGAAAGGTTTCAGCACCAGTGAGGTCTCCGTTCTGCTGCTGCCTTCCCTTCTCTGGGGTTTGGCTTTCTGCCTTCCAGGGTGAGTTTCCAGCCATGGGGATTGGTGAGTGCTTGCCTTGTGGGCAGGATGGAGCCCCAGCACTAGCGTTTTGTGTGGAACCTGGGGTAGGAGTTGCTTGGTAAGGGGTGGGGTCTCTACATTTGCAGCTCTGGGGATAGAGCAGAGCGGGGTTCGGTGATAGTGACTCTTCCTTCTGCTCTTTCTAGAAAGCCTTGTCTTACTCTTAGGGTGAAATCTTCTTCATCTGTGAAATACTGGCTAAATGGCCTCACTGCCTTTAAGCTTTACCCAAGGGCAGCTCGCTGCCAGTCCCCGCTTGCTCATCCTCGTCACGCTGGCTGGGAATGTGGGTACTCTGGGCCTCCACCCTCAGCAGGGTGAGCCAGCCCTCGTGGCCCATTTAATGCAGGCTGAAGGCGTCAGGATGAATTGGTTAAATTATTTAAACAAGTAACTGAGCATCACAAGGACCCCAAATTATCATTTGGGGGAAGGTGAGAAAGATGGATTTGGTCAAGGAAAAGATTCAAGGTCTAACTATTTTACATTTAGATTCCAGGAGCCACACAGATGCAAAAACTATCCCAGGTTCTACGGTGGCCAAATCTTCCATTCTTCTTTCCTTTGGGTCAATTTGCATTCCCAAAGACGACTGCTTTTCCTGATTTCTTCTGTGCATACAAACATATGCAAAGATAGGTTCTAATTTCCATCCTTCTTTTCCACCAAAGCTGCTATTATGCACATTTGTCTGAACCTTAGATCCACCCCTCCCCTCCTTAACACACCTTGGATTTTTCTCCAGTCCTTAAAGATGTGTCCTTATTACATTTAACAGTTGTGTAGTATTCCACAGAATGCATATACTGTGACATTTCACCAGTCCCTTCCTGTGGCCACTGGATTTTTCCAGTCATCTGCTGTCACAAACAGTGCTGTGCTGCTTCTGCTTGTACAGGTGTCCTTTTTGTGTATATTTAAGTGCACCTTCAGGCTAAATCCCTAAAAGTGGCAGTGTTAGGTAGGAGAGTAACCACATTTGTTTTTTAATTTTTTTAAATTTATTTTTGAGAGAGAGAGAGAGAGAGAGCGAGTGAATGGGGATGGGGCAGAGAGAGAGGGAGACACAGAATCTGAAGCAGGCTCCATGCTGTTAGCACAGAGGGTGATGCGGGCCTTAACTCCATGAACCACGAGATCATGACCTGAGCCTAAGTCGGACCCTTAACCCACTGAGCCACTCAGGTTCCCCAGGTAACCAGTTTTGTAAAGACAGTAGATATTTGTCGTCCTTCTCATGGAGAGGCAGGAAAGGAGACTGTTTAGAGCCAGACAGGGCGGGATTTGAACCTTTTCCCTGTGCTTTCTGGTTAAATAACCAAAGTTGAGCTTCGGTTTTTAAAATCTGTGAAATGTGGCTCACACGGTTGTGAGGAGTGTGTTTGGTTCAAGGCTAAACACATAGTAAGAGCTCAACGTGTTCAGAGGAGTGGAGTCTGGAGATACAACTACATCTTCCCAAAGGCAGGCAACCTGGCCTCTCTGGGGTGACCATGGGGCATTTGTGGAGGGTGGGTTCTGAGAACCAAGGACTGAGCTTGGTCATCCAGGCATGGTCTCCATAGACAGGGGAAGACCCCCTCCCCAGACCACCTCTCATTTTTTGGCTGAGCTTTTGCTCTTCTGTGTTCTGGAACGCTGGGTCTCCCCAGGCCTGTCCAAGGGCTTGCTGTTGGGTGGCCTGGGGGAAGGCAGATGGTCTGTTTTAAATCCTCAAAGGTCTGGTCCCTGGCACAGTCCGCGGATAAATGCACTCACTGCCATTTAATGAAGGTCTGCCAGTAGCCTTGCATAATTCTGAATATTCTACACGGGATTCCATTTAGTTCTCAGAATGACCATATAGGGTGGGATAGATGAATGTCCCCACCAGCAAACTGTGGTTGTGTGACCTTGCTCCATCCAAATGGAACATCATGTCTGCATACTGCCTTCGGGGATCCCCTGAAGGCAGGGAAAGCGCCTGTGGCATGAGTGGAGTTTCCCGTTACCCCATGTTTACACTGGGGGTGAGTCCTCATCTGAAAGGTATATTGCCAGATTAAAGGGTGACTCGGATTTAAAAGGACTGGAAATGCCATCTGTCTAGATGGGTCTAGGAAAAACCCAACACCTGCTACTAACATCTCAAAGTGTCTGTGAGAAACGTTCACCCTTGACACCATCACTGCCAGCATTTAGGGTAAAATATTAGTCGGCCACCCGTCTTTTGAATCCTCTCACCATGAGAGGTGTTCTCAGAGCCTCCTAAACAGGCCCTGAATGCTGCACATCTGTGTCTGTGCATCTGTTCTCTCTTGCTACAGGGGATCAGGACGAACTGGTAACCCCAGGAGCTGTTTGATGGACTCATTTCTCAAGCCCAAAACCGGGTGGCTCAGACACTTGATTGATCTAAGAACATGAATAGAGAGAAGGAGGGGGCCTCGTTTAGTACACTCAGAATTTATGATGAACCAGAGGAGTGGAGGAACGTGCTAGAAAGCTCTGGCATTTCCTCCCAGCATGAGCACCAAGCACAATCCCAAGCAGAGGGGGAGTATGGGATGCCTCAGCAGCCCCCGGCTCCCCAGACATCGCATGGCCCGGTTTATCAGGAGACCAGCTCTGGGACCCCACAACAGTGGGTCCTCCAGCCTCTGGACAGATCTGAGCTCCAGGCCAGCTGGCTTTCTGAGGCGGAGCCAGAAGCAGCAGCAGAACTGGATCGCAGGTAGGTCTCCCCTTGAACAAGACTGGTGGTGGGAGAGGGGATCCCAGCACAGAGCCCTGCATTTCATGCGCTGTCCCCTCTCTGCTCTCTATGTGTCGTAGCTTCCTGCCAGGACCCGAGTGTGGTAAGTCCCAGGTGGGATGCGTGGGCAGGGAAGGTGGGGGACAAGACTCAGGCCTGGTGTCAGGACAGCGGCCCTCTCCTTGAATCCTGCGGTTCTGTTGCTATCCGTTGCCCCTCTCTGTGAGCGGGTGGGTGTTGATATTTCCCTGCAGGCCAGCCTTGCCCCTCGCCACCTCCCAGTGAAGAAGTCTGGTCATTCCTCAGGGCAATTGTAAGTGTGTTATTTTTCCAAACTTGGGATCTTTGCCTTCCCCTGCCCTGCCCCAAATAAGAAGCTAGTAAGAAGAAGGTGAGGGCACGCAGTGTGTCCTCATTCTCTCTCTCTCCCTTAGGCAGTGGTGGTGGTGGTGGTGGTGGGGTGGTCCTGCAGCTCCCTACTTCTTCTGAGCTAGGCTACCCTGCCCTCGTCACCAAGATGTAGGGCCCTCAGCTCACAGTGTCACATCTTCGAAAGCTGTGTCCTCAGGGGGCTGTGCCGGGTCCTGCTCTTCCTGCTGGTGCACAGAATTGTCTCAAAATGTGGCTCTGTGTGTCAAGGAGGGAAGCCTGGGCACCATGTGGCTAGTGCAGGAGGATGTCTATGGTCTGGGGTCCCCAGATAAGAACATGGTTTCGCCCCGGGTGAGAGAGGGCTGTTGGGTGAACAGTTAGGAATTCAGTCAGCGGATCGGCAGGCTGTGGATGAGAGTAGGCTGGGGCTATGCCCTTTGATGGCCGCCTACCTTCTCCTGTCCCTAGCCTCCCGTTCCTGATGAAGTGGTGGTCAGGCAGAGAGCCCCACGGGAGTCCTGGAAGGTTGGCAATGTCCGCCATGGAAAGAAGGTCTACGCCATTGCCATCAGCGGCTCGACTCACCACGTGTACACGTGTGGGCATGGCTACATTAAGGTGTGGGACGAGAGCGCTCTGCATGCCTGCAACAAGGCCCCACAGGCCCAGCTGGACTTCCAGGTGAGGGATGTTTGGGATAGGCTTGGGGAGCCCGGGTATGATCTCTGGCCTGAGACTCTGACCCCGTGCCTTAAGGTGGTGATGTGAGGGTGGGAACTGTCCCTGCAGGACCATCAGAGCCGTGTCCTCGCCTGCAAGCTGCTGCCTGATGAGCAGAGCCTGATCACTGGGGGTCTGTCCCGGAACCTGACTCTTTGGGATCTGGCACCCACGCCTCGCGTCAGGGCACAGCTGGCCTCCACAGGCCCCATGTGCTATTCCCTGGCTCTCTCCTCCAATGCCCAGATCTGCTTGGCTTGTTTCAAAGGATTTGTTGAGATTTGGGACTTGCAGAACCAAATCTTGATCAGGTATGACCTAGGGGAGGGCTTGACAGTAAGGTGTTTGGGAAAGCCTGTGTCCCTTTCTGGACAGCGCTTCCCCGCTCTGTGCGGTAGGATCAGGGGAGTCTGTGAGGAGAAGATATGGTGGGGGGGCACTCCTGGGGGCTTCCTGGGCCCAGAACTTCCCAGTGTTTAACCAGTGCGTGAATCTCTATGAGTTGTTTTCCCTCCAGGAAGCACGAAGTCCCTGAATATGGATCCCGATGCGTGGACATCGCAGGCAATAAGTTCTGGACAGGAGGTGAAGACGCCAGCCTGTATTCCTGGGACCTGAGGAGCTACCAGAGGGTGCAGGAGCACCATTTCCGGCATGAGGTGCCAGGGCTGAGGGCAGTCATGGTGGCTGGGAGCTGGGGGTCCTGCAGGAGGAAGAGCCGGGTTTCAAGAGGAGACACAAATGATGGTGTTGGCAGCTTGGAGCACTGACTCTAGTCCTTTTTCTTTTCTTTTCTTTTTTTTTTTAATTAAAAAATTTTTTCTTAACGTTTATTTTTGAGAGAGAGAGAGTGAGCGCTAGCAGAAGCATGGGAGGCACACACAGAGAGAGGGAGACACAGAATCTGAAGCAGGCTCCAGGCTCTGAGCTGTCAGCACAGAGCCCAACACGGGGCCTGAATCCATGAACTGGGAGATCATGACCTGAGCTGAAGTTGGACACTTAACCAACTGAGCTACCCAGGCACCCCTGACTCCAGTTTTTTTCCCAAATAGATCCTCAGCATTACCCATGACCCCAGTGAAGAGTGGGTGCTAGTAGGCTTGAGAAACAGTGACATCATAATCCTACACACGCACCGGAGGGAGAAGTTGAAGATTTTCTTTAACAAATACATCCACCACCACAACCTCAAGTTTTCCTCCTGTGGTGAGTTGAAGCCAGGTGACACCTCTAGGGGCCCTGTCACACCATGGGGTGTCTACCTATCTACAGAATCTGGGCCCAGCCTTGTTGCAGGGTCTGTTCCTCACCCTCCAGCCCCAAGCGCAGCCAAGCCAAGACCCAGGTGTCGACTCTCCTGCCTGCTGCTCTTGCCTCTGCACCCACCTACGCTTCCCCACCGCTTCCTCTCCTGCTGTGGTCTGGCACCCTGTTTGTCTTCTGTCCCCCTCCCTCTCCTTTCTGGCTCTCTCTGTAATGGTGCCTTCCTACACAGAACAGCAGCCTGAAGACACAGGCAGGCAGAAGAGACATGAAATCCCATCTGATTGTCCTTTTTTTTGTTCAGTGATACTGACCATGATCCCACGTGTAGCAGGAGGGTAGGACCAGACGAAGGAATGGCTTGGGTCTTATCTCTGATTTTTATACATGGGGAAACTGAGGCAGAGAAGGAGTTGCCCTTTCCCTAGTCCCCTTGGGAATGAGGCTGGGATTGGAATGCAAGCTTGGTGTCTGGCCTCTCCATCTGCCTTTCCTTTGCCAGGGAGCTATTTTGTGACCACGCTGGATGAATCGATCCATTGCTTAACCGCACCTTCTCTACAAAGGTTGTTTCAGGTATTGGGAGGAGGGATGGGCACACCCAGGCACTCAGAGCTCATAGCCTCAGATCCATTATGTCAGGTCCCAAGGACAGTGCTGGAAAGTACCTCTGGGGTGGTATCTGGGCCGTTTAATACATCAAGGGGAATGAGGACCCAAGGTCCAGTGAACTCATGGGCTTCACCTTGAACCATGAGACCTGCCCTGTTGTCTCCAGACTGAGGCTCAGGTCTGTCCTTAGCCTTGACACAGCCCTAAGTGAGGCCTTCATCTCTGGCCCGAGCCTGGCCCCTGCCTGTAGTCACTCTTGGCTTCTCTTTCCTTGTAGGCAGAGGAGTCTACAGATATCCTGTGTTGTGATGTGTCCTCTGACAACCAGTATCTGGTCACAGGCTCCAAGAACAGTGCCACCGTTTACCAGCTCTTGTATTGAAGGTTGGCGTGCCGTGATCCTGCTGGCGAAGACCCAGGGAAGGTCAGCAGGTAGAGCAGATGACCACTTCCATGCCCTGGATACCTCTACCTTAACCCTCGATGGACCGTCATCTGTCCATTCCCCCCGCCCCTGGCACACGCTCAGCCTGTGCTCTCAGGTTTTTATGAGATGGCTTAGGGGTTTTTCCTTTGTTATTTTTCTACCACTGATTTCTGGGTTTGGGTGGGGAAACCTGACTTTATAACTAACAAAATAGAAAAGCAAAAACCAAAATGGCCTAAGATGTGGTTAGTTTTTCCAGATAACAAACTTAGGGTGATGGATTGCTTATGCCCCCACTCAGCAGCTTCCAGGATGTGGAAGGAATTTTAGACCACACTTAGTTTTGTTTGTAACTTTTTGGAGGGGGGTCAGAGAATTCTTGGAGCCTTCAGAAAGCTCAAGAAGAAACCTATTTACCTGTGTAAACTTTCAGACTGTATTGGGGTGTCATTAGACCACCAACACTCAATTCTTTTTTTTTTTAATATTTATTTTTGAGAGAGTGGGAGAGAGAGAGTGTGTGTGAGCGAATGAGGGGCAGAGAGAGAGGGAGACAGAGGATGCAAAGTGGGCTTTGCACTGTCAGCAGAGAGCCTGATGTGGGTCTCGAACTAAAAAACCACGAGATCATGATCTGAGCAAAAGTCGGGCGCTCAACTGACTAAGCCACCCAGGCGCCCCCAACACTCAATTCTTGATCCAGGTTAAGAGTCCATGAGCTGGTCTAACCATATCCCAAGGAAGGGCTCTCTCTCTCTCTCTCCTTTTAGCAACTGCTTGATGATACCTAGTTTTATCTGAATCTTTGAAAGGCCTGCTCTTCATTCTGGCTTTCTATAATATTCCATCTGGCCCTCTCCAGGCAGAAAAAGCCCATCTCCTGAAATCAAGCCATATCGGCCTGCTTTCTTGCTCATTCTGATTCTTCACTTGCTGGGTGTTGGCATGGCTGAGACAGTTGGCCTCCCACTGAAATTTGTAGCTTGTGTCACTGGGAGGAGGCATGAATGTGCCGTTCTTTACTTTGAGATATTGTCAGGCACCTAGTTCTTGCTGATGAATCATGAGTGAGAAATGAGTTCCATTCCTGGACCGAGGCTAAAGGAGTACGGGGGTCCCCTCCAGGTTCTTGATCCCCTTCTACTAGCTCAAGGCAAAGACATGGAGGCCCTTGGGGATTGCAGAGCCGTGCAGTGGAAGCATCCTGTGTACATGAATCAAACATGGAGAAAACTGCTGGCTTTGGACTATGCTGTGGAAGAGAAGCTGGTGTTTGAGCTGTTAGACATTTTGGAATCTATTTGTTACTATTGCCTTGGAAACAGCAGACTTACTTAAGGGGCCAGATAGTAAATATTTTAGGTTTTGCCATATGGTTTTTGCCCCAGTCCCTCAACTCTGCTGTTGTAGCATGAAAGCAGCCATAGACAATAGATAAATGAATGAATGTGGCTGTGTTCCAATGGAATTGTATATATATAACAGGCAGTGGGACAAATTTGGTGTGCTGGTCAAAGTCTGCCTACCCCTCCTATAGCCAGAGTGCCTCTAAATAACATACATAATTGAAATCCATTCAAAAATATGATACAGAGGGTAGAGGTCAATAGAAGATCTAGCCCACTGGGCTATAGACAAATAGACACATTTATAACAAGTGTCCATTTATAGATGAATGGATTAGCAAATGTGATGTACATGTAATGTACACACACACAATGGAATGTTATTCAACCCTTAAAAGGAAGGAGATCCTGACACCTGCTACAACATGGATGAACTTTGAAGACCTTATGCTAAGTTGACATAAGCCAGTCACACAAAGACAAATACTGTGATTCTATTAATAGGAGGTATTTACAACATTCATGGAGAGCAGAATGGTGGTTACAGGGCCTGAGCGAAAAATGGAAGATTAGGGTTTAATTGGGATAGAGTTTCAACTGTGCAAGATGAAAAAAAAAAACTCTAGAGCTGGATATGGTGTTGGTGGCAAATTCTGTGAATATACTTCGTGCCACTGATCCGTACACCTTGCAGTGGTTAAGATGTTAACATTTATGGGTATTTTGCATAATTAAAAAACAAAACAAAATTGGGGAATTAAAAAGATCACATTTAGAATAGTAATCTCTGAAGAGGGAGGCAGCGAAATTGGGTCATAGATGGGAGCTTCAACTCTCTGCAACGTTTATTTCTTCAAAAAAAAAGTTCATCAAAATAAAATTGCTTCAAGGGAGACAGGAAAGGGGACAGGCAACCCATAGAAGGGGAGAAAATATTAGCAAATCCAATTTCTTTATATCCAAAATATATAAATAAGTCTTGTAATGCAACCATAAAAAGACACATAAGCCAATTTCAAAAAGGGCAAAGGATTTGAATGGACATTTCTCCAGAGATGGTATAGAAATGGCCAGTAATCACATGAAAGGATGTTCAACAAGGTCATTAGGAAAATGCTCATCAAGCCCACAATGAAATACCACTTCACACCTGCGAGGACAAATGGACTAAAACAGAGACAACAGCAAGTGTTGGTAAGGATGTGGAGAAATTGGAGCCCCCAAACACTGCTGTTGGGATTGTAAAAAAAGTACAGCTGCTTTGAAAAACAGTTTGGTAGTTCAAAATGCTTAACCTAGAGTTACCATATGACCTAGCAATTCCACTGTTAGGAATATGTCCAAGAGAATTGAAAAAAGAAAAAGCACATAAGTTGAGGGGGTCACAACCGGAGTGATAAAGGAATAGAATTTAAAAATTTTTTTTGGAAAAAAGGTAAGAGTGCTGGGGCCCCTTGCTGGCTCAGTCTGTAGAGCGTGAAACTCTTGATCTCAGGGGGTCAAGAGTTCAAGCCCCATGTTGGGCGTAGAGGTTACCCCCACCCCCCAAGAAAAGTAAAAGGTAAAAGTCCCAAATAATAGCAGTATTCATTAAGTCAAGTAGTAGCATTGGAACTTCAAGGTTAGTTACTAAAAGAATAGTAAACAAGGGTATAGTTTCCAAATAGAGGGAAAAAACTAGCATAATAGAATATAATAACACTAATGTTATTATTCTTATTAATAATATAATCTATTAACTCATTAACCTATTAGTTTATTAATGTAAATATAATAAAGCAATCCAAAAGAAGATGCACAACAAAGAACAGGCAGAACAAAAAGGGAGACCTTATTAAAATGGTAGATTTAAATCCAAATAGATCAGTAATTATATTAAATGTAAATAAGGTAAATATTCCTATTAATCTGTAGAGGTTATTTGACTGGATTAAAAATATCTCAAATATAAGCATTTATTTTTTTTTAACATTTGTTTTATTTTTGAGAGATAATCCCAAGCAGGCTCACCGTGGAGCCTGCCACAGGGCTGGATCTCACAAACTGAGAGATCGTGACCTGAGCTGAAATTAAGAGCTGGATGCTTAACTGAGCCACCCAGGCACCCCATGAAATGTAGGTGTTTAAAAGAGACATTAAAACATAAGCATAATAGAAGTAGGAAACTACTAGAAAAAGATGTTTCTTGTACACACAAAATCAAAACAAGCTGATATTACATTAATGTTAGGCCACATGTAGTCTAAAATGAAAAGCAATACTAGTGATAAAGATGAACACTTCGTAAGTGTTCAATTCAGGTTTGAGTCACAAGGAAGATACAAGAATTCTATGCTTTATGCATTTATTAATGTAGCCTCAAAGTATATACAAATGACAAAATCGAAAATAACCAATAGTTCAAACATACAAAAATATAACAAGAATTAAAAAAAGAATATAGAAGATTAACGTGATTAGAAAATTTAGTACAATGCACACAACCAGTACAGAATACTTCCCCCAAATATTCAAAATGCATTTACAAAACGACCATACATTGAGCTATTTAATTCTTATAGAATATATTCTATGACCCAGGCTCCTGGCTAGTTCAGTTGGTAGAGCAAGTGACTCTTGATCTCTGGGTGGTGAGTTCAAGCCTCTCAGTGGGTAAAAACTTACTTTAAAAAGAAATATATATATCATATTATATATATCCTACATCCACAATGCAACCAATTAAGATAGAAATGAATAATAAAACTAGAAATCTCCCTATTTTGGAAAATAAATATACTTCTAAATAATAACTAGAGATTAAATCACAAAGTAACTGGAAGCTACTGTAAACCGAATAATCAAAAATTGAAGTCTTCAGCTAGAGTCTTGGGTGGAGCTTGGCGTCGCCTGGGCTATCAGTGCCACGCCCCACCTTTCGGTCCCGGGCCACGTGGAAGGACGGGCGCTGACTATCCAGGTTGCTCCGCTCTCGAAAGCCTGGTCTGGAATAGAGCGAGGGTAGTCTCTGGATACAGCCTCAAAAGAAGGTGCAGACACAGCTTTGCTCCGAATAGAGGAAGCTGGGGAGAAAAGGGAGATCGGAAGTGGTCCAGGAGATTGGTTTTCACAGATGTTGTAAAAGACAGTGCACCGCTCGGCACCGCCTTGTCCATTTCCCCCCAGTCGCGCCAACACAGCGGGTTTTTTTCTCACAGGTTTTTATTCTTGGCTCGGGAGGGTGGCCGAGGTCCTTCCTCTTGCCTGCGGCTTTCTCGTTTAGCGAAGCTGGGGGATCTGTGTGCCGAGCCAGGATTTAGTTCCGCCGGGGCAGGACGCTGCTTTACGGAGGGCATCCCTCTACCTGTGGTGCTTCTAAGCACCCTTCGTTAGTTTTAATGCAGACGCCGCGTTGGAGCACAGTAAAATGACTGTGCCCTCTCTGAGGCTCGAACTCAGGACCTTCAGATTATGAGACTGACGCGCTGCCCACTGCGCCAAGAGGGCCACTGGAAAGAAGGGCTTCTTTACCACTAAAGGGAAGTGCCTACGGCCCCTTCCGCCGCCCGAGCTGCTTCCGCGTCCATCTCTCTCTGCAGAGACCCGGGAGTCCCCGCCGCGGGTCCCAGGCCGCCGGCACATGCAGATACGCGGGGATATTTGGGGGAACATGGGGAAGGAGGGTCGCTCTTCAGGGAGAGGAGCGGTCTTGTCAGACGGAACGCGCCCCGGGCCCCGGCAGCCCTACGCAGACCCGGCCCCGGGCAGCCGCGCTCCCGGGCAGCCGCGCTCCCGACAGGTGCACAGCCTCCGAGGATGACCCCTCCGGCGCGCTCGGGCACTTAGAGGGCGAGCGCCTGGCTCCGGCGGAGGGCAGGTGAGAGGGGCTGCCCGAGCCGATGCCTTCAATCCTGACAGCGACGAGCTGGCAAGTGGGCGGGTGGACCTGAGGCTCGCTGTGCTGACGGGTGGGAACTGAGGCTGGATGGGCTGGAACCGGCTGTGGGTGGGCGGCAGGAGGCTCCCCTGAGCCAGGGGTGGGTAAGGCCCTGGTAGCAGGCGGGCGAGGACAGAACGGGATGAGGAGGAGAGTGGGCCTGAGAGCCGTTAGGGGCGTGAGGTCTCCAGGCCCAGGTCCTGGAATAGGGGTGGGAGTGAGGTAGGGGAAACGAGAGAAGATTCCAGAAAACTCTTGAGAGATGAATTCAGTAGGAAAACACAGGGAAGAAATTATGGTTACCTTGGACTTGCCAGTTTATTGGATTCTGTATTTTTGTATCCTCTTAACAATAATTTACTCCCTCATTAAAAGGGGCATCTCGTCTTGAAGGGCAGAAGAGAGGCATCATTTCCCCTGACCAGGGTTTCACGTTTCATTGTGATAAAACTGCTGGGTGGATGGATGGGTGGGTGGGCAGAACATACAACCATTTCTAAGAAGGCCTTCCTTCCTTATTCTCCCCCACCCTTCTTTATTCCTGCAGGGAAATTTCTGCTGCGGAAGGACTCATCATGCATCCCATTTACCCAGCGATTATTATGGGGTAAGAGCATTGTGTTAACTTGTCAACTTTTTGGTTCTCCAGCTCTTGTGGAATTCTTGCTTTCGCCAGAGTAATAAATAATATGTTTTCATATCTGGTAGGACTGGTCTCTTCCTCCTCTTTGCGCCTTTAAGGGTTTGGTGCTCGATTGGAAACAGGTTTCAGGCTGTCTCTGGTACCACAGTTCACACTGATTCCTTCTTACTGCCCGGATTTCCTAGGGCACGAAGTGCCTGTAGCACATCCTGTGGTTTGCGGTTGTTTTCAGCTGTTTCCTATGTGTTAGTCCCGCCTCCTCCTTTGACTGGGTGTTCTGCCATCTAGGGACAGGATCTGAGCCAACCCTAAGTACCCCACATTCAGAAGGATGGGTTGGGGGGACACTGCGCCCCACCCCAAGCCACCTTCTGCTACCATCTGCCGCCCAGACTCCGAGCTGGAGGGAGAGTGTGCATTGAGCAAACAGCAGTGCATGGACAGTCAGCGGCTTGGCTTTGGTTTTCTCTCAGCCTCTACCCAACTTTGACTTTGTGGCTTCCCCTCCCTTTCATCCTGGGTGGCACAAATTCTGCCCCAAGAATTGGAGGTGGAGACTTGGCTGCAGGACAGGCAGGCCCCCCCCACCCCCCCCAGCTGGAGGGGTTCTCAGGCGCTGTCAGAGCTGTGAAACCCGAGCTCCCTCTGTGCAGAGGGCAGGACACGGTTTGTTCCAGGAATCTCTCTAAACACATTTTGCAGGGCGTCCTGTTACTCAATCTTGAGTGGTTCCTCACTGCCCATTAGGGGAAATAGCCATCGGGGCCCTGCAGTGATAAGGCTGACCCTCAGCCTCCCAGCCAGACCAGACAGACTGTCCTGCAGAACCATCCAGGGCCTTCCTGCCTTCCTCCCTTTCTGTGTGCTCATCCTAATCTTCCTGGGCTCCTCCTGCACAGTGGCCTGGAACTAGCAGAGATGTTTCTCTCTCTCTCTGTCACTTCTTCCCAACCTTTGCTCTTTCCTTCAGGCGATTTCTCTTTCTTTGGGAGCAGAGGTTGGTTTGAAAATTTTCTGGGTCCTCTGCAGCAAGTACAGAAGAACTAGTTTTAGCTTATTGACAGGGCCTGAGAGGAGAGGGCCTGAGAGGAGAGGCAGGTGCAGTGGGGGGTGGGGGCACATTGGAAGGAGTCAGTGTTGGAGACGCCCTAGGATGGGGGGTGGCCAGGGAGTGAGGAGCTGAGAGGAAAAGCAGGCACCAGGGAATGTGAGGGGAGGCCCTGCCTTCTCTCTTTCCCCAGGACCTTCTTACTGACTTCTTCATTACTGAAATCTTGGCCTCTTTCACTCTTAGCTCAGACAGGATGCCTGCCAAGAGCCCACGAGTTGGTATTTGATCTTCCCCTCTGTTTCACTCCAGCTCTCTGCTCACCACAGGTTGTGTTTGGGACACCCAACAAGTCATAACCTCTGAGGAGACTGACAGGTTTATTTTCTCAGATTCTGTCCCCACTGTACCCACCGCAGTGCCTCTCACGTGAAATCCATTCCCTCAAGGTGTTTCTTGAGTCCGTGATTTCAGGGGTGCAGTGAGAGGAAAAACTGCTTTGTGTGTACTGGGCCCCTGATAGAACTTCATTGACAGGGTCCTGGGGATTCTGCAGGGGGGCACTAATAAAGAAAGGAGACCCCATCCCCGGAGGGGCAGTGTCTCCAAATCTACCAGCATGCAAAGTGAATCAGCCCAGGGTCTTGAGAAGGGGTGCCTGCAGGTTTCTGGCCCTTCCTCCAGGGGGCAGCCTTGCATTGCCTCTAACACCTAACTGCTTTATAACAGATGCCAAGCACCTTGCCTATGAGACCTGGACTCCGGTTTCTGCTTTGACATTGACTGGCTTTGTGATCTGAAGAAACTGTCTTCACTTTCTGGGGTTGTTTCTCCTCTGTGAAGCAACAGGTTCAGTCCCCTTCCAGCTTATTCTGTGATACTAGCATCCCATAAATCCCCAGGGCTAGGGCCATTCTATTTCTTGTACTGCCCTTAGAAGACCACCTCTTGGAAACAGTCGTGCACAGCTGCCAGAGTCAGGTGGCTCTGCTCATCTCCAGGTCGGCCATGATTGGTTGTCTTAACCTCTCTGTTCCCATAAAATGGTGATCATACCCGAATCTACTTTGCTGGGCTGCCGGAAGATTGAAGGAAGATATTGTTCTAGAGTGTGCGTATCCACCTAGCATGGAGAGGCAGCTGTGGTCACTGTTACTCATCACTGATCGTTTGACCACTGTGAGCTGGAGGACCTTTTCTGGCATTGCTGAGCTCCCCTCCTCACTGCTGGCGTGAAGGGTCCAGCTGTTCTCAAGGGCTCCTGTGAGAGAGTGGCAGCAGTCCCCAGAGTCACCACATCCTGATCCTGTCGGTTATATTTGCCTGGTTCTCAAACCCAGCTGCACATCAGAATAACTGTGGAATGCTTGCTGTCCATCTACAGAAAGTACTTCTTTATAGCGTTAAATTCATTATAAATTTCGAAGTTACTTCTAGGGCTGGGAGGAGCTGAACTAAGAAGGTCATTCTATACAAGGAAATGGTGTAGGCAGTGATCTCTATAGTGGTCGACTGTTTCTTAAAACCCAAACCTCAGATTGTTGTCTGCATGTACCCTCTTGGGCAAAAGGAAGTTCTTACTCGGGGGAAGCACAGATTGTGTCTTCTCGGTGGGTCTAATGGAACTGTATGTGGAAGCATGGGGGTGGGGGGCACAGGAGGTCCTCTTGGGTGGGGCTGTGGGCTTCTTGGTGGAGTGGGCATCTTTGTTTTGTTGTGATCATGAAATCATGGAGATGACTGTAGTCTGTGACATCCAGCTCTTTAGAGGAGAAGGATTTCTTGCATGGCTTGGTGGGACCCCAGCTGTGTCTGGTAGGAGGCATGCCATGCACTTGAGGCCCCAAATGACTCCTAGGAACTGGTTTTGGGGCCTCCAATCCAGGTTGAGCTCCTCCGGCAAGAATAAGACCCCACAGGCTGGCTTATTATTGGTGCTGGGAGCCAGCTCTCACCTGTTTTGATGGTTGGGCCAGAGGAACTCTCAGACTACTGAGGGTGTCTTTTAGGAAGTTTCTGGTGCCTGTTTACTTCTTGGAGCTGTTTCGAGGGACAAATGGTTTGTTGATAGTGAAGTTCATATGAAAAATAAACCTGCTAGAATATCCAGGGAAACACTGAAACATTGAAAAGAAAGAAGGTCTTTTAATGTCTCATTCACTGGACATTGAAACAAACCATAAAGCCTCTGTAATTAAAGCAGTGGGGCTGTGGCACATGAGTGGATAGACCAATAGAAGAGAATAGAACTGAAATAAACCTGAACGCAAATGGAAACGTCATGTATGACAAAGGTGGCCTCCCCAATCTCAGAGGCAATGATAGACTCTTCAATAAATGGTGCTGGGAAACTGGGGAGTCATTTCAAAAGATAAAACTAAATTCGTAGCACACATCCTATGGAAAAATACACTCAAGTGGATCATTAATTTAAATGTAAAAAAGGAAACCATAGTAAGTACTAATGGGAAGAACAAAAAGCCTGGGTAAATTCCACTTGACCTCAGTGTAAGGAAAGGATTTTAAACCGTGACTCTGAATCCAGAGGCAATTAAATGAATCATTGGTAAGTTGGACACGGCAGAACACACCATATACAAAGTCAAAAGACAACTAAAAAATTGGGAGAAAATAATCACATGTAAAACTAAGGGCTTTGCTACAAAGACTTAGAGCTAAAATCCCTAATACGTAGAGAACTCTTGAAAATTGAGTGACAGAGGATGAATGATCTGAAAGAAAAATGAGAAAAGACTCAAAGAGACAATTCACACACAATGCACAAATTAAAATGGTCCTCAAACATATGAAAACATATATAAGCACGCACGATCATAAGGAGAGATATGTAAATTAAACCCCCCGAGTGCCGGATGGTAACTTGGATTGGTGCCTGGAACACGTAAAAAGATATTAGCGAGCAGCTGGTAAATCTGAATGAAGTCTGTAGATTAGTTAAACATATCTATGTTAATTTCCTTGCCTCGATCATTGCGTTAGCAGTGACGTAAATGTTAACATTGAAGGGTATGTGGGAACTTTTTATTTTCAAACTATTTTCTAAGTCTAAAAATTAAGAGAAAAAATGAAAAATTAAAAACAAATGAATAAAAGTGAAAGCCCTTGGGTCTTCCTCCAGAGATTCTGATTTGGTAAATCTTAGAAATGGGGCTAGGGGTTGTATTTTTAACAAACTCCCTGGGTGTTTCTAGTATTCCCCTGGATCAGGTGAACTTTAACATCTCTTTTATTCATTCTGCTCAAGAAATATTTGAGTGACCAGTCAGTGCTCAAACAGAATAAACAAATGAATCAATAAAGACAGGGTAGGTGTGATGTCTGCATGACAAGGGGCATGGTGACCTGGGTTGTGGGTATGGGCAATTTCATGTTTCTGTGTCAGGAAGTATATAGAACTTGCAGGCTAATTAAAAAAAATTTTTTTTAATGTATATTTTTGAGAGAGTGCGCTTGTGCTCACGTGCTGTGGAGCAGCAGAGAAAGAGGGAGACACAGAATCTGAAGCAGGCTCCAGGCTCTGAGCTGTCAGCACAGAGCCCGATGTGGGGCTTGAACTCATGAGCTGTGAGATCATGACCTGAGCTGAGGTTGGATGCTTAACTGACTGAACCACCCAGGTGCCCCGAGACTATTTTTTAATCAAATGCTCCCTCTGAATCAGACACTTTCTGATTTAAGTAAATCTCCAAATTTATTTACTTAAAATAGATTAATGGTTTTGTGTGCCAGGGCAATCAGTTTCGTGGGGATGGAAAATAAGTAGAGCCAGTTCCTGTTCCCAAGGAGTTTATGATTCACTGGGTAAGACGCACACTGGGAATTGATTCTGACAGAAGCCAGACTGTGGTCAAGACTCAAGGGGGTTGGGGGGTGTGGATGAGCGGATGACCGGTTGGTCAGTTGGAATGTTGGGGAAGGGAACAATCCGAGAGGCAGTTGGGAGACAGTTTCCAGGCTAAAGGACTGTTGGGGGAGTGAGAAGGCTGCTGGAGAGGGATGGGTCCAGGGGACAGCTTCGGTCTCAGAGGATGGGAGGAAAGGTGGCACTGTGAGCCACAAGAGGGGAGCTGGGAGGGCTGACTGGTTTGAGATGGGTGAGTCCGACATTTGCTCTGCTAGGGTCTGTGAGTGGCCTCTGAGGACAGGTTGCTGCTCTCCAGGACCCCTACTGGACGAGAACTAGACTTCTGGATAGAAGGAACCTAGTGCTTTCTTGGAGGTGCCTGAGGCTGAGTCTGGAGGCCAGGGTCAGGAGCTTGGAGCTGGTTGGGTTTTAGGGGAAGACAGATATCCATGTGCATATATTTCACTGGCCTTTGGAAATGTGGGTCTGTTGATCAAAGGAGAAGATGGAGGCTCAAAGCAGAGTGAGATGGGTTCCCACAGCAGCCAGAGGAGGGGCTATGGAGGAAGAAAGCATGGCTCGAGGGTCCTGAAGGAGCCCAGGCAGAGTCCCAGGCAGTCTCACTGTGGGGCCATGTGAAATTGTGCTCAGGGGAGGGGCGTTTGATCCAGTAACCCCAGTCCATTCGGACCCCTGGTGTGTGCACGTGGGAGCTCTGTCCTGGAGTTTCCTTGACTTTAGTCTTTAAATCGGGAAGGAATAGAACCTGTTTTCAAAGCACCATTGTAGGATTAAATGCCTTGCATATGTAAAGTGCTTTCACGTGTGTACAGTACTCACAAAGGCTACCATTTCATTAGGGAAAACAGGAGATTGAGGGAGCAAGTCAAGTGGCTGCAGAGGCTACCAAACCGGTGTAAAGTCCCCGAAGCCCTGGGAAGAGCAGGTTTTAAGAAGAACAGCGTCGTCGTGATTTCAAGCAGCCGCTAGATGCCAGGTAGGACTGTGTATTATCACAGACAATTCTCACTGTAACCTTATGAGGGAGGTTTTATTATTGTTCCCATTCTGTGCTGTAACAAGCTTAAGGTCACAAAAGTAGGACTTCTATTTCCTGTTCTGATCTGGACCTTGAGTATTAAATGGCCCTTGCGTTAAAGACTGGCATCCCATTGAGATGGTCATTTGCAGGATGCCTTCAAGGGCCAAGGCTCTGTTGAATGCTGGTGATCTCAAGCTGTCCCCACCCTTCCCAGCTGGAGGGCAGGTTGAAAAAAACTTTTTTTAAGTTTATTTATTTAGCTTGAGAGATAAAGAGAGAGAGAGAGAGAGAGAGAGAGAGAGAGAGAGAGAGAGAGAAGGAGAGAGAGAAAATCCCAAGCAGGCTCCATGCTGTCTGTGCAGAGCCTGACTTGGGGCTCGATCCCACAAACCATGAGACTATGCTGTAAGTGGAAATCAAGAGCTGGACACTTAACCAACTGAGTCACCCAGTCGCCCCTGGAGTACAGGTTGATCAGAGCCGCTGCAGAGAGACTGGGCACTGTTTGTCCTAGAAATCTTTATAAGCACACTTTTTACTATGTCCCTTTCCTGCTTCCAACCCTACAGCTGCCTCCTGGGAAATTCTCCTCCTTGCAATGTCCCACAGACCTCTCCTGGGCCTTCCTGCTCCAAGTCTTTGCTTCTTAACTCCGTCTCTCCATGGGGATCCTATCCCTTCCTGCCCACTTCCTCTTGTCTTGCACGGGGTGCAGAGTGAACTTGCTCCTTCCACCTAACTTGTGGAGAAACTTCCCTCAGCATGACTCCTTTGCACCTTTCCTGCTTCCCTGGGACGATTTCCCTTTCTTAGGGGCAAAGGATGATTTAGACTTTACTGAATCCCCTGCGTAAGAAATTTGTCCCATGTATCGAATTCTCCAGGGTCCAGATTGCAGACAGGCTTTTGTGTAGGGTTCAGGAAACCACGTGTTCATCAGCAGGGCCAAGGTAAAAGAGCTGGGAGGGTCATAGGAATCCCGGCAGACAAGGACCTGGCCAGAGAGGCCGAGAGGTGGGGGGATTCTTGAGGTGGACAGCCTCCATGACCCATGGTGAGTTAGGAGGAAGAGTGGGAGGAAGGGGAAGCAGTTGGGATAAGGGACAAGTGAGGAGGAGCGTTGGCTGTGTCTGTTCCTGCCCCCAGAAATGCCTTTCCCCTCTCTCCATGTCTGTCTGCTTTTGTTTCCTCTTTAGACTCACCACATCCGCCATTAGAGCCCCTCTGACCCGTTTCCTTGGTACTTGGTCGGTTCTCCATCCCTTGGCTCTCAACCTCTGTCAGATCGTTGCTTCACTGTTTTCCTTGGTTATCTGCCTCATTCCAGAGACTCCATAGGGGTGGTGGTGGGTTTTCTGGAACAGTGGCTTGTCATTTCTGGTTCTTAAAGTACCAGACCCATGGCTGGGCCGCAGAAAGCCCTCAATATGTGATGCTGACTGGACACATTCAGGGGTGCAGCAAGGGAGAAACAGAAAAGCATGGTGGGCATGACTCCGCTACCAGGGAGCCTGGGGCCTCCCCCGGGTTGTCTAGAATGAAATGAGAAACTCCCCAGGAGGGAGTGTACCCTGAACCCAGCCCTCAACTTTCCTGGGCAGGGAGCACAAGAAATCAGGGAGGCAGACGTGAGGCTTGGGTCGCTTAGCAATTAGACAGCAGGGGGCACTCTGGCCCCACCTAGGTCCCCACTTCTGGTGCCCTAGTCCTCTCCATCTGGAGCAGAAATGCTGATCCCAGTGGCAGGATGCCCACAAGTTAACACTAGCGCACTTGGCCTGGCTCCTCTTAGCTGGGCTGAATGTGCTGGAAGGAGACCCTCGTCTACACAGCCTGTTCTCTAGGAATGAAAAGTAAGAAGGTTCTGTTGATGCCACCAGCTCACAAATACACTAAGGCCCTGGGGCCAAGGATGCGCTTTGACACACTGAGTATCTGTGTGGTCTTGACACATTCACTTCACCTCTCTGGGCCTATTTCCTCTCCACCAAATGGCCGGGTCCATAGCTTCCAGCCTGTTCCAGGATGCAGAGCATCCCCCAAATCATGCCGGGCTGTAGTGCTGCTGTGTGGGCCATCCATGCTTTGTGGCCTCAGACAGTGCCCTTAGGGGACCAGAATCCAGAAGAGCCACCGTCTCCTGCTGTGGGGATTGGTCCTGAACTGGGCATTTCCCATCCCCTTCCCATAAAGCCGCCTGTGCACGACTGGGGGGGTGATGAGATAGCCAGTCAAGGGAAGGAGCTGGGGCCTCTTAAGAGATGAGCCAAACAGGGTGCAGATGTGGGCTGTATTGTACACACTCAGCAAATGGGTAATGTCCGTTAAATCGGGCTGACTGTTGTCTTCTGAAACAGAAGTTTTAAATTTGAGGATGTGTATTTGCAAACTGAGAAAAATGTGCCTGTGAAGACAGTTTGCTTGGATGCAGTTTCTTGCTTGTCACAGGCCTCCAGGGATGCGAAGGTGCTACGCTGGGTGGTTTTCAACAGGAAGCCGGGGGGAGACTGAAGAGTGGCCGCCCGGAAGTGAGGATGGAGGATGAGTCCTGGGGCACAGTCTCAGCTGGGGGAGGTCCCTGAACAGCAGCTCCCTGAGCAACCTCTTGCTGTGAAACAAAAGCAGAGGCATTTTCGGGGAACAAGGAGAGGTTTAATGAAGGAAAAATAAGGAAACTTTGAGGACTCACCATCACTCATTATTTTCCAGATATTGGCTGGCTGTGGGCCTCTGAGGAGCACAGAGCCGGGCCTGGTAGAAGTCTGGGTGGGCAGCTTTGGTGGCCACAGATGCACAGGTGATGTGTCTCGGAGCTGACTTGCTGACTCCACCGATCGGCTGTTGGTGTGGAAGGCCACGTTCACAGGTGAGCGCGGTTGGAGATGAGAAGGATCTGACCCAGACCGTGGCTTCCTGTCCTGCCTGATCCCAGGGCAACACCCGCCCAGACCTTCAACTTGGGAGAGTCGGAGCAGGGTCCCTCTCCCCGCAAACTTGGTGGCCACGGGGAGGGCACCGCCTCTGTTCTATGCCAGGTGTCCACGTCCATGCCGTCCTCTGGAGCCACTGTCCCTGCTGAGGCCAGTGTGATAGGGCAGCTGGCCAACCGTCTCCCAGCGAGTGGAGGGCGGCCGAGGAGTGTGAACCCCGCGGAAAGCCAGACTGGTGTCGGAGTGCCCGGTATGTGCTGGCAGCCTGAGCCTGGGCCATGCCTGCAGTTCTGCCACTTACTGGCTGTGTCACCTCTCTGTACCTCGGTGTCCTTCTCTGTCACATGGTGATCCTATCTGATTAGATGGCTGTTAGGTTTAAATGGAACGATACGTGCTAGAGGTTCTTTAGAGCAGGGTTTCTTTTACTTAGAAGGATTTAAAAAAATAGGAATACTCCCTAAGAAGAGTACCTGACCTCAATATCTTTGGGTGCCTGATACTGGGGCAGGGGGATGTTGAATGGCGTCAGGGACTGGTGAACCACCCCCTCCCAAGCTGCAAAACCTTGTGTCTGTGTCTTCGTGCATAAGTAGCTTTCCCCCTCAAGCACAGGGTCTACGTGCTAAGATGCCCAAAGGGTCATGACTCAAGATTGGATGCCTCGGAGGGTTCAAGTATCTTCATTCCTGACCAGAGTTTCTCAGGCTCAGCACTATTGACATTTGGGTCCGGATAACTCTTTGTCGCGGGGGGTGGGGGCTGTCCTGCGTGTTGTACAATGATCAGCAGCATCTGTAGCTCTTCCCCAGGAGAGGCTGGTTGTGACAACCAAAAATGTCTCCAGATGTTGCTAAATGTCCTCAGGGAGGTGAGAGGGAGACAGACTGCCTCCGGGGGAGAATTTCTGACTTGCAAAGCTTTCTATGCCATTAACCCGCAGTTAGTGGCAGTGAGTGGCTGGCTGTGCTGAAGTTCATATACCAAGGTTATTTTCTGAATCTCAGGGTGTCTGCCTACTTCTATGCACTGTCTGGGGGGGGGGGGGGTCCAGTGACATCCTGACAGAGGGTTTTTCAAAGTTGATGGACCACATGCTTTCCAAGCCCTGGCCCCGTTTGATATAAATGACTGGTTCCTTAACCTGGCTGGGCAGCTGGATCGATTGGAACTTGGTTTTTATTGTATTTCTTTTCACTTAAAGGGTTTTTAGAGCATTAAAATGCAACATAAATCACTCAGTCATTTACTATTGAAACCTGGGCTATAATGAAAGTTAAACAGTTCATTCTGTGGAGAACAAGGTCTTGAGGTAATCTTTTGTGGTGAATACATTTTTTTCTTTTTTTAAAAACCACAAACCTCAAATTGGTAGTTCCTCATTCAGGGGAAAGGCCAGAGAAGGGTTTTAAGGAGAAGGCCCAGCAGGAAACAGATATGGTAGAAGAATTGGAAGCATTTGACGTCCGCAATGTTTAGCAGGTGGTCTAAGAATACCCTACACTGGGTGCCCTTGTGGCAGGAGGCATCCGGTCTATGATGAGGGTTTTGACTTCCCGACTTTTAAAGGATAAATCCTCCTCCATAGATGAGTAAGGTTCAGCTCTCCTTCTCTTGCTTAACTCCTAGTATGTCTGCTCTAACATCTCCCCAGGAATTCTTGTGTCACTGCCCAGGAGTGAAGAATGTTCCTCCAGACTTTGGCAGCTTTTTTTTTTTTTTTCAGAATGCTCATGGAGCTTGCTTTTGGGCAGTTCTTCCACTGTGGGTTTGCCAGCACAGTGGTGTCTTATGTTGGTACTGTGATGCCTGGTAGTAGACAGCAGAAGCAAGGTTTGGAAATGCTGTGGTTGCAGCATGCTTGGGTGATGGATTGACTCTGACAAAGGGGACCAGGGGCTGCTTTTTGCCTGAGTCTCTCCTCTGCCCGGTGGGGTTTGGGGATCTTGTCACTTAACCCAAGTATAAGAATCTACACAGAATCCGGCTCTTGGAGGTGCATGTCTACAGCACTGAGTGTGGCCATTTGAGTCCCCTTGGCATTTGTGTGGACCTGGACCGTCGTCTGCACAGCTGGTCCTGTGAGCTCAACGATAAGGATTCCAGCTAGCACCTGGTGACACCACCGTGGTGGTGCCATGACAAAGGTGACACACAGAGATGTCTAGGGTTGGGTAAGTGTTGTGAACCACAGCAATGATGCTAGATGCTTTAAAAACATTGAGCCAGCCCTCTGCAGGGCCAATGTGGCTCTTATCCTGGGATTTCTCAATCATGCACCAGGACGCTGCATTGTGTAGACCCAGTTGATGCTGCGGGTCCTCATAGCTGTGGGAGATTCCATTTCCCAGATGGGCATGGCAACCATGGGGCTGGGGTATCAGGTCTGACGTTAGTTGCAGGTGGCCCCTCTGAGAAGGAGTCTCTTCAAGCCGGGCCAACTGCACCAAAGATTGTGGTGCAAATTGTCTTAACAGTGTGGAGTCCTCCCATTTGCTGTGTGGACAGTAGAGCTGGTGCTGGAGGGTGTCCAGTATCCACACAGTGGGGCCACAATCTTGTCATTCTTATTTGGAAGAGCCAGGAGGCTTGGTGGGAGGGGGCGGTGCTGACTGGGTCAGCCCAGGATTGGCCCTCTTCATGGCCCCTGAGCTGGTTCCTTTAGGACACTGACAGACACAGTGGTTTTCCTGTGCTTCCCTGCGGAAGTGAAGGGTTTGGGCGCAGCACAGATAGGGAGTCAGGAGCTGAGTCCCCAGATGAGCCCAGGACAAGGTGTGGGGGTGTGCTCAGCAGGCCTTGACCCTAGTCTAGGCTAAGCCGCCCCCGGGAGGGACAAGGAGGATCTTACGGTTTGGCTCATTGTTGGTGCTGGGAAGAAACAGGTTGAGCAGTGATCTTTATAGTGGTCACACAGATTTTTAAAACCCTAAACCTCAGATTGTTGTCTGCATGTACCCTTTTGGGCAAAAGGAAGTTCTTACTTGGGGAAAGTGTGGATTGTGTTTTCTCAGTAGCTACTGTCTAAGAAGAACCAAAGGTAGAAGGACAGGAGGTCCTTCTGGGTGGGATGGTGGTCTCCCCAGTGGGCTGGGCATCTTAGTCTTAGAAATCATGGAAATTGTGGAAACGACAGGTGGCCTGTGACATCCAGCTCTTTAGAGGAGAAGGATTTTTTGTCTTCATTGGTGGGACCACAGTTGTGCCTGCTAGGAGGCATGCCATGAAATTGAGGGCCCACATGACCCCTAGGAATTGGTGTTGTGGCTTCCAAGTCCAGGCTGGGCTCCTTTGGGAAGAAGAGAAAGACCCCACGTGTCGGCTTATTATTGGTGCTGGGAGCCAGGTCTCACCTGTTTTGGGGGCTGGGCCAGAGGAACTCTCTGGTCATTGAGGGTGCCTTCCAGGAAGTTTCTGGTGACTGCTTACTTCTTGGAGCTGTTTTGAGGGACACTGTTTGTTGAAGTCTCTCTCTCTTTCTTGGTGTGTTTGTCCTAAAATGTACCTCAAATTGGCAGGTCCCCTCTTCTCTGTGGCAAGAGCCCTTTTAACATCCTGTGCTGTGAATGAGAGTTCATGGCTCTCCTGTTTACAATACAAACGTAAATTTTATTTATTTATTTATTTATTTATTTATTTATTTATTTATCTTTTATTTTTTTTTCAATATATGAAGTTTATTGTCAAATTGGTTTCCATACAACACCCAGTGCTCATCCCAAAAGGTGCCCTTCTCAATACCCATCACCCACCCTCCCCTCCCTCCCACCCCCCATCAACCCAAACGTAGATTTTAGAGGACCTTTCCTGTTTTAAAACTTTTTTCTCCAGGTCTTGGATTTTCTGCTGGTTCCATTTTCACCTCCTCAAGCAGCTTCTGCTCTTTGTCCTTCCTGATCAGCTGTCTGTGCATGAATGTTGCCCATGGCCTTCGTTAGGGCCTGTATGGTGTTGCCTTCATGTTCCAGGAGAGCACTGACTGAATTCAGGGAGCATCTGCCTCCTTCATTGCTTTATGTTTTCTTCTAATTCTTGCCCACTGGACACATGATCTCACTTGGGATTGGAAGGCTGCATTTCTTTCAAACCACTCTCTTTCTTCCTGACTCTGTGTTGCGGAGCCCTGACTTGTTGCTGGTGGCCTTCTGAAGGCTTGTGTGATGTTCTTCTCAATTTTTGTGGTAGCTTTTGGGCCATACATATTTCCAGTTCTTCCTGCTATGGCATAGTGATGCCCCCTTCTCCTTTTAGAACAGAAAGGGTTGCCCCTCTCCAGCCATTGTGGGCAGTATTTTGTCCTGGGATGATTGTGATCTGACATTATCATCTGACTTTGTATTTTCTCATCCTGGGCTTCAGCTGCTTTCTGACTTGTGGTGCATTGGATTCTGGGGGTATTGCTGGGAGCCTTGGTAAATGGCACGAGGAATTGGGGGTGTGAATGCACAGACTCTGTCCAGTCTCCTTGGCGGAGGGGTGCTGGCAGGTGTTAACTCTCCAGAACTTTTGTAGCCTCCTCACCTTTTTGGGCCAATTTCTCTTGCTGTGACTCTTCATCTCCTTACCCTTTAAGCCAGCTATGGTTTCAGCTGCTTAGTCTTCGATGAAATATCCTGTTTTCTGAAGAGTGTGACTGACTTCAGTGATTTTCCCGAAACCAGAGGCCAAGAAAAGTCACCCTGGAAAGGGAGTCGTTAGCAGCAGCCCCCTTCCCAGGAGTCACAGAGGCCACCTTTGGAGAGAGACAAAGACTCTCACCTCTAGGCTGTGACTCCAGGAGGCAGCTGGCACCCCATCAGCTTTTCCTTTCTGTGAGCTGACAGTAACCCCCCACCCCCAGGAGACACGTGGCCCTGTCCCCAGCTGCCACAGCCAGGGTGGGCTGCTTGGGCTTTTGTGATTTAGAGCCTAGTTTTGTCATTGGGAAGAACTCTTCAGAATTTTACTTTGGGTTTTAAAACTACCATTCAGAAACCTTGCTTTTTCTTTAACCTTTAAGTTCTGTTTGCAATTTCTGCTCTAACAAATTTTAGCTATCCCTTTTAAGGGGAATTGGTGAGATTCTGGGTCCTATTGGAGCCATTGGTGGTGAGAGCCAATCCCCTCCTCATGGCAAGACAAGCTGACGAGCCGCTGCCCCACTGACCAGAACTGGGTGCTGTCGGCCTGTCCTGCCCTGCCCTGCCCTGCCTTAGTGGTTGCCAGTTCGTTTCTCTCTCTTTGTCCCATGGGGGTGGGTGGGCTGGCTTCAGGGACTTGCAGCTTCTGCTTGGTTTAATGCTCTGCTGTCATTGTCTTGAAATTCTTAATAATTTTTGGAAGGAGGAGGCCGTGTGTTTTCATTTAGCGTTGGGAAGAGGCTGAGGTTGAGGAGAGCGAGTGCAGACGGAGGGAAGGAGCCATCTTAAAATCAGTGGGATGAATAGGATGAGATGAGGCATTTTGTATGGGACTCAAGGAGGCAAGAACAGCCAAGTGTTTATTTGCCATCTCGTCAGACTGGGAGCCCCAGGCGGGCATGGATGGGTCTGCTTTGGTTCTTCACTCAATGACCCCAGTGTGGGTGCAGACTCACCACCCATACCGAATGCTCCAAAGAATAGTTGTGGGAACAATGGCAGACTTCATAACCAAGCTGCATGACAGTGGGATGTGCTTCTTTGGCAAGGGGCAAGTTTCCTCCCGGTCAGCACGCCGGTTAGGCAGAAACCAGCTCCTCACTTGGTGTTGATCACTGATATTTCTGTTGTTGGTTCCACATGATGGAGCATGCCCTCTTTGGTACATACATGTCTGTGGCCCTGAACTTGGGGATCATTCTGTGCCTCCCGAAGAACTTTGTTCTCTCAGCCTTTGGCCCTCCAGTCAGGATTCTTTGTGTCTCTGCTGGGTTCCTTTTTCCTAACCCCCACCACCTCCCCAAATGGGCACCATGGCACTCTAGCTTATGCATGTCAAAAATGCCCACTGAACAGGATGACATATGCTTCCTGCACCTTCCCTCCCTCCCCCAGCCCTCCCACCCTCATCCCTGCAACTGAACAAACTATTTGGTCAGTGTGGGTGGTCTGAACATAATAAAGATGGTTGCATTGCTCCTGAGTGATCTACCAACCTCCACTGGTCTTCCCTATCCTAGGCCACCCATGCTCCTTTGTTCCTTTACCATGCCTGGATTTGCTGGAGAAAATCCTCCAGGTGCGGCATCTCCAGGAAGGGAGATGGTGCCGGGAGCCTGTGAGAGGGTCTGTCTCTCTGTGGTGTCCACTCTGTCCTGGGCAGCTGCCGCTGGGTGGGAGAGCCCACAGGTGTTTTCCTTTGGGTGGGGGGTGTGGGAGCACTCCTCAGTTCTTGGCAGATCATTATCTGTGGTCTGTGCAAGGTCATTCTCTTGGTGTTTTAATTCCTTTGGATGAAATTTCCCATGGTCATTCCTCCCTCTCCCAGGATGCTGTCCTTCTGGAATGCTCCATGGGTGTCTTTGGTCTTTTCTTTTTTTGAATGCTCTAACAAAACATCATTGCTATCTTGTGTATAAGCTCGTTTAATTCACATAGATGGTATTGTTATACCATTTCTTATTCTTTTTTTTTGTTTTTCATTCAACCCTATGTTCTAAGATGCGATCTTTCCCTCTCCATGCTTAAAACCTATTGGGATTACCCAAAGAGTTTTTGTTTATGTGGGTTAAAACTATCAATTCTTGCCACATTAGACATTGAGACAGACGTTTGTATTAAATATTTATCGATTCATTTGCAGTAGCAATGGTGAACACATTGCAAATTAACATAAATAATATTTTAACATTATTATGAAAATAGTTTTGATCCTGCAGACTCCTATCCTGTAGTAAAGTGTCAGTTTGTTCCAGAATGTGAAAAAGGGCACTATGGAGGATAAAGTTTGGAAAGTGAATTTCATTTATATTATTTTAAAAATACCTGCATCGGAAAAGAAACTATGAAATATATTGTATTTTAGCAAAGTTTGCTCAGGTTTGATGGGCTTGCCTCCTTGATTTACTGATAATTGCCTGCAATATGGAGGGTTATTCTAGATAGCAGAGATTCTGTGTCTTACCAGGACACTTTTTGGTGCCTTATGTTGAATTTGTCATGTCCTAGAATAGGTGATTTTAAAACACAAAGAACAAAACTCATCACTTATGAACATGCCATATGTATACTTTCCTGTTTATTTTGCTTATTTATTTTACAATCCATATCTTGCACAGACTTTTTTTTTTAAAGAAAACTAAGATATTATTCACCTTTGAAAAGAGTATTCGTTAGTGGTTTTTATTATTAAGCTGTGCAACCATCCCCACCATCTAATTCTGCCTAATTCCAGGTAGAATTCCTAATTCCTAATTGTTAAGGCCCTAAAGAATCCCCAATTCCTGATATAAGCAGTCACTCCCCCTTACCTCTCACCCCTGCCCCTCCCACCCCCCCGCCTAGGCCACCATTAATCTACCTCTGGTCTCAATGGATTTGCCTGTCATGAACATATAATATACATGGAGTCACACGATATGTGGCCTTTTTTTGTCTGGCCTCTTTTACTTAATGTTTTCAAGGTTCATCCATATTGTAGCACATATCAGTACTTCATTGCATTTTGTGGGCAATTAATATCCCATTGTATGGCTATAACCGTATTTTGTTTATCCATCAGTTGATGGTCATTAGACTTGCTTCCACTCTTTGACTATTATGAATAACGCTGCTGTGAACACTGTGTGCAAGTTTTTGTGTGGACACATGTCTTCTAATTCTCTTGGATCTGTTTACTTTTAAATGTTACCACTTAATTACATGTGTAACCAAAGGTTTTTTTCTCGGGCACCTGTGATATAGGTTAATCAAGTGTCCAAATCTCTTCTGACAACTCTTTAGATTTTGCCTCACCAAATAATTTAATAAATATACAGGGGTGGCGGGAATGAAAGGGTACTTTCAGGATATCTTTCCAACCTACAGTGATGTTTGAGATGCCCCAGAGGAATCCCGTAGAATCACAAAAGATTTGTTTTTGCTCCTTATTAAAAGAGAGCTGCTGGAAATAATGAGGTTTGTGTGATGTGTTACCATTGTAAGATTCGCACAGAGGGGTTGTCAGATCAGAAGACCCGTTCCGCCTTCCTGAAGTGAAGCTTACATGGATGCGATGTTAATGTAAGTATTTTAGAAAATGTGCGTGTTTGTGTTTTGTGGGAAGTCCCTGGAGATTTGTCAGTGCCCTCACTGCCCGTATGTTTTTTTCCCTCAGGGGAAGCACCCATCTAAAGTCTCAGGAACGAGTTCTGTGCTGTACCCAGATAGAGATGTCTACTCTCCTCCATTCTGATGATATTGGTGAGAGTAAGAAAGTAGGCACAGCCGAGCCGTCTTTGCCACCTCACAGATGTTGTCGTTTGATGCTTCCCTGAAGGTTCTGCTCTAAGGGGCAGGCTGCAGTTTGTGTTTTCAGTGACAAAGGGCAGTCTACAGCCTCATGATAAATGACTGTACCAGGTACTCCAAACCTTCTAGCCTTTAAAGAATAGACCCTTGGGTGCAGGCTTCTGAGCTGATGTCACTTGAGCAACTCTCAAGACTGTCCCAGTGGACCAAGTCAGGAATTCCAGGACTCTTTCCATTCCAGAAGCTCTAAGACGGCTTCGTGAAAGCAGACTGCTAATCCAAGATCCAGGGGAGCAAGAGTGAATTACATAGGACTGCACGGAATGATGAGGGAATTTTATTGTGGTTATTTTTTTTTTTCCTTTTCTTCTTTCTTTCTTTCTTTTTTTTTTTTAAATTTTTTTTTCAATGTTTTTTATTTATTTTTGGGACAGAGAGAGACAGAGCATGAACGGGGGAGGGGTAGAGAGAGAGGGAGACACAGAATCGGAAACAGGCTCCAGGCTCCGAGCCATCAGCCCAGAGCCTGACGCGGGGCTCGAACTCCCGGACCGCGAGATCGTGACCTGGCTGAAGTCGGACGCTTAACCGACTGTGCCACCCAGGCGCCCCTTTCTTTCTTTCTTTCTTTCTTTCTTTCTTTCTTTCTTTCTTTCTTTCTTTCTTTCTTCCTTCCTTCCTTCCTTCCTTCCTTCCTTCCTTCCTTCCTTCCTTCCTTCCTTCCTTCCTTAATATGAAATTTATTGTCTAATTGGTTTCCATACAACACCCAGTGCTCATCCCAACAGGTGCCCTCCTCAATACCCGTCACCCACCCTCCCCTCCCTCCCACCCCCCATCAACCCTCAGTTTGCTCTCAGTTTTTAAGAGTCTCTTATGTTTTGGCTCCCTCCCTCTCTAATCTCTTTTTTTTTTTTTTTCCTTCCCCTCCCTCATGGTCTTCTGTTAAGTTTCTCAGGATCCACATAAGAGTGAAATCATACGGTATCTGTCTTTTTCTGTATGACTTATTTCACTTAGCATCACACTCTCCAGTTCCATCCACGTTGCTACAAAGGGCCAGATTTCATTCTTTCTCATTGCCACGTAGTATTCCATTGTGTATATAAATCTTATTGTGGTTATTTAAATGATTGGTACTATTTTATTGCTCTATTTTCTGGTTCTCTGAGGAAGCCTTTTCTCTTCCTCGGCTCCCTGTAACCCCCACAATTTAGTAGACTCTGCTTTTGTAAACAGAAATAAGGCATTTAAAAATGGTACTCGGTTTTCCCTGGTGTGTAATGGTTTTCATTTGCATTTCCCTGAGGGCCGGCGATGTCCCTCTTTTACTTATTTTTTTATGGCTATTATAAACATTTATTGGAAGTTTGATCTTCTGGCATGAGCTTCCATCCAGGTGCCTTTTAACTGGATTGCTGCTCTCATAAATGCCCTCTAAATCTTCAGGTTGGATATCAGTCTTCTGTGTGTGTGTATATTGGCCACTCATGTGCACTCCTTAGCGTCTTCCCTGCCTCTGCCAGGGGATCCATGTGTCTGTTGGGTCACCTCCTCCGCCAGGGCAGACAGATCTGTTCCCTTGAGGGGTCGGCCACATTTGGAGGATTCACATCTCTGAAGGAGGAGGCAGTGCACCAGGTGCACCTTCCCAAATTCAGAACCAATTGAGTCCCTGTGAATCCTGGGGCAGCCACAGAACTCCCAGCTGGAGGCAGAGCAAGCTTCTGGCCCTTCAGCCCTAGCCACCACAGTAGATAGGATCCCATAGCTGCCATGTAGAGATATTATGGCACCAGGCACTGTGCCTGGTGTGTGTGTGCAACTAGGATTATCCAGGAAGATCCATTCTTGCCCACAGTTCATCATGTGATGGGAACACAGATACTAATGAGGAGGTGGACTGGGCCTTTGCCCGTGTAATCACTGCTGCAACCAGTTACCATGGACTTGGTGCCTTAAAACTACACATGCTATCTTATGGCTCTGGAGGTCAAAAGTCTGAAATGGGCTAAAATCAAAGTATCATGGACTTCTGCAGCCTCCAAGGGAGAATCTGTTTTCCTGCTTTTCCTGGTTTCTGGATGCCTCCTGCTTCTACCTTGAAAGCCAGCAATGGCTGGCTGAGTCTTTCTCATATTGCATTACTCTGACTTCTGCCTCCCTCTTTCGCATCTAAGGACCCTTGTGATTACTTCGGGCCTGCTGGGGTAATGTCCCTAAAGTGAGCTGATTAGCAGCACTAATTCCTTCTACCACCTCAATTCCCCTTTGCCAAGTAAGATAATGTATTGACTACGTCCGGACATCTTTGGGGGAGCCTTAATTCTGGGGAGTTGAGGGGTCCTAGGTGGGGAAGCTGGAAGGAATGGTGCCCCTAGGTGTGTGGGTTGAGCAGGCCTGGGCAGGACCCATGCAGGATGAGCTTGCCCGCCCTCAGGGGCTCCCACTCTGGCCGGGGGAACAGCCGGAACACATACCAGGTCAGGTGCTCCTGGTGCCCTGGGGAAAAGATACTGCCAGGGAGAAGCTATGGAGTGCTGGGGTGCCGTGGGGTACAGGTTAATCAGAGTAGGCCTCTCTGAGGAGGTGACATTTGATGGAGACTAGAAGGAGAAGAGGAAGTGAGGAGTCACAGAGCAGCCTGGGGAAGTGAGGCATCAGGGCCCCTCTGGAGCTGGTCCTGTCTGGCCCTTGAGCTTTATTTCTCACTTCTCTCTCTGTGCTTCAGCTCTCCGTGCTTCCCCCAGATGAGCCTGGCTACCTTGGGCTTTGGTACCATCCTTTATGCTTTTTTGTTTTTGTTTTTGTTTTTCCCTGGTAGGAATTCTCACCTGGGAACTCCCACCCTCCCTGCACCCCCCACCGCCAGTCTAAGCTAAGGGCCTCTTTGGTTGCCTTCCCCGGATCCACTGCCTACCACGCTGAGTTGGCAGCTTCCTCACCTCACAGGCCCAGGCATCTTTAAGCTCTCACCAGGGCAGCCAGGGACTGTCCTCCTCACTACTGTGTCTCCAGCATCCAGCATCCATCTCACGATAGTTATTGAACACCCAGCACTGTGAACGTGCTGTCTGTTTTCTGTTGGTATCTCACCGCCAGTCCCAGATCCTAATTCCTCCGCACCCTTCCCCCAACCTGTTCCTCTTCCACCTGGGTTCCTGGCATCTGTCAGCAATGCATCCAGTTACTCAAGCCAGCAGCCTCGGGGTCATTCTTGACTTGTTTCTCTCTCGTAGTACTTACCCAGCCCTCAGCAAGCCCCTTTGTTTTAGTCTCAGAGGCAGGTGATCTGATACTTAATTCCACACCCACGCCCACTTCCGTCCAAGTCATCAGCATTTCTCAGCTGCACTACTGAATCCTCCTAAGTGGTGCCTCTGCTTTTCCTCTTGCCTCCTATAGTTTAGTGTTCATAGAGGAGCCAGACTGACCTTTAAAATAAATTATGGAACTTCTCTGATGTAGCCCCCGATGGCTTCCCTTCCCATGATAAGATCAAGTCCTTTTTATCATGGTTTCCTGACACAGCACCTGACCTGGTCTTGCCTATTTCCCCACCTCATCTGTTCACCCCTGACCTTCATTCTGCTCTGGCCTCAGGGAACTTCTTTCTAAGTGTGCGAGGAACTCTTCTACCTCAGGGCCTTTGCATTTGCTGTTTCCTCAGTCTGGACTCTCTTAAGATGGCAGCAAGTTTCACTTCCTTACTTCAGTCTCTGCTTGAATACCACCTTTTCAGAGAACTTAGCAATGGCACTTCTGCCTTTTCTGTCCCTTTCCCTTGTTGAAGTTTTTCTTGAGAGTACTTATCCCTACTTTACATTTTGATACCTTTATGTTTATTGTGTTTCATCTGAGAGGATAAGCTCCCATGGAAATACTTAGTAAATACTTGTTATTGAAAGAAGAAAATGGAGCAAATAAATGCAAGGTGCCCATGTGAGTGGCACCCAAGCTAAACACTGGGAAGCCAGGGAGGGATTCCCAGGCGAAGGGACAGTTACTCCGTCACTGCTGCCAATCAGGTTTGTGGGCCATACAGTCAAGGTGGCTGTGGGATCACATGTTCCCTGAGCTGTCAGAGAGCCACAGCCTCTCAGTGCCACCAGGCCTATCTCCCACATCTTTGTCTTCTTGTTGTCTCCCCATGCAAGTGTGGTGGAAAGTAGCTGTCAGGAAAATGTTATTAGCACTTTCCTGGAGAGGAGAACTGCAGTGGTCCAAACCCTAAAAGCTTCTTCCCAGTGACCTGGCATCTTGTGGGTTTGACCAGCCTGCTCTGGGAGCCACCTCGTGTTGGCCCTTCCAGCTCACTGAGTTCAGGTTGTGAGTCCTGCCCTCTGCCTCTGGACTTGCTGGGTGGACTTGGTGCCCCTGGGCATTCTCCTTCTCTTAGTAGACGTTTCTGCTGACCTCGTATTAGGAGCCAGGGAGTTGATGGAGTCAGCTGGAGAAACGCGGGTCAAGGGAAATGTGGGCCTGGGGTGCACCTGGGAGAACAGGGGAATGTAGGCGTTCCCTCCAAAATGTGGTTACGTGGGTTTGTTCCAGAGGGAACTGTGTGTGATGACAGAATGCGCCCCGGAGACAAATGCCTTCAAGGTTGAAGTCTTTGTATGTATCAGCCTCTTGCAGGCCTGGGAAGCCCCTATCTGGAATGGGAAATTCCACTCAGCCAGTGAGGGGCTGGGCCGGGTTCTTCCTCCCAGGGAGGAGTCCTGTTGGGAGCACGCTGGCCCCTGATGCATCTGCCAGTCAGGTAGCCATGGGTCTGGAGCTGATGGGAGAGAAAGAAGCTGTGGAGGGAAATTGCGATGCCACCCCACACTCCCTGTTGGGGATCACTCAGTGCAGACTCCCAACACAGAAGAGTCAGGACCTCATTCATGATGGCACCCCCCATGGCACCCACTGTCATGGCCTCGGCCTCCTTCTCCTCCTTCCCTCTGTCCTTGATCAACGGGTATCTGTGTTCAGAATCAACTAACCAGCCTGGTTAGGTCTCCTGGAGAGCGTGAGCTTACCCTTCGGCTGAGCAGAAAGCGGGCCTGGGAGAGCAAACCCCATCTAAGAGCTGCAAGCTAGGGTCCCAAGCCATGACAGCTGCTCCTCCCCCTCTTGTCTGGGATGCTCGGAGGGAAAGCACAGGCAAGTGGAGCAGCTGTGAGACTGCATCCTACAGAGATGCACCTGGTGGGCAGGAAGTGCCCTTGTCTGATGCCTACGGAGGGCAGGGAAATCGGAATCCACAAGTGTAGCAGGGCCTCATGGGAGCTGCTAGCTGGCCCACCTGCCCTGCACTCTGTTTCTGTTTTGTATTCTATTCCTTCTTTCCTGTGTTTTTCTCTGCACGTGTTCTCCACTGCTCTCTGGCCGACTCCCTGTCCTAGTCGCTGGGTTCTACTCTCTCCAGCATTAGTTCGGGCTTGGTTTGGGATTGCCACCTCTTGCCTCCAAAGCTGTATCATCACCTAGCTTCAATGCCACACACTCTGATGGCCCTGGATGTCCACCTTGGGTCCCAGGAGACACTAACTGGCCCAGTCAGCTGAGGATAGGTGGACGGAGGTCAGGTGACCTCCTGGGCTGTATCATGCAGGTGGGGAACAGGATGGGCTCCCTCAGGGGAGGGTGTGGCTGTGAAAGAAATGAGGCTTCTTTATGATCCCCGTATAGCCCTCCCTGCCCCCACCTTGGTGGTATACTGCCTCAGTCAAGTTTGTGTGACCAAGTGCCTAGCCACGTTGGTATACAACGTGGGAGTTGTATCACCCTGAACAAGTTAATGTCTCAGCTCCAGGTTCTACTTCTGAAAATGGGATCCATCCCATAGGATTGCTGCGGCATTAAATGAAGTAATGTCCAAATGCATCCTGTAGACAGTGAATGACAGCATTTCAAAAAATTAGTTCTCTATTTTAGGATCTTAGCTCTGTAGATCCATGTGAGGCATCAGATGAGTTGTGGGGTAAATTACACTTTGAGGAGGAGTGGTTCAATGTGGGGGGTCCAGAACTCCTGGTTGGAGGTACCCCTGCTGGGGGTGGGGGGCTACCTGGTCCCACTGTTGCCACACCCAGTTGGTGCCCCTACTGGAAGGAATGTGGATCCAATCTGTGGGATCCATCTCCAGACTGCCCTGCACTGGCTCCCTCTTGGTCAGTAAGCGCTGCTAACTGTAGACAGAAGTCAGCCACTTGACCAGAACTGGGTGAGCTTCCACACAGAACGCTTCCCTTTATTGTCTGTAAACTCTTCTTTGGTAAACAAGGAGACAAGGAACCCACAGAGAAAAGGAGCACGCTGAGTCAAGAGGACAAAGGGCCGGCACCCTCCACGAACAGGGACTTCGAGAAGACAGCTATGCCTTTAGCAAGGTGGTGGATGGAACTTGGGAGTTTGGGTGAGTGGTGGCATGGGAAGGAGGGGAGCAGAGCGGGAGGGAAGGGTCCACTCCGTGGGACACAGAAGCCTAAATCGTACAGCGGAGGAGCTCATGCATCGCAGCGGAGAGGGGCAGGGAAGCTCCGCCCATGCCCCGCCCACCTCCCATGCGGTTGGTGCCCTACTGCAGGCTGAGCAGTTTGCCGGGTCAGGTCTGGGGGAGGGTGGAGGGGGCTCCGGAAGGCCCGTCAGCAACCCTCCCTCCGTCTCTCCTTTTCTGCTCTGCGGGCTGGTGTGTGCAGGTTGCAGGGGCGGAGGAGGGGCGCTCACGATCTCTGGGTCCGGGTAGAAGTGGCAGGGCAGCCGGGGCAGGGTTTGGGGACGGTGGAGAAGCAGCCCCTGGCCCCCCTTTACATGGGGGGCTCGCTGCAGAGGACAATCTCCAGGTCCTTGCGGTAGAGCTTCCCCGCCTCAGCCAAGGACATGACGCTCTTTCTGTAGTTGGTGAGCTGTTGGATATTCATTTCCTAGGAGACAGAAGGAATGAGTAAGAGCCCCTCACTGGACGGCCCCACCAGAACGTCTCACCTACTCACTCGCAAACACTTGGGCCACAGCCTTTCTCTTCAGCAAAGCATGGGCTTTGGAGTCAGAAAGCTCTGGTTTAACTCTCACTTGCTGCATTGCTTTGGGGAGAGTATTGAACCTTTCTGAGTCTCAGCTCAGCTGCCTCATCTGTAAGATGGGTACACGAACCACAGTGTCTGCCTCATTGAGGTGTTAGGATGGTTAGCGGAGGGAATGGGCGTGAACACATAGCACAGCACCTGACATAGAGCATGCACCCCCAAATCGGTAGCTATTGTGATGGCAGCCATTATCTCTGCATAATTTGAATCTGGTCCTTTACTTAACTAGGCCTCCAGTCCCTCCGTCTGGGTCCTTGCATGTGAGGAAGAGAATGCTGGGAAAGTGCCCTGGTCTTGTCTGCAGGCCCCATGGACCATCCTTTCCTAAACCTCACCCATTTAAACAAGGAATTCTAACTCCTGCCTCCTCCAGCAGCAAAGCTCACCTCCTACTTCTTGTTCACTGGCTTCTGTGACCTTCAGGGCCCACTAAGACAGGTGACCCACGGACATATGTCCATTGTCTCAGGTAAAATAGAGGCCAACATTAAACAGAACATTAATACCTGATATGCCTTGTGTTGAATACCTACTTTACAGTAATTGATTTGAACACAAATAACCATTAGGTCTGAAATACAGCAAGGTCATCCATGGCTTATACTATCTTTTTCTTTTCCTTTCTCCCTGGCTTAGACACACCCTCCCTCCTACTCCTCCCCCCCCCCCCCCACCTTTTAATCTTGAAAATGTTGGCAGATTTTCTTTCTTTTCTTTTCTTTCTTTTTTTTTTTTTTTACATACCTCCCCTTTCAGGCTGACGGTCTTTATCCCTATTCAACTAATGAGAAACCTGAGTATAAAGACTAAGGTATTTGCTAAAGGGCTGGACCAACTCTACAGCGATAAATATCCTCAGTCTCCTGGGTTCCAAGGTCTATCTAATATTTACCTGGCTCACCTGTGCTCAGTCACCTCTTTTTTTAGTGCTCAAAGGTCAGTCTTTTGTCATTTGGTTTTCAGGACATCCCCTTATGTGACCGGTTCTTGGTTTTGTGCCACTACCCACCCCAAGGGCCCTTTGTGAGCGTCTCTAGCTTTGGGAAGCATCTTCCCTCAAGTTGTGAAGTCCGTGGAAATATTACCTAGTTCATAATACTACCTACCATTCAAATTAGGAGCCAAGGAAGGAACCCCATATATCAACCTGGAGCTCGAGACCCCTCCTCCCCTCCCCCTGCCCCACTGCCGATTCAATGTGACATCAAGAATCTTAGCAGCGTGAAGGGACGGGGCTGCACGGTTTCCAGGTCTAGAAGTTCTGCTTGGAGCCGAGGACGGCTTTAGCGAGCTGCAGTTGTCTCAGGAGTGGTGAGAAATACTGAGGTTGGGTCTCACCAGTCTGTTCCTCAGGAACATCAAACAGCATCTGCTCAGAAACCGTATCTCAGTCCTGCACCATCAAAAGGGAATGTGAGTCTGCCAGGTGGGTTTACAAGAACGGCCTCTCCCTTCCCAGCTCAGGTGCTGCTGTTTACGGTCCTGGGGCTCTATGGACTCATCCTGTCCAGCCCCGGGGGCCACGTCTTGAGCTTTGTACAGGTAGCAGGCTCCCAGGTAAACAGCTGTATTGATATCTTTGTTCTCTAACCTTCAGGGGTGCTTCCTAAACCCAACCCCTGACTCTGTTTTTGTTTCCCCACCTCAAGTGAACCTGTGCAGCCATCTCAGCTGTATTTTGTGGTAATTAAGAAAGAGCCTACTTAGGTCACTTTCAAGATTTAATGCTTGGCCTCAGGGCTGATCACCCTCAGGTGTCCAGCAGGGCCATATGGAGAATAATTATGCCTCATTAATACAATTACAGTTAAAGATATTTCCCATTAGGATGCCCAACATTCCTTGGACACATAAGGGTGCATAAATAATTTTCTTCTAGAATTTGATGCCAGGAAAAAGTCTGCCGAGTTCAAACACCTGGTGAATATGTCCTTCTTCCTAAGTAGTATTTATAATTTATTGTCTGCCTCTTTCAAAAAGCACCTGAAGATAACAAAAACAAAATAGATATAGGGTGAAAGGAATGAAGAATGATATTCAGGACAAAGATGAAGAAGTCAGAAAGCAATTGGAAGGGGAGACAGACTCAGAGGCTGCGATGAATTTTTTTCCCCCTGAAATTGAGCAGTAAATTTAGTTCTTGCCTGGCAGCAGAGGCAGTTAGACACCACAAGAAATTATAGAGTGTTCATCTAATTAAAGAATACCGCAAAACTATTTGCTCAGAGAAAGGCATTTTCCTGGAGGTAAAGGAAAATGGCTACAAAAAGAGCTGCTGGATCCTGGTCCACCTGCCGCCCCACCCCCTCCCTGCTCCCCAGGCACCTGGATGAGCCCGTGGAGGGCCACGTGGGGTCTGTCCCTGGCAGCAAAGTAATAGTTGTCCACCTTTTCTCTGAGCAACAAATGCTTCTGTGGCTCCTATGAGCCTCTTGCTCAGCCCCAGACTCTGCAGTTAATTGATTTGGAATATCTTCACCTCCCACTGGACCCTTCTATCTCAAATCTCTCCTTGTGCAAAAAGACTTTTCTGATGGCAATTTGGCTGACACTCCATGAGCTGTGCTAGTCAGGCTGCCAGTACCCCATCATAGCATCATTCAAAACTGCCAACAGGTGGAAACAACCCAAGTGGCTGTTGACGGATGAGCAGAAAAAAAGATGGTATAGACACACAATGGAGTATTACTCAGCCTTAAAAAGGAAGGAAATTCCAACACATGCTACAACATGGATGAACCTGGAGGACATTATGCTAAGTGAGGTAAGCCGATCATAGACAAATACTGCATGAGTCCATTTCTAGAAGGCACCAAAAGAAGTAAAATTCGAGACAAAGTGGAATGGTGGGTGCCAGCGGGCAGTGGGGAGCAGGGACTGGGAGGGGAGGGAGGAGCAGAGAGCAGTTGTTTAATGAGGATGGAGTTTCAGTTTTCCAAGATGCCGAGAGCTCTGGGGGGTGCCTGGGTAGCTCAGTCGGTTAAGTGTCCAACTTCAGCTCAGGTCACGATCTCACAACTCTTGAGTTTGAGCCCCACGTCAGGCTCTGTGCTGACAGCTCAGAGCCTGGAGCCTGCTTCGGATTCTTTCTCTCCCCTCTCTCTGCCCCTCCCCTGCTCATGCTCTGTCGCTCTCTCTCTCTGTCAAAAATAAATAAACATTAAAAAAAACTTTTAAAAAAGATGCAGAGAGCCCTGGGCATGGTGGTAGTGATGGTTGCCCAACAATGTGGATTATTTAATACTGCTGAATGGTTATGATGGTAAACTTTGTGTTAAGTCTATTTTACTACATTAAAAAAAAAACATAAACCAACCAGCCAATCATCCAACCAGAAAAACAAAACAACCCCAAAACTGCCATTGATTAGTTATGGGTGATCAGAAGAGCAAAATGCACCCCACATTCCTTTTCCACCCTCCCTGAGAAGCCTCTCTCCTGCCCCAGAACCACCTTCCTAGGCCTCCAGACTCCGTTGTTTACCTTCTTGTTTTTCTCATACAGGTCCTTCAGCAGGGCATCCAGCTCATTCTCATCAATGTAGCCACTCCCGTCCTGGTGATGGGGAGCAGAGGAGAGGCAGCACAGAGCTCTGGAACTCAGGCCCCGCCACCCCTGACCTTGCCTCCCCATTCCCTCAACTCTTCCCGGGGGCCTGCAGAGTCTAACCTTCCCTTTACTCTGTGCAGAAGGTGTTCACACCGTGCGGTGCCAGGATGACACCTAACTGCTGACTTTTACCAGTCAAGGCAGGAACAGGACATTTTGGGGCAAATTTGCATTCTGGTGTTTTTCATTTGCATTACAAATATAAATGAGGTTCAAGAAGCATTTAGCTAACTCCCTGCGATGTCAGGATGAATACAGGGGCTATTTGAAGTTTATCCCCCACCCTTTGGTTATGAGGGGGACTACGGGAGTCACACGGGTGGGGGCAGTAAAGGAAGGGCGGTGCATGGTAAGGAGGCCTTCTCACTCCCAACTTCTTAGCAAAACAATCGGCTCCAGTGCACAATTATGACCTGGCACCAAGGGCGCAGTACTGAGCGCCTCCTGATTCCGAAGGACAGGGTTGAGCCATTTGGCCAGGGGCTCCCCTGCCGATGGGGCCCCCTGCTTTTCTGTCGCATGCTGTCCTCCCTCTTACCTTGTCGTAAAATGTGAAGATCGCATTGAACTCCTCAGAGGTCAGTTTCATGCCCTGTAAGGTCCAATGTATTAAAGAGAGAAGCAAAAGCCCTGGAGAGTGTGTGTGTGCTAGTGAGGGCATGTGTCTTTGTGCACGCGTGTGTGTGCATGTGCATCAGTGAGTGCATTTGTGTGTGCACGTGTATGCGTGCATGTGTATGCATGTGCACAAGTGAGTGAGCACGTGCCTGCATTTGCATGTGTATGTTTGCATGTGCACATGTGCATATGTGCACAAGTGAGCGAGCTAGTGTGTGTCTGTGCATGTGTATGTATGTGTGCGCGCATGTGTGCATGAGTGAATGAGCGCATGTGTGTGTTTGCATGTATATGTGGGTATGCACACGTGTGCACGTGTGTGCATGCACACACGTGCGTGTGCACTTGTGCATAAGTGAGTGCACGTGTCTGCATGTATATGTGTATGTGTGTACAAGTGAGTGCATTTGTGTGTGCACGTGTATGTGTGCATGTGAGTATGTGCATGAGTAAGCGAGCACATGTGTCTGTGTGTGCACACGTATGTGCGTATGTGTGCATGAGTGAGCGAGTACATGTCTCACTGTGCACCTGTATGTGTGCATGCACACATGTGTATGTGTGCACGAGTGAGCAAGTGCATGTGTCTGAGTGTGCATGTATATATGTGCATGCACATGTGTGTGGAGGGTGGACAGGAGGGTGGCAGAGTGAAGCACACAGGGATGAGGGAAGGGAGGAAGTGAAGAAAAGCAGAGTGGTTCTTTTACCTGAAATTTAAGCAGGAAGTTTTCCTGTACAGGCAACAGTCTGGAAAGAAAGCGTTAGAGCAGAGCTTAGGAGACAGGGTAGAGGCAAGAACAACTGGCACGTGGGGGGATGCAGAAGCAGTGCCTGTACTTCTGGAACCATCTCTGAGCACTTAGGAATTAGTGGCAAGTTCTAAAAAGAGGGAGGCAGACACACTGAGGTACTGACACTCTATCTAGCTTGGTCTTGAGCTTCAGGACCCCTGAACTGTCACTCTCCCTGCTGATTGGTCTTAGAGCCAGGGCGGGTGGCACAGGAATGGTCTGCACAGGTCCTGGTAAAAGTGATCGTGGGAGTGAGGTCAGGCACTTACCGGGACATCTCCGAGAGGCCCAATTTGCCATCCCCGTTCAGGTCAAACATCCGTAGCTGTTTAGGACAGACAGAGGTGCCTGGGTTATTTGCTTTGACCTCTCATGTGGGACCTTGACCTGCCATCCCCTTCTACTGGACAGGAAGGAGGATGGGTGGGGTGGCCTCCTGCCTCTTCTGAGGTCACCTGGAGGTCAGGGACCAGCATGGTCTAAATTGATCACTGCTCCTCCCTCCCCTTCTCGGGGCAAGGGCCACAGAAACACAGCCAGCCAGCACCAAAGGCCCACCCTCCCCAAGCCCATCCTCTCCTGGAGCTGTGGAGGTTGTCATGGAAACAGATGCTCCCAGTCTCCCACTAGCCCAGTGAGGATCTCAGAGAAAGGGTGTGTGGGGCCATGAACTAGCATCCCTTTTGCCAGTTGCCACTGGAGTCCCTTCACCTGGGCCTGGAGACTCAACCTGAAAACCCAGAATCCCACTGGCTTGGGGCCCCAGTCCTATGCCCCTGGAGGCGTAAGGGACACTTCTGCCCACTTACTATGGTTTGGGTATATTCTTGGAGCTTGGGCTCATCATATGGCCGGTTTGCCTTCTTCAGCAGGTCAGACAGAAATCCCTAGAATACAAAAGGTCTCTTCAGAGCTCCTTACTCATTCAGTAGTTCTTCCCTCATAACTTGTTCAGTTAGTCAACGTTGTTTTCTGAGGTCTACCATTTGTATGGTTTCCATCCTTCATAATCCCCTAATCCCTAATGCTTGTGGAATGACCATGAAGGCCTGGAGGTAGCTCCTGGATGCAACTTCACCCCATAAGATAGGCTTCTCAGAGGGCCCAGGACACAGGGCTAAGCAGTGCCTGGGGATCACTAGTTCCAGAGGAATGTAGGGGTATATGTAGAAGTCAGAAGGCCAATCTGATAGGATTGCCTTGGAGGTGCCTGTCCTGGGCACTGACGTGCAAAGGAGTGTAGTCGGGTTGAACTCCGTGGCCCTGCAGCTCCATGTTACTGATTTCACATGGCTGTCCTGAACATGTTCACCAATTCAGAGCCAGGCTTAAGTGTTCCTAGGCAGAACACGAACCCATGTTCCTCACCCAACGTCTCCTCCCTCCCCAGGTTCCTTACACCTACCACCAACTGTGGCCTCAGTCCCTTTCTCCATGCCTTCCATGCCCTCCCCCAGGCCCATCCTACCTTGAGTTCGTTGGCTTCAATGTAGCCACTTCTGTCTGTGTCATACTTCCGCCAAGCCTGCAATGGGAATGCCAACCCAGTTGCAAAGACCTGTCAGTATCTATAAGCCTCCTTCCAATTTCCTTTAATGGACCGGGCTGGGTCTTGATGTTCAAGAATATTACAGTGGGATGGGGGCATGGAGATGGGCTAGCCCAGTCCCTTTCAAGTCACAGAAGAAATGGGGGAAAGTGTCATGGCCAAGGTCACATAGAGAAGGAAAAAAAAATGCTCGGACAAGGTCTCCCTACTCTATCTGGCTACAAGCCTGGGTCTCTTTTTGGATCATTTTGTAACTAGGGTTTTGTTTTGTTTTTTTGAATGGTTTATGGTTTTCTAAGGTGCTAACCAAGCAACTTCTAGCACTAACATCTGACGGATCCAATTTTTGCTGTGGGTATATATAGCATGTCCTTTCACTGCTCTCAAATCTTCTCATTCTCTGGGTGGTGGACCTCACTGTACCCCCATCATGGTGCACATGGCAGCCATGTCTGCATGAGAACAGAACTGTAGTACAGTCTGCTTGTTTGGAGTATCCCAAGGCCACTCCCCATCTGTGTGATAAAAAAGCATTCCTTTTTCTGTTTTTAGGGAAACCACCCCTCTCCCTGCTCAATCCAGAGAACCCGTTTCCCCAAATCTTTGATCTATGTTGGTGCCTGATCATATTTCTTATATTTTCTTTCCAGTGGTCTTGCCTTGGCTTTTCCTCTCTTCTCCCTCAGCTCCAGACTGCACACTGGACATCAGTGACACTTGGTTTTATGAGAGTCAGCAAGCACAAATTATTTTGCCAAATTTGGGTCTCCTGCCTCCCTTCCCTTTCCCATGCCATCTCTCCCTTTTATTGCCAGGAGTGTGAGTTTATGGATATCCCAGGATCTTTCTTCCATACCAGCAAACAAGGCTGTGTAATTCTCCTGGGATAGTTGTGGATCAGGATATCTGGTAGTTTTCTTTTTATCCTGATTTTTTAAAAAGTTATGAGACACAAGCAAATCCCAACAAAAGGGCAGCCTTATATCAGAGACAACTTGGATAGATGGTATCTGACTGTGGAGTGTCTTTTCTCTGGGGGGGAAAAATGCTCTGGTTCCATCAAAATATTCTTTCTCATGCCCAGAAAGCCTGCCTTTGAGAAAGTACTAAGAAATATGTGCAGGTTTACAAGTATGACTTCACCATCCACCTGCATATACTTAGTACATTAGAATTTAGTTCATCTGAGTCTTGACTGGGAAAAAAGGCAGACACCCCCTAAGTTGCCTAAAAGGAGGGTAACCTGAAGGGACCCTAGTCCTCACTCAGAGCAAAGCATCACTTTGCTTTTTGCTTTTTTTTTGGAGAGATCCTCCCACTGGGTCTGACCTCCCTCCCTCCCTGGATCCTCCCCTACCCCCATGCTCTCCATCCCCATGCTCTCGGCTCACTTCTCTCCCCACCAGTACTTTGTGCTCGTCCATCAGTGAGTGGGCCATTCTCTTCCCATTCAAGGAAAAGAGTTCAAGAGACCTGGGCTTTGTGAAATCTCAAAGAAATCCTGAGGCATCACTAAAATTAGAAATTACAATGTTGTGCTTAGCAGTGGGACAGAGCTATCTGACAGCACAAGGCTTTCAGAGCGGCAGAGGGACCAATTCATGTTTCCAGCTGATAAAAATGGAGCAAATGAACAACCCAGGGGGGTGGTACTGTGGGATGGTGGTGTCTCAGGAAACTTGGTGGGGGTGTTGGCTCAGCAGTTATACTGTGGATTAAAGGATGAAGACAGATAAGAATATGGAATTATGTCAGCTACACAGAGAGAAGCCACTAGTGATTTTGACACACAGAGACAGAGACAGAGAAAGATATTTTTTGCTTCTCTTTAAGCATTTAAGCAAGCTATCGTCATCCCCATTTTCCAGATCAGAGGTAGAATAGAAGCCAGTCTTTGGCTGCCTTCCTATCAGAGAAGGAGCCATCAGGCATAACTCTCCCTTTCCTACGCAGCAAAATCGACACCCACAAAAACAGCATTCTTACAAGTATATGCAGACTCCTCACCCCCACCCCCATAGGCAAGAGAAGGGACTAAGAACAAAATCCAGAGTGTCAATTACTAGCTATGGAATCTTGCCATCTTGAAAAAAAAAAAACAAAAAACTGGAGAAAATCCTTTAAAGCACCATACAGTGAAATACATATCTGATGCTTAGGCAAGGTGCCACTTAAAAAATGACTTTTCTGCCCTTAGAATCGGTTATTTCCAACCAACTCTTTATCCATGAGGGGAACTCAATGCCATGTGGGGTTCTGGGCAGTAAGTCACGGAGAGGGGATTACCGGTGTCTGGAAAGGGATTTAACACGAGGAATGGCAACTCGAGTCAAGCTGAAGGCCAGTCATTATCATAGCAGGCAGTGTGTGTGGGGTATGGGTTGAGTTTCACTGTGAGGGACACATACATTGAATGGCTAGGGTGCAGAGTCCCAGAAAAATACCAAGAAATAATTGGTAGTTTTCCAGGTATCAGGATTAGTCATATATCTAGTTGAGCCATATGGAATTTGGACTTTTTGTAAATCAAAAATGGTCAAATAGCAACAATTTCACATGGTTCAATCATTTGAATATTACTCAAAAGACACGCAAGGATGTTCTATTTCACATGAAGATTTCAAAGAATTTCTGTTGCCAAGATCTATTTTAAAGGGGGGGGGGGTGGGCAGTGAAGTGCAGACTACAGTTAAAAATCAGGACTGGAAGATACCACAAGCTGGAATTCTCCCTGGGTTTTCCATCTTCAGGATGGCACATAAATCCATGCTCCCCACGCATGCTCTTTAGAACCCTGACTTCAAGGGACACTAATGTTACTGAGAACAAATCATGTGAGATCTTGGAGCCAAATAATGTGAAACAGGCCTCTTCACTGCAGGATTTCTCAGAAACCATAAGATACAAATGTCTATGACCAATTCCCAAAGGGGAGATAAGTGTGTACATGGCATTTCCCAAAGGTACTTGACCCACACTTAATTCTCACCATACTCTCCACACTTTGACGTGCACATATCATTTGGGGATTTTGTTAAAATGTAGTTTCTGATTCAGTGGGCCGGGGACTCTGCATTGCTCACAAGCACCCAGGGGATGGTGATGCTGATGCCGCTGGTCCACGGACCCCACTTGGTGAGTAGGGCTCGGAGGGCTTTACCATCTCCCAAGGGACCATTCCCTGGCGTCTGGGTGGGCCTGGCTCTGAACATGGGAGAAAGGCAGAAGAGTGTGCAGGGAAAAGGCAGCGCCTTGGCCTCACCTCCATAAACTCGGTGCTGGAGCCCACGTGCTGCCTGAAGCACAGAAGGAAGTTCTCCTCCGTCGGCAGGATCTGCGCCAGCTGTGGGGGCCAGAGAGCAACAGAGACATTACGGAGGGCCCTGCCAGGAGAGTGGGCGAGTAGCCTTTCCTGGGTGGAGGATGGTGAAATGGCCAGTGGCAAGGCAGCGTGGGAGCTGCAATTTGCTTTCTTTGAGATTCGTCCTTCAAAAGGGAAGAAGGATGTTCTGAGAAGTGCATCTGGGTCACCCCAGATCTTAAGAGTATGAGCAGCTGGAGGGACAGGAAACTGGTGCCACTTTAAAAGGCAAGTATCCAGTCTCAAAAGAATACTTAGTAGAGCATTCATTCCATCTATATAAAATTCTAAAAAATGCAACCTAATCCTAGCTTAGCGGTTGCCTAGGATAGGATGGCCCGCACCAGGTGGAGGAACATTTTGACAGTGATAGAAATGCTGTATCTTGATCGTGGGTGGCAATTACATGGTTGTACACAACTGCCTCAACTCACGGAACGGTACACTTCAAATCGATGCAGTTTATTGTATGTAAATTTTTACCTCAGCAAATCTGATTTTTAGAAAATGCAGATACCTTTGTTCAGCACACACTGCTGGCCATCCCCCAGTCCCCCACTTACTTCGCTCTGGGCTTCCCCTGGTCACGGGCACATTCTGATTGGGCTGAGTCAGCTAAATGTGCTCTTGTTTCTGTTGTCAGTGATTGGCTTATGGGTAGGCATGTGATCTCGCTCTGCCCAGTGAAGTGTGAGGGGAGGTGTGCTAAGGGTACTTCTGGGAAAGGTTTCCTTGTACCTGTGAGGGGCCAAATAAGGTGGATCCTTTGTGGTTGTGTGTGGATGTGCTGCCTGGAACTGCTGCAGCCATCCTGTTTACCAGCCTGAGGATGAAGCTGTTTTGGGGGCAGAGAACAGAACCAAGAGAGGCAATGGGGAATCTGGGTGGCGCAATTGGTTAAGCATCCAACGCGATCTCGTCTCAGGTCACGATCTCACAGTTCGTGAGTTCAAGCCCTGCATCGGGCTCTGTGCTGATGGTGTGGAGCCTGCTTGGGATTTTGTCTTTCCTTCTCTCTGCCACTGCCCCACTTTCTCTGTCTCTGTCTCTCTCAAATAAATGAACTAAAAAAAAAACAAAAACAAAAAAAACAAAACCTGTTTGACAGGCTAGTTGTTTTTAAAAAAAAAAAAAAAAAAGAACTGCAGAGAAGCAGGGCTGGGGACCTGGACTCCTTCATCCGGAGCCAACCTTTCCCATGGCTTTTCTCATTAGGACCCTCTCATAGTTTAAAGCAGCAGTCAGTAAACAATGACCCATGAACCAAGTCTGGCCCAATGCCTGTTTCTGTAAATGAACATATACTGGAACATGGCCACGCCCATGTATTTACATATTGTCTATGGCTGCTTTTGTGCCACAGTGGCTGAATTGAAAGAATTGTAACAATGTATGGCCCACAAACCCTAAAACATTAACCATAATCTGGCTCTTTACAGAAAAAAGTCTGGTGACCCTTGGCTGAAGCCCATTTGAGTCCAGATATTTTGAGACTTGCAGCTTTAGGAATCTGTGCCCTTGGTGCGTTTTCTAGATCCCCTTTAGCTTAGGCTGGTGGGCCATCCCTCATGATGTGAAGGATGACTGTAGTGGCTCATAGCTGTCCCCTGCAGGAGAGCTGCCCTCCACCAAACTGCCATTGCCCCAGTCACCCTCCTCCCCCCCCCCACCGTCCCCCCCCACAGGGGGAGGGAGCTGCCTGTACCAATCACTGACTGAAATGGGAGTACAAAGGGCCACCCCATGCTTTGCCTCAAGGTGAGACCAACTCTGTGGCACAATCTACACTGCAGAGCTCCCTGTGAGATCAGGCCACGACCAGGATCCAGCTGAGACCACATCCTTCCTAAGCTCTTTCCTCTGCCCTCTCCTGCTGCACTCTTCCCTTCTTTTGGGAGTTGTCTCTTAGTAAGTCCCATCGGCTTGACTCTCTGTCTCAGTCTCTACTTCCCGGGCACTGACCTAAGGCAGCTTCCCAACCAGTCCACCCTGGGAGGAGCTATGCCCAGGTTCATGTGCTGCCATCATTAGTCTTGACCTCTAGAACACAGGTAACCAACTAACTGCCAGAGCTGTTCGGTTAGGCACACACACACATGCATATTTGTCTGTGTAAGTATGTATGTATATATGAACGTATGTGTGTGTATACATAAGTTTCATTAAACAAGGAAGCCATTAAACGAGGTGGCCTTAATGCCTCAGTGGCCTTTGTGAGCAATCCAAAGCTGAAGCAAACAGCCAAAACAGCCAACCAGGCTTTCCCAAATAACCATTTAAGCTATAGCCAATCAAATAACTTCCTTGCCCTGCTCCCACTTCTTCTCTATAGAAGTCTTTCCCCGAGCTACTGTTGGTGGAGTGTTCCTAGCCACTTCTGGTTTGGTGCTGCCTCATTCGAATCAATTTTTGCTCAAATGAACTCTTTTTTTAAATTAAAAAAATAAAAAAAAATTAATGTTTATTTTTAAGAGAGAGACAGAGTGTGAGCAGGGGAGGGGCAGAGGGAGGGAGACATAGAATCTGAAGCAGGCTCCAGGCTCTGAGCCGTCAGCACAGAACCCAACGCAGGGCTCGAACGCACAAACCATGAGATTTTTGACCTGAGCCAAAGTCGTATGCTTAACCGATTGAGCCATCCAGGTACCCCATTCTTTACATTTTTAATAGGCCTCAGTTTATATTTTAACAATATGTATATATCTGTGCATGTATAAATGTATGTGTATATATATAAATATATAAATTATACCTGTTATATATGTAAATTATGTGTTGCAATAATTGATTAAAAATTTTGCCTTTGGATGCCTTTAGGTGGGGCATGAACTCTCTTGTTCTCCAGTCGTCTCCCTCCTTTCTCTCTTAAGCTGGGCTCATCACACATTTGCAATAGCTGTGGGGACACTGAGAGCATTTAAGGTCTCCATCCCTGTCTTAAACCAGTGTTTGTTGCTTCTTTCCTTGTGAGACACAGAAAAAGTCCCACCTGTTCTCTTTGGTCAGCCTAAGTGTCGGAGGTGGGGTGGGGGCTCCTAGACCACCACCTCACTGGGAAGTCTAGAAAGGATGCTTGCCCACAGCACAGGACGATCCTCTCCACCTCCCCCCGCCCCCAACCCTGCCGCCACAGCTCTTAGCCTGGACAATAGGACTCACCTCTGCCATTTCGATTTTCCCATCTGAGTTCTTGTCATATTTCTGCATGAATTCCTTCATCTTCTCCCCAAAGTTGTCACTCTTTGACATCTGGAGAAAAACAAATGGGGCTGATTGTGCTGCCGGGCCCCATGTGAACCATGGATCTCTCACCTGCTGGGTGCAGCACCATTGCAAATCATTTTGCGCCCCAACTATGCAGGCACAGAACCAGGCTGGGCCAACGCCCTGAGTGGTCAGGGCTGCACTCTTCTCCTTGCCAAGGTCCCTCCAAATCTAAGTAGTCTCTTCTTCGAGGCTCAGTCACATGACGTTCAAAGAGGGACAGGACATATGCCCCTGTATCATGTAATTTGTGTAACTAAGCATGCTCTTCCCTCTGCCTTTGAGATGGGATTAAACCACAGCTCTATCAGAAGGGTGAGGACTCATTCCCATCACTCAGATGTGAGAACTAAGGCCCCAACATTTTACCAAGGCAGCTTGTAATATAACCCAACTTATTCCAGTGCCCCCCAGTAGGTACTAAGCACTGCACCAAGAAAGGTGAATTGTGCATTTTCTTCTTTCAGATCTAACAGCAATTCGCGACATTTTTTACTCGGACTGCATCCCAGGAGGAATGTGAGGAGAAATTCTTCAGATAGCCAAGGTAATTTAAATCATCCGTTAGATTATTGTGACCATTACAAAGGCAGAGAACTTCAAAAGCTTCTTTAGCCCATTGTTGCCTATCTTAATCTAAGGCTCTCCGAAATTCTCAAATCTTACCCTGGTTTGGGTACTGCAGATTTAATTATATGCATTAATGAGCTCTTCGTCATCCTGAACCAATGGTGAATCTGCTTGGGCAGCTGATGCCTCTCAGCCTCTATGACGACTCTGGGTGCTCTGTGTGCTTCCTTGAACTGGGCCCAGGAGAATCCTAAATTCTTCACTTTAGAGTCTTTTCTGTATCCCTTCAATTGCTTTCTACCTTTGGAACTGGCTTCAATTTATCACTATGTGTTCAACAATATGTGTTGCTTTATACTTACAAGTGTGCACAGAATGATCCTAGGCTCTTATCACAGATGTGGTCATCTGATTTAGCTTTAACAACAGCCTCAGTGAGGTGAGAGGCCCGTCCATTTTACACACACATGGAGGCTGAGGTGAAGTGACTTCTCCCGAGGTCACCAGCTGGTGTAGCTAGAATTGGAACTTGTGGCTCTGGCTTCTAAGGCCAGTATTCCTTCTAGCATAGAACAGCTGCTCTGAATACCAGTCCTGGGTGGTGTCAGTTGAGACTGTTGTTGACAGACTTGAGAATCACCCTTTGATGGCTTCTGAGGAAGGGAATGACTAAGATTTCAGACTAGAAGCACTTCATAAAAACACATTCCTCCGCCTACCCCATGATCCCAGAATCTGTTTTGAAGCCTGTATTTTCTGTGCTCCAGGCTTCATTATCCTAGTAATGAGGGGTGATGGGAGAACAGTTGATAAACAAACCCATGAATCACCTCCATCGCCTAAGCCCATCGCCTAAGCCCATCGCCTGGACCTCCTCCTCACTGGGCGCTCTGTTGGATTCTGGACCAGGAGCTCTTTGCTGGGTTTGTGACTCATCTCTCAAACTGTGCCATGAAGACTTGCTAATAAGCAACGGATTGGCCAACAGACACACAGCAGGGGAAAGCAGAGAGACCGCCAAAGGACCAGTGGGACCTGGGGTAGGGAATGGATCTGATTATGTATATTTGAGAACTAGACGTGGGAACCACAACAGACTAGTTCCAACTACCTTAGCTTTTCAGTATTTCAGACAGTCCTCCAAAGGCCTTAGTGAATTTAATAGTGCCAGCTTGGTACTGTGGGAAATAATGACCCTGCCACTAAGGGGTGGGGACACGATTTGGAGTTGCTTCAGGCAGGCTGAGAAAGGCAGTCTGACACCTCCGTGAATGAGGCTGGTCAGTACTATCTGGTTCAGATACTGGTTTGGAGCAATCCTCTGTTTGCCCCTAGATCCTTGCTGAGGATTCTAGACTGGTCTAGAACAGTGGTTCTCTAGTGGGGATTATTCTGTGCCCCCCGCAGGGACATTTGATAATGTCTGAAGGCAATTTTGATTGTCACAACTTGGAGGCGATGCTAGTGGCACCTCACAGGGAGAGACAGTGATACTTCTAAATATCCTACAATGCACAGGACAACCCCACCCTCCCAACAAAGAATTACCCAGCCCTGTCAATAGTACTGAGGCTGAGAAACTCTGGTCTAGAATAAAGACACTCGAAACCCCCCAGGCATCCAATCTTGAGTCACGATCCCTCTGAGAATCTTAGACTCTGGACTATTCCTTAGGGGAAAATAAAGTTTTTATATACGCATACACAGACACAAAGCTTTGCAGTTTTTTGAGGGGATTCATTAACCGCTAGTATCCATTCATGAACACCCCTCAATCCTAGACACCCAAAGATATTGAAGCAAGGCTTCTTTTCAAGGGATGATTCCAGTTAAAAAAAAAAATCCTTACAAATAAAAGAAAAACTTGGAAGGTCAAAACCAGAGATGTCAGGCCGGCTTAAGAGATACAGAACTTGGGACAGACAATGCTCAAAGCCATGGGCTAGATGATAGAAAAATCAAACAATGGGACAGAGTACTGGTCTTACCATTCCAGAGCCTTTTCTTGCCTTCTCCAGCTCTTGGAAAAAGTTTTCTAGCTCTTTACCTTCAATATACCCATTTCCTGTGAAGAAAGCAAAGAACAAATCAATTGACCTCAGAGCTAAATAGTGAGACTCATGGGGGTGGGGGTGATGGGGAAGTGAGGGGCTTCGTGGAGAACTTCTCACTGGTCAACAAGCAGGTGTCTGGACTGTGTAGTGTTAGGGATGTGGGTCCTGCTCTCAGGGTGTTTGCAACTGATACAGCTGCAAGATTAATAGCTGTGTATCTTTGGGGGTGTACATTCAGTAGTCGGAGAACACTGGGAGGGACCAGCATCTGGGCCAAGCCGGTAGAAGTGAGCAGAGCTGGGAACTGTCCGTAACTGGCTGGGCAAGCAGCAGGAGCTAGAATCCAACAGGGGACAAAAGGTATCAGCATCTGGGTTTGTCAGCAGGTGGTAGGCCCTGGTCACAAGGGTGAGTGAGGTCCGAGGCAGAATTTGGGTCTCTGGAGTAGGAGGATGTACTGAGTTGAAGAATGTTTCCACACTGGGTGCCTGGGGGGCTCAGTTAGTTAAGCATCTGACCTCGGCTCAGGTCATGATCTCGCAGTTTGTGAATTCAAGTCCTGCTTTGGGTGAGCTGGAGCCCTGCATCGGGTGAGCATGAGCCCCACTTCAGGTAAAACACAAGTCCCACTTTGGTTGAGCCTTGCTTCTCTTTCTCCCTCTGTCTCTGTCTCTCTCTGTACCTTGGGGGATTCTCTCTTGAGCCTCTCTCTCTCCGATCCTTGCTCACTTGTACCACCCCCCTCAAAAAAAAGTGTTCTCCCTGGGGCGCCTGGGTGGGTCAGTCAGTTAAGCATCTGACTTGAGCTCAGGTCGTGATCTCATGGTTTGTGAGTTCGAGCCCCATGTCAGGCTCTGAGAGCATGGAGCCTGCTTCAGATTCTGTGTCTCCCTCTCTCTCTGCCCCTCCCCTGCGTCTGTCTCTCTTTCTCTCTCTCAAAAGTAAATAAACATTAAAAAAAAAGTGTTCTCCCCTCCCCCCCAATCCATGTCCAATTAAGATGAGGTCATACTAGATTAGGGTAGGCCCTAATCCAATGACTGGTGTCCTTATAGGAGGCCATGTGAAGACACAAAGAGACACACAGGGAAGAAGACTACGTAAAGACAGAGACAAAGACTGGAGTGATGTATCTCCAGGCTAAGGAATGCCATGGATTGCTGGTGACCACCAAGAGCTAGGAGACAGACACGGAAGGACGGTCCCTTAGAGCCTCTGGAAGGAAGCCATCCTGCCAACACCTTAATTTTGGACTTCCAGCCTCTGGAACTGTAAGGGGAAAAAAAATTCTGTTGTTTTAAGCCACCCAGTTTGTGGTACTTTGTTACAGCAGCTTCAGGAAACTAACACAGAGAGGAAAAGTGGGAGGAGAAAGGCAGGACATCTGTCCTTTGGGCTGGGGGCACCTTGGTCACCGGGATTACGTGTAGGGGAGACAACCCACTGCAAGGCAATGAGCAGAGGCCCTGAGGTCTGTGAGCACAGAGTAAAGCCCTGTTCTGCACTTATTACCTGCAGGACTGTGGAAAGGCATTTCACCTGCCTCATGTGCAAAATGAGTAATTACAATTAAATGGGATTTTGTATGTAAAGCCCATCATCCAACCCGTTGAGTGGACGGTAAATGCTGCTGTTGTTTGAGTTCAATTACTAGAACCTGTGTATAAGAATCTGGGTGAAAACTGCAATTATCAGGACCGGGCCCCAAGGTCAGGGCCTGACTTTTAAGATCAGGACAGGCGAGAGACCCTTTAGGCTCTCAAGTCTTGAATCCAGATAGCCCAGAGACCGGGTTAGCTGAGTCCATGGCCAAGGTCATTAGTCTCTGCTGTGATTGAGAGGAGGCATTTGTGGCTGGGAAATCAGACAGGTCTAGGGCACTGCTCCCCACACTCCTGCAAACTGGACTCTCCTGGGATTTAAAAAAAAATACATGGACATCTGGCTCCTACCCTCAGACATGCTGATGTCATTGGTTTGGGGTATGAACTAGGCATCATGATTTTTTCTGAAGAAAGCTTCCCAGGTGATTTCCATGTGCAGTCATGTTTGGAAACCACTGGCCTAAAGTCAGGTTTCAAATCTGATCTAAAACAATTGAGCACAGTTCTTATAGAGAATAGTCAACTGGTAGCTTTTCTTCAAGGGCATTGGAATTACGAACAGCACAAAGAACATAAAAAAAGGAGTATTTATCCTGGCCTTTGGGGATGGGGTGTGTGTGGGGAGGGTCTTTCTCCCCCTTCACTTCCCCCCCTCCCCCCATCCCCTGAGAATTTCCATTCCCAGTAAATAACCAGAGAGGAGCCCTCTAGTGGAGAAGATGCCACAATAAACATTGCATGCAGAGAACAGGGGGGAGATAAATGATGTACTTTTGTCTGGGGTGGGGAGATGTGATTGTAATTAGGGTGTGGGGAAGGAAGACCTGAATTTCCTTTTTTCACAGAGCATACAGTGGTCATCGTTCTTGGGAGAGTTGGAATCTCATGAGTGTGCGTGTCTAATGGCTTGTGAGGCCAGCTGGAGAGGGGGAATGAGGGAAGGTCCAAGGGCTTTCTGGGCAAGAAGGCAGTCTAGTTGATGAGAACTCTGAGTTGAAGGAACAAGCAATTTTTCTCTTCCTCGGTACTCCTTGCAGTGGTCTGGCTATTCTCCCATTTCTGAGGCAGAAAGCTGAGATGAATTCTGGGCCCAGGCACAGCTTCCAGAAGCCTGGGGCTGGGTTGGACTGGGGCTCAGAGCCGGCACTGTGAGCACGTATAGGGGTTCAAACCAGCAGAGGCCCCAGAGGTGGGCCTCGAGGCGGGATGGGACAGACGCATGAAGGAGGGAGTGTGAGTCTGTTTTGTGAGTGTATTAGGAGGAGGTGGACGCAGACTTGGAGGGGTCAGCCCCAGATGCAGGAGAATGGATTCGAAGGAGCAGCTGCCACTGAGCTCTGAACAGCACCCCTCACCACCATTGCTCCTGCTTTGCATGGTGGCACAACGCACTGTCATTTCTCCGCTGGCTCCCGAACCTGCCGTGGAGGGGTGGGGCAGGGGTGGGGGCAGTCATTCGCACTTCTCGTGGAGGCACCCACACCCAGTTCTCTTCCTGCCTCTACCACTCACCGGTTCACTCTGGGGTGTTGCCTCTCCGAACCTCAGTTTCCTCACCTATAAAACGGGGCTAATGAGGGTGCCTTCCTCACACGGTTGGCAGTGAAGACCCACGGGATAATAACACACAGAATGTGTTGGCCCACAATGAGCCTCCGAGATACCAGTGGTCGTTACCACCATGGCGGTGTTTCTGCTGGCTGCCTAGGCTGGGGAACACCTTGGCTTTGGGCTGCTTGCTTTGGCTAGTAAAGTTTGGGGTGCAGAGGGAGGCCGAAGCACGTGAGGCCAGCACTGAGCCATGTCCCACTGAGCAATCTGAACGGGAAGAAGAAAAACATCAAGGTGCAGACCTGTGGGACCCACCTTTTCCTTGGGGTTTCTCTGAAATTTACAAAGCATACATGTATTTGTGTTTATTCTTGTTCTAGGAAAGTTTTAAGGTGGGTTAACAACCTTAAGAACCAGATAATCAGCCAGCGCCTAAACCAGCAGGAGAGGACGGACACTTGTGAATATCAGTTACTCCTTACAGATACAACACTTTTAATTGATCAAAGCACATCTGCTTCTCTCTTTGCTTCAGCAGATCATTTGAAGCCTCACTATGTGTAAGGCCCTGTGTAGGTTACCATGTGGGGGTATGACGATGTACAAGATCTAGCTCCAGTCTTCCAAGCTGTCACAATCCTTTCAGACACACAGGATCACAACAGGGCAGAACAGAATCCTCTTCTTGTGACAAAGAAACTTGAGGCACAGAGAAGGTAAGCAATCTGTTCAGGAACACACAGCAAGGCAGGACCAGAATTGGAGTATCCTAATTCCTGATCTAGGCTTTACTCATTCATTCATTCACTCAACATTTATTGAGCATCCACTTTGTGCCTGCTGTATGCTAGGCACCAGGGATGTAAAAGTGAGGTAGACAAGGTCTGCTGTGATGGGGCTTATGTTCTAACTGGGTGGGGATAAGGGAGGGGCAGATGGACAGCAAGGGGAAGGAATGATGAGGCAACAGAACAGAGATGGACCTGCCAGGGCTGCTTGATAGGGTGGGCAGGGAAGGCCTCTCTGAGAAGCCCCAGCTACTGGGCAGGGAGGACAAAGGGAGGCGTAAAATCGGACACGGAGAGGAGCCAGGATAGTGCCACGGTAGAAACCAGTCCCCTCCCTGGATCCACCTTGCACGGCGTGGGCAGCAGGACGGTCCCAGAGGCTGCAAGCCCCTCTCACCCTGCTGAATATCCCACCACCACTTCCTCTCTGTGCCCCCAGCAAAGGGACCAAAGGTGCCTCAATTCAACAAACATATATTGTCTGAGGTAAACAACAGTTCAACTTTGTGCCCGGTGCTCAGGGAGCTGTAGATAATTCTAGATGTGGGCTCGTTCCCAGGGAGCATTTAATAGTCTAGTGGGGTGAGGCAGCCAAACAAGAATGGCCAGGATCTACCAGCTGAAGGTGGAGGGAGAAGAGCAGAGATGGGATAGGGAGGCAGGGGCTGTGGGCCTGGAAGGAGCATCCCCCATTTTTGGGGGGAAAGGCCTTTGCTACTTGGTCTCCCTCAGAGCCGCCTCTGTCCATCACCCAGGCGGCAGCTACTGTCTGTCTGGTATGGAGGATGGGCTGGCCAACATCCTTCCAGGGAGGACTTTAGCACTAGACAAATGCATTGCTTTTTCTATGACCCTCTTATCAGGGCATGGGGTGACTGGCCACCACAAAAATCTCAAAAATCTCATGTGGATGGGCATTGACAAGAATGTGGTTACCATAGCAACCGCTACTCCTCACCTTCCTATCAAACCACTTCCCGTGAATGTTAGGAAGGGGCTGGGTGGGAGTCAGGGACACTGCCTCTTTCCTTATTGTACTTGTGCTACCATTCTTCACCATCATGCCTCAATTTCCCCAAATTTATTTATTTATTTATTTATTTATTTATTTATTTATTTTTAATGTTTATATCTGAGAGAGAGAGAGAGAGCACGAGCAGAGGAAGGGCAGAGAGAGAGGGAGACACAGAATCTGAAGCAGGCTCCAGGCTCTGAGCTGTCAGCACAGAGCTCGACGTGGGGCTTGAACTCCCGAACTGTGAGATCATGACCTGAACTGAAGTCGGATGCCTAACCTCAATTTCCCCAAATTTAAAGTGAGACAAAACTGTTTTACAATTAAGCTGATCACAGACACTGGAAAGCCTTGACCAAAGGTTGCTCTGCCCCATGCTGGAAAGAGGCCGACTTGTTTCTCACTGAGACTTGTGTGTACATCCGGATTTTCTAAGACCTGAACAGGCAAGGGAAATTGGAGTAAGAGGTAACAGCCACCAGCTCTGTGGCTCCGAGCCTCAATTTCTTGATCTCTAAAATTGGTATAACTATGTATGCCCTTTCTACTTTATAGAGCTGTTGTGAGAGCCACACAAGGTAATGTTGTGAGAGCATTCTGGAAAATGTAAAATCTCATACAAATGGAAAGCATCATTTTTATACTCTGACTTCTGAACCAGTCCATGGCTGTAAACTCTTCAGCTCAGAGTTTAGAGCATTGGTTCTCAGCCCAGGCGACGTACTAGAGTCACCTGGGAAGCTTTTAAAACAACACCATTGCCTGATTCTTCCCTCCCCGCCCCCCCCTCCCCCCCCCCCCCCCCCCCCCGCCCCAAGCTTCTGATTTAATTGACGGGATGGGGACTTCTTGTGGGCATGTTTTCAAAGCTCTCTCCGTGATCTGAACGTGCAGTCAGGGTTAAGGACTGCTTTAGAGCAGTGAGTCTCAAATGTTAAGGTGTGCAAGAATTACCTGGGGATCTTATTAAAATGGAGAGTCCAATTTAGTAGGTCTGGAGTATAAGGGCCTGCTGTTCAAATTGTGGTCTGTGGAACAGTAGCATTGGAATTGCCTGGGAGCTTGTTAGAAATGCAGAATCCCAGGCACTATCCAAGACCCACTGAGGCAGAAGCATTCGGAGTGAGGTCCAGACATCTGTGTTTTAACAAGCCCTCCTACACACTCAAGTTTGAGAACTACTGGCCTAGACGTGGGAGCAGTCTGTGTCTCTCTGTGATGCACAGGTTAGAGAAATTGAGGACAGGAGTTACGAAGTTTCAGACTCCTCGTTAAGAAAGTGTTCATGAGGCCAAGCCACTTGGTTGTTTGTCTGGGGTTCAAATTTATGGCAAGGCAAATAGCCCTGTACCTCCCAGCCTAAGCACCCTTTGAGACAGTCAAACACCACCCTTTGGGGCTAGAAATTGGCTTCCTGAGATCCTGCCCTGATACTAATATTACTTTTCGTGGTGTGAACCATTTACAAAGAGGGTCCTACTCCCCACCCCTGCTGGTTGGTCTTCAGGACTCGGCCAGGTAAGCAGACAGGTAAGGATGCTAGAGAGAGGGAAAGGGATGAGTCACAGCCTACAGCCTGGTGTCCTATTCATCCCAGGGACAACCTCTGTCCAAACCTGCATTTGTCTTGGCTTCTCTGTCAGTCACCTCAGTGACTTCTAGGGGTGAAAAAACACAGTGCAAACAGCTACTGGATGAATGTTCAGACACGACTTTGAATCTGTTTCTGGGATGCGCCACTTTTGGAACAGTGGTTCTGGGGCTGGGCTGGGTCCCCTGAACCTGTGGACATCTGGCAGCCTAACGCTGGGCCGATTCCCAGGCATGGGGGAGGCCAGAAGGATGGGCAGATGGGCGAGAGAGGAGGGAGGACAGTAGAGAGCCAGGGAGGAGCAGGGGAGGGCCGAGGCCAGAGGCCCCAGATGGGCCTGGCTGGGCAAAGGAGGGCATGGGGTGCCATTGGCCAGGAAAGCCACCAGGGGAGAGGCACTGTTTTTGAAGAGCCTCGCGCCTGCTCTAGTAATTCTGGCTCCCCAGGTGTTAGAAGAGATTTCCCGGAGGGGTCTTCTTAGCCCTGGAAACCTCCCTCAGGGGCTCAGCGAGTGCAGCCACTGGAGTCTAGAGGGGAATAAACAGGGTGAGCGGGCAGGGACGGAGGCTCCCTGGGCTGGTGGCTGCCCTGGCGAGGCGGGCTCAAGTGTTTTGTTTGTCAAAATGGGTCTCAGGGCTGCCTCCCTGGGGAGCCCCAGTGCCTCCCTGGCTGGTGCAATCACCCCCTGGAGGCAGGCTGCTGGGCCTGGGGCACACATGGAGGCCACCAGCGCAGGGCCGCCAGCACGCCGTGAACACTCCATACCAAAGGGCACTGTTAGCAAAGCATTTGGGGGTTTAGGGGTGAAGCAGAGCGGGGGACTGATTCCTAGGGCTTACTCTGGATGGGACAGGAGGCTACTTCCAAAGAACCCCACATCCTGCCATCACAAACCCCAAATCTATGCTCTGCTCTCCCAGATGGACACATGGACCTGACAGAGATTCGTTTGACAGGTAAAAGAAAGCCTCCCTCAGATAACTCTGAACTTGGCTCCCTGCACCAGATGCCTCTGACTTTTTTGTGCCAAGAAGTGGTCGTTTTTATGAGTCCTATAGTCACCTCATGAATAGCACAGTTATAGTGCATTGTAAATGTTGTAGTATTTGTGTAAATAATATATACCGGATATTCTGTAACCCTGTTTGGGAAAAAAAAGTATCTTTTTTCACTGTTCCAGGGGCCTTCATTTAGTATTTCAGTGCGAGTGGCCCAGTCCTCTCTCTCCACCTGGGTGAGGCCCTATGGCTTAGCTCCCTGCAGGTCACAAACTTAGCAGTGACCCGCACTCTGGCAGAGCCTGTTTGGGCGCTCGGGTTGGAGGGTGTTCGCGGTGCGTGTGTTTTAGGGATGTTTCTGTCACTTCCATTGGGTGTAGGAGGGCAGAGCAGGGAAGAAAGGGCAGGGCCTCCCTCTCCCTAATTTTCAAAGGTCTGCAGGCCCACACAGATAGGGAACACAGCTTCCACTCTGCAAGAGGCTTTGAGAACCACCCCATGTCACCAGGGCCATCTGGAGGCAGACGAATGCCCAGAAGAGTCTGGGCAGATTCCCACAACTGGAGACAAATAACTTTTTATATCTTTACTGTTTGGCAGATGAACGCAAGAAACAAAAGCTCTTATACAGTTTTCAAACATGACAGAAATTAACTTAGTAAAAGCAAATGCCTTTTAATTTTATCTCAGCCAGTCTGTAGAGAGAACCACTGTTCTCTATTGTCTATGTTATATTCTGTCAAGTATCTTTCAGCAATTTGCCTCATGAATAATGAAAATGGGGTCATACTATAATCATCCAGCTACCATTTAAAAAATCTTTCTTTTTACATGTTTAAAATGTTTATTTGTGTGTGTGTGTGTGTGAGAGAGAGAGAGAGAGAGAGTGGGGGAAGAGCAGAGAGAGAGGGAGACACAGAATCTGAAGCAGGCTCCAGGCTTTGAGCTGTCAGCACACAGCCTGACATGGGGCTCGAACTCACACACCATGAGATCATGATCTGAATCGAAGTTGGACGCCTTACCAACTGAGCCACCCAGGTGCCCCATAAAAAAAAAATCTTAATAGTACATCTTGGACATTTTCCCACAGCAGTACAAAAGACCCACCTCACTCTGCTTGGTTGTATAATATTCTGCTCTAAAGACTGGCGCAATTCATTTTTCTCCTCACTAATGAAGCACATTCCCCCTCAAATTTTCAGTATTCCAAAGAACTCAGTAAGAGACTCCTTCTCATACCACTTTTTGCATAGGTACAAGTGTACCTAAGTCAGATAGATTCCTAGGGTGAGTGGGATTCTCTACTTGGATCTGAGATGTCTGCTGGCCTCTGGGAGAGAATCCATCTTATCCCTATGATTTCAGTTGCTTCTGAAAGCTAAGGTGTTTCCCTTTAGGGCCACACCTTGGTTCTCCATGGAAATTCCCACTGGCAGAACAGGAGGCTGGTGGCCCATCTGATCAGAACCACTCAGCTGCTTGGATCTTGCAGAGTGAGGATATTCCTGACAAAGAAGTGAGCAGGTAACAACAGGGAAGTGGAGTCAGATATACAGGGCCATGGAAGGGTCACTCAGAGCATGGAAGTGGCACGTGGGCCTTACGGTGTGCTTGGCTACTGTCTTTCCTACCTCTGCCTTTGAGAGATGACATCTGAATCTCCCCCAAATGCGTGAACTTGGGTGACTGAGGAGGAAGGGTTCAGGGATGGTACAGGATTCCTGGCCCCCGCCCCCCGCCACCACTCCTTCCTTCCTCCACCATGAGACTGACGATGATTTTGAAAAGACTCTAACTCTTAGGGCAACGTCACCAGGATGACTCTTTCTCCTGGTTAGGAATAGGCTGAGTTAGGGTCAGAGCCCCCCCACGCCATCTCCACTCTCTTTGGCATTCAGCTTCTCCTAGGATCTCCTTGTCTTTGTTTCCTAGGGGGTCCAGGAGGAGTGGGGCAGTGGCTCCCTGCCCCTGGTGGCTGTGCCTAACTGGGCTCCAGGGACCTGTGAGCTGCAAAAGAGAGTCCTGCCAGAGCTCTTTAAGTTTGTGAGTGGCAGGGGAATCTGTATCAGGAAGAAACCCCCAGATGAAAATAGAAGCCAGAGTTAGTAAGCGGGGTGGTGGTGGGGGAGCAGATAGTGCAGGGAGCTACTGGGGTCTCCCCAGTAGCCTTTGGGTATGTGGGACAGGTAGGGTAAGGAAGGTATGGAGCAAGTCAGTCCACAGCCTAATAATTCTGGGTTCTTTAGTAGAATGCTAACTTGACCGTATCCTCATTTTTCTAAAGCACCTCTGAGCCATCTCTGGCATTTTAAGCCCTTTTGTCTTCTTTCTCTGTTAGGTCTGCAGCCCTTTCTTGGGAATTCCCTGAGGCCATGACCAGAGAGGGCAACGGGGTGTCTGGTGGACAAGGAACCAAGAAGCAAGCATTTAGCTCCCCTTTCATTTCGGAGGAGACAGCCAGAGGCACAGTGGCTTTGGGGGCCTTTCAAGACTATTGTGTCCAGTGCTACCTTAGCTATGCTCCAGCCCAGACAAGGACCCATTTCTGAGATTAAAGGAACTGTCCATCACCTCCAAGCCTGCGGATTGTGGAGGCTCTTCTGTGGGCAAATGAGAGGGCAGCTTGTACCTATCATCATGGAAAAACCCCTCTTCCAACCCAAACGCATGTCCAAAAAGTAGGGCATAAACACTGGCCAGGAACCAGCCCCACTACTACCTTGCTATACAACCTCAGAGAACTCACCCATTGTGTCTGGTTCCTTGTCTGCACAAGGAGAACCACGACCTGCCCAGCAGCCTCACAGTGTGGGACTCAAGAAGGTGTGATTGTATATTGAACAGTACGAGGTCTCAGATAAATGTAAGGATTCGCCTGATTATTGGGAGTGCTATTGGCTGTCCCCCCGAGCATAGGGGGGAAGTAGATCTATGGAGTCCTCTGTTTATTATAGCTGACTCATCTGGCAGGAGGCCGGTGGTGTAACCTTGGCCACTTGGTAACTTTCCTTGAATCCTGAAAGTCTCTGGTGCAGATAAACTGGCAGAAGCATCCTTAGGGAAGGTGCACGTCATCTGGAATACTAAGAGGCTGCACCTTACAGCCCTTTTCACCAAGGGAGTTTTATGGCACAAGCTGGGGATTGGAAGTACAACCCCTCCTTAGCCCCATTTTACAGATGTAACAGTCTACCCACCTCCTTCAGTAATTCACAGGCAGATCACTGTCCTAGCCCAGGTATTGCTCACCCAGTCCTTTGCTTGGCTCCAAGAAAACAAAACTTTACTAATGAGCATCCCTGGACATTAACCTTTGCCTCTCCAAGGGCTCTGGGCGGAGGGCCTCTGTTTTGTCATTTTCATGCTCTAGGGAGGTGAGGAAAGGAGGAGGGAAGAATTAAGTGAACCAGGGACTGATCCTCTCTCTGGTTCCCATCCCCCTCACTGTCAATCCCAGGATAAACACCCTGAGCCACCACCCTGCCAATGGTCTGAGATGCCAGAACATTTTGGATGCCAACCCCAGCCGGGAATTCAGAGAAGGGAATCAGATCACTTAATTTTTTTTTGGAGTGGTGGAGAAAACATTTCTAGTGATATCAGAAGCTCCTGAAGGGGGGCCTCACTTTATGCCGGAGTCAGACCATTCATAGACTCTTAGAATGCCAGCACTGAGAGCCACCTCCAAAGGTCATTCAGTCCAGCCCTCGATTTCTGGGTAAGTCGATGTCTCATTTGCATTTAAGATTGTGCCTCCCCCACCCAGAGATGGTGTCACCCAAAGCACCCAGGATTATCACCATGAGGGAATGTCAGGTTTGTACCTCACCCCTGCCCCCACCACACCTACTGCTGCTGTGTATGGGACCCATCTGCCCAGGGAGGATGGGAAATGGGCAAAGGAAGCCCAAGGGGTGTTCAGGGCCCCGATGTCACTCTCCACTCCCGCTCCCAGCCAATCACTCTGGGGAGGCCAGGGGTTTCCCTTCGGTATCCCCCAGCTCACCTCAGCCTCCAGGACAGTGACGGGGGGGGGGGGGTAGGTGGGGGATAACCTAGTATTAAACAAAAGGGGAACCTCAAGAAAGAAACGAGTGGGCTTTTTGAGACCTGTGGCTGCAGCAGCTGAAGGCAGGCCATTACCTTGAAGAGAAAGGCGGGGAAGGTAAGATGGCAGGGGGAATCATGGGGAGCCTTGCTGGCCCAGGCCTCCTCCCTGGGAAAGCTCCAACTTGCCCAGAATGAGGCTGCAGAAGCTGGTGGGCTCTCTGCCGTCTGTGTTAGGGAAGAAAAGTTGCTGACAGTTGTCACCAGAGCAGCCAGGTGTTTCCCAAACTCCAGACCCCGACCTCAGCAGGTTTTGCTGCCCAAACACCCCCAGGGACCAACGTACACCTGCCCGCATCAGCAAAGTCCCCTTCCCCTCCACCGCAGGCTCCCTGGGGGCCAATGGACACAGAAGTTGAGAGATCTACTGACCGTCTGCGTCAAAGTGCTTCCAGATTTCCAGGAACTGGGACGCCGTCAGCTCGGCCAGGTGCAGGTAAGGGGGCTGCTGCTGCGGGCTAGCCATGGCGAGCGGCTCGGAGACCTCAGGCGCACAGCGCTGTCCCTGCGCCCGGCTCCGCTCCCGCACTCGGCCAGGTCCTGCGCGCCACGCTGCCTTTATATACAGTCCGGAGGCTGCGCCCGCGCCCGGCCGCCAGCAGGGGGCGCGCGCGCTCAGAGAATCAGCCCGGGTCTCGGCGGGCGGCGGCCGCGCAGCGGTTCGGCCAGTGGGCGCGCGGCGCGGGGAGCGCCGGGGACGCGCACGTGGGCGCTGAGACCGCTCGCCGCCAGGCCAGGGAAGCAGGGGCCCTTCGGTGCAAAGAGCGGGGAGAGGCTGCTCTTGCCTCTCTCTGACCTTCTTCAGTACAGCTACCAGGTATTGTTACTAGCAGTAGCAATAGTAATAAGGGTAGTAGCCGCAGCACCACTAATAGTAATAATAATGTAAGCTTGACAAATAGCATCTGCACTTCACGGTTCACTGGGTGTCTCTCATGCCTGCTCCCGTCTGACCCTTACACAACAGGAAGAACAGGGACCAATTTTCTGAGGAGGGGACTTGAGACTTCAAATGACTGTTACATGACTTGCACAGCAAAGAGGGGCCCGAGCTAGAATTTGAACCCAGCTCTTTCCCCACACTCTCATGGTCCCTAAATGGGGCCCATATTGGGGAGAAGCCAAGGATTTTCAAGGCTCTGGAGGTGGGGGAGCGGCTGGAATCAGGGATACCCAGGGAAGATCCAGATGGAGTGGAGGAGGGGCTTCCATTGTCCCCCTGGGGTCTTGGTTGTTGCCCTCCCCAAGTCCCTCTGTGCCCTGGTTACCTGCCTCCTCCTGGACAGGCTCTGGGGGCTTTTGGACAGTTCTTCAAGGAGTGGCAGAACTACCTCCTGGTGCCGGGTCTTAACCGCACCCACCTAAGGACATGATGGGAATTTGCCTAGGCCAGTGGGCAGAGAATATCCATTGCTGACCTAGGAATGTTCTGTGCTGGTCTCAGAGAAAACAGAAGCAGCTGCTGAGGGCAGAGTCCTGAGAACAGCAGACAGGACTCCCCAAGCTGGGCACTAGGCTCCCTCCCCACTCTCTCCAGTAGCCTGAGCTCCTGAGCCCCCAGGCCTGTGCACCCATTACCCCTGGAGCAGCTGCTAGTCCCTCCTTTCTCCCCTCTCCTGCTGAGCGACTGAGAAATGGATTGATGCTCATTAACACGTACTAATGAGTGTTAGCTGAACTGCCTTCCGAAGGGAGAGCGAAAGAGAAGGAGGTAAGTGAGAATCAAAAGGAGGTCGCTGGGGCAGAGGAGCCAGGAGGAGACCGAGGGGGAAGGTTGTCCCTTGGAGGGAGGGACAAGCCTAGAGCGAGACTGAAGGAGAAATACAGAGTGAAGGTTCCCACACCACTTGATTTTGCTCAGAGCAAATGTGTTCAGAGTTTCTTGCAGGAGCAGACTGGGAGAGAGGAATCAGAAAAACCCAGCTTTTGAGGACTGTATGCATTCCCCTTGCCTTTGTGCCAGAGGAGAGTCCTGAGCTGAGAAATTCACCAAAGCCCGTGGGTCTCTTTTGTACTGCCCCCGGGAGGCAGGATTGTTCAGTGGTTAAGAGCAGACACTCTAGAATCTGGGTGCCCAGGGTTTGAATCCTAGAATAAGCTGTGTGACCTTGGGCAAATTATGTAACCTATCTGTGTCTCAAATTTTCTCTTCTGCAAAATGGGAATGTGAGTATTTACTTCTTAGAATTGCTCTGAGATTTAAATGACTTGATGTTCCCACTGCCCTTCATGGAGCCAGAGATCAGCTGTGATTAGCTTGGCAAGATATTCTTTGGCCAGCATCCATCTTCTGGAGTAGTGAACGGCTCCTGAAGGGGCTAACCCCAGAGGGAGGCCAAGGGGAAGGCTAAGCAGGAGCTCTTCACTGTGCTGTACAGCCCTACAGGGGCCAGGCTCAGCCCCTTCCAGCTTTGATGCTGTCACTTGGGCTCCTCTGTCTCACCTCCTGCTCCTCCCCTTTCCCAGATGTGTGGGGTCAGAGAACTAATCCCTGGTACCTCCTTGTTGCTTTGGTTTTCCTGGTGAGGAAGAGAGAGTGGATCGCCTGCTTTGTACTTTTCAGAGCTGCTTAGATGGGGGTTGGCTATGAGGGGGGTACTTTGGTTTGATGGGGGAGGTCCTGGGTATGACTGTAGTGTGGCCCCGGTGACCTCCAGCTCTGCATTGGGACAGCCTGCATCATTCATTTTAGATGCATGGTTAGAGTCTTTCTGAGAGGCCCATTCCTGGGCCATCTCAGACAGAGAGGGCTGTAAAACCCAAGCAAGTCCCTTTGTCCTTTGTCCCTAGCCAAGTACTGCAGGAGCAGTCATGTTTAGGACTTATAAGCTCTGCTCTGGGGTCAGAAAGCTGTGGGGTCAAACCCACTTTGAGGGCCTTGAGCAGGCCATTTAACCTCTTTGAACCTTAGGAAAAATAGAGGTAATAAAAGTGATACTGGCCACACAAAGCGTAAAGACCAAAAATAATGTAGTCAAGGCATTAGCTAGCAAGAATCCTGGTGGTGGTATGTGCTTAATTAGAAGGTAGTTATTATATTAACATAGGGTGTCGGGAGGAATTTTTCTTGTTGTTCTGAGAAGGGGCTAAGTACCCCACTTGTAAAGTTACCCCACAGAATCCAAGCACCTCCTGTCTGCTGGACTTGCTAAGCCTGTCTTTCACTTCCACCCAAGGCCATGGGCTATTCGAAGACAAGACTGTGGGATGGGGGGGCTTGTGGGCGGAGCCTTAGCCTTTGGGCAGTGCAGCATTTGTGGCTCCTCTGGGGCCAAGTGTTTTGGGGGGTCTTCAGAAGACCTCTCCAGGTCATGGGGGGACATCTGCAGTAAGAGGATGCTGGCATGCCCAGCTGGTCCCAGAGTAGAATTCTGGAGCCTGGGACCCACGTGAAGACAGAAGCGGTGCCGTTTTTGACTCAGGGTTGTCTGAAGGCCCGCACTGTCCTGTCCTGTGCCTGGAAGGATTGCACCCCTTTCCTGTTTTGTGCAGCCTTTGGAGGGTGCTGTGCCTCCTGAGAAAGGTGCATGGAGTTTAAGGAAGGAGCAGAAGCCAGATACCTGCCGGTTAGTCCTTGGTGTTGAAGGAAGTCAGGGCGGAGCTGAAGGCCGCTCTAGGAAAAGCTTCTTTCTACTGTGCTCGACCCTCTGACTCCCAGACACCAGCAGCAGTAGCTGTTCCAGCACACGGGGACCAGATGGGTGAGGAGAGTTCCTCCCCAACTTCTCCGGGCAAGGAGATGTTTCAGAGCACCCCCTCCTCGCCACGTCATGCTTAGCCCAGGTGGAGCCAGAGCCCTCATCCAGTCTGCATTGGGGCAGATGGGAAGCTTTGAATTGGAGAAGACTGGAGTTTTAGGTTAGACTGGACCACGTTTATGTAACTGAACTTGAGCAGAAAACCATGAACTCAGAACAGGAAATCGCTGAGGGATGAGGAAGAGAGATTCGAGGAGCGTGTTTGAAAGCAGTGATGATGCTTATATCTCAATGAGTTGAGACTCTTGTAATTCATTTTAGATGTCTGAGGTTTTGCTACTTTAGATGCTTTTATAGAGGGTTTTGGTATGTCTTGTTTGGTTTGGGCCTTGCAACTAGCCTAGCAGATGTGCAGTGCGAGAATTAGGCCCATTTTAAAGGTAAGGAAACCAAAGCTCGGAGAGATTAACACCCAAACGAGACCCAGCCAGGGTGGGACCCTGAAAAGCTCTGGCTCTTTCAGTTTCCTGTTTCCAGGGCATACGGAGTCCTTGGGGACCAGGTGCCAAGCCCCTGGCTAGTGTGTGCAATGTGCTTCCTAGACCCTGGCCACAGGGTGCCTCCCTGCAGCAAGGAGTGATGCCATGTCCGCTGTTTCCAGGATGCCCATGGGTTCAAGGTGATGGCTGGCTCCTCCCTTCTCCAGAAGGGGAAAATCTGGTAACATTCTCCTTTTTTGCAGCCCCAACCCACCAGCTGTGCCCCGAGTACTGCAACCTAATGCCAAGGATTGGCAAGAAGACCTGCCTGACTTGCCCTGTACTCAGACCCCAGAATCACTTTCCGAAGGGAGAGAGGCCTGCTGACTGAGAGGTGCTGAGATGCTGGGGAACAGATGACAGACTCGCAGCCAGCACCCACTGGGCCCAGGTAATTGGCTGAGCTCCTCAGAGCACCTGGTGTTAGTTAGGAGCACATCAAAGAGAAAACCACAAGCCCGATATGGTTCCTCCCTCTGCCTAGAAATATTTCTTCCAGATATTGCTTCTTTGGTCTTTATAATGGTTAGGCCTGGCTACCTGAGCGCTGGAAAGCTGGCCTTGCTTCCCAGAAAGGAGGATAAAAGGGATGCAGGAGCCCAGCAGTTTCCATGGAAACAGATCAGGTGGAGGAGAATAGAGTCTGGAGGAACCCAGAGGTGGGAGCAGGACTTTTGAGTAAATTTGGTCTGAAGCCTGAGATTCTATGGATAAAACATTTCCCTCCGACGAGGGGGTTTGGGTCACCATAATGGCAACAGGATGTGGAATAAAAAGAGCTGGAGGCTGTTGAGGGACACCCTCCCCCAACTGGCAGGGTATGGGGGCCGAGACCTCCGGCTCCAGAATCCCATAGGTCCCTTCCAGCTTTTTTTTTTTTTTTTTTTTTTTTTTTTTGGTTCTGCTGCTAATCCGCAGTTTTTCCAGGTGATGGCTGTGTGATCCTGGGCCAGGTGTCTACCCTCTCTGAGCTTTCATTTTCTCACTGGTAAAATGAGGATAATTCTGGTAAATTACTCGTATGGCTTTTGTGAGTGTTAAACATAGTAACACATGTAAAGGGTGACGTAGGGCCTGGGACATGATAAGCACTCAAATGTTATTATAGACGAGAAAGTAGAAGGCAACTGGTAAATCTAATCCAATGAGTGTAGCAATTCTCCTGACCAAAGTGATTGGCTCAGGGATAGGCAACGAGAGATTGTATCTCAGACTGTGAAGGAGCTACAGAAAGGATATCCTCTCCACTTGCAGATGTTTTGGTGTGAAGCAGTGAGGTCTGGAATTGCTTCAGTCATCTTGACACCGTGAGTGAAGAATCTAGAGTGGCCTAAGATGGGGAAGGGCATAGAGTGGAGATTGAGGATGAAGCCCATATTGCAAAAGGCAGGGCAAAAAGACTGTTAGAAATTGGGTTGATGTGATGTTGGGGTCTGGGAGCGAACGGTCGAGAAAGAATTCTTGAGACCTTTTCAGTGCGAAAAAGGTGGTTTTATTAAAGCATGGCGACAGGACCTGTGTGCAGAAAGTTGCACTGGGATTGTGAGGGGTGGCTGATTATGTATATTTTAGTTAGTGGGGTTTAGGAGTAGCATGAGTCTCTAAGGAATTTGGAGCAAGGCTTCCAGGATCTTAAGGGGCTAGCTGCTGTTAAGATAAGGGTAATGAGACCCTTCAGATGTATACCAGTGGGCCATACGTTTGAAGGATGATTGCTAACATATATCGTGGGGATGATAGACATAAAGGAAATTTCCAAAGGGGTTTTTAAAGAAGACTTACAGGATCCTGGAGGTCTGGCTAATGTCAAGCTACAGTTGCTTTTTGCCTCCAGCAAAGTATTCGCATTTAGGTAGTTGAGTTCCTGGAGGAAGGTCACTCTGCCTGCCTCAAGTGTTTGTCACTGGGTTACAAGTTGTAAGGAGATTTCATTTCTTTTCTTTTCTTTTCTTTTTTTTTTTTTTTTAACATTTCTTTTGCCTTTGTTCTTCACATCAGGGTCCCATGTGACATCATTTGAACTGTTGGATCAGGCTGAGTCTGAAGTATTGTTAGACTTCCTCAGTTGTATGAATCGATATACCCCCATTAATGTTTAAGCCCGTTTGTGTTGAATTTTGAATTTTGTTTCATTTGCAACCAAAAATTTCTAACTCCTAATCCAAGAAGAGGGCAATTGTTCTAATGGAAGCTGAACTTGGGGAAACTTTAAGAACAGAGACTTCTCTCTTTCTTGTTTTCTTAGGGTAGCAGGGCCACTCTTTCATAGATTTTGTCTCCATTTGGACAGTTTCTTCTCTTCCACACCAAGCATCTTCCCAACCTTGCCTCCTCCTCGCCTGTCGTAGCCACCCAAGCGTCAATTTGTCCTCAAGAGTCATAGCTACCATTTCTCCTGATAGCCTCTCTGTTTCCCTATAACAGATTCCCAAGAGAAGAATGTGATTGGTCTAGCCCATCTTTTTCTGTTGGCCTGTTCAGATCATAGGTTGCTGTCCCATTGTCCAGCTGGGGGCAGGAAGCGGCGACAGGACAGGGAGGGGGATTTTTCTCTTAGAGGTGGGGGCATGGTGGCATTAATTGGGTGCTCAAGGTGGAAAACTCAAACAGGCAGTGGGACATGTTTGCTGTAAAACTGAGTAAAAACACTCTGACCAATGAATCCACACGTAAAACACAGAGCGGGATGCGTGAGGAGTGTCATCTAGAACAGGGGTTGACAGGGGCACCTGGGTGGCGCAGTCGGTTAAGCGTCCGACTTCAGCCAAGTCATGATCTCGCGGTCCGGGAGTTCGAGCCCTGCGTCAGGCCTGGAGCCTGTTTCTGATTCTGTGTCTCCCTCTCTCTCTGCCCCTCCCCCGTTCATGCTCTGTCTCTCTCTGTCCCAAAAATAAATAAACGTTGAAAAAAAAAATTTAGAACAGGGGTTGACAATGTTTTTGTTTTTGTTTTGTAAACTTTTTTTTTAAGGCCATTAGTAAATTCTGGGCGGCTTTGCAGGCCAGAGGGTCTCTGTCTCAACTGCTCAACTCTGCCACTATGGCACAAAAGCAGCTACAGACAATATGCAAACAAATGAACATGACTCTGTTTCAATAAAACTTTATTTATGTTATTTTTATTTTTATTTTTTTATTATGAAACTTGTTGTCAAATTGGTTTCCATACAACACCCAGTGCTCATCCCAAAAGGTGCCCTCCTTAATGCCCATCACCCACCCTCCCCTCCCTCCCACCCCCCATAAACCCTCAGTTTGTTCTCAGTTTTTAGGAGTCTCTTATGTTTTGGCTCCCTCCCGTTCTAACCATTTTTTTTTCCTTCCCCTCCCCCATGGTCTTCTGTTAAGTTTCTCAGGATCCACATAGGAGTGAAAACATATCGAATCTGTCCTTCTCTGTATGACTTATTTCACTTAGCATAACACTGTCCAGTTCCATCCATGTTGCTACAAAAGGCCTTATTTCATTCTTTCTCATTGCCATGTAGTATTCCATTGCATATATAAACCACAATTTCTTTATCCATTTGTCAGTTGATGGACATTTAGGCTCTTTCCATAATTTGGCTATTGTTGAGAGTGCTGCTATAAACATTGGGGTCCAAGTGCCCCTATGCATCAGTACTCCTGTATCCCTTGGGTAAATTCCTAGCAGTGTTACTGCTGGGTCATAGGGTAGGTCTATTTTTAATTTTTTGAGGAAGCTCCACACTGTTTTCCAGAGTGGCTGCACCAGTTTGCATTCCCACCAACAGTGCAAGAGGGTTCCCGTTTCTCCACATCCTCTCCAGCATCTATAGTCTCCTGATTTGTTCATTTTGGCCACTCTGACTGGCGTGAGGTGATATCTGAGTGTGGTTTTGATTTGTATTTCCCTAATAAGGAGTGACGTTGAGCATCTTTTCATGTGCCTGTTGGCCATCCGGACGTCTTCTTTAGAGAAGTGTCTATTCATGTTTTCTGCCCATTTCTTCACTGGATTATTTGTTTTTCGGGTGTGGAGTTTGGTGAGCTCTTTATAGATTTTGGATACTAGCCCTTTGTCCGCTATGTCATTTGCAAGCATCTTTTCCCATTCCGTGGGTTGCCTTTTAGTTTTGTTGATTGTTTCCTTTGCTGTGCAGAAGCTTTTTATCTTCATAAGGTCCCAGTAGTTCATTTTTGCTTTTAATTCCCTTGCCTTTGGGGATGTGTCAAGTAAGAAATTGCTGCGGCTGAGGTCAGAGAGGTTTTTCTCTGCTTTCTCCTCTAGGGTTTTGATGGTTTCCTGTCTGACATTCAGGTCCTTGATCCATTTTGAGTTTGTTTTTGTGAATGGTGTAAGAAAGTGGTCTAGTTTCATTCTTCTGCATGTTGCTGTCCAGTTCTCAGCACCATTTGTTAAAGAGACTGTCTTTTTTCCATTGGATATTCTTTCCTGGTTTGTCAAAGATTAGTTGGGCATACTTTTGTGGGGTCTAGTTCTGGGGTTTCTATTCTATTCCATTGGTCGATGTGTCTGTTTTTGTGCTATAAAACTTTATTTACAAAAACATGTGGTGAGCTGGATTTGGCCTATGGGACATAGTTTACTGACCCCTGATCTAGTAGAATGAGTTCTAGGCTCTCTCGGACCTCTCCAAGCTTCAGTTTCGCTTTCTATGAAATAGAGACTGTAATAGAACCCATGTAGAAGGACTGTTGTAACATGTTGGTAAAATAATGTATGTAAATTACTCAGTACAGTGGCTGGCACAGAGTGGTAGATATTGGCTGCTTTTCTTCTCTTTATCATTGGGTGGGATCTCAGAATAACTGGATTCTGGATCCACCAATTTGCTTTGTGAATCTAGAAGAGTCCCTTCATATTCTCTGAGCTGAGCTAGGAGCTGGTAGTCCCTCTTTTCAGAAGGTGGGACAGGATTCCTAAAGAGAGGGTTTGAGGAACTAGAGAAAGGCAATACTCTGGCTAGGAGGGCAAAGGGAAGGATAGCTGCAGATGAATCCAAATCTGGATGTCCTGTGGCCTCCGTGTGAGGCTGCCTTGGCCTCTGCTCAGGGACCTGGCAGGGAGCCCTAGGCTCAATTTGCAAACAAACCTACTCCGTTTCCTGCCAGCATGGGACTTCCTGGTGGCCAGGAATTTGGAACCTTTCACCAAGGCTGGGAAAAGGGTCCCTGAAGGAGGAGTGTCCTACTTCCAGGATTTCCCAGGATGCGGCAGAAATGTCGGAATGAAATACTCAAAGATAAGGGCTGCATTCCTTTTATTAATGGATTCATTTAAAATTTAATTCGTTCATGCCATCAAAAAAAAAAAATTGACTAATCATTTACTTTGTGCCAGGCACTGTACTAGGCCCTGGGGATTCGATGGTTAGCAAAACATAAACAGTTCCTTTCCTCAGGAGTTTAAAGTCAAGGTAGGGAGGCAGACATTGATCAAACCACACGGTTGAACACAGAAGTGCAAAGTGAGTGTGTAACAAAAGTCCTGTAAATACCTGACATTTATGGGAAATCCATCCTGAGAGTGAATTAGGTGAAGGGAGGTAGTGAGCACGCCTGAAACTTAAATCCCACCACACAAAGGCTAGAGGGGTTCTGTGGTGGAGAAACTGTAAGAAGGTCAGTGGGACTGGAGCATAAAGTGGGTGGAGTGTATGGTGGGGTGACCCTGGAGAGGTAGGCATCGGCCAGGGTCCGTCTCCCAAAGTGAGGGACACCTCCCTTCCGCCAAGGGCAATCCCCTAGAGAAGGATACAGGTGTGACAAGTGAGTGGCCGACACCTGCAGCAGCTGCAAGGTGGGAACCCTGGCCAGGGAGGGGGGTGGGGGGCACCCAAGAGTAGCTGCTGCACCCCAGATATGACCAGGTGCAACTGTGCAGTCCAGGCAGGCAGAGACAAGGCCAGCCCTTCTGGACCAGTGGCCAGCGGGGAGGACTCAGTGTTTCTCCAAGTGACCTCCACCTTCCACCAGTAGTTACACTCACACTCAGGTACTGTTCTGGACAAAAGAAACCAAATCTTCCCAAACTGCCCTTCTTAAGTGAAACCGCATGGTGGTGACATAAATGGGCAATTTTAAATTGTGTTCCCCCATTCCTGTCCCTGCCTCCTAGCAGGGTGGGAGGATGATTGCATTGGTTATGGGAAGCAAAGAAACTGCATATTCCTCGTGCATCTCTCTGAGTGCTCTGTGACCCTGATACACTCATTTCTTTGTCACCCCTGCTGGAATGGAAGCAGGGATCCGTCTGTTTTGTTCAGATTTTCCCAGCTTTCATATGGACTCAGTCATTGTTGAATGAATGAATAAATGAATGAATGGCAGCAGAGTGGAAGAGGATGTTTCTGTGTATAGAATCAGGACCCTCCGGAGGCTCTAAAAATGACTCCAGGCACTGACCTGGCCAGCTCATCTCCTGGCAATCAGGTATCAGGCAGTGGGCCCATTTGGGTGGCCCTCGGGAGGGCAGCTGCTCGCCCTGCTGGGGGCTGCGGTACCGGCTGGTGGGGAGGAGCTGCCTGGCTCTCAGCCTCTCCCCTCATTCACTAATCCCCAGGCCCGGCTCTTGGCTCTTTCCCTGCCCTGCCTTCCTGATCACGTCACTGGGAATCCCCTCAGAGGCAGGCCACAGGATGGGGCTTGAGGGGGAACAGGTCTAAGCCGGAAGAGGCCACAGTGGGGCACTTCCTGGAATCTTCAACTCTGGCTGTTATTGCTGATGGTCTGATACAGGAGCCAGAAGCTCAGGCCAAGCCCAGCCCAGCCAGTGCTGGAGGGTGACAAAGGAGGCGGTCCAGAAGGAAGAGAGAAAGACAGGGAGAAGGGTAGAAAAGGAAAGGCGATGCGGTTTTCCAGGAGTTGCAGAGCCAGTTAGTAAAGTCTGGGCCTCCAGGGTCCCCTACTTATAGTAGATGCCAGTGGTGCCCTGCCAAGGTCCTTCTAACAATGGGACAACAGCCCCCAGCTGCTTTGAGTGTTGACCGCTAGAGCTCCAAGTTGCACCATTCTCTGGAAAATTGCTACTTGGTCCAGAGATGCTCCCCACAGCCCCATGTAGGACAACCCATAGCCAATGACTGACAGATACAGGGCATCATGGCCTGGCCCCTTGCTTCAAGATGCGAGAACCCCTGTGGTACCATTCATGCTCCAGAACTCCCTGTGGGATCAGGCTGAGGCCAGACTTCAGCTGAACCTGCACCTTCTTCCTCTGCCCCATTCATCTCCCCTGATCCTTCCAGATTTCTCCTTGGCCTGCTCCCTCAATAACTCACTTGCACAAGAATCCTTGTCTCAGGCTCTGCTTTCAGATCAGTCATAAGACATAGTGTCAGACTAAAATCTCTCTTGCCACTTGCCGGGAAGCCCAGCTCTGCAGTTTAGGACCCCAGGTTCTGATGTTATCTAGAAACATGTGTGCTTTCACATGAGGACAGGGTGGCTTCCGGTATCTCCACATGGTGGTGGTTCTAACACAGCGCTGTAAGCACCACCACTTATCAGCTGTTTGAACTTGGACCTAGACTGTGGCTTCTTAGAGTTTCTATTTCTGCACCTGAGGAATTGGGATCATAATACAGTCTTGCCGGGGGGCTGCAAGATAGGGAGAGCCAGGGGAGCCAGTGACAATGAACCTGGCTTGGAGTCACACAGACCTGCCCAGCTGTGTGACCTTGGATGTGTTGTTAACTTTTCTAGTCTCTGTTTTCTCATCCATAAGATTAGGATAATACTAGTACTGAAGGCATAGGTTCCTGAGGGGACTATGACATACATGTATAGCAGTTAATACAAAGCCTGGCCCCTGAGTAAACCTAGCTGTAGAAAGTTTGTATGGTACCTGCATAGACTAAGTACTCAATAGGAAATGAGTGTTGTTTTCGTTAATGAGTATATATCTAAATTAGTTGGTAATAATAATAATAAATAGCTTTGGTAATTTGGGAGGAGTGCTTAAAAGGTGGCCCAGAAGTGTGGCAGATGGGACCCTTGGGACCTGATGCATGGGGTGTGGGCCAAGGAGGGGTAGGCAGATGGAACCCATCCTGGCTCACTTCTCAGTCAACCAGCATGAACCCCGAGGCCACTGTTCTACAGCAGCCTGCTGCCAGTGGCTTGCCTGCATGCCAGCCCATTTGTCACCCTGTCATCTCCTCCACACTTGAGAGCAAATCCCCAGGGATCATGAGCAAAGCCCGCAGAACAAAGAGCTGCTTTTTTTCTCTAGGGCTAGAGGGGAAGTAAGGATGGTGAACAGCAGAGAGTGACCAAGGGCTTGTCCTTGGTTTGATGCGAAAGGTGCAAGTTCCGCCCTTCATGAGGGGCAGGGGTCAGTGAAGTGTGGCTCTCAGGCGCATCCAGCCACCTCCTGTGTCTGCATGGCCTGCAAACTAAGGATGGCCTTTCCATTTGTAAATGGTTGGGAACAGTGAGGAGAAAAATAATACTTTAATGAAAATTAAATGAAATTCACATTTCATTGTCCACAGTAGTTTTACAGAGACACAGCCTCGCTGTCTATGGCTGTTTTCATGCTACAACGGCAGAATCGAGTGATTCCAACAGAGACTCTATGGCCTGCAAAGCTGAAAATGTTTGCTCTCTGGCCCTTTCCAGAAAAAGTTTGCCACCCCCTGACTTAGAGCATCAGGCTGACCAGGAAAGGTCCAAAAGTAAGAAAAGCAGAAAGCAAGTTGATTCTCCCCTGCTGACATTTGTTTTTCCTTTGCTATTTCATCTTCCTTCAGTAACATTTCCCTTCTTGTGCTTGGTACTTTCTTAACGCCTGGCTAATGCAGAGGGAAGAATCTGATTAATAACTCACACTAAGGTGTTGGTGACTTAATGTATTGCACCTTCTTTCTCCCAGGAGATTGGATTAAAGGAATAAATCTTTGAGTGGTGGAATTTTAGGAACCGTGGACCGTGTATGTGTGTAGGTGTGTGCGTAAGTTCATGAGAGAGACAGAGAGGGAGAGAGAGAGAGAGACTTGTAATCACCAAGGGTGGAAACTGCAGAGTCGTGGCCCAAAGGAAATGAACAAATAGATTCTTTGGGAACGAACTACCTGGGAATGAGCAGAATGAGCTCACCTTAGTGGCTCCTGGAACCTCAGAGGACAGCTGAGAGAAGGTGCTTCCTCTTCTGATGTGAGCTCTAAACCTGGCTCCTTTGATGGCTAGAGGAGCCGGGAGGACATGGAACCTGTGAGCAAGTCAGGACACTGAGGGTATCACCTGTCACCCCCAAGGCTCTGCCCAGCAATTCAACCCTCCATGGCTTAGCCAAAGGACAGGTGATAGCTGGCTCTCTGCCCTTGTTGGCCTTGACACTTGCTCTGTGGGTCTTTGGTGTGCCTTTGTCCTTCTTTTCTCCTTGCTGCCTGGATCTGAAGGTCAGTCACAGCTGGGGAGTGGGCCCTGTTCTGTGTGGCCACTGCTGCTCGGGCATCCCAAAGACTGCGGCCTCAGCCCCCCGACTGCAGGCTCTCACTGGCTGGCCAGCTGCAGTGGGGCTCTGCCCAGCCTGCCTCCCCTGGCGTCTGTTCTCCAAGTTGCCCTCCCTACTGGAACCAGGGTGAGCTTTCTGAAATGCCAGCTGTTATGGGCTGGATTGTGCCCCCCACCAAATTCATATGTTGAAGCCGTAACCTGCCAGTGCCTTAGGTAGGACTGTGTTTGGGGATAGGCCCTTTAAAGAGGTCATTAAGTTAAATGAGGCTGTTAGAGTGAGCCCTAGTCTAGTCTGGTGTCCTGAGAAAAGGAAATACGGGCACATGGAGAGACACTGGTGGTGCACACACAGAATGAGAGGGTGACCACCTGCAACCCCAAGAGAGGTGTCAGGGTGAAGCCAAGCCCGCTGACACCTTGATCTTGGACTTCCAGCCTCTGGATCCTGCGGAAATAAATCCCTGTTGTTGAAGCCATGCGGCTTGGGCCAGCCCTGGAAAACATACACCAGCTGAACTCCCTATCTGAAATCCTTGACTCCATCACCTTAGGTCTGTGCTGGGTGTGACTCCTCTATGCCCGTGGCCTCATTTCCCACCACCCCTCGCTCTGTGCCTTCATCCACCCACCCCAAACTCCTTGTAGTCTCCGGAGTGTGACTCGTTCCCCAGCACCAAGCTTTTGCACATGCTGTGTCCTGTGTTGGAAAGCTCTTTCCCCAACCTGGCAATTCCCTCCCTCCCTCAAGATTCCTTCCCAGTGCACGTCCTCCTCTTCTGACTTCCCTAGTGGGAATGCCAAGGAGGTCTGTGGTGGATGTTACACACTGGATCCCCCAACAACCAGTCCAGTTGCTCCTGGAGGACAAAGACTGCGCCTCACGGATCTGTGTGGCCCCAGCACTCAGCACACAGCCAGAAGCGTGGTATGTGTGGTTCCTCTTGGTGGGTGCCTTGTGTGAGGCCAGTGCTGGGCTGAGACTTCATCTGTATCATCTCATTTACCTCCCAGCTGTAAAGTGGGCAGCATACATTTTCCACCTCCTAATTCTGCCGCGAGCAGTATTATAATGTACCTAAAGTGCTCAGCACGATGGCATGGGCATGTGGCAGCTTCTGTCACCTGCTCCCTTCTTCAGGGACCCCCTGAACCACTTCACCCGCAGGGGGACCGGAAGTGCTCATAGCAGGTCAGGCAGAGGCTGAGACTTTACCTGATGTCACCTCCACCCCCTTACTGGTTCCTCCTGGCAGCATTTCCTTGACAAATCACTTGCCCCTAGATCTTTGTCTCACGTTCTGCTTCTGGGAGAGTCTGATGTAAGACAGAGTTGGCAAACTTGTCCTGCAAAGGGCCAGATAATAAACATTTAATAAATAGTTTAGGCTTTGTGACCCGTACAGGCTCTGTCATAACTACCCAGTTCTGCTATTGTAGCAGGAAAGCAGCGCTGGACAATACATCAATGAATATGCATGGCTGTGTTCCAATAAAACTGTATTTACAGAAAGAGGAGGTGGGCCGGATTTAGTCTGGGGGACCATGGATTGCTGACCTTTGGTCACGACAACAGCCCTAGAAGTTTGGTGCTTTGTCCCCTCATCGTTCCTACAGATGAGGAAACTGAGGTACAGAGAAGTTAAGTAGCCTGCCAAGGTCACATGCAGGTGTGTAGCAGGGCCTGTAGACTGGTTCTGAAGCCTCTATGCTAAACTGGTCTTGCAACAGAGGTCTAGTAAGTGAATGGCTCCAGGTGTCTTTCAGGCAGGTGAGAAAAAGGGGCGGCAGGGGACAAAGTTCCAGTTGGCTTAACTCCCTTCCATCTCCAGTAGGAAGACTGGCAAATGTGTGCCTGGGGTGGGGTTGCAGGGATGCATCTCCCTAAAAGTTCTAGGTGATCTCCACTAAATTTTCAATCAGTTCATTTGCCTTCCTAAAGCACTGAGTGGACTGAGCGGGACTCCTGGAATCCTTAGTGAAATCTATGTGTTGGAAAGATTTTAAAAATAGCACCAAGCCCTTTGACAAGATGAGGGCTAATTACCCTGATGCTCTGGCACCCCAGCTGATGTGCTGCCACAGTATAGACTTGGAGCCCTCCCGGCAGCCCCGAATCATGAAGTCTTTGTAGAGAAGTGAGGTGAGGCTGAATTTTCTGTCTCAGGCCAGGGAGCTGCTTCATTATAAGGATCGCCAACCTGAATGGGATTCTAGCAGGGAGGCGGCAGAACCTGCTTTCCGCCCCTGTCAGGGAGTGGGGTGGGGTGAGAGGAGCCCAGGTCCACCCCACCCAGGGACTGGCCAACCCAGGAAGCACAAAAATCATTTATATTCATTGTAGTAAATGCTGCTAAACAAAAAGCAGGAAACCCACCCAACAATCCCACATCCTGGGTGAGCGATTTATCAACAGTTTGGTTTAATTCCTTCCAGTCTTTTGTCTGTGCCTATATTTATGTATTATTTATTTATTACAAAAATGGGATCCTACTGTGTGTATGGCTTAATGTCAGTGACATATTTTGACCATCTTTCCATGCTGTTGTATACTTGTCCTTTTTTAAAATTATTTTTTAGTTTTTTTTTTTTAATTTACATTCAAATTAGTTAGCATTTAGTGCAACAATGATTTCAGGAGTAGATTCCTTAATGCCCCTTACCCATTTAGCCCACCCCTCCACCCACAACCCCTACTTTTCTATGGTGTCTTTTGAAATGGCTACGTGTAATATACTCTTTGTGTGCATGAAACATATATACTTACCAATTCCCTATTATCAGGGAAAAGGCATCATTGCCAGTCATTGTACTGTTATAAACAAAGTAGCTAAGTCTTTGTTTGAGTCCTTGATAATCCCCTTACATTTTTAGGTGTGGAATCACTGAAGCTTGGGGTAACCTTTGGGGAGGTTGGAATCTTATTGATCTGTTATAAGTTATCCGCAGTTTCTTGACAAGACACTCTTTTTTTTTTTTTTCAATGTTTATTTATTTTTGAGAGAGAGCATGCGAGTGGGGGAGGGGCAGAGAGAGGAAGACAGAGAATCCCAAGCAGGCTCTGCGCTGTCAGCCTGGACAGAGCCCAATGTAAGGCTCGAATTTACAAACTGTGAGGTCATGACCTGAGCTGAAATTGAGAGTCCAGCACTTAACAGACTGAGCCACTGAGGGACCCCATTGCCAAGACATTCTAGGGGAGCGGTTAAGGGCACATATTCTACAGCTTGAGCAGCTGGGTTTGAATCCCAGCTCTGTCTAAAAAAGGTTTTGAGACCCTGGGGTGTATCGCTTAACCTCAGTTCATCTGTAATGTTGGAACAACAATAATATCCAACTCTGTCGTGCTATTGGGAAAATGATCTGAGTTCCTGCCACTGCTCTGGCAGGGTTCCCTCCTGCTTTTGCCCTTGGTCCTGCCCCCCAACCCCACAGAGGGAACATTTGCACTCTGCACTTACTGTCCTTTCAGTAAGATACATTCTTTCTCCGGATTGCCGCATGGTTCACTTCCTCACTTCCCTCTGATCTTAACTCAGATGACCCCCTTTCTGACCATCATTCTCTGTCACTTTCCTGGGTTCTATTCTTCTTAAACCACCATGACCTCCTGATGTATAACACGTCTATTTCCCCCTGCCCCGAGAATAGAGGTTCCTTGAGGGCAGAGAGTTTGTTATTTTTGTTCATGGCTATGCCCCCAAGTTCTAAATTATATTGCCTATCACCTAGAAGGTGCTTGAACATAATTTTTGGCTTGGATGGATTTTTCACGTGAAGCACTTAGCATGGGGCCAAGCCCAGGCTGGTGCACAATAAATTGTTATTCACCTACTAGAAGAGCTGAATGGAATGGCTGGGAGGTTGAAATGGTGTTTTCTGCCAGCAGCCGTGGCACTGAGGGGACAAGAGATGGGAGGTGGGAGGGATGTCCTATTTGACAGCTCCTCTAGATCTCGGTTGAATGGGGGTTGAGGCTGATGGGCACTGGGGAGGTGTGGCCACACCTCTAAGCTCCCTTCTCAGGGACATTGCCCTTCCTGCCCCAAATACAGGCCCTCATCTCAATGAATCTCTCCATCTTTCCTGGGGCTGTTTGATTTTTTTAAAGTTTATTTACCTATTTTGAGAGAGAGAGAGAGAGAGCGTGAGCGAGTGGGGGGGGGGGTGGGCAGAGAGAGAGAGAGAATCGCAAGCAGGCTCCGTGCTGTCAGCTTGAACTTGCAAACCCATGAGATCATGATCTGAGTGGAGACCCAAGAGTTGGCTGCTTAACCAACTGAGCCACCCAGAAGCCCTGGGCTGTTAGATTTTGAAGGGGAGCCAGGCACTGGAAACCCTTCCTTGTCCTGAGCTCACTGTCTTCTTAGGTTGCATTTCCTCTCTCATTTACTCTCATTTTCTGCTGCAACAGCCTAGAATTGCTTGGAATGCTCTGCCCCACAGGCCTTTTCATATGCTGTTCTCTCTGCAGGGAGTGCCTTTCCATCCACTCCCCTACTGCATCCCACTAACTCTTGCCCATCCTTCAAAGGCTCAGCTCGGCTTTCACCTGAGAAGTGCCCATGACCCCTCACCCCAGTCTGGTGCCTTCACAGCCCCCACGTTGTTTTTCTCACACTGTGTTGTAATTCCCTGTTTTCTCACTGGCCTCCCGACTAAATGGCCCAGGTGAACACAGGGACTCCACAACACTCACCGTTTATCCTCAGTGCCTTGCCTGACACAGAGAAGGCGCTCGATATTGTTGAGTGAATGAATTAATAATGATGAAATAGGCACACTGTAGGTGTCGGGGTTGGGGGGAGGTCTTCCGTGTGGGACACCTGCTCACAGTCGTGTGGTGAATTGTGCCAGGGGCCTGGAGTCACGGGGTCTGTCTTGGGGCAGGCACTTCCACGGTTTTTTTGGAGAAAGCATCCTTATGTGTCTGGGGAAGTGACATTCTCTGCTTGGTGTCCCAGTCCTGTCAGATTCAAATGCTTCAGCCAGTTTCTATAAATGTGAACATTTCAATTGGGCAGCAGCTGCCATGGTAACTGGCTGAATCTTAGAACTTGGGGACTGGAAACAGACCAGAGACCAGGTAGCTTTCAGAAGGCTCTTTTTTTGTGCTGGTGTGTGGAAGCTCACCAATGAGAACTGACTCTGCCCAGGTGCCCCTCAATGCCGACACTCAGTGCTTCCTTCTGTCTGGGAAAGGATCTTCAGGGGCTTCACTGGCCATATTTGTAGTATCTTCAGCTTATCCTCTTGGATCCTAAGTTGTTGGAGCTCAGAGGAGGAAGACTGAGATTTTTCTTGGTACACTGAGGTGATAAGACTGGGGAAGGACATAGTAAAGCAGGGAGAGGAAGGTCACTCTCACCTTTGCTATTCTGTTCCAGTCAGACTTGGAAGTAACAATCCAGGCTCATGGGCACCTCCTCCTCCTCCTGGAACTTTCTCAAGTGGTAGGACAATGTTTTTGAAACATTAGCTAATATTTTTCCCCCATAGCATTTTTTCTTCCCGTTCAGACTGTACTGTGGTCAGTGTTTTTGCAACACATACAGCTGTACATATGCATACAGCTGTTCAGGTTGTGCACTGTGTAAATCCATCCAGACTGTGTGCACGATGCTCCCTGAATTGTGCAGTGTGGTAGCCCTGAGAAGGGAGCTAACAAAAGAAAAGGGAGATGCTTCAGGGATTTTGCATTCAAAAGCCTTAGCCTTGGGGGAATGAAATGATAAAAGGATGAGAGAATGTTGCATAACCAAGAACAAGGTTTTCTTCAGCCCCAGTCTAAATAAAGAAAGATTCCTTCAAGTATCAGGGGAGAAGAGAGACCCTGATTCATTTAGAAGAAGACCCTGAACTCTGTACCCTGGGCCAAGTCCAGGTCAGGGCAGCGGGTGTGGCAAAAAACCTTGTCAGTTTGCTGAATCCAAGACTCACAGAGACTTGGGCCCCATTTCCCAGGTGGGGCTCCAGAAAAGAAAGGGCTGCATGGTAGGTAGACCTGGGCAGGCAGGGCCTCCAAGGGTGAAGAGCAGTGGGATGATTTCAGTGTCTAGGGCACAGCATCAGATCCAGCCAGAGACCTGCTGAACATGAGTGATCCCATGGCCAGGATGGGCCATGACTGAGCAGCCTCCTGTGTTGATCAATGGTCAGGGTGGACGGGTGGTGGCTGAATCAGGAGGCCCCAGTGGACAGGGATTGCAAGGATCACATCCCCCTCTTCCCCCACTCCTCCATGGTCCTGGGAACCTAGGTGTAATGGGATTAGGGGGTCCTCAGTTTGGCCCAGACTTAGGATCTGTTTTCTGGTGGGATGAGAGGTGAGAATAGAGATTAAGTGGCATTAAAGATAGATAAGGTAATGTTTCTTGCAGTCAGTCCTGAGTCTTGGATGCAAGATTTATTCCCACAACACATTGCTCTGAGATTCTCAGAAAGGAACCTGACTCTCCATCATGGTTTACATAGTGGTTATCCACCAGGCCTGCTTCTTAGCCTCACCTGGGGAGCTTGTGAAAACACACGGATGTGCCCTTAGACCTAGAGAATCAGAATATCTCAGGTGGGGCTGGCCCATGTACTCCATTGGCTAGATCAGTGCCTAAAAAGTAGCCAGTGAGACCCTTAGCTGGATTTTCTGGGTGCTTGGGAGAAGCGTCTTCCTTTTTTTCTTGGTTATTTATAAAAATGAAAATTTCCCTCTCTGTGATTCCAAACACTTAGAAATTTTTCAAACAGATCTTAAAAGAATAGCAGTGTTAGTCAGTAAAAAACAATCCATGATTATTGTTTAAAAAGGGAGGCTTTGTCACTTATAAATTCATTCTTTAATATTAACAGATAAAATAATAATCATAAAATTAGGTAGCTAAAGGAAGAGAGGGAACAGGTGGAGGGGACAAGGACCAAAACTGAACTTGGCAGGATGTACATAGGCTGTAGATTTGACATTGGAACAGTGTAAATGTTTTTGTGATTACAAAACAAAGTTAACTCAAAAATGGAAATAACAGTCTTTGAACAAGTAAAGAAACACAAAACATGAGAACCTAATTGTGTTTCTGGTTGGAGGTACACAAAGAAAAATTATTTCATACAACTTTATTTCATATAACATTATTTTATTTTTTTTTTTAATTAAAAAAAATTTTTTTTTTCAACGTTTATTTATTTTTGGGACAGAGAGAGACAGAGCATGAACGGGGGAGGGGCAGAGAGAGAGGGAGACACAGAATCGGAAACAGGCTCCAGGCTCTGAGCCATCAGCCCAGAGCCTGACACGGGGCTCGAACTCCCGGACCACGAGATCATGACCTGGCTGAAGTCGGACGCTTAACCGACTGCGCCACCCAGGCGCCCCCATATAACATTATTTTAACTGTACATACTTAGTAGAATATATCCTAAGGGCAAAAGAAATGAAAAATAGATCTTAAAGTGTTTTCACCAAAATTATAATTAGAAATAATATTGATATCATTATTCAAAACTATTTCACACACACATAGTAAAATAAACCAAATAAGTAATGATGTTATTAGAAACTAGGATTTTCAACATGAGAGGAAGAGATGCAAACATAAAATTAAGGGCTTCAGGAAAACTTCTGTAATTTAAATTTTGAATTCCAAATGTCATTTTAAATGTATGATACACTTTCTTTTTGGAAACACACACACATTTGTATTTCCTATATCTGTGTACCCTGAAAGCCTTGACCAGTGACCACCCACTCAATAGCAGTGAAAAGCTCAGGGCCCAGTTCAAGGTATCCAAACCATTCCCCACTAGAAGGGGGGATAGTTCATCAAAAGGCAGTGAATAGGGGCATTTGGGTGCCTCAGTCAGTTAAGTGTCCAACTTTGACTCAGGTGATGATCTCATGGCTTGTGAGTTCAAGCCCCGGGTTGGGCTCTGTGCAGACAGCTCAGAGCCTGGAGCTTGCTTCAGATTCTGTCTCTCTCTCTCTCTCTCTCTCTCTCTCTCTCTCTCTGCCCCTCCCTCACTTGTACTCTGTCTCTGTCTCTCAAAAATAAAAAAATATCTTTAAAATTTTTTTAAAAAGGTACTGTATAGAACCTGTTTAGATCCTGATTTGAACAGAATAACTGTAAAGAAACATTTATAAAATGATCAAGAAGACGGTTAGGAAATACCTGATGGAACTAAGGAATTATGATAATTGTATTTTGGCTCTGTTTTTAAGAAGAGGTCTTACCTTTTTAAGATATGTACTGAAGTTTTCACAGATGACAGCTCTTGGTTTTGCTTCAAAATAATCCAGTAGGAATGGGGGAGAAAGCAGGTGGAGGTTAGAAGAAAAAAGATGGGGCATGTATTGGTCATTGGTGACATGGGGGTTTGTTCTTTTCTCTGTACTTTTGTATATGTTTGAAGAATCTCCATTAAAAATTTTTTTGGGGGGGGGTGCCTGGGTGGCTCAGTTGGTTAAGCGTCCGACTTTGGTTCAGGTCATGATCTTGCAGTTTGTGAGTTCGAGCCCCGTGTCAGGCTCTGTGCTGACAGCTCGGAGCCTGGAGCCTGCTTCCGATTCTGTGTCTCCTCCTCTCTGCCCCTTTCCTCCTCATGCTCTGTCTTTCTCTGTCTCTCAATAATAAATAAACATTAAAAAAAATTAAAAAAAATTTTTTTTTAAGTAAGAGGAAAAGAAAGCGCAGGAGGAGGAGAAGGAAGAGTAGGGGGCATCCCACAGATGTCCCAAGTTAAAGGAATCTTAGGTTGTCCTCAAAGAGAGAAAGAAGCCCAGGTCTCCGGGGAGCATGGCCACTTCTCTCTGCCCTAAAGGTCCCAGTGCCTACTGGACAGAGAGACACATGATTGGTGACCTAGACAGTGATTTGGAAATCACAGCAGTGAATTGGATAATCCATTTAGAGGCAGCTGGCTGAGCTGGCCTGGTGGAAGAGCAATGGGAGCCTGGCACAGGTAGAGAGAACTGGGGAACCAGGAGCTATGGGGCCCTGGGCTTGTAAAGGGAACAAATCCTACTTCTTCTTCTTCTCATTTTTAAAAAATTTTTAGATGTTTATTTTTGAGAGAGAGAGAGAGCGAGCAGGAGAGGGGCAGAGAGAGAGGGAGACACATAATACAAAGCAGGCAGTAGGCCCTGATGCAGGGCTTGAACTCACAGACCAGGAGATCATGACCTGACCCAAAGTCAGAAGCTTAATGGTCTGAGCCACCCAGAAGCTTAACCCAGAAGTGATTCCCGACAAGGGAATACTGGGAAGGTATCAACTGAGTCAAGCTCTGGAGGCACTTGTATGATACCACAAAGTATTTTTTTTTTTTTTTTACATTTTTTAACGTTTTATTTTATTTTTGAGACAGAGAGAGACAGAGCATGAACGGGGGAGGGGCAGAGACAGAGGGAGACACAGAATCGGAAGCAGGCTCCAGGCTCTGAGCCATCAGCCCAGAGCCTGACGCGGGGCTCGAACTCACGGATTGTGAGATCGTGACCTGAGCTGAAGTCGGACGCTTAACCGACTGCGCCACCCAGGCGCCCCCAAAGTATTTTAATAATGCTAATGTTTTTTTTTTCAGATTACGAAAATAACGTGGTCTTAATAAGATATACTATTAAGTAAAGTATTACAAGAAACCATAATGTGTAAAAGGAGTCAGATATAAAAGAATACAGACTATATTATTTCTTTTATATAAAACTCAAAGAGCAGAATTAATGATTAGGTGGTGATTTTAAGGAAACAGAAGGATGTGAACAAGACAGTGGGGAGAATGGTTATCTTTAGGGGGATGGAAGGAGCTAGGATCAGAAGAGACACAGGTGGTGCTTCTGGGGTCTGATGTGGGTGGTGGTTATGTGGGTGTTTGTCTTCCAGTTTACGAAGCTGCAAATTTATGTTTTATGCATGTCCCTCTAAACGTGTTATGTTTCACAATGTAAATATAGAAACAGTACACTTTGCCTGTAGAAAAATAAGAAAATGGGAAAAAGTACAAAATAGAAAAAGTCACTGATGATCACTCTACCTAGAAGTTGACATAGTGGTGTGAATCACTTTAGAAGGAATGGGAGGTTGATAGTTAAGAAGTATGCTTTTAAATTAAACTGACCCGGCAAGGTTTAGATGTTGGCCTTGCCACATGCTAGATGTGAGAACTTAGACAAGTGACAGAAGTTCTCAACTGCAGAGTAAGGGATCATAACAGTACCTGCCCAGGAGGGTTGTCATGGGGATTGAATTAAATAATTCATGAAGAAACCCAGAACTTTCAGTGTTAGTTATTTTAGTTCATTCCAATTTTTTTAAAAGCATATGTATACGTATATCCATATATACATATATATATGGTATATATGTTTTTTGAAACTATGATCACTGTTCTTAATAGTTCTGACTTGGTTACACACACACACAACAAAGGCACTGATCCCTTGTGGAAGTCCTTAGAGGGACAATTCTATACAATAAAGCCTGAATAATCTGATATAACATTCAAAGCTGTCAGTAACCTACACTATGCCATCATTCTCCAAAGATTGATTGTCTGCCTGTGCCTTTGCTTACACCATTCCTTTTGTCTGGCATCCCTTCTTTTTTGCTGGTTGAAATTTGATTCCTTCTTTGGAACCTAGCACAAGTGTTGCTCCATGAAACCCTCCTTGGTTCTACCAGGTGGGGCAGAAGAGAGTAGTCCTCTACCTGGGGATATCCTGTGCTATGGAAGCCCACACCATCTCCTTAGTGGAACCTTAGTCAGCGTTTACCTATAAGGGCGATGAACAGGTCCCCAAATTGCCTTCTGCTGATTTGAAAGCCACTGGAAATAAATCTCATGTTAGACCTCAGGGTGGGGGCAATCTACCCAGCTGCTAGGGCCTTGAACAGAATCTTAAACAGTACAAGCTAGAATGAGTCCTCATCATCGAAAAGCTGAAAAAGATTGCAGACTCAAACATAGAAGAGACTTTTTCTCATGTAGAAAAAATCCATTCATGTCTTTTGCCCGTTTCTTCACTGGATTATTTGTTTTTTGGGTGTTGAGTTTGATAAGTTCTTTATAGATTTGGGGTACTAACCCTTTATCTGATATGGCATTTGCAAATATCTTCTCCCATTCTGTTGGTTGCCTTTTAGTTTTGCTGATTGTTTCCTTTTCTGTGCAGAAGATTTTTATTTTGATGAAGTCCCAAGAGTTCATTTTTGCTTTTGTTTCCCTTGCCTCTGGAGACGTGTTGAGTAAGAAGTTGCTGCGGCCAAGATCAAAGAGGTTTTTGCCTGCTTTCTCCTCGAGGATTTTGATGGCTTCCTGTCTTACATTGAGGTCTTTCATCCATTTTGAGTTTATTTTTGTGTATGGTGTAAGAAAGTGGTCCAGGTTCATTCTTCTGCATGTCGCTGTTCAGTTTGCCCAGCACCACTTGCTGAAGAGACTGTCCTTTTTCTATTGGATATTCTTTCCTGCTTTGTCAGAGATTAGTTGGTCATATGTTTGTGGGTCCATTTCTGGGTTCTCTATTCTGCTCCATTGATCTGAGTGTCTGATTTTGTGCCATCATGTAGAAAAAATCCAGAGGTGGGTGGCCTGTGCCTCGTCATGGAGGCTCCACAGTTTCATGAGGCCAGCTCTCATCTCTCTGCTTTTCACCTCCAGGGCACAGCCATCCATAAGTCACCACAAGGTCTAAAATGACTACCAGTGCACTAGCCATTAGATATCCAGGCCAGGCTATAGGGCCAGGTTGTCAAGGGAAATAAAAGGGGGGCATGTCTTCCTTTTAAAAGAGTTTTTCCATGAGTCCCATACGACACTTCCATTTACATCTCATTGGTTAGAACTTGGTCACCTGGCCATACCTAAACTCAAGGGAGTCTGGGAAATATTGCTGCCTGAATATAACTGGCATCCTGTTATAAAGAAGGAAGGAGAGAATGGTTTGTTGGGAGAAGCACCAAGCAGCCTCTGCCTCTGCCAGAAGACTCTGCCAACAGGCAGTGTTACCTGAATGGCTCTTACCTGTAAGGAGAGCTGGCGCAGAACAAGTATTTCTGGGGGTAACAGTGGGCTGAGGTGGGGCGCATTAATGTCACAATCACATAGAAATGCCCTGGGGTCCTAGAAAGTTGCCTGTCCTGCACAGCAGTGGTTCCCTCGGGCCTCCTACATCTTCTTTGACTCGTGTGTCCTTCTTTTGACCCCTTTTTGAAGGACATCCTCCTGAACCCCAACTCTGAGGTGCACTGGCGTGATTCCCAGAAACATTTAGAGTTTGCTCGTTGTTTGTGTTTTAGTACGCTATATGCTTCAAAGTCTTTTATACACACAACTCTGCTTTATTTTCACCAAAGCCTGGTTTGCTAGTAATAGGGGGTGTTTATGGGTCTTGCCATATGTCAAGGAAATGCTGAGCTCACACTTTTATACGCTTCATTCTCACAATGACCCAAGGGGCCAGAACTGCTGGAAGCCCATTTTTCACATAAAGAAATGGAGGCTCTGAGAGGTGAACTGACTTGTCTGAAACCACAGAGGATATAATTGGAGTTTGAATCTGGTTGTGTCTAATTCTGAAGGCCCTGCTCCTTAACTATAAGGCTAGGGTAGCTCTTATTCTTGTTTGAGAGTTGAGCAAAAGAAACCCAGAGAGGGTTAAAGTGGCTTGTGAAAGGTTATAAACCAAGTGGGTGGTGATGCCAACATCAGGACCCAAGCTCCCAGCACTCTCACCATTGAGCTACATGGTCCCATTGCCCAGGACCTCTGAGCACTGCCCAGGTCAAATGGACTGATGTGGCCCAGAATTAACACCTAGGATCCCTGCCCCTCCCCCTCGCTTCCAACAGAGGCAAATCAAGGCCAAAGGGGGATTTGTGAGGTGTCTGGGAGAGGCAGCAGACACAGCAGGAGGGAACGATGAGGATCTTTTGAATTGTGAGCTGAACCTCTTTGATCTAAAAATCAATAGGAGTAAATTGGTTAGATCCACCAAAGCCTTTCCCTGCCATGCCCTGCGTGAGGTAGTTCTTGAACTTGCTGTGGTCTCCAGTCCTCCAGCACTGCGATTCCCTCAGGATGGCCCCTGCTGCTGCCCCTGTGGAAAAGCAGGCATCAGATGGCGCTATCCTTCTGCCAACTTGTGCTGTGACTTCCACATCTCTTCCCTGCCCAATGTGGCAGGCATTGTCCCAGAGTCTTAGCTGTAGGACGAAGGCCTGGATTTAAGAGATCTTTATAGAAAATGCCAATAGACCCTAGCAAAGCTTCCTGGAGATCCCACAGGGAGCACCTTGGGGCTATTTCAAGACTTCCCAGCTTGTTCAAGGGCTGAACACTGTGGCCAGCCAGGCATTTGGGATGCATGGGCCGCTGCTTTGTCCTGTTAATCCCTCTGAACAGTTTCAGAAGCAGCCAGGATCAGCATACCCAAAGCTGGAAGGGAATGCTATGGTTATCTTGTCTACTTCTGGATCTCCAGGCCAAAGTGTGGCCAGCCAGACCTCCTGAGAATATTTTCCAGTTGGAAATAATTCAGCAGATGGTCTTGTAACCTGCTTCAGCGCCTGACATATCCTAGGCACTCAATGAATAAACACTGAATGGATGAATACAGGAATAAATGGCCTCTGTAACTAATGACTTTTGAACGTGGAAGGTCTGTGAGGAGTGCTGAGGACTCATGTTTAGTCATTAGCTGTACAGGACTCAAGAGGAGTGTGAGCCCAAGAAACCAGCATCTTAGTGTGTACCTGGAACTTTCCTCACTGAGCAGTGACCTGTTACTTGATCCGTTGCCTCAACACAGGCAGGTTTCTTAGACTGGTGACTATAACATAGCGAAGATCATGAACTTCAGCATCCAACAGATTTGGGTTCAAATCCAGCGTTTGTCACCTGTTAGATACATGACCTCAGGCAAATCACTTCATCTTTTTGAGATTCAGTCTTCTCATCAGTAGAACAGGGCAATAGTTGTACCTAACTCTTGGACTATTTATAGGATCTCCCTAGACAATGTTCTCAAAGAGTGCCTGGCACCTAGTAAGATGGTAAAAAACTAGTAATGGTTACTGTGACATCACTACCATGGTAGGTCTCTGGGTCACTCTTTTGCCCACCCTCACCCCTAACCCAGCCAGGTTCTCCTGGCTTCAGTATAGACCTTACCCTGCTCCATTTTTCCAAGGCCAGAAGTTTTCTAGGGGAACTTCACTAAGAAAAGAAGGGTTGATTAACCCTTTTAGTGTCTAAAAATAAAAAATTAAGCAAATAAATGTTTGCCTACCAAAGAATTGGTTTGGCTGGCTTCGCATATCTGATGTACAGCTCTAGAATGCTTCTCTTTCATCATATTTGTCTGAGGATGCTTAAAAATAACATTATTTATGGATGGCTTGTTTATGTATTTATCGCATGCCTACTAGCATCCTGGCACCAGAGATACAGTGTTGGGTCAGACAGACAATAAACATTTAAACATTTGGAACATCAGATGGGTGTTGATGCCCTACAGCCAAGACCACCAAGGGTAGACCTGTAGTTGACCAAAACTGGTTTATTGGCTGTTGGCAGTGAGGGAGAATGTATACCAGAGGACCATGGGGTTTCTCAGGAAGATGTGAGAAAGGACTGATTATAGGACTTGGGGTTGTGTTGGGTATTTTGGAAGAGAATTCCAGGAGGTGGGGCTTTGATCCGGATTGGATGCTGTAAAGAAATAGGGATAACTCTGCATTAGTTTCCTGTCGCTGCTGTAACGGAGCACCATAAACTAAACTTAACACAACAAAAATTTATGCTTATAGTTTTGGAGATCAGGTTTCTAGGTTTGAAATCATTCACACTGGGTTAAAAGTCAAGGTGTCTGCAGGGATGGTTCCTTGTGGAGGCTTCAGGGGAGAATCTGTCTTCCTGCCTTTCCCAGCTTCCAGAGGCTGCCTGCACTCCTCCAGCTTCACTGCGGCGTTACCACGTCTCCTCCGCCTCCCTCCTGTTGGCACCATTGTAATTATATTGGATCCACCTGGATAATTCAAGATCACCTTCCCAACTAAAAATCTTCACCCTAATCACATCTACAAATTCCCTTTTGCCATATAAAGTGACATTTTCACAAGTTCTTGGGACTAGGATGTGAACATCTTTGGGAGGCAATATTCAGTCTACCACAGTATTTTAATAATTCTCATCTAGAAGGGAAGAGGGATGGGGCAAGGCCAACTATGTAACTGGTAAAGCCACAGTAATCACTTACATTAGCCGGAATATGGAGACGTTTGGTCACTTTTGCGTTTTGGACAATGTTCATATTTTTTGGTTTGTTTGAATGTGATTAGGGAGTAGTCTTGTTTTTGTCTTGATCCATCATAGACATGGATTGGCTTTGTCTGATGTTGTTCCTTAAAAATTTTCGTGTTCAATAGGAAAACACCATGGCCCACCCAATGGCAAGTTCTTGGCTGTTAGGGCTGCTTTTCTCTTTCTGCTGGTGATGAATTCTGTGAAGAAAAGTAAGACAGTTTTGGGGGTTGGGGTGGGGATAAGGTGTAGTGTGGCAAGGTGTGCTTTCATTGTATAGGTCTCTTTAGGGAAGGCCTCACTGATGAAGTTGACATTTGAGCAGAAACCAGAAGGATATGAAGGAGGAGGTTGCGTGGGCAGAGGAAAGTGTGTGGTAGGCAGAGGGATTAGCAACTGAAAGACCCTGAGATGGGAATGTGCTTTGATGTTGGGTGTGGCCTGTGGAAAAGAGAATAAAGTCAATGGTGACTCCATAAATTTTGGCCTGAACAACTGGAAGAATGAAGTTTCCATTTATTAAGATGAGAAATACTGTATTTTATTGTGGGAGAGATTTAATTTTTTAATAAACCTTTTATGCTAGAATAGTTTAGATATACAGAAAAATTGTGAAGATAATACAGAGTCCCCATACACCCCACATCCAGCCTCCCCTATTCTTAACATATGTTAGTATACATTTGTCACAGTTAACGAACCGATATTGATACGTTATTGTTAATGAAAGTCCATTCATTATTAATCAGACTTTCTTAGTTGTTACCTAATGTTCTTTTTCTGTTCTGGGATCCCTTCCAGGTTACCATATTACATTAATTGTCATGTCTCCTCAGGCTCCTCTTGGCTGTGACAGTTTTTCAGACTTTCCTTGGTTTTGATGAACTTGACAGTGTTGAAGAGTAAAGGTCAGATATTTTGTAGAATATCTCTCCATTAGGATGTGTCTGTTTTTTCCCCTTCTCACAATTAGGGTTATGATTTTTTGCTTTTCTTTTTTTCTTTTTCTTTTTCTTTTTTTGGAGGCAGACCTCAGAAATAGAGTACTCTTCTCATCATATCATATGAAATGACTTACCATGTTGATGTTGAACTTGATAGTCTGGATAAGATAGTGTTTTTAAAAATTTCTTTGAAGTTACTCTTTTACCCTCTTTCCCTGCTGTACTCTTTTGAAAGGAAGTCATTTTGCACAGCCTACATTTAGGGCATGCTGTGCTCCATCCACCTCCTTGAGGGCAGAGTCTCTATAGAAATTATTTGAAATTCTTCTATATTTAGCTAGTCTCCTCCATTTACTTATTATTTATTCAATCATTTGTATCTGTATGGACTCATGGATCTTTATTTTACACTTTGGGCTATAATCCAGTGCTACTTTATTTTGTTGCTTAAGTCATTCCAAATTTGGCCCCTGGGAACTCTTTTATTTTGCTCCTATGTTTGTTTGTTTGTTTTTTTGACATATCCCCATCATTATTATTGTTTTTTCTTTGAGCATTTCATTACCTCCTAGCACTACAGCACGCTCCAGGCTTGTCTTGTGTATTTTTTTGCCCTAGTTCCAGAATCAGCTAATCTCCAAGGAGCCCTGGTTCCTTTTATTGCAGAATGGTACTACCAACATCTAGGAGACACGTGCTTGCTGCTACTGGAATGTTGTTGCTTCTAGTCCAGGGGCTCAATTTCAGTAATACTAGGTTCAAGCCTCTCACTGGACATTCAAGTAGAGACGTATACCCAAATGGCAGTTTTATATAGCGGCCTGGAGTTCTGCGAAGGGTGTTGACTGGAGGAGACGCACATTCAAGAGTCATCATAATGGAAGTGGTAATAAAGTTATAAGGCTGGATGAGACTTCCTTGTAAGCAAAAAACAGCTAACAATGGAGAGATGAGGAGTGAGCAAAGGTGAGGACTAGCCAGTGAGAGAGAGGAAGTAGCATTCACAAGCCAAATGAAGAAATGTTTTCAAGAAAGGATGGGGATCAGTTATGTCAAGTGTTGATGAAATGGTCGAGTGAAATGAGAACTGAGAATTCATCAGTGGATTTAGCCATGTAATCCTAACCAGGGCTCTTATTAGGGAAGTGGTGGCGATAAAAATCTGACAGCCCCAAAAGAGAATGGGAAGAGGGGCGCTTGGGTGGCTCAGTTGGTTGAGTGTCCGACCTCAGCTGGGGTCATGATCTTGCATTCTGTGAGTTTGAGCCTCGCATCTGTGCTCTCAGCTCAGAGCCTGAAGCCTGCTTCAGATTCTGTGTGTGCCTCTCTCTCTGCCCCTCCCCCGCTCATGCTCTGTCTCTCTCTCTCTCTCTCTCTCTCTCTCAAAAATAAATAAAAATTTAAGAAAATTAAAAAAAAGAGAGAGAATGGGAAGAGAGGACCCAGACACATTGTGCTTGGGTAGCTTTTTTTTTTTTTTAATGCCTATTCACTTTTGAGAGACAGACAGAGAGAGATCGCGAGCAGGGGAGTGGCAGAGGGAGAGAGAGACACAGAATCTGAAGCAGGCTCTAGGCTCTGGACTGTCAGCACAGAGCCAGATGCAGGGCTCGAACCCACGAACCATGAGATTGTGACCTGAGCTGAAGTTGGACACTTACCTGACTGAGCTACCCATGTGCCCCTGTTTGGATAGCTTTTTAAAGATTTGCTCTGAAGGGAGCAAAGAAATGGGGCAGTAGTAGAAGAGGGATATGCATGAAGAGAAGAATTTTTAATTTATCAGTAAAAAAATTAGGAGCAATTACAGTATGTTTTATGCTTATGGAAATAATCCAGTGGAAAAGAAAAAAAAACCCTGATGATTCAGTAAAGAGTGTACAATAACTAGAATTATATATTAAGATCTTACTGTTTGCTAAATGCTATACTTGAGTTACCTTTTTAAATACTCACAAAAACCTTACAAGGTAAACATCATCTTCCTTTTAAATATTAGGAAACTGAGGACCAGGGAGGTCAAGCAACTTAGCTAAAGTCAAACCTAGTGAGTGGGAAATCCAAGACTCAAATCCAAGTTCTTCTGATACCAAAGTCCATGGTCTTAGCCAGTGTACCTAAAAAAGAAATCTTTGGGGAATTCTCTCTTTTCTTTCCTTCATTTGCCTCTATCCTCTTCAGAGAAATAGTTTTTCAAGTAATGGGTAGAGTGTGGGCTGATAACTCTTTGTGTGGTTGGACAATGGAGCCACAATACTTCTCATAAACCATATTAACAAGGCAATAGTCTCTGATGGCTTTGAGGTGCTCCACATGTTTCTCTTCTCAAATGAGGTCCAAGCTTTCCATCCATCCATCCATCCATCTATCCATCCATCCATCCATCCATCCATCTATCCATCCATCCACCCACTCACCTACCCATCCATCCCAGAAATATACTGGTATTCTGAATATGTTAGATGCTAGGGACACAATAGAAAATAAAATGGACACAGTGAATGCCTGCCCTCATGAAACTTACCACCTCCTTTCTGAGTACCTTTGGACAGAGAAAGCCAATTCTATGATGGGCAGTGAGTGTGACCTTCTACTGTCCTACTCATATACCTATACCTACTCAGGTAGGTAATATAAGGAAGGCAAAGGAGTTGGGTGTAGTACAATAGAGATAAGTGGAGACTCTGGTTAGCTGGAAAGTTCAGGGCCCACATAAGGGGGACAACCAGTCCTGAATTCCAGCTGAATGTGGTCCTGAGGCCCAGTGTTGTTAGATATTTGTATTTTGTCAAAGGAAGGTGGTTATTTACATTTTTATGAGAGAGTTCCCAATTTTAAGATATGAGCAATTCGTTCTAATAAATCTTCCCTTGTGTTTCCCCAGGCAAACACACTCCCTGCCCCCCCTCCCCCCATACAAGTCTGATTCAATCTGTGGGCTGTTGGTTTGCAATTTTTGCTTTATAACAACCAAGTATATTACATAAGAGTGGCACTCCCCATTTAATAGATACTATTTCATCTTTGCTACTGTTTTATCTTTTTAAAAATTCAAGATTGGCACTCTAGCCCTACAACTATCACCCCTTAGGAATAATTTCTCTGAAGTATGCCTTCTGACTAGCAAGATTAGTGAGGTGTACCTAGGGGATGCATCCATAAACATGCACTTAGCTATATGGGCATTATGCTTTAATTTTATTAAAAAAATTTTTTTTAATGTATATTTATTTTTAAGAGAGAGAGACAGAGACAGAGACAGAGTGTGAGTGGGGGAGGGACAGAGAGAGACAGAGACACAAAATCCAAAGCTGGCTTCAGACTCTGAGCTGTTAGCACAGAGCCCAACGCAGGGCTAGAACCCGTGAACCGTGAGATCATGACCTGAGCCAAAATCAGATGCTCAACCAACTGAGCCACGCAGACGCCTAGTGTTATTATGATTTTAAAAGCCACCTTATTTAAGGTGGTTTAAGGAATACACTTTGTCTTTTAGACCCCACTTTGATATGAGTTATAAGAGCAGAGGGACAGGGCAATACAACTCAGAATGTATAACTGGGACACAGACAGCCTTTCCTGTCAAGGTCACTGAATTGCATCCAGCCCAAGGCAAAACTGTCTAAAACATGTAAGCATCAACAGCTGCCTAGTGGACCGTGTGTGAGAGACTCGGGATCTCAATTTGCTATGGTGTTTGGGTTTTCTCTACCACTTTGTGGCTGTGCTTAGGTACCACCCTTCATAACAAATACATGAACACTGCCAGCACTGATTCCCTGCTCAGTAGCTGTAGAGACTGAGCTAGAGGGGGGATGGGCTGCTATGTGCAACAAGCCCAACAAGAAGCCAAGCTTCAAGTTGTGATCTTGAATTTAGGTTATTTGCCTACAGTGTGTGATAGAGCATTTCCTAAATATCCAGGCATTCTTATGTTGCCATTTTGATTCTTACCACATCTTTGTACCACCTCTGCTCTTATTTATACAGTTTAAAACAGTTGACTCATATTTTTGCTTAAAGAATTTATTCTATAAGGAAAATGTATCTCGCCACCGTTCATCCAAAACCATGATCACTTGCCACAAACAGAAGGTAACGATAAGGTGTGCTAAGTTATGTAGCCGCTACAGTTTTGTAAAGGTTTAATCCTCATGTTAGTTATTTATCTTACGTGCCATTAGTGGAATGCATGAGGGTTAAGTCCTTCTGTGAGGAAAGATGTGAATGCCTAGCTGTGGATTATACATAGGTGACGGGCTAAGTACACCATTCTCATACATCTCTTTCTAGGAAGATGTTAGTTCATTAATTCATTCATTGAATTGACATTCATTAGAGCTTAATATGTGTAAAACGACAAAAACAAAACCCCACCGCTGTGGGATTTAATGAATATGTGAATAGAGCATTTGTCTTTGAGCCCCAGCCCCTTTCGCTGAGTAACCTGTGAGATCTTTGGCAAGATGCTTCCTAGGAAACTTTTCTGTGGTCCGAGGCCAAATGAAACCTCCTAGTGTCTCTCCTGGGTTGATATTACCCAGATCGGAATTCTAAGGCAGATGAGTCTATGGAGTCCTTCCCCAATTCATAAGCACTTTAACTCGTGCCTCAAAATTAATTAACTTTTAGGTAGTACTCTGCAATTTGTCAGCCTTGTGGGGGGAAATAGTTCAGTTAATTATTTGACATCAAGTAGATCAAACCCCAAATATCTGGCTGAATTTTTGAGTCAATATTTTTGATATTTAGGGTGCTACCTTAAGTACCCTTAAGGAGGGCTTGCTGGGCCATTGGGCCTGCCTTATTCATTGTGGCTGTGTCACGAGAAATGGCATGTGTAACTTTAATCAGAGGGAGACACCAAGTGTCAGTCAAGCCAGAAATAGTTTGAGAGTAGGTTTTTTGGAGAAAAGCGATCTTATGGATCAGTTGTTTTCCGACTTCTGACATACATATTTTAAATTTCAGCATACACACACAGAGAGAAGCACAAAATTTACAAAACAGTACTTACCCTATGTGCCAATATATGGTGCATTTTTTATTCCATTCTTTTCTCTTTAAAATGCTAGTCAAAACCCTCTAGTATTGATTTCGCACAGATCCATAATTTTAAAAACACTGATATAGATGTTCCAAGTTCAAAGCCAACCACTTCTGCCCTATTTCCTCTTCGTAGAGCTGTCCACATGGTTGATTCCTGCCTACTGAATTGACTTGTTATATAAGAAAAAGCATCCTAAAACCTCTTGAGTTAGCCAACAGAAGATGCACTTTTATGCTTGGTTTCTCTTCTTTCCTACCTTGAAAAACATTCTCTGACCACAGGGCCGTATGTATCAATGCAGAACTGTGTGGAATGACAACAGTCCTTGCTAGCAGTCAGCCACTGTTCTGAGCACTTTGCACACAGTCTCTCTCTCTTAATGCTTGTACTAACCCCATTCATAAAAAAGTAGACATAATTCTTATCTCCATTTTCAAATAAATAAGTGGATTCTCAAGGAGATTTTAGAACTTGCTCAGGGTCCCACAGTTACATAGAGGTGGAGGTGAGATTTAAATCCAGACCTCTCTGACTTCAAAGATTTTTAATAAAATTTCTCCTTAAGAGGTGTAGGTATGGGAGCTGAATAATTCAGATTAATTCCACAGCATAGTATTCACTTTTTTTACGGAAGGTCCAAATAACAGTGCTCACCCTGGGGCTCAGAGCCGTGGCGGGTTGTCGTAGTGCATAATTCAGTGTGGGTGACTGGCCGAACTGATGACTAAGCCCTGCTTATGGCCAAAAACACATTCCTCTGAGCTCCAAGCACCCTGCCATCTGGAGAAATGCTTCTTTTATGTTTTGAGGAATTGCTAAACCCAGCAGGCTCTCCTGAAGCAAAACATACTTTCCACATGCCTCTGTATGTTCCCTTAACAGCAAGTCCAGCCAAGAGAACACAACTAACTCAAGAGAGCAGGAAGAGAGCACACATATTTAAAGGGTGCCTCTATTTGCAATCCACATAAATACACATAAATATGCTCAAACCAGGGAGTTCAGTATACCTATGTAAATGGCCGATATTATACCAGTACAAGCTTCCCCAAGGTCACCTAGGCATGGCAATATTTTACAGCCCCGACATCTGACGTGAACCAGATGCCTCCCTTCTTTTTTCATAATAACGTGTTTACTTCTTCTCATCCTCTGTCTGACATTTATGGAGTACCTGGTCAGATGAGCAAAGAAAAATAAGACAAGGCTCATGTGCTATTGAAGTGAGGCAGTGTCCTCCCTTCCACAGCTGTCTATTACAGGGCTTTGTGCATTGCCCGAAGCATCACCTGTCTCTTTCAGTTCTTCAGTTATGTTTTTGCAAACTCCTCCCTCCTCTCCCCAGAGATGAACACAAGTTAATGTGTGCCTCGGAGACTCGCACAGGGTGACATCAGGATTTTAAGAAAGCCAGTTTTCCCTGTGCAGACATGATAGGCTCTCTTCCCCATGGTTCCCCAACTTGTAATCAAGTATAGTAATTTGAACCCCATAAACAAGTGAAGACTCGGAAGAGGGTGGCTTCAAAGAGGTTAAGTGTGGAAAGCTATTCTGAACTCTGCTTATGTCGTGAATGAGTATTTCCTATCCTTTGTTCTTCATCAGTAAGTATTCTGCTCTCAACCTTCATTCTCTTACCTACTGTACAGGATTCCTGAGAATATTTTGCCATCATTTTTATCATAGTTAACAAGGAGCACATACATAATTTTGGTGTTTGGTCAATTGATGCTCCATAAACATAGGTATCAGCATCTTTCTTGATCTCCTTTTGATTACATTTGTAGGTGCTGAATACATGTTTATTGAATGAATTAATTAGAAAATGATACAGGCAAGTATCCACATGATTGTCTTAGTGCCAAGATGTTGAATAAATCCCAGGTCCATCAAGAAATGGTTTTCATTGTTCCTAGGTGGTATGATATGGAACATTCTCAAGAGAAAATACTTATAAAGCGAAAACTCTGAGAGTCAACAAACATCTCTGGATTAGAGGCAAAGGTCGCACCGGCCAAGGTTAACTACATCTTTTTTGACAGTGCCCTTTTGATTGTCATGGGACGTGATTATGGAGGTATAGAAGAGATAAGAAAGCTAAACCTAGAAGTGGGCCCTGAATTATGCAGTGAGAGAAGTTTTGGGGACATTTTCACAAAAAGTCTTTTTGAGTTCCGTGAAAGATGGTTAAAGCCTGATTGCCATCGTTGGAATTATCTATAGCATCTCCTAGAATTCCACAATCTAGACAGATCTCTCTCTTTCTCTTTTCTCCACTGGCTCAGGACTCCAAGATGTCCCAAGGTTCTTAGAATTTTAGAAAGAACTTTTGATATCGTTGGATCCAAATGACCTTATTTCATAACTGTCTCAAGCTAATTGAATTCCTTAATTTATTCATTGACTGAACCTCTGTGTCTTTAAAAAAATTTAATGTTTATTCATTTAAAAATTTTTTTAATGTTTATTTTTGAGAGAGAGAGAGACAGACAGAGTGTGAGCGAGGGAGGGGCAGAGAGAGAGGGAGACACAGAATCTGAAGCAGACTCCAGGCTCTGAACTGCCAGCACAGGGCCCGATGCGGATCTCACGAACCGTGAGATCATGACCTGGGCTGAAGTTGGACGCTTTAACTGACTTAGCCACCTAGGCGCCCAGTGTTTATTTTTGAGAGAGAGAGAAAGCGTGAGTGGGGGAGGCGCAGACAGAGAGGGAGACACAGAATCTGAAGCAGGCTCCAGGCTCTGAGCTGTCAGCACAGAGCCCAGCGTGGGGTTTGAACTCATGAACCATGAGATCATGACCTGAGCTGAAGCTGGATGCCTAACTGACTGAGCCACCCAGACACCCCTGATTCAGCCTCTGTGTCTTGAAGATCTACCAGATGCCAAGCATGGAGCCCATGTTCTACAGGGCCACAGTAGTAAATGAAACAGGAACATCCTAACTACATTCTTTGCTTTTGTGTAGTCTATTCTGATGACACAGAGAAAACCAACTGAAGATATAAATGAGCATGATGGTTTCAGATAGTGGTGAATCCTGTGAGGGAGATAAAACAAGGCGATGAGACAGTGACTGAGAGAGGGGCTGGGTATGAGAATAAGGGAGCACGCCTCTACATGAATATTTGAATTGGTATCTAAATGACAAGGAGTCAGCCTTGCAAAGTGCCACGTGAAGAATTTCCAGCTGCTTCTCTGGCAAATACCACAAGATGAGAATAAGTCGTTATCTTCAAGAACAGAAAGAAGGCCAGTGTGACTGGATCACAGTGAGGGAGGGGGTGGCGAGAGATGGGCAGCCGTCATATCATGCACAGCTTTGTAAGTCATGGCACATGGTTTGGATTTCACTCTTTGTGCAGTGGGAAACCTGGGGAAGCTTTAAGTAGGGAAGCAAAGTGATTTAATATTATTTTTCAAAGGACTACTCTACCTGTTTAAGAGAAATAGTCCATCGGAGCTGGTAATGGATAAGCCCGGAGGATAGGGAAGAGGCTTCTTCTATGATCCAAATGAATGATAACTCCTTAATCACACAGCGAGTTAATGGCAGAGCCAGGGGTAAAAATACCAGGTTTCTTCCAACAACAAGTGGATTCAGTTCACTTGAAAAAATATAAAAATAAAAGAGTAGTTAAAATGTATTAAATGCTCAGTGTTGCCAGACTCTGTGCTACATGCTTTATGTGCAGCAATTTATCTAATAGTTGTCATAATTATCTACGTTAGGTTTCATTCTTCTATTTTACGAATAGAGAAACGGAACCTTCAAAAACTTTAGTGGCCAAGTTCACACAGACAGCAAATGACAGAGAGGTGGAGTGAGGATTAAAACACAGACTAACTCCCAGAGCCCATATGCCACAAAGATCAGTCTCATTACTTGTAGTGAGAGGTGGTATCGCCCAGTGGTTAGGCAGGTGGGTGTTGGAGCCAAACTGCCTGTGTTCAAAGTCCAGCTCTTTTGCTTACTAACTCTGTGACCTTGGTCAAGTCACTTCAGTTTTTGTAATATGGTTGAAATTTTGGCTCTCTTGCATCCCTCTCCCAGCTGCTTCCCATGGTGGTTAGTAGTAAAACTCTGGAAAGAGATATGATCCTTGTGCTTTGTCTTTGAAAAGGACAGAGAAGCTGGGAAGACTGGGTCCGGTGTTATAGCCATGGTTTAGTGAGTAGATTGTACCCATGCCTCAGGGAAAGGAATAGATGTCCATTCTCTGGATTCCGGAGAAAAAGGAAAAGTGGAGGTGAGAGGGGGGATTCTGTATTAGGCTTAATAGGCAGCCTTGGGGCTGGGAGAGCAGAAAGTCCTCATAGGTTTCCTGGTACACGTGTGGTCTGGTGGTCTCTGAAACCCAAGTTCATGGTTTTCAGGACTGCTCAGTGTCTGTGCTCTCCCATATGATGGTCAGCAGGGGGCAGTGCAGCCAATGTATTACTTGTGAGTGAGGGGCTGTCTGCTTTTAGCACAGGGGTCCAAGGAAGAGTTTATGCAGCCTGAAACTGCACCCATCTGGGCAGGTTCTGGGTAGAGAACACCACCTTCTTTCTCCTCCAGGATCCCATTCTTTCCTCTTTCCTCTTGTCTCCTGTTCTATTCTGCATCCTTTGCTCTGCCTTACATCCCTATGTCTCACCTTTTATCTTTGTAAAGCGAGCTCATACCCATTGCCTCCTGGCATCCTCCCAAGTATTGTTTGAGAGAGACAGGGCCAGGTTAAATATTTATCGTTTACAGACGAAGAAACAGAGGCCTATAGAGGTGCCTGGTCCCTAGCTCCTGTTCTTCCCTCCAGTATACTTACAGGACATGCAAGCCAGGTCGAGGCTTATCGTGTTTCTTATTCTGGAGAAGGCGATCATGCCACCAGTGCACCACATGCACCTTGGAATTAGAGCACAAACCGCCGAAACAATAAACTGAGAAGGGGCTCGTTCAGAGTTGTGGGGCCGTGAGGAACTGTCAGTTGCATGAGGGCCTCCACTGAAAAGATGAAAAGCCAAAGGGCTAAACCCTTTGAATACATGCTAGGGACCAGGTGGGTATAGATAATCTTTGTGCTTTTGAAAGAAAAGAAGCCACCGGGGCCCCCTGGCTCAGGGCCCAGTTGGTTGGACTGAGCCAGTGAAAGCTAAGGCCACACCCTTTGTGCAGAAACATTGGACTGTAAGCAAATTTCTTCATGTCTTTAAACTTTGCTTCTTCTCATATAAGGGCCGATTGTAATAGAGCAGTCGTGATAGAGCCTGCACAGACTCTGAATTCAACTAATATTGCTCCTGGTGTCAAAAAGGGGATTGACTGTTTTCATAGCTACTCATTGTGGATGATTGATTACATCAGGGGCCTCATTAATGACTTCCTGTATCCACATCCTTTGGCATGATAATTTCTAGACCCTGCCCTCTCTGACTTCAAGCTGGCCTTGTGTCTTGCTTTGGCCAACAGAATGGGGCATCTGTTAGTTTCAAGCCTGGGCCTCCAGGAGCCTTGTACTCTTTTGCAATCTCTTGCTGGCTTTGAAACCCTGCCACTCCTGTATGAAAAACCCGGGCTAGCCTGCTGGAGGATGAGAACCACACCTACAGCTCAGGTGTCCTAGTGGGTGTTATCAACCCATAGACCCCCAATCTTGTGAGAGAGCCCAACTAAGATCAGCAGGACTGCCCGCTGGACCCACTGCTGACCTCAGGCACCCATATAGCTGGGACCAGAACTGCTCAACTCACGCATATAGACTCATGAGCAGCAACAAGTTTATAGTTTGATGTTGCTTAACTTTGAGGAGAGTTTACTATGCAGCTATAGATAACTGATACACTAACAAGTTTTAGGTAGGCTAATTAAAGGAGGGTAATTTGGGGTGGGACTCTTTGGAAGATTACTAACTATGTTACTAAATACTTAAAGCAGTATGATATTTTTAGTATGATATTTCTCTCAAGTTCAGAGACAGTTCATGGTGATTCAGAGTAAACACTGGAATAAAACAGACCTGGTTCCAAATCTCTGCTCTACTTACTAAACGTCAAATTTCTCTATGACTCAATTCCTCTTCTGTAAAATGGGGATAATAATAGTTACTGGGAAGGCTGTGAGGATAAAATGGGATAACGTACGTATTTAGTGTGGTGCCTGGCATGTAGCAAGTGCTGAATAAATGCTAAGCATTCTTACTGATGATGAATTTAACCTCCAAAGGACATCTCTACATACAACTACATGGTTGCTGTAGGTCCAACTGGTAATCCAGGCAGGATTTTGCAGTGAATTCTTCTAAAGCTTCGATAAAAGGAGAATTGCAATTACATACATGTTTTTCCTCCTTTCTTTAATTATAAAAGTAACCTATACTGTATATCTTAATCAAAGTCTCTTCTAGGGCAAAATTCCTGATACAAAGAAAATACATAGTGTGAGTCATGACTTATAATTATGAATTTTGAACTCTACTTCAGTGCATTGTGGCAGACCCTATTTTCTTAGAAAGGAAATGTGCACACCATGCTCAATTGTGAGATAGGGGCATAAATCTCTCTCTGTTGCAAGTTGTGACAACTTACGTCCTATTTTGTTGAGCAAGGTAACAGCAATTATCCACCATAGCTAAGGCGGAAAAAAATAATCCGACTACATAGCTCTCATGTAAAGATTTAACTTGACAGGAGATCTGAAAAGGAGATCAGATGTAGTTTTAATGTTCAGGGCAAAACTTCCCTTCGGTGATCAATTTCTCACCTGCTTTCAGATGCACTAGTTGAAATTCCTGGTGGAGAAGGACAGTTATGAGGGAGATGAGGAGTTGGGGGTGGAAATTCTCCCCAGACTAGAGAGGAATGCCGTGGCAACTTCTTGGTCCTGAGCAGAATTAGAGTGGGTGGGCGTTCACTGATGTTGTTGACTCTTAGTTGGTCTAATTATAAAAATAATAAACTTGACTGTTTCCCTAAATACTGGCTCTTAGCCTTTTTTGTTTTGTTTTGTCTTGGTCATGTCATTGGGGTATCCGATATTAGCTATATATGTAGAAAGACCCACAATACTCTGTATGCAGTCAAGGGATTCACAGTCCCTCAAGGGCATCAAGGAGCTCCATGGTACTGTTTCAAAGGGAATGGCAAATTTCCCAAATCCCATTACTCAGTGATGGATCTTTCCAGCCCCTTCTCACACAGATCAGGTGGAGGCGTGTCGTCTCTGTATTTTCTTCCAGGGATCACAGTGAATACACTTGACATTACAGAAATTCATCTGTGAACTGTCTGGCAGAGATACTGGCTCCCCAGTGGGCTATAGAGGAAATCTGTGATCACAAGGAGGTTTCTGTGCTGGGCTGCCACTGGACTCCCACTCAAGAGATCCTGAGGTTCTTGGGTCAGACCTTCCCTCAGCTTCACTCCCTGAGGGTGGCAGGGTGGTCAAGGTGAGAGGGGGGTGTGCTTCCACGTGGCAAACAGCTGATGGGTGCCCAGTGTCCAGAAATGGGGCTGTACCAGATGTTTATGGGGAGTTCCCTCTGGATTGGTCTATGTTTGGGTCTTATTGGTTGTTAAATATTATGACTATCATCACCCTTGGGTGTAAGTGACAGAAACCTATGGTTTTTATTATACTTCTGCAAATCCAGGGAAGGAAGTATAGTGCCTTTCTCTTTTCATATCTGGCTCTGTCTACCTATCTTTGAGCACAGCACAAGATAGCTGACCCATAGTTCCTAATATCATTTCATTTCAAGCCTCTAGCAGAAAATAATCAGTGTCTCTGGGTTGCAATGTGGAATTCTTGGGGGAAGGAATCTCGTTGGTCAGGTTTGGGTCAGGTGCCCATCTCCAGTCAGCTGTGGCTGGGGGGGGAGGGTGTCACAGGTCACGTGTTCCCATTTAGCCTGCCCAAGTGAGTGGTGAGGCAGGGGGCAGTTACCCGAGAAGGGCATTGTGGTAGGCAGCTTCTGAAATGGTTCCCAGTGATCACTACTTGCCAGCGTTCACACTCTGTGTAATTTCCTCCCCTTGCCTGTGGGCTGGACGTAGTGACTCTTGATTCTAATGAATAGACTATGCCAAAATTAGGTTATGAAAGACTGGGACTGGTACCTTGCTCAAACTCTTTTTTTCTGTTTCTTCTTGTGTACTTATTCTGATAAAGCAGGCTACCATATTGTGCCCCAAGGAGAAGTCCATGTGGTGAGGAAAGGAGGGTGGCAGCTGGCCAAGTGCCAGCAAGGAACTAAATCCTGCCAGTAATCATGATAGTGAGTTTGGAAGTGGATCCTTGGCCAGTTGAGCCTTGAGTTAACTGTGGCCCTGGCTGACTTCCTGAATGTCACCTTATGAGACACCCAGAGGCAGAGGCACCAGCTAAGTTGTGCCAGGATTCCTGACCCACAGTAACTGTGGGGTAACACAAGATTTTTTTTTAATTTTATTATTATTTTTTTTAATTTACATCCAAATTAGTTAGTGTATAGTGCAACAATGATTTCAGGAGTAGATTCCTTAGTGCCCCTTACCCATTTAGCCCATCCCCCCTCCCACACCCACTATATATATATATATATATATATATATATATATATATATATATATATACACACACACACACACACACACACACCACATTTTCTTTATCCGTTCATCCATTGGTGGACATTTGGGCTCTTTGCATACTTTGGCTATTGTTGATAGTGCTGCTATAAACATGGGGGTGCATATGTCCCTTCAAAACAGCACACCTGTATCCCTTGGATAAATACCTAGTAGTGCAATTGCTGGGTCGTAGGGTAGTTCTATTTTTAGTTTTTTGAGGAACCTCCATATTGTTTTCCAGAGTGGCTGCACCAGCTTGCATTCCCACCAACAGTGCAAAAGAGATCCTCTTTCTCTGCATCCTCGCCAACATCTGTGGTTGCCTGAGTTGTTAACGATAGCCATTCTGACAGGGGTGAGGTGGTATCTCATCGCGGTTTTGATTTGTATTTCCCTGATGATGAGTGAAGTTGAGCAATTTTTAATGTGTCAATTGGCCATCTGGATGTCTTCTTTGGAGAAGTGTCTATTCATGTCTTTTGCCCATCTCTTCACTGGATTATTTGTTCTTTGGGTGTTGAGTTTGATAAGTTCTTTATAGATTTCAGATACTAACCCTTTATCTGATATGTCGTTTGCAAATATCTTCTCCCATTCTGTCAGTTGCCTTTTAGTTTTGCTGATTGTTTCCTTTGCTGTGTAGAAGCTTTTCATTTTGATGAGGTCCCAATAGTTCATTTTTGCTTTTGTTTCCCTTGCCTCCAGAGATGTGTTGAGTAAGAAGTTGCTGCAGCCAAGATCAAAGAGGTTTTTGCCTGCTTTCTCCTCGAGGATTTTGATGGCTTCCTGTCTTACATTGAGGTCTTTCATCCATTTGGAGTTTATTTTTTGTGTATGGCGTAAGGAAGTGGTCCAGGTTCATTCTTCTGCATGTTGCTGTCCAGTTTTCCCAGCACCACTTGCTGAAGAGACTGTCTTTATTCCATTGGATATTCTTTCCTGCTTTGTCAAAGATTAGTTGGCCATACGTTTGTGGGTTCATTTCTGGGTTCTCTGTTCTGTTCCGTTGATCTGAGTGTTCTTGTGCCAGTACCATACTATCTTGATAATTACAGCTTTGTAGTGTAGCTTGAAGTCTGGGATTGTGATCCCTCCTTCTTTGGTTTTCTTTCTCAAGATTGCTTTGGCTATTTGGGGTCTTTTCTAGTTCCATACAAGTTTTAGGATTATTTGTTTTAGCTCTGTGAAGAATGCTGGTGTTATTTTGATAGGGATTGCATTGAATATGTAGATTGCTTTGGGTAGTATTGACATTTTAACAATATTGGTTCTTCCTATTCAGGAGCATGGACTCTTTTTCCATTTTTTTTGTCTTCTTCAATTTCTTTCATAAGCTTTCTATAGTTTTCAGTGTACAGATTTTTTAGCTCTTTGGTTAGATTTATTACTAGGTATTTTATGTTTTTTTTTTAAAGTTTATTTATTTATTTTGAAAGAGCGAGAGATAGAGAACTCTGAAGGGGCAGACAGAGAGAGAGAGAGACAGGGAAAGAGAGAGATTGCCAAGCAGTCTCTGCACTATCAGCACAGAGCCCAATGCGGGGCTCGAACTCACAAACTGTGAGATCATGACCTGAGCTGAAATCAAGAGTTGGTCGTTTAACCGACTGAGCCACCCAGGCGCCCCTGGTTTTTGATGCAAGTAAATGGGATCTATTCCCTGATTTCTCTTTCTGTTGCTTCATTGTTGGTGTATAGGAATGCAACAGATTTCTGTGTGTTGATTTTATATCCTGCGACTTTGCTGAATTCATGAATCAGTTCTAGCAGTTCTTTGGTGGAATCTTTAGGGTTTTCCATGTAGAGTATCATGTCATCTGCAAAGAGTGAAAGTTTGACCTCCTCCTGGCCGATTTGGATGCCTTTTATTTCTTTGTGCTGTCTGATTGCAGAGGCTAAGACTTCCAATACTATGTTGAGTAACAGTGGCGAGAGTGGACATCCCTGTCTTGTTCCTGACCTTAGGGGAAAAGCTCAGTTTTTCCCCATTGAGGATGATATTAGCGTTGGGTCATTCATATATGGCTTTTATGATCTTGAGGTATGATCCTTCTATCCCTACTTTCTTGAGGGTTTTTATCAAGAAAGGATGCTGTATTTTGTCAAATGCTTTCTCTTTCTCTGCATCTATTGAGAAGACCATATGGTTCTTGTTCCTTTCTTTTATTGATGTGATAAATCATGTTAATTGTTTTGTGGATATTGAACCAGCCCTGCATCCCAGGTATAAATCCCACTTGGTCGTGGTGAATAATTTTTTTAATGTATTGTTGGATCTGGTTGGCTAATATCTTGTTGAGGATTTTTGCATCCATGTTCACCAGGGAAATTAGTCTGTAGTTCTCCTTTTTAGTGGGGTCTCTGTCTGGTTTTGGAATCAAGGTAATGCTGGTTTCATAGAATGAGTTTGGAAGTTTTCTTTCCATTTCTATTTTTTGGAACAGCTTCAAGAGAATAGGTGTTAACTCTTCCTTAAATGTTTGTTAGAATTCCCCTGGAAAGCTGTCTGGCCCTGGACTCATGTTTTTGGGGAGCTTTTTGATTATTAATTCGATTTCCTTACTGGCTATGGGGCTGTTCAAACTTTCTATTTCTTCCTGTTTCAGTTTTGGTAGTGTATATTTTTCTAGGGATTTGTCCATTTCTTCCAGATTGCCCATTTTATTGGCATATAATCGCTCATAATATTCTCTTATCATTTTTTTTATTTCTGCTGTGTTGGTTGTGATCTCTCCTCTTTCATTTTTGATTTTATTTATTTGGGTCCTTTCAATTTTCTTTTTGATCAAACTGGCTAGTGGTTTATCAATTTTGTTAATTCTTTCAAAGAGCCAGCTTCTGGTTTCATTGATCTGTTCTACTGGGTTTTTTTTGTTTGTTTGTTTTTTTTTTTTTTTGGTTTCGATTGCATTGATTTTTGCTCTAATCTTTATTGTTTACTGTATTCTGCTGGTTTTGGGTTTTATTTGATGTTCTTTTTCCAGCTCTTTAAGGTGTAAGGTTAGGTTGTGTATCTGAGGTCTTTCTTCCTTCTTTAGGAAGGCCTGGGTTGCTATATACTTTCTTCTTATGACCGCCTATGCTGCGTCCCAGGGGTTTTGGGTTGTGGTGTTATCATTTTCATTGGCTTCCGTATACTTTTTAATTTATTCTTTAACTTCTTGGTTGGCCCATTCATTCTTTAGTAGGGTGTTCTTCAGTCTCCAAGTATTTGTTACCTTTCCAATTTTTTTCTTGTGGTTGATTTTGAGTTTCACAGTGTTGTGGTCTAAAAATATGCATGGTATGATCTCCATCTTTTGTACTTGCTGAGGGCTGATTTGTGTCCTAGTATGTGGTCTATTCTGGAGAACATTCCATGTGCACTGGAGAAGAATGTATATTCTGCTGCTTTAGGATGAAATGTTTTGAATATACTGTTAAGTCCCTCTGGTCCAGTGTGTCATTCAAAGCCATTGTTTCCTTGTTGATTTTTTGATTACATGATCTGTCCATTGCTGTGAGTGGGGTGTTGAAGTCTCCTACTATTATGGTATTACTATCAATGAGTTTCTTTGTGATTAATTGACTTATATATTTGGGTGCTTCCACATTTGGCTCATAAATGTTTACAATTGTTAGGTCTTCTCGGTGGATAGACCCCTTGATTATGATATAATGCCCTTCTGCATCTCTTGATACAGTCTTTATTTTAAAGTCTAGATTGTTTGATATAAGTATGGCTACTCTGGCTTTCTTTTGTTGGCCATTAGCATGATAGATGGTTCTCTATCCCCTTACTTTTTTTTTTTTTAATATGAAATTTATTGTCAATTGGTTTCCATACAACACCCAGTGCTCATCCCAACAGGTGCCCTCCTCAATACCCATCACTCACCCTCATCTCCCTCCCACCCTGCATCAACCCTCAGTTTGTTCTCAGGTTTTAAGAGTCTCTTATGTTTTGGCTCCCTCTCTCTCTAACCTTCTTTTTTCCCCCTTCCCCTCCCCCGTGGTCTTCTGTTAAGTTTCTCAGGATCCACATAAGAGTGAAACCATATGGTATCTGTCTTTCTCTGTATGACTTATTTCACTTAGCATAACACTGTCCAGTTCCATCCACGTTGCTACAAAGGGCCATATTTCATTCTTCCTCATTGCCACGTAGTATTCCATTGTGTATATAAAGCACAGTTTCTTTATCCATTCATCAGTTAATGGACATTTAGGCTCTTTCCATAATTTGGCTATTGTTGAAAGTGCTGCTATAAACATTGGGATACAAGTGCCCCTATGCATCAGCACTCCTGTATCCCTTGGGTAAATTCCTGGCAGTGCTATTGCTGGGTCATAGGGTAGATCTATTTGTAGTTTTTTGAGGAACCTCCACACTGTTTTCCAGAGTGGCTGCACCAGTTTGCATTCCCACCAACAGTGCAAGAGGGTTCCTGTTTCTCTGCATCCTCACCAGTGTCGATAGTCTCCTGATTTGTTCATTTTAGCCACTCTGACTGGTGTGAGGTGGTATCTGAGTGTGGTTTTGATTTGTATTTCCCTGATGAGGAGCGACGTTGAGCATCTTTTCATGTGCCTGTTGGCCATCTGGATGTCTTCTTTAGAGATGTCTTCCTTAGATGAATAGAAGATGTCTTCTATTCATGTTTTCTGCCCATTTCTTCACTAGATTATTTGTTTTTCGGGTGTGGAGTTTGGTGAGCCCTTTATAGAGTTTGGATACTAGCCCTTTGTCTGCTATCTCATTTGCAAATATCTTTTCCCATTCCATGGGTTGCCTTTCAGTTTTGTTCATTGTTTCCTTGGCAGTGCAGCAGCTTTTTACCTTCATGAGGTCCCAAGAGTTCATTTTTGCTTTTAATTCCCTTGCCTTTGGGGATGTGTCAAGTAAGAAATCGCTGCGGCTGAGGTCAGAGAGGTTTTTTCCTGCTTTCTCCTCTAAGGTTTTGATGGTTTCCTGTCTCACATTCAGGTCCTTTATCCATTTTGAGTTTGTTTTGTGAATGGTGTAATAAAGGGGTCCAGTTTCATTCTTCTGCATGTTGCTGTCCTGTTCTCCCAACACCATTTGTTAAAGAGACTGTCTTTTTTCCATCGGATATTCTTTCCTAGTTTGTCAAAGATTAGTTGGGCATACTTTTGTGGGTCTAATTCTGGTGTTTCTATTCTCTTCCATTGGTCTATGTGTCTGTTTTTGTGCCAACACCATGCTGTCTTGATGATTACAGCTTTGTAGTAGAGGCTAAAGTCTGGGATTGTGATGCCTCCCGCTCTGGTCTTCTTCAAGATTACTTTGGCTATTTGGGGCCTTTTGTGGTTCCATACAAATTTTAGAACTGCTCGTTCTAGCTTCGAGAAGCATGCTGGTGCAATTTTGATTGGGATTGCATTGAATGTATAGATAGCTTTGGGTAGTATTGACATTTTAACAATATTTATTCTTCCAATCCACGAGCATGGAATGTTTTTCCATTTCTTTATATCTTCTTCAGTTTCCTTCCTAAGCTTTCTATAGTTTTCAGCATACAGATCTTTTACGTTTTTGGTTAGGTTAATTCCTAGGTATTTTATGCTTCTTGGTGCAATTGTGAATGGGATCAGTTTCTTTATTTGTCTTTCTGTGGCTTCATTATTAGTGTATAAGAATGCAACTGATTTTTGTACATTGCTTTTGTATCCTGCGACTTTGCTGAATTCATGTATCAGTACTAGCAGACTTTTGGTGGAGTCTGTCGGGTTTTCCACGTATAATATCATGTCATCTGCAAAAAGTGAAAGCTTGACTTCATCTTTGCCAATTTTGATGCCTTTGATTTCCTTTTGTTGTCTGATTGCTTATGCTAGCACTTCCAACACTATGTTAAACACACATCCCTGTTGTGTTCCTGACCTCAGGGGGAAAGCTGTCAGTTTTTACCCATTGAGGATGATATTAGTTGTGGGCTTTTCATAAATGGCTTTTATGGTGTTTAAGTACATTCCTTCTATCCTGACTTTCTTGAGGGTTTTTATTAAGAGAGGATGCTGAATTCTGTCAAATGCTTTTTCTGCATCTATTGACAGGATCATATGGTTCTTATCTTTTCTTTTATTAATGTGATGTATCACATTGATTGATTTGCGAATGTTGAACCAGCCCTGCAGCCCAGGAATGAATCCCACTTGATCATGGTGAATAATTCTTTTTATATGCTGTTGAATTCAATTTGCTAGTATCTTATTGAGAATTTTTGCATCCATATTCATCAGGGATATTGGCCTGTAGTTCTCTTTTTTTACTGGGTCTCTGTCTGGTTTAGGAGTCAACGTAATGCTGGTTCTTGGAATGAGTCTGGAAGTTTTCCTTCCTTTCCTATTTTTTGGAACAGCTTGAGAAGGATAGGTATTATCTCTGCTTTAAATGGCTGGTAGAATTCCCCAGGGAAGCCATCTGGTCCTGGACTCTTATTTGTTGGGAGATTTTTGATAACTGATTCCATTTCTTCACCAGTTATGGGTCTGTTCAAGTTTTCTATTTCTTCCTGTTTGAGTTTGGAAGTGTGTGGGTGCTTAGGAATTTGTTCATTTCTTCCAGGTTGTCTAGTTTGTTGGCATATAATGTTTCATAGTATTCCCTGATAATTGCTTGTATCTCTGAGGGATTGGTTATAATAATTCCATTTTCATTCATGATTTTATCCATTTGGGTCATCTCCCTTTTCTTTTTGAGAAACCTGGCTAGAGGTTTATCAATTTTGTTTATTTTTTCAAAAAAACAACTCTTGGTTTCATTGATCTGCTCTACAGTTTTTTTTAGATTCTATATTGTGTATTTCTGCTCTGATCTTTATTATTTCTCTTCTTCTGCTGGGTTTGGGGTGTCTTTGCTGTTCTGCTTCTACTTCCTTTAGGTGCGCCGTTAGATTTTGTGTTTGGGATTTTTCTTGTTTCTTGAGATAGGCCTGGATTGCAATGTATTTTCCTCTCAGGACTGCCTTCACTGCATCCCAAAGTGTTTGGATTGTTGTATTTTCATTTTCATTTGTTTCCATAGATTTTTAAATTTCTTCTCTAATTGCCTGGTTGACCCATCCATTCTTTAGTAGGGTGTTTTTTTAACCTCCATGCTTTTGGAGGTTTTCCAGACTTTTTCCTGTAGTTGATTTCAAGCTTCATAGCATTGTGGTCTGAAAGTATGCATGGTATGATCTCAATTCTTGTATACTTATGAAGGGCTGTTTTGTGTCCCAGTATGTGATCTATCTTGGAGAATGTTCCATGTGCACTCGAGAAGAAAGTATATTCTGTTGCTTTGGGATGCAGAGTTCTAAATATATCTGTCAAGTCCATCTGATCCAATATATCATTCAGGGCCCTTGTTTCTTAATTGACCGTGTGTCTAGATGATCTATCCATTGTTGTAAGTGGGGTATTAAAGTCCCCTGCAATGACCATATTCTTATCAATAAGGTTGCTTATGTTTATGATTGTTTTATATATTTGGGGGCTCCCATATTCGGTGCGTAGACATTTATAATTGTTAGCTCTTCCTGATGGATAGACCCTGTAATGATTATATAATGCCCTTCTTCATCTCTTATTACAACCTTTAATTTAAAGTCTAGTTTGTCTGATATAAGTATGGCTACTCCAGCTTTCTTTTGACTTCCAGTAGCGTGATAGATAGTTCTCCATCCCGTCACTTTGAATCTGAAGGTGTCCTCAGGTCTAAAATGAGTCTCATATAGACAGCAAAGAGATGGGTCTTGTTTTTTTTTCCATTCTGATACCCTGTGTCTTTTGGTTAGAGCATTTAGTCCATTTACATTCAGTGTTATTATATAAAGATATGGGTTTAGAGTCATTGTGATGTCTGTAGGTTTCATGCTTGTATTGATGTCTCTGGTACTTTGTGCAACATTTCACTCACAGAATCCCCCTTAGGATCTCTTGTAGGGCTGGTTTAGTGGTGATGAATTCCTTCAGTTTCTGTTTGTTAGGGAAGACCTTTATGTCTCCTTCTATTCTGAATGACAGACTTGCTGGATAAAGGATTCTCGACTGCATATTTTTTCTGTTCATCACATGGAACATTTCCTGCCATTCCTTTCTGGCCTGCCAAGTTTCAGAAGATAGGTCTGCCACTAGTCTTATCGGTCTCCTTTTATATGTTACAGCGTGTTTATCCCTAGCTGCTTTCAGAATTTTCTCTTCATCCTTGTATTTTGCCAGTTTCACAAGGATATGTCGTGCAGAAGATCGATTCAAGTTACGTCTGAAGGGAGTTCTTGTGCCTCTTGGCTTTCGATGCCTTTTTCCTTCCCCAGGTCAGGGAACTTCTCAGTTATGATTTGTTCAAGTACACCTTCAGCCCCTTTCTCTCTCTTCTTCTTCTTCTGGAATTCCTATGATACGGATATTTGTTCCATTTGATTACATCACTTAGGTCTCTAATTCTCCCCTCATACTCCTGGATTTTTTTTCTCTCTCTTTTTCTCACCTTCCTATTTTTCCATAATTTTATCTTCTAATTCACCTATCTCTCTTCTGCCCCTTCAATCCAAGCTGTGGTTGCCTCCATTTTATTTTGCACCTCATTTATAGCTTTTTTTTAAGCTCCTCTGACTGTTTCTTAGTCCCTTGATCTCTGTAGCAAGAGATTCTCCGCTGTCCTCTATACTTTTTTCAAGCCCAGTGATTAATTTTATGACTATTATTCTAAATGCTTGTTGCATTATATTGCTTAAATCATTTTTGATCAATTCGTAAGGTGTTGCTACTTCCTAGAGTTTCTTTTGAGGAGAGTTCTTCTGTTTTGTCATTTTGAATAGTCCCTGGGGTGGCGTGGAACTGGAGGGCTCTTCCCCTGTGCTGTCTGGAGTAACTTGTGTTGGTGGCAGGGCCACAGTCGGACCAGATGTCTGTCCCCAGCCCACTGCTAGGGCCACAGTCAGACTGGTGTGTACCCTATCTTCCCCTCTCCCAGGGGCAGGACTCACTGTGGAGTGGTGTGGCCCCTGTCTGGGCTACTTGCACACTGCCAGGCTTGTGGTGCTGCTTCGATGGGATCTGGCGTATTAGCCAGGGTGGATCTGCAAGGTGCACAGGGGCAGGAGGGGCAGGCTTAGCTGGCTTTGCCATCAGTGGTCCCCTGCGGGAGGGACCCTGCAGCACAGGGAGGGAGGGAGGCAGGCAGATCCGTCATAGGGATGGATCCAGAGAAGCACAGCATTGGGTGTTTGCGCGGTGGAAGCAAGTTCGGTGCTGGAAACTGGTTCCCTTTGGGATTTTGGCTGGGGGATGGGAGAGGGAGATGGCGCTGGCCAGCGCCTTTGATCCCCACTGAGCTGAGTTCTGTCTTCTGGAGCTCAACGCCTCTCCCTCCCGGTGTCCTCACGCTCTCCTGCTCTCCGAGCAGAGCTGTTGATTTATAACATTCCAGATGTTACGTTCCGCTGGCTGTCAGAACTCATGCAGTCTGGCCCCTCCGCTTTTGCAAGCCAGACTCAGGTATTCCGCCTTGACGGGCGGGCTCCCCCCCCACCTCTCCAGCTCCCTCCCACCAGTCCGTGTAGCATGCACTGCCTCTTCCCCCTTCCTAGCCTCTTCCATGAGCCTCTTGTCTGCGCTTGGCTCTGGAGAGTCCATTCTGCTAGTCTTCTGGCGTTTTTCTGGGTTATTTAGGCAGATATGGGTGGAATCTAAGTGATCAGCACGATGAGGTGAGCCCAGCATCCTCCTATGCCGCCATCTTCCTGGATTATCTCTATCCCCTTACTTTCAATCTGAAGGTGTCTTTAGGTCTAAAGTGGGTCTCTTGTAAACAGCATATGGATGGATCTTGTTTTCTTATCCATTCTATTACCCTATGTCTTTTGATTGGAGCATTGCGTCCATTGACTTTTACAGTGAGTACTGAAAGATATGAATTTATTGCCATTATGGTGCTTGTAGAGTTGGAGTTTCTGGTGGTGTTCTCTGGTCCTTTCTAAGCTTTGTTGCTTTTGGTATTCATTTATTTATTTATTTATTTATTCATTCATTCATTCATTCATTCATTCATTCATCTTTTCTCCCCTGAGAGAGTTTCCCTTAAAATTTTTTGCAGGGCTGGTTTAGTGTTCACAAACTCCTTTAATTTTTGTTTGTCTGGGAAACTTTTTATCTCTCCTTCTATTTTGAGTGACAGTCTTGCTGGATAAAGAATTATTGGCTGCATGCTTTTCTGATTCAGCACATTGAATATATCCTGCCACTCCTTTCTGTCCTGCCAAGTTTCTGTGGATAGGTCTGCTGCAAACCTGATCTGTCTTCTCTTGTGGGTTAAAGACTTTTTTTCCCTTGCTGCTTTCGTGATTCTCTCCTTGGCTGAGTATTTTGTGAATTTGACTTTGATATGCCTTGTTGATGGTTGGTTTTTGTTGAATCTAATGGGAGTCCTCTGTGCTTCCTGGATTTTGATGTCTGTGTCTTTCCCCAGGTTAGGAAAGTTTTACACTATGATTTGCTCACATAACCCTTCTACCCCCATTTCTCTCTCTTCCACTTCTGAGTCCCATATGATTCTGATGTTGTTCCTTTTTAACGAGTCACTGATCTCTAATTCTTGAGTCGTGCTCTTTTGCCTTAATCTTCCTCTTTTTTTCTGCTTCATTATTCTCCATAAGTTTGTCCTCTGTATCACTGATTCTCCGTTCTGCCTCCTCCATCCCTGCTGCCATGACATCCATCCGTGATTGCAGCTCAGTTATAGCATCTTTTATTTCATCCTGACTAGTTTTTACTTCTTTTATCTCCACAGAAAGGGATTCTAATCTATTTTTGACTCCAGCTAGTATTCTTACTATCGTGATTCTAAATTCTGGTTCAGACATCTTGCTTGTATCTGTTTTGGTTAAATCCCTGGCTGTCATTTCTTCAGGCTCTTTCTTGTGGGTGAATTCCTTCATTTCATCATTTTGAAGGGAGAAAAGGAATTAATGATGTAGAAAAAATTAAAATTAAAAAATATTTAAATTAAAAAATAAAAACACACACAAAATCGAATCAATGATGCTAGATCCTAGGTGTGTTTTGGTCTGGGTGTTGAAAGTGGCTTGATAGATTAGAGAAGAAAGGGGGGAAAAAAAGAAAAAAAAAAAAAGGAAATCATTTGAACATTTGAAAAAATTAATACACTGAAGTATACTAAAATGAAACGATGGAAGTAAAATAGAATTTGAAAAAATTTACACAAAAGTAAAAAATGCAGTAAAAAATTTAAAGAAAAATATTTTTAATAAAAATTGATAATATAAATGAATTTTTCTCTTTCTGTATTCACGAAAAAGAAAAGAAGTGAAAAAGAGGAAAAAAAAGAAAGAAAATCGAGTAGATGGACCTGCTAACAGATTGAAATACGACTGAAATTACTTCATTTTTTACCCTAGAAGTCAGACTATGAAGCTTTGTAGTCCATAAACTTATCAGGTGGTGAGAATTGTGTTCTTGAAGAGCGAGGTTAGCTCAGTTGGGCGGGGCTTAGTGTAATGGCTCCATTCTCCAGTAGATGGTGCTGCTAGCATACTGGGGTGGATTGTTGTGGCGCTCCTAGGTGCGGATGTGCCTGCACAGGAGCTGTGAAAATGGCATCACCCAGCTACCCAGTCTCTGGTATTGGAACTCTCTTTTCCCCCATCAGCAATCATGCACCCGTCCTGTCCTTCGTCTTTAGCTTTCATCCACTCCCTGCTTTTACACTCTCCATGACCAAGCCCCAGGTAGTACCTCTCTCCTGAGTTTTGTCTCAGATGCGGCTGTTTTCCCTGGCCCCTTACTTCTGAGGGACTGCAGCTTTGACCCATTCTGCCCCTCTGCAGGAGGGTCTCACCGAGCAATGGCTGAATGCTGGCTGCACCCAGGAATGTTTGCAGGACCATGCTGCTGCCGATGCCCAAAGACTGTGGCCAGGTGCCAGCCCATCCCAGAAAAAGTTTGCGAGATAGTGTAGCAGCAGCATTTTCAGGGAGTATGGAAAATCACAACACACATTTGACACCAGGCTTCACCCTTAATGACCTTGTTCCAGCACCAGCGAATGTGGCCCTTCTCTGGGGTCTGCTGGGACCAGGTGGCTTCAACAGTCTCTACCAAATGTCCTTCCAGCAGTGGAGCCGCTTTTCCCCATGTGGCTTGAGAACCTCCTGGACCCCACTCTGCTCCTGGGGATTCGCCCTTCCCACCAGAGCACCACCAGGTATTGAGCTGCAGAGTTGCAGACTCTGCGCTCCCCTTTTTTACAGTCTTAATAGAATTTAAACCTTCTCCTTTCTCCCTTTGTAGTTTAGTCCCTGCGGCTGTTTCCAATTTTCCACTTTCTCTCCAGCTGCTTTTGGGGAGGGGTGTTTTTCCTGTATTCTTCCCTGCCCCATCTCTGTCCTCTCTCTACCAGCAAAAGCAGCTCCCTGCCCTCCGCAGCTTCTCTCTCCCCAAGTTCATCTCTCCGCACTGCGTGCCTGCTGAGTTCTGTGGTTCAGGTTGTGCAGATTATTGTGTTAATCCTCAGATCAATTTTCTAGGTGTGCAGGATGGTTTAGTGTTGGTCTGGCTGGACGCGAGACATGCAAAAAACTTCCATGCTGTTCCGCCATCTTGGCTCCCTCCCCATAACACATGATGTTTTAAGCCACTAAGTTTTGGGGCACCTGGGTGTCTCACTCGGTTAAGTGTTCAACTTTGACTCAGGTCATGATCCATGGATTGTGACTTCAAGCCCTGCATTGGGTTTTCTGCTGTCAGCACCGAGCCCACTTCATATACTCTGTCCCCTTCTCTCTCTCTGCCCCTCCCTGCTCACATGTGCTCTCTCTCTCTCTCAAAAATAAATAAACATTAAAAAAAAAAGGCACTAAGTTTTGCTCCACCATTCCAGAAGACCTTCCCCCACCCCCTGCCAAACTACTAAATTTGGGGGTAGTTCTTTATATAACAATAGATAACGAATACAGGCACCTTATGGGGTCAGACGACCCGTGTCTCATCCTAACTCCACCGTGTACCAGCTGTGTGGTTTTGTGCAAGTTATTCTACCTATTCAAGTCATGTTCTCTTCTGTAAAATAGAGATAGTAGTAATAATGTGGTTGTTACGGGGACTAAATGAGTAAACCCAGTGCTTCCATGTAGTCGAGTTATACTAATATTAATAATCAATATTAGTGATATCAATAAAGCTTAGCTATGTTACTGAGCTTTCACAGCTCTGCTAACCTTAGACGCTGGGATTTTTGGTGCCTCAGTTTCTTCATCAAAGAAGCCTAAAGAATTCTATGCCCCTTGCAGAAATGATATAGAGAGGAACATAAAATACCCAGAAATCTCTGAAGCAAATGGCAATTTAACTACTAAATATAAAGAACTGTTTCCACTTCCCTTATTTTGGTTTGTATTGTAAAGAATGATTTCCTGTCACAGAGAAGTCAAGTACTGTACAGAATTCATGGTCTCAGATTCAAAATATCAAAAAATATTGGAGTTGATGGAATAGAATTTGTTTTCACAGTTTCCTTTACACAAAGGCATCCAACGACTGTCTGCAGCCGATTATTTTGTGTGTGGAAATGCCAGGGCACTACTCAGGTGGCAGTTTATCCCAGAGATGAAACCCAAAGATGAAGAGCACGTGGGTGATCAGTGCTGCTTCAAAGGTTTCTGCCTTCTGAGGCTAAAGCCCGTGGTGTCAAAGGTTTGATGGGATTTGCTCATTAATTCCAAGCTCGGATGTTCAGCTATCTTGTTTTCATTTCTCCTCAGGGATGCTGTTTTTCTCCCACTAGTTGCCGTGGGGCTTGGGTGGTGTGGGAGGTGTTGGATTTGCAGATTTCCCACCTGCCTCACCTCCCTTTTTTTTTTTTAAAGTTTGTTTGTCTGTTTGTTTATATTGAGAGAGAGGGTATGTGTGTGTGAGCAGGAAAGGAGGAGAGAGAGAGAGGGAGAGAGAGAATCCCAAGCAGGCTCTGCATTGTCAGCTCAGAGCCTGATGTGGGGATTGAGCTCACAAACCATGAGATCATAACCTGAGCCCAAACCAAGAGTCGAATGCATAACCGCCTGAGCCACCCAGGCATTGCTCGCCTCCCTCTTCATACCACTGCATCCCAAGGCCACTGCCCAGCCCCGGATTTCCTACCTGTCTCCTGCCACAGTGTGACTTTCTGGCAGCCACCAGGGGCTCAGGCTGTCTGCCCCTCTTCTCCACTCATTCACTCGGCTGAGCTGCTTGCTTCCTGAGCCTGGCTGCGGAGTTGAGTAGCTTCCTGAGCTTCCCTCACTTTCATTGACATCCTTGGGGCACCTGGGTGGCTCAGTCGGTTAAGCGTCCCACTTCAGCTCAGGTCATGATCTCATGGTTCATGGCACTGTGCTGGCATTAGAGCCTGGAGCCTGCTTTGCATTCTGTGTCTCCCTCTTTCTGCATCTCCCCAGCTCATGCTCTGTCACTCTCTGTCTCTCAAAAATAAAAATAAACATTAAGAAAAATACACTAAAGTTAAGCTGAACAAAAGCCCTTTGTGTTAAGGGTGACACCACTCCTTGCTGAGAGAACAAAGGGCAGCAGAAAGAGTAGATGGGAAGTGTGGTAGCCAGACAGACTTCACACAAAAAAATACCAGGCTCCCTGAGTAGAGCCTGCCACCACCATGAGACTGGGGTGTGCTGGGGTCATCTCCTTGCATCTTGTTTCCCATTCCCACCCTGTCCCTGAGGATGGTCGGGTGAAATGGCCAGACTCCTCGCAGTTATAAAACAACAATACCTTTTGGCTTCCAGAATCACCATCCCCTGTCACTCGGTGAAATAAACTAGTTAAAATAATTACTACCAACAACTAAACAATGAAAGAGGTTATTTTCCTGCTATAAACCGAAAAGTGACAAGAAGAAAAACAGAAGGCTTTGGTGTGACTTTGTGCAGCCCCTAAATCCCCCTTTCCCCGAGGAGTGAAACAAAGGGAGGAAGAAGTGATGTAGGGGACTCAGAAAACTTAGAGAATTCTCCCCAGAAGCCCCTGATTTAGATAGAAGCTGATAAAGGTGGGGCAGGGAGCTTAGAGAAAAGTCGAGGAAATCTCTTCCAAGAGTAGAGGTTCCCGCCTATGATCTCAGTATCACCTTGGAGCCAGGAAAAACCCCCGGGTGTCATCATCTGCCAGGATCTGATGCTAAATCAGGGGATTGAGTTGAAACCTAAGGGTACCACCCCTGTGAGAAGAAGGGGTACCTCAATCTGGATGTTAACAATCTTAGAAGAAAAGGTAGGTCTAGTTCTATACCAAAGACCGCAGGAAATTTCCCAAGTTCTTACCAAGTTCCTGCCCTCAGGCTATGAGAAAATGGGTGGATCGCAATCCCCAGGCCCAAAAATGTTGCTGGAAGGGAAGAAGGTCCCAGATAAGGTTCAGAAGTTGTCACTGAGAATCCACCTTCTTTTTTTTTTTTTCTTCTGTAAATTAATTTATTTTACATTCTTTTTATCCCTGAAAATGATTACGTTCAGGTTTATGACATGCTTAACATGGGTGTAAGCCAGTCTCTGGAGACCTTAACAGTAATGAGACTTCTATATATTGAGTCACTGCTATAAGTGTGACTACTAAAGCTAGGCTTATAATACTATGTATTGATTGCATTTATTTTATTGAGCTTCATTTATATAGTTTTCACCATTCATTCATATTAAAATGAATGTCTGTTTCAACTTTCCTTTTCATTCTTTCTGCCTCAGAAATGTCTGCTCACTTCACTCTTCCTCATCTTTCTAAATAAGACCTATAACAAAACACATTTTCACCCATTTCACTATATTCACTTACATTTATCTCTAATATATTTCAGTACCACTTCACTAAGTCTCATGTGTTTAAAAAACAGTTTCTTTTTTAAAATGTTTGTTTGTTTGTTTATTTAGAGCACAAGCAGGGGAAGGGTAGAGAGAGAGAGGGTGAGAGAGACCCCTAAGCAGGCTCCATGCTGTCAGGGCAGAGCCTGACACAGGGCTGGATCTCAACACAGGGTTCGATCTCTCTAACCTTGAGATCATGACCTGAGTGGAAATCACAAGTCAGAGAAAAGCTTAACCGTTTGGGCCACCCAGGCAGCCCTGAGAATTCATCTTCTATCAAAGCAAAAGGAAGAACTGGGTAGAGCTGTCCCTAGAGCCTAAGCAAGATGAAAAGAAGCAACATGGTAACTAAGTAAGCATTCTGCAGGTGAATAAAATGAAGGGAAGATTTAAATGAGTATAGCAGGTGTAAAACAGATGAGAGACTGCAAGAAAAAAAATCCAGACAAGACAACACCAAGGGATGTAGGAAAGGTTCCCTGCAATTGCTTTGAGCTACAGAGGAAATTAATAAGAACATGGATTCAATAAGACAAGAGGAAAAAAACAAAACAAAAACCTCATTTCAGTGATGAAATTTAACAAACCAAAAAATGAATGGGAGGTCAAGAAAAGAAAGACTAATGCAACACTCATTTCCAGTTGATAATGGAATAAATTCTACAAACTTATCAGGAAAAGAAAGTATAAATGTCCGTTGAGGATAAAGGCTGTGTGAGACAATTTAAAACTTGCTCAAACTTGGCACTTATAAGCCCTCTTAAAAATAAATTCTTAAAACCATGGTAAAAAATGACTTAAGTGGAGAAACAATGGTAAAAGGACTCTAGATGAATCAACTTAGGTATGATGACACCAAGGAATAAGTTGCCTTCTATTGACATGGGAAACTGTGGGTAGAGGGGGTCTTTGGGACTAAAACTCAATTTCAGTTCAGTTTGAGATACCTGTGAGGCATCCCAATGGAGACGTTGAGTAGGCAGTATTATATAAGAGACTAGATGTTGAAAGAGAGGTTTGGGATAAAGATATACATTTGGGAATCACAGATGAAGAGATGACATTTAAGGCTTGAGATTGGGTGAGATCATTCAAGGAATGAATGTAGAGAATGGGGTCAAGGAATGAGCCTTGGCTTACCCCAATATTAAGAATCATGGAGAAAGGAGAAACAAGCAAATAAGGAGAAGACAGCTCAGTGATGTAGGAAGTAAACTAGAAGAGAGTGAGATCTGGAAAGCCAATGAAAGGGTAGGTATCCATGAGAAGTAGGTGAGTAGCTGTGTCAAATGCTGCTTGTTGAAAGATTAAAGTAAAATGAGACTTGAGAATTGTCATTTGCCTTTATCATAGGGTGACTTGGCAAGAGCTGTTTCAGTGAAGTTGTATAGTTCAGAGCCTGATTGGAGGGGGGCTTTAAAAACAATTTTCAAGAACTTTTGCTGTGAATGGGACAAAGAAAAGGGGTGGTAGTTGGCTAGGATGATGGGTCAAGATAATGTTTTCTAAACATGGAACTGGATGTAGTGAATAAAGGGGAAGAGGGGATGATTTCTAATTATATTAGGGCAATTGACTGGCTGGCTCTAGCCTCAGTAGTGAGCTCTGGGTTGGTGAAGTAAATTGAGATTCATCAACTTATTTAAGATTACCTGTAAATTATTTAATAATTAGGCAGAGGTATTGGATTCTACAAAGAAGCCTAAGGAAGAATGACCATAGGAGGAAAAGGAGGAGAATGACCATAGGAGGAGATCATGTTGGCACCAAAGTCATGAGAAGAGAATGTTTCAAGAAGGAAAATCACCAGGTTAAATAATGCCAGGAATTCAGTAAAGATAAGGGCAAAAAATTCTAGGTTAGATGTAGCAACAAAAGGAGGTTATTTGGGGTCTTTCAATGAGAGACTCAGGGGTGAAATGAAGGAGAAACACATTTTTCATGAGTTGAAAACTTACTGGGAGATGATGAAGTGGAAACCTTGAGGACACAACTCTTTTAACAAATCTGGAACAACTCTTTTAAGAAAGGAGGTAGGAGAGAGATAGGGCAATTATTGGAAGAAGATACAGGTTTCAGAAACTTAGTTTCAAGATGGTGGGGACATGCATGCCTGAATGTTGAAGGAGAGTTTCTCAGGGGGGAGGGGGAGAAGCTCCTCTGTGTCTTTGGGATGAAATTGAGGAGAGGGAGACACAGAAAGGAGAGTGATAAATACAGGAGAAAGGGAGAGAGGGAGAGGGAGAAGAGGAAAGAGAAGTTGGGGGTGGGGGAGAGTGAGAGACAGAGACAGAGAGAATTGATGGAATCAGTTTCCCTGAGAAGGCAGAAAAACCTGGGACACAGAGAACAGAAGGAACTGGTCTTAGACACCTATTCTATTATGACAGGAAGGATAAGAGAGTAGGATAGATACAGATGAATCAGTGGTGAGTGGCAGAATTCTGAAGGAGTTCTCTTTCATGACTTTTATTTCCTTTGTGAAGGAGGAGGTTAGGTCATCTCCTGATAATGCATGAAAGGACAGTAGGGTAGGAAATATGAGAGTGGAAGAAGTTTAAAATAGCCTCTGGGAAATAAAAAGAGACTTGTTATTTGGAAACACAGAAAAGGGAGTGTGAAGAAGAATGGAAGAAAGTTATTTATTCCCCTTTCTCCTTTGTCTACTGAACCCAAGAAATGGACCTCTTTTCTTTTTAACATGTTGAGTGTTCAAAAATGGATGTTCAAGGAGAATGTGGGTAAGTTGGGCTTGAAATCCTCTGGGTCTCTTAAAGGTCATTTTCAACCAAGTCCTCTTGTCCCGTCTGGTCTCATCTTTGCAGCCAGTTTTTTCTCGAGCCTATCTTAATTCCTTGGCTTGGAAATATGAGGGGATATTGATCTAAGTCCAACAAGCACTGTGGAAATGTTGGGATCAGGACCCTGGAATTTGGGTTGAGGCCAAGAAGATGTTCAGTGAAGCAAGTAGACATGTAGGAGCGTCTGTTTTTCATCTTCTACAGCAAGGCCACAAGCTTTGGTCCATGGGCCATATCCAGCCTTTTTCTGTAATACAGTTTTATTGCAACATGGCCATGTCTCCATTTGCTTTTTAGCTACAACGTCAGAGTGGAGTGGTTGTGACAGAGACCTTCTGGACCACAAACTGAAAATATATACTATCTGGTCCCTCTACAGAAAATATTTGTCAATCTGTGTCCTGGAGGAAAGATGGGAAGGTTTCTGAGGAAGTATAACCTGGAGAAAAATTTCAACTCTGAGTCTGTTTCCTTTTCTGCAAAATAAGGACACCATTCATTAAATCGTTCTTTCATTTAACAAACATTTATTGATTGCTTACTATGTGCCAGAAGCTGGGAGTGCAGATCAATAAGATCCAGTCTTGTCCTTTCAAAACCCAGAGCAGAGATAGATGGGTAAACAAATAGTTGGGATAGCTAGAGATAAATGCTGTGTGTGTGCCACAGGGAGGTGTCTCACCTAGCCTGGATGGGGCTGGGAAGGCTTCACAGAAAAATAAAAGAGGAGGGACTCATCAGCGTGTAGGATTGCTGTGGTATGAAACCAGTCAGGGATTATTGCAGCATGAGTAAAGATCAATGAGAGTCAAGGAGGGGACTTCTAGGATCAACAAGTTAGAATGGGGAAGTGATGGGAGATCGAGACAGCAGTGAGAGGTGGAAGGAGAATCAGGAAAGTGTCAGGAATATTATTGGGACACATAGGAAACCTTCCATCTCCCTGCTCTTGACACAGCTCCCTACCTGACCATTGCCCTTCCTGTGGAGCTCAGATGTGGTTTCCCAACTGTCCAAACAGAGCACTGTGGCCAGCCACTATCGCTCAGTTGGAGTTTGTCCCTGAGATGAAACCCACTGCGGATCTTATGGTACACACGAGCAATCTGTTAACCACAAAACGTACCCGAGATGTAATCTGGTGTTAATGACATTAAAATGTAATAATAGGATAATATGTGTATTTCAACCCAGATATCAGATTTTGGAATATATTTTGGTAATGTAAACCTAACACAAAACGTAATCCATTTGTAATAGATTCATTATACTCTTCTCGAATTGAATCTGAGAAGCATAATCATTCCTGAAAATCATGCATACGTGTGATTTAGCTGAACAGATGGGTTTCTAAAGTGCATGGGAGTTTGAGTGGATTTAGAAATGAGGCCAATGGTTTTCTTTTTTATGTTTAAAATTTTTAGGAAATATTTCAAACATTCAGAAAAGAGAAGAGAATAGTATAACACCCATGTAGCCACTACCTAGATTTTAAAGATGCCAAGATCTTGCCATAGCTTCAGAGTTTAGTAAAAAGAATAAAAACTTTACAGATACCCTTCATACCCATTTTGTGCTTCTTTCCCATCTCCTCTTGCTTCCCAGAAGTTGCCAGTCTCTGGAAGTTAGTGTGTTTTTATCATCTGTGTTTTTATATTTTGACTGTTTGTATCAATAAACATGAAACAGAATTGTTTCATGTGTTTTCAAACATTACATAAATGGTAGGCAACGCAAAACTGTTCTGCAGCCTCCCTTTATCTTTCTGCATTATGTTTTTGAAACACATCCATGTTGGTTCATGTGTTCATTCATTTTACAGCCAGTCTTCTTTCTGTTCTTTGAAACCGGCCCAAATTGTTGAAAACAGAACGCACATACATCTGACAGCTTCTCAATGACACCTATGAAATAACTTGGTCTCAAGTGTCTTCTCTTTTTTCCCTTTCTTCTCCTTGGTCTCCCCACCCCCCTCCTTTTCCTCTCCTCCTCTGTTAAGGGTTTGGAATATAAGAAGAAACAGCAAAAGGAGAACCTTGCAAGGAGAGTCTGAATTTAGCACCCCATCTTCCAGAAAAGAACAGACATTGTTCAGGAGCAACTAACATCTATCAGATGTCGGCTGAGTGTGAGAGCCTGTGCTAAGTGTTTTACATTAGTTTGGTAATCCTCACTGTGACCCTTGCAGGTGTTGCTTGCCCAAGGCTGTGTAGCCAGTGGGTGGATATTCTACCCCAGGTACTCCAAAGTCAGAGCTGTTGTGCCTAACGGTTCAAGATGAGAAACCATATTGATCCTAAGGAGGGACAGTGCTAGGTGAGCTGTTAACAGTAAAGAGTCCCCCAGGGCTAGTGCTTTAACAACTTTTGGTATTGATTCCACTTCTGAATTAAGTATCATAATCGTTGTTAATGAACAATAATAAAGCAGGTACTTAAGAATCCACAGGGTTGAATGTTACTTTAGTTTTCTTCTCTTTTAAATATTTATTTTTGAGAGAGAGAGAGAGAGAGAGGAAGACAGAGCACAAGGGGGGGAGGGGCAGAGAGAGAGGGAGACACAGAATCCGAAGCAGGCTCCAGGCTCTGAGCTGTCAGCACAGAGCCCGACACAGGGCTCAAACTCGTGAACTACGAGATCATGACCTGAGCTGAAGTTTGATGCCTTACAGACTGAGCCGCCTAGGCACCCCTGAACGTTCCTTTAGTTTTCTTACCTGAACTTCAGCCACCCGTTGATTTCCAACTCCCTCCTGGATATTTCTGCTTGACTAGTCCACTATCATCCCTAACTCTATTTAAACCAAACTTACTCATTTTTTTCCCTCTTAACCATTTCCTATAGCAGCAGATTCTGGCACCTTAGTCTGGCTTCCATGGTCCTCTATATTCTGGCTCTTCACTACTTGCTATGGACTGAATTGTGTCCCCACAAAATTCATATGTTAAAACTCTAGCCCCCAGTGTGATGGTATTTGGAGATGCAGCCTTTGCCATTGGGAGGTAATTAGGTTTAGATGAGCTCATGAGGGTGGGGTCCTCGTGATAGGGTTAGTGTCCTCCTTATAAGAAGAGACCAGAGTGCTTGCTCTCTCTTCCTGCCATGTGGGCACACAGTGAGAAAGTGGCTATCTACAATCCAGGAAGAGAGTCCTCAACAGGAACCAAATCATCCAGCACTTTAATCTTGGACTTCCCAGCTTCTAGAGCTGGGGGAAATAAGTTTCTGTTCTTTTTTTTTTTTTTTTTTTTTTAAGTTTTTGTTCTTTAAGTCACCCTGTCTAATAGTATTTTCTTATAGCAGCCTGACCTGAGATACTACCTATATAGCATTTCAGTCTTAACTTTCCATCCCTTTTGTCCATTTTCCCTTCTTCTTGTCTGTCTTCTCACGCCCATTATTTTTCCTAAGTTTGACTGGCATTCCCTGTACCCAAATAACAGCAACCTTTTAACACAAAAATTAGAGTCTCTTTCCCCCATCTTTTCCCTGCTATGTCTCCCATCTTCAGACTTCCACAACCCTTAATCTGTACCGTACAATAGAGCACTTAGTCATATAGTGTTATTTATTTTTAAACATCTTGTGTCTGCAATGAAATGATTAAGACTTCGAGGGTAGGCCACGTCTTGTGTTCTAGTCCATATGCCAGTGTTTACCAGCCTTTTTTTTTTAAACTGTGCCCATCTCACAGTAATATATATTGTTTCTTAAACCCTTAAGAATTTCTTAAAAAGTCATTTTGGTCATTTTTACATGAAGAAAATAAAGAAATGATTTTAAGTAAGTAAGTATTTTAGGTCGGCATATTATTAATGATTGTATTATGAATATTAAAGTTCATCTAAAATATAAAACACATTTTTACTTTTCCCCCTTTTGTAATTCAATCGAGTTACTACTCAACTGAGTAGACTCAATCTGTTAACTTTAACTATGTAAGGAAACGAATGAATTGCTAAAAAATAAGTTTTGAGAAAGACATTTCATTCTGCATCGTAGTCCTGAATGTTTATTAAAATGCAGAATGAGGTTTAACTACATATTACAACACCAAAAATAGACAAAAACTGCTTTCATAAGCTGATGTTTACAATTTTGCATTTATGCCTAAAAATTAATTGATTTGTTTTAATAATCTTGTTTAGTTCCTAAACAGTAAGAAAGAAGAGATTTCAGGCTATTTTCAAGCACTTTCCCACAAATACCACAATGTAGATGCTCTACTTGATAGTTGAGTAGACAAATTGCTTTTAACTTTTACTATGTTTTCTCTTTTTAACATTGTATTTCAACAGCTTAAGGTGCTGTGTGAGAATTTTGATCAGAATGCAATCTAAAGACCTAGTGAAGATGATCATGAGGGAAATTGGAACAATTATGATCAGGTTTATAACCTTTGCTGACTTGTAGAATTTAAGTGTCAGTGTTCCCTTCCTTGGTTTGCAGCCTTTATTTTACTTACTTACTTACTTACTTACTTATTTATTTATTTATTTATTTATTTATTTATTTATTTATTTATTTATGAGAGACAGAGACAGAATGCGAGTGGGTTAGGGGCAGAGAGAGAGGGAGACACAGAATCTGAAGCAGGCTCCAGGCTCTGAGCTGTCAGCACAGAGCCTGACATGGGGCTCGAACTCACTAGCTGTGAGATCATGACCTGAGCCAAAGGCGGACCCTCAACCGACTGAGCCACCCAGGTGCCCCTTTATTTTACTTTTTTAAGTGTTTATTTATTTTGAGAGAGAGAAAGAGAGCATGAGCAGGGGAGGGGCAGGGAGAGAGGGAGACAGAGAATCCCAAGCAGCCTCCACGCTGTCACTATGGACCCAGATCCAGGGATCGAATCCACAAACTGTGACCTGAGCCAAAATCAAGAGTCGAACGTTTAACCAACTTAGCCACTCAGGTGCCCTGGTGTGCTGCCAGTAAACAATGGTCCATTCCAGGTGGCAAGAAGAGATTGAACTGGAACACTCTGTGGCAAAGAATAGGAACACTTTAAGATCGTGTAATGGTCAAAACCAAGCCTGAATGGTGTTCACCAAATCAGATACATGGATCAAATGACTGAACCATAAGAACATTGGCCTGGTTGCTGCCAGATCCAGTGCTGTTCACTTAAAGCTCATTCAGAGCTTCTGTTTCCTATGTTGATGGGAAATACTTTTGCATGTCATTCAGAGCTTCTGTTTCCTGTACTACTGGGAAATACTAGATACTCTTGCATGTATTTTTTTAGTAAGAAGAGGTGCCATTCCTACCTTTTATGATGTGAATCTCTGTTTATTTCTCCTACTGTTTTACTATGAAAAAAATTTCACCAGAGGAAAGCTGAAGGAATTAGTGCACAGCCATGCGTCCACCATCTAGATTCTACAGTTGTGAACATACTATACTCACTTCACCACCAATCCATCCCTCTGTTTATGATCCATCTTGTGTGTGGTGCACTTCAAAGTAAGATGTCAGTACACTTCTTTCTAAACACTTCAGCATGCATGTGGGTAACTACAGTTCAATATTTGTTTATGGCTTTTTTTTTAAGGTAACATTTATGTGTAGTGAAATCCTCAAATCTTAATTATACCATTTGATAAATTTTGACAGGTGCATGTACCTCTTAACCTAAACCTTCTTATCAAGCTATAGAACATTTCCATCATCTCAGACAACTCCCTCTGGGATTTTGGAACCATGATTTATACACTGTCACCTCACAGAATCTGTCTGAAGATGTAATTAGAGACTCAGCAAGTTGATTGGTGATAAATGACCACAGAAGCAGTTTAGTTTCTGTTTGCTTTGGCAGAGAAGTATAATCAGAGCAGAGAAAGGGGAGCTGGTTGTTTTAAATCTTGTATGCTACTTCTGTTCTCATTGTCATGCCAGTTGAGTATAAAGAATGCTCAGGAATCGGAAAGAATAACTAATTGTAGCTAGCTTCCACTCAGATAAATACATATATATGTACGTATGTATTTCAAAGTTGCAGGGCTTGGTTAATTTCCTTGAGTTTTTTAAAGTTTCAGATGCCAATTTCATCCATTTATAACATTTCATCTTTTCCAAAAATTTTTGCAAACCCTCCTGCTTTTAGGATAAAATAAATGAAACTCATCATTTATATATATATATATTTTAATGCTTATTTTTGAGAGAGAGAGAATGAGCTGGGGAGACAGAGAGAGAGAGGGAGAGAGAGAAGCAGGGACACAGGGCTCAATCCCATGAACTGTGAGATAATGACCTGAGCCAAAATCAAGAGTGACTTAAAAGTGCTTAACTGACTGAGCAATCCAGGTGCCCTAAAACTGATCATTTTTAATAAAATCACTGGCCTCATATAAACATTTCTGGCCATGGATGCGGACAATAAAGTTGTTTTTAAATTACTGGATGCAATTTCTAGGAATTCTCTGCAGAACAGATTGGCCTTGGAGTTAGGCACATCTAGGTCCAAACCCTGACTCTGCTACTTGCTGACTCTATGATCTTTAGCAAATTGCTTAATCACTTTGGTCCTTGATTTCTCTGTTTATAAAAGGGGGACAATACACATATCTACTTCATGGAGTTGTTGTTGAGAGGATTAAAGGATTAAAAAAGGGGAAGTTTTCAGTGCTTAGTGCTGAACTCAACAAATGTTAATTTATGTACTCAACAAATGTTAATTTAATTAATTAATTTTTAAAATATAATTTATTGACAAATTGGTTTCCATACAACACCCAGTGCTCATCCCAACAAGTGCCCTCCTCAATGCTCATCTAATGTGATTATTTTAGTAAAGTTCAGTATGTTTTGTTGTTTGGAATATTCCTGATAATATGTATAAACCTCAGGGAACATAGTAATTGTATTTAAGAGACCGTATATCCTTCATCTAGTATCTAGTCCCATAAAAGAACAATATCCACAGATCTTCATTTTTAATTAATGTTTGTTAAGAATCAGATGTAAAAAAGCAACCACCTCCCACCAATAGGTAAAATGACAAAGACTCACAATAGCAAAAGTTGGTGACGATGTGAAGTAACCAGAATTCTTTGTTGTTGTTTAGTTTTTATTTCATAATCATAAACTGAACTCTGCAATCGAACTTGATGTAGAGGAGGATAAGAAAAATATGTGAACCAAAGAACTGCCCCAAGGAACACAAAGATTATGGGATATTTTGAGGAGATGAGGGTGAAGGGGTGCTCTCCCAAGCTACAGAAGGAATGAACTGGCGGTTAAGATATGACACAAGTCAAATTTATTAGATTTGTCCACATCAGCAATGTTGATTCTCTTTTTTTAAATTATTTTTTAACATTTATTTATTATTGAGAGACAGAGAGACACAGAATGTGAACAGGGGAGGGGTAGAGAGAGGGGCAGACATAGAATCTGAAGCAGGCTCCAGGCTCTGAGATGTCAGCACAGAGCCTGATGCAGGGCTCGAACTCATAAACTGCAAGATCATGACCTGAGCCGAAGTCGGTCGCTTAACCAACTGAGCCACCCAGGTGCCCCGGCAGTGTTGATTTTCTTGCTGGTTTTGCCATTCCTGGATCCAAGGTGTTCCACATAGCTTCCACAATAGTCATGCCCTGTTTCTCCTTGCCAAAGACCACACGCTTGCTATCCAATCACTCAGATTTGGCAGTGTAGATGAAACACTGGGAACCATTTGTGTTGGGTCCAACATTTGCCAAGGACAAGATGCCAGGATCGATATGCTTCAGGATGAAATTCTCATCAAATTTCTCCCCATAGATGGACTTGCTGCCAGTGCCATTATGGTATTAAGGCACCACCATGGCACATAAATCCCAGAATAATACTGTCCAAGCAGAAAACTTTATAACCAGATCCTTTCTCCCCAGTGCCCAGAGCATGAAAGTTTTCTGCTGTCTTTGGAGCTTTGTCTGCCAACAGCTCAGTGGGGATGCACCCCAAGGGCTCACCATCCATGGCAATGTCCAAGAACAATGTGGGTTGACCACAGCTGGACCGTGTCTGTAAGGCCCAGAATTGTTAAGTATTGTAGGTAGGGATGCAAAATCGTTCAAGCACTCTGGGAAAATTTTTTGGAGGTTTCTTCAAAGTTACACATAGATCCGGGGCGCCTGGGTGGTGCAGTCGGTTAAGCGTCCGATTTCAGCCAGGTCACGATCTCGCGGTCCTGTGAGTTCGAGCCCCGCGTCGGGCTCTGGGCTGATGGCTCAGAGCCTGGAGCCTGTTTCCGATTCTGTGTCTCCCTCTCTCTCTGCCCCTCCCCCGTTCATGCTCTCTCTCTCTCTCTGTCCGAAAAATAAATAAACGTTGAAAAAAAAATTTTTAAAGTTACACATAGATCTGCTTCCGTGATTCTCAAAATGACATTAATGCTGAGCTGAGAAACCCTGATCTACTCTATGACCCAGCCATTCATTCCATGCCTAGGTATTCACCTAAAAGTAAAGAAAACATACACTTACAAAAATGTCTTGTACTAGAATATTCATAGCAGGTTTATTCACAATAGCCTCAATCTGGAAACAGAACTCAAATGTCCATCAATAAGAGAATAGATAACTAAATTGTGGTTTATCCATACAATGGCATACTACTTAGCAATAAAAAGGAATGAACTACAGATACATAAAACAACATGGGTGAATATTGACAGGGGTCAGAACATGCTGCCCCAAAATATGTTGATTGGCATATTAAGTATTTTAAGCTGAAGGAATTTGAGAAATGGCAGGTGTAGGAAGGACTCTCTGACCTTGCCTTGAAGCAGCTCAAAGATCCTCATGGGAGATATGCCCTCCCTATACCTGGAGGAAAGGAGTACTCTTATTTCTGAAGTTGGAAGGACTCCAAGAGGAATCTGGATAAACATGCCTTGCCTAAATTTCCCCCAGTGTACTACTCTTAGCTCATACTCATTTGTCACATTTCCCCACAACTTTCCACTCCTCATCAAACTTAGTATGAAAACACTCAGTTTTAATGGTTTCTTCAGATCTTCATTTCCTTGTGGAGGCTCCTGGTCACATAAAATATTAGTAAATTCACATGCTTTTCTCTTGTTAATATATCATTTGTTACAGAGCCCCAGCAGAGAACCTAGAAGGGTAGAAGGAAAACATATATATATATATATATAACATATACAGAGTGATATATTTTGGATACAAGTCCTTTGTCATATGTATATATTGTAAATATCTTCTCCCACTCTGTATGTTGTCTTTTCACTCCCAATGATATCTTACGGTGAATAGATATTCTTAATTTTAGTATGGTTCAGTTTATATAATTTTCCTTTATGATTAGTGCTTTTTCTGACTTGTTGTATACTTTTGTCTACTTCATGGTCACAAAGCTGTTTTCTTATGTTTTCTGCTAAAATAATTGTTTGACTTTTTAATTTTTTTAAGTTTATTTTTTATTTATTTTGAGAGAGAGAGAGCGTGCACGCGTGCATGGGGGAGGGGCTCGAGCCACTTGAATCGGGGAGGGAGGATCCCAAGCAGGTTCTGTGCTGTCAGTGCAGAACCCAACATGGGGCTTGATTACGTGAACCATGAGAGCATGACCTGAGCCAAAATAAAGAGTGGGCACTTAACTGACTGAGCCACCCAGGCGCCCTGAGAGTTTTTTGACTTTTAAAATATAGATTGGCATCCCAAATGAAATGTATTTTTATAATGTAAGAATCCAAATAAAATTTTTTCCATATGAATATCCAAATGTCCTAGACTCATTTTTTGAAAAGACAATTTTCTTTATTGATGGACATCCAGGAGGAATTAGAAAATAATGTGTGTGTGTATATATATATATTTTTTTTACATAATTTACATGAATGGTTCAAACTCTACACACAGCTCTATATTCTATTTTTATGCAATAGTGTTACCACACATAACCTATTATTGGCTGAATGGTATCCCATTATATGGATGTATCACAAATAATTTTTTTAAAATGTTTTATTTATTTTTGAGAGAGAGACAGAGTGCAAGCGGGGGAGGGTCAGAGAGAGAAGGAGACACAGAATGCAAAGCAGGCTTCAGGCTCCAGGCTCAGCGCTGTCAGCCCCCCAGTGGGGGGCTTGAACTCACAACAGTGAGGTTATGACCTGAGCCAAAGTTGGACACTTAACCGACTCAGCCACCCAGGCACCCCTGTATCACAAAGAATTTAATTAATTCCCTTAAAGTCAACATTTAGAGTTTTTGTTATTGTTGATATTAAGGAGATGAATATTTTGTCCAAAGTGAGGGCTGGTTATGTTGCGTTTCCTAAGGATAAATTTCTTGGAGCGGGAATTGCCCGGCTGGGGTGCAAGGCCATTTTAAAGTTTGCCATCTGTGAAGTTTATGCCAATGTTTACCCCCATGCACAACCGGTATATAAACCGGTTTCTCCTTATTCTCACCAATAGTGGCCATTATGAATCTTTTTAATCTTTGCTAAATCAGGTGAAAATGAAACTTATTTTCATTTCCATGTCTTTCTTTTATAATAGGCTAAAAAGTTTTGTACATCCTTAGTTGCTATTTTACTGGTTTTAGATGGTCTGTTTGAATTTTTGTCTAATTTTCCTTTGAGATTGTTTTTTCCTTTCTGGTTTATAAACATATATATGTTATAACAGAGTATTACGTCGCAGTTGGCCTAGTTTGGCTTTTAACCTCATATTGTCTTTCGAGTCTCAGTTTTAACTCAGCCTGTGTACTAGGAACCAACTTCCGCCTAATAAATTTGGAAAACCTTCCCGACTCAGGGTCTGGGTGGGCGGAGCCGGAGTGTCTCGGACGGGTTTGCCCCGCTCACAACTCCACCGAAGGGGCGGGGCCAAAGGACGCCCCGCCTCCTCGAGCGGGTTCCGTTGCCATAGACGCCTTTCCTCCTCCGGACTTGGCGAGAAAAGAAACCTATAGAGAGCCTAGGCCCGGGCACTGCTAGAGTTGCCGGCGTACGTAACGTTGACGCGTGACGCTAGCCCCACTCGGCTGTGAAGCGCGTGCGCAGTGCGTCTCTCAGGGCTCTCGGGCCGTCGTCGGCCGGCGACGCGCGGCGGCGCTGCCTGGAGGTGGGTTCCGTCCGGGTCCTGGTGTCGAGAGGGCGGGTCCGGGCTTCCTTCCTGGTCTTCTGGCGCACCACCTGCCTTCGCTGCGGCGGGGGGCGCCGTATACCCTACGAGCGACCGTTCCGGGAAGCAGCTCCGGGAGCGGAAGTGGAGGATGGTTTCCTGGAGTGGGGAGAGTGAGTGAAGCGCTGCCTCTCTAGAGTCGGGGAGCCAAGGTGGGCGTAAGCGAAGGTAATCAGACCCGGCTTCCGAGCCCCGTCTTCCTTCGACTTTCCAGAGGATGAGGCAGGGCCTGGGACTGAGGTTCTTCCACGTCAGGAGGGCTCGGGCCGCTTGAATATAGCTTGAGACTCAGTCCCATCAGGTGAAACGAGATCTTGGCTGCCCCTGGCCCAAAGTAAAGCGCTAGATACACTCTATTATTTTCACGGTTGCTGGGAAGAGGAGTTGCCAGAAACAGTTGTAAAACTACTTTGTAAGCGTTAATTGAAGAGAGCCTGTTGATAAGATCTTGTGGGGTTTGTGTCAGGCCCACGGATTTTGCAGGTATTTTCCTTTGTGGCTTTGGGCGGGGCGGGGGGGGGCGGGCATGACTTTCTACTCGAATATGTAAATTAAGAATGGTAATACTGACCCTCAGAACTATGATGCCAGAAAGTTCTAAGCAGTGCTTAATGGAAGGGCCAGAGGAACACATACTGGAAACTTTTTTCCTGTAGTCTGTAAACCACGTGTTTTGTTTGTTTTTAAATTTTTACTCATGCATTGAAGTGCTGAAGTTATGACTCATATTCGGAACCTAGAGGAGAGCTGTTTGTGCTAAGTATAATATACGTTTGTTTATTAGATACTCACAGAGGGTTTACTGTGTACCTTAAGCACTGTTCTAACCTCGGGGTGATACATGAGTCACCAAAACAAAAGATCCTTGCCCTGTGGAGCTTAGATTCTAGTTTGGGGAAGACAATAATAAACAATAAGCAGATTTAATGTTAGAAAGAAAAGAGTGTCACAGAAAGAAAAAAAGTACAGCAAGATCCTTACCTTTACCATTGTTAGTGCAAGATGCAATTAGGATGTCAGGGTAGGTCTCATAGAAAAATTACACTTGATTAAATACTTGAAGGAGGTGAGGGAGTTAGCTATGCAGGTACTCTGAAGAAAGAGCATTCCAGGCAGAGGGATTGACCAGTGCAAAGGATTTGCAGGTTGCAGTGTGCCTCGTGTTTCAGTGAACAGAAAGTTTATGTGGTTGGAGCAGAATGAATTGGAGGGATAGTAGACAATCAGGTTAGAGATAGGTTGGGGCTGGAAGGCAGAAATCTTCTAGAGCATTGTAGACTACTGTAAGGACTGTGGCATTTATTTGGGAGCCAAAGGAGGCAAAGATAGAAGAGACCAGTTAGAAGGCTATGGCAGTAATCCAGCAGAGAGTTGACACTGTCTACAGTCAGGAAGCTGGTATCTGGAGGTGGGTGAGAAGTGGTTGGATTCTGGGAATTTGATAGGAGGAAACAAAGTTCGGGTTATAGACCTGAAAATTCAATGTTTACATATATACATATTTTTCAAGATATATGTATGTGTGTGTGTGTGTGTGTGTGTGTATTCAAGATATGTATTTTATATATAAATGTATAAGACATAATCTTGATTTGCGTACCACCGGTGTAGTCAGGAAGAACAATGGAATGTTTGAATCACTTTAGTTTTTCTCATGTGAAAGTATTATGTATTATCTTAGGTAACATTTCAGAGCTTCCTTATGCCATTAATTAATATGTGAAGTAAATGACTAAAGTCAGACTTTTTCCAAAGTAGAATATAGTTGCAATCTAAACATGGTTGTAGTTTCCAGTAAGCACAGTGTAAATTAAGATAGAATAACTTGTAATAAACTTTCATTTGCTTTCATTTAGGATTTTAGTGAATGTATCAATGCCCCATTTTTGCCTTCTTTCAGAAATTTGTCTGAATACAGCGTCTAACAGTGAAAAAAAAGCTTTGAGAAAAAGATATTGATGGACACATGTGACTGTTAGCTGTAATTTACATGTATGGCAAATATACTGTGGCAAACATGACTAAGAAGATACTTGTTACTTCAAGAAGCTTACAAGCTAGTAGAATAGACAGGATTGTAAATAATTTAAACAAAATACAAAAGAACTGCCGAAAGAGCAGTACAAAGTAAATGCTAATAGAATACAGTCTTCTGGATATTATTGTATTTATTGTGGCATTAGCTCATATTTATTTCCCATTTTAATTATCAAATGTTGGCTTTTTGTGGGACAGTGGTTGTGAATTTTTTGTTTGACAAATTTATATTTTTGAATATGCTGAGAAATGTGGAACTTATGAACTAAAACACCTATTGATTAACATTGAGCTGACAAGTACTATGTAATACTCATAGCTCTCTCTGCTGGAATTTATGACTTTACCCAACACTATGCCATCAGGCCATATATCTTTCTCTTATATCTCTTTCCTTCTCCATTGGACAAGTGTTTTTGGTTTCTTAGTGTTAGACCGCAAGATATAGGGTGACTATTTGTAATTTGTATATTCATTGCGAATATTTCTTCAATTTAAAGATCTTCTATCGAAGTGTGTTACTTTTCTTGGTTTTTTTTTTTAAGATTATTTTGAGCGAGAGACAAAGCGTGAGTGAGGAGGGACAAAGAGAGAGGGAGAGAGAAAATCCCAAGCAGGCTCTGCCCTGTCAGTTCAGAGCCTGATGTGGGGCTCAAACTCATGAACCATGAGATCGTGACCTGAGCCAAAGTCGGATGCTTAACTGACTGAGCCACCCAGGTGCCCCAAAGTGTGTTACGTGGCAAGAAGAAATATAGTCGAAGTATGGAGCTGTCTGACCAGATGAGACAAGAATCTAGTTTATGGACATGCCAGGTTGAACTATAGTTCACTTTCAGCATTGAACTGAATAGAGACTGACCAGTCAAGTACACCACAGTCAACAAGCAGTATGATGATGAGTGTTAGTAGGTGGCTTATGAAAGTGATTTGGCACCACCAAAGTGCATGTTTTAGCAAGAGTGTGAGATCTGGATGAAGGATGTATTTGACAGTCCTTATAGGTAAATAAGTGTGTGATGGCAGAGACGTCTGTTAGCAATATTAGTACTGGGTTTAGGTGTAGAATCTTCTCCTGGAAGGAGGTGAGATTCAGAAGGAACTAAAAACCTGGAAGTCTTGGGGCACCTGTGTGGTGCAGTTGGTTAAGCATTCAACTCTTGAGCTTGGCTCAGGTCATGATCTCACAGTTTGTGAGTTTGAGCCCCATATTTGGCTCTGTGCTGATGGCATGGAGCCTGCTTGGGATTCTGTCTCTCCTTCTCTCTGCCTCTCCTCAGCTTGTGTGCATGTTCTCTCTCTCTCTCTCTCTGTCTCTCAAAGAAATAAAAACTTAAACAACAAAAAAAGCTAAAAGTCGCTTGTTAAAGCTTGATCAAAGGTGTTCAGGGCTGAAACTTAGTTTGAGAGTGTGTTTGGGGCCATGTGGGTAGAGGAAAACTTTGGGAGGAGCTAGATGGATTAATATGGCAATATGAGCTGCCATCACTGATGATTATTCTTCGGTATATGCTTTTTAATGATACCCTAAATAAGAAACAGACTCAAAGATGTAATTTTCCCAAGGCTACTTTGTAGCTCTAAGTTGCAGAGTTGGAAATTGAGCTCAGATCTGTTGGGTATGAAAGCCTTTACTTTTTCTTTATTCCAAATTGTCTCATTATGTAACAGCATGTGCTGACATTAGCTTTCGCATTTTATGCAGTTTGTCATGAGTGTGATCCGATTTGCTGTGGATGAGATTTCACTCTCTAATAAATTTGATTCATTTAATTGTGTGTTTTCTTTTTCTAGATTTTAATTTAATTTGAAAATGAGTAAGTGCAGAAAACCACCCCTGGGTTCAAGTCCTGAGACATTCAGCCCAGATGTTGTTGCTGACATTTTTGAACTCTTTGCCAAGAACTTTTCTTATGGCAAGCCACTTAATAACGAGTGGCAATTACCAGATCCCGGTGAGATTTTCACTTGTGACCACACGGAATTTAATGCATTGCTTGATTTGAAGAACTCCCTAAATGAAGTAAAAAACCTACTGAGTGACAAGAAATTGGATGAGTGGCATGAACACACTGCTTTTACCAATAAAGCTGGAAAAATAATTTCTCATGTGAAAAAATCTGTGAACGCTGAACTTTGTACTCAAGCGTGGTGTAAGTTTCATGAAATTTTGTGCAGCTTTCCACTTATTCCACAGGAAGCTTTTCAGAATGGAAAACTGAATTCCCTACACCTTTGTGAAGCTCCTGGAGCTTTTATAGCTAGTCTCAATCACTACTTAAAATCCCATCGGTTCCCCTGTGATTGGAGTTGGGTAGCTAATACTTTGAATCCATACCATGAAGCAAATGACAATCTTATGATGATTATGGATGACCGACTTATAGCAAATACCTTGCATTGGTGGTACTTTGGTCCAGATAACACTGGTGATATCATGAACTTGAAATATCTGACTGGACTTCAGAATTTCATAAGCAACATGGCTACCATTCACTTGATCACTGCAGATGGGAGTTTTGATTGCCAAGGAAACCCAGGTGAACAGGAAGCTTTAGTCTCTTCTTTGCATTACTGTGAAGTTGTCACTGCTCTGACGACTCTTGGAAATGGTGGCTCTTTTGTTCTGAAGATGTTTACTTTGTTTGAACATTGTTCCATAAACCTGATGTACCTGCTAAACTGTTCTTTTGACCAAGTCCATGTTTTCAAACCTGCTACTAGCAAGGCAGGAAACTCAGAAGTCTATGTGGTATGTCTCCGTTATAAGGGAAGAGAGGCAATCCATCCTCTGTTATCTAAGATGGTGCTGAACTTTGGGACTGAAATGACCCAGAAAGCTCTCTTTCCCCATCATGTGATTCCCGAATCTTTTCTTAAAAGGCATGAAGAATGTTGTATGTTCTTTCATAAGTACCAGCTAGAGACTATTTCTGAGAACATTCGTCTGTTTCAGTGCATGGGAAAAGGGGAACAAACAAAACTGAATACTTTAAGGGACTGTGCTGTTCAATATTTTATGGAAAAGTTTCAGTTGAAGCCTCTTTCCAGAAATAATTGGCTAGTGAAAAAATCTAGTATTGGTTGTAGTACAAATACAAAACGGTTTGGGCAGAGGAACAGATATTTTAAAACCTATAATGAAAGGAAAATGCTGGAAACCCTTTCATGGAAAGATAAGGTGGCCAAAGGATACTTTAATAGTTGGGCGGAAGAACATGCTGTGTATCATTCTGGGCAGAGTTCTCTCTTAGAAGGGACAGCTTCCAGTCTTGAGTGTCACTTATGGCATATTTTAGAGGGAAAGAAACTGCCAAAGGTAAAGTGTTCTCCTTTCTGTGATGGTGAAATTTTAAAGGCTCTTAATGAAGCAATTGAAAAGTCATTAGGAGGAGCCTTGAATTTGGATTCCAAGTTCTGGCCCAAACAGCAGGATTATTGTTCTTGTCATATTTTTACTGAAGAACTGATATTTACTGAGTTGTTTAGCCTTACCAAGTGCCTTCAGGATGAGCAGGTCGTAGAACCCAGCAACCGAATAAAGTGCCTGCTTGTGGGCTTTCCAACCCTCAGTGACATCAAAACGCATATACCGTTGGAAGTTCAGTTCTTGGAACCAGCGGAACTCATGACTTGCAGCTGTTCGTTGCTTCATGATGGAGACCCAATTTACCAGCAGCTGTTTTTGGACTGCTTTCTACGTGCGTTGCAGCAGCTTCAGACAGGAGATGCTATGATTTTGCCTGTACTTTCTTGTTTTACGAGATTTATGGCTGGTTTGATTTTTGTACTCCACAATTGTTTTAGATTCATCACATTTTCTTGTCCCACTTCCTCTGAGCCCCTGAAGACCTGTGCAGTCCTGCTGTGTGTGGGTTACCAGGACCTTCCAAATCCAGTTTTCCAGTATCTGCGGAATGTGAATGACTTGCTGAGCTCTTTGCTGAATTCTGATGCACCCCAGCAGGTTTTACAGTTTGTGCCAATGGAGGTGCTCCTTAAGGGGGCACTGCTTGATTTTTTGTGGGATTTGAATGCTGCCATTGCTAAAAGGCATTTGCATGTGATTATTCAAGGAGAGAGAGAAGAAATCATCAGCAGCCTTCAGCTATGAAATTGAAACTTTCTGAGATTTAACTCTATGACTTCTTACAGTTTCCATTGTTATTGTAGTCTTTTGCTATTAATTTAAAACCTTTCATTTGAGGGAAAGGCCAACTTTTGCATCATTGAAAGTCTCATTATTTCTGGAAAACCACCAGCTAGTTCTGATCTCATATATATGCCCATAGGCATAGAGGTTTCCATGTGGTGCAGTCTATGCAGTGATGAAACTCAACCTCAGACGTGAGATGTGTGTGGGTGGATGGGGTGGACACACCCATACTTATTTAAGCCGTTTTGTTGGTCCTATTTACCTGTTTAAGATTTGCACCCATGTGCCTTCATTCAAATTAGATTTTTTCCCAACTGATTTCCTCAGTGGATAATGCTGTTAATAAATTGATAGACGTCTTTGATGAAAGGAGGTAAAAACCTCAGCTGCACCGGTTTTCTTTACTCCTGACCACGTCACTTATGGATTCGGGGAACTCCTTTTGCCAGATGCTGAATATGTGCCATTCCTTGCCTTTAGGCCATTGACCCAATTTACTGGTGTGGTTTAAATGAAGCTAGTGTGCTGTTTTATAAATATTTCACTAACCACAGCCATCCAGCTAGTCCATCCAGGACAACTTCAAACCAAAGATCATGTTTAAAACAATGAAAAATCACTGTGGCTATTACACACATGTATCACGAAAAGCTTCATTTAGCAATCATGTAGTAATTTTTAACTTCCAGGAAATAATCTGTGAACTAAAGGATTTTTTTAGATTGCAAAATAGTGTGTGTGGTCTCATATTGGAGATGTATGAATGTGATGAACGTAGTGAACCCTAAAGAAAAATTTTAACACTTCCAGGATGATGATTCAACATTTCAAAATTTTTAATTTTATTTCTTTTTTTCGGTATGAAAGTAGCACTTTATTAAAAGATTAACCGTAAGATGGTTATTTTATCAGTTATGTCTGATTGCTTTTAAATTCTATGTATTCGACCACGTAAATGAGCTTTTCTGACAAACTGTATTAAGCAAATCTTCATTACTTTGAAATTACACAAAGTGGAGAGTGTACTCTCACATGTGCATTTTAGACATTTGTGTTAGTTATATAAAAAGTAGGTGTATTCTCTCATGTATTTGGTTGATAAATATTAATCTGAATTTTTAGAATGTTCTTTGCTATTTTGAGCTACATTATAGATTCATGAATAAAGTCATTAGCAGAGAGATTTTGTGTTCGTCTTTTTTAAAGAGAATCATGGGGGAAGTTAAAAATATAACTTGGAAACATTTTTTTTAAGGAAGGTTTGAATGGGAGTTAATGTTCTTTCATTTCCTCTGATATGTATTCATTAAAATTTAGTTCTTAATATTGTAATATTTATGGAATTTCTACTTCGGGAAAGAAACTGAATACTTAGGGAGTAGAAGGGGGTAGATTGAGTTCTTGCCAAGGGGGGGTACGGAGGCCTGGAGGGAGATTTCCAAAAGAATTGTAATTTCTTATTGGTGGGTGACTTTATGGAAATGGTTCCAGTTGTATAATGATAAAAATCTGACAGAAAATTGGTTACTAGGAGAGAATTAAAAATCACTCTTGGGGGACGCCTGGGTGGCGCAGTCGGTTGAGCGTCCGACTTCAGCCAGGTCACGATCTCACAGTCCGTGGGTTCGAGCCCCGCGTCACGCTCTGGGCTGATGGCTCAGAGCCTGGAGCCTGTTTCTGATTCTGTGTCTCCCTCTCTCTCTGCCCCTCCCCCGTTCATGCTCTGTCTCGCTCTGTCCCAAAAATAAATAAAAAACGTTGAAAAAAAAAAAAATCACTCTTGGAAAACCATTTTGTACTTAATAGTCTTTATGCCTTGGTTGGTTTGGTCTAATATAATGACACAGTTTATTTTTGTTTTTTTTTTTAACCAGTTCGTTTGAATGAAGTTGAAAGCCTAGGTCCAGGTTCTGGTATTAAAACTTTCTTTTAAGCGTCTCAAATAAGTACTGAATGCTTAGTTGTTGTTGTTGTGTGTGTGTGTGTATTTTGTTTTGTTTTTTTAAACACTAATCACTGTCGGGATGTATAGCATACTGATGTTTATTAGAATATATTTTGGTATTTAACTTGGCTCTTGGAATCAGTTGCTGTTCATCTGATTGGTTGGATTCAGATTTGCTCTATATAGGTGAGATAGGAGTTGAAGTTTCATACTGAACTGGATGTGGCTGACAGGTACCAATGATTTAGAGGAATTTCTCTTTGAGAAAAAGGGGAGGAAAAATGCTGTCCAAAAAATGAATGACACGAAGACAGTAAGGTGAGGGATGGTTTATATATCGAGGTAGTTACTGTTCTTTGAAAAAAAAAAATTTTTTTTTGTAGATCTAAACAGCCAGAAAATTTAAACTTCACAAAATGTGTTTCCTAAAAGACTTAGATGAGAAAGAGGTCTTATAAATGTAATTTCTTCAGTATTAATTTTTGTCCTCTCTAAGAAAAAAGTCAGTTTTATATTCTAGTGAGGGCTTTTATATATTATCCTAATATTACTTAAATATTTAAATGCATTGAAAATATATTTTCTGGAATAAATTAAAAATCTGAATTTGTATACTTTATTTTGTTTAAATATATTTGTATTAAAGGCATGCCTGGGTGGCTCAGTTGGTTGGGCATCAGACTTGGGCACAGGTCATGATCTCATGGCTTGTGAGTTTGAGCCCCGCTTTGAGCTCTGTGCTGACAGCTCAGAGCCTGGAGCCTGCTTCAGGTTCTGTGTGTCCCTCTCTGCCCCTCCCCTGGTCATGCTCTGTCTCTGTCTCTCTCTCAAAAATAAATAAACATTGAAAAAAATTAAAATTTGTATTCAAATTTTTTCTACTCCAAAGATCTTGGAGTGGAATGAAAGAAGCAAGTTTAAAATATTAGGGAGAGGTGAAAAAAAATGTTGATTGATGCTTTTGTTGTTTTACTTGTTTTTTTTTATTTTTAATTTTAGCTTTTTTTTTTTAATGTTTTATTTTTGAGGGAGCACAAGTTGGGGAGGGTCAGAGAGTGAGGGACAGAGCGGACACTCAACCAACTGAACTACCCAGGCACCCCTTGTTGTTTTACATATTTTTGATGAAAACATACCAGATATTTAAAAATATGTAGGCCTTATTTTTCATTTGCAGTTGAGGTCATTATAATTATATTGCTGTGGCAGGCAAATGAAATCAGTTAATCCCTTACATTTTCACATTTTTAGAAATGAAAATGTTTATAAACCCAACCAAAATCTTTTTTCTTTGTTTAAATACTTTTCCATATTTAAATTGATTTGAAAACAAAAGGGTAACACTGATATTTAGTGTATTTTTGCTTTCTAAGGTGAAAGTAAGAAATAGCACATTTTTATTTTTATTTTTTAAAGAATGTTTATTTATTTTGTGTGAGTGAGAGAGCTCAAGTAGGGGAGGGGCAGAGAGAGGGAGACAGAATCCCAAGCAGGATCTGCATTGCCAGCTCTGAGCTAGACACGTGGCTTAAATCTATTAACTGTGAGATCATGACCTGAGCTGAGTTTCAGTTTTTAAAATTGTTTTAAACAATAAATGGTTATCATTTTTTATAAAAGCCGTACATACTTACAAAGATTTTAAAGCATAAGAGGTTTTTTTGTTAATTTTTATGTTCTAAAAAGTAAGAATATTTATTAAACTGTTATAATTAGGCCTTATTTAAATGTCCTTAGTTATCTGTTTAATACATTTTGAACACAACTTAGACTTAATGTAAATATTATCTTCTGTTAAAATGATGAAAAATTATTATACATAGATGTGCAAGGCCTGACAGAAAATTTGTTTACTGAATAGTTACTATTGAAACTAGAGACTCTATTAATAGGTCACCCCACCTTTTTCCTTTTTTTTCTTTTCTTTTTTTTTTTTTTTTTACTGGATTAAAACTCTTCAGGTTGATCTTAGGAGCAGAACTAACCATAAAACAAACCTTTCAGTATTCCCTAATGAATTTCTATTTGGATGGTAAACATTTTTTAGAGCTGGCCTAATGGCCATGTAGCAAGTAAACTAAAAGCTTGATACAACATATAGTAAGTCATGATATGTAGGTATGTTTTAGGGCATGTAATTAAAGCAATAATCCTCGACATTTATAATGAGTTCTTGCTTATTTTGCACTTCTAATCAATGCATTCTTGATATAAAGTAGCAATCTTGGAATAAAGAATTCTGCTTCCCACCCCCAATCTGTTATTTTTATTTTCTTAGTTTTGGCCAACACAGAAGAAAAAAATAACTTATCTTTGGATAAGGACAAGTGTATAGTGGAATGTTTTAGGAAGAGGTGAAGCTGCTTTATGACCACAGATATGGTGAAGATGCCAGCTGTTCTTTATTAGTGAAAATATTTAGAAATTATCTGTCACTGAGCTTAGGTTAGCATTTAATTTTACTCAAGTGAAAATTTTATTTAAAAGTCTAATCTGCTGATGGTGACTTATAGGTTGTATACTCATTTACAAGTTGCACCCATAATAGTGTTGATCTTTCTGTCTTTCCAGAGTATCTTTATAGACCCATTAGGTGTAATTCTGTGTTTCTGTATGCCAGGTGCAGCAGCATCAGTGTAGGCTGTTATCAGACATTTAGTATTACGTATTTAATATTGCAGCCACATTGCTGATTTGTAGGTTAAATTTGTCACGATATAATTAAGGAAAACGTTTGTAGAGATTGTTCTTTTCCTCTAAATTATTCCTATACCTTCTGCTGAACATTTTATTGAAATGATTCTGTAGATCTTTGTGGGTAAACATATTTTATTTACATGTATATCTACATCTTTTTGCTATTTAAGCTTGTGCTTCATTCAACACCAAATTATTTTACTGGCCAAGACAGATGTGCTTTTACTCTCTAGGCCTTTGAGAATTTCTGTTGTTTCCAGTGAATTTCAGATTGAAAAATTAGTCTTCATACTAGACTGGCTAAGAAGATACAAAAGAAGCATAAACATATCCTAGTGAATTTTTTTTTTAATTGGAGTAAACATCATTCCTGTAACTATTAGATAACTCAAGTAATATTAATCTCTTCCTATAGTGATTGCGCTTACTGCTTGAATCATTCAATCTGAGCATTACCCTAAACAACCTTACATTGTTCTTTCTTTTTTTTCCTCCATTCTTTCATTTTCCTGCTTGAATTATAAATTTAAGGGCAGGGTGCTATGGCATATACTTATTTTGTATTTGATATTGTCAGTATAGGTGTCTACAGAATACCAGAATACTACTTGATTTTTTAATTATAGGAAACTTCCAAACACACACAAAATTAAAATCAGGTTAACAACCCCTTCACATACCCTGAGCCAGGTTCCATAACTACCAACATTTTGCTGAACTTGAATTATCCTCCTACACTTTTTTTTTTTTTTTAGTACTTTAAAACAAATTCATGAAATCTCTCTTAACAGATAAGGACTTTATCACATGTGACAAAATTAATATCACCAAATACTTAGTCCATGTTCAAAATTTTCAGGTTGTCTCAAAAATGCCTTTTACAGTTGGTTCAAATAAGGATCCAAATGAGGTTGACACACTGCATTTGCTTTGTGTGCCTCTGAAGTCTATCTGTTTAAAGTCCCTCACCCCACTCTGCAGTCCAACATTTTCTTTTCCATGCCATGTTAACTGTCCTGTAGTTTCCACAGGCTGGATTTGGCTATTTCATCTTTTGATTTGTATCTCCAAGCCACATATTTCCTGTGAATTGGTAGCTAGATCTAGAGGACTGATTACTTTTGGCAAGAAAACATTCTAAGTGGTATTGTGTACTTCCTTTTTTATCACATCACAAAGGACAAAATGGCTAGTTGCCTCCCTCCTTGGCATTAAGGTTAATCAAATTCAAATGTCAACCTTATTTATATGCTACTAATTTTCTATTGATCTTTCATTTAATAGTTTTAGCATTTATTGAATATTGATACTTGGCTCTATTAGAGGTTGCAAATTAGTGAATTTTTCTTTTTCTTTTTTTTATTTTTTTGAGAGAGAGAGAGAGAGAGAGAGGAAGCACACAAGCCAGGAGTGGGGAGGGGTAAAGGGAGAGAAAGAGATTTAAGCAGGCTCCACCCCCAGCATGGAGCCTCACCTCACAATCCTGAGATTATGACCTGAGTCAAAAACAAGAGTCAGATCATTAACTGACAGAGCCGCCCAGCCCCCACCATTTAGTGATTTTCTAACCACATTTCTTCAGTATTCATTGGGCTTTATAAGATGTACTTGAAGTTATCCACTATTTGTTTTTCCTGAAATAGGTTATTCAGGGAAAGTGCTTAATGTTTTAAAACATTCTCAGTTTTCAGAACCATAAGGTGATGTTTTAGCAACCTTCAAAGGTGACCAATGGATTTTTTTTTGTTTGTAGTTTTTAAACTAACTTACTTTTGTAGTTTTTAAACTAAATTACAAATAGTGTTCTCATCCGATGCTCAAATTATCCTATTTTGGCTTGGGTGGGTGAGGGAAAGGGCTCCTTTAGGTTGATACCTATGATATTTTTTATATAATTCAAAAAGTCTTCAATAGCTTCAATACTTTCTGGCACAACATATGCCTGTTTCATCTTGTATATTTTCTGCCCAGACTCGACATCATCCTGACCTTGATGGGAATGTCTACAGTGCAGTGGTTCTCAAACTTTTTGGTCTCCGGACCCCTTTACTCTCTTAACAATTATTGAAGAATCCAAAAAGCTTTTGTTCATTAGAGTTATGTCTGTTGAGATGTTCTGTATCGGAAGCTAAAGTTCATAAACATTTTACGTTTTATTAACTAATTGAAAAATGACAAAGATAAAACTATTATGTGTTCACATAAATACATTTTATGAAAAATAACATTTAAAACAAAAGAAGCATGGCAGTGTTTCCATTTTTGTAGGTCTTTTTTGTCTTTATAATAGAAGACAGCTAAATTCTTATATTTGTTTTTACATTCAATCTGTTGCAATACGTTGTTTTGGTTGAAGTACTTAAAAAAATTTGGGACTCAAATATATTGGCAATTAGGAAAGGGAGGAGTATTTTAATAACCTTCTCAGGTACTTATGGATGTTCTTTGATGCTAATCCAAAATTTGACAGGTGATAGTTTCTTAACAGTTGATTGCAAAGAAGAATCTTAAACTATATTAGTGAACTTTTTGTACTCTTTTAAAATCCATTGGTCTGTCTTGCACTTTGAATGGATTGCTTACCCACATGTGGTTTTGTAACACCACAAATTTGTTATTTGGAAAATGAGTTCATGGAGTTATGCAGCTCTTGCAAATGTTGAATGCATTTGATTTATACGGTATCCAAAAAGTCATATTTTTAAACATCACTGCTGATCTCATCAGAAAGAAATCTAAACTTTTAATTTTTGCTTGGATGCTTACATTTTCTCATAGCAATGAATATTGTCAGTTGTTTTCCTTGAAATGAGAGCTCACTGTATTAATTATGTAGGAAATATCTGTCAAATATCCATATCTAAAACTATAAACTGTAACTGTAAACTATATAATAAGTATAGTTTGTCTGCCAGTTCTTCCAAGTAAATGTGTTCCATGAAAAATGCTCATCCTCAGTTTGCAACTCAATCACAGAATTGCTTTTCCTGGTGACAGCCATCCTACTTCAGGATGCGGGAGAAGTGCTTTCTGCCTACTTTCCACTTCTTCACCTAGAATGTTAAAGCCACCTACTCAAAGGTCAAAACCTAATCCAGTTAATTATTTTTAACCACCTTATTAAGGATATTCTTAATTAAAAATAGCTCTTTTCCACCGTAATGAACATGTCTGATGTTCATACAATGACCACATAGAGAAGTTTGGTGCCGCTACCTTGATTTGTGCTAAGGCACCAACAATTTTGCCTATCAGTGCTTCTGCATCATCAGTGAAACTATTAACATGGTGTAAAGGGGAAATAAATAAGACCATAGTTTGAGAACTGCTGTCCTAGTGTGTTCCCGTTATATTGGCTGCTGATTTGTTAAAGTTTATTATTTATATCAATGAGATATTCCTATTTTTGAGACTTTTTAAAAACATAAATGTGTAGTTTTTCCACGGCTAAAATCTGTGGAGATCAGTATATATTTGTCATTAGTTCTATTAATATAATTAATTGTATTTGCAGGTATTGAACAAACACTACTTGATCATGATGCTTTTTGGATCCTATGTGCTACTGTTTTATTTACAATTTTTGCATTAACATTAATAAGTAAGATTGGTTTATAGTTGTATTTTACTGAGCAATGTTTGTCTGCTTTTGGAATTAATATTAAATTTGTTTTATAAAAATAGTTTAGACATTTTGTTTTCAACGCTGTGAAATAGTTTAAGTAGCATTTACATCATCTGATCTAGACAGATTTGGTAGACTTCTTTGTGAAACTGGCTGAGCCTAGTGCCTTTTTGTGGGGGAGCTCTTTTATGACTTTCTATTTCCATATTTCTTTTTACACAGTTCGTTTGTTTAGAATGTTGTGTATTTCATCTATATTTTCTTTAAAAATTTTTTATTTCATAGAGTTGTGCAAAGTAGTCTCATGATTAAAAAAAATTCCTCTTCTGACCTTGTTTCTATTTTGTGCTTGTGCTTTCTCCTGATCGTTTAAAAATCAAGTTAACTATTTCTGTTTTGTTGACTAGGTTTCAAAGAACCAGCTGTTGTGATTTACTCACTGTTTTTTTTCTAACTAATCAATTTCTGCTTTATTTTTAAAAATTGAGATATAATTGACATAACATGAAAACAGTTTCAGGTGTACCACATAATGATTCAATATATGTATGTATTGTGAAATGATCACCACAATAAGTTTAGTTAACATTCATCAATGTAGTTATAATATTTTTCCTATGATGAGAAAGATCTACTCTCTTAGCAACTTTCAAATATAACAGTATTATTAACTGTATATATATAAAACCTTCCTGCCTCTGGCAACCACCAATCTATTCTCTATATTCATGAACTCATTAAAAAAATTGTTTTAGATTATACATATAAATGAGATCATATGGTATTTATCTTTTTCTGTCTGACTTATTTCATTTAGCATAAAGCCCTTAAGGTCCATCCTGTTGTTGCAAATGGCAGGATGTCCTTTTTTTTTTTTTTTTTTTTAATGGCTGAATAATACTTCATCTTCTTTATCCATTTATCCATCACTGGACTCTTAGGCTGTTTCCATGTTTTGGCTATTGTGAGTAATGTAATGCTGCAATGAACATGGCAGTGCATACATCTTTTTTTTTTTTTAATTTTTAACGTTTATTTATTATATTATTGAGAGAGAGAGAGAGAGAGAGCATGAGTGCGGGAGGGGCAGAGAAAGAGGGAGACACAGAATCTGAAGCAGGCTTCAGGCTCTGATCTGTCAGCACAGAGCCTGACACAGGGCTTGAACTCACGGACCGTGAGATCATGACCTGAGTGGAAGTCTGGCGCTCAACCGAGTGAGCCACCAGGTGCCCCTCATCTTTTCAATTTAGTGTTTTCATTTCCTTCAGGTAAATACTCAAGTGGAATTGCTGAATCATATGGTAGTTCTATTTTTAGTGTTTTGAAGAACTTCCATACTGTTTCAGTGGAGTAAAACATAGAGGCTGCACCAATTTACATCCCCACTAACAGTGCACTAGTGTTCCCTTTCCACATCCTCACCAACACCTATTTCTTGTCTTTTTGATAACAGCCATCCTAACAAGTATGGAGTAATATCTCATTGTGGTTTTGATTTGCGTTTTCCCAATGATAAATGATGTTGAGCATCTTTTCATGTACCCGTTTGCCATCTTTCTGTCTTTGGAAAAATGTCTGTTCAGATCCTCTGCCCATTTTTAATCTTTTATTTAATTTTTATTTATTTTAATACATTTTTTTAAGTTTATTTATTTATTTTGAGAGAGCGTGAGCTTGAGCTGGTGAGTGGTAGCTGGTATCTGTGAGCATGAAAATCTCACTGGCAAAACTGCAGGAGGTCTGCAGGGGCTGTGCTGGCTGTTGGATTCCTCAGTAGCAAAAAGCTGCTGGCGTCCTTTGTGAAGCAGTCTGCTGGAGTCTGTAATGTGATTCACAGTGGTGAAAGCTGGGGATGGGGTGTGTAGCATCTGCAAGGGCTGTTGAGGTCCTCAGAAGTGAAGATTTTTGTGATGCTCTGCAGAGCAGGCCACTGGGAACCACAGCTGCTCACACCGTGTGGCTGACACTCGAAGCCCCTGCCCTTGTTCTCTGTTCCTAGCCATTTCTAGATGTCTTAGCTTTGTCGGTCTCTGGGCAGGGTGCAACTGAAGTGGGTTCTTTGTGCAGTGTTCCCAAAGGCTGGGGAAGCTTGTAGCTCACCCTTCCTTCCTTTTACCAGTGAGGGGAATTCTCTTGAGACCTCTTGGCACAGAACAATGCCAGCCTGGGGCGATGGGGTGATGCAGGCAGAATGAAACTTCTTCCTACCCTTTTTGTATGGTTATTCTCAGGTCTTTTGCTCTGCTGTGTTGCTGAAGCTCTTAAGTGGACTTTTAAACTCTCCCCGAGTTATTTTTTGTTCACAGATAGGTGTCTACTTGTTTTTTGGGGGTGGGGTGGGGATGGGAATGGAGGCTCCTACTCCTCTATCTTGATGATGTTACTCTCTCATTCAGCCCTTTAAAAATGTCACTCTACTGTCTTCTAGCTTCCCTGGCTTCTAACAAGATGGCTGTTATAATTCTTATATTTATTTCTCTTTAAAAAGTTTTCCCCTTTTCCTGCCTTCAAGATTTTCTCTTTGTTTTTTTGTTTTTAGAAGTTGGATATGATATGTCTGTCTCTGGCTCAGATATTTATCTTGGTAGGTGGTTTGATCTGTAGTTTGATAAATGTTATTAATTTTGAAAATTCTTAGCCGTTATCCCTTCAAGTATTTATTCTACCCAATTCCCTGTCTTTTTTTCTTTCTGGAATTCTAATTGTATATCCATTAGATCATTTGATGTTGTCCTGTATTTCCTGGATGCTATATTCTCTTTTTATTTTTTACTCATTTTTCTCTTTCAGTTTGAATATTTTACGAATTCTTCCACTGATGAACCTGTCAGTGACCATCTTGATCTCTAATACTATGTTTTTCATTTCCAGCATTTTCATTTGATTTTTTCTTACAGTAAGCATCTCTCTGCTAAAATTACTCATCTGACAATGAATGTTCTCTATTTTTTCCATTGGAGGCTTTGACATATTTTTCATAGTTATTTTATTAAAAAAATTTTTTTTAAGGTTTTGTTTTTAAGTAGTCTCTATAACCAATGTATGGCTCAAACTCACAACTCTGAAATCAAGAGTCACATGCTCCACAGACTGAGCCAGCCAGGGGCCCCCAAAGTTATTTTAAATTAAATGTTGATAGCTCTGACATCTGTGTTATATATGAGTTTGGTTCTGTTGATTGTTTCGTCTCTTGGCATTAAGAACTTATTTCTCATTTTTTGTTTGTTTGTTTTGTTTTTTACACCACATCACCAGTGATTGTTTGTGTTTGTTTTTGTTGTCATAAGGGAGAGAGAGAAGAAGGATCCGGGCTGGGCTCCATGGCCTTCCTGCAGCAGCTGCTATTCCTCACCCTGAAGCCTGACCCTGAAGCCTGAGGGATGCTTTCTCGGACTCTTGCCATTGTTTTTTGTGAGTATGTTGGCATCCATAGAGAGAGAAGCCTGCAAGTGGTGTTAACTCCCCTTTATCTGTAGCCTTCAGGGCTCCGTATTGTGCCACCAGCCAATTCTTAGCCTCCACTATTTTGTTAACAATTCTAAGTGAATTCTTCCTCCCAGTGTTCAACTGTCCCAAGTAAACAAGTGCTTGTACTCTGTCTCCCTATAGACACTTGTCTCAACTCAGATGTGGAACTAGTTGGCATTTCCTCAACTTCAACTCTGATGGATGCAGGAAAAGTTGTTCACTTACAGTTTGCCAACTTTTTTTTTAATTATCAGGATGGGAGGGACACTCTTTCTACCTCTTTTCCAGCTCTCTATACCCATCTAGAAACTAGAAATCAGATCTTCCTGTTTTATTCCTGATATCACTACTGGCAGGGTGACTTTTTGTCCTGGTTTACATTGGTATAAACAGCATCTCCCTTTCACTCCAGAGTTTCTTCGTTTGAATGGTAAATGATCATCCTGTCCTCAAAAATATTACATGAATGAGCTTTCACCAGGAGCTTATGTTAAGTTTGGATGGATTTGTTTATCCTGGAGAAAAAATATTGATCATTTTGGTGATATTCTAAAGGATATGGGAGAAAAGGTGTTAGTGAAAGACACATCAACCAAATCCAATGTGTAGACTTTGGATCTTGTTTTACACCAGAAGCATTTTTGGTAGGCAATCAGGAACGTTAGAACATGGGCTATATATTAGAAGTGTTAAGGGGGTGCCTAGGTGGCTCAGTCGGTTAAGTGTCTGACTTTGGCTCAGGTCATGATCTCGTGGTTCATGAGTTCAAGCCCGGTGTCGGGCTCTGTGCTAACAGCTCAGAGCCTAGAGTCTGCTCTGGACTTTGTGCCTGCCTCTTACTCTCTGCCTCTCCCCCGCTCATGCTCTGTCCCTCTCTCTCTCTCTCAAAAATAATAAAATAAACATAAAAAAAAAAAAAGAAGTGTGAAGGACTTATGGGGCACCTAGATGGCTCAGTCGGTTAAGCATCTGACTGTGGCTCAGGGCATGATCTCACAGTTCATGGGTTCGAGCCCTGCTTCGAGCTCTGGGCTTTCAGGCCAGAGCCTCCAGCCTGCTCTTGATTCTGTTGTCTCCCTCTCTTTCTGCCCCTCCCCACTCATGCTCTTCTCTCTCTCTCTCTCAAAAATAAATAAACATTTAAAAAAGAAGTATTAAAGAATTATTGTGATTTTGTTAAGTACTATAATGATATTACAGATATATTTTTTAAAATCTTGTTTGTCAGAGATAAATTCTAATGTATTTCAAGGTAAAATGGTATGACAGTGGGAGTTTATTTTAAAATATTTAAAATTAAAAAAAGGGTGAAGGGGAAAGAAATGTGTTAAAGACAAAAATGAGAAAATGGTAATTACTGAAGTTAGATGATGTGTATGTGGGGATTAATTATTTTATTATCTCATCTTTTCTTATTTTTATCAATTTCCATAATCAAAATTTTAAAAAGGGACAAGGGCAATTTCATTTAAAACTAAAAGAACAATATTCAGTTACATACCTGCCACATTTCTTTCAAATATATTCATGGAAATGATGAGGAGAGGATGGTGATTCTCTTCTCCCCTCTAAAAATCCTCCTGCTTAGCTCTGCAAGGAAATCAGAAGACTTTGTCATATCCTGTCCACAAGAAGTTGAAACGACAGGTATCCTTAAAGAAATAGGTGTAATTAATCATGGTGCTGCTTGTTTTGATGAGCATGTAAGAGTGACAATTTAATAATAAATCTCCAGCTCATCCGGGGAAGGTGGCTAAGGAGGTGCTGTGGTTTAATTTACATCTTTGGAAGCACCGAAGATTTAATAATCTTCCTGCCTCATACATCAAACTAACACCCCTGAGACAGAAAAGCAAAACATTTTTAACTGTTAATCTGAGAAGCAATAAAATACTGTCTCAGGTTGCAAATAAATTGAGTTTCTGGTGGTCTCAATGGCCCCCTAGTGTGTGATTTATTCAGATTCCAAAGCTATTCAGAACCCTTGGGAACTTTGGCTGCAAAACCAGGCAAGCTGGGAATGTGGGGATTGCCAGTGTAATCATAAGGTCTAGACCGAGAGGGCAGTGACTGATTTTACCTTAGGTCTACTCAATTTATTTTACCTTCTACCTCAACTACAGGTAGATTATGGCATATGAGCATATGTGAATTTGAGATTCAGTTCTAAATGCTTGCTTTTAGCTGGAATTGTAACCATATATATATGTATTTTTACTGTTTTATTTATTTGAGAGAGAGAGAGGGAGAGAGACAGAGACAGAGCATGAAGGGGGGAGGGGCAGAGAGAGAGGGAGACACAGAATCCGAAGCAGGCTCCAGGCTCCCAGCTGTCAGCACAGAGCCTGAAGCGGGGCTTGAACTCAGGAACCATGAGATCATGACCTGAGCTGAAGTCAGACACTTAACCGACTGAGCCACCCAGGTGCCCCAAATTGTAACCATCTTTATGCTTATGCAGTGCTTGTTCTTGAAAGATCAAAAGCTGTTTTGAAGTTTTTACTTTCAAAGAGTAGGATTTATATTTTGTATTTTAAAATGTTTATTTCTTTATTTTGTGAGAGAGGGAGAGAGTCTGTGAGTGAGCATGAGCTGGGGAAGGACAGAGAGAGGGAGAGAGAATCCCAAGCACGCTCCATGCCTGTGCCGAGCCCGGTGTAGGGCTCAACCTCACGAACCATGAGATCATGACCTGAGCCGAAATCAAGATCCAGTTGCTTTAACTGATTGAGCCACCCAGGCACCCTCAAAGTGTGGGATTTTAACCTGCTGGAGAAACTGGGATGCAGAAGGGGGAAGTAACTCTTCATGGCATGGCGAGCCATCTGCAAAATGTAAGCAGTGTTCAGATTTCCAGCTCTTTATTTCTTGAGCAGCTAAGCTATAAGGTGTATTGAATTTATTAATTTGGAAAACTGTTTCCTTATTGATATCATCTTCCTTTTTTAAAGAATGGGCCATGAGGGTCTCAGAGAAAGAGGAAGGTAGAGTTGGTGCATTTGCTCCAATTTGCCATGAAATAATTTAGGGAATTAGATTATAAAATGTGATCTCAGCTCATCTTTTTGCTGCTTATAATTTCCACAGCATCATTTGTGATATTTAATGCACTATTATAGGAAATGGAAAAAAGAGCCTAAATTGGTGGCCTAAAAATAGCCAATTCCTCTTCTCTTCCTACCTCCCTCCAGCACCCCCGTGGCTCTAAATCACAGCTGTAAGTTGGAATTGCATTTTGTCACGTCTTCCAAGGATACTGACTGACATAGAACGAGCTTCAGATTATTACTAGCACATCCATTCAACTTACCAATTAGGAAAACACATACCACCACAGATGTACCTGGGCGAACCTCCCTCTCCCTGAGGAAGGCTAGACTCTCCCTGTCAGTTCAGATTGGGCCAGATAAGAGATACCCTGGAAGAGACACTCTTCCTCCTTCAGTAATTAGCAAATACCATGGACTACCTCAGGTCCTGGGGATGTAAAGGCCATAGGAGATTAGAGGCAAAGAGCACCATGTCAGTTCCCTATTGCTACCATTAACAAATTACCACAAACTTAGTGGTTTATTTATTTATTTTTTCAACGTTTTTTATTTATTTATTTTTTTGGGACAGAGAGAGACAGAGCATGAACGGGGGAGGGGCAGAGAGAGAGGGAGACACAGAATCGGAAACAGGCTCCAGGCCCTGAGCCATCAGCCCAGAGCCTGATGCGGGGCTCAAACTCACGGACCGCGAGATCGTGACCTGGCTGAAGTCAGACGCTTAACCGACTGTGCCACCCAGGCGCCCCAAACTTAGTGGTTTAAAGCAACACAGATTTATTGTCTCTCTGTTCTGAAGTTCGAAATCTAAAATCAAGGTATTTATTGGCAGGTCTGTGTTCCTTCTTGAGGCTCTAAGGGAGAATGTGTCTTTACCTTTTCCAGCTTCTAAAGGCTGCCTGCTTTCCTTGGCTCATGGTCCCTTCCTTAAATCACTTCAACTCCTGCTTCTGTTGCCACATCTGCTGCTACTCAATATCATCTCCTGCCTCCCTCTTGTAAGGATTCTTGTGATTACATTGAGTCCATTCTGGGTGACTCATTATAATCACCCCACCTCAAAACCCGTAATTTAATCACACCTATAAAGTCCCATTTTCCATATGCAGTAACATTCACAGGTTCCCGGAATTAAGATGTGGCATATTTGCGGGGGCCATTATTTAGCCCAGAATTTGGCATTGGCCAGGCCTGCCACACTCAGCTTAACATGACTGTTAAGTTTCTTAACCTTTCTGAATCTCAATCTTTTTATCTGGGAAGAGGACTAAATAATGCCCGTCTCACAGGATCTGTGAAGAGTAGATGCCTGAAAACAGTACCATGTCTGACACATATTACTAGTTCAGTGAATGAGAAGTTAATGAATTACTGTTCATAGGTTTCAGTGATGAAAGGGCATAGCCTCAGCTTTTTGATGACTTCTAAGTCTAATGGAAAGATAAACAGGTAAACAAATAATTACAAGTCAGTGTGAGGCAGTGTGAAACAGGCTATATTTGTCTCAGGCTTCAGGAATCCTGCAGGCGTGACTTCACCATTATGGGTGGTCACGTGACAATTGAATTTTGAGGTGAAGGAAGGAAAAATACAGAAGGTCTTCTGAAGCTGTGGCTGCCGTGAAATGTCAGGGTCCTGGAAGGTCGTGTGGTGTTTTTGTTTTTGTGTTTGTTTTTTGATGAGGTCATGTTTTTTTTTTTTCCCCCCAAGAAAAAAACTAGTTCCAGGTCTTGAACTAATATGTTAATTATCCTGGTTTAGGGTTTATTCCTTTTTTTTTTTAATTTTTTTTTTAACGTTTATTTAATTTTGAGACAGAGAGAGACAGAGCATGAACGAGGGAGGGTCAGAGAGAGGGAGACACAGAATCTGAAACAGGCTCCAGGCTCTGAGCTGTCAGCACAGAGCCCGACGCGGGGCTCGAACTCACAGATTGTGAGATCATGACCTGAGCCGAAGTCCGCTACTTAACCGACTGAGCCACCCAGGCGCCCCAGGGTTTATTTCTTTTAACAATTTAGGGCCTTGGAGGGCTTCAGACCCTATTGTATGGTAAAAGGAGAGACAGTAGTGCAGATCTGTAAGAGAAAGCTGAAAGTCTTTCTGTTCTTTTCATTTCTGCTCTCCTCCTCTTGCTGTTGACCTTCACTCCTTCCCTCCCCCCAAGGTGAAAGAGTGCTGGTCTGATTTGAAACCTTCCAGGGTTATAGTTGGGCCAAGTTGTCCAGAGACTCTAGAATCCCTGTGTGTGGAAATATTGGCACTCCGCGGGGTGGGGAGGGAGCTTTCATTCAGGTGTCTCTCCCATCTCTGCTGCTGGAGTGGTGAGGACCAAGGTCCACTGTTTTCCTTCTGTGTATGTCCTTTCTTTGTGTATCAGCTGGCCTGAATATGCATGCTGTCCCTACACTGCCTATTTTTGGTTCCTTATTCTGTCCTCTGCCTTGTTGACCCTTCAGCAGCCTGTGACACAGACTCCTCATTTGGCTTCTAGAACACTGCTTTCTTCTGTTTTCTTCTCACTTGTGTCCATTCCTTCTCAGTCATCTCTGCTGGATCTTCCTGATTTCCCTGACTTAATATTCAAATATGCTCAAGGTCAGTCCTATGACTTCTCTTTTCTGTCACTAATATCCCACCCTTATGAATGTAAACACTATCTATGTATTGATGATGCTTGCATTAATTTTCCATTGCTACTGTAACAAAGACCACAAATTTAGTGGCTTAAAGCAA